>NC_140131.1:6934559-11734559 GCF_964035555.1 Netta rufina | reverse complement strand
CAGCATCTTTATTTTTGAATGTATTGAGCTTGTTGTGTACAAACACAAACCTGTCTGTCATACAACAGGAAAACAACTCCAAAAAAAAATAATGGGGGGGACACACTCCCTGTCATATACTTTGAGTTTTTCCCCACCATCGCCAATTTCAGTTCAAACAAATGTATGTTGTGTGCTGCAGAGATTGGTACAACACTTCATCCATTTCAAAAGAGAGCCTGGTTTATGAACTCATGGAAAACAGTTATTTTATACAGCAACTTGCAGATATGATCCTCTGACAAGAAGCGCTCATTAAAAGAGCATCAGCTGGCTCAAGCAGTAGTCTTGGTTGTTACTGAAGTAAGTCAGACCCTTGGGGATTTTAACACCATTTGTTCAACAAACAGTCTCATTCTGTCCAGCTGTAAAAAAAAAATTCCAATTTAAAAATAAATCTTTTGTAATGGGCTCAAGGAAATATATGGTATGGGAGGATTGAGAAGTTATCTATTATACAGGCATTCTGCTCACATCCAGGATCATTCTGCCTTGATAAACGAACAGTGACACTATTGGCAAACCTGGGATTTGAAGTAATGGTTCATTAATGCAACTGCACACTAAGTAATGTACTTGGGTGTCAGTGTTGTGCTGGGTTTTCTACCTCATTGTAATGCTCTTTTTCCCCCTGGATATGCTTAAAAATATCCTGGCACTCCTGTCAATATATTAGTCTGAAAAATGTCACAATGGGTCTGGAACTGTTGTGTGTGTATGTAACTGTGCATTGACACATGCATTGGCTTGATGCATTCTGGTGATGCGAGTTCAGGCTCCTGTAGAGATCCAAATTATGATACGATTGCACTGAGCTTACAGACTTCTCTCATGCTGGGATGGAGATGGTGTGAGGAAGTAAAATCACAAAACAGAACACCACGCTCATACTGCATGGTTTGAATAGCTCTTCCAACTGCACACAGCGCGTATCCTGCTTCTCTTTGGAGTGTGGAGATTAGATATGGCTGAGCCGGGGATGCGAGGTATTCAGTTTTTCCCTTTCACGAAAGAGATCCTTCTCCTTCTGCTCTGAGCTTCCACCATCCCTTCCTTCCCTCCCTCCTTTTTAAAACCACACTCAACAGTTCCCACATCCGCCTGTCAGGGACCAAATGCCTAACGCAACAGTTTGCACAGCCCATGGCTGTGTTCCAACAGGGTGAATGCTCAGATGCCCTGGTAATCACAATTCAACGTGTCAGTTAGGATTTAGGATCTATATGAAAAAGACAATTGGAATAGTTAATGCTGGTAAGACAAAATTTTAAAGTGCACATACAGTAGTAGAGGACTCAGTATCAAGGGAACATCATCCAAGAGGGAAAGACTTGGTAATTTATTCCATCTGTCACCTATAGATGACAGAAAGTTGATTAAGCCATCTTTGTGGTATCAGAGGGGAAAAACACATTTTCAGCACAATTATGTAGCATCATGTTTAACTATTTTCATGTTTGTCAGCAACAATTGCTAGTCCTTGGGTAGCTTGTATAAATTTCTTCTGTGAAGTACTCAGAAAAGGTGTGTGTAATTGTTTCAAATGTTTCATTAGATTTTAATTTGTAGACTGGTGTGACTGGAGCAGAATAAAGTGACCTCATGCTTCCTGCCTCAGGAAATTCTTGGAAATTAGATTCTTCAACTCAGTGGGATTCACACTGCAATGTATTTTAAATTACGAAGAACCAAGTATTTTGCTTGCTGTTGTCCATCTGTGTTATATTCTTCGATTTACTCCTATAAAAGGAATGTATAGATCATTTCTTATCTACATAGCTTAGTGAATCTTACTCAAAAAAAAGAAAAAATCAGGAAGGAAATGTCAAAGGCAATTAAGTCGGAATTAAACAGCTGCAAGGAATCACCAAACACATTTTGGCCTGACCCAGTGGGAGCATTTGAAATAGTTTGAGTTCATGCAAAAACTCACCTCACATGGACTTTTTGAAGGAATACACAAGTCTTTGGTTGGGATTTTTTGGACATTTTATAGAACTGTTCAGTTTGTCCCAGCCCTATGAAGACATTACTAACAGTCAGCAGCTCTCCTTTGCTCATGGCTACTGAGAGTAATCCCCTCTCCTGCCCCCACAGGTAGGGAACCCGAACAAATATCCACTGCAGTTAATGGGATCATCTTAAATCCTTCAGAGGCAACTACACTACTCCATTAACCCACTGGGGACTGGTCGATTGCAACAGAAGCCAGAGTGTGGTTCAATTCCTAACCTGCCTCAATTGCCACAGTATATCTTAGGGCACCATTTACCAATGCATCTTTGCACACCAATGAGGCCGAATGCACTGAACCAATGAAGATTACCTCCTGTTCAAACTGTAAAGCACATCAAGGAGCACGCCTAACTAATTCCACCACTGGGCTAAGATCATGCTGTATATCTGACAGTAAGCACAATCTTTCCAGCTTGCCCAGAGGAACTGGGCACTCTTATCGGTTGGCTTTTGATGTGTGGCACCTACGAAATAAAACTACTTAGCAAGCTGCAAACATTAAGGGTGCATTTGAAAACTTGTTCCAAGCCCAGATATCTGATATTGAACGTGCCTGTTGGCACACTGCAAGCCAGAGCAATTTAAAAAAACAAAATGAACATACTATTATTGATCTGATTTTGTCTTCTGTGCAAGGTGCAGGCTTTTCCCCCTGAGGTACCTATGCAGTTCACATGGTTGGCTGTAGTCTGAAGGCCACTGAACTAGAGAACAAGCTGATTGATTTCCTTTTTGTGTCCAACAGCATTTTAGTGGCATTAAATATTATTTAATGGCTCTGATTACATTTTAATGAAACTGCCAAAAAAAAAAAAAAAAAAAGAAAAAGAAAGAAAGAAAAAAAACAACCAAAAATAACAGCCAGCACCTCATCCCTAACCGCAGCACTGTTCTGTCTCTGAAGCAAGCACACTGTCTGGTTGCATTGGAGGGTCACATCTTGATTAAGCAGGGTGTCAAGAGTATTGATAGCATCTTTTCAGTATTCTGGGGAGCAGCCATCAATAAAACCCTAACAGAGTACAATGGCTTCTACTTGTTTTATTAATCATGAAAATATATTTACAGTTGGAGCCGAAGTGCATTGTACAGAAGCATCAGTTCTCTCCGCTCACATCCACATTACAGTCCCTTTTCATTTTATAGGAATTGAAGTCTAAAATGGAAGTCAGTTCACATGAGTCTTTCTGTTGCAAACAATTATTGTTACCAGAAATCTTCAAGGAAAATCAAAACAAAGCTCACAGGCAAATCAAAATGACAAGTTCAAAATAAAAGCACATTAAAGCTTAATATATATATATATATATATATCCTTTACCAATTCCAACTTAATGAAGAAGATTCTGACAAGCACAGTCCTGTCATATATACAGCTGTTTGAATCCCCATTCCCCATGACTTTATATGAAACTGTGTCAAGAAACTACCCTTTCAATAGTGCTAAATGGGAAACATCTGATGTATATTGACTTTAAAGGTCAAATTCAGAGGAGCAGGACACAGTTTTGTGTTTTTGTTTTGTTTTGTTTTGTTTTATTTAGTAAAATTCTCCTCTCATTTCTGGACCACAGCTGTTGATTTGTTTGCAGATAGTTTGACTTGTCCAGAGGAAGGAGAATGTAGACAGAATGTCAGATTTTCAGAGCGGAGAGGACAAGCTTCCTCCTGCAGATCTACAATATGTGGTGTGGGTCAGAAAGGCAAGCTTGCCTGTTCATGAAAACCATGTAAAATAAAATAAAATAAAAATCCTTTCCCTCAAACTATATATATAAATTTTATTATTTTTTTTTTCCAGGAAAGAATTTGTTGCACCCACTCACTGTCAGGTCTCATAGTTACTGATTTTACCTATCCCAAGAGATGCAAATCATCTCCTGGGACATGTCCCACTACAGCACGCTGCTCCTCATGGGAGACATTCAGCTTCCCACGTGATTTGGCCCTTAACACACAGAGGCAGAAAACGAAGAATTAAACTAAACTGAAATAAAATAAATATTTGCATGGTTTGTGTGCATGAAGCAAGGAATCCTTTTGAATACACTGCAGTGGGTGAGCAGCCAGAGAAACAGAGTTCCTACTAGAAAGGAAAAACCAGTTCTGTCTCCTATGTCAATTCCATGGCAAATATTTGCAAGGACTAAGCAAGCATACTTAATTGGCTACTCTTTTTGCAAGCAGAAGCCACAGAAGATGTTCATCTTCAAATCTGATTTCATACCTTAGCTGTCACCGAGGAAATTAAACATTCAGCAAGTCACTCTCGCTGTCAAATATGGAGACAGTTGGCAAATGTAGGCCATAAAGGTAGAGATTAATTACTGGCTGTATGAATTGTTGCTGTTTTCCTCTGTCAATTACGTCATGGTTAATCATGAAATGAACTCCTGAGAGTTTTGTATCTTTCTTCCCTTCATTTTTCACAAATAAAAAGCAAGCAAACATAACCAGAGGTCGTTCTAAGTGCTCTTCATCCACTGGCAGGAAAAAGTTCTGGGAGTCACAGCAGATCTCTCCAGGAATGCAGATTTAAGTGTTTTAGTCAGTTTCAAAAGATGACTTAAAACTAACAGATTAAGTCATGGCACGATTTATTTCATGAATTTGAATAATATTTATGTACACATTTACTTCTGGTAAAAGAATTTCTGGTTACTATTAGTAGGTATTCCTTGCTCTTTAGGGCTCAAAATCCTTTACATTGGGCTCCATAAGACTTGTCATAGGTGGTACAGAGCAAAGAGAGATATCGAAAAGAAGAATGGAAGAAATGTATATATTGTAGGTCTACCTTAGGTGTAATTACTGAACTAAGCCTTCCTCCCTCTGAGGCCACGCTGTACTGGGTTTCTACCAAAAGGATCAGTTATAGCAGATAAAGGCTCAATTTCACTAAAAGGTAGAAATATGAGTTGCTATTAAATATATATATATATATATATATATATATATCAACTAATCAACTTATGTTGGGCAGCCAGCGACATACCAATTCCACTCTAGCACTTCAAAAATGACAAAATGACAATCAGCTCTGTTTGCTCCACAGTTTTAGAAAGAGTGTTATTACAGCTATTATTCATTAAATAAGCCAAGATATCAACATTAGCCAATATCTACACAGAATTTCCCACAGGAGGCTAATGAAAAGAATGCTGCAAAAATGTCATTAAGGTACCTGATAGCTGAGGGAATGAAATCCTCACAAATACAGACGCAGGACACTAGAGGCACAGTTTTAAGTTGTCCTTGGATTGCAAGAATGGTCTAACCCAACTCCCACATAAGGGAAGGAGCCCTTTTCCACTAGCTTTGGCATGTCTCCACCATAAACAGACAAGGAAACTATTCACACCTGTTACCCATCAGTTCTTTCCTCCTTACAGATAGTTATGGTCACTCTGTAATTGACAAAGTGTCTACCAATATCCCTGAAAGGACTTTGCAAGAGTAAGTATTAGTCTCTCTCCTACGTTACAGAGCCATAAATACCTTTACAGAAGTATTTTCTTCCTTTCATCTGACACTAAGGAATAGTAAGTTAAAAAGCCTGCTCTGGATCAAATGACAACTCTTGCTGACAGAACTGAAGAAAGACCTCGAGAATTTTGATGTCAAATACAGTGAAAGCCCGATGTGCTACTCTTCACTTCAACAACTCTTAAGATTGCATTAATTAAGAAAAAAAAAAAAAATGAATAATTACATCTGAAGATATGACCAAAATAGCTTTAATTGGGGTAGTTGGTTATGGTTTATACTTGACACTGCTCAGTGACACAGCATGGGTCCAAGACAGCAGCCTTTGGTCAGTTCTGGGTCAGAACAAACGTTTGTATCGTCCGGATTGACCAACATAACAATGTCTCAGTCTTACTCTGGAAGGACTGGCAATGTGTGAGATAAACAAGGCAGGCTGCTCAGATAAAGAATGAAAACTAGCAATTATCAAGGGTCTGTTGTTTGAGTTTGCTAGACATAAAACTGATTAAGAGCATCACCAACTTTCTTTCCTGTCTCATGGAAGATGACTAGGGTAAGATGTTGTATTTCCAAAGAGTTGTGGGAAGGTAACAGGTAAATACAAATACATTTGCCTTCATCTGGAAGGTGCACACCCTGAAATGTGTTAAGCAGCTAAAGCTGGTACCAGGGTTACATCAGTTCTGTTGGGGGGAGGAAGAGGTTACAGGAAAAAGGAGACTTTCTTTGTCTAAAGCAGAGGCCCCAAAGCAACATATTTGTAATATTTGGACACCGATTTATAGAAACAGACAAAACCCACCTGCTTTGATACCTCTGTTTCAGTTCAGCTCTTTATCATCGGCCTAGCAAGCTCCACAGCCCTGTGTGGGGCTCAGCAAGCTTATGGCTCTGGCACTTCTTTCCACTAGGGGAATCGTGATCTGACATGGGCCTCCTTTTCATACCTATTTTCTTTATGTGATTGCAATTGGATCTAAACCACCCTGCAGGTGTTTTAGAAATTCTAACCTTAGCATAAATGTTCAAACCTTATACATAATCTGCTGCTGTGGACTATAACTGCTCGCTGTGGCTGAGCCCCGTCAGGCAGCTCAACACCACACGGCTGCTCGCTTGCTGTCCCCGGGTGGGATGGGGGAGAGAACGGGAAAGGAAAATGTACAAGAACTCATGGGCTTAGATAAAGACGGTTCACTAGGTAAAGCAAAAGCCGCGTGTGCAAGTACAGCAAACCAAGGAATTCAATTGCTACTTCCATCAGCAGGCTGGTGTTCAGCCACCTCCAGGAGAGCAGGGCTCATCACACCTAGCAGTTTCTTGGGAAGACAAACACCATCACTCCGAATGTCCCCCCTTCCTCCTTCTTTGCCCCAGCTGTCATTGCTCAGAGTGATGCCACGTGCTATGGGACGTCCCTCTGGTCAGCCTGGGTCCCCTGTCCTGGCTGTGTCCCTCCAGCTCCTCGTGCACCTCCAGGTGCTGGCAGGGCAGCACGAGCAGCAGGAAAGCCCGTGGCTCTGTGTGAGCACTGCTCCGCGACAACTGAAACATCAGCGTGTTATCACCGCTATTTTCATAACAAAACCCAAACCACAGCATCTGTGCAGCATTCTTCACAAGCCTCTGTGAAGAAAATTATCCCAGCCAAAACAGACCAATAGCCTTAATTTATGGATACATACATTTTAAAGAAAATAACTCATTTAATTCTTCACTACACTTATTGGTAACTAAACAAATATTGGGTGAGAGTGGGTTTGGAGTAAAGAGGCCGTATTCCGGGTTGCAAGGGCCACCAGGACATCCAGCCGCTCCTGTGAGCTGTCCCTGGTTTGGCATGGCAGTAGCAGGCTACAACCGAATGAAGGCTGGAGTATTCCCATGTATGTTGTTATGACTAAAAATAATTAATTGGCTTATTAACTGACAATAAGATTCTGCTAGCTGGGCTTGTCCCATTTGATTACTTACTACTTCTGTTTACAGGGAATTGGGGACTATCACTACCCACTGCGGCAGTCATTAAGAACACCTAGTGAAAAACACTGCAAATATAGGACATTTTCCTTTTTCCAATCAAGCTGTTATGGTTACATGCTTTTGCCTTTTCTATTATCCTAATAATATGAATTACTGTAATATTGGCATAAACAGAATCTTTTTTTTTTTTTTTTTTTTTTTTTTTGCCTTATTTTAACTATTAGGCAGCTTTCAGGCTTGGCCATAGGGCTGTCAAAATTAATTGCAATATGACAATAGATGTCATGGATGGCATGACAAGACCCAAAGCACAACACAGTAACATCAGGCAATAAGGCTGAATTATTATAATGGTAATTTTGCATCACATACAATCTTAAAGTGAAGCATTGTAGCATATACCTGGCTAGTTACATTCCTGACAGGCATATGCATAACAAATTATCTTCAGTTCACAGTGGAGAGAGGTTCACTGGTTATTTCTAACTTTTTTCTAATTCTGAAATAGATCCATGCAATTATTTGAAAACTGCGTCTGAAATAAGCTGATTGTTTCAGCACCTGTTTCTTATACAGAAAAAGGAAAACAAGAAAAAAAAAAAAAAAAAGTTGGGGCGGAAAGAAAAAGAAGCACCACAGACGTGACACTTTGATGGGATGGCAAACTTACCCAGCCATCACTGGGATGCCTGAAAGGCCAGACACTTAACTTTAGTACAGATTAATTAGCCAGCTGTGACTCCTAGATCTCTATTATTAAATAATGACTTGCATAAATCTCTAATGACAAGAATCTACCACTGCTACATTACACACAACTGTGGCTGCAAGTTATTACCACCAGTGGAAATTCAAGTTTGTGGGAAACTGATGGAAAGTTTTTCCACAAAGAGTAATAAAATTAACCCCGACACCTATAGGATTCCACTTGGGCTCACCCCCATTTCGGATATAATGCTATATGAAATGCTACAGGACATTGCATCCCCACACTTCTTACGCAGCCATGACATTGGTAATATTCAAAAATCTGGGAAGGCACCTGTGTTTTAGCTACAATTTATACTCATGAAAAGGTAAAAACCAGGGAAATGTGGCAGTAAGCAATGGCAGGTGACTTTGTCCCAAGGCTCATGAAAACTACATTGCACACATTCTTATACTGATACTTACTACTTCAGCGAAGGTAAGCACAACTATTTTGCCATTTTTCAGATTGTTTTTGTATATTTTGTGCTTATTACCATTGGGCTCCCAGCTCTCTCTCCTTCTGAGCAGATACACTGAAGTAGGTTTAACTACCTGCAGGTTTCAGATAACAGTCGCTCCTTTTCCAACCTCAGGTTCACATTCCCTCAATTCATGTAAAATTTCTGTCTGCAGTCATGGTAAAGACAAAGTGCAAGATGAAAGGAATAGCTGTCTGCAGAGTGAGCTTCGAAAATACCTCATGAGCCTCTCCATACCTCATGATATTGTCACCAGCTGGGACAGCATTCCAGATTCAGGTGGTATTTGTAAACACGATTTTTACCCAAATGATACTCAATAGAATTGCCATACATTACATGTGGGGAGAGGGAGAAGATACAAAACGCTCCCAAGCTGATCTGTGCTGCAGTTTTAAGTGAATTACCAACATTTTGCAGTAGGTTTGTCTCAAGGAATACAAAAATAACTTAGCTTTGAAACATCACAGTAGTTATTTAATAGTCGCAAAAGATCAACAGATAATTACAGTGTATTTTGGTAATTACAGTGGATATGATTTATGGTATATTTTAATTACCATAGAGAGCCTAGCATGAAGGATGAACACTTAAAAGTCAAGATAAATATATGAATACTTCCTCTACAAAAATAAATGCATTAAGTAACATGTACTTTGCTGATATTTGCGAGGAAGTGCACAGCTACAGAAGAACGGCCCTTCTCCCTTTATGTAAAGTGCTGATGAGTAACAGGGCCACCTCCCCGTGTGCCAGGTGCTGCAGCACGGTTCTGTTCCCCATCACGGGCATGTACCTTTAAGACAGCCAAAGGAAAGAAAACACCTAGTGCTTCACTTTAAATAGGTGACACCAAATGCTATTTTCTTAGCATTATTTCAGCCTTATGCAAATGAATTCCAGCACTGTTGTAGGTGAGTCTCTCCTCAATTATGCAAACTTTGGTCTTCAGTATAGAGGTCATTATGTGACAGACAAAAAATTGTATAATAATGAGGTTATTCACATTCTGTTACAGTGCATAAGAATTGAAAGCCAAAAGTGAAATTAACTTTCTTCCTGGTCTTTTTTGTCTTCATAGGTTTAGGCTAATAACCTAGCAGTATGGTATGCCCGGGACACGGATATTTTAGAACACAGCATCATACCAATATCACAAAAGCAAACATCATAGTGGGGAGTATTGCATTAACACCCCGCTTCCGAGCTCTAGGAGATGAATTTCATATATAATACAGTGTGATGTTTACCAATTCATTACAATGACCTGGCTTGCTACTTCCTTAGAAAACTGCAAAAATGAAAATGTCACACATATTTGCATTCAAGAGGTTACTGTGTATCACTGCACACTTCTTATGCTGTCTAAACAAAACTTCTTTCTGCTGTCAGTCTAATGGCTTGGCTGCTAACCCTATCTGAACTGCCTTTGGGAGGCATCAAGGGACTCTGGATACTGGTAGCTCGAGGCATGAAGAAGACGAAGCACTTTGTTCCCTAAAGAAAGAGAAAAGCTGCTTTCAGGTCAGTGCATATCCCACAGGATCTTCTTCTGGAAGTTATCAGAATAGGCTGGAAGTGGGACCACAAGCAAGGAGAGAAGGCAGAGGATGGCTGCTGTGGGAAGCTGGAAGCACAGGAGAGGGATTGACGAGAGCAGGATTTCAGATTGGGAAACTGCCTTAGGTCAAGCTGATTGAGAATGCATCTCAAAGGACAAAAGACCGTACCTGCTGCATGCATGGATAAGGACACTCATGTGCTGGTACCTCTGCTTAAATTCCGTCTGTTTCAACTCACTGTTCGGTTGAATCTTTCTATAATTAAAACAATAGCTTTACAAAATGTCTGTATAGTGTATGGTCCTGGTGTCTTTTACGGTCTTCGTGTCTTTAAAATAAATCTCTAGCTATCACTAAAAGTAAAAACAACAAACAAACTAAACCCATTAAATGGATTAAGACTTTTTTTTTTTTTCCCCCCCTAAATGTTCATTAAAAATCTGCTGAAATCTATAAACCCAAGCAAAGTTTCTAAATCTACTTTAGAGCAACAATCCAACCCGGACAGGGCAAACCGCCCAGCACCTTAATTTTGTGGAATATCACCATTTAGTTTGCAGTAGAAGAAGGGCTGTGGTCAGGCCAGCTCATATCTCATGAGATCTCTTTCTGGGCGTTATGAGGATGTGCTGGAAGCAAACACACAGGAACCGAAACTGATTTCCATTTTATGGGAATTTTTGACAATCCAAAATTCACTTTCACTCAAACTAAAAATGATGATTGCCAAAGTAACATTTTACAAGGTGTGCCATCAGACATTTTTTATCTTTAAATTTCCCTTTCAAAATGATTTTTGAATTTTCTTTTATTGTTCTTCCAATAAAACATCAGTAATCCATTCTGCACTACTGTGCGTGTACTGCAAATACGAGCTAAAAGAATCATGCTACCTTCAGAAAGTGGATACGGCTGATTAATTGCCAGTAAAAGCTGACATCTTCTTCTGCTTTTCTGAATGAAGGATACACATGTGTAGCACAGATGTGTGTAACGCCAAATAGAGAGCTCCAACTTCAGCTAAGGAGTGAAGTGCAAACAAGTCCCATGCCTCCTGTCTGCACGGTAATAAAACAGTGCAAGAAACGCCTATCCAAGAGGCCTGACCTTCTCAAGTAATGAATACCCGGCAGCTACTGCTGAAGTTGCTTTACCTCAGAATTCATCTGAACTAAAGCCATTTATTAAGGGGAAGATTTTCACAAGGAAAACATGCAGTTATGGAAACAGAAATGCCAGGCATACCTTGGGAAATCTCCTCCCTGTCAAACCCTGGAGAGAACATTCAACTTTTGGCACCTAAGTGTGCCTTAGTTATATGCACTGTCCCTGTGTTTTATACACAATGGCAGAAAAACGAAAAGTAATTTTTAATTTGCGGTGACACTAGATCTTTTGGCACTGCAAAAGTCAGAACTCCTAATTCAGCATTTATTCTCTTCTCTCTTTTCCTTTTGTAGGAGATCTGTAGATCAGTATGTGCAAGAAAAATCGTGACATAATTCCATTGCATAAAATGTTCTTTTTAAAAATTAGTTCTTCCAAAACAACCTCTTTTGTGACTTTCTGGGGAGTCACAAGGGGAAGAATCCCATCAAGTCTTAATGCACCTTCCTGAATATCTCAGCTTTGGGGAGATAATAGATGTTCTCTGACTCCTTTGTGTGAAATGCCAACATATTTATGTTGAGATCCAGGGTCTGAGGTTGATGCATTATTACAAAAACAGCAAAGTAGCAACAAGTTCTAAATGCAATTTTCTGTGAGACAGAAGTACATTCTGTTCCACGTTTACATTCAATGATCTTTACATGCTGACTGCAATACCATTATCACATCTATTTGAATTCTTTCTCTGCTAAGGCACAAAAGAAATAATTCTTAATCACACAGCCAACTTAGACTTTCAAGCCATCAGGAGACCAAAGTTTCCTTCTGTGTTGAAAGGGCTGCGCCACAAGAGATGCAGAGGTGAAGGAGAGCTATTGTTTAGCTGCAGGACAAATCCTGTACTCTACACACTGCAGACTGGCAGAGTGCCCAGCACTGGGCTGCTCTGCTCACACTATCAGTTCAGCACAGCTCCAACCTGAGAGAATTATTCTGTACCCAGAAAAAGAAACTTCTTGCTAAGACTGTGCCCATTGTTTAGCATCTTTCCAATGGTGCTGAATGTGCTGCTACTGAGTTCTTGAGGTCTGGAGCAACCGTGTACGGGTGAGGGCACAAAATCAGCTGGCTCGCTTGACTGTGTCCTTTACCTTTACTTGGTCCAGGCAGGTTAGAGGCAGATTCTACCAGTTGCATCTGCAAGAAAGAATCTGTTTCCATTAAGAAATAGCCTCTGAAATCACCAAGCCTGTTCACTCAAGCACAGGTCCAGCTGAAATTTGGAAATGAGACGATGGGTTGTAATTGTGCCTGACACTGAGGGACGGTCTTCCAGGGAAAAATCTGCCTGTGGTCCTCCTGCCAGAGTGGCAGATTACAGCCAGTAATTCTCATTGCTCTCATCCCTGAGGATTTTTGTGCAAGAGTCTGAGAATGGAGAGGGTCTTTGCTCTGCACAGAGAAGCAACATGAGCTTCCCTAGGACAAAATCCTGGTTTAAACATCCTCCACCCTAAAAAGTAACCTGGATCAATGTGGCTTTTTGTACTGTCAAATACCATGAGTACTGCATTGCACCACTTTCTCTGGGCCGGATGCTATTTCAGCACCACCAGCAGCAGAAGTAAGGCTGATGTGCTATACTGGGGTTTTGCAGGGCAGTGAAACAGTGGTGATGGGGAGTTCCCATAACAGGTAGTTTCAGAGCTCCTGGACCTAAATGAACCTTTCCCTGAATCCACGGGACTGGGAGGTGCCAAACTTATCTATTCAGAAATTAAGGCCATTTTCTCGTCACAGAGCTCCATTATAAATTATCAGTGTCTTCCTGACTGCCTTCCATCAAAGATAATTCCTGCTCCCTTCCTGTGCCTAGTACTAAAGCTTCAGATTTCTGTTTGCCTTAATATCTGTAAATTACAGGGTTTTGGAGAATAGGCTTAGAAACTTCTGAGCCTAAAAAATTCTTAGTTCGAACTATGTCACCAACTTTCCTAAACATTTGCTCTGTCACTCAAATGCATAAAAACTTGTAATCTGAAACATTCTTCTGCAAATGACTGTGGTATTTCCAGTCTCTTCATTACAATTAAGGAACCTTTAATTCATTCCATCACACAAGAAGGGAAAGACTCCAGACATGCACCCTTTTTTTAAGGTCAACTGCTTCTAGGGCAGTTTCACTACAATTATAACCAGTTTGCAATTATAAGACTGCAAGGATGAACCTTTGTGATGAGCTCTCTCCTGTCAGTTCTGAATTCTACCCCACTACTGATATTAGCATGCAAAAAAATCTGCTAGAACATGCAATTTTTATCACAACTATTAATGAAATGCAACATCATAAACAATAAAGTTTAATTAGTAACTAAAGTGTCTATAGCAATTAAATAAGAAGGAAGTGTTCTGGAACACAGCAGGATGGATTATAGTTTGAGTAATTTACATTTCAAATGAATTTTAAAGATGTTATTGATGGAAGTTTGGGGGAAATTGAGATTTTAAGAAAATAAGATATTGACTCTATGACACTCAAATACATAACTTGGCTGAACATGAACTTGATGCTGGAACTGCAGGTGGAACTAATGGGAGCACTAATAAAGTGAACTGCACTGAAGAAACATTAAAAAAAATAAAAGCTTAAGAGATCCTAGTGTAATGACATGACTCATTAGTGTTAGGCCAGAATAGCACTTCAAATTAAAGAATACATCTTCAGTTATACGGTAAAGAAAAATGCTAATGTATTTTATGCCCGAGTATTTGAAATTGAACACAGCTGCTTACTATACAGTCATAGCTCTACCTGAAACACTGTAATCATTTAAGATTCAGAACAAAGGTCCTATCTCAAGACAATTTGGGAATAACTTAAGTGGACAAGTGGTGGAACACTGTCTGCTTGTTTCAACTCACAGTTCATTCCACCTGAATTACTCAACCTACAACAGCAAAGCTGGATAATCGTCTGGGTAAGAAGAAAAACAGAGGAAAAGAACCAAGCAGCTGTGACTGGAGGCCAAGATTTCTCCTCTACGAAAGGAAAGTAAAGAAAGCATTAGCGTTTGCTCTTCTGTGGAAAAGGCAGTGAAAGGTAGGTGGTGAAGGAATTCCACTGGCTGATTCACTTGCAAAGTGAGTTTTCAGCTTTTCCCAAGCTGCCCTGAAAGCGAGTGAATCCTCCTGGGTTTGGAAGAGGACAGGGTCACCTCCAAACCAGGCTGGTCCTCATGCACCTTCCCACCCAGCCTGCACTCAGACTCCCCGTCTCTGTGACCCCTCTGGGCATGGGTGCTCAAGCATGCTGAAACAGCGCCAGTCCTGGAGCAGCGGCTGTGATGTGCCAGCTGCAGCCCTGAGCCCTGCGGAGGCTCTCCAGCTTCTGAGCTGTTGATGAGGATATTTTTAGGAGAAGGCAAATTCTTTGTCTGGGGGGTACAGGCATTTGAACTGTTCCCACTGACATTAGAGACTGGAGATTCATTTTTATGATATTAAGAACTGAAAAATATTGGGGTTGATATTTGCATTTCACAGGCTTTCCGTGAAGTTTCACTTTTCAGACCAATCTGATCTCTACAACAGTTTGCCCTCTCTAATTGCCCTTGAGTTCTTTTTTTTTTTTTTTTCTCCCTCTTGTTTCCTAGTGTCTTCCCCACTATCCCATGCTCAGCATAGCAATCTTAGTAATATTTAAGACACAAAATTCAGGGCTTTGGTGCTACATTAGAATTTTGCTTGGTTTCATAAAGATCCTTGGGAGTGTCTACTTTCTCCTTAAGGGAAGAGGTGAGTAAACAGAGCAAAATGTATTTGTCAATAGCTTCATAAATAAAATCCCTTGACACTTCTGCTCCTACTCCTATCCCTCTTTGTTTGCATATTTACAAACATCCCAGCACTGAAAGATAGGATTTTCAAAAGCATTCAGGTGTTTGTTTGCTTTGTTGCTAGTGCAATAGGAGGTAAAAGTGCCCCTTACCTAATGGGAGTCCTGATAAGCCTTTGCTTTTAGTAAATCCCATCTCCCAGGTTTTTCCGCCCAAGAATGTTTGCACAGTGAGCACCACAAGAAGCTGATAACTTAGCCCAAGGGATGTCTGCTGCATGGGGTAAATTCTCCCTGGAATATCTGCTGCTGTCAGGTGAGCTGCAGGCAGGGCTGTTTCTGCTACACCACCTTGCCGGATGACAAACTTCTCTCTCTCTTGCTCCTCATTATTGCAAGGAGACGGTGCCAATAGCTTTCTTCTGTTCTGAAGTACAGTGGGCAGAGTGAATATCCTCAGATCCTCACTTCTGAGAACTGCTTTGCACTCTAACATTCACATCTGTGCAACATGAAGGCAATGCAAAGGCAGAAAAACCGTGAAAGCAGAAATCCAAATGTGTTATTCAAAGGCTTGAAGTTTTCTTCTTTATGCTCCTCTAATGTCTCTGAAATGAAATGACACTAGATCTTTTTAACTGCACGCAGAAAATCTGATCTTGCAAACGCTGGCTGCTTCCCTCCCAGTGCTGAGAGCTGCTGCCATTGATTTAGAGCTCCAGCGCTCAACGCATTTGCTTGGTACCTGCGGGACCAATCTCATCATTTATATTTTTATTATCACAAGGTGAAAGAAAATACTGAACTCTCAGAGTTTGTATTGTTAATACATGGAGTGGCCACAGAGCTGACTTCTGGAGCAAAGCTTAGCAACTGGAGGGCACATGCAAATGTCTGCATACTAAGTGGCTGAGAGCTCATTTTTCCTTGAACTCAAACTTCAGTCAAATGACATGACATATGGAAATGGCTGCTTCAGGACCGGCTCATTAGAGCTCTTAAGACCTCTGATTCACCTACTGTTTTAAATGCAAAGGCTTCCACAACTTTTGTAAATATTAAACAAAATAATTGTGTGTGCACAAATGTATGGGCAGGTTTTCAGACAGCTTGGAAAAAAGCACTCTGTGTTTGTTGCCACAAAACATAATGACTAAAAAAAAAAACAACCGCACTTTTTTTCTTCTGCGAATGTCAACACGGTATGGGTGGTGGTGAATTTTGATTCCCAGAGACCACTGTCTGCTCATGCTGCCCTGCGTGGGTGAGGGAAGACAGCTCCTTAGAAGATCTAAACCAGGAGGCATCTAAATTTTGCAAAGGGTCTTGCGTCTTTAAAATGAGCCAAATCTAAATCTCGCCTCTGCAAAACACTTGTCTTTGAGGTGGTTTGCTACTGGGTAGGCTCAGATCAGAGGTCTAGAGTTTGAAATTTTTGTTCCCTGATACCTGTTTCTTCCCTATGCACAACAATGCCACAAACAAGGAAGAAAGGCTGCCTTATAATTAGAGCACAAGGCACAGCAAGGGGAGAGAGGATATTCACACAGCTTAATTGAGACACTTTTCCCCAGGCTTTCTACAGCCATTGAAGACAGAGAACTTCAGAAGGCAACCCAGGGCCCCTAAGTAGGCCTCTATTTTTAAACACCTCTCTCTCCAATGACTCTCAAAAGGACTCCAACAGCTGCGAAAAAAGGCTTTCTCTCCGATGAATACAGAAGGAGCAAGAAAGCCACATCTTCTAATGTAGGTCTCTAATTAGGAGTTTAAATCTCCTTAGTTGTTTCTGCTTCTTCCAGAAGACTGAGTGCCTGACACAAGGCAGGTGCCTCAGTTTCCTCACCTGCAAGATGGGATAGCTGCTCCCCTTCCATCCGCGGGCTCCAGGGCTGTGAGGCTGATGTTGAAGCCCATGAAGCAGTGCAACAGGAACACAGAACAGGTATCACCCTTAGCTGCCATGGACAGAAATTGGGATATGAAGAGAGGTGCTGCCATAAACGCTGTGCATTGTATGGAGGGGCAGTTTTCCCTACAGTAATGCTATCCTGGATGTAGCATAGCTATTTTAAAATGTTTTATGATTTTAAAGCATCAAAAAGGTCAAAGTTTAATAACTGTGGTGAATAATTCCCTCTACCTTTAGCACTATTTCCAGTGTTATTAACTTATCCCCAGTCTCGACATAATATGCAGTGCAGCAGTCAGAGCAATGCACTGCCAAGCTGACAGGATCAGCTTCTCGAGGGACCCAAGGGTAATTCAGCCTCCAACTTTACCAAATCCTCTTTGGACCAAAACCTGCTAGTTGAACAAAAGTTGCCACGATGTGTCATATGCTACAGCACAGAAGAGATGTGAGATGTGGGGAACATTTGTAATTGAAAACACACAACTGAGTGCAAGAGGACGCCAGCTGCATTTCAGAAACTGAAGGGGACGGGTCCACACGTAGAAATGGCAGTTTTCACTAATGTTATCCAGAATAAACAATAAAAGGGTTGCATTTGCTTACACTGAAAGTAGATTCAGGATTTAAACTGATAACGCTAGCCACTTTTCTTGGATTACACTAAGAGTAAACCAACATGTCACTGAGGAGGGATCCACATTCTCATGGCATCAACACAATCAGTCCCCAAAGTTCAACTAAAATAACAATCTATTCAATCAATGTGGTCTTTTTCCCTGGATCTGGATTTTCTCAACCACATCCGTGATGAGACCGATATAACACACACCCAAGCCAGTGAGTGACCACCCTGGGTTTCAATAGTTTTTGATCGGCACCCATTTAAATGACTCTGGGTGGCCTCTTGCTCTAGGAATTAATCACAGATTCTTACTAATAAAACATTCAGCTCTTCTGCATTTTCAAGTGTTCTTGTAACAACAGCAATTTTTCACATAGGTCAGAGAGACTTGTGCCTGGCCCACAGCTGGAGGTGCATTAACAGGTATTTCTGCACAGTCAAAATTAAAACTCTGTTCCTACAAAAACCCACACATGAAATGTCAGAATTTACTTTGTGCAAACGTTTATACCAGATGCGATTGCTTGCATGTTTGCAGAGCTAATGTGAGAATCAAAAGTAAATTAATTTAAAAATTAAAATGAATATTCATAGAAATTTCTAGTCCATATTACTCATCCAGCTTTGTTTAATACAGAGGCCAAGGAACAAACGTGCATGGAGGCAAGAACTTAATTCCAGTCTCCTTTGCTGCTCCAATCTTTTACGCTTTCTGGGCATAGCCTGCTACTCTCCAGTGCTGGCAGTCAGAAAACCTTCATTAGTACTAACATTTATATCAAAAAAGAAAGAAAATCATTTCATTTTGCTCATCCGAAGACACATATGTGGAAAGAAATGTGGCATTTCTTAGCTGTAAATACACTGTACTGGGGATAATCTCCCTTCCCATGCTCAAGTCTGACTTCAGAATTAGTATTAATGCCATGACACCAGGAAACAGACATATGGAAGTGTTATTTGTTTCTCATTTACCAAACAGATAAGAATATGGAAATAGTTTCAGTCCATTTGTTTGATGAGCTTCCTAAGCCAGTAATAAACAAATCAATACAATTAGTTTTGGCTCATCATCATTAGAAACCTTCACTACTGGGATACAATTTAATTATACCTCTTGTTCCACAGCAACAGAAAACCTTTGAAAATGGACTACTTTGCCAACTATTGAACCAGGAGGGAGGAGCAAGAAGATGTATCAGTGATGGAAGAGTTATTTTCTAAGCAGGGAGTACAACATATACAGCATATTGTGTGATACAATTTCCCTGATAGCAAGTCTAAAACATTCCTTCCATTAAGTGCTTATGAGCAACCCAATGTGAAATCCAGCTGTAAAACGACTGTGTATATGACATGCTTCATGGGAATGTTGCAATTAATGCGGCATGCATCAATCACTCTTGGACTTGATTACAAACTGCACTAATCCTAATTGATTAATTAAGCTGCAAAGTTACATACAGTAACGTAGGTTAAAAATCCTCACCATATGTGTGCTAATGTCCCAAAATACATTTTCATTGTGGAGATTAATGCCGTCACTTTGTTCTCGGCTGCGCATCTAGATTCTAACATGTAAGGCTGGACTACGCATGGTGAAATTCTTCAGGATAGGAATGAAATTAGCTGCAAAAATTAGGGATGAGGGAAATGAACATCCAGGTTCAAACCCTTAAAAATGCTTTTGGAAGGAAAGAAGGAAAAGGCCAAAACCTAAACCTGCTTTTCTTGAAGAACTCCTGAAGTACACTTCTGCTGTGGCAATGCCCACTGCAGAACAGCCCTCGCTGCAGGGGGGACAGCAGGTGATCCCAGTCCTAGGTGTCTGCTTGTGCTTAGAGTGGCAGCTCTCCAACACTGTCCGTCAATGCCTCAAGACTTTAACTGGCATTTGCACACCATCTCGTTGTGCCACAGTTGCAGTCACTCCTCTCTAAACCATGTTGGATGGACTTGAAAGTGAAGATGACTCCAGAGGTGGTCAGCTGAGGTAGGACAGTGCCAGCCTGCACAGCAGAGGGGCCCAGGTAAGCTGTAGGTGGAGATGAAGGAGCTGCACATGAGAGGAGAAAAAGCTCCTGTGAGCTCCCCATCATGGCTCCTTATCAAAGGCAAGGTTTGTCAGGCTTTTATTTGCCACAGTCTCAGTCCTCTAGGGAGAATGTGTCTAAGGTGACTTGATACATAAATAACACATCACTCCAAAAGCATTGCATTCACTGCACACGCAGTGCAAAGCTCACTATTGTGTTTATAACAATGCATCTTTGGGTGTCACATCTGAGATCGACTTGTGGGAACTTTTTACACAATCAATAAACGTTATCTCCAAATTAATTGCCTAGATGTTTAAAAGTGTATTTCTGCTCAGCGCCCAGCACCAGGCACTAGTAATCAATGCAATCTACTGTATAATTATCCTCCTAATTATCATCTTATTTTTGAATGGCAGTACAAGGGAAAAAAAAAAAGTCATTTTTAAAATACAGCAACTGCTCTACGCGTACTTCGAAAAATTGGGTATATTTTCGGTTTCCATACACAAAGTTAAGATGCTAACTTCAGAGTGCCTTTCTTTAGGTGTCTTGCTGTAAACAGACACACAGAAATTACAGCAGGTTGTCTTAGCAGAAAGTTAAAATGTTGTCAGAATGACAAAAGGGGCACTGTAGGACACTGAGATGCAGTCCATCAAAGGCTCTGCTTTCAAAGTCCTTGAGGTCAGTTTTCAGCTTCTGCTGGACTCCATCATCATCAGAAAGAAGCGATTCACACTAGAAGGTAGGTATGAAAGGAAAATTACCCTAAGCTTCCCCAGTAATGCCAAAGTGACACTGCCAATTCAGTATCTCAGCAATACAGTCCCAGAGTGAGCATCTGAAGATTTCCAGAAAATAATAGGATTTTTTTTTAAAAAGCCTCTTATACAGGCCTCTACATTTAGCTTGGCAAAGTCTGAAAAAAAATAACATGGTCTGTTTCATGTTTGTTTATGGTTACTTTTGTCATCAGGATGTCAATGCAGCCTAAAACCTATGCATTTGCCCTTCCTAAGGTTTAACACGTTAGCTTCTCTTCCATCAGGCCTCTGGATCATAATCCAAAAGTAATGGTCTAGCATCCCTTAAATTGTCATCCGGGTACAAAGCTATTAAATAGAGCTGAGCTGATAAAAAGAAAGAAGCTACTGCTGGTGAAATGTATAGATACCTGAGCTCTGTAACAAATTTATCAGTCTTTTCTGTAATGTATTATCACTAGTAACTGGTGTGGCAGAGTGGAGAGGGCACCGTGTTGCTGGAGCTATTAAAAGCCCATTTTTTCCTGAGGAGGTTTGCACTGTTTGGATTGAAGTGCTCAGCGTTGCTGTATTGTCTTTGCAACACCTTCCTCAGCCTCGCAGGACGTGACATTGGCTGCAAGCCAACAGAGCAAATCCTACAGTGGAGATGAAAGTGATGTGAGCTTGGGGGAGGAAATGCAAATTTATTAGCACAGTCATGCCTGAAGAGCATGGGGAGTTGAACCTTTGGCACAGCTCGAGGATCTCTCGATAGGCCTGTGCCTGTTTCACTCCTTGCCTCTGCTGAGAGTGCAGGCGAAAAGCCGCAGTAGCCTTAACTCAAACATCTCCACGGTGAAAAAAGGAAAGCTAATCAATTATGGGCTGTTACGTTAAAAATGTGGCAAGGCCATTTTCTAGGATGTCCTATCCTCCACAGTGCAGTAAATCATCCATGCAAATATAAGAGATGTTTGTCTTGTTGAACCCGTGCAGCCCTTCTGGCCTGAAAATGTGATCCAAATGTCTTTCACTTCACTGGCTAGCCCCTAGGGCTGTGAGGTTTCACAATGTCCTTACAAGTTTTACAGTATTTAGTATTCCTTGAGCCCCACTTTCTGGAACCCATTGACAAGATGGGAGGCGTCCCTTTTGCTGAGACAGAAGGCATTTTCTAGCCATCATGATTTCAGAGAACAGCTGGAAAACATAAACTCTGGAGGCTCAAGAACAAGAACACGAATTAACAGTACTCCATGATCATCCTTCTGACATCTCATCCCCAGCCTTTAACAGCTGGAAATGATGACATTAAGACACCTCCCGACACCTCAAACAAGCTCCTGCTCCTGGCCCGGAATCCACCCAGGGACTCAGAGGAGAAGCTCCACACTACATGTCAGCGGGGATGGGATGACAAGCACACGTGTCACTTCCAAAGAGACACCTTCTTGAAGCATCTGCTGACTTTTTCCAACAGCACTGTTTCTCTGCAGTGAAGAGCCAAAGTTCAAAAAGCAAGAAACCAACACACTTTGGGACTTGAAGGTAAGCCAGCTGTCTGAAGGTCTGACCTTGCGTGGCAGTAAAAAAATCTGAGGCTTGTTTCTACACATCTAGAAACCCTTGCTAAAGAGAAAATACAAGTGCATTTATTTCAGTGGGCACTCATTCAAAAGAGTGCACACATCGTGTGCTTTTATCTGAACGTCTGATTATATATATGCAAAACTATTTGATTCTGTCATCACCTTGGTAATTTTGCTGGTTTATTGTTTCCTTTAAAACAAATGATAGCTGAAAATACTGCAATAACAGGCTAAAAGCTTTAAATGCACAAAAGCTTACACATGCGTTTTCTGTGTTGCCTCACAATCTGACAGCTCCTCGCTGATCGGGTCACTCAGATCCGCAGTTACAACGTCCATTAGGATCTTGCCATGAATTCTGCTGTTTGATTGTTCTAACAGTTTTTCCTAAGGGGATAAAACAATATGGCCAAATTCTCTATTTCTATTAACGTGGTTACAATAATAGGCCCACAATTCCTATAGCAACCACTTAGCCACGGTCACGTGCTGTAAAATGCAGGGGCTGTGGAATTTAACAATCAGAACTTTGAGACCCCTCAAAATTGCCTCGGATTTCCAAGATTTAGTTAAGCTTATCTGGGAAATTTATGCCAACGGGGATCATACAAGTTCATCTGCAGGTTCTGGTTCAAAGGACAAGTCTCACGATTTCAGAATATGTTCTTCCATTTTAATTGAACCCAGGATGTTGAAAGCATGCTGCAAGGCACACTCCTTTACCAGTGTCCCTTTTTTCCAAAACGGAGTGGTTTGAGTGGATGATTGTTATGGAAATGAATGAAAAATGTCAAGAGATTCTGAATTTCAAGTGTTCTGCTCCCGATATCAGATCAGACCGTATTGTAATATGTAATTAATTGTGTATCTGCCCAGTGTACTCAATTAGAATGCTTTCATTAACTGAAATAAATATTTCTTGTATGCATACACCCAGATGGTTGACTTACATTAGCTGTATGACCTATAACTTTGAACATCTTTATATGCAGTTAAAATCTCAAGCATTCTGTTCCATCACCACAGTTCCTTGAATTTAATATGATATGAATTCAGCAAGTCACTTAAAAGGAATTTGAGATGAGATAAAACAAACAGTATGTAAGAATTTCACCTAATCTGAAGATCCAGTAACAAGGGACAGCTCTGGTTTTATAATCTTGCTTCAGAAGAGAAAGTCTTTCTTATAATCACTGAAAATTTTAATTTCTCTGCACAGAATGAAATTCCAAATGGTTTTTGACAGTAGTAACTCTTATGCAAACCTATTTCATTTTAGTAGCTGAACATCAATTCATGCCATAATGAAAAGCAAATCTTTAAAGTTGTCTTTCACTCTCTCTCTTCCTAAGCATTTAATACAAATCGATGACACGATGTGACCGCTATCACAACATCTCTACTTGCAGATTATTTTCTTAGTTAGCTTCACACATTTAATCAACGATGCTAAGATACTAAAATCATTTTGCTGCCTTTTTTCAATTTATCAAGACTCGGTCTCCTTGCAACTTTCAGTTAGCATGTCAGTTAAATAATACTGCTTGAATGTGGATTTATTTGGGGGTAATAGTTATCCGTGAAATAGCATAAATTTCATTTTAAAAAAAATAGTGATATAATTTAAACAGAGGAATTTTTGAGTGCATGCATCACAGACAGCATGGTAGTTTATCTTTCTATAGGTCTCCTGTTATAAACTGTAAACTTCACTCAACAACCTCAGTAAAACATTTTATATATATAAACTGACTCCTAATTGTGTGCTGACATTTGTAATAGTGCAACAATCCCACGGATCTTTCTATTTTATTTGGCAAAGTGCTCTTTACAATATCATTCACTCTCTCTCTCGAGATATATAAAGGTTTAACTGGAGCTTTAGGATACACTGCACACTGTTAGAGAATTCATCAACAGCCAGCCAACCTCTTTATTACTCCTTCATTCCCTGGGTTTATGAAAAGGGCTGTTAATTCAGTAGGCAGCACTCTTACCTCCGTCCCAGAGCTGCTGGAGTGATGGCTCTGATTCCTCCCGCACTTGCACTGTTCTGAGTCTGCAATAACTCCAGTGAAATCATCAGTAAAACTGGTCCTTGTGAGAGGAAAACGAAGCCCTTTATCTTTTCGAAAGAAAGTGTTCTTTCTTTCTGTAAAGTAAATACTTCTTCTGCACTGAAGCTATTAAAAATGTCAAAGTGAATCTTGCAAGGCCAGAGACATTTTACTTTTATAACTAAATTCCAGTTTGAATAATCACAAGAGACTGTTAAAAACATGTTTTCAATAAAAATAGGGGCAACATTTTCATGAAAATGTTTTCCTTCCATGCTGCATTTTCCCTACTCTGCCAAATGCGCATTTGTTCTTTTCTTTCATTCTTAAATGTCTCTATGCTGTTTAGCAGCCATTGCATTTCATCCCAGAGGTGACTGCATTTCACAGTGGATAAAAGAGACTCTTTTATAAATAGTAAAGTTAATTATTTCATCTTATTTCTTCATTTCCACCAAGATTAGCTGTTATAAATAAATACATTTACAGTCATCAAATACTACTGCCTAATTTCCCATTAGATTCATTCTCTACACTTCTTTTACATAAACTCAGACTCAGCTTTTTTTTTTTTTTTTTTTTTTTTAACAAAGAGGGCACATGATTTTTAATTCCACTAGGATTATGTCTTTGGGTCAAAGCATAATTGCCTACAATAAATAGAAGCATGAAAGAGTAGCTTGGAAATGGTGAGACAATATGCTGGACCTGTTCAAAAGACATCTGGTGCCCCAATTCACTGGTAGCAATGCTGAAGGGCATTTGTTTTCCCCTGCAATGTGAAAATTCAATTTCCTTTGAACTAGGGGGAAATCATATTTTTATTGATTAAAGAGAGAGAAAAAAAGCAGACAGATACCCAATTTTGTTGGTATCACACAGCATCTCTGCCTTTGTGTACAGCGCACTACTGCTTTAACTAAAATATGGTTGGTCTTAATTTCTTTAGGTAGCAGCCAGATCTGGAGAGCCAAGTGGGAAGACCAGTGGGAAACAGTTCTGAATCTTTACATTTAGAGTTAGCCTCAGGCTCTAACTGTTATTCAGCAGAGCAGCTTGGCAGGGAAGGTATATGCTGCTCTGTAAGGTAAGAAAGGGTCTCCGCTCCCACCCGAGCGCCAGATGGAACTGATGAACTACAATTAAAGTAGTATTTGCTCCACTCACAGATGAACTGGCAAACCATAAACTGTGGGGAACGGGGGCTCAGCATTTCTCTGGAAAGCAGATATGAACAGAGCTTTTAAAAACCTGGTAGTTGTGTGCCAGGTATCCTCAGCATCCTTCTCACCAGCTCTACGTTCCCCTGAGTTGCTGCAGCTACCTGCCAGCCGCTAAAAAAATCACCAAGCTCTTCTCAACATCAGCGTCCTTGCAATGGCTCCAGGACACACATCTTGCACTGGCTGTATGTGCTTTGACAATTTAGACTCTGCTCCCTCAAAGTTATTCACACAAGGGGAGTAAATATCTTTTCAGTCAGCTATAGAGCAGTTGTGAACAGCTGGAGCATTGAAAGACAGCCTCCTAGAGCTGGCTCTCCTCCATTCAGCTCGCCCACAACTGTGGAAGCTCCCAAACACGTGGGAAGGTGACGGGGACTCGGCATCCCCAAGCACCGTGGGGCAGCTCCCACCTGCCAGGCTGCTGCAGGCCAGCACGGGCCCTGTGCTGTGAGGGGTGCGTGGCAAGGGGTCCTGGGCTCATCCACGGAGATGGCAGCGGAGTCTTGAGGATTTACTGCAGGCTTTTCCTGAGGCCCAGCCCGGCCAGGGGGCACACTCTTGTTAACAGCTTTAGCGCCTGGGAGAAGCAGGAAACCTTTGGAATAGTAACATCCAGTGCTGAAACCGGCCCACGACAGATGGGAAACTTAATTCAGTCCTGGACAGCAGGCACTGCAAAAGGTTAGTCACAGAGACACGGGTCTGAACAGGCGCTGTAAATACTGTCGGGCTTCAGCTTAAGGTACCTGACTCCTTCGTGATGAGTTTCTTTTCCATCTCATTCCCTCAGTGGGTTCACTGCTCTGCCCGCAGCCCTGCAGCCCAAGAGGGGACAAGCAATGATGTTACGTGTTGGGTACATTCACAGTGCGCTCACAGACAAGTGTGGCCCAGGTACAGCTCTGTGGGTCCCACAGCGTGAGGCTACAAGGGCAGGACAGCGTGCTACGGGGAAGGCACGGACCTGTCTGCACTCCTTGCTGATCTATAGGAGGAATGAATCTCAGAACAAAAGGCAGTCAACTAAAACTGCCGACTGTATTCACGGATTTAAGTCCACAGCATTGTTAGCTTGAATGTCCCAGCTGAGTTTAGTCATTGCAGAACTGGAACAAAGCAATTTCAGCCATTTCTAAACTCAATTTTTGCACTGGAGAGATTCCAGGCAGCTTTGGACAGTAATCTCACTGCAGTCAGCTATGGCAAGGTATTCCTCTATCAAAGTGAGCTCCAGCACATCTAGCATGTTTGTGAAACTTCTGTATAACAACTAAAACTTCCCCATACTGTTCCCTACAACTAACTTCTTGAAAGAATACTTAAAGCTATAATTCCTACACTTGGAAAAGGCACTCCAGCTGCCTGGCCGAACGTCTGTGAATAGACTTTTTGTACCTCTCTCACTTTCTCATTCTCATTTTTTGACTCTGTCCCAGGATGGAATTAATTGCCAGATCCAGTTTTATGTTGCCAGAAATAAACAGTTGGGAACACCAGTATGGCAACCAGACAGAAAAGAGAAGTATGCTGTGGCAGACTAACTTTCCGCTCTGCACCTATTAGAAGACGTGAAACACAGCCAGAAGACACGTAACCACAATTTACCTCTCCACTCTTTGCTAACGAAGAGTTAAGTGTCTAGGTCAGGCACCCAGACTCCCTTTAGTCAACAGGGAAAGGAGAGACAATTTACTTCACCTATCTTTCGACAGCTCTTTCAGAATAAAATACTTTTTAGAGATGCTTACTGGAAACTGCCTGAAGGGAGGTGAGAGAACTATCTACACCAGGTGCCTTACCTCCACACTGCCAAGGCAAACCACTGAAAGTCTACCTGCATTGGCAATTTCACATCTCGACCCTAAGTCATTCCAAGCAATTTCTGTATATTTCATATTTAAAATGATAAGAATGCAACTTCAGTCGGTTAACTATGTTTAATTTAAGCCTTTGGTTTTTACTGGGTCTGGAGCTCTTGCCTGCAGCAGCTCTCTCCTTTTGCATTAGCATTCTGTGTCAAGAAGCTGCACCCTATGACATTAAGGGTCTAAAAGTTTTATGACTGTATTCTGTAGCACTAAAATCAAAGAATCCAAATCAATGCTACAGATCACAGGCTGCATCACTGGGAGTTTCTCACTATTAAAAAAACATTTCTCATGATCTGTGTTGTAAATACACACACAATCAATTTTTAAAACATATATTGCTCTGAGTGCGTGGTGATGGTAATGGGAATGCCAAGAATGTCACCGAGATGTTCCTGCCCAAATGTCTCCCCTGTGAGTGCAAGATGTTTTATTGAACTGATATGTGAAACTATCAAGGCAGACATTACAAACACAGGCACACACAGTTTGTTAGTTATAGCCAGGCTCTTCTGTAGCACTGATGACTAAAGTTATGGCTACTAATAATGCTAAAAACTGATTCAGTAAGGCCAGTACTTTTATAATCCATAATGGTGCAGATCGGATGACTAGGTACAACTTATTTTTATATACTCTTCCACATGGAGGCTTATAAATACATTTTCCTCTGATAGATAAGCTAATGGTCCAGCAGAATTCTATTTTTCCCCAAAAATGTATTCAAACAATGATAAAAACAGGTTACTGGTACCCCTGATATTCCAATAGGTAAATACAGGTGCTGTTTAGGGAATCAGACAAAGCTTAGAAGAAAAACCAACCCACAAAGCCAGCCTATGACTGAAAGCAAGCCATGCTGTTTCAAATTCTGTTCTGCTTCCAGGAGCAGGAATGTAAGAAATGAAAGCACCTGCTAACTACAAGGTGGGGAAGGCGGCGGACCAAACTCCTTAGCATCCAAAGGGCGTGACACAATGAAAAGGCTCCAAACTTCCCGTGTGTGGCGGCAAACCGCTCGGTGCCACTTGGTGCGAGGCTGATATGACTTCTTACATGGCAGCATTGTAAGGTAATTTGGAGTTCAATTGTACTTTAAATAGAGATGTCTCCCCTAGGAATTAGAAGAATCAATTACTACATATTAGACACAGCAGAGATAACTTTTGTGTGAGCCTTTAATTTGAAACCAATACATTTGGCACTCAGTAGAAAAGTATGCACTTTGTAACTTTGACTTTAAACAGCATTTTCTCAGATGTTTTTCAGCTGAGATGCTCTCTGTATTCCATTGTCTTCCTACTCACTCCTTTCAATTCAATCCTTTTGCACATCAGACACTGAGGTACACTTTGGAGTCTTTCACTGTTAAGGCACTGACTGAATTTTAGACATTGCTACCTCAGATTTATTCAAAATGCTTTAAAATATTACTAAATAATGAGCCTCTATCACTGTTTTGATGTCCACCTTTTACTCCAGAGAATTAAGGCCAAACCTAGATTAGACAAGCTGGTAGAAGCCGGTAGCTTCCCCAGTGCCTGGCAGTGGTTAGTGTAGATAGGAGAGGTCAGCTTACGTCAGGGGCAGCAGGGATCTTTGTCCGGGGAGGAGCCAAAGCCTGGAACAGCAAAGTTGCAGTGATCTGGGACTGATGCAAACTCACAGAACTGGAAAGGTTTTACGAGGTTCTGGTGTGTGACATTAGTCTGTCACTTTTAAGGGCACTCAGATTATTCAAGCTATTCACACGTAAGCTAAGAGTTTCGGAGAGTGAAGGATATGACTTGTCAAAGCCCATCAGGAATCTAATCCCAGTTTACAGGAACAGAAAGCCATTACTGCTGGACGGCCGACTGCATGCACGATGAGTTGCTGTCTCCAGTTTCAGAAGGCAGAGAATGCTCATGTCACAAAATTGTCATTTCTCTCGAAGTACACTTCATGACGGCCCAAAAAGGAAGGAATGGGCAGAGAGACCAGGGCATTAGAAACAATGCTTTCTACTTAAGGTACAGTATTTAGATATTTAGATGTATCTTTTTTGCTGTGATACTGGAGTACATTACTTTTAGACATGGACAGGATACACTGCAAAACCTCAATCTTCAGTATATTCCCACTATATCCATCTTTTATTTACTACTACCATCATTTTATAGTACTAAGATACCTGTGATGCCTGCAACACGCAGAACTTCATAATTACGTTTTGGAAAAACAGCACAAGAGATTTAGACAAATGTTACCATAAAGTCCCTGCTTTGTTGGTTAATGAAAACATCCCTCAGTAGAGTTCCCAGTTCTTCTTTCTAGATATTCCAGAGGAATTACAGAAGAAAAAAAGAAAGGTAGGAAAAAAACATGCTATCTGGTCAGCCTGCTCCTGATGTAGCTTCCCATACAGCAATCCCATCTGTGAACAAAAAGTAACATGAAGCCTGACCTCCTGGCTTCAGAGTGGGATGTGTGCATTGAAAACCAGACTAAAGATCCTCTTTTCAGACCAGACTAGGATTTACAGGGATTTGGTGGCTGTGAGGAGAGGGGATGAAGAAGGTCATGGCTGGCTGAGAAAGCTGTAGCACTGCTCAGTTCACAGTGCAGGTGAAAGGAAAGCTGCAGCAAGCAGCAAGCATGGCTTTTCCACATTTCCCAGAACGAAAGTTTGGATCCATTTCTGTTAACGCTATCTGGATGCCACTACAGTGCACCTGAACTCACAGTTTTTACTGTGTCGAGTAAGAAGAATAGCGGCATATTGTGGAAATACCCTATTTTCATCAGGATTTCTTCAGCTAATTTCATTCATCTCATGCTAGAAGATCACTCAGAGCAACTCAGAAATGCCTAATGAAAAGAGAAATGCTGTATCTGATTCCAGTCATGCTATTATAAGGGAATTAATTGGAGCCATCATTACCTTAAACACTCCCATTCAGAGTGTTTTTTTATGATGAGCTCAAGAAAAGTAAATGCTGTTTCAAATAGGTACCTCTATATATTAAGTCAAATAAATGAATGATAAAGCACTGGCACTTCTTGGCTATAATCCTGTTATTGCTTAAAGCCATTTCTAATGCAAATGAAGAATGATGTAGCAGAGCTATTTTGCAGTTTTCTTTGATGGGCAGTGCTGACTGCTGGAAAGTGCCAGGAATGCAACTGCTCAGACGTACAATGCTCCAGCACATCTTATGAGATTCCTGCCCAAACCTAATGATTATCTCTCCCTTCTGCAAAGTGGGATCCTTAAGCAAGGCTCAGCTGAGCAGTACAAGCCTACCCTGAATTGAGGCTGAAAGGCAAGAGCCAAGTCATATAGTATTTAAACTCATACAGTATTTTAGGAAATGTGTGATTTCTAGTGAATTCACGTAGGGAGTCCCATTTCTGTTTACAAAACTGTTTTTGATATAGATTTGATCATCTCTTGTTCACCCAGGACTCTCTCCCAGTTGAGTGTGAATTTACACAGGCATGAATCCACTCCTGTGCTTACTAAAGGACGGGGTAGCGCATCAGGGAGCCCTGGGAACATTTGGGAACCCTGACTGAAGGATGTCTTCATAGCCCTGCCATAAACTTGCAGGATGACACCTGTGCACAGCTTGACACGTGCCCTTGGCACATGCCACTACGTGCATAAGGGTGGCAAGGCTGTTCAGGCTGCTGCATCCTAGGGAAAAGCGAGGCATGGTATTCTGGAGTGAGTGAAAACATCAGTGATACCACTTCCATGAGGATACTAGAAAGTGTGGAAAACTGCCCAGATCCTACTGAAGGAAAGGTCCAGGGAAAAAAAAAAGAAAAACTTCCGAAAGCTATTTTTTGATCAAACTGACCAGGTTTGAAGGATGCTAACAAGCATTTTTGCAACAATATTTGACCAGTTTTTTGCTCAAACATTTCCACCTGAGGAACGACTTCGGAAATGGAGGAGCAGGGCTTGCTGAGATCCATATGTTGTGGTGAGGAGAGAGATAACTCAGAGCTTTTTTACAACAACAGTGGGCAGGGCAATCTGTCCTCAAAGAGCATATTTACAGGAAATCATCAAAGATAAATTTGTGGTTTCCACTTTCCTGATTGGGGCGGATGGTACTGTATGATTGCTGTTCCAGGCCCTCGGGTTTCCTGCTGTTTTCAATACTTTGCACTTTAAACTGTCTTACAACTGACTTTGGTCATGCAGTGGTTTGGTGTTTTTTTTTTTAAACTTCCATCCATTTAACTAGTTAATACTTTCACAGCTCTTTGAAGTTTTAAAGCACCACAAATTTAGCTACTGTTCTTAATAATCATTTGGACAAATGGATTCAGAAAATTGCATATTGATGGAAGGAGTTTATGTTCTTTGCAGTCAAATATTTTCTCACTAGTTTCATGCAAAATTGCTTGGCCAAACAGATTTTCCCAAGGCTCTCTCAATAATGAATGTAACTTTCTTTTGTTTCTGGCTCTTCTCCGAACCCATCAGGAAAGGGTAAAGCATAATGACATAGGTCTGTTGTCTCCTGTAACCCTCTGGGACTGTTTTCTCTAATGTGATTGTTTGAAAATCAGCAGTTTTCTGCCAGGAAATAAAACAAGCCATTTTCCTTCCAAGTAACACTGGAAAAATCTGAATGTCACAGAGCCTGCTTACTCATGCAACATTAATTTTTAAAAGAATCAATTTTGTAATCTTTCAATTATGGTTTATTATAATGATGATAATCACAGAGAAATCACTTTTTTTTTTTTCCCATTGCTAGTGCTGGGGGCTGTCATCAAATCACTTTCAGCAATGCTGAAAACACCTGGGCTAATAAACCAGGCATTATTTATTTATACTTTCGTTTTACTTATTTAGAAGCATATTAAACATCAATTCCCTTAGCAGTTGGTGACGTTACAAAAACTAAAAGCAAATAAATTACATCTAGCACATAAAGACCCAGAAGTCACTGCCAGTCTGGCTATCCCAGATGGTTACAACTGAAAAGCACTTACAGAATCCAAACCAAACCAGGTGAAACTTGCTCATTGCTAACGCCATGGAACATACAAAGGCAGCCTCTGGACAAACACCTCACAGAAAGGCTGTGCTGTCTGTGCACAGGCACACCAGATCCCTCTGCTTTCCACACCAAAATCCTAGTGCTGCTTGGTACACCTGAGCACAGACATGAAGCATTTGTGATAGCTCATCTTACAGTGCAATGGGTTGGGGGACGCACTTAACACGCTTTGCCATGCTGCAATTTATAGGTGGCAGGGCCTTTACATCCTCTGGGTCAAAGAAATGCTTGCAAATGTTTTTATTAAACTTCCTGGGTAGTTTTTATCTTTCTTTGTGTGTTTCTCTAGCCTAGATACTCTGGAAACAGAATTTCTCTCTCCCACATGCCACTTTGAATCTATATGCTTGTGCATGTAGTGAATATGCCCATACATATATATACAAAGCATATATATAAATTGCCATCTAATAGCTCCAAGCCTTCAGCAACGCTTGCACATACAGAGCGACTTACTTGTATAACAGGGAACATGTGCTGTTCATACAATAGGTCATGCCAGAGTTTAGCATTTAACAGCACGAGTGGAATGGGTTTATATTATGTTCACATTTTAAAAATAAAAAGTGTACAGGAAATCACTTGGTTTCTGATCAGAATCTGAGCTCCCTGCTGTTTTAATTCACATAGCCAACAGTCATCAATAAATAATCATGCACAGCTTCTACATCCCACTGTGAAATTTTGTTTTTGTTTTAAGTACTAGACGTACTGAGTTGGGATCTGCAGTTCCAGACCAGTCTTTCAGGAATTCTGATCCATGATTCTGATGAAAGGGCGAGGGCAAGGGCACGGGCACATGGAGGGGAACTGTTCCTCATCACATACCTTGCAGGGCTGTGGGTTGTTTTAATAGAGATTGTGCAGAAAAACAGGAGGTGTGTTCAAGGCAATATGTTTCACAATAAAAGGACAAAAAGTGGAAAGAAAAAAGCTATACAGATGACAGAGTTACAAACAATGAGGCAGAAAATCAAAGAGGAAAAATGTGGAAAATACCAGTAAAGTAATGATAGATAAAATATATATATGTGAAGGAAGGAAAAAAGAATATTTCAAAGAAAGCAAGAAATATGCCGAATGGAAACAAGTATCCTATTAAAGAGAAATATGAACAAGGAGGAGTTCGGATCGAAGTAAAGTGACAGCATGACAGCCCATGATCTGAGTCAGCTAATCCAAATGGAAGAGTCCAAGATGGGCAAAAAGAGAAGGAGCCACAGAATCTGAAACACCTCAGAAACTGCTTGGGGTCAGGCCTCATGGATGATATGTGTCTGAGTATGTACTGAGCTCTCCTAGCACCCAAAGACGCAGCCAGCAGCCAGGCACTGAGCACCACCACCCAAGCAGGTACACTGCAGCTCGCAAGTTCAACCTACCACTTCGCTCACCAGAACAGAGAATTAAACACTGCTTCTGCAAAGACACAAGGCTGTTGGAAGCTGAACCTTCAAGGGGATGATCCTCTGTGTGGACTCACCAGATAACTCAGGTGGCCTCTGCCCTCACCCTCTGCTGCACCACTCCTACCCCGCCGGCCCTGAGTTGCCTTGGCCTTCCCATGGCTCATGGGCGAGAGTCACAGGGAACGTGGGGAAGAGATGGAAGCCCACAGCCCCTTCACCTCAACTGAAAGGCTTCTCTGAGCCTTTGGCAGGAAGGCCAGGCTGCTGTGACCTCCTGGCAGTGGTGAGGCTGCCAGCTGCATCTGTGCTTCTCCTCACTCCTCTTCTGTCCCCTTTACTTCCCACTCAGGTTTAAAGCATTTGCTGAGTATACAGGGGACGGGGACACTGGGCAGTGGAGGAACAGCAGAAGGCCAAGCATTAATTCATTCATTCATTGAATAAATAGAGAAATCAAACCATTTGTTGCTGAAATGCAGGCAATTAACAAACTAATTAAATATCACACTGTTAGACCAAAGACATTTTCTATTGATGTCATGAGGAATAATACCTAGAAAAAATCAATGTAATTATATTTCAATGCCTAATTCATAACTGTTTTACTCATATCTCTTAATTATGCTTTGCAGTGAAATGGATTAGATAATGTAATTCCCATCTCCATGAGTTTGGCATTTAAAGGTAACGTTCAACCATGTCATTATGCTTAGAAAATATTGAAAGTATTGAAAAATGGAGGAGCAACCTCACTGCATCTTGAAAAATCAGTGTAGTCAGCTCTGGATGTGCAAACACTAAAATGTCTTAATTCTAATCAACGCTCCTGCCCCTAAGATCATTTGGGAGCTCTAGCCATGCGCTCCTGAGCTAAGCACCTCTAAATTTGATCTCAACATCCCAACATCCAAAATAAGAAGCTTCTCTATCCATGTCAAAGCATTGTTTTTCTGTTTGTTCTTGCATGTTCTGTCTCTGTAGATAACAGAAAAAGAACTTGCCGAAGTGACCAAGCCAACATTAAAACAAAATTACCACAGATGATAATGCACCCAGTTAACATTTCTCACTCACCTAAAGAAAGAAGGTATTCTACTGCCTGACCCAATGTCAGACTACCTTCATTTTTGTAACATGTCGAACCCAAATGACCTAAAATGATTTTTTATTTCTGTTCAATGTAGCCACGTTGCATGTAACTACCTCTGGTAAGTAAATTTCAAAAACATTCAAAATCTCGACCTCTGTGAAGATTGTCTTCCACTAGATAAAAAACAACTTGTTAACTACTGGTTTAAAAATAGTCACATTTCCAAGTACAGACAGAGTGGACACAAACCTTACTGAAACATCCAAATCCACAAATCCATGCAAAATATTCTCTTTACAGGAAATGCAAAAGTATTTTTAAACATAATTAGATATAATCTTCCCTGCTTTCATTAGCTATTAACATTATGTAAAGATAAACTAAAGCATAATGACTCTTTTCATTATCACATAATTGTTATTTTAATGGTTACATTATGAGCAATACGATACCACACATATTTCTACCTTTCACATTAGTAGGCTATTATTTTGAAACTTTCTATTACAATCCACCCACAGAGACCAGAGTATTAATGCCACCATTTCAGTATAATGATGACCATGGGTTTGAAATCAATATGATAGCCTTGGGAAAAATGTAAAGCAATAATGAAGAAAATATTTATATCATATGCCAGTCTTGGCCCTGGTACACAGACAAAAGGAAAACTTTAAATTAAACACGCAGAACTGCTCTTGCTAATGCTACCTTTAAACCGGTCAAATACTTACGAAAGTGGAGGTTATTATTTCAAAAACTGAAGGAAACCCTTAAGTGATCCAGAATTAAAAGTTTAAAGTGAAACTGGAATAAGCTTATCCTAGCCATATCATCCCCAGGTACCATCCCACACCCTATCCAGAAATATTGCCTAAAATTCTGTTTCCCACTGGTAAACAATGAACTGCCCGTAGTTATTCATTCATTCATTCATCGCCTTTCTCCTAACCAGGCAAAGCAGTATAGCTTGGCAGGAAGCCACTGATGCTTAGGCAGGTCGAGGCAGTACATAACACCTGAGGATATCCTATACAAAACTAGATGAAGTTCCATATCTGCAAGGCACTCCATGAGTGAGACCCAAAATACCTCCAGGAGTGAGAATGCTCTGGGATGCCACTGCAGCTAATATTGCCTGCAGGATCCGTACAGTGGGGCTGAAATCCAGCTCCCTTGAACAGTGTGCATTCTTGGAAGAACAGGTAAAGGCAATTTAAGACCATCAAATAAGCCCGGAGGAGTTAAGGACCACTGCTTTCTTCTACTCCAAATACAAACCATATTTCATCAGTGTCATCACTAATATAAAACTGTAGCAGCCCACACAGAGAGCAAAAAAAAAATCTCTGAGCTCCAATAAAGCCACAATTCTCCCTTGATGAAACAAAAAGCCACGTATGACGAATGCTAGTCACATCTGTCAGTGCTCTGGAGGAAGATGTGGAGATGATGCTGAGAGACATGGACACAGGATAGGAAAGCTTATACTTGAACAAATTGAAGCTAAATTCTTCTTTTAGAGGAACACACTTCACAAATACTCTTCAGATTATTTTCTTTCCTTAATATTTTGATTGACTGTAAAATGTCAAGAGACTACTGCTAATTTCACATGGAAGGAAGTGCCAGAACATTACCCTGTTTGGCTGAAAACAGGTTAAACAGCAGCTGAAATTGTTTCTCTTGTGTGGTTCCAGACCATCCCAACCCACAATTAGCAGTGTAGGAGACAGGAAAGCCATCACAGTAAATATACAAAATACAAAGATCCCCATAGGCGTGAATTTCCACATAGCAATAGTGCCTGCCTTCCCCCAGTGTCCTTTTCTCAGGGAAATCAAGTTATACAAAGGGGATAAATATTCATTGCCTCACAGAGACATTTTGAAGCTTAAGTGATATCTGCAATATATGAGGAAATGCTATCATGGAAAATGTTTGGGATGTTCTTCAGTGACAGGAGCACCGGTGTCTCTAATGAATGTACTTCAAGGAAAGCTCAGAAGCAACATATGGAGAGACAACTGAACTCGGAGCGCTTATTTCTGACACTCTGTTTTTATTGTTAAGATAAAAGCACGCTGTTCGTTTCTTAGGATTTCATCTGCTGTTGCTTCCTTTCCATTCTCTGTGTCTTATTCTACACAAATGACATAATCTGCAGCGAGTTTTAAAGTTTTGTAGCAGATGCTGGGCTTTGGAAGTTTTAATGAGTCAACGCAGAGATTGCATTGCGCTGCTCAGGTTTCTCTGCTGTAGCAGCACGAACAGAGCAGAGATGTGCTTGCTGGGCTGACTGACTTTTAAAAAGAAAAAAAAAAAAAGAATATAAGGAAGTCTCCAAAGATCGGGCTCGTGTAAGAACAGCAAAATTGCAAAGAACAAATATGGGCATTTAGAAACATTTTCTGCTACTGTAGTTGCGTGTTTATTGCGCCCTGGGCAGGGCAGCTCAGGCCAGGAGAGGAGCGGTGCCGGGCATGCAGTGCCCCCTGCGCTGACTGCTGCAATAAGCCAGGGCTGCTAACAAAATGCTGCAAGTAGAATGGCTGAATCTTCGATGCCTGAATCAGAAAGTATTCCCTTTCACACCAAAACTGCGTTACATGCTGATTAGCATTCAAGACATCAGACAAACTCTTTGAGGGCACTCCTCAAGATTCATAATAAATCCCCAAGTTGTAGCTATGTTTTTTCCAAACTGAGTAAAATTGTACATGCTGCTCTTGTGCATGTTACTCTTTAAATGCACAGCTGCCTCACCATTAAAGGCTCAGAGAATCCAAGCATTACAGGACCTGTATGGGGTGTACCAGCGATTGTTTTCACAACGCAGGTTGCTGCATAACCCACCAGCACAGCAAGCTCCCCCAGAAGCATGGCTGTGAATCCCGAGTCACCCTCAAAGACGTGCACTATAAAGCCACGTGCACACGTACAGATTTGTAGAGTTCCAAATTGCAGACTGATTTTGTCTACGGGATCCATGATCACTGACACATAAACAAACATTGCAGAACATCTGCTTTGTTTACGTATGGGTAAAAATACATATTGAAGCTCTGCATGAGCTAGTTTACACAACTTCCAAATGAACTTAATGAGACAACGTTTCACAATTTTCACAGTTTTCTTCCCACCTATGTGTATAAGATCTCACATCTGAGACGTGAGTTCTTACAGATTAAACTTTCAGTGCAGTGTTTGTTTCCTAATCCTTCTATATTTTTAAGGCAAAATATCCCAGTAGTAGTTCTGGCTAAACTGTTTCCACTTTTAACCAGTTTCTCTTCTGTTGTGTTGCCTACCTGTTCAAAGGTTAAGAACACAATATTTCCTATATCACATTCACTGAGAGATTTGAAGTTAGTATTGGGTCACTTTTATTCTCATAGACCCTTTCTTATGAAATTCTGCTCTTGTAAACTTTATTAGCTAGCAGGTGGATGGACATACAGAAACCCTTCTCTATCTGAAGCAACAAATTACCGTAGTGTTTTATTGCCTGCCTCTGAAAGTTGCTATCCTCACTTGAGCAGCAACTCAGTAACACAAAATCTCCCAGTGCATCGCATGCGGTTTGATTGCAGTATCTTTCATATTGCTAAACACTGCAAATATGACCCAGCGTACCTTAGGGAACTTCCATTAGAAAACCCAGAGTTATCAGTAACCAACACATATCACACTAAAGGAATAGCAGCATCACATTATTTCCTCATCTATTTAATATATCTTAGAAAAGCATTGCTATATGACAAGCAGTGATAAGCATAGACTTCAGCGGAAATCACCCTGTTTTAGAGACAATTATTTCAACTGGCAGCAAGGTTGAGTTAAAAAATACATCAAATTCTTGATTTTTTAAAAATTGTTTTGTTCTTTTAAAATTTTAAACTCTTTTAGAAAAATCAAGGTCTAGTTTAAACACTGTGCTCAGAAAAAACAAAAATGCTGTGATGGAAAATGATCCAGTGAAGCCTCTTCAGTGAAAATCTGTGCCTCTACTTTTTTCCTCCAAGTCTTCTGCCTTTACAACCATAAAATACCTTCAGCACCAACAGTAAAGCAAGAACCGCTAGGGCCCACAGTGCTACCAGGATTGCTAGCATGTGTCATTGCCTTGTCTTACCCTTCAAATGTAAACGTTCATGGGATGTGAGAAAAGTCCAGGAAGAATCTCATCTATATGCGCAATCACAGTGTTGCTCACGAGAGATAAAACAATGCAATCATGGCCATAAAAGCTGTAGAACATTTAAAGGACAAGATGGAGAAGGTGTGCATGTAATTAGGACAGAATCAAGCTCTGTACAAAGATTTAACATCCAGCTTGTCAGGAGCAGATTCGGTAGCATCTAAAGAAGATGCAATAAATGAAAAGAATGAAATGTTGGATTAATTCAGAGAACATGCAGAAACACATGAAGGCAAAGTTAATTCTGGTTAGGTATTTTTTCACTTACATGATTAGGTGAAAATAAATAACTCCATGGCTAAAGTCAGCAATCACCACAGAATCAACAGGTCTCTAAACCCACACAAATGCAGCCACATATTTCCACAAAATAATAACTAATACTGATAAGTTATTAAATAAAACTTCATTCTACTACATAGTTACTATAATGTAGTGGGAGCTGTGTTTCTTAGCAAAAGTGTCGGTGCTTCATACAGCATTTACTGACATGTTAACAAAAAACAGACTTCTATTGAGTTCTATCTGCCTAATAGAGAAAAATGTTCATCTTAATTAGGAAAATCTTCACAAAGAAACATAAATGCAGATACTAATGGGCTGCAGGGAATAAATCTAGGACACTCCGGAACAACTGGTGTTTTACCAGGGAATGGAAGTGAATGCAGTGAGTGTAAACCCCAAAACAGTTGTTACAAGTCCAATGATTGACCACAAATAGCAATAGAGTTTGAGATTTTAAGTGTTTTATAATGAAAAATCTATTTATTTCATTAAGGTTTCATGCTGCAGACCCTTGTTTTTTCAGGTAATAAAGCAGTCTTAGCTGACAATGAAACTATTTAAGCCCTCTTTGAATTAAGATGGACAAATCCATTAACATTTTTTGAAGGGATTACTTTATAAAAAGAGAGAGTGGAAGTGCCAAGCACTAGTTTGAGAAAGATCTACAGTCAAGCACTTGAAAAATGGTCACTATATAAAACACAAGTTTGAGGGTTTGCTCTGACGCTCTCAGGCAATGGAGAACTTTCTCTGATTTTATCAGTGTAACAGCAGAGGCTACATCATCGTGACAAAGACTACAAAAAAATATAAACTACATTTTGTCCTTAAAATGTTTAAACAAGCTAATGTTCCCTAGCTCTGTTCATTTTCCTTTCAAAGCAAAATGAACTTTCCCTCATCTTCCAGAGTTTTTAGACAAAGCGTGTTAAAATAAAGCATGGATGAGAAGCACTGCCCAAGTCTCAAGATCTAACTTTGAGCCAAGTTCAGCGTCACTGTTCCCAACTTCCCAATGAAAAACTGCTTTCTGCAAATGTTATTTAACACTGGCTAAGATTTTATATTTTCTCTGAATGGCCCTGATACGGAAAGTAGTATGTCTATGTAAGCAAGTGCAAAAATGAAAATAGCATTACTGTATTATTTTATTCAAGCCAATATCCAGAAACACAGCATAAAACTCCGGTGATCTGGCCACTGACAGCTTTGCTATCTCAATTCACAGAGAACATCGCCAAAGTATAGAAGTTGCAGCTACCCGAGGCTCAGAGAATGTAATTTCATTTATTCATTTCAGTGACATTTTTACTAGACTACAGTTTGGCATAGATTAGTCAGACACATCAAAAACCACATATTAACTGAGGTGAAGCTGTGATGACTGCAGTTGTCTAACAGTGTCAATTTGAATTTCAGATGAATATAATTTGTTAGCTCTAAATGACAGAGATATAATATAGATCTCATATATCACCAAAGTAATAAATAATTAGTGTGCAGAACTGCGTAAAATAGCAGGTTGAGCACGCCTCCAAATTTTGAATCTTTATGTAGAAGTCAGTGATCAGGATGATCCATCTTTCCGCCTCAACCAGCTTTCTCACAACCCAACATGTAGCACCAAGTGGCACAGCGGGAACCGAGAGCTTCTGGAGGAGAAGCACAGCAGCAATTTCATTTCCTCAGAACTGTCCAAGATATTAACAAAAAGCCTTCAGAAAGAGCAATCTGATTGCAAACATGGCTCACTGGACCTACCTCCCGTAGACATGCTTGTATAGATAATAATCTCAATAAAATGTTGTATTGAACTGAATTGTTTGGGAGTGGGATGGGTGTTGTTAGAGGTAAGAGCACATGGCAATTGTCTAGCCAACTGGCTGGCTTTCAGCACATTACCTCAGGTCTCTTAATGGGATTTTTTGGGGATCAGAATACATCTCCTGGGCAAAGCTTATCAGGCTCTTTGCAGGTAGTTATTTATAAGAAATGTTACCACAGATGCCAGGTGAAACTGTGCAGGGAGCGGTGTCAGCACACGCCTTAGTGGCTGTCTGCTGAGGCTCACCGTCCTCCACAGGCAGCGGCAGAGCAGCGGCCCGATCACACCACTGGCCTGAGAGGGGACGTGGAGCCGCGGCATCAGAGGCACTGCTCGGATACACTGTGCTGAGAGGTGAGCCTGAGATGTTTGTAGAATAAACACAAATGGAGTCTGGAATCTGGATGACATTACAGTGTCTCACCAATATTAGCACAAATTTATTTTGTCATTGCCTTTTGAAAGTGACTTTTAACGCAGACTGTTTTCTAAATGATCCTTAAAAGACACTCCCTTCTTCCTCATCACCTTCACCTAAGGCAATAACATCCAGTAGCACTGATCTATTTGCTGCTAGTTTTCATTAATTTTACCCTCCCTAAGGGTGGTGCAGCTTTGGTGCCAGCTAATTAAAACCTATTTAGGGCTGTTCAGTGCACTTTATCAGACCAGAATTAGCTCTGCTGCTTTAATGAAGACCACAGTTTTCTCTGTTATTACCAATTAAATGTTGTTATATCATCTTGCATTATATTTCTAACACATGGCAAAGTTAAAGATGTCTTTAGAACCACCTACCTGGATACATACAAAGATGCCACACTGAGTGATTGCCTCATGTTTCCTTACATTCTTTCACTTGACTCAATGCATGTCATATACCCAAACATCAGTGAAATACTGGGAGAAGCTGCCAGGTTTATGCTCCCTCTAGGGAAGCACCAAGTAAAATGCATTAATGAAAAATTGTCAATGTCTGGTAATGAATATTATTTATGTACAACAATTATTCAAAGTGGATAAGCATTCACCGCCTTGAACTCATTGCTTCGCTAATGAAGACTCTCAGAAAGAACATATGTCCCCCAGATTCATAACACTGTGTGCAAGGTTAATTCACCAGCACGGATAACCCGTATCTCAGTATACTCTGTACTGTTGTAGAATATAAAAAATGCTTCATTCTGAGTTAAATCAACTTGTCTGCTGGAACTTCTTTAGGGACAATTCTTGCTTCTTCCATGAACCAGTAATAAATTACCTGTCAATAGCAAAGCTGTGGGGTTTGAACCTGCACTCACGGAAGTCAGAGATAAAGCTCCCGTGTCAGCGGGAGTGCAGGACCAGAGTGTTTTTTTCAGTAGAGAAGTGACTGCAGCACACACCTGTTAGCTGCTTCTGAAAATATCCTTTAAAACTTGAGCTCTACTGAAACTACTTGTAAGTCCCACTAATTACCTGAAAAGATAGTACACCAAAGAGTAGAAATAGAAAACTCATTAAAAGCTTGACAGACTAGAAATCTGTTGTAATTTTACTATGCCTTAGTAGCATACACTGTACATAAGGACAGTATTTTAGGATTAAACTAAAATAGACGTGATTACAATCCACTCGGTACATTTTAGAATATGAGTTGAACTTGGTTTCCTTCCAGAATTTTTGCTGGGAACATGTTGAAGCAGACCTCTGTTCAAACTAATACTGCGAGCTAGAGTTGATGTTTCTCTGAGGAACAGAAGGAATATTTGGCTGAGGAACTTGATTCTGTCTCAGTATCATAATAGTCTGGCACAGTGTGTGAAACTATTTTCATCACCCCCAAATCTCCTGTGCTGTGCCTTTATTGCTTCCACAACTGGCGTATACCTCTAAGAGCATCATGACCCTCCCCAAAAACAGCAGAAGGGCCCTGTGAATTGAAGATGTTGCAGAAAATGAAACAGCTTCCAACCAGAGGTTCCCTGATTAGCAGGGAACTGCAGGATGTTTTCTAGTGGTAGAGAAGGTGTTGGCTGGTGACACATTGGTTGTTCCTCTTGTTTTGGGCTTACAAGTGCATAAATGATGCCACTTAGCATTTGATGTGGAAAAGTAGGGCTAAAAATGAAAGTAACAGTAGATACAAGGATATTATCTGATCGCCACTGTAAGAAGTGTGTTTTTTTCACAGTGTTAAAGGGAAGCACTCACATACACAATGTGATGTGGATCATGAGGCAGTCTATGTACAGTTTGCCCCTGTCCACAATGTGAAACTGCTAGTTTCAGAAAGAAATCGGGGCACTGACTTCAGGCTACTGAAGAACTTTGTTTATAAGCGCTGGGAGCAGAGAAGTTCAATCTGTCTTTGACATGGAAAGAAGCATTTGTATTGTGTTAATTGGGTAATAATAAAACCTTGTTATGTGTTAATTTGTTGAAGAGGAATGCATTAGGCTGGAGCTGAGGATACTTTGACATTGGATGACGAGATTTTTGATAGGCTATAGTAGGTACCCATTACACTGGGCTGGTCTCAAAATAAGATTTTAATGAAGTACTGTAAAGTCACTGCCACCTGACAGACTATTAATATGGAAGAGTCATAAATATAAACAAATTTATGTTTATGCAATAATGTATCCACAATCATATTTAGCTTAATTAACAGGTAAACTGGATGGCTTGGATTATTAAAGAGGGGTTTGAAGAATGGATCTTGAGTGTTTTCTCTATTAGCCTCTGTTCATACATAAGCTTTTTCAGCTAAACCCAAGAAGTCATGACAACCTTGACAGCTTTATGGTGTATAGGAGCCCCCGCCAACTCCTGTATGACAGCAGCCACATGTGCGTGTGGTGAGAGCTGAGGGAGAAATTCTTCCCCACATTTCAATGCTTTTTTAAAAAGGCAAAATCAAGTCTAATCAAGTTTGGACAGTTTCATAACAAAGGGAATCAAGATGGTCTGAGAGAACAAGCTCTTTTACTGCAACAGCTGTCAAAAGTTTAGACTAAGTTAAACTATTTGAGAATATCTGTATTGTTAATTTGGTCAGAATAGCTACAGTCCTGCACAACTGCAAATTCACGATGTGCAAATTAAAAGACAAACATTGAGGCACAACAGTGGTCTGGAAACTCCTTCCCAGCTAGCTCCACAGACTATGAGGAAGAGGTCCCCTTCCATGCTAAAACATGGAGCATCAGATTTTTTGTAGGTCAGCTACAAAATCATGCAATTTGTGGTCTTAATTCCACAGATACAAATTCAGCTCTGAAAATGTTAGCCAAAACATTGGCCATCACACTTTCATCTCCTTATAGCCCTTACTTGAGCAGCATAAACACATATTCTCACACAGGATGAATACAATTTCAGCATCATTCTAGTAAAAGCCTACATCTATTATACTATCACTGATAATCCATTTTCAGCAAGAAATACAAATAATACACAACCCTGAGGTTTGCGTTTGAAGTGAAGCTACAGTGAATATCAACAGAGATGAAAATACAATATCCAGAGTTATCCTGAGGTTGTGCACTTGGAAATGTTGTTTGTGTAGGATTATCCTCTTCAAATAAAATGTCAATTTAATCAATAGTAAATTGAGCTGAAAACAACACACAGCTTTGAAAACATTTCAGGAAGACATCCAATATTTTTGGGACTCAAGCCAACAGAAATGGAAAGAACAGAAGGTAGTGTAGGTGGGGTAAATGGGGCCTAGCTGCTGCTTCATCAAGTGCTTATAACAGTCAAAACCATATAACAATCCATTAAAAACATATCTTGGGACTCATTTAGTAGCTGGCATCCAGCATGGCCTTCTCTCATGCATCTTTTGTCAAACATCATAATTGCTCTTCACAAGTAGGACTTACCGGTCTTTTCCTGTCTCCTTCTTGAACACCGCATCACAGTAACTCATGCGCTTCTCTGTTGTCACATAGATTTTGGCAGTTGGGTAGCTGTCAACAGTTTTCTTCAGCATGTTGTACACAATGCCATTTCCATCCTTCCTCATGTTTCGAAAAGGTCCCCAAATCACATAAACAGTGCTGTTGGTTTCTTTGAAAAAGTACTCGGGATTCTTGAGTAGGAGAGGCACACTCGTGTGAGAGACCACTCGTATGGTTGTCCTCTTCCCAACGTCCTCCTCGTAGCCCTTTGTGGGAGCATTGTTCATCCTCCATATGCACGAGGACTTGTCTATCTCAGCTCCCACCTTCTGGCCAGCCATCTGTCCTGAGTTTGAAACAATGGCACAGAGATCACAATCTAGTTGTAGAGGCTGGAAGAAAGAAAACAAAAATATATGGAAGTCCTTCTCTGTAAAGCATGGAGACTGAAAATTCAGTTAATAGAAAGATGAGCACAGTCCCACAAATTGATAATGATACTTCTTTATCAATCCCCTTGTGCTAGAGCTGGTGGAAAACCCTGCTGCCTCGAAGTTCTAAATGCAATCCTTTTTAGTGAAATAAGTGGCAGCTGTAATCTTCTCCTTTGTTCTCCACCTTGCAAAGTCAACTAGAAAAATAATAATTTATTTTTCTCTCTAAATGTTACTTTTTCCACTAGAATACAATGAAAGAGAGCAGGAGCAGAGAACAATACTTAGATCAAGGCCTTTTCCTCTCTTAACGAGTTGTCAGCAACAGGAAAAATGTACAGAAAAAGTAATGCTGGGAATTTAACTATACACTGACTCTGGCTATGTGTCTGAATGAATAGTTCCCAAATTTGTGACAGAAGTCAAGTGCGAACCACAACTCTAACAAACAATCTGTAGGATAGAAACCCTGCAGTTGGAAAGAGGATGTAGACACAGGAATATGGTGTGCTCTCCAGAGAACAGCTACAACCCAATGAGAGGCAGATGGAGTGGTGACGTGTGAACTAGGAACTTATCATGGACAAAGTGAAGTCAAAGACAGTGTTTCCTAAGTGCATTCCATGGTGCTATTTCTCCCATGTGAACTGAAACTAGTTATCTGTTTAACAGAGATATAGGGGCCTAACTGATGTTTCTTTTGCCAGAATAGAAATAATAGATGGTGTCTTTTGGTTCTTTTGCTCTAAAAGATTAAAAGAGCAAAAGAACCAAAAGATCTTTATGTTTAAGTTGCATTGTATGAAAACTTTGGATAGAAATCTGAAAAAAAAAAAAAGAAAAAAAAAGAAAAAAAAATAGATCCATCCATAAAAACCACTGAAGATGATCCAGACAACATATTGTCTGCAATTCTTTGATTTTTTTGTATGGTCACAGACTTCATCTTCTGTGCTGCTCTTGACTGGAAGCCAGTTACTTCAATTAAATGTTTGTTAGTAATAATTCCTTTAATGTTCTTCTGACATTTAGTTTGATGAGACACTAGGTGCTTTTCTGACCAGCCTTGTGGTTATTTTCCTTAAAAATCACACTCCTTTTAGTTGATGTGGATAACATCCCAGCTACATTTGACCACTATAACCTTAGGACCTGGTGGCTGACAAAACATCAGCTTTCTTTGGTAATGGTGTATTATGTAAGGACAAGAAATAAACATCTCAAGAGGGCCAAATTATAATAGAGAAAATATCAAATATTTGGATGATAATCATTATACTTAACAAAAGTGTGCCCTGCAAAACTACTACAATGAATTTCACGGTGGCAACATTTTGATTTCTCTGTTGTGATTGGCTTGATTTCTCTGTGTGAGTGGTTCCTGAGAGTGTTCTTTCCTCATTTCTTCAGGAGTTAAGGATGCCTGACTGCATGCAAAAGCATTGGCAATGTTTCCTTTACAGTACACCATGTATTTTTCATAGCTGTTGTAGTTTTAGAGAGCTGTCCTGCCTAGCTCCCTGACAGCAGGGCTGAAGTCCCAGGAGATACAGCTGAACACAACAGTCTCTCTGTTTACTGCTTAGTTACAGAAATCCTCTCTGAGATACATTATGAGGACATGGCTGGGTGACCTAAACAAATCCATAAGCATAACTCACATCCTAACATGAAGTGAATTGTTAAAGTCCCAATAGATTAATTTATGGCTTTCAGGGTGAACTTTCAAACTAACAAATGCTGAATATGAAACTGCTAGATAGGAAAAGTCAATTTGGTCAAGAATCTGGTCCCATTTACATCTGTCTCAACCTTGGTGTTTTTTCACAATATTCTTTCTTCTCCATTAAAATAGAGCTGCTCTCTTAAATTTGGAATTGTTTGATTCTCTGACCTTAGCTAGAAATGCATTGCACATTTTCTATTCACTGAGTGAAACTGTTCTGCTCGAATAAACTGAGTACACTCACTCCTGCAATTGTGTCCCCCACTTTTCCAGCTCTTTTGTTGTGATTCATTTATCTTGTTCCAATTTATAAAGCACTTTCATAATATCGAATGCCTGCACTAGGTCAACATATAATCTGCTCTTCTTCAATAGAAGCGGAAGCTTAACCCCTCCCAGCCCTATCTCAGAACAAATAATTTTACAATGTAGAGAAATTTTAGATGCCCTAATATGCATATTTCCCAAGAGAGAAAGAGTTAAAAGACAGACTGACACCCATGACAGACATCCCACTGATTGCAGCACCTCTCACTGAATTCAGTACGTTTTTGCATCATGTGTTCTGCAGTACATGGGAAAGCACACAGCGATATTAATTTGTTAAACCCCCATATGGAGACAGCCTCGCTGCTTGCGGTCTTGGTTAATAACTGCTACACATAAAGGGGCAGTTTCAATAATCCACATATCTCAGCTTTCTCATTTTCCTCTTTTAACATGAAATTCCCGTTTGTTATTACGCCCCACCTCCAATACGGCTGTTCCATCACTTTGGGACTGATGAGCTGCTCAAATGTAGTTCTTCTGCCACGGGGCTCCTATAGGATCCCAGGCACAGGGATTTGGGTGCCCAGAGGGGCCAAAACTGGGAAGCACCTGGATAATTGTGGTTGCTACTTCTGCTACTAAAATAGGACACATTTGGTGTCTCCTGACAACCTTTAGGAGCTGGAGAGATCTGCAGTTGTCCCTCTTCACCCCATACTTTGAGGTTTCTCTGTGCCTCACACCCTTTGCCTGTGCACGGATTTTTGGTCGCAAGGTTGCTAATGATAGCCCTAACCTGTATGAGAAAGTACCACTTTTCTATTTAAATTGCTGTTTTTTTTTTTTTATATTAAGGATGAACAGAAGCAGAGAGCCAATTCATGCACAAAGAAACCAGAATACAGAGATACAGAAACTGCGATTCAGAGAAAAGGAGCCTCACTGGTGATGTTTTACAGTTACCAGAAACTGGCTACAGGTGTCCATACTGCAAACACCGGGATAGCAATTAAATGCTAACTCAGCAGCAGCCTTATCAGAGAAGCCAAGGAATGAGTCTGGCAGGCAGTGCAAGCTATCCTCTTGCCCGCAGAGCAGTTCAGCAGCAATGGGGCTGAGAAAGACTGGCAGGAACATGGAAACCTGCACTGTTACTCCTTATGCTCTTTAGACCAAGAACAGCAGTTAAAGGTTTACCTGTACCTTTCACAAGATCTTCACTCACTTGCATGGTAGATATATCAGCTAAAGAAAAAGAGATAAAGAACTTTTCTTCTCTTTTTATGTATTTAGACAGCTCCTTCACCTCTAGACACCATGGGCTCTGACCTAGTATCTTTGATAAGCTGCTTTTTGCTCCTCAAAAATTATTCATGTTGTCACTGTCCAGAAGGACACAGAACTCCTCAGCAGAGCAGCTGGGCATGATTCTGACAAATTGTCCCGTCTTTTTCCTGAGTGATAGATTGTAACTGTTGAGGAGCACTTATATTTTAATCAGTAAGGAAAATGAAATGTCTGACCTTTCCATTTCCTGTGCAAGCTTACAGACAATAGAAAAGATAATTAAAACTGTGAGTTAGGACTTGCAAAACAGTGCTGCATCTCTAGCAAAGAGAAATAGCTGTGTAATAAAGGTCACTTATCAAACAGCTCTAGTTATTAAATCTTTGCATTTAGCACTGAAGTGGCTTCACAGAATCAAAGGTCAAATCATTAAATAACAAAAACAGCCAGAATTAGAAAAGGTCACAAAACATGATTCTGTTCCACAGAGGATTTTGATATTTGGAAATGTTGTTACTTTCCAATCCGAACACCCCCTGCCCCCAGTCATTTCCAGTCTCCACCAAGTGAATGACATTCCAGCCCCAGGACTTTTGTATGGGTCAATTTCCCAGTGGCACAGACCCCAGACTGCCAAGCTCCCCAGCCACAGCCCCGTGGGGCTGCTGAAGACCAAAGGGGACGTGACCTGAAGGACGTCTCTCAAACATCCTGGCCAAACGTTCAGCACAACCCGTCTGATTTCTGGAGGTTGGTGGAGCCCGACAGCACAATGCCTTGACAGAGCATTCCCACGCCAAGCTGCCTTCTTCACCAGCGCTGCCTGATTCTTTTCACTTGGACCAAACCTAGCTCTGGACCTAAGCAGATGTAATTCACATAAATGAAAAGCTGAATTCCTCCGGAGAGTGCCTGGTGCCGTGGGCTCATGGTGCCCTGCAGAGCTCACCCCAACCCACCAGCCCCGCTTTGCTCTGCGAATCCCACAAGTAATCACAGCGATAGTTAGGAAATTCAGATTAAACTTTCCCAATTGTTACTTTAACAATATGATTGTAATTTTGTAAATTGGACGCAATGCCCATTCACTACATAATGAGGCAATTATTAGCAGCTCACCACATATTAATTTGCTCCTTTAATGTTGAAACAAATGAGATCTTTTCTTGTAATCATCCTATTTGAGTGAATTCTAACAAAGCCAATTGAACAAAGCTCCAGAGAGACTTTCTTTATTTCAATGCCATTTATTCTCCTACTCTTCTTGGACGTCTTTAGAGTTTCAGAGGATACAACATTTATAATGATGCCAACAGGGAATAGATTTTGCGTTTATTCTTCTTGATGTTCTTTTGAGGTCTTTCAAATGAAAGGTACAAGGGAGGCATTAACCATCCAGCATTGTTTTTATTGCCTTTCTCTACTTTACAAGCAAAAACTGTATTTTAATTTTTCCCGTGTTTCAGTAATGATTAACCAAGCTGGTTTTATCCACACCTACTCACTTTTTTCAGACCTTTGATTGACATGAAAGACTTGTCAGGCTTCTCTAAGTGAAAATTCAGCACATTTAAAGAAAATAAAGATAGTGCCATGTTTGCTTGCGTGTCTGATCCCCACAGGTCTGATTACGCTGAGTTTGTGGTTATCCCCTCCTGTGGAAGTGCTTTTTTCATATTCATATGGTTGCTTTTGGTCCCAGCCTCCGGCATCACATCTCAGCAAACATCTCTGTCTTCATAAAATTTAATGCTAAGATTTCATAAAGATTTTAACATTTTGACATTATTTTGAAATATTTTGAAATAAGCCCTATGCCTACATGCATCCCATTTCCAAATAAATAGAAAATACGATCTGCCTCTTCAGACGGCTGTTCCTGTGACTCAGGTGCCTGGTCTATTTTACTTAGATGAGTGTCACTGATACATAAGTGCTAGCAGGAAGTTTTTATTTAAATTGAATGAATTGGAAGGGAACCCATAGGAGCCACATAATGAGACTAATCTTGCAGTAAGAGACTGAATAAATAAACTTCACTGAAATTCTTTCCATACACACTGACCCAGTTGTTAGCTGCTAGGCTTCGGTTTGCAGCTCATGTTGCAGCTCTCTAAAAGGTTTGGTATCAGTCCTTCTCTTGAACAGGTATCCTGTGCATTCCTGATGTCAGTGGTAAAGAGATAGAAAAGGGAAAGAAGCTTGAACATCGTGCAGAGGTTTAAACGTGCATGCCAGAGTTTCCAGCACTATCTGAACTTTCATTCAGCAAATGCAGTTTTGAAACATTTTAGCTTGCTTTCTCGTGGAAAGGGAAAAAAAAAAAAAACACTTCTGAACATGAACCACAGTGCAAAGTGATGCAGTGTCATCTTTCTCACTTTGAAGACAGCTCAAGTTACTCCATGCCAGCTCGTACCTTTTTCAAGATATAGCAGAGCAAATGCTCACCAGAATGTTGTTGATTTTGCTGCTGCTATCGGGAACAATACAGGCAGCTTTGAATCAAGGCAAGAATCAAGTACAGCTCAAATATCTGAGCACTGAAAAATAAACACCTCAAGGAAATGTGAGAAAACTCTGAGTAGCAACAGGGTCAAGCATATGACCTACAAAGAAGAAATCAGAAAAGTCGATCTTCTTGTGTATTTTTCTCTATTCTAAAACAAAGCTAAAACTGCAAAGTCAAAGATAACGCTCCTCTTGATAACCCCATAGAATAAACTCTGGTAAATAAAAGTCCTGGTTGATCAAAATATTTTAATTTTCTACTTTTTTTTTTTTATCATATTGAAATAGCTCTCTAAAATTCTAAAATTGAATTTAAATTCTTCTTCAGTTGAAAATTTTGCTGTGTTATGGAAAAGTTAAAGCACAGCAGTTTATACTAACAGAGCAGTCCCGTTCATTTTTTTCCCTCCTCCCTGATTCCCAACTAAAACTTCACTGTAACAGGCGCCTTTTAAATAAGTTTAGACTAGTATTTTCTCATGGAAAAAATAAACTGTTGAGAAATTTCTGACAGTGCTATTGGCAAGAAAAAGACTCAAAAACAGAGACAGGGCAGAGAATTCAAGAACATTAGAAACTGTTTTGTCTCTATGTGGAGGGTTAAGGAAGGAAGGAAGCTACCGGAGTTGGTGTTTCATGTACAAGGACTGAGCCAGCAAAGACGAAGTCCTGGAGGACTGATGGCCAGCAGGCCTGGGGATTGTCGGCACAGAGAGAGAGGCAAGTGAAGAATGTTTTGCCCTAAGGCAATGCCTGAAGGATGTGGGAAGCATCCTTCTGGTCCTGCGGGGAGAGCAGAAGGCCCGTTTTAGTTCGTGGCTCAGGCGCTTGGTAGCCTCCCCTCTCCTGATGTCCGATGGCAGGAAGGGTGTGCTCCTATTAACAGAAATGAGCACTTTGCAAAAGGGAAAGGAAATAAATGGGAGTAGGATACCAAAAGAGAAGAGACGAGGGGGAAAAAAAAAAAAAATGCTCAGAAAAGTGAAACAGGCTATGGAAAGGCTGAATATAAGTTAGTGTTTGAAAGGAGAGAAGTATGGGCACAGAGGATTTGGGAAAAAGTAAAATACCAATCCATAGCCGGTGAGATAACCCATAGTGTTTGGGAATGAAAACTAGCACAAGAGGAGATCCAAAACCACCTAAAGATATTTGTTAACATAGAAACTAACTTTTGTGAAGAAAGCTTTATCAGACACATCAATCAAACACCTCAGCATTAGGCAGAGAGGAGCTGTCTTCCTCTAAACTGCAACTGCTCGGGCAGAGAACAGATGGGGACAGACACAGTCATCCCTGCACGCAGTGCTACTGCTTGGAGGTAGCCAGAAACCCTGACAGCAGTAGACATACAGATGTCTACAGCTCCAGATCCACCTAATTAACACCTCTGAATCAGGGGGAAAAAAAAATCTTCTTTGGTATATAAAATATCATGATAAAAATAAAAACCCGCACAAGAACGTAATTGGAAATGTTCATGTCAAACATTTGAGGATCGAATGCCTAAATTTTATAGGGGGAGGTATCCTCCTTTATACCCACTCTATGCAGTAAGTTCACACAATAGGCACTAAAATGATATTTACTCTGAAAAACATCCTATGAAAAAAAGAATAATTTCCCAGTTTCTCAAATATTATCCAAGAAAAACAAATTCTATCGGTCCTAGAGTACCCTTAATTTCATTCCAGTGGTCTAGCTGATGACCATAAATAACCATTATGTTTGTCACACTCCATCTATCACTCATTTGCAAATATACAGCCTTTGAAATACCATGGCTTTGTAATAGTTCAAAAGTCGGGAATTCTTCCAAACAAATGCCACTTGCTGAATGCTGAGTACAATAAGACATTTATCTTCACATCTGCCACGTTGCTCACTTGCTCTCATTAGCACTTCATGACTCTTGAATTTTGCACACAAAAAACATTACTGGAAACGGACAATTTAAACCAGACACTGTCCAGAGAACTTCATAAACAACTCCAAACACAACCAGATAGTTTTGACTACAGCATTTTTATCTCTGCCTTGTAAAACTCTATTTGCAGAAGCATGGTCAAAAGAATACTTGTTACCAGCAAGTTATTAGGATCATAATTTTTAGGTTTACTTTTATCTTTGGCAATTCCCCATTTATATTGTAATTCTTCTCTGGTTTTTGTACGTAGCAATATGGACGATAAAATTTGTGTCTTCCTTATACAGGCGCATTTGCCCAGCAAACATTACAAAACACGAGGAGGTAAAATGTCATTTACAGCTCAAGGAGACATAAAAGGGGGAAGATACCCTTAGCTGAATGGACTGAACACTGAGTGAATCAGTGTAAAGGACAAAAACTGCTTCTACATCCAGCACCGTGTGTGGCAGTGGAGCTCAGGTGACGTGTAACATGGATAGCCTAATCCTCCCCTACAGAGGGGACTTCAGAACGACGACCTTGAAAACAACCACAGCCAAAAGGACTCTCTCCACAAACACTGGTTTTTGGTTTTGTTTTCTGCATATAATGGCAAGTAGCTGTGCAAAAAACAGTGACAATTCTTCACTCCGACGTTGCCCACCAGAATGCTATGTCTAAGGAATTCTTTGTCACATGTGCCAAATATTGGTGAGAATGGGAGACACGATTACTCTGTAACCACTGATTTTCATTTGTATTTATTACAAATACCCACAGATGGCGGTAAAGTATATAATGTATACAGTAGATTTATTCCAAGTTTACTTTCTCTAATAACTTCCTACTATCAGCTTTCACCATTAATCATAGGCCATTATCTAGGAACTTACTTGGCTGAATTAAAGATGCAGGAATGGCTGTTAGGCCCCCAGTCTAAATACTTTTGAAAAATGTGTACTCAAATAAATTATGAGTCCAAATAAATCCAAGTTTGCATCCTATTTCAGGTCAATTTATTTGGGATCTGGTATGGGAAAATGGTATCAAGGTAAGTAGTTAAAACTGTCAGAAAAGAACTAGCTCATATTCCTGTATTCCCAATATATAAATATATATATAATTTTTTATTATTTTTTTTTCCATGAATATCAGCCTAACAGGCTGGAAGCCTAACCTCTAATTTACTCCAGTTCCATGCTGTCTAGACCTATTATTTAATTTTCTCTCTCTTGGTGGTCTATCTATCAAATTATTTGTATGCATGGAAGAAAAGTGATAAGCTAAAATGCTAATTATCCATTTTTCTGAAATTAAAAAAAAAAAAAATCCATGCCAGGAATAACAATAAGGTTTATTACAATAGCATTAAAATCAGTAGCATTTTTCATTTGACAAAATAAGCCTTAAGAAGCTGAGTCCAGTGTTTTTAATTGCAGGATGCCTTATCTAAAAAAGAATACATGCTTGCTTCTGGCCACATTCATTTCTTTTCACTTCATTGGTATATTGGGAGCATTTGCTGTACCACGTTATGACTGTCAGCTTTACAAATGTTTAAAAACTTCTGTAGAAATGCCATTTCAAGCTAAAACTTCTTTTACAAGGTCCTAGTCCAAAAATTAAATAGTTTTAAATACCTTTTTAATTTATTTAAATCACTTTAATTGCAGAAAGATACAAGCTTACATTTCCATTTTTCAGACATCTGAACTTTCAAACACTGCAGCATTGGGCACTAGGACAGAAATTTAAACTGCATTGGAGGGTTCTGCTTAAATAATTAGGAAGATTTATTTTAAAGTCTTCTAAGTCATTAATGGAAACTGTTGGAGCATAGCTGCATTTTAAAAACTTTGATGCTAAAGGTCTGTTTCAAATGAAAAATCTGTTGCAAACATATTCTCTTCCGATTGCTTTTACACAATTGACCCAGTGCATATGTCCACCAACCACATTTCATCTGTGCAGATTCCATGGCAGGCACTAGTGTGTATCATGAGCTAACATCACCTACCATAACGTCGTAAGCACGCTCAGCTGAGAACTACCAGGCTAAATGACTTGCAAATAATTCACAGATCAGTCTTTGTTGGTTCTCCTTCCTCATGGAGCTTGACAGCGCAGCTTCTGCTATCGCTATATTCCCCACCACCCCCTCCCTTACAGGGCTGTGCTGAAGATAAGCCCCATACACGCTGACCTGCCCCAGCTCACCGGGTCAGAGGGCTGTGCTGGTCACTGCAGCATCACTGCGGGGCTCAGAGGAGCGAGGCCTGAGGAGGTGCTGCACAACACACACGCACAGGTCTGGTGGTAGTTATGAGGTGAAGCACGCTAGTAGCAATTGCAAAATTAAATATTACTAAAAAATGAAAATAATTAACCCTATCGATCTTTTTTTCCACTACATAGGCTGGCCTGACAGGGACACAGTTGCAAGGTATAAACAACATTAGCTCCAAAGTGGATAGTTTTCATCTTATAGCTCTTCTACTCATAATTTAAAATTTTTAGGAGAGAAATTTAGTTCTTTGTATGTCTTAAGGACAAGACTACTCATTACCACTGTCATGCATCTATATGCCAGTTTCTAGGAATATCTATGGCTCGTTCATGGCCTTCCTTACAGTGAAAAGCAAAACTCCCACTGACATCATCAGATCCATTATATCACCTAGCAGCTGCATTCTTGGAATGAGAAATTTAGGTTCTTAGTTCATAGATGGAACAGTTTTCTATCTGTAAACAGAGAAACAGCAAGGAAACTTCTCATGTGACACATCTGCTTGGGGTGAGAATCCATTCAGGACTGGGCTCAGCAAGACATCCTCTGCTCTGAAGAACAAATTTGTACTTTGGACCATGACAAAAGACCTGAGGAAAGCACGTTCTGTGCCACTACCAAGAATATAGCACGGCTTCTTAGCCTGGGCAGCAGCAGACACCTCTCAGCTATGATTCTGCTTCCACCTCTGCAAAGGACAAATGCTGTTCTCGTGATGTAGGCTATCTGCTCACAAAGCCAGCTGGTTTTGTATGCGGGCATGCATGCAAATGTTCTGTACAATATAGGCTTATCTGATGACTCTCAGTACAATTTTACCCCAAAGTCAGTTCCTGAGATGGAGACCTAGGAGGCCATGTTCACTGCCTCCTAGGCATGATCTTGCTGGCATCAGATGGGTTCAGCCAGATTCTACATTTCGGCCCTGCCTCTGAGTGCACAGGGTCTGTGTGTTGGTTTGCTTTTTAAAAAATCTGTTGACTTTAAGGAAGCTTGTGATTCCTTGTGCTTCCAAGGACCGTAATGACTGTAGAATCTTTTCTGTTTGATAACTTGAAAAGCAATCATAAAGGTGAACACCAAATCTCATCAGCTGCTCTGCAGCTCCAACTGATACAGCATGGACTATGATGGTTCTGACAAAGCAGATTCTTGGGGACAGTAATAAGGATGGAAAGTCAGTGTCCTCTAATGGTATCCAGCTGCTCACCACTTCGGTTTGTTGGCACTATGAATACAGGTCAGCTGATGGCCTTGTGTTTTACACAGCACAGGGAGAGAACAGAAGACTGAGCACTACCTTCTACAGCAAACAGGTCATGCGTCCCCTTCTGTCCTCCTTACAGCAGGATGCTGCTCCATGCCACAGGCTCTGGCATACCTTTGGCTCACAACTGCACATTGGCAACTGGAGGTGCTAAGGTCCTCAAAGAAAGTCTGAGAGACTATATTACACAGCTAAGTAAAAAAATCCATTCTACTGAAGTCATCATGTGATTATAAAATAATAAACCAAAAAAAAAAATACCATTATAGATTACAGCTGGTGTTGAGCAAAAAAAGCTCAGCAATGAACCTTGGCTGGCATAAAAATAGCACTTCTTCATTTCCATGAAGAGCATGTATCAGAAAACTTTTTTTTTATTATTTTTTAATTATGTTATTTTAATGTTCTCTTGTCTGTTTAATGACTTTGAAGATAAGGTGTGTATATATATCCACAAATATATAAACAAAACTAGAAGCAGTAACAGAGGTGTATGTGGAGGGTTTAGATGATGTATTAATTTCATTATAAGAAAATATTTACAAAGCAAATGTGAAAGCTTTGGCATCTTTTCTCTCTGAGTCATATCAGCGTAGAGTTATAGATGCAGTAGGAAGAAAAATGTGTGCGCTTGTGTTCAGCTAGCTCATCATGTGTGGTCTCAGCTATGCAACTGATTGCTAAAAAGGACCTTGCTATCCTTATTGCTAAAGAGGACCAGGGGAGATGAACTGAGGAAGGAATACCGATAGGCTACATATGTCAGACAGGTCATTTTTTTAGCAAATACACCTTCATAGCAGAGAACAATTACACTTTGGAACAGGTGCTTAGAAAGATTGCGGAGTTTCCATCCCTAGTGATTTCCAAAGTTTGTAGAGGCAAAAACCAGACCTAACCTTGATATTAGTCCTATTTAAGTAAGATATTGGACAAGGTGAACTCTGGAAGTCACTTCCAACCCATTTTTCTCAATAACTCTGTAATTCTATCACTTTAACAGCCAAGTTGAAGCTGGGTAAATTTCTATGAAAATGAAGATGCGTGTTTTTAATAGTGAGGAGTATTCATCATTGGGGAGAAGAAAAAAAACACCAGAAGATAATTAGAGAAAATAATTATCTTCTTCCTTGTCTGTTCTTGGTTGTTTCTATCACTTATCACACACAAAATCAAATATAAAATACAACAGGAGAGAGAAACATTCTTAAAAGGGAAATAGGATGATAAGATTTGATCTGCATATCGTATCACAGTTCTACACCAAATCCACAGCTAATAAATCTTATTCCTGATTAAACATTACTAGGCACAGTTACAACCCTGGAACCCAGACTGAGGAAAGCTCCCAAGTACAAGTACACCCCACCAGTGCAGCACAGGGTACGGACAGGCAGCACAGTGCCGTTTCCTTCCTGGCATGTGTGAACCAGCTCCCAGGACTGCTAAACGGGGTGGTTCAAAAAGTTTAGGTTCATTACTTCACAGGATAGTTGTAGAGACTAAATTTTAGTTGAGCCTTCCTCCTAGTTCCCTCTAAGTCCTGTTAGCAATGGATATGAGGTGACATGGAATACTTCATGCCTCGAGATCAAGGCTGAGAGTCCTTGTTACTGCTTTTAGCTTATGAATAGTGGTGCCCCCACATGTACTGGAACGTGGATGAGATGTAGAAGCAGTAGGTCAGTGGATTCGGAGGTTAGGAGAGGGGTAAAATTAAAAAATAAAATAAAATAAAAAAAAGACAAATCTTCCAAAAGAGAAGCCAAGAGCGCTGTCATGTACCAGTGATCACTGATCAGCAAGCTCTAGCTTCACAGCTGGAGGGCTGCAGTGATTGTAACGTACAGGCTAAGACAGAGGAGAAGAGGTACATTGCAAGGAATCAGCTGCCCATTGCATTCTAGAGAAATGGGAAAACTCCCATACAATCAGATCCACAAAGCTGCAACTACAATACACCAGAATTATAGCGGCTACAAAATTCAGGATGATGAAAACCAATTCTGAAAAAGTATATCTCAAGTAAATGCTGCACTTATCCCCTCCCCTTGGAATAACTCCACTATAGTAGCAAAAACATCACCTGTTCTGTCACAAGATCCTCACAAAAATCCTGCAGACCCTGTTTTTCAAAAGAGCAATAATGAAAAAATAAAGTCCTGTGGTGCTTTTCCTCTATCAGCCCTGTTTATGAATTCATAGCGCAGCATGAAGGTTATTAAAATCCCATATGTGAGAACCACACGCAGCACAAGGAGATATGAATTGGCATTCCGCAGAGATAATGCTATCTAATGGGCAAAACAAGTCGCATGGCTTCATTCTTATGCAGAGTACATTTGGAAAGGGCAGAGCATCTGGCTGCGGCCCGTGGGTAGGTAGCCGTACCCAAACCATTCCTTCTTCTCACCTGTTGATTAATAAGTTAAATGCAAAGAGCATGGTCGTTATCTTGTTAGGCCTTGATATTCCCCAGACACCCTCTTACCCACAAACCATTTGACATGGAGGGGATTAAATGCTGTTTGGGCTACCCAGACACAGTGCCTATTAAACACATGGCTGTTTACTTCCACTTACACGCATTTCAAATCAAAATGCAATTAACTGTGGAAATAACCAATACACCTCACAAATTAATTCCAGGTTTCTGCCCATCCAATAGTTTAATTATTTTCTAGAATTATTAATTTAATTCCCATTTTACTGTTGAAGAAAAATAGTTAATGCTGTGCTTTATTTTGCTGCCAAAAACGATTTGGTCTGAAGCAACACAGAGCTGTTTGGAGCACCATCAGTGGCTGGAAGAACTTCAGGGAAAAAATAAAAAATAAAAAAAATAATAACTAAAAAAAAAAAACCTGTTTGGGAAGAAAGGTTTATGAAAAAACAAAACAAAACAAAACAAAACAAACAAACAAACAAATCACCCTAACAAAACTTAGACACACACAAAAAGTTTCCCCAGATTTCAAATGCTCTGAAACTTTTGTTTCAGGAAGAGCAGCCCCCAGTCCCTGATTCTAAAAACCTTGACAAGTCAAACTTAATGTCGGAAGTCTAAAACATCTTCTACTTCAGGACGATGGTCAAAGGTTTGCGAGGCTGTTTCTGTCTCGCACAGATGATCAGTCAGCTGTCACAGCAAAATCACAGGTATCTGATGGTAGCCATCATTAACAACAGAGCTGGAAAGCACTCCAGAACAGGAAAGGCAGGGGCTGCCACGAAACAACATGAGACACAACCATCGTCTGGCAGGATTAAAATCCACTTGGTTGCTCGGTATTGCAGCTCTTGCTGCAGAAAGCTTTCCTTACCCACATCCCTGTGATCACACACTGCTGCTCAGCCTCCCCCACTTGAACAATCGTTGCGGAAATCCAGCAGTGGGATGATGCTGGGAAGTTTGTATTCAGATCTGATCTTTTTTTAATTTAAGGAGTGTTCAGACTGAAGATTCTCATTTATACCAAATTATACACTCATTCTGCTGCACCTTTCAACCTTGTCACTATGTGATAGGCCCCATCACAATATTACACCATCTGCTTCTGCTGTTGGATACTACTTACATGCTATAATCAACATCACTGTCAGGAATTATATCTATATCAATATTTTTCTGAGGCAAAGGAGGGAAGACAGTGAAAAGAAATTAAGTTTTAAAACTACAATGAAAAATCCTTATCCTCTAATGACTCCTGCCTTCTAAACTGTCCACCTTTGTGCATGAGAGAATTTGATTTAGGATTTGCAACCCCATTAGGATTAACAACATACTTTGGAAAAGGAACCACTCAGTGAGAAGCACATTAAATATAACAATAACTTTCTCTGGCACACCACTGCAAATAGAGATACTTCCTATCACCCTTCCTATCACCCTCACAACTAAAGTAAAGTTAGATATTTCACCCCATTCCACAAACAAGAGCTCTTTGCTTGAATTCAACATGCAAACAGGAGACTAGTAGCTGAAAACTACAGGTTTTTGTTAGCAGCCAATTCCTTTATGTTTGTTTTGGGGTTTGTTTGCTTCCTTTTTTTTTTGCAAAGGTTGAGAAAAATAGATCTCAGGGGCAGGAGCTGGGTAATATTTTGGTTTCCAACTGAATACCAAGATGACTTTTGTAGATGTCTCCACAATCTCATGAGCATTGCCTCATCATGTCACAAATGTCTACGTTTCTTTTCAGAATTGGCCTTAGATATAGAGGAGGTGACTAATCCAAAACTGCAAACCCCTGCTATCCCCACCACTTGGTGCACATTCAGCCTTAGACTTGCAAGTATCTTCCACCTCAGATTAAATCATTAACTTTGGTATTTTAAATTCTACATGATGCCTAGAGTACAAGCTTCCTGTGGTCCTAATTTTCAACCTCCATCTAAGAACAAGACTGTGAAGTAAAAAAATCCCCAAATCTGGCAGAGGAGATCAAAGAAGCACTGTCACACAACCTCTTAGATCTTCTTTTTCCCTTCTTGCCACCAAATAAAAATTAGCCGTTTATTGTTAACTTTTACTTCCTATCACATTACCAGTTAACTCACAGGAAAAACTTCCCCGTGATGCTGAGACAGTTTGTTTTCTTCAGAATCTTTAGAATTCTTAAATGAACATCTTCTGACAGTGGTGAATTTTTAATGTATCAGTTTAATTTAAATGTTATCTGTTATTACTTTCCTTGGAGGGTTGTACATTGTTTTCTTGTTATTGTTGTTGTTTTTTTGTTTTGCTTTGGTTTTGCTGGTGGTGGTGGTTTTGATAGATTAGAAATGTCTGAGCCTCTGATGTGTGTACTGATTTGTATTTAGAGCACTGTCCAAAGAGCAACAGCTGACATACAGAGACAGGCAACCTGCTGATACTGGAACTCGAGAATGCTTTCCATGGACATGTCCGACCTGTACAGAAGTGTTCAAGATGCAAAGTGGATTCATTGCTGCATCACCTGATGAATGACACATCTTGTTTGACCTTGGTGTCAAAGGAAAACATGTTTATATCTGTAAATATGTCAACTTGAATTTGTCTTCCTGCATTTTTAATGTGGACAGCAGAACTTCACTGCTCAACACGGACTCTTCTGTACACCTGCACCTTCAGGACATGATTCTTAACTCCTTATTTAAACTACTCTCACCTTTAAACACACTGATTGTTTTTCTTCCCATGAAGTATTCTATGGTTTCTCCAGTGATGATTCATGATACAGAGGGATTCAGAGCCCAAACGCTGGGTCTTTGCATTCTTGCAAAATAGTCAGGAACACAGAGCTAAATTTTCAAATGCCTTGAAGGGAAAATTGACTTCTCTTAATCCTTGCTGCAGCTAAAGAATACTCCGGCTTCACCTAGGAATCAGAACAGCCCAGCTGAAGCTTAATTTTTCAAGATTTGTGGTGTGTTAGCCTAGGAAGATGCACACAATGCATTTATTCCGTAGGGATGCCAAGATTTTATTGCCTCCGCTTGAAACAAAAAGACTGGTAATAATATGTAATTTTTCCAGATACATGAAGTAATGATTTGTGGTTTTGAAAAGGCACAGCTACAGCGTAATTGCATTGTGTAACTACAATTCTGGCACTTTGGAGGAGGTGGAAGGTTAGGTCACCTTCCAGAAAAGAGAAAATGACCCTTTTTAAAGGAGTAGATGAAGAAACATGTTCTCAGGGCTGGGAGGTTTTCTACCTGCAGTTACCTTTCAAGTTGGAATTCAGCTTTGTCTGAGGATACTCTGTTTCTGCACAATGCTTTTTGGGTGATGCCCACAGCAAGTCAGGTCACTGTAAGGTTCTGATGCTGCAAAATATGTCAGCTTTTCTTTTTCTCATGCTATTGGATTATTTGTACTTCAGTCACGAGCTTACACTATTTTGCTCCATGCTGAAAATAAGAGTGCACCCCTCTTTCTTTTTCACTGCTACTACCGTTACAAAATATGAGGAAAAAAATCCACATTGTTGTTACCTTAGCTGCCCAAAAGAAGCCTTACTGCATCTCTGTCAAATCGGGTGGGGGGGTGGGGACTGCCTTTTGTTCTTCTGACCTTGGGAAATAAAAACTCGATGGAGCTTCCCTTCATCTTCCCACTTCATTTCTGCCAAGTCACAGAACAAAATAAATATCCAAGAAGAAAAAAAATAAATAAATAAAAAATAACTTCTATCAGTCTTTTGAATACTTTTGGGACAGAAATCACTTAGAAGTGATGTGTCAGGGCACCTTGTCTGTTTCTCCGTCTCCTCTTCTCAGCCTAAGGATGGTATTGAAATAGCAAAAGCACTTATAAGTGCTGTTTGGGGCATAAAATCCCCTGCCATTCATCTCTCACTAGGACAAATTTTGAAAAGAAAAGCACTCAGAAGCCTCTTTTTGTCTCCATCTACATTTTTTTTCTTTTCTCAGATGTGTTTTGAAATAAAAATAGAAATGAAATGCTATTTTCACTGGTTTGATGTTCAAATCAGGCATGTCTCCTCTAATTTCTTCCTTTTGCATTTGCTCTGTAGCAAATACCAGTTTTGGTCTATACTTCATTTCATTTCTCTCTGTTTTTAATCTCACCCCACCACCACCACCATTGAAATAATGAGATTATGATGTTATAATCTTATTCCAAGCATGGCCTTTGATTTCTATGGATTTCTCTTCCAGAAAAAGATATATCTGTTGTGCTGGCCAGATGACAGCAATAAAAACATTTCGTTAATTTAACTGATGTATTAACTTTCTAAAGTGGAGGAGCTGTCACTGACAATGCCAGTAAACGTGTGCTCAGTGGCAACAAAATCATCACTACAGTTTTTAATAACTATATATATATATAGTTATAAAATCCTGAGACATACATAAAGGGTTATGAAATGATCTTTTCAGTCCATTCAGCAACTATGACAGTAAATTCAGTCTGGGCATTTGACTTCAGCACAGATTTGGATCAGCTGCTGAAAGGACAGAAAAAGCAAAAAGAAAAATCCGTGGCCTAGAAAACTTGACCAGCAATGGAAAAACTGGGTTAGGGCAGAGAAGAGAAAATGGAGGAGATGCGATAAGTGCCTCCAAATATGTAAAACATGCTGCAAAGGATTCTCCATGTCTGTTCTACATGAGCAGGGTGGTAGCAAGTGAGATTTGGGTTAGAATTTAAGCTGCTTTCTAACAAGTGATACAATAAAACACTGTTATAAACAATCTTGCCAGGGGCACAAGTACCAACTAGATAACTCCTGAGGTCCTTTCTTATCCTGTTTTCTGTGATTCAGTGGGTTTAATAGGATGATATACATACAGCACTTCACAATTTAGCCTTCCTGGGTAATACCAAAGAGAGTAGGTGACATTCTGTGCTGTACAGTGACCGCTCAGCACTGTGCTCTGCAACACATGGAACAGTAGATATCCAGGTATTCGAGTGAAAAAGGCAGCTGGGGGCTTGTGTATGTGTGCCTTGCAGGGGGTGCAATTAATTTACTAGCAAGCAAACTGCAGTTTGACATACCTTAATCCACAGAGAAGCCAATAAAACGAGAACAAATCTAGTTCTCCATAGTGTAGCAACAGCAATGACAACAACTTCCAACCTGCTGGAGATTCAAGAACATCTTGTTCAATATTTCTGGTTGTTTTAAGGTAGTCACATGCTTCTCACTTTCAAGATCGAGTTACAGCAAAATGAAACTGAAATGGAGGAATTCACCAGCCCATCACCTTTTAAGGTTTCTGCTGAAATGCTACTTAAAGGCAACAGAAGCGTTGCAGTCAACTTTTTTATGTTGTTGTTACCTTAAGTATTTCTAACAAACTCCTGCTTTTCTACAACAGAAGACAAAGCTGTCTTTGAGCAAAAGCTGTATTTCTTCTTAGATTATGATAGCTCTAGGCTTGCTTTTTTTTATTTTTTTATTTTTTTCAGTAGAAAGAATGGGAGTAATTGTGGAATAAAGTACCACTCATCATGAGTGAGCATATCAAATTCTGGTCTATTGTAAGCTCTGTCAAATGCTAAGCAATTAGACCCTGCTTTCAAGGTCACTTAAATAAATAATATGGTGTATGAGTTATTTTTCAAAAGCTGCCTAATGTACATATCACAGTCTGAAACAGTGATGTCTACACTGACTGTGGTGTTGAATGCATATTTCAAGTATAGAAATTTGTCTGTGCAAAAAATTTGTTTTTAAAGTCAATCTGTGGGTGTGCATTTTCACATGTTTCTGATCAGCCTTTCACTGCTGCTTTCCAAAATCGGTGCCATATTGTCAGTGTCATCTTCACATATAGCTATGAGTGGAAAACGGATCAGACACTACAAATCGCTCAAGGGCAGTGAAGCCTTGGAGGACCCTTCTGCAAAAAGTTTCCGAACACAGAGCCTGAGCCAGTGTTGCTCCGAGTTTCTTTGGTGGGCTCCTCCTGTGACGGCAAACATACGTTTGTTTACTGCAGAGGAGGCACGCATGTCCTATGGTGAAGAAATGCTAGCTTGTGGCTAATACATTTGATAATTTATTCACAAAAAACACAGTTATGAATGCTTCAGAAACATTGCTAAGCGACTGAGCCTACTGACCTACAAAAGACAGACTGAATCTGCATTTCATGCACTGCTTGGTTCAAGCTCTTGCACGCTTGCATGCTAACCAAGTTGGTGTTTCACTTGAAAAAACAGACAAAAGGGTTTCAATGGCAATAACCCTTGATAAAACACGAGTGTATTGTGTTTAACCTCTGATGCCCCCTGGAGCAGAGAGGTATTGTGAATCAGTGACATTGAGTTTGCTATCAAAGAAAACCCCTCACCAGTGGAAATGCATATCTAGAGATTTTGCTGCAATAGATTTTCACATCCCTCACTACAGATGAACTTGCCCACTGAACTCCAGACTGTCCTCAATCCCTACAAGTCGCTTTGAGCACTGAACAAGTCTCCCCGGCAGAGATGAGCCTATCCACTCCATTTCCCTTATGGGAAGCAAATATTGCACGGAGCTCCCTGGAAGCTGAGCACTGACACAGCTCCGCTGCAACACGAACACGAGGTTAGAAGGCAAAGGTAAAGGCTGCAAGCTTGGGAAAGCCAGGCTGCAAAAGCTGGTCTGCTCTAACTACTGTCACCAGGATGACAGACTAAGATCTTTGTATGTGTGTGTGCGCTTTGACTTTACACTTGTTAATATTAAATGTAATAGCACAACGAGGGGACTATTCAGAACAATGATGGTGAGATTTCCTCTAAGACGTAATCTTTTGACCACTATTCTGTTTATTTACTTATTGCTTCAGCAAGATTACTCACATGGCCAGGAAGAGCTGTATTTATACCACCAGTAATTTAAAAATAATAAAATAAAATAAAATAAAATAAAATAAAATAAAATAAAATAAAATAAAATAAAATAAAATAAAATAAAATAAAATAAAATAAAATAAAATAAAATAGCCAGTTTTGTATGAGTGTGCTAATGCACACAATGTCATTGCAAGGAAAAGGGACAGAGGACCTCATTCTCCTTTCACACTAATGTAAGCCTGAAATCCTGGGTAAGCCATTTATGCCAGTGGCAGAAATAAGAAACCTGCCCTGTGAATTGTAAACCACTACAGAGAGATCTAAACAAAGAGGGTAAAGAGAATGAACAAGTTTCTCCTGAGAAACTGCTGTGCTGAGGGAAGATATTGCTTCTGGTTTATAATTGTGCTTTTTGCTTTTGTCTCTGTAGCTGAGCATGGAAAATTCCAGTTCTGTTCCCCAAAAGCTGAAACATGAGAAAAAATAATGAATACAGTTATCTTTTAGACCAAGACCAATTGCTTTAAAATCTTGTGTATATATAGGTAGCATTGTTCAAGGGGTATTTAAGACTACAGAGGAAGGGTAAAGGAAATAACCCCTGTGAAGAAGCACAAAACAGCAGTAGCAGTAAAGGTTGAGACTGACTGTGCACGCACTTCCAAATTTTGGAGTCTGAACTCTGGCACCCACGTCCATTTCTGAACTTCTAAATGGATGGAGCAGCCGTCAGGGCTAGTTTTAATAGCAAGTTAGCTCTTAAAGAAATATAAATCTTTGCAGTCTTGGAGCAAACCCATACCAAATGGCGTACAGCTCTCAATCCCTTGGATATCCCTCAGCCCCCTGAGCACTGCAGTTCGAGGCAACGCTCATTCCCATGCGGTTTGGTCTGTGCTGTGTGCCACTTGCCCTCTCCCATGAGGAGACCACAGGCAGATGCAGGGAAGAAGAAATGGGAACAGAAGTTTAACAAGGCAGAAGGAAGGCAGGGACAGCAGAGCCCACATCTGAAAGGCAGTTAACAATATCCTCCTAGAAGATCCTGGCTCAGTGAGCGCATCTGAACTGATAACTCAGCATGGCAAGACCAAGAACTGGGCCCGTTCAGTGCTATGATATTGATGTCTGGTCAGGGGTGGGTGGGAGTCAGAGAGGCAGAACCAGCCTGCTCTCGGGGGGGGCAGTGACAGGAGAAGAGGCATCCAGTACCAGGATTCAACAGGAAATTCCCCTCAAACACAGAGGAAACCTTCAGACTGTGAGGGTGACCAAACTCTGGCACAGGTTGCCCAGAGAGGCTGTGAAGTCTCCATCCATGGAGGTATTCAAACCCAGCTGGACAAAGCCCTGAGCATCCTGCTCCAGCTGACCCCCTTTGAGGAGCAAGGTTGGAGCAGACAATCTCCAGAGCCAGAGACAAATACCTTGAACACAGATCAGTGACAATAGTATTTTTTTTATTATTCTTTTTCTTTTCTTAAAGGAAAGTTCTCCGTGAGCAAGCTGCTTGAAATCCTCTCACCATTCAGCAAAGAAAAAGGTGGAAGGGTGGGCACAACTTTTCTGGAGCTCAGAAAAATGATTTGATAATGCTTCATCCAACAGATTGATTTCTAAAGTGGGAAAGCGTGGCATTGAGAAAGACAGAAAAAAAAGAGCAGGTTATAAATCTTTCCAGTGAGAAGAAAACAAGGATGTCTATAAAAGGAACATTTCAAGGTTTTAGCGTAGAGAATGCGTGGTGCCATACGGGTTCCTATGAGAACCACTTAAGCTGTTTTTATACCATTTGTAGCCATTAGGGAGAAAATGAATCAGAGAGCATCTAACATAAGTCAAACGTAAAAATAGAAAAGCATAATAAAAAAGTCTGCTAAAGAGGAACAAATGAACTGCAACCTGCTATGCTAGCCAGTGGGCCTTTCTTAGATGTAGTGGGGTAATTTCCAGCCTAACAAGTAGTTTTCGTCAATGATCTGTAATATATATGTTAGGTATGCAAACAGCACATAGATAAAAACCAAAATATCTTTACTACATATTACAGTCTGTGCTAAACGCTTTTTATTGCTTTTTATTGTTTGCATAGCACGAGCAATAATCTGGGTCTTTACAGAGAGCTGGAGGGGAAGAAGCAGGTCCACAGGAGATCGGAGCTGGCTGCTTCTAAATGTGACTGCAGAGAACTGAAATCAAAGTCTGGGGACAAAATGTCTGCAAGCCCTACCAGTGTTGTCTTGTATAAAGTATTCCACTTTCAAAACCCAAATGGTGTCATCTTCTCTGTATCCACAGTGTAGATGGTTACACCCAAATAGTGAAGAATAATGGGTAACAGTTTATACAGATTGATTTCTACTTCTTTTGCAGTTTTGTTTTGGTTTGGTTTTGGTTGTTTGTTGGTTGGTTGTGTTTTGTTTTGTTTTATTTTGTTTTTTTCAAGATTTGACAGTTATGTATAGGCATCAGCCCATGTTCTGGGGACTGATCCAATAAATCAAAATATGTTAAGGCCACACACGGGTTGGTTCTCGCAGATGATACCCATGCTTTACAAAGGGGCTCAGGAATGGTATGTTAATGTGTGAACTCATTAGACTGGGTAGTAGTAAAAATCATACAGACTAAATCATAAAAGAAAGGAATGAACAGCACAACATCTAGAACAAGGAAGGGTTTGGAGATGATGATAAATTATACATTAAGCCATCTGTGCAATATATTTTCAATAGATGTTACTTTCTGGAGCTGTCAGAGAGTAGGACCACATTAGAGATACTTCAGTAAGTAGCTAGAGTCCTGTTATTTGCAATTAAGTTTACCGTGGATGAAAAATACAACAGAAAATCAGCAAAAATCATGTGACCGTGGTAGAAGCAAGTTGTTCTAAAAAACAGGGAGGAGTGGGGTGAGCTTCACTGCCTTCAGTGTACACCCACTGACTATCTCCCTTTAAAATTTTATCTATTACAAATTGGAGGTAATTCAGTGAATATAGAATTTAACATGTGCTTAAATGCTTTGGGACCTGTTCCAAAGCACATGAAAAATCAATGTCTTTATCTGGTTTTGGATGATGCCCCTGTTAAATACATCTGGTGCCAAGTACGAGCTGAAGTGCTTTGCTAAGCAAGTACCAGAGAGAAAGAAAGATCTCACCGAGGTACGTTCTGTCCAGCACTAACCAGTACCAAGCTATCTGAGATACCAAGTTTTAAACAACAGAGGGTGAAAACACTCAGATGCTTCAAGAACAGCTTTTGGAAGAAGCCTGAATGCAGCAGAGGAGATGTCATAACTTCTGGATAAATAGTTGGTACTTTGCATGTCCTTTGGCTTGACTTTCCATCTGCATTTGTTATCACCTGACCATCTACGTGCACTTCTCTGTGTTTCTAATTCCAATTCACATGAGCAGGGTGTTACAGGAATACGCGACACCACAAATCAGTAACTATAAAAGAGAAAAATGTGTCACAACATCCAGATACGATGCTCAAAAATAGTTCTGTTGTATATCAAAATAACAAAGGATCAGCAAAGCTTCTGTAACTTACGTTTACTCCAAGACTGTCAGAACCTCTCCCAGCCTGAGTCTTATACAAAGATGCCAAAGGACTTCACAATGTAAGATAAAATAATAATTTTAGGCTATGCTATAGCATAATTCATTGCCAAATGATTTCCATATAGTTTCCAAAAGAGAGTTTTATAAGAATGGAAAGCTTTATAAAAATGCGGTAAAACTGATATAAAATTGCAATAAAGGAGTCAATATCATTTCAGAGGTAGCCATCTATTTTCACTGCTACTTTAGGTATTTTGTGAGAGGCTTTCAGGGTCTTAGAGACTTTTTAATGCATCATTCCTGAATGTTAAACAACCAAAAGAAAAAGATGCAACTAAAGACAATTTCAATTGAAAAATAAAATACATATTAAGTACTAAGTGCAGGTAAAAGGGCACTTGCAGCTTATTTTCAGTCATTTAAAAACTATACTACACTTCTGTTCTTCCATTAGTGTACTAAAACTCGTTTCCTTACAGCAGAAAAAACAGCTCCCTTCGTTCCTGTGCATCAATGTTTCATTACAGCACATCTGACTAAGTCCAAGAAATATTGGTTCTGGAAAAAAAAATACAAATAGTGCTTAGTAGATGACATCTGCTAGGCTTAATATGTAATGCAGAGACCTCTGTTCATGATTTCTTGTCCCCGTCATGACAGCTTTTTATTTCAGGCAAAATCTTAGAAAAGGGAAGGAAAACAATTGAGTTACAAGTTTGTGGAGAGAGCAGATGAAAAAAGGCTGCATTTTTCGGGCTTTCTAATCTTAAACATATCACTTTGGTTTGTATTCTGACACTATTACTAATGCTGAAGATCACCTAACATCACCAGCTGTCCCTTTGGTATGAAGATAGATTTATCATGAGTAAAAATATAAAAACATAGTTTTACAAATAAACCTGACTGCAGACTCTTAGGTACAAGACTGTGAAGGTGGTCACGTACTGGAGCAAAGGGTGTGCCTTCCGGAGCACACACTGGCAAAGGTGGCTCTCTAACCAACACCCTGCAATCCAAACACCCCCTCGTTCGTCCCTAGCTCTGACAGGTTGGGAAGGGGGACCCAGCCTCTGACAACAGCCATCCAGGCATCTCTCCTCACCAGAGGAGCACAGGGAACAAAGCCCACGCTCAACCACTGAGCATATTCCTTATCAGCTGAGGGCATTTTTCAGAAAAACGGCATCCTACTTCACATAGCCCACTTACTATGTGTGCAATCCCATCTTACCCAATGGGCAGGGCACAGGAGAGCAGCATCACTGAAGCACTGAAACAATTTATTTGCATGCATAAGACAAAAGTCTGGATAAACTTTTTTACTTTCCTGTCCATCCTTCTCTTGTTCCAGTCTCTCCATTTTTCCACTTTCATGGTTATCACTCTTCACTGGTATTCTGAAAAGTTCCAAATCATACACGCAGATAATGCCAATTAGAGAGCAGCACTTCAGAACCAAAATCGTCTGGTTCCAGATAATATTTTTGCAAAAGGAGAAATGGATGAAATAAAATTATCTTCTAAAATAAGGGCCATAGCTAAAGACTACTCAGACTCCAGGGAGAAGAGTGTTAGGAACACAATTCTCATTAAAAAGATGTTTCAACCATACCATCATCAATAAGCCGTGAAGAATAAATGTGGAAGCAGAAGTAGAAATAATGGAACAGTTTAAGAAAAGAGACTGGAAATGATTATGCACTAAAAACATCACTAACTTAAAAATAATTAAGCAAAGAAAACAAATTCATCACCGCCAATGTAAGGCCTTCAGAGCTCTGACAGCCTGAAGTTTTCTGCTCTGCGGCGTGCTACGCGAGGCTCACTGCAAAGCCCTGCTTATCCAACTAACTGCACTGCTCAGTAGTTCTACCTAATTAACAGCATGGCAATGAACGAGGCTATGGGGAGCATCTATATGTAAATACACCAAAAATATGCTAGAGAACATTAAATGTGTAAAATCAAGCATTGAAAATTTAGGCAAGTGTCAGAATTAAGGTTGCTGTGCAGCCCTAATTGGGCAACCTTGTGTGCACACGTTATGATACTGCCTTTAATTACCCAACCACCTACTATTTTTTCCACTGGACCCCTGCCTGCACTGACTGACATAACGAGCTGCTACTCAATGCCTTTGTTTTCCTGTTATTATTCAATGTGTCCCCATGCCTCATTTATTGAGCACTATTCACACCCTGCTCTGAGACTTATTAATTTCTGCCTGGGCTGCTGTACAGTGCTTTAATTCTAGTAGCTCCTCACTCCTCAAATACCTTTCTAAGGAGAGACAGGAGAAGATTGTATTAACCCTCTTCAGCAGAAGGGTTCTGACAAATTAAGGTGAAAGTTGTAAATTAAATCTAGAAGTACACACTCACTGACACACAGAATCTGAGGCAATTAAAATTCTTTGCTAATTTGTATATTCAAATAATTTCCATTGACTTGAGCTATCTCTGTGAAAGATCAGTGCTTCATAAATCAGACCCAAGGGTCTCAAACTAAGCGTTCAAAAAGTAAACAACACACAATTAGTAAAAGGCATGGCTTGATTAGTTTGGAATCATACAGAAATTCTGGACCAGACTCTGTCAGCATTAATGCCAAACTGTCGCAGCCTCGCCTTCCATTCCCATAACGTCCTGTCTCCTTCACACATTGCCTTTATGCAGCAAATTAAGCAGCAGTCCTAGAAACGTTCTTTATACATCTCCAACTGACACCTGAAATGGTGAAATCTGGCCAGTGAATGAGGCTGAAGTTGTTCCACTGTGCACAGCCATGGATACATCACACAAGTCTGAATCAAAAGTGGACAGGTGATTTTAATTACGGAATTTCCCAATTCCTGAATCTTGATTTTGAAGCCCTATTAGCATTATGTCAGCTTCAAAGATATATAATCATACCAAAAAACAAGGAAATCTGCTCACAGCATGAGAGTGACACCTCTGTTGTCCTTGGCAGAGCCACAACCTTCCTGTCCGCCACACAGATTTAAGGCATTTCAGCCTTTTCAGGAATATGGCAGTAGCAGAACACCACCCTCACCTTTAGTAGGCATGCTATTTTTCTTCTTTCATTATAACTTCATGATTGGTTTTAGGAAAATATTTTTCTCAACTAGCTCTAGTAAAAATAATGTATTTTCCCTGATCAACAAACATGTCATTAAAAAATAAAATATTCATATTAAGGAAGCATCCAAATTTTTGAGCCTAACATGCACCTGTCTTCCAAAATTCAATATATGCTGAATAAATAAGTACCTAATAAATACCTACTGAATAAATAAGTACTTAATAAATACCTAAATAAGAGGTATTTAATAAGACTATTTTCTAAATTGCTTTTTGGGCCTTTCACTCACCAGGTCTCCTTCAGGGAACACAAGTTGTTTGCTGGACATACAAGCCCCACAGGCACTGTGAAATAAAGGTCTAGAGGTCAGAACAGTGACCTCGGACTCAGAAGTCCAAATTTTGGCCTGGCCCGCTGCCGATTTCCTTTGTGGTCTCAGGTAAACAGCAACCTCAAGGTCTCGTTTTCCCAGGCTGCAAAATGGGATTGATTCTTACCTCAGAAAGAACTGCATGGACTTGTTACACTACTGCTGTAGGAAAAGAGCCTCAAACGTCTCCCCAAGTAAAACAGCGTGAGAAGGACATGTCTTTGTGTGGTTCGTTTCGTTAGAGAAATGCCATTCCCCATTTACTCCCCGTGCATGGAGAGGAGCAGAGTTACACCACCAACCTCCCTGGCATCGCCCTGCAGGGAGGGAGCGCAGAGCAGCTCCTCAGCTCCTGGCATCCATGGAGGGGGAACCTGCAGCACCAACACGTGAAACCTAAAATGAACTAGACTGCATTTTGCAAAGTCCTTCTAATGTAATGTGGGTTTAGCTACTGGTCAACTCTAGAAATAACAAATCCAAATGCAGGGATCCTACAGGGGAACAATGGAGAAAGCACTTCTCACGTGCTTGGTTCCTGTGCCCTAAAGGTGCTGGGATATTAGAAAAGATAATTTAAGAGAGTAAAAATTAAAAATCTGTGTAAATATATTCAGAAGTATAAAGAGGTCATCTCACTGCTAGTAAAACATAGCTAGCGAAGTGACAGAAGTTTTTCTTATTGATTGTATTTCTTTTATATGAACACTACAGGAACTGCAGGGAAAAAATTTAGAATCAGACAAAATCGTTTCTGAAGACAGGTTGTTCTCCCATTAGCTCTGCAGAACGTATTAATCCTGAAAGAGTGATATTTCCTTTCAGTTTTGCATAGCAGTGTGTACAAATAAAAATGTTAACTGCCAGGACATAATTTTCAGTATGCTTGTCTTATTTCAGATGTGTGTTTTCTGCTTGGAGCACAGCTGTTCATATATCCCAACACGAGCTTCACTGCCGTAAATATCTTCTCTATTGAGGGCTACATTCCCAAAGTGCTGCACAGGGGCCACACGTAGTGCTAATGTGAGCTGTGTGCATGCAAATCCACGCACGGCATGTAGAAAATGCAGACCATGGACCTTGACCCCAGCACTTCGCCACTGAACCAGAATTGCTCTATTTAATGCTGTGGCTGGGACATAAATCAGGTTTTTCAAAAGGCTTTTATTCAGCTAAAAGAACTCATTCTGTGATAAAATCCAAATAGATCGTGCTGCAGAGCCACGTTAATGAAGCAAAATTACTCCCAGCAACCTGGAAAACAAAATAATTTAGAAACCGAAGGTAAGATTGGCTGGGGTTTATTGCCACTTTTTTTTTTTTTTTTTTTCCAGCAGTAGAAGTCAGTGTGTGTGTTTAGCTCAATTTCTTTACTTCTGGATATCAAAACAAAGTCCTTTGCCTGTCAGCATAACACAGCTGGCAGCACCATTGGCTCTGTGCTGGAAGGTCAGAGATGCACAGCTCTGACTGAGACGTGGGCTCGTGTCCAATGCTGACGCTGCAGCGGCGCTTTTGGGGGACGGCGATGCACAGTTAGAGCTGTCTGCCTTCAGATGAGCCATTAAATCAAGGTCATTTCTGCCCATCAGTGGGGACCACCTGGGTGAAAGGTAACAATCCCATGGCAATTTTCGCCACAGTAGGATATAAGCACAATGGTCTTCACAATATTTGCTCCTAACAAATAGCTTCTGGTATCAGGTTCTTGGGAAGCAATTGTTAAGCAAAATAATAGAAATCCACGGGGCTATCCAAACAATGGAGATGATATTGCCCTCCTTGCTTTGCAAAGCTCCCTGTGTTTAGGAGGCAGGGTAGCATACTTCCAGGCACAATGAGACGACTCAGTACAAGTACAGAGTAACGCATTTTGTATAAATGCAGAATATACTGTAAGTGTTTAGAAACGCGGATTTGTGAATTTCAAGTTTCCTGAAGGGAAATTTGCAGCAATAATTATCAAATTAAGTTTGAATCATTCATCCAGTCTGCTGCTTTAGGGAGAGGCAAAAATGCAAGAAACGTAAGAGTATGGGAAATTAAAGAAAAGCGATTTCTACACCATGTTCTTCTGAGCCCAGCAGACGAATTCAGTCTATGGCTGGCGACAAAGGTGGCAGCTGGTGGCCATTTACTCCCCCTGTGCCCCAGCACTGCAACCGCAGGGAGAGAATCTGATGAACCGACACAAGCATTTTTTCAGCGTTCATAGAATAAATCTATATTGTAAGATCAAGAGCAGAAAGAAAGAATGGTTCAGCTAATGATGGATGTCAGGCTGTCTTTCTGAAAGTGGTGAGATATCACATAATATCTTCAGTAAGAGCTAGAACAATACAGGATGGCATGAAAGGACGGCGCACTGCATACCGGGAACACGGGCAGTCACAGAAACCCTCCCTTCAGAGCAAGGATTCCAACCATTCTTCATGGGCTATGACCAAGCTAGAGGATTTCTGCTCTGTTTTATTATTCAGACACTGTCAGAACCTAAAATGAGGGACAATCACAAGCCAAGAAACTTCTGGGTACAAAAAGAGATTTGATTAAAATAATTAATAGAAATCTGAATTGCGTTGTAGGCAAGAAATAATGCAGCATGATTTTCTTCCCAGAGAAGCCCTCAAAAGGAAATTGAGAGGAGTCGTATCTTTTCAGGTATCGATAAAATACAGCTCTTCTTTGTGTTAATTTGAGTAATCCTACGCAGGTTGCAAGGAAAGAAATATGGTGTTTTATTCATTCATGTGACGAGTAAAATAAGAATGGAAGAAAATCAACTGAAAGGCAAACTACACTAAAGTTATCTTTCACCACAACTGAAAATAAGAAGCCAAACCTAATATATACACAGTAGAGAGTGAAATAAAATTAGGCATACAAATAAAAACACCGCTTCTGTAAAAATAAAAAAAAATATGCATATACTTAATATCCAGCATGGGAAAAATTCCAGTGAAGTTACAATTAGATTTTGAGAGCAATTTCAGTAGCAACCTATTTCACTCCTGTAACTCTATAATGATTTCATCAGTAACAAATCCTCTAGGTAGTATCACAGTGGAAAAATTAAGGATGGTGCCATTAAATAGCATCTGTAATTGTTACAATCAACTGCATATTACAAAAAAGGGTACATTTGTGGATTGAACTTCCACCAATTTGCCAGATTAACGTTTTGCTGAAAGTACCTCTCAGAGCCTTCAAGAACCTATTACCTATAGACCAAAGCTCGTGTCAAGCTCATTTTCTGCTGCAAATGAAACCGGGCATTCTTTCATAGTAGGATTTATATTACAACCACAAATATCACTGACTCCCATAAACAGTTTAGTTACAATGGTGCAAAATACGGATTTTTAAAATATCGCTGAGCGCAGGGCTGAGTCTAACAGCTGTTGATATATGGATATTTCCTGAACTCGTTTGAGTCACCTCTGCTCTAAAACTCTTGCAGGAAGCTGTAAGCAGTGCTTCACAAATGGCAACAGAATTTGGGTATGAATCTGACAAAATACCAAATCTAGTGAACAGGAAGAGAGCCGTACAGATGCATGCGTGTTCCTCAAAGCATGAGAGCCTTGGGCTTCATTTCCAGAGATACTGGGAGTAGAACAAACAAGCAATCAAGAACACATTGCCCTTCCCACGTCCTGTAAGTCATTTAATAATAGTTCTACCTCTGTGTAGAACATGTTGGCTTTTTAAATTATTTTTTAAGATTGTCCCATCTCAAATACACAGAAAGTAGTAGAAATCCAGGACATCCTTATGTAGACAAATACCTCATTGCATCCAGAAATAACTAAGGGTTATGTACTGAGACACTCATATTGGAAAGAAACAAAAATGCTGAATTCCTAAATCCTCTAGTAATTTAAACATTTAAAGACATTTTAGGAACTATTAAACTATATCATCTACTCAGTCACATCTAACGTAGAAATGTCTATTAGTGATATGTGGTTGCTAAAATTATGTTTGTGTTTATAAAGATGTTGCCAGACAAACTAGATTTTTCAAAGAAAGATGACATTTAGTGAGGGAGGGGGAATTACTAGATGCACTTTCAGATTTGGTAATGATTGATAAAAACGACTGTTTTTCAGGAATTCAGAATACAATTTCCTAGATAATTGCATAAGTAATCTGAAAGTGCAAGAACTATAAATATACATACAAATCAAGTGTTTATGAACATAAAATGAACAGCTAATTTCCTAACAGATCTTGCACACTCCATTATGAAACCTGTTCCTCATATGAACAAAAGCATTTAAACTGCAAGAATGCTAAAGAAAACTGGCTCAAGCTGGAAAAAATGGCCCCAAATCTTATTTTCAGCAATAACTCAAACTGCTCACATGGACTGAAACAAACAAAAAATGCTTTGCCTTTGAGTTCTAAACCCTTTTTAATTGACCTCATACAACACAAATCTTTGTGATCTTGTTAAATCTGCCTTATCTTTACAAATGTTCTCCAATAGAAAATAAATAGCATTTGCAGAAAGAGCAGAAAAGCAAGAGGGAAGTACCCAGCTGGGTATCATCCTGGGAAACTGTGAAGCGATTCATCTCATGCAAAAGTTGTCCAAGACGTTTTAGGAAAAATAAATCCCGGGTAATTTGGTATCTAGAAGCAGAGGTAATGATATGTCGTCTGCTCCCTCAGTACAGGTGAATCCCACGCAGAGTTCTGGGAAGCTGAGATAGCTGAGACGTGAGAAGCAGGTAGACCGCTGCTATGCATGAATTAGGAAAAATAAGGAAGAGATTTGCTTGATAACACGGTGATAAAGGTGGAACTGGAAGCGTCTGTTTACACTGGAAGAAATGAGAGAATGAGAAGTGGAAATATTTCATATGTTTAAGGAAGCAGGAAGGAAAGAGGTATAAACAGCTGTAGTATTTTCCATATCTCAGTCTGTGAGGGAAAACTGAAGTGGTGAACTGATAGTCCACTGCGGGATCTTCCAAGGGATGTGGGCAAAGGCCCAAAAATGGTAAATATGAAAGCAAGCAGGTTACAAGCTGAGTTAATGTGGAATATGGGTCAATCACGTACTAGCAGGGAGATGAGCAGCCAATTATTTGTCTTCAGGTCTAGATTTTAGTTTTTGTGTATGCTGCTATTTAGCACGCTGAAACTAGTAGGAAAATATATGCATTATTCATGCTACTCATGGTAGACAGGCACTGTAGTTTCAGTGAACAGGACTGGAAGTAATACCAGAGGAAATAGAGGCCTTAAAGGAAGACACTAATCTCAGAAACCTCAGAGTGTCACTATAATTTTATTTTTTTAAGGACTCTGTTATGATAATAGTAAGGTTTGCAGAAGATTTCTGCAGCATTCAGATAAACGACCTCACAGAAGGCCATTTCTTCCCCAGGATACGAGCTCTGGCTAACACTCACCAGAACAGGCACAAGCCATTAAATAGCGAGTGGAAGGAGCCCCACAATGTTGGTTCCTACATGACTGCCAACAGCCTGAACATAGCAAATGTTTTAGATTTCATGACAGGATTTACCTGGCGTTGTGCCCAGCAGAGGCAACTCGTCATTTTAAACAGGAAGCAATATCACTCTCATCCACTGCTTGAAAATGACTTCTCATCTACAATTATCTGTCAATTTTACCTTCTCATTTTCAGCTATCGCCAGTCTCCATATTTACAGAAGTCCATTTCTCCTTGATTCTTGCGCTCAGCTCCAAAATAATTTATTAGGAGTTACACATGCTTATCAAAGACAGACAGAATTCATGCAAAAACTAATGGCAGCCTAGGCAAGTTGCTATATATCATTATACAATGTCTGCCAACACTGCTGTCACAGTACCTGCACTGCCTTGTCCTTTGTCGATCAGAATAAAGCATTAGTACAGTGCAAAGATTATTTTTGTTGTTCTTCTTATAATAGTGTTCGGGCAGTAATGCACAAGCAGTAAGTGATAATATATAGGGGCAGTGGATCCCCCAGTATTTTGCAAGGAGACTCAATCTGACTGAACTTCGCTTCCTGAACTTTCCCAGAAGCGACTCGATTCAGGAACGCTACCTGCTCTTACAAACATGAGGAAGCTGAAGCAGTGAAGAGAGGAAATACTTGGGTCCAGGCCAGCGGCAGAACAGAAATTGAGACTAGTTCTCATGTGTTCCAGCCTGCTCCTCTGCCTGTCCTCTTCTGAGTAGCAGGTCAAAGCTAAGTATCATTGTTTGCATTCTAGTAATAGTACCAGCTCCTCCAGCTGTCACGGATGCTGGTGATGACATAGCATATCCAACACCAAGGATCAGCTGGAGCAGAAATAAATAGGACAGCTCCAGGACTCACCTGAATGGGGGATCCCATCAGACTTTCCCTCTATCCCCAAGACATTCTCCTGTGGGACTGCCTGGAGCTCTGCCATAGAGAGGATCAATGAAGAAACACCTGATATGTGTCTGAGAAAATTACATTTCTCTGCCTTCTTACCAGAGAGCCTATTTAGCCTTAAAAACACTGAAAAGTGCCCATTCTAAGCCTTTGGAAGACACCTGCATGGCTGCAAATAAACTTTTGAGAGATTCATCCCATTTGAGAAAGAAGTTGTACTTGTAAAGACATTGGAAAAAAAAAAATTAAAAATGTATGTGAGCCCTGAGCTGAGACACAATTTTGCCATGGGTTCTTCTGGTTTGAAATCTATTCCTGGTTGCTTTTCAAAAGCCTGTCACCTCAAGACTGGATCAATACAACGCATTCATCTTGGGGCTACACCTTGAATCCATTCAGGAAACAAACCTTGCACAGAATGCAGCAGTAGCTGGCTTGTTAAAAACAGACCCCATTCCCCAAATCTCCGAGCTGTGCCTTAGAAGCTGTCCTAAATGGTAGTATATTTTCTGAGAAGAGGTAATCTGATGACTTAATGAAAGACACTTTGGGCAGTGAAGGGCAAGCCAAATTGGAGAGGACATAGGCTGAAGGAAGAAATCAGCACTTCTGGACAATGTGCACTGGATCCAAAAGGGAAGAGCGAGCAGGAAATAGGACAGATATTACATGCTAGAAACGGGATGACATGAGAAGCTATATTTTAAGCTAGAAAGTGTTAACAAAGCAATAAAATTAATTACACAATAACACCAGAGAACAAAATCGTCAGTCATTGATCAATCCTATAATATACTGTATGTCATCAAATAGTGGGTTACTGTTTTTAACTAAAGGCCAAACTTTGTCCTTCACCTTTACGGGTAATTTCTGTTATAGGATATTTGCCAGTGCTGATTTGAGCTTTTCAGTGTACCAACCTTGGTGCTACTTTGGGGTGACTTCTGTGCCTGCAGTTAGGCATTTCATGAGTCTAAATAGATTTGGAAAAAGAGCTTAGAAAAATACCTTTTTTTTTTTTTCTTCTTTAATGAGATGTGCTACAGAAACAGTATTTTTTCTTTACGAACATGACTACTAGGAACAAGAACTCAAAAGGCGGGAGGGAGAGTGGGAGGGTGGTAGCATTACTGAACTAGAACCACGGAAATCAACCCAAACCAACTTGTACTTTGGCTGGTGTAATGTTAATAAAAAGCCCTTGTGAATTCTTTGCAGTCCCTAAATGGAGCAAGCAGGTTCTACCCCCTGGAGAAATATTGATCCAAGACCTGTGACATTTTCATCACTTTCAAATCTGAAACTCTGGGTCCTAGCTATGAGAGACTCTTAAAGACAAGTTCAAGAAGCTGTACTTCGAAAAAATGATGCTATTACTTGTGGAAAAGAGGACTGAACTGGTAGGAACAAGGTGAAGGCAGTAATGTGCACCCCTGGGGTGGGTGAAAAAAATGGAGGATGAATTGTTGTTATTAAGTGGACAATCACAAAATCACTTCAGTAATTTCTTTGCACTGTTTTTGGGAACTTCATTTAAAACTGTATTTATTCATCTAATGGACAACTCAACTGTTTTCCTGCATGACAGGAAGAAACAGATTACTGTAATCTCTGACTAGCTGAATATGACAAATATATCAAATGGGGAGGGGGAAGATATAGATGGAAGAAAGAAATACTGCAAATAAACACAGAACTTCATTTTCTTCCCATCCCTCCCCAAACTGAATTGCTTTTTCTTTTAGGGTGCAGCCCCATGGACACGATTTACCATGAACTTTTCAATGTTAGTAGTGATATCACTTATTGGTAGAGAGATAGTGCAAAAATGATTTACGATGAATAGACAGACAAAAATTACAGCTAGTGCTATGCTTACAGAAAACTCAGCTCCTCGTTACATACAGTGTAACTGTGTCAGGTAGAGCTCTAGAATGCACACGCTGCCAGCACAGTTATGCCAGTAAGGAACATGAGGTTTAAGATAGTCATACAGGATCTCTTACAGACCAAATACCACATTTTTGGTAGTACGAATCAACGTATTTAGTCAGACAAAAGAGGCTATCCCGAGAAAAGCAATTTTTTTAATTTTTTTTGCTGATACGATCTGCATCTGCTCTAAGAGGGTCTCTCAGCTCATTTCTTTCTATGCAACAGCTACACCAGTCCACCTGTTCCAGCCCAGTCTGAGAGCAGACAGCACAGATTAGCAGACGAAATGCATTTAAGGTTCACAATTTAATCTAACAAAAAGCCTAAGAGAAAAGGCTTGCGGTACAAACTTTCCACCAACTCAGAGAACAATAAAAAGACAGAACTATGTATTCAATCCACAGAGCTGTGCAGCAGAACCTGAAGCTGCCAAACACAGGCTATGACAGATGGCCAAGGGAGCAAACTTGGAAAGCAAAGGCTTTCAAGGAAGATGGCAGTAGCTTTAAAACTAGCCAGAAACTGGCATGATTGTCACTGTTAGAAGTCTGTCTCCTGAGCAAGTTCTAGCTGCTGTGTTTACATGCACACCCATGCATGTATGTGTGACTGCGAGCGTGAGGCTGGCGCTCCACTTCCCTGCAGGGAAGTATTAACAGCCTCAGGTCCGCCCAGTGCTGCACAGCTCTGCCAGAATAGCTATGCTGGGCAAGTGCTCAAAGAGCTAAAATTCCTGATTGCCAGAGCCAGCAGAAGCCCCTTGTGTAGAAACAATTATACGAGCAAAACTCCATTTTCACTGGCTGCTCTTACCCCATGGTGTATTTTGTGCACCAGTACAGAGCGTACCTTAGCCATTATCTCTGCATCCAGAACTAGGGACACTTTGCTGCAAAGCACACCTTGAATCTCTCTGAGAAATACACCCCGAGTCTAACACAGGAGGCTGCCACTGGACTTGCTATGATGAAGGCATCTTAATTTTTAAACAGCAGCGTTGGGATGAAATTGTGTAAATGGCAGAACAGTGCTCTCTCGGCTGATGAAATGAAACACAAGACAGCTTGCTTGCTAATAATGCCAACCAGCCCGCCCTTCATTTAGCAAATATTATTGACAAAAGCTGAGATGATATCATGGTAATAGAATTCATGAGCATGTTCAGGTTATAGCGAGCTTCTCCTTCCTTCCATTGATAGTAAGCTTTGTCCTTGTCCATTTATTACTCTGGCCAGCCCACCTTTCACATCTTCCCCTGTGGTTTGGCCTCATTCAAGAAGGTGTTAAAAACCTCCCAGCTCTCTTCCTTCCCAGAATGCTTCATTCATCTCATCTGGTCCTGCTGCTATTTGGCTAAAAACAAAATTTACTGATAGAAATCTCTCTGTCAAGCTGGCTGACTGCAAAACTTAACTCTGTCTCTGTTTCCCAAATGTCCTCAAGTCAGTTTTCACAGCGCCTCTCATTTGGACAGGCGTCCATCCTCCACGCTCCTCACATGGAAAGCTCAGCTGGAACTTTCTTGGAGGGAGACTAGTGTTATCTAACAGAAACCTTCCCCTCAGCAGTAGTAAAAAAAAATCCCAAAGAAAGTGGGAGAAATCTCTGGAAATAACATACAACCAGGATAGATGGCATACCTGTGACAGCAGGCACCTCTTCTGGTATAACCTGTAAGCTCTGTGCAAGAGAGCAACCCAGCCCAGGGCTCTGTGCGTTGTGCACATTTATTCCTACCAGACCAGACTCTTTAAGGACTGACTTTGGCATAGCTTGCCGGCTGATAGCAATCTCAAGTTCCTTTGCCGTTTTTTGAAAAAGCAGAGCTGCCATGCAGGCAGCACTGCTTGGCTCATCACATTCAGGCTCTGTGGAGCAGATTTAATTCCTTTGTACAGAATACTTGATGGATTTATCCTGGCACTTGACTTTTTCCTCACGAGACACCATCCGAGTTGTGGCAGCTTTAAAAACCTAAACTAATTCCATATATACAGAGAAAAAAGGCTGAGCTGGCAGGATTTATTCTACTGAGGACACACACGATCTGTGCTCCCTTCCCTCTTGTAGGTTCATAACAGCCTGAGTGGTGCCAGGTGGACCTTGCAGCTTATTCTGAAGGTTTGCTCTTCTCCTGGGCCAAAAGGTGCTGGAAAGAGGAAGAAGCAAGTGGAGACTCCGGCAATAATTTGTTTAGTGAGCTCCATATCCATAATGTAAAATGTGCTCATAGTGGTTAAAGTCGTCGGCAGGAATTTTATTTTCAAGCATGTGCCTATAGCTCCCTGCGCTGGGAATGTGAGCTCCAGTACAGTTAGCAAACACAGAGAAAAAAATGTATGTATACACAAATCTCTCTCAGAAGTGTACCAAGCAGTACGTTGTCATTACAATGTTATGTAGCCAATCCTTCTGTAATATTTCCAGCAAAAATTGTTCCTGAAAATTTATAAGGCAGAAGCAGAAAAATATCCAGAAATATGTGGCGTGTTTAGTTTTACTTCTGTTATTATTATGATGGTGATGATTACAAGATTACTAAAGCTGAAATGATGTAAATGAGCAACTGACATAAAATTGTGTCTTAGGAAGGCTATCAATGATAGATGGCAGAGAAGCAAATGACCTTTTCTTAACAAAATACCCTATGAATTCTTAAGCTGCAGCAATGAATAAAGTCCCAAAGGAAAAGACAGGATGGAAATCATGAATGTGTCAGAAATTAAAGACTAAAGCAACTTTTTGTTACAGGGAGTTCTGCTTGATGTAGCTTTTTAGTCTCTCTAGGACCCAATTTTTCCCTGCAAGAGAATAAAACCAGCACCTCCGAAGGCCGCTGAACGCAGCAGTCCAAGCTCACTGCCTGCTACCTTCTGCTTTAGCAAGGAAGCCCAGTGCTATTCCCTCAGTTTCTTCTCGTAGTAAGAGTGATTCTGCATCCACCACTAAGGCTAAACCTAAACCCTCCCAGGCGGATCACTAGCTTTGCTTATTTTAAGTATTTCATTCTACAATTTCAGTCCTTTTAAAATTATTGCTGACTTCCCATATCTGGAAAGAAACTAATATTAAAACATCCATCACATTCTTTGCTTTCTTTGTGCATTTTTAAATTTAGCTATTAAACTTTTATAAGAACATGGTCTCTCATGATTGCTACGGCTCCTTCCTATGATTACTCCTAACATGCTTGACAACCACGCTCTTGCTCTTGCAGAAATGGTGTGTGCCTTCTCTCATGATCTGAGAGCACAGCCCATAGCCTGCATTTCTGCATGTTACGTTAGTTTTCCTCTATACTTCGTGTTGTTTTTCATTGTATGTTAGTTTTTGTTGTTGTTGTTGATGTTTTTAATGAAATGACCTTATTGATAATTATTATTAATACACAAACAAGCATTAGGTCTGCAGCTTCTTCTTTTTTTTATTCATACCTGGAACATTTCGTCTAAATAGAAATTCATGGAAACCCCCATTCATTTCAGTTGAGATCTACCACAGAACTCCTGGTAAAAAGAAAAAAACAAGGTCTGTATGTTCTTATATGTATGTGGCTCTACCTGCCACAGCTGGCAAGCAGTTATTGCTTGTATAGTAGTCTGCCCAGATCCCAGGACAGAATGCTATGTGATATGCTCCAAATTTTTGTCTTCAATATCAACACAGTATTGATGGGTTTTTCAGTTACAAAAGAAGTTAAAAAATCGTAACAGCTACAATGCCTGTTCATTTTATCTACTGCTCATCGCTATACTATGAGATTCTTCAATGTTCATGAAACAAAGCCTTTTCTCTCCCTCTGAATTCATTTTAGATTAAGCCATTAGATCTCACAGCTGCAGTTTAATGTAGGATTTTAGGTCATCTCAGAACTTACCCTTTCCCAAGAACAGTTTTAATCTTTGTATAGTACTTGAATATACTTCTTATAATTGTGTTTCAAGTGTTATTGCAGCTATATTTCAGATTTTACGTATGTAAGAAAATGCTATATTATTTTAATACTGACGGTAGAATAAAAATCTATTCAAAATTCACCTTTCAGGAAGCACAGTCAAATATCCAAGAACACTATTAGACTTGCTCAGCATAAAGTTTCAAACTGCTAATGGGTTTTAAATTGATGTCATAATGCCGCAATTTAAATACATGGTGTTCATTAATTTTGCTAGAACTCTTTGTAGAGTAGGAGTAGTATGGAAGAGAGACGAAGGTTATATTTTCTATACTTGCTTCTTTTTATCTGCTTGCCCATTCTTGATACACAAGAAGTATCATCACATCAGCTTGGAGTGGGGGCGTGAAGTTTACTCAAAGTACAATAGGCTTCAATTAGGTATCCACTCTGGAGTTGTATCAAAATTAAATTTTATATGAAAAAATACCAGGAATAAAATAAAAGTAATCAGCACCATAGACATGGCATTTCTTAAAAGATGGATTTCATCATTTCAGGGCCTATCACCAAAATCCACAGGTTCAAGGGAGAGGAATTAAGAGACAGAAAAGATGGTAAAGGTCATCTCAGCCATACACCTCCTTTCCACTGTAAGGTCAAAATTCCTGTACTTAGGTGAGAGAGCGCTACTGCAAATCAGGCAAATCTGAAAGTGTCCTCCCAGATGTGGGCATTGAAAAGGGAGAAATCTCCCTGTGGAGGACTAAGGGATCCTCTTGTGTTGTGGGGAAGGGAAGGGAAGGGAAGGGATGGGATGCAAGTATTCTAGGTGAGGAATCATCTCTTTCCGAAATATCTCAAAAGTCAAATTAAAATGTGTCTAGACATAATGGGCCAGTATAGTACAACACTTCACATCTATTTATACTTCAAATATAGTATGTTTACTGTACATAAAGTCAGTTTTTCTAAAGCTGTTGCTATAGCTACAAATCAAGGAAACCATAGCAACAACACAGTATTATGCACAGCCCTAATTAGGGATTAAGTTATGTCTCTCTTCGCAGTTTATATTAAATACTCCCATATAATCTACTTAGAGTAATCTTAAAATGTTTTCAGACTTTTTTAATAATAAGAATTCCATACAATTATACTGTCAAGTCAAATACACAACATACTCAAAATGTGCCTTTAAAGCATTTTTTCGATCATACCTAATAATATACATGTCACTGGTTTTTACTTAAGTACATATGTTCATATCACCATATTTTCTAACCTTCTTTAATACAAATCATTGATCACTTTAGCCCTAACCACCGAAGTAATTGATTTTCCGTCACCTCATAAGGTTTCCAGCTCTTATCCCATCCAGCCTTACCCAAAAGAAATTAACTCCTAACTCCAACTTTTTTTCCCCCCCATGGATTAAAGGTGGATGCTTTTTCTTCCCTTTTCCCTTTTTCCTTGGAGAGTAAGTACTGGAGGGAGGAATGGGAAACGAATATTAGATGACTGACTGGGCTGGTGCTAAAGTACATTCATTACCCTGTTTTGCTGACCTTGCATATGTGTTATTTTAGTACACAGAGAAGCTGGCAAACAACATGCAGCCAGGCACACTGCTGCAGGAGTGGAGCCTGAGAGGTAAAGGAGAACAGAGAGTGGTGAAGAAAGAAGAAGGATGCTGGATGTGGGTGAGGAACAGGAGGCAGCATTATCAAACAGCAGGAGACATGTAGGGCCCAGTGGAGTGACAGGCTTCAAAAGACACCCTAGAAGACTATGAACATATTCAGTGGGTGTGCACAGATTCTCTCAACAAAAGAGAAAACCATAATTCATGTCTTTAAAAGCCTTCTCTCCTATCTTCCCTTCTACCACATACATTTCTAATAATTCATTAGGGTATAGTTTCCCCACCTTTTGGTCCTTGCTCACTGATGAGATGGCAGCAGTCCCTTTTTGTAAAAGCCTCGGCTACATTTGTTTGGGGCATTAGCTGCCCTCACAGCCTGGAGCTTCTGCTTATCTCACATACTATGGCAGCATAAAAACACTAGGCGAGGATATCTGAATCCTATGAAATGAGCAGAAATTTAATGTGTTTGGCACTTACACTTACCGAAATGATAGAACTGTGGCTTTAATCTCTGAACAACTGAGAAATGCTGGCCATTTTAATACAAATAGTACGCCAGTGCTTATTTCCACGCTTTTATAAAGCAATCTGTTATATAGATTGTAGTCACAGAGAACATCTGAGTGCAGGTTAGGAACATGAGCTGCGTAAAAGCTTTTCACATGGGCAGCACAATAAAACTTCTCTCGCACTGGGAATAATTAAGTCAGAAGATAGTGCATTCACAATTAGCAGGGCATGTTCAGTTTCTTCATTATCATTTTAATTAGCAAATATTAATGTAATCTACAAGTACAAGGGGGAAAACAACTAAAATTACTAAGTTTAAGGAGTCCTTCATGACCTAAGCTAAATTGAGACAAATGTCTTACTAATCAGTACTGGACACCAACTTTCAGGACATTCATTTCCATTTACTGTTAGAACTTCCAAGCGTGTTATCAAATTTAAGAATGAATTAAGGCTCCCACAGGCTACATCTAACCTCTGATGAAGGCAATGGTTAATAAAAATGGATTAGATGCTCTTCTCCTCTTCAGTTATCAGTTCAGACTGATAGTGATCAAGTGACTGTGGCAGCTCTGCCTCATTCAGATTCCACGCCTGTGGCTGTAGCAATCATGTAACCCAGTGACACACAGAACACACTGCCCTCTCATTTTCAGTGGGTTCCTGGTGCTTTTATATTTAAGATATGCTGGACGAAGCCTTAGCCTCTTTGAACTCAACAGCAGAGCTCTCATTCATTTCACCGGGACTCAGATTCACCCTGACTCAAACAGATTTCCTTTCTGGTGCTTGTCCTTTTTCTGCCCTGCAGATGAAGTACTTTGGCCTCCAGTATAATCAATGATGCATCTTACATGAACAACAATTAAAAGATAAAGAGGTTTAAAAGAAGCTATCTCCTAAAGACTACAGTCCTTTCTCATAAGGATTTTCATTTTTAACTCTCTAGCAGTAAAATAATAAATAACTTGTCCAATGCTCTTGTAGGACTGAGTATCATGAGGTGGTAAACTATCCAATTCATGAATATAATCATTACAATTTTATAAATAAAAATTAGTAGTAAATGGAACCCAAAGTATTTCTCACGATTGACAGTGCTATAACTAATCAGAAAGAGCTTTTAGAAAGTTGTTGGTTTTTTTTATGTTAGCAAATTTATTTTCCAAGTTTGCATCTGTTAATAATAGTACACACAAAGACAGAAAGGGGAAGATTTTGCAGAAAAAGCACCACTGCCATGGAAAATCAACATTGTCATTAGACATTTTGCCAACCAAGATAGTATAAAGCAGAAGTCCTTGTAAAATATTCTTTTATCAAACCCCAAAAAAAGTATTTTGCAAGGGAGCTAGAGGCCAATGCATTTTTAAAATATAGACAAAATACCCAGTTTCAGAAAAATCCTTTAAATCTCCAGCTCTATATCTTTGCTAAACTTACAAACATTCATAACAAAAATCATTCTCTTTTTCTTCTATGCACATAGAAATACAGATAAACTACTTCTAACTTTGGAATCCTAGGCAAAATTAAGTCCTAAGACTTCTATTACAAACATACACAATACAACTTCATGTGTATAGTCTGAAGGTTGGAATTAATTTGGAAAATTCTCTTGCTTGTGTAAAATTCAGTTGTCACTGTAACCAAGAATTATTTTGAGGGCAACTCGCTTTTCTATCCACTGCAACCAGTACAAAAATGAAAATAATTAAGTGGTTGTTTAAGTGGTAGCACACTTTTAAAAGACACTTTGCTCAGACACACTCCTTTCTTAAGGTTTTACACTGGGCAGTAGAAAACAAGTTATGTGGGATCAGAGAGAGTTTTACTGGTCTATTTTGCAGCACTTTTGATACGAGGCCTTACCTCTTGTGTCTTCACGTTTACATATCCATAGTGAGTTCTCAGAGGCTGCCTTTGGCCGTTAGAAAATGGTATCCACTTGACACTGGTTTGTCCAAAGCAGTTTAGAATCAAAGGGAAAGTTACTTCATTGGTGAGACGAACGATGATCAGACAGAGGAATGCTGCAATGAAACTCACAGCAACAACAGACTTTCTCTGTAATACAAAGAAAGAAAAATAAGTATTAAAAAGAAAAAAAGTATTAAAATGAATAGTTAATTTTAATTTAAAAATGTATCTCCTATTGTAGGATGAGGGAAAAATGGTTTAGAAAACTATTGTAAGATTATTTTGTATGGTAGTCACCTTTCTGCAAGAACAAAAGAAGACCGGTGTACTGGTTCATTTTGCTTCAATAAATGTGTATTTTAGGGACTGAGACTTTCTTTTAGAACAGGTAGGAAATAAATTGACTTTGCTCAAAAACTATCGTTTTATTTCTTACAATGTTTCAAAACACATCTACCAGTTTTAAATTTTATTTGTATTTGTAATTAAGATTTTTTTTCTGTAAACATTCACAGCAAAGCCTCTATGCACAATCATCAGTGCTGTGGGCACAAATAAATATACAAAGTGCAAATGCCATTTTCAGCCACACAAAATAAAGTCTACTGTGAAGACAAAGGTCACTGCTGATTTTCTTTATTGTGTGCTATTTTTAAATCATCTCTGTGCAACAGAACTTACACTCTAATCTTAAATATTTTAGAATGGTCGGTGAAGTCGGCACAACCTGCTGCCTTATTCCAGGTTCACAAATTTACAAAGGCATTAGTATCTTGGACAAGATGACCTCCGCTGTTAATAATGTACCAGATCTGCAGCCTGTATCTAATTAACCTTTGCTTTCCACCTCTGACCTATCCATTTGGCTGGACTGGTTAATACAACCACAAAAAGATACCAACCTTTTCCCTGGGTAACTCCTCAGTCTACAGGAGAAAAACTAAAAGAAGTAAGCTAAAAGAGAGGGGAACATCTATCTTTAAAATATTGCAGTCAACTACTTCTGGACAAACTACTTACGAACAAAAAGGGTTAGCTGGCATATGTAATGCTTTGTGGTATGATACTCAATTGTAAAGGTGATTTTTTTTACAATCTCCCTGACAGAATGCAGCAATGATCATTTCCAGGTGTTTCCTACAGTACTTCAACAACTTTCTAGCTTTACCGAATTTGCTACAGTTCAGTCATCCTAGTGAGTTTAATTCTATCGCTCTAAACAATAACAAAGAGACTTATTTATTTATTTTAAACCTAAAAGTCTACCTAAGTGTAACCCTCAGTGCTGGATGGCAGAATCTGATCCCCATAATTCCTGTCTACAAACACCACCAACCCATGGGAGCCAGCACTTTACGTGTTTGACTGTTTTTGCACATGAAGGCCATGAGATCACAGGTGCTGCAATAGTGGCGGAGGGCTGAAAGCTGAGCTCTGACACCCACCATATAAAAGAAATGAATTTCTTCTTTGGAGGTTCATTTGAAGATACTCAAATTCAAAACATCAAGCAGAAAAAACGATGATATTTACGCAGCAAGCATCCAGTGAAACACGTAAAGTTGTACTGAACGTGACACAGGAGGCTCATGTGCTCCTGCACAGAGCCTGCAGGCACCGCTGCCGTGCTTTGGGTCAGCGTCTGGCCACCGAAAACTGTGAGGATCACAAAGAGCTCACAGAAAATTTGCAGGGATATTACTGTATCAGCACTTAAAGAGCTGAGAAAATAGTGCCTTGCGGCAGGGTTTGGATGGCACAATTGCATGGCTCTATCTGTTTCAAGGTATTTGGAGGCTGCAATTAATAAGAAAGAAGAAACAAAAGACCGAGATGGGAGAGCTGGGTGAATGAGGTCACTGAGGAGAAAGGGGAGAGGATGATGAAGAGAAGTGTTCTGGCAACATGATTCAGCGAGGAATCTCAGTCAACTAATGGCTGTGTAATGCTAAATTAAACCCAGCAAATCTTCAGAGGACAGTGTAACAGCCACAACCCCATCACAGCTCTCAGCATCTATGGAAGCCACTGCACTTTTCATCAGCTGCATTATAACAGATTTACATTAAATTGCAATAAACTGGCTGGGGAGCACTTCTGTGTCACTTCTCTTTGTGCCAGATGGAAACAGAAATGTTTAGCTATATATCAGGGCCTTGTAAGTGTTAAGAGCAGCCAAGATGTGCAGCACAAGTGATAATCGTAAAGCAGTGAAAAAGAGCATAGATTAGTCATATTATTTATTGCAAATCTCAATTAAAAGATTGCAAATATTTAAAAGGGAATCTAGCTACTCATTCCACTACATGGGCACACTTCAATCAAAATGTCCATAACAGGAAAAAGTGACCCTGCCCTATGTGAGGCCACTATCTGATTTCCACATACATGTACTTTATGATGTACTTTATGGCTTGTCAAATGCCTTTTTTTTTTTTTTTTTTATCTTGCTTTGCTTTGTACAGAGATGTTCAGAACTTGAAAAGGTTGTGATCAGCTCTGCATGCGTCACGTAGGAAGCTTTTCAAAGAACCTCCACCCCAGAAGAAGTCAGATTGTGTAGCCAGATCTTTGGGCCTTCATTAGGATGCCAGGCGCTTTTTATATTCCTTCTCTTTAAATGCACTACAACAGGAGAAAAGAAAAGTATGGCTTTCTTCTGTTTTGGTATTTAAGAAAATATGGTTTGAAAAAGAAAACAACAAAGATTTTTCTGTATGTTGCTGAGCTAGAAAGAACCTGCAGTAACCACAACAGCACAGTGAGAGAAAGGAATTTTTACAACAGAAAGGAACTGAGGCATCTGTTACAATTGTTGGGGGAAAAAAAAATCTTGGCATATGCAAACCAAATACCTGCCTAACAACTTGTACAAAGGACGAGTGCGTTCAGGATTCAGTTCGACTGCAGATTTTACTGAAGCCATGAGATCTAACAGTATTCATTCTCTGAAGGAAGCACTACTGCAAACTGGAATTTCACTGGCTTTATAAATTTCACTGGAAAAAACATTTTAAAACTACGAAGCACCTATTTATAATTTTAGCCTTCTTCAAGATCAAGTGAGGCAGCCTGCTCTCTGCTCTGTGGCCAAGAGTACTCTAAAGGACACTTAAAAGAATTGCTTCTCCTGAAGTTCCTCCCTCCTTTACCTACTCAAGAAAAAAAAAAAAAAAAAAAAAAAAAAAAAGAAAAAACAGGTGCTATTTGTCAACAAGCACTTCCTGTAAAATCTCCCTTCCAGCAGACAAATAGATTTTGCCATATTTCCTCTGGAAAAAATAAATAAATTAATAATAATAATAATAATAATAATAATAATAATAATAATAATAATAATAATAATAATAATAAATTTTAGCATTAGAGCTTCCAGGAATTCTACTAGACATTAGGACATGACAAGAAGCACGGAGCTATGTACATGGATGAATACCAGACTCTAACCCATCTCAAACTGCTCTGCAGCAACATTTTAAACACTTACAAAATCATTCCATTTGGGAGACCTAACAAATGTTAACTAGACACTCTGCAAAGAAAAAAACTTTTTCCTTCTTAAAATTAACTTCTCATGGATGCAAACTGTCTCCCACAAGAAGAAATTTTCTCTAGCATGGAAACATCCTCTGTAAAAATCTCAGTCAATCTTTATGTTTTTCTAATGAGTTTAATGTAGATGTTTTGCTGTTTCTAACATGGTCATTTGATGTTGTTAAAAAAAAAGAGAAGTGGGTACCTTTCAGACTAGAACACAGGTACTGCCATATGTGATACCCCCCCCCCAAGCAAAAATCCCACACTTGAACTACACTGTTTCTTCTCTACTCTATCCACAATAACATAATCCCAGACTGACTCTGTCTAGTGTGTATATGGAAATCAGAAAGCAGTAGGCATGATTCACACTTCTAAGGCTTAAATTTATATTTATATTGCTGGGAGAAGGAATGAGATAAAACCAGGACTGTCATAATAGTATGCTGGTTGGGATTTCAAGAAAAACTTGGTGGCAATAAAACATTAACAATATTTTTGTGGGCATATATATATATATATATATATATCTGTATTTTGGTACCGTGGTTCCTATCACTATTTCTAACCTTCATAACATCTGGTTTTGGCTATTTACCAGTGCCAGGGTGATTCATTAGCTTCAGTTTGGCACGAACTTGCCAGTCTGAGTGAGTTTAAGTCATTTCTCTTTCATAATCTGTTAAGAAGTGTGGAGAAGATGAGACCCTTTTTTGCACTTCAGTAATACCTGATAGAATAATGACACACAAACATTTTTTGTGTTGTATACAAATGTCTAGCAAGGAGGAAGAAAGGCAATATTTTCAGCATAAGCAGAGAATTTCGTAAGTTGTAAATTTTACTGAGGTATGTAGTAATACCTTTATTATGATTTCTAGTCCAACAGCAATACTCTGCCACTTCTGATGTATGATATGGCAAACACTGTCAAAATACTTTATAAGCAATAATAAATCCCCATCCTAGTGAGATTAACAGTAAAGACCCATTTCACAGATGCATAAACTGATGCTGAAAGCAACTTCCTCAATATCACCAAAAAAAAAAATTAACAGAATCTACTCCTAAAGTTTTATTCTAGAACAATTCTGTCTCTCAGAATTATTATTTCCATTAATTCTGCCTGAAATTTTTAAGTGCCAAAGTTGAACATAATATTATGGAAGACTCTAGTAAAGAATCATTGGAACTAGTAAAGTTCTATGCCACAAACAGAAATTGAGAATAGCTTTTTTTTTTTTTTTCAGAAATCAATGTTTTCAGCATTCATTTTCTCCATTATTTTCATGGATACATGATAACACTGTGCTTGGAAGGACAAATGAAAGGTAAAGAGTTACATGAGTGTTAAGTATCTTAGATGACACAATATGCAGTAAAATTTACAGGTATAGTGAATAACTCAATCACTTTTTTAATATCTCTGCACATTAAACTACTATTATTATGGGACTGATGCAGGGTTTTAGGCTTTTTATTCAAGTACGATACCAATTGAAAACAATAATGGTTACACTTACTGAATTTGTTTCATTTTGTAGACCACTATATGGAAAAACTAGTTTATTTAATTTTCTCTTTTATTGTCTTCAGCATCCTCTTCAAATACTGCTTTCTGTTACAACAGAGCATAAAATGAAATTCTTTCAGCATGCTACTTCAGCATACCTTCTGATTTCACCAGTGCAGGCAATAAATACGCCTTCCAGCTATTCCTTCTGGCCTGAATCTCCCTTTAACAGGGCTGCTTGGGGGAGACTCAGGCAGGGGGCCTGAAACTTTTCAGAGAGGGAGCAAGACTGGATAGCAAACATCCTTTTAGAAACAGACATGTATCAAACAACATTTGCATAAAATCGGTAGCTGAAGATTTACTTTTTTCTCCTCCAGAAGTGAAAGTTAATGTGAATATGTTCAAAGGCTCCACGGGAGAGGGCTGTCAATGTTTTCTCTCTCAGGAGAAGAGAACAAAGCAGGTAGGGGGCTATATCAGAAGTAAGATCTGGTTTGAGTTCAAAACCCAGTAAAATTAAGATTAAAGCAAAATTTTAATATTTTCTGGAAAAGGGCACCTTTGCTGAAACCGGAATGTAAGCAGCCAGGAAGCAGAGGCGTAAGAGCAGAAATGAAGATCAGCGCTACAGAAACAACAAATGCTGTGTACATAAAAGTAGGTAGAAAAGGTATGATGAAAGAAACATACATCTTGTATGCATGGCCTGGGAAGTGTTTCTTCTAAGCATGTTCCCTGACTCAGGACTGCGTTCATGGCTTAAGATGTTCGAGCAGGCATGAACAGGAGACCCCTTACTTTCCTCATGCCTCCCCTATAGGGGGGCTCTGGCCTTTTATATACATGTAGCTAATGCTGCTGAAAAGCTTTCAAGACCACAGCTCACCATCCATCTTTTCCTGTTGTCAGTTATTGAGAACTTGTTACATAATTCAGTTTTCACCGTGATATTTTCAATTCAGTCACAGATGAATGAATGGTGATGTAGCTAGATTTATAACAGCTCAACAGTGTTTTCCACAGCAAAATAAAACATATTCAAACATCTCATTCATTAAAAGCCAAAAATCTGCACATAGTGCTCAGGCTTACTGAGGTAAGACAGATGAGAGCTTCCATGTCACTGTAAAAACACATCTGACTTGAGCTACTAAATAAAGAAAAACAGGAATCAGCAGACAAATTATTGCCCAAACAATTGATGTAGCAGCAGCAGCCTATATTAAAAGCTTTCTGTGCTCACATACAGGAGGACTGTTGGTATTGCAAAGCACTGCCAGATTCCAGATGTTGATCTCTATCACTCTTCCCCTGTCCCCTTAACTGACAGCTGGACAAGGAGGAGTTCTCTTTGTCTGAAGACCTCCTTACCCCTCCAAGTGATTTCAGGCTTTCCAGGACTTCTTATCCTTTGACCATTGTTCCTCCCACTCTTTTCTTGCTTACCTGAAAGTGAATTTGTGCTTCCCTCAGTAGCCCAATTCTGGCCTAGGATACCCAATGCCAACAGCTCCTGCTCCCAACAAGGCACAAACGCATCCTTAGCACAGCTCAAATGTTCACAAGCAGCAAGTCACTGCACCACCAAGGCAACTTGAACTTCAGAGCAAAGGATGCCTTCTGCCAGCCTGCAACTTCATTTTATGTTAAAACTGAAAGCCGTCCGGTAGCTTAAAAGATCTAGCCCATTAAAACATCCATGGCACACTTTAAATAGCACACTTTAAATAAGGTTGTTGATTTTTCATTCTTTAAGATCTGTTAGGAATATTTAATCTAATACTGCTGTTACTGATTCATCAATGTCCTTCACAAATAGGGTGAACTTTATCAGCAGCTGTAGGTGCATAACATACAAATACTAATGCAGCCTCTGCATGATAGAGCAGTATTACAGAGAGAAAAGAAAAAGAAGCATCTGCAGCACAGTCTCAAATGGTGGTTGGTGTTTTTTTTCTGTGTGTGTGTGTGTAAAATAAATAAATAAACTGGATTGTTGCCCAGCTCTTCTTATCAATAGCTTGGCAAGCTCTCAGACACACGCAGGCTGATGTGTGTTTCCCTATAATAGAACTGCTGGTATAAGAATTTGTGATCTTTCAACCTGGCAGTTGGTTGCTACTACTTATTGAAGTACCACCTGATTGTAGCTATTTTTCACCTGCTGAGAAAAAGTTCAAAGAAAAACCACCCATGTCTGAGTATTAACTCTTCCCCTGCCAGGTATACCTCACCGAGGTGACCTCTCTCTCCTCTGTAGAAATAGATGAAGATTCATGATAGGCAACATCTTCAGAGTGAACCCATTATTGAGTGGTGTCACAAGCATCCTGCCAGACACCCTGTAGCTGCCAACATTTTCATGAATAACACCTTGCAGAAAGTTGGTTCTTTCAACAAGAAATAGACACAAAAATACATAAACTAGAAGAAAGGCAACAACAGAAAGCCCTACAGATGCATCAGGAAAGATTCTTAGCAAAAAAAATAACAGCAGACCTCTGATATGTAGATCTCTCTATATAAAGATATACTTATTAAAAGCCTATTGCATTTCTTTATTATTTTACATGAAATATCAGAAATACTCAATTTCTTGCTTCAAAAAATTACAGGAAATAGAATGTGATAGCTTATAAAATCAAAGTGAGATAAATTCAATTTCTGTTCCTAGCAGTAAAATGCTCGGTGCCTTTGGTACACAGCAGGAGGAGCAGCCGTTAATCACGTACATATATGCTTAGCACACGCTACCATGATGGAACCTCTGGAAGTACTAAATTCTAGATAAGAAAAAAAAAATTGAACAAATAAAATTAAACATATGACAGAAGCCTGGAGGCAGAAGAAATTAGAGTAAATAAAATGTTGTACCAACTCCATATTCTCAGGCTGCACATCCGTGAGGAAAATGCTTTTTGCTGGAAACCTTCACTTGCCTGCAGCTCACTTCTACCTGCAGGGGAAAGTTTGTGCTACAGAGCAAAAATTGCAGAACCAGAAATTCACACAAGTGAAATGTAATTGCCTACCACCATCTGGACAAGTCCAAACTTCCTCCATTTAATTATCCTATGTAAAGATCCCCGGCTGCCATGCTGGACTTGAAGCTAACAAAACTTGGCCTCATGCCTCAGTTTCCTTCTGCAGGCCAGCTAATGCTGCAAGACAAAAGAGATCTTGCCCAGCCTGTTGCTTGGCAGGACTCTTGCTCTGGCCCTTCACATCAGCTTCATCCTACACCGAGGTCGATACCTTTGGAAACTTGCTTTGAATGTTCTCTCTGCCACGGCACACCTGCTATTCAAAAGCATAGGAGGGAAAACAGGAGCAGGTTGTCATTTTTCAGTTTCGTCTTGTGTTAGGTACCCTCAGACGGCCAGTGTACCTTGCTGCAATGCAGATTAATACTATTATCACAGCAGTACAGCACAGAGCTTTCCATCTAGGATGCAGATCAACTGTGTTAAACACCATGCATGCACGGGCAGACCCAACAGGTTTGTGATCCAAGTGAAAAATTGAAGGGAGGCCCCCATTTTAAATTCATTTGTAGGAGGTGCTGCACGGAGCGATGCTGTGTCTGCACTAACCCAGAAGGGCAAGTGGCCTATACGTTTTTGGCAGATATTTTCCTTTTAAGTACTGGCACAGTCTGACCTCGCTTAGCTCATTTCTCCCGATACAGTCACAGGAAAATGCTCCAATTTAGCATGAACTTAAAGAAAATTTCTTGCCCGTTGGGTACAATTGCATTCCTTCTCCATGTAGGAGTCTGTTCATTATTCATCCTTGGAAAGCATGAGCAAGAGGATATCAGAAGAGAGACTCTCCAAACAGCAAGGCATATGCAGCGTTACAGTTAGAGACCAGAATGGCTGCTCCAGTACCACTCAGAAGTTGACAACACGTTCCTCAGCTGACTAGGGAGCTGCTTACATCAGGGCACTGAAACTCAATAAAAGCACGGATCAAGGTAGTGGCCTCAACTTAATTATGAGTCTTATTGATCGTGTCTTCACTTTGTTTTAAAAAGAAAAAAGAAGGCAGCACTAAGCTCACAGCAAGACCTGGTGGGACACTGCAGAGCAGCCTCCTTGGCCGCTCTGAATCCCAGCGACAAATCCACAGTGGACGATCTTTGCCTTCTGTGCTGACCTCTCCCTTCCAGGACTTAGGAAAATAATTTGTGTGAATTGTTTTCATCAGAAAGAAGCAAAACACAATTTCACATTTACCATAAAATCCATGATCTGAGACATATTTTGTGAATACACCCAGTTTAATGGTATACTTGTGGTGGAATAGCACCCAAAAGCCACAATCAGGAGCCAATCTCCATTGTGCTAAAAGCTATAAATTCTTTGGATTCATTATTTCTGCAGAGCATCTCAATAGGAGCTAGAGGAAATCATAAAAATTGATAGTTTTCCGAAATAAATTCCTCCAAGCAGTAAAGTTTAATCTCTCTCTGATCTGTTACCCTGATAGAATAGAACAGGGACAGTAACATATATATCCTGGCCAAACACACATTCCATCATCATATCTTACTCCTCTCATGCTGGGTGAGCTAACTGAATTGAACTTGACCTTCAAAGCCCTTGGAATGCAACAAAATCTCTCTGTTTTCTGACATTTATGGGTGGCTTTTCTGCATGGCTGCATTTATTGCCTGGAAAATAATGGTGAAAGCTGTGTGTACAGACCTATTATAAACATTGACAAATCACATGAAAGGAAGACAGATTTATTTGGTATAGATTACTCCAGAGATAATCTAATCAAATCTAAGATTTACATTTTTAAAGCAGATAAGATATTCACTGAGTTAGCATTTTGATACAATGGATATATATTACCCTTTTATTTTAATCTGCAAATGTCATTGAATGGATCCAGGCTTTTGGTGCTTCTACTTTTGCTTTGAAAAGCCTTATGTATTTCATATGAAAATGCAACTTTGAACTAGCACATGCACAAGGAAAACCCTATGGAAAATTCTTACAGAAGAATATCAATCTCTGCCTAATAAAGCTTAGATAAGAAATACATTTGGACATGAAGCTATATTAAAAACCAGGAGTGCTAGATGTGAAAGGCAAACACATCCCAGTCATGGCTTTCTAAAAAGAAACCACATCTGGCCAGCATACCAGAGGTGATGCTGAACATTTTGCTGACACACACTGTCCATTTTGGTGGAAATGTGACAAAAACATGTGCCTAGTGATTTTTCATCCTCTAGTTCATGAAATATGGAGGGGGTGTCAGACATGATCCCAAACTCGTCAGCTCCCTTCACGCACATTTTCCTTACTTGCATGCAAGAAACAAACAAAAGCAATTAAAAAAAAAACATTCATACTGAGCTTAATTTTTGTATGCTTGTAAATGAAAATGACAGTGGCAACAGTGCCCCTATCAATCTGCGGGCTGCTCTCCAGGAGATGAGGTGGGCTCAAGACACGAAGGAGGCGCCTCTACTGAGGGATGGACCCAGGTGGCTCTGGTTCCACGGCCTGCCCTCGGGCAAGTCACCTCTGCTCTGTTCCTTGGCTTCAGTCTGCAAAAGTGCCCTGACGCCAGCACGGTATGATGTTTTTATTTTAGGTAACAGCAATCAGTTTATATCTCTAGTTTTACCCCAGTGCTGCTTAAACTGCGATTACCGACAGCTGAATTAATCAGGGCAGCACAGAGCCCCCTTGCCACATGTGCCCAAACAGCTCCTGCTGCATTTGTGTCCTTGGTGAGAATGTTTGGGTTTGTAGCACTTCGTACGGTCGTTACAAGTTATGGGAGTATTTTATGATCTGCTCCAATCACTGTATGTTGTGACAATTATCCCGCAGTGCTCAGAAAAAAGTAGCCCAAGATTTCCTCAGCGAGCCTCTCAGTCTTTCATCCATAAATCTCCACAAATAATGCTGTTTGCTTAAATTAAGACTGCTATACAGATTAATGGGACAAGTTGTCCACTAGTCAGGGGAGGAATACAAAGATCCATCTTAACTTATTTCATTTCCAGATTTATTCATTGCAAATGTTACATAATGTGACATTCACACACTGCTGGAGAAGTTAAGGAACAAAATGCACATCACTAATCAGCTGATCATTCCTCATTTGGCTTTCAATGCCAAAATTAATGATGCACTTCCTTTTTTATTAGATCTTTTTTTATATACTTCACAAAACCAAAAACAGTATGGGAACAAACAAAATATTTCTTTGTGATTTCCCTGCTTTTGTACACATAACCACCCCCACAGTGCTAGGAAATAGATTTAATCAGTTTAAACCCTAGGTCTGCTGGGACTCCAAAAACTTTTTTGACTCTAAGACACAACTTCAGGTGTTTATGTTCCAAGACACAAAATCCTGATATTTTCAGTTGTGCATTCTTGGTCATTCAGCACTCATCACAAATGCCACAAGTCAAGTTTCAGCTGCTCTTACTCCATTTCTCTTGCCTGAAAGTTTATTACCTCACTGAGTGCCACAACATGTAAGGTCAGTCCCTCTGACCATTCTCAGACCCCCTAATCTTACAAAATTCACAGAGCGCTCCCCATTTTGCTATGCTAGAGAGAGCCTCTGTGGCAGAAACTTCTTGCTATCCAATACTACTGTTTTTGAATATTCCTCTTTCATTTATTTTATGGAATTTCCATCTTTAATTCTTTATACCCACCGTTTTTCTGCAGCTATGCCCCAGCTTTCTGTTTAACTCTAAAGCCTTCCTGCCAGTGTCTTTTTCCAGAATTGCTTTTAAGAACCTTCTCATGTTTTCCCTAACTACCCTCCATTTGCGTATATTCCTCTGTCTTTCTGACTAATTCCATCCTAAATTCCCCCTCAGGGCATCGTCTCTCCTCCCCTATTGAACATGATGAAAAGAAGGATTAATCTCATCTCTCTTTTTGGAACCAGTTCCATTCCCTCTGCAGCCCGGTACGTTTTCCTTTTTTATTGAAGGTGTGGCTTTTGCTTTTCTGTTATGACACCGCTACTGTGGTGGCTACAATGCTCACAGACTTCTGTACTTCAGCTCTGTGTTAATACGTTTAGCCTTTGTTTAAGCCTGGAAGTGTATCATGCTGTTGGGAAAGGCTGCCTAGGAGTGAGCTCTGGAGGCATTACTGCAGACACCCCTTTCTCGTAATGTATTTACCTAGAAAATATTAACCTAAATGAAAGGCCACTAGGTTAGAAGCAGTTTTCTAAACAGACAGCATTTAATGTATATAACCAGTCTTATCCTTTCTCAAAAACCAGCTTTAAGAAATCTCCTCTCAGCCAGTTTCAGCAAGCTGACAGAACCAAACTTGCATTTTCCAACAGCACAGCTCCTGCAGTCTCCTGGCACACTATTTTCTTAGCCCATGTTCTGCTTTCATGTCATCTTCCTTGGCTACAGGTCTTGCACTTGGTCTTTCAAAAGGGACCTCACCAGTGTGTACCAGCCAGCCAACTTCCCTGAGCTAACATATTTCACAATCCCATTTCATTTGGATTCCAGAGCACCTTGTGAGTGGTCAGCACATCCAGAATCAGTCCAATGGCATTTCTGCCAACACTACAACAGCCCTGGAGTCTTCTGCAAATGTACCTTTGGTAGGAGCCAAGTGACCTCTAGAAAGCTCTCATGAACAGATTTTCAGAACAGTTCAGGTCTCAGCAATGCCAGGCAGGACAGAAGAGGCTGCAGCAGCTGGAATAATAGCAGCTGTTGGGTTCGGGGTCAGGTTTTTGAAAAAAAAATAAGTGGCAGGTAAGTTACAGAAATGGGTCTTGAAAAGAGCGTTTCAATCCATTTCTTAGTCTTTAGACACTAGTTCAAAGACAGTTTACAACAGCCAGCCTGAACTCACATTACTTAGGAAATATCTCAGGGAAACACGGTGCACACAGGCAGTACCACAAGGGAAAATCTACCACAGCTGCATCATGTTATATATTCATTTTCTTTTTAACCAAAGTGCACTTCTCATGCTAAACAATTTAGCCTCTTGAATTTTGACAAAGATTGTACCACGGAATGTCATATGTTGTCCACTGAAGGGTAAAAGTGTACAAAGCATTAGAGGACGAAGTATATTAGGGTTACACATTTTATTCCATCCTTCTTCCTTTTGTTTCCCCATTGAGCTCCAGAGCTGTCATCTCCTAAAAGCCTCAGCCTGTCACCTCAACGAGACAGCAGCTGACATGTCCCTTTAGTGAAAGGAAAAGAGATTTTGTGGCATAATAAAACTGCAGATGATAAAATCAGTTTAAATGACAATAAGTACAGAAAGGCATGTGCTACCCATCTTCCGCTTTGGTCTGTTACTGTTATTAGATGCTCAACGAAATAGAGAAGTAATGCAGCTTCCTCTCTCACACCCAATGTCTCAGTCTTTGGTGATGCAAAGACTACTAAAATCTATATGAAAGCCTTTTTTCAGCTAAAAATCTCAAAGCTTTCTCTGTCTTCCCTGGCCACAGAATAGATTGTCCACAAGATATTTATATAGAGATAAATTAACATGCTATTTTACTGCATAAAGACCTTAAAGACAGGAGAATCAGAAAGGTTTTGATAAATCAAAAATATAGTGGAGGAAAAAAAAAAAAAACCTACACGGCAACTAAACAGCCAGTCCTGGCGCACAAGCTCAGTTTGAGAAACTTCTGCACCATGCAAGAAATAAAGAACCTAAAAGAGACCCTTTGCCACCAGCACCAAAAGCATCCTCCAGCAGCTTTGGCTGCTGCCTGGGGGTGAAGCATTGCTTCCTATTATATAGGGGTAAATGATTTTCTTTTGTTTTAACCACATCGAGTGCAAACAAAGCTCTTGTTAAGAAACAACAAGGCCAATAAGCTGAACTAAAAACCCATTAAAAATCGTATCAGAGGGAAAGAAATGTTGCAATAATAGCCATGGTACAAAAACAGCCTGATCAAAATGCAAACGAGTGCAAAACTTTCCAGTTACTCACGCTATCCAAGATTCAAACCAGGTAAGGCAAGCATATCACTAAAAGCAAAATTTGATTTTTTAATTATGCAATTGTCTAGTAATGAATAAATTAGGTTTGATTCGTTTTATTCTCCCCTCCTATGCAGCACAATTACAACAGTACTGGAATGAGATTTTAAAAAAATTACCATTTCATCAAGGCTTTTTAATTCCCATCTATGATTTAATTTGATCACCAAATTTGATCTATAACGATATTAATAGATAGAAAAATCCATAGTAGAGTCCATTATTGTTGAACTTTATCATCTTTTTAGAAAGTACAATAGTAAAATTATCTGTTAATTAGATTAATTTCAAGGAAGCGTAAATCATCCTGACCCATGATACTTGCTTGCAAAGCTATTGTGGGGGAATAATTAATAGGCAATAGTCCAGGAATATTATTCTGAGCAGATGCGAGCCTTGAACTTCCAGTCACTAGACTTAAATTCTAAGAATACATCATCTGACAAACTCCAACATCCTGGAGCGCTGCAGGAAGGAGGAGAAGAAAACTATATGTACTGCTATTGTTACATACAGTCTGTAGTATGGCTTGACATGACCACAAATTAAAAGTGGGTATAAGTAAAAATCTCTGAATTTTAAATCTTCAAGGTGAGAAGGACTGTGCCACTCAAGTAGCAGATACCCATATAATAAACATGTCTTACAAGTCATTTCACTTGGGACCTAGTCTGCTGCCAAACTGTACGGCCTTGGGTGAGTGTTTAACCCTACACAGTATCTGGCAATAAATACATGTCGTAAGGAAGATGGATAAAATATGTAAGCATACGTTTGCAATTTTTCCTCACCTTTCCATCACATGAAGTCAATTTCTACAGATTCTGGATTAGATCTTGTCCCAAACACATATCTGATTCCTATGTCCTACATTTAAAAATTTGTGAGATCTTCGCAGCAGCAATAACATCTGCTGAACAATGAATGGGAAGTAATCAAGACCAGAATCTTGCATTCACATGTAAATTTTCAGCGGAAATTAGTTACTGTGTTTTCTGATGAGCTGTATGTCACATTGCACTATCTGTCTAATAAATAGCAAAACGTCCTCAGTTGTGATGGATGGAGCACTTATCCATGAAACATCTTTATGATACACAGAGAGACTCCCAAAACATTCTGTTTCAGAAGCTGAAGCAAGGACAGAAGCGGGTTTGTGCACACACAGGCTCCCAGGAACACACCAAGCACAGACCAACAGAAAGGGTTCTACACAGCTCTACTGTGACATTCCCTAACGTGATGATTCCTCCTTCCTGCCTGGTAGCATCCAAGCTTTCACCACCATACAGAACAAACGCAGATCACTGACCTGAAAACCTCAGAACCACATATCCCAAGACTCCAATAAAGATCAGGCTTAAAGAACATGTATTTAGAAAACTTGGACTAAATATGGAAAGGTTGGATGGAAGACAGAAAGAACCTTCTTCCCATCCCTTGAATCCCCAGTTAGTTGTAACCTCTGTGTAGTACAACATATTGAGCAACAGAACGTGAGAAACACAACTGCTTTGGCTATAATTCTATGAAAGCACTAAGCTTGATGGCATTAAGCAAGAATATTTTTGCTTGGGGGAAATACTGCATTTTTCTGACACTCTACTTAGCAGATGCTAAATTCAGCAGATTTCAAACGAAATGTGCACCCCAGAGGGTCAGTGGAAGAAGGGTCTTGCAGTAAAACCCTCAACCCCAAGGCAGAAGTGTTTGGTTTGGCATTCAGTAAGGCCTGGAGCTCTTTTATAGCAAAGCTTCAAGCATAAACTCCACCAAAAACACCACCCGTGCTCCTGCTATCTCTCTGGGAAATCTAGTGAAGTGAAATTGATTTTCTTTTTTTTATTAGCGAAGCCATTAAGAATGAGGCACCAAGAGATGAATGGAGAACAAGCCACGAAAAGAGACAGAAGCATCTGAAAATGCTTTTTATTTGCTGCACAGTTGCTTTTTGAGAAAAAATACCTGCGTGTGCAGAAGATCAATCTCTGCCCAGACTCCAGCAGCAACACCCACAGCAACCCTAGCAGCCTGCATGCAGGCAGAGCTCTGCAGGTGCAGTAAGCAGCTACCTCCAGAAATCTGATGCTAAATTTGTCAAAAGAACAGGATGTGTCAGAAGAATGTACCCAACATACTAGAGATGCTCCAGTAAAGCCACGCACCACTGATGGCACACTCGGACTGCTCAGTTACAAAGAAATTTGAAATCAGGGGGTTGCAGATGAGGTGAAGAAACTCACTACCCACACCTCTCCTTTCCGTTCTTTTATTCTAAACCCATGCCTTCATTTCTTGTTCTTTGAATTTTTTTTTCCCGCTTTGACCATCCCAAGCTCACCCCGTGCATTTGTTCCCTAAGTCCCCTTTCAGCAGAGGTGGCAGTGGTAGGAGAGCTGGGAACCAGACCTACCGGGCATTGGATAGCAGCACATCGCTGCCATCAAGCAAAGGGCCCTCATTCTGATCTTGTTTGCTCCTGATGCATTGGTTTCCTGGCTGGTCTTTCAGACAGTGTGATAAAAATACTACAGACGTAATGTTTCATTTGCTGGTATTAGAGCAGTTTGGCACACAGTGACAAAGAGAACAAAGGAGCACTGCCCGCCCAACGCGCACACAGTTTCAAACACAGTCATGGTCCTATGAGAGCAGAATGAATTCCTACAAGCAAAATTAATAGGATACCTTATTCTTTAACATCTGAAGGAGGCAGGAGTGAAAGAGAAATGAAACTTCAAGTGTCTTACTTCAAACAAAAGGAGGGTATTTAAACAGAAGAATCTCATGGGAAAGATGCTGTACCGCTACAAACCGCGCGCTGCCTCAGAATATAACAGCGATGATAACATTACTAATGGAAGGAAGACATCCCCTCAATTTCCATGTGGATTGTAAATTAGAGAAATGAGTACAAGAGCCAGGATATCCATATATGCATGTGCACGTGCATGCACACATACACTGCTCGCCCTTTGCAATCACTTAATCGTCGTGTCAGATCAAAGGCAGCCGGAGCGCAGATGGATGATTTCCCATCTGCATCTAGCCGTGGACTTCCATTTGCCATTGGGCCCAGACTGTAGCATGAAGCAATATTACTCTCATTAGTCCCTGGAGGGTTCTGCAGCTTATGATCAAACAGGGACGAGTTTTCCATCTTCCTCCTACTGCTTGTATATCATTTAGCATTACAAGATGTTCCATGAATAATGGAAATAATGAAACTACGTCCTCGAAGACACTCTCCCCAGGCCAGAGACAGCGTACACTGTAGTTATTGAGGAATTATATATGGCTTGATTAGCTGGCAGCTGCTCTCAAACAGTGCATGTGTTACAGCTCAGCGTTGCCTGGCTTTCCTTCAGCTGGGACATTAATGTGAGACTCCCTCTTCTCAAGATCACAAAACTTTTGGGACTGTAAGTAGCTCTGAGACAATCAAGTGGTGCAGAAGTTATTTGGGAAAGAGGATAACTAGACAGATGAACAGGCAGACAAACAGCACGGTTGTGTAAGGATTATTTCCAATAAAAGATGGTAACCATTCTTCTTTATTTTGTTACTGATTCTTGGACATCACAATTTTAACACAAATCATAAGTAAAGACAAATTACAAGATTTGTTTTTCCTCATGTATATACAAACTTGAGGATGAGAAAGTCCATAGTCTACCTGTTCTTCACAAGCATTTATGAGCATGTCTTGGCAGCTTCCAGCTCTTAGGAACTGTAAGACAGGATCCAGCTTACTGACTATTGAATAATTTTTTGTAGTACTTAAGTACACTGTAACAGCAAAAGCCCTCAGAGACTTATTTAGTGAAGTAGGCTACAATACTCTAATTCTGGCTCCATGCTGGCTTTAGTAAATTCTATAACAAATCCAGGGCCATGCAGGAATTCATGGTTGTAACTATACTGAGCAGCATGGCCAGAAAAACACTTTACGGGAGCTAAGATAGAATTGAATCCCGCCAAGCCGAAAAGGTTTCTTTTCTCAAATTGTTGCCAGAAAAAGAGTGCATGTTACACGATTTTAATTCCATTTATTGGAAGAATATAAGTATTAACCAGTTCACTATTACATGAAAAGTAAGATCTACAGGAAGCAAGCACCTTAAATGCAAGAACTCACTGCTGAAAATATGCTAACATGAGGTTTGGGGCATGGGTTATTTTTGGTTGTTCATAGCTTGGCTGTAACTCATCTCTCTGTTACCTATCCTTTCTACCTCTAGTAAGTTAAGTATTCATTTGCAAATTTCAATGAAATCAAGAAAGTGCTAAGCTAGTTTCTTAGCTCAGAGGTAACTAAATTCCCAGCAGAGAAACCAGCAGCTGATCAGATCAACGACCAAAATTGAGGTCAGATAGGAACAACTCAGCTATTCAGCATTTTGCTTGACATTTTGCTGGCTGACCAGTGGATGCACATAGCTCCTGACTTGACAGATCATTTGCCATCCTGCATGCTGAGAGAACAGTAAAAGAGAGCAGGTAAGCAACAATGTACAAGAAGGATGAAGGACACATTAGATCACCACTCATGGAGAAAAAGCTGTTTACTCAAATGTTGCTGATCTTGTAAAGAAGCTCGAATCCTCACAGTATCTCTGCAGACACAACTAGCTGAAGTTAGAAGAACCCTATGTGCAGTTATATGTACATACCTCAGATTTACTTGATAATGCTTTAATGCAACTAAGAGGAAAAACACAAATATTTGTTAAATCACATGAAACAAACGGCTCCACAATCGCACTATACTGGCAGAGTCTGATTTCTCTTCATGCACACCAGCTAATGGATGCATTCTAAGTAGAGTCAATTGAACTATTCCTGATTTTTCATCTGTGTGAAAAGAATTCAGTTCAAGATTAAGATACAATTAAGTAGTATTTAAAATCCTCATGAACTGAATGAAAGTTGCATATACTAGAGCTTTGGTAAGTCACTGATTTTCATTGGTCTGATACCTTTTTCATTAATCATAAAAGTTACAGATTGATAAACAGACAAACAAACACTGTTAGACAACCATGCAATTCTGGTATCTCACTGGAGATGAGAAAAATACAGTACGTGAAGTTTGGGTGCATCGCAGGCTTGTATCCAAGGACTGGGTGGAGGAGAACAAAAAAAAAAAATCCTGAATTTGGGAGATAGACAGTGCATGTGTATAGAACTGCAGAGTTTCTATTCCCAGGGATGTGCTTAAATACATCCTCAAGGCAGCAATGTGATTACAATGAATTGGTGCATTGAAATGTTCTGAGAATGGAAGCTGATCCAGTTCAAACAAGTGAGAAATGAGGATGCTACAATGTTGAATATTTAATTAACGGAAGAAAAACAGAGAAGATTCACTAGAGAAAACTGTTCTGCATTTCCCAGGCTTTGGCTAGCTGGCTTGAGAAACATTTCCATTGTTAAATTCAATTTAAAGAAAGGAAAAGAGACAGAGACGTGCAGAAGCCTGATATTGTCCAATTAACATTTTAGTTTAAGATTTTAACAATAGCATCTTGAAAGAGCCCATTTAACGTGTAGGAAATCGCCTGCTCCCGATTGGTTTGGTATGTTCTGAAAACGCTGTCTGATTATAGCTCAGCCCAGAAGATTGAGAAAGCTGTCTTAAAGGATTACAACCTACAGACTTACATTTCAGATTTGTACAACTGCTGGAGGGCATCGTTGAGTGAAAGCATTTTGAGAGGGTATCACACAGAATGTGCATTCAAGTGTTTTACACACATGAATTCAGCAAACCTGCCTTCCTGGGCAGCAGCAAATCAAGGACCCAAGCATGTTAGAAGGAAAAGGTGAGAGTAATACATTATATATTTTTCTCTGTTTCATCCTGTGAACATACTCTTCTGATAGTGCAGAGGTCTGTTTGATAAAGCAATTTGATTGATAACAACTGTGCCATTCCTCTGAAGAGTCCACATGAGTATCACAGATGGTGAGATAACTCACTGTAATTTTCTCACCAAAGAACACAGAATCAGGCTTTCAGCCCACATAGCAGTCAATATTTCCAATAAAATTCACTAAAGGAGGCTTTTTGGGGGTTGTTGGTTGTTGTTTTTTTTTCTCCTTGTACTTCTCAGTTTCAGGTTATCCCAGCAGCCATGTCTCTGCTGCAATGCTGGATGTATTCTGCACTCAGCATGTTGAATGTTTCTGCCCTGGTGGTTCTGAATGCACATGTAGGCTAACGTCACATTTTGACAGTGATGAAGAAGTGAAAATACAGGAAAAAGGGAAAGCAAAAGGGGAAAAACAGGCATAAATAATAGCAAAGTACAAGAGACTTAACTGAGATGCCTGGAAGACTTCAGAACTTGGGGTCTGGTCTAGTCTAGCAATCACTTGGTAACATCTTTGCATTATACATGTAGTGTACTGGCTTGGCAATGCAGTGTCACTGTGTCCTGCTACTCACAGCCTAACGAGAGTAACTGAACTCAATTACATTTAGAGTGGATTCATGTGGTGAGGCATCTAAGCCTAAAAATAAATCAAATGTATTTCACAATACTGATAAATTGAAAAAAAAGTCACATACGGTATTTTTAACATCCAATCTACTCAACTGCAGCTATCCCTTAATGTTTTAAAGGTTTTTGTTCATTTGTTTCTGTTTTAAAAAAGATAACACTGATCAAAGAATGGACAAGCACAGAGAAGACCATAAATCTGCAGGTGCACTGTGGACGGTGAGGATACACAGTAGGGGCTGTTAACATCTAACGAGGAGCATTGTCAACTAAAGGGCCTTCAAGATACATACCACCCTGGACTTCAGGAATAATATTCTACCAACTGAAAAAAAAGTAAGGCTTTACTCCCACCTCTCTAATAAGCAGTCCTTCCTGTTCCATCAATAATATCCAACGTAAGGCAAGGTTTGTCTGCTTTTATGACAGTTGCTTTGGTGCCTTACTTCAGACAACATAAATATATTCATGTGCTTCTACACTCTCTCTAGCTGCAAGTCTTGATAAAAACTCAAACAGTTCTGTGCAAATATTTTAAAATTCCAGGGATGTCCCAAAAGGCCGTCCCTCTGGGGTCCAATGCAGCAGATGTTTTATGAGGCTCGCTAAGTTTATCCTTTATATGTCCCACCTCCTCATGTACCTCATAATATGCTTTCTTTTCCTATTTTAGGGAAATAACCATTTATTATAGAACCATTTTCTGATCAAGGATTTGTCAATATTGCAAGTGTTTTGAAAACAAGGTTAAAAGGTCATCTTTTGTCATCTTTCTCTGGTTTTAGTCACTGAATTCATATTTTAAGGTCAAGAATTTTGGCATTGACCAAATTTTTCTTGGTTGCCGTAACATCTTTCCAAAGAACAGACTTGGTGGTAGATTTGGTGCACCACCGGAAGTCTTTACTGGAAAAAAAATAAATAAATAAAAACGTACTAAAAAGTATTAACCAACAGATCAAGGACTTTAGGAGAGAATCAACGTACTTATTCATCTCTCCTGTACAATTTCTCATGTGATTTCCACATTACAAGGCAATGCCTGGCTGTCGTGATTTGCCAGAGCAAATTTTCATTCGAGCTTCAGAGAGCTTATTCGTTTTGGCTGGTGGGTTGCAATGTTTTCCTTTGCAAGTACAATGAGTATCTGAATTACTACCGTGCCTAACAGCCACAGTTACAAAAATCACAGCATTACACGTAATTTCAAAGCTAGGAACTTTGCCTCCTTGAATAAAGGTAACAATTCCTTGCACTGAAAGTAGCATTCTTCACTACAGCCAGACTCCCGGTTTAGCTTCCCAAGCCTATGATTAGAATTCATTCTTTCTTCAACTAAACATTGAGGAGACAGAAGAAAAAAAATATCAGGATAGGCTAATGTTGGTGGACAGCAGCAGACAACTAGCTTTAACACATTTTTGGATTTGTCTGTCAGGGTGACTGGCTAGGTAACAGTTATCCCCCAAAAGCCATTTTTTGACCTTCTCTTCCTCCCTCCCCAGCTCATTTATCATTGCTTTTCTGCATGCTTTCAAGTATTTTTGGTAGCTTCAGGAGATTCTTTAAGTATGTTCACTATTTTTACTACAAGACCATAAATAGCTGAGATCTCAGACACACCTTAGTCTTCAGGAAAGATGAGGTAACTGTGTCTGCAGTCAGTTTAGATTAATCCTATTTTTCTACAGCTGTTTCACCAATCTCACTTCCTCCATGCATTCAAGCTACAGCACGGTGCCACGTCCAGGAAGAAACCTCTCACCTGAGGCATCTCTCACCTGCTGCTGAGTGGCAGCATGGGTTTTGTTAAACTTGGCACCCCAGGCCATCCACGCATCAACCCATTTATGCAGTAATGAAGCCACTGAGGTGACAGCTGTGTTTATCACAAAATCTTGCTGACAGGGCTTACAGTTTCTCAGCTCCCCTCCAGTTGCATTCATTCTCCCTAGTTTAAAAGCTCAGATGCTATTCTTGCTACTTAAGCTACTGAAATTCATGGAAGCCTCTGTATTTGCCATTCCATCATGCAGAAGTGCTCTTGCTGATGAGGTGAGGTACCAGCTCCCATCACAGGGTATCACTGCAGGGCTCTGCCCACACAGAGGCAGGATTCAGCTGGGCTCACATACTGGCCTGAGCTGGGCTCACATGAGTGTGAAGTCTTCAGCCCGGGAACAGCCACGATGCTGCCTTTGCTTAACTGAAAGTGGACTGTGGTGCCTTCTTAGTAAGCAGTTCTAGTCGTATCAAGCCAATTTTCTATTTCCAGTGACTGTTCACGTTTCCTAAGGGGCAAACAGGAGAAATCACCATCTGACCACTGACTTGAGGAACAGCACACCTGGAACCTGACATCACACTGAGGTAAAGGAGAAGCGTAACTCTGTCCTTGTAACCCAAGTGCTGCAGTAAGTTTGTTCCCATGAACATCACAGTTTCCCTTGGGTGGCACAAAACTTCAGAGCGCGGGTTTGCCTGCCAGCGTTTGTCACTGAGGTTTGTCCCCCCACTGCCTTGCCAGGCTGCCCGCACGCCCCCTCCCCACACAGCACCCCTGCCGGCTGCTTTCACAGAGTATGCACAAAACTGGCTGGCTCCAAGCTGCCTTCCTTTGCCACTGCTTTCAGTGACCTGTCTGAACAGCTTGTTTTAATTTCATCTCTCGCTCCTTTCATTTACTGGCATTTAGCTCTGTGCCCAGCAGCGTGCCCCTGGAGAGCTCTCCCCCGGGGAAGAACGGCCGCGGCTCCATTGATCGGCCCGTGCTCCGCGCAGCAATTTCACTGCAGCAGGCTGCATTGCTTGAACTCCATGGCACAATTCCCATTGTTTTGCAACAGCTTTAAGGCTCTCAGAATGGTCTCATCAGCAACATGATTATCAGTTTAAAAGGCTGCAGCGCTCTTCGAGTGCTGTCATTCAGTAACCCCACCTGCACTGAATGGAATAGCATCCGTGCTGTAAGTCTGGATCACGCTTTAGGTCTTGAAAAACAAACACTGCTTTAGCTCAAATACAGAACTAACCGAACCACCAAGGTGTCTTTTTTGGCCTTGCTCCTTTTGATTGCAGCTGACAACATTTCAATTACATATTTTTCCTTGAAATAAAACCTTGGGATGTGCTATTTTGGCAAGTTCAGAACGGTTTCTGCAACAACCAGCTCCTGCACAGCCCTATTCAAACTAACACAACTGCTTTTTCTCAACTATCTCCATGCAAATCTCACTTTCAATTTTATGAACCGAATCTTAAAAAAATTGTTCTTTGGATAAAGAATCAATCACATTATGATTTTAAAATCCTTAAAGACTTTTTGTCCCAGGAGTGGGGATATAAAATCCTTCATATGTCTGGCTTTTAATTTCCATTCGGCTTTCCCACAGTTGTATTTCAGACACCTTTAATTTTTCATGGCACTGATTCTGAATTGTCCAGTTTTTACAGGTGAGAAGTGACTCTATTCTGGTCACTTTAACACTTGTGCAAAAGACACACTTTTAGCTCCGGCAGCCCCCAGTCTCCTCAGCCTCCACCACTAAGAAAGAATATTCCATTTTTTATTTCAATCAAATAGTGTTTTGCTGTGAAGCACCTTGGCTTTTCTGCCATTATCACCATTCAGACACAACAGAAGTCTCTCTCTCACCAGATGAAAGCTGCTGGTCCTCTCCTAGCCGTAGCACTTGCAAAACTGAACTTTCCACAGCAGCCACAGCCAGCAATGGCCGTTAGCCAGGTTTGGGAAAGGTCAGATCTCCACTTTCAGCCTTTCCTTCCTGTTGTTTTTTTGGTCTTTTTTTTTTTTTCCTTTGTGTTACACAGCTACAAGTGTTGCATTCCCACACCGTGAAAGAAATCTATGAAATGTAATATTAAAAGTAACCAAGCAGCATTAATAACTGTTTGCAAAGGAACCCGCAGAGGCAAATGGCTTTGTGCTTTAACAAATCTGATATGTCAATGTTATCAAAATGAGCAGCACGCAGGGGGCCGCTCCCAACATTTCTGGTGTTTCAGTTACAGCAAATTTCAACGACAGAAAAACACTGATCGACCAACTGTGGAACACATTTCTGAAGGATCGGAGTGATCCCATGTGTCTCAGGGCCCTGGCATGGGAGAACGGCCTCCTTCCTATGGAGCATCAGTTAAAGGAAAGAACGTACTTGGACAGCAGCATGGCTTGAAAGGAGTGAAGGACGGAGCGCTTTGTCACCTCCATGCAGCAGGCAGACCCGTGCTCAGCCCTCTGCAAGTGCAGACCCCGCGTGTCTTCGCTGGGCCTTGGGGCCCTCTCTGCGAGAAGAGCACCGGCAGGCGGCGGGACTGCACGTCCTGGTGGCAGAGCTCAGTTCTGTCACATCAGCCTGCGAAGGCAACAGGCACCACCCAGCAATTTCAGCTTGGTTAATGAAGTTTTCCCTTGCTAGGATTGAGTGCTTTTGTTTCTAAGACAAAACGTATCCGCTACGAGTTAGCCACCATGCCTGCACCTGCCCCCCTGTTCAAACAAGCCCAACGCAAACCACCAAGTGCCTTAGGTACACTGCTAGCACGCCTGGTTAAGTCCCACAAAGAAGTACAGGGCTTCCCCACAGGTTTGTCTGCATGGTGGGGGGAAAAAGAAACAAACATATTCCCCAAGAAGGGCAATAACCAGACTTGGACATTAAGGAAGGGACATCTGACTTCTAAATTCCTCTCTCCTGAGGCTCTGTATGCAGTAACAGTTTGTGACAATGCTTTCTAAATCCTAGCCAACAGTTCTACCTCTGCAGATATAAAGGGGTTCTTAAAAATATTCCTATTAAAAAATCAGAAACTGTGCTACCAAAGTCCACATGTTTGTGAGTGTGGAAATGACGCCCACGGTGCAAGCCCAAGTTTTCCCCACGTTACTCGTTAGGAGCACACAATAATTCCATTCCATATTGCTGCAGAACAAGCTCCAGACTTTGAGTCCAGTTCTTGTTGCTAACAATAAAGCTTGACTGGTAGAGGGAGGTTATAACAGCTCCGTTATAAAGAAAAACCCAAAAGGATAGAGAGTTAAAGGTTTCACAGCTCACTTCAACTCTGTCCCTGCTTGAGGTTTCGGCTTTTGAATTCTTATCTCTGTGTCTTCCTTTTAACATTTTACAGGACTTTCTAGCTGGACTACCTACTAAAGCAGCTGTGTTGTTTGCTGGTGAAAATCTAATATAAGGGCTACATCTCTGAAACAAATAAAAATAAATGCAACAAATATGTAGTTCCACTCTTGCCCTATTGATTTCAAATCCAACAGGAGTTTCACTATCGTATTACCATTTACATGATAACTCAGGGTAGAAGTCGTTCAGTGAAATGCACTGAAGTTCACCCTGGGACTTGGCCCTGGCAGGGTTCCACCCTCCTGTGTTTTCATTTTGCCTTCAAGTTGAGTATTTGTTTATAAACTACACCAAAGTCTACATATGGCTCACAATAAAATTCTCAAGAGGGGGGCCACCAGTTTTAGAAACAGCAGTGGAAGGAACATGAATGTAGCAGTATGAAAAGAACTCTCAGCAAGGCTCTGCCTGATTGAAGTCTCTTTTACATTCAACATTTGAATTTTCTACATTATTTATTGCCATCGTCAGAAGTTTAATCCTTAAGGCATCATTCTGCATGCAGTTCCCTTCTAAGCACATGAAGGTAGCTTAATTCCAATACAGTTATATAAATTATTAATCTCATCTCCAAATACGATGTGCATTTCATCTCAGGAATTGTCTGAGATCCAAAGCGTTAGTTTGGAAACCAAATTTCCTACATTCAAGCTTGTTTTCAAGAGCTCTGTTAAGTGGTCGTCAACTGAAGACTGTATCATAGACCAGAGGCATTCTGCACAATGCAAGCAGGACCAAGAAAAAAAAAAATATCCAAGTCCAAGTAATTTATCTAATAGGAACATTCCCAATCTGTACTTCAGGATTTCTCTCTCCAGCTGACCAGCCAAACATTCTTTTTTTTTTTTTTTTTTTTTTCCTGAAACCTCCAAGCAGATTAACCTACAAGTGTCTAACTGTAAGGTACCTTGAGGTAACTCGGTACTTTGAGTGCACCACACAGCTGAGGATGTGACAAATCTCACAAGACAAAACCCTCTGCAAGCACCACTTCCATTATTCATTCCCCACTGTCACCCAGAGTGTTCTCAGAAGAGCTCTCCAAATGTCACCTTCCCACTAACTTTCACATTGCTATGTACATGTGGCTACAAATACTGTTTCAGACATATCCCAGTGTAAACGTTCAATTTCCAGATACACAGAAAATGCATTAGTTTCTTCTAAGGAAAATGGTAGGGAAAAGAAAAAAAGAATTAAAACAAGTTATATCCACCAAGGCAGTACATCCCTCTATATCGTCATCAAAACCAAAAGCAGATGGAACGAATAAAGCCATTTTTAACACCAGTAAGACTCTGAAGAGCTTCCTCTGAGGGTCGCTGAAACACGCAGAATGACATGTGTCGACTTCCTTCTGCAACAGTCCTGACCGTGTATTCGGCCCGTGACTGCTGCTCAGCTGGCCAGTATTTGTTTCTCAATTGCTGCTTCTGATATTTCCCTCCACAATTCACATCTGACAAATGGTAAGACTTTGTGCACATACCTGTATTCTTGTACATGAGGAAATAGAAATATTCATTAATATTTTTTTCTTCTACTTGAGAAGTTTTAGCCATCCAGCGAAGAAAAGGGAACAAGTTCAAATAAGAGTGAGTGGAATGCTATACATCGAGCAAAGGACCTTTCGGCTAAACTACTGGTAAATACCACTGATAAATCTGCATGGACCAGGCAAATTCATTGTTTGCCTAAAACAGGAAGAAGAACAGTTGTATTTTGAACAAGGAAAGAAAGTAACTGAAAGTACCTTCTGTAAGTATCTTTAGACGTCTTAAGTGGAAGGAAAGTATTGTAAGGTTTGAGAATGAAAATACCAATACCATCTCAGCTGAACCCATTTGCCATCTAACCCAAAACTCAGTAAGGAAATGAAAGACTTGGTGGGTTTCTACAGGGCATTAAACTTGTTTCCATAGACTTATACCACCAACATTGCTGCTAGTAAATGGGCTATGAAGTAGGCAGCATATATCTATAAACTGCACTGCCAATATGTGTATTTAATTGTTATTGTATAATAAATACCCTTCAGACATGAGGAGGTTTGAGAATCCCAACATAAGCATTTTAAATGGATTTCTGAGTTTCTTGAACTAACCTATTGAAATAGTAAATTTTTTTCAAATACTAGCTCCTTTGAAGTCAATGAGTTTATTCTGCACAAGCAAAATGAACCACTATTTTGAAATGAGGAAAACTCAAGCAGATTGGGTAAGTAATCCAGATTAAGGTGGAAATTTGAGCACACCTGAGTCATTGCTCAAACCACAAGATCCATTAGCTACAGCAGTTTACCTGCTTTCAGTGCTGCCTTAGCTACAACACCGCCGTATAAAACTAATGCAAACTCCACTGATCTCTCTTGCGTACTTATCTAAAAATAAATAAATAAAAGGTACCTTTTTCCTTAGAGCATAAAAGAAATGTGCTTCTTAGAGTTTGCTTTTCATTAGAAATCAGGAGTAGTATCAACTTTTTTTTCCAAAATTACCTTTGGAGGCCGCATCTGGTTAGTTTAATTCTTCACAGATTGCCTTCCTCTGTCTCCTTGGCTCTTTATTCTCTGTCATACATTGGCTCATTTTATGTCTGACAGTTCTTTTATTACCAGATTACATTTTGAATCCGATTTCCCCCCTGTCTCATTACTTCTGTCTTGCTCTCTGTTTGTTCTCTTTTTCTTTTCCTGTCTGACAATTCTCTTATTAGTGGATTTGGTTTTGCTTTTGTTTCATGCTTTCTGGTTTTATTCTCTTGTGTCTTATTTTTGTTCTTTTACTTATTTTTCTCCTGTCAAGACCTCCTTTTCTTCCTGCCTATTCTCTCCCAATGTATATACTCGGCTTTTGTTTAAGGTTACTGGATTTCAGTGTGTTGTGGAGCTGGTTTATTGTTAGATATTGCCATGCAGAAAGACCCCTTTTTTGAGTCTTAGTTACTTCAGCACTTTGGTGTAAGATCACAATCACTAATCCAAAGACCGAACCATTTTTATAGCCATCAGTCCAGCTTCTCAGCTACTAGAACATGCCCTCCATCTAAACTCACTGGATTAAGAGCAAGGACACTGCTTTTACACTCATTACTTTCTCCCAGCATTGTCCATAAGCCATTAGGTGCCTTCCAGTTAGGGAGAAAAGGTGGCACACACGGCACCCTTCCGTTCTGCTCCTTGCAGATTCTCATAACATTATCACCACACTCATTGAGCAGCATCCTTCAGCACATTAACAGGCACACCGAACGTTATTTACAGATCCTTGTGTCTCAGCTCCTGCCCAGGAAAACAGTTACATGCACACATTGTGCAAGTCTTGCTGTAAGACATTTTAGAGGAAAAACGAGAGCTTTTGTGGGCTTCATTTGGAAAAATGTGAGAGTGAGTCACCCATCTGGTCTCCTAATCCTTTAAAAAAAAAAAAAAAAAAAAAAAAAAACAGCAAGCCACCAGGTCACCAGGTTTGCAAGTGTCCACTGAAGCAGAGTGAACATTTCCAAGAACACAGGGCCCTTAACAGAAGCCTGCAGGACCTCACTTGTTTGCCACCTGCATCGCTGACTGCATCAGGTGCCACAAGACGAGAAAAGACCAGGTAAGTGCTGCTGGCACAGGAAGCTGATCTGAAAGAAGATGCTTGGCCTATTCTGATACTTGGGCAAACACTTAACAATGGGATATTTATTTTTATGGGAGTGGAAAATAGCTGGGTGAAGTTGCTGCCGTTGACTGCAAGAAGAAGGAGCAGAACATCGTCTCGCTGCCACGCTCTCCTCCTTCATATTGTTGTTGCAGTTCTTTTCAAATTAAAAGGGAAATATTGTAGTCTTAAATTTTCTCCTCCACACTTATGAATGGAGAATTCCTGCTTCCAGAAGGAAGGAGCTTTACTTGATTTCTGGGTGGGAGCTCAAACTGATTTATTATTTGTCAAGAGACGCATTAAATAAACTTGGCCTTTTTTGCTGTCATCAGCTGTCTGAAAGACAAGTTACGAGCATCAGACTTTCTTTTAATGCCACAGCACTGATGTTAGAGGAAGCACTGCTGAAGCATCTTACATTTGGAAGAAGGGTGGGATTTCAGGGATAAGCATTACCTGCTCTAGCTATTTGCTCCTCGGTAGGCAACTTGTACAGGGCACAATGCTCACGAACATCTTTACTTTGGGGATAAACAAAGCAATAAATTGTCTTTTATGAAGTAAAATATGGTGAAGGAAGAGGAGGATGAAGGGCCGTGTCATTTTCACAGTCTGCAAAGAGGATCTCTATCAAGTGACTCAGCATTCCTTGAAAGGTCATTGCAGCCCAAGTGCAAGGCGCGTACTTCCATTCAGGTATTTTTAGCACAAAGCCTCTCCATCGTCTCCCATGAAACTTTCGGGTCATTTTCTGTTGACAGACCGTAGGACTTTCTCACGGTTTCCAGTTCTCTGGACTTAAAGATCAGAAGCAATACTCTATACAAACACCAGTGCAAAGTATGAAGACAATGATTTCTGCTTGCACTTCTGAAAACTAATGAAAAAGCAAATTGTGTGTCACACACTGTGGGCTAATCGTACCCTAGCACCCTGTTCTGTTTGCTAATGAAAGCTAAGAAGTCAAAAGGGTATAATGTATATAATGATGGGGCAGTGAAACATAAAATGTAAAGGCATGCAGCCATGCAGCATCATTTGCCATATTCAAATCCAGCAGACATCCTCAAAGCTGCAGCTGTGTCAGCCAGATACCAATCCCTCCTTGCTACGCACAAATTCTGTATTCTTGGGCCAATATCAGATTCATCAAACTGAGACCAAGATGAGAAAAAGAAAGAAAGGAAATTAAATGCTCAGGAACACACTGTTGATGGGGCAGGTTTATTTTTTCTTTTTTTTTAAATAGAAGCCTGTGAACCAATTTCTCAGACTTAATAGTATTAATCAGATTACCCCAGCAAGCCCCATAGCAAAGACAATTCACCTGATCTGTTGATTAACAAGGCCAGCTCAGCTCCTGCAGACCCTGCCCCACGTCACTTCATTTTCCTGTTTTGCGATCTAAATAGACTTGGGACTAGATTGCAGACCCATGATACAGGAATCACACTAACATTTTAATAATTGCTCACCACTACGCACAAAAGCTCGTATTTGTGGTCTTTGAGCACTGCTGAACCTGACATGGGACTGAAGTGCTGCAAGCAGACTGGGATTAGAAATTTCAAAGCCATTTAAGATGCTTTAAAGATGCACTGGTATCATTTGCCTTTGGGAGTAACCTGTCCTCACAGGAAACACCAGTGGTGTTAGCGATGCCCTCCAATTCCCACAGGCTCTCCTGCAGCAAAGCTGTAGCTACCGTACATCCTGTTCCAGCAGCCTCCACTGTCTGTGCTGGATTTTATCACAACAAGCACCCCATGCACTTTTCCCAGGACAGCCAGAATCACATATTTGTGCACACACGCTGCTTTTAAACTAAAACCATATGACAGAGCTTCCCTTTTTTTTCATCATCTAAGGATACCACATCTCCTGCCCCTTCCCTCCAAGCAGCCCTCTGGCCACAGAGCTCTTAAAGCCCTTCTCAGTAAGCAAGCAATGAGACCACAGAACATCTTCTGCACAACCAGTTGAAACAAAACCTTTTGGCAGTCTTCTAGTATGTGAAGGTGGGCAGGCTTCAACCTGAGACAGAGACCCACTAACAAGACTTCAAGAGCTCCATCCTGCAGCATCAGCACTACTTGGCACCACCAGGCTGCTACTGGGGAACTCAATGGCAGGGTTTAAACTGAGGCACTGAAAGGGTAGCTCGGAGCGCTCATCTACGAAAGTGATCTGAAATGATGAAATTGGTCTTAGGACTTTGATCTGCATTAGTATAAATTTTGAACCAGTCAAAAGAAATAATACATTTCCTAAACTCAAATCTGTGCTCCATAGTGATCAGAGATCCGTCTGCATTCAAACGCATCACCTAGGCTCTTTTGGCCAGCCATTAGATCTTGTATCTGTCAGCCTCACACTCCAAATTGAGACTGGCAAATAACATCAAAATTTGCCTCTGCACTGCAATTATTGGCAGAATCCAAATGATCCTGAATAGGAGATGCATAAGGGATCCTGGATCCCAAGCTTCTCAACCTCGGTGGACTGAATTGAGGCCAAAGCAGTGATTGTGTTGAGTCTGAACACTGATCTGGAGCCAGGAACTGCTTTTAAGCTTCTGCCTAGAGCCCATCTCTACCGTGTTCAGAGTAACTACACACGCCAGAACCATCACAGATCCTGCAGGATCCTGCCAAAAACTCTGTACACTTCACTGGACGTTAAGTAATTTCGGAGTATGGACCACATTAACTCGAACAGCACCTTGTTATAAACTTGCTCTGAACTATCCCCCAGTTGTTTATCAGCAGCAAGACAAAAAGAAATAAAATACATTTTCTATTTTTCAAGGCCAAGAATTGCTGGCTTTATAGTAAGACTATTGACTTTTAAATAAAAAGTTAAAAGGAGGGTAAAAATCGATCATGCAAGATAATATTCCCCTCATAAATACTCAAACTATATCTACCTAGCAAACAGAGAGCAAGCAAGGCTTCTGAAACATTGAACACTTCAACTGTTCGGAGAAACCCTGGGATACTGTTAGCAGATGAAAGATAAATTGTGAAACAAATACCCTCTCATTTCCCTTTCACTTACTTTACATTACTTGTGATAAGAATAAATTACCTCAAATGCAGCCCTTATCGAAAAAACAAGGTTCCGTTCCCAACCACAAACGCGGTATGTTTCCATACCTTTAAAACATTTCTATTTACATTTCTTCCCTACAACTTCTGTCACAGATGCACGTAGTGCCAATATTTTCCCTCCTGTAGATCATCCGCCAAAGACGCCTACAGGACGCACATTATGAGTGTCAAACAAAGTCAAGGTTCTGGCCAAATCTACGTATCCCAGTTCCTCACCACCCCCTTGACCACGGTTTCCCCACCGCTCAGAAGTTGCACTGGGTCTGTCTGGAATGTTAATTTTCCCTGCAGCAGCCCATCTAAGACATTTAGACATAACTTTCAAGTTAACGCACATAAGCGGAACACTTCAAGCAAAAAGGAAAGAAACCTATGGCTAAAATGCAGTATTAAAATGCCTACATATTTCAGATTGTACTTAGGAAAGCTCTCCCTCCTAAAGGCCCAATTTGGTCAGAAAAAAAGGCATCCAGCCGTTAAACAAACTGCCTCCCTTGTTGCTGTTTCGCAGCCTTGTGACTCCCAACAAGGAATTCCCATGATTGAAATACTTTGTTAATAGATAGCAAGGCTGCTGCTACCCCAGAAGCACCTCATCTGACTGCTGCAGATGTTATCCTAAGTGAGTTGACTTCAGTAGGCATCCCTTCTAACTTCACAACATTGTTTTTCATCATCATCATTTTAAAAGTTTCAGGTTTCTCCAGATGCTGCATGGGAGAGCTACAGATTCCCTGCAGCACTGAACCTGTCAAAAATTTGGGGCCAAAACCACCCAACTTCCCTGGTTTGAAAATACAAGTAAGGCAAAATAAATTGAAGAAACTACTATGCTACAACTGTTGTCTATATTCTTATTTTTATTTTCAAACACAAACCTGTCCTTAGTTGAAGATCATTTCTGATCAATTGGTTCTAATCAATTGTCTCAAAAGCAATGATTGAATTTTGTACAAACCAAAGGGAGATTGCCAATGAAGTCTGTGCCTTACTCCTGGTAAGACTGCTTTATGAGCCGTAATATTCTGCAAATCTCATCCAAAACTGAGCTCTGCCTCCAAACTATTTAACAATTCGATGAAACCGTTTTACTACAGTTTTACTGTAATTCAGCTGAGAAGAGGCTCCAAGTGAAGCAAAACTTTAAAATGCCACCATTTATACCCATCCTTATGTTCCTTAAAATACCCAAGACCACTTCCAGCAAAGATTTCAATTGCTGCAAAAAACTTAATGGACCTTAACATTTCACATAGCACAAAGCCAAACATGGACAGACAAACTGCAGCTTGATGTTATTTAAAATACTGTAGGACACTGAAAGAGCACTCCAGGGTATTTATAAATAAGTAAATAAATAAATAAATAAAGCTTCCTGCCATCCTGCCACTAATGGTCTGCGCATGAGCCAACAGCAGTGATGAACACATCCAGGGTGAGAACTTCTGGGGGCAAAGCAAATGAAACAAACCATCTTCAGAAAAGAGAGGCACAGATTCACAGATAACATCTACACAAATAGAAAGGTTACAAAAGCAAAACAGGCTGAAAATTATTTTAAGGATTAAAGAAGCCAAGGTATGAATTTATGATACCTTCAGAATACAGGGAACATATACTTGTGCAGGGGAAGAAGGAGGGGATGCCCAGCAACAAGGATAACCACTATGTGGTCAACTGGCAGCCAGCTCATTATATTCACACATGATCTGGTTGCCTAAATATAAAAATTCATACCTACCTCTGCCCTTTCTATGTAATCATCAGTTAAAATTCAAGAAGTGTGTCACTACAACCTTGACTAGTACAGAAGCCACTTCGTACTTGCCCTGAAACAAGTAGGAACTGATCGAGTCTGTGCTAGCACGTGAGATTCCACTGATGGGCCACCAAGAACGGTGAATGGCCTCCCATTATTTTTCCAGCATCTTCCATCTCATTTGCTATTTTCAGCTTGTTGTTCTAAGAAAGGAATCATAGGCAGCCATGCTCTGCCTGTCCATTCCCCACCTTCAAAAACCTTATTTTCTTACAAGTTTTGTGAAGATCTGCTTGACAGTATTCTCAGAAGCTCCCCATGCTCTTCTGGTTCGCTCCAATACTCAGAGACCAGCCAGCTATCTGGGCAGCATTAGCTGGAGAGCTAGATAAAGGAGCTAGACAACACAGGGGAAAATCAGCAATACCACAAGGAAATGCCATTTCATAAGGGCTGAGGGGAAGCAGAGAGACAAGCAGGAGATATTGTGAGGTGGAGGCATGTGAGATCCCCATCCCGAGGCAAGCAGGCTGCCTGAATTCCACTCCTGATGGAATGACTTTTTACTTATTTTGAGACTCCCTTTAGATAGTCTGTTTGAGTCTGTTCTGATTGTTTCCAGGACAGAGGGATTCATTAGGAGGGTTAGATAACGATAGATGTCTGTAAGACAAATGAGTCAATGTAGAGGTGTTTCACTGTCTGCTTGAGGTCACAAGCAAAGTGCGCAGACATCGATTAGCAGTGCAATAGCTGTTCTGTGTTGGCCACCATAAAGCCAGCTCCAGCGACACCGTGCGCATGTAGCAGCCACGTTCAGGGCTTGTCGTGGCCCAGCCCAAGTCGGAGGAGACTACTAGGGCTTGTACACAAAGACATTAACTCTCACCTAATGTCAGGAAATAGAATGTTTCCATGGAGAAAATCTAACACTTTGCTTATGCCAACCCTAAGACACAAGAGCAAATTCACAGCACTCATATTTCTGAGAATCCTTTTTGACAGAATTCATTAGCCAACACAAGAGTCCCCCAGTTTGATTAGGATGAGGAATTTATGACAAAAGGAAGCATCTCGTGCAATTCTGTTTGCTAATACTAGACAACAACAACAAAAAAACAACCACCACCACCACCAGAGTTCCTTGAACACAACAGAAATTAAAGCAAAAGGAGTTTCTGTTTGATTGCTTTTAATACTCACACAGCTCCAAATTTCTTTCTAGCTGACATTCAATCCAGAATGATTTTTCATCTTTTTCTCTAGACTGCCAGGAATGTATTGATCCCATTTAATACTTCAGAAATCCAGCCCCCTCCTCCATGCTTCCACCTCCCCATCCATACAAGCCTTCATAAAATCATACGCAGCAAAACCTTCTGCCCATCCTGTGCTTGCTCATACTGAAAGTGGAATCCGCTATCACTCTGCCATCTGTTCCACAAAAGAGCATCTCTGTTTCACAGTTTTCCCAGATGAAGGGCAACTATTGTTTCCCCATTGGTAGCAATAGGTAATAATATCTATAATAGGTAAAAATAATAGGTAAAAAGGTAAAAATAATAGGTAAAAATAGGTAATAGGATATTAGCAATATCCTAAAACAAAAAAAAAAAAAAAAAACACTACTACCAAACCCACATTGTTTAAATAAAGCAGCCTGCAGAGCGACCCAAACAACTTTACAACTTTGAAGAAGCTAAGGAGAGACAGTATGGTTACATACAAATGCATGTGGGTCTGCCCCGTTGTTGTAAACCCTTTAAGTGGAGCCTTTTTGATGCTAAAGAAAAGTGATGACATGAAAGCATTTATGGTGAAAAGCCAACATAACATTTTCTTGGCTCAGAAGCCGCCCAAGACCAACTGTATTTGATTTTTTTAAACATAGATCTACACTCTTTATTAATTTTTTTTTTAAAACCTATCTGGAAGTGCAACTCAGTTGTAATAATCTGAGAATAATTTTAATTTCGAGGAAATGTTTCAATTTTGAGTTTCTGATCCTACAATCTTAGTTCTATATCAAACAATTAAGATGGCCTTTTTTCTTTTTTTTTTTTTTTTTTTTTTTCTCTCCAGCAAAACCACAGGTTACCTAACGTGTTCTGGCACAGTGCAGAGTTGTAGTGCTTCATGCCCATATTTTCCCTCTTATTCAGGCCAATTTCTGCTTAGCCTCTGTGGCTTTTGCCTCTGATCCATTATGTATTCCTTGCACCGTGCACTTGCATGCTTTGGTCCCTAGCTATAGACATTGAATTTATTTTTTTTTTAATTTCTTTGAAAAATTCTGATTTGCTGTCCATTTTTAAGGTCAGGCTTACAAAACACGCACACCCTACCTTTGCTTGATTTAGCTTGTTAAATATTTTATTTTATTTGTGTTTTTATTAGCTGGATATAGCCCTCTGGGGCACTCTTATGAAGGATGCTTTTGAAATGTAAATGTGATTGATTTGATATTACAGCTCATATTATTCTACTTGCATAGTGCCTTTGGGAACAAGAGAATGGAGTTTCTCTTTTTACTGATGAAAAGGTCCTATGGCAGGTATTTTCCTCTCTTCTACTCACAAAAAGACTACTAATTTCTAAAAAAAATAATGCTCATGCCAAACAACTTTTAGTGCTTCTTCCATTTTCTGGACTGTTCTGGATCATAAAAATAATAATTTTGACACTCCAATGTAAGAGTAAAGTTAAAATTTACACATAATGGAGACACAGCTCCACATTTAGTAGGCTGGAGTACAAACCATACATTCTTACCACAGTCGATGATGAAAATTGAATAAAGCAGGACAACTACGTCATCTTAGGCAAAACAAGAGAAAAGGTGTAAGGACAAAATAAAAATTTGCAAAACTCTTTGTTGACTTACTGATTATAAGAGTGATTCAACTAGATTTCTAATTAAATAAATGGCCAATTCCAGTACGCAAGAGCAAGTCCTTTAAGAAGAACGTATTCCAGGTGAACATTCAAACATCTGGAAACGATGGACTAGCACACTCCCATTTGAAACAGTGCGTCCCGTTTCCCCCTGCCTCCAAAACAACCTTGAAGGAAAAAAATAAGGAAAGAAAGAATTAAAAGAACATAGCAAGTATGTCTCACTGTAATTCTGTAAGGAATCTGTCTGTTTCAAAGGAAGCATATTCGTATGGTTTCTGCAACCATTCAAATCCCAGCCATTTAGCAGAAATATTTTTGACTGTAATAAACAGTGGAAACCATTTCAAAATAATCATGTATTGTCCAGGGAGATATTAAAAGCAAGGCAAGTAACTAAGAAGCTATCTGCATTTCACATGCACAGTATTAAAATACACCCACAAGAACAAAAGGCATTTGAGTAAAATTTAAGCAATATTAAACGTGCAGTTTTTCCAGTGAATTGGTGAAGCTCAGAAGATGTAACTAATTAGAACAGAAGGCTGCAACAGTTAGACTATTTTAGAAAGAATAGTTAAGGTACGTTGCCATATGGTTCTGAAACCTCATTTAATGCAATCCAAATAGAAGAACATGTGCATGTACCCCTGTGAGTTGCCCAAGCATTAATACTGCCTTTTAACTCAGCCATTTAGTACAGGCACAACTGTTACTGAGCAGCATGACTTTAGACAGTGAAGGCAAAGAGAAATTGCGAAAAGATTACAAGAGCTGTGAAAACAGTATAAATCAAAAGCCAAATTAAATATTCAGTTATGTGTTATTTGACATATAATTTTCCATTCTGCTGATCCAGACAGCAATGTATAGCAAGAAGCTTTAGAACTTCAGAGCAGTGTCTGTATCTCTGCACGTATTCAAACAATGGCTTGGACAGCGTGGCCACGCAGTGGGTCCTAAGGTGATGAATTTATATAGCATCAAAGTTGCAAAGCTACATGCCAAAAATGTAGAAAGAGACACAACTAAAGTCACTTATAGAAAAGGCCCTCGTGTTTGAAAGCATTAGATGCCATCTGTTCCTATTCAAGTGTGTTCCTTGGAAAAATATCAGGAAGAAAATTTCTGGGTTTTAGAAAGAAGCTGGTATGACGTTTACGAGTGTAAGAAAAAATTGGAGCTAGAAGTTGAGACAATAACATTCAAAAACTAGAAAAACAAAATTTAGCTGTCATTAACTTTTGGTAAAACGCCAACTTCTTTTTAAAGTAATGAAGAAACAGCACTGTTGAAAGTTAGTCTCACCTTTAATTAGGATGTGACATTACCAATATAATCCAGAAACAACACCAAAAACGGAACTCCAGCTCTTCCTCTGTCAAACTTTGAGAGTAAGTGAAACTTATTTAAATACCAAGGCTTAGATCACTGCCTAACAAATAAGCGATTCCTCACACTACCCTGGAAAATAAAAAATTCTGCAGCAAAAATGAGTAGTTTGGAAAGTTTTTCTTTCCTTCTACTTGAGCCACTCTTACCCACCACATCAAAATACATCATTATATAAACTCTTGGACTGCTATTTATTTTGACCATAACACTTACAAGTTTGGGGCATCAAATAATACATAAATAAACCCTTTTATTTAATCTAAAAGAATAAAGGAAGACTATTTTTGCCATTGTTTGGCAAATAAAACCGTCTCACGGCCTTAATCCTTGGCTGACCCACTAAGAGACAGAATATAATCCCCTGAAAGGGTTCAGTAAAACTGGAACCATGCTCCAGTTCCATACCTAGCAATTGCCTTCCAACAGCTCTGTGCTGACGCAAGGACGCCGTGCAGAGGAGCAGCTGCTCTGCTCACACGATCGGCGATGGGAAACAGGCCTGTATTCGTACCTCTTCCAGTTCCCGAATGCTAGTCACCTGGGGGCTGAAGACACTTCTTTAATTGTGTATATTTTACAACCAGTCAATGCAAAATTAATTACTAACTTGCCCATTCCTCCAAAAGACATTTTAAAAGATTTTTAGACCTATATGTTTTTAAGAAGTGTCCTCCATTGATCTATGTCTCTGCTGTAGATTTGTGTGCTGCTTTCTGTTCTCTTCAATACAACCCCTGAAAACAAGGTACCTTTTCTGAATCCCAATGCCTAAATGTATTCATTGACATTTAGTAATGTTTTTACTGCTCTGGCCTTTGAGTATGTTGTATTGCAACTGCCCAGTTGTCCCACAGCTTCCCCACAGGTCAATGATACTTCTAAGAAGGGAATAAGCAAAATGCTATTTGAGCTGATGCTATCACATTCTTACTGCAGAGCCTTTGAATTAAAGGTTGTGAATAACAGTAACAACACAAGGCAGCTCATTGCTTTTGGTGTCAGCTCCCTTCAGAAATGACCTTATTGCTTCCAATGGGGCCACACGTAACAATGGCCTATAGAAGAGAGCTCCGGTGGCACTGCTTTTAAGGCAACAATAGATTTTGCAGGAAGTTAATTCTGAAAATAATGTGGTTGTAAACAAGATTCTCTGAAATCTGCAGCACTTATTTTGAAGGAATCTATGTAAGACAGAACACACAGAGAAACTTCAGAGAGTCTTAGCTTAAGAATCATTCTTTTTGTTACTTCTTTGACTGGTAACATTTAGCTAGGGTAAAAAAAATAGCTATCAAAAACACACATGCATAGCCAGATATTTTCATATTCCTCAAAACTGATCTTACAAGCAGAACATTGCATCACTGAGCAGTCTTCCATGAGAAAAACAAATATTATACGTTAATTTTTAATTTATCTTTAACCAAACTGCTTCAAAGACTACATTCTTACAGCATATTGAAACCCAGCCATCCCTGTAACAGAGGAACTACCCATCCAGCACCCAAGCCCAGCGATACTTCAGGAGCAAGCTGATGGAAAAGCTGTCAGAACAAACTTTATCCGGAGGGGAGAAAAACATAAAAGCGAGTCATAGGGATGTCAATTTCATAAAGAGAAAAACAGTCCTTAAAGTATGCAATGAACATACAACGTGAGGGCACACGCTACAGCAAGGCACAGACTTCTTAATTCTAGGTAGGTCATTTACACGTGTAGTGAAGAACACATTCTTCCTTGAAATCAGCAGAACTCCCACCAATCTCCATGGGGATCCATGGGGACCGCACTGTATTTCCTAGAGCTCTGTTTCTGTAGGGGAGACCTTAAGAAGGGTGAATGAAAAACTGCCTCTAGGAGAAAAGTGCTTCTGCTGAAAATAATTACTAAAGGCACTTCTTTATTCTTATTCTTTTTATCTCCCTCCACAGAAGAAATCAAAATCTGTTTTTTGTCTTCTCAGAATAGCGCTGCCTGATGCTACAACTGCACCAAAGCTGACTGATTAGCTTTGACTTTTTGGCAAACTCTTTCCTACCAAGAGCCCATTACCTTTTTTTCTGACAAACACTCTAGACAAATGAGCTGGACGTCTCCAGCTGACTTTCTAGGAAGGTGTGCCTCACACCTCCCCCTGAGGGCGCACGCTTTTGCTGTCCCTGGGCACATGAAATGGCATTAGACACCTATGTTTATGCAACTGAATCCCACATGTAACATCTATTCCAAATTCCTCAACACCTGCTTGAGAACAGACGAAAAGAAACTTTGGAGCTTCAGCTACTTTCAATATGCAGTTGTTTTAAGGTGTTTTAAAGGACAGATTCCCCTAGGAACATATTGAGTTTATAGATTTAAGAGAGGTGTATCCTATAAATTTACTACACACTTAGGTTTACATATTAGCCGCTGCTATTTCATAACAGTAAATGGTTATAATAATAGTATTTCATATTGTTGCACAGTTAGGGAAGATAGAAGAATCAGCTAGGAATCCACAGGGGGCTAGTGAAGCCAAGTAAATGTTTTGCTATTCAGATTGTAGTGTGAAAGCAGGATTTTTCATCAAGAGTGGTGGTATAGATTTTTCAAAGTCTCTTTAAATACCTCTCCTATAAGCTTTGCCATAATACATAATAATGTTTTCTCCTGACTCCCAAACATGAAATTAATCATTGAATTACCTAATGATTTCTCAGAAATCTTTAAGGTGCTTAGTACATTCTTTTACAGGAGATTTGCCTTTGTGCTTTAAAAGCAAATGATTGCATGGAAAGATTAAAAAAATGCATTACATAGAAAACAAGTTTGATAAGAATAACCAATGACCACTTCCTGCTGGCTGGAAAACATAACTATTTGACTGACAGCTGAAATGAAGCTTGGATGACAATATTCACAATTAGGTGCAGTACCTGGCAGAAGAAAGATGAGTCAATTAGAAAAGAAGGGAAAACAAAATGTCTGGGAAGGAGAAGCCAGAGGAGCCTCAATCTCCTGCTGAGAAATACTCTGCAGCTCTTCAAAATTTTAATGCACATTTACACTACACCAAGTTGCAATTTGTCATGTGTGTGTTTTAGGACCAAACAATGCTAGTAAATTCTTCTAGAAGAGAAATGTGTTAAATCATATTTCAAATTATTTCAGAACCTCTATTGTCTTAGACTAGGAATTGAACCCTGGTGCTTTGTACTACTAGCTTCAGTGCAATTGATTTACTTCCACAGAAATCATTCATCTATCTGCATGGAAAACATAAATCTGAAAGCAGCTATAACACATGTGCGCCAATAAAGTCATCTGTTATGTCTTTTTTTGTTTTTCTTCTTAAACAGAAAATAGAAAAAGGCTTTAGTAACCTTCACTAGAATTAAACCTGGATTTTTAAAGCAAAGGATTACTGGATGACTTCCAGCCAGGGATCCTACAGGGGGAACAACAAGCTTAGGCTACAGAGCAGTAACCAGAAATGTTCAGTTCCTTTTCTGGCCTTGACAGAATCATTTAAACTTTCTTGCCCCGGTTTGTTAATGTGGGATCATAAATAACAGTGTCAATGTCGAAGATCTATGAAGTCAGCTTATTCCTATGGCTAACACTGTCAGTAAATTCAGCAATAAAATAGCTAGAAAGGAATGATGTGTGTGAAGCACAGATACACATCCTGGCAGAGCAGACAACCCACAAAGCAGCATAAGTCACTCACTACCTTTTTTCTAGCTGTTCCCAAATCACTTTGCAACTTGATCAATGACATCCAGTCCATTTTCCCATTTAGCTAGTTTGACTAGAGTTAAAACCAAAAAATAATACAAAAAATAACCTGAAGAAGTCTCTGCTGAAGGTTTTCTGTCTCTGGAAGAACAAAGAAAAAAAAAGTTTAAAAAGTTAAAAAGAACATTCTCCCAAATGGGAAATATCTTGAGTGCCGAGTACTACCAGGTCTCTTTAAAGCATGTTGGTTCATCTGTCAAATAGTATCATATTAGGACTCCTAAAAAGCTAAGGTTCGTTAATTGGTTTCCGCATATTCATAGGACAAAATGCTGCTTGCATGCATAAATAACTCCTTTATTTTAATGGCAGCCAAACTCACAGCTTAAGGCTACATTTCAATATAACACATGTTGTGCAGGTCTAGCTCTGACATCCCTATGATACTGTCAAAACCCTTGCTAAATATAATGCCTTACGTTAAATTTTGCGACAACTTCTAAGGAAAGTGTCATTGTGAGCCTAACTGGTAGCTCTGTGTGATAAACTGATAGACAAAATTACAAAGCAATAAAAAATAAAACCACCTTCATCAACCACATCACAAGAATATGGCTCTAGCAAAGACGCTCTGCATCATTAGTTGTTCCATCAAGACCAAGAGCTGAAAGGTAGGAAACATAGATAAGAAATAAGTAAACATAACTTGACCAGTTCTGAGAACTGCACAACTGGAAATTGACCAACGGCAATAGAAGTTCATGTTCCTTCAGGAGGGACCCCACGCACTCCATCTTGCTCACACACAAAGAGCTTTCTTAGCCCACGGGGTGGCAAAAACCGCCGGGTGCCAGCCCTTGGCAGAAGCCCCTGAGGAGGGTCTGGGGCATTAGGTCCTATCTTTAGTTTTATGCTTGGTTCACCAACAGAAAATAAAGACCAAAGGATGAGGCACACAAAAGACTGAAAGCCTAATAGCATTTTGGAAGTGACCTAGAGTTGAAAATTTCAGGGCAAATAATTTGCTGTTTGAATGAAGAACATTCATCAACATTTGCTCTGACATTCAAAAGTAAAAAAATAATAAACAGAAATCGGACAGGTTTACAGTGAATAAAAGGTCTCTGGTCCACAAAAATATTTAAGTATCAAAGTCCCACTTATGCCCATGCTGTTTAGGCAACTTCAATTTTTTGTTCCAGAGTGCTTGCCATTAAACTGCATTGTAAACACCATCCATTTTATTCTAGGATCAGTGGTAGCTGTAAGCTTCTTAGGTGCTATGCATCTCAAATTTTGTAGTAGACAAATATGTGTGTACATACTTGCATGTGTGCTATACAACAAGTGTGAAAACTAATTCATGCAAAACAAGTACACAACACACAATACAGGCCAGTACACTGAGTAGTAATACGCTGGAAAACAGAAAAAAAAAAGTCTATCATTTTGCAGAGGATGTTGCAACTTTGTCCTGTACACCTCATTTTGGTGCCCAGCCCAGGGAGCTTCAGGAAAGAGAATAAAAACCCTATGGTAGGCTAGGGAGGAGGAACACAAAGGCATCAGAGATCTGCATTACGAACATTAAATGCCAAAATGTTGTAATTTATTCAATGCTATGATAATGTTCTCCCTAACATTCACTCCATTATATCACTATGGCACTTAAGTGTCACCAAAGAATACCAAGAAAGTATTTTGCCACTTTTTAAAACTTTTGGTGGGGATAGGATCACATTAATTTCCAGATAGACGCCACCCCTGTCTAGGGAACTCAGTATAAAAAAAGTTTCAATACATCTTCCACAAGTGAACACAGATTTTGAAACAGTTCTAGGACATGTCAAAGTTCACTTAGGCTAATCCTGTTCCAACCTAATTTAGTATTCAATATCCACTTACTTTAGCAGTTTAGGGATTAATGTCTTTTTCAATGCTATCACTTCTTTCTGTTATACAGCTTTGGGAAAGCAATTTTATGTACCACAAGATCATACCAAAAAAACAACTTGATACATCACAGCCACAGCCAAGAAAAGTGAGACATAGCATAACGAGGTATTTTAAGTAACTAAATTCTTCTCAGATCTACTTGGAATATAGTTTTAACTCTGCGATACCATACCTCCAGCGTAACACACTATGTCTGTCTGGGATTGATCAATCAAGATCAAAATTTCTTTTTCCTTGCCTCAAACTAAACCCAACAGATGCAAGCAGGAATGCTCTGTGTTATGGATCTCCTTGCTGTTCCAAAGAATACAGGTCCAAGTCACTGGAAGGTTTCTTCACAGCTTTGCTCTCATCCCTAAAAAGGCTGCATTAAATGCATGCCTAATAAGAAGCCAAACAGGTAAAGCAAAACAAAAAACAAGACATAAAAAATATTTTTTTTTCTTTAAAACATCAAGAATATGAGTTTTATATCTAATGCCTACACATTGTGGCTTAACAGAAGCATTAAAAATGTATAAACAGCATTTGAAATAGCTTTAAGAACCACCGAACAACACATCTGTTAAGCAAATGGAAAGTATCTAAAAAATTAAAGAGGTTGTGGAAATTATTTGTTTTATTCTTTTGCACTGCACACAATCATTTTGTGTTCTTCTGTTCTAATTGAGTCCTCTAAGCTATAAGAGTTTAAATAAACACAAGTGTCCAGCTATAATGTCTGTTTATATCAGTCTTTGATCAAGCCTAACTGCAACAAATTAGGAAGAGTCTTTAAGTAGTAATTAGCTGCATTATTACGAAAGACCAAAATATTTGCATAACATATTTCTCGCAGACCAAAGCTACCAGCAGTATTAAGGGAAGAAATCTGAAGCTGTTTTTGAAGATCTCACAGTGAAGAGCATGAATTGACTTAAGTATCTGGGTGAGAGAGGATGCAACAAGCTCAGGCTCATTCTAAAATAAACTACTACTGAAGATTAATATGGTCTTTGTGTAGCATTTCCCAATCTTTTGTGAGGACAAGGAGAGAGGGAAGAGCATAAGAGAAGGAGATTGACCGAGTGTAATCACAGAGGGAATACAGGAGGAGGGGGATATCTTCAGCATGAGTGGACTGCCTTTAATTTGCATTTATGACAAGCTCAACACCACTCCCACCACCTCAGAAAAAAAAAAAAAAAAAAAAAAGAGAGAGAGACAAAAACCACCAACAGCATTTTTCAATTTGCATAAGCTTCATTTTGAGGTTGTCAATACACTGAAAGACTCCACAAGAAAATTAATGTGATATTGCAAACCAATGAGAAAGGTGTATTTTTCTTCTAGGTCTTGTTCTACTTCATTAGCCAGCAGGAGTAAAGTCTTGGAGCGTGCAACTGAGCAATTTGTCTGTTGTCTCAGAAACATACCAAACGTATTTGATATGCAGGGGAAAAAAAAAAAAAAAAAAACATAATACCAAGGTCTCTCCTTGAATTTCTTCTTATTAATCTGCATTTGAGAAGTCAGGCAGTTTTCATGCATTTGCACCCTACCAGCCAGTGGAAATGGGAAAAGTAGCTGCCTCTGCCCTTTGGTGGCAATAACAAGCCTTGCCATTCCAAAACCAACCTAGAAGTGGGTCCATGAAAAGATAACCAGGCTTTTCCATAGCACATTACCCTTTCACAACTAAGACTACAAAAGATACCACCACTTCATAAGAGAGCAGATAATTAATTCCAGAAATGCTCTTTAGGAGACCTATTTTTACTTCTTCAACTACATTAAAATATGGCTGCAGCCAATCCTTACTCAGAGCTAAAGGCAGTTTCTAAATTACCAGTTATGTTAATTCTTTGCTAATTCTTTGTGATTTATAGAGCAAGCATAGTTTACTGTAACTATAATTTGCCTTCCCGCAGTTAATTGATGACAAAGCACTACATACTTTTTTTAAAAGAAAAATTAAACAACATATTTTAGCACATTATTGGCCTTTATTGTACCCAAGTCACTTGGAATAATAACGTTATGATCTACAGTCAAGTTCTGGATTACTTTTAACTTCCACCCTGAATACCTCTGCTACATACCATCAACCAATTAATATAACCTTTCTTTGGAACATGAGTATTCGTGGAGGAAAATGGCTGGATAATATAACATACGGCCAGAAAAATGTGTTTTTAAACTCATTTTTCAATGTTGAGAATTTGTTATTTGTAATTTTGGAAAAAAAAATAATACTGCTAGAGGCATATAAAACATAAAACAAGCCTTACCCCCACCCCTTCCCAAAAGAAAAAAAAAAAAAAATAATAAAAAAAATCATTTTCCTTTTAGTTAGTTTACTTCCACTAAAGCACTTTTTTTTTTTTTTTTGCCAGCAGAAATTCTGGTAAAGGTAGCCAGTGTTTGTTCCCTGACATTTCTGCTGAGAAGAAAAACAAGGATTTGCTCATCTTGCTCTCTGAACCAACAGTATATGTGTGAGAAATGATCAATAGATGTCGCATAATACTGCAGAGTATTTCTGTAAATAATCGCTGCAGTTGTTATAGTCGGGCCCATAGTCAGGGGGTCACCTTCGATTCTTCCCTCTCAAAAAACCTTTTTAGTGTCTCAAAGCTACTTCCCATGTAACATTTCCAAAGCACAATCTTGAGTTGTGTGGACATCAGCACAACTAATTTGGGTCCCCATTATTTAAGTTTTGACATTTTCTTTCCCACAGCTGCTCTGAATTTATTCATTTCAAATATCCAAAAAAAGCTGCTGCTAAATTTGTCTTCTAGTTTTCCCCACAGCTTTTCTTCCTTTGATTATTTCCATTGGATCCCCTTCCATCCAACTAAAAAAATAAAAAACACTATTGTCAGGCCCTGCAGAACTCAGCTTCACCTTCTCCTTTCAGTACTCGCCCCAGCCTTTCTGTCAGAGCCCCCCTGGCCTGTTACTGCTTACGGCTCATCTCAATGCAACGACCTGGCCACTGCTTCCTGCTCTTCAGGACTCGGTGAGCTGTGAGACCCACGAACCTGGTCTGATAGAAACGAAGTACATCATCTTCCTTCTCTTCCCAGTACTCCCAGCCTGGCAGTCCTTGCTCTGCCTTCACACACAGTTCCAATGGTGAAGACGCACCCTCTGACCCCCCTGCATAATTAAGCTGGGCCAGCCCTTCAGTTTCACTTATTAGAGTCATTCAGCCCCACTTCACCTCCCTTGCTGCTTCTGCTTTCTGTCAGAGTTTGAGATGATCTTAATTTACAAAAATGTTAACAAAAACCAACACCAAACTGCAATTTTCAAGGTTATGTCCAATGTCATCTACACAAATCAAAGGCTATCTTTGCCTGCATGCACTGGATTGCTCAACCTGTCATAGGGCCAAACCCCAAAGTGACAGCATGCAACTTTTCCGACAATATAAATAAGCTATAATCAAATCTGAAATAATAAATATTAAATGTTTGCATGGAACTAAGTGGCCCAGTCCAGGCAATACTCTTCAGTGGGCATGAAGTGACTGTTTTCTCCATCAAGATCTACAGGGGAAGAAAAAAAAAAAAGAAAAAAAAAATTTTTTAATGGAATATGAAGTTTGCCATTAGGCTTCCTGAAACAAACACTGCACTCCTTGCTTTTTATTTGAAGGCCACTTAGAGCAAGACTCCCTTCCTTAATTAAGCTTCTTAAGCCTCTTGAGAAAAAATAATTTTTACCACCACCTCAGCTTAGATGGATAAAGCCTTAGCATTATGAAATTAGTAAAGAACTTTACCCTACAGTCTAGAATCTAAAGGTAATATCATTAAAACATAAGCCTTTGTGTAGTAGACAATAAGAGAAATCCAGAAAATTATGAACAACATTTACATGCTCGCAATTATGCCCAAGCTTTGCAGCCACGATGAATGAGGCTTTTTAACTAAGACATCTACACAAAACACAAGTACTTACACAACGAGGTTCGGTTACGCAAATGCCTTCAGGAAGGAAGTCCATCCCAGTTCATTTCTAACACAATACTGAAAATATTAATTATAATCGGGGGATACCTGCCTAGAAGGGCACTAAGCCAGGACCCCCAGAACACTCATACAATCCAGAAGACATTTTTCTGATCAGGCTTAGGTCAAGGAAGATTCCTAGAGCTAGCGATGAGTGTACTTCCATCATGAGCTTACATATGTGCCCTGGGGAACCACACAGTTTAGACAAACTTGCATCAAGGATAAGTGCTCTCTTAAGATCAAAAAGAGGAACAACGAAATTGAATTTGCTTGATTAAAACAAATTTGATCTATTTGCAGGGGGAAAAAAAGCTCATCTCTGATCAATTGAGATTCTTTGAGGATACTGCCAAGATGAAAATCACAGCATAATTCAGCCTCCTCGTTTTTAACGAAGACAGAGAGATGGTAAAGGAAGCACATCGCTAAGGTGAGCTCTAAGGTGAGGGCTTAATTACAGGGATGAGAAATTATCTTTTGGAAGAACTAACTCGAAAATTTGAAGAATGAGTCAAAGGTTACATAGTAACTAAACTTTCAGAAAAAGCAGCATCTCTTCCTTTCCCATTTCTGCCTGTGACCACAAGTAGAATACAACCTACCCAGAATCAGCCCTGCTACAGAGACAGAAATTAAGTCAGTGGAGAGCAGTGAAGCAGCAAAGTAAGATTTAGTATAGGAAAGCAGAGCCATTGTGTTCTCTCCCCCCCGCCGCACAATGATCAGGACCTCAACACGTGGAGCACACACTTTGGACCATACCCATCAGCAGAAGCTGTGCATCTTCCAGCACACACTGCAGTTGTTATGGATGCCCTGCTTTAAATCAGGGCATGAGGACCCTTGGAGAACAGCTTTTGTGATCACAGGGCCACCTCAGCCTCCACACCAAGAGCTGAAGCTGAACTTGGTGAGAGCTGTGGTTGCAACAGAGTGAAGGCACAGTGCCTGGGAGCTGCTGAGGGCAGGGGAGGGGACAACCCCCAGGCACAGGGTCCTGGGGGCCTGCCAAGGGCAGCGGACACCGGTGTGGGAACAGATTTGAATTCACGCTCTTCAGGTGAACTGCTGGGGAACCTTGGAGCTTTCTGGAGACTAAACCATGCGCAACACGATCCAGCAGGTCCGAGGAATTAGGATCAATACTGTCAGGTGGGATACCAGCGTTAGACAGATAACAAGTAGGTGCAGGAGAAGATTTGACTTTTAAAATACTCGGTGGTCATAAATAAGTGAGCACTGCAAACGATATCAAATGCAGAAGGCAGCAGATCATTTAAGTGCAGGTGCGCAGGCTAACAGATAGTAAAGCAGTTCAATACTGATAAGCTTCAACCAATATATCTTACAGAGAAAGGAGAAGAAATTCTTGGCAGAACCTGCCCATAAGCAGATGATAAAGGAAAGAAGCAGGGAAGTACCTCTAATGTCCCCATAGCAGAGACGGTGGGTGCTGGGGATTACAGGGGAGTGCTGCTGCTGTAGGAGCAGAGTGATGGGCTTAGAGAGATCATTAGTCTAACCTAGAAATGTAATTGTTCTTAAAATGAGAAAAAAAAAAAAAAAAAAAAAAAAAAACACTGTTGTGTGTAGAGAAGAAAGTGCCTAAGTACATGCGAGGAGGGGAAAGAGTTCAGTGTGCAGCTGCAATAATAAAGCTGAGTGTGAACAAAGACAGCCATCACCACTACTAATTTTGCAGTTCAATCAAGTTTTTCATTCACAACTCTCCAAGGATTATACAAATGTTCATTAATGAGGTAACCAATCTCTTTCCAACTCAGATGAGTTAACTAAAAAAAAAGATAAAAGCCAGTTTCCCAAGCTTGCTGTTTTACAATTAAACTGCTACCCAATAGGAGATTTTATGGCATATTCACATCTAAGGCAACATCTAGAAAGCTCTGCATTTAGAAACTGCTTGATGAGCTGGGATAATACATGAACAGAAAGGAAAAAAAGGTCAAGTGTTAGACTTCTTGGCTCTGTCTCCCTTTATTCTTCTGCAGTGAACATGGTGCTAGAGAGAAATTAGCTCCTTCAGGTACCTAAGAGCAGAAGCTAAGAATACCAAATCCCCCTGCTCCTGCACACAGAGAACAAATAATGACCGTGGCAATGTACTGGAGTCCTGTCCCCAGGCAGATGGGCATGAAAAGAATTTAGTCAGAAATTGGGAATCCTTCTGATCACAATGAAAAATTGCAGTGAAGCTAGACAGAAAGAGAGCGAGAACAAGAGCAGCCACATTACCGTCTAATAGGCAATGGCTGCCACAGGCTCCAAACAGTGTTGGGATTTTTTCAGCATAAACCAGGAGGACCTACACAAAATTTTAGAAGCATTTTTCAACCCACAATGGCTGTCGTATGCCAACAAAGCATAACCTGAAATCTGGAGAAAGAGAACCTTGATAGATTGCCAATCTGCATTAAATGGCCAAGTCAAGCTTAAAAAGATAAATTATTGTGCAACAGATTAATAAGGCGAAGTAAAAACGTAGGAAAAGCAAGAATGCTTAGGAAGTCTGTTAAGACCTACAGATAGATGCAAAGCTAGTGAGCAAGGCCCCATGCAAATAGGAGACCAGTGGTACGGGCTCCATGTCTGTTCATCCAGCACTCAGAAGGTGCAAAAGCAAGCAGAAAGCAAATGCACAAGTACAAAACACAGACGAGCTTCATACAAGGCCCTATGAAGACAGGGAAGAAGAATACTCAAGACAGTAGGGCAATGTTTTGTATAAATGGTCATGTGCAGCAACTCAGGTAGGTGAATAATTATGTCACAGCTCCCAGACAAGACAATAATGCACCACACTGAAGTAGGGAGCAGCAGGGATCAGTGGCTCAGTGGATCAGTGGTAACGTTCTGCATGTAGGACACGAATACAGTGCCCCATTCACAAAGCAATACAGCACTCAGTCAAGAGAATGAATGAGACATGCACTAAGTCCAGACAATTAAATGCAACATGAACCTTACTCCATGTACTGCACCATGCTGTTTTCATGCATAATCCTGAGGAAAATGATGCAAAGCTACTGTCCAACAAACCAAATTAAATACTAGTGAAACTGAAACAAGGGTTATAGTTTTCTATAAGAACACCAAAGAATAAATATAAATTATGAAATTTCAGAAAGTACACAGACAACACAATTACTGCCCTCAGTCAAAGCAAGTGAACGGGTGCTCCTCGCAGTGCTAAAACAAGCCAAGGATTCCTATGACACACGCATCAGATGCGAAATAAAGATGCAGCCTGGATACGTCTATTTCAGCTTGATACAGCCATCAGAGATAGCATGAAGCTTATTACCAATCATCCCACCTTGAAGCACTACGTGAACAAAAAGGCAATCGCAGAAGGTGATGCCAGTGAGATGGGGCTTGAAGCATCATTCCTATAAAAGGGACAGCCGGTACCTTGTGTGTGAAGGTCACCATCGCCAGAGGAAAAATACGCACCTGATTGAAAAGAAATGCCTTGCAATAGTGTTGGTGTGTGAAAAGTTTGGTTCAAGGACAAGAATCTATTCTAGTGGAAAGAGATCATAAATCACCAGAGACTTTTTTTGTGTTTTGTGGTTTTTTTTTTTTTTTTTTTTTTTGTTTTTTTTTTAAATAATAATAATGACAGGAAGAAAAGAGTGATGTACACCTAACTGACTTCCCATCCAGAACACCCTTGCTGCATCAAAATACGGCAGCCTGGCAGTAATATTCAGTAATATTAAGTCTTCGGTTTGTCAGACTCAGCTGAACCAGCTTTATGCCCATATCAGAGGAGATGCTAGACAGAATCAAAGAAATCACAGAACAGAAAAGTTTACTCGCTCTTGCACCCAGCATCTTTTCAGGATGATCTTCCTTCCCAGCAATTTGAGTTCCCAGGAACAGAAAGGCCTGTGCATTGCCATCCTCTGCTGGCAGCTGGTGTTTGTGCTGAGAGCTCACTTCTGCTAGAGGAGCTCCCCTTTTGTTCAAATGACACAGACAGGGGTTGGGTGCCAGAGGTCCCCCTTCAATCCCTGCTGACTTGCATCGTGTCTCGTTACTCATCAGGCTACAGGGTTCTTCCGTTTGCATCCCTGACTAACTATTAAAGCACACTAATATGGAAGATTTGCAAGAAAATGGACTTCACTGCTTTGGATAAAAACAGTATTAATCACACACAGATTTGCTCTGTGCATTTGTAAATGTTGTGGGGAAACTATGAAGTCTGGCTGTGACCCGAGAATGTGCTTACAGCACGAGAGCTACCTAGTTTAAAATCTCATCTTCTAAGTACTAGATTAAATAAATACTGCAGTCCACAAGTGAGGAAATCTGAAGTCTTTTCCAAAGCTATTTCACAACATCAGAATGTCATTTGTTAATCAAGGAACCTACTGTCTGTGGAAAGCCAAGTAAGAAGGAAAAAACACAACCAAACAATGACAACACCACCACCACCACAGCAACCCATGCCTCCTAATTATACCTAAATAAAACAGGTCAGGGAAAAGCACGAGTTGAGGCAGAAGTACTTTCTAATAATTCTTCCATCTTATGCATGCTTCAGAACTGCAAGACAGGACCAGTTTTTAGAGTTTGAGCAGAGTAGAAGCTGAAAATATCACGCTTCCTATCCCTTTAATATTATTACAATGTTAGAGGACCTTCCCATTCAGAATTGCTTCTGCAGTGCTTGAAGAAAGAAAAGTCCATCTTCAGAAGCAATGGGGATGCTTTCATAGGAGTAAGAAATGTTTTTCTATTTGAAAAACTTATATATCTTTCTCAGCCTCTTTGCTGAGTAATTTAAGCTCTCCTGGCAGACATTTGTGGGTAAGTTGCTGGAAGAGTTGTTCTGCTCCCACCTGTTACAGCCAGGTGGAAAACACTAATTCTTCAAAGACATCTCGGTCTGGAGAAAACACTGGCAAAACATCCAGTTTGTCCTTGGAATCATGATAACGATTGGACATAGGGGGCTACTTGGGAGGAAACAATGCTAATTTCAGTTCCCCAAACAGAGTCAGACTTGAAGTGTTCAGCCCTCCATGCATAGCAGGACACACAGATGGCTAAGGCAAAGCAGATCCATCCTTCTGGCCACTGATCCAGCCTGACGTCTGCGTGATACACAACCAGGTTGCACCCAAACAAGTTACATCAAGCTGAAAGACCCAAGGTACACAATTTAATTTAGTAGTGAAATACTTGGTCTGCTGTAACTGGAAAGAAGAAGCCGCCAAAGCACCTGTGGCACACACCACCTTTGCAATGGCCAGGAACTAAGGAGCGGAGGGAAGCCCAGGGAGTTCCACACCACACCTGCAGCACAAGGTTGAAATGCTCCCAGAGCCCCTGCCAGGCTAAGCCAGAGGAGAAATCTGAATGATGACAGGCCTGCAAGCAAATCTGTGCCGAGACACACAAGGGAATTCTCTGTACCAGCTTCCTGGTGATTACACTGACCTGACCTACTTCTTATCCAGAAGCCAGTTACATCCTGGGTTTGATGCTCACAAGGAACCCTGCTCTCACCAAAGTTAAAATATGTACGGGGAAAGGGCAGAGTGCAGAAGAGGAATTCATTCCTGGCAGGCAATTAGCAGAAACCCTGATGCAAGAAATATAACATAATTGTCATATTAACACAGAGCTCCATGTAACAAAAACCACTCCTATTTTATTTCAAGGTTTCCCTGAAGGAAAGAAACAGCCTGAGGAGCCTTTAATTCCACGCAGCCAGTACCTACACATTAAAGAGTATCTCCCAAAACTGGAGCAAAGCATGTATTTCAAGAGAAGCAGCCCATTTCTCCTTAAACACCTGTGGTGATGTAAGCCCACTGTCTCCCTAGGGCACTGTTCCAATGCTCCATCCCTTGAGCACAGTGAAAACTAACAAGAATCACTAATGACATATTTGCTACGAAGTGTAGGCCTGTTCCTGATGGTATTACTAGACTTATTAGCAGTATTTGTTACTGTTCAGTAGGTCCTGCTGCACTGCTGACTAGCAGCAATCAGTTACATGCGGCTGCTTCTGTTCTGACTTGGCTGCAGTCTTGCTTTCAGTTGGTGAAAGTGAATTCGTTCTCTCCCTTTGCTGCATCTACGCATGTAGCTCAATTCTCCCCACATTGATTTTAAGACCTCAGGGCAGGACATATTTCTTTCATGACTTTTAATTGTTCTACATGAATTCATATGCATACTTGTAAAGTGCATCTGAGATGAATACACAAACACATTATCTGGTAAGCTACACGAGTGCGAGCAAGCTACAAGCAAGCTGAATGAAAGATGGCAGCTCTGACAAGTATCAGAGACAAGACAACTTTCCCAAACTTATGTCTCATTCAGTTCTCCATTTCTGCTTTCCTACTTTCATTCTGCCATTGAATTGCCTCACTTCAGCTCCCTTTCTCAAATCCTCTCAGCTCTTTCTCCTCCTCTCAGACTCAACCAAGAGGCCACCTCCCCAGCTCGTGCAGTGGGCTCGCAGCCTGACATTGCTTCCACATGGCTACTGCAGCAGTTAGCACTCAACCTCCACGAGGACAAACGCTGCCAAAAACACCAATGTGAAGCAAATAAAAAGAGAAAATGGGATGGGGTGGAAAAAAAGGGAGGACTGGGATGATAAAACAGCCCCTGTTTTTATGTGAAACATACGGCAGCTGAACTCAGCTCTGTGATGTAAACCAGGAGTGACATCTGCACTTCCAGAACGTGTGGCCTAATCCCTGCTGGAATCCCTAGTGCTTAATCCGTCAACTACCACACACAGATTTACTGTGTGCTGCCAGGTAGTAATTTGCAACACCTTCAGGCATGAAAATCATCAGGATTGGACAACACAGCTAAGAACGTGGGCTGGGTTTAGTGTTTGTTTTTACCCCTCTTCTCAGAAATGTCCTCCCTTGTTTTAATTCATAAAAAGGCAATCCTACCAACTGAAAACTTAATCTCACCCTGAGTAATTTGCCAATGTGACCACACAAATATCGCTGAACCTGACACAAATTTGAGACTATGTGGGTCTAAACTTCTCACTAACAACAAAAACAAAAAGAACCTCACACAGTGGAAGACTAGAACCAGATCTCCTTTACTGCAAGTGGCAGAGGAGTTTCACACGGAAATTTCTAGGAAGGTTTTTCAGTTCTGGATCATGCTATCTTCTCCAGTTCAGAACAGCCTTGAAGTTTTATCCTCTGGGCCCCTTCTATTGCTTTGGATGTAGATCCTGAGCAGTTATAACCAGGAAGTGTTTCTCAGCCATAGTAAAACAGACGGTATCATGCCCCAAGCATTTGTAAAGCAAAGGTTGTTTCCCTTTCCTTCCTACTGTTCTTTTCCTTTTAGAAAGTGCAGGAGTAAGTAAAATAAATTGCTGTACAAAGGAAGAAGCAAGGAAAGATTATTCCCTTTGGGAAGGACGGGAAACAGTTAATCTGAAACAAATGTAAATAATTACCTCCAGTCTTCAGTTCCAACAAGAAAGATCTAAATTGCATGCAGTTCAAAGGGTTTCTTTGCTTTACTTTTACTAGTTCCATACAAACATTATGCCAGGGGCCCACTTGAAGCATCAATACATTGTGAATGTGATGCACTAAGCATAGCTCAGTGGAGCCCATTCGCAAGAGCCCAAACTGGAAAGAGAAGCATTTTGGTAAAAACACTGGCAGCCCACGCTTGAGTGATTAAGAGAGGGAGAAATAAAATTCCAGGTCCATCACCGTACTTGGACCTCCTAATTTTCAGGATGTTTTTCCTTACTATTGTCCTAGACTGTTCATGGTATATTTTGAATATGCTATGTGGGCTACCCCACATTGGCATTTCAAGAAAAATGTTTTGAACTTTCATAAAAGTAACTCATAAAAGTAACCTCATTTTATGGCTGCATCCCTCATCAGACAATTTGGCACTGACTGCCACTGGTCATCAAATTTCTTCCCTTTTCAGTCACGTTTTAAAGGCAGAAGCTACGAAGAATAAAATCCCAGAATATGTCAGCTCCTTCATTGACCAAGACAGACTCATATATTTTATTTGACTAAAGTCAAACCTCTTCTGTGCCTCTCATTTCCAAAGGTACAAACAGACAACAAGCATTTTCCAGCCAATTCTTGGCAGAGCTGCTTTAAACACGACAAAGTCATTCTGTTTGCCAACTCATCTACCAAGTAGTTTCTTTTGAAATGGAATGACCCTCACTGCAGTAAATTTTTAGGTGTAAATGCAGTCATCAGACTGCCCATAGTTGCCAAACTAAGAGCTAGATGTTTATGAATAGTTCGGTTTGAGTAAGCAGAGAATGCAAGACTAGATGCTTATTTTATTTTTATTGATGATAATGTTTCTGTCCGATGGAAGGCTAAAAGCTTAACTAAAAAGCCTCCTTGAAGTGAAGGTCAGCACAATCAGATACTTAAAACTCAAGGTTTACCTCACTGTATGAAGGTTAGTAAAAGAAACCATCAGAGACTACTTAGCATGATGTTACTAATGAAGAAAAGCTTGCATAGCACCACACCAACAGATTTTCGCATAGGGTTGCTGCAACATTTAGAGTGCCAACACAGCACCAATTTAACTGTTCAGCATCCAGTTATCAAGAGCAATCCTGAGCAGGATGGCTTGTTATGTGACTTAAGACTGTCACCAGGCAAATGGACTTCTATTATCACTGCAGAAACAAAAAGGAGTGGTGTAATTTTGGTACCTGCTGAGGAAGTATTTTCCATGTGCTAGACTAGTATTTGAAAATTAATACATCTTAAATGTTACAAAATACAAAAGAAACACCTGCTTAAGAACTCAGTAAACACCATATTGAAAGGGATCCTTCAAACACCCTATCCTTTCAAATCAAATTAAAAAGTGATGTCTTTAATTCTGCACTGAAAATATTCCAAAATCATTGTCAACTGCATGCAAGCCAAATATTGACAGACTCAGGTTAGTGCTGTACGTAACCAGTGGACTTTCGCCTGGAATCGAAAAGATAAATAACAGTGCTGTGCTTCAAGATATCCCAGGACTTAGTTACAAATTAAATAATACATCACCTTCTTCAAGGAGAAATCATGTTGCTAGAACTCCATGAAATGTTTGATCTAGTTGCAGACTAACTGCAGACAGACATCTCCACAGTGTTATTGTTATTGACAAAACTTCCACAACAGGGACACAACCTAATAAACCAGAAGGATCAATTATTTCTGTGTTACATTCTTTACCACCTCAGTTCTCCAAGCCCTTTAAGTAATTTCCTTAGGAGTAATTCAAAGCAATGGCAAAGAGTCCTTGGAAAAGTATGCTTAACTTTGACTTCTGGAGACTTGTAAGCTAAGCCCAGATATTTATCAGCATATTCTACAGCCTATATAGCGCTTGCTTACATTAAGTACCAGTTTCTTTTCTTGGCAATTCTGCAAAAACAATCCTCTTTTGACAATGTGGGATCATTTCAGTATCTGAGGAGAATACCATCCACATCTCCCCCACGTCCTCCCCAGCTTACATCCTCAGAAGGTGGCTCAAGCAGAAACACAGCCATGCATCAAGGGAGAGGAGCAGCAGGTCCCAGACTCAACTGCTTCAGACAGCCACGGCATCTGCATCTGTATGCCGGTGCCATACTACATTGAGAGCTCCTTCAAAAGCAAAACACTGATAAAATACCAGCAGTACGTCATTGGATATCTGTCTTCACAAAGTTATCTGATCCCATATATATAAAACTCTGACTAAATGCTGAAACTTTGCACAAGCATGCTCTGCTCTCCTCCACTCGTTACTCCAAACACTTCATCAGCAACATGAAGGTATCCAAAAAATTTCCTTTACAAATCTTTTCTTGCACAGTAGCTAATACAGATCACAATTCTTGTAAACATCATCTTTTATCAGTGCACTAATTTTATGCCTTCTTTTTTAAAAAAACAATTAAATATGGAAGCACTCTAGACAGTGCCTTCACTGGCTCTCACAAAAGAGTATCGTACACAGAATTTGCTAGCGTATTGGTAGTTGATCTGAAATGAACGTGATGTTGGTCAGTATACCTATCGAAATAGAGCTGCTAGGAGAGGACAACCTCCCACATTTCAGATCCAACTGCTGAACATCCACCTGGCATGTCCAGCAAGGTAGCACAGCTGGAACAACCGCCACCTGGGAGCAGGCTGGCCGACACATGCAGTACAGATTTGTGCAGATGCCCTTCTGGATGGTGGGAAACTGCAACATCATTTCTGATCCTTGTTTACCTCAGAGGGAGAATCACGTACCAACACCTTTTAATTAAAACCCTGGCTGATCCTTTATTCAACAAAGGCATCAAGTTTGTTCTTTGTTAACCTGTATGCCAAAGTAGGTGTTCAGCAATGAATGTGTTAGGCATTCAACACTCTTCAGAATTACAGGCTTAGATCCTATCAGCAATCTAGCAAATATGCTGACTTCTTTAAACTTACTACATGAAAACTTTCAGTAGAATGAAAAAAAAAAAAAGAAAGAAAAAAAAAGTGGGTGCTAAGAAGGTAGTACTAGAAGGTAGCAAAGCATGTTTGCCAAATTTTAGCCGGTTTAGACCAACGTTCCACTCATGTTGAAACATAAATTAATCAATCCTTCTCCTGAAAAAGGCCAAAAATTATATTTTGCCATTTAAAGGGAAGAGGAAAAAAAAAAGGCCAGCTTGATTCTTACAGTGAACATAAAGAAAGAGTAATTACAGAACTACTGGATGGAAAACAATCACAGTATTTTAGTTAAAGAAGCTGCGACTAAGTTGTATAATGTACTCATCTGTTGTCTGTCATAATGAAGGCAGTAATTTGTTCCAATACCATTTAAGTATCTTAAATCATTTGGAATGCATGGTAAACTTCACGACAGCATTGCAAACATTTAAAAAGCTATAATTTTGTTGGGAATCCAAGTTCAGGATTAGGATGGCAACAACAGAGTGCGATTAAAGGGAGACACTTCACTTTCAAAATTTCCACGAGGGGTTCAGGGGCAGAGGAGGGAATGCTGTTTCCTTGGAAACTAGTCCACATGTTTAGTTGCAATGTTTAATATGGATTAGATGGCAGAGCCACTATGAAGCAAATATAATAATTATTCTTTAAACTGAACAAATCTAGAATATAAAAATTTCCACTCGAAGAAACATAGAAGGATGCACGCTCAAAAGATGAAAGCAAACAGCAGAAGTGAACACCCAGAGCACAAGAGAACAGCCACCAGTGCCCACGCTGTAAAAACAACATGGAGAAAAAAATTCCACATTCCTCCTTTGTGAGGAGTGACTGTCACAAGCAGAGTTCAATCTTTTGTTTGTTTGTTCTCCCTACAGTCGTTACTGGAAGGATGCCTTCCACTTGGCATAGGTATTGGAAACAGGCTGCACTTCAGGAGAACAAAACTCATTTAAAGGCATTTCTGTTAATACATACATCCTTTACAGGGTCCACACACAAGATAGTGACCAAGAAGAAGATATTCCTTACCAAAAAAAAAAAAAAAAAAATACTGTCCAATCATCTTTGTTATTAGTTGAGCTAATAGAATTTCCTGACTGAATGGCCATAAGACCTTCTGTAGGATACAGCTATAGTGGGCACATGTTTTAACTGGAAATATTTTAACCCCCCCAGAACCATCTAGAACGCACTTCCGAACACCCTTGATTTTATGATCTCAAAAATACTAGGGGGAAAAAAAAAAAAGTCAGCAAAAGCACTGCAGCAGTAAGTTGCCCTACAGACATCCATGCACACAATTAAGACTTTGAATATGCACTCAGACAATCTCCACACACAGCTCTAGTGGAAGTCAGCTACAACCAGGGGCTAAAGGCAAAAAAAAATCTCACTTTATGCTGAAGTCAACCATTAAAAAAGAGAAAAGTAGTGCAGAGTTCTCATCATTTCTCTTGCACTGCTGAATTAAAGGAACCAACAGAAAGATTAGGAGTAAGAGAATATTTAAATCAGTGGGTTTTTTTAAGCACTTGAAGCTACCGTACATCTGTGAAAAAATATGATAGAAAGAGAAACCTGTTTAGGTTTTAAGTCAATGACAGATCAAAGTTGGCCCTAGTCAGAAAGTCTATTTAAATCAGTTCTTGATAGAATAAATTAAATTTTCAGATACAAGATGCAAAAATCCAATAGAAAATTGATCTCCAAAAACGCATCTGTTACATGAAATGTTCCCTGACTACCAGGCACCTAAATGAACATCAGCTCTCCTGACAACTCCACGCTAAAGACATGCGCTCATGACAGAGCAAAACCACAGCGGTCAAGTTAAAACCAAGTTACAAGCCTCTATGCAATGAGCAGCTTGCCAGTCCTCCTTAAGTTATTCAGTGAAAAGTGTTGGGTAATGGAATCATTCTATTCTCTGTGTGGAGAACAGAAAGGATAGAGAGGAACCTGCACTGAACACGTGTCTGTAACCGTTCTGTTCCTTTGGCATGCCTATCTCCACACTGCTTAGGTCCTCTACCACCAAAACAATAGCTGCACTTAAACAGTATTTTTTTGTTCCATATGTAGATCATCTAATTATCCTCAGGATAATCAGGAAAATTCAAAAGGCAGCAGGAAAATCCAGAAGACTTTTTTTTTTTTTTAAGGTAAAGCCATAGAAATGATAAAACCAAGCAAGACATCACTTGATGACAATGAGGTAGTAAATTAGCAGAAGAGCCAGGACCTCTGGCAATAAATGGCAAAGTTCTGCAAAAGGACAATACAGCTTTCATTTCCTTTGTTCTTAAAACATTCCTGCTGCATGAGAACTAGGTGGAGAAGGTAGAACAGAAGTTACTAAAGACATATATAACCCATTACAAATTAGTTAGCCACGTATGTAAATGTAAAATTTATATATGTACATCTACAAAGAGAAGGTCAAATTTATGAAATTCTGTTATTTTTCAAAATGTCAAGATGCATTTAATAAAATAAAGGTAACCAAACCACTGTAATTTATACTTACACGCTGAATACAGAGTAACTCATTACCTGCAAAAAAAAAATAAATAAATAAAGACTAATCTATCAGTCAATAGTAATCAATCCAGTTTGCTCTCCAGTGTTTTTGGTTATGTCAAAAGCATTTAGGAATAAAGCCACTGATGAACCCTTCCAAACTGTCTGTCTAGAGAACACGTCTCAAGTAGTAACAACCAAAGACTTGCACAAAGTTTCTTTGAGTTCAAAAAGCACAAAATAATATTCAAACAATGAACAGAGAAGAACAATGGATAGAGATGAACAATCACTTGAAAGATGTTTCCTATATTTTCTTGTGTCACAAGAAAAAAGAACATTTTTCTCTGGCTAGTGGGAGTAGGACAGTGAGAACCAGAAGGCCCCTAAATAAAGCCTAATAGAGATGGAAACAATCTTTGTTGTTTTTGTTCATTTGCCACTTCATTTTTCTTTTAAATATCAAATATTTAAGGGCTTTCATTTTATAAAATTGGAAGAAATTTTCTAGATGTAGGCACTTTAAAAAGAAAAAGATTCTTGTGAAATGTGTCTGAATTAAACATTTTGACTTCTTGTGCATACATTTTAATGCTACCTCATCTCCTTTCCTCCTCCCCATTTCATTGGCTTGTTTTCATTTGGGAAAACAAATACAAGCTCATGAGTTATTTCATTGTCATTAAATCCATCGTTTTGATGAAAAGTCATCTTTCAACGAAAATATTTCCTAAAGGGAATAGCAATTGCAGGGAATTTTGGATACGTACAGAAATCCCCACTCCTTCAATCCTCATCCCTAAGGGAGGCAGGTTCCCCATCAGTTCTAGGGAATACAAAACGCTTCTCCTTATGATGCCTGGGGTAATATTTGAGGTCGTGCCTCTCCTTATGCCTCTTCCTCTCCTCTCTGCTGTTCCTACTTCAGCAAACCTCCCACTGGAGTCAATTAGAATTTTGCTTGAGTAAGCACTGCAGGGTATGGCCTGTTGACATTAAATAAGTCATCATTTTTAATTGGCATTTTAAGTTCCGTCAAACTACAGAATATACCTCACACTGCCTTAGTAAATGTTTGCACAGGGTAACAATTTGGATCATGCTAATATTCAGAAGTGATCCAAACATACACTGTGCAAATACTGAGGCTAGGTGAGTTATTTCAGGGCAAGAGATGTCTAGATCTATTCTTCTTAAATTAGTATGTATTTTGAAAGTCATAAGACAGCTCAAAGTTATTTATTTTGGGGCATGCACATATTTCTTTTAGATTGTTTGGTCCAGTGCCAGTAAGCACTGTGTACACTGAAGACCTTATAAAAGCTTGTTTTTATCAGTAAATTCATCCTAAGCCTCTTATTAAGTGTAACATTATTCATCCTGAACAGGCTGTAACAGCATGCTAACCACTTCCCATGATTACACTAGCTGCTACCAAAACACCCCCAAATCTCTCATTATTCAGATTTCTTGTTGGGACTTCCCCTGATTTTACTCCTCCTCCCCCATCAAAACTGGCATTAAAACAAGCTTTTAGATTTATTGTGTAGGCTGTATGAGACACTCAGGATGTTTGTTCTTTGAAGCACTTTGAGATCAGAATATGTATAAGCTTCAACAGATGTTGTAGTACGTAACACTCGATTTTCATTTATTTATTTATTTTACGATCCTAAACCACTTAGCATAATGTGGTTCTGGACACGCGAAGGACACACAAACCCCTGATGAATGGCCCATCTCAATTCCTATTCAAACAAGCAGGCCTCTTGGCTTCTGGTGAAATACACGTAGGATCTCTACTCTTCAAAACTGAGTTTTTCCCCAGGTTTCTTCAAACAAATAAACAGAGACTTTACTGAGTCTTATGACCTATTTCAATCAAGGAGGATTTTTTTTGTTTCCTGTCCTGTTATCCCTTTCACAAGCCTAGATTATGCATATTTCTTTATAAGGGAAGCCCCCATTTCGTGAAATATGGATTTATTTCAAACATCCCCATGCATCTGATGCATCTTCAGGATTAATGACAGCTAAAAGTAATAAGATATTGAGCTTGTGTAAGATTAAATCATGCTTACAGAGAATGGGTAACTAGTAACTCAGAGGAACACATGAGCTTAGGTACACTTGCTTATGTGCAGGCAGAACAAAAAGTGAAGAGAAAACACTAAGAGCTGAATCAAGTGGATTGTTTCTGTAGCATCCTAGAGTTAAAAGGCAAATTACAATCAGTCCCTCAGTAAAATTGAATTTGACACCTCTTTTCTATTGAGATTAGGAATTATCATCTTGCAAACCTGCACTTTGGAGCATCAGTGTCAACCTGTCTGGAATGTAATTTAGATTTTTCAGTAGCATAAAATGCCTACTCTTCTGCAGTCATTAGTGGCTGGCATAAACAGTCTGACAGTATTATAAATGAAGGCCCTGACAGTTTGCAACACTAATCCAATATTTTGCCAGTAGCTCTAATGCTCTCTGAGGGAGAAAAAAATAAAAAAAAAGAAAAAAAAAAAAAGAAAAAAGAAAAGAAAAGAAAAGAAAAGAAAAGAAAAGAAAAGAAAAGAAAAGAAAAGAAAAGAAAAGAAAAGAAAAGAAAAGAAAAGAAAAGAAAAGAAAAGAAAAGAAAAGAAAAGAAAAGAAAAGAAAAGAAAAGAAAAGAAAAGAAAAGAAAAGAAAAGAAAAGAAAAGAAAAACGCACCTCTCTAATCAGACACCAGATTTAAAAAAAAAAAAAATCCTGTAATGTTTTTTATTGTTGTTTTGTTTGTGGGACCAACCTGACTTCTGCAGAAGAGCTATCAAACACACAGTGGAGTTGAGAATTTGAAACATTTACACACACACTAAATGTTCTTATCATAAAAAAGATGAGGTAATATAGATTAGCAGTTATTTCTTAGAGATGAATCTGAAACTAATGAGGAAAAAAAATGTTTCTTTTGAAATGGAAACAGCCTGGGATCTCTCGTTCCCTCTAGTGGCCACTAGAGCTTAGACAACAGACTCAAAAATGTAAGTGAACTGCATCCTCTCATTTGGTACACGTAACTAGAGTGAGCTCTGCTGTGATGTCGCATTTTAAGAGAAACTCCCTGAAGAAATCAGTGGGGAATTCTGCTTAAAAATCAGTGGTATATTACAGCCTATAGTCGCATAAGAAAGATTTCTTCCATCAGGGACCAAAATTAAGGTCATTCTCTAGAAAGAGATCTCACTAGGGCTGAACTTAAAGTAAATTAAAATTACATTAACATTTTGACTGCTTCTCATCTGTTGTTCTTGCCTGGGCCTCAAATATAAAAAAAAAAAAAAAAAAAAAAAAGCCACACACAACACTAGATTTTACAGTCAAGGTGGATTGATGATCAAATAAAGAGATCAATTTACATTGTGCGAAGTGACAAATATTGGAAGTGTTAAGATGCTATTAAAGTGACAAATGGTAAAGTCATTTATGATATTCCAATTTTAGAACAAATAGAAGAATTGGATTTTTATGACTCAAGCACATAGAAAAAAATAGAAGTTTAAGGAAACCTAAGACTAGATTCATCAGATGGGTAGTTTGATGAAGAGCAAGAAAGCAGCAAAACTGAAATGCACATCTGGAAAAGATCAGAAGATTACTCTGGAATTAAAAAAAGAAGCCTCTCTTTGCCTTCTAAAGGAAAGTACGCATCTTATAGGAGCTATATACAGAAACAGCTGCAAAATACTTTTGTTCTACTGCAACTGTAATGTATCAAGTAAAGTAATAGTCCCACTTCTGAGCATCACATATCAAAAAAAATGGGAACTAAATAGGGAATCCAGACAACAATCAGAATGATCAGATCAGAAATCTTAAAGAAATCTGAGGAAGGCTAGGGTAAATACGTCAATTAATTCAAAGGAGAGATGACAAGGCGATATGCTTCAAATACTTAACAGGCTATTGTTCTTCATGCCAGGTGGATAGCACAAGCAGTAAAGGGATTAAGTTTCAGCAAGACTGACAAGGGCAGCATTTTCTAAGAGTAATGAAGTTTAGCCTGCAAAGTCTGCCTTATTGAAGGTGTCCAAAACTAGACAATCACCTGTCCAAGATGACCAATATAGCTGACCGTGCCCTAGGGCAAGGATCACAGAGGTGATGACAAGTCCTTTCCAGACCTGTAAGTGTGTGAATAGAAGAAGAGTAGTCACTGATTCTGAAAGACAGAAGATAAGAAGCAAAGCAAGTGAATTAACAGCAAATACTCTTTAACACATTAGCTTGCTGGGCCACCGAATTCATTACCAGGGAAAAATAGAGGTTGAATGTTAAATACCTTACTAAAAGCAATCATTCATTTTTATAGACACTGAAAAATATCCTCAAACTTACCAGAACTATGCAGCTATAGCACTAGTAATGTGATTATTTATGGCTATTTATGTGGTAATTCTGCAATAGGAAGAATAACTCAGTCAGAAGGTAAAGTGAGGATATGGGAGAGGGCTGCCCTCCACAGTTTGCTGTTCTGAAAGAGAGGGCACCAAGCTGCATATGGAGGCAGTAGGAGAAAACACTGCCTGCCTCGACACTCACAAGAAACCCAGAATATTGCATGCCAAAACAAATGCATTAACATGATTTAGTCTGGTTTGTACGTCATATAGTAAGCGTTCTCCCTTTGCAAACTGTAGGAGATAAGAAACTCCTGAAAAAAACATTGCAGTTCAGGACAGTGGAAGAACCCGATCCCATAAGCTCCAAAAAGCCAGAACCAAATTTAATATATGTACCTTCCCAGAAAGCTGGACCTTCTCTCACCAACATAAAACCCAGTTTGTGTGCCAAAGAACATATCAACAGGCCATGCCAATGACCTACACAGCCTTTGAGCTTTATGGTATCCAGTCTGAATCGTAACCAGGCCAGTGAGCATTCAAAAATCCTCATACCCAGGTGACAACAGATGAGATGAACTCAGCAGGAAATGGCATTTCCACCTTTCCCAGCTGTCACCATCCTCGATTAGTGCGTTGCAAGTTCTTCAGCTACCGGCCACATCTCCTATGCTGTGCTTTGACCGTACCCAACATAGCGACCACAACTGAACACACTGCTTTCTGTATAAAAAATCCCTTGCAAAACTACTGTCCCACAGAGATTTTCTGGAGAGATTCTGGTTTTTAGTTGTGTTCTTCCCCCTTGTACCCTAAAAGCAGATCCTTTTCTCCAGATACTGAGAATGTAATAAGTACTTTGCCAATACGAGGATTTCCTTTGTCAGTAACCTGCAACTAGGTCACATCACTGACTGACAGCATTCAAATATCACATCTAACACAGAACTGATCACCTGCCATTTACATAACTCTTATCAAAATCTTCCTGGTTGCGCTGCTCGAATTCCTTGCCAATCATCCCTCCCCACCCAGCGGATTGAGTGGTTAGAAGGTATAACATGAATAGGTGTCCGTCCTAATCAGTGTGAAGGTAAATACAGAAGGAAAGGGGCACTTCTCCAGGCAGCAGACTGAGCCTTAGAAAATCATGAGAGCTTTGAAAATGGCATATTAAAATATACATGCATGTTTAAAAAATAAAGAGCCCTACCAGAGCCGAGGATCTTTTAAAATTCCAAGAGTGCCCTCTTGTGTGAAAACTGATATTACTACTCTGCGATGGTGAGGCACGTAACATGTTTTAAAGTCGGCAACAACATAATTACATTCTTTCTTATCACCTCTTAACTTCACCTGATTCTGACATTTAATTTTTTTCTTCCAGCCTGTTTCACTGAATTTTTATTTTCATGGACACACAAGCAGGGAAAGCCAAAGTCAAATCGGGGCAGAATAATCTATTCCCTATCTTGTCTCATAAATGCAGTTTCCTCCAATGCTTCTTTGCTCAGCTCTGTGGGAATCATACTTCCTCCAGGCTGAAACATTCGCACACAGCAGACTAACAAAAATAATAAGTATGAACCAACACTTTTAAGCTGATAGGGAAAAGCTGCAAAAACATAACCAGAATAGAGGTGAGCAGGCAGGAGTCAGCTTGCTTTTCCTTGTCCATCTTCAAATCAGACAGTTTGTAATGGGAAAGTTCCAGAAAATAATGGCCTATTTACGCTGCGGTGTCAGTAGGAAAGCATCGTTTGGCACAGGGGAAGATGAAAACTGAAAGGCATCACAAACACTCACCCCGAGGTAACATATTGACTAAGGCCACAGATTTCAAATCGACAGGTTCTCATTAAAAGGCACAAATGCAAGCAGCCCCAGCGAAGCCAGGTTCACTGGGGAAGATGCAGGTTGCCTGTCCCTGCTGTCATAATTACCTGCAGTAGAGTAGACTCAGAGCTACCGAGGAAGAGTGGGTAAGAGCAGGTGGGGAGAGAGACTGATGGAAAGACCTAAAGCAAAGGTAGAAAGATGAAAGAGGAAAGGGAGAGGGAAGGAGTTTACAAGTCGACTCCACGTAGAACATGAAACCCTTACCACTCACATTATTCATTCTTTTAATTGTGTGCTTGCCTTCCCCAGCAATTAAACCGAACGTCCTTGACAGTCTGTCTTCTACAGCAGCACAGAACTGCAAGTAGACATCAGCTTCAGCGCTTTATGGTCCCTATAGTATTTTAATTTTCTAAATTGGAGATTTATGGAAATGCTGACATTCATCTCGTGGTTAAAATGCTAGCATGTTGCTTACAAACACAGACTTTTTCTTCTTTTAGCTAAAAGGTTGACAAGAAGGGCTTAGCTGCTTTCTAATCATTATGCAGCACATGATGGGCTGTGAATTTTTAGCTTTATCATCTTACTGCTTAAATCTTTAAAAGCGTCTGGCCATACACATGCTTTTGCTCTCTGCATTCTTTAAACAGTGATAATAATTAGCAACTAAGCAGCCTGATTATCATATGAATGGAGAAACAATTGAAAATACAGTAGAATTAGGATCCAAATGTCTAAGTCTTCAAAAACACAGGATCCTTAGGAACAGATGTCACTCAAAAGTTTACCTGCCACCACGCTGTTACATCAGATGCTATTAACAGCAGACTAAATTGCACCATGAGACCAGGTTTGATTGAAAAGACTTTATGGCATTGATGACATCTTTCCCTACATAGAGGCATGTCAAGGGGTCCTGAAGTAAGCTTAGGATCTTTCCAGCAGATTTATTTTAAAAAATTATGCTCTATCTCTTCTCAGATAAAGCAAGTCTTCATGTGATTAGTTCTGTGTATATGTTGACAAAACTAAAAAACCTTGATGTGATTGAGAATCTACTGTTACAAGAAATGTTACTGGCCATTGTGACAATCGTTCATTGTGTCTTAAAGAGAATTCTTAAGGCATAGGAACCTTAAGACGTAGGAACTAGAATGTCCTCTATCTCCTCCTCTCCTGTCCTCCTCAATGGCAACTAGCTTTATTGTTGCCTTCTGCGTAAAGTGGCTTCTAAAGGAGATAGTTTAAAAAATGCAAAACAAAAAATTGCAAAACTAGACATAAAACCAAATATGAAAATCAGGACTTTTAACTTTAATTCTCCTTGGCAGAGGAAAATGTGCTCTCGTGCTGCAGAGCACAGGCAAAGGGTTACAAAAGGCTAAACGAAAATGCAAATTCCGTGACTGTCAGCATTCGTGTTTGTGAAACGATAACGAAGCCAGGCCAAGATCAGAATTACCACACAGACTGGATCTAATGAAAATAACTCAGATTTTCCCCAGAATATGTTGCTATATCGGCATGTCTTTCACCAGTGGGGTGCCCAGAGAATATGTGTAAATACCAATGTGCATTAAGAACTATCTATTACAAAAAGCAATATCCATTTTACAAGTGTCTCCATATACCAGGCCTACTCACTACCTTTCCAACAAAGTCCTGCTTTCATAAGACAAAGATTTAATGAAGTTTTCTAAGTGCTGGCAATGCTGGCCACAAGCCAAGGCACGAAGACATTCCCCTCATCCTGCAAAGGAACGGTTCCTAATGAACACGTTAACCCATGAACAATCTTTTCTCCCAACCCAGGTCCTTCCTCAGCACTGTGTGTCAGCCACAGGTGGGCTGGGATCAGGCAATAGGCTCAATTATATTTCTTTCACACACACATCCTTCCTCCTCTACCACATGCTTCTTCTCCAGACCACGGTTATATTTACATTTAGTGTTCCTTATGTGAACACAGAGACAAATAATAGCATATGTAAATTATTTTTGACAGAAACAGAAAAACTTCACTTTTTATTAGTGAATTTATAATTTATTGTCTCGCTTTTTTCCACAAGGCAGAAATTCGATCCATTTACAAAACAGTAAATCACATCCCCAGAACTTTCACATTTATTTGCAGAGGTATTTAGTCACCTGAGAGCCATAGCAATATTTTAACATGCCTCAGAAAATGGCTTCCTGCTTTTGCTTACAGGGTGAGACAAAGGACAAACACCAGGAAACAAAACAAAACCCAGCAACATCCCCCCCCATAGCAAGAAAAGCAGGGGGTTTCCAGCAGACAGCAGCTTGTCGCTGTCAGCTTCAGCTGCTGAGAGTTTGCATTCCCCTCACAGCTCCCGCTGTAGCAAAAGGAGGGCGGAGGAATCGCTTTCCAACACACAGCACTTCTGGAACATCTCCAGATCCCCCAAAACATTCCTCCGGGACTTAGGGGATTGACAGACAGCACGCTGCAACCAGCACCCACTGCGTTTTCCTCTAACGTTTTTAAAGCCCTGCAGCGCCACTGTCACCCGCTAACATCCCAATCGCCTGAAGAACAATTTCCCTGGCCTCAGGTCTCTCGCAGCACAAGGCACTGAGCTGTCACATCTCTTGTAGGTCTGCTGCCTCAGCAAATTCAATTTACACTTCTATTTGTCTGTTTTCTAAGCAAGATCCAAGCTGGATCACTTCACCAGAAAGGAAGACTGATGTTAAAAGTCACTTGAATTTGTCTCTCCTGACATCACTCTAAACAAGGAGTTAAGAAATAATTTTCCCTTTATTCAAATCGGGGAATTTAAGGCTTTAGCAGACAGCAGCTTAGATCATCCCAGCAATCAATCCCAACCAGCAAAATGTAGGTCAGTAAAACTGAATGGGAGTCAGAAGGCTCCAAAGAATGAAACACTCAATTGTAAGGAATTGTGGAAAAGCTGCAGATCTGGTTAGGACAAAGGTCACGTTAAAGCTGCCAAGTGGAAAAACAAGTTATCTGGAAAATAACCCCCCTTCCAAATCCTAAGTGTAGCAAATTATTTTGGAGAGCTTGCCTTGAAGCAACAAAAATGAGGCTTTGCAGAAGAAAAGAAATAAATGCAGCCATCTTGGAACTAAAAGTAAGTGTTTTTTGCAGCGACCACAGACTTCACCAAGGCCTTCTTTGACATCATCTCAAGATTAAAATATTGGGTTGAATTCTATTAAGGTGTTAGGAGATCTCTCCTAGTAGAACAGAAAAGGGTTGCCGTGACAGACAGGTCTGCCCTAGCCTTACAAAACAACTTGCAAGTCTAAGAGCACTTCTGGTCAAGACACACTACCGTAAGCGAAAGGAACACGCATTACTTCATTTCCCTTCCTGCTGCAGCAGGAATGCAAAGCCTTCCCCTTCCAGCTGTGTCACGTAAGGGATTGCAGCGCGCTCTGCGGAGCCACTCGGAGCAGGCTCTGCTCAGCTTCTCTGCGCACGAGGCCCCGGCTGCCCCACGATGCTGCATGGGCAGCACAGGCCCTGCGCTGCTCACAGCTGCGTGAGTCGGGACTTCCCTCGGGACTGCATGCAGAGCATCACGGCATCATCCCTCAAGTTCTGCTCATGCTCTGAGCACCTGAAGGTCCCTGTCCTAGAATGTGAATGAGGAAACTGAAAATCCCAGTTATGACCCACAGCCCTTTAACAATTCTTCAACACCATATGGGCATCCCCCCACTCCAAACCTAGAAGTTAGAGTTCACTGTTTGTGTTGTGTTTTTTTTTGTTTGTTTATCTTGGGGGGCACTCTTGTTGTGCTCCTTCTGTTTCTTTATAGCATGAAGCAGACTCATGACGACTGTTCCTTATCAGACCTGTGACACCTTCAGAGCAACTCCAAGTGAGGAGCATCACAGAGGCAGGTTAAAGGGCAGCTTTTCTTGAACCCCTATTTTATTTTCAGCTGGGAAACCCTTTGGAGTAGGGAAGAAAGGAAAAATCTAGGTCGTGCCTTGCAATGCAATGTTTAGAGACATAAGTTATAGGAAAGACTGTGATGTGTTTCATACTTAAAAAAAAAAAAAAGTGTCCCAGTCTGTATGTACTTCTGTGAAAAGGATCTTCAGCCTCCTCACAAGCAAGAAGGAAAGAAGTTATTACTTTGCACTAATCTTGCCCTATTCTATCAACGTTTTTCTAAAACAGGTTGGGGGCATTTTTAGTTGTTTGGTTTTTGGTTGTTTTCTTCAGCTCAGCATTGTCCTCTAGCAAGGACAGAAAATAGAAATTTTGAGACCAAGAAAGGTCAAATCACTTGACCCCATCCACAGAGGTGGGAACAGAAGATACCTCTCCTTCATCTTCAGCTGTTTTCATTAAGCCAAACTTGCCCTTGCTTTATAGTAAATACACAGCTATATAGGGTTATGAAAATGGAACAGAAAACGTGGTGTGGACAAGGGGCCTTCAAACAGACTGACCTGCTCAGTTAACGACAGCCCTTCTGCATTATTTCACAGGCACTCATGCCATCCTTGTTTCTGGGCCGTATTTCTCATCAATAAACCTCTTCCACCATAGACGTGACCCAAAACTAGTGGGTATAGTACCAAAGATTGATTTCATAGCAGAACAGATTCATTTTCCTTATATACCCAATAATGTCGGTGCTGTCCATAAACCTTACAGTTTCAGAATACTTAGAAAGAGGTCAAAGACATACTTTAAGGGATGAGAAAGTATAAATATATTTTCTCGACAACAGGAGGCTATGAACCACTGCTAACAGACAACAGATATTGATGTTTCTCTCTTTATTTATGATGTCCAGCACTAAAGCATCTAAACAGTTAGACATCACAATTTCATCTTCCCAGCTAAAAAGGGACTTGAAGAGACTGCTTCAAGGTTGTGGACACTCCTTGTTAAAGAGTTCAATAGAGAAGTAACTTCAAGAAATAACTTCTAAAGTGCTCACCGGTACTGAAGTGCAATTCAGCAGCTCTGCAGCGGTCTATTTACTGAAAGGTCTCCTGAACGCAGGCATGCACATGCATAGTTTAAACACACAGCATTGTTAAAAACACTAACATTCAAAAACAAAACAAAAAAAAAATAGTAAGAACAAGATTACTTAAGGCATGCTTTCCCATGTTTACAAAATGCTGGCTGATTAGTTCCCACAAAGAATATTATTCTTTAAATGGTATTTTCATTTTTTAAAAGGCAAGGAAAGTGAATACAAGCACCCCGGATCACACGTGGGAAAACAACCTGCATACAGGATGAAATGGAAGAATTTCTGCCTCCCAGTATAACACTCGATAATGAAAACATTTTATTAAGACAGCTACAAAACTTCAAGTCTCTAGTAGTCGTATTTGTAGCTTCAAAGAGCAGTGACCTCTTTAAACCTAAGAGATCTATATAACATTTAGATGATATCCACTTGAATGCCATATTTACTCATACTGATTACTACAGCAGTGCCTTCACAATCAGAAACCAGCTGAATATGCATTTCCAAACTCCCAAGTCTTTTTGGTCAAAGAGCTTCATTACACATAACTACAGACCTCTCCCTGCTCTGCAGGGAGATGGAAGACAACAAGGGAGCATCATCCAATGCTTGCTCTGATCTTTTGCTTCTGTCAAGTGGGCTTTGGTCTCACCTATCGCTGCCAGTCTCTGGTTTGTAGTAGTATCATTTACATCTTTATTACTACAATGATATTCAGAAGTCCTTATTAGGATCAGAGCATCGTGCTGAGGGAGCAAAGGTCTGGAAACGCTTACAGTGAAAGGGATCGATACTGTGCTGGTAGTCCTAAAGCACCTGCACAGAGGTGGGGATGGGAGGGCTCACACCCCACGCAGCATCTGTAAAACATTTTGTCTTATCTATGAGTATCTGTAAACTATCTCACTCAAAATAAACACCACATCAGGTAAGATACTTAAAAAGCAACTCAGAAGCCTTGGGATCCTTATGAAATAATGCAAACACTCCTATGACCTAAATTCTCACTAATATCAAAGAAGCAGAAATCAGGCACCAAGTACATTTCTTGTTGTGCGCCCAAATGCTTAAATCCCTTTTCAAAAAAAGAGACTTAGCCCTCACAATCCTGCAAGAATTCTTTAAATCCTGTGCCTGACAAGCTTTTGAAATGTTAGCCTTTGGGCCACATGATGCCATCTCCAATATTTTATGCCTAGCATTATCAGTGCTGGCAGGGGCCCGGCTTCACAGCTTGAAAATCTGTGCAGAGACAAACATCTGGCAGCAATCTGGATGTGGCTCCTCTTCAGCTGCTGATTAACAGCTCACGCTGGGTCGGGATCGCCACTAAGTCAGGCACCTCCTTATGCCTCTAACCTGACTCCCAGGGGAAGGATAGCAGCAAGCCACAAAAAACATCCGTAGAGCAGACACTGGAACCGATTAGCCTTTTCAGTCAATATTCCTTAGTTGTAAGATTCAGGACCTGGACTCCAGTTCTGCTGACAGCAATGGATGCATGAGTGACAGAAGCAGGTTCACAAATAAGGAAAAAATAAGTCTGCTCCCCTCACTGTACCTGCAACTCTTTCCATCCGTTATCTGGTATCAAGACTCCAAGACAGTGTGCCAAAAATGGCTGACAGATGACTGGGATGAGGGGGAAAAAAAAAGCCTGCGACTGTAGTTGCTATGAGACATGTCCTACATAGCCCCAAAAGACCAATGCCACTGCCAGCCTTCTTCTGGGCCATTCAAAAGCAGAATGGAAGCTGTCATGACATGCGCACAAGTCTACTAGACACTGGACAGATGGGGACAGCGTAGATTTTATTATCCTGTATGGAATGGGGCCCGGGAGCTTTCACATGCGGGATGTCACCACATCTGTCATCAGGAATCAAAGTGCCTTTTCTTCAAGCCATCACCAACCTGGTTAATTCCCATGTGGTGACTGACAGGTTTATGTTTGGCTTTTTATCCTTGTGGGGAGTGGGGGGGGGGGGGGAGAAGGAAGCTTTTGTTGCCTTTTTTTTTGGGGGGGAGAAGTCTGGTGACCTATACACAAAACAGATCCACTGAGAAGAGCAAGGTGACTGAAAAATCAAATGGAAAAGTGAGAACAGTTTCAAGAAAGATAGGTCTGTAGCAAATGGGAATGTTATTGTTACATCTGTCAATACCACACAGTCATATACAGAGGGAGAAAGCAAGGCAGGAGCATAAAACAAGGATCAGAGGCTCCTGAAATGGATGCAAAGAAATTAATCTAATGCACAAGGCTAAGTCTAACGTAAAGCATCACAAATCACATCAATGCATTGAGAAGAATGGTGCGCACACAGTAGCATTGACACTGCTGATAACACAAACTGACAAATATCCTAATATATTAGGCAGAAATATTTGTTCATGCAATATCAGACATGCATGACTTCTTATCCCAGTGATTTCATTCCCTTTTCTGCTAGCAGGAGGATTGAGTTCAGATCCAGTCCAGTCAATGAGATTCTTTCCATCGATTTTTGTGAGCTCTGGCTTAAGCCCATACTTGTCATGGCCAATGGATGTTTCACAGTATTTGTCTTGTCACTGTCCAAAAAGAAAATTATTTCAGTGTTTTGCATATCCATTTGCTGAATCAGGGAGAAAGCAGATTTTGCTAACAGCAGTAGAAAATAGCTTGGAGGAGAAGAGGCAGAATTAATTTCGGACCTTAACAAGCCAAATTACCGAGCTATTCAGTCGCTAATTGAAATGCTGGAATCTAGGAAGGGTTCCTAAAGGCTCTGAATGCACCCAGGTCACCTCACACAGCCTCCAGGTTGCAGGGGGGGACACAAGAAAGGGATTCAGGACAGAAGAATCCAGCCTTATATATAGAACCAGACATGGTATCAGATTCTCTTTAAGCCTGTACAGTTTTAGCATACCAGAAGTGGAAAAGGATGCCACAGATTAATTCAAATTATGACTAATAAAGACAGCAACAGGTCTAATAATTTCCCATGTTCTTAAAAAGCTACAAAGAGAACAGGCCATGATGTAGTGCAGCTAAACCAGAATTCAGAAGTGCGTGCAAGGTAACGTATTCCTCCTTCATGCTTGTGTTAACTCATTAACTTAGAGGGGAAAAAAATTAAGCCCCAAGCCTTTTGTTTTCTGTGCATAGATTTCAGGGCTTCACAGACCAAATCATTAGTTCAACAAAGGCTGCGAAAAACTCACAATGTTGAAGAGCAACGGCCTAACTGGGCAATGGGAAATGCAAAACAAAAGAACAATAAAAAGGAAAGCAAAAGCTCCTGAAGAAGCCCCTACAAACACACAGCATTTAGTTAACACAGTTCTGAGTCTTTTTTAGAAACCACAGGATGGAGGCAAAAAGTCTCAAATACCTCACTATTCTACTTAAACCTATGGATTTTAAGCTGCTTTTTGAACACCTAGTAGTGTCCAGAAATGGACTCTTCTTGCCCAGCTGGGCTTGATATTCTATCATAAACTGCCAAGGCAAGCACAGAACGGGCAGGAACAGCACAAAGCTGCTCCAGGGGAGGTTCAGACTGAATGTTAGGAAAAAATTCTATACTGTGAGGGTGGTCAGACACCGGAACAGGCTTCCTGGCAAGGTGGTTGATGCCCCATGCCTGTCAGCGATCGAGGCATTTGGATAGTGCCCTCATTAATACGCTTCACTTTTGGTTAGCCCTGAAGAAGTCAGGCGGTTGGACTTGATGATCTTTGAAGAGTCCCTTCACACTGAACTCTTCTGTTCCGTTCATCTTCACTTTTATCTGACTGCAAAGGAGGAGCAACCTCTTCCATGCTCTCTCAGTAACACGATGACACGATGCTTCCAAAACCATTGCTGCCTGCTGGCTCTCTTCTCTTTCAATGCAGTTTTAAAGAAAGGAAACATTACACTTCTTCTTGTGTGCTCTCCCCAGATAGAGTCTTGGGGAAAATATTTTGACAATTTTTGTTTCCATATTTCAAGCGTGAAGGAATTTTTCATCATTCTTTGATTAAAAACAAAATACACATGCACTTGCACATTCGGAAGGTACTTTCAGCTAAGCTCTCTGACATTACTATTTGTGATATAACACCATTTTGCAGAAAAACAATCAAAATGGAAAAGATATCCCACTTTTTTTAGAGGCTTCTTAAAAAGATGTTCTCAGCTCTGCAATCCCTTATCTTTGAATCAGTCAAAGCCTTTCATTGGGTTTTATGACATCCACAAAAATGCTTTCTGCATCCACAGTATGCATACAAGCTCTATTGGAGATGCCAGCCCCACATACAAAATCCCGTTCGTGGAGCTTTATCAGAGCCGGTTAAGTACCCACAGTGAGATAAGGGCATGCTGGCACGGTGCTGAGACCTACTGGCTGAGGAGCAAAATAGTTTGAGGGTTGGCCAAGAAAAGTAAAAATTGAACATGAGCTCATGACAGCGTTGGAAAAGGAAGTGAAAAAGCATGAATGCTGGAAATGAGTAAAAGACTTTGGCTCAAAACAGTCCCCAGGCAGCTCCCAGCCCTATTTTCCCCCCTACGTTTCTGAGTGTCTAGAGGTGGTTTCACTGATAAAGGTTCCCATTCTCTTCGCCGCTGAAACTCTACCAAACAGAATAGCTTTGTTATTCACAGCTCAGATACTAAAAACATTTGCAACACCCATGAAAGTCAGCTTTAATGTAGGCATATGCCCTATTTTTTTTTTTCTAACTACAGATCACTCCAGCCACTAAGGCAGAGGGACTGTTTTCTTTGCTGACAGACATACCACACAAAAATGAAAAAGGGAACGACTCTCAGAGAGAGGTAGCAACCCACCTCCAAACCCCTTCAGACAAGCACCCCATACTGTGATTAATCTCTTAGGACAGAACGTAAGTCAGGACTTCCTAGGTGGATGGCTTCTTTGAAGTAGGCTTTACAGTTGTCTTTTCCTCATGCAGTGTTGCATTCGCTGCTGCTGCTTAAGAAAACAATACCCCAGGATATGGGACAAATCCCCACGTACTACTTTTACCAATAACTGTGAAGCACCATATGCTACAGGTGGAATCTAACGTTTTAAAGACCTATGAAGACTTCTAACTATGCATACATCACCATTTTCAGATGTTTCAGAAACTTAAAACGCTGCTTAAAATTTATAAAACATTAGCAATACTACAAGCAATGCATTCACTCAAGACAGAACACAGCTTACTAAACTGGTTTACGCGTGTTCAATAAATCATTTGTAATGAACTGTGAACTCCTCAGAAAAAGATAAATGCAATAAATTAAGTTCATTTGGTAAATGCAGTTATTGACTAGCTATTTAATAAAGCACTCAGACCATATCATATTTCTATAGTACCACATGCTTACTAGACTATTCACCACGGAAGCAAGCAAACTTTAATAATAAAAAGAACACTAAATTAATTCTAAATATTATTGACTTGCTCTAGTAGTTAAATACATCATTCATAACAAGTTTAGTGAAACATTTATTCCAAGTTATGCAGCCCTCAGAGCACATTTTCACAGCTGCTGAAATAGTACTGATCTTCTATGCAGTAACTACTTCATAGATTATGGTGAACGTATTAACAGTGTAGGGCTACCTGGAGCTCAGACAGAAAACCGTTAGAGGACAAACATTTGGTATCTACCAGAATGGAAGAGGAGGAACACAAACAATACATGAGCAACATGCCCTTGGGGACTTGCAGAGTAAAATCCCTGCTTTCTTTGGTCCTGGAAGGATCCTCTAAAACATCCTCTAAAGGGGCTGATTGTTACAGGTCTTTGAATTTTTGAACTAACATTAAGACTTGCTAGAATCACAGATTTTCAAAGTTTACCTTACTTTCTTGTTTACACCATGTATTTCTGCCCTAGCAGTGAGCACAGAGTCTTGGACTCTGTATAAGAAAGGCAGCTGGTGCAGTTCCTTTAAGCAGGACACTTACATTACAATTAGCAGATCAAGATCCCAACTTCTTCAAACAGCTTAAAAAGTTAAGCAGGAAAACATTTTTCTTCATCAAGGCATCTTTTCTCTATTTCATAAGAACATGATTTGCAGGTAAGAGTTGATTCTTCTTTATTCCAATCTCATTCATGTCCCAAATCAAAAACAAAAATGAAGATGCAGCCACTACAATGTTTCCTGACCTTTTTAAAAAAAAAAAAAAAAAAATACATACCAAACCCATGTAGAGTTTCAGCAAACTATTGCTTTTTCATGAACATTCATGAGTCCGACTGACCACTGCTCACTTTGGCTTGGGGATATAGCTTTGTCACTCCATCTGATTTCAATTAAGCTCTGCCTTTTTCTTTGAAGTACCATGCAAAGCATTAGCTTGTTACTTTACATGACAGGAGCTCTGTGGGATTTGATTCAGTTCTTTCTTACTCCAGTGAACCCTTGCTGATAGTAATGAAGTTGTACTACTTCATCCAGGAATTTGATTATTGCTATGCAGATAAAATATGTAAAACACCACAAGTTTTTCTACATTTTTAAGGAATTTAGTGCTGCACCATTTATAATATGGAAATGTGTTCTGGTTTACTGAAGCACCCAAGATTGTTTGTAACACCTCTGCAGGGTGATATGTGACTGCTTAAAATACCTCTCCTGTCTTCTTCTGTCCCAGTATCATTCTCTTTTTTTTTCCTCCATTTCAATAAAGTTTTTAACTGTGTTCTGGAGAACACAGCTTACTTCAAAAGCAACGCAGCAACATAAAATAGCTTCAGACTCCAGTACAGCTAGTAAAAAGGTTAAAGCAAAACCAGTCCCCTACACCATGACCAGAACACATTCCCTACATCAAGACCAGAACAGTTTCAGTCTCATCACCGAAACTAATAAAATCCATATATTTGTCCTGGAAACCCATGGACACAGGAAAAAAATTCTGATGCCTTAGCAGTTCTTGAGTAATTATAATAAATATATTGTTGTTCTGATTAAAAAGCAAAAAACAAAATGACTGCTCTGTTACAACACTCCTGTAAAAAAAAAAAAAAAAAAAAAAAAAAAAAAAAACATTGCTTATTCTGCAAGAAATTAGATCCTTTCTTCAGCAGTTACAGGTCAAGCCCCACAGAGAGCAAGCTAATTAATCCCATTTGAGTACAGTTAGAGCTGACCTTGTACAAGTTATAGAGAAATATGCAAAAGCCTAAACAAGAAAAATTCAAATTAAAAGAAACTAGAACTTCAAGCTCTTCCGTCTGCTCAGAACTTTGTTGTTGTTGAGCTATCTGCTATGAAAACAATACCTCTTTCCATTAGAAAAAAATGATAAAATACCCGCAGCATCCTGTTTTCTTAGATACCAGACTTAACTAGATGGCTAAGAAGTTAGCAGATAAGACCCCTTTGTGATAGCCAAGGTAGACGTAAACTTGATACAACCATTTGGCAAATTACACCACACTGTTGTTTTGCTTAGATGAAGCCAAGCAAGAAACAAACTGGATTTAAGACAGAACATTATTCTGGCTTATGTTCAGTCTCTGCTTATTATTTTGGCAGACTTCTGTTAAGTTATTATCCCTTAAAATACGAGAGGGTGTTGAAAAATACAACAGTAATTGTTCAATGCAGGTGTGTATTAAAGGCAGAGTTGTTACAGTTAGCCTTAGTTTATATTCTTTATTAAAAGGAGCTATTAAAAGATTTTTGCAAGAGGAAAGCCAGTATCAAAATCTCTGATTATAGGTCTGGAGGATAGAGTCCAACAGGCAGTTTTGCATTAAACCTAACCTGAAAAATTCTGATCTTTGAAGGTTGGTAACACCAACCAGAACTACACGCTAACAGAAAGGACTGTTTATTTACAGATTCCATACATACATCTCAGTTGGAAAAGCCAGAATGTTTTGTTCCTATTGTATATGGAGGTCTGAATAACTGAAAATGAAACTACTCAAGTCATGCACAATAATCTACTAATGTCCTCCAGTCTGTCTCAAACTAACCCACAATATACTAAAAATACTATATTCATACCTTACAGTGTCTAAGAAATAACATTTTGGAGCTGGAAGAAGTCTTGAAAAGCCAGAAACTACATCAAGAAAGACAGGATGAGATCCAAAATCAGCAGTCATATTTGCCTTTATCCTCTGTCCACCTGAACATGAATGTGCATACAAAAACACACATGCTCCAATCCAGTCTTGCCAGCAGCTATTTAAAGATGTGCATATTTGCCAATGATAGCAGACCTACAATAACATTCCTAGTAATGCAAAATCCACTCTGTGGCATGCTTGCAGTAAGCTATGTTTTGTTTCCATCCTTGTACCAGAAAAAGACTCCAGTTTAGTTCAGGAGTCAGAGTATCATAAATCTGTTAGGTGAAGTCTGTCCTTCTAGATGTGAAGCATATGACACCCACTATTAATATGCAATTTGACCGGGAACCTGGACTGTTTCAGTTGTTTCAGCTTTTAGATTCAAGGCGAAGATCATGGCAGGGTGTTAAGGCATAAACTCATTTGAATCTTCCTGGATGACAAGTAAGCACAGCTAGCAGGAGGACCAAAGCCACACTAAAGCAAAGATCTGTGACCATAATGTTAGAATGCATTCAGTGTACAGGCACCAGTGGATTGACCTTTGTTTCCTACAAGCATTCTAGAATAACGCTTACCAGTAAGTGTTTTAGCAGGCTGTTGATTTTAAGCTATGGTAAATTAAATGGCAGAATGGGCCGGGGAGTAGGGAGGTTGTGAATACTTTGACAATACATTAGCATCATAATCCTCACAAAAACATAAGGTAATGAGAACAAAGCAAAACAATTCCTTACCTCCCCTGAATCCTATAGGATTAGGTTTCTGTATATCTAGCAGACACCACCCATGAACTACATTGTATGCTCTAACATTCCAGTAAAAATAATGGTGTGAAATTCAAGTAGCAGTCTAACCATACACAATTTGGTTGGGCAAAACTCAACATTTTCTGTGCCTACACTATAGCCCTTGAGCAACAAGAAAAGGTTGTTGTTCAAGACAGGATTTCAGCAGAAACAGCTGGAATACATCACTTCTGTTCACTTTACTTAGCTGCAATAAGGGCATATGTATCAAGCATTCCTTCACTTACCCTTAATTAAAAAAATAAATTTGTAAAGAAGAATTTTCATACTAGTAGCAAGCTATAAACCTCATTCCAGATCAGTCTCTCTTGTATAATTACATAAAGCTTATTCTCTTGGTGAAAGTGATAATAACCCTGAATGTGGGTTTTAAATAGGGCCTTTGGGAAAAAAAGGCCAGATGAATCAGCAAACTGCAGAAAAAAGCTGAAAGATGGACTTTTGCACTTGCACTCTCACATACCATCAAATTACAGCAGACTTATGGAATCTGAATGGTTTAGGTTGGAAGGGACCTTAAAGATTATCTAGTTCCAACACCCTATTGGTTTAGCCAGGTTTTTCTGTCTAGTTGAAAACATGCGGCAAAAGCAGTTACATTCCACCACTTCAATAAAACAAACAAACAAAAAAAACCTGAAGTGCCTTTTGCATGGAAAAAAGAAAAAAGCTATAGGACAGCTAAATAAATAGATCTGCCACATTAAAGTTTGCTGCCAAATACAATTCTTCAGGATCTCTTACAAGTATTGCAAAGTGCAATTCCTTTCAATAAAAGCCTGTATTTAATTGCAGTGACCTTAATAAAGGATCACGAAGACTACATTCAAGACTACTAGACAGTAATTTATTCATCCCCCCAGCCAATTGGTAAAAGAATCCTCCACCTCATCTGAAGGGCCGCCATTTCCAGCTCTTCAATGTACTCTAAGTAGAAACAAACTCTTTATGGTTTTCACCTTCTGGAGGTATCACCTCCAGTACGCCAACTTAGCAAGATTAAAGAGAGAAGCAAAGTGTTTGACCTGCACATAGCTGAGGATGATTCTGTTGACACAGCTATTAGACATGCTTCAATAAACCTGCTACATATGGTGTACTATAATTAACATTATCAATAGCAGCAGCATTGTAGAAATCATTAACAGAATAATTAAGACTTGGACTAAGTTATCTCTAGAGGTCAGGTCTCCAACTCCTGCCTCAAGTAGGCCTAGCTTTAGTCACTTACCTCACACTGCCTCAGGCCTCGGCCTGGTCAGTTTCAAAAGTTTCCAAGGGTGGATATGCCAAGCCTCTGTACCAGTGTTATTCCAGTCTTTGTGGGATTTTTTTCTCATTATGTTTCTTTGGAACTGTTCTTGCTTCAAGTTGAGGCTGCTGACTCTTTCCAGAGTGCACCTCCGTGAAGAGCCCACCTCCATCTTCCCTGCGCTGAGGTAGCAGAAGACCGCTAGTAGCTACTGCTCAAGTCTTTTCCAGGCCTAGCAAGCCCAGCTCCCTCAGACTCTTCTCATAACATTTTTCTTTTCTAAAAACTTGCACATGCATTAGTGGGTGGTTACCGGCCTTCCACTGTTCTTCTCAAAGGAGAAACCCCAGACTTCAGGATTTTTTGCTTTTAATTATGCTTTTTCTGTAGAGAGAATGCATACGCACACCAGCTTCCCACACACACGGACATATTTGCTTCTTGTTCTAGGCAACGATCACAGAGGTAAACATGCTCACAAGTCCATTCAACAACGCTTTTCTGTCTTATTTGTCACACTTCAATAATTCTTAGCCTGCAACAGGGAAAAAACAGGACCAAGGCCTAATCTCCACTGGGTGCCTGTATTTACCAGAGAAAAGCTTTGAAAATCCCCACAGAGGTCTCTTTTGAAAACAGGCCCCAATTAAGCCAGATGACAGGCTGTCATTACAAGAAGCATCTTCAGGCACCTCATCTCTGCAGTCCAGCCAGGTGCAATCCACTGTTGGCTTTCAGAAAAATGCCAGTACCCCCATGGTCCTGCTCCCGTAGGCAGCCAGCACTACCACGCCTAGCCGGGGTGGCAGCCATTTTATGTCGCCCCTCCAGACCTCTTGCAGCTGGCTTTCAAGGAACAATGTTTCTCTCAGCAGAGCAAGAAAAACAATTGTTTGGATCCGTTTTGTTTTTGTTTTGTTTGTGTTTTTTTTTTGTTGTTGTTGTTTTTGTTGTTGTTGTTTGTTTTGTTTTTTCCTATCAGCACACACAAAAATCTAGTGTAATAACAAAAAAACACCAAGCTTTGCCTTCCTCTCAGAAGGACATCAGGAACACCTGGTGATACAGCCTACTGTATTATGCATACATTGCCATAAAATCCCTACCCGCAGTATGAATCGCCAGTCTAAGATACAAATTAAACCCAAGAAAACATTTAAAATGCAGTCCCTCTCACAGTTCTGCAGTAAATCTTATTCTACTTACCACATTTATTTAGTGCTTTAGTAGCAGCAATGAAATTAAGACACAGAAAAGCCTAGTCTACTCATCTGTTACTTCTTCCTAATGGTAGACAGAAAAAAAAGCAATAATATGCAGCATCTTACAAAGATGATACGGGGCCTGGAGGAGAGCCTGAAAGACCTGGGTCTGGTCAGCCTTGAGAAGAGAAGGCTGAGATGGGATCTGATCAATGTCTGTAAATACTTGAGGTGTGGCAGACAGAGGGACATGGCCAACCTCTTCTCAGGGCTCTGTGGGGGCAGGACAAGGGGCAGTGGCCACCAAATGGAGCCCAGGCAGTTCTGCACCAACACACAAAAGGACTTCTTCCCGGGGAGGGTGCTGGAGCGCTGGGACAGGCTGCCCAGGGAGGCTGGGGGGGCTCCTTCTCTGGGGATATTCAAGGCCCGTCTGGACGCCTCCCTGGGCAGCCTGCTCTAGGGAACCTGATTTGGCAGCGGGGCTGGACCCAGTGATCTTTCGAGGTCCCTTCCAACCCCTACAATTCTGTGATCTTCTAATCTGTCCACAAATATATTTTACTACTTCAGTGCTGGAGAAGGCTATGTGCCCATCCATATGGGGCCAGAGACAGACCCTGCTTTCCTCTGCATTGCTACCACCAGACTCTGCCCATCAGTAATTCCACCACCAGCCAAATCCACAGAGGGACAGTTGCCTTCCACAGCTGTTACTCCTAGGTCTTTCCCCCTTCGTGAGTCTGGGAAGGGAAGGATAGACTCAGCCTCTCTGGAATTGGATAGAGCAGTTAATTGAGGTATTTGAAAACTTTTTTATTTAATATCATTGTGCAGGTGGAAGGAAGTTAACATTTTTTATATATAAATATATATATATAAAACATTCTGTTATTCAGCAATTCAGAAACACTAGAGTAAGAAAAGTTTTCATCTTTATGTTTAAGATTCTCTTGTTTGCATCAGTTCTGCAAAGAAATAAAGGATGTGTGCTGTGAAAACTAAGTGTTACCTGATTGTTGTTTGTTGTTTTTTTTTTTTTTTTTTATGCAGATTTCATAATCAGTCCCTCATGCAACAGAAGCCTGTACGTTTTTGCATTTATTTCAGAAAATTCAATTTCAAGTCCTGATATAAAAACAACTGAACCTTTAAAGTCCATACAAATATTAGAAAATGAAGATGAGAAGGTATAAAGTTTCTTGCAAGTAACATTTGATATATATAATGTAATTACATTTCAGAATTATTAATATAGTTTTTCCTGTAATTTCCAATGGATGTCTTAACACAGCTGATGAAGAAGTAGCCCGACCTAATTCCCAGTTCTATCGTAGTTGTTTGTTATGTTGTGGACAGCACTTCCGGGATTTTTTTTTCACCCTAAGAGTGTAATATATTAAGAAACAGAAGTAACAACCCTCATCAAAACTTAGCCCAAGTGTCTATTATTGGACCTGATCTCCAGACTGAGGTTTCAGGAGACAGCTTTACATAAATTTTAAAAATGGTAATACTCGTCTATTTGCAAGCTAGCATTTCAAAGCATGTGTTGCCTAAATCTGCTTTGAATTAGGCCTTTGCATCTGCTATTATACTTCAAAGAAATGACTTCAATTAAACTTAATTACTTCCTTCCATAGCTTTGGATACAGCTTTTACTATATTTCATTTCTCTCACAGACTGCGTGGCAAATAAATGACTAATAGAAGTACAAAAACAAAAACTATTAAGCAAATACATTACATATACACAGCAATAGTGTACATGTATTACACTAATTAAGTTATTGTCATAGTCTGCAATCACACAAATGGAACAGTAAGAGGGAACTTTTCACACAAGATCAGCAAAACCAGGCTCATCCTTTGAAGTTTATAATACCTTTCTTACCTAATTTATAAAGAGTTTTTAAATTCCTGAAAGCAAACAAGCCTATTAAAACACAGTTACTTTATACTTTTTACTCAATAATAGTATATTGAAAAATAGCATCTAGGCAGCAAGCTGGCTACTAATTATATTCCTCTTTATCCTGTTTGTCTAGTAGTCCCAGAAACATGTAAAATAACTGTCCTTTCCAGTCACCTTGAATACCACACACGATTCAATATGAATCCTGTAATCTCACTTTGGTTTCCCCCCCGTCTTCAGAGGTATGAGGAAGCATACAAACAAGGATTGGGTTTTAATCAGAGCAAGAGGCGAGGTAAAGCAATGGTAGTACTAGCATGTAAGCATAGCAATTCTTCCTATTTCTTTTGGATGAGAAAGCCTCAAGGATTTTTTATTATTTTTTTTTATAGGCATAGTTCATATATTATAGTTGGCAATGACTATTTTGATCCAAGGTTAAAACAATCTTACATCCACTAAAGAGAAAGAGTGGAACAACGTTATCCTACCGTTTCTGTTCCAAGCACCAAAATAACCTGTTTCAAAACAGCCATTTTTCTGTTACTAATAAAACAGTGAGAAACAACCAGCAATTAATAAAGCACACAGCTGTTTATGTAAGTTTTTACTGAGCAAAAACACAATGCCAAATAGCTGTCACATATCTAAGGCTGTTAAAGCCACAGTTCTCTTCAGGTCTCAACCCCAATTTCAAAACACATTTTCATTTGGTACAAAAAGTTTCCGCCCAGTAAATAATTTTATTATCAATTCAACATTCGGGTTTTTATCTTGTTTTTCTCTCCAAGTAGACTTACTGCAGTTTTATCTAAACAACTGATGAGTTCTCCATTTTCCTTCCTACAAGGATGCTTATTTCCATAAATGGATTACTCTTTCCCATAATTTGCTTTAGAGCACTTTCATGCAATGCTTCACAAGACACTTTACAAATAAAACACCAGTGACTTAATGGTGCCATTAGCAAATCGTGACAAGAGATGGTACTTAGCTTTGAGGCCCACAAGTCAGTTCTTCAGGCCTTATTCACAAGGGGCTGAGAACTTCCCTTAAAGGGCAAGATTTGGCAGACAGACAAAAATTAAAAAGCAGCAAATGTGTTAAATTCCATTTTCTTTTCACTGTCACTGAATGTTTTGCTGCAGACTTTGAAGCTGAAAGGTAGTTACAATACATCTCCACATATCTGTGACCTGCATGATATCTACCTTTTGGGAGATGCACTTTTCACTGTGTGATCGTTCTTCATTGCAATGGCCTCAGGCAGATTTGAAACTGATGATCAGAGGTAAGAGGTAAAGTAAGAGTCTGTAGCTCTAAAAGCTCTTGCAATTAGCATTCAGAACAAGCACACCAAAGTCAGCCTCTCCCACTGGAATCAATGAATGGCTAGTAGTAATAAGGTCTCATGTAAGATCTCAGTAGTGAAAAAAGCACAGCCAATCTGGTTCTTCTAATACTTCTGGTTAACATTGGTTTTGGCAAATATCTAAAGCTGACTTTTTGGAAGCATTTATTTTCCAACCACCATCTGAAATACCAGACAGACCAAGAGGCAAAGAAAACTACGCAGACAAAGCTTAAACAAAACAACAGCTGAGCTTCACACAATGTACCTTGAGTACAAGCACTCCATGGGGACACCAGCTGAATTCACACACCACCCTCTAGACAGAAGTGTACATACACACACACTGAGTTATCAGAACACATCTAGGGCAATAAAGGGCCTAAGAGCATAAGTCCAACATACATGGTCATCAACTCTATTATACTATTTAAGTACAATTACCATCTCAAACTATAGCATTAGTGCTACTCAAATACAGTACTACTTCTTAAATAATTCAGCTACCTACCCCTTTCACCCACTGTTAAAATGTAGAAATTAATCAATGCAGATATTTTGTGGTACCCAGAGTTTCTGCAGGATTACAGATGAGTAGTAGTGGCACATAGAGACAAGGAGACAGGTGACCCATGCGCATTGTTCAAAGGTAACAAAGCTAGATAGCGTGCAACCTACTCAGCTGAGCGTAGCTGGACAAGGTCACAGGGGTATCTACAAGTCCAGGAAAAATGTTGGCTGCTGTCATGACTAGATGAAGGAGGGACCACTTCTTTTTTCCATTCTAGGTGCACTAAAACCAGATTGCATTGCTCAGAGACACTGATTCAACACAGTGGACAAGAGCATTTGTCACCTCTCTAACTCAGGGCAGTGGGGCACACACATGATAAAGCTGCGCTTCTGCTACAAAACTTCCCATATAGATTCTTCCCCCATTTAAATGGTGGCTAGATCTGGTTATTGTCTAGACACTGGCAACCAGCCCCTCACTTAAGTGCAAACAATTCACACTGCTGGAAGCTTTTTAGGTAGTACCACCCGCATAAAGATTTGTCCCCATGTAGGCCACCCCTTTGCATGTGTGCTGGCCCTCAGCTAGGCACAGTGCAATGTCTGTAATATTCAAGAAACAATCTTAAACGCAAGCCTGGAAAACTAAAAATAAAAAAGTGTATTCCAGTTGTATTCTAGTATTCTATACAAAAAAAAAATTTACAAAAAATGTATTTTATATATTATAAAAATATATTTTTATATATAAAAAATACTATATGTTTTTGTATAGAATACTATAATGTGTATTCTAGTATTGTAGGTGTGGTTATGTTACCACATTTATACAGCTGTGCTGGCACAACAGAGGGGAAGTGAGTAGCAATGGGCAGCCTACAAAGCCAGAACTACTCCAAGGAAAGGGCGAGAGGACAGTGGGTTCCTGGGACACTATATTTAGTATTCTCAAGAGGAAGTGTGGTTAGATGGGGGGAAAGCTATGTCATTTAAGGTCTTCAGATCTTAGTTGATTTGAAGTGACCTGATAAAACCACTAAGATATCTTAACTGGTTTAAAAAAAAAAAAATGCAAATGCACAAGTGGCAGTGAATGCAAAGGAAAAAATACATATATATGAACTACAGTTTATAACAGAGCTGCAGAGACAGGCTGCCAGGCCTTAAGAGCATGCAGCAGAGCAGCCAGCTCTAGCTGAGAGAACACACGCACTGTAGTACAGGGTCTATTTGCAGAGTATTCCAAAACTGCCATTTCTTGGAGCTTGTCTGAGATGTTCAGTGGCTTTTCTCTTCCCATTCCCCTGCTTAAGAAGAAAAACATTTAGTAGGGTAAATCTATTTTTTTCTGTGAAAGTATTTTTATGCCCTGTGGAAGGAAATAAAAAGAGAGAGATAAGGAGACCTTCAGAGACAGCTGTCTGAAATTCCCTTATTAACCATACAGAAAAAAAGTTAAAGTTTTTTCTCTACAAAAATTCCATAAAAGATACGTCTTCAAGCATTTTTCCCCCACTTACACATTCCAGAGCTCCAAGGATCAATCCCACAGGACCGTGAGTCAGTCTCCTTCTTCATTCTGTTTTTTTTTTTTTTTTTTTTTTTTTTTTTTTTTTTTTTTTTTTTTTTTTTTAATGCAAAAATCTTCCTTCTGTCTCCACATATGAAGCACTAAGAGAAAGTTCTCTTCTGTTAATACTTTATTACCTGACCAGACTGCCACAGACAAATGCAAACACAGGACAATTACCATAGATCAGCTGACACACTAACTTGTAACTCATTCACTCACATGGCTGAGTGCGCTAAGGTAGAAAATTTTAGTAAAACTATTGTGAATTTCAGTAGTATCATAAGCCCCAATAATCATCTACTGAGATTTGAAACCTTTATTCACCTGCCAAATCAGAACAAATGTAAATAGGAGAGGAAATTATTCTAGAATATCTGCATCCCACAGCGGAATACAACACAGTAAAACATCAAAACCTAGCACGGATGAATCCAAAAAAATAAATTGAGTTCCAGTTATGAGAAGGGGACATGTCTTAGGAATTTGGAGAAGCACATATAGAAACTACGGGATCATAATTTCACAATCTAGTATAAAACAATAGAATAGTGATTATTCAAAAATATTCAAGGTGGTGCTCTACTGGCCTAAATAGGTTTGTAATGATACTAATGTGAATATTAAACAGCTAGTAAATACACATTGTTTTTTGTTAATTGTTGTATCATCCTATCTTTCTCAGAAGGAAATGGCTAAAATCTGAGCGAACAACAGATTTGAAAGAAAATAAAGTTCATTATAAACAAAAGGTTGGGAAGTGTACAGAAAAGTGATACTGTGGATAATATGGTATTTTGGTTTTGGCTTTTCTAGAATTAAAACACCAAGTACCACAAAATGATGTCTTAACTGTTGTCACATACTCAGGAGGTCATTCCCTTCACTAAAGACCTAGCAAACTTTTGCTAGAAGTGAGGTTATTTGTATTTTAAGGAAGAGAATTTTTGAAAAGAGAAGATACCTAATCCTGCAAACCAGCATGCAAGCAATGCCTCATTAGAAGAAACAGGATCTATAAATAATTCATTCCGCATTTCTTCTACGCAAATTGCTATTCCCATGAAATAAACATGTTTTTCTGCTGACTTCCAACTGCTCCACACCTGGATCTTACCAGCCTATGCTAGTATTCCACTGCCTATTGGTAATGCAAATTGCTCTAAAATACATCTTTCATAAGAAGCTACACTTCATTTAATTACTAGCAAGTGTGGTGCTCCCACAGCAATTTTAAAACGTCACACATGCTGCACAGGTATACAAGAAATACTTAATAGGATTGCCTTTAGACAACATAATCCATTACTCCTGAACAGCATCACTTACAAGATTTCATATCCTAAACCCTTCCATTTCAGTTCCTGCCTCACCTTTGCTCTTCTCAATAGTAAGGAAGAAATAGAATATCCTGTGTGGTATTTTATCCAATATCAAATATATAAAGCTAAGAATGATCATTTTCCAGATGGTTCTGCTAAAGCGATCAGAAACAAAATAACTGTCATTATTTTAAACACAATGCCCCACTTTTACAGATTTTGTACTGATAATTTCAGTTGGTTGACTGATTAAAAAATTAAAAATGATATAGCCATGCACTTCCTAAAAAGCATGTGAATGACTCTGGTCTCCAGAACACATGATGCACAACACAATCACATTGTCTTTTTTTATTCCAGAGTTCCCAGTATGCAGAAACCCATGAACCCAAAGAAAAAGTGCAGGTCTCTTAACTCAGCTCAAGTGATGCATGGATTATTTGCAAGAAGAACCACAGAAAATGCAGTAGATGCAGATTTCTTCCACCAGGAATAGCAAACAACCCACATTGCTGACAACCATAAGGCAACTGCTCCGTTAGCTTTGAGGAATGATAGGGCTCAAGGCAAAGTTTTGCCTTATTTCTTGGGACTGCACCCTATAATTAGGGCTTCCTTTACACACCTTGTTCACAGATCCCCATAAAGGTCCGTTTTTCCTAACCCCTTGAGACAGGGCTCGGATTCCAACACTACCAAGTTAACGCACCTCCACCTCTGTCATATTTGCATATTCCCAACCATCTGTGCTACAAATTGGGCCATGGATGGAGAGCAGCTGTTGGGCAGAAGAAAGTATTGGGAACAGGTTATGGACAACAATAACAAAATCTATTTAGTTCATAGGCTGGAAATGTTCTTGGGTACAACTAACTTTCCACACATCAGCACCTATCTTCAGCAATTAAGGGATCAAACAGTAACACGCAAACCAAGACCTCCCACTCTTCCCACAGAATTCCCAATCCTGTTCAAGGTGTCAGCCATTGAATTGCAGTTGGCTGCATGGCTCAGGCCCATAATAATTGAAAATCAAACTAAAACTCTGTAATAAGTTTAAAACCAGTAATTTCAAGTCTCTTGCACAAAATAGCTATTTTATGGCAAGAGCTGCTCTGGGTATGTGAGCATTTGACCTTTCCTTTCCACCTCTAATACACACAAGGATTTATTTATTTTTCTTTAAAAAGTCTCACACAAACAAATCCCTCTAAATGAAGTCAACCTGCGCTGCACAAATATCACTTCTCTGGGAAAAGGTGAAGAACAAGCCCTGGACAGATTGGTGTCTGGGACTACACTTCTGGAAGGTGCACAGATACTACTGGAATGAAACAACAGATTACTGAAAATTGCCTTTTTGAATTAGATGAGCAGATGCTGTGATATTTGTGACTAAAACCTAAGACTACTTTTTTTAGTGATATTTTAAGCTGCATTTCAGGTCCCCTTTAATTGATGGTGCATGTTTATTTATTCTGACACCAGATCTGCTTTGTTCTGCCTGCCATCTCACTACAAATATTGAAGAGCACATCTGACCTCTATTTCAAGCGTTTTGATATATTACAAAGTATAAGAACCTGCTGCTTCCTGTGATGTGTGCAATGCTGTAATCTACCATTATTTGGCATTCATTATGTACCAAAATGAGAATTTAAAAAAACAAAAGAACAAGACATATCACCGAAGCTCACGCACAAGTCTATAAAGAGGCTGTATTTTGAGAGGACTACTTGACCTTTAATATAGGAATTTAATAGTCCATACCCACAATTATGCATAAAACACACATAGCCTAAAGGGGGAGAGAGAAGGGGGCAGAACATCTGGATGACATATGCTTCATTGCTTAAAGATGAACTGCAAACCAAAAACCTTTTGCCCCATTACTGGTTTATCATGTAATACTTAAAAGCAGAACTGAGACAGGTCCTAATTTTGTGCTGATTTTGCAGTTTGGGTTTTCACACCTCTGCTGAATTAGGACAACAGAAGTCCAATTTTAAACTAATTCAAGCATGCTTATACTGGAGGTTGTCTTGTTTTAGCTACGTAGGCATCAAAATTAAGTTCATTCAACCAAAGGAAAGCCTTCTGTAGGACTCAGCCCGACTACACTTCTGTCTCCTTGTGCTTGGGAGTGGACTAGTATATAATCTTTAAAGTATAATTACTTAAATATCATTGCAAATGAGAACAAGAATGTTTTATACTTAGAATTTAATTTTCCTCATTTTTTTCAAGAATCCAACACAAAAAACATTACTAAATTTCTTGTGCTACACCCTATAAAAAAATCTGACATGGTAATTAAGCACCACTAGACCATAATACAGCAAATCATAGCCCTACACATTGCCAGATTAATTAATGCAACTTCATTCACTGGAGCAAATTAGAAGCAAACAATATAGACCTACAGAAATGAAGTCTTCTAGTTAGTAACAGAATAACTGTAAGGCATTTAAAATAGAAATGACCAACAAAAGGAGCATCAGAAAGAAGCAGCTGTGGAGTTTTGCTAGGATCCATTAGAACATCTCTCACTGTCTACAAAAGCATTTTTATTTTTTGGAAGGCAGTGGGGGTGGGGGAAGTCAGCCACAGCAAATAAAGGATGGGCTGATTCAACAAGAGACCTGGTTACTGCCTCAAAAATGCTGATTCTGCTCTGTAACGCTTTGTTGCATCTGCCTGCTAACTTTCCAGCTCACTTGCATACCTCATAAGGGGCACCTTTATGCATTTACACTGCAATTGTTATCTGGAAGGTTGCTTGCTATTACAATGCCTTTAAGGCACATGACCCATACTGTAGAAACGTGAGTTTCCAAAACACAGAATACAGGTACTATACAAAAACAGAGCACTAATGTTACACAGCCTGCTACTCTTGGAAGAGATTTTTCAAAGCAGTCTTGCAGCAAACTATGTGCTTTTTGCTATTAACTACATTTGCAATGAAACATTTTCAGGACTCTTGAAATGGGTACAACTCCTCTTGTATTTTCCTCACAGAAAATTTCTCCCCCTCAAGCACTTTATAATTAAAAATAGAAATAAAAAGAAACCTTGCAGAAGCCACAAAGTGTGAAAAATGGCAGGAAACGGAAGTTCAGAAGACTGATCTCTTGTATTTACATGACACTTTCCATCCCTAAAGATACAATGGTATGTTCACAGAAATTATCCCAGCCACAATAAAAATAGCTCAGCCCACAGAACTGTTGATCAGCAAACCACCATAGGCTGAGTTGAGCACCCAGATTACAGTCAACTTGCAGCAAATTCAGCAGTTGCTGGGAAATGACCCATCAGGTGGGCATCCTCCCACAAGGAGGGCTACCTTTGTTCTTTTCATTAGAATCTCTATTTGTCATCATGGCAAAGGATAGAGGACACCGTGAGAATCAAATGAGACCAAAGTATAATTCTCAGCACAGGAAAATAGATAGGTCCCATTTTTTTTGCATAAAAATTACTGCAGTCAATTTAGCAGTCAAGAGGCATGTGAATGATCTTGGACCTCATTCAAGCAGGATATACACATTGCCTCCACGGACAGCCCTGCACTCTGCAAACCCCTAGCAGTACACAGATTTATGCTGAGACACAAGATCTTTTATAGCATCCTTCAAAACACTGCTACTGGCAGTGCTAAGGGGTTGGGTTAAAAACTGCAAGTTACAGTTTGTGATATTGTTTTTTCAGTTTTGTAATTAGATAAGGAAAATATTAAAGAAGCTATGGATTTTAGCTAGCCACCTGCTTACTTTGGAAAGAATAACTCAAAGTCATTTGTGGTCACAACAGCATTGCCTGAGGTTGTACAAAATTCTACAGTAGTTTGGGATGGAAAGGACCTCAAAGACCACCCAGTTCCAACCCCCTGCCATGGCAGGGACACCTCCCACTGGACCAGGCTGCCCAAGGCCCCATCCAAGCTGGCCTTGAGCATTTCCAGGGATACGGCATAACACTACTTACAACACAATTTCACTGAAGGTTTCATTGGTGATCTCTGCAGATAGAAGGTTACATCCAGTCTACAGACACATGAAATCACTTTTGTTCAGAGTAAATACACAACACACAAAACAGAAATAAACATCCTTCTAGACTTCATACTTAGTCTTCTCAGGCCTGTCAAGTACATTTTTTGTTAAATTCTACCACACTAAAAGCTACACAGTTAAAACTGCCCTGTGATGACAGCATAATTCACCTTCATCATCTCCTTCAAAACCTCAACTTAAAAAGAAGAATCTGAATATGAGAAGGCATAATCCATTGCAAAGCGTGGTATTTATGAAGTAACATTACCCATTCTATCTGTTTTAAAGTATCACTGCCCAATCCTCAGTGGGGGATATTAACATTTTACAGGGTACCATCATCATTCATGTGTTTGCTGTAGGAAGACAGGTGCACTGAAGTGTCATTTTTCAATTAATCAAAAACCGGGGTCCCTTTGAAATAATGTATTTAATAACATTTTGAAGAGCCAGTGGCTGATACAGCAGAAGTCAGGGAGTTCAACATCTGCAGAGTTAACAGTGATTACATAAGTAGTAATCACTCTGTTAATCTAGTAATCAGCAAGGTGGCACGTAGCTGCCATAGTAACAAGCAGAAGATCAACTGTTTTCTTCCAAGAAAAGCCTACACTTCACTCAGCTATTCTGCTATGATTTTAAAAGACATGGTGGTGAGGAAAAAAAAAAAAAAAAAAAAAGATCTTGTGTATTAGAACTTGCCTCTTTCTCTGCATTTCCTCAACAGAGGAGAGAATTTCTCAGAAGAGGGTTTCAGTAGTTATAATTCAGAATGTCCCACCAGTGATTGGGATACAGACTTTCTGGGGCCACAACAAGCAACAGTCCTGATTATTTTAACTAGAGAGTACACAAAGGAACACCCCAGAGACAACACACATTTTAGGAAAAATCACCTTCCCAAGCACTCATACAAGTGCTACATACAGAGATGATTTCTTGCAGTAATTACAGCAAAGGGGGGTGTCTTGGTATCAGACATTATACAGTTGTACAGTTTTTCCAATATATTTAAGTAAACTGCAAGTTAACTTTGGTTAATTATTAACTACAAAGAACAGAGATGAGTGGCTATTAAATACATCGCCATCAAACATCATTTATATTAAGCTTTTACACATACAGAACTCCAGTATTCACAAGCCCCAATATCTTTGTGAAAGGAATGAGCAAGAAGGAAAAACTAAAAATAAAATCTAGGAACTAAGGCAGGTAGAGCCACAAGGCAGCTCCACAAAGCTACTCAGAACAGATGTGGCAGGGAAACACAGTTTGTCTGCCTCCCTATACACTGTGTCACTACCTATTCAAAGTTTTTATGTATATAAAAGTATTTGCTATAGGTATGGTTCCACACAGGCTACTGACCAAACAGACTAGGGAGCTGGAACAAACCTAAGAGAACGGAGGAGGATGAGGGTAACAGGTTTGTAATTTCAGGAAAGAACTAAGCGTCACATTAAGAGATACATACTATTCTCAACTTCCTTGCTATGGTACAAGTTTGAAGAATATTTGTGATCCCCTTTGGGCAATTGCTGCTTTTGTTTCTGTCAGATCCAGAAATTACACAACTACTCATATTTATATGAAGTACAGGCATTACATTAAGAACTCATACACAGTTAAGTATCTAGATCTATACATTTAGATTACTCCTGTGGGATGTCTGACTAAAGAAGTCCAGCCTGCCTTATGACAAAGCTAATCTTCTCTTATCTGTTTCACTTTTTATCCTTGCACCTGCTTGTGTTAACAAGATTAAGAACCAGGCTGGCAGCAGGCTCCCTGTCAAGGAACACCAATGTATCTATTGATTTAATCATCGGAACTACAACCAAATGGAGCTGCAGGGCTGGGCAGAGGGGAGGCATTTAGTGTGTTATGATTCAAACTCTAAAGGCAGGCCCTGCAGAAGTCATGCTGGGAGACATTGTGCCATCAGACTGTGCAGGAGGAGGCTGGGGGAACACACTGCAGCTTTCTTCTAGAATGATATTCTCTTTTAACTGTCAGTGCCAGAAGGAAGATTTTGTATGTGATCTTTTAACATTGTCAAAAAAAAGTTTCCCTTCTTCTGGAACCTACAGATCCAAGCCAAGTCTAGGGAGTGTTTAAAAAAGGGGTGCATCTGCTTATCTCTGCGAAGCCAGGCTCCATCCACAGAGCTCCTACCGCCCCATCCCAAGTTGCAACTTAACTCTCACTTGCGTCAGTGCTGTCTGCTTAAGGGATTCTGTTACCATCCACCTCCATGCAGAACCTCTGAGTTCAAGGAAGTTCCAGCACTTGAGGTAGACTTCACCATATTTATTTAAAAAACTGCCACAAGATCTGCGCTCACAAAAGTAAAAACTAATCCATGCACTACAGACCTACTACTAGGGAAAGAATTAGAGGGAAAAACAGTGCAGTGAAATAAGCAGTTATTTTTAGAGTTCAACACTGAGGAAAGTGATAAGAATTGGATTCCAGGTGACACAGGACTGTTTATTATTTGGGGGCTGTTTTGAAGCTTTGCAATTCACCCATTCAGCTGATACGCTGAAGGCAACTGCTGTGAGAGGCCATCCCAAAGTTTGGGATAATCAGCCCTTCGTTAGGAGGTCAGACTGAAAATAACAAAGTATTCCCAGATAGGTTTTATTTACTAAAAGGAACAGAGCACAAACCTATTCAAAATATACACAGAAAGGAGCAAGGGAGATAACCAACAAATCGCAAACAAATCACTTTGGAGCCAGGCGCAGGAGAGGGGCTGCCTGCAAGTGACAATGCCGTAAGGGAACAAACGCCGTTTGTTCCCAACTGGCTGCACTTCCGCCTCCTCCCCTTTCATTCAGGACTCAGTGCTAGCGATGCTCCCTCCATCTCCATGACATGCTGCTTGCAAGTACTTTTATCTGAGGAAAGCAGGCTGGAGAAAGCATATGAGCACACGGTAAGTTTGCAGTTGTATTTGCTGGCGTGAAAGGGGAAAAAACCCTGCATCAAATAGGTCCCTTAATTAGGGATCACAATTAAATGCTAAATATAATTTGTGGAGTATGTGGGTGTTGGGTAAATTCAGCAGGGAAGTGTGTGCTTAAGGAGCAACTGGGGCAGCTGTGTACATCTGCAACCTCTGCTTTAAAAGCAGTGAATGCTGCACAGTCAGAAAAGAAAATAACTTCCCGTTTTGTCCTTTGTACTGGGAGTCTGTTGCCCGAATGCTATAGCTCAGGAAGGAATTCAGCTCCAACAAAGTCAACTGAGACAAACCAGAGCCCCTCACCCCCCTCCTATTACTCGGCACACAGTTCCCTTCCCACTAGCTGATAGCTCGCTGTTCTGACAATGCAGGGAAAGAGGAAAAGAATGGCAGAGGGAAGCAGAGCACAGCTGTACGTTGCAGAATCTCTCCATATTCATTTGCAAACAAAACCAGTATTCAAAAGAGACAACGAAGATGCAATAGGACCATACCGAATCCATGCCTCTGAGCAGCGAGGGGCTCTCTAACAATGCATTCAAGCAACAGATAGAGATTTACCTTCAGAATGCAGGCCATGTTCTTTCTCTAGCCTTCCTACCACAGAGCAGCAGGATTCTACTTTGTGAGCAGCAGTTCCAGTGTCAGGCAAAAGGCTGGTAGAGCCGCAGAACTGCTAGAGCCCACATTCCTGTAGATCCAAATAAGGGTACCACGCAGCCAGGATCCGTTAGTCATATTAGTCTTTTTATGCCCCGTTTGTTCCACCCATCAGCTCCTGCCACTGGCTGGGCGCCAGCCCGGTACCTCCCCTCCATCACATGACCGCGTTTGATTCATGGCTCCAGCGTGTTTGTGAGCCCCAGGACGCGCTCACCATCAAGTGCACGGACAGACAGCAATCTACGGCTCACAGGCGGTCCGTGATGCTCCAAAATCAAGCCACGTCTTTATAATTAGTCCCTGTGCAACTCCCTAAGTGTTCCCAGGAGACAGTTGCTGCCAGTTGGTCCAAGTTCTTTGTTATTTGGGCTCTGAAAACCCTTACACTGCCTGTGAGAATGAAGTATTGTTTTGTGTTCGGCCAGCTTCCTTTGGTGAGCTCATCGTTATCAGCAAGCAACACAAGTACCCCACCAAGGGTGCCTGTGCTGTGCTGTGCTGCCTTGCCCTGCAAAAGGCTGCCACACGTCACAGGGAAGGGAAAGCTTTTTGGTGCAGGTCTGAAAAAGGCTCTGAACTTCCTCTGGGGTTAACTACACTGAAGTGGTGTTACCTGCGGATTAATGAATTCACTCGTGAAATTCTTATTGCAGTTAGTTTTTGCCTGTGGTTTTTCTACATCATCTCACCATACTCAAACTTCCCGGTACCGCACTCTGTATATCATAAAGGTCTTACTTCTTATTTGTTGCTTCTCCTGCAGTCTTTCTTCCACTTCCACGCTGTCCCAGCATTGCTCAGTACTACACCTTGTAACTCTTCTCATTTTCTGCACTTGACACCTCTGTATACTTTGTGTGCTATATTGCTTCACTCCTGTGATTTTGTGTGATAAACACAAAATTCCTTGAAATTGATGCAGTCATCCTCTCTGCACTGCATCTGGAACCCAGACTCTTAGTATGTGGTATCCAGAAGGGGTTAGTACTGTGCCACCCATTTAGTAACTGATACTGCTCCTACCTGGCAAGCTGCTCCTAACCAGGCACAATCCCTTTAGGCAACAGGTAGATTGACACTAAAGGCATTATTAGCCCTCCTCATTTCCATACAGAGGCAAATCATCCCCAAGAGTAGAACAGAAAGGGACTGTGGAGGCTTTCTGCAGCTCATGCTCCCTGGTTGCAGTCCTGTGCACTTCCAAAGAAAATGCCCATTTGTGTTTGGCCTTTGCACTGTCCCTCCAGACCCACGCAGGTTTATTTTGTTTTCCTCCTCTCTTCTTCAACACAGGCCCTGCAAGCTCCTCAGCCCCTCTCACCACTGAGGAGAACACCTGAGTCGTGGTATAGTCTGAATTCTACTATTACTTTTCAGGAAAACCTTACAGCTTCAAACAAGAGTGCCATACAAGTAAGTGAAAGAGCCCAATGGGAAGTATATATTGCCCTACTCAGCTTACTTCTCGGTGCAATTAATCTAAACCTTACTCAGCTGCAAGACAACCACACTGCATATAAAAAAAAAAAAGAAAAAAGTTGAGTTGTGGAGTACTTCTGCACATTTTACCAGGAGACAATGATTGCTTGGCACCATTAATACTGTTAGAAATTCAGCTCACCACCTCGCTATTATTCAGTGTCATGGTAACAATTTAGCATGGCCACACAGCCTCACATGTTCTGGAGTCTCTCCCCATCCATTTCAAATGCACACTTAGAAACACTCAAATCCACACCTCTCAACTTTCTTTCAAAGAAATTCTAAAAAAAAAAAATAAATAAATAAATAAATAAAAAATCAAGTGTTAATCAAGTGTTGTCCAGACCTAACGTTTTAGGAAAACTTTTTCTTTCTTCTCCAAGATGAAATAAACCTTGAATAAGCTGTTACAGTATTTTATATCTATAGGATATAAAGGATATATATCCTTTACCCAACCCAAGCCATTCTATGATATAGCCTGTCTTACACAGTATATGGCTTTCATACAAAGCACAGTGTTGTCACGAAACATTTACTATTTAGAAAGAAAAGTTAAATATTTAAATGCATGAACTTCCAGGGATCAAAATGCAAGCATCCATAGAAATACTGGAAGAAGGAAAAAGCAAACCCTACAAATCAGTAACAACTTTTCAGATGATTGTTCTTTTATTTCCAATCCAAACTTAGATGAGAACTTTAGGTGTCTGTTTTTGAAGTTGCTCATTTAACAGCAACCAGTTTACACTGAACTAGTTTTTTGTTTGTTTGTTTTAAACAGAAAAGCTTGTGTAATCTTATTTATAAAATTTGTTTTAACAGAACAAATGGAATTTAAAATGGATAAAAAACGTGCTCAGAGAAGAAACTGCCCATCTTTCTAGGTAGCTTACCTCTAGTTAAAGCAGACTAAACTCTGAAGAGTGCTGTGTTCAGCTATACCTCCAGATGTTTTGCCCGTGTAAAAATAAGTAAGGACAAACAAAATGTATAACTCACCGTAGTCACCCAAAGAAGAAAAGCCATCAATAAAATTCTGAAGGCATTCAAAAGCTAAATGATCTGTTCAAAAAAAGTACTGCCATTTAAAGGTAATGTTGCTGACTACAGAATACGGTTGGTTAATAGGCCTTTCTAGCAAGTTCTTCAGCCAAGGACACATTTGTTTTTTCCACTGTTAATGATTTACATTCTTTGCTCGTATTATCAAAACCTTACACTCCCAGTATTTTTATAACATAGAATTCTAACATCACAAAAATATTAAAGCTATTTCACACTTAGATAGGCTTGTGCCAATTTGCCCTCTAACAAGATTTTATCTCTGAGTATACAGCTGTTCACATAAAAGCAGCGTCAGGAAGAACCAGCAACTTCTTCAATTACAGTACTGAAGGCCTGAAATTTGAACAGAAAATTTAAATCCAGCATTTCAGGGGAACGCTTTCTCCTGAGCTGCAGAAATGAAGACTCTTCCCCTGCCGTGCTCCCTCCAAAGATCCAGGCAGATACTGGTTTTATTATACAAAGTGCCTCTCTTTTGGGGGCTTAGGGAAAGAGGAAAAAGTTGTTCTTAAAAAAAAAATAAATAAATAAATACACTGTCCCCATCCATTCTTGACACTTTATCTCATGTTCCACTGCACTTGAAAACACATCAGTAAAGATTTATTATTCTAAATGCAGGAGTGAGTTAATTTAAGTTCAAGACAAAGAAGAGTAGTGTTTTCTTATGACCACTCTAATATAGCATACTAAGAAGGGCACCAATAAAGTTGGATCTGAGCCACCTTGCTCAATGACATCCTGCTTTGCTTCATGGCATCACAAAACTCAGGGAATCCCAAAGCCCCATCTCGGGTTTGAATGGGAAGCTGTCCTCCAGGGAAGAACACTGAAAAAAAATGTTTATATGTAAAACTGATGTAAAGAAAATTGAAAAAAAATGTATATATACACATATATATAAATTCTGGGGCTGAGATAGGAACTTGAGAATCTTGGTTTTTGTTGTTGGTCTTGTGAAGAACAGGAATCCATCTCTACTTCACTGCCTGGATAGTAGGAAAACGGGGAAAAGAGCGCCCACCACTCACTTTGCCTACCCAGCATCTCATACAATGTTATTGTAAGTTCAGTGGAGAGCCCAGCAGCAGCATCCTCTGAGGACTTCAGGAGGTCTTCCCCTGCTCTGGCTGACAGCAGTAGGACTGAGGAGAGACAGCAGCAGCCACTGCACAACATGCTCTGCCATGCACAGAAAGCCAGAGAACGGAGCATGCCACCATTGTCTGCCTCACATCTTCAGAAACAGGGCAGCATGACAGCCAGAACAGAGTGCAGGACAGAGGCTGCTCAGGGCCTGGGTCCAGAAAAAAAAATAAGATCCTGAAGCCAGATTTGTGCCGTAGTCCAGAATTTTCTCTCTTTAGAAATAGAAACTTCTTTCTGTAAACAGCACAACAGCAAGACAAAAGCAATCAAAAGGATATTTTCTAATCTCAGTCTTAGGTTTTGTAGCTCTCTATGGTTACAAAATTTCAACAGAAAATAGACAGATGCAATAAAGGTCCAACCCTGCAACAGTTTATCATCTCCACCTATTCTACCAAAGCTCCCACAGGATATAAACTAGCACTGTGTTTAACTCATGGTCTTGTTGAACTAGAATTATTTCAGCATGCTATAAATGGTCAGTAACACAATGACAGTCATTTTAGGAACCAACAAAAAGTGTTTTGCATATGTAGTCTGGCTTGGAGTTATTTTTTTAAGTTATGGCTCCAATGTTTAAACAGGATGCAGAAATATGATTTATATACAGGAAAACTGAGCAACATTTTCTTGCTTAACATAGGTGTCATATGAAAAGATTTACGGAGAAGGTCAGAAACTCACTAGAACCCACGTATTTCCATTTTTAAACCTCATTATGTACCTGATTTGAGTTATGACAGCAATCAAATTATTATAATGAAATCCAACATCTTCCATTAAAATTATCTCAAAGAAATTCCATTCCTGAAAAATTTAAAATCTTACTTAGCCACAACTCAAGAAACACAAGCAGTAAAAGCTTCTTACAGATCTTGGATCATGAGCTTTTCCTCCCCTGAACCCAAACAAACTGATATTCTAGTCCCCTATTAAATTCACACTATTCTTGAAGCCTTTAGAGGCACTAGGCATCATGCAGTATCCTAAGGTCAGAGTTTGTTCTGCTGGATCTGAAGAGAACAAGATGTCTACCTGTTCATTAAAACCACTGTCATCCATGAAAACTGCCAGTGGCAAAACCCTGCTGTACCTTGTAGAGTCCATCTCAAACTATAAACATACATTCTCAAGGCAAAAGCTTTTATGTCTTTTGTAACATCTGGTAGCTATTGTACCAGACTTTTCATAAAAATATATTTAACGCAATCCTTTTAATTAACAGAGGCAGTGTTACCGGTATATTACCAGCAAGCTTCCCTCTAACAGTTTTCTACACTGCTGTGTAACAGTGAGCTAAAAGATAAAAAGATGCAGTTATAAGGGGATTTGAGGTGGCTAATGAGTTAGAGATCTTTGTATATTGCCTTTATTAGAATAATCAGCAGCCCTGAGTTTGAGGGTTTAAGGTTACAAACAAAAACTGATTTACAAACGAATGATACTGTTAAAAGCACTATTCAAGTTGTACCATCAAACGCAAGAATAAAGAAATAAAAGAATTCAGTTTGTATGTGCAACTTAAATTCAGCCTGTGTATGTGTCCCAGAATTAATATGATCACACTATTCTTTCCCCAAAGGAAGTTGTTTTTTTCTTCCCCCATTTTTCTTCCTTTTTGTAGTTCAATAGAAGGACTTGAAAAAGATGAGAATCAGCATCACACAGAAATGCTATTTCCTACAGGATAACTGCCTCACTTACTGGAAAAATTAGAAGTTATACAGTGAATGAGAAAGAGGTCATAAAGAAAACCCACATCCATTTTCTGATGAGAAGTCTTTGAAAGCAGCTGTGAAGAGGTGGATTCTGTACTTGTCTCTAACAAATCCTCTGCAGTGCCTTCTGAAGGAATAGCTAGGAACTAATATGCTTGTCCCTCCTTTTCTGGGTTCCCAGTTTGACACCATAAGGTCTTATTCACAAATGCAGTGGGTGCTTGCAGCTGCAATTGAAGGTAACGGGAGTTCTATTCTGAGCAGATTTATCAGCACATAATGCTAATGCTTGAGAGAAAAAAAAAATCCCAAACACCCTATATCAGACAACAACATAAATGGACACTTTTTTTCCTGACTCAACTTCTTTCCTACACAACAGCAATATATACCTGCTGTTCAATGTGGATATTACACTGGGTAAGAGCGTGCAGTTAGAGAATCTAATTAGGAAATTAGGCATCCTGTCTACAGGACAACCCGTTCATTGTCGTGAAGCAACATGTGGCAGAGGGTAGCCACATTTGGACAGGGAGGAGCCAACAATGAAATAGCTGCTCTCTACGTGCATCTGGCCAACCTATGCCCATAAACAGGTTGTGAGCATTAAAACTGAAAACAGGTTGTGATCATTTGATTTAAAGTTATGTATGATGCTTAGCACAAAATTTGACTAAGTCAAGACGGCAGAGATAGTCAGCTTGGCACTTTAAACTTTTGAAATCTTAGGTTTGTTATTTAATATTTTTTATGGTAATATCGAGAAATCAGATAGATTCCATCTCCTGCTGTTACAGTGGCATTCAGTGGGGTTGCCCATAAAGTTTTCTATCTTACAAGACTGTTTGTGACACCACTCCCCACAAATGAGCAGCTCATGTGAAAGTGGTTACTTCTAGGTAACAGCAAAGAAAGCAAGATGCTGGCCTGTGACAAACCCTAACCCAATTAATACCAACTGCTGGGTCCACAAACACCACCATTTACTAGGATGCAACCTAAGGATATATTAAGATGATTTTCTCTAAGAAAAGCTACAGAAAGAATGTATGCCATTTTTATGCTAACTTTGAAAAAGAAAGTGTTAAAGTGTTTAAGAATCCCAATACCTTAGCAAACAAGGAGTTTTAGAGTAAGCCCTTTCAGTGGTTCACACGAAGTCCAAACAATGGTCCCTGTACCACTGTAAAAATGGTATCTTTGTTAATTTGGGTGATTTATGACTTCTGATGATGCTGATGATTTGTTAAGTCTTTTAGAATTTTCAAGAGAGCATTAGCTCTTTTGTTAACAGTTTTCCAGACTGAAAATGGAAGATGCACACATCCATTATAGTGATTAAACACAAAGATAGGGTGGCCTATTTTTAAACACTAATTTTTAAAGCAATTTAATCCTACCATTCATCATTCTGAAGCCACTGAGAGACTTTATTGATTCACCAGTCTTTGGTGTAAAATGCATGTTGAATTATCCTCGCTAAAACTGGTCAAGTTTTCACTGGAAGTAAATTGTATGGCTCCATGAGAAATTTACCACGTCTTCAGTCGCAATCATTTACAACCTTGATAATTCTCATCCCTCCTGCTAATCAAATGCCTAATATTACACTGGATATTAACCTCTCTCATTTTAATTTAAAGACACCTGTAAAAACATGCTCAGCAATTTCAGTACATGCGTACTAACACTGCCCTGTAATCGCAGCCTACTTTCCTATAGCAAAGAAATTGAAACTTGGAGCCAAAACCATTTGAGAACATCTGAGTGAGATGCATTAAAGGGATCATAATGCAGATTTTTAGTGTTACTGCGCAATTAGAGAGCTTTCCCATCCTCATAGTTTTCAAGATTATCATCAGCCTATCATTTCTGTCTGTTCCTGTTATTGATAGTTTACCCACTAATGTTTGGAGATCACATAACACCGTAATTCTCTTGCAACAAAAATGAAAGTGATGTTGTACGTACACCAAGGGGGGAATAAGTTGAGCATAAATAGTCATAATTTAAACAGAAAACTCCTAAAGCACCATAACTTTGGAGCTGAGGAGAGAGGTTGAGATCTGATTATATTAGGCTAACCCTATCCTAAAGTGCCATTCCAGAAAGTCAATGTCATGGGATAATTGGTCAAATATAGTGCCAGATCCACTGGCCTTTTTGCCCAGGACAATATTTGTTCTCCCTGGAAAAAAAAAAAAAAAAAAAAAAAAAAACATTGGAGATTTTTCCATGAGAAGGAAAATACAGGCAGGACTTGTAGGTGAGGTCATGAACAACTGAAAGACAACTGGTTCAGAAGGACAGCTTTTTTGGTCATTTCTATCATATCATTTGCCTTCTTGGTCAATTAGCTTTGAAGATTAACATTTAATTTACCTTGTACTCTTTGGTAAAGGTACCAGGACACTGACTAACATCCTAGTTAAATAGATTGATATCAGGTTAGGTCTGCAGGTAAAAAGCAGACAGATTTGTGTCTAATTCTGTTTTTACAAATAGAAATAGCAACCGTTTTTCTTCAGTGAAATTCATTTTAACATAGCCTTCAGAGAATAAGCCCAAACAGCTTATTCAAGAATTTTCAAACCAGTATCTTAAACCCACTTGAGATTTCCGTGAAATTTACATTTCTACAATGTGCCCAGTTTCTTTCTAGCTGTGTTTCTGAAGGTGGCCATCATTAGCATTGCTTGAAGCTTTTCTTACCCTCAGTCAAAAGAAACACCGTTACACAAAGTAAGTTCACTTGAGGGGCACGAGAATTCAGCTTTGAATGCATTTCAGATGCTGTCCCTGCTTTGCTTTGAACAAAGCCTTTAGAATTACATCATGTTATTTTGTGTCTCATTGGGAACTGCTGCAGAGGCAGAGATGCAGGACCCCTCCTGCCTCTTCTGCTCTCCTTCCCCCATGCTTTTCTCCACAAACCAGCTCAAAGCAGTATCAAGGATAACTGACCACAGGCAAGCTAAGATAGCATTGTAGATCGCCCAGGTAGCATTGCAGTAACATAGGCAGGTAAATAACTGATAAAAATAGTAATTTTGTTAAAGCAAGGGGAGATGGATCCTCAGAGGGAATTATTTCAGCTGGAAATCAAATAATAATCTACAAAACATTTCTGCTTCACTGTCTGCATGCTAAAGTTCACCAAAAAAAAAAAAAAAAAAGTGAAGCAACTTTCAAGAGGCAAAACAAGACTAGCTCAGGACTCTGCAAGCCTGAGAGAAAGAACCTGAGAGACAGCAGAATGAAAGGGAAGGTTGTTAACACCCAGATCTCATCACAACACAGATGGAGATTTTAAGCTTTAAATCTTTTCTGCATTCATTATTTTCATTTTCCAGGAGGTATTTGCTCAAGTGTTTAGCACATATTTGCAGTTTGCTTCGAAAATCATGCAAGAGTTTTCAATAATGTGTGAGAATCTCTGGAAAATATTCTCAAACAAAACAAAGCTGTTTACAGGAAGAGCGTAAATTCATCCATTTCAGGATTAGTCAGAAAGCCTCCTATCTGAGGCTGAAATGCAAGTAAACGCTATGTGATACACCAAGAACAAACACCGAGTACTGCTCAGGAGAACGAGCTGCTAAGCACACCCTGTAATGTGAAGCAACTTCTCACAGAAGTCAGGATCTGTTCACAAAGCATTTGGGAACAGAGGACACTAATTAGTAGCCAATTATGATTTCATCACATCCAGCATAAAAGACCTCCTGGAGATCAGGTTCATTTCGGCTCTTTCAGCTCTTGTTTAAGGGTACAGTGGCTGTACTGGAACATTTGAGTCCAAAAGCACAGCCAAGTTTCAGATCTACAAACTGCAAGAAAAAATAAGCTCTATCAGGCAGTCATCCATTCCACAACATGTGCATGCATTTATAGTGAGGTAAGTGACATAGGAATAATGAATCTTTTTGTTAGTATTGCTAGAACATAATTCTGTCATAATAAAGTTATTTAACCTTCTTCTATCCCAAACAGATTATTCAAGCCATGGCTGAAAAGCAGGGCTGCTTGAGATGCAAACCTGCACGGCACCTGAAGCGATTCAAGCAAAGGTACGATTCAAAGCAAGTACTTTCACAGACCTGCAATATGCTTTGTATAAGGACCAGTTCTTCTACCAAGTCTAAGGTTGACAGTATTGGTTACTACAAAAACCTCTTAGTTAGATTATCTTCAGGAGAGCCTTCCACAGCAAATGCCCTCATTAAGAGATTATTCTGCTTTAGCCTCAGACTCTCCATCCCATGCAATGTTCTTCTTTGGGATTATCCTTCATACCCAGGCATAACAGGACCTTCCTTTCCTGTTTCTTGCACATACTGCTACCAACAATTAGTTATAAACCAAACCATTTACTTTCTTTTTTTTTTTTAAAAAAAAAGAAATTTTTATAAGTAAAGAGCATCAGGGAAAGCCTCCTATTGATCCAAGTCATCCCTTCTTGTCATTACTCCAAGAACTGCAAAGACAAATGGTGAAAGAGAAACACTGCACTGCTCATCCTTTTCATCTGCAACATCATTAAGCTAGTCGTCACCTGCTCTGGGATCTAAGCACACCCTAGGATGAGATGACCCCTGAAGAGCTGCCACTTCACCCAGAGAGCAGTAGGTATCGATTAGAGTTCTGATCCAGGCCTGTGAACACCAAAGAGATGCTAGAAAGCCCTTAGAGGGCCACGTAAGGGGCACAGAACTGCAGACAGAGAAGATGCAAGAAAGAGCAGTTGCACCACGTCTCATGTTCACCGCACTTGAACAGGACAGCAGCACAATCCATTTTAGGGGAGAAAAAAAAAAAAAAGAAAAAGAAAAATTTGCTTTCACTCCAAAGTTGTATTTACAGTAAATAGCTCTCTCCATTCACAGAGTGCAGTGGCAAACTGCACAGAACTGCCTACCCGTAGGTACAAGATGAACCAACTTCATTACCTCTTTGTACAGGGACAGTCAAACTGCAACTCTGCTACATCTTGACCTAGTCTCAAATCCTTCATTCTTCTGGATTAAATTATCACTAAATGAACTCCAGGAGCTTGCAGCTAACTGCATAAATGATATCCCTAGCAAGGGAAACAGTGCACGTGTGTAAGGGGAAGGTAGAACACAGAGTAAAGGCTATGAGGACAGGGCAGTGACTGTTTAGGTTTGCTTAAGATGTCGTGAATTCTTAGAGTGATCACAAAAGTTTAATCAAGAAATATGCAAAGCTTAAAGCTCACATTCCAAGTAAATAGCATAAATAGAGCAGATATTTAATTTATCAAATATGACAAACTCTAAGGGAAAAAAATGAAGACAAAAATACAACAGTGCAAAATGTAATGCAAAACTGCAAATATAATGCAGAGGAGGTAAACCTACATGCAAAGTGGCACTCATGGGAGTTATGCAGAGAACCACAATAATGGAAAGTGTTCTGAGTACAGGGACATCTGAGCGACAGATAAGAGGGATGTATAAAGGAGTTTCACAATAATTCAACAGGCGGCGTTCTGTATGTAAGAGAAATGCACAGTGCAAGCCAGCAAAATATATTTAATACACAGATAAGGGCCAAGATATGACCTTTGCAGACAGATAGAAAATTGGATGTAAAATAGGCATGAAGATGTCAGGGAATATGATATAATAACTACAAAGACTTTATCAGCATTATGCAAGAGAAGGAAGCAGTCACCCATCCAAGATAAATGCTGGCATGATAGTTAAACCACAGGGATGAGGCAAATTACAAGGAAAAAAATTATGCTGGCCTAAGTTTCACTTAAATCTACTAGAACTGAGAATATCAGCCACCACTGTCAGATATTATTGCTATCTCCTTGTTTGCTTTTGAAAATAAGTAGAGCACATTTTACTGTTAAGCTAACAGTAGGATCACAGCAATACAACCAAGATGTTCATCTGTGCAAGGACTCAACATCACACAGCAGAAAATGCTAGTGTATAGATTTCAAGAAAACAAGAAACAAGCCATAACACTCACAGTTAAAATCCCATCTGTCAGCTGAAAAGAACCAGAAAAATAACTGGAAAATAAAAAATAGCACTGTAATAGGTTTTTGTACTACTCGGGGGCACAGTGCAGAGACTCCTGACCACAGACTGAACAGGCTGCTATGGCTATGTGGTGCAACACAGTACGTGGCAGATACATTAAACATGGCTCTGTAAGCCCAACACCTGCATTTACACAACACCATGACCAGTGTTGTTCTGCAGACAGTAAGAACTATGGGGGGGAAAAAAAGATATTATAAATCTTTTGTTCCCTTTTCTTAATGAGAAAGGTCTTGAGATTTGCCATTTATGATTGTGTAATTCTAAATATAAATGTATTGACAAGCTAGAAGGGCTCACCATGAAGTGGCAAATTTCACATCAGATATTCCTATACGGACACTGAAATCAAGAACTGGAGCAAGTTCCAAAAGAGTTGAGCTTACTTGTAACAGTTAGCCACCAGTGTGTGTACATGTGTGCACGCATTCTTATGCATCAGTACATTTAAAAGACACTTTGTTCATTATTAGCTTATTTTCTGACATGTCTTTTTCATCACATTGGCTTTCAAAATCATTTTACAGTATGTCTGACAGACTCTCATGGCTTAGATAGCTGATTAAGTAAGAAATACTGAACATAGATTTTGCATTGGAAAGCATGAGAAGAGACCTCACTGAAAGTACCACAGAATGTGTAGTCAGCTAGCACTCCAGCAATAGCAGAGCATGAAAACAATACTTACAATTAAACAATTAATGAAACAATAATTTCCAAGGAAGACTGTGACTGGGTTGTGCTGTGCTTTTAGACAGAGTGCTCTAACCTAAATTCATGTAGCCACTGACTAAAGAAATTCCTCTTTTGGATTCAAAGGCAAACCACTGCCATGGAAAAAGTCGTATATTTTGTCAAAACTTCAGCAAAGTGCAATGAAACATAAAATAACATTGGAGAATAAGCTTGTTAGCATCGTACCCTCCAATTCCCACTAAAGACTTCTTCAGAGGAGCATGCATGTGGCAGTATTCAGAGAAACTACAGTTCTAAAGCGAACAAATTTAAGAGGCACCCATGCAAATACACTGACCTCTCTTCCCCTTCATGGTGTTTGGTTGGGTATAACAGCTCACTGCAGATTTAAATACCGTTCAGAATGACAACAGTGCAATTCATAGCTGGTACTTAACCGAGGCTCCCCAGGTGAGAAGACTGAATTACTTTTCTGAGTCAGAGCTTTCTAACTTGCCCTTTGTAACCTCGCTGCTCTCCTTTCCAACCTAGTCTCAAATGCAGCTTTCCAATAGCACAGATTGGAACTCAGCCTGATTTATCCAAACGTTATATGCAACATATTTAGAAACCATTACACAAAACTAGAGAATGACGATAATTAAATCAGACATTGCATTTGCATTCCTACATTACCTGTGGCCCAACCCAATAAAAAAGGGTTACAAGAGGTTTAATGGTATGGACCGGGTTGTGCCATATAGCTAGATCACAAAGGAAAAACTGGGCCACACCAAGATGAGCAGGATCACCCCGGTTTGTATTGTCTTACTTAGGAATCAGTCTCAAGAGGAGATAAAATACAGCACAGACAGGTATCACATGTCACAGAACAAGTATCAGTAACATCAAACATGGAGCCAGAGCCCTGTCCCAACTATCACCCTCATTCCTGGTGTAACAGCAGGTCATAATGTATGCATAGATAACCCCTTGGAAAACAGCTCATTACTTCCCTGGAATTGCTGTTCTTAGAAATAAATTTTGTCATCTTCCCCAGAAATCTTTGAGAGGAATACTGTGTCTGCTTCCCCTGCTGACTTCCTTCACACACTCTGCTGAGGGAAACTGGAAATTAGTTGATGATTCCTTTTAGGGAACAGATCGGAAACAGACTTTGATGAGTGTTTTTAGATTTGTGAGCTGTGTTTTATCATCACTTGCCAAAGACAACCTCCAGGCAATTGCTCTGAAGCTCTCAGTTCCCATCCAGCACAAGTGACCCTTGCAATCTAGGGAGGAAGTAGTGGAGAGCCAACAAGAAAAAAGAAAACACCTTCATGAGACATGCTGGATAACTATTTACAGCATACTCCCTACAGGAAGAGAATAAATAGCAACATATGCTTATATATCTAATCATAGAGTTCTGGAAGTAATTCATTCTCCCCTCAATTTACCACCCAAGTTCTGTCACACACTTCCCTAAGAGTTTGTTTTTGTTTTTGTTTTTTTCTTCTCCTTTGGAAGGATGCCTGCCTCTACCTTTATAGCACTTCTATTCCTCTAATCAAGTGATGGAGACTCTACCACTGACCTGGGCAGCCTGTTCCAATGCTCGTCTATACAAGCCACTGCCAGTTTGATTTGACATTTACCTTCATACTTTCTTTTTTAACTTAAGGCCATTCATCACTAAAGCAATTTATAGAGTACTTCATATCCAGGATTACAAACAGCTGCACTGTATTCCACACGGGTGTACACCCATAGCTTAGCAGCATTCTCTTTAATACTGAAGTCTCTCCGTTTCAAATCAAAGCAACTCTGGCTCCTAGGTGTCACTATTCATCAGTTCTCTTTTCCCCAGGCAGCTTAGGATTTCACAATAAATCATCCTAACTACTTTCTCAGTCTTGCCATTAAACAACATCTCTTCTGTAACATATATTTACCTTCCAAGGGTCTTCACTACACAAATCTTAACACATTATTTGTCTGACGTGTACCAGAGCACAAATATTTGCATAAGTGAGTCTACAAATTCATATGACTAAATATTGGGATAACTAGTTCAATATCACCTAAACTTTAATAGGAATACAGACAGATAAATCTCATGCAGCAAATTAGCGGCAGTGATGTTCACTGGTCATCATGCAAAACACTACTGGAAAGTAAAGAGCAAGAATTGCATTGGAATAAGCAAATGAACAGAAGAAATCAAAATTCAGTCCCTTTTCAAATCTATTATGCTTCTTTGTGCATATTAAGGTGGTTACATATTTCTATAAGCTTTAAAGATGTGCTTTACCCAGAAAAGCTAAGATAAAACAGAACCATGTACTATCCTGAGTTGGAAGGGACCCACAAGGATCAAGTCCAACTCCTGGCTCTGCACAGGACCACCCAAAAACTAGACCATATGTCTGAGAGTGCTGACCAAACACTTCATGAACTGTGTAAGGCTCGACTTCCCCAGGGAGCCTGTTCCAGTGCCCGACCACCCTTCTGTGGAACAGCCTTTTCCTAACACCTAGCCTGACAGTCCCCTGGCAAAGCTCTATGCCATTTCCTTGAGTCCTATCACTGGTCAGCAGAAACAAGAGATCAGTGCCTCCCACTCTGCTCCCCTTCACATTTCACATGCGTGTAAAAGTCACCCACGTGCATCAGGAAAGCTTGGACAGCGCTCTTCTCCTCCAAGCACTTCCCATAGAGGCTTTTATTGTTGGCTCCAGCTGGCAAAGCAGTGTGTGCTGCATACAAGTCACTTAATGTTTGGGAAACACTCAAATACCAAGGCTATCAATGCAGGCAAGACCCTGGAAAAACAAATAATTGCACTGTTCCCCCACAACAGTGCTCTCCTGTCATTGCTTCAGGCCATGGAGCAGCCTGTTTCAATCAGTTTCTGAATGAGTTGCTTGGCAGTACATAAAATGGACTTCTAACACTGACCACCTTTTGCAGATGCCCCTTGCCAAAGCCTCATAAGGAGTACGCCTCCCTGCCAGATGCAGGGCACAGCATGCTAGATCATTTGTTTCTACTGGCAACTTCAAACTGGAACCTTACAGTGAAACTAAGGGGGAGTCCAAGCCCCTGATCTCTACAGATCCAAAAATATCCATTATACCATAAAAATAAAAGATCAGCCTACAAATATATATATATGCTATATGTAGTTCTTATTTTGATACTTGACTTTGTTGGCAAATATAATGCTTTCTGCACAGTGTTGGCTGTCTCTAGATGTTTTCATGCAGCAATATTCTTTTCTCAGTTACAAGTTCTCTGCATCCAGCACGCTCTGACGTGATACATCTGTTTCCCTGGCTAATCATGCAAATTAGTGTTTAAGTCATGCCTAGGCCTGCATTGAATCAAAAATGTAACTTTTCACTCCATTTCATGATTTAAGAAGTCTTGCAAAATGCAAACTATGCCTTATTATTGACAGCTTTTGCACTATACCACCACATTTTTAACAAGCTACGGGTATTCTGTGTTTCACAGTGCTGATAACTATATTCTAACAAAATGAGTTTGTAAAATCTCTCAGGAAAGGTAGACCAAAGAGGAGGCAGAAATACTAACCAACTATTCATTGGCCTTTCATTCTCTTCAGAAGTGCCGGTCCCTTTGAGAGCATATTTTTTCCTTTCTTTTAAAAGATCTTTACAGCAGCCTCCTCAGAACGCGTTACAAGGATTATTCTATGTCAGATGAAGTGTAGTAAAATACAGCTATGTGAAGCAAAGCTTTTTTTGCTGAAACAGATAAAAAATAGATTTGCTTCTGTTTTTATGCTGAAATAGTAAATCACAGAAACAAATTGATATAAGCTGTCACTTTAGCTATTTGAAAAAGTGCTGGCACCTCAGAGACGAAGTACTGTCTTCCTGAGAATACAAGAGCAGATGATACACATTAACACCAGAGCCACACAAATAATTGATTTTGCAGTTTGCTTGGTGAACACAAATAACCTCATTTCAGTTTAATCTGAAATATTCTTAGTACTTGGGGATAAAAAAAAAAAAAAAAAAAAAAAGCCTTCAATCTGAAATACAGAATTTCACACAAAGTTTCTAAGCTTCTGAAATGCATCTGTGTACGAAGCAAATGGAAGAAAAAAAGTTTTAAATGTTTATTGCTCATTTTGCAAAAGAGTAATTAACACAGCTCTCCAGGCAGGCTTTCAAACAGTTGTTGTTTAAAGAGAAAAACTAGAAACACATCAAGCTTTATGCACCTATACTAAGTTTCTATTATTTATTAGTGAAGGGAAATTTGCAGCATAGCTTTTATACCTGCTGCATAGAACCCAACACCAGAATCTACATACATGCATGCATTCCTTTCCAAAGGATATTTGAATTAAGCTGCGTTGTTTTCCTGGATCCTTGGCAATACGTTTAGCAGAACACCTTATCCCATTCATAACTGGGCAATAGAGTTCTACAGACCAGTATTAATTTAAAAGAAAAAATATCACACTTCTATCCAAGGCCTATCTATCTCCATTTCCTTGTCTTTTGTGTTGCAATGCACGTAATAATGTTTTTTTTGTTTGTTTTTTTATTGTTTTGCACACATTGTTCAAAATTAAAAGCAATAATAAAGATTAAACATGAATTATTATTTGCATCAACAGTAATACAAGAAATAGTCCCAGGCTAAATGATGTGCTTCAAATACTGTTTCCATCATGTCACAAAATTTTAAGTATTCTTAATCTTTACTAGTCTATATCAGGCCCTAAGTGTTTTTGAGTATTCATAAACCAAACAGAGGTATATTATTTTCTGCAAAGTCATTAACAAGTTTTCTCAATTGTTCATGCTTTGGGAAAGTTTTCCATGGCTCTTATTTTACCTTTACATCACAGACTCAGTGTTACCTAACGTGTTGCCTCTGAAAATTCAGTCAGCAGCACTTTTTTCCCAGCCCATATTTGAATCTTAACACTTATAGAGCATCTTATATTCATCTTTAAAGCATGTGCTATGTAAATATTGAAACTAATCCTCATAACATTTAAAATTCAACATTAGTTGACTAATTTAAAATGAATAAAGGATTTATACCTGGAACGAAGAGCAAAGTAGTTCTGAAAATAGAAATAAACATAGCATGCATTTGCTATCCTTTATCATAAACAGTTAGGTATCATAAACAGTTAGGCCTGCTTTATGGAGACCAAAGTCCACACAAACAAGGACACTCTGAAATGTGGCAGCATTAGAAAGTCAGCACTGCACACGCAATGTTTTCAGAACAGAAACACTACTAATAACAGCTCATCCACACAGCTCCATTTATCAACTAACCTTGATAAGCACATACTACATCATCCACGCTTCCCCTGATTTACAAGCTCTCAACTCTCTTCTTAATGCAAGCCCTGAATAAAAAGCTATCCTATTTAAAAAGCAGTTCTCTCACCTGGGCTAAAGCAATATTGGCCATGGTAGTCAATGAGCTCATCAAGCAGTAAAGAAATTCTACCCATCTTTGATAGATGCTAGAAGGCAGCTGTGACTGACTTGGCCAGAGCTTCTGTTCTGCAACTGTCTTGCCAAAGCCAATGTATTTGGCACCTTCTACCCATTTACTTCTTTAGTAGCTATGGAAGGTTTGCAATTCTACAACACCTATGCACATTAAGCATTTTAAGGAACAGATTTTCAAAGGTATTTATGCATAGAACTCAGTTACTACAGCCAGATTCAGACATCTATCTTTGTGGCACTGTGTCTTAATTCTGTGTAATCTATCATCTTCACAGTTCCACTTAAAGTTAATTTGAGGATTGGGGCACAAAGGGCTCACTTAGGTCACTTCCTCAAATGAAGGACCCTTTTTCCTCCACTGGCTCTTGCTCTAGGTACATGGTTTCTTCTTTCCATCATGTTAGACTTGCATAAAAAAGATCCATCCCCATTTACTGCAGTGGCTGCTGGGACTCTATTCAGTATCTCATTTCACCTTAAATTTAATTTTAAAATAGATGCTAGAAAACCAAGATGGACAACTGGAATCTAATCTAGGTAATCAAACTTTATCAACAATGCCATTAGCTTACCGCTTTCCTATAGATACTGTGAGGAACTCCAAATTCAAGCCCAGAAATTGCCTAGTTTAACAAATAAAACTTTGTTGTACATACTCACCAACTCACTCCCTTACATATCCCTCTGGAAAGGTAACAGGGTGTCTGAGGAACTTCAACCACAAAAGAGGAAATGTCCCTGATAAATGAGACAGTGGCGACAGATAAAACAAGCCTAAGCAGTTCCTGCCACAGGCAGGAAGGGATAGGTACTGGTCAGAGCTGGAACAGCTGGGTCTGCATTTGTAGTCCTGAATACTGCTCTTAATCACAAAGCCACCCAGAGGAAAATGCTGTGGAGTGAGACATACACCAAACTAACCTCCAGCTTAGTTTATTTTGGTCCATTAGATTGTGAAAATATGAGTGGGAAATTACTGATGATTTTTTTTACCCTCCCTACCTGTTGTACCTTTCACAAAAGAGAATTTCTCACATCTTTCGTACAAACTGTTTCCCAGGTCTGCAGGGCTGAATACTTGACTGCAAAAGGGAAGGATGTAGGAGGCAAAAGACACAGATGTGTTTTTTTTCTGGAGAAGCTTAATTAATTGTTTTTATGGCAAAATGATGACATTAATTGCTTTGGAAAAGCCAAATTTTTATTATCATTACCACCGCAAACTGTCATGGAGGATAAGAAATAGTCAGACCAATACACTTGATGCATTGATTTTAGATTCCAACTTCAGTGTTCTGTGGACTTTTCTTTCAATAGATAATCACACTCCACACAATACTACAACAGAAAGCTCTTCTGGTGCAGATAAAGGATGTTTGGGGAGATTAACAGAGGGCAGAAACAGAGCGTTTTTTTTCTAATATGTTTCTATGGTGTAGGAACCCCAACCCACCTTTTATGTATTCACTTGAGTCCATGCTGGTTTCATTCCATTCTGAAATTATCTTGGTTCAGTTAGAAGGCACTGCTCTCGGCTGAAATAGATAAACACAAAGGATAAGATTGTAATTAAAGGTTGTTTTTTCCCCCATCTTCAACACACACAGTTGGTCCTTACAGGCACTAGTCACAGCTAGAAGACTACAGTGCCATCTCTCTTTCTGAGCAGTGTTTGCAACATCATTTAACCTGCCTTCATCACAGGGCAAAGTTGTGAGAATTAATTATATTTATGTGCACTAAGGAGGCAATCATTACAGCCACAGTGCTGTAATCCTGACCTCTCTTTTATACAGCTACCAACAGTTGCCCACTGCCATTTTGCTATACTCTTCCAATTTCAGCAACACCTTACTGAAAGAATATCAAATCCCATTAGTTTATGTCCTCTATGCTACGTGATTGAAATACTGCAGTTATATAGCACGGTAAAACAACTAACTCCTGCAGGAACAGCAGAGCTGGATTACAAGGGAATATAGATGAGACAGGCAGATAAACACACAAGCGGGAACACTTCATGGGCAGCCTTTGCTGAGAAGAACCTAGGAAGGCTAATAATGGGCTGCTGTGTTCTTGTCATTTGTGCTCTTAAATGTCAATGATTATCTAAAAGCACAGATGAGAAATAATTTTTACCATGCCAATTCCATGATTGGGTGTACTGGTTGTTCTGAAGGAAACAATCTGCTGGACAACAGCTTTGGTATTGTATTAAAAAGGTCTGTTCAAAGACCAGAAAATTTATCTGTCCTGGGTCAATTTCAGGAGTTCAATGACATCTCCCGTGTGTCACAGAAGGCTGCTGTGGTAAGCTATATGGATTAAAATTGCTCCTTGTGCTGAATTCAGTGTTCCAAATAGCCTCGTAAAATGATAATACCCGAGTGCTCTTCTGCTCTCATCAGCATTATCTCCAGACGTTCAGTAGGATCCCTTTTTATCCCTCAGCAGTTGTCACTGCATCAAATTTCCAACTTTTTGAGGTAAGCTGGCCCCCACAAACAAGCACAGATAGCTGCAGCCAGCACCGCTGCCTCTGGTTACCAGTGTGATTTGAGGCTGACATCCAGTGTCCTAACTGGTCAAGAAGAAATTTCTCAAATCAGTCTGGTAGCTTTCCTTTGAATCTTGCATACCTGGCTCAGGCAGCTTAGACCTAGGGATAGCTTTCAGCTTATTTAACCTCACTGTGTGACCAGAGAACTGCAGAGAACTGCTCTTGACACACAAGGCCTCTCCGCTGCAGAATGGCATTGGTAATGCCACATAAGCAGTTACGCAGCTGAGCCAATATGATTCAGAAAGTGTCCTGGTCAGCCTTAGATTACAGGTCATACATGGTGGTGATGTGGCTGACTGGACACATGTTAAGACAATTATGTCAGGGGGAAGACAGGATGAAAGTTGCAACCCCTGATTAGTACTCTGAATTCAAATGCAACAAGCCTGTACAAATACCAGTGATCAGCTCACCACGCTGTGGAAATGGAATTTAAAGCAAAATAGTTTTCTTCTGATGTATAGTAGTTTACCTTTTTCCTTCAGGTCACTAACTTAGAGAGTGACGGGAAGGAAAGGGTAAATCAAATAGGAACTCAGAACCAATCTAACCTTTCCCATTGTCTCCCACCAGATGTAGTTTTTCCCATACAATCACAAACTCCAACAGAAAATGAATTGTGACTCTGACCTAAGAAAGTTCAAAGCTATTAAAACAGCAAATCAGCACAAGTGGGTTGGAGCCAGTGCTAACAAAGAACACATGCTACCAGCTATATACATTTGGAAGCTAATTTTCAGTAGTGCTGAGCACTCACAATGCCAGCGGAAGCCAGGTGGGATGGTAGGAGATCAGCACATCAGAAGATCAGGCTCGTTGGTTTAAAGACTATCCTGAGGCACAGAAAGCCTACTAGTGGGATGAAAGAAGGAAGACAATGACTGTCAGTAAGAGTCAAGCATTCTGGGAAAACAAGTGGAAGCCAGCAAAAATAATCTCCTCTATGCCAGACTCCTCAGAAAGGTATAAAACTGAGTACTTTAAGAATCCAGGGGTGAGATGTCTGTGGAGAGGAAAAAAGCCATAAAAGTTTCAGAGCTGGTTTTAGGGTGACTGCTGAACGGATATTTGATGAGAGTACCTAAGGGAAGACTATTATGTTCTCCAATTGATGAAACCCATCTCTGCAAATGGATGGTTAGAAATCCTTCCACTAATGCAGAAGATAAAACACAAGCAGGTACCCACACAAACAACCCTGTAGCCTGCATGCCCAGCTGTTCAGCAATTTCCAAATCTGCATAAATATCATGAATTACATTTTACTATGAAACATATTCTCTCTAGTACCTATAAATATGTCATCTTATTGCAGAGCCTTGATTCAAGTGGATTTCTATGCTCTCACTTTGTAATTGCCTCTTCCACTGACAGCTACATGAAGAGGATCCCAGTGATATACATTATGCAACATGTACAGTATTAAAATACTAAACACCTACTAAATACTAAAAACATGTCACACACGTACTTCTCTTACAAGCCAGGAGGGAAATGTGAATAAAGTTTGGTATTTTTGGTAATCAGGAAAAAGGAATTGAAGACACGTTTATCAAACACGAGCAAAAAATTACAATACAAGTGCTTGCAGTTTGTAAATCAGCACATTCCCAGCTGTGTCAAACTGCAGGCTCAGGACTGGATCAACAATCTCTGCAAACAGGGAAGTGAAGCGCCGTATTTCAGACTACATTGTCAGACAGGAGGCATTCAATGCTTAGCTTCTTTTTTAACCTTTCCTTTACCCTTCCTCATCCTCAAGTCCATATCACAGCAGGCATTTCTCTCAGCTGTATCCTGCTGTTGTTTTTCTGATGTGATCCTTTTTTTTTACCAGCTCTGCAAATGCAGACCTTGTCTCAGTGAGCTGGACTGTAACCAGCATGCAGCAGTAATGAAGTGCCCCATTCTACTGGATGCAGAACGTAAACCTGGGAGAGAGAACTAGTCGGCACCTCTTTAGATTTTTTTTAATTTAAGATAAGAGTCTCTGCCTCAATAAGAAAGATAATAACTCTTATCACTTAATGGGAAAAGTTGGAAAACAGACATCTGGAGAGTGGGATGCTCCCAGAGCCTGTAAAAATCACTAGAAGTCCACATAAAACTTTCCTTTAGCAACACGACCCACACTGTAGACCCTTCAAGCAATAAACTCGCCAGACTTCCCTGATGGTAGACGCCTTCTGAATGCAGTTAGAGTACTGCAGAGGGAGAAAAAGCACAAGTTAATGCAGCCTCAGACCCTTTTGGATAGGTAGAGGCTTTCATCTGGCTAGAGAGATAGATGAAGGCAATGTATTTAACCCGGGAGAAGATAAGCTTCCCCTTGGAGACTGGACTCAGAGAAGAACAAGGAGTTTCCAAAAGGTAAATAGGATATTCAGAAGAGGTGGCTTAGAGGAAAGCAGGTGGAAAGGACGTGCCATTTTCAAGGAGTTCTTCAGAAAAGATAATCTGTAATGGTTCCTTGATCACTGGATCCCTAGTTCTAGTTTGTTAGTTTACTAAGTCCTCAAGTCGTTTTTCAAATCACTCTAATGTCTAGTTAAGTCTCATATACTCAGTAGAACATTTGAAAGAACAATATTTTTGGTTCCTCATGGAGAAGGGATGGATATAAATGTATATAATTGTTTTGCCATGTTGTGCATTTGTGCTGTTACCAGTTGTTAACAGAACTCAATAGTTTTTGAATGCGTTATTTTAAGCTACCCTGCTGTCAGTGTATAGATGCCTTGAGTTCTGCCTATATTTATGTAATTAAACTGCATTTAAGTTTCCTCTGCCAGGGGTGATTTCTGTGGTAACATGGTGTGAGCTTCTCTCCAGGACAGGCTTGTAATGTTCAGTAATGCAGATTCCAATAAAACTCCAGTATAAACACACTGCTGAACCTTGACAACTAAATGCACAAGGCTTGAGAGCTGAAAATACACACAGGGTGGATATTTATGTCTCTTCCTCTTTTCTGTGACTGCCTGGGCAACCTCGCATGAATACGAAGTAATCTAGTTATGAATTTAATCATCGTTGTTAGTGGGCCCCAAGTTCCACATGACTGCATATTTTCACTGGCTGCTACTGTTTTCAAACAGCTCTTAATGACAATTCCAAGTTTAAACTATATTTTGGTAGTCTAACTCATACACATAGCTCCTCATGTGCTTTGACATAAATCAGGATGAAATGGAGTATAGGTCCTATGTGTCCTGATTATTCCTTGTAAGAAATTGGAGGAAAATGAATACTTAGAAAACAAATATAAGTAAAGGTATTTAGAACATACAGCTTTCTACAATAAAAGGGAACTCGATATTGGTGCCACTACACTTTGCATGTGACTAATGTTCACGGTGGATCTTAAAATGGCATGCAAACATTTCTGCAAGACTCCATTGACATCTACAGGCAATGTTCACGTGTCATTTAGCCAGAACATTCACAGAGGAACTAATCAGTGAATTGGCACTACACTGAGACTGTTCTTGGTTAGTTTAAAATAAAAGAGGTAAATATGTCACCAGACTGAGGATAAAGGAGCTTACTCTGTGCATACAGGCTCCCAGCTTGAGTCTGCACAAGCCTGATCCACCTTGCTAAGCAGCCAGGGTCCCAACTGAATCTCAAGAGAAGGCCAGCCAAGCTCAGGAGAATGCATATGTCTTTCTAGACAGTAGTCAAATCTAACAAATTAAATAAGAGGTTTTAACCGGTGCGTTTGGAAATGAAATGTGATAAGGAAATTATGCTCTTCCTCAGCTGGTATATTTAATGTACAGAGAAAATATCTGACAAATTGAAGATGATGGCATTTAAGATGGATCAGGTAAAAGCTCTTCCAACTGTAGCTAAAAAACTGCACACACACACAAAAAAAATATTTGCACAGATGCCTTTTTTCTTTTTAAAGGCAATAATTTATACCTGCTACTAACTTTGTTGATGTGTGTGTTTCAAGGATAACAATCTTATCTTTCAGGGAAGGAGGTTACAGTTTTTGCAAAAATCTACAAGGAGTCTACCCCCCTCCCTAAACAAGTCTCCCTCCTCTGAGTGCCTTAGATGGGCACACTGATAGAAGGCAGTCCCTCATTCTCTGAATAACTAGACTATAAAACTATGGGCATTACCAAGGGCAAAAAATCAAGCTTAATGGCCTGATGCAATGTGGCAATTCCTACATCATCACTCCTAGTAGTTCATTTCCATACAAAATCCTTCAAATAGCTAGACAAGAATTCCACTCTCCCTCAGATACCTCTGTCAAAAGAATTTGCATCACATACAACATTTATTACATCCTTCAGGCATCCCACATGACTTGTCTCATGCTGGCATTGGTACAGACCCAGGTGCATATGGTATTCTGAGAAGCTATGAAGGAATCCCTTGACAAAGGGGCTTTAAGAGGTGGTCAAAGGCCACAATGTGGTTAGTTGGGACTGTGTAGAAGCCGTAAGATGTTATGACTTAGTTCCTTAATTTTCAAGGCAAAAATTAAGACACAACAGACGTACTGTATTAAGGAACAGTCTGGCACACCGGTAGGTAATTGATTGTTAATGTTTAGTATATTTGTAAAATGGAGCATAAGGAAACAATTAAGCCTCCATATTGCTTATAAGCTGTAGAACTGATCCTTGAAAATCTGCCATATCTTATTTGACAGAAAATAACAGGCACTTCCAGCCTGCCATCAAAGTTTATACGGACAAATAAAGGAGGCAATGTGGTTTTTTTCTGACAGTTTTTGTCGCTTACATAGCATTTAAAATCAAAATGTGCACTCATCACATGTTTTCATCATCAATTATCTTCTCTTCAATGAAACTGCAAATTATAGACAGGAAATAATCCTATTCTTTTTACCAAAAAAAATGAGCAGAACAACAGCTGTTTACTTTGGAAAGTTCAACAACATCCAATCAACTTCTGTCCCTCTCCAAAAGAAAAGCTGTTTTTTAAAGAGCACCCTGAGCAGCACTTCTACCAAAATATTTGTTGTTAGTTAGCATTTTTTCTCAGTTGTTGGAAAATGTGCAAAAGAAATATTGGAAAAAATGTAGCTTTCTTTTAACTCTAGAAAGTATACGGACTTTTTTTTTGGTTGCTCATTTCTGTTTTAAGCACAACTCTGAAATACTGAGATGTCTCTGATTAGAATTCTGAAATAAAAAAGCAAACCCCAGTCAAACTGTAAAGAAATGAAGAAAACCAGAGATGAAGCAGTTATCTTCCCTGTCAGCATGCTAAGCAAAGGATTCACCCTTGCTTTCCTGAAAATATTTTAGTGCAAGCAAGACGAGGTCTTTATGAACTGAGAAGTAAAGAAGGAACATGCTCCACCTACCAAGCTCTGGAAATACCATGAAAGGGCTTCATACAGCAGCAGTACAGAATGTAATCCCATTTTCTTTGCAATATCTTCTCTATTCAGGCTCCATATTAGCTGTTAGTTCCTTTTCAGGAAGTTTTATGAAGTCTTGTGTCTTTTTCTACTTGTTGGGGCTGAAATCTATTAACACACAACCACCTTGGGGACATTCCATCATCATAGCATGTATTCTATATACATACGTGGAACATCTATCTTATGTCACCTCTTAAATGTCCTGGAATTACTATTTTTCCCCTTCAAACATTCCATCATAGCACACCACAGCTCTAGTTGATGAATGACAAAAAAGATATATTATAGCACATTTGTAGGTTTTCTTCTGTTCCAAAAAGTTGTCTACACTGCAGTCTGGCCAGTGTGCCTCGCATGATGTATCTGCCACTAGCCATGACTTCCCTGGGGGGTACCCTATCATCACTTCATTGGGCTGGTATGTGTCTAACGTGGGTTAGAGTCATTTGGCTGCATTCAGCACTAGCTTCATCATAATGCTTCCTGATGGCTTCCGAACAGACTGCAAGTACAGCTGGTGCCCCAAGATGAACTGACAAACTCATTCTACAGCAGAGAACAGACAGCAGCTCCTTTTCAACTCGAGCTTATCTCCCTTCTTTGCCCATCAAAGCACTGCAAGCTCTACAGAGCCGGCTTTGCCTCACTGCATCCTTACTAGGACTCATTACCTCTATTATCACACTTTCACCTTCCACAATAAGACTAAAGGTGCTAGGATGGTACTGGTCTTGCAACTTTCCCTGCTCTTTCAGGTATCCTTTTGACCATGCTAATTCTCTTAACGTTCACAATAGCCTGTAAGTGCATCATATATGGATATATGGAAACATACTCAGTAACTGTTCTAAATCAAGGTACTGCCTTTATGCATCCTCGAGCTGTCTGCATTCCTCATGATTCAGTTTCTTCAATTCTAGACTCCTCCAGATGCCACATTCTCCACACCTTCAGTTTTTCTCAGCTTAGCTTGATATTCTGTTCTGTACTTGGAGTTGTTACAACCTGGCAACATGTTGAATTCTCCCTTCTTTCAGGTCTCATGCTGCTGGTTTTTGTTTGTTTGTTTGAGGAATGCTTCCCAAAGCCCACAGCAAAGTATGTCAGGGAGGTTGATGCTTCTTTTCTGCGTTATTTCTTGATCCCCAAACTTACCACCATAAGTATGATCTTATAGAAATATTGAATAAGCATTACTTTTATGACTTTTTGCCCAATGCTTTTGATGTGTTATATTTTTTGAGGCCCTGGAAGACATTCCTAGGACAAATGTCAAAATATGATTATCATTTATTTTGACAATATTTTTATTAAAATAGATGATAGGTCAGAGACAATATTTTTGACCTTGCACTTTTTTGAGATCTGAGAGTGCACAGTACTACACAGCAATCTGTCAAAATAATATTCGACCTATAACATGAAATGGAAATTGTTTGTACACTGAGTAATTTTTATCCTTTGTTTTAAAAACTAAGGCCGTGCATAATATTTGTCCAGAAGTGTAGCTGACAATGATAGCTATGGCTAATGAAAACAGCAGAGACACTATTTTGTGGAAATTTGTCATTGTGATCTGACTGAATTATGTTTTGTTTTCAGTGCGAACTTCATGCTAAAAAGTTTTTTCCGCCACAAGTAAAATGGTTTAGATTATTTCAAGATCACTGTCACCTGGTTAGAAGATGCAGTTAAAAAAAAAAAAAAAACTGTTTCAAACTGCACCTTATTATTAATTTTTTTCTGTTAGCATCCCTTTGCCTAATGCAGAATACATTGAATTTCTGGCAATTAGATATTAGCTCATTGACAGATTTATTTTTTTTTTATTTATCTTTTATTGCAAAATGTCAGTTGAAAGTATCTGGTGTAATTATAATCAAGTACTTGTTTTCAGGGTGCCCCAATAATCCAGCACAAACATGAAGGGAACTTGCCTACAATGTTTTTACAGAACAAGTTAAGGACCAAGATGATCACTACACATGACTTCCAAGATGCATTTTAAAATTTAAAAGCTATTTTTTAAACTAAGTTATTCTCATATTAATCCACATAAATGATTTTCATTTAATATAAGACCATCCAGTCTTCATCTGGAGATATTAAAAGATGTTTTTGTTGCCTCTCCTTTGCGAAAAATTAGCTGTTACAATATTAAGTTTTACCTACACTGATTGTCTAGCTTCGTCTGCAAAATACATTAAATCCTCTCTAAGCTGATATTCGATAGGATGGAATCACAGAACTTTCCATAAGCAAAGCAGGATCCAGAATCATTGAAGACCTAGACTAGCTTCTAGCCCCCAACTGAAAGGCTGGGCAAATGACCCTATAAATCTCAAGGTGTTCATAATATTTTGAAAAAAGGAGAAAAAAAATGCTGTATATCTACAGAAAATTGATACAGTTCAGTGGCTTAGGAAAAGTATATGGAAGATGTGATTCATGCGCGTATCAACCTGCGTGCCTATTTCTTTATTGTAAATAAGAAGAGGAAAACCCCATAAAGTGCCAGATTTCATATGGTTAGGAAAAAACACACACACACACACACACACAAAAAAACATTCAAATTTCTACTGGAGGCATTTATTATCATAGTTCTATATTCTTGCAAAAAGATTACAGCAACAATTCAGTAAAAACACACATTGAGGTTACATTTGGAATATTTTGAGCTTAACTCAGTTGCCAATAGGTTGTTGGTACTATTTAAGGTGTTCTAGGTGCCTACCTGACTTTCAGCTGCCATTCCAAAGGCTTCTCATAGGTTCTTTGTCACATCTGATAGCCTCCTGCATTGACACCATTTTTTTGTTTTTCTATTTTTTAAGTTTAGGTAGCAGAATATTCAATAATTATAAGTGGCGTTTACCATTGGACTTGTTATCAACTTATTTTGCTTGTACAACCAGATTTCATAAATTAGTAAAAATTCTTTTCAGAATCCTTATAATTTGTAAGAGAAATAAGCACAAAATAATCACACAGGAAATAGCGAGATAGAGATTTTACACATCTAAATGCAATCTCTAGTAATTCAGGTCTTTTCTCATGCTAATAATTCAATTGCTGAGATTTAGCAGCAGAAGACAATTGCATGTCACCAAGTGGTATAATACAAAATGAGAAACTTTTAATATCTGTGAGAAAAAACGATGTTATTAGCATTCATAGCAGAGCCTTTAATGTACCGTATTTCCATTACTTAAGAGTAGCATTTGTTTGATCTATTCAGAGCAATTCTGGATAGGGGAGTCTAATTCATGGACTCAATAACGTTACAGCATCTGAGACCAAGAGGAATATTGCTCCCTTTGCTGCTCACCACAGAACTTCTGGGTACAGGCTGCAAGGACATACTCATGTTTAATTATTATGAAAATGTCACATAAAAATGAGAAGGGAGTTAAATCACTGTACAAAGATTTAAACTGGAAGCCGGTTGGGTTTTAATAACACTCTGCATGTGAATTATGTTTCCAATAACACGTAAATGTATTATGAAACTTTAGGCAACATAAAGCAGTTTCCTACGGCTTAACGTATTTGAAAAGAGAATGGCTGTACTTGTGGTAACAGAAATACCAATTATGAATCAAACACGTAGTTTAATTCACTTTGTTATAGCTGTGGTTGTTAAGGTGTGTTTAAATACTTTCTCCTCAGTTTGTGAAAGTGGGGAGACAATGTTCATTCCCTCATATTTATGAGCGTATAATAAACCCCAGCTATTCACCATAGTGCCACACACCCTCTCAGCTTGTCTCTTGTTTTGGCGGTGCTCCAGAGGCCTTGCACCGCTCCCCTGCCACCCACCACGCAGAGATGTCTGTCTCCTCCATCTTAGGCCCTTTCCCCTTTGCCACAACACAGCCCCTCCAGACTTACCCAGTGTATTCAAGGGTGCAGATGGTACAAGCAGCTACAGGACAGGGCAGAGATGCAGTTTCAAAAGAAACCAACACACTTGGTGCTTGGTGTGGGGGTGTCTCTGCAGGGGCCTCTGTGAGGGGAGGCCGGGGCTGTGCGGGGCCTGACAGGACTGGGTCAAGCCAACTCCACAGCAGACCCACAGCAGCCCAGCCCTAACGCTGATGGTGCCCCTGTGATAATTTTTTGAAGAAAGGGCAAAATATCTCATGGCAGTGAGATGTGAGGGGAAAAAGTGTGAGAAACAGCTCTGTAGACAGCAAGGACAGAGGAGGAGGACGGGGAAGAGGTGCTCCCCGCTGCAGCTGGGGCTCCCTCCAGGCCGGTGAGGGGATCACAGCCGAGCAGCTGGTCCTGAGGGAGAGCAGCCTGCAGGGACAGCCCCTGGTGCAGCAGCAGAGGGGAGCTGTTAGGGACCCACCCCAGCTCCTGTTCCCTCTCTTCCTGTATCACAGTGGACAGGAGGGTAGAGGAGGTGGTAGCAAAGGAGGGAAGTTGTCTGAAAAAAATAAATAAATAAATAAAAGTGGCAGCAAAGTATTTTTCTGTTTATTTTTTGTCTGTTTCTCACTATCCAAATATATTTTAACTGGTAACAAATTACATTTATTTTCCTCAACTTGTGTCTGTTTCGCCTGTGAAGGTACTTGGCAAACAGTTTAATTGCTAGAAGATTTTTACTTCATAGAGATGGGTGCTTTATTCTATTAAAAAAGCCTCATCACAGCACAGTCCTGACTGCATTGGAGCCATGACAGAGGCTGACAGCTCGTATTTGTCTTAACTGCCCCTTTCAGGACTTGAATAGCAGTCTTCAACTGCAGCCTACACCTGCTTTAGCTGGAAGTGAGTGAGAACATCCAAAATTTAGAGACAAACCCCTTTCAGCCTCAGGTCAACTGCCAAGCCGTCATAACTCACTTCTATTCTGTTTCCAATGCTTCACCCCCGAAAGGGCAACCCTAATATTTCACATACATTTAATATTAACATGAAAGTTATTATCCATACCAGCTTTAAGTTCTGGTTTTTTATCTCTAAACTCAAATCAGCACAAAAACAAAACAAAAACAAAAAAAAAACATACAACTAGTAATGTCAGTCCTTAACCCATGAGAGCTGCAGTTAAGTCAGCTGCTTCAAGAAGATCACAATAGTTTATTCGCATTGTGCATAACCACTTATCTTAAACTCTAAGTTATCTTGTTATTACAGAACTTTAATGCAAATTAAAATCATTTAAAATCTCTCAGCTCATTACTATTTTCATCTGTCAATAAATCGCTGTATTGTATATGAGAGGAAATGGCTGGGATATCCTTTATAACAGTCTAACCCATGAGTAAACATCATTTTAACGGACATTGTTATTTCACATTATTTCTGCATATTAAACATTTAAAAATATACAAGTTACTTACACTATAAGCAATATGCTGAAATACAAAGGGCAAATCATCCCCTTTATTAAGGCTTTAAAAAGACAGTATATTAGTTCTGTTCAGCCCTCTTTTTGCTGAAATAAGTAGTTACAGTTCACTTCCAGATCCTTGGCCATTTCCCTATTATACATTCAACTTCTACCTCACTAGCTGTACATTGTTTCTAACAAACACCCTCCCCTTGAAAGAGCTTCATGTGTTTAAACAAACAGGAGTCCCATCTGCACCTCTCTCTGCTCACTCCCTTCTTGCTCTAGGTGTAATGGATCTTCCCAATTCCTGTAGTTCCGTGATTATGGGTAGAAAATGTAGGACTTGCTCCTAACTTTAACAGTGCCATCTCATCTTAGAAGGATTAAAAAAAATAAAATCATGCGTTACTGTACACAGCAGGCTAACAAAACGAATGTGTATCAGCATCATAGAATGCACAATTTTTTACAGTTTTGTTTGTGGATGAAGTTGTGAGAAGCCTACTAGTGTTAAACATTTGAAACACAAAAACATCTCAACACAGAATATGAAGCAATAGTCTGGCTCCTGGCAGCTCGACACTTGCAGGAGAATCACATGTATTCCAGATACTTTGCATTGCTTTCCCTCATGTCTGCAGCTCTAGTGAACAGATCCAGTTCATTCAGGCAAAGTGGACACACACATCCCAACTCCCAGCTGTGGTATACTTGAAAAATACAAGTTTTGCAGTCCATATACGTGCAGGATAAAAACGCAGCTAGGCAGACAGGATAGAACCATAGGAAGGTCCCTCAGCAACATCCTCATTCAGTCATTTTGCTTGCTAGAGTCACACTGGAGACACAAGTGCTTGGGACTGTGGACCCAAAAAGGGACTGCAGAGGACTTCTAAATTTCTGAGGCACAAGACAGGAACGCTTCTATACATCCAGAGTCAGCTAAATGAAACAAACATTAAAAAAAATCTTCTGACTTCATCTACATTATCTAATATACTCAACAGCAAGATCACTGCAACTCAACCATTTGTGTTGATGCCTCACAGAGGCCAGAAGTGCATTCTCAGCTGCTTTTCCAGTTCTCTTTCTCATCAGCATCCGAACGGGTGTGTAGTGAATCCTGAGGAGGAAAAAAAAAATATGAGATATTCCTTGTTTGCCACTTCCTCTTGTTTCCCTTTACTCCTTACTCCAGCAGGAGGATCAAAGAATCCCACCCACCCCCCTTTTCCACCCATGTGGCCAGGAAGCATTATATAACCCCAACACTGCAGGAGATTTTGCTGCTGCGAGCTGTCCTGCTACATTCCCCCTCCCTGCAGTTTCATTTCTCCTGCCATTACAAGTTTTAGTTTGAATGACTTTGCTTAAGAAGTAAAATAAAGCATCACAGCCCAGACACATATAATCCTGATTACACAAGGCACTCTTTGCTGGCACAGGATTTTTCTTTACCTGGGTTAGAAGATGATGACGTCTCAGTTGTCTATAAAACTGCAACACAGAAGGATCAGCTCTCACTACTTTTGGGTCAAAATCCAGAACACGGAGACCTGCAAGGCTACGGGCTCGGGAAAGGGCTACGTACGCCTGCCCACTTTCAAAGACACGAGACAGGGAGATTTCCACACAATCTAGAGACATGCCCTACCAAAGACAGAGAGAAATCTGTTATACAACACACACAAAGACCACCACATTGCATCAATACTAACCTATCCTTTGAGTTTGTCCAAGGCTGTACCATCCTCAGGGTACAAGCCTGATGAGAAAGGAGGTCCCTTGTTTGACTATATATTTAACTGATTAAAGGATGGGAAACAGTAAAAAGGACAGCTTTCTAATGTCAGTAAATTGCTATCAGACAGTAGGATCCACTAACTCTTACAACCCTGTTATTGTGTGAAATTCTACAAATCCTATGAACCCAACACAGCAGGGAAAGAAGTCCCACAGTTTCCACTCCGAGTAATTAACTGGGGGAGCCATCATTCTCAAGCAGTCCATTTGAGAGAGGGTTTGGGTTAGTCCTGGCACACCTTGCCTGCATCAAGAGAAATCCCAGGAGACGGCAGAATTTACAGCATTGCTTGGAAACAAGCTCATAAACTCCTCTCAATAAGAGATCTATCAGACTGTATGAAGTATTCCAGAGAGGTAGTAACTGTGAGAGTTACATTAAAAAATAAAATAAAATAAAATAAAAAAGACATGCATCAAATGGACAGTTTAGCCCAAATAGCACAGCTGTGACTACTGCAGCTTCCTCGGGTACACAAAGCAAATCTCAGGGTCATGAATGCTGATAACTAATAAGGATACACAATCCTGACCAGCCCACAGCAGTTAAGTACTGACGATTTACAGTCCAACACCAAGTGTGTAGACAGCAGCACCATTATGGAAACTCTAGGATCAAAGACAGGCTAGCAATACTACTGACTACTAAACTAGGCTTATAGACAAGTATCATGAACAGAAGAGATGCTGCCTTCCCTGCAACTGGAGACATATATATCCCAGAGCTTCCCCACAAGGGCCTTTCATTTTTCCTTCCCATTTTACCAGCAACACGAGCTCACCCAGGAAAGAAGGCATATAACAGTATACAAGCCTATAGAGAGTTGTATAAGAACACCCACCTGACTCTTGTGAATGGAAATGGCCCATGCCAGTTTTAGGGGCAACTGTTGGCGACTCAGATGAACTCCAGATGGTCCTTTGAAGACCCACCTCTCCATTTTGATGATTTGTGTGACCCCGCAGAGAAACCTCACCTTGGGCAGCCCTGTAGGAATAGAAAGGAAAAGGAATATAAAAAAAAAAAAAAAAAAAAAAAGGGACACTCAACAGCAGGAAGCCAGCAGCCTTAAGAGCTTTTTTTTTTTTTTTTTTTTTTTTTTTTTTTAAGTCTCATAGCAGTCTTTCATTAGTTTTAGGGCTACATTAGAAAACGTCATAAAAAAAAAAAAAAGCCCACACATGTTAAGTAGGATGTCCTGAAATTAAATTTGGGGCTTACCTAAGCAAGAGAATTAAAAGTCAGATAATTTATCAGTTGAGATGCAGAGAAATACATGTTGCAGGTAACAGAACATTATTCTGAGGAAAATGAAAACAACCAAGACTTGTTTCAACAGCACAGAAAGAAATACAAAATGAGCAAACGTATCCAGAGAATAAAGAGAAGCAAATATGGGAGGCCTTACAGATTAGGCTGCAGCTGATGCAGCAGATGACATGACATGACAGCCCATGAAAACCACAAACCTCTTGCTGCAGAGATCTCTTCCCTGCTTTCCCTCAGATTATTCTTAAACAATAAAGAAAATTAACAAGTCATCTGTAGTCCATTATTTTATTTTTTTAAGAAAATAATTTACTTTACCCTTCTGATCACTTTCAAATCCCACAACTACTCCTCGTGCTCCATTCACCAGCCCTTGAGACACATCCAGATTCTTAGCTAGCATCACCTACAGGAGAAAAAAAAAAATCCCTTTTTAGCCTTGTTTAGCCACCTCCAGCTAAGCTTCTAGCCTGAAAGCATAAACATGGCTATTGCAGAATAGAGCATAATCTCTGATTAAACTGAATTTATTGCACAGTCTTCCCTTCCTAGGATTCCCAGCTACATCATTCTGTAGCACTGAACACTTTTCCCTTGAGCTGCTTCTGTCCACAGCTGCAATGTCAGATCCAGGGAACAGATTTCCTCCTCCCAAACAACAACAAGCTTAGACACATATAGTTTCTGGGAACAGCTGAGGAACGCTTTCCAAAGGCCCCCAGCGGTGCTGCTTTAATGCAACCCATTCTGCTTTGACAGCCCCAGCACACAGCAAAGAGCCCTCCAAAGAGCCTTCACATTTGGCAATCTGTGTCTTGCTCTTACAGGTCTGGAAGGCTGCTATATCTGAAGCTGAGACTGCAGGCAAGGACTGCCTATACCCTCTGCTTCCTGGAAGCTTCTGTGCCTGATGGGAAATGTGTGTCAAAGTCCTAGTGCTCACCACTGTCCATGGGACAGGGACCTGAGCTCAAATCAACTTTCTGTTTGGATTCCAAGCAGAAAGGATGCAAAGATTGGGCTAGTCTTCTGTTGGTATGGTTTTTCCATACATAATCTACATTGTATACATTAATCTACTGTATATATTTATCTGCTGTTTAGTTTTCTTACACCACGTGATCTGCTGGACTTTCCCAAACAAGCATACGTACACACACTCACCTGAGCTCCAACCTTTAACACAATTTTACTACCGACAGGACACTGAGCATCAATTAACTTCACGAGCATTGGGTCACTGTCCAAAGCCTCAAAAGTGTGCACTTCTCCTGTTAAGGAAAGAAAGAAGTCACAAATTACAGCCATTGGACATAAGCTATGTGGTGTTTGCAGGAGGCTCAGCTTTTATTTCTTACAGCGATTCCTCTTTTAATATCCATCCTCCCCTGCTGGTCTGACACTTTCACACAAGCTCTGTTACACACCCAACAGTGAAAAGCTCATTGGTACCTCTCCTCCCAGCACACCTCCCAGAGCACGAGAAAGCTCAGGAATTGAAGACCAGCAATTAAACTGGAACTGATCAGTTGCCATTTTGAGCATAGGACCAGTTTCACTTGCTGCCAACACCAGATCTCCAAAGAGGACTAAGGAGGAATCCTTGGGCCTGACAAGGAGGCAAAAATGAAATAGGCCAATAACTCAAGCAGCACTGGTTAGACCATGGCCTGAGATGCTACAGAAGGAAGAAGCAGAGGTGTGGAGACGCTAGTGACCCACCCTATCCCATTGCAAGCAATGGGTTCACTGACTGTTGCACACTAAGAAGTAACAAGGTGGATTTAAAAGAAATTTGTGAAATTTCTCTCCAGGCAGCTCAACTCCTACGCGCACAGCTCAGACTAGCACTGCTGTGCGTGACAGAACACCGATTCCTCCTGTCACTACAATATCCCCATTGCATCCCCTTAGAGCTCAACCCTGAAGCCAGCAGCTTCCTGCACAAAGCTCACCTGATAGCTGTTGCAAGCGTTTCTTATTAGTTAGTTCTACATCATCTTTGTGAGTGCAGAGCCGTGTAGCCAGGATCCCATCACGCTCAGACCTGTTAGTAGCTGTCTGCATCAGCAGACTGGTAACCTCCTGTGTGCACCTGGGGATCCAAAAAAAGGTGATCAGGAACACATCTTGAGCAACAGCAACTCCCACGTAACTACATCAGGCTTTGCAAGCCCAAGCCTCAAGCAAGAAGGGCGGAAAGAGGTAACTACACAAAGTTGGAGAGCCACACAAGTGTGTGCCCCAGTCCGTTCCCAGCCACTGGCAGCTTGATACCTATTGCATTCCCTAGCAAAAGTTGCAAAGAGGGACCCTAGAAATGGTCCTTCCTTACCATAGCAGCATACAGTAAACTGCCTTACCTTAACTAACGCATTCATAGCTATTGCCCCCAGCCACACACCCCTGAGAGAACATGAGGAAGAGGTGACAAATGGCTCTTCCTTCTGCTCCATCAGCAGGGAACAGAAAGAGCTGAGTTTCTCCTCACCTGCCTAAACGGACTGCACTCAGGAGCGAGATAAACGTCTTATCAGTCTGTCTCCGCACTTCAGTGAGCTCCATGTTTATGTGGATGCATTTCCTCCAGCTTTTTGCCTGGAAAATCATTTTCTTGTTAAGAAAGGAAGGACAAAGTACGAGGGTGAGCTTACAGACAGCTTTCTACCTGGAAGCAGAACTTGATTTCTTCATTAGCCTTGCACACTGGGGGTAGCTGCAAGAAGTCCCCACAGATGATCAGCTGAATTCCTCCAAAAGGCTCATCCCGTTTCCTCACTGCTCTGAAAGGAAAGGAAGAGAAGTTCTGAATGCCTTCCAGGACATGACCATAGTCAAGTCTTAAAAGTTTCTTCTCTGAAATTACTTCTCTGTTAGTATGTTCAAACAACCACATTAAAATATGGTTATCCTTGGCCATGTCAGAACAGTTGAAATAATTAAGCAATGTTATTGCAGTACATTCATTTTTCTCTGCCTATCCACCCAAAATGTCATTGCCAGTCTTGCTTCTTCAGTAGCTGTTATACTACAGCTGCCTCCTGCTCCTCAATGTTCAGTATCAAGATGAGTTTATTGGTTCACAGTAAAGCTCCTGTACTGTGACATGGAGTCAGAAAGTTCTGGGAACCTAAGCTGAAATCCAGTTTGGACTTGGGATAAACACAGCAAGCTCAGTCCAGGAAACAAGAAATAACTCCTAGGAGCAGAATAAATAGACAACTGTGTTCTAGACTCAGCTTTCTATAGACAGCATCTCTCTCTGGAGATGGAAACTGCAACCAGAACAGCCACAGCTGGGAAGATGTGGACACAATCACAACTTATCTCAAGCTAAAGGTCTGTCCTAATGCTGGTTATGATATCAGGCTTTCCTTTCATAAAAGGAGCAACCAGAAAGTGTAGGAAAACTCACTTTTGTTAGGTGTTTGACCTGACAATCACTCACCTCGCCACCGCCTCTAGCTTGTCAAAGAAGTTGCCATCCACCATTGAGATCTCATCGATAATTAAGTGCTGGCAGGCCAGCCAGTGCTGGCGCACACCAGGTCTCTCTGCCAGCTGGATACACTGCTCTAGCGGTGCCTTCCCGGAGCCGATCCCTAGCAGGGGAGAAGAAAGCAAGCTTGGGGAAGCTCCGAACTCCCTGGGAAGGGAGCGGGAGCCCTCAGCTCCTTGCTGCTTGGCCGACCATTACCTGCAAAGGCGTGGAGCGTCGTGCCGCCGATGTGGCAAGCTGCCACCCCGGTGCTGGCCGTGGCATAGGTGCTGTTGGGAGGGAGGGAGCCCACGATCTTCTTCAGCAGGAACGACTTCCCGGTCCCTGGGCAGAGCAAACCCCTTTCACCCCCTGCTCCCCCCGGGGGCTGCGCTCGCTCCCGGAGCAGGGCCGGCACCGCAGGGGTGCGGGAAGAGGCAGCAGCAGCGGCTCGGGGCCGAGGCTGCCCCCCGGGGACGGCCCCTCCCGTTGCTCACCCGCGCAGCCGGTGAAGAAGACGCCCTGCCCGCTGCGCACCGCGCCCAGCACCGCCTCCTGCTCCGCCGACAGCCTCGCCGGGGGCCGCCGCTCCGCTCGGGGCACCTGCGGGACGGCAGCACCGTGAGGGCGGCGGCGGCCCACCGAGACCGCCCCGCCCCGTCCCACCCCAGGGCCTCACCTCCGCCGGGCGCTGCCCCGGCTCCTCACCGGCACCCCCCCGGGGGCTGCGCAGCGCGTCCCGCTCCCGCAGCGGGCTGATGATGGCGAAGGCGGGCGGCGGGCGGGCCAGCAGGCGGGGGCAGCGCGGGGCGCCCCGGGGCCCGGCGGCCAGCTTGTGCCGCAGCAGGCGCAGGAAGCGGCGCAGGGCGTCGGGCGGGCAGTCGGACAGCAGCAGCTGGGCGCCGCCCGGGCCGAGCCGCACCGCCGCCCGCCCCTCGCCGGCGAACCGGGTGAAGAGCCGCACGGCATCACCGCTCAGCGGGAAGCTCAGCGCCGCGCCGGTGCCGCTGCCGGTACCGCCGAGCACCCGCAGCACCGGCTGCCGCAGCTCGTTGCGGCCCAGCAGCACCAGCGCGCCCCGCACCACGCGGCGCCGCGGGGCCGCCTCGCCCGGCAGCGGCTCCTCCACGGCCACGGTGCAGCGCAGCTCCGCCGCCGCCATCTCACCACCGCTCGTTCAAACCGGCCGCGTGGCGCCGCCGCCAATCAGCGCCGGGGGCTTTAACTCGGCGGCCAGTAGGAGGCGGGCGGGGGGCGGCCCCGCGTTGCGTCACGCGTTGCTAGGCGGCGGGACGCCGCGCGGAGCCATGGCGGCCCGCGGCGGGGCGAGGGAGCGGCCGGACGCGGTGCAGCTGGACCGGCTGCTGGGCGAGCGCGTGCGCAAGGAGCTGCGCTGCCTGCGGCTGCTCACCCAGTACGGCCTCAACCCGCTCCGACGCGGTGAGGCGCCCGGCCCGGCCCCCCCGGGGCTCAGCGGGCGGTGAGGGGCCCCCGGCAGCTCGCCTTCAGCATGGAACGTTTGCAGGGATAGATACCTGGTTGTGATGCTAAACGCGCGTTAAAGCCATTAATTTCTTTTTCATTAATTTCTTAATTTCTTTTTCAGTTCACACGGTCACCAAGAAGCCTATGTCGTGGCATGACAATATAGAAGAGCCTGCAGATGGTAAGGAAGCTCTGACCCACTTGTGATAGCTAAGAGAAAACAACCACCTGCCTCCCACCTTGGCTGCCTTGCTGTTGTTTGGATGGGGTTGAGTCATCCCACGCCGGTGTACAGCCCCAGGACTGATTTGTATTTTGTTAGGTTTTAAACATACTACCTCCCTTTCCTTTGTATTTATGTCTCTTAATCAACAGAAAAGTTTCTGAATGTTATTCACCATGCTGTCCTGGAGCCAACAAAGAAATATTCAGAGCCACAAACTGAAAGCCAGGAAATAGGCTGGAACACAACTCCTTTGGTGAGTAGAGCGCTTAAGGATTCAGCTCTTTGCATAAGTGGGGGAAGTGAGTTTATTTAGCCAGGATTCCTAATACTGTTTCAAAAATGAAATTGTCCTTTTTCACCAGGTTCTACTGTACTGAAATAGTGAACAGTATATACTAAGTGGTACTTTACTCATTAGCATTTTTTAGCATATCACTCTTCTCAGGAGGGACTACTACTCATTCTAGAAAGGCACGTGACTCTTCAGCCTATAATTGTTTTCCAGATTGACGTAGACCGCACTGATCGCAGACTCTACTTCCCACGTCGGAAAACGGAGATCACTAAACTAGGCAGCTGCCGTGTGGCACCTTGAAGGAGCAGAATGAGAAGTTACAGCAGGAGAATGGCAATGCCACACAACGTAGACAGTTAATGACGTATAATGTATTAGATTTTGTTTGTTGTTAAGTGAATGTGGTAGATTTCTGGCACCAGAAGATTGCAAGAAAATGGAGGAGAGAACCCATCTGTCCAGATTTGCAGCCTAACAATAGTTATAGAAATAAACCTATTAATAAGACTTTTGCATTTGTCTTGCTGCTGTTTCCAAAACCATCTACACAAGTAGTTTAAGAAAACCCTTCAACTTCTTGACAGGCTTCAGACTTCTCATTTTGACATGAGCAACATGACCCAGAATTCAAGTTCACAAAGTACGTATCAACAGCAGCTGTTGAAAAAGCTGTCAGAATGAGGGGAACACAGCAGATTTCAGCTGCCATTCACAACAACTAAATATGAATTAGACATAGGAGTTCAGTGTAAACTATTTAATGCGTTCACACACCAAAGGTTTAGGTAGCAAGCAATCATTCAGCAGAACAGACACTAAGAAATTAGTGATAAGGCACTAGTTTCCACTGACTTTTTTCTTGCCACTTGGAAGCATCCAGCTTGCTCCATAGTTAGCTGCCTGGAGACAGCAGAACCACCTTCCAACACACAGAGACAAAAGAGCCCCACTGCGGAGCACAATCCTCTTAGCGTGCTCGGCTCTTCATTTTCTGCCGTGCTCTCTTGCCAGGTCTCTTCTGCAAAAAGAGGATAAATTCAGATTTTTATTTTGACATCTTAACTCCATTCTAGCTCTATAGCGTGGGGAAGATACTCAAGAGAAATCGTGTGGCAGTACCTTGGGTGAAGAAGGTTTGGGGACACAGGCAGCAACAAACAATACATGCTAATTCCCCACTTATTTCCCTGCTCAGACACCCAACCACCACCATCAGTCCTGTCTGCAACTGAACTGTTACTTCCAGATGCTGGAGGCACTGATCTCAGGTCTCCCTCCAAGGCAACAGCTGGCTTCCTAACAAAAAAGGATCACTTGCACACAACATTGTACTTACATTGAGGGCTTTTTTTCCTCCTTTTCCTGGGCCTTTATTGTGAGCGACTTTTGACTTGAAGCTGGATACATCGTTAAAGCTGTCCTTTGTGTTCCACTTTGAGCCCTTTTTCTTCCCACCAAAACCAAACTTCTGGTTTTTGTATCGTCTTTTGGCATTTGGTCTGAAAAACAATCCAGCAACATCGCTGCTTAGAAACCTTGCCTTAGGAAGTACCTGAGAAGGAAGTACATGTATCTGCTGAGGGACTCCTATCAGCCATTGTAAACCTTTCCTCTCTTATTGAAGAGGCAGAAATTAGCACCTTTCAGCCTCCACTCTATTGGGCCACAGTTATCTCTAAGGACAGAAAGACACTTGGACATATTTTTCACCAATATTAATTCAAACAGCTTTCTTGTCTCACAAAATGAAAAAAAAAGATTCTGACGTTAAATATCTTTCTTTTGTAATCTCACCCTTTCTTTGTCCGTTGATTTGCACCACCTTTTTTATTCCCCTTAGACGAAGTCTGCTCTTCATCTAGAAAATCCAGCTTGTCAGAGAGACCTGCAAGAGCAAAGGCAAATGCTCAGCTACCATCACAGAAGATGAGTTTTCAGTCCAAGCAATAGCAACAAGTCACCCTCACTGAAGACCAGCTACTTGGAAGGATTTTCACTGCCACAGGCATACGATTCCATGCAGTAGCAGCCTTTCAAGCTAACTGCCCAGCAGTAGATGTTGACACCACACATCACAGTACCATACATTCCTCACGCATTTACACTATTTCCATTACACATTTACTCCCTAAGACAAGTTAACTGTACCTTTCTGGTATTTCTTGACTGCGTTCAACATATTTTTCTTCTCCTTTTGCCTCCTCTGGAGAATTTCTATTTGTACCTGAGAACATTAGAAGACAGAATATTAGTATTGTTTCTTCTAGTGCCCCATACTTTTATTTTTTTTAAAGGTATCCCATGTTTTGCTTTGTCTCCTGTCAAAGTATCTATACAAAAGACTAGCCAGATTCCATATGTTTTAGCCTGCCTCCTGGGATCTCACTTTCTAAGCTCCTCCTCACCTTCTTTCCATATTTTCTCATTGCACGGAGCTGTTTTGCTTTTTCAGACTTCTCCATTGCTTCCTGTTTGCTCTTAAGCTTCTGACGAATCTGGGGGAAAATAAATAAACAAACAAAACTGATCAGTAATGCAAAAGTAATGCTGTGCAGTCCTGAAATCAATAATCATGTGAGCATCACTGAACGCCAAAATACCTCTCAGTCAGACAGTATTTAATTTATCTCCAAAGTTACTCACTGGCTACCTCTTTGATACAGTATTATTTTTCTCTGGTATATGCACTGATAATAAGACATAACTTACTTTCAATTCAAGGCTGGAAGTTACTACAAAAAAAAATCCTGATCTGTAGCCAAAACCTTATTCAGAAGACAAAATTCACACAGACAAAACAAATGCTTATACAAATGGGCTCTACTGGAATACCTAAACAAGGGTATCTTGTCACATACTGTCAATATACTTGGGTGCATAAAGAAGACTTGATAGTTTCTTTCTTGCCATTATTTAAAAAAAAAAAAAAAAAAAAAAAAAAGCTCTATAGAAGAGTCAAAAATCCTTTCATGCAACAGAAAACTGATTTTCTATTCATTCATTGTACACAAACATTTCTCTAAGGAATTTCTTTTACAAGGGATTACAAAGATTCCAACACAGATCTTCTAAGGCTGTGACTGCAGTAGGAGATAAAAGCCTCTGTTCTTCAAACAGCAGCCAGCAAAAGAAAGTAACCCTAATGTGTAGAGTTGAGTTAAACCTCAGCACAAACTATTAATGAATATCTTCTCTAAGAAGATCCTATCAGCATCAGAACAATGACCACATATGAACTCCAGCTCATGTTTCACTTATACTATGCAGATTCTTCCAAGAATTAGGGCTCCATTTTGAACAAAGACCACAATCAACAAGCAACTTTACGAAACTATCATTTCCAACACAAATCTGACTATCCATGACAGTTTAATTCAGTACCACACAGTTTAAAATCAGAGACCAAATATGCTGAGTATAAATGAAGGATGATACATAAATTTGGAAAAAGGATCACGTTAATGCCCCTGTTCACTGCAAGTTTTAGGACAGACAGCACAAACACAGCCAACTTTACGACCGCTGTTACATATATGGAGAAGAAATCTCCATTTTTAATACTAATTACATTCAGGACAGAATATAAATCACACTCTTCTACTCTACATTCCAGCCTGTTATGGAAGCCCCTACATTGCACAGAAATACCTAAGCAGGAAGACATTTCCTACCACAAAAAAAAAATACCAGACTTGAACATTGTCACAGATCTTTGTCAAAGAGGTGAAGGTTAACTATTGACAAACCACACAGTTAATAAATAAAGTAGGCTAAAACCCACACACAGCACAGGAAAGAAAGCTATTTTTCACTGCACATACCTTCTGCATCTGTTGGTCTGATTTGGCCATCTCTGCAAAGTAATCATCTGGCCTTCTAGTAGGAACTTTGAGCTTCCGCAGCCTAGGGAGGGCTTCCAGGACTGCTGCCTGAGCCTGGCGGTAGCTAGGGAGACAGCACAACAGCAGCTCTGTCAGAGGGTACCAAGCATTGCAGAGCGCTGATCTAAGCTCTCATCACATAAGCTAGCTGATTACTGGGATCTAACAAAAAATAATCTAGAATTATATCAACATTCATACGCTACAGCATTCAGTGCTCCTAAAAGCAATTTAGGTTCTAGTACAATATTGATGCTGACATCTTCCGCACAGACATTTACCTAGTTTCCAGCTACAGTTTTATACACTGTATGAAGTGCATATCATGTATAAGCATGCTGACCCTAAAAGAAATCTCTTTTTTATACTTACAAGCTCATCTCTCTCTGAAAATCATTCTCAGGGTCCACAGCATCTTTGTCAGTAGTATTCTGTGAGACGGATTCCACAACGTTTGTAACCTGACCCAAAGTCACGTCCAGCCTTTCCACCCAAGCTAGCTGCTGCCTGAATTCAGCCAGACACTGCTTCAAACCTTCCTGTGAAAAGGAAACACAGCTCTGAGCAACGAGACACAAAAACTACAATTCAAGCTCACCACAAATGAATATCCAGGTCACAAAATGGACTGCTCCTCAGTAGCAGTTTGGTCATCCCCCAATTTACCAGAGCAATGCAGACCACCCACATCTCCTTCCCTGGCTCATACCCCACCCCAGAGGGCTCTGGCTCCAGCATGACCCCAGCCCCACTTGACACCAAGTCAGCAGGATGTATGGTTCTCTCCCTGATAGAATTATAGGGCCAAATCTGAGATGTCTGACGAACAGGTAGGCCAAACCTTTACCATGCTTAAATAGAAGCTTAGAAATTTAAGTGTAAAGGAGGACCCAGCCTTAAAGGATGTGTCTGAAAAGACAAGGTGAGGAGCCCATGGTGTGGACGCATGCTGGGACGTGTCAGTGACTGAGCTCAGCACGCGTGCCCAAGTTACCTATCAGCAAACATCGGGAGAGCCCCAAAGACCACCACCAGCAGAAACAAATGATCATGCGTCAGGGATACTTAGATACTTTAATGGGTTTCAGGAAATAGTGTGGATATGTTAGTTATCTTTCGTTTTTAAATCGATTTTGATAGTAAATAACCCCCGTAGCCTGGCCAGTTCGGCACGCACACATGGTGGGGAGATCCCCTGGGTGTCTGGCACCGCAATTACAGCACGCCCGATTTCTAAAACCCCAAATCCAGCCTGAAAGCTTCTTTGACCGGCTTTCCGGCCAACGCGCTCACCACATCGTTGGGCTTCTTCGGCCGCGCCTCCAGCACCACGTTGAGCCCCGGCTTCAGCGCGCCCTTGGCGAAGGCCTCCTGGAGCTGCGGAGAGAACGGGAACAGGGTCAGGAGCAGCGTCAGGAGCGGGGCCGGGGCCAGGCCGCCCCGCGGGGCCGGCTCCGGGCTCACCTCCGAGTCCGAGAGGGAGGAATCCTCCGAGCCGGAGTCCGAGAAGCCCTCGCTCAGCTCCCCCAGCGGCGCCATCTTCTCGCCGCCGCCCGCGGGCACGCGCTCGCCACCGCCCCTTCCGCCGGGGCCGCGGTTGCCGGGCCGACGGCGTCATGGCGGCCGCGGTGGCGGAGCCGGTCGCCGTCTTCGGCTGCCGGCCGCGGGTGGGCGGCGGCGTCTGCTTCGTGGGCGAGCGGGAGGTGCTGCACGCCGCCGGCACGGGCTGCGCCCGGCTGCACACCGAGCACAGGCAGCAGGCCTTCTTCCCAGGTGGCCTCGGCCCCGCTCCCCGTGCCCGGTGCCGGTGCCGGTGCCCGCCCCGCCTTGCTGACCGCTCTCCTCCCCGCAGGCCGCGAGAAGAGCCGGGGCGTGCAGGCGCTGGCCGTCAGCCCCGACCGGCGGTTCCTGGCCGTGTCCGAGACGGCGGCGGAGGAGCCGGTGCTGACGGTGTACGAGCTGCCGGCGGGGCAGCCGCCGCGGAGGAGGAGGGCGCTGGTGGCCGCCGAGCTCCCGGCGCGGGAGGCGCCCGTGTCCCTCGCCTTCTCCCCCGACTGCCGGGGCCTGGCGGCCGCCACCGGCCCGCCCGAGGTGCTGCTGGCCTACTGGCTGTGGGACAAGCGGCGGCTGCTGGCGACCGTGAGCCTGCAGGCCCCGGGCGGCGGCTGCCAGGTAACGGCACCGGGGGCGGGACAGCGCCCTGAGAGCCAGCTGCCGAGGGAGGCTGCCGATGGGCAACCCGGCAGCTGAGAGAATGTGGCCCTTACACCGTGCTGCTCGGGAACGGCAGTGCCCGAAAAGAGCCCGGCCCAAGGGACAAGTGCAGCTGATGTTTTCCTGTGGCATCTGTGCAGGGCAAGGCAGAGAGGAGAGGGCTCTGCAGACTCTACAGGGTTTCTGTCACCTTTCTTGGGATCTCATATTGGCCCCTCTCAGCAGCAGCACGCAGCTAAATGAGGACATTGTCATGTCCTTATATCACAGGACACCTATGGTGTGTGGCCGGCATAGTTGGCCAGTGCAGGTGCAACGTGTCCATTGTGTAACCACAGAAACACTCATGAAATACAGTGGCTGCACTAAGTAGGCTTAACACACATCTTGGGAGCTCTCGGTGTGGTTGGGCACCTTTTTCTTCCCGCAGTCTATTCTATGTCCAGATCAGAAGAGTATCTCAGAAAGAGTGGCTGGGAGCAGGATGATGCCACTCAAACAGTTCCTGCATCCTGCTTAGGTTGCCCTGTTTGAGTATCTTTCTTGCAGGGAGGCAAGAGGCTTTCATTACGTGGGTTGATTGGGCCCTAGCTGCTATTTTTTTCTGGGGTACAGCTGCAAGCAGAGGTGGGGTGACTAGCTTCAAGAGCTCAGCTCCTGAAGAGAGAAGTGTGAAGATGACCTCTGTCTAAGGTCCCATTAAGAATGAAAAACAGGTCTAACTACCCCTGCTGTCCTTCTTGAGTACTGAGGTGGTTACTCCACTGTTTTCATCCATACATCCCTAATTCTACAAACTAAAATGCATGAATAAGGTTTGCCTCTCCCTTAAGTTCTTCCTCGCCCTTAAGAATGGATGGTCTCACTTTTCAGGTAGCTGGCTATCTGAAAAACTTGCTAATCTGTAGTAAAGATGTATTTTTGCCATTGTTGTGTGATTCTGAAGGGAAGAGACAACTTCCATATTACATTGTGATTCAGATGGCTTCTCAGCTTAATAGAATTATAGGATCTGTAACATGGTGTAAAATTGATATACACAGTTCTGAAAGGGGGAAAACTAAATTATATAGTTAGGATTTTTTTACTCTCTTCTGTATTCCTATATGTTTCTGTAAGCCTTTTTCCCTCATTTTACTCATTTTATTTCCTGCATCTAGAACCTTTCTAGAACTTTTTTTTTTTTTTTTTTTTCTTGTAAGTTCTGAAAGTGAACAAAGCTATGTGAAGTAATTTCTCTCTCCTTTGTTCCATAGGTAAGCTTTAGTCCTCAAGACAATACACGTATTTGTATCACTGGAAATGGCTTTTTTAAAGTTTTTAAATACAGTGAGGGAACTTTGAAGCAGATGAATTTACAAAAGGGAAAGCCACAAAACTACTTGTGCCATGCCTGGCTGTCTGAGGAAGAAGTTGTATGTGGTACTGACACAGGCAAGCTTATGTTGTTTGAAAATGGAGAGCTGTGCTGGCAGACAAGTGTAGAGTACAGAAAACCACCCAAAAAAGAAGGTAGCACAACAACAAAAGAATATGAGAGGTAAATCTTTGCAGAATTACTGGTAGGTTCATACTTGTGCATGAAGATTTCTTCTTGTCCTGTTTATGAATGTGTTATATTTTTGTTGCTGATGAGAAACATTTTTGTTTTGTCTTTTGTATACTTAAGTCTTTATGCATTTACTTCTTGCAGATATTCTGAAGTCTCTTGTGAACTGGCTTCTGAAGATAATGGTTCACAACAGGATCCTGTGCCTCGAATATCTGCAGTTGCAGCCTATACTAAAGGCTTTGCATGTTCATGTAGCCCAGGAGTTGTTCTTCTGTTTGAGAAAACTGAGGAAAAGGAAGTCTACAAGGAGAGTCAAGAAATCTGGGTAGGGGGATTGCTTTACTAAACAATTATGCAGCAGAGATCCACTTTGAAAGGTGGGAGGGTTGCTTCTGAGTCAGTTATTAATAATTTTAAATGCATCTTTAAAACACATTATAAGCATTGGCTAAGTGTCCTGGTGAGGTAGAAAGTCAGGGATTTGCCAGAGGTCATGCTGAAAGTCAGTGACAGCCTTTTGCAAGGCAGCTCTGCGTGTTCTACGTGTTCAGTATGCTTTCAGGTTGCTAAAGTTCGGGAGACCTTTAAGAAACTTGTATTTATGGAGACTTGGGAGCTAAGAAATAGTCTCCATCAGTTCTGAAAACTTTTTTTTGCCTTTTTTCTGCTTTTTTTTTTTTTGGGGGGGGGGGGGGGCAGCTGCTTTTTTTCCCCAAGGCAAAGCTTTTTTTTTTTTTTTTTTTTTTTTCCTTCAGATATTCAGTATAGATTGAGACAATGCACTTTTAAGTAAGCTAGTAAGATTTCTAACCGTTCTATAAGAAGCAGTTTGCACTGACTTCCTGTGGTCCCAGGATAAGAACATTTAACTCTGGTGATCTGGTCAAACCTTTAAGATTCCTGCTGAAATGTCCTTTGATGCTTTTTTCAGCTTCATTGTTGTAGGTACAGTTATGTTATCTTGAATGCTCTTCCCTGCCTGGCAGAACTTGTGTTCTGTTTACTATCCAAGTTCTCTTACTGAGGGAACTCCTGGTCTTACATTGTATATAAGTATGTATGTACTTATTAGGGTAGCATTGCAGCAGAAGCATGTGTGTATGTGTGCACATATGCCTACTGGAATGTGGAATATCCCATAGGGTACTTTTCTTGTGCAGGTTCCTCAGGACCTGTTCACCACTGTGCCAAAGCAGTCACATGGCCAGGATATTACATGTATATGCTTCAGCCCCTCTGAGGAAACAATGGTTGTTCATACAAATAAAAATCAGCTTTACATATTTACTATGCCCTCCACAGATCTTCTGAAGGTGAGTGCAACCTTTCCACATTCCACAACCAGCATGCCCAGTAAGGGCTGTATAGTAATGGCACAGGCTATTCAGTGTCACTTTCTGTGATGTGTTCTCATGCAATCTGTTAGCTAGAGTCTGAACCCTTAAACCTCATGATATGAAGTGCTCTGCACGCTTCTCTAAGGGCTCTATTTCAGCAGCATTTCAACTTGTATGGGGCTAAATACCTAACCTGTGTACAGCAATACAAAAAAATATTTACATGAAAGGGTTTTGTAGTTATGGGACCTTTTTCTACATGTAGCCTAAAAAGTTACTGTTGCTGCATTTCCAGCATGTAACAGCTAACATCCTGATTAATTTGCTTATCATTCAGCACTTGAACACTTCTAAATATCTGGCTGACCATAACGTCTTAACTGTGTTCTTGGTGGTCCAGTTCTATTTATTTATCTAACTTGTACTTCTCTCGGTACCTACAATTATGTTGTGCTCTCTGTAGTGCATGAGAACTATGGTGCCTGCATCTTCCCTGCATCACTTCTCTTGATTATTAATTACAAAGTTGAAGCTGATCCTAACTCTTCTGTGTTTCTAGGGCTATGTTCAGACTGGTGCAGTGACAGGGTTAAGTGGCTTCCTCAAATCAGCTATACACAAAGAGCTATGATAGATTTCTTACCTGACTTACTGCCTGCAGTGAAATACTTGATATTTTTTGAATGTTCTCATTTGTTCTCAGGAGCAATCAAGTCATTTTGCATATCTGCATTTTCCATTACATTCTGCTTCGATCACGGGTCTGGACATCTGTATTCGGAGACCCATTATTGCTACTTGTTCCCTGGACAGATCTGTTCGCATCTGGAATTACAAGACAAAGTAAAGAGTTGCTTTTGTTTGTTACTATCTCCTGCTTTTTTGTATTTTGTACTGGGCAGGTGACAGCACAATCTCATATGAATGACAGTGTTCCACTAAAATTCTTGTGTGGTGTGGGATACAAATGGCCTTACTGACATGATTTGGTCAATGTATATATGCAGTTCCTATAAAGACAGTGTTGATAGAATCCATAGCCTTTTCTATTAAGCCAAATTTGTGTTTAACTTCTCATGTGTTTTGGAAAAAGAATCTTGAGGAACGTTTCATTCAGCTTGAGATCAGTTGTCCTTAAGACTACAGACAATAAACTTAAGATATTGTTGTCCCATCTCCTGCTTCATGGCTGTAGTTCTGAAGCAAAATGAATCCAACTTTTAAGGTTCAGTGGGGGCGAAGGGAAGGAAAACAAATCTTAGAGGACACATTTGTGCAGGTTCTCAAACAGAGCTTCACCTACCTTCTTTGTTGTATTACAGTAAGAAAGGATTTGCTGCTGCACTTTCCCCACCTTTTCTGTGAACCAGAAAGTTCATATTTGCCCTTGTTCCTGTAATATCTGTGATCATTACTTAACCAAATACTTACAGATTTCCTCAAGGATAAGGCAAAGTCAGATTGTACCTGCAGTTGCATCTGCTGGGCCAGATGTTGTCTTGTCAGGTGTGCAAAGGGATTTTGTACTGTTCCATACTGCACAGTGGTTTTGTCTTTCAGCACTTTGGAGCTGTATAAGGAATTTCAGGAGGAGGCACACGCAGTATCACTTCACCCCACTGGCCTTTTCTGTTTGGTTGGGTTTTCTGACAAACTACGATTTCTAAGTATACTATATGAGGACATGCATGTTTTCAAGGAGTTTGCTGTGAGAAGGTGCGAGGAGGTAAGGAATGATGCAAGAATGAAACTGGGGAGTTACAGGGAGCAGAGGGGTGAAAAAAAATGACAGAAGATAGCGTCCTGTCTGTTAGATCCTAGTAAGAGTTAGGATATCAAAGCAGAGAGAAAAGGTTTCTGACTTCTGGAAAAGGAGCCTCGGGAACCATGTGTAACTGTGGGCTTGGGAACCACTGAAGGGGTCATTTCAGAAATGTTAGAGGATTGGATTTTACAGGGGAAAGCACCAACTAAGAAAGTGGTAAGAGGCTGATTATACTCCTTACGTAGCATTCAGATGTTACATGATGTCATTGGAATTCAATGCATGAATTTTTATATCCACAGCATCTACAGTAACAGTTGGCTATATTCTTTTTGTAGTGCTCATTCAGTAATGGAGGCCATCTTTTTGCTGCAGCTAATGGAAATGTGATTCAAATTTATTCCAGCATCACCTTTGAGAATACTAATAATCTAAAAGGACACAGTGGGAAGGTCAGTAAACAAATCTTGAACAGTACAACTCATTAAAGTGTGGACTAGTTCATAAGATGCATTTTGAAAAGGTGAAGTACAACCTGTGACACAAAAATTAGAACAAGGAATACAAAAGTCAATTTCGCTACTTAGTGTATGTGTTCACTACATACATCTAGAGTCAGTCCTTAAGTTAAATGAGAATGATTTTCAGATAGCTGAACTAGGGGAAATATCCCAACAGTAAATTATAAAAATAAAATGTACTGCTTATTACAGAAATTAGCTTTTTCTGTTAGTGTGGTCATGAGGTAATTTGTATTGATTCTTTTTGAATGCTGAAATGGAATTATCTGAAACGTACCTAAGCTACGTAAGTAAAACTTAGAAATGCGGTTCCAAAGTTGTCGTGGTTTTACCAGTAAAATGACTCTCTACTGTATAATTTGCACATTGGGGTCCTTGGTGTGTTTTGCTTTTGCCAGATACGTGCAGTAAAATGGAGTGCAGATGATGCAAAATTTGTCTCCTGTGACACACACGGTGCTGTGTATGAGTGGAATTTATTGACAGGTAAAAGGGAGACGGAGTGTGTGCTCAGGTCCTGCATCTACAGCAGCATTTCTCTTTCTTCTGATGCCAAAATCATCTTTGCTGTTGGATCAGACCAAACTCTCAAAGAAATTTCAGAGTCTTCGGTGAGCTAACATGTGCTCTGGATGTTAACTAAGTTCTCTGGGGAGGGTTTACTGCTTAGGTTTTCTTATCTGTTTGGTAAGTAGAAATCAGTGATTTTTTGATAGCTGCAGTATTTAGTGACACTTTTCTTGTGTTCTTATGTCCTTTATCATGAAACCTGAGATTCTGTTGTAGTTTTGCATCTTTATAACCTTACTTGGATTTACCCAGAAATCTTCTAACCCCACTAATGTACTAACTTTGCAATATGGTATTGACTGTTTTGCTGAAATATCAGGGTATTGGATCTACCTCTGTAGGCTACATGCATATATATATATATTTTAAATCCAGAACAATATTAAATTGTACATGGTAATCATTACATTTTTCAGAAGAGATTGATTTATGGAACTTGGCTTAAAATTTTAAGAGTGCACATGTGCATAAAGCTTAATACTAATTACTGTTAATGCTTGTTTGTTTTTCTATAGGCATGTAGATTCTTTAAACTGCTTAATTTGCTGCAGGCAGTGATATGACAATTGCTCATGTAATAAGTAATCAAATAATTTGGGGGAACTTTATGTAACATGGTGTTTTTCTGTGTGTTTTGGTTGTTTAGTTTTTTGTTATTCTTTTTTAGATCCAGCATGAAGTGCCTGCTTTTGATGTTGAATATACTGCAGTAGCTGTTTCTCATTCCAAGAACATGGTATTTGTTGGTACATCTCTGGGGACAATTCGAGCTATGAAGTACCCCTTGCCTTTGCGCAGGGATTTCAATGAGTATCAGGCCCATGCAGGGGCTGTTACAAAGGTAACATGGAATACATTCTTTTCCCTACTGTGCCAGTTGCACGTCTCATTTAGCATTGATTGTCCTTCCCATTTCATAGCATAATACGTTAAAACGAAGTCTGAGCCTGCATGTGGATAATGGAGATTAGAGCATTCACAGAAGTCCTGTCTTTAGAAATAAAAGTCTCGACTATTTTACTTTCTCTTTCTTCTAAGATGTCTGTAACGAACGATGACCAATTTCTGCTGACTGCCTCAGAGGATGGCTCTATATTGATCTGGAAGGTGTATGACAAGGAAGGTGGGGTCCTGAAACGGGAAAAGGAAGTGGAATATGCTGAGGAAGTGCTGATCATGAGATCAGATATAGAAGAGAAGGTAGGAGGAGCAACCTGTGCGTATGAACCATAGAATTCCTGGTCTACAGCTTATGAATTACGTATTCAAGATTTTTGTGACTAGCAATGCCTATTTGTTTAGGAGGGTTTTCATGACTTTCTTCATAAGAAGAGGCTACAGCAAGTAGCTGCAGCTGCTTGTTAATATGCAAACAGTGTTGTATTTGCAGCAAATGCAGATAAAAGTTTAGGCTTTTCTCTAATACTTCACCCAATCACTTGTGAGCAGTTTTAATGTGGTGAAAAAGTCAGGAACTGCGTTTTATAAACCATCTTGTAAAATAAGAAAGGAATTTTACTTCTGGAACTTCTTGGTCTGTCTTGCTGAAAATTCTCTGCAAAGGCTGTCTTTTTCATAAATATGTGCATATAGATAAAACATCCTTAATAAGTTGTTGCTAGTGGTAAATAATCTCTCTATTAAAAGAAATATTTTCTCATCCATGTCCTAACAGAGTCAAGCAATGCTAGACCTGCAGATTCGTGTGAAAGAGCTACAGACAGAAAATGATTACCAGTTACGTCTCAAGGACATGAACTATAATGAAAAAATGAAGGAATTAAAAGACATTTTCAGTAAGGAAATAGGCTCCCTTAAAACGAAACACCAGGTATGATTTATAATGCAGTGCCAAATACCAAGAAATCTTTCCCTTTCCCTTTTTGTGTTAAATTCAAACTTGCATTAAATATGTATGAATGCCATAAGGCATCTGAAAAGTGAAATATTCCTTTCCAATAAAGATGTTCTTGATATCTGTAAAGCATGAACGTATCTTATAGGTACTGAGGGGAAGCAAGAGATCTCCCAGGTAGCCTGGGAGAAAACAGTTTCAGCAGTTTCTGCAGTAAGTGCTGCCAAAGACCAGGGACCAGTAAGCTATATCACCCTTGAGTAGAAATGGGACTGTGCTTTAAAACCTCCATCAAGTGCAAGTTGCACCTGCTGCAGGATCCAAAAATTGTTCTTCTTAATGCCTTCTTCTTTATGCTTTGGCTGCTTAGCATTTTTAAGAGTACTCAGTGATGTGTCTTGTATGCTTTTTGAAAACAGGAGTAAAATATATTCCCTGGATTTCTCCTGTTCACGTACTTACTGATTTCTCTGTGGTCATGTTCCTGAAAGGCAAAAGCCATAAGAATTATTCCCAGTGTCTTATTTATCTGTGTCCACTAATTCTATTCTGTCCATCTGTCTGGTGTACACACCAGCTTTATGATTTATTGCATTTGTATTATTTTGGGATATTTCTGGACCCTTTTTAAAGTTAGAATGCAAGTGATGCAATAGCAATTTCACTGTCAGATGGCTTGAAGTGAGAGATTGTCCACCGTATATCACTATTCAATTCTGTCATCCGTATGTTCTTTTCAATATTTTTAATGAATAATATCCTGTCCTGATGATTTGTCAGCACTTATTTTGTTGAGTTTTATATAGCCATTTCAAACAGTATTTTGACTCCACATAAAAAAGGATTCCAGAGTGAAAGCTTGCTAAGTTACTAATTAATTCTATTATTTTTATGGTCTTTTCATTTTCAAGTGCTCCTTTTATATCTTTCTCGTCTTTTGGTTCTGCAGATAGTCTGACAGGTTTCTACTTCTGATTTTTTTTTTTTTTTTTTTTTTGAGAAATTTAATTATTCGTTTTAATGTTTTCAGGTTGATCCTTAGGCTCTTTGGTGTTTCTGGTGGGTTTTGGTGGTTTTTGTGTGTTTTTTTTTTTTTTTACTATTATTTATTTAATTAATTATTTAACTAACCAGAGTTTTAACCTTTCTGTTTTTTCTCACTTTTGTACAGCTTGACCTTTCAGAAGAAAACCTTTTCGCTTCTTATAGATTCCTCTACCTGTGTTTTACCTGTGCCAGTTTTATTCTGCTGTTCTTCAGGTCTTTTCGTAGGTAGTGCTTGGCTATAGAGTTTTACTAATCTCAGCTACACTGAAACTTTTTATGGCTTGGTGATTATAAGCTTGCAAGCAAATGTCTTTGAAAGTGAATAAAAGTCCTAGGCAGGGAAGTTGTACTTCCTGTATAAGTATCAGTATGTGTTAAGATTAAACGGAATGACAGATTTAGGCAGGTTTGGGGCTAGCCTTTCTAGTTTTTGTAACGAGTAGGCAAAGAGAGTATTTCTGTTTATGCAAGACCCATACAGTAGTTATGAGAAGAAGGTCATAAAGTTGTATGCATGGCAGTTCTCTCCAAATTTTCTGGGAAATTTCTCACCCATCTTCTTTTTCCAATTCTTAGTGCTTTTTTAGATTAAGTCATTTGTAGTGGTAGTAGAACATTCCAAGAAAATGGTGTTCAAGCCTCAGTTTGAATGTCAGTGTTTTAGGATCGCAAAGTTGCTCCAAGGAGAAAGGAAGTAGCTTGAATTTTGTTATCTTGACAGCAATTTGCAGAACTGCAAATTCTCCTCAAACAGACACACTCAAAGAAGTGGAGGTTTTTGTGGCTTACAAACTTTTCTTGTTAAATTAGGGTTATACAATGCCTTGTATTGTATGAAGTCCATTTGCTACTTTCCATTAGCTTCCTTAGTTTTGTAATTTGTTGTAGTGAATTAATCTCTGGGAAAACTCATTTTTGTAATGCCTGTTATCTGCCTTTTTTGGTGAGAGATTTCAAACATAAATCTGTTGTGTATGTGTTCCCCATCATGGGCAAGAACTCAAAGAATTAGGACACTGCTTTGCCTAATTTTGAATTAAAATTTATTTTTCTTATTCTTTACCAGATTTTGCAGGCAGAAAAAGAAAAACAGGAGCTGCAACACCAGTCTCAACTGTCTGAGCTGATGAATAAACAGGCCAAGGAGATGCAAGACCTAGGTTAGATGTTAAATATTTATAACTAGAATGTGAAGGACTTGCATTAGATTGCTAGCAACTAACATGATGGGAAGAGATTACTAGAGTGCAAAGCACAAGGAAAAAATGCATGTATGTCATACAGTTATCGCAAACCAAATATTTGTCTTAACAGCATGCACAAGCAAGAAAATGTGCATGTGGGCACTGTATCTTTTATGTTCTGTTCCTGAGATTAGTAATTTCCTTATTTATACTATAGCTCATTGTACAATAATAGTGATACCATACAGTTCAGCAAGCAGGCTAATTAATGTACAGGGTGCACAACATGGAAATACCTGAACCCCAGATTCTTAAGATAAAGCAGAAATACTGCAAATTAGTACAAAAAATCAAGTCCACCCATAAGAGAGGCCATTGCTTACTCATCCTCTGTAGCAGTTGTACTTTTACAGTTCTGTCATTGTTGACATTCTCAAGAAAATGCTTAGAGTGGCTATTATTCATTTATTGTTATGGCAAACTAGGAGATTTCAGTGCAGGTTTTGCACTTGTTCAAGCTGGAACAGAACTTTTTTTTTTTTTTTTTTTTCTGTTGCAGTGAGCAGGGATACAATGGAATATTCAGAAACAAAACTGAGAAGGGTGAATGACAGCTTTGTAGTGGGCATTATTAGTGAAGCAATAAGTAAAAGGAAGAGCAGGAAACCCAAGAGATGGTTTTCTGATGTAGAATTTTGTATGGCCACAGAGCCTAAAACCCCTGTATATCTGATGAAGAAAGTGATGAGGTGCTTCTAGTGTAACTTATTGCAACCAGGTGCCAAAAAGACAGTAGGAAATAAGACATTGATAACTGCAAAAGGATAGGATACATCTCTCTTTTCTATTAGTTTTATCAGTTCCATATGTTTCCTGTTACCAGAATCTGAAAGTAATCAGAAACTCTTAATGGAAAATGAGAAATACCAGGAGCTGCAAGTAAAATCCCAGAGGATGCAGGAGGAATATGAGAAACAACTGCACAATTTGGAGGAAAGCAAAAGCAGGACTGTGGAGGAGCTAACAGTATATTATGAGGAAAAACTTAATGAGAAAACTGTTCTGTTGGAAGAGGTAGGAAACTTGATTGACAGCTTGAATTATTGACTATGTTTATTTCAAACTGTGATGAAATGTTCCCTAGAGGAAGGAAAGTTGTCTCCCTTCATGCAAATCCTAATCTGCCTGTAACCTTGGGGAAATATGTCGACAAGTAGAATAGTAATGAGGAAAACCCCAGCTGAGTTACCAGCTTTTTCTGGGCTTCATACATTCAGGAAGTAACCTGTGAAGGAGAATATCCTTGGGCATTCTATTTGCCTCTTTCTCCTATATCTAAGAATTCCTATTTAATGTGTGTTAGATAATACACTTAACGGCAGTTGGAGAAAGATTCAATCACCTTGTTCTAATGAAGAGATAGCATATCTAAAATGGTGAATTCTGTGACAGATCAATTCCTATTTGCTGAAATCACCACTGACACTAAGTCCCTGGGGTTCCTGTCCCCATAATTTGGGGAATACCCTGAGTACTTGAAAAAATCCTGCACATTGAGGTCAAAGACTTGGCCAGATAGGGTAGCCAGATAACCAATGCTCATACATCTAGTACCAATAAATTCGATCAACATCACCGACTGCAGCCCTATGTTGCAACACCAATATGGAAAGAATGAGAGGAAAGAACATGAGAAGGGAGTGATAAAGAGACCAATGGAAAACTGAGTGTTTATTGGTTATTAATGTTATTAATTAATGTTTGTTGGTTATTAATGCATCAGAAACAGCAACTTAAAAAGATTTTTTGAAGTGTTTCTCATGTTTGCGTTTGCTTCTGCCTGGACAATTTTGCTGATTTGAGCTAGATTTCAGATAATTATTTTTTTTAATATTGCAGTGTTCTTAAGACTTGGATGCTTTCAGTTAAGATTTTTTTTGTATCTGTCTTAAGTTTTTTAAGTGATTTTAATCCCTTAAGAAATTGTTAGCTTAAATTATATTGTTGTTGAAGAATCCACTAAATATAGGCCCTCCCAGGAGAAGGACCATTACAGATAAAGAATTATCCTCTTTATTGATCTCTTACTTTTGTGTTCTCTAATATTTACTTCTCCTAACTGCAGGCAGAGGAGGATATAAGGCAGCAGCTTCAAGCACATGAAGAAATTAGGAAACAGATTGAAGAAGATGAAGACCAAGAAATTCTAGATATCAAAATCAAGTATGAGAAGCGACTTGTAGAAGAGAAAGAATCAAATCTGCAACTGAAGGGAGAAATAGGAGTCATGAATAAAAGGGTATCTCTTATTCTGTGATAGGATCACACCTGTAACATGGAGACCTATAGCCAAGTATTGAATATGATTAATGGCATGTTAAGGCCTAATAATATTTAGTCTGTAAATATTTGGCATTTCATATGAGAATATTCGTCCCTTTTTATATCAGTTTGAATATTTCAGGGTATTTGTGAAAAAGAAGTGTTCTGATTGTGTTGTTGATACAGTTATAGACAGATGTGTGTGTGTTATTTTTAGTACACTTTTTGTATCTTATGTAGTTTGAAATCATAAATAATAATATTATCCATCCTATAGTGGGAAAGAAATGAACCTTTTCATTTTTCCAAGATCCAATGTACTACTACATTAGAAAAATACTTCTACTGCTTCATTTAATGCAATACACTTTGTGTTTTGTACACATCATCATTTTTTATTGTTCTTACTCCTTGAGTTTTTAAGGAGGCATAAAACCTTTTAGCTCTGTTACTAGCTGGGCATTACATTTGCCTAAGGATGTTCGATGGGCATTTTTTCTTTAAGTTTATTCAGTATCTATTTTGGAGGCATAGAGGTTCTCTACCTTCCTGCAGTCTTTTTATCATGGTATTGCTTTAAGTTCTGATGTTTTTTAGACACCAGCACATTAAATGCTCTTCTTGAAGTGATATCTAAATCCTGTACTGTCTTAATTTGATAACCTTTATCTTACACTGTCTTCAAAGTAACTTAGAAAGTATGGTAGTTAAGTGGAGCACAGCTCCTGAAGATTTTTAAACTCTTACCTGTTTGCCTCTCTAGTTGAGCAGCTTACAGAAAGAGCTCAAGGAACGAAACAATGACATTGAGGAAATGAAACTGGAACAGCAGAAGCTGCAAGACGTAATTAAGTCACTGGAAAAGGACATTGTGGCGCTGAAGACAGAAATTGAAGAGAGAGCTAACACTATCCAGGACAAGGTGAGAAACTGGACAAGTGGCTGATATCAAAGTCACCCTCCCTTAATTTAATACAAGTAATTATTTTGACAGTATTGTGTTAATATCACATGACTGGAAGCTCAATTTTAATTTGAAGAATTTGCAGTCTTTAGTTTGAGTCCTCAGTGTTTTACTGACATTCTAAGCTTTTGGGAGCTCAAGTGTTGAGTTTCTCACCCCCCATTCTGGGATGTGTAGGATTACACATTATCTCTGCATTATTTGTCCCCTTCCTACTCACCCAGTCTGTGTGAAGTATATGAAGCCTAGTTTTCCATTAGATCTATGACTACGGTTTTGGCCTCTGCCATGTTTGTACATTGTCTGTTTGAGAGTGCTGTGGCTGATTCATAACTCTTTACACATTTCTCCCAGGAGAAGCATATAAATGACCTGAAAAAGAAAAATCAGGAACTGGAAAAGTTCAAGTTTGTACTGGACCACAGAATAGAGCAGTGTAAGAAGCAAATAGAATCACGTGAAAATGACATTGAAACGATGAATGGGCAGATCCATGAGGTGGGTAACACTGTCATTTGGCCTCTGCTGCTAAACCCTTTGGCTGAATACAGAGATGACCAGGCAAGTCCCTTGGAGGTTGACCTGTTTGTTCCTTAACTTCTTTCAAGGATACACAGCATTGATTCAGTATCTTTACAGCTAATAAAAATATCTATACACAATACTTGCTATTTATTTTTGTGTCACATTTTATCAATGATCAATACAGTTACTTAAGCTCCTCTTTCAGTATTTTGTTCTAGACTTTGAGTAATAAAATTTTTGCTTAAAAATATATCTCATGCTTGTGTAGTTGTCCTGCATGTACCCTGTAGAGTTTGCAAGACATTGCCTTTACTGATGTGGAGGAAGAGAGAGTGAACTTCTCTTACAAAGTAACAGATTTATGCAAACATAACCCAATTTAGGAATTAGGTTCGTCACCTAATCCATGGAAATTTTCCATGTGTTCATAATTAGCTTGCAGCAAATTTTTTTGAGGCGACTTATCCATGATAGGATCTCACTGTGATTTCTCAATAGCTAATCAGTGACCTGTTAGTTTTCATAAGTCTGTTTATTCAGAATGAAAGCCTTTTAAATAACTAATGAACATTTTATGTGCATGTCAGACTATCATGATGAAAGCCTTAGCCTCTTCTCTGGTCACCATCTCACGTCAGTAAATGCTGAAGCATTAGTGCTTTTTTCCCCTGTATTCTACATATGTCATCACAGCTTTTCATTCGTTTCCTTTCAGTATCAGTTGGCTCTTATCGTTGTACTTGCTTTTTCCTGTATTTACTATTAATTTATACCACACCCATTTTTATTCAGGTGGAACAGTACAGCTTCAGTCCAAGTCAAGGAAATGAAGAGGAATCACAACAGTTAAATAACTGTAACTCTAACTCAAAATGGGATTGAATAGGCTAGGCATTTTTTGCGCGTTTTCTCTGTGCTCTGGCAGAGGGCAGTGTTGTTCCAAAATCGTCTTGGTTCATGTTGTATGTAATTCTACCTGAAGAGGGATCTACTCCCTCAAGTCTGTGTTTCTTGTCTCTGGTTCTCCTGTTGTGTGTTGTTTTTCTCGTAATGTCTTCTCTTAATCTTGATTTCCCCCCTGCTTCCTTTCAGATGGAGGGGGAACTGGAACGATTCCAGAAGGAGAGCACACATTTGAAACTGAACATCACACAACTGCAGCAGAAACTAAAGGCAACTGATCACAGCATGCACAGAGAGAGGCAGAAGGTATGAGGTAGCAGTCCACAGGTCCTGCATAATGAAACAGGGGGGATGAAACACTGCAGAAACATTAATCTGGGCAAAGAGGTCCTTCAGGGATACTGTGTACAAGGACCAGGGAACAGGAGATTCTCTGGTTAAGTGGGAACAGTGACAGAAAACTTCCAAATCTGAAACCAGGTTAGCTACATGTATTTGATACTAAAAAAGTTTCTCGTTTGTTGGTTTTCCCAGGTTTAACAGAGCAGTGAGGCAGAAGCCTGAGTCAGTGCCCTATCAGTTGTGGTTTTTTGTTTGTTTGTTTGTTTTGATTTTAATGAAGTATTTTAAAACACTAAAGGAAAGTAAAAGTATATGAGAGCTTTTACCTGTTCTGCTAGACTTTCTAGAAGATTGCATGTGAGAGAGTGCTCTGATGAGCCAAATAAGAATGTATTTACATTAAATGTTAACTGTATTCTTGCAGAAACAAAATATGGAAGATTTGATCAAACGGTTTAAAATGGATCTTCATAATTGTGTGGGCTTCATTCAGGATTACAAAAAACTGAAGTATGGGATCCGCGAACTCTACACCAAGTATGTGCAGCAATTGGACATGGTGAGTTACCTTCTCACACGGTGAGTTGCTTTTGCCTTCTCCTTGCAGGTGAATTTATGTGGTAGTATACTGAGGCAAAATTATGTGGTAGCATATTGAGGCAAAACTTTGTGCCCTCTCAGGTGGAGACTGAAGAGGTAGATGTAGATTTGCAGAAGGAGTACACAAGACAACGAGAGTATCTTGAGAGGAATTTGGCAGCTTTAAAAAAGAAGGTGGTGAAGGATCAGGAAGTCCATCAAGCTGCTTACGTGCGCATCATGCAGGTAACAAGCTTTTTCCTTATGTTAAGGGAGGTAAGAATGAAGCAGTTGCACAGAATAGACTTCAGTCACCATACTGATATAATTTGTTAGGACTTTGAAACAGTTTTGATTTGCTTCCTTGCCAGAAATGCCTAAGACTTTCAAGAGTTTCTATTCAAAGGTAATATTCATTGAGCTCTAGTGCTCAACAGTCTTCTGGACAGAAAGAGCAAGATCTCTGAAGCCAGAAAACAATGCTGTGTGTGGATGCTTTCCTTTGTCTGCCACTTCCCAATGTTAGAGGAGATAGGGATCTCTGCTGCCCGGATTTATTTTTTTTTTAAGCCATTGATGGACTTATTTTATTTTGAGGGGCATTTAGAATTGCCATCATAGTCAATTTGCACCTGAGTACCAAGCTGCGCTTGCTGTGTGGTGGTGTTTAGGAAGTAATTTTGGAGGAAGAGAGGATTGGCTTTCTTTGGCCGCATAGTCCCATGCCTACTGGTCTGAATTCAGAAGAACTTTCTGCTGCTCACATCCGTGTTTTCCAAGGAAGTTCAGAAACAAATGATAAATAAGCCTATTTGTACCAAGACCTCTCAGAATATTTGTTCTTTACAAGGAAGGATAAACTTGTGACTGCTGGGGCCAAAGACCTAATTTGTTTTCATCTGGAATGAGAGGATCTAAAGGCCCACAACCAACATCCTGGGAGGACAGCACTTGTACAGTCTCTTCTTGCCCTGGTCTCCCTTTGCTCAGTCAGCATTTCCTTTTCCCCTCACTAGCTCTTTCTTCATTGTTAGCTTATTATCCTTCCTCAGGATCTCTAGACCTCAGTCCTCTCCTAAATCATCTGTCCTTTGTTATATATTCATAGTGTTCCTTCAGGCCCAGGCAGCAGTGATCTTCTTTGGCCTTGATTTATTTTTTTTTTTATTCCTTCTGTGAATTAGATGCTTCCTTTTCACACAAAATGAGATGGCTGCAGAAAAGAAACTGAAGAATTTCCTTTCTGGAATAGGGTGACAGATGGTGCTCATAATGATAATACTTGATGTCTTGGACCGGTAAGCTTAACGTGAAATGATGATTAAAAATTAATTAATAAAACATCTGGAAGATGAAGATATCAAAGGTTCTAACCAGCCTAGTTTCTTCAAAGAAAAAGCAGTTCTCTGAAGTCTAGTAGATTAACGAGACTTTACAGCCAGGAGGAATTATCATGGTCTTCCAGTCCATCACAGGAGGCTTTTAAGACTAGTTTAGACAAACTTCTGTCAGGGCTTGCTTTGAACAAGTAAATGACATTTTGATGGCCTTCTAGCTCTGTATTTCTGTAATTCCTTAGTTGTGCTTACATTTTCAGAGCTGTGCATTCCTCTTTGAGTGACTGTTCATAGGTACATTCCGTTAGTGACTGCTGCAACAGATGATTAGAAATGTCAAGATAATTTTAATTATTCTTACCAATTGACAAGTTGCTTGTTGTTGGACTGTTAGCTTTCCCTCCAGCCTCTGTATTTGTAATGACGTCTTTGGTCGTGTGGATATGTAAGAACAGACATACTGAACAATCTCAAAGTAAGACTGCTTGAACTGAAGCATGTATAGGATGATCTTTTCTATGATGTGTCATACTGTTCTCTGACAGTCAGCACTGTAAGGACGTAGGAGATTGTAGATTGCATCCTGACGCGATCTGCAGTTGTTCCTGGTGTCCTCATCCTCTATGCATTTGATCAATCTCTTTTCTGATCTATTTTTCACATTTCCACATCATCCTATGACAATGAGTTTTGCAGTGAACATTTTTTTTAATCCGTTGCATGATCATTTCAATGCAGTGCAAGCTTACTGTCAGAATGCAAAGACTGAGTTAAAAGCTACTCTCTCTTTATAGCATGCCTCTTCAGAAGAATATTATCAGCATCAGCCAGCAGTCTTTTTAGCACCCAGCAAGCCAAACATTTCTACATAGCCCAGATTACCTCGTACAGGATACTATGCATTATGCTAATAGGACAAAAGTACGATCTTCAATAGATAACAGCATTCAGCCACTTGGAGTGAATTTATGAATGTATTCATGCCAAAGTGCACCTTAACAGAAATAGCATGACATAACCCTGAAAGCTGTTCATCAGAAAATTTCTGTGATTGATTCTCTGAAGCTATCCTATTCAGGATCAAGCTCTGGCATAAACATATAGCAGCTAAATTTCATCGGTGTTTAAAGAGTTGAATTAAACAGGTCAGAGTCTACAAAATACTATATTTTCAGAGCAGTCTGCATTGGGTCACTAGTTCATGCTGCATTTAGAGTCCAACACAACCAGTGCAAGACCAACTGTTCCTGCCCAACAACTTCAAACCTTAACACGTTCCACAATCTGCCTCTGCGTCATTGATTTTCAGATGAAGGGAAACTATAGCATAGTTGGTATACATGTCTTCGTTTGAGCTATTAAAAATCTTGCCAGATACATGCACCTTGAGTTATTGCTGCCAACTTGAACTCCTTGAATGCATCTGCATACAGAAAACTGCTGTAAGTGTGGTACTTTGTTACTAACCTGTCCCGAGTTGTCTGTTTCTACTGCATTGACGCTTGTGTGATGCTAGTATGTCTAATATATCATAAGGAACCAAATCACATGCTTTCCATATGTCTCTCATGGCAACATAGTTTTCTTTATCAACCAAAATTACCATCTAATCAAAAAGAATCAAGACTTGAAAATATCTTTTCAATATTGAAATATCAGTAATCCTTGTTTGTATCACCTGCTGTTTAACTGTGTTTCCTGTTGTATGAGACTGTTATTAAAAGTGTACCTTTTGGCCACCTATCTTTCACAAATATTGCTGTTTATAGTGAAGTTCCAGGAGCTGAAATGGTGCTGTTTTCCAAAACTTCTGAAAAACCATTACAGATAACTGAAATCACTAATGCTTTTCATACTAGCTGTTGATGTGATTTCACTGTCAAATGAACAGAAGCACATATACAATTTCACTCCTCTTGAATTAGAAAAGAAATATTTAGCTAGTGATTCTCCTGTTTATGAGTCATGAGCAACAATTTTATCATCCTTCACTAGTATTAGCCCATATTGTTTATGCTGAGGTCTTTGAACCTGTTAATACAGTGAGTACAGGAGAATGATATTGCATTCATGTGTACCATCACAACACCTTCAGCAAGATTCTTTGTGGTATGCTGTTAAAAAATTAGAGCTGAACTTTTACAGATTGAAAACTGATTAAAAAAGAACAAAAGTTGAATACATGGCCAACTTTTCCTAATTACAAAATGTTAACAGTAGGTGTCTCAAGTCTACATCCGCTTTATGTATTTCTTAGTAATGTGGAAGGGGTGTTGGAAAGTGATGTCAGTCATAACTAATGAAAAAGTCTTTGAAGAACTACAAGGAGATATGGATCATTTAAGTGAACAGGCACATGGTGGCAAGTGAAAAGCAAAATAATGCACCCTGGAGGGAGGAATGGGATTTCTTCACATTGATTCTGGATTAATTGGATCAATCCCAGAACAGGACCTGAGCTTCCCTGTTGAATTGTCAGAGAAGATGATGTCTTAAAGTGAAGCTGCAGTCAGAAAAGCAAAACAAAAATTAGCTTATTGAGGTAACGTGATTAGAGTACTGTCATGTTTTATACCAGATGTACTGTTGCTTTTGTCTGAAATGCATAAAGTACTGACTGCTCTAGCTCCACACGCATATAGTATGTTCTGCTTCTTATGCTGATTCTACGCTCTCCAGTGTCCTTCCAAAGGAAATGAGGATACATATTGCTGAGCTATTGATATAGTCCTGTACATGTACTTTTCCTTATAAAGCACATTATTTTTGCAGGAAAATGTAAGTCTGATTAAGGAAATTAATGACTTGCGGCAAGAACTGAAGGCGGCCTATACCCAGGTACATGACCTCCAGTCAAAACTAAGGTTAACCAAGAAGAAGCAAGCAATTCAAGACCCAGGTGAATAGTGCTTCTTGTGTTTCCATATTGTCAGGGCTCATTCCAGAAGCCCTCTTTGTCCTTAGTGAGCAATTCTGTTACTGCCCTTGTATTGGAGCAGCTTGTCTTGCCTGATGGCACCTGTTATATTGTATGTAACATTCTGGTGAATACTGCAAAATCTTACTATTTGGCTTTACTCTTCAGTTCTGAAAGATGCTTATTCCTTTCCTTCCTTATTCCAAAGAACTGTAAGCTAGACCTTTGTTTCTGTGCTCTTTATTCTCTGTTTTTATCTTCTAGCTCCCTCCAGTGAACTGCTGTCCAGCCCAGCTGTGCTGAGGTTGAATGCACAGAAGGAAAATGAGAAAATCATAGAAATGCAGCAGCTGGAAATTCAATACCTACGAGACCAAATCAAGGAGAAGGGGCAAAGCCTTGCAGGTCAGCCTCTGTTGGATGGAATGTTTCCTAAGCTGAATCTGGAAAGAAGCCACAAGACACAGCAACAGTGACCTGGCTCAAGGACACTTTATGTTATTATATTCTCCTGGCAACATAAGAAATACAACAGCATAGATTAGACTTCCGTGATCATATACTCTTCCACTAGAAGCGTTTGTGCAGCACACATTGCTGAGGACACAAGGCATCAGTCTTACTCCCCTCCTCCTTTCCTGTAAACTGTTCTTTCCTCTCATTTAAGAACGCGTGTTCTGAAGTCTTTCTGCCAAGGAGTCAAGATAAAAAATAAATATATTTGTGTTAGTGCAAAACTGATCTTTGTGCCTTCATAATTGGGCAGGTATACACTTGAAAGATAATGTGTCCTCATGTGTCTTGAAAAATGTGTCCTAGTTCAGGACTGCTGGTAACTCTGTAAACATTTCTACTAGAATTCTAATTGTATTGTGCTACAAAAATCACCATCAACCTTCTGTTTTCCAGTATTTTGTATATCCATACAAAGGGCTGCCTGTATTTAGACAGGAATAATGTCTCTTATTCCAAGGAAGTGTCCAGTCCCTGACTAAAAATCAGTCACACCGTAAAGGCAACCTTTACCTAGTGGTCAAGCACACTTGAACTGGAGCCCTTCTTTAAGCCTCTGCCTGATGTCTTTGGATGTGTTGTCTCCTCTATTAAAATCATTTCAGCAGGACAAAAACATTGCCCAGTTTCAGACTCCAAAATCTCCAATAAAGTCCAAATCTTATGTCATACCTCACCTATAACTTAGATAATTTCACCTTTGTTTTGTCTATTTTCCAACATCTGTAACTGCTTTAGTTCTTTTTTTTTTTTTTCAGTGAAATTATTCTTAATAAAACACTTTTGAAAATACTGATGCATAGAAAATAAACAAGGAGTCATTTCTCTAATCATTAGAGAAAAAGTAAATATTTCATCCTTTGTTGTCAGTACACGGATACATGCCTGCCTCACTGAAGAATTCTGTGCATGCTTCAGAAGTTTTTAGCTACTGATTGAGTATGGGAGCTATATCGTGTTATAACAGCCACTACATTATTGTTTCTGTTTTTTATCCTGAAGTATAGAGAAGTGACAAGTGCTTTCTAAATGCTACTAATATTATTACACTGAAGATCAAGGTGCCAAGGCTGGATAACATGTAACCTGTATTAATATTTGGGATGCTAGACAATTCCAGGCTAACTCCATGGTAAAACAGATGGTTCCATGAGCACCTATGACCTAGGAGACTTCAGCTGAGTGCCTTGTCCTTGAATGTTGAATAAAGCTTCCTTAGTCTTACTTCTTTCATTTTGTAGCTTTAACCTGTGTGAAGTGTAATTTTTACAGGAACAGAAGGAAGAAGTTATGATGGAATTGGTCTCTTAACGTGCTAGCTTAACACCCTTTTTTCCTCCCTCCCCCCCAATATAATCATCTTGATACTTCCTGTACAGAAAGAGGATGTAATTAATGTAATTAGCAAATATTTTAGAAACTAGTTCCCTCTTAAATTTTCAGAACACACCCATATAATTTGCTAGACTCCCATGTGGTATAATTTTCCCCTCACTTTGTAGAATAAATTGAGTGGTAGCAGCCACTACTTTAATGGATGTGGTTTAGAGAAATGGAATCAATCTTTCTGAAGAAAAAGAACCTTGTCCTAATAAGAGGAAGAAGCATATGCAGGTGAAGAATGATTTCTAAGTGGTGATTAATATGCTTAAAAGTATGCCTGTGTGTCACCCTCATTAAAAAGATGTCATTTTAAAGATGATACAAAGCCTGATGGATGAAGCCTACATAGACAGCTGGCAAACTCGGTTCAAGAGGATTTTGAACTTGCTCATGGTGGGTAAGAGGTGACTAAAACATTGTTTGTCAAAGGAGAACATTAAAGGTCAGGCATAGCAAAATGTTACAGCTGGGGTTTATCAGAGATTCACTGGGAAAAAAAATATTTTCCCTCTGTACTGGGAAAACAAGGCCATGATCAATCTCCTACGCATGTGCTGTAGAAATGCTTTCAGAATTAAGATTTAACTCGATTATGGTTTGGTATTCTGATGGTCTTCTGAATTTCTCAGGGTGCAAAGGTGCTTTCTGCTTTCATCCTCTCTTGGTCTGTGTTCTCTGATGAGCATCTCATGCTTTTATAAAGTTAGAGGCCACTTTTTAAAGTGAATACATGGCCATCTTTAGAGCTGAACAAGGCTTCCTCTTCGATGATGTGTTTGTTAACTGGCCCACGAAAAGGACAATTTTTTCTGGGTATTTAACCTCGTTATTCAAGAGCATTTCTATAGAGATGTCCACCACATCCCATTTGTTATTTTAAGTTTTCACCAACCACTGGAGAAATTATATTTCACAAGGTTCAAAAGATCCTGTCACAGCTGTCGTACTAACTGGTGTCTAAGTATTAGCATGTCATAAGCTTCTCATCTTACAGCCTGCCAAAAAACTACCATGTATCTTAATAACTGAGTCTCTTTCCATTGCTCAGGTAAGAACTGTTGTTCAGCCCTCTTTGCTTCTTTCTGCATCTCACAGGAGATTTTCTGGCTGCTCAGACCCATGGCAGTGATCTCTCTGTAGCCCTCTCCTATCACTAAGCCCAGCCACAAGGGAGGGGACCTGTGCTCCATCCAGGAGCCTGATTCCCCTACTGGCTCCAAGACTCCTGCTACTCCCTTTTCCCCCATCCTCTCTCAAGTGAGACCTTTTCTGCTTCCCTGATCCCCCTCAAATTCGTTGCCCTTTTCTTCCCCCCTGGATTGCTTGGAAGTCAGATCTGCAGCATGGTGGGCTCTGCTGCTGCTGTCTCCCAGGGAGGGGGTCCTGTGGCTGCCTGGTGACGGGAGGTGGCACAGAGTTCTGGAAAAGCACTGTGACATCTTGCCTGGTTCAACCACCCGCCCGGACTAACACTCCACAAATATCCAGCCCCGACGCGATCAGACGGCCCTAGCCTTTACAGGACAGCAGGAGCTGCTTTATTTAACACCACACAACAGCAAACACTCGCTTAATAAATCCTCCCTGGCGCTGCCAACTTGGCTGCACACTTCCCTCACCTGCAGCCTCTCCTTAGCCCTGGACCCCCTTTGCTCGCAGCAGCCGGGAGGAAATGAGCCGCCCGCCAGGATCGGGGCGGGAGGGAGGGCGAGGTGGTGCCTGCGTGACTCTGGAGCCTGGCCAAGGCCAGCAGCAGGTTTGCTGAGCCGCCACCCTGCTGGGGAATGCACCTGCCCCGCGAGGGCTCGCAGCCTGTCGCCGGTGCTGCCCGCGCCGGACCAGGAAGGAGAGCCGGCAGGAGTACCTGTTTCTTGGCAGGTGCCAGAGGAAGGGAAGAGATTTTTTCCCCGCGAGGTCCCTTCTTAGCTTGATCCAGTGGATGAAAAGCCTGGAAAAAACAGCCGGGAGCAAGGAGCGGTGTGGGCGAGGTGTCAGCAGCAGGTGAGTGAGCCTGGCTTCCCGGGAAGGGCCCCGCTCCCGACCCGTGTGTGTGGGAAGGGCCCTACTCCCCCAGTAGCTGCCGGCAGGTCCGTGGGCTGCTCCACAGGTGCTTCGTAGCAGATCCTGCCTTCTGCCTCCACTTCACCCCTCCTCACCGTCACACTTCTCCTTGGCACGTAAGGCACCGGAGCCTCTTGGTCTCCAGGACCCGCAGCCAGCCCTTGGCAGGGGTGCCTCAGGACAGGCCCTGCGGGCTCGGGAAGCTGGATGCCTGCTGCACACACAGAGAGGAGGGGAGGCACAAATCTGTGTAACAGAGCGTGCCAAAGCTATCAAGATTTCTGTAAAAAGCAGCTGCCTGCTGACCCTGCTACAACCAGCTCTCCACCACCCGTGTGCCCAGAGCCCCTTGACCTGGTGGGAGGAAGGGATGGTCCTCCACCAGGCTGGTGGAGGACCAGCCAAATGGTGTCTGCAGGGAGGGATGCTCACTGCTGGGGAGAGAGGGTGGGCTCTCCAAGAGAGAGGTGTTCTAGCCTATGGTATTCAATAGGAGATAGGTGTTATCCTAGGGCTTGAGCAGCCCCAGGAAGGAGAAGCATTGGGAATCAGTGCCTGCTGTGGCAGCCAAAAGAGTGCAGATCTCTTGCCAGGATTTTGGGAAAGACAGAGAGGTGCCCCATAAAAGCCTCAGTACTCCCATTCCTCATGTGTTCCTCTGTCCCCTCTCCCAAATTCTCAAGGATGAGATGTCCCAGGGCAGCAGTGTCCCTGATCCCAGTGGCACAGATGGGCTCTGAGCTTCTGCTTGGTTTGTCAGCAGTAACTCCGGCATAAAGCAACATATATGAGCTTCATTCTCTTTAAGCCTACATGGAACTGGAAAATTGCTTGAAAGGATAGAAAATTTGTATGCCTTTTCGGGACTGTAGGTTTCCATGGGGCTTGATGAGGGGTAATACGAAGCACAGAGCAGTGACAAGTCCATCCCAAATGGATTTTGGCTGGACTGGCCCAAAAGAAAATAAATTGTGGTGGACTGGAGAAACAGGGGAAGGAGATGGCTTGTATCTGTTTGAGATTGTGAGGCTCTGTTGGCATCTAGACTGCCAATGCAAAACGTTTTATGTATTGTTGTTTATTTCATAGCAAAACTTGCCAGGCTCCCCAGTCTCCATGAGGCTGGCATTATCCACGTAGCTGCATCAAACCCTTCCAAAAGCTGGGGGTGCTGCAGGAGCCTGTCCCACCTCCAGGCTTCCCTTCCTGAACGCTGTGGGTACGCAACGTCTTACGTGGTACCCTAGGTTCAGGGAGAGGAGGAAAGTCAGGTATATTTCAACAGCTGACCTGTATGTGACTCTGAAATGAACATGTCAATTAACACTCAGTCTATGATCCACCTATCAGATATCAATCAGACATAAAAAGTCTGTAAGTAAATAAATAAATGCTCATATTGTTCCCTGGTGGTTGGCAGGCATGTGTCTCTCATGCCTGCCGCCAGAAGTGGTCAGAAACCTGGTGGTGACGACTCATTTCCCAGTTAAACATTGCCAGAGCAGGAAAAAAAAAAGCAAAAAGCAAAAAAAAAAAAAAAAAAAAAAAAAAAAAAGGAAAGACTCACATTTTCTAACATTTTGTTTTTTCCTGAGTTCCCAGTGCTTTCCTGTTCTTTGTCCACCTGCCAGACAGCGGTGGGGAATGAGACAGCCTGTCATTTTTTGTCTGAAATGTGACCTTCAGTCAGAAAGCAGTGTGTGGTTGGGCTGCTCTTCTCCTTTTTTACTTCCACACAAAGAAACCCATCAGCAAAGTTGATGTGAGATCTAGTTTCATCCCTGCTCCAGATCTGGAGCCTCCTAGTCTGACTCTGAGGTTGTCTGCTTTAAGCAGGTGTTTGGACCAGATGAGTTCACAAGGTCCCATCCCACCTAAATTACTCCGTGATTCTAAGTGTAAAAATAATTACACCAGGGATACAAACCCTTGCAATTTGGAGAAGCCCAAACAAGAGTGGATGCTCATGAAGCAAAAGAATGTATTCCCTGAACATTTTCAGTCAGATGCAAGGAAATGTGGAGGCACGCTTTAGTGGAAGTCCCTGCTTCTCCAAATCATTCTTTTAATATAGGTTAACATAACACTAGAAAATACATACCATGTTTTGTTCTGCAGCAAGGTACTCTAACAGCTTTATCTTGCTCCCTGACCGTATTCTGAGCAAATAAAACAGCTAAAGTTTAAAAAGCAGCATAAGAATGCAGTTCTGTAGCTTGGTTTTTGGTGGTGTTTTCCCTCCTCATGGTTTCTGTTGCTGTGTTGCTTTTGCTTACTGTTTGACTCAGCTTGATTGTGTGCACAACTGCAGTCAGGTGACAGAAGGCCACAGCCTTTGCACTTCTTCAAGCTTTACGTTTCTTCAGTCCAGAATCTTGATCTTATCTACCGACCTGCTATCTACTAAACTCACCCGTTCTCTGGTAAGGATGAGATAAGGCACCTCCGTGCTTGGAGAAGGAAAGGCAGGAGGAAGTCGTGCTTACACAGGGCAAGCTGAGCTGTTTGCCTAGGCTGGGGAAGTGGTGCCAGGCCTGGTGTCTTCTCGCCCCTCTGCTTTCAAAGCACCCCATGAAACCCTCACCTGCTTGGGGACCTGTGCCCCAGGCACACGCAGCCATGCTGCCAGCCTGAGGTATCTTTGCCATCTTGTACAGAATCAAATGGTCCCAGTGGGCACAGATCAGTATGCTCAACCACTGCTTTTTTTTTTGTTCCCCTCCGACTGATGTTTTCTGGTTGTCCTGGCTATAGCCAGGAGCCGCAAGTCCCCAGTGGGCCTGCGGGTGAGCGTCGGCAGTGCGACCCACTGCATCCCAGCCCAGGCCCCGCCGAGCAGCAGTGCAGGGGAACCGCACGGTGCTCAGTCGCGGAGGCATGGCAGGTCCTAGGCCGGCACACCAGCAGCAGCTGAGGCTTCCTGGACACGTGGCAGCAGCTGGCAGTGAGCCCCGAGCCACGTCCAGGCTGAGCTCACGCTGCGCCGCCACAGTGACTCAGGGGGAGCTGGGCCTGACGCTGTCAGGCGGTGACTGGTTCGGGCACCCCCACCATTGTCCTCCCTCTTCCCCCTCCCCGCGGTGGTTTGTCCCTGCTGGAGATGCCAAGATGAGGCCTGGGCATGGGGGGATATGGTCTGTGAGAGGTGTCTGGGGAGAAAAGGTCCCTGCTGCGTGCAGGGCTGCTATGCATGGAGGTCACCAATGCTCTCCAGCCAGCCAGAATGAGCCCAGAGTCCCAGCACTGTGCTGAGTGCAGCACAAAGACAAACTCAGCACGTTAGGCTGGTGGTCTCCTGGAGAGAGCTGGAACTCAAGGGATCTGCATCAGTTCCTGTCCCTGCCCTGGGCTCCTGTGGGACTCCAAGCAATTCCTGTGTGCGGGTCTGAGATGGCTGAGGGTGCACCATCCTGCCTGGGAGGCAGCTCATGGTCTCCAGGGTCTGACACATGTCCCTAGGGCTCAGCCCTACCTGAGCTTTACCAGGTCCCAGCTGCTTCTGCTCTTTCCATACAAGTGCTGAGACACAACCATCAGGTTTCTGCAGGAAACATGGGAAGGGGACTGCCAGTGGGGCAGGGGCAGGGATGGGGCTGAGGACATGCAGCAAGGGCAGCTCGCCCTGTTCCAGCAGCTGGACTGGAAGGGTTAAGCCCCAGCCCAGACCCCCACCTCCTGCTGTCACTCTGGGCAGCAGAGCCAGTTGGTGACAAGAGGCTGATGCTGATGAGGGAGCATGTGAAGCCGGAGCTGTGAATGGGGCTTTATCCCCGGAGGGACTGGCCTCTGCTCCGTCCTGCCCCGCTGCCAGCACCAGCTGCAGGCAGGGCCCCGCGGGCAGTGACGTGCCAGTAGCCTCCGAGTGGGATACGCGGGGCTGGGGAGCTGGAGACTCTCTCGGGCAAGGGCTTTGCAAGGGGAACTGGCCAGGTCAGGGCAGGCTGAGGTCTCCCTGCAGCATGCAGAGGTCTCCTGGGAGGACACGAGCGGCCCAAGGCATGGGGCTTTTGTGAGGACAGCAGGGGAAGGTCAGCAGGCCAGCCCCGAGCAACTGAGGTCTGGGGTTCAGCTGGGGACTGTTCAAAACAGGGAAGCAGGATCTCTGTTTAACGCTATCTTCTCTTCTTGGCTTTCAGATGAAATTCACAGGAAAGGAAGGACACAGCCCTGGACGTTCTGGTACTGCGCTGCTGTGGGGATGCTCTACCATGTCCTGCAACCCTGCTTGGAGGGTGGGCTCAGCCCCGGCACACGGACCGTAGCTCTGCAAGTGGCACTGCCACAGAAGGGAGCTCCGCCAGGCTCCAAGGAACAAGACTGAACCCTCTGTGCTTGAGACATGTTGCTGCCTTCACAGCCACCGCTGCTTTGACGCCCCCCTTTGCTGTGAGGGTCTAGTTCCTCTGTGCGACCCCCCCCATTCCGTCCCCACCCAGCCGCCCACCATGCCGGAGCTGGCAGAGCTGAGCACCCCCCGCACGCCCGCGGACGCTGACCACATCCAGAGGAACATCCTGGAGGAGCACGTGGAGCTGTGGTGGTTCCAGGACCCCAAGAAGTCCATCCTGTGCTACGGGGTGGCGGTGGTGCTGATCCTGGCCTGCGGCATCGGGGGCATCATCCTGCTGTACAGCACCAGCAGCCGGTCCGGGGAGTGGCGGCTGGCGGTGGGCACCACGCTCTGCCTCCTGGCCCTGCTCGTGCTGCTGAAGCAGCTGCTGAGCTCCGCGATCCAGGACATGAACTGCATCCGTAGCCGGGACCAGATTGAGCTCCTGAAGAGCGGGGGCTTATCGGACTGCCTGGTGCTGCTGCTCAGCGCCCTGGTGCTGCTGGTCTGCGGGGTGGTGCTCACCATCCTCTCCACCACCACCATGCAGCTCAGCCCGGCGCGGCCGCTGGCCAGCATGTTCACCAGCGGGATCGTCCTCCTGGTCGCCGGCAGCGTCATCCTCCTCTGCCTGCTGCTCTACCTGCTCTGCACCTCCTGCTGCCAGGCTGCCCCGCGGGGCCTGGAGACAGGTGAGATCCGGGTCTTCACCATCTCCGGCCGCCTCGCTGCCAACAGGCGCCTTCCTCCCACCTCCAGCATGGCCAACCTCATCTGACCCGCAGACACTCCGCCTGCGCTCGCTGCATACGGCCCCTCTCAGGGCTTTTGCTGGCCTTTCCCAAACGAAGGGCGCGATTTGTGCCTCGGATTTCCTTCAGAGATGACTGGCATTTGCTGCACCTGGGCTAACAGCGCGGCAGGGACTTTGAGTTGCCTGGACAGGCTTTGTGATCTGGAGCTTTACAAGCATGGCACTGGCCTGTTCTGCTTTTTATCTCAGCAAAGCTTCCTGCGACAGCTGCTGCCTGCCCCACTGGCCGTGTCCCACTGTCACAGAGCCAGGTGAGCCTGTCCTGCAGCTCGGGGGACCCCAAGACAAGGCTCCTGCCATTCCCTGGGCCATGCTGCTCCTGGCAGGAGAGGCTGCGACCACTGGTGGTGTAATCCCAGCCCGGCCTCTGAGAGAGTTCTTGTGGGGGGATTTGAGGGGGAGTCTGTGTGCCAGAGCCCCTGAAATGCCTCTTGATTCTGCAGTGCCAAGATCTTTCCCACTATTCCCTTGCTGCAGCCCCACCATCTCAGGCCTGGGGCTGCTGTGCGTGGAGAGCTGCTGCTCTGCCAGAGAGGCGAGAGGTGTCCGACCTCAGCAACCCCTGCAGAGACACCCCGAGTGCTGCGGCTCAGCCCAGTCCCCTCCGGGGTGCACAGTTCTGTGCACAGCAGGGCAGCTGCTCCGTTACCATATGGGCCGTACCCTGAGCTTTGCTGGTTTTGTCTGTGAGGTATCTACCACTGAGGTGCCTTTCCTAGGGGCAGGCTAACAGCTCACTCTCAGAAAATTTTCCTGTCAATTGAGGCTAATCTACCTGTCAACATTTTTATTTCCTCCATGGACCCATGAACCATTTCACTGCTTCTGCCCTTTCCATCCAACCTTCTTAGCCAAGCTGTTTCCCTGCAACCCTCTCTTTTTCTCTCCACCTTCCCATCTACTCCCATCTCCCTTGACCTGAGCTGCTCTGCCCTTTTTGATCTTTATTTTCCAAGTTCCCCCTGAGAACTAGGGTCCCTGTAATAGAAAAAGATCAACCTTTTTCTTTTTGGTGCCTGGTAGCAAATTTATTTTGAAGAGGTTGATAGCTCGTTCCCTTATCACTGCCTGTATTACACCTGGAAGCAGTGCTGGAGGTTCAGCATCTGTGAGCCCCATGAGGTGCAGCTGGACAAGGAGGACTTCATCCCTGTGCAGCTCCAGACCACACCATCCATGACGCACTCAGATCATGAGGGCACTTCTGTCTTCATCTGCCCTTTCCCCTTTCCTACTGACATTCCTTCCCCCTGAAGCCTGGGATTGTTTTCCCCAAAGTATGGGAACATTGTTTTGTTTTTTCTTTTCTGGATCTCTGTTTCTTCTTCTTCTTTTTTTTTTTTTTTTTTTTCTCTGCCACTTTCATATCATCCATACAACTTACTAAACTGATGTTTTCTCCCCTCTCTGCACCACTTCCCTTAATGCACCCAAGAACTGATCCTGTGCTGCTAAGCTCGGGTCCTTTTGTGCTAAATGTTCTGTGTTTGTGTAGCAAAGAGCAGTCCTTCCCCACAGGGCTGCTTAGCCCCAGGTTCAGCAGGGACGGCTGTGTGCACGCGTGGAGGGACGGCCACAGCAGGACAGAAGTTCTGCACCTCCCGCAGCTGCTGCTGTGCACGTCTGTGCAGGTGCACGTGCAGGGACACCGAGCTGCACAGGCTCTGCCTGCAGCAGTGCTTTTCCTGTTGCTCCCAGCTTCCCCGCCCTGCACGCGTGGACAGGTCGCAGGGACCTGCGTGCCAGCTGTTTTGCACACCTGGGCACTTCTGTGAAGACGCACGTCTGTGCCCAGCTCGCAGCTCTGTGCTGCCCGCCTGTCAATGTGAATCCTTCCCTCCATAACCCCTGCAAAATGTGCCCCAATGCACAGGAACTGTGCCAGGAAAGGATGCCAGGGGACCACGTCCCAGCCCAAGGAAGAAAGAGATAAGAACAGGCTGGCTGTGCAGAGCGAGGTTTGGGTATCAGGCTGCCCAGATGGATGGAGCCTGTCACTGACTCACCTCCTGCAGCAGCATTACTGTTTTGTTCCTTTCTCATTTCCTGTGTTGTGCATGGAAAAACATAATAAAGTGTTGCAGAAGTTGGCTGTGCCGAAGGCTGGTGCTTCAGCGTGGGCTCTTCTCCAGAGCAGGAGATTGCAGGGCTGTGCAGATCTGACCTCTGCTTGGGGCTGGAATCACGACTGCCTGGGGTCCATCCTTTGGCTGTGGTTTCAGCTCATCAGCTAGCAGGGCAACGCTGACACACTCCCCCAGATGCCTGTACTTATCTCCTGGTACGTGACTCCCACCTCCCGAAGCTCACACATCTCCCTCTGCTCAAGGACCTTGCCACAACAGGTCCCCCTTAGCACTGCCCCATGAGCCTAAGAGCCGGCCATGTCCCCGGCAGGAGCTCATTAAGCAGACAGAGCCACCTGAACGTGACGGTGCTGGCCGGGTTGTTTACAGAGAAGCTGCTTTGCCCTGCGGTGGGGCTCAGCCTCGAGCCTCGCGGTGGCAGCTGCTGCCTCCGGGGAGCCTGGAACCAGTCCTGCTGCATACCTGCTGCTGCTCACATCCGCCAGCCTAAACCTCCGTCCTCTGGGCAGCTCCCAGGGATGACCCCTGGACGAGAAGGCTCCTCCTTTCCTGCTCTGACCCTCTTGTGTCCCCAGCTCTGCGGCCACATGCATTTTTCCCCGGCACAGGCGAGCTGCCAGGTGCTTGCCCCTGGCACTGGAGCTGCCTGGGGGTGGTGGAGAGGTGCTGGGCGCCCCGCGTGACGGGAAAGCATCCGTGCTGGTCGGTTAAAGAATAAACAGGTGGGCATCCGAGCAGGGTCAAAGTAGACAAGTAAGTAACCACTTGGTACTGAGGAATGAGAGTAAGTGAGATCCTGAGGTAAAAAAAAAAAAAAAAAAAAGCAGTTGTGTGTTTAATCTCTTTTAAGACATCACTGAGACAAAAAGTAAACTACTGCATCTAGTATGAGTTCTTATTGTAAAAAGCATATTGAACATCTCAGAAAATAGCCTCCTAAAGATAAATTAAATGTATTTTCCCAGCCCTCATATTTAAGTTTTCTATGTTACGTGAAATACGTTAGGAATTTCCTAAAATCACAGCATATAGTGTATCTTCAGAGTGAGGGGCAGAGGTAGAAGAGGGCTCTTAAGGTGAGCCCAGAAAGCAAAACTGCAAAACTAAAGCCAGGACGAGTTCAGTTCAGAGCTGTGCCATTTAAGAAAGAAAACTGAGGGACCACTAAAACAAGCCACCAGGTTTTGCATCTCCTCGTGGTTTCAGAAAAGACTTTCCCTCCCCGGAAGATGCTTTAAGCTACCACCCTGCATCAGACACCTGATCCGGTTGTGCCCTTTGTTTTACATTCTCTGACGTGTGTTATCTGCCTCTGTATACACTGCGCTGTATAAATACCTTAATATGTGCCAAAGGAGAAGATGGTTTACAACAAAAGGGAGGTCTGGAGGGCACAGGGGACTCAGCAGCGTGGCAGGGCTGTGAGAAAGGCATTCCGCATGACCAGGCACCCTCAGAGCAGGGCGGAGGTTCCCCAGCTTTCAGGGACAGCAAGGACTGGGCTGTGTCATCTCATAACAGAGATGACAGGAATGCAAAAATTATAACATTTGCATAATTCAGGGTTGGAGATGCAATCAGTCCCGTGAGATGGGGTCATTTTGCCCCAGCGCACGTGCCTGCCTGGCACCACAGCCTTTCCAGGTGCCTTTGTAGCACATCTTGCTGTAAAGGTGGGAGAGAAAATAGAGAAGGAAGACAGCAGGAAACAATTCTGGAGAAAAGTACACAGGAACCCTGCAGCGACACGCCAGGACGGTGTGCACGAGATCACGCAACAGGTTTGTTTGCACAGGAACAGAAGTTACGCCGCAAATCTCTTCTCTCAGGGCACAAAGTGCACAGCAACGCCTGAGCAAACCCGAGGCAGCATCCATGTCCCAGCCCGGGCAGAGTCTGTGGTGGGGCCAAGCACCATGGGCTGGGGTCCCTGCTGAGGGTCTTGTAGTTCCTGGCTTTCCTACTCCATCCTCGTGGGCAAGCAGTGAGCCCCTCGACCTCACAGTACCCCACGGCCCTGCTGGGGAGTGGGGGGCTCCAGCCCCGAGGGAGGAAGCACAGGGAGATGAGCTGAGGTCCTGCTGCCACCAGGAGGAGTTACTGGGGTAGGAGGGAGATTTTTCACAGTGGTTGCTTGGTCAAAGACACCTGGAAAGGCCCCTGTCACCCACCAGTGCCAGCCCGCCAGAGCCCTAACAAGCAGCGTACGTGGGATGGGGGAATATGCCTGGCAACTGGGACCTCGCTTTGTCTCCCATTTTTCCTAATTATTTTCATGCTTTAACCTGTAGCCCCCAAAGACTCCGGTTCCTTAATGTCTCGCTGTCTGGGCGTTAATACAGCTGGAGGGAGCGGCAGAGGGCAGAGGGACTGCTCTGGCCGGCAGGCAGCTGAGGAGCTGGTTCCTGGGGCACCCGGCCCCGGTGCCTCACGTGGTGCTGGAAGTGGCCCCTGCTGCCAGAGCAGCCTTCCCACACGAGGAGAGCACACTCCTGCCGTCCGCAGCGAGGACACGGGATCCTTCCAGCTCTCCCTAGCTGTTCAGCCTCGCTTTCCCTGTTCTACCACCCAGCGAGCTGATCAACCGCACGTGCTGCTGGCAGCATCGGCATGAACACCACATGGTGGCGGGAGGAATGAACGTGATGCCAGCACAGAGGGAGGCTCAGACCCAGCTTCCTGACAGCAGCAAGTCATGGCAGAGCACGGGGAGCTGCGGACATGGCTGCTGGGGGGCCCGGCAGCACCACTCCATGGGACATGCCAGCGTCCCAGCACTGCCTGCCCCTCGCAGCTCCGTGAGTGGGACAGGAGCCGTGCTGGCACACACAGGGCCGACACGTGAAGTGTTTGCAATCTAAGCAGTGAGCTGGCTGACAAAACACTCAGCCATCAGAGCCAAACGTATAGGCCAACTCCTGGCGTGGTTTCACCCAGTTGGCTGCAGGAGGCTGTTGACAAAAAGGCAGGTTTGGCAGCTGGACGCGTGCTGGTACGGCGCCCTTCAGCTGGCGCTGCAAGGGAAGCGGCCATACTCCAGGTATGGACTTCTGTGAAAGGGAATATAAAAAGATATTGCTAAAACTACACAAGTTTAGTCAGATAATTAACAACTTTAGTCAGACAATTAACAATTAAGCAGCTGTTACAGCCCTAAACTTTTCTCCTGTGGGCTGGTAAAGGTTTGCTGAACGCACAACGATGCTTCAACCTGTGGCAGAGTGCAGTGACACACACTGTCCCTACCACAGGAGAGGAAAGCCCAGGTGAGTAACTCTCCTTTGCCAGAGACCCAGCAAAGCTACCAGCAGTGCTGGCGTGACATATCCCTCATGCCAGGAGGGGTCCAGAGACCCTGCCAGGCAGCCCCACACCCCTGGTCAGCTATGGAGCCACAGGGAGAGCCCCAGAAAACCATCGCAGGCAGAGGCAGGGTTGAATCACACTTTAATCACATTTTAATCCTCCTCGTCCAGCTGCAGTCAGCACCATCCTGCTCCTCCTCAGCACCCGAGCAGGGCTGGGAGAGCAGCAGCGTGTCTGGTGTCTCCAAACCAGTGCAGCCCCGCTGGCATCACACTGGGGCACGGGGACCCCTTCTCCCCACTCCTTCCTTCCTGTTCCCCTCCGCATGGGGACAAAAGCCAAGGGTGAGTGGAAAAGGCAGGAAGGAGATGGGGGCGTGGGGATGGAGAGGGGCAGCAGCCTCAGATGGAGAGGTGTGACTGCCTCTCCTCCTCCTCCTCCTCCCGCAGCTGCTCACTGGGCTGGATGTAGTTGTCCTCGATGAAGCCGTCGTCATCCTCAGCTTGCAGGCCGGTGACATTGGGCATGGGGTGGCTCTCGCCACCACCCCAGCCTGAGGAGCCCCTGTCCCAGCCCAGGCCCTCCTCCATGGGGTTGCCTCCAATCGAGCTGGTCTCAGGCAGCGGCCGGTGGTGGTAGCTGACGAAGTTCTTGTGGCAGAGCTTGCACTTGGCCACCAGCGCCACCAGGATGGAGATGCTGATGGCTGTCACCAGGAAGCCCACCAGGTACGGCCAGCTCCTTCCTCCCTTCCCCACAGGCACGGTGGTGGCTGCAGCAGAGAACAGGCACGTCAGGGCACCACAGGCCAGGCTGCAGCACCGCGAGCTGCAGGGGAGAGCGGGGGCTCTCCACCATGGGGACATCACCCATGGGGATGGGCAGGAGGGAGCTGGTTCTTACTGACACAACTTACTGTCATTGAGGGTGGCTGTGGTCAGCTGCTCCGGGCTGACATCCCGCGGAAACCGCTGCTTTTTTTGGCAGCCCAGGTCCTGGGAGTCCAGAGCTGCGATGTCCTGTCCCCACAGCTCTGGGGGTGATGCGCAGGTGACCTGCATGGCTGGGAGACACACAGGCCAAGGTGAGACGTGAGGGTCCTCATCTGTTCCCTCTCCTGCTCAGGGAAAGTGCTCCCTGCTTGCTCCTGGCTTGATGGGGTGCCTCACGAGGCTGTCCCAGCACTGCCATCCAGCCTAGATGGTCCCCAGCTCGGTGTAAGGCACAACCAGAGTTAAAAATCCCTAATCATGGAGCTGTCAGCAACAAGCAGAGCTGCGCAAGTGTGTGTCCATGGTTAGCAGGCTCTACTTAACTGGGCAGTGCCAAATTCACAGACACTGACAGAAACCCCACAGACATAGGGCTGTTCTTGCCTGGGAGCTGAGCTCAGGGGGTTGAAGCCTGATCCTGCTCCTCAGGTGGAGATGCTGAATGCTCAGCAGGTTGTAAAAATCTGGTCCCTTCATGCAGATACATATATATAGATTTAGGAGCCGAAATGTATGTGCTGCTCATTTCCCAGAAAATTGGATAAATTACAGCTCACTGAATATTTTCCTTCTGTCTGTCATTCCTCAAAATCTTTGATACTGTCTGTAGCCGCAAGTGAGGAACTGACACCACAGCTCAGTTCTGTGTCCCTCAGCAGGGAGGTGAGAAATCCCTGGGCAGCAGCCTCAGAGCCTGCAGAGAGGCTGGAGAAAATGATCAAACTCCCCACACACAATTCCTCCTGTCTGAAACCTCTCCTGTCACCTGTCCCCTGACTCACCTTGTCTGCGCCTTAGCCACTGATGCAAGGGGTGAGCAGCACAGTCACAGACCCAGGGGTTCCCATCCAGCTGGACCTCAGGGACAGCCTCCATCAGCTGCAACATCGAAGCATCCACGGACAGCAGCGCGTTGCTCCGCAGGTCCAGGTGGAGAAGACCTCTCAGTGGCAGGAAGAACGGGATCTCCAGCTCTTGCAGACTGTTGTTTCTTAGGAGCAGTGTGTGCAAGCTTTCCAAGCCCTTGAAAGTGTCTGTATGTAGAGAGGTGATGCTGCAGCTGCTCACGTCCAGCAGCCGTAGTGCCCCCAGGTTGGAGAAGACAGCGGGGCTCAGTGTGAGCAGGGCATTGCCAGAGAGGTTGAGGGAGTGCAGGGAAGGAAAATGCATCAAAAGTGTCCCATGACGAGGCATGACCAAGCTGTTGAAGGAGAGGTCCAAGCCAGTGATATTTCTTGGAAGAGAGCTCGGAGCATACAGAAGGTTCTTCCCATTGCAGTTGGCCCATCCCTGGGGAAAGAGCTGCTGTCTGTGATGGGCTCTCTGTACTGAGGAGGATCTCTGGACTGAGACTGCCCAGAAGTTCAAATGTGTTAATTAACTATGCTTGCAGAGCTTAGAAAAACAAAGACACAAGTGGGTGCAAAAATACATGAGCTGCCAGTTTGATGTGAGCCAGGCTAAGCGGAGATAGACAGAAATTAGCCTGTCCCCACTCCTGGGGTAGTTGCCACCTGGGGTCACCTTGCAGCAGGCTCCATGGGCTCTGCAGCCCATGCCAGGAGCTGCTCCCCGGGCCCTATGCAGGGAAACAGCACCCACACCTGCCTGCTCCTGTAGCCACACAGCAAATAGTGGCTTAGTGCAGGTTGCCTACATCTGTACTAGAGAATAAAACAGACTGGAGGCTGCTCTCTGTCCCAGAAGGCCAGCAGTCCGTGCTGGATAGATCCATTGACCCAAGCAGATGGATTTCCGTTTCCCTCCAAAAAATGACATGGTCAAATTCAAGCTGGTTTGGGGAGCAGTCCCAGCACACGTTACTCCTGCCTGGGCATTACCTGGGACAGGGCTGGCTGGGAGGGAAGCTGCCGGAGATGTAAAACTGTCAAGGCACTGCTGCTCTTTACTATAGGAGCCACGTGCGGGTGTCCCGTGCTGGACACTTGCTGTAGCCCTTGGTGCCAGGTTTCCAGTCCGGCTGCTCTCCAGCTAGCAGGAATTTCCATTCCTTCACCTCCCTCATGGCCACCTCTCCTTCCATCCTCCCATTCTCCCAGATCTCCTGCCAGCCCCTTCCACCCCTGCTTGCCAGAGACATGGACAGGCACTTACAAACCCGGACTGACAAGGACTGGATGGTGCTGGGGCCGAGCCGCGGTGGCACCGCACAGGCACAGTGCTGAGCTCGCACAGTGCAGGCTTGGGGCTGCTGGGGACAAGGGTCCCGCTGCGAGAGCTCCCTATCTGCCATGCTGCAGCCTCAGTCAGTCCCTGCGTCACCATACACGGCAGCAGGGACCGAGGGGCTCCCGGGAGGTTGCACACACCCTGTACAGACCAGATTTTGGCTGGGAGCCCCTCAGGTGTCCCTGCCTGCCGCTGCTCGGGGGCAGCTGCGGTGCTGCAGCTGAGCAATCCCCAGAGCCAACAACACGGCAGCCCGGGCAAGTCCCTGCCAGCCCCGGCGTGCTCCAGCAACCAGCAGGGACAAGGCCACCCCGAGCCCACCCCCAAGCCCCCATCCCCTACCTGGCTGTGGAGGCTGCAGGGGTGTCCCGCCACCGCGGCCGCCCAGGTGCAGAGCAGGCCGCAGACAGGGAGCAGGCCGGCAGGAGCCATGTGGCTCCAGGAAGCTGCCGGGCAGAAAAACAAGTTTGAGGGCGGGTGGCGGAGCCGACCGTGCCGGTGAGGCGCGGTGGTGACGGGGGACGCCCACCCCCGGCCAGGCCACGGCCACCACGACGCCCCGCGGTGCCGCTCACCCGGGGCCAGCCCGGCGGCCGTGCGGCACAGGGCAAGGCGGCGGCTGGGTTACACATTAACCACCGCGCCTCGCCGCCCCGGGGGCTGCTCCGGGCAGAGGCAGGCTCCTGGCCGGGTGGCTGGGGCAGAGCGGGAGGTGGGCATGGAGGTGGCACCTCAGGAGGGTCGCGCTCAGGAGAGCGGCTTGAGGACGGCTGACCTTGGGGCTGCCCACCAGCCGTGCCCTGGAGTCAGCGAAAAACAGGGAAATGATCCTCGGGGAAAGGGTTTCCCAGCCACCTGTCCCTGATCTCATCAGTGTGGGGTAAATGCAACACAGACGGGCACCCTGCCTCCTCCTGCTCTGCCGATGCAATGGGCAGGCTGGGGATGCCAGCGGCATCGTCACGCAGAGGCACCGTCACACGGAGGCATCGTCACACAGCAGCAGCATCACGCAGCAGCCCCAGTGCTGGCGGCAGCCTTGAACCTGGCCTTGCAGGGCATCCCCAGGGCCCGCTGTGTGCAGAGAACAGAGCAAACCGCCCGAAAGGCAGGGCTAGGAAATGCTGCTGAGGCGGCCTGTAGGTGGACTCGCAGGGTGTTTGCGTTTCCTATCAGGAAACGTATCAGTGCATTATGGTTTCTGGCATGCGTTGCCTTGGATTAGAATGTGCAAATGATAACAGAAAGGGGTATTTTTGTCACTATTTTTTTTAGTCCATTATGATTCAGCAAAAACGTTCGAGTCTGTGAATCCAATAGAAACCGAGGTGCTGTGGAACCACCCTGTGGTCCTATGGCTCTGTGTTAGAGGACAGCAAGTGTGATGGGCAAGGCTGCACCAGGCTTGCTGGTTCCTTGTCTGAAGCTGCAGAGTCCTTGCTGAGCGTCCCCACGAAACCTCCCAGAGAGGTCTCCTACCCTGCCTCTGACCTGGGGGATCTGTGCAGATAGAAACCTCTTCTCCAGAAAAAATGCAAAGGAACAAATGAGTTTGGGTTTGATCCCTTGGTGGATCCCTAAGATGTGTTCATCGCCTGGTGTGAGAGCTGGTGGCTAAATGGATCCGACTCCCCAAACAACCAGAGCAAAACCCAGGATCCCCTTCCTGCAGTAAGAGGAGCCGTGCTTTGCTCCTCGGAGGAGAGCGCTGCAAGGCCCATGTTTGCAGTGACCCCACAAAGTGTGCTTGTTCCACGTCAATAATCCCTTCATCACAGTGGTTCCTCACGTCAGACAGCATTTCACAAAGTGCTTCATAGATGATTGTTCTGCCTGCACGGCCACGCTGCTGTGACCGCAGAGCGTGCTGCCTGTCTCCAACACAGATAAGCACAAGGTGGCACAATGGCAATCACAGTCCTGAGCGTGACTGACCTCTACTGCCAGTAAACTACGGGAAGCAGCCATTTATTTGTTTTCATCTGCCTATCCCCCTTCCTGCAGCTGTACTGAGTGTGTGGATGAATCTCTGACCCAGAGTTTTTGCAAATCAGCTTTGGGTTTGACAGGCAAAGCTAGCAAAGGCAATCCCTGTGAGTGTGGAGAGGCAGCACCCACTGCAGGAGGAACTGGCTGCAGTTGCCCAGCCCACGTGGGGCAGCCAGGCTTCTGGACATGCACTCGTAATTTAAATTAGAGACATGCCCCAGGATCTCCCAAAGACATAGCCCCTCACCTACCCACAGCCCACCAACCGAGGAAGCAACATAATTTGTTTTCCAGGCAAATGTAGGCAGCTGCACCCAGCACCCATTTTTCGGGGTGTCTCCATCGCTCCCACTGGGGTGGCCGATGGCTGTGCTGGCAGGAGAGGGTGGGAGCTGGGCGCAGAGGTGGCGCAGCAGTGTCCCTGTCCGCTGCCATCACTCAGCACTCCTTGGGCCCCGCACGGCCCCAGAGCACGCTGTAAATAGTCGGAAACGATGAATGGATTTCCCCTTCCTCTCCATGTGTGCTTTAGATTTTTGGCCGGATACAGCATGGGTTTGGGACACACCAAAACACGAGGCTCGTGCCCCAGCAGCCTAGGCTTTCACATGGGAACAACTCAGTGTGCTGCTTGCAAAACAGCCTGTGATTGAGCGGGTGAAGATTGCGGCAATTTCCTCGGGAATGCCGCGAATTTACCTGGCTAACAGCCAGTGCCCAGCACCCACCTGAGGCCAGCATGGCCTTGCAGGTCCAGGCAGGAGCACGGAGCGGCTGCCGCCGTGTCAGGGCCCAGAGCTTTCCCCTGGGTGTAGCCCAAGGACGGGCGGTTTCTGAAACAGGAAAGAGGGAGACGGGCTGGAAGGCGGTCAAGGAAAGCCAGGCTTTCGGCTGCTTCCAGCTTCCTCCCAGACGTGTTTATGGCCATGAGGAGGGCTTTTTTCTCCCCCCAGCAGCTGCTGCCCTCCTGCTTGGGCTGGCTGGCCATGGCTCATCTGCTGTCAAACCAGTCCTCTGCCCCGATATGGGTCTCTGCAGGCAGAGCAGCTCTGCAATACCCCCTGTGCTGCCACCCAGCCCTGCAGGGACTCAAATGGGGCAGGGGATGGTGGCACGCTGGTGGGGCTGCTCATACACACCGCAGTACCAAAATCTGGCACACAGAAGTGAAGGGGTGAGTGGCAAGGGAAGGAGCAGCGTTAGGACTTCCCTACCAGAGGGGTGCTTGGACACCTCTCAGCCAGCATTGGGGATGGGGGCAGAAAGGGGCCAGATGGCCCGGCTGGGCTCATGGTGGCCAAGGGGTCCTGTGCTGTGCACAGCCTCAGCACCATGGGGCAGATCCAGCACAGGGCAGCTCCCGCCCGCAGCTCCTGGAGTCAGGGCCGGCTCCAAACAATGGGTGGAGAGCAGGAAACGCCGCATGGGAAACAGGATTTGGCTCCGCCGCCGCCGCCAGCCGCAGCCCCTTGGCCCCCTTCCTTTCCCTGCTCCACAGAGCCCTTCCCACAGCCGCGGGGGCACACCAAGGGGATGAGGATGCTGCCGCCCGAGCGGGCTTGGGCGTAAGACCCTCACCATCACAGGCGAGGAAGTGACTGGGACACCACCTAGCCTGGCTGGGTCTCAGCATGGCTGGGGACACCTTGAGCACGCAGCCCTAACCCCAGGGGGAGAGCCCCCACCGGGCAGCCCCTTTGCCAAGCAGCCAGGCAGCTGCTGAGCGGGCAAGGACAAGGGCATCTTCGTCACCATGCCCAGGCTATGAGCCAGAGGAGGGGGTCCAGGCTCCCCCAGACGCCAACCAGCACTACAGGGACAAGATGGGGGGCACAGACAGGGGGCAGGGGTCCTGAGCCCCCGCTCATGTGGATTCTGTAGGCAACTGCCACTGCCGGCTCCATCCCCCGTGGCTGGGGCACGGTGGGGATTTTCTGACCTGTGCCAGATTCAGGACACGCCGCTGGGACATGGAACTCCGAGTTTATCTTCTGCTTCTCTTCCCGTGGCTGGCAGGTAAATCTCCCCTTTCCCTCTGCCCTGGGGGGCAGCCCCTTGCTCAGGGAGCTTTGGTGGGACAAGGCAGCCGTGGCAGCTCAGTGGTGCTGGTGGAGTGGGGTCTCAAGGGGGGCACGGAGGGAGGAAACAGCCCTGTGAGATCCGTGGCTTGGAGACCTCGGATGCTGGTGGTGCCGGGGCTGAGCTGCCCTCCGCTGCACGCCAGCATGGGGCTGGGGCACAGGCAGCACATGGAACAAGAGGGGGATCCCATTCTGCTGCATGCTTGGCTCACACAGGGACCTGAGCCCATGAGGGTCTCCAGAAGGAGACTGGAAATTCCCACTGTGCCATGCTGTTGGGCTGGGGGCAAGAAGGTTCTGGAAAATTAGTCATATTTGGGTATTGGGGTCCGTTACTGTGACTGACCTGGGTGGGCTCAAACCCTGGTCCTGCCATGATGTGCCCCAGTGCTCCCCCCCTCAGGGGCCATCCTGGACATCACCCTGATCGCCAACGTGCAGAGCCTGTCCCACTCCGACTTCTTCCTCTCCTGCGTCATGGGCGAGCGTGACGTGAGCTACCTGCAGATCGAGCGGGAGAACAAGATCGTGATGACGCACCCCAAGACGGGCTTCCAAAACTACCGCAACCGCAGCAACCACGTCCAGGCCAGGGGCTTCTCCATGCCCGACCTGGTGGGGATCCTGTACTGCATGGGGCGCACCCCGACAGAGCAGGCCCAGGTGGTCTACGTGCACAACAGCCACAACGGTGAGCGGATGGGGTGCTAGGGCAGCGTGACCCAGTCACTGAGCCTAGGTTTGGGCTCTGCTGGCACTGGGGGTGGCAGCTCTCGGGTCAGCAGGCAGCTCTGGTTCTTGTGCAGAACGTGGGTGAGGTGGTGAACCACCACCACCACAAGGTCTTGTCTGGTCAAGCACTGGACATGAGCAGCAGCCATTTTGATGTGTGTAGGGTGCTGTGGATCAACCCACGGCATGCAGGAGATGGCATCTGGTGTGATGAAGTAGCGTTTGCACCCCGTGAAGGCATGAGAGCAGAGGGATTTTCAGCTGGAGGAGCGTGGCCTGGCCCCAAGGGCACTTGGTGGCCTCCTGCCAAGGCGGTGTGTGGGCAGGGCGGCCGGCGGCAGCCGCCTGGGGCGGGAGCAGTGCGCAGGAGCCGGGCAAGGTCCGAGCGGAGGGAAGCTGGAGGAGGTGGGGAGGTCTGGCAATCATCAACCAGGCAGAGGGGCCAGTGTCAGGGCCAGCCCCAGGGCCCTGCTGAGGGGTCCCGGTGGGGCTGGCTCTGCCCCAGCCGGGCTGCTGGGGAGGGCAGGGTGCAGGAGGCAGCACGAGGCTTGTCTCCTGCCCCTGCTCCTCTGCAGGGCCAGAGAGCCCAAAAGGGCCTCCCCAAGCTGGGCATAACACCCAGGGATGCCCAGTCTCTGGCACTGCCCTTGCTGACCTCCTCTCCTTGTGGCTCTTGAGACTTCATGGAGCTATTGGAACTGAAATTTTCTGCCATAGGTGTTTTCTTCTGGGTGTTTTCTAGCTCTTTGTTAGAAAGATTTGGCTAAAACAACACATTTCCCTGCCCGTGTTAAAATTCAGCTCCACCACACTGTTTTGAGCTGCTCCAGTATCTCAAGCTGGGGAACAGACTGCGATAAGGACTGTGCTGGTGGGGCACGAGCATCCTCCGAGGAGCAAGGGCTGGTCTGTGTCCTCCACCAGGGGCTTGCACTGAAAATGGCAGCAGTCTTATCAGGAACAGAGACGAACAGTCTGGGCAAACAGAGTGCTGGGGAGGAGCTGAGAGAGGAGGGCAGAGTGCTGGGAGGTGGTGAGGGAAGGCACAGGGATAACAGAGGTGCACAGGGAGGTCGTGAGCACGTGGTATATTAAGGGGGAGTGAGATCTGCACCCCTATATTGCGTGGACGAGGTGGTGGCTGGGACCACTGGTCTGGTCCAAAGCCCCTGCAGGAGTCACAGGTGACCAAAACGCTGCTGTTGCTCCGTTTAATTTAGAGAAGAAGAAGCTTAGAAAAAAAATGAGGAAGATTGATCAAAGGAAAAAAATAACAAAAAAAGTAAATCTTGCCAAGGGAGTGAGGGCTGTATAAAGAAACCACCTTGGAGACTAAAGTGCATATTGCATTGGCTCTCCCTGGGGGGCTGAGCGTGCACAAAAGCAGTATTGATAAGCAGCAGGTAGGGAGTGCTGTCAGAGGAGAGCTGGTATCTTCCAAGAGGCTGTGCACAAGTGGCAACACAGGAAGGATTTGAAACTTTGAAAGTTTTGCTGTAAAAGCACAGTAAAACAGACCAAAAAGATCCCAAAAAGCAATCTGATGAAGGGTTTAAACCTGACAATAAACTATTTTTTTAGAAATCCAGAGCAGAAAGATGCCCAGAAAGGCTGCTGCAGAAAAATGAATTTATTTTATTTTTGTGTCTGTGAACACAATAGGGAAGTTCAGGAAATTTGTCAGAGGATCTGTCTAAAATTACAGGGCTGATAAGAGAAGACAGGCAATAAATAGCATGAACGAGCTGTGCCGCGTTGCCAGGACCTCTCCTTAGCTTGTATTGGTGCCAGCAGGCTGCTGGTGTGCCACCGCCCTGCGTTACGAGCTCTCTAGGTGGGGGCTTGTAAGAAAATTCCCTTTCAAAGGCAAAGATGCCCATGGGGACCCTGATTTGCAGGGCTAGATGCTGGGCTTTCATTTGGGGCATCGGACCAGAGGAAGGTCCAGAGGCAGGCAGGGGGACGTGCAGAGCTGTGTGAGATCCTGCATGCCTGGGAGCACCGCAGAGCGGTCAGTTATCTGATGTTATCTCTCCCACTGCAAGCACAGGAGAAAACTGGCAACAGGCAGGTGAAGAGGGGACAAGGAGGTGGTTCCTTGCACTTCGTGCCTTGGGTAGGACCAGGGCTAAATCTGCATGCCTTTGACAAGAACAAAACCTGTGGAAGACCAATTTTGAGTGGGGCAGAACAAAAAGAGAGATAAGAGCTGACTCAGGAAGCTGCCGGGCTGCAGGTGGTGCAGGCGGAGAGGCTCTCCTGGGGAATTACCGGGATGCTCGACCTGCTGTGCCCTTCCCCGGGTGTCTGCGGCGTGTGCCGCTGGCCCGCGCTGGGGGCAGGATGCGGGGCTGGATGTGCTCTGCTCCCACCCAGCACAGCCGGTGTCCGGGTGTGCGATCTGGCGCCCTGGGAGCCGGCACCTGAGTGTGCCCTTCTTTGTGTCTGCCCTGGCACGCCCAGGGCTTGGCTTCCCAGTCCTTAACATATTTATAGCCTGGTTTAGGCTCAAAGCTGCGCTCTGGCTGACTCACGGCATAGCTATGGAAGTTCATCGCTGTTGCATACCCTGACACTTGGGAAATCAGGAAAATGTGGCTGTGCCGTGGCTGAGTGCTCTGCTGCAGGCAGGGACAGCCGCTGCTCCTGCCCCTTGCTGCCCCTTGCCTGTCTGCACGGCTCCGCACCTCCCTGACCTGGCAGCAAGCGAGGCGTCCCAGGCTGTCACATCTCCCCAGGCTGCTGTCACCAACATCCCATGCTCACGGGAGGGCAGGACACCCCATCCCTGGGCTGACAGCCCTCTTGCAGCTCATCTGCCAGAGGGGCGAATGGGGAAGTGCGTGGTGATGTCCCCATGGAAAGCTGGGCTTGGGCTGTGTTTTGGGGTGGCTGGTCATGGGGTGCCGGTGCTGCCCTCAGCTGCTCCTCCTCCTCCTCCACAGCCCACCTCTTCCCGGTGAGGGCCACACAGTCCGTGAACATCGCCGAGACGGCCACCTTCTCTGCCAGGGTCCTCAAGAGGAAGGAGACAGACGTGATGTGGAAAAGAAATGGCAAGTGGCCCCGCAGCAGGGCTGCTCCCACACGGTGCCTTGCGCCAGCCCTGCTCCCAGCCCCGCTCACTCCCCCACCCCAGGGTGCGGTGTCCCCGGGTCACCCTCCATCCCCTCGCAGGTACCTACTACCAGACCACAGACCGGGGCGAGGTGCGGGGCGACCTCTTCACCCTGACCCTCCCCAACGTCAGCGTGAGCGAAAACGGTGTCTACAGCGCCACATTCATGGGGGACAGCCCTCTGTGGAGTGCCTTCTACAGGCTGATCGTGAGAGGTGAGCGGGGCTGGGGAGGTGGCACCCTGCTGTCCCTTCCCGTCCCACGGGGACAGGTGGCCCTGATAGACCAGTGCCACCCCACAGCCCCTCTGCTCTCCCCGCAGCGTGCACCGCAAAGAAGTGGGGACCGTCCTGCGAGAAGGACTGTCCCGACTGCCTGAACGGGGGCATCTGCCACGACCACGTTGGTGAATGCATCTGTCCTCCCGGCTTCACGGGAACCCGCTGTGAGAGAGGTAGGGCGCCCGGCTGCCTCTGCTCTGCAGGGATGAGCTGTGCCCAGGGGGTTCCCTGCTGCACCCCCAGATCTGGGCACCATGGCCAGAAACTGTGCCTGCATCCCCAGCCCCCTGCTTCTCGAGCAGGACCATCCACCTCATCGGAACAAGCTTAGGGGTGGGGGCTCCTTGCCTGCTTGGGGTGGTGATGGGGGCTTCAGGACCCCAAGCCAGCACCACGCTGTGCACTGCTTATTTTCCAGCCTGCCGGGAAGGCCAATTTGGCCGCAACTGCCAGGAGACGTGCCAGAGAGCCCAGGGCTGCAGGGGGCTGAGCTTCTGCCTGCCGGACCCCTACGGCTGCTCCTGTGCCTCGGGGTGGAGCGGCTCCCGCTGCAACCAAGGTATGGGGATATGGGCATCCGCCACCCGGCCCTGCATGGGGGTCCCAGCCCCCATGTGGGACCATCGGCACACCGTGGCTGGGGATAGCAGCGAGGATTTCTCTTCCCACAGCCTGTCCCCCGGGATACTACGGCCCTGACTGCGCCCTGGCATGCGCCTGCCGCAACGGGGGCAGCTGTAACCGCTTCAGCGGCTGCGTCTGCCCCGCGGGCTGGCACGGGCAGCACTGCGAGAAGTCAGGTGAGGCTGGCACGGGGCTGCGATGGGTCTCTGTCCCCTGCAGGGGGGCTCCAGCTCCTTCCTCACTGGGGACATGGCAGGAGCTGGTGCCAGCCTATGCAGCTGGGTGGGCAGCCCACCCTGGGGGAGGAAATAGCTCCCAGCCCCATAAAAAACACGGTGCTGCTCTGCAAGGGTAGTGTGTACTCCAGCTCTCATGAACTAGCTGTGCTGAGAGTGTCGCTGAGCCTGGAGCATGGGGCGGGATCTGAGATGGAGTCCAGAGCTCAGCCATGACCCCCAGCACCAGCTCCACTGCAGACATGACTGGGGAAAGGTCTGAGCATCTCCTGTACATAGCGCAAAGCACGACCAGCCCTAACGCTGATTTCTCCACACCAGACCGCTTCCCCCAGATCATCAAACTGGCCTCGGAGCTGGAGTTCAACCTGGGCTCGGAGCCCATCATCAGCTGCGTGGCCACCGGCAACCCGCTGCCCGCAAGCGACGGCGTGGAGCTGCGCAAGGCTGACGGCACCGTGCTCAAGGTGCCGCACACCCCCCATGTCCACCCCATGTCCTCGCCCCACCGCCATCCCTGGGCACTGGTCCTGTACCCATGTTGCAGGTTCCCCCAAAATCAGCGGTCTCCCCACTGGCCTGTGCTGCCGCAGGCAGTGATGGATGGCTCCTCTGTGCCCACAGCTGGTCAAAGCCATCATCGAGCCGGGGCAGATCACCTGCGAGTTCCAGGTGAGGCACCTGATGAAGGACGACGCGGGGCTCTGGGAGTGCAGAGTCTCCACCACCGGGGGCCAGGACAGCCGGAAAGTCAAGGTCAACATCCGAGGTGAGGGTTGGTGGGGCATGGTGTGGCAGTGTGACCCCCCCACTGGACTAGATACCGCCCATCATGTGTCACAGTGCCAGCAGACAGGTTTGGGGGATGATAAGACACTTGTTGGGGTCCTCTCTTTCCTGACAAAGCTGGAAAGAGCCAAGAGGTGGTGGATGTCCCCACACTCTGCTCCTCGTTGCTCCTGGTGCCACTCATATTGTCCCTTCCTTCACACCCAGTGCCCCCAGCGCCCCTGAGCCCGCCCCGGCTGCTGGCCAAGCAGAGCCGCCAGCTCGTGGTGTCACCTGTGGACTGCTTCTCTGGCGATGGACCCATCGTCTCCGTCAAGCTGCTCTACAAGCCCAAGGATGACACCTCGGTGTGGTCCTCTATTGTGGGTATGTGCCTGTCCTCACAGGTAGGACCTGGTGGAGGGGTCTGGGGTGGGCAGAGGTCTCCATCCTGCTCAGCACGACCCCCGGGACCCTCTGTGGTGATGCCAAGGAGGACACCGGTGGTGGGGCAGGTTGTGGGAGGGGGTCATGGCTTTGACATGTGCTCTTGGCCAACAGTTGACAACAGTGAGAACATCACCCTGATGAACCTCCGGCCGGTGACCGCATATGTCGTTAAGGTGCAGCTGAGCCGGCCGGGGGACGGCGGGGAGGGCAGCAAAGGACCCGAGGCCGTCATGGTGACCGAGTGCCTAGGTGGGCCCCCATCCCTCTGACCCCGAACCCGACACTGCATGGCACGGGGTCCGCCAACCCTCAGGGCTGGCGTCTGGTCACTTTTCGTTGCCTTTTTGTTCACAGAGCCCACAGTCAAGCCCGTGATTGAAGGCTGGTCCATCGAGGATAAAAACACACTTCACGTCAACTGGAAATTGCCAAGTAACCACGAGCCGGCACACGGGTTCATCGTCCATCTCTTCGACTCTGCGAGGCGGCTGGTCTGGGAGAAAAACATCACGTCCATCTCCGTGCTCTCCGCCCGCATCGCGGACCTGGAGTTCAACAAGGAGTACGGGCTGGAGGTGCTGGTGTACCACTGCACCAGCCTGGGGCCCCCCTCCGACCTCTACAAGGTCATGATCAACAGCAAAGGTGGGCACCGCGCGGGGCCGGGCGCAGGCTCATTACCCCCAGAGCATGGGGGGCTTTGGGGGAGCCATCTCCTACCTGCACCTCATGGAGAAAGGGGCAGGAAACAGGGAGGTGAAGTGCAGCAATGTGTGATGCCTGCAGACAGATCTGTCCTGCATGCCCTCACCCAAGCCTTGCTGGGCTTGCCTATGCTTGCTGCCCTTACAACACCCCGTAGTGACAAGTTCCTCAATATAATTATATTCTGTGTAAAAAAAAAAAAAATTTTCTTTTGTTTGCGTTCACCCCGGTGATCTCACTGGGTGGTCACATCCCGTCAGCCTGGCGATCCCTTCTGGTAAACGAGGGGGAAGGAGCGCACAAGGTGTGACTTCGGTGAGGTTCAGCACAGCCTGGTACCTGCTGGGAAGGCTTCTTGCGTGTCAGGCCCGGGGGATGTAGTGCCGCCTCTGCTCCGTGCTTGTGAGAGGCTTGGGTAGCTGTGGGATGTGTGCTTTAGGATGTGGGCAAGGCACAGAGGAGGAAGTGGGAAAGAAAAAAACATCATGTGTGAGGAAGGGTTGAAGAAAGAAAATATCCCAAGAGGTGTTCGGTACAGAGACATTTAGCTTGAGGGTGCCTGAGGCTGGGAAAAGGGGGTGCAGCCCTGTCCCCCTGTTGTGCCCTCCCATCCCCACCCACCTCTGGCCACCGCCGGAGGCAGGACACTGGGGAGGTGGTCTGACCAAGGGGCAGATCCAGGGAAGAAGGTGAGGCTGAAAGGTGGCTGGAAAGCCAGCTCCCAGCCCACACAGGGTCATCAGGAAGGGGACAGAGACCTGCTGGGGCTCGTGATGGCAAAGGGATGGACGAGAGGTCCAGCGCCCAGCCCCTGCAGCAGTGGGAGCCCCGTGCTGGGACTGACGCTCTCCTCTCCTCCTCCCAGGGCCCTCCTCCCCACGGGCACTGTCAGCAGAGTCCGTGTCCGACACGGCCGTCAGGCTGTCCTGGCAGGTCCCCGAGTACCCCAACGGGGGCATCACCAAGTACATCGTGGAGCTGCAGCAGGTGGGGGGCACCAGCGAGCCCCAGTGGATTGACACCGACAACGGCGCCGAGACCACCAAGATCGTTGGGGGCCTCAACGCCAGCACCACCTACCAGTTTCGTGTCCGGGCCAACTCCCACGTCCCAGGGGAGTGGAGCCAGCCTGTGAAAGCCAAGACCCTGGGGGACGGTGAGTGGGGTGTCCCCTGGGTGTCCCCACAGCCCCTCGGCAGGAGGTGTCACCTCTGCAGCCTCTGCCCACCTCGCCCCAGGAGCTTGGAGCTCTCTGCTGGAGCTCGGTGTCAGTGTCTGGGGCAGCAGAGAGAGGCCGGGCTGCTCGTGGTAACCTCTGGAGCAGCAACCCAAGCCCAAACACTTGTGTCTGTCTTCAGACCTCCTGCTCCTCCTGAGTGGCTCTGCCTTGGTCAGAGGGTGGCACGGTGTGCAAGGGGCAGGGCAGAGCTGGCACAAAAGGGGCTGATGGCTGTGGAAACACAGGGAGGAACCAGAGCTGGTTGCAGGTCCAGAAACCGATGAGTTGCTGGCAGGGTCCAGGCAGTACCAGCCTCCCCCTGTGCCACTGGGAGCTGGGGGTGGGCTCTGGTGCCTTCATGGGCTCCCAGGGAGCTGGGACAGGGCCGAGGTCCCGGTGCTCAGCCATCTGTGCAGCCCCACGATGCAGGGCTCAGCCGTGGCCCACGATCCTCCCTCCCTCCCCTCGGCAGGAGCGCTGAGCGTGCCGCCCAGCCTGGGCAGCCAGAGCACCGAGCAGTCGGGAATAGACCAGCAGCTGCTCTTGGCCATCGTCGGCTCTGTGTCCGTCACCTGCCTCACCATCCTCTTTGCCCTCCTGGCGCTCTTCCTCATCAAGAAGAACTTTTTCCACCGGCGCCGCACCTTCACGTACCAGTCTGGCTCGGTGAGTGCTGCCTGCCCTGCCAGGACGGTGTCCCCAGCTCCCCACGTCCCGGCCCGATCCAGGTCACGCTCCGTAGCCTCCAGTCCGGATGCAGCCAGGCCTCACCTCCACGTGGAGAGGGTGCGGAGCCCACCCTTGCCCACGACGCCTGCCCTGCTGGCCCCGCCGCGGGGCAGAGGGGTGCCCGGTGCCCCTAACCTCACCCGCTCCCGTCTGGCAGGGCGAAGAGACCATCCTGCAGTTCAACTCGGGGACCCTGACCCTGACGCGCCGCCCCAAGCCGCAGCCCGAGCCCCTCAGCTACCCCATCCTGGAGTGGGAGGACATCAAGTTCGAGGACATGATTGGGGAGGGGAACTTTGGGCAGGTCATCAGGGCCATGATCAAGAAGGATGGCCTGAAGATGAACGCAGCCATCAAGATGCTGAAGGGTGAGTGCTGCCATGGGGCGGGCAGGGCAGAGGGCGTGGGGGGACACGGCTGGGTCTTGAGCAGCACTTGGGGCTGAGGAGGGGCGGGAGATGCCCATGGAGGAGCGGAGGAAGGGTCCCTCCTGTAGGACCAAGGAGTGCATCCCTGCTTTGCTTCCAGAGTTTGCCTCAGAGAACGACCACCGGGACTTTGCCGGGGAGCTGGAGGTGCTGTGCAAGCTGGGCCATCACCCCAACATCATCAACTTGCTGGGGGCCTGCGAGAACAAGGGTGAGGGCTGTCCCCTGCTCCCTGCTGGGTGTTCCCTGCTCCTGGGGACAGCCCCACGAGCCCTGCCTCCCCTGCCCGCAGGCTACCTGTACATTGCCATCGAGTATGCCCCCTACGGAAACCTCCTCGACTTCCTCCGCAAAAGCCGAGTCCTGGAGACCGACCCGGCCTTTGCCAAGGAGCACGGCACCGCGTCCACCCTCACCTCCCAGCAGCTCCTCCAGTTTGCTTCGGATGTGGCCAAGGGGATGCAGTACCTGAGCGAGAAGCAGGTATGTCCCAGGGATGCAAGGGCAGGGGTGTGCTCCCATGCCACCATGGCTCACTGCTGGCCTCTCCCAGTTCATCCACAGGGACCTGGCAGCCAGGAATATCCTGGTGGGGGAAAACCTGGCCTCCAAGATCGCCGACTTTGGCCTCTCCAGAGGGGAGGAGGTCTATGTGAAGAAGACGATGGTGAGGCAGGGGTTAGGGGGCTCCACGGGGCCTGCACAGATGTGGTGGGCAGGACCCCCTGGCATCGGGAATGTCCCACCATGCTGGGACCAGCTGGATGCCAGCTGCCCACACCTCCCTCCATGGGATGTCCCCTGACAGTCACCCTCCGTTTCCCCAGGGCCGCCTGCCGGTTCGCTGGATGGCCATCGAGTCCCTGAACTACAGCGTGTACACCACCAAGAGCGACGTGTAAGTCCATAGGCACCGGTGTCGGGGCACAGACGTGGCCACCTCTGTCCCTCCAGGGCAGTGGGTACATCCCTGGGGAGCTGTGGGATCTGCCCAAGCCCTGGTTGCCCTCTTTGCCCTATCCAGTCCTACCACGAACCCTGTCTGCATGTCCCCCTACCCGCAAGTGGGACACTGCCACCGGCTCTGTCCCAGCCTCACCTCCTGCTGTTTCAGGTGGTCCTTTGGTGTCCTGCTCTGGGAGATTGTCAGCTTGGGTAAGGCTCTTCCTTGTCCACCGTGCCTGCTCGGGTCCCTTGTAGGTCTGCACAGCCCTCGTCCTGCAGCCCTGGAGGGGAAAACCCAAAGGGGTGGTGGCCGGGGGCCTGGGCACTGTCCCAGGGACTGGGTGAACATCACCGCATGGGACCTCCCCGGGGCTCTGGGTCAGGGGGATGAGGACACCCCATGCCCCACCACAGCCTCACATGTCTGTGGCCGCAGGGGGGACTCCGTACTGCGGGATGACGTGTGCTGAGCTCTACGAGAAGCTGCCCCAGGGCTACCGCATGGAGAAGCCCCGCAACTGTGATGATGAGGTGTAAGTGGGCAGAGTGCCCCGCGTCCCCCCTGCCACTCCTGGGAGCTCTCACTGGCTTCTGTCAGCTCCCGGATGGTCTCCTGTGCACCCCAAACCTCCTTCCCCTTGCTTTAGCCTCCCACCTGCTCCTCCCCGTCTCCCCCAGCAGCTTTTCCACCCGCTCTGCTCCGCACACACTGACCACCCGGGCTCTGTCCCCAGGTACGAGCTGATGCGGCAGTGCTGGCGTGACCGCCCCTACGAGCGGCCGCCCTTCGCCCAGATCTCCATGCAGCTCATCCGCATGCTGGAGGCCCGGAAGGTGAGTGGACATGGGGCACGGGGGGACCACCCACCCTCCATCCCCGTGCGACCCCACCAAGAGCACCCCAGCACCTCCCCCCGGCAGCTCTGCGGGCTCCAGCCCCGTGCCCGTGAGCAGCGGGTACAGGAGGAAGCGGGGACGGGGACACTGTCACGTCCCGCTCCTGACTCGGGTTCCCACGCAGGCCTACGTGAACATGGCCCTGTTCGAGAACTTCACCTACGCAGGGATCGACGCCACCGCCGAGGAGGCATGAGGCTGCGCCCGGCTCCATGCCGCAGGGGGACAACGCCGGCCCCCAGCCTGCTGGGACAGCACCGCGGGGACAAGAGGCTGCCTGTCCCCGCCAGGTGACAGCGGCCCAGTGAGTGCCCTCCTGGCAGCAGGACGGTGCCATCCCCTCCGGGTACCTCCCCGTGTGTCGGCAGCGCTGGCCCAGCACCGACACTGCTGGAGGACACGCGAGGATGGCCCTGAAGGACAAACGCCAGCTGCATGTAGCAGAGGGCAGGAGAGGGGCTCTGCCCCCAGGAGCCAGGGGACGCCGCAGCCCTGGCAGGACACAAAGACCCGAATTTTGGGGTGAGAGAAGGAAGCAGAGTCCTGGCAGCTCCCTGCCCCGCAGCTCTCGGCGTGCTCTGGTGCCAGCGGGGCTGCGAGCGTCGCTGTGGGTGTGGGACACGGCAGCCCCGGTGCAGGAGGAAGGACTGTGCGTGGCCTCCAGCTCAGCACCAGCCCCTCGGAAATCAACAGCTATGCTTTATGGTCAATAAACATAGTGCAATGGGCAGCCGGCTCTGGCAGAGGGGAGGGTGTCTGCTGCTCTGCTGCCGCAGCAGTGACTTCTGCCACCATCCTGGTCCTCTGCCCCAGGGCTGCCCCAGCGTCCCCTCTGCTGGCTCTCCGTGGGGGTGAGCCTGGCCCCCAGCTCATCCCCATGGCGCAGGGCACGTCCCCGGGCACTGCTGGCACCCACCTGCATATCAATACCATTTTGATTTCCTATTCTGGCCTCCAGTGCTGTTTGGTGTCAACTGTAGCCATCAGTGAGCATCTTCTAGGTTGGCTATTAGGAGGAACTTCTTTACTGAAAGGGTTGTTGGGCATTGGAATGGGCTGCCCAGGGAAGTGGTGGAGTCACCATCCCTGGAGGTCTTTAAAAGACATTTAGATGTAGAGCTGAGTGATATGGTTTAGTGGGGGACTGGTTAGTGTTAAGTCAGAGGTGGGACTTGGTGATCTTGGAGGTCTCTTCCAACCTGGACGGTTCTGTGACTCTCTGATCTCTGCTCTGTCACCGAGGTGCCCAGTGACCAAGTGACCAGGACCAGCCCCTGCAGGCAGCCCGGTGCTGTGTGCCCCTCATTGCACTGAGGCTGCTGCTGGGAATGGCACATGGGGCTGCATCACCAGCCGTGCTGAAACCAAGTTTCAAGTGGTTTTTTTTTGAGTTTTGAGTTTTTTGCCTCTCTGACTGCAAAGCCCAGTCGCCAGATGGAGAAGGAAGTGGGATTGGTTTGACAGAACTTGACTGTGACAAACTGGTGCTGGCTGTTCCCCCCCTTCCCTCCGTGCCCCCTGGCTGGCGATGCTGCCCCCATCCCCTGCGGGGTAAGGAGACGCTGACCCTCCCGTGGCACAGTGTGGACGTGTGCCAGCAGCTCCCCAGCCCTGGATGGTGCTGCAAGGCAGAGCGGGTCCGTGCAGAGCTGCGAGAGGCAGCGTGGGGTGGGATGGAGCCGGAGCCGCTGCCTGATGCCCCATGCTCCGACATGCCAGCAAGGACACGAGTGTCGCAGAGCACCCAGCAGCCTGCCCAGCCCCGAGCAGGGGCCTCCCTGCTTTCTCGGGGTTGTTTTTCTTCCCACCCCAGCCTCCCGGCGTGCCGGTAGCCACAAGGGCAGGACGTGCTGCCTATCTGATGGGAGCAGTCTCTCTTGGCACTGCGGCTGGCGGCGCAGGGGCCGCAGCACGGTGGTTTTGGGCACGGGGAAGTGCCGGCGATGGGGCGGGGGGAGCCTCCAGCCAGGCTTCCTGAGCAGCACAGCCGACACTTCCCAGATAAAGGTATCGCCCCGAGGAGCTGCAGCAGCAGCCGGGGCGCTGGGAAGCACCGAGCACAGCACGCGGGATGGTGGTGGCCCGCCTGCCCCGGGGCTGGCTGCCCTCGCTGCTCGCCGTGGTCCTGCTGAGCCTCCGCAGCCCCACGGTGGCCCCCGAGCTGGTGACATCCCAAGGTAGGACCTGGGGGCCTTCTTAACCCCCCAGGAGGGTCAGAGGGGAGCTGGCGTGCTGGCCTGGCAGGGTGCAGAGAGACCCCCGCAGCGGGCAGGAAGGTGTGGGATCGGGGAGGGGGCACCCAGGTGTGCTCGGGGTGGGCAATGGAGCCCCCACTCACCTGTGGGGTGCCTCCCTCACTGCAGAAAGGACCTGGCAGCCCTTAGGAACAGTTTTGGGGTGGCAGCTGCCAGCCGTGTGGCATCATGTTGGGCTCCCGATGACAAGGTGTGAGCAAAATCCCAGGGCACGGCTCTGCAGCGCAGCAGCAGCACTGCTGGCTCACCGCGCTGCTCCTGTGCCAGCCTCGCAGCTCTGAGCGCCGTGACCTTACCTCCCCGGTGGGATGCTCCCACCCAGCCCTGAGCTGGCCCCACCGGGCTCTCTGCTGCTTTGCTGCCCGCTGCACAGCTCTGTTAGCCTCAGGTCCACCCGCATGGCCTTTGAGCCCCTCTGTAGGTCTTCTAATCCGTTCTGTAACACCATAAAAAGCATTAACAGATTAACTGAACGGTAGATCTCATGCTTCATCTTTTCACACCCACTCAGGGTCTCTGCCCACCCTCCTACAGCAGGGTAGGCTCTTTAAGTCTCTCCCATAGGGGCAGTGGGAGGAAGGGGTTTGGGATCATGCTCTGCCTGCAGCCTCTACACCCCGATACCACTGCAGCGCTGCCAGTGCGATGCCTGAGGGTGCTCCGTGCTGGCTGCGGAGCACTGAGCTTTCCTAGGAAACTGAGCACTGAGCAGAGATGCTCTGGTACCGCGGCACCGTGGGATGCAGCCGGAGCAGGGGGACACAGGTCTCTGCGCCACCAGGCACCATGTGCCACCCCGTCCCATGTCCCATCCCATTCCCCGGGGCTGGGGGAGGCGCGGTGCTGGCAGGAGGCCAGAGCAGGCCGGGGGGGCCGGGAGGGTGTGAAAAGGGAAGAGCAGGTAGGAGGGAGGCTGGTGGGGAGTGGCTGTGGTCTGTGGCCAGGGGACGTGGGCTGGGGGAGGAAGGCGATGCTGAGCTGGGAAAGGAGGAACAGGGCCAGGGGTCAGGGCAAGGTAAGGGGCAGGGAGAGCGAGGGGACACCTGGCAACGACATCGGGGGACTGCAGTACTCTTACGGTCACTCCCTTCTCCTGGGGAGGGCTCCGCTGGCAGCGCAGGGGAGCGACGCTCCAGTTTACCCCTGCAACAACCGGGAGGAAGCGGTGCAGAGCCCCAGAGCCCCCCGCAGACCCCGGGCTGGGGCTGACACCCCCCATGCTCAGCGCCGTGCGCCCCCACGCCAGCCCCAGGCCCCTGGGGCGCTGCTCCTCCTTATCGCACTTCCGCGCGCCTTCCGGCGTGAGCGGGGCAGGGGTGCTTCCCGCTGATCTCCAGGGCCCGGCCGAGCCCCCTCCGACCGCAGGGCTATTTCGGGATGGTTGTTTGTCCCGAAGGACCCTGTGTGCTGGGGAGGGGGGAGCGGGGCCGCCAGCCCGGGTCGCAGTGATGTGCGTGTCCCTCCCTGCGGTGCCACGCTGGCAGGGGCTCAGTGGGATGGGGACGGTGCTGTGCCCGGGGGTGCCTTCATGCCCACCCTCCTGCCAGACGCTGCGCTGCTGGAGGAGGTGCGCGAGGACATCCTCTGCTTCTCCCGCTCCTTCGAGGACCTCACGTGCTTCTGGGATGAGGAAGAGGAGGCGAGCGGGATGAGCCACTTCTACTACTGGTACAGCAGGTAGGACGTGGCCCGGCCCGGCACACAGAGTGCTGTGGGGTCCTCCACCTGGCCCCAGGCCCAGGGTGCTGGAGGACCCCGTCTGTTCCTCAGGGACGTGCCCACAGCGTGCGCAGTCTCCACGCAGCGCCGCGAGGCCGGCGGGACGCGGCACATCTGCGCCTTCCCCAGCCAGGACGTGCGGCTCTTCGCCCAGCTCCACGTCCTCGTCCTGGACGCCGCCACCAACCAGACCAGGCACCAGCGGGAGCTCAGTGTGGACGTGGTGGGTGAGTCCCTCCCGCGGCACAACACCAGGGCACCGGGACCGTCCCTACAGCTGGGCCCCTTCCAGGGGCTGGCAGCACCTTGAGCCTCAGCAGGGCCGGGGGTGCCTGTGCAGGGCTGCCGCAGGAGGGGACCGCGATGGCACGCTCCCTGCAGGTCTCATCGGCCCCCCGGTGAACATCAGTGCCCGCTGGGCCGGAGCCACGGGGCAGCTCCACGTGTCGTGGCAGACACCACTCCCTGACTACCCCAACTTCTTCCTCTACGAGGTGCGCTATAGCACCACGAGCCCCCACAGCACGGCATGGGACCCCAGCAAGCAGCACACTGGGGATCCCCGCACCCCTCTGAGCAGTAGCACCCACCCACCCACGGCCGGGGAAGCCGCAGTCTCCCTGCAAGCAGGGCAGGTAGGTGCAGGGGCTGGGGTGCTCAGGGACACAGCGGCCCCCCAAAGCCTCACACCTCTCCTGCAGGACCTGGTGCTGGCCAACACCTGGGTGGTTCTCCAGCACCTGCGGCCGGGGGTGAGGTACCACATCCAGGTGCGCACCAAGCCCGACGGCACCTCCATGGATGGCGTGTGGGGGCCCTGGTCGCAGGCGGTGGCTGCAGAGACACCCCACTCCTCCGGTGAGAGGCCGGGGGCTGCCAAGCACCCACACCCAGGAGTAGGTCCTGGGGTAGGTGAGGTGCAGCAGCTGGGTTTTGAGGGGCCAGGGCAGGGGAAGCAGCCTCCTCCCTGCCCCGGCTCTCGCCTGCCCAGGGGACATCGGGCTGTGCTGCAGCACCCCTGACCTGCAGCACGTGCGCTGCGAGTGGAGCTGGGACCCCGCAGAGCACAGCAGCTTCCACGAGCTCTTCTACCAGGAGACTCCACGTGGGGCTGGCATAAGGTGAGGGGCACGGTGGGGACGCGGTGCTGGCATGGAGCAGTGGTGTCCCCCATCCCGCACCATGCCACCAGGCACTGTGCCCTGCTCCACCAGCATCAGCCTCACACCTCCCCGCCACCTCCCCTGGCCACGCTGCTGCTCCGACACCAACTTTCCTGGGCAAGAGCAGGAGGGAGGCAGCGCCGGCTGGGGGACAGGGGGCTCTGCCCCAGAGTGGGGCTGGCAGAGGGTGATGGCAGCGGTGCCACCAGGGCAGGGCTCACAGCCTGCTCGCTCACCGTGCAGGGAAGACATGTGGCTGCGCTGCGAGGAGGCCAGCGTGGGGACGCAGGGAGCCCACTCCTGTACCTTCCAGCCCAGCAATGCCAGTGCCATCGCCGTCCTGCTGAACGTCACCCGGCCCCACGGGCTGCCCGGGCTCAGCTACTTCCAGGAGCCCTTCTGGCTGCACCAGGCCGGTCAGTCCCAGTGCCAGCACAGCCCCGGCCCTCACTCGGTGGCTGGGTACAAGGTGCTGGGGTAGGGTGCCAGTAACACATCCACCATCCCCGCAGTGCTCACGGAGGCCCCGCAGCTGGTGGAGGCGGCGGTGGCACAGGGCCAGCTGAGCCTGCAGTGGCTGCCGCCCCTGGAGCAGCTGGCGGAGCAGCTGGATTACCAGGTCCGCTACACGGCCGAGAGCAGCCCGGACTGGAAGGTACCCAGCACGCAGCCCTGCACCCCGCGGCAGCCGGGGGCCGGAGCAGCCCCGTCCCCAGCCGGGCTCATCCCGCAGGTCCTGCAGGTCCCGCGGGCGGCCCGGGGACAAGTCCTGGACCTGCGGCCGGGCGCCCGCTACCGCGCCCAGGTGCGGGCCCGGCCCGTGGGGCCGCGGTACCGGGGCAGCTGGAGCGCCTGGTCCGAGCCCGTGGCGGTGGACGCCTCGCCCGACGCCGGTAAGGGCCGGGGACGGGGGCCGGGGGCACGACGGGGCCCGGGGAGCGCCCGTCCCACGGCCGCCGCTCCCCGGGGCAGGCTGGGTCGTGCCGAGCGCCACGCTGCTGCCGCTGGGGCTCGCGGGGGCGCTGCTGGGGCTGCGCTGCGCCTTCCCCGCGCTCTGCAGGTAAGGACGGGGCGGGACGCGGGCAGGGGGGGCAGCGGGGGCAGGGGCAGCGCCTGGTGCCTGCCGTGCCCTGCCCTGCCCTGCCCTCCACGCCCGCCTCTCCCCGCGCCCAGCACCGTGAAGCAGCGGCTGTGGCCGCCCGTCCCGGACCTGCAGCGCGCCCTGGGCAGCTTCCTGCACGACGGCGGCAAGCAGGGGCAGGTGAGGGGCGGGGAGGGACGGGGCTGGGCTGGAGCCCCCCCGGCTCCCCCCACCCCGGGCCGCCCCAACCGTGCCGGCCGCCCCCCGCAGGCCCTGTACAAGCAGCCGGCGGAGGAGGCGGTGCTGCCCTGCCTGCTGGAGGTGCTGCCCGCCCCCGCGGCCGCCCTGACGCCGCCAGCGCCGGAGCCCGCCGCCGGCCGGCCTCTGCCCCGCGCCGGGGCGCCCAGCACGGACATCGCCAACCAGTCCTACCTGCTCGTCAGCGGCTGGGAGCCGCGCGGGCCGCCCTGAGCCGCCCCCTCCCCATAAACCACGACCACCGCTGCACCGCCTCCCCGCCTCCTCCTTCCTTCGCGCCGCCCCCCGCAGCGACAGCAACACCCTTCCACCCCGTCCCCCACCACCCACCGACTGCCGAGCCGGGGGGCAGACCCGCCTCCTTTCCCCGCCTCCTTTCCCCGCCTCCTTTCCCCGCCCACTTTCGCGCGGCTCCACCAATGGCGGCGCGGCGCGCGGGAGGGGTCGCCATGGCGACGGGCGGCGGTTTGGGTTTGAAAGGGCCAATGGGAGGGGGAGGGCGGCGGAGGGGGGATTTAAAGGCTGAGGGGCGCGGCGGGGCGCGAGCCGCCAACGGACGGGGAGGTGAGGGGACGGGCTGAGGGGGCGCTGAGGGGACCGGGAGGGCCCTGAGGGGATGGGGGGGGGGGGGGGGCGCTGAGGGGATCCTGAGGGGATGGGGGGGGGGGCTGAGGGGGCCGGGGGGCTGAGGAGGGGTCCTTGAGGGGATGGGGGGTGCTGAGGAGGGGTTCCTGGGCCTGGGGGGGGGGGGGGTCCCTTCGCTGAGCCCCCCCCCATCAGGCCGCTGCCACCCCGCAGCGCCATGGCGCACCTGGTGTTCGAGGCGGACCTGCACGGGCTGCTGAAGCTGGACACGCCGATCCCCAACGCGCCGCTCGCCCGCTGGCAGCGCAAGGCCAAGGAGAGCGGAGCCCCCGGGCCCGGCGCGGATGCCGGCGTGTCACCCATGAAGCCGGCCAACCGCCTGCCCAGCGGCAGCAAGACGCCGGGCAGGACCCCCGGTGAGAGGCGGTGGGAGGGGTGGGGGGGCTGCTGGCTGCGGCCGGGGGCTCCCGGCCTGGATGGGGGCTTGGGCACGGCCCCTGGGGTCGCCCCCGTCTCGCTGGGCGGGCAGAGCCGCGTGGTGGGGCTGGGATCAGCCGAGCCCCGTGAGGTGTGAGCTGCGGCTCCCTGCTGGGGCTCGTGTGGGAGGGCTGCGCCTGCTGGCTGCCTCCTGCGCTGCCGCAGCGGCCCCTGCCCTCCCTCAGCTCTGGGCTCCGGAGATGTTGTTTCACTACAGCTCAAGGTGTTATCTCCTGTGAGTCCCTGAGCAGAGCTCAGTGCCTGCTCTGCAGGGAGGAGGCGAGAAATAGGAGATAGCTGTGACTCGGATGGGTTGTGTGCTCTGAGCCTTGATAAGGTCGTGGGACTTGTCAGGTTGGATGTAACACAGGCTGTGCTGGTGGAGTGCTGGCTTGGTTTTGTGGAAAGCTTGAATACAAACTGTTCAATACCTCTAAGACAATGTGTGTGTGTGAATGCAGGTAAATCTGGATCCAAAATCCAGAGCACTCCAACAAAAGCTGGGGGGGACCGTTACATTCCTAACCGCAGCACGATGCAGATGGACATGGCCAATTTCCTCCTAACCAAAGAGAATGACCCTGCTGAAGACTCCCCTACCAAGAAGGTGAGCACATTGCTTTAGGATCATGACTGTTGCCAAACACCTTGACCTCCATGACCTTTCATGGGTAAGCAGGCTCCAAAAGTAAACATACGGGGGTGACAGCACCAGGCACTTGCTGCTACTGGGCTTCAGGAGCCTGGGGTGAGGTGGAAGCTGTAGTGCCTGCAAATGGGACAGGTACACAGCTGCTCTCTAAGGATCTTTGCTTATGCACAGGGAAGAAGAATGTAGAGCCTTAGACCTCTGCTTCTGTTGCAGTCTGTGTGGATTCTGGTAGCAAAGTTTGGGCTATTGATTCTTTTAAATAGGGCATGTTACAGAGACCAAAGCTGAGAGCCTGTGCACAGTGAAACTGCTGGTGGTAGCTGTTCTAGGACAATGGCTGCATGGAGAGCTGTTCTGGAATGTGTATGCTGTGCTCTGCAATGTGTTTATGAAGCATTTGGTCCCTTGTGGCTGTGGCTTTCCCCACTGGCCATGAGACACTGAATTTGCCACACCTCAACATGAAAATCTGAGCAAGATACAGTGCTAGTGTCTGAAGAAAAAATGTGCTAAATCTGCTTTGAGCTGCCTGTGTGCAGCTGACTCCCACAGCACAGCCCAATACCTGATTCCAGGAGAAGGAAGAGGGCTTGGGTGTATTTTCTACTAGCTGCAGTTCTGTCTAAGGGGTGGCATGGGCTTTGCATTTGAAGTGAGTCTTGCTGAGGGTGGTTTCTCTCTCTAGGAGCAACAGAAAGCCTGGGCAGTGAATCTTAATGGCTTTGATGTAGAAGAGGCGAAGATCCTTCGCCTCAGTGGGAAGCCACAGAATGCTCCTGAAGGTACGATGCAGGGTCTATGCAAGTGGGTCCACTGGGGAGGTCTGGGCTGGGGGGCTGCAACATAGAGGCCCTGTGTTTGGCCATGGGAGGGATCAGCTGCCTGCTTCTCAGAGTTCTGTGCACACTGGGTCTCCCATCCAGGTTTCCTGAGGTCAGCTGATGACTGCCAGCTGTTAACATGTCATATGGGTGACAAATCTTCCTGATGTCTGCAGAAGCTTTAGACTCCCTAGGCCAGAAAGTGTGCAGCAATGGTCACTGAACACACTGGGATTAAGGAACTGGAACCCACCTTAGCTCAGCAGTTAATTCTGTCAGTGATGGTAGCACACAGTGCTGTTCTGAGTAGTTCTGTTCTCTAGGACTTCATTTTCACTGAAGGGGTTTTCTAGTTGAGTGGGTGGTCAGGAGGAAACTAGCTCAGGATAACCAAGCTGTTTCTCTGCACGCAGGCTATCAGAATAACCTGAAAGTGCTCTACAGCCAGAAGACTACACCTACTTCCAGCAGGAAGAACGGTAGATACATTCCCTCAATGCCAGACCGGATCCTGGATGCACCTGAGATTCGCAATGACTATTGTGAGTAGCCTGCAGTGCTGAGTGCTGGGATCACTGCACAGGAGTGCAGTTCCTAGGGTCAGTGTGATCTGAACTGGACATCTCTAACTGGGCTGTTGCAGTTTCTCATGCACCCAGACTGGCACTGACTGTTTCTGAGGTGTAGCCTGTGTGTAGGCAGGGCTCTGTGGGTCAGCACTGTGTGACCTGCATTCTCTTCCAAAATGCAGATCTGAATCTCATCGACTGGAGCTCTCAGAACTTCCTGGCGGTGGCTCTGGACAACTCCGTCTATCTGTGGAATTGTACTTCTGGGGAAATCATCCATCTGCTGCAGATGGAGCATCCAGACGATTACGTGTCCTCTGTGTCATGGGTTAAAGAAGGAAACTACCTTGCTGTGGGTACAAGTAATGCTGAGGTCCAGGTGAGTGCAGTGGAACCAGAGGGGCTGTCTAAGGGTTGCTGGAGCTGTGGGGCCTTGGAACACAGGCTTGGCTAGCACAAGCAGGATATGGTGTACTCTACTTGCCTGTACCCTGAGGCTGGAGGAGGGAGTACTCTAGGACTGGCTGGAGTTCAGTGAGCTGCAGCTCTTGGTGGAGAACTGAGGGGTGAAGTGGGTGACTTAACAGAGGCCTGTAGGGAGCATCTCAGGACAGTGTGCCCTGCCATGTCAGCAACAATAAGTATTGTCTGAAGGTGTCCTCGTGTTCATGTCATCAGGAAGTAGCACAAATTCAAATTGTTTTACCAGCTGTCATGTGCTGCCACTCTCCAAAAGGCTTTAAGGGCCCTTCACTGCAACGAATCCTTTCTGCAGCCCTGGGACCACCAGTGGTCGTAGCCTCTGTCCTGTGATGCTGAGGGTGCAAAGACCATTACAGGGTAGAAGTGTTCCCATCCAGCTGTGGCTGGTGACCAACTGCAGCAGCAAGGCAGAGCTTCCAATACCTGCAATAACTATTCTGTGTACATGAGATAAATTTCAGTTTCCATACTGAAAAGGTTGAATACCAGAGCCTGTGTAGTAAGGTTCCCTGGGCAAAGCAACAGGGCTGAGTTTCCTTATCCTTTGGAGAACTCATTGCTCTGTCTCTCTAGCTGTGGGACATACAGCAGCAGAAACGTCTCCGAAATATGGTCAGCCATTCTTCCCGTGTGGGCTCCCTCAGCTGGAACAGCTACATCCTCTCCAGGTAAAGCTGTGTGTGGCGCTGAAGGACAGCATTCAGCTGCTGGAGCTTCCTGTTCTAGATCTGTCAGCGCTGTGGATTAGCGACTACAGGAGCTGCTCTGGGCTCAGGGGTTCTTACCTCCTCTCTCAAGGCTCTTACTCAGCCTGTTCTGTTGGGATTTTGGGGAGGCCTCTGCTTTTTGCCCTCTGTGCTGAAGTTATGAAGTTTCTGTGGCTGCCTCACTCATGTCAGGAGGCCAGTAGTGCTGGTTGTGCAGGCTGAAACCCAGCAGCAGGAAGGGCAGTCTTGGAACAGCACAGAAATGGCTTTTGGTGAAAATGTGCCTCTCTGACCCTGCAAAACTCCTCCCTACAGCGGGGCACGGACTGGTCACATCCACCACCATGACGTCAGAGTGGCGGAGCACCACGTGGCCACACTTTCCGGCCACACACAGGAGGTGTGTGGGCTCAAGTGGTCCCTAGATGGCCGCTACCTGGCCAGCGGCGGCAATGACAACCTAGTGAACATCTGGCCAGCCACCCAGGGGGACAGCGGTGACTATGCTCCTGTACAGACCTTCACTCAGCACCAGGGCGCTGTCAAGGTGAGTGTGGTTCTGCTGTGGGTTGGGTGTATGTCTGTGTGCAGCACTCGCTGTACCCCTTGCCTTGTGGGAGGGAGGCTGCTGTGTGCAGAGGCTGCTGTGGAGCTGTTGTGGCCTGGGCGCTGGGATGTGCAGCTAGGGAACAGGCTGCCTCTTGTGCCTCTTACAACGAACCCTTTCTTTCTCAGGCGGTGGCCTGGTGTCCGTGGCAGTCAAATGTTCTAGCCACTGGGGGTGGAACGAGCGACAGACACATCCGCATCTGGAATGTGTGTTCTGGCGCCTGTCTCAGCGCTGTTGATGCTCATTCCCAGGTGAGACACAGGCATCAGCTCGGTGACAAGTTCCTTCTGGCAGGGCCCCTACACACGTACTGGCTCCTGATTCCCAGGGCAGGGGGAGCCATCAGGGGCTCATCCCTTGGTGGTGAGCTTTGGCACAAGTGGCTTGTAGCTTACCTGCACTTCTGCCTCTTCCCAGGTCTGTTCTATCCTGTGGTCAACAAACTACAAGGAGTTCATTTCAGGCCATGGCTTTGTACAGAATCAGCTGGTGATATGGAAGTACCCAACGATGACCAAGGTCACTGAGCTCCGAGGTAGGCTGGGCCCTTTGCCTGGGGAAGGGAGGGCTGTCAGGGGGAGGGTGGGTGTAACCCTCAGCTCGAGCAGCCTGCTGTAGGTCTGGTCTGAAGTACTGGTGGTAGAGAATGGTGCTGAGGGATGTGCTGCTAGAGGGAGGCGTGCCTGGGGGATGTTCAAGCACTCCAAATGCATACCTAGGATATCAATTCAGAGGGCCTCAGCCTGATGTGGGGACAGTGATGCGGACTGGTGGGGCTTATGGGATGCATGGGAGCAAAATGGGGAGGAGAAGGGGAGCAAATGTGGTTGTGTTCAAAACACAGCCCTGACTGCACACCTCCTCAGGTCACACTGCAAGAGTCCTGAACTTGACCATGAGCCCTGATGGCTCAATGGTGGCATCGGCAGCTGCTGATGAAACGCTGCGGTTCTGGCGCTGTTTTGAGATGGACCCCATAAAGAAGAAGGAAAAAGAGAAGGCAAACAGTGCCAAAACCAGCATCATTCACCAGGGCATCCGATGAGTGCACAGGGTTGTTGTGGGAGGGGGGTAAATGAGCTTATACACTGTACAGTATTTTAAGTGGTAATGTTAATAAACGGCTTCAGTTTGCTTTTTTCTTATGGAGTTTCCTGGAAGCAAAGAGCATCCAACTCTTCCCCAAGGTTTTGTTTTCTGGGCAAGCTGTGGAGCTCTCTGTCTATAAAGACAGGGTGCAGGCAGCCTGAGCCCAGCACAGCCCTGAAGCTGTGGCAGATGCTGCGGGGAGGCTGTGCTTCTGTCCCTCAGGTAGGGTGGGTGTGTCACCTGCCACATTCTTGAGCTGACACTGTGCAGTTTCACCTGTGGGTCTGCAGCTTGCTTGCACCCCACATGGGGACGCTGTAACAATGAAAGACGGCAGCTTGTGGCTCTGCTTTTGCAGCAGTAACTTCTTCAGCTGAAGTTACTGTCTAGTATCAAACTGAGCCCTACTTCCAGCCCTAGGGTGGAAGAGGGAATACCCCGGCCTTGTCAGCTTCCGCAGGGCTGGGGACCTGCTGCTGCCTGCTCTGGTAGTCAGCTGTGATGGGTAGCAGCGAGGCTTCAGTTAAAAGCAAAAGCACAGCTTCTGTATCCTGCCTCTTGGGTGAGATGGGCCTTGGTGTGCTTGTGCCTCCACACACAGCCGGGGCAGAAGTTGCCCACCAGAGGGGAGCACTCTGGGGCCTTGACCTTGGCACTGTAAGCCTGTACGCTGGTTCTGCTGCCTGTGTGCTGGAGCGGGGAGGTCCACAGGGGCAGAAATACCTGTTCCTGCAGAGTTCAAGAAATATCAGGTACTGGGATTTATGAGCACAATGTTCCTGTTGCAGAAGGTGGGGTAGAAATGCAGCTGTACTCAATCCATTAACTGTGATGCCTGATGTAAAACACAGGTGCTGTTAGTTTACATTGTCACAGCCAGCCTGGTTGCCATGTGCCATCAGTCCAGTTCACTGCACTGGGTTGTCTCTTATAGCAGCCCTCATTGCTCTGGGGGTAAGACCTAGTGCCAAGCAGAGCCTGGGCACAAGGCAGCAGTGGTCAGCTGGGACTAGGTGCAAAACTTGACCTCCCAACGCTTAAAATCCCATGCTTAGCTATGCTGCAGCTGGGGTAGATGAATAATTGAACCTTTACCAGAGCAATGAGCAGCCTGCCCAGAGCTGCTCTGCTCCTCAGCACGCTGGAGCTGTGCTATCTGAGGCTGTGGGGCTGCACCAGCCCCATCAAGCCTGTCCTTCAGCTGCACCTGCCTCAGCACAGCCAGGGGTTGTTTGGGGAAGCCTGAGGCACTGCACAGCCTGATTATCACCTTGGCCCATGCAAAGCAACACAACAAAGCCTGTGCCACCCATGGGCCTGTAATTAGCTGCAGGTGGATTAGTGTTTTCCCCTTCCTCTTACCACAGCACCATGCTGTATGGGGTGCCAGGCTCTGCCTCTGCTGTTTAAGCTGACCAAAGCCTTCACAGGACCGCAGCAGTGGTACCAATCTGTGCTGTGCCAGGGCCAAGCCAGCACACCTCTGCCCCCACCAGGGGAGGTCTGGACCTGATGGGGGCACAGGGCACGGCCTCAGCAGGACAAGCACCTGAGCCAGGTGCCTTCCTCAAGGGGCTGTTGGGGCACCCCACTTTGGCCACCTGGAAGCGTAAAGAAAGGCCAGTGGAGGAAAAGGTGACTCTTTGAGAAGCAAAACGCTGGTTCCCATGAGGAAGAACCCAGATAAAAGGTTTGGCCTGTCCCAACCCAGACCTGGGCTGCTTATTTAAGAGCTGTGGTGCCGGAAGTTAGAGTTGCCCTGTGGCATCCACTGCTGAGCCGTGTTTGTCATAGGTGCCTGTCTCTGGGAGAAAGGCTTTGCATGCCTAAAAGCTGGTGTAGTTTTTCCACCTAGCCCAACGTCAGAGCAGTTTGTCTTCCTCAGGGCTCATCTTGCCTCTGTCCTCAGCACACACACACCCCCAGAAACTTTGCCTCACCCACCCCTTGAAAGCCCTCTGAGCATTGCTGGCAGGGGACAGCCATGCAGCGCTGTGCCCTGGGTGAGAGGAGGAAGGCGCTGGGCTCTGACACAGCAAGCCCAGGAACCGGCCATATAGGGTGTGAACGCAGCTCGGAGCAACCCCTGTCACGGCTGGGACAGGAATAAATCACCAAGTGCTGCAGCCAGCCTATGGAAAGATCACAGCGAACTGGAACAATGGGAGGAAGGGAGAGCAGAGCACATGGAGGAACAGCCCCTGTTTTAAAATACCAAGTGCAAGTAGTTTAAACCACTGTTACTATTTTGGGCAAAAATAAAGACAGTCCTGTCTTTACTGGGAGGGGCAGGGAGGGGAAAGGAGGCTCAGCAATGGCAAAGAGCCATCGGGGCTGGCTTGCCTCCTCCAGCTCCTGAAGCTGTGACTCTTGAGACCCCAAGTAACACTATACAGAGTGCAGCAGGGATGAGAACTCCCCTGCCTCCCCGGGCCCACGGAGCAGTAGTAATTAGGAGAACACTTGCACATGGCAGTAGCCTCACCCCCCCCTTCAGGGCTTAATTAATAGGAGGGCAATGAGCCCTGTCTAACTGGGCAGTGCAGAGCTTTCTCTGACACCAAGCCCTGCCACAGGGCTGTGGCTGTGTTTCCACTGCAGCCCTCCCACACCACAACCCAACCTACACTGAAACTCGGCTTTGGCAGCCTGCTGGGCTGAGCCGTTCCTCACAGCCAGGAGCAGCAGCCAGAGCTGGTTACCTGCTCCACCTCACCCCACAGCTGTGAATCAGCACCAAGGCCTGCCCCGCTCCTCACACGGTGATGGGGAAGGCAGCACTGGCAGCCCTGAGGAGAAGCAGGCTCTCAGCTGGTAGAGAAGAGCAGAACACAGCTGGGGAGGATGCACCACTGCATCAGGAGCAAGCAGATGCACCCCACAGCCAGCCTGGGCTGCTTTCTGTACCACCCCACACTGCCATGGCACTTTATGGATGGAAGCTCCTTCAGCCTAAGCAGACTGCCCCTGCCTCTCCCTCCAGAAAGCAAAGGGCCAGGGTCCTGCTTTCCCCTCACCTGCATCCCCCCAGCTCCACGCTTGGGGCCAGGACAGGATTTCTGAAAAGCAGCAGCTTCTCCTGGCCCTGGTCCCAGCCCGCACCCCTGCTCCACCCCAGCCATTCTTTCACAGGGTGGAGCCACTTTCACAACAGGAGCCCTGACACACTTCCTGCCCTCAGCACCACTCTACCAAAGCACTTGGAAACAATCTGCCATCTGCTTCATCAGCACCCTGCTATCACCCTCTCCCCCCAACACAAACCTGCTACACCAGCTGCTGCTCCCAGCCCTGCCTCCAACCGCGCTGGGCAGGACCAAGCACCTGGAACAGCTTCAGAGCACAGCAAGCCAGAAAATAAGACAGAGCCTTTTCTCCTTCTGTCTGTTTATTTATGATAGAAGAGCAGCCCAATCTGACTGGGCCTGGCTCCTTCACCTCATCCTCAAGGCCATTGTTACAGCTTTGGTTACAGCCAGAGCAGGTGATGGGCACCAGGCCCAAGAGAGCTGCTGCATTGCCCTGCAGAGTGGCAGAGGGCACCTTCACCCAGGCCCAGCAGGATGGATGGGGGCAAGAGGCGCTCGCTGTTACACCACAGCGGGGCACGCTACTGCCATCCCCCACTGCCTTCACACCAGGACAGAGGGCTGGGCCCAACAGCAGCCAAATTCTAAGGGCAATTATTGCTCAAGTCTTGAGTTTGCAGGAATGGAAGTTGTCCAATGCAAGATGAGCCCGGCCTCCCTCACTCTGAGCAAGCCACCAGCTGCCCCCCTGGATCCTGCAGGCTGAGCACACGCTCAGCACCCAGCCCAGGCACAGAAAGGCAACGCAAGGCAACCTGGGCTTATGTGGCAGAGGCATTTCAGGCTGTCACCACCCCACTACGTACCAGGCACTGGGCATGTGTATTGTACTGGGCAGCTCCGGGCCCGAGTCCGGTACTGGCTGCCCCTACATTCTCCACAGCCACACCTGAGCACAGACAGCAGGGCAGGACCCCCCACCTGGGCACACAGGGGCCAGAAGGGACACGCAGCACTGTGGCACGGAACAAGGTGGCACGAGGCATGGTAGAGCAGAGCACTCACACTGGAGCTGGCAGCAGCAAGCAGCCAGGGACAAGTCGGTTCATCCACACAGGCTCTGATGAGCCTGGGAAGAGGAGAGGGCACCAGGACAGGGACCAGTCTCTTCTTTTTGGTCCTACTCAGAAGGAAATGGCCCCCAGGCAGAAGGGCCAGATGCAGGCACTTGGGGGGAAGTTCCTTTGGAAAAACACTGGAATGGGACTGCAGCCCCACAGCTGTGATGCAGGCAGCTGCCTCTCTGCTCAGCAACAGCTACAAACAGCACGAGCCCTCCCGAGAGCAGGAGAAGTTGCCCATGGCTGCTCAGAGCAGAGGGGCCGGGCATGCAGACAGAGGACAGCAGGGCTGGGCACGGGGGTACAACAGTCTGTAGGCACTTGACTTGGCTAGTGGCACCCAGGAGCAGGGGAACAGGTCCCAGCTGCCTCTGCCCTGGGGCTCTCATTGGCTCTGGGAGGGCCTTGCCCTCTAGTTGGCTTTGACCTTGCCGTTGGTGACAGTGCCATTCTCATGGATGCTGCTACCGTTGTGCTGGGCTGCTTGCTGAGCCACCCTAGGCAACCGTTTGCCCTTGGTGTAGGACTGGTACCAGAAGTTGGAGAAGAGGATGAAGAAGATGGTCCCATAAATCCAGATAAGGTGGACGAAGATGGGGAACTGGTACTGGCAGCTGGGCATGAAGTAATACTGGGAGATGTGGACAGAGACGATCACGAACTGAGCCTGGGAATAAGGCAAAGGTGGGGACAAGTTATTCATAGGATCAGGGCCAGGGATCTCCCACCACAGATCTTTATAAGTTAAAGAAGAAGGCTCCTTGCCCACCCTACAGTACAGGTCAAGCATGATGAGAAGACGAGGAGCAGCCAGCAGCAGCTGGAAGAGACAGGGACAAGCCTCAAGGCAGTTTTTGCCTATCACCCTCCCAGCATGGCCCTGGGGCAGCAGGCTGAGCAGCACCCATGCCCTGTTGGAGGCTACTATGGGGCAGTGCTGCTAGAAACCCAGGGTGAGAGGCTGTAGGAAAGACAGCTACAGCGCCTGGCTGCATCCAGGATATGTACATCAGAAGTGAGGGCACACACCCCACCCCACAGCGGACTCACCAGCTGGATGGCTGTGATGTGCTTCTTCCACCATAGGTACTTCTGGAAGGCAGGGCCCGCTGCTGAGAGCCCGTAGTAGAGGTACATGACAACGTGCACCATGGAATTGATCATGGCATGGAATGAGCCCATTCCCCCTGTTAGACAAGTTCACATTAGCATAAGTCAATCATCTGCAGTAATCAGTACAAGCAGCTCCTAGGAGCCCAGCAGGGCCAAAAAACCCTTCCCTGGTTAGCTGGTGCTAACCCCACCCTCCCCACAGCTGGGCACACTGCTACTTTCTTACCTGGTCCAAACTTGGCTCCCCACCACCAGCTCCAAGGCAGAACAGAGTGGTGGAAGAGGTGCAGGAATGTGACCTGTTCATTCTTCTTCCGCAGGACAAAGATGACCTGCAACAAGAGCCCAACGCATCAGGGACCAGCACCCCCAGCAGCAGCCAGAGCAGGCTGCACCACGCATTCAGTGCTGCTCCATCCCGCAGCTCACTGCCACCACAGCTTCCAGAGCTGTAACACTCTGCAAGTGGCTTCTGCCATAGTCCAGTGACCTCCCTGGCAGTGACACCAGACAGAAGCACTGGCAGCCCAGACAGGAAGGGCTGAAGGAAGCACCCACTCCAAGTCCCTGTCCAACAAGCAGAGACCAAGCCTCCCCCCAGCACAGGGCCTGCCCACTCACCGTGTCTGTCAGCTCGATGAACTTGGAGAAGACAAACAGCCAAGCAACACTGACCATCTGCAACAGAAGAGGGTAACAAGAGACCCATCCCAACCTGAACATGCTGCCCCATGGCCGAATGCTTCCATCTATCAGCCAGTTACTGAGTCAGCTGCCTCAGAGCAGAGGCAGGTAGCTGCGATCCCGCTGCCCGGACATTTATCAGGAGAGGGAAGAGAACTCACCCTGAGGGCCTTGGGGTCCTGCGAGAAGTCCACAGGGTCACATCGCCAGGTGTACCCAGTGAGCCACCCTGCCATCAGGAACTGCAACGAGAGCATCATCAGGGTGAAGATCAATATCTGCCACTGCATCTCCCCAGCCCTGCTCAGAAGGGCAGGGAACAGCCCAAAAGCTCCCCAGCACCCACGCAGCCTGCACGGAGTGCTTTATATACACGCACCAGGCAAAGCCTGCTGCTGGCAACTCACCTCATAGACTATGTAGATCGAGAGTCCCACCAGGAAGAAGTTATATAGCACCATGAACTTCTTCAGGTTTAAAGGCTTCCTGTTTGCCATTAGCCGGGGACCCAAGGACAGTACAAAGTAGACATATGCCAGAAGGATGCCCATCACGAGGAACGGGGACTGCATCAGTGGGTAATCAGCAATGCGGGGGTCTGTGGAGAGCCACGGAGCAGAGCAGTGAGCATCCAGTCTGCTACACCAACATCACTCACATGGAGTGGAGGCAAGGACACGGAAATCCTGTTCTAGGACAGGAGCGCAGGCAGGGGGCAGCCTGGTAACAGAGGCTGGAGAGCCCAACCAAACTGGGGAAGGAACAGCCTGGAGCTGAGCTGCAGGAGGGCACAGGTGCCCCAACAGGCACCGAGGCAAGACACTGTCAGGCAGTCCCCAAAAATACAAAGCTGCATCTACACCAGGGCAGAGGCAGAAGGCAGCTAAACCCCGACTGCTTCAGGGCTAAAAGTACATCCCCACAGCCGCGGCAGCAGAGCACGGGGCCACCTGCCCTGCAGCTGGGCAGAGCCGAACACCCACCTGCTTTCTTCATGAAGTCCTGATACATGGTCACGATCCCCTCAATCCCCTCCATGGTGGTGGCACTGTCTCTGTGGAGAGAGGACGGGCAGATGAGGCAGCTGCTCCAGGAGGGCAGCCTGCGGAGCACGGCCCTGCACAACAGGGCACTGTGAGCACAGCTGCACAGGTCCTGAGTATCTGGGCAGCATCGCTTCCAGCCAGTTCCACACCAGCACCCGCTCTGCAGCAAGGCCACGTGCTCCCCATCCCTCATCCCTGAGCCTCACCCACCCCGCACACTGCTCTGCCTCACCCTGGCACAAGGCCCCCAGGAGTGGTGCAGAGCTGTGCCTCCCACCCACTGGTTCCTGCCAGCAGGTAGCACTGCAGCATCACTGCCGGACCCGCTGCACACGGAAGCAAAGCCAGTTAGTGCAGAACTAACACAACAGCAGCTTGCTGCTCCCAGAGGTCCTGGCTTCACAGCCAGGCACAAACAGCTCCGGACAAGTACTGCCATCCCATAACCCAGCACCTCAGGGGATAGGCAAGCCCTACAAGGCAGTGACACTTCCCTTCCAGACAGGGGCAGTACTCCCAGGCTGGGGATAAAGCCCCAGGAGAAGGCTGATGACCACAGGCACAAAGGCTGGCACACTCCACACTCGCTCAGCCTTGCTAGGAGCACAGAGCAGCCCAGCCACAGCCTCCCAGAGGAACGGGCAGGGGAGTTTGGCACATCCTCACCCCAGCCTCCCCTGCTCCCCCAGCCCAGAGGGCAGCAGGACAGGGGCAGTGCAGACCCCAGCCCCTCCCGACCCTGCAGCAGGAGGCATTTTCCTGCAGGGCTGCTGCCAAGCAGGCACTCAACCTGCCCCTCCAGGAAGGGGCACAGGAATTGCTTCCCATCCACCGGGTCCCCCTCCCAGCCTGCTCCAGAGGATTGCTGCTGCCACCACCAGGAAGCGTGCAGCTCCTGCCAGGCCGGCAGTGGGAGGCTGAGGCTGGAGCAACCTCCTGCCCAGCAAGGTCCCAGCTGGGAGCAGCCACCCACCCTGACCCATCGCCAGCGTCTATCCTTCAGCCCGAGGACCCATGTGGTGCTGCCAGGCACCACCGCAGCATCGCTCAGAGGACAAGCACCCTCCCAGGGCGCCATGCAAGCCAACAGCAGAGCTGTCCTAGCCCGTGCCGTCCCACAGACCCCACTCCTCTGCACCGGGCAGTGACACCCAGCTCCCTGCAACAGGGGCAAGGTGCGACACCTGCCCCTTCACCTCCATCCCCCAGTACTCACTGGCAGCGTCACCCTGATCTGAAGTATTTAAGGTCCCAGACACACCCAGCAGAAGCCTGAAGAAGGCAGCAGGAACCGGAGCACCCTTGAGAGCCGCTCAGGCCCCAGCTGTGGATGGGCAGCACAGAGCTCCAGGCTTTACGCTGTGCTAATGGCAGAGAGGGAGCTCCAGACCTGTCTGTCGGGTTGCAGCTTTCAGCCACGACACCCAGCTACACCTTTATTTGCTAGATTGAGGAGCCCTCAAGAGTCAGTTCCCAGCACTGGTGCCGGACTGCTCAAGCTGTGTTTATCTTATCAAGCCAGTGAGTCAGTCTTACTACAGGGCCAGGGCAGAGACACATCTGGGGTGGAACAGGAGCCTATTTTGGACAGGCTGGGATGAGGAGATAGTATCAGTCACCTACAGACCTACATCTCTCACTGCAGAGGGACAGCGCTCAGGCACCACAGGTCCCTCTGAACCTGATGCCAGCAAGGCTCCGGCACCACCCAGGACCCCAGCTCAGAGCAGCTCAGGGGTCCCAGGGCGGTCCAGACCCAGGTCAGAGGGCTCGCTGCAGTTTGGCCCTGGCAGACCGAGGGAAGGCCTGTCCTGAACATGGGCTCTGGGCAGGCACCAGGACCTCTACCAGGGCACAGCTACGCTCTAGACCCTTATGAGAGGGATTTGAGCTTTCCCACAGCTCTGTTAGGCAGAACAACATCCTGCTGCACTCAGCTACCAGCAGCCACACCTGCAGGGCCTCCCCAAGGTCCCTGGGTCTCCACAAGACCTGGTATCCACCCTGGCACACTGCATGGTCCTGCAGCAGGCAGAGACCAAAGGCCACCTCACAGATAGAGGTGTCTCAGCCATCTCCTGCGGGGCAGCCCCTGCCCTTGTGCAGCTGCAGAGGGGCAGCAACAGAGCAGCCCCAGGCATTACCTTCCACCACGCGGGAAGATGCCAAGTGCACTGGCCAGCCTGGGCCATGAGGGCTCCATGGCAGCCTTCCTGCTGCAGGCAGGGGTTTTCCAGCACATCTCCAGGACCCTCAGCTCACCCCTGCCATTTCCTCTGCACGTTGAGGGGATCACCGTTCCGCCAGGCACCTGCTCTTACATGCTGCACATCACAACACAGGTTACAGCTCCCTGCTTGGTGCCTGCCCCCTCAGAAGAGGAGAAACTCTCCTCAGACTCCTCCAGGATCCTGAGTCTCTTGTGCAAGAGATTGGGAGGAGATGGGGGAACCCGGAGATGAGCCTTGATTAGCTGAAGAGAAATTAAGCAAACAGGTTCAAGCATCCCAAAGCACCTTGGGGCCCAAACACACCCCACACAGTATCTGTAGGCCTTGCAACACACCTGCACCTCTCATCAATAGGGTGTCACTGCCCTCCCAGGGGAAAGTTCCAGCTGTGGGCCACATTCTGCCCCAATAACCAACGCTGAGCACCCGATACCCACACTACGCAGTTTGTCCACCACAGCCTTCCAAACGAGCTGTACAGCTAATTAGTGCTACTCCAGCAAGAAGCCAGCCCCTCTGACAAGCCCCAGCAGCCCGAGAGCAGCCAGACCCCAGCACTGACAGCCCAGCTCAGCCCACTCCCCCGGGCAGAGGCACGCTATCTGCACGCAGCAGCCCCGGCCCTCCCGCCCCATCAGCATTCAGGCCGGGGACCAGCCCTGTAATAAGGGAGGAGGAAGCCACCCGAACTCCCCGCTGCTTAATTACAGACCCCAGAGCCGTCTGGCCGCAGGGAGGGCTGGCACCGTGTCCTCACTCGGCTGGCTGGGGCAGGTCCAGCCCCGTGGGGCTCCGGGGGAGCAGCAGCCCTCAGAGGTCAGAAGATAAGCGGCTGGTCAGAGGCTGTGCCAGCCCTCCGCAGCCCTGGCCTACAAGCTGGCAGCAAGGCTCGCTGCTCCACAGGAGGCCTCCACCAAGCTCACCCTGCCCAGCTCCTTCACAGCGGCCTCCCAGCACTGCACCAGCCCCTGCCCCACCTCCCTGAGCTCCAGAAACCCCCCAGGGGGCCAGCGGTGCCCCCACAGCTCCAGGCACTCGGGGGACACCCTCCCCAGCAGGGAGAGATCCGCTGGGGGCAGCTGAACGGGATGGGTCAACCCCGAACATTCTGGGGGCTCTGGAGCCACTGCAGACAGGGCTGTACGCAGCACCAAGGCTGCCACCTCCAGATGTCACCGAGAGCTGTCACAGCTCCGGGAGAAGCTCCCCTTAGCTTACAGGGACAAGCCCCAGCCCCTGCCATGCAGCAGCTCTTGCAAGGGCTGCGGCTGGGACAGAGCTGGGCACCGCTCCTGGCAGCGCTGCTCCCAGTGCGGGAGGTGACCTGTCTGGAGCAGAGCAGTTTCTCCATCAGAGCAGGTGGGTGTTAATACCACACCACTATCTCAGGCAGCAGCTGTGAAACCCTCAGGCCTTTGGATGGCATCCGACAGAGATTACGTCCTCCCCTTTGCAAGCTCGCTGGAAGGAAGAGCAAGAAGAGACTCCCAGATCAGCAGGCGAGCCCTGCGCGCTCTGTGCAGCCACTGCATCCACCGCAAACTTACAGGGGAAGGAACAAGCCCACTGCAGTAGGGTCAGGTAACCTCGTACAAAACGAAGCAGGTAATGGGTACAGAGGGCCCAGAAGAACGCAGCTCACAGGGAGAGGACTGCACCCAAGCACGAGCAGTGTTTTGCCACAAACAGCATCCCCAGGCTGCACAGGCAAGCTGCTGGAATGGGCTCACTCCTGGTCACGTCCAGCACTGTGCCGGCACGCTCAGGGAGCTGCTGTCAGCACAGGCAGGAGCTGCCAGGGAAATGGGATACTAGGGGAAGCCTGGCAGTACAAGGAACAGGGCACTGATGAAGTGAAGGAATAAAGAAACGGGGCCAGACACCTACAGAAGCAGAACCAACATCTCCCCAAGCTGGAGAGCAACCTGTGCTCACTGGAGTAGCAGGGAGGTGGAGGCAGCCCCACATGGCGCCTGGGAAACGGCCCCTAGGGAGGGCAGGATTAAGCTGTAACAGAGAACTCAGGGATCAGCCCTGCTTGGTCTAACCCTGACGCCAGCCACTAGAAATAACTCGAGTCTTTCAGAGCCCTCCAGCAGAGGGGATCACCCCAGCCTGTACGTGGGACAGCACCAGAGCACCCAGCTGTGGTTTTATCAGGCAAACACCTCACAACAGGCTTCAAACCCATTCCCACAGCAGTGTCTGTATCTTCACTTGGTGATCAGCGTGCTGTCCCAGCCAGGCCTGGGCATTAACTGGACAGACACTAACACAAATGGACATGAGAAGTCTACAAAGCAAGAGGCAGAAAGGAGACCCCTGAACTCCCTCCAACAGCTCTGACCACTCAAGAAGCCTGAGTACAGACTCAGAGCCACTTCTCATCAAGACAAGGGGACGCTGCCTAGACCTCACCACACCAGCAGCTTTGGGCCTCCCTGCCCTCTGCACCGAGCAGGCAGCGGTCACACAGCCACCTTCAGACAGGTTATGTTTGCTGGCAATATGAGAGGTGCCAGAGACTCCAGCAGCAGCAGAGCTGCACCACAGATAGCTCAGGGTCCATTCAGCCCTCCACAGAGAGGCACCTCATAGCATTAGGCCTAGTTATCTCCACAGGCATAGGGGAAAGATCAGGGCTATTGCTTGTCCCACTGCTCCTGCACAGAGGGGGAAGCCTCTCAGGATTAAGTAGCAGCAGCATGGGATCCAACTCCATTTTCCCAGAACAAGCTGTTAACAAACCATGAGCAAGGTGGTAACTGGAACAAGGTTCGCAGGCTGAGAGCACCCCTTGCAGCAAAACTGGAGAATGTGCTGCTGCTGCGACAGCTCACCACCCTGATCCATCCCACGCAGGAAGGATCAAGCCGAAATTAAGCAGACTGAGGCACTGAGGAAGACTCCAGAGCAATCAGAGCCGGTTGCTATCTCCACCAGCCCCAAGCTACTGAGGTCCCCAGCCGAGGTGTGGAGCTGGCTGTGACTGCAGCAGCCTGTCATCTGGGCAGCAGCAGCCCCACAGCTCCTGCAGGGACGAGCCCTGGCTCCTGGGGCCCAGCTCCTCCCTGCAGGAGCTCAGGCTGCCTCACCTGTTGGACGGGCAGGAACCAGACTTTCCAGCCCAAGTCCTCCCACCATCTGACAACCAGCAGGGCGCACGCTAGCACAAACCCAATACAAAACACAGAAACGCAGGCGAGATCTCCCAGGCTGTCACAGGCTGCCGATACCGCCTGGGAGTGCCTGCTGAAGGACCTCAGCCTGAGAGCTGCCTGCGCTGCAGCCCCAGCAGAGAAGGGAGGCACCCACCTTCACCCACAGCAGCAGGCAGGCAAGAAAGGCAGCTTCGTAGTGTCCTGGGTATAAAAAGCTTTTCTCCACCAGGAAAAGCTGCAGACACCATGCACCTTGAATAAACTCACTTGTCTTCACCTACAAAACAGGCTTCAAGACACCTCTGGGTCAGAATGAGTTTTGCTCCCCTCCCTCCCCAGCTTCACCAGGGCTCCTTTATCATGCTCCTGTCCCAGAGGGCCATCCACCCCCCGCATATCTAACAGAACTTCAGGAAACAGAAGTGAGACTACTACACAAGGAAGGACCACAGGGGCCCAGGCTGCGTGGGTGGCATGGCTTAACCCCTACAGCAAGATGCAGCAAGAGGCTGCTGCAACAGCTGGCACGGAGCTGCTTCTCAGAGGAACAGGCTGTCATCAGCAGCAAACACCGAGGAGCTGAAGGGGCTTCCCTGGAAGGAGATGAGGACACAGCAGCCTCAGTCGAGCCCCAAGGGCTCAGCCAACTGTTTGACTCTTTAAACCATCCTTAAGAAGCCGCCCAGCAGGTCTGGTGGGAAGGTCAGCTACATCCAGCTAGGAATCTGCCCTGGCTGCATTCTGGCAGGAGAGAAGGTGGACAGCACCTTGGGGTTTGGACAGCTGCCACTGGGGCAGCACAGCAGGATGGATGCACTGCTACATGGCAATTGAGTGGATGAGATGCTCCAAAGGAATGCAGCAGCAGTGAAAGCAGCCTGTGTGATCCCACACCATCCACTGAACCGGTGAGCCTCCAGCTGGGATAGGAAGGGGCATTCCCCTCACTTCTTCCTGCCCTTAGGACTCCAGAACCAAGGCAGAAACTTATGGGGACAGCATCAGGCAGCCCCTCTGTGCTGCCCCAAGTACAGCTGTGGGAAGCAGCCCAGACACTGAGGTCCAGTCTGCTTCCCCACCTGTTGCAATGCCCTTTGCTTATGCTGTCCCATTAGGCACTGTAAGATCAGAGCAGCAGCTTCCCTGGTTGCCCCTGCACAGGACCCAGAGGCAGAGCCCAGCACCACCTACAGCAGGCCAGATGAGCACCTGGCCACGTCCATCACACCTGCAGCCACCAGCAGGCACAGCCCCGTGCATGAACCCACCAGCAGCAGCACTGCGGCCCCCAGGAGACTGACGGGGCCCTCCCTGCCGCTGGCACGCCGGGGCGGGCGGCCGAGCACCTACAGCAGCCGGCGCTCAAAGCCAACATTGTGCTGCCGGCCGCGGGGGAGGCCTGGCAGTGCCATGCTGCCCGAGGAGGGCCGGGGCACCTCTCAATGGCACATTGATGCTGGCGGCCGGGGGACGGTGCCGGCGGAGGCCGCTCTCGCCCAGCACCCGGCCGGGGGCAGCCCCAGCCCCGCCGGCACCGGGCGGGGACAGCCCGGCCCCCCCCGGCCCCTCCCGCCCCGCAGCGCAGCGGGCGGCGCCGGGGCCCCGCGGCGGGGCGGGGAGAGGCCGGGCCCGGCCGGGGCCTAGCGCGGCCGCCCCGAGCCCCGGAAGCGCGGAGGCCGCCGGCCCGGGGGCAGCCCCTGGGGGCTGAGGGGGGCACCCGAGGCCCGGCGCCCCCAGCCCGGCGCGGGGCGGGCGCTGTCACCCCGCGGCCGTGCCCTCCCCGGGGCGGTGACAGCCGCGCCCCGCGGCCCCGCCACCTGCCCGGCGGCACCCGGCCCTTCCCGCCCGGCCCCGCGTGGTGACGGCGGCGCCCGGCCCGCGCAGCGCCTCCACACCGGGACGGGCGGACGCTGCCCAGAGCCCCCTCCCCCGCCGATCCCGCCCCGCTCCCCCCGTCCCCAGCCCCGCCGCCCCCACGTGCGCGCGGCGCCCGCCGCCTCCCTCACTCACCGCCGGCCGCACCCCGCTCTGCCCGCCGCCACGGCCGCCCCGCGCTTAAATAGCGCCGCCCTGCCCCCTCCGCCGCCGCGGATTGGTCCTCAGAGGAAAGCTCCGCCTTTTAGGGCGGGGCTGTGCTCTCCCGAGGCCAATCGGCGGCGGAGCCGCAGCCCGCCCGTGTGGTGGCCACGCCCACGCCGGCAGCACCTCAGGGCTGGGGCTGCGCGGGGAGCTGAGGGGCTGTGGGGGTTCCTTGGGGGGGGGGGGGCGGATTTTGGGGCTGTTTGGGGTGATTGGGAGCGGCGAGGCAGCCCCCTGCGGAGCCCGAGGGGCAGCAGCGAGAGCTGCCGACAGCTAAAGCGGGGGGAGAATGTAAAAGTGCGCTGTCCGAACGTACCTCCAGTGGCACCTCACGCAGCACCCCCAGGGTGCGCTGCCCCCGCAGGGGCCGTCATGGCGGGCAGGGACCCGGACACCGCAGCCTGCAGCCAGCACAGCGCCCACGGCACCCACAGCACCCGCAGCCCCCACAGCACCCACAGCGCCCACAACACCCACAGCGCCCCGGCAGCAGTGTGCACCTGCAGCAGAGCCGGGTGTCAGCTCACTGTTTTAGGGGGGCTCTTCCAGTCAGGCTTTTGGGAAGCATCCAGCTCCCGCTGCCACCTGCACTCCTGGCTGCTCCTCCAGTGACACCACAACGCTGAGCACTGGGGAGCACAGGGCGGGAGGCCTCAAAGACATCGAGTTTGGCTGCCTCGCCTCGCACACGGCTTCGTCGTGTGTTGTCCTCACAGGCTTATCAGGCTTGATCTATAAAAGTGTCTGGGCTTGGGCTCGCGCTCTGATCTGAAGGCAGTTTCAGAATTCACTTTTCTAGTTGTTAGGAATCATCTTCTCCTTTCCAGCTTAAATTGATTCACGGCCAGTTAATATCCATTTGTTCCTGTGCCAGCGCTGTCTTTTATCTCACACAGGGCCTCACCTGGGTATTTGTGCTCCAGTGTGTTTGTAGGCAGCAATCACCTCCCTCTCGGCCATTTCATGGAAGTCTAAACAAGCTTTTCCAGCATCCTCTTGCTAGCCAGCCTGCCTGTGCTCCTGCTGCCTGGCAGTGCTTCTGGTCACGCTGCTGTTCAGACTCCCTCTCCTGAAGGTGGGTGACCAGACGTGGTGGCACGCTTGGTGCTCGCCTGGTGAGAATTCCCCATTTGGACAGACCAGTGCTGCACTTGTAACTGTGCTCCAGGTGCTTGCAGCTCACAAAATCCCAAAACTGAAGTACAGAATTGCACTCATGGTGACTTTCACACCTTGTACGTGTTCCTTTCCTGCAGTGCCGATGCCTCACGACACTGGATCCCAGCAGATTTCATCCAAATACTCCTAATATTTTTAGGAGATGGTCCTTAAGGAAATTAATTTACAAGAACATCCACAAAGTACCTCAGCAGTAACCTTCAGCGTGTCCTGATATGCTCCCTTTCACCAGGCTCTGCTTTCATCTTGACCTTAACCACTCCTTCCCACATGAAATTCCTGTGCTCACCTCTGCCCCCACCACCTATCTACCAAGGTTTCTCTTGTATCAGCTGCTTCCCTGCAGCCTATACAGGGCCAATTACTTTGCAGAAAGGTTAGTCAGACATAATAGACCATATTTTATCCCACTTTCCATTTCCTGTCCATATGCTGAGTTACTCTTTAATTGAATGCTAACATCAGTCTGGCAGGCCTGCAGCTGTCTGGATCACTTTTTCTCCCCTGTTAAGTATAGGGATCAATCTTGTTTGTTCTGTTCACCTTTTATTTTATATTTTTGTTAGCTTGTCCTCCTTTTAATTTGAACCATCAATCTTTTAGTTGCTTCTTGGTCCAGTTAAGTGGAAATCTTGTTGTGTTGTTTGTCATGAGATGAGGCATCACCAGCAGATTCCTTCCCATTCCCTACCAGATACTTTTCAGCCCTGTATCCCACATCTCAGAGCTTTCTCCAAGCATTCCTTCTCTCCTCTGGATCCACCCTTGCTGGCAGGCTTGTCAGGCTCTAACAATGAGCCCCAAATTGCACAGCCCAGCCTCTTCCTGCTGGTGGAATAAATTTCCAGGTCACTGTCTTCTGCTCTGAATTAAATTCCTTTCTCCTCTCTCTCAGTCCTGTAGTTCCCGGTTGCGTCTGCTGTCTCCACCACTATTCCTGTGGGGTATTTGCTCTTTAGATTTTCCTTGCTTCCTCATCTTCTGTTTGTGTTGTCAGCTCTCCAACACAGCAAATGTATTTCTTCATTTTATTTCTCCTCTATTAGTTGTGTTTGTTTGTTTGTTTGTTTGTTTCCTTTTCATGGTCATTTGCTTAATGGGTTGCCCTTGTCTGCGTGTCATTTGCACTTCTCATGCTCTGTGGGTGTCTGCAGTTCCTTGGAGTCCCTCTCCCACCATGTCCCCAAAGCTGTAGCAGCCGGGGCAGGAGCTCCAGGAGGTGCAAGGACCCATGTCCACCAGAGCACCCAGTTACTGGGGGGATGTAGAGCCCCCTCCTAACCCTTAGGGTCAGGTCTCCAGCAAGGACTTGGTTAATCTGCTGCGTGTTGTGGAGCTCCTGCCTTCTGGCGTCTTTGGGAGCGGGGTAGCTTGAACACACAGAGCAAAGAAAATCCCTCAAAAACTGGGGGAGGTGAGGATGAAGGAGGCAAAACCACAGAGTGGCACAGCCTGTCATGCACAGGCTGATATTCCCGGAGTGTCTGGAGAGACACTTTTATAAATGGATAATCTGCTTTGATCTGGAACCCTGCCTGCATGGAGAGAGGCTGTTAGCAGCCAGCCGAGCGTGTCCCTGGCAGCAGCCGGGACTGCGAAACAGAGAGGATCGTGTCGCACACGTGCAACCACTCCTGCAGTGGGCAAAGCCCTGCGGGTCATTAACTCTTCACCTGCAATTCAAGAAACAACCTGGCTGTCGTGCAGCAGCATGGGCTGCGTACAGCCTGGCTGAGGCACACCGGGCACCAGCTCTGGGGAATTTGGGCTTCTTCCTCCATCACTCATCTGGGAGAACGGCACAACACTGGTTTTAGTGAGGGACTGCTGATCCTTCTCAGCATGGGAGTCCGCTCAGGTGGATGTGGGTGTGAGTCTCTGCACTCTGCCTTTCTGTTTTGCCATCCCCCGGCTGTTACCTTCACTCTCGCACAGCCAGATGTGGCTCTCCTTCTCCTCGTTGCCTCCTCTTGGTGCAAAAAGCAGGTGTGTGCTAATGGAACTTGCTGAAGGCGCAAGGCTGGAGGTATTCAGCACAGAGGATTATCGGACTATCAGATGGGAAGGTCTGGAGGAACTGAGCAATAAAATAGGAATGAAGTTCAATGAGGGGTTATGACCTTAGGGATTAGTGACAATAATTTCGTCTGTATGTGATGAGAGATGCCGGTGCGGTTTCTCAGTGGGAGAAACAGCAAAGTCTCTTAGCTTTTCTGCTCCTGCCAGTCTGGGAAAATGGCTTGGAGTCACCCTGCAGCTGGGGGGATATGTGGGGCCTGAGCCCCTCCAGGCACTAAGATCAGTCAATGTTCTCCATTAATAGCTTTTCAGTTTTTACTGCAGAGGTAGAAGTCCTCAAGATCTTGGATTTCTAAGAATCTAAAATGCCTTCTAGCTCATGTCTGATTTATATAATACATTTATATTTTCTTATCATTTACTGAATTTATAGCTATGATATTTTTTTTTAATACTCAAAACTTGAATCATGAGTTTCTTGTCAGCAAAATATTGACATTATTCAACTCAAAAAATATAAAAGATAATAGATAAGATACATTAAGTGAAAAGTAAGCATAGCTACTCTTGGCTCTCTAATTCTTCTGTGACTTTTGACACACATAATTAGCAAATTCACGTACCTAATTGGGGATTGAAAAGATGATGTCCAGGTTCCCCCATCTTTTTCTTTTTAATCCTGAAAAGCCAGGGATTATGCATGCAGTCAGATAGAAACCCTGCATGTAAATTGGCTCTGTAATGTGGTTTAACCCTTCTCCCTTTCTCCTGAGGTTGGATCCTAAAGCACTATCAGTCATGTATCATTGCTGCACACTTTCTCTGTAACTTCAAGATGAGAAATGAGAGGCTGATTATGTTGAGAGCCCCAAAGAGATGCTCCTACATCACCTGTCTACTACTGAAAGAATAAAGCAGGGCTTTTGTAGTCACTAAAAGCGGAGATATACGCACTGCTTGGAGCCTGAAAGACTACAAAATGCCACAATGCCCACTCACGGTTTCGACAGCTGAGGATGGGCAGATAGGCTGTGTGCAGTGCGCATGCGTGGCTGAGACGCTGCCTCCTTCCAGGGCTGTTATCAGCATTAAGTGACTCATCTCTGCAAACCTGCCTCTCTTCGTGCTGATCACATCAACCTGGCAGTAAAGGCCCATTACCCCAGCACTGTCAGCACTGCACTCTTCCCTTTGGCCAGAGGAACGAAATACCATCAGCCTCAGCATCCCAAGTGCCTGGAAGCCCCTTGAGCTACCGGGACACAGCTCACGCTGTTCCTGGAGGCAGCAGCCACGAAATGACCCCGCTCAGATCCCAGCTGTGGCATGGCGCTGTCGTTTCCCTTTAAAACATCACCTGGAACAAGGTGTCCTGTGAGACAAAAGCAAAGCTTGTGGGCACTGTGGTGGCTGAGCTCGGGTGCTTTGATAGCAGACTTTCACCCTGCTGTGCTTAATTGCTGAACTTTGCCTGCTGGCCGGGTGGGCAGCATGCATGACTGCGGTTTCCTGCCATGACGAGAACTGTTTATCAGCTGCATAGAAGCCAGCAGCCTTGCTGGCGTGAGCCCTGACACCCCAATCATAGGCTGCCAACATGACTTCAGCAATACATGACACCCTGGGACCCTCTAAGGACATGCCAGAAGCCGCCAGACCTGCTAAAACATCCCCCTTCTTCTTCCTTGCCAGTGCCAACCTTCACACGTGTCCACCTGCAGCAGGAAACCACAGCAGCTCTCTGAGCTCTGCCCCCAGTAGGAACCAAAAAACTGCCCCATCACAGGGAGCTTCCAAAGCTGCCTCACGGGCACGTGGTCAGGAAGAGAGGAAATGCAGGTGATGGGAAAGCCCCAGCCTTGCTCATCCCCAGCATCTCCCTCTCTCGCTGAAGCCATCTCATTTGGGCTCTGCGATTTAGAGCCCGCAGCGGTGGATGGGCTCCAGCAACCTGTCCCAGACTGCCTGGAGCCTGGGAGCTGCTCCTCAAAGCCCGGCCACTTCTCCACTCCCAACGGGTGGTTGGGGATTTGGGCTGATGTGGTGACTGCCACCCCTAACCATGCTCCAGGGCTGCCCTCCCAGCGCGTGCTGCAGCATCGCCATGGAATGAGTGAAAGCAGAAGAAAAACACCTCCCAGGTGCCCTCAGCTGTGCCGGGGCTTTTCCTGGGAAGCCTTTGCCTTTACCTGCAGTGTGCACAGCCTCGTGCACAGGCTGGCTGGCCCCACAGCGGTGCTGGGTGCTGCACCTCAGCCGTGGGGCTGTGGGCAGGCGCTGCTGCAAGCTGCCAGGCATTGGGCTGAGCGCACTGCTGCTCGCTCTGCGGGGACTAAGTCACAGAAAGGACATTGTCAGAACGGGGGATTGTTCTGGGAGAACAGGCTGCACAAAGAGGGATTGTTTTGCTGTGAAATGAGGCCGTGTTTGAGCTCCAGCCCGCGATGGGCTTTGCCTGCCTGTCCGGGCTGCAGCCTGGTGGGGGACGCTGCCTGCTCCCCGCTGGCTGCTGTCCTCCCCAGCCCTCCTGGCATCTTCTCTGCTTCTGATGTTCTCCCCTGGTGCAGTCAGTGGCACAGCACATCCCTCAAGACCCACAATGGGAGATGAGGAAAAGCAAATTGAGAAAAAGAGAGCCCATGGCGGGTCCTGGGCTCCCACACCTGCCTGGCAGGGCCCAGGGGCACAGGGACAGAGGAGAGCAGCAGCAGGGCAGCTCCCACCGTGAGGGGCTGCAGTGTTTCTCCCAGATAGCTGGCAGCAACCGTCCTCCCTTGAAGGGACAGATACAACCAGGAGGGAAACAGAGATACGCAGTAAACTGCTCCAAGATAGTGGGCAGAGAACATAGCAGCCTCCTTTTTGCAAATGCTCATCTCTCCAAAAAAGTCTTGCTCCTGGCGAACATCACAGGCTTCCTCGGGTGCCCTCCTGCCTGCACAGTGCGTGGGGACAAGCATTTTGTACTCGATCTCAGGAAAGACACAGAGCACAGGGCATGAAGATGGAAAGGAGAGGGGTCTGCATGTTCAAGACATGGGTTGGAGCACAGCCACGAGGTCTATTCTTATTTTTTGGCATTCTCTTAGCCTGGCAGTAGGCATTGCAGGGACAGGTCTGGGGTCAGATCAGCAACATCCTGGGAATACTGCAGCTTCAGCAAGGAAATGACACCCATCACGCAGCCCTTTGGCCCCCAAATTGGCCCGTGAATACTCAATGAGAAAAGTTCAGAATTACAGTGGGGCACAGTCCTTGCTCAGAAGAAATGGAGCTGCCATGCCACAAAGCACAGCAGGGCCTTAGCACCACCTCCGATCTGCAGAAGCTGCTGGGACGTGGAGGCAGCAGAGGAAGAAGCCTCACAGAGAACCTGCAAACCAGGGACAGGATCAGAGCAGCCCAGACAAGAGAGCCACTGCAGGAACCAGCTCCTGATCCCCTGACTTTGGAAAGTATGTGTCTCCGTCAGAAAAATACACACAGTAATTTCCTTTCTTAAAAACAAAACAAAAACCACATTGACACACGGACAAAAAAAGACAAACGCTTCTCCTTCCAGGAGGCCAGCCAACAGAATTTGCGTAGGCCTTCGGCATTCCCTTGTGTGCAGGGTTGCCCCCAAATGTTTTGCAGAAGGTTTTTATTAATATCTAAGTGCAGGTTTCCACCAAGGCGACGTTCATGGATCCAGCCAGACAGCTACAGTGTCGTAAGGGCAATAAATACACTGTGGGATCACATCAGTCTGAACTATTCTTACGGCACGTATTACAAATATTTCCAAATATCCTCCTCCGGAGCATGCTTTTACCTCTACAGCCTCTATGTGAGGCACAAAGCGGTAACATTTACCTCTAAGGTAGATGAAGATTTATTGTGCTGGGTTGAAAGGCTCTGGGGGATTTTCCCAAAGTGCCCCTATATTCATTTTTAGACACTGGCTGTCACTTGGACAGGACCTGGCTCTCCTGGGGCCACCAAGCTCACAGGCCCTGCTTCCACCTCTGCCATTTTCCTCAGTTTGTATGTTTGGCTTACAAGCAGTTTTCGAGCTGTTTGGCTTCCAGTTTGTTTTGCTGCCGTGTCCATGTGTTTGTGCCTCTGTGGACTGCAGGTGAAGCTGCTTTGAGGATGATGCAGATGCAAAACTTGGCTCATCGCATCCTGGCAGCACACACCCCATTGTCTGTCTTAGTGAGAAAGCACTCAGGCTCCCTCAGCCCAACCAGCAGAAACCTCCAGTCCCACAGACAGCGGGTCCCTGCCTTGGCTTCAGTATGGAGAGTAAAGTCCTGCAAAGGCTCCCTTCCCTTGGCTGTCCCGCTGGCCTTTTCAGTCACATCTCTGCTACCCTTACGTACCTCCCCTTTTCCATAAAAAGACCTGCAGGTTACAAACCAAACACCAAAACCCATCTGTGTTTTCTTTTTTAATGAAAACGAGACACCTGCGGGCACATCTCTGCCTGGGGACGTGCCAGGAGAACAAACACACAGCAGATGTCAGCTGTGCTGCTCGGTGCATGTGGAGAGGATGCACCTCAGGAAGTGGAGGCACCCTGCCAAGCCTCCCCAAACCCCTCCAAACCTTCCCAAACCCCTCCAAACCTCCCAAAACCCCTCCAAACTGGAGGAGCAGCCCAGGGCAGCAGTGGGACAGGCTGCAGGGAACGTGGTGGGAGCGGTGGGACTGGCGTGAGCTGGGCAGGAAGGAAAGGCAATAAATCCCCCGGTCCTGTGCCCGGGAGGAAGGCAGATGAAGTGTTCCTGTCAGAAGGGTGAAACACTTTCCACTCTGACAGTAACTCAGGAAGATCTTCAACAGCGTTTGCACAAGGAAAATGGTAAAAATACAGAAAGTCCGCATACCCTGCACCTCTAAATTTAAACACAGATACGTATTCTGAATTAATATATATATATGAATTATTAAAATGCTGACATTCAATGAGACAAGGAGGACTGGAGAAGCTCCGGAGGCCAAGAAAGCTGATGTTATGCCAGCATTTTAGCAAAGTAAACAGCATGGCCTTGTAAACAGGTGTGTCTGTTCGACAGTCATTCCATGCACAGCAATGACAGGAAAATATGCGATCGTATCAATAAACGCTTAAAGCAGAAAAATATAAATACCAATCATCAGGCAGTAAAGCTGTCAAACTAACATGATAATTCTTCTGGCACCGTGTAGCCTTAAATCTCCAGGGGAGAGCTGGCTGGGATGACAGCACTCAAGGAACAAGCTGCCGACAACCTGGTCGGGCGCAAGGCAGCAGAGGCAATGCTCCCCGGGGAGTTGGCACCGCCGACCTGCTTCTATCAGGGAATGCGAAACAGCATAAAGCTGATGGCCTGGAAGGAGACGAAGCGATGACAGGTAAAGCGTGCTGTCCTGGGAGCCGGGGGCACGGCAGCAATGTGGAGCCTTCGGGATCCCCAGGGCAAGAGGTGTCCATCGCCTGCTGCAGGCCGGCCTGCTGCCCTGGGGCTGGGGGAGAGCAGCCCAGACAGCCCCGCAGCGCCTGGTGTGTCGGGTGAGCCTCCTCCCTGCCGAAATTATCCTGCTAGGAGGAGGCAGGCTCACAGGGGGATGGGACAAGGCAGGAGAAGGAGTCCCAGGGGCTCTGCGTGCTGCACGTCCCTGTGCTGGCGGGGAGAACAGCCGGTCCCGAGCATCTGCTGGGGCTGCTGCTGCAGCAGGGCTCAGGGCTTGGCCCTGGCCATGCAGGGCTGTGCTTTTATTCTGATACGGTGCACTGGGAATGGTGAAACCCCCCTGGACTGACAGGCCACAGGGACAGTCAGCGGACCGTGTATTTCCAGCATGGCTTTGTGGGTGAAAGGCCCGTTCCTGTTCCCTGCGTCCACGTCTGAGCACTGTCAGCGGCTGGGTGAGGGGTTAAAGTCTGCCTTTGAAATTCCCATTCCCACAGCTAGAATGGCGTGTCCTGGTCCCACGTCCCAGAGGACACGAATGCATAAAAATATTTGGATGAGAGCCAAATGCTGGAAACCAGAAAAAAAAAAAGAAAAAAAGAAAAAAAAAAAAGCCTTAAAGCAAAAGGCTCTGGGACCTCCATCAGCTCAGTTTGTTGTAAAAAAAGGATCAGGAAGGCTCGAGTGTAACACCCTGACTCCTCTCCATGGGGCTAACAACTCAGGGGCTCACTCCCTGGCCAGGATCCAGCAACTTGAAGGGAATTAAAGCAATACAGCCTCAACTTAAGGTGCAATAAGTCAAGAAAATTAACCTTTGCGACAACCAACCAGCCGCTGCAGGGCTGTATCAGCTCAGGATCAACTGTTTTCCTAACAACGATTTACACAAGCGCTAATTCAGGGCAGGCTGTGTCATACAGGAAGTTACGCTGCCGAGCTTGCCGGCCTCCCCAGCTCTATAATCTACGGAAAAAAAAAAAAAAAACCCTGCCTGTATTTCCCTTACTCCTGTCCAAGTGTGTGAAAGGTCTGGCCTGCCCCACTGGAGGCGTTTTTGGGAGAGCCAGGTTAGCGCGGGTGGCAGGCAGCCACGCTCTGCCCATGTCCCAGGCTGCCCCAGCCCTGAAATGTTTTAGCTTTATAAGGAAGCCAGGCTGGGGACAAAGCGAAGCAGCATCCCAGAGCTGGGGCTCTGCATAGGACCACGAGCGCCACGCATCTGGCACAAGTTCCTCGGACATTTTTCCGCCTTCCTTCTCAGCCTAAGCAGGGGCGTGAGCTGGAGCAGGGAACAGCCGTCCCCGCGGCACTCAGCCCCTCGCGGGGCACACGCAGCCCATCCATCAGCCAGCTCCCGGCGCTGCCCCAAGCCCTCACAGCGGGGCCAGCAGCATGGCCCTGCCCTCCCAGCAGCTCGCTGGGGGCAGAACGCAGCCCCATCAGCCCAGCCAGGAGGATGTTGCTGCAGACACGTAGCCGGGCTCGTCTGTAATGGAGCCGCTTTGCTTATCGCACAGGCTGCGCTGCCAGTTGAATTTTCTGCTTCCCAGCGCAGTGCTTTGCAAGCCATCTGCAGAACCTCAGTGATACAGGGCTACTTCTAAGCAGCGACAAAGAATAACTCGGCAAAGCACCTCTTTGAGGAACAGGTTTTAATTCATTAGTGTCCATAACTCCGGTGGACAATGCCCAGGCTCTGCACATCAAGATGGGTTGGCAGCTGCCCTGGTCACAGTTTTATGGAAGGTTTCATTTTGGGAGAACAGCCTCCACAAATAAGCTGGATCTGATTAGCTCAGAGGCAAGCAGTGCAGGAGCAGCTGCAGGCTGTATCTGCTGAGTGGAGATTTCCTCACCCTTAAGATTGCTGACAGATGCTATTGAGTAAAGCACAGCACCGGCTTTCACCACAAGTCAAAGGGGAAGTCCAGGCAAGAGCAGCAAGAGGCAAGATGGCTCTCTTCTGGATCGTTAGTATTTACCAACGTGCTCTGTAGGCATCTGTCCCCACCCTTAATTCACAGAGGAATCTTCCATTAAGCAGATTACATGTTACAGTTAAAGGGCCAAAATTAGAACAGGGATGGCTTCACAACGTCCGGTTCTGAACAGAAATGGTCAGGTCTCATGGCCTGGCTAATTCAGAACTTTATAGGAATGCAGAAGCAGGGAATTATCGAAGTGAAATCAGATCCAGATGGGATTTGCAGCAGCATCAGAGTGCAAAAGCTCTGTGCTTCTGTTCCTGAAATGCTGCCTTCTTGCTGTGGGTCCTGTAATAGTCGTTGCCGGTATTTTGCTTTCCGGGGAACAGTTGTAATGGGTTTACAAAGAACAAGAACAAGATGTTTACTACTTATGTTTGTACTCTGCTGATTCACTTTATAACAGCTCTTTACACACAAGCCTGCAGCTCCAGCACTCAGCCTCTAAAATTTATTGTTTATTTCAGATCAGAGCTGCTCTGTAGCCTCACCCAAAGGGAAATGAGACTACTTGCAACCCAAGAGATGGACGCCAATATCTCACAGTGTGCATAACAAGGTCTTTATTCAACAACACGGAGTACAGTTAGGAGCATCTCAAATCAACAGACAGAAACAAGAAGCAGAATGATCCATGCTGCTCTTCACGTTCTGTATCAAGAAAGGGTAGGTGCATTTCAGGCCAGACCTGAAGAAAATGAGATTATTACTACAAAAAAAGCTGCTCTGGCTGAACAGAGTACTTGTCTCCAGGAGACATGGCTCCTAGCAGCTCCACACAAGCCACCCAGCACTAAATAAAACCCAGGGAAGGGTGTCATAACTCCCAGCTCTGTGGATATGGTGTATGGATGTGTGAAGGAACTCAGAAGTCCGAAAAGGAATCCGTGTGTGGTAGCTGCAGCAGGAACAATGTTGGTAACTGCTGTTCCCTGGGTCTGGTTTGCGTTGGCTCATCTCTGATACGGATGCATTGAGGCAGATTTGATGTTTGTTTTTATGCCACTTGGCATCTTTCCTAGAAAAAGAAAACAAGCAGTGCAAAATCAGCTGTAAGAAAGAATATTTGCTTTCCTGTCCAAGCTTCTCCTTTTCCACCCCAGGCACCACATCAGGCTTATGAGCTACAGCATCGTTCAGCTTCTGACCTAATTCAATCACTCTCTCTTATAAATCAGCACTTTTCTCTGTTGAGAAATCTCCTTGACATCAAGTACCGCGTCTCCCTACCAACTCTGTCCTTGTTCCACCTTAAACAAGCTTTTCTCTTTGTCAGGAGGCTTCTACAGGAGTGTGGGGCTTGCTCAGTTTGACAGAAGTTGCTACCAACAGCCCTGACACAAGAAATCAAACTGATCTCCACTTCATTTCAGAGAGACAAATGCAACTGGCTGTATCCCCCTCCATGTAGCATTATTTGTAGTCAGGGCATATATTTGCGTTATTAAACCCCTCTCAGGTCTCTTAATTTCTCTTAACCACAACCAACTCTTGGGCATTACTCTTTGCTGACACCAATCACACATGGGATCCTAGCAGCCCAGGATAACTGTACATGGGGTACACAGGGAGGAGAACATGACAGAATTCCAAAATATGAAAACTAGTATGGAGAAGGTAACCGAGGAATGATTATTCACTGTTTTTCACTACACAGGTAAAGAGGAATCATCGAATGAAATTATCGGGAAAAAGACTTAAACATAAAAAGGAAACTTTTATGCAATTCATGCAGTAATGCTGTGGGACATTTTGCCACCAGCCTTGCAGGAGTCAAAACTGTAGTTCAGAAAGGAACTGCAGAAACTGATGGTTCTTACACCCACTGGTCTGAAGCCAAACTCCAGCTTAAAATTTGCCTAAACAACAGCTGCTGGAGGTGCCTGTCAGGATACGCTTCATTCTTGAACTCTTTCAGGCTCCACTGTGGGCCGCTATCAGGACCAGGATAAGGGGATTGACCTTTGGCCAAACAGCACAGCTGCTCTTATCAAATCGGAACTCCCTGGTAACACGAGCTGGACAAGTGCTTGTTACCAGCACATGGAGCTCGGTGTGCAGATGCTGTATAAGAGGGGATGTCTTCCCATCATGGAGACAGTGTTTGTGGGTATGCAGCCAGAAATCACAGGAGGCTTCTTTGTTTCAAAATTACAGTGGAAATTACTTTCTAAGTCTTACATAAATACCCAATTAACTTAGGATTAATATCGTTGCTCAAGTTCATTTCTAAACGACACGGTCATTATGCAGGCAAAAAAAAACACCAATTAGAATATCCAATATCCAAAATCTCCATTAATATGAACACAAGAATGACAATATAGGGTTAGGCCTGCAAGTCCCCCAAGCCAAACCCATTTCTGACAGAATCTAGCAGGGGACATTTATGGAAGAATACCAGAACAGGGCAAGCCTAGAGTGATACTTCCCTTGGCTTCCAATATTGTAGCTCTAAGACTTTGAGTCAGAGATGGTGTCTTCAGGATTATTAGCTACTGACTGATTTTTCATCCAGAAATTTACTTTTCCATTCCATATAAACTTTGTGTGTCCACCACACACTTGGGCAACGTGCTCTACACTGTGATTATCTAGTATTCAGAAAAGTGTCTCCCTTTTGTTGTGAACCCACAAGCTAGTATTCTCATTAGTGCACTTCCATTGATCCTTCTGTTTCATGGGAAATCATGAGTAATCATTCCCCATTTGTTTCCTCTATACAATTTGGGATTTTATAGGCTTTCATGTTTTCCTCCTCTTACTCCCAGCCTAACCTCAGTAGCTATCCCCAGGATGAACTATCAGAACTTTTCAGAACTGCACATAATATTGCAAATGTGGGTGCCCAATGGAATTATATAATGGCCTAACAATATTCTCTGTTTCCCTGTTCCTCTCCTAGTAATTCCTTACATTCAGTTTGCATTTTAGCCCCAGCTGAACAGCTACTTTATGATTTTACAAAACTATTGTATCATGTATTAATTTCCCAAATGCAGGCAACTAAATTAGAGTCTAGGTACTGGGCATGTAAAGACAAATTGCTTTTGCTCATTGTGCTTCACTTTCTATTTAATACAAATGTAACCTACTATAATTAAGTGAAGTCACTTTGAATATGAAATCTTTCTGTGACTCTTTACAGACATCTTTTTTTTTACCTACCTTAAATAATTCATTACCATCAAACTTTTCTACTTTACTCCCTACCTCGAAATCTAGTTTGACAGCAAAACGCCCAGCATAGATCCTTACAAAACCACACTGTGATCTCCCTCCATACTAAAGCCTATGTTCACTAATTCTGTTATTAAACAGGTATTGCAGTGTGAGTTAGGAAGCTGAATGACTGGGATCTACTTCAACCTCTGAGCCAATTTGAAGCAGGTATTACTCCACTGTTACAATCTGACTTAAATTATTAAGGCTAGAAAGGACCCTCTTACTCAGTTGTATTTAAAAGGTGGCTGGGGAAGGATCTCTGCACCTGCATTTATCTTTCTTGCTCCTAGCTTTTCAACCACTCTCAGATATGCAGCATATTTACCTGGCTGTCCTGCTTGTGCCATCTGCACTCCTGCCAGCATTGGCTGCTGCTGAGCTGGTGCACCTGACATTGGTACCTGCTGCATGCCTGAAGCCCCTGCAATGATGGCACCAGCTCCTGGTTGCCCTGACTGGACAGATCCCCCAGAGCCAGGGGGGCGCCGGTTTGACAATCCTTTCCCAAAGGCCACAGCTGCTACCAGGGCATTGGTATCTGCAGGGTTGAAAGTCTGCTTGTTCTGCCGTAATCCTGTAGAAAAGAGAAAAAAAAAAATATATATATATATTTTTTTTTTGATCATTCTGGCTGTCAAGTCCAAAAGCTAGCATAGCTTGTCCTGAATTTACTTTTCTGATAGTTTCCTGCATGTAATACAGATCAGCTTCTAACACGTTGTACGACAAGAGCTCTGGGAGGGCCAAAGAAGCTGCAAAGTCCAAGGACAGTGGTGTCCCAAGAGCTTCTCCACTGAGAGCTGGGTGCATGCTGCTCAAGAAAGGGAGTCAGAAGAAGCCAACTCCACTATTTTCCATACTGAATCCTATGGCAGGTAACAAGCATTAGGTTCTAAATAATCAATGGCAACATCCCTGTTGCAAGGCTCAGCCGCAGCATGGTGTCTGTAAGTGTCCTATGACGTTCTTAAATCCTGTTTTCTACAGATGTATTTATTTAGACTGTGACAGTGAGTCTCATACTGCCTGCAGTGACCCTTTCCTATTGAGAGCTCTGAGCTATCTGCTTAAAAAATTTTGGATTCAGCAACAGAGGACTAATCATGCATATCTCTGTGACAGTGCTATCGTTTCTCTCAGTGTGTGAAGGGAGAAGTGATGTAGCAGTGAGTCGCAGGCCATTATTAAGCAAAAGGGCTGCCCTCTGCAGCCTCCACTCATATATACCCACATCATCAATTTTATAATTGCTTACATACACTTCTGTATGTATCCAACACTCCAAGAAAAAAAAATTGTAGTTTTGGGGAGACACTAAGGTATGCTTCTACAACTGCCCCTCCTTTCCATTTCACAGAACTTCCTACTCCTTTCCATGCACCCACAGGACTCCTTCCCAATGAGGGGACTCCAGGACAGCCAGCCTTGCATGTTGCTGAATGTTTTTGTCTGTGCTAACCTGCATTTCCCATGTTTTAGGCTCTCTGCTTAACCTACTTTGCCACCATCATTCAAGTTTGTTGCTTGGGTCCTGCACCCCACTCCCACCTCAATGACATACCTCCACTTTCAGATTCCCGCTCCTCCTTGCTGATTTTCTCCAGCAGATTTGAGCACATTTTATTCAGACTTTGGATCTGTTTCTGCAAAATGGAAACCAACAGTAACTGCCAGGGTATCTCCACCACAGTACAAGTCAGCAAGGTAAATTAACAGTCTGTGTAACCAAACAAATCTTTTGTTAGCAAAGCTAAAGAGTCCAATTCCAATGCATGCAGGAGGGCACTACAGGGGTGAGATAGCCTTCGTGTTTCTGTGGTGTGATGGTACCTCTTGTGAGCAGGTAGTGGGCTGGACACCCTTGTTTTGTGAGACTGAAGGAACCCAAACCTCAGCTAAGGTCATCTGGAGAAATCTCAGGCAGAAAAGGGCATAGTAAAAAAGATAACTGTCAGATAGAAGAGTGAAGGGAACAGAGTTAAATGGCATTTGTGCCCCAGGGCTAAGAGGCAGAATTATCAAGCTCTTTTTCACCTACCTGTGCCACATCGGGGCTAATTCGAGCTGCATCTGTGATCAGTTGCTTTTCCTGCTCCTCCACCTCGGGGTCAGGCTTCGTTCGAAGATGGTCAGGCACTACCTCATGGCTGAACACGGGCACGCGCCCCTCCGTCTGCCGCTGCAATAGTCGGACAAGCCACGCTCAGGGCCTCCTCCTCCAGCCAAGCGCTCAGAGAGCTCAAGACGAGGGCACAGGCCATGGAACAAGGCTGCTCACATGCTGTGGGGAAACCCTGACTGGGGAGCACGAGGAACTTTCAACCTTTTGTCTAGGAATTTGTACTGTGTCTGGTCAGATCAGAAGATGGCAAGGAGGCCTTCCAGCTACAAACTAAGACACCATCTCCTTTGTCCCTGACTTTATGAAAATACAGTATTTATGAAGAGCACATCCTGTAAAGTATATCCAGAGCAAGCTTTGGAAGGTGAAAGCCCCTGAGAAAAGCAGCTCCAAGGCAGAACTACTCATCACCTTTTATTTCTTTACACCCAGAGTTGAGGAATGCCAAGTGCAAGAATAGCAAACTGAAGTGGGTCCATAAGCACATCGTAACACTCCAATGAGTCCGACACTCGTTGGGAAGTTTCTTACCATGATCTCCTCATCGCGGTCTGGAGACAGCACTAAGGGGATGATAACCTGGTTTCGCAACAGTGGGGTCTTCTCATGCTTCAGCACTTTATTTAAAGTGTTCAGCTGTCCAGAGAGCAATGCGAAGCTGTCCAGAACGGAAGGCCTGGGAAAGCAAATAAAGAAGACAGAGCACGCAAACAGATGGCTTTTATCTGTTCCTCACTCAAACGTCTGGAAAGTGAGGAAATAACATTATTCCTCCAATCAGTCTACTCTGGACATTAAGGAGTAAAACCTAGGGCTGAGTGTGCAGGTGTGGACAAATCCCTGCGCACAAAGCTGCAAACAGCCCAGGGACATCACAAGTACCACTGGAAGTGGCAGTTGTTTGGGATTTCCGTACCATACACAGAAGCAATGCTTTTCTTATCACTAACTCTCCCAGTAAAATTCTAAAGCAAGGTCTGAGACACAATTTAGCTCCTAAGCAATACAGCCAGGAGAGACAGTATTTATAGCTTGGCTATCCAGACTAGGGGATAATGAAGCAAAATAACTGATAATCTTGTCAAGGAGGTCCCCCTCAGCTTGTTTTCTCTGGGGAATTCATCACCTCTCTTTCCTTCTGCAACATTAATGCTAACTGCCTGTGACGCTTTGCTTCAGTGGCAGCTACTGCATAAGATGCTGCACAGGTTATTAATCTGCAGATATATCATCCTTATGGTCCACCAGGACAAGAATGCCACCTTGAAAGCCTCTCAAAATGTCTAGCAAAACATGCTGAAGCAGCAAACCACAAGCATAAGAACTCAATTTATTTTGGAGCCAGAGAAAGCCAAAAAGGTCAAGAAATGCAGAAAGAATGATTGCTCATTTCACAGCATATGTGGGTCTTAAAAGATATTTTATCCAAGGAGTTTCCATTCACTGCAGATGCAAGCATCTACGCTAGCTCCCTTAAGTGCCTAGCTCCCAGGGTGTTGGCATGACCATTACTGCATAGTGTGGAACAAATGGTTTTCAATTGTTTTTTGGTTCAGACATTTAGTGGCTCCTCCAGCAGAAATGTGAAAAGCAAATTTAAGTCTACTGACAACAGGCTTGTGGTTTTTGATTATACTTTGTGGTCCTTTGAGCAGAGCCTGGAAGAGTTTCAGCAGGAATGAGGAGTGCCCCGTCTCCATGAGATGCCTTACCACGTGAGCCGGTCGTACTCATTCTCCAGCTTGTAGATAAAGCTGACCAGTGAGTTCTTCAGGTCAGCCACCTGGCTGATGAGTGCCTCCAGGGTCAGCTCCAGCTGCTTCTCTTCTCTCTAAAAAAAAAAGGCAGGAAAGACAGGGATGAGGACAAAGCTTAACACCTCTCCAAGGACCACTCCGGTCCACACACGCGCATCCATAGTCCAATCTCTCCCACAGAGAGACTCCTTTGCAGGGGAAGGAAATAGAGACCCTGCAGAAAACAATACTGTATTTTCACATGGAACATGTCTCCTTGGGAAAAAAACTTAGGCAGGAGACACATACCTGTGCCAATCCCTGGCTAGCTGTCCTTTTTAAGATCTAGATGAGAATAGAGAAGACATTATCTCTTACATCTGCTTTTTTACCACATCAGGCAAAGTCATCAATGTTGGCTCACGCCACCTTTGTGAGCTATTTATGCTAACCCAGCTCAAAGCAGATTAGGATTCTCTGAACCCTTGCTGACAGCAGACGTGGGCACAGTGATGTGTTCACAGCCATTTGCAAAACGAGTATCAATCAGGTCTGTGGCCTAAAGATTCCAGTTTCTACCCTCAACCTCACTTGTTACTTTCTTCCTGCCCTAGTGCCACTACCAGCTGCTAAAAACCAGGGAATTCCTATTTTACTTTTCCCTTCCCAGCTATGGGAAGCACTGAGGTGACAGACCGTATGTAGCTGGACACATGCAAAGATCACCTCCTGCCTTTACCTCTGGACTACACTGCTTAAATCACCTTTTCTCTGGGTGAGGGGGTGTCTGGTGATCTGTTGCCACAGGCAGCACGTCATACCTTTGACTCTTGCAAAAACCTTCTAAAATCTTATCTATTCTTACTTATTCATAAAACAGAATTGCACAAAATGTAATTAAAGTCCCAGCCCTAATGAACTGCTAATTTAAGTCAGGCACTGTACAATAATCCATGAAGAGGGTGGGACAAAGCAATCAAATAATAGAAAGGGAATGCCGATTGGGAAAGCAGATGGGGTGACTCAGGCCGCTTGCATGCTTGCTGTTGGGTTAGTCGTTGTACTGTTTAAACAAACTCAACTAGCACGAGCTTCACGGGAGAGACTATCAAGTATTTTGCATGTACACGAGAAAGCTACTCTACTTAATTTATAGTGTAGCTAGGCTGCAAAGGCTTTATGTTTATTTAAAAACTGCTGATCAGACTTCACTTAGCCATCTCAGAAGAAATGGCTGAGTCCATTTTGTTAAAATCCACTCCCTGTCCACGGAGTGGCTTCATGGAGCAGGCTGGGGGCTGTTACACCTCAGGAGCGCAGCACAACTCCCCTCTGTCCTGTGCTGGGGCAGTCAGCTCCTGGCTGCACTGAAGCCATGAATCTGCACCTTCTCGTGTGCACTGTGTTTGTGCAAGGTTAACCACTGGCAGCACTACGAGTTCTCCCATGTGCCTGGTGACAGGATGAGAGGGAATGGGCTAAATTTGCACCAGGGGTGTTTTAGGTTGGATATTAGGAAGAACTTCTTTACTGAGAGGGTTGTGAGGCATTGGAACAGGCTGCCCAGGGAAGTGGTGGAGTCACCATCCCTGGAGGTCTTTAAAAGACGTTTAGATGTAGAGCTTAGGGATACGGTTTAGTGGAGGACTGAATAGTGCTAGGCCAGAGGCTGGACTGGGTGATCTTGGAGCCCTCTTCCAGCCTGGATGGGTCTGTGTCCCTGCGACCACCCGTGCTTCTCCCGGCAGCTCTCCGCAGGGTGAGTTAAACCCACCACACGCAGCCCTGCGGCACCCCTGGGACCCCGGCCCCTCGCTTTGCAGGCTGTCTCCGAAGCCGCTGGGAGCTGGGTGTGACGGGCCGCGGGCACCTCGCCACCGCCGTGCCACCGCCCCGGGGCTGTGGGGGCGCTGCGGGGGCAAACGGGGCGGGTGGAGGGAACGCACCGCGCCTGGAAACAAACCGCGACCGCTGCTGATACAGCGCAGCGGGCCGGGCCTCGACGGACTGCGAACGGCGGCGGGGCTTGGGGCTACGGCTTGGGGCTACGGCTTGGGGCTACGGCTTGGCGTCCCGACCCGTCCCGTCCCGTCCCTCTCCCACCCGCCCCGTCCCGGCCCGTCCCCGCCGCCCCGGCCCCTCACCTGCATGGCGGCGCGGGCCGGTTGCTAGGGGAGCGCCGCGCTTCCGGGTCATGGCGGAAGGCGGCGGGGCCGGGCAGGGGGGCGGGCGGACATGGCGGCCGCCGAGAGGGCCGAGGGCGAGGTGAGGGGGGCGGCGGGCGGAGGGGGGCGAGGGGCGAAGGGGGCCGGGCCGAGCTGAGCCGAGCGGCTGCCGTGGTTGTCCCCGCAGGTGGAGGAGGCCGGGCACGTGTTCCTGCTGATGAAGAAGGATTACCGCATCTCCCGCAACGTGCGGCTCGCGTGGGTGCTCAGCCGGCTGCACCAGGTCATCTGGGCGCTGCCCGAGCCCGAGCTGGTGAGCGGGGACGGGTCTGGGGCTGTCCCCTGGGGTGCTGTCCCCTGGGGTGTCCCCTGGGTGCAGGGAAGCCCCGGCCCCGTCTCAGCGCCGTGCCCCCACCGCAGGTGCAGTCGGAGAACGAGCTGGAGGTGCTGAGCATCCTGCCCCACGGCTGGCAGCCCGACGAGCCCGTCCAGCCCCGGCCCTACCTCCTCGTGCCCTCCACGCGCGTCACCTTCCTGGCCCGCCAGTACCGCTTCGTGATCGAGCTGGACCTGAGCCCCTCCACGGGCATCGTGGTGAGCGCAGGGGCTGGGCTGTCGGGGTGGTACATCCAAAAAGGAGAAGCAGCCTCCCTGCTGAGCAGGCTTACTTCTCTCTGTGTTAGCCTCTGTTTCTGCAGGGCTCTTGCCTTATGTCCTAGGAGCGAGGCATGGGATGCTCCTAGTAAGAGAGCCCCTTGGCAGCTCCATTTCTCTGCTGAATGCCATGTATGTGCCCGTGGTTTGCAGGAAGCTGTCGTTTTGATGCAGCTGCTGCTGCAGAATAAAGTTTGTTGCTGGCTCCATGTGGTGGTGCAGCGAGATGGAAAGTCCTGGAAGATGCAAAAGCTGCCTCATTTCTCTGTTTCCACAGGATGACTCAACGGGGGAGATCATTTTTGATGAGGTGTTCCACGCTCTTTCCCGATGCTTGGTGGGATTGTTGAGACCCTTCCGCATCCCTGGCTCAGACATCATTTATCGGCCAGAGATCTTCGTCACCATCCAGGCGTACTCCTCCATCATCGGCCTCCAGTCCCACCAGGTAAAACTTGGCCTCACCCTTGGCGCATCTCGGTGTGCGAGCAGCTTGCAGCACTGCTTTCCTGTGAACCCAGAGGAAAGAGGGGACATCTGTTAGCCAGGCCCTGTTAACTAGGATGTTGTAGCCTTGATTCACGTGTAGCCTGGGGCGATGACGGAGTGTAGGTGAGCAACTTCTCTTTTCTGGGAGGAAGCTGAGTCTCTTTTGGGGGAGCAGGGCCCTTCTGAGAAGGCTCCTGCAGGCAGCGTTCTCTGAGTTAAGGCATAGCGCATCTTGCCTTCATGCTTACTGCATGATTGTTGTTGTTTTTTAAATCTCTGTTGATTAATTCTTTTTGGCCTATGATAATTAGTTTGAAGCATTCAGGAAGAGGTTGTGTTCCTAAAAGCTTGACTGCCTGCTCCAGCTGTGTAGCAATGCTTTATTCAATGATAATTTTCTCTTCTGGCAAATCTTGCTCTCTGTTTGCATTGGTATGAATGCATTTCTCCTTGGTGGAGAGAGCAGCCAGCCCCAGTAATCTCACACTTACTTGAGCCAGGGCAGGTCTGTTTAGTAAACTGAAGTCTGGTTTACAGTGTCTGTAGGGGTTTTTGAAGTTTATCCTCCCTGTGTTGCTTCCTTCCACCTCCCAGTATTTTCACATTTCTGATGGTGTGTTTCGTTCCTCTGCTAAAACCAGGGAAAGTTGGTGGCAACAGGATGAGCCTGTAAGTCTCTTCTTGCTTCCTCCCTCTCTCTCCCCTGGCTCACCTCTACTGAAGCCTTCTGGGCAGTCTGCAGGCTTTAATCATAGAATCATAGAATCATAGAATATCCTGAGTTGGAAGGGACCCTTAAGGATCATCAAGTCCAACTCTTGGTTTGTATGTTGCTTGAAGAGCATTTGCTTGAAGGGCTCTTGCTTTAGTCATAGGTACTACCAAAATAAGTGTAGCAAGAGTTTTCCAATTTGCTAGCGATGTTTCTGTGTGTTGTCTGGTCCAGCTCTCTTCCAGGTGTCATCATGCTTTGGCTCAGTATCACCTCTATTTACACTAAATTGAGCACAGAAGTGGCTATGGTTTTCTTCTCTGGATGTCTCTAAAGACCCGTTTCTTGTATGAGACCGGTGGCTGTAATCTGTGGGCACAAGTGGAGAAGCTGCGTGTGCCTTTTGTGGTGGAAAAGGCATGTAGGCGTATCACTCATCCAAGAAAACTCATCTATATTGTAGTTGTTTACTTTTCCCAAGTTTTATGAGGTGTTGAGGGAATGTGGATCACGTGCAATGTCCCAGCTGTCTGTTGAATTCTTTGTGTACACATTGTGTCCTCTTCACCGGCTTGTTCTGCAATACCTAATTTTGGCAGGGGTTTGCCTGTACAAAGTCGCTGTAAATACAAGCGTTGTTCCTGTCAGCTTAGGGAGTTTCTTTGGTGGCAAGCTCCCTCTGTTATGTCTCACAGCCTCTTCTGTAATGTCTGATTTAACTTTTTTCCCCCATTATTTCAATTTACTGTTCTTTTATCCATCCACTTACTGGAAGATAATTGGATCAGTCAGTAGCTGGGTTAGATTGGAGTGAACAGGTCTTCCTTAGAAATGGCGGGCCAAAGTTAATGCCTTCTAACAAGGATATCACGTTAATTTTTCCTGCCTACTGCTTATCTTAGAAGAAGGCAAAAGTAGAAATTTCTTGCCCGAAAGGGAGACTTCCCAGAGACAGATGTGAGCATCTGCTGCGGAGTGCATTGCAGTTGCCACAAAACACCAGTGCACACAGGCAGCTGGCCGCAGGCAGGACAAGAGGCCTGTGCTGTACCTCTCCTTTGTCAGGGACGTGCCTGAACTGTGCTGCACTGAACTGTGTTCCCATGTACCATTGTGGGAGCTGGCACTATAAAACCTGAACTTGGTGACTGACGTGTGTGTCCCCGGACCAGGTACTGTTCCAGGGCTGCCAGCTGGATGAGACAAAGCGAGAAGCCTTCCTGCACCAGGTTTACACACAGCTGTGTGCCTTTGAGAACAAGGTGGCAGAGATGCTCCAACAGCAGTATGAACCCAAACCGCAGGTGAGGAGGGCAGGGGTGGTTGGGGTTTCTTGCTCGCTGGAGGCCTGCTCTGTGAGGTGAGGAGGAGTGGTGTAGGTCTGGAGAAGGAGCAGCTCAGGAGTTTGGAGGAAAACTTTTTGGAATCCAGCAATAAGAAATGAACACTGAATAAAGCAGAACCAGTAAGTTTTTAGGAGAAGGACTGATGAAAGCAGTTACCTTCCTCAAGATTATTGTAATAAAGGGCCTGACTAAAGTACAGTAAAGCAGCTTGACTCCTTTGACATCGTGGGACAGACAGTAGGATGTGCTTTCTCTCTGAAGAAAATGGTGGGAGAGGTGATTACTTCCCTATCATTAGTCTATAAATAGCTGTGAGTATGCCCTTGGCCCTTATTACAATCTTGAGTGAAAATACTTCCTTGTCACCACAAAAACTGACCATGAAACTGAATATGCAGCTGGTGCAGTTCCTGATACTCCTTGAAATCTGAAGCAGATGCTCTTTAGTAGCTAAGGATACAGGTGTCAGCCAGTTAATGACAGAACTTTAAACTACAGCTGAGGAGGAAGGTAAAAGTGTGACTTTGTAGGAATTTGGGGTGTCTACGAATTTCTCACTGAGAGGGTGCATTGGGGTGCTGCCATGCTGCTCTGCAGTTGGAATCTTATCTGTGAGGACTCTACTCACAGTCAAAGGCATTTTTGGCCTGGTTGAGGTTATTTAGTCCTTACTTAGTGTTAGTTTTTAGTGTTTGAGCTCAAGGCAGGAAAAAAAAAAGGTTCCAGTCAGATGAGCAAAAGACTATTCCTGACCCCTCGCATTTATCTATCGGAAGTGCATAAAATCTCACATTCTAGCTGAAATTTGTCTCTGAATACAAAGACTGTCAGTACTGGAATAGGAAGGGGCTTGCAGGAAGTAAACAGTTTTCTGGCATGACCAGCTGGTGTTTTGCAGTGCTTTGTATGCATTCCTCCTTGCTGCTGTATTTCTCTCATAACAAACTACCCTGTAACTAATGCCATGCAAATCCAAGAGAGAGACGCACTTGCAGGCCAGAGGAACTGGCGAGTTCTGCCACAGGCTGTGGGGTGGAGGTGGGAGGCCCCAGGGGAAAGGCAGGAACTGAAACTTTTTTTTTTTTTTTTTTTTTTAACTTTTGAAGTTGCATTAGCTGTATGGCTGTCAACAAGAGTCTGAACTGAAGGCATCTAGCAAACCGAAGTGATGGATAGTCAGGTTTTTTGCTCACAGCAGCAGGCTGCTCCCATTTGTGCAGAACAAAAGTTCAGTTTGTTCTAACTTTTGTTTTCCAAGCTCCAGTCATCCCTGTAGCTGTATAGGGGGGGGGGTCTCACCCATTCTCTGTGTTAGCAGTAAAAATGAAGCAATAGTTTATTACAGGGTTGCCCTGTCAGAGCCTTCTGGAGATGAGGGGACTATGAACACAATAAATTCCTCACAACTGTAATTATACAAATTTTAGCCTTTGCCTGGGGAATACTTTTGATAGAAAATGCAGGAGAAGCCTACTTGCATTTGCTTATATCAGCACTGCATAACTAGTGCTGGTTGAACAGATAAATGTGAAGGCACTAGACTTTGTCCTTACAAGGCTCCTTATACACTCTGCTGCTGTGCTTCGTAGGTGAGATGCAGCTGTTTGAGTGTCTTCTGCCTTTCTGGGTTTTACTTGAGGAATTGCTGAGTGGCTGCAGCTTCTACTAGATGACAAGGAAAAAAATAAAGGTATTCAGCATCTCTAATTGAGAGCTGTTTTGCTCCACAAAGGAGCTTGGGTGACCCCAAAGTGTCTCATCTTTCCCATAGTGTCAGAAATCAACTTATAATAAAGTTCTGAGCATGTTGTCCCCTTCCTCCACCCCCAGGCAGCCTTTCCCAGCTGTTTTAAGGGGCCCAAGTAACTAGGACTTCAAGAGCACTTGGAAATTTAAGCTAAAAGTGGAGTCTGCCAAAGCACAACAGGGCTGTGGTACCATGGGGCTGCTAGGCTGAAGGCTGTTTGGGAGAGTGGGATGTTTGTTTGTTTGTTTATTTCCTTTTTTCCTCTCCCAGGTGGATTTATCACCTCTGAGCCAAGAGGGCCCTGGCGATGTGCAGGAGCCATCAGGGAGGAAGCCCAGCGTGTCTGTTGTCACTGCTGACGTTGGCCTGGTCAGCATGGTCCGGCAGGGAATACTGGCACTGCAGCTGCTGCCCTCCAACTCCAGCGCAGGTTGGCTTCGTTCTCTGGCTTTCAGGGTGCCCGGCTGTTTGCAGAGGGCTGCATTCCTCTTGCTGTAGGCTGAGATGAATTTTGTAAGGGCTGGTGCGTGGACACTTCGGTTAGGGATGAAATTCCAAAGGCAGCTTTTGCTCTGCGCTCTGTGGGCTAATTGTGGTGGTGGAGTGGAGAGGTAAACAACATTGTCACACACCAGGTGTCAGCATTGGAGAGTTTGTGAGGTAGCATAGCCATGATTGTTGCTTGGAATAACACAGGGTGTGCGGAGCTGTGCCCAGGCTGAGTGCTTCACTGTGCCTTGTTGGGAAGTTTGCCAGCTCTAGAATGCCTTGGAAGCTGTTGGTGTCAGTCCCAAGATTTTGTTGGTTTTTTTTTTTTTTTTGTGTTCCAAGACATCCCAAGGTTTTACATTTTACCTTTGCCCTGCCTAAATTCTATACCAGGAGAGTGGTAGCTGCTTGAGGTGGAAGATGTGCTAAGATAATGCCTTCTTTACAGGTATAATAATAATTACGGATGGTGTGACCAGCGTCCCCGATGTGGCTGTGTGTGAGACTTTACTCAACCAGCTCCGCAGCGGCACTGTGGCCTGCTCCTTTGTCCAGGTATGTCTGCTGTTAGCAGGGACTGTGGGGGCTGCTTCCTGCCAGACGGAGGAAGGTGAGTTACTGCTGGTAGTGTTCACCCTCCAGGGGGTAGAGGGGACCTTGCTGCCTGAGCTCTTCACTGGTCCTCCCATGTCCAGCGCTGTGCTTGCTCAGGTCTCTTCTTTATCCCTCCATTAGGTGGGCGGTGTCTACTCATACGATTGCAGCTTTGGCCATGTTCCCAATGTGGAGCTGATGAAATTCATCGCCATGGCCACTTTTGGTGCTTACCTCTCCACGTGCCCTGAGTTGGATCCCCTGAGCCTGGATCTGAACGTGTATCACAAGGCATTTCTGCTGTACTCCTTCCTGCGTACCGGAGAGTCTCTGAATCCAGAATACTACTGTGGTGAGGAGCATGCATGTCTTCCTTCCAGCAGAAGAGTGTCTTCTGCTTGGAGTGTCTTCAGGCTTGGTTATGCTGATGTTCCCCCTTGTCCTCTATGGGCCCTTGTGAGTATTACGGAGGTGAGGGAAAGGCAGCAGTCTGTGTGGCTTGGCAGGAATGCTGCCTTCCCACGTGGGCAGTTCGTGCCTGTGTGAGACAGAGGGCCCCGAGGGTGCTCACTGTCTTCGACTCCACAGAGCTCCGTGCCTCCTGTAGGCTCTGGGCACTACGCGGCCATGCAGCCTAATCTGTCACTGCCCTCCTGGTTCCAGGAATTGGGTGGTTTGGGGAAAACTAATGCCGAATTTTGTGCCATTCCCCTTCCTTTGGACTTCACTCAGCAAACTGCCATTAGGCCTTACATGTTGGAACTTGGAGGGGGTGAGAAGTTCTCTTCCAAGCCTTCCTCCACACTGGCTAGCTCACAGATGGGGACGTCTTGGAAAGCTTGTCCTCATCAGGCTTGCAGATGGTGGTTTGGATAGAAAGATTAAACTCCTGAGAACCACCCCAAATGCCTCTCTTGATTGTTCTCATGCTATGTATGTTAGCAGCTGGGAGTATGCCAAGAGATTAGTTACCAATAAAGCACAAGACACCGGTTAGTGCCCGGCTATAGTGCTGCTGCCATCTGTGCTTTCTGCAGCTTGCCAGCAGAAACCACACAGCGAAAAGTTTGAGGAGAGCTGGCCTGGGACTGGGGGGTGTTGAATCTGAAAAGGATCAGGTGGCAGTGGTTTAAACTTAAAGCTCCCACAGCCTGATACCTTTCAGAAAGTACTTGGGAATTTGAGGTTTTCCAGGGAAAGGGGTAAAGCCCAAAAGCTTCCTGTGTGATTATTATAACAGCAGTGCATTTCCTGCTTGTCTAGGCTAAACATGTACATGCCTTGTCACAAAGGCTGTCGTATAGGAAGCAGGGCCTGACACCCCACCCCACGCCAGCAGACCTGTTTGCTGTGTTGCAGAACCAGGAGTAGGTGTAAGTGGTGCCTGAAGGATGTACTGTTCTCCGGGCCACTGGGTGTTCCAGGCAGCTCCTGTAAAGTACCTGGGGAAGGCTGCTGCTGTAGGAAGAGGAGCAGGGGATCTGCTCCCTCGTAAACCCCATCTCTGTTGTTCGCAGTGTCACAGCACCGACTGTTCAATGAGCACCTGGTGTCTGCCAGCAGCAACCCTGCTCTGGCTATGAGGAGGAAGAAGCACACGGAGAAGGAGGTGCACGCCGACCTCGTGAGCATTGTCTCAGTCCGGCTGCGCGAGGGCTACAGCATCCGGGAGGTCAACATCACAAAAGGTGACAGCTCTGTAATGGGCCTGGAGGCTTGCAGAGGGCTCCGTACCAACTGTGCACAGCACAGTGTGGGCTCTGCCATCTTAGCAGAGTGCTGGTACAGGGGGAGAGGAACCTTTTTCCCCAAACCGTGACAAAGTTTTTCTGTAACAATTGTGGGGCATAGATTGTTACACACAGATTGCTCAGGATGTTTGCACAGTTGCGTACTTGCTTATTTTATGTGTGTGTGGAGGGACAGACAAACTGACCTTTTTTATCTTGGTAATGAGTCCTCACGACTGCAAGAAAACTAGTGACCTAACTTGTTGTGTTGGAGAGTTTTCTGTGCTTTCCTCTCCATTTCTTTCATTGCACTCCGAAATATTAACACGAAGTTGAGCCCTTCAATACAAAAGATTCAAAGCCTCCTAACCACAGCATTCCAAATAAAGAAACTGGGAGAACCAAAGAGATTGTTTGGTGAAAATGTCCCATCAGTCAGAACTGTGACCAATGCTAGAAAAACACAAAAGTGTTCAGTGGTCCTATTCTGTCTGACTTGCTGGAAGTTGTTATGGCACCTTGAGAAGTAGCCACTGATAAGGGGACTGTGAATGATTTGAGTATCCCAAGGAGTGCCCATAAGCCCTACTGAACTTTCCATCTCCAGCTGCGACTGGTGGCTAGAGCCTCAACTGAAGGGGAGATGAGAAAAATGTAAATGCAAGTTATCAATTGCAAGCAAGGCAACAAATTACTTTTGACTTCTTCAGGGTTTCTGCTGGTCATTGTAGAATAAAACTTGTTTACACAGTGTAAACATGTACGACACCTAGTGATCCGGTGTCTTCACTATCCTCTTTGGGATATTAGCACACAGAATACATTTTGTATGAGAGAATCAAGTCTGTGATATGATTTGAAAATAATTCCAAACATGCCATGTGATGGCACGTTCTTCTGCCTTAAGACCATATAAGTTGGTTTCATGCTGTGCTTGGAAGATTGTCCCAGAGCTGCCTTGCTCTTTCTCTAGCTTCCTTTCTAAACTTACTCAGACCAAATTAGACTTGTGTGACTTTATTATCCTTAATTAAGTTTATCCTCCTCTGGCATAGCACACACTTATTTAGGAAGAATGCCTTTCTCCATTTAACCTTCCTTTCTGCAGGTTAGGCAAGCCAATGTTTCGGTCTCCTTCTGCAAGGACAGGCTTTCTGTTCTGTTTATTTTTCTTAACAGGTTTTTTTTTTTTTTTTTCCAATTCGTTTTCAGTTTGGTTTCATATTTCTTGAAGCAGTTGATAAGAGTGTTGTAAATGTGGTTTTATCGGTGCCTTGCTTAGTAATGCTCGTACTTCTGAAGTTAAATACCCCATCTGGAATCGCATGAGCTTTCCCCATGATTGTATTATATTGGTAGCTCAGAAATGCCTACATCTTTTCTGTACCTGTGCTTCCAGCTGCTGAGTCTTACGGTTTTGTTTGCTTTTTAATAGTCCCTAAATGTGCTGTTCTTCACATCACAGTAGACTTAAATTAATCTCTTGTTTCAGTCTCAGTGGTCAGTTCACTCTTCCTGCGTGATGACTGGGAGTTGTTCTTCTGGCCTGTTGCTTTTTACAAACAGAATGAATCTGAAACCAGCTGGGGGGGGGGGTAGAAAGGTGTTGGCCTTGCTTTGTTTTGGTGTTGGTTTGTTTGAGGTTTGTTTATTTTTTGTTTTCTGAGCAGTGTGTTTTGTTGTTTGTTTTTTTTTGAATGTTACTAACAGTTAGATTACATAGGGTAATTCCTAAAGATGGTCTTCAAGGAACACCCAAACTTTCTTGTTTTGGGAGTTTTCTATTTAAACTAAGAATCTCTGGAGGTTTCCCACTGACAAGCTCCATTTCTCCTTACAGTGTCCCCAGGTTGCTTTCACTAATCCGTAGGTGTGGCCTGAGATGCTTCTGTTAAATCCAGACAGATTAGGTCCATTGCGCTCTCCTTGTCTATGAATGCCTACGAAACATCCCGACAAGTCAATTCCTGCCCAGGCTGTGCTCAGTACTACGTCTTTTGTCCTTTTGTGCACCCGCTCACAGCTTACTGCTGAGAGCCTTTCTTAGATCTGCCAACAGTGGTGCAGTGCTCCTGGTGATAGTGAAGCCCCAAATGCTGGAAGAGGCAGCGGGCGTGAATCATTCCGAAAGCAGTCAGACAGATCCACGCTGTACCTTTTTGCACGAGGGTGGAGCTACAACCTCTAGCTCATGATATTGTAAGGCAGCAAATTCCTGGGCTCTGGAAGAATGTGTCAGAAAGATCACCGCATGCTTAGCGTGCTCCGTGTGCTTTTCTCTAGGTATCTTCCTGCCTTCCTTCAGCTGTTGGACATCGAGTTGGTCGTTGGTTCTTACGAGAGCAGAAGAGTGGCTGCACTGGGTTGGTGTTGCCTTTGGTGATGAGTAGCTAAGGGCAGGGAGGAGTAAGGATAGGGTGAATGTAGATACTCCCGTTCTCGTTTCCTTTGTTTTCCCTTTGAGCACCCTCAATCTGTCTGCAGCTCAGGGCCAAAAATACTTCCTGTGTATTTCCATTAGATCTTTTTAGAAGGAGTTTGAAAACGAAATGTCTGAACTATCAAAAATACAGCATGTATTTCTATGCCAGCCTTCAGAATAGTAGCAGATAATGTTACTTAGCCTTTGGAAAGGCTAAATGCCCCGGGGAATTGCTGGCTCTGATCAGAAAAAATTGTTGAACTAACATCTTAAAGTAGAATTTATAAACGATCAAGACATTTAGACATCCAGCATTGCCTCTGCAAAGTAAAAGCATGCTTGGCTAATCAGGGCTCTCTGGGCCATTCTGTAGAGAAATGTCTAACAAAGAACAGTTAATTAACCTGGATTGCCAAAAGCTTTTGCCAAAGCTTGCCAACTAGAGGTTGTTAAAGAGCCAACCTGGCTGTGAAGCAAGAGGAAAGAGTGCAGCTGTGGACTTTGACACTGTCGCTTTTCTGCTTTACTTTGCCAAAGGCAGAATAGAATAAATAGCTAGCTTTGTGCTCAGAGGTGCCCGAGAGGTTGGTTGTGGTGTTTATAAGTGCTCTGGTTACCCTCATGATTTAATTCCAGATACTTAGGTGTTTAGAAGGCTACTATAGTTAGTTGGGAATACAGAAGTGCTTATGAAAGGGGAAGAACTGGGAAGTATGGAAGAGAGAGAAGCTTGGCCTGAGAAGGTGTGACAGAGCTCAGCTCCTCTCCTGTTTCTTTCTGGGACAGTGTCAGAGGACTGCTGTCTGTAAAAATAAAAATAAAAAAATAAATAAAAAAACACTGTTTTGTGTTGCTGAGCACTGGGGAGAGAAGGAAAGCTTGGAGGACTTCATTTTTTTTAAACTTCATATTCTGTGAAGCCAGTCCAGCACCAAAAATGGCTGGGCATAGTCTGGTCAGTGAGAATAGCAGTTCTCAGTGTTTTCTTTTTTTAAAAAATCTCTGTTTTTCTAAAAAACATAAACCAGAGCTGGACTCATGAAAGAAATCAAAGAAGTAAACACCTTTATTAGCTACAAAGTCAGGAAACAGAAATGGATTGCTGAGCAGTAAGAACAGGCTGAAGATCCATCTAGGTATGACTTCAAACTAAGTAAATGTTTCTTGCCTGTGATTTTAGTTTTGCTTGTGTTGGATAGTAAGAGCAAAGCCAGGATGACTAATGGAAACAGTTGGAAGTTTCCTACAGTGTAAAGAGGAAATATTTTCATTAATGATCTAGACGAAAAATAAGTAGGAATTTACTTATCATGTTTGCTGTTGATGAAGTAGGAAGGCTTTGTTATGAGAACCAAAATATTGTGCAGAAAGCAATGGATGAGCAGTAGGAATAAGATGCACTTTAGCAGCATGAAATGGGAAGACATCCATTCATAAATTCTTGCTTATACATCCATTTATAAATACTTGTTTGTGGATAGTTCATCATAGGCTGCTGGCTATGGTTTAGTTTAACCTACACAGTAAGAGCTGAAACTGGATGAGGATTTCTCCTCCTAGTACATGCTTCTTACCGATTTTCTGGTAACGAAACTTCTCAGAATATAAAGAATTTCAGCAAAACAGCAGCTAAGCATGAATTGGGCATGTATTCTGAAAGGCTGCTTCTAAATTTTGGTGGGTGCTCTAAGGCAGCCTTCTAGTAGGGACCAGGGGAATAAAAAGCGAGATAGCTTTAAAGTGTCATGTAATCAGCCCATGAAGGAGGTGGCGTGATGTATCTGTGACAGCAGCAAATGCAAATTTGCAGGAAACAAGATCTAGGCTGATGCCCTGTTCGGATGGTTTCCAGCACATCTAATCGCTCACCTCACAAATTCTGCAGGTCTGGCAAACTGGAGAGCAGGCTGGACATCAGAACAGATGATCGAGCAGTTGAAACAGCAGCATGGTGCTGCTGTAGAAAATCATGTGTTCCCTGGGTTGTTTTGGTACCAAATACATGTGCACAGTCAGCAGGACTGGGACATTTTCTGCTCTTCTGGCTCAGTGAGGCTTGCTGTCGGGTGTTTGCGTTAATTGTGCTAGAGATGCAACGGCTGTCTGAAAGACAGATAAAACTGCAGTGTGAAGAGTGGGTGAATATTGTCTTAACTTATTCACTTTGGGATCAGCAGAGGAGAAGGTAAGCATGGTGAGAAGCTCTTGATACTTGAAGATTCTTGAAGATTGCATGAAATACTCTCTGTGCAGGAAGAATGTGCAGTTTGAATCAAGAATTGGTCCTCACCTTCCATGGCAAGGACCTTCCTTTTTGATCAGGTCCCATCATGTCCAAACGTCCATGTTTCTGCGGTGGGATAGATTTAGGTGCAGTCTGCAGAGTTAAGTTTTAAAGGCCTTGCTCATCTGTGCAAAGCAAAAGTTTTCATGGAAACAAAACTGAGACTGTAAAGATAGCCCATTGCAAATTTCAGCACCTCATCCAAGTTTTGGTTGCCTTCTGTAGTTTAGATAGTATGTGTACATGTAAAAGACTGTTCACCAAATGCTGTTGAGCAAGCAAAGCCTCCCTCTGTTGGAGAGGAGAGAGAATGACTTTGGTTGGAGCAGCCAGTTTTTAGATGACTTTGCCTTCCTCATGGTCAATAAACAATCTCTGTGTCCTTGGGAGCCCATGGTCAGAGATAAAGCTCAGCTGTTTGCAGAACAAGCACTCCTAACTATTCCTCTGCTCTCACGCAGGTGGGTCTCAGCTGGAGGTAAAACTCGTGCTACTTTGGAAGCACAACATGAGGATAGAGTACTTAGCTGTGACACCCTGGCCGCTGGACCCATCAAAGCGCAGCACGTGGGTAGAGGTGACGATGGAGGGGAGCTACGACATCTTGCACGATATCAGCTGCACCATGAGGAAACCCATCACCAGTCTGTACCGCACGACAGTCATCCGGCGCTTCTGGAACACCTTGCAGAGGTGAGCTGCACCATCCCTAGCAGTTCTGGCTCCATTGTAACCAAAAAATCCCCTCCTTGGCATGCGTGGGCATGGGTTATGCAGGTGGCCTTCCCAGCCCAGGGTCCCAAAGGAATGTGCTTCCAAGGCAGAGGCACCACTGGCAACAAGCTTGTCTTCCGGCCAAGGAAAATGTTCAAACTGGCCTGTGACCTAGTCCATAATGTTGCTTCATGGCTAAGGTACTGCTTCTTCTGAGTCCTGATGCTGTGATGTGAACCTTAAGTCTGACTGCCATCCCATGGAGGTGGTGTGTTCCTACAGCTCTGCCTTGCTCTGAAAGCTTGTGCTGCAGTAGGTTTATATGCAGTAGCTGTGCTGCACCGTGATGCTAGGAAAACCCCTCATGTCTCCTAGGCCTGAGTGTTATAACAATTTCCTGGCCAGGGTGACCATTGCTCCCTGCTGCTCTGCACATTTCTTCCTTAGCATTTCTTTCCTAACTTTGATCATCTGTCTTTTGAGTTGGGGCAGATGGGCTCCCAAGACACAGGGAGTGTTGCACGTACAGCCACTGGGTGACTGAGGTATTGAAGGGGAGAACATGGGTTTGTGTGGCTAACTGCCTCTTCTCTTTCAGCATCAACCAGACAGATCAGATGTTGGTTCATCTGCAGTCTTTTGACACAGTCCCAGAACACTTCACCATTCCTGAGAGCACCAAGAATGGGGTGCCTCTCTTCTACATCCCCCCAGGCTCCACCACTCCGGTACGTCCCCTCTCTGTGCTGTTTAGTGTAGGGCAGGTTGTTTCTCCTGCCTGTTCTCTACTGCACCCGGACATGCTGAGTCCCAACAAGCAACCAAGTTCTGTAACTCAGTCTTCATCTCTTGCTCTTTTTCCCAATCAGTAACAGCTCAAGTACAATTCAGTACCTGTGAACATCCCATCCCATGATTTTTCCCCTCTGCGACATCACTCTGTCATTATAGCTGCAGCTACACCTCTAAGCCTCACAGCAAGTCTCCTAAGCATGCTGCAAGGCCTTCTCTTGCAGAGATGTGTGAGACTGATGGGCAAGCTGACACTACTGCCATGCTTTTTTCAATGATATGCATGGAGTTGCTGCTGGCAGCCTTGTACCCTGGTGATATATTACAAGGTGAAGATAGGTTTTACTAAATGGCTTTTATTTAATAGGCTCATTGCTCTGAGCACTTGTGAAGGGTGAAAGAGACATATTTGTCACCAGCACAGCAGAAACAAAAAATGATCAGCTAAGTTTCCACTGTGAAGTTCACAGAGCAAAAGTGTTAACATGCTACCTGATCCTTGCTAGTAGCGTCCTTGGCTTTGGCGGAAGATGATGACTAGCAGATATCAAAGTTAGGAGAGCTTTCATTTAAATTTCATTGCTCAAGCCCTTTACTCCTTAAGCTTTATGTAATAAATTTACTCTCTGTATGAATATACATCCCGCGGTGTGTCTGGAGCATCCCATCTTATGGCTAACCACTTTATTCCTGTGTCAGCAGTGTTGCTGTAGTTGGTGGAACTACAGTGTTACCATACAAGCATGCTAGAGTTGCCAGGTGCCACCTATTGCTGGTACGCTATTTGCATGTGCTCTCTCAGGTGGGTTTTCTCAGTGTTTAACTGTTCTGCTGACACAAGCCAAATATCCTGCTATCAGAAAAGGCACCATTACATATGCAACCTCTTCTGTAGTTGAATTACTTGCTGCTAAGTAGCTAAATTCCTAATTAACTTGACATTTCAGAAGCCTTATTTATTTTTACCTGTGTTGTACTGTTTCAATGTGAACACGTTATTTTCTGTGAGGCAGTTTTTGAAAGCCAGGGATGTGGCTAGCCTTCTAGACCAACACAGCTGGTCACGAGAGAAATCCCTGTGCTCTCTGGGTGGAACCAGACAGGTTCTTGCTGACCATTGCCTCTAACCTGTCCATCCTGTCATTTTTCTCAGGTGCTGTCCCTGCAGCACAGCGGGTCTGACTCAAGCCATTCCCAGTTTGCCTCCTACTGGAAGCCTATCCTCTCCATGGATGCCAACTTCTGGCAGCGTTGGCTGCACATGCATCGCATCGTTCTCCTCCTGGAGCATGACACGTATGTAACTGGCAGGGCTGAGCCTGCGTGCACAGGGTAGGCCAGCCAGGGAAAGCACAGCTTCGAATTGTCCAGCCAAACACTGGAAACTGCATGCCAATTCAGTCCTGCTACAGAGCTGCAGGTGTCTGTGGCCAGGGGAAGAGTTTTGCTATCTGGATCTGACAGATGGTAAAGCCTCGCTTCTCTGAGAGGGACTGTGGTTGGGAGGTCAGCTTTTGATGAGAGAGAGTTTGTTCTCGAGAGTATAAATTGTTTCTCAAGTCCTTGGGTTTGGATTGCCTGACTGCAGGGGATGTGGGCCATACAGTTAAAGCTATCCCACAGGCTTTTGTTTGCTTTTTGTATGGAGGGAGTTAGAAACAGTATGAGTGTGCTCTCTGCAAGCTGGAGAATGGGGTCCCTGTGCTCAGGGAGGGTGGCTCTTGCTCACGAGCATGGGATATGTTTGGGTATGGGTGGAAGGAGGGTATGTGCCGCAAGAAGGCTGTGCTGGTTGGATGAGTTGCAATGAATGTAGCAAAGTCTCTCTAAGCTTTCGGGAGGAGAAGAGAAACTGTGGTTTTTAAATGACTGTTTGCTGCACTCTGCAGGCCTGTGCCCAAGCACCTGCACACGCCGGGCAACAACGGCCGCTACAGCACCATCCAGTGCCGCATCTCCCACTCCGCCCTTACCTCCCTGCTGCGGGACTGGAGCAGCTTTGTGCTGGTGGAGGGCTACTCCTACGTCAAACTGATCCATGGGTGAGTGGCTCGGAGACAGTCCTGTGTGGGGAATTGGGCGCGTGGCCAGGCCAGAGATCCAGTTAGACCAGTGTGCTGTGGTGGGCCAGAAGCTGATGTCTAGAGCAAGGCACACGGATGTAAAACTCTATATTCTGAACTGCTGCCACGGGGTTTCAGCAGAGCCTGGAGGGAGAGGGAAGGTAGCTGGGGTGTGTGTGCTAGAACTAATGAGTTGCTGTCACATTTTGTTCAGCCCTGTCTTAATCCATCCTCCCTAGCTCTGAGGATCCTACTCCTTCCTCATTCTACGTGGTGCGGATCATCTCCAAAGCTCCATGCATGGTTCTCCGACTGGGCTTCCCCATTGGCACACCTGCACAGGCCAGGAACAAGGTGAGAGCTGGCTGCCTGCCTCCTGGGGTAGGAGCAAAGCAAGTAGTTTTGGATGTGGAAGTGGTGGGTAGATCACAGGCAACGTTCTAACACATTAAGGCTTAGGTAGGTGTGAATTTACTGTTACAGGAAGGAACAGTTTGGACAAAGCTTTCTTTGTTAAGTCTGTAAAAGATCTAAACCCAAAAACTCGAAGATCAATAAAGAGCTGGTCGCATGAATGCTCTTCCCACTGCTTAATAGAATTGTGGGCCTTGAAATGACTCACAGGTTATCTAGACTATCCCTGTGACCAAAGCACAATCAATACTGTTTGTCAGGAGCAGCAGATCCTTGTCTGACTCATATGTGGAGACCTCTAAGATGGATGTATTACATGTTCCCTAGGCTATCTGCTGCAGTAGGTGGTAAAGTGCAAGTATGTATTGTATAATCTAGGCAAGGAGGGGTTGGAGTTAAGATGCAAACAATGCCCTGCGTGACCACTACAGGGATGGAAAAAAAGTGGCACACAGAGAATGCTTTAGAGAGATGCAAGTCTGCTAGATAGACTTTTAATAACCCCTTTGTGCCCAAAGAAACGGGCTGCCCCGGTCAGATTCAGAAAGTAGGGTAACTGTCTGAACTGTTTCCCTAGCTCCAGTGGCAGAGACAAGTCTAAGTGTTCCTAGGTAAAACAGTAAGTGTGACAGAGATGTCCTACTAGTAATCTGTGTGAACCTTTTGTTATAAACAAGGGGTTGTTCATTAAACCTTGATCTTTGGGCTTCATGAAAAAAAATCTTTGGTATGTCTCACTTAACTTTAGAGTTAGATTAGTCTGAGGAGAAGCTGACATACATGAAGGACCACTGCTTTTTGAGATAATGATGACCCTAGATAACACTGACTGCTCTGGCAATCGGGGGGACCTGCCCTTTCAAGTCATTAGGAGATCCAGGCTTTGGGTGCTGGTTGCATGGACAGGTTTTATGAAGGAGTTCTCTCTAGCAGGTATAAGTTAAAACCTGCCTCTTGAAGAAGGTGTGAGCCAGGCACCATACCCTGCAGCTGTGGGCAAGCTCCAGAGCATTGCAACAGGAGCTGAAAATCATAAATTGTATAATGCACAATCCTTTTTCTATTCGCTTTTCACCTGCCAAAGGTCGTTTGGACAGTAGTTTGGAAAAAATAACCTACCTTAAAAAATCAGTTAGTCTGTTGAAATCTTTTACTGTAGAGATTTGACAAATGAATATGATAGTGGGGGAATATATCAGCTGTGGGAACAGTGGCCCTGTCTTAAATGTACTAGTTTACATTTACTACAGGCTGTTGATGGGAGGAGGAGTGAGGGTGGGTATTTAGCCTGCTTCGGTGGAGGGGCCAGCATGCAATTCATTTATTCCTTAGAGTTATGGAAGGTGATTTCTCCAGCCTTGAAACCTTTTTTGGGTTGTTCTGACCTTTTTTGTGCTTTTAGAAAATATTTGTTGTGGTTGTTAAAATGCAGACCTAAGAACCTTGTGTCATTTTGGTCTTGGTCTTACTAGGGCCTCAGAAATAGAATGACCTTTAATTCTTCTTCAGCATATTCGAGGAGTGTGTTACTCCTTTTAGTCAAGCTCTTGTTCTGGAAGTTCATTTTGCGTAGCTTGTTTCTCCAGATGAAGGTGGTCATGTTTACCTTTTGCTTCTGCCATGACAGATAGTGGAGGAGTTACGGGACCGAATCTTGCAGCTCCGCTTTCCCCACAGGGTCCAGAGCAAGGAGGCAACTCCGAAAGCGAAGAGGAAAATGCTTGGCAGCAGTTCTCCCTCCAAGTCTCCACCTGTGGCTGGGGCCCAGTCAGCCCTGTCGGACAGACCCTGCCTTGTCGTGCTGCACAAGCCTCTGGAGAAGCTGCTCATCAGGTAGCGATGGAGAGCCGGGCAGGCAGTGCGGCCTCCTTGCCCTGGGCGGTGAGAGGAAGAGGGGCCGTGGGTGGTGGTGCTGGTGGCAGGATGGGAGTGCTGTGAAGCCTGGGCTTGTGGTGCTTTGGGTTGTGTGGCCAGGAATGGTGGCTGTAGTCTGGCGGGCTGTGACTTGCAGGGAGCCTTGTTAGACAGGCAGATTTGTTACTCTTACCAAGTATGATGCAGAATTAACCTTAGGTACCACTGTCTGAGCGGGATACTGTGCTGGGCTAGCCACACTCTGCTGCTGGAGGGCTCCGTCCCAGGCCCAGCAAGCAGGCTGTGAATCCAGGCAGCTCTGGTCCGGGGCAGAACATCTGTTCTTCCTCAGCAAGCCGAACTTTTCTTTCTCCTAGGTATGAGAAGCTGCCTTCTGACTATCGAGCTCCCTTCATTCTCAACCTGGAGCATCCTCCGGTGTCCGGCCCGCTCACCATGGTGGCCAATCGTACCGCCTCTTCCACCCTGGCCTCGCTGTCCCGCTACTTCTACCACCAGCGATGGATATGGAGCGTCCAGTCGGGGCTGGCACCAGCCGTGCCCATCACAGCTGTAGCCCAGCTCCTTTCCACACTCACAGAGTAAGTTGCACACCTCAGTGAAAATGCTTTCTCTGGGGTGCAGATCTGAGACATAGAGTTTTGGTCCTGCACACAGCTTCCAGAGCTACTTGGGCCAGTGCTTTACCCAGATCTGCATCTGCAGTTGAGGAAAAGGAGTGTCCTGGAAGGCATACAGAAGGGCAGGGGGTGTTACTATGCCCGGAGAGTGTTGAGCTTCACTCAGGCTGTCCTGAGCAAAGTGCCACCTTGCCACATTCTCTGTGTGCAAATCCCTCCCTTGGGAAGGGAGTTGTTATGGAGTCAGGGGTTGAGTCATTTTGTATTTAAGGCTTGCAGTACAGGTAGTGAAATCCTCTTTGGCTGACTGCCTCTCTGTTACCAGGGTCCGTCTGTCAGAGGGTTTCCACTTTGCATCCAGCGGGGATGGAATTATCAACATGGTGCTGGAGCTGCCTATACAGGTGAGCCTGGAGGCTGCAGTGGGGATGCAATCCTTTGTGGATTCACCTTCCTGTGGTGGGTGTGTGGGATTCACCTTCCCACCTGCTCCTAGCATGTACCCTTGGTGTGTATAGGGAGAGTGACCTCTTCCCCTGAAGAAAAGCAGCCTTTGGGTTGGGTCTTTTCCTGTCTTTATTGACAGTTAGAGACCTGCCTTGTTGGCAGTGACAGGCTGTACTTGAGGAGTTCTTGGGGCTGGTGCAGGCTCCCTCTCTCCACCACCATGAGCTGAAGGATGGGGCTGTGCTGTGTAGCAGGGCTCTGGGTAGGTGCAGACTGTTGCTGCTGCCCAGGCTCATGCTGTGTCTCCCCTCCAGATCGACGGCTCAAGTGAGAGCAGCAGCGGCAGAGAGAAGCACACCTGTGTTGTCCAGTACATCCTCTTCCCCCCGCATTCCACTTCCACCAAGGACAGGTGAGGCTGGCCCCCCTCCTGGGGAGGGCTGGCAGCAGAGGGGGCACAGCTCCAGACTTGCCCTTCACAGGTAGCACCAGAACAGACACCTGTCACAGATAGCTCACCACAGATGGGGCATTGCCTGCATACCTGCAGTTTTTGTGGCTCTTCTCGCAGCTCTGAGAGGAGCTGCACTAAGCTTCTGCCTCTGTTCTATCTCATAAGACACGTCTTCCCTACAGCTTTTCCACGGATGATGACAATGATACAGAGGTGGAGGCCATTGAGGTGGACACAGAGCTGAACCTGGTCACTGAGTGCTGGGTAGAGCCACAGAGTGGCTACGTGCACAGTACTGCTGAGAACTGGAAGCACCTCCACGGCTTGCCCTACCAGAAAATACCCAAAGCGGTGAGTCCCTGGAAGGGTTTGGGCATGTGCTCTATTGTGGAGAGAGAGAGGGCTTTGTTGCAAGTGCACCACAACGCTGCAGGTAAGTCACTGAGGGCCAGAAGAGATGGGCCAGAAGTGCTGGTAACAAGAGGCTGAGATTTCTGGAAGAGGAACTGGGCTGCTGGACAGAAATGGCTTCTGAACTGCAAGGCAGGGGGTGCTCTGGGATAGGTGGTTTCAAGAGCCATTCCAGTAGAGGGGAGCGGGCTGGGTCAGAGAACAGATTGCAGGCAGCACTGCCTGTGTACCCCCTGAGCAGGGCAAAGGGAAGCTGACAGGCTGGTGAAGCAGTGGGGAGCTTTGAGAGTAAAGGGGTCAGGGAACAGGAACGTGGGTGTTTCCTCTCCATGCCTTTAAAGTGCTTTCTGCTGCATTTGGGGATAGCAAAATTCTGCTGCGTACAGCTGAGCCTTGACTGCTTATTGCAGCTCTATCCACGGGACCTTGCGTGCATTGCCACCATGCTGACATTTGAGTACATCAGCCAGTTGTGCCAGAACAAGGAGTGGGTCTGCCCTCCTTCAGACACCAAAGCTACTGAAGGTGAGCACAGCGTACATGTCCTAGCAGTTCTGAAGGAGCAAAAGGCAGCTAGGCCCTGAACGTACTGGGGAACACTAGACACTTCTGCAAGGTTGAACATGTATTTCTACAATGACTTCTTAGACTTTGATGGCTCTGGGTCACTGTCACACTTGTGCTAAGCCACCAGAGATGTGGCTTCATCCTGGGAAGGCCAAGAAAGCACCGAGACTTTCTGCCCGGACTGGGGAAGTGACGAGGTGGCTCTGCTTGAACAGGGGGTTGGACCAGATGACCCACAGAGGTCCTTTGTGACCATAGCTCTTCTGTGAGAGGGGCTGGTTTCTGGAGCAGAAGGAAGATGAGCTCGCCCATGCAGTGATGGGCAGGGGATGCCTGGGCAGGTGGTTGTACAGAAATCGCAAATGATGCAAGCAGGAGCTCCTCCGTCCTCTGGAAACTCTTGAAACTGAGCAGCTCATGGGATACTTTTGTTGTGGTGGCCCTGTTCATCTCTAAACCCTCTGTGAATGTTCCATTATCACATGAAAATAGGGAAAGAGCTCTTGGGAGGTCTGGTCTGTCCTCTTCCTCCAGGGTAGGATCGTGCTACTCTGATCTGACAGGATTATCGTAATTCACTGAGAAATCCAGGAATGTGTGGGGGGGTTCACTCTTGCCAGGCAATCTGTTCTGGTATCTCACTGTTTTTGCTTTAAAGCTTTTCCCCAATATCTAGCCTTAATGTTGCTGCTAGTTAAGCTTCTTGTCACTAGTTTATCCCATCCTGGATCTTCCGTTTGCTTGCCTTCCAGTGGATAACACAACAGGTGTTGAGTGGTTTTGAGGGAGCTAAGATCATCCCAAAGTCTAGGGGCAGTCCTGAAGGAGCCCCATTGGGTCATTTCACTGGTCCCGTGGGAGGAGGAGAGGGCCAGGCAAGCTCAGGGCATGGAGGAGGTCAGAGGCTCCTTCCTGAGTAAAAGCACAGGAAATGTCTGCAGGGATGTGCAGAGCCTGCCGGCTGGGAGATCGCTCGCAGGAGCTGGGGGGAAGAGAGAGGTGTCCTTGTCCATGGCATCTTTGGCATCAGAGGCTGCCTCTGGGTCCTAGCATGGCTGTTGGCCTCCAGCAGTGTTTCCTGTGACACTAAAGTGTGGTTCTTTGTGGGCCTGGCTCTGCTGCAGGTGGCCTGGGCTGCGTAGGGCCTTGTGGTTTCCCAGTCCCCTGGGCTTAGTGCCGTTGTATGAAGATGGCACTAAGTCCAGGGGACTCCAAGAGGGAAGTACCTCTCTGCAGGTACCTCATAACCAGGCTCCAGCAGGCTTTGATCTTCCCCCACATTCATTCTTTGTATTCCTCTGCCCTCCCAAGCCGGGGGAGTTGGGGCAGCGTTGCTCTTCGCTGTCACTTGTGCTCGTGTGCTGTGTTTGGGGCTGGCGCCGTGCACGTGCAGGTGACCTGGGGGGCGGGACTGTGATGCCACGAGGAATGTCGTGTTCCCAATTCTTCTTCTAGATCCGGACATGGGGTCTGGTTTCCGAGTGCATGAGATCCCGTTCCAGTTCAACCTCATGAAGCTGTTGCCCAGGTGCCAGCAGGTCGAAATGTTCTTCCTGATGCTGACGAAAGGTAAGTGCCTCTTCACTGCCTGCCTTCTCCTGTCCTCTGCCTGGCTTTGGGCACCCCGCTGTGTGTTCTTGTCTCCCTGGGAAGCAGCTGGGGGGGCTGCTGTGCCTCTTCTGTTCTTCCCAGCTCTGCAGCCTGAGGGCTGTGCAGATACATGGCTTTCTTGGGATGGCATTTTTGTTGAGCTGCTTTTGGAAGCATCCAAGCTAGGCAGTTGCTCTGTGTGGCAGTTTCTTGTCCTTCTCCCTGGGCATCAGAACAGTTACAGTAGCATGGCGAGTCAGGGCAGGGCAGCTCGTGGTGCTGGCACTGCATCTCTGCATCCTCCAAGGCAGCCCTGCAGGGGTGCTGGGGGAAACTTGTGGCTGTGTGCAAGTGTCACTTTGCAAGGGGCTGCTTCCTGGGAGCCTGGGCTGGTGGTGGCTGTGGAGATGCTGTCTCTGAAGTTGCCGTGGTTCTGTTTTGGAGCAGAGAATGAGGAGGTGACCAAGGACTCTTCATTTGTGCCCAATGAAATGCTACTAAACCTCTTCCATGGCTGCCTGCAGCATGACCTCAGTGATCGGGAGATCCCCATGGCTGATGCTGATCACGTGGCTTTCATGGAGCAGGTGCTGCAGCGGGACCGTGATGGCCATCAACCACCCTTCACTCTGCCCGTGATCCGAGGTAAGGGCCAGGAGCATGGCAGCAGGGACGCTGGCGGCTGGGGTGTCTCAGGAGCCTTGCTTTCTAGTCTTTTCCTCAGCTGGTGTTCCTCAGGTTGGTTTCTCTGCTCCATTCCAGAAGAAACCTTGAAAGCCTCTGGGACCGGGGAGCAGCAGGATGCTTCTGCATCCTATCATCTGGTTGGCAGCAATGGCACCAGGGATATGACTGGCTCCACGAGTACTCTGCAGGTACTGTTATGCTGCTGTCCCTCTCTGGGGCAAGGCAGCAGCTGTTGAGGATGAGGAGAGTCAGCAAATGGGTTGAGAGCATTGAGAGGCTGCTGTTTTCTCCACAACTGGCAGCAGTTTAATCTGCAGCCTGTGGCTGAAGTCAAGCAGGTATCCAGTAGATGTGTGGGCAGTTGCACTCACCATGGGCCTAGCCTGTTAGAGCAGCACTGATGATGCGCTGCAAGGAGCTCAGAAACCATAGGCAATCATTGCCTTGAGGTCAGAACCAGCCCCAGCAAAGCTGGTTGGAGTTAAGCGTCTTGTGACTGTGTGCACGGTGCTTCCTGGAGCCAGGCTGCTCTGAGAATGCTGCGTGGACTCGCCACAGAGTGATTTCAGCACCGTGCCAACCAGCAGTCGTGGAGGAACTTGCTCTGTGTGGTTGCTTCTTGCCCTGGGGTAGGCTGTGCCATGTGCTGTGAACTTATCCAGCTTCTGCTCTTTCATCAGAGCCTTGGCAACGCAGAGCTGCCTGAGGATGATGCGACCCTCAGTGATGCTTCGGGGCCCTTTCCCCCGCAGTGGCGATGCTACGCGAAGCTGGTCAACCCGCAGCACGTCTTCCTGACCTTCCTGCCAGCCACCTTCTCAGGTGAGGCCCCCTGTTGTGGGGAGGGAGAAGATCCAGCAGTCCCAAGCACCTCCTCGGGAAAACAATAAAAGCAGAATCAGCTCTTCTAGGATGGAGGGAAAACTGAACAGCAGAATCTAAACCCAGTGTTCTTGTGCTATATGGCCAAGAATAGAGCAGTGCCAAGTGATGAATGTCTTCTTCTCTCCTTGGACGTGGTGACGCTCACTGCTGATGGGATGGTTTGGGAGAGTCCCTGCTTCTGGGCATTGGGGCTGGTAGGCTCAGCTGGAGGAACTCTTTGGAACACAGGCAGCGGGAACCTCTGCGCTCTTGGGGATGTACATGGAGGGGTTAAGCTGCTCACACTGAACAGAGGAGGATTGTTGTGTGTTTTTTTTCCAGATGTGCAGAAGCTGATGGCGTGTGGATTGGACAAACCTCCAAAAGATGAGAGTAGATCTGGAGAGGATACTCTGAGACCTGTCCCTGCAGAGCGAGGCAGGGCTGAGCCTGAGGAAGGGGATGCTGCAGTGCCGTTACCCACCCTCAGCATAACGCCAGCGCATGGTACTGCCCTCACAACTACACCCGGCTAACATTAGGGCAAGGCCTTTCCTTGGCTATTCCCAAGCACCCCAGTTCCTGCTGGTGGGCAGGTTGGGTAGCAGGAATAATGCCCCACTGCAGCCTGTCAGCTCCTGCCTGGCAGTCAGCATAGTCAGGATCAGGACAAGGGGCACAGCAAAACCTCAGCCAACTTTCATGCTGTTTATGGGAGAGTGAAGGAGAGCAACATGAGCCAAGTGAGCATGGCCCAAGGCTGGCTCCTTGTGGACCGGGAGGCTGCAGGCTTATAGAGGCTACTAGGAATGGCAGTCACTGGTTTGCACAGGAAAGTCAGCAACTATCGCATTATGATCCAGGCTGGCACTACCAGCAGCGCATTGCCTTAGGGAGCAGGGCACAGGTGGTGTCTTGGTGTGTGGCATTTGGGTGATCAGCCCCTGGTGTAGTCAGCCAGGTCTGCACTGGGGTTGGCGGGTTGTGCTGCTGCAGGAGGTGGTGACGGTGGTGACAGGTCACAGCTGCCCAGGAAGGACATCAGTGTGGCCGAGGCACTGTGCTGAGTGGTTGGGTGCTGGCTGGGGGAAACGGCACAGGGGTTTGCATGGTGAGAAGCTTGTAAAACCAATACCTGCCTGTGGATGCTGCTGTAGGAGCCATGACCTTGCAGGCCAGGAATGAGGAGCCCGTCGAAGGCCTTTGTCTCAGGATTCTTTCTCTTGCAGAAGTGAGCCGTGACACTGGAGAACAGGGTGGCCCCTCACGGAGAGATGTCCACATCTCCTTCTGTCGCCAGAACTCACAAAATGAGCTTGGCGAGTGTCGCAGATTTCGCTGCCCCATTTATATCTACAGCTGCTCTCTGGAGTTGTTACGGGAGCAGCTTGTCAGCCCACGGACACATCGTCCTCCCCGGGACATCTTTTTCAGGTAATGCCAACCATACTTGGCTCCTAGACAGAGGGCAGAGCTGCATCCCTTGTCAGGAGTGCCCCTGACAAGAGGCTGGCTCTAGCCCTGCCTTCTTCTTTTGGCTTGGCTTATCTACCTTAGAGCAGCCACTGCCTGTGCATGTGTTATGGCTCTGCTTTACTGGCGCCAGAGCCATTTACAGTCTAAAACATGCTTTACAGGTGCTGAAGGCTTCTGTGGCTCCTTTTTTCCCAGGTCCCAGTCTCTGGAGCGTCCTCCTGCTGCTGCTTGGTTAGACCACAAGCATAAGGAGCTGGTGAGTTACTGCACGCTGCTGCAGGAACACTCCCACCAGTGCTACGTGAAAGGTGAGGAGTAGCATGATGGGGTTTGAGGCAGCGTTGGGACTGGGCCCTGGGTCTCCTTTAAGAAAGCAATGTTGTATTTTTCCTGTGATGTTACCCCGAGGAAAAAGGGAGATGTTGTGGGACAGCTCTCTCACCAGGAAGGATTTAAAGATGCCTCAGTGTATTCCATGTAGGCCTTGCACAGGCTGTTCCTGGATCTGTGCAGTGCTGTGGTGGTGGGATTCCTTCTTGGGCTTCTTCTCTCACCTTCAGGGTGAGAGGTCCCTAGGCCACTCTTGGCATGGCCAAAGCCAGGCTAACGCACAGTGTTAGACGTCCTGACTGAGTCTTGTCTCCCAGCACTGGCTGCATTGACAGCAGCTCTGTGCTGGCACTTGGTGAAAGCCTGGTCTTTGCTCCCCAGAATGTGCCTATTGCATGATTCTCATGGCCTCACATCTGTGCAGTAGGCTCAAGAGCTGTGTTTGATCCATAGGGCTGTTCAAGAGCCTTCAGCAGTCACACAGCATCAGTTCCCAGGACCTGCTCACAGCCATGGACTACTGCGAGGAGCTGCTCCAGGAGATCGACATCACCAACTTCCTGCTGACAGTGTGCAGCCACGTCCGCTCCTTCCGAGAGAGCCACCAACACTTCCGTATGCACCCCAAGACGGCCAGTTTCCAAGTGGGCAGCGTAGAACAAGAGGAGGAGCAGAGCTCTAGGGAGCGGGGTGTCTTGGTCTCTGAATCCAGGTAGGGGCCCGCCTTGGTCTTGCTTGTGTTCTGAATGCTGGGCTGGGACAGATCAAGAGTCTGCTGCTGCTTCTAGGAAGGGTGTCATAGGGCAGGTGTTAAGAGACGTGTGTAGGGAAAGATATTTCCACTGGAATATGCACCTAGTATGGTGTCTACCAGGACCTTCTTGTTTTTATGATCTCTGGTGACATGCATCTTCTACCTGTCTCTTGTAGTCTTATCTCGTAAGTCCCAACTGGCCTGGGCTGAAGGGCAGTTTGTCTGCAAGTAACACTCTCAGATATGTTGTTTCTGGAGCATGTGTCTCCTGCTGCCTGACTCATTAGAGATTTGCTGTTGACTCTGGTGAACAGGACAGGTGACATCAAGCTTTACCATTTGATCATAAACGTCTGTCCTGCTAGGATATTTCTGAGTTTTGTGTTGCCTCTGGAAACCTAAGGAGGGAGAAATACTCTGCCTCACTATGCTGTGTGCTGAAGAAACATTCTAAGTTCTCCATCCTCTGTTTGCTCTTGGCTATCCTTGGTTCCTTCATGTGAGTTCACTAGAATTTGTTGGGAATCCCCAACCCTATTTCTCCTCATGTTGTCAGTCAGCGAGATGAGGCTGTTTTTGAAGAATACTCAGTGTTTGGATAGTGCAGTCACTTCGTCAAGTGCAATTTTCACAGAGAGAAGCTGTGGGAACTTTTCTTGGTTTATAAAATACACAATCTGAGTTGGGACTGGTGATTTATAATAAACATTTCTGAAGGATGTATCTGCCATCTGTATTACTACTTTGGGCACCTGGCAGTACTCCGACCAACCTTCATTGCACTCCCCAGATCACTTTCTCTGAGTTGTAGGGACTGATTCTGTCACAGAGCCGATGTGTGTGCGTGGGCCTGAGCTTTGTGCTCTCTGTGCTGCCAAGACATCAGGAATGCTGGCGTGGCAATATTTGCTGTGAAACGCCTTGAACTGGGTTTTGGGAATTCACACTGCTCCAGGCTGATCTTATACTCGGCCACTTGTCTCTGTTCCCCAGGGAGGGGATAGTGTGCTGCAGAGTAAGTGACCACAGGACTGGTGTGGTTAGGCTGCCTCTGGCCTCGCTTCAGACAGCCTGGGCGCTTATCTGGGTTCGTGGGTGGGAGGAGGGCTTCTTGGGCTGCACGGGTGGGGACTGTGGGGACATACAAGTCACCTTGTGTTTACACAGATGAGATGTGAGGAACTGTGAGGTGGGATGCTTGCTGGGTAGATAATACATATAACTACTGCTTCTTGACTCACCTGTCTGACCTGTCTGCAATCCTTTCAGTGCGGAAATGGAGGACTACAGTGAGCAGGACTCCCATAATGTTGCTAGCCCTACAGAAGAGCCGAAGAGCAGTGTGGGCACCAGTTGCTGTTCAGAGTTTCCCCTTTCACTGCTTGAAATTGGACAGCCCTGCCAGGCACACCCTGACCTGCATAAAATTATCCAGGTGAGGAACATGGGAGCTTGGTTTGGCTCCCACAGGACAGTGAAGTGAAATGTCTGCCTCATGTTTGGGATTTCTGTTTTAGGAAAAATTCCTGGAAATTGGAAGTTTACATTTCAAGCCAGTGCCATCAAATCCTCACTATTTCTTCTACTGCCCACCGTCAGCCAAGAAGGAGGTAGGCATGGTGCTGCCCTGGCAGGCACCCAGTCTTTGTGGAGCAAAGTAGCTTTACTTGTCATCAGATCTGGATTTTGGGCTGGTGGACTCCTGGGCAGACTGAGCCCTTGGAGGGCATCAACAGCCTGCTTCGCTGCCTGGCACGGTTCTAGTACCTGCCCTTCTCCTCTCCCCCCAGGAAGAGGCATCCCGGGATCAGACAGACAGGAAAGGCAGTGAGGAAATGGAGGGATCAGAGGCAGAACTGGCAGGTGAAGAAGGTAAAACTTGCTTGGTCTGTCCTGGAGAAGAAGATATCTCACTGTGGTTATGTCTGTCAGAGCTTGGCTGTGTCTGGTGGGGTCTGTTTGCTAACAGGGATCCTGTGTCAACAGGAGCTGTGTCTGGGTGCTGCATTGCCACAGAGAGTGACCCAGAGCTGGAGGTGGAGTACCGTGAGAAGCTGGAGCATGAGTTCCCCGACACAGATTCCCTCTCAGATTCCAACACAGTGAACCAGGATGATGACTCCTTCAGCGTGCTGGGAGGGGACTCGCTCAACGAGCAAGAGTTCCTGGAGCAGGAGATGCCCCCGCTCTTTGTGCACCTCACCTGCTCCGTGAAGCTGCGCAGCCAGCACAGCTCCATGCCTGTGCAATCCCTACCAACCTGTCTAGGTAAGCACAAGCCTTGCTGTGAAGTTACAGGGCAGCAGGGCATCTGTGGAGTCCCAGCTGGGGGAGCACCCCTGGAATAAAATAAACGTGCTGTGTCCTGAACAGCACTCTCGATGGACTAGCCCTCCCTGTACTGGAGCCCCCACGGTCTCCTAGCATCAGAGAGAGACATTCTCACCAGGTCTCCCACTTGCTGTGGGTTTAATTATGGAATTACCATGGAGGATGGTGATGTTCTTGGGCCTGTCCAGGTGTGGGACAATAGCCACCTCTTGCAATCTCTCTACTTACCAGCAGGCTGTGTGTGTGTGCAAGCAGAGCTGTTTGTTGTATGATGTCCTTCATCTGGGATCTCTTCTCAGGGGAAGTTCTGGGCTGTCTGGAAAGCTGCCAGGGCTTGAACACGATTGATCTGGGGGACCTCTGTGTGACACTGGACATCTTTGTGCTGACGCTACCCCTGGAGATAGAAGTTGTGAATACAGACATTCTCCACAACAGGTGGGTGGGGAGAGGCCCAGCCTTTACCCATCCTCTGCCTGCCCTTCCCAGCAAGACAGTTTCAGGTCCTCTCTCTGTACTGAGGCTGGGAATTATCTTCCTCACAGGGCCTGCCACAGCCCTTAGAAAACTAAGGTTTTTCCAGGATAGGCTCACCTTTTAGAGGGATCCTTTCTTTTTCCTCTGGAGACTGTCTGTTTATCCTCTTTGGCTCAGAAGCTGATGCTCAGCCCGCTCTCTCTCCTGTGGCAGATGCACCTCAGAGAGCAGCGTGTCCTTCACCCGCTCTCCTGGGCAGCCATCCTCTTTCCGGTCAGATGAGGATATCATGCACAACTTGGACCGGCTCCCGTCCACAGGAGATGAGAGGTATGGTGCTGCAGCTTTCTGTGGGCTCCTTTTGCTGCGCTGTGGTGGCTGCATGAATGAGAACAACTGATAGATTATTCTTGTGCTATTCCCTAGGCACCCTGCACTTTCCAACCTCCCTGGAGTGCACAGGCAGGCGATTGAAGCCACTATGAATGAGGTGAGGCAGCCTTGCCCGTTGCTTGCTTCTAACTGGAGCAATTTGCCACAGCACACAGTTGCTGCTCCACGCTTCCTAGCCTGCTCCAGGCTGTAGCCTCTGTCAACCGAAGTGACTTTGCTTGTATCACACAGGCTGTTGGCCTTGTGCTGCCCAAAAATGTGTAAAATCCTTACTCCAGTTGGGGTGGGACAGGGGGGCCTCTCTTCCAGAACCCTTTTCTTAGGTACAGTAAGAAAGAAATTAATAATGATGGGACTTGGGTGAAAACTGGGGCAGCCTTGCAGCTGGAGGTGACTTAGGTTGCTCTGTGTCCCTGCTCTGCTCAGATTCGCTGGCTTCTGGACGATGAGATCGTGTCTGCGCTGCGCCACTCGCAGGTCATCAGCACCTCCATCCTGCACCGGGTGGCCACCCACATCTACAACTCCAAGGGGCGGCCCAGCTGCCACAGCGAGGTGGTGCTGCTCCAGTTCGTCTTTGGACCCGAGCACTCGCTGGAGAAGTTCAAGGAGGTAAAGAGGGGGCCCTGAGGCAGCGTCCTACCCGTAGTTAGCGGGATGCTTATTCTTCCCTGTGTTGCAGGAGTTCAGAAGAATGGCTCTACCAGGCTACGTGCTGAATGCAGAAGGCAGTGACTACCACTACATCTCCATCAGCCGCCTGCACTCCAGACAGGCAGCCCCAAACCCAGCAGGGACACCGTGTGTGCAGCAGCAAACTGGAGGGAGCACCAGGACAGCCCTGGGCCAGGCGGGCCGGGAGGGGAGCAGTGAGGCAGAGGCAGAGAGCTCTGCGCTGCACCATGCAAGCTGTGCCCTCCCAGAAGAAGCCCAGGGTCTCTGGGGGTGGCCAGAGAGTGAGATGCGCGTTGTGCCAGAAGCTGGAAACCCTGTAGGTGGAGGCAGCCACGTGCAGGATGAGGTGAGGGACACTAAGGTGGTCTGGTGGTGGGACGGTGTGGGACCTTCTGCTAACTGAAGGTAGAGGGATGCAGGAGGGTGATGTGCAGGGGTGTGGTTGGATTTTGTGCCTGTTTTTCTGGTCATTTTTTGCGACTTTGGCTTGTGTGCAGGTCCCAGGAGAAGCACTGAGCCTTGAGCAGAGCAGAGCACCTGGCCATGACTCCCTGGAGGAGACAGCTCTGGAGACAACCATACAGTCCCTGCCATCCTCGTCTTCTGAAAAGGGCAACAGTGAGAAATCACCGTTAGTGACACCATCTGCAGCAAGCCTAGTTGAGTCTGTAACACAGGGCAGGGAAGGTAGGAGCTGCAAATGTGGGCAGGGTGTACCTCAGCCTTGGAAGTTTTTAAGGGAAGGGCCCAATTTTGGCTGTAGTGCATGAAACACATCTGTTATTCCTGTTCCAGTCCCCAAACACCAGAATCAGCACTCAGAGCTACTCGTCTCCCCTTCCCTTGCCAGGGTGCAGACAATTTGCTGTTTAATGTTACCTGGGGTAGTCTGTGCTGCTGCACTGATAGCCGTAATGACATGAAATTCCTGGTGTTACCAGTGATGGCTGCCTGAGGCCTGTACCCAGCACTGCCTGCCCATAGCACTTCTCTAATATGTGGAGCATGTGAAGGGGCTTAGCGGGTGCTTTCATCAGCTCCTCTTCCCTTTGCAGGCTCCAGCAAGCAGCGTCCCAGCCGCGTGCAGAGCCTTGTGTCAAGCCAGGGCAGCATGGACTCCGACCACCTGGGTGAGTTCGGTGCTGACAGCAGCAGCGTGCAGCCAGGCGCTGACAGTGAGGCGGTAGCAGAGGGCATGGGGCTGTGTGTCTGGGCTGGGCTGAGCCCTGAGGACAGGGCTTGGGAATGGCTTTAACCTCCCAGAGCTTGCAGCCTGGGACTGAAGTGAGGATGCGTTGCAGGTTACGATGGGGGGAGCAGTGACTCGGAGTACGAGGAGGCGTTAATGAGTGACCAGGAACCCAGGTGTCCCCTCATGCCGGACTTCTGGCTCATCATAAAAATTGAGCAGGACCGAGTGGAAGTCTATTACCACACACGGTAAGGAGGGTCCTGCTGTCTGGCCTCATTGTTGCTCGCTCATCTTTGTGGGCAGGATCTCCTTCCTGCCCTGTGTGGGTGGGGAGCTGCAGGACTAGACTGGTGCTCTGTGTGGGGAAAGCCACCATCCTTTCTGCACACACAGATGGGCACTGTCCAGGTGCCCTACTGATGCCTCTCTCCCCTTCCCTGTAAAGCAGCCTGAGCGTGGAGAAGGCAGCAGAGACAGAAGAAGAGCAGCCAGGGGAGTGCCAGAGTCTCAACCAGATGGTGGTGAAGAAGATCAGTGAAATCTGCAGGGTTGTCAATCAGGTAACAAATTGCAGAGGACAGGGGTAGAGCTGCCAGTCATTAGATGGCTTAGATGAGAAGGGACCTCTGGAGTTTGGCTGGTCCAGGCCCAGCTCTGAGCAGGGCGTGGGAGCCAGTTCAGCAGGTGGAGTCCCAGCTTGGGGGTCAAAGGAAAAGGGACTCTGTCTGGCCCTAGGCCTTCCCCGTTGCTGTCTTGTGTGGCTGTGGAAACAATAGGACTTGTCTTTTCTCATCTGTTGCAGCGCTTGCTGCTGCAAGACCTGCACGACAGCCACGTATGCAACTCGTTGCTGGTGGCAGAGAGCGAGGAGGACATTTGGAAGAGTGAAACTCCCTACAGGCAGCGTGTCTTGCCCACAGATGGTACGAATACTCCTTTTGGCTCTGCCTCAGCAGCAGTGCAGCTGACTTAAAAACAAAAAACAAACAAAAACAAACAAAAAAAACACCATTGTGTGATGGCCCCAAGGACGTGCTATTTTCTTTGCAGATTACTCAGTAGAGGAGAGCTACCAGCCCCGGGACTACCTGGCTGCCACCATGCAGTTCATGCCGGGGCACTTTGCTTGTGACGTGGTGTGGAGCACGCTCATCCACGTGCATTCACGCCTCAAGATGGGCCCCAACATGGGGGTCTCGCGAGGTGTGTACAGCCCGGGTTCCTCCTCGCTTTGTGTGTCAGGAGTCTGGCTTCTGGCTGGACTGGCACGACAGGAGGGGGTGTGGGGTAGCTAACATCCCACGTTGCTCACAGCTATCCAGGCGCTTCGGTCGGTGCTCAACGCCTTCTCTGTGGTGAACAGGAAGAATATGTTTGTCTACCAGGAGCGTGCCACTAAATCTGTCTTCTACCTCAGGTAAGAGTCAGCTTGACGTGTTGGTGTAACCCTGCCCTGCTACATATTGCACCAGGCGGAGAGCTCTTTGGGGCAGGAAGTGTCTACCCAGCCTCAGGGACCCTGCTGTGACCCAGGCAGCAAATGTCTGGTTTCTGATGAATCAGAGTCATGCCAAACCAGACCCCTGCTGCTCTTCCTGCACTAAATCTTTACCTGGAAGGAAAAGTGTTGTTATGTGAGGGAAACAGACCCATTTTTGTACAAGCTCTGTGCTGTAAGGACTGATTCCTGGGAAGTCCTCAGGGGGGAGAGTAAGGAGGATGTATATCTTCTGGTATGATGCTGCCATTCTTGGGAAGGGAGGCTGACGTGTCTTCCTCCTATATTCAGGCTGACTGAAACCACGTACAGCGGGAAGGTGTGGGAAGCAGAGAGCACCGGTAATCCAGCATCTCGCTCCCTGGCACTGACACGCAGTCAGGAGCCCATCTACACTGAGGATCTAACAGTGAGTGCTGCTCTGTGGGACTGCACGTGGGTTTTGGTCACAGAGTGCGTGTGTAGAGTAGAGGAGGATGGGTGTTTGGGGAAAAGGGGAAACTTGGTAGTTCCAGCTACCTGGATTTTATGTAGGGTAAAACTTATATTGCGGATGTGTGTGTGGGGGGGGGGGGGGGGGGGGGGCAGCAGTAGGGGCCTCTGCCTGACCTTGCTGACAGATGCTGACAGATATGGCTGGTACTGGTTCTGGGATTCACATGGGAACTGCTTTCATGCATCTGTTTTTTTTTTGTTTGTTTGTTTGTTTGTTTTGCCTTTCCAGGGCTCTCGTTCCTCTCTGGACACAGCCTCGTGCCGTAGTGTGGACTCTGCTCGTCCAGTGGGACAGGTAGACAGGCACATCCAGCTGATGGTCCATGGAGTTGCCCCAGCAGGTAAGCATTACAAAACCAGGCAGCAGATAAACTGTACTGCTGCAAAGCAGAGGAATGAAGCTCTGGTCCTTGCCCTCTTTGCTTGAAGAACAAAGAGAGAACATTCCTCCGGAGCAAGCTGCTCTTCCTTAGACCGTTCTGCCTGGGTGGAAATGTGAGGAAAGTACCCAGTGCCCATGATGAGACCTCTTGCAGACCAGGTGGCTTATGCCAGCTTTCCTTGTGCAGAAGTACATTTGTCTTTGCTTTGTCAGTAGCCTTTTGTGTTCAAGAACAGGTGGAAAATGATGTTTGAAGAAGTTGATGGTGGGGAAAGATAAGTTCCCTGTGAGAGGTGTTTGTGAGGGTGGTACAATCTGGACAGGTAGAGGGAAGTGGCTGTGGTCATTACTGGATGAAGTGAAAAAGTTGTTTGTGCCTCTGCTTCCTTGTTAGGGCCTGAGATCACAGATGAGTTGGTGAAAGTGCTGCGCAGGCGCCTGGATGAGGCCACCCTGGATATCATCACTGTGATGCTGGTGCGGAACTGCAAGTTGACCCCGGCAGATGTTGAGGTACCTACCAGGATAACAGCTCTGCTCATCCTGTCGCACATCACTCTTTTCCTTCTTTTTGACCCATCTCAGCCCTTCTCTGCCCCAGGGCGGAGAAGGCCAGGGCAGTCTGCTGCACCCCATCCCAGCTCCAGTGGTTGCTTAGTCTGGCATTCACAGACATACACACTGTGTGAGTGCCAGGGTAGTTGGTGGGATCACCCCTGCTGGGGTTCCCAGCATGGCAGGGCCTCCCTGTGAATACACATGGAACATTAGCCCCATGTCTGTCTCAGGGTGCTGTCTGAGCTCTGCACACTGTGCTCTCCCTTTGTGCACCCAGCTGGTGTCATTCAGATGCATATCAATGCCCCAGGGCATCCTGCTAGACTCAGCTGAGCTTTAAAGCCTTCTTTCTGCAGTTTATCCAGCCCCCTGGGACACCACCCACAGAAGTCCTGCAGTTTGTGCTGCCACCTTCAGCTCTACCTTGGCTGCATGCAGTGGCCTACTACCTGCGCCAGAACCTGCTCATCTTCCTGCACACCCCAAAGTACACGGACAGCAACGTGGAGCACCACTTCAAGGTGAGGAGAGTGACTGTCTGCCCAGCTTCCACCTGCTGCTGGGGGGTGCTTGCTGGGGCAGCTCAGCTGCTGTGTTCCCAGCTCTGCCGTGTGTTGTTAGGGAGGAATTGACACTGAATAGTAAAGTCTGGAGGAGTTGTGCAGGGCAGCAAGCAGATCCTGTGTGGCTTGGTGTAAACCCGGACAGGCCTCGCTTTGTCTCAAGTGGTCGCTTGCTGTGCAAAACGTAGCAGCCATAAAGCTCATGCTTTATGAGCTTTAGTCTTCTCCCAGGAGCATAAGAAGAGACCTACTTGAAAAGTTGAGCTTGGTTCATTGCACAGCCAAGCTCTAAAGACTGAAACATCGGGGTTAATAAAAGTTTGGGAGCAGCTACCCACTCCTTCAGCATGGCCATAGCAAGAATAGAAGGTGAGGCCAGATGTGCAGTGCCTTGTAACACTGCATAGAGCTGTAGGAGGGTCCTTCTGCCAAACAGTTGCCAAGACTCCACTGGTAAGTGGTTTTTAAGTAGGTATGGACTGCCTGCTACATACTGGGGAATGAGCTCTGCACATGTGGACCTCTGCTTCCAGTCAGTGGAGGTTCTCTCGTCTCTCACTTTTTTCTTTCTTGCGCCCCTCAGCACTACTTCAACCACAGTGGCAGTGTCCCTGACCAGGATCTCTACCTGTACAACAAGCCGGGTGGCCAAGGCACTGGTGGCAAAGGTACTGTGCTCAACTCTTTTTTTTTTTTTTTTTTTTTTTTTTTTTTGAAGGAGGGTATGGGGCTGTGCATTGGGGAGCGACTTCCCATGTTGGAGAGCTCTGAATGACTGAGGAGGGCCAGTGTCAGAGCAGTGGCTAAGGGATGTGCAGGGCATGTGCCTGGGAGACTGCAGAACTGCATGGATGGTAGAACGGAGCTAAGGAGTCCCCCAGAGCAACTTGCTAAGCTTGGCTTGTGGGTGTAGGAAGCAGCTCTAGATTGCAGCTGCTGTGGGGCAAGACAGAGCCTGGGGCACAGCTGTAGGGGCAATGCCTTTGCTCTTTCCTGTGGACTGCTGGAGGAAGGATTGGATAGGGCTAATCCTGCAGCACGCTGTTGTGTCGTGTTGTGCCAAGGCCATGTGGTCTGTTACCTGGCCATCGTGAGTCTTGTTGTGTCCCTTGTGCACAGTCTGAATGTTCTTCTGTTGTGTAGGTACCATGTCGGACCTTGTGCAGCACCTCTTTCCACTCTCCCACTTCCAAGGTAGCACCTCTGGCTCCAAGTACTACTCTAGTTTCCCCTCTCATGCAGATCCCTGGTCCCTCTGGTCCCTGCTGTTCTTGTTCCCCTTGTGCTGTGGCTTCAGCTCTGACTCCTCTGTGTGTCTGTGTGTGTGTCCTTCCAGCTGAGTCGCCTTTTTCTTGCTGGCTGGGTAAATGAGCAAACAGAATAAATGAGCAAACAGAACAAATGAGCAAACAACCTGCTTGCAGGCAGTGAGCTTCAAAGTTCTACAACCCGTTTCCCCACAGGCCTAAATGGCCATCTCATCTCTGAGAAGGACAGGGATTGTAGTCTTCCAGTTGCAGTCCCAAGCCTCAGGGCGTAGCACCATCATGCTCCCTGCGTGTGGGCTGGGGGCTGCCTTGCACACTGAAGGGCCGGAGTGACCGGGCACCTCTAGGCGTGTACTTTGTCCTTCAGGGAGCCTGGGTTGGAGGGGGCTTGGAGAGCCCTTCATAGCTGGGAGCTTGCAGGTCACTTGCACCCCAACATCTTCACAGGGCGCGATGGATGAATGCGTAGCCAAGCTCCAAGGCTCTGGGCCGGAAGGTTTTTGGCAGCCCTCGCCAACTTACCTCTTCCCATAGCTACACAGCTCAGGCTGTGTCCACCCTGTCGGGGCTGTTTCTTACCTGTTGCATTTCTGCTTCTCCGTGCTCCTGTGACAGAACTGGCAGCCTTGTTCCCTGCTGGCAGGGCAGCAGCAGCCGTCGGCTCTGCCCCAAGGGACTGAGCCTGCTGCGGTGCTTGGCGCTTGCTTGGCAAACCAGCTCCTCTCGGGAGCACGTGCAAACGAGCATCTGCTCCTGTGGCTGCTGACCTGGCCCGCTTGAAAGCACTGCTGTGGGTCCCCCATTTCTGGAACACGTGTCCCTAGCATGAAGAGGACATGGGACGTTGTGCTCAGCTGTTATCTCCTTGCTTCAGGTGGACTGAAGCAGAGTGGAGCTCCAGGAAGGGCTGTGGTCTGGAGGCCTGCCAGAGACTTACTGACACCTAAATCCCAGAGAGCTGCCCTGCTGCAGCAAGAGGCCACGTGAGGCAGGAGGGTCTTGAGCGAGGCTCCAAAGGGGGATGAGACTGGGTGAAGTCCTGGTTTCCTCTTGCTTTGATATTTAGGAAATGATACATTTCTCCGTTGTTTGCTGGATAAAGGGTTGTTCCTGTGCCTGGCTAGGGGAGAGAGATGTCAGTCTGGTGCAGAGCACCTATGAGATAAGGCAGCTTCTGTATTCTTCTGCCAATGCCTTGTAGATTAAGATTTCCTCAGCGTGAATGCAGGGATGCTGCACTCTTGCCTGAATGCCCAGCTCCCTCTTTTGGGAGCAGCGCTCTCCATCTCAGTGCCCTCTCCCTTGCGCCTGGCATGTCTTGGAGGAAAGGGTGCTGAGGAGTTTACACTTCTCTAGGCAGGATGGAAGCCAGGTTGTTCGGCTGGTTAGATGTGGGCACAGGCTGCTAGGGCTGTGACAACACCCACCCTGCACACCCTGCCATCCACGCCTCGGGGCAGCTTTGCCATCCAGTCACCCGAGTGCTGGCTCAATTGGCTGGGGGGCTTTGGACCTTACAGCTCCATCCCCGCTGCTGTTCCCCTGGTGTCCTGGCCAGGAGATGGGCTGCAGGGGGTGAGCTCCTGGTTTGTTTTGTCCCCCAGCTGTGCTGATGTGTGGGGAAGGCACCCTGTCTGTAGGCATGTGCAGTGGGAAGCAGGCCCTGAGCGTAACCTGCAACAAGGTGTTGCCTGTAGTGTTGCTCTGCAGGGAGTCAGTGTCCTGTGAGCCCAGAGGGGGCTGTTGGAGAATATCTGGGCTCTGTCTGTACTCTGTCCCTTGGGAGGACAGGGATGGTGAGCCCCATCCCAGAGGGATGCAGGAGGGAGATTCTCAGGGTGATGGGGACACCCAGTGCCAAGCAGCGTGCTTCTTGCCCTGCCTCCTGATGAACACAGCTAGTTACCTCTCCCCTGGCTGCTTCCCTTCCCGTGGGCTCTGCCTGCCGTGTGCACCCGTGGCACTGTGAAACCCGAGTGATCAGAGGACAATCCCAAGCCCTGATGGGCAGGCGTGGGGTGGCCACCGTGCCCCTTAGGGTGACAGGGGCTGTCTGGGGCTCTCCCCACAGGGATCGCGTGCATTGCCCTCACGTTTGTGGATGAGAACGGCAGCCCCACGGTGCTGCCCCACGGGGAGAGGCCCGACCACCTGAGGACAGCTGCTTCCTCACCCATCGTGGGCCTGCTGCAGGAAGCTGACTTCGAAAGTCTCACTGCTGTTAGCAAGCACCAGCCTGAGGCCGGCACCCTGCCTTCAGGTAGGCAGTGAAAATTGCTGATTCTCTGCTGCCTCTGCATCCCCTGGGGCGCCTCCGAAGGTTGGGGGTGCAGAACTATACAGGGCTACCCTCTTCCCAGCAGAGCCCTGCGTGCTGGTGCGCCTGGACATCTGGGAGAAGGGCAACATCAGCCTGCTGCAGCTGTCGGAGAAGCTGCGCGGGGCCCTGCGCCACGCTCTCTGCGACGCCGTCATGGAGTTCCTGGTGCTGCCCGCCCCACTCTGCCTGGAGGCCGCCTGCCCCCTGGCTGCCACTGACGTGGAGGAGCTGAGCTCTGCAGGTGAGAGTGGGATGGGATGGGACGGGCACCCTGAGCCCCCCACCAACCTTTTTTGTCCTCCCTGTGGGAGCTCAGCTTGTGCTGGGAGGGGATTTGGGCCGGGGAGGGAAGAATCCACTGTCCCCTCTGCCAGCTGTGCTGTGTGATGTCCCAGGGGAGAAGCAACGTAAAAACAGGGTTGGAAGAGATCTTTAGAGGTTGATCTCTGCTCCAGAAGACCGAATTAACTTTGCCAGGTGTTGCTGAGGGCTCACTCCCTTCTCTCCATCTGGCCAGCCATGGTGGTGTACAGAAGCCATGGGCACGTGGATGTCACAGTGGGGGGCTCTGAGGCATCTCATTTGCTCTGTCTCCACAGGAGGCCTAAGGAGGACCATGTCAGAGACCAAGGGCCTGGCCATGAGTACCAGTGGGACTGGCAAGAGCTGCCCTCCACCCTTGCAGTTCACATCTGCCCCTTCAGCCAGCCCTGGGGAGCCAGTGACACCCACAAGCAAGCTGGGCCGCCGCAGCTTCTGGGATATGCTGGTAACACTGCTGAGGGACTGGTGGGGAGCAGGGCCCGCAGGGCCTCACGGTGGTGTTAGGCCAGGAGGGAGAGAAGGGAGGGATCTGGCTGGGGTAGGGAGGCCAGGCTCGGCAACCCGGGTGTTTGAGATCAGGGCAACAGCTGGGCTGTGGATATGCAGAGTCTTAACCCTGCACCGCTTCTTCCTAGAGCAAGGCAGAGTCCTCAGAGCTGGGCAGCCCCAAGACTACTGATGACATTGTGCTGGAGAGGCCAGAAGAGGCTCGCACAAGGCGGCGACACAAGACGGAGAACGTCAAGCAGCACTTGAGCCAGGATCGGGCCACAGCCACAGCTGAGCTGGAACAGGCACAGAGGTGAGCATGGGCTGTGGCCAGGCAGCTGGGGTGTCGCTGCGCAGAGCTCCCCGGCCTGACATCCCCCTGGCTCTTTGTGCAGCTCAACCCTCTGTACAACATCCCCTTTCCTTGAAGTGTCTCCCTTATGCAGCCAGCTAGGGGAGCTGCCTTCCACACACAAAGCTGTGATCTGTATTGCTGCTGGGAGCACAGCTGGCTCTCCCTGCCAGAGGTCCCTTCCCCATACAACACCTATGGCTGCAGACCCAGGGGGACAAAACTCAAGCACTATAGCAGCCCAAAAAGGGGATTCCCTGGGCTCTGCTCTGGAGCTGGGAGGGAACCATTGCACCTTTTTGCCTTTGTTGGTCTTGATTTTGATCTTGTATAATGATGCTGCTCTTCCCTCTTCCCAGGCGCCGAGCCTGCCAGTTGGAAGAAGGGGATGTGGGCACCATGCACCCGCTTTTCAGTCAAACCTGCCAGCAGTGGATGGCATTCATGAACCAACTGGGTATGTATCTCAGGCCACAGCAGCTGTGGAAATGATGGAGCTCCCAGATGTAGCAGGGAGGAAGGATCTGAGCCTCTGAAACACTCTGGGACTGAGAAGCTGCATGGAAAACCCCCACCCATGCAAGGAGGGAGAGGAGGAGGCAGGTAGCAAAGTGGAAGAGGGATGCCCTTCAGATGGCTGGATCTGGGTCTTTGTGGCTGCTCTGTTGCTGCTCTCTGAATACTGCGCACTCCAGCATTTGTCCTCACACCTTACGCTGGCAAGGCAGAGCTGTCCACCTCATCAGAGAGATGAGGAATAAGGCAGGAAATAAGGAATGTATGGAGGAATGAAGTGCCAGGCTCAGGGCATGTGGAAATTTTGTTCCAGGCTTGACTTCAGGCCGGAACCTGAAACAGGGATGATTTCAGCTTTTATCTTTTTTGTATTCGTTGTTCTACAGCTCTGCCTCTGCTTCAGGAGAGGCAGGAACTTGGCCTGCCCTGGGCAGCAGCCCTGCAGTGGGGCCCCCTTGGCCTTCTGCACTGCCAAGGACAGGGCTTGGGAGTCCTGGCTGAGTCCAATAGTGCTTCTCCCCCACAGGGTGCCCGTCCGTGCAGCAGTGCTCAGCAGAGATTGTGTCCCGCTTCCTCCTGTCCTCCATTCTGGTGGAAGTGGTGAACCTGGTCACTGCCCTGGCAAGCGACACCACCGTCAAGGTGTTTGAAAAGATCAGGTGAGTTACGTGGCTCACGGGGGCTGTTCTGCACCAGCAGTAGCCCATCAGCTGTGCCAGCCTCTGCTCCCATGGCTCTGTTTGTCACACACCTTTGGTGCTCTTCCCTGCAGCTGCCATGGGAGCACTGCCTTCCTGCCCTATAAACCCGGCCAGAGTGCCAGTCCTCGCCCCGCAGCCGTCAGACACTTCATCCTGCTGGGGCGCAACTTCCACCAGTGGCGCTGCAGCACGGAGCAGGGTGAGCAGGCTCCATGGGGTTGTGTGCTGGGGACTTTTGGGGTGGGAGATGTATGGGCAGGGTGCCTCTCCTTGCTGGGACGGGCTGCCTGTGCCCAGAGGTGGGCAGTGAGGTGTCTGTTGTCAGCTGCTGGGATCTTATTCTCAGATTTGCTTTTAACTGCCTATTTCAAGGGGTATCTCAGGGGGAGGTATGCAGGGAAAAATATGAAGAACTGGGCAAATAGGATTGAGATGAAAATCGTGGGGCCTGGGAGGTCTTTGGTTGGACATGATGAAGCAGAGCCAGGGTGAGCTGAGTGATCACACAGGGTTATCACAGCAACGTAAGTAATAAAGGTAAAAGTGAACAAAGGCCCCAAGAGGGGAGGCTTTGGGTTGTGATGAGGAAAATACCAACGCTGTTGCTCAGGGTCTTGGTTAGATGATGTGTGGACTCTGTTCAGATGTCTTCTGGGAGTGATGAGCTGAGCAGTAAGTACCATGGCACAACATCCTGCTGTCCTGGGATGGACTGGTACTGAGGGTGACAGCTCTGGGTACTGAGGGTGACATCTCTGGCTTCTTCCAGCTCACAAAGGGCTCCAGCGCTTCGAGGCCATGGAATTCAGCTCAGCAGAGAGAGGCTCTGACCCAAGCCTCGCTGGACGAGACCTGGCACCCCGGCAGAGGTTTCTCTTCATGGAGATTATTGACAAAAAGGTAGCCATGATGCCTGTGTGATACTGCCTGCTGAAAGCCAGCCTTTTCCCAGCTGGCCCAGGGCTAGAAAGAGGAACAGTGCTGCTGTGGGCAACCAGCCTGCCCCAGGCAGGAGCCCTGTGCCACAAGCAGAGCAGTGGTTCCCTGCAGCTGTCCCTGGCTCCTGCTGTCCCACTGTGGATTGCAGTTGCCTGTTGCCCACAGCAGGGCCCAAATCAGCCATGGCACTTGTGCTGCCAGTTCAACACTCTCTGCTGTGGCTGTTAATGGGGTGGTGTAAATGGGTGGCTGTCACTATTCCTGTCCCAGCCTCACCATCTGAAGCCACCTGGAGCTGCAGCAAGTCCCTCCCAAAGCACCTGGAGCAGCCTGTGTCACTGTGCAGGACTGAGCAGATCTTTCACCCTTCCTCCCTCTCTTCTCTCTCCAGCTGACACTTTACACCTACAACTGGTCCCCAGACCTGGGAGCCAACTTGAACTGCTCACTCATTCGCCTGCTGCAGTGGCAGAACGCCCGGTCGCACATCGTGCACTGCCTCATCAGCCAGAAGCTGGGACTCTTCCACCACCACTGCTTCATGGACACGCCGTGGCATGAGGACAGCAAGCAGGTAGGGCACCCTGCCCGGCAGGGCACTCCTTTCCCCATCTGCAGGGGCCTTGGCAGCTCTGGGGTCTGAGGAGGTTTACAGACACTTCTGTGCTTTTGTGCACCAGTTGGAAGGCATCCCCAGGAGCTTGCATGCCCAACTGATGACAGAAACTGGGTTTACTCTGTTCTTGTGAGTCTTTGCTCCGAGGCTGGCAGTAAGGAGGCTTTCATGGCTGTGTCTCCTTGCTTAGGAGCCAAATCCTTTCCTGAACTCCACTCTGGAGGTGGATGCACTGATCCGGAGCCCCACTCCCCCACCCAGCAAGGACCAAGGCCGGCTGAGCAGCTCCGCACGCAGCCTGCCACCTCTGCACTTCCATCCCGATGTGGTGCCCTTCGACGAAGCTCTGCGGGATGTTACCACTGTCAAACACATACCCCATGGGCCCGAGCTGGGACCTTTTGACCCCGTGTCTTGGCATGGGGCCCAGTTCCTGGAAATCAAGAGCATGGAGAGGAAAGGTAAAGCAAGAGGCGTGCTGTCACTGGAGTCTAACTGCCTCTTCCCACCCCTGCTCCTGGAAAAGGAGCTCAGAAGGAGCAAACTGGAAGTTCTGGCAGAGGAGGCAGTTCTGAGCTATTCCTTTGGGGTAATGGGATGGGTTGTGGCCTGTGTAAGTAGAGTGGGGAGGATGGGAGTGATATGCAGTGACAGTATTTGGGGATGTAGCTTGATACAGCTATGGCTGCTCTCTTTCCTCCAGAGCTGGAGAAGCAGATGAAGATTGAGAATCTCTTTGTGACCTGGCAGCAGAGATCAGCGCAGTCCAACATGCCGATCAGTGTGAGTGCAGCTCAGGCAGGCAGCAAAGTGAGCCCAAAAAGGAGCAGCGGAGCTCGGAGTGGGCTGTGTACCGGGGGTGGTATCTGGCCGTGGAGCAGTGTGTTCTGCTTGAACTTCTGGGTCTGCTGGGCTCTAGTGCTGGGATTTTCAAATGGGGCTTTGCTGCCCAGCACTGGAAGAACTGTAAAAGCAGGGTGGTTGCCTAGAAAGTTTGATCCCCACTTGAGCAGCACGGTAATGTTACAGACAGCTTGTTCCTGGTCTTGATGAGTTATGTGTGTTTGTAATGTTTGTAACTGTGTTCCTCTTGTGCTATGCAGCTGGCAGACCTGGAGACCCTGAAGCAGTCCTCACGCCTTGTTCACTACTGTGCTACCCCTTTGCTCTTCGACCCAGCCTTCCGGCAGCAGATCCAGACTGACCAGCAGGGCAAGGTAGAGGGGAAGGTGAGTGCCAGAAAGGGACAGTGGGTTTGATTTTATGCACTGGAAAAAAGAGGATGGCTTTGCAGTCTTTTTTCCAAGATAGCTCAGAGGAGAGCTGACCCCTGCATTACAGGATGAATTTGCACCCTTGGCCCAGGGCTTTCACCATGGTGAAGACAGAGACTGAGAAAATCATTGGGTCATCAAAGCCTTTTTCCTGCTGTTGTACCATCCCTAGGAAGACTTGGCTACCCAGGGAATCCAGGGGCGAGTCTAGCAAAGCCAGCTGTCTGGCTCTAACCTGTTGGGGAAACAAAACTTCCCCCTGTGCATTCAGCAGCCAGACTTGGTAGAACTTGCCTGGACCCAGCAAATAGCTGGAACAATTGAAAGCAAGCTGCCTGAATCCTGAGCAGGTTGCAGCCTGATAGAGTCTAAGCAGTGCAGATCCTGTACTGGCCATTCATGGTCTGTATGTGTGAGAAGGGAAGAAAAAGCTGTTGTAATTTATCTAAATGTCAAGAGGATTCTGACAGGGTCTTTAAGCAGAGGTTGCTACAGAAATTGAGCACTCAAAAGAGAAAAGAAAAGTATTACCCCAATGAAATCTTAACTTTGTGTTTGGAACAGAGCAAAGTGAAAATTGGCTATTTGATTTGAAGAGCCTGGCAGCAGGGGTTTCAAGGTTGTGTATTGGGTTCTGTATCTGCAGATAAGTTATCGCAGCACATATGAGATGCCAAGCTCGGAGATGCTGTGTAGCACTTCAGATTGCTCCGAACAGAAGGGCTGAAAGGAACTCGCCCTTGAGAAGCCTGTGAAATGAGGGGTATTTTGGAGCTGGGACCTGGTTCCCAGGAAAGCAGAGCACAATGTGGGAAGAAACTTTAATTCCTCCTATATTGCACACTAACTGCAGAGCCTGTGTGAGCAGAGTAGACAGCCCAGTGGGTTTCTGCAATTCGTGGACAGTTTGATACAAAAGGCAAACCAATTAGAATACATCAGAAAATTGTGTTATTGTGGATGATATTCTAATATTTTTCTAAAATACTAGTGGATGAATGTCTTTGTTTGGACAAGTGAGACACCAGGCATCTTGTGGCTAAGGCACTGAACTAGAGCAACTCGGAGAAGGTTAGAGAGAAGCTGGAGAGACTCTAGGTAAAGAGACCTACTTCTGGGGCAGGTGGATGAAAGGGCAGATAGAAATATGTGAGAGAGCCACAGGCTCAAAGGAGGGAGATCAAGAAAAGAAACTTCAGTGTCTCATAGCACAAAGACAAGTAGTATTCAAATACATCAAAAGGGGAACTTAAAATGGTTAAAAGGAAACATTATTCATACTGTGTTACTGAACTAGAAGTAACACAGTAAGAAAAACCCGAGATGTCACCAGGATTCATAAAAGAATTGGACTGTTACATGGCAGCAGAAGCTGAGGCACCACAGAGCTCTGTGTGAACCAGCTGAGAGTGAAGCAGGACTTTGCGTAAGCCATTCTGCGGGGGGAGATGTGAATTATCTATCCCCTTCTGCCAGTGCACCTCTTCTGGCAGTCGGTTGCAGTGCTGTTAGGTCAGGCAGGGGCTGGGTAAGCCTTGGATCTTGTGTTCCAGCACGTGCAGTGTCAGCTGTTAGTGCTCTCTGGCAGCGGGAAATCTGCCCTCTGCTCAGCCAGCACAGCTGGTGGTTTCCCAGCGAGCGTCCCCTCGCACAGCAGTCACAGCAGCTCTCCTCAGGAAATTATTTTTCTCTCCCAGAAGCGCCACCGCTCAAATGACTCCACAGCTTCAGGGAGAGACCGCAGCCACAGCTGTGACTCGGCGGAAGGACTGCCCTGCAAGCTGAAGGAGGAGCCCTGGCTGCAGGAGATGTGCAACGCCTTCTTGCAGCAATACATCCAGTACCTGCAGAGCATGGGCTTCATCCTGGTCCAGGTGCGGCCACCGTCACCCACCACTCGCAGGTCAGTGATGTTCTGGGAGAGCTGTTGGTGGAGAAGGGCTGACCCAGAGCCGTGCCCTGGGTTGGCACAACTGGAGGGGTCGGTTCCCCTGCTCAAGGCTCTCTCTTGTCACTTCCAGTAGCACAAGTCGGATCCGAGCTCTGGCAGCAATGGGTGTGGAGGGGAGAGGATCCTTTTCCTACACAAAGCCAAAAGCAGAGGGGAGTCCCAAGGTGAGTGCTTGTGCTGCTAGAGAAGTGGAACTGGGATGGAAGTCAGGCTGTGGAGTGGGGCACTTATGGTTGGCTTTTGAATCAGTTTCTCATGGAAGGGAGGTGTGAGAGTAGAGAGGGGACTGAAGCAGGAAAAGAATCCACCTAGACCAGAACCGTCTTTGGGATGGTGGGCCAGGTGAGACCTCCTTCCCTTCCTGCCTGTCTTCCTGCAGCTCTCAGAAACCCTTCCTGAGACTGGGTGGAACCAGGGCAAATCTCAAGAGGACAGTAACAGCTTGAAGGTGCAGCAGGACAACTTGATGGCAGGAGATGCTGCCTTCTTGTGTGCATAGCTAGCCAGGAAAGGGATTGGCTACCTGCTGTCTTTTTTCACTATCAAATGAGAATGTTAGGGGCTAGTCTAAGTTGAAAGGAAGTGTTTCTTCATTCATCAGGTGGCACTGGTTTTGTGAACGTTAAGAGCTTATATGGGTTAAAGAGAGAATAGGTAAGTACCTGGAAGAGGAATCCATCAAAATTGCTAGGTAGGCAGAATCCACCTGTGGGTCAGGAAACCCAGGGAGAATGGAAGCACAGCATTTGCCGACCCTATTGTCACCCTTTCCTGGTACCTGCTTTTGGGGTATGCTTGGGGGCCCAAGTTGGTACAGGACTGGGCAAGACAACACCTTGCAGTTAAAACAAGGAGAGAGCAATCCACGGGAACAGCTTAGTGCAGGGGCAAGTGATTTTTCTGGCAGCAAAGCTCTAAATCCCAGTTGGATGCCTCTGATAACTGCTGTGTGAGGCAGATGTGATAACCTGGTGAGTGCTCAGCAGGGAGAGGTGGGAGTGAGGCTCTGTGGGCAGCATCACCCCTCAGCTCACAGAGCCTTCAAACTGGAGACCTCCCCAGTGTAGGCAGGAGGTGAAGGGAGCAGCATCTCAAGGGCCGCTTATTAGCTTTGTTAGAATTCTTCTCATAGTCAGCTCTGTCATGCCTCCAGTGAGGTTGGTTGATGAGGTTCCTCTGTTTCCACCTCTGCCACAGAACCTCATGGCAGCCCTGCGCCCTGGTGTGGGGGCTGCTCTCCTGTGCCAGAGAGCTTCTCCAGCTTTGTTTTTCTCTTCCCAGAGCACAAGCCCTGCTGTTGCCACTTATCATCTGCAGAGAGCTCTTCCAGGCGGGATTGTGCTGATGGAGCTGGCCTTCCAGGTGAGACAACAAGAAACAAAGTATGGGCTGTGGGAGTCTGGGACAGTCTGAAGAGGAGGCAGTGTGAAAGATGAGGAGTGCAGCAGGAACATATGATTAGTCCTTTCTGGTCTTGCATCTTCCACAGTCCTGCAGGACTTTGAATCAGTTAGGGACAGTTCTGAAGGGCTGAGAAGCAGTAAGAGTTGCCTGGAGTGGAACTGACACAAGCAAGAACTTAGCACCAGGTAGTGCTCTCTGTTTTCAGACACATGTTGGCTGGTCTTCCCTGAGGCCTGCTTAGTTCAGACAGGAGAGGAGATGAAACAGGGAGCAAGAGTGTCAGGGACCCAGCCCAGAGGGTGAATTGACGAGTATGAAGTGCAGCCAGCCTTGTGGGAGCTGCTCTCCTTCCTCGGAGAGGCCCAAGGCCTGTGCTGTGCTCAGTGTGCTCTCTCCTCCAGGGCTATTACTTCTGTGTGAAGCAGTACGCGCTGGAGTGCTCGCGGATCCCCATGGGCCAGTCTGTCAACTCCCAGGTAATGGCTTTGCAAACGCAGCTGGTGCTCGTTGGAGTCAGGGGCTGCTGTGGGACAGAGCAGGCATTTCGGGTGCAGCAAGTTCTGGAATGCTCGGCTCCCTCCTGGAAAAGCAGAACCATGCAGAGCTTTCTGCAGCCACATGCCCTGTGTAGCAGGCTGCTTGAGCAGACCTGGAGTGCAGTGCAAGGGGATGGGAGATTTGACAAGAGGATGACTCTTGTCCTAGCTTTGGGGAGCAGTTTAGAACATGCTGGGAAGGAACAGGAGCAATTTTGGCCAAAAATGGCTGCTCCAGAGAAAGCCAGTGCATGGAAAGCCAGAAGCTTTCTGCTTCCATTGAGCAAGAGGGAAGCAGAATGGGAACAGGGATCTGTGAACATGGCTGGCTGCCCTTTGCTGGAGCAGATCACTTTCTACACCATGAGCCCTGGTTCTTGAAACCTCTGTGCCTTGTTCTACAGCATCACGTGGCTGCCTGCACCCTTCTCTTTTGGTGCATTAGGGTGTCTCCTGCCTGACCCCAGGGCACTGGGTTGCTGCCTAGAGGCTGGCTACCTCCAGCCCGTATGAGGCAGCAGAAACATACGACCATAGTTCCCTTTCCTGGGTGGCTCTGTAGCTATGTTTTGTCTTACATATGTCAAGAATAGCTGTGTAAGCTTAGAGCCTACGAGGACCTTGCTGTAGTCCCTGAGAGTTGGCTGAGGCTTTCCTGGGAAGCCTGCATTGCATAGGGCAGGGTTACCAGTCTGCAGCTGGCATTGCATGGATCGTCCAGGCTCTCTGGCTCACATGGGAAAAGGCTTTGCCGGGTTCTGCAGTGGGAGGGCACGGTGCTGGGAGCAGCGGGTGAGAGGTACGGGGCTTGCTGCAGGGGGCTGGCCAGCCTTGCCACGTGCTGGAACCAGCCCAGAGGTCCCTCAGGTGGGGCAGGGCTCCTCTGCCCCGTCTCTCCCCATGTCCCACCCTGGGCCTGTGTAGGACGGGCTGGAGCAGGAACAGGGCAGTGCTTTGTCCTTCTTCCCACTGGCTGTGCATCTCTCTCCATCAGGGCACTCTTGCAGCCAGAGCTCGCAGCAAGAGCTGCATGGGACCCAGCTCCGTCTCTGAGTCCGCGGTACGTCCTCTCCTCCCGCTGCCATGCTGGGCACAGCAGGGCCTGCCCAGCGCAGGGCTGAACCCACGGGCTGTGCTTTCACCCTTTGTGCCCCAGCAGCCAGCCTCTCACCTCCTGCTGCCGGAGCAGTGTGTGCCACAGAGGGCAGCACAGCTTGGGAGGAGGATGGGGTGGGCCTTGGGTGCTCGCATGGGGCAGCGCCTTGTGTTCCCTGCTCCTTACCCTGCCCTTTCAGGGACGGAGCTATAGGCTCCTTGCCGGGCTGGTCCCGGCTGTGCTGGCTGCCCTCTGGCTCACGGGGCAGAGAGCAGATGTGTTCTTGTGCCACTGCCTCCTGCCTGCTGGTTTCCCTGCTTGCCCCATCCTTAAGCCAAGAGGTTATTAGGGTGTGGGATAACTGCCAAAGAGGGCAAAGAGCTGAAAGACATGAAAATGGCACTGTGGGCTCCTGGCATGAGGGCAAGGCTGAGGCTTCACCAACACCATTCCCCGCCACAGCAGCTGTGCTGGGGGCATGGCTGAGGGCGTGTGTGTGTGAAGGTTGGTGCTGCCTTGGTGAAGGTCCAGCATGCTGGGCAGAGGGGACAGCAGTGCTGGAGAGGCTGTGACACACCAGCCACGGCTGGGTCGCTGTTCTTTATGGGTCATTAGCAGCTCTGATGCCCATCTCTGGGTCAGCCACTCTGCCCAGGCTGCAGTGCTGCCTCCTGCTCCCAGGGCTGCTCGGTGAGTCAGTCCTTGCCTGGGGATCCAGAACTTGCTGGGGCTCCAGCCCCGGTGCATCCTGTACCTGCTCAGGGACGAGGCAGTGCAGAGCAGCACTTGGCTGAAGGGAGGCTGTGTCCTCCTTCACGTCCACACGGCTTTTGGTTTAAGGGGGAGAGGTACCAATGCCAAAAAGGAGGCAGTGCTGATCAGTCCGTGCTGCTACTGGAGACCAGTGATGGGGTCAAGTTTGGAAATTGCTACCAAGTTGGCTCCCTTGATCCCAGGGGCCAGGTCTGCACGTCTGCTATTTGCACTGTGCACACAGCTTCTGGGCTGCATCCTGCTGTGGTGTCAGGGCAGGGGTGACTGCACTGGTGCTGCCATGCACAAGGGTGTGAGGTGCCTGGTAACATGCCTGCCTTGATTCCTTATCCCTCCACAGCTCTCCATGCTCTTCACGGAGGAGTGTGACAAGGTGCGGGACCTCATGCACGTGCACTCATTCAGCTACGACTTCCACTTGCGTATAGTCCACCAGTACCTGCTGGGCTCCCACATGACTCTCCGCCAGGGCTACCATCTCACCAGCTTCCTGGAGGATTTCATCGCCCATCACCCTGACATCCCCAAATTTGGCCGCAACCATGTTTTCCAGGGTAAGTAGCTCAACGGGTAATCAGTCAGGGGTTGATCACCAGCCCATGACTTGGCAAAAGGTTCCCAAGTATTTTACAAATACAGCTGACCCTGCAAACATCCAGGAGGAGGGTGACATGAGGTGCTCCTCTAGGGGAAGTCCTTGCTGCCCCGCTATGGAAGGGAGGCTGGTTGCTCTAGAGCTGTGTCCCCCAGAGCAGTTTGTAGGACAGTGTTCTGCCCAGGTAACAGGCACCGAGTGACTCCCTTGGTGATAATATGTCCTCCTCCACCAGGCATGCTGGCCCTGCCCACCAACATGATCACTGCCCACCAGCTCTACAACTACATTGCTGACCACGCCAACACCTACCACATGAAACCCCTGCGCATGGCCCGGCCAGCTACGGGCAGTGACAGCAAGAAGGGGACGCCAGGCACCGAGCAGAACGAGTACGCGCTGGTCTCTATCTGGAACAGGTGAGTGCATCGGCTGCAAGCTCCTGGAGCTGCCTCAAGTTGCCCGGCACCACCCCAGTCTTGAGGAGTTTGCCCTCAGAGGTGCCAGCAAAGCTGACTCTATCCTACATAGCGCCAGGCAGTGGTTCTACCCAGCCTTTTTGAGATGATGCCCAGCAGGGGTGGTGGCCATGTGTGTTTGTGTATGCACGTGCGATTGACCCGCTTCCTGCAGTGCTTTTGAGGGGTCCTACTGTGTCAGATCTCGCATGCCCAGCAACTCTGTGCTGACCAAGAGCTCTGTGGGAACCAGGTGAGATCCCCTTCACACTGATGTGCTTTTGCTCCCAGCTCGGGCTCCTACAAGGACTCTGAAGGTCTGCGTCATCATGATGACTTTGACGTGTCCCTGCTGGTGTGTCACAGCGCAGCACCGTTCGAGGAGCAGAGCGAGGCGGAGAGGCGCATGCTCCGGTGAGAAGCGAGGGCTCGGAGGCATGTCCCTGAAGCTTCCTGGCTAGGGAAGAGGGCTCTGGGAGGGACTGGCCTTGTCTGGGGCATCACAGGCAGGTGTGGTGCTACCTCGGGAGATTCCTCACAGGGCAGTGGGGTATCTGCCCTGCCCTGGGCAGAGGAACACCCTTGCTGGTGGGGGCAGAGCTGCCCTTCCCCAGCTCACAATGTCTCCTTGCTCTCAGCTTGCGGTTCTACGTCATCATGACCAGCCAGCGGGAGCTCTTCCCCCGGCTGACGGCCGATATGCGGCGCTTCAAGAAGCTGCCCCGCCTGCAGCGAGAGGTGCTGGAGCCGGTGGTGGGACGGGCGGCCTGGGAGGCCGCGGAGCCGGAGCCGAGCCTGGCACGGCAGCAGCCGGCCGAGCAGGAGCTGTGGCAGGACGTGGAGGACAGCAGCGAGTTCTACGCGGGGGGCAAGCAAGTGAAACTGGGACCCGGGCTCTTCTACACCTCGCCGCTCTTCCCCTTGCTGGCCTCAGAGGTGGCCTCGGCCCAGAAGCAGCTCAGCAGCATGGTGCAGCTGGCCAAGTGCCACTGCCGCAGGGACAACCTCTGGAAGCGCCTCTTCCTCCTGGAGCCGCTGGCCTCTGACAAGCTGAAGCTGGGCAAGCTGTCCCTGGTGGAGCTGGAGGAGCTGCTCGACGCCGTGCATGGGAAATCCATCGCTGACGTGGATCCCCAGCTGGTGAGCAGCAGGGCTGTGATCCTGGTGCCCAGCAGTGGCCGTCCTGTGCTGGGGGATGGAGTGGGGCTGCAGGTGGAGGGCCTGCAGGGCACGGTTCTTCTTGCTTGATGGGGGAGCAGAGGCAGGAACATGGCTCCTAGCTGGCAGGGGGACGCCACACAGATCGGTCTGTGGAGAATTACCGGCCCTGGGCCAGCACGCCTCAGTGGGCTCTGGGCGATGCTTCTGGTTTGGTTCTTGAAGGCTGCTGTAGCGTTGTACGGCTGAGATCTGCCCCTCTCCACCCACAGGGCTGCTTCCTCACCATGACGGTCTCGTGGTACCAGAGCCTCATCAAAGTGCTGTTGAGCCGCTTTCCCCAGAGCTGCCGGCACTTCCACAACGCTGAAACCGGCACCCAGTACCTGGTAAGATCCAGCCCGTGGCCCATCTGTGGCTTGTCTCCCCTTTTCCAGGGCCCTCTCCTGCTGTGGCTTCCCACAGCAAGGGGCCTGGTGAGTGCTGTCAGCACAGTTGGGGTGCTGCCATGTTGCTCTCTGCTGCTCCTGATCGGGCCCCTCACCCTGCGCATCAGCACGTCCCTGGGTGGGTGTAGTGCGTAGCCCTGCCCTGGGGTTTGTGCTGTCTCCTTCCCAATGTGTGCTGTGGCTTTCTTGACAGGTTGTGCTCAACCAGAAGTTCACAGATTGCTTCGTTCTCGTGTTCCTCGACTCTCATTCAGGAAAGACGGTAAGAACTCACAAACACAAGAGCAGTTTTATTGGCTCAGGCCAGCAGTCTGCTTGGATTCATCCAGCAGTGGCTGAGACCAAGTGCCCGTGGGAAGAATAAGAGCAAGTCAAGAAGCTTTTGACACCTTTCCCAAATACTGTCCCAACATCTGACCATCTGGCACAGGGTTGTCCTGAGCTAGAGGCCTTGTATTTAATAGCCCTCAGTGGCTTTATTTCTTTTGGTTAATTTCTAATATCCGTGACTTCCCCTGACTTGCAGTTCCATGATGCAATTACAGCCTGGGTAAAGAGCTTCCCTGCCTTGTTTTTTTTGGACGTACTTAGGCTTTTTCTGTATTTGATGCCCCTGTGTTCTTATATTGGGAAACAGTGAGCAGTTGATCCCCTCTTCTTTCACAGGGTTGCTTTTAGATCCTGTCCAGGCTGAGTCCTTCCTATTCAGTCCATAGCTAGAGCACGCGTAACTGCAATATTGGAGGCTGCTCCTACCTGAGCAAAAAGGAAGGGGACCTGAACTGTGAGCAAGGGTCACAGCAAAGCTGCATGGGCCTTGGCCTTCAATGGACTTGAAAGCAAAAAATATTCTGTTATCAGCTGTGCTGCAGGCAGGGCATCGGGTGGGTCACAGGGAATGCAGCTCTGTGTGAGAGCAGGGGATCTAAAGGGTGCTTCAGTCCAGTGAGGCTTTAGCAGGGACTGCAGCCTATCTGATCCTTCTGGAAACAAACAGCACACCATCATCTTACGTGGCTAGGGGAGACTGAAGAGGTGGTGCCTGCTGGAAGGCTGCTCAGTGCTTCTTGCCACCTGATGCCACCTCCTTCCCATTTTGAGCTGGAGCTCTTGTTGCAGCCACTTTCATCTGCCACTTCTGAAGCCAGCGGCAGCTCAGAGCTGAAACAGCTCTTTAGATGTACCTGCTGCTTCCCAGCCCTATGTTGACCTCCACGTTTAAAGGCAGAATTTTCTGCTAGCCCTGTGCTGCACAAGCTTCAGGCCTCCCTTCCCTGACAGCTTCCTTGTCTTTCACAGCCTGAAAGGCTCGGGTCAGCCCCTGTAAACACAGGTGTTTGGGACTGCACGCAGTGTGCCTGAGAAATCTCAGCAGAGCCTTCTGCAATCGCAAGACAGGCTTTGCTGTCTGTCCCTGCTGGCTGCTTCTGGTACAACCTGGGGTGGTTTTGCCTTTTCGTGGTTGTCTTGCTGCTCGTAGTGCCACCGCGTGGTCACTGACAAGCCAGCCCCTGTCGCACCTCCACCACCTCTCCCAGTGAGCTCCATCTTAGGAACATGAAGGATTTGATTTCTGTTATAACCGTGTATTTTCCACTAAACCTTCATCTTTTTTCCTGTGGCCTCTCAAAAAATCTCTAGGGCTTTTTTTTGTATTATCCCAATCCACTTTTGAATTAGCGCCTCAAATTTTATCAACGTGCTCCTCATCTTTGTGCCACTCTCTAATGTACTCGTCGACGTGAGTCCATGAACCCATTCTGGAGGAGCTCCATCTGTAACCCGTCTCCAGCCAACCACTTCCCCTTCCAGCACTACCCTTTTCACCTTAATTTTTTTGCATTAATTCCTATCTTCAGCTTACCTAAATTTCCCATGTGGCCCTACATCAAATCCTTCCCGAAGCTCAGATAAGATGTGCCATGATTCCTTTGTCTAGAAATATGACCTTATCAAAGAAAGCTCTCCTGTTAGCACATCGCTTTGGTACCACAGAGCTGCCTTTCCCTTGTTCTTTCCAAGCCTGCTTTAAAGCCTTGCACACTCCTGGAGTTAGGCTCACAAATCACTTTCTCTTCCCTCCTAAGTGGCAGCAGTGCAGTGGCTGTTTTGCAGTCAGGTAGCTGTTCTCAGGGCTTCACAAGTTTGTTGGGAGGCCCTGGCTGCTAGGTGTGCTCTGCTTCAGCTCTGGAGAACATCCAGTCCGTGTCTTGCCCCCACGGTGCTGCTCTGAGTGCACTGAGTCACTCAGGTGTTTCTTCAGCTTTGGTTCCTGCAACCTTCTCTTCTGCACCCTGTTCTCTGCCCCCCTCTGCCCCTGCCCCACCCTGTCAGTACAGTTATTAATGAGAACAGAGCAGCTAGCATTTATTTTTAGGATTGCAGTTATTACACCTAATCTCCTCCCCTTCCCCATTCGCTTCACTCCTACTCTTTGCCTTTGTAGAAGAAATTTCCCTCTAATTTCCCTGGAACCCCTTATTACTGTGGAGGCAGTAGGATCCCCTCCTCTCCCGAGGCAGCTGCTGGGGTTTGTGTAACTGCAGATGCACGGGGGCTGGGACGGGGGGTGGGCACGTCCTTGCACCTAATTTCCCCCGTGAAAATTGGGAGGAGGCTCAAACATGCTGTCACAGGAGGAGGCACAGCTTAGTGCCGCTGGCACTTTGGGACTTCTCCAACTCTCTGCCTGACTCTGCCAAGTGAGTGCCCACGCACCTGCGCTAGGGGCTACGCGGTGCTCCTCCTGATCCTATCCCCTGACCTGCTCCTTCCTCTCGGCAGTCTCTCACCGTGGTTTTCCGGGAGCCGTTCCCAGTGCAGCCCCAGAACAGCGAGAGCCCCCTGCCACAGCTCGTGTCCACGTACCACCACCTGGAGTCGGTCATCAACACCGCCTGCTTCAACCTCTGGACAGGCCTGCTCTAGCGCTGGCACCCGCGTCCTGGAGGGACACACGTACCGCATCTCTGCACGCCTGTGCCGTGGGTGACGAGGGGGAAGGACAGACCGCCAGGCGGGACCTGTGCTCAGCACTGCTGGCAGCACGCATGGGTACCCAACAGGAGCTTGCGGATGGGTGCGGGCAGCCTGGTTGCTCCTCGGGGCTCCAGCCCCGGCTGCACCTTGGTCTCTGGCTGCCTGCTGGGGCCCGGGGTGCAGGTTTGAGTGACCTTGAACCAAAGCGCAAGGACAGGAGCTCGGCTGCTGCAGCCTGGCTGGAGCAGAGCAGCTCTCAGGGATGTGCCTTGGGCACCTGCAGTGAGTTCTGCCTGTCAGGAGGGGCTGGAGGTGCACAGCGGGCAGCACTGCTCAGCACTGCACGTGGAAAGACTGCACCGCTGGGCAGGGAGGCCTGCTCCGGGCCCTTTGCTTTCGTCAAGAGAGCATCAAATGGGACAGGAAGGGTGAACTGGACCAGGGGAAGGTTTTATGGAGGTGTACATTAAAGCCATGGACATATCTGTGAAATAAACTCAATCAGATCCCTACTTGTGGCAAGCTTTCCCTGGGAACAGAGGAGGCTGGGTTTTCTCTGTAGACTCCTACCTGAGCAGGAGCAGCAAGCTCGAGGCGGAATGGGAAAACTCACTCATTTCCCTGGAAGTCACTGCTCCCTCAGCACAGGGGCCTGGAAACTTCTGCCTAGATCCCCCCCTAGAAGTGAAGGTGCTGAGTATGGCCTGGGAAAGGGGAACAGGACACAGATGCTCTTCATGCTAGGTATCAACACCTTCCCTCCCTACCTCCTTTCCCCAGAAGACAGACACACTCCTGGGTTAGGCCATCGGTTTGATTTTTTATTCCAGTGATTTCCTTTACTCCGTTGCCTTGCTGGTCCCACCAGGCTGCAAACCGCGGCTCTCCCAGTACGAGCGCAGCCAGCCCAGCCCTTCCACCGTGTCTCCTGCAGTGACAGACAGCGTCCTGCTGGCAGCCCAAAGCGAGCTGGAACAGCTTCTGCTCTGCTGTCCCCAGGTAGGGACTGTGCTGTCCCCCAGTGCTGGTCCATGCTAGGATCTGCTGCAGGCCTCAGGCCACACGCTGCCCCCAGCCCTACTCACCTTTTGGAGTGTACTCACACCCCACGTAGCCATTGTACCCGAGGGACTCCAGGAGCTCAAAGATGTAGGGGAAATTCAGCTCCCCGGGGCTGTCGGGCTCATGCCGCCCTGGCACCTGTGCTATCTGGATATGACCTACAGAGGAAATGGGAGGCTGTGCCCAAGGCAACCCTGCCTGCAGCCTTCTGCAGGTACAAGGTAAGCTGAGAGAAGCCCTGCATCCCCAGCTGGTGTGCAGGAGGGTCCCCTCCCCGTCCCTCCTGCCCCCTGGTCGCAGAGGAGCCAGTCCAGGAGCAGGGCTCTACCAATGAGCGGGAGGTACGTCTCCAGGTTGCGGGACAAGTTCCCATCCATGATCTGGCAGTGAAAGATGTCCTGTGTAGGAACAGAAAAGGTGGTGCAGCTGTTTGGGGATGGCTGTGTCAGGTCCCTGACCTCCCCATGTCCCCAGGAGGGGATAACATGCCCCCAGCCACTGGGACTCCCCTGGGGTGCCAGGCACCGTGCTCCTGTGTGCTGTGTTCTGGGGCTGCAGGAGCAGGGCTGCCCAGCCCTGAAGTGTAACCCTTGCCTGTGGCCCTCACGCTGCTGTGCTGGGTGGCTCCTGCCTCCTGTTCTCAGCTATGCCCAGGCACTGGGGTTGTTTTGCAGAAGGGATGCAAGGTTCCCTGGTGGGAGGTGGCCCCTGGAGCTGTCAGTGCAGACTCACCAGCTGCAGCTTCAGGTTGGGCCGTCCCACCTTCTCCAGGATGGCAACAGCTACGGGGGCAAGAAGCGAGAGCCCGTCACTGCCGGGCTGGAAGCGTCAGGCTTTTCTGCTGTACAAACCAGGTAACAGCAGGGGGTCTGCCTCGGAGGAGACAGTGGGAGAGGTGCCCGCCTTACCTTGCTGCGGGGTGTTGAGGAAGTAGCGAGGGTCGGTGATGCGGCTGTTAATAGGCTCCACCAGCCCCACCATGTCCTCCTGGAACAGCAGTGTCACCCTGCAGCACAGCCCCTCACCTCCACAGCGGGGAATTCTCCTTCCCCCTGCCAGGCTGGGGCATCCCTGTCCTCGGTACCCTAACAGCTGCCCCCATGGAGGGCTCCTTCCCTCAGTACCTGTGCCAGGAGGTCAGCGGCGTATCTGAGGTTCTCGATGAAGGTGGCCTCCATCTCCCCTGCCACTGCTGCACGGTCGGCACCCTGAGGCACCCGCCCGGCCATCAGGTGGATCCTGCAGACACAGATCCAGTCCCCAGGTGGCTGCTGGCTCTAACACAACCTCCCCTTGTGCAGGGGAGCAGGGTCTGACTGCTGGGGCCGTGAAGGGAGCGGGCAGGGGGGGATTTGTGTCACTGCTCACTACGGCCAGCTCCTAGGGATGGCAGCCAGCTGCAGGGCCACAACAGCCTGCATGCAGAGAGCAACTGTAGGGTGACAGCAAGGTGCTTAAACTGTCTGAAGGGGGTATGGTGCCCACACCCTGGCTTTCCCTCTCCTGTTAACGGAAAGCGCAAACTGCTCGGGGCAGCTGCATGGGTTGGGTCAGAGGGACTTTGCTAAAGCAACTCTGGTGTCAGAGGGGAAATTAGGGCTGGTACTGGAGGCAAGGGGGGGAAAGGAGGGTTATGATAGGGACTGCTGTGAGAATGAGAGCCCCCGGGGGTTATCACAGGGCTGGAGCAGAGCCCCGGGCACCCTGTGGGGGTGGATTTGGGTCCTGCCCCGGGGGCGCTCTGCACAGGGCGCTGCGGGCACAGCCGGGCCGGGAGACTTCGGACTCTGCCCGGGGCAGCCGCCACCGGGGCTGGCTCCTCTCGGGACCCCGAGCCCGGCTGCGGGAGCCCCGCGGGCACCTACCTGCTGCAGCCCACCTCCCTGCCGTACTGCACGGCGGCGGCCAGCCCCTGGCGGAAGGCGTCCTGCCGGCCGGGCACGGCGCCCAGCCCCAGCTCGCCCCGCTCCCGGTCCCCTAGGAGAGAGACGGGAGGAGAGGGGGGGTCACCGCCAGCTCCCCGGAGCCCCCCCCGGTGCCCCCCGTGCCCGTCCCCGCGGCGGTACCGGGGGGGGCGTTGAGCAGCACGAGGCGCAGCCCCGCCCGCTGAGCGGCGCGGCGCAGGGCGGGGGCCGGGCACCCCTCGGGCCAGCCCAGCTCCGCCGCCGCGAAGCCGCAGCGGGACGCGGCCTCCAGGCGGGCCGGGAGCCCCGGCAGCTCCGTGAACAGCCACGAGACGTTGGCCGAGAAGCGCAGCGACATGGCGGCGGGGCGGGGCTATGCAAATGTAGGGGTGGGGCTATGCAGAGCAGGGGGCGGGGTTATGCAGAGCAGGGGGCAGCGCCGCCGCCATCTCGTGGCTCCGGAGCCCGCCCGAGGCTGGGGCTGGGGCTGGGGGGGGGGGCGGGTGCTGAGGGCCAGCCCCGTGCTTGTCCTTGTCCGTGTCCTCATCCCCATCCTTGTCCTCATCCTTGGCCCCCAGCCCAGCACCCATGGGAGATGTGGCGCTGCTCCCAGCCCCATCACAGCAGCACAAGGATATGGCTACAGCCAGCTATCGCCTCCCTCAGTGACAAACCCGCCAGGGGACCCGAGCTGTCCCCTGAGGTGTCCCCAGGGCCCTGCCTTGCTGTCCCCATCTGCCTCCACCCGCGGCTGGAGGGCTTGGGAGGAGGTCGGGGCACATCAGGCAGAGGGGAAGGTGGCAGCAAAGCTATCCGTTAAAGAGTCTCAACTCAATTAAGGCTATTGATTAATCAATTAGGAGAAGCTTGACTCGACTTCTCAGCCATAATCAGAACTGTCCCCGCTGATGGACAGCAGCAGGCACGGGGCTGCTGTGTGTCCCGGGGGCACGTCCCCTGAACGAGCCTGGTGCTTGCCCCAGTCCTTGCTCCTGGCCCTTGTGCCTGGCCCTTGCTCCGTGGAGCCACAAGGCTCCTGCTGAGGCCGTGCCCGCTCCAGCTGCAGGAAACCCGGCCACAGCCACGGCTCCAGGTCAGGCACGGGGCATGGTCTGGCCCCAGGAGGCCATGGGTGCGAGCACGAGGCGTAGATTTGGGCAGCCTGCACATCAAACCTGCCCTGCCGGCACCGAGCGCATCTGCTGGGCTCTACAAATTAATGGCATCTTTATATCTCCAGTAATATATTTCATTGATTTTCTCTTGTTATAACTGCAGTTCCTGCATTGCAGTCGGGTGTTTTGTCACTTTACCCTGACAGGGTGCTGAGGATTTACCGCTGCTCGGCTGGCCGGGGCAGCACTGTGCCGCCGGCACCCCCAGCCCTGCCCGCCCCGGCAGCCATGGACGCATCCCTGCCATGAGCTTTATGGTCCCGGGGAGAGCGCAGCTCCGGCTCGTTTTATTAGCGAGCTGACATTTTGGCGCAGACCTGCCTGTGGCCTCTGTGACGGCAGGGATGGGGAGGCGGCAGGGCCCTGCTCCCCGGCACGGTGCCTCGGGGTGCCCCATGGCACCAGCAGCAGCCAACTCGGAGCCCACGGGGACAGCGTCCTCACAGCACCCCTAAATCCCCCAGCTTGCTGTGCTGTGGGCAAGATTTCATCTCTCTCTCTCTCTTCACAAGCCGTGTTTTAATTTAAAATGATGTTTCTGGATTTTTAACTACCTGTCCCCAGGCTTGGATGCCACCCTCAGGGACCAGGAGGGCTGCGCCACTGCAGGCTGGGGTGGCTGGGTGGCACGTCCCACCCGCGCCCATCACCCTGCCGGGTGGGCAGTCCTCCCAAAACCCATCCCGACTGAATGAGGAGGTACCAGCAGACAAAAAGCCAGCAGCTGGCCCCCTGCCAGAAATGTGAGGTGTTTCCTCTTGGGATCGGGGAAACTCGCTCTCGTTCAGCTGGATTAACAGCCCCTTTAATTCAGCAGTGCTGGGGGGTCATTTTACTTTTTGGCTTTTAGCTGTAACCTGTAATAGTGTCACTGCTGGGCACCACATGGGGAACCTTGCCAACCTGTCCACAGAGCCTGGGTGAGGATTTCTGCGGGGTGCTTTAGTGAGCTCGCCATGTTGCAGCCTCCGAAAATGCTCAGATGAAAATCCATACATCACACACGGGGGAACAAACGCACACCGCCGCCGGTGCTATGGCTATTCTTCATCAGCGAGCATAGAGCTGGGGCTGGACGTGACATCGATCCCGGCAAGGCCAAGGCAAGGAGGTGAAGGCCCAGCACTACTCACCCCCCAGCCCCTCAGCATCATTTTCCTGCTATTTGGCCGCTTTTGGTCCATCCGCCTCAGCCCCAGCAGCACGGGTGGGCTCGCCCCACGTGGGGCTCTGGGCTCTTCGTGCCATCGCAAGATTTCACGGGAAATTAACGAGGAGGCCAAATTCTCCTCCAGCTCTTGGAGGAGGCCGGTGCAGGCGGTGCCTGGGCCTGCTGAGCTGGCAGATGTTGTTTAACATTCCCGGCAGTAATTAATAGACGGCTTCATCACTCTTGTATGATTCAAACATGTCGTCCCGCTTCTTTCCAAATACAGAGCAGAAATATTTGTTAAACGTGTCTGGCGTTTTTGCATGATCATTAGCGCTCGAACAATTCCAGCGGGCGCAGGATTTATAGCCTTGCCAGGATTTCTTTTGGCCTTATTATGCCTTAGACATTCCTCCCTCCTCTGCCGGTCCCTTCCCAGCAAGAGGCTCCCTTTATCAATTTCCCCCTGATTTATGCGCTGCTGCTTGTAACTTCTCCTTTACCACGATTATGAATTTCCCCATTTCCCACCCGTTTTACACTGTTCACCCCCTGTTGCCCCCCACAGACACCAATTTTGGGCTCTGCAGGCTCTGCCCCGGGCTTTGCCCCTCTGCAGGGCCGCCTGTGCCGGCGCCGTGGCTGCGCCCGCCTCCCTCGCCCCCGACACGCATGTTTGTCACAACTATTTTGTCAGCTCCGAGCGATTCCCCTGCACCCCTGTAATCTTGGTGCCAATCAGCCCCGTAACAGCCACCTCGGCGGGGAGCGATTTCCCCACCAGCCCAGGGCTTTGTCGCTCCACACAAATATTTAAGCAGACGCCTGCAATCACGCTGTCGGCGGCTGCCTGCACCCGGGGAGCACGCCCAGCGTTGCCACCAGCCCCAAATCTGCTGCAGGGCACCTGCGGGCTTGTGCCATCACCCATCGGCTGGGGAGCAGCTGCGGGGTGCACAGCACCAGTGGTCCTGGTGGTGGGACACGGGGAGGAATCCCGTCCCCTCCTGCAGCCCTGTGGGGATTTGGGGATGGGACTGGCCCTGCTGGCCCCCAGCAGGCTGCAGCCCCGTGGTCCTGCCTGAAGTGTCCCTCTGCAGCCCGGTCACCGTGTTAAGCCATCTCTTAATTAATCAGGCTGATTGTAATGTGTTTTTAGGGCATTAAAATTCAATTGTGGAATTCTCCGCTGGCTGGGCTCGCAATGAATACAGAAGTTTGCCTAATTAGAGCTGACACGCAGCCGGCGGGAGAGGCAGGCAAACAGCCCCGGCAGTGCCGCCCGCCTCGCGCCCAGCGCCCCGACCCCAGCTCCTGGCCCCCTGCCGAGCCTCATCCCACAAGCGGTGCCCCTACAGATGCAGGTGCTGGGGACATGGTGGGCTGCAGGATCAGGCCCCGTGGCAGAGGGCCAGCCACAAGTACTGAGTGCTCCCAGCCGGTGCCTGGTCCCGCACCCTGGGGTGCCAGGCACAGCCCAGCACCGCACGAAGCTGCAGCATCCCCGCCTCTGCTGGGACACGCTGCGCCTGCTGGGGAGCTACGTGGATGGACGCTGGGTGCCCCGGTGCTGCGGGGGGCTCCTGGGGCAAAGGCGGTGCTGGGACAGCCCCGTGCCCCCCCAGCAGCAGCGTGGGAGGGGAGCGGTGCCCGGTCATGGCGCCCTGGGGACAGTCCCTGCAGTGCCACCCGTGCCAGCCCTGGGCCGGGCACCAGCCAAGAGCAGTGGAGATATTTCCTTATCCGCAGCATCAGGTCTTCTTCGCTGTCATTACCACGGCAATTATCATCTCATTTGGAGTCTTTAGCTGCCATAATCTGTCTCCTGCACTGATTTATTCTGCAGGCCTCTTCCGAGAGGGGAGCAGGAGGAACGGAGCCATTCATTAGGAGGCAACGAGGGCCGGGAGGCGGCCCCGGCCGGGGCACAGCAGAGCAGAGCAGAGGTGCCCCTGCACCCCGATGGAGCTGCAGCATCCTCCCTGCGAGGCAGAGGCCCTGAACACACTCAGTCAGACGTTCCCGGCTCTGTATGGGATGTGAGCTCCCCACTGCCCCCAGCTCCGGGGCATCCGGACCAGCGCAGGATGCTGCCCTTCCCTCTCATGCCAGGGTGAACCCATCGTCCTGCACTCAGCACAACCTAGAGCAGAGTTTCTGCCAGGCCACAGCTTTGTCACCTTTCCCTCACCTCCAGACCAGGCTGCTGCTGCCTGCAGTTGATTTTATCTCAGTTTGCTTCCACAATTATCTCCTGCTCCCCGCAACTCCGCCAGCCGCTGGCTCTCATTGATATTTTCAGCATCTGCATTTGCCGACTGCCAGCTTTCACTCCCTGCTCCCAGCTCTCCAGCCTCCACGTGCTACCTTCAGCTGCCATCTCTTCTCTCGCGTCTCATCTGGGGACAAAGGGGTGCCAGCACCGTTTGTCCCCGTATCCCCATCTCTGGGGTCCCGCGGGTGCCCTGGTGCTGCCCCTGGACATCCCCTCTGTGGTGGGGCTGCCCAAGAGGGACTCCCCGAGTTTGTCACACGGGAGTGATCCCACACCCCAGAGGTGCTGGTGTCCCCTTTTGGTGGCAGCCCTGGGGACAGCAGGAGGGAGAGACGGTGACAGCCTCTGGGCAGCACGGCTCTCCTGGAGGAGAGGCAGGGCAATGGGATGGGGACACCAGGACGGCACTAGGTGACTCCCAGCCCCGAGCAGCATCAACCCAGCCCTGCACTAACCGAGTGCCCCCGGGTCTGGCCCTCGAGCAGCTGTGGCCGCAGCAGCCCTGGTGCCCATCCTTGCTCCCGCTGGGCTGCTAGGGGCTGGGGACGGGCAGGAGCCAGCAGCCAGGGATGGGACAGTCACCGCACCAGGGGCAGCCCCGTCCCAAAACAGCTCTGCTGCCTTCCCACCCGCTGAACCTGCCTAATGGAAGCCATTTATATGCAAAATCCCCAGAAAAAAAAGCGGTAATTAATGAAGTCCCTTTCATTACCATTATGCAAATGCGATTAATTTCAGCTGTTATGAATATGCAAATATTACAATTATGATCTAATTGCCAATGTGTGTAGGGGAGCGGGCAGAATATCAACTCTCAGCCCGGGCCCCAGGAGGAACTTTGGGGTGCGGTGGGAGGGCAGGGGCAGGGGCAGGGGCTGGCATCCTGGGGGGTGCCCACCTGAGGGGTGCCCACCTGGGGGCTCTGCCCACCCCTGCAGCACAGGGCCAGCAGTGGGGGCTCCCTTCCTCCCTGGGAGTCGGGGCCAGTGAGGCTGAAACCAGCTCTGAGTGCCCAGGCTGCTAAGAGCAGCTCAGTTGTGCCTGGTGAGAGGAACATCCCTGGGCTGCGAGGAGGAGGAGGAGAGGAAAAGGAAGAGGAAGAGGAGGAGGAGGGTTACCAGGCAACTTGGTGCTGCAGCGCTGGAGGCACACAACAGCGGCAGGCAGGGCCCTGCCCTGACCCCACTGTCCCGTGCCTGCAGACCCCAACCGGGTGTCACCGTCCCCACTGTGACCACCCCAGTGGGTGCTGTCCTCTGAGCCAGCTGGGCCCCCCAGCCCCTCACACACCTCCCCGTGGGGGCTCAGTGTCCACTGGGTCTCGCATCTCTCCTCAAACCTGGGCAGGAGGAAGCAGGGAGGACGGCAGCACAGCGGGGGCACAGCCCCCACGTCCCCAAGCCCCCCGGCCCCTTCCTGTGGGCCCAGCTCGGAGGAGGAGGAGGAGGAGAGGGAAGGCTTTGCAGTGCTGCTGCTCGGTTTCCAAGGCAATGAGACACGATGGCTGTTCATCCCGGCAGGGTCATCGTGCCGCGTTGAAGCCCCAGAGCTGGGGAAGAGCCCCAGCCCCCCAGCTCCCCATGCCGTCAGGGCCTGCTGCCCTCCCCATCCCCTGAGGCCAGGGTGCACGGGGCCAGCCCTGCTGCTTATGGGGTCAGCACAGGCCGGGCACCTTCCTGAAGTGCAGCCACACTTGGGGACACGTGGGCAGCTCCCGGTCACTTGCCGTCCACCCAGGGGACACAGAGGGCACGTTTAATTCACTCCCAGCTGCGGGTGCCAGACCCGGGGTGACCTCCCCAGTACAGGAGAAACACCGGTGCATGGCGAGGGCGATGCCTCCACCCCTCCAGGGCGCTGTGGGCACCCGTGGGTGCCATCACCCCGTGCCCGGTGGGTGCTCACAGAGGGCAGCCACCTCCCCGCGCCGCCCAGCATGTTTTCCAAGCTAATTGAATTCAGAGAGATTTCTTCCTGGCAGTGACAATCGATGAACTCTGTGTTATCAGCTCCCCCCCCACACCCTCAGCACTGGAAATGGATATGGACGAGGGGAAAAATTGAATTTGCAGCCATTTTTATTGGGATTTAATTGGGCAGTCTCACCTCGTTGCCTTAATCCCGGGCGCTGACGCGTGCAACCGAGCCGGCAGCTCCCCTTATTTATCACTTTTCAAATATTTGCCTCTTCGCAGCAGAGGGAAATCGATGCTCCCGCCTGGGGCATGCCGGGAGCGCCCCGAGCGGGCGGCTGGGGATCCATCAGCCTCTGCCATCGCTATCGACAGGGCGATTGGGGTTTAAGAGGCACTTTGATAGCAGAACTGGCACACATTAAGTGCTCGTCATCAGGGGATGATCATGACTTATTACCGCTAATTCTCCCGGCGCAGTGGCAGGGCCGCGGGGCTCGTCCTCAGCATTGCTGCCCCGGCGCCGTGCCCTTGGCTCTGGGGACAGAGCTGACATGTGCCCTTGTCCCCAGGGCCTGGGCGCTGTCCATGGGGCTCAGGGTGATGGTGGAGAACCTGGGGGCTCCCACACCACTGCTTGAATCCCCAGGCAGACAGGTTTGGGGGGTGCCTATGGAGGGGATGAGATCATGCTCATCATCCTGACCTGCTCCCAGCCCTGGATCCCGTCCCCGGGGTGCTCTGGGGTCCCCCCGCTGGGAAGCCAGCTGGATCAGTGTCACCGAGCCGCCTCGCTTGGAAGGCAGCCAGCAGCCAGCAGCCGGGGAGCGAAGCTGGGTGGCAGCAAACAGACTCTGCTCGCCTGTGGGCTGCCAGCTCGGCGTGGGGAGCCGGACCGCCGGGCAGCGGGTGGCCCCATCCTGTCCCCACCGCCTGGGGATGGGGGTCCTGGGCTCCTCACCGCAGCACTGGGGCAGGATTTGGGATGCTCCCGTGTTGCATGGGGTCCCCCAGATGTGGTGCAGAAGACAAGAGTCCCGTCCCACCGCCCCGGGCTGTGCCCTCCCTGGGCAATGAGTCCTGCACACCAGAGCCCATTTCTGGAGATTAAATATTCAGGGGAGGCTGAGCGGGGCCTGGAGTTTGCAGGATGGTAATTTGTTTCCTTGTTAAGCGCTGCGTGTTTTGTATTATTTTTTTTTAGCAACCTGTTTATGGGAACGGAACCGCCCCATTGTGAATTATTCATGGCCCCTCGCAAGCTCATTCTCAAAATATCAATTTTTCCCAGTCATGGCAAGCAGCACTTAAGCTTGAAAGCCTTGTTAAAATGAAAGGCTGGCCCAGTGAGCCGGGGAGGGGACAGGGGACACTGAGGGGCTGCAAGGAGTGTGGGAGTCCTGCCCTGGGCCCCTGCACCCCCCTTTTGTCTGGCCCCACTGCTCCGTGCAGCTGGTGGGTCCCAGAGCCATGGGGTGCCCCCAGGAGCTCAGGGGGCACCGAGCAGCACAGAGGCCAGGGCACCACAGTGCCACCAGCCCTGGTGTCCCACCCAGCACCGTCTGGGGACACCCCAAAGGGCATGGGCACAGCCCCATGGCCCCGACCCGGCCCCAGTGAGGGCAGCCCCGAGCAGCAGCGGGGACCCTGCAAGCAACAGCTGGGCCAGAGCAGCACTGCTGGTAATTGCTCATTAAAATGCAGATGCTCCCCAAACTGCAAGTTTTAGTTTCTCTAGCAACTGCTAAATCAAAAGCAACGAGGCAGGGAAACAGAGCTGTGCAGCGGGTGCCACCGCACTGCTGCCATGGGCGCAGCAGAGCCCAGCCCAGCCCTGCAGCCCCGCTCTGCTCCCAGCTCTCACCTTTCGGGGCTGTGCACCAAGTCTGGACTTTAGGAGGGTCCCAAAATGCCTGCCAGTGCTCCAGCAGCTGCACTGATGCTGCAGAGGGCTGCACGGGGGTCCCAGCTGGGTGCGTGCCCCACGCTGGGCATGGGCATCCTGCCCTCGCCCCTGCTCACCCCGGGGAGTAGCCACACAGCCGGCTCCCTGCAGCCCCTGTGCCCGGCCAGGCTGGGCCTTCTGCTGCCCCCAGCCCCTCTGAGCCCACCGCTCACTGCCAGAGTCCTCACCCCACTGCCTTAACCCCAGCTGAGGCTGCTCCCTGCCCTCAGGGCCAGACCAGACATCCAATGCTACCACTGGGGGTGTTTTCCCCCAGGGCCATCCCCTCCATCCCCTCTGAGAGCAGCGTGTGTTAGGAAGGAGACCCCATTTCTTCCCATAAAGCCCCGTGGTGCCACCCCTTGCAGTGCAGGGAGCTGTGCTGTGCCCCCAGCTCAGGCTGCGATGCTGCAGCAGACATCTCTGTGGCTATCATCTCGCAAGCCTCCGTATCACCCGCACAAAGCCAAGCCAGCAAAGCTTCTGCATCCTTAGCTTGCCTTTTGATGGAAAGTACAAATAGTTTCGGTCCGGCCTCGGCTGCTGCCCAGGAGGCAGCGGGGCTGTGTGACAGTGCTGGGCTGGGAAGCGCCCCGCTGTCCCTCCGAGCCCTTTGCTGACACAATCCCAATCAATGCCCCACTGCTTGCCAGAGCTTAGCATCTCCCCAGCTGCCCTTTGCTGTTTGCACTGTCACTTTTCCATCACCATCCTTGTCTGCATTGATGGGGATCTCCTTCTCCATGCTTTTTGCACACAGAGTTGTGAGGACAGGCTGTAGCAGGGAGCAGCAGCCATAGATGCTCACGGGTTGCCAGACCTGGAGAGCCAGCGTGGGAGAGGCCCCAACTACATCCCAGACACGGCGAAACCTCCCCGGTGCCTCCGCCTGATCCCACGGGAGGACCCCCCCATGGGGAGCTCACCTGCTCCAGCAGCCGGGGTTGGTCTGCAGGCTTTGGGCCCGTCTCTATTTTTCCAGCATTTCTCCAAATGAGCGGTTTGTGCCTGGGGGACTCATCAGCAGGCGATGGGGTGGCCCATCCACACCCGTGTACCCCTGCACCTGCCCGTGCTGTGCCCAAGAGCCGCTGCTCCATCCCCTCCCGTTGGGGCAGGGCATCCCGCCGGCATCCCCAGGAGCCCACATGCCTGCGGGGCCGCATGGTGCCCGGGTGCCTGGGGCTGGAGGATGGCTGCTTGTGACAGTGTCACCATTTCCATGGCAACTGCGTGTGGCAGCGCGAGCGCGGCTGCCTTGTGGGGTTGGTGCTGGTGGCTGGCTCCTCGCTGCAGGCAGGGTGATCCCCGAAGGTGTGTTCATCCCGACAGGGGGTGTGCGGGGCCACCCACGTGCCCTTCTCCATCAGCCAGAGGGCACGGCAGCATCCCCACGTGCCCTGCACCCATTCCCCAAGTGGATGCAGCACCACCAAGGCTCAGTGTCCCCCCTTGGAGCGGAGCCACGGGGCACAGGAGCCCCACACCCTGTTCCCCCACGCAGGCAACACCTGCACCCATGGGTGTCTGCACATTTTGGGGGCTCGTGGTGGGCTGGGGGGAGGGCAGGGAGGGCTGGTGAGCGGCACGTGAGCGCTCGGCCGTGCTCCAGTCCCCTGCCCGCCTGTTGCTCGGAGAGAGCTGCCAGGGAGGATGGAGTGGGCACTTAATCTCCCCCTATAAGTTTAATTAATGGGCTGCAGCGCTCATTCTGTGCTGCCGCCTTAATTGGTACAAGCTGCAAACGCTGTGGAGCCTGGAAAAAAACATTTGGAAATGAAAAATATATTAAGCAGGAAACAGATCAATGGCTCTTAATGAAGCTGATTCGGGGCTGCCTGTCGTCCAGGGGCTGGGGCCGGGAGGCTCGGCCGCCGCGCAGTCTCCACTGCCGGGCACGGGCTGTGGCGGGCCGGGTGCCCCCGCTGCCTGGCTCCCCGCCTCGTTAGGGCTAACGAGCAGCCCTGGGATGGGAGCAGCAGCCCTGCTCTGCTCTGTGGGAGAGCGGCCTGGGATTGTACCCATCTGTACTGGGCCGTGGGGCTCCTCGGGGGCAGCTTGAGCCATCCCAGCACAGCTGGAGCACCCCTTGCAGGCACGACTGGGGGGGCAGCCCTGCACGGCTGGAGCCCCATCCCGTCCCTAAACATCTGGAGGGGCTCCCCACGCGTCACGGGAGGCTCACCCCTCAACATCTGCAGCCCCCAGCACAGCTGGAAGGGAACCCAGCGCCCAGCTGGTGGGGGCAGCCCGAGCACAGCAGGCAGGGCACCCCAGCTCCTCTGGCCAACCTGGGGCTTGAGCAGGGCTGGGGGGACAGAGGGGTGCGGGCAGCTCGGGGCTGGCTCTGTAGGGCTGAATCCATGGGAATTGCTCCCTGCACACAGGGCGTGGGGGGAGCCGGGGCTGATTTGCATTGAGGGGGCCGGGGGGGCGGTGGCAGCGCTCTGATAAGGGCTGTAATTGCCTCGGCTGTGCACAGAACATTAGCTGCGCTTCCCAGATATTTACACAGGGGAAAACAAAGTCATAACTCACCGAATAAATAATCGCCTCGGCGCGGCGCTCGGGGAGCGCTGCCCCCCGCACCTGCACGGCCACCGCCACTGTGCCGTGAGGCCGAGGGTGCAGCCGTGCGGGGGGCAAAGGGGGCACCTGGGGGTGCGGGGACAGAGCCCTGCCGTGGGGCAGAGAGGGGAGAGATCAGGGAGCGTGTGGAGGCAGGGAGTGGGGCAGCCCCTGCTCTCCTAAACCTGTGGGGCCGGGGGTCCTGTGGGTGCCCCACTGCTGCTGTCAGACATCCCCAGAGCAGCCGGGAGCATGGGACGTTGCTGGGGTGTGCAGGAGAGACCCACAAATGGTCTCTGGTGCCACAGGAAGCCGGGTCCCAGCGCTGGGCCCTTCCACACCACACCAACTTCATTTAATATTTGGCATTTAGTTTCAGCTACTTGACAGCCTGCTAACAAATTAGCGCGGCATGGTATCAATAGCTCCAGACTGCGTAGATTAAAATCTGTTTAACTGATAGATCCCAAGGAAAAAAAAAAAAAAATAAATAAATAAATAAATAAATAAATAAATGAGGCCAGGTGGCCAGGGGGGAGCTCCCTGCGACCTGGAGCTTTTGGGGCTTCAGAGCAGAGCATGGCATGGCCGGGTCCTGGCCAGCATCCCTGGGGGGCCCAGCACCTGCAGGGCAATGGCAGCGAGTGGGCACGGCACAGCCCGGCCCCCTGCAGCCACGGGTGAATGAGCGGCTCCCTGGGTCCCTCGGCTGCCCGGCTATTGACTGGGGTCTGCAGGGAGCACTTTGATTTCCTGCTGCTAAATCCCAGCCCCACTAATGTGATTGCGAGCAGCACGCGGCCCCTAATGGGGAGAGCACGCTACAGCCTGCCTGGGACAAATTGCAAATCTCATTACGGCGTCGTGTCCAGATTTTTAACATGGTAATAGCTCCCCGGCTCAATTACGGGACTGGCGTGCTCCCGATGGTCCCCAGGAAGGGGCCAAGCAGCTGCACCCCGTGTCCTGCCGGGGCGAGGGGATGTGGCTGGGCTGGGGACATCCCGGGGTGCAGCGGCCCCGCGGTGCCACCAGCCACGCATGGCCCCGACGGTATTTCTGGAGGCCACACTGAGCGCTGGCACAGCCGGGCTGCTCATGGCCGGACACGCACGGCTGCTCCTCGTGGCATTGACTTAGAAAAAGAGGGGAAAAAAAAATAGATAACTAATTTAAAACACGAATTCCTTTGCACCTGTTCAGTGCTTTGCACTTTCAAAGCCCCGGCGCACCCATTAACTAATGAACCACATCAAACATGCTCACATCTTGCATCTCGCCAGCCTCTCCGTTCGCCTCCCAGCCCCTCCTGCACCCTCGTCCCTGCTGTCCCCAGCCCCTGAAGGGGCAGGGGGCTCTGCGTGGCCGTGGCCCTGCCCGGGGCGGGGGCTCCCCGTGACTCACCCCGCCGTGGGCTCCTCTCCGTGCTGCTCCGTTGTGAATCAGCGGTGAGCGCTGTAGCAGGGGGACTGCGCCTGTCACTGCCTCTGTCATCACGCATTCATTTCCTCAGCATCTTTTGCAAGGTTTAGATCATGTTGTGGAGTTAGGACCACGTAAGTACAGGGATCATTTTCCCTCTCCCACCTCCGAAAAGCAGCCGCCCCGGAGCAGGCTGCGGTGGTGTTTGGCAACACGTGGCGACGTTACTCAGCAGGGACGGGCTGGGGTGAGGGATCCCACCGCCGCCCCAAGGTGAGGGATGCCTAACTTGAAATTACTCAGAGCAGGTGCTCTTAACTGTTCCTTGCACAAGCAGAAACCGTGGGATGGGGCCTGGGATCAGGGCTCTGGGCCCCACCTGGCCATCCCAAAAGCAAAGGGTCAGTGTCACAGCCCTGCACAGGGACACGGGGGGACCCCAGCCTCCGCAGGCAGCACCGGTGGGACAGGCAGCAGGAGATGGGGGGGGGGTCACTCCAAACAAAGGGGTGTTTTCCGAGGTCTGAAATTAATGACACAAACCCTAATTTAAAATTATATTAGGCTATCAATTACTCCCTGAGCGTCCAAGAGCTTTGCTGGCAGCATCAAATTGCCAGCTGTGATAAATGGTTTTATTGGAATTTCATAAGGTCTGAGTTATTTGCAGACAGGAAATTTCCGTGGATTAATTAAACTTTTGTAACGAGCTGGAGCAGTTAGCTGCAGCCCCCCCTCTGTGCTCACCCAGGACTGGGCCGGTGCTGTCCTGAACCAGGGGGCTCAGCAGAGTGGGGTCGGGCAGGGGTGGCCGTGCCGAATTGGTGGGGTTGGTTGGGGCAGGCAGAGCGGCTGGAAGACTGCAACGTGCTCGGCGTCAGCCAGCACAGCTTCTGCACAGGAGCATCCAGCCTCATTTGTTGTATTAGAGTTCTTCTAATACTCCAGTAAAGAGTGGGTAGAAGAAAAACCACTCGACATAGTTTATTCAGATTTTCAAAAGGCCTTTCGACAAGCTCCAGCACAGGAGGTTACTATAGAAATTAAGTTGTCGTGGAGTGAGAGGCAAAGTATTGCCACGGATCAAAGGCTCACGGAGAGCCAGAAAGCAGAGGAGGAATCAACGGGCAGTTGTCATCCCAGCACAGGGCAGCAGCGGGGCCGGCAGGTTCCCCACAGGCCCCGTGTCACTCAGTGTACCTGTGGGGAGCATGGGGAGCAGGAGGCAGCAGCAGCGGGGGTCCCCATGGGGTGAATGCAGACCCGTGGGGCACTCCTGGGGTAACGAGGGCAGGGGTGGGGAGCAGAGCCAGGATGCTGGGGGTCAGGCATTGTCCCTGGCCCCATCCCTGCCCCGTACCTGGCCCCACAGGTGTCTGCAGCCACCGCAGCGCTGGCGCCTGGATCCCCGCTCCCCCACCCCCAGAACCTGCCCGGCGGCTGAAGGGGCCCCACGGGGCAGCAGATAAGGGAGGGAATGCAAACACCCTCCTCGGCACAGGCATCCCAACTATCTGAGGCAGCAAGTGCCTCACCAGCAAATTCCTCCCCTCCGCCGCCTGAGTCAACTGCGGGGCCCCTGCCCTCGGCTGGGGACGTGGCCTCCCCTCACCACCCTGCAGCTCTCCCAGGTCTGTGTTAACCCCATGGACACATTGACCTCCTTCCCTTCTTCCCTCCCGTCATCCTGGTGGCTCCTGGGGCACCCCATGCCCTGGGCGGATCGCGGTGACCACCCCTTGCTCCCTCAGCCTCCTGCTCAGACAAAACCCCACAGTGTAACAGTGTGGGTGTTCAAGGGGCAGGTGGGTACAAACTCCTCTCCCCACCCTGAAGTGAGGACAGGCAGCACCCTGATGCCCTGCTGATGTGGATGCTGAGAGCACCAGCTGTGGGCTCAGGATCCCACAGCCCACCCGGGTGGCAATGGCACCTGAGGGGGACGTGGGGCTGGGGTGGAGCCCGCAGCAGCTCAGGGGCTTGGTGCCAGCCAGGCAGGCTCACATCAGGGCTCCCACGCCTTCCAAAAATGCTGCATCCGCAGCGAGGGTCTCTGCCGGGGAACCTGTTGATATGGCAACCCCGTGCAGGGGGAGCGCCGCCCCCGCATCCCCCCGGCGTCCCCTCGGTGCCTGGAGCCCCCTGGAGCCCTCCCCGGAGTGGCTCTGGGACACGGCCGGGTCACAACACGGCTGGTGGCAGGGGTGGGTGAGATGCAGCAAAATGCCACACGCGGTGAAAAAACAACCCCGGCGTTTCCATGCGCTGCAAGGCTTTGCATTTCCATTCAGATACCAGACCTCTGCGTCCCCGCGGGTTCCTCGCTGAAGCGCTAGCGATGCTCAAAAAGGCAAACAGGAGGGGGATTTAAGGATGCTGAAAGGAAAAAAAAAAAAAAAAAAAGAAAGCAAAACATGCTTCGGCAGTGTACGCACAGCAAAGCCACAGCAGGAGCCGTGCCCCCAGCCTGGGGGGCCGAGCATCGCTGGCACCACTACGGCGAGGTCTGTGGTGAACACAAAGTGGCACCGACCCCACTGCAGAGCTTCAGCCCAGTGCTGGGAGGGCTCAGGGGGAGGCAGGAGCCCCCAGCACTGGGGAGCAGCCACTGCATTTGTAATACATCAGAGAAACAGCTGGCAGACGTCACCGCAGGCTGGAGCACAGGGCAGCACAGGGGCACCGCCAGCTTTGGGGAGGGTGCGTCTGCACCCCCTCGGGAGTGGCTGGTGGAGGCAGACTCCAGCTCTTTAAAATCAAATGGAGCTTAAAATGGATTCTTATTGCTGATGGGAGAAGTCTGATGGACAAAGTGCATTCCTCTGTGTTTCCAAGTGAACTTTTGCTCACTTTGACCTCGGTGCACGGGGACAGCAGGGTGGCCTCTTCAGAGGGACCCCCGAGGCATGGTGCCTCCTGTGCCAGTCAGCATCGGTCATGCACTGGGTGTTGGTGGGTGCCAACGCCCCGTGTCACAGCCCAGACACTGGGAAAAGGACGCAGAAGTGACCTTCACGAGCAGTGGCTCCTGCAGGCAGCATCAACCAGCAGCACTGTGCCGGAGGGGGCTGCTGGGGGTGTCAGGTGTCCGCGCCGCTCTGGCAGTGCACTGCCTGGCTCCACAGCCATCCATTATTGATGGGGTCGGTGCTGCTGAGGGGGGTGCAGCTGGGCTGACCCCATCCTTTGCAGCAAGCACTGCGAGAAGCAGATCATGCACTGGCGCTAAGCCCATGCCCCGCTCTGCAAAGCAGCACCGCAGATGTTGGAGCAGGGAATTCTGCGTCCCACGGTGTCCCAAGGCTGAGGATGGCACACCTTCACAGGAATGCCTCCCTTCTCCCCTGCAGGCTTTGTGCCATTTTATTTTATTTTATTTTATTTTATTTTATTTTATTTTATTTTATTTTATTTTATTTTATTTTATTTTATTTTATTTTATTTTATTTTATTCACTTTTCACCCTCTCTCCTCCTGGCTTTGCCATATGCAATAAAAAGTAAATAAAGAACACTGAAAGAAAAGAAGGAAAAGGCTGGGTTCCCTCTGCTGGGCTCTCACTCGCAGCAGCCCGGGGCTGTGGCCACCTGCTCTGTGTGCCCTTCCTGCAGGTGGGCAGCCCAGCTGGTGCCTGTGTGTGTGATGGCACCAGGTGCCACTCGGTGCCATGGTGGTGGGGACTCAAGCAAGGGAGCCCCTTGGAGAGATAAAAGAGGTAACTCGCATTGCAAGCACCTTCAAGTCACTGTTTGGGTGATTCTTGCAGTATTTTCCCCCAGCACGTTTCATGCAAGACTGTCTGGCTTTAATCTGTTCTTTGAGTAGCCAGGGAAAGAAGAAAAGAAGATTTCTGAATTTCAATCGGAGCACCCTTATCTCAGCCTCCCCCATCGGGCAGCTCCCCTTTCCCCGCCCTCCGGTCCCCCTCACGCAGTGATTTACATGGTAATGGGGCCTTTGGCTGGGGGTTGAATCAGGAATTGGTGCTATTGCCAGGCTGCAAGCTTGCCCTTGGGGCAGGGAACTCGGGCCGGGGGTCTGTCCCTGCTTTCTGAGGAGGGCCAAGGAGTGGGGAGAGCCCTGGGTAAGGCACCACGCCGTGCCCCACGTGTGTGCGGGTGGTGGGGACGGCACGAGCATCCCCACGGAGCACTCGAGCTTGGCGCTCAGCACGGCTCCTTGCCTGCTCTTGCCAGATGGTGACTGGTGCAGAAAGGCAGAAATGTTTAGTAGATATTTCTGTTCTGTATTTGGAATGAAGCAGGAGGATATATTCATCTCCAGATGATACTGTGGATGGAATATAAATCCTGCCATCTGTAACAATGGGGGATGTGAGGCATGATCTCCTCGAATTCAGCATTTGCAGATCATCCGGACAGCTGATGCTCAAGAGTCTAGAAGGAACTAGCTCAAGCCAATGCTTTGGTTTATCAGATCTTAGAAAAGTGGGCAAATTCCAAAAGATTGGTGAAATGTCAGTGTAGTTTCAGTATTTAGAAAAATTTAAAGGCGCAGCCCAGGGACTCACATATCAACCCTGCTGCTTATGTGTTTTTGTGGGGTCCCTTTCTGGACAGAATTATAGGTCAGGCTGATAAAGGGAAGCGTACCAATAGAGCAAACTTGGATTTCCTCAGAACATTTTGCTTATTATCACATGCAAATTGGATTAAAAAACCCACACTACATAAGGAACTACCAGGCACACGCTAGAAGGACTCACACCTGTCTCAGGCAGACCTCACAGTGTGAAGGTTACTGAGGGATTTCAGGGTTTTGGTCCTGGGGTCCCTTGGGGAACCTACTCCTGCAGTAATGCTGTGCGTGTTTCTGTCTGGTGGTCACCATGAGCAGGAGGGGCTGTGGTGGTTGTGAAGGGGCTGTAGGGTCTGCAGGTGATGCAGAGGCTGGTAGGGATGTTAATAACGAGCAGGCCAGGCTGCAGCTCTAGTATGGCCTCAATTGCCTGGTGAAATGGCTGTAATCCAACTAAATGCATTTTCATACAGCTGCGTGCAAGGCACCTGGGAGGGAGGCATGCTGCCCTTATCTCCAGGACGGGGCTTGGAAAGCCGCGACGCAGAAGTCTCAGGAATGATTGCAGGTACCTGCCTCTACATGAGCTCGTTTCAACTGCACGCTGAAAAGCAGCCGACACCTTCCTGGAATATATAATGGGAGAATATCAAAGAAAAGTAGGGGAGCAATCTTGCCTCTATTCACTTTGCTGCTGAAAGCATTGCTATGGATGTTATTTCCAGCTCAGGTGTCCAGAATTAAGAAGGACACAAATTCTGCAAAGGAAGGCCATGCAGGCAGTCCAGGTATCAGAAAACAAGCTCCGGTACAAGACTGGGGGTGCACAAACAGCTCAGCTTGCAGGAGAGAAGACTGAGGGATGCCCTGATCTCAGTGAGAACAGTTCTTGACAGTTCAGCAGCCTCAGTCTTGCAGAGAAGTGCATGACAAGATCTGAAAGCCAAAGCAGAAGTTGGAAAAATTCAGCTTGGAAACAATACAGAAGATCCTAGCAGGAGATGCTGGAAGAACTGACTCCAAAAGGCAGCACGTTTATTGATTTCAGAGCAAATTCACGTACGGGAAATGTAATCCAGGTTCTGGGAGAGGCTCCTTAGCCCTGGTGTGCATAAGAGGTGCAGGTGACTCCCTCTGCACCCAGGGGTGCTTCTGCCACCCCAGGGACACCAGGACTGCCCATGCTGGCCTTGAGATGTTCACGGCATTTCCACCTCTGCACTTCAGGGAAGTGACTCCTGCTGCTACCAGGCTGGGGGCTGTGACTGTGACACCCCAAGTCCCCTGCCAGGGTGCTGGGCAGCGGGGCACCCAGCCCGCACAGCAGCTGTGCAAGCATCCTCTGGACACATCTCACCAAGCATTTGTGTGAAAAAAATGCCCTGGATCAAAAGCAGTATTTTCTCCTTGTGCATTTTCTCATAATTTATTAATAAGAAATTATATCTATTCTGTTGAAATGAAGAAGTTTGGAAGTTTGGTGTGTTATTTCCCTGCCTCGTCTCCCATCTCTTCCCGTGACTTGTTCCTGCTCCGAAGCGGAGCAGACGGCTGGTGGGTGGGGGCTGCCTTCTGACTTTTCCCTTTCGATCTGGAATGGGGCCAAACTTCCTCAACTTGGGAAAAGTGACAAGAGGGAAAAAAAGAAGTACTAATTCTGGTGATCTGGAATGTCAGAATAAGAAAAACTGTGTGTTTTTTTTTATTGGTTTATATTTTTTCAAAGAAGCAAATGAGGGGAGCAAAAGGAAAATCCACAAATGATTAGATGGACAAAATGTGGATGGGCAAAAGAGAGGGAGGGTGGGTGGAAAGATCTCAGGCTCAGGTTTTGAAAAATGAAACTAGTTGAGGAAAGCTTTCATTGGAACTAAGCAAAATGGGGGCAAGACTGGGATTTTTGATGATTTTTTTTTTTTTTTTGTCTCCTTATTGGGCACCAGCTAGAGCCTCTGTGGGGGCATGTCACTGGGGGGGTGGTGCTGCTGCTTCTGTTTGGGAAACGCTTCGCTAGGGAGATCCAGGACCTGTTCAAGGCAGCCATGGGTGAGAGGAAAGCCCGAGCAGCCTGAAGGAGGTGGCTCACCGCAACAGGGTTCTGCACGAGGGTTTCTGGGTCTGCATGGGCAGGGAAATGAGTCTGTGATGAGAAGAGGAAACTTTGAGGAAGAACTAGAGAGGGAATAAGCAGAGTGTGTCAGAGCTGACTCTAAAAGCGAGGGAATAAGCAGGAGGAAGGAGAGGTTCTTGTGCGTGACGGCAGTTGTGATGTGGCTGGCAGAGCAGGGGCCTGGTGGGATGCTGTGCCACGGAAATACCGTCGGGGAACCGCGCGGAGGCACCGCGGGGAGGAGCGGCGTGCCAGCCGCCCCCGTGCAGGCGTGCCGGGGGGAGAAGCAAGCAGAGTCCTGGAGATGACAGCGAAGGAATGAGGTCGTCTGAGGCGAAGAGGGCCCTGGAGCAAAGCCAGGGCTGATCCAAATGCCCGCTTGTGCCTGCGAATTGCAAGAACGTCACCAAAAGAGATGGGGAGTGAGGAGCAGTTGCAGGTGTTTTCCATTGCTCCTGGCTCTGCAGGTCCTGGGTCCACGTCCTCCAGTGCCACCGTGGCAGCCATGAAGAGCTTTCACGTGGGGATGAGGACCTGTTGCCCATCTCAGGGTGTGTGTGAGGTTCCACAGAGGCAGGAAAAAAAAACTGAACAAGTTTAGAAGCAGAGCTCATTTCTATTCATCATTAATTGCCATGCAGATCAGTGGATGCACACGTGATGGGCTTAAACCTTAAAGCTCAAACGCAGGGTTTTTGAAAACTTAGTGACTCATTAATAACAGACAGGCTTGTATGTGGAATATCATTAGGTAAATGAGTTACGGAGCACCAGGAGGAGCTGCCACGGCCTGTGCCTTGGCCAGAGGCCCCCGGGCTGCAGCTTGCCCTGGGCAGAGGGGCGGCCGAGCAGCTGCAGGTGCGCACAGGCTCTGAATCCCCCACCACAGGACAAGCAGCTACTTACACTGTGTCGTTCCGAGCACAAAATGCTGAAAGATGGGGAAAAGCAAGTAGATATAAGACATTTTCTGACAGGTGGAAATCCCTATTTGCTAAGTTTTGTTGAAGGCGCAAGGCAAGAATCATGTATTTAGTCAAACATACCACAAATAAAGCAGAAAATAATTGTCTCTGTGGACACGCTCCCATGCCATGATGCCTCTTGCAAAGAGGGCTGCCTGTGCCCTGCATATATCAGTGGGGTGAACCTTTCCAGGGGGGCAAATATGCTCAAACAGGCAATGCAACTTCCATGGGCAAAAACTGAGAAACGTGTGTGCATCCTCTAGAAGTCAGCAGTACTGCCTAAACCCCATGGAACCCACCTGGGACTACACATATGTGGGGTTACTTGCCTTCAGGCGCTGAAGGCGACAGTTGCAACATGTTTTAATGCCTTTATCCAAAACCTTGTGGGATATGAGCAGCGGGCAATGGGTGTTTGGGCAAGGGGCTGCCTCCTGCACTGGAGGGGAAGTGTCAAGCAGTCACCTGGGGTTGGGAAAAGGCAAAAAACATCTCCAAAATCACCACTCCAAGGCAACGCATGGTGCTACAGATGAGAGAATTAATCAGGAGCCTATACACTGCAAACACTGCTTCACATTTAGGATATAAAAAAGAATAATAACAGACAACACCGTTTGTCTTTAAACAAACACCAGGTAATACATTCCCAACAATTATATCCAGATGCACCACTTGAGAACCTCTCCTAATTGTGAAATTAGAAATATTTTTACTGCAAATGCCAAGGGATGACATGTAGGGAGATATTCACCCGGCACCATTCCATGCTCTTTGCCACAGTTGAGTTCCACTTTCCTTTAAAGGTTGTCATTTACATTAAAAAAAAAAATAAATAAATCAGCTGCCAAGTAGGCAAAGCATTCCCTGTAACAGACCCAGCCTGGGGGCGTTCTCAGGTATCTGGTTGGGCTGGGGCTGGCTGGAAAGGGAACATGGCACTGAACTCAAACAAGGGGTTACTTTGATGAACTCTCCACAGGAAAAAATCCCACTTCTACGGGGTACAGTAAAAATGTGGCATAATACAGAAAATCTGGGAGTTACTGAAAGGATAAGGAATTTCAGATGGAGCTAATTCTATGTCTGTCATTGAAAAGCCAGCTTAAGGAGGGAGATGCTTTGGTTTACATTATTTAAATGCAGCTGCAACACGTGAGCACTGCTCTGTGAAAGCCCCGCATGACAGGCGCGTTCTCAGGAAAAGGAAGAAAAATCACTGTGAAATGAAGGGCATTTTCTTCAGTGAATAAACTGTGAAGAGACGAGCTTAAATCTAACTTCAACAAGATCTTTAATATGCTGTTTAGGTGTTTTAAGGGGATGAGAATGCCCTTTGATATTAGTCCTGCTCCTGAGATATTTTACACAGTAATTGCCTACGTCTTTAAGGCACGATGTATTGAAACTATGGTGACTGCTGTTTTAAATTGGGCAATGGCTCCGGGAAAGGAGAACGGGAGACCCAGGCAAGAGCTGCAGCGAGTGCAGCAGGCACTTCAGAATGAACTTTAAAAGGTCAAAATTTGGTCTAGCAGAATTACCTGTACCAGCTCCGAGCTGAGCTAAGACGGCTTTGTTGCCAATTTAGATAAAACAGAAGCAATAATTAGAATGTCTAGCCTCCAGGATATAAAGCAGATCTACAGAGATTTATGAAAACAATATACTGTTTGGCAATATCCATTCCGAAATCTATGGCCGGCGTTTCCTCAGGAGAGCAGCGCTGCAGTCCGAAATTGCCTGGCATCACGCAGGCAGACAAGCGAGCGCCGAGAGGGCAGAGCCGCGGTGACGGGGATGCTGCCAGCAGGCCTGGGATGTCAGCCGGTACTGGGAGAGCTCGGCACAGCCAAATGCAAAATACCAAGGGTCTGGCACATGCACAGCTGGCTTTGCAGAGCCTGCCTAGCACAAGCCCTGTCCTGTCGCCTGCACCGCAGCAAAAGGGATTAAAGCAGGCGGTGGAGTATTCCTTCCTTAGGAAATCTGCAGTTGCTTAAGCCAAGAGAAAAAGCACTGCGGGGTGTCCTGGGGGAGCAGCCCTGCTCCAGGCTGGGTGGGAGCACGGGGTGCTTGGGCTGGTCCCTCTGTAACCACAGTCACCTGCAGCTGCTGCTGTCAGCACCTGAACCTGGCCTCCCACGCTCCACAGGTGAGCAGGATGCACAGAGGGCTTCACTTAAAAGACTCGACTTTGGGATGTGCTAGGCACCAAGTCCTTCCTACAGTTAAATGAGTGTCTGAAACACTGCTGGAGTCCTGACATGCCTGTGCTGGAGGTGTAGGCCAGGTGCTCTGCTGTGGTTCTGTCCTGCTGCTCTGCACCTCGCAGAACCAAGCCCACAGTGACCAGCAGAAAAGAGTGAAGGCAGGAGGACAGCCCAAGCACCCAGCGAGGGCACAGAGGTGGCCAGGCCTTCACCCACACACCTCCACCATGCGATCCAGGGCCCGCAGGTTGGTGCCATGTCCTCAGTCTGTCCCTGCTCGGCTGCAAGCAGCCATCGGGCCATGTCACTTGTGGGCCATGACCACGGGACACCCTGTGGGAGCGCTGCACTCAAAGCTCCTGGGCCCCAAGCCTGGCTTCCCATGAGCAACTCACAGGTAGCCCACTGGTATACATGGCAGACAAGGAATGCATGGTTAGAAATCTAAAAAAAAAAAAAAAAAAACAAAACCAAAAAAACACAAAACCACAAACCTGCATCAGAATTACAGGAGAGAGCGAAGATATGAGAAACAAGAAAACAGCCCATAAACGTGGGCAGAACCGTGACCTATTCATTTAATCTATCAAAAATACAAACACGCCGGATCCACATGAAGGCGAGCAGGTGACAAAGCGATGCATACCTGTAATATACAGTATGTGCTTGAATTGTGCATTTTAAACATCCTCCATGGGGACAGCTTTGCTCTAGTCACGCCGCAGTGTTTGTGCATTAATATTTTTATTTAAAAACAGGAACAGAAGGGCAGAGGAATTGGTGAATAAATTCGAGTCCTGCAGCAACTGAAGGCTGAGCTGGGCCGACTCCAGGGTGGCTTGGGCTGGAGAGATCTATTCTAGCTTAGTTTCAGTAATGATAATGAAGAAATTGGGGATTCTTGTGCAGGAAGCAGAGGATTTATGAGAGAGCAGCTGGAGAGGCCAAGAGCAAAGGATAAACACGGAGATGGTAAAAGAGTATCTGACAAAACTCAACCCACATACTGTAAATCTGCAGGTCCAGACACAGCACGCTGGAGAATTTTAAAAGAAATCTCTGAAGACCATCTTGAAAAATAATCTTCCCTTCATCACGAGAGTTATCTGGGGCCTGGGAAAGGCCAAATGTGCATCCCATTACAGGAAAGATTGAGAAGATGGAGCAGGAGTCTGCCGCCCACCTCCCCACAGCTCTGGCAGGCAAGTTTCAAACTGATTTTTTTTCTCATCCCTAGTCTCCTCCTTCCCTGCTTCTCCTTGTTACTGTCTCACCGAGCTGGCAGCCTCTGCCCAGGGCTCCACACAGCTGCGGGGAGCTCAGGGATCAGGAAGCCTGCTTGCAGCAGGCGCTTTTTTCCTGCATACACAAATATGCTTCAGATCTTCCAGTGTGTCAGGAGCAGGTATGTCTGCACTCCACCTTTGCTTTTGCACATGGACCCTTTATTTTCCAAAATAAGAAGGTAGCTTGGTGCAAGTGGGGAATGGGGAAATAATCCATAGCCTTTTTAAGTGCACTCCCCTGGAAATAAGAATTTCAATAACCTCCATTCTCAGGTACCCCACTGAGCTGCTGTGCCTCTCGTTCCCTCTCTGGGAAGCAGATGCATCGCGCTCCCCAGCCCTTCCTTGTTTTGGGAAGGGAACAAGATGTGAGAGAGCTGCTGTGATCTGAGGAACAGAAGCTGAGAGAGGTTTATATAGCACTGTAAAGCAGCATAAACTTTAGTGAGGATGGGGAAGCTTCTCTTTGCCCAGCTCCTTCCTGCACACAGCTCACACCAGGGATGCATCCCAAAGAGCTTGCAAGTGGAGCACACAAAAACTTGGTAATTAGGAAGACAATGCAGGATGCACCTTGAACCTTGCAAGCAGCTTGCATTTTTGGGATTTCTGAAGTAATCAGGGCTGCTTTGTAATCAGCGGCTGCAAGGCACCCAACTGCATGCTCTAGGCAACCCAAAGGGTTACTCTGCACCCTGTACAGGTGTGGATGCACTTTCTCCGAGCCACCCCACCTCCAGCTGTTACAATAAATCCTCTTCCCTTCCTGAGAAGGCTGTCCCCCATGTGCAGCCAGCTTCTCAGCTGCCTGCGTGGCTGTTCTCCTTGGAGGAGTTCTTGTTGTCGTGTTATAACAAAGTTTTCTTAACAACTGGATGAAAATTCTATAGTTACACAGAATTTGGTGTGGGCTAAGAATTGGTTGATGAGTCACAGTCTCAGATAGTAGCCAGAAAAATGGAACTTCAAAATTGGGAACAATTTTAGTGACATTACCACAGGAGACAGGACCGGCACCTGTATTTAAGGTTTCATTAAACGGAGAAGGAATTAACACCATTCATACCAGCGTCACCAGCGGGCACCCGGCACAGACTGGGACGAATCCGAAGCAGCCTGGAAATATTTCAGCCATGGGCTGAATGCAGCAAGACACAGCAGCCTGTGACCTCGGAGAGAGAAAAGAAATAGCTCAGATATCTGGAAAGCAGTGAGATGGAGGCTAACAGGTGAGAGCCAAGCTAATACCACATAATCTTGCAGTTTAACAGCTCTGAGTAGAGCTGACGCCATTCAGCTGCAAAAGCTGGGAAGAGTGCTGGTTGTGTGGCTGCTGGCAGTGCTGCTGGTGTGTTTGCCCTCCCTGTCCCTCACCCCGCTCTGTCCCCACCTGCCTGGGGTGCCAGCTGTGCCCCAGCCATGGGGACAGAGCCCTCTGGCTCAGGGCCATTCCCTCCTGGAAGGGCCCAGGCGGCAGAGTGGTGGGCAGCACGGTGCGTACTTGTCCGTGGGTAAAATACAAAAAATATCCCTCAAGGTTTTGGAGGAACAGAGGTATGCCATAGGAATGAGACCAGGACCACATGCTCATGAAAGACTGAAGGAACCAACATTTTATGAATTAGCAATGTTGAGAGCCAGAGGAGATGCGGTCTCGGTCTATAAATACCTTCAAGGTAACAATATAAATGAAGGAAGGGAATTCATCCGGAGCCTCGGAAGATGGCCTCAGCAGAAGGACCAGCCTGCAGCCAAGGCAGGGAGGAGGAGGCTGGGCGCAAGAAGCCCCCAGCAGCCAGCGCTGGCAGCAGGGTGCTGGGCTCCAGGCGAGGCCATGAGGAGCTACCTGCGATGTGCTGCTGCCAGCCTGCTCCTCACACGCTGCTAAGCTGCTGGCAGATGGAAGGCAGAGCGAAGTGTGGAGCTCTGGTTCGTCTACAAGGCAACACTGGGCGCTGCAACCTGGCCACGTTGCCACCTGTCCCCGCAGCCAGGCCACAGCAGCTACCTGGAGGCTTGGGTCCCACCACCACGTCCATAAAACCAGAGTGTGTTCTGGTTAGTGCGTCCTCAAGGACAAATGCAGTATCTGGTGCTGCCACACAGTGGTGAAGAGGCAGTTCAGAAGGCAACATCTGCAACCGTGGAGGATCTTCAGAGCCTGAGACAACCCTAGGCTGACCCCAGGGGACAACCGGGAAGGAGCTGTGGGGAGCTGGCAGGCACAGCCCCAATTTAAAGCTCTGCGGTGACCAACCTGACTCTTCCCTGGTGGACACGATTCCCTGCATGGTGCTCCTGAAGGTATGCTCTCCTTTCCACTATTGGTGCTGGAGATTTGTCCCTCATTGTAGTAGTATCACCATGAGGAACACGTCAGTATTATTTGTTAAAGTATCTTCCCTTTGATTTCAGCACAGAATTTCTGTTTATATCCTCTCATGTCACCCAAACCAAGTAGCCTCCCATGCTGGGCCTCACAGGTTTGACAGACTCACAAGCTCTTTTCAGGTCTCTGGGGTTAATGCAGCCGCCTTGCTCTGGGCTACTTCACCCAACGAGACCCTTGGGACAGGAGCATGGACGCTTTGCTATGAGTTACTGTGCAGATGGGGTGTGCTCATGGCACTGATGGCAGCCTGGGTCCCCACAGCTGCCTTTACCTCCCTCAGTGCCACCTTCTCCTTGCACGGCTCGGAGGCCTCCAGCAGGGACCCTGATGAGATCCACCCTTGACACGTGAGCTCCTGACCAGGCCAAATGCACTCATTTTGAGATTCTGGACAGGGACAAATGAAACACAGGACTCCATTTGCCTGTGGTCTGAATGACTCCTGAAATAATACTTGTCCTTCCAGGGTGTACTTACTGTGGTATTTCCTGCTCGTATTGCTGAGGTTCGCAGCTCTTTTGTATTATTTATCTCTCCTCACTGGCGCTTACAACACCCTGAGCTTTGGGATGAGCTGCGTTCACAGTGTGCTATTAATACTCCATTGCAGATCATTACTATAGATGTTAATTAATACTCTAAGTATTAGCCCTGTGGCAACCTGCTGGAAACTCCATACATCTCAGCAGGCCGTAGCTCACTGGTGCTCGCTGCTCAGCCTGCCGGCATCCCACTTCCCCCATCTACGCCAGTCTCAAGTAACTTCTGAACTGAGGCAATAGCTGAGCTGTAGGTGAGCCCACCATTCGGTGGCTAGGAAATGTGATCAAAAGAAATAATCCCGTCAAAGGAAATAATATTTTTTACATGTTATGGATTTGAAAATAATAAATAAAATGTTATATCACATATATAAACCATTATTATTATGTATAACAACAAAGCAGCTGCACTAGAGCCAAGCACAGGGGCCAGCATTTGGGTTCTCCATTTCTACACCCTGAGTTTCTCCAGCTCTTATGGCCCCAATCCAGGCTGGCAGCTCCTGTGCAGGCGATCCTCCGCCAAGACCCGCGAGTCCTTCTCAGAGAGGCTGCTTCCAAAGTCCTCGTTCCCCGTTTGCAGCCATCCTTCTTTGCTTTCAGATAAATGAGTTTACTATTGCTCATACTAAAACAGATATTGTTTGCCTGCTCTTGTGTTATACACAGCAGTCTGGATTGCTGAGTAAATGACTCCTTGCTGTTTATCACCTGTGACGCCAGGAAGGGTGGCTGTGGGGTAACAGCCGCGGCTCCTGGCAGGCGGAGTGCTGGTCCGTGCCAGTTGGAGGGACCTTCTTCCCCAGAGCAGGAAACTGGCAGCACAAGCACTCGCTTTCCTCCCTCACCACCCACTTACCCTCAGCAGGCTGGCAAATACCATTTGCTGGGTTCCCTAGCTCCATCGCGGGCGCACAGGTTTCTCAAGACATCTTTACAAAAATCTGGAAGCAGAGGGTGAGTAGTGAGATGACACAGTCTGAAGATGATATGAAATCATTCAAGTGACTGAAATGAAGCTAAACACAACTACAGCTGATTGCAAAGAGAGGAGGGTGATCACATAATACCAAGTGAGTGAATCTTTAAATGGCAAATGAAATTCAGTGTTTGTAGCTGCAAGATAATACGCAGGGGGGAAAATAACCTGAACTCTACACATAAAATCATGGACTCTTAGAGAGCTGCTACCACCAGGAAAGGGGTTGTGGACTCACTGCAGAAGATTCCCTGGAAACCACTCAGCGTTGGTCTATGAAGTGAATCTAGTAATGAGAATTATTGAGAAACTTTGCCCTCTTAATCCACCCTCAGCCATGTCTTGAATACTGCAGCCTGTACTAGTTCCTTCCCTCTTCTTCATTTGCCTTCCCTCCTTACTTAAAGATCATGTCAATGTATTGGAAGAGATATGAAAGCTGGCATTATCAGTGTAGTCACCAGAAATCTGGAAAAGAAAGAGGGTGAACGGCGAAGTGACAAAATTTGTTGATAGTATTATTCAAGGCTAAAGGACAAGAACTCGCCGTGAAGAGATTAGAAGGATCTTACAATTCAGAATGACTGGACAATAAAATGTCATTAAAATCAATGTAGATATCTGCAAAGGGATGTAATGGGAATACACAAATCTAATTTCAAACACATGTTGGGCTCTGAGTTGACTGTTACCACACAGAGAAAAGATCTCAAGGTTATCACAGAGAAACGTCTGGAAATGTCATGCCCGTGTTCAGCAGAGATCAGAAAAGCAAGGAGAATGGTTGTGGGAGGAATACAGACCAAAACAGAAAACAGCATGAGGTCACCATAAAACCCATGTGCCACGTGTGCTGGGTGCAGTTCTGGTCTTCTGTCTGGAAAAGCAGAAAGAAGAACTGGAAGAGAGCGGAGCAGAGCACCAAGGAGCGCAAGTGTTCATGAATACAGCAACAACTGAAAGGCTTAGGACGCCTAACCTGGACTGACACAGCTGTGCTGGAGGTTTATAAAATCCTGAGTAGTCTTGAAAAGATGAATTGGGATTTACTGCCTGTTGCCTCTTGCAATAAAAGAAGCTGGGGCCATGAGAAAAGTAACCAGATGGAAGTTCAACACCAAGTGAAGTAGATACTCCTTTAGAGGAGAAGCAAACGAGCTGAGGAACATGCTTCCAGAGGATGCTGAGCACCCTGAAAGATGACAGGGTTCAAGAAGTGACTGAGCAGATTAATCAAATAAAATTCTATCACAAACTGAAAACAAACTTACCTTTTCTGGCTTAGAAAAACCCTGGGTTGTGACTGATGGCAGCAGGGAAAAGAGGCCAGGAAGGCACCTGCTGTTGTTCTCTGATTTTAGCACAATCCTCCATAACCTTCTTGGGGTCTGTGAGAGCAACAACTCATGGAACAGCCGTGCAAGGGAAGATTAGGATTATGTACTCTGTTAAAGACAGCGCTGAGGAGATACAGTAGAAGCCTGTAAAATCAGAAATGATATAAGGAAAGTAATCAAAGATAAACTATACGCTATTTCACACTGCACAGGAACTGGCAAGCTCCCAGCTGAAATGGGTCACAGGTGTAAAACCAACAACAGGAAATACTTTTCTGCGCAATATATATAATATACATAAATATATATACTTTAAAAGTTGTGCCACAAAATACTGCAGAGCATAAACGGGCTTAGAATGGGATTAGACAAATTCATGAAGGATAGGCACATTTGTGGCTATGAAGCACAATCTTGTGGCTGCAAATTTTCTTTTAGAAGCTGAGAAGTGCCATTGTGTTGCAGCTCCAGCTAATGCCTCCCTGGCCCGAGTGACTGAACACACGTTCTTAGATTTCTGTAAGCTGTATAACATTCTACATACATATTATAAAAAGTATTAAGTGTAAGCTTATGGTTTCTAGTATATTCTTAGCCTTTGATAGAGAATGCAAATGCTATTTTAGGGCATACTGTGAAGAAGGCACTTTGCCAACACAAGCCTTTGGTGCAGGCTGTCTTCTTTTCTCTATCAGGGCTTTCTGCATTCCAGTATTTCCACAATTCTTGTGTCATCTAGAGACGTAACAATTAACAATTTATACTTTCTTCTTCATCACTGTTAAAACTTTCCAACTGTGCGTGGCCAGGAACTGATCCCTTAGGGCTCTCTAGTCACACCTCTTGTAAGTAATCCTCGTTTACCATTACACTGCCAAACCTCTGTCAAAACTGTCGAGGAACCACCATCCAATTCGCTTAATCTTTAGCATGTTTATATATATGTTTCTAATTTGTTAAGGAGAATGTTTGGCATTGGTCAATTAGAAGCCTTGCTCTAGATGGTATTAATAAACTATTGCTTTTTTAATTGAACTTGTTGGCTATTCAGAAATTATATCAAATTAGCTTGGAATTTTCCATAAACTCAGACAGGATGAGTTCTATTTTCCAGTTTTAATTCTTTACTAAAATGCTGCTTTATTGACTTGATTCTTTTGTTGTGGCTAGTTGTCAGGGTATGGACAACTACCATTGTGTATCTTCTTAAATACTCAAACAGTGTCAGTTTTGTAACAGATCCCTGAACTTTTCTTAGTTCCCAAACTTCTTGAAAATCAACAGCAATCATCTGGATAATTTCCTGGCTGGCTCCTACAAAATTCTCGGATGCAAACTATCTAAGCTACAGATTTTAAAATGGTGCTATGCAATGCCTTCCATGATCAACGAGAGTTAATTATGTCTCACCATCATTTAACACGACAATGTCATCTATCTTTTTCTCTGAAGACGGAGGATGATGATTTATAAAAAATTATGCTTTCACAATTTCCTCATTTCTAGTAATAGAGCAATATTACCGCTAGGATTGTTTTCATTCCAAATACACTTACAAAAAAAAGGTTTTAAAAATTAATTATGTTAGGCATGGCTTTCTAGTCTCATCCTGACTGATTCTCCTTTTAAAAAATGATGAAGATTAGTCAGGATTTTGGGTTCTTCTGTACTGATTCTTAAATTTGTTTGGCTTGTGGTTATCTTCCAGCATTGAAAAATACTGCTCAACCCAAGCTGAAATGATAATTTGAAATAAATATGAAATTGAGAAAAATATGCAAATGAGTCAGTGCTGGTGAGAGCTTTCTCCCACTTCAGACCGTGGGTCTGATTTCCAATTCCTCTCTGAAATTCTCCCTATCATATTAAAAAATTGTGTATCTAGTTTAGTAAATTCATCAGTCAGTTCTGGAAATGGATTCGGGGAAGGGCGAATTTAGACATAGATAGGCATCCAAGTGTTGTCCCTGTGGGAGATAAACAGCAGGGTCGAGGCAGATGGGCATGGCTGTGAAAGGGATCAGAAATGGAGCCAAGCAGGAGGTGGACACCTCAAAGGCTGTGCTCTAAACTAGAAACACGAGGAAGTCTGCAGCAGTCAGAAAGGCAAATGCAGAGCTGGGAGATGCTGGAGGACGTGGAGATGGGCCACGGCTCCCTGAGGAAGTGGGAGCCCAGCAGCCACGGTACCCAGTGTCCTCAACATGTGGAGCCATCCATCATGCCATGGCTGGAATGCGTCTTACATCTCATTCACCCTCTTTCAGTTGCTCGCAATTTCCTTACACAAATTCTTCTGGATCTCAAATCTTAGCCCAGATGACATTTTTAAGCCTCTCAGCAGATCTATCCTGCCATTTTGCATTTTGCCTTGGCATAAAAACCCCACAGACATGTCATGCAGCTTTCCGTCATAAAATTTTGCAGAGGCATAACAAATTGTGTTAGAAGGAAATAGCTCAGTCAGTTCAAATTAAGGCGTTCTGTATTTTTAATACTGATGACCTAAAGATTTTAAATTTTCAGGTAACTTGAGTATTCAAGAAATGGAATTTATTAGCCTCTATATAATATTGATGATAGATTTGGTTTTCCTCTCAGTCAAGTTAGTACATTAAATAATATTGATGCTTATCATTCTGAAGATAGTCTTAGAAATTTTGTCTATGAAATTAGTAGAAATTTTGCTATTGACTTCGATGGGCTCAAGGTTTTACCCATAGCAATTAGCAGTCATTCTACTGTATAACATGGCTCCCTGAAGGTCTGCAGAGCTCGGCGTAATTGTAACAGATTGTGTAATCAGGCTGGCAGGACATGCAACCAGAAAGGAGAGCCATGGCTCCCCCACTTTTTTTTTCTTTTTTTTTTTTTTTTTTAATTTTAAAATAAGATATTTCACTACAGGAAGAGTAAATGTAAATGATTGCATTTTAGTTACAAATGTCTAAAATGTAAGCTAATGATTAGGATGAGTTACAGAAGAGGAGTCAACAAAACATCATGTTTGAAAATATTTACAAGTAATATTTCCTCTCTAATAAGGGAGAAGTGATGTTCAGCTGAGGCTGCCAGGCCATTCTTTAGTATAACTGAAGTATTCTCTCTAAAGACAGAAAAAAGAGAGAGAGAGGGTGGGGAGAGACAGAGTGAGCCCTGTGAGTACAAGATGAAGCCAGCCTGAAGTCAGAATTCACTTTAGCTTTGCAAGCACTATTCAGAAAACCATTGCCAAGGTCGCCAAGCCCCAGATCCACTTCGCTTCCCCTTAAGATTGTTTGCAAAGTTGCTAGAATTCTTAACACTTGTTTTTCTTTCTCTCAAACGCTTCGGTGCCCCGGGTTTAAAGTGAACGTGCACCCAGCCCTGGCTTGCCTCCAGCTCCCACAGCCGCCAGCTGCCCCTGGGCAGTCCGCTGGAATTGGGCAGCATCCCCAAAAACCAGCAAACCCAGTGCATGCACACTGGTGGGCATGCAAGAAGAGGCCTGGGGAAGGAGAGGCAGCAGATGGGACATTTAATTCAGGGAACTAACTAATTTAAATCTTTCAGGGAGTTTGTTATTATTGCCAGAGTGTTAAGAATGTGTTTTCTTTCCCCACGCGCATAAAACGCAATGTCCCTGCTCTGAAAATCTCCGAGAATAAAACATTTTGCAACGATCTAGAATGAAGAGAAAAAGAAGTCCAGAGTGCTTTGATGATATATTTTAAGAATACTATTATTTATATATTTCGCAGATTTATATAAATAATCATAAATGTGCAGTTGGTGTAGGTCTCTTGGGTAAAGGCAAAAGCAGGCAGATTTATAAAATGGGTTTATGTGCCAGGGTGATTGTAATGGCTCCTTCTGTCAGGTAAACACATAATTAGGATGTTTTCAAATAAATGTATTATGCACATGATTGAAGCCAATCCCGGCTGCAGTATAAATATTATGCTTTTTTTTTTAAGTTGTATAATTACATATCTACCCATGGAGCTCCTCGCCTGATAGGCATCTATTTATGCAACACCACACTGTGGTGTTTCCACAGGTGCTGTAGCAGATACTTGCTGAACACGCAGACTGGCTGATTTTTAAACTGCAATATCTCAGCTTTCTCTCAAAATACCAGTTCTGCCTCAACCCCTTTTTGCCTAATTGCTTCTTAGATTTATTGTTTAATTAAAACCGTTCCTGGGTTATACAAACAACAAATCCCACTAATGCGTGTTTTTCCTACATACAAATTATTTTCAGAGGGGTGATGTATCTTCACGTTCTGAAAGGATTACTTCCTTCCTGGCTGGGCTGTCGCAGCCCAGTGCAGCCTCGTGGTGAAGGCTGTAAGGTGAAGGTTTTGATGGGAGCATGACAAAGCTTCATCTGTAGAGTCAGAATGGCAGCACTAAATGCCATTGGAAAGACTGATGCACTCTTCCAGCCGACGCCAAGCAAACTCTCAGAGCATTTTCGTACAGTCTCACGGAATGCCTGGTCATGCACCAGGGGAAGCGCTAACAAGATGTGAGGGACATGCTGAACGAGGAGGCACCCCGAGGGGACGTTGAGGGACCTCTAGCCCCTCTTGGTGGCAAGCCTTTCCTCAAGGGGACATGCAGGGAGGACGGCGAGAGCCTGGGACAAGCCATGACACTGCTCATGTTCCCTGCGGCCTGCTCTGAGCTCCTGCAGACAGCCTGAGTACTGCTCCTAGACGTCTCCCCCCAGCCTGCACATCTGCAGCCTGGCTTCAGAGCCAAGTTTTTGGCTTCTATGCCTGCGTGCCTCGCTTGGACAATACGCAAATGTCTGCTGAAGCCCCTGCACCTGCAGAGCGTCCCAGGCAGATGCTCGAGTTTCAGCAGCACAACTCTGCCCCTCTGAGAAAAATGGTGTTTGGATAGAAACTTGTGTTTGGATGCTTATAGAAGAAACACTGAAAGAAATAGAAAGCTTTCCTGCAAAGAGCATATGCTGCAGCTTCCTGAAACAAGAACCCAGCTCTTGCGAGGATTCTGGCAGTCTCTAGCCTTTCAATATTAAAGGGCTCTCTAGCAGATTAGAGCAGCATAATAAAAGCTAATAAAGATGAAACTGGACAAATGCAGACTAGAAATTAAGACACACATTTTTAACAATAGAATTAAATCACTGAAACGGGCTCCAAAGGGATGTGGTAAACGTACCTGAAGCTGCAGCCCACTGAGCAGGCTGGCAGGTGGGACTGGGATGGCTGGGAGGGGACAGCCAGGTTTGGGGACGTGCCATGCTGGAGCTGGTGGCTAGGGAGGGCGGTGGGATGTGGGGATGCTACGAGCAGCAGGCTGGAGGTGCCATGCAGTCACCTGCAGTAAGGTTTGTGCTTCCCATGAGCTTCTGCTCTTCCCTTGTCCATCTTCAGCTCATGTCCCTTGGTGTGGGACCTTACTCCAGCCTGGCTGCTCCCAGGCACTGTAGCAGTCCCTCTCCCTGCTCAGGGACTGGGAGAATGGAGGAGGGAGAGGAATCGCTCTCTGGCACAGAGGTTCTCTCTGCTTTTGTCTCTCTGATGCAATGGATAGAAAGATCAAGTATATCCCCAGCTAACCCCGGTACCGGCTGCGTTGTGCCCCACTGGTAATGCAAACAGCTGCATGAATTTACAGCTGTGTTACATGGCCAGAGCAGATCACAGCAACCAGGGCGAGCATTGCATTTGGTCATACAGCTGGAAGTACTGACACACATTTTAACCTGTGGAAGTCTTTTAAATTTGAACTAGGCACAAAGCAACTCCGTTTAGGCTCCTTGCTAGGCTCCTTGCTGCTGCAAGCATGTGCAAGGTGTGCACGAGGGAAAACTCTTTGTGGCTAAACCTTGCCTTTTTTTTTTTTTTCTTTTTTGCAGATTAGTTTTAATCCAGAACTGTCCCGTGGTTTGGTTTACAGTGCAGCCCCTAATGTCAGTGCTACGGATAATAAATATCAGGTAAGAATACAATGACATGTCTGTTTCTTTTGGTGGATTTGGTGGAGTTTCCCACTTTTTCTGGATTCAGCTGTATGCAAAGCAAATATCACAAAAATGATATAGAATATCACAAGTGACTCTCTTTGGATGGACACCCCCTTCATCAGGCTTGTCTTAGTGGGCTGCAGGCCCCAGGTCCTGGGGAAGGCTGCAAGGGTGGGAGGAAGCTGCAGAAGAGAAGGGTCTTCTTGCCCCACATTCACAGCAAAACAGAGCAGCTGAAGCTTGCTGGTCTGCCCTTCTTTGCAGCACTGCTTTCATCTGTTCACATTGCTCTAAGCCAGCCCCTAAGACAGCATGGGATGTATGGAGAGCCACAGGAATGCCCGAGGGAACTTACTTGTAGAACTGTATTAAAGATCACTTTGTATTTTATGAGATTTTGAGCAGAGGTTTTGTTTTCTGAATGCCAAGATGAACTGATTAAGAATTTAGGGTTCTTTGCTTGCTTTTTGAAAATTACCTGTTTTATTACACCTCTCTTCCTGGAAAGCTGTTCCTTTTGTGTTCAGCTCAGAACTGGCGGGAGGATGGGGAGAGTCACCAGTGAAACCAAATGTGAATCTGATGACCACACTGTTTTCCTTCAGTGTTTTTTCTCAAGTGGAGTTCTCACTGTAATTAAAATTACAAAGTAGAAATGAGAGAGAGAGAAAACAAACAAACAAAAAAAGCCAACTCTCCAAGCAGCTAGCTTCCTGCTAATATTCCATGGAAGAAAAGTAAAAAAAGATACACAGGCCTATAGTTTTTCTGGTTTTGTGAATCTTGGGGAGTACCTTGAATAGCATCAATTAAGATTTTGGGGAGGGAGGAGCACAGAACTGCTTGAAGTGGGCCAGAGCAGGCTGCCATGCAGCTCCACATCCTGCAGCTAGCCCTGGTCAGTGGTGTATGATGCAGAGGAAGGTGTACTTCTGGCAAGAGCCCTGCGGGCAGTGCTGCTCCCAGCCTGACCACTAAGAGTTAAGGACTGACTTGCACCCAAAACCTGAAGAAGGAATACTGCTGGATGGCTTTAGTCATTATACATGACAACACCAAATATCCTTGGTATCAGAGGAATGCGGTGCACAGATAACATAAAAATTGTGAAAGTCTTCAACATGTCAACAGAGCACACTTAGGGGATAAAAGAATGAAGATTGTGGGTGACACCCCCTGCCTCTCAGCCACAGCCAAGTCTCACAAACTGAAACATCACCAAAACACAACAAAGCCGCAGCACAGCAGGGCCAACTCTCCTTCTTGAGAGAGAATGGAGAAGGAGAACAAATCACGGAGCCAGGCATCCGTCACATCACTTCATGCATGACTGAGAGGTGCTCAGATACCATAGTGGGGAGCCAAGGCCAGGAACCTGCACAGGCAGATCTGGCAAGTGCTGGGCTTAAGTTGTTAAAAAGACTTGCAGATGGGAAAATGCAGGGCAGAGAAATAGAGGTGTGGGTGAGCTCAGTGCCTGTGTTTGGAAGTTTGGCTCCGAAGTGGTCTGAGCAAGGAGCGCGTGGGGCTGCTGAGGGTGGCGGGTCCCCAGGGGTGGCCCAGCTCCGAGCCCTGTTGGGGCACGGCCAGGAAGGTGCAGCAGCTGGTCAGGTTTGCTGAGCACACCCAGCCCTTCAGTTTCGGAGAAATGCCAGCTGAAGGTGCTTTTAAAAACAAAACTGCTCTGTAATATTCACCGAGTGGCTGCAGGAGCCAACTCTCCCCACTTTGAACAGCTCTGCAGGAACTCTTTATCCCCAAATTTGAACAAAGTCTGCACTGTGTTTATTGCCTGCTCCTCACCCACTTTATTACTCTGACTTAAACCTGTAGACGGTTGTCTTCAAAGTCGGGACGCACTTTCCAGGAACAGGTTTCCACATCCATTGCTCAGAACATAATAATTTGGAACAGTGTTTAGATAAAAACATTAGCATTATCACCACAAAAGTAATTGTTATGCTAATGGGCTGCATATTTCTGTTGGAACCGTGCTGGAAAGGTTAGTTAAATTTAAACAAAATTTATTCCTTGAAATTCGGACTATTTCTGATAGGGAAAGCTATAACCACCCTGATGCACAAAACAGCCCTTGCAGCTGATGTCTGAAGTGCTTAGAAGACTGCACCTGTTATTCTAACAGAGGTGACCTCTGAAACAAGAAAGCCATTCTATATAAACACCAAGCTAAGTGACTTTCCCCATGTCTCCTCAAATAACACCCAAATATCTTTTCTTGTCAAAATCTTGCACTTGTCCCATTGTATACACAGTAAATCATGACAACCAGTGACTTATTTGAAGGCTGGAGCCCAAAGCAAGAGGTGCTGGTGCTGAAAGAAGTTTAACCAGTCACCAGCCTCTAAAATATTAAGCCATAAAATACAACTCTATTTTTACAAAAGTGGTTTTAAATGACCTGTCAAAACAGCTGGTTCCTGCTGGCTGCTTTTTTTTTTTTTTTTTTTTTTTTTCCAAGGGGTGGCAGAAGGAATGAATTAAAGGAAAACAAAATCATTAGGGGATAGCTTCAGTTTACTTTTGTAATATATGCATGTTTTGTGTTAGAGTAGCAAAATTCTGGGAAGCATTTACCTCCTGTTGAAGCTTATGAGATTAAGTGTGGTATATCCCTTGTGCTGGCCTGTTCCCAGGCCGAGCCCTGCCCTGTGAGTGCTGTGACGATTCGTCATGCAGAGGGGAGGAGGAAGGCTGCCTCGCGTGCATCCCCACCATCACGGGTGTTTGGGTGTTTGTCGCAGCCCCGCCACGCTGTGTACTGCCACAGCAGCTGTGGCATCCCCACGCTGTTCATGTGCTGGGTGCTAAAGCTGGGGCTTTGCACAGGGCTGGGGTGCTGAGCTTCACACGGAGAAAATGCGCTGCTGGCTGTAAGAAGAGCAGGTACAGTGCAGCTGTGAAATTTGACTTCTGCCAAGTTCACGGCTGCCCGTAGCACTGACCAACTCTGGCGCCTAAAATACTTAACCCAGGAAATCCCAGCTTGCACATACGTTGTTGGGCAGCCCCCAGAATCCCTCCTCTGTGCCTTTACTGTGGAAGACTGCAGTGCCCAAATTCTTCTGCTCGATTTCTTTGTAAAGCTCATAGGTAGAGTGGAGCCACAGTAACTGTGCTGTGCCTGGGGGGTTCCTGCCACCTCTCAAATCCAGCCTGCCCATCTGCATCCCAAAGTCCGAGGTTAGCTGACTGGAACAATACTTGATTTCCATTGCCATTTCAGGGTCCCAGCTCTCACAGTCTGTGGTAGGAAAATAGGACCCCCCATATGCAGTACCTCAAAAATTCCAGACCTGGGCTTCTAAATTAAAAAGAAAAGTAATCACAGCAATCACATCAGCTCCTTTTGTGATATAAAAGTTGACCCAATGTATTTTTTCCTGTTTACCTCTGTTCCCTATTGCAACAGAGCTGCGATCAGGGTGATCCTTCCCTCAGCTACACTCACAGGTCTTCCGATTGCCTCTCTCTCATGTGGCTGCTGTCACAGGGTGCTGCTGCACCCACGACCCAGGGCAGAATCCATCTTGCAATCAGACCTGAAGTTGATGATACATCTGAAGGAAAGCCCTAGCTTCGCAATCCGATAAAATATTAAAAGCTGGTAAGAGGCGGAGTGCTCTGCCTGAGTAAGCAGACATTTGGGCAGAATCGTTTTTTTTGGTGCAGAAGAGTATTTTGGGATCCTTCCCTTGCTTTAATATGAAGCATTCCGTATTACTTATCTGCTCCTTGGTTGTGAGCTGAAAATTTGAGGTGGATTTTTATTGCAGAAAGAGGGTGTGGAAAAGCTTAGTCAGCACAAAAGTTTAACTTCGCTAACAAGGTCTATAAATTTGCCGCAAGGATAAGGCAATGCCACTCCCTTTCCTGTCTAAATGCTTATAAGGACAAACATTTAATCAAGACCCACTCTTCTACACAGGAGCTGTGTTAGTGGCATTCCGCATCTCATGTTTAAAACCCCAAATTTTAAAACAGAAGTGTTTTTAAGGTCTCTGAACATAGTTTCTACTATTTTGTTAATTGCCTCATGGCTCCTTTTAAAATGCTTTGTTCTGAAGACAAATCAGCATGTTCTGAAAACTAAATATAAAAGAGTAAATGGACTAAAAATGAATAATAATAATAAAAAAGACTTGGGCTGAAATTTAGTTCTTTTGCATTTAGTGCTTTTACTAGTGTGAAAATGAGGATTTCCTGACAAGGCTGAAATTAAGCAAGAGTTTTGATCAAATGTCATGAATCACCCCGACATTGCTCAGGGAAAAAAAAAGAAAATATGCTTCCTCCTCACAGCAGTCCCCAAAGCCCGGTCACTTTGCAGGTCTAGGCCTGGCTGCTATTGCTGCTGCTGAACGACTTGGAGCTGAGTGAAAACCAGTCCCTTCCTTCCTGGGCTGCTGTGATCTGAAAGCTTCTGCTTGGATTTTCCCTCCCACGTTGCCATGATCTGAAAGCTTCTGCTTTAATTTGCATGGACCTGTAATTTTCCCTGGGCACTGACCGGGATCTTAAAAAAATGTTGGAGACGAACTGTCCTCTGGCACATGGCACTGGGGCAGGATGCTGATCTCATTTCTCTGCTCTGCCACAGGCTCTGGTGTGACATTAGCTAAGTCAATTAGCTTCTGCCTGCATCTGGTTTTCATCTTTAAAAGGGGGACAGTGGCAATTTCCTACCTCACGGCAATCCTGTGAGGATAGATATATCAGCTTGGGAAATGCTCCGATACTTGTGCGATCAGTGCTTGGACACTTCTTGTTCAGGCTGCGTTCTGGAGTGCCCATGGCCTGCAGCCTGGTGAGGGGTCAGTGCTGAGGGCCACCAGAGCAGCCCTTGGACAGGCTGAGCACAGAGGCTGTTGCAGCCATGGCCACAAATCATGTTCTCACAGACCTGACAAGAACGGAAAGAAACGCATGACAAACTGTCAGGAAATAGAGAGGAGCAGAGACCACTCCAGCGGTGAGCTTAACCAAAAGTCCTATGCCATTCTCTTTAACTTACAAGCACATGATGTATTTTAGTGACTTAAGCTGCTCTTTCCATTACCATTTATTTAGGGTTAGAGAAAGACTGAACTGGTATCGCTGGGGCATGGACACATGGAGATCATGCTGCAAAGAATTACTCATCTGTAAGTCTGCTTTTCTGAACAAATCAGTGTCCTCCTGCTTTTGGGAAGTGTCTCCCGTAAACCGGTTTCCATTTGCACTCCCAGGCTTTGGCTCTCAGCAGAAGCAGGAGGTCACCTCAATTCCTCCCTCGGTGGCCAGCACTCCCAGGGCCTTCCTCTACCATGTTTTATTTGGTCAGGAGCAGAATTTTTGCCAGGAACCAGCTGTCAGGCTGTGTGCTTTTCTTCCTTCTTTTTCAATAAACTTACCTTTCTAGTTTGTTATGATAAGGAGGAGGTAAATGAAGTACAGGAGTTATTACTTATGCTATGTCTTGGCAGGATCTCTAAGGCATCCATCAAGAAGGGAGCTTCACTGGGCTAAGCACTACACAACGCCACGGTAAGAGAGCACACACATCCTGCCCATGTCCCTGCAGACAGCTGGGACAAACGCTGAAGGAAGGAAAAAGCAACTGCACTGACTTTACAGAAAGGTAGCTGAGGAGCAGAAAACTCGCAGGGCTCGACCAGTCCCGCTGGCTGGTGGCTGAGCCAGGAAGCAGAAATACACACCACTTTGGCATTGTGGCTGCACTTTTATTAGTCTTTTATTTCTTCAACCAAGTGCAATCTGTAGCAAAGCAAAATTAAGGGTAAGTCGTTATCCTCAGCTGAAAGGCTTCACAGGCCAGACACCTAGTGCTGCAGAAGAGAAAACATCAGTGTACCCCTCTTAGGCAGCAGCTCCTTCAATCAGAGAAAAACGGAAATGGGCAAGACAGATATTTTTTTATTTGGAGCAAAACAGAGAATTCTAATAACCCTGTCTTACAAAGGAAATGAAAGAGTCTTGGGGGTAATATTGAAAAAATGGTGGGCAGTCAGAGTCAAGGCCATATGGTCCTCAAGCTGTGCTGTCAAGCCGATCTACAGATGGAGATGTATTATCTTACACTAGCGCAAAGTTGAGCATTGCAGCAGGCACTTGTGAAACAGACCAGAAGACCTGACAATACAATTGACAATTACTATAAAATCAGGTGAGAAAAAGTCATCAGCCAGAATTGTCCCTCTAAGAAAAAATAGTTGGAGAAAGGATGAGCTTCCTCCAGGCTCTGCAGCTTATAGGTTCCATCCAAAATATTTAGCGAGTTTAGCAACACCTGAAATGAGAAGGGAAGTTGTTCTGACAAGTCTTAAAAAATTCAGAATCCTGGTCTTTTGATTTTATACTAATTTATTATGTTAAAGGTGAGCAAAAGCCATCCCACAGTATCTACACACCAGCCTGTTATCAAGTGGCACACATGACAAGAATATGGGTGTGTGCGTTTGCTCTGAAGATCTGATCAAAGGGAAGGAAGAGCTGCTGAGAGCTTAGCCATGAGCAGTGACCTCCAAGCCAGGTACTGCGAATGCACACCGGGACTTTGCCTTCCGAACAGCTTGCCGCTGGAACGGCTGGGTTGGCTGCAGTCACAAGACGTGAAACAACGGGGTGCTACCCATAGGCTGGTGGACACTGTACTCTGTACACCCCCATCAGCTCTGGTGGCAACATGCCAACGTATCCTGTAGCAAGCAAACTGCTTAGGTAGGTGCCTTTGCTTTCAGCTACGGCGCCTTGCCGCTACAAATCCTTGAACAGGTAAAGGGGTGACTGACTGGCAGTCCTGTGCTCGGTGGATCACCAGGTACTAGTGCCTCCTGGGCTTACATTATTAATTGTCTTCCAAGTTTTTACGTCATAGGGGTGTGAATTGTGCAAAGGAATAATAAAGATTTTTGGGTGGTAGCTGTATGTGAAAACTCTGTTTCATGATGCTGATGATTAATAGCTTACACCCATGGGACAATCATTTACTTGCAAGTCTTGGCTAGAAGCTCCAGGGCACCAAAAGTTTATGAGGCAGCTCTGTGTCAGTCACATGAATCTAGATTTGTAAATGTGCTTAGGAACCTGCATTAGGAACCTGTCCAAAAGTATCTATATCTATCCCACAAATTAGATCAACTTTTCAGTGTCTCCTCTCATAAGCTGCTAGGCATCTGACAAGATTAGCAAAGGAGCATTAAACCCCAAACCTTCTATTTTTCATGCAAACTTCAAAAGCCTGTTGCTTCCACCTCAAACGGAGAGGGGCTGGGCTGACGTGACCCCCTTGCCGACAGTGCTGCGGTGGGAGCTGAGGGTCTGGATTCCCACTTGCAGCTCTGTGAACCGCTCGGCAGCGAGGATCTCCCAGCTTCCCCGTGGTCTTGTGCTCTGAAGCATCCTGAAGCACATCCAGATTTTAATACAGAGCCGAACCCATGGGCACTTTGGCAGTGCTGCGTGGCGCCGTGCCAGCAACACTTACGCTAAGCTCCGCGGCCTCGCGGTGGCATGCACAGAAGGGCCGTTCTGCAGCAACGTTTGGATGCCGAGCAGGGAGGGAAGTGCCTCAGAACCAAAGGCTTTCTGTGTCAGGGCTGCTTGCCGTGCGGCAGAGGTGCAAGGCTGGCTGTGGGTGCGGGGTTTAGGGCAGAGTGGAGCGATGCACACCACACTGAGCTCGTGGTGTCGCGGTCAGGAACCTGAAGCCCTGTGCTCCTCTGAGGACAAGGGGACAACGCCAGGGTGCAGGAGGAGCCGCGCTAACTCCGTGAGCAGCTCCTCGGCTCCTGGCACCACCCTGGGTGAGAGGACAAGGGCGAAACATCCCAGAGAAACACAGCTGCCAGGCATGGGAAGGAATCCTGGAGACCACAGAGGGAAAAAATTAACATGCCGTGGGAAACGCCTGAGCCGTCCAAGTGCAGTGTGCGGAGGAGAGCGGCAGTGGCAGGGTGAAAATGCCAAGCCAGGAGCCGGGCGGGGATAGTGCCTGCTGTGATGATATTGTGCCTGCTGTGGTGATAGTGCCTGCTCTGGTGCAACACCAGCACCCAGGGAGGGTTGGGTGACGAGTCACAGAGCACCAAACACCCGGCGGATCAGCCCTCCAGCCCTCTGAGCAGGCCGCACGATGCCCGCCTCAGCTCCACCAGGCTGGGGGAGTGAGGTGGGCATCAAAAAAAAAAAAAAATAAAATAAATCAAGGGCCACGGGCAACGAGGGCGGCCAAGGGAAGCGCGCTGCGAGCGGGCGGGCTGAAACAATTCCCAAGTGCCGGCTGCTGAACGAAACGCGGCCGAAATGAACCCAAATCGCAACAGGTCTCGGGCCGGCGTTCACCTGCCGGGGGTGGGGGGCTGGAAGGGGGGAGCGGGGGGCACAGAGGGGCCCGGGGGCCGCTGCTCCCCGCCGCCCACAGAGGGCAGCGGCGGCCGCCCGGGGTCGCGCTGCTCCCCTCGGAACCGGCCCCGAGCCATCGCCGCCCGCCCCCGGACCCCCCCCTCGGTCCCCCCTCGCTCCCCCTGCCCGGCCCGGGCCCCCCCGGCTCCTTCCTGAGGCGCCAGCCCCGGGCCGCGGCCGCTCCCTCCCCGTGCCCGTCCCCGCCCCGCCGCCCCCGCCCACACCTGGCCGGGGCGGGCCGTGCCGTGCCGTGCCCGCCGGCTGCGGGGCCGACTCGGCGGGCGGGCGGGGACGAGGAGGAGGAGGACGACGACGAGGACGAGGACGAGGAGGAGGCGGCGGCGGCGCGGTGCAGGCCGTGAGGGGAGCGGGGCCGGCCGGGAGCAGCGCCTCTCGCCTGGCCGCGGGGCCGAGCGCGGCAGCGGGGCCCCGGCTCAGGTGAGGCGGCGGGCGGCAGGTGGCGGTGCTGCCGGGGCTGCCGGTGCCGGTGGCGGGGCTGGGGCTGGGGCTGGCGGCGGGGCGGGCGCGGCGGCGGCGGGGCGGGCGCGGTGCGCGGTGCGCGGCCCCGGCGGGGGCGGGCTGGCGGCGGCGGCGCGCACGGAGCGCGGTCCCGCTGCTCGGCGGCGGAGGAGGGAGCGGAGCGGGGAGCGGAGGGCGGCCGGCGGGGAGCGGGCGGCTTCTGGGAGGCAGCATGCGGGCGGCGGAGCCCCGGAGCCCCGGTAAGTGGCTCGGCCGCGGCGCTTTTCCCATGCAGCCCCCCCCAGCCCCGTGTAACCCTCCCGAAACTCCGCCGCCTGTTGAGCCCCGCGCCCCGGCACCCCCGAGCGGCGGGGCTGCCCCCGGGGGGGGGCACCGGGCGGTACCGGACCCCCCCCCAAACCCCTTTTTCCCCGCCCGCTGGGTACGGAGGGGGCAGCCCGGTTCCGCGGGGCACCTGCCGGGGCTGGGGGGGGACGGGGACGTGGGGCTCGGTGTCCCGGTGGGAGCCCCCCGGGGGTGTCCCGGGGCCGTGAGCGGAGGGGGGGTGCCGGGGGGGGCTCGGCGGCGTTTCCCCGGTTGCCGTTTTGCGCTCGGAGGAGGGAGGGCGCTGAAGCGGGGGACACCGGGGGGGGCTCCTCGTGGCCCCGGGGGGGGGGGGGGGGCGAGCGGCCGCCGGGGGGAGCGCCCGGGTGGCGAGAACAAAGGGGCCCGGGCGGGGGGCGGGCGGGGGGCGCTCCGCCGTGCGGACCCCAAAATGAGGCTGGGGGGGGCCCAACCTTAGTGCTACCCCCCCCCTCCCCGCGGCCCCTCCGCTCCCCCGGGGGCTGCAGCCGGGCCCCGCAACCTGTTGGGCCGGGCGGCGGCAGCGCCGTGTGTGTGTGTGTGTGTGTGTGTGTGTGTGCCGGGGAAACTCCGCCGCACACCCACCTGGAGGAGCCTCGGGAGCCCGGCACGGGGTCCAGCCGGTGGGAGGGAGGCTCGCCGTGCCCGCAGACAAAGATCTGTTGCCGCGGAGCTCCGCGCCCGCAGGGATGTGCTCCTGCTCCCGGCAGACTGACTGGGGCAGCTGCGGGAGCGGCGCGGGGCTGGGGGCCCTGGGGGGGCCCTGGGGGGGGCCCTGGGGGTGTCGCCGGGTGGAGTTGCCGTGTCAGGGTCCGGTGGCAAGGTTCTGGCATCGAGCGCGGGATTGAGCTGTAAAAAGTGATCGAGGCTGAGGGCGAAGGGTAGCCGGAGCGCCGGCTGTAAGTTACGCCGAGCGATGGCTGGTTTAGAGGTCCCTGACGGCGGCTAACTTGAGCAGGGGTGGTGAGCAAATACAGTTTCCTCATCCTGCTTGTATAACCACCTTTGTTCATTTTTCAAAGTGAATGTTAAGAAAAACGACAAATTTAATTTGAGATTACAAAGGTCCTCGGATGCAAATGACTTTATCTCTGTCTGGTTACTGCACGGTTGTTCCTAGGCTGCCCGTGTGGCTTTAGAAGCAGCTTTCCCTTTGCTTTTTTTTTTTTTTTTTTTTTTTTTTTTTATGGAGAGCAGGCTGCTCTCCATACAGTAATGCAGGAAATGCTCGGCTCACAACAAGAGTTTTATGGAGGGAGCAAGTGTACTTTAGTCCTGGCTTTATTATTTCTGCCGTGGGGCTGAGGACGCACGTCGAAGTGCATGACCAGCAGCCTGCCCTTCGTGAGCAAGAAGTAAAATCTGCACGGCAAAACAGCCCGTTTGGGGCCTGGGGGGGGGAACACACACACACGTGGTGTGCAAATATCGAACTTCTCAGGTTGTGCCGTGAGCCCACCATCTTAACGTGCACGTTTCTTCGCATACGTCACTGGCACGTGTCCTGCTCATTGAAATAGGATGCGGCGTGACTGCAGGCGTGAAGGGGTTAAAGCAGTTTGTGGCCAAAGAGTTAACGCGTTGTTTCAGCCCAAGAGATTTTTTTTATAATTCAGCTTAGTTACAAATATTGCCATCTGCCCTTTTCTTTGCATGTGCGTGTCTGTAAGTATATCTTGGAGAAATAAATACTGGTTGGGGCTGTTAGCAAAATAGTAGAAGCCATAGATAATGTTTTATTGTCACACATGTTGGCAACGAAAATGTCAGTGTCCAGAAAATCCAAGTAGAAACCTTCCACCCTGTGTCTGTATTTGGCTGTGGGCTGAGAGCTATGCAGGTATTTTTAATTTTTCTTCAGACTAAGTCCTGCTTTTGGGAACATTAGCTAACTGTCATTGGCAAAAGCAGAGAAGACAGTCAAAGCTTGTGATTATAAGGAGAAAGATCTAAGCTTGTGGGTAACAGAGAAGAAATGTTTTCCTCTTTGTGTCCACATAATGCAGGGCTGTGGGAAGATATGCTTAATGAGGATGATTATTGCTGTGGCTTTCCATAAATCCACTTGTAATGGAGGCTTTGTACAGTTACTTCTGAATCTGTACATTTAAAAACTGCAAATAGCGATAATGGAGTTGGCTAATAGCAGACTGTCAAGTAAGTGCAATCCTTGTGATAACGTTCAGCCATAGATCTCCATTTAAGTATTACTTTTAAGCAGAAAATGTTTCTTGTAGGTCGCAGTATATGCATTTTGGAGGGGGAAAAAAACAGTTGTTGCTGCACATACTTGAATCTTAACCAGCTACCTTTCATTGTCCAGAGGTACTTCTGCTCTTCATTTTTTTCATCAGATCAGAGGGAGACCTACAATTCAGCGGATCCATTTGATTTGAGTTTAGATAGCAGAAAGGATTAATAATAACCAGCTTAAAAGAAGAAAACAAAATCAAAGATAAAATAACTGAAGAGGTCTACCAGAGTAGTAAACGTGTAGCTGTGTGCACGTGAAAGTTGGGACTGATGCCTCCTGTAGAGTCATAAACATCCCTGTACAGCATTAGAGTGAGCTGAGTGCCACTAGGCAGGAGTTGGAGCTGATCTTGTTAGTAGTATTAAATGGGACAAGCCTTTCCATTTCAGTTCTACGTACCTTTTTTTTTTTCTTCTTCAGTGCCTCTTAGAAGCCAGGGTTGATTTAAATGACTCGTCTGTTACGCAAGCTAAAAACAAAAGGTGAAACTAACACGGCGGGGAAGATTTTTCATGGATTATCTCACTGCACTACAGGAAGGTGTAAAGTAACACGTTCTCAAGTAAAGTACTTGTAATAGATATCAGTTAATTTATATAGAGCCTTGAATGAATGCAGTTTTAACTTGTGTAGTGAAGAAACAGCTTTTGAAGAAGCCTGGCACGTGAGTGGCTTGTGTGTACTGTTTGGAGGAGCTTGTTGAAAAATATTTGCGATGCACACCATCATTGCTTACTCCTCTTTAAAAGAAGTGCCTTAACTTTAACCTTTAATGCAGTTTGTGAGGGCTCCTCACATGCAGTTACTTTTGCTCAAAATCTGGTCTTAAAAGCGAGTTGCATTTCTACAGACGATAGCGCTGTGCTCAAATCCAAAATGTATGCTTCCTTTCCAGTAAAAACTTATAATTACACAGGGTGGTAGCTAACTGGAAAGTATTGCAAAACATATGTAAGAATACTGTCGTACAAACTCTAAAACTGAAGAATGACTCACTGCGCCAGTGCTGTATCAAATTCTATCTATACGCAAGGTTTAAATGACAAGTTTACTTTAGGCAGGGAATATGCAATTTTCTTGTACTCTTTCTTCATCTAATGTCAAGTGAGCTTAATGAAATGGTACATGTGGGCATACAGGAGGCACCAGTTGTAGAGCTTTAACGAGCAAAGGGAACAAGCACTACTTGGCTGTGTTTGTGAAGATGGTGGAGGCATGCTGTATGCATACACTGTGTGTATTAAACCAAGTTCATGGTGCCACGCGTGTCTTGAGACGTCTTTTAATATACCTTATGGTTTGCTTGTGTGCGTTTACTAACATTTGTTTTGTTTTTGTTTTCTGTAGGAGAGGGTATTTGGGTTTTACTGGTGTAGGTGTTCATCTTTACGTATTTCTCTTAGTTGATCTTGTAACTGGCATTTCAGGGTTTTGGTAAAAATTCAGGTCACTACCAAAAAGAAATAGGTTGATGTTCAGCATGGGAAGGGGGCCAAGGATTGTGGAGTGAGGAGGAAAAGACTGCTTTCCGCTGGAGCAACGCGTGTCTGAGACTTTGTTTCTGTGATTGTGATCTATTACCAGAGCTTTGGGGAGCCCTACAAAATGCAGGGTGTGTAGTCAGGCAGTGAAGTCCTGCAGCTGGGAGGCTTCTGAGGGCCTGGAGAAGGACAGGGAGGCAGCAAATGGTGGTGGTGCCCTTGTGGAAGCCCAGCACATGGGTGCTGGTGCTGTGGTGCCTGGCTGGTGGTTCTGCACATCCCAGGGTGCCGGGCAAAACAGCCCTGCAAGGCTGGAGAACCCCATGGCTGCTCCAGCCTTGGATGGAAGATGTTAAACTCTTCACAACCTCTTAATTTCTGATAGAGCCATGAGCCATTCTGCCCCAGAGCACGTTCCTTCTGCTGTCTCTGCAGTTTGTCTTTATTAGCCCTGGGGGAGGTGGAAGATGTGTCCTTGGTCTTCAGTGTGTATTGCTCACGAGGGCTGTGGTCACCAGTGCCTGCGAGTGCCTTTCCTTCCTGTAGGAGGGTTGAAGGCCCCTTGGGCTCTGAAAGGAGGCTAAACAAGGGAAGCTGGAGCACTCGCTGTTAGGGTGCACCCGGTGTGTGTGCACGTCTGTGCCTTACTGAAAAAAATGGTGAATAATGTCATGCTCCTTCAAGGAGTCCATTATCTGAGAACTTTTCAAGAGGTCAAACATGCAGAGAGAAGCTCTGGAGCAGAGGGTGGAAGCAATAAACATAAAAAGTCTGGCTGAGAGCAAAATTGATAAAGCATCTCCCAATACCTCAGCTGAGCACTAGGAGGGAGTAGCTTTGTCTGGATGCTTTTATTGAATGCAGTCTGCTCTGTGGCTGAAATATGGAAATGCCATTAATCTGGGAAAGGATGGGGTCGTCCTGCTCTTGCTCTTGCCCTTCAGCAGGAATAGAAGCTTCCAGTTTACAACCTGCCCAAAAGACGTTTATTTCTTGGCACAAAATTTCAGCTGCAGCTGGCAAGTGGGTAAGTACTTCCATGCAGCCTTACTGAGAGAGAGAGGAATTATTTAGGTTGGCACACGAAGTTTATAGTTAGGAGTTGTCAGATGAAATTGAACAGAGAAAAAACGCGAAGACTGGTCATGTGGTATCGCTTTCTCAAAAGCAGCACTAGAAATCCTGTCATTGCTTATAATTAAACAAAGCATGCATGCATTTGACTGTGGAGAGGAATTATCTCTTGGGTTAATCAGCCTCTTTTCCTTATTTTTTCCCCCTGCAAATGGAGCGTTAGATACTGAGTCGCGTGTGTGTATGCAAAGGATAACATCTGTTCTATTTTATGGGACCCACATAGCGTAGTTGCTTTTTTATCCCTCCAGTGTATGGATTCTTTCTTCGTGTGTCATCCCAACTGCTGAAGTCAGCCGGGCACTTAAGCTTTGTAATAACTCCTCTCTCTGCAGGAGCAGGAAGTTATTCATGAGATGGTACTCAATTCTTCAGTTAAATTTCCTCACAAACTTAGGTCTTGCAGTGTTTTGGAAAAGCCATTACTTTCCTAGAGGGTTTTGTGAGTAGGGCTGGAATTGGGATTATTGTTTGACAGCTCTTCTGGTGGTTGTTCTAGCAACAGGTTAGGTCATCCGCATCAGCCTAGATGTATTGTCATGGGCTCGTTAATTGGGAAGGTAAATTAGATATGAGAAGTATGAAAGGCTAGTCTAGTGTTTAGATGTTATGGCGTGTATATAAAAAATGTAATTGTTTTATCAGGCAGGTGTTGTGCTTCTGATCTGTTATCCTGAAGAAGAAGCACAGAAGTGGTTCAGGAGGACCCTTGGTCCTTTTGGACACTGGAAAAGGCCTTGAGGTGTCATGTGCCTTGAAGACACAAGATGGGGAGGAAGGAAGAAAAAAAAAGGCCTCTTTTAGATGAAGTTGTAGTCTTTATGACATGTTTTTTTTTCCACGTATGAGGTAGTTACGTTTGTTTGTATCTTGGTAGCATTTGTTGCATCGAATTTGATCAAAGGTTTAGTTGTTGCAGAATCGATAGTAATTCCCTTTTCTTAACAAAAACCCTGTAATTTATGAATGCACTCTCCATTGTGTTTTAACTACTTGTAATACAGAATTTGCAAAATGATACAAATTGACTAGAAGATACGTGCGAAATCCAATAATACATTTTTCTATGTCAGAGTTAAGTGAAATACAAAACAATTGAAATAAACAATGAAAATTAGCCTCTTAAGCCTATGAACTAGTAGGTGTGGAAATAATTTCATGATATATATTCTCATTGGTTTTGTTGACTGTTCTTGAGCGCAGACAAAATTCCTTTACAGTCTTATGCATTCTAATCTATGCATTATTATGTGGTGAAAAATATCCTCATAAAATCTTATTTAACCTGATCTTGAAGTATGCATTTTTGAAGGCATGATCTAGATGCCGACTCCCTCTCCTCATTGCAGCCTTGCTCAAGGGTAGCTTCTGTTAACAAAACACAGACCTGAAGAGTGACACCCAGGGAGACAAATATTTCAGCAGATTGCAGGGTTACTGCTTTAATTCTGCCTCTTGGCATTAAGGTAGAATTCTAAACTTTTGCAAGAAATTATTGTCTCCACAAGCACTTGCAAGATTGAAGTCTGTTGTGAAAAGGTTTGAATTTTCCCTGGGTCCAGCTACATCTTCAGAGCTGGTAAAACTCTGATATGAGTACCTGTTGAGGTCTTTTATTTGGATTGTTGGCTCAGGGAAGGTGTTTTAGAATAGCACTTCATTAACCTCATTTTCTGAAGTCTGTCTGTAGGTGCAGGATCCCACTTCTTCGCCCAATAGGTCAGTGCATGGAGAGCTCATGGAAGCCAGTGCTGCAGACGTATCTCAGCTCTTCTCTTGTTTGGTGCATGGTGAGCTTTTTGCTGTCCCTGGTTGGATTTTGGAGGAGATCTGGGTGGGTTCTCACAGCCCCTGCGTAGAGCAGGCAGGTCCCATCCCTTGCACAGAGATGCACGCCTCCCGGCAGCTAAATGCACGCTTTGCTCCTGGTTTCCCTCGTTTGCTGCTCACTTCCCTGGTTCTTTGGGTCTGCGGAGGCCGTGGCTGCAAGGAGCGCTTCTCACCTGTGCGGGAGGAATGCACCGAAGTGTAACACGTGTGCCTCCGTGATAAAACTCGAGCAGCTTTATGGGAGCAAGCTGTTACTGCTGATAATTGTGCTCGGCTCTTGCTATGTTTCTTACCTGGAGCTTTTACTTTGTGAGCAACATAGTAATAAAGTGTGCTGCTGTAATAACTCGGTGACAATCTTCTGCTTATGTCTGTGTAAGAAATAAGGAGCGTAATTAATGATGATAACGAGGAGTTCGGAAGGATTGTGGCAACAAGTTGTCAGGCTCCTCCAGTGATCCCCCCACGCTGGTGTCATACAATCTTAGAAGATACTCAACTTCAAGCCTTTTCTTCTGAAGAGCGATCAAAAGCTTCTTCATTGGCCAAAACCATCTAGATAGATGGACAAATGCTTATTGTAAAAGGACTTGTACAGAATTACTGGGCTCAACAGATTGGCTGTGGTGAGGAAAATGCCTTTTGTACGCTGGAAGCCGTGAGCTGTGTTTTGTTTGCTCATATCATCAGGTGTGCAGGGTAGGCACCATGGGTTGTGCAGCATTAAAGAACATGTTGCATAGCAGTCATGTTGCTGGGAAGTATTTGTAAATGTAAGTTTGAATTAAAGATATGTATTTTTTCTTATTAAACTTTGAAGAGTAGTGCTTGGAAGACTAGTGAATTTTTGATGATCTTAAATGTTGTCTGCAAAGAACAGGTGAGGAATTTGCTGACCTCATGTTTTTTTTTTTTCTTTTTTTTCTTGGAGCTATAACTCTCTTGTGTGTTAGTTCTGGATGTTAGGAGAAATGCAGGCATTGTGTTTGGGAGTTTAGATGGTGGGGTGGGCCGGCACAATGTGTAGGTTATAAAGGGAGGATGAGCGCTCAGATATTGGCTTTCTTTGCATCTGAAGTGAGTTAACAGCCTCTTGGATTCTTGTTGCACAGTGTAATTAAAATAAACACTATAATGCTAATCATTTATGTATTTTTGCCTGTGGGTGAAGTTTTAAATTAGAAGTAGCTATACTTCGGTGGAAGTGGATTTTTTTATTATTATAATGTTCCCTGTTTCCAGTCTGGTAATATTTCTGTGAGAGTGCATAAAAAATATTGCTAGGCAGATTTGTTTTTGTTTTTTATTACCTAATTGTATATTCTAGTAACAATGTAATTATTGCTTTTAACAAAAACTGCCTGACTTGAGTATTTAATTCCATCAGACTCAAGCAGTCGCTGATGAGGTGATAAATGATAGGTTATATGTAGAAGTGGATTTGCAATTATTTGCTGCTTTGGGAACAAAAAAAAAGATGTTTTGTTTCTGTCCAATGACTAATGTTGAAAATCAAAGCAGCGTGCCAGATGTTTTTTCTAATGACTGTGGTTCAAGGTCTCTTTTGTATGGAGGAGGGTTTCAACTGAGTTCGTCTCTTGGCTTTGAAGTTTCTCCTGCTCGTTAATGCAGCAGTCTTCCAAATCTTCTGTTCTGGCCTCCTCGGTGACCAGGCTGCATGGAGGAGCTGCTTTCCCAACCAGCTCCCCATTCATCGGGAGGCAGAGGGGCGAAGGAATTCGTACAGCGCGGCCTGAGCGCTCCCATTCACTCGTGTTTATTTCATGGCATTAAAATAAGAATAAGTGTTTCGCTTTATTTGTTGATGTCTGATTAGGAATTAGGAGAGGAAACTGAATCGCTGGTGTGATTAACGTTAGGTTTTGTTTCTGATGCATGAAAGGCCTCATTGTCTGAGGCTTTTCCCCCATAGCTCCCTGCTTAATCCTGCTGAAGTCATTCTAACGGCAGCAGCAGTTGAGGCTCCTCGTCTTGTTTTCCTGCGTACTTCGGGCACAGTTGGAAACGTTTCCCCTTGGAAGGAGCGCCTGCATCTCGTGCTGACGCTGCTGTCACTGCAAAGGGGCCGTGGTGGCTGTAAGGTGGGCATCGGTTTGTGCAGGGGCGGGAAGGAAGCTAATCTGAAATCCCCAAACTGACCTAATTTGTGCTACGTTTGGGTTTCAACTCTGGGCCTGGTGGTTTTGGGAACCCGGTCTGTCTCCTGCCTTCCTGCAGCCGCAGCTGAAGGAGGTGAGCTGCCTGGTTCTGACAGTAATTTCTTGCAAGTTTTTGTCAGACCAACTTTCTCTAATTGCTGATGTAGTACTTCTGTGAGGAGGAAGTTTAAAACTGCTCAGTGTGTATTTTCAGAAGAAATTTTGTGAGTTTTTAAGGTTTGTAGAGATAATGGTATTTCTAAAATCCGTAGCAAGAAATTATAGTAGGCACAACTATTCCTCTTTCAAAAAAAAACCCCTGAAAGAACCGACCCCCCCCCCCTGCACCCCCACCCCCACGAGCACTGGCCTTTCTTTACTTCTGAATCAGATTGTCATTGCAAGGTCTCAGTGATTTAAAAATATAAAATAAACTCCCTCGAGGAATCTATTTAAAATTATTTGGTTCACTGAACATTCAGTGCACGTTCAATCTTGGAATCCATTACATGCCTTTAGAAAGACTTTAAAAATCCTCTCCGACAAAGTTGGTCTGAGTTTCGTCCCTTTGGCAGGTGGGCATGGGGGAATTTCATAGCTTTATTTTCATAACAGAAGCGTGCAGAATTAGTATTGATTTTAGTATAGCTGTCTGCTAGTGCCACTGTATTCAGGGGTCGTATGTCAGCTCTGCTTTTGTGGTGGCAGCTTTCCGTGTTTCCTGAGTTGAAGCCTCTAGTTGTGGGGCTATGGAAATAATTGGGAAATGCTGCTTTTTTTTCCCCTTTGAATTCAATTTGTAAAGCTTTATTACCTAGAATTAAATTCTTATCAGGCTGAAATGGTGCATAAATTCTTGTTGAATGGAGACAAATGCTATTAGAAACCTGTGAAAGTAAGCTATGTTTTAATCCTAAATTTATTTTCATTGCTGTTGTCATACATCGAAAACATTTTGCATCTACTTCGTCCGTGCAAATCGGTGCTCTCTGCTTCTGGTAATTTTTAATGGTTAAGTCTGGGAGAAACAATGTGCGTGAGATTCCTGCTTATGGTCTGGTTACATCCTTTGGCATCGCTGGGGTTCCCAGATACCTGGTGTTGGTGTTGTCGGCACCCATCAGGGTGTGCTGAGAAGGGTTGCCGTGTTATTCGTATGCAGCAGAAATACTTCTTTTGGAAGAACTTCCCAATGTTTTCAGCTGATAATGTAGAGAAGTGACATCTGCTTCATCGCTTTTTGTATGCACGTATTAATAGTTGCTCAGGGCTCAGTACTTCTTCAGAGCCTGAAGTCAGGGAAGGACTTGAAGAAAACCCAAATAATGGGCAATCCCTCAGGATGCACAAGTATATTTGATTAACCCAGCTGACCCGGAGAGCTGTTAAATATTTGGACAGCCAGCAGTCCTGCTAGCCACCTTCCATTAGCAGTGGCCTCCATTTGGAGCTTGTGTTCTGCCTCTTCCTCTGGCAAAGGCTTGGGTGATGCCGAAATGGAGCTGGGTCCCTGGGAGTGTGGGACCACCAGGCTCTGCCACCAGCCAGGGGAGGGGATGGAGGCAGGGGGGAAATTGTTAATTGCGGGTTGTCAATGCCGTGCAGGTGAGCTGGTAGCTGAAGCTACTAGCCTGAGGAGAAATAGCAGTGCTGTCCTGAGAGGTGTAAAAAGACTTGTCAAAATCTAATCTAATCTCCTGCATTAAGTGTACGTTGCAATAACGAATTAAATGGAATTCCAGCAAGTGGAGATGTTCCCTTTTTAATAACTTCTCAAAAAATCAAAATGAAGTATTGCACTGGAAGAGGCAGCATATCACCGTTAGCCAAATTTCTTTCTCTAGGATCATTTTTAATTTTATATGAGCGTGTATTAATGGTTTAAAAACTCATTTGTCTCCTTGTCAGCAGCTTGACCAGTATTTTAATACAAAAGACATGATTTCATCTCGACCAGTTTTGTTTATCAGTGGGTGTTGCAGCCAGCTGGAAAATTGTTTGACTTTTTCACTGCTATGGCTTTGACGTAAGATGCCTGCTGTAAGAAAGTAAAATTGATGTAAAAACAATGATTCTTTCAATTGTTGTATTTTCCATTTTGATTTAAGGGAAGGGGAACAGGTGTTTATGCTAAAGAATTTGATCTTACCCTTATTCTGAAGATCTGCAGTAACTATTATATTACAACTCGGGGGGAAAAATCCTACCCTTGCCCAAATCTGAGCAAAATGAGGAGAAAAGTGGCTATAATTCTGACTTAGTTTGGTGCATTACTGGGTATGTTGCTGTGGCTGCTGTTGTAGAAATGCAGCTGGTAAGTTTTGTGGGAGAAAAAGCCTTTACAAAGAAAACCTTCTTGGAATAAAAATGTGGTTTTAAAAATTCTCTTAGTACGTTTTTTCCTATTCCGGCAATAAATCAGCATGATTATAGTATGTTTTCATCATACAGGTTTTGTGAGTGACTACACAGGATCCAGCTCTGAATTTCTGACTTTGGAGTGTCCAAATTGTGCAAAATTAACTTAAAAGTCAGTTTTTGGATACTCAAGTATTTCACCAGGAAATTAATGAGAAGTTTGATGTAATGTACTACTCTACTCGGTATGCTTTTTTTTTCCCCCTGAAATTACTGAGTTATAAATATTTTAAGTTGAAAATGATTCTTAAACTGTGATTCTGAAGTGAGCTATGAACAAATGTTCTGCTGTATTTGTGGCCTCAAAGTGAAAAATGTTTTGATGAATAAAGCTACTACATTAGTTTTCATAATAGTTTGCTGTGACACAAATATATTTTGTAGGTGTGCTTAACAGGTGTAAGTTTTCCAGCCATTCCGCCATATCTTTCCACCTAATTGCTTTATGGATTTGCATATAATCGTGTTAATTCTTTTTTTTTTTTTGGGTGATTGCTGAGGCAACTCTGAACAGGTGAAAAGCCTTTCGGCTGTGTGTGAGATAAGTTGAAGTGTTCAGTTTTGCAGAGCTTTTTGCACGTGTGGGACGCCCGGTGGCATGGTGAGGGGATGCTCGTTCTGCTTGCGGGTTATCTCCTCTTGCTCTGGGCGAGGTGTGCAGCTGTCCCAGGAAGGTGCTGGGTGTTCGTTGGGTTGTCCTGCTTCTTGCTGATGCTGCTAGATCTCCTCGAAAGGGCTGCCTTGCTGTAACTGCGTAGCTAACTGGAAACAAGCGACTTCAGAGGAGGTCCAGCATCAAGGCAGGTGTCACTGTGCAGGTAGCTCCAGGAGATAAACTCCACCTGGCAGCTGTGGGCTTGGTTTTCCAAGCGCTCGCTGTGACCTTGACTGTGTGCAGACAAGCTAAGAGACCTACTGTCAAGCTAAAGAAACCCTGTGTGAATGCACTGCTTGGTTGAATAGTGGATTCCTTTCCTTTTTTAAGGAGGGATGGGGAAGACACTGAGGGTTCCCAGCTACAATGTTTTTCAAATCCTTATTTGAAAGTGTTTTAAACGAGGGACAGCACATCAGAAGCTGAGATACAAAGCAACCTTTTGAAGTTAAAAGTGGGTCTGCATGAAAATGAACTGCTTGTCTGTGAAAAGAGTCAAGTGTGAAAGGATAGGATAGTTTCACTAAATGAATTTGATAGTCTGAATAAGTGTGGTGAGGCAGAGAGGAGAATCTGGAAAGGTCAGGACTGAGCATGTGACTCTGGATGAGGTGGCGGAAAAACATGAAAGGGATTGAGTGGAAATGCCTCGGTTTACATTTTTTTACTTAGAAGTGATTTATTTATTTTGGTGGAAGGTGGTCATAAAAAGAGAACTTCAGAAGCTTGCTGCAGAGAAGTGGGAATCGGAATCCTTTGGGATCTTGTACCTCTTGCATTCAACTTCTGTGCGGTTTTGAATAGCTAAAAGATCAAAGCCCCAAAGAACTCCTTATTGCATGCTGCCCCATTAGTAGGACTGCCCTATCCTACACGCTGTGCTCGGTTGAGCACTTGAGCAGCTTTTTGTCCCAAATGCAGGTTTGTGGTTTTTTTTTTTTTTTTTTTTTTACTATTGCTGTCTTGTTTTCAGTGAGCCGCATAACTTCCAGATTTTAACTGAAATAATTCATTAAATGCTTCCTGTGTCCCTGATCCTGCATTAAAAGGATAGTGTAGAGAGCATGGTATCTTGCATTTATCTACGCTAGGTGCAGCAGATTTGCGCTGGAAGCAGGAAACAGCCTGAACTTTTCATAAAAAGTGATGCACTCAGGTTGACTGTCACCACTCTGGGTGGGATCTTGAGACTGATAGATGAAGCCATAAAACCATCAGCTCTGTGCTTAGTAGCGATCAAAGAAAGCATACCAAATCTTAGGATCTTAGGAAATGCTATGAGAAGAGTGAAGAATAAGATAAAGAGCACTATTATGCCATGTCTAAATCTGTGGTTTGTCCATACATTAAACAGTGTTTCATCTCCCCTTCCTTTCATCTCAGAAGAATATAGTACAGCTAGAAGTATGGAGAAATGCAGCACGGGTCATCAGAGATTTGTAATGGCCTCCACGTGATGAATGACTTGGAGCGGGCTGGCTGAAGAAAGACGTGACAGGTCTGTGAAATCACGGGTGGCATGAAGAGAGCTTGACTGCTTTCATCTCCCAACGTAAGAGCAAGGAAAAGTCAAGTAAACTTGGTAGGAGCTGGGTTCAGACCCCTGCAGGAGGAGATGATTCTTCACACTGCGGATGGTGAACTTGTGGAACTCCTGGGAAAGATCTTCTTGGGGCTACTCAATAGACAAATCACACCAGACTAGGAAAGTCCCTACTGCTGGGAGTATTGCAGGATACGGAGGTGCTTGGAGAAGTGCAGAGATACTTGTCCTGTTCTTGCTCTTCTCTCACTGTTTGCTTGCAGGATATGCTAGAGACATTAGGGCTAGCAGGAGCTTTGATGTGACCCAGTGTGTCTGTTCTTACATTCGTGTCCAGTGCTTTGCTGTGAACACAGTGAACTTTGTGTCACTGGTTTGCTTAACATTGGGCATGCTCTCTGCAGTTGAGCCTTATCCATGCAACTTCCTTGAGCAGTGAATAGATGAACTGCAGCTGGCTAAAGCCAAAAGGAAAAATGGGGGAGATGCTGCTTTCCCACTCCTGTTCCCAGTTGTTGTGGCTTACCGATGCTATTTTGGTGTTGGACCATTGCACTGAAGCAGCAGAAAAAAAACTGAAGGGGGAGGGGAAGAGCTGAACAGCTTTCTGCTGGTTAGTGGATTAAAGCAGTTCATAGGTGCAGCGAATGCCCAAGGGGCTGGGGCTGCGCAGCGAGGCGCTGTTGTTTTTGCCAGCAGTGAGCCATTAGACAGCTTCCATGTCTTCCAGCTGCGTGGTCTTCTCGTCCTTACACTGGCTTCAGTGATTGCTAAGGCAGCTTGTGGAAGTTCCAGCTCAGAAAACTGAGGGAACGATCCAATTCTGCTGTTCTTTTAGAGATCTTTTTTAGCAAGCTCCAACAGGTCATACATGAATGGTGCTCAGACAGGGCTCGATGCCAGCATCAGGTAAATGGCAGCAGCGCCCAAACAGGCACAGGCAGTCCCTTGTGCAGTGGTGGCATCTCCCTTGCAAAACCAGCCTGCTGCTAATGGAAGTACGGAGATCCCTCCCAGCGTGGTAGGAAACACCATGGAGTTACCTGTCAGAAGTGGATGGGCAGCATCATTACCAGGCATAATTTGGAGTGAAGAGGGCACCAGGTTGGCAGGAAGATAGACATTGACTTGATTTTGCATTGAGAGGAGGGTTAGAAGATGTGTTCCAACAGGAACTGGAGAGAGGGAAAGGTGGAGCGAATTAGTGCTGGAGCAGAGTTTCTTTGTTAGGTTCTGCGGGTGAGGGCATTGAGATGTTACTTGCCTGGGGAGCAGCAAAAGCTGAGTCTTCTGCTTTTGTGGAAATTTTGTTTTCTATTCTATTGGATCGAGTGCTTTTGTATATGAAATGCTGATCAGGATTTTAAAATATTATTACTGTGTGCGAAAGTGCAGTGTTTGCAAATGTGCCAGTTTGTTCACAAAACAGATTGTCTTGCGTCTCCTTTTGACATCCGACCCTCCAAAAGGCTGTAAGAAGCAATGATCTTTGATGCTCTTTATTTTATTGGATCAGAAACAAAAAATGCCACTTCATAAAATGAAAAGGTCTGCTTTTAGTTGAAAGGAGTTACCTTATGAATGTTATAGACATCTATGAGAAATAACGGTAGAAGATAAAGATTTGTTTGAATTCATCTAAGAGAACTAATACTCAAGATTGATGGGGGGGGGAAGATGTATTTTCTTTTAAAAACCTAGTACAATATTAATGATTTCCAACCACTCTGTAAATATCTTCATCTGTCTGGGTAGATCTTTTTACCTTTTGTATTTCAAAAGAGATTTGCTCTGCTGCTTCTGTCTAACACCGCATGTCAAAATAATTTTTCTTTCCTTGACAGGCCAGTAAAATGTCATGCAGATTTTTTTCCCCATTTTTGTGCAGGCAGGTCAGTAGCACTTTATTCAGGACTAGAAAATTTCCCTGTTTTTGTAAGGCTGTGTAAATAGGCATATCTATGGCCTACTTTTCAGTACTCCTGTGGTGTTCTGGATTCACACAAACTTATTTTTTTTCCAAAAATCTTTACAATTCATTTTTAAAACAGTGCTAATTTGGTGTGTCTAACTGGCCGAGGATCATTAATAGCTTCTCTATTCAGTAAGTTTATGCAGTAAAGCTCCTTCTGGAGTGATGCTATTAAATAATTCACTTATTTTCCTCAACTTCTTTTTATAGTGGCCTAGCTTTTTAAATCTTTACTAAAATGTTGTTTGAAATTCTAATCTTACTTCTTTAAGGATTAATTCAATTAATGCGTAGTTTATGGAGAAATATGTTCTATTATGGGAGAAACATATGTAACTTTTATGATGAATTTTGAAAATGTCAGCATGAATATAGGCATGGCTGGTGATAGAAGGTGATTGTAGAAAAAGAGCACATTTTGTTTAGCTCTTAGATGTGTGCTTTAGGGTTGTGGATATTAAGGTAGGTAAAACAGGCTACACAATGGAAGTGTGTTTGTATCCTTGCTCACTTTTTAATTATTTTGGTTATAGTCACAAAAGCTATGCAAAATTTAAACTATTCAGTGAGAGGAATGGGTCATACTGTGACAACTGTTAAGGACTTATTTTGAGCAGAAATTGCTCCCTAAACTTCTCCCACAGCCAATGTATCATGCTTGCAAAGGTGCTGGAAAATAAAAATACTAATTTTATGGCAAAGCTACGATTTGCTTAGAAAAAAGCGTATGACGGAGTGGTTGTTCTGAGAGTCCGTGTGTCCTCTTGAGAAACTGCGTAACTGAGCTGAGCTCACCGTTGTGAGGTGTTGGACTCTCATTTTGGGTAGAAATATCTTTAGGGTGTACCATGTCCCCATACCTTTAGAGAAAGGATATTTAATCCAACTGTTGGAGGGTCTTTGTCAAGAGTGTGTAACCACATACTCCTCAGTAGAGGAGGCTAGTCCATTACCAAGCACAGGTTGACAAAATGTGGCTGTAGATTTGTCTCCACAGCAGAGACCCTGCTGTCCTCTGGAGGTATAGCTTGCGGTAGACTAAGACTTTCAAGTACTAAATTTTGCCGTGGATGTGGCCTGGAGTTGTGGCATGCTTAGGCATCAGTCCTGGGTCTTCAACTTGATTTTTCCCTGGGATTTGTGTTGACTTATTTCTTTGTCTGGGTAACTGGCTTGTGATGAATGATTTGCAATACAGTCATTTCTTCCACGTTGCCTGATAGCTGTTTTTATTTTATTCCTTGGTAGAATGCCAGAAATAACAATTAAATCCAAACCTTTACCTGCGCTTTGTTGAGGGCAAATTCGAACTGATTTCTGATGAAATCTTTGTTCTTTTGGGATCACTGTGGCGTTCTGGATGTTCTCCAAATCCGTTTAACAGTCTTCAGTCCCTTTTGTGCTGGGGTGCATGGAAGAAACGGGCTTTGTCTTCAGTTCGTTGTCAGTTTGCCCTGTGGTAGTTGTCAGACTGTCATGCAAGGAGACATTGTGTGTGTCTGTTCTTGCCCCGTTGTCCTTAGTTCCCACAAGATATGGTTAAAAGTGTTCCTCCCTTTACACTGGTGGGGCATGACGGTGGGCATGCTTACCCCATGTGGATCATGGCGTGTGGTGGTGATCTCCACAGCTGGGAGCTGGGGAGAGGCCTGCACCCTCCTGGCTGGGAGTCAGTCTTTTCTCCAGAATAGGAGTTGGCCTTGAGGAGAGCACTGGGACAAGGCTGTGTCTTGTTGGAACAGACTGATGAACCTGTTCTCCTTTGTGCACCATATGCTTCGGAGCAGAAGTCTCCTGGTGTACCTGAGACATAGGAGGGCTTTGTCTGGACAACCAGACCCTGTGGGTGACCCTCAAGGCTGCCTGTTGTCATGGCGTAGAGCCCCGGTGCAAAGATACCTGGCAGCTCTCACAATGGACAACTTCATGTGCTCAGGGAACAACTCAGGATGTTCTCCCTCTGTGATGGAAAGAGAAGCTATTTGCCTGTGAGGGTGGTCCTTGGAGATGTGCAGACCATGCGTGTTCGCTTGTCCTCCTGTGACTGCCGGGGGAACAGGGGGAGCGAGGTGTGCTCCAGCCCCTCAACCATGCCTCTGCCTGTGTCAGGGCAGGGCCTCCTCTGCTCGGTCCAGGGAGCTACCCCCCATCCCCAGCGCTTTGAGGTCACCAGCTTGTGATTATTGTGACCTGCATTTCTCGTAGCTGGGGTGATGTCCTCGCTCACCCTTTCTCCATCACACGTACTCCTTTCCCATATCCGTGGAGCTGCGGTGGTCACACACGGGTTTTATGGCTGCGTGTTATCACCTCTGTTGCTAATGCCAACTTGTAGATGGTAATAATTTGCTGCAAAGAATACTGCGGGAAGTGAAATGCTGCCTGATTGTGTATTTCTTCATTTTTGCCTGGAAAACAGCACTTGACTCATTCACAGCATGATGCAAAATATTTATAGTGCTTCAAATGCCTGCAAATACATGTTGCAAACAACAATGTAAGCAATGTCTTAAGCCACGTGGAGCAATTTAATCTATCTGAAACTGCTCCCTAGGTAACTTCTTGATATTATCGACACAGAAGACTGACTTGGGGTAATTCAATCAATATCACAATTTTTTAAAGTAACAAAAATATCATATGATTTACCTTCGAACTGGTCAAAATACTTCTGTTGAAACAGAAGTTCTTCAGATCTCAAACTCCAGTGTTACTTTGTAAGTAAATAATAAAATTCTATTTGAACTTTATTTGGGAGCTTTACATAAGGAATTAAGAGATGCCAGGAATGGTGGACGATAATAACCTGTGGCTGGGAATACTTCATATGAAGAGAAGCTGAACTGTTTTGCATCAGAAAAAGGCAAATCAGAAGGGGCATAACTCTAGAACCTAATAAATAATTTAGGAAATCTAGGTCAGGAGTCTGTTCTTGCATTGTGAGACAGAAAGGAAAGGTGAAAATTCAAAATCGGTCAATTCAAGATGGGTGAAAGGAAACTCCTTTTTACAGTGCATGCTGGAACGCCTGGGCAGGCGTTTGCATGGGAGGTCAGTTGAGGGCAGCAGCTTTTAAAATTCATAAGAGGGCTAGGCATTTATGGGTATTGGGAGCTGTAAAAACATTTGAAGAAGAAACAGAATGCTGTTTCAGCTTTTTTTTTTTTTTTTGTTTTTTTAGCAATTCTTAGATCTTTGAAGACAAGGAATGATGGTTAAACAGAAGTAGGTGGTCTCCTCCGTTGGAAGTTCTTCCTCTAAGCCTCTCAACGTCTCTGTAACACACTGAGGGTGCTGGGCGGGCTTCTGGGCTGATTCTGCCTTGCTCATAGCTTCCTCTGCGGCTGGGCATCTTGTGCACCTCTGAGATCAGCGAAGTACATTTCTTAGAATATTATGCAAGTGAAATTTAGAGGATATAGTCTTTCTGTGGGAAGCTGGCAGATTGTGCAGACTATTCGACAGACTTTTTATCTGGAGATACAAATGTAATGGATTTTAATATTTAGATTAATATTGGTATCTGTTGTGATTCCTGCTGAGTCAGTGCAAAGATTCCTGTTGACTTCTGTGGACGTTAGGTCAGTTCTCTTAAAACCAATCCTATATCCTGTGTTAACTACTATATCAAAAGCTCCATCTACCCTTGCTTGATGGCTTTTAAAATTTAAGGAAAATATTTTATATGGTAAGCAAGTAAGAATCTTGTATACTGTTACTCTGGGAGGAATTACCCAATTAACATGTTCCCAAAAGTCTGCCCAAAAGTCTGCCCAGCAAGCTGTATTTTTAGCAGTCTTTGTCTCTAAAGCAGGTCACATAGGTTCTTTTTAGCTACAATTTACTACTAAAATTTGCTTTGTTTTGGGAACACTTCATTCATTTCTCAGAACTGGGGCAATTGCTGAAGGTCATCTCAGAGGGGAAAAAATGTTTTTAAACCTTGAGGCTTAACCTTGAGAGATGTGATGGTGAAAATGCGATGCGCGAGGCAGAACTTAGGTTGCAGTCACCCTTACAAAAACTATCAGAGCAAGTGATGATTGAGCAGAAAGGACAGGAGAAAACAGAGGACTTGAAATACATGTGGTTGGTACATCCTTACGTTAATCTTGGAAAACTGTGAATCATGTAATTAATGTCCTTGGTCTACAAATGATAAAATGGAGTCATACAGATTTACTGTTCTTCGGAGCTGTTACTACAAAGTTTGGATTTATACATACATACATACATACATACATATATATATATACATACATATATATATATATATATATAAAATTCTGCCCTTTTTTGATGATTGCAGAACAGCAAATTTTGGACTTTGGGCATGTAGGTAGGGGAAAATACCTTTTAAAAATACCTTTTACTTCAAAAACTTCAGTCTAATCCTTGGTTCAAAATAATATATTTAGAATGAGTTTCTCAGTGGAAATTGGAATATTTCTGGCAGAGTTGCTGTGCTTATTTTCGTTCATCTTCTCTTGTGCAGAAGTAACCTGAAAACTATCTTGTATTAGAGAAAATCACCAGGCTCAAGATCAGTAGGTTGTGGCACCATTAGTGCCAAACTGGTGGCAACAAAGCGTTGTAGGTCCTTTACCATATTGCATTAGGAGTGTTCAGTAAATATCATTTACCAAAGTTATGTAAAAGTTCTGGTATTAGTATTTATCTCTAGAGTTCTAAAAATCTCAGTTTCTAAATATGCTTGAAATGTTGTTCTCTGAATAATGTATGCTAATGAAATGTTCATTAATGTGGAGAGACAAGCTGGTTCTGCACAGGCTGGCTTGTCAAGCACTGTAGATAGGAATGGGAAAACAAAGTGAACACAGCAGATGAAATGGTCTGGATTTCATTTACAGTCTAAAGTTTTGTTCTAAAAACTTGACTGAACTTGTTATGCTACAGCAACAAAAGAAAAAACAGAGTTCTTGCCCTGTAAAGTTTATAGCTAGGTAGGTAACATGCTGTGAGAAGCCTGTAACTAAATTGCAAGGCAGTATTCCTCATTCTCGAACAGTTCTTTGGCAGTCATGTCTATTGGTATGTATTAGTGCTTGAGCTGTGCAGAAAATAATAAGGATTTTGAACGGAGAGGACGGATCCTTGATGCTGCAGGAGGAAGTCTTGTGGCTGATTTTTTTTTTCAGCTTCTTCGTCCCAGTGATGGGTGAACTTCAAAGCCAGCCGCCCGCTGGGAAGCGCACTGCTACTGCTCCTAGCTTTTGCTAAAGCTAGAAGCACATGTCACATTAAGATAAAACAATTAATTTAAACATCAGAAAAAAAATAATGAATTTCATCTCAATGTGGATGTATGGTATTTATTTTTAGTTTGCTGCTTGCGGGTTCCGTGAACCAGACAGATCAGGCTTACTTTCCTGAGAGTCGATGTGTTCCTGTTATGGAATTTGTTGTGCTAGAAGAAAATAAATATTTACTTAATCTTTCACTGAGAAATTCATGACCTTCAGCCAATTTGAAGGCTACCCAGGTTTGTTGTTTGGCCCTGGTGTGGAATTGCTTTGGCCTATTTATATTCACGTCGTGCCCGGTCCAGGCAGAGGTGTTGTGCACCGCACGCCTGCAGTAGCTCCTGCGGGAGAGCAGTCAACACATTTTCAGCTTTCTGCTACTAATCTCATTTGTGTGAGCGAACTCTTCTTAAATGGTCATTTAAGTCTCTCTCCTGGGTCTGGTTGTAATATTGGGGCTTTAGAAAGGTTGTTACAAGGAAGCTTTAAGACACTTACGCCTATTTTTTTCTTTTTAAATGTGTCCACCTACTATGGTGTCCTATTCTGAATAAGACCTGTATCCTCCCAGTACTATTTGCATCCATTTTAATACTAGAGACTTCTGTGATTTTTCTATATTGTTTGCTGCCGAAAGTGGGTATGTTTTGCTGTTGCTTCTCTCCTTCTTGATGTGGCTTTTTTTTTGCATGTGTAGCTGAGGTTTCATTAATCTTTCCTGGTACCAGATCACACTGCAAACTTTGTAAGAATTTCTTGGCTTCTCAGTTTGTCACTCCCACTGAATATTTCTTTCAGATTACTTTCCTGTTGGATGTCTTCGCTGCACTTTTCCAAGGAGAACCTTATTTTTAATTGCCTGTTTCTTGACTTTCTCTGTCCTCACTGGGGCTTACATCTCCTAAATTTAGTATCTTCCACAGATTTCAAGAACACACATTTTACTTCCTGTTGTGCATCATTAACTAAGATTTTAAAGTAAGAAAATATGTAAGAAGGCTTCCTGCATTCTTGATAGATACTTTCAAAGACTTAGTGTATGATTTTTCAGTTTGCTTTGTTTGTTTTCATGGGTAGCATTTAAATCCCATTGAAACTTGTTTAAATAATTTTGATACAGTGTCATTTGATACAGGCAAATGGTTTACTAACATGCAAGTGTTTTATTTACTGTATGCTTGTTATCAACAAACTGCAATTCTCAAAAAAAAATTGATCAGCTTCATTGGACTTTGTATATGTCTTAAAAACCCCTTCTCTCTTCATTGCTTCTGGTGGAAAGAAGATAATCATCTTCCAGAAGTCTTATGGTTTAGTTTCTGCTATCTTGATGAAACTATTCTTTTAGGAGAAGTAAAATTTGCTGATACAACAACAATTTCTGTATGTTTTCTTCAGTGAACTTGAGGTCTAAATGTGTCTTTAATCTATAGATATGTCCCCGTTATGCCACGTCTCAACGTAATTATTGTCTGTATTTATTAAGCTTGTTTGCTAATTTGTCTTCACCGACTCAACTCCTTAGAATAAATTATGTTATGGAGTGGTTCTGATACGTGTGTCTAAGGCTTTTACCTGCAATTATTAATGCCCATTTGTAATGGCTATCAATTTGTACTTTAATACAGATAAAAGCGTGGAGCTGCAGTAGCGTGTATTAGGAGTGCTTGCTGGCAGTCTCTGTCTGTCATCACTCTGATTTCTGTACACTCGAGTGTTTGTTTCTCACTGTAGATCCCTGGCACCACAGAAAAAAACTTTTATTCATACTTCTGTCAGCTGAGTGTGTGTGTGTGTGTGTGTGTGTATATATATGTAGTGTTTTGTAAGTTGCAATTAAATTCTAATTGTTCTGCCTTTCCTTTATTTTCCCTTGTAGATTTAAAAGGGGATCAGTGTAGCAGGCTACTTGAGTTCTTAATTCTTCTTCCATCATTTATTAATGGTCCAGCCTAGCCTTGTAATGGCCATGAAGCATTGGCTCACTTGACTTTTACGCTGTGCTCCTCTCTCCCTTTGAGAAGGCCTGGAATTGCTCAACTTCTGGGTTATTTTGTAGGTTTTGTGAGGTTGTTCCACACTCATAATACTTTCTTCCACTCGACCTTATTTTGCTTTTAATGCCACACAGCTTCTGTTCCTGAAAGGAGACCTCAGGGGTCTGGTGGGCACTTGGAACAGTAGTTCCCTGTGTGCCAAATCCATACAGTTGCTTGGCACAAACTTCTCTGCCTGTATCACCAGTAACTTGTGCTGGTAGGAAGCCACTTGACGATAGTTTCCCTTCTTGGGAGCTCTGTCACAGGCCTATTAATTGATGTGCTCCATGGCCTGGTGCCGCCTGATTTCATTATTTTTGTTAATGAACAGGAAGCCAATCTAACTGAACCCCTGCTGCGTGTGGTGTCTGTGCTTCTGAGCATGCTGGTGTTTGATCTGGGAGTGTTTTGTCACCTCCATCACCTCGTCCTGGAGGCCTGTAATGAACATCCGTACTCTTTCCTCCTTTTCTTTCCCTACCACTAATGTCCCCCCTAATTCTAGTCTTAAATTCTTTCCTTAAACATCCCAAACTTCTTCTGAGTATTCAATTTTTATTCCTCTGTACTTGGGCAAAACTGCTTTAGCCTTCTTTTGTAGCTCAGATTTCCTTTGATAGTTAAAGTGCTGTGGTCTCTCTTACTCATAATATATTTCATTGCAATTCTAATTTGTATCATCTCTCTTGGTTCTGCTTCTTTCTGAGCTATTACTGCTCATAGAATGCATATGTGGAATTCTGCCTTTTTTTTTTTCCAGGTGGAAACTGATATATATATTTTTTTTTTCCATGCCATAATATATTTGCTCGTAGTCTCTGATGGTAGCTTCACATTTCGTAGACTCTCTGAAAATGTAATTGCGAACTTTATTCCCATCTTTATATTTAATAAGATACTTAATACAGCCAGACAAAATTCTAATCCCTGTGGCAATGTACTGAACGTATTTGTTGGTATGTAGCATAGCTAACTATTTTAGTCCTTCAGCCATTCTTCAAACCACATCATGGGGTTTGTAGTTACAGTCATGCTTGTTCGGAGCTGTTTTTTCAGGAGTTTTTCTCCATGTCTGTGTCAGTTGTTTCAGGACTAAGAGCACTTCAGAGGGTGATCTCTACTTTTGCATTAAAACAATCCTAAATATTCAAAAATTTCTTGTTGTGTGATTTCTTATATGAATGCTTAGGTACGTACCTTTGTAGCCAAAAATTAAAAACAAAACAAAAAAAGAAAACGCTTCTGGTCTGTTGCAGCTCAAAGGACAGCCCTGTGGGCTTTCTGGCTGACCTCACATGCTGAAAACGAACGTGAGCACTGTGCAGTTCAGAGTTATCCTCTTCTGGCTGTGGTGTGGGTTTTTTTCCTTTAAGACGAACAACCACCCAGTTATGAAAATATAAAAGCAACATAAGAAAAGCTTGTGACAAATAGGACAAGGCTGTATTGCCCCTCCCATGTGAGGGTGCATAAGTTGTAATGCCACCGACCTGCTGTTTTCCAGGGAAGCTTGGAGGCTGAACATTTTTCAAAAGTAAGTGAAAATTAGTGCGTTTTTGTTAAGGTGGTGGTGGTGGGATTTTTTTTTTTATTTCAGTGAAAAGTACTTTGTACTGCTGTTTGGTTGCCTGGAAAAACATGCTTTGTGTTAAAGCCTGAAAATTATTTTTTTTTTCAAGTACTTTATTTTTTGCTTCCAGTACTTAAAAATAATCAAACTGCTGAATGTGGGAATGTGTGTATACCACCTGGATTTAGAATTAGTCGAAATGTGAAATCAGCTGTAACTCATTCTACATTTGCAGACAAAATAGTATTGCCATAGTTTATTCAGTGAATTCCATTCATGGTTTCATTCATACAAGGTTAAGCAACTGAAAGATTTATTTTTTTATGTAGTTTGGAATGTTCTTTGTCTACTGTATAGGAATAAAAATTTATTGAAAGATGAGAATGTTTTGATATATGGTAGATGGATCTTTAGTTTAAACCTAATGGATTTATATACAAAAATATATTCAGATAAACCTTTTGCATTTCATGTGTACATTTTAAAAGACAAATCTTTTAAAGAGCCGTTGTTGTATACCCCGTCCAAATTCAACTGGAACAAGTCAAAAGAAGAAAAAAATCCAGTAAAAAAGGGAAATTATGGTTCGTGGTTTGATGTAAAACTTAATGAAAATGAAAGGTGTTTGTGTGCGTATATAGGTATGCATATTGCATATATATACACAGCACAATTTATGTGGATACTTAAATCATATAACTTTTTTTTAAAGTGCATAGTCTAGATTTAGAAACAAATTAATACTTGGCTGGTATTAAGCAATCAATAAGAAACAGCTTTTTTTTTTTTTTTTTTTTTTTTTTTTTTTTTAAGGAATATGGCTTGAAAACACAAAAGCAGACACAAATTAAAGCTGGTTATTTGAATCATGGGAGGGAAATGCATTCTGCTTGACTCCTGCCTTTTTGTTTTTAAGAACCCTGTCACGTATGCAGCGTTGAAGTACAAAGTGTAAATTTTTCTTGGCTATTTTTGGGGGGGTTGTTGTTTGGTAGGGAGAGTCTGGTTGAAAGATGAAAAATGGATTTGATGTTGCACCTTAAATTCAGGTGGAGTTTTGTGGTTTGTCGCCAATGAAAATGTGTTCTCCATTACTGTCTTCCAAGTTAATCATTGCATTTTGGCTGTCATATGGTAGGGATCTATTTGTACAACGATTTTGACAGTTTACAGTCAGCAGCCTATACAGTGATATGAAGCCCAGGTGCTAAGGGCAACTTATCTAAGGCAGTAAAGTTTGTGTTATGAAGCCTGGCTGGTAGGGGTAATTTCAATATGGAAGAGAACATTACCTGCAAATGTTTAGGTCTCTGCTGGAACATGGTAAGTGCAGTGCACAAAGGACTGTGCCCTGTAGGTATTCGAGGGGGGAAGCTCTGGGTGTCAATTCCCTTACGCTTACTAAGAGTTTCTGTGGAGGATGTGATCGGGAAACCTCACAAAAGGAAACAATTTGGAAATTCTGTCTTGATTTAAATCAACCAGAGCTCTTAGCTGAACTACAGCTGTTGTTTAGGTGCACGTCCCAGGTCCAAGGCCTGGGAGGCAGCGTGGGTGCCAGCCCCGCAGGAGTAGGGGGACACACGGCATAGCCGTGCTGCCTGGGCTGGGGAGGTGGTCACTCTCGTGATGCTTCTCATGTTGAGTTTAATGTGGATTTATGTAGTGTAGCCAGTTAGAATGCGTGCCCACTTGGTGCTGTGAATGGAGGCCCTATCCCTGGTAAGTTACTTAGTGATATTTAAAGTTTATGATTTATATTACCTAGGAATGTGGCTTGATTTCTAGAGGTTGAAGTGTTGTGGGTTTTTATACTCATTAATGCACAGCTTGTGTTTTCAAATGTCCACCTTTCACCTGTAAGCCCCAATGAAATACTTCACCCCTCCTCCCCTGCCTGGCCCCCATGTTGCTTCTGTGAAAGAAAGAAAATGCCTGACAAGGGAAGGCAGGGTTCAATTGTACCTTGGTTTTCTTGCTTATGCCCTTCATCTACTTTATGGCTGTAGAGATTTGGTGAGAAGACATTCTCAGGGAGAGTAAATGAGTAAATCTTGTTTTCTTTCTCAAAGCTGGAAAAAAAAATATATTTTTGAGTATTTTTCCAGTCCACTAAATCGGAAGGATTAACTTTGCACTATAATAAATAAAACAGCCAAGCAGATTTTGTCCGAATGTTTCTTCACCAGACTGAAATCCTAATCCTGGACTAAAATCTCATAGGCTTGTGGTAAAATTGTTCCAGACTAAAACTTGGCAAAGTGAAAAAACTGTGAAAGCAGGGTTCACAATGGAAATGCTGATGCAAGCATAACTAGAGCATTGCAAACGCGACGCCATAAGAACAGCTTTGCATATTGCTCATGAATAGCTCAGAGGTAAAAGGATTAACACTTCTTAATACTGCTTTGAATCTGCTAGACTTTTTGCTTGCTGGACTCAACACAGATATTCTGTAGTGTACATAGGCTCAGTATATTAGCCTTTTACTCTGATCCTTCCCCCCCCCCCCCCCCCCCCCCCCCCCCAGCTGAGAGTTCTGTATTACTGCAAACAGAAGTCTTTGTTGCCTTGAATTTCCTGCATCACCTATTTGGGTTTGTCAGTAGACAGAAATTAATAGCAGAAATAACACTTTGAGCTCAGCATGGAGCTATTTAATTTGCAGACTGAAAGAACTTATACACGTGGTGTGTGGAGAGGAGGAGACGTGGGGCTGTCCATGAGGACAGGGGGGCTGGGTCTCCTCTCCAGGAGTGTGTGCTCTGGTGAGGCTGTAGGACCGTGGCTAAAAAACACCACTAAAAACACGCTGAAAATGAAGAGCCTCTTATTTTGGCAGCGGTGCTGAATCTGCGTAGACATTTGGTTTTCTTTTGGTTGCAGGAAAATTGTTCTGGAGTGAGCACGTGCTCATGCACATGCTGCAAATGTTCATGGGTTTCTGGGCTTCTCTCTTGAAGGCTTCCACCATATAAAACTTGCTGCTGCCATCTCAGCCTCTTCAGTTGGAAACACGTACCTGTTCCTGTGAAGATGAGCGCAAAGAACATCTCACGGATCTTCTCAACCAGTTCAGGGTCGTGTGTGTATGGACACCAGGCGCACGCATATGTAGATATATAAATATCATTGCTGTTGCCATAGTCACTCTCTCGCTGGGCTTTATACCAGCAACTGCGCAGGGAGGTGTCAGCAAAACATGATGTATTTTAAATATAATTTGAAACACCATCCAGCAGCAAATCAGAGGTTTATTAAAGGAAACCTTTCCTCCACCAGGGTTTCACTTAATTTGCTTTCACACAAAAGGGAACAAACATGAATTACCTCGATGTTTAAGCAAATAATATTTTATAAAAAGGGTAATATGTATGATTAAAGATAAAATACAAGGGCTCTGGCTGGTGATTATTTACAACAGGCATGGCCCTCAGACAGTAATGGTAGAAAAGTGAGTATATAGTAACTGTTAATCCACTTGACAACCGATATCAATAGAAATCATTGGCAAGAAAATACAGAGAGGTCTTGTACGAGCATGACTATTATTTTCTTTGATTTCTTTTTTCTTTGATTTTTTTATAAACTAAGATAAGTGTGTATATAGATCAAAGTAATTTGAATTATATACAAAAAAATCCCATAGTCATTATTGCTGTAATTCACACTGTTGGTATACCTAGCTCCTTCAGAACTTATGGTCTTGGTCATTTATTACTTGTGGGTGTCAGATTTTGATGTTAATAATACATCTGTGTGTGCCACAGTATGTGCTGTGTGTGGTGCTGTATATGTTAGAACTAAGGACATTGTGGTAGTCTCTAATTTCTTTAGCTTTGAAAATTACCAAATAAAAGAATAAGCGAGAAATGTACATAGTTAAAATTCAAAATGGAAGGGAAGATCGTTCAGGAAGATTTGAGTTGGTCTGGAGGGTTATTAAAGTTGCTGGTTAATATTTTTAATATAACTTCTGAAGCAGCTTTTATCGAAAGATCTAGGTGCATATTAGAGACTAGTTTAGACTTATAACATCCCTGTGGCGAGTTGGGCAAGTATTTTCAAGAAACTGATGTCCAGAGATGTTTGCCATGTTTGCCTGTGCTAATTTGGAAAGCTGGGTCTTGTTTATGCTTGAAACTAATGCAGATTAAGGTAGGGTGTAAGCACAGTAGTCGTTTCTGATTTATTAAATGTGCAGACTTTTTTTTTTTTTCTGGAACAAGAGCATCTTGTTTCTGGTTAGCATATCCTCTTTGAAATGGCACTCATTACAGAAAACTGCCCACTCGTGGCTTTAATAAAGAGCTGTTGTGTGAGCAGGAAGGCCCTTGTTGCTGCAGCTCGGGAACCAGCGTGGATTTTGCTGCTTCTGGTCCCCTGTCCTGTCTGCCGGACCGGCCGGTGCACCGAGCAGCCTTGGGGTGTGGGGCAGCTCTGGACGTGCCTGCTCGGAAGCACTCATCCAGCAGCGCGTCCACCCCTGGTGGTACTCTCAGGTGGCTTTGAAAGCAGAGAAACTGAAATCCTGACCCACCGGTGTCGTTTCTTATTCCCTTATTTTTGCGCTTATCCTGTGGTGGTAGCACTGTCTGGAGGTGTTGCTTTCTGGGGAAGGGGAGCAATGGCTAGGAGAGCCATGCCAGCACTTACCAGCTGAGAGGCTTTGTTTCTGCTGCTAATAGCTGCAGCTGAGAGGCTCTTGCTTTTCCTTTGTCCAAAACCTGCAGCCATGAGTGGCTATGGAAACTTTTGCTGATTGCTAACAGCTGTAAGTTGCTATGTGAGCAAACTCTTAACGAAGGCTAAAGGACTTCATCTTGCTTTGGATGACATCAAGTATCAAAAGGGAAAAAATCTGGATTTTGTAGTTGCTGTACGGCTCAGCCTTCTGAAAACTCTGAAAGTTGAGGAGACTTTGTTGCTCCATGGCCACATCCCTGTGCATACATAGGTGGGTTAGTGAGGTCTCCTAAACTGAAAGCTAATGTTGTAGTTTGCTAGGAAACTATTTTCCTTGTTTTTCTGACTGGTTAGTGTAGCCAAATGGGTTATCCTGTTTTCTGAGCGGAGTTTCCCTGCCTTTAGAGATGTGCGGTGGTTGCTTTCATTTGAAGACTTCTCCCTGTCTGTCCAGCCAGAGCACAAACCTGGCTGTGTTTCTGCCAGGCAAAAGCAGGCCTTGTGCCCATCGTGAGAGCAACTCTGGGTGATGCTAACTGTGGGCTGGACATGATGGTTGTAGATCTGGGTCGTGTCAGCTGCTGGGTAATTGATTTAAGATGTTTTATTTGTGTCCAGCTATCTTTATAATGGGGATAATAAAACTGATGTGATGTATTTAAATATTAAAAAAATCTACGAAGGTATTCTGCAAGTGTAAAGTAATTGATAATTCTTCCCGGATAAGCTAATATCTTGCTTCTCTTTTCTGAAGTGGGCATTGCTTGCTCACGCTGCGGTCTGTTTGCTTGCAGTCTTTAGTACTTATTTGATCGCTCCAGCAGTTCGTGAGAGTACCCTTATAACACAGGAAAAAAAGCCAGTTTGAGGAATCCTTGTATAATATAAAATATTATGACTAAGAAACGCTACATAGCTCTTTGTCCTCACAAAATCCTGCAAAAATACTTCCAAGGGTATCTGCGCACCAGAAGCGGTGACAGCTTGTGTGCGAGTGGAAATGGCTTTTGGGCTTTTTGCTTTGCTTGAGTTCTGCTCAGAGCACGTCGCGTCTGTCGGGCAGTGCTTGGTGCAGTGCTGGTGCCTCTGATAAATCTGGGTGGCTTACAGCCTCAAGTGTGGAACGGGGATTACATTTGGAAGGCTTTTCACAATGTCTTTAGTACGATTCCCAAGCACGGCTGAGGATTTCTACTTGGGTTGCTGGAAACTTAAAGGGGGAAAAAAAAAAAAAGGCTGCTTTTATTTAAGGAACAAGCTACCTCTTTGGTCCTCTGGCAGATTAGTGTTCCTGGGTTTCCGTTTAGGTTTTGAAGCTGATGTGGGGCTAAGGCTTGTATGTGCGGAGCAGAAAGCATTGTGGCACAGCTCCTCGCGAGGAGCAGGCACTGTGCGCCAGTGTGAAAGGTGGAGGAGCAGTCCCACTTGGTTTTCACTGCATTTCTTGTGTGAAAGCCTGTCCAGTGGCCTTACACGTTGTTGAGGTGGAGGTTCAGTTTTTTTTTTTTTTTTTCCCCTGCAGTCTTCATCGCTGTGGGCTACTCTCTTCAATTGAATTCTCACTGCCACACATTGCTTAACAATATCTATAGGATGTGTTGCTAATTGTGTGTTTTCGCAGTGGTAGTTAGCATAACTGAAAGTAAAAATTTTCACTGTAATCGAGTACAGCTTCTCCTGTGTAACATTTTTCTTGCTGACGTGACATTTTTAAGGAGTACAGTGAAGCCTGCTTGGTACTTGGGAGAAGCTGGCAGTCCAAGTGGTGAGGCATCTCTGATGCTGTATTTTTGCATTCACAGAAGGCCTTAAGTACACAGGAGATGTACATAAACAAATTCTGGAGAGGTGAGATACTAAAGGTGCACTGGTAATGTTCATTTATCAGAGTAGGTACCCCGGTTTTATTTGGTCACCAGGAGATAAGAGGGGAACGCGCATCCATTGAAGGGTGAAGTCTGCTGGGCTCAGGGTCCTTCCAACACCGAAGTGAAGGAGCCCATCCAGACTGATGAGGAAGGGCAGCTTGCACTGGAAAGGTTAAATCGTGATCTCCCGTTTTTATTTCATTTTAAATCAGTGTCTGTTTCAACAGGTACTTTGGCATTGGTTTAGAAATCAGTAAGGTCAGAGCTGTAGTGAACTTCAGAGGATGCTTTTTGATATCTTCCTCTGCCAAGCTGTAGTGAAAGAGCACAGTCTCTCCTTGTCTTTCATCCCGTGTTCGACTCTTTCAGAGCAAAGACCTCACCCAAAGGGGTTCATCACATGGGCTATGGTTGCTGGGAGATGAGATCTGAGTAGATACATTGAGTGTTGCAAGAAATGTAGGTATAGTCTCATGGTGTTGTGACCGATAACAGAGAATCAGATAGCAACTGCTAAACTGAATCACAAGCAGGCTTAGCTGACTTTCACTTATGCATTCAAAAAAAAAAAAAAAAAAGTGAAGTGGAAGGGAAAGATTGATCCTATTCCTCTCCATTGCTCTCTGCATCCCACTTTCTTCTGTAGAACCTCGGTAGACTTCTTGGGGCTGCGAGCCAGGCTGTGTCAACCAGATAAGTGACTACAGGGTAGGGATTATTCCAGATTAGACTGAAGTTCAGGGGAAGTTCTTCAGTATTTCGGTCTCCAGCTACCTGCTTAATTCTTGCTGATGTTGTCCTTGCAGATTCAGCCATGCTCTGTTCTGTTTGCCCTACCATCCATCTTCCCTTTCTCAGAAGACAGATACCCCCTGTCTGCCCATCAAGCCTGTAAGATGTGTGTTTGTGTGTATGTGAATGATACAGGTGCACATATAGGTGTTAAATGCTTCTGATATGCCTAGGCAGAGCCATTGGTGTTGTACTTGGCTGATGGTGACTTTCCTTGTCTGTAAAAGGACCTCACTGTGTTAATCTTCTTGCATTGTAGCACCTGTCACCTACCAGGTAGGTGTTAAATACAGCATTCACAGGGGATTATCACCAGCTCCTCTGCTGTGGCTGTAGAAAAAGGAGGAAGATGAGAATTTTCTGCTGTTTTATAAGGGATGAGTAAAGTGGAATCCGCTAACGTAATTGTAAAGGTCAGGAAGAGCACTTTGGGAATCCTCTGGGATATATCATTAATCCCTACATTTGAGATTTCATATTTGAGATAGATTTTGATGTAGAACTCACACGCTGGTGATGTGCAGTTCAATGTTGTATCACTTAAATCAATGCAGGCTGTTCATCGCTGCTATCTAAAAAGCCAGTATGTTGACACATGACAGTGTTGTTATATCAACATGAATTGTTCTGACAGGCTGTGGGAGTTGTGTACTTTTTTAAGGTATGTAGCTGGACCGCTGGATGACACAGCTGAAATTCTGCTCTTGAGTGACTCTTACCTGATGGCTGCTGTTTCTATTGTGAACAGTAATTTCTTAAATTCCTTGAGATGCTCATTTTGTGGAGCACATGAAAGCAAAAAGTTGAGTGTTAGCAGAAGTCTGGAGTGCTGTCTGTGTGAATATGTGGAAATTGCTGCTACTGTAATGTATTTCAAAGCTGTGCTTAAAAAAAGAGAACACAAGCAGCAGAAAACATGTATTGCTGCTATGGTTTACCCAACCTGAGACAACTTTCCAGCAAGCTTTGCCTGATCTAAGGCTGTTTATACAAAGCGAATATTTCTGTAGCTCTGTCATCTCTTGAGTTATAGGCAGTACGAATTAAAAGTTACTTTTGGCATTGTTCCAACATTAAACTCAGCTGGTGACTTACTGGAGAGCAGCGAGAAGTAAAAGGGCTAACTTGCCCAGAGCATCTCCTCTCCAACAGCATGGCCTGTGTTTATCCCCGAGAGCAGCCCTGGCCTCTGAAGTACTGTAGTAGTAGACATGTGTTGCCTATGCAATGATGAGGAAAACAAGGGTAATGCGTGCTGCAGGGTGTTTCCTATGCATCTGCCCAGTTTTATTTTTATACGATATATTTATCCACATGTGCTATCTTCCCAGTTTAGCTCTAATACCCTCTAATTCTGGGTATGCAGTTAAAAAGAAAGCAAAATCAATATAGAGGGAAGGGAAGAACAAGGACCTTTAGGGCTTTATAGAATGTAAGAAATCCCCAAATCTTCAAATGTTTTGCGTGGTTAAATGAATTAGTGCTCCTTATAAAAGTGTTCCTGCTGATAAGTTGAAAATAAAACTCTGGCTTGAGAACTGTAGCAAAATACAAGGAGACTCAAGCTGTCTGATTGTAGGCTTTAAATATCCAGAATGATTCATCCTGCTTTTTTGTTGTCCAAACCTGTAGTTAAAAATTACTGTATACTTTAAGTAAATTGAAGAAGGGTTACCACAGAAATGTGAGAATAAACTTGAATGACAAAACATCAAATTATTTTCAATTCCTCCTTTTTAAGACTGCTCTTACAGTCAAAGAATAATTATTAGTGACCTGCAGTGCTATCCAGAAGGAGTTTGTAATTTTCAGTTGAGTCGACACTGAGGATTTAGCAGCTGTGTATGTAAGAAGAGTGGGCGACATAAGCAAATTGTGAGAATTGGCAGAATGTGGCTTGGATGGCTACTTATTAAACGAAGACTGGAGTGCACAAGACAGTCTAAACAGAATGCTGATAAATTAGGATGTAGCTATTAAGTAGACTGCAAAGAGAAATGACAGTATAACAAGTCTAGGCACTTGTATCTCAGTTCTTCGTAACCAGTGATTAGCGATGAGCTTAGCCTTTTTATATCGTCTTCCTCGGCATAAGGCTTCTGCTGTCCTTCAGCCTTTGCTTGCTGAAAGTGGAGAACAGATGGGGGAAACAATAGCCCTTTATCTGTCTGGGGAAAGATAAGAGAATTAGGTCTGTCAGACCTAAAAGTAATCTGGCCCTAGTGTTACGTTGTCTGTGGCATTCATGCTGGTAGCAAAGCCCAAGCACCTTTAGTCAGTGTTTGGCATGGTTGAATCCCTGGGGTGTGTGGTCCAGGGCCTAAAACGTGCTGCTTTGGTGCAGCTGAGAATATCACTTTCTTCTACGTGAACAGTCTTGAATGGGTGAAATTCAGAAGACCTCTTCTGCTTACAGGCAGGATGGGAACTAACAGATACTATGGGAGATGCTCTCTTAGATGGAGTTACTTGAGCAAAGTGACCTGTCCTGACCTCCCAAAAGCTTGAGAAAAGGGAAGGATGAGAAGAAGTGCACGGCTAGTCATGTTTTGGTCTCTGAAAGAAAGCATAGCTGCTGAGGAAGGAGAGGGTCGTGTAGGTGTAACTGCACAGTGTAAGAGGATGAGAGAGGCTGCGTGCTCTGGCCTGGCACTGCTCCCTGTGGGGAGCCTGCGCTGGGCCTTCATGCGCCTCGGGTGAAAGTGGCTCTACCCTTGGCTGCTTTCATAACTGCAGCACGAGCAGAGCTGGGGCATCAGCTGGGCCTCTTAAAACTAGTCAGTTCTCCTTCCTGATTCAGCGCCCTGTGTGCCTTGGTAATGATCTGTCAGCCACAGGTCTAAGCGGTTTGGTAGGTCTGGGCACTCTGTGGGGCTGCAGCCACTTTGCTCTGCTTCCCCAAGTGAGCAGGGCATGCCACAGTGTTGCCCGTCTCATCTTTAGGTGATTATCTCCCTTCCAAAGGAAGGAGTCTGAGTTCTGCTGTAAATCACGTGAAATCCATGTATGTGAGCATTGCAGTGCAAGCAAAAACTAATTCGAGATATCTCCCGTCTTTCTGGGGATGGGGTGACTGGAATGAGGAAGCTTCAGGAGGCCGGTGCTGTGGTGTCTCAGGCAATGTTGCTGTGCTTGCGCTGTATTCAGCATGAGCAGATGTCTGGGGAGCTGTGTGACCTTGCTTCTGGGTGGCTTATGAATAGGGAATGAGAATAAATCGTTTCTTCATTTGTCATTGTAAGGGAGAAATTAAACAGTGAGGCTGCAGTTTCTGAGAAAATCCAGTGATGGGAGGACAACAAAAGGAAAACCAGTGAGGGGAGAAGAGATTAAAAACTGAGAATGTTCCTCAGATAAGGGTTTTGGATCAAAGCAGCAAAATGTCAGAACCTGGCATATTTCTTAATGCAAAGAACCCTGTTTATGAAGACAGGATGACTAGGGAAGAAAATCCTCACAATTCTGTGATCTGTGAGTCAGAAATGCTGGGCGTTGTTTGGCAAGGCTCAGCTCTTCCCTTCTTCTGCGGTGGCCTGGGGAGGCAGGTTCCAGGTCAGGAGGGACCTCTGACCTCAAGGCGTGGGTTTTCCTGCTTGCTCTTAATGACCATGCTGTGGATTGTGAAATGAATTTGAGGAGACCTTGGTCCTGTTCTTAAATAGGGCACCTATCTGCCTTTCAGCTGTCTCGGTGAACATTCTTGTCTCCTGCTTTCAGAGCTTGCAGATGTAGTCATGACACAAAGAATTGAATAACCCTTGAAGAATGAACTCCTTTGTTGCCCACCGAGGCATAGCTGTGGCATTGTTTTCACCACTGGCAGGACAGTGAGTAATAGTGTTGCAGCTGCTCCGCTGAGCGCTGTGCTGGAGGATGCCTTAGTCTCCTTGGACTTTCATTCCAGAATCATTCACGTGAAGAAAAAGATGAAATACATTTGTAAGCAAGACTTCATTATTTTTTTTGTAAGTGAAGAAAACAGAGTTGTACTATGGAGAAAAAAAAATGCTGTTAGACTTCACTTTGTAGAAATTTGAAGGTATGTAGCAAGGTGTCAACAGGAACTTTTTTCAGAATTTTCAAAATGCACGCACAGCTTTCTTTTCATCCTGTCTTCTGCATATGGTATCGCTAGTCTGGGCAAAACTTTTTCTCTGTTGATCAAGGAGACTGCCCTTGCCTAAGCAGCTTTTAACACTACCCCATCCTCACAGCCCAGCAAGGAGGAGGCAGCTCTTTGCATTGGCTCAAAGCATTTACCTTGCAGCATTCCACTTTTGTTTGATTTAGTAGCATGGACTACCTTTAAAAATGTTTTTTTTTTTATACTGTTCTCAACTCAGTCTGCCAAGAACTTTTGTCCAGTAGAGTTTAAGCTACTTTTTTAGTGCAATTTAGACATAATTATCTCACCAAGATTGTATCTATTGAGAGCAAGACTGTATTCATCAAGTACTTCTTTTTAAGTATTTTCTGAAGTGGGTTCTTCGCTGCTTTGCCAGACCCAGTTTTAGATGATGAAAGCGATAAGTCTTCAGTGTCTTTGCACAATAGTCCACTGATAATCTGTGTGGTCAGCAGTGATCAAACAAGAAAACAATTTTAGGAATTACTATGAGATGAATAGAAAATAAAGAAGGCTTAATTACATTATTGTCTAAGTCTCTGGCAGGTCTTATGCCTTGAACAGTAGTCACTTTTAGTCCTGTGTCTAGAAAATAACTTAGAAAAAAACAACTCAGAGAAAAGCAGCAAGAATGGCCAGCTGTCTTCCAGATCTTCAGCAGAGTACAACCTGTGGGTGAGGGAGATCAGTGTTAAGCTTTCCAAAGTCCTGACCAGAGTGGAGAAGGTTGAAGAGTGGAGACACTTGTATACTCTTCCCCATGCAAGGAATGAAGGTCACCAGCAGGTTTAAGATGAAATACTTCATCTTCTATGTAGTTGAAGCTGTGAAATACATTGCTGCAGGATGCCTCTGGTGTCCAAAGTTTATAAAAGTTCAAAATGTAATTGAACAGGCTTATGAGGAAAAGAAATTTGCAGTCACACAAAACCAAGTTCTAACTGGGAATTAATGTGGGTCTGCCAGTTGCTCAATGATGTAGTAAAAGGGTTAATTACTGTAGGTGTTCTGTGATTCTCTATCCAGCCAGGTCTGTGACCTCCTGTTTGATGACAACTTTCAGGTGTGCACATCTTAGATGTTCAGTTTAATAGATGAGGTGGCTTTACTATGTTTTTTGATGAAATATGTTGAGTTACTAGGTACTTGCGAGCAGCTGTTTTGTGTGTGTGACATAAGTGATGCCATGGATTCTCACCTGGAGTTCATGGATTTTGACTGCTCTGGCAGCTTGATGCAGAGAAGAGATTTATAAAGTAATGAGATGCATTGGTTTAGACACACCGGGCTCATGGAACAATCTGTCCAGACATTTTAAATACAAAAATGGAGCCTAATATTAGAGAATGCATACTACTTCTATTTAATAGATAAGACTATTTTAAATCGTTCTACAAGCCTAATACATAAAACACTACGCTTTTGGAAAGCAACCTGTCAGGTATAAATTCTTACTGTTTGTGTTGTGTGGGTGGTGGTGTTTGTGTTTGTTTTGGTGTTATTCTAGTGTATTCTAGTGGCATCGCTTCTACCTGTCTTTGTTTTACCCTTCAAAAAAGCCTAATATGAAAAGAGGTCATCAGAAGTGTATCTTTTTTGCTATTAGTTAAAACTGAACTGTTTTAACAAGACTTGAAGGCTACAGTGTTAATACCAGTGTTTTTTAACGTAAAACATTTGGCATCCATCAGTGTTATCACATCATGCCATTATCATTGCACTGAATTTGAAAGAGGAATGCTACTAGTAATTTGCAGAGCATCATTTAATCATCTTTGTCAAACAATGGATTTACTATTGATTTTGGGCTCCTAGTTAGAGAATTATATCTTAACTTGTTTTGTCATCTTCTCCAGAGGATATTGTACCAGGCTGCAAATTTTGTAAAAACAGTTAAACGAAAAACCACCAACAAACACAGCACATCAGGGTTAAAAATTCAAGCATTTGATTCAAGTGTTAACAACTTAGGCATGAGTATCATCTGTTTTACTCACTGACTGGCATGATTCTGTGAAAGAAGTGCTACCTAGAAGTGTATTCAGATTGCATCAGGAAATCCAGAAAGAAGCTGGACCATTCTATTTTGGAATGTAGTCAATTTTTTTAATGCTTCCCTTTGAAATCTGGCTGCGGTTTTTATAGCTTTTCCATGTAATAATGCTCTGAAGTCCTTGATTTACAGAGAAAACAGGTTTTAGGGAAAGTAATAACTCTACAGTAAGACAGTATACAAAACTCTATGAAGATTGTTATGAAGCTTGCATCAACAGCAGTGATTTACCTGGTGAATGAAAAGTAACTAACAGCAGTGGTAGATTCCTATCCTTTATCCGCATGCTTTAAGACATGAAGGGGTTGTTAGAAGCCTTTTCTGATTTTTCTGTGTATTGCAAACCAGTATCTTTCATCTAGTCCAAGATGGTGACTCTCATTCTGCTAATGCACTGTTTCCTGAAAGACATCTACTGAAGGTGGAGGCGTCGAGAGGAAGAAAATCTTGTTCTATTAGCTGTTCCACCTCTAATATCATTAGAAAGGCAAACCTTGTTTTGCCATTTTCAATCTGCCTGGCTTCAGCTTCCAGAAGTAATTTCTGCTTAGTTAGAAAACTAAGCATTTCTGCTTAGCTTTCTAGAGTTCTGTGCAGCCCACTCATGCCTCTGTCTCTTCCCTGGTATGCTGTAGCTGAGTTGCCTTTGACTCTTTGATGAGCAGAAGCATTGCACTTTCCCAATTTATATCTGCATTTTAAGGTCTCTTAGTGAATCTGTAGATCAAATAGCAGGTGTTCTCCCACTACTTTTTGGTGTTAATTTTTTAATCAGAATATCAAGTGATAATAAGTCATGCCCCACTTTCACCAGTGGGATTCTCAGCTGTTTGCTAAGCAGTTGGGGAATATCGAGATTCATCATTGATTGTTTTCAGGGTTTTTAGTCACTTGGCCTTCACCACATTTTTCGATTCTTCTGTTCTGGTGTGTTATTTTTTTTTTTCCACCTCCTGTTCCCGTTGTGATCTGTAGGCATCGTGTGCCTTTACTTGGCTCCGGCACCTCCACTAAGCTCAGGTTGCCTTCTCTGCCCAGCTCCCCAGGAATGACCAAAGCTGCAGGTGTAGGGGACAGACATGACAGGGATGGAGTATTTTTGCTCCTGATGTCCACTGGACTTTCTGAGAGGTGGGAGAAGAAATGGGGAAAGGATCTTCTAGATCATAAGGCACTTCAGCGTGTTATCTGGATGACATCTGCAGTCATGCTCATGATGCATCAGTGGGAGAGATGGAGTAGTGGACGTGTGGGATGTGACTGGTGTCCTCTACAGGCGCGTTGCTGCCTCCAGCAAGGACGGAGCTCGTACATGCCCTGTGTTTTGTGGAGCCGTGCTGGTTGAGTACGTGCAGGTATTCTGGGTCGGTGTCCTCATGAGTTTTACAGAAGCAATTTGGGAGGCAAAAACAGAATAAAGCAGCTTCAACCGAACCTTAGTGGTATGTCAATGTGCATGTTAAAAAGGAAATACGTTTATTAAAGCAAGGGAATCAACTATTAGGTATTTACATGATTTTATGGGAAGTTTAATTTTACAGTGTGCCTGTTCCTCAAGTGCAAGTTATTCCTTAATGCTAAGCTGTGTAAAAACGCATCTCAGTCTGGTCACAGTACTGACCTAGGCAGTAGGAATGCTGAAGAATTCAACTGAGCTTTAAAGTCTGAGTTGGTTTAAAGTTAAGAGAGGCGACTTGTATTCTTTTATCTCTAAAAACATTTTACTTTGTGTAGTTTAGGTAGGCTGCATTGAATCCAAGTAGCAGTCTATTTTTCTTCCAGACGAAACGAGTATTTCTGTAGATTTAGATTGTCCTTATTACTGAACTGCAAAATCACTAACAGAGAATTTCACCCAAATTACATGTTCAGTTTCCAAAGGAAGAACTTTATTTTACTTTTTTTTTTTTTTTTTCAATTTCTGGAAATGTTTAAGTTATACAGCTTGTTTCATGGTTTCCTTTTTAAGCATTCACACCTGAAAGCTTTTTATTACAATGAGAAGACAATTGTTTACTCAGAAGTGTAGTAAAATCTTCCATTGGTGTAAATCCTGCTCTAAATCCTTTTTTGGCAATAACTCTGTTTTCTCAGTGGAACAGCAGAAGTGATTGGAGAATCAACAGGTATTTGTGCTTAGTTTTCTCCTTAGAACCACAGAGAAACTCTAGTTTCTGTAATGAATTGACATCCATTTTGTTAGCGAAAAAGGCAAGCTTTTAACATGGCGTTTTATTTTTTTATATAAACTTAGTTTAAATGAAAATTGCATACAAGGCTGCCAAGCTTACGCACGTTTGCCTTTGCAACTTCCAGAATATGCTTTCTCCAGAGACTACAGAAAATTACAAGTATGCATTGCTGTCTCAATGTCTGCCTAAGGGGAGTTTTGCCCTCCAATAAATAAGAGTCTGCAGATCGTAAATCAGCATTTTATCGTCAGCCACCAGGTGACTCTCAAATGTCAAGAAGAGGTGCGTTGATAGCTCCCAGATTTCTGTTGATGGTGGTAGCTGCCATTGTGTCGTGTTGTTGTGATACACAATTTTGCAAGAAGCAAATGTGACCTTTCCTGAATCTTTTGACTGTATACTTTTGCCTTTGTAGTTGCTTGCATCTCCGTAAGTCCAAATCTAAACCATCTAAAATCAGGGCTAAAATCTTCACTCAAAACAAGTAGAAGCCTTTGGAAGAAAGGATAAACTGTAGAAGTCTTGGTGATGTTGGAGGAGATGCTCAGCTTGGATGGACGTCCAGTGGCAACGAATGTATGTAGTTAAGAGAACAAAGAGATTCTCCCTAGTGTAACAATGATCAAATGGGTTGCTGAATCCGTTCCTCATGTTAATTTGTATCATCCTTTGGAACTGCAATAAACAACTCTGTGTAGCACCTTTTCAGTGATTTGCATTGTAGAAAGAATTGTGAAAAGCTATTTTAGAAACTGGAACTTGAGGGGCTCTATTTATTGCTGAGGTGAGAATCTTTTATCTTTATTTAAAAACAAAGCAACTCTGTCCCCCACTCCTGCCAAGCTTCCTCCTTTTTCTTTTCCACTTCTGCCACTCACAGCATGTCACAGCAGTCACTAAATCATGAACTGAAACAGAAGAAAAGAAAGTTAATTGTGCATTGCTGACTATCTGATTAAATCCTCTCTTCTGTGTTTAGACTCTGGTGGATTTATGAAGATGAAGTAAAGGGAAAGAAATGACATGGCTACTGAGGGGAGAATGAGTATTAACGTCTTCTCAGCAACGGTCTGATGAAATGTTATATGTTTAAGCTACCTGGCTGTTTCAATTACTCATGAAACAGCATGGGTTGGATGTAATTCTGCTTGCTAGTGCTTGCTAAATGCTTCATAAGTGCTTTTAGATGACCCTGTTTTGGGATTGATATAAGGAACCTGTAATTGTTGAATTCATAAGAAACGCTCCGAAAGGGCCCAGCAAAACTCCCGATTTAGGCAATCCTTGCTAGGAAAGGGGGGCTGTTGCTTGAAATGCCAGGTGCCTTTTTACTTGTAAGGTGAAAAAGTTGATAGTATGTCATTAATGAAGTGAGTAAATGGAGCAGATCAATAGGTGAATATTTAAGAGGCTCTTAAAATGATTATGCTACAAAAAGTATGCAGGAGGAAGAAACATCAGGCTTCTGACAGCTAAATCAAGCATCAGTAATGCAGATAAGCTTGTCATTGAGATTCCTACCCACATATGAGGAAAGAACGAGGACAAAATTGTTAAAGATTTTTTTTTAATCTTCATCCTGAGTTTTTTCTAAATAATCAAATCTAATTTTGCTTTAACTTAACGAAGTAAAGATTGCTTTTAATTGTAGAGCAAATTAAAGAAATAGAAGTAATATTGGAAAGCTTCAGCCTGAATAAAGCGTGCTTTGGAAAGCTTGAGCCTTTGACATCAGGGTTAGATCAGATACTGCCTTGCAAATGCAGTTGCTAGTTGTGACTGGCTTTATTGCTGTTTCTGCATCCTAAGAGCTTAATATACGCAGTTTCTGTGGAAGCATTTAGAAGGAATTTTCAAAAGTGCAAAAGTTCGCTTGGAACCTTGTTTTCAGTGTGCCAAATCTCAATTATCATACCCATTACACATTTGGAGTGCATGAACAGTCTCATCCACTGCATCTTGCTTTATGAATTCTTAATAACACTTAAGTGGTTGATTGTTTTACAGATCCACACCTTTTCTGAGGGTATTTTGTTTTGTAATGCAAGTTCTGTCAGTTAAAGTGGATAATAGTTCACTAGTGCAGATCACGAGTGCTAGCTGGCACACTGAGACAATTTACTCCTTGGTCAGAGATGCAATAAAATAATCAGCGCTTTCTCTGTAGTCTAAATTTAGCTTACATCACCCACCTCTACAGAGCAGTTTTTACTTATGTTTCCTTGAACTTCATACCTATTTTGTCCAGCACAGTGCACAATGAGGTCAGCCTCCTGATGTGTGATAGTTTCATTTTCTGGTTACACTCGAGCAGGCACAAATCGTCAGTGAACTTTGCTTCCTCGAGGTTCTTGTTAGTGTCCTCGGTCCCAGCAGCGTTGCACCCCACAGCTGGAGCAGCAAGTGCTGTCGTGTTTCAGCATTCACCCCGAATTTAGGGGCAAGTTTCTAGTTCCTGGTCCTCCTGTGCGCTGAGATAGCCTTCTCCACTTGCTCAGCCACTAAGAGGCAAAATAGAAAATACTTCTGCCTGGGTGATATTCACGTAGCGTGCTGTGATCCAGAGTCCGGCTTTCATGCTGGACTTCCCAGCAGCTGTTGTGTAGTGGGGAAACTGCACCAGTGCCGTGCGTCCTGACTGAAGCTGGTAGGAGCTGTAAAAGTAAGGGTAAAAGTAAACTGTTTGGCTGGAGACACAAGTTTGCTACTTTACCTTCCCCCTTAGCTCCTTGGAGAGTTCACTCTTGCAAAGCTCAAAACACACTATCTGGCATCTATTTTATGACTTATGGTAGGATCCTCTCATGATAGAGAATGACCGGTCCTTTCTAGTTAAATGCAACAGCTTTCTTCACCTTTCCTCATGTCTCTGCAGTGTAGAAACTGATTTTTTTTTTTTTTTTTTAAGTTCAACTTCCACTGCTCTGATACTCTGGTGCCACTCATGCTGCTGACATGTTTCCCTGTCTTCCTTCTCTGAAACTCATCCCCACTGGAAATACAGCAGGCAGCCTTTACTTAGGGGATTGCAGATTTTTCTCTCCTCTTTGGTTTGAAGATCTGTTTTTACGGAAGTCATTCCAAATATTTAATTTCTCAATTTGTGGATGGACCCATTTATTGCAACTGTTGGGATTCTCATTAGCAGAAATTAACACAAGCTGTGACATTGCTTGGCTTGACTTTTCCACCACAGACCACAGTTGCATGAGCTGAAATAACTCATTACTGAAATCATCTGTAGTTAAGAGAAGCTTTCTGTCAAGTGGATTTGTAGAGAACAGCACGATTACAGCCTGGGGAGTGGTGTAATGCGGAACAGCTACTCTACTGGAGCTGGGCGTATGGCGAACCCTCGGCTGAGCCTCCGTCTCCAGCTTGACGGCTGTGATTGACGTACCCATCTCCAGTGTGCCTGGTGAGATAGGGTGGTGCTGCGGGCAGAAAGGAGAGATGGTGTTGCCTTGAAGGGAACTGATGTAAGAGCGCATTCTTTTAATGCTGTGCATTTCTGATACTCTTAGCAAACGTGTTAAAAATCTGAAAGGGTTTAAAAAAAGGTACGTTATGACATGAGGTCTGGAGAGCCTGCCTTGCCAGAGCTTCTGTACTGTCTCTGCTTGTGGCTTTTTTCCACGGAGGTTTGTAGATGACAACTACTGCCAGCTCACAAGTGCCAGCATGGGTGGAGAATTTCTGGTGGAGAGCTCTTTAATTTAGTGGCAGAAAGGAAGATGAAGTCAACTGGGGCAAAAGGAAAAATAAGTTGTGGTAGATAATGTCCTTTCCCAAGGCAGGGATACTGGTGGTGAGGTTGTCTCAACAAAGGAGGTTGAATATAAAATCACTCCATCTGGAGATAGCTGAGGACGGGATTGCCCCAGCTGTTGAGTCAGAGGTAGAAGTCTCACGACTGGGATCTGTGCATAGTGGTAAAAAGGACTCCCTGGCTGTAGGGAGGCAAGTGTCTGTTTGCTGAACATAGAGGAGGTTTACTGTAGCCTTCCTGACCTTGATGTTTCCTGTTTGAACCCTCCTTTTTCCACTGGCCAGGACTCAAAACACATGATGTCTGTGGGAGATCCTGTCTGTATTGTGATTCTTGTTTGTTCCAGTTGCATCTTTCCATCTCAGCGCTGGCTGTTCCAGTGCTCTTACTGGAAGCTGTGGGTCTGCCACTTGTTCAGCTCCTGGCAGTGATCTAACTGGTGAGCCTGGAAGGAAACGCGCTTCTGTGTGGTGTTCAGGAGTTAAGAATAAACTTGTGAAAACTGCTTGTTTCATCTGAGTTTCTTGTGATTTATATTTATGATGTAATGGTGGAAAGGCAGATATCATACTGTGACTTGATTTTTTTTCTTACTTCATTCTATTTTTTAAATTTATGCTGAAGGTAATTTTTTCTGGAGTAATGACTGTTGTTTTTGGGTAGATCTACAGCTTTTCGTTGAGTAATGTAATATGGCTACAGGAAGTTACTGTCAACCCTTAAATCTAGTGACGTGGGGTATCCATGAGTTCAGCTATTTGGATTTTGTTGTAAACCTCTTAGATATGATACAGTGGAATCCTCTTAAACACAAATTCCGTGTAGCAAGTGACAGAACATAATGAAAGCATAAACTGTTACACAAATAAAACTGTCAGATGCATAATGCTACAGCTATAAACAGCTGTGGATTTCAGTGTGTTTGGAGTTGAGCAAGATGGGTTAGGATGCACATTTTTTGGGTCAGTTTTGACTATGACAGAAGAGCTTTAAACAGTATTGAAACTTGTTAAAATGAAACTTCCTCGCTTGCTTGCAAAGGAATCCTTGCTGTCAGTATCTTAAAATATTTGTGCTGCTGACAAATTACTACTTATCTTCATATAATGAAGTGCATATGAGAAATGCTGTGTGGACATTAGGTGATGCTCGTGGTGGGAGATACGACATGCTTTTGATACAGCACAAGAGGGTTTCTCAGTCTGTTTGGAACAGCGCTGCTAAAGAATGCATGGATTAAGGATGGCTTGTTGTTGTTTATGCTGTAGGTATTTTGAAGTGTGTAATGAGGTAAGTTGGCATTCATTCAAAGCAGCTTCCCCATCTGTCCACCGGAGGGGCCTGTGTTGTAGCTGTTGGACTGGGTGGCCAGCGGAGGAGCACACTGGAGGAAGACACAAGTTTACCCAGGGCTCTGAGGCAGGGAGGAGCGAAGAAGGCCTCAAACGCCTCGCTGGTGCCTGGGGTCAGCCCTCAGCCCTGCCTCTGTCCTGGCAGGAGGGCTGTGGGTGCCTTTCAGGAGCACGTGGGGTGTCCCCAGAGCTCGGGGCTGCCTGGGGAGCTGGGCCGCAGGCAGCGTGGTGTGCAGGCTGCAGCGTGCCTGCAGGCCCTTCACCGGGCGTGCTGCTGTCCTTGGCTGTCTTGAGACTGGAGGACCTGCCCTCGTCATCATTAACCGTGCTCTATGTGGGGGTGAACCAGGAAGGATTTAGAGAGAGGAAAAAAAAAAAAAAAAAAGCCAAGTAGACACCACCCAAGCCTCCTTCTCCTTGTGTCGCCTGTCTGGGCTCTGTAAGCTTTTCCATGATGCAGCAGTGAAAGCATCCGAGTCCTGCCTATGCTGCCAGTCACCGCAGATGCTCCTCGTGTCTGCAGCCAGAGACGAACCGTGTGCCTGCCAGCGCTACCCTGGCTTCCTGGTGCCTTCTCGCTCGGCCCCTCCTGCAGAGCAGACCTGAAGCAGACCTGGGTTTCAAGGACACTTGAAGCTTCCCCGTGGGGCTCTCTGTGTTACAGCTGGATGTTTGTCGTTTGGATGCTGTCAATAAAACATTCTCCCGCACTGTGTGGCCCACAGATATTTTGTACTAAGTCCAAGACTTCCACTTAATTTAGTGAGACCTGAAATGGATTAAACAGTTTTTGAGTAGCCTGCATTATTTCAACAAGGTGATTGTTTTCCCCAGGGGAATTGTTCTGTGTAAAAGTTAAATAATTTGGATGACTTTCGAAAGCATGCCGCTCGTGTTTTGCATAACGCTGAGTTTTCAGATGACCTGCTTTGTGACCCAATATCCAGATTCTCAGGCAGATTTGTAAACGTTCATCATACAAATTTGCTATTCAAGACACGCTCCACTTTGTGGCTGCAGTTTCTGCTGGAAGGGTGTTTGCTGCTGTCAGAACAGGACAGGCTTCAGTCACCCTTGTAACGTTACTGACAGCACTCTTACTTGGGCTTGTGCAGCCTGACAAACAGCGTGCTGAGAGCTTGGTGGTGGGAATCTGATTGTTCCCATGGTAGAAAACCCTGGTTGTTGGCTTGGTTCTGCTTAGTCGTTGATTCATGGACTTGGACCCAAAATCCTAAAGAGAAGCTCGCCACAAATCTCTCACAACACCATAAAGGGAGAAATAAGGGTTGGTGCTGCACTGGCAGTCCCCTTGGTGGAAGAGCTGTGTTTTTAGGAAGCAGAGATATTCCCTTGTTGTGTAACTTACGGAGAAGGCTTGCTCAGCAGAATGGCAAGGGTCTCCACTGCACCCTTCCCAGTGGAGTGGACCTGGAGCCATGCTGGTTTCAGTGATGAAAATCACTCACTGGGACTTTGTTCAGCCAAACATTGGGTTTTGAAGTTTATAAAAGTCTCTATTAGCAGTCATAAAGAAAGATCTGTTTGTTTTTGTAGAGTATATTAAGTGTAACATTGATTTTGACTTGAAAGTGTCCAAAAAGAGAATTTAAGGCAAATAAAATGGGCATGAAGGGACATTTTTTGCTTGCATTCCTAAAGATGGTACTTCAGGGATTTATATGAAATAGAAAACCTTCTGCAAGTTGCATGAAATGTAATAAATTGTGCCTGAAAACACCCCCAGTTTGACTATAAAGGTCTTATCTCACCCATGTAAAATATTTATGCGTAAATGCATATTTTATATTTTGCCTTTACCATCCTTGGGTTGCTTTATACTTTCATAAATGGCATCTCTGGTGTTTGCTTGTAGTGGAGGCAGCAAAAAAAAAAAAGCTCATACATTTTATTTGATGTTATTACTTTGACTTTTCTTTTGGTTTATTTTGGGTATAAGGCGGAGCAAAAAGTCTGTTTAGAGTAGAGAGTACCAGGGTGATAAAAAGAGAAGTGGAGAGCTGGAAATTCTTCTTGAAGGTCTTTAATTGGAACTTATCCTTCAGACACATGAATCCAAAGTTGTTTTATGTTGTTTTACATATCACTGTTCTTTATCTGCCACTTCTACTCCACTTTGAATTGTATGTAGTGTTAGTCTAAGAGGATTTGACTTACTATATCTGATTTTTTTAAGGCATTTGTCACAGATTCTATGGTTAAAAGACCTAAAATGTTTTTGAGTTTTATAGCTGGGGAAAACACTAAGATGATGATGTCTTGGCATTTGGTAATGATGTGATCGCTGTGGGAATATTTGCGTCCTGTTCTGCTGTTCATGTTTCTAAAAACATTCAGTATTTTGAGCGTTTTCAATAAAATCTTCAAGAATGATTCAAGTTTGGGAGACGCTTCTGTGAGTGATTTAAGGCTCAAACTGTTCATTGAAGAGAAGGTGAAGAGGTGACATTGCTGTTGCTTAGAAATACTTAAATAAAAGAAAGATATCAATTTAGAAAGAACAGAAAGAAGAAAGCTACAGGAAAAGCCAAAATTGATAGCTGAAGCTAGACAATTTGCAATGAGAACATAGAAGACGCGTTTACAGGAGGTAATTAGCAGTTGATGCAATTCTTTAAGGGACTTAGTAGATCAAAGATGTAATGGTTTTAGCAGCTTTTCACCTTAAAATTTGTACTTACCACTTTTATCATGGCACGCGTCAGACTTCCTGGAGCTGAAAGGCTTGTAGAAAGGTGGTTCCCCCCTTTTCCTTGTGACCTCCCAGTACTCGTTCTGATTCAACACTTTACAGCCCCTTGGTGCTTTGATCTGCTTGTTTTCTGCAGTACAGCCAAGCCAACGCTCAGCCTAGATGCCGATGCTAGGGAAGGTCTTGCTCTCACCACCAGCCCTGCTTCTCTTGTGGCACTGCTCACACGGTGTGGCAGCGGTCCACTTTGTGCTGAATTAGCTGCCCTGCCAGTTTGGGGCTGGCAGCAAACATTGGCAGAGCCTTTTGCTCCTGCACCAAGTGAGCAGGAGCACTGGGATAGAAGAGGGGCCAGCGCAATGCCAAGTGAGCACGGTGGGTCAGTGCAGTTGTGGGGTGAGCTGGGGTTTGCAGAGACCCCACACAGCCTGCGAGATCCCCAGCGGGGAGGTTGCCTGTTGAGGTGGTGGTGCCCCCCACCAGCACATGAATCCCGTGTTTTCAGCAGTTCCTGTGACACAGATCAATTTAAGACTTTTTTATAATGCGTTTTGCTTTCCAAATATCCCACTGAAGCATTTGCTGAGTTAGTCATCTAAGGGGAGGGAGAGGGTGGGCAACTCCTACGTGGTATGCTGAGTGGGAGATGCAGGATTGCATTTTTGTGATATCTTATTCTTAACCATTTTTCCAGGCGAGGCATTGCTGAAGAGGTGAAGTTTTCCCCTCCCCCCCCCCCCCCCCCCCCCACGTTATTCCACATCTGGTCTGTGTTCATCTCTTTTTTGAAGAAATAGAATCTCATATCCCCAAATCATCAGACTTTTTAGACTATGGTGTTCATTTCTTGATCGATTCTTCTTTCGGTGTTAAAAGGACTAATTTTTCAAGGTGTCGCAAGAAGAAAACTTAAGCACAAAGAAAATGAAATGGAAAGGTGTTGTGGCGTTCTGGTTAAGCTGTTATTTCACTGTGTGTTGGGGTTGATCGATGCTACAGGATATGGAGTTAAGCATGGGGGAAAGCTGCTGTGGCAGTAAGGCTCCTGGCTGCCTTCATCTGCATGCTTTCTGTGCTCCCTGGGCAGGCTGGGCCAGTGAAACTTTTCACTCTGTGCTGTAACTCGGTGCTTGCATTTTTATTTTTTTTTTTTTTTGGAAGTGGGCTTTGTATATGTCAAGTGAAATATTAAATTTCATCCCGTTAGTATTAGTCACTCCAAATAAATAATAGCAGCCTGGGACTGGCTGTTGAGCTCTGATAGCAGCGGCCAGTGGAGAAGGGTAATTACTTAGTTGAAATAATGATTTCCTGCAAAACTTGGATTTGAACTAGTTCATTGCCATCTCAGAGTAAAACCTTTTTAAAATTTCCAGTAACTGAGAAGTATCTAATACTTCAAATTCTAAACCATTTCTTTTTGACTTTTTGCTTCTTCCAGGAAAGGGGAAAAAAAAACAACCACAGCTTTATTTATATTAGCAGAAGAGGAAAAACTTGTGCTCAAGCCGGTCTGGATGGTCTCTTGGCTCTGAGTGAATCCAAATTCTTTATTGACATTCAGACTGCAAAATGCAGCAGATACCTAGAAAGTAGCTCATTTTAATATGCGAACATAGCTGTTTGAATGCTGATTTACTTACCGGATGAGACAGGAATACAGATTTATGCTATAGGATTCATGCCTTGTGTTTGAGAGTTTTTGTGTCTATGCAAATAGTGTTTAGGAGAACGAACTTCGGATTGTGAAAGCACCTTGAGCTTAGAAAAGTTTTCACAAGAGCGTGACGTAAATTTTTGTAACCATTTAGGGTTGTGAAGCCCCACATGTATTGTTGTGATACCCGTGGCACTATGGTAATTGGATTATTGTAAATTCATTTTAGGTATTTGTAAAGCAATTTTGCATGTACCCGCACTGCCATAGCCAGATCTGTCTCTCTGCTGGTGTGATTCATGTGAGCTGTGGACTTGGACGATAAACGTGCTCAGAGTTGCCTGTTTCTGATCTTTGTTGGGAAATGCAAGCCCTTGGACCACGACAGGACAGCAGGGGAGTGCTCAGGTCCGTGGCTGGCAGTGGCGGTGGTGGTTGCTGGAGCGCTGCTGCCCTGTTGATGCTGCTGCGCATCGCCCTGTCCAAGCACGAGGGGCTTTCAGTTGTGCAGGAGTAACTTCATGCTGTGAAAGGCTGGTAGAATGGAAGAGGTTAACAAAGTTTCCCTGCTCTCTTCTCAGCACTGGGTTTAGGTTTTAATTAGTTTGGATTACAGTTTGATTTAAAGCTGGTGAAGGGCTGATGAGTTCCATGCGATCTGGAGGTTTGACCCTTACGCTGCTGTTGGTACGTTTCTGGTTATTGATGTATCCTTTGCTAGGAGGAGGACTGGTAGGTTATTAGTATTCCTTCCCATAAAACTTTCCTAAAGAAAAACAGACTTTTCGGAAACTTTGTACCAGATTAGAGTTGCTAGACAGCACTGCAGAATTGAAGAAAAGTGTGGTTTATTGTAAAATCCACCTCTGCTTAAGAAAAAATAAATTCCATGCAACACCTTAGTGAGTGTTGCTATATCGTTTTCCTTCTTCCTCTAAGCTGTAGAGGTACCATAATTTTATATACTTCATATTGAAAATTCATTTGAATGCAGTCTGGATTTATTTATTTTTACTATCTCATCAGCAGAATATACATTTTTACATGAATTTATTTTATGGATATATATATAAAAAAGGCAGGTTAAGAAGAGTGTTCCCGAGGGATTGTTTTATCTGTTAGCACACTATATATGCTTTAAATGCAATTCAAATGGTATCTAGCGAAAATTTAGCTTGAAATTTTGAAGCCGGTGCTTGCTCTTGTAAATAATGCACACTTTAAGTCAACACTTTGCATCATTATCTTGAGCAATGGTTTAACCTTGATATATTTCAAAACAAATGCATTAGATAATGTGCTGTATAGTTATATGGTTATTTATGGCTATAAACTTTCTGATTAGATATTAATGTTGAAATAACATCATAATATTTGCTGAAGATGTCTTCCTTGTTCTGCCCTTTAATCAAGGCATGGTGTTAATACTGCATATAAGAAATGATATTCAGGTACTAGAATTTGTCAGTTTGTAGTGAATTGGAAAAATGCTCTGTTTATGGCAAAGCTGCTTTGCTTCAGAATGGTATATTAAATAATATGTAAGATAAATTTAAGAGGATATGTTTTCTCTCCAGCAATTTAATGGGTTTGGATTATTGAGAAGACCTTTTTTTGTTGTTTTTTAAAGGAAGCTGGCCCTGATAGTGTCTTAGTTGAGGAAATTATCTGATGGAAGAAAATGTATTTGATGCTACTTATTTCAGAAGTGGAGCTGTTTGTGCAGTCATTTAGAAAGACTGAGCTAGCTGCGGTATCTGGAGAATACGTTCTTTGTCTAAATGAAAATCCCACCCCGAGAAAGGATTTTTATTGGGATATTTTGGGAGAGAGCTTAGACATCTGTTCTGCTATCTTTATTGTTATACATCCAGCTGAGTGTTTCCTTCTCTGTCCTTCATTGCTGCACATAGATAATGTTCTGTGCCTTATATTGCCAAAGGACTTCCTGCTGATGTAAGATAGAGGTAGAAAAAAACCCTCTTGCCAGCTTCTTTTGCTAGCCATCATGTGTCTCAGTTGTATGGAGCTTATATGTAAATGTAGTAGTTACTGTTTTGTGGATTATGCTTGATTGTTAGTCTTTGGTGAGGCTCATAGTCATGACATTTTGATAAAGCCATAGCATATAAATGTGTTCATCTAGTTTGCCTCTTTATTAACTTTAGAACTTGTGCTTTTTCAGAGTGTTTAGAGGACCTTTCTTAATTTAAAGTATCATGTAAAAGGTTGCGGTGAAACTAGTAACTTGGATTTCTTAATATAATTCAATTCACAGCCTTAACTTAATTTCTTCCTATAGTTTTAACAACCAGATTGCCAACTGATTACACGTGTAGTGTTCTTCTATGTTATTTCTCCAGTGCTGAAATTAAGATGTGTCTTGGTAGTGTTTATCAAGAAGATCTTCAGTTGCCCTGGTAGGGCTCTGCGCTTCTGCTGAAACTTCTCAGGGTCTGGGATTTACCCTGTCTGCTGCAGTGCAGGAAGCTGCCCCTTTGCAGCGTTGGTTTAGATATTGTCTGTCAGCACTTTCTGGGTAGCTGGTCGGGAAAACAGATATGTGAACGCCGAACTTGTGATCACCCACGGGTACTTGAGCGTGCTGATCCAGAGGTAAAAGTCTTTGCGAGGAGGTGCAATGTAATTGGAACCTAGCCTTGTAATTTCATATATTGATTGCTTGCATATGTTGACTAAGCCTGCAATGTACCTTGACTCATCTTATCTGACTTGCATAACCCTTCATCCATGGTGAAGCTGTGTAGATACGCCATCCCTTGAGGGATGGTGAGCTGTAGGAGGACAGGGCTTGACATACCAGCTAATTGCCCCATGCTTTCCTGTTCTCCAGCTGCACTGGGATATCCAGGGTAGAGCGAAAACATTTTGAACTTTCCGAGCCAGCACCTGCCTTATTGATGTCGCACATGCTTTTAAACCTTCAGCTGGTGTGCGTGCAGAGGTTTCAAGAACCGCTGATGTTGCTGTGCATGCCTGGACTGTTCTGGGTAGCCAAAGAAACGCAGCTCGTGCCGTTGGTTTGCCGTAGTTCTCCAAGCAGCGCTCTGTTTGTCAAGGTAACATCACAGGTGGTGGTGTCTGCAAAGAATTTGAAGCGAAAGGAAGCTAAATATAGTTTCAGATTTGCTAAAATAGAAGTGATGATCTGAGGGAAACATTTTGTTAATGTTATTTGGGCATTAATTATTCTTCTGAGCTCTGTGTGTCCTTGGTGTTTGCTGGGCGTACTGTGAGCTGAGCAAAGTGGGGCCAATCTGTTCACATCAAATATTTGTCTGCGCTCTTCCTGTACCTTTACTTTGCATGTATGTAGGTGTTGACTGATAGTAAAGAGAACAGCTGGTAAACAGTTCAGTCAAGAAAGCTTATTTATGATTTTAATGTGCATCTAAGAAGGAACCCTTGGCATGGAACAGAATAACGAAGTTTACACAGGCATGGTTTCAATTACAATTTTGGATGAATGCTTATTGATGGTGAAAAGAGCTGAAGTGCTAGTGCTGCCTCTGCTAAGAGATGTGAGATTTGCTGTTTTTTTTTTTTTTTTCCTCAGTGCAAAATAATCTACCTTAATAGAAATCTGTTTTCAGATTTTCCTTTTCTTTTTTTTTCCCTCCTTTCCTGGAGCTTTGTAGGTGAGGAAACTGGGAGAATTATTATCAGTTCAGTGTTTCCAGCTTATCTCTACATTTCCCAGCAAATCCCGGTATCCTGTTGTCACCTGGATGGTTATGAAGATGTATGAGACCCCAGCCTCCAAGTAACACAGCTCTGGGCAGTGGTGGATTTTCACTTGAGTTGCTCTGCGCACCAACGCTGACATGTCAGATGCGGTTTACGTTGTTTGAATGAACATCAGCCCTCTAGCAGGGACTTTTAAAAACATTACTCAATGAAATTCAGTGCGGAGTTGAGATAGCGAGGATAATCCTCCATTTGCTTGTTGAGCAGGTATATGTTATACAGGCAGGATGGTGCTGGAGATGGTTTTTGTGACTTACAGTTCGGAGGGAAAGAAAACTGCATGGTACAGACAATCCTCCAGGCTTCATTGTCTTGGACTGGGATTTGAGCTGAAATTCCTGTGTGCTTTGTAGGGCTGGATCTGCTCAGCTCTGCGACTGAGCTGCCCGTTTTGCATTTCAAATACCGATTCTGGGTTCTTGCACGCCTTTTAACTTCATAAGCTTTGAAGAAACACAGTTTGTAAAAGTGCAACTTCTCCTCAAGCTGACCCAGCCCCCTGGTTAATTCACGGCGTGCTGCAGCGTTAAGCCTTGTAAAACTCGATACGCTGAGCTTCAAACCTGGATTTACCACCAGCCCACAAAGTCAAATCAATAATCGCAAGACCTGTAACTTCTTATCCAGAAGGAGCTCCTGGGCCAGGGGGGACAGCACGGCTGGGCAGCTTAGGCTCATCATCAGCTTCTGGTCTGTTCGTGGTGTGGCTGGGGGGGAAAGAGGAAGATGAACAGTCTCTGAAGAGAGCTCTGTCCTGCTCCGTCATGGGGAGATGCCAAACCCGAAGCTCAGTGACGTGTCCTCCTGACCTGTGCAAGGTTCATGCAGGAAACTCAGAGGTTGAATTTCACTGAGGGGTCAGGATGTGCAGAAGTCGTGGAGCCCATTCTGAGGCACTGCCGGTGCAGCAAGGCTGAGCTGCCCCCATGCTGGGCTCGGGCACATGCAAACCCTTCCAAATGAAGGCATGGGGCTTATTGCATCAGTCCCTGTGTGCTAGGACGCTCACAGCAGAGCCTGCCTGTGAGCAGTGGTGTGCAGAGAGCTCAAAGTTTAAAGGATGGCATGTGCGTGTGGCTAATACGGTTACGCTGGCTGGTTTCTGAGTTCAGATCTCCTGTTCCTAGTCTTTTTTTTTTTTCTTTATTTAGCTTGAAGCAGGTGTGCTGTGGCCAAGCAGCAGGACAGCGGGTGGTAACATGCCACCAGCTCATGGGCTATCATTCAAAAGGGATGTCGCTTACATCATTAGAGTGAGGTCATTACAGAACAAAATTGATAGAGGAAATTAATTATGCATTTTTTATATCCACCAAATATTTCTGACTGTGATGACTACTAGCACGCTTATAATTTTTTAACATACAATCTCTTGCCTAGCTGATGAAAAAATGTCTTTTAGAATGTTTTAAAATTCTGTTGCCTCGAGCGCTGAGGTCTGATAGCATGTCGGGCTGTCCATGAAGCTGCGTTTTGGGAGGCTTGTGGGTTTTGTCACTAAGACGTTTGTTAACACTGCTATATCCCTGCCTCCTTCTGAGTTGTGTGATTCCTGGAGGCTTTTCATTAATCTTAACCACAAGGAAGTGAAGAAATGCTGAAGTATTTACCAGAAAACATATTGATATATTTTTGATATGAAGTTATTTCTGTTTGAACTTCCTACAAAATCAGAATGATGGTTAGAAGCACTGGAGCATGTAGACCAGCTTTTTATGGCGTCCTGGGAGAGTGTGAGCTTCAGCATCTTCAGGTTACACAGCATTTGGCTGGCTGGTGAAGGCAGTGAAGGTAATGTAGTGAGATGGAAGGCTTGAACAGCACAGATGGAAAGTCTGTGCTTTGGTGTCTTTAGTTTCCATATGTCTAACCACTTTATTTTTTTTCATGTAAGCAAGCACTGTAGGGATGTGAAAACCTCTGAGGTGCCCTGTTGCAGAAGCTGTGTTTAAGTCTTCTGTAGTATGAATGGGACCCGAGTACAGTTCAGAATTTGTCACAGCAAAATAGATCACAGGAGCTGTTAAGTGCATGAAGGATTGACACCTTGAGCAAGTGTCTGTAATGCGTGCACAGTTTGCATGGAGGTAAAGGGGAAAAAATCCCCAATTTTACAATGCTTTGGTTTCTGCTGTATCTTAAGAGGATACAGACTTAGCATTGTGCGAATAATAATGTATGTTTGTGTTCATTTTGAATTTTGATTTCTTCTCTCAACAGGCACATCCAATCTCAGCATGTTTGCAGAAATTGGAAATGCGAGGGCACATTTTCATTAGGTGTGGAACATCACGGATTTATTGCACTGTTGATACCTGTGTTGATAGATGCTGCAAAAACTTCAGCTGCGGGGGTGAAGTACTCCTTGTCCTGGGTCTCGGGGGTGTCCGGAATCAGACCTAATTTGATCAGAGGCACAGTTCTTTTTAAAGCAATGACACTTGAAATCTGTGATTTGCATACACACACAGTTCCTGTGCTGTTTGAAGACCCTAGGCAGGGCTGTCCACTATTTCCCTCTATTTTAAAGCCTCTGGCAATAGCCATTAGGAAAAATGCATCACTAACAGGCATGACTGTGGGGAATGGATTATACAAAATGTCTTTCCATGCCAGTACTCTGGAGAACTATCGATGGTACAGAAAACCCAGGCAGTTAACTGGTGCTAGCAGATATGTCTGAACTCCGTGCCAACAGAAGGAGCTATTTAAGGAGCAAAGTTGCTGCTGTTTGTTATTTCAGGTGAATGCAAAAAGGAAAGCGCCTTAGGATAGCTGTGATGGAGTGATGGTTTGGAGCGTGCTGACGTTGACGTGGTTGCTCTGTTTGGGAGGAGAAGGTCTCCAGCATCCTGCTGAGGGAGGAGGCTGTCACAGCTGGCTGCTGAGGAGGATCCTGGTGAGTGGGAGCCCAGCAGCTCTGGCTGCTGTGTCCATCCCGTGGGGCCAGCAGTGTCCTGCTGGCTGTGCTTTGCTGCACGTGCAGAAGAAGGGCAGCCCTCAGGCTGTGCTCCCCTCCAGGCGCATCCAAAGGAGTGCTGGGCATGCCTGGGAGACCTCCTTGTTCCCTGCAGGTAGGGCAGCCAGCAGAGCAAGGACACTTCTCCTGAAAAATTGTGAATTTTTCCAGTCTTCAGCCAGCAAAGAGAGAGAAGTTCTTAGATCAGTGCCTGCGCAGGGAGATGAAAGCAAGGAAATGCATTCTCTCTGTCCTCTTGGATGGGAACAAGAGGAAACCCCTGCATCAGATACTCGTACGTCTATTCAGAGAAGGTGTGTGAAATGTATCTTAAAAAGAAATCCCAAACTCTAGTTCAGCCCTAGTGTCTTCTGCAAAGGGTTCCTGGCTTTTTATTTAGTCTCTGGAAACAGCTTCACATAAACTCAAAACCACATTTTCTTTATTGCACGGTGCATGGTGTGCTATCACCATTTAGAGCACCTACCCTTCTCAGGCAGCACTTTTTCATTTAATTCAGAGGTTAAAAAAGGAAAAAAAGGAAAAATAAAAGGTGTGCCAGTTGGTGCTGGGAGCATCGTGGGGCTGTGCTGGGAGCAGCCGTGCAGCTGCAGGACCCGGGCAGCACACGCTGGGAGCTGCGGGAAGCCGACGTGCTGTGTGCGGGTCGGTCTGCCCTTCGCTCCGGCACTTTGAGGTCACAGGAATGAACGCACGGGAAGAGGCGCTCCGAGTGAAAGTGACCTTGTGAACCTTAATTGCTGACTCATTTGCATCCGCTCTGATACTCCCTGCAGGGCTCTGGAGCCCAGTGGCTGTTAGCAGAGCATCCCATGGGAGCGTTTCTTAACCTTTGGTTCTGCAATTTGGGTAATAGGCACTTGCATAACACGGTATTCCCGGCCACCTTGCAGGGCTGAACCTTTCCTTCTTCCTCTTTCTTTTGGACTGGCCTCGCTGCTGATGCGTAGCTCAGTAGCAAAACTTATCTCTGGGTGCTCTCATTAGGAAAATGATGATGGTTCAGTTGATAGAAAAATAAAATATTCCAGTGATCTGCATGAAGTCAAGGAAATTGAGGCTTCGTTTTCTGTAGCAACCTGCAGCTTAGCGCTACATCTCTGAAGTTGTTAATTTGAATATTCTGTATTTTGCTCATTGTGTTCATTTTTCTGGGAAGAAGTCCTGTTATTGAAAGGCAAAGTAAATGAGGTAAGTGAGGTGGTAAAATGGTCATCACAAAATCTATCAGATGTGCTAATGAGTACCAAAGCCTTGAATGATGCAGAAATGTATTGCCCACATTTTTATTGATTGAAGAAGTGAAAATGGATCCTTCCTTCCCTCTTACACCCTGCTTTCCTTAAATAAAACTCAACGTGTGATGTGATTTCTTTTCCTATTCTGGCGGAGGGCTGGGTAGCCCTTTTTTAGACAGCTTTGCCAGGCTCTATTTCCAGGGCGGATGTCCGCTGGGCTCGGAGCAGAAGCCGAGACCTTGACAGAGAGCAGAACCTCTTGGAAGAGGAGGTGCTAGCAGGCGGCCGCTGTTCCTCTGCCAGTGTTCACAGCTGATCAATTCATTACTCTGCTGAGTGCTTAAAGAGAATACCCTTGTGGCTGTTCAACGTGGCTCCAAAACAAAAACATATTTTGCTCATTTAATAATTGAAATTATGTAAGGTTTCATCGGTATTTCATGGTGCTAAAAGAGCTGTTGCCATCGGGCTTTAACCCCATGTGTAACTTTCTGCTTTTCTGCAGTCTGATGGAAGAGGTTGCTTAAAATCCACATGATTTCAATGAGTATGACCAACTTCATTTCTTTTTAAAGAGTCAATTATGAATCTTGGTCAAAATACGTTCTGTGCTCCCTCTGCTGGCTCAGCGGCAAGAATTAACACTTTGCCTGCCCTTCCCGTGGGGAGCGGTGATGGACGTGTGCCCACGAAGTGTGAGCACGGGAGAGGAGCTTTGGTGATGCTGCAGCAGGAGGGTCCTTGGCACGGTGGAGAGGGGAAGGTGGTTTGGGCCAGGAAACACATCTTGTTTGCAGTGCTCGCATAAGGCTTTAGTAACAGCGACAGAGCTGCTGTCATTTGAAAATTGTGTGTCGGTAGAAAGGTGGCATCTTTCAAAGGCACTTAGTTGGTGTGGTTTTCTTCTTGTATATTTGCTTTAAGTGGCAGGTGATATTGACAGGAAAATAGCATTTTAGTAGTAAGCCCAGGGAAGCTGAAGTTTGTACAAGGGAAGAGTCATGCTCTTTACATACAATTAAAAGAGCAGAGAGAATTAAATGCATTTTAGATATAATTTGATGCCTACAGTTTCTTCTTCCTTAGAAACCAATGAATGTGTGTTAAATTTATCTTGGCATATGAAAAAGATGTAATGACTTGTGCTAACAAGATAAAGGAGAAGGCAGCACTTAATTTCCTAGGTAATACACAAAATAAAAATGATTTGCATGCCTTCAAATGATTATGCACAACCTCGGTAAATGCCGTACGACACAAGTGAAGAACAAATGAGCTATCTGGCTAGGACGCATTTTTGTAACTTCAGGCTGGTGCCTGCAGAGCTGCGGGGGGCTCCGCGTGGTCCCTGCTCCCCGGTGGTCTCCGTTTGTTGGTGATCATTGTTGGCGAGAGAACGCATTAAGCAACACAATAAAAGCAAGAATACAAATCAGGGATGAAGTGTCTGCGTGGTATTTCATGGTTGCACCGTGGTGCTTTGGCTAAGGATGTGCCTGTTCAAGGAATTCAATCCCCAGGGGTGGATGGAGTTGCTCTCGTATGCATCTGCCCCCCCCATCGCTGCGTGACGTACAGCCCATCAGTGGTGCTTACAGCTCTGTTCCTGGGATTCTCCTAAAACTTGACATTTTCTGCTGGTGTTTTATAGGCAAATTGCACTTTTCGAGGTTCCAGAGGGTACCTGGTCTCTTTGCAGGCTCCTGCAATGAGCAGTGGGGCTGGTGACAACGGGCAGGTATCGGCTGGCATAGCCCCATAGCAAGGTGTGGAGAGGAGCTCAGTGCCGAGCTCGCGCTGCTGGACTTGTCAGTCACCACTACATCACGGCCGGAGCGGTTTATTGGGAATGACTGCCAAATTTTACACAGGTGCCAGATTAATTTTGATACATTGTACTCGTAGCAGCGACTCCGGACAGTTTGCGATGTCCCTGCTGGAAGGCTGTCAATGGAAGCGTGTGAGCAGTTGGCCAACAGCAGCGGTGCTGTAAATAACTTTCTCTCCTATTTTCAAAACATCTCAAACAGGAAATACATAAAACAGGAATGGTTCCTGCTGTAAGCTAGACTCCTCCCTGGTTTCAGGTTGCCTCTTAGATGGATAAGGGCTAGTCAAAGCATTGCTTTTCCCTTGTTCCTAGGCCTTTTGTGCGAACAGTCCCCTCTCTGATCCTGCATGAGATGGGTATTCCTGCTGCTGCTTTGCTACAGTCTTTGTCTCAGAAAAGCTCTCTTTACAGTCCAGCATTGAGATGCAGATGCTTTTTCTTTGGGAGCTTTGAAATTTGCTAACGCTGCATCCTTCAGCTGTCTTCCATGTTCCCCTGATGCACAAAACACCTCCTGCCAGGGTCCCACCTGGCAAATGTTCTTTCTGTGTACAGTCCACCCATTAAGACCGCTGCTTGTGCGTCTTATAGGAGACGGGTACGCAGTGGTGATGGATGGGGCAGTGCACATACGGGGCGGCTGCGTGACCTGCCCTGTGCCTGTGCTGAGTCGAGATGTGTGGCCATGGCATTGCGATCGCCTCACGGAAAAGGTGAAAGAATTGAAAGAATCCCACAAGCTGAATGGGAATTAAAGTGGAGTCGTGCTAGCTAGCAAAACACAGGCAGGTTAGTTTGAGGCAGACGAGGTCTCATTGGAATTCAAAGGTGTTAGCTTTGGCAGTGTCAGGTACCTGTAATGCTGGGAAAAGCATACACAGAGCAGCATGGGGATCCAGGCCGGGTACCCATCTGAAGTACAGACAGCTTTCTTGCTCATGAAGCAATGCAGCAGATAATTCCAGTGCCTAATGTCGCTTCCTTTTTTTTTTTTTTTTTTTTTTTTAACTGCTCAGACTTTTATTCTCTCATCTGTTGCAATGAAGACAAACCTCTTCACCCACCTTCTCTAGACTTCCTTAGTGAGAGATGCTCTTTTCTCGTAAGAGCCTTATCTTGCTGTCTTCAACTGGTGCTTCACAATCAAACTTAATAACTAATTCAGAACTCTTTGGATTTCGAGTTACTCACGTGGTTTCTTTACTGTTGCTGTTGTCTAGCCTGGCATTCATGCACAATTGTGTTCCTTAATTATTAAGCTTTTGGTGTCCTTCTACTGTAGAGATGTTTTTTCTTTGCATGAGTAATTTGACGGGGGGAGGAACAACCCTCATTTGCCGGAGAGTTTTAGCTGTGCTCAAAAGCTGTTTTTTAAATGCAGATTTAAAAAAAAAAGTAGTTTCTGCTAACACAGTGAAGTATTTAAAAGCAATCTTCACTGACCATACAAATCAGTTTAATTGTCCTACCGGCTTACTTCTTGCCTACTTTACTATGATTTTATAGCAAGGCATATCAATGAATCTTGCTTTTCAATAACAACTTTTCCAAGAATTGAAGCATTACTGAAAACTGATGCTGTTTTACTTTATTTTGTAGTTATATTCTGGTCCGTAGCAGAATTTTTTTTTTTTTAATTCATACCTTCCTATTCTCCTTGATGAGATAGCCTCATGATAAATTCATGAATATACTCATGTTATTTCATTGAAATTACTGACTTTTTTCCCCTGTTTTGTTAACACTTGCAAAGACTTCTAATAGACTCAAGAAGTATTTTAGAGAAACTGTACTTATTTTATTGGTAGTTAACTTCTGCACAGGTCTTTTTAACTCGGCAGTAAGCAGCATTGGACATGTTATTAGGAACTGCAGGGTGGAAACAATCTGGGGCAGGGTAACCTTACAGGTTTCTTCTGCCTCTAGTTTCTGTGATTTCTTGGCAGTGCAAGCAGATTTCAAAGAAAATAAGAAAAAAATCATTTTCTGAAAGTAATAACTTTTTTATTATAAATGCTTTATGGTTTGCTCTTAGGCAAAAATAAGTGGAAGAATAGAGTACCTATCAAGTAATTCTCATGCAGCCCATCTTTGGGACAATGCAAGTAGCACATCAGTATTACTTGTAGGCTTTTTTCATGGAAATACATGGATTGGGTACTATTCTTCACTGCCTGCTTCTGAAGTGTCTTTTTTTTTTTTTTTTTTTTTTTTTTTTTTACTGTGGGCACTGATGTCGGCTGGAGGTTTTGGTGGTGTTGCAGTACTGGACAGACTGTTCAGTCTGTGAAAGTGTTCTGTGGGAAACCAAGGATGGGGCTCAAGCTAGTCAACAGAAGCAATTTGTATAGTATTCGTAGGGTCATCCAAGCTCTTCAGGTACAGTAGATGAAAAACGAAGGCTTTTTTCAGGCTTTCACAACAGTGACCGTCTTGTCCTTGGTTTAAAAACCAAAACTCACCATCACTGTCATATTCACCTGAAAATTATGAAGATGAGAATTCCCTCTCTGTTCCTAAGCTGAAAGTATAACATGGCTACAGGACTGAGAGGGGAAATGTGAATATTGTCAAATGATAGATGATTACTAGAAGTAAAAAGACATTTCTTGGAAAGAGGAAGTCATCCTAAAACAAGGAAACTAGAAAACTGAATAAATTCAGTAAAGTTAAATGTAAGAGTGAAATAGGAAAGTCTACCTCAGGGACTGAAGATCAGCTTATTAACTCCTAGAAGTAAAAGCTACTAATAAAACCTCTTCCAAATAGATTGCCTTCCAGGTGTAAAAGGAGCATTCAAGAAAGATAGGAATGTAAAAATGGAAGCTCAAGTATTTCTTTGCGTGTGAGAGGACGGTGGGGTAGGTTGTGTGTGTTGGAACCTTTTTCCTCCAGAAGACTTTTCTGAGGAACTGTCTCAAATTGAAGTGTCAGTGGAATAGGATTTATAATTAATTGGTGAAAGGAGCTGTAACAAATCATGGGGACCAGATGGTATTAAATCAAGATTTCTAAAAGCATTTGAATGTGAACTTGATGAGCTGCTGACTCTGGTGTGTAACCTATTACTTAAGTCGGCCTTGATGCTGAAGAATAGAGGATTACAAATGTGATGCCGGGATTTTTTTCCTTTCTTTTCTTCAGAGCTTGGTGAGTCGCAAGGAGCGGCAGACTGTAAATGTACAGGGCATATTGATAGAAACTGTAATAAAGAATAGACTTAATAAACGTGGGGAAGAGTCAATATTAGCTCTTGCCGAGGAAAGTTGTTTGAAGGAGCCAGTGAATACATGGATGGAGGCGAGCTGGCTGGCACGGTACGTGTGGCTTTCTCTTTTTCTATAACACGGCCCCTCGCTGAAAGCCCTCAGTGTTGTTGGAAACTTTGGGTAAAACCTCTGCTTGCCCAGCCTTGGGTGGGGTTTCGCAAAGGAGGGAGGTGGTAGCAAAATTGTGGTCTGTCACCCAGCCACCGGGTGGGTAGCGTGACCCTGTGGGACCTGGGACAGGGGAGGAGGTGTGGAGATGAGGTTTGCTGAGGAATATGGAGTTGTTCAAGGTGAAACTAAACCCGCCTGAGGTGAGTGGCAGAAGGCTCCAACAATGCTCATGGGGAGAGGAAACGGCAGGCAAGGTCTGATGTTGGTAAATGTACATGAGGAGGAAGAGCTCTGTGGATATACAGGTTATTACGTAGATCAGTTATCACAAATAAATAAATAAATAAAAGTGCTGTAAAAGATCATCTGAATGTATCAACGCAGTCTTTGGCAGCAGACAGAAGATAAATAATATGAAAAGGCAAACAAAAACCGCCCAAACCAAAAAAGAACCAAAAAAACCAAACCAACCTGTATTGTGCCTTGCTATAAAGGTATAGTGTTTGTGTACCTTGAATAGTTGGTGTAAAACCATTTATTTTTATCACAGAAAAGAGATGGTAGAGAGCAAAAAGAATACAACATCAACTGCAGCCTCCAGAGCTGTGTGGTGGCCTCCGTGCAAATGGAAATTGAGCAGAATGGGTTTGTCCATCCATGGAAAGAAATGCTTAGGGATTTGGTAGCTTCTGTACAGTTGAGGCTAATCTGGAGTGTGGGTAAGAAAACCATTATTTGTGACTTCTTGTAATTTCATGAGGTTTTTACTGCTGCTGAGGTTCTCAGTAGGTTTGAATCTGACAGCAGGAATACTTTGAAACTCTGTAAGTGATCAAATCTTCAAACAGTAAACTGAAGAAGGATGGTTAGCATCTGCAAGATCCCAAGTTTTACATTATCACCTCCAACATGGAAAATCTGTAATTGCTACTTGATAAAATCTGATACAGTAAAGAGGGATTTTTTTTCTCTTCACAATTCTCTTTACAGTTCTCAAAATATCTACACTAGGCTACTGCTAGAGCAGTGGGCTTAGCTGGATTTTTGGATCTGGTGTGGCCATCAGATACTTTCAGTTGGTTTACACTGACAGTATCTGAGTTAATACAGCAGGGTTTTGGAAAACCGTGGTGGGCTGTACTTCTGTGGCACGCATAGGTATAAACATATATTTTCTTCTTCAGGATGGAAAAGAGAACATACAGGTTCCCCTCCGGGTATTGTAGTCTAACTTCAGGTTCTACATCATTTGAGGTTATTTGAATAAAAATATTTAAAGAAAAGAATAGAAGCCTTTCAGAACTGGTGAGTCTTGTGCATTATGACAAGATAATGAACATTCAGCTTGTTCAAATTATTCTTTGTTTCTGCCACCTTCGTCATGTTGAAACTAAAAATGTTCAGAACCTGCAGAGAGGAGAAGAAACAAAGATATTATATTCAAGATCAAGAACTAGATTCTCAAGGTTACCTGCTCTCCTGATGTGAGGAATGGGAGCTGGGTTTGAACTGCTTGTCCGAAACTTGTTCTGATGTTGAGGCGATAGCTTGTCTATAATGCTGCATTTTAGACACCTGATGTCCTGACTTCTCTCCCTTGCTTCCCATTATGGCTGAAATTTTGCTTTTGATAATCACCGCCTTGGCCGTGTAGCAGCTCCTTTGGATGTGTGTTGCTGTTCATATTGCATAGCAGGGATGTTACACGCGGTGTTACTTCCTCTGTTGGTGTGTGGAAGAGGGACTGTAAATGCTGGGATGTTTATTACCATTCAGCAGCACTTTCATTTGAGGTTTGTGATGGAATTTGCCGGTTCCTACAGGACCATTCTTACTTAGTATTTCTGGCAGCGTATATTTGCTTTTGTTACAAGAGAAATGCCAGGAAAGCAGTAGCATGTTTACAAAATGAAAAGTGTTTCATCATGGTGTCTGCAGTTTATAGAAGGCTTCAGGGACTGAATGCGTGCAAGTCTGCGTACGAAGCAACCTTACCTTGAACAGCCTGTATCAACAGAGGTGGTGTTTTTCTCCATTTTCTGCCTTCTGGCTCTACCTCAACTGTTCTTCATAGGGCTGGCTCAGGCTGGGATGGCTGCTGGATTAGAAAATGTTCAGAGGAATGTGTTGTTCAACAAATAGCAATTAATACAGATTATTCATTCTTTGTTTATATACAGTGTTTATATATAGGGACTTCACTAACTTTGTACTAGAAAGGCATCGTTTTTGGGCAGAGGAGATAATTATATGCATCTTTTGCTATCTCAGATTGAGATACAAAAGACTTAATAGCTCAATTTAAAGGGCTTGCTTTTCCTTTTCATCAGTGGATTCAAGTAGGGTTATTTCTGAAACAGAGGAGAGCTTGTGCTACTTACAATTAGAAATAGAGAAATGGGAGTCATTTTTATATATATATATATATATATATATATATATATATATATATATATATATAGTATCTGTATGTATTTTGTGTGGGTATACTGACACATTTTAGAATTAATGCAGTGATGTTTACATAGTAATCACTTAATTTCTGGAATTTGCTGCTGGAAATACTCATTTTTTTCCTCCTGCCTTAAAAACAAAGCAAAACAAAACCCAGAACAAAATGATAATGATATGATTACCAACAGTAACAGATGTGGAGCGTAGAATAATTTTAACCAGCTCTCGTTCCTTTAGAGTATAGGATTGCTTGTTTGCGGGGTCAGCAGCCTGTTTTTTCCCCACTGTACCAGACTCTTAATATTTTGCTGCTTGCTCCTGCACCTTGTCTTTGGTTGGAAGCGTGAGGCGTGCTGGTGGCTTGCCCCAGGCAGCTTACCTGGTACGGCTGGGGCTGCTGCAGCAGGGTAGGTACACCTGCAGGAAGCCATCTTCCTGCTTCCCTTTAAGTGTGGCGGTACAGACTAGATTTTTGGTCCTCTCAGAATCTTTTTAATCCATTTTAATTCCTGTTACAAGTTGTGGAGGCTTGTAGGGGCTAAATAACTCGTGTTTTACTAGCTGGTTGCTGTTAGGTTTATTATCTTTATAAACAGAAATAAACAAAAAAATCAACCTGCAAAGCAATGAGTTGTCTGGGATCCACAAATGCAAAATGCACCATCCCAGCTGCCCTGGCGATTCGCATTTGTTGGCGTGTGAACTTCCTTGTTTGAGGGAGATACTTGGCTCTATTATCTAGGAGTCATTAAAGGAACCTGGGTGAGGAGATGTGACCACTGTGGTTAGCTCTCGAGTCAGTTATCTGCTGGAGCGCTTGCCCTCTGGTGTTAGGTTAATCTGAGGGAAGCGTCTCCATTGGACCTAAAAATTTGTTTCTAAATTAAAACCAAAATAATTTAGCCATGAAGTAAAATGCGTCATTTCTTTTTCCCTCATCTTCATGTTACTGGAGCGCTCGCAGTAAAGTCTAGATTGGAAAATCGTGGTGAGATCTACATCAGGAGCTGGGTTTGTAGCTGGAGAAAAATGTTTTGGGAAAGCTTACTGGTGAATTAAGAAGTATTTCTGACCTTTTAGGTTTTTAGAAGATATTAGGTGACACCAGTGGTCCATTTATTCCTTTAAAGCAAAAAACAAAAACACCCATCACCCTCTTGCCCTTTGTATCACCCTGTTCTTTCTTCTTTTTTTTTTTTTTTGGTGTGTGAATTGTCTTTAAAATGAAACCAGTATCTGAACAGCAGCTTCAGGGATATTTTATGAAGAGGAGAATGCAGTGAATAGTCTCCTTGCCTGCCTGCTCTCTGGCTCCTTCGCTAGTTGTGTACTAGTTCCAATTTTCTTTCACTCAGGTATGTGCTGAAGAATCTGCTTTTAAAGAGAAAAGTAATGCCAATACCACTTCAAAATTTTGTCTGTTTTTTCCTTGATATGAACACACACGTTGCATCTAGTCCACAGCTATCACAGGGGATTGCATCAGAGTCCCTCTTGCAGTCTGATCGACTACTGCTTCAGCAATAATTTTTGTGGTATTGCTTGTTGACTGGACAAACCATTGTTCTACATTGGCAAGAATTTTTCCAATTTCTGGCTTAACCTTGAGGTTTGTTTGTACCTGACTTATGCTTGTGCTGACCTTGTCCTTTAGTTTAAAAACTTTCCTTTGCTACTGAACGTGTTCTTGCTCTGTGACTGATGCCATCATCTACGCTGACATGCAGCAAACTTTATCGGTATTCTCCTCTTTGTTTTCAAGATGCTTTTGTTTTTGTGTGCATCCCCCCGTGTATATGCACACACAGTTTAAAAAAACCAAACAAACTAAAACAACAACAAAAAAGTATGTATCTCAGGAGAAACCCTTTGAAAATGCATTAGTAACACTACAGCCTCATTTTTCCCCTTTCTGTTTAATTTTTTGACTTTAGCCTCTTTTCTTATTTGAGTATCTTATATTAAGTTTTATTTTCTCCCACTGAATTTGTCATTTCCCGTGTAACATCAGTTGTGTTTTCTGATAGCCAGATAAATTAGGTGTACCACATTTTGTTTAGAGAAATCTGGTGTTTTATTTGCAAAACATACTGGGAAAATGTGGCACCAATTATTGCTGGTTAACCCAAGTTGTGTTTTATCCTGCTTTTTTCACTTTCTTTCAGGTCTCTAATTACCTGCCTTTTGAAATGTTTTAAAACATTTCATTACTCCTGAGATCAAATCAGCCAACATTTAGATAACAAAATTAGTTTTTCCTTTTCCTTAAACAGACATTTGCATTTGCTATTCTGTAATCCTCTGGTACCAGTCTAACTTGATATATTTGCAATCAGACCCACAGTAATCACACCCCAAAAGAATTTTTGAAAGTTTTCTGGGACCCTGGGCTGTAGTGCACCAAATATGTTGGAACTGTGCTTCCTCTTTGGTCATAGCATGTCTCATGTCCATCTTCACTTCCTTGGGCATGCTTCCTTCATCCCACCCCTCTCGGTACTCTTGCCCTTGCTGAAGACTGAAGCAAACTATCTGCTTAGTTTTGGGTGATTTATTCATGCATTTAGCAGCCCCATTCCCCTCCTGTTTGCTCATAAGGCTTGAGAACCCTTTTTACCCAATTCCCATACTGCAAAAGGAAACGAAACTTTGACATCTGTCATTTTATTCTTAAGCTGCTTATTCTCTACCCATCACCCTTTTTTTGCTATTTCTTTTGAGCTTGTTGCTTATACCCCCCCATCTGTGTGGAACAGCTCTATATGCAGCTAGGTGTGGACTCCTTCTTTCAACAGGTTTTGCTCTTGTGATTAAGATCTGCATTCCGGATAGCTTTTACAGCTTTGTGTAAGGGAAATGCCAAGTTTTTCCTTAACAGAAAAACAAACGAGTAAATTTGCCTTTTGTGCGTGTGCATACATGTGTATCTGTACAAAACCACGCATATTGCAGAGGTCTAAAATAAAAACAGTTTAGCCCAAATGTGTTACAAATAAATAGAAATGATTTGGGAACAGAGGGCATTTATGGTCCACGTAGTGCTGCGTAGTTTGTCTGTTTAAAGTTACCTTCCTCCTGCTTGTGAAAATGCTAAACTGGCAGAAGGTCATCAACTTATTCTTAAGAATATGAACTGCAGGTTTAATTAGTTGGAAGCAATGAGCTTACATGGCAGAGGAGCAGTTCTCAGGATGTTCCTTGGGAAGTTAATACACTGCAGATTGCACCTTTGAAGCATGGATGTGCAGAAAGCCTCCAGTGAAAATGCGTTCCTGATTGCCACCAGCACTAGTTAACAGGTTGTCTAAGCAATTTAATGGCCCAACTTCAGAATAGCTTTAATGTATTCTTGTCACCCCATGTGAATAAATTGATATACTGATTAAGATAAAACTGCCTCGTTATTCAAATATTGATAGTAGCATTTTTGTATGTTATCTTTCTTCCTATTTTTATATCCTTTTGTACTGCTATGCATATTCATATCCTTGGCCACTCAGTGGGAATAAAGGACCTCAAGAAGGTCTGCTTTTTCCTCACCAGGGAAGCAAATATTTGGTAACTTCGGATGAGTGAAAGATAACAGGTTACTTTATTTTCATAAAGAATGAAGACTCCATAATTTAGGATTATTTTGAAGCAATGCATACCTTGCCAGCAGGCTTTTGAGACAGTGGCGTAATCAGTAGTATTTGGCTGTGTTCCATAATACGTGTATTTTGCTTAGAAACTTGGGTTCAGCATATTACAAATGATCTGTTTTGGTGGTTTGAGCATTCAGTTAAAAATATGAGGACAGAATTTGTAATCAGCGCATAGTCTTCGCAGCCACAGGCCTCAGTGGTTATTTACTAAATTGTGGGTTTTGTCTCTCCACTCATGATGTTGTAGTGTCAAGGCTGGTTGTCACTGGTGGTTGTTTTCATTTGGTGGTGACCTTCCTCGTCCTAGAGACAGAGGTTCTACACTGCAGAGTCAGCCTTGAACAGCCTTTCAGCTTGGATTTATAGGCTTTGGTTCCCTCCATCCCCCGTCATGACATGTGGCAAATGCCATTACTAGCCCTTAAACAGAATCTGTTTTACGCAGGAAGGACAAATCAGTCACAGTGAAGCGTGGCTTTCAAGAAGATGAATGTGGTCGTAGAAAACTACTTGAACTCGTGGTTCAGTTTGTTTATTTTGGGGGGGTTGGGGGACAAGTTGTATACTTTGTGTGTTGTACGTTATATTAGTTATATATTGCCGAGTGCCTTATTTGCACTGAACATACGAAATTCAATATTTGTTACTTAAGTTTTATTGAGGTTCTATCCAAAATGGAAGATGTTTTGTCCCCAGTGTTTTTTGAGTGCAGAAGGATCTCTAACTCAGCTGATAAAATGGTTGATAATGATAAAACAAACAAAAAACAAGTGAGTATCACAAATTAAATCTGCAAATTTAAGGAGCAATAATATAAGAGTATGTTCGTAGAAACAAGCAGTTCCTTAGATTGCCTTGGTAAAGATGCAGCCTTTTGTTAAGGTAGCTAGAAATCTTGGTGAATGTAGTTCTGGTTGACCGTGCAGTGAAAATGAGTGGTCAAAACTTGTCCTTCCTAGGCTGGATGGACCTTAGCTGTATGTAGCTAAAGACCTGTGTGTTTAGGCAATGTGGCAATAGCTGGAAAAAAAAACACGAGGATTTCAAAGGGTTATGTGAGTTCTTCCTTCATGATTACTGCAATGATTTCTTTTCTTGGAGAAAATGGCAATAATGTAGATGACTTCTTAATTCTTCTGCCACAACTTGCTGATTTTTAAGATTATATGTTACATTACATAGTACTAGTTAAGGTTCAGGTTTGGAAGCACTGTACTTACTTCTCCAAAGTACTGAAGTATTTGTTCCTTTAAAAAGACTCCTGCAGTAACTACCACCATTTATCTTTATTTGCTTTCTGCCTAAAGGGATTTTTCAGTAGTTAGAGAACTAACTAGCTGTACTTTTAAGTTGATGATTTCCCACTCTCCTCTTCCCTTGATTGCTTGTTGTATTTCTTTGTTGCATCTTGTCTATATTAGATCATAATTTCTTCAAGACAGGAACTATATGGTGGAGAATCCAGGATCATGGGGTATGATCTTGGTTTAGGGCCTTCAGGCAGTATTAAAATACAAATAACTATGCTTGAAAGATTGTTAACATATGATCTAAGCTGTTACAGGGCAGCAGTTTACATTCTGTTTGAGCTTAGCAATATACAGTCAAGTTTAAACAAGTTGGAAGCTGACAGTCGTTAGTTTTAGTGCTTGCTCTATGGCTTATCTGCTTCTTGAGTCTTAACCAAGCTCTGTTATCAGAAAATGGAGCATAAACAGGTATGCTAATACATTTATTTGGGGATTTTAGTTGCAGGTAGGCCAGATCATTGCAATGTTTCCAGTAGCAGTTTTTGCACTGTAATATGGTTCTTCACAGCATGATTTCATATGCAGAATATACAGTAGTGCACATTCAGATGCTATAAAAGCAGTAGCTCTTTATTTGGGGGAAAAAATAAACCCAGAAGACATTAATTTCTTCATAGGGGTAAGTATTTAAAAATTGGGCCACAATATTCCATTTTATGCACACGTTAAAATGTAGTATTCAGTTGCACTATTGCATTCTGTTTCTCAGATGATCAGATAATGTAATTTTTAATAACTTGTCAACTACCGGTGAGATGTAGCTGTGTGCAATTTGAATAGGCTCCATGAAAGTCTGCAAAGTGGAAAAATGCACAATAAAATATCTGTGCAACATATGACACATTATTTAACATCATAAAGTGTTGTAATGCTGAAAATTTACAGCTGTCTATAAGCCATGTTAATAGGATGCTAAGTTGTCGTTGTAGTGAATGTACCTTACAGGAGAGCCCCTTCGTTGAGCTGCGGCAGTTTGAGCTTCCTCACTTTGATCTGTGGTGGATGCCAGGCTGAGCACGCTGCCAAGCACCTGAGGAATCACGGCACATCAAGCTTTTTGCACTTTAATTCATTTCTGTGTCCTCTGATGTCGCAGTGATTACAAGTACAATGAAAAAAACCTGAACACAATTGAACAGCCTCTGCTGGTGCAGCCAGTTGCCCTTAGTCAAAAGTCCATTTTCTGTTGGTTGAAAGGTTGTCTTATCAGGAATTAAATTTTCCAGCTGCGGAAACCATCTGACTAGAAATTGAAGAGAAATGGAGGGTTAGGGTTAATCGAACTGTTTAAAAATAATAATAATAATAAAAAAGGCATAAAAGCACACTGTTGGCTTTCCAATGGAAGGAGGTGGGTCATCACCTGATTTGCACTGGAAGTGTTCGGTATGCTGAACATTACCTAAGAAATTACTGTTTGACAAATTTTTATGCTGCGTAGGATTGTGTGAAATCATAAACAGGAGACCGATTAAGGGATATCTAAAGCTGGATTTTTATGTGAAATTTAATTTAAAGTTCTGTAAAATGGACAGCGCTACTAAAATGCAATTTTTTTCGTGCAACACTAAATGTGTCTTTATGGTGAGCCTAATTGGTTTGGAGATAAGTGGCTGACTTTTACTGTTGGTGAGAAGGTAGGATTGTTACCCAACAAAGCTGCTGGAGCAGCAGTGAGCATAAAAACCCTGGGGAGGGACGGGGCGTTTTGGGCTGAGGGTTTTAGGACAGAGGCCCCCTTGGCCTGCTGAGCAGCAGCCCACCATGGTAGGACACCTGAGACCTGTGATGGCAGCAAGTGTTAACCCTGCTTTTTTTTTTGTCCCTCTTTTGGTGGATTATCAGCCAGCAGAGGGTAAATGTGATGGGAGAAATAAGTGCAAAATGAAGGAAATGGGACAGGCCAGGGAGCAAGTGACAGGTTGGACCAGATCCTGGGAGGACGAAGAGTTGGTGAAACATGCAGGGATTTTCTGAGGGATCAAGGGATCTGTCTCGGTTGACTTTATTGCATGGTACCTCCCACATTGGTGGTTCACTTCTGGGTAAAAACAAGGTGCTTTGGGGTCTTGCTTTGTTTGGATCTATGGGAGCTGCTGCAATTGAACGCGTGACCAATGTCTTGGCCTCACTGGATTTTCTTGCTGTGGTTGGAAAGTTGACCGGTGGTGGTGGTGGTTGGTTGTTGGTGGTGGTTGTTTTCTAGCATGATTGGAAGCTTTTAAAATCAAGGGGCTTTTAGGGATATGGTTTGGTTGTTTTTAAGATAAGCTTCCTACCTAGGGTTACTCTGGGGAGCCTGTGCTACAGAAGAGCACCAGTTAATTTCTGGTTTTCGTGTGCACAACCTGTTGGGATGAGGTGCACCTGGGACTGACTGACATTGTAGACAGTCTGTGTTTTCTGTCTGTGCTAGTGGGGTTTTAAAATTTATTTATTTTTTAATACCCCCTTACATCTCCTGAAAGACTGGGAATAGGTTAAAGCAAGCTGGGTGACAATCAGCAGCCATGAAACAAGTCAATAAATGGGTGATCTCTGAGCAAGGGTTGTATTTGAGGACAGACTGCTCCAAAATGAAGAATAGAAGAGGAGGGGTGGTTAGGCACAGATTACTGATGTTTTGGGAGAGATCATCTTCTTCCCAGTGTCCTGACAGGAGCTTGTCCTGCCCCAATCCCAAAATACTAAGGAAGAGGGAATTACCTCCCCCTTGGAAACTCCTCTGGTGACTAGGGGTGCTTCTGTGACACCTTTTAGACTTCTATCCCAGGTGTAAATTTCTGAGTGCCTGTAGAAACTATTCACTTTTATTTAAGTATGGAATTACATATTAAAAGATAACTTGATGGAATTTCACACCATATTTATATATAATATATATAATTTTCTAAATGTGATTCACATGGGGTCTGAATACAGCTGTAAAATTAACCAGGTAGATAGCTGAATAGGTTAGCATGAATTTATGCATTGTCACAATTAAAATGAATCAAATTTTGGGAAACTAGGTTGTTAAAGCTTGATTTTTGTTTCAAAACCCCGAGCAATCCTGGCTATTATTGAAAAAGCAAGAAGTAATAGGGCCCTGAGAGATGTTCAGTGAGTACATCAGCAGCATGTTTCCAGGTGAAATCCTCCCAGAATGTGAGCTGTGTCTTGGTGCTACTCTGTTATTGCCCCTTTGTTGGCTATCAGAAGAAATTACAGGCAGTGTTCATGAGTAGTTTGAAGTGATCTGACAAAATCTATGGAGAGAGATCGTAGGGTCCAGAGTATTACTTCGGCCTTGCATTGTGCCTAGGTTGGGCTCTTTCATTGATAAATTTTCTTTTTAATAAGTAGTTCACTTCTGGAAATTATTTTTCCCAATTTGTGCAACTGGTTATTGGCAGTTCAAAAATTAGGTGAAATTAATATAAAATACTGAAGGTTAATATCCAGAAAGTCTCTTTGTTAGCAGAGAAGAAATAGAGTTAAAGTAAGTGTGACTTTAAGTGTCTAAAGGGGGAAAAATTACATGAATTTCAGTAGCAACACTATGATAGGCTGTATTTGGTACGAGGGACTTAGTGTGTTATCTTCTTGTTCAGTATTGATTACTGGTGGTGGATGTGTGGAGCCTCTTACAGTAATGTGAAATTTTTCAAAAATTGGTATTGTCACTTATTGTCATTCTGTTGCACCTGTTGAGCAAGGAGCCGTGTCTGCCTGTGCTGGACTTTTGGAGTAATTCAGGCATTTTGCATGTGGAGTGTATGCACCATGTAGTTCGCTGCTTTGTGTAAAGTAACGTGAGGTCACTGAGGATGATGAAAGCTGAGCAGGAGACAGCAATAGCACAGGCAAAAAGCATTCTACAACCTCCCGTAGTGCAGTGGTTAGTAACTTACATGCTACTCAATTCACGCTTCCCTTGGATGAGAGTTTGAGTTTCAAGCTTGTTTAAAGTTTGAAAAAGAAGTCATTTTTAGTTTCCTACAGTCTCTGCTGAAGTAGACTACTTTCAGGTTATTTCCCAAAAGTACAGGGCAGTTTGTATGTTGTGAAATTGTTTTTTTTCTACCATTGTTATTAGACGTTGCTTGTATTCAATAACTAGATCTATGTACATGAACAGAAATAAGTTCCCTAAAATACTGCATTGCAATTTATTTTGAACTTGCATTGGTCTTTTAGATAAAATAGTGAGTTTGGTGAAAAACTTCTTGTCAGTGAGGTTATTCAAAAAAAAATCTATTAAATACTGCTGTGCTGTAGATCATGGTCTTTTTTGTATCTAGTGTATTATTACGATTATGAAATAACATTCTGAAGCAAATAGCACATATTTGGGGTGTTTTCTGCATTTGTCTATATTGAGTCTGTACATTGTTAGAATGGTGGGCTGAAAGACCAGAAGTCTTGTTTTTTTCCCTCCATACAATTCCTGTATGTTTATGCAGGATTTTAGAAAACATGCTCCAAGACGCATGCAAAGTGCTGTTAAGTCTGCTGCCATAATGCAGTCTAAGGAGTTTACTTCAAAAGCAGCCTTTTGTTACAAAAGAAATTGGTTGCAGTGAAAAGGCATAAATATTGAGGAGATACTTTTCTGGATAGGTACCGGGAGGAAGCCTTTCTACCTTCCACTGTTTTGAACTACACTGTTCTGATTGTAGGAGTAAATAACAGTAAGCAAATGTGATGCAGAATGTAGAATTACCCTCTTGCAGACAAAAACAGAGATTAGCCCCATATGAGTAAGGTAGTGCGACCACAGCATTGAATGTAGTTTTACAAAAAGTAGAAGGAAAAAAAAAGGTGAATAAAATGTAGGATTAATACGTGTATGCAGGCCAATTAGCAGAAGTTATTAATGAAAGAGAGTCGTGCTTTGCAAATGTGTTGGTGCCCATGAAGGTGGCTATGTGGCTGATGGTCTGGTTGGGTTTCCATGGGGTTGTGGTGTGGGAAGGGACTTTTGGCCAAAACAAGTTAATGTTTGTCTTCCATTGAATAAAAGCAGATACTGTCTTTTGTTTTCTTTATATGCCTGAAAAGAAACAAAGGTAGGAACATGCAGCTGGAGCTTTGGTCTTCCCTGGGGTGGGTGTTCTTATGTGCCCATCATGGCTGGGGAGCAGAGCATGCACCCGATGGGCCCAAGGTGGGAGGTGCTGCCCTGGGCTTTGAATATTCACTCTGATCTGCGTGTTCTGTGCAGTCACAACCCAAATATTAAATTACTTTTTTTTTTTTCTGCTGTTGTTGAATGCTTCCCTTCACAATGCAGACAAATTGCTGTTGGCAGAGCTATTGTCTTTGGCTCGGTTACTCTGGGGATATATCCTACAGATGTCTATTGTAGAGCATTGAGCAAAATTGTGAGTGGTCTTCTCTTTCAAACAGTGCAAAAGCATTTCATTTTGTTTTGTTGTATTTAATTAATATAAATACACCCAGAGGCTTGAGCAATTTCTGTATATTTAAATATATATTTATATAAAGATTAAACAATTGGAGGGGAAAAAAAATTATAGTGCACAAACTTATAATACAAAATGTATAAAGTCAAGTTAATAGGATGCTAAAAATTCAGGGGAAAAATCACCTCAAATGTTTCAAAGTGTATCTTTAAATCCATTGTCCATTAGATTCTGTGCCCTCAGGACAAAAATTGGCTTAAATATTTAAAAGCTTGTCTTTAGATCCATTGCCCTTTAGATCCCATGCCCTCCATCTTCATTACTTTATCTTCACATTTGTATTTTGAAATATTTAGCTAATTATATTTTAATGTTGTCTCACTGAAAATTGAGTTGTATTGTGCACACAGGTCCTATTTTTTCTCTATATGTGGCTGTATAACTTGCATAAGAGTTCTGCATGCCTATTTGATGGAATATTACTATTTTTGTTTAACAGCTTTATTAGATTAGAGGGTGACTGTTATTTTGTTAACGTTTTTTTAAGCTGTTCATAAAAGACATGGTTGCTGTTCTGCACGGCTTTTAATATTACAGGTTACACAAATTATCAAACAAAGGCGAAAAGAAAGGAAAAAGCCAAATCCATAAACTGTTTTCTGGGTGATTTGATTGCTTAATCTGTTTGCAAGCAAAAGCTTCCTACCCCCTGCTGCCGGGTCACATTTTCCACACGTTTTGGCAAGCAGCGAGGTGATGTTGGCCTCTTACCCTGCTAGCGATCTCAGGGCATAGTGGTTCTTCTTGTCAAAGGGTTTTATTTAGTTTTGTCATAGAAAACAATGAATTCAGTTTCCACAGTCATCAGCTGCTCTGTAGAAGCAGGTGATGCCGGGGAGACGATGGTCGGCAGGCTCTGGGGCCTGGTCCCCGTTCTCCTGCCATGGCCTCGCAGAGGCCTCTGAGCCAAACCTCTGCTGGGGGTAGGAGGACGGGTGTTTAGGAAACTCTGGGTGAAATACTGGAGGTCTTCTCAGTGTAAATACTGTCAGCAGAGATCAGAACATTTCACCCTTCGGTGTCAGGTAGTGGCACACGTTGAGATCTAAGTGGTGTATCTACATATTTCAACAAAATATGTTGCCTCTCTCGCCTTCACATTCACTTTCTACTTTCATTGGCAGACAGATTGCTTTTTATGTCCTTTCCATGCACATTATGCCAGAAGGTTCCTTTGCAGAAAATAAATTTATAGTCGCTAGCTGATAAAGGTCTTCCTGCAGCGGTCTTGCAGAAACATTTTCAGAGCCATCCTTCCCACTGCCGTGTCATTGCTCGAACATCTCTGAGCACCGGAGGTGACAGGCAGCCTACCTGCAGGATTTTCCCTCTGTTTCCGTGGTAATTTTCCAGACCAAGGAGAAACTGAAATTTGTAAATGGAGAATTCTTGATTAACTTGTTCCAAATTGTGCTGCTTACTTGAGCTATGTGGTCTCATAAAAATGCTTTTTCAGGTAGGAGCTTTCAGGTTTATTTGATTACGGGAGGCCTTTGTGTGTATGTGTGCTCATATGCGTGTGTGTGCTCGTACGTATTTACTTTTCAAAACTGACGTTCAACCAAAGAACAAATTACTTGTGTTCACAATGGGTTTGGTGTGGTTGGATGCCAACAAGAGCTTTACCTGTTCTGCAGTTAGCAGTACTGAAGTGATCGCATGTTTTGATAACATTTCTTTTAGGTTTTGCAGAACCATAATCGGTTTTATGTATGTAAGCTATTCAAGTTATTTAACAGTCTCTCAAATCTGCCATTTTACATGCTTCATTCTTTGTGAATAGAGGTAGGCAAATGAAAAGTAGCCTAGCAATCAGAAATTGTTCTTCACAAAAGGTTAGTAGAGAAGTAGGGATGTGAAAGTACTTTTAAATAGCAGGTGTTGTCTTTGACATGATTTAAAAAAAAAAAAAAGGCAACATTTGTCTCACGTTCCATTAAATTAAAAAAAATAAAATAAATCTTTGAAAATTAAATCTGCTGTTGTCTCCTCTGTTGCAGCATTCTGAACAATACGAGCTGAGTTCTTGTAGTTTGTTGAATTCCAGCTCTTAATATTTTTGCAGGAACAGAATATTATCTAATACTAAAGCAAGAGTTGCCTATGCAGTTATTGTGTTAATGTGGATAGAAGAAAGGGCTTTAAGATTTTCTTGAGGCTTATCCAGTAGCAAGATGTATTGAGATGACTTGCATATCTTAATAGCAAATTTTTCATCTTGTTAATAAGGAGGAAATGTAAAGAATATTATCAAAATAGTCTGTCTGACATGCAGAAAATGTTAAACTTTATCACATTGCACCAAAAATAAACTAATTTATAGCCGCACAAAAAAGATTATGCCTTGTGTTTGCCTGCTATAAATTTGATATATTCCTGTAGTAATTACAGCCGTTGATTTGGTAAAAGTTGAAAACATTTTTTTCCCCAAGCAGAACAAGACTTTGTGTTCCCATTGCTACTGCATTGCAACACTTTGAACTTGCTTAGCAGACATGACAAAAGGTTTTAATTAAAATACTAGCAAGATAAAAAGAAAAAATAAAATCATTTGTCTGCATTAGCTTTGTGCATTTCTCATAATTCTTTAATTCTTGTAATAAAGGAAAAATACCATGACTGAGATAAGAGGTTGTCCTCCCTCCTCACTCCCCTCATCAGCAAAAGGTTGTGCCAGAGTTTCAGGATGTTTTGCTAATTCAGCAGTGCGCTCTGGAGGACTATGAGATGTTGTTGCTTGTTGGTACAGGGATGAGTAGGAGGTACTTGGGCGGCTTTGTTCACCATCAGGAGCATGATCCGTGGGATGTTCTGGGGTACACTGAAATGCATCCAAGTACCCGAGGCTTTCCAGCTCCCAGGTAATTGGAAAATAACTCATTCTTGCTCAACGCTTGAGTGTTTGTCTTAAACTGTACAAAATCACAAAAATGTGGTGGTATAAATGCAAGCATTTCTCCTGGTTGCTAGAAATGTGGTTACTTGTTAAAAAGTCAGCTCTGTGTGGAAGATGTCACTAACTGTGGGTTGAATCCAACATCTGATAGAAGTTGAATAGTTATTTACTGACAAATAAGTGAGCGTCTTCTCACCCCTTTGTTCTTCTTGGTAATGGAGCACTGGCAGGTTGTTTTAACAGTGAAATATTTTGACTCTGGTGTGACAGTGTCTTCCTACAGTACCATGGTGGCAGTAACATGTGAGTGAAGGTTTTAATACATGCTCACATGAAAATTCTCAGCTTTACCCCATCTGAACAGTCTGAAATTAAAGAATGTCAGTTACAAAATAGAGTAGCTAAAGGACTTTCAGGAATTTTTCTGCAAAATCCATGGTGAATTGTGGATTAAGAGCTCCCTAAACTCTTGGCTAAAAATAGAGACCGTTCTCCGAGTTCATTAAGTCTTTCAACTACTTTTTCTTTTCTGTTTTTTTCTGCTTTCTAATAAATATCTAATTCTCTGAAACATGATTTAAATAATGATGTAAATCAAGCAGAAACTTTGATGTAAATCAGTCACTTTGATCTTGCTTTGTTACATTACTCAAAGGAGAGGTTAATTATTAGTAGTTTGGTAATTATTAGATTGCCTTGATTTCCCGCTAAGTACAGCTTTTACAGCAAGGTAGCACCTTTTGTCAACAAATCTCCATTATAAGCATATGTTATAATTGTCTAAATATGCCAAATAAGCATTCAAATACTTCATGCTCATATTTTTGGTAGTCAAATGTTCACTTAATGTGCGTTGAGTGCTAAATATATACTTGTGTTGATGTCAAATTCTTACCATTCAAAATTTGAATTCAGTTAAAATATATGAAATGATATTAAATTGTTAACTTCATTTTCCTTAAGTGTACTGGATAGTTATATAAAAGCAAACTTGCTGCATTTTGCTTTTGGAGTTGGTAAGGTTGTGCTTTCAAGGTTCAAAACAGTTACGGTATTAACTCTGTTAATACTGAAAAATGTTGTTGGCCCTTGAAGTTTTTGTAAATAGTAGATCTCTTCCTCTTGTTCTTTGTTTACTCCTAGACTGGAAAATGAAAGCAAATCTTCATGCTATGTTATTTCTTAATTGATTTCTTATTTTGAGCAAATCAAATCATTGAATTGAAGTAACTGAATAAGCTGAAATTATGAAAAAAGCTATTTCTACATTAGCCAAAAGGTCAATCAGTATTTAGAGTTGGTTTAGTGCATTACTTTTGGATGGCTAGCTGGGTGATTTGACTCTCTTGAAGGCACTGGAAACAAACATGGTTGTTTCTTTTGTAGCATTTATTAAGTTTAAATGCTTTTAATATGCAGAACACTAAAATGAATCTATGCTTATAAATGTTTTAGGAATTTAGAAACAAACTTAATTTTATTAGGAAAGTACTTTATGAGATGATATTTAAATATATGTTAAAAGTAAACATTTATTCCACTTCTCAAGGAAAAACCCTCAACAATGTGGAAAGACGTATTCATGCATATGAGTTTTTCATTCAGTGTCCCTTGTGTAAAGGCACATTCAAAGACTACAAGAAATTTCAATTTCTTAGAATTTTTCTTGTAATCACAATTAATGAGTATCCAAAGTTGGTCGTTGTGGTTACTGTACTATTTGGTACTGCTGATACACTTCTAAATATGTAATGGTAATAAAGCCTGTATAATTGAAGTGGAAATCTGTGCTGTAATGTGTTGGTTATGTTTTGTCGCGTTCTATTCTCTGTCAGTTTCAGAAGGCAAATATTTCAGTGCCTGATGTTACAAAGGTGGATTTGCAAAGCAAAATGGATATGTGATGCATTTATTTTACTATTATCAATATATTCATTTTTTGGGTGCTTTATTCACATATATAAAATTGAAATAGTGGCAGTTCTAAGGCAGGATACATTTTGGCTTATTTTCCTAAGCAAAACATGGAGTATTTGTATTATAAATAACTTTGGAGAGTGCTCTTTATTTTAACAGTTTCTGTTATAGCAAATCACTCGTTGTGGGTTATAACTCATGATAATTCTGATACAGGTGTGGGGAAGGCTCTGTTTTCCTTCAAAATATGCTTGTCTAGATTTTGTAAGTATACCCATCTCTGTTAATATGCATCTGCAGTAGATGCTCCATATTAATGGATGTGTGATATAATACGTTCATCTGTTTTCACTTTAAACACCTGAATGTTTTATTTTTAAACAGCAGCTTACCTTTAGTCAGTTGGCAGAGCTTTTGGATATTCCTCCTCTGAAAGGTTCTTGTTATTCCAGCTCTCCTCTGTGATGGTAGCATTGCCGCTACTGAAAGGAAAGCCTTGTGGGCTCACACAGTTTATTTTACTTTTTTTCCCCCCTACCTTTTTAAAAAGAAAAAATTAGGTTTGTAGAGATGTTAACACAGCTTGATCATATTTAGAATGAGGGTTTGCTGGTGGTAATTGTTTATCAGTTTGGATGTTGCTGCTAATTCTCCAATGTTAATGCATTCTTACGGTTCTTTGGGCTTTGTGTCAAAAACCTTGTAGAGCGACAGATAAACATCAGCTCCTCAGTGTAATGGAGGACACGTTTCAGGCAACACTAATGTGAACCTAATCTAATAGTTCCTCTGAAATTTTCTTTCATGCTGTTTATTGCTTTTCTTGGATTTATGCTGTAGCAAGATTTTAACACTAGCTACTTGAGGATTATCCTGTTGTGGTAGAGTGTGATATGAAAATTGCAATGGGTTGAAAAGGGGAAAAAAACACCCACAAACAAAGAACAAAACCTGTCCATTCCATATTGTAGCGTTATTGTTTTAACATTTGTTTCTCATAACATAAAAGCCTTTTTTCCATTACAGTCAGAATTTGGTGTCCTATGGAGCGAGCCATTGGGCAACCAAAGAAGGCTGGGAGCCAGTAACCTTCAAAGAGCAATCCTAGTCCAGACTGCTACAGCTACTCAGTGGCACTCTTGCAGGTTCCGCAATATCGTTGTTCGGATGTTTTGTTACCTCGTAGTCACTTCTGTACTCCCCTAGTCCTAGAGGTGTTCTGGTTTTCTGGTGGTGGCTATGTACGGGTGTGGCCTTCCATTGTTCTGGAGAACTTTAGTTCTCTAGACTCCCTTAATGTTGGCTTTGTACAGGAGTCTACTTGATGTGCAGTTAAAATTCTGCAAAAGAGGAGTTTGGGAACCTTTGAGCAGGGCTCAGAGAGCGCTTCTTTCTGATTCATCCTGACTAAGCATGCTCTGTTCCTTTACGTTTTTCCAAGCTAGCTGAGTATCAGCACAGATTTTTCTCAGACAACGCTGTTACTATGTGCTTATAAAATGTGGAGAGCTCAGATTTTGAGATTGTGTATAGAATGAAATATTCCTTTTGGTTTGTGCTTGGCAGACTCAAAGGTTGAGGTAGCTGTTTGAGGTATGGATGCTTTGAATGAGACTGGAGGCACATTGCTCAAGCACACTATCCCCAATGCCGGATATCCAAAGTACAAGTACAGGCACAGTAGGCTGATGTGTAATAATTTTTTTATTCTTATAAAGAATAACTCTAATTCCTAATAATTAGATACTTCTAATTCCTAAGACATATATGTCTTTATCCCTTTGATTACTCATGAGCTAATGGTATTTTGTATGTCTGTCATCCTTGTCGCCCTGTTCCTCAAACCTCATTTAAGCCCTTGGAGGCTCCATTTGCATTATGGGCTTATTTAAAAGCTCAGTACTCATGGAGGGGGGAGCAGAGGTGCTACAAGGCAACCTGTATTAGAAGGATGGTTCCGAATTTGTCTCCTGTAGCACTCTGATGAAGATGATAAGAGGATGAGTGTGTATCACAAATACTATAGTGTGTGTATATGGTGTATAGAAAACACTATAGGAATTATCTTGTTATAGTTAAAATGTAGCAAGTGAAACATAGGCAGGAACCACATGGGCATCAGAAGTAAAATTTGTGGTCAAACCTTCTATTTCCCAAGGCAAAATAAAATGCCTACTGAATATCCCAACTGGGCGGAAGAACCACATTTAGTAGGCATCTTCAGCTGGTGACCTGATAGAAGTTTTTATGTCCTTTTGACTTTCTAGACATTTGTGGCATTTTTTTTGTTGTTGTTGGTTTTTTTTGTTTTTTTTTTTTTTTTTCCATTGCCAAGGGATCCTCAAAGATGATAAAAACATATAAGCAATGTTCCTAGGTTTCACACACTTGGGAGTCGTAAAGGTGTTATTTCTCCTTTGAAGCTTCATAACTTATTCATCAAAATTAGTCATGTTTAGCTTCATAGATAAGAGAGATTGTTCAGAATTGGGGCATCATAGGAGATGTTTTATGGTGTGTGGTATCTGTGCTTTGTGACCCAAACTTGTTTGACTTGCTGCTGAGAACCTAGAGTGATACTTTTCTATAAAAGACTACCAAGAAACCTAGTATCAACTCCTTTCTTTTTTATATACGTATTTTTTTCAGGAAAAAAAAGCTACAAAACGTTAGGCAAATACACGTGTTTACTCCAGTAGTCCTGTTTTGGCCAAGGAAATCTTGCATAATGGTGATCTTTTAGTTGGTGCTGAGTGCTCTTCTGCCTTCAGTCTCAAAGGCGTCTGCAACTAGAAGGGTCACCAGCACATCAAGATGCAGATACTTAGTGTACCTGCCTCGTTATACTGGGCCTTATTTACCTTAATCCAAGCAGGAAATACCTAAGTCCTCCAGCTCTGGAAATGCTCAGATGACTCAGCGTGGTAAAGGACCTTGTCCAGTGATGCCAAAGGAAGGATATGTTGTTCCTGCCCCGGTGGCGTACATTTTCTAACTTCCCTTAGCATGTGCTGATGCTGCATTATGGAGCTTAGAAACTCCAAAGTCCATGTAGTCTGTTAGTTGGCATTCTTGCTGCAGTAGGCAGGAGCAGGGTTTCTTCTCAGCCGCATGCCTGGGATTTTTTGAGTGCAGACCTTTTAAGCACTTTTGAAGCACATGGGATTCCTCTCTACAATCATGCCTTGGTTCTCCACGGCCTAACTAGCCCTTCATTTGTATCATGCATTTTGTTGTCTTTTATGTTTTGTAGACATTGAAGACTGAAGTGATTGCTGAGCTGAGAGGTCCCTTGTGACCCAGAATTGCATTTTCCATAGAGATAAACTGGCACTTGAAATCATAAAAGATGGATTTTTTTTTTTTTTTGAATTGTTCTGTCCTTCTGCCCAGCTCCTTTTTTTTTTAACACTTTGGAGAAGCTAGGATATTCTTTATATACCCACGAAGTTATTGAATATATTAATATACAGTTTGGAAAACAAACTCACTTTGTACTTCAGTATCAAAGCAAAAAAAAAAAAGCCTTAAAATTAACGCTATCTGCATAGCTAAGACTAGGATAGCTTGCTGCAAATCAAATGTTTCTTCATCTTCTTAAATTTTCTCACTGATTTGCAGAATATCAACTTGGTTCTCCATTTATTATACAACATAAAATTTTTGCAAGCCAGATGCTCACCAAAGGTAACATTAGACACTGAGCAAATAATTGTTTTCTGTCACACTGCATTAGTAACTGGGAAGAAAGTGTTTCCTAATTTGTATTTGTGCAGTACTAAATATAGCTCTAGCACAGCTTAACTTCAGCTTTAGCCATTCATGTCTCTGAGAAATTCAGCACCATGTTTGTCATTTACTGAGGAAATGATTTTAGACATTCTTCTGTGCTTCTTGCACTCCCATTTGTGAGTTTTATAGTCTTGGGAACTTGACTATGAGGCTAACCACATTCACAGAACATCCTGATAATCCTGGGTTATTGCTGTCTGCAGGGACTATTGCAGAGCATTTTTTTCCTCGTAGGAGTCACAGGATAGCAAGCCTTGGTCTCAACTCCCTCATTCAGCATTTAACAAGGAGCAGGTAGTATATAGATTTAATTTTCCAGCAAAAACTGCTCTCATTCTTCCACCTTAAATATGTTATTTATCACCTGTGCTACTCTGTAGCTGTTCTCATGTCATGCCATCAGCTCTACTGATCATAAATAACTTGTTAAGAAGTATTCAGATTGGACGGTACTGGAGAAAATCACGCTGTTACCCTGTAAGGAAAATCTCATGATGTAGATAGGAGTGTTGAATAGATTGTGTCTTCCACAGGGAAGTGTACTAGCTGATTTCTGTGCCTTGGGTTTGTAGAGGGACCAAGATGGTACTTAGTCATTTACCTCTGTCACTTCTTCAGCCTTAAGTGTGCTGCCAGCTCATGCATGTCGTCATTGCTCTGCCCGGCTTCTCATGTTATGGGTGATGCATGTAATTAGGAGGAGGAGGCAACAGGCCTGCTGTTGCTGGTGGGAAGGAGGAATCCTGTGTACCTGGTGCTAGCTGTCTGCCTACACCTGTATCTCTTACCTTCAAAGAGATCACTTCCTCAAAGGATGCAGAAATCTAAAGAAAATTGCCTAGGTTTATAACAGCTTTCCTCTTGGCAGACTGAGATTTATTTATACTGCTGTTTGCTACACCGTAGGATGTGACAGGCAATTCCTTGTGTCTGCACTCTGTCTAAAACGTGAGTGATCGCTGGAAATACGAGCGATTGCATTAGAAACTTTCCTCCCTCCAGTGGGGAGAGTTTGAGCTTGAACTCTCCCCTCATTGAGGTCTTTGAAGTTTGGGTCTTCAAAACTGTTCTCCACTCCCACCAGTGCAGTCATCATCCTTGCCTTCTGAGACGGGCTGGACCAGGCTCCCTTCAGAGGCCATTAAAGCTGTTTGTTTCATCCTCCGGAGAGGTCAGTGGAGAACGACACAAGTAAGTAATTATTCCCTGACTCTCCTCCAGCAGCTGAGCGAGCTGTGGAAGTTGTGTGACTTGAAACATCATTAAAACTCTGGGCAGCGTGGAGTGGCTGTGAGCCTCGGCAGCGAGGAATCCTTGTGCACACAGTGGAGGGGAGGGCTGAGGAACAGGTGGTATTTAGGAGCTAATTAATATTTGTGAATAACAACGTGCTATTGGTAAGAAAACAAATCACTCTGCGTCTGAATATTTATGGTGATGACTTTCAAAGCTGCTTGGATTGCGCAGTCTTTTTCCAGCTGTTGCATCTCCTCTTGTGCCACAACGCTTCACGCTGGGGTGAAAGCCTTCTGTGCTGCACGTGGCTGGGCTGAGCAGAGCGTGCAAGTTGAGGAGAATATTCTCAACAGTTCAATATTAGTGGGCCATGAGGCCCCAAATGTTTTTAAGCATTCTTTGCTGGTAGAGCAAGCCATGCAATTTATTTAGCCTGAGATTTCATCCCATTAAGAGCCAAGCCATGCACAGAGATAATGCTATGTTTGAAGAGAAAGCAGGTGTTAAAGGTTGTTCTCCCTCTTAATGTTGTGTGCGAGTGTTTTACAGTAGATCAAACTTGCCTAATGTAATCTTCATAATGCTTTCATTTAAAATGCTCCCTGTGGTTTGTATTTGTGGAACTGAAAGAGCAGACTCTACTTTGTAGCTTGGTGGGGCGGGGTGTTCGATTGAACATATGTTCGCACTGCCGTTTGGGAAAGATAATAGGTTTTTAACCTCTGTCAGTGTTAGACCGAGGTATTTATGGAGCTCTATTAAAGCTGTGCCTAGGCAGCTAACCTTGCCATACAGGTTTTTCGCAATTTGCCGTTTTCTTTTGATAAGTTGTGGATTTTCTTGGCCTCTGACTGCGCCTCTTGCTGTGTCAATCAGCACGGGAGCTTACGAAGGAGCAAGGAATTCCTTGCTGTTGTCAGCGCTGCGTAAAATGCTTGTGGCTACTGCTATTGTGTGTTCAGTAAACATTGTCATGTAGATTAAAAAAAGCAGCTTTTCATAGTTTCAGAAAATGTTACGTGTTCCCTTCTGGGCTTGATGCACAGAAGCAGGGAAGCTGGCAGACTGGCAGCAGTGCTCACGCTTTCAGCTGCTGCAGTTCCTGGGTCCGGCTGCAGGTGCAGGGCATGTGCATCAGCTGCAGGGCACGGCCGATGGCTGCTGGATGCACACAGGGAGGCTGCAGCCTGGCTGCTGCTGTAGGCTCCCAGCTTAACACGGGAGGGGGAAGTGTTGTGTGTCTTCAGAGTTTGTTTTAACGGGGGAAGGTGTAATTTAGCGTGCTGAAATCCTACTGGTATGCCATAGCTTCCATCACTTCAGGCTTCTAACAATGTAAATTGCCATGGTGGAGACTGCAGTGTGTTCACAGAGGAGTTTATCTCCAGTGAACTGCCATTACCACTTTCGTCACTGCTGATTAAATTTTTCTGTTAATGTTTAATCCTAAATAGCAAATGCCTAATGTTTATATGCCCTCTCTGGATAAGCAGAACATCCGTTTTATAAAGTTGTCTATGACATCCAAAATGGAATCTGTGTATAATTTTAAATACATCCGAATCAGACAAACAGATGCAAAGAAATTTAGACCTTAAGTAATTACTTGAACATGAGCACAGAGCACACCCTGTTATGGGAGGGTTTTCTGGGGATCTTAAAGTGCACATTAAGTGGTGTATGACGGAGTATTGTCTGACCTTATCTTTGCTCTCTGTCTCTATCTTAATACTTCCAGTGTAGAAGAGGCTTTTGGTGGCATGTTTCCTCTGCCTTTTTTAGCAGTAGTGCCACTGGAGTGTGTAGCTGAGAATAGCTGACTTGAACTGTCCCATAGACATAAATGCAGAACCTACTTCAGCATTTGGAAGGAGTCCTGAGTGAAGTAAGTTCATGTGTACCCTATGGACAATTGCAATTACGTTTGTTAGAACTATAGAAAACTCCACAAGGTTTCCAAAGAGTAAGTACAATAGAAATGCATAAAAAGTGGTATCATAGTTAGCAGCAGAGACTGATACTTGTAAGGGAGGAAATTAATATAAATTGTTGGCTTACAGAAATTTCAAGCATTTTTATGCATTTAATAAAGGGTTGCCGTTTAAGTAGCTTAAGCATCCTTCTGTGTAGATAACGTGTCCTGGGATTTAACAAACCACTTACTGCTGGATGGATTCCACTCAGATGTGATTGCCATTCTTGCAACAAAGACTAGCTGATGAAGAGAGTGAAAAGAGCCAGTGCTGAAACGGTCATCACATTAGTATGAGGAAAGGGAGAGAACAGGTTTGTGTCATCTTTCTTCTGTAAATGTAGTATGTTAGAGTCTTGGTCATGGGCAAGATGTGTTACATAAAACAGAATCAAAATATTTTTTCTACCCACAAAACTGCCTGGGCCAAGTTGTCTCAACTTGGGGGAGGTGTTAGCTGGACGTAGACCATCTGGGCAGAGACAGGAGCTGGCAGGACAAACCCTGATGTGTTGGAGGCACCACACAGCAGCAGCCCAGCTAGAGCCAGGTTTTTGGTGGGCATGACTGGAAAGAAAAGCATCCAGGTAGATGTGTGAGTGCTTGAAAGAGAGAGGGCTTCCCTCAAATCCCAGGGAGCCTGGCAGAAAGTACCAGGATGCTTTTCTAAAACTCAGACCTGAGGGATTGAGACCGGCAACATGGGATAGCTCAGGGTGGGAGTGGGTGACCTGATGCTGAATGAGAGATGCTCGGGTGTGCAAATTGGGACCCTGCGTGAGAGAGAGGTGGTGCGGGACACCTTAAGATATTGTGTAGATGAGAGAGCTTGCTGGGACAGAAGAAAGAGGGACACGGTCAAAGATAGGAAAAACATATTGAGGAGCATTGTGAATAGATACAGGCAGGGTAAGACCTCAGTGTTTAAAACAGGAACACGTTCTGAATGACTGCAGCGAATGCTGCGAATGTGTGCCAGAAGTAAATATAGTAGAGTAAGCACTGCTACAGAGTCATTGAAGTCAATGCTGCATAACATAAAATTGCATAATATATTTATTTGTGAAGGTTGTTTTAAATGGATCCGAGTCCTTGGAAAGGTGACTGTGTTCTGGCTCCCTAGTCTGAGGTTTCCGATGTGTCCGACCGGGCGGCAGGCTGCCAGCAGAGGCCTGAGCTCGCGCTTGCCTGACCTGCTCGCAGGCTGCATGCGCCCCCAGAGTAAAAAAGGAAAGGGTTTTTTGTTGGCCTTGTCTGCTCAGGTTGGAGTGGGAGGGTAGATGTGGGTGTACAGAAATGCAAAGGGCAGTGAGCTGGCAGCTCATCTCAGCCCCACGTCAGGCCTCGGTGCTGGTGTTCCTCCTGGCCGGCACCAGCCGTGTGGTGGCACCGCAGCCGCCAGGGGCCTGGACTTCAGGGCACTGTCATGCTCTGAAATCAGAGTACCGAAAATGTTTATAAAATGAGTACTTTGTAAATGGTAAAGATTAAATAACACATTTTACACATTTGCATAATTTTGAATTGTTTATCCTTCTGAGGACTGCAGTCACTTGGCTCATTTTAAAGAACGTTTAACAACTTAACCAAGCCAAGCTGGAGCTGTTGCTTCCAGAGCAGAGCTGGCACTGAAGAGAAAGGTGTGTTTCTGGGGAGACCACGTGTGTTCCTTGTAGCCTCCCTCGCACGGTGAGCTGGGCTCAGAGCACGGCATGAGGCAGGTGGGAGCCATGGCTGGTGCTGAGGGGAGACGGGAGATCTTTGGCAAAGAGCTTGGGAGCCGGCGCGGTGGAAGTAAGCCGTGTCTCCGTGCTGATAGCATGCAGGGTCATGACCGCAGGAGGACTGCTGGAGAGAAACTTTTCTCTAAGCTGGGTAGCGGAGTGGGTTACCGGCTGGAAATGCTGGAGAAACATGCTTTTACTTGGCACAGTCACAAGGTGACAGTCAGCCAAAATCATGATGCCATGCGAAAGACAGTGAGGTGGGTTAAACAAAGCAAGTGGATAACCTTAAGGTTGGAAGGGCCATCTGAGAGAAAACTGAAAGAACTTGCTTGGTCTGGGCGGTAAAACGAGTCCTGACAGGGAAGTAGCATAATTCAGTTTTATCGGCAGGGAAATAAAATTCAGGGATAGAGAAAAGCTGTTTAAGCTACAGGATCAATGTTGGCCTGAAAACAAATGGGTAAAAACTATTCAAGAATAAACGTTAGGCTCAAAATTAGCAGTTTTTCTGCCTGTGGGAGGAATTAGGTCCTAGAGTGTGCATCAGACAGGGGAGGCAGGGAGGAGCGCTGTCCGTATGCTGGGGCTCAGTCGCATTATCACGGTTCTTCGAGGTGGCTCTGGTCACACAGCACTGAGCTAATGATTTGTGACGGAAACCCCTGTCCCCGTGTCCCTCCACATCCGCGTGTGGTGATGGGTCACCATGATGGCACCATGTCGGGGTAGGAACGGGGCAATTGGTCCCTGCTGTCCTGGGTTTAAAGCTGTCTGGGTGGGAATACATGCTAAAACTAACTGCTTTTTCCCCAGGATGGAGAATTGTGTCATTAAGCGAAGCTTTAACCTTTACTGTTTAGTCTGTGAATTTCTCTGCTCTTACAATCATTTATGACACTTATTTTTATGTTTGTTTTTTTCCTAGGTATTTTTATGGCCTCTGTCACAGTAGCGTCTCAGCGTCTCACAGGCATTTATGGATTTATTCTGAGAACGTTCCTGTGAGGTAGGGAAACGTTATTACCTGCGTTTTACAGACTGGGAGCTGAGGCACAGCGAGATAAAGGTTGCAGGAGGAGTCTGTAGCACAGCCAGCAGTCAAACTCTGATTGCTAGCAACTTGTTTATTGTCCTAATCACAAACCCAGCTACTGGGTTTTGGCTTTTTTCCTTTTTTTTTTTTTTTTTTTTTTTCCTGTAGAAACAGTCTGCAAGGGGCTTGGAGGACCTGTGGAAAATATGATTAGGGCTCCTGGTGTCCTTTTTTAACTTTGTTACTTGTGAGTTGACATGCCTTTCTAAAAATATCAGCAGATCTGTTTATGTTAAATGATTAACATGTTTAGACTTTCAACAGATAAGCTGTCATGCTTTTTTTTTTTTTTGAGTCAGTAACTCCTTTATCCTACCTGTCTAGGCTTGTTGAATTCTTACCCTGCCTAAGCTAATGCCATCCCAATCACCTAAAGCAATGCCAAGAATTTCATCATCCATGCAAAGATCGGATTCATGTCAAGACAGGTGTAAAGTTTCTCAAGCACATTTATGTATAATTACTGTTTAACTTTATTTTTCAAAGGTCTTTCCAAGCCAGTTAAAATGTTCACCTTTGAGCTCCCAGATTCTCCCAGAAATTGGATTTCAGTGCCTGATTAGTGATGCTGATCCCTTTCAAAAGTATTGCAAAGTTCCTGACACGTGTGTGCGCACTGAATTGTAATGTACATCATAAAATCAAACATGAATAACAGCTTGAAAAATATGCTTTTTTCTTCAAATAAGTAACTCTTAAGATAGGTCTTCCTTGAGCCCTTCTTTCACCTCAAGTTGGTATTTAAAGTGTGACTTTTACTGCCTAAGGAATTTTCGTAGAGCTACAGAAACACTACAAATTATGAAGACACAAGCAGGCTCTCACAATTAAATATTTTTATTGTCTATTAAAATAAGCAACATTATTAAAATGATAACATTGCAAAGAAATATTTAATGCCATCTTCTAATTTTGCACTCTTTATTATACACACACTGAATTATATTTATGCTCTGTATTAATGTATATTACATGTCTTTGTGTCCCCAAGAATGAAACCCTAATGACTCATGAACTGTCTCAAAGTGTACTAAATAAGATTAAAGAGCTGGCCAGTGACCTTAACAGTCAATTAGGCTATGCATTACTCAACCCAGTATTTGTGGAGCACAGAAGGGAAGCAAAAACTCATTAGCTGAGATGCTGATACTTGAAACAAACAAGATTTCTCTAAAACCAGGAACAAGTCTTGTTGTTTACATGAAGATTAGAGCACTTTACAGTAGATACATGTTTGTGTATGTGTGGCTGGAAGTCCTACAGTGTGGTCCTGCGAGAGTGAAGAAAGCCTGCTGGAAGAGTGCAAGGGAAGAGCTTTTGGGTTGGAAGAGATTCTGCTGGGCACAGGTGGCATTGGTCAGGCACTGGTGGGTGCTGTAGGAGATGGTGCTCAGGTGGTGGGATGTGCCACCTGGGGTGTTTCAGCAGTCTGTTTCACGGAAACAACAGAGCAGAACTTGTTGGCATGGCACACTGAGTGCATTTCCTCAGAGCTGAGCCCTGTTTTTTGTATGGGAGAGCAAGCGGAAAGGCTGTGTGTGTGTGCCGACTGCAGAGCAGTGTGTGAAGACCATGTCCCCATCTCACACAGGTCAGGAGAAGGGGAAGACAAAGAGCAGCAATGATGTTACATGGGAGCTGAGATAGCAGCTGTGGTCACGCCAGCCAAACAGTGGTCCTCAAAGGCTGCTCGGTTTCCTAGCCTTTCTTTTCCAGTATGTTCAATTTTCAGCTGACCCTGAGAAGGTCTTCCATCATTCTTAATGTAAACTCAGGTTTTAGGAAATAAAAGATGACAGACTTGGCCCGTACAAAATGCTGCTGAAAGTACATTTTGAGTGGCATGCAATAACATCTTTTAAAGTAAATCAAATTTTTTCAACATAAATTGGGCAGAATCTCACTGATCTAGGTCACAGTTTATCTGTAGGGGTTCTTTTCAAATAATTTCCTTAATAAAGTCCATCTCATCTAGGGGGGGACGGGAGAACCTGGAAAAAAAACAGTGTATTTTTGCTGTTCCAATGAATGGTAGAAGAAGGAAAAGAAAGCTTTTTCAATCATGTCAGGCTGAGTCTAATGCATCAAGGAATGATTTTGTAGGAGAAACCCTGAAGATAAACTGTAACCTAGATTAGCAGAATTCAGATTAGGTTTTCGGGAGTTTGGAGACTGCGGTACATCCTGAAGCAGTCTTGACATTCATTTAAACTAAAATTGTTGTATGGTTGCTCTTTCAAGAACATAAAAAATATGTTAAGTTTCCATTTAAGTGTTATAGTTGCAAAATTTATTAATTTCAATCTGCTTGAAAAGATTAAAAACAACAACAAAAAAAAACCACCCACAACTTAGTATTTTCCACTTGAACTAGCTATTGCTAGGAAAATATTATCTTTGCAATTATGGTTTGGGGATTTTTTTTTTTTTTTTTTTTTACATTCAACATTGCCATTGAAAGTTGGACATTGGGATTGCAGTTACAAGTGGGGCTTCGGCGTGATTAGTGTTCTTTATTCTGACTTGAAAGCATAAAGCAATTGTCATCAGGTAACCTTGTCCTCTTAAAATTGTTCAAATCTTTCTATTTTTGAACTTATTTGCATTTTGGAATATGTGATGCTATGTTCTAATTTAAAGGCTTTTCAGTAATATGGGTTATGTTTTTCTACAAAATGCTGGCACAAAGCTCATGTGATTCAAAGTGATTTGGTTGTGTTATGCCACATTGGCAGGAGCTCAGTGCTTAATGCAAAACAAGGAGGTGCTGTTATTTCTCGCTGCAGTGTGTTTGCTGGCTGTACGCTAAATGACGGCCTCCAAAGGGCATCGGCTGAATCCGTTGGCATGGGTCAGCATCCTTTATATAGGACTGTCTATAGTTTTTTGGACTTAGAGTCTTTAAAAGGTCCTTTTATCTTACAAATGAGTGGAGTGCTTTAATAGATTGGTGCCCAGAGGGCATGCCTGTTGGCGATTTACCTGCCTTCACGCTGTGTCTTGGAGAATGCATGTGGAGAGGGAAGGGTGCGGCTTAAAGCTACAAATTTGGATGAGTAAAACTTGTTTCTGCTTTGAAGTTGTATGCTTTAGCTGTTCTACATGGGTATATGTTTTCAGAAATGTATTTATGAAAAACAGCGTCAACAGATGCTGGAGATGTTACAAGATTTAGCCATATTTGCAGAATTGAACATGAGCATTAGCCCTCTGGTCTTTTTCATTTCCTTTTCTATTATATAATCAGCATATTGGTAGGTGGCTTTTGTTTTGTCACTTCACCTACTTAATTAATTTAGCTATCTGAGGGTTATGTAATAAAGGTAGAACCATCATAACTGCCAACGTTAACTTTGTCATCCCCTGTAGTCAGCACTTGCTAGCGCTCTGGCGCAATGGGCTTGAATAGCTGCCACACTGTGTGTGTGTGTGTGTTTTAAACCCTAGACAACTGCTGAACTCATTAAAAATACATGCTACCTAAGTTAATGTGCATAAGAAGTTTTGGTGCTGAGATCTCCTTTGAGGATATATTCAACTCTAATTAACTTGGTTTCGTTCTATCCAGTATCAGCATAGGCTTGGCTGAAACCACCTCGCATGGGTTAGACTTGTGTTTTGAAGTCGAGCTGGATGGGATGGCAGATGCAAAAGCGTGCGGAGGTGCCTGCCCTGCCTTCCTCCGGCAGCAGCTGGGCCTGGCAGGGGCAGGAGCACTGGCTGTGCTTCCTGGGTGCAGGGCATCGCTCACAATGGGTGCGTGTCCGTCTGTAGGTATTGTACTCTCAGGCAGAGCTGTGGATTCCTAAAGATGCCCAAAATAATTAGGTTTGCTGTACTGTAATTGAACAATTGCATGATACCAAGCTCTCCTCTGACTGAAACAGATTCTGAATTTTTTCCTCTTATGAAATAGGGAACAGCAGCCTAGAAGACTATCAGTGTTTTATTGGCTCAGCTTTCTCTCTCCATTTATACTTTCTATTCATCATTAGTTCAAGGCTGATTTTCTAGGATTCTGCTAATTATGATTTGTTTTTCAGTGGAGCCAGGCAGCAAGAAGGGGATTACTAATGGTTACATTCGTATTAAGAGCAAATACAAGTATGCAAGGGTATGAAGTACCGGTTCTTGGCTTTTTTTTTGGCAGTGTTGGAAATCGAGCTCTGCTGTTATGTGCAATAAAACAGACTTCACTGAAAGAAGATTATAATATTTTATGAGGGAAGGCTTTCACTGTGTCACTCATTTTATGTTGAAGACAGTCCTCAGATCCATATTCAGGAGTAGGCTGCTGTATTTTGTACAACTGGGAGAATGTATGGATTTGTTGCATTTTCATCACAGCTAGCGATGGAGAATGTTTTGGTCTTTTTAACTAGTACTTGGGTTTTAGTCTTACACAAGGATTTTCTAGATCGAAACCTCAGATAAGATGGATACTAGATGTAAAAACTAGGGGGGAACCGCTACTGGGCAATTTTTGAGTGTTCATTTCCTGAAAATTGGACCTTTTAAAGCATTTCAGGTTGAGTACACTAGAAATTGAGGCATTCAAATCACTAACTGCTTTTGAGAATGACAGCCAGAATCTCCATTAACGTTGCATCGTCTGCTTAGGGGATCACAGAGCAGAGACTGATGTGTCTTTGAGGGTGGAAATGGAGCAGTTTAAGAAGTTACAGTGCTTCACCTGAGATATGGTAACAGCATGCAACCGTGTCTAGTTCATTTCAGAGAAAAACACGGAAATCAGAGGATGATCTAAGGCTGTCTGGTTTGCTTTGCACAGAAGCAGACTACATATGCTCCTATAATAAGTTGGCATGTCTCAGCTGTAAGGATGATAATTTCCAGTTGATGAAAGGTAAATTATAGCTATAACAGGTGGGTGCATTAAAATGCTGATATGCTCCCAGATACCTGTCTGTGTTCAGACAGAAGCGGGACTCGCTGTGCTGGTTTGGACCAGTGGTCAGTCTAATTCGGTACCTTACCCCTGGCAATGATCAGTGCTAGATAACTAAAGGAATGTCACAGGAAATCATGCATTTGGTTATCAAGTGTTTTATCTGCTGGGGAAGTGTTGTTTTTTTCTTTAATGTATCAAGCCAAAGCAGGCTGGTTTAGTCACTGAAATGTGTTCCTTCTAAAATGCGGTTAACTTCTTCTTTCATCCTTTCTTTGCAGAAAAGGAGTTTACTGACGTTTCTTAATGTTTTCCCTTTAGACACCTCAGCTGAGGGTTGGTGTAAGCTGCATGCAAGTCTTTAATCTGGCTTGTTTTTTGTTTTTGAAAATGTTCTTCTGCATCTCCAAAAAAGCAGTCATGATAGATGAATAGTCTGGGGCTTTTTGCTAACATTATAGCCGAAAGATAAAATACTAAATGGGTTTCATGTAGTTATTGTATTGCTTGAGCGTGTCTTCATATTAATTTTAATTAATTTAAACAGGGTGATAGGAGTAAAGTGCAGAGTAGGAAAAGGATAGATCAGAAAAAGCAGATAAGATAGGTGTATTCAAATAGTCAGAGCCTGATGAAATTTGCCCTAGGGTACAGCAGCAACTAGCCAAGCAACCTTTGAACCATTTACAATTATCTTTTAGAAATTGTGAAGAGCAAGAGAGGTCTTGGAGGACTGAAAAGGGCAAATGCAGTACCTGCCTTTGAAAGGGGGAGGTCCGGGGAATTACAGACTGGTTAGTCTAGCTGTGGTGCTTAGAGAATTGGAACAAAATTTTTAATCAGTTTCTGGGAATCTGGAGGATAAAAAGAAGATAAGGGATAGTGGGGAGCGGTAGCTCTGATGTATCATGACTTCAGTAGCTTTTGACGTAACCTCTTGTGGCATTTCTGTGGAATAGGGACACACACATTTAATTGTATGATAAACGAGTGACTGTTTAAAAACAGTGTTTGAAGAACAGTTACCTGCAACTTGCTGTGAAAATCAGGGGACCAAGGGGGTGGCATGAACACACCCCTGTTTGTCTTGGGCTGAGCTTTGTTTGCTGTTCTCTTCACTGATGTGGGCAGGGAAGTACTTACAAGATCTGCAAGTCTGAGAGGGGCTGCAAGTGTTGTGAAGCATAGTTCAGAGGTGGATGGTCATGGCAGGCTGAAAAAGTGTTTGGAAGCCTGCAACATGCAACTTACTGAGCTGAAATGAGGAAATACAAAGCAGTGAGGACGTGGTTAGGCTGCAGAGCCGCAGAAGAGCGCTTAGGTACATGCACTGGATCACCACCTATACACGAGCTAGCAGTTGCAGAGAGGACAAACTCCATCTGGAGTGTATTAGCAGGGCTATAATTCAATTTGAGGTAATGGTTCTGCTGTGCTCAGTGCTGCTCAGCCCCAGACATGGAGCCGTGTCGGTACCTCGGTGAGTGTGGGCTGGCTGAGGGCAGCTCCTGGAGGCGGCTGGGGTCTGGAGGATGGGCGAGATGTGGAGGCTGGAGCCAGTGGGTGAGGGGACCGGTTGCTGTCTGTCTTGGCCGAGGGGTGGACAAAAGCTTTAACTCAGCTTCTGCCAACCACCACAAAGTATGAGAAAGATATTGGTGAGTCAAGAAAGGTGCTGAAAGAGAGTGAGTCAGGCGGAGGAGCATGCGGCTGGCCCGGGGCTGGAGCAGGAGCCACGTTCCCTGAGTGTGGTGTCCCACCCCAGGAGGCTGGTGGTGGTGAAGCAGTGCCTGACTTTTGAGGAGCATGGACAGGACACAAAGCAACGTGCACAGAGTGCAGCAAGGGAAGCCCCAGTCAGATAAAAGGGAAAAAGAGAAGCTCAAAATGAGTGTGGAAGAGTGCTGAAGTAAGGGTCTAAAGAGATTGTGGCACCTCTGTCCTTTGAGGTGCTTGAAAATCAACTGGAGAAGGCTGTGGGCCACCTGATATGACTTTGACATTAGTCCTGCTTTGTTTGGACTAGTGACCTTTCCCATCTGCCTAATTTTTGTGGTTAAGTAAACTACTTCCACCCTCCTTTTCTTGAGAAGATGAAGTTTTTCAGTGCTAGGTCTGAGGTCGGTGGCAGTGCTCCTGCAGATAACGCTTATCAATGGCTGAGAAGGGCCAGGCATTACCAAGGGTGCTTCCCTTCGAGTAGTGTCTCTTAACATAAAGATGTTTGTTTTCTCAATCAAGCTTCAAGAGGAACTACTGTAATCAGCTGTTAAATTTCTTCGCTACTTCAGCATTTTCTTTTGTTAGAAGCACCAGGGTGTTTTCTAGGATGCTGGTGTTTAGCTTCATAGCCTGTGGGGAACCTTGGCATCAAGCACATGGATTGGGAGCTCAAAGGAGATTGTAGCCATGTGATACAATAAACATCTACCTAATCAGAGAAACTTACTGTTTTCTGTTTATTATAATGGGAAACATGTGATGAGTGACTTAAGCATCTATTTGTTCTCCGTGTTTTGCAAAAGTAATAACTATGGGCCTGTAATAGTGACACACAGTCTGTAACATGCAATGGTTAAATATTAATACACCCTGGCTGTGTTTAAAGATCAGGAATGGCTCTTAGGTAATGAATTGTTAACTCTGTTTTTAACTTCGTCAGATTTTGTAAGGTGTCTTCCAGAGGTGTAGTGTATTGCCGTTTAGAGGGATAGTCTGTTTGATGAACCTCATCAACAATTTAACGCAATTGTTTCTCTTGAAAGGCTCTTCTGGGTTAGGATGTTGAGAAATTGACACTCAGGTTTTTGCTAAGGTCTGGTTTAATCACTTAAAAACATGGCCAGGCTGCTTGACAGGTGACCACACAAAGCATTCACAAACGGTTTGTCTTGCTCATCTGTCTCCTTTTTTTAATCACACTGATGGTGCTTTTCTTTTTTTCTGGTTGTTCTGAAACCAATTCCATTAGGCTGGCAGGCGAGCGTTGTTTGGAGGAGCATCGGTGGAGGGATCGTGTCCCATGACAGCTGTGACAGTCCATAGGGTCTGCTTAGCAAATGGCTGCCCCAGCCTGCTGCTGCGGCAGGCTTTCCTGGCACCTACAAAGTGACACCGGAGACTTTAGACCATACGTGTAGTCTCGGTTAATTGTGTTAGGTATTTGTTCTCCCAGTTTAATGTTTGTCCAGGTCTTGTAAATGAAGTTGCTACAGTGAGAAATTTTATGGTGTCCAAGTTCGAGATGATCCAGCTTATCTTGTTGACTTTCTCTTGAGCTGTTCCTTGTGGCTCTGCTCCTCTGGCCAGCGTGCGGAGGTGACAAGTGGGGCTTTGTCCTGAGTTTTGCTTTATGGTCATTATTTCCAGGTGACAGACAGCATTTTATGCTGCTGTAAAAGCTATGCTGTTCAAATGAAGTTCCGTTTCACATGCAAACAGTTGGATTTTGGGAAGTTTCAATCTGTTTATTTGGGGAGTACAAATTATTGGCGTTGCAGGAATCGGAGACCCTAACTGCTGTGGTACACAAGGAAGAAGGACTGATAAAATGTATGCTACAGATGTTATGACAAGTACGTCATATTTTTTTGCTGGATAGCAGAGTGACTGATTGGCTGTAGACATTCCTGACACTGCCTGACAGAAAGGGTTATTTTATCTGAAAACAGTGCAGTTACAGATGAGAGAGCTCCTGAAAAACATCACTCACTTTTACTAGCGACATCCATCACTTCCTAATTATGGCTGCTCTCAGGTGGAGAAAAGTTCTCCCCATTGTTCCTCCAGAGCTCCTCTCGTCGCTGCTGCAGCAGCGTGGCTTTAAAGTTGGTCCTTTATCTGGGGCCCAGGCACCCGTGGACTAAATTAATGCACAGAGGTGTCTGTCTGTGGTAGCTGGGATCCCACTGGCACAGGAAGGGCCATGGCCAGCCGCTGTGGGAAGCGAGCGGCTTTGTAGTGCAACCACCCGCTTTGCAGCACGGAAGATCTGTGAAGCTCCGGTTTGCAAGTTGGAGTTTTCATTGTCCTTTGAAAAGCTGAATCAAGTCAGAGCAAGCCGGGAGTGAAGTGAAAAGAGAAGCCCTTGGTACCGTTCAGAAACAGGGTCTCACTTTTCCACTGCGTGCACTTAGGTGTGATGGCAGGAGCGTGGCTGTCCGGGTGCCCCATGAGCTCCCCTCCCTGTGTGCCTGCACCCCAAGGCACGTGCCCTGCTGCCTCCCGGCCAGGTGGAGCTGCTGGAGGGGGTTTTCCACAATGCTCAGTCAGCTTAGCTCTTCCCCCCTGAATATGTTAGTCCTGGTGCCATGCTAAAACACTCTGGAAAAGCTGTGGACTTCTGCCTGTGTTTCAAATGCCCAAGTGGTTGGAAAACTTCATATCCGTGGGAGCCCTTTGCCTGGCTGGGTGTCTCGTGCTGCGATTTGCTCGAGCCCACCTGCTGTGTGCAGCTCAGATTTTCTGCTGGACTCTTAAGAAATTTATTTTCCTTTGCCATGTTAAATAATTCTTTTCTAGTAGTCTGATAGCAAGAGCAGTGCAGGAGATTTACTTTTTTCTGTGTGCTACTGTTTACATACGGATAAAAATAACAGTTGGTTGAAGTATTGTTTGCTTTCATGTATATGTGCGCCATGTGTTCCACCCTCTCTGCCTGGAATTCTTTTTATTTACTTTGTGTGGCTCATCGATCCGAGCGCAGGCATGGAGACGCCGAGGATGCCATGGTGATGGGGTCAGCGTAGGTGCCTGCGTACGTGGTGTGGTCAGGGAGGAATAAATGAGCGTTTTCAAAATTGTAGTTTAATTCCAGTGACTTTGCAGATGAAGTATTTACAGTTGCTGAAATGGTCTGTGCTGCCCCGTGCTGCCTTTTCCCTTTGAAGAGTAGGTGCCTTGCAGCCCTTTCCTGGCTGCTGGTAATTGCAGTAATTAAACACACCTGGTAATGACAACAGCCCTGATGCACCCTCTGCTCCTGAGGACACTGATGTCCTGAGGTCAGGAGCACCCACTGCTGTTTCACACAGCCCTCAATTTGAATGCAGGCTCAAGGTTAGAGCTGCGCTCCAGAGGCAGGCAGGAGGGGATAGCAATGCTCCCCGCGTGCTCCCGGTTTCCTCCTGTGAAGTGGAAGTACGGACGGCCGAGGTCCTGCTGAACCGAGCTGGTGTTTTATTGTTTCACGCATACACTTCGTTTTGTACCACTAAAGGAGGGCTTGTTCTTTGGAAAATGACCCTAAGGTATTATCTCTCCTGGTAGGAAGAGGGGAGTGCAGAAGAGATTAAAGTAACTTAAAAAGAAAAATAGGCTTAGTGATGCTGTGGTCCCCAGCTCGCCAAAGCTTTGGCGGCCAAACGCCGTGAGCACTGGTTATGGAAGAGCATCGCCCATGGATTTCAGCAGCAACCATGGAACTTCAGAGTCCCAAAAACTGCTGTGTAGTTTAACAGATTGAGTAAAAGCTCCCAATGTTGTTGAAGTTCTAGAGGAAAAAATGATTTGCACTAACAGCTAAGTTTTCTTTTTTTTTTTTTCCCCAAAAAAGTCTGATAATGGGTGGAAAAAATCGACCAACCAACCATACAACAACAAAACCACCACCAAAAATCTGAAATCCCCCCTACCCAATTTCCGAGGACTGAAATGCTTCATTATCCATCAGCTCCCCAAAGGCTAATTTGTGGGGATGGTGGTGCCAGAGCAGAGGCTTTTGCAGGGAAAGTGTGGGAGAGGCCATCTGTCAATATTGTTCTTGCTGCTTTTCCAATGCTTTTACAAATTGATAGTCTGGGAGTTGTCTCTGCTGCAGGTAAAGCCTGTTTCGAGCCCTTGTGTGTTGATATTTTATTGAAGTGAGACATGAACGCTCTGGGGAAAATGGCATTGTGAGATGAAGCACTCTGATACGTGCATATAGCTTAAATGTCATCTTACCTAAAAAAAAGATAAAGCAGATGTTAATTGTAAAACTGTACTTCATGTACATTTCTCTGAAAGCATTTCATCTAATTCAGCATATCTGAGCACATGACTGCTGTGTTTATCCATCCTAAAAATGTTTCTTTGAAACAGTTCTGTGATTATGCAAATACATAGTTTTAATAGAAGGGAGAGTAGATTTAGGAGTCTCTGATTAGAGAGAATATTTTCTTCCAAGATTAAGAGTCTGAAGTAACAGTCGATGTTATCATTTGTTGTGAAGGAGAGAATTGCAGGTCCACGTTTTCTCCTACCATTAGATAAGCAGTTTGACTGGAATAGCAGTTTTAATCTGTTTTAATGATGTTTTTCCAATATGAAAGGGGCCAGGAGATGCATAAGTCTAAAGGTCTGCTGGTAATTGTCGAAGTGATGGGAGTTGTTTACCGAACGTACAGTGACTGGATTGTTGCTTCTCGCTGCGAGCGCGCGCGTGACCTTTGTTCGTGGCTTAAAGTATAATTAAGGAATACGTGCCTCTGTGTATTTAGAAACAATAAAACCATCCCACTTGCAGATGTCGAGGTATTTAGGGATGGCAAATACAAATGAAGCAGTTTGGTGAGTGCTGGTGTTAACTGTTAAGTTATTTACCGATGTTCCCATGCCTTTCTCCAACGCAGCTGAAATGGTGTCACAGCAAAGCTTTCCGTAGGCTCTGCCTCACGCTGCTGAGGTCATGGCTGCTTATCGTGCCTACGGAGGTACAGCTCCGTCAGCTTTTCCAGGTGATCCCGAAGGAAAGAAACTAAGAAATCCTAACCTGCTGTGCCTTTTGCCTACAGTGCGTGCCAAGCCTTTTGCAAGCTATTTGCAGAGATATTAAATAGGCTTTGCTTCTTGTCCTTCTCTGCTGGCATGGTCCTGCACCTGCAATGTGTATCCAGTTGTAGGAACCTCAGTGAGGGAGAGAAAGGCAATTGGAGGCAATTCTCTGCTGAAATCCTTCAAGGCTGACTTCTTAAACTCATGTTGTTCCCTAATGCCCATTGTTTCTGGGGCTGTCAGGGTTAACAGTGGTCACTTTGCAGCAGGTGGGCTTTCTTAATCTGTTGGTTTGACACGCTGCAGTGCAAGCTTTGGGTTGCTCCAGCACGTGATGCCTTGTGCCTGGGCAAAGGAGGAAATGTGTGCATGGCTCATGGCAGTAGCAGATCTTAAAAGGATTGGTTTGAAGCTGCTTGGAACCTTTTCTGAATGTGAAAAACTCCCGTGCTAGCTGTCCTTTCACAAAGCTGGAGAAGTGCTTCCACAGACCTGGAAGCTGCCGGCAGGATGCTGGGGCCAGCACATCCCTGGTGCTCCCCATCCTGCCCAGCTGCCCCTATCCCTCAGCACCATCCCCCTTTGTCCCTTTTCATCCCGAGCAGCGTTGGGTGTCTCTGAGGGAGAAGGGTGTCACCGCTGCTCCAGCACCATGGTGCTCAGTTGGGGTGGGCACAGGCAGGGGCATCGCTGCTGAGACATCCCCAGCCGCAGCCCAGGGCTCTGCAGCACGTGGGCACCGCCGTCTAGTTGAGGCAGGATTTCTTTGGGGCAAATGAAGTGTCTGTCACGACTGAATTAATGTAAATATTTCTAATAACGCGCGCGTGCGTGGAGAAATACATATTTAGCAGCTGCAGTATTTGCACCACAAACTGCGAAGAGGATAATGTAACACCTTTTAAATAAAGGAGGCAAGAAGGGAAATCCCCAAATTTAGCCTCGTTGCTGGATTGTGAAACTTGATAATCGGCTGTCTTGGAGTATGGGAGGAAAAGGGCATCACTAAATAGGGGGAAAGGACCTGAAAACAAACACCCTCTCTGGATCCTCTTACAGCAGAATATTAGACTGGTTGGAAAGAAATCTAAGATCTCTGTAAGAAGTTAAGCAATAAAATTATGGAGAGTGGGTGTTGTTTTTTTCCCCATCCATACAACCACGGTTAGCTGACTACATGAGAAAAGGCCTCTGGTATGTAAATGTGTTTGTGTTTTTTTTTTTTTCCTTCCGAGGAAGGAATTCAAGATCTGCTGTCAGTGCTGTGCGTTGCCTGTGCTGCAAGCTTTCCTTTCTAAGGGTTGTTAATAAATAGAAAATTGACAACTTCAAGAGAATTGATTGAAGAGAGAGGATTTTCATCAGATTTTTTTTCCACCCACTTGGAGCGATGAAAATCTGCCCAGGGATCTTTCTCATCCCTCTTGTTACTGCCTGAGCCTAATGCCTGGACCACTTTAAAGGCCATTAGTACCAGGAACAAAAGTTAAAAGAAAACAAAGTCTCATTTTCAGTCGCTTTCCCGGTTATTCATTTTGGATTCAGCGCATGAACGACTTGTAGTTCACTGTGTGGCTGAGTCGCGGGATCAAGGCTACAATGGAGGCATTGTCATCACCTTTCTCTCCCTGCTCCTCTGTGCAATGAAGTTGAAATCCTGCTTTTGGCATCCAAGCTGTTGCTTTGGTGACCAATTATGACTCCAGAAGTATACATTGTGGTCTTGCTGAATAGTTGAAAGAGCGTAAGGAAAAAGATAAATGTGTTCAAACACAAGTCTGTTTTGCAAGCCTTCAAGGTGATTCAGAATAGAGTTGTTTGCGTATTTTATTTAACCTGATATGTAAGCATAGTGTTGGGAATTCAAATGTCAGTGTTACAAATCCAGAAAATATAATTAAAGGTGATTTAACACTCAATGCTGTGCCCTTTCCGTACACGTTATAATTACCTTTAATTTTTGATAGTATGGAGTTCTCAGTTTCACTGAGTTGCACTGCTTGTCTGCAGTTATTTAATTTTAGAAATAATTATGCTAGTCACTTAAAACTGTTTTTTTTTTTTTTTTTCTTCTAGAAGCCTAAAACAGAATCTGTAATTCAGGGTTTAGTGGATGCATCTTGGTCTTACTGATGTTTCTGAAAGTATTTCTGTGAATCTAACAAGTTTATGTGAGGTATTTTTAGATTGAAGAGGGAGCTTTATGCTAGTGACATTGCAGAGGTGAAAGAATGAGAAAAATGGTAAATTCCACAAACACGTTGATATAGCAGCTCCGTCACAGGTAAAGCCCAAAATTCAGCCAAATTGGAGTGTGCAAACAGGAGAAAAATGGGTGTTTTCAGGGAGAAGAATCACGTGCGATGCTCCAGCAGAATTTTCTTATTTTCTTTGAACGCTTTCAGCAGTGATGTTTTTAGGATTTGTTCATTGCTTCCCACTGCATTTAATCCCCTCTGCTGTGCTTCGTGTGGTTCACGAGGTCCTTGGGTCAGTGGCGGCTCCGTGCGCAGACACGCTGGCCGTGCCACTCACACGCAGTAAGTGACAACCCCGATGATTTAATGACAGTCTCTCCCGTAACGTGCTGATGCCGCAAGTTACTAATGCTCTCGGTGGGCTAACGAGTACGTCCATTCGCCATGCTGGGTAGGCTGCTTTGTTTGTCCTCCCCAAAGATTAGTGTTTATACTCCCTTGATAAAAGAAAAAGCACTCCAAGCATGTGTTCAAAGGGAAAACTCTCCTAGATCTGGCAGGCAATACAATTTCACTAATAGCTGCAGATACTTAAGTAGCCTATTTTCATAATCCCATAGGTAGTTGTTAAGAGCATTTTCTCCTACTGGGAGAATATCTATCCTTCTCTTGAACTTCTTGTCAGCTCTCACTGTATTTATGACCTTAATGGAGTTTCCAGCAATCATGCTAAGATACAGTGGGCCCTAAGTATATCCATATATCTGTACTTGATTTTACGCCTAGTAGCACCTCAGGTTGGTGTAGATGGACTGTTTGGGTCACGTCTGTAGTAATAACACAGACATGTCCCATGCCCTCATAAATGTTCCTTCCTTGGTGGTTGAACCGTACTAAATTTAGACCAGCTTTGTAGTTGCATTTTGCTCATTTAAATGAGACTATTCTCTTGGGCTAGATTGCATCTGCTACTGAAATAGTACCTAGGGCAGAATTAGTAAATCAGCCATTTCAGTGCATTTTTTCCCAAAATCTGGTGTGTGAAAGAGAATAGATTGACAACCCAATAACTTCTCACTGGGGCTTATGGAAATTACGAAGTCAATTGTATCATGCAGGAAAGCTGCACAGTGCAGCTTGTTTTCTTTTCCTTGTGTAGTTTTTAAGTACACTGTGACGGTTTTGGGCTGGGAATAGTGTTTTAAGAGGAGACGCTTTGGTGCCACTCTGAGCTTTGGAGCTGAAGTCACACGGAGCTGAAGAACCAGATTGTATAAAGAGGATTTCAGAAGCTGATAATAAAGGCCTTACTCATTGGTGATATAAGAATAACAAGTATGTTGCAAGGAAAGATTATGATCTCTGTTTCAAAACAAAAGAAGTTACCTGGGATACGTATTCTTATTTCGATCGATAAGCCAATATGTAGAAATGTCAAAGTTTTGGCCAGGAAGGACTTAAGCCTTCAGAATTAAAAAGCATCTGTTCCTGAAATCTGAGCTTCTGATCCCTCTAATCGCTAAATAAAGGAAGAAAGAAAGAAAATAGTCTCCATTTTACTTATTTTACCAAATATCCTGTTCTACAATAACTTCATTAGTTTTTGCATGTTGATCTGTAATTTGTAGGCATTCAGGGGTTGGGGGGGGGGGAAGCTAATTTTGATGACTTTGTAAGATTCTATTAGAGCTATATAAAAATAAGTATTTTGGTAAATGAGTACAGCATTACTGCCTTGAGCATCTGGAGGCTTCCTGGTTGTCCAGGAAGAATTATCTAAAGGTTGGTTGCAAAGGATGTGCTGCCTGGTCTTGTTCTTGTCAGGCTGCTGGTGACCGCCTCACTCTGAACCTTTACCCAAAATAAATGGGGAAGTGCTTAAAGAAGTTTCAAGAATATAAAGCACTGTTTATGGGCTGTTCTCCATTATGTTTTCCTCAGTTTATAAGGAATTACAGGTCCTATCTTGTCTCTGCACTGCAATCAGCTGTGATTCCCAGATCAAATTGCAAGGCAGAGACAGGATCTTTGGTCTGGCTGAGGAAGGAGACAAATCCTTGAAGGCATCTCTTCAAAGAGGGGCCATCCTCATTAACAGGTCATTATCAGATGTAGCTGTGCTGCTGGAAGGAACTTAGTCTAGGTGAGTTGTAAATCTTGAAATCTTCAGGCTTCTTGTTCGGTAAATCCCTCATAAAAGGTGAGGAAGCGTGTGGCAGTTGCTCTGATAAAAAAATAGAAGTGGAAATGTGCGAATGCTGTGCTGAAACACAGCATTTACCAGAAGATTCTCCTTCTGAAGGGTTTGCTAAGGGCTTAACCTCCTGAAGATGTTGAAAATAAAGGAGAAGCGCTGTTCTGGCGTTTGGAAGCATGCTGGTCCTTTCCTTAGAGATTGTTTACTGCAGAGGACATAGGCTTTAGCAAATTTTTCTGATGTTATTGAAATATAACCGTAGTCCCTGGGTAGGAGATTATTTTGCAAAAGAAAATCAATCTAAAACTGCCTTGAAATCTCTTTTAGAGGCTGGTAAGTACTTTGCGTTATGCAGTAATTGGGTCACCGTGTGTAGTTAAGACTGCTGCTTCTAGAGGCAGCCTGGGCATCTCCAGTCTCTACCCACTTCTCTACTTCTGCTTGCTCCAAATCTTTTTATCATAAGCAGCCACACAATGCATCAGATCAGGAGTCTGCTTCAGGTTGAACAAAATTGTATTCCCCCCCCACATACTTTTACCTTGCGATTGGGGTTCCCTGATCCAGCTCACTGCACAAAACTGAATCGATGTATCCGAGGGGGTGACTGGACTTGGACTCTGTGACTGCTTAACCCATCACAGTTGCTGAAAGATGTGATTTTCAAATTACAGCCTCAGTTACAAGAGATGGATGTATTATGTTACACTGAAGACTGCTATTATGAAAACTCAGGCTGTGTACCCAGGGTAGCGGTGATTCCTGTTGATATGTCAGATTCCTCCTCTTTTAAAAGAACCTTCCATGGTTTTCAAAGTTTAAAGTCAAATTTAAAGTTTTCTACTGTCGTAGAGCATATGATTTCACTATTAGATGTGAATCCTAGTTGTGTCCTATTTTACTTAGAAGTTTTGGGACTATGAAAATTAGGTATTAAAAAAAGTTGATCCTCATTTTCTTCTGCTTTGTAGTTACTGGGCGGTTGGCTTTCAGTTGGATTCATAATGACTTGCTAGTGCTGTTATCACTTAAAGCTTTAAGAATAAATGCTAGGTTTATGTGGTTAATCTCAGAACAGGTAAATAAACTGGTCATGCAAAGGAGACTTGTGATGGGTAAAGTTTTCAACTTGTAGTCTTAGTTTTTCCAGAAAATGCATTCACCAATGTCCATTTTTGGATTTTATCAACAACAGTGTTATTCTAGGATACAACTGGTCATTCCAGGAACAGTGATTTATTGTTTGAAGGCAGTCTGTGAAGAGTCTGTTCTCCTCCATTACATTTTTTGGAGGACATCAATGTAATTTCTTCTAGTAGGCTGGCAGATGAAGGGAGTAAAATGTAGAGCCTTTCAGTCTGAGGAATACTCTTAATTTCATTAATGAAGTTGGAGTGATGGGTAATGCTGAAATCCTGTATCTGTCTGCCTTAAATGAAAGCTGGCTGATTGCTCCCTACTCCTGCAGAGGAAGCAGGGGCCATGCTTTCTTAACTTCAAGAGCAGGTGTGTGTTGAATCTCAAATGATTAGACTCATAAACACAAAAAGCCCTTGGATATAGAAATAGCAAGCATTTTATTCTGAGTTTTTCCTAGCAGAAATAAATTTAGTCTCGTAACTACATTTTTATTAAAAATTTCAAGAGAGAAAAACACCTGATCTTCACCAAGTCTGCATTCCTGGTGCTTGATGCTCCCAGCGGTGAGATTTATCATTAAAAGGTGATTTTAAAGTTGTTTATACCAGCAATATCCTGCTGTATTCTGTAATATTACTTTGCTTTTTACTTACCATCTCCCATCCACACATCTCAGCGTGTGTTGGAAGGTGCTCAACATTGGCCTCGTGTGCTGATGCATTGTCCACAGAGGTCAGTCCTGACTCCTGCTTACAGACAGTGCAGGTGGAGGAGGCTGTTCAGTGCTAAGGCATGTCTTAAAAGAACGGAAAAAGGAATCCTGTCTTGATGGGGGCTGAAGGATCGACACGGTGGCTGGTACAAAGGCACAGGTGAAGTCCCTGTCACGTGGAGGGGACTGTGGAGCGAGGGTGTCACCACCATTACCCATCCGTTATCTTCATGGTATCGCTCCATCATCCTGGGTAAGTTCTTGGGCAGTAGTGTTTGCCTGGTATTAGTTAAAATATCATTGGTTTTCTGTTTCATTAGTTACTGAGTATTGTGATACTGCTATTGTGAGATGTTAGGAACCTTTGTTCATACCACCACAATCACATCAGCCAAAAATTAGGGTCATAAATTAGGTACGTGGCATGGGAATGCCAGCGTGTTGCGCAGGGGGAGCGCCCTGTGCTAGCTAGCACAGGGCATGGAGGCAGGCTGGAGGCCCCTTGCCTTCGAGAGGGACAGCAGCAGGCTGTTTCTTTGGCTTGGTCCACGTGGCAGCAGCTGGAGGCTGAGCTCCGGTGTCCAGGTGGTGCCGGCGTTGTTCAAACTGGAGCGCGTGCAGGATGATAAAGGTATGCGATTTCCTCCTGACACCGAAGAGGCTGTAGCGATTCCACGTGAGATGTGTGGGAGGATGGGGGAAAATCAACATTTGCCAAATAACAAGGGATAAAATCTGGTGGAATAACAAAGTTTCTGTCAAAATTTGAGAACAACAACAAATAAAAAATGAGTACCTATGCTCCAAAAAATTGCTGGAGGGAAGACAGGGAGGAGAGGAAAAAGGATACCACGGCATCGTGTTGCACATCGACTCAGTTCACCTGGATCAAGAAGCATGCTCCCGGAGGCCCCATAGGTGTCTGTGAATAATGTCTCTGAATATTCTGCTTGTTAGATTGCTCTTTTGTGCATGTGCACGTATGACTGGGATTTTCCAGAAGCTCCAGGCCGCAGAGGCGTGCAGGTTGCGCAGCAGGACATGCGTCGGGACATCAGTGGGCGAGCGCTGTGCTGGCAGGCAGAAGTTTTTCTTCTCTCTAAGCCCTGAATAAAAAAGTGAACTTGTTTGTGGGGCACAAGCTGTAAGAAGGTGTCTGCAAAGCGTTACGTAAACTGTCTTTGCTTATAGCGTAGTTGGTCTCTGTTCATTTTGGTGCATGTCAGAATCCGTTCATTCCTGTAGGACGATGTGGCTTCACCCACTTCGAGGTGTAAGACAGCGAAATAGCGAACGGGGCTGGCTCCAGCTGTCTGAGGGAAGCATTTTGCTGAGTGAAAATGGAACAAAACCAGCTTTAAGGGTGGTGGTTCTCTTGTGTTTCACTGGAGGAGTTACTAAAAGTTGAAATTTCAGCCTTCCTGATGGCTGTTTGAGCCAGGGTGGCACTGGCAGGGCTGCATGCGCGTGTCAGAGGCTGCGAGCAGGGGTGTGCCTGTGGGAGCTCACGGGGCTTCTTCATTCTGCTCCTCTGCCATTAGCCAACGAAGCAAAACGAGTGGGAGGTCTGCGAAGCCAGATCGGTGTTGATAAGGGAAAGCACAGTTCCCATTGCAAAGATATAAAAATACACTTTAATAAGGCAGGGAAAGGCAGAGCAGGAAGGTGTGACTGGATGCCGAAGCCATAAATACTCGAGCTGGAAGCAAGGCACGCATCTCTCGGGGTGCTGTGAGGAGAAGCAGCGCGTCCCCTCCCTGTCTTCATGCCTGCCCCTGGCATCAGCCCCGACTCCTCCCATCCCAAATGAAGGAGATGTGCTTTAGTCAAGCAGAATTTGGGCTCAGGATAGCAGCAGCTCGATGAAATGTATTGTCTCTGGGGTTGCGAGAGACCAGGCTGATAATGTAAACTCATCCTCTGACCTGGGGTGTTGTAAATCTGAATTTGAGGGCTTGGCGCTAAGTGCTGCTGCATGTGGCTGCGTGGATGGCAGCATCGCTTCCCCGGGCATCCCCACTATGAAACAGGCGGCTCCTGTGAGCTCAGGTTTTCGTCTCAGTACGTCTGGCTGAGATTGGGAGCAGTTACTTATGGGATGCAGATGTCCTTGGCCGTGGAGGGTTGCCAGAAGAATTGCCTGATGTTTCTGACGAGGCAGTAGCTGTGTGGTGACGATCTTGCTGGCGCGTGGCTCGGCGTGCCGTTTGTCTCCTTGCCGAGGTATCCTCGGTGCTGCTTAGCATTCAGAGAGCCGTGCGGAGACCTGGGTCTTGTTTAATCAGTTTGGTTCTGATTGCTTCCGTGTATCCACGGGTCGCATCTTGAATTCAGCGTTTTGCATTACAAATCTGCTCTCTAGAGATGGGCAGGATATATAGCTCCATCTGCTGCGCTTGGTCTTAGCCCTTTTTCACGGAGCCCTCTTACCAGGTGAAAAGCACAGCCCACCAAGATTCCTGCTAATCGTTGGTGTGTAATTATGAAGATGAGTGCTGATCGGGTCCTATTCTGCAAAGCAAGGCAAGGGCTGCAGATAGAAGGGAGGCATTCACCCGGGCTGCCAGTGCAGGCCCCCTGCTCGCTCAGTCTTTGCAGTGAGCTGGGTGACAAGAGCCTGGTTATTCTCCTTGCGTGCTGGCTCCTAAATGCCAGAGGAGATGTGGGGAGGTAGATTTCTCACAGGAGTATCATTTGTTCTCTTTTGTTTCGTGACATTTGGATGACAGTGTTTTTGAAATGGCCATTTCTGCTATTACTATTATGAGAAAGAGGTTAGTCTGAAATCAGTATTTGAAAGTGCTGGTAAATACAGTGTTTATGCACCATCAGCAGATAGATGACCATTTTGATTTCTTATCTCATTGTTCTTCTGCTAGAGCTTGAACCTCTGTTGTCGCGGGGTTATAAGAGATAACCTGTGTATTTGTGGGCTTTTCTGAAGGTGGAATAACTAGAATTCAAATGTTCTGCAGCCTTTCTCCAGCATGGCATTATAAATGGTCATACCTAAAACTAAAGGTTTAGTGGAATTGAAAGAAACAAAGGAATAAATCTGTTCAGAAAACTTTTGCAAGGTAAATTTTTGTGTTTTTGTAGGAGCTTAGTAACTGGAGTAAGCTTCTGCTGTTCTTAAGATAGCAGTATTTACTTTTTTCCCATTTCATAGCTTTTAAAAATCTGTTCTCACAAAATCGTGTCAAGGAGGCGGATGAGAGCTACCGCTGATTTTAGAGTTGGGGAGTACAAGGTGCCAAAGTGGAGTCACACTCTGCAAGGCCACCGGAGTCCTTGTGCTGGGAGGCAGGAGTGGAGTTCTGGACCTGCCCTGCTGCTGAAAACACAGCCCTCCTCCTCGGCTCTGCCGCTTCCAGCGTACAAGCAAAGCACCATGATGGTGGTGATAATATTCAAAAGAAAATCACAGTGGATTGATGGTGAAATAAGTGTACGGTATCATTTTTACACAAATATATGGACATAAATATAAATAGCATAAATAATGAGTAAATATGATGTATATACAGAATGTATGAAAGTCTTTTGGAAAGAAACTCGTAGCAGGTCTACACCAAAGTCAAGTAAAACCAGTCAGATCTGCTTGCTAAGTGAAAAAACCTGGAGAGGCAGAGCAGCTGAGGCTGGCGGCGGCTGCACGGTGCAGGGAGGAAGATGTCCAACAAGGTCTCTAACGTTGACCCATCCCTACCTTCAGGGAACCTTTTCTTGGGGTTTTTCACCTGCGATGCTGCCTGTTCGATGCATGCACAAAGTCTGGTCATGCGGGCTGGGAAGGCGCCAGAGGAGCCTGAACTGCATTGTGCATGCAGCGGGTAGGCTTGTATCATCCCCATCAAGTATGCGTTCCCTTTTGTGTACGCGATGACTTGGACAGCTGAATCTAAAAGCTCCTCTTGAAAACAATACATTGAGAGATTAAAGTTTTGAACAAGGGCTCTGGCAGGTAGCTCTGAAATATGACTGTAGTTTAAAACTGTTCTGAAACAGCTGTAATGACAGTAACATCATCTATTGCTGTCAGAGAGAAACACAATTTCTTCCTCTGTGGGGAGAAGGAAGTAGCTGGTTAATGGCTAGAGACTTACCTCTCGAGATCTACCTTTTAGATGATGTGCTAAAAAGAGAGGTATGGCTTTCTTACCACGTAGACATATTTATATATTTTGTGAGGTTTATTTATGTTAGTTGCTTTCCTGGCGGGGTTAATGAGGTGGTGACTGGCAGCCAAGTAAATTTAACGTATTCATAGGTAATGGTATTAGAAATGAAGTCTGAAAAGGCTGGCTGGCAGCCAGTCTGGGGTCCTCGTTTCTCACTGTGCAGCTGGGAGATAAGCTGCGAAGAGGAGCATCTGTGAAAGATGGAAGATGAGAGAAAAATGTTTAAAGTTGTAGCTTGGTTTTTACCTCCCAAACGCCACCAGCAGTGCTGACGCCCATTTGGTTGTTCATCAGAGAAGGTGCTGCCTGCGGAGGCTGTCACAGCACGGGCAGCTGCAGGTATTGGCGCTGCGCTTCCCTGGCTTGATGGAAGCTGCTCTCTGTCCTGACCCTGTGTTTCTGCTAATCCCAAAAATTGTTCGTAACCCTTTTCAGCAAAAAAGATAATATAAATCTATCATAAAACTGGATATAGATTGCTATATGAAGGCCTGGTTGGGGGAAAAATAGTCAAGATGAATTTCGTTAGTGTTTGTACTCGTAAAAGTTCATTTTGGAGACTGTAAAGGATGAGAAGCACACCTGCAGGTTTATGGTGTTTCATGAAAAAGGTGCCTGCCTCTCTATTTCTGGAAAGCCTGATGTTAAAGTGTGTGGCTTTTAAATTATTATCGAGGCTATATTGCCACCCCCCTCCTTTCTGAGGTGATGTTTTGTGTTTCTAATGTGTGTTTTCATTTTGATTCATTCTAGTTTCACAGCTATGGCCTTAAGTAATCATTGCAAATAAAGCAAATCTGTTTTGGTTACATCAACAGGGCATTTAATGTCCACACAACTGCTAATCATTCTTCAATTTGTGCAATTAGAATAAAGCTCAGGTCATAAGCGGGAGAAATACGAGAGAGTCTGAAGCTGCCGTGTTGTCGTCTGCTCTTGGCTTGCGCGCTACAGAGGTGATTTCTGTCTGCTCCTGAGCCGGGGCGTATTTCCCCCGGTTTAATTAAGCTCCAGCCCTCTCGGTGCTTCTCCTCGCAGCGCAGCCGGCGGTCTCGATTCGTTGCTTGGTCTGGAAGAAGATACAGCCGTGGCACAAAGGACCGGGGTTTGTTTCTCGCGGTACGTACTCATTGCTGCTAAGTGCTCCCATTGATTACAGCCGTGCGCACACAGCTGAAAACAACACGGTTGGTGGTTTCGAGGAATGCTCACTCTACTGCTCAGGAAGCCCTCGCCGTGCTGCTTGAGGACTTTATTTTGAAACAGAAGTGGAAATGTCAGGCAAACATGTGCAGGCGTTGCAGCGCGGGCTGGCTGGAGGGGCTGCCTGCTGGCTCCCACCCGCTGGCTGTGGCCCGAAGCGGGGCGAGGGGGGCACTGGCTGCGCTGTGCCTGCATTTTATCCCCTTCTAAATGGCAGGTGAAAAGCTTCAGCTAATGCTCCCTTAATAATTAATCGGTGTGTACAGGCACATCTTGGAGCCATTTTCATTTTATATGGTATGATAGACTTTTGATTAATTACCCTGGCTTGTAGAGTTGTAATAGATTAGTGTCTTACTTAAGGGGAGGAAAGGCTGTACTTTTCTTGTCATTGACCAAACACTAATGGATCCGTTAGGTGATGCAGCCGGCTGTGGTGCGTGCTGCCTTGCTAACACGGCTCCTCCACTGTGCAGCACGAAAAGCGCGTGCCTGTTGTGACTGCGTGTTTCTGCTACCTGATTTTGGGCTGGGGCTGGACACTGCTGTCGGCGCTGCTGGAACAGGAGCGGATTAGTCTTGCAGAGGTGCAATAAACCTCAAAGTTAGGCACCTTCTTGCTAAACCATCTCGGCTACCTAGCGTTGTGCTGAATTGAGATTACAGGTGACATCCTTTCAGCTGTCTTGAAACACACTTGAACACTGGGAAGTGTGTGAGAAAAGATAGCAAAGGGGGGAGAAATGCAGCCATAGGCAGTGACGGATGGCACCTCCGGGGCTAGCCTTCCTGCCAGTCAAACCGTCTGTGTCAGCTTTATTGAGGGTGCTCATTGCCTGGATTACAGCAAGGGCAGGGCATGCTCTAACAAGGTCTGGTGCCGTAACAAGGTCTGGGACTGTCCCAAACACTGCAGCAAGACCCTTTGATGCTGCAGCTGTTTAATCTGAATAACAAGTGCATGTTTTCATTGAATTTGGTAGGAAAATGAGCAGTGATAGGGTGGGCCTGTGAGGCACTTTTGATAGTTTTATGTATAACAATGGCTTTTTTCCTTTTTTGTGTGAATGGGCCAGAGCATAGATAACCCTTTTTGAAGTAACGTTGAGCAGAGACTGTTTGCATCTTCCTTTGTTACGCCATCCATCTCCTCTCGGTATTATTTATCTGAGACAACTTTGGCACTGCTCGGCATCCATTAATCTATAGCATGTGTAGAGCCTGTCCCGACATACTTGCATCCTCTGAAAATACAGCAGAGTTGGAAGAAGGCCTAAAACTTCACTTTAAATTGGGTCTTTGGTAGTTTTGTGAACGGTGCTTTGCACAAGCAGCCAGAGAGAGCCTGATCCATGGTGCTGTGTTGGTGATGGCTGGAGCACAGCACCACGAAAGCGCTCTGCAGTGGTGTGAAGAGGTTGGGGGCAGGAGGAGGAGGAGGGGAGCTGAGAAGTAATGCTGTAAAAAAAAAAAAAAAAAATCCCAGTCATCCCTGCTATAAAATGCTTGGGGGCCTTTTGGCTGAATGCAGTGAGCAAAGAGCAGGCCTGCCCGGCGGTCAGCGGCCGTTTAGCAGTGAAATACTGTGTAGTGGTCGGTCGTGCGCTCCCTGCTTCCTCTCGGCTGTTGAATGGATGAAGGAAGGGACTCCACTGCATCTGTGAGCAAGTCTGCTGGCCTCTGGGAGACCTCTCTGGCTGTGACACCACTTCAGAGAGGGAATTTTCTGAAATAAAGCAGCTAACGGGCACGGAGACATCAATAACTTCACCAGCAGCGTGTGAGCTTGTCCACACTCTGATGTCAACCACATAAAACCTCGGTATTCCCAGTTCTGCAGGAGGTGGTATTTATAGAAGCAAATGCACTAGAAGAGCCTTGTGTCCAGAACGCTTTTTGCAGGGACTGTATCATGCACTCCAAGTGCCTGATAGCAGTCGCACCACGCTGGCGTGGGCCTGCTTCTGGTCACCGTCGCTCTCACTGTTCTTAGCCTGCGCGAGTTGAGATGAAAGGGTTCGCTTTCTGACGCTTTCTCTGCAAGTTAATAAAGTTACGGGACGTTTTTGATTCTCTCTGCCCCCCATTATCGATTGCTGAGCGTGGAGTGGCTCAGAAGACTTTGTATAGCTCAGGATTCAAAGCCACTTGAATAAACTCAGGGTTTAATAAACAAAAGAGTGATGAGATGGTTTGCTGTTGTTCTCTGCATATCTGCCTAAGGCTTTCAGCTGTCCAGGAAAATGACATACTACATCAAACAAAAGCAGTTATTGGCGGCAGGGTTTTTTAAATATTTCATTTCAAGAAAGTTGCTACTAAGGTTTTTTTCTAGCTTCTGATATACTCAGGTGGCAGGAAAAACAGCTTAAAAGGTCTGTGATGGTAATCAGGAATTTACAAACTCCCCCTTTCCATGTTAATACTAACTGGAAATGTTTTAAAGGTAACATTTAATACTATTTCGGCACTCTCTCCCTTAGAAGGATTTTGACCTTTTCATCGTCCCCACGAGCCTGGGATGCTAATGGAGGAAATTGCACATGAGACATGTGGAATGTCTGAGGTAATTCACCATATTCTGCAGGCCCTTTCTTGTGGACAAAAATACCTAAAACTTGGACTTCGTCAACGTGTAGGGGAGCTCAAATTACACTAGTTATACATGTTGTGTGACTTAACTCTCAGCTTGCTAATACTTTAGAGATTTCCTGCTCTGAAAGCTTAGGAGGATATGGGTATGCGCGTTTACAAACTCGGAGGGGTTAAGAAGGCTTGTAGTTAATCCAAAATACAAAAATGCTGCAGCAGCAGAATTGCTTCAAGCTCTTTTAAAAGTCCTTTCAAGTTAAGATGACATTGCTTTTGGTTTAATGTAATGAATTCAGTAAAGCAAGAAGGCACTCGCTGTTCTACTTGTTCCCACTCTCCTGTGAGGAAAGAGGGGCTTATAGGATTCTCGTTTGGCTGAAGTAAGTTTGGCTTGCGTGTAGGGGAATAAATCCAAGTAGAATGATTTCAAAAATAAAGGGCCAAGCAGCCACAGTTTTCTGTCGCCAGTAACTTGCTAGAAACTCTCCTTACAGCAGACGGAAAAGGGTTCAGCGATGGTGGGATTTCCCAGGGCAGTTGGCTTCTTCAAAAAGAAAGAATCGACTTCTGCAGGTTCATGCAGCTGTCTGTTAGTGGCTGGTTTGGCCTTCACGGCAGTCACTGCCCGTGAGTCTGCTGTGCCAGTACCTTTGGTTGTCCTTCCCTATGCATCCTTGCTGCAGGCGGGATTGATGATTTTTCTGCACACAGAAGAGAAGCAAGCGAGTCCTGCCAGCTCCTCTGGTAGCCCCGGTGCTGCTCAGCAGCTAGTGCTCTCCAGGAGGTTGCCCACCTGGCACTCGTAGGTGCAGACAGCCGTGCTTGCTGGCCGCCTGAGACACTGCCTCCTCCAGCTGTTTGGTGGAGGAAGGGTTTGAGTTTGCAGCTGCTCTGCATGTATGGCCAAGGCAAGGCTTAGCACCGCGGGGCTGTGTGTGGCACTGCAGGGGAAGGGCACGAGAGCAGCGTGCGGCGAGCCTTGGTCAGCTTCTGGTGAGCAAAAGGAACTGCAGCACATCCCGCAGCCTTGCCCTGCGATCAGGTGGCATGGATTTCAGTGATCACTGGCAGAGAGGTGTGAGAGGGATGTCTGTTGTGTTGTGCTGAGTCCGTTTCGGCCCTTGCAGTGTTCTCCTGTTGCGTTTGCTCAGGAAGGATCTCACTTCCCAGAGGTGACCAGTTGAGTACAGCTGGCTGTCTGAGCCTTGCTGGTTTTTGACAAACACCATCAATGTGTTTTTAAACCTTATTTTGCATCTGGTGTGAGGCTTCTGCAGGCGGGCAGGAGCGCAACGGGAGCTGCGGTGCCTCGAGCAGCCCTTCGCTGTGCCCTCGGCGTGGCGCAGAGGTTAGTCCGTCAGGAACCCTGCCTTCAGGCTCAGAGGGCGAGAGTAAGTGTTGTTAGAAACAGCGGTGCTTCCTGAGGAACTGCTAGTCAAATTCCTTCATGTGCTCTTTTTAAAAGGGCTGTAAACAAATTGTCTCTCATAAACCACCTGCATGCATAAAACACGTTTTCTATTGCCAGCATCTCCCAGAGTTGGATGGCTGATTTAGCCCTGACAGTGCCCTGGGTACTTCATTCTTCCATTTAAAAACCTGATCATTGATACTTTTCCAAATGTTTCTGTGTATTTAATGTTAGTGTAAGATATCCCTGCGCTGCTCCTGCAGGCAGAGAGGATACCAGCTGCATCAGGCAAGTTCTGCTGCTGCTGCCTCCTGCAGTGGGAATGGCCTGTGTCCTTCATTGTGTTTCTTTGGATTTTGGAGAGTCATTTACACTGAAAGACAGGGAAAATCAGAAGATATGCAGGAGTCTGTCACAAAGCCCCTTTCAGAAGGCTTCTGAGAAAATTACTTTGTATGCTGCATATTATCTATATTTATTTTTTCCTCACTTTTCAACTCAAAGAACTTTACTTCTAAAATAATAAAATATGAAAATAAAATTTGAGCCTGACCTGTCACCAGTGGGTAATGCATTCTAAAGCAAAGCCTCTGGGCATTGGACCTTTGCCAGCTGACCCCTAAAATGCTGTTGGCATGGTAGGTTTCTGCTATAGCTACTTTAAAACTGTCAGTGGATGCTTACCAGGCAGAAGGACTTAATTTGGTAGTTAAGGAGTGAGGAAGCAGGATTCTTCCAAGAAATTTCTGGGACAGCGTCCAAGTCAGTGGGAAATGTCCTGGGATTTGTGACCTGAGATTGTGGCACTCTGCAGCCCAGCCTTCCTCCTGCTTGTAAGTGTTGGGGAAATTTGAAACACTCCCCATGCCAAGACAAACTTATTTTTTCAGACAATAGGTGCGCTGGCTTCTGCATGGAGGAGGGACTCCTTCACTGCTCTGTCCTCAACCCAGCCCGTTTTGGGGTCTTTGCTTCCTGGTGGATGGGGGCAGCTCCCACAGGGTCTGCTCCTCCCTTCCCCTGCAGCGGTGTGGTGTTGGCAGATGTCACTTCCAGTGATGGTGTGACAGGAGCAGAGCTGTCTGTGTCTGGACAAGGGGCTTGCAGTACTGCAGGATCTGTACTTGATATTCTCTGTGGTTTCTCAAGTGTGATGCTCTGATGCAGAGAGGGGAAAGAGTGCATCCCAAAGGTACGCTGACCACCCGGTAGGGTGCACAGGAGCAGCTCCTTTTGCAGGACTGTCCTGACCTTGTTTATTTTGGACTTAGGCACCATAAAATAGCTTGTTAATTGCTGCTCATTTAGAATTACAATAAGGTGTTACCAGATGAGTTCTGTAATATTACAATTAAAATGTTATTAAAAAAAAAATGTGGTTTTAAATATTTCATAAATCGGTTAAAATTTAATTCAAAGTACACTGATTGCAAGCTCTTTGCGTTTGTGCGTAATTATTAAAAGCTACAAGGATAAAAGCAAAGATCTCTCATACGGTGTTCCTTGCATCATATTCATGGGGAAGGTTTTTGTGGCGCAGAATCCGTGCTCTGGCCAAAGGTTGACAAGGAAAGCAGTGAGCTCCAGCACCAGGAGCAGCTTTTCTCCATAAGGGGGGGATGCCAGGGCTCTGCTGACCGGGCTGGGACAGAAGGAAGGGGGTCTTTGGGAGCAAGATGCAGCTGATACCATGTGGGTCTGATTATCGGCTCTTCTATGTGCAGGGTGCCTTGCACTGAGGAAAGCTCTTAAGCTGGTGGGCAGCTGATGCCTTGGGCCTCAGAAAATCTATTCTGTTTTGGATGATGTTATTCCTGGATCGTAACTACCTTAGTTAATGCAGTGCATAGTGCTGTGCGAGCGCAGGCTGGCAATTCAGGTTGATTTGAAACATTTCGAGATGTCTTTGTCCTGCCTTCCAGTAGCCAGACTAAAACACAGACCTGGCGCAGGAGCTGTGTTACGTGCTCCAGCTAATTCGGTAAAACCGCCCCTATGGTCGTGCCTGGCTCAGGTCCAGTGTAACTAATGGACTGGGCAGTGTGCGTGGAGCCGTGGTCTCCGAGCAGATGAACCTTCAGAGGGAACATCATCAAACCACTCTGATGCATTAGTCTGCAGGTAAGAAAAGGCCTGGACATCTGGTGACATCGCCAATCCCAAAGTAAATGCCGAAAACTTGGAGCACGCTCCTCGAACGTCGCTAAGGGCCTCAGAGCCCTGCTTGCTGGCAGCTGAGGAGCTGCTCTGCGCCGCTGTTAATTCGGTGTGTTTGGATGTGATGAGCAAGGTGCTGCCTCTCGTGCCGTCAGCCCCATCAGCCGTGTGCAGGAGCTGCTTCCTTTCCTTGGAGTCCTGCTTAACCAGGTCCTGCTTAACCTTTCCTTTGTTTTTCATCAAGCTAGGTAACATCGTTCCCCTTTAAGATCTGTTCTGTTTTTGCCTTTGGGATTTTATGTTCTGGCAACTAACAAAATTAAAATAGCTTTCCTCATAAGTACTTTAAGACGTACATTGAATCAGATTTCAGGGGCTCCAAGTACGCACTTCAGCATGCTATTGTATGAATGGATTGAGAAAACAAGTAGCAGTAATTTTCTTTCCTTAGGTTTTACTGAATGGCTTTCCAAGAAGCTGTACATTACGTATAACTTCTTTCTGAAGGTCGTGTACAGGCAGGGGCCTGGAAGGGAGGAGTGGAGAATTTCAAAAGTAAAGCCGTGAAGTTCCTGCAGGCGGCATATGGGTTGTCTTACCTTTGCAAAGGTCTTTCCATCTGCTGTTGGCAGAAGTCTCCATTACAAAAGGGCAGGCTTTTGGAGGTACGTCTTTTTTTTTCAGGTTGTTTTTTTTTATTAGAATTCAGGTTTATCTCAATTCAGACTGTTTGCATGGGACCACTCCCCTGGTGGTGAAAGAATATAAAGAAGATTTGCAAGATCTAATTGGGATACAGGGGAAATGCTCTCAAAACTTGGGGAAGATGAACTTTCAAGATTAGATTTCTTAAAAAAAAAAAAAATAATAAAAATCACCAAACAACCTCCACCAAAACCCCAAAACAAAAAAAAAAAGCACAACAAAACCACAGGGTTGGTGTTTTTGTTGGTGTTTTTGGTTTTTTTTTCTTTTGGATACCTAAGTTAAGGTCGAAGTGTAAAAGCATGGAATTGCTGCAGAGTTGATGCAGCTGTTGTTTAGGTCCCTGTAGCCGTTAAGGAACTCAAAAGCCTGTTGCCATGATCGGCCAAAGAAAGATGACTTGTAAAATGTATTAATTGATTTGCTTCCATCATGCTCTTTAGAACACACAGTAGCAAATCTGAGTGATGCAAAACCTGATGGGGAGATATTTTGTGTGCCTTACTGTGCAGAATAGGATGCAAGAAATCTGAATTCTAATTTCTAGCTCTAAAACTGCTGCTGAAGGAGAGAAATTGTACTTTTGGACCGAGTCAGAGTTAAGACCCACTTCTCACCATTAATTCAGGATTTCTTAATTTACAGACCTTCGGTTTCTTCATCTTAAACATTATATTACACCTAGGACTTGATTTTTATTTACATCCCTTAAGCATGGCTTGGGCGCAACGTAGTATATGCTACCTCAGAGGGTGTTTTCCTTTTCCAGAGCAAAGCAAGGGGGCCTGGGTGGCGGGGGGAGAATAATCATAAATTTAGCATCTTATTGTAATAAGCTTGATTGCATCTCTGTTTCTTTATAGGTTACAGAAACAGCTTTCATTTTTCATACAGAACACAACTGCATGAAACTTGTGCTTTCATAGTTGCTGATTATTAGTTGCAAAGGGAATTTCTGGGTGCTGTCTTCCATGGTAACACACAAATGCCTCCAGAGCCAGAGGACTGCAGGATGCTGGGGGCGTTCTGCACAGAGAGAATTCAGTTTAATAAATCTAATAAGCCCATTTACCCTACTGGGCTATGTTAACTACCTGCATATAAACGGAGCACATATAACGTTTGGGCAAAGGTTAGAGAAGCAGTTTCTTGGAAAGACTAGCTCTAGAGCACACCAAGGCAGCAGCTATTCTTATTTTAGCCCTCAGTAATGCACACAATAATGGGGTTCAAGCAGTATCTGTGGTGGAGACAGTAATAGCAACTAAGATATAATTAACTTCAAAACCCTTTAGGAGAGAATAACTCCAAAACCTAGCGTTGAAAATGTTTCATAGTTTCACAAGATGAGAATTACAGAAAGTTTAATTGGGGATATAAAGCCTCCAGTAGGGCATAGGTTGTCTGCTGAATGATGGTGGTGGGAAGACACACACCTGCCCTGTGGCAGCCCACTGCTGTCTCCTGCTCTGTCCTAGGAGCTGCTGGACCAGGCTGTGCTTGCAGGTGGGGTGTGGGGCTGGCTGGACGTGGGGCTGGTGTCATGCAGCAGTGCTGGTGCTAGCCACGGCTAGCGAGGCTGCTTTGCGGGAGCTTGGTGGACCTGTGGAGAAGGATTATTGTCTCTGTTAGCAGGATCAGAGCAGGAGGGCCTTTCTGCATCACCACGCATGGCAGTGGCTGAGGGGTGGAGGTTTCAGAGCCATCACACACACACTTCCCACAGCCTGGCTTGAAATAGCCCTGGACACAGGTATTCACTCAGCATTATCTAACCACCCGAGGCTTTGTCAAGCTGCTGTTAATCCAAGTCCGCGAGGTTAGTTGTGTGGGGGATCCTTGTGTACATCTTCATGAGCAACCATGACCAGTGCACGTAGTGTATGAGTACTCAGTGGGCTTAGAGGGGCCAAGCAGAGGAGCAAAATAATGAGTGACGTTGAACTTCAGAAAGAAGAACTTTAAAGAAAGCGAACAAGTTACTCAAAGCATCCCTGAAATTAAAATGGGAGAAGGTAAGAGCAGAGAAGAAGTGGAGAAAACAGTGCAATGTTTCCTTGATGTGGTTTAAAAGCAATAATGGAGCATTAGAAAGCAAGCTGGAAGAAGCAGTTAAATTAGCAAGGCGGGGAATAATTCACACTAGCTTGATGGCAGGTTTGAGGAGCTGTTTGAGCTGGAACACTTCAAAATTTGGAAATCCAACCCCCACATATTAGTAGTAGAGAGTATAAAGCATAACGAGCATAAAAGGAAAACTGAAAGATCCAAGGTGCGCTTTGAAGAACTACAACATCTATACATAGAAGATAAATTATTTAGGCAAATCAGTGTCCATTGTCTTGTGTGAAAATTGGGCTTACCGGATGATGGGAGGTTAAAGACAGCAATTAAGGAAGAAAAGGTACTGCTAAAAAGGGAGTTCTGTGCATCAATTTTTAACTGCTAAAAATGTAATGGAGGACTTAGTACTAGTACCATGCCCAGTCTTTCTAAATATAAAAGATAAGCAAATTTCAGAAATTGAGGTCTTGGCAAAAGCAGCTTTGGAATAAGCTATTAATCTGGAAGTATTAACTGAGCATACCCAGGTAGCATGCTACATTATATAAAACATAACTGAATTTACAGCAAATGTAAGGGATTTTTCATTAAAAAGAGCCACTCTTTCAGATAAAAGTTCTTTATATACCTTCTTCTGTGGTTGAAGCAAAAATTGAGGAAATAAAATACATGAAAGCTCATGTGCTCCTAAGGTCTGACTTTCATGGATTCTGCAAACGAGAACTGTTCTGGTAGCTGCTTGAAATGTAAATTCCTGAGAAGCAAAGAGAGAATGGGCTACGGCTTGTTCACAATCCAGGCGGGCCCTGAAAATTTCTACACTGAGGCCTCAAAAGAGGCTGAGTTGACATGTGGATAGAGGAAAAGCATTGTTACATAGAAACCGATTCTGTTTGAATTATGATTGATTTAGGGTTTAGTTTGGTCTGGAGGTAGCAGGCACCATGCAAATGCTTGTAGGACAGCTTATCCCTCATCTGAGCCATCGCTTGCATTCTTGCTGTTTTGGGTAGAGCAGAGTTGGTGCTCCCGGGACCTTCTGTCCGATCAGCTTTGTTCCTGGCAGTCTGAGAGATGTGGAGCTGGTGGGCTCAGCATTGCAGGAATATAGCGGTGCCACAGCTGTACAGGAAATAGAAATCAACTATAGTGTCCTGTAAGCCTCAAGCCCAGAAGGGCAGTGGTTCCCAGCTCTCTTCTCTTTAGTTTAAAACCTTGTTTGTACGTCCTGGGTGTGTGAAACTGGATGCCAGGGAACTGGGGTTTAGAGGAGAGGACTTGGTACCTTGTGATTTTAATCACTGCGCTGTTTTCCATTGTGCTGAACATAAGCCTGTAATTATGTGGTCGTTTGTACGAAGCGTATTTCATCCTCTGGGTAGTCTTTTGTAGAGCAAGTGCAGGAATTCTTGCTTTGGGGGAGTGGCTGATAGGGGAGTACATTCCTCCACCTTAGTGGACTTTGCTAAGGAATAGCTGAATTTGTTTACCATTTCTGCAGGATTTTCCACTGCTATGGATCTTTGGTCTGTGCCTCCGGTGGTGCAGTTGGGTCTGTTCCATGAACACAGTCAGGGCTCTGCTGAAAGGGTGATATGCGTGCAGCAGTTACCTGCTTTTAAGGAGACTTTACAGCAGGCATTAGGAACCTCTGCACTTGGGTAGGGTGATCTACAGCGATCTGTATTTAGTGCTCAGCGTGAGTGATGGCTGGGCTCCCGAGACTCAAGGCTGATCTGTCTTTTAAGCGGACGTTTTGACTTATCACTCTAGTTCTTTAACAGCGCCCTTCATAATCCTTGTTTCAGTGGGAAAAAACAACACAACCTTTTTATCTAGGATTGTCTGCAGGCAGCGGCACCTTCAGAAATTAATAACTTCAGAAGAAAATGTGGCTAATGAGGTGGCCAGGAGCGTCCAAGCTGTGCGTGAAGCCTGGTGTCCTCCTTCCCTCCGCTCCTCTCCGGGGGTCAGGTTTGTGTTTGTGTGCTCAGCATCACAGAGGTCTGTAGCTGGGCCAGCTCATTGCTGAAGTCTTCACACTTTCTTTAATACTTTGCCAAGATAAGGAAGGAGAATCTTTTCAAAGTATTACTGAATTGTTTATTGCTGTTGGGTGTATTCCCCCCCACTGATCTGTCAGTGCTTAGGATATTTTTTCCTGTGTTGAGGGGTATTTTGTGTGTGTGTGTGTGGTTTTTTGTTTGTTTTGGTTTGTGTTTTTTCCACCCCGTTTTTAATTTCCATCGAAACAAATGATGAAAGATTTTCCTGCTGGGGTTTATTCTCTTCTGCTTTTTTTTTTCTTTGGAGAGTTTACTGAGACTATTCAACATACACTTTCTTTTGCTCTGTCTCATTCCATTACTCACAGTTATATGCCCGTGGCTAATTATACTCCTCCACTCCTTTCTTGGTGTTTGTATCCTTCATGTACTTACAGATGGTTATCAAATCCCCATCTTGCTTAGCCAGTCTGTCTAGCGCTTGTGACTTGACAGAGATTTTTATCCTCCCCAGTCCTTGAATTGCTTTGCTCATCCCTTCTCTCCAGATGGTTTGAGAGCCTGCAGCCTGATGCTCCAGGCCTGCTCTCACCTGGGTCCTGGAGGTGCGGTACCTTCGCTCGTGCTTTAACTTTTGGCCATTTTGCTGTATTTCAAGTTCATATGAAGTTCTTCCCCAAACCCGTGTTAGTGTTGCCATCTTCCATATATCTCCCCACTGTATTTCTCTAATACTTTCCCTGCATGTGGGAGTTTGGAGTGAAATGAGACTCATTTTGTCGTTTTTGGCCATATTGCTGTACTCCCCAAGTCTCTTTATATTATATTTCTTGCAGAAAAGCACAAAGAAATCTATGCTAGAGGAATACTAATGTAGTGAAGTGAAACATTCAGAAGTCATTAACTCATGTGTAACTGCGCTTCTACAACTTCTAATGTGTGCAATATGATCTTGAATTATACGGTGTCTCATGGCTTTCCTCCTCCTCATTCAGAGCACAGCTGAGACGTTAGATACAGAATGAAGCAGCTGAGCTGTAGCCAATTATTGTGCTCATTTTTAATGGAATAAATAGCTGCCTCATTGCCCTGTGTGGCACGTGGCCCCTCCTTGCTCGGTCAGGTCCTGATTAGCCTCGTTTGGGTGACACCTCGCAATAGTGGTGGCTGGGTCCCTCTGAAGCACTGAGTGCCCTTCAGGGTATTTGTGTAAAACACAGAGTTGCAGCTAGGTGTCCAGAAAGACAACTGGGTTTTGTTTTTATTTCGTATGTGTGGTGTAGTTGGGAGAAGCTGATACAGTTTGAGCCCTTTCTTCACTAGCACCTGGCTGGCATCCAGCCGGTATCTTCTGACTTTTCATCCTTGGGCTCAAGCTGAGAACACTTAAGAAGCTCCCAACTTGAAAAGCAAATGCAATTGATTCATGCTCCTTCATGAAAAGATGTTTCGCTGTCTCCAGGTCAGACAAGGTCGTTGCTTATGCACTGGGCTTACCTTCTGTCCTGTGGGTTTCTGGAGACTCTTACATGTCCCCAGCAAATGCGGTGTCGGTAGGCAGACATGAAATGGAACCTGGCGTTCCCCTGCATGTGCAGGGATTCCTGCAGGGAACGTTTTTTGGGCTGACTCGTTAGATACTTAGGGTTGCAAAGTAGCTTAAAATGAAAAGCCATTTTAATGCAATATTTTTTTTCCCCCTCTTTTGGAGCAGGCTCACTTGCTTTGGGGATGCTTTTCTTCGCCATGCCATTCATGGCTAGTGACCCACGTGCTGCTTGCTTCAGTTCAGTTTATTTTCCAGAAGAGTTCATAGAGGACACGAGCTATTCAGTGCTGGTTTGAAACTCCTCTTGACTCTTTAAAGTTGACTGCTTTTTCTAATCTCTTTGCAGTCTCCTATGGGACATGTTCATTGCCAGAATTTCCTAGTACCATATGAGCTGTTGGTATTCTTGGCTCTGTTTTAAATGAGTCCAGCTTTTTCTGCTTGTCTGAAAGAATCAAACCATGTAGTTTCAAAAATGTTCTCAGGACCTCCTCTTTTCCATCCACCTGCCCCACGGCAAAATCAGCTATATTTAAATCAGATTTGCTTTTTTTTGTTGCTGTTGTTCCGCTTTCCAGCTTCCTAGTTTTCTGCCAAACTAGCGCTTGGTAGTGCTAACATTGAGTTGGGAGCAGAGGACGGAGTTTAGCTTGCTAAACTCAGATGTTTTTACAAAACCATCTGGAATGCTTAGCTGCAGCCTCCTTTTGGGTTGCATGGTCTAGGGTTTACAATATTGCCAGGACCAGATGCAGAAGTAGCAGTGAGAATGTACATCTATTTTCTGAAAGATCTTTTTCTCCGGTGTCTGGGCTCGGAAGCAATATTAGTTGTGGGATGCAAGTCAAAGCAGTGAGATTAAAGGAGGCCTTCAAAGGAAGAGACCTGAGGTCACCTGGTGCACGGGAGATAATTCCAGATGCAGAGGAGAGCAGCTTGAAGGGCGTGAGGTTGTCAGGGCAAAAGAAACAGTCTTAAGAGCATCAGCTGATTGTTTGCTGATGGACTTTATTCTGCTGAAGCAATACTGATTCTGTATCATGTTTAGCTGATTACCAAAACCTACCAACATCACTTGGTTCATAGCTATTTTCCTTCTCACGCTGTCTTTCTGCCCCAGGGGAGGGAAGCCTACAGCTTTGTTCGAGGTGGCTGTTCAGAGCTGTCAGAGCACCGCTGGCCTTCTCAGGGTTAATTGGGCTTCAGCTAGCGCCCCATCACCTTACTTTGAGCGTGGGGACATCCTGCTGGGGGGGAGCACCTCGCTGCTGAAAGAGAGGGAGCTGAACCACTTGGAGAGACTTTTTTTCATATTTTCAATTTCAAAAGAGAATGACAGCTACTCAGATTTATAAAATTTTAAAACACTCCAATTTAAAGGGCTTTAAATATTATATGTAGACAACTTTTCCATAGACAGAGCAGCTGTGGAAAGAGGAAATGGAGAAGATTGTTCCCGCTAAGGGCCAAAGGTGCTGGATTCGCTTTGGAGGGACAGACAGCAGTCTTGCGTAGGGAAATCTGGCTTTCCTACCAGATGGTAAATTATCGTAGAGCACTAAACAGTTGCAAAAAGATCAAGTCTATAAAGCATCTGGTAAAGTAACTGCCAATTGATCAGCTTTGCATGATGCACGTTGTATGTATCTCATGGGCTTGAGAGGAAAGTTATAAATCTGTCAAGCTGGAGATGGGAGTGAACTTGATGTTGTTTGCTGAAAGCTGACAGAAATCAAGAGACCTATTCTTCAGCTGAGGTTTTTGTGTTCCCAAGAGTCGCTCCTGAATGAGGGCTGTGGAGGTGCCATTCACAGGACTTCTGAGCAATCTGCACTTGAGATACACCATTAGATCAGGCACTTTTGTTGTTAATGGAAGTGAATGAAAGAGGAGAAGCTCTCTGAAAGCTATTCATCCCCAATCTGGTCTGATACATACCTAAGATGTTTCCAGCACCACCTGTAAAACTCGTTCTCTGCCCTAACTTGAGAGGGTGGCACACATCCTGAGTTTTGACACAGTAATTTCAACCCTCAGTGTTTTTTTTCCCCAAGAAGAGTAACCTCTGAAGATTCTGGCTGCTATTGGGTATTCCCAGATGTAATGCTGCTCAAAGAGTGCTTCGGCGGGTTTGCTTCTCCAAACTGTACAAATTAGCACCGTACATAGAGAATTTAGAGAGATAATCTTCACTCTTAGTCCAGGCACTTCTCCCCATTCCCCCGTGTGCCATATCTGGAGAGCTGGCTGACACTGGGCAAACTGCTTGGGGACTGAATCGAATTTCCTGTCGGAAATAGAGCTGATGCAGTTACAGAGACACAGCTATCTCTCTCTGCAGCCTAAGACGTATTAATGGTGCTTTTAGTAATTCTTTGGCAAGGGACAAAGGAGAATATGGAGGCTGGAGACGAACAGAGAACCCAGTGTGGCTGATCCGAAGAGCCTCTTCTTCGGTATTCGGAGTCTTGCTGCTGAGCTCCCTTGGATTTATTTTCTTCATTGAGATAATAAAAGCAGGATAAGATGATCAGTATTCTCCCTGCATCTAGGTTAGAACTAGGTTATTTTGTGAAGTATTTTCAGATGTCTTGGCTGTAGAAGACATTGCATAAATAAGATTTCTTTGTATTGTGTGATATTATAATGTGTGAAAAGATTTACTGTGCAAATACAGTAACAGAATGGAGAAGAATCATGATCTGCTGTTTGTTAGTATGGTGCAATGTAAATATTTGCCTAGGTAGATTCTCTTGAGATTTCGTGTGGATTTCCCTGCTAACTGTCATTGCTGGCTTTCTTTGAATGCTATGCTTCTGTCAGAAGTAAACATGTTCATAATGTGTGATACTTGCCTCCATCAAAAGTTCTGCAGTTCTCAGGGAAAAAAAAATTCATCCTCTTCCAAAAACAAAAAACAAGGAAAATATACAAATATATTTGTTAAAGTAATCTTAAATATATTTCTAAAATCTCAGCCAATGCTAAGAGAGTGGCGGGTCATGTTTTGTACAGTTTGTGCACACATGGACATTTGCTTGAAATACATTTCAAGGTGAAATATATTTCAGTGTGAGATTTGTCACTATTAGTGCTCTATTGGTAACTTCTGATAATATTTGCAGCTTAGCAAAGGAGAAACTCACTGACTTTTGAATGACTCTTGAGCTTGCGTTGAGATAACAACACTGAGTGAGCCACTGTTCCTGTTAAACATTGTCACTGAGTGAATGGGGCTTGCTGGCTCCTTTAAAATCTGTCTTAACTGGCAAACCTTGGATTCTTATCCTCGAGGTAAATAGAGTACATTCTCATGAAAAGATAAAGGACACAGCTACCCAGAAATTGCATTCTTCTTAAATACTTGTCTTTCTGGTTGGGTTTCATGGAATGTCCTGTGTTTCTATATCCAGGCAGATGTACAAGTTGAGCCAATTGCAAAGACTTACTGGCTTTGTTTTGGAGAAGGGGTATTCAGTCCTTTTCAAGTCAGTCCTCTCTCTTCTGGGGAGGACAAAGCTTAGCTCTTTGCTTTGGGTAAACCTCTTCAAAGGCATATTTCTCAATTGCTTACTCCTGGCATCCCCAGTAGCCCTGTGAACTGAGGGATGACTCAGTTCAGCTCCTGTTTCTCCTGTTTGGACCCATCTGAGATGCAGATAAAGCTGCTTCTACAAAAGGATGCTCTGGTACACTAGCCTAGCTGAATGGGCTCAGTTATGTTTAACGTAGTTGGCTGCAAACCACCCTACGTATGTAGTCAAGCAGTTCTCTCTTGGGCAGATGAATGAGCTTAAGATGCTGTTTCTTGTAACATGCAACTTCCAAAATGTGTGTACAAACATGGCTAAGAACAACTGAAGGATTTTTAATAGGCCATAATAGAGCCTGGACCTGAAGACAAATTTGAAGCTGGTGATGCTTTTATGGCTCGTGACCCTTAAACAACTTATGGACTGTGGGGTACTATTGTCTTGCTATGCTGCTTAAGCAGGAAAGATAGTTAAATTTCACTTAATAGCTCTATTTGTGTATTTACTGTGACCTTACAATTTAGTTTGGAATATCAGCAGTTAATCTGTGCATCGTATTTGATCACTTAGCTTTTCTTCCTCTCTTGTTTTGCAGGAGAAAGTCTGTGTCTGTAACACTGGATGTACTGACCGCTTGCCTCAGACTGAAGAGGACTTGCTCTACTTTGGAATATGGTGCCTAACTTCTGCGTCTCAGTACTCACAGTGCCAGCAGTCATCCTGTGCTGCTTGATGCTGCCTTTAGCGGGAGCTGACAGTAAGTAACACTCATTATTGAACAGCCTGAATGCATTGCAAATTTTTTCAACAAATACGGAGTCTACTGGGTGTGTACTGGAAACACTAAGGAACGCTAAGGAACTGTACTGGAAACACTAAGGACTAAGGAACAACCCTCCTAGTCTCTTATTTTCCAATATGTGCAATGCAGATAGATTGTGTGTGAAAGGGCACAAGTAGAACTAAAAGGCTGACAACATTTATTCAAGTGCTGGATGAGCTTTTGTAGTAGCTGCAAGTTAAAAACATGATAATTTGATTTCTAATATGTACAGATGAGTAAAGAAAACTGGGAGGTGAAGGAAGAGAGAAGTATCAGTGTTGCAGTAATCCCCATTACTTTATTTTGTTCTTTTACCAGCTCTCTTAATTGGTGTGTTACTGAGACATCTCTCCTAAGAGTCGGTGGGTCACTGAGAGGTGCTGGGAAAGGACACAGATTTTTAGCTTCTGGTGTAGCTCTCCTACACCTGTATTTTGGTAGAATTAGAGTCAAATGTCTCTTGTGGTGATGCTTTAAGTTGCTGTGCCAGTGCCTGGTACTCTGAGAGTCTTAACAGAGCTGCTCTCTCAGGCTTGGATTTGCCCTGTCCAGAGCAAGGAGAAAGCTGTGTATAAAAGGCTGCTGTGGACAGACAAGAGGAGGAACCTGGCTAATGGTGGACAACTGAAAATACCTCAATAGGATTTGCCCATCCTGATGGACTGGTCATCATGAGCTGCTGTGGTGCTTTGGTTAATTCTGCCCATGCATGCACGTTGTTGAGTGCTTCTGTGCATTAACATATAATGGTTTGGGAGGATTCATTTTTTTTTTTCGGAGTGCCAAATGTTCACACATTCATTGCAGGCTCTGTGGCAGCTGTGAATACTCAGTGCCTTTGAAAGCATCCAGGGCCCATGGGATGCTTCAGTTGGAGCCGGGAGGTGACCATGATGAGCCTCCTGAGCTGCCACCAACCATCTGCTTCTCCCTCTGGCTTTTCTTTGTCACCAGGCTTATAATTAAGATGTGATTTCATGAAAGTTGAAGAAGGTCTCCATGCCAGTAGGAGCATGGCTGAATGTGAAAAAAGCAGTGGACTGGGGTTCTTCAATGTCCTTGACTAAAAGAGAAGGAGTAAATCTAGAGAAGGTGGAGAGGAGATTGAAGATTGATGTAAAGAGAGATGCAAATTCACTATTTTTGCCACCACCAGGAGCGATTTGCACAGGCAGCAGATTACTGTGTAATCTGTGGAAGTCTGAGATGCCTAATTAAACTGGGGGCAGCAGCTGTCTCCTCCTTCAGCTTTCTCCCCTGGCTGCTGATGCTGCTGGAAGACATTTATTCAGATTATTTTATGTCTACACATTGTAGCCCATTTTGGAGTCTGGCACAGAAAATTATGTGTTTAATGTTCTGGAGTGTGAAAAAATTCTCCAAGGTTCATAATCTTTATCCTGGCCCCTGCAAAGAACAAAAGCATCATTCCGTCTGCTATGCACAAGCTGGTGGAGTTTGAGGTGTCCTAGGACGGTTCTTGGCCTAAGGATAATCTGCAGCAGAATGGTTTGCCAATTTTGTGGAATACTTTCAATGTGCTTAAATTGAAGAAAATTGGCTCTGTTTCACAGGCCCAGATCCAAATATTGGTGTCTCAGATGTGCAACACTTCTGTCTCGAGAAGCAAACATATCAGTGAGTCTGCTTTTTTCTCTAGTGCAGGCCGGCTCTGAATTACTTTTACCTAATCTGCAAGGCAAATCCGGAGGACAGTGACCTTTTAACCGCTGCAGTCACTGCAGGTTAACTGAGGGTTTCCTGGATGGCAAGTCTTGCTCTGTGTATTTTGGCAATTAATAGCTTCTCTTGCCCCACTGACTCTTGCCACCGACTCTCTGTGTCTGGCAGTGTGTGAAGCACCTGCTTTGCATCTCTGTAAGGGGAGGAAAGAAAAACCATCCCCGAGCCCTGTGTGTTTCATGTCCTGCCATCAGTGATGGAGGTGGGCAAAATATGGTAGTGAACATGGCACTGGGGAGAAATGAAGGGTGAGGGGAAATTGTGGTAAAATCCTGCACACTGGAGCTTACTGCAAAAGCTGGAAAGAGAGGTTAAGAAAGAAGCACCCCCATATGCACCCTCTTCATTTCTGTTGTCCCCATAGCATCTCGTTGGCCCCAGTCAAAGACAGCTCACTTGTCTGGGTAGATCCCTGATGTAATATGGTTGCTCTTGGGATTTCGCTGTGATTCTGCCTCTTCCCCATTGCTAGGAAGCAGCAGAAGGATGGCTGGGCTCCCGATCTGCAAAGCACTCCTACATTTCTCCTATTAAGAGTAATCCGATAATGGGAGCAGGGTTATCTCTGTGTCTGCATTCCTGGGGTCGATCTGCAACATCCCTTTTGTAGGGCTGGTGAGGGTTGAGGGCAGGCAGCCGCCTCTGAGAGCAGCGTGCCGTGCTGCTCGGGTGCTTCCAGGCAGAACCTGGGCTTCCCTACCTTCCCAGCCTGTGCTTTGTCGTTGTTGTTGTCACAACACATTTCAGCCTTGCTGCTGGAGCTCCCTGACAATTAGGCAGCTGGCAGATAGCAAGACGTCAACGCCTGAGATAAAACAGATTGAATATGTATTGCGAGCGGAATTAGCGCCGGGTGTGCGCTACAACACCTCTCCTGGAATTGAGTTCACGGGAGCTGTGAACAGTGTGGGCGCTGAGGAGTCGAGGGGGCACCCGAAGGTTAAACACATGGCACAGTGTCAGGGAAGAGGTGCTCTCTGGGTTCCTCCCCGCGAGCAGGACGGGACTGGTGGTCTTGAGACCTCTCCAGAGAGATGCCCGGAGGAGAAGGTGGGCAGGAAGGGGCACGTGTGCCTGAGCGGTCGATACAGAAGTGCTAATTTGGCAGAAAGCACTTTCAAATCCTCTCCTGCTTTTACAGACTGCAGTAAGAAATTATTAAATTTTCTCTGTGATCTGACTGTGTTTCTGTCAGGGTGACCCTAATTCCATTAGAGCAGCTCAGAGCTGATTCAGGATGACTGTTTTACACTTTCTCCCTCAGCTTGCTTGTGTGTGTTTTTTTTATGCACTCTGTGCTTCCCTGTCTGTCAGCTTTTGATTGTGCATGGAAAAAATGGCTTTGCAGATCTCATTTAATGTTTAGTTCAATTGTCAGCTAAAAGATGCTCTTTTCAAGCCTTTGGAAATATGTCATTTACTCTCATAAAATAAATAAAGCAGCAACAACAACAAAATCCCCTCTCAAAATGCAGAGAAACTAGAAAAATCAATACTGTCATCAGAAATCATCAGCGATGTGTTCTGTTGTTGGTTTGTTTTCTTAAAATTAGGCTTTGTATTTGATGTACTGGGCAAGGCTTCCATTAGCCCAAGGAAGAGACCAAGCGTCCCATCCAAAGTCTTTCCAACTAAAATCTATCTCGGTGTGTCTTGCACTGAATTTCAAAGGGCTTAAGGAAGAAAACCACTTCAAAAGTGACCTTGGAGAAGGAAAGAACTAAGGCAGCACTTAGGCCAACTAGGTGTGAAGTGAGACGTGGTAAACAAACAATTTGTACCTTCTGATTTCTAAAGATGGAGCAAGCCTGGCTTTTTGTTTGGGAGGATGGCAGCAGCTTGCAGCGGTGAACTGATGTCTGTGAAGACAGGTCCCTGGCCTCTCATCACCTCCTGTGAGCAAGGGCTCTAAATCTAAAGCATCTCAAAGCTGCCCTGCCCTTGGAAGGGATAGTCCCTTTCTATCAGATAGGTGTGTGTGTCATACAGATTCTTTCCATTAACCATGTTTCTTGGAAGATAATTGGGTTGAGGAGACACATTAAAAAAAAAAAAAAAAAAGGGAAGATGAGGTGGTGTTGTTTGTGACGGCTGAGAAATGGAAGAGTACTGAATGCCCTTCCTAGGCACGTGATTCCAGGTGAGCTTTGTTTTGCCAGGGATTTATTTTGCGCTGCACTGTGAAGTGCTGTCGGGAGGCTTTGGGTGGAAGAGCACTGGAGCTTTTGCTGTTGCTCTCAGCTCCCCTGGTGCCCTGTCTCTGTGCCTGCTATTGCTCTTCTGTGCTCCTGGGAGCCAGACCCAGCGTATCAGGACGTTGATGCCCCAATTCAGCTCTGCCCCCTTTGCCTGGCTGATGGCGCAGTGACAGATCAGCTCCAAGGACAGCTGGCCTGGGCCACCCCCTGGGACAGGCTTGCCATGGTGCTCTGCAGAACAGCCCCTTTGCGGGGCTGGCCGCAGGGTCCCATCCAGAAAGATGGGCCTGACGCTTCTCCATCGCTCCCTTGGATCTGTTTCTGCTTCCTCGTTTTCATTTGCGTGCCCGTCCCCAAACACTGCATGTGGTGATTATGTGTAATTGATACGATCAGATCTAGGTATTGCAACACAGGTAAATACTAATCTTCTGCAATTCTGCTTTGACTAGCTTTGACAAATTCCATCAGTGAAAAGAACAGGTGAAAAATTGTTTAGGAAAGCCCCTGTACCTGGGGCATTGGGGTTGCATCATTAAGGGGCAGGCTGAAATATTAACCACAGTTATTGTGCAGCTTTATTGTTGCTGTCCTTGCTCATCATATATATTCTTAGGTATAACTGGATTCCGTGCCTTTCCTTAAAATATCTGAATGCTGCCTGCTTGCAACTGAATGTTGCAGACATAAAGATAGGAAGGATGCTGTAAAAGCAAACCCCGTGTTGAGAGCAGACAACAGATCTTTCTGCATTTACAGCCTTGCCCCTTTTTCCTCTGGCACTTGCAGGACTCCTGTGAATTTGTTTGGATAGCTACCTACACCAGGTCACAGCATTGCAATTTGTCTTTTTTCTTTATTCTTTAAGTCAACATCACTCATCAATCAACATCAGCTGCTGGGTCAAAGGTCTGCCTAGCTCCAAATTTCTTATCCAGCAGTGGTCAGTGCAAAGACCTATGGAGGGTGTAAGAACAGCATAAATATTTAGCAATCCCTTCCTGGTGTCACCTTCCAGCCTCTGGAGACTGGTGGCTCCTGAGCCCAGGGAGGTGGTACAGCATCTTTGGGCAGGATCACTGGGTTGTGCTCTCAGGCAGCTCTGAGCACGTTGTCAGTCCCCAGCAGTGTCCTGGGGCTGCTGGTTTGCATGAAGAGCACGTGTGGGCTCTGACTTTTGCCTCTGCATCGCAGCTCCTCGTGTTACCCTCTTACTGCTGCTGTGCTCTGCCAGTCTCGCTTGCCACCCGCAGCACTCAGACGGAACCGAGTGGCCAGAGCTACTCTCCTGCCCTCGCAAGGGAGTTCCCATGTTTAAATGTCTCTGTGAGTTATCCGGCACACTGACAGGTGCTGAGGGGCAGATAGGCTGAATACTTTTTTTTTTTTTTTTGAGTGTGTGCACTAGAAATGTGCTTATTTGCTATGTCATAAAGAAAAGCAGTAAAACTACCTTCTTACAATTTTATCTCTGATGTGGATTCATAGATTTTAAGGCTGAAAATCAGATTAGTGTAGTATACTCTGACCTACACAGCAGAGGCTGTATAATTTCAGCTAGTAATTTTTGCATCTACTTTTAACAGCTGGGGATGAGCTAGCACGTAGCTTTTAAGAACCTATCAAATCACAGTTTGAAGACTGAATGGTAGGGATTTACCTATCTCCTATGTGATCCATAAAAATGGCAAGTACTTATTACTTCTACAAATTTGTACTTATTTCAAGCTTGGTTTGTGCATTTTTGGGTTCAGCCACTGGATGTTGTAACCTGTGTCAGCCAGGCTAGAAACTCCTGCTCTTTAATGCTGTTAGAGTGCAGAAATTAGCCAAGCTGAAAGTTTGTCCTTTTCGTTGTAGAAAAATGGGTTGGTCTTGATTTTTTTGTTCAGAGATTATTTTTGCAGTTCTTCATTAATCTTCCAGACTTTTAAATATGTTTTTTTTTTTTTTTTTTTTAAGTCAAAGGACCAGCACTGAGAAAATAAGTGGATCTCTCTTACCACACAACAACAGCAGTTTTGCCCCTTTGCCCATAGTACTGAGCTGTGACCACAGTCCTCTGTGATGGCCTTTGAATCCTTTCCCAAGTTTCCAATTCCCAAGATGCAAACATCTATTTTATTAATGTGACTTGAGTTCTTGCTCCCAGATATCTGCCCTTAACTACATAGAAATGCATTTTGCTGGATCCCAGCTCATCGACTTGCCCAAATAATTCTGTACAAGTAATCTTCCCTTGTTGTTATTTATGGACTACCAATCTTGGTGAAGTTCATTCTTTAGTTTCCAAATCAAGTTGCGAGTTGGTTGCCTTTATTCCCAGATGTTAGTCAGTTGTGACTGCACAGGCTGCTGTGAATATTGTCAGGAGATATTTTAAATATCCTACAGTAGTGATGGTGGCATTCTTTGCAGATGAAAATGAGCGTGGGGAAATAATGATGAAATAATACAGTTTGTCATGCTGCTGCTTGCTACTGGTAGTACTGACCTCAGGTGGGCAAAAAGCAAGAGGTCTGCTGGAGCTTTCAGTGTTTTAGCTGAGCATTTGTAAAAAGCAATAAAGTAGCAATAGGGATGCTTTTTTTGGTTCTTTGATTATCTGTTCATTATGTTGGTACTTCAGAATGGTGCTGTAATACAAGATGATCAAGCTCATTTTGGTGAACAACTATGAGTGTGAAATTTGCTCAAAATATTATTCAATCTTTTTTGATGGTGAATGCCTTTGTGTTTTATTTTTAAAGCATCTGTTCGTGGATGTTTTTTCTCTGGTAAGATGTCTGTCTTTATGTATCAGTAGCAGAAAAAGCAGTGGTGTACTTTTAATTGAATGCTATATTTAGTCCCTTGTGTGAATCAGTGCTTTGTCTGGGCTGAAGAGAAATCTCATTTATTTTGTTAGTGTGAAAACACCGTAGGGTGCTTGCTGGAAGTCTTAAGTCATAGGCATGTCTCTTGCCTCACGTGCTTCATTGACATATCATTACTGGATTAAGCCAAAGTGCATCTTCTGGATGATTGCTTTACATTTGTGTATGAATTGTAGGTTGCAGTGCTAGACTTTGCACTGAATGTCAGTTAAGCCATATATATGGCTTAACTTTAATCATATATTTATTTATTTATATATATATGTATATATTTCTCTAAATAATGCCTACATGTGAGGATTTTGCTGGTTCAACTCAAAGGTGAATGATAAAAGCCCTTGCAAGTTAATTGCAACGCAGGGAGGAGGAGACAATGACTCTTGAGCCTCTGTACTTAGGTATCAGAGTGCTGAGCACCTATGTGTTTTCTTTTGGTTTATTTTTAGACAAATTCACTTCAGCTGTTAGTGTGACTGTGGTGTTACTTCTGATAAAGGTTCCTTTGAAAAAAGGGCTCCAGAAAAGGCCAGGAAATATGGGGCAGCTTTATTCACCTAGGTCTCCTGCCCCGAAACGCTCCATCAAAAATAACCATTCTGAGTCTTGGCACCAGCATAAAAGTGCCTGGCAGATAGGATGGTACATTTCCACCAGCTTGTCAAATCCAGCTCGTGAGGGTGTTAGACATGTACATGCTGCCAAGTTGTTGCTTTCAGCGCGGGGCTGTGCACTAGGCACGGAGAGCACTTTGCTGGGTTTTGAACAAGAAATTGAAGTCACCTCTTTTGAGGTGAACATGAGAGTTGCCATGAGCCAGTTTCAGAAGGGATTTTGATCCTTGCATTTGACAAAAACTAGCTTGGAAGCAAGTAGGCTATAGGTACATTTTACTTGCGTTTAATTTACGTGAGGGAAGATTTGCTGGAAGAAATGAGTGATGAAAAGTGAAAATCTTTTGACATGCTGAAGATAATTAAAATACTGATAAAGTGAAGCTGGCTATGTATTTTAACCTTATTTAGCATCACATAGATAAACTTTCTGTAGTTTCAAAACGCATGAAAATCTTTACAGAAGTGAACTTCTCTCACTCATTCACCACATCGCATTTACAGGGAATTTAGTAAATGGTGAGGTTATGGTGTCAGGGATAGGGAAGCGAGCATCAATGAAATTCAGAGAGGAAAAAAGAGAAAATACTTTTCCTGTTCCCATGTAAAGCTCTGGGATGCCTTGTCCTGGCATAGCGCGATCACTCTTGGCATGCTGACTACAAAGAATTTAGCGGGGCTCTTGGGGGGGCGATGAGGGTAGTCCAAGACTTGGAAGGGCTCCCTTGGCTCCTGTTGACTGTGGGAGGAGGTAGTGGTCTTGGCTGTTGACTTGTCATGCACACGTTTTTTTGGGGGTTATGCAAAGTTCTTCAGTTATAACCTGTTGTTTTCAGCTTTCTATGATTTTCTTTCATGGCTGAAATGTGCCATGCTTGGTCTTCAGCCAAAGTTGGGGGGCTGCGTTTTATGAGTTGGGCACTTGCTTTATGGATCTTCCTGCAGAAATTGTATTTGGACGCTTTTAAAAACAAGCAGAGCGGAAAAATACTTCTGTACCCTGTAAAACAAGCTGTGATGTTATTCATAGGTCTCAGGTCTAAAATGTCTGTGAAAATGTTTGACGTTACTCCAGATGCACTTCAAGAGTTGAGGGGAAATGGAACTTGGCTTGTGGAAGGGAGTGACCCTTAAAAAAATATGCTGTTGAATTATATAAAGGGGACTTCGTGCAAATCATTAAATGCATGTGACTAAACCATGCTGTCTGAGCTTGTATGCAACTGAATCACCTGTATACTTGTTCTGTGAACGAAGCCAGAGCTACTCTCTCCTCAGTGTTTTGAAGACCCAGAAGAGCACAGCAGAGGTGGTCCTCCAGATCCTATAACATGTTGGGGGTAACATAGACAGAGAGAGTTCAAAGAGATACCATGAAATTTGTTTCCCAGTGCATTCCTCCACTTCTTGAAGCAATTCAATAAATACAGTTTTCTTTGTTGCAGTTGTGCTGTGGTTGTACTGTAGGCCACAAGGGTTTGGACTTCCCTTAATTGAGGATGCCTGTAGAACCTCAATTCTGCTGTAGTTTAGACAAATATTTAACATAGTTATCTGCATGCCTTTATTTTTTCTCAAATGTTAAGGTACACCTCTCTTACTGTGGCTGCAGAGTTGAGTGCCTAGGAGCAAACTATGAATTTGTTTTTTTTTTTACATGTTAAGATAGAGTCCCTTGGAATGTGTAGTATTCAGTCAGCATTAGTACAGCTCATCTTTTCCATTAGGCACTCAGCCTTCTGTTGCATATGAAGCTTTTTTTTCCCTGAGTCAAATTTAGCTAAAATTTCTGGCGTTAATGTAGTATGTTGTATGAGAACAGTTTCTTGTGTGATTTTGAGGAATTTAAGAAAATCTGACAAATAAGAGTAATATGGCAGTACTTCACATCGTGTTTTCCAGGTTTATGTCAAATGGCAGAAGAGACTGTATAATTTTGTGATACAGTCATTGCTGGACCGCATCAAATTCAAGGTCCGTTTAGCCCAGAATTGCCCCGATAGCCTCCCACAGTGGCCAGCAAACGGGACATCTTTAAGGGAGGTGTGCAAAGAAAGATCCCATACTCTTGGCTCTTCGCATTCCGCCCAAACTAGCTCCCATTTTATATCTAAAATTAGATCTTGTTGTAAGAAGCTGGACTCTTACTGTTGCTTCTCTAAAGCATTATTAATTGCAATAACTTTAAATATTGTTATATCCCCATGGGTAAAGGAATAATATCCAATGTAGATTTGTCAAGGTCAGATCAATCTAATTTCCTTTAATGACAGGATAACAGGCCTTGTGAATGGAGAAGCTGTAGATGTCATTTATCTTTAGTAAAGCTTTCAGTAGTCCCTCATGAGACTTTTTCTCATGAAACATCTGCTCATGGGGTGGGTATTTGGCAGTTTGGTCGCATTCAGCATTTGCAGTAATGATCTCTCTGATAGAATAGAGAACACGCTTATTAAATTTGCAGGCAGCAACAAGCTGGGAAGAGCAGCAAGCATGTTGGAGGACACCATTAGAATTCCAAATGATCTTTACAAATTAGAGAAACTGTCTGAAAGGATGCACGTCAATAAGGAGAAATGTGGATAGATGTTTGAAAATAGGAGTAATCAGCTATATAAATACAGAATGAGACACAACTGCCTAAACAGCTGCTAGACAGCAAAGGTCTCGCAGTGCTAGTAGATCAGAAACTGTATGGGAGTCAACAGAGTCAGGAATGCCGTGCTGCTTTGAGAGGCAACATCAGTGTTTTGTAGCAGTGAGGAGTGCCATCCCAAAGACATATTAGATAGTCTTTCTACTCACCTCCCCTTGGTGAGGTCTCCAATGAAATGACGCCTAATCTTGAGCACCACACTCCCAGAATGAGTGGGGTAATTGAGGAGAATCCAGCCCAGTGCTAGGAGGAGAAATGCTGGTTTTAAACGAGGAAGTTAGGTCAGGTACTGAGCAAAGCTTGCTAACATAAAGGATTGCTGAGCACTGAATTGAATTTCTAGAAGAATTTGTGGAATCTCATAAATAAACATGCAGAAAGTGTTCCCTCATATAGGCTTTGAATTGCTAATGTTATTTCTTGAATGCTTCTTTGTCTTCATTTATTAACCGGGAAGGTACAGGTTCCCGGTCTGTCTTCTCTGGGTCACCTGATACTCTGGTGTTTCTGTCCTGTCCTTTTTCATCCTTCACTCGAGTGACAGTCACTCCTTTCCATCTGACTTTGTAACTTTGTGTGAAAGTGTTTTCCAGGCCTCCAGTCCTCCTCAATGCCCTTCTCTGTCCCTCTGGCTCTCCTTGAAAGGAGCTGATGAGAAGAATCCAGGGGTGACCATGATGCTAACAAAATAAGACTTAAAGACGACCTCTGCATGTCATTTCCTCATGAACTCTCAGAGGTTTGCTATCTTTTTGCCCACATCTGGGTTGACGAAAGGCCTTTCAGCTGTTACAGCGAACAGAATTCCAGGGGACAATTGCAAAGGATGCTGTACATCCTGGAAGTCCTTGTGACCAAAATTTCTTTCTGCCTGTTTCTGTGTATGAAAGGGAAAATTGGGTGCTTTGATGTCAACAGTTGTGGAAAGGAAGATGTATGTGTTTTTTAATTCTAATAACTGCACATCCACCCCATGGACTTCCACCTGGTGTGGGGAGTCCCAAGACTCTGTGGGATGGGAGTGCCTCATGTTAGAAGATATGATAGTTAATTTGTCGCATAGTTTTTTTGGATAAGAAGATATTTGCCCACTGGAGCTTCTTTTTTTTCCCATGTTTCACATAAGAGCCATGTACTTCTTGGAAAGCTTGCTCCAAAAAAACAGATCAGAGGAAATTTATTTCTTTTATTTTTTTTTTTTTAAATAATTGATTTAAATCAAGATGCAGGCTTTTATAGAACTCCTGAATTCTGGAAACTCTGACCATTATGTTGGGATGTTTTTTCTTGCAGTCAGATTTTGGCTTCAAACAGCAATTATTTTTCACAAGACGAAAATGAAGTCTGTTGCCTGTTATGAATAATAGAGTATGGTAATATTACAGCTATATATGCAAACTCTGCAGACTGGCAGCACAGCTGCTAAGCGTTACGTTTTTAAAATATGTACAATCTTTTGTCAACAGAATTAAAAACAGGGACATTACATGGTTTGTTTCTGCATGAGGGTGTTTTGTAAGGAAATTTAATGATGAACTGTTCTACATTTTGACCTTTAAAAATATTTCTGAGCCTTTGCACCTTCTAGTGAATGGAGGAGATTCTCAAATTAAGACGTGGAATCCTAATGGTGCCTCTGACATTTCCTAGGCCCGGCTGCATACCTGTGCTTGATTAGTTTTGTAATGTTCCTGCTCTGCCAAGCTGGAGCCCCTCACATGCTCTGCAGCTGGGCTTTCTCTAACGCGGTTGCACTGTAAACCTGGTTCCAATTAAAAGGTGATGCAGTTCTGGTAATGGAAAGTTGTTTTATTGTTCCTCTCCCCAATATGCATGCGAGTGGAAGTGTTGTAGGAGAGCATCATCGCTGTTGTTCTGGTAGTTCTTCCTTATCTTCTATCAGTCTTCATATACAAAAAAAAAAAAAAAAAAGAGAAATGCAGCATGCCCAGCTGTCTGAGGGCGAATGTGAATCAGCGAGATAAACCTTCAGAGGCTGAAATGGGCCTGACTGCAGATGATCCTTCAGTGCTTTGCTACCATTCTGTAGCTGATATACCGTGTGTTGAACCACAGGCAGCAGGAGGAAATGTTTGGAAATACAGCAAGGAGTGCAGAGCCCATCACATTGGTGCTGGGAAGGAAATGATGCTCACTCAGGCAATCTCCTCCTTCTGCTCTCCTCCTCCTACCCACAGAGCAGGGAAATCAGGGGAAACGACCATGAAAGTGAGAACACAAGAAATAACGAATAAATGCGAAGCACAGAGTACATTTAAGTTTTCTGTCCCTCACAAGGAAAGAGGCATAATGGTCTTTGTTGTCCTGCTGCTCAAGAGAAGCTGCAGACAAACACTCTGCAGGCGCTGCCGAGCGGCTCCTCGGGTGCCCCCGCGCTGTTCTCACCTGCGGGAAGGAACGCCAGCGACAGCAGATCGCCGGTTGCGTCTGAGCTGGCAGAGGGTCCCAGAACTGATTTATAGCACTTGTTCAGCTTTCAGCGAGCAGCAAATGCGTTGCTTAATTATTCATGGCAGATGTATTATTGCGGGAAATTAAGACATCAAGGAAACAAGTAAAAACTATTACTGAATGGAGCTATAAACAAGGTAAGGTGGAAGGAGAGGCAGGGGGACAGTGCTGAGCCGGTAGAAGATTGCGCTCAGGAGCGTTTTGTGCTTTCTGAAAATAATCAGTTAAATTCCCAAATCTTTAAGTGATAATTCATTGCCCGTAATTAAATATTCTATTAGCTAACAAGCTGGATTTAATTTGTTACATTTGTCATTTAAATTATCGCATTTGTGAATGTGTGAAACCTTCCTATTGCTCCTTTCAGCATATCCACGTGCGTACAGTTCTCTTTACATCTGCAGCCTTCCTCGGGAGAATTGCCGTTTACCTTGTGCAGCAGCAAGGTGAGGGCAGCTTTGGCTTTCTGTACTGAGCACACTGGCTGCAGGTCCCTGGGCAGCCACCTGCCTGCAGCAGTGGGGAGGGATGCTGCTGCTGCAGAGCACGGGACCTGAGCATCAGAGCTGCTGGTGCTGAATTTCTTCTGCCTGAAACTGCATACGAACAGGTACGCGTGTGCCCAGCCCTCATACAGGTGGTGCTGGGGATTTATTCTAAGGTTTATGCATCGGTGTTGGGGGTTTCTGCCATGAACCAGTACCTGATCTCTACCTAGTAGACCATATGGAGGCTGGAGCTGTTGACTTTGAAAGCACCAGCACCTCCTGGCTCATCAGGTGGCACTAGAAGGAGTCTGGTGGCTCTTTTATGCACAGAGGGAGTTTCCTGTTTATATTTGAACCAGGTTCCGATCAGCTCTAACCCTTGGACATTCTGTGACAGTTTTTCAAATACTCAATTCTGTTGCTCCCCCTGTCACCCCCCCCCCAAAAAAAAAAAATGTTGGGAAGGAAGTGACTTAAAGTAAACCCTTTCAACTTCTCTTACTATAGTAGAATTTTTAACTTTATGAAAAAATATATATACTGGGAGCACCTCTGAATTTATGTGCAACGTCAGGCTTCCAAGACTTTCCATTTTGTTACTATTCATGAGTTCATCGTTTTGGTACATCTCTTGTAGTTTTGGAGCCCTTTACCTTGTAACTTCAATTATGTGGCTGAAAACAGGACTTGTAATATTAAACTTATGGAGGACCAGGAGCAATTTTAAGGCAAGCGAAGGGTGGTTCAGTGCCGTATCACAGAGAGCATCTCTACAGGCTGGGTTGCTCTTTGAAATGTCTTTTCTGTGGTGCAAGTGTACAAACTGGCAAAAGTTCAGAAGTTGTCATTATTCATAGTCTTTCAAAGCAGTGACAAAGTAGCCTTGTGTGGTTGCATTCCTGTGATGGGAGTTGTTGGAGTCTATTTGCAAACTGAGACTGTTTGGAGAGTGAGAAAATGGGAGATGAAAGGAAAGCATTCTCTAGCTTGTCCTATAGGGTTAGTTTTCTTGATTCTTGCAAGCCATGGTGCACACACAGCTTATGTACAAGTGATATGTGTATATGCAGAGTACGTATACAGACGATACAATAACACGATAGGAGTTGATCAAGAAAGAGATCTTACAGGAATCCGATACTAAGTCATAAACATTCAGGAGTGTGTGGCTAACTGGATTTTGGTGAGAATTGGCTGTTCTGTACACGTGCATCTCAGTATCGCCCAAACAGAGCTTGCAGACCTAATCAATTGGTTCTCGAGCCGTTTAACTTTTTTAATTACTCTTGTCAAAGTGAAAATTATGTGAAAGGACTTGACTGTGTAATTAGCTGCTAAACATTTTCTGCAGCATAGTGGAAAAACAATATGAAGTCCCAGAATAGCAGTAGATACAACCCAAGAAAAAAAAAATCTGTTTTAACAAAGAAAAAGATATCCTAGTAAGTGATCTGAATGAAGGCGATTTCCCTGATGGTTTATTTTTCAAACATGCCTATGTTGACAGATGCGAGCAGAGAAGTCTGGGTTAGAAGTTGGGGCCGGGTGCAAGGTTCGTTATGCCCTGATGACATTCCCTGGGCTGAAGGCCCTGCCCTTTGTTGAAAGGGGCTGTGGTACATCCCGTTCTCAGCGTGGTGCTGCTGGGGACTTCAGGAGGAAGGTTTGCTCATCCCCGCACCGCGGCACGGGGAGCATGCAGGGGGTTTCTTCTGTGGGCTGCGAGAGCCTGATTAGCACTCGTTCAATGATCTATAGATCATCTCCTCAGACAAATTATATCTCTCAACAGCTTCACACTAAACTAATCTAGGCATTTAAAAAATAAATAAATGAGGCAGTGTCTATAAAGAGTTCCCGTCTAGTGAAGTGGAGCAGTTGAAGTCTGATTAATGAATCCCATTTAGCCGCCCGCATGTGTGCTCACCGCTCCCCTCCGCGCAGCTTTGTCATCCAGGATGGCCCCTGCCACCCCACACTGGTGTGTCACACCACGGTGGGGTCTGTCCTGGGGCTGGGTGAGCCCTGGGCAGGTGGTGGCCCGTGCTGGGGAGGCATGTGGTCCCGTTGGTTGGGTGCATGTCCCCTAGGGGTGGGCAAAGGGCTTGTTCTCACCAAGCTAACACACGGAGTGTTTTTATGAGCACTGAAAAAATCAAGTGTGGGTTTCCTGAGTGTGTTATAAATGGCTGAGCTGATGGAAGGGGCTGGTGCGGGCTGGCCGAGCGGGCTCGCTTCTCCCCAGATCAGCAGGGAGAGGGCAGCTCCGTCCTCTGTGTTTGGAAACACTTAATAGATTCGACAGCTCGGCATTTTAATGCAGCTTTTTTCTGTATTGATAGAGGTCTTTGAAGTCACTCGAACATTTTACTAAGCGTACATGCCAGGTTTTAAGTTATTTGTAGCAGGGACTTGATGATTTCTGATCTTCATTAGGCTGTGTACTGGAAGGTCAGTCCATGCGCACACACACATGCCTCCAGTCATTTATTCTGCTGCCTCTTAGCGCCTGCTGCACCAGGACGTGCTGCTGGAAAAGGAAATTGCTTCTTTAGGATAGTGAGTAATTTCTCCCAAGATGCAACAGATTTACGAGGACTCAAGTTCCAGCATCGCACATGGGTGGGATTTTTTTCCCTAGGAGATAAGGCCAGACCCAGCAGCGCTGAGATGTCCCTTCACTGGGGAGGGGCTGGAAGCAGGTGTGATAGGGCTCAGAAACCAGAGAACACTTCTGTTGGGGCTGAAACAGTGGATCGACTTCTGGGTCGGGGTTATACCTAGATGCAGTGAGATACTGTGTGTATAGAAACTGTGTGATAGCTCCTCATTGTGTGTGATTCCTGTTGGGTTCAGTGCATGAGCCGCAAGGGCTCTGGGAGCCGGTGGTCTGTGTGCAGTGCAGGAAGGTGGTGGGGTGAGCTGCCCCTTTTGCTGGAGCAAGGCAGTGCAATGAATGGGACACCAGCCTGTGGGATGGACAAGTCTCATGGTTACAGCACTTCTTGGTGTCCCAGAAGCCCTGGAGATGCTCCTCATTTTGAGCATCTATAGAGGGAGTCGCTTTTTAAAGGACAGAGGTAAAATGTACCCTGAACGTAGAAGATGGTGCCACTCCAGCTGCGTTCTGAGAGCATTTCCTGTTGGGACAAAACCAGGTAACTTTTCAGGCAGTGAACGGTTTCACATTGTTTCTGATGCGTGCCGTGTTGTGGATGGTAATGGTGAGGCAGGTGTGACACATCCTTAGGAAGAGCCGTGGAGAAATGCTTTCTGTTCTCAGGCTCACTTGATAAAAAATTGAGACAGGGCTGTGAGCATGAAGTTTAAAGCTGCAGAAATGGAGAATAGGAAGGAAAAGGTGCTTCTGCCTGGGGGAATTTAGATACCTTTTCTCAAAATGTTTGCAGGTGGATCGCCTTACAGGTATGTGAGAAATGTTTGCATTTTTAAGCTGCAAGAGGTGCTGCAGACGTGCTGGTCTCCGGTCTCCACCTCCCTCCTCCCCCTTTGCTGCTTGTGATTTAACATTTTGGAAGTTCTTTGGGGAGTTATATTTTGTCCCTGCAATCCTTTTTAAATTATAAATGATTTTATAAGCAAGTCCTCTTGACTGTGGATTGGCAATCTCAGTAAATTATTTGGTGGGATACTTAATTTGAAGTTTCTTCATTGCTTATGACAAGATGTTTCTGCTGCTGTCACTGTTGATGATTCATAGCTCGAGTGAAGTGCTTAGCACTTCACAAAACATGTAACAGAGGCAGTCCTACTCATAAAGCGCTTCCACCCTAAAAATAATAATAATAAAAAGCCCGGGGAGAGCTGTGGTGGACTCTGCTGAAACTGCAGGTGGGGTGGTCTCCAGGAATGATGTTAAAAACAGTCAGGGGGAGGCCAGGGGCCCTTCCTAAAAACAAATCAGAGGAGAATCTGAGATAACACCTGGTACTAATTCCCATATTTTCTCCAGAGCTACATTTATGAGCAGTCAGGGGAGTTTAGGATTTGTTAGTACCAGTGCTCACACATGGGGACGAGGTGCTCATCACAATCCCTCGTGCTTTGGGGTGTTGCGCTTTAGCGGCTGGGCTCCCCGTGCTGCACTGCACGCCCTTGCCTGGGCTGTGGGGTATCGGGTGGATGATTAGAAGGAAGTGGAAAATTAAGAAGCCTTGCACTGGTTAGAGAAAAAAACATAAAATGAAGTATTGAAGTACTGGCACCATCTGGATGTGACTGATACTGTGCTCAGTGTCTGTGTGTTAGACCAAAAAGTGATCCCTATTAAAATTATGCAGACGAGCCTTTTAAGGGCAGAAGGAAGGAGTGGCTGTCTGCCTAAATTCCTGCTGTTTTGCCATTACTGATGTTTTCTCTGTAAGAAGCTTCAATGAGGAAGCCTGACAGATGGCAACAAAAGGAGCAGTGCAAACAAGGGCACTCCTATAAAATAAACACCGAGCTTTAACCATTTCTGCAGTGTTCAAAATACGTTTAAGAATTTGGGCAGAACTACACAGACATTGTACGGCGGTTACGTGAAAATTCAGAAAAAGCAGCGGAGGCTGTTTTTTCCCCCGCCAAGCCAAATTCCAGGGATACCACCGAGAGCTGCTTTCCTTCCCCGCGAGCAGCTGCGCGCCCTGAATGCTGATGGGCAGCTGGTGCTGGCCGTGCTCTGCCAGCAGCCTCCTCCATTTTTCTTCCTTTAAAAAAATAAAATAAAATAAAAAAAACTCATCTTCTTGGTTCAGGCTTCTCACTATCGGAGTGTGCTTACAGCTCTATGAGTTCACTGAAAAGGAACAAAATCATGAATGGGCCGGAAGGATTTAAGGGGGGGGAAGTCTGCCTGGTTTGGGCAAGTGGTGTTTGAGGATTCTGTGCTGGCAGCCAGATGGGGGTAGAGGAAACTCACTCGCCTCAAAGAGTTATTCCAGGTTTTGGTTGGGGTTTAGCCCTTTGAGTGCTCTTGGGCTGATGGAAGGGTGGAGGAGACTGGGGAATTGAAGGGCTCCTTGCTGGAACTGAATGAGGTGTAAATATAGGAGGAGGAATTTTAGCTAACTTGGGAAGGTCATGATGTGGGCTGTTTATAAATAGGCTTGCATCTTTTAAATCTAAAGCAGTGTCAAGCTACTGTGTGTTTAAAAGCACTTAAGGTTTGAGTGGACCATAAAAATGCATGCAGATGTTCTTCCTTCTTGACTCTCAGCTTTCAGAATATTCAAACCACTGCGGTGGTTTTCTTCACAAAGTGTTTTATGGGACCTCCGCAGCATTTTAAAATCAAACCAAGACTTTCTCTCCAATATTTAACCTTGACTAGAGAAACACGTAAAAGAACATTCCAGTGTGTGTTTCTGCAGGTATAAATTACATCATTTACATTTTAAAGGGAGAGCCTTTTTAAGTTGAAAGCAAAAGGAGGTGGAGTTGAAAGGTGAGCTTCTGAACCTGCGCCTCATTACCTGATCTCTGAATGCTGGGCTTCTTCCCCCAGCTTTGTGCTGGTGCTGTGACAGCCCTGAGTTCAAGCTGAATGTGTGCTGGGTCGGACTGATTTTTCCTGTTAGGAATTCTCCGATGTACTAATGAATGTGAACTCAATTTAGTCCCTCATAGGACTTTGTTTTGCCTGTTGCACGTCCATCTGAAACGCTGACAGAGAAACCAGTCTTTCCTTTTTTAATATTAAAAGCACAGTAACAGCTTATTTAACACTGGATAAGAAAGAGGTTTCAGCAGCAGCGCGCTTCAGTGAAATAGCGAAGATTTTGCTGTGCGCTGCTCTACATCAAAGCTGTGGAGCAAGATTTCCCTGCCACGATGTGACCTCCGCAGGGCTTCAAAGTGCTGGTGCTTTGCCCATCAGCCAGCTCCATGGGTTTCTTTGACCAGTGGTGCTCTTGCTTAAACCACAGAAAAGGACTTTTATGTAAGCAGTTCCTTGGGAAAACTTTTCTTTAAGTATATGGGCTTCTGAAATCAAATGCCAGGATTTTTTATTTTTTTTTTTCAGTTGCCATTTAAAAAAAAAACACGCATACTTGGCAGAAATAGGAGAATCTTAAGTATAGGGGAGCTTCCTGGGAAAGATCTGGTGGTTTCTGAGAAGCCAACTGCGTGGTCTGTCAGTGATACTCATTCTGGCCGCTTTGTAGTTGTTGCATGTGAGCTTGCTTATTTTTGATATATCACAAATGCTTTAGCACTCCGGCTTATTAAGGAGAACTGCCTCAGATGTTCCTTTGAGCTGTACTTCTGTGCGTTGTGTCATGGAAAGTAAGAGTAATTTCTTGTCTCTGTTAATTGGACATGTGATCTGGATCAAAGTTCTCTTGAAACCTCCAAGAATAGCTGGCCCGTTATCAGTTAATGTTAGCCAATATCAGTCATTTGCCTTGCAGGAAATAAAAATCTCCAAGCATCAGGCCGGGGCCTAATCCCATTGCCTGGCCATTCCTTCCCTATCTCCCTAGTTGGGTCATGTGTTGCTTTGTACCAGGGACAGTTTGCATGGGGTATACATTGGGTCTCAACCTCAACTTCAAACCTGTTTGTTTCCTGAGAATTTTTACGCTTTGGTGAATTTCCTGCTTTGTTCAACTCATCAGCCTTGGGAGCTGCTCTGGCTTTGGTGGGATTCCCTTTGTGTGGGGGCTGCACTGGTGCAATGCCCTTGGCCACATCCCATTGGGAATATCTTCCCTTTTTGCCCTTCCCTTGGGCATTTGCCCACAGCACATTATCCATGTCTCAAAGACAAGTGAAACCATTGCCAGCCCATCTGCTTTCTTCCTTGAAGCCAGTCAGATCCACTGTACAGATCCATTTTGCTGCTGGAAGCCAAGATGAGACTGTGGTGACACTGCTCCAGCTGGGTGAGCGGGGAGGTTTGGGTTCTGCTTACTGCTCGCTGGGCTCACCAGGAGGAGGAAGGAGGTGGCAACACGCCCAGCATGGCACAGACCTTGTGGATCCTCCCGGACATGGGAGCTGAGATGCCTGGATGTTTGTGGACAAGGGTAGTGACCGTGGCTAGTAATAGTTGGTCTCCTTATGCTCATTTACTATTTTCTCATACATTTTCAGCTGTTGCTAATGAAATTAAGAAACAGTTGAGTAATTTTTGATTTAATTAAGACTAATCTTGCAATTTAAAGTAATACGTTACTTTCTACTCTGCTTTTCCTGTTTTAAAGGCTCATAAGGAGAAAAACCAGCTCAATAGACCATTTAATGAAGGATAAAAATGATCAGGTCATGCATTTTCTCCTTGTATTGTTCGACCATAGCATAATATATATCCTGTCATTATTCCCACCCCATCCATTAGCCATCACAGTTCAGAAATAAACAAAATCCCCGCTCCCGTCTCCATTAAATGTAATTTTACAAACTGCATTATAACAAAGCTAACTGAGCTATAAGTAGGGAAAAAAGACCTTAGTTTTCAATGTAAATGGCATAAATCTGATTGTACAGAGAGGATGTGTGGGAAGGTATTGTTGCTGTAAGGATATTAGATGAATAAATTTAAAAAAAATTAAATCAAAGAACTGTTTTAGAATTCAGTGGTTGCAATCAAGAAGTAAAAGTCTTTTTGGGGAAGCTGCTAGGCTTCTCCTCCAGGAAGTGCACACTGAAAAACAAGAGTCAACAGTCACGGGTTGCAACCACAGGATTTATGATTGGTTTATGGGGAAATTTTTTGTGAGTGTGGTGCCGAGCTGGAACAGGGGACAAGAGAGGTCTGGGAGTCTTCTTTGTGGAGGCACTCACAGCTCAGCAGGGCAGGGTCGTGAGCTAAATGCTCTAACTTCAGTGTTTCACCGAGCAGGAGGTTGGAGTAGATGACCTGCATGTGTCCCTTGCGACTTAAATTATTCAATCCTTTGTGGAGTGGACTAAGACATTTGATGTAAGAAATTTGGGAAACAATTTTCTTGATGCCTTGACAGTGTATGGCATTTACTCAGAGCACTTTGCAGCTTGTATTGGAGTGGGGTGAGGGGTGATGTGCTTCCCTAACACCTTGTTTGCAGGCTCTGGAAGTTGAGAATAGCAGGTGAATTGGAAATGCAGAAATAAAGTTTTTGATCCACAAAAGAAACACAAAATAGAACTGCCTTAAATTTGACCATGGTTTAGATGACTTTTTTTTTCCCCCTTTAGGGAATGGAGGTTGGGGAGGATTGTTCTCTTTCTCGGCTTTTGGATTATATTTCCTTTTTATGGGGATGGCAAAAGCTGGGGCATAACATTATTCAGTACATGCAGTATGCTGTAAATGAGTATTGATCTCCCCTTTCTGGGCTTTGCATTATTTATAGATCAGCCTCTACATAATTGCATTTGAATACTAGTAACTAGTCATGTTTCCCATAAAAATAGAAAATGCATATTTTAAACAGTTCCAAAGAAATTGTTTTATCATCTCCCTTTGGTGTCCCTGTCATTCAGAACTCCACTAGACCCCAGAGATCATCCTTGGACTTCATTCACATGATAGCCGCTGTGCAGAGCTAGTCTCCAACCAACACAGTCATGATATCCTGAGACAGCCTCGAACACAGTAGTTTCCTGTCCCCCAACTCAAAAAAAAAAAAAAAAAAAAAAAAAAAAAAAAAAAAAAAGGCAAGAAATTGGCTGAGTGTTGAGCTCCTGGTGTCCCCTTGGGCATCTAGCGTTTGGTCCTCCTGCACCCATGGGGCTGTTGGAGATGTGTTCGGTGGCAGTGCCACTGGGGTCAGTCCCTCTGTGACAGTGGGGGGAGTCACCTGGCCCTGGTTCGTTTTTGCTCTCGTTTGGGTGAGCCTGAAATTAGGGTTTCTCTCCTCCCTGGCGAGCGGGGCGAGTTGAGCTGATTCTCTCAGCACAGTTGAAGGTTAACCTTGGAGAGTCTTGGTGGGAACTGGGGGGGGGGGGGGAATATTTGACGTGATAGTCAAAAGCTCAAACATGAGAGCTGTGGAAAAGGTTGAGGTTGCTGTTTTTATACTGCAGAGCATTTGCTAATTAGGAAGGGAGGGCAGCACATCACCACGCAGTAGCTGGAGAGCTCTAGACCTGCTTCTGTATATTCATGAAGTCTGTCGGTCTGCAGGGACTCCTCAAGGGGTGCCACTTGCGTCCTCCTGACTGATCAGTTTGGTTTCTGTCATTGACAGGCAGTGATGTATGCAGTCCTGAGCAAGTTTCTCTTGTTTTTCTTGTGTGTGTGGAAGTGGACCCATGAAACAATGCCCTTGCCTTCTGTACCACGCTTGCAGAAGTAGCAGCCGGTGCTTGGCAATGAGCTGGGTGGTTTTTGTCTCTCTCATGTCATCAGCCTGCTCCCCGTGAGCAGAGCACGGTGGTTTTCCTGCAAATTCTGGTTTTATTTTTAAATTTTTCTGTTTAAGTCCCTCTTCTCCAAGTCCATCCCCCTGCCCAAACCCTCAGCCCTGCGTGTCCCCTGTGCTGAGGGGCTGGGTGCGGAGACTGCGGGGACGTCAGCACCGAGCTCCGGCCACCATTCGGTGTGGGAGCTGGCTATCATTTCAGGGGCAGAAGGCGATCGACATTACACCCAATTATAAATGTGTTTATTTAATCTCTTAACATTTCTTGTTTGCCCTGTGTCGTGCCCGATCCTTCGAGCCCGTGTAAGTGGCGTGGAGGATTGGCATCTCCTGTTCGCTGCCGGAGTGTCCTGGCTGTACATTGCTGCGTCGATCCTCTCTCGTTCAGATCGAGGTTAAATCCATTTAAGGTAAACAGATTAACACATTTTCCCATGTCTAACGTGAGAGCAGCGAGTCTGTCATTTCCCTAAAAGCATTGCATGCGACAGGTCCCAGATGCTGAGCTTTTCTGGGCAGCTGTGTTATTTACTTGACTGGATGGGTTTTACAGCTGGTGTCCGGCTGTTCTTTGTTATGTTTATCTCCAGTCTCTGGGGCTAACCAGATTAGCAGATAGCATAATCTTGCTAAATATCTGATTCCATTCTGAGCCCCAGGGTGTCAGCTTTGCCGGTCTTTGTGGTTTAGGGGGGGCTGTGCTCGGGGACGTGGCAGAGGTCACTCCGAAGCTGCAGCTGCGTCTCCGTGGGATCCCCAGTCCTGTGCAGGACTCGAGCACCAGCTTCTTCTGGCAGCTCTGCTACGGCTTTGTGCAGCAAGTGCATACGTGAGGATAAGTCGGCTGAAAGCAATCAGGTTGGATGGTAGGCCTTACATTTTGTCATTTCCAGAGGAATTGTCTCTGGTTCGTGTTTGTTAAATCTCCTACTACTGCTTCTTCAACCCCGCCACTGTGACTTCTCTGACCTTGAGGGCTCTGATGTGGGCTGCTGGCTCTGTGGGGCACAGCCATGAAGATGCAGAGCACAGGAGCAGCACAAGTCAGCTGGTGGTGTGTGATGGAGCTCAGCTGTGCTGTGTGCTCGTGCGTGGGGAGCAGTGGAGATGGGAAAGGGAAGCCCTACACTTGCAGCCCCACATGAATTAGGGAGTTCAGCACGTCGGTGACCTGTCTGCAAACTGCACACCGTGTGTCTCAGCCTGAAACAAATTTAGTGGTTGCAAAAATAATCGGTATGGCAGAATTATGCTTTTAAAGCACATCCAGCATGTATGATCAGGTGCAGTCTAGGGTTTTATATGGTTTGAAACTTCTGTTGTTCCAAAACAAACAAAAAAGTCAGAAGTTGCAAATTAATGTTTGTATTGCTGGAGATGGAAGGTTTTTACTGGAAAGTCTCAGTGAATATGCTGCCTGCTAACCACTTCTGCCCTCTCTGTATATGTTTGTTGCCCCTTTTGAACCATCAGTCTCCTGGCAGGGCAGTGCTGCTGCGTGCCCCTTCCCCTGGCATACATGAGGGTTGAAGTGTTTGTTCTGTGTTTGGCCCCTCTGAACAGAGCCTTTGCTTACTGCAGGCTTGTGTGAGGTGGGAGAGGGCTCACCGAGCTCAGCAATACCCTGGTAGTCCGTGCCGAGGTGAAATGCTCCGTGGATGTTGATGTTAGGGGTGTTATTGAACAGGCTCTGCCGGCTGGGTTTTCCCTTTAAAGCGCTGCCAGCTTTCCTGCTGGCTGACGTAACCGCTGAGGAAGCTGAGGTGACTCGCTGCTTTCTGCAGCCCTCGTGCTTTCTCAGGGGGGAGGAAGGAGCAGTGCCAGGCTCCAGCCGAGGTGTCCCAGGCTCGTGCTGGCTCTGTCAGAGCAGCAATGTCCTGCCCGTCTGTGCTTGCTCCTGCCAGCGCTGAAGAAACCACTGGGGGTCTGTCAGGGAGCCTGGTGTTACATCCCGTAGCCTTGCGAGGGGCTGCGTGGAGCCGAAACAGAGAAGTGAAGATGCAGAGATTAAACATCAATTCTTCTTATTTTTATTTTTTTAACTATGATAGATGTAACAAAGCAAAAAGAAAAGGTATCAGAAGATTCTGGCTCACAAAAGCATAATATTTTTAGACTTCCTAATGCTGTCAAGGGGTTCTGCTCCTGCTACCTCCAGAACCAAAGCTTTTCCTTCTCATACTGATAAACTCCTTCACTGCACAACAGCAGCGGGAGAAAAGCCAGCAAGCCCAGCTGAGATCTCCTGAATGGGGACACATTTCATGCCCAGGATCTCTCCATGTAGGATGCAAGCCCCCCTTGATGCTGCACGTAGCCTACATGTATTTATTTAAACGCTCCAGTTGGTCCAGCCCGCAGCTCCTCCAGAACCTCGCTGTTTGGTGTTGCTGCTGTTTGCTCCTTTTTCCTCCCACACCAGTGTCACGACAGGTCACTACCACATCAGCAACTTCTGACCTCAGTGGCTGCTCTTTAACTCTGGGCATCTGTAATTCTGGGGCAGGTGCTTGGTGCTTGTTACGATAGACTCCAGAACTGATAACGTATTCCTGAGCTGGCAGCGTGTGCTGCAGCCCCCGTCCTTACAACATTGTTTAATAGGCTGGAAAGTTCAGCACTGGAGCAACGGCAGGGTGAAGAGGAGGGGGCTTTCCCTGGGCCCTGGACCCTGATGAGCAGAGCTCCGTGCACTTGTGAGATGGGGTGTGATCTGCTCCAGGCTGCTCTGAACCGAATCGTGCCTGTTGAAACTCAGCCTTGTCATTGGCAAGGCTGCTGTTTAGGGAAGCAAGGCTGCAGTGCAATAACTTGGTTGTACATCATGGTCACTGAGAGTTTCTACGGGGCTTGTGTCCCATCTGAGCCCAGCAGGACTGCCTCATTGGTGTACCTGAGGGTGCAGTGTCTGCTGCCCTGGCCCTAACTGGCTGTGTGGCTGCTTTTGTTCCTGGCCGGAGGTGTTGGAAGTGCTGGGCTGCCCAGTGTGGGATTCCCACTGCCACTGGGCACAGGCTTTCTGTAGCTCTGGGGTGGGATGCAGGAAAGCCTGCTGCTGTCCTCCTGGCCTCCCCAGCTCTGCTGGAGCTGCTTGAGCTGCTGCTTAGCTCTTGAACAGGGAAACAGACTTTGGGTTTTGAACAGCTTCTGCTGAAAGGGGGGGGTATCAGTTTGAAGGAGAGCACATCAGATGGGAATTGTTGCTTTTCACTTCTGTAAAACACCATAATGAGAGAGAAATGGTTGGAAACTAGGTGCTTCTTAAAAATAAAATGTTAAGTTTTAGGTTCTTGTTTTATGAAGTATCCCTCTTGGTTGGATTGTGATGCTTGCCTTGAGCTTTACTCAAGCTATGCAGTGTGTGAATTAACTATTTCCAGGAAGGGGTCTCCCAAAAGATGATCCCCGTTAAAATCAGGAATACAAATCCTCCTTTTACTCTTTCTCAGGCAGGAGAGCATTCATTTTTTAAAAGGTCTTTGCTTCAACTTGTTTTTGTCCAGAATCGATTAAAAATAAATAAATAAAAGCAACAACCACAACAAACCGTATCACAGCCTGAACGCTCTGCTGGTCCAGAAGCAGTAGCTATGGGGCAGTGGTGTTAGGGAAGGCAGTTGTGTAGCACACGGGGAGCAGACTTGGGAAACGTGTAATTATAATTAGTGCGTGCTGCGTGGGGCCCAACACAGAGGTGGTTACACCGCAGGAGCGGCCCCGGTTCTCCCCGCAGCCTCTCTTCGACCTCAGAAACGCCAGTTTCTGCTTTGTAGTGCGATTCCATCATCTGTACCATAAAAATGTTGCTGACTTGCATTATGGAAGGCCCCACACTTCATTTGTGGGTGGCCTCATAAAAGTACAATGACAGCCTGAAAGAAGGGGTCTGGAGAGGGACCGGGAATTTGATTTCCTGACCTGCTACTGGTGCTCTGAAAGCTTTTTCCATTTCCTGCCTCGTGGATTATTTAACGCAACTGGAGAGTTTATTTCATTCCTGACGCTCGGATCTCAGCTCAGTACTTTATCGCCACATCTCACTCAGCCAAAATTTGCATTGCACCCTCCTTCCAGCCTGTGTTGCAGTGGAGAGCTGCTTCACATAAAGGAGCCTTTTAACCCAGCGGAGAAAAGCCTAGCAAGGACCAGAGGCCGGAGGAGCTGGCTCAGACACCCCCTGTGTTAGAGAGGAGGTCGTGCTGGATGACAGAGTGGACCATTCAGTCCTAAAAACCTATGAATATTAATATGCATCTATTATGGTATAGAGTACAGTGAGGTCATTGATTAATGCCACTTCTGCCCTAAGCTGTTGTCCTGCGAGGGGATTCTCCAAGCACAGCGCTGCCACTGCTGCTCTGGGGCACTTCACTGACGAGAGGTTAATTATCTGTTGCATGGCTATTAAAACAAAAGACTTGCCGGTGTGCATTTATCACCTTTACATTCAGATGAACTTCTGCTTCTCTTGCAAGTGAGGAATAGGAGCACCCAGCTCACCCTCTTCCTGTAGACAGTTCTCTGGAGTTTTGAGAACCCCGTGGTGCAAGGGCAAAGTCACGGTTGTTGCAGGCGTTAGATTACTTTGCCTTATAAATTGTCTTGCCTTATTATAACCGTGCATTATTCTATTGTTCCATATTCTCTTTTCTGTGCTTCCTAATGTTTAGGTTCCTTTTATGACTGTGCCTGCACTGAGCAGTTCACTGAAAACATCTACTTAGGTAGTTAGGTCCAGTGCCTTCCCGAGTGGTTACAGTTAATTTGGAATCCAGAAAAGTGTATGATTGGCCCAAATTATTCCCTCCAAAATGCATTACCTTAAATTAGACACCGCTGACTTTTCATCTGCCTTCGCTTACCATTTTATGCAGGTTTGTTACCATGGATTCTTACACAGGAGAAAAAACACCCTTATTTTGTTATAATTGTGATTTAGTTCCATCTTACAGAGCTGACTATCCCCGTGTTCACCCTCTTTTCCTGATTGAATGATAAGCACTAGTCTCAAGTCGGAACTACAGGGCGCTGCAGTGTTGGTCCTTTTGCTGTGCTAAATTTTAAATAGATCCAGCTCACATTGGGAGCTTCACTGAGGAGGGAATAGGACCTGAGTTAGCCTCATCAAAATACTGCTCGGAGAAAATGGCTATTCTCACAAAAGCACTTGGAGCACATGCTGCACCTCTTGTGGTGAACTCTGAGAGTGGGGAGGGCTGTGGGAAGGGGTCCTGGGTACTAGCAGGGGGAGTCACAGCTGGCAGGTGAGCAAGCCTCTGCTGCTCTCTGCCCTTGATTCATCTGGGTCAATGTGTGGGCAGCATTCGTTCCTACAGACAGTGTTCTTCACATGCCGATGACCACTCTTATGGTCAAGAAGACTTATTCAATGTGCTTTTTTTTTTTTTCCTGCAGCAGTTTTCCATGGTGTCACAAGTGCCATGTCAGGCAGCAGTGTTGGAGGCCAGTAGCATTTTGTGTAGCATGCCACCTCAGCTGGATAGGAAATAATACTGCTGAAGCTCAAACAGAAGGAATTGCTCAGAGTCAAGCTTTTCTGTTTTTATATTCTTTGTTTTAAATTAGATGGCAGTTTAAAAAAGAAAAAAAAAAAAAGAGATTAGTTAAACAAGCTGCCTTTCAGAAATGCATTTGTTTCAAGCAGTTTTCAATGATTGTTTTGAAGAATAGTCCAGGTACTATTTAACCAACAAACCAGCCAATCAAACAAAAAAATCTTCAGAGACCTGCAGTGCTCTGAATCTCTTTCAAATGGGTAACATGTACTTAAAGTCTGTCTGTGCCAAAATTTGATTCTAAATGTCTTGAAAGCAGGAGCTTTTCTCCTTTTCAGTAGCTCCTCTGTCAAACAAATGAGTATTAAAAAACAACAGTGGTAGTAAGTTTGTGGAAAATCCAGTCACTAGACCTAAAAGGGTTAAGCAATTGCTATTTTTGAGCTAAAAATGATAAACACTGTAAGATCCTCTGTAAATGAGCAGTCCAAAGCATTACAGTTTTAAATGCTCATGTTTAAAATGCAGGGGAGCCTTAACGATTCCCTGCATTAGAAATTTCTTCCCTCCAGCCCCATAATCTCTTATGCTGCTCAGGAGTTTTACCTGCGTAGTTCATAGATTTAGTAGTCTGATACAGTGTTATGAATTCATAAGATGCTCCTATAATCTAGTATAAATCTGAGGCTGTTTTGGCTGCAGTCTGTTTTAAATACACAGCAGGGCACCTGTGGCAGTGGCAGGCTGCATGCGGACGTGCGACACTGCCACTTGCAGAGGGCAGTGCCCAGCGTGGTCACCTTGCAGGGCTCCTGGCACCAGGGTGCTGTGGTCTTCTGGGGCAGGTAGGGTGTGCACCCATTCAGAGACCACTTCACAACACGAGGACATCGTCAGCTGCAAATATTTTCATCCCTGTAGAGCCAGGGGGGCGTGGAGTGCCTGGCAGTATTGTGCCTGCAAGAGCCTGGCTTCCCTCGTGTTCAGCCATCCTCCTGCACAGGTGCTTCACAGCCCAGCTGTGGCTGTCATTAAACTTCTCTGCAAAATTTTAAATAAGAGTAGACTTCTTGCAGTTTAATGAAAGAGAAGAGATGGAAGGCATCCAGTCTGTATTTATACATGAGTTCTTAAGTGGTTTTCCCTTCTCGTGTGGTTGATTGCTAATGCTGAGCAGCAAATCAGTAATTAATCTATCACAGAACTGTAGAAAACAATGGCCGAAGGGAATTTTGTCCCTCCTGTCTCAATCCAGACAGGATTGCTCTAAGCTGTTCACAACATATGTTTGCCTAGCAGGTTCTTAAAAGCTTCTGGAGAGTGAAGAGCCCACCCTATCCTCAGCAAGCTATTTCAGTCTTTAACTGTCAATGCATTTAGACCATGGAAGTGCGGCATAGAAGTTTACCCCAAATCTCTGAACCTTAAACTCCCTTTCAGGTGTTTCATGGCTATGAATTCTTGTGCATTTGCACAGCACAAAGAAAATTATGTTCTTTTTTGTCTTGCCATTTTTTTCCAGATCCTGGAAGGCTGTTCTCATGTTCTCCCCCTCCCTCCTACCACTGCTCCTCCTTTCCTTCCTGAGCGAGATAAGCTTTGTTTGATGATCACTGTCACCTCATTTCCTCCGCTTGTACAGCCTTCCCTGACTGCTTAGGCTCCCGGTGAAAGTCTTTCCTCTTGTAGTTTTACCCACTGTTCACATGAGCTGCCTCCCACATAGCTAAAGAAGTTGTGGGGTGTTTTTTATTCTGCTCATTTGCTTTTTCAGAGTAGATGAGGTTTCCAGCACCAAGCAATGCTTGTGACAGTTCCTAGCAGTGTTCCTGAAAGCAGTGTGTACTCTTGTGGTCCAGTATGATGTAGTTCACTGTTTGGGACACCGAATCCCATTAGAAACTGAGGAAATAGGAAGAGATAATCACCGTCTTGCTGGGAAATAACTCAGCACACTATAACTTTGTCACTTTGGCTGTTGCACCTTGAGCTCTCCACTTCTGTATATATGCAGGGGACATCGGTCGGTGCTACCTGCCTGGGGCTGCCGCACCATGCATGCTGCCTGCTCCTGGCCTGGCAGTGATGCAGCAGGGAGCACGGGGCCGAGCTGCCCTCTGCTCCCTGCAGAGCTGCTGCTGTGTTTCTGCGTGCTGCCCGGCCCATGGGTGTTAGCTGCTGTGCTCAGCTGCTTGCTCGGGGTACGTTTTCTGTCCCCAGTGGCTGCCCTTAGGAACTAGACGGTGACTTGTCAGGGTAGAAGCTTCCCCTGTGCAGGGAGTGGATTGCAGTGGCTAAAAGTGTTGCTGGGTGCAGGGTTCATCATTTCCCTGCCTCCCAGCTTTAGTGAAGCTATTACACTTGTTCTGTGGTTAGGTGTTTTTTCTTTCTTTTGAGAGGCTGTATTTCTTGACAGTTGCTTGTTCTTCCTCCAGAAGGATGCAGGTGAGAGAGGCCCTTTTTATGTCATGTCCTAGGTGTTTAAGTACTAGAGTGAAAGGATTTGCCCAGCCTGGACACATCTCTCAGTTCCCTGTAGCCAGCAGGTTCTCAGCTCTGAGCTCCTACGTTTGACTTCAAAGAGACAGAAACCTTTGCTGCTCTGCTACTCTCGGTAACATTTCTTTCCTCCTGAAAGATTTAATAACCCCTTTACTTGCACCACAAAAACAGGTTGTCTTAGGGACCCGGACAAGCAAGATACATATGTCGTTGTGCAGCAGGTAGGCTATTACCTACAGATTGCAGATGGGCACTTCTGCTGCCTCTGCAAAGCCTCTTCCATCTTCCGAGGAGCAAGTAGTTAGCCATTGTGAGAGGACAGCAGATACCGACGTCTGTGCACTCTGATGGATGGCTAATCAAGGAGGACCCTTCCAGCAAATGATTGATTTCATTAATTCTGCCTCTCGTTGCCATTTGGGGATCTCAGAACTATCAGGAGAAAATCAGTGTGGTGAGAGCGGTGAGGGTTACACATTGACAATTTCTCTTGTCAGTACTCAGACTCCAGACTCAGCCTAATCATTATCTGCTGACTTGTACACAAACCTCCTTAAAGGTTTCATTGTTCCTGGTGCTCCATGCTACCTGAAGTGCTAAGCTTTTCCTTTATGCCATGCAAAGTACAATCAAAGTGGGTTTATCAAGCTGATAAGTGGTAATAGCCAGCCTCTCCCGGGAGAGGCTTACAGCCCTGACAATTAAACGCAGATTCTCTGTAGGCAGGGAGAAAAAACAGATGTTTTGTTCATGTGTCATATGTTTTTATTCAGGTAAGTTCCTTTTTGTTGGTGCTGTGTTAACACTTCTGTCAGTGTATCCTCCTCCAGATGTTCCTATAAAAACTCCCCCGTACTGAGGCTGGCTGGCCAGCAGTGCTGATCCTCCACGACACGGCAAGAACAAGGATGTTGCGTACCTAGTACAAAACGAGTGAGAAGCCACTAACTGCTTCTCATTTCTCACCTGCTTTGTTGACACCAAGAGATCTGATGGTAACAAATTTGTTTTTGAAAGTTCACTTCTCAGTGTCCATGAATTAGTTCTTGAACACGTGCGTGAGTGGGAATCACAAATGTCTGTAAGAGCTGGATACAACAGAAAGTGAGAGGGCACTGGGGGAATCAAGAAGAAAGATCTGTTTATATAAAATACATGGAATATATATTTCCCATGGCACTAAGATCTTGTGATGGTGCCAGAGTCTAAATAGTTTAGTTTCTATTGGACAAAGTTAAAGTAATTCAGGGATTATAGAAAAAAACTGTCTTACTGCTCCGACTGCTGCTGCCAGCAGAACCGTCTCTTCCTGCCTCCCTGGTTGTGCTTAGTGGACTGGGGAATGGATCAAGGTGATTTCCCTAAAACAGATTTGATAACAGTTGGCTCTATGTGCTTCTGCTGCTCTCGTTATTTACCTTGTGGCTATTGCTGGTGTGTGAACAGTCAAGAATAAATAGAAATATAGTAATGCAGGAGTTAATGGAATCACCCGTCCAGGATAGTGGTCTCCTGCTCTCATTTTGCCATGTCAGGATTGATAAAGTTTGTTGCAGTCATCATTCTCCTTTGATTAACTGCTACAGCCTTCTTTTGAGCATTTTATATCTCAGATGTCAAGATCTCTTTTTGCGGTGCCAAAAGGACTGCTTTAGAAATCCAAAAATGGCATTTTTTTCTGTTTGTTTGCGGCTCTAAAATGCTCAATTGCTTCATTATTTAGTGGAAGGTGCAACTGGGATTCATTTGGTACACTGACTAGCATAATAACTGAACTTAAATGGAGGTGATGTGTTGAAACAGAAGTGGGAAGTGTCTTTGGAAGTGTTTTAATGTTAGTAGTGTGCGTATCAATCCAGTGTAGCAGGAGCTGCATTGAACTGCTTTTATTTTAGAGTGCCTGCATATGAAGATTTAGAAATGATAACAACACCCCATATTTCATGGTGCCCATCATTAGGGACAGTAAGCGCAGCAGAAGAGCTGCTTAACTCACAGCTGATGGGGTGGGGGAAGTGAAGAGTGGGTATCTGATGGAAGTCTAACTGGAGATGGGCTCTCTAGCAGGTCTGTGAGGAAGATGACAACCACCAGGTGTATGGGAATAACAGTGCTCAGGAGCTTGCTGTTCTTCTGTGCTGGTGTTGCAAGATGTGAAAACATTTGAAATAATTGTAAGTGAAGTTAATTTGGAAGGGCAGTGGCTGCTAGTCAAGTAATATTTCTGTGTAAGGGAGATAAATTTGCAGGTTGATTTCCCGCACAGTTCATATGGTCTTGGAGGTATTGTAAGAAGTCATCTTTCATTAGTGATAGTCATACTTTATGCTTACAGCAGATAGCTTGTGGAAGCTTGTGAGCACAGAGCCTCAAACTGAAAGATGGGAGAGGGTGACCGACTCCTAAACATAGCCCCTCCTGTTTGAGGCAGGTATCAAAGCACACCCTCTTCTGATGAAGTAATGGGGAAAGGATTGCAGCATCACGGGCTGGTGTACGGGCATGCAGTGCACAGGTACGGAGCTGGTGAGGGGGCTCCAGAGCACAAGATGTGCCAGAAGAACCTGGGGGAGCTGCGTTCATTCAGCCTTAGGAAGAGGTGGCTAATGGGGACCTTACTGCTGTCTTCACCTGCCCAAAAAGAACAAGTAGGACAGGAGGAGTCAGGGTCTTCTGACAAGTTCTTGGAGCTGAGAGCTAACAGATGTAATGTGCACCATGGAGAATATTGATAACATATAATTTTTTAACTTATTTTTTTTCCACACCATGAAAATGGTCAAACATTGGACCAGGACCACAGGGATGCTGTGGGATGTCCATCCTTGGAAACATTCAAAGCTTGACATGACAGGGCCCTGGGCAACCTGATGCAGGTTCAGGGTTGGATCCAACCTTGAAGCTTGAGCTGCTTTAAGTGGGTGTTCGCACCAGATGACCTCCAGAAGTCCCTTCCAGCCCCAATTATTCTATGATTCATAACCTCTTGACATGCTCAGAACTGTGGCAGGGTGTGTGTGTGTGCACAGTGCATATGATGAAACAAAGTCATTGTCCATTTGTTTAATTTCTTTTCTTATTTAATCCATTGCATTTGATTACACTCCAATTTTTCTTTTATCTTTGAGACATACGGTTGGAATGGAGCTCTGTGTTTATTGAAGCCAGTCCCTGCTGCTGCAACATGCATTCAGCCCTGTCCTGGAATCCCATCAATAAATCTTCTTATGTGGTGATTAGCCATGTTTGAAAATAATGTTTTTGTTTATTTAAACACGGGCTCTGATGCATACGTACAGTCATAGTATCTGCCATCTTTAGTCATCCAGTTGCTCAATAGCTGTCAAACAGATAAAAACAGATAAAGAAGTTTAGCGGAGATTAGATGCAGAGATGGAGGAAACTGTGTTGAAGTTCACTTAATAATTGTAATAGAGGATCAGCTGGTGCTAGGAACAACTCCGCTTGGAGGGCAGAGCAGCACTGTGCAGGCTGCTCAGTGAGGCTCTCGGTTCTCAGTTCCCAGACCTTCCCAAGCCTCAGGAGACAGTACCAGCACTGGTATGCTGCTGGTGAGGGTCCTGCTTCAAGTGGAGGTTGGACTGGAGACTTGCAGAGGTCCCTTCCCAACCACGCTTTTGTGATCTGTGGACTCTTTTCCATAAACAGTTAAAAGCAGAGAATTGTTTCCTTGTTGTCCCTTCCTTACCTATATTGCAGAAGCGGTCTGAGGCTCCATGAAGACAGTTACACCTGCCTCAGCTTTTTGTTTGTATCACATTTTTCCATCCTTTGCAGGTGTACTAGTCAGAAGATATCAGAAAACATTTGCTTTCCTCAAGTAACTAGGACAAGAATATTTTAGCAAGCTGTCACTGTGTAGATTGGAGGAGATAGAATCAAGCTTGTTGCAGTGTTTGCTCTCGTTTCCAGCCTGGCCTGTTGCACTCGAAATCAGGCTTCGTTCGGTATGTCATGTTGGCAAGCAGAGCATTTTCTGGACACTCTGTGGCAGGTGGGAAGAGCTGAGATGCCTTTGGAGCAGTGGGCATCTTGCCCTTTTCAGAGAGCAATTATCTAGGATGTGTGGTTGTGGCTGTTTGTCACCAATAATTAATGAAAGACCATAGAAGCAAAAACAATTGTTTCCTTCTCTAAAATTCCTAAATGACATCCAGAGTTAAAGAACTTGAAAATCTAGTTGTAAGCACATAGAGTAGTTACTTGGAATATACTTGCTGGGAAGTTAATAATGTATTTTTCTCTGATTTTATATTGAAGATTAATAGAAGGATAGGAATTCTAGGAAGTGAGTGACACTATTACTGCTTTGCTAAAGCTTCCTGTAGATAATGGCCCTTTTAAAACTCCTAATGCAGTGTTTTCCTCGTTTCTTTCATAAATGGAATGGGCTTCTCAATGTTTAAGAAAAGAAAATCGAGGTTTTGCATAAGTAGATGTTTGCGGTACTTCTGAGTCATTTTCATCCAGTCAGTCTCCTTAAATCATGCCAAAATGGCAACAAACCTGGATTTTAAGGAAACTTCAGAATTCTGAAAAAAGAATTATGGAGCAGATGTACCAGGCAGCCAATGTCTGTTTCTTCAATAAAATGATGAGCAAAGAATCGAAGGAGAGAGAAGGGCTGTAAAATAATATATGTTCTTCCCTAAACCTGCCTGTCAGCTCCTAAATTCAGACTTCTATTTCCCATGCAACCACCAACTTGCATTTGGACAGCAGCAATGAAGTTGTTTCTGTACTCCTTGCTTTCTGTAGCACATTTGACAACGTGTGACAGAGTCCTGCGTTCCAGTTAAGCTGCTTTAATTTTAGCAATGAGCGTTTTGACTGATTTGTTCAAGATTTCCAAGAAAGAGAAGCGACCCCAAATCAACTCATCCGTGAAGGAGATGAGAACTGAAAAGGTGCCTCTGGAATTCCTCGGTCCGTGTGAGAGGACGGCTGTCCTCCTGTGCTGGTTTTCCTCCCAATTTCACTTGTGCTGCCATCCAGAAGGGAGTCCATAAAGTGTGAGCTTGGTTGCGAGCCAGCCCATCGATGCCTAATGGCATTACGCGCAGCGTGGATGTGCTCAGAAACCACAGTGGATGAATTACATACATGGGTGCCTGTTAATACAGTAAGAACAACACTAATATTGTTCTATATAATTTATTTCGTGAAGTTCACTTATTCATAGGTGAAGCACCAAATTAGCAAAACAAAAGTGGCTGGTAATATTATTAATAACGATCGCAGCAGTCTGAAAGATAAATCCCTGTCTGCTGCACTGCCACCGCTGAATTTATAATACTTTGAATGGGGCTTTCTAATACTTGGAATTTTAAACACTAGCCTCTGAAATGCGATTTGATGCAACTCAGTGAAAACACTTAATAGCTTTCAAGGCTCAGTCACCTGGAATAGGAGGCAGTATTTCCTTGTGGTGCTGGACCAGCGTGTCGCTTCCCTCCAGGATGCGGCAGCGCGATGACTTCAGAGTGCAAAGAGTTGGAAGTTTTAAATTAATGCCTGATTAATTTCTGTACTGTCATCATCTTCTCTCAAACCTTTAATTCATGTGCCAGCTTTATCACCAGTAATAGTGGGAAAACGCTTGGCTGAAGGAAATGTGAATCTAAGATTATGACTGGTGCTGTTGGGTGATTTCAGCACTTTGCAAATCGTGTTGTCAGCCGTCTCCATACGATCTCAGCTCTGAGAATGCAGGCAGCTGCTCTTGCGCTGGTGGGCTCGTTCTCCTAGTTTAAGGTTCATCCTCTGCTTTTTTACCTTTATCTCACTTTTAATTATCTGCTATATTATTAACAACGGCTGAATTGCATTTTTTGCATGACTTTACAGCGTAGCTCCTAATTTACACAATAAATGCACCTCTGAGGCTTCTGGCTAGTTAAAAATAAAATTTTTCTTCATTCTGTGACCGTAGTTAAAATGGAGGGAGATCTCGACATAGACTTGGTTATAAAGGTGCAAGTGGAGGTATCCAAGCATCTGTGTTAGTAAATGCTTTCTGCATGTGAAAAGCAAGGTTTTTTTTAATTGTGGAAGTGGTAAGTCGGGAGGACATTGTGGTTGTGATCATACAAATTAAGCTACGACTTAAAATTTTTTTGTTTCAGTTTATTAAGAACAACCAGAAGTCACATCCAAGTATTACTACAGTCCTTGGCTTTTCTTAAAGGCAAATTAAGGGGAACTAGCTAGTGAAACCTACACAGAAATGGGTGAAGCCTGTAGTTTCTGCACTCAAAATTAACAACAACAGGAAAAAAAAAGTCAGAGGAGAAGCTCAAAACCTAAGCAGATGAGCAGCCTCAAAGGTTTTGACGAGTAAGCAAAGAGACCACAAGCAATGTGAGGAAAAGACTGGTAAGTCTGATCAGCAAAGACAGCTATGTTTGGAGAGGAACAAATAGGGACGAAGGAGAATTGCCAAATGTTGAGCTGTTTGGAGACCTTGTGAAGTATAACAGTTTCTTCAGCTGCGTAACTCAAAAAAATGTGTGTGGGGAGAAAAGATGTTGATGAGATTATGACAAGTACTCTCAAGATGCCCAAACCCAAATGTATGCTTTTTCCTGATTTTCTATAAAATGGTGCTGATACCGGGATTTTTAAGTGTTGTGGGATCTGCCAGGAGATCATGAAGCAGAATTAAAGAAACCTCGTAAGAATCAACATGCAATATCTTTTTTCCAATAGAGGAAATAATTATTCTGACGGGTTTCATAGGGGAATATATTAGCAAACATTTTACTACTAGAAAGAAGTGGGGGGCAAAACTAATCCAAACTATAAACTGGGGCAAAGAGAGGGAAGGGACAGAGAAGGAATGGAAACTTTTTCCACTAAAGGGTCATATAAGCATAGGGTCATACAAACAAGTGGGTATAACCAACAACAAATAACTTCAGAAACCACAGTCCGTTTCCCAGCTGATGTTTCTGTGACCAGCAGTTTGGAACAGCTTTCCGGGAAGAGATGTGGCTGAAGCTCAAACCTCTCTTAAGGTGTGATGCATTTCTGAAGGATGCTGCGCGATGCAGCCCTGGGAGGGACAGGACAGCCCCTTGCAGCCCTCTGCTCCTCTGTGTTTTGGCTGTCCCATCCTACACTTGCTCTGTCGGGCTCAGTGCTTGGGTGTTGCTGCTTACTGTTCTGTTTGAGATTCCTCTTTGATGATGATGACAGGCACATCCCGTTTGACACGCTGTTGGTGTAACTCACTGCAGCTCAGCAAATGGGGAAGCCCCTTTCATAAACATTTATTCCTGGAGAACATGAGCGGAGTTGGCAGGCACCCACCTTCAAAACATGAAGTAAAAACCAAAGATTGGTGATAGGCAGGGCATTATTCCTGCATGGGTAATTCTTAAGTGAGAGCTGCTTGGCTATATGCAGGGATACCATCCCCACAGCTAATACAGCTGAGCGACTAATAAAATTCACTCGAGGCAGGCATAATTGGACAGGCTCTTTGTCTCATCTCCCTGTTCTTTCCAGACCGTTATGATTTAGCAATGCGCCGACTTGCAGTAGGTGAGGAAGGCTGCCGTTCTTTCAAGCTTCAGATTTTATCGTGTACAGATTTGTTTCACCCTGGTGTACGTCCTTCACGAAATATTCTGGGGTGTCACATCCCTGAGGTAGGACCAGCTCCTTCTCTCTCGTGCATGTAAAACCCGAGACACGCAGTTAGCTCCAACTGCGGTGGCTCGTCGTTCTCTGTGCCAGTATGGATTTTAGTTGAGCAAATCAAATGTGAAGCCAGGAACCCTGGGACTTGGTCAACAGAGCGGGGATGGGTGAAGGAGACTTAGGTACAGCACTTCTGAAAAGCAAATTTGTTTTCTTTTATAAATAGCTCTTGTGTAGTCTCCACAAAGAGCTTAAAAGCAAACCTTACGGGTTCGACATCTGTGTGCACGGTGCATGTCCCTTAAGCTTGTAGCGAGTGATAGCTTTGTCTAGCACTGAGAATAAAAGTAAGTGATGCAGGCAAACAACAAGTACAGCACATCTCTGCAAGCAGTGTTCTTGTTTAAAGCTTTCCTGTGGCACACGCAGCCTTCTGTGAGTTTGGGCATCTCAGCACTGGCAAAAAACCAGAAGGCAGCCTGAGGGCTGATATGGGCAGTTCTGGATCCTCCCAACCAGCTTATCCTGGTGCCTGTATGCTGAGGGTTCAGCAGTGGAGCAGCCACTTGCAATTCCCAGCTGTCCTCTGCGAGCCTGTGGATCTTGCTCACCGCTGGGACTCCTGCCGATGGGAGGAGAAATGGAGCTGATCATGCTGGAGTCGGGGTTTGGGGGCAACAAAGAACTGTTCCTGAGGAGGTCCTGGCTAATACATGAAGAACATACTTGAGTACACGAGAAGAAGAAGAATTTTGAAGCTACTGAAGATTGTTCACAGACATTCCTGGTCTTTGTACTGAGCTGCTGCTTGCTGCTGGCTCAGAAAACTGAACTCTTCGGGCACTGCTGCAGCCCATGGGGATGCAGCTCTGAGTGTGACCTGAGCAGTGAGGTCTTCACAGGGAGGCGCAGGCTGAGAGCCCACACCAAGGATTCCTGCTGCTGTGGTTTTGGTTGTGCACTGTAACCCCCTGCCACCTCTTCCCATTGGAGTTTGGTCTGTCTGTGTCCTACCACGAGCTGCAGGAGTTGATGTTGCAGCAAGATCAGTGACCAGGAGCTGAGGTCAGCATGCGGTGGGCTGGGATTCAACTCCCAGCACATCCTCATAAACCACTACGGATCCCTCCATGGTCCCACAGCATTGTTCCTGGGCTCCTTGGGGCTGCAGCAGCTTTGCACTGCATGGCAAGCAGCGACTTCAGTGTAGACCACAGCTTTCTGCATTTCTTGGAGCTTTGCATAAACAGGTAAAATAAATAAACGCAGAAAAGTAAAAGGCCACAAAAAATTCAAATCTGGAAACATGCCTGGTAGCCAGAGACTTAAAGAGCTTAGTCTGGAAACAGAGGCTGACCTGATCATCTATACAGAGAAAAGTTATTAAAATGAAAAGGGCTTTTCATTTCTATCAGGTAAATTCATAACACAGCGAGGAGAAGATGCTAGAAGAATTAAATGAAGAATGCAGCAACCATGAAGCTGATTAGTTTTGAAGCCTTTCTAAAAGTCAGCCCTCGCTGAACCAGAAAGTGCTGGGTGGAGGATGGGGCTGGCTGCCGCCTGGATGGAGCCCCTGCCCTGCACCGCAGAGGGGCTGGATTGCAGCTGCAATAGAGCCATGACCCCTGGCACAGGTCACTCGTGTGCTTCACCATGGGGCTCACACTGGATGGAGTCAGGAGGCGTTTTCCACATGTGCAGAACCACCTGGTGAGGGCTCAGGGGCAGTGCAGGAGGCAGGAGCTCCTGGAGCCTCCCCAGCTCCACCACTGCTTGCGCCAAGGTCAGCGTGCAGCAGGCGCTGAGCAGCACAGCCTCGGCAGCCCCTTTGGGTTCAGACCTTTGTCCTGTGGAGGATCCAAGCCCTCAGCAGCCCTGCTGCCAGTCGCGTGGGGAAGCCCTGGCATCAAAACTCCGCTTGAGTGGCTTTTGAGCTGCGTGTCACGCTGTGCCTTCACTCGGCCACCGCTGACACAGAGCATTACAGGGAGATCTCAGCGAGCGTCTCCCAGAAGCATCGAGGCTTCACGAGAACTCAGACGTGGAGGAAGTCTTTTAATGGGGAAATAGTCCTGTTTTGGGGGGTATTTCATGTAAGCTTGAGCAAAAATCAATATTTTTTTTTAAACACTTGAGAGTGTTTTGCCTGGGTGCCCAGCCACCTGCTGAAACTTCTTTCACTCTGGTAAACATTTAAATGTGGAAATGATTTTTCTTGTTTTTTTTTCACAGACTGTACTATGCATGCTGAATAATAAAAAATATTTGTACAAACAAGAAAAAATCACTGGCGTAATGGAAATACCAGAGTGCCCTCGTTATCATTAAGCAGGACATTTTCCTCCTCACCAGGTAGATGAGGCAGAAATTCAGTTCATTACCAGGAGGAGGACAGAACAATGTACAGGAGCATTAAAATGAAATGCAGTTCCCTTGCCAAAGGCCTTGCCGAGAGCCCAGGAATGCCTTTACTTTAGTAAAGGATGTTGTGAAGAGGTTGCTTGCTCTGGCTCCTGGTTCTCTTAAAGCCCTTGTACTATGCTCTCTGTTTACAAAATAAGGTTTATACTCGCTTTTAATTTGTAAAACCAGAGGAAAAACGTGAGCTTGGCAAAGCCTTTTGAACTGCTGAATCAAGGACTGGCTGCTTGCAAAGAGGGATTAAAACCTTTTAATCCCTTTGTGTAAAAGAATATGGTGTTTAATGTGGTAGGCATGCTGGCAAAATTAATTTTCATGTTTTCTCAAGCACAAGATTTTAGTTCTGTTTTTGTTTTCTGCTTCTGCATATCTTACGGGTCCTTTACATTATGCAATGTGCTTTACGTTAACTTTGAAGTTTTGGAGAAATTTGCAAAAAACAAAATGCAGATGAGGAAGGACGAGGCAGAAGGAGCAGGCACGGCTGTTACGGACAGCCTCGGGCGCACAGGGGGGCTGGTTGCAGAGCCCATGGTGGTGGTACGGCTGGAGCACGGCGTGCGTTTGTGCAGGAGAAAGGCCGAAATAAATTCCTGGATAAAGGGAAACTCGGGTGCTGTGCCTTGTGTATGATTAAACATGCTCTCTAGGTGTGCATTTGAAAGCCCTTAAGTGAATGTTGTGTAAATGGTGATAATTGGAGGCAGTCTCTTTGCAATCCTTTCTCAAGCTAAGTAAGGTCCAAGGCCAAAGGCCCAAATGTTTAATTGTATTAAACACAGAGGGTGAAAAATTTATTAACTCAGAAAGTGTGTATTACCAAGTTAATTGGAAGTGCCTTTAAGCTATTACCAGGTGGAAATTTGACTTCAGGTTTCAATTTTAAATTAAAGCAAAGCAGAAAGCCGTTCCGTCAGGCTTCTGGAAGCACTACAGCGAGAGCAGTGTCCCCGCTCGCCCTTGTTGTTCTGCTCCGTGTAACGCTTGGGGTAAAAGCTGGGGAGCCGCAATTCAAAGCGAAACCCACGTACAGGGGTCTGGCTTTTCCCCAGGATATGTGGCAGTCTGGATGCACAGATTGCTGCAGTTCTGGGAAAGCTCTAAACAGAGGAGGGGAAAGGAAGAAGGCCTCAGGATCTAGAAGGATGCTTTTCTGGGCTGTTTTTCTGTTTTATTTTTAATCAGCATTCTTCAGTCAGATGCGGGGTTGCTCGGTGCTTCTTGGCATATTTTTCTTTTTCTAGCAATGTGTTGTTTCAGGTATTGGAAGCAATTGTAATAATGGTGTCAGAGTAGACCCACCTCCCCCCTTCCCTAGCGTATGCACACAAAACTAAAAACCACGGACAAAAGTCAGTCACAGCACAGGCATTAGCCAGGGTTTAAGATTTTCTTACTAAAATATAAAGCAGCTCGCACTGATAGCCAGCCAGGCACTTTGAGAAAGACATTGCAATTACAACAGCCTTGAAAAATAATGGAGAAAATTTGCCACCCTGTGCGCAAAATCTGGAGGCACCCTGCAGACGTGCTACGGAGAGAAAGCACCTCCCCGCTGCGATAGGGGCTAAGGCGTCTGCCTGAAACTCCCTCCACAAATAAATCAGCACCCAGAATGTGCAGCACTGCTGAGTGACTTGCACGGCATCCGTGTGTGATGGATGACTGAGACAATTCTGTTTCGGTATCATGTCAGCTAATTTTAGGTGTTTAAACTCTTTCAACAATTTCCATGATTCATAAAGAGACAGAATTAGAAATTTGCTGAAGTGCAGCGCTATAATGGCAGGCTGTTGCTGCAGTTTATTAATACCCAGTAATCGCGGCCTTAACACTTGAGTGAACTAACTGCTCTTAGCCGGTGTTTCTGTGGAATAAGCAGGTTTCTCCAAACATCAAGGTTTAAGGGTGGGCACTGTTTCTAGTGGTGTGGGGCTGGTTTATGTATAACCAGGTCAGACACCTGGCCAGAAGTGGATTTCTGTTGGCAGGACACATGAGTTATTAACGTACAGTTTTAAGAAGGAATTTTAAAATGGTTAGTTTTCCCTTAAAGACTATTTAATGATTTATGTTGGATTTAGTAAGCATAAATCCTGTATTAGCAAAAGAGCAAAGAGAGCTTGCAAATGGCAGTTAGCACGTGCAGATGCCCACAGGCACATCATCCCCTTTGGAAAAGGTTCTGCATTTAGGCTGGGCTTACGGCGGGGAAGGAGGCTGCAGCAATCGCAAGCAGCACCTGTTAGCTGAGAAGGTAGGAGCCAGAGATAGCGAGAGTTTGTGAATTTAGGTCATTGTAGATACTGATAAAATTACACATTTGGTCTGGCGTGTGCCCTTGCATTCTCCTCAATTAAACTTATTTACAGACAAACAAAGCGCAGTGGGTCTTGCCCTGAGACGAGTACCTGGCGTCTTAGTTCACTGCGTTCAGGGGAAATCACAGCCTCTGCTGGATGACTGCTTTTATTATTTTTAATTTAATTTTTCTGCTGAAAGTTATGGAGGTCACTGAGCATGTTAAAAGATCAACTACTTAGAGAGTTATGTATTAATCATTCACTTTATTTGGTTTCATTCTGTATGAACTCAGGAGGTATCTGTGAGGTACCTTATGGAAGCCAGGTAATGAAGGTGAGGAGAAATGCAACTGGCTTTGAGATAATCTTTGTAGATTTGATTGTTATGGACAAACACACTTAAAGCTGGAAAATTAAACCACCAAAACGGGATTGAAATAGCAGAATCATTTGTCCTAGCTGTTGGGCTTCTCTTAAGCATTAAAACCTAACAAGATGATAAAAGCAGAGAGTAGGATGTGCAAGTAGCATTAGGTAGCCTTCTGTGTTCCAGAACAGTCTGAGGAATGTGTGGATTTGGAATGCCATCTTCTGTGGCTGGGATGTGTTTTTTAAGCGTTCTTTAAAGTGGATGGGGAAAAGTTAATGATCCACTGGATAAAGGGAAATTTATGTATCTGTGCATGCAACAGCAGAGCATATATATTTGTATTATTAAGTACCTTACACCAGGCAAAAAGAAGGATAAATTTTTCAGTTACAGAGTGCTGTAGCAGAGTAAACTTACAACAAAAAATAAGAGGAAATAGAGAATGAATTAGCATTGTGGTCACCAATGCCCATTGATGCTGGTAAGCTGTTGTTAAAGAGGTGTTATTACAAGGCTCAGACAGGCTCTTCACACTTGTAAATTATCCAGAAATGCAAAGTGCAAGTTTGAAAAATTACATTTTGCCAACCAGTATTCCTAATGACCACAAAGGGGCAGGAATCACAGTGAAATAATGGTGGGTATATTGAAAGGAAAATACAAGAGTATTACATATTAGGATAGGGAGAGAGCCTGGTGGCTTGCCTCCTGCTCTGCAGCAGGTGCTTAGGAGAAAAATCATGGAGTGAGTTTCACCAGCATATCTTTCTAGCAGGCATCCATCCGTGCACAGATATCAATCGTCCAAGGTCATAAAGGAAGCAGATTAAGAGGGAAGTCCTTGCTGTATGTATAAGAATGGCCACCTCTGTCTTCTAGACCACTTTATTTCCCGTTCAAAGTCAGCTGTGAGCGTGAGGAAGCCTGTGTCATTCTTGTTTTCTTCCTGGTGGTGTAACAGCGGAGCCACATCATCATTTTCAGTGTACTCATCCTGACAGCAGCTGTGTGAGAGCAGCAGGCACGTTTCACAGTGGAAGCCAGAGCACAGCTGTACCTCAGCACAGGTGATGGGGAAGGCTAAAGACAGGGATTTAAACCTGAATTCCACAATTTCCAGATGAAAGGACTATTCCCACTATGATCTTTTCCTTGTTGTGTCAATAACTTCTTTTAATTCATTTAGCCTGGGCACCTAAATAAGGTTACCCACGTATGCCTATTGCGTGTGCTCATCTCGTTCGTCTCGTATCACAAGTGTAACTATTTTTTCTTTCACAAAAGAGACTACTTTCAGTCTTAATTTAGCCCAAGTCGTAAAAGCTTTCTGATAAAAATGCAAGCTCCCCTCTCCTACAAAGCCAGTCTTATTTTTGGCTGCCCTTCTGTTCTGCTGAGAACAGTGGGCACTTGTAGCAGGAGGACAGAGTTATTTTTCTTTAAAATCTCTCGCAGCAGGTGAGTGTTCACAGAACACTTAATTGCAGAGATGTGTTTAATAATTCATTTTTCTCAAACCTGTGTGTGACTCTGGAAAAACAGCATCCACGAGAACAGGAGGAGCACTGTGATTGCTGGTTTCTGAATTAGAATTTTTGGATGAGGTACATTTGATGTGGGTGCTAAATACTTGAAAAAGCATCAGAATTCAATTTAATTTTCTCATTTATTTTAAGAAACCATCTGATGATGTGTTTTTGAAATAAACGAGTTAATATTTGCGTGTAAGTGCCATATTTATGTTGGCATATATTACATTTTAGCCACTTTAAATTCTTTGGCTATTACAAAATTACAACGAAACATCCTTCATGTGACTGCTGTGTGCTTAATGTGTAGCAAAAAATGAGAATCTGTGCTAAATATACATGACCCAACAGCATTTTCAAGGCTCTGCCAGTCAGGCAATGCAGATCATATGTAACATGGTTCATATAAAGGACACCTTGCTAGGTTAGAGGGTGGAAGGCTGCACCTCTGCGCTTCGGCATTGAAGATTATCTGCCAAGAGGGACTTTTCTCCTTGGGAAGGTCCTTTGTTTTAGGGAGAGGCTGTATAGCCTGTGGAAACAGCCTGGGTGATGTTGAAGTGACTCTGGACTGGTTTGTTTTGTTGTTCTTGTTGATTTTTTTTTTTTAAGGGAAAGAAATGAAAAAAGGAGAATTGAAATGTTACTACTCTTGGTAGGGCAAATTTTAAGATAGCAGCTGAGATGGTTTTCTGATTTATAGCAATTGTTTCACAACAAGCAAATTGTCTAGAATAGCGGAGAACAACAGTGATTTTTTATATATAATAGGAGCGAGAGAGATGCATCTTCATGGTTGGCTGTCTCTTGCTCTCGGTTGCCCTGCAGGAAGGCAGTGTCACCAGTTCTGCAGCAGACCACAGATTGTGCTTTTGAGGCTTCAGGGTCCCCTCCGAGGCCACCTCGTGTCCTTTTGCTGGGTAGGGCAGCCAGCAGCCTTACTAGCTAGTGCATGCCCGATTTGTCCGCTGGCATTTCTCTCTCTGGCTGTCTGTACCCATGTTCTTGTGGACCTCTTCAAACGTATCTCAGGGGAGCATTGCCTTTGGAAGCTTCCCGCACCCTAGCTCAGCCTGCTGCTGTCCTTTGGTGTGCTGAAGCAGACTTGAGTGTGCGTAAATCTTTGCTAGCATGGCTTCCCCACCGTGAGACCCTCCTTGTGGTTCAGCTGATAGGATTATCCAGAAATCTCTATTTGCTCAGCAAGTGACTTTTTCAGCAGTATTAGCTGTGAAAAGAAAGTCCCTTTCTTTGAAACGTTTAAAAAAAAAAAAAGAAAAAGTTTCTTAATGGAGGGATGTGTCTGAGCTAGTTATCTTTCAGCTCCCTGTCAAATAAGATAGAGCCCATTTCTTAAAACACAAAACACTCCATTTTTTGCTGTCTTCTGCTTCAGAGCTGTTGTTCCCATAAATTCCATAGAATAATGCAGTTCTGAGCAAAGAGCAAGCAGGAAAAATGTAAACCAAGAAGGTGAATTTTCTTTCTTTTGCTCCCGCTTGAGGCTTATGAGTAAATAGAAACGATGATACCAGTAATTTCCACTCCTAGTGTCATGGGAACTTGGTTATGAAGTGAGGAGCAAGAATTCATTTAGAGGGCAAGGACCGGGCGTGCTCCGGGGATGTGGCCCTGAGCAGAGAGGCCAGGGGGAGAGAGACTGCAGTCGTTTGGACTTGGAGTTATCAAATGACAAATACAAGAGTCTGGAGTTGTTTCTCCGTGTGATGTAGTAAGCAGAGGTGGGTGTGATGGGCACCCAGCCCTCTGACACCTATCCCTGCTGTCACCCAGGACTTGCTCAGTAGGTTTTCTCTTGCTTTGTCTTCAGAATACGAACAATCTTTTTGTTGAAAGCTTTAAAAAGAACAAATATATATATATATATATATGTATGTATGTATGTATATGTGTATATATATATACACACACACATTATATGTATTCAGCTCTGCCTGGTCCTAACTTCATTATGGGAATGACAGATTTCACTACAAAAGACATCTCAGATCTGTGCATTTACTTGTAGTTTGTTTGAACAACGAACGATAAAATTCAGACTTGGCACAAAGGTAATCGTGGAGACTTTGGTCATGTTTTTTTTTAAGAAGAGCGGAACAAGAGAATGGCTTTGTAACTGATTAAATATTGTATTTTCAGTACACCATTATTTTTTCTGGTTGTGTTTCCAAGGCTACCCCAAGAGTGCAAACTTTAAAAGCAGGTTAAAAAAAAGACTTCACACCATTACGTGGCTCTATCCCTAGTGGTTCCTGCTGCCCTTCGAGGTGACCGTGCTGTTGTGTCCCACAGCAATTAGAGACGGTAATGGGAGGGCAGCTGGGGAGGTCATCTAGTCCACCAAACGCATGTTTTCCATGGAATCCAAGAATCTCCTGGATGAAATCTCACGTTTTTGTTAACTCTCACTGAGAGGAAATTTGGGAGTTGCTATAAAAGTTACCAATAGGTTTAAAAATATGTATGCCCATGCCCAGCTGTTGTCCTGGGGCCAGAACTCAGGATTTTAGGTTTGCTTAATTAGTATTTCCATTTAAAACTTCAGGGCATACAAACATTTCAAATTGCTTTGTAGAAATTCCCTTTCTCAGACTGTGTGAGAATTTGGTTTATATACAGGCATTAGTTTCGTGACCGGTCTCAGTGGATTTAGATGGTTTCCAGAAATCAGTGTTGCTCAATTAAATGTGTAGGGGGAAAAAGATTCATTACAACAATGTAAATTCAAGTTGAACAAGGCAGCAAGTTTTTTTAGATTTTTACTGCCTGTGAACGTTCAGTTTCCTTTTGTTCTGGTTTTTAATAGTATTGATTTTTTTAAATGTACGAAAGTAAAGTAAGTCCTTAGTGTACAAAGTGGGGAGTTGGTGTACAGTGAGAGGTATAATTGCATTGTATCCTTCAAGGACAAAAGTTTTGGATTCTGTTGCATTTGTCATATGAAAAATTTAGACTATTTTACTAAGATCACAGAGTAAATAACAAAAAAATAAAAAGAACAAATCAACTGCAGAAATGCAATACAAGACATCAGCTCAGCACACTGCATAGCAAAACAGTCAATCACACCGCAATCACCAGCTGCCTGAACAGTAAATTAACATTTCACTGGGATAGATGAGAGGTGAATAAACACAGATATATGTAAATATAAACTAAGTAGAAATAGACATGATTATAGATGAGTAAATACGTGAAATCAGCGTCAGTTAAGCAAGCACACTTAATAATTACTTGCTGCTAATGTCAGGACAATGTGCCAAAGACTGCAGATGGTGGCCATTATGTTTTAAAAAGGCTTTTTCTGGGTTTTGAGATATTTTCTTTGCCCAGTCCTCGAGGCTTCTTTCACCAAGCATGGGCCCAATTCAGTACACCTCCGTAAATGTCTGTGGTCGGGTCAGCTCTGTGATTTCCCTCCAGCAGCTTGCTGAGGACAGACAGTGTGTCCCCACATCTGTGTGGATGGTGCTAACCCCATTGCATTCTCAGTCTGTAAAGGCTTTTTGGAAATAAAGCCGAGCAAGCTGCAGAAATAGAGGCCCAGCCTTGCAGCTTAGTGTCTCAGCTGTCACCTCTGGCTGGGGCTGGCGTGTCCCCTGGTGTCTGTGGCCTGTGTCAGCGGTTGGAGGGCTCCCTAGCACGCAGCTGCAATCCTCATCGAGCCTCTTGGCCTTGTAAAATGTAGCAGCTGGAGCAGGTTGCTTGGTTGAGCCGCCCCAAGTGTGGAGTCACCCCACTCTACCCTGTGGGGACACTGGGGTCTTGCATAAGCAGCTGGTGTATGTGCTCAATCAGAAGATGAAGATAGGCTTAAGAAAGTCCCGCTGTTTTAACAAAGTCTTCAAATATCGCTGTGTAGGGGCAAAGTCGCGCTTCACAGCTTTGGGTGATGTTTGGCTGCTGCTGAGGGAGGGAACCCATCTTCTGGTGCTCCCATTATGCTTGTCTGAGCCTGCCCCAAGCCCCTGTGCTCCCCAGCCTGCTTGAAAAACGACCAAAAAAAAGCAGCTTTCTGCCAAGTTAGGGGCTCCATCTGCTCCAGAGAGGCTCTGGTGACCCTGGAGCTGCATGTAGGATTTGGTTGCTGGTTGTTGGAGGCTGGAAAGGGCGGTGAGTAGGACGAGGAGCGGGCAGAGCAAGCACCCTTTTCACTAGCTGCAAGGTCAGTGCAACTGTAATGAGCAGTGATCATTTTAATCTCTTACACATTAGGAAAATACATTTAAACATCTCTTCCTCTTGGGATTGCTGAATCCATGTCCCTCCTGGATCATGGAAACTCCTCTCTCAGTTCATCAAAAGCTTAATGTTAAAACCACCTTGGTTTACAGATGTTCCCAAGCCTCCCTAAAATAAAAACACCTTCATGTATGTGTCAAGAACATGAAGATGAGGAGCTGCAGCCAGCTCCACTGGGACAGCAGCTGAAGGGGTCTCTCCTCCTCTCGCTGGCTGCAGGCTTTGCCTCCTTTTTGTCTCTGTGCCGTTCCTAGGCCAGGCTCATCTCTGAAGTGATTAATCAGAACTGTGTGCTGCGTTCAAAACGTGGCCTCATGGTGACCTGTGTGCAGAGTGACATCATGGGTGGACTCCATTAACTCCCGGCATGGGGTTAAATGTTTTAGTGCTGCATAGGGATAAGAGATCATCACATGCTTCTTACTTGGGCAAAGCAGTGTTTCAAAGCTGCCCTGGGGTCAAATGTTGCCAATGTTTCTTGTACAGTGGCTGCACAAAAAGATGAAAAACTTTCAACCTAGATACCTAATTTTATTGATCCAGAAGACACAACTGTATTTTCGTGAAACTTTTTATTGATTATTAAAATGTTACATGATTTTTTTTTCATTTCTGCTGAGTCTTTCAGGCCTGAAAGTCACTTTGATTTCCTTGCTGACTTTCAGTTTTAGTGATTAGTTTCTTACCAAGCATAGGCCAGCCTGTGCAGGTTTCCAGATACTTAGCCTGTAGAATTTTTATGTCAACCCACATCTAAAATGAACTTAAAGCTTCTTAGCTGTGCACATAAAACTGTATCTGTTAATTTTGACAAATGTCTTAACAGCTTTCGGGAAAACTAATGTCAACGTATGGTACATTTTGTAGGTTTGGTGTGTCAGCTGTTCTGTAATTTCCAGTGCTATGACCACATTATAAACCTGCAAAAATCCATGTATTAAAAAAATAAGCCGTAAAAATGATTTCAAATTGTCATATACCTGAATGAATGCCCAAGGGGCTGGGGGGAGCCCTCTGTTGCCCTCATTTACAGGCAAACCAGATGGACTTTATTCATTTCAGGAAAAAGGGTACTCAAGCAGAAACTGTGCTTGTCATGTTGCAGTCTGTACTGAATTTGTGTGGCCGAGGCCATTCAACCTGGATTTGTAGTGGGAGCACCAATTATCTTTTAATTTAGATTTACATGACACATTCCTTGCTTATCTGATGTTATGTCCTCATGGGGGTGATCTGGTTGTTTTTCCAGGCAAGCCAACGTTTATGAAAGCTCCTGAAGATCAGATTGGGATTTCTGGAGGAGTGGCCTCTTTTGTGTGTCAGGCAACAGGAGAACCCAAACCTCGTATCACATGGATGAAGAAGGGGAAGAAAGTCAGTTCTCAGCGGTTTGAGGTAATAAAAATAAATAAAATTGGAAAACAGTCTAATTCCTGCAGGTCTTAAGTACAGAGTACTCATCATTGCAGCCCAGGTATTTCTGCATCACAGCAATACAGAGTCCAGGGCTTTAAAGTTAAGTTTCTTCCCTGCAGCAATGCAATCTGTAGAGCTGGTGTTATTTGTGAGCATGATGCTGGTTGCACACACGGGAGATCCTTCTTCAGATGAGAGGCAGGCTAGCACCGAATGGGATGGCAGATAAAAGTTGCATCTAGCAGTAGTTTTCTGTTTTCATTGTGAAAGTCGATATGGCACCTCCTTGGCCTGCTATCCCTAGTGAAATTAAAAAGTGGGATCTCAGTATCATACTGGAAAGCTTTCTAAGCAAGGGCTGCTGTCACCCCTCCCACAAATGCACTTGAATAGAGAATGGTGAAGCCATCTGACGGGGTAATTTGAATTCCCTAGAATCATAGAATACCCCAAGTAGGAAGGGACCCACAAGGATCATCAAGCCCCATTCCTGGCTCCACACAGGACCATCCAAAAAAACCAAACTGTATGTTGTCCAAATGCTTCTTAAATTCCAGCAGGCCCAGCGCCATGACCACTGCCCTGGGGATCCTGTCCCAGTGCCCGACCCCTCTGGGTGCAGAACCTTTGCCTAACCCCCAGCCTGACCCTCCCCTGTCCCAGCTCCATGCCGTTCCCTCACGTCCTGTCCCTGTCCCCAGAGAGCAGAGCTCAGCACCTGCCCCTCCGCTCCCCTCGTGAGGGAGCTGCAGGCCACCATGAGGCCTCCCCTCACAGCCTGCTCTCCTCAGGGCTGAGCAAACCAAGGGACCTCAGCTGCTCCTCATACGTCTTCCCCTCTGGACCATTCACCACCTTGCAGCCCTCCTTTGGACTCTAAAAGTTTTATGTCCTTTATACTGTGGTGCCCCAAACTGCACAGCACTTGAGGCAAGGCCGCACCAGCACAGGGTAGAGCAGGACGATCGCTTCCCTCAGCCGGCCAGCAGACTGAGAGAAGGGAAAGAGGAAGAACAGGTATCAGAAATATTTTTATAAGACATCTAATTGGGTTCACATTTTAAATATCACAGAATCACAGAATTTCTAGGTTGGAAGAGACCTCAAGGTCATCGAGTCCAACCTCCAACCTAACGCTAACAGCCCTCCACTAAACCATATCCCTAAGCTCTACATCTAAACGTCTTTTGAAGACTTCCAGGGATGGTGACTCCACCACTTCCCTGGGCAGCCTGTTCCAATGTCTAACAACCCTTTCAGTGAAGAAGTTCTTCCTAACATCTAACCTAAAACTCCCCTGGCTCAACTTAAGCCCATTCCCCCTCGTCCTGTCACCAGGCACGTGGGAGAACAGGCCGCAAATACACTATCACTGACTTTCTCCACCTTTTCCTCCACTTTCCTTTTTTTTGGAGTTGGGTTCTTCTGTCTAAAACTACTCTTGGAAATGTGGCCCTGCCCACCGTTCTGCTCTTTCCTCTAACCCTCCTCTTTGTTGCTTTTTGCTTTTCTGACTAGAGCACAGCTGACTTCATTGCCCAGGGTAGATTGATTCAAGTCACCAATTTTTTAATCACGATTTTGTATGTGAGCAGGAAACCTTTATTAAAGTAATCAATTGCAAACATTTTTATATAAAGGTCTGTTTTGTTGTATAGTAACTGTTTAAACATTCTGATTTGTAAGTTAATATAAACTTTGTAGTGAATTTGGTGACTGTTGTGGCTTACCAGAAGGATACACATTATTATATGCATTTAAATGATCAATTTCTATCTTCATTCACTTCAGTTTTTATACATAGTTAAAGCATTTTTAATGTGTTAGGAGATAGTGAATAATCTCTGTGTTTTTTGCCAGGTAATTGTTAATTTTACCTCATTCCTAAGCTAGTCATTATTAAGAAGAAAACTGAAATTCAGTTAAAATGATAAAAAAAATAAATTCAAATCTGATGTACACATGCTGAGTAGAGGTATCCATAGTTAGCAAATTGAACAGCGTTTCTGGTCTTGGTCTCTCTCAGGTCTCTAGTGGTTGTAGCTGCCTTCCTCTCACACACAGCCTTTATTCAAGGGATATTAAGGGAAAAAAAGGATTTTTCTGCTCTTTCACCTCATAGCTTTTCAATCCTTATCACTGAACTGAATTAGTCTCTGCATCTGACTGTTGCTTTGAAATTTGGCAGTAGCTCTATACTGTGGAAGGATTATAGTGAGTTTAGCATTTTGTTACATTCTGTGTTTAATTTAAAATCCAATTTAAAAATATGTAATTTAAAAAAAAATGCATTGCTGCAGTGTTCACCTTCCAATGCCCTGTCTGCTGCTACTTGACCCCAAATTAGGGTTTATTTGCAAGCTGCTTCTGTTATTTCAAGCAAAAGGATTATTCCTTCCAATGTGAGGAATAACAGATTTTCAGTGTCTTGGTTACCTTTTTATTTCTTCCTATTTTTCCTGTTGCTGCAGAGTCTTGGGGTGCACGTTATTTTCTCATTCCTGTTTTCACTCCTTGGTCTTGGTGCTGTGAGAAGCACACCAAAGTAGGGCTCTTGAAATCAGGTACAAGTTTTGCATGGAGGTGATGCAGGTCCCAGGCTGACGCGTGTGTCTGGAGCAGTGTACAGCTTAGTCTCTCCATCTGCCCCTGCATTCCCCAGTGACAGGAGGGGTCTTGTGCCTTTCCCTCATGTTGTCACCATCTGCGGTTCAGTTAATATTTCCAAGCTTTACAGTGCTCAGTAATAGGAGAAGGATGAGTTTGGCATTAACAGTGGCCCAAGGCTGTGCCTTCACTGACTTGCCATTAAGGCATAACTTACAGTGATCCAGCAGTAAACTAACAAATACCTTTCTTCCCTGTAGAAGTTCGAGTAATGTATGTTACAGCTTAGCAGGAGGGAATGGCAATGATTTATTAAGGACTTTATTTATTATGCTGTGGAAGGAGCCGTAATTATAGCACTGATGATCATGCCAGAATTGCAAAGTACCTGATGCTGAAGGACGTTGAAAACAGTCACTTTCTGCTGAAGTTAGCATGCGCTGTAGGTGCTCAAGGTGTTGCTCTGGTTTTGTTACTATTTTCCTGGTGATCCCACAGGAGTATATCACTCTGCTCTTCCATCAAGGTGAAAGTTGGCACTAAATTGCGATCAGTGTGATTAGTAAAACCATTAGTGCAAATATGGCTCAGATGTTTTAAATCATCAGATCCACTTCTTTATTACCAGGTTGATAATTTTTCAACTTTAATTGATCCATAAAGAACCTCATTGGATCTTCATTTGTTCTAGCCTTCTCAGAGGGCAGATATGTTCTTGACTCTGAGATTTTTTGATTTCTGGACTTGGAACACTTGCCTAGTTGTATGATATTTTCTAGTTTACAGATCTTTCTGATTTGTTTTTAACCCCTGGATTGTTTTGACCTTGTTTTTGTTGCACTAGACAGCACTTAAGAACTGCTTTCTTTTTGTTGTTAAAGGTTATTGAGTTTGATGATGGGTCGGGATCAGTTCTGCGGATACAGCCCCTGCGTGTTCATCGAGATGAAGCCATCTACGAGTGCACAGCCACCAACAGTGTTGGGGAGATAAACACGAGTGCCAAATTAACAGTGTTAGAAGGTAAGTGGAAGGTGTTTTTTTCATGTCCTTAGGTGGCTGGAAACATGGCCTTGGCTTTGGTAGCTACATGTTGTAGTGCTCTTAAGTGACATGGTGATATCCTAGCTCTGTTTGGAGAAGCTGTGTTGTTCCTGTACCATTTGCTGTAATTTCTCTTAGTGATAGAAGCCCTTATTTTTCAGACAATCATGAGCAGAAAGGATGGCAGATTCTGAACTTTCTTTAAAGTGTATTAGTTGAATTGTCTGACTGAGGTATGTTATTTCTGGCTTGGAGGCCTAGCTAAAGAGACATTTGTATACTTTTCTCAGCTGCCTGCCTTGATGTAATACCCATCTTCAGGGTATCTAAGAATTGTATCTGACAATCAGAAACTTAATCTATGTTGCTGTACCTTCTGGATTAAATCAGCACAGTTCTGTTTGAATGGATTTTCAGGTTCCTCTTCAGATTTTGAGCTTGATGTGGAATTTAGCTGGGTTTACTTTTCACTGTAGTCACAACTTGTTAGTCTTTTTCTCTTCTCTTCTGCTTGCTATGTTGTTCCTTCTAAACTGAACGTTATGTGGAAGAACTGTGTGTTAGGTATAAAAGGCTTGTGATCAGTTGATATTTTTTATATTAGATTGTCGGAATTATTGTCTGCTTTTAAGGCAATGGGGATTTTTTCAGCCCATCAATGTGCTAAAATATTTGTTTATACATGGGATTTTGTAAGTGCATTGGATTGTTGCAAATTTAGGACATTTGGCTGAATGGTCTTTTAAATTTGCATTTACTAAGACAAGCAAGAAAAAGGCTTAAGCAAATTGCTTGCTGTGTATGGATTCATGAAGAAACTTTCAAGTAATGAAAGAACTGGACTGGAAAGTGTCTGTATGATTTGGAATCATCAAATTCAGATGAACTTGTTCTGTTCAGTCTGGTCATGAAGGCAGAGGACACTGGTTATCCCAACCATGAGTGTGCCAGCCATGCACAAGTGAAGCGTTTTTCCCTTGCTCTGCCACAGATATGTTACCATTGTCCCTGGTTCTCCCTTCCCATTTACAGCATAGAGGTAATCATATTTTCCTCTCTGCTCTGTGACAAAGAATACATCAAACAACTGTAATGTGCTCAGACACTCTGGTGATGGGAGTCATAGAAATCATTCAATACTTGATGTGATTGTGTATCTTGTTTCTGGAGGTGGGGCACCTTAAAGGATCAGCTTGCTCTTCAGTAGCAGTATTAAGAGATGGATAACAGGTGTTATAGACTTGAAAATTGTCGAGTGAAAAAAGCAGATCCCTTTTGTTACTTCTTGCCTTTGCAGCCACATATGTGAGTACATAAAGCTCGGTGGAGCTCTTTCAGCATTTTTCTTGCAGATCTGCATTTAAATGATTCTTACAACTGGATTTTTGTGATGCTCAATACTCGACTAAACGAATGTTCCACACATTCCTGTTTCCTTTGGTTGCAGTTGCCTTTATGTATCTTAGATATGTATGCACATGCACACACGCTAATAATTTATTTGCTCTGTGTTAAATGTTCAAAGGCCCACAGAGACATGCATTGCATAAAGGAGCACAACAGCATTTCTCAGCTCCGTAGAGCTCCTGCTGGGTTCCTGATGAGGTAAAACTTTCAGACCACCACATAAATAGGGAATGGTAGGAAACACCAGGGACGGGAAAAGACATGCTTGCACTGTTTAAGAGCCACAGAAGCAAAAGTCACTACCAGTCAGGCACAGAGCCTGCTTTTCTGTTTGAAAACTGCCTTTAATCAGGGGTAATGCTGGTTTAATACGATCCCATAAGGTCAAAAACCATCCGCAGGCTGGGGGCTGCGTTGTCCTCTCAAGCTGAAGAGTATCGACCCCTTGCCAAGTACTCTCATAATGGGTAAAATTAAGAAGTATTTGCTGTGTAGCAGTTTGTATGTGCTTATGCAGAGAGTTGTGAGCTTGCTTACAGAGGAGGAAGAGGTACCTTGCTTGTTGGCTTAGCCTGATGAAGCAGATAAGCTCTGTTATGATGTATCTGCATTCAGAAAACACATTTTATGTCTTTCCTTTCTGAGATTTTCTGAGGACAAAAAAGTATTGTTTTTCCAGTCGTGCTGTCTCATTGTTCTGTGTTGTCTGACTTAAATTACGCTGCTGCATTTTTGGGAGTGTGACATTTTTTTGATTATTCTTTTGCATATGGGTTTGCAGGGTGGGTATCACAAGACAGTGCCCTGGTTGTGGTTATGTTCAAACAGCCTCAATGGTCTCTAAAACACTAACAAGAAGTGCCCCACCTCTCTGTTCTGCCACTGCTTTCCCGACACAAATTTCATAGAGCTATTTGGAAATGACACATTTCACGTGGAGCAATTGATACCCTCAAGGCTGTCAACTAGGATTGGATTTTCCCTCTGCTTCTGGGGTTAAAATAATTTCTGTAATTGCTCTCAGGTGGCATTTTGAATGATGCAGACATTCTGCACTTCCTTTCAAGAATTTGACTAATGCAGTGGTCCCTGATGCATGACAAAGCTCTATCACAGACGTCCTCATGGTTACATGCTGCTAAATACACAGTACATATTGATTTTTACATTAAAAATCCTTTATAACAATAAGTTTAATGTTTCTTCACAATTTGCTTTTTAGAACACAGACCTTACCATTAAATCCTGAAGTCACAGTCAGGGTTTAGCAGGCTCTTATTAGATGTCTTTGTAGCTAACTAATCTGGAGCTTTATTTTATTTAGATTTCCACGATGTTTTACAGATCAGAGGCAGATAATCCTTTCTAATTGCTAACTTATTCCATTCTGCATATCAAGAGAGAAGCCTGAGTCCAGTCTCCTGGAGGAACTGGGAATCCTCACGGATGCGAATCTTTTAACAGTTCGTTTCCCTACTGCCCTTTCATTCTCAGTTCCCATGTCTCTTATTTTTTGCTTCTAACTGCAAATCCTGTTGTGACCAAACTACGTACGGACTTGGTGTAACTGGAAATTATTTCTGCTGTTGATAGCGGGAGAAACAGACGTGCATATACCTTCTCTGCTCATTTCTCCTGGGTAGCTGATAAGCTGAATTATGTATGAGTCATATTGAACATTTCTATCTTTTTTCCAATTATGACCTGAAGCAGCACAGAAGTACATTCCTGCCTGCCTGGCAGAAGAGGAAACCAGTGCAAGGAGGGGAGGGCTAGAATCAATAAGCTGACACACATTCCCACGAAGAGCCTCGGGGACAGTTAGTGGCTCTAACAAATTAATAAATATATCTTTCAGTTGTAACGTTGAGAATTACCAAGCGTTTTAAATAGGGAGATTAGATGAAATGTGAGTAGGAAGGATGGCAGTGTGGAAGAACATGGCAGCAGGATGCCAGCAGGGCTGCCAACGTAGTGTCCTTCCATGCAACTCCTGCATTCAGCATTGCAGCAGCGCTCGGAGAGGTGGCAAGAAGTGTTTGTCTCTGGTTGCCTGTAGACCAGAGGATGCCTTCTCTGTGGTTTCCAGCAGTCTCCACCCAGCAGGAAGAAAAGGAAAAGCAGTGCAAAAAAAGTCCTCATGGGTCTTCAGGGGGCAGGAAGGGGAATATTGATTCTTTGGGAAAGAAATGAGGTTCAGATACAAACCATTGTGCCAGTCCCTTCTCTCGCAGAGCTTTCCAACTTGGACATTTGGTTGCAAACTGTAATTTCCAGAACTAGAACACTGTTTAATTATAACTGGATCTTCAGAGCACTGTGAGAAGTCTTGTTTTTTTTTGTTTGTTTGTTTGTTTGTGTTTTTTTTTTCCAACTCTGCTGTAACCCAGAGCATACCGTCACATCCAAGTGACACTGAGTATATTCTGGGTGTCATTTCCCTTTGTTTTTAAGTAGGTTAAACGAAAATGAAACTGTCATCTTCACTTGCCACTTCCAGCACAGATCTGTGCAGGTCCCTGATGCCCCTTTCCCAGACTCCTTAATCTTATGGCATGGAGCTGTCTGCCTGGAGAGCAGCTCCTGGTAGAGGACAGGCAGAAGAGCTGGGGAAGGGTTGCTCACACACCGGGTTCTAGTCTGAAGGTAACCTGGCAAGTTAAGTTTTACTGGCCAGCCTCACGCTGTTGGAAGTCGAGGAAGTTTTGGTGTGTGTCTGTGGAGCCCTGGAAAGCGTAGCAGGTGTCCCAGGGTGGGAAACACCTCCACCTCACCGTGATTTGCCGATTACTGAACCATGTCATGAGTTTAATTTCTTTCACCATCTGCCAGCTGCATTCCAGTTCCTGGAGTTACTCTGTTTGAAATGCTGTAAATGATAAACATTTGACTGTTACAAACGATTTCTGCAGAGCTAGATCTTGCAGGGCCTGAAACAATATGCCCTTCTTGTAAACACGCTTCTAAAACTGATTTTGTCATTTCGATGGTAAACAGAAGTTAGCTATGTTTAATCCTTGTTTACGTTTGGTTAGTTACAAAAGGATCAGTAGGATCACTGGGCTTTGACTCATGTTTGTCTTCATTGCTTTTGCATCTTTTTGCCAAGAAGAATTTTTAGCAATGTGGTATAGAATTGAAGCAATTATGGAAGGGAAATTGAATCCACTGGGTGTACTCATTCTGATTGTGTAAATGAATTAAGATTCCCCGTACCCTCCTGCTCCTGAGATTGGCAGTACTCTCCTCACATGTCCGGCTGGGAGATGACATCTCTTTCCTCCACGTGCCTTGTGGTCATTGACTGCTCTGCCTGATTTGGTCCCTCCATGGGAGGCTGCTCTGACAGCGGAGATCTTAGCCCTGTTCTTTGCTCTCCACCCAAGTAATCCAAAGTAGCCTCCACGTGCTTCGCTGCTTAGGGAGATGTCCTGAAATACGGTGATGTGCAAACAAAGAAAGAAACCTGGGAGCATTTGCTTTGTGCTGCACGGTGGCGTGTCTCATGCTTGTTAAAAAGGGAAACATTAAGCCAATTACTGTTCATGGTGGCACAATTGAGAAGTTTAGGTTGTCACCTCAAGGCGTATAAATCCCAGCTCACGTGGACTTAAGCTATTAAGGTATAAGCAGTGTTCACAAGGAAAGAGCATTAGGCTGCTCAACAGCAGGTTGCCTAGTAGTCCTCTGGTAAGTCAATTTGGGAGCCCTGTCATCCTGCTAAGAAGCCTAGCCATTTCTCAGGTGCTGTGCAGTGGCTAAAAGAATCCTGCAAGTTGCAGGGTCCCCCAGAGCACACAGAAGGTTGAGCAGAATTAGCAATCGGTTAAAATTAGACCAAGGAAATGTATGGACTGCTACGTCCCATGCCACTAGAATGTCTGAAGATGGTTTAGCTATTTAATCTTTGATATCTAAAGAGCACCTATCATCTCAATCTAATTTTATCTATTTATTTTAGAGATTGGATTCAGTGAGAATGGCACTGTTACTCTCATAGCTTACTTTTTGTAATATTTAACAAGAGAGGCAAGTAATTCTCAGCTGGAGAAAAGTTTTAAGTGTTGTTGGTCTCTCCTACAAACAGGAGTCAGCAGATCTTGAGAACTTATCAGACCCAAATGCCCTAATTTCCATTTCTTATTTCTCTTTAAATGATTAACTAATGGCACATAACCATATAATGTGTCCATGATAGCAAGTTCCATCAGAGCACTGCCATGCTCTAAGGTTAACATCCAGGTTCATTCCACAAGTTTATGAAGCAAGTAATACAACCTTTGAAAAGTTTTATATGAAATATCACATAGTTAATGCCAAGCTGAACCCTTTGGAATTGTGCACTCTCATAAAATGCTGTGTCTGAAAAGGTACTGACCTCTTAATCTTGAGAACATTTGTCTTTTACGGCAAGTGGCTGTTTCTGCATATTGCCTCTCAAATGAGACCCTGGGAGATTACATCTGTAGCAGGAGGGGATGCTGTCATGTTCTTATCAGCAAGCTCATGGCGTCAGTGATATTGCAACACCCAAAACAACACCCGTGGTTCAGGAAGGGCTTCCCAGATAGAAACAAGTGAACTTGAGTGGCAAACAAACCAGAAGGAAGTGTACTCTACAGAATTCAACAAAAGTTCAAACGCAGGGTGTGCTTTGCAGCTGCTGGGTGTCTTGAAATAGTAAGTGTGCAGTTGTGTCCTGTAAAAAAAGACTTCATGTTGTCTTTTTTAATCATCTTTTATTTGTTTCGTTTTGAAGAAAATCTCTGGTTACCTCTGTGAAACGGGTTTAATTAAGAGCACATAAAGTTATTGTGCTGTGCCTTGGGCAAAGGTGCTGCTTAAATTCTGTACCAAGGAGCGTCAGGATTTTTGTTAGGTTAGGTTGTGGAGTCCTTCTAGTTCCAGCTGCCTCCCTTCTGTTATGAGCATTGTCTTTTACAACTTTTCACTCTTCATAAACTGCTGATGTTGATATCGTCTTCGGGAAGTGAAGACTGACGGCCAAGACATATAATTTGGAAGAATAAAAGAATGAATCCTTTAATCAGTTTTAAATATTTTGCTTTCCAGTTCCGTTGGTTGTGATCCCATTCATGTGTTATGGGAAAGATGAGGTGTACTTACTGAAAGCAGTATCATTAATAATTCCATATTCCTTCACACCATTTCTAAAGGCAGCAGTCAAGGCCTTTTCAGCCCCTCTCACTGTGGGATGTTTCTTCTAGGCCTATTTGCATACTCCGTTTCTTCTAAGCACATTAATCTGTTTTGTGCAAAACCCTTTTGGATATTGTAATCCAGTGGCATTATCATCCCATGCTGGTGGTGTTCTGTTGTACGTGTAGTACAATATTTTCAGTGTATTGGTATGCTTAGTGTGGCTCAAATTAAATTCAGCAACTGCTTTCTTGAGCCAGCCAGTGAGACATTTCACCTGCCATCGTGTTCACCACTCATCAGCTTGTGTTGACCAAACCTTTGATGCTTCTGATATGCCAAGTTCTTGAGGGGAAAAAAATAAAAACACAACACCTAAGAACTTGTCACCGGTAACAGTTGTCTCCTTCCTGCTTGCTCCGTTTCTCAAAACCCTCACGAAGATGCTCAGAAACACAGCTGCTCGTTCAGAGTACTGTGGCAACCTCCTGCTAACTTCTATCTGTTAGGAAAATTGATAATTGAGCTCTGGGGATTCTTTTCTCTCTTCTTCTGGGCTCAGGGTCCGCAGCCAGGTTGCTTCTCGCTCCGTGCTGTCCTACAGCTTCCTTGGAGATTGCTATGGAAAGTGTGTCAGGCTGTTCTACTGCGGCTCTGCTGTCAAAACGTTCAGCCTATTCCAGTAGGTAAATGAGGCACAAGCAGAGCAGTTTAACTCTGGCAGAGATGCACGCGCAGAGGCAGATTCCTTTCCTGTTGGGGAGGAGGTGCTGTGGTTGCCATGTCCCAGCTGACACCGGGGATGGCCAGACGACTGCTTCTGCGTCTCTGTTCCAGTCTGAAACCAGACAGGTTAGATTAAATTGTCTGTGGTTTAAGCTAATCTGTTTTGACTTGCCATTGGAACAGATCATCAGTCCCAGCTGGGAGGCTGCAACCACCAGTGCTGCCTTCGATTTTGCTGCTGAAAGGCTGGCGCTCCATCTGCCCTGACCCCATGGCCACAGCACTGTCTGAAGGCTTACACGGGGCTGGGATTTTAAGGGGTTGGGAAGCAGTAAACCAGGACAGAAACCTTGGCTAAAAGGAGTGGTAGTCTAAAAAAGCCAAGAGAGCAGAGCAGCAATGAGAAGGCTACCTAGGAGATGATAGCAAGGTGTCCCATAAGCTTTTTGGCATAGATGCTACAGAGGCAGAAAAGGTGTAACGCAATGTGGATGTAACAAATCGCAAATCTTTAAGTAAATACATTTGTTAGAAAAATGAGGATGTTTAGGTTAAGGTATGTGCTAGCTGATGTGCTAACCTGCACCAGAAAGTAGCCAGGCAAGCCTCTTGCTGCACTAAAATCCCCCCTGCACTTTCATAGACCATCCACCAATCTGCATTTCTGGTCCATATTCTGGTTCATATTCTGTACCTGTTCCTGTTCGATTTGGGGGATTTTTTTTTTTTTAACATGCCCAACTAAAGATGGGCACACAAAGAACCTTGCAGGTGTCGTTCTGAAAGCACAGGTGGCTCCATGGATTTTTGGGGATAAACCATCAGATGTATGTTAGGACCATAGTTACTTTTTTCATGTGGTTGATCACTGGCCAGCCTACCTTCTGTGTTTCTCTAATCCACCTGCATTTGTCTCGTCTCTTCTTGTTTCCTAGCAATGTGCAGCAAGCATATAGCAAAAATTCACAATATTTCTTAAGTTTGTTCCTATTATCCCTGTCACTTAAGGTGATTTTGCTCTTCTTGCTTGATTTTTTGCCTGTCCTCTTTATTTACAACATCTCCCCAGCACTGTCGATATAATCACCTGCCTTCTGCGCAGAGATCGTTGATGCATCTCGTCGTTTCAGAACTGATATTTAAGGAACTTGTTGGTAGAGACCATTGTTGTACTACGAATAAAAAATAATAGTGAACAAGAGAGCGGAGTTGATTAGGTGTCAGTGAGCCCTGATTTGGCTCTCCAAATGTCTGCCTGGTAATAACTAGGCTGACGCTGGGCCCAGTGACTCTCGGTTAATGAACTGAGTTTGGAGGACTGGCAGCCAGGAGAAAAGACTTGTTAATGAGTTGTCTATACATGGATCTAGAAATCTTTCAGAGAAGAAGAAAAAAATAAAAACACACAATTATAAATAAATCATTTTATTTTATAAGTCGCTTTAATTGATGTGTATTTAATTCAATCGGAAGAGACAAAAAGTTAGAAAATTTGAGTAACTATAGCTTTAAAACTTGTCAAAACAAAAATAATCACATTTCTCATCAGATTTTACATCTACCAGTGCCCATCAGAAGCTAAAATAATAGATCTTTATCATCAGATGTTTCAAAAGACCTTTCTTACTGCTGGATCTCTTTCAAGATGCCTCGTTCTGAGACCGTCTGTGGAGAACTATGGCAACCTGTTATTGACAGATGTGCTCTCTAGCTTGTATGTCAGCCCTGCTGCTATCTCCTGCTGACTAATAAAGTTAGTTGCTGGTATATATTTGTAGAGTCTTTGAAATCTGTTAGGTTGTGGAATAGCCTTCTGAGAGAGCTAGTTCTTCATTGCTTGAACTATTGGAAATTAATGGGAAACACTGCTTGATAATGCCATGCAGATCGTCTGATTTGGTTCCAAGGAAGAAGGGAAGGACAAGAACAAGATGTCCTTAAAAGCCTTTCTGAGTCCTACTTTAGCAAAATTACCTTCTGTATTTGCTTGTAACTGAGAGACTCTGCTCCAAGCGTGGTGACCTGTTGTCATTTACTGGCATTCCCTGACTTACACAGGCACTGGCGAAGATGTAGCACCAAAGTGATCCCCTGGAACTTCTTCTGCAGAAGTGGGAGAATATATCCACCTAACAGAACCGGAGAGTAAGTTCTTAAATGGAAAAAGGAGCACGGAGAGAACAGGATGTGATAACCATGACTGTAGGGAATGCAGTGCTCACAGTTCCAAAAGCATAAATCTCTGTATGTACAGGCGTTTCTATACAGTCATCCTGGACTTACGTTCTGTGCCTTATCTTCTTCCTCTCACTAAAACTCACAGCAACAATTAAATCATTCTTGGATAAATCACTATTTTATAAGGTGAATCCCAGAAAATCATGGTACTGGAATCTCAACTCATGCTAATAAATCTGTAGCCACAGCTGTGGAGAAGTGAGGATCTCCATGGAGGCAGTAGTACACTTCGGGTGTCACTTACTGTGCCTGTGGAGGAGAACATTTCACAAGTACTTTAACATCTTTTCCTGCAGAAAAAGGAAAATCTCAGAATTGCTATTGATGGGACGCATTTTGGTCCTGGTCTGAGAAGCTGACTGTACAAAACAAAGCTGGCTTTGCATTAAAGACCTTCATTATTGATTATCCTGACAGCTGGTTTCTGCGTGTCGTGCTTAGTCACAGTCTCACATCTACTTGTCCTTAGTATCTTGTTGATCATGTGTATTTTTTAAAATACAGTTTAGTCAGGAAGGCTTTACATTTGTGATGCCCATTAAAATGCAGTGCCTGGATAATGAGCAAAAGGAGTAATTGGTCCTAATTTGGAATGCAAGGAAGTAATTATGATGACCCTTCATTGTTAATTTGTCATTTGAACTATTAGTGACTAAAATATTTTTGGTATAAAGATGATCTAAAGTATGTGCCTTCCACTTGCTGTCTTAGAAGCCCGGAGAATCTTTATGGAAGTATTAATCTCATAGTGCTAAAACAACACCTTCCCCATAGAGTTTCCTAACTGCTCTTTATTCTTGTGGGTATTTCAGTTGGATAATAAAGTAGTGACTTTTCCTGGCCTTCTCACCTGCTCAAATTCTTTCTGCTCAGAGCTCCAGAATAGCTCTTTAAAATCCTTTATCCTAAGGAAAACCAGTGGGTGTGACGTATAATGAGATCTCTCTTTCCAAGATCATCGAGCTCCTTGATGAGGCAGGTTGGATGATGCCATGGGAAAACACTGCAGTGAAGTCATTCATCTGCCTTGCTAATCCTGTGCTTTGTTGTTTCAATCCTTTTATCACAAGGGTCCTGCCTGGATGAAACCTTTCCAAATTCCTGCTGTATGAGTTGAGTGGGGAAGTCCAAATACCAATCAGAGCTGTAATCGTATCCAGCTAGAGTGTTCACCGTTGTGCTGTTATCCAAGATAAGACTGGGGGAAATTTCCCTATGACGAGTGCTTTCAGCACATGATGCAGAGTGCTTAAAAGAAAGCTAAATGCACAAAGAACTGAGGCACACAACAGAAGTAAGAGTGTGACCTTTTAGCCTCTTTGAGACCACTGGAAACGCGCTGCAAACACCAACCTGTTGAAGACCTTAAAACCCCACAATCTGGCTTTTGGTCCTGCAGCTCCAAAATGGCATTTTGCTTACAAGCAAGGCAATATGAAATTATTTTTCTGTGTCTCTTTGATTTAGACAGTGCCACAGTTGGTCACAGTGAGGAAAAGGTCCTTAGAGAGAAAACAGAAAGCAGAAAAATACTGATGAAAAATGCATGAACTGAACACAGGGTGGTATTAGCAAAAGCTATTGCAGGGGAAGGTAATGAATTGGGGAATGCATGGTCCAAGATTACAGGATACCCAGTATAAAGAAGGGCAGACACAGGAGGTCAGGAGGAGGAACAGGAGGGGTCTGCAAGAGTGAAGAGGAACTTTTAATTCCTGCCTGCATCTACTTGGCTTTGAGTCCCAGCAGGGAAGAGCAGCGTGTGCCAGCAGTGCTGCAGCTGCCGGCAGCACCTTCCAGACAGAGCACCATGCCTCGCCGGTGGAAAGCAGGCCGGGCAGAGAGCTTGTGGTCCCGTGGAGCCCGTCTGGAAGGAAGATGACCCCTGGCAAGTACCAATAAGCTGAAAGCCTGCGTCTGGTGGAGGTCAAAATGGGTCACCTGGGAGAGGGAACTGATCAGTAGGGAGTACTCGTGCTTGCAAGGGCCATTCTCTGTAAGACTGGGTGTTGCTTCTGCTTTCTGAAGGGAGGCTTTGTTTTTGGTAAGAATATCCCTGATTGACATGAGACCTAGCTGGGGGGGGAAACTCTGTGTGTGTTTTCACAAATAAAATGGTTCGGGCGCTTCATTTTGGTATGAGGTTGTTCCTTCAAAAAAAGTCACATTACAGAGAACCGTAGCTGCAGCTTTGCCTGCAGGAATAATGTGGCCTCATGGAAAAAAATAGGAGTTGTTTTGCCTAGAGGTGGTAGGCTTAATGAGAGTCCACCTGATTGGCATGTAGCACACGTCCTAATATAACTTCTGCCTGACGTGTGCTTGTGGTCCCGAGGAAGACGTTGCTGATCAGATGAATAGTATCTAGATTTTAAGCTAGCAAAAAGAAATAATATCTTTATCTTTTTCAGTAGGATTTCAAAGTGTGTGTCTTGGGGTGGAGGGATGGTGGTATTTGAATTCTGAAGGATTCATGTTTTTACTAATTAGACACTAAAACTGGTAGAAGTGTTTAAAAAATAATAATGAAGCCTTAGCTCTTGCCCTGGGCATGAATTTACTAGCTTTAGTTTGTTGTTCTGTTCGGTTCATTGATCTTGTCACAATTGATGATTCATTAAGTTGTGACTACTGTAGGAATTGCAATGCACAGATGTGGCTGTGCTGCACATCTGTGTGTTCCCAACGTGCTAATGATCTAAAAACGCACTTTCTGTCTGGCCATCCACTGTGCTTCGAGTGCCAGCTGACATTTTGTATTATTGAGCCATTTGTTGTGGTTGGCAGAGAGAAAGAGTTTTTGGTTCTCCTTGCGCTTTTTTGTTGCTTTTATCCATATTTCAAATAGCTGGATTTGCCTGTCCCAGCAAGCTTGGCCTTGCAGAACGGCAGCCGTGACTGTAAGTTTTTCTGCAGGCTGCCACCTTTTTCAATGTCGTGTGCCTTCTCCTGGTCCTCAGTTCTAGTAGATGGGATTATTTGCTGCACTAAGTCACAAGGAATGGACATGTCAGATTCCAAAGCGGGATTTGCAGGTTTCCCAACTTTCTCAGGGTTCTGAATTTTTAATTTTTCAAGTTAGACTGAGATGGCATTGACTTAGTTTCTAGCTTACTGCTAACAACTCAGTTTGTCCAAAGCTTCTTATCCTGGCAGGTCCCAGGAGACCTCAGAAATTTCGAGCATATTGACCTACGGGCTGATGGGCACCAGCAATTCAGTAGTGTATGGGAACATTGTAAAACAACCGAATTGTTAAACTAACTTCTGGCTTCTTCACCTAACTCAGACTGCTGTTCGGAGTGGTCCTCGTTAGAGACTCGCGTTTGATCAAAGCATGAATCTGAGGGGCTGACTGATGCAGGATGGCTTTGCAGTAATGTGGTGAGCTGTGCCCGCTGTTATACCATAGCGAGGTGATGCCTGTGTTGGGTGGTTAGCGCGTTGCCTTGTGACTGTTCTAACTCCGCTTGCTAGTGCAGACAAAACCCCTAAGACTCCTCTTGCTACAGGCCTGCCAGGGAGTGCCCAGGGTGAGCAGACTGCACCCATTCAAGCACATGGCTCTCCTCTCTTACCCAAATTGCCTTTGTTTAGGCCATGTAAGTCTTTCTGAAAGCTAGATTAAAGGGTGTCCGTAAGAAAAATAGTCTTTAAAAATAAAAAATAAAAAAAAAAGACAAGCAACATTGAGTTCAGGACTACCTTTATCAATATGCTCAAAAACTTAATGTTTAATTCCACAGTTGAAAGTGCCTAACCCAAGTTCTAATCCAAGTCGTTTGGTCTTGAGTCTCAGAAAGAGCCCTTTTTTTCTGCCCTGTCTCTGAGATCCCTTTTCCACCTGAGCGTCTGTAAATTCTCTTCAAGAAGCTCAGCAGTGTGAGCTCTGTAAGCCCCTGTATACGTGCAGCCTGTTCTCTAGCTCTTGGCTTGCTTTTTGTAGCTCATCTTGGAATTTGCCATGCTATTTCTGTGCTCCTCCGAAAATGTATGCGCTGCAGTTCACACTGTATGTTACCGACTTCAGAAACAGCCACAATGATTTAAACCAAAGGTCGTTCTGTCTGTCTGTGTCCTGTGGCTTTTCCAGGAGCCAGTGCAGGATGCCAGCAAGGTGTGTGAGCCCAGAGCGTGCTTATAACGACACTTCCCCAAGCACGTGCTTCTCTGGTCTCTGCTGATGTGCACCAGGGGGGTTTTGAGGCAGAGGTGGTGGTTTTACTCAAACTATTGAATGAAGAGTCTTGTTACTTTTTGAACTTTACCTTTTTTAGCATGCATAATTTCCCAAAGCAAGGCACTTCCCAGCTTAGCTGTGGGTTCTGTGAGAAAAGACCTGGTAATTGCTAGTACCATTTAATGCCCCATAGGCTTTGTATTAGAAGGGACAGTGAAGAGTTTTTCCATCTTCCAGGTTCATGATTCACTCTGGATTTAATAGCTCCTTGTTGCACCCATCCTTGTATCTTCCACCCTAAATAGTTACGGTCTATTTAACTCGTTTGACATGAGTCCTGATCCAGTAGAAGCAGGGATGGGGAACAACAGAGAGTTGCTTTACCATTTCTGTCCCAGTATCTCATGAATGTTGTGAGCCCTTAGAGTCGTCATTTTCCAGGACTGTCTCCCATTTTGCAGGCTGAGCAGATGTTTTTACTGATTCCTTTAACAACCAAGAATGCACCTGGAAAGCTCTAGAACATCTGTTTGTCCAGGTGAGTGTGGGGGCACACGGTCAGACTAGGTAAGAATCAAGCTTCATGAGGGGTTTTGTGATGTGCTCTGGGTAGAAACTGGCCTCAGTGACTCAAAAGTTCTTTGTTGTTGTTTTGTGTGTTTGTTTGTTTTTTTTTTCCCCCTATTCCTTGGAATTGGAAAAAATATAACAAGGATAATCTGTTAGATGTTGCCTTTTGAATGCTGTACAGTTCGTAGCAGTAGCCAGTCTTCCTTATTTGTAATCCCTCTGAGATCTTCAGTGCTCGTGAAGCAGGTCTGCTGTGGGGTGTGCTCTGCAGCTTGACTCAGTAGCTCTGATGGGGAGAAAAGCTCTCAGGTCTTTTTGCACAACTGTGGAAGAACGCACCCAGCTCTTCCTCATGGAGGTTTTGGCAGAAGAGACATGCAAATCCTTCATCTCCAGACTTGGCATGGGACTTTTGCTCAGCAAAGGGAAATCTCAAAAGCTGCTGAGCACCAAGGCAGTTTTTTACTGCCTGTAATAGCTCCTTGCTGAGACTCAGTCCTAGATCTGCAGTTTTGCCCTAATATTCATCCTCTCCAGCTCAAAATTTTGAGGTACTCAATGCAACTGAAAGATGGTAAAAGTAAAAAGATGGACAGTAACGCATCAAGACTTGGTTGAATCCAACTTGCCATTTTTTCTTAGAGCATTTAGTCTTAATACAAGTGAGATGTTACTTGTCAGTTACACGAGTCATAAGCAATGCTGGAGTAAATTGAGAAGTGAGCGGAGCTGAGCCAGGCAGAGCTGGCACTTTTGATCTTTGATTGCTCTTTTAGATACAAAAAGGCAAGAGAGCTCAGGGGTGTGCCATCTAGTCCTCTACTGCCATAAGGTTCCTTCATCGGACCGACGGTAAATACGTAAAGGGTGACCATAAAAAAAAGAAATCGGTGTGTTTAACAAAACTACCTGAAACATAAGTTAAGGCACAAAACTTGACAGCTCATCTTCTCCACCGTCCTAACATCTGTGTCACTAATATTCATTGAGGCATAGAATTGAAGTGCCTTCCCTTATCACTTAACCTGTTCTTTTTATGGTATACATTTTTTTTTAAAATTGCAGTGCTGCTGTCCTTTAGATCAGTGCTGCTATTCTAAGCCTAAGTTGTTTTTCCCTGGCTGAAAAATGAATCTGCAGAATCTGAATTTAACCTAGTGATTCATTACCTTATGCACTTTTCAGTTTATTGAGACATGAAGTGCTGGATTTCATGCAAACTGGACCTCACTGCCAAATAACAAAGTTTGAACCTGTGCTCCTTGTCACATTAATTGCTAATTTACAGCTGCTGTGGAAGAGCAGGTAGAGTGGTGCAGGCAAAGGATTCACCAGCAGGAATTACCCGGGCTCCACAGTTAGGCTGTTAGCAATGCCTCCCCACCACTACGGTTAGCGTGACCCTTTCAGCATCTTTTAAGCTATTGTGGCATTTATTGTAGTAGGCCATTCTGTCTTCAAGACACTCCTGACAGATACTTACTCAATACACTGATTTTGAGAGGAGTGCCTGCGTAGTTGCATACATTTCAGCAGAGTTATGGCTAAACAGCATGAAATTTGGTTGGTGTTTGCCTCCATCACCAGCACGTCTCCCAGGCTGTTTTTCAGTCCCAGGCAGGAAGGGGAAGCGGATGCTGCATCTAGCTGAAATGCTCCTGCCCTTCCAGTGAGCACCATTTAAGAGAGTAAATATGCACAAGTCCAGGTTTTGTTTAAAACACAAGTACAACATCTTAGGTTGACAGTCCAGTTGTCAGCTGTCTTAAATAATTCCCGTCTACTTCAACAACAAAATAATAGCCGCTTTTTGATTATTAAAATACCACATCATTTTTATAAAAAGAAGCCTTCCCGTGATGTTTTGCAGGGAAGGGGGTGTAGTGCCATTTCTCAGGACGTGTTTGTACGCTGTCATGTCAGCTGCTCTGTGCAGCGGTGCAGGGTAGGCGTACTGTTCGCTGCTTTCCCAACAGAGCTGTTGATTTTCATAAAGATATTTTGTAAGTGCCTTACCCGTTTGGCTTTGTTAAGTAATGTTTAGAGGGTTCCCTTTGTGAGCTCTGAGGATTTTCCAAACTGACTAGTTTGGAAATTGCATTTGGCAAACCCTAAATTCTGAGCAAAACAGGTGCAACAAACGATTTTAACATGTTGCCTTTAACTAGATCTTAATTTCTTAGTGCTGAGTATCTCTGCCAGTCAGACCAGTGCTCCTGTTTTACACCAGAAATATAATCTGTTCTGGCCCTGTGCTAAGTGGGAACGTCCTGGATGAAGAAGTGGGTCTTGTGTTGTGTTACAGGTGGTGAAACTGAGGTTGGTTTCCTGAATGGCTGTGGAGGGGGAAGGCTCAGCTTGCACGGAGGGCAGGGCAACCTCATGGGCTGCTGTTGATTGCCTCATTAGGTTAATGAAGGCTGAGCACAGAGCCTCGTGGAAGACCCCAGAAAACAGCATGACGTGCAGGTACACCACGCCGCAGTGGGCCCTGCAAGGCCAGGTAGGAAACAAGGCAGTAGATGGATACAGACAAACCTCTATGCACAGCACAAGCTAACGAAGAGAAAAAAATGATCACCAGGAACATCACCGATTACAGCATAATCATTGCTTGACTGCTGAAGAGATCAGCCTGGAAAAGAAGGGTTTGGAGACCGGTGTCTTGGGGAAGAGCCTCTGCCTTAGCCTGGGGGACTGCCAGGGAAAAATGTGAAGCAGCTTGTGTGAAAATATAATGTGTGGGTGATGAAACATTGGTGGTGCCTGGAAAGAGTCAGCACCTCAGTAGAACATCGTATATCAGGGAGAAGCGTGAGTCTTTCAAAGAGAAAAATAGCCCTGTCTGTTGTCTGGGAGAGCGCGGGGTAATAACTGGGCAGCCCTGCCTGCATGCTCTGGCTCTGGCAATTTAACATCGCGCGGCTTCGCAGCCCGGCCTGACAAGGGTGTGCTCCTCTTCTGCTGTGCATCAGTACGAAACAAAGAGTATTTCCAAGGGGCTTCTCAAATCTTGGTGTGCTACCTGCTGGTGGTGCTCCACAGCCCTCAGAGTGTTAAATGCTGGAAGAGGCTTAAAGGAGGAAGGAGCTTTGTCATGCCCGTGTCACCATTAAGTAAAATAAAACAGCTATGACTGGAAGGAAGGGAGAAAAGGGCAGCAAATTCTTGGGCAATTACTGGTACACGTTCACTAGTTAAAAGTAGGGAAGGTCCTGAAGCGTAATGGAGTGAATCACTTATGACCAGCTTTATGATGGTGTAATCTGACATTTACTTTCAATGGTAAATACAGAAAATGATAGTGAAATGTTGAAAATGCGATGTGTCATAAAAGTTACAGCCTCCTCGTCAAGTTTATTATGCTTTGGGAGACACGGGGACTTGGTTGCTTCCTGGCATTTGAAATTTAGACGCTGAAATGCAAACCAGTCTTTTGCTATCCGTGGGTTTGAGCTGGTCAAATATCAGCATAATTACGCAGCCGACCAGTTCTGCTCGAGTGCCCATTGCCCGCAGTTGGCTGCGCATCAGCTGGTCGGGAGCTGCAGGTTTCCACGGAAACTGCATGTACCACTACCTGTGAATAATTGAGAATGGCAGCTGTAATGAGAGAATTTGGGGCAAATTGTGTAAATATTCGTAACTAGATTACAGTGGTAAAATATTTTCACTCTAGATAAAGATAACTTCCAGGCTTAAGGAGATTAAACTGAAGAGGTCCCGGAAAGAATCCACCCTTGTGAAATCCAGGGCTGAGTGCTCCGAAACCTATTACAGATTCCCAGCATTTCAGAAACCAGATTTGGGAAAGTTTATTCCCTGCGCTGCCCCGAGGGTCCGATATCCTTTGTATTCTTGATCTAGGGGGCAGGCAATTGAAAGGCAAAAGCTCTGAGTTTGTAGCAGCTGTGTTGGCTGGCAAGAGGCTGCTCAGACCCCTCTGCTTCGGGGCAGGTGCCTCGGTCTAGTCCTGCTCGCAAAGGCAGGTGAGGATACACCAGAGGTTTGGAATAAAATAGCTGGGTAACCTTTGCCAAGTCTCCCCTGTTTTTCATCTTCAGCTTATTTATTTATTTCAGAAAAAAAAAAAAAAGTTAGATGCAGTAGCTTAATATTCAGAGCACTCTTGCGCTCTGCAGTGTGATCTGCATAAACCGAAGGAGAGATGTTACCAGCGAGCGCTTTCTATAAAGACAGCTTTGTGTGTGATAGAGAGGAAAAGCCAGCTGGATGTAACAGGATTCACTGTGATTGCTGCTCAGATACTGTGGGCATGTCTTTCTGTTGGGTTGAAGTGACCTGAAGAATTTCCATTGCCCATCTCTGGGCGTACTGTCTCTCGCACTGAGCTTGCAGAAGAAATGAGTGCAGTAGTGCCAGCAGGAGATCTGTGTGGTTTCTGTTAGCCTAAGGTTAAAAAGAAGTGGTGACTGTTTTGTGTGCTGCAGCTAATGAAAAGGTTTGGGCTAAGACATCACAGTTAATTTTATACGAAATTAACTTTTCTTTGAAACCCATTTTGTTTTATTTTTTGCCAGCAACAGTTTCTCACTGCTGGTAAAGCGGGAATGCGTGCCTATTTTCATGTCAGCCCAGAGCAAGCCAGGGAGTTGGCATTACCTGCGAGAGTGTCGTCTTCGTCTGGGAAGCTTAAAAACCTTGTGCTGGACTCCTGGTTGTGCTCCCTGCCTCTCCAACCTCAGATCTGGGAAGTAGCTGCTTGTGCAGTTCAGAGAGAGAATGTTAATTGGTGGAACTGAGCTTTCCTCCTTGGAAGTAGCAAAGTCTGAAAATCCTCGAATCATGAATGTTGCTGGGTTAATTGGGTGGTTAAATTTAGCAAAGCTTCAAGTGTGCCTCACTGAACAAAATAAAGCTTCCATTTATTATTTACACGTCTGTTGTGACATGAGGTGGTAGCTCAGGGTGGGCTACCTTGCAAGCCAGGCAATCTAGTGAGCAGTTGTTATTGACTTGAGAGATGGAGCTTGTCATGAATTGCATCTTCACTGATGCCGTCAGTTAATTTTGAGCCAGATAGCTGTAACCAGCTTTCATTCCACCTAACAAATACCTGGGGATATATGGAGCTATGTGCTGGCAGTGCTTGGCTGAAGAGGAATTAGTTTTGGCTTCCTACAGTCAGTGATACACAGCACCCGGCAGCCCTATTTGTTAATTAAAAGCAGAGCGTGTCACAAGGCTCTGATCTGAGTATGTAAAATAAGGTCTCTTAAACTATGTATTTTGCTCTAAAAAGACTCTCGCAGAAGGAGTGTGCTGCTGATGACTGAAGGATTTAATAATAAGGAAGGTTTAAATGGGAGGAAATGCTCCTGCTCAAGTTTGCCTCTGCTCATGATGCCAGAGCCTTGTCAGAGTGAAATATGTAGCCCGGGCTGAATGGCTGAGCAGCTTCCATCTGCTTCAGGATCTCTCAAAGATAATCAAGAATGATGAAAATTGTTTCTTCATTTTTGACCTCTAACCAACCTGTTAGCCTTATGTCTATAAAACAAGGGATGTCTCCAGACCAGACATAAATTGTAATGCTGCTGTAGATCACAACTCTTTTATCAATATTTGAACTGGAAAGAGCTTATATCAGTACAGCAGCAGTTTATTGTATTCATGAGAAGATCTCCGTACCCTTAAGACTCGTTAATTTGACAGACCCCTAATAGCAGCTTGCAAATCTTACTGCCACTTCTCGCAGGAGGCGAGGTCCTTCCAGGTATGCTGCCCCAGGACTGGAGGAGCCATCAGCACGCTCGCTCCCGTACCTGCCACCTCGTGCAGAGCAGGAGGGTTATTTTTCAGTATCCACAGCCTGGTGCCACGCAGGCGGCAGTAACGTGGTGTCGCCGCATCCTCCCTCATCTCCCTGCCCGTCAAATGCCCTCTCCCAGCGTTCCCCGTCTCCTCTGTGTAGTACCGGGCATTGTGCTGCTGCTGAGAGTTTCCATACGACTTCTGTGTTCTTACAGCCAGGCTTTTCCTGCGTGCTGCTTCCTTGCTTGCATCTTCGCTGCCTCGGCAATGGGCTCCCTGTGCTTTGCTCCTCGCTCCCCAGTGCCTCGTTCTTCCTTTCCCCTCTCGCGCTGCACCGATAGCAGAACGCTGATGCTTAACTGGCCATATAAAATGATGCATTATCTAGCAACCCTCCTTTCCCCAAGCTCGAGTTTTAATTTCTTTGCGGGATCCGCGTGCTGGCTTCAGGCTGCAAGCACCTGGAGGAGAGGGAGGGCTTCGTGCTGAGCCCCGTGGAGCCCTGGCAAGGGGTCTAACAGCTCGGGCTGTCACTGCAGCAGCACATCTGTGCAGAAACACTTGCTCAGAGCCAAACAACGCTTGTACTAACTCTTCCCATTTCTCCAAGGAGGACTGTCACAGCTTTCTGGAGATTTATATCCTCTCGCAGAAGTTTTGTTGCCCTGTTGAGCAGGCGCTGCCTTCCCACCGCTGGCTGGCACAGGCAAGGCAGCCCGACTGCCTGGCGCTGCCGAGCCCCTTGCACGGGCACCTGGACAGAGCTGCCAGCTCTTCCTAAATGCTATTCCCATCACTCTGGCTGCCGTGCTCTGTCTGTCTCATTTGCTTACAAGCCCTAAGCTCTCACTGCAGCCACTCTCAAGGGGTACTAAAAAGAAGGTTGCTGGGTCTAAATGTTGTTGAGAAAATGTTGAAGATTGGCAACCTACCGAGAGGGGCCGTTGGCTTAAGAAAGATTTAGAGGGCCTTAAATAGCAGAGGTCAGGCTGGTTATGGGAAAGAAGAAAAAAAGGAAGAAAAAGAAAAACATTAAGTATGTTTGCACTAGATGGAGAAGTCCCTGGAAAAGTGAATGTTTCTGCACAGCAGAGTCATTGAACTGCAGATGAACCTGAAAAAGCAGAACTGGAATACACAAGCATCGTCCTTTCGGTGTTTCTTCACAGCTAACACATTCGTCTGGGCCTCGTTTTTAGTGTGACATGAGTGAGTGCGTTGCTTTAGCTGCGGACTCTGTCCTTGGCAGGGACCCGGGTAGGCAGAGCACAGGTCCCCCACCCCAAACATCCAATTTGTTACAGGATTTTAAAGGCGAGATTTGAGACAACTGGCTGTGTCTTTGGAGATCCTCTGCCATCCCATAAACCTTCAGGAGCCTCCAGAATGAGGTTGTAAAGCCTTGATTTAAACCAGTGTGTCCATACAGAGGCAGATTGCTCTGTCACACATTGCCCCAGCACTAATATCCAAAAGAAGGCTCCAATCTTGGAGGAGCTGCAGAGCCTCACTGATGGAGAGAGGAAAGGATGGATGAGGCACTGGCTGGCATTAGGATTCACCTTTAATGTTGTTTTATTTCCTATGTAGCATGGGACAGATGCCTTAACCTGAGCTTTCTGCATTTGTGGCTAGGTTTCAGAAGGGGTCCCTGTCCTGAAGGTCTGCTGTGATTTGGAGATCTCGCTGTTGGAGCAGATTTTTTTTCAGGGGAACATCAAGTGAGCGGATCATCTGAGCAGCCTGTTTGTTTGGTGGTCCATCTGGGGTAATTATTTGTGCTGATAACACAGCTGCTGGCTGCAGCAGCCCGCATGCTGCAGGCTGGGCTGTCGACTGTAGTGCCGCTGGACCCCGCTCAAAGCCGTGTTTTCGTGGCTTTGTCCAACAAAGTGCAGTCGTGTTTGTAATCCTCGCCATGTCCCTGCAGAGCTGTCCTGCCCGCGCACCTTCGGGGCTCCTGGTAGGAGATGCTGCTGCTCCCATCCCAGCACCAGGCACCACGGTTTCCTGACCGTGTTCCTCTCCCTCCTTGCACTGCAGCCCCAGGAGCATCCCTCGTCGCACCCGGGGCAGCCTCTGCTCCTCCAAACAGAGCGGTCTGGTGGGCTGTGCATGAGGAATGTGCCCGTAACAAGGCGATTAGCGAGGATTTGCTGACCGGCGGGGATCGAGGCTGAGCGTGCCTGTTCCCGTGCTCGTCCTAATGGGGTTGTTCCTGTAGGGGAAGAAGCGACGAGCGCTTCCCTGCCACGTCCCCAGGATGTGTGCTAGTCCAGCCCCTAGGAGCTCGTGTTCTTTGATCTGCTGCAACACATCTGCTCAAAAGGATTAGCAGAAAACTCCCTTCTCAGCAGCTTACGGCTGTCGTATACTGACACCTGTATTTTGGTATTTGCAAGCTAAGCCCGTGCACTTAAATAAGCAAGCTCAGTTCTACATGGGTAAAATTGTAGGATGAGCCTGCTTTAATTAGAGCTGGTGAGACTCCTCAACACTCCTGCTGTTTGCTATCATAAACATCTTGCATATGTTTGCAGCACAGTGAAAAAGAAAGGCTTTTGGGGCAGGTGCCTCTTTTAAAGCAACAAATCAACTTCCAGATAATTGAAAAAGCCACAGTTGCTTTCGGAACAGGTAACGAATACAGAAGGAAATGCAGCTGCCAAGCGTCTGGAACACGGTCCGTAAACATCCCGGGAGGAGAGCGGGGATCACCTACAGCAGCAGGTCCTACAGCGGCAGGGCTCCCGGGCTGAACGGCTGCAGGGTGCCGGCTGTTCCCTAGGGGATGCGTGGAGGCAGCTTTCCTGGCAGGCTGTGAAGCAGGCAGGGCTCACTCAGGGCCTGGAAGTTTCTTTCAGGATCAGCTTCAACTTTTCCTAGGGATAAGTCTGGGCACTTGATGTTTTTCAGATCCGTTGGTTCATAAATCAGACCGGGCAACTCACGTGATGAAATAAAGAACACTTACAATAAGGACTGAGCAGTTCAGTGTTGGTGGCCAAAGCCTTGATCCCGTGCTGTCCCAGCTCGCTCCCTGGATTCAGTCTCTCCTGGCAGGAGCCACTGATACCTGCTAGTCAGAACAGCAAGGTTGTGTTTTTTCTGGTTTGTTTTGTTTTTTTGGCTTTTCAGGGTTTTTGTTTCTTTGCTTTTTTGTTTGTTTTTAACCTCTGTGCAAAACCCATGCTCTAATAATGCCTTTGTTTTCCCTCCTGTTTTGCTTGGTCCACGTGGAAGCTCTGTTGGCTTCCTGCTTCAGACGTCAGCTTTTCCTGCAAATGAATCAACCTCCTGTATCTTAATTTTGTTAGGGGGTAGCTCTCTTCAGTCTTCCTTTCTGTGCCTGTCGCCTTTACTAAGCCCCTCTGGTGCACATTGCTCAATGTGAGCTGAGTCCTGCTCACGCAGTTATTCCTGCTGATATTGGTGAGCTATTCCTGTGCTCCTTCCCGAACTGACTTAGCATTGCTCTCCTGAAATCCAGAGCTGCTGCTCTGCTGCATTCAGAGATTATAGAAATCAGAACGCTGTGATCTCTCATACAGGCTTTCTCTGGATTAATTCCTGCTTAAACTCAAAAAGATGTTTCAGAAAAGCAACCCATCTTAACCTGAAAATTGTCGGCGCTGTGCAGTCCCCCCCAGTTCATGGTATTTAGTTGCAGTTGTTAATTAACCTCTGTTAAAAGCTCTCCCTTCCAGCCTTCGCTTTTTATCTGTTACGATTCTCTAGACTCTTATCAAATTTCGGTTTCTGTGATGGCTTTTAGTTACTTTGATGCAGTTACCTCTCAGTCTTCTCTTTGATAAGGCAGACAGACTGAGACCCCAGAGCCTGCCTTTAAAGCGGCTTCGTTCCCTGTGCCTAACCCGTTCCTGCAGCCCTGCACAGAGCCGGTGTCACCGGCGGCCCCCCAGGAGCAGTCCTGGACGCAGAGGCAGCGCCGGCTGCCTGCTCCTCTCCCATGTGCAGCCCAGGGCTGGCCTTGCCCCTTCTGGCCGTGGTCCTTCTTGGCCCTTTTGTGCCCTCTGCAGTCTGTGCCCTTTGTGCGATGGGATGTTGGGGTGTCTCAGGGCAGCGCTGGTGCCTACGTGCTTGGCGCCCGAGCAGCTGCAGTCCTCGGGGCCGAGCTGGGGCAGCTGCCTTGTTACTCCTCGTTACTTGTGGGCTGTGGGCGCCCTGCTGTCTGCGATGGTTTTCTTCCTTGCAGACCTACCCACGAGAACTGGTTAGAGCATCAGGCGCCGGGGTAAGGAGGCAGCTCCCTTGCACACAGAGGCTGTTCAGACACAAGGTCTGTAGGAAGAGATAACATTTGTATTAGGCTAGATAACACAGATGGAAAAAATGAATGAGAAGCCCTTCATCAAACAAGATCCTCCTCCACCCCTGCAAACTTAGCCGTCCTTGCATCTTGTGAGCTGCCTGGCTGTATCACGGCTGCTGCCAAACACTTTGACCTTCATTTGCAGTCTTTATCCTTTCCTTCCCCTGGCTGTGGGATTCTCCCGGCCTTGCCTTTAGCCTGAGAGGGAGGCTCATCATATCCAGTTTCCACTTTATTGAACGGATCACAATATTCCTTCTGCAGGGTGTCGGTGCTCCCCGCCTGGAGAATTTTATAGTTGACATTTACGCCGGGCACTGCAAAAGTGGATTCAAGGTCTCCTTTTAAAGCGGGAGCTAAACATGCATAGCACAGGCACACAAAAAGACCCTTATCTCTTAGTTGGTTTTTCATTACCTCCTGTGGCTGTAATCTGATTGCTTTGCATATATTAATGAAGAGGGAAATAAAATATTTGTAATAATAGGTGCATGGCAGTCTGGGATTTATTTATTTCTTTACTTCCCAGAAGGGCGTGCTGCAGGATTTATTCCTTCAGGCTGCCTTGGGGTGCTGGCAGAGGCTGTTGGGTTGTTCTTGGGGCCACGGTCACGATGCTGTGAGGTGATGCAGTGAACTCTGTTCCCTGCTGGCTGTTCTTTTTCCAGGAGTACCTGAGTCTGGGCTCTGACTTTGTTTTGGGGTTTTGTTCGGGGCTTTGTGGTTTGCACAGATACTTCAGACACGTTCATCACAGAACCTGCTTGTGGAATGGGCTGAAACGAAGGATTGCAACCCGAGCACCCCTCCCCGGCACCCTGCCGACTCTCCTCTGACTTTGTTTTGATACCAGAGTGTAAATACTTGAAAAATCTTTATGTTGCTTGCTTATTTATGTAAAAGGGAAGAAAAAAAGCATGTGGTGTTCTAGCAGACGCGATGAGAAAGGGAACCAGGCCTGCCATTTCTGCTCTCCTTCAGGAACACCAGGATCTGTTTTTCACACGGTTGAAGGGAAAGTCTAGATAATGTAAAAAAAGCAGATTTACTTTAGGGAAGAACAGATGCTTGCGCTGAAAATGTGACTGGTTTTCACGTTATCCAGGGCTGTCAGTGGGTGTTGAATATTTATATACTGTAGGGAAAAGGTGATGAACTAGATTGCTTCATACCAGCTTTTTCCTGCAGGAGTGAAAAAGCCAAGAATTCTCAGATGAAGCTTCCTGTTAGTTGTTTGCAGTGTGTGAATAGCAGGGATTGCGTGGAAGAGTTTGTGGGTGATGAGAGAAAGCTCCCCCGGGTTATCTAGCGAGAGGTTGGGGCCATTCCTACCTCTCAGCGTGTGCTTGGTTTGACAGTGAAGATAAATAAGAGGGACCTAGCAATAAGAGTTCTTCTGTTTCCGAAAGGAAGCCCATGGAAATGCTTTACATCATATTTGCTTTACCGTCTGTGGAAGCTGACAGCTGCTGATTTTTAACCTCTCCCCAACTGCAGATGCCACAACGTATTCAGAAGTCGTGCTGATCATTAGGTCACTGATTGCCTATGGAGATGTGCCTGTTTCAGCCACCTTGCTGCTGTCCTGAAAAATCAGAACCCAGCTGCCTCACACGTAAAAAGTTGTTGATTTCTCTGTCCTTTCCCTCGCGATGGTGATACGTGTGGAGATACTGAAGTGAAAACACCCGTGACACCCCTCTCAGCTAGGTGAGAGCCTGAGCAGATGGAGCGTTTTACCAGGGGCTGGGGCAGGGCAGTCCTGTCACCGTAGCCGTGTACTTGAACAGGTCCCTGCTGATGTGATTTTATTTTCCCTTGGAGGCAGTTTCTCTGCTGAGCGGGCTTGTCGTAAGCCTTCCCTCCTCTGGAGGAAGGACGTGAGAACGTTTGTGCAGGTGTGTGCTCCTTCTCCAGAGGCTGCCTCTGTTCCACGGCGGTGCTACTCACCCATCTCCTGATTGCTCCCTTGCTTACTGAAGACTTACAAGCAGTCTGAGGTTTTTCTAGGAAGAAAAACTCATGGAAGGTATTATAATAACTCTAAGTTCTTCCAGCAGTGCAGAAAAGAAGCCGCCTGTGAGAAGGCAGACCCCCCTGAGCGTGTGTGTGCATTTGAGAAACACGGCAGGACGCTTAACAAGCGCAGAAGTAAAGCAGTCTGCTTACATTCCCTAACTTGTTTTGGAGCTTGAGTTGCTCCAAACTAGATATTCTGGTAAGGACCGCGTTGCTGACAGCCAGTCTGCATTAAGTGCACGTTAGCAGAGCTCTGCTGATCAATGTGGTGTTGGAAGCAGAAGGCTGCTCTCGGCTCATGGTGCCGCCGGCTCCGTGGCACAGGGCCGATGGGACAAGCTCCCGGGGCCTTGCCCAGCGCTGCTCTGCCAGGTAGCTCGAGCTGTGTGGCTTCGGGAGGGATTTGATCTGCAAGTGGAAAGGAAGGCTGCCCTGTGCTTCCCTCTCGTGATCTCCACTGCAGCGAGAGGGGGATTACGGCTCTGCTTTCAAATGTCTGAGAGTTGTTGACAGGGACAGTGAGAGAATTCAGATGCAATCTGTATTCCCCAATCTCGGTTGTTTTATTCAGTTCTAGCCACAATAAATTTCAAGGAGGAGAGGAAACACAGCACGTCCATCCCTTCTGTTCCGTTTCAGCACCTTTTGGCCAGCTCGCTGCCCTTCTCAGTCCATTAAGCCATTAGCATTTTTCAGTGCTTGGCTTTCGGAGAGCGAGGGGAAGGCAGAGCTGGCCAGATGCTCGGTGCTGTGTGCCTGTCATGGGGGAGGCCCGTGTGCGGCTCTATCTCATGCTTCCCCTTGCATGGGAGGGATCCCCCAATCCCCCTGAACAAACTCCCCGTGCACCAGGGGGTGTTGCCTTCTCTGTTTTCCTGAAGGAGCAGGAGGTTGGTGAAATAGACGGGCTGACCTGGGAGCAACGGGACCTGTTTGAGTAAGAGCTGCGATCACGTTCCCAGCTCCTTGACAGCCTCCCAGTACTTCTATGAAACCTTGACAAAAGCCATTTTAGGAGGTTCTGTCTTGGGAATCCTTTGCCTGAAGGGCACCAGATTTGGCCTCTAAATCTTAATCCTCATTTCACGAGGCACCTGCTCGTTCTGGGGCCATCTGACTGCTTCAGAGCGCTCACAGCTCACCTTTAAGCTGCGATTCTTCCAAGAAAGATTTCTAACTCTGGCAGAAGCCGTACACGGCTGTAATATTTTTCCTTTGGGAAAACTGGGACTGATCATTTATGTTCTGAGAAAAGGCCGGTTTTCGTTTTACAAAAGAAAGGGAATTAAACCCCAGGTTAGGAAGAGCGAGAATAAAGATTTCCCCTGCTTTTATTTGCGCAGGCCGCGTGCTTCCTTCCCCAGCCCCAGTAACACGGAAACCCCTCGGTGACCCCGTCATTGTGCGGCCCCGAATGGAGATTAATCTGGAGAGCGGTAGGTAATGAAATGAGGAGTTTCAGCTTTTGTCATTGTGTGAGCGGTGAGGATATTAAGGGCTCTAGGAGAGAGAAATACACTTACTCCTGTTTTGGGGAGTGTTTATCTGAAGAAGGAGTTCCAAACATCGTTATACCGAAGTCTCCAACCTGTTCTATTTGTGTTTGTATTTTTGGTCCAAGACCAAGAAGGAGGAAATTATGTTTATCAGAAGGAGCTGCAGGTGTTGAAGGCTGCGATATTAACTCCAGGCGTTAAGATGGTAAAAGAGAAAGGAAGGGGGTTTCCAGTACATTTTACTACTCTGCATCCTTTTACCTGCTTTTTTGTTCCTTAATCTCTTTGTACCTGAGTTTCCTACCTGTAAATGGGAGTGAAGATTCCTGCTAAATGCGGCTGGAGCCCTGCTGTGACGGTAAGAACAGACAAGTTCAGGCTGGCCAGAAGCAAGCTGCAGACCATAATTCACAAAGAAAATACTCACCCATTGTGTTAGCAAGGCAGGCACGCTGGCATCACTGAGAATCCTAAAAAAGAAAAGAAAAAGAGAGATCTCTGGCCCTGACGTTGGGGTGCACACAGCCACTTTGCACCTTTTGGAGCAGGTACTTCCCAGGCCTGTAGCAAAGCTCCTGCTGCTGGTGTAAGGCAGGGCTGGAGGCCCCTCGGGAAGTTTCCCTGCTCTGCCCCGGGAGCAGTGGCCCCTGCAAACAGCTCCCACTGGGGGTCTTGGACACCAGGCAGGCTGTGCTCAGCCTTGGTGCACAGCGAGGTGCTGCCTTCTGCACCAGATCCCAAGTGTCTCGGATGTATGTGCCAGAAAAATCTGTGTAGAGGTGTTTAACATCTTGATAACTTATTTTTTTTTAAATCCTATCGAGATCTAAATGTCAGAGCGATGGCTGTGTTATTCCTGTGCTGGCATCTCCGGTGTGACTTTCATGTCGTACATGGAGGTGATGCTTTGAAGCTGGTCTCCTCACCACTTGTTGTCTTTTATAATCTTCCTATTCTCCCTCAAGCATCTCACACCAACCTCCTTTCTCTGCTTCGCTTCCTTTGTAACCGCGTGGCTCTGCATCCTTCCTGTCCAAAAAGCTACCCAAATACATACGGGGGAAAGGATCTCCCCCTCTCAAAATTGCTTAATTTGTCTTTCACAAGAAAAAGCTGGAGGAGGGTAGGAGGAACAAAGCTGCGACTCTTCCCAGCCCTGTGTGGGCATGTTTTCCTCAGTCCCTGGCCCAAGAATGTGGCTCCCCGTCTGATCACAGACACAGCAGCTCCTCTGACAGTCACAGCAGGCGGGCGCTTGGCACAGCGATCTCTCCACGGCTTGGTCACTCAGCTGGCCTTTCTTCCCGACCTGTTGTGCTCTGCAGGTGAGGTGTGAGGCGGAGCTGGCGCTGCCTGCTCCGGGTACCGTCCCTCTCCCAGCCCTCTAAACCCCGGCCAAGCCTGGCAGCATCAGGTCGCTCCCAGCTCGCGGGGCTGTTGGCGAGGCCGGTACCTGCTGCTCCTTACACAGGGCTGGGAGCAGCGAATGCCAGACCTACAGGAAATTGTTCCTGGACTGGAAACAAAAGCAGAGGAGTCTGCCACAGCCAGACAAAGAGTTATTGAATTAAAGGCACCTGCTATCCCCAGCCGAGCGCTGGATACTGGTGCAGCGTGTCATTTGCTGGGCAGACCGGTACCCACTTCTGTTTTCAGATGGTTTTGGCTTCTGCAGCTTTTTCTCTGCTGTCTTGAAGAGCCGATTTATAAGCTTAGAGCCCCAGGGCGAGTGGGTAGGAGGTGTTTTGGGGAGAGGGAGAAAGTGGGAGTGTCGTGTGTGAGAAACAGCAATCCCACCTTTTCCAGGCCTCTCTGCATTTTTGTGTCATCAGGTGGCTGGGCCCAGGTGTGCTTTCTGCTCTCCACATCCCTTCAGGGCTTTTATTTTGAGAATCTATTGCATTCCTTCTGTCAGTGGCTTGTGGGAAAAACAAGACCATCGTGGTACAAAGGAACCGGAGGAAGGAACTGGGATTTATATTACCTTGAAAATAATAACACCCTCCTTTCTTTTTCACATTGCCTTGCTTATTGAGGCTGCTTGCTCGCTCCCTCGTGGTGCCTCTGAACAAAACGAATTGTGCGCGTGGCTCTGTGCGTCTCACCCTGAGCTGGCTCGTGGCAGCCATCCCTGTCTGGAGGTTTCCAGGGGTGCCCACTGCTTTCCTGTCTGCTTCAGCACGTGAGCAAGAGGTGGCAATGTGAAAGCAGTGTGCTGGGACCTTGGCTGCAGGAGAGGAGAGCCACCCGGCCAGGGGTGCGTGTGCCCTCGCCCCGTGGGTGGCAGCCTGGAGCTCGTGCTCAAACATTTGCTCTTTTTGTCTTTGGAAGTTGTTGCTGGTGGAAGAGGACGTGTCTGAACAAAAACGCTCACTTCTGAAATGGAGTGCTCGCAAAAATAACGCATTCACAGGGAAATGCCTCCCTGGCCTTCCTTTTCTACGGCCCCCTCCGCAGCTGCACAAGTTGTTGGTGGAGGATTATAAACGCGCTGGATGCACGCTGCTACTGCTCCACATAAAGCCAGCAGCACTTAACCTCTCTAACTCCCAGAGAGACTGGGCAATGAAAACCTGATGCAAACCCAGCTGGGAGGCTGGAGGTGAGGCCGTAGAGGTGGCTGAGCAGGCTGTTGGTGCCTCGGTGGGATGAGGTCTCAGAAGAGCCTGTGGATGTTTACCCAGATAAAAGAGGACCTGTGCTGCCCTGCAGAGCTTCCTGGGAGGAGGGCATCAGGACTGCTGTCCTGATCGCTGCCTTTTAGTCATAGAACTACGTGGAGGAAAAAGAGGTTAGAGGAGCCCTTTGGAGGTCCCCTCCCCAGGCCCTGCTCACACAGGGGCCAGCTTCAGCTGGCATTCCTCACCTGCTTGATGCGTGCAGGGCATGCCCAGGGCTGCAGGTGAGGAGTGCAGGTGCTGGGTGCCTGCAGTGCTGTAGGGTGGCCCCAAGGAAGGGGAAGCCCGCGAGCCACTGGGCCAGCACGTTTGGCAAAGCTGAAGGCCGGACCCGGCTGGCCTGGCGCTGTGCAGGGAGAACAGATTTCGGGGTGGTGGCTGCAGGGTGTAAGAAAAAGGGTAGCTTCAACTTCTCCCTCTGTTGCAAATCACTTCTTAAATTCCATATGTAAAAATCTTGCAGAAACTGGCTCTTGCCGTGGTTGTGCTTGGTGCTAGTTAGGAGTGTTTCCCTAGTACTCATTGGAGGTTTGTCCCTATGTGTAGTGTCTGAACCCTGAGCCTTAATTCCTCAACGTTGTTCCTTGGTATCTTTCTCCTATACCCCGCACCGAGGAAGCTGCAGGCACGCACACTTGGATTTCGGAGGGCTGAGGAGCTGGTCCACCCCACGGCTCGGTCAGAGCAGGCGGTACCGCTGCCTGCACCGTCCTCACCAGCTACTGGGAGCAGCTCGTGCTTTGGGAGATGGCAGGCAAGCAGCAGCTTTAGGTGATTGCATAAACAAATACATTAATACCAGATTTCTTAAACTTTTCTGCTGGTCTGTGACGCTCTAAGAACAAGACTGGGATGTTAAAACCAGGGCTGATTACCTTGACACATCCAGGACTGCAGCTGAAGCACAGTCCCGTTTGGGTCTTCAGCCTTTAAATGTGGTGCTCCACATGACGCTGCTGGAGAAAAGACCAGCCAGCTTTGGGGTGAAGAGCAGAATGCTTTTTTTCTTGAACTAAACATTTATTTAGGAGTAGGGTGGTGAATTCTTTCCCAATAAACTAAGCAGAGTAGGAAAGACAGTGCTACAGCTCATCTTGTCTTCGCACACCGCTCTTCCTTATGGGCAATCAGTGGGAAATGGGACTGCAAAATTCCAGAAATTTGCATCGCCATGGGAATATGCATGAGTGTGATGCACAGGAAGGAAAGGAGAATTCAAAGACAAATAATTCGGTACGATGATAAATCAGAGGTCCGCATATTGTAGTTACTGGTAGTACTTCTAGATTTTTTCATGGGGCATTAATTTCTTCATAATCTAAAATAGTTGAGCCCAACGATTTAGCTTTTATTTTCTTCCTTAGGGGAAATGGGAAGGGCTGCCGAGCTTGGTGGGCCCTTCCTTTCTTGTTCTGCAGTCTGTTAACAGCCTCTGCAGAGGGCAGGGAAGGAGGGAGGCCTTGGAGAAACACCGGGGCTGAGCCCTGTTTGTTTTGCATTTCAAGCCCTGGCCTTACCCCCTTCCTCGCTCAGCTGCCCTGGGAGTAGCTGAAGCCTTTTAGCTCTGGCAAACAGGCGAGCAGAGCTCTCGCTGCCTGTCCTATAAATAAAAGATGCGCGTTGTTAACTCCACGTTATTACAGAGCGGCGGCCCTTCAATATTCATGAAGCTGTCACCTGCGGTTGGGTGCTGGCCCTGGCTCGGGGCCGTGGCAGCGGGCGCGTGTCGCCCTGCTCGGGGCTCCCGTGGGCTCCCCGTGGGGTGGCGGGGAGAGGAGGAGCAGGCACGGGCTGTGGCTCTCATGTTGGTGTGCTGAAGAGAGATAAATGGAATTGCCAGAGGGTTACTAATACCCTTTAAAAGAAGAAATATTCGCTCTCCCAAAAGGACACGGAAAAAATTAGAGCAATTACACTTGTATCATAAACCCTGCACCGAGGGGAGCGGGGAGTGCGCTGGGAGGAACGGGACGCAGAGTAAATAGCTGGGCTGAAACGGGGCCAGGAGAAAACAGTTGTTAGTGCTTTCCCTTAATATGTTTGCTCGCAGACGCGGGGCCGGGCCGTGTCCCAGCGTTGCTGTGAGGTAGAGCACGTCGGTGCTGCATGCTCTGACGCGATGCGGAGCTGCTCCTGTGCAGCTCGGTTTGTGTGCACCTCTCCAGCACCCGGGGCAGCACAGCAGCGCTTCTCCCAGTGAGAACAGAAGTACAGGTAGCTTTGTTTCCTTAGCGCCAATTGATTTGTCCTCATTAAACCAAGTTCTCTCTGTTGCAGCCTCTGCCACGGTGTAACTGGAGACGCTCTGCTTGCAAATGCCTGTGAAGTCAGTCTATTTTCCATCTGTAAGTAATGTTTTAGTGTTTAATGCAATTTATCTTCACTCAAATTGCAGAAGATGTCAACACTAAAACATTTGCTACAGACATCATAAACTCGAGACATTGGCAGGCAGTGCCGAGCAGAGCCCAAACAGTGGCAGAGAATGCATATTTTTAAGCCATCTGCTACGCGAGCGCGATCGGAGCAGGAACTGACACGGAGCGAAAAACTCGCCGCTGTTTGTCAGATGACCTTTGGGCCGTCAGCAGCGCACCCGGTACCGCATGTCAATGCGCTCGCTGTGGTGTGTCCTGTCTCGCTTCGCACTCCCTGGCCCTGTTCCCTCGCTTGCCAGGCCTCGCAAACTAATAGGCTTATTTAGGAACGTGTAGGGGAAGCTCAGCTCAACCTTCGGGGCTTTGCTCAGTGGCTCTGCCTCCGTGCTGCCTTCCCCCCGTGCCGTGCGGGGAAGCGGCACTGCGAGAGCCGTGGGTGGCGCAGCGCCCTGCTCGTTTCTCTCCCCGTGTGTGCTGCTGTTTTGGTTTCTCTGCGGTGTTCCCTTTGTCAGGAGGGGCTTGCACGGGTAGTGTGCACACAAGCACAGGCCCCACTGTTTATGTTCTCTCTGGAGTGGGAAGAGGACTCAGGAGGCTCTTGGTGTTTGGAGGAGCCCCCTGAAACCACATAGCCTGGTTACTGCCACTCCCTGGCTGTGGGTAGCGTAGGCTTCGGCAGGGCCATCTCTGCAGACAGCTGTTCCTGAAACCAATGTTGCAAAGTCTCCACAATTTTGCCCTCTCGTTCCCTGCGGATTCCTGGCTTGCTCCTCACCACGTGTCAGTGATGTGCATTTACTGCCCCTCGAACCAGCACTGGGCATGGGGAAGGGCAGCGCTGCTCAGCCGGCCCCTCCGGCACGATGGCTGGGGCTGTGTGAGTGAGGCCTGGAGGCTGTGCTGTGTGCAGGCTTCTCTGGTTCCTGGTGGCTTGAAACCACCCCAAGAGCACAGCAGCCTGGGGTTGGCAGCCCCTTCTTGGGTCAGTCAGGCTTGGAGCGTGCCGGCTGGCGGAGTGCTATGGCTCCAGGCACGGCAAAAACAGCAAAAGCACCCTCTTTGTGCAGCACAGCACCTCCCTCAAACCCATGTAAACTCTTGTGTCCACGGCAGGCTTTTCAAACTCCCCATTACTGCACATCTCTGTGAAGCCATCTTCAGCACCCCAGTGTTTCCCTTTGCTTGAGCATTGCCTTTTCTCCCTCTTTGGAGAATGAGGCATTTCCAGATTAATGCAGTCTCTCTGTGAACAAACTTAACTAGGTTGCTCTAGATCTCTTTGTCTTGCAGGATGAATAATACACAAATATGAGTCACTCGCTCCCATAAAACCAGCTGATATTATGTTTTTGTTAGGCAAAAAATTACGAGGCTCAGGATGGATTAAGTGCCAGGTTATACAGTCTGTGCCCAGTAGGTTTATGTGCATGGGGAAGAGCCACATCTCCTGGAAGGCACGGACGCTCTGAAAGAATTCATTGTCATCGGCAAGCTCTTCTGTGGGCAGACATCTCCTGCTGGAGGAGCAGTACTCAGCTGCAGGCCATGTCCTCTCGGAGGAGGAGCAGGGTGCCCAGGAGTCCTTGAGATTCAGAGTTGGGTATGTTTAAATGAGACTTCTTCCAGCGCCCACTGCACTGAGAGGGCAGGGAAATGAGCAAACAGAGCACGGAGTGGCCTTCCTTCTGCAGGCACTAGCAGGCAGCTCTTGGATTTGCTCAAGTCCCGCTGGCAGCAACACGTGCACGCTCCACGCTCTGCCTCCGGGGTCCGCCGGGTAAGTGGGGAGGTGGCGCAGGACGTGCGGGGAGGCTGTAGGTACAGCTCTCCTCATTCCCACTAGAAAGGTATTGATATCGCAGAGGCCTCCAGTTCAGAATTTAAATGAGCCTGAGCCAAAGTATGGAACTATTTTTAGGTGATTTTAAAATATCCTGACATGTTTACCAAGCTGGCTTCAGACCAGCTAAAATGTGTAAACAGTTAATACAATTTATTGCTGAGACAGAATTTCTCCTTTCATCCGGTGGAGGTTGGTAAGTGCTTTTCTTCCCAACGCAACACTAAAAAGCAAGGAAAATATAAATGTTAAGCACCAGTGACACCTGACACGGTGTCATTCTCCGAGCATCCCCTGGATACGTACCGGTACCACAGCGCCTTCTCCAAAGTCACATTTTCTATTCAGGCGCACATCAAAAAAAATAAATAAAAGGAAAACAAAACCGCAATGCACAGCCTTCAGTGTAGCTTTCTAATGGTATATTGCTTAATAATTTAAGGACAGTGATAGCCTAAAAATTGCAGTCTTAGCAGCTTCATCTAACCTACATTAGACAGAGGGTGAATATGATATTTATTACGGACTCGAGCTGTCTGACTTTATCAAGACGCAGCCTTCGATGTATTTGGCACTACATCACTTAGAGCTCAGCGCTGCGTTACGTACCACTAACAAAGCCTTCTGGCATCACCTGGAGGGGCTGCTGCTCCTGGGCTTGGCATCCCCCAGGGCTACCTGTGGGGCCTCATGGAGAAACAGCAGCTCTGCCATACAGCGCCGTGGGTGCTGCGGGGCCAACTCGAGCGGTGTCACAGCACCCTCGTGGTGTCCTGCTCCTCGTGGTGTCCTCTCTCCTCATGAAGGTCCCTGTTCCTGGTGGGTCCCCGTGGTACCAGCGGGAGGGCAGCGGCTCTCCAAGCAGCCCTGCTCGCCCTGCTGGCTGGGTACTGCGGCTTGCAGGCGAAGTTGATGTTTCTGGTGCGATGCTTTGGGAAATTGTTTTTCTCCAGTTCTGAGGCTGCTTGTTCTGTGTAGGTAAGCGTGACAGCAGTGCCGGGCTCAGAGGTCACAGGGATCGCTCTCAAGAAAAGGAATTTTCTGATTTCAGGGAACTTTGGATTCAAGCGATAATACAACTTAATGTTATTTTTTTACACTGCTGAGATTTTTTCCGAGTACTAAACCAAAAAAATACATTCATCTCTCAAGAGTGCACATGCTTCATGGGGCCTGCTATTGACTGTGGCAGAGAAAGGATGTGATTTCAGGGCTTCACATATCTGTTGATAGCGCCGATTTCCTCGGGAGATTAGAGTATTTCCATAAACGTGGCAGGGAATATTATGGCAATGGCAACGACAAAAATAAAAATAAAGATCTGCTCTTCCTCACGCTGGTTTCTTCTTGCAGGCTGTGTGACTGTAGCTGGGTGCTGGTGGTTTGGCTGGCAGGCCTTCAACAAGCTCCAGCTCAGCTGGAGTTACTTGTGTGGATTCCCCTTGATTTTCTCAAAGCATCGCTGCTCTTCTGGATTTCAGCATTACCGGGAGCTGTTTGCCACCCATCCCTCTGAGCTCGGGATCGTGCTGCCGGCCGGCTGAGCTGCCAGGCTCTGCTCCCCTGGGTACGATCGGGGGCTGGCCACACGTACCGGTGCATTGCGTGGCTTCCAGGTGCCTGCTTTGGAAAGGCCCCTGCTTTTCACCAAGAATCAAATCGCTGCCAGGCTGAAGTGTTGCATCTTGGCTGCTCAGTGCTGCGGTGGGGGGCAGCAGCCTCATTTCCACCTGGCCGGCGTGAGAGCTGGCTGTCGCCGTGCAGATGCAGCACCCTGCGAGGCAGTCGCCAGCCCCAGTAAATCAGCACAGCCGGTGCTTGCCGGGTCGCCGTCTTCATCGGTATATAACCCTCTGCACCGAGGCGAAACTCGTTTGTGAAATGTGGTGTTGGTCAGCTGGATGCAGGCGCGGAGATCAGCTAAATGTCACCGTGTCACGATAGCTCCCATTCCCCCGTAATGTGGCAGCGCTGACAGGTTATTAATGGGCGCAGGTACCCGTTCCGGGTGCTTTATGGGAGCACCGTGAGCATAAATGGCAGTGGAGGGATTTGTTTGTGGGCTGAGCGACTTCGTGGGATAACAAATGTTGCCGGCTGCCACCCTGGCAAGGACACGATTAATGTGGGTTGTGCAGCACGGTTAATTTGCTATGCATCTCAAATGTTTGCAGTGAGCTTCGCATGCAGATCCAGCGGACCGTAAGAAAAGTTTCTCCTTAGCCCTCAAATCTGCCTCATCTATTTTAACGTGATCCTAAAGGGACCTGACAGTGTCCCTTTCTGTGAAACAGAGCTGCTGGTGGAAGTCGGAGGCTTTCCACTCTCCCTGGGGGCTCGAGGCTGGCTCGAGGGCCCAAGACTCCGACCTCTGCCCCGGCAGCCTCCTGGTGGGCTCCGGGTGGCCCAGGAGGGGCACCCACAGGTGGGCACCCACAGGTGGATTCCTGCCCCGGGGAGCTCCAGCCCCATGCTTCTGCTGGAAATGAAGGCGTGGTTTAACCTTTCAATAATTCAAGTCTTCTCAGGTATTTCTAGGGCATCAATTTTAAAAGTGAAGTGCCTGACACAACAACGCAGCTTTGCAAGGTCCTGTCTACGTTGGAAAATTGTGCTTTCCCCCCCTTCTTTTTAATTTAACTGATAATAAGGAAACCGTAATGCACAGAGTAACAGGTTTTTAATTACCGTTTTTCCTAGCCACCCTCTGTGTCTTCTGTTTTCTACTCAGGTTGGTGAAAGTCAAGTTTGTTGTTGGAACAGCAAACTTGGTAATAACGGGAGCAAAGAAACAATGGACTCTTTGTTTGGGAGCTCGCTTGAGCGTTGGGAGGAAAAACTCCTCCAAAAAAAAAAAAGACAGGGAAGGGGCAGTAACTTAAATGCAGCTATTAAGCCATATTATTGGGACCCTGGGTTTGTTCTTAATAGAGGAAAATTAGCAATGCAAATATTTCTAGTCACCAATTATCCGTGATATAAATAGGTCGGAAATTTGCACTGTTAATACCAACCGTGTTGAAACCTTTTCTCAGCAGTTCATCAGCAGAGAGATTTGGGGTATTTTTTTTCTGATTTGTATTCCTGTGGCTTGTTAAAGGCTTGAAGAGGGGGAGGAGAATGGGAGTAGGAGAAAAACAGGTTTAATGGGCTGTAAGGAGTAAAACTCTTTTCTGTTACTTCTACTGTAAACAAAACGATCAGCTGAAGCCTGACTTTGTTTAAAAAGGGGGAAAAAAAGTAAATAGCAGTGATTCTCCTGTGCTGCTGCTCTTCCATACTTATGCTTTATGTGCCTTCCTTACAGGGTTTCAGCCTTTAAATACAAAGAGGCTTTAAAGACATCTCACTACCAGAATCACGCTCTGCAGCCGGTGTTTCAGCAGAAAGCATCAAAAAGCATCAATAATCCAGGGCTGTCAACAAGAGAGGTGGGGAGACCAGGGGGCCGTGCTGGGGGGTGCCCTGTGTGCGTTGGTCACCCCAACGCTTCCTTGGGGGCCTTCAGAGCTTCTCAAGGCACCAAAATAGCTCAGAAGCTGCTTTCAGCCAACATACTTTATTGAATGAAATCTCTTGGTCAGGGACCAGAAGTTTCTATTGAAAACCGAATACAAATGCAGACAACACAGGGAGGAGGTGCGTCTGCTTTCTTGTCAGCTGTTTAATTTTTAATTACATGAATTGAGCAATTGTGGGTTGCATGTTTTGCTCCTGTTTGCTCTTTCATCGTGTATCCCCACTAAAAACCAGAAGCTTTTCTGGTGCAGAAAACCAGGGGATGACCCCATCGGTTGTACTAATGGAAACTGGCATTTTGTAAATTTGGTGTCGGCATTAGCGGGTGCTGCAGCCCAGGCTGTGGGTTAGCTGTGCCATCCTACTACGTACTTGCTACCTCTCAAAGAAGAAAGATACTCAGCCTAGGGCAATGCTTTGGAGTATCCATCAGTTTCAGATGTTAAAAAAAAGAAATAAAAGGGAAGGTAATGGAACTTCTAGGCTCACATTCACCATCTCCTCATTTCAGTCCAGCAACCAGGCCAACTCCCTTGCTGCTGAACCTGGGCTGACAAATTGCTGTAACCCTGCTGCGGGTTGCTCGGTGAGCGGTTAGTCTGTTTGCAGAGGGGGTGTTCCAGGAGAGGCTGCACCGACCCTACAGGCTGCACTGACCCTACAGGCTGCACCGACCCTACAAGCTGCACTGACCCTACAGGCTGCCATTCTGGGGTTCAGACGCTCCTATTTCTCTGTATCAGCTGGGGTCTCTCTGCAGGGCTGGGCAGTGCTATTCCCCCAGCAATCCTTAGCCCGTTGGCTCTTGTGGAGTTACCAGTGGCGCTCATGGCGGTTCAGTGGTGAAGCCAGCCCTGGGGGGTTGAGGAGCAAGGTGCTGCGTGTGGCCCACTGTGGGAGGGGCTGGGCCGTGCCTGCTTGGCTTTCAGAGCTCCCCCATTCCTGCACTTAGCTCAATAACTAGCACCAAGCATGCTCAAGGAAGAGGCGCTCTCCTGTCTATCCTTCCCTTCTCCTGTCTATCCTTCCCACCTCCTGCCATCAGCTCATGCCTTGAGGCGTTTGCTGTCCAGCAGAAATGGACATCAGGAGCCACGCTACCACGCTGCTGCTGAGGGGGTCCCGAGAGACTCAGGTGTGGTCCTGCAGCTCCCTCTGAATTCCTGGCATGGTCTGTGTGCGCCCGGGAGCACTTCGGTTCAGGAGGGAGCATCATCGTCACCTGTCAGAAAGCTGTTAGGAAAGGCAGCTTGTCTCTGCGCGCTTAACTCGGTGAGGAACAGCAGCTCTCGAGGGAGAGCACTTCCTATTTAAGCACTAAAGAATGGTAATTTCCTTTCAAATATCCTCTGAGATTTGCATGTCATTAGCCCGTCCTCTCAAATCTGGTGGCCCCCCAAACACCGAAAAGCAGAGTGCTAATCCTCTCCTGAAAACAAAGGTGGCAGACGTCCTTCCTCATGCTCAGAGGGTAGCAAAAGGCACGAGATCATTGCAAAAAGCCAAGCATCGTGGCCCCATTGTGTTCCCGGGAAGGCCAGCCTTCCTCTCGTTGGCTTTAGAGCCAGGCATGCAGCTCAAGGGATGACCTGTATCAAAACAAGGAGTAATTTCTTGGATGCTTAATGGAAAAATCTAGGAGTGCTGCAAGACAAGTGGCAGCAGGAGTCGGGAAATACACCCTGCTTGGGATGCCTCGGCTCTGGAGTGACTGGTTGCAAGCAATAAGAACATGAAGAAAAGCCAAATGCTAACACAGAAGCAAACCTCTTGTTAAGCTCTCCAGCTCTTGTCTTTTCAGTGATTCAGTGTTTGTTTGGGCTTTTTTCTCCCACGAGTAGATTTTCCTGCCTGCTTGCATGCTGGGGTGCAGATGTCAGGCAGGTGAATGCGAAATGGTGGCAGTGCAGCTTGCCGATGGTATCATCAAAATGTTGGCGTGATGTACTCCTGTGGAACAAAGGTGATGCTGCTGTGATAGTTCACTTTGTCTGAGGAGCCGAGGAAGGCTTGATAGCCTCCAGGCCAGGAGAGCTTTTTGTGCAAAGCGCTGCCAAGCGAAGCTTTCTGAACCCTTCCTTGGCACGGCAGCGTGGCAGACTTCTGGAAGGGGCAGAAGTGAAGGAGATGGAAATTGCCAAGCCCAAATGGATTGGGAAAAGCATGTGTGTGTTAGCTCACACGCAGAATATTGATAGCAGCATCTTTTTTCCAGCATGCTGAGCCAGTTGTCACCGTGTGCCAGTCCCTGAATTTCATATGTTACTGTCTTTGCCTAGCAAGCTTAAACACCTCATCCTTCCCTTCAAGGCTTTCATGCTTGCATCTCGGTGCTTTTGTCTATCTGTCATTGCTTCCTCCTGTCTCCTTAAAGCTGCTTTTGTTGTCTTTTTTCACCCACAACTTCACCTTTTTCATATCACTCCTGGTACTCGTGAGGCTGGAGCAGCCTGCCTGCAATGCCACCGAGCCCCCAGTGGGAAAGGCCGGCTGCAGGACAAAGGGGCGATGCAGAAAAAACCTGCAATGTGGTCTGTCGGTGGTTCAGATCCTATTGGTAAGGGTACAAGATCACCTCATTTTGTGCTGTGCAGAATTATGGTATGTGCTGGTCTCTTAAAATTAAGGGTGTTAGACATCATGTACAAAGGCTGTGGGCTTTTAAATCATAAGGTCTGAAAATTGGATGCTCCTATTTAATGAAATTTGAAATACGAGGGAAGTCCTAGATCAGAAATATCCTACTCTCTTGCTAATATTTTAAAAAAGCAAGTGGTTGACCTGATTAATAAGCCTAATATTTGTGTTAGATAAAAATAATAAAAAAAATGTAATGGGATTTTGTCTATAAAGACCTAGGGTATTACTAAGCCAATTCCAGTCGGTGTGGACTTATGGAAAATGCTTTCATCTTTTGTCATTGCAAGTTTAATTGATAAAGATAAGTGTGCAGCAGTGATATACTGAATTTTGTAAGGCGTTTGACATGGTGCTCTGATTGCAGCACGCGGTGCTGAACGGTAGCGTGTCAGATTTGATCAGTGACCAGAAAGCAAGGGCAGCCCTCGTTGGGCAGGCATCAAACGGGGATGTTTCCAGTGGGGCTGAGCGTGGACTGGTGCTGGCTCCAGTGCCCGTCACCGCCTCCATCAGTGGCACAGGAAATAAATCTTCTGGCACTCGTGGATGACAAATGAAGGGAGGTGATCGGTGCAGAGGGCGAGGATTTTACACGGCTTGGCAAGCTCAGCTCTACAAACCAAGTGCTTTTCCAGGGCCTTGAGGAAGGCTGCACAGTCTTTGGGTAGAGTAGCCCGGCTTTCCACCGTGCAGACGCAGCCCCTGATGCCGTGCGTGCAGCTGGGGCTTGGTGGGGGCTCGCCCAGCCTTTCAGCATGGCCATGGGGCCAGTGTGGCCCCTGAGGTCCCCACGGCAGGGAACCTACAGGAAGAGAAAGTCCCCCACATGGGTGTTGGGAAGAGCATCCAGCTCCCTCCTCCATGTTTTAAGAGGAGTGCTAAATTGGAGGTAAGAAAAGTGCAAGCATAATCTAATGTTGGAGAAAAATGTGATTTAATGGTAGACTGGAGGAGATCAATTTGCTTTCCTTATTAATATGAAGATAAGGAGGAATTTGATTATGGTATATAAATAATCCCATGGGAAGAAGAAAGGTTTTTTTAAGGGCTTCTTAATCAAGTGAAGAAACGTATCAGAAGGACTTAATAGCTCAAAATTTTAAATCATGGAGAATTCAAATGGAAACGAGGTGCAGGTTTCAAGCAGAGAATATGGGCAACTGTAAGAACGATCCACCGCTGGGAGTGGCACGTTCTCCATCTTCAGCTGACTTCAGTGAAGCCTGGGTGACGTTCCTGGAGATCTTTTAAAGCATACATTTGCTGTATGAAAAGCTAGGGTGCTGCTTTACTCACTGTGATGATAGACTTAGGCAGAGCTCTGGAGGAAAGCACGCAGATGTTCAACAGGTGAGAGCAGGAGGAGCAGGAGGTGGTGGAGTCCTGCCTGCAGGCAGGGGCTGGAGCACAACTAATTGGCACCTGCTGAGCAGCAGGTACAGGAGCTGGTTGGCTCCTGGTGTCTTGGGGACATGCAGAAGGTCAAGGCAAGAAGGGAGATGTTGCTCTAATCGAGAGGCAGTGTGAGGGTGAGAGAAGGATGGAGGGATTTCAATGTAAGGTTGGGGACACACTGCAGGCTGGAGGGGCAGGGCAGCGAGGCCGGTGGTGAGACGGGCAGCAGCCAAGGAGCCAGGAGAGCTGGGGGAGGTGAGTTGCTGAGCCTTCATCGTGGTGACACAGTGACAGCAAGGCAAAACGGTGCAAGGACGGCTTTGAGAGACCCTGGCCAAGAAGCTGGTGTCGTGATGCAGAAGGAAGTTGGAGATCTCTGTCTTCCCTGCTACTGCAGCAGATGTACGGAGTGCATTCAGTGCAGCATAATGCCCTGATGGGGGCTGTCAGTCAGGAGGAATCTCACGCTATTGTGGTGTGTTTACACCAGTTATCAGAAACTAAATGGCCAGGGATGAAAAGAGTGCTGTGCCAGTAATCTTGGCTGCTACTTCAGCTGAATGACAGATACAAATCCTCAGCCCGAAAAAGGAAAAGCAAGTTAGGCAAACAGCAGTAATCTGTCTGTAGCTTCATTTTGCAGCTAATCAAAGTTGGATATAACAAGCATGTAGCATCTGGCAGTCCATAAATGATATGATGAAACCTTTAACTCTTTGACTTTCTGACAATGCTGCTATGATTTAAACAACTCACCTCATGTTAAACACTGGTGGAGTGGGAGGGAGGACAGGAAAGAGGAGATTGTTGAATTTGTAGCACTTTGCATCTCGTGAAGAAGAGGCTGCTGTCTCCTTGTTGTCCACCTGGGCTTCAACAGGGAGGAGCTCTGATCTTCTGCAAAACCTGTACGTTCACCAAACCCTGTGTCCAGAGTTATTGTCGGCACTTGTTGCCCACGCGAAGCTCACTGAGGCAGAAAATATCTTGGAAACCGGCTTTCATCTTTAGTAAGTTGGTTTGTATCATGTGATTGTAAACGTGGGAAGACGTGCAATTACATGACATAGTAAGACTTGGCGCTTCATAGCTTCTCAAAAAAAAAAAAAATAAAGTCCTTGACCAGCAGGATTACCTTTCAGTGTCATCCCCAGCCACCAGAAAGGTTGTGCAGCAGCCCAGGCAGTGAAGTTTGGACGGGTTCTGTTCTTTCTGAGGGATTTCTGCTGAGCAAGTGGTGGGTGGGCTGCCTGCAGGATGTGTGCCAAGGAGAGGCAAAAGCATGGGGAGCTGTGTCTTTTCTTTGTCTCTTAATGCAGAAGTCGGAACAGAAAAAAGCACAACCTCTGAGAAGTGGTTGCCGAAATTAGAAACAATATTTTAAGGCTAAACAATGTTTTGCTTAGAGCAGTAGATTGAGGCTTTTGGTACACATTATGCCTGTGCAAATTTGCATCTAACCTGATAGCAGGAGAGATTCAGGGGGATATACAGTGCTCGTCCTTATCCATTTTTGATTAATTCTCTTCTTGTGTATCCCTGTGTGTCGTTAATGGATGCAGACCTTTCCAGCACAGGTTTCCGTGATGGTTTCTGCAGTTGCTCTTTGCCACCGTTCTTATTCCTGAGGTCTTTTCAGATAAAGTTCTCTGAAATTCTGATGCCGTTTTAATGTGGCTCTTAATCTCAACTTTGCCTTGTCCATGTGTAGTCGTCAATCATTGTTATAGCTTGTTATGCACCCGTAATGTGCTTGGCCTTGTACGTGGCACAAAATGAGAATGACTGCTGGAAAGATGAACTAATAGACTAGGGATGTGCTAGGAAACCTCAGAGGAGGGAGAAATGTGGAGGTCTTGCGTTTTATACGTTTGTTTCCATTGGCTCCCTTCTTCTGAGCATTATACGCGAGGTTGTGGACATGCATTGTCTTTTCTCACCCGTCCATCTGTTTTCATTCCGTTCTGTGTTTTTTATGGCAAGCTGAGACGGGAGGGAGACTTTGTGCTGTGTTCCTCAGCCTTTTCTGATTCATCCCTGTTTTTGTGGAGGCCTGGCTCTGCCCCAGCCACCTGTGTGTGCTGGGAGCTTGGAAGCTGCTCACGGAGGCCTTCCAGGTGCCCTCTCCTCCTGTCCACCTGGGGAGCAGCGTCCGTGCAGCTGCGAGCAGAGCAGAGTCTTAGGGGAGGAATGAGGACGTGTGCTCGTGTGCAGGCTGATGGGCAGGGAGCCCCCTTCTTAGAAATACCGTAGGAATGTCACACCGGAGCACTTGGGGAGGCGCGGATAAATACAGAGCTCCACTTCATTCAACTGTTGGCTAATGGACTTTTTGCCTATTATCTGAAGTGAGGGAGTGGATGCATTGCCTGGTGCCTAATGTGGTTGATGGCAGGCTTGCAAGGGGACAAGGGTGTTTATAAATCACCGAAAGTTGATCAGAATTAAAGATGAAGTCTCAGTAAAAAGGTAATCAGCGATTAAGAGTAGTTTTAACATCAATCTTTAGTTAGCTTCCCCTAAAACAAGGCATGTAATCTGCTGGTAATAATGATGAATGTCCTTGGAGACGCAGTGAATCAGACCTCAGCACCGGCTTTCAGTAGTACTTATGGTAACGCTCCGTGACCTGCTCGGCGTCCCCTTGCACGCTGCTTATCTTGTGTTGCTCTTTGTATCTGAGATCTGCTTTGAGGCTTTGCTGAGTGTTTGCTTCAGACGTATTTTTGAAAGGGAACATGACATCCGCTCTCTCCTTTGAGTCCCGTGAATGAGCATTTTATCGGGGAATCTGCCTTAAAATGTTACAGTGCTATTTTAGTCTTCGTCAACCTTTTTCTAAAAACGTGTGCAGAGCAAACCATAAAATCCTCAGCATTTAAACAAAGGGAAGTCAGCGTCTTAATTGCCCTGAGAGCTTGAGAGATTACTGGAGCTCCAAACATTACCACGGCCATTTGTTTCGGTGCCTTTCCCTGGCTCTTGGGGTGGTTTGCACCTTTGCTTCTAGGCAGGAGGCCAGTGCCCCTCCGTCGGGGTAGCCCAGAAGCGTGTTCGTGGGGACTGCGTTGTTTCCTGGTCGCACAGGAACACCCTGCAGTGGTAAAACACTGCTAAATGCAAGGCTGGACTATCTTAGCTAGCAGTAGTTTTTCCGATGGAGCGATTGATTCTGATCCTGTGGAGTTGATGCCCTTTTCTGGCCTCTGTTAAAAGTAGAGGATAGAGCGGATGTCATTTTGCGCGGTTGAAATACAGAGCTTTACTCCCACCTCCATTTCATCTAGCTTTAAGCTTGCTTCCAGCTGGAACAAAGCACTCCTTGGGTTTGGGCAGCGATATCTTGAGCCACTGGAAAGGGGCCAGTCCAAAGCACTTGATTTCAAGGAGATTTAATATAAAGTTTCTCCTCTGAAGAATGTGAACCTGGTGCCAGAGGCCTTGATTAAGACCATTTCTAAGCCTGTTGGACATTGTCAGATGCCTTTCTTGGTGATTTAATTAGCTTTGTAGGAAGGTTTAGTGTCAGCTCAGCAAACAAATGGGAGAGAGGGTATTGCTGGCTGTCAACAGTACATTAGTGTTATGTGAGAATTCAGCTTTAAAAGCATTTTTCTCAAGTACTAACCACAGTTCTCATAAATCAAGGAATAACAGTTTCAAAATTATCCTGTACAGGCCGTGCTGAAGAAATCTTCATGATCTGAACATTTACAAGGAACGGTGACTCGAGGTTTGCCCCAGCTGGAGGGACTTTGACTGATGCGTCCAGGGGCATGGCGCAGCAGGGTATGGAGGATTTCCTGTGAAAATGGAAATGAATAGGAAAGACGGGGAAGGTGGTTGATACTCAGAAACATAGGAGCCAAACCCTCAGCTCTGCTTAGCAGAAGGCAGGGCAGGGTGATGTGCGCTCGCGTGTCCCCTTGCAGCAGGAGCACTCGGCGCCTGCTGCGGGAATGGCACGGAGGATGCCTTAATGGGGCTGTGTGCTGTTTTTAGAGGAGATCATGGGCTGTTAAACAGTGTTTGCAGGGCTGGGGCACAGACAGCTTTGTCATTATGCCAAGTCAACTGGTTTCTAAAAAGAAAACCTAAATTTCAGCAGCACAGGAGCTGTCTCTTTCATCCCTATCTGGCTGTAGCCAGCACAGAGGTGGCCGGTGCCAGCTGCTCACTGCTGTTGGGGTGCTCTTGCACCCTTCACCCTGCTTCCAGTGCATGTCTGCCACAGGTGGAAGCACCATGGGGTGCTCCTGGGTGGTACAGGGCACAAAACGAGGTGCCTTGCTCTGTGGGGTGAGGGAAAACCAGACCACAGTGAGGTGTATCCTGGAAAGCCAAGGTTGTTGCGTTCTCCTCTGTGCCTCCATGGAGCAGTTGTGTGCTCCACTGTGGCATGGGCTGCGTGCAGCTCTCCTCGGGTCAGTCCATAACCAGTGACTGGGGAGCAATATCCTCTAGATCCCCTAAAATCTGGAAGGCTTTCAGCGCTTTCTAGTCAGGACTTTTCTCACTTTGAGGGTTGAAACCCATGCTGTCGTTTTGAATATGTAGATACTGCTGATGATGTTCCCTTCGTCATCTGAAATGTGCCGTGCTCAAGCATAACAGCTTGGCTTGGAGGAGACAGCAGAGAGGATCCCACCTGCAGCATGTGTCTGCACACTCGTGCGCTCTTTCCCAAACACTGCCTCGGTCCATCTGTCATGACAGAGTAAAAATAATCCCCCAGCACCGAGCGCTCCGCGGTTGCGCTACTACAGAGCCACGCTTAGTAATAAATCAAACGCCTAGGTATCGTGTCTCATCCTGAGCAATTACATTTTGGGGCGGTTTTACAGAGTTTATGTAATGTGAGTAGCAGCTCCCCGTGAGAACCTGTAATGTGCGTTCGTCACGGCCGGTCCCGAGATGCGAGTGGTGCTCCGAGTGTGGCAGCGACGAGGGGATTCAGCATTCAGGCACCTCCACGATCATTTAACAAAGTTCCACATTAGCTACACAGCCAAATACTCATCCAGGCTATTGGGTATGGAAAGCAAATCTACAATTAAGCCCTCGCCGGCTCAGTTGGGGTCAGCAAGCACTCGCTCCAGTTTTCCTGTGACGTTTCTGGTAGGAGGCAGCAGCGCCTAAGCCCTTCCTGAGGCTTCCTGCATTGAAACCTTCACCCAGCAGCGTGCGTGCCGGGAGGCGGGGTGGCCCCTCTCTGCAAGCTGACTAAGCTCCTTCCTTAAAAACCAGCTGGTGGGATCTGTCTGTCTGATCCAGTCTGTCCCCCCCAAATTCTAGGCGCCTTTCTCCGCGTTCTCCTCTGCCGCTGTGATTTTTGACATTTCTGAGGCTGAGCGCTAAGTGGTATGAATTGGAGGTCGTGAGAGAAAACAAAAATAAAATTTGCATGCAATTCAAGGTTGTTTTCATAGCTGGTGAATAAGCTCTGGCATTAGGCTGTAGTTATGATTCACTCAATTAGAAGGTCATCAGCAGATCAAAATGAGAGCTAAATACCTTGACAAAAATATCTACCGTGGCTAATTTTTTTTTTTTTGCACTTACCCCTGAGCTTTACTTCAGGAAAGCGTTATAATATCGTCCGGTAATGTTTCTGCACTAAGCAGGGGTGCTCCTTCCAAGGCTGTAAGGACTAGCCTACAGCTGAACCCTTCTGTAGGAGGGAGAACCCCAACGGTGTGTGCTTTCTGAACAAAATAGAAACAGAATATGTAACAAAATGAAATACAAGCACTTAAAGGACTTTTCTAATGATTACTTTTGTACAGCCATATCAAAAAAATAATGTAAGGTTTTACTTTAAAATTGGGTGCAGCTTATGGAGCTGCTACGTCTGCTGGTCTGTAAATAAAATGTTTTGACACGGCTGTGATGCGGAGTGTCGAAGCCGGCTGCCTCACGTGGGCACTGTGCAATTACCCGTCCTGATCACAGCTCTGTAATCCAGCGGCTTGTTTCGAGATTAGGGTGTCTCTGTGCAGGCGGATCCCTGAAGCGTTCAGAGCAACAAAGACTGTGGTGGGGAAAAGAGGGAAAGGCAAACATCTGGAGACACTTAGGAGAGGTCGTCGGGGTCAGACGCTGCCAAAATGCAGGGGGTGGGTGATGGATGGGATGCGCAGGGGGCACAGGCAGGTGCAGCGCTCCTGCCAGGCGCCCCGTCTGCCCCGAGCACCCTGGTGGCCTCCCCTTGGGGCCCCAAAGCCGCCGAGCCAACAGGGCTGCGGGCAGACAGGGGGCTTGGGGCTGCTCCTGCCTCCCTGCCCACCTCAGCAGGGTGCTGGTCGCTCTGGGTCAGAGCTTGACGCCACTTTTGAATTCAAGTCCATTGTGAAAGGCTCAAGCCTGAGCCCTGTCCTTCCGTGGCAGCTTTACAGACACCAGGCAGTTGTTCTGTGGCTGCTTCCCTTGCCAGCTGGGGAGTGAGCGGGGTACCTGGGGCTTGGCCCCCATGCTGAGAGGAGCCAGTGTGTGGAGGAGACCCACGGGGAGGATTCAGCAAGACAAAATGCTCTGTGCTTTGGGGAGGGACCCCATAGCAGGCAGGGAGAAGGAGCAAAAGAATTATTCACAGTGCTTGTAACTGGAAAGGCCTCGGAAGAATAGAAGCCTTAGACCGGCAGCTTTCATCAGGAGCGTGGATTTGAGAACACGGCGATGTTTTTGACCTACCTTAAGCAAGGCGCCCAGGAAAGATACCCTTGCAGAAGTGGTTAATGCAAGCAGAGGGGATGATTAAGCGAGCTAGACCTTGTAAAAGGATCCGTTTATCAAGGCTGTGCACCGGGGGAGCTGCTGTCCCCAGGAGGCTGGCAGGGGGATTTGCAGAGCCTTTCTTTGTAGGTCATGGCTTCCAATTTGTCTTAACTTGCTACTGATTAAAAGTTACCCGCAGATCTCTCTGCATTAGCACTCTGAAGTGAGCGTTGCTGTGATGCTGCTGGAGCAGAGCCTGCCTGCAGCACTCGGGGTTGCCACCACGGTGGCCTCTTCTCAGCAGGCTCCACAGAGCCGAAGGCACGAGGCCCTGCTCATCGCTGCCCCACAGGCTCTGGTCGAGTCCCAGGAGACCTCTAAGGCTGCTTGCGGCTCCGCAAGAGGTCTCCTGGGTGACTGTAGCCAAATCTTTCTTTCGCAGGCTCCAGGTCTGTGTGGCACAGGGGGCCGGTGCTGTGCCTTCTGTGCCAAAGCAGCGAGCTCTGCTGCCGGCTGCCCCCCGGGAGAAACGTGGTGGTAGCGGAGCTCCCTGGGGTGCAGGGGCAGTGCACAGGCCAGGCCACACAGCATGCCCTGTTTGTGCATCTTCTGCCGGCTTTGTCTGTCTGCACTGTTGATAAATAAATACAAATCCAAAATACCCAGCTCCTCCTGAAGCCAGCAGAAGACCACAGCGCTTTGCACCCAGGGTGAAAAGGGCTCCTTGGAAACATCGGCACAAGAGCAGGGACTGAGGAAGGGCACAGGAGGAAAGGAAGAGTGATCCCGGCAATGGAAGCTCTCTTAGCCAGAGCCGCCTTGGTCTCTGATGGCCTCCACGCTCTTCAGTATCAGGTACACAACATTTCACCTCTAAACCAAACGCAGGCATTCATTAATGCCAGTCGGGGCTTGCCACGGAGTTTGTAAACGAGCCTGTTGTGCTGAGTCAGACGGAGGGATGACACATCCACCTTCTCACGTTGCATTGCCTAAAATAGACCTTTTTACAGGCAGAGTTGGAGCGCATCTGCTCTCACTCCGTTCTGTGGGCTTGCGCGGGGTTGCCAAAAAGCTACTTCTCAGGCCACAAAGTGATTTCGCTGCAGCTTCAAACATCTCCTGTTTTAATACCGTGTAAATTAGATCAGCGACTTGTTACAGGTGTTGAGAGGGGGGAAAGCAATGGTTTAGAGGAAGACTTCTTTCCCAAAGGCTCCGGTAGCAGCTTGGTACTTCTCCCCAGTGGCTTTTAATGGGAATTAAGCACCTACAAGCTATTTTTTGCCTTAGAAAATCTCCCCTGCAGGCTATAGAAGAAGATTGGTAGCATTAAAAATGATGACATTTATCCAAGAAATGGCAAAAGGGAGCACAATAAGCCTGCGCTTTACGGGTGCCTTTCATCAAAAAAGAAGCCCCACATCTTTGCAAATCCAAGATACAAATGTGGCCGCCGCCTGACGTTTGACCACTCCGGTGAACTGCTGCAGCTCTTTAAGGGCTCGTCTCAACGCTGCGCGCCAGCCGAAGACACAAAGTGAAATCTGTGTGCTGCCTGGCTCCTCGCTGCCGTATATTCTGATAGTTGAAGCCAGAGCTATGGCCAGAGAGAGAGCAGGGTGCAAATACGGGCTTTTCTGAGCTCAGGGCGACGTGAGCGATGCGTGGGCTGCCGGGATGTAAGGCGCGGGATGCTGCCTGCTGCCATCAGTCTCTGGGTGGGTAGTGGTTAATTATAACCTGCCACTTGGGCTTTCCCCGGGTGACTAGCAGCATTCCCCTACTCCTGGATTAATTAAAATGTTAAATAAGATCTGTCCCTAACGCCAGTCCCAGGGGTAGCATGTTATCATTTATCCCTACCCTTTAGTTATGGACTTCAGTAAGTTTCCAGACATCCCCACCAGGATTTAATCCCAGTCGGTTTCAGTTTGGGAACGGGTTTTTGTGGAGTGCCGTAGCACACTTGTATTGATTCTCTGCTCCAACCAGAAGGAAAAGCTCGGGTTTGCTTGTTCTGACCTGCTCGTTTTGTGTCTCTGATGAGCCCTGGGTTCCTGCTAGCCCTCAAGCAGAGGCAGGTCTGTCGCTGCCGTTTGGTCTGTTAGGGGTTGGGATTACAGGGCAGTGGTTGCCAGATCACCTTTTTGCTGCTTCCTGCATCAGGCTCTGCTGCTTTTCTGATTCTCCGGTGGCTTAGCTCTCCACAGACTTTAAAATAATTGCGAGTGATATAGCAAATTTGTTAGCTAATTCCCATAACACGTTTGCATTAAAACTAAAAGCTAGGTGGCTTTTTTTTCTTGTACTCCTTTCTGAAAAAGTGCTCGGCAGCTCAAGCACTTGAGTCACAAATGGCGCTCCATCCTCCCGGATTTACCAGCCCTACTTTTCCATTATTTAGTCCTGGTGCCTCCTCATTTCCCAGAGCGTTCGTGGCAGCATTAACTCAGCTCTGGGTTTTCCACTTTATTGACTCCACATTGCTGCTTTTTCTTTGTGTTTTCCTCCCGTGTTGCTCAGTCGTGCCTTCTGCTTTTGCATACGGCCTTTATTTATTTATTTTGTTAAAAGCACTCGCCTCGCAGCGGAGCCAGGCTGCCCTCCTCTTTCCCACAGACCGGGCTGGCTGAGTTGGTGGGAGAGTCTGTCTGCAGACAGCAGATGTACAACAAATTTAGTGATTAATAAATGACTCTGTGACGGGTGCTATTTCTGTACCCCTTCCTTTTGGAGGGCTGCATGTCAAAATCTGCACATTAATGGAACTCTCTGTTACTTCACTTTTCTTCTGACTCACGGCAATAGCATTTGCTCTTTTATTTGGCCATCGCGAGGGAATAGTAATAGATTTTCTTTGAAATCATTTTCCTTCATCATTTCCCATTACAGCAGTATACTTTGGCTTGTAAGGATCTCCTCAGCCCCTTCTGCTGAAATAGTTCCTTGTACAGCAAAAGCGGTGTAATAGAGCTATGGTTGCCTTGAAACGGTCTGGAGATTATTATTTTTTTTTAAGTCTAAATTCCATTTTAACAGATATAAAGGAAAAACCTGGGAGGAGGCAGGGGAAGGCAGTTTGTTTCCCGTGATCCCAACTGGACATTGCTGTGTTCTCTCGCACACCGATGTTTTGGATGCTATAAAACGTGTCGACTTGAAATGCAGCAGGAATACGGACACGCGTTTAAGCTGGTTTCCCCTGAGAACTGTAGCAATCATGTACTGGTTGTTTTGGAAATGGAGGATTGCAGTAAAAACGAATTCCCCCCTGTGATGCTTTAACAGCGTTCCTGGATTCTGCTTGTGTAGCGAATGATGGGCTGGTGTAGCTGGAAACCAGAAGGCACCTGGGAATGGAAATAGAAGCATTTCTGACCTCACCTTAATAATTATGATCAAAAATATATCCTGACATTGATAACTAAAGCGAAAGAGCAGCTGACAGAAGTCAGCTGGAAAGCGCAAGGATTAGCTGGTGACATTCTGATCTGTACAATTAGGTGGATGCTATTAACATTTAAGTAGTTTAAAAATCAGCTCCCTGAAATACAGAACTGTGTGCTTGAACTGTAAAAATGCCGTCATTCTACCTGACTCAGTGATAATTGCCTAGTAAGTGCTAAACGTAGTGAAAATGCAGCAAAGGCTCAGAAATGCAGGCTAGGAAGCGGTGATGGGAATGAAAGCAACATTCATCTTAAAGCAAATTCAAAACAACACTTGGTTTAAAGAAAAAAAGAGAGGGGAAAAAAAACACCAACAACAGGCTTTTAAAATGCCAAGTTTGATGTAACCAAAGGAGAGAATAAGTGGTGGTGGTTTTCAACTGGAGAAATTGGGGATAAAAGCTTTGCTGTGAGTACAACAGTTTTCTCAGGCGCACACACATGCGTGCACGCGTGTCTGCTTGTAAGCACGCTGGAGCCCGAAGGTCTTTTTTTTCCTATTTCCTCAGCCAGAGTCTGCACAGACAGTTGGGTTTGCCTATGTGAAAGCCAACTTGCTGGATAAATCAGTTCTGTTTGGCAACAAGCTGCTGCTGCTGTTAGCACATCTGAAGCCTCGCTTCTCGCCGCTGCATCGTGTGCTCCTCCAGTTTTGTCTTGCCGTGCTGGCAGGAGGCTGCTCTCCCTCACCAGGACCATCCCACAGGTTCCAGCTGCCCTCTCCGTACGTTTGGACCACGGTCCAAAGTGCTGTGCCCATCTCTGTTTTAGAGCTACGAGGCTGTCAGCTTCAGCGCCCAGTGCATTCCTCACACAGTTAATGCAGCAGCACCTGGGAGAAAATATGGTCGAAGTCACCCACAAGCTGAGCCAAAATAAGCTGAATCAAGAACCAGCTTGCTGTCACCCCTGGCAGCCTCCTCAGTGTGCAAACACCTCGGTAGGAAGCTGCTTCAGGGAAGCTGTAATGTCAGCATGCGTGGAGATGTCTGGATTTGGAGTGCATCTCCCTAAATCCATCAACAGTCACTTGATTGCCTCTATTTAAAGCATTTCGCTCGAACATACATGTCGACTGTTTGGCAAAAGCTTGATTTTTTTTTTTTTTTAATGCTGTGTTTCTATGGAGCTCACCTTATTCAGAAGGTCTGTGTGTGTGTGTGTTGTTTCCATCTCTCACTCCCAGTGATAGAGAAGAAAGTCTTTCCTCTCCAGAGTCAGAGAGGTGCTGGTGGTGCTCTGCCTGCTACCACCGCTACAGGTGCAGTGGAAAACAGGGAGTAAACCTGAAATATTGGTGCTGCGATACAGTAATTCAAAATTTTGCATATAATTCTATTAATCATATATGAGCCAGAATAGATGCCAGCATCCTATCCTAGAGCTACATTTATTTTGCAAAACAATAGGATAAGAGCATGTTTAGCTTCGTTTTTGTTAATTTAGTGAGCAGACATGACTGATTACACGCGGGGAACAGAACTGTTATGTTAAAAAAAATAAATGATGCAGTCATTTTTCTGCCTATAGCCGCGTTTCAAAAACAAAGGATTATTTGTAGATCACTGGGAAGTGTTAAATGAGTTCATTGAATATCCTGTTAATATGCAGAGACGCAAAAAGAAAAGCTGCAAACGTAAGAATTCTTTTGTATCTGTGCCTTCTCAGAGATACATCAGAGAATATCAAAGACCAAAAACAAATTTTGAAAAACTCTCTCTTGCAGGTTTGGGTAAGGGAGGAATTAGGCCTGTTCCAAAGGAGGGGGAGGTAGAGCAAATGTAGGTAAAACAGAATTTTCTTCTTGTTGCTTATAGTAATAGGCATCGACTGCTCTTAGCAGGCTGTGAGGGCCGAGTGGGCACTGCTCCCACGAGTCGCCTTGAGGGCATGTCCTCAGGCAGGGAAGGTCCTTGCTGCGGGTCCGATGGAGGCGGTCCTGCTGTGGACCATCTCTCACCCAGCAGAGATGTGAGGAATCCTCTGGTGTGCTGTCTGGCACAGCTGGGAAGGTCCAGAGATCCTCACACACACGTCCCGTGTTTCTGCACGTCTGGAAAGGCTGAACCGTGCCACTGGTTTTGTCAAGAGATTTTGTAGTGATTAATATTTGAGCAGCTCTTAGACGGTAATGGAGGCTTGTTTCAGGATCTTTCCTATTCAACTCCTGCCACACACATTTGAATTTATTTTCTTCCTGATCGGCTTTAAAGGTGTGTAATCATGCGAGACTTCGACTGTTGACAGCACAATTTTAATTCTTACCAGCCACTCAACAGACAATTGATGCAGCAGGAACAGAGTGCAGGTTCCCACTGTCCCCTCGCTTTAATAGATGCATTGCTATCTCAGTTTCATTAATTGTCTCACCTCTGAACGCAGTATTGAAATGTTATCAGCTTCCCTCTTGGTCTTTCATATTCTTGCCATGCTCGTGGGACTGGAAGCAAGCTGGCTGTAGCCCCGTGAAGGTGAGGATGTGGCCACACCACACGCCACACTCAGCTCTATGTGAGCGCTTGAAAAGGATCTTGTTTTGATAGCGTGGAGATAAGCACAGGCTAATTTACCGTGCTTGTGAGTTAATTCAGTTCAGCAGGGCTGCACCCGAGCTATCTGCCATCTCTTCAGGCCAAGGGTTCGACTTTGATAGGCTCGAGGTGTGCTGCTCCAGTACAAATAGGAGATGTTGCAGGGGACAGATTTTGCATCACTGGCATTTCTATCTGTAGCAGGAACAGCTTGGTGCTTTCTCCTGGCAGTAAATAGTCAGTGTTTCACTGCTTAGCAGAATAAAAGAAAGGACAGAAGTTCAGTGCTAAGGTTGCTGTTGTAACTGAAGACCACCTACCTGGTACCCCGAAGCTTCTTTTTACTGCTTGCATTAAGTACTATTTCTTGATTTTCTTCAATTATTTTTCCACTGCAAAATACCAACAATGTCATTTTTTTTTTATTTTATTCCCTTTTATAGCACTTTAAGTGCCTCTAGCTCTTTGACTTTAGCCATATATCTATCATCAGGAAGGTTGTTTTAGATCTGCCTACATTTAGCCCGGTGCATAAAGAGAAGTATTACTGCTGATCTCATTTTGAAATGTTACTGAGAGGGAAAATGAAATTACTGCAGGTCGTTTTGAAGCAGGAGCAGGGTTTGTAGTCGGAAGCAATGTTTCAGCAATATTGGGAAAGAAAAAGTGAAGCAATGACAACGCCACCGGTGAGAAGAAGGGGATGTCCTGGCTGCCTTGGGCACCCCGAGCCACCTCCCCGCTGGCAGGAGTCGCCGTGCTCATAAGGCATTCCGGGCAGACCGAGCTCGGTTTCGAAGGATCATCTTCTGAAATATGTTGATTATCAATATTTAAAAGGGCTCAATTAGGAGTTCAGGCATATTACACAGTGCAGCTAATAAGAGCCCTGGTGTGAAATACAATAGCACTCCGGTGACACTGTTACGGCATCATGGTTAATGACCAAAATATTAAAGAACTTATTGAAGTTCAATCATCAATCAAGGTAAATTGATTCTTCTGGCAAAGAATGCAAATGTGTTTCTTTGATTCTGCATGAATACCAACTACCCAGGCTTGGCTCACGCTCGTTTCTATGGTTATCAATTTGTGAACAGCTGGGTGAGACATGGGGAAGGGAAGGGGGAAGTAGCAATAATTAACTTTCCGTTTACTAATTACTGCCTGAAATTATCATGGTAATCCCGATTACTAGATTCCTGCACAAAGTTTTCATCCCCCCATTTTGCGTGTTGTCCCCATTGTCATCTCTGCTGGTCCTGAGAGCACTCCGAACAGGAGGAGGAGAGGGGATGAGCAGTTCAAGCCTTCCTGCAATCAGAGTTTCCTTCAGACGGTGACTGTGTGTGAGTATCTCAGTGTGTCTTGGTCAAAGTTGCCATTATAATCAAGATATCACTGCAGCGGAGGCTTGATCCCCTGCTGACAGGAGGCCATCGGTGCCTCTTCAGATCCCGCGCTGGTTCTTTTTCACCTTTCTCATCCAATTTACTCTGTTGGCCCCTGCACTCCGAGGTCTCGCACAGCTTCTGCAGGAGTTTGTTCCTTTTCCTTTACTTGGCTGTGCCGGTACCAGCAGCCTTTGCTTTGTCCCCTGGTGGCGTTCCTGCCTGCAGGACTTGCCTGTCATCCCTAGGCCCTGCACACCAGGCTGCTCTTCCATCTCTCTGAAGCCTGCAAACACAAGCACAAAGCCTGCTGGTTTAGCCCCGTCCCTCCTTTCCCCAAGCACACCGTTACTGCCATGTGGGTAAGTTCTTGAGGCTCATCCTGTTCCACTGGTGGCGAGTGTTGGGTCATGATCAAAGTCATCTTCAGAGGCTGCAGCTGCCCTCCAGTGGGTGACCCTGCAGGTAAAACAGGGCTTCATGGCACACGCTTTGCTCGGGTGTCCCTCCTCACCAGCACAGTCCAGTGGTCCTCAAGCCGTGCCACCTCTCAGCTGCACTTGGCTCCATACAAGGTTGCTCCCACAGGCGCTGTCTTGGTTTCCAACGTGGGCTGTGCTCTCACCTGAGCTGTGGCAGGAGCAGCAGAGACCTAATGCGCACTAATGATAACGCTGATCTCCTCTCATGCTGCTTATACAGATGTCACATTATGCTCTTCTAATGGAAAGTGAGAACAAGCCATGCCTTCCCTCAAGGACAAAGAGCTGGCACCATACGCATGGCTAGCAACTCCTGAAATCTTGCCAGGGCTGATAATATACAAACCAAAATTGCTGTAGTAAGAGTTACATTTGTTATATTTCATAAAAATATCCTCATTAAACATTTGCTGTGAAAGACCAACTGTCAGAAATAGATCTAGGTTTATAATTGATTTTTCCTACATGGACTGCTCTCCATCCCAGCCTTCGAGTGAGCTTCATTTATATGTGAAGAGTGTGTCAAGGAAGTGTAGGAGCTGTGGAAGACAGGGATAGAAGAGCTAAGTTGTTGCTGGGAAGGAAGTATAAATGTGAGAGGGAGAAAGAGATCAGCCTTTCTTCCTAGGAATACCTTTTTTTTTTTTTTTTTTTAGAGAGAGATGGTTCTTGTCTTCTATTGCTCTGCCCAAAGTTACCCTGAGGACAAGTGCAGTAACAAAGGTTTTACATGCCCATATTTTTTCTGGCAGCGAGGAATAAAGGCCCTAACTGCACTATGGGGTACATAAAAGGCCGCAAGAAGTAATCTACAAATGGGAAAATATTCCATACAGCAGAAGACTTGAAGCTCTGTGTGCTGCACTTACCAGAAAGAAGAGCAAGAGGTGAAGTATTTGTGGAGTATGAGTACCCAGAGTGGGAGAAGGTGCTAGCTGCAAAGCCTGACTGTTTAATCCATCAGACAGAGCCGGAACAAGAATCAATAACTGGAAGCTGAAACCAGAGAAATTCAAGCAGAAATAAGGCTCAGATCTCCAGCAGTGGGGCTGATTTGCCACTGGAAGTGTCGGCTTCTCTATCTCTTGATGTTATCGAGCACAGGACACCTTTCTGCAAGACCTTTCAGCCCAGCGTAGGTGGAAATGGAGCGCGAGGCGGGTGTGCAGGGCTGCTGCACGGAATTTGTCTCAGGGTGGGGCGAGTGAGGTGACCAAACGCTCTGTCTGGCCTTACACTTCTTAACTAGAAATGTAACAGGTAATTTCTGGATTAACTCAGCTTTGTGATTCTGGGTAGATCTTTTCCACGAAAGCTGCAGAGAACTGATTTTCACTCAGGTTATTTTGAAGTGCGGGGGAAATGAAATTCGTGCTTATCAGCAAGCAGTGTCCGATGGGGTGGCACGGAGAAAAACCCAGAAAGCAATCATATGAATTAGCAGCTAATCTCCCTCTCCATCTTTGCAGCCACGCTGCTTCCATCGCGAGGTTAACCGGGTCCTTCCGCCTTGCAATTTCATCTGTGCGTCAGGTGGCAGCTTGAATTCCTCCGCAGGGAAGTGCAGGTCTCTGCTCTGGGGTCTCAGGAAGATGCTAGCTGGAGCAGAAGTCCCACTGCTGGATCGGAGTGCCCTGAGTCCCACGGGGATGTCCCGGGTGGATGTGTCTCTTTCATATGAGAGCACAGCTGGCTCAGCAGCGGCCCTGGGATGTCTCTGTAAAAACAGACTCAGCAACTGAGGCTGAGACTTTTGTGTGGTCTTCATCTGAGACTTCCCAGTCAAAATTTCCCTTTTTCAGAGGAAAAGGGAAGGGGTGAGTTTCGAGACTGTGCTCTGCTAGTGATTGACTGACCAGTACCAACAACCCCTGATTCTTAGCCCATCGACACAGTGCAGGACTGAAAACAGCTTTCAGGAAACAAGAGCGAGGATGGGAGGGCTGCGTGCAGGCAGGGCTCGCATGTCATCGGCTTCCCAGAAAATGAATCTTCTTCAAGGTTGCTGGAGAGAAATTGGCAGCCCTGAGAGTGGAAGAGGATGTAGCTGCAACGCAGCGGTTGATAGAAAATGCTGTCAAGTTTCCTCTACTGTCAGTTAGGAGGAAAAGAAAATGTAGCACAGAGCTGCCAGCACATCTGGCACGAACTAAAGGTTTAACTAAACTAAAGCAGCCGTCCTCCAGCTTGGCCAGTTACGCGCTACCCAAGAACAAACTCCGTGGAAAAGCTGACAGGTAACAGATGGTGCAAGCAACCAAACTTTGTTCCTCGGCTCCTGCTGCCAGTCGTGCTCCGATGGCAGAAGCACATCCCAGCACCTGGGCAGGTGGTCCCCGGGAGCAGCGCTGTGCTCTGAGCGTGGCCTGCGCCAGCGGGGTCGCTCGCGGCTCGCTGGATGCTGCCTTGGTGGCCGTGCCAGTAACCACAGTTGTCAGGTATGGATTTTGCTATCTGCCTTTTTTCCGATGGAAATGTTTCATAACTAATCATGTCACTGGTCTGCTTTGAGGAAAAGGCACAAAGCTCATCCTTTCTTCCCGTGGTCATTATTCATTAGCAAGCTATTCTCACTGAATTATTCTAACTATAGCTAGAAAGCACAGAAAGACATGAGGGTCATTTGCACACTTGGTGGAACCAAGACCCAGACCCCATAGTCCTGGAATGTAAAGATGCCACAACATTTAGGATTGGCTGTGCTTGGGGAGGACCAATATCTGCTGCAGTGGAGCAGGAAACAGCTAGTTAAGAATAAATGGAGCACTCAGGGATGGGAAGCACAAATATTCGTCCTCTTATCATCGCCATCTGCTTTCCTCCCATTGAGGCATGTGGCATACTTCACTTCATTCTAATGCCAGCTCTGCCCAGAGGGTTTTAGATGAAACAACTCAAATCCCTTTCTTCCTTATACCCTCCTCATAACGTTGCCTGACCACAAGTCTTTGTCCCTTTTTCCTAAGGTTAAAAACAAAAGCAGCCAACCCAGTGGTAGAGACTCCTACTTCTTGCATCTGCCTACGTTTCCTTAATGATTTAATGCGTTCTTGTATTCCTGTGTGATGCACACAATTGTGGAGGGGCATTTGTATCCGGACCTCTCCCCCCATTCCTGCCATCATTACACCCTCCAGCATTACACGCTTGTCTGTGCGTAGTCCCTGGGATGATGCAGCCGCTGTGCTACCTCAGCTTGCTGCCTAGTTAGGCTCTTCCTCTCCAGAGAAATGTTTTAAGACTTGCCAAATTGGTCCAGGCAATTCTGCTCCCATCCAGTTCATTCCCACTGTGAAGAGCCTGTGGAGCAAGCTGGCAGCTAGGGCTGTTTTCATCTTTGGAGCTGAAGAGCATCTTCGAGACTCCTGGGGGCTTTAAACCCCCGGGAGCCCACCTGGCCCAGCCCGCTCATCCTTACAAGTTTTTCCTTCAATTGCTGCCTCGCCCAGACCTTCTGTGTCTTTATTTACTGCTCCTCTCCCTCCTGCTCCCGTGCAAAATGCTACAGTACGCTGGCACATTTCCTCATTAGCACAAATTTCTGTAGTCGCTGAATTGTTTGAAATGTTAAAATCTGGACTGTGGTTGTCAAAGCCAGCATGCTTGGGAAAGAATGGCTCTTCGCAGGGCCATATGCAGCTCAGGGGAAATTTGAAAAGGAGAATCTGTCTGCAAAAGCAGCACAGTTGACTGATTTTTTTTATTTTTTTATTTTTTATTTTTAACAGAACACTTGCAAATACCTACTGTAGCCTCAGCCAGAGCTGCGGTACGAGCACGCGTAGCAGGCAGTTGTTTTCCCTGGGCAGGCGGAGGAAGGCGTGCTGGGGGGGAGCCGGCGCCGCCTTGTTGGAGGTGCCCAGCCGTGATGGGTGGGAGCTGTGCATCCTAAAACCCTGCTTGTATGGGGTGGGCACTGCTCAGGAGCAGCAACCCTGCCTGCTCTCCTTGGACCTGCAGGGTTGAATAAGCTGCTTAGGCTGCCTCGGCACAGCAGCTTGCCTTCCCTGCGCCGTCCACGCTGTGAGCTTTCTCGGTGTCCCTGCTGCAGTTTATAAGCTCTGTCTGCCAGGGATCCTCTGGAGCTCCTTCAGCTTCAACTAAAGGATTGTCCTGAATATTTTGAAATACAGCCAGCCAGGCTCGAAGAACTGCTCTCGTGCAGATTAATAAATGGAGAACCCAACTAGAATGCTTTGAGAGTTTTCTTGGAAAGCTGTGAGAGTTTACAACCTTCTCTCAGCTATCTCAACCACGTATTTATTTCACTTCTGATTCCCTTCAGAATTTCTCCCGACGCCGTGCCCTGCACAAGGTGGTTCTTCCACTTGCAGTTAGTTTCAGTCCTGAATGCACAGTCACTGGCCAGTCTTCCCGGGCAGATGCGTACCACTGAAATACAGCTTGTGGAATTTGGGTCTGCTCTCGGTGTCAAAATGAACATCCCCAGGTGGATGTCTCATAGGTTACGGTGATGCTGGTGTCCTCCTGATGCTCAGAACTGTTGAAAACATACAGGGAAACAGGTAGTGGGGTCAGGGGAGGAAGTAATTGGTCTAAAACTTCGTATAACCATCTGTGAAAAGTTAAACACGGATTAGCAAGAATTGGTTGCTCTGAGACAGAAGTTTAATGATCCAGAGAGCAGCAGTAGTGGCACGATTCTGCAGAAAGAATCACCGTGGTGCAGTACGACAGGAATGCTGGAAAATCCAGTGCAACTGTTAAAAACTCCCATTTAAAAAGATTTTTTTATTATTATGAAATGAATTGCACAACCTTTCTGTTAGTGTGAAAAGTGCCTCTGTAGTACAATAAGCGGAACCGTGCGAACTGTGAAGCCTTAGGATTATAGGTGGGTATAAAGAGGTGCATAGCATGCCTTCGACTACATAATGTACTCCCCCCTGGAGTACTTCCTTCTTGCGGAGTTTCAGGTATGGAAAAGATGAACTGTTCCATTAGCAGAAATCGTTGCCTGCAATCGGGTATCATTCCAGAGAGCTGAGGCTTTGTAATTAGCAAAGGGAGCAGAGCTCTCGCTGCGTTGCTGTAGTACAAAACTGGTCTTAGGCAAATTGAAGCAGGGAGGGCAGTGTGATGTGTGTGTGTGTGTGTGTAAGGGACAGCTGCAGGTAGCATCTCCGTGAAATGTGTCTGTTGCTGCGTGGTATCCCTCCCTGCCCTTAAAGTGTTCTGTGCTAGGGATTTGGGGGTGTTGCTGTCTCGGGCTCAGTGTGTGCGAGTGTTTCTTGTCACTGCAGCTGCCGCTCCTGCACGAAGGCAGCCGGCTAACGCAGAGCCTCCCGCTCTTTGTTTTCAGTCCCAGCACAGCCAGGATGGGCAGCGGCCAGCTCGCAGCGGCTGCGCTCTGTCTGCAGCGGGCCACAGCCGTCTGGTGGCAGCGCCGGGGGACGTGCTGCTGGCCCAGGGTTTGCCAACACTGCCTCTTGCTCCGAGGCCCCCAGCGAGCTGCTTCTGCGCAGCAGAGCTTGTTTAGGTGACATGTCCATCAAAGAGACGTTCAGTGGGGACATCTCCTTTCCTCCCTCCAGGGTAGCTTAATTCACAGACTACCTCCTACGGAGAGGGTATCGTTCGGAGTGAAATTACAGACAACTGACAGGATCCCTGTCCTCGTAAATCCCCAATAATTGTGACAAATGTCTGGAGCGCCACAGGCTTGCAGCGCTCTGCCAGCTGCCCAGCCAGCCCGGCGGCAGCCACGGCAGCGAGGCTGCACCCCGCCAGGCTGCAGCAGCGTGGGGACTCGCTGCCGGCACCGAGCTGGGCCTTCAGACTGCTTTCTGGCAGGGACGTGCCACCAGAGCCGCTTACAGCAGCTGAAATGGCAGCGGTCGCTTCCTGCCACCTGACGTGCTCACATTGATCCCGGGCTGTGGCGGAAACCCACAGCTGGAGCAGGAGGGTTTGCTGCGAGTTTTGCTGCATCAGCAAAACCCTGACACTGCCGAAACACGAGGCCAGAGGGGAGACGAGGCTCCGTGTCCCGGTGTCCTGACATGGTGGGCAGGTGCTGTACAGACAGTACCACGGGGTACGAGCCAAAACAACGTTCTGCACACGTGCGCTAACAATGCAGCTGCTCCCACAGACCGAGGGAAGGCTTCTTATCATTTCCTAATCCCCCCTGAAAGACGACATGCCCCAGTTTCATCTCAGCCTCACCGTGACGAGACGAGGCCTGTCCCTTGCACGGTGTGCTGCTCTGGGGAAGGAGGGCAGAGCCGCGCTGCGCCAGCGCCCGCGGAGCTGCTGGGACGGTGCCGGGGTGGCCGTGGCACCGGTCCAGGGCCACCAGCCGTGGCCACACCGTGGGAGGAGGTGCGGCCTCTGCCATAAGCTTTCCTTTCAGGCACTCAGAATTGACTCTGATGTTAGCAGCTGGCAAACCGTGCTGAAAGAACCTGCCGTGGCTTTTTTTTCCTGGTGTATTACACTGCTGTTCCTCCTCCCCTGTTTATGCTGCGTTGAAGTTGCTTACTCAGCAAACTGATTTGTTTTTATTTCTGAATTAAGGATGTGAAATTTCTTTCGCTTTATGATTTTTTTAAAAAAACTAATAGCTGTAGAGTTGCCACATAGAGATTGATTCTTCTGGAAAGTGTGGTATTTAAAGCTATTCTTGCCTGAGTTCGTAAACTGCTTATTATGTTTGGTGCTTGGGACTTGAATCGCTTTTCTTGGCCAGGGTACTCCAAGCTCTAGGGGAAGAAGAGCGTGAAAGGTGCAGCTGCATTTAAAACTGAAGTGCTTGTTTTGAAATATCTGCCTGTAGCGATGGGAATTTTTCTCCCTGAAACAAGTGTTTGGTTTCAGGCTGGTTGGAGACACATCCTTAAGGAAAGAAAAAGAAAAAGAAAAAAAAAAGGACTGTCTGCAGATTCATTTTTCCATTACTTGGAAGTCATCTTGTATATAATTTAGATAGGTCTTAACGAGGCATAAAGTCACTTTCAGGAAATTGATGACTCCTTGTTCGCTCCTCTGTGAAATGAGGGCCTGGAGCCTCCCTTTGTTCCATCGGAGGTATCATCAGATCTGATTGCAGCAACCCGATGAAGCTCTTAATCCGAGCACCAGAGTAACCACAGCCCTGGCCTTCTCCTCTCTATTGATCTCGCTGCAGGGCCACGTTTCTATTTCACCTTCGCGTGCTCCAAGTTCCCTTATCTCTAGCAAAGCTCATCCCTGGCCCTGTTGGGTTGCTTTAACTCTTCAGTCACCCGCTGGTTCTGGCCAGGTGCCGCGATTCTGTAGCTGTGTGGAGGGGACTTGGGCCAGCTCCGGGCCTGTGTTGGCAGCCCAGGGGCCAGCTCAGCCACATGGACAGAGAAGGACACAAAGCACCAAGGTCTGCGCTGGCCACAACCTGCTCACAGCCTCCAGTTCCACCTCTTTTTGTCTCTGTTTGTCCTCTGCAAACCCTTGTTCCACATCGCGGTGTGCCCCCTGGCCACTCGCCTCAACTCTGGGCACTGGGGAGGAGGCTGAGCCCCCAGGGACACCCAGGGCTCACCAGGGTCCTGGCATGCCGTTTGCTCTCCAGTTCTCGATCTGCAAGCACAAGCTCTCAGGAGATGCCAGCGGGCACGAATTTTCCCTCGCTCCTTCCCCCAGCGCCGCAGCGCGCTGGCTCTCCCCGCCTCAGAGCAGGAAAGGTCAGGAGCCTCATAAACAAGGTGAGCGGCCGCGCGGGCTGCCTCTCCTCCTGGCATTAGAGCGCTAATGAATGTTCTGTCATGGTCCCGTGCATATTGCAGGAGGCCTTCGCCTCCCCGGCCTCGCCGGGCCTCCCAGTTACCAAGGTTACTGATGTGACTTTCCCCGGGGAGCGGAGCAGCAGCAGGGCAGGCCGCTGGCTCCAGAGCATCCCACCGCCATGGGCAGCCTGTCAGCGCCTTCCTCCTGCTCCCTCGGGTCCCTGCTGCTCCCTTGCCCCTGCCCCGCGCAGCCTAGGGTGTCGTTGGTCTCCTTTTTCTTTTTGGAGTAAGGATCGCATTAATTTTGTTTTGCTTGCATAACCCGGGCTGTTATCATCTGACTAATTACTCGCACATTTTCCTTCAGACAGCAAATGGGAGAGATAAAACTGCAGCAGGTTTATGTGATTTCTGCTTATCAAATTACTGTAATTATTTGAAGAATGGCTTAAAATTGTATGGAGTAATGAATTTAATTACGAGTTTGCAGCGATGCCTCGCGCTGCACGCGGTTTGCAAATGGGCCAGTTCACGAGCAGCTCCTCGCACGGCGGCAGCGGGCGCCTTGCGAGGGGGACGGGGCTCACCCTCACACACAATGAATTTCTCCCCGCGTGCTTACACCCAAGGAGACCCCTCTAGTGCACAGCTGTGGGATCTTTCTGTTTCCTGCTGGTTCAGCTAGCAGTTATACCTGAGGTTTCAGACTTTTTGTCTTGGTGACTAAGATACAGATGGTACTGGGACTAATTGTAGGAGTACTGACCTCTAGGGTCAGATGGGACTGGACGGCACCTTAAGTGCTACTGCTGGTATTTCACGTAGGTGGGTTATGTGAGTGGACAAATGCACTAGAAGGATCAGTGGGAAGGAGGCAAAGCCAGACGAAATGCCATCCTTTGGAGCAGGAGAGTTTCTGAAAGCTGGAGTGTGCTTCTGAGGACAGGCTGGCAAACGGAGTAGCCTCTGTTCCCAGCAAAACTGGATTGTGGAAAGAGGCACAGGGCCAATGGAGGGAAGAGGTTTGGGCTGGCTGCATCTAGGCAGTGGAAGAAAAGTGCAGCCAAGAGAGAATTGAAAGTGGCTGCATTAGAAGTGGAAGAACTGCTGGAGCTCCCGATCCTCTGCGCTGTGATGTTCTCAGCTTCACAAAGCAGCGCGGGATCATCTGTACGACCTGCCTGCTGCCTCGTGCTCCGCGGCGTCCCGTGTGATGCAGAAGTTAGTGCAGTTTCAGCTGCTTAAAATATCAGATATGAAAGGCACGGAGTAAGTAGCCAAGGGCCTTCCAACTGATGTTGGAAACCTTTGCAATGATGAAGTGTCTTAGAAGATGATACTGACAGATGGTCTGTGGGCCACGGTTCAGTGATTACTCTGTGGCACTGCTTAAAAAAAAACACAAAACAATAGAATTGGCTACCGTAAGAGGTTACCAAATTTTGGAAGTGTGAGTCTGGCCTGATTTGGGCTTTAGGCAAATCAGCCTGGCATGCCGAGAAGAAGCCTTGGCAGCCAGGAGCCTTGTGTTGATGCAGGCACAAGGGAACGTGTGCGGGATGGAGTGGCACACAGCACCGTGTCTGCCTCAGTGTGAGGTCAAAGCAGACTCTGAAAGGTACGGGCTATTCCAAGAGCTTGTCACAATGCAGGCACGGATCCTGCGTGATCTCCGCAGTTTTATGTGAGTGAGAAAGCAGCAAGATGTGATGAGAGTGGCGGAGGACCATGTGGTTGTCGAAGCCATAAAATAGGTGCAATTTTTGGCCATCTTTCCGTAACCCTGTGTAAGCCAGGAAGAAAGCAAAGCAAAGCCCACTTTCGTTTGGGAAACTCCTAAGGATTAGTGCAACAGATGCTGCACTTGTTCATATATTGGTGCAGTCAGCCGTGAGCACGGTCAACCGAGAAGAGCTGGCAGGGCAGAGCGCTCTGCTGTCCGTCTGCCTGGCCGCAGCTCTGCCCTCGGGCAGCAGCCAGCCCCTGTGGGTGTCTGAAGGGAGCCGTGCTCTTCCTTCCCATCCCCACGTGAACCATGTGCATCCTTCAGCATGTGGGACAAGAAGAAGAGAATACCTTAAGCGCCAGAGCATAGGATTTCATTACCCTTACCGTTTTTAGCTTTTATAGCTACAAACCTTATTAAACATCATAGAATTGTCCGGTTCTTTTAAGTCCAGCTACGCGGCTTTTCCCAGTTGGTGCCTATAGGAAGAAAGAAGATAGCAAAGCTGATCTATGAAAAAATAAGAGCATAGGAGTCATCTTAAATTCTTAACAGCATCTTGAAAATGTGAAATAAAATTAGCAATAATATTTTGCACACAAAGCTGCCTTCAGGAGGGATGTGTGTCAGAGGAAATAACAGTGGCTAATGTTTTCTTCTCTCAATCATTTCTAAAGGTCACTTCATGATCAAAATCTACTTGCTAATTTAATTTCTATTCTCAGTGTAAATGTAAGATGATGCTGTTTATTCTGTTTGCAGGTGGTTGGCTGGCAAGGATCAACCTTTTGCCTTTGTTCTCGGCGTGTCACGGTCTGGGCACAAAGCTTGTGCTCGTGGCAGCCCAGCTTCATGTGCTGCTGGGGCCATAGCTCCCGAACCAGGGCTTCTCAGGTGTTTTAATCCAAGGGCTCTCTGAAGAGACACGTAGGCTGTCCATTGTTGTCTCAAAGTATTCTCTCGCAAGCAAATGAAATTGTGGTTTTGCTTGCTTCATTTATTTTGATGTTCTGCTTGCTGCTTGCATGTGTGGGAAGGTGAAGCCGTGTTTATTTGCTGCTCTGTAGCAGAGCAGGGTTGTTTGTGAGCCACAAGTTGAGAGGATGCTTTCTTGCTCAACCTGCTTTATGTGATCTTAGAGGTCTTGCATCTCCCCAACACTTTCCTTCCCCTATTTCCGTAGGCTTAGGATGCCACTTTCTGTCTCTAGGTGGTTGGAAACCAAGTGTGTCAGGGATGTCAGCAGGGAGAGAGAGAGAAGGAGAAGGAACCAGGGAGTAAACTGCCTTGGAGAGCTGTGTTAGCCTTAGCTCAAGGACTCATCAGTATGAACCCTGGATTTTCAGCTCTCACATGGCAACATTCAGTGATATTCCCAGATCTTCTGCAGAGATCTGCCTTGGCTGTGCTGTGGGGGAGATGAGAAATGCACAGCGGGTTGCTGCCTGCTGTAGAGCCTGGGCCGTGGTGCGTAAGCCTCAGGAGCAGGCAGCTCAGCTTGTGTGGGTCTGTGGCTTCCCTGCTGTTTCTGTCTCCTAGGGAAAACCCCAAGATCCCTCTCCAGCTGCTGAGACACGGGGCCAGTCACGAGGAGATTGCACTATGTCTGGGGAAGACCAGGGCTGTATTGATTTTCCACAGATAGGATCAGGCCCCACTTTGTCTTCCCTCGGGCAGGTCATGGGTCTGAAAAACCCCGTTCTGGAAGAAAGCGCAGCATTTTCCCAAGGAGTCTGAGGCCCCCGTGATTGTCTCCAGCATCAGGGTCTCACTGTGCAGGCGTTTTGTGGTGGCTGTCTGCTCAGCGCAGTGAGCAGCTGAGCTTCAGCAAGTTCCCTTTCTGTCCTTGGCAAGTGTGCTCCTGTGTCCCAAGCGAGCTTGTGGTCAGATTCCCCATCAGCCCTGAAGATCACAGCCATGTCTTCAGGCCTCAGCAGAGCAAACTCGGCAGGGTTTGCTCTTGCCTCACTGAAAAGGGATGCAAAGTCTTCTTTGCTTTGCAGGTCAGGGATGCCTGGGAGAGGAGTGCCAGCAGTTACGTTACTTTCACCACACACTTGTTCTTACCTTCTCTAGCTGAATCGTCCTGACAGCAGTGGCCTGTATGCTCTGAGCTGGGGAAACACAGGTTCACAGCACTCATATCTGCAAGGAGCCTCTTGCATCCTCTAGGAAAGACGCGCAGCGACCTCTGCTTAGCAGAAAGTTTTCTTTCCTGTTCGTGGTTGCAGCTGGGAGAGCCGTGCCTCATCTCCGGCTTGTAATTACATCAGGGGAGTACCTTGGGAGAAGGTTAAATAGTCTTTTGTATATCAAATAAAGCCAGTGAACCTCACTGAAATCATTTAATGAAAACAATCCTGATTATCTGTATATTCTGCCATGTGATATTTTAAAAGAACATCTTAAAGGGAAATGTGGAATTGTTTAAGGCCTCTAAAGACTGGAGTGCAGAGGCTATGCGGCAAATGCCTTTATAATCTAGGATCTGAAGTAGGCTTTGAATCCAATTGTTTTTTCCACTGTTGTAAAACATGAGAGATTTTGATACGGTAACTCGGATTTGATTCGGAACTTTCTTATTAACCGTTCTTCATGCACATCAAATTTTAGAGACTGAGCTGAAGGGCTCTGCGCATGAAGGATGGAACTGACTCAAGGACAGAGCTATTAAGGTGTGTAATAATCAAGAGAGGAAAATTAATTGTCTCTAATTTGGCATAAATCCCAGGGACGATAACTTTGGTTATTAGGAATTCAGGGCCTATTTCCAATTAGTTATACCCAAGCATGCTCTCATCTCCAGCTCCAGCGGTCTGATCTGGGAGCACGTTAGCGCAGCCGCCGCTGCCACGCTGCAATAGAGGACGGCGCTGCCTGACCTCCCCTCCCGTGGTCACCGCCAGCACCCGGGGCTCACCTGGCAGTAAATCAAACCACGGCCTTGTGGTATCGCTCCCAACGCCCTGCCCGGAGCACTCGGCGTGTCAGCTGCTCGGCTGGGCAGCGAAAGCACCTGGGCCGTGGTGGAGCAGGTCGGGGAGGCTGCTGCGGCTTTCAAATGGGCTTTTTAGCCTCCGAGCTTCCTGCTAAGACATCTGTGCCAGCAGAGCCGGGGTCTCTTCCCCTTGGGTGTATGATGTAAATAGTGCAATTGTAATCTCTACTGGAAAATCTGGTCTAACCCGGCACGCACCGTGCCTGCGCCGCTCCAAGGGCAACTCCTCCGTGCTGGCAACGTGGGTGAGCGTGTGGCACTGCTCCACGGACCTGCAGCGGGGACAGTGAGCACAGGGACATCCCCTGTGGTGCAACAGGAGCACCTGAGGTTCCCAGGGAGTCGATAGGGACAGGTCTGTCTGCACGCCGGGCTGTGGATGTGGCACAGAAACACCAACCGGGACAGGCAGGAGCACCTCTGGCTGTCTGCCTGCGGGAGGGGAGATGGTTGGCAGTAAGGGAGGTGAACCAAGAAAAAAAAAAGGAAAAAAAAGAGGAAACCTCAGCAGCTGCTGTGGGGGCTGCTCTTCCAGCCACCGGTGCGGAGATGATGCAGGGATCGTCCTAAATCAAAGTGGAATTAGCTGCAGTGGAAGCATGGCAACTTGCCTTCAGAACAAGGCCAAGTATTCGGTGCTTTCAAGAGGGAAACACCCTTTTAAAGTTTTCCTTAAGTTAATTTCTTAGCACAGCAAGGCCGAAGCTTGCCAAATCCAGGTATCTGTCCAGCTTTTTTGGTCTGTGCCGGGTAATGTTTACAGGAAAGGGAAAGGACCAACTTCGAGGACAACGCATCCTGCCCAGCTGGGAAGTCGGAGGCCCATGCCACCGAGCTCTGCAGCCCTCCTCCCCTGCCAGGGAGAGGGAGCAGAGCCACAATTCCTCTAGTGCTCATTGGAAAAATTGGGCCTTTGGCTAACAGCAAATACCTTTAACGTTAGCGAATGTGTTCTTCTTGAAAAGCAGAGGAATTGTAGCTGATCTCCTGCCTGTGGTTTATGTTAAGATGCGTACCACGGGAGCCAAGAGGTGCCTTTTTTTTTTTTTTTATCCACTTGGCCTTGATGTGGTTTCACTGCCAGCTTTCCATTTATCTGTTGCGTGCTCTTTAATTCATGAGGGCTTGCTCTGGGGATTTGTTTAAAGCCTTGGCTGAATTTGTCAGCCCCTCCTCCTGTGGTGCATCCTTCAGAAAAGATGGGTGTTGTGGCACAGCAGTAAATAGGATGCTGAGCCTCTGTAACTCTTGCTGTCTGGGTAAGAAGTGTGTGTCCTCTCTTAAACTCTGATCAATGACATCAGCCCGGCATTAAGACCACCGCTTGTCTGGGCATAATGTCTTATTTATGGTGTGCAGTCAGGGGCGTGCTGCTGGTCTTTCACTGAGGGCCTTTCTCCTTCCTATGGTCTCTGAAAGACTGTTGAGGTAACCAGAGTCTCCTCTAAAGTGCTGTTGGAGCCAGGGCAATTAACGGGGCTTCTAGAAAGTGGTGTCTCATGTGAAGATACAAAACTCACAGTAGGGCAGTATTTCTGTCCCTGACTCTGGTCAAGTCTTGTTGTGCTCTTCCCCTGTACAAGAAGTCACTTCCCCACCACGTAAATGAAGTTACTTACCGAGTATCTCAAGATGTTTTATGCAGTGGAATATTTTAAAACTTCTGAATAGAAAGCAGTGATTTGCCCTATCACTGATCTGTCTGGAGAGCAGATCAGATTAAAGCCCTTCTTACATTTTAGGAGCGATTTCTGTGCCTGCATACTTTCCATGCCTGAGTTGGCTGCAACAGAACAAATCCACTGAAACTTCACATTTATTGTTTCGTTTGAAGACAGAATTTCTCTGAGAAAAGATACGTGAGAAATTTTCAGGCTCACAGAGGTACCTGATCTCAAGATAGGAACGTTTTCTTGAAGTAATTTTCTCTTTCTTCTTTAAAGAAATAAAACCTCAGACTAGAAATTTCATTTATGTTTTCCTGGATTGGCCTTTGCTGGGGCTGGTTCTGTGGACTAGTTTTGCTAACTTGTTAATAACATTTTGATCTATTTTCTGAGCACCTGCTCAGCACACAGATCGCTACAGGTAAGGAAATGGCAAATGTAGCTACGTGCGTGAGAACTTACTGAGGGTGGGAGGACAGGACGGCACTGGAGAAAAGGCACCGGGTCAGGGAAGAGGCGATGCAGGGAGGCGGGGAGCAAAACAGGCGGTTGAGCACCAGGGCTGGTGCTTTCCAGCCCGTTTGCTGCAAAGGAGCCTTGCTTTTTGTAAGAATCTGTGCTTGTCCTCCTTTCCCACACCCACACGCCGTGATTGCTGGCTTTGGGGTTCCAGCTCTCACGGTGCTACAGAGCTGCTCCATCCCATAGCTGGGCAACTTTGGGGGTTGCCTTCAAGTCTCAGTTCAGTCCTGAAGATCAGAGAGCAAGGAGGTGTTTCGGGAGGGCATTCGTCTTGGGGGGGAATTCTTTGTTGTCCTTTTGAAGCCCCGGCAGTTTGTGAATCCCAGAACTGGAGCATATTTGTGTGTTCTCTAATGACTCTCTGGCTCCTCCCCAGTACAAACTTAAATTTCAATTTCCAAGCTAATATTTCCAGAACATTTAAAGCGTTCTCAGGAGTTTTTGATTGGGGGTTTTGGGGAGGGTGAAAGACAGGCAAAAGGGGGTTATTTTTCTCTTTCAAGTAACATCACAGCAATTATCCTTAAAAAGTCAGCAATTGCAGCTCTACCCTGCTGTCTGAATGCCTTCCTCTTCAGTAGTTTAAAAGCAAGGAAAGGCTTTCTCTTGTAGGGACTCTTCCCCATGTTGGGACAACTGCTAGGAAATCAGAATTTTCCAGCAGGATATTTTGCCAAAAACATACAACTTCTTCCTGTCCCTGAGCCTAAAGTTTTTTCCTCTAGACTTGCTGGCTGTTGCTTCAGTAGGCTGTGATGTTCCTCCAGAAGAGAAGAAGCCACTGGCTTGGCGGTGATGCAGCCAGGCTGCAGGAGCTAAATAGAAATCAGATTTTAGCACGATCTGGCCCTTTCAGTAGGAGTTAAGTGACCGAAAATCTTGCATTCTGGCCTGTGAAGTGGAAATGAACAGATTTAGTATTCCAGCTGAGTGGCAGCAGGAATGCTTCACATTAATCTGAAACTCGGCGTTAGGAAGCGTGGGAGAGCTCTGCTGTCAGATTAACTCACTTCTCATGCATTTTTTCCTGCACCGAGCTGCAACCAAACATAAATGGATCAAAAGTCAAATGCCCCATTAATTTAACCGCACGTTGTATTTAATGACATATGGAAATGCGTTATTGATTGCACATCTTAAAAATGAAAATCTCCATGCTAATGACATAGCACATCAGTGCAGGTGAAGTGGTATGGAAAACGCAGGGAATTCAGAAATGACTTCGAGCACCAGAAAGAGCCATTTACAAGCTTTTCTCTGAAAGGGCTGAAGTTTGGGGTATGTTTTAGTGGGAGTGTGTTTATATATTCTGTCACAGGGAAACGTGCAGTGACAGTACTTGTGCTCGATTACTCGGTATAAAGTATTAAAAAGAAGCAATGCTTGGAAAATAAGTCTACGGGCAGTTTTATTCAACAGTTGGTGCTAACAAATGGCACAGCCCTGCCTGAAAGCACAGCTTGGGTGTCTTTTACTGTTCCTTTACTGTGGAGTCTTAATAGCTGGCTGCAAAACCTTTTTGAATTCATTGTGTTTAAAGAACTTTTGTGAGCGTTTTAAAGGCGTGCTTCCAACTGCTGGTTTTAGGTTTTGTTTGTATTTTTTTTTGTTTTGTTTTGTAAGTAATAGTTGTTGAAAGAAGCTAATCTTATCCCACAAAACTCTATTTTTACCTGTTTGAAATTATACTGTTTTTTTTTTTGTTGTTGTTGTTGTTTGTTTGTTTTTTGGTGGGGAAGGAATAAACAAAATTTCTACCCAAGCAAGGGTTAAGGAAGGGGCACTTCTTGCTCAGTCAGGGAGTTTTGCAGATGTGATCAGTTTTACTTGTGCGTAAGCTCTTCCTCACCCACATTCTTGACATTTCTTGCTGTAGTCTCTGCTGTGCTGTACTTTGAACCCTGGAAGGACTCTCGGCACCTTACAGCCTAAGCCATTTTTTGTACTTCATTAACACGAGTGTCTGGTTTCTCTGGTCTCTCATGAAAAACTACTTGTTTGGATGTTTCTTTGCATGTTGATGGGTTTGAGATGACTTGTCTGTGGACATTGCTCTATATCTGTGGCATAATACTGGGCTTGGATTTGGAGCAGGAGCTCAGGCAGGCTCTCCCCTGTGTATGGAGCTTGTTTAGGCCGAGCAGATAAGCTGCTACTATAATCTTCCTTCTTGTTATTTTCTCCCACTCTTTTAGATATACCAAGCCTAAGTCTTGCAAAAAAATTGAGTTTAGGACTAAGACTGCATGTGTGACTGCCACAGAAAGGAAGCCAGAATGGAAAGCAAGGAGGAGGTGGCCAGGGCTGGCTGAAGGACGATGTTGTAGTCGGGATTTTGTAAATGCTGTCTCACTGTTGCAGTCTAAGCTGATCAAGGTGTAAATGATTGTTTTCTTCCAGCATAGGTTGAGGTCTCCTAGCTGATAGCAGGCTCCACAGCTAAAGCATCCTGAGCAGATGTTGTCATTGCTTAGGAAGATCCCCAAACTATGGGCTGAAACAGCGGCTTGTGTGTGCAAACCTTTAATTTGCCGAAGTATGTGACTGACTGCTCGCTCCTGGTCGGCTCTGAGTCAGCTTCGGCGGCTGTTAATCATCTTGCCGCTGCCCTCTGTGAAGCACAGGTCACAAGGCGTTATTTGGGAAGAAGAGAGAGGAATTGCAAACCTGGCAAACCCAGGCTGCGCCCTGGGCAGGAGGGAGTGCTCAGGGCCAGTGTGTGGCTAACAGAGGGCTTGTGCCAGCCCTGGCATCGCTGCCACGGCCCTGTGCTCCCCGACCACCACGTTCATGGAAGCAGGGTGAGAAGCGGTGCCAGGACGTGGCCTGAGACCACGGTGGGGCCGGTTGGGAGCTCCCACATCTGCAGAGCCGCCCTGCTCCCCTCCGTGACACGCAGGAGGTCGGGACGGCCCTGCCCGAGAGGTACCAGCCGTCCAGCCATCAAGGGACAACGTTAGCAGTGCCCTTCTGGCAGCTGAAGGTTAGCCCTGTCTCCAGTGGGTGTTTTATGGGCTCATAACCTCCAGGATGAGCAGGACCAGCGAGCTCCCACGCCGCCAGCCCCAGGGGCGAGAATCAGCCTGACAGTTTATCCTCTTCTGCCGTGTCTAGTCTCGTATTTTCTTGAATTTTCCTTACAGTACTTTCTTTGTTTTGGACTGACTCAGATTCTTTCTTTTGTGAACTGTTTTGTTGCTGCTGCTGCTGTGATCTTTCTGAGAGATAGCAAATACTTTGTTTACTGTAAGCTCTTGTGCAGTAATTCATGTGGTTACACCGTGACACAGAAAAGTCCTTCTGGAGCTAATTTCCACACCCACCCATTCATCTGCACCCTTCTCCTCGTTTTCAGCAGGCGGCTTCAGCGTGTCACGTTGGCGTGATGTCATCTGAAGCTGGCAGATTTGTCATTAAGAGCCTTGTCATCAATAGATGACTGTTTGTGTTTTCTGCCTGCCTGAAACTGTTTTATACTTGCTAACCCAGTAATTAATACTCTGCTGCCTTTGAAACAGGTTGGTTTCACTGCCCCACCTTTTCCTTAGGCAATTACAAGGCGGTGCCAATGTCGACGAGGCATTAATTAGCCTGCATGAGACTTGGCTCTAGCAGCAAGCACGCACAGCCGCACTCGCTCCTTCCTCCTCCCCGTGCAGGCACAGCCTGGCACCAGGCAGCCTTCAGAGGCCACAAATTTGGGTAATGTTGTCGGTGAGCCTCTCGGGGAGCTTTTGTGAGAAGGAGGGACGCAGGAAGAGAGCGTCGCCTCAAAATGGCTGATAAACTGCTCTTTGTGCAGCATCAGTTGAACCCGAGCAGCGCCGTGTCAGGGTTTTCTTATCATGGAAAATGATGCCGTTCTGCTGGGCCGCTGGATTGCTCGAGTGCTTTTGATTGTCTTGCGGTAATTGAATAGCTGTGCTGTGTAACCTGTGCTGAAGGAATTAGGGCTGTTTATTCAGCAAACAGATGTCCTGGATTGTGGTGTGCTTACGATCTTCCTAGCTTGCATCTTTCATTAGTTAATATCACCGACTACCCAGGCTATCTTTCTTGCACTGGTAATTTAGCATTTGCTAGTGTGTTTCAGTGCCTCAAAGGGAGCTTTGGAAGCTTGCAAAATGTGTCGAGTAATGCCCTTGATCCATCAAATGGGAGTCCAGTAGGCAAGGGTTCCCCCCGCAGACCCCTCCAGCATCCCGTTACATTGCTCCAGCCCTCTGCCTCTTACCAGGATTGCTTCAGCGCTGGTGGCTTTAACTGGGTGAGATGCCAGCCTAGCTCACCGAGCGGGTACGGAAGAAGTGAAATAGCTTTCTGTATGTGCCTTCTGCTCCTGTGCAGTGCTGACTGCCGTCAAATGCATTTATCAGAGATCTCCCTCTGCCCTCAATCCATTTCCTGCCTTGTCCCGAGCACTGCATACTCCTGTGTGGCTTCAGATAGCTGGCAGAACTGAAAACAAAGCAGCTTTGTGTTTTAATCATTCCTACCCTAAAACCAATGTTGGGCTGGAAGTTCCTCAGCTGATGCATGCTGGCAGAAGCCAGTGGGCTAGATAAGCTATTTTCAGCCCTGGGAGCGGATCAGGCCCAGTCTCTCTCCAGAAATGAGTTGAGAACACCCCCTTCCAGTGGGGCAATGGTTTTTGATAGATTGTAAGAGATTTAACCTTATAGCTAGGGCTCTAACATATAGAAAAGCTACTTTTTGCTATTTCCAAATGATATTGAATATCATTTTTTTCCCTCTCCCTCAGCAGTCTGAACAATTGGACTCATGATACTAAGCAGGCCTGGCTTTTATAGGAAGAGGAATATGACAAATAACACCCGTAAATGTGTTTACGGTTTTCACTGTCTTCTCTAAAATACTGTTTCTGAGAATTATGTTGACACAAAGGAAATTCACGGTGGTAGGGGGAAGATTTTGCAGGTGCCAAGTCATGATATGACCTGCAAAGCGCAGCTGCCTGGCTGCAAGACCACTGGGTGCCATCTGGGGTTTGCGCCAGCAGGAACCTGATATCCAGCCCTCCAGTTTTTCACTTCTGTGAGAGATTACAAGTTTTGAGCAAGATCCTGGGGCTAATCCTGCAGGATTCAGCCATCAACAGCTGTGCTCACCATGGGCTCTTCTGCAGGCCTTTCGGCAAGCAGCTGTTACACCGGCCCACACTGGGGCTGATCCATGCGTCTCAAAAGACAGAAGTTGCAATTGCCTCGGTGCTCTTATCCTCAGCTGATATTTGGAGGGATGTAGAAAATAAGGACGCCCCAATGGCTGTGTGTCTCAGCGCAGCAGCCTCAAGAAAGGTGTTTTTTGGTGAGCCTGTAAGGAGCTCGCTGTGTGGCTGCAGCAGCTGTAAAGGAGGCCTCAGCTCCGGTCCGGGGCTGTGGGGAAGGCTCCTTACCCTCGCTTCCCCCTTAAAGATGGGAAATCTGCGGCACAAAAGAACCGCAGGAGCAGGGGGGTTAGATTTCTGTCACCTCGGGAAGGGGATTAGCAAGGCGAGCTGTCAAGTGAGCAGGATGAGATATCCTCGGCACATGCTGTCACGCTAGATGCCGGAGGGACATTCCTGGCTCCTCGGTGACTGCTGCTAGCGAGACCTCAGCCTGGCCGGGGCTTTTCCACGTTTCAGTTTGCAGTTGCAAAATCCACTTCTTTCTTTCTCAGTTTCCCCCTCTTCTCTTCTTGTTTTCCTCTCAGTCATTCCTGCTTTCACTGCTTTTCTCCAAGGAGGGAATTAGAGCTTGCAGTGCCTGTAAAACTCCTGCCCGTGGCTGGATTTTGCTGCTCTAATCTGAGGCCTACCGGAGCTACACCCCATGACAGTATCTGAGTCCCAGAAAGAGCTGGTGTCTAGATAGTCTGCACTTGGAAGTGAGTCCGGAGCCTGTTTTAATGTGTATTCAAAGTATACTAACTGTCCTTGAATAAAACCAAGTGCTGACAAGCTCATTTCTAGAATTAGAGTATCCACGTATTGGCACGAACAGGATAGCTATTACTGACGAGCTCCGTGTGCGGACAAGTCAGTACAGCTAGCGAGGGCTGAAAGGAGCCGAGGCATGACTGAGCCTCGTAATTAGACCTAGATTAGACTTTTGCTGGAGGGGAAGGCAAGGCAAGAACAGCTCTGAACTCCTATCGTTGCCTGCAGTGGTTGGACACGGAGACATCCCTCACCATCCCGATGAGCCAATGCCGCCCAACTGGGCTGGAGCGAAGCCCCCAGGTCTGCACTGAAGCGCTGCTGACAGGAGGCATGGCCTTGTGCCAACCCCAGAAGGGTTTCTCCACACCCAGGAGGGCTCAGGCAGCAGCTGAAGTCCCCGCTCACAGATGGCTCAAGCACTGGAGGCTGCCTCCAGACAAGGTGCTCGTCCTCCCCTTGAGTTCAAGGCCCGGACATCACGGCCTAGGCGCGGTGCAGGACCCTGGGGCAGCCCAGAGCTAGCAGCCAGTGAACCTGGCTCTGGGTCCCTCTCTGGAGCCCAGAACAGGCCTCGTTTGGGATTCTTAGAAGGGCAGAGATAGCTTTGCTCCAGGGTCTTTGTAGGCAGCACCCAGTTGCACCCAGTGAAGTCACGGTTAGCTCCTACCACTTCTGCTGGTTTGTGGTTCATCACAACCTGCTCAGGGTCACTTACCTGTGAAAGGTTTCCTGCCCTCTCTCGTTTTTGTGGAAGAAGGATCCTTGCGGATGGGAAGAGATTTTTTGCACAAATGCTGTTTTCGGATTTGCTTTTAGCTTTTGCTAAGCCTCCACACAGACTTTGGACGAAGTTAACGAGGTGATACTTCGCTTCGTGTGTTCTGTTTAAAATCTTAAACAAACCGGGAAGACTGCAAATACTAAGCGTGGTGATTAGATTAGATCACGTCAGGGTTTCAGCCTCCCCAGAATAAACATCTATGCCTCCAATATCATAAATAGCAAGGTGCTGCACTTTAGGCAAACGTGGCCTTGGTCCAAGGGCATGTCATCGTTTTCCACTTCTCTTATGTATCTTCCTTTGCTTTTCAGTCTATACCACGCTGTACATCTGTGTGTGCCCTGCTTTTGTCTCTTTTCAGCCATGTAGGAGTATGCATTGTGGTTGCTCAGTATCGAGTGCTTCTGTTGCTTGTTATTGAATGCTAGCTCTGGTGTCATTCCAGTTAAGCTCTATGTACCTTTTGTCTTTGAAAATCAATGGAGAGCAAATTAAAAAAAGAACTGGTTTCCACTGGTACCTTTCATTTAAAAAAAAAAATATATATATATATATATTTTAAAAGTATTCCTTTTATGTTTGCTCATGATGAGAGAAGCTTCTAGGGAGGCCTGGGAGACACAATATGGTTTCTGCTCTTAATAAGAATCAGGAACCTTTTTTCCTTTAGAAGACCTTGGATGTCTCAGAGCCACTCTCATCCACCTAGCAAAAAAAATATTCCAGGGCAATGTTTTGTTTACAGCAGATGTTGCCTTCTGCTGCAGTCTGGATGTACAAACAAGTCATGGGTCTTGGGAATTCTCCTGAGATCATCTTAGGGAAGAGTTATCTAAGATTAGCCCCCGAAGGCTGTGTTTGTGCTGTAGGTATGGCAGAACAGGCAGAAGGAAGCACCTGAGGTGGCCTGTTGCTGGCACTGTTGTCAAAGAGTGAGGGGACACACGTCCAGATGTGTGATGGTAACAGGAAAAATCAGGCTGCAGCAAGTTCAGCTCCTCCGGGACTTTGGGAAATGCTGAGATCCTGCTTGTTGAAACACTGCAGTGAGCTGGGAGCCTTGCAGAATTGGATTTGCCAGAGAAGATGGTTTGCTTAAGTTCCCTTAAAACAGGAGAAAAAAAAAGATACTGAAAATAATTGAGTTTCTGGTGCTTTAAAAGCTTCTTAATGTTCTTCAAGTTCTTTTTTTTTTTTCCGTGAAAGCATGTCCTTTTGATTGCAGTTCAGGCTTAGCAGAGTACAGTACATCTTGCTACAGGATGAGTAAATGAGCTCTGTTCTGCAGCTGCTATTGAATGACGATGTTGGAGCATGCCTTGGCTTATCAGTGAAGGCTGCCTAATGTATTCAACCCAGCCTACCTGAGCATGCTCTGCAGCAGCAAAGCCAATTAACTGTTTTTGTACCTGCTGTATGAATGGCTTCAGCAGTCCTGGTGGTGCCTGGTTTTATGGTATTTCAGTGAGCCACGCCAGAGCGTGCACTGGCCATTTGTCGCGTACCGCCGTCGCTCTCTGCAGCCCAGAAAATGCACCAGGAGCTTGCCACGGCACAGCCTGGCAAGGCGGCTCATGAGCAGAGTGTGGCTCATTAGCTTTACATTCATTAGTTTCTAAAAGCCTTCTGAATCAGATCTGGGGGCATGAGGAAGAGATTTACAATCTATCCTACCAGTGTGACAGAATGTTCCTAGTCAAAAAAGAGCAAATGGGCCTCTCTGGACCATTCTAAGGGTTTTTATTGTTTAGCTGTTGTTTTTCAAGATGCCTCAAACTATTTGGCATTGTGTTTGTCTGTTATCTTCAACTCGGTCCTCCCACGAAAAGGCAAATACCTGCTTTTGCTGAATTATTAACAACAATAGAAGAAGCTTACGTATCAATGAAAATTATGGACGTTTCCCAAGGCAATTGATTTAAACGGAGTTAAATTTAGTGGAAGCTTCTATTGGTACAATGAATGCTCATTATAGAGCCTAATGTGCTTTAAGGGCTTGAAAACCTTCTCAGTAGGGAAGTCTGGATGCTGTTTTCCAGCAGAGGCACAGATGCTGTACCATGTTACTGCTGTCCCTACAACTGTATCCTATCTCTATTCTGGAACCTTTCTCTTTAACCTTGTGTGTTTTTTTACTTTCTTTTGCAGAAGACCATCTCCCAGCTGGCTTCCCAACCATTGATATGGGCCCGCAGCTGAAGGTGGTGGAAAAGGCCCGCACAGCCACAATGCTCTGTGCTGCCAGCGGTAACCCTGATCCTGAAATCTCCTGGTTCAAGGACTTCCTGCCTGTCGACACTGCAACTAGCAATGGGAGAATCAAGCAGCTCCGCTCGGGTAAGGTAGCAAAGCAAGTAAGCCTCCCCTACCTCCTACCCTTCCTCCCTGTTCTCTTTACTTGATACTGTTATTTTTCCTCATGATGCTGAAATGCAATTCTAAATTCAAATGTTACTTTGATTTGAGCTTGTTTCTTCTGCAAAGTAAAAGCTGTTTTTGGAGCTGATCCTATCTACCAGGATATCATGGTTTATTATATGTATAGATTGGCACAGACACTCCTTTCGGAACATCACCTGGATTCTTTCTTCTGTAGAATGTCTTGACATTGCCCCAGATCCCTGGTAGGCTTAGATGTTTTGCTACCGACTCAGCAGGCCTCGGCTACTTTTAATGGGAGCACAGTACAAATCGGTATAATGAGACACTGGCTGAAGTTTTACAATCAGTGGTCTTGTACTACTTCACTCCTTACACAGATGCTGCAAGACAGTGCTCTGCTTGCTGTTGAGATCTTTATCACTCTTGCTGTGTGACACCACAAGAATAAAGAAAAATTCAAGAAGCAGCAATCCTATGGATTTCAAAGGAAAGTGGACGCAGTTTTGATATTACCATTTCTTTTTTATTATTTGATAAGCTGAATACTAGGTTTAGAAATGCAGACAGTTTGTTCTTGTTGGTTTAGTGAGGAACTCTTGTTTTTCTGCCGCACTGTTCAGTCTCTCAGGAATGTAAGGCCCATTACAGAATTAAAGAAAATAAAACACCGCTCTTTTCACTTGATGAAACGCAGCTCCCCAGCATGAATTGCGGTGGATATTTAACAATGCACGGCATCGCTACATCGCAGCTTTAGCCTGGGGGAAAAAGTCCATGGTATCCTTCTGAGAGCACAGAAGGACCGGAGCTGGAGTGACTTCAGCCTAGAAAGGTCTCATGCTTAACTAAGAGGCAGAATGCCTTGCCTGGCTGTGATGTGTCTCCGGGCACTCAAAAAACATTTGTTATGAGTGCTGCTGCCAGGGCAACACCATCTTCCTCCTAGCAAGGTGAACGTCTTGACACATTTCCCCATAGCAGGAGCCCTCTGCATAAATCTGATGATGCTTGGATGGTAAGAAGTAGGCTTTTACTTGGGGGAGTGGGTAATGAGACATCACTCTAGTCAAAAATAGAACCCAGCCTGACACTCCTGATCCCACCTTGATGTACCAGTGAGCGCTAATTATACTAATGCATTTATAGCTTATGAAATTTCCCAGTGACCTTTAGCTTATCTCCCCCACAACATGGTTTAATCTTGATCTGTTTGTGCTGAAAGAAAATATCACACTTGTTAATTATTCTGAGAAGCTTTAGGAAGCAGCAATAGGAAGGTGCACATGGATGTGTTTCACTTCATAGCTGACTAAATCAGCATCAGAAATTACCATAAATGAGCAGCAAGACAGCTCCTGATGCACTTGCTGTATGTTCTCCAGCCTCCTTTTTGCAGGCACTTGGCTGCCTCTCTACCAGCTGCTTCACAAGTTTCGTGAGATAGAAAGTTTAAAAACAAACGAGTAAACTCTGTCACTGTGTACAAGTTTTCTATTCGCTGTTCTTCGGCAACATCTCAATTGAATATTTCACCGGGGATTCAAACTCTAGAGCTGGCTGCTTGCTGAAGACACAGTAATTACCAAGGGAGGTGTCAAGGGAACCTTTTAGAAATCAATGAGCAGCACACATCCTCAAACTTGCGAAAGAAATTGATTAGCTCTCTAATGTAGTAAGGGAGGTTTCCACAGTTCAGTGCAAGAGACTTCCAGATATGAGTGGATGTTTTATTTTTAAGGACCTGCTGATATGATGCCAAGATTCACCAGGGCTCTGGCTCCACCCTGACGTGAGTGGGGAACAAGAAGTTTACCACTTCTCATAGGCCAGAACTTGGATCCCTGCTAGCATGTGTGGGTGGCTTCTTCCTATATTTGTGATAGATACAGAGTAGGGCCTGCCCTTTCAGTCAGAGAATCGTTAAGGTTGGAAAAGACCTCCAAGGTCATCTGGTCCAACCATCCCCCTGCCACCAGTACTACCCACTAAACCATGTCCCTACGTGCCCTTGGAGTGCGTGGGCCATACTTACCTGACTGCAGTCAGCCTGTGTGAGCAATGTGGTGGGCTGGGCAGCCTCTGATCCATTCTGCAAGGTGCTAATTGAGCTCTCCAGCAGTACACCTCGTGGGGCAGAGTTGTTTTTCAAAGAAAAGAATATTTAAATAGATACCTCATTATATGAGAGTTTAATAGTTTGCAAAGTCTCTGCTCCATTAAGATAATATCTTGCAGCCAGCCTGGCATATCTGCATGAATGTCAGTTTATACTGTCTCAATCTAAATATACGCTCATTTAATTTCATTTAATTAAAACCCAATAAAACCTAGACAGATGTAATATAGTTAAAATAGTTACAGCACAGTGTCAGCCCAATATTGCATATATAGAGTGTCCGACCTTCACCCAGTACATAATATATTATTATTCAGATGTCCTAAATATAGGTTATAAAGGTGAAAGCAGCTCTGGAGTCTAACTGGAGAGTTGAGGAATGATTTCATTTCTTCAGGCTCCTAGTGTGGAATAAATAGCTAAAGAAAACACATGCTAGGGAGAGGTGCTCTCTCCTGACACTCACAGTTATGTGGGCTGGCAGTGCTCTGCGGGCTGCAGGCAGGGCTTTGAACTCACATGCAGTCAGATCACGTGCACAAGTGGGCTCTGAACATCAGTTTCTAGAGGTGTGTTCATCTCCTGTGAAGGTATTACAGTGTATGGTTTAAGACAACCAAGCTGTCCTGTTAGGCTTTTCTAACCCTGGCATAATGGTGTCTGTCAGCAGCAAATACACAGTTTATAAGTCTGCCCTGTGTCCTGCCTTCCCTCATTTGCTAATTACATCTGTATTTGTGTATATGCATTTTTCTTGTTAAGCCTCCCCTTTACGTTTAGAGGGCTTTTTTCTCCCTTCCCCCCAACACATAGATCTTTCCTCCAGAATAATGCTTAATTCTTTTTTAAGCCCAGCTCTTGGGTAGTTTGGCCAGTAGGTGTTGGGGTAATTGCTCTAGAGATGAGAACAAAAATAAATACAGGTTTTCATCTCCATTATCACAGATCAAGGCGAAGGCAGGGTCTCTGACTCATTCTGGTTGTAGCAAAATTCTCCCTTGCTCATCTTGCTAGTACTTCCCACCTCTTGTTGAAAGGCTGCTTTTCTGCAAAGGCAGTGACTCAGGACAACTCCCTGTTCTCTCCCAGGGTGCATGGCTTTGGTCACTGCTTCTCAGTCACTGACACACAATTTTAGGCTGTTTCTGGGCTGGGAAACCTCCCTTGCATGCTAGCTCATTGTAAAACCTGTTTGGCTGAACTGATTTTAAAACTGTCTGGAGATTGTAGTAGCAGATGATGCACATATGAGAGTCAGGGTCAGTGCTACACCTCCAGCCATGTTTTAAAATTAGTTGATGATGTGGCAGAAACTTCCTCAGTATAGATCAGACTGTCCTGATGCTTCACAGCTATTCTGTAAAGATTCTCGGATCACAAGCTCCTGAAGACTTCAAAGCAACTCTGATGGTATTCATACTCTCAAAGCTCTTGAGTGATTCCAGCGAGTTTCATATTTAAAGAATTGCTCTTCCACCTTGCTCTTCAGAAAGCTTCTGAACAAAATGTCAAATTAGAATAAATAAATACCCTGAATGGTAGCATACAGATGTCTTTGCCACATCAGGAAATTCCAGAAATTCAGAGAGCGTTGTCATCTTGTGGCTATTAAAGAACTTGGTGCTACGACAAGTATCATTCTTTTTTAATCACCGTCAATTAACAGAGCTACAGAACTGTGCCCTAGACCCTCGTGTGGCTTTCAGGCAATTAGCTGCAAGTGAAGTATCAGAGAGGGCTCTGCAGGTGACTTCAGTCGCTCTCTGGAAAAGTGTAGGTGCCTCTAACAAAGAAGCAGTGGGAAGCTTCTCACCGTATCATCTCACTGCATTTATGCTCTGTTACTAGGAAGCATTTTCATTTTAGTCTTGGTCCTAGAGATGGGAGCACTACTTATATGGAAACAGAAAAAATACCCAACGTACACAGAACAAACTTGTAGAAAGAGGCAGTGGCTGTGGGATGGCAGCGTGGCCGATGGCTGCCCTCTTCTGCTTCACTGGTCATAGGACTCAGGACCCAGCAGAAGACATTCAGCTCCTGGCAAGCTGCAGCTTCAAGTCCAGACATCAGACAGGCATGGACTTGGAACAAAGTGTAAGAGCAGCCAAAAGGTTGGGGAGTGTTATTCAAAAGTAAAAAACCCACTCAGGAAACCCACCAAAGGATGGATGCTCTCTCACAGGAGGGGCTGACTAGAGAGAAGTTGAAGCAGTATCACGGCCAACCAACTGACAATTGAAATTTTATGTCCTAGAGGAACTATACTGTACATCTGGGTCTTGCTGTGTGAAGCATACTTATGGTTGCAACTGGTGGCAAACAGCCAGGCTCTAGGATTCAGGCTTGCATTACTGTAATGCCTGGTTGTGGCCAGCAAGAGCCTTGGTTTCTCTCTTTGACATTGCTTTGGAGTGGTTTTCTTTGTTTTTGTTTTGTTTGGGGGGTTTTGTTGATAGGTCTGGGATGAGTTTGTGTCAGCAGAGTGAAGTCCCTTCTCCAACTAAGCCTCTCCTCCACGCTGGGAAATACTGGTGCAAATAAATCCCAGGGTTTTTTCCAATATCATGCTATGTTTTGCCTTGCTTTCAGTGCCTGGCTGTGGGCTTCCAGTTAAACATGGGATGTCAGGGTTGGCATTCATTCCTGCAGAAGTGAACATATGGGGTGTTAATCAGTGCCACTTAGCATAGAAGGGAAATAAAATCTCCTTACGCATAAGGTTTTCAAACCTTTCAAACCACACACAAGGAATTGAGTTTAAAATTTGATCTTGGAGAGCCCTTTGTGTAAAGCAGCCTGGTGATCTCAGGGCATGAGTTGGCCTCAGTAATGGTTCAAGTGATGGCACCCCCATCACTTGATGGACTGGGCACTCGGTGGCCTATGTGCTGGGATTCAGGCCCCTTGAGAGACACCCTCAAAGGACAGTAGTCAGAGATGCATTATCTTACGATGCAAAGGGAAAACAGGAACTTTCATTCCTTCTGGATGAGGAAATTTGGGGACCGATAGGAAAGCCTTGGGCGCTCTGCCTGATGTTGTCCTCTGAGCGTCTTAACTTTGCAAAGGTGAGAGAGACCCAGAACAAGCAGCGTGCTGGATACAGAGTGCCTCTCTGCTGCTCCCACAAGGGTTGGCTTACATTTGGAGGCCAGAAGGATTGGGACTTAATGCAGGAAAAAATGGGCTGGTCGCACTTACGTTTGAGGGAATCTGCTTCAAGTGTGCAATTGCTGCTGGAGCTCTGTGTAGACAATTGCGTGTTAGAGGAAGGGTTTAGCCTCTACAGGGAGTAGATTTAAAGATTTGCTGTGAATCTTTTCAGTTCTAGGACAGAACAACAAACCCCATTTAAGCCAGACAAGAGAGAAGGAAGTCCTGTTTGCTGCCCCTCGGGCTTGTGCTCAAAGTCAACGCACCGTTCCCGTGGGAAGTGACACACTGTGGCGATGCTTTTCTTAACTCTGAGAATTGTGGAAGGGGGGCCGGGGGAGGCCCTAGACCAAACAGAACAAAAATATCCCTTGGCAAACTTTCCAAACAGGCAAAGAGAAATAACCCCATTTTCCATGGCTGTGCTGTTCCATGCAAGTTATCTGTGGGTATAACTGTTCTGTCAAGGGCAGCGGTCGTTACCAAGATAGATAAATAAGCAGCAGATTTGTTATCGCAAGGGAAAGATTACCCACAACTCAGTGACTGCAGGATCTTTCCTGATGCTTCAGTCATCTGTGGATAGAATGTGTCAAAAAATATATCCAGACATAAAGTTAAAATGGGGTAATGTCATCTTGGCAGAGGAAAATGCTAAAATGAGTGGTTTGAATTGCTGCTCCTGCTTAGAAAAAGGACTCTGCCTAAAGGAAGGGTAGTTAGGAAAGAAAGGGAATAAGTATAAATATTGTAATTACTTTTTAAGAGGCGAGTTAAACATGCTTAAAATATGCCTTCTTTGTATTTACAGAAATTCTTTTCTGTCTTTCTTTCCCATTGGGTGATCATTGTTGTGGATAATGGAATGAGCTGTAAATCTGAGATACACGACACTCTTGTATGCGTGCTGGTATTTATTAATCAATACACTGAACATGATTTGACACACTGTGTCCTGTTTAACCCTGTTTTTCTGTCTGTTTAAACTCCTCAGTTTTCTTTGGTAAGTGCTTGGTATTCAGATCCTACAAATCTGCATAAAACCAACACATACCATGAACTGCCTACAGATTCGATCTGCATGAATCTCTCCCTTATACTAACAGCCTCCATGTGTGCAAAATAAGACCAAGGGGACAAAAGTAGTGGGGATTAGAAGGGTTCCCTGCCAATTTGCCTGGCAGGAGCATCTCCCCTCGAATCATGCACTGATAATTGGTTGTGCTCTGAACTCAAGACGCTGCCCAGTGGATCCTCCACTTGCTAAACGCATTGACCTCGTAAAACAAACCTTTACGGGTCGTTGCAACAGGTTAACTGAACCTCACTCCCAGAGAAGCCCTCCTTATAAGATACTCTTCATTATAGCATGTCAAATTATCGCCAGTGCCTTATAAAGAGGGTAGGGATTCCTTCCTCCAGCTCACATCCAAATTAGGCAGGAATGACAGAGGTCTGGCTAGAGTGCCATTGTTACGTTACCAGAAACGACTTCATTTTGAAATATTTCTCTATGTAAAGTTAATTCTGCATGAAACCAATTTCTTTTCCGGAGGGAACCTGGTGCAGGGTTTACGTGAATGTGGAGAATGGCTCAAAACCGATTTGCTACGCTCTCCCCTTAGTTCAATTTCTTTAAGTGAGCGGATTTTGTCCCACTGGTCATTCTAACCTCCCAGCCAAACCGCACCTAGTGCCCGCAACCATGTGCTTTCCACCCCTCCTGCCCAGCACACTCACGGTCACTCAGCCCCCGGGGCACGCACCCCTTCCGTCTTCTGGAAGGAATGAAGGGGCACTGCACCATCTCCCGGCGTGTCCTCCATCTCAGCTGCTTGACCAGTGGCGTGGGTGAATGCAAGCGGTGAGGCCAGCCGGCAACGCCACCCTGGCAGCTTAGTTCGGCCCCCGGTCCTGAGGATGGTGGCTGCGATGGTGAGATGCGAGGCTGGGTGCTGCACTCCTGGAAGCGATGAGCTTTACTAACCTCCTGAGAGTGTCACTCTGACTTTTACTGCACATCAGTTTCTTTTTGTTTATTCCTGTCGTGCTAATACAAATTCTAGCTTTAAAAAAAAAAATCTTTCTGCTTTTTAGTTATAATTTTCTTCCTTTCCTCTTTGTACTAATGCTTCTCTCTAATCTTATTTGCATTCAAATTACCTCACCAGGTGGTACACCGATCAGAGGTAAGAATGCTGAAATGTGCCTCCAGTTGTCACGTCACTCCATCTCCTGTCTGCCTTGTCCCTTCTCCTCCGGTGTTTCTCATCTCCAGCTTTTACTCTCAGCCCTAACTCTGCCAGTGCTCTCGCTCATCTGCACTCTCCCACTAGTGTGTTTATTTTGGTTGGTTTTTAGCGTGACTTCTCGTAGACTCATCCATTGCGATTTTGCACTGTTGGAAGGGGGTTATTCAACGGAAAGTTTGCAGCTGGGACGGTGGTCCCCGGCCTCCGCCACGAGAGGGTTGATGTCTCCTGCAGCTCCTGCAAGTCTCTGAGCTTCCTGCGCAGTTTTGGCCTCCGGGGTTTTGTGTCTGGCGCGGGGAGGCTAGATGGATTGCTTTGGCGTAAGTAGGTAACATTTTCACAAGAGAACAGTCAAATTCCTCTCTGCTGCTGTTGACAGGCGTGAAGCTCTAATCAGAAGGAGATAAATTCTTGAAAGTTTGAGCAAATCTGGCTCTGGGATAAAGAGCGCCTTTGTTTGCCTTGCTCATGTTTGCCTTTCAAGAGCGCTAACCCTCCAGTGTGGCAGCAGAGTGGAGAACTGCTGCCCCCAGACCCCCCCTTTCTGAGCCAGACATGCCGGTGTTGCTTTGTAGCACGAAGATTTGTTTAAGCAGACGAATCAGAAACACATCTGGTTGCTTTAAGCCTTCGTTAATTAAACCCACCTATGGTCCGACAGCCCAGTGTGCGCAGTCCCTGGCTAGTTTTCGCAGCCTGTATGCACCAGCGATGACTTTCCAATCGGAGTGTTGTCTTTTCTAGCCTAAACGCTCAAAGCTGTCCCTTTAGCTTGAGTTTGGCGTGTTAATCAGCACTACATGCTAAGGCCCTCCCGAGTTCTCTTGTGATTTTGGTTACCCCTGTTGACTGACCCCTGGGTGTCTCGACAGAATGACTGCCACCTACAAACCGACACAACCTCATTCGTTCAGTTTTCCCCCTTTCCCCTTTCCTCTCCCTTTTCCCCGAATCACTGCTGGAAGTTAATAATCTGACTCTCTGGAACTGGTTCTGTTGCTGGGGGTTAATGTTTTCAGCTGCCGTTAAGTGATTTTAGAGCAAATGTGAATTGCTGTTTGATGTGTATTTGCATTAAGTTGCCTCTGTAGCAAATCTGGGTCAGGGAGAAAGACTGCAAACCTTATTTCGCTATGAATGGGCTTATATATCTGTCATTCCTCCCTTTGGAACGCTCGAGATTGACAGCTGTGATGTTACAAGCTCCTTAAACTATTTCTTCATCTCCTGTTCCTATTGCAAATCCTAAAACGAAACGACAGCCCGAATGCTAACTAGCCGAGCGCCCCGAGCTCGCAGCCTGGCGCGCGGCGCAGCCGTCCCGGGGCCTCCCCGCGCCCTCGCCCTGGCTGATGACATTAGTGACTCAGCACCAGAACCGCCTGGATGCTCCATCCGTCCTGCTTGGGAACCGGGCACATCTCTGTGAAACGGAACCATCCATCTCATCCAGCATAAGCTCCCCGCACCCCCCACCCCTCCCTTCCCACCTCCGTTTGAGTCCTGATGAGGTATTTTAAGAATGTTCTTGACATTATTTAAAATATATGTGTCCTGTTTGAATGTCAAAGATGACATTTCTGTGAGAGCAAACAGAAGCCACGTGCTGCTCTCTGGCTTCTCCCAGAGGATTTCTGTCAGCCTAATGCCTTTTATTTAAAACGGAGGTCATTGAATTTCTAAAGATAACGACAGATTAGATGAAAGTGCTTTTGTGATGGTGAGGTTGTGTCCATGTAGAAGTGACTGTTCTGCCATGTTCTATACCCAGCTGCACTCTTGTTCCTCATTAAGGTAAGTTGGATGCTTTGGAATCCATTAATTTGGTCTGAAAGGAAGGGTGAACTAATGACTCTTAACAAACCCTTTTGGTAATAATGTTGGGGGGAGGAGGGTGGATTTAGTTTGATTTAATTGCTGCTGTGACTGTGTGGCTAGGGGCCGTGTGTGCAGAGTCCTCGGGTGGCTCAAGCATTCCCCAAGGGCCTTGTGCTGGACCCAGCGTGGGACTAGCAAGGGGATGACCTGAGAACTTCCCCGTGTGCCCCACCACATGGGAGGAGATTTTTCCAAATATCTCGTTTGATCTTGGCCCCTCTTATTTGGTCCTTTCTGTCCAAGACAACTCTGGCTGCAGTGAAATGGGAGGAGCTCCCATCTATAATTCATAAATCTTGGTTCGTAGCTTAACTCTTCGCCCCTCGGGGACTGCCCCGGGTAGTAATTAAATCTCAAAATCCCTATTTGTTCATCAGAAAGACACGGAGCTGGCAGACGCCCATCACATTAGGCAATAGCTGGCTGCTTAAGGGGACCCACAGATGGTATCAGCCACTCCATGTTTAAGCAAGTTATGCCCGATTCTGATTTTCAAAGTAGAAAATAAGGTGCTCGTTTCTAGCATTTCTCTGGAATTGAACTCATTCAACCTTGTGTGAAACCTGGCTGCATTTTCCTGCCCCAGGCGCTGAGAGACAGCAAAGCACAGTTGTGTTTCAGGTGGGTGCTGGATTGAACAGGCATTAGATCGGATGCACATGAGGAGGTAAAGAAATATCATCATCTCAGGCATTATCCCTCTGCAGTCAGATTTATTTGTTACTTCTCTGTCACCGCAGGAAATAACCTGAGGTTCCTATACATAAGAGTATTTCTTCCCCATAGACGTCAGCATTACAGAGGTCTGTCTGAATTAACTTTAGATCAGCTCACTTGGGTGTCAGGAGCTGTCTGTCGGAGAAGCCAGGTAAACACCCGCACCAACTTCTGCGGAGCTGCAGCTAAACCTTTCCCAGTCCCCGGTGAACTGGTTTAAATATAGCTCCAGTATATCTCTGCTACCCTGCGAGCTGGAGCGGAAAGCTATCCGGAGAGATTAGAGGGAGCTAAAAGAATTTTGCTGTCTTTTTGAGCATATGTTTGTACATTTGATTGCACTTGGTATGTGATAGAATTTTTCCTGTTTCCTGAGCTTTTTCAGACACAAAAAGAAGGGAAACAATTTAAAACAAGAAGAGATGTTTGAAGGAGCAGACAGTGTCAGGGGGGTGGTTGGGTGGGGTGTAGTGCCTGGAAGTGTTTGTAATGCCATGTTCCTTGTTTTCTGGATCCAGATTGACTCGTGTCCCTTTAGAAGCGCGCACAGAGGTGATTCTGTGCGTTTGACAGTGCTGTAGCTTTCCCTCTGACACAGAGTCCCCTGAGATCTCCTCTACCTGCTGGTGAGAGATCAGAGCCTCCTGAAGCTCCGCTGTCTAACAGGAGCCCTCGTGCTGCCGAGCACGTTGGATCTCCTCTCCTCCCTCCCTGCCCCAGTCCCGCGCGGTGGCAGTGGTCGAGTGCCACCAGCGGCTGCCCCCGGTGCACAGGAGAGCAATTTCTCACCAGCCCTGCCAGCCACAGCGTGCCCCTCGCATGCCAATCACCGGCCTCCCCGGCGCAATCAGCATAATGAACACTAACAATGAAAATATATTTGTAGTTACCTTGTTTGCATAATTGGCACTGCTGCTGGCTAGTGGAGGCGAGGTGCAGTCCTCGCTAACAGCTGGGAGGTGCCTCTGCTACAAATTGCGAAAACAGTGAGTATGGGAATGCTCAGTTTCATTGCCAGCGACTCTTGTGTGGTTTTGGTGTCCTGTAGCTTTTCACAGCTCCCAAACCCCTTGGTGTCAGGGCTCTCACACTGTTCCTTTTTCCACTGTGTTCACACTTCCAGATCTCTTCTGGTCTGTCCTTGGCTCTGGCCCTGCTCCCCAGCTCCCTGGATTGTGTTAGGAGGATTCCTCTTCTCTGGGAGGGAATTTTTAGCAGAGGAGGGATCTGGACCCTGACCAGGGGCTGAAAGGGTGGCTAAAAATGCTGTTTCGTGGGAAGCCAGGCAGAGTTTCTGTGGAGGAAGCTGGAGGAGAGAGACAGGAGGGGTTTGGGGTAGCCACGTGCTGTAGCACATAGGATGAACGAAATGTACCTGTTCCCAGCTGCCCGGAGGAAGGGTCCTGGTCACGTAGCTCGGTTCGTTAGCGCCTGCATCACGAGTGCTCCCCTTAAATGAGCACTGCGGCTGCAGCCTGCTTCCTCTGACTCCCGGGCACTTGTGGGAGCATTTCTTCACATGTCTAATTTTATAACCAGGGCAAAAGGTCACTGCCTCTGTGAGCTGGGGGCCTCCAGCTACGAGTACCCTGCCAGAGAAACGGAGCTGCTCCTGCTGCAACGGGTCCAGGGCAGCAGTGCCCCACAAGCACCGTGTGTGTGTCCTCTTCTCCCGAGGAGCTGTGGAGCAGCATTTTGGAGAGATCAATTTGGATGGCAGCTCAGAGCCTTCCCGTTCGCTTTGTCACCTAGAGGAGGGAGCGACAAGCCCTCCGTGGTGCAGCAGTCCCCGGTGCTGCCGAGAAGTGGCCCTTATCAGGATCTGCCTTCCCCCCGCTCTGCGCAGGGCACTTCTTAAATGCTTCTTTTAAACGCCGTCACTGCAACTAATGGTTCTGCCTGAGCACAAGTGTATTTGAATAGATAGTATCTTGGAGAGCCGCTAACGGGGATGCTGTCTGTGCCCAAGTCTAAAGAGCAAAAAAGAAAGAAAAAAAAAAGTCAGAGAGGAGGGAAGGGACTGGTGGAAAGATAGCAGCACTGAGTGAAGGACCTACAAGGGATGCCTGTCAGTCAGCAGAGCCTCCTCCAGCCCTCAGCCCCCAAAAGCTCTGCCTTGTCACCATTCTCCCTGGCACTGGAGAGCAGCCAGGGGTTTTTCTCAGGATCTGGCAGCGATCTGATAAGCTGAGATGTGTTATCGGGAACAGATCTGAGCCACAAGCGAGATGGACGCGACGTGGCAGCACGGTGGGGAGCGGCTGCCCCTCTGCTGCCGGAGCCCTGCCGTGGTTCAGGGGCCTCGGAGGCAGCAGAGGTCGGATGCTGCTCCGCAGGGAGAGGTTTGCTCTGATGTGCACGTATGGCTGCAGAGCCCCGCAAGTTCCCGAACAAGCTGCCTGCTGCTCCTCCCTGTACTCCTGTGCGTGTCCTCGTGGTAGCTGCTCCTCATGCGCCTGCCGAAGCTGTGCTGTCTGATCGCACGTCAGGATTTGGCTGGGTAAATGAGAAGGGCCCTGGCACAGGAGCACTCGCGGAGTCCGGATGAGAAGTCTGCTGTGACACCCTTTGTGAACAAGACCTTACTCAGCAACTTGCACAACATAAATCCCAAGTAATGAATAAAAGTAAATCAGCCTGCCTAGCCCTGGTTTGCAGAGGCACAGAAGATTATAAGATGAGATGTTGGCAGGGCTAGGAATAGAAATCAGGTCTCCACATTCCCAATCCTTTGCAGTTGTCAAAGCAGATTTCCCTGTGCTGTTGAGGGTCTTTGGATGCAGCTTCCATGAATTTCAGAGCTAGGAGTTGCTCAGGACTTGGTTCCTTTTTTATCTGTGGGTCCTCTTGTCCTGTCCAGCCTAGGCTTGAATTCTCCAGGAGGTGAAGTTACTGCCTTTCTCCAGGGTGACCAAACCAGGGCCCGGAGCATTTTACACTTGCGGAGTTATTCCCAAGGCTCAGATGCATTTAACGTCTCCAGTTAATGCCTGCAATGCCTGAGCTTCTTACCTGTCTTCATAAATCTCGGTACCCCGAGACACGCCGTACGTCCCTGTATCCATCACTTGGATGTAGGCTGTCCTTCAAGAAAACAACCCCGTTAGTCCCACTGACTGCCATCAGCGTGCTGTGATGCTTCCCCTTTGTGCCAGCTGTTAGATACACGATGGGCTTTTTGTGTTTGTCTAATGGTAATTTATTGTATTGACTGTTTTCTTGCTGGTTCAGTTGAGGGGTTTGCTTTTAACTTCCTTGCTGCTTTCTGGGTTCTCTCCTGCTCCTGCCATGCCACAGTTTGAACGGTTGTGCCAGCCCAAACAAAACCAGAGTCCCCTGCCCCTTGTCCCTGAGCGTTTGTAGAGTTGCTGACACACATTACATGTCTGTAGTATGATTGCAGGGAGCAGTCCGCTCTGGCTGCACGACTGATCGGCAGCGATAACGTCGCTCCTCTGTGCCTTCATTTTCTTCCTCCTCTTATGTTTTGCTCTTCTCCCTCCAGCGCTGATGCTGAGGTCCCTAGAGATAAAGAATAATATGACTAACTGGCATTTAAGAGGTATGGTGATCGCAAGATTGCATATGTGTAAAGGATATAAATACCAGGGGTGGCTATTAAATGGCTGGGAGGAGCGTACCAGGAGGTGTATCCACGGCACGCTCACCCGGGGTCTCGCTCTTTTCCAGGCGGCCGCTGCTGCCTGTCACCCGGGGCTGGCCCTGCTCGCAGCCCAGCCAGCTGACGTGGGCTGCAGGCTAAAGCTGAGGGAGGCTTTTGTCAGGGTGATGACATCCGCCTTTTATTTTTAAAGTTTGAGTGTCTTGCAGCAAGCAACTCTTGCCAGTCTGATGCAGGCACGGAAAATGAACTCTGCAGCACTCGTGTACCCACAGAGTAATGAACAGGAATTAGGGAGGGGATAATACGTGGCGAGCTCTGGGAAAACCATCCTGCCAGAGAGCATAACCGGGCTGTGGCATAAATTCCTCGAGGAAATGGTGAAAGACCTATCAGTCGGCACATTGAAAATGGGATTGGACAGAGCACAAGTACATTTACAACAGGGAGCAATGCCGCCCCGGCCCCCAGGGACGCACAAGATAACCTAATAGGCTTTTCCATTTCTAGATTCTCTGATTCTCTGTATCTTGTCAGCGCTGGGAAGCTTCCTCCAGCTCCACTGCCTGTCATGCCGCTGCCTGCTTGAAGATGTTTTTCCCAGGCAGCGTGTAGAAATTCGATGTTCTCCCTGAATTAAGCAGCAGTGCTCTGTAGGCTTTGGGCTGTGGGTGTCCAGAGAGCTCCAGGGCTGGGGAAAGCTGGCAGCTTCCTTTGTTAGGAGGTGGAAGGATTTCTGCAAACAAGCTCTCTCTGTCTAGCTGAAGCCTCGTTCCCGGCACTAATGCAACAATAGGGAGGGCTCTGTACATCTTTTTATTATATGGCAGAACCCGGGGAAGTTCATTTTTCCCCATGACATATAGACTTACGCGACAGTCTCAATTTATCCTTCTAAATAATGTAGGTGGCAGTGGTTGATTCACATTAGTTTTTCTTCTGTTCTGATGATATGAAAAACTCAGTTTGACCTCTGCAGCTTGAACCAGCAAGAAGGGGGAAGGCAATTTCACCAGCTATTCTCAGTGCCGCTCTCAGTGGTCGTTTTGAACCGTGGCAGGCAGAAATGAGTTCAAATCCTTACAAGCAAAGGGGTTAATGTTCTCTTTTAGTTCGGTATATGGTTTGTGAGCAGAGTCCCCTTCTTACAGGCAATCCTAACCAGCACAGTCTGGGCACTTGGAGGCACTTTAAAAATTGCTGCCATGCTGCCTGGGGGAAGCAGGCTGAGCAGCAGCCGCTTCGGTGTCTGGCCGGCGGCCGGCTGCTCCTGCCGTGCCAGCGTGCTGTCACGGGCATCCTGCCTCTCTCTTCACCTCCATCTTTCCTTCTACATACGGGGCCCCGTTAGGGGAGTGCAGCTGTGAGCAAATTTGCAGTCATCTGCGCTAGGCAAGACGCAGAGGTGGTGCTGGGCACTGGTGGACGAGGCTGAGCACGAGAGACAAGCCCCTTAAACCAGTGTTCGCTTGGAGCACGGCACAGGTTCCCCATGTAAATCGCCATTCTGTGCACTTTGGCACTTATTGCAATTGTTTCATGTTCCCCGGCTGCATCTGGCGTTTCAGGGATGGGATCAGGTCATGTCCTGTGGTCTGGACCAAGCAAATGTTCCTGCCCCAAGGCTGGAGGAGCAGCGCTGCTGGGACGCAGGGAGGGTGGCTTTCCTGCGAGCACTGTGCTGCCAGATGGGTGTATTGCATCGCTGTGTTTATTTGGTGTCTCAGACTGAGTGTCTAATTATTTTATATCAAGTGTAATCCACTCTGAAAAGACAAGGAGATCCCTGACATGGTGAGAGCTGAGAAAGGCAAACTGTTTTTTTCTCAAAGGGGGATGTCTGCTGGGAGGAGGGGTGGCGAGGTGGGAGAGATGGGGCTCTGCCAGTTTCTGCAGGAAGGTCGCAATTTGTTGAGCATTTGCTAGGCTTTGTGTGCATCAGATAAGAAACAAACAGCTACAGTTAGCGGCCTTTGTGTTTAGCTGTTTTGATTAAAAGCTTATTAAAGGTCCTTTTATTAGACAGGAGTCCTATACCGAGCTGTAATTAATACGTGTGTATGTGTATGGTTTTTGCCTTTATTGAAGCAATGAATATAAGTGGTTGGGGCGGTTGGAAATGCATCAGTAACTGGTTCCCTCTGCATTAAAAAAATAACAATAATCAATTTCACAAGCTTCTAACAGCAGACCGGGTACCTTGTGGCTGCATGCAGGTACCCTGTGGGTCCAGGGAACAACATCACAATATATTTATCCAGGAAGATGCTTTAAAAGCGTGGGGCATGGCCTTCCTTTTCTGAGGCTGTCTGTTCAATTACCAGATTTGCCATAATCTGAATTGTCTGTGTCGCCTTTTTTGTGCGCAGGAGCTCTGCAAATAGAGAACAGCGAGGAGTCGGACCAAGGCAAATATGAATGTGTTGCTACCAACAGCGCAGGAACCCGCTACTCTGCCCCTGCTAACCTGTATGTGCGAGGTAAGAGCAGCTTCCACCCCAGGGGGTCACCCTCCTCCCGCCCAAAGAGCTCCATGGCTTTCTGCAAAGGAGTGTGTTCCCTCTTAGTGCCCTGCTCACACTTTGTGGATTGTGTGATGTGGCCGTTTGCTCCAAAATTGGCAAATGAAGTTCAAGGATATCGTTGATCCACGTTGGGTTTGACTCATGTTTGCTGGAAATCTGTTTTTGCTGTTTACACGGTGTTCTGTAAAATGCTGAAATGTGAGCGGAATTGGAACTCCTTTCTCCCTTGAACTCTTTAGCTTTGTGTCACAGTTATTTTAATTGGGATCGAGGGGTGCTTAATCCTCTTAGTATAAACTAACCTTTGGTGGAGTTGTATAAAACTGGTCTTGCTCTGATGAGCCAGCTGTAGGTGAGCTGGTATTTAGGCCTCTGCTTTGGAATGCCTATCTTTAAAAACTGAACAGCTTTTTGGAGTTGTCCTAATCCATCTTATATGCATCAATGATTGAGCCCCTGGGTATTAATGGCTCACACTGGGAACATGCTGGAAATTAGCTGCAATTCATTTAAAGTGATTTTCTAATGGTTATGCTATGTTGCCAATTTAAAACTATTTTCAACATACCAAAAAAACTAGATTTTACATCAAGACGGTCTCTTGGCAGTTTTCTTTTTCTACATTAAAGGTATTTGAGTTAGTCTGGAGAAAAGCAAGGGCTAAACCCACTGTACCCTTTTTATTAATTTCAGCAAGAAAAAAATATGCTGCTTCACATGAAACTCTGCATAACCAGAGCCACTGGTAAGGAACCCCTGGGAAATGTAGCTATGGGTTTTCCCAAGAAGAGAAAGAAAATTCTTGTGCTAGCGCAATCGTTGTTTGTTAGGAAGTTAGAACCTGATTTTATTTCCACACAGTAAATCAACTGTCTAATAATAAAATCTCATCTTCATTTCTTCCTTCCTCTGTTTTGAAGAAAGAAAATAGAACCTTAAAGCTGTGTATGCATTAGTTAGTATGGAAAGAGGACATGATCATGATTAATTCTTCACATGCTGTGTGTTTGCTTCTAGAGGTGGCTTCTGGCATCGTCGTCTTTGCTTGTTCTGGGGGACTGCTTTTTTATTTTGCAGACTAATTTGGATTATGAGTGTCTTTGGAAGACTGAAGTATCCAATTAAGCATATTCAGAAGATGAAGCTGTATCTGTGCAGTGGAATCACTCATTTCACTCTCACAATGTAATTACGGATGATTTTAAACTCCATGTATTCTTCCAAGTTCATTTTTCAGGCAAGCTGTACTAAAACTCATCCCAGATTGTCCCTTTGCACTCAGAGGGAAAGGATCCTAGCTACCAAGTTGGCTGTTGTTGCATAGGTTTGTGTGGAAACTGAGCCATTTTGCTGCAGCATTTGGGGATGACTTGCTTCCTGTGACATGCTCAGACTCTTAATGCTCTGTTTTCTAGAGAGGTGTGGCTGAAAATAGGCACAGCAACTTCAAGAGGTAGAAAAACCTCCTCTTACAATGTTCTGGTTTCTTTCTAATGAATGCTCTTTATTTAGTGAGTGAATCCTGTAAGTCTGAGGAATGTACTGAATTTTACACTTGACTTCCTGCTCAGCAAGGTTCATCTGTCCTCTTTGGGCTAGGCATGGGCCTCGGATGGTTTGCACATGCGAGAGGATCCTGACGTTCACTGAAGAAAGCATGTTCTTAGACATATGCCTTCTGCTAACCATCATTTTCTTACACATAAATTTTTGGAACAAGCTTTTTTATTGCACATAATCTTTACAATGTCAGTCTCTAGCCTGTGTGATCCTGATAAAGCTCTGCTGTATATTTAAGACAGGATACCCCATAAATTACCATCGTATGAAATTCGCTGTGGATGCTAGGTCCAAGATGGTATTTATGCTTATAACTTATGCTTACAGTTTCTGATAGCTGATGTTGTATGAAGAAAATATTACTGCTGTATTAGCTAATGACTTGAAAAAGTTAGTCAAAACAAGAATAGTATTTTACTTCTTAAACGAGTAAGAGAAAAAATGGAAATATCTTAATTTCTCATATCTAGGATGCAGAATAAAGAATCCCCAGTGCCTTTTTTTCTGGGGATTGTTCCGTGGTGTTGTCATTAGAAGGATCAGTAACTTCCAGTTGGGTCTTTAGTAAGTGCCTGCATCTTTGCTACAGAAGACGTTAATTAATGCTAAATTACAGTTGAAATTAAGTGTGTCGGCTGCACCACCACTGCTGCATAATGGTTTCGTAATGATTGACCTCAGTGTGGGGAATACCCAGGAAGTTTGCCGCTTTGGGGGAAGCGTGGCTGAGCGCTGCTGCTCGGTAGCTCTGTGAGCAGCAGTACTAATTTCCACCCCATGCAATTCTCAGGAGCCGCTTGTACCTGCTCTCATTCACAGCCTATTGTTTTTTTAACAGTTCAAATGTTTGTTTGTCTTCTTGACTCTGGGGGCTTGTGTTTTTGATCATGTCCTCCCCTTTCCCAGCCTCCCAGGTAATCCTTTGTGGGTGTGCTGTGTTAGAAGGTACAGGCTCATTAGCATCTTTATCATACTTTTCTCACTAACAAAGGAAGATAGCAGTGGCTGAGAAGGAGCATGCAGGCACTGCTCAGGGCTCCCTATATCAATGAAAGAGCAGGAGGAGGAAGGAGCAGGATACGCCAGTGCCTTGTCTCTGCGAATCCTTCAGAGCCAGCACTTCTGCACAGATGGACTTCATTAAAAGTTAAAACATTTCCACACCAGGGATTTGTAAAGGAAAATGGATGCATTTTCCTTGAAGCTATTATTTTCATCTTACTAAGTGTGCTGGAAAGCAACCCTCGTAAGCCTTCTGCTCCTGGACTGACAGGTCTATCTGCCTGCTGCTGCAGAGCCGCGATGGGGCCAGGGCGCAGCGCGGGGAGCAGGCTGCCTCCTGCTGCCCTCCTCAGCCCTCCGTGCACACAGGGCTGCAGGAAACACCCGTACCACTGGAGGAGCAAGGACACAGCAAAACCAAGAGCAGAGAGCCTGCCGGGACATGGTGGCTATTTGGGGCACAGCGGATTCCAGGAGGGCACAGTGCCGTGTTCCCATCCCGCCCTGCCAGCACAAGCACGCTTGCCAGTGCTGCTGCGGTGTTGTCGTTCCCCCTACAAAGGAGCACTCATCCAGCCATGGTCCGTGGTCGCATGTACCAAGGTACCGTTCTTGTAACAGTGATTAGATTTGGGACCTGATGGTGCTGCAGGGAGAAGGGAGGGGAATAGAAACGTATGGAAGATATGATTCCTCTAATCCAGAGAGCTTACTGTCTAATTTAGCAGCAAAAATCCAAGAAGTTGATTCAAGACATACAAGAAATTGATTTAAGAGTAGAAAAGAGATTGGACCTAGCATGAAAAAAAAAGGTAGTTTCATTTCGTCGTGCTCACTGGGAGTAAAGTATAATGCCACTGATTCACCTAGGCCATTGGGTTTTTATGAATACATTTCACTCTTCATTTGCCTACAGCTTCAGGGACATCTGCACAAAGATGAACATTTTCAGCTCATAGTCTGGTCCTGTGACATACCTGTGAAGACAGTGACCTGTGTGGTACTGCCCTCAGTAAAGGCACTGTTATTTGACTCTTTCCCTGTATGAAAGGTTTTTCCTGCCCTTCTCTTTCTCGACCTGTGGCATTATTTTTTCAGTAAAGGAGATGAGCTGGAGGACTGTGCAAGCATATCCTTATAAAAACACGGTGGAGTTCACTGGCTGTGTTCCCCAGCGCTGCTTATGGCAGTCAGCAGTACCGGTGTTATTGGAATAGTCGTTTTTGGAGTAGTAACTGCATACTTCTGTTAAATGCTGCCCAGTTTTCACTTCTTAGGTGCTGCTTTTCAAGCCTGCAAGGCATGGCCCCATGGGACAAGTGCAGTGAATTCCCTTGCCCAAAAGGCTGCTTGGACTGTGTGTGCACAGCTGCTTTAAAGAAAGACCATTTAAAACTGAAGTGTCTCCTCTGTGCCTAAATCACAGACAAGTAAATCAGACTGCAGTAAATAGAAATGGTTTTACTGCAAAAATCTGCTTTCTCAGTCTGCCCTTTGAAAGGCCAAGCTAGCATTTCATGTGGCAGCAAGGAAACTTGCTTGGAGTCTGGAGTTTCATTTGCCAAGTCTCACTAAGGTGCTGTCACCCAAGATGAAATGAGGACTGCAGCTCTGTCTCCAGCAGCGATTCTCTGGCCTCTGCAGGGTTTTACACCAGGGGTCTCGGTGTCAGCCTCGGCTCGGATGTGGAGGGAACTGGCTGAGATGGCCACTCGCAGCTGTACGACGCTTGCTGCAGTCAGGACCTTGTGCAAATAATAATTCCGAATGACTGACACCGGCCTCGAGCAACAAGACTTGAAGCCTTTAAAAAGGACATTTTGTGCTTATGTAATATTAAAACAGCTAAAATAGCAACAGCAGTCAAAGCTTGAGGGTGTTGCCAGAAGAACAGAAGCTGAGAGTGGTGGTCACACACTCAGTGACCAGAGCTGGAGATGCCTGAGAAGCAAATGGGTAACGGGGAGCGTGTTTCTTAACAACCCTGCTCACTTCTGGCAGTGTGCTCCGGCAAACCTGCCTCTCGTCAGGGCTGAGGGGTGACAGTTCTTGTCCAGAGAGGGGCACTGCTGGTGCCTGGGGGCTGGCAGCCAGCAACGGCGAGCAGCAACTGCGGAGGCTGGCGAGGGAGACGCCTGGATGACAGGGAGCACGAACAGGCACTTGAATCAGAGCAGATGACCCAGACTGCTGCTTCAGATGTCTGCCCTGCACCATCAGAAGAAGCGAAATCAGCCCGTGATAGAGGTCACAGAGCAACTACCCCTCAGCTGCTGGTGTGTGGCTGGGAAGGGCTGTGGGTCTGCGGGGCCATGATCTCCCTATACACACTCGGTGCAGTCCTGACCTCAAGCTAGTGCTACAACAGAGCGATGCAACACAGAGCAGTGACCCCTTGATGAAGCAAGTGCATTCCTTTTTATGGGATTTCAGTATTTTTAACTCCAGTTCTTTTGCCCCAGGGCGCTGCTCCGTGCTGAAACTATTGCTATAACCCACGCCAGAGCAGCTGTAGTTCGGTCAGATGCACATTAGCTAGCTGTAAGCAGCCGCGTGGGGAATGCAGCCAGGTGTGCAGCCAGAGCAGCTCAGCACCAGCAGACGTTTGCTGCTGGGACTCTGTGCCCCTTGGGCTGGAGCTGGCTGGCTTCAGAGCAGGAGAGCCAGGCAGAGGCTTCTGCCACTTCTCCTTTTCCCCACCTATTCCAGTGGATATTTTTGTCATGTTTTTATTCCAGGGGAGAAACGTGTGCACCGTCGGTGTTTTCTATGAGCGCTTTGCTATGCCATGATAATTATAATGATCAGTGTTTAATAAATAATAGTTCTCTGCCCTTCTCCTAGCACTTTTCATCTGAAGATTTCAGTGTGCTTTATAGAATTCAACTAAATAAGCTTAACAGTTTTATTCCCTGCAAAGTCCTTTGGCAGTTAAAAGTACAATGCAAGGCTCAAGCCTGATTATTTGTAAAATGACCTTTATGGAAAACAGAACGAGGTTGGCTGCTGGCTCCGTGCACGGCAGAGCAACAAAGAAGCGGACTTGGAAACCCATTTCCCCCTCCTCCCCACACGACCTGCACAGACATCTGCGGAACAATTAGGCCTGCGTATCTGTGCCGACTAAGTGTCCATTCCCTCCCCTTTCACATCCCCTTGCACAAAGGGTTAGGAAATCCATCTCTGGAGCTCTGAGATTTTCTGCTCTTAATTGAATTCATGCGTGCGTGTGTGTGCACTCTGAATGGGAAGCGATGGCTGGGCAGCCCGAGCATCCCGTCCGTCTCGAGGATGGAATATACTCATCAGTGTGGCATGAGCACATTGTTCAGCGCCTATAATGGGAGGTTGTCTTATTCTCATGTAATCTGGCGTAAAAAAGACAATCTGTCCTTTTGTTCCCCTGTACCTCTGAAAGCTGTAAAAAAATAAAATTTGATTTATGCGGAGTCCTTGAGACGCAAGATGTGCTTTTGGAGATAAGCAGGAACAGGTTCGTCCCCCTCTGGGTTTTTGTTAACCTCCGTGTCTTTTGGATTCCAAAATGTCTGGGTCTGCCTTTAGATTAGTGCTGTGCATAACACCCACTGGTTTTCAGCACAGGGCAGATGCTGCCAGTTCCCGGCAGAATTGCAGAGCCAATTGGGATAATGAACTTTCTTGTTGCTTTCAGGAAAGTATCAGCTTCCCACCCTGAAAAGCTTTAGAAATCCGTTCCTTTGTTTGGCCTCGTGATCCAAACTCTGACTTGTGCATTCGCATCCCAGCCACAGCCCCCTGCCTTGGCTCAGGGAGCCAAAACCCAGCAATACACAAAAGCAGCACCTCCCGTAAGCCCAAGCTCATCCTTCCTGCAACAAGCTGCTGTGGGTAGAGCACTGCTGCTGCTGCAGAAGACGAGCATGTCTGCGGCAGGGTAAAAGCCAAACTCAATCAGCATGGGAATTTCTGTCTGCAGAGCTGGAGCCATCCGACACTCCGGCCTGGCAGACACGTCTCTGATACGGCCTCGCTCCTTGCTGTTTCAACCTGGCTCTCAAAAGGGAGGCCTGGTTTTGCCTTCTGGGCTTGGCTGTCCTCTGCTGGCATTTCGGCTGTGACTTTGCGTTGTCTTGCATGTAGGTCGGTGTGTTGGAGTTACGGGACAAGCAGCCTGGGTTCATGGGGACAGGGTGATGTGTGGTGTTCTGTGAGGGGGCACGGGGGCAGCACCAACCTTAAAGCCCCCCGTGCTTGTGGGGGGGCAGGTGTCACTTGCTGTCATTGCTCAGGGTCCTTTGTTATGAAAAAAAAATAATGGTAAAGCGTGCCTCTCAGCCTAGGAGTGACATGGATAGAGAACTGGAGATAAGGGGGAATGTGAATGGGATCTGTAAGGAGATGAAACTTTCAATTTACCATTTATCAGGTTTATCTGAGATAAAGCAGCAGCTGTTTAAGCATTAAGTCAAGGGAAAAGACCGAGAACTTTCTGCCCAGGTGTTCCCTCTCTCGTTAAAGCTGTTCCAAAATGCCCTGCTGCTGGCTTTTATTCCCCATAAACTGCTAATATAATTAAAGATTAAGAGATAATCCAGCAATTAGTGACGAATAGTAGGCCCCAAACTTGTTCCTGTTTGACAGACCAGAACGTAATCTGTTTGAATTAGCCTGTTTCACATGTGCCTCCTCACCTTCCCAGCTCTAATCTGAAGTGTCAACACGCCGGGACAGCCACCGCCGCCTCCTGGCGCAGGGCAGTCCCCAGCAGGCTCCCAGCAGTGCCACCGCCCGTCCCGCACCCGTAGCAGCACCCGGGGCATGCCTGGGGGACACCGACCCTTCTTGGCTTCTGCAGCAGGGCCGGGTGCTCCCGTAGCTGTTGGGGCATCGTTCCTTGGGCTCACGCCCTTGGCCGGGCTCTTGCCCTTCAGTCGCGCAGCCCCGGTTTGTGGGAGCTGGGGTCTGTGTTCAAATGCTCCCCAGAAATGCAGCCGCTTGGGGTTGCTTCTGCTTGCCAGGAGCATGGCTCTTCCTGAGCAGGGGCAGGGAGCAAATCCTCCCTGCTGGGAAGGGCTGAGCAGCAGTCCAAAGCCCCTTGCTGTCTGCTGAGGCCGTGCAGATGCAATATGCTCCAGGAGCTTAAGGGATACGGGGGTGCCTTGGGAGCAGCAATGCAGAGGTTCCCTCCCTCCACAGGGTCACAGGATGAAAAGTTGCCTTACGTTGATGTTTTGTGGACCAGAAGGTGATTCCTCTATCCCAGAGGAAACCCAGGCCCTACTCTAGGACTGTGTGTTGATCCATGGCTGTGTGTTTCAAGGACACCCAAGTGGGGACCTCAGTGGCGTTGGCCCTCGCTCGCGCGCCGGTTAAGCTCCAAGTTGGCTGGTGCTGGTCCCCTGGCGCCAGGTGAAGTGAAGAAATGAAAACAACTGTTTTGCTGTTCTCTTCCAAGCTCCGTTACACTTCACAGGCCGTAGTTGTAGCTGTTATTGGCAGTTTGCTGCCGGCTCTGTACAATGTCAGTGTTGGTTAAAATCCTGTCCTCTAATCACTGGCAATGGCTGACTGTACGCTGCACTGTGCAATGCCACACGCTGTTCTCTAATTCGCAGTGTTTCCGATGGAAAGCAAATTCCTCCCCCCACCTTCTCCCTCTCCCCTCAGAAATGTGACTCATAAGCAGCCTTTGACTATCAGATCCACTTCGGTATTCTCTCGGCGAGGCTTCGATTACAGCTGATCCGCCACAGATCTGTAGCTGGAGTGAGGTCACTCCCGCTAGAGAAATAAGATCTCCTTTGTCTGTAAGGAAAATGCAACTAACCTTCTACTGTCTCTCCCGCAGGAACAAAAACGGGGACCTGCTCAATTCCCTCTGGGTGTTTTTGTCCTGATTTCTTGTCCACCTCTCGCTCGCAGCACAGGGTACCAATAAGGCTCTCCCGAAACTGAGCCCAGCTGAGACCGCGCATGTCTGTCACTTGCCTAATGCCTCTCTGCCACCTTTAGCTCTTTCTTTGGAGAGGGGGAGCCGCTCTTCATGCTCGAAGACTTTCCATCCGCCACTTGGAGCATTTCTTTCATACTCGCTAAAATTCGGACCTACATGTATATGCTTCCCAGTGTGTGGCCAATGGGTTTCAAGTGCCTTTGCCATCACCTTTATAGCTGGAGTGGGTGCGTGGGAGCGTGTCCGTCCGTGTGCTGGCTGCAGTGCCTTGCTGTGTGTGTTGTGCAGGTGTCTGTGCTCCCAGCACCTGGCCCGGCGCGGGGCCGCCCCGAAGCTCCCTCATGTGAGTACGCCCGGGTCCCCTGGGGCCGGCCCTGCCCCGGGCCAGAGCGGTGCGAGAGTGGCGTGCTCCTGGCCCCGGCACGGAGCGCTGCGTGTGCACGGTGGGGAGTCCTGGCTGACCTCTGTAGTCTTGTCTTGTCGTTTCAGTGGTGTGCGGACAGATGAAGCTTGGCCTGTTTTTACTCTCTGTGTTTTTCCTTGTCTTTTTTTATTCCCTCCTCATCTTCATCGCACTCTGCCATCAAACAAAACAAACTTTCATCTCTCAGATCAGCGAGAAGGTTGGTCCTTTTCACTTCTTATCCATCTACAGTACGCCACGTCAGATGGGACTTTTCCAGTAGGGAGAGGAGAGCCATCCCCCAAAGGGGAGGGGGCCCTGCAGACTCTGGCTCCCTTCCAGGCACGGCCAAAGTGTGCCTGATGAAATCTGCTTACTGTTTGCTGTGACTCTGCTGATGGCATTGATACTTTGCTTGCATGTCTGTGTCGCTTGAGGTATGAAATGTACAGAATGCATTTTGCATGCAAATACCAGCCAAGATGGTTTTATCCAACGGTGGGGTGGGAAGGAGTGCATGCTGCTCTACGTGGGGTCCTCCTCCAGCCTGTGCTAGGTGCCAGTCCAATACCTCTGAACTGCTGCTGCTGCTTGCTGGCCAGAGCTCAGGAGTGGTCTTGGGAAGCAGGGATCAGAGATCTCCAACCCCCTGGTGAGCTGCTAGGGACAGCAGGTACCTCCTGTGGTTTTAATACTTTCTCTAGAGTGATCAAGGCTTGGGGCAGCTGGCCATGCTGATGGCACCTTTCCTGTTCCTCAGCTGGCCCCATGCTGGTGGCAGCCACTTCTCTGTGCTGGACAAGGGCCCTTTGCATGAGAAGGGCACAGGCAGGGTTGCCTCCCCTCTCTTCCTTGGGGTTGGGCCTTGATTTCTCTGGCAGGAGAGCAGGGAGCACTGGTGGAGGCCTCAGCTTTTCCTCAGATGGCGCAGGGATGCCCATGGTGGCATGCGCAGGAGCTCCACAAACCCCAGGTCACCCTTTGCCCTGCTCAGAGAGAGCAAACCAGAGGTGACTGAAGGACAGTAGCAAAAGGCAAACGCCGCTTTTAAATTAAATCTAGCTCCAGAGCTCGCTGGAGGCTGCTGTTTTTGGCAGAAGGCCTGAGCTGGTTTCCAGAGCTGACTCCCCCACCAAGCAGCACTGCGCGGGGCAGAGGGATGCTCGCAGTGCCCCTGGGGCCCGGGGCTACTCCCGGGTGGCACGGGGAAGAGACCCTGGCTCCCCTGCACGTGCCATCAGGCAGCTGCGTGAGTTGATCTTACAATCATCGCTGGAACAAGTTTTAACAAGTTGTCATAGCAGTTGTTCCAGTACAGTGACTTCGCTCCCGTTTCTCTCCCCGGAACGTGCTCTCATTTAGATTGTACTGAGACACGGGGCCCTGGTTGTTTACCCTCTAAAAATAGATTTCATAGAGGATAAAATTACCTGAGCCCAAGACAATGATGGAAAATGAGAACAGGGAAGAAAAGAGACGAAATTAAAGCCGAGGCCCAAAGCTTCCCAGATTTCAGTGAATTTGGAGCACCGCTGTGATGGCTCGGGCACCTCTGGAGAGCAAACCTTTGACAGGGCACTTAAACGTTTTAGCCGCATGGCTTAGCTGAGGGGAGGCAGCCGAGAATGGATATAAGCCAGCGGGAGCGGATAATTTCTCATTCTTTCTGCCGACCCCTCCTCCCCACCCCACCAAAAATACCCACGTATACAAATATTTAATGTGAAGCCAGAAATTAGTTTCTAAATATTCCAATGGGATTTGCCGTGCTTATAATTTGTTTGGCACTGATAATTACATCTTACGTTTTTCCAGCTTTACTTAAAACTGTGTACTGCTCACCCATGCATTTAATTATTGCTCTGTGACTGCTACAAGGTTATTTATTAACGAGTTATTTTATCTTGATACAGTGGATCTTTTCTCTTATTCTCCTCCTTAATGTTGTGTTATTTTCATCAGAGAAATTTCAGAGAGTGAATGCAAATTGCAGAGCTCCACAATCTCGCTCTCCCTTACTTTGCTATTAGTATGTCAGTATGCTGAATGCTGATGTGTCTCCTGTGCTGCACCACTGTAATGATATATCCTCTTTTATATGTGGTTGTCAGCGCAAATAATTAGACCTAAAAGTTATAGCTGAAATATAATCCAAAAATGGCAAGGCCCTGTTTTGGAAATTGTCTATAAAATGTCAGCACTCAAGGATGCATTGGAAGCATAAATAGTACAGCATTGTTTGAGCACAAGATTAGACTGTAAATGCATTTTTTCTGGTTCCAATTTTTTCTCTCCTGCTGTTGATTCTGTCAATAGATTGTGAGACACCAGCAACTGACTTTCCATTTGAAGTCCTCCCTTGAAATGATAGCGCTAGGGAGAGATGAAAGGTGTCTACAGATGAGTAAACCGTGCAGACTGATGAGCGTGTTCGAGGAGAGCTCCTGAACGAGCCCCTTCCAGCTCGGAGGCGGCGGTGCTGAGGAGGGCAGCGGGTTTGGGGCAAGGCAGAAGTGTGCCTAGGGTGAGGAAAGAAGAGGTCCCGCATCGCTGCCGGCTGGAGGGAGGGGTGGTAGCACTGCCGTTTGCCCAGCTGTGCTGCAGCTGAGAGCCAGCAGGGAGAAGCAGCCGGGTTTCCCCTGCCCCAGCAGCACCACAGCATCTCGGGAACACGGGCACGTCCCACTGGTGCCATCGTGTCGCCAGCAGGGCCTCAGCATGCAAAAGAGGGACTGACAGCACGGGCCTGTGAGCCTTGAACGCTTTTATGCCCAGAGCTCAGAGCCGCCACCCCTTGCAGAGAGCAGCAGGGAGGGGTTCCCGGTTCTCCAGGGGGTAACGTCACCCTCAGAGGGAACCTGAGACCTGAGGACGCAGCCGCTCCTGGTGGAGGGAGCCGGGCAATCGATTCTCGCTCTTTGCTCTCCAGGCAAGGAATGTGCATGTTAATGCATGCTGAATTATTAACGTGATTCAATCTCAACCTGCGGGGCTGTCCTGTTGCCTGCTCCCCTCCTTCCCCCTGGTGGTGCCCCCATCTCCCCACCACCCTTCCTCCCTGTCCTGTGGGATCGGGGCACAGGCTCGGGCTGCGCGGTGCTGCTCACACCCCAGGGTTGCACTTCGCTTCCCAGGGCCCAGTCTCTGAGCAGTGCACAGCATAGAGCCCTTAACGCTGCCTGGTCTTGGAGTGGACGGCGATGAATCTCATTTTTGACACTCTGCTGGTTTAACTAAACCTCTGAATTCTGCTATTGTCCATCAGAATGATTTTAATATTCACAGTAATTTTCCCTGTGCTGTTCTTGCAAAACCTCCCAACCACCTCCTCAGATCTTTATCCAAAAAGAAGATTGAAAAAAACAAAATTGTGAATTCTTGTCAAGAAAATTATAATAAAAAGGGAAATTTCATTGCTGCAATAAATGAAGAACAACAAATTTTCTGAAGCAGTTAATGTAGCATCGTGGGCTGTGCTAGCCCATAGATTTGACTTGTAAATTGGGCAGATCTTCTGAAGAGTGCTGCTGTTTGAGGGGTTACACTGATTTAAATTATTACCAGGCTCCTATGCTAGAAAAGCAAGAGACTTAAAGTGCTGGCTTGAGCCCGAGGAATGTGTTGATGGTGCTCTGCAAGCTGCTGTGAGATCTCTGCCAGCTCTCGCTAATGCTAACTGACAGCAGCTCCCCTTCTCCCTCCGTGCTGGCTGGGACGAGAAGCTGCCACTCATCCCCCCGTGAGGACAGGAGGCTGGTGGAGCCCGTCCTTTCCTCTGCACGTGCTCCTGCCAGGGCTCGTCCAGGCCAGATTGCTCAACAAAAGCCTTGCCCTGACCCTCTCCCACCTCCCAAGGTGAGAGCTGGCCCCGGCTCTGTGCCAACTCCCTGGGCAGGCGCCGCTTCTGCAGGACACATCGAGGGGGACAGGGCACCGACGGGGCTCAGCGTGTCCCCAGGAGGGTCCTGAGAGCCAGTGTGGGGTGTGCTGCCTCTGGTCTCACAGGTTTGGGTGCATGCTGGGCTCCGACCCTCCTGCATGGCCTCTGTCCTCTGACCTCAGCTCACACCGAGTCACTGCGCGCCGTCCCGCTCGCTGCTCGGCCCCAGCACCGCTTGCTCCCTGACTCCTGTGGCCTCCAGTGCCTGCCGGCCTGTTTGCCTGGTGCATGTGCATGAGCACTCCCTGCACACCTATGGCTTTGTCCTCCAGGTTTTGCTCTTTTTTTTTATTTATTTATTTTAATGCAATGTGGGTGGGTGGTTTTGGTCCTTGGATGGGGACGGAAGTTGAACAGCTGAAATAATTCGACGCCATATGCATCGGAAAATGAAAGCTGACGTTTAATGAACGGTGCTGGGTTGCTTTGGTTGGAAGTACACCATCATGTTAAACCATTGCCATGTCCATCAGGTTAACTCCGTATTCTCATGACCGCGTAGCGCTTGAGTACACTTTGAGTTCTGTCTCGGTTGGGGAGCGCTGCCCCGTCAGTCAGGTAACGCCTCACTGGCGATCGCTCATGTAGCTATTGATTTCAGATTTAATAATTGATTAAAAGAAACAACCAGCAAGACTTTGGATATAGACATTAAAAAAAAGAAAAGAAAAGCCAGTATCCTTCCCCTGCCTGGTAAGGAGCTAATGAGCCCTGTTTTGTCACCGAGACGACGTGTAGTACACACGCGATGTTGACAGCATTGTCTCATTTATCACGAAGCCTCAGCGCTGTTGTACATGCTGGCGCGGGGGCTTCCGTCTTCAGTCTATTTCTGCAAGCCTGTTGGTTGGGGGATGACTCATCAAAGGGAGCGCTAGGTTTGGTTTGGGGACAGCCAGCTGAGCGAGCAGCACCGCCACCTCCGCGGCTCGCCGGGGGGCAGCGTCCGCACTGGCCGTGGGGAAGCGGCGGGGCCGGCACAGACCCCGGGCTGGTGATGCCCATGGTGTCTTGTGAGCAGGCCCCGCTCAGGCTCCTGCCCCATATCCGCCTTCCCCAGAGCTCCACCAGCCCCGTTGGAGGGGTGTCAGGGCAGGGAAGGGCTCCTCGGGTGCCAGCCGGGTGAGAGCCACCGATGCTCTGTGCCGCCCTTCCAGTGGAGGAGGCTAGAGCAGGGCAGGGCTGCTGGGCAGGACACGTTTGGGCAGTTTCCCTTTTTAACTACAGACTAAAATGAGCTTGCCCAGAGGAGACAAAGATTTACCGAGCACAGTTGTTTCTCTACCCTTGCTTAAATAGGCCCATAACACTAACCCTGAAGAAGGGGCCTCATTTCTCAGTGTCGTTTTCCTGACGGGAATGCATATGGCAGGCAGCTTTAGAGCTTTATTGTAGCTGAGAGTTGCTTACAAATAAGTCTTGAATGAAATACCTAGCGAGGGATTGATATGAAGAGAAGCTGTGCAATGAAATAAGGAGGAATACATCTCCCAAAGTGCTGCCACGAAGGTGGGGAGGGTTCTGCCAGCCCCGCACTCTCCTGTCAAGATGGATATGATCTCACATCTGTCAGGATTAGTTCTCTCCTGCCCAGCAAGGTGATCTGTTCAGGCCCTGACAATGTCATGCAGCTCTGGTGACTATTTTTTTCTGAGCCAATGTAGAACCTGAGTTACATTTTGAAAGGAATTATATTTTATTTAGCAGCACACGTGTGCTAATTCAGAAAGAAAGCCTTCTGCTGCCCCTGCCCAAACCCTGCGAGGTTTAGGGGACAGGTTGCTTTACTCTAGAGCTAATAAATTGAGCAGGTAATTCTGTTTTGCAGAGCTTCAGTAGGCCCTGCACAGAGAGATTGTGTGACTGGCATTTGTGCATGCTGTCTAATTAGAGGGATGTAATTTAAATGGAGAAACGTTTCATGTTAGTAATATGATTTTAAAAGACTATGTTTGGAGGGAATGGACTGAGCCATTCCTTAATGAGTTCTTCTAATAAGACGCCAGTGGCTAAGGAAGGAGAGAAAAGCGTGCACAATTTGGCAAAGCAGCGAACAGCTTCTGCGCTTCGTTTTATCCGTCCCGAGGGATAGAAAGGCAAAGCTGTCGAAGCCCCCTCGCGTCCCCCTGCAGTGCAACTGAGTGCTCGCTGCTGCTTCTGTCCCCCTACTAGCTGTCTCCTCCTTGTTTCAGTGCGCCGTGTTGCTCCTCGATTCTCAATCCCTCCGAGCAACCACGAGGTGATGCCAGGGGGGAGCGTGAACCTGACGTGCGTGGCAGTAGGTGCTCCAATGCCCTACGTGAAGTGGATGGCTGGCGTGGAGGAGCTGACCAAAGAAGACGAGATGCCCGTCGGCAGGAACGTCCTGGAGCTCAACAACATCATGCAGTCCGCCAACTACACCTGCGTGGCCATCTCCTCCCTTGGCATGATTGAAGCCACGGCCCAGATCACTGTCAAAGGTAAGGAGTTATTCTTCGTGATCCTCCTGCGTGGGTTTCAAAGGTGTAGACCTACCCCAGAGTGTTTTGGGTGCAGCCAACTGACTGCATTCTCCTGTGACTTTTCCACCTTGCAAGGGAAGTTCCCAAACGCACAACCTTTTCCTTCCTTCCTTCCTTCCTTCCTTCCTTCCTTCCTTCCTTCCTTCCTTCCTTCCTTCCTTCCTTCCTTCCTTCCTTCCTTCCTTCCTTCCTTCCTTCCTTCCTTCCTTCCTTCCTTCCTTCCTTCCTTCCTTCCTTCCTTCCTTCCTTCCTTCCTTCCTTCCTTCCTTCCTTCCTTCCTTCCTTCCTTCCTTCCTTCCTTCCTTCCTTCCTTCCTTCCTTCCTTCCTTCCTTCCTTCCTTCCTTCCTTCCTTCCTTCCTTCCTTCCTTCCTTCCTTCCTTCCTTCCTTCCTTCCTTCCTTCCTTCCTTCCTTCCTTCCTTCCTTCCTTCCTTCCTTCCTTCCTTCCTTCCTTCCTTCCTTCCTTCCTTCCTTCCTTCCTTCCTTCCTTCCTTCCTTCCTTCCTTCCTTCCTTCCTTCCTTCCTTCCTTCCTTCCTTCCTTCCTTCCTTCCTTCCTTCCTTCCTTCCTTCCTTCCTTCCTTCCTTCCTTCCTTCCTTCCTTCCTTCCTTCCTTCCTTCCTTCCTTCCTTCCTTCCTTCCTTCTCTGCCTCTTTCCCTCTCTTCCTGTTCTGTTGCTGTCCTTAAGACGTGCTCCCTGCCGCTGTCTCACAGGTAGCCTTGCCCAAAAGGGAGCGTTACTGCTGATTGCTGACCGCTGGGGATGGGGCAGGTCGCCCAGACAGCTGCCTGCTGTGAGGCTGAACTACGTGCCCTGCCTTTCCCATTGAGGGCCAAGCAGGCTCACACTGTCCCTCTCCTCTTCTCCTTGCAGCTGATTTGTAGCTCGGATTTTCACAGAAATGTCATCCTTGGAGTCTGCCTGGTCTCGCAGGCTGCCTCGTGCACTGTGGCCACCTTTAGCACCGAGCCCCTGCTTGAACAAATCACAGATCTGAGACTTAGCCCCCTCTGACCTGGTGATTAACAGCAAATTCTCCTTTCCCTGGTGCTAGGCAGAGGCTGCTTTTAACCTCAGCCACACACTGCTCCCTTCGCTCACAGTGCCTGCTGCGTGGTGCCTGTTTTCTTACAGAGGAAAGGGGTTGCCTCGGTTGTAGTACCTACCCGAGGGTGTGCAGGAGAAAGGGGCAGGATGGGGAGGTGGTTTGGGTGTGGAGAGGAAGCGGGGGCTGCTCCACTGCACTGATGGGTCCTGGTATTTACCCCCTTGGTCCTGGGAAGGCTCTGCCTCGCTCCCCCTCCTGCTGGTGTGGTGTCCGCTGCCACCCCAGGACTTGAGTCCCTTGCCTTCCTCCTGGTTTCTCTGTCGTGTCTGCACCTTCGCTTTGGATAGCTCAGAAGAACGAAGTACTTGGGAACCTTGATTTTGGGCTGAGCATTTTTCCTATTCCCACCTCATGCACAGCTGCATTACAAGGCACTGATGACTTTAACTAGAGCGGTTCGTAGGAGGTTTAAACTTACTTTAGACTTAAATTCACTCATTGTCTTAACGTATTTGTGTACTCTGCAGATCTCTCTCATGCGTACTCTCTTTCTTTGTTCTTTTGGTAAAATGGCAAATCTGGAAATGTTTGCTTGCAGTAGCTACGTTCTCATTAACACTTCAGAGATGTCAGTGTCACAGAGTTCTTGTGTAACAGTTTGTCGTCTGGTTGCAGTTTGACACACCACCCAGTGAAATAGTCGATGTGAAAGTTGGTAATTTCTCTGGCTGTATCCCTCCTGCATGCACTGTAATACTCGCAAGGCATTCCCCCATCAACCCATCTAACAGCACTGTCCATGAACTCCCCGGGGCCTAGGGTGCTGCCTCTGGAAGCAGGGGCGTAGCTCCAGATGACTTGCAGTGCTCCGATTGCTTTACTGTATCCCTTTGTAAATCAGCTGTAAACCTGGCTGCTGGGGCCGGGCCAGCCCAGCCCAGCAAGCACCTTCCCACTGCCAGCTGAACCCCCATGACAGAAACATTCCTGCATCCCCGTTGAATTACCTTTATTTAGCCTGCTGCTGGTAAGTGCGTCAAGCACATCTAATAACATGATTGCTCTGTTTATCCTTCCATTAAGAACCACTTCAAGCAATATATGGTAATATAAAAATGCATGTTCTAGACTATGAAATGATTTCTGCCTTTTAAAGAAGAATGTTAATGGGAGGTGGCAGCTCCATTTTTATCCCCGTGCACATTGCAGGGTTTGAGCTGACTGAATTATTTAAATCGCACCTCTCTGCCTTCCAATTGCAGCGCTGCCAAAACCTCCAACGGAGCCATTAGTGACTGAAACGACAGCTACCAGCGTGACCCTCACCTGGGATTCGGGCAACTCCGACCCCATTTCGTATTACGTCATCCAGTACAAGTCCAAGTCCTTGGAGGGTCAGTTCCAGGAGGTGGACGGTGTGGCAACGACCCGCTATAGCATAGGTGGGCTCAGCCCCTTCTCGGAGTACGAGTTCCGGGTGATTGCAGTCAATAACATTGGCAGGGGTCCCCCCAGCGAGCTGGTGGAGGCCCGGACAGGAGAGCAGGCTCCTTCAAGTCCCCCCCTCAAAGTCCAGGCGCGGATGCTGAGCGCCAGCACCATGCTGGTCCAGTGGGAGCAGCCGGAGGAGCCGAACGGACAGATCCGAGGGTACCGCGTTTACTACACCACCGACCCGCATCTGCCTTTGAGCATGTGGCAGAAGCACAACACCGATGACAGCCATCTCACCACCGTGGGGAGCCTCATCACAGGGACCACATACAGCATCCGTGTCCTGGCCTTCACTTCGGTGGGCGACGGGCCCCCCTCGGACATCATCCAGGTCAAAACGCAGCAAGGGGGTACGTATGGAGTGGGGTGCCGTGCCCCCGTGCCCTGCCCCAGTGGTGTGCAGCTCAGCTGTGTGTCTGCTCTGCACCAGGTGTCACAGCTGCACTTGGTGCTCAAATGATGGCGTGTCCAAGTGGTATCCCCACCCCGCAGCCGGCAGATTTAAGCTGTCGGCTTGCACCAGGGAACTAGGATTGATCTCTGTGCAAGTAACGCAGCCCGCTGTTTTGTCTGGGCTGTGATGGCTAAAAATGTGACACAAGGCCCTGGATTTGTATGTTGGCACCTATGCAGCCTTGCCAGGGTTTGAGTACACGCGTGGAAGTAAGGAGCTGTGATGTAGTCGGGGTCTGGAAGTAAGCATGAGTCCCATAATCACCTGCTGGGTCCCAGCTGTGCTTGCTTGCTGGCCAGGATATTCCAAGAGTCCCATACTGGTGAGAGGGAAGAAGGGAGGGTCCAGAAGGAAGGCGTGAGGATCCTCCCAAGGTGAAGCATGGATTCTGCAAAGCCATGAGACTCTTCTCCCTGCATCTGCCTCCTGGCACTAACCATGTGTTTGGTCCTCAGTTCCTGCCCAGCCAGCTGACTTCCAGGCAGAGGCAGAGTCTGACACCCGCATCCTGCTGACCTGGCTGCCCGCCTCTCAGGAACGCATTACCAAATACGAGCTGCTCTACTGGGAAGGAGAGGATGGCGTTCAGGTGAGTATCTCTGCTTCAGCAGCACTTAGAGCCAGACATTCAGCAGCTTGAGAAGGGGCTCTGCTTGAGCTGGGCTGACAACAGGACTCTTCCTTCACCATGTTCCTTCTGTCCCACGGGTGTGTGATGGGGTCCAGCAGTCTCGGTCTGGCTCCTGTGTAAGTGACCTCAGCAGTGAGTGTTGATTCCCAGCAAGGTAGCTGGTAATAGCTTGGGACTGGAAGGGCTCCAGAATGCAATGGCACCATCCCTGATGCATCTGTACTGCTGGTGTCTTTAAATACTTCCACATGGGTCTGAAATGGCCTTCAAAATCTGCCTGTAGCTCCTAGACTCTCCAGAGCACTTCAGGAGCAGATTGAGGCTGGCCTAGAGAGAGCCCTTCCACATTTACTGCCAGATCACTAGAAGTTCAGCTCTGTGCATATCAAAATTAGCACTGGCATCAGGGCACCACAGTGAGCATTGTGCTGTGGCAGCATCGCAGTGTCCCATAGTCCTCTCCTCCCCCTGGGTTTTATAATGGCATGAAAGCTAGCAAAAATAAGTGTCTGCCAAGTGAAGTGTCAGCAAAACCAGCCTTCAGTCAGGGCTGTTCAGGTGCATTGGAGGTCTTGACTGCTTGGGGACGAGGGCTTCACTATTTCACAGGCAAACACCACGTGTTGGGAGGAATGTTGGAGCTGAGCACCAGCTTTTCTCTCTTCTCCAACTACACCAAATAACTTGTGTTTCCCTTCATTTGCCAGCAAAAGGTGGAGTTTGACCCAACCTCGTCATACGCTGTGGAAGGTCTCAAACCAGACACGCTGTATAAGTTCCGGCTGGGTGCCCGCTCTGAGCTGGGGGTAGGAGTCTACACCCCCACCATCGAAGCCAGAACTGCCCAATCCAGTAAGTGTTTGACACTGCCCTACTGAAGGCAAAGCAAAAGCAGTCCAGTTCCCATCACCTGGGCATGGAGCAGCTCGGTGCCTCTGCCCTTGGGTGACCGCCGGCGTGTAGTTTGCTAACGGGCGTAATGGGGAAGGTCAGCTGAGATTTTGGATCAGGGCTCTTTGGCAGAGGGGGTGCACCCAAGTGGTAAGTTCTTTCGTTATGTCCCTTTGATCATGCTGTCTTTCCCTAAGGGTAGGTTCATAAAAACTGATGGAGGAGTGAAACAGACTGGGAAATTGCTTTGGAGAGATTGATTTGAGTGGGTTTGTGCATCTCTATGAATTTACTCCCATGCAGACGAGCTGTCTGGATGGGCAGCGTATGGGTGTTCGCCTGGCTCTAAGTGACTGTCTCCAAGCCATTGGATTTTCACCCCTTCACTCCCCATTCCAGCAGCCTTGCATCTCCAGGAGCCCTTCCCTGGTCCATGCACTTGGTTGCAAGGTGAGGCATCTTTTGAGGCCAGATGTGCCCGTGGCTGTCGGGTAGCTGGAGGAGTGAGCTTGGGAGAATGGCTGTTTGTCTGGGTTGTGTGACCAAGCCAGGCTGCTGCTTCTGAGGCTGCAGCGCTGGGGGAAACCAGAACAAGCTACAGCAGAGTTAATAGGGAGGCTAGATAACGAAGTGACCCAGGCAATATCACTTTCATCCTCACTCTGCCCCATGTGATCACAGAGCTGGAGTTCTCATTGCTCTGGTTGGCAGCTCAAAGAGCTGCGCATAAGCAGATTAGGGCTATCAAAGGGCCTGCGATAAGCTCGTTTTCACTAACGATTTTTGGGCTTGCTATTATGCAAAGAGCATTAAAAAGGGGAAAAAAGACATTTCCGTTTTCACCGCCTGTCTGGGATTTACTAGCCATGTGGGGTGAGCAGTTGGCAAAGGCAGCCAGCCTTCCCTGCAGGGAGGGCGCTGGCATGCACAGCAGCAGCGAGCCTGAGACGGCCATTAGAAAGGGAGCTCGGGCAGGGAAGAGCAGCTCTGCTCAGTACTGGAACGACCTTCTCTTTGAGGGAAACTCAGCTTCATTACCATATCAGTCGCAAGGATTCCTGCACCCTGTTAAGCGAGCTAATGGTGCCTCGGTGCTGCGAGATAGACAGGTATGAAAAAGGAGAGCGGTTCGGATCAAGCAGTTATAAATGCTTGAACATTGAGAACAAGTTCAGAGCAGGGGGATTTGTATACCTGTTTCAGAGGTTTTGTATTGATAGGCAAAGGCTGAAGCAACTCCTCTGCCTCTCAATTTCATCAGTGGGTGCTCATATCGTTGAACACAGTTAATCAAAGACAGCCTTGTGTGTAAATGAGTCCTCCAGGCTCACAACAGTCCAACTAAGAGCAGCCTTTGCTTTGTGGACATCTTCCCACGACCTGCTCCATGTGCTGGCTGCTCACAGGAGATCTCAGACTGGTCTGTTTCTAAGGTTGTCACTTCACTGGACAGTGGAGCAGTAGCTTCTGACATCTGTTCAGGAAGAGAGATGGGGACAGGCTGGAAAAGATTCAGCCCAAAGCCACAGGAATAACTTGGTTTGTCCAGTAAAACACTGATGTACCTCAGAGTTCTTCAGTTTATCCAAAAAGCAGCTGGGTCATGGCTTATAGGCCCCTACTTGAGAAGCTTTCTAATGGCACTCTTTATTCTCCAAGAAAAGTGCTTGACAGTTACTCCTGGGCTATTCAGTGAGGCTGACACACCGCAGGTTGAGGAGTCCCAGGGCAGGGTGGATTCTTACATCCTGGGGGTCTCAAAGTCAAACAGGTCTTTCGAAAAGCTTTGCTCTAGCTCAGCAGAAGTTGTGTGCACAACAAATGACTTCCAGGTAGAAATTCTTTGGTCTGCACTTAACACCACCTTGTGTTAGATGGTTGGATTGGTCCCCTGTGACCTTAAAACTTATTAATCTGGGAAGACTGTTGCTCCCAGCTACAAATTGGCCTCTTTCCTGCGCTCTTCCATCTGGCTGTGCTGAGAAAGGCTGTTAGATCTCAGAGGATGACATGTTCAGGTGGGGCACGAACCACAGGAGCAGACAGACTCCTGCTTTCCAAAGAGCCTGTCTTCAGGCTCTGTTCCTGGCCCTGACAAGCCAGACAGGGGTAAGGCAGGAGGCACATCCTTGATAATGAGTCACTAATGGGCTGGAGGGAGGTGTCTGCATTGCTGCTGCTGGCTCTTCTCATGGCATCCCTGCTTAGGAGCAGTGGGGGTGTTTGTCCAGGAAGGCCAGAGGGGTGCAGAGCCCCTTCACACCCTCCCACCTGCCTCCTGGGCCATCTTTCCTGCTAAGCTGCTTGCTTAGCTGCTGGGCACCCTGCAAAAAGTACGAGCACGGCTGCTCCAAGGGGCTGAGGAGCACGGGGGAGTTCTCCAGGAGCCTGCAGCACCTCAGGCAGTCAGCGTGCTGCAGGAGGGGAGCGGCAGCAGCTCCGTGCCCACCAGGCCTCACCATTAACATGCTGTTCTCGCTTCAAGTCTGAAGGTGGATTTGAGGCTGCCTGTTCCCCAGTACGAGCAGTAGGTGGGCTGGAGGGGCGCACAGGGCTGGGGGGAGGCTGGATGGAGCAGCTCAGAGAGGGCAGTGCTTGCACCGTGTGCCTGTGGGTGCCACCCAGCCTGCTCTCTGCTGACCCCAGCAGGGCCACCTTCACTCCTTATACATTTTAAGTTGATCCTGCTTATGTTACCAAGTTTTATTTTGCTTTCTTTAAGTGTTTATCTGAGTTTGTGCCTTGTACATCATGTGTGTGACTCTTACCCAGTCAACAGCCAGCGTTTGACCTGCCCGTGCTGCCAGCCAAAATTTTGGAGAAGGAGCTCACTGCTGCATCCTGAAGGGTGCTGTGGAGGCCCAAAGCCAGAGCAAGTCTCTGCTGTGAGAGGCTTCTCTATAGACAATGGCAAAGGAAAGGCTTGCCAAGCTTCTTACATCTCACCTGTCCCCTCTGAGGGATGCCACCAGGCTCTGTCTTATTCTTTCCCTGAATTCACTCTTGCTGTTGCTTTGGTGCTGTATCTTCTTACTCTCTTCCCTGCCACTTCTCTATTTGATTAACCAGAAGTGTGTGAGGATTCGTTTTCTACCCCTACTCCCCTCCAGTACACCAGCTGGCAGGGCCGTTTCCGCTCTGCCTGCCTCAGGAAGACAACTGCCTGCTTCCACACATGGCTTTGGCTTCTCTTTCCTCCAGCGCAGCCCACAGCCACAGCCCAGCTCTGCCCAGGCACCAGCTCTGCCCACTCTCCGTCCATCTTTCCTCTTCCCAGGCTCCGTGGATGGGTCCCAGTCCCTGAGCACAGAAGCGGGCACTGAGGGTTATGAGCAGCCTGCAGCTGCCTCTGCAAGCGGGCGGCTCTTGTTCCCAGCAAGCAGAGGTCACTGGTGGCATTGGAGGTCCGGTTGTCTCCAGCTTGCCCAGATCTTCTTCCACTGCCATCCCATGCCCAGCACACTGAGGCGCAATTGTTGGGTGTTTTAATTAGCTAAGCTCCCTGCTGCTCTCCGGGGTGATGCAGGTTGTGTTCTCCTGTGAGCAGGCAGGCCAGACTGTCCCTGTGCCCCTGAAAGGCGAGCTCAGGTGCACTGATGGCTTCAAGGACTGCAGCATGGGGAGAAGCACCAGCTTCTCCTCCTGCATTTCTGGGTTTCTGGGTGCAGTGAAAAGGGGAAAGCAGCCCTTCACCCACCATGGCAAAGTAAGATGCCTTATACTCCCTTATTGCTTGGCCAGATGTCTTCCTAGCCTTACAACTGTGCGCTTTTTTGATGGTGGTGCCCTGCCCTCTCTGCTTAGGGCTCTTGCTTTCCATGCAAGCACCCAGGGATGCACCCATCTCCCTTGTCCCTCCCACAACCACATGGGCTCCTTCCCTTCTTTTGGCTTCTGCCCTCATGATAGACACCTGAGCACAGCTCCCCTCCTCTTGAGTGCCGCCTGCGGCAGCAAGGCACAGCCTGGACAACACAAACCCCTCTGCAGGGGTCTCTATTACTGGAGGCCCTGTGACATCTCCGTAGCATCCCAGGCCAAATGAGGGGGCTGCTGCTCCTGTGACAGGGCTCCCATGCTGCCAGGGTGCTGGGCGGAGCAGAGCATCCCTAGGGCACTTGCCCAGTTGGGTGCCTTTTCCAGCCTTGCAGAGCTATTGTCCTGCTGCAAGATTGCCACAGCCCTCAGTCATCTCTCCTTTCCTGCTCCCTCTCGTTCCCCAGATTTGTTTCACTTCTTTTTCCCAGCAATGTTGTGTGGACAGGACTGGTCCTCATCCACTGCCCAAATGCTCTTCCTCCCCTGTGGTCAGTTAGCCCTGCTGGGGCTTAGAAGCTGCCTCAAACTGCAGGTGGTTTTTCACCTGGGAGGGATCAAGACCTGCCTACCTTCTCCAGCAAGCTGCCGAGGCAGGTAGCCAGTTTGGGAGGCACGAAGCAGCCAGTCGCAGGTACGAGGCACCCGTGCAGAGCAGCACACCCGTGCTACCTCCTGGTTGTGCCCGGCGCCTGGCTCCCTCCTGGGTGAGCTGCTGCTCGCTGCTGACAGTCGGGATTTCAAACTCTGCCTGGGCGCACCCCAGCCAGCCTCAGCCACCCGCCTTCCCTGCCCTCTGTTGTTTCCTTCACTTGTCTGGGAGCGGGCTTTTGTGCAGTCTGGTGTGTGAGCTTCTCCTTCTGCCATTCCTGCCTTCTGTAGCTTCCTGCCTCTTCTGGCTTCCATCTGCTTCAGATCCTCACTGAGAGCATCTCCCTTCTCCTTACCAGTCTCTCTCTCTCCCTTTACTCCTATTTGCTGCTTGTAAAGTCAGTGTCCAGAACTGCACTGGGAGAAGCTGTTCCCTGATGCAGAAGAGCATTTCTGTCCCCGTGCTGTTCATCAGGCCTTCAAATACAAATTGCCCCAGTGCCATCTTTGGTGACCCCCAAGGAAGGCAGGCAGACATCCAGGAAGCTACTGGCTGCATTTTGTGCATCCGTTCGGTGCTCAGTTGGCTGGGTAAAAGTTCCCTGTGCATTTTGGTTTGTCCTTCCACTCATTTCCCTTCATCTCCCCACTTCCTTCATTTATTTATCCCCAGCCCCCTCCGCCCCACCCCAAGAAGTCGAGTGTGTAAGCACCAGCTCCACCACCATCCGGGTAAGTTGGGTGCCGCCGCCTGCCCAGAGCCGCAATGGGGTCATCACCCAGTACTCCATTGCCTACCAGGCAGTGGAAGGAGATGACAGCACCAAGCATGTGGTGGATGGCATTGGACGGGAGCACTCCAGCTGGGAGATCAAGGACCTGGAGAAATGGACCGAGTACAAGGTGTGGGTAAGGGCTCACACCGATGTGGGGCCAGGACCGGAGAGCGTCCCCGTGCACGTGCGCACTGACGAGGATGGTAGGTGTTACCGAACTGCTCCCTCAGCTGCCCCGGGGTGACCAGTGCTGCCCTAAATGAGGTGTTTGCAGAGGGGAGAGGGAGTGGGGATGTGATCCCTGGCAGTGCTGCCGGGAGCAGTGCTTTGGTCGGCTGCTTCAGGCAGCAGGTGAAGGCGTCACGGTGCTTTGGCTTTCCGGTGCTGTATGGTGGTGAGTTCCCTTTTCCTGAAGGCAACGTGAGCTCTGCCAGCCAAAGGCTTCTCGCATTGTGAGAGCAGGACTTAAAGTTTACTTGTTGACCTGAAATCCAGCAAACTAAGAAGGAGAAATGAAATCCATTTGAAACTTGTAGATATCGCAGGAAAGCTGCTTCCCGCCCCGGCTTCCAGGCAAGCCACAGCTTATATAAATCTGCTCTTCCGCTCAAGAGTCAGAATATCGCATGTACAGAGCACTTTACTGGAAACGACAGCTTTAAAGAGAAATTGCTTTGTATTAGCAGGGCTGTCAGTTATGTCATCATGACTTAAGCCATTTCCTTTGAAAGTGCCAGAGCTCAGGGTGACAGTAGGAACTTCCATGGCTTCACGCTGACCCCAGAAGCTGCAGATTTAATGGGAGGAGAAAGAGGCGCACCATCCAGGCAAAGAAAGGATGATCTCTGCATTGCCCAGGCAGTAGCAAATTGAAACCAGACGTGTTACGGTTCCCCTAAATGGACTGCCACTGTCCCCCTCGTCTCGGTGGCTCTGGAAGCGGTGTCTGGGAATGCTGGCTGACGGCATGCCTGGGCTGGCAAACACATCTGTGTGTCTCCTGCTGCCTGCATTGTTTGCTTCAGCTCTCCTTCTGCAGACTTGTAGCCCAGGGGAAGCTGCTACCCCAGAAACGTCGCAGCAAGCGCTCTCAGTTTTTGGGCACTGGGGTTGGACGTTCCAGCTCAGCTGTCAGGAGCGATTTCACATCCCTCCGCCATGCTGATGCTCAATAGGTAGCCACGCTAAAGGAATGAGAAATGCTAAACTGCCGTCTGAAAACAAATTGAACTTGCCCTCTTGGGTCTGGGATGCAGCGTACGCCTCCCATAACAGGGCGACTTCCCCTCCTGCAGTGGGACGGTGTGCCCTGAAACACCGGGCTGCTCACACACACAGCTTTGCGTGTCCCCACAGCGTCCCTGCACCATGTCCTGCCACGGCCTCTCACCTTCTCGTGGCAGCAGAGCTTGACACACAGCTTCCCTGTGGTTCTCGGGGAGGATCTTGCTTTTTGCTCGGGCTCCTGGCTGTGCGTGGGGGCAGGTGCCTTGCTAGGACAGGAAAACCCTGCGACTTGTCCAAGGTCACTGTGCTAAGTGAGCTGGATCACAGCGTAGGCTGCTCCAGACGGGAGGAGGTAACTACTCAAGCACAGCCCCCTCCATTCCCGTATCTTGGGCTAGCTTCACAGTGCTAAAATGCTCCATTCCTCCTTTCTCTATTTTATTTAATTACGTACAATTAAGACGGACATCTGGGGAAAATAATGAATTGCCCTGCGGCTTAAAAACTGCGCGTACCTGCTGGGTAGCTGTTTCTTCCCCATCTACTTGGTCGAAATAGCAGCATTCATTATGTCTGCTTGTCAGCTATCCATCCCTAATTATCTAATACTGATTGTTTCTTGCTGCGTGGAGAATTGGGGCGGAGGGGGTTCCAAACCCCTGGACTTTCCTGGGCGCTGGGAGGTGGAAGGAGACGTGCAGCAGAGGTGTAAGGATGGAGCCCAGGCGCCTCGCCGGGGTGCTGGGCACTCTGCTGGCAGCCCTCCCCTCTGCAGGGAGCGCACAGCTCCGCGCCCAGCCGCTTCGGGAGGCAGCAGCTCTCCAGGAGCAGCCAAGAGGCTAATTTTTTAGCATTGACATTTTTGTCACAGTCGATGCAAGAGCAAAAAGTAATAAGGAGGTAATTTTTCCAAATGGTAAATACGGTATAAATATATTTTTAAACGGGCTTCACCTTGCAAGAAAATTGATATTTTCTGGGCAGTGTAATTTTTCATTTTATTATCAAAAAGCATTCAGCTAGCCGTGCATGAAATACAGTCCCTAGAGCTGTCACAATCCCCACAGGCCCCTTTATCTGTCTGAGTTCAGTGACTGCTGTCTCTGAGCTCTGGGTTATTGTTTTAGGATGGTGCTTTTCCCCCTCATTAACCTCTTGCTGTCGCAGGGGATGAGCATGCACACGCTCTGGCTAGTGGCAGGTACCAGGGCTGCCCGCGAGGCACGCTCAGCACCCAGTCGTGCTACCTGGGGCTGCTGGACTGCGTTTAGATGTACGCAAGGGGATCTGAGAGGAGGAGGTGTGCAGTGACAGGCAGGATGCAAAAAGGGCTTCAAAACCCCTGCCTCCGCTTCGGGGCACCCTGAGCTGCAGGTGGTTACCATACTCTTTATATTCTTATATTGCTCTTTGCTTCTGGCCACTGCTGGGGGACAAGAAATGAATCTGATCTGGCACAGCTGCTCTTACAGGGGTATTGGTGCATATCGCAGCCCTGCTCTTTCCCACTGAGAGCAGCAGAAGCGCTGGGACAGGGTTGGGGTTATGGTCACACTGGAAAACCGCAGTGCGACCTCCCGGGCAGGTGCAGGGGACTCGTGCCAGCAGGGTCGTCCTTGCAATGAGGCAGAGGGAAGGTAGCAGAGGGGTAAGAGCTGGCTGACAGCAGTTGCGTGGTGCCTGCTAAGTGTCCATCCCATGTGTGTTACAGTGCCCAGTGCCCCACCGCGAAAGGTGGAGGTGGAGTCTGTGAATTCGACCGCCATCCGGGTGAGCTGGAAGCTGCCCATCTCCAACAAGCAGCACGGGCAGATCCGGGGCTACCAGGTCACGTACGTGAAGCTGGAAAACAACGAGCCCCGAGGGCAGCCGGTGATCAAGGACGTCATGCTGTCGGAGGCACAGGTACGGCACGGGGACCGTGGGCTGGTGGGCATGGCACCTTCCCTCTGCGGAGGGCTGGGCTGGCTGGGCCCAAGCATTTCTCGGCTGCCCCTTGCAGCTCTGCAGCGTGGGACACAGCCCTGCCTGAGCAGGGCGAGCAGTTTAACCACAGACCGTGGCTTGCAAACTGGTAAAAAGTTTACTCAGGAAAAAGCTGCTGTAGGAAAGATGATGTATCGGGTGATGCTCCTCTCTTCCCCCTTCTCCCACATGTACCTCTCTCTGCCTGCCTCATCCTGTGCAGACTCCAGCTGGAGCAATTTGTGTTTTGCTGGTCAGGTTATAACCCTTTGGAGAGTTGTAAATAAGCCTCAGCTCTGCTGCTTTCGTGCTGCTGACTGCGTGCAGAGCAAAGCCCCTCTCTGGGCAGAGCCCGTGGGGCGCTGCCTGCCCGTGGGACACGTGGGGTAGTTGGGCACCCTCAGGTGGGGACAGCTGCCAGGCTGGGCAGCCCTGGCATGGCTCAGCAGACCTTCCCTTCCCTCCTGCTGGTGCTAGGCAGGGACTTGACCTTGAACTGCTTCTTGAAACCAAACTGAAGAGAAGCCACCTGAGTCCAGGAAAGGCTGAAAGAAAAAGTGGTGAGGTTCAGGCCCACATCGCCTGTAAACAGCTTCACCTTCTGCCATCCTGATACCACGCTCTGCTCGTATTCATGCAGTCTCCTGGGTACCTCACTGGCACTTAGCCAGGGCCCCATTCCCACCCAGAGCTACAGGCATGGTTATGGGCTCTGTTCAGACCCCAGAAAGGGTACTAGCCTCTTTCCCAGAGTCCCAGGAAATTTTTGGTGCCCTGTGATGATACACAACTCCTCTCTGGAGCAAGGGTCCTTCGTCGTGCACGACCCGTGCTGTTCTCAACAAAGATAATGGTATAAATGAAGTACAGGATCTGCTGCTGTTGGAAGCGACGAGTAATCGATTCAGAGCTGGCTTGCTTGAATGATGCCCAATATAAATACTGGAGAGCTGCAACGATTAATTGATCTATCTCCTGAACGCAGCTGTGAATCATTTATACGTTTGTCAGTGGGGAGTGCAGCGCACAGAGGCGGCTTTACTCCCCATTCATATTCTGCAGGATAAAACTCAGTAATAACGTGGAAAGGGAAAACTTTAAAGAGAAAATGCTGTAAGGGTCCTCGCAGTGTTATCTGGGGCACATCTCTGTTTGTTTCAGATGTTGCTTTATTTTAATCATTAGAAAAGCTACTTGCTGCCCTGTACTTATTCCAGGAGGATATAATCTTCCATGTTGTTGGAACAAATGGTGCTTTGTTGTTCAGCTGGAGTTTGGAGTTAATGGGTTGGTCTCAAGCGTAGGTGGGTAAAGCTGGCAGTGTTCTTGATGGTGTTTTCACATATTTTATGCTTGCCCAGCCAGTTCTGCTTTCATTCCTTACTCATATGCATTTTGGAGAGAGGAAGGAACCCCACACTAATGTGCAGAGCCACTAATGTACCAGAGCCAGAAACTTCCCAAGGACTGCTGGATTTTGCATGGCTCTGAGTGTGTGCAGTTGTCATCAAGGAGGCGAGTTGCTTGAAGTTTCCTGTCCTGTCAAACCACTTAGCAGTCTTTCATATTTGGTGAATTTATGTGGGAAAGTCCTCGATTGCTGCAGTATTTATGTGCTGGCATACACTGTGCTGAGTGCATCTGCTGAAATTCCTGAATGGAAGCGAAGGCCATGAGACAGTTGCACAGAAGTGACTGCTGTGAAGGAGTCACGTCGCTCGTGGGATAAACTAGTGATGACCCTGCAGGGAAGAGATTTCACTGGCTTGGCAGAAGAGCTCTTCATTTCCTGAAAGAGCGAGAAGCCAGGCATGACCTGTGCTTGTGGTGAAATGCATCTGCTCCAGAAGCTGAAGAACCCTCTGAGAGCTGCCATCTTTTAGTACAGCAGCACGTGTCTTTGCCAACAGCCAGAGGTATTTTCAATGGAAGCAAACAAAGACTGACTGGTACACCTGTCCCTGAAGGTCACGGGATGTAATGGAGTCCTGTTCAGTACTCATAAACATTCCTAACATTTAAACCGATGTACAGGGAGATAATTAAACTGATTGAAAATGTGGGGTCAGAGCAGAAATTCTCGGGACACCTAGGCAGAACCCCTCCTCCTGCCCAGACAGGCTGTCTGCTGATGCTGAGGAGGTATGTATACCACATAATCTGCTTCCTGCAGATGGTACGAAGACACTGGTATTAAAGCTGACTCGTGATTTTTGATGATTGAAGATGAGAAATAGAGAGAGAGTAAACGAAGATGAAAGGAAGAAGAAAAGGGAATGGAGATGTTAGCTATGCAGATAATACAGATTCTCAGTTTTCAAAACCAGTGGAGCGGAAAGGATTCAACCATCAGCAGTGAAGTGGGGTCCCTGGTGCTGGAGAGATCACATTTATTTTGCAGCCTCCTGCCTAGGGAGAATAATCAGCTGTCTGGAAGGTCCTGTGATGGAGCTGAGGCTCCTCACTCCTCTCTACGGCTGTGACTGATGACCTCCATCAGGCTTCTGTGTGCCTTCTAGCCTGAGCTCTCACTCCTACGGACAGACTCATGGACCAGCAGAAGTGGCTGTTTCCTGGGGAGGAGCACCCAGTGACAGCGAGTGTCCCACCCACACCACCTCCTGCAGCCCCTGCCGTCGTGGCTCAGCCAGGTCCCACGACAGGCAATGGCAGAAGGTTTGTTTCTGTGCCCTGGGTCTCCTTCACATCTTGTCATTGTAGGAGCAGCTTCCTGGCTGTGATCATCCCGGCACGGAGAGCGCCTCTGGAAGGAGCAGGGCTGAGCCCTGCCGCTCGTTTGCGCCCTCCAAGGCAAGCAGCTAAACCTGGTGTGAATCTAGGTGTTGGATCATTGTGTTCTGCTCCCAGCCTGCTTATCCTCATCCCAGAGTGGAACATCTTTGGGGCGTGCTTTCTCCCCTACCCTCGACTTTGTGGCACCTGCTGGGAGCTGGCTGGATACAGCTGGAGGTCTGGTTTTGTGGAGAGACTCCTGCCACCTCCTCCTCCCTGCAGAGTTGTAGCAGGGGAGATGTATGCAGCCCACAAGAAGGACCGCAGGTTTCTGGGAAGACTGTGTGGTCTTCGCAGGTGGCACTTCTCCATCCAGCGTGGAGACTGAATGCACGTCCCACCAGAAGAGCAGGAAGAGGTAACGGCAAGCACTTCAAGCTGCTGGAATGAGATCAAAGAAGATGGGAAGCAGAGACTCCTGTTCTCCCTGGGCAGTGCCCACCCCAGGCGTAACACAGAGGAATTTACAGCCTCCCCCTTTTGCTGGGTGCTAGTCAGGGATCCTTATCAGGATCTGCTTGGAACAACTCTTGCTTGTGCGCACCTAGGTGCGGAGGTGAGATACACCCTGCTCCGTGAGCGGAGCAAAACTGAAAGGCACAATCCAAAAGGCATTGCAGTAATGGACAAAGAAGTTGTGGAGCCCACAGACTTCTCCATATCCAACAGGCTCAGCGCCCTGAGCTTGCATCTGGAGTTTCACTGTTGCACCACGGTCGCTGAAGCAGAGAGGAGGATCTGCAGGAAAACCCAACATCCGCTTCCCTTAGCTGGGGCTGCTCAAGAGGGCTGGAGTCTGTCTTTTGTAAGAGCCATGGTCAGGGAAAACAGCCGTTCCCTGGTGAGACATGACTATACTGTGTGGTGTTGAAGTGTAAAATGAAACGTTAAGGCATTGCAGCTGCCATAAATACAGACTGTTAGCTTTAGCACTTCCCTGAGCCATCCTGCCTCATGCGCACAGCACTGTCGGAATTCTTTTTATGACAGCTCCTGGGCCTTTCAGATCAATTTGTCTTACTGACCAATCTTCAGCATTTAAGAAGCAATTGAGCAAGTTTAGGAAGGAAATGTTTTGATCCGCAGATGATATTTTCATAATGAAACTGAATTTATATCAGGCTATTTATGCAGGCCTGGCTTTTCACTGTTACTCCTCCAGCACAGACCTCGAGGTGTTTCTCTGCACTCTGATCTGATACAAGATTAAAGGCCACTGAAACATCGGAGCAAACACAGTCTGAACATTAAACGTTGGCCTAATATCCTGGTGGATAATAATCCCCCTGCTGCGGTGTGAGAGCTGCGAGGTGAGGTGGCCTTGCTCTTCCTTGCAGTGGGGCATCAGCGTCTGCTGCTGGAGCTAAACGTGGACAGCACTAGGGCAGCTTGGGGTGCCACCACCCACACGGCCATCGTCCACCAGGAACAGTGTTGGAGCAGCAGTGTCCTTCTGGGGGAAAGAGCCGCCAGGCCTCACGTCCTTCCTGTAGCAAGATTTTTTTCAGGCTGTAGATAGCAGGGCAGAGCACGTGGCTGTTGGCCGTGGGGTGGGGTGGCCGGTGTAGGTAGGACATCAGCAGTGGCTTGGGTTCAGCTGAGCACACAACACTGGAAATAACACCAAGGTGCTAAAAAGGGGACCTCTGGGGACAACAGTGGTCAGTCAGGGCTTTGACTTTTGACTTTATAGGAAGTCTTCAGGGACAGCTTGACCTCTTTGCTGAAATTAAATTTGAAGATGGCTTAGCAGGACAATTCTTTTGCAGTCGTATGGCATGAAATAAGTGAACTGTAAGAAAATCTTAGAGGAGCATTTCTCCCATAGCTGCTTCTTTGTGAATTCAGAAAATGAAGTAGCAAATATTTTGAAGGCATGCCATGTATTTTACTTCTGAGGAGAGTTCTCTACCACTGTGATAAGCTCCAGCCTGTGAAAGCCACCTCAAATAGCCTGAGTACAAAAGACAACTTGTAGCTTTAATACCATTTAGTACTTCCGCAGCATCAGCAGGTTCCCAGGCACTTCAGCAGCATTAGCTGGGCTTCCCAGTGTCCTGAGAAAGTCGGGATCTGAGCGCCATTTCACAGCTGGCGGTTCAGGCTCAGTGCAGGGCTTGCCAAGGCTCATGCTGTGAGTCAGGGGCAATAATACCTATCTTCCACTTTCATCTCCGTGCTTGAACCCATCGACCGGTGCTTCCTCCAGGCAGATTCAGTAACCTGAGATGTAACGCATCACCTTGGCTGAGAGAGCTCTCTGTGATCTCTGCAAACCTCCCTTTGGTGCATCAACCGCAAAGAACCATGCTGCTGGCATGCCTCTCAGTTTTGATGCCTTATAACCCCAAATCCCATCAGAAACCTGCATGGTCTCTCTCCAGAGCCGTAATTGAGCTGCCATGGCTGAGATCCCACGTGATCTTTTACTGGGAAATGTTTTGTGTAGAAGTCTTACCTGCAGGGCTGCTCTTGCCAGATGAGTGTTTGCCGTTTGCTGCTGTGATGCCATGTAATGAGGAGCGAGGAGCTGTTCCCTTGGTACGGGCACCAGCAGTAGCCCTGCTCCAAGCCATGCGGCGCTGTTGGAGAGGAACAGCTTAGTGTGGAGCTCTGGGTAAGATCTCAGCCTCATTGTTTCCAGAAGATGACCCTTCTCAGTTTTCTGAGGTCCCCAGAGCACTTTCTTGAAGGTCTGTAAAGGTCATATTGGTACGTCCCAGCAGACAGTCCCTGGCGGGTTTTGTGTGTTGAAGTCTCTAGTTTTTAACGAGAGATGGTGGCTGGAGGATCACTGGGACAGAAACTGGGGATCAGCCCACAAAACTGTGAGTGCTGCCGCTTGTGGGGCAACCCTGATCCCCAGAGTCTTGTCCTTTCTTTCTCCTGCTGGTGGAAGAGGCAGAAAAGTGCAACCAAAGCCAGAAAGGGAAACAACTGCAAAGTTAGGAAGTGGTGATCTCACCATCGATATGGGAAGGAAGCTACTTGCCCCCATTTGTGTGAATGATCTCAGACCTGCCGCGCAGGCTAGCAGCATGTAGAAAATTGCTCTGTCCCATTCCTTCCCTTGGCACAGCCTGTGCCAAGCGACCCTCTGTGTATAAGTGTTATAATCCCCCCACCCAGTCCTGCTAACCCCTGCTGTCGTCGTCATCGTTGTCATCCCCTTCCTACACGTTGCCCCTTAAAATTCTGTGTCTCCATTTTTCTTTCCTCCTTCCTTTCTCCCCCATCAGTGGAGAGCTGAGGACTCCGTCGACCATGTAAGTACCACTTGTGTGTATTCCAGGTTGGAAAAGAGGGGTTTGGTAAATCGATTTGTGAATTTTGTAGACACAGTGCTGTCAAAACATCCCTTTCACTCCCTTAATGAGGCTGGAGAGTTACATTGTGAAACCTTCCACAAGCAGCAAATCCAGAGAAAATTGGCATTTAGATTGCTACTAAATGCAGAAAAGCAATTGACATTTCCCATAATCTGTATTTCCAGCTTGTTGCAGTGCAGTTTTAGGCAGGCTCAAGTGATCGACTCAGGAGGTGCATCCGACTTTCTGCAGCAGTTGGCCCACCGAGTCACACAGTAAAATTAGATATATAATCTTTAAAGCACATTGATTGTAGTCATGAAAAATAACCTACACTCTCAACCATGACCTTTGGCTGAAACACGGATCGTAATAAGAAAACAATCACATTTAAACAGTTAAATCCAATTTTTCCCACATAATTTTGAAATATAAAATTGGAGGAACAAACTCGAAAATGACCTTTTTAGAGTCAGCAATTCAATTACGTGCCCTGCTGTGAGCTTCCCCGGCACGAAGCATTTCTCCTCCTGCTTTCCAGGGGAGAGCCGCGCTTGGAGTGGCTTTGTCATGCCAGCACTGTGTTTACACGAGGCGATCAGACCTTCTTTCCTCCATCCCTCGTCTCTCTTCCCCTCCTCCCAGCTCGCTTGCTTTGCTCCCGGTGGCATGCTTTTGCGTGTGAATTCCTCTTTGCATGGATTTGGGAGGAGTGAATTCTCTTGGGATGTTCAGAGTCTGCAGGTTTTGTGTGAGTGCTTCCCCCGCGGGCCCGTTGGCACCGATCGGGCTGGGTGTCCACTCACCCGCACACACGGTGCTGCAGGGGCGGAGGTGGGACGGGACTCTGGTTCACACGGTGATTTTGGCGGGGTTCTTGTTGGTGCTTGTTGATTTTTTTTTTTTCCTCTGGGCTGGCTGGTTCCGCAATGGTAACAGGGTGATTTTGATGAGTAAGCCTGGGCAGGGAAACCTGAACCAGCAGCACCGACTGGAAATCAACAGCTTTAACGGCGTGGGTGTCTGTGCGAGTGAGTGCTGGGAGACTGGCTGTGCTCTGGGAGCCACCGCAGGGCCCTTGTCCTTAGTTTTAATGGTCCCAGTCCCTTTCACAGCACCCCCAGCTGAAGGCCCTTCAGGGGGAGCTGCGGAGAGCTGCTGTGCTCGCAGCTTTTTGGGCCTGGCCAGCCGAGCTTGGCACGAGCCACACTGCCGCTGGAGGCCAGGAGGGAGGAGCGGGCTCCGCGCTTTGATCTCGCATTGAGGTGCGGAGCCATGCCCTCCTCCTGCCCAGAGGAAGCCAGAGCATGTGAGGATGCCAGTGCCCTGCCTCCTCCTCTCAGACCTCCCACAGCGCAGGGTTTTCCCTCGGGTCTTGCCAGTGCCTCGTGCTGACCCCGTCTGTCCCTGCCGTGCCCGGCGGGGAGGGCGAACGTGGTGCAGCGGCACTGCAGGTGCTCCTTCCCCGAGCTCACTGCTGCCTGCCTTGCCCTGCTGCTCTCCCCGCGGCTCTGCTGCAAGACACAACCTCAAAAATCCCCAAACGAGCCCCCACGAGGTTTCCACAGCTGGCTGAACTGGCTTCTGCTCTGGTTCACAGCTCCACGGTCCTCTTACTCTGTGGGGTGGCTGCATCCCCGGCCCGGTCTGCCTTCATGGGGGGCTGTCTCTAGGGCATGGGGGTTAGGCCGTTCCCTTTTCCTGTGCACAGGTTGCTCATGGGTCCCCAGGAGGGCCAAGTTAGAGACAGGGTGAGCTGAGGCAGGTGAGTGGTGGAGCGGTGGCAGTTACCGATGGTTGGCTCCATGGGGGTGCCAGTGGGGCGAGACGTGTGTGCTTGGGTGTCGTGCATGAGCGTGTGCCAGTGAGCATGCCCGTGTGTGGCTGTTGGAGACACTGACCCCAGCGCCCTCCTTCCGCTCACTCTGGTAATGGGGATTTGCTCTTCTCATTTGCCTCTTCGCCGCCTCATGGACGCGCTCCCAGGAGACGGTCATTGGAGGCCTGCTGCCAGAAACCACCTACTCCGTCACCGTCGCTGCCTACACCACCAAAGGAGACGGCGCCCGCAGCAAGCCCAAAGTCATCACCACCACAGGGGCAGGTGAGCGTGGGGAGCAGGGACCGCAGCCTTGCAGGGGTGGTGGTGAGACCTCCCGGGAGGTGCCCGGGGAGTACGGCCACGGCACCTGTGCAGGAGGAAGCGAGAGGGCTGGAGGTGCTGCCGAGGTGCATGCTCCTGGGATCTCCAGCCCTTCCTTACAGGCTTTGCCGATGGATCACCCGAGCAAAGTGCAGCAAACAGATGGACACTGCCAGGGCCCGCAAGAGAGCAGTGGAGCTCGTGGGTCTGAGCTCATCTGCGTAGTCCAGAGACCTGGGAAGAGGAAATCTAAAAGTCCAGGCCCTCCCTCAGCTTTGGAGTCACAGCCTGTCCTCATTTTGTCCCTGCTGCAGCAGGAGTTAGGCGAGTGCCACTTCTTGCTTCCTGTGGTGACTGCAGCGCTGCCTGGGATGGCCGCTGGCACGGAGGGCTCCTCAGAGGCGCTTCTCAGCTCCCCCTCCAGCCATTGCTACCTCTGCCTTCCCTGCCGTATATAGGTCAGCTAACTTGCTCCTAGAGCCATGGTAAAATCTGGAACGCAACAAATCCTGCTGTAGGAGTGCTGCAGACACAACTGTAGGTCTGGTGATCCCAGCCAGTTCAGTTCTGCTGTCTGAGTAGAAACGTGTACCCTGTGCCTAATGCAACACAGGAGCCTCGGCCAGGAGCAGGGGCACCCAGGAGTTCATCAGGTGCTTTCCTCCGGATGCTGTCAAGCTGGCCTTTGGCGGTGGCACCAGCTAGTGCTCATTGTCTTGTCCTCGATTTCCCACTCACTAGACCTGTCCTACAAACGATAATCCTGCTGTTTGTCACACCGGCCACGGGAATGGTACTTACCGCTTGTTATTGTGGGAATGCAGCTTGTGCAAACTGAGAGCGTTTGTTCCTGGTGCCTTTAAACAAGGAACAGCTTGCCATCTCCTCCGTGCTGCATACAGGGAGCTCCAGAGGTAGTTTCCACTGTCACAGTCTCAAATGCTGACTCCCTTGTGCCTCACCATGATGTATGCTCTGTTCATCAAATTGCTACAGCTGTCCTATGAACAGGAAAAGCTTCCTAAACATCCCAGTGTTGCACTGTAAACCACGGTGAGTCTTCCAATGTTACGATGTACATTTAAAGTTAATATTTTGAATCAACTTTGAAAATAACGTGTCCCATAGCACTAGCTGCTGTTAGACATTGTATTATGAGTGCAAGGAGGATGGCACTGGCAGTGGAAATTTAATTGTGTGTCTTAAATACCTACAAAACCACCCCCAGAGCTGCCTTTGTACTGGCTCATCTGCAGGCTTGACCTCAAAGGGGAGTGTTGGTATCGCCCTCTGATGGCAAAATTGAAGCATAATTCCATCAAATACGTGTTTCTCTTGTGCTCATCTCTGGGCTTAAATGTTTCAAAACTGTGCAAGGGTATTTAGCCAGGTTTGGCTACAATCCCATTTTCATTTTCATATCCGTGGCCCCATCCCTTTGATTCTGAGTATCTTCCCTATCAGTTGATTTGTTTACAAATCTGAGCTGATGTGGAGTGAAGACGCATCCTTTTTTAAACTGAAGGAGATCAAGGTATTAAACCATCAATTTAAAGCCATCAGTTCCTAACCCATGACGGCAACACCCCTTGACTTGCTCAGCATAACCAAAAATCCCATGGAACGCTTGTGCTCACCTCTCACATCGGCACTGACATCTCGAATCTGTTCATCAGCTAAACCAAAATGTGTTCTGATGGCAAACAGCCCGCCCAGCTCCGCTTACTGCCTCTGCAGATGGTAAAACTGCAAGGTTTCAGGATGAAATTAGTCTTCCTCCAGACAGACCAGGGCGCTGGACGTGGGCTTCTGTGTGTCTGTTGTCGAACTGCGCTGGGGCCAGCGTGGCCTGGTGCTGTGCACTAGCTGGAGTGTCTGAAGACCACTGAGTAGGAGCACGGGATTCAGATCTTCTCTGAGATAAATGTGATGCTTTGAGGTACCTTAAACCTTTCCTGTAAAAGGGGATGGTTTTGGGGGCTGGACATGGCTGGATTTATTGCCTGTTTAGATGGCAGCGCATGGGAAAATGGCAGCCAAGAGCTGGCTGGCTCCAGCTTCCCTCGGCACCGGATTAGGGTCAGTCTGCCTCTATCCGTGTGAATTGTCTGTCGTCCTCTTCACCCTGTTGTCTGAACTTTCCCACTTTCCTCAATCCTCACGGACTGAGCAGCACGGAAGCTGTCCTTCCTCCCCCTCCTCCCAGGCTACAGATGGTCATTGTGTGTTTATGTTGCAGTCCCGGGGAAGCCCACCATGATGATTAGCACGACAGCCATGAACACAGCCCTCATCCAGTGGCACCCACCCAAGGAGATGGTAGGGGAGCTGCTGGGTTACCGGCTGCAGTACAGACGTCTTGATGAGGAAAAGATGAACACGATAGACTTCGGCAAGAGGGACCATCACTACACTGTGACCAATCTGCACAAGGGGGCCACGTACCTCTTCAAGCTGTCCGCCAAGAACAGAGCCGGTCCGGGAGAGGAGTTTGAGAAGGAGATCACCACCGCAGAAGACGTGCCCAGTGGCTTCCCGCAGAACCTGCGCGTGGTGGGCCTCACCACTTCCACCACCGAGGTTGCATGGGACCCCCCGGTCTTGGCAGAAAGAAACGGCAAGATTGTCAACTACACAGTGGTATACAGAGACATAAATAGCCAGCAGGACATCGTTAACATCACCAAGGACACAAGTATCACTCTGACGAATTTGAAGCCCGATACCACTTACGACATCAAAGTGAGGGCCCGCACCAATAAGGGGGTTGGGCCGCTCAGCCCCAGCATCCAGTCCCGGACCATGCCTGTCGAGCAAGGTAAGTGCCCTTCTAACAAGCCCTAACAGCAATCTCTGGCTCCAGGACAGGGACCTTTGCTTTCATTCATGAGGCTGCGCTTCCCTTGGCTCTGCGTAATGAGATCAGGTACCGTGTGGCTCCCTAGCGTAGAAGTAGTTCAGCTGAGGGGAGGCTCAGTGAAGGTTTCCTTAAAATTGTCGTTTGGGGGGGGAGTTGGTGGTAGCTTAATTGCCTTCATCGCTCCACAGGCACACTTTGCTGTTTTATCTGTACATGAAAGGCTCTTGCTCAAACTGGCGCAGACAGCTGGGTAGGATCATCTGCAGATCCAGTACCTGAGCACCACTGCTTTTTGATCATGGCAAAGGGCCAGCAGAGCGCGAGCAAAGGGGGGAAGAGAAGGCTACAGTTCAGCCGACGGCTCCCTTTCTGTGATGCTGGAAAGTATAGTGAAAAATGGAAACTCCACTGGAGACTGGGACTTGGTAAAAGGCTGCTGCTCTTTTCTCCTCATATCTCACTTCTCTGCTGTAGCTGAACTCTCCGACCTCTGCTGCTAAGTTAGACAAAGAGAGACTTGGAGCTGAGCTGCTGCCTGGCTCCCTCCTGACTTGGCCTTACAGTGCTCAAAGATCTTGTTTTTCATTTCAGTGTTTGCTAAGAACTTCCGCGTCAACGCCGTCATGAAAACGTCTGTGCTGCTGAGCTGGGAAGTGCCTGACTCCTATAAATCTGCAGTGCCTTTTAAGGTAAGGGTGGGATGCAGAGGACAGGGAGCTCCTCCTGTGGCAGCGAGCAGGGCGGTGGAAAGCAGCACCTTGACCTACTGCGTGGTGTTTTCAGGCCATCAGGCAAGAGAGCAGCAGAGCAAGGTCACGTCGCTTGCTAGTCTGGCATCTTGCAGAGCCCAGATTAGGTACCTGCTCTTGCTTTTGAGCATCCGCATGTGAGCCATGGCACACAGCAAAGCACACTGCTGCTTACTTTTCCTCCTTTCCACCACAGACAGGGTGGAAATTTCTGCAGATCTCAGTACAGCTTCTCTCCCTTAGGAGAAGAGACCAACATGTCACATTGCTAAGGATAATCTTCCACCCAGTCTCAGCATCTGCTGCCTCTGCTGAGGTGGCCTGGGCTGGCAGCAGCATGCTTTCCCTTCCTCCTTGCACATGAACTCTGCCATGCTGGGCCTAAAATGCAAATATAAGGCCTGCATGAGCAGTGGAGGAGCCATGGCCCAGGGAATGGGAGGAAGATGTGGAGCTGCATCCATATGAATGTGTGAGCACCTTCCCTTGTTGCTGATTCTCCTTGTCTAAATCCTAAAGCTAAATTACCGTGATCAATAGCAGACACTTGTTAACATGTAGAGTTTAGCTGAAGCAGATAGGGCTTTTGTGAAGACCTCATGGCATTCAGAGCTTTTCCAGGTGTAGGCTGCATTAGGATCAGCACTCAGATATATGGCTGCAAGGAACTTCCCCGATGCTTGTTACCTTGCACTCTGCTGAAGAACCAGTCTGCTCCACCTTCCCTTCTTCCTGCGGTACGAAGCCTTCAGCTCTGTCTGACAGCTCGCTGCGAGGCAGGAACAGGGTGACCTTTGGAGCGTTACTAATGCGTAAGGAGGGTGGGCTGGTTGGAGGTGGCCAGGATCAGGCATGACGCCGATTCCTTGTCTCGGCCTCATAGCTGCAGCTGCTGACACAGACCGTGAGTCAGGGTCTGCCCCTGCGGTGGGTTAACCCTCGGATGACACGGGAGCAGATGGCATTAGCACTTGCTGGTTGAAGAGCAATCATGCAAACAAGAGTGTTACAAGGATATTTCTCTAATAGTGTCTTCCTTCTATTAATATTCCCCGGCTTGCAGACACACACGAGCGGAGGCCAGGAGCTAAGAGGGTCAGCTCCAAGTCACTGACTGTGCCACTCGAAAGAAATCCTTAACTTTCAGGACTTGGTATTTTTATAAACAAGGTTCACCTCTCTCCTCTAATTCAGGCACATGGGATGCTGAGGCCAGAGCCTAATACTGTAACTAGCATAGCATTTAAATCTCCATGGGAACAATTAGTATTATCTACACTTGATAAACAGTCTCACGCTAAATCTATGTCCCAAAGGGTGTCATATTCTACTTTAACAGATTTAATTAAAGTAGATATTGTTCTGACAATGAATAGTGAGGCACAAGTAGGACTGGTGCTGTTTTTTTATAGAGGGTGAGCTGAGACCTTAGGAAATGTTACTGCTACCAAATCAATAATGAAGGTTTTCGTTCTCTTCAGGGAATTTTCACAGCTTCTTCTGGTCCAGGAGATAAATTCCTTGTAAAATGTTGCCCAGCCTTTGTGGTGGAGCAGAGGCACCATTCCTTTTTTGTTTCAGCACGCTTGTAGAAAGGCATTCTGGAGCTTTCATGGAAAGTGTAAGACAGATGTGACCTTCTCCTTGGGGAAACTGCACTTCCCTGAGACATTCTTCAGCTGAAGAGCAGGATGGAGGATATATTGGTTGAAAGCAGCATCACAAGGTGCTGTACAAATGGGGAGAAGCACATTTTCCAAATGATTATGATGCAGGTTCAGAAATAAACCCCAAGAATCCTGGGCAGTGCTTTCAGGCATTGCGTCCCGTGGAATGCAGTAAGTACTCCTGCCCCCCAAAAAGTCAACTTTGTCTGCTTCTCCATCAAGCAGTTATTTTTCTGCAGTACTGCACACTACATGTCTTTTCACCTTGTAGTTCAATACATTCTTTGCTACCTTGAAATGAAGCAGCAGACCTTCAGCAGTGACATTTGGACCCACCTAGCTTCTGGCTTTGCAAATTCTCTCTTCTCAGTAAGAGCAGCACAAATGACATTTTACAGCAATCCATGGGCTAGTCAGCGATGTTTGGCAGTTCAGAGCCCTTGGGCCAAATTTGCTGCTGACTTAAGTAGTTACCAGTGGGCCATGATACAACCTCTAAACAGTGTTCCTGCTTGAGCTCCCAGGCATCTTCAGCTGCACGCGAATGACTGTTTGTGAGCCCTTACATTATTGTAAGGTTTCTGTAGAGGCCTTACCTAATGGTGCATAACATTTGAGAAGACAATGTGTTATGGCAGGTGAAGGAATGTGGAACTGCTACTGCAACGGTGAAGAAAGGAGAGGGCAGAGAATGGTTCAGGAAATCATTGCAAATGCTAATTTCACTGTCTGTAGACACAAATTTCTGTGCATGGTAGTGGAAATTATCATCTGGTGTTGGAGCTCAGTCAGGGACTGTGTCCTGGCTGGTTCCAATGCAGAGCAAGCAGGGAAACGCTGAACTGAAGTGCCCGAGCATCTTCTTGGCCTCTGCTTGCCCCAGGAGAACAGCTGCGTCCCCAGCAGATGCCTCATGCACAGGCAGTTGGTGAGCAAGTGTCTTCCCTAGAGCACAAGCAGAAGCAGTTGGTGATGCCTTTATTAGGGAAAGCTCCATAATGAGAATTTGCTCATCTGAGAGGCAACAGAACTCATCGTGGACTTTGTATCATTCTGGCATAGTTACTAATGTTGGAATTTTGGTTTTGCTCAAGTCTGTGTTGGAGCACATAAGGTGAGGTCCCACTGCTCCCCAGGACAGCTTAGGACCTGCTCTTGTCTGGCCTATCTGGACCTGCACTGCAGCAGGATCGCTGCAAGGGGTCGTGCTGGGACAGACGGCAAAGCTGCTGAGGTAACATGAGGTCTGCCACTCTTGTCTTGGTTGTGCTGACTTGTGTGGCAGAGCAGGGTGAAACCTGCCAAATAACTGCCTGATATCCCAGGGCTACAAGAGACGTTTCTTCATTTTACCTTTTTGCATTTGCTTTAGCACCCATCTGACACACGTCTCTAGACAAAGGGATGTAAAGCCCAGGAGAAAATACCTGAAAGGGAGTCAGAGCAGAGCAAACTCCTCCAGCCATCCTGACAGCCTTTACTGCACGTGGGGCATCTAGCAGGGGCTTTATCCCTGCAAACCTCTTAATTATTTTAGTAGTTAGGACTTGGTTTTGCAGTTCATCCCTGAAGACTGAAGCACATCAGCAAACAAGGGGATTCTCCCCTCCATTTCTGGCTCCTCAGTGCCGCTCCGTTGGGAATCCCTTCTCAGTTTGCAGCACCCTCAGGAGCCAGTAGCACAAGAAATGGGGCTCCTTTTCTATCCCGATTTCTGTGCAAAGTGATCAGAAGAGGATCTGAAGCATGTCCTGGCTAGCTGTTTGGATACTACAGAAGCAGAGGTGCACATCCCAGGCCTAGCCTGCTCCCTGTGCTCTGCTTGCTTTCCAGGGCCTCCCCCCTCCTCCCAGCCCCAGCACTAAATACTAGAGCAGTGCTAATCAGCTGCCCTTGTCCCAGGGAGCCAGCAGCTTTCTGCAGATTGCTGCCACCTGCTAAAAAGGTGACTTGGAAGGAAAGTTCAGTCCCTCCCTTGCTGCCTGCATCAGCCTGAGCAGCAGGCTCAGCTGGCAAGAGATCTGTTTGACTTCAAGTAATTTTTCTTCCATGGAGCTGTCTTCTCTCTCTGAAGGCCCCCATTGGAGAGAGCACGTTTTGCTGTGTGGTCTCTGCCTGTGGCGTGTAATAGCTGCCGTGGTTTAACATGCTCCAGCTCTGCCCTTGCCCGTTTTTGGCACACCGTGGCTCTGCACCTCTGTCAAGCATCCAGCGCTCCCCTGCCACGCTGGAGGGTTGCCCGGTGGAAGGAAGCTGGTTTGTTGCTGCTGGGGCACAACCTCTGCTCCCCCCAGTTCTCTACACGCCGTTTGTCTCTGTCTCTGGGCTCTCTCTGAGTTTCTGCCTTTGCAGAGCCAGCACTGGGGTTTTGGGGCATGGGGGTTGTTCTAGCAAGAGCAGGATGGAGCTTCCCAGGGCAGAGAGTGCCACAGCTGCCATGCCTTGGGCAGGGGTAGGTGTCTCTGAAGCAGGACGAGGACAAAACATCATCAGCTGAGGGGCTGGCAGCCTGGGCTTTTGGGGGGCTACGTATGGGGTGGGTCACCCACTGCCCTGGGCCAGTGGTGGCCCTGCTCTGCTTGCCCCAAGCCCCTTGCTGCAAGTGCGGCAGCGAAAAGCAGCGCGGGTCCCCTGCGTGGCACCAGCATCTGTTGTCATGGTGACGGGTGTCACACCTGCGGAGCCGCCATTTGTTTCGGGTACCAATTTGCGAGCCCAGCACAGGATTTGTCAGCTCGTCGGCGAGGCACGAGGCACGTAACCCCCCCGGTCACCTTGCTGGGAGGGGGAGGCTCTGCGCCAAGCGCTCCATCAGCTGGGAGGCACGGGAGCGGCACCGATTTAAAGCAGATGGGATTTCACACCGAAAGCATATTGTGTGCTGTAGCCTTGTGAGACGAGGAACAAAAGACCCGTTCAAACCCACACAGGGGCAAAACACGGCCATCTGCAGCCCTTCCCCGAACCGGTGCTGAAAGCAGCGCCCGTGGCACCGCCGGGCTCTGCCCAGGTGCCCCCTCACCACCCTGTGGAGAGCGCGGCTCAGCCCTGTGCTGGGGGCTGCTCTTCTTAAAGGCAAGATTTATGGCTGTTTACGAAGCGCAGGGTAGCTGAACCACCTGAGGGAGGGCCCGGAGCCAAACTGTCGGCTCTGCCGCTGCTATTTTGAGCGTGGGTTTTCATCAGCGGCTGTCGGCTGCATGAGCGTGTCCTCTTCCTCGTTTCAGATTCTGTACAACAGCCAGAGCGTGGAGGTGGACGGCCACTCGATGAAGAAACTCATCAGTGACCTCCAGCCGGACACGGACTATTCTTTCGTGCTAATGAACCGCGGGAGCAGTGCTGGGGGGCTCCAGCACCTCGTCTCGATCCGCACTGCGCCTGATGTCCTGCAAAGCAAACCCATCGCCACAGACAAGTACATCCAGGAGGGAAAATTCACGCTCAGCCTTCCCAAAGTCCAGACCACCGTGCCCGTTAGGTAGGTGCTGTCCCCAGGTGGAGAAGGCAGGCTGGGGGGGCTGGAGATAGTGAAAAGCACATGGCGAGGCTCTGCCAACCGACCGGGATTGTAACCTGGAAGGGAATTTCAGAGCAGGCTGCAATACAGAGCCAGGCATCTGCCCGTACCGTGGGATCACACTGCTGGCTCCTCCTGAGCAAATATTTATGTGCAATAAAATTAAGACAATTCTCTGACAGTTTGCCCTTGCCCTGGTGGGTATACTCCAGATGCTACCAGCAAAAACACAGTTGAGGATCAGGAGGGACTTTCTCTGACACTGTATAATATCCTTTAAATAAATAATGCCTAAAGCCTCAAGGAGATTAAAAAAGCGAGTCTGTAGAAGTCTTATTCGTTACTGTGGTATCCTTGTGCTGAAGCACAATTCCCCCAGGGTTCTTGCTACAATCCGATTATATAAATGTCCTTCTCGCAGCTCCTACACCACCCTCTGGAGCACAGTCTGTAGATCTTCATTAACCTAATGAGCACTAACAGGAGTGTTCTCTTCTCTGGTGCAGCTGGAATGCTGGCCTCTTCCTCACTGAGCCCTTCCACTGCTTAGAGGGCAGGGAGTGCAGCAGGTCATCTCGGGGAGGGATATGGCACGTGTTACTGTGTGACCTGCCAGAGAGATGATTTAGGGTGCAGTGCTTATGCTGTCTTTCCTTCCCAGGTGGTACTACATCGTGGTCGTGCCTGCGGATCAGAGCACCAGCAGCCTGACTGCTCGCTGGCGGACACCTGATGAGATGGAGCTGGACCAGGTAGGAGCCTGCAGCAGCTGCTGGAGTGGAAGGGGCTCCCAGGGCGCCTGGCATGCTTTGCCCAGGCCTCCTGAGAGCAGCACAGTTGCACCCCAAGAGGCACGTTCACCCCAAGATGCAGCTTGACCTGTGCAGGAGTCCTGCTACCCTCATGGCACGGTGCATGTGCGGGTGTCAGGAGAATCTCATGCAAGGGGTTTGTGGGCTCTTTCTTCCTCACACACACCAGCCACACAAAGCAATTAGGAAAAATTCCAAGAAATCACACACACAATTTCACAGAAGTCACACACAGGTCCATTAAGAAAAAAAAATAGTTGTAAGGTTGAAGCACTGAGAAATTACAAAGTGTTAGAAGATGCAAGTCAGCCCTTGCTTATCATTAATCTTTAATTACATGATTGCACAGCCTTTTCCATGGTGTCCCAGCTCATTCCACATACGGGTGGATCTGTTCTGCATGTGAAGCAGAGCTGTGTGATGAAGAACCACCATCCGTAGGCCTCCTGCATCATTTCTTTGCAGAAGCTGGAATTTGTTACAAGAAAGAGAAGACTAGGATGAGAAAGGATGGTTTGATTTTGTGCTTTAGGTAGTTAAAAAGCTATCCAGAGAACTGTTTTCTATCTCTGATTGTTTTACTTAGACCTGGGCAAATGATTTAAAACAGCTTTTGTATTAGCAGCCACTGTCTTGGTTCTTTTTGGAGCGCTCAGTTGGAGATGCTGGAGCCTTAGTTGCAAAGCCTAAGCATCCCCAGCTGCAGAGAAAGTCGATAGGAGCTCTACTGGATACAATCAGTGAAGTAAAAAATGCTGAGTTTTCTTTAAAAACAAAACAAGCTTTTCAATTTGACATTCAAAATCAGTGGACGTTTTTTACATTAACGTCTCTGTGCCTCTGTTCTCCATCTGTAAAATGAGGATAATCGCTTTCATCTCACCTCACATGGGTGTTTGGAAGATAAGATCGTTAATGTTTGTGAAGCACTTGTAATATTACAGTGATCAGCACCATAGAAAAGCCCACGAGGAAATTATTAATTTTGTCGTCTGAGCCGGGTTTGAATAGTAAGCAATAAACAAGGCCTCAGGCTGCATAATGCAAAGAAGAAAGCAAAATATGGAATAGCTGCTCTTTGATTAAGCACTGTCTGTCCTGTGTATTGAGCAAGGCAGGGAAGTTACAGAGAAGACAGTCTGTGACCACGTAGTCAAGGATCATAACATGGTGTCCATACATCAGACAGCTGAATTGGTTTTGCACAGGTGATGTTAGTCCTGACATTTTCTCATTTTTGAGGATCTGAACTGTGCAAGCCTAGCACTCCTTTGGTGCAGGCTTTTGGTGTGTTAGGTGTAGAGGTGGCAGCAACATCCAGCAGCCTCAAGCACAGCTGGAGCCCCATGGTGTCATACGCACACAGCTGTGCTTTCTGCCGAGAAACAAGAGGGGAGCAAACTCCACCATGCAAAGGCTACCTGTCTGCCTCTTCCCCCGTGCTTTCTCTAACATACTGTTCGTAAGAGGGCGAGGATGGACTGATGAGAGGAAAGAGGAGGGAGTGCCTTACCGAGCTCTCATGTCAGAGGGAGTGAGCTCAGCAGCACAGCTTTGTGTGCATGTCACTGTCCCCAGCCCCACCATAGCACTGACATTCCCTGGCTGCCCTGACAATGCTGCACTGATACATTCGTGTGTGAAATGTATTTCATGCCTCTTTCTTCATTTTAAATTAGAATTTCTGTTCCGAGCCTGGTATTCATTTTTACTCATTAGAAAAACATCTTTAAACATCTGAGAGTCTTTTTTAGCAGTGTAATTGAATTTTTGTGTGTTTATATCCTTTTTCATGAATTTGTGGCAGACTATGAAATTTGCCATTTTTATTCCGAACATCCCATGAAATCTGTTATCACTCCGTGATTTACACAAAGTTCTGCCTGCAACCCAGCAGCAGGTGAAATATTGAAGCACTGACAGAAGGGAAAGACACAGCAAATGTCACTTCTTGCCTCTACATCAGCGTCAGCTGTAATTCATGTCCAGTGGCCGTAGAGAATGTGAGTTGCTGTCCGTACCAATAGCTGGGCCACAAAATACGGCCCAGTTCCCTTGCAGCCCACTGGGATGCCCTGACTGGGTGGCAGCCGGGCTGTCCCAGTCCTGCCACTCCCTGTCAGCATCCCAGGGCTCAGGGCTCGCCCAGAACCGAGAGGTGCACAGTGAGGGTCTGCAGGTGGGTGCCCCAGCAACACCTAAACACACACACACACCTCCTTCTGGTTTATTTGTACCATGTCCAGATCAAACCCAGTGTCTTTTCCTGCCTTCCCTTCCTCCCTGCTGAGTCCTCCAGCTGGTGAGGGAGCAGCGCCAGGCGGTGCCAGGCTGGGCGAAGCAGTAGTGATGCACCTTGTTTGTCCCCAGCTGCTGGAGGCCATCAGCCAGGGGACTCAGAGCAGGCGCCAGCGCCGCCAGGCAGACAGGCTGAAGCCTTACATTGCTGCTCAAGTGGACGTGCTGCCCGAGACCTTCACCCTGGGGGATGAGAAGAACTACAAAGGTTTCTACAACAAGCCCCTCTCTCAGGACCTGAGCTACCGCTGCTTCGTGCTGGCCTCGCTGGAGGACGGAGACACGGTAAGGGCTTCCTGCTGGGGAGGGAGGCACAGCCTTTCCTAACAGAGCTGAGGGGGCTCAGTGTGGGTGGGAGCCTGACACGTGGTTGGCATGGGAGAGTTCCTAAGTCTGCTTTGGTTCAAGTAAATGCCTGGGGAAAACAGCCCCTGGAGCCCCTGGTCCTTCTCCAGCCAGAATCTCACTCCCAGCTGGAAAAGCAAACCTGCCTCCTAGCGCAGGGCTGGCAGCAGGGTGAGCTGCACACGTGCCTGCTGTGTGGAGATTCTCACTCCCGTGCCTCCCCTTGCTGGAGGGAAATGGGCCATGCCTCTGTCAGTAATGTGTCACCAGGCTCGTGGGGCCTGGGCATGTGATGGGGAAGGGAGCAGCTGGTGCAATAAGCAGGGAGCAGCGCGCTGAGACCTTGCATCAGTGTCCAGCTGTAAACAGGGAGGGCAGGAGTGGCGGTGGCAGTGGCTAGTGTGTAAATAATGGGAATAATAGAGATGTACAGAGCCCTTTGGTCGGCTTCCAAGCTGCAGCTTCCTTCCTCAGCCTCATTTGCTTGTAATGGCTCATTAGGGCTGGTCAAGTTCTTCATTACTCATCCAGCTCACGTGTTCTTGTGGCAAGATGTGCATGCTGGTGAGGGGAGGAGAGTCACAGATTAACAATAAGGTAAAGCAGAGGCCTTGGGGTATGCTGTCCAGGCAATCCCTGTCAAGAAGAGATGACTGTAACCAGATGATCCCAGACTAACATCATCTCCTCCCTAGCAGAGATCTGCCACAGCCCTCTGGTGAGCCACCAGCAAGCAGGGTTTTCACGCTCTGCTCCTACCTACCACCTTTCCGCATCCCCTGCTGCATCACACACATTTTCATTTGAAGCATGAGACACTCTCTGCAGGGCTGTGCACCATCTCCCCCGCTCAGCTCCTCTGAAATTGCTTGCTGTGTCTCTAGTGTCAGCAGGCAAGTGTGGCGTTGGATTTTTTAAAGCAGAGGTGGGGTGGGTGAGGGGTTGAAGCACCACCTGTGAGACCAGGGGCACCTGCACCTCACAGTCTGCCTCTGGACATGCCACTGAGATAACAGTCCCTCTGATCTCTTTGGCTTGGGACTTCTCTTGAAAGGAGCCATTTCCAATGTGTGCCTGCAGAAATGTGAATCTTGGCCTCCTGCACAAAGCTTTTGGGATGGATGCACATTACCTGGCTGCACAGAGCGGCATCCCCATAGCCGTTCCCCTACCTTCTGCAGCTTGGCCTTTCTGGGCAGCGATGGGTAAAGCCACCGTGCCTTCCTTTCAAAGCAGCCCCCTGCCCCTACAAAGAGAAGCCCCCGGCCTTCTGCCCTCTGCTGGGGCATCTTCTGGTCTCTGCCAGGCTCAGAGCTGTAGCTGGCCCCTGTTGAACCAGGCAGGTAGAAAAAGGCTGGTGTGTTGTAGTGGTCCCAAGCAGATTTGATGTAAGAACAGAGCTGAAGCAGGAGCCATCAGCTATGTCGGGGTCATTGAAACAGGCTCTGGTAGGGCTGAGACGTTTCACAGAGAAGGCAGTAGCCTCTCCCTTGGCCCCGCAAGCCAGTGTTGTCTCTGAGCACTGATAAATCTGAGGAGAGCAGCTACGATGCTGCACCTGTGCTTGCTGCCAGGAGGATGTTACAGGGAAGAACATTTTCTGTGCTGCACACGTGTGTGAAGCCAGCCTGGCTGGGATCAAGGGCACCTCTGAGAGGAGACCGAGATGTGCATTTGTGTGACACCAGCATGCTTGATTCTTCTCTTTCATCCCCTCACATGGGCGCAGACATGGAGCGCATGGCTAAACTTCGACCTTCAAGCAGGCGATTTATAGATCCACGGTCACCTCTTTGTGACCAAAACCTTCGATGGCAAGAGCAGAGCATTCCTAGGTCCCTAATGCAGGGCAGCAGGTGCTGCTCAGAAGCCACAGGCACTGAACTGATGCAGCTCTGGCCCTCTCTAATAGGGGGAAAGGATTTCTTTTTGCAGCATTTAACCCTTCTGACCCAGCGAGGCTGAGCTGTGAAGGGACACCACAGCTACGTAAGCCTTAGCAACAGCAACAGAACAAGCCAGGTGCGGGGTCATTTTTCTGCAGGAATGGGTTGGGTCTCTGCTAATCCTGTCTTGCTGGTGGGGCTAGCAAGCTGTCCCTCCAGGTTATAAATCACCAGGCTGCCAGAATGCAGAAATCTCTGGAAAGGGGCCTGTGAGCATGAGCCCCTTTCCAAGGTCTGTTTATCAGAGCAGAGACACCGGGAAGAAAATGTTCCTGTCATTTCGTTCCTTGAAGAAAACCGCCTAGCCCAGCAGGGGTTTTCCTAATATAGCCCTGTCCTGGAGAGATGTGTTGATATCAGCACAGCAGGTATTATGAACCACTTAGGAATCATCAGCCAGCCCCACTGTGCAATTGGTTGGGATTCAAAAGCCTGTGATTTGGCTCCAAGAAAATCCAGGGCTGGCAAGTGGCTCTTAGCTGGGCTGCTCCAGTTTGGCACCTCGGGGCCAAGTCTGCTGGCCAGAAAGTTGCTGGCATGGGAATGTTTCACACCAGGAAGAGGCTGTTACTGCAGTGTGACCTCTGCTGATGCTGAGGGAGGGAGGATCGTACGGTGTGCTGCCGGGGTTTGAGAAGCATCACCATTCCCTGCTAGCCAGAGGCAAGGGGAAACCTCTGTTTCAGGGATGTGGCTGCTGCTTTAGCCTAATGGATGCTTGCTGTTCTCTCCCTCTCCTGCCGGTGCTGTTCAGAAGAGATACGCAGCCAGCCCCTACTCAGATGAGATTGTGATGGAAGTGGCTTCAGCCAAGCAGCAGGACGAGCCAGAGATGCTGTGGGTGATGGGACCTGTCCTGGCTGTGATACTAATCATCATCATCGTCATCGCTATACTCCTCTTCAAAAGGTGAGCTCCAGTCCAGGGCGGTGCAGTTACAGCATGGGCACGACAGGAGGTGGCACCTTCGAGACTCCTTCCAGCCTTCAGATGGGGGGTGCCTGGTAGACAGTCCTTGGTGGTCGCAGGGAGGAGGAAGGTCTCCTTTATAAAAAAAAAGACTGCTTTATAAAGATTGCAGAATCTTTATGCAGAAGGTAATTAATACCAGCCCCAGGACACAGAGCTGCTTGTGGAGTTTGGAAATCTGTGAGCAGTGGGACAGGGGAGAGCAGCAGCTTTGTCCCTAAAGCCAGTCTGACCACTCTCTCGTCTCGCAGCTTGGATTTGCAGTACCAGGAACATCTGTAGTACCACTTACCTGCTGAAATTACCCACTAGATCTCTGGCAGGTGCCCCCACTGCTGCGAATTTTGCAGGGGGACATGGTCTTAGTGAGAACAGGGCGTGGATGTGACAGGCTGAAATCGGAGTAGGAGCGCTGCTCTTGAGGCCCCTGGGTCCTGGCTGCTGCGTCCCTGCTGAAGCAGCCTCCTGCTCACACGTAGCAGAGCAATCCTGCCAGAGCTGTAACTGGTGCGAGGCGATTGTTAGTCCTTGCAGGTTGCATTTGCATGTATCTGCGTAGCCTGTTCAATTACACTCGGTCATATTGTCTATCAGCTCAGCTCCAAGGTTCTGCTCCTCCTGGACTCTCTATTTACTATTTATGTGTATCTGCAGCTTGGGGAAGGGAGCTGCTTTTGTTGTCTGATTAAATGGAGCTCTGCTGTGCATGTGCAGTCAGTGCCTTTCTGTGTCAGTGATCATCTCCTTTCTTCTGTTTCTGCTCTTCCCTGGATCTAGTAAACAAGAAAGGTATGAATCCATTTTATCTTCTTGTTTTGCTAAAATTTCAAATCTATTTCCCTGTTTAAATATCAAGCCTGGCTCTGGTAAGGGGCATCTTTGTTTTTGGGAGCTCAGGGCTTGCCAACACTGGGGGTTTACAGAGATTTTGTTTCCTCAAAGGCATCAGCCTCCCAGTAATTGTTAGCCCCTCACAGGCTGATGCAGGGAGATGGTTCCAGCGTAAAGACTTCCTAGATTGTTTTTGCAATTAAATTAAAAATCCAGAAACAACAACAGCAGCAGTTATAGGTGCTTCTTTGTATTCTCAGTCACTTCAGACTGAGAGCTGTTGCAGCAAGAGTGCAGGTGCATTCTTGCATTCTGTAATGAGGAAGCTTTAAGCAAACACCAGGCAACTGTAAGAAACAAAGTGTTGGCTGATCTTTACGGTGGGAAAATGGCCCCCTCCTTCTCTGCCCAGGGAGTCTGTACCTGGGCCCCACAGATACTGTGCCCGCCTTGTTTTAGCTCTGCTTTAACCCAGCCTGGTGTGGGTCGAGCACCATGAAGCAGCCCCAGCCCTCTGTGCTCACCCTCAGCATTCGTGTCCCTGCTGCATCCTAGCCCACGCAGCAGCACCTCCGTGTCCAGCACCACCTGCGTGCTCGGAAGGATGCTCTGTTATCCTCCTGCTTTTCTCCCGGCGGTATCTCTGCTGCATATTCACAATTTCAGATCTACAATGGGAACAAACAGAACCTGAGTAGCAGTAGCTAGCTTGGGATCTGGAGGTTTGTTTAGCGGTGGCCCCAACTAGGCTAATGAGAGAGGCAAACATTAATGATATGCCGTGCCCATTCCCCAGCAAAGCTAGGCCACCTTGCTCAAGGGCTCAGGGACTGGCACGCAGTAGCACATGGCACATCCTGCTATGCTCCTGAGAGGAAGAACAGCGCTTTATTTGTTTGCCATGTATTTTTCTTCCCTTCTATCAATGCTCTTAGTCTGTCGGCTCTTTTGTCTCAGTCCAGGCAGCTAGAAGGCTTCTGAGGTGTTGAGACACCTCTGAGGTGTTGCGAGTATTGTAAGACTCACAAGCTGGTCCTCCCCACTGAACCACCCCAGTGTCTGATGCAGCCACGGGCTACAGATGGAGCTTGCTCGCAGTCTGTGCTTCAGAGCAGGTTTCACTCATGATCTATGCACGAAATTTTACTTAATTTATTACCAGTAGTGCCAGCCCAGCATGGGCAGGGGAAGTGATGGTGCCCTGTGCCTGTTTAGAGCATTTCTGATCATGGGTGGTTCAGGGTCACCACCATCCAGAGCTGCAGCTGCCTGTGTGCAGAGCATGGCAGCCCTCGGGGTGCTTTGAAATGCCTCACAATGACGGAGGAAGCAGACACTGGCTGTTGTGATTTACAGGGTGGTAAACGTGCTAGTGTTTGTGTAGACAAGCAGTGGTGCAGCTCCCTCTTTTGCAGAAAGCATCAAGTCAGCAGAGGGGTTCACCATCAGGCAAAATCCATTTTCAGGCTGTAGCCAGGAGAGAAAATCTCTGCGTATTATTGCTGCATGCTCAGCACCTTGGCAAAGCACCAGGATCAGCACAGGCTCAAAAGAGTGTCCCTGTCCAATACCCTTCTGTACTGCACAGGAACATCCAGTGTACTTGTAACACAGAGCAAGAAGTGGGACAGAGAGAATTGCTAGAAAGCCTGTTTGCAGTATTAGATTGTCCTTAGTATTCACTTGTCCGCTGCTTGATTGGATCTGTCCCTGCCTTGCCTGTGAATTCCAGCAAGAGCCCGAGGTGGTGGCATTGCTTTAGGCATAAATATAGCATGAAGAGACAACAGTGTATTTTATTGTTCCATTAATACACGCCTTGGGTGCCTTCAGCCATTCAAGACGTATATTAATGGCCCAATAAAACACACCCTGAAGAGCCTTTACACTATTATATTACAATGTTCTATATTTAAATATGTCTAATACGTGAGAAAAAAAAAATTGGATTATATCCTTCCACTACAGGAAATAGTTCCTAGAGGGAGTACAAGGGAAAGAGATCTTGGATCTATCAGCTTTTTCTCTTGTAAATGTTATGCAGAATATCACATTTCAAATGTCTCACTAATCAAACCTCTGCCATCTCTGAAATACAGTGAGTCCTGTTCAGAGATGGGAAATGGGAGGCACAGAAGATGTAACTTGCCTGGAGCCCCAGCTGGGATGGAGCTGGGTAGCTGGGACATGGGCACCCAGACTCCTTTCCAGGGTGGTTTGTGCCAGGCTCTGCCAGAGCTCACCTGCTTGTCTCCATCCCCTGTCTACAGGAAAAGGGCACACTCCCCCTCTTCCAAGGATGAGCACTCCATCGGCCTGAAGGACTCACTCCTGGCCCATTCCTCTGACCCGGTTGAGATGAGGCGACTCAACTACCAGACTCCAGGTAGGAGCAGCAAACCCCCTCGTGTCCCATCTGCCCCAGTTCCCCTTCACCAGGTCACCATGACAGAGGGGGAGCCGCAATCTTTCCCTCAGCAACTCTGCACCTTCGTGGGCACAGGAGCACAGATGGGGCTTAGCCCAGGGTTATCCAGGTAGCCACTCTGCCTGCCAATCCTTCTCCCCAGCCCTGTCACTGCAGGCACACAGGACTGGGAACCTGGATGGGGACAGCCCGTGTCTGTTGTGTGTCAGGTCCTACACGAGGCTCACACACAGCCAGGGCCAAGTGGTCACCGTGAGCCAGGAGGAGCCCCCGTACGGTGCTGGGAGAGCTCGCAACCACCCGTGCCCACGTTGCTCCCAGGTGCTGTGCTGGCTTGGTCCAGGCTGGGGCTCAGCGCTGAGCGCTGCTGGTGTGGTGCTGCCCACAGGGGAGGGACGGGGCGGTGGTGAGCTCTTATGCTGCAAGGGTGTCCCAGCAGCTGTGTCCTGGGACGTTCGGTGTGCTGACACTCCTGCTCTGCTCAGCTCAGGGCAAAGAGCTCCCTGCAGCCCCCGCTGCTCCCCGGGCAGTGCTGTTGCCCAGTGAAGGGCACTGCTGGTTTCAGTGGCCTCAGTCCAGATGATGGCTCAGTAACAGCTGTTGCTTTCTCAGTCTGACTGTTCACTGCAGAGCATCTCCAGTCATCCCTGCGCTGGCCTCCGGTGCCTCGGGCTGTAGCTGTTTGCCAGCCTGCAGAGGCAGCTGTACTTCCCACCGCAGAAAGGTCTCATGCTGCTGCTTTGTGTCTGTCTGTCTCTGATGGCACTGAAAGCACAGTGCCTGTCATTGTAGCGATCAGAGGCGGGCTCACCCCAACTCATTCAGAGCCTTTCAGAGAGCCTGAGTCCTAGATGAAGTGGAGGAGGGCTTGGGTTTTGTGATGGAGGGAGCAGTTAGCAATAAATGAGGCACAGCGCTCTTCTAACTTGCAGCTCCTCCTGGTCTGTAACCTACTTTCCTTTTCCTCCCGCTGCTCATTCAGCTAAGAGCTTTCGTCTAACGGGAGTTTTGAAGGGGCCATTTCCTGGTGTAAACATGCTGCCCCTGGGAGGGAGGGAGGGCAAGCGGAGCCTTTCCTCCTGCCGCTCACAGCGGTCTGGCTCGGCCCCGACTGCGGTGGCGTGGGTTTCACCAGCACAGCTCCCTCCGTGCCAGAGCAGCTGCCAGAGGAATCACGTCTCCCAGGCAGGACCGATGGCAGCTTTTGTGGGTAGGATGAAGCAACAGCCTGGCAGTTGTCAGCCAACCTGGCACGTTAATTGGCCACAACAGACCAGCACAGGAGGAAAACACTGTAGGAAGCAAGGGAGGCACCTGCAGCGGGGAGAGAACATCTCAACAGGCAGATGATGGCAAGCAGCAAGAGATGTGGGGATCACACACAGTCAGCAACAGCTCGCGGCTCCTTGGGAGGAGCAAGGTGTTGAACAGGGCACCTGGTCAATGGCCAGGGTGCCTGTGCGTGGGGATTGGTCTCTGTGACGTGTCCCACAGCCCAGGGACACGGGGGACACCTTGCTGTGTGCTTGTGGTTCACATTGCGTGGAGGAGTGTGAGAGGTCAGGCACCTGCTCCCCCTCCAACAAAGAGTTTGGGTGTTGGCAGCAAGGGCTTCCCTTGCTAGAGCTGTAGGAAGGGTCAAGAGCTGCCATCAGAGAGAGGGGACATCCAGGAAATTTTCCTTTCCCACCTGTACCTAAGAATAAGCCAGAGATACCGGCTCATTTCTTAATTTTCCAGATCACTCTGGAGAGATAAAAACAACCCCAAGAGCCCGGTTTGCTGGAGGCAGCAGTGCCCTGCGATGCTGCCAACCGGTGCTCCCCACCCAGTGACAGCACCACGTCCCCCCCCATCACTAATGAGGCTCTGTGGGGTGGAAGCAGGTGTCGTGTGGCTAGAAATGACTGTTCCAGCCCCTGACAGGCTTGTACTCGTTAACGAGGAGGCACAAAAGCCTGCGAGCCCAGCAGGCCCGTGCTGCTGCCCCTGTCACCCGCCGGCAGCCGAGGCAGTGCCGCAGGGGTGCGCTGACAAGAGGTGCTGGCCACTGGCCCTGCACGCCTCAGTAGCCAGCCTCCCTGCCGGAGTGTGCTGAGCAGGGAAAACCTTGTTTCATGCATAATTAATAGGGCTACTGTTATTAAATATTAAGCTTTCTCATTTTTGTGGGTCTTACTTCAGACAGAGGTTATTTCCCCGCTCTGTACCAGCTCACTGCTTCGCTAAGTGGCTGGCAGGATGTGGGACTGGCAGTGTCCCCGTGTGCCATGAAAGGAGGCCGGGTTGTGCTGCCCAGGAGCTGCAAGCCAGCTGGAGGCTCTGGGGAACCAAGCAGAGGTTGCTGGGGCTGCGGGCAGTCCTGGCCACCAAGCAGCACAAACCTCCCTGTACCACCATCTCCCTGCCCTCCCCTGGGGCACGAGGCCCCAGCCAGCGGTGTGCAGTGGGAATTGGGGCTCTCAGCATCAGCTGGGGGCCTCTGTGCCCGCTCCCCGCTCATACCCACACCGCCACTGGGTTGGCAGCATCAGAGTTAAAGCCCTGTGCAGGAGGGAGGCTTCTGGTGCTGTGCAGGTGGTGCTTTCCTTTGCGTCTTCACCTCTCTGTCTTTCCATTTCTGAACCTCTGCGATGATGACTAAAGGCTAATGGGATTTCTGTTCTTGCCCCGTTTCTTTTCTTTGCAGGTGCCAGTGTCCCCAGTTGCCCGAATATCTCAAGTTAGTTTTAACTCCTGTATTTATCTTTTGACACCTTTTGCTTTTTCTTTCCCTTTCTCTCTCGTCTCTGTAATTTCTGTTTCAATGTCATGAAGGTCACCCTCACTCACAGCAGACTGTAGATCAGCAGTGATTCCACTTCGGGCCACGACGCGCGGGCCCCACGGGTGCTGCATGCACGGCAGCGCAGCGGCTCCCACAGCACAGCACGGTGTGGCAGGAGGGCAGGAACTGGGTGCCGGGCTGCCCCAAGGCTCCTGCGGCAGCCTTTCGCCTGCCAAGGGAGGCAGTAATAACAGCACTGTGGGAGTAACTGCCCCTTTGTCTCTTCTTTGCCTTGTGAGCTTCAAGTTCACTCTCAAACAGCCATAAAAGTGTCTCCTCCCTGCTGAGTCTGGGCATCCACACTCAGGAATGGGAGAGGTAGCACAGATGCTTCCCCCAGGGGCAAAGCCAAGGGCTTTGCATGCTGCAGCCCTCCTAGCCTGGCAGAGAGCTCGACCTTCTCTCACCACAATCCTTAGAAGAGCGTGTAGAAGTCTGGTAGTGTGCACAAAGCCCATGCAAATTCCCTCTGCCTTACCCTGCACCACATGTGGCTCTTGTCCCACGTTCACCATAAGAGGACAGCGACTGCCTCTTCTTCCCCTTCTGCTCTTGCAGCTCCTTTGGTGCTACAACACTCCTTTGACTAGCAAAGCTGAATTTTGGAGAGATACCCTTGAATTTCTCAGCAGAGATGAATGTCTGCAGCTCTGCCGTGGTCCATGGCTCTGCTGTGCTTCATACACGACCACACTGGGATAACCACATGCTGTGGTTATGTTTCAGCCTTTCTTCCTCCAGCCCCACACTTCTGCCTTGGCCCCATGCTGTTCTCCTCATTTACTTGCTCATCCAGAGCCGCTCAGCGCTACAAGGGCTGCTCCTGAGCTGCAGCCTCTGGAGCTGGGCAGCAGTGAGCAGAGTTTGCAGAAACCAGAGCATCATCTTCGTGGGCCCTGCTCAGCCACCTCGGGGATCCTGGTGGCAAACAGGGAACTAGCTGCAGGAGGACCTCAGCGCAAGGCAGAAGAGGGCTCCCTCCTTCCCCACCTGTCCGTGCGCTGTCCGGCCACCCGTGGAGAGCCCCGCACTGACAAGTGCCGGAAGGCTGAGCGCGTGGTGGATCAGAGCTCGCCTTTGTGCAGCAGTGGCAGGTGCTTTGGGCAGAGGTGTTAGGAGCCCAGCTGGGCAGCAGCTGCAGCGTAGCGTGCAGTGACACTTCCCTGTTATCACCTAATGACTTGTCACCGCTGTGTAACATGCACATACCCAGCCTGGGGACTGCTCCATCACCTCGGCGGCCCACCGCTGCCATCTGCGGCAGCGTTCAGGCTCCAGAGCCATCGAGAAGCTCCTGGCCATGCTCCAGCCCGTCTCCCTGGGTGTGAATCAACAGCTCCAGCCTATTAATAATCATTATTTCCCACGTGGGGGCTCTGGGAAACCCACAGAGCAGCCGATGGAGTCATGAGCCTTGGGATTTGGATGAGCCAGGCTTTGGATGAGGTGTTTCACAGCCGCGTTCCTGCCAAGTCACCATCTCAGCTTCAGGGAAGGAGGTGGCGATGGCTGAGCTCTGAATCCCAGAGCTCGGTGGTTTGCACGTCCCAGCCCGGCAGAGCTGGGCTTTGGGCCCTGGAGCCGGCTCTGCCCCGGCCACGGGAAGGCACCGAGCTGCCCGGCAGCGAGCAGAGCTGCCCCTCAGCTCTCAGACTCGTGCCACCCCCGACCCGGGGAGCAGCAGTTCCTCCATCGGGTCATTCCCACCTTTCCCCAGCTCCCCAGAGGACAGGGCGATGCCCACCCACCCATAACGCTGTGTTCATACACTTGCAGGGGCTTCCCCTGCCGCAGGTCCGGGCAAGTTTCTTTTTGGCTAATGCCATAGTTAGGGCTAAGCAGGAGGATCAGCCTCAACCCTTGGTGGTGAGAGTGCCAGAGAACCCCCGTGTTCAACCCCAGCCCATGTGGGAGCCTGGGAATCACCCCGACAGCACCCCCAGGCCCGTTCCCATCGGGGGCTTTCCCGAGCCCCTGCCCGCTGCGTGGCCTGCTCTGGGTGCCCGTGGCTGTAGTGTCTGAGCATGCTCACCCGGTCATGCCCATTCTGCACATCACTTTTCTTTTCGTTTTCACTGAACCGTGTGCTCTGAGAGCGCGTGCCGCATGCCGCGTGGTCTCGCCGACCTCCTCTCCATCCCGCCCGGCGCTTCACATCGTCCGTCCCGCGTGTCCGCCTCGCGCCCACCTCTTGGTTTTGCTGTGCACATGCTGCTGTCGAGCCCCCCCCCCAAGGCACGCAGAGCTGTGACCCGTTCCCTCTCCTCCCTTCCCTCCTTGTCGCACCCGCAGGCATGCGCGACCACCCCCCCATCCCCGTGACGGACCTCGCCGACAACATCGACCGGCTGAAGGCCAACGACGGGCTGAAGTTCTCCCAGGAGTACGAGGTGAGCGTGGGAGCGTGCCGGGCAGCGGGGCACAGCCCTGCCAGCCGGGGCTTTGGGCGGACCCCCAGCGGAGAGGGCTCGGGAGCTGCGAGCGATGCCTCCCCCGCAGCAGCATCGCCTGCGTGGGCCCCGAGCCAGGCTGGGAGCCTGCCAGCAATCCCTGCCAGCCCCGAGCGGTGGGAATGCGCCCTGAGCGCTCGGAGCATGGCTCGTGCAGGGAAACGGCCGAATGCGCCGCAGCACGCCGTGCTCCCACCATGGTTACAGCCCTGGGAGTGAATGGGAGCTTGTGTCCAGCCGCCTGGGCTGTGCTTCTCCGCTCTGCTGGGCAGCCCGCCCCTCGAAAACAAGCAGGCATTTGGGTTCCCTGCCCTGCTTTCTGCGCCTCTTCCCCCCTGCATGCCGCTGCACCCTGCTGGTGTTAGCCCCTGCAGCTCAGCTCTGCTGATGTCCCGCTGCCTCCAAGCAGTCCTGAGCTGCAAACTTCCCCAGGGACGTGCCTCCAGGGCTGGGTGCTGTCCCCACCCGCACCGATGCTGCCTTCGTGCTCACATGGGCACACGGTACACGTTTGGTGACGCCCCCATCCTGCACGGCACCTCTGGCCCCAGCCCCTTAATGCCCATCCTCCCCTGAGGGTGACTTGCCAAGGGGGTGAATGTGTGCAGGGGACGGGGCCGAGCAGCACGAGGGCTGCCTTGCTTTTCTCACCTCTCTGCAGGCTGGGTGATGAGGTTGGAAACTTGAAAATTTAGGGAAAAATTCCTCTGCCAGCCGCGAGAGCAGCACTGGCAGGCTCTGTTTTCCTGTGCTTGCGTGCAGGACCCTCTTGAGCTGTAGGGGACTTAGAAATAACCCCCCACTCATATTAAGGAGGGAATAAATTTGGGATGCGTCCTTCGCATGTGTTATCACTTCTGTTTGAATTGTTATCTGTTGGTGCCCGTGGCCTCCCCTTCCTGCAGCATACTGGTACTGATTCATGAGATGAGATTAGAACATTTCCCCACGAGGTAAAATTATACACGCCAGGAAAGGGAAAGCAGATCTCTGCGCTGAGAAGGTGAGGGACGAATTCCAGCTAGTTCAAAGGGTGAGCTGCGTGTACCTGAGGGAGGCACGGAGCTCCTGTTTGCTTCAAGATGCTAAGAGGAGGCTTCGCTGTCCCTCTGCACACCGCTGCCCAGGCTGGAGAGGAGCTGCGAGTTCAACAGCTCCAGCCCCGCGTTGCGGCTTGGGAAATGTCTGGAGGAATAATGTGCTTCTCTTGCAGTTGCTTGCGCTTTCGTGTCGGTCCTGCGAGTGCAGCGCCGAGGTACGCAGTCATATCTGTCTGCCTCGGGCCTTTCGTGATGAGTCCGGCTGAAATGTTAAGCAGGGATGGCCGCTGTGCTGCGTGCGGGCTGCGCCTCTGCTGCGCCGCGGGGCTGCGGCAGGATCCGGCGCCCGGGCGCTGCCGTCCTCACGCAAGGTCTGCGCCGCTCGGAGCCTGCAGCATAACACCGAGCTGTGGGAGCTGCTTGGGAAAAAAACAGCCTTAAGTAAATTCCCTTGGCTGTTTTCATGAGCCGCTCTCTCCTCATTTCTCTTTCTTTGGAGTATCGCGGCTGGTTGAGAGCACCAATCAGTTGTGCTTTTCATGTTGAAGCTGCTGTTAAGGAGCTGATTGTTGCATGTAATCTTTTACCCCTGGATTCTGCTGCATCGGACTCCTCATCAGACAGAAATTACCAAACATGACAGGTTCATAAGGTGTTTGACACTAGGAGGGGCCCCAGAGCAGAAATGGTTGCCCCTTCCTGGCATGTGGGGATCATTACAGCCATTTCCCAGTTGAGATCCTGGGAAAAAAAATAATCCAGGACTGAGTTGGCAGAGATGGGCAGGGGTGCTGGTGCGATGGGTCTGCTCTCATCCTGCTCCCTGGGTTTGGCATGGTGATGGCTCCCCTCGGGGCTGTGCTTGGAGGGCAGGACGGGGCAGGGCACGCCTGGCGGGCACTGCTGATAAGGGAACCTGCAGAGAGGATGTGGAAAGAGCAGGGGTGGGAGGGAGCAGGCTGTGCAGCCCCAGCGGGAGCCCCCACTGCGAGCAGTGACCCAGCACTTGAAAAGTCCTGGTGTCCCCACGGCAGGGTCGTGCTGCCACATGGGGCATAGCAGAGCTGCGCAGGGAGAGCCAAGGGAGGCAGGATTCCCTGCTGAACCCCTACAGCCCGTTTGCTGTTGGGCTGTGCTGGGGAAGGGTTGTGTGTTGAGTGGTTCTGCAGAGCAGCCTGACGGCTCCACGGGGTGCAGGGCTGTTAATAGATGGCTCCCGTTCCAGCAGCAGCGGCACCCCAGGCAGAGAGCAAATATTTAACAGCACTTCAACCGCCGAGGCCAGCTGCCTGGAGCCATCAGTCTGGCGCTTGCCTCGCTCCTGCCGGCGGTCGCGGGGTAACCCAGACACGGGTGACACGAAACAAGACCTGTGGGCACCTCCTCGCACACCCGCGGAGGAAGCAGGGAGGGCGGCAGAGATCTCTCAGCACGGCCTGGCCTCCATTCGCACAGGTCAGGGAACAAATAACATCGCTCACACCTGCTGGCAGCCCGCGGGGCCGAGCAGCCGGGGCAGCAAAGCCAGCGCAGAGCGAGCTGCGTGCCGGGTGCCACAAGAGCAGGCTCCCGTGCTGAGGGTCTGCCCTCACCCCGAGGGTCCCAGCCGGGCCCCCTGCTCCCACCAGTGCCGCTGGAGAGGCTCAGCTTCAGGCTGGGAGCTGCAGCAGGGCTGGGGGGAGCAGAGGGCAAGGGCCTGGCATGCGTCCCGGCCCGGCTGTGCCAGGAGGGTATTTCATTTTTAGCATACAGCGAGAGCTACAGTGAATTTACAGTGTGGGATTAATGGAATTAAGTAAGTGGAAGGGAGGCCAAGGCCCTTAATTATTTATCGGCAGGCGCTGGCGGGTGCTGTGGCTGTGTTGGAGCTCCTCCTGTGGGCCGCCTTCCCATGCTGCAGCCCGTGGATACGGCGGGATCTTGCGCTGAGCTGAGGGATGCCTGCAGTGTAGAAATGAGTGTGCAACGAGTGTGCACGCACACATGGCATCCTGACCATGGGATCCAGCCATTAGCAAACACAGACATGGGGCTGCTTCCTGCTCCCTTGGGGGTGCTGCTGTTGCCCTGCACAACCAGCCCAGGAGAGAACTTTTTCCTTGTGTCCAAACTGCGACTTGAGGCTGCTGCCCCTTGTGCCCAATCCCTCTGGCATGCCCCTCCAGGCCACCCTGCCCAAACCCTCTGTTCACTGGCATTTCCCCCAAAGCCCCCAAGGACACCATGCCTCCAATGCTCCTGGCAGGGAGCAGTAGGGCCCTGCTCAGGCAGCAGGAGCGGCACTGGGGTCCCCAGGGGTGCTGAGCCCCAGGGTGCTGCTGCAGGGGTCCGGAGAGCCCCCGGGGAGCTGCACGTTGCGAGCGTAATGGGCTAATCGGGAAGTGGCCTGGCAGGCACACAGCGCTCACGTTCCGGTAAGAGGAATAATAAGGCTGAAGCAGTGCCAGCCATTGATTCGGGAGCGCATTATGTCCTCATTTGAGACGTGGCGCAGATTGACAGCGGTCAATGCCTGTGCTAATGTGCTTGATTTCACAGGAGGCTGGGAAGCGCTAACAGCCCGAGCGCCTTCCCCTTGCCGTGCCTTTGTGCAGCAGCCGGGGCCGCAGAGCAGCACGGGGCCACGGCCACGCAGCCCGTGGTGGCCAAGCTGTCCCTGCCCCGCCACGGAGCAGGGACACAGCCCGCGGCCAGGTCTGGGAGCTGCGCTGAGGAAGAGGGGGCAGCAAGCCCAAGGCGGATGGCATCCGAGAGACAAACTGGCACCCAGGGATGTTTTCAAGGCATTTGGAAAGTGCTCTCGAGGCTGTCGAGGAAAGAGCTCTTTTCCAATCCCGTTTCAATGGCCTGGCTCCGTCTTTATGTTGATGGCAGTAGCAGCAGGGATCCCTGAGCTGCTTCAGAGAGATTGCTCCTTGCACTTCCATGCTGGGAAGGAGGAGTTTTACTAATTGGGCTTTTTTCTTAATTTGCACTTGCTGTCTTACAACATCTCCCCTGTCTCTTTAAAGCAAAGCAAAACTAAAAGTCACGGTGCTTTTAAGTTTGCTCCTGGCTCATTTCCTTCCAGTTTCCCTTCTGCTTTCTAGGAAGGCTGAGTTGAAAGTGTTACTCTCATTGTGTTTTGGGACAAAGCGGTGATTCCTGCGAGCCCCAGAGAGGAGTTAGAGAAGCTTCCCAGTGCCAGGCAATTGTGGAACAAAGTCAGGAAACAGCAGTGCTGCCATAGACCAGGGTTGCAGAGCATCAAGTGGAGATGGCACAAGAGTTGCCAACTGCTGCTCCACGTAATGGGCTTCAACTGCTCTCCAAGCAGCCCATCAGCCTCCCGTTTATTTACTCATTTGTTTGCCTTAAAGGGGGGAACAGGTGTACATTAATTCATCACCAGAGTTTAAATTAAATCATTTTACTTCTAAATGAGTCACTAATTTGCAGGAGTATTTAATTAGACCCTCTTTGCACTCAGGTGCTGTATTACTTCTGACTTTCTCACCTGTTTGCCCTCTTAAGAGGCTGATGATGATTAGACCATTTCTGCACATCCTCGTTGCACATCAAAGCAATTAACCCTAATGGCAGCACCTTGATGCCGCTCCTCGGTTCTGGGGGCTCTTGGCAGCCTCGTCTCCCCGAGGAAAAAACCCTTTCCACCACTGTGGCAGGACTCAGGCTTGCCGGGCAGAAGCTGGCAGCACCCTGCAGCGTGGGCAGCCCTGCAGCCTTTTGGCAGAGGTTTGCAGCATGGATTGAGCACCAACAAGTGCGCTCAGCTCCGCCTGCCCCTGCTGCAAAAGGAGGGCTGGCCCCAGCGCCCACCTGTGCCCAGCGCTGGGCAAGTGCTCCCAGGGTGCAGGTAAGGCTGCTGCTTTCTTCTGTTGTTCCTCAGCAGCTGAAGCATCATCCCAGGAGGTTTGGACCCAAGTGCCCCAAAGAGGCACCGGGGTTCCTGTGCCTGGGCTGAGGAGCGTGTGGGGCCGTGGGCTCCCAGCCAGGAGCGGCGCTTGCAGTCTCACTCCTCCCGTCCCTGCTGCAGCGCCTTCGAGCGCTGCTGCTGCCTGCTTATTACACTAATAATAGAAAATTACAGGTTTTCTGTGGGAAATGTCTATTTACATCCTACATTTCCCAAACTACCTATTAGCATCTCTGTGATGTCACATCCTGCTGTGTGTTTCCGTCAGCGCTGGCCTCCCCGCCTGCGGACGACGTGCTGCTGCAGGACAGGACGGTGGCCTGGGGACAGGCGGCTGCCACCTGGCATGGTGCTGGCCCGTGCCCTCAGGGCTGGCACAGCCATCAGAGCAGTGCCCGAGCTCTGTACCCAAGCTGCGTTGGGGTGGAAAGTGCCTGCCCGGTGGCACAGGAGAGCAGAGGACAGCGATGGTGTCACCCCATGCGTGGATGGTGGCTGATGGTGCCGAGCAGAGGGACAGAGGGGACTGTGCGGGTCAGCCCGGTCAGGGAGCTGTGCTTCCCAGCACGGCCTTCTGCTCACGGCCGAGCCGGAGCTGGCTGACTCGGGGGTGTTTTATTGCTGGAGAACCCTCCGGCCGTGGCTCTGTGCCAGGCGATGGACGTGGGTTTCTGCAGAGGAGAGCACGCGGTGCTTCCCCAGCCTGCTTGCTCAATGCCTGTGGGCTGCCAGAGCTTCAGGGGCCCCGAGCTGGAGTGTGGGTTTTAAAGAGGCTTTGCCTGTGCTGGTACCAGTGGGGGGGATTAATGGGATGACTGGTTCCTGCTGTAGGTGCCTGCCCCAGGCTGTGTGAGCAGAGCAAGTCCCTGCACGAGGCAGCTGCCTCAGCAGGTGCCTCACCTGCCCCTCACCAGGGGCCGTCCCATCTCGGAGGTGCTTCTGGGACAGGCCCTTTTCCCCGGCCTTTGTGCACCAGCCGTGATGCCAAGAAGCTTTGGGACGAGGCCGCCTGGCTGGGCAGGAGCCGGGCAGGCGCCCAGGTGCAGGCACCAGCCCCTGGCCTGAGGGGGAAGCGCGGGGTGTGCGAGGCCGGGGCGCGGGATCGGGATGTGCGCTTCTCAGGCAGATGCACGGCGTGCAGGCCTCAGGCCAAGATTTATAACCACGTCTGTTCTCCAGGTTTATAGCTCCTTGTCACTCTATTAACTCAAACGAGAGATGTTTACATTGCATAAGTAGCTGGAGAAGTGGATAGTAACCTATCAATTTTCATGACTATTCCCTGGCAGAAGCTCCTCGGCTGTGTTGCAGGACACTAATACCCAAAGCTCCCGGGGCAGCAGATACCCAGGGCTTGCTATATTTCAGGAGACTGCAGTTCAACATCTCATAAAACCTCTAGGTCAAGAACTGCGCAGTCAGGTCCCTGTGGAGCCCTGGCACAAGACCAAGCTTCTGCTGATGGATAGCTCTGGAGGAAAGGATGAGCACACAGAAAGAGCCGAGGGCTGCCCCAGCGAGGGGCTGCTTTGCATGCAGGTTGCTGGAGGCAGGTTCCACCGGGGACGGGGTTTTGGTGTGGTCTGGCTCGACAACGTGGCCCGGGACAGCCAAGGCAGGTGTGTCTGGCCTGGGGAAAGGCGCTCGGGGAAATGCAGATGCCCTGGCTGAAACGCGTGTGTGCTGCAGCATCCTGCTCGGCTCTAACCACTCCTGCCTCCCTCCCCCTCTCTCCGCAGTCCATCGATCCCGGGCAGCAGTTCACCTGGGAGAACTCCAACCTGGAAGTGAACAAGCCCAAAAACCGCTATGCAAACGTGATCGCGTATGACCACTCGCGTGTCATCCTGACCTCCATCGATGGTAAGTGGTGCCAGGGTGGGCACCCCAGCGAATGGCAGGGAACCATCCCTTTTCCTGTTCTCAGTCAAGCAGGGGCAAACACTGAGAAACACTGAGCACCAAGAGGTGCTTGGAAGCAGGTCAAGGGCCTGCTGGCCATGCAGCCCCCACCCCAGCGTGGCTGCAGGGCCAGCATCTTCCCCTAGATCTTGTTGGTGTGTGTGCAAAGTAACACCGAGAGCTGAGGGTGCCCTTCCCCTGGGACATCAGCCTCACACGTCCCTCTGCTTGGTGGGAGATGCTTTGGGCCCTGGTGTTCACAGCACCACGAGAGAGCCAGCACCACAGGATGCTGCACATCTGTGGGGCCAGGGCTAACGCCTGCTTTCAGTGCCTGCTTTGCAGTCCCCGTGCGTGCAGAGGAGCTGGAGGGCAGGTACCGAAACCCAGGCTCACCCATCCTCATTGTAAGTCAGCACCCAGCCCTGCGCATCACACCTACATCTGCTCGTGGGTGCTGAGGAAGATGCAGCTAATTTGGTGCCCCCCCTGCCTGGGGAAGAGACTGGCTTTGCATACAGGTGGTCCTGCAGTCACTGGCATCCTTTTCCTTGGGATAGAAGTGTCTTTTCTAATGCTAATGCACCACTGATCCTTTAGGGGAGGAGGGGGAGGTCTAGGTGCTCCCTCACAGCAGGACCTGTTGGCAGCAGCCGTGATGCAAAGCCTTGGGGTGCAGGATCACGGGCAAACCCCCTTAATTGGGCAGCTGTGGGGTGAGCACAAGGGGGACAGTCCCTCTTTTCCAGCATGACTCGGTTGCTGTTAGTGGTGTCTGTGTTCCCCAAGTGCCCTGCCAGGCCTGGCTGCTGCTGCTCCCCCAAGCTGTGCTTTGTTGCTGCTGGAGGCTGCTGAGACCTGCAGGAAAAAAAAAAGAAAGGCCCAGGACAAAAGGGCGAGGGGGAGCCCCCCAGCTTTGTTTCCTTCCTCTAATGAAATGCAGATGCTCTCTCCTTGGGGGACAAGGAGATTCCTGCTGCTTCCCCTCCTGGCAGCCAGGCAGCCCGTGCTGAATTGGGGTTTGGAAACACAGCCCCAGGCCCGTGCTTTGCTGCATTCATTTTAGTAACTGTGTGTTTGCATTTTAAAGGCCTTTACAGGAAAATCCTTTCCTCAAGGTGCTGGAGGCAGGGCAAGAGCTGGAGCAGCCTCTGCCAGCAGGCAGCAGGGAGGGTCTCACCCCGAGGAGGGTCCAGGGGGCGGTGGGAGGAAGGCCTCTGGCTCCTCCAGGGTACTGGTCCCTGCAGGAGGGGCAGGAGGACATCCCTTGCCCGACATCCCCTGCAAACACAGACAAACAAATGAAGCAGCCTCGTTCTGAAAGGTGCTCTAGGACCATAACAAATAGCTGGTGAATTTAAGACAATTATTTCAATCAGTTGCTTGGGGCCAAACGAGTTCCTTAATATTCCTGCCTGTGAACTTCCCTTTGTGTGCGGGTGGCAGCTGTCTCTCCGCTTTGGTTCTGCCTGATTGTTGCATTAATGTGGTAGCTACAAAGGGTTCTCCTTTGTTCAGGCACCATCCCTGTCCTCTGCAGGGACCCTGCGAGAGATGCTGGCCACACCCTGTAAAGGAGACATGTTAAGAGCCCTGTGAACATATCCACCTTTGCCTGCAGGACCCAGCAGAGCGATAGGCGCAGGGTCGTGGGCTGTCCCCAGAGTAACACTTTGTCCTTTCTTTTCTCCTCAGGGGTCCCAGGCAGTGATTACATCAACGCCAATTACATTGACGGCTATCGGAAGCAGAACGCCTACATCGCCACGCAGGGACCCCTGCCAGAAACCCTCAGCGACTTCTGGAGGATGGTGTGGGAGCAGAGGACAGCGACAATAGTCATGATGACCAGGCTGGAGGAGAAGTCCAGGGTACAGTCTGTGCTTCCTCGCTGTTCTGGAGCTGGCAGCGTGAGCAGGAGAGAGGGGTGGGAGCAGTGCATGGCGTGAGGGAGCCCAGGGAGAGGCAGGTCCTTGGGAGCATCTCCCTGTGGGGCAAAAGGGTGGCAAAGCCTCCTGTCACTGTGCTACCCGACAGCCTCTGCCGTGCCCAAATGTCTGTGCACACCCATCCAGCCTTTCCCTGCCCACATCACTCGTGCCAAAGGATGAGAGCTCTGTGGAGGGAGTGCTGACAGGCTCTGAAAGCCCGGGGGCTGCATCCCACAGGCCGAGAGCTGCAGCGGGTGGGTGGTACCGGCAGCATCCCGAAGTGACAGCGCTCTGGCGATGCAGGGAACGGCTGACGGGGTCTCGCTGCACTGAGAAGGCTAATTTGTGCCTTGTCCAATGACAACATGTATAAACGATGGGCTCGTGCTGCCAAGATTAGATATTCTGATGTAATAAATGCAAAGCTGCCTGCAAGCCGTGGGAAGGGCGCGAGGTGGAGAGGAAGGAGCAGAGCAGGAGCCCTCGCAGCAAGTGGTGGCTCGCGACAGAGCTCAGCCCCTGAGGCTGCAGTTCCTGTGCTGTGACCAACGTGCTCCCGTGCCCAGATGCGCCCTTTGGGCAAAGGCTGCCCAAGCAGGAGGCAGCGTCTGCCTCTCGTGTTCCTAAAAGTAAAATTTTAGTGGTGAGCATTTGTGCTTGCAGAATATTTTAGCGTTGCCATGCCAACAGCAGGAGAAGGGGCTGTGCGCTCAAGCTGTGAAGCACTGGCTATTTTTAGCCCAATAAGATCGTTCTTGAGAAGCAGAAGCTGTCAAGTTTGGGTTTAGTTGAAACTTTTGCCCGCACGCTTTCCCTCCGTTTCAAAGCTTCGGCACCAAAATGCTGGTAGGGGTGTCCCAGCCCACGCTGGCTGCAAGGAAGCAGCTGGAGCAACAGATCACCATGGCAAAACAGATCTGCTTTTCCTGCCTGAGTGAAAATAGGCTTTGTTCACGGGCTTCCCCGGCTCTGCAAATGCCCTACAGCCTGCAGGGAAACCAGTGCTCCTCGGAGAGGAGCTGCCTCTAGAGATGCAGCCCAGCTTTGTGCTGTGCTTCCCAAACTCCTGTACCCCATGGCTCTCCCCCTCCCCAACCCAACCCAGGGGGTAAAAATGTGCGGCACTGCCTTCCCAGCAAATGGGCTGAGCAAGACCAGAAGGTGCTGATGGTTCACTCTCTTCAGTGAGGAATCATTCAGGGACTTTGTGATTCCCCATTTCAGTCTGGAGCATATGTTTGAAGTGCAAGGAAAAGCCCTTTTAGGTTGCCAAGCAAATCCATGCCCGGAGTCCTGACTCACTCAACTTCTGGGCTGCTCAGCTGTGCGAAGGCACTCCAAGGTGCGTGTTCCTCCAAGATAACAAGCTCCCTTCGACCCCCCAGGCACTTGTCTTTGCCTGACATGTCTGTGCTGCTGAGCCGTGCATTATCTCCCCCCAGCACACTCCCGTCGTGTCATCCCCTAATGACCTCTGCAGCATTGGTTTGTGTCTGAAACACGGTGCGGGTGGCGGGGCTGGGTCCAGTCTTCTGGTGACAGGACAGGCTGGGAGACCCTGTCACGGGCAGGGGGTGACCAGAGCCCTGAGGAGAGCTGCAGGCTTTACCATGGGTGACCTTGGAAAGTCCCCTTGTCCAGGGCCTTCAGAGCAGGCACAGGGTTGTGTCTGCAGCTGCAGGGGGCAGCGGGGCAGCGTGGTGAGGTGCCCAGCGCAGGGCAGGCTCTGCCTCCTTCCCAGGTGAGCTCTCCTGTCCCTCTCGGCAGTGCTGCCTGCAGATAAGCCGACCAGGACCAGCAGAAGCTTTGCAGCCCTGTGGGGGTGACACTGCTTTAAAGGGCTCCTGAGCTGCAGGGGGAAAAAATCTTTAAAGAGCATCAGCTTTTATGGTCTGCAATTTCAGCTGGCTTGATGGTCCAAATCATCCTCCCTTTTTCATGTTTTCACAAAGCGAGAGGCACATAAAGGATAGAAATGGCTGGATTGTGCAATTTAGCTGCCTTCAAAGCTTTACAATCAGTTTCAGAATCATTCGGTGGCAGTTCAGAAACACACATTGTAGATTAGCTTTCCCGGAGCTGCGAGCACGGCGTGTCCCAGCTGGGGCGCATTGCACGACAGAGGCATTAAAGCAGGATTTCTCCCTCCCTGGGCTATCCTCAAGAGCCCGGCAGAGCAGGGTGGAGGAGGGAGGTCTCCCCGAGCAGCTCCAGGCTCCTTCTGTCCCAGCCCCGACCCCGAGCAGCCATCCCCAGCTTGTAACATCTCGTGGGGCTCCGTGTCCCCAGGCAGGGGTGCAGAGGGGTGCTCAGCCAGGGGATCTGGGGCAAGGGGACTCTGGCAGCCAGGTCCTGCTCCAGCCCTCGGTGCCATTTGGAGCTCGTGAGTCAGGCCAGGAGCAGAGCAGAGCTCTCAAGCCGAGGAGAGGTGCCCGGCTGCTCTTGGGCACAGGGCACCGAAGGGGAGGGACAGGAAGCACTCAGCAGAGCTGCCATAAGTGGCTGTTGAGGACATTACCGTGCTCCTTAAGTTAATGAGAAGCAAGCACCGCCAGAAGAAAACATCTCTTATCTGCTGTAGTGCCACAGTGCATCGGCTTCAGCATAAAATTTACAGAGCTTGAAAATGGGGCATAAACATTATGGGTAAATTTGGCAGAAAATGTGACTGACTCTTATCTGGTCATGAATAAATAATTTTCAATTACCAGCCCGGGCGCTGCTATTATCCCTCACAGGGAACTCCTCTGAAGTTTGTTTTGTGCTCAAGCACACACGGCACTGTGGTGCGTGGGTGGCAGGAGGGGACTGCTGTCCCCGTGGCGTGGGTCAGCCTCGGGGACGTTCCGTGCAAGCTGCAGCAAGGGGCAGGCCAGCACAGGGGGGACGGACGGGGCAAGTGGCTGCCCTTCTGTCCCCCCACCGCCTCTAGAAAGGGGTCACATCATCCCCAAACCGGGAGAGGCAAGCTCAGGTGGCCGGGGATGCGGCTGCAGCTGCCACCCGCTCATGAGGACAGGATGAGTTTAGCTGTGAAAGAAGGTCTGTGACCTCGAGTTGTTGGCTCTGCAGCCAGTCAGCGTAAAATAATGTGCTGCTCTGTGCCAGGCGAGGAGGAGAACCCTCCAGAGATGCGCACGGGGCCGGCCATGCCGTGAGCACAGAGCCGAGGCAGCAGAGCAGATGGAGGGCAGGAGGTGCCGGGCACCCAGCGGGCAGCCCCGCTCCGGGCACTTGTGCAGACCCCAAAAAGCAGGGGCAGATGCATCCGTCTGACCCCAGGCTACAGTGCTCCGGCAACCAGGCGGAATGCAGGATGTGGCTTCTTCGCTCTCGCAAGCCCCACGGTGCTTAAAGTGCCTTCAATTAAAAGGCAGAAGTTCATTGATTTCTAATTAAGCCTGTTGTTTCCCTTCCCACACGTTCCCCTGTAAACACGCTCAGCTAATAATTAAGTTTACTATTCCTTGACAAGCACAGATGATCTTCCATTCACTCCTCTCCTAGGGCGGGAAACCATTTTCGGTGCAGTGCACAGGGGTGGGAATGAAGTCTTCCTGCTGTCAGCCGGGCGCTGCAGCTCCGCGGGGTGGGAGCCAGGTGCCAGATGAAATTGGGAGCTCAGGGTGCCAAATTAAATGAGGGAGCTCAGGGCTGGAGAGGAGAAAGCCGAAGGAGTCAGTTGCAAATGCTGAGCTGTGAATAGTGGAGGAGGAGGAGGGCATCAGCAGGTGAGCAGGGAGGGAGTCACAGGGAGAGGAAGGAGCAGGAGGGCTGGGGCCCTGGGGATGTATTGGGGCTGTCTGCCAAGCAGGCTTGCAGCAGGAGCTGTGAAGGTCGGGAGGGGGAGATGAGGGGTGTTTGGGACCCGTTGCACGGTGATTCTTTTCCACATCCATCCTTTTCTCACCCCAAAGGCCCCAGCCAAGTACTGACCCTTTCTCCTCTCCTCCCTGCAGGTGAAGTGTGACCAGTACTGGCCGAGCCGGGGTACGGAAACTTACGGGATGATCCAGGTCACGCTGCTGGACACAGTCGAGCTGGCGACCTACACCGTCAGGACCTTTGCCCTGTACAAGGTATGGCACGGGCTGGGCTGCTCCTGGGGCTGCAGCGTGGCCCCAGGCAGAGGCAGCTGCTTGTTCCTCGGGTGCATCTGGCCGCTGGCAGATTTTAGCCAGGACACCTGATGCTCTAATGTAGGCGCTCAGACCCTGTGGAGGGCCCCCGAGCAGAGGCCACGCTTGCCTCTGGCGAGTGTGCATGTAACAGCTGGCCTCCCATTAGATGGACAACACGGGAGGCAGGGGATTTTTAGTGCTGCTGTCACTAATAATGCAAATGGAGGAGCCGTGCTGCCGTTGGTGTGTGTCCTTCTCTCCTGCCTGCTGCGTACCTCATTAGTGTTGGGCAATCCCCGGAGGCAGCGCCAGCAGCAGCGTGGCACAGCAGTGCAGGCAGGCTGTGCACGGCCTCAGAGCACAGCCCTGCCATGCTGGGGACCTGCTCACACCCCAGGAAGGCATCTTGTCCCCAGCGCTCGCCCAGCCAGTCCTCCCACATTGCTGCACAGATTCCTCACCCCGTGAGGCTCCACAGGGCAGTCCCGGAGGCGCAGTGCTGATCAGCCATCCCAGGGAGCCGTGGTGCAGAGGGGTGGGGAGACTCATGGCTCATTCACCTTCCTGTCCGTCTGCTCCACTACTCAGAGCCATTCTGCTGCTTTCCTCAGAGCATCCATGCAGAGGCCTTGCAAGGAACCTATATTTTGCCTCCTACTTTTCAGCGGCAAAACCCCAGTAAATGTGTGATCACACACAGCCTTAAATGCCTGCTGTTACCCGGCCGGCTGGATACCTCGTTACCCCAGCAGCGGATGCCCGTCCTATGGTGATACTGTCCTCACATGAAAGCTTTTCTCTGTCCTCAACAGAATGGCTCCAGCGAGAAGCGAGAGCTGCGGCAGTTCCAGTTCATGGCGTGGCCCGATCACGGGGTGCCAGAATACCCTACCCCGATCCTAGCTTTCCTGCGACGGGTCAAGGCCTGTAACCCACCCGATGCCGGGCCCATGGTTGTCCATTGCAGGTAGGACGGCGTGTTCACAAAGCTGCACCTGGGCTCCTGCCTTCTGGCTGCAGGAGCTCTGCCCTGTCCCCCTGGAAGTGGCACCTCCTGGTCCTGCAGGAAGGTTTCACGGCAGTGTAACCGGCACTACGTGCTTGGGCTGGGAACAGATTGGCAATTAGCAATGGCAATCCAGCAGTGAAGGTTGTGTTGCTTCTGCTATGTCAGGTTGAATAGCACTGCTGTACAGAGAGTCCCAGAACACAGGTTTTCTTGCAAAAATGGAAGTGCAGTTTGAAGATGAAGTGATCTGAGCCTGGTATAAGTAGGTGGTACCTTTCAGAGGCACATCGTTGACAGACACGCGTGCAGTGACCTGTACCAACGTTTATACACAGTATTTACAGTAGAACTCTTTAGCGGGGTAGAAAGGGAGCTCTTTAAGCAAAAATATTAGTCTGCTAAGGCTCAGCATCCTATCCAGGCAAGATTTATCTCCAGCAGCCGAGTGGGGACTATTACTGAACAAACCACTCCATCATTGCTGTTCCGGCATACGCCTTACCAGCAGTGCTTAATGCTCTTCTTTCATGCTCTGTTTCAGATGGGAGTGGGATATAATTAACACACAAACAAGCTATATTAAGGCCCTGTTAAGGATCTGACTTGCACCATAAATGAGGAAATGTCTAGCTCCATATCTCTGACTGTGTTTACATGCCGTGACAGCGTGTCTGTTGTTTTCACTCTCCTGGTGAAAAGTTTGGGGGTCGCTGCTGCCCTTCCAGCAGATGCAGAGAGGCTTCCAGTGCTTGAGTGAAGGGGTCGCCATAGAAATGCATGACCTCACCTTGCTGCTTTCCCCTCTGGGGCTGGCTGGCCTCGTTTTATAGGTTAGGGAACAGTGACCCAGGTTAAGGAACAATCAGACATTAAATTTATGGGTTTCATTGGTGCTGGAGCCCAGCCTGGACTTCACGTCTTCCAGCTCCACATGTATGCTGTCACTCTTCTGGCTGTCAAACTCATTTCTCCTTCCCTGTCACTGCACCAGCAGGGTGACACCGTGTCCTTTCTGCTCCTTCAGGGAGAGAGGCACAGCAGAAGGGCTGAGTAGCCTCCCATGCTCTCCCTTGCTACTCTCTCTTGCTTCTCCTGTCACCTCTTGTTTGGGGCTCAGCTCGTTAGCCCGCAACGTGGGGAGCAGCCTTCTCTCTGCTCCAGATCCGGGTGCTCTCCTACACGAGAGCAGAGCTCGCCTGGTGCCCGTGAGGGACGGCATCCTCTCAGACCTAGTGCTTTGTTCCCGCAGCGCCGGCGTGGGCCGAACTGGGTGCTTCATTGTCATCGACGCCATGCTGGAGCGGATGAAGCACGAGAAGACCGTGGACATCTACGGGCACGTGACGTGCATGCGCTCACAGCGCAACTACATGGTGCAGACGGAGGACCAGTACATCTTCATCCACGAGGCCTTGCTGGAAGCAGCCACATGCGGCAATACCGAGGTGCCTGCACGCAACCTCTTCGCTCACATCCAGAAGCTGACCCAGGTGCCGCCAGGCGAGAGTGTCACTGCGATGGAGCTGGAATTCAAGGTTGGTGACAGCGCCCCAGCAGCCCCCCTCCCTGGGGCCCTGTGTGTGCCCGCACAGCCCCACTGAAACGCTCGTCCAGGGGCTGGGAGAGGAGAGAGACGGCTCATTACAGGCAGTTACTCTTTTACGTGTTTCTAAACCAGGTAGGCAGTGATTTAAAGTACATTTGAATTGTAAAGCTCGTGTCAGCCGTTGTCCCCCCCTGGATTGGCAGCTTCTGGGGAGAATATAAAAGGCAGATGGATGCGCAGTTCGCAGCAGCACGTTCTGCTCTAGGTTCACTGTGCAGCAGGAGCTGCATCTGAAATCAGATGCAGATCGTGTTAGTGATAATTGATGTTACTGTGAACAACTTGTCTGGAAACGGCTCCAATTTAAATATGTGAGACGTTTATAGTCTCATTTCTTCAATGCTGAGCTCTGTTATCTTTTAACCACCTAGACACCGAGCCTCAGTGGCTGGAATTGGTGAAAGCAGTGTTTTAAGACATACTGCTTTTAAGAAGCCGTGCCCTCATTTTGCTATCCGTATCTGAGACTGCCTGCTGCAAATATTTATTACAGCCTTGGAGATGGAAACGAGCTCTGTTAACTGCTCATGTTCTCAGGTGAGGTGCGTTAGTCCAGTGAACTCATGCAGGGGAATATAGTTCATGCAGGGAGCTAGCAGACCATGCAGGCTGTGAAATGAACTGCAGCAATACAGCCTCACCCCGGGAATTCCCACCAAATGGCAAAGGAGCAGGTGAGGTAAAATACTGACTTTCTGCATAAACCGGGAAAAACTGAGCAGCTCTGGCCTGTGGTCAGCAGAGCTGCAGGTGCCCTGGACGTGAGACAGTAGAGGTGCCTCTGCAGAGCAAGGAAGGTGTCACCTCCTCGTGGTGGCACCTGCCCTGAAAGCCCCCCCAAGGCTGCCACAGAATTAGGCTCAGCTCTGGTAACTCTATTCTAAAAAACCAATAACATTTGTCCCCACTCTGTGCCCTGACAGCGTCCACTGCTTGGGAAACCTTAGGGAGCAGGATACAGGAGGATCTCGTGGGGCTGCATTGCTTCCCAAAGAGGCCCCTGTCCTCCTGTAGCCAAGGACCAGCTGCCACGCACAGAGGGAAAGGTGGCTCGGGGAATGCTAGGAGAGTCTTGGAGAAAAAAAAGAAAAAAGGATACTTCTGTTTGAATGTCTCTGCCAGCAGATCTAAGTAACACATTTACCATGACTCCAATTTACAGGGCTCAAAGGGAACCATAAAATCATAAAATGTCTCACAGTAACCCAGAATAGATCTTTGCCTAAATATGTCACAGTTCTCACATTTCTCTTGGGTTCTTCTGGGGTGAGAAGTAAATAGCAAGACAGTGCTGGGAGATGGAAAGCCTTCCTTCTCTGCTGCCACTAAGCCCATGTCTCTGGCTCAGCGAGGGGCACGGCCTCATGTGCTGGCCTTCGTGGGTCAGAGAGCGCGTGCGGGTCTCTGCTCCCCTACGTGCAGCTTCAGGGCTGCACCGATGGTTTCCCCGTGCTGCTTCCTGGAGAGGAACTGCTGTCACCTGCAGCCATGCACCAAAAGCCAGCAGAAGGCTGTGCCGTAGCTAGGGGTGCCACAGCAGACACGGCACTGAAAAGCAGACCGACCTAGTGTGAGACAGAGCAGCCAGGTGCAGCCTGCCTCCTCACAGAGGCACAGCCCTCCATCTGGCCCAGAAGGATCTAGTCCCCAGGGGATGTCCCTCGGTGAGAGGAAGGAATGTGGATTTGTGCCAGGGGGCCCCTGCCAGGCCTGCTGCTGGGGTCCCAATTTCACCCCAGACTGCTGTGTGCCCAGCGGGGTCTGACGTCTCTCTTCCCCCTGCAGCTGCTGGCCAACTCTAAAGCACATACCTCACGTTTCATCAGTGCCAACCTCCCATGCAACAAATTCAAGAACCGCCTCGTGAACATCATGCCATACGAGCTGACAAGAGTCTGTCTGCAGCCCATCCGGGGCGTTGAGGGCTCCGATTACATCAACGCCAGCTTCATAGACGGGTACAGGTAAGGGCCAACGTAGGAACCAGGGCAGGGCTGCCTTCTCCCTTTTGCCACAGATTGGGCCTGGCTGCCTGGAAGCAGGCTGAGGATCATCGTGCTGCATTTTGTCAGTTTCTGTCCTCTCAGAAGCTTCAGTTATGATGTGTGAAGACCGCTAGTGAGTGAGGGCTGCCAGGCTCGCTTGTGTTGCTGTAGACAGATGCCCCCATGGCTGGGACAGGAGGCTGTGCTGGCTGGCTCCTGCGGTGTTTTACAGGACCTTCTGGTAGGCAACTCCATTTTACATCTGCAGCATCTAATGCAAACCCATCCCCTTCGCTAGCTGCAGCAAGCAGGGGTAGCAGCATGCTCGTGCTGCATTGATCCGGGCAGGAGCCCAAGGCCCATTCACCCACACCTTGATTTTGGGGTGTCTGTGGGTCCTCAGACGGGGCTGGTGCTGGATACTGGAGAGCCCATCGCTGGGTTCTGCTCTCCAGGATACCTTTTAGAAAGCACAACTTGAGATCTAGAAGGGCAATAATATTTAGAGTTTCTGTATCTAACTGCTGGCAGCATACGTGTATTCTCTGATGCTAAGTGCCAGGAGAAAGGAATGCAGGAGAACAGCCTGGTGACCACATCTCCTTCCCAGCCGTTCCCTGGCCAATAATCCAGACCAAATCCCAGTGACACACATACAGGACTCGCTCCTGTGTCTCTCTGTGCACCCTTGCAGCAGGGTCACCCAGCGCAGGAGCAGGGGATGCAGCGATGGATGCAGCAGGTCCTGCTCCAGTGTGTCACTGCCCAAACGCTGCCGACGGGCTGGTGGCCTCCCAGGAGCGATGAGCAGTGCCAAAGGGAGCAGGTGTCAGTGCTGCCTGCCCAGCAGCTCCGTGCCTCCTTCCCTGCTCCAGCAGCTGAGCCCAGGAAGGGCTCCCGGGGAAGTCCTGTGCAGGGGTGAGAGGAGGCAGGGAGCAGACAGGGAGCAACTCTGGGAATCTCTCAGCACAGCCAGACCACAGCGAGCCAGGCTCCCTCAGGGTGGGACAGAGTAATGGGGTGGGAGGAAGGGGCTGGAGAAAAGCTGTCCCTGCAGCCTCGTTTCCCTCCTGCCTGTGTGGCTGGGAGCTGTGCAGCCTGGGGTCTGGCAGGAGAGCTGCAGCCCCGTGTCACAGCTCTGGAGCCGACTGATGCTGATTTTGCCACTCGCAGAGAAGGGGGTGCCAGCGCAGCAGGTGGTACCATTTCATCTGCTGCCTACCCCGTCCCCAAGGAGCAGTTATCTCTTCCTGTCCTTCCCTTTGAACAGAGCAGTCTTCCTCTGGTGTTATCTGCAGAGATCAGTTGGCCCGAGGTCCTGCAGGCATCACGGATGCTGCATCTTTATTAGCTCTTTTGTTCCGTTGCGCACACCCACTCCCTGCTTTTTACGACGTCTTATAAATCCACCTTGAAGCAGCCCCTGTCTTCATCCTGCACATTACAGCTGTCCTGCAGCACGTTCATTAATTTTTAGCACCGGCGGAGAGCTGAAGTGTGGTGGGAGGGAGGATGCAGCCCCTCGTCCTGCGGGCTCCGGCGCCCCGCAGTGGTGGAGCGAGCCCCAGGATCCGCACACGGATCGCGCCAGGCTGGGTGCTCCCAGACCAAAGAACAAGAACACAGGAGCTGGCTCTTCTGAGTCACCGGAGCCTTTAAGCTGCTCCACTCGTGCCCCACTCACCTGTTCCCCAGCAGGCGAACGAGGGCGATGCTCTGGCATCCCCTGGGGCTGCTGTGGCCGTGCCATCGCCTGCGCGGGGCACAGAGCTGGGAAGTGCCCAGATCTTGCTGTGGTAGGTGCTGCTGCCCCGTTCCTAGGGCGGGATGGAAAGCGAGCAGTGATGCTCTGCTCCATCAACACAGAGTGTGTGACACTGATGGATAACTCCACGAGTGAGTCAGGAGGTTCGGCAGAGCGGGGCAGAGCGTGCTCAGCCCGAGGGTGCTGTCATTGGGGATGGGGCAGGGCCACGCAGGACACAGGAGCGGCTCTCACACAGGGTGCTCTGTGACATGCTCTGCTGGAACAGAACAAATTTGGCTGGCTCAGAAATGTTTGCACTATGGTATTAAGTGGTTTCCTCACCGCCCTGGTTATGAGGTGGTACGCGTGCTCAAGGTGACCTGATTCGGTTGCTCTGTGCCTGCCCGTGCCGTGGGAGGGGAGGTGGGTGCTGCAGGGAGTAAACGTGCAGGAGGTGCAGCTGGGACTGTGGCCAAGCACAGGCTGTGCTTTCAGCCCCCTGGGCAGGCCTGGGTTCCCAAAAGGGCTCGGTGCAGCAGCACTGGGGATGAACGGCAGGGAGGGGCTGGAACGGGGACACTCAGCCAGGAAGGACTTGCAGCCTGTCTGCATCCTGTACCTGGAGGTGCCCACCAGGTGTGTGGGGAGCTCTCAGAAGCCACGTGCTGGGCAGCCTCATCCCTCCCACAGTGTCTGGGGCTAGCCCTGGAGACCTGTCTGCTGCAGCACGGGGCGCTGCCTCCAGCTCCCCCAGCCCCCCAGCTTGTGGGAGCTGGTCTGAGCTCAGTCTCGTTTGCCGCAGGCAGCAGAAGGCCTACATCGCCACGCAGGGACCGCTGGCCGAGACCACGGAGGATTTCTGGCGGATGCTCTGGGAGCACAACTCCACCATCGTGGTGATGCTGACAAAGCTGCGCGAGATGGGCCGGGTACGAGTCCTGCACGGGGTGGGAGGGGGCTGCGGGGCTGCTCTCTGCGGGCATCACCGCCCAGCACACCCCGCCCCAGCCTTGGGGTGTCCGTGGCTGCCCCTGTGGTCCCACAGCCCCAGGAGTGGGAGGGAGGATCAGCAGGGTGTGGGTGCTAACTTCTCACCGTGCTCCTCATCCGCAGGAGAAGTGCCACCAGTACTGGCCCGCGGAGCGCTCCGCCCGCTACCAGTACTTCGTGGTGGACCCCATGGCGGAGTACAACATGCCGCAGTACATCCTCCGCGAGTTCAAGGTCACAGATGCCAGGGTGAGTGCTGCCTCTGCCCAGCCCTGGGCAGCCAGGGGAGCATACAGCAGCTCCTGGAGGGACCAAAAAGCAGGGAGCTGCCTAACGCTGCAGGCAGGAGGGGCTGCTGCCCCACGCCTGCTGCTCCTCTCACCGCAAGTTCCTTCCTTGCCAGCGGTGTGGGCCCAGTGAGCAGCTCGCTGATCGCTATCAGCACCAGCCCGTGCCTTGCCTGTGCTGTGCACATGGGCCAGGTTTATAACACGGGCTCCCCTGCAGCGAGAGTCTGTGTGTGCAGAGTGCCTCTCGCTGTCCCCTCACCCACGGCTCCCGTGTAACACCCCTGTTCCCCCCCCAGGACGGCCAGTCACGGACCATCCGCCAGTTCCAGTTCACAGACTGGCCTGAGCAGGGCGTGCCAAAGACAGGAGAGGGCTTCATCGACTTCATCGGGCAGGTGCACAAGACCAAGGAGCAGTTCGGGCAGGATGGGCCCATCACGGTGCACTGCAGGTGAGTGGCACAGCTCAGCACCCACCTCTGCCTTCAGCAGAGAGCCCGTGGAGATGCCCCTGCCTCGCTCAGCCCGGCAGCTCCCACACACTTCACATCCCCCCTGCAAGAGGCAAGCAGGGGACGAGGAGAAGGCAATGTCCATGGGTGGATATTTATCATTGGCAACATTTCTGCCAGGTGATGAGAGGAGCCCAGTTCCTGCTCATTCTGGTGCGTAGCTCCATGGACAAATCTTTGGGCAGGCCATGGTGCCACAGCAGCTGCACTCAGAGGCAGAATCAGTGGGTGCCATGGGGCCAAGAGGGCAGCTCTGTGTGGCAGCATCCCTTCAGCCTCTCCTGGCCCCACCGAGCAGGTCCCGTGGTCCACGAGCTGGGGACATTGGCACCACTCCAGGGAGTGGGGCAGGGAGGGCAGCTCCCGCTGAGGCCAGCGGGTCTCTAACTGCCCCTCTTGCTCCCCCTGCGCAGCGCTGGGGTCGGGCGCACAGGCGTCTTCATCACGCTCAGCATCGTGCTGGAGAGGATGCGCTACGAGGGGGTGGTGGACATGTTCCAGACAGTGAAGACCTTGCGGACACAGCGGCCGGCCATGGTGCAGACAGAGGTGAGTGCCCGTCCTCCCCACGGTGCTGGGGAAGGGAAGGGAGCCGACGTCTCTGGATGCTGCCCGATGTCCTCACGTCCCCATTTCTCACACTGCCCCCCTCGGTGCCTTGCAGGACCAGTACCAGCTGTGCTACAGAGCGGCGCTGGAGTATCTCGGCAGCTTCGACCACTATGCAACGTAACTAGTGCTTTCCTCCAGTCGCGGTGGGGATGTCTAGGAGTGGAGACGGGTCCCTCTGAGCCAGAGCCGCCCATTCCTCAGTCCTTCTGTACAGACCGAGGCGCTGCCCAGGCAGCTGACCTCCACGCCAACCAGTTCTGACCACGGCATTTAGGAACTTCGCCCCAGCGCCAAACGAGGGAATCTGACTCCAAAAGCATTTCCAGTCTCTGGCTGCATTTCTGCTCATGTGCATCTCTCGCCCTCTCTCACGCGACTGCATTTCACAGCGAGGCTTTAGGTGGGTGGAATGGGATCTTTTTTTTAAACATGTAAAATAGTTACTAGTGGTTTTTATAATCTCCTCTCTCTTTATTTTTTATTTTTTTGCAAGTCTTAATGTTTTGCCGAGGCAGAACTGGACCCGCCAAACCTTTGGGAGTTGGGTTTTTGTTTTTTTAATTTCCTTTTGCTTTTACATTTTTTACCGCCCTGTGTTTATTTCAGCCCAGTCACTGCTGGTTCTGCCCATTTTAGTGCAGCTTCCTTGGTAATTTGCAGCAGCTGGCTTGTGGTTCCTGCCCGGCTCCATTCCCTGTAGGCTGCTTTTTAAATCCTCTGTAGAATATGAAATTTCATGGAACTGGACCTAAGCTACCAATTATTTTTTTAGCCTTTCCCTTCCCCCATTTTTTCCTGAGTAGGTTTGGGAGGGCATGCGGGGTCACTGGAGAAGCGGTCCCGTTTGTCAGCTGGAAACTGTTCAGTCCTATCACGACGCGTGTCAAACCCACCCAGTGACCGTGTGTATTGGCAGATCCCGACACGACGCGAGTTGTCGTCGCCTTGTTCATGAGAGACCCGAAACCCCGGGCTCCTGGCTCTGGAGCCCCTTTTTGTGTGTCTCGCTGGGGAGGGGGCAGGAGGAGCGAGCGGGCCCCACACGTCCCCAGGGCTGGGACAGAAGCAGCGAGACACGGCCCCTTTTGTTAGCCCCCCGGTTCTGTCCGTGCAAGCGCCACCCTGTCACCTCTCAGCCACGAGGTGCATTGGAGCATTTGACAAAGGCAAGGAGCACAGCCCCGGCTGCTCCCTGTGGGAAGCAGGGTGCTGCAGGGGAGGGGAGGGGAGGGGGAGTACACATGGCTTCCGAGGTTGGGTGTATCTATAATTTCTGCTATCCTGCAAATGTTAAAAGTCATTAGAATATTGTACTTTCTGCTACTTCAGGACGTTCTAATGAACCAATGTGGCAAGACTACTGGACTTAATTTAATGGTACTATATATTAATACTCCTTATTATATCATGCTTGCACTAAAGACAGAGTGAGCAGCCCTCTTTCAAGTGCATTGAGTTATGAATAAAGGTGGTGGAAGGGTATCTAATTGTATTATCACATGTATTCCGAATGTTAAGAATCCAAGCTATGTTGAAATCAGCAATCCAGGGTTGGTAATGTTGGAGGACACATTCATTTTTACCTTGTGGATGCATAGTGCTGTAGGGGTCACTGTTGTATACAGTCTGTTTTCTATTTGTTAATAAAAAAAAAAAATCTACAGCATCATTGCATAATTCTTGATGTTAATAAATTTGAATAATCGGGTTTCATACAAGCTGGCTTTGCTGTCTGTTTGTTCGGAAATAAGCGGAGGCTCCGGGGTCCGTCGGTGGTGGGCGTGCTCCCCAGCCTGCTGGCAGAGGTCCTTTCCTGCAGGCACACCCCAGCCACAGGTGCCCTACACCTCCCACGGGGTCCTCATGGTGTGAGACCTGCCCTGCCCAGCTGCTCTCCTGCCTCTTATTAATCCTTATTAATCAGAAGAGCGTTTACCTTCATCCCCTTCCCTGCCAGCAGGCTGGCTACGGGACTGCGCTGGGGCAGCGACAGACTGCTGGTGGGTTTGCAGGAAAGAGAGGGGTTGGTGGGGTGGGTGGTGGGGGCAATATGAGTCCTGGAGGAGGCTGAGATGCTCCCGGCCTCCTGGGGTGCTGCAGTAATGCTGTTCTGTAGCACCGAGCTCAGACGCGTGTGCTGACACTGCTGAGCAGTGAAACCATTGCCTGGCCCCTGGGTGCAGACCAGCACTGGAGGATGTGCAGGTGTGAAACTCACTTCAGGTGCGCCCTGCGTGGCTGCGCCTGCTCTGCGTATGTGCCCTAGCCCTGCCTGCATATGTCCACAATAGGGCAGTGCCAGCTGCTAGGGAGCAGCACTTGGACACAGCACAAGCATTCAAAGGAAAACCCACTGCACGGGGCAGAGCCACGCTGGACGGGGCCTCACCGCCTGTCCATCCTTCAGGAGCCTTTTCCTGATGTGATCACAGGCATCTTACATGCTGCTCGCTGCCTTTGCAGGAGCTGTGACGTGTCACGCTTCCTGCCAGGTCAGACTGATGCCTCAGCAGGCACCCGATGCAAAGCAGCATTTCCCCCTCGCCCAACTGGTTCAAACCCAGCGCTTCCACCTGGGGTGACCTGAGGCTGGCTGAGCTTCTCTCACTCTGCTGTGGGGCAGCTCCACAAGAGGCTGCAGGTCCCAGGGCACAGCAAGCTCCTGCCCTTGTGAGGCACAGCACGTGTGCAGATGTGTGTGTGTGTGTGTGCACAGGCACGTGCCAGCACCACTGGCACTGGGGAGCTCTGCTCTGCAGTGCTGCCAGGGCCCACGATGGCAAGGCTGCGTGGCTGAGCACGCAGCTGCTCATATGTGGGCACGTTTGGGGAGGGATGAGGCTGTGCTATAAACCATTGTGCTGTCAGATGCCAGCCAGCTGGGAAGCAGGTAGCGAGCACCTGCCTGTGCTGCAGCCAGAACGCTTTGGCTGTGCCGCTGAGCAGCAGCTGGTGGCGATGCTTTCCCCGCGCAGTTGTGCTGCTTGCTGAGCGCTGACCAGGCAGTGCCGCACGCACGGCACGAGCCGTTCGTCCCTGCGTGGCTTCCAGCGCGGTGCCTTGCTCTCACTGGAAACACCCGTTGTCAGCACACGTCCACATCTGCACACACATCCTGCAAGAACACTCGGGGCTTCCTTCTCCTCTTGGTAACTTGGTCTTAGCCCAAACCTTTTACAACCAACCCAGGGAAGACACGGGGACAGAACGCTCCCAATTCACCTCCTCTGCAGGCTCCACTTCTCTGCTTGCCACATGCAAAGCACCTTTCTGGCAGGCAGTGCCTACAGGCTGGGTAGAAAGAGGAGAGGCAGAGGGGGAGAACCAAAAGCCTCGTGCCAGCCTCACAGAGCCAAGAAAGGCTCTGTGCACAGGGAGGCCCAGGAGGCTCCTAAAGAGCAAGGATGGGCCTTCTTGGCAAGGGGATGGTCCCCAGGAGGACAGCGAGGTCAGAGAGCCACAACACAGCTGCTGTCTGTGGGGGAGGTCCCACTGCACCAGCCTCCTCTCGCAAAGCCCACACGGCTCTCCTAAAGCCAGCCCAAGGGGGTTGGAGTCATACCAGCTTGAAAGCTCTTGTTCCTCTAACATTTATTTCCATTTACCTGTTCCTTTAATGTTTATTTCCATTTACCTCTGCAAATCTCACAAAAGAGGGGGAAAAAAAGCCCAAACACGTAGGCTTGTGGTGTGCTCCAGGCAGATGAGAAACGCTGCCTGTGCCCAGTGCCTGGCACTGCTGTGCCTGGTCTGCATTTCTCAGCTTTCCCTGGCCAAAAAGAATTTATCCTGGCTGGTGTTTTTTGCCCCATTTTCTTTGGTACCGGTTTGAGGTCACTCCCTCCCTCCCTCCGACAGCAGCCTGAATTCACAGCACTACCGCGCGCCAATCCTTGAGTGCGCGGTCCCAAGGCAATGCACGAAGGAGGAATTTGGCCTCTTTCCTTTGGAACCTCTCTTTCAGACTGAGCACACTGACACTGAGCAGTGCAGCTGGGCAGTTTGCGCTGTTGTGTTGTGTTGTATTCTGCTTTTTTCCCAGCAAAAACCTTCCCTGCCTTAATTTTCTGAGGTAGCCCCAGTGCAGTCAGATAACCAGCTCTGCAGAGGGCAAGGTCTGCAGAAAGCGAGCCGTTTGGCAGGTGGGACAGCAGGTACAGGGCAGCTGGTCAAATGTAAATTAATGGGCATTGAGGTACCCTTGTGCTCTTTTTATTTTCTTATGCGTTCCCTTGGTACCTATAGCAAAGCTGTGCCCGGCCAGGCCTGACTTGCTTCCTAGCCATGCTAGATAACACACTGCCCCCGACTTTGCCTTTTGGGACTCCAATTTTTTTTTTTTTGTTGTTTTCAAGGGCAAAACAGTTATTAAAGAAAGAAACAGCAGCACTGAACAACTCTGGGCTTGTTCTGCACAGCTACTTGGAAACTTCTTCCCCCACAGCCCCGGCTTCTATTGTTCTCAGCAACGCTGCCGTTTGGGCTTGTAAAGTTTCCCAGTGAGTGACCTTTTTATTTAAATAATAATAAAAAAAAAAATACATTTTTTTTTTTCCCTCATGTTCTGACCCGGCTCATGTCCGAGAGCAGGGAGTCCTGCTCCCACCGATTCAGGCTGATTGCTGCCCTTTTGCCAGAGCGTGACACCGAAGGAACCGTGTCTGAGGAGGAACATAAGGGAACGTGGGGCTTTGCTGTGCCATGGGCGGCGTGAGGGGAGGGCTGCCCCGCAGCTCTGGGGCGCTCTGGGGCCGGGGGTGCTCCGAGGCCCGGCCCGGCCCCGTTGGGCCCCGAGTAGGCCGCGGGCTCCCCTAGCAACCGCCCCCTAGCGACGGCCTCCGGGCCTGCCCCCGCCCGCCTAGCAACCGCTCCGCTCCCGGTCTCCCGATTCGCTGGCCGGCCCCGACGGGACGTCGAATTCCTATTGGCCGCGGAAGGAGAGCGGGGCGCCGATTGGCTGCGGTGGAGAGGGCGGGGCGGGGCGGGGCGGCGGGGAGCGGCCGCCGTGGCGTCGGCGGCGTCGTGCTGCGGGGCCTCATTGGGCGCGTGGTGCGGAGGGATACAGCGGGCCGGGGGAGGAGGGAGGGAGAGGGCGAGACGCGAGTGCACCTCCGCGAGGCGAACGGGATCCCTCCGCGCCGGGCCGGGAGGGGAGGGGGAGAGCGGGGAGGGGGGAGGCCGCGCGCTTGACGGGCAGCCGCCCTCCTCCAATGGGCGGCCGGGGCCGGCGCGGACCCCGCGGCGATTGGCTGGGCGGCGGGGCCGGGAGCGGGGAGGAGCCGCGGGGCTGACCCGCCCCTTCCCCCCCCCCCCCTCCCGCCCCGCTCCCCGCCGTGCAGCGGCCGCCCGGCACCATGGCCTCGGAGCTGGAGGGCCCCAACCCCGCGCGGATCATGACGTTCCGGCCCAGCATGGAGCAGTTCCGCGACTTCAGCCGCTACATCGCCTACGTGGAGGCGCAGGGAGCGCACCGCGCCGGGCTGGCCAAGGTGGGGCCCCCTCAGCCTCCCCCCGGGGCCTGTGGGCCTGTGTGTGTGCCCCCCCCCCCCCCCCCAGGCCCCTTTGTGCTCCTCACGGTGTCCCCTTCCCTCCCCTCCCCCCCCCCCAGATCGTGCCCCCCAAGGAGTGGAGGCCGCGGCGGTGCTACGACGACATCGACGAGCTGGTGATCCCGGCGCCCATCCAGCAGGTGGTGACGGGGCAGTCGGGCCTCTTCACGCAGTACAACATCCAGAAGAAGGCCATGACGGTGCGCGAGTTCCGACGGATCGCCAACAGCGACAAGTAGGTCTGGGCCGGGGGGGCTCCCCCCTGCCCCCAGCCTCCCCTCGGCCTCCCCTCGGCCTCCCCTGCCTGCCCCCCCGCTGCCGGAGCCGCGCTCAGGGGCGTGGAGTGGCCGTGGGTTGGGAGGGGAAAGCTCTTTTCCGAAAAACAAACCTTTGCCATGACTGCTGAGGAGTGGCAGGGACACAGCGAGCTGCCGTCTGCCTGTCCGAGCTGATCTTGTCTTCCGAGAGCAGAGCGCGTCAGTAGCTTTGAGGGTCTGCCTCTAATAGAGCAGTTTTCTGAAACCTACTTAAATGCTATATGTGTAATAGTCTAGAAGATGCGTCTGCGTTCACTATGTGTCAGTGTAACTTTAGCCCCTCGGCTGTGAACAAAGAGGCCGGTATGTATTAAGCAGGTATGGACAGAGCAAACGAGTGTTTTGTTGGTAAACTGAGCGTGCTTGACCAGTTCACGAGCAGGTGAGTCTGGGAATTAGGGATTTTCCTTTCACGCTTCACTTTTGTTTTTGTAAAGTTGGCCTCTGTACCGTTTCCGGTTTCAAATGCATCCCTCTTCACTAAGTAGCAAGGAGTAGAAAGTGAAATTATTCTGAGCTGAGAAAAGCACACTGAGCAAAAACGAAAGTAAACTAGGAAAAAGGGAGGGCTGTTTTCTTTGTGATCCTTGGTTTCCAAGTCTCAGCTGTGGTCCCTGTTCTGGGAGGGGCGGGGGTCTGGCTGATAATGTGCGTTAGGTGTTTTTCCTGTAGCTTTTGATTCCTTCCGTGGTGGAGAACATTGTTTTAAACTCCTCAAGTATCAAACTGCAAAGTCTTTTGTTTGGTTGGTTTTTTTTTCAGGTACTGCACGCCCCGCTACACGGACTTTGAAGACCTCGAACGAAAGTACTGGAAGAACCTTACGTTCAATGCCCCCATCTACGGTGCTGATGTTAATGGCACGCTGTATGAGAAGGTAGGACAGTTTTGGTTTTCCAGTAGCGGTTATTTCTAGATGTGTTGTGTTGCATTCCATAAAAGCTTATGAAGCATTTGACTCTAACTTTCACAAAGAGTTAATGATAGTCTTTGCAGATGCCCAGCTTCTGAGTAAGAAAGAGCACAATAAGCTGTATTTTTGTGATACGCTTGCCGTTTAAACCAGATAGATTAAAAAGGCTACTAGAGGTAGTGTTCTAGGGAACCTCTGTGAGTATTCAACTGTAAACACTTATGAACTGTAACACTTAGTAAATGTTAGTGTTAGCACTTAACTGTACACTTAGTAAGTGTACTCAGTGACTTCTAAAATTAAAGAACCACTGTCACGTAACTCTTGTTTGACGTAGGGTGCTTTGTCCTGAGTAGTGTTCATCAGTGAACACTTCGGTATCCAGTATCCGTTAGTGCATTTATTTTTGTGTGACAGCCCTGTAGCCACTGTGTGTTAGGATGATAAACATATGAAAAGGGCATGTATTCTGGTGGCTAGTTTCCCAAATTCTAATTCACTTCAAAAAACAAAAAGAGTTCAGGATGCAAATTGTTTCTGTTCAAGAAGGTTGTCTGCCATCTCTTAGAACATCAGCTCAAGCTTGCACTATTGTTCTCTAATGGGCAAAGTCTGTAGCTTCATGACTGTTTCCTAATCCTTACTGTGTCAGCTGTTAAGTTCTTTTTCTGCATAAAAGTGTTTGGTAAGCAATCAGTATGTAAGGTAACACCATGGGAAGCTTGTTTTAGGTCAGCTAGCTTATGATTTCAACTATGCCGGTAAATGACTTGTCTTGAGGTGCTGTTTGATCACAAGCATCTGATAACTTTTTGTGACTGTTGACTTAGTTGTGTGGCCCTGTTCTTTGTAATGCCCGTTTAACACGAGACTTCTGTTCTGCAGCACGTAGATGCGTGGAATATTGGCAGACTGAACACGATCCTGGACATCGTGGAGAATGAAAGTGGCATAACCATCGAAGGAGTGAATACTCCTTACCTCTATTTTGGCATGTGGAAAACTTCGTTTGCATGGCATACTGAAGACATGGATCTCTACAGTATTAATTACTTGCATTTTGGGGAACCCAAGTCATGGTAAGGTTTCCTAGATGTAGGAAAAGAATACCATAAAATATCAGAGTCAGAGTGGTGAAGTTACCAGAGTTGAGTAAAGGAATTACTGTGCCTTCTATCTCGCAGTGCAGTTGGATCTGATGAAAAGAGCATTAGAAACCTGTAAGGAATTTAAAACCAGTACGTGGCCTCTGTAGAATTTTTTGGTTACCTTTAGAAAATCTCTTTGCTGTTGTGATGCAAAGAGTTCTCCAGAATTATAATGTCAGGTGGACAGAATCTGGTGTGATAGGTCTAGAACCTGGCAAACTTACTTAAAATTTCCTGAGCTGTAAAATGGCCATACAGAGGTATTAAGCCTGTCATCATGCAGTCACAATTTTTGACGGACTTTGAAATGTAGCTGTTCATCATAGATATAAAAGCAGGCTAGTGGCTTTTGCTAGACGGTTTGCCCAGCGTCAGAGCTTTCGTGATTCTTTTTAGGGGAGACTTCTGAATTTTTCTGTAGTATGGGTTGCATTTCAAGAGTGAATCATTCCCTTCTGTTCACAAATGAATTTCTCAAGCAACTTCAACAATTGTTTCCATGGCAATTTTGTTGGAAACTAGTATTTTTGGCTGCCTTTTAATGCAACTTTGAAGTCAGAAATAATAGCTAGCGCCATGTGACCAGCGAACAACCCCATGCAGTGGCAATAGCATGGGAATAAGCAGAATAATTGAGTCAGTTTAAACCTTTTGGCTATTGCTTCTTTTACAGTAGTAAGTGGAAAAAGTTAACTTTGCAGATGCTTTGGTCTGATTTACGCAACAAGGAACTCCATCAAGGTTGTAGCGCTCTGTCCCAGATCAAAAGAAATTTAAGTGGTTGGTTTGGCTAGAGTAACTGAAACCAACTATGAGTTTTGTGGCACTCCTACAAAGGTTGTACAGAGAGAGACATAGTGCTAACAAGCACGCTGCAAACTGCGCCCATTGAGGATGCGGCATCACACCTGATTTAGTCCAGCCTTGGACTGAGCTGCTGAGAAATACAATTCCATTTTCTGTCTTTCTCTGTGTTTCTTGTACTGGGTATATTGCAGGCCTGCAAACTCAGGTTAGGAAGTGCTCCTCCCTTTCTTCTTGTAACTTACATTTTTCCTATGTGCATCAGACTTCTTATTTCTCTGGCTGCTTAAGTAAAAGTCCCTAGAAGAGATGGTCAGCTTTTGGCTTTTGATTTTCTTAAGGATAGGGGGGTGAAAGTCCTTGATAAAGATTTTTAACTTTGTATCATCAAACTCTGAAAGAGATGGCGTGGAGATGGAGGTATGTTTTAAAAGAAAAAAAAACAGTAATTCATGCCTTGATGCCCTGTTATGGTTTCCAGTCAAACTTCGAGATTCTGTCATGTCACTTGAACTTAACAGAGTTGTTCTTATGACTTGCAGGTACTCTATCCCTCCAGAGCATGGGAAGCGGCTGGAGAGACTTGCCAAAGGTAATCGCGCAATTCTTACTACTGGTTGTTAATCTGGAAGGTTGTAGCTGAGGGAAGATCCATCTGTGTGTGGTCTTACTCTCTTTCAAATGGGCATCTCTTAAGGACACCTCCAGTTGTTGTTCTTTTTGTTCAGAATGCAAGCTAGTGCACTTCTAACAAGGTGGCCCATACTTCTAGGCCTAGGGAAAAATACTGGTCAGACAATAACTTTTACTAAAAGTTACTGAAAAAATAATCCATTTCACAGCAGAACAATAACATAATTCTTTGCCTTTAATTTAAACAGGATTCTTTCCGGGAAGTGCCCAGAGCTGTGAAGCGTTTCTCCGTCACAAGATGACCCTGATCTCTCCATCAATTCTGAAGAAATACGGGATCCCGTTTGATAAGGTGTAGAAAAGTAGTCACAGTTACACAGTCAAAAGGTTCATGCACCTCTGTCTCATCTCAAACAGCAGCCAATACCAGGTGCTTAGAGAGGAAGATAGGAACAGGGAGGACATAGAGCAATCCTTTCCCACTGTACCTCCATTTATATAGCAGTATAAATGTAGTCTAGTCTTACTCAGAAGTACTGTTACACCTGCAGGGGCAGCTGAAGGGTTGCATGAACCTTTGCTAGGCAGTGGGGATGTGTTGAAGAGGAGTTGACCGAGAGTTGTACTTGAGTGAGAACAGCAATAAGTTTCTGAGGTGTGTGTGGATAGAAAGTTTAGTTGATGTCGGATACTCTTCAGCCAAATGGCAGCAAATACACATGAGGGTCTCTATGAATTCCAGGTGCCTTATCGCAGAGTATTTCACGTGTATAGCTACTTCCGTGCTATTTTGATCAGTTCTGTCGTGTTTTAGTAAAAACTGTTGAGTGTTGCCTTCTAGTGAACAAATGTTTAAGTAAGAGAGCAATGAAGACAAGTATGAAGTCTGTCCATTGCAGCAAGTAACTCCAATTACTGTGTGTGGGTAGGGGTTTCAGATATGTTGCGTGCGGGGTACAGAAGCTGCTTTTATTCAGACCCACAGAGTTGACTCTTAAGCTGTGAATAACAGTGCGGTGTCTCAATTGCCTTCTAGGTGACGCAGGAAGCTGGAGAGTTCATGATAACTTTTCCTTATAGTTATCATGCTGGCTTCAATCATGGATTTAACTGTGCTGAATCTACCAACTTTGCTACTCTTCGGTGGATTGAGTATGGGAAGCAGTCTGTACTGGTAAGTGGTCTGTTGCATACAGATAAGCTGAGTACAGTGCCTGATGCCTTGCTCCTCTTTAAGCCCCTGATGTTTGTTCTAAGGAAGTGAATTCAGTGCTTTGTTCAGTTTAAGATGTGATGTTTGCTTCCTGAGCAGGTAACGTTGTCCAGTCAGCCTCATATCTTCCTTTAGCAGAAGGGTTTGTTGGTTTTTTTTTCACCTTGTGTAGATCAAGTGAGGCTTCAGAGAAGAGCAGGAGGCTGACTAGCATCTTTCCGAAGATCAAAGGGTGTGCTTGGTGGTCAGGACTCGTCAGTATTTTGTCTGATATTTTAACCATTGTTTATTGACTGTTTAGCTTCGAGTATGGCTTCATTAACTTAAGTCATTTATCAACGAACCTTTAGACTGGACAATATTATATCCCTGTAGGAGGTGCCTTACAAACATGGATTACGTTTTCAGAAGTTCCATTGAAGTGAATGCTTTCAAACACTGATTTTAACTATAACCAGATAAGGGGAAACTCTGCTGTGCTTAGGCCCAGACTTTGTATGGCTCCAGCTTTCTTGTTACAGTCTGTTTTTGCTGGCTGTTCTTGCACAAGCCCATGGATTTTTAAGGCTGTCAGCTTCTACCAGCAACTATGTTATTTACATAGTTGGTGAGCTTTCTTTCTTAGTTACTGTGGTAGCATCTTTTCTGTTTTGTTTTTGCTGACTTTTCTGCCCAGTTTTTAGTGAGTAGCTTAATACATGCTGTTTTGATTTCATGAGAGAGGGACTGTTCTGAGGCTTACATACATGAAAATGGGATATTTTTTTTTCTTCATTTAATCTCCTGAAAGCGAAGTGATGTAGGAGTGCAGAGCAGAGTAAAACTGTTGAGCTGTAGCCTTACTTGAATTTTTTTCTGTGATTCCAGTGCTCGTGCCGGAAGGACATGGTGAAGATCTCCATGGACGTGTTTGTGAGGAAGTACCAGCCGGATCGTTACAAGCTCTGGAAGGCCGGGAAGGACGTGACTGTCATTGACCATACTCTTCCAACACCAGAAGCAGCAGAGTTCCTTAAAGGGGATCTTATGCAAAAAGTCAAGAGTGGGAAGCAGTATGCTGAGGAAATGGAAACAGGAGAAACGTGTAAAGAGGAGGTGGACGGGGATGAGACAAAAAGGTAGTGCTGTACATAGTTCTCTGCTTTTCTGTTACAGTTATTAGCAATTGGATTCTGCTGCAATTTGTTTGCTATTCCATAAAACAATAGAAGTTGGAGTTAGCAATAGACTATTTTTTTTTCTCCTGGGAATAGGGTTTGTTCTTTATTTGTTCTTTATTTTTATACTCTTTTTTTACTGTTTTAATCCAAGTTATGATATCCTGTTATACATGAGAAATGCACTAGCTTGGAAGATGGTTCATCTTTGGACAGGTGTCTGTATTGGAAGTATTTACCATACATTTGGAGGTCAGAAGAAGAAGGTGGTGTATTGGGATCATGAGATGGTACTTGCTAGCAAAGTCCAGTGGTATCAGTACTCCAAGTTGCAACATTGGTGTGTGACAGGCAAATTGCTTTAGGTTTTTCAACCAGCGTCAGCTAGTACTCCTAAATCTTTGTTCTTTTATTTTGTTTTGAAGGTAAAGAATGTCTGGCTAGAACATACTACACCGTTAACAGGTGCCTACTAGGCAGTTAACAGGTGCTGAGGAATACCGGTTCTGCTCCTATAAAGGAAAAGGAAGCACTTCAGAATAACTCAGAAACTATTTAGCTTGCCAGATGCTGTATCATAAAACGTGACCCAGACCAGGATGTATACTGTGTGTCCAGACATCAGTGCAGCAAACTGATGATGTGTTTGGTAACCTGGTGTGAATTTCTCTTTGCAGCGTGCCGAAGCATCGCATTGGAACCAAAAGGCACAGAGTCTGCCTGGAAGTACCTCAGGAAGTGAGTGAGAGTGAGGCCTTCCCCAAGGAGGAGCTGAGCTCTGCGCAGGATGAAGCAGACACGGCACAGCCTTGTGAGATACCCACAAGTGAAGCTGGGCAGCAGGGTGAACAAGGGCGCAAGCTTTCAGGTAACTGTCAAGCTTTATCCTGGCACTGGAGGACAGAATATTAATCTTCAGAGAAAAAGCTGCTAGATCTGAGTCTGCAGTGCTGTCTCATAGAAGGCAAAATGATAGAATGTTGTCATGTCAAAAAAAAAAAAAAAAAGCAGACACTAATTTGTCAGAGCCATGGAAAGCATGTCAGAAACTTACTGTCATGAGACTTGAGATATTGGCATATTGGCGTCTAATTTTTGAGACCAGAGAGTAGAGCTAAAACAGTTTTAAGTTGTGCCCCTTGGTTAGATGTGGCTGACGCTGTTGAGTAGTCATCACTTTAAGTAAATAAACACAGTTTGAGTTGCAGGCTTTTGTAGCCTGTATATGGATAACAGCCCAGTGAGAATTACATGGTAAAAATACTTATATGGAGGGGAAGAGCACATGTAGGCAGCCGTCCTGTATCTGCTTGAACACAGGTAGTTCATGCGGATGTTGGTTTTCAGCTGAACTAAAAGGAAGTATTGCAAGAGACTTGCTTAAGAAATGGGTGTTTCTGGCTTTTGACTTCTGGTTTTATTTTGTCTGCTGACATACTGAAGTTTATTCGATACCTTAGCAGTGTAAGGTCCTCTGTATAGCACTGTTGTACAGTGTGACCTGTTCAGTAAGTAATTGTACAATTGCTTAGTAAAGCATAAGCAGGCTGCCTGGTAGCATGGCTCTGCTGTGCTGTATGGATGTTTTCGTAGTAATTTTGTAATCAGTATGCTAGAGGAAGTTAATGTGGCTTGTACTGGGCCAATTATCTTTGCTTTTAAGGACGGATTGAGGTGCCTATGGAACAATATAAGAGGAGGGTAAATATGTACATGATGCCTCTTTTGTATTCTGCTTTCCAGATGTTTGGAACTTGTAATTAATGATCCTCTACTGGTTTGTGGGTTTTCTCTCCTCCTTGTGTTAAGTCTCCCTTGAACCCTTGTAAGCTCTTACCCACAGCCTCACGTGGCCAGGAGTTGCACTGTCTAGCTACACTGTGTAAGGGATCATCTCCTGTTTATTTTAAACCCACCTTCTGCTAGTTTTGTTTGATGTACCCTGCTTCCTGTAATGTAAAATGCAATGAGCAGATGCTTCTATTCTCTCTCTCCAAGGCAACCATGATTTTATAGGTGTTTGAATTAATGATCTGTTTACATGACTTTGTCACATTTCTTTCTTGTCTAGTAGTCTGCTTTCCTGGTTGACTTTGTGCAAGTGGTTGCAGGCTGTTCTCTCTGCTGCCCAGACTTTTTTAGAAAGAGTCAATGTATCCTTTCTTCTAGATTGTGGGGGCTTAGCCAAATTTGAAGAACTGAAAGCTGTGAAGCTTGAGGAGGAAGAAGAGGAAGAGCAAGAAGCAGCTGCGTTGGACCTCTCCATTTCGCATGCTTCAAATTCTACTTCAGTTTTGCCGACTTCGAAGCAGAGTGCAACTTGCAGCGTTCAGCCTGGCTCGCCAGCATATTCTGGTTCTTCAGACTCTGAATCGACTGATCTGTTGCCAAAAAGAACTGTACCTGGGCCAGCTGGGGTGCTTACAGTCCATAGCTATGCTAAAGGGGATGCCAGTGGATCTGACAGTGAACAGACTTCAGGAAAGAAAACCAGTGCTACTGCCAGCATGAATGAACAAGAACTGGCAGAGGTACGAATGGCATGAGTACGGCAAGCTTAAGGGCTGCGTTACGTGGTCGTGGACTTACTGTGCCACAACTTCTCTCTGTGCAGATTACATTTCCATTTCATTGCTGTTTTGGTAGCAAGTTGCTTAGTCAATAATCTGGTTTTAACACCAATAGGATTTGCTGAACAACAACAACAGAAAAATTAAGATTAACGTCCTACTCTCTTTCCTCATCTAGAAAACAAGGAGATCCCCTGTTTTGAGAACTTCTCTAAATTATTCAGGTGCTTTAAGCAAATGTGTAGCTTGGTGGTTTCGAGATGGTAGTGTTACAGGCTCATCCAGGTCCTTCTGTGGCTACAGACGCCTGTTTGTACCTAAAGTAAATCTAGTTCAGTCCAGCCCTTTATTATGAGGACGTTTTGTTTGATGTTATAAAATAACATACATGTGCACATCGCTGTCCTTTTTGTAGAAAGAAATAATGGAACAAAAAATTACTGGTTGGGGAAAACATAAATTTGAATGTTTAATGAATCCTTGGTTAGACAATCCAAAAGAAGGTTGTAATTAACATCTTACCTGTTGTTGTTTTCTCAAATAACTTTGTCTCCCTTTGTAAACCTGTGCTGAAGTAGTGGGAGGCTGACAATGGTTGGATCTTCAAAATTCAGGAATTGCAGAAATGGAGCAGCAGCTGGACAAATGTGTTGATAAAGCTGAAAATGAGCTTGAGTTCTCATGTATATTTAAACTGAAGATACTGTGCTACTGATGGTGATGTCTCCATTGCGTGCTCCATACAGGGAAAAGAAGAAATTTTAAATGGGTGTTGATGGCTTTTCCCAGTATGGTGTATTTCAAAACAAATTTTCCATTAGGTGGTAACTGGGAATACTATTTCCATTTAAAGAAAAGCATATTTGTTTCTGAGAATTTTAGTAGCTAGTTCTGTGTAGGGGATCAGAGATGTTATGCTCTCTTCTGTCTTGTTGTATATTTAAAAAAATTACAAAGATGAAAGACACATTTAATCTAAGATTTACTTCTGCTTTTAAAGGAATGAGAGATTCAAAGGGTGTTTCTTATCCTACTGAGAGACTTACTGTAACCGGGCTGTTTAAATCATTGCCTTTATGGCTTTGCTTGTCAGGTTAGTAGTAATTTTGTCAGTGTGTGTCACTTGTTTTTACATTAGGCTAAGGGTAGAGGAAGTAACAATTGTTGTAGTCTCCTCCTTCCAGTCTGTCTGGGAAGACACCAGTGCAAGTAATAAGAAGATGAGGTGAAAGCTTCCTTCCGTTTAAAATAAGGCCTTAGTTTGAGATGCCAGTGAGCTCTATCTTTTTTCTTTTTTTTTTTTAACTTGAAATGTCAAAGTTGACATACCAACTCATTATTTTTTCAGAATGCTTGAGACATACTGTGGCCCTTCAAAGTTGAACCATTCATTTTTTTGTTTGTTTGTTTCTATCTTTTATGCCATTCTTGTATAAGTAGACTTAGTGCACTGGACACTGGGTCCTGTGCTAAGTCTCTAAGTGGCTCAACAGAGCTCTTACAGAATTGAACAACCAACGTAAACTGAGTTTTGCTATGTAATTTTTCTTAGCAGAAGTGCTGCAAGCAGTTCATTGTTAAAAGGTTGGCTAAGTTTACATCTCAAGTTCGTTTGTTAGAAATAAAATCACATAAGTTCAAAATATATTTTTTTAAAAGGTCAAAAGTACACATGCTAACGACTACTGAATTGTTTCTCCTTGTGCAGGCAGCAAAGGAGTACATCAGATCAATGAAGGAGAGTAAGAAATCCAAGGGTCGTCGCCAGCCATTGAGCAAGCTCCCCCGCCATCACCCGCTCTTGGTTAAAGACTGCATTAGTGATGACGGTAAGCCCTGTGCTCTTTGGGAAGCTGTAGAATGGGCCACAGCTTGTGTGGGCGGTGTATGGCATTCTTCACTGCAGTCAGCAAGCTACAGCTGTGCATCCCAGACAAGGTGCTTGTCACCTTCTTGTGTTTGCATCATTAAAATTTCCTCTTGAATGGTGTCTTCCTTCTTTCCTGCTCTATTCTCTGGGAATTTACAACTCTGTTATGCAGCAGACTCTGGTACTACTTTGTCCTTTCAGAGTCAGCCTTAGAGCATTTCAGTAATTGTTGCAAATATTTATATATTTTCTTTAAATACATAGAGTCTTTGGCTGACAGCCTTAGTCTTGATGTGCTCTGGGGCTGATGCTGTTCTTGTCCAATAAGCCCGTCTTGATCTGTTGCTTGGTTAGTAGAAGCTGCTTAAAAATGAGACTAGGTTACTGACTCCCATCACCGTTCTGTAAACTTTATTTGTGGCAGTCTTTGTCATCTCTGTTCATAATGTCTTGCCTTATTTAGTTTTACTTGCAGGAATGGTATCTATGAAAGGGTACATAACCACTGACTAATGATCTCTTGTTGCAGAGGCATCGGAGCAACTGACTCCTGAAGAAGAAGCTGAAGAGACAGAAGCTTGGGCCAAGCCACTTAGCCAGCTGTGGCAGAATCGGCCACCAAATTTTGAGGCTGAAAAAGAATACAACCGGACCATGGCTCAGCAGTCTCCTTACTGTGCTGTTTGTATGCTCTTCCAGACATATCAGGTATGTAGTCCAGGTCTGTTAGTGTTACAGTAGAGGTGCCTGAGTAAGTTTCTACCGTGACTGTCAGTTTGGGCATCACTACTTAATAAAAGCTATATCAGTGTTGCAGCCTTTCCAGAGAATTGTTCCAGGAGAGCACAACCTGGTGAACCTCACCACACCTCTGATGGACTGTCTGCGGGTTCCCAGGGACTCAGTCTTCTGTTCAACAGAAGCTTTTATGTTCTGTGGTTTTTGCTAGTACCACAGAATGGAGCTTGAATGCTGCTGGAATCGATTACAAAATCCATTCCGTTTTTCCAGAGTGAGACTTCCGCTTTTGCGCTTTTTAAAAAAACGCTTTAAGTCCACTTATATCTAGCACATGGTCTTTGGGGAGCTAGCAAGGAGAACATTTCTTTAAAGTAAAATGAGCTAAGATCATGTTTGCAGATAACAGATAGAAATAGATAGTCTTTTTTGAGTATATCCACATCAACAGTACATGTAGCTATGACATGTAAATGTGCTTTAGCAAAGTGCAGCTGTAGCAATGCACGGATTGAGAAGAGGTTGCAAACCCCATTAGCACGTTGGCTAAATGCTTAGGTAGAAATCCCACACTGAACTTCTTATGTCTGAGCTAAGTAGTAGCTCAGCAGTTGTCTGCTAGCATGTGCTGCCTGCAACTTAGTGATAGCTCATCCCTTCCCATTTTATGAGCTAAGATTATTTGATTGATTTGAGATCACCGTACAATTACGGTGGCTGTAGAAACATTTTTACTATAATTTTGGAAATAAAGACCTAAAATTTTTTTCAGGTTTTATATTGCATGTCATTCCTAATTTCCATGAAAACCCAAGACCATAGTTTCTGTTTGACCTTGCTATTTCTGCCTGGTAGGAGGTTCTTGTTAGGACTGGAGCTTCTACATGGAAGCTGTATAATTACTGAGTTTCCACTACTGCTGGCATTGTATAAAGTTAACAAACTGAGATAACTTAAGTTCTGTTAGCTTCTTCACTTCTAAATGCTATTAAGCAGAAAACTCCAGCTGCAGTTTTCAGGTGTCTGTCTACATCAGGCTGCAAGGAGGGACTGCACCAAGAATTGAGCTGTGGTTATGGTTTTTGTTCAAATGTATTTTGTAGCAAATCTGGGAACTCACTTCCCTTACTCATTCACATGAAAGATTGGAGCAAAATGCCAGACAAATACTCCTCCTTCCTTTGTGAAGAAGAAAAATACCTATCTGTTACAGGCAGAGTGTGGAGGCAACAGTCAAAGCTCTGGAGTAACTCCAGGTGCCGCGGATGGGAAGATCCGAACCAAACCCCTGATTCCTGAGATGTGCTTCACTACAACTGGCTGCAGCACTGATCTCAATCTTTCAACCCCCTACTTAGAGGAAGATGGAACCAGCGTACTCATCACCTGCAGGAACTGCCAAGTTTGCGTTCACGCAAGTGAGTGCATCCCGACTTAACCCTAAATGTAGTGTTTTGTGTTAAGTCTGTGCTTCCTAGTAAGCCTCTGTTAATCTACAAGTTCAGCCATTATCTGACTGGTGTATATTTGCAGTGGCTGTTGAAATATGGAGCTGACTGCATGAACAACTTGCAATATACACCATTATTTCTAGGCTTACTGATTTTAACTGCTGCCTTACTTCGGGACCCTAGGGGAATGGGTCTGATCATAGGTAAGCTCTTATCTGAAATGTGTCTGTCCTAGGTTGTTACGGTGTACCCCCTGACAAGGCCACTGAAGACTGGATGTGCTCCAGGTGCACAGAAAATGCCTTAGAAGAGGTAAAGTTCCATCCTTAAGAATCTTATGAGGAATGTGGTATATTTGGGAACTTGCTAGAAAGTTCATTTCCATAGTGTTAAAAGTTTGTTATTCTCTCCTGTGAAAAGAAGGCAATTTTAGAGAATGTTCGTGAGTGTTTAGAGAATATTTATCTGTTGCCCTCAGGGCAGTACCTTTTGAGAGCCAAAGGGCTGAGCTGGCCAAGACATTCAGCTCTCTTCTGACAGTGAAACTTTTTTTTTTCCTCTGGATGCGCGTTTTGAAGAGGTAGTTGTGATCAAGTGCATTGCTATGGACTTCACTCTTTCAGCCAGTTTCTTCCTTGTGACAGGATTGCTGTTTGTGTTCATTACGAGGAGGAGCACTGCAGAGAGCCAATGATGACAAGTGAGTATTCCAGCCTTTTTTTTTTTCTTCTTGTCTTCAGGGAGCAGCTCAATTCCTAAGTAGATGAGGCTAGGCTAGTAAAGCAAATGCTGGCATTTGGTGTAATGGAGTGACCAGCAACACTTTTCACACTTTGTGTTACTGGGACAGGAGGGAACGTATGTTGAAGTGTGTTTATTGTTTCCACATTGCCTGCAGCAATCGTCACCTCTCCAGGTAATACGGTACTGTTTCTGTTGACAGCAGCTGTTAATTGCTTTGTGTTTTGTAAGAACAAGGTGCAGAGGTGGAACACACCACATGAAAATAAGGTTCCTGATGAGATAAAATCTCTTGGTACCTTCTCAAAGAAGATTTCGATTTCTCTATGAAACGTGTTGTGGTGATAGAGCATAAATCACACTAAATTGCTCTTCTGTTAAATCTGATTGAAAGTATGAAGTCTTGTTTTGCCCCATACCTGCCCTTTTGCTAGTAGTAGGAAGGCAGATGACACTGCTAGTTCTCAGCCTTTGTGATCAAGCAGAAACCAGGTTAATGTGGCTAGCTTAATCAGAACTATGTATACTTAAACTCCAAAGCATCATATGTTGACCTAGCGTGTATTCACCTTTTTTTACTCCTCTTCTGTCCTGACAGATGGGTTCATGTAATGTGTGCTGTAGCTGTACTGGAGGCAAAATTTGTGAACATCGCAGAGCGCAGTCCTGTAGATGTTGGCAAAATCCCCCTGCAACGTTTCAGACTGGTAAGAAGCACCTGTGCTGCACTTCTGGGGTTTCCTTTGTTGTTGTTCATCTTGCTAATTCTGAAAGTATTGGTCTGGAAGGAGAGAATATGCAGCTGTTTGTGTACAATAGAGATCAGAGGAAATATAAACTCTTATTAGAAAGATACCTGCTTGATCTAGTGGTTACTGATGCTCCCCGAAGGCTCGCTTTACTTTTTAGCATTTAACATGAGTACTATACTTGTTTCAGGTTTAAACAACTCCTGAAGTCAGAATCATGTCTTACTGCAATGGGGCTATCCACTAGAGAAGTCTACAGGCGTAACTCTTTTGTGTCCTAAGCATGTAATGTCCAAAAGTATTTTCCAAAAAATGTGCTGGAACTAAGTCATGATTCTGAATTTGGTGAAGCTTTTCCTTTAGTGTAATTAGCTACTTGTTTAGCTTACCTTCTGTTAACCGGTTCAAGTGCAGCCTTAGTAGCTAAAAGAAGACATCCTTGTAGTGCTTTCCCCAAGATTTATTCAGTGCTGTGTATTCTAGCTGCTAATTTCTTGTGCTTGTTTTATGTAAGCTTAATAGCTAGGTACTGAAAGACCCTGTTGACTTAGGAGTATTATAAAATATATTATTTTATATATTTTATTTATATATATATATATATATAAATGATAAATCCATCATCTCCTGGTGCTTGAGTCTTTTGAGTCACATGTATTGTGCATGTTGAGATAGTAGATATTTTAATGTGTATTTTCATCTTTGGGATTACCTAAATGTATGAATTCTTGCCTTGTCATGAACCAGAGGTGTTAGCCTTCTGTTTCTTTTCATCAAAAATTAGCAAAATTAGCAATGCTCTCTTACAATAAAGGGTACAGCATCAGATACTTAGACCAGACTTTTTTTTGTGAGTGAAAACTATTACAACAAACAGTAACCTTTAGCTTCCTATCCACAGAAATGCATCTTCTGCAAAAAACGAAGAAAGAGAATCGCAGGTTGCTGTGTACAGTGCTCCCATGGTCGGTGTCCCACGTCCTTTCATGTTAGCTGTGCCCAAGCAGCAGGAGTCATGATGCAGCCTGATGACTGGCCATTTGTTGTCTTCATTACCTGCTTCAGGCATAAGATCCCATCGCAGGCAGAGGTAAGTAGGTGTGGGACTCCCAGGATTTGAACAGCAGTATCTTGGAGGGAATGAGAAGTTTTAGATTGAGTAATTCTGTTAAAACTTCACTGAAGGCTTGACTCTTTTAAAACATTCTAATGATACTGGTCTTGGATTCTGATCTCAGTCTTGCTGCTGTTCTGAGTGATCTTAGGTCCTTTATTGTATTTTAGTTTGCAGCCCAGGAGGACAGAGTACTACACTCCTCCTGTGGCTGTTGTAATGAGGAATAATAGTGTTTTCATGCCATGATATTTAATGTGCAACCATTAGTTCTGGGTCTCCAGAAGGCTGCATGAGTTGTCGTAGAATTTCATGCTTAAGTGATTGATTAGTTTACAAAGTTCCCATATAGCCCTTTTAGCCATCAAAACCACCGCAGTCTATTAGAGAATATTGACTGTAAAGGCCTTGCGTTGCTCTGAAAAATGAGACTTTAATTTACTAAGTAGCTTGCATTAGGATTGGACAGCTGTAGCTAACAGATTGAGTTTTAAGCATTTGAAATACTAGAGGTAGAACTTTCCCAAAAATGCTGCTGGTCGTGTCTTTAGTATAGTTACTCACCTGAGCTAAAATACTTTGCTTCCTTGTTTGCCAGCACCAGAGCTGCGTGCCTCAACACATTCTTTGCGTCATTGTGTTTAAAATGTGCTTTTCTCTTCTCAGCGAGCGAAGGCTGCACTCCAAGATCTGTCACCTGGACAGATAGTCATCAGCAAGCACAAGAATGGTCGCTTCTATCAGTGCGAAGTGGTCAGCCTTGCAAAGGAGACTTTCTATGAGGTCAACTTTGATGATGGCTCCTTCAGCGACAACCTGTATCCAGAAGACATTGTGGTATGTTATGCAGTAGGCGACTGGCTCCAACAGAGGGCACATGATGAGAGTCAATTCCTGCTGCTCCAGAGCAGGTTGATGATGGAATTTATTAGGTGTCCCATACCTAGGGCATGTTATGGCTGAGATGTGCTGCAAGACAGTGTGAAGGGTGTTACATGAGGCTGACTTAGGTTAACTGAGGTTAGCTGAAGGACAGGTGTAATGGAGTGCAGCTAATCTTTAGCTGCTTAACAGTGGGGAGTCAATGAAAACTCGCTAGTACTTTCTTGCTATTCCTGCGTGAAGTACTTTGAAATTGGGCACACAGTCAGGATTCAAGTACAGGTGACATAGATGTTTCTCAATCCCTAAAATGGGGTTAATAATGGAGTGCTGTGCGATGTCCCTGATGTGAGTGGGATGGGTTCCCCTGTTTGTGTCTTCACATAAGGAAGCTGCTTACCCTTCTGCTTCTCTCTCATCTTCCTCCTTTATGCTGCAGAGTCGAGACTGCCTTCAGTTAGGTCCTCCTGCTGAAGGTGAAGTTGTGCAGGTCAGATGGACAGATGGACAGGTTTATGGAGCCAAGTTCGTCGCATCACACGCCATCCAGATGTACCAGGTACAGAATTGTCTGAAAACTTACTGTTCACGGCAACCTGATGATTCAAATAGGGCTGTTTGCAAAGCTGGCAGAGTTATAGTATGGTCATGCTTAAATGCTTGAGAGGAAGTTGCTCCGTGTTTTCAACAATGACAGTTGCTGGAGTTAACAGCAAAGCAGTGATTGCCTGCAGCTCTGCTTGTATCTGGCTACATGCCTGGAAGTCTCAGCTTCTGAAAAGCACCGGTCTTTTCAGCAGCTGACTCAGTTCCTGAAACTTAATCTATTTCTAAAAGAAGTTTAATTTTGTTCTTGCTGCTTAGTGCATCTTGCCTTCACACTTCCAAAAGAGTGGATATTAAAGCAATATATTCAAGTGACCAGCTAGACTGTCTCGTCAGGGGTTACAAGAATATCCCAAAATGTACTTGGCTACTTTTGCTGTCATGGGATTGGGTGAGGTTCAAGTCTGTTCTCATGTGCATACCTGCATGTGTATCATGTAAAATCCAATCGGTAGAAGGTTATTTCATGGGAAGGTTTCTGCAGGGAAGACAAAACAAGGGTAGCTGTGGAAGTCTTCTAATTTCTAAGACTTCTGACAGAACAACTTCCCTTGTTCTTTTAGGTGGAATTTGAAGATGGGTCTCAGCTGATGGTGAAAAGGGATGATGTGTACACTCTGGACGAGGAGCTTCCTAAGAGAGTCAAGTCAAGGCTGGTAGGTAAAACAGGGTGTAAACATCTACTAAAGAAGTTAATGCTTACTTGATTTGTTCTTGAACAGCAAGCTACATGCACAGCAGCAAAGTTTTATAATTTGATACCCTCCTTAATTGTTAGGTAGCTTTATTGTTTTGATTTGGTTACGAAAGGAGGGAAGGGAGGGAGAGAGTCTCATTCTTCTCCTTTTCCTTCTTCTGCAAATAATGGGAATTTGTAGCACAGAGTCACTATCTGAGACAGCATGTGTTACTGCCCCCTCTGTGCATGTATTTGTAAGCTTCATCGGGTATTTCCATTGCAAAGAGCAGTGAAGTTCCTCTTATCCTTTGTTCTGGAAACCTCTTTGTAGGGTGGCAATAAGAAAGCTGGACATATTTATTTATTTTTAATTGCAAAGTAATCCTGGTGGAAAAGGACCCCTGCAGGTCTTTGCTCCAATCACCTGTTCAAACCAGGTTAAATTTTGAAGTGGGGCAGACTTACTCAGGTCTCTCTTTAGCCAAGTTTTGATGATCTCCAAGGCTGGAGATTCTGCAGCCTCTTTGGGTCCCTGTTCTGTTGCTTTATGCTTCCAGCTGTGAAAGTTACAACTCAGGACAATGGGATAGGTGTCTTGCTTTACAGCATGGTCCTGCACACCTACTGCAGGCACACAGGATTTTGGAGGTTTAACAAAGAGCATGTAAAATAGCTGACTCCTGTCACCAGCTATTTAAACCTGCCTGCTACATAAGGCACACAGTGTACTAGACTGCTGTACAAGTTGAAACTCAATTAGCTACTCAGTTAAATTTGAAAGCTGTGATTCTTTAGGTTTCTGATTACAGCTCACTTCAACTTACCTCCAGACTTTTAAATCCAATTTCCTAAATATTTTTCTTGTACAGAAACCCAAGAGGTCAGTTTTCAAAGAAGTCTGAATGTTGCCAGGTGTCCCATCCTGCTCCTTTCATACAAAAAGAGGATATGTAGGCAGGGATTTGATCTCTGTTCTGGCAGCTAATTCTGCTTTTTCTTTTAGTCAATAGCTTCAGATATGCGCTTCACAGAGATCTTTGCAGAGAAGGAGGTCAGACAAGAGAGGAAGAGACAAAGAGTGATCAATTCACGCTACCGGGAAGATTACATTGAACCCGCATTGTACCGGGCCATCATGGAGTAAGCGCTGCCTGTGGCAGAGGAAGAAGATGCCCACTTTCCCCAAGGATTTAAACGCTCCAGTACAACAGGCCATATTTGGATGCTTCAAATCCAGGGTTTTTTGTTTTGTTTTGTTTTGTTTTTTTCTAAGGAAGCTAAAAAGCTGATGCTCTGCAGTAGCTGAAAGGCAGCTGTTCAGTAGTGAAACAGATCCCATTTGCTGAAGCTGATGCCTGCAGACTCCTGGTCTGAAGTTGGGTCCTTACTGAATAAGCCAGCTTGAAGGGGGTGCTGCTTTCATCTCGTCGAGCAGTCTTGCTTTTTCTATTAGAGACAATATGACAGGTGGCAAACTCTTCTGGGAGTTTTAGCCAGAAATCTTGGCAGCTGCAGAATAGTACAAAGTCTATTGTTTTATCTGAATAATATTCCTGATCTTGGGAGTCTCCCTGGTGGCCACACCTGGGCTTGAGCAGGCAGTATTACTGGTGCTTGACATTGAACCTCTTTTTATATTTATATCCATCTTTTTTTTTTGTTGCAAGCAGCTTCAGGCTCTTGTTTCTCAGCACCTCCTTTCTGAGGGTTGAGCTGTAGGCTGTTCAGATCCAAGCAGACAGGAGGTGCTTCTGTGAACAGGTGAAATGTGAAATTGAATCCTGTTGGACAAATTATTTAACCCTCCAGTTAATATTTTTGTTCTGATGCTTGTTTTGACTTACTCATAAGTTTAACTGTATGTGCCTCAGTATCAAAAAAAAAATCTGTCTGGAGCCCTGCACAGTGCAGCCTTCTAACAAGAATAAGCATACAGCTCCCAATAGACACTCAGTTCCCAAAGATTTTCTTTTAAGTTTCTTCCCACTCCCACTAAGGCAATAATGACCAACGGGACAGAGTTCTAACTCTTCCTTCTTCAAATCCAAGCATCGCAGTATTGGGTATGACAGGCAGCGGTACCTGAGGCAGTGCGGTACCTCTTCTGTGGCAGCACTGCCCTTCGGTTGGCCACAGGCTTTTGCTTACAACAGCTAAATTTGGGTGTGTGAGAGATCAAGCATGCGCTGAACTGGATGTATTACTGAAGAGCTGTGCAGTGCTCTTCTGAGGGAGGAGTGCTGCCACGTTGCAGTCTAGCAAAGGTTACCACAGCATTTTTACAGAGCGTAAGTAGGGCACATCCCGGTTGCGTTGGAGAGGACTTGCTACCTCAGCAACAGGAAGTTGAGTTAAGCTGGGTAGTAGGTGTACCTCAAAGATGTGCCAGCGTGCTCCTAGTAACTTAAGCATTAACACACCACAGCAGGAGCTGTGTAAATACATGTTCCTTTCCCGTTCTGTAGGAAAGGGATTGTAGGCTGTGGAGCAGACTGGCCACCTTCCTTTTGCATGGGACGATGGGGTGACTTTCCTGCTGGAGAAAACTAAGGTAAAGTTCTCCAGAAACAGTTTGAGAGGAGAATTTTCTAGTGAAACAGACCTAATGCATCCCTGCTTCTATAGGGACATAGCAAAGTGTCTGCAAAGTCTGGATTTGTAACTTTTTTCCTTTTGTTACATAGGAACGCTATAAACCAAACTATTCTGAAACCCCGGTGCATCAATTTGTGATTAGCAATAAAATGTAGTATTGTGTAGTGATACAACTCTTGACCAGAAAAGAAATAAACTACAACTTTTATAAAGAAAATCTTCCTCATCCCTACATTTTTCTAGGGTCAGGAGGCTGATATGAGTAGCAAAGATTTGCACAACCACAATTTTTCATGGAGTTCCTCTGTCTCATTTTTGTGGTGGAGTATCTTGTTCATCAGTATTGGAAGGCTTAAACAGATTCTGAAAGGAGACAGTGGCTTTCCTTTGTGTATTTTTTTTGTTAATGTCCAAAACTCCTGGTCTCAGGGTATTAAATCATTTTCTGATGAATGGGGGATAGTTGATAAAACTAGGATCTATGAAGGCCAGAGTCTAGTAGCTGTGGGTACTCTGGTCTATGCAATGGAAGCAGAATTGCACTTTGGCATCGTAGCCTATGCCTAAGCCTCTCTGAAGCGATGTGCTATTAGCGAATGTGGAGAAGAGCTGGCAGGTTCTTAACAAACTTGCCTCTGTTCCTTCAGCATATCTTAAGATACGGTATTAACTTCACGTAGGCTGAACACTACCTGCATATTACTGAGAAATGTATTCCTTTTGCCATCTGCCATTCTCCCTCCAGGGAAAAAGAGGCCTGTGTGCAGGCTTTCTCCTCAAACCGCCATATAACTCAGCCGCACCTTTGGGTGCCACGTGCTACCTGTGCTACAAACACCTAGCTCTAAACAGCTTCATCCTAAACGGATAGCCTAGGACAACACAGCTGGAGTTGTTTGGAGTGTTGCTGTTAAACTGCAGCAGGTTTTGCTACCCACCTCTAGGAGTATTGAGCCAAGAGCTTCTATGCCTAGTACTTGTTCTGGAGCAGGAGCTTTGTTCTGCTGCGTTTTCTGTGGGCTCCAGACTTTGCTCTTGTCAGCTGGCTGCACTGTGCTGGAGACCGCTGCCATCCTGCACTCCGCGACAAAGGGCCTTTCTGAGTTTCCTGTCAGTTCTTGTGCTGCATCGTTCAAATGTGAACATACTTTATCCTAGTGCAGTGGTTGAACTGCGTTTTGGCTCCTGTCTGTGAACTTCAAATTGCTGATCCTGATGTTCGGGGGTGGGGATCTGTATTATTTGACTTGTCAAAAAAACATTGGGTTTATGGCTTGAAGCATAACAGGTAGCAATAAAAGCTCTTTATAGAGCAGCTGTCTCAAAGGTACATTTGCTTTTAGTTACCTGGAGTTTGATCTTGACTGATAACAATTTTTTAAGTGGCTTGTTTTTTAGGCGTGTGTTTATCGATGTTACAGCATCATTCCAGTCAGGGCAAGGTGCTGCCGGAGTATCTGCTAGTCAGGGGCTTCTTCAAAGCGTTCAGTAGGAAATCCTGCTTGGTATGCCCCCTGGGAGCTCTCACGGCCCTTCGTTGGGTCCATTACATGTGATGCTGCAGGCAGTAGACCTCCTCACTTCACTTTTCATGAAGCTTCCATCTGTGACTGGTTCAGGTTGGACCCATAAAAAGCATTTTTAGTATAAATGAATCATGGTTTGCCCTTGTTCAGGATGAGCTTGGCAAGCCAGAGGTAATTTTTTATAAGGTTTAAAAAGGTGACTGTATTCTTTCTAAAGCACCTGATTGCAGTAATGTTTCTTCTGCCTGTGGCTGGCCTTCCAGGAGGCCTTTCTCCATCAGAAGACCTCTCAGGTGACCAGAGACAGTACTGTCAGAAGCAGAATCTGGTCTGCTTGCTCCTGCTCTCTTCCCAGTGTTTTGAGCTGGGGCTGGACTGATTCTGCACTGTTTGAGGAGTGTGGCCCTCTGACTGATCGCGTATCGGAAGGCTTCCACGCATCTCTGTTCTTCCATTCTCTAACTGGGCTCCTGTTGTCTGACATGTCTGCAGTTGTGCTTGTTTGTTGGTTTTTTTTAAATGCAAACACGGGATGAAAACAAGACTCTGGTAGCCTGTATTTTGTTTTCAATTTGAACAAGTAATAAATCTAATCTCAAAATGGGTGATCTCTAGACTAATTTAAAACCTTAAAGCAATGTAACTTGGAAATTCTCATCATGTTTCTAATAGTTCTGTTAGCGTTACTCTTTTCCAATACCCATCTTAATGCTTATCCAGTAATTTCTGAGGTGCCTTTCAGAGATACCGAGCAGTTCTTTTACTTAAGGACTGAGTGGAGCACAGCCCTTAAACCAGAGCAAGGATGGAACCACGGATCCTTCCTGACTCAAGTACAGACCTGAGACAGCAGCATTAAGAGCTGAGTTGCCTTAGGTTCGTTCTGTAGCCGAGAGGAGCAGTGCCAGAGTAGCAGTCATCAGAAAATCTTACCTGGATGCAGAGTCACGTAGCTCTGTTCTTTGCTTAGTGTTGACTCCTGAATTTCACCTGCTTAACTGTCTGTCGGGGAAAGGAGATTCTTCTACTTTAGGTCAGGGATTTTTGTTAATGACACACTGAGTGACCTTGAATAAATTGCTTATTCATTGTATTACTACTTTCTGCCCAGGGAAGTGGTTGAGTCACAGTCCCTGGATGTCTTTAAAAGATGTTTAGATGTAGAGCTTAGAGATATGGTTTAGTGGAGGATTGGTTAGTGTTAGGTCAGAGGTTGGACTCGGTGATCTTGGAGGTCTCTTCCAACCTAGGTGATGCTGTGATTCAGCCCATACCTTTGAAGTCTAAAATGCCAGATATTCCTGAAGGCAGCTTTTCTAGTTGGGGAAAATGTTAACATCTCCTTTTCCCTGACAATTTGTAGACATTGCATGGAACCTTTAAGTCTGACTTACTCCACGCTTTACGCTAACCTAAGTATTTTAGGTTTGACTGAACAACATGAGGTATTGCTAGAAGTGAAAATGAACCTTTTTTCTCTTTCCCATCATCGTTCTTCATTTCTTCGCATCGCTGTTAGAGCTGTTCAACAGCTTCAGGTTTTTCACTCAGATGAGTAAAGAGTGCTATGCTTGAGGTGGGATAGATGTGTTGTTGTTTGGTTTCAGTAATGAGCATAGCTGAGGTAGGTGTATCAGTAGGTTTCCTTTGACCACACCAGCCTGGTCTGCAGAGGAATGGGAAACATGCACCCGATTGCTATCTTTGAGGCAGATCCATGCATGAATATTGCCACAGCCTCCTTGCTGCAGCATGAGTAATGTGGCCATGCTGAAGTCAAAACTGTTCTGACAGCACCTAGAGAAGGAAGGAAATGTGTGGGAGGGTACTGGAAAAGGATTAAAATGGTACAGAATGTGTGTAGACAAAAAGGAGGAGGTAGGAGAGCCTGAAAAGAGGTCTCCTTAGCCTGCAATTCTGTTTTTAAGAAAAATTCTCACTTCTGCATATTTCTGGGAACACCTTCAGTACACAATGCAAGTGAGAAGTGAAATACGCCTGCTGTCTGTGCTCTTCTACCTGAGCTGCTGGCAGAGAGTCGCTGTCCTGCGTGCCCCTCGCGCTGCAGGAGGACCCAGCGTCCCAGTAATTCATCTGTGGATGAAGACAACTTGCAGCTGGCTGAGGGAGGAGCTGCCTCCTTGCTGACTAGGCAAGGCAGATGGCTCGTGTCCTTGGATGTCTTCATGCCCCTGCTGAAGTCCTCAGTATACAGTAGGAGAAACCTGTCCTCACGGCTAGAGACTTTCTGCCAGGCAGCCTCATGTCCAAACAGCACCCCTGGCTGCACTGTGGTGTGTTATACACAAGTACACGTTAGACAAACAAGCTCCTTCCAGAACTATTGCAAATCAAGTCCACAATCTCTGAGTTAGGTGCACATGGACCTCCAGCAAAGCCTGAGATGGGGATCAGGTGCTTATGAGTGTGTGCTGAAGCTGGTTCAGCTGCCAGGGCTGTCATTTTCGGACAGTACCAAAAATGCTGCTGCTGCTCTTGAATACAGTATCCCTGTCCCTTTTCCATTCATTTTAACACTTCACAGCTGGGTTTAACTCAAACTTCATTACTGATACCCACAAGCAGTTACACACAAAAAAAATAAAATAAAAACTGGGGAGTGAGGATAAGGAACAAAGCATCCTTTGGCTCAGGTGCTGGCTGCAGGTTGCATGCAGAGGGGCCATTAGTTTGCAGCCAGCTCTGTGGAAAAGGGGGAGTGGGCCATGGCACTGCCTGGCTGCTGCTGCTGGGGAGCTGGGGGAGATGAGCACCTACACTCCATGGCTTAGTGTGGCTGCTCGGCCCCACAGCAGAGACACGAGGATTGCTTGGCCAGCCCAGCAGAGCCTGGGGAGGAAGGAAGGACAAAGGAAGCAGCTGTGGCAGCAGCCAGAGAAGGGGCTGGGGGTGAGTCCTTGCCGGCTTTGTTTCTAGCCAGGTGGATGTTCCCAAACACCATGTAACAGCTGGTGCCTGTGAGGACTGGCAGGGGACTCGATGCTCTTAATTCTGCCTTGCACACAGGGCAGTAACACAGGGCGTCCCGCTTGGATCCCTGGTGGAGCAGGGGGCTGCTCTGCTCATCCTGGCAGTAGGGGAGACCCCAGCTCGGGCCCTCAGCACTGTGAAGGGCCTGGCAAGGGGAAAAGGGACAGAAAAACAGACCTTGGCTCTTCTCCCTCCCCAGCCGGAGAGGCTGAGGGGCTGCCAAGGGCTGTGCGGCAGGGAGAAGAAAGGCGACGTTCATGGGAGCTGCGTGGCTCCGAGCTGCTGGGCTGCGGGCCAGGCACGTCAGCACCTGATGGGCCAGCCCCAGGCAGCGCTGCAACCCTCGCCTGTTCTGCCTCAGCATGGGGCTTTTCCAGATAAGCTGTACCCAGAGCCGTGGGGGCTCTCCCACCCCACCGCCTGCCTGCTCTGGCCTGGCCTCCTGCTGTGTGGGAGCCTTCCCCAGGAGCCCGGCTACCGTGCTGCCCCCGCACCAGGCCTGGGGCCGCCTCCCCCGGCCTCTGCTGTTTTGTGGGGGCCTGGCTCGCTCCTGGCACAGCCACAGGGACCCCACAAACCATCGGCCTCCAGCCCTGCACTGGCAGTGCCGGGGCTGCACAGATGGTTCCCAGCAAGAGCAGTGGGGGCATCCCCTCAGGGCTGGGCTGTCCTCGCCTCCGCCAGCACATCCCCTCCCTCTCCAGGCAGGCTGAGACACCCGGCTCCTTCCTTCCTGGACAGAGGAGCCCTTGTGCGGCGTTCTGGGGAGGCGCCTGGTACCTGGGGGGAGACCTTGCCCTCCCTAGCAAACATGTCTGGCTGCAGCTGGGCCCTGCTTGGCGCCTCAGAGGTGTTTCAGGCTCGCCCCTCTCCGAGCACAACCTGCCCCGGAGCCCCAGGAGAAGCAGGTGAGGTCCCGCAGGCTGCCGGCACCCCATCAGCTCCCGGGGGATGGCTCCGTGCGGGCTGTGACTGCCCCGTGCCTGGAGCACGTCCCTCAGGGAGATGCAGCCCAGCCACCAGGGCCTTGTCCCCAGGGCCACCAGCCCGCGGGTGGCCGGAGGGGTTTGGCCGTGCCGGGGCGCGATGGCCTGGGCAGGAGCACGGCATGGGGTGAGGGCTGTGGGGCTGGGGGTGGCACTGCAGGGCTGGGTCATGGTGCCTGTGACATCCTGGGGTCCGCCGTGGGTCTGCTGGGGACTGGGCTGCTCCCGTCAGCCTAACGGAGCCTGTGGCACAGCTGCCGTCAGCCCACTCCCTCCAGGGATATTTTTAGGGCTGCCTGTGCTGATGAGCAAGAGCTGACAGGCTGGCTCTGTACCCAGGCGGCGCGGTGCCCTTCGCAGCCCTGCCTCAGCACACAGCTGATGGGGAGCACGGGCCCGCGGGGATGCTCAGGGGCTGCGGCCACGGCCCCCAGCTGGGAGAGGCAGCACAGCCTGCCCTGCCCACGGGGCTGCTGGCGGCTGGGCTGGGCTGCTTGTGGCCCCACTGCAAGCACGTGTAGCTGGGAGCCAGGAGGATGCTCTAGCATGCATGGAAATCATCTACATGTGCATCGATCCCTGGATGGCACTTCTGGTTTGAGTGCAGAGCTGGCCTTAGGCAAGAAATATGCGAGTAAGTGACTGTGAGGATGGTAGTGAATACGTGCTGAGGTGTTTCTTCTCCCTCTGGGCTTGCACAGTTTTGCTGTTCTTGTGAAATCAGGTTTGTGCCCCCCCCCAGATTTCACTAGTCCCCTGTGGCTGCCAGCTCTGCACATCTGCTGCTCTGAGCACTCCGTCAGTGTCCCCTGCCACCAGCCCGTGTCCCGCCAGCACACGCGGTGCCCAGAGCCGTGGGCCACCTGTGCTAACCCCTCGTCATGCTAAGTGGCTGCAGGAACATACCGGCTGCCCAAACGCTGAATCTCCCAGAGAGCTTCTCATGCCCTGCAGCAGAGTATGAACGTTTGGGCCGCATCCTGCAGCGTGCTGCGGACCAACACCCCTCTGCCTACCCTGCCCCTGCGTTGCAGGATGCGGCCCTGGCTGTCGTGCAGCGCTGCGGGGCATGGGAGTGCTGGGACCAAATGATGCAAGGAACGTGGCTGTCAATGATGATGTGAAACGTCTGAAGTGTGCCTATCCCCATGCAGCTGTTATGCACAGCATGACCAAGATGGCACACGGGCATCGTGTCTGTCTGAAATCATGGCAAATGACATAGCTGCCAAGCTCCCAGCGGGCACAGCCCGGCTGCTCCAGGATGCAGCTTTCCGGGACTGACGCTGGCTCGCAGCCATGTCCTCAAGGCACAGGGAAGAGATCAGAACTATGCATATTGGAGAGGTTTGTAAATTCCCAGTGGGTTCTGTGAACCGCTGGGCTTAATGCTGTGTTTTTTGGCACCAGACCATTTGGGTGCACACAGGAGAGACCAGGAGGAGCACCGAAGGTGCTCAGCGTGGTGCAGGAAGATGGTGTTGTGTTATGGCCACAGCAGGTGGACCTGGGTTAAGAGGCTTCAGTTCATCGGGCATCCAGGGAGCAGATGGAGATAAGCTGGGCTTTAGGTAGCAGAGTGGGGAGAGAGGACCGCTGCCGTGTGGCTCCATCACCACACGAAGCTGCTGAGGCTGCACAAAGGCTTTCTTGCTCCAGCACAGCTCAATTAAAAAGTAGCAGAGCTCCAGGGTGGGAAATGGGGTGGCCCTGGGCAAAGGCCTGGAAACAAGCACGGCTGCCTGCCTGTGTAACACCCCAGGGCCAGCCCAGGCTGTGCCTTGTCTGGTTTTAGAAAATTTGTGTGTGAGGGGGTCAAGAAGTCCATCCTCTGGCTGAGCCTCTCCTTTGGGCTGCTGGGGCTGTTTGGATGGGAGAGGAGGAGCTTCCTCGCCCAGCACCCAGATATCACGGTCTTTGCCCCCAGCGCTGAGCCCTCTGCAGGTTTTCCCTGCAAGGCGAAGGGGAGGCGAAGGCAGAAAGAGTTAGCTCCGGGCCATGAGGTGCTGGGTCTCAGAGGTAAGGGGGCAGCGGGAGTGGGATGGGGCATGGGGTTAGGTGCCAAACCGGGGCACGAGAGCCTGCTGGCATCTGCCCTGCATTCCTGAGGAAGGCAGCGCTCATCTCCGCTACTGCCTGACCCAAACCAACCCAGAACCACCAGGACGAGCAATTTCTCAAAATGGTAGCAGCCCGACCACCGGTTCAAAGGGATAGAGTCAAGGAGAAACAGCAAGTGTGGCAGCCCTTCGTGCCCCAGCCAGTGATGTTGCGTGGTTGGAATGGAATTGGAAGGCCGGCTGAGCCCCTTTAAAGCTGCTGAGCGACACACAGAGCCTTCGGTGACCGCATGGCTGCGAAACGTACTTAATTTGAAGTTTGTGTTTTTCTGCCCTCAAGTTCTCACCTTTGGACCTTGCACTCCCCTCTGCTGGGCTGAAGCGCGCCCTTAGCATCACTCCGTTCCCGCTAGAATGGCAGGGGATGGTCTTGTGATGCAGCTCAGTTGCTCATTCTCCCATCTCTCAGCCTTATTTTTGCCCCATTTCTGGCTTTAGATACTTTGTCATGGCGGCGGTGCTGCTTCTTAAGATTCCTGGATCTGTTTTGCAGTTCTGAGACCTGAATCTGGCACAAAATTGGCTTTGCCAGAGCTGCTTCTGCTCAGAAATCCCTTCCCCGCGTCTCTGGCTCACCTCTCGCCTAGCCGAGGCGCTGAGATGCAAGCGCAAGCAGCAGCTGTGCGTGGGGATGGCTCACTCTCTGGCTTTTTTCCTTAAACATTTTTTTTCCCTCCCTCCCCTGCTTTCTGGGAGATGCTCCATCCCGCAGTACAGTCCGTCCTGGCTGTTCCCAAGCACCTTCCTCTGCAGCCAGGGCTGTGCCTGCGCCGTGGGTTGGGGCTGTTCTGGCGGGATGTTCGCCTCGCAGCGTGGCAGCAAGCAGCCCCTTCGGTATTTGGATCAGCCACAAATGTAAGCCTGTCTCTTGTCATCTAGATAATTGATTTTAAAAAATATTAAATGGCACCCGACCAAGAAACAGTCGCTGGGGGTCTAGACGTGTTCCCAGTTGTTGATGTCTCCCCATTAAATCTTGGCTCGTGGACAGACCTCAGAGCTTAGTTGTTAATGCACGCAGTTAATCTAACGTGAGCCTTATTAATTCTTTATCGTACATTTTTAAATTAAAATCCTACATCATCGTTGACTCCTATGGAAAAGCCAAAGTGTGCTGCCTGGATGCTCTTACCAGCCAGACCTTTCCTTGTGCCCAAGGAGAAGTTTCTCTGACACGGTCTGTGTTGTGCCGACAGCAGCAGGGTGCCGTTTGCTGCTTTTTTGCCTTCCCATTAACAGCCTGGGCGCAAAGCAATCTGCTGTTTCTCTGCTCATGGCTTTAGCTCTTCAAAATATCCTGGCCTCCTACCAGGTGAGTATTTGTTAAAAATTAACGCGTGTGTTTCAACAGGAGCTGCAGTTACATCACCAAAATGTTGTTCGAGAGATATCTGGGGCTATGGGAGCGGGTCCCCCCACCACCCCCGTGTCCCACCCAGGTTCTTGCCATTGCGGTTCCAGTGGTTTGTGAGATTCAGATTTATTTAACAATCATCTCAGTAATTTGGGTCCACCTTGCTTCTCGCTCCCCCATGCTGTTACCTATCAAACAGGCACTTTGTCCATGCCAGGTGCCAAGGACAGCAGCCTGGGTTCGTGCCATGGGCTTGGAGTGGGGAGGGAACAGCATGGGCTTGGAGGGAGCCAGACTCCATCATCAGCAGTGCACAAGAGAAGCGATGGTGATACCCTGCGTGGGCTGGGAAAAAGCCTCACTTCACATCCATCTCCCTGCGGGGCTGCTGGGGAGAAAGAAACCCCTTGGAGTGGTGAATATTCAAAGAAAGCCTCAGCTGGCTTCTTGAAGGGGCAGAATTAAACGCGGAAACTCCACCCGGCTCGTTACTTTGCCAGGCTGCTTCGCGGTGCGGAGCGCAGGAACCGAGCAGCGCCGTGCTCCTGAGCCGCTGCTGGCGCTGCGCGTGGGCTGGGCGCGGCGTGAGGAGCACTGCGTGCTATTGCACTGACTTCACACCCAAACCAGCCTGAGAGCTGGCAGGCACGGCTGTGCTTTTTGCTGTCCTTTATCGCCTCGCACAGCCGGCTAATGAGAGCCGGGACGTCCGCTCCCAGAGAGCTCCAAACCTGCTGCAGCTGCCAGGCTCGGCTCGACAGGTCCCCAGAAAGTGTCACCCCTGGTACTCGTGATGCTGGGGCAGGGAGCAGGTGAGGGATGTGCATGGAGAGAGGTGTCCCCAGCAGCCCAGGTGACAAGTGGTGGGGCTGGAGAAGATTTGGGATGACCCCCTGTGAAGGCTCAGTCTGGTGCTACGGCAGCAAGGACTAAAGCAATCCTTTAAGACAGGGAGTAGGAAAAGGCAGATTTAATTTCCAAGCTTGAGCATTAGGGAGGCTCTTTGTGGGATTCTACGTCTTGAAAAGGATTCAGGAAAATTGGAGAGGCTGCGTAGATCAGAAATGCAAAAAATGGCTTGAGGGTGGGAGGAAAAGCCTGGCGGTTAGAGAATTAAGCAACTCCGTACATTTTGCTCGTCAGGAAGATGGATGGGGGGGGGGGTTGCTCGCAGCATATGCACAGTGTCACCAAGAGAAAATGCCAGGCTCTGACAGGCTCTTCAGTCCAGCAGAAGGCAGGGGAGGACAGTACATGTGCGAGCTGAAGCCAGGCAGGCGGTGCGGGCTGCTTGTCCGAGGGACGCCTGACGCAGCCCCGGGAGCGCTGGCAGAGCCAGCTCCCCTCGTCACAGGCAGCCTCGCTCCTTTCTCGGAAAATACGCCCGAGCCAGACGTAGCACGTTGGGATTAAGGCGAGGAAACGCCGCGTGGCGTGCCGGCCGGCGGCTCAGCCTGGCGCAGCGGGACGCCGGGCAGCACCGCTTTGTCCCTTCTCCCGAGGAAGACCACGGGGAGCGTGGGGTGGCCGCGATGTGTACATGCAGGCTGCCGCTGCCCAGCCGCCTGCGCCGCGGTGAGTATGGCTCTGTGCTGCTCAAAACATCTGGAGGGGGGCAGGATTTTTCAGCAGAGGTTGGCTTGTTTGAGCTCGTTTCGTGAGGGACTGCTGCCAGTGTTATTCAGTGGGGCTGCTCTGAGGGTGGCCAGAGCAGCAGAAATGCAAAGTGCTGCCCACAAACTGAGCACAGTGATCCCCAGAGCGCACAGCACGCGTTTAGGAATAATGCATGATGAGTGTGTGAGATAAAAACAAGTTTGGCTGGAGTGATGGAGACAAAATATGAGTGTGTTACAGCCCACGTTTCATTCCCCGAGCCCGTGCATCAGCAGAGGTAATCCCTGTCTAGCCATTACTGGAAAGAGATCTTTGCTGTGGTATTTAGTGGCATTTAATTAATAATAATGTATTACATTAATTAGTATCAAGGCTGATGCGATGACATGTAATTTGGGGGGAAGGATTACAGCGTGAGTATTAGAATGAGAATTTCTATAGGGCAGAGAGTCAAATGAGGTTAGCAGGCTCGCTGCGGAGGGAGCCTGGAGACAGATGTGTGTGTGGCAACCAGTGTGGATAGTTACAGCACAACTTTATTTACTGCTGAGAAAAGAGCACATCGCTGTTATTCACCTTGACGTGTCACACCTTGTGATGTTTGACCTTACCAAACAAAAAGGCAAACAGGTGCTGCTGCAGAGGAAGTGCCTGCGGTTGATGACACCAAGCGCAAGCTGCGTTTGCGGAGCAGTTTTGATGTGCCAGCCTCCTTTCAGAGGAGGGGAAGGAAAAAGTTCTGCTGAAGGTCTCCAGGATGTGGCCCAGCCCTATCAGGATATGAGAGCCTGAACCAGAGGAGAGCTTTGGCCCTGCATGTTATGTGGGCACTGGGTTGTACCCAGACCGATGTGAGTGCCCGGGGGAGCTGGTGGGGCTGATGCAGGGCAGCTGGGTGTGGGACACCCACAGGCACCGCCTGCTCCTGGTCCTGCTGAATTATCTGCAGTGTGTCCTCTCCCCGAGCCCTTCATCCAGCCTGCAGGCCAGTGTTGCTGTGGGGCATGCTCTGCAAACACATGGGCAGACACAGGCTCCATCCCAGGGTTTAGTGGGTTGACTGCAAGTGGGTTTGTGTGGACCAGAATGTGCCACAGTTCTTGCCCTTTCATTTGGTCAGTTTTGCTGGAAAAGCTCCAGTGCGTTCCAGAAAGCAGCGCGGCAATATGATAGGATTTAATCAGGCTTAATTATTCCCCTGCTGTCATTCTCCTAGCAACATCCAGCTTGACATCTGCCTGCAAATGAAATGTGTAAGCTAAGTAGGAACATGTTCAGACTGAAGCCCTGCCACTCGAACCAGATCACTCCACTAATCGTTGCTGTAATTCATCTCGTGGCTGTTAGCTGCCAGGTGGTGGTACCTGATTTCCATAAACGCATGGCACTCTCCTCCCTGGGTTTTTCCAGGCAGGTAGGCTGCCTGACTTCACGCTGGGCTCCTTCCAGCACACCGACACCTGATAGCATGGGGTAGAGTTTCCAAACGACAAACCCAGGCTCCTTGGCAAGCCCCAGCCTTGTTGCTATCTGCCTCCATGCAACAGGTCCCTGCTTATCTGATTCCTCATCAAAATCAGGTCACCTGCTGTGCCCGCCGAGCAGGCAGTTTGAGCTCTGAGTGCACGAGCGGTCAACTTGCGGTGTTTCAGGTGAGGTCAGAACACGTCCAGAGCAGATATGGTGCAGAGATAGGAAGCTTGCGCTACCTGGCCGGAAGGATGGAGAGGTGCAGAGAGAGGCAAGCAAGAGCTGGGTGCTTGTGACAGAGCTGCGGAGCAGGAGGCGGTGAGGCTGCTTGAGGACATGAACCTGCGGGAGCGGCCGTGCAGCTGGAGGGGAGGCAGATATCTTGGATGGGTGAGCATGACCGGTGTCTGAATGTCTCAGCCCTGGGGAGGTGGGGGACAGTGTGCTCCGTGGGGGCCAGATCCATGGACTGGGCTGGGCTGCTGTGGTTTTGGCCCCTCTCCACCCCCTGGGATTGCTGGTGCCAGTGATATCTGGGTGTTGGCATGGATCTGTTCAGATTTCGTGTTGTGAAAATTGCATCCGAAGGGCCCAGCGGGTTGTCAGTGTGCCATGTGCATTCCTTGTGTCCCAATGGAGAAGTGTGATGGATCTGCGAGCCCAGCTGCAAGGATGCAGCACATTCAGCAAGCTGGCATGGCTTCATTTGTGCTGAATGTAAAGCTGGGATCTCTGCAGTACTTCAGAATAGCAGGGCCCCCCCAGCTCTCCCTGGGCCCTGTGTGGGCTCTGCCCCTCCCCAGGGGAGTGGGCTGAACAGGACTCAGCCTGTACCACCACAATGCTGTCTGCCTGCAGGCATTGGCACCCAGGCTTGCCCACAGCAGGGAATGCCACTGTGCTGACACCAGCCCTACCACAGTCCCTTAATTTCACGTGGCTTTCTGTTTCCTTGTGTTAGCACTGAATCACGGAGAGTGGAAACAGGAAATCACTGCTTGTCATTAATACCCTGAAAACGCGGGGCTATTCAGTACGGTACCTTTTATTTTAGACTAGATTTATTTTTCCCCCTCCATTCCTACCTCTTCATCATCCCCTCCCCGCGCTCCCTCCTATCGGACATCTTTCACTCGCTCCCTGCCGAAGGAGCACTGGGGCAAAGCTGGGGGGCTGCTGGGGGGGGCGGGCGAGGCGCGGACGGGCAAACGCCCCAGAAAGGCCTGGGAGCAGCTCCGGCTGCGTGGCACGAAGGGCGCTGTGCCGGGGGGGGGGCAGCGGGAAGCCCGGGGATGTGCGGGGAGGGGAGGGGAGGGCAGGGCAGGGCAGGGCAGGGCAGGGCCGGGCCGGGCCGGGCCGGGCAGCGGCGCGGTGCCCCCAGCACCCCCCTAGGCGCAGTGCCGCGCCGTGATTTACCGCGGGGTCTCTGCGCGCCGCGCGCTGATTGGCCGAGCGCCGCGCCGTGATTTAAAGCGGGGGGGGGGGGCGGGAGGAGGAGGGGGGAGAGCGAAGCACCCCCGCGCATGCGCACCGCCTCCCCACCGCAGCGCCCCTCCGGGGCAGCGGCGTTGCCGGCGCGCCCCCCTCCTACCCCCGGAGCTCCTCCCGCGATTGGCGGCGGAGGCGGCCCCTCGCGCTCGCCCATTGGCTGTCGCCGGCCGCTATGCGGGCGGGTTGGCCGCGCCTCGCCCCGCCCCGCCTCGCCATTGGCTGGGCCGCGGGGCCCCCTGCGCGCGGCGGCGGCGGCGGCGGCTGGGGCCGGGCCGGGGCCGGGGCCGGGGCCGGGGCCGGGGCCGTGTCGGGGCCGTGTCGGGGCCGTGTCGGGGCCGGTCCCGCAGCGCCCGGCATGGCGGCGGCCCGCGCCCGGCGGCCGAGAGCCCGGGGGCGGCGGGGTGAGGACGGGCGGGGCCGGGGTCGGGGTCTGGGTGCGGGTCGGTGGCCGTGCCGGTGGCCGTGCCCCGCTGACGCTGCCGTTCGGTCCCTCAGGTGCCGTAGCGGGGCGGCCGTGACGCCAGGATGGGCCTGCTGGTGCTGGTGCGGAACGTGCTGCTGGCGCTCTGCCTCTTCCTCGTGCTCGGCTTCCTCTACTACTCCGCCTGGAAGCTGCACCTCCTGCGCTGGGAGGACTCCAGTAAGTGCGGGGACGGGGCCCCGAGGGGCCGGGGGTGCTGCCCCCCCTGCCCCGGGGGCTGTGCCGGGGGCAGCCGGGGCGCTGCTCGGTGCGAAGCCAGGGTCACGCTCTGTAAACCTGCATTTGGGACCTCGGTCCCCAGCAGAACGTCCCCTTTGAGCTTGTGACTGCTCATCCTCAGCACAAAGAGGTTACGTGCCAAGGGTTTCCTTCCCTGAATCCTCCCGCCCTTTCCCGTCCCCTAAAAGAAAAAGGCAAGGATTTTCTCCTCTGTCGGGTTTTGGTTTCTTCCCCTGCTCACCTATTTGTCACTCTCTCATCTCACTGTGCCCTTCACAAATCCTCATCTCCCACCCATCCTCCCCGCTGTTATCTGCCAGCTGCCTGTCATCCAAAGCGGTGTCTCCCGACCCTTTGAAGCCCAAAGAGACATTTGACCTCACCGGATACAATCCGAGGATTGTACGGTGCAGTAATGCCGCGGGAGGGTTTAGTTGCAGTGGGATAGAAATCAGGCTGAGCTTTGATTGCTCAGTTAGTGCTTCTACTTCTGCTTGTGCCAATTGCTTGCAAGCGAGAATAAATTTTTTTGAAATATAAAAACAAGAAAACAACTCTCTCTTCTCCCCTTGCTGCCCAAAATACAATCCAGCCTTCTCTGCAGCTGCTCCATGGGTTGTTTCAGATGTCTCGCAGCCAACCGATGCTCTGGATCAGCGGCTGGGAAGCTCTGATCCAGAGGGATTGGGTTTGTGTCCAACAGCAGCCACCGCTCCAATTCTCCTTCCCTGTACTGCGTTTCTGGGCATGCTGCTGGAGGCTCCTGCTGCAATGCCTAATAAGCTGGATGGTATTTTTCTACCTCTGCACGCTCCGTATCTGCTGTTACATGCCCTGAGAAGTTGTGTGTGATGGCAGATGATGGCTCGGAGATGCTGTTTGCACTGATGCGGTGAATTTGACAGGAGGACTGCTAAGGTGACTTGTGCTGGAACAGGTATCACAAGACTGAACTTCTGCAAGGTGACACGTAGCGTCTTTCTGGACAGGGAGATTTTTGTTCAGGTTGGTGCTTCAGGGAGAGAGTCAAAATCTTGATTGTGACCTTCTGAAAACTAGCACTTCTGTCAATGATGTGTACAAAATCCTTCCCAAATGGAAATAAGTGCAGAATGTAGTTAAAAGAACAGCTTGGTCATGTTATATTGCCAAATTGCCATCCATGCCATCCTTTGCTTCTTTCATAGCATCAGAAATTGTGTTGAGACTTCCCCCAGCCTGTATAACCAGCAAACAAAAAAAATGAAAACCAAACAAAACCCCAACCAAACCAAACAAAACCCCATGTGCACAGCAAAACCCTTCAGGCTGTAACCTGTGTGTGAACTTTGTTAAATGCGGAGGAGGAACCTTGTCTTTGTGCCACGTATCAGGGCGCTGGGGGAGCTTCTACATTTCTTCAGGTTCTGCCTCTGGATTTTGTGGCTGTAGTTTTGTGTGCGATTTCTTGTTTTAAAGCATGGCAGTTTCTTGGGGGTTTTGTGGTCGTTTTGTGGTCATACAGCGAAGGTGTAGGCAGAGGTGGATTTCCAGAAATTGAATGCTTCTACTGGAAAAGATGACTTAAGTTAGAATAATTTGTGTTGGGCGTCCTGGCAGCTTCCAGGTACCCAGGGTGTTCTGACAGGAGGTGATGTCACTGTCTTTGTCTTAGGTGTATGTCTACTTTTTATATTTTAATCTTGTGTTTTAAATGTGTTCTTCATTTAGTCCTGGAAATTACAGTGCTTATATTAAACTTCTTCAACAGTTACAAAGCAGTGATGCCAACTTGAAGATTTAGCTTATTGATCTTTATCAGTTGTCCCAACTGGTATGCGCTGTACCATCGTTCCTTTTCTTCTAGAAACTTTTATGGATTGTCTTAAATATCACATGATGCTCCTTGCAAGTTTAGTGTAAGCAGCAGTCAAATGTAAGAGGGACAGTTTTTATGTGGTTGCTTTTGAAAGCAGTAAAGGTGGTAGTGGTTGTCAGTTGATCATTAGAGTTCTGTTTGTACTAAAAATGTTTTATTTATCATGTAATTTTATACATGAGGAACCTATGCAGACGTGAATTACACATTCAAAATCCTATATTGGGAAACTTGATATGAGGAGTTAATGTTAAGCTTCTATAAATAAGCATTTGGGAGTTAACAAATAACGGAATTGAGGTTGCTCATTTAACCGTGATTAGGCCTCCTTGAGCACGTGTAACATAATATGGCTTATAAAGTTGCAATTATATTTTCTTTTGTCTAAAGGAAGCCTTGCCTAATCAGTACAGGAGGCAGATGGTGTTTGATAGCTGTGTTTTTATTTCCTAGGAATTCAATCTGTGACCTTGTAAATTTCTTCCTAACTGATACAAGGCTCAAGTTGAAAAGGACAAAACAAAGTTAGCTTTGTTAATTCCTGGGTGTTTAATAATCTGAGAGTATTGATTTTATGCGTATGTCACTTTTTCATTCCATTATTTTCTTTTTTCACGTGACCAGTGACTTTGTTTGGTGTCGATGACTCCCTAGTTTCAGTGGTCACATACGTTTTCTCTCTAATCCGTTCTTTGTGCCAGCAGAGGCAGGAAGCTAAGCTGATCCTGGTATCTGACACCCTCGTAATCTCTTCAGAGACTGCTTTTAGAGAACTTGACACCTGTACTTAATACCGGCCAGAAATCAAAGTTGTCATAGAGTATGGTGAAAAATACTTCACCTGCTTACTTGGTGCTCATGTGATTTGTTCACTTAATGTGTTAGAAAACGCCCATACGTGGCTGTTAGGGATTTGAGTGTAAGAACTCTGGTCACACCGAGATGTGGATGCTTGTATGTTCAGCTGCTACAGTAAGAAGCAAACAGTTGAAGTATGTCATTTATTGCCACTTCTGACACCTCCAAGAAGGGAGCTAAACTTCTGAACATTCTGAAAGATGCATGTCGGTGGTTCTCTTCCCATCTCTGCCTGACTTTAAATCTGTCCTCTTTGAGTGATGCCTTCACGAGTTTTGGGAGATCGTTCTCCTTACTGAGTGACTCTACACCTTGCCAAAACACAACGGGGAATTGAAATGAATTCATTCTCTAAGGCTTATTTTTCCTGTGACAGGAATAGACTGAATTCGCTAATGTGAGCTAATTAAGATTGAATTAGGCTCAGCTGCTTCTTCCATTCAAGACAAACTGCCAGCGGCTGTGACCCCTCTCTTACCCTTGTCCTGAGCATGGTGACGGGCTGTTCTTCCCGCAGCCTTGCCTTTCTCATGTGTGTGGTGATGCTGCTAGCTCTCAGAGCAGCAGTTTGGCACAGAAAGAGGTGTGTCACACTGAGTGCTGGAGGGCTGTGAGTTCTGGGCATTGCTGGGACTGTAGGAGCAGTTTTTAGGATTGAGGTGAGCTTTCCTTTTTTCCATTTTATTTTTATTTTATCTTTTCCTGGTTTCCATAATGCAGCTTTGGTCTCTGTCAGTAGCAGTAAGAAAAACCCTTTCTTGCAAGTTCTCTGTGGACAGGCAGTCCCTCTGATTCCAGGCGCTGGGTTGCCTTGTGGCGTGCTAAGCGCGTAGAATTGATAACGTGGGGTGGGACATAAACAAGGAAATAAATTTGGTGTCAAGGCTAGGTATCCTGTACGTACGTGAAGGACCTTGCAGCAGCAGGTAATCATAGCTCTGTTTATGTACAGCGAGTTGCCAGGGATTTATTAACTAATAATAGTAGTGATAGTAGCAGGCTTTGAAGGGCTGAGACATGCACCACAGCCTCTTTCCTAACAACTCTCTTCTGTCCTTTCCAATACCTCGGTACATTTGGCTCTGAGGAGGAAGGAGATGGTATCTGTGCTACTGTGAAGGAGACAGTGCGTGGGAAGGTGCCCCAGCATCTCTGGACAGTAGGAAGGAGATGGAGCCTTGCTGACAGTGCTTCAGGATTTCCTTTATATCCCTCGTTGGAGGAACACTTTTTTACCGAGAGCTGTGAAGGGCAGAATATGGTCACGTTAAAATGAAATCCTGATGTTTGTTACTTAACCTGGTACGTGTATAGCTGATTTTGCAAAAATGAGTATGCTGTAAGGAAGGATTGATTCCATTAAAAATGTCCTGGCTATGGAAATATTGGACTCATCCCCCCAAGGCAGCACTTTTTTTGGCCTCTCTGAGTATTGAAATATGCTTGGGACAAGGGCAGCATGACTGTGTTTTCCAGTTCTTTATTGTATTTGCATCTACATTAGCATTGAATTAATTTGAAAATATACTCTACTTCGGGTACTTCTGCCAGAACCCAAGTTAATACAATTTATAACTATAGATTTTGAGCTCTCGGTTTGAATGTGGCTTCTGAAACATCCCCAGGTATTTTCTGTTGATGTCTCCATAACAAAATCAAGTCACTGCTCTGTCATCTGTTGCTCAATGTTATTTTCAACTCTAATTCTGGAAAGGCAGCCAAAGAGATAAAGCTCTGGGAAGAGATTTTCTGAAGGTATTTCAGGACCCTTATCCTTTTTCTTTTTTTTTTTTTTTTAATATCTGTTTCTATGGGAACTGAGGAGACATAAACAGGCAAAACTGACTCACTTCTGGTTGCAGGTTTTTCGTCTGCTTGCATTTCCATGGAGACCAGTCTCACAGCAAATAAGGCTAAATTAATAAAAAGCAATCAAACTTGTACCTTTCACATATGGTTTCTCTCCTTCAAAATGAAATGGTGTTTTTGTCAATTCTCGTGCTAAGGACTAAAAATGCGTTGAAGAAGCTGATCTTTTTACAAGGGTTTGGAACATGCATGCCCTTTCTCGTGTGGTTAAAGCCTCATCATACATGTGACGGTATGTGGCAGATTTATAGCAGTTGTAGTTGGAGTTACTGGGGTTGTTACTTGCCCTACAGTAAGGGAGGGGATCTTGCTTACCCTGACATCTGACTTCTTTCCATTCTGTTCTTTAATGACAACCAGCTAAAAAACATTCAGCACCAGTGAGCAGCCAGGCCATGGAGGCAAACTCATCCCCTTTGTGGGGGTGAAAATGTGCACTACCTTTGTGTTCAGACCTCTATATCTGGGAGTTACTGTCCTATTTGTCTTTGCCAGGAGAAAGAAGTGCTCCTATAAAAATAACATTTCAGGGCCAGCTCAACTTGGCACTGCGAGCGTAAATCTCTGATGAAAGTGGCCGGAGCTCAGCTGGCTGGATTTATGGTTAGGTGGATGAGGAAGCACATCATTTTCTACTGTGGGATTACGAGGCACTTGTGTCCCTGTTGGTGGGGATGACAAACAAATGGTGATGTTGATGGTTTGTTTCTGGTGCTCTGCAGCTGTCTGTGGCCATAGCCTCAGGGGTGTGTGCTTGTTCTTTAGGGTAGACTTTGTTGCTGCTGCTCCTCCTCAGGCTGAGAAGCCTGATAGATGTTAACCTCGTGGGCATTAGTTGCTTTTGAGAACTGATTTGGGCAGTATTTTGCAGCAGCATGGGCTTCCTGAAACAGTTGGTTTGTTATTTTTCTTTGCAGGGGAAGAGACTGGAAACAGAGTTATTAGGAGTTCATAGTTACTAGGAACTGCTCAGTCGGTTTCTTTGCTCAGCTCTTCTGTAGTCCATGTTAATGCTGAATTTATTGTACCAAAACTGATTATGAATGGTTAGAAAGGTCTTGTAAAATGGAAGCAGCAACAAATTGAAGGGATCTTTTTGCTGCTTTTCAGGTGCTTTAGAGATATGAGTATCCCAGTGATGCCTTTTTGAAAGAAGGGTTCTATAATAGGTAGTAACTTATCAAGAGAGCAGTGATTATTAGATATAAAGATAGGAAAAAAAAAAAAAGTGTTAAAATGACAGTTGCCTAGTAAAATACCCTAATTTTTCTAAGAATTCTCCTGTTGGGCTGAAATGTTTTGCTTGTATTGAGCTTGAAAGCAGAAATTTCAGAGCGCCAATTGTGGTGGGCAGATCTCTTATCTGTGCAGAACACTGAAAAAATAGAATTGGTGCCCAGACATCGTTATCGCTGATCAATTTACTTTGTGCTCCCTGGGAACCTGCCAGAATCAGGAGCATGGCGAAGCCCAAATTCCTGGAGCTCAGGGAACTCAGTCGTGGCAGTGACCTCCCCAGGGGTGTCAAAAAATGTGGGTGGATGTGTGCTTCATCTTTCTCTGATCCTTTACAGCCACGCTGTTCCGGGGACTCTGTTGTCTGTCTCTCTAGGAATTTCTAGTGCTGCAGTAACGTTAACAGCATGGGGCAAAACTCTGCCGGGGCAATGGGAAATGTGCCTGACGGAGCCCTCGAAGGCAGGAACGAGCATTTCTCTGCAGGAGGAGAGCTCCCAGCACGCTCCTGAGGCTTAGGGAGGTCCAGGGGCAGGTTGCTGGTGGCAGTAAGAGCAGAGCACTCTGAGCACCTCTGGTCCAAGGAGCGGCTGTAACGCGGTGCTTGCACTTGCTCCATCTTTCTAGCTGCTTCAGCCCCGAGTTACTGCTTTAGGTATAAGCCACCAGGGTATGAAAGCGAGGTGCAGAAATAAGTACTTCTCTATCCTCTTACACTAGGATAGTTTTACATCCTAAAGCAGTCAGGTGCTCTGGCTTCTCTTCACGGTGGCAGGCTTGTCACTTTTTGAGTCCCTCGTTCATGTCTTTGTGTCCCCCTGTCCCTGAGCTTCCCTTGCTCAGCCGCTGTGTGGTTCCTCCCTGTTCCCCTGTCTGGGTTTGGCAAGCAGTTCCCTGCCTTGCCTCCATCCTATCACCGTACATCCCCTCGGCACACAAAAGCTGTACCTCTGCCCTGTAGCCAACACAGCAGGGGCTGTTGTGCCTTCAGGTGTTACTGGACTTGATGGATGCTCCACCCCAGCACTCATTTGATGTTGATGAATATTGATGCATAAATCACTTGTATTGATAGCTAGATCTTGGACTTTCTCCTTGGCCTTAATACAGGTAAGCTGGCCTTGGGCATCTTTTGTGCTCACGTCAGTTCTGCTGGCATTGTTGGGGTGATAACATCTGGCAAAAGGCAAAGGTTGTGCTTTGTCTCGAGCTTGGCAGCTGCGGTCTGGCCATGGCCTTAGTACTGATTCTGACCATGTCTGTTACACGCACGTTGTGGAGAAGAGATTTTTCCTGGATTGTTGTCTTCTGCCAAGCTACTTAGTGCTTTTGTTGCTGTCAGAGCTCATTTTTCTGCTGGAAACAATTTACATCCCGGTGCCAGGCAGAGGGAAGGCACCAGCCAAGCCTGGCGATGACTTGCAAGGACAGTATGGCTGGGTCGCGAGGTGCAGCTCGGTGAGTTGCATGCCTCTGTGCTTCCCAAGGACTGCAGCTGTGTACCCACACACCAAGCAGAACGCAATCTGTGCTCTGCGTGCATATCCTGAGAAGATCTTGGAACCTGAGATGGCTGACTTCTACCACAGGAGCACATCGCTCTTGTATGCACTGCTGTCTTGGGGAATAATAGCTCGTGAGGCTAGCACCAAAATTCTTGTCTGGTACAGAAACTACAAGGTATTTCATAACTGGTACTTAGTATTGTGAAATAGCCATAGGCTTGCACAATCAAAGGGACGTGTCTTTGGGGGTCAGAATTTAGCTCTTCTTGCTATGTTCCAAAAAAAGCCCAACAATGTCCTAAATAGTTATTTGTATTTTAGGAGCTTATAAACATATATAAATATATATGTTGTTTGTCCTAAACTTTTTTTCAAATGATGCTGGGATCCATTCTATGGTAACTCAGTCCCTGTTGCAAGGTGTCATTTTTTTCTTAGCTGTTTTCCAGTGGATTTCAGCACTAGGAACATTGATTAAATCTGAGGTTCATCTGAGCTGCTTACTCATCTGAGCTGAGTAAGTATGCCCCTTTCCTCTTGGAACAAGCAGAGTTAATGCAGCGTAGCTATAGAATGCTTTAAAGGAAGTAGTAAGGATGTGAGGGCACAGAAATCAATAAATGTTGAGTTTTTCAAAGGGGGTAAGTAGCTGAGGGCTTCCCACACACTAAGGCTTACTCTAAGTCAATGTTGACAAGGTTAATAATTTATATGTACAATGTACAAAAATCTTTTTATCTTTGTCAGAAATGAACCAAACTCTTAGCAGTGGTAATGCTACCTAAGTATTGCTGCTCAATTGCGATTGTGTCTAGAGATCCTAATCAAAAAAAACGTACTGAGACACGTTTCTTAGGATGAAGGGTGGTAGCTTAAATAGACTTGACTCTGGAAGGCAGAGGAAGCGGAGGCACAGGAAAGTGAAATTATTCCGTGTCACACAGCAGCTCAAGGGCAGAGCTATGAATAGAATAAAGGTCTCCAGGCTCTCAATCCAGCATCCAGTTGGCCAAAGGAGGCTTCTTCTCCTGTATTAATGCATTCTGCATCTGCTAGATTGAGAGAACAGTAATATGCTGAAGTTGCTTGCTTGGGGCAGAGATGATCTGCTCCTATTTGTACAAACACAGCACTCTTTAAAAGTGTAGTGTCAGTAACAAAGCTGGCGAGGTGATGGCTTGCTTGGACCGTGCTGGTGGCTTGGTGTAGGTGCTGTAATTAGGGGATGATGAGGCTGGTGTTACGAGCTCATACAACTTGCCTAAGATGCTTCTGTGCAAGTGCCTGAACAGTTGTGAATGCTGGTTTGGGGTTTTCAACCTTCAGATTCACCACATCAAAGGCACAGCACTTCATGCTTTCTAGCTGCATTAATACCGCAACTGCATTTTTCTTTTTGAAGGTAGGTTGGGGTTTTGATGTTTGTGTTGTTTGTTGTTTGTTTTTTTTTCCTTGTGGAAAAGTTTAATTTTGCTCTCCATACTCAGGCACAGAACTCCATTTTCTTCTATTTAAACTTAAAAAAAAAAAAACAAAAACAAACAAACAAAAAAAAAAGTTCAAGCAGAGACTAAACTTTGAGAATTTGTGCTCAAAGGCTGAAAACGTGAGCTTTTGAGAAGTGGGAAATAATGGAACAGTTCAGGCGGTTTTAACCATAGCAGTCACTAATGCTCTGGGTAAAATTAGAAATCTAATTACCGTGAATTTAGTTTCTGAGACTCTCTTGCCTTTTGAGACTTGCCCCACACAATTCTGTCACGTTCTAAATAGAGCATAGGCGGTTCTCCATTATGCTGCTCGGAAATTAGTAATTCTGCATTTTTGTTAGCACTGTTGCTGTAATCTCTGCTTAGAAGTGCCTTATTTGAGCATTGGGAAGGCTTTTATTATTATTAAATATGAGTCATTACAACGTTAATTTCTCTCTATATTGGTCCTTTTGTGTTTGGGTCCAGTACTTCATTAGAAGCAGAAGACTGAGCTAATACAGTGTAAAGACTGCAAAATGAGTTCTAGTTCTTTTTTAAAAAAAAAAAAAAAAAGTGTTACTTCTGATTGAGTTTTCTAAATTTATTTAATATTTAAGGACTTAATTTGAATATTTCCAAACTTCTGAGAGGTTTGCACATTGGAAAAAAAAAGCCATATTTGCTTTAGTAAAATATGAAAGGTTCTGCACAATATCGTGTTTTATTACTTCTGTTTGCTGCATGTGCTGTTTCTCACTAAGTTAGTATTATAATTATGATGTGTTGGATCGAAGAAATAGTTTGTGCTCCTGTGAATAGAGAACAGGCCACTATGTAAAGAGACTGCCCTCAGGCTGCTGCATCCTGACCTTTAAATGCTTTAAGTTTCTTGATATAGTTATTAAAGCTCTTTTTTTTTTTTTTTTAACAAGAGTTAAAAATAGCTCATAAACTAGGGCTACGTATTCTTTATGATGTGCTCTCCTATGCAAGTTGCATTTCCTGCTTCAAAGGATGGATGAAGGACTAAAGAAACCTGCTGTTGTATAGTGCTGGGTAAAAATAAATTTTGGTGCCAGGTATTTCACTCTCTTCCAGCAACCTTTGCAGTTGTAGCATAAAAAAGAACGAAGATAAGTTGTTTGTTTGTTTTTTCCTGCGCACTCAAATATAATTGCATAAGTTTGGGCTACTTTGGCTGATTTTATTTAATACTTAGCGGTGTAGCTAAAAGGTTTAAAAAGCCCCTCTCAGGTGTTGTGTATTAATCGCTGTGTTTGACATAATGCTGCTTTAGTATAAACACGCCTCACTCAGCAGTCGTGCGTTTGTTTGTGTCTTTGCAGCAGTGGAATTACCCCATAAGTAGCTTTCTTTATCCTCAGCCTGGTTCGTGATGTTAGCTAATCTCATAATGGGCTCTTCTTTAGGACCTGCTTAAGGAAAGTTTGGAATATCTGTACGATGGACTACTTAATGTGCTGCAGTTGCTTGGCTGGAAGAGCTGGACAAAAGCTGTCAGAGCATTTAGCCTGCAGTCAGCTTTGCTGCTTGTGCCCTGGAACAGGTGGCTGGGGGGATCGAAGAGCTGTTCGTGCTCATGGGAAGGTCTTGTGGGATCTGGGAGTCTTGTGGGATCTGCTGTCAGATCTCTTCCTGAGAACTCCAGATGATGCACCAGGAGCTGCAGTATCCCTATCACCTCTTCCTGCATGAACTGTTCTTTTCCCCATGATTTATACTCGTCTATTCCCGTAAGCAGTGATTTTTAAAAAGGTACGTTGTGTCTCCCACTTCAGTTGGAGTAGCATGTGGTACTGTGATTTTTTTTTTTCCCCTGAGGAATCGAGTTTTTTGCTTTGTCCTCTATTTTTTTTTTTTTTTTTGGTTAGATGCTTTAATCTTTGCAAAGACTAAATGACATGATAGCAGAGGTAACGTGAATTGACTTTGGGACGTGCTGCAATGGAAAAGTTTCTGCTGAGCCCATGGTTAAGCAGTTCCCTCTCTGCTGGCAAGCGTTCAGATATGCTGGGAAACTTGCTCGTATAATGGATCCCAACAGGAAACTGATATAGTGTGAAAATACAGAAGCCTTCCTTTCCCTTCCGCTCCAGCTCTTTGGAAATGTTGGATTTGATCCATACCAGGCAGGCTGAAATGTTTAAGTCCATACATCAGTTCCAGTCTTGCAGGCAGCCAGGTGAGGAGGCTGCGGCTCGCCGAGGCGTGCTGTTATTGCAGGTACCACTTGAGGGCAGTAGATGTCTGCTGCCTGACCCCTCACCAGGACTGCAATGCCAAAAGCTCTTGAGTGTTGGGTCAATGTTATTTCAGAAAATAAAAATTTAAAAAATCACAGCATTCCACTTTCCTGTGCAGTTACAAAGTGGCACCTGCCATTGTCTGGGTGAATTTCAGTAAATACTAAGTCAAAAATCCCTTCTCCAGAGTTACTTGCTTTTAGAGTAACTTAATTTGGAAAGAACTTTGCTATTTGTCTAATCCAGTTGCCAGTACCCATTTTCATAATCTGATCAAGTCCCATCTTGTAACAGGTTTTTGTTCTTGCCTCCTGCCACTCCTATTCAGAAGGTATTTTTCAGCTTCATGCTAATACTTGGACTTTTATTTAAAAAAAAAAAAAAAGAGAAGTTGAAATTATCATACATTTCCCCAAAGAACCTGGGGAGAGTAGGGGAATGTTACTTAGTGGTGCAAGGTTCTGGGGTACCATGCTTGTGTTATTGCAGAGGGAGGGAAATCCAGACAAATCTGAAGTCCTGAGGAAACCATGCTTAGTTACTTCAGTTATTTTTCAGGACAGTTAGTTTAATTTAAAGGACTTTTGCTAGTTGAGGAGAAATACCTTTTCAAACCTATAAGCTTCTGGCACCATCTTTCCAAGGCACTGAGCTTCACAAACTGATTGTATATGAAAAAGCACTCTAAGTCTAGTTAAAAGCATAAGTGAGTAAAGAAGATGGTGAAATAATTTAATTTTCCTATTAGCTTTTGGTAAAATTGACCTAAATGGATAGCAGAAAGTGTTATTAAAAAAAAGTGATTATGAAGACACAGTGTGGTCAATATTTAAATCCTGGTAGAAAATACAGTTAAGTCATATGTGGTAACTATGGATGTGAGATCAGCTTGAAGATAAAAGTAGTTTTATTCTAGCAAAGCAGGATTAAATTTGGAAATTGGCTTGGGAAATAAGTTGCAAGTGGGAAATATCCACTTCAGACTAACTCTGAATATTTATTTTCTCTGTTACTTTCTTACATTCTTGTTTTGAAATGCAAAAAAAAGCTTAATAATACTCTGGTTTTTGACTTGGGTTGATTATGAGAAGTAAATTAAGGGTAATCTGGGGTGGCCAATCAATCAGTGCCTTCTTGATTTGTTTGCACTGAGCCAGGGGCAGTGTATTGCTGGAGGAGGACCTCTGTCTCTATGTTAATTCTGTTGTTTAAAACTGAGTCTTTTAACCTTCTCTCTCCCAGGTTTATATTCATATACTTTTTCTGGGTCTGTTTAGCCACTGTCACTGCAGTTTTAGTGGTAAAAAGAGATCTTTTACTAAATAGAACTGCAATATACCCTCCTATTAATTAATTTTTTTCTCCTTTGAAAAATTTTGGTGCTTTTCAAGAATAGAGTAAGACTTTGCGAATTATAGGATGATAATGGTTGGAAGGAACGTTGTGAGATCTCTAGTCCAACCTCCTGCTCAGCATGGGGTTGGTTACTGGTTGGGACCAGGTTACTTAGGTCTTTATCCACTCAGGTTCTGAAAACCTCAAAGGATGGAGACCTCACAGCCTTCCAGTACAACCTTTTCCAATACCTTGCTGTCTCGTTTATGAACAGATGTTTCCGTATATGCAGCCTGAACTTCTCTTGCTTCAACTTACATGTATTGCCTCTGTGTCCCACCGTGCAACACTTTGGGAACCAGGCTCTGTTTTCCTTGTAGCCTTCTTGCAGGTGTTGGAGGGCTGTGATTCGTCTCCCCAAAGCTTTGTTTTTTTCCAGGCTAAACAAGCCTCCTTCACTCAGTCTGTCCTCATAGGTCATGTGTTAGCATCCTGGTGTTTGATGATCTGCACAATCCCTTGTTTGTCTGTAGCCCTCCCCAGAGCCCAGGCGTGATGCATTAAGACAGAGGGTTCATTGTTTTTTAGAAGACTTTGTGGTTTTGTTTTGTTTTTCCCTATTTTTTTCTGCTTCATGTCTGTTCAGTCACTCTATGTACTTTCTTTTATTCATCTTCTGCTTCAAACAGCACTTAATCATGCATTTGTTGTACAGGAGGTGCATGGTGCCTACGTTGGAGCTTGTTGAAGATATGCCAGATGAATGAATGGACACTTAACATTGAATGGATGATACGAATGTGCAGCAACAACACAGGCAATGGCATTGCTACCAAAAAGGCTTTTGCTTCTGAAGAGCCTTAATCCAAAAGCAGTCACAGTTCAGGGAGTAGGAACAGAGGGATGAGCTGAAAACCAGGCATCAGACAGCAGGTGCCCTCTCTGTGAACCTGTTCCATGTCCCGCTACCTTCCTGGTGAAAAAGTTCTTCCTGAAGTCCAATCTGGACCTCCTGAGCTGTGACTTGTGGCCACCGTCACTTCCTTCCCCTGAAGGACTCAGAGGATGGTATGGGCATTGAGAATGTTCTCCATATGTCTGCCTGCCATCCTGCAGGTGTCATGGATGTAGGCAGTGGAGTCCCAAAGGCAGTATAAGAAGTGGGGTATTCCGAGATAATCAGGGCTTTATTTTGAAGCTCCTGAGCTTGACAGATGGAAAAAGTCGGGGAGGAAAGGCAGTGACTGTGCACCACTAGTAATTTAGCCTCTGAGTACTTGACAAGCAGCTATTTAGTAAGCCCAGAATAACAAAGAACTGTTTGGAAGAGGATGGGTATCACAGACTGCTGTGTAATCAGATGTCAAGGACTGGTGTGAGGATGATGGTTGCAGGGGAGGCTGTGCAAGTCATCACTGGCTCCCCCTGGAGAAGACAGTGCTGCTGCTGATAGCTGGATCTGGGTGTGCACTGCTGCACCTGAACAGTGCTGCCAGCTGTTAATGAGGGGCACGTCTGGGTTATGACAAAAAACAGAGATATTTGGAGTGCTGAACCCAAGTTTGACCTTTACTGAGGAGGCTGCAAATTTGGGTTTGCAACCTGTTTTGGGGGAGATGAGTGGCGGCAGCGTGTTGCTTCCAAAAGGATTAGCAGCCTTCATGCTTCCCTTGTGTACTTGTGTTTGTTGTTCCTAATCCCTTTGAGCATTTGTATTGATTATTCTGTCATCTTCCAACTTTCTGGACTTCTTTCTTCAAGATGAATCTAGTTCTGCAGTTTCCCATACAGTGCAGATGTTATTTTCCAAGCTATTTTTGAGGTAGTTTATTTTTATTTTTTTAGTCAAGGATCCACACTAAGCTCTTTAAATTTCTCCCATGAATTTCTTCATTGATTTTAAACCCTTGCAGTCTACTTAAAGCATTCCCTCAGCTGTGCAACAGGATGTGTGTTGTCCATAGTCTGGCACGTTGCCACTTCATCTACCTTTTGAGTCCTTTCATCCAATTGCTCGTAACTGCTTTGTCTTGCAGTGACCACACCAGCAGTAGCGGTTGTCTCTTTTTTTTCACAGAAGCTATTTTTTGTCCTTTAAAGGTGAGATTTCCAAGGCACAGAAGTTAATGATCAGTGACAAACAACATAAACTCAACTCTTAGTGAAAGAAGAGATAACTGAGTATATTCCTCAAGCTTTCTTCTCTTAAAATAACCTTTATCTGTTCCTCCTAGCATGTGCCAGCATATACCTTATATAAAAAAAATTAATTTAAAAAATATATATTTGTAGTATTTCCATTGCCCTTGCCTAGTGGGAACTATTGGAATGAATGTTTCCAGAAGGCTGCATGTTGCACTGATTGCTGGGTGGTTCCCTTCTTACATCCTGTACAGTGTGAAGCCTCATCTCTGGAATGGCTGTTGGGTCTCATAAAATGTTAGAGGAAATGGGGTTATTTGCTACCACATGGCAAATAAATCCCATGCAGTTGCATGTTGGATGCTGTACTCCAAGCCAGGATTATGATCTCGTGCAGGCTCACATAAATCAGAAATTTCATCTCGAAGACAGGAGCTAGTCCATTATTTTTAATTCTTCTCTTCCCTCATGTTTCTGCAGCAAGGCGAGCAATTTTAGATTCTCTTAAAAGGCAGGCTTCAAAGTGCACTACATTTCTAGATGGATGAATACTGGGCAGTTGTACTAATGAGAATGATATTAAGTTGCTGTGATTGTAACCACCTAGAGACTTGGGCTGAATTAAAAAATACGTTATGGCAGAAACCATATATATCTCTTATCACTGCCCTGATGTTAAAAATGAGAACAGTGGTCTTGAATGGTGAATCTGTAGGTAATGCATTTAATTAAAAAAATAGAATTAATTTTTAACTGATAAAACTTCAGTTATTTTAATATTTATGTTGTGTATTTCCGTGCCAGTAGCTTGCGTTTTTGTTTTCTGGGCTCTATCTTTTAGCCCAGCTCCTTCACTGGCATTAAGAAACAGCCAAGAGTGAGAGCTGGAACTGCAAGGTAGTTTCCTTTCCTGTTGTGTTACAGTTTGTTTACTTTCTAACATACTTGAGTAAATATTTAATTTGTAAACTGATTGTCCTATGCTTTTTTAACTGTAGATTAATATACTGTGCTTTTAGTAATGTTTATTTTCTTGATTATCTTATCTTAAATATTGCCACTCATTTTAGAAGCTGTGTGTGTTGTGTTTTTTTGTTTTTTTTTTTTAACAATGGCCACTCAAAATATTTTCCTTTATAGGAAATTGTAGAAAATAGCCTTGGAAAGAACTGCAGGAGGTCTTTCTCCAGGACTTTAGAAACAATATTTTTAGCATAATTTTATGCCAGCATATGTCAGAAGTACTCTATAAAACCTAGTGATGGAAACTTGGACAATCTATCCCAGTGCTTAATTATTCTTCCCTGTAGACAGATTCTTCCTCATGTCTGCCCTAAATCATTTTGATTGCAATCAAGTCAATGGTGAGCTTTTTTGAATACCCTCCTCCCCTTCTCAACATATGTTTGTGTGTTTTAGGTTAGTTGATAGTCTTCTTTTCAGTCTTGTTTTCTTAAATTTTCTAGACACTTATCGTTCTTACTGCTCTTTTTTAGACCCTGCAATTTGTCCATATGTTTCTTGGAGTGTGGTACTCCAGGCTGCTGTAATGTTTTATTTTTTGAGGCTTTGTCTGTATGAATGGAGTAGGAAATGTAGGTTGTGGCTATATTCTTGTTCACGCTTCTCAGTGCAAACACATTGGGGTTTCAGTATTGCAGTGCTGATTCAGATCAGCTTGCTGTTCGCTATAACTCGTAACATCACTATAGTCTGCAGGAAGGGTACCATGACCCCTTGCCAAGATTCAGATATCTGTATACTTGCCATATACTTGGATGCCTTGTTGCTGTTGCCCTGGACTGTATAAAGCTGTGGTTCTGGGTCTGCTCCAGTGGAAAGATGAGAAACCATCCTGTATGTATCCTGATGGGAAAGCTAACCTACTAGCCCGTGGGTGACAGTTGCTAGTTATCAAACATTCTAAACAGGAGACAAATGTGTGGTTTTTTTAGCCTGAATTAATTCTTAGAGTTTTGATGTATAATTTTAACTGTCTAAGGTAGGATTAAGATATCTGATTGATTGCCTCTGAGGAATGGCAGAGTCCTTTTCAGGTGCCTAGATCCGGTCAATGGTAGCTGCTTCAAAGTGTTGATTTTTTTCATAATATTGATTAATCCATCACAAGGTAAGGGATTCTGATCTAATGTTGCTCACTTTGAGAGTTCTTTGTGAATAATGGAAGTTCAAGATTAAAAAGTTCAAGGGGAAAACTTTAAACTAAAAATCTATAAGTTGATCGTAAGCAAAACTCCAAAAGCAAACCGCAGATGAAGTATCTGTTGATTCCGCACAAATCAAATCTGCCCTCAACAGGGAGAGAGTTTCATCTCTGTACAGAAGGATTTTATTGTTTCTCAAGGCAGATGGTGTGTAGTTTCGATAAATGCACTGAAATGTATTCATCCACAGTTCATTTTGGGACATTGACTGTAACCTCATAAGCTAATTTAAATGTTCCATGCACTTATATGTTTTTTTTCTTCTTGCTGCCTGTTCATACAGGTATTGCATGGAATGCCTGTGCTTCAAATCAAGCTTTTTTGCCCTCTAATGCTCGTACAGTCGGTGCTTTTTCTACTTCCCCTTGCTTTCCACATGACCTGAGAAGGGCTGTATGTGCTTCCAGTTTCTGAATTTCTCCTCTGCTGAAGATCATCAGCTCAGCCCAGAGGGCTGTCTCTCCTGAAGTCTATAGCTTGTGTTGAATCCCCACTCAATACATTCTTCAGTGAATGGGTTTGGAAACTTCATCCCAAGCTGAAGCTCAGGGACTGTCTGCCTATCTCCCCATTTCTACTCTTGGCTGTGCTGAATCTGCAATGTAACGCCGCATCCCTCTTCCAGCACGGGGCTAGGAAGTGGTCATAAGATATCAGGAGTAGAGAAGTTTGCCTGTGTTGTTACCCCTAGGGCCATTTGCAGGTGGCGTGTAGCCATCAACTGGCTTTTTGAAGAATCTGAGTGTTTGGATTTATCTGTGATGTGTGGCTGTTGGATGATGCACTAATTTTAAAAGCTAAAACCCCCCTTTGTAAAGCCAAAAGTAGCTTTCAGAAATGATCCCGATGTTGCTGTGGTGTTGACTCTCTGATCTTTAGAGGATAGTTTTTTATGTGTATATATAAAACTTTTTTTTCTTTGATTGGAAAAAAAAAAAGTCTTGGGGAAGAAAATAGCTGTATGTCATAACCAACCCCAAACCTGACTCTAGTGTGAAGAAACCAACAAACTTGAAAGATCTTGACAGGAAACCATCTAGTTGATAAAGCTATGTAGATGTTCTTGGTAGCTGTTCCTGCACTGGGTGTCCGTGATGGTCAGGGCTGAGGTTCATCTTGTGCTATTCTGCTCTGTAACAGTAGAGGGTACTGTTGTTGCAAGATACAAAACGAATTTTTTCAAATGTTGATGTGTGAGCATGGAGCTTGGATATTTATGCTTCTGGTATATTGGTCATTGGAACACTTGGCAAGTTGTCAGTTATCTTTGGGTCACCTCCTCATATTCATCCCATCTATTAATGAATTTAATAAGTAGTTTTATGACAATCTATTATTTCTGTTAGGTCAGTATGAATGTTTTCACATTATTTTTGCTGCCACAAAAAGTGTTTCAAAGATGCATTTTCTTATACAGCTTTCTTTTCCTTAAGTACCATGGAAAGACTGTTTGTTCTTTGCTCTAGATTGAGGCACTCATTATACTGGACAGGTTTGCGGAGAGCTATTCTTCTGGAGATGAAATTTTAAAAAGAACAGTAATGATTTGGGGAAAAAGCTGCAATTATTCCATCTCTTGTTGAATAACCTTAACAATCATTCCTCTTCTGTTTTATTTATCACATTCTTACATAGTCTCTGGCCTCTGTTCACCATGGAGTTATTTTATTTGAATGTCGACAGGTGTGCAGTTATTTAAGACCCGCTTTTAAGGAATGTTACTGCTTTGCCAAGGATTATTTGAGTTCTGTGGAAAGGACCTGAGCTTTCCAAAACTAAGTTTCTGGGGTTTTACTTACATGGTCTGTTGATTTTGGTGGCTAACCTGCTGTAAGTAACTGTGTACTTGCCTTTTTCTGGGATATTCTTGGTGTTTTTTGACTCGTACTTTTTCAGTGATCCAATTTACAACCTCTACCCTTGGCACAGATGTGGCGGTGGAGAGCTGCTGTGGTGTGCTGGGCCACACGGTATGAAAATTGCTTTTTTATTGCTTTGTTGACAAAGTACTGTGTAAGTACACCTTGAGGTCAGCGTTAATTTTGGGTTGGAACTGGTAATACTGGTGAGAGCAAAATGTCTTCAGGTTGGTCACTGCCCTATTCCAGCTGTACCGTAACATATTTACACTGTTGGAAATCCAAGTATGGGTGTATTTGTTGTTATGCTGTCAAGAAATGCTGCTTTGCCCATCAAATTTTCTACAATTCTGAAATTCCAAATTCCATGGAGGAGCTTGTTGCTGTAGGAGATGTCACTGACATTGAATATATTGAACAAGTGCAGAGAAACTGCCTAGCTCCTATGAAGTAACTCTGTTTGCGGCCTGCATGCTGCTAAGCTGGCCATGCCTCTGGAGAGCCCAGGGTAAAGAACAGTTTATTATGGGTAATAATTGTGACCTCAACAGGATCATTCTTGGATTTTCACTCCTGGGCTCAAATAGTAGCTGTAACAATGCACTTCATTATGTTGGAAGGGAAATTCTTTGTAGGTGAACCCTAACCTTACAGTTATTGGATTTGTCCTGTGCTCCTTGTAGGCCTCAGCTCTCGCTTGGAGGCTGATTAGGGCTTTTTGCCTGGTATCATACCAGTGGCAGACTGGAAGGTCTGTCCTTCTTGCAGTTAGCTTGACTCCTCTGCATTTCATTGCTCTGAATCAGTCTAATGTGGCTGGAAGTACTTGCACTAAAACCACGAGATAATGCTGATTTAGAACAAGGGTGTTTCACTGAATCATAAAATAGTTGAGGCTGGAAGTCATCTTCATCCTCACAGTGAAATTACTTTTTAATTACGTTTCAATATAATTTCCTGGTTTGAATTTATTCCCATTGCCTCCTGTCCTTTCACTGGGCACCTCTGAGGAGAGCCTGTCGCTGCTGCCTTTACTCCCTCCTATCGGGTATTTATACACATTACTAAGATTCTCCTGATCCTCCTCTGCTCAAGGCCAAACAACCCCAGTGCTCTCAGCCTGTCCCATGGCAGATGCTCCAATCCCTTAATCACCTTAATGCGCTGGACTCGCTCCATGTGTCCCCGTGCCTCTTGTAGCAGGGGATCCCCAGCAGGATCCCCCCTCCTGCCTTCCCACAAGGGCGCAATGCTGCCTCGCCTTCCTTCCCCTGCTTGTCCACCAGGACTTGTCCACCAAGTCCTTCTCTGCAAAGCTGGTTTCCAGGGGGCTGGCACTCGGCCTGTGTGGGTGCACACAGTTATTTCTTCTTCCCAGGAGCAGGACTTCACTTTTCCCTTTGCTGAATTTCATGAGACTTCTGTCTGCCCATTTTTCCAGCATTTTTTTTTTTTTTTTTTTTTTGCCAGCAGGCCTGCTGCCCAATTCAGCAGCAGGCCCATATTTTCTGTAGTCTTCCTTTTACTCCCGATTTACTTATAGAAGGCCCTTCTTGCCCTTTTTGTCCCTCACCAGATTAAACTCTGGGCAGGCTTTGGCTTTCCAAAGCCTGTCCCAGCACGCTAGCACGGTGTCTGTGTTTTCTTCCCAGCTCACCTGGCCCTGCCCCTACCTCCTGTATGCTTTTTACATTTGAATTTTGATGGGCGCTCCTTGTTTGTCCACGCAGGACTCCTCCTGCCTTTGCTCTATTCCCTGCATGCTGGTCTGGACCATTCTTGAGTTTGAAGGAGGTGCTCCTTCAAAATCAGCCAGCTCTCCTGCAATACCTCTCTTCTCTCCAAGCCCTTATCCTATGGTGTTCTTTGAAGCATGTCCCTGAGCAGGCTGAATTCTGCTTTTCTGGAGCTCCAGGTTACGATCCTGCTATATGCCTTGTTTTCTTTGCATTGCTTGTGACGTAGCATTTGGTTCTGTGACTTCCCTGGCTTGGGCATCAGTAGCATTAATGCCCCAGGCTGCATTTGTGGTGAGCTGACTAGGTTGCATGCTTTAATCTGAATGAAAGATTTTTTTTGTATCTGAAATGCATACCTTGTGTGAACTAGGCAGTACAGCTCTGAGTAAGTGCTAAATGTTTTTTCAAAAGAATATTTTCTTTTGGTGTGTTCTTAAGTTATATTTACTGATAGATCTGCTTTAAATGTCTTTTGGTCTTACATACCCGTGCTGGTAGTGATGCCATCAGTCTCTCTGATTCTTATTGCTGCATGCAGTTTCCCTAGAAAAACTTCTATCTAGTTAGATGTCATTTAAATGTCTTTCTTGCTAAACCCATTGCCATCCCCTTATGAATGCCTGGAAATGCAGCTTAAATTTGCACTGTCTAGCCATGCCCTGACTTGCACAAGATCATGGTGTAACCCAAAGTATTTATTCATGGTCAAGCTATCCTGTATGTATCCAGAAAATAAAAACTGGCCTGGAGGAGTTGACTGCACAACTAGCCTAGGAATTATATAGGCTGTTGTTTTCATACAGTTCCAAAATCTGTTCTCTATCCACATGTTCCTTAGTAAGTTTCACGTAGCATGGGTATGTCCAAGGCATAATGGGATTCTGGCAAGGGATCCAGCTGCCTTTTCAGAAGTGGTTTTCTCAGTGGAGTTTATCTAGTACCTTTCTTCATGTTCTGCATCTTCTCCCCATACCCTGTTACTGTAAACAGTGGCACTATCGGGTGGTATTTAAGGGGAGTGCACATACCACTCTTAAATGCCGTAGTTCAGACAACTGCAGAATAACATCCTAGTTAGTGTTCATGGTCAGCACAGCTGGTAAAGTGCTGGCAAAAAGACTTACAAAGTGATTTGAGAAGGCTCTGCTTGCTATAAGTCACTACCACCAAATTAGCTTAATTAAAACCAGCTGTGGGAAAGTGGTCTGCTGTAACTGATAAATCTCATTTCCTTCTTTCACATGTCTGTGGGCCTGGAGCTGGTGATAACTGCCTGCTTGGATGCAGTGAGGATCTTAAGGTGGTTGTAGTTCCCTTCCATATGTGCAATTTTGAAGTTGGCCCTAAATCCAGCTTTTGGCTCACATTTCTCCATATGGAGACCTTGGCCTCAAAATGCTAGGGTTTGTGTATCACACTGAATAACATCTATTATGGCTAGCGTTGCCATTACTTGATTTGGTTTGGGAGATCTCGTGGGCATGTTTGTTTTAGTATGGTTGAGAAAGAATGTCAAGGTTATTCAGGCTGAGAAGGATGCTCTTTTAGTAAAGTTTTAAAACCTTGCAAAACCAAACAAACCCTCTCCCGCCACACCCCAACCCCAGGCTTTACAAACCACCAGCTGAAGCTGCAAAGAAACATTTGGTTTGTTTTCTCTGGGTGATCAGACCCTCGTGTTTTGTGACCTGGTGCCCCAGGCTTCTGCAGTAGTCCTTGTTCATAGGATGCCCTGCTCGCTGCGCTCTCTCCTTTTCCTGTTGGCTGTTCTTTTGTGCAGGCGATTTCAATCAAACTGATGGCCAAAAAGTTGCCAATATAGCTGGCATATCACAAACCAAGAGGCTGTTTTTCTGTTTCTGATTTGATCCCAGACCTGCCAGTGTCGAGCTGTTATTTTGCCAGTCAAGTATAGTTGTGGCAGAGGAGGCAGCTGTTTAGGATAAGGTTAATAAAATGGCTGTTGCCATTTATGAGGAGTTCTGCTCATGGAGTAATCCAAGAATGGTGAAACTCTAAAATTTGTGAATCCCAGAGAGTCGATGAAATCCTGGCTGGGAGCACACTTCAGCAGGTGGCTGGAAATGCTGATGGGGAATGGGGTCTGTTGTGGAATGCTGTGGAGGGCTTGTCTTCCTGAGATCCCAATGGGTTTTCTTTGAGGAAATTGGGTTCCTGTAAGAATGGGTGCTGGCAGCTCTCAGTTTCTGAATTGCAGCTTTTGGTGAAGAGGAGTTAGCAATTTCACATTAACTTTGTCAAAGCCACTCAATGCTGGTGATGCTGGTACTGCTGGATGCTTGGTTACTGATCTTAAGCAAGCTGCTCCTTTGCATTGATGGGTAGATTAAAGTCATGTATTGATCCATGGCGTGGGTTTTTGTTGCTGCTTTTCATGTTTGTTTGCTCTTCTAGGGGTGCCGAAAGTCCTCTGAAAGTCTAGGTGGCTGCTCTAAAGAGCAAAGTTAGCATGGGTGTTTGAGGTGTGACTCAACACTGAATTGTGGCACATCTGATGATCTGGACCTTGAAATTTCTGGTGTTCATTTTAGAGAGATGGGAACAAAAATGTATGAGTGGGTGTTTGGTTTCACAAGCTTGCGAAATTTAGTTAGGTGCTTAGAAGTTTATGTCCATTGATCTTAGACTGGAACCAATGTTTCTTAGTATTTGACCTTCTGTGTGCCCTTGAATCTGTTCTCTCACTGGATTGTTTTTCTGCCAAGTCTTAATTTAAAGAGATTCATTGTACTTTTATACATGGTGTGATGGGAGGAACGCTTTTTCTTTAGGTAATCTCCAGCTGTATTTGTCCAGGGACTAGGTAGTGTGATGATGAACTTCCTCTTGTGCTGCTGCTGTTTGAATAACTTCTTCATTGTCCTGCACTTTCTGCACATGGAAACAACCTGCTGGCAGTATCTAGTCCATCTCGGGGTTATTTTTCTGACATTTTGGTGAAGCAAGTGATTTCCTCAAATCAAATGCTTTTGTAAAAGAAGGTAATAGGAAGTGAAAAATCTATATATGCACTGTTCAAAGTTACAGTTTGTGTGTGGGGTTTTATTCCCGTCTGCATATGGGAGTTTTCATAGTCAAGCAGATACTCAAGGAACAGCATAGCATTTTTTGGCTTCTAGGATGCACAGATGACTTCTGGAACATCTTAATTTCAGATGCATGTGTTGGTGTTTGGTTTAGGACATGGTGTGGCTTTTGGGTGGAGGTAATGCCTTGTGTGGATCAGCTGCTGTGGCTGCAAGGTAAAGAGAACCTGGAGTCACAAACTGCTCTTCAAAGCATGGACTTTGAAAGAAAACATGCTTGGTATCTCCCTATATATATCAATTACCTCTAAAATCATGTACTGTGTAGGACCTCTGAAATCCACATTTTAGAACATGTTTTGGAAACTTAATGAGTTCTAGGGTTTGATGGGCCAGAAGCCTCTTCAGATTTTGGAATCAGTTCTGGTGATCCTGTTTAAAAAAAAATAAAAAATAAAAAATTTTGTCCCCAAAATGAGGGACCAAAAAAGCAACAGTGAAAAATCAATCCAACATTTCTTTCTCTTCATTATCACCTTTCATGTGAATAAGTAGTCTGGTCTGTTCTTGTAATGCAGAAGTAGAACTTTGCCATTTTGTAGAGAAGATGCCCATACAGCACTTGTATTCAGGAGTTGTTTTGCACCCATGCACTTCTCTTGTACCTTATCCCCTCCTGCCGTTTGTTTGGGTTGTGAGCAGACACGAGAGATGAGAAGTGTCACGGTAAAGCTGTCCATATGGACTTGCTGGCAGTTATTTTGGCAGCCGGGCCAGATGTATGCTTTAAGGTTTTGGGAGGCTTTCGACCACTGGCTCGCTATCCGAAGTAGTAGATCATTTTCAAACAAACCCAAGAATGTGAGTTTCCTGATGGAAGTATTTATATTTCTGGAGTACTGGTTATTGCTTTTGAGGAAGGGGAGGTTTCTGAGAGCTAGCTCAGAAGCCAACATGCAAAGAAAGTTTTCTTTCTATACTGAGGACAGAGAGGAAAAAATCATTGAACGGCTCCAGTAGGCATGAAAAGAAGACCAGAGCATTAAAATAATTGTTGTCCTAGTTGCTATTAATTGCATGTAGGTATTTTTCTGTATGTAAAGCAAAGTTCATGTGCAGCTGCCTCCCAGAGCTCTTTGAAAGCTGTGAGAGTATCTGTAAGCTTTAAGATACTGTCATTAGTACAATTACTGGACTATGATTTAAGGTTAAAAGCCCATGTGATACTTTTACTCAGAAACAAAATACAGCTTCACTTCATATTGCTGTGATTAAAGTCTGATACAACCACTGATGCTCAAGAAAATGTTATTGTACCGAGCTGGTGCTGTATTCTTGAACCACATTTTCACATTTGTTCCTGTGTACTTCCAGCTGCCAGTATCCATTTTCTGCCTTGCACATGCTTCTTAAGCTTAGAAGAGAGACGTCTTACTGTTTTGTAATTTATTGCATGTCCCGCTTTGGAATTTGGGTGTATGAGTGACTTCTTGGTGCTACAGTAATAATTGAAACCAAAATATAAGACTTGGCTTTGGATGATGCAATAAAAATAACTGAGTTCCTTAAAATGCCGAGAAACTGCTTGGGATTCATTAAAGGGTTTCTCCCTGTCAAGAGAACCTCTTGGATAGCAGCTTTATTGGTGCAGCTTGGCCTGCTTCTTTTCCTGACCTTCCACAGTAGATCTGTCCCGCATCTAGTGTCATGTTCCTCAGAGCTGAGTATGTTCTCCTTGAACTCCTGCACCACGTTGGACTCCCCTTTCCCTTTGCATCTGGGGGATCTCTGTCCATCCCATCTGGAAAGAGCAGCCCGTGAGGCCAGGGCAGTCAGCCATCCCCTGGGAGAGGCAGACACAGCAGGTACCCAGGAGGTGCGAATCCCACACGCTCAGAGTGAAGCATCACATCGTTCTCGTGCCCAGGGTTGGTTGTGTTGGTCGTGGCGTTGCAAAGATGTGTTAGGGATCCAAACAAGCCCCGCTCTTGTGAGCAAAACATACCAACGCTGCCTGCTATTAAATGGTTGTTTGGGCACCGCTGAAGACAATAGCAATGTAATATCCTTTTGAAGCATTTGCCAGCTGGCGCAGGACGCCACAGCTTTTCATTCAGTTCATTCACTGCAGAATAAAGAAAATTGAATGCTCAGAACGTTTGAAAAATACATCTGTTTGGAACATGAGCGTTGTTTCTTGTTTACTTAATTTGCCACTTCATTACAAACGTCCTGATGGAAAAGGGACGATGCGTGCCACAGCAAGCGTGACAGTCGGCGAGGCTCCATGAAACTCACGAGGGAGATGAGATTGTACGAGGCCCTTCAGGCAGCATACCCTGAAGAGATGTATTTTTGATTAAGCGAAGGGATGCTGAGAGCTGAAAGAGGATTGCTCTGCAGTTCACAGTGTAACCGGTAGATCTTGGTGCCACCGAAGATTGCTGAGACAAGCGACAATACTTAGCTATATCCATTCTTAGCTCTGAAGCCTTTTTCCTGAGGCTCTTTGGAGAAAAAGCAGGCTGTTTATTTCAACAGTTCAGAAACTCTTTCACCCAAAGACTCGTTCAGGGCTGTAGAGTTACAGCAAGAGGACCCAGTGCAGTTGTGCTCTTGGTTGGTGGTGAGTTTGCCAAAGGGGAGAGCTGAGAAAGGACACCCAGGGCAGGAACCACACCTGCTTCTGGACCACCCTGTGTCCAGCTGGCACGGGGAACCCAACCATGCCAGACAGGAGCCAAATAGAGCAAATTCAATGAGCAAGGAGTGAGGGTTCAGCTGTAGGCTTGGCCGTGGAGTCATCAGTCTATGAAAAGGGAGTGTCCTTGAGTCAGCCACAGAAACAGAGGAAACAGGCCTGCATGGCCTGCTGAAGCACCTGGGTACTGTATGCCTAAAAAAGCTGCTATTACACAAATGAGGATGGTATGTGCAGAGATGCTGGCTAGAGCTAGAAGGGAGAAGCTTTTCAATTTGGTGAACTGCATAAGTGAATTGATATTTACATCAGAATGTTTTCTCTATTTTAATTATAATTGTTTTATTGTTTTATTCTCAAATTAGGTGATTGTACTCCCACAGGTTACATTATGTGGATCTAGCATGAGCACATTCCCCTGTCTCTGTACTAGTGGCACAGAGGGCCAGCATCCAAACTTAGTGTAATAGAAACAAGGCTGCACTGCAGCAGTTTATTAAAGTACAAAATCCAGAATTCATTGGAAATGTTCTTTACAATCAGATGTTTCCTGTTGCTGAAGATTCATCCTGTTGCTGAGTGACTTTTCCCCTCCTATAAAGGGAATAGGTTTGAACTTCGAACTCGGGGCTGCTATCAGTGGGAGACAGCGCTGAGCAGAAACTGCTTGTGTGGTTTGCCTGCCAAAACTTGCAGCCCCTCTGGTTACTGCTCTTAGCGTGCACAGCTGTGATGAGAAAGTGGTGCCTGTGCTGTGAGTCTCATCTCAATATATTCCTCATCTCACACATTGTAGGTGTTAGGATACCTGCTCAAACAACATGCTTGCAATTGTAATTTCTTGTGATGTGTCAGCATGGGAACGCTACCTACTGTTTTTCACAGAGTACCTACATAGGAGCTGAGATTACTGGTGAGGGGAGTCCTGTATACATCCTCTGACCTCCACTGATGCTGTGACAAGTGGTGCACATGGAGTGTCGTAGTTAGTGCCTTGAGTTTTGAATAAAGAAGGTGAGCAGCTGTGAGGCTGTGGCACTGGAGATGTTGTAGTGACTAGTGGTCCTAAGACATAGCAATTTCACCGTGTTTGGAGAAAGGTGAAGTATCAAAATTGCTTGTGCTATAGAAGTAAGTTTAGTAAAACAGAATAAATGAGGTGGGAGACACAATACTTATGCCAAAATAGGATACTTGATAAATGCTGTCCGAATAATTTATTGTTAGACTGGGTAAATGACAGCTCTTCCCTAAATCTGTCTTCAAATAAAACAAAGAATTAGGAACTGAAGAGTAACCTGTCAAGTAACTTGTAAGTGCAGGCAGCATTGTAAAAATCAGAACATAACTTATAAAATATATTTCCTCTTATGTTTGGGAGAAGAATGTACTTGTCATCTGTTTAAAAAAGACAAACTTATACAATGCTTTCATTTTTATGTCAATATCTGCTTATATTTTTGCCTCTACATTTATATGTTCTTAGTTGGGTGTTTTTAAGGTGTTCATTCTTTTAATAGTCGCACACTGGACAGGATTTATTTTTGTGTTGGTACTTTATCTGAATTTAAAACAGTATCTTCATTGTTCTCAAGATGAAGTTGTGTGTTACAAAATCTGAGGAAGAGTGTTTATCTATGCAGTATCTCTGGGAAACAGAATTGATTTAGTTCCCTTCAATTCCTTGGATGTAAGAATTATCTAGAATTTGGGTAGTCATGATGACTGTTTTTCTTCCAAATACTTTTTCCTTTTGAGCAGGAGATGCTCTGAGATGGGTCATCTGGCCAGAAGAATCTCCACAGTAGTATCTTTCTGAGAGTGCACTGCATTTGTGAGCTTCATTTTCTGACTAGGTGAAATATGATATTTTTTGTAATTACTGGCCACTTCTTTCTCTAAATTACAAATAATTTTTTACCTTAAGTATAGGAAGTTTGCATCATAGAAAGTTGTTCTTAAATAGAAAATACATTTTGATTGCTAATGGGGTGTTTGATCCTATCTCCCTTGAAAAAGGGAGGCAGCTGAATGACAGACCTTTTCTGTAGTGGATAGTCTTCTCATTCCATGCTACAAAAGCAGCACCTAACATCTTTCTTTTCACTCTCTCAATCAGAACTTTATTCTTGAATGTTGTTACAGCAATTGCCATCCCCAGTGCAGGTGGTGGAGCTCTGCAGGATATCTGGTCTCAGGTCAAGCTCTGGAGGTAGAAATCGCATTACATGTTATTAAATATAGGCTGCAGTTCTGTAGGAGTTGATCAGCGTTTCTGGAGTGCAGGGTTATGGAATGAGAAATTTAAGTGATCATGCATACAAGAAATCAGTGCAGACCTCAGAGCCTGAGCTCTGTAAGAGGATGTGCCAAATTGCAGCCTTATGTTGCTCTGTATTATTGTATTCCCTGTTTGGCTAGCTCTGTGGAGCGTATTACTGTGGTGGTATGTGATATTGAGGCTGTGTTAAGCCTTTATTATTAAACTCTTATAACTCCTCTGGGACTAATGGTTTGTGGTTTCTCAGGACCACTTCCAAAGCAGCACGCAATCTTTTTTTTTTTTTTTTTTTTTTTTTTGCCAGGGAAGTCTGTTTATTGCTAAAGTCTGGTTTTGTTTTGTTTTTTATGTGAAGAAAAAAAAGAATAAGAGAATTTATTGGTTCTACTTCGTTGGTTCTCAATAGGATGAGACAAGTATCTACAAAAATGCTTGCAGGGAGAATTTGTAGGGGAAAAAAAAGTGGCTTCCCAGAGGGAAGCTGTAAAGAGTCTCGCTGAAATTCTGAAACACCAGTTAAGTAAACTTACAGATTATGTTTCCTTATTAAACATGGATTATATTTGCCATCACCATTCTGTGTTGCCACTGTGGATTTTCATTTTCAGAGCTGTGTTTTCATCAACGATGAAATCAAAGCAAGGACAAGTGTTTGCACTGGAAGTTGGTCTGTGTATTTGCTCTTACGTGGGTTCAGTAAGCCCACGAGATCGGGCTCTAAGAGCTGATTCCACACATCTCCGCAGAGTGCAGTACCCAGGCAGGATATTGGATGTTTATCATATGGTGTCTGCGGCTCTTTCTTGGAGTATAAACTTAAGCCGTTTTCCAGGATGATCTTGTTTCTGTGTCTCCTACAAACTCTACAGTTTGTTGGTCAGGATCATCACTCCTTTACACAGACTCAGATCTTCATTTATTTTTCTTTCATTGCAGATGGAAGTGTTGGGAGGCTGCAGTGGTGGAAGGTACAGTAGCCTGTAAGGGACAGTGGTCAGATAGCTGTATGCTGTCCAGAAATGCCTTGAGCTAGGCACTGTGTGCAGCAAGATGAGTAATTTCTAGAGTGGAAAGGGGTATGTACACGTGAGGAGGTGGGATGAGGGGTCAGGGACTTCTGAAGTGGGACCTTAGCCTAGAAATACAGTCAGCCCTCATACCTGGGAGACTCAAGGCACAGTTACGATGTGGTCCAGGTAAGTGCAGCAACGAAGGAAGCCATCTCCGTTTTGCAGGACTTTCTTCACTTCAGGGCAGAGCTGTGCAAATCCAGTTGTGTTCCTTCAAAGGCAAGCTCAGCTGTACGCCCAGATTGGAGTTTGAATCTATTCCCAGAGCAGCGCTGGGTCTGTCTGCAGTTTGTCTGGGAACTCCTGGTTCCCAAACCAGGCGGATCCTGTATTGGATCTGTCACCATGAGCTCTTGCGTGGCACTCCACAGCTGTAGTGGAGCAAATCCAGGTAGCTCTGCCAGCCCTGGTTTTCTTGGGGTGGTGGAGCAAATTCACACCTTGCTCTGATTTCAGGTGCTGTAGCTGGCTGGTGGGTGGGAAGTGACCCAACGTGTAGGTCCCACAGCGGCTTGGACCCAAGGTGACCCAAAGCAGCTCTGCTGTCTGGCTGGTGAGGTCTCAGATGTTATTCCTGGCACCGAGTGCCTTCTAAAAAAGTATTTCTTCTGTCTTTGTCTCTTCTGATGGTTTGGACCAGATCCAGGATTACATCTGGTTTATGCTGTATCTTGTGTTTTTTTCTTTCTTTTTTTTTCCTGCTCTAACTACTGAAAAAATGATTGAAGCTAACGTGAAAACAGATGTAAAAGGCTGGCATTATGGTGTGTGCAGCCTTAAGCTGTGCATGTTGGCAAGTTATTGGGTGTCAGGTTTCATGATTTGAGCATGAAGGCTGCTCTTCAGTTGGGAAGGTAGAAGAAAAAACATTTAAGCTGCCTTATGGAAGGAGGTAGCTGAAACATCAGAGGCTGCTCCTTCAGACATGAGCACTTCTTGGCACCTAGACCAAGGGTGTGTGTAAGTGGGTATGTTTTACATCGTGTCTTATTAAATTTTATTTGCCTTTGAAAGACAGAATGGGCTCAGGGGCTTGGGGGAAGGCACTGTGTGGGCTGAGCAACCACTTTGCCTCTGAAAAAAGTCTAGAAAGCCCAGAGGACTTTGAACTGAGTGATGTCTGGAAGAGATTTGAAGCTGGAAGCAAAAAGCCTGTTCTTGTGTTTGTGAAAACAGGACTCTGTCTTTGCAAATAAATCAGACTTGACTCAACTGCTTATCAAATCTCCATCAGTTTATTACAAAAATCACCTGTAGCACTCAATTTCATTGCATGTGAACAGCTATCTGGGTGGAGAAAAGGTGATACAATGATTATCCTCTCAGCCTTTTCAACGTTTATTCCTTCCTTTCTGAAGCGTTAATGTCAGAAATAAACACTGTTTTAATAAAGATCTGTGGTTTGGGGAGGCTGACTGTAATACAGGCTATTCTCAGTGAATCTGGTGTTGAAACTGAAACTAATAGTCACATGGAGAGCTGAATTGGAAAAGAGAACTCGCATCCTCACTCTGCTGGTTGTGTTTGTTTTTGGGAGGATGCTAGTGTTTTCAGTTAAGGAACTGAAACATTAAGTACAATCATTGCAGCCTGCAAAAATGGTAAGTATGGGGCTTGCAATGATTTTCAGCCATTCTTAGATAGGTCCTAACATTTCACACCCAGTGGCTGAATGCAAAATATATTGGGGAAAATGAGTGACATTTCAGATTGGCATTAACTACAAAGCAATATTTTACATTGATAAAAATCTCAACAGTTTTTTACAAGTAGAGCCCCACAGAGATACTTCAGAATTAATTGATGGCAGATGAATTTAACACAGTTAAAAAGAATTAAACCTCTTGCTATTTAGAATAATATAAAGATGTCTGAATTTCACTCCCAAAAGAGGAAATACAGTTGTTAAGTCCATCTGGATTTTTATTTTTATTGGAATAAGTTTTGAGACTAGTAATCTTTTTTCCCTATTTTTTTTAATGTTACTACCACAGTGTTGGATCTGGGACAAAACAGGCCTCTTTTTTTTATTTATTTAATATTATTTATTGTTTTAAATCCATTTAGATGAATGGTTTTACTGTGTTGATTTTGGAAACCAACACCTTCTTATTGAATTTGTAAGATTTGGGAAATGAGCACAAGGATGAAATACAGTATAGAAAACTCCAGGGGTCTGTCCTATGTCAAATTACTGTCAGCTGAATTGGGATAACTATCAGTGTCTGTGGTTGTCACCTGCCCAAATGCAAGGTGATGCTGTTGGGAGCTTAACCTCCTTCCAGAGTGCTAAATCTGATCGCGATTGTGGTTTTTGCCTTGTGCTGAGGGCTTGCACCAAGGCAGCTGCTGTGATGTTGCAAGTGATGTGATTACACTTGAGGTCTAAATTGCAAAGAGAAACTGAGGAATTCAGTCCATTCATTTAGCTGAAGGTGAGAGGCAGTTCTGCAATTAGTTGCTGTGCCAGTTTAAAGCTTCTCACTGCATAGGTATTAGTGCTTTCATGGCAGTCTGTTCTTCCCTGTGTTTGCACACCGGCAAGCTGTCTCTAAGTTCTGGGCCCGATTCTGCTCTGTTGGTGGTGGAGTAGAATTCCACAGACTTTCTGCTTTGGTTTGGGATTGGGATAAAAAGGATGGCCAACCAGGTGGCTTACTACCAAAGTAATTGTTATTTTATCTCTAGCAAGAATAAAGCTGGAAGAAAACCAGCACTGAGCATTGTACCATATGGCAGCTCCACTTGGTGGAGCAGAATATCAAACCATTACTGATAAATCTTGCAAATGGGTTCTAGGCTGTGGAGTGGTATATGAGGAAAACGAATGCTTAATAAAGGAGGCTGAATCATGTGAGCTAGATGCACGCAAGCAATATTTGTTTCTACATGGCCAAATTTGAAGTTGTTTATCTAAAAACTAGGAACTAGAAAGCACAAATGCAGCACAGTTTGTCCCATCATACGTAACAGTGACTAAAAGTCTCGGTAATTAGCTGGTGAGCAACAGTCGCTATTGTGACCGTGGCAAACAGTGTTGATGTGCTCCCCAGATGGCAACTTAAAAGGGTGTCAAGTAGAGGTTTTACTTCTTGGATATTTCGTACACCTATTGCGTTAGGTGAAGGATGTTGATGGCTTGAAAGTGTGTGTGTGAGAGCAACTGGTGTGATTGAAGATGTGGAAGACATGCCTTATGGTGAGAATGGCAAGAAGCACAAAGTACTTGGCTTAGCAAGCAGAGTGTCAGGAAGAGCTGATCTTGAAGTGCCGAAATGGGGACAAAAAGTTCATAATAAATATGGTAAGAAAGAACTGTGAACTCTGCAGTCTAGCAGTGAAAAGCATGTTATGTTTTGGCAAGGTCAACCAAACTCATTTACTTTAGGCATGAAATGAAATTATTTTTAATAAATTATAGCTACTTCGTTGGGTAATGACATCATGATTTGTTGGGTTCTCCAATGCTCCAATACTGGGTGCCTGTTGTCTGGCTGGTGAAGAAGTTCTTGTGTTTCCTGGTGGAATGGAGCATAAGGAATTACTAAAGTAAAATAACAAATGTTACAGCAATGGTGCTAAGAAAAAGGGGAAAATGAACTTGTACTCTTGTGTTACAGATTCAGTCGTTCTTTCCTTTGACTCCGTTGGACATACGATAGGCTCAGGTACAACCTTGCCTTCTTCTCTCTCTCCCAGCTCGTGACAAGGCCGCTATCTGACGGGGCACGGTAGCCATGTTGGGAGGCAGGTAACCGAGTCAGCCTCTGGGGGGACCAGCTGCCCAGCCACACTGGATAAAGAAAAGAGCTCCTTTGCTAAGTCTAGTGGAAGCATTAAGGGTCTTAGCACGACACGGGGATTAACACGTGGGACCGCTTCCACCGCCCTGCTAGGAAGATGACCTGGCCACGTTACGTGCGGTCGTGGTGCGGCCTGTTCTCATGCGAAAGGCATTAGGATGATGTCACCCACCAGCTGAGGAGAAACTGCTCCACGCTACTGGGAGAGTTTCTCAGCTAAATAAACAGTTGAGTTATTTGGAGAAAGACAGCAGGAATGGTTCCAGGAAGGAGAAAGCAAAAGGGTCACGGTTCAACAAATAGGGCTGGAAACTTTTTTTATTTGGTGGAGGTTGACCAGCATTATCAAACCACAGTGCAAATGGTGCCCGACCTTATTTCCTTCGGAACCTAAGCACGACTTTCAATTAAACAGAACCAGAAATCAAAAAAAAAAAAAAAATCCTTTGTGTGGGAGGTGCTTCATGAAGCCAGTAACTATCCATTTGGCTATCAGTAAAACATAAGCTGTAGCCAAGACACACCATAGTGGGCACCATACTCAATAAAATTTAATTTGCAGTGTATGTATAATGATATGTGAACTGCAAGGGAAAGCTAAGAATTACTTTTTATAACTTTAAACCCCTTAACACTTAAAGGATGTGGGTACTTACTGTCTTGGAGAAAAGAAAATATAACCCTAGGAAAGGTTTCACATTTTATCTTAATTGGTAGCCTTTCCTCTTAGGTTCATGGGAGCAACGTGCTGCCTTCCAACATAGCACCTGTCTTCTGCCTGCACACTTTGAAAGAGAGCTTGCTGCCTGACACTAATGGCAAAGCTTGAACACCCAATTCTGGTTTACTAACCCCAGAGCTAGTGGTAGTTACTTGCTTTCTTTATGATACCCCAAATGCTTTCTGCTATCCCTGCATCTTGCTTTAAAATCTAATACCTGGAAATTGATCTGGTGTGGGTGCATGGTCTGATCTGGGAGAAATTTAGGGTGCTGAGTGTGGAATGGGTATGGTGTGCTAATGGGGAGAATAGGACCTCTCTTAATTCCCTTCTACTAATTAATATCAATCATAACTGAAGTGTGTCATTGCCTGCTTCCTTCTGCATTGGGTGATGGTTTCTTTAGCCTGCAAAAGTAGGGGGGGAAGTTGCATAGGTTTGGAATAGTAAATCTCTGAATAAAATTCAACGCTGTGTTTGATTAGAGCTGAGCAAGTCTGAATCAGCATACCTTCACTGGAGTTATGCTGGATTGATACTGGTACAGCGAAGAACAGAATTTGTCCTGGAATAAAACTTTGAAATATTAACATTTCTTCCATAATACTTCTTTGGCTTCTAACTCACGTGATAACAGTTAACCCTGTGGAGAGCTTCCAGTGCAGGGTATCGATAAAGTCAATCATAAACATCGTTATGATGCTACCAATAGGGTGGTAAATTTATTTACGAAAAGTAAGTTCAACTGCTCCGTGTTCTGTGGAGTACTGACACCAAGGAGTGTGGGAGACGAGGCTAATGTGAGCCAACGGACTGTCTGGGTCTGCTTTAAAAACACCGGTTTCTGTTCTGCTCGTGCATTGCAACCCAGGCTTGGATCGGTTAGGGATAAGGCAGTAAAACTTGATCTCTTGCAAGCCTTTGCACTGCAACTAGATTGAATTTCTTCACTGAAGAAATAAAAAAAAAAAATAAAAAATAAAAAAAAAAAAAAAAACGCTCTTATTTGAGAAGGGAGGCTCATAAATGTCCCAGAAAGCCGTATGTTTATTGCCTTCATATTTAGTACTTTGCATTCATTGTGCTGGAAACCAGATTGCTCTGAACTGTATCCGCTCTGATATGTGTAATAAGATGTGAAGATGTGTGGTGTCTATCCAACTGAGGGGTAGCTTTCCTTGTTGAACAGGAAGGAGAGAGAGAAAAACTGTGGCAATTGTGCTTCCGCGGTCCATGCCATCTCACCTTGCTGCAGACCCAGGAAAAGACAGAACCCAGAAAGAACCAATGGCAGCTCCAGACACAGCCATTCCTAGTAGGTGATGTTTCAGGTTGGGGTAAGGAGGGGCAAAAGGTACATATTGTGAAACATAACAATACCTATACTTCTTTTATCAGTCAGAATTGAGACAGCTGTGAATAAGTCTTGCTGTTAAGTTTTCATGCTGTTTAAAACTAATAAAGTGACTTCTATTTGCATACTAATCAGCTTTTAGAATTGCTCTTTTGTAATTGTTACTCCTACCTTGTTGCAGCTTCTGTTTTTTTTTTTTTTTGAGTTAGCTGTTGGTACGCATCTTGGTGTTGCCCTTAACTCTTTGTGCCATGTGCAAATCTTGGTTTTCAGTGAGGCTGGAAATCTGGCCGTATACTTCTCAGGCTAATTGTACTCTTTAGGTTGCTCTGCGTAAGACTTCCTGAACTCCATGTTCAGGAAAGATCATCTGGCTTTTAAACCTTAAAGTACCCTTTCACGGAAGATTATTAGCCCAGAGGGCACAACAGTCAAATATGCCCAGAGTGAGACAACTGTCTGAGGCTGATGCTGTGGTCTGGCTTCCCCAAGCCCACATGTTTTTATGATTATCTTCAAGATTGCCCTTTCCCTTGAAAGATAAAGTTTGAGCAGCAGAGATAAGTGTTTGATATGATGTTTAGGCCAATGCTTCAGCCAAAACTGTTTCAGCAAGGATGATTTCCTGCCCTGAACTTGGAAACGTTCAGCAGGACAGAGGCTGTTTGAGTAGACCTAGATTTCATCTGCTTGCAGTAAAGAACAAATGCTCTTTCCCCAGGCCCTAGTTGCTTTGTTCTACTTTGTTGCTAGCAAGTCAGACATTGGACCTTGGAAGTCAGATTTATACCCTCACTGTTTTAAGAGTTTTTCTGCCTCCCGTGTCTGAAAGCAAACTAGTAAAATTTGTCTTTGCTGAGCCTCATTAAGAAAAAAGTGCATTGAAGGTATAACTTTCCCGTCTGCTAATGCACTTGCTGGGAAAACGTTATGATGGGCTTGCACTGTTGTTAGATGTATTTGGTTACAGTACTGGCAGTACCTGTTGTATAGCAGTCTTGACAACTACCGAGTTTTCAGCCTGTAGTTGCAACATCTCTGTTCAAGCAACCAAATGTTAGTGAGGCCTTGCTCAAACTATTTGGAGTATTTTAACTTGCTTCTTGTTTTTATTGCTTTTCTTCTAAATTTCATTCTTGGCCCTTATCAAAATTTTGGCTTGACTTAGGTAAGGAAGATGGGGCTTTTACAATTTAATTTAGAATAGCCTATCTACTGCAGCTCATGTGCTTGTGAAAGCCCACATGTGAGACCATGCCTCCAAATGTTGAATTTGGAATAACAGTACAGTAATCAGCTGTTAGTTTAAATCTCTGCTTATTTAGGTGTTTGCTGCTAGTAATTTTTTCTGCTAAAGCCCTTCCCCTTTTTGATGGGAGAAGCTGATGGAACTACAAAAGAAACTTTCTTTCATCTGTTGAAGATACTCAGATAATCACATTAGGAAGGAGAATAACCCAGAGTCTGTCCTTCTATACAACACCAGAGTGAATTTGGTGACTATTTTGGATCCTCCTGCATTTTGGATGGAGAGTGGCATGGATGGAGGCCAGAATAGGAACACAACTGAAATTGTCAGGCATTAAGTTGGCAGAATAGTGACAGATTTCTAGCATGAAAGAAAAACACTGGTGAGTTGCAGATCACTTGCTGTTCTTTGGCTTTCCCCATGAGAATCTGGTAGCACAGGTGGCTGCAATTGAAAGCCCTGTTGAACTGTTCCAGAAATATCCTTCAATCTGCTCACTTTGGTTTCTAAGTTTAATGGCAATTAACTTAGATAATATGTTAAATAATAGAATTTGTGAGGCTCTGGTGGATGGTCTTGGATCGAGGGAAAACAATTTTAGTTTACCTTTGGAGCTGATATGGTTCTAGTATGTGTTGCCTAGTCTGTTTGCTTTTCTCCGCATTGCATTCCTGACTATCACTCTTAATGCTACATGGTGGTGATGGGAAAGGAGGGGTGGGGAGGTGGCCTTATTATGCTGTATTTTTCTGTATTTGTGTAAAGTAGAGAATAAATAGGAAAGATCTTTTTTTTTTTTTCTGCTCTTGGTTTTAGTGGCTTTATTGGGAAAAAAAAAGTTCTTTTTTCCATTTCATTTCTTATTAATGAAGTTCTACTTCATTCGTTATTGCTTTGAGTTGTAGACTGTGGGAGCTGCTTGAGTGCTTGCCAAGGACTGTCATGTATTAGTTGCATAGTCCATACCTGACTCGGCCAGCATGTTCAGTGTCATCGTCTGTTGTCTTCTCATTTATGCTCTATTCCTCCAATTGAAAATACCGCTGTGAATGAGTTGAGGTGTGCATGCCAAGAAGTAGTCTAAAGAATACCTTAAAATGGAAGTATTTTAATGGGATTTTCCTCTATCATGTGGCATCTCTGTATCAAGTCAGTACATCCTGTAGGTCAGTAAAAGCCAACATAGATTACTGTTTTGTTAGTATTGTTCTTGACTTTTATTAGGAAATACGACACAATATCTAAAATGAGGAATATCTCAGATGATTCAGTAGGGCAGCATTGACTCCATTAGCCACGTAAATACATGGCAGTAAATGAAACAACTGTTTATTTAGGAGAGTTTGTAGTCTGGCTTTTAAACAGATGACTCCCTAGGAAGAGAAAAAGGGCATACATAGTTCATTGGAGGAAATTTTTCATCTTCCAATTGGAGTCTTTTCATGGAATTGGTTTAAAGCAGTCCATTGGTTTTCTATCCTTGGAGGCTGCTGAAGTTGTATAATTCCTGACAATTCTTTTAGAAATAAAATCTATATTAAGGCAGCAGAGCCTTTCAAAATGTACTATGCTGGAATGACCTCTTTTTTTTTTTTTTTTTTTTTTTTTTTTTTTTTTTTTTTTTGCTTTATTATACCTATTTTGGAGGTAAGATAAGCAGGCAAAAGACCCTTCTGATGGATGACCCATACAGCACTATCAGCAAGTGATTGCTTATTTGTTCTTCTTGTGCCTGGAGGATGAATAATGTAGTTGCAGTGCCTGGTGAAGGAGACCCCTCTGGTGTATTGCTTTCCTCAGGCTGTAAAGCTGGTCCAGATGTCTTTGGGGCCCCAATCAGAAATTACAGGGGAAAAAAGATGAAGGTATAGAGCTGGAAACTGCTTCCTCTTGTTATTAAATGTGAGAAAAGAAGTAGTGTCATCATGAGGTTAGGTGTCACCAGGGTATGCAGGGCTTTGTGACTAGAGGCAGATTTCCCTGTTTTCCTGCTTTGAACTCCCAGGTTTGAATTTCACTTGTGCTGATGGTGCTTGGAGTATCTATTTCTGCCAAATAGGGCCATTTTTTTTTTTGTGAGGTGCAGTATTTAGAAAATAAATAGAGCTTGGTGCAGCAGGTTTGGTATCCTTAGATCAGTTTGCACAGCCTATGAACAGTTTTAATGGTTATGAAATATCAACTTTTGCTGCTATTGTTGGGAAGTGCTCTATAGTTCCTGGTTTTTCTTGTATTTTTCCTGCTTAGGATGTTGTTTGATTTTAACCATTTGGGCTGAAATCTACACTGGAAGGTGGGATCATGTTTCAAATTCATATTTTCCAAAAAAATTTAAACTATTCAGTCTTTTCAATAATAACAAAAAAATCTTAGAGAATATTTTGTTAGCTAATATAGTCTTTTTATTTCTTGTGTTGGTCCTGGTTCTCTAGACCTTGTGCTTTCGCATAGGAGTGGTATTGTCAGGGAAGTTCTTTTGCTCCCTATAGAAAAAGAAAGCTTCACTGAGGCTACATTATAAGTCACTGAAAGATCATTTTTTATACATATGATTGGTGATACATGCTTCTAGCACTGGGCTGCAAAGGTTAGGAAACTTTCTTCACTGATAATGGTTCTGTGCATTTTTACAGTGCAGGGAAAAGCAGCAGGGATTGGGTTAGTCTAAGACTAAAGGTTCTTCCTGATGTCATTTGGACAACCTGCAGAAAAAGGCTGTTAAAAATGTATGCAGAAGAGTAAATGGGAGTGAGGAAAAATGGAACACAGACTTCAGGGGATGGGCACACAGTCTATGCAGGGACAGGGCTGAGGAGCCCAGGGGGCCTCAGTTTTGCCCCTGCTGAACTTGGCCATGCAATATTTTTTTCTATTTTTTTCCCAGCTATTTAATTAATGCTTCCATCAGAAGAGGTTAAAGTGGAAAATCCTAAGGAAAGGATGCAATGTTGTGTGCTTGTTTGTCCAGTACTCACACCCTTGCTCAGTAAACCCAAGCAGTATTTTTTTAACCCTGGAAGAAAACCTTTCCTCCTTCCATTTCAGTTGATCCATTGCACATGACTTTTTTAATCAATTCTTGTTTTGTGAGTTCTAGTGGAATTGCTTTACATCAGCTGAACTTTTGTAACTGTCCATATGTCTTTACTTTGTCCACAGTAAGTGTGGGGCGTTTGACCCTTTTTCATTGCAGGGTAAGTCATTTTACCTGGCCTTTGCTACAGATGAAGAACCCAAATGTGGACAGTGACCAAGGCTTAGTTTGGTTTGAGACCCCAATTCCGCTGAGACCCAACTGCATTGGACAGGATGGAATGTATCGGGGTGGTCTGAGCTGTTCTTGATAAGACTTCTGTCTCCTGAGTATCACACCACTTTCTTTGACAAACACAAATGTTTTGCATAAAACAGCTGCAACTGAACTTTCTGCCTTCCCTCCCGTATTTGCATTATGGGTTAAATGCAGAGAGAACAAGGGCTGCGTGTGGCCCATCCTTTAAAGAAGTTTAAATTGATATTCCAGTTTTGTTGGCAGTTATTTGTACTGCGCTTCTAAATAGGTAGTTGCTAAAGGAATAGCACTTAAGTCATGGTGCAGTCATTTACAGTGGTCTGGAAGGATAAAACCAGCGTGCCAAGGCAATTCTTGCATTATTGATTTCAGATTTGAAGCATAAGGGAAAAATTCTGTACATTTTGCTTGCATATAGCTACATGGTTACAGATGCAAAATGCAAATTGAAAACTTGATTGATATTGTGCGCTGTGCCTTATGGCTTTTTGGGTGGTCTGTATGGAGTTTCTAGACATTTGACAATGCATTTCTCACTTGCTGCCTGTTAGACGGATTTCTCTTGGATGCTTGGGAGAAATTTCCATGTTAATGCCAGCATTGAATTTGGCACAGGGTTTGCATCATTTATAGAAATTGCTATGCTTGGCTGTACTTCTGTTCACATAACCATCATTACATGCTTTGTTATGAAACTGTTGTCAGTTATTAAATTGTTATTCAGTGCTGATCTTCCTGGAAATGGAGACATGCGTTTTGTTTCTGACCTGAGGAGACCTCTTGATCTTACGGGCATATGATGAAACCTATTTTCAATGTTTGTGCATTTCTGTGCCTCTGTACAGTGCCGTGCCACTTTTCCAGCTGAGATGTGTAGCTTCCTAGCACAAATGACAAAGTGGTCCTTAGATCTCCTCTTCTGTTACTGTTGCTTTTATCCCTTACGGGCTCAGCCCTGTGGGCTGAAAAGGTGAAGTCTTGTTCAGATTCTTGCGGTGAGTTCCTTATTCCATTTATTCATTTTATTTGTTAATTCCAGCCAGCACAGCTGCATAAATGCCTTGTCTGGAGACTGGTGGGAAATGCCATTTCTCGGAGTGGTATGAAACCCTGCCAAGCATGATAAAGTCAAAATCAAAATGACAGTGTCACCAATACAGGCTGCTTTGGAGTTCATTACGGCCAAGAATATTGTGTTATCATGAGTAAAAACTTTAAACCTCTAGGAGAAGAGGAGAGTGTGTGACAAACAAGGTAAATCTCATGAAACATTGCAGTGGGGTATGTCAGCTGTGGCCCTTAGTGTCCAGTACACCTGCGTTTTCTGGTGCTTTGATTGCAAAGCTCATAAAAGGCAGAGTTAGTAGAAACCCAGGATGTTGCGCTGGTTATGAGGTGATGCATCTCTTATTGCATTTCCTCTCGTTGTGTTTCCTGTTGGGAAGGATGGAACGCTAGCTGGAGCGGGGTAGGGATGACAGCAAGTTGGTCACTGGCTGTATGTGCTTTAAAATAACTAAATATATCTGTTGCCATTTACTCAGCATTGATGTTTTCAGAAGGAGGAAGGGTTAATAAAAATTGAATGCATGATTTTTCCCAGACCTTTTCTACGTGGTCCTTCATGTAGAAGAAGTAAGGATGGAGAACAGATAATTTCTTGTGGAAATAAGGAGGAGAGCAGCACACGGGGGCAGCGCAGCTTTCAGTACGCAGGGGTTGGAGGAGGGATGATGTACGGGTGTGCTGCTAACACCGTGTGAGTGGGGAGGGATGGGACGGGGGGTGGCACACTGGGTGCTGGCAGAGAACTGACAGCGCGTGCCAAGATCTCGTGCACGCCTTCTTCAGCTTCTGTTAGATAAGTTTATGTGAAAAGTGATTCTTCCCTTGACTCAGGAATGAAATCTCAATGGATATAAAACCAATGGCACGGTTTGTACTGACCTACCTGGTGCAGTCATTTTATCTCGGGTACATGTTTAGGCTTTCCTGTTCTGTCGGTAAGTGATGGTGTGAGGAGCTTGTTTGTGGTCTTGTGTAAAAGTTTGCAGCAGAAACTCCAGTGGTGTTTTGTGAGGAAGGCAAACTTCATTTCCACTGCGCTCTTTCTAAAAGATTATGTGAAATCTTTTGCTTATTGGTGTTTTTTTAATACGTGCTGATTGTTGAGCTCTTGGTGGATTATCCTTTACTTCTATATTTGCGTTTTTTTTTTCTTTTATCACAGTGAGACCCAGTGGTTCTCAGTGTGAGTAGGCCCCTGAGCATAACCCAATACAAACAGGACACTACAGCTGTTAGTTCTTCTTGTGTCTTATGTGAATTCTAAGAGTTTTAATTTTTGTTTCAAGTGTTTGATTCACAATACAACGATGTATTCAAAGATGCTGAATACAAAGCTTCCTTCATATGGTAGTTACAGGAACTAAGTTTTGTTTCTTATCTCTGCTCCCTGTTTGAGTCTGTGACACTGACTTTGCAGTTTGCTATTGAACAGCATCACCTCAACTTGAAGCATTTTGCTCCCCCTGAGTGACTCTGGATAAAGGGCTGCTTGATTATGAAGTTGTGGGCTGGAAGAGACGAGGAATTGAGGAAAAACTTGAGAGTTCTATCACATCAGGACCTAGGAGGAATGCTTGTTTTGCAAATTATGGATGTTGCTTTGCTTTTTTGATTGCAAAAGTATCTGTTAATTCTACTTATTTATAAGTTAATCATGGCCCACATGCTTTGGTATTTGCTGGACATTCAGAAATGATAGTTTGGGAATACCTTTAAGTAACAATCTGTGATAACAGCTGCTAGCAACTGGAAATTATAATGCAGCTATTTGCGGTTAGAAATAATTATTGCCTTTCTGCTACGTTATGGTTTTGGTGCCTTTTGCAGAGGAGATGCTTGCAATTTTTATGATATTGTGTCCCTTGCTTTTGTTTTGCAGAATACGACAAACTGGGCTTTCTCCTGAACCTGGACTCAAAATTGTAAGTAAACTGTTGGACTCATTGTTTCTGTAGTTACAAATTTATATTGCAAGCAACTTTTATGTCACTTGGTCAGCTGGTTTGTTGGACTATATACTCCTACCTGGGACAGCCAAATCCTGCAGCAACCTGGCAGTTGCTTTACAGTAGGCTTTACTGGCTGACTTGGATTGTGCTTCACTGGCTTTAATTCCGTAATGACTGATCAAGAGGCTATAAATGTCCAACTGAAGCCATGCTTTTCAGTCTGCTCTAGGTGTTGCATCCTAGTTATCCATCTTCCAAATGAGGAGAAGTGCATTAAAAATTTGAAGGCAGGAGGAATGCCAATCTGCAATTTACTGGGAGGTTTAAAGTTCCATTTCCACTCTTTCTTTGAAAATGGATACTGCTATTTTTGTTTGTAAACTGGAGTGGAAAGAACTTCAGTACGAGGTGGTGACTGTGACCGTTTGCTATGTCAGAAGAATAACAAAGTGCCAAAGGAGGATGGATATTCATCATACTTTTTGCCATAATCGGTCGAGACTGAACTTTGTAACACTAGGGGTCACTAGTGACTCTGTTTCTGAGGTCAACAGCCTAGGGGAAACTTTGGCATTAGGAGCAAAAAGACTACTAAAAACCTTCTGCTTCTACTACTTAAAAAGACATTGAAGCAATCCAGTAGCTTTGAGTGACTTGAGGATGCATCCCCCATCCAATGTATCACATTAATTAAAAAAAAATAAATCGGTATTTTAAGAAGCTTCAATGTACTCATTGGGTGTAACGTTAAGGTTTTGAGTTTAGTCTTGCTGAACAGCTTGTGAACGTCCATAATGAAATAAAAAGCCTTACAGCTGTGCTGGGGACTGTTGTTCACAGTAAGTGAGAAGATCTCTAGGTAGGAGCTGCTTTTACAGAAGACGGTGAGTATGCAAATTACTGTAGGTGAGTGTATCAGGTGGGATAGTGCTGTAGAAAAACATATATGGGAAAAAAAAAGAATACTGATTTCTGTAAAGGATCTGCATCTCATTCAGTGTGCAAGAAGTATGACAGTTATTGCATGAATGAGGACAGGGTTTCTTTTTGGTAATGTAACGTTCTGTGCTTTATTTGTTGCATACCCATGGTGGCTCTGCAGTTCCAATTTCTATACTAAATTTTCTGTACTGGGACATCCTTGTGATTTAGAGAGCCTTATGGCGCTGTGGATGAGATGATATATTATTGTCAGTTTATACACATAGATGCTAAAGCAGTGAGATTAGTCCAAAATTATGAAGCAGGTAAGTAGCTTCTGAATGAACATCTTAGTGCTAGTGAAGAGAGAAATAATTTAATGTTTTTTAGTAGTCTGACTTTTTTTTTTAACTTAATTTTTGTCATGACTGATGTATTGAAAGTACAGCTCACTGGCCATCTGCACCCTTTTGATGTACCGACTTTGGATGCCAGCCTGTCTAAACCACTGCTTCAGTCTTGTTCTTCCTATCCTTCCTTCTGTGCTCACTGTCCTTTTGTTTGTTGCTTTTAGCAAGTCTCACTGCGCCTTCCTTCATTTCATACCTGCGTTACATTTTTTTCCTCTTCTTTGCTGACTTACCTGTTTGGGTTACACCTCTTTGAGACACAGCCTGTCAGGTTTTTTACCTGCTGGAGGGCTTCCAAAACCCTAAACATTTCTATGTAAAACTCTCCTTGATAAAAATTCTCCATTATCTTTAATAGAATAACTTTGACTATTCAAAAGATATTTATCTAGCACTCTAAAAATGTTTGTTTGCTTTAAAAGCAGACCAGCCATAAGTTTAGCTTCTGGAAAGGCATGAAAAATAAAATCAGCATGATTAAAATAAATACAATGAGGTTAGGTTAAGATGCAAAGAAAGCAAGTATATCAGTAGGTGAAATCACATGGCTGGCTTTTGTGTATTTATGTTGTTTTTAACTGCAATAGTTCTTCGTTGGTTCTATTTTTTCCCTTGTTTGTTTATCTTTCCTCTTTGAAAGTAAAGGTAGCACTGCTTTGAGGTGGACCTGCTGACTTGCAGAGTTGCTTTCCAGCCTGAAGTATTCTGTGATTTTTTTCAATAGCAAGAGAGCTAGAGAAAAGCTGAAAATACCATAAAACATACGAAATAAATGTTGAAAGAAAAATGGGTGTTGGAAGATGAAGCCTAAAGGAATTTGCTGCTGTTCCACAAGTTCACCATGTGGTCAGGATACCAAATGTGTTTAAGTACTTTCTGTGAATTCAGTGGAATTTAATGGTTAAAAATGTGTAGTGGTTTCTGCAGCTCTTAATCAAGATGTTAGTATTGCAGAAGGACTTTCTGGTTAAAAAAAAATACTTGCTCAGAGAGTTAAGAGGGATAATAAGTTCTGTGCTGATGACTTTTTTGGCAGAAATAATTTAATTATGTCTGTTGTGATATAATCGTCCTGGTGGAATTTTGCCATAGATCATAACTTTATAGAGTGCACTTAATTGACAGCGTGCGAGAACGTTGTGTGACTTGAAGCACTTGGGGCAACAATTAGTTTTCTCTTTTTTTTTTTTTTAATCTTTAATCTTTCATTTGTTCGAAATCTGTTCCTGGCTGCGTTACTTAATATCATTTAAGTGAGTGGAGGAGTAACACTTTCTACAAAGGCATAGTTGCAATAAAACTTAAGTGCTCTGACATGAATTTTAAATTACGTTGTACAGAGGAAAGTATTTGGCAGGAATAAATAGAAATGTATCCATTTGCCTTTGCATCTTTTTTTTTTTTTTTTTTTTTTTTTACTACTTTATCATACTCTACTTTGTAGGTACCCAAGTCATGTTACTCATTTTGTTGTGGTTACAGCAATGTAATGATTCTGTTCACTGGCTCTCTTTGAGTTCATGGAAGTGGCAAGGAAGCCACGTTTGTTCTCTTTGGAAAGAAAATGTCAGAAATCCGTGTGTTCTCTGCAGAAATTTTATGGCTGATACATTCCTTGCTATGGCATTAGGGAGACTGCAGCGGCCAGAATTCTCACCTGGAAGGGGATGGAAAGTTTTTAAGGTACTGCACATGTCTTGTTGCTCTGAGCTTGTCAGAATGTCAAGATGGAAGATGCTTGCTTTCTGCAGCCTGTGCTTAGGCTAGCTCTTCTCTGGAAAGTCTTTTATCGTCTAAAAATGAAGATGGTACCCAGGTAGGGACTGTTAAAGAGCTACAAGATGAACAGAAAGCTGAGGACATCTGCAGGCAGTAAAGTTACTGAATCAGCTGTTTTTCATAGTCCTGAGGAGATTCAGGTCTTGTTTTGACTAACTTATTGAAAAAGATCTGTTGCAAAAGGAATTTATCTTTGAGTTATGTTTGTACCAACCATAATATCATTTCCAAAATTAGAATACCAAAACAAAATATGCCCGGAGTCTGTTAACAGGCTGGTTGCATCAGTTTCTCCCAGGTAAAGCAGTCTCCCAAGCAGCAGAGCTACATACTATTTCTAAAGCTTTAAGAATAAAATCCAACATTAACTGGTTATGTAGATAAGTGTATTTATACAAAAAATACAATACAATTCATAGGTCTTAATCCTTTTAGGGGTGAATAGTTCCTGAACAACTTAAGGCCATCAGTCATGTTAGTGACTCAGCCAGTGGATTACTAGGTGCCACCAAGATTTGCAGTTGCTTTCTAACATCTGTGCTTGGCAAAAGGGTTGCGTGCTTTTATTACTATTAAATATTTATATTGTAGTAATTCTTTGAGGCTGGCCAGGTCCTAGAAATGAGTCTCACTCACTACAGATTCTGAGTCATTCTCAGAGCAGAATCTCTATTTGCATGGAGTGAAAGGAGAGTTCTGCAGGAGGATCAGCGTATGGTCATGTAGTTAATTATAGAGTGTCTTAATGCATATTTGGTGAGGTCCAGATTAATGTTGTGTGGTCCTTTTTAGTTTGTCACTTACTAGCACAAAAGCTCGGTTTAGTTACCATAATGATTACTTGGAGTTACACGTTAGAAGTGCAGATTTGTTTGCCTTGTGCATGTGAGAAGCTCCTTTTCTGTAACAGCCAGTGTGGCTTGGGGGCTGTTGCATTGTCTCCCTTATGCTTCTATACTTGCTTTCCTTACCTTGCCTGCGTGCAATTTTACGACATGTGAGATGGAAGCTGGTATCTGGTCAAACTGCTACTTCTGCCCTCAATTCAAACTCATCCTTCAAAAGCTATTTTGGAAAATACTTTAGCTGCTGGATCGATGATGTTATGTTTTTAAACAACAGCCAGGTAAAGGCCTGCCTTGAGTAATGGCTGTTCTCTTTACCTGCTGCCACAATCAGCTCTAAACCTTCATGGTAGAATCGCAGCTGATGAATGATGGAGGAGGTGTCCCAGGGTTTGACTTTGTCTGGGGAAAAGCAACTCTCTGATTAAGTCTTGCAACTGTTAGGAGATGTGCTCGAGCTTCCTGCCAGCATTTGGAACTGCTGGAAGTAAAATTCTTCACTTAATAAGACACTGGTATTATAATGTGTTAATTTGAGAGAGTTTTTTTTTTTTTTTTTTATAGGTAGAATCACAGGCAAGAAAATTACTACTTCTTTCAATCAGGAAAAATGACTGAGATCATTATGGTTGACCACAATAACATAACACGAACATAATTAATACACTGTGTTTATACAAGATACAGTATACATTCTATATAATATAATTCTTCTAGATAATTAAAATATGGAATACTTTTTCCAGTGTGCTCTGTGCTTTGGTAGGCATCTTGTTACATGTTATTACAGCTATTTACATGTTTTTCCAATATTATAAATGCGGGGGATGCAACAAAGATCTTTTGAATAATTGTGATAATGTCAAGGTTGTCTTTGAAAATAAAAGACAAAAAAAATGAGTCTGTAAAAAATAAAATAAATAGAAAGCCAAAAATAATAACTTCACCCTGCAAGCTCAAAAGAAACTTGATCTAGTCTTTGAAAAGACTGTAAAAATGGAGGGAGTTTGGGGCTAGGGAAACACACAGATTGGATTACTTCTGTTTGTTGAAATTTCTTTCCTTCAGAGCTTTAATAATGAAGAACTGAAATGGAGCCCCTTCCCCTCCTTTTGTTTCTGGGGTAGGAGGTTGCTTTGAAGCTGTGTGTGTGTCTATGTGTGGTACTTCGCCATTAAGCACTGTAAAAATAAGCAATCAACGTGTTGGAATGCTGGGCTTTCCTCATGCCTGCTGCTGGGGGATTTCTTTGTGCCCTGTTCCTTTTCCCACTTGTGTTTCTGTATTTCTGCAGCCCTGGGTGGGGTAGAGGGAAGTGAGAAGTCACAGGGATGTCCCTTCCTGCCTAGGCAGGAGGGAGTACGCATCTCGCCGTTGCTTTTTCTGAAAGGTTATTTCAAGATTTGATATACTTTGGTATTTTGGTATTTGGTATTATTTGGTAAAATCATTGGTATTTTCCTGACGCTCAATTATTCATTTCTTCTTCATTTCGTATTTTTCCTTTGACTTTGGAAGAGATTAAGTAGAATATGTCAATCTGCACCAATTGTTTGAGCACTTCAGGTGTTTAAAAATGAATCCTGGCTATTCACAGTGATTCAGATATTGGGCTGTTTGTTCATCTCATTAAACCTCCCATGTGTGGTTGGGATGCAATTGCTATCTCAGTTCTTTGTTTTGTTCTTCCTAGCTCATTTCATATTTTTTCCCAATTTTGGTATTTTGGAATTCTCATAAAGATTCCTAAAGCAAGTCTTTTATTTAACTTTGGGATTCTTGTGTTAGACGCAACATCAGGAGGTGAAGAAAACAAAGATTGTAGAAGTCAGAATTTCTGGATAATTAGATATAACTGAATCATTACTTGATTTGTTGTATGCAAACAAAGATAAAAAAAAATTATGTTTGGTGCTTTTAAAAGGGCCAGTTTCCTGAAGCTGGAAGTAATTATGAATCAAACTATGTGGGAAAAGAATGTAAAGCAAAAAATATGAATGGCTGGGCATTGCTTAGAGCAGCTTTATGCTGTTTGCCCCACTAAGTTGAGTTTCATAAGAAAGAAAAATGTTCCTGGAAAACCAGTTTTACCTACAGGATAAGTGAAAAACAATATTAGTGTGTTTATAGAAAAGGTAGAACAGTGAATACAGGGGGGTTTTGTTCTCTTTGGAAAAAAAAAAAAAAAAAAAGCTTTTCTCAGCAACAACAATTCAAGCAACAGATACCTAAGTGTATGTGCTTGGGGATTGTTATGTCTGGGCAACATTCTTCTGATTTTTAAAGAGTAGCTGAGGAGTTTTTGGACAGCTAGGGATGACTAATCTTCAAATGCTAGGGGATCTCCATACTACTGGTTGGAAGTTGATAGAGTTTGTTTGCATTTTTGCATTTAAAATATAAGCTCTTCAGCCTGTTTTTTTGATTCTGAGCACAATAACAATAGCCAATGTGGATTTCCACAGTAAATAAATTGTAATGCATGTAGTTCAAACTAGCATGTGTTTTTTTTGGTTAGATGGGTTTGATCTTCAGGTGAGCATCTATTGAAGGTGTCTAGCATGCATGAGTTTGGTTTCTTTCTTGTTATATTCATCTTGGCACTGGCTTTGCACATCTTGTTCTTTCATAAGATAGACTGGTTGTTATAAAAACTGAGAATCCTACAAAGAAAAGGCTCAGTTCTCTTTTTTCCTTCCATATCTATAAGGCAGAACACTTTGTACTTCATCAATGCAGTAGCATTAGCCTAACTGAATGTAATTTGTTTTTCAGGGTGAATGTGATTACAGCTAGTAACTTTAAAAATCTGTTTACTGTTGTTTGAGCAAGCATTTTTTGAGCTGTTGCCTTCCCAGAAGGGTAAACTTACTTCAGTAGCAAAACCCAATTCAGGAACTTCCTATAAGCGCATAAATTACTGGGAGCCTTCATGTTCCTTTATCATCTTGGGATAAGAGCATGCAAAAAGCCACGCTTCATATTCTCCCTTCAGAAAACTCTTCTAAAAGTTAGAGATTAGGCCAAGTAAAGAAATTACTTTTGTCCAGCTTCTGCCCTGGTGAACTATTTTTAAATTTATGGTTACTGAAGTTACTGAATATTCTCCTCCTAAGACCTTCCTGATCTCTGAATATGTTATGGAAATTGAATAAATGCATGTCACTGTGATGGATTGGGCTATCTAAGCATAGATCATTCCCAGAACTTCAGTTTAAGAGGTTAGAAATGCTGTGTTGAGGCCATTAAGGGAACGTCTCATTCAAATTCTAATTGGTTATAGAGTTTATTGCAAGGACTAGATGTTCTGTGGTATTGTGGGTTTGATATGGATCTATGCTGAAACACTGGCATTCATCGCTTTGTTCTTGATATTGGTCTCGAGGAACAATGTGAAAACAGGTGTTTTGTTGCTGCCTGTCCTGAATCAAAGCAGTTGTGGGCTTATCATTAAACTGATGCAGGAGTTGCCTCCATTGGAAACCCCTCAGGCATGTAGGTGGTCACCAGGCTCTCCTGCATCTGTGGGGTTTAACACAATCCCTTCTTGCAGGCCAGCACTGTTCCACCCCCGAAGAACTCTATTTCCATGGACAAACAAAAGGGAAGTACTTTAAGGAATCCTCGTATGCCCTCCCCGAAGAATTGAGTGTATTCCATCAAGGGAACATTACAGTGTTTATCGAGCCTGCCTCTGAAGCATGTCTCTTACTCAGAAAAGCACTCGTGCTGTGGTATCTAGACACAGTTTAGTTGTCATCTCTTTATTTATCTTTTTGTGTAAGTGGCAGTGAGGAGGTTTTATGAATGGGGTGTATGGGAAGAGACAGCTTACTTTACTCAATCTGCCTCTATATTTGTCTTTTGCATTGCCGCAATGTGACCAGATATGTCAAGGCCGTGCTGTGTTTATGTGCTAAAAATGCCAGAAATAAATGTTAAGAATATATATAGTGACTATGTATATACATGCGTGTGTATAAAAGAATATATATCAAGGCAAGGAAGAGTTTGGTGGAATGAACACATACAAATTTCTTGCATGCTGGTGAAGGACAGCAAAGCTAAGATATACTTTTAACGGCTATGATTATAATATGTTAGGTAAAATAATATTTCATTTATGCTGAAAGAACTCAGGAAGCTCTTGCTGTGCTTGAGGAGAATTGCATAGCAGAAGAGAGGCCAGTATTGAGTGCCACGCTGTGAAACAATGATCCTGGGCTTTTTACAAGGAGGATAGGTTCAAAGAATTCTAGGTGTGAGAGACTGAATGGAAACCCATTAAATATAAGCCAAAGGTGCATTATTTGTTCTGTTCCTCATCTTACAGAAACATGACTTACAAGTCTTACTTAGCAAAACAGAGACTTTTACTGTTTAAAGTTCTTCAAGGTTTGAAGACCTAGGACCAGAGTAAGTTTGGATCAGGTTGATCACTTATAATGTGCTCTTTCTTTAGGAAGCATGATGTTGCTGCTAGCATCCTTGACAGATCAGTGCTGGAGAAGTACCCTGAAGGGGCCTGACCCTGACAAGGGCTGGTGGGAGAGCTGGTGTTGTGTGATGCTCAAGGCACTGGACAAGACACTCTGAAGACTACCTTGCAGCAGGAAGGTTACCCACATGATGTGCCACACGAGGGAGGGAGTCATGAGATGTTGTTGTAGGATCCTTTTAATATTATGGGTATTTGAGTTGAATTGTGAGGCTCAGATGAGATTTTCTCTAGTTGCTTTTGGGAAACCCAAGCATTAACTTCTGTGGCATGCTTTGTCCTCTCACGTTACATGGAAGCACATGGGATTCTCTCTCAGCTCACAGCAGAAATGAGCACAGGCACAAACACTGCTGACAGCCCCAGGTCTGTTTTCAGCAGGGAGAATCAGGACCACAAAGGGAGAGGTAGAAAACTGCCAGAATGTGTAGGGGCTCTTTCTTTCTTGTCGGCCATGCGATCTGTTCCAGCTGGTTGATGGAGGAAAAACTGAAAAGCCAAGAAACAAAATGTTTATGATATACATATTGAATGCGTTTGGATACTCTGATCATACAGGATTGGAAGCTGTGTTTTATTATCATGAAACTCAGGCTTTTGTGAATTTGTGAAGTGTTGCCTGCTTGAGTTAACAAAGAAGAGAGGACCTATTCCACTGGAAAGTGAAACCTATTTCAGTGCTCAGCCTTGAAGCTTGCCTTAACCTGTACACCAAACATCTTGGGCATATACTTTTTTGGATATTCTTTTCTGGAGAGCCCTGACCAGCTGCTTCCTCTAGGACTGATGCTCGGTGAAGGCAAGGGTGATACAAGAAGAGGGGAGGTTGGATTAACCAGGCTGTGTGCGGTTCTGAGACAGACCTCATCCTGTTCTGACTCATTGCAGTTACATGTGGCAGTTGGGGTGCTGGCTGCATTGCTTTTTTCAGACAAGCAGCTGCTCTTTGAAGTTTGAAAAAAAAATAAAAATAAAATAGTCTGACCAGAAGAGCGTTCATTAGAATAGTGTATGGAGCACAGAGGAGAGGTTTCCATCTGGGTGGCTCTGCAGCTTCTTGTTGTTAACAGTACCGCCTATTCTTAATTATTTACCCTAAAGTAGGTTAGATTTTGTTATACAAGGCCACGTTGAGTGCCAGTATCTGCTTCCCCAGGTCAGTGTTACCTTCTGTGTTTCCAGCAAGGCTTCTGGAGGAAACGCTTTCCCAGCAATTTGTAGCTTTCCTCTTCTGAAGACTTCAGCGTGGTACCTATTAGATTACTTGGTGTGAGTTCAAATCCATGGCATCTGTCTTTAATATAGGTCAGTGAAGACAGCGTTTTTTGAATTCTTACTACAGAAAGAGGAGTGCAAAAAAAATTCAGGGCCTCATGACTGTGTACAGCATTTTGTAACACTACAGCTTAACCACATTCCCCAATTGTGAGGTCGTCTGTTCGTGCCATCTGAAGTAATTTATTCACTGACCAACTTTTTTCCTCTCCATTTCAGTCCAGCCTGGGAGAGGAGAAGAAAAAAAAAGCTTTCTTTTTCTTTGGTTAAGAGGAATTGATTCGTTATTCCATCTCAGGCTGTCCAGATCATTCAAAGAAAGGTTTAGAGGGCAACCTTTGTCACCCTTAACCTGCAGAGTCACCTGAGAAAATGAAGAGGGAGAATATTGTGAACTGCTCTAGCTAAAGATTTACTACCAAGAAGCTGAGAGAGATTCTTCCAAATGGGATTTATTCCCCTGAGGCTTGATCTTTGCCAATTGCCTATGAAAGAGAGGTGCTGCTGCAACATAAATGACTGATATCCTGAACTTCCTTTGTGGGGAAAATACAAGTGGGCAGACCCGAGGTTCACCTGCCCCATGTCTTGCTGCAGAAAGTGCTTGGCAGAAGTGTCCAGGGAGGTGGTAAAACATGAGTGTGAAACGATCCTTGCTCCCGTGTTGCTTTTCGGCGTTGCTGCCCCAGAGGTGGAGGTGCTGGCAGACCTGCTGGTGGCTTTGGATCCCAGCGCTGCTTTTGGCTGCACTAATGTGCTGACATAACAAAATCTATTGATCACATGCATTATACATGACAGTAGGGCTTCCTTTTGTCAGTGTTTTACTATCTTTAGGTTAGTTTTGGTTGGTGTCCCTAATGCTGACAATATGGGAAGCAGTAAATAATCACTGTTGGCGTTTTCCAGACCATTCTGCCGTGCCAATGTGCTTTCGAACCTGGCTGAGCACTGTAAGTTTCTCTGAAATCAAGTATTCTGTAGACTGCTTGTGTTCTTGGATGAAATAAACTAAATTTTTCAGAAGTAAAATTTGGTGATTAAAACCTTAGCTTAACTGATTTTCTCACTTGGCAGTTAGAGCTGCTAACCACCGAAATTTGACATTCAAATCTACTAAACTGTAGCATCCACAGACTTAAAACTGTGATTTCAGCTGTGATGCTTCAGGAATTTTGAGTTAATCATTTTTTCAACTCTAGTCTTTGGGGGAATATCTTTGTTTTCAGAGGTACTGACTCCTACTCTGGGCAGGGGATTCCTGGATTCTAATTGGGTTGAGTTATTAATTCCCATCCCTTTAGCACTCGTTGGTCTTTCCTGGACCTACGCTGCTGGATTCATTACACTGCAAATAGAAAAACACTGTTCCTGGTCCAAAGAAAGCATTGCCTGCGTGTAGATGTAACAGATGAGGGGCAGTGATGAAGACCAAGGGTTACAGCAATAAAATTATGACATTTCAATCCATCTTCTTACATTCCTTCATTTGGGCAAAAGTGGATGTGATATTTGAGCGGTTTATTTTCCATCAGACTTTTAATTGGCTCACTTTTTATGGCTGTTGTGCAAGCCATGACTTTTGAGAGGTATTTAAATAGAGGACTCTATCAGTTAACTTCCTAAAGTTTTTGCAAATTGCATGTTTTAATATTGGGAAGCGTTAACGCTTCTGACTACAGGGAGATGGAGGTTCTCCTCTTTAAGCAGTTATTTCAGAAATAAATTAATGTAGGAATCCATTTGCCTGCTGTGAGAGTTTTCATGACTAAGGGAGTCCTAACACACTCCATCTCCAGCTAAGAGACTAACCTCTGGTGTATCTTCTTTGACTCTTATCTGTAAGAGCAGAACGATGATCCTTATTCATCCATCTTCAAGGGATGGAAAACCATAATTCTGGATATGAAAGGTAGTCCAATAATATACATCCAGGAATTATGTCAATTATCAGCAAGTTCCTTCATCCTTAATTTATGGGTTTTTGTCCAAAGTTTAATAAATAATTGAAAAAACAGAACTCATCTTCTGTTTTTAATTTCATTTTCTATATTGTTTGTAAACAGCTGTCTTCTCTGTGAATCAAATTTCCATATTTCATGCTTCTTAATGTAGTTTAACAATATCTCAGTTATTTTTCTCCTTTCCGTGTTTCCTTAATTTGAGATTTTGTTTGTGTTTTTAACTGTTTTCTGTACTCATTATCCGTGTTTATTTGAATATAGTTGTTTTCTTCTCTTTTAAAATTTGTAAAACAAACAAAAAACAACAACAACAAAAAAAGGAGATCAGGAAATATCAGGGATTATTACTCAATTCTTGGAGGAGTATGCAGCGTGAAGTCACATACAAAATGTGCCATGGACTTTTCTTGGATTTTTACCTGCATCCTTCGTCTCCAGTTTTATAAACTCACCATTTAGTTTCTATATTTCATGGTTAGAAAAAAAATCCTTTCTAGCCTGAGCATTTCTGATTCTTTGTCTGCAGGGATCCTAACTTTTATTTTTTTTTTTTAGGAGTTGATAAAGGATTATTAATTGTGGAGATCCAGGCTGAGTTGCTGGCTGCTCTGAACTATAAGAGATGGTATAATGATACAGACCTTTCTGAAACAGAAATCACTTAGGGCCATGTTTCTGAAGATGTTTATGTATTCAGCGCTGTTGAGACTAAGCTGAGGTTGCTTCTTTTGCCTAGTGATCTAATTCCAGGATGGGAATGTCTTTTTTTCCCTAGTATGTCAAAGACATGGAGTGGAATTTAGTAAGGAAGCAGGATTCTCGAGCCTTTTAGAGGATGGAAACCTTGTCTGTTTGTTGTTTTGTTTTGTTTTTCTTGCAAAGGTGGCATTTCACAAAGGGTGAACGACATTGCCAGTTCTGTTTGTGTCTTTACCCTTCAGTGTCCCTCTATCTAGTGGGTATTTCCCAAAGACAGCATTGACATTGGGTCTTGCTGTCATTTAAGGCTACGGAGGCGGGCCGTGGGTTTTGGTGGAATGCCTTTAAAACTTTGTTTTCCTGAGCCAGTTTAATGTAACCTAATCTTCTTCAGCTGGTGTTCTTGAATAGTCCAATTAAATAAATAAATGAACGCGTTGATTATCTTTGCTGTTAAGAAATTAATTTCACGAGAAACCGCAATTCTTGGTACAGAAACAGAACAGGACATTTTTTTTAGTGTGCATCATATCTTTTTTAGAAAGAGGGATTTGAACCATCTCCCTTCCTATTCAGTCACACAATCTCCTTGAAGAACTTGCTTACATACTGAAGTAACATTTGAAAATATTTATATCTGTTTAGCTGGCTATAGTGTGATAGATGCATTTCCTGTCTCTTTCAGTGTAAGCATTTTGCTTTTCCTCTTCTATCTCCTCATTCCTTTTTTTTTTTTTTTTTTTTTTGTTTAGTTTTTCCTCAGCTGGACTAGAAAAACAGCAAGTGTCACATGATCTGTCCATGTAATCCTTTGAACCGAAGTTTGGAAACTTCTAAGGCAGCTACAGTCAGAGCTCCTTAAATTTGTCTCAGTTTTCCAAACCAAGCTGCGCTCCTGCTGGATGTGGCAGGAGGGAGGTTCTCCAGCTCCCCTTTCCTTAATGTCTGGCTCTCAAGGAGATGCCACCTGTCAAGATAACGTGGTGATCATGGTTCTACTTAAACTCAAATGTTCAAACACATTTTTCTGTCCCTTGCTGTTACTGGCGCATGGGAATCAATGTATTAAGCCTGCTTCTTGTCTGACTCGGTGGCGATAATGGAAGGAGGGTGCAGGAGCTGCATCATCAGAGCAGCGAAAGGTGTCCTCCTTGGCCTTTAAGTGAACTGGTAATACTTGCTGGCAATCTAAACAGAAGAGGAGAATTGATGGGACACTTACTTTCTCATCTGTCTAATAAAAATCCTTGCCAGTTGTGGAGAGAAGATTGGTTTATGGTTTTGTTTTGGGGATTTTCCACCTCAAATGGGATTTGTTCCTTCAGAAGCCTCAGAGATATTATGAAAAAGCATATTGAGACCTGGAAGCTGTCTACTGCTGAGACTGTAAACAATGTATAAAACAAATAACATTTGAAGATATGTAACTCTGATATTAATTAAAATCTAAACAATTGCATACCCCAGCCACTCAGGCTATGTATCCATTAGTGTCTTGGTTTGGAGCAGTCCCGTAATTTTGAAGCAAATCCCGTATTTGCCTCTTACTGTGCATGCTGTGTTCACAGGCTGCTGTTGTGAAATGTAGTTCTGAACAGATTTGGGGGAAGTAAACTGAAAGCTTTATTCCAGGACCCTACCACATCCCTGTCAAATATTTAATGTGGATAGAAGGGTCTACAAATATACTTTTGGCCAACAGTGAGCCATGTACATGATGGATGGATGTATCTGACCCAGGGAACCCAGCTGGAAATCCTATCTGAAGTAAAATGCCCTGAATCTTGTGTAATGTAGATATGGGAGTCTCAGCATTAACTGCTTTGATCCAATGATCTCCCCTTTTTATGCCAATTCACCTTCTTATATTACCTCATTATTACTTCATAATAACCACTGTTATATGTGCCTTTCATCTCGTTCTGGTGATGTCTACTATTCATTCTTCAGGTATCATGCTGTACACTTTGTAGAGCTGTTCTATAGGTATAAGAATGAAATTATATTGGACCAAAGAGAGAGAAACCTCAAGGCAAAGGGCTAGCACGTTTCTGAAGAACTCCTTTTCCTTGTTTTAGACATGTTCCGGTGCATACGTTCTGTGTGCAAGAGTAACCAGTCCTCAAAGATGATCTCAAATAAATGAACTTTTCCAATTTTTACAATTCACAATTTAAAATCCATGCAGAAGGCCAAGAGGCAAAAAGTCTCCTAAACTAGATTCTGAATATTTAATTATGTGAGCTTAGTTGTGCACTTCTTTTTTTAGTGGTCCAAACACTGAGTTTTTAATGCTTCCTTTTTTAAATGAACTTAAATTCCAGTCCCGTGAGGATGACACGCTGTCCCTGGTCAAGGCATGATGAAGGAATTAACCATGGTGACACTTTCATGTTTGAGATTAAAAGATGACACGCATCTGCCAAATTCATGCAGAAGGAAAAATCTTGTTTCTTTTTCTAATCCTCTGAAAGCAGCTGGATTTTTAACTTATCCAAATTGTGAAATTTTGTGAAGATTGATGGCTACATAACAGCATAGAGAAGCACAGAAAATCTTAAGGAGGAATTCAGGATGTGTACTGGTCTCATAGGAGAAAAGTTAAGAGAAAAAAAAAAAAAGCAAGAGTGCAGTTTCTTTTCACTGGAAATCAGCCAGTTGCTTTCCTTTAACTTCATCCTCATGCAGGCACTTGTTTAAAAATCGCAGATGTTTACAGTTACTGACTATGAATTGTTTCCTTCATTCATTCTTGAGCAATGTAGTTTCTTACTGTTTTACTTTCCCCTGCGCAAAGTCTGAGCAAAATGTAAGGATCCACAGTGTCATCTGACTACATCCTTTCTGCTATCTCCACTAGCTCTTTAACCACCTTCACCCCATGTTTTTGCTGTAACTAGCAGTGTGAGAATCCAGAGTTGGAACTGATGTGCTTGGACTTAGAAGATGCAGAGAAGATTTACACCTTGGTTCTGTAACTGCCACGATAGCCCTGGCCGGCTTACCCCAGTAACCTCCTGTGTCATCAGGATCTCCTTTGATTCCAGGCACAGTAACAGAGCTAGTGAGATGAGGCTGTTCACTAGTAAAGCACTAAGAAAGTAACATAGTTTGGTTTGGTGCATAGTTCTTGACCCATCCCCTGCAAGGAGAAATCAGGATTCTAAAACAAAAATTGAGCCAATGCTCTTGAATGCTGTGCACCCTGTTTTGCTAATTTCTTAAGCTTCTTTTGCAGAATGTACTCCTAGTAATGCTATTTCTTCTATTGGGAAATAAGAAATGTAATCACAAAAGTAGCAACAGATGCAGCAGTGTAATAGATACACAGTGTAATAGGTACAGCGTCATCAAATATGAAATAGGTGCTTATTCATACATTTTAGTTCTGAATACTAGTTTTGTTACAGAGCTGTGTACCTACTAACAAACATTAATTTGTTTGATGTGTAGTTCTCTACCTTACACTTCCAGTATTAGCCTCCCAGTACAAGACGCTTCATGCAAGATGTTTTGCAGACTAATTTGTAGAAGACCAATCTCTGTGAGATCAATGAATCTTGCAGGGGGAAAAAAAACCCACACAACCACAAGACAAGTTAATACATCTAAAATGATGTCAGCTTGGCTGGCTTTATGAGGTAGCAGAAGGGTAGACATCAAGGCTGTATGCAGCCTTACTCTAACCATTTAACTTTGAGTTGTATGCTAATACAGGGTTATCGTTACAAGCATGTTGGCAATGACAGCGTGGCCTCAACGTATAATCTGAAGAAATCAAACGAAATGTGTCCCTACATGGATTTAAAATATAAAGTGCCCATTTCTAGTTTTCTGTAGCCTGCTGGCTTAATAAGTGGCTAGAAGAAAGGAGATGAACAAACGTTGAGTGATACGAGATGGCAGCTACAATTGGCTTACGAGAATTGTTCTGCCTCTGGCAGTCTGGCTCATGAACTTCATCACATCCAAGAAATGTCAGCAGCTCTGCCCCTCGGGCTCCAGCAGCTCCGAGTATCTTTGTGGGTTTTGTAACTGACAGCTCCGGCATCAGTATGCTGCGCTGACCGGCCCTTCTGTGCGAAGCAAATGCACGAGGTTGTCAGCCCACTGTTCTTTTGCAGAAACGCCATGATGGGCATCTGAGTGACATTTTAATTTGATAATGAAAGCGCCATTAAATCAGAGAAGAGAAAAATGCCTGTGCTTGTGGCACAAGATATTCTGTGTGACCACTGAGGTCATTTGAGCAAAGCCTGCCATTCAAATGGTTATACAAGTTTGCCAGCAATGACTCACTACCGTGGTGGCTACAGATAAATTCCGGTTGCTTTGTGCTTGTTTTTGAAGATTTTGGTATTAGGGAGCTCTGTATTTTTCCCTAAGCCAGAAAAATCCAGTAACACTTATATTTGTTTGATAGAGATTAAAATTTCCCCCACTTCTTCACACCATGCTGCAGCAAGCAGTGAGCTATACACCACTTCGTCCCTTTGGACTGTGTTAGAAGGGAATATATTTTAGCACCATTAAAGCATTCTGTTTTGTCAACAACAGACCTTTCCTTCCTTGTGCCTATTTATAAAGAGATCTTGACTGGAGTCCAAACACAAATCATTCAGTGCAAGTCCTAGATAAGGAATTGTGATAGTAAAAGATCAAATGTTTTGATCAAAATTGTGGGAAAACTGTGGCAGAATTAGAGTTGGGCTAATGTTACCTTAACTTTCTTCATGTGGTTTTTATCTACAAAGGAAATACTTACAGTAACTTTTCATTTTGTCTAGCTTACGTCCTTTTTCAGGTGTCGAAGACTTGGACTGTTTCCACTGAATAAAACTATATTCTTTAAGAACCATTGATTTCGGAAATTTTGTAGAATATGTACCTAATTTTAAAATGAACTTTGCATCTCCTGATTATCCAGTTGGAGCTGGCTGTGATCTCCTGGGAAGTGGTCCCAGTACCAGTGCAAGGGGAGTTACTGCCGGTTCAGCACAGAACTGCTGACATTCAAATACAGAACATCCCTGGTTGGGGTTTTGTTTGTAGCACTGCTCATGATCCCTCCAGGATCCCATTTTCAGTTCAGGGGTTCAGCTTTGTATCACTCACTTGAAACACCCTGAATCCATGCCATTACCTCCAGCAGCAGTTTGCAACCCAGCTGATGTTGGTGATGCATAGAAAAGAAAACACTGTTGTGATAATATTGGGTTCTTCAAAATGATTTTTGTGGATCTATTTTGTGGATCCGTAGTGGTGTCTTCATTTGACATTTGTTATTGACCTGTAGGAAAAAAACCTTCGTTACGTGCCTACCATTATCAAAATAGTGCTGTACATACAGAATTATTGACCTGCCCTCAGTAGTAGTTAACGCTTGCAACCTCCACTGATTATTGAACATGTAACTGTAAATGCTTTTTTGTGGTGGGAGTATTAATAATTCTCATGCTGTGACCGACATTAAGATATATAATGTTATCTCAAAAGCCTAAGCGAGTTAACCTTTGCTATGTTTTCTGTGAAATGGTGAATATAAAAATTCTGCAGGTGGTAAATGGGAACATGAGCAAAATTAAATGGTACTTTTCCAGGTCACTCAGTAGGTCTATGGTAAAAATATGTACTTGACTTAAGTATCTTTCCTTGAGTTGCTAAATGCTAAACAGATGTTGTTTCTGTACTAAAGTTAAGTGGAAGAAAAAATATATATCTGAATTTGGCCCTGGAATTGCTAGCCAAACTCAATTATTAGACACATCTCAACAGAACAGCAGCAATGTTGTCTGTCCCAAATGCTGAATGCATCCCTTGATGATAGCCTGTCAGAACTGCTGAGCAATTTGTTTCAAATGTTTGAAAGGTATCTTACAAATAGTACTTCTCTATAATTCTAACTTTGATCGTACTCTAGAAAAATAGCCAAAGCAAACTGCTGGTTATGCTTTCTCCCTTTTGAAAAGCTGAAGTCTAAAAAGGTGTCTTAATATGTTTTTTCCATAAGCTTTACCTTCCTAGGTACGAAAATGTTTCAAAAAAAATAGTGGTTTACTGGTATTTCACCTATCTTTAACTCTCTCCTTTGTTGTTTGTTCCCCTGTGGTGCTATATTGCAACAAATGAATACCCTTCTGTGTTGGCCATTATTCCTCGTAGCTGTTATTGAGAAAAGTTGTAAGAAAAAAATGACTTGGATGATTGCAAAAGCCAGTTCATAGCAGGAGAGTCCTGACTGTGTCCTTATTTTTTACAGGCCTCCAGAATTGGCATCAAGGTATGCAAATTTCTCTGAGGGAGTGTGCAAGCCTGGTTATGCATCAGCACTCATGACTGTCATCTTCCCAAAGTAAGTAATTACTTTACCTTTTTTTTTCCCCAAGTAAATTTATCTTGGTTCACAGGCTAGTTATCTCCATTTAAAGGTTTCAGCTGTCTGAGAATTTGGTAACAATGTGATGGATTATTTCTATGGATAAACTAATTACTGCAAAAATACTCATCTCGTTTTCATTTTAAATTTGGCTTCAAGAAGAGGGTTTCTTTGCCTGCTAAAACCCAAAATTCTATTTTTCTCCCTCGGTAGCTACTTACAGATTACTGTTAGTCACCTTCTCACAAGCAGCTAACTGTGTTAAACTAATGTCATGTAAAGAGGGAGTACCTTTTCTCTAGTCTAACTAGGTGTTTGTTTTCTTGTTCACGCATTGAAAAATTATAGTTCTACAGACATCATCTTGCAGGGGTTTCGTGTTCAGTTGCTTCTCCTAAATCTTATTAAGGTCTGCAGTTTTTTTCTAGGATGTCCTTCAATTCCTTATTAATAGCATTCAATGTCAGAATTATCATTATTTTATGTAGGATTGGTGTAAGGATGGCTGACCTCTAGTTCTGCAAAGAATTCTCTTCTGAAACTTCTCTCATACTCAAAAAAACTATACAAAGCTAACAGTACCAAGCCAGGTATCATAATTTATTTAGAACTCTTAAATGTAAATCATCTTGCCTGCATGATTTCTTTTATTTTAGCTTATGTTTTCAGTTGCTTATGTCATTAGTAAAAAACATGATCTCTCAAGGTGACATTTTTCAGGCTTGGTCTTTTCCATAAAATGTTGGGGTGGGGTTGTTTTGTTTTTGTTTTGTTTTATTTGGATAAAGTTGGTTAGGCTGTTTTCAAGTATGAATAAAATGAATAAATGTTTTCCCATTCTAAAGGTTCCTGACTTTTTAGTGCAATTTAAAATGTAAATATGCAAAATATGATGCAAATAGTTGAGATAGAATAAATATTTTTCAGAGGATGTAACTCTTCTTAGTAAGTGCTTCTTTAATGGTGAAAATGTGACTTCTGACTTTACCAAGCATGAGTATGCACTAGATAGATTAAAGAGCAGTGCCCTAGAGATTTCAAAATGTGGTTGCTGGTAAGGAAAGCCTGAATGGAATTATTTCCACAAGATTATTTCCTCAGTCAATCGGTTCTCATTCTCGCAGTGCTTAATGTCATCATCAATAATCCAAGCTGGAAAAAATCCTAGGTTAAGTGTGCAGATGATACGTTTATTGGAGAGTACTCAATAAATGGTTGGGTACTTCTAGAGAACAATCTGGATTGCCTGATTTTTTTAAGTGGCCACAGTCCAATGAAATATATTTTAAGACTTCCAAATATGAAACAAGACATCTGGGAGGAACAAATGCAGATTATACCTTTAAGATAGAAAAACTTCTTGGAAGCAGACAGAGAAAAAGCTTCATGTAGTCTCAGCAAAGTGTCATAGCTGAAATGCTGTTCTGGGGTCACGTGGACATGCGTAAGATGAGAAATTTTGCTTGTCTTTCACACTGATTAACCAAAAACAAACAAACAAAAAGACCCACACAACCCAAATCTTCCCGAGCACTGTGTCCAGTTTCAGTGGTGAAAGTCTGAGATGGGAGGGGAAAGAAGAAGCTGAACGAAAGCCACAAAAACAAACAAGGACTGGCTTAAACAGTAAAGTAAACAAGGCTCCTTAGAAATAAGTCATGTTTCTGCAGCAGGAGACATATCCAAATGAGGAGAATAGGAAAGAGCATTAACTTTGGCAAGTTAAATATACACCGTAGTAAGGTAGGCCAAAAAAATGTTGAGGAACAACTTTAGAAAGGCATGAAAAATAATAAAACTTTTTGTCTAACTGTCAAAAGTGGAAAGCCTGCCAGAGATCCTGATGGGCTGATAGATGATCATAATACTACATGTGCTAATGGAAGGTAAAGCCACAGAAGAGAAGTTATTTGCATTGCTATTCACTGCAGAGTGGTTCCCATGTGGAGACCTCCTTTGTGGGGAGCTAACTGGGGGAAGCTGTCAGGAGGGTGACATTTTGGAGCAAACCAGCACAATGAATTGCTAGGAAAAGTTCTCACTTTGTGAAGAACTCGGCGATGAAGTTGCTGAGTTACACGTGGTTGTGTATAATCATTGCTTAAATTGGCCTTAGAGGGGAAGAATGAAAAGCAGTAAACGTGTCAGGCTTTTAAAGAGGGGCTCACGGAGTGTTTGGGAAACTGGAAACTATTAGAGAGCCTGGTTTCTATATTAGGCACCTTGGTAGAAACTATAAAAAAAACGAATAGAGTTGGTGTTAACAAGGATAAAGGCGATAATAGAGAGGAGTCAAGTTGTCTTCTGTAGCAGGAAGTCTGGGCTTGTAAATGTGCTCATGTCGTGTGAACGACTGGATGAGCATTTGGTGAAGGTGATTTAACTAACACAACGTGTCTGGATTTCTGTTTTAAAAAACAAAACACCTCTTGGGGTTTCCAAGACTGTTAGGAGATTAAACTGGTGTAACCCTGTAGTGATTAGGTAGTGACTTGGTAACGACGGGAAATGGTATGGAAAAAAACAGAGAAGGTTGGACAATACAGCAGTGTCACTCACAGTCCTCTGCAGAACGTGTGCTAGGATCTGTGGTGTTCCAAGAGCTCGTAAAATATCTGGAATGGGGGATGAATTATAAACACTGACACATTTTTCCAGGTTGCAAGACCAAAAGCTGACTGAGGAACTGTCAGAGGGACCTGACAGCACAAAGTGATGGGACAAGGGAAGAGCAGGCCAGGTTCAGTTCTGAGAGATGGCAGGCAGTGTTTATTGAGAAGATTGTTCTGATGGCATATACCCAATGATGTACTCAGTTATGCCTTACAAATTGGGAAAGAGAAATTGGAATTCCTGTGGATGGTTCTGTGACTTCTTGACTGGCCAGTGGTGGCTAAAAGAGGGAACATATCAAAAGAGAAATGTAGAAAAAAATAGAATGCTATCCCACCGTGTGTCTCATGCCTTATACCTACCTCTGTGTTCAACAGTGGATGTGATTCTCTTCAACTAATTTTGAAACAGATCCAGAAGAACTCAATATATATGGTGGTAATAAAGAATAAACAAGAACGCAGAGCTATTTCCGTGCTCAGAAAGATTGACATAGATGGACTTAGACTTTGCAGTTTGAGGTAGAGATACCAGAGGGCAGAAGAGATTGATAACTGCGTGTAAAGCAGTGGAAATGAAAATTTAGTGTACCAGGTTTAAAATAAATGAAGGGAAATAATATTTCATGCTATTTGCAGTTATTTTTCTCCTGAGGATGAGTTTCATAGATGACAAAAGATATAACAACAAAAAAAAACTGACAATCAAGTTCTAATGACTTGGTTTTTGGTGTTTTTTTTATTTTGTTTTGGTTTGTTTGTTTGTTTTTTGTTGTTTTTTGTTTGTTTGTTTGTTTGTTTGTTTTTAATGTGGCTTAAGGACAGGTGGGCATAGCTTCATAGAAACAAATTGCAGTCTGACTCGGGACATCCCTTGCCCACCAAGAGGAGTGGATGCAGGATCTCAGTGTTGCATCTCCGTTAGGAGCTGGCCAGCTGGGCTGCCTCTGGTGCTCACTGCAGCCGGAGGAGTTCTGCTGCGAGACCTCAGTTATCTCATTTTTCACGTTCCAGAACAATCTAATTCTGCCTCTTAAAAGCCGACTAACAGTAGACAGTGACTCAAAGTGCCTGCAGTAAGGTTGCTGGTTTCTCAAAGAAACAAAGAAAATGGTAAGCGGCTTTGGTAAAATCATATCAGTAGGGCTTTGTTCAGTGAATTCAACTATTTTTAGTAGATCTGAGGTCACCTACGAGTCTGGAGTTAATGCTGTGACCTTTGTGTGGAAGGCACTAACTTGTGTTTGTGTTAGCACTGCAGTCTCCTGCCTGTCTGGCCTTGCTGTGGAAACGATGCTGCCTGTGTACAGTTATTTCTTCTTCTATGCCATGTTCTTTATTGAATGAGAAAAAAGACCTCTGCCCACAGTTTGTGGCTGCCGTGCCAGCCTGGGACAGTTCAGCTACTGACGATTTTCCAACCACAGACTCTTGTAAGCTGGCAGCTAACACCAGAAATTCGAGGAGTTGGTAAATACAGAGGGCATGCAGCCTGCAGACTCGTGAATTGCTGTTTGTAAGAGAATATGGGGAAGAAATATTAAAGAGAGAGAGTCTGAAAGGACTTCAGATTATGGGGGAAGAGAAAGTCTGATATATATATATAGAAATTACAGGTGTTGTGACCAAAATAGTGAATTTATGTAAGACTATTTCTTAGTGTCAAGAATATGGTTATAAACAGCTCTTTCTAGTGACTTGGTGCTAATAAAAATAATCTTATATACATGAATTTTAAACTCCTTTAAGTCAGCTCATAAACAAAATAAGTTTCACTTATTTGGTTATTTTGCTGTAAACTTTCTACTGACTAGCAATTGACAGTTCACATTCACAAAATTCACATTTTTCTTTTTTAGGGTTCATTTTAAATACAGCAGCCCACTCTCCACTCTGAGGAAAGCCAGCTCTCACGTAATCTCTTGTGGTTTTATATTTTCATGCTGAATCGTTGCTTTGTACATGAAGTTCAAAATGTTTTAAACTTTCATAGCAATGGGGAATGCATGACGTGGGTATACTCCAGATAAAGACGTTTCAGTGACTTTCTCTCATCATTTGTCATTTGTCTTTATTTTTCTGATGCTTAGGTCTCCCTTGATGTTACAGGTCTTGACTCCTGTGCTTTCCTCCACTTACACAGGCCAGGTGTGTAATGGCCAGCACAGCTCCAGAATGCCTTTCTCCATCACGTACAGAGACTCCTGTACTTTTGATATCTGAGCTCAGCAAAACTTTCTTTGCCATCGCTGTCCTGCAGATATAGGATATGAAGCTTTTATTCTTAAGAATGTGTTTTGTTTTGTTTTGTTTTGTTCCTAATGAGAATAATTCTGATAAGGCTTGGAGTTTCAGGTAGAACTGGAGCTTTAGCAAGGACTTCATTGTGGATTGGGATGGTTTCAAGATGTGATTCCCTCATCCCAAACACTTCCCATATCTCCTTCTTGGAACCTGTGCTGCTTATAACAAGCACACAGGAACACCTTTCCAATTTATGCTTTCCTGCTTTGTTACTTAGATATTCAGGGAAGAAAAAAAAAAGCAACAGCATGGGCTTGTGCTCAAGTGACAGGGCAGGAGCTCCGTGCTCAGAGGCTGCCAGGAAGGTGACTGCTGTTTCGTTTTTGATTAACTATTTAAGAAGTGCAGAGGAAGCCAAAGGATGGCAGCTTCATGTGGTTCTGGAGAGCTCACTGAAGAACCAGACTGGGTAATTAGTTTACCACTGAGAATTGCTAGGGAACTGCTATTTTAAAGTGTTCCCTGACTGCAGCACGACCTGCCTTCTGTGTAGATTGTGATCTCTTTGGGTGCAGTGGGTAGTAGTACTCTTCTATATATATATAAAATATAATATATATTTATATGTGTATATATTTATTTTTTTTTCAATGCATAGGGGCAGGGGCATGTTGATGGAGGTATGTTTTCTCCTGGTAAGTGCTGAACACCCTAAGCTTCCCTCGGTTCCTTAGTGACCTCCACTCTCAGGAGCTCAGGACTCCAGGACGGGAGGAATGGGAGGCAGTGGCGGTGCCCAGGGGCGCTGAGCAGTCGGCATTTCGCACCTCTCCAGCCTGTGTCCTGCTACGCGCCTGCCTCCTGACCCTCCTGGGCTGGAGCATGCCACGTGCCTGCCTTCGCCCCCTTGCTCCATCTTTTGTAAAAACCCTGGCTAAACAAGCGTGCGAGCCAAAGCATGCACATGGCGTTGTGCTCATCAAAGCGCCTCTGATGTCGAGGAGGCACCTCGCCTCCCCACCCAGGTCCCCGTGGCTTTTCCCGTAACACATCCTCGTCTGCCGCACCGCCCTCGTTGCACTGCTTTTACCCTTCTCCTTGTGATGAAATACTGCCTTTTTTTCCCTGTACATTTCGATTCTCTCACTTTTTTACGTTTTGTGCGTTGCGTATTATATCCAGTTTGAAGACACAGAGGGTGATTTTTTAAAACATACATTAACGTAGATTTTGAGTGACAGAATTGGGTCAGGGGATACATCAGGTCCTAATGTATGTTCCTTTGCTAATTCCTGTGTTTGTTTTATTGCCAAGCACTCATTTGAGAAGCTCAAATCTCTCATACTTCTGCTTAAAGGTGAAAAGTATGTTATCTCACCAAATGTGCCGTCTCAGCTGACTGTGCTTTAGTGAACGTGCAGCACGGTCTTTTAGAAGATGTTTGCTTTTAATGTTCAAGCTAGGATTGTTGTCTGAGCTGTTGTAGCTATTTATAACCATGGAAATGGGATTGTCCTTCACAATGCACCGGCTGCTTCAGTCGGTTCCACCTGCACAGGCTTCAGGAGGAGGCAGGCATTAACTGGCAGCATTTGATAACTGATGTACAGGGTGTTGAAAACTGGAACAGGTGATAAGCAAAGCTGAGGTTAGAGAGTGTGGTCAGATAACTCATTTCTCTTTGATAGTTTTCTTTGATTCCCTGCATTCATTGTTGTTGTAGAGAGCAACGATTGTAAAGCCAGAGATGAGCAGATGAGGCTGTGCAAACAGAACTTCAGCGCCAGCTCCGAAATTCATTGCCCTGAGATCCAGGTGTTGTTCTGCGTACCCTTTCTGTCTTGGCTTTGTTAGCTTAAGGAGTTCATGCTGTCTGTCCCTTGTGCTGCTCACCTACCTGAGCTAGCATAAACACCTGCAGACAGTGCAATAAACTGGATAAGTAACATAATCCCCATGTCCGAACGTTAGTTTTCCCTCCCCCATCCATCGACTCCTTTTGCGCAAGCTTATTTTTAATCCAGATGAGTTCACTGATCGCGTTTATGGAATTACCAAATCACTGCACAAGCCCAGCCAAGGGTGCAGCATGGGTACGCCGAGCTGAGGTGATGGGACTACAAAAACCCCTTCAGCCACCTGGGCAGGAAGCAGGTGTCTGGTTTCACCTTCGGTTCGTGCAGGGTGTTTGTGTTAATCCCATGTTGACTGTTTTCATTTTCAAAAAATGTGCAGAGTACATGCAATTCCTATGTGCTCATCATGACGGTAGATTCCATGCAAGATCTATTTTTGGAGCCGAAATCTTTCATGCTTAACCTCTCTCAAGATTAATGATAAATGTGTGCAAGTCCATGTGATGTGCAGGCTTCATGCCCAAGAAGTTTGTCTTCAGGATCCTTTCCATGACTTCTGAATTAAGTGAGATTGTTAGGTGAAAGCTCTGATATGGGCATGTAGACCTTGGGGTGCGTGTGCCTTTTCTTTTTTCCTTAGGAAGAGGTGTAAGAGCATCTTTGTTCTCACCTCGGTATGAGCACACACTGCATCTTATGCCAGAGTGGGAACAGGATTTTTTTCTCTTCTGCCCCTCCTCCCCCAAATACTATAGTTATTTTGAAATTCTGAACTTTAACCAAAACAAACAAACAAAAAAACGGGGGGTGAGGGGGTGATTACAGCTTTGCAGATGTACAAATAAATAGCTGTATTTGTGTGAACATGCATGATTGTAATAGGAGCAATAAATTTAACGCGTGCCCCCAAATGAGCATATTTTATTGTGCATGTGTTTGGGCTCTGTTGCTGTGGCCCATCTGCTCCAAAGCTATGCTAATAAGTATATTTAGCTTTCAGGAAAAATCTTGCAGCAAAGATTGTTTGAGGATCTGAGTGCATTTGCGTCTATTTCAATGCTTTCTTCTCTTCTCACTGATCGACATAGTGCTTTTAGTTCAGAGAAATTTTATGTAAAATATATTAACAGTATATGATTAAAATGAAAATATCAGTATGAAAGTTGAATTCTGTATGTAGATATTGCCATGTTGTGGTGTTGGTTTTATATGTTTGTTTTTTTTTTATATATGTATGCATGTCTTGCCTTCTTTTCTTTTACTCATAAATCCCTTTAGAAAAGCTTTTTGAGTGTCTTTCATGTCATTAAAATTCTGATATCTGCCTTCTGAAGGTTCATCATTATTGGTCCACCCCGTCATCTTCCCTGAGCCTCAGGAAGTTTCCTGGTGTCTTTGAGGCTCTGCACATCACCAGTGGTTTTTCCTTGATGTAAAAATTGAGCAGCTTCCCTCAGAGTTTTTCCTGAATTGTGTTGTGGAGTGGATAATAGTTTGTTCTCCCTACTGGTGGTTTTAATCAAGTTCCCTATTTGGGGATAGATTTCAAACCAATTTATTTTCTTCTACCTTTTCCCCCTCCCCTTTTGCTGTCACACTTTGTTCAATTATTGAAATGTTTCAGGAGCATCAGGGCATGCAAATGCTGTCACCCAGCCAATGTACACTGGCTAAGAGTACGGATGAAAAGCAAGCCTAATTTATGCAAGATTATTAGGCTAAATTAGAAAGAGTCTGGGGAGCCCTCCAACTCTACATTAGGCAAATGAAGGTGAAAACTAGAAAGATTAAAAAAAAAAATCTCTTTTGACTGTAGCAATGTGAAAAGTCACTTGAGGATGATGTTCAGATCACGTTGTAGAAGCTCCACAGCAGCGTAAGTTCTTTAGGTAATTACTTTCTTGGTAATGTAACTCTTTTTTTTTTTTTTTTCTTGGAATTTTAAGGTAACTATGCAGCAAAAGCAAAATCCAAGGATGAATTGCTAAATATTTTAGAAGTAACACTGACTGTTGTTGCAATGTCAGGGAGCACGGTGGCTTGGTGGAGTTCCTGTGGTTTCACGAGGGTTCTTGCTCCCTGCTTCAAGCCAACCCAAATCACTTTCAGTGCTGGAAAGCAAGGCAGATGTGTTGCCACATATCATCGCGTTTACCCTTCTGATTTGTTATTCTTCCAAGCTTAAACATGATGAAAGCCTCAGAATTGTGGATATTTCAAATAACACGTCTTGCACTGTTCTCGTAAAAGAAATAAACCCCAAAGGTGGTCATTTTAGTGGGTTACATGGCTTGCCCTTCCTAAACTGATGTCACTCAAATTTTAGCTGGTTTCTGACCTGTTCATCAGCAGTGCCAGCCTCGGTTTGTGTTTATTTACACCACTGCATACATTGGGATACATGTAGAATTGTACTGTTGACAGTGACACCATGTCATAAACAGATTCTTGAGAAATAAATCAATTTATCTAGGAATGAAATGGTTTACACTGAGAGAGAAGACCTGCCCATGAATGAGCAGTTCTGAATATAAACGCTTCCCGGGAATGCTACAAGAAAGGTGAAATTGTGTTATAAAACCTGACCATGACAGGCAAGGGAAAGGTTCTTGGGCCGTGAGGGCTCTGCCTGTCCCTGTTGGGTCCATCCCAGGCTGGCTGAGTGCTCTGGACAGCAGCTGTTCCAGTGTGAGGGTCTCCAGCTCCGTTTTGGACAGAAAGGACCAACTTTGGACTGGTCTCAAGGGAGGTTCAAAGCCACACCAGCTGCTTCACCAAGCAGTGATTTAGGGATGAGCAGCACAGCCTATCTGCTCTGCAAATTTTGTTTATATTTTAAGCATTTGTTTGTAAATGCGTAACCTGATGGCTGGGTGGGTATTTAAAGCTCCAATATCCAGCTTCAGGCAGTCTGAATGTAACCTTTAGCCAAATAGGCAGCTCTTCAGAGCAGGTGGTGGCTGGCTCTTTTTGCTTTTGATTTGTTTCTTAAACATCGTCTGTGGACTTTCGGCATCTGCAGAGGAAGATGTTGGCCTGGGGCTCTGTGAGCACGCAGCCCGTCACTGCTGGACCTGAGGCTGCTGCTCTTGGAGCTGTTGGGAAAAGATGTCCTAAAGGAGGCAGAGTAAGCGTTACAGGTCCCAGTTTAAGCAAAGAAAGCTAAAATAAGAAAACCACAAACTTTCTCTGTTTTTCCCTTGTTGGGGATTTTAGTCAGCACGTGTACTGGGCATTTCTCCTCCTTTGGACAGTTCTGATCTCCTGGGTAATAATAACTATTTATGGAACAACAGGATACCAAACAGTTTATAAATGCTAGGCTTGTTTACTTCTGCTCTGTAACTGCTCGTTTCACACAGGGGTTTCCTCGTCTGTCAAGGGTAAAGAAACTTGGCCAGGTAGATGCATCTGCAGAGAAGTAGTTGGCCTGTCCTGGCCATGGTGTCATGGCAAAAGATCCATCCTGCTCCACCAGCAAAATGTTCTGCCTGGGCTCAGTGGGGAAGGTGTTTTAGCAGGAAAGTAGTAGCCTCATTTCCTAAGAGGAAAGGAGATTTATTTTGCTTTGCTCCTCCCAGGTCAGCAGTGCAATGGAATTGTGTTTGGTGTCTGCTCCTCACGGCGTGTGCAGGGGGGAGTTTGAGGTGCCTGTGTCCTCTGCCTCTTCTCTGAGGAACACATCCTTCGTTCTTTGGTGTTGCGTTATTAGGGTTTGCTGTAACTGGGAGACTTCTAAACCGTGTCCAGACAGGAAATGAGAGGAAGCTAGAGTTAACAGGTGGTGGTCTCCTGTCATGTTAATAGTTCTTAATTTCCTCAGATGGAAACTGAACTAAAACCGAAAGAGTAGAGCAGGCCTCCTGGACTATCGAGTTGAAGTTCTCCTCTTGCAGATAGCTGCATTCCTAAGCTTTCATGTATTCAGCATAAGAGAAGGGTAAGCTGACCTGGATAATGGAAAACATGTGAATTAAACAATGGAAACGTAACAGGGAAAAGAGAAATTGGTGATAGTGAAATGTGGGTATTTTTGAATTATTGCTTGTTGCAGACAATGCGGTCCAGGATACTGAGAAACATGCTACTACCGGAGTGCTCTAACATACCAAAATAATTCACTTCAAAATTCAGAGCTGTACCAGTTTTGCAGTGCTGGCTGCTGTGCGTATTTTCTTTCTCCATCTCAGCCACGGCCATACGATGATGAATCGGAGATATTTTGACAGACGCCAGTCAGAGGGATGTTTTTGACAGAGTTTTTGGAATGATTAATGTCACTCTAAGCAGTTGCTTGTGTTTCTAAATGTTTGTTTTCATTCATCTCCTATTTGTTTCACTTTTGCAGCAGTGCCCAGCTTACTGTAATGAGATTCAGGAAGCTGGAATCAGGCTCAATTAGTGAGGCTACTGTAAATATTTTCACTGACAGAACTGTCTTTATTCAGTTAAGATTTCAAAATATTTGAATGTTGGTTTATGATAAACAATTAGAAGATCCAGTAATTCAAATAAAGTGATACCAGGAGGGCAGTTTATTCTGAGATAATCCTGTCTTTACCTAATCTAAAGAAATGTTATTTACTGAAGATGCAAGAATCCCAATACAGGCAGTGGAGAGGGGAGGGCCACGAGGGGAAAGGGAAGAGGAAGATGTTCCTGCATCCAGGTTTATTGGTGACTAGAGCTATCTTTATTTAACAAAATTGTGTTGCCTCTCTAGAAATGCACGAGGGATATTTACATGTAGTTGATAAACTGAATAACGATCAGAGTCACTGTGTTTGGAGAGCATGAAGCAGGCATCGCTGAGAAGGCATTCTGCCTTGTGGGGAAGATGACCCGTAAGTAACCAAGACAGCTGGTTTAGGAGGAGACCTCGACAGGTTCTTCAGATGACTGCTCTGTGGCTGTTAAGGGGTAAAAAAATAAGTGGGAAAACTGACTTAAAGCTGGTACCTAACACGCTACTGTGTTGTGTGGGGTTTTCTAGAGTTGTGGGAATCTCACTTTCCTATGTTTGTTTGTTGTGTGTTTTTTTTTACCATGGCACTGATTTTGAACTGCTGCTGAATTTCCTGTCTAATACCTACAACCTGGCAAAGTCAGGTCTGAAACAGCCTGCATTAAGAGTTAGAAACACAATAGTGGAAGTTTTCAAGCTCATCTCAGTTTACACGTGTTGAGAGATTTTATCTGCTACGTTTTATGTAGGTTTGTGTGGGTTTCTTTTTTTTTTGGAGGTTACAATGCACCTTCTCTTCGTTAGGCAATTTAAAAAAAAACAAATAATTTTTGGAGGAAATCACAGTTTAGGTTCTGGATTAGTAGCTTGGAAATAGCTGCAAACAAAACCATAAAATTAACCAAGTGCAAGCCTTTGAAAGTGCCTGACATCGCTATCTGAATTTCATCAGCTGCTAGAAGAGCTGGGAGTCTTGTATAGGCTGTAGAGAAGCGAAGTGTCAACTCTGACTCCATAAAGCTGCTTTTCACAGCAGTCTTGGGGAGGAAGATGCTTGTTTTCCTTTCTCACCTTCAGCATTTGCGCAGTGCCACAGCCCTGGGCCTTCCTCTCCCATGCTTGATGATCTCTTCCATCTCTCTGGTTCCTCCCCAGAGCTCTCCTCTCAGCTGCGTTGGCCTTCTCACGCGGGTGGTTCGCAAGGGCTGTGTAGTAAGTGGCCCTCCTTTACCCTTCTTTGGCTGCATCTCTGTTTACTGTTTTTATAAATAAAATAGTAACATTTCTAGTTCGCAGCATAAGTCCTTAAAAGGCCTTATACAGCACTTCATAAATCCTGCGTCAGGAAATGTATTTAACGTGTGCGCGCCCTATTCGCGCTGCTTTCTAGCATGGGGATGGAAGCTGAATGCTGAGCTGTCTGAAGTGGAAGTGTAGTAACAGGCTGGGTAAGAACCAGAGACACATCTCTCAGCTCACTTTTGGAGCTCCTCATGATTCTGGATATTTCCACCTTTGTATCTGTAGCCACAACTTTATATCACATCTGATAAATTTAGCTTTGCAAATCCTCTAGCTTAGGAAGCAAGACGGGATGGAACTGGTGGACTTGGAGACAGCAGATAAGACCAAGAGGGTCTGTACTGGTGGTCCAGAGAGTTCTGGCTATTGGGGGCATTTTAAGGGATCATGGGGCCCAGGGAGGGGAGCACTGCCTGTTATTTTTCATGGGCCAGTGCAAAGTTTTGCCTCCTGGGCTCTGGAAGCTCTGTCTGTTCCCTCTGACAGGTACAAACTGGTGGGCTTCCAGTCAGGGTCGCTCAGTAAAAGACCCCACAGTTCACATCATCCCTGGAGCATTGCAGCCACCTTTCCTCTGCTGAAATGAAATGAGCTAATTTGTTTCCCAGCAGCCTAATTGCTCTTGGTTTATTATAGAGACTATTTGGTGCCCTGTTCTGAAGACTGTTTGTTCCGGACAGCATGTTTTAGAATATGTTTGTATGTGCTGGCAAATTTTTCAGTTTTTTTTTTTTTTTTAAAGGTCACCTTGGGTTTAGGAAAGTTTAAAGAGCTGCAACAGCTAAATAGATACAAGAAATTCAAACAAATCCTGAAGGTGGTTGGACTGAGGAATTCTTTTCAGCTTTTCAGGCTGAACTTCCTTAAATTTGCCCCATTACTGAACTGATTCATTTACATCTGTATTCTAAGGCCTTCCTGGCTTTATTGCCCACAGCTGCCTTAGAACTTTCCAGGTTTCCTTAAATCACAGCAGTTCATTAGTTAAGCCTGCATTAGTGCCTTAGTTTCTTCATACCGTGCCGTTTCATTCTGACCTACACCTGTTTCTCAAATTATGGGGCTGAAATAGCTGCTGCCATTGTGTAGTTCCCTCTGTTCGGGGGATTTGCCGCCTTGCCCCTGTCTGGATGAATGACAGACGTTTTCTTCAGTGCAGGGGCTGGTCAGTGGTCTCCGTTTTGCAGTGCTTAGCACAATTGGACATCGGCTTTGGTCCGATTAATGTTGTGATTGACATCGTTAGTAACATTCCTGGAGGCTACTGGGTTTTCTGCTGGCAAAAGATTGCTCTGCCACTTCTATACTGAGTGTTTCTGCCCGTTTTGCAATTCTACATGCTACCCTCTCTGTGTAGCCCTGGGGCTATAAGCCACTGTCTTATCTATCCCTTTCTTTCCATGGTAAAATCTTTTTTTCTGTCCTATAGATCACTGCATCTCCCACTGTGCTGCGATGCCATTTTGGTGCAAGCACTTGTCAGGTCGTTTTGGTGCACTGCTGTTCACGATTTCTGCTAGTCTTTGTCTCTGAACCTGTAGGAGCTCTTTGGCAGCTGGATGATAATGATCTTACTTTAACATTTGATGTGGTGCCATGTTTTTTGGGTTTGGAATGCACATTGGAAACATCAGAAATGAATTTTGGCTGGAACTTCAGTGCAATCTTGCAGGCAGTAAATAACAAAGACTTTAACAGGAAAAGAGAACCCAAACACTTCGTGTTCTGGGTTGGCTTGTATGAATCAGCAAGTCCTGCATCTGCGTTGCTAAATAACAAGACACGATTGCTAAATGTGACCCAAATAGTATACCCATGTAGAGGCATAACCCGTGGGATTCTGCTCCAGAATTGTTGTACGGACAGCATCAAGCTGCCCCCTCTTCACATAGCTGAGCCCTGAGCTGGGACTTTCTCTTTTTAGTATTATTACAGTAATGTGCTTCTTTCTCCTCTTGTTTACACTTGTGCTGCTCCTTTTAGTCTCTTGTAAAACTGCTGTTAAGTTCACCCTTCTCATTTGTCATGCTTCCAGTGACAAGATCTTTCTCCTTTCACTAACTCTCTTCCACTATATTAAATTCAGGCTTAGTGGCCTGACAGTTGCTGCCAACCACTTAATTGTTAGCTTAGTTAAACACAAAATCTCTTTCTCTTTCCAAGCAAATCTGGGAACATTCTGACAGCTCATACAAGCTGTTTGCAAGTCTGTAGTGGATTTAATTGCACAAAGGCAATATTGGATGATACTTTCCTGTAAAAATATTCAGAATTGTTTAATCCTTGTCTCTGGGTACCTGAGACTAGGGGAAAAAGGCAAGATAAGGCAGAATATCACTCATATGTCTGGCAGGAGGAAGAGAAAGTGGATTTGAATCACATCGTCTGTTTGCCAAACGTTGCCACGAACTATCCTGTGAGTTTGAATGGGATAAGGTTGAGCGACGTGTTACAGAGTGCGTGCACAACGCGAGAAGTGGTGGAGGTGAACCTGGCTTTGGAAGGAGGAGCTCATCTGTGGCTGTTGTGCCAGAGCCAGCAGCCCTTGTGGGTAATTTTATTCTCTCTGACATGTCTGTGCTGCTCTTGGGATGAAGCTTTTACCTCCGTGTGGCGTGCCACAGTGCCTGCTTGCAAGGTTGTCTTGGCAGGAGCCTGAGGTCCTTGCACAATGTTGTTATATCATGTGGATGTGCTGAAAGGTCTCTGACCTCAAGGTAAGTTAGAACATCCATTGTTTATATGGCATATTTCTCAGGTGTGCTCATTAATTGGAGGAAGGTGAGGTCTGCCTAGCACGTGGCCCTCCTGAAAGACAACTTAGTGTATTGTGAAAGAGTAAAACCACACTTTATTAACAAATAATAGAAATGTACGATGATGATAGAAGTCATTGTAAGGTGATCATGTTACTAATATAACAGAGGTTGTAAATGCTAAGAATTATCCTCATTGAATTTCCAAATGTTGACTCCTTTACTGCTTTTATTATTTCATTTTACAGTTTTCATTTTCAGATGCTCTGAATTATGCCGCTGATGAGGAAGGAGGAGTACTTGTGTTCAGGTACACAGACAACTGGCAAAGCGTTTTGCCCACAGGCAAGGAGAAGAGGCTTGTTTTTTTTTTTCCTGGCCTGTGTTGATTATGTCTTCCAATCGTTAGTTCCCTAGTTTGGAACTAGTCAGAAAACCTAGTAAAGGGAATGATTGTAAGGTGCTAATTTAGTGGTTTTTCAGTGTTTGCTGTACTGTCTTCCAATACTGTATGAGTTCAACAGTTGCAGCTCTGAATTTAATGTCTTGGTTTCTTCACCTGCAGTGAGAGGTAATTTAAAAACCAAAACAAAGACAAAAACACCCAACACAGTAGCTATATCTGTAGCTTCGTATCTGGAAGACCAAAGGGGACACTGGAATAATTCAAATGCAATCACAAGAGCTCTGCCTGCTGGGAATTGTGCCACAGAAGAGCGTAGATTTCTTTTCATTGCCGAAGGAGCATATCTCCTGCAGGTGCTGTAAGGAAGCCAGGTGAGGTGCCAGAGCAGTAATCAAAATGCACGTCACACTCTTGCAAGCACTAGAAATTATGTGAAAAAAGTCAGTATTAGCACAAATATGACAACAGTATATTTCATACGGGAAGTTTAATGGTCCATTGGTACTTTTCCTAACAGTTCCACAGTGTCTAAGATGCTTATTAAAAGCGCATCCATTATGGTTTATACTTCAAAAAGCAGACAGAAATGAAAAAACCTTATACATGTATATATATGCAGAGGGGCTGAGCAACTCATTAAAGAGTTGAACATTGAAAATTCTGGGTTTTGTGTGCATGGATCCACAACTTTAATGCAATATTAATGCTAGTTTTTAAAATTTATTTAAGAAGAGAAGGAAGAATGTGACCAACAAAGCCATGACTTGGTAATTCTTTGCTGTCTACCTGATGTTTTAAAGTGCTGTAGTATAAATTTACTAAGAAAAATGAGCAGAAAATATTTTCAAAGCAAATGATTCATAATAGAAAACTTTTTTTTTTTTTTTTAAATTGAAATACGCCTGTACTGTCTGAGCTCTCGTTTCTTTTGCAGTCAGTTTGAGGCCTTTGACTATAAACTAGCATTTCTAAATTCATATTTTAGGTACCTTAAAGCCTCATTTTCAGGTATATATGCTGTAAAGCCATAAAAGCTGAACGTATTCAATACCTCTGAAATCCAGGCCAAGGTTTTTTAGACTTATTTTACTTAATTTGACTTAGAAAACTGAGCTCTGCGAATCATATTTTGAAAATGCTGACCTCAATCGCAGAAAGTTCCTAACGCCTAAATTTTCATATGGAAATGGAAAAGCATCTTGATGCTGCCTGTCCCCTTGAATAAAGTGTCATGGTAATGGTTGAACTGTTCTGATAAAACTTATCACAAAATAATTTCTGAGTCAGTCTCATCATAGGACTACTCTCAAGAAAATAGTTGAAGAAAGTTATAGAGGGCTTAAAAATAAATGTTATGGGGACAGTGCCTGCTTCACAAGCAGGCAAGGGATTAGCTTCAGCTTTTCTTCCTCCTTCGTTTGGATGAGGAAAGCTAATGAAATAAGGAGTAAGCAGACTAAGGTGCTTCCACAAGAAGATAACGGGACATGCTCTTGGAGTGGCTGCTGGAAAGGGGCAGATGCTTGGAGGAAGGGCAGATCCATGTCCCGCGCATTACAGAAGCAGCAGCAGTTTGTGGGCTTGCCAGCCTTTGTTAAATCATTGAGATGTGGTTGTGTTGTCAAGAACCTTGGCGTTGTGACAAGGTTTCTCTCTGGGAATGTTACAGTCCTTAGGGAGCTACCCACTTTTTGGATGTCTATAAGCTCTTTCATGCCTGGGGGGCTCTGGCCTCAAAGACATTTTTGGATTCAGGGTTGGATAGTACTTCTAGAGAATAAAACCTGCCATCTAGCTGCCAATGTTACCCAAGTGCTGGCTGCTGCTACTTTTTCTCCAGTCTCTTGCTTTACACATTTTGTCACATCAGCTGGCTCCGTGCTGAAATGATGTAGAAACGAAACCTCAGGTCAGATAAACAGAAGTCCATATTGTTCCCACGGTGTGCCTGCATTCAGGAAATGTCCCGCTCTGCTGGCCAAAATGGCTCGTGGGCACAAATTATGAAACCAGATCACATGTCTGAGCTGCAGCATTTACAGTTTTCTGATCTCTCTGCCACTCTCTAGATGTTTTGTAAGGTTGTTGGGAGCTACGACTAATAGAGGAATTGTCAGCTTGTTGAATTATTAATTTGACTTGAGGACAAAAGTGAAGCAGCTTTCCTGTTTGTGCTCGTTAATAGTGTTCCCTGTGCAGTTGCACTGTTTCTGTAGTTTGTCAGAAGACTGACGAAGAGTAGCTTTAAAAAAAAAAACATTAGGGAGAAATTGTCATTTTTACTATCTGTTTCCTTTACAACCCAACTTAACAGTTTATAGCGATGCTTGTTGGACGTGCTGGGCCTTTTTGTTCTTTTAATCTCTGCTCTGTTGCTGTCCTTTTGTCCTTGCCTGCAGCAGCCCTGCTGGCTGTGTTGTAATCCTGAGTCTCCTGACACTGTTCCCAGGTGCGTAGCAGTGCTCTGATCGTGATTTATTTATTAGTTCTTCTACTTCTTCTCTTAAACTGTGGAGGCATTAAATTGTGTGGATAGACATTGAGCCTTTATAACCTTAGGAGACCTTTGAATACAAATACTGAAACTCACTGTTCCCTGTCTTAGATTATTTCTTTCTGGTCCTCAGCATCAACTGAAGAGAGCAGTCCCCTGCTTTCCCTATACCTGTTCTGCAGGAGGCATCAAATTTGTATGGGCACCTTCATTTCAGAATAAGACTGTAGGGTTTTGCACTTAAATACATGCCTTGATTGGTTAAATTACCTTTGTGTGTTTTAAGACAGGTAAATAAGCATTTTAACAAATGGATGACATTTAATGCTCACAGGTTTCCAGTTGTGTTGAGTGGCAAATTAAAGCAGTGATTTCCAGAGGACGAAACCCCATAGTTATGTGCGTTAATCCAGTTTGCACAAGCTCTCTGTGGTCAAGCAGTAGCTCAGTGGAATAGCTACTGGTATTGATCAAATTAAATGCTGTTCTTCCATTTGGTAATCTTATCATTTGATTAGGCTGATTGAGGTCAGCAAGAATTATGACATCTGTATAAAGTGGAGTTTTAGCAGACCCTTGTTTTCGACGTTTGAGCTGGGTAGGATTTGAGCTCTTGTAATTTGAGTGTTCCTTGCTTTGGGAGGAAAAGGATCCCAGCATCACGGCCTGCTGGAGGGGGGTGAGGACCTCTGGAGATGGTCCAGTCCAATGCCCCGCTCAAAGGAGAGTCACCTGGAGCAGGGCACTCAGGGCTGCACTCTGCTGGGTCTGAATATCTCCATAGATGACGACTCCACAGCCTCTCTGGGCAGCCTGTCCTGGTGCTTGACTGCCCTCACAAGATAAAAAAAAAAAAAAAAAAATCTAATTTTATATGGAATTCCTTGTATTTCATTCTTTTAACCTGTTGCCCCTTATTCTGCACATCAGTCACAGAATCACAGAATTTCTAGGTTGGAAGAGACCTCAAGATCATCGAGTCCAACCTCTGACCTAACGCTAGCAGTCCCCACTAAACCATATCCCTAAGCTCTACATCTAAACCTCTTTTAAAGACTTCCAGGGATGGTGACTCCACCACTTCCCTGGGCAGCCTGTTCCAATGCCTCACAACCCTTTCAGTGAAGAAGTTCTTCCTAACATCTAACGTAAAACTCCCCTGGCTCAACTTAAGCCCATTCCCCCTCGTCCTGTCACCAGGCACGTGGGAGAACAGGCCAACCCCCACCTTGCTACAGCCTCCCTTGAGGTACCTATAAAGAGCGATAAGGTCGCCCCTGAGCCTCCTCTTCTCCAGGCTGAACAAGCCCAGCTCCCTCAGCCGCTCCTCGTAGGACTTGTTCTCCAGGCCCCTCACCAGCTTCGTCACCCTTCTCTGCACCTGCTCAAGCACCTCGATGTCCTTCTTGTAGCGAGGGGCCCAAAACTGAACACAGTACTCGAGGTGCGGCCTCACCAGAGCCGAGTACAGGGGGACGATCACCTCCCTAGCCCTGCTGGTCACACTGTTCCTGATACAAGCCAGGATGCCGTTGGCCTTCTTGGCCACCTGAGCACACTGCTGGCTCATATTCAGCCGACTATCCACCATCACTCCCAGGTCCTTCTCTGCCTGGCAGCTCTCCAACCATTCCTCTCCCAGCCTGTAGCTCTGCTTGGGGTTATTGCGCCCCAGGTGCAGGACCCGGCACTTGGCCTTGTTGAACTTCATGCAGTTGACCTCAGCCCATCGGTGCAGCCTATCCAGATCCTCCTGCAGAGCTTTCCTACCCTCAAGCAGATCAACACACGCACCTAACTTGGTGTCATCTGCGAACTTACTGAGGGTGCACTCGATGCCCTCGTCCAGATCATTGATGAAGATATTAAAGAGGACCGGCCCCAGCACCGAGCCCTGGGGGACGCCACTAGTGACTGGCCTCCAACTGGACTTGGCTCCATTCACCACGACTCTTTGGGCCCGGCTATCCAGCCAGTTTCTAACCCAACGAAGCGTGCGCCAGTCCAAACCAAGAGCAGCCGGTTTCTTGAGGAGAATGCTGTGGGAGACGGTGTCAAAAGCCTTGCTGAAGTCAAGGTAGACCACATCCACAGCCTTTCCCTCATCCACCCAGCGCGTCACTTTGTCATAGAAGGAGATCAGGTTCGTCAAGCAGGATCTGCCTTTCATAAACCCATGCTGACTGGGCCTGATCGCCTGCTGTCACCACTGAGAAGAGCCTGTCTCTGCTGCCCTTACTCCCCCCACCAGGTATTTATACACATCAGTAAGAGCCCCCTGATCCTCCTCTGCTCAAGGCCGAACAGCCCCAGTGCTCTCAGCCTGTCCCATGGCAGATGCTCCAATCCCTTAATCACCTTAATGCGCTGGACTCGCTCCATGTGTCCCCGTGCCTCTTGTGGCAGGGGATCCCCAGCAGGATCCCCCTCCTGCCTTTCCACAAGGGCGCGATGCTGCCTCGCCTTCCTTCCCCTGCTTGTCCACCAGCACCCTCATCTTTGCCTGCCTCACAGCCTCTGCTCCATCGCAGAGATGCCTGGTACAGACAGGAAGGAGGTGGAGGACAGACTGTATCTAATTCAAACCTCAGCTCTCGTCTGTGTTGGGGTTTGTAAATCTGCCCTCCTGTCTTTTCGCTTTCAAGCCCTGTACACTTAGGAGTCGACTTCAGAACAGTAAAATCTCTGTGAAGCAGAGGCTCTGGTCTCTCTCACTGCTACAGTAATGAGCACTAAATTACCCGTCCTGAACTGTGTACATCTAGGAATTTTAAAGAGGCTTAAGAATGTAATGATTGAGCTGCTAACCAAAATGTGCAATCTCTCATTAAAATCAGACTTTCAGCTGCAGCAACAGAAGGAGCAAATGTATTACCTAAACTTGCAAAGGGAAATTGAGAAACCGCAACACAATAAACTTGCTTACCAGGAAAACTCTTTCAAAGGAAAATTAAACATTGCCTTCTAAACATTTAGATGACCAATGTCTGACACGAAGCAGCACAGCTCCTGTAACTGAAGATCATGCAGCGTGAACCGATTAACGTATGAACCTATGTATATAGTATGGGCAGAAATTTCACAATGTATTGCCCCTTTCTTTTCTGCGACTTCCTGTTACATCACTTGTGACATTTTCCTTATATTCCTTTATATTTGCTTTTCCTACACTGACAAATGTCTTTTTACTCATCGTTTACTCCTTTGCTTCTTTTGTCTGCCCCGAGGTCTGCCCCCAGCTAGCCCCACGGTGTGCTCCTGTTCTGGCAGCTGCAGGAAACGTGGGACCAGCCTGACCTCTCTTGTGTTACAAGTGGATTCTCCCTTTGGTTTTGTAGTGAAACTGCTCAAACCACCCACCACGGCCACAGAGATAAATTCTGCACTGTTACTTGTGACCTGCTCTCTTTGGTATTTGTTGCCCAGCAGTGAGACTAACAGCCCGGTTCCCCACCCCTTAGCACCATAAGCATGTCTTCTCCACTGGGCTTTTCCAGAACACGCCGTTCTTCCCAGCTGTGACCCTTGTTCCCTGTTTCATAAGTGTATCTTGCCTTCTCCTCATCTGGGAGAGCAAATTTTGGCAAGAAGTCCGTGCTGCTGAGGTGTGGTATGGCAGAAACGGTGCTGGTGCAGTAATGCTTTGGTGAATGTCATCAGATTGGCAGGAGCTGCAGCATGTAGGCAGCATGTCAGGCAGTGTCTGGAGGTGAGCTGACGTGTAACTTTACAGAAGGGTGGAAGAAGCAGTGTGGCAACTGGTTGCTTAAAACTGATCGTCTTTTAGGATTTTCCAGCCAACAGCCTTTAGCGGTGTCATGCTGGTTCTTCTCAAGATGCTGCTTAGCCTTTTGTCTCCTCTCTTGTTCTCTCATGGCAGCACATCTTCACCAGGCCCTTCAGAAGCTTTTTTACAACCAACTCCAGCAAGCTTCCTCTAGGAGAGCCACGCAGCTCAGCCTTTGGTCCTCTGCTCTTCCTCTTTTAATCCTTGCTTGGAGGAGGGAGCCACAGAGAAGACCTGCATGTCTGCATCCCTCCTTCAGACCTTCTTCAGACCTTCTTCCAGTCTACTCCAAAATAAAATCTAAGCCTGTCTCTAGGAAGGATGGATTCTGTACTAGCAAAAATGTGATGTGTGTAGTTTGCTGAAGAAATACGATAGGTATATATAACTTAGTGAATGGCAGAAAAAAAAATAAATTCCAGCAGTATTAACCCTTCACAGCTCTCAGTAGACTGTTTCAAGCTGTTCCTAGCTTATAGGCTTTACTGAGACAGGATTTGAATAAGGTATGCATAATCTTATATTAATGCAAGTAACAATACAACTACAGTAACAGATTAAAAATATATGTATTCTGCTTAAAGGCATTGATTTTCAAGCTGATTGGGGTGGGGAAGGAACTGCGTCCCCGGTCAGTTTGTTCCACTGTGGTTTAGTACAGAGTTGTTTTACTTTTGTAGGAGGTATGTAGCTGGTTTGTGTTTTAGGTGGGATTGCTGATCTGATCTGGTATAGCCTTGGTGCTTGATGTAATATATGTCCTTCTGTTTCGTGACTGAGTAAAAACATGTGTGGCTGCACACATCTTATTCGTACCATTTTTCAAAACCTGCTAGCTAATCTAATCTCGGTTAATTGGTTGAATGATTTCAGTGTCTACCAGAGGGAATTTGTCAACACTTCCCACACAAGACTGGGTCTGAAGTCAGTATTGCTGCATCAAAGTGTGCATGTTACTGCGCTTCCTGCAGCTCGGTGGAGACAACACGTGCATGAGTGTGCAAGGCAAATCTGTACAGAAAATGCAATGGGAACGTGTCTGTGTAGTCATCTACTCTTGTGCTGTTGTGCCGAGGCTGGAATTACTGTGGCCAGGGTTGCGGTAGCACTGCTCTTCTTCCTGTGCCTGCCTTGTTCCCATGCCAGCTCTTTGACAGCTGGAGGACATTGCTACAGAGGCCGTTTTCTTGTGGCTAGCTCTATTCCCACGCTAGCTAGTGGGTAAAGAGGAGTAATGTGGCTGTTTGTCACTTGTGGCGGGATGGACCTCATCTCCCGATGAAATATGTCATCTTGAAAGCGTTTCACTCCTTTTGTGTAGCTGCTGAGAACATTGGCTGGCTCAAGAGAGCAAGAGATCTCCCTGAAGCAGCTGATAGCTGCCATAATAACTGCCCCTTCTTGTTGGATGCAGTCTCTGGGATTCATTTTCTGCAGACTGGAAGCCCAGACCACTGCCTGAGCTTGTTTTCTGGGCTTGTGCGTGGTTTCCCAGAAAGCAGCTGAGACCCATCGTACTTGCATGGCCCTTCAGTTCCCTATAAATGCTTAATTTCTGATGCTCCTGTCTGTTTCAAGGCATCTAGGGCTAGTTATGGAAAGCTGGCCTGGGTGAGTGCAGGGAGAGGCCAGGCTCTTACAACGTGATGGGAGAGGGACAGGTCTTAAAATCTGCTAAGTGCTCTGCCAGGCCGTGTGTCCCTGCTACCATCTGAGGGGAAGGAAGCGAGCAGAGGGAGAGCTGATCTTCTGCGCTGGGTCTTCTGGCTCAGCTGAGCTCAACTCTCCCTTGACTTTTACTACAGGAAAAGAAGGGGGTGAAAACACTGCTGCAGTCTTTCTGCATAACCTGTTTCTTAACATGCATCCAAAAAACAAATCCATGGTTCGCTTCTTTGTGCATCAGGTAATATACCTGGGCAACTCCTCGCCGAGGAATGTGGCGGCTGCAAAGCGTCTGCAGGGATTCCGGGGGAGTCTGGGCAAATATTTGGAGGAGAGCTCCGTGGCTGGGAGGGAAGGGGGGGACTGCTGATTAGACAAACCACATCAAGCTCAGGAAATCCGCTGAGCTGAAAAGGTTTGAAAGCTGTGTGAAAGTTAGGGAGGAAATATTTTATCTCTTTGCCCTTTTCTTACTTTACCTTGGACATTCATTTGTGGCCATTTTTAGAAAAGAGATTTTGAACTCTGATCTGACCCTCTGCAGGCTTGCTTGCATCCTTAGGTAGGATTTTCATTACTGCTGCGCAAACAAGTTAATGAATTCTTCAAAAGTAATCCCAAGATACAAGTCAAGCAACGCTTTTTTTTTTTTTTTTTTTTCTCTTGCTCCTTCAGAGATGCAGTAATTATAACTACCAGCAAAGCACACATCTCTGATCCCCAGCCTCTGTTGTGGGGTCAGTTTTTGTGGTTAATGCTTGCACAGCTCAGTGCCTAGAGCTCGCAGCCATCTCGCAGCCCAGGAAATGCCCGCGATGGCTTGGCGTGTGTGCTTGTGACAGTAAGCCAAACAGGCAAAGTTTGTTTAGGCTTGTGTTTTGCAGCATGAAGCACACTCTTGATATCAAAAGGAGAAATAAGTAGTCATTGAATGAAAGCTCACACTAGCTCTTATGGATTAGCCAAGGCTGTGCTAGCAACGGGTGTGTTTGGAAGCTTTTGGTTGATAGCACTGCATATCTCCCTGCTCTTATTTCAACTAGAGTTGCTTTTGTATTTTCCCTCCTAATTCCTGTTCTCAGTACGGGTGATTCTAATCCCTGTCACTGGGGGCTCTATTTTTCAGAAAGTTGGCTGATAAAAGCTGGCAGGAGCGGACCTGCTTTGGTGCCTCTGAAGCTCTGTATCACCAGGGGGTGTCCATGTGATTTGCTTCACAACTGGTCGAGATACTAAAAGGAAAACCCTTGCTGCAAAGCATGGACCAGGCTGTAGCTGGGGAATAACGTGCACTGGGAATATTCAAAAGTAATCAGTAGAAGATAAGCACAGTGACACGATTTGCTCAGAGGACATGTAACTGCACTTTCTGTTGGATTCAACAAAGTGCTGATTGCCTCTGAAAAACTTCTTTGGTCATTTGGATGCTTAGGTTGAGACGGCGATGTTTACATAGCATTGACGTGAGAATCTGCAGGTTTTGTAATTAGGGTGCTCGTGAACTTCGCTGCCAAGTACACTTAGTCTGTAGCTGGGTAAAAGCGAGATGTCCCATAGAAAGGAACGGCGTGATTCGGGTGGGCCGAGCACGAGCGCTACGGAGGTGAATAATGTGGGATGATATTGTAATGTTTGCTTGTGCTGTGGCTGTCTGCTTTGAGTCTGTTTGAACGTTTGCCCGAAGAGCACCCATAAATACTTGTGGGAAGTTTTCTCTTCGGCCCACAGTGTTGCTATTTTGCTGGCTAATGAAAATCTGCTTCTTCTCCTGTCATCAAGATCAAGGGCTACTCAGCTAAAGTAGTCCTTCAACTTCTCTGTTTAGACAGGGAAATTTAAGAGTGTCCTGAATTAGATGGGCTTGTCTGCTTTAACTTTTTTTAAAAACTATCTTCCACTAATAACGGGGAGATTGATTTTAGAGAAATAAGCTTTTGGGAAGGATTTGGAAAGGCCATCAAAATGTGCTCTGGGATTTTATTATAGCTTTGAATGATAAATTATTATTTTTAAGGATTGTTTTTTGGTAGCTTGTACCATAGCTTTCTTGTTATTTCTTCTATTGTACTTAAGTAAGTTCAAATGGGTGACTAAGTGTTGGTTGATTTATGGGAGGGTAAAAGTACTTAAGATGATAAGACATTAGAAATAGCTGGTGATTGAGATTACTCACTATTTATATTACAGTCTCCATTTTCGTTTGCCAGTGCATTCCAAAACTTTCACTTTTTAGGCTGTGAATTTTCATTACTTTTTCCATTTTTTTCTTACAAAGGTGATTGTTTTGTTAAAAGTAAGATTGCACAAGAACAAGATGACTGCAATTTGTCATTGTAAGGGCAAGAAATCTGGTGACATTGAACATGTCCAATCCCAAAATGCCTGGAGTGCAAAGTTTAATATCTTTATGGAATTAGTTTTAATACTTTCAAGAAGTGGAATAAAACCATGAAAACCTTCTCTGACAGATATAAATTGAAAGTAATTGTTTGTGGAGTCCTTGAATACTGTAATGGCTGTGCAGGCCATCGAAGTGGTTAGACAAACATAGGTGGGCAAAGAGAAGAATGAGAAAATAAAACAGGAATGGAGGATGCCAAGAACATACAGTGAATAGGCTGAATTCCAGGCTGAGGCGGAGAGCGCGTTACTTCTTTTGTGGCTCCACCATGGATCCATGGAGATGCTGGGTTACGGGGTCACCTTCTGTGCTTTGTTCCACCCTCCCTTGCCCCCACTCACGGGGGCTATAGAAATCCCCTGGGTGGGGCAGGATTTCTGTGTCAGCCAGCCCCGCTGCCAACTGAGACTTGGTGAAGTTGGGTAGCCTGGGGGGCAGTCACGGGGAGAGTATTAACCATAGGGGTGAACACTGTGGCTCTCTACAAAGGCTGACCGTAGTTCATGCAATTAAATGTTACTACTGGGGAAAAAAAGTAGTGGTTTGGTAATGTTCATTGCTTTTTGTAATGTTTGGGGGTGAATACAAATGACTGCTCTGAATATGCCTGCAGTATTTCTTCGGTTTAGAACTTGGGATCACTCAGACTGCATTTTGTCCATGTGCTATAGCTCCGTTTGATAACAGTCAAAACACGTGTAATTTTAACTTTCACCATTATGTCTTGTTTTCTTTCCCACAGCTGTAGGAAAAGTGCTTTCTTTATCAAGGGTATTGAAAGAGAAAACATTTTGTATGGTTTTTTTATCCCCTCATCTTCACCATAACCATTTCCTTTAGTAGCTAATAATATTTAGTATTTATTTCGGTGACTTTCATAAATCTCAAATGCATAAACCAGCAGCATCCTTTTTTGCTACTGGCTTGTCTTGTGGGAACTTGTTGAAATGGAGTATCTCATCGAAAAACTCCATTCCTGGAATGAGGAGCTCTGTTGTGCTGTTCTTCAGGTGGTGCAGTAAGAGAAATGGGGGGAGGTTTTTTGGTTGGATTAGTGAACCAGGGAGGGTATCTGGTCTTCTGAAAGATTTACAGCTCTTGGGAGAGCAGGCTTTTAGGATCTTACCTTGTGTTTAAAGGTATCTTTAAGTTATCTTTAAAGGTATCAAGCCTCTGAGCAGAGCCCCCTGAAGGAGTTACTGCTGTGGTCCTTACAGTCTGTTCCAGTGTGCCTTGAATTTTAGGTTGGGGCAGTAACACAGCATGGGGTCCTCCTTGAGAGGATGCTGCCTGGAAGGATCCTTTTTTCTTTTTTCTTTTTTTTTATTTTTTTATTTATTTTTTTTTTACCTGTGTACCAAGTAGGACAGGAGAGGTGAGCGTGGTTCAGACTTCCTTTTTTTGTCAGAGTAATCAAGTGGCACCTCCAGCCTCTTCTTCCCTGCCAAATGTTTGGCTCAGGCCAGGCTCCTTGTGGGATGATGAAGTGAGGATATAGCTGTCTGTGCTGTCTACTGTTCGCGGTTTTCTCCACTGCACTTGCTCCTTTAGTCAATAAATCCTTCCATTTTTGTCAGGTGGCCTCTTGCATGGAAACTTTCTGCAGAGTGCAGTCCCCGTGCCTTATCTCTGGAAGCAATACTGAGAAAGATTTTTTACAAGCTCAGTGCCTTAGCCTTGTTTTGTTAAAAATTCTTGTTTATTTGTAAAACCATGGGACCAAAGGAGAGAGGCTTATATTAAGCAGTGCTGATATTATCTGGAAGATTTTAATGCATGTTGCTTTACTGATAACTCTCAGGCTCAGAGCTGGAATTAATAAGGCGAGGAGACAGAGAATTACACGAAGCTGGGCACGGGGTCTGCATCTCCTGCATCAATCATCCTCTCCAGCTAGAGGGACCTGCTGCCACTGGCACCTGGGGGCTCCTCATGTCCCCCCTGAACACACTGCTTCCCTTGGGGTGCACGGTTTGGTCATTTTTGTCTAGGTTCCCAGTCAGAGCCTGTGAGATGCAAAAATCCTTGGAGGAGGCAAAAGCCTCTGCCTGACCTTGAAATAGGAACAACTCTGCCACCAGTTCATCCTGCGGTAGGACGTGAAGTCTGCTGTGCAGCAGAGGAACAGCTACACATCTGGAATTTTTCATGCAGGGATTGATATGGATCTCATTAATGGCTTTGTAATGTATCTGTAGCTGTGTGTCACTTAGTGGTATTACTCTGATATTAGTGATCTCTTGTGTACATGGTACAAATGCACATCAGCTGGGTGTCGGTTTCTGTGTACCTTGAAGTTGGCACCTAAAGCTGTGTTATCCCTGCTTCACTTGACAGAAGAAAAAAAGCTTACTCTCTGATGAATTACATTTCTTTAACTACTAAGCAAGCTTGGAAATCACTGTTTCTTGAACAACTTCATACAAGAAGGAGCTTGCCAAGGTAAATTGTTTAGGCGTTAGGAATTTGTGCAATGGAGATCATTTCCAGCCTCTCACTGTTCTTCCGTCTTCTGAACGGTACAAATTATGGTGTGGATTCTAACCTCAAAGCCTTGTCCAGTTTCAAAGTCATGAGAGAACTGCTTGCCCAGTGTCTCCCATGAGTTTAGTCCCTTCTTGGTTTCACTGCAGGGCTCTCTTAAGATCTTTCTTCTTTCTAGTTCATATTTTCCTGCTTTCTCAATGAAACCGTAGACTTGATTTGCTATTGTCATTGCTGTGTCAGTTTTTTATGTCAAACCCAGATTGTGATGACTAAAAAAAAATCTTTAAAATGTGCCCAAAAAAATAATCTAAGCAACATCACAATGGGCTATCCACGTGATGGTCTTTGAGCATCAATTTCTGTAGTGTACAATGAAGCTGAACATTTTACTTTATTCTTGTCTTTCTTTCTTTGCATTTAATTACCTGTCTTGTGTGCTGTGAGCAACTAACAGTGCAATAGCTTCTGTGGACTTTTCTTCCCACTTTTACTGTTTTGCTTTAGTTTTTAGTTTGTGTCTGAAAGAAGGCTTGGCCTTTGTGTCCATTTTCAAGGGGAGGCTTTCTCTGTACCACCTTAAAGTCACCATTGGAGTTACAGTGCCAGGAACTGCAACCTACAAATTTTCAGTAATGATGAGTCGGGACAGCGAATGCATGCAGTTTGGAAATAATTATTATTTCCTATTTTTCCTCAGGTTTCTGAGCCTCTGTCAATTATCGAGGTCTCTTTTTTTTTTTTTTTATCAAGGAATTAGGTCCTGTAAAACTTTTCAGACTATTGTAGTATATGTAATGAAGTCAGAAGAGCTGATAACACTTCTGTTAATGCCATGGTGTGTACGTTGTAGCAAATTAATGTTTTCCAAATCATCTTCATAGGAGCTTTATGTCTAAGTTCTTCAGTGTCTTTGTTGATTCTGGAGGAACGTAAGCCTTACAAACTTAAGTCTGTTCTCACTCAGAACAACCCTTCTGTTTCAGGAATGATGCCTGAAACATTGTCCAACTTCTACCAACATCCTCACTCCAGTATGACTTATGCAGGGAATTTTTGCACCAAGGAGATTTTTGACCTGGATAAAAGCAATATGCTAGAGGTGAAGGATTATCAGGCCTTCAGGAACCAAGTGAATTACCAAGTCCAGTCCTCTGCCTACACAGACACCAAATCATACAATTGTGCTAAGCTTTGGCCAACTGATAGAACTGGCATCTTCTCTGTGAGATGAGTCTTTCTGTTAGGAGGAAGAAATGGATCCTTTCTGCTTCATCTCTTTTTTTTTTTTTTTTTTTTTTTTCTTTTCACAGAAGGCTTTGAAAGCTCAAGCAGAAATTAGTCTGCTTTTGCTCACCTTCATCATGTTTCCAAATACCATGTAATCTCTTGTATTTGGCTCAGTGCTCCCTAAGAGGCCTTGAGCACCCCACCTGGCTTTTGGTAGGCAGAACTATCTGTAATTCAATCTTGCATCTTTGACAATAGTGCATGAAAAACAAACTCTGATGCTAGAAGACTGGTTCTTAAACTAACATTATTCTGCCCTGTCTAGCAGTCAGCTTTTCACCCCTTACCTGATTGTGTCTTGGTATGAGAGGGTTCTGTGAACAATGACAAGTTTTCTACATTGCCTTACACGCTGCACCACGAGGCAGGTCAGGACAAATTTTCTGCCTTGTCTGAATTTTAGAGACTTTTTTTTTCTCCCCCTAAAAGGAAGCCAAACTCTAAGTGAAGCCTCTTGTTATTTTTGTGCGTACATGTGGTTTTTGTCTGAAGTGTTTGGAGAATCAGTAGCAAAGCCCAAGGATTTGGTTAGAGCGGGCAAACTGCTTTCTTTTGTTTTTTTAATATATACAGTTTATCTCAAAATTTTCCAGTCCCCTTAATCATTATTGCCATTCTATAGAGACCTTCTAGGTAAGCTGGTCAGGACACAGACCGTTAGCAGGGGAGACTGAGCTGATATTAAATCAGCCTTTGATTTTGTGCCTTGGTGGTGCGTAAGCACAAGATATTAATGACTGCAGAAAGGTTAAACTTTACGTGTCTTCCTGTTTATCACAAAGGTACAGGGTACAAACAGAAAGCAGTCTTGGCAGGCAGCAGGCTTGCAAAATCCATGTGCTGCTTATCTAAAGCTGTTTGTACTGAAATTCGATTGCTGTATATGAAGGTAAATACTTCAGAGTCCTAGGGAGTCTGAAGGGTAGTTCTTGATTCCCCACTACAGCAGGCTATGGCTTGGGTGCTTTGACACCTCCTAGCAACATCAGCCCAGTATGAAAACTGTTTTAAAAGTAGTAGACGTATTCAGAGCTTCCAAAGATTATTTAATTTTTGCTCTTATGAGTAGGCACAGTTAGGACTGACCTGTTCTTAACACATGCAAATAAAACAATAAAATAAGAATCTAATGTAACTGGGTGGGTTCTCTAACTCATGTCCAAGCAATAGATTTCAACATGTGATAATCCCAAGCATAAGAAGCCCTTTTCTAATGTTTAATTTGTTTCCTTTGCCACATTTTAAGCCTGGGGCTCCTACTTCTATTTACCAGGGATCTGGAGATACTACCTTTCTCTTTTGCAGCAGCCTTGTAATATTTAAGGGCTTATGATGTCCTCTTTCAATTTTCTCTTCTCTAGACTAAACAAATTCATTTCTTTCTAGTTTTCCTCAGGGATCATGTTTTCTAGACCTTAGATCTTTTTCAGAGCTCTCCTGCAGCCTGTTTCCAGTTTGTTCGTGTTTTTTTGAATGAGGCCCAGAACTGGGCACGGTCCTTGAGCTGATGCTTTCTGATCCTGAATATAGTGGAATATTTAACGGGTTTTACAGCTGTGATAGTTACATTTTTCAGCCATGATAGGAAGTTTATCTTTCTGCAGTTGTATGGCAATGTTCTGTGTACGAACCACAGTACGGAGGATGGAGCCCTTTAAGATATGCTGGAGCAGCTGGTCTTGCTCTAAATAGAGCTGCGAACTGGCAATGGGAAAATGCCTGCACTGATGGGTTTAAATAACCTACTAGGTGATGGAGAGCAACGAGGGCAAGACGACTGATGCTCCAGAGTGCCTGAAAAGGTACAGAGCAGCCGTCCCTAGGAGGAGGCTGGGATAACAGCACTGCTCCATGGCCTGCTGCTGGGACGAGAGTTTTGTTCGGTGGATTTAACCTGCCCCAGCCACTGTGGCATTTACTGTCCCTTCTTGTCATGGGGAAAGACCAAGGCTTATGCTTCACGATCTTTCTTGCAGAGCTGCAAAGGAGTGAGTGATTACACCAGCCCAGTGATGGACAAACCCACTTGGCAGAGTTGCTAGGGCAGAGTAAGGCCACGCAGTGTTACACCACGGGGTAATTCAGTGGCATCCCAAGGGAGGATTGCAGCTTAGGACTTCTCAGTCTGAAAGAGACAACAGTAGGAGCACTCAGGATCTTAGTCATTAGTGGCATGGGAGAAGATGGGTGGGGATCACTTGAGTACTAGGGGATCTCAAGTGACAGTGGTAGGTGACACTGGCCATTCTTCAGGACTCAGTTGTCTTTTCCTTATTTTCTAATTTATTTTAAATTGTTTCTACAGTTCAAGATCAACTTAAGTTTTAGCCTGATCTCTACTGTTGAAGACTTTCTTCTTGCACTCATCCCTTTTTGGCTCGTTTATTTGCTGGTTTAGGAGAAGAAGCGCATTGGTTGTAGGATGGGGTTAATCCTTATTAATGCGGTTTCTTAAATTTTTCAGCTGCTTGAGGAATCTTTGAGCTGCTTGGATTTCTGACAGAGGATTAATGTCAATAAGAAATGTGAAATCAGGACATCACAAGCCTCCTCATTCCCTAAACTATCAAACTAAGCTGCTCCCCAGAGAAGGGAGAAAAGGGAGAGAACATACACCTAGGTCTCAGTAGGGAAAAAGGAAAAGGTTAGTTTAGATTTTATCTTTGTACTTTTATAAATCTCTCAGAGCTAATTATTCAGTGCTAGAGTGCTTTGGTTTGTATTTCAGCCATTTTATTAATAAAGTTAGTAGGTTTTGTACCTTCTGTCTAACCATAGATGCTCTTAAGCATAAGCAAACAAAAGAGTGTGGAAATCCTGCTGGAACAAATAAGCTAATTTTTTTGTGTCTTTAAAACCAAAACAAAACACACACCTCATGTCGAAGGCTGTCTGTGTCCTTTTGCAAATGTAATGTGCAGGTTATATATAATATGAGGTTGTAGTGCAGTTGGTTTTTTCCTTCATCTTGCAGTTTTCCTATGCTGATTCTCCCTAACAGAAGAAAAAAGAGGCAAGGATGTTTAAAGGAGGAGAGGGGAAAAAAAATAAAGAAACATCTGAGCACCTCCTATTGTATGGAAGGAAACAGTTGAAAAATAACCCACAATGGAGCTTAGTGGCTGCCCACCTGCCTTTTCCTACTGTCATGATTTCTAGAAACATGGCACCATCCTTTCTGATTTTTCAGGGTCTTAGCCGTGTCTTCCTTCCTCCATGATATAGCCAAAGACTATCAATGGTTGTGTTTATTTTACTTTCTCTCTAGCTTATTCCCTTCTACACATGTATGTATTTAATTGCTCTGAAAACAGCTCTAAGTGTAGGAAACAGATAAAATAGCTCTAAGGGTAGGGAACAGAATACAGCTGAGATGAAATGTCTGAAATTGTTCAATAGCTATATTGGTAGAGAAGGTGCTAACCTGGGATCTACCTGATACCTTGGGAAGCGAGCCCTGCTGATGCTGAATGCTTCTGCACACATCGAAGAGGAACATGGTGGGCACTGGATTATCACCTGTGTAGAATTTGCGGGATAGATCAGACAGCCTAGTTCATCCCTCAAGCCAGAAGTGCTTTGGGGACACAGCTCTTCTTACTTATCAGGGAGAAAACAATTGGAAACATATTTTTTTTTCCACATAAGCTGGAATCCCCTAGGTGCAAACATATATCACGCTTTCTTGTGTATATAGGTTCCTGTTTAAGAATAGTTTCCTGGCAGTACGCTTCCGTTTGCACTGTACTGTGACAAACTGAGATTCTTCCAATGTCTTTCCACAAGGAATGCAAAGTTCAGAGCTGGGAGGGATTTGAGTTGTACCCTGTAATTACCATATCTATCCAGATGTCCTTTGCTGTTTTACTGGTGTATGTCATTCAGATTAGAGATTTAGGGTGCTTGGCACTTGCCTCACAAATAATGCAGCTCAGAGCTGTGTGCCACAAGCACCCAAATTCCTCATCTTTTCATAGGTGCCATGCTGAGAGATTGCACTATATCTTTTCTGGGATTTGGGGTGGTGGAGAGAGCAAGGGCTTAAAATTGGAGTTTAAAAAATAGAACCTCTTATGTGCTGCTTGCCTGTGGAGCACAAGCCTACATCAGTTCTGAAGCTGTGGCTGGTGAAGCTAACCTGCCTTTTAGATAGCAGTGCAGTTGACTCGGGTGAAATGCAGCGTCCCCTCATAGCTGCTCAGCAGATAGAAAACTTAACATCGTTCAGAGACGTTTACTTTTTCTGTTTGACAAACTCCCACGCATTCCTTGGAATGTATTTTAGGTGCTTTGCGGAGAGCATTCCCAGGGACTGTTCGAGGCATATCCTGATATTTCCTGAGGGGTCCTACAATATGCCAGACGCGCTCCAGAGACGAGACAGAGCAGCCATGCTCCTGGAGAGGTTTGGCAGACAGCATTTCCCTGTCACTGCTGGACATCGGTTCTGGCCTGCTCTGATTTATTGAGGTGGCAACGTGCTTTTCATAGATCACGAGCTTTATAGCAGTCATCATCTCTTAATATTTCCAGAACGGAATTACCTTTAAGATTTATGGGAACTAAATATCGTTTAATTTGCTCTTTTTTGCCCCATATGGATATAATATTTTCCTGAGAACTGTTCCTTTCCCTTCTTAAAGGAAGCAAACGTGTGAATTAAGTCTGTTTCCCTGTCTCTTTGGACAAGAGCGTTAAATATTACTGAGTAACAGTTGGTGTCCTGAGGCTGTTGCATTTTTTTCTAGAAAATTTTCTTTTTTACTTGTAGATAATGCAATAACAAGGCCATTGGTTACTTCACCCTTCTCTTTAGGCACCAATTCAGTCTACTGATAGTCATGTACAGAAGGGACACCAGAGAGGCATCAGATCAGGCCTGATGGTGCTTCACTGGCTTTTGAGAATTTCCCTGGGTAGTCCCAGGGGGATCTGTTCTTCCTCCTGGATTTACCAGGCACCTTATAAAGGGGGATCTGTGTTCATGAGAAACACTACTGCACCTCATACTACTGTAAATTGCCTTTCCCTGGTGTATGACTTGCAAATAGGCCAGTTAATTCCATCTGAAAATAATGCTAATTTCTGAGTCAAGTCTGATGTTACAGCATGCACCTTTTTTCTTGTGAAGTACTTTTGAATAGGTGAACTGAAGTGGCTAATTTGTTTGTTTGGTTTTTGTATATCTTTTATTACACTGTGCTACTCTGAAGAATTATTATAGGGAATTCTCTTGATTCTTGAGAGGAGAATAAAACGTGCACTTTCCGAAGCACCGGGGTTTTTCCTGAAGATTGCATATCCCAGCTGTAACCAGAGCAGCTTGGTGACCTCACAAACCAGCCCAAAGCTGTTGGTGACCCTCAGGCAGTGCCATCGTCCTTTGCTGTGGCTGCTGCTTGGGGAAAACAGAGGGTAAAAATGGGGAGCCATTCCATGGGACCTGCCTGCTGCCATCATTTCAAGTGGTAGCTCTTGAATTGTGTAAAAAACTTGCAAAGGTTCCTCCTGTTGATATTGGAAGGAGGTAGAGATGACTCCTGGGAGAGGCCCAGCAGTGTAACACAATACTTACATTTCAGTGCACCAAGATGCTTGAAAAGTCACCAGTACAAACATAAAGCTAATTTGTCAAATTATGGAAGTTCTTAGGATATTTTCAGGGTTTTATTGTATCCGCTTTGCTTGTTGTAGTTGGTTTAATAGTCCTGTGGGTTGTTTTTTTTGTTTGGTTGTTTTTTACTTAAGATCTTCAGAAGCTGTAATGTATCTGACACATCTTCCCTTCTTCCCTACTTTTTCCTAGATGGAATTATATAGATCCTTTCATATCCACAGCCCTTCTTTGGGCTCTGGAAAAACACTCCTTTCTTTCTAGAAGAGCCACATAATCTGTGCGTCCTTCTTTTATGGTTATAGATTGATTATCTTATTAAAGATCGCGTGGGTGGATGTGAAGCGGTATGCATGGGCAAGTTTGCATCTTCTATTCTTGATCTGTTAAATACTCTTGGTCTCTCTCTTCCCCATTCCTTGAGACTTCTGCAACCTCAGGTTTACTGGGTGTCTGTGATTGGACAGACAATATCGCAGTTTATAATTCAGAGTTTATTCCATCATTTCTTCACTGTGCTGCTATCTGAAATTGTGTGTACATAGCAGTGGCGTAGTGTAGATGAGTTTATCTTAAATCGGGTAGCTCAGGTCCAATAAGTTACCTGATATACAACCTGAGGGGGAAGGGTGAAACCATACCAATCGATGGGTACATCGAGCCCACTGCCAGATCAGCCAGGCTGTGCCTCTTTCAGGTAAGTGTACATCTTGTGGCTGTAGTGGAGATGTACTCTGTGACTCTGAACGTGGAGTACATTCCTTTCTTCATCTCTGTAGCACAGCATACTTGATATTGATCCAGAACATCCCTGCTACTGTTCTGGTATGATTGAATGCACAGATTTCTGATGGTATTAACACATTTGCTAGCAGTGATCGGTACATTCAGAAGTGGTCTAATATGGAGGTTTGTATTTCTGTAGTGTTTTTTGTCAAGTGCTAATTGTTTCCTTCTCTCTGACCACTTTACTAATTGTTTCTAGAAGGGACAAGTTTCGGTAGCTGCTGGGTTTTCTGTTGAGGGTATAATTAGGATAATGTATTCCCATACTGACATGGTTAAGAAGGACTAGTTCCCTCTTTTGTAAGTGATTTTGGATAGATCACAACTGTTTGGTTTGGCAAGAACATCTCTTGAATCATTTATATGTTAATGAATGCAGAAGAAAACACCTACATCTGTACTGAATTTCCATTCTCTGTAAACTGAGTGCGACTTCATGATCTGAACTGCTTCCCTTCTTGCCTTTGTTATGATAGCTGCTGTATATGTGCACATGAAAGAGGTAGAAGCAGCATTGAGAGCAGATACCTCCTGCTTTGTTTTCTGCACACCTCTGCCCAGTGCATTCACACCTGCACAGTACAGCGCTAGTAGCACACCTATATGCAATGAACAATGTAAAGGCAGCTCTGCCCCCCTTCCTCACGTGCTTTCACACACTGGCATGGAGATTCCACACATTGGCTTGTGGCTACAAAGCTTGGAGCAAAATCACGTAAACTCTGGTTGCAATTTATAACTCATTGTAACTAAATTAACAGCCAGACAATAGTGGGGAAGTTCAGCATGTCCTAAATCGTTGAATAGAAATGATCATGAGGCTCAGGATTTAAGCGTTTGGGGTGTCCTCATGGCACAGATTATGATGTATTTATTTTACTGCAGGCACCTTTGGTTAAAAGTAAAATCTTCTGTTGCAGTGTTGCCAGTGAGAATGTAAAGTCAGCACTTAGGTATTGATTCTCACAAGCTCCCTACCGAAATTTATCCTTCCTAGCTAAGGAATTAATTTCTCTCTCTTTTTGATTTCCTCAGGTTCTCGAAGCCGGCACCAATGTTCTTGGATGATTCCTTCAGGAGATGGGCTCGTATCAGGGACTTCGTACCCCCCTTTGGAATTAAAGGACAAGGTATGAGGGAATTATACAACTGTTGAAAAAGAATTGGGGGCTCTGCAGATGCTTACCCTGCCATCTTGTTTGTCCAGTTTGAAAGTTCAGTTGGTCCCTAGGGCTCTGCTTTTTTTTTTTCCCAGTGTTATAGAAAAATAGTGTACATGCAGCTCTCAGATACAGATAAATAGGGATTTTCACAGCTGGAACGTGGACCGCAGAGGCTGGGATTAGGGAGGATGGGTTAGTACACAGGGAGAGTCAGTGCAGCAATGGCAGTTTTGACCTACCACCACATTCTGGAGGAAGTGTTTTGACATCGACTGCCATAGTTTGTAGCATCTTGGCTGACAGCATCAGAGACAATCAGAGAGAGTCCAAATTGATTTAAAGTACTTTTTAACCATTAATTTGCTAAAGAACAGGTAAGGCTCATCTTTCTGAAGTTTTGGATCCTTGGGTTGACCACTGATATAAATCTTCTCATAGTGTTTGGTCATAACTATTTTAAAATTGTGCTACTTGTGCACTTGTATAGCAAATAGGAGAAATGTATTCAGATGCCTTGGCGACAATTTGCAATATATCCCATCCTCCAGCTGGAGCACGGTGGAAGGAGTTGCATTTCAGGTATGCTGTGGGACAGCAGGAGTGGTGCTGCTGGGGATGAGATGGGAGTCGGTAGCCCACCCAGCAGGTGGTGTATTTTGTGGGTGACACAAACTCCCCCCTGTCCTGTATGTGCCACCAAAGGCCTCTCTGGGCAAGTGGTGGTGGAGCAGAAGAGATGTGCTCTTAGCAGTGATTTTCTGCAGCCATCCTGAATTCTGATGTGTTTATTAAGAAGTGTTGGTGGCATTGCATCAGTTCCCATGATTTTTTTTGTCCCCTGACAAACTCAAGATTGCAGTTGGCTGGCCTCACCCCAGGGATCCAAATACCTGGGGCAGGAAGGACTGCAGCCACACAGGGCTTGAATCTGACTGTCTCTGTCCCTGGCCCTGGAAGCAGATGTGGTAGTTGTCTGTCAGAACAATCTCTGATCAAAACAAGGACTGGACTGACAAATTTCTTCTGGCTCACATTAATTCCCTTCTTTGTTTTGCATACGTCCATTTCTTGTCCAGTCAGTCTTTTGCAACTCAATAGTCAGCTAATTGCTGTCCTCTAAATCAACAAGCAAAGGTTCCTGTAAAGGCCGTAAGAAATAACACTGGCAGCACAAGTGGAAGCCTGCATTGACCACAGGAGGGCTAGTCCCCTGCTAATGGGTGCACAAGGTGTGCAAAGCTAGGGCATGCTGCCTGACCAACGTGGAGGTGGGATTTGCAGATTACACATGATGTCAGCCAGACTTAATAAAAATCATTCCGTTAAACTGAATCCAAATGGAGAAATTCACCAAAAGGGGATGACGGAATGGCTCTGGCAGCCTTTTTCCTGGGTTTGTTGCCAGCTTGTATCACCACCGCAATGTTATGTAAATCTGGTGTTTTATATTGGATTTCCTCAGTTAAAAAGAGAAATGAGAAATTGCCATTATTTAAATGGCTGAGAGCCGAAGCCATGGGACGGAAACAGTTGAATGGGTTATTTTTTTAATGCCCTCCCGGGACTGGATTTTGTGCCAAGTTTCAGTCTGGAGCAAGTTCTGTGTGTGGGAGGGTTGAATTATAAATCTCTGTAAGGCAGGATTTCTAATGGCTGTGCTGACAGCCTGCGAGTCCTAGCGATGCGAATGGCGCCCTTTCATGTTCCACATCACTTGGAATTCTTGCATCAGTCTTTTCTGGCCGGTCCCGCGGGACACGTTCGGGCTCAGCTGAGTGATTGGATGATGGGATCAGCACCTCATTAGGGCTTTCAGTCAGGGCAATCTTAACGATATCCAAACAACCGACCTAGGCAGGCAGCGGGGAGATAAGTCACGTGCTGGTGCGAGATGAAGTCTATCGGAGTGGGATGTGCATGGGAAAAAGCGTAGTCAGGGTGACTGAGAAAGTGTGGAGAGACGTGCCTGTGTTGAAACAGATGGGGCAGGAGTTTTGCTCTGTGCATATAGGAAGCCCAGTGACGCTAACAGCTGGGATTTCCGACGTGAATCACGCTGTGAAAGGTGGCTGGTGTTTACAGACACCGATTGTAACTGCCGTGGTAATGGGAAGATTTTACTGAGAACTTTGGTGAATATTCCCCAATGTTTTCAAGTTACTGTGACCTAGTCCAAGAGCAAAAATTTTTTGTGTGAAATACAGTTACAGGATGAGCTCACTTTCAGTAATGCTGCATATTCCAAGAAACTCATAGGAACTTCTCAGTGGTAGCTTGAAAGTACCAAAGTTAGGAAATAAGAGATTCTGAGCAGCTTGGAAGATAACAGCACCATTTCGGCTTTCTTTTATTAAACTTTCCTCCTCTTCTTCAGACGTCTAGCGAAAAGGTTTTCAAACTCATAGCTAAGTTTTACTTCTGAAATGAACTATTGCATTTCATGTCAGATTGGAAACTGCTGCTATCGTTAGTTAACCACCTCAGTCAGCTAAATGAAAGAAGCATGGCTATAAGCAGGTGGCTTCCCTGCTTCTTTATTAACAGGAGTTTCTGAAATGAGGTGAGAAGTAGGAACTTCTCTTGTGCAAACTCTTTTTGAACAGTAGTCCATGAGTGCCCTATACAACAAATCAGGTGAAGAGGGTTTTATGAGATGCAGTTGTACTTGTTTCTTAAACTGTCTTAAACAGGCAGGGAGTTCTTGTGCGTGTTGACTCTGATGCCACTGTTCACCAAAGACTTGGACTGAGAATTGATCCTAATTACCTGATCCCCATCCCAAACTACGTGGAACAAAAGCAGAGCTGAGAACTGTCAGGAGTCTTGGAGCTGATATAGCAGACTGAAGGTGTCATTGCATTCATCACACGTCTATTGCTCTCTCAGTGTGCAAATAAGGAAATTAATAAGTATGTCATATTTTTTGAAGAAGCACGAGTGTATTTGCTCATAGGTTTTAACACCACAAAGGGCCTCTACAAGTATCTGGCTGTTTGTGTAACAGTGGCTCTAGGTTTCACCCAGTGACTTATGCAGCCATGAGACTGTTTTTCAGAATCCAAGTCAAGACTTTCTAAATGATGAAGAATGACCACATTGTTGAACAGGAGACACTGTCACAATTGACTGTGCTTACTATAAGAAATAAAGTTGTTAGTGCTATGATGAGCTTTGTTGTCTCTTACTACGTGACTTGACAGAACCTAGAAATGGGATGTGCCTCTGTGAGTGCTTGGAAATAATGATTGCATCTCTATTAATAAATAAAATAGTTGTCCTCTGGAACTGAAGGCAGTTGAGCTCATTGTTCAAACAGGTTAACTCCCTATGGCCCCCCTCACTCCCCTACAAAGAAAAAGAGGGTGGTTATATTTAGGTTTCCTATCAAGAAAAGGTCATTCACCTATATTAGCCTCTGAACCTGTGAATGAATTAGAATAATGCAAATGTCCTGGTGGAGAGCTGCAGGGACTGTGCTAGCAATTTAATAGGGCACTTATGGGACAGCGTGGGCCCTTGCCCTGCTGCCTGTTTGTTTATTAGCGTGTATGCAGCCAAAATGAGGGCTATCCTTCAGGAACACGATGAAATTAGTCAGCTTTGAGAGCTGTCAAGAAGATCAAATTGTTAACAAGAAGCTGGAACTGTAAAAGCTACAGATGTCAAGATGTCCTGTGGGGGACATCTCAAACCGCTGAGCACCCTCCTGTGTCCCAGGCTATTGTTTCAGCACTGCCTTGGATGTTGGAGTGCCTCCCGCGTTTCATCATTTGCAGGGGTCTAATTTGCTCTTAGGAATGCTTTTTTCCCAGCACTCACCAGGCCTGCTCTTGTAGCTTTTTCTGTGAAGAACAAGGAGATTGGTTGGGTTTTACTTTAAATTGAAATTTCTGCTCATGTATTTGCACTCTTTTCTAGCAGTACTTCTATCGGTGTGGCTTAGGGAGGTATGCACATGCACATGTTGTCCATATTGTTGCGGATCCTCTGGCAAGTGCACTGCTTTCAGGGTTAAATTTGTCAATGAATAAGCAATGGAAAAATAGTTTATAGTGTTAGTGAGATTATTAATCCCAGAGGGCCTCCTCCCCAAATTTACCTCTCTAGCTAAAGCAAAAGGAAAGAGTTATTTGAAGAAGGGCAGCAAACAAGACTGGAGAAATACCTGGCTATTAATAGTATTTCTCAGTACATGTGGCTTAAAGAAGGCTTTCCTAAGAAATAGTAGCTAGTATCTGGCATCATCTCTGTGTAATAAGGACGGGAGTTGCTGGAGTTTTTATTTTGAACTTAAGCAAAAACATATGGCATAGCATATGCTTAAAAACCTAAACAACTATGATACATGTAATATCTCCTTCATGTGTTTAGTCATTGTGTCACTGCATAGCAGTAATTATGTGTCCTCACTTCTACCTTTGCTCCTGCTAGATCACTGTAAGCAGAGAGGCTGTTTTGTTGGCCCAGGATCAGTTTGTCTTTGAAGGCGATACTTATTTCTCACTGTCATGCCACCGTCTCAGAATTTGCTCTCACCACCAATTTACAAAGCCATTTCACCCCCACTGTAGTATGAGAATATTTTAAGAACATGAGAATATTAAGAACATACTTGAAATGCTACAGTTTTATTGAATGTAATAAGTTGTAGTACTGGCCAGGAGACTTTGTATTTTCATCTGATACAAGAGAGACATTGCCCAGAGCACCAATACTAATATATTGTGCAATGGTTAATTGTTCTCATACTCGGTTTTATTTGGATGTTTTTCTTTGTGTGAATGCTGCTGGGAAGAACCATGGTTCAGTGCTGCTTAGCAGTGTTTTCATTAGTCTCATGGGGGAGAGGTCATGCATCTTCAGTGAAAATGTTGAGTTTTCAGGCGTGCATATGGTATATTTGGTATAGCAAAATGTTATCAGGAAAAAAAATCTCTTTTCTTTTCATGCATGTTCTTTTCTTGCATATTTCTTTTTTCTTCCACATCAACTTTCTTGGCGTGAACAATATTTTATCTGTGAGAAAACATATTCACTTGGTCATCACAATTAAAATTTACAACTGACCCAAAAAAAGCACCATCAGAAAAGTAGGTCTTTCCCAACCTACCCTTCCAGCTCTTTGTAGAGGCTGGAGTACTACATGCAAACACCTTCCCTACCTTTTGACTCGTTCTACTTGATAATGGCGTGTCTGTTTTCTACTTTTATTTTCCAATTTCGTCTTGATTTAGTTAGCTGCACGCTGTTGTATGGATGATTTTCCTACTGTGAGCATTTTTTTGTTCTTCACTTGTTCTTAACTAAACAAGAAGCATAAAGATGTATAGATGTTAATTCTGTTCAGCATAGGTATTAATATAAGATTGTTTCTCTGCAAGTTTGATTGAGGCAGATTGCTGAACTATTTTCTACTAGAATTTTACGCTTGACCAAAATTGGTAATAGTTGCCATTATCACATGGGAATATATCTATAAAAATGTTGCTATTTCCCCCAGGGAATCTAGCTGATTTTATAACCTCAAGAAATTAAATGAGAGGTTTGAGGCAGGGGGAAAGGTTCAAGTTTCAGAAGAGGTAGAGGATCAACATTTCATTATTGCCTCCAAAGGGAAGTTGTGTCATCAGTTTTGAAGTTAAATCATCCCTCACTCTTGAGCTCTCTTGATGAAAGTACAAGCCTCCAGTGGAGTCCCTTATTTCGATTAAAATTAATGTGTTACTGTTGAATGTACTTAAAGAATAGTTCTTCTCCTAACCCGTTGAGAAGCAAAATGTGCCTGAGGGAGATCTCAAACCCCAAGTTCCCAGTTAATTGAATGACTCCAAATTAAGGTTCTTCCCAGAAGTGTTGAAACGCAATTGAGACATGGATGTTATCCCTCTCTCTTACCTCTTAGAGGGAAGAGCAGGTGTCCTCTAGCTGTCCTAAGTGCCATATTGTAATGGTTCTGCAAGGCTCAGGAGAATTAGAAATCACTGTAGTAGTTGTTGATGAAGTTTTTGTCCTTGAAGACATTGCCTGGTCACTGTGAAGGGGCATCAAAAATGCAGCAACAAGAGGAAGAACAGCCCTCTTTTAGCAACTGTATTTATTTTCCCTCGTCTTTGGACAGCATGTTATGAATCCTTCAAGGTTCACTTTCATTTGTCATGAATTAGCCTGTTTCTACAGCCTTTATTGCTTCCTGAGCACCAGACTTGAGTTTGGATCAAAATGGTTAATGCATGGCTATTGCAAAATGCTGCCCATTTTCTGGCATAATTGTTTTTTAAATTAGTGCTCCAACTTTCCGAGCCCTGGGATTATGTTGGGAACTAAACTTGTATTCTGAAAAAACAAACTCTTGGTTGTGAAGAAAAGCTTGAAAAAAAAATCCCTGAAGGCTCTAAAACTACGATGTAAATCAAGAGTCTAGATGTTTTGTATTTTATTTATATCTTATTAAAAAAAAAAAAAAAAAAAAAAAAAAGACCTTAAGGGCTTTCCCGAGCTTACATTTAATGCATGCCAGGTTTTCCTAAAATTGTTATTGCTTCTTCAGGCTTTTTTTTTTTTTTTTCTGTCTCTTGATTTGTATTTTATATCTATGCAACAGTAAATACATGTTTATCAATAAGATTAAAAATCATCAATGGAATTATTGTGGTATTAGAAGTAGTGATGGCTTGAAGTGCTGTTGTTAAAGTGTATCTCAAGTAACCAACTGAAATCTGGCACAGCGATGACCTTAAGAAAGCGTTGTCTTGTGTTTACACACGAGCTGATGTGGGGACGGAGCCCTGCAGTTTGTTGTGAGCTGCCTCGGAGAGCCAGTTCACATGTTAGCAATATGCTTCCAAGTTCTGGAAGTCTTTGTAGCTGCTTTCTCCTGCACAGACATCATAAAGTTAGCTGATCAATAACAAGCAGTGCTGCGAGGAATTTCGGACTCGCTTTGATATCTGTTTTACTCGCTGCATTCTTAGCTTCTCTAAAATACAAATGGTGTTGTGTGGCTACAGCTGGATGTGATGTTTCTGGAGGGAGCTGGAAGACGGAGCACATGGTGGGACCTGAGGCCACGGCCTCGTGCTGAGCATCAGGGTGGGGAATTACAGAATGGCTGAGGTGGGAAGGGACCTCTGGAGGTCACCTAGTCCAACCCCCTTGCTCAGGTGGGGTCCCCTGGAGCGCATTACCCAGGATTGTGTCCAGAAGGCTTTTGACTATAACATCACTCCTCCGCTCCCATACAGAGTGAGATCCTAAGGACAAAAATGCCAGAGAAGGACTTTATATGGGGATAAACTTGGGTTTTATGGGGTAGTGTAAAAAAATAAAGTATGGATTGAGTTTGTGCTTATGTCTTGTTTGCAAATATTGAGACTTGTTTCATCCATAGCTTAAATAGCATTTAGCCTGCTCCCCCCACAAAGCTAACAGGCATGTGGCATTCCATTATCATGGGGACAGTGACCATATGCAGAGGAGATGGCATGCCTCAGGGCTGTCTGTCAACCTCACCCCAGTCAGTGGATTCCCAAAAGCTGAAGTTCACAAGTGGTGGCTGGAGGTGAGGAGGCTGGGTGACCACACGTGGAGGTGGGCACCGACCAGGGCTTGCAGAGCACCACAGAGGAACACAGCTCCCTGACCCTGGGACATGCTATTCAAGTTCTTTTTGGTGGCAGTAAAGGCATGTAGACTTTCCTGATTTGAGAGAAAGATGGCTGGTGTGGAATATTTGAAAAATAGCCTCTTCTCTCGGCCATTTGAGAGTGCGTGAGCAGCTCGATGTGTTTGCTTTTAAGGCAGGCAGAAGGTAGGTCCTGTGAGATGGCTGCAGTACGCCCTGTGGAGTGAAAAGGTCTCCATTTTTTTATGATACTAGCAAGAAGCTTATGCATTAGAAACAACAGTGTTAAGTGTTGTTGACATTTACAGTGAAGGTCTCCACTCTTCCACATAAATAACAGATAAAAATGCTAGAATTCAGACTCGGGCTGGTTCTCACTGTGTGGTCACTGCCCGCCTAATTTCGAACTATTTACTTATAGTTTTTCCAAATGTCTGAAAATTTCAGGGTCAACCTGAAGTCAAGATGTACTCGAGTTCAGAGAAATCGTGCAGTCCTGAGATGCTTTTGAATCTTCTGATGTTATAAGGAGAACTGATAGAATGTGTCATGATAACTTGGGATTCTTAGATAAATTTAGTCAACTCCTCCTCTAGATAGGAGGAAAATGTGCAGAGGCTTACTGCTCTGTTTGTATAGTAATAGTGTGCGCATAGTGGTTGATAGACAAATGGGTTAAACAATCTCCCTTGCTCCCCAGTAACCTAAATTCTCCGTGACAAGAGAAAAAGTATAATAAACAGAAACTTCAACTGCGGAAAGCTGTCATAGATCCCTTGCCCTGGTGATGTGCTCGTTATTTAATAATGGGAGAAAAATGGGCCTTTGGTGACTGTGCCCTCCAAGGAGCTGCAGAGATGCAGCTTGTGCATCATCGACTTGATTGCAAGGGAGACAAAATGATTCCTATCCAGCTCAGTGCTGGTGGAAGACCCATCTTTACCCTCACTGCTTCTTAAGCTGTTTGGTGGGAAGTAAGGTGGACAAAGGGATGCTCATGTATTTTGTCCTCCGTTCTTGTTGGGCAGCACTCCCTGCCTCCCAGGGCAGAAGGGAGGAATGCACTACTTTGACTTTGAGGGATGAATCCCAGGCAGTTAGATATGAAGAAAGCTTGTATTATTTTAACTTACCTTTTCATTCAAAAATTAATTTAAAATGTGTGCTGTCCAAGAAAAATAACACAAATACCAATAATTAAGGTATTTGTCCCTATCACTTGCAGGATCTGGTTTGTTCTTATTTGTGTGATTTTTGATCTTCGGAGAAGCCATGCTTAGATGCTTTCCTTTCCCAAGACAGCTAACACCTGCAGGACGATTGCACTGACATTTAAACATCAATGTTTTCCTGTGGTCTGAAGAAAGGATTTAGTCTTGGTAATACCTGCCTTGAATCTTACAGTATGAACAGGAAGAACAGTGCACAGCAAGTGTTGCTGCTGTTGGCTTTCCTAAGCCTCCAAGCAGTTCCCAAAACTGTGGCCACTGAATGGCTGTTGGATGATCTGTGTCTGCTCCAGCCCCCTTTTGTGCCCGCAGCGAGGGCAGGTGGCAAGTTCTGCCTGCTCGGAGCTGAGCTGCCACGCAGCCCTGCAGTCTCTGCACCGTGCTCTCCAGGGTTCGTGTTTCTAGGCGTGCGGTGCCAAGACATGTCTGCAGGGCTGGTTCGCTGGGGTTCTGCACCGAACAAAAGTAGCTGAAACTTTTCCAGATGGGAAATGGTTCGCAAAGAATGAGACCTGCCTGAATGGGGATGTGCCTGAGCTAATGAGTTCTGTTACACCTGAGCTGGCTGCGTGCCTGGGCCCTGGAAGCGAGAGGTGAGTGCACGCATACCTGTTGCTTGTAACAGGAAGGATTTTTATCTTTTGTAGTACTCAGAACATGTATACTCAAGCCCCTCCCGGCCCCTCCTCAGTGCACTGGTGTACGAGGCAGAGCACACCCACCACTGTCTGCTCTTCTCATTTGCCAGGCACGAGAGAAGTTGTGCCTGGGCTGGTGCTGTGTCTGCATCCATGCCTCACTTTATTCATAACCTGGGTGAACCATCTACCAAAAAAACCCCACAAGTTGGTTGTGTAGCTGTTGCTCTAATAAAACGATCTTTCTTTTGAGCATGGTTCCATTTAAAGCAATACCCAATTGGTACCCTTAAAGATAATAGTAAAATAGATTGAGAAAAACTGACAGTTATCGGAAATAAAACGTGCTCTTCCGAAACACTGTCCTTGGACTGCTCTGTTCAGATTCCTTTGGCTTTTGCTGTGTTCAGTGCAAATAGGTTACCGGTGCCAAATGCACATGCCCCCCTCAGCAGCAGTGCAGTGTCCAGCTTCTAGCAGAGTTCAGCTCAGGTGAAAAGATCTAGTGCTTCCCCCTTGCTTGGACCATTAGCTTTCCCTGCTAGTGCTTGTGGCTCCTGTACCTGACTTCCAGTGAGGATGTTGGAGTAGAGAAACCAGCACTGAGGGCACCTGTGCTCCTTCATTCCTGCCACACGTCAATATTTGGCAATGAAGGACTTTTCCTGAGCTTCAGGCAGCAGGTTTGAACGATAACGCTGTGATTTGTGCAACTTCCAAACCTCTCAGGTGCAACGTGTTAGATTGTGGTGGTTGCTGAAAAATTGTTTCCCATTTCACTATTCCTAAGCTTTGCTGAATATCCTATCTTGTTGTTTGTTTTGTTTGTGTTTTCTCTCTGGATGATGGGAATGGGGAGCATCCCAACCCCAACCGCTGCCATATCCAGTCCTAAAGTAGTCATGTTTCATTCCTGAATGTTCGCTATGAAGGCATTACTAATTAGCTGGCAAGCTGTGAAAAACAGAATTGTTTGAGTGCATTAGTCAACTGTATCCCATGTGCTTTTTAATATAATGTAACGGATGGCCTCCAAGAAGTGCAGGGTGTTAATCTGTGGGTGGTAGAGCAAACCTGGCATAACAAAAGCTTGGTAGATGGGAGGCTGCAGCCCTTGACATGTGATCCTTTGATCTCTTTTTTCTGAGAGTATGGGAAAACAACCACAGAAACGTATACCATCCACGGAAGAGGCAGGCCAAGGAGAGGACTGTGGCATGGAGCCATTAGAGGTCACAGCAACCTACTGCTGTTGCTGAAGACATAGGGAAATAGCATTCCTGCTGGAGAGGGAGTCTGCTATCAACGTGTCAGAAAAAAAAAATCTTCAGATGAAGGAAAAATTTAAAAAGCTACATTATTTTGTTAGCAAAATATGTTGCTTTTACTCTACAATTTTTTTTTTTTTTTCCCGTAGTCTACTCCAAAATAAGATCTTCTGAAAGTAATCTCAGTCCCCAGCTTGCAACAGTTGGCAGGGGCTGTCAGTAATGCCATGTCAAAAAATCCCAAATTTGAAGTAACCATTAGTCATTTTCTGTTTATCACCTTTGTATGTCTGCCTCATGTCTCGCTGGTTTGTTGTCAGGCTCAGTTATTTGGCAGGTGGGCTGCCTCAGACCTGTGTTTGTCCCACATCCTCACCCTGTGCTTTCTGCAGTGATGGAGCAAAGCCAGCACATAAGAACAGAAATCCCTGTTTGAAAGGGACAGCCCCTAACTGCGCCAAATGCCCAAAGTAGTGTCAGGAAAAATATTAAAGTTCAGTGTAAATAATAATTTGATGTCAATCTTTTTAATGTTGCTGTGTCACTTTTAATCTTTTATGAAGAAATGACATTTGCTCTTTTGGACTGGTTGTTCCTAGGAACCTTTGAACCAGTTGACCAAGGCATTTAGGGAAAGGATGTGACAGATATCTATAATCTCCTGAGGAAAGTGGAAGGGACTGATTGTTCACAGTCTTTTCCAGTATAAATGAAGGTAGGAGTAGCCAGATTCAGAATCAGGAAAGGGAAGTGACTGAGAGTCCATATGGATCCAGGAGGACTCTGAGCTCATAGGACAGAAATCACTGCAGGTTGCCAGATCCATAGGAGCTATACCTGATGTGCAGAACCCTGATATGAAAATAGCTAAATTCTAGAGGATTATTTGAGAGAAGCACTATGTCTGTTTGCTTTGTTCTTGTGCTCTTAGGCAGCTGCTTAAGGCAGCAGTTAGAGCCAGGATTTGGGGACAGACAGACTGTCTGAACTAGTGCAGCCGTTCTGGAGTTCCTGGTACATCTGTAAACCCAGGCTAGCCAGAGCATTGCTGCTGCATGGACGGGACGTGATGGAGTTTGGATCTTTATGGGGGAGAGAGGTTGAAGAAACTTGGTATGAAGGATGAATCTAGAAGGGAGCAGACTCCACAGCTTCCAGAGTTTATAGATTTATTTATGTGTAATCATTGTGCTTCTGTAATTTAATACGTTTAATATGGGCATGTGTCTATGCTTGCATAACTAACACCATCTGGTTGCTGCAGTGTTCTCTGGGTATCAGTTTAGGCTTTGTGGCTCCATGGGCATTTCTTTAAGCAGCTGTGATGGTTTAATTGGATTCTGCCATGAAGAAAGCCAGACTGAGGAACTGAACTAAAAGTAACTAAGCAAAATAAAACTAAATAAAAAGTAAATACAAATACAAAAGCGAAATCTAACTAAACTAGAAGTATAAACTAAAAGTAACCCAGCAAAATAGAAAGCATTAATTTTAATGTGTTTCTGTTCCTGCATCCAGTTCACCACTCAGCTGTGTAAAAGCTTGCATGAAGCAAGCACTGGCAGTGGTATTGGCTTTTTCATGTCTGAAGTGTTTGTGGGACTGCAATCCCAGGGAAGTGGGTGTGAAACCACTGCCTTAAACTGGAATTTTTTTCCTTGCACCCTCTCTGTGCAAGTCTCTGGTGCACTCTGTCAGAATTTGGCACCTCATGTGTCTTTGCAGTCAGTGTGTGAAGGTCATTGTCCAAATGAAATAGGAATATGCGAGTTCAAGCGGTTATTCGTGATGAGAACCTTATTTCAGTCCCTCCAAGTAAGTGCTTCAGAAGCCTTACATCCCTTTGTTTTTCATTTCCGCTCGAAGTGAGTTCTTCCTAATGTCTTCTTCCTTTCTCCCCAGATAATCTGATCAAAGCCATCCTGTCAGCAACCAAAGATTACCGTCTAACTCCAGCTCTTGACAGGTAAGATGAGACCTTTCAGAGTAGGAGGAATTGAAGCAATTATTTTCCCTGTCCTAAATAAATGTTGCCAGAGATTGCCTGTGCCTTGGAGGTGGATCAGGAGCTGGAAAGAGTCCTCTTTCCAGTAAATCTGTAAACTCTGGAGGCCTTTAAGTCAAGCATAAGTGGAAAAAACAGCCTTTACCTTTTGACTATTTCCTAGTCTTTTGTTCCCTGTGGTATCACAGTACACTCTCTTGCCTATTTTTCAAATAAGTAAATAGCTGCTTTTCAATAAACACATTCTTTTTCAGCCTTTCTGACAAAGAAATAGGATCACAAGGACCTCTTAGCGGGAAAGAAGGGGCTGGCTTGTTTTAACAATGTTTCATGAATTCCTCACTCTTAAAGCAGGAATGTGTGATTGTGTTGTCCCAGCCTGTGCCAGGATGCGATAGCAATTCTCTTGGGTCCTGAGGTATTTGGACTGATGCCTTTGGAAGAAGCTCCTGTGATTCTTCAGTCCTATTTCTAGAGCTTGCTTCTGAGACTCACTGACATGTTAATGATCAGCTTTCCAATGATACTCCTCTAGTCTTTCCTATATTTGCTTTACTGTCATTCCTATCCCTTGCCCTGCAGTTCTGGTTCAGTGCCACCTCCCGGACTGGAGGTGGTTTCCTTGAGAAGCTGTCGGAGTTTTTCACTGGGACACGCTTTCTTTCACAAGTCCTCATACTACTCCTTTCCAAGCAGCTTCCTTGAACGCAGGCTAGCAACACAATTCCTGCTTTCTAAACACCTTGGTTTTATTTCCTGGCCCAGCATCCCCTCTGTCCACTTTTCCATGACGAAGTTCAGAAGCTTTTCCAGCCTTTCCATAACTCTCCACATCTCGCACGTTGATTGTAGAGCTTGCCAACTATGGTTAGAGTTGGGAGTTCATCTCTGTGTTGAAAGTTTTTTCTTTTATTTTTATTTTTTGCAATCCATGTGCTAATTTAGGTTGCTTTGAAGTTTGTCTTCTCTCACAGCAATGCCGGATACACTTAGCCTTCAGAATATGGATTAATTTGGGAAATGATGTCCAGAAGGCAAAATCATTTCACAAATGACCTTTGAGATTTTACACACAATTGAGTCTCACCCATCTGGGATTTATCTCAGCCCTGGTTGGAGAGTTAAGATTTTAATCTGTTGAAAAATCTACAGATAGACACTTTCAAAAGTTTGCTCATGGGAAATAAGTGTTAATGACATGGAGGGCAGGTGAAATATTCGTGCAGTGAGAGTTAATGTAGTAGCGACTCTTGCTGCTCACCTGTTTTTTGAGGGGTGGGATGTTGTTGTGTTTTTTGTTGTTATTGCTGTTGTGCTTTTTTTTTAAAGTCCTTTCTCAGGAGATTGTGAGATACAGCCACACTAGCACCAGCTGCTCACTTTTTTTTTTGTTTTCTTTATAATGGCTTTGGTGTAGAGACAGGAGAGACTTAACACTTAGGTTTGCGTGCTTGTACATAGACTGGGGAAATACTGTTTCCTTTGGAACTTCTGTGGTAAACGCAGAGCAGTGGATATTGAATGTCAAGTATGCATTTCTTTTAGCAGCCCAGAAGCCAGGTGCAGGGAGATCAGTCTCTTCTGGGGCTGTGCAAACTGTGTATGCACACACATGCATGTTGGCACCCTGAGAACAGGGTGCTGCAATGCTCTACTGCAGTCAAGTAGGCGTTGTAGGAGAAGGCATAACGTATCTTCTGAGCTGATGGAAGCAGGTGGATTACTGCTAGCTGTGGTCATCTCTGGATGTTGTTTTCCCCATTCAGTGGGGCAAATGGGCCACTTCATGTGTCTGTATCTCTGGGCAGTAAGTGCTTTTTTCCTCAAATGAAGTGAATGCAATTTTCCTTGTCATTTCTTACCTGTTTCCTGAGTCAGCCTCTGATGGGGATGGCAGCTAGGTGAGATAGCACTCCTTTGTGTGCTCAATTCCAGCTGCTGTGTGCATGCTTTGGGATCAAATACCTCCTGTGGCATTTCCAAGTGAGCAAGTCTTATAAAGGAAGAGAAAAATTGAAGCTGGTGTGGGAGAAAGGGACAAGAAAGGCTTGGAAATTGCAAAGTGAGAACCTGAAGCAGTAGGTAGATGGAGTTGCAGCAAAGGGGCTTGGGTATGCTTCCCAGGATGTTCTCTGGTGTGCTTATTGATGAATTACAGTGCTGGCAGCAAGGGGCCTGCACTATTTTGGATTCCAAAAGAGCTGATGGGGCAGGCTGTTGAGGGAAGGCTATCTACTTTCCGATCTTGGCTCAAGCTCCAAGCAGAGACAACAGTTCATTCATTCCAGTTCATTCCTGCCTTGGTTGAAGCGGTCAACTTCAGAGCTAACCAAAACTTAAAGCACATTACTGAGGGCATTACCCAAATACCTCATGAACACTGACAGGCATGGGGCATCAACTGCCTCGCCAGGAACCCTGTTCCAGTCTTTGGCCACTTCCGCAGTAAAGACATTTTTCTCAATACCTTGTCTGAAGGGAGATTTTAAAGTGAGCCTATTTTAAAGGTTTCTCTCCTAACCTAGATCGTTTCAGTGACCTCACTTACAGAGCTCTCCTCCCACTGAGCAGTGGCGCTGGCACAGCATTGGAGCAGCAGCATGAGAGGCAGAGGGCTAGGGCTGGGTGGGGAGGGTGAGCACTGCTCAGTCTATTGAAGCAAGCGTTCATGTAACCACACGCTGAACGCAGCTTTCCCGGGGGAAGGGAGGGAGAGGCAGGGGAGGTGAGGTCAGAGCAGTGCGTGAGAGCATAGGAAGGAAAGAGGAGATTAGGGCTGTTTGGGGGGGGAACCTACACCAAGCCTTAAGTCTCGTCCCCACCCAAGCTTCTCCATTTCTGAGCTCCTCCACAAAGCTACCCCTTGGAGATGTTACCTTTGCTTACGTCCTAGAAGCCCTGGAAGTGAACTTGTTTGTTTAATTACCCCTGTGCCAAAAGGGCATCCTGATGCACCTTTCCTGACACAATGTACCGATGTGGTGCTGAAATGAGGCAAACTCAATCCTTCCGGGTATGCGTACACCTTTCATCATCCCAAAACAGCTTTGTCAACTCACTCCAACTAATCCCTCCATTGTGAACAGAGTCGTGTTAATAACTTGCAGCAGCTGGAGGGCACGCGAACAAATGCTACAGTTCAAGTCTGTAGCAGTGCAAGTGATGCTGTGCTTTCTTAGCCATTCTTCGTGTCAGCTTTATTATGGCACGTTTTGTGTTGTACTGCTTCTGGGAACGTGTTCCTGTTCCAGGGCAGGAGGTAGGTAACGTTGCAGCTCTCTTTGTGAGGGTAGTTGCAACTCAGCACTGAGCTTTTCTGAAGAAGACTGGAGATCCAGGGGGCATCCTGTGGAATTAGTGTCCTCTTCTTTTGGTGCTGGCCTATCTTTGTCCCTAGCACAGGTGTTCACAGGCCTTGTCTTTGACACTTCTGGGTTATCTTGTCCTCTGGCTTTTCCAAGCCCATTTATACCCTTCTTGGTTTTGCTGTTTTAGTGGTTCCTCCAGTGGCCTACCCCTCATTCTGCAAATCAAGCTTGATTTCCAGTTGCCCAGCTCTTTTGCTAGCTGGCCTTCAACAGATTTTGGGTTTAAATTTCTGTGGTGACTGCCTATAAATTTCATAGGAATGACATAAATCCAAAAATCTAATTGACCATTTTGTATTGCCTCCAGATAACAATGAAGGAAAACCGAGGGTTTACACTTACAACTAAATATTTACTAGCACAGCATGTAAGCTAACAAGTGAGGAAGGAACCTGGTAGAGCAGGAGAGGAAGTGTCTGTGTCCCCATCTCATATTGGTAGCACCAGTCTAAGGAGCAGCAGCCAGACCAAACCAGGACGTGCTATGCCTCCCTAAGCACCAGTTGCCCTAAAGACGTATTTTTTCTAATTACTCTGTTATATCTTTCCTCAAAGCTTTCAGTTCCAGACTTGCGTAATGGAAGGCTTTGTGGTTTTTTTCCCCTTACAAATCCCTAAAGGGTTTTGACAAGGAAGGAAGAGGAAGTAGCAATTGCTACAATGCATACACGTGTTTACAGTACCGTATTGTTCAAGAAGGTCTGCGTGAATTCTGGTTTTGGTGTAGATGAACTCAACCTCTAAGCATCTGTGTCAGAGGCTGCACATCTGGCTCCAGTTCCCAGCTTAGGGCTTTTGGGAAAGTCTGGCGTGGAAAGTCCGTGACCCTCCTTCATACCACCCTGGTAGCAAGCTGGAACCTGGGCCGTGTCGGACGTTTCACTACTTGAGCTGTTCTGGAAAAGACATCCAGGGTTGACGTGATATGTACACAAACCCAAAGGTGTTTGCACACCGTTTGGGGGAAACAATTGAGCTGGGGAACCGATGCTGCCCACACGGATGAAATTTGCCTGGAGCCAGCAGTGTCTTTGTGGGTTTCCTGTGCTCAGGCACTGTCAGTGCTTGCTGTGAAGGGATTCAGCTACACTAGTACCAAGTGTCCAAGTTTCTGGTCATGTTTGATGCCTGACACATCCCATTTCTGGTCAGGTTTGATGCCTGACACATCCCTGCTGAATGTTTCCTTTTTGCAGCGCCATCAGGGTAGCCCTACAATCTTCTGTGCCCCACAGTGTGGTTGCCGAAGCTGGTGAGACTGAGCCAGCTTACTTGTCTGCCTCTCTTGAGCCAAACAGTCCTGGTTGCCCAGACTTAACATTCGTGCCCAACGTGCAGAACCTAGGCAAAGTCCAAGACTTGCCATACCTTCGTCACGTGCACCTGAGGAATGCCATCTGCACCCAACTTGTGCTTTCTGGGTGTGCAGCAGATACTTCTGGCATGGTGGTGACAGTATGTAAAGTACTTATCAAAAATATAAGAAAAAGACAGTAGAAGATCAAAGACGAGAGCTTAGTGTCAGAAAGAAATGAAAATTTGATCTGCAGACTTGAGGAGATGGATTTTTTTGGATGAAGAGAGAGTGATGGTATCCCATTTGACAGCAATGATGGAATGTTTTGTTTATTTTTATTAGAACTGTCAGGATGTTAAATAGCAATTATATCTTTTTAAATCAGTAAGCACTGGAAAGTATTTAAAGAGTTAAGTAAGGAGGGTTTTTTGTTATTACCGTTTGCTTTTTAACCCTTCTTGGAATTTTGGCTAGAACAGCAAATGTGCCATTCATGGGGAGATATAAGAGATGAGATGTTGGTTTTGTAAGTTGATTAACTCTTTTTTGCAGAAAAAACACTGGGAAGTTTGATATGGGACAGAGCTAGGATGGCAGCATAATTTATGTTAGTTATCTTGGGTTTTATGAAGATAAAACCTTGTCATGTAGGTGGGATTTATTTTTTTAAGATAAAGTAGAAACTTGATAAAATAGAAGCTTGATAAAGGTAACCTTTTAAAGATAGGCATTATTTATGTCTTAGTCCAGCATTTTGTTCTGATTCTATGCAACATCTTTGCAGATATGGCAGCTTCTTAGGAATGGAATATGAGACACAGCTTCAAAAAGCTACTGTCAGGGTTGAGAATTAATCCTTTAGTGACACTTCTGCTGTCAGCCTGCTGGCAGGTATTCTCAGTGACTAAGACTGACTTGCAGGAAATGTAAAATTGCACTAAAATTGCCAAAGACTGGGGCAGTAAGGAGTAGGAGGTTTGGATCAGTCTAGACCTCTGCTTCTTTAATGAGCCAACCCAAAAGTCAGACACCTCAGAGGGGACATCGCAGATCGCATTTACAAGGTGAGGATTATATTCTGCCAACCCATGGTTATAAAATGAGCACTGAGGTGATCTATGTAAAATATCTGTGTGAAAGGGACCCTGCTTTTGAGCAGCATTAGCTCCGCATGCTGGTGCTCCAGAGGCAGTGCTTCAGAGGTTTGGGGCGAAGTTGAAAAGGGTTCAGAGAGGTGCTGCAAATGTGACTCAAGATCTAGGAGAGCTGCCATCGCGTGAGACATGCGATGAACTCGATCCAGTTCGTACGGTCAACAGAAAGTTAAGAATGGGCTTTGATCGGTCTACAAGTACTGTGTGGGAACGGGGCCATCAAGAGAGGCCACTCGAACGGCTTTGGCTGGTGGAACTGGCTCTTCCCTCGTGCAGCAGCTCGTGCTCACCAGTCTGCCCCGGGACGGACGATCCACCTCGAGGCAGATGTTTACACGCAGTGGTTTGTCAGTGAGAGGGTCACGTGCGGATGTGGAAGGCACTGCTGACAGTAGATGGTGCTTTAATTTAGCAGAAAAGGGAAGAATGTGCTTAAGTGGTTTGAGGCTGAAACAAACACATCTGCATTCGAAATCGGTGAAAGCTCAAATCCTAACAGTAAGTGGGTAGAGCTGAGCGTCTGTAACTTGGAGCTTTCGGATGTCAGCACAGGATTTTGCATAAAAAACTAGGAGTCAGAAATGTCATGGCTCAGAGACAGATGGGGAGAGAAATTACAGTATTTCACCCAGTGCTCTGTTATTTAGGAGGTCAAACTTTTTTATCATAATCATCCAAAATGTGTATTTCCATCGGAAACTTCACCTGGCCAGAACCAAATAGTCTCTGTTGGTTTGCCTCCTGCAGCACCTTTCCCTTAGAGGTTTTGACAAAACCATTGCCGTCGTTGCCACTCGAATGCCATTTGGGACTGACTCTTTCCCTTCCTTCCTTGCCCCAATATACTGCTGAAGCAGATCTTGCCTCTTCTTTGTCACTGGCACCAGAACTGTGTATTTTTTTCTTGTGCCATTATCTATAAAAGTCTTCCTGTATTGCTTGATTTAATTAACACAAACATCCATGCTTCTTTGGCCTTTAAGGATGCAGGCGTGTGTCTGCCTTGTTGTTGGAAGGTTTCTTTGTGGAAGGGCTGGGGACTCCAGTGCAGCTCTGTCTGGGCTTGGGAAGCTGTTCCGAGTGGTTTTTTGGGTGCTGCACTGTTAACTGCACGCGCATGTCTGGCTGATGGCTCTGTCAGCAGGGTAACCCTCGGTGATTTAGCTGATTCTTTCAAGTGTGCTCCAGCCCTGCTCTGCAGAGATGGACCCCACATAAGCAGAGCTTTCCCCACTCTGGCTCCTCAGGCTGAGCGCAGCACAGAAGAGCCCGGGCAGCTGTGCCTGGGACTGAGCAGGCCGCCTAGCCCAGAGATCTGCTCCAAGCGGCTGATTGCCTTGGACCCTTTCCGAAGAAGGCTCTGCAGACACGTATTCCTGCAGCGAACTACCAGAGCTGGGGGCACGCTGCCAGAAGAGCCAGCTGCGTTTGGGATTAGATGGCTGGAAAGAAGTCCTCTCCCCGTCTTCGAAACAAAATCACTTCTTAACATCTGCTGTAAAGAGTTCTCGTGACTCATGGCTCCACGAGAAGCCATTCTCTTCCTTTTCTTTTCTGTTTCTCTGATAATTAAGGTTATTTTCCTTCCTAGTCCTCACCCGTTGTGTCTATGTATGTGTTTCCTCCTGCGGGCGGGGTAGGGTCCTTTTTCTGTCCATGTAGTGTTTTTCCATCTCTTGAAGTCTCATGAGAACAGCAGCAATTTTGCACTCAGCAAGGTGAGCACCCCCCAGATAACCTGACAAGGTCTGCCTACACGCTGAAAATTGCTCAGAGAGAGGATTTCCTTACTGAGCCCTTGCCTTATTGCTATTTCAGTGATAAATGAGTAATGAAGAGGTTTAACTAAACAGGTGGGTTTGATTCAAGCCCATCATTACAGGGGATGTGGGGGGAGAAGACTTGCTTGTCCTGACAGCCCGTCTCACCAGGCCACACATGGAGTGAGGTGTTGAAAGCAGTTTATCATAGGCGATGCCTGGGCATGATGAGGTGAGCTGGGGATCCAAGTGTTTCTCTGTCCTCCCCTTGATTCTTAATATTCCCAAAGGTTTCTTGGGTTCTTGGGTGGATGCAAACAGAAAGTCATGTTACAAAAATCACCTCTTTCCTGTGTTTTCTCCACAGTCTCAGCTGCCGACGATGTATTATTGTGGGAAATGGTGGAGTACTTGCCAATAAGTCGTTGGGGTCAAAAATTGACGACTACGATGTTGTTGTCAGGTGAGTCTTTGGCATCACAGTTTTCTTGTCATTTATTCAGTTTCAGTGTCAGTTGGCATGCTCTGCAGGCAAAGGCTAAACATACACTAGTGAAGATATCCATTAGTATGGAATCATTAACTAATGTGGAGGAAAAACATCAAGAATATATAAATGTTTAAGTTACAAATGGTGATCCCATCAAAGGGTAAGGGCACTCCTCAAGCATTCCATGTTCCACAGCTGTTTGGGAATGTGCTCTCTCCTACAATTCAACTTGAACCTTCTTTTTTGAGCTGCTTTTTTAAAAGCTGCTTCTTCTATAATGCCCTTAGGTGGTGAATCAGTAAAACGTACTGTTATATCTGTTCACAAGTACACCCCCTTGGTAGTCTAGGGAAGAATTATTTGTCATATATATATAGTGTTCCCCAGGATCCACATTTTACAGGTAGGAAGGAAAGAACTACAAACTGTGCAGCATAGGGTCTCAGGAAGCAGTAAACCTCCATGAGTGAGGACCCCATAATGATTAAACAGCAGTAGGTGTGCCCTAGAAGCTGTGAATATTTCAATTGTTTCACTGTGGATGATGGTGTTGAATAAGGGAGCAGGAGCAGAATGGCTCCGAGTGGAAAGGACCACAGTCGAAGTTAGGACTCTTTGCTTTTGCTGAGGACCTGGATCATCGCCATCTCAGAATGCTTGAAAAACGTGCTGATATGGGAAATCATAGGTCTGGTCATAACTCTTAGCAATAAATCTGTCAAGTCAGGGAGGTGTTCTGGGTGACTGGAGATTAACAAATATAATACCTGTGCTAATGGAGAGTGAGTGTGTGTAGGAGGGAGGAGGACATGCTCTGGGGAACTAAACCTATTTGTCTGACTTGGAAAAATGCATGGTTTTGTAGCAGGTTCTGAAGTGTGAGTAACAAAATATTATGATGGTAAATAGGAGAAGTGGGATAAACCACAGTGTAGATTTGTAAAAATTGCTTTAACAGAGTCTAAGCTACTGTTTTTTTTCTTCATAACATAACTGGTTTCATATCAAAGAGAGTGTAACCAATCTCACCTCTCTGAACTGTAGTCAACCATGAGATGTGGTGGCAAATGGCAAATTCTTAGATAATTTTGAACAAAGAAAATGATTACTAAAAGAATTTAAGGTACAGAGAAGATATTTAGCATGGTCTCTTTTCTCTCTTGTGTGCTAGTAATGGGCACACAAGAAAAGAACAGAACATACATAGAATAACAACTACCCTCTTGACTCCGGACAAAGACCAAGAAGATCCTTTTCAGTCCTTTGGTCCTGTGAGCTGTTCCCTGCTGCCCCGGTATTGCTCTGGACACAGGGATGATTGCTCAGAACAGGATGAAACTTTCACAGCCCTTCTCCCAGTTCATCACACTATCAGTTGCTAGCGAAGAGCTTGTACTGCTTGTCATAGTCTGGTGGCTTGCAATTATCTCAGCTGCTGTTATTAAAATTCAGTTACAGCCTCTTTTTGGGCGCAGGCTGTTCACAAAGTAGCAAGAGAACAGTTTCAATCCATCTGTGTTAGGCCACCCACTAAAATTTACATCAGAAGGTTTACTATTTAATTTCCAAATGAAAAGTTCAACTCTTTCTCCCCACATCCATAAATCCAAGTCAGTTTGCAAGCTGAGAGGATAAGAGGGCAGCTAAGCACCTGTGCTGGCTGCAGGTTGGATAAAGGAGAGAAAAGTCAACTGCAAAGGTTAAATGAAGCCAGGTGGCTGGATGTGAGACAAGAGGAGGTGAGAGCAGACTACTTCTTAACTGCATCCACTTGCTTCGTTTTTCTTCCTGTGGAAGCTTGGGAAGTCCTTTGTGTATAGCATCCTTTTTTTTGGGTTGCAAAGCTCCTTGTAAGGGTCAGATTTGGGACTTCAGATATGAGTTTTAAGGGAAAAAATGAAGCATCTTTGTAGACAAAGAAATGATCCAGCAGGATAAGGAGCTTTTTTTTTTATGCATCATGTCTTACTGTGTGAGGGCCATTAATTGCAGCAAGAAATCTTTTATCTTGTGATAAAGAAAGTCAGATTAGCTTTGACAGTTCTAAAACCGTGTGGAGTGAGTTTGTTGCTGGTTTTTCTTTAACTGGGTGTTCCCAGATTTCAGTGCAGATGTTATTCCCGGCTGTCACACTGTTTACCTGGCAAGAGCTTCTTGCAGCAGTTATCAGTGCTCTAACGTGTAAAAATACCTCTTTAGAATAGATTGCAGAGGGGAAGACAGGTGTATATCAGCAACTCCTGAGTGAGATAGGGGGTTCGCCTATGGAGAAAACTGTGTCCATGGGCTGTATGAGGAGGTCTGGCTTCCTAGAAGTTGTACAAGATGTAGCTGAGTTCATCGCTAGTGGCGTGCCTTACCTGAGAGGAAGCTCAAGCTGCCTAACGTGTACCTTGGTGCGTGCAGGTTGCAGCTGCCAGAACTCTCCCTGCTCGATTGCCCGCACTGCCCCAGGGGTGCCGGCTGCTGGTGCTGGCTCATTAGCAGGACCCCAGTGCTATGACTCCATCAGCAGCTCGCGTTCTGGCCCTTTGCTGGAGAGTGGAGTTCATTTTACTTGGGGGAAATGGTTTGTTTTGTTTCCTGTCTAGATACGAAGTAGGGGTCCCAGGTTTGGGGAGCTTTAGCAAGGTAAGCAGCGAAACGGCTCACCCAGCGGCTGGGAGCAGGGAGACCCCTGCCAAAGAGCTGCACGTTGATCTGAAAGGACCACAGACACTAACCATCCCCTCATGTTCCAGAAGACAGATGAAAATATGCCTAACAAGCTTTCTTTATGTTATGCTTAACTATTTATCTGTTGCCTTTAGGGCCGTTTGCTCTTACAGTATGAAAGGTCATCCAGCCCACACACGGTGCCTTGAAGGTTAAATTATGTTCGTAGTAAAGGTGACTGATGTGTGAACGCTCAGTCAGCCTGAGAAGAAAAGACAAGGGATCAGGCTGGCCGGGAGCACCGTTTTTGTATGAGTGAGGGGGATATAAGCCCTGAAAAAAGGCTTCATCTCCTGTTTAAATTGTGCTGGTGCTGATTCTTAAGGTGCTTTCCATTTAATATTTTATTACCAGTGTTAAAGTATTTTTACTAAACGTATACAGGAATTCATTCTCCTTAATTCTGAATAGAATTTCAGATTCTATAGAGGGATTTTCTTCTACTGAAAGGTTTCCCACCTAAAATGCTTACCCGGGCTGAAAAAGACAAATCCAGATCCTCGTTAACATTCCTACATAAGAAAATTTGCAGTCCATAAGCACTTTCCAGTGTATTGAACTACCGCAAGTCAAGAAGGCTGCAATAATTCAAGCAGGCAATGCTGTTCCATCAGGGGCTGCTGTTTGATGTCAGCAGGATTTGTATTCCAAGTTATTTGAAATTTCCTCAGCTTTGTGTTTCTGGTATTGAATAGTCTGTCCTACGTACACAGAGAAGTTCTGAATAATGTCATGAAAGTCATCATCGCTGTTAACACCAGAGCAGCTTGCTTTCTGAAGGGGAAAAAAGAACTTCCTGAGGGGAGTTTTAACAAAAGCACGTCTAAACACACAGCATTCCTTCCAAATGCACTTCCACAGCAGCGTCTCCTCTGCGTTGGTGGGACTGCAGTGCTGCTGAGCCTTGTCCCAGCACAAGGTCCAACCTCTTCTGTGCTGGCACTGCAGGGCAGCTCACCTCCTCGATGGGTCAGTCTGGGGAACTAGACCAGGTGCAGACTGTTCCTTTTTATTTATTCCTTTTCTTTTTTCTCCAAAACACATTAGCTGTCTTAGTTCCCCAAACAGTCTCACTGCAGGTAGGATGAGCAGTGCAAGCTCTGGACTGGTGTGGGAGCAAGAGCCCAGTTTCAGACTGCTTAAACTGCCATGGAACTGCATCCTCTGTTCCAGTACAGTCTTGCTTCTGCAAGATATCCCAGGAGTGACTGAACACTAAAATATTAATGGTTAGTTTGTAAGTCTAAATTTGTAAGGACAATATTTTTCTTTTTTTTTCCCCAAAGCTTCCAACTCAATTTAAATCACAAGGGTGAAGTGCAGAAGTTGCTTGCATTATATTAAATCAAGTAATTTAAATAGCTTTTAATTAAACTGTTGCCACTTGGAATAAAGCTTTGTAAATGTTTACAATGAAGAATTGCAAGGGTTATGTTTGCTGCCATAGCAGCTGTGTACGGAGAGACTGGGGCTGGCAGCGATGCTGCATCATTGTGCCTGAGTGTAAATGGGAACCCATGACAGCGTCTTCTCTGGTTGCCCTACAGGCTGAACTCCGCTCCGGTGAAGGGCTTTGAAAAAGATGTGGGTGGCAAGACGACTCTCCGGATCACATATCCTGAAGGTGCAATCCAGAAAATGGAACAGTATGAGAAGGATTCCCTGTTTGTTCTGGCAGGATTCAAATGGCAAGATTTCAAGTGGCTGAAGTACATTGTTTACAAGGAGAAAGTGGTAAGAGCACTGTTAGCTGGCATTGTGAAGGTCACCTAATTAGAATTGGTGTACAGACGTGATACCACAGGCATATTTGCCACGTTTTGGTCTGAGGAGAGTTCCTTTGTGTGCCCTGCTGCATTTAAGTGAAGGCTTTTTTTTACGTCCATGGACTTCAGTTTTAATTAAATATGTTTTACAAATACATCTGCTCCCTGTAACCTGACCTTGCATCACAGATGAGGCTTTCTATTGAAGAATACGTAGCATGTGCTGTGAATAGTGAATGTAACTTTCGTTTTAAAGAGTACATGAAAGGAACGGATTTTGCATAGGTTTTTTGGACTCATAGGGTTTAAGAGCAGAGGAAGGAAAAGAACAATGATAAGAGAAGGAAATGGGTGTTTGGGGGTAAAGATGCAATGACTTTGGATAGGAGGAAGAGACAGCAACAGTACAATTTGTTGAAAAGTCCACCACAGACTTAATGTAACCTCCTGAATAGCACAAGTCATTATACGTTCCTCAGTTATTGCTGTACTGAGATTCATAATTTGGGTTTGGCTAAAGTATCACCTGGAAGAACAATAACAAATCTAATTTAAGATGACTGAAATGGTTAAGATACTGTTTCCCCATGTAAGTATTTTGTCCCAGTCAGTTGTATTAGTGCTCTTCTTTAGTACCGTGGACCTGTTACAGGGTTGTTTTCTGTAATTCACCCACCCTAACTGGAATCAGGTTGTGATGACTGACTTCTTGTTCAGTGGATGGTTTGTCTGTACCTGTTGCCATGAAGATTAGAATAAATGACCTCCATTTAGCTATGATCCTTGTTTTACAAATCATATATTTCTGTTTTCAGATGTTCTTTCATGATTTTTCAACAAATAATGAGACAAATGGATCGGTATTTGGAGGGTGGGATGTTAGCTTATGTGTTGGGGACAAAAAGAGGAGGTTGGTAGTTTATATGCAGAATTAAAACAGTCTGGGAATATAATTGTATACAGCTGTGATACAGACGGCCTCAGGACTTCTACCTCACTTGTGTCTCACACTGGCACCAACTTGCATTTATTTCTCTGTTACAGGGCAGTTGTTGTTACCTGTTAGCCTCTGGACATGCACAAGTGGCCTTTGGTAATGTGAATAATTGAATCAGAAGGTTTCTTTGTGGTTTCTGTCCTGCTTCTGTTCCTCATTCTAGGCAAAGGAAGGGCCTGCATTTAATATCCTGATGGTATCAGTGCCCTGCTACCTGAATGTCATTGTGGGAACTCGTAGCCTTTAGCTTGAAGTTCAAAGGACAGATTGGTTTGCTTCAAAACAAATTGAATTTCCACCTGATGTTTGCAGTCAAGCAGCATTGGCTGTAATGTGGCGTCCCCTGGTCCCGTAAAGATATGGTGAGCAGTTTGTTAAAACTTGGTAGAAGTCTGGGAAGAGCGATTGCAGTCATCATAACTGAATGCTTCAGTGCCCAGCTTGGCAGAGAGCAGGAAGAACTTGAGCTTCTCACATTGCAGGTTATTTGAATGCTCTTGTGGTTGGCTCCTTATCCTTCATTTCTTTGGAATAAACACTACTTTTTTTTCAGTTCTTTTAGGTGATGTTTTCCAGATCTCTTAATTTCTGTTGCTCTTTTGAAAGCTCGCAGTTGATTCATATTTTTCTTAAAGAGCACTGTCACAAATGTACAGAGAACATGAAATAGAGAGGAGCAAACCACTGGCCTTGCAGTCCTCACACTTCATACATCCGCTGTTGTGTCTGCCTTTGTCACGGTGGCATGGGACTGCAGGTGAGCGTCCAGCTTGTGGCTCACTCTGCCTCCAGGTCTCTCTCTGCAGAGCTCTCCCATATACCTGCCATTCTTTCCAAATTCATGCCCTCTGCATTTTAATAAACATACTTTTTTACTCCATCATCCAGGTTGATAATGAAAGCACTAAACAGAATCGGTTCATAGGAAGACCCCAATGTAATATGTCCTTCATTTCTACAATGAGCCCACTGAGAATTCCTCCTGGTTAGGGTTTTTTTTGGCCACTTTAGAACTCATATCACAGTAGTGTCATTAATAATGCTCTTTAGCAAGTTTGTGAAAGTAATATGTCAGAAGCTTTACTGAATTCCAGACCATGTCTTGCTTCTTCCTATGTTTTTCATGTAGGAAAAGAAAGGAAATCTGTTTTTCCTGTAGAAAATACTACATTTTAGTAATGATATGCTCTTGACAAATCCACCTGGATTAGTACTTATCTTCAGTGGTTTTTTATCTTTATTTTCTATAATTAATTTTCCTATTCTGAGAATTTATATCATAAATCAAGTCTCTTCGCTTTTTTGCCTTCCTAGGAACTACTTTTGTCCAATTTTCAATCCTTTGACACCCTACCTGTTCCACATAAGTTCCCAAAGGGAATCATCACTGGTTTTGAGGCTGCTGAACCAGTTCACTGAATATTTTAGGATGAGGTCCAGGTGACTGGAAAACATCTGTCTTGTCCTCTCTAATCTGATCTCTCCCTATTTGAGGCTCAGATCTTGTTGTCGCTGGCTGTAGCTGCAAGCAGGTGGCTAGCACAGCTGCTTTTTTGAATGGAGACTGATGCACAGAGTGCTGTCTCTTAGCTCGAAGAACTGGCCCGATGGAGAACCACCAGTGCTACGGGAATACGGCGTAGGCGTCTGTTTGTTCTGGTAGTGAGTGCTAGTATTTTTATCAGTGTGTGGTAAGCTCAAAATGACAAATGCCTGCCCAGTGCTCTCTGTGGACAGTTTCTGGTTCTCTCTCTTCTGTTTGTCTGGAGAAAAGGGGCATTTTTCCTTTCCTGAGATGCTTAATTTGATCTAGAAGCTCCGTACTCCAGTGTTGCTTTTTGCTTGTCTGAGATTAGGCCTGTCCCTCTGCTAGACTTCAGCCCCGCTGCAAACGAGTGGTTTCAGCCAGGAGTCCGACCTCAGGACAGAGATAAGGGAAATTAAAGCATCCTGCTGAAGAACGTGACTGCTGTGGGAATGGACACAGTCCTTCAAAAAATGGGTCAGATTCTGACCTCTGTTTCCTTTGCCCCTGAATTCTGATGGCAACTGCATGTTTCCATGGTAGAGTCGTGGGTGGGATTTGAGACTTTCTGATTTTCTTCAGACGTTGTCAGACCTGGAGCTGCTTGGACCTGCATGACCGGAGGTTCTGGGCCAGGCACTGGGATCCTTGCTTAGTCCTCTTTCAAGTAAGTGAAATCAAAGGGAGTTTATCCGAGAGGGAGTAAATGAAAGACGAGTGGCTATTTATTACCAGGGTCAGTGGTCAGATAAGCTGATTCTCCCTGCAGCTGAGAAGGATTTGCTCTGTGTTATGTTAGTCTTTTGGCAACACTTGCACGCTGAGAAAGGGATAAGTGCTTTACTCTGTAGAGAGGAGGATTTTCAGGAGATGTCTTAAGGAAAGAAACAGCGTGATGCAGAAGCAACAGCAGAACAGTAAGGTAGAGGATTTGATGCCTTACATTCAGTAAGATGAAAACCTTTCAGAGACTTGCATGATGCGCCAGTGTCCTGTCTGTATTTAGTGTACACTGTGTACAGGAAGAGGAGCACTGGAATATAGACCAAAGAAAAAGGAAAAGCTCAGCCACTTTTTATTTCTCACTAAAATGTATGGAAGCTGGGGGGGGGGAGGGAGGGGGGCAAAGTAGAAAGAAAAAGAAACCTTGAGAAAATGTTAATATAAATAAAAAAGGACAGGCTTGGCTAAATGATTGTACTGTGTCATCAGCAGAGCAAAGGTAACTTGCATCAGAGTTCTGGGTGAGCTGGCGCTCAGAATTGCAAGGCTGTAGCAAGTTAGGGCAGTACTGCATCACTGGAGAGTATAGACCTGTACATTACTAGGGGAAAGGTGGGTGAATCTGGGCAAGTTAAACCCTGGTAATCTGATTTCAATCCTTTGACAAGCATTAAACTCAAGGAGCAAATCATTGCACGTGTTGCAGGTAAATGGGGAGAAAAGGGTGTGGGATGGAGAAAGGTGACGTGTAGCAGAGGCGGGAGGATTGCACCACTCTAACCCAGTATTTAGATGGACAAGGGGAAAGGAACTGGATTGGAGCCCCAGACTTATTGCAGAAAGGCCACGGATGTGAGTTGTTCGTGCGTCTTTGGTGGCTGGCCTGGCAGTGCTGACTTGCAGTCGTTGCTGCAAGAGGCTGCTGGCAGTGCCAGGTACCCCTGCTCAGATCAAACAGCTTCTGGTAGCGCATCCCCAGCGGTGGTTTCTTATGGACACTCACTCTCAACGGTTGTGCTCTGTCCTGGGCTGTTTATTGTCCCAAGAGCCATTACCCACCCATCTCGTGATCCACCTTGCTCCTTCCCACAGCTGTACCATCTTGCGTCACCTGGGTTTTGTCTGTCACAGGAGCTCTTCCTGGACATCTAAAGTAACAGGGGAATTACGGAGTGGGTTTTTTCTGCTGTATATTTCCCTTCTCCATTCTCCTGGGGAAGGATTAAAATAATAGTCAAAAGCTGAAAGTTTCTTCACCGCGTTCCGGGTAGTTGCTTTTGAAACAGAAGAATTTACAAGCAGCAATTATGCAAACCAGCCATCACAAGCTGGCACTGAGGCTGATTCCAGGGTGGTTTTTTTGCCTATCATTAGTGAATCAGAAGGAACTCTCTTGTTTGCATAGGGCTCAGTTCCCTGAACATCTGGCACATGGCAGCAATGCAGCCAAGTGAGGGCAAAGGTTTCACTAGAAATTGGCAGCTCGCATGCTTCCTTCTCGTGCGGTAATGAGCCCGCGGACACTTCCAGCAGGGATCTCTGCAGCCGCTGCCAGAAGGAGTCACTTGTGCAGTAAGCGCCCGCGGCACCTCGAGGCTCTCTTTGATAGTGAAAGTCATAGGAGCGAGTGAGCACCTGCCTGCCAGCGAGGCCAGGCGCGGCTGTCTGTCTGTCCCTTGCAGGGGCATGCCTCTGACAGCTCGCACGATGCCATCTGCAAAGCAGCCGTCCTCCAGTGCTGCTGAGACTCCAGCAATGGGCAGGAGATAACCCCTCTTTCCTCATCCCAGCACGTGCCTGTCACTCTTGCAGAGGTGGTGGCAGTGAAGATTTATTTACTGTTAACCTTTTGTTTGGAGCTACCTTTCTGCTTTAAGTCAGCAGGTTGCTTCCAGTCCTGCTGCAGTGCTACGCCACCTTCCCTCCTCGATCAGCCTGCCTGTGCTGGAGCCAAGGCCTGACCGCTGCCAGAGCTCTCGCCGTCTGCTCAGCCTTTATTTAGAGATTCCCTTCTTCCATTCATGGCCTTGTCACGATTCCCTCAATGGCCTTGTCACGCTATGTGTTTGCCAGGGCAGTCGGCAAACGTCACGGCCTCGTAGTACGCTGGGGATTCCTTGGAATCCGAAATAGCCTTGCAAGGGGGCTGCTCTGCATCCCTGAACATTTGAGGAGCCAGGATGCTACCCCAAACAGCTAGAGGACAATAGAGAGGCTGTGAGTCTCTTCTTGCTGTCCAACCCAAGTAAAACCTCAGCCACATGCACGTATTTCCAGTGAGTTTAGAGCTTGAGCCCAGCCCCTGAGCAGGCGGTTTCTCTGGGTCCAGCTGAGGAGGCAGAACCTGCTCTTTCTGACCCTGTCACTTGCCCTTGGTGACAAATGGAGTGGCCACTTACAGTTTCACTCCGAAGTCTGCTTCTAGACTGCAAATATTTTCTTTCTCTTGCCTCCTCCCAAACAGTTGTTTTAAAATATTTTGTTTTGCATTGCCTTAATGCATTATGGACATGAAGTTTGGTTACGGAGTTATGCTGCCTGATCCTGTATAAGCATGGCCTTGTGTCCTCCTGCCCTCTTTGGCCTCTGGTGGAAGGGGACAGAAGCTGCGTTTGCTGCTCCATCATTAATAAGAGTAAGCTTTTGATTTGGGAAGCCATCCTAAGGATTGTCCTATTCTATGAATTTGACTTTTTCTCTAAATAGCCATTATTAATAATCCCCCAGAAGTATAACGTAGGAAGGCATGGCTGGTGAGTAAGGCAGCCAACATGCATAAAGGACGTGATGAGGCTTGTGCCAGGGGAGAGGTGAGAAAGCCTCTTTATTGTCCTGTGGTCCAAGCACACAGTGCAAAAGACCACTGCCACTCAGAGGATGGGGGAATTTAGGAGCAGCTGATAGCAGACACACCTTACCTCGTCGTCAGGATAGGTCAGTGTCTGGGTTGGGGCAGCTGAACCATTACTAAATGCTGAAGCAAAGAATTAAGCGAATAAAGCTAGAAGCAGGCTCTTCTGGCTCCTGCCAAGTCTATGGCTGAGGAAGAAGTGGGAGAGTCTGCGTGATTTCTTCTGTGTAAAATATTCTGTGTAAAATATTTATATGTTATTTTTTTTTTTCGTTTTACATTTTGTTCTCTTTCTTGTTAGCCTGTGCTGCTTGAGGGGTTGTGCCCCCACGGTCAGGACCCAGTGCAGTGCTAGGAATGGCCCAAGGGAACCAAGGGAGACTTGCACATTTAAAAATAAATCCCTTGCTATGACAAAGGAGTCGAGTGGTTTCCAGAAGACGTAAGGTGAACACTGGTGCCATGTTAGAGAAGGTGAGCCAATTTTTTTCCAGTCTTGGTGAGAAGAGAGTCTGGAAAATATGTGGGTATGCTATAAAAAAATCTTGCCCCTGCTGACCAGAAGAGGGAGAAGATCTTGGTTCTGTACCGTGTAGCTTTCAGGTAGCGCCGTGGTGACAACCATGCAGGAACCTCAGCAGACAAATGACCCAGTTTGCAACATGGGCCTTGGGGGAGACTTCCTGGCCAGATTCCCAGAGGAAGGTTGTTGGTATGGAAAGTGCAGGCTGGAGCTTGCCCTTCATACATACCTGCATGCAACGGCGTAATAAGATTAGGCAGGTCACTGCATAGCTGAGAGCTGTTCCCACCCAGGCATACATGTACTTAGGGTGGCTGTAGGTACACCATCAGCCATCAGCTGGTGACAGGGGCTGCTCTGATGCCATTGCAGTGTGCCTGCACGGCACTCGATACCATCTGGTGGATGCATGCTGCACAATAAGTTGTCCACCTGGATTTGATGGCCGTCACATCCCCAAGTCTGTAGCAATGTTCACCTAAGCTTCTGAGGCAGATGAAGAAAACTGAAAAATATCCATAAGTACATTATTGTCAGGGTGAACAAATTCCAGGTATCAGGCCTTTGAGAAGAGTCTCTATTTGCAGGAGTAACGTCATAGATGACTCCAATTTTAGACAGATGTTCCTTAAAACTTCAAACTAAGATTCAGTTGGTATGCCTGCCCTTCCAGTCATTTCCACAGTATACATAGCTTTTGTCCTTTTTTCTCCCTTGCTTTGCTTGCCATTAACAAAATTCAGTTTTCCTTGCTCTATTCTTCCCACTAGAAGAAGCATTTATTCATGCTAGGCTTCAGTAGTCCTTAAAGAACCTTTATCCCATATCTGCCAAGACAGCATCATCTTCGTTTCTGGCTCAATAATCCTAGCTGTGACATGAATACTCTTCTCTAGTTCCTCTTCCTTCACATCATTCTTAAATGAAGAGACCAAAGCAGAATTACTGCCTGAAAAGGCTGAATCATAGCCCTACTAGGCATCCTTTCTGGGATTGCCTCACCATCCTGCTTTATCCTTAGACAACTTCTTCCTAAAATTGTCATCTTCTAATTAATCTCTTCTGATGTCTGCTGCCATCCAGCTGATAGTTGCCTTTTCCGAGCATTTGACACTCCTACCTTCTCCATCCATCCATGACTCAGACAAAGTTTTAAAAAAAAAATGGAGAATTTAAAGAGTTTCTTTTTTTTCCCCATTTCCTTCTTTTGAAAAGCTAATGTGAGCAAGGGCCAAGTGAAGAGCTAATGCAGCTGTCTTGAAAAAGCATCAAGAGGGTGCTCATGTTGCACTCTCCCTCTTTGGCAGGCACTGGCTGTATTTAGACATCGACATTATGCAAATCCGAGTAGGTGCATTTCAAGGTCATAGTGCATGTAAACTCGGGTTAGACTGGTAGCTGCCACGATCAAACACAGACTTGGAGTATCTAAAGCGATCCAAAGGATTTCATCCCAAATCTGGGGCTGGTTCTAATGAAAGACACATAAACATAAACAGCAGAGCTTACAAAATCACCCGCTCACCTGTGATTTATGTCCTCCTCCCTCTTGCACCACAACTCTCTCAGGTTTCCTCCACCTCATAAATACCCCCTGCCTTCCGTTTCATCCCTGACTACTGCGTGCTTCCCTGCTGGCCAAGACATGCATGTTCACTGGGCCATACGTATGTGATCGGGCACCTGGCAGACGTGATGAGCAGCTAAGTGCTGAGTTCACACGGCATCAGCTCCACCTGGCCTCCCGTGCAGCTGCATGGGGTCTCTTCACCCCACCGTGCATGACTTTACCACCAGTGCAGCCCCTGCTTGCTGAGGATCTCGCGCTGCCCACGTGTGCAGCAGATGTTCAGCCGTACCGGAGCAGAGCTTTGTGAATCCAGCACATGGAAAAAGTCAGAGAACATCGGCAACAGCAAAATGGAGACATCGCCCAGAGGGGTATCAGCCGTTCGTGCAAGTGTTAGTGGAATAAAGATGTTCTGTGTTAACACTTGAGGAAAGAACTACAAGAATCATTTGAAGTCTGCAAAGCCTCCCTTAGCCTAAGAGATTTGGGTTCCATTTATTTAGTTTATACATGAGATTTTGGGGAGATTTACTTATAGTCTCTCTGTATCTACAAAAGAAGAAACTTTTTTTTTCCTCAAAAGACTCTTTAATTTAGTTGGAATAAGAATATCTGAAGCGAGGCAAACAACCAAAAAAGGCAGCACATTTGTATCAGTATAATTACTTGTGCTACATCTGCCCTACAGGCTTGATGAATTTGCTGCTATTTGAAGTCTTAAAATTGAGACTGGATGTCTTGGTAAAGTCCTGCTCGACTTGTGGGAGAGTGAAGGACTGGTAGAAATCCCTGAAGGCGGGTGCACCGCTCCCTGCTCCACAGGACATCCAGGAGGACGTCAGCAGGATCTCCCTTGGCATTTTGAGCTGTGCAGTTACGAAACAGCAGAATGTGGTGGCTAGGAGCTGAAGCTAGATAGAATCAGCCTGGACAGATGTTATTTCCTAGAGATATGGATTTATAGTTCTCAAATGACATACCTGCAGAGGCAAACGTTGGCTTCTGACAACTTCTGAAATACAGATTTAATCCAGTGTCTGGGAAGATTGTTTTGCATGGGTGTACCCAGGACCGAGCTGCATACTTGTGTTGCCTTCTGGCCATCCTTTTCTGTGACCTATGGGAAGCCCTGTCTTCACTCTCTCTGACCCATTTGTTGACTCTGAGGAGCAGGATAGCAAGCCAGTAGTACCCTTGGCAGCTTTTTGTTGATGTTAGTTGCTTCATTCAGTCGTGTGTAGGGTTCACTGCAATTTTTTCTCTTCCCAGTGCATGCTCAGCCAGCTCTGTTTCTGTGTCCTAAGGGAGAAGGCTTCGTGGAATCTGAGGTGAGCAACCTCCAGCATAACAAAATCCCCCAGAAGAGCCCTTCAGAAAGCATTGCAACACCACAGGATGCTGTGAGTTCACCCATGTGCAGCAGGAGGACTCACAGAGGGGGGAGAAGCACTGATTTGATTTTGTAAATAAAATCACATGCTTTCTATCAGTGGCTGAAAAGACGCTCCCTTTCACGACTCCAGGAATCTTGCTATCTACATTTTTTTTTCTTTAAACTGAAAAAAAAAAGTTTGAACAGTAAATATTTATCCAAGATGTGTGGTTGTTAATATGATCCAGTCTTCAGTCATTTTGAATGGTGTCATGATGACAGATGTTAATTCAGAAAGGAACAGATTGGACAATTTATGCCCGAAACACATGTGTTCCTTGGCGGCCTACATGGATTACTTGCATAGTTAGTGCTGTCTGAGCAATTTGTAATGTTGTCTCTGCCTCGAAGCACCGAGGGCTCCAGGACAGGGGGTTGATCTATATCTCCAGTTAGCTATAATAAACACCGAGGTAACTAAACTCCCTGCCTGCTTTTATCTTCCCAAATTTATCTCTCCCCCTGTGCTACAGCTGCGCGCGGTGCTTCTGGTTCTTCTTTAGAAGAAAGCAGTTTCTTCCAGCAGCAGAGGAAGATGTGCACAGGGTGCAAATCCCTCACCTCCTCCCCTAGAGCTCATCTCTAGATTCAGCTTCTCTCCTGCCACAGCACACGGTTATTTAATGCAAACGCTCAACAACTGGATTGAAAACAAACCACTCCACTGTAGGTACTAAGCAAGAAGGAGACTCTGGGAAAATCTTTCTTTTTTTCTTTTTTTTTTTTTTTTGGCAGTATTTAGATTCTTACAGTTGTGAGTTTATGGAATATGTCAAACGGTGTTTCCTTTCTTATTAGGACCAGGTTTGTGGAAGCATTAATATCTTCTTTATATCCTTTTCTTTAAATAGGAAGCATACATCTGGAGGAAAATGGCCAAGCTGATGGGTGCACGAGGCTTTTGCTAGGTCAACTCAGGAGGTTTTCTCTGCTGGTTGATTGGTTGTGTTCTGGCCATTTTCAGTGAAATTAATTTTGCCCACTACTGACAAGTATGGCAAATAGTGGGTCTGGCTCAGGCAATCAGTGCTTTGTTTGGAAAAACTCTCCAATGTAAATGTTCTGTTTAGATGACAGTTTATTTAAATTATCGTCTTTTAAGAATATTAAATAATGTTACAAAAAACTCATCTTTTGTAAAACACCTATTATTAATGCAAGTCGAGACAATAAAGCAGGGCAGGAGCTTCCTGGCATCTTCCCAGACTCTTGTTATTTTGACCTTTCTGCTTTCCCCTTCTAAAGGATGCTGGATAATTTGTATATGTTCTATACGAACACTCAGTGAACATAGAAATTATTTGGCTTCTCATTTCAGCAGAGATGCCAAAATAGGAGAAGACAGCTTTTTTGTGTACTCTTGCTGTAAAAACAATGTGAAAATTTCCCTGGAGACTCTCTTTAAGATAACTTCAGAAAGTGATGAGGGTTTCTAGGCCATAATTTCTACTGTGGTGATTCTTTAGCTTTTTTTGTTGTAATGTGCCAAGAGTTTAGTCTAAATATGTGTTGTTTAATGAGATGAGATCTTGTTTGTATTCAAACTCACAAACTAGTTCTGCTCCCTAAAAAGACTTTGCTGATGGCTTGTCCTCAAGCGCCCTGGGATACCCTTGTGTTTGCCACCAAAACCTGCAAAGACAGCACTCTTTCATTCTCTTTTTTTTTTATCTTTTTTTTTTTTCTTTTTTTTCTTTTTTTCTTTTTTTGGTTCTAGCATACTCTTATAAGTAGAACAGGTAGCTGTGCTTATAGTTGGGATCACCTTAGGTTTTCTTTTGTAAGCAACCAGGAAAATGACTATCATTTTATTATGCTTTCACCTTCGAGCTGATGTTTTCCATGCCACATGTTTGGCTTAGCTGGAAAGTTCATCTGAAGTAATTTAGCTGTCTCTCAGGTTAAGGCTAGCAAAAATGCAGGTTTTCTACCAGCTAGAAACAAACAAAAAAAACACACTCTCCCACCCTATTTTGGTGAGACACTAATTCTTCAGGGCAGTGGCTGGGAATTGGCCAGGCTGTGTCCCATGGCAGCCTGCTGGGGCCCTTGCAAATCCTGTAAAATCCACAGCACTTCGTTCCACGGGGGCTGTTAGATGCTGGCAACTCAGTTCTGAGTGAACTGAGCACGGTCCATCCTACCAGACTTCATGAGCACTGCCTGCCTTGCTCAGGTGCCCTTTCTGTACCCTTAGTTGGAACGTGGCATCTCCAGGATTTACGAACAAAATGGGATTTTCCTTCCAATTGTTTCTCCACAGTGAGACGGGGGCACAGGGCAGCAGAGAGAGCGGGGGGTATCCTCGGGAGCCCCCTTCCCTGCAGCCTGGGCTGATGCGTGGCAAGAGAGCAAAGCAGAGTCCCGGAGATTGAGGGTGATGAGTCCTGGGATGGCAGGGAACTCCTGCAAGCATGCAGTTTTGTCAGGATTGAATAGTTCAGGATCTGGTAAGAGGATGCATTCTCCTTCCCTAATGGCTGATCTCGAATGCAATAGCCTACCAGGGCTTGTAGTTGCACTTAGAGGACTGTGCTCTGAGTTCAATTACTCCACTTGATGGAGGTTTTTTTTCTTGAGTTGATTTTTTTTAATGTATTGAGTTACACTGTAAAACTTTTTAAAGAGCTTTATGGTTGTAAAACAAGCCATCAGAAGCTAAGAAAAGCAAATAATTTAACGTTGTGTTTTCAACATTAATTCAGTTCTCCTGTGCAGATGTTATTCGTAATATGGATATAATAATGTTGTCCTCGCTCTTGGAGTACTGCTGTCTATCTAGTGGAGGGGGACACTGAGACTTAGTCTGATTTCTGTCATGGAAGAAGTTCAGCCTTGGTGTGAGCATCTGCAGAAGCCATGGAACGTGTTGTGGAGAGGAGAGAGCAGAGGAGAAATAATGGCCTCCTCCATTCAGCCTTTGAATGTCTGTTGTGATGCTGAGCTAGTTAGATCAGAAGTTCCCAAACACAGTTTAAGTCCCATGAGGCAGATGTGCAGGAAAGGTGTGTGTTCAGCAGCAGGAAAAGCTAAATGAAGTTGTACTGTTCTGAAAATGTTCTGAGAATTGAGGATAAGGTATCTGAAATTGAACATCTGAAGGCGGTGGAAACTGGGCATTCATCAGTGTGTTTTCTTCCCTGTAAAATGTTGTGATACATGCCAAATACTGCAGAGATGCTGTAAATATCAAAGTATTGCTTGTAAAGCACTTAGATGTATGGCAATATTAGAAAACCCGTGTGGGAAAATTAGAAAGTCAGTGTTCACAACAGAAATACTGAATTTCTGAAGTTGCAGGGCTGTCCTGCCTCAGCGCTTACTAACATGTGGATTTGGCCTTTCAGCCGTGGTATTCTTTTAATAGATGTTATGTGAGTATGACATTTCATAAACTATGCAATAAAAATAATAGTGAATTAAAGGGACTGGTCCCCTATGGTTATAAAATATCCCCTAAATAGTAATAATATTATAGGGCCTGTTCTTCGTTGGGAGTTTTCTGAAACTCTACTACTTTAGATATTTTTTCATTGAAGGGTTATTATTAATGGACGACAAACCACAACACAAACATAAATTATCTAAATCCATTGCTTTTACTAAAAACTTCCGTCTTTCCTAAGATATTTCAAAACAGGAATATTTCTTCAAGCTTTGGCTCAAAATCCAGCTTATGTTTTGAACAAAAGAGTCTGTAGTACAGTCTATCCATCACCCTATCTGCACATAGCGCAAGCACATCTTCTGATACGCCGTATGTGAGCTATCATGTATGCTTTGACTTATGAAACACAGTATTCATCAGATTAATCTTTAGTTTTCTTTGCAGCCAATCTGATATGTTCCAAGTTCCATTTTCTTCAGAGGACACCCTCTTTTGCTACAGAATTTTTTTGTCTTACAACTGTGAATCATGTTTTGCTCTCAGTTACACTGATTGAAATGTAGAAGTACATGAAAAGGACAGGAATTGCGTTGGATTTGCAACATGCATCATCCAAAAATAAATTTGCTCTCCTGACTCATTAGAGCTGGTCTTGGCCTCATGCTTCCTAGTCTTGGGAATGGTCGGACAGCAGATGAGCAGTACAGGAGGTCTGCGTCTGTAGGTGAGCTGCATCACACCCAAAGTTCAAATGAAGTGCAGCAGGGCTGTTTGTATATACTTTGCTGTTTATTCATAATACGTGCTTGTATGCCAACAGGGCAGAAACTTGCTACTAGCAGCCATGGGAACACTGTAGTGTAGAAGACTGAACTGATACGTAATGCATCAGCGCTGGCTTCCCAGATGGCTTTTGTCACTGCTGCAGTTGCTGCTTTCAGAGCCAATATCTGTGGACGCAGCAGCTCCCTGTTCCGTGTAGCCCACATGTTGGGCGCAGAGTTTAAAGTCTGCAACTCCCACTTGGAGCTAAGCTTCCCTTCTCTTGTGGTTTTCATGCAGAGATCTCGACCTGGCTATGAAACCTTCAGAAACTAATCTCTAAGCCAATGCAGTGAAGTATTTATTATTAGCTTCAACTTACAAAGAAGCATGGTTAGATTTTTTTTATTTGTTTTAGTTTTTGTTTTATGGTGGGTTCTTGTCTTTAAAAAGTACTGTATGTTAAAAGGTGCTTTTGTCTTCATCCTGCTTTGCTGCTGTCTTTGCCACTGAAAACTGCGTAGAAAACTGAAAACTCTCTGGGTAGAAAATCTCTTTGGGTTGCGCACTGAGGCACATTGGTAAAAACTAAATTTGAGGGGTTTACAACCTATTGGGAGTCCTCTTGGCCAGTATGTTAGCTGATAGTGCTGTGAGGCTGTTGGGAGATGGGGCGTGCTGACTGGGAAATGGCCTGGGAAATTATAACCATTTTATTTTAGACTTTAAATTTAGACTTAGTGGGAGGGTATTCAGAGAGAAGAAACAAATTATAAAGATTAAAACTATCATATTGTTGGATGCTCCAAGAGCTGCATCTCCTTTGGTAGTGGGACAAGATGAAGGAATGAGCACAAGGTGCAGTGTTCCTGCTTCAGGCAGGGCAAGAGGGCTTTTCAGCAGGGCAGGTAAGAGCAGAACAAAATAAAGGTTTGAGTGCTGGCCACTGGAGCTGTGTACAGAGGGTAGTGAGGGGTTCTCCATTGCTTTGAGAAAGTTGGGTAAATATATATCAAGTGTGGGCTAGTGGGTCTGGCTGTTGACCATCAACCTGGATTGCAGGCTCTCAGCACTTCTGTTCTCGTTGCTAAAAATTCCTCGTTGTTTTGATAATTGGTGGAAATGATGAAACTTCATTTATATTACCACTTGTAGAAGAACATTTTATAGGCCTCCATGTCTACTTGACCTCTGAGAAATGCATAGTTGGCTGATAAGACGGTTATTTTCTAGGAAAAGCACACCTTCCATATTTAATCCAGTTACGCCTGAGCAGAAACCTTTCAGAAACCTCTGCAGATGGATTGCTGCAGTACCCTGTGTTTGCATGGCACTGAGTGCTTGTGGGTGATGGGTACAGGATAACTGCATTCCAGCCTAGGTGGGGGCAGCGATCTCAGTGAACCAAGTGCTCCAAGGCACTCAGAGGTCTCGTGACTGGCATGTCATTCTCTGGCTTTTGCTTTCCTTCTTGCCCTTCCTCTCCATTTCTGGTGTTACCAGGGTTTGAAAGAGCAGTAATCTCCATTTGCCATAGGTTCTCTCTCCAGTCTTGTCATCTTTCCTGTTGCTCTGCAGCACAGTATTGCATGCCTGGACCTAATTCAACTTTGTTGGCTCATAGTTGACCTTTAGAGCCTCTCTGTCCCCTTCCCATCAGACTTAAAAGTCTTCCTGAGCAATGCTTCTTGCACTCCTAAACCTAGTAGTACAGAAAAGTACAGAGGTACAGAAGAGGGATCATCTGTGTCATTAGGGTGCCATAACATTACCCCTCATTTTGCATAAATATCAGAAATGCAGTTATTCTGTGAGACAGCCCCTAGCTGTTTGTAACTTCCTTTAAGGGGTACTTCTTGACTAAAGGTCTGAGTTTCCATATTTTATTTTAGAGTACGATGTGATCCACCTTGGTAAATCTGGGAACAGGAGATGGAAAACTGAACCGAGACAAAACCAGCCTGCAACAAACCATCTGTCCCCCTTAGCGTTCAGTACTTCTTTGAGTAGGTAGAATGAGGGATTGTAGCTGGGCTGCCCTGCCCCTGGAGCTGTTAGGTGAGGTGTGCCATGTTTTATCCCTTCCTTATAACTTGCCATCTCTGACATTTTACATGCTGCACCTCTCTGAGGTCCCGGAGCTGAGTCTGTTGCGGGGATATTGCTGCTGCTCTCCCTAGATGAGAGCTGTGCAAGAGATTGGCTTGAAAACCCTGGCCCATCTAGATTTTTGCTGGCCCATCTAGATTTTTGCTACTTTTTAGTCTCCTTTAAAACTTTTTGTGGTGTCCTTTTCAATTACACAATTTTGAAAACACTCCAGAATTGCTTAGAAGTGCTGTGGCCCACAGAGACTTGTACTTCAGCCATGCTCTCCTGTCCCCGTGTTGCTTGTTTCTTTATGCTTATGCTATAAGCTCCTTTAGGCAGCACTTGGCACCACGCATGTTGATCGGTGACTAAGATTCCAGGTGCTCGGTAATACCAACAGATAATAAGGGTGGGAATTTAAAATGGGGATGTTTTTTTCAGCCTAAACCCCGAGGTCTCCGTGTGAGCGCCAGGAGGTGATGAGGTACTGTGGGAACATTGCCCAAGCAGTTTTCAGAATCACTTTCTGACTCATTATCCTAATGGTTATCAGGAAGAGCGATACCGTGTCCTCAGAGACCTGTCTTCAAGCGCTGCAAGGAAGCAGGCTTAGCTGCTGGAGCAGGGGGATGCCCCCAGCTCAAACCACGGCTCTGAGCTGCTGAATCTGGCAGGGAGCTCCTGCCTTCCCTCCGAGCGCCTGCCGCTCCTGCTCTTGCTCCATCTCTCCTAATAGCCTAAAGAAGGGACAGAGTTCCCCGACGGGAAGCGATTGCTTTGGAAACCTCGCCGAACATCTGTGTCCAATCAGACCGAACATCTCCACGAGGCAGAACAGCGGCCCCGTAGCCGAGCATCAGCGGTAGCGAGGAGCCTTGGCACGGGCTGCGCTTCCGACCGTGCGGCTCCGAAGGGGGTTGCGTCAGGGGAGCAGCCTCCCAGGGCTTGCAGTCGTGGTGGTGCTTTGTTTCGTAGCCTGCCAGTGACAAGCTGCAGAACAAAACCACAAAGCTCGAGATGCAGCTCGAAATTACAGGGTTTGCAGAGCCAAACCACAAGGCTGAGAATTTCAGTAATTATAAGCCAGGAAAACAGTTTTTAGTTCTTTGTGAGTAAGGAAAATCCCAGGGCTTTGCCTACTGTGTAGGTAGAAATATGAGAGCCGTCTGCTGAGACTCCCCATCTCTCACTGGAATTATTTTAGAAATTACAAATGGAAAACATACCAAAATGAAAGATGACCTGAGATGTCCCTCATTAAACTAAGGGGAATTGCACAGAAAAGTTTCAGGGAACAGCACTGAGCAAGCAGAAATAAGACCAAAAGGACAGACCAGAACAATTTCAGAACTGTGTAACAGCCAAGGAAAGTAGCCAGGGAAATACTCTGGATAAATGACAATAGAAACAACCACAACAAAAGGACCAAAGTGGACAGGTGTATGCCATGGATAGCATCCGTGTTGGTGCTGTACTTGCACTGAACCGATGGTGAGGAGCACAGATTTGGCCCTAGAGATTCACACAGCACTGGAAAAATGAGCAACTGTGATATGTGTAATTACATTTTCCCAAATTGCTCAAACAACAACAAAGTCTTGAGACTTTTTATGCTTTGTTATTTTTTCTCTTTAACATTATATATGTGTAATGTAAAAAATAAAATTAAAAAAAAAAAAAAAGTAAAAGCTCCTTAACGACCAGAACTTCTGTAGAATCTTCTGTGGAGTATGAATCCAAACAAAAGGCAGTTTTGTTTTAAATACCTGGCAGACCTTTGATTTGTTTGCAAAATTTAAGCGATGCCTTATTTAGAGCTGCACGTGAAACCTTAACTCAACTTACAAATTTATTTTAGTTTCAGGATCACACGGTGTTTTTCCAGGAAGTGTCTGCTTGAAACTATGATCAGATGGTTTCATCGAATGAGTAGCTGTTCAAGATTTTTGTTTATCATCTTCGTTTCTGTGAGACCTGGAGCATGCTTAATGCAAGCGGAATCTGAGATTTTTTTTTTTATTCCCTGGAACTGGAAGACCTTTGCTTTACATGTGCTCTTAGGAAATTCTGAAGGTTTAATATTTATCCATTTTTAAATGAATTTTCACAAGGATACAAAACTCAGCTGACATACCAGATCCCTCAAATCCACTGGTCAAATGGATGTAGTACTTCGTTAACATTTGTGAAGTAGGATATTTTTTTCCAATATTTTTGGTTCAAAAATGGTAGGAACACTCAGTGGTTGAAAATGTGGTGTTGTAATGGAGAGTGTTAGATCACTTTGACTGCAGGCATTCTTGCTAATTCAACTGTGATGAAAGAACACGAGTTATTAGTTAGAATTTTTTTCCATTTAGGGTCCTGAGAGCTCTTTACCGTTGTCAGCGTGTGAACTTTAACTCTCAGGATCCTTGTTTTGGGCAGCAAAAGTGTATTGTGTTTGGGCAGCTTGGAGGTGGGACCAAAACAGGGCATCGGTGGCATTTGGCTGTCTTAGACTATTGGTTTGGATAACGTACATCCTTATTTCTTCAATGAATTGGCTGTATTAATGCTTTTTGTAAGGTAAGAGCCATCTACCGAAGTTTCCTTCTTCAGGATCTGAAATTCAGTATGAAATATGAACATGGCCATTAGATACTAGACATGGGAGTGGTCTGCATGGGAAGGCTCTGTAAGTGTTTGGTGCCACGTGTTGTGAGAGCTCACACAAGCTGTGCTCAGTACAAGCAGTGTGAGAGCTGCAGTTGGCATGGGCTGTGGCATAATTACCATCAGTAATTACAGGGGTGGTCGCTACTGGCCATGGGAGGCTCCTGAGGATTTCGTGGGAGAATATTAACATTTTCAAAAGTGCCTTGAAAGCAACTGTAAAATCACTGTTATGCTGCAAGCAACCCCAAACTGGTGTAAATAATGGCTTGCTGTTTACCTAGTGTGTGGTTTTTGTGTGGAGTTTAATGTCTGTCTGTTGCTCGCCTGGGAGATCGCAGGGAAGATGTGAGAAAGAGGTATTGAACTGGATTACCCTGCCAGAGCTGTCAGCAGATTAACATTCCTGCTATCCTCCCTCCGCCTCGCTCTGCGTTTTTAACCCAAAGAGCAGTGAAACATGAGGATGTAATGGGGCTGGAAGTCCACAAACAAGGAGCACCTGGCGGCTCTGGGAGCAGTGCTGTGCCCGTCCCACGGTGGCTGGACCAGGGGGAGCACAGATTTGCAGTAATGTAGCAGAGAGACACAAGCCTCCCTCTAGGCAGGGCTATCGAGCAGGGCAACAATTCCAGGCCAACGTTCTCCCACCTCACTTTGCAGGGTGAAGGCTTTAAATAAATATACACTGGGAAAAATAATGTGTTTTTTTTTTAACTCGTGCTATGAACATGCATGGCCTTTCACAAGACTGTATGGCACCTTTATAAGCTTATGACTGAATTCACCTAAAACCTGACAGAAGGTAATAAATCTAGGATAACGTAGGAAGTATGCAGCTTACACACAGAGCAGAGCTGTGCGGTCATTTTTCGTTCTCTGAATGTTCTTTAAAACATTTGCTATCCAAGAGTGCATCCCCTTGCAGGCAGGTGGGAGAGATCACAGCGTGTGCTGGAATGCTTAAGCCATTAATCAGACCAGCTGAAGTGCCAATAGGAGTGAAAACGTGGCACCAGGGAGGGGGTTATTCGTGCTGAAGCCCAGGCCCCTCTGTTTTCCTTACACTCGTCATCCAGCCTAGCTCACGTGGATCTGCAGAGGATGCCATCACCCCTCCAGGGTGCACCCTCCCACCATCAGCTTATACCAGTGCCTTGTGGCAGTGAGCAGTGACAGCGGGAACTGCTGCCAGTAGTGCATTTTAGTAGAATAATAGCAATCGGCTATTTTTTGTGTATAATTATTTGCCTTTTTTTTTTTTCTTTTTGTTACCAGAGTGCCTCTGATGGCTTTTGGAAGTCAGTCGCAACCCGCGTCCCGAGAGAGCCTCATGAGATACGTATCCTGAATCCCTACTTCATCCAGGAGGCAGCTTTCAGCTTCATTGGACTGCCTTTCAACAACGGCCTCATGGGCCGAGGGGTAGGTATCAAACAGAGCAGGCAGAACCAAGGGGAAGGGCGAGAACAAGCAGCAGAGCAGTAGGATTTTGCTGTTCTTTTTCCTCTTGGCCTCCACAATTGAAGGGAAGGGCCTTTGGCTCTGTTGTGGGGGCAGTGCTCAGCCTACTTAAGGGAAGGCAAGATCCTTCCTTTTTGGTACCAGGAGATGGCTGTTCCAAAGCACCTTTTCTGGAGGCAGCCCTGAGGCTTCCAGCACCAGCTGGGTGATTTCCTGCCATGTGCAGCCTGCTAGAAGAGCACTTCTCTGTGTGGCTCCTTCCCAAAAGGAACGAGGAACCCTGCTCTCTGTATCCTCAGTGCATCTGGACGTGGTGCAGGTCATGCCACAATTTTATAATTTGCTGTCCTCAAGGAGGCTGCAGCCTAAAATCACTGATACTGCTCTGCTGCTTCTGTATCCCAGGTTTACTGTAAAAAAAGTGTAAAGGTTTGATTATGAAACTTAGGAAACCTAAGAAATTCTGATCTTACAGTGGCAGGTTTTAGATGTAAAAGCTTACAGAAGAAAACAACGTAAATATAGTTTTAGGTCATAGTTATTAACAAAACACCTTTGTGATCATTCTAGTATCCCTATCATTATAGTATATTTGCGGTGTCAAAGCATGGATTTGGACTAGACAGAATAGTGCCTTATTTTCCATGCTCTAATTATGTAGTGAATTCTTTACAATATTAGAGAAATTTATTTCCTGAAGATCAAGTAGGTGGGTGCCTGGAGGTAAGAAATTCACCGCTTAAAATGTGGTGTGCAAGATGTACAGACAGATTCAGCCACAGAGAATCATTCTTTTCAAAATGAGAGCTTCTGGCATCGCTGCCTATGTATGTACAGAAGTTGTCGTATGGTCCTAGAAACACTGGATTTTAACTCCAAGTACTGAGGTTATCTTACCCAAATATTCCCTTCAGCTAGGATCTAGTGTACTTCACCTCTCTGCATTCACCGTGACTTATCCTTAGAAGGATGTGGTCTTGATTCATGTTCCATAAAATAAGGACTGATGCCCCAATGAGGGACAGAAATCATCAGGACTTTGCTTTTATTTTTTTCAGATTTGTTTTTATTTTTAAACACGTTATTTTAATACACAAGATATTACTTAAGCTGAGAGGAGAGGAGAGAATCCGGAAATGAAAATGCTGTGAACTGAAGTTTATGAGGTTTTGATAGGTTGTTTAACACAGATCAGATTGGGAAATGAAGGCAACTAAATTGAAACCTCATGTTTCACTTCATGAAAGTGCATTAAAAAATAGTTTATGGAGCTTTAAGGCAAGCAATCTTTGCCCATGACCCCTGCTAGGTTGTGTAAATTGTAGTTTTTTCCTTGAGATGGGGCAGAAAGAGCTCTGCAGGTGCAGGTACATGTGTGGGGCCGGGATGTTAGTAGACCCCATGTGTCTGGGCAACGACGGTTTAATATACTGATTCTGTCAGAGTTTAAGAACAGGGGGAGAGTACCTGTAACCTGTTGGTATAAATTTTACTGCAGACGTCAACTATAGACTGGTGTTACAGAGCTGATTGGACTTCATTCTAGTGAACACTGCTGCATCAGTGCGAATGCTTCAAAGGAAGACACTGCTGCCAGTGTAAAGAGGCTGAGGAGAATCCTGGTGGTACAGATTTGACTTTGTTTCTCTGAGAATTTAAATGGGAATAATGGAAATCAGAGCCATGTAGACCAAGAATCCAACTCTGATTAATGATTTGAGAGAGATCCAGCAAGATGAGTTGGCCCTGTGAGGCAAGCTAGAGCAAGGAGCATTGCTCCACAAGAAAGCTATGTGAACATAGCTCATATAGCAGCTGCAGAGCATAGCTGCTTGGGTTCAGTCATGCTGTAGGGCTGCAAGACGGCTTGAGAAACTTTACTCAAGAAAAAAGCAACCTGGATGGGGGCAGGTTGGTGCCTCCATGCTGAAAAGCAGGGTGGTGTGGTGGGCAAGCTACACACAGGAGGATCAGGGCTGGGGATGCCTCAGTAATCAAGGCCGACATGAAATCCTCACAAAGGGCAGTAATATTCCACTCCTCTTTGGTCCCGATGCCTAAATAAACTTCAGTGTGCCTCCTGCACACCACATATGGTAACAATGTGCTGCCAATTAACTTTGTAATTTGGTGGCTTTTTCAGCAAGGTTGAGGAGAGCTAGTAAAATAGTTCAGGGCTGATCTCAAAGCGTTTTTTCCCAGGATTCAATAAAGGCTGAATGTAGTAACAGCCTCTGCTTTGATAATATAATTTGGGCCAGATGGTTCTGGAGGATAGCAGGGGGGTGCAACTCAGACGTATTTAGATTGAGCTTGTGGTATTGGTGGCTGGCAGTCTGAGTGAGGAGCAAAACTGATCACCCACAGCGAGCAGTGACTTCTCTCTGGGATGAGTAAAGCTTTTCAGTTTTCTCAGTCCATTTACTTACGTCTTCAGAAAAGAGAAAGCTCTTTCCTACTCCATAGAGACTTATCTTTTCTTGGGATAAAATGATGATAAAGAACTTCAGTGTAGGATCCTAGTAGCATCTGGTGAAATTTAAAGACATGTCAATGCCTGAAGCTGGTTTAATACAAGAGAAATGAGCTAATCTTGTTGATTAAAGAATCCTCTTAATGAGTGGGCACAGGCCTGGCTGACTAACTAGACAATGGTGTATGCCTGTGGTTTGTGTTTTGGTGGAAGTTCTGCATTTACAGGTCTTTTGGGCTTGAACCCAAACAGCTGTGGTATTGCAGCCGGTAATTCAGGCATGCAATAACCTACCCTACACTGCAGACAGATTACTGGGGGACAAGCACAAACATCAGTTCAGAGGTGGCATTGCCTGTTGCATGTAAAACAATCCGATGGTTATTGCTGTGGTGCTTTTTACTCTATACTGAATAGTCCTATCCACTCTGTAGTACTCAGGGCCATTTAAGCAGTGACTTTCTAGCTGCTGAGCCATGGTAAGAGGAGACTGGGAGGGCATTTCAGGTGACACAAGTTGTCAGGACTCTGATCAGGGACTCTAGTGCAGAGTGGTGCTTGTGTTTCTCTCTGCTGGAACAGTGCATCCAAGAAACTACTTATGATCTAACTTCTTCTGAGACTAAATTCTGCTGCCCAGAATTGTAAGCCTTGGTTTGTTCCTATCCTGAAAATCCTGGAGATCCTGTCTGGGTCTATAGACCTCATTAGGAAGGTAAAATATCCACCTCTGGACTTCACCCAGCCTCAGCACCAACTTGCCAAAGGAGGAGCCATGTGCAGAACTGCCATCAGGCCATGTGCAGGAGTGTTATCAGGTACCCCACCGTGGATTAGCACCTCTGCAGAGTGCTGACAGCCCACATGCACTTGGGGATTAACCTCTGATGCTGGAGCGTTAGCACTGTGTGCCCTAGGGCTTCTCTTTGCTATGACATTGAGTGGACAGGCAGTCTTTCTGGAGATGCCAGTGATGACCCTGGTAAAGCACATACATGGTTACCACAGAGCAACTAATGCAGTAAAGTCATGCCCTTGGTTGCCTTCTGTTAAATATTTCAGTCCTTAAGAAACACTCTTTGCATTGAATGGGAATGTGCTCTATTACAAATGGCGAATCAGAGCTTGTGCATCGGGTTAGATGCCATCAAAGGTGTTAGACTTAGGCTAGGTTGTGCAGGAGCTCAGCAGTGAAATGACTAAACTGAAGCTGCTGTGCAGCTTGTCGTGTCTCCAGGCTCAGGTCCCTAGCCTTTCCATTTTGCTCTACTGCAAACTCTGCCGGTTCTGGAGGCTCCCTTGTGCTTACAGCAAGGGACAATTACGGGACGTGAAGGAAGTGTTGGAGATGTTCTGTTCTGTCTTTTGAAGCCCAGTATTGTAGCTGATTCTGTACGAGCATGGAGGTAGCTATGGAATCTCCTGTGACAGGGACTGCTCCACAGAATGCCAGGCACTTACCTGGTCACAGTAAGTGATGCTAGATTCCCTTTTGTGACGTATTTCCAAACTTGCCAGCTAGGGGAAGCAAAAAGTATTTTTCACATTGTTTCACATTTCACATTGGGCAAACATAAATGAACAAAAAGAAAATGCAGTGGCTGTTCTGTACAGCATGTGATGGCTCTTCATAGTTTTATTTTGTATTTCTTCTGTTTTTAAAGCTTTATTGCTATTAAGTGATCAGGTCTGCAACTGATAAAACTATGGTAGCAATTTTTCTTGGGTAAGCGTTTTTTCAAGTTTTCCCTCAAATTAATGTAGTAGTCAAACCAGTTTGAGTATCTAGGTGTGGTATTATTGGGGGGGAATTTCTTATTTAGCAGCAATCACCCTTTTATTTAAAAAAGTAACAATTGAAATACTCTGAACAATCCAATATACTTTACCCTGTGCTAAGTGAAATCCCATAAATAACTGGAATTCATTTAACATATTAAGGGAGGCAGATATTTCTAAAAACAGATTTACAGCAGTCATTTCCTTCCAGTCCAGAAGGCAGTGACACAGGAGTGACCCAGGCATGGAATGAAAAGCACTAAGAGATTTTCACATGCACCAAGCAAAAAACATTTACAGTCCCCTGCTTGAGTTGCCAGCACTGGATCTCCGGCACGGGTCCAGAGGTGATGCTCAGCCTCCATTAAGTCCAAAGGAGGGTGGTTGTTCATCTTGTTGAACGTCTTGTTTTTATTTCTATGAGTAGAAGGTCTCCTCAGAGGGTCCAATGGAAGATGAAACAGCAATGTCTTGAAGACAAACCTTTCATCTGTCCTCTCACAGCAGAGAACAATGGAGGAGGATTTAGGAGAACCTGTCGTATGTCTGTATAGCTAAAGACATTTCTGGTTCCCTGACCTGGTGGTGCAGCCTGGCTTTGTTTGCAGCACATGGAGCTTGCAGTGATCCCTGACTCTGCACAAGCCCTTTGTATAGATCTTTGCATCTCTTCTCTTTATGCTGTTCTTACTCGGGACCCACCATGCATGTGCTCACCCCACTTATGGAAGGCGTCATGCCAGCAGCTCCTGGAAGGAGCCATGTCCTGTATGCACAGGCCACCTTTGTGCAGCTCTGCCATGGCAACGTGGTGCTCACCACTGCTGTGTTTGCTGTTAGTTTGCCTTCTGCTTTCATGGAAAGCAGCATCCCAGTGTGTGACAGGGCCCGGGTACCTCTCAGAGTGCCGGTTGCTTCTGCTCAGAGCCACGTTCTTCACCAGCCTCCTCTGGTGTATCGGTCCTGACCAGGTGCTTGTCCGGCCCTGTTGTGGCCAGGGCTGAGGAAGAGGAGAATTGTGCAGGAGGCCTTACCATAGGTGTATGAACCCTTCTCTCCAAAACAAGGACCTCGTTGGCCTAGTTGGAATATCCACCGTCCCAGCAGAAGTGGAAGTCTAGCCTAGGCCTAGTGGATCACGGGCCACCAGGTGCTTTGAGTGTTGCTCATGCACAGGAGGCTGGCACAGCTCCACACACCGGGGACGTGTAGGCCAAACATTTTTAAGCATTAAGAGGTTTTCAGGTATGCTTCTCAGTTACTGCCAAGCCATCAGGTTGAAAGCAGCACTGCTTGGTGGTACAGGAGTACCCAGGCACATACAGTGCCATGAGCAGGAAGACAGGATTATGAACCCTGAGGGGAAATGTTGGGATTGTTTTTTCCCTAGTAATGGCCTAAAATAACAAGAGGCCTGCTCAGTTGTTTGAGAAAGTTTTTTATTTTCATAACTCAACACAAGAGGTGTGGTGGTTGCTTTGGTATGTCTTTGGGGCACGGCACAAGGGTGTGTGTGCTGAGATAGCACTGACGCACCGTGCAGGGCATAGCAAGCCGGGTTTGGCACACCATGTCCAGGATGCCTAGCTTCTTTTGGAGTGACCTGTCCCCCAGCTTGCCCCGTAGGCTGTACTGGCTCATTAGGTCCAGATTAGAGCTTAGCAGCAAACCAGTTTAAATGCCACCAAACAATCAGAAGAGCTTGGAAGCTGCGTAGATGCAGCCAGAGAATAATTATAACTATTTCCTCTCTCTGATACATGTTCCCTCTCATTTGCCGATTCTCCGCTGAGAAAAGAGGATACCCCTTTCCTCTGGATCTGGAGAACACTGCTGGGTTGGCTTCTCTGTAGTACAGCCCAGGATCTGTCCCTAGATCCAACAGGTCCTTCTCTTTCTTGTGCCAGGTGGACAAGAGGCAGTGCTTCATTTTCAACAGAGATAAGGAGAAGCAGAAACTCAGCACACTGTCACAGGAGAAAACTGCTCAGTTTCTATAGTTTACACCAAATCAAGACCAAAGAATTCTATTGACTTAAAAATTACGTGTGCTTAACCATCAGTCACACTGCTTTTATACTTCTGTGCATACTGGCTCTATCTTTTTTCCCTCCCTGTCTCTCAAATTCCCCAGTTCCTGTTTAATCTGTCTGATGGTTGATTCCTCTTCAACGTAAGCAGTCTGGGGCAAACACCCTGTTTTGTTCATTTGATCCACATGCATCTGTGTGCACATAGAGTTTGTACTCGTTTGTTCTTCTTCATGGTTCTATAAACCATGCCATTGCTAAGGGTGGGCTCTGCCTTGGTGCATCCACTGTACTCAGTGAATAGCAGGGATGATAATTTCTGCAAGAATTTTCTAAGTGGTCTTTTCTATTCCTTGTGGATCTCACTGCAGCAGTAGGATGTGAAGCTTCATTTCAGCAGTAAAAGTGTAAGTGGATACAAATCTTGGTCTTCAAGGGGGACAAATGTAATAGGCTGTAGCCCCCATAGGCATGAATATAAATAAGGCATCACTTAATTAAAAACTGTCATCAGATCATGTGTTTCTGAATGTGATTTTAGGACTACACAAAATTATTTCGCTAAGGGCACAATTTGAACTTCTGATAGTATTAGGTCTTAAACAGATTATTTGCCATAAATCTGGAGGTTAGGAAATCTTTAGTATTTTAATCATTTTACAGAGGAGCAGGCAGTATGGAGATACTGGGATGCCAGGAACTACTAAAGGACAGAAGTAGATTAGAAAATTATCTCCTATTTTTCCATAAAGGCTGTTGCAGGATTTATACATAGAGTAAAGTGAAGCAGGTATTTGGTGACCAAAGGGAAGTTCACTTTTGATTTCTGTTATCAGTTACTCTCCAGACAGAAATAAGAATATACTTGAAAGAAAGTTATGGTGGTTTGGCAGTCCTCCCATTAAGGTTGGGTAGTATGATTAATTCTCTGTGGTTTTGCAAGACTCACATTAGAAAGTTAGCTCTTGAAAGTTAACTTAGCCAGTTAAATTCCCTCCAGGCAAAGACCCCGTGTCTCCCTTGAGCTGTACCGTGGGAATGGGCCCCGTATAAGTGTGGGTGGTGTCAACGCCATCGTATTCTCCAACAATGACATGTTCTCAAAAACGTAACCATTTACTCGCTGTGTTTTGGACACTGTAACTATAGCTCAGCTAAGGGAAACGTTTTGTGGCACGTCCACGTATCTGCTGATGCAATTCAAGCGACATTTGAGTGTCATTTCCTATGTAAAACATAAAGCTGAGAATATCTGAATATCTGAATTTGAATTGCCACGCATGGGAAGACAGGATATTCTTGTGTACTTTGAAATTTAGTGGAATTTTCTTATCCTTGCTGAGTAAACTTCTTCTGTTGTTTTTTGTTTTTTTTTTTTAAACCCATCCTTGAGATTTTATGATGACTAGTGAATTAACAATTAACTAAAGTAACCAGAATAAAACCAATATTGTTTGTGGCAAACGTGGTCAGTATAAAATGAAGGTAAACAGCAAAGCTGAAATGACTCTGCCTTTCTTTTCCTAACATCTAGAGCTGGCCCAAGAGGATGTAGTAAGGTCTTTTCATTTCAAATGCGCACTGTTACAGTTGCATTGCAGATGTTTGAGTTTAATGATCATTTATTTAGACGTGAGCAGTTTTCGCATTTTTTCACGTTTGCATATTAGTGTAACATCAGCGCGTTGTTATGCAGAGCGTGTTGAGCTCTCCATAGCACATGGGTTGTGCTCCCAGCTCTGCTCATCTCAGCTAGGTACGGGTGGAGTTCTTTCCTTGCAAAACATCAGTCCTGGGACATGGTCAGGCAATCAGAAGTGAGCGCAGGAGTGTGCTGCCAAAAGCGGGTTCCTTTGAATGAGAGGAAGAAACTCAAAACATGTGCGTTCCCAGTCTGTTGTGAACATTGGTGAAATGCAATAGCATTGCTCGCAGGTACAGGATAACCCCTCTTACACGCAAGATGTAAGCACACATTTGGTTTCTACATCTCAGCTGAGATGCTGTCACCCTCAGTGACTGTCTGAGCATGCCCTCTGAATTCATGATAGCTTTGATATGGCGGTATTGGATGTCTTACAAATAATGATAAGATGTGTGGGTGGATTTCTCAGCCTCTCCCTAGCCCCTGGGGTAAAGCTACCTTAGCAGATTGATCTGGTTAATGGGGAGTTAGAAATGTCTGTGAGCTGGGGTTTTACACTGGAAACACTCATCCATCACAGCACTCATGCTCATCTGGACGCACAAGAGCACCACCGTCCAGCAGCACTGTAGAAGCCAGATGAGATGGGAAGGGCTGAGGATAGACTTTGGTGCAAATGGCAAGTCAGCAGCAGGAAGAGGACAATCAGGGGTGTCCCGACTCAGAGGACTAGCAGCAGTCTTTGAATGACTTCCCAGTATGCTGGACCAGGAGCGTGGCACAGGACAGTGCCCTTTGCCTGTGGGGGTGTCTCTGAGCAGAGGAAGGAGTCTCAGTGCACACTGGCTCTGCCTGGTCTCCTCTCCATCTTCTAGAGCTGTTTAAGGACCTCCTTACAGCTTTTGCCATCACTAAAATAAAGCATTTGTACTGTTCCTCACTTCTACTCTGGTGTGGTGGCCCATTTGGGACAAGTATGCCTCATTAGCCTAGCTCCTAGCTGGAGGTCAGTACTATGTGTAGACCTGGAATCCAGCCTTTAAATGTTTTTTAATTTCAGAAAACTAACATGTCCACTGTGACTCGTCTTCCAGCTCGTCTGCTGCCCTGTTCTCAGGATAGCAAAACTGCGGGACAGGAGTTTGACCATTGGTATTAGTCCTTCTGCCCTGCAATACTCCCCTGGAGAGCTGGGTCATGGAGTCTCAAACAAGAGCCATTGCTTTTGTGCAAGGTGCTTTGCAGGAAGCAGGCTAACTGGATTTTCTTTACAAGTTGGGAAGGTGTTGGCCCTGCAAGCTGGCACCGGGCATTTCATATGCAGATGTAGCCAAATACCTTGTTCTGGATTTTGTGCTTAGTAGTAGTAGTTTTCCTTTGAGCAGAGACAATAAGAGGAAATCTTTGACAACAGAAATGGTGACTTGCTAATGACTTCCATTCCTGCTTTCTTTCCTCTCAGAACATCCCCACCCTGGGAAGCGTAGCAATAACCATGGCGCTCCACAACTGTGATGAGGTGGCGGTAGCTGGGTTTGGCTATGACATGAGTTCCCCCAATGCACCGCTGCACTACTATGAGAACATCAAGATGTCTGCCATCAAAGAGGTAGGGAGCTCCTGCCGAGCACGTCTTCTTCCCAGGCCCACCGACCACCCCGACCGTGGAGCCTGCCCGGGACGGTGATCGACTTCCAGCTTTCCTGCGTGGGCCAAACGACAGCTCCACCCAGGCATTTGCCCGTAAAACTCCAGACATTCCCCCAAGCGCAATGTGTGTTAAAAACAGTTATTTCTGCTGGGAAAAGTTCTCTGGAATGTGCATATAATGTGATTCCGTATTCTCAGAGCGGCAGAGAAAAGTTCTGTGTAAACGTTGAGCGGGGTGAAAGGGAACAAATATGCTCAGGGGTTGAAAAGATGTGGCCTGCTACAGCTTTGTGATCCGTTGTATTGCTCTCTAATCCATGTGCCGCTTCTGCTGGATGATCCCCTGCTCAGCCCCTGTTAAACGTGGGGGAGGTGAGATTAGCCTGTGCAGGCTGACCAGAGCAGCAGTTAGCTAGTGTAAATGCATGAGAGAATGGAGCATGGAGGCTGCTCTTCAGAGCCACATCTGCCTTCGAAACATTTGCTGGTGCTGTCCCAGTGAGACGAACAGCCCTTTTAGAGGAACAAAAGCTCTCACAGTGGTATAACGTAGCAGTATTTCAGGTCTGGCCATTTTCTGTGCTGAACTAGAGCAAGCTTTGCCACTGGCCTCAGCACCTTCTGTAGTAGGAAGAGTTGCTGACTTTTTGGTAGAGCCCAGCCCTTTCTGGCACAGATGTGACCCAGGTCTTTCTAAAATTGCTCCCCCTCTTCACTGGCTTCACTGGATAGAGGAACGTTCTCTGTCCTATTTCACAATGCGAAAACAGTGATGTTCAGAGGGAGAGAACGCTTGTTGTGTTGTTCATGGACAGCTGCTGTCTGCTGGCGCTTATATTTGTCACCTCAACTGCTGTGCCGTTGATCCAGGTCAGGAGGGAAGCCTGGAGGTCATGTTTTTCCAAATCATAAGATCATACAAATCCTAGGACTCAGGCTGGACAACCTTAAGCTGACTAAGAGGAATTAGCAATGGGTACCAGTCAGCTTGAGAAATGGGAAGAGCATTTCTAATTGTCATAGCAATGAGGCTTTGGAACAACCTCTCAGTAGAGACCAAGAAAATAAACTGAAATTGGGAAAAGACTGTGAGGAGGTCCCTAAATATGTCAAGGAAAGTACCTCATGATACATCCTTGTGATCCTGAGGTACCTTCTGGGCCTGTGGAGTTAGCAGGAAAGTCCGCCTCTTCCAAGACGGTCTGCTCTTGGACGTGGGGATACTCACAGCAGGTGTCCTGTGCCAAGCTTGGTTTGCAACCTAGATGTCTCTGGCATCAAGGACACCCACACTGGAGCTGACAAGAATGAAGTTGTCTTCCTCTTGCTCCTTGCATGGGTTGAAATTGGCAAAAGGCACTGGATGACAGGCTGCAGCCCTCTGCTGCAGGAGAGGCGTTAAAATGCTCCAAGGCCTCCCCTGGGAGGCACTGATGCAGGTAACGCAGCCTGCAGTACACTTGAGGGAATGGGTGGGCCCTGGCACTCGGTGTCACTCTGGCACCCGCCCACCCTCTTGTGCCAAAAGCTGCCGAACATCAGCAGGGAGCAGAAAAGCTCTTGCAAACAGTTTTTCAAAAGAGTTCAGAGGAAAAAATTGGGAAGCACCATGGAGAGGGGTGTGCAGTGAAGTAGGAGCTCTGCTGTGAGTGAGCTTCCCATTCCTCCGTCCCCTTCTTGGCCACCTTCTGCCGTGTTCCTCATTGCTGCCAGCAGGCTGTGCCTGGCACCCTGAGCCCTATCACACCCACATGCATTTAGTCCTGCTTTTCCAGGGCCTGCCACCCCATCTTTTGGCTCCTGAGAGCTAGCCAGTGGACACGTCTGAAGTTGCCAGTTCAGATTGCTTGGATTTTTGATTCTCGAGGTCAGCACCCTGAACGAGCTGCAGAAACCAGCAGGAGACAGGAGGGGGTCGCTCTTGGGCACTGTAGGAGGTCTCAGGGATAAAGTTGGCAAGGCACAGGGCACGGATGGGGATGAACATGTGAAATGCAACCCTGTGGGTCTCCGATAGAGACCAGTCCGTGCCTGGTTTGACAGGCCTCTGTTGTCTGGGAGCTGTCAGTCGGCATGTCCAGGCTTTTCTGTACAGAGGTGAGGGAACGTTGAAAGGGCTGGTGGAGCCTCACTAATTTAGATGTCAGTGGGTTTGTTTCCGCAGCCGGGGCTGCTGATGAGAGCTCTGCTGAGCTGGTCCTGGGAGGAAGGTTCCTGTTCCATCTGAAGGCAGGTTATATGATCGCTGTCTGCCTGTCTAATCCTCACGTGCTCACCCGCAGGCTCCTCTTACATTTCTTTGCCGTGGTACAAGAAAAGCCATCTGTTCCCGAGTATCAATAATTAATGCCCCTCCTGCCTCTGCCCCTCCCTATATGACAAATTGTTTGTGATATTGTGGAATGTGAAGAGCAGAAAGAGGATTGCATTTCTTTCTCTCCCATTTAATATTAATGGTAGCTGGTAATTGTTAGTCACCTGAGGGTGAAGTTGAAAGACAAAGGGCACGATAGGTGGATTCTCTCTCCTGCAGTTGTCCTCAGGTAACTCACGAATGAAGATTTGCCCCACTCTGGACTGGAAGCACTCTGCACACTCACTCAGAGACCTGCACATGGTTTGCAAATCTAGAGGCTGACCTTCATTGGTACCTTGTGGCAAACCTTGCCATTGGTATTGGCGAATTGAGAGTGACCCAGAGCCAAGCTCACAAAGGTTTTCATCTCTTCCATCTGCTCTGATACCTAAAGGCCCACTGGGGCATCTTCCTCGGTGTTACCTTTGGACCTCCAGGTTTGTGTCTGCAGCTAGTTCTTCCTGGTCCTCCAGGAAGCTGAGAGTGTTAAATAATGGTGAACTGTTGGTAGGGGTGGAAACTGAGCCCAACTGAAACTGCACCAGCAGGCACCTGGGGGCTCTGATGGTCCCAACACCTACAGCTTCATTCTTGTGGCCATAAGAAGAGAGCAAGCAGCGTGCCAGACATGGCCCTGGCTGGCTCCCTAAACACGACCCCATCCCATAATCCGACTGCCAGGCTCCTCCAGCCTGAATGACTGACAAATCTTCAGTGTTTAAGCCTCGAGAGCAGCTGCAGGGAAGCACTCCAGCTCCACCCTGAAACCATCGCTGTCTTTACAGAGGAAATGTAAACATCGACGTCCTGGGGCTGGAGGTGCTACATGTGTGTGTGGCATATGGGATCCTCGGAGACATCCATCCATCCCGTTCCCTTATCTCATGTCTGCAGGGGAAGGGGCCTGCAAGGAGCGTGCGCCCTCTCAGCAAGGTGTGTCGCTGATTTACACTTGAGGCCTGCTTGACATCTCCCTGGACACCCTTGAAACCCTGTGATTCATCTCTGAGGAATTTGTTCTGATTACATAAAAAAAAAAAAAGCCAGCAAAATACACTTGCTTGCTCACAGCTGGGCGGAGATGCCTCTCCCATGCCAAGACTGAGGTGATAAAATCTCTGTGGAAATGCATGTGATTTTTCCTGTTGCTCTGTGGGATCAATGGCTGCATTTCCAAGAGGCGATGGGGCAGCCTGGGTGTACAGTTTTGCTTAGTCTTTGCTTTCCCCGATGGGGTAGAAGCCCTCAAGGTCCCAAACTGTGCTGGATTGTTACCGCAGGAGGCAGCTGCCTCCGCTGCTTCTTGCAGCATCTCAGACTCCCAGGGGCTGGACAGACATTTCCTGCTCCCAAGGAAAAGGCTCCACGAGGAGGCAGGTGCTCTGAAGCTTTATCTGTGGTACCATTCAGGGCGATGGATGCAGTGATTAATTCCTTAGGGCCCTAGTGTGGCTGCAAAAGGCACGTGGATTCTCCTGCTCTTTGTGAGTGCCCATGGGAATAAATTTCTCTGGTTTATACCTGGGTGGCTTCCTCACCCCCTGTCCTGGGGGCAGCACAGTGTGCTCCAGCCAGTTTCTGTCCTGGGAGGCCTTGTAGAGGAGACCCTTTTCTGCTCATAAACATGCTCTGGAGGGCACACATTTCAGGCCATGAGCTGGAAAATCAGCACTTGCGGTGCAAAACTGCATCACAACTCCGCTGCCTAGCACCTTCTGCGTTGATCTAACCTTCTCCCCGTTGTGTCTGGGGATGCAAAGTCCTGGCATGCATTTCCATGAGGGTTTTCTGGGCGCTGTGACCTTGCTGCTCTCTAGTCTGTTACTGGGGGACAGCTGCTCCATGGACCTCATGCCATCATGTGAATTCTCACAAGTCATTTTTTTAGCTCTGATCTTTTTTGTTCTAACTTACAAAACGCAGAAGGTCTAAGCCTGTCATCTCCCTTCAGTTACTATTTTCCCTATTTCCAGTAACTTGTAACAGCTTTCGACCCTTGGCTGCTTCCCTGAGCGCTGTACAGAAAATGAATGAATCCTTGCCAAGGTGTATGCTCACTTGTTTCTGTTTTCATGGTGATGAGCCACCAAGCTGATTTTTTTTATAGCTTATTATATTTTTATTTCTTGCCCATGTCCTGTAGTGCTTCCTGCCCAAGTACTCCATAAAAGTGTATTCTTGTCACAGGTCACTGTCTCCTGTTAATGTAGGAGAAGTGTCAGATCCACTGAGAACGTAAAGAAGGAAACATGGAAATGGAGGTGAGGAAAAAAGGAATCGTTTTAAAAGGGAGTGAAAGGTTTTCAGGATTAAAAGAAAATGAATGAACCCGCCTGTCTTACAATACAACTTCACTGCTAATGGCAAAGCAGGTTAGTGTTTCGGGCAGAATTACTGCAGGATGGGAAAGTGACAGTGTTTAGAGTAGTAAAAACATACCCGAGAGGCGCTGATGAAACTGAGAGCAGGAGGCTGTGTTAAATCATGAGAACGAAGCACAGCACCAGCTCCCAGCATCCTTCCCCGGTGTGCTCTGCCCTGGGTGGCACCACACGGCCTTCCCCGCGCTCAGGGCTGGTACAAATGGGGAACACGTGCTTAAAAACCACCCTTATCAGTCAGATCCCGTCTGAGGCTGTGCCGGCGCTGCTGCTGGCTGCTCTCCCTTTCTCTGCAGCCACAGATCAAGCGGCAGCGCCGCTGCTGTCGGAGGTGTCAGCTCCTTTGATACAGCTGTGCCCGGCACCGCAGGCACTCGCTGCCTGACCCCAGGGGGAGCCTGCCTTTGATGGCTTCTTTCTGATCCCTGGCTCCGCTTCCCCTGCAGGTCTTTGTGGGATGCTGGAGGACACCGGCTCCTAATGCCTCTCATTCAGGGTGTGTGAGGGCTGTCACAAGGGCCGGGGAGGTGGGCTGCAGCATGCCGTGACACACAGCTTTGTCTCTGTCTCCCCCCGCCAGCAGCCACCCCTCACAATAACCCGCAAACATCCAGTTTGGAGTCTCGGCCCGTGAAGGCACAAACAATAGTGCTTTATCATCATCTGGACTCTCTCTGTGAAGCCTCCCTTTGCATTTAAAATCAAGGAAAGTTGCTTGGGAGGGGGTGACGGGGCTGCTTCAGGCCTCCAAGTACCTAAAAGTTTGCGGTAGCCAGCAAGAAGAACAAAACTCCTTTGAAAGCAGGGCAGATGTCTGGCCTGGTGATTTATAGGCTGAAAACACAGCTATTCGAGCCTGGCTGATGAATTGCCATCGGAGTACAAGGAATGGTGCGGACTGAAATGGAGGTCAGCTTTGGAGGGGGAGGTTAGGGGCTGGGGCAGGGGGACCTCTGAAAGGGCAGTGCTTTTTCTTGGGGCCCGCGGTGATGACTGATGAGGTTTATACATTTTTGCCTTTGTTTAAAAGCCACCTGTTTGACAGCGTTTTGGCGGAACGAAGGCCTCACATGCTGTTCCTGTGCGTAAGGACTGTGTGTCTGTGTAATACAAATCTAGGGAAGATTGATGGAACAGCACTCACGCCTGCAGCACAGGTACTGCGTTGGTCAGTAGGACAGAAATACGGTAACGCTTTCAGGGTACCACTGAGCCCTAATAGCAGCATGGATAAAAACAGAACTAAGGTTTGGTGAAGATCTCTGTGCCTTTGTTAAGTGGAAAGGCAACGGGAGGTGCTCTGTAACTCAGATGGTTTTTCCAAAAGAGAGTTTGATAAGAGGAGAGTTTGATAAGCTGAGTGCTGGGGTGGCACTTACAGGGGGTGCTTGGTGGAGCTGGGACACACGTGCACACGCAGGTCTCTATTGAGGCTTAGCCTAGGAGAACTGGCTAACAAAAGCAGTTGCACTGAATTGGTCAGGGACTCATTATAGAGGGGAACTTAAAATCTTTTTTTTCTGCAAAAATTGTCTGCAATTCATGTTTGTAGCAAAGGCAAAACTAACAGTAAAGGTTTGAGATGAAGCTTTGTAAATAACTGCTTCAGAGCGGTGTTGGAGGAGCAGGAGAAAGCATTAGGCAGAGGAGACTTCAGCCTGTCGGTTGGAAAGGACAGAGGTAAAGTGAAAACCTGCAAAAGTTGGGCTGAATTAGATCTCGCAAAGGAAAACAAAGCAAATACTGCATGGTCCTGCTGCAAGCAAATAATATTGAAACAAGGAAAGAATTATGAGGGCTGTGGCATCCCAGGAGGTAAAGGATGTGGAAGGCATAGGGATTAAAGAGTCCAAGTGGGAATTGTGTGAATGAACACGTTACCTCTATAAGGGAGATGGGGTCAACATGAGGGAAAGGGTGACTTAGGGTGGTAAGTTCATAGAAAGAGAAAATGACTGGGTCAGTAGTGAAAGGTGAGAGCTGTTTGAGTTAATGCGCTGGGTATGAACGCCTGAAAGATCCCTGTCCCTAATACCACGGTGTTGAGCCAGATAAGCTGCAAGTCCAGAGGAAAAGGTCTTCAATAAATCTTATCAGGTTACATGTGGTTCCATGAGATTAAATTATAGTGGATATTATACCTTTATTTCCTTTCTTTTTCTTCCCTGAAACGGCAGGATGGGAGTGAGGTAAGGAAAATAATCCTGTCAAATTCAGAGCTCCTAATCTGACCTCAGAGGTACTATTCAAGAACTATTCAGAACTTCAGAGCAAAGTTTAAATGAAAGAATAATTAAATCCTGAAAGCAAACACAACATGGATTTACCAAAGGCAGGTTACAAAAACTAATTTAATATCTTTATTTGATTTTTTTTTTTTAAATCGTTCCAGGGACAGAGGAAGTGTAGCAGATCAGTCATCTGACGTTCAGTTAAGCGTGTGAAACTGTGCCATGCGAGGTATTAGGAGTTAAGCTTCAGAAGCTACGGTTTGGTGCAACACCTGTATGTGAACAGGCTCTGAAGAGGAAAACAAAGAGCAGCACTGAATGGAGGGCTGGGAGTTCCCCCAGAGGAGGTCACGTTCAGTGTTTGCGTTAATGATTTTTGGCACAGGAGGCGGTGGTGTGCAAGTCGAATGTGTGATGATACAAAGCCAGGTGTGGTCAACACACAGGAAGATCAAAAGACCATCCAGGAAGACCACGATCACCCTCAGAGCAGGAGCGAACTGGATGGGATGGAACCCAATGAATGAATGGAAAGTCATTCAGCTGGGACAATAACAGAACTTCTTATTATAAACTGGGAAAGCATTATTTGACAATGACAGAGGAGGGAAGTGCTTCGATGTGTACTAATAAATCACGGGATAATTCAGGATGCAAGGCTATTACTGTGGGAAATAAAAAGGCAAATGTAGCTCTGGGGAGACTCAGGGAAAGGACTCCTGGTAGAGAGAGAACTGCACAAGGCAATGGTGAGCCCTTTTCCTGCTTCACCACAAGTGAACTCAGAGTAAATAAGGACAGAGGGAGCAACTACGCTTCTGAGAAATCTCCCAGTTTTCCTAGGGGAGATGGAGAGCCTGTTTTGGTAGGAGAAAAAGAAAGCATGGCTTCTTAGCTTGGTAGAATGAAGGTTGAGAAGAGATACAATAGCTCCCTGTATGTGTATTAAGAACAAGCAAGAGCTGAAAGAGCTGTTTAAAATTTCAAGTTGCTGTAAGAATGACTGGGCATAGAGGAACTGGGAGCAATTCTTTCTTAACCATGAACAAGAGAATTAAGAGAATTAGCAGCAGTGAAGGCTGCAAAATGAGCTCTGTGCAAGGGACGTTGCCCGTGAAGCACCACTTCTTGCTGCCACCGTGGTTTCTGTGCGGGTTTTCGGGGAGAAATGCTGCTGACTTGCAGAAATGTGGAGGATGTAACAGAACTGAGAAACCTCTGACTTTGCAACCTGCTCTTTTGCTTGAATGCATTCTTTGTTGACTTCACTCTCTCTTATTTAATTTCCCTGTATTTTATGGCATTGCAACAGACTTGATAAGACTAGCATGCTCTGAAGCTGAGCCGTTGCCCCACTTGTAATTGACTGCAGATGGTGAGCTTACCTTCCATGTGGGTTGGTCTCTGAAACATTTTCTCAGTCTTAAAATACTCCACTTGGCTTCTCGTGAAGGGACAGAGGATGTTTTGTGCTTCCTTGTGGAATCAAGAAAGGAGAGGTGGTTCTGGGGCTGCTGCATTTGCATAGTCCTGAAAGGTAGCTTTAACCCGTGATAAATTTTGGTCTAATAACTGTGACCAAACACTCATACATCAGGCCCACTGCCACCCCCTGGGATGGACAGCTCTAACAGTGCACGTGCTGGCAAAGCGGCTCTGCTGCTGCTGCCACTGAAAAGAACAAACAGGGAAAGGCCCAAAGCAAAGGAAATCCCAGCCCGCACCCCAAACAAGAAGGGCTCTGGAGCCTCCTGGATGTTCATTAATCCAGCCATGGCTCACACAAGCTGCCCGATTGTTCTCACAAGCAGGAGCTGGACCGAGCACCTGCTTGAAGCCTGCAGCAGAGCAGCGAGGGCAGAGCCCCTCTGCCAGGTCACAGCAGCAGCAGCGGTGTGACGTGCAGTGACATAAAGCTGGAGGTGGCACTGCGTGATCCAGGCTGCTCTGCCCCTGGCTGGAGCTGCAGGTTCACAGGGAAATAGCTGGACTTTGCTGCTTGTGATGCTGAGGTGTAGCTTCAGGGCTTAGGGCAGGAGCTCTGTGAACGTAAGCAATCCTCCCTGGAGGATTAGGAAATGAGGCAGTGACGGCTCAGTGTGCATGGGAAGAGAGCGTCAAAGCAGTCAGAAGGGACAGAGAGCATCTTGCCAGGGCAGCCAAAGCACATCCAGTATCCAAGGGCAGAAAAAAGGCTGCTTTGCCACAGTACTCTCAGAAATAAATCACTGGTGTTGTGGCTGCTTCATGTCAACCTCCTCCAGGTGTGCATTCTGCTCACAGCACTCTGCATAAGATGTCAGAATTAGTGCTCTGCCAGTGTGACCCTATCCATGGGGACGTGGGTGCCAAAGCATTGCCTGTCCCTTACCACTTGTTGCGGCTCAGGACACACTGCACCAGCTGAAAGAGATGGCCGGGACACCTCGCCCAGGAGCACGGTGACACAGAGCACCTTGGCTTACCCAACAAGCGGTGACAAATGCTTGGTGTGATGCAGAGAGCTTCCCTTATGGCAGGTACAGCTTGGTCCTGGCCCCAAAGTCAGGGCCTGACAAGGGCTGGCTTTTTATGAGACCTCTCCAGACCCTGTGCCCACAGCCAGCAGCACCACATGCCAGGTTATTTGCACCGAGCAGTGTGGAACCTGCAAGACTCAGGATCCCAGGCAGGTTTTGCGGTGTGTTCTGGTGCCTTTCCCCTGTCGGTGGTGATGGGAGCGAGGTGCCTGCCTCTCCTTGGCAGTTTTGAAAAATTTCCTCTGGATCTTCTCCCCCCTGCGGCCGCCGGCGCAGGAATGCAGTCTCCTTCGCCTGATTAGCTCTGTCTGTCAGTGGGGTGAGTCCCTCTCCTGCAGTCAGTAACCCGAGCTAGTGTTGAAGACATGCCTCATGCCTCCTGTCGGGTGGAGCAGCACCGCACCGAGCGCCCTGCTGGTGCTGCTTGCGGGGGGACGAAAGCCTGTTCTCCTCCCTCTGTGGGCTCACACCCGACCGCAAAGCCTTTGAGGGCACAGCCACAGCCGGCAGCCAGATACAGGGATCAAGTGGGAGGCTAAATTTCCCTTACATGTGGCTTTCTGCTTGGAAAGAGGAATTTGTGGCAGTGACCAGAGCACAGAGCAGCCTTCATGCTGAACAACCGAGGTGTTTGCGCCGTGCCAGCAGCCGTGCGTGTGGTGCAGGAGAGCGCAAAGTGCCCAGTTTTACCATCCACCTCCTGTACTTCAGTTCCTGCTCCCTTGTACCTTTCATGCAGACAGATTTCCTCCTGCTGTCAGACGAGGTGCTTGCATGTCCTGAGCTGATGTTTCAGGCGGTTTGAGTTTGCCTAGAAGCGGCTGCTCCCCACTTTCTGTACGTACTGAGGGGCACAAGCAACTCGTATGGGTGAAACCAGTTGACCTTTGCTGTGTGCTGAGGCAGAAGGGCACGGAGGAGGGATCAGCTTGTGCTGTGACATCTCGGGCACGGCCAGGCTCCCTCCTGCTCCAGGTAGGCTTTGATGAGCAGCAAGCCCAGCCAGATACAAGCTGCAAGGGTGCTGCAAGGCACGGAGCTCCTAGCGCAGCCCCGGTGCCAGCAGACACCGCTCGCTGCCTGCTGGCAGCAGCACACGCACCCTTGGCTGCCTCTGCCGGCGCTGCGTGCTCGTAGCAAGGGGCTGTGCTGTCGGGAGAGGCACTGCTGCACGGCGGGGACCACGCACAGGACCCTAAGGTGATGTGCTACACATGGGAAGGCCTCCAGCACGCAGGGATCCTGGCTCTCCTGCTCCGAGGGGCAGCCTGTACGGCCCTGCTCCTGCAGCTCCGTGGCTCTCAGTGCTGCTTCTTAAAACTCAGGTTGTTTTTTTCTGTTATTACCCAGCTTTCTTCCCAGTGCCAGTTTTCAGTTTCTGCTGTCATGCTAGCAGAAGCCAAGCACTGAAATGTTTCTCGGCATTGTCCCTGCAGTTTGCAGATGGGGTCTTCTGTGTTTCCAGTCTCACACGTGGCCATGCAGTTACCTCTGCTGCTGCACCCTCGCAGCATTCGAGCAAACAGAAGTCAAAAGCTTCTTTTGAACGCAGGTTGCAAGATAAGACCTGCCTGATCTCTCAGCAGCTTTAAGTGTCATAAATCCTGTGTGCTGAGGGGACAGCAGTATGAGCGCAGAGCAGCAGGAGGAGAGGCGCTTCCAAAACATGCTGGAGATCTAGCAAGGGACCATGGGTCCCTGGCACCTCTTGGCACCAGAGAGGACACCCGCAGGTGACAGGACAGCCACGTGCACGCTGTGTGTGCGGGACACAGCCAGGGCGCTGCAGGGAGGTGCCACGGTCTGGCAGAAGGCTCTGTACTTTGCTGCTTGAAGCCATTTCTGGGATGCTCCCATCGAGGTATTTTATCATGGCCCACATCTTATTTAGAGCCAAGGTTACCTGCTGCCCAGAGCGCTGTCCTGAAGGTGTGGAAACCCTTCCTGGGATTCCTGTCTGGCCGGGAGACTTTGGGGAAAGTCGCTTTGCCCTGCTCTGTGTCTGACTCCCCAGGGGACACGTTCCTCCCTGCTTCCATGAAATGCTTTCCCAGCACCAGCGCAGCGGGGTGATGGCAGGGCACTGCTGCAGCCTGCTGCAGGGCACACAGCGGGGGGCTGACAGTCATTGCCCTCAAACGCCTGGCTCGGAGACGTGCCCATCCCACCCCTCACACTGTATTAGCGTGACCTTTGGCAACTGATTTCCTCTCGGTAGGGCCTGTGGAGGCAGGAGCTGGCCTTGGTGAGGCTGGGCCTGGGATGAGCTAGTGTTCCAACTCTCCTCTGTCTCCTCGGCAGAGCCCCATGCCAGCTGGAGGCCCACGACGTGGGGTGCAGCAGCGTGCTCGGCCAGGAGAGCCGCTGACCTTTGTCTTTCTCCTTTCCTTCCAGTCCTGGACGCACAACATCCAACGGGAGAAGGAGTTCCTGCGGAAGCTGGTGAAAGCCCGAGTCATCACCGACCTGACCAGTGGGATCTGAGCGGCTGCAGCCGCCGCCTCACAGGGAGGAGAGGAAGACGCACGCTGCAGCTCCGGGAGCAGGCACCGGCAGCCCCCCGCACGAAGCCCACTTCACTGGAGACACACCGAGATGCCCGGGTGCTCCGGGAAGGCCCTCTCGCATCGCCAGTCTGCAGGAGGGCAGCACCTGCTGCCCCCAGTCCCAGAGCTGGCAGGAGGCGGGCAAGGGGCTGAGCGGGCACTTCTTGAACTCTGCATTGCAGACGGATCTCCTGTATCCAGAATTAAACGGGACAGACTCAGGAGAGAGAAGGAAGGTTTGTGAATAAAACGATTTGTGCCAAATGGGAGGTGACGCTGCCCCAAGGCGGCGGTGCCTGAATGTACAAAGTATTATTTTTTAAAGAAACTCTGCTGGAATCATACTAGAAATACCAAGGTGCAAAGCGAAATCTGCTTGTGCACAGCCCAGCGAAAAGCTCGGCCTCGCCACGCTCCGTCTGCATTGTCGCTGGCCTCAGGCCTTTCCCCGGGAAAACAAATCCGTCCAAGACTTCAGTGTTGTTGGTGCTGCTATAATTTAAAGGGAGGGTGGCTTTCCCTCGTTCTCCAGTTGGAGCTTCGCGTTGGAGATGAGCATGGGTTTGTTTTTCTGCGCTTTTCCTCGCTTCCTGCGTAGAGGCAGCAGCGGCCACTTCCTTGGCTGTGTTTTCCGTAGCCGGTTGTCCTGCCCCGACTCTGCCCTGGCCCTGGCGTGGAGCAGGGAGCTGGTGGCTTCCTCTGCCTGCAGCAGCCCCTCACGGCCATCCTGCGTGTCACGGCGCTGCCGAGCCCACCTCGCTGTGCTCGAGGCCTCCAGGCCCCTCGGGTTGTGCCTGCTGTGCGGGGCCCTCACCGAGGCGGTGCAGGTCGGTGTCACCGCTCCTGGACTGCGCCTCGCCGCGCTTCGGGGGGGGAGAGGAGTGATTCGTTGTTTGGAAGGAGGTCAGATGTTGCGTGGATATCTGAAGCTTGGCAGTTTAAGAGCGGGCTGCCGAAGATGTTTTACGTTCCAGGCTCGATCGTGTTCCCTGGTCCGTGACCTCAGTGGTGGTGGAGCCTGCTGGCAAGGCTGGGGGCCTGCTGGGAGCCCTCGCCTTCTGCTTGGCCCCTGCTCACTTCATTTCCAAGCTCCTTCTGTGCTGCTCCTCCTGCTCTCAGGAGCACGTCCCTTCCTTTGCTCTCTTGGTCCCAAGATGCAGTATTTGCACATTTGATTTGTATACGTATTTCAGAGGAGCTGGAATAAACTGAGCAACGTGGCCGAGCGCGAGGACGGCGGGGTGCTCTCATCCACCTGGAGAGCGTGGGCAGAAGAGGGATTGCGGGGGAAAATCGGGTGGAAATGGGCTTCGAGGCAGGAGCTGGCCACGCTGCGCCCACGCAGGGCACCATCCCCACCTCCCTGCACATTGAGGCCACCATGAGGGTCAGCGGAGGGGATCTGGGAGGTGCTCCCTTCCCTTCCCCTTCCCATTTCCCTTCCCCTGTCCCTCTGGCCTCTCAGCTAGGCGATCCCTGCACCCCCCAGGTACGTGCCTGCCCCCAGGATGCTCCGTGAGGTTTCCAGCCCAGAAAGCTGGGGTGTTCAGCAGGTTTTTGACCATCTGCTGTGGCAGATACTCACTTGAATGTTCTCCCCTAATTTTTTTTGCTCAAAGGACTGGTGGTCCTGGTACTGGACCTGGCCAGGTGGTGGCATCTTGGTGCTTGAACTGGGTCTTCGCCTGCTGCTGGGGGAGCCCCAGGGCACCAAGGGGGGTGGTGGGCCCCATCCAGACACTACAGGGAGTGGAGGTGCCAGGGAGCAGGTACTGCAGCCAGGAGGAGGAGGGGAAGAGCCTTCAGTATCAGTGCTGGGCTCCTCCCTCCCCCCAGAGGAGCTGTGGAGGGAGCACCCCCAGAGACAGCAGAGCATCACTTTGATTTAGTCTGTTATCACTACAAACACGTGGCACGGTCATCTTCCAGCTCACTGCTCCAGGCCCAGGGCCCCTGCTCTGCTCAGGTCCCGCTGGGAAGCTGTCCCTGCAGCGCAGGGGCTCTCAGGCTGCGTGGCTCAGGGTGACCGCGGTGGGTCGGGACACCTGCAAGTGGGGACAGCAAGGAGGGAGGTGCTGGGGGGCCACGGCTCCCCTATAACTCACTGTCCCGTTTGACCCAGGACTCTCAGCAAGGACATCAGCGGGGCAGCTTCATCCGCGGAGCATCCCACGGCCAGGCTCTGCGGGTGATGCTGCCCCGGGGCAGCGCTGGGCCTGGCTCCTGGAGGCCTCTCGGTGGCTGTCTCCTGGCGTGCACCTGCAGCCACCTCCCGCCCTCCGGGACGCCGCAGCCCTGCCAGCTCGGAGCGCTGCACGCAGGTCAGAGCAGGGTCAGTGGGACGGATGCGAGTCTTGGCCTCTCCCTCGCCGTGACTCACCTTTTCAGCTCGGAAGGGAGAGCCCAGGGGAATTCTCCACGGCCTAAATATAGAGCGGGGTTGCCTGCCACGCGGAGAGGCCAGCGGGGTGGCAGGGAACCTGCCTGGAGAGGGGCTGGGGGAGCGCCAGGAGGTCGGGGTGGGGGAAACCCGTGTGCCAGTGGGGCTTTGCTCCTGCTGGTGTGGGCAGAGGGGCTGGGGTGCCACCGTGCTGCTCCCTGCCCGCAGCATCACCCAGGTGAGGCTTGGCCGTACCCTGGGCTTGAGCTCACGCATGCTGCATGGAGGCAGCACCACCAGGGAACGTGAGGCCATGGGGGATCTGAGCCCGGCATCCCCCAACCAGCACCTCTGTGATTCCCGGTCCCCTTTCTGCCAGGAGGGAGATGGGGAAGGAGCAGGGAGGCTGGGGACGGGCAGCACCAGATGAGGGCTTCCAGGTGGGCTGGCAGGGAGGCAGCCACCACGCTGAGCTCCGCCAGCAGCAGCGGGGTCCCTGCGGTCGGTCTGAGTGTGCGTGGGGTGCGGTGACCCCCTGCCACCCCCGGGTGCGGTGACAGGGCCACCACCCAGCCTGTGGTGTCACAGAGGGACCTGCTCCGAGGGCTGGGGAGCTCGCCAGTGCTGTACCGAGCTGAGATGTAAGAACTCAATGAGTTTTTAAAATTAGTTTTAGTTTCTGCGTTGTTTTTTTTTTTAATTTTCCCTCTAGGTAGGGAGGGCAAGAGTCTTGCAGGCTCCTCCAAGCCGGCTTATGTCACATCGATTCAGTCATATCACAGAAGCAATAAAGCTATCAAACGAGCTTGGCTGGCCTCTTTCTTTTGCTGCCTTCGGCCATGTGTAGGGGAGGCAGAGGGATTCCCCCGCTCAGGTTATCCCCAGCCTGCTCCAGCTGCTGGCTCCCCCAGCACAGCACCCCGAAGGCACCTCCTGAACCCAGGGGGGTGGCTCTGGGGCAGGAGAGGGCTGTGCTCCTCCTGCCTGCTGCCCGAGGGGCTGGGAGAGGGGCTCGGGGTGGGCGCACAAGGTGTCGGGGGGCAGCAGCCCCCTTGTACGTGCGGGGCTGGCCATTTGGAGGTGTTTTGCTGTCCCACCTGTTGAGCTGTGGAAGTCACCCAGCCTCAAACCACCGCATTCCTGTGTCCTGCTGGAGGGAGCGATGGGGGCACCGCAGGAACGGCCTCTGCTCACCCCACAGGCACCTCTGTGCCCCTCTGAGCGGCGGCAGAGGCTGTCCCAGCCGCCCTCCCCTTGTGGGGAGCACTCGAGGCACCAAGCCAGGACTGGAGGGGACAGAGAGGGCCCCGGGACCCTCGCTGTGATCCTCCCCATCAAACCACACCGTGCCTGACCTCGGGGCACGCGGAGGAAGCTGGGGTGACAGCGTCCTCCCTGCGGCCACCTCCCTTCGGGCCTCTCCAGGGGCCTCCCCAGCAGCGGGGCCGCTTGCAGCCGCTCAGCACCCCACGGGTGCGGCCCCGGGGAAGGCAGGTGTCCGGCACAGCGACCTTCTCGCCGCCGCGTCCAGGAAGGAAGCAGTTTAGGAAGCCGGGGGCCGAGGCCGTGACCGCCTCCAACACCTGCCGGGGCCCGGAGGGAGGATGTGACCCCTGCCGTGGCCCCAGCCGTGCTGGGGAGCTTCCAGGGCCGTGGGACGAGTCAGGGACGGTTTCGTCACTCGGGGGAGCTGGGGGGGCTGCTTCCAAGTGGGTGACAGGTCTGACGGACACCAGGGGTGGCCTCCTGCCAGCACCGGCGGGACACTGCGGAGGCGACTGCCTCCCGGGAGCACGGCTACAAGTTACGGAGCCCCAGTTGGAGCGGGGAGCGGCTGGAGCTGCTCAGACCCCTCTTCTCCATGCTCCTTTTCCAGACCCTGACAGAGCAGAGCCACCGCTGCCACCCCCGCACGTGGCACGGACCCGAGCCGGGGAGCAGGGCACGCGGGGACAGCCACGTTAGCAGGAGCAGACGCTTGGTTCTGGTAGCAGATGTCCCCAAAGGAATCACGTCGCCACCAAGACAGGGACAGCGCAGCCGGCCCGTCTGCGTCACAGCTCTGCTGCTCCCCACGTGCTTGGTGGCGAGCTCCGTGCTCCAGGGCAGAGACAGAGCCAGGGCCCCCGGGTTTATGGGGTGTCAGCCACAAAGGGGGCACCCCCAGGACGGGACAGAGGGCAGGCTGTGCACAGCCACCCCGCTACAGGACCGGGGGCACCGTGGGCACCACAAGGGGTCCCCTGGACACCCCGCTGTGCCATGCCCACCCCCAGCATCGCACCCAGGGCCAGCTCCCAGCCGAGCCGGGACACGAGGGGACACAAGGACCAGCCCAGCAGTGCGCAAGGAAGGTGGGAAGGGACGGGGCACCCTGCCTGGGGCACCTTTGGCTGTCACCAAGCCCCACAGGCATGGCCAGGGGCCCCAGGACAGGACGTGCCACCCAAGCAGGCTGTCCAAGCAGGCAGCCCCCTTACCTCAGCCTGCCGCCCTGCGAAGCAGAGTCCCATTCCCCAACCCTACCCCTGCCAATTCCCCACCCCAGGGCCACCCCTGTGCCCCCAAACCTCAGGAGCAGTCCCAGGCCGCAGCAGTGGGGCAGCGAGACCCCCACACCCCATGCTCAGCCCTCTTAGGGCAGGAACGGTGCCTCTGGACCCTCTGCCACCCCGCTGGCAGCACCGGGGACAGCTTGGCCACCACCCCCCGGGCCAGCACATTCCCTGGCAGGTGCTGCCACGGGAGGGATGCGGGAGCTGTCATCCGGCGAGGGATAATCCGGCAAGACGAGGCCAGACCAGGCCAGGCAGCCTCGTCTCGTCTCAGCTCACACGCTCCTCCAGCCCTTCCAGACAGGGTCTGGGCAGTGGGGAAGCCGTCAATGCCGTTTTGGGATCGGGGAGCAAGGAAGGAGCCCAGACCAAAACCCCAGGGGCTCCCTGGGGCCGGCGTGCAGCCACGGCGTGGCCGCTGGCCCTGCTCCAGCCAGGGAGAGTTATATAAGCCCGGGGAGGCTGCGAGGAGCTGCCCGGGCAGATGACACGGCCGGCAGCATCCCGGGGCGCACAGCCCGGCCGGACGCCTCCGGCCACCGCTGCGGGCAGGGCCCGGGGGGCCAGCGAGCCATGAGGGCTGGCCCCGGGGGGCTCGGCCGGGCTGGGCTGTGCCCCCACGGCCAGCTCCGGCCAGGGGAGCACGTGTGAAGCGAGGCCGAGCAGAGGCGGCCCTGGGATTTTGGCACGTTCGCCAGGAGCACTCGAGAGCCCCACGATGGACGTGGAGGGCCCTGGGCGGTGACGCAGGGACTCGCACGGGCTCGGCTCGGCTCGGCTCGGCTCGCCAGCCGGCCCCCATGTCCCCGGGGCCTGCGACGGCCCCGGCGGAGGGAGGCAGGGAGGCGGCGGAGGTAAGGAGGCCGCCGGAGGGTGGCCGAGCCCGGGGTGGCCTCGGGGGCGCAGGGGCGGGCGGGGAGGCAGGGCGGGGAGCCCGGACTCCTCCTCCGGAGAGGCGCACGGGTGGCCCGAGGGGGGCTCGGGTGCGTGGGGACGGGCCCCGCTGCGCCCACGCCGAGCCGCGGGGGCCCCCACGGGGCCGCAGGGGGGGCTCCCCCCGACGCCACGCGTGAGGGTGCTCCGTGGGGCCGTGTCCCCCACCCCAAACCCTCCCTCGCCCTCCAGGGGATCCGTCCCGTTCGGGAAGGGCTGAGCGTGGCCCCGCACGGGGGGGCCCCGTGTCCGTCCTGCCTGTGCTGCGACCGCGCTGTCGGGGCAGCGAGCCGCCCGGGGAGCCGAGCCGCGGGGCGTCCGTCCGTCGGTCCGTCCGGGAGGGCTGTCCGGCGGCTGTCCGGCCGCCCGGTGCCGGTGGAGGTCCCGGTGCCGCTGCGGGTCCCGGGGCCGGCGGGGTCCCGGGGCCGGCGCCCTCCTGCTCCCGGGGCGGTGCCGGCTGCGGGGCGGGCCGGGGGGTCCCGGTGGCGCTCGGGGCGCGGTGCCGGTGCCGGTGCCCGCCCCGCCGGTCAGGTGACGGCGGCTGGAATTTGACACCGGCGGCGGCGGCGGGAGCGGGATGGAGCCGCCGCTGCCCCGCACTGCGCGCCCGCCCGCCGGCACCGGCACCGGCACCGCACCCCGGGGCGCACCGGGACCCGCACCACCGACCCCCGAGGCGCAGCGGGAGAGGCACCGGGAGCAGCACCGGCGGCGGTACCGGCAGCGGCGGCGGCGGGAGCCGGTACCGGTGCCGGCGGGGCAGCGCCGGCCCCCGCCCGCGCCCCGCCCCGGCGCGGCGGCGGGGGGCGGCGGGGAGCGGAGGCGATGCGGGGCGGCGGCGGCCCGGGGGATGCTCCCCGCCGCGGGCACGGTGAGTGCGGGCCGGGGCGGCGGGCGGCGGCAGCGGCCGTCCCAGCCCGCCGGCAGCCTACGGGGAACCGGGGCCGGGGGTAGGGGGGGAGAAATAAGGGGGGTCCGCTCCGCCGCCCGCCCCGCCGGCAAAAGCCGCGGGGCGGCGAGGGGGGCCCGGACCACCCCCGTCACCCCGGGCAGGTCCCGGCCCGGCGGCTCCCGGGGCTGCCCGAGCCCGGCCCCGCGGTGGGAAGCGCTCGGGAGCCGCGGCGGGGAACGGGGCTGCCCCCGCTCGGGCCGGGGAGAGGCGGGGACCCCGCGGGGGTGCCCGGGGGCACGGGGCCGGGCTCGCCCGCCCCTTCTCGGGCTCACCCCTTCAGGCACGTCGGGGGAGTCCCTGTCCCGGCTGCCCGGGGCCGGCCGGTGAGCGGGGCAGGCAGCTCCCTCCGGGCCGGGCCGCCCCTGGGGAGAGCCCCGGGACCGGGGCGCGGGGACCGGAGCTGCCCCCGGTGCCCCCGGGCGGTCGCGGCTGCTTCCACGCGGCGGCAGCTCCTCGTTCGTGGGCCCCACGTGTCCGGTACCGGCCTCCCCCGGCCCTGTGGGGCAGGTGCCAGCCCCGTGTCACCCGCGGGCTTCCTTGGCGACCCCCTCGCAAGTCCTCCAGCGCGGTGGGACGCCGGCCCCGCGCCGGTTCCCGGTGCCCGCAGGTGCCCGGGAAGGTCTCCGGGCTTCGCTCCACGCCGCCAGCGAGGCCCGGCCTTATCCCCGGCCCCAAAGCGGCCCCCCCGGGATGCTGGGACCCTCGTCCTGGGGCTGGGGCTCCGCAGCGGCCGCCGCGCAGTGTTTGTAGGCTGCGCACCGGGGCCGTCCCCGCACCGTCCCCCCGTGCCCCGGGACGGGCTCCAGGGGCACGGCGCTGCTCAGCCCCGGGGGGCACGCGTGGGTTGTGGGGGGGCTGACCCGAGCGAGGGCAGCTCCTCGCGTGGACCGGCCCGATCCCGACCTGGGAAGAGCTCCGGAGCCTGGTAGTGGCCGGCCGGGGCTCTCCCAGCCGGGACAGGAGCAGATCCCACCCGGACCCCCTCCAGGAGCCGGGGCTGCGGCTCTGGCATCCCCGCGGGGCGCTCGGGAGCGGGCCCGGCTGTTTCCCGTTCCCTCAGCCCACGGGGGTGCGCGGCCAGCGCGGGGCCGTGCCGCCGGGGGGAGGCTCCCTTCTCCCTCCCGCTTCTCTCGGCGGATCCCGGGGCCGTGCTGCCGCCGGCTGGGCGAAGCCCGCAGTGCATCTCGGCCCCGCCGCCCGTTCACCGGCTCCCGGGGCAGCTGCGCCCCGCTGGGGCCGGGGCCGCAGCGCCCGGTGCCCCGCCGCCGCCCGACGGGGCAGGCAGGGCGGCATCGCCGCTGATGCCCCCGCCGGGACGGGGCTGGAGGAGCGGCAGCCCCGCAGCGTGGGCCCCCGGCCGCTGTGTCACCGCCTGGCCGCTGGCCCGCAGCCGGCGAGGGCCCCCGTCCCGTCCCGCTGTGCTGCTGGGGCCGGGGGGCCGCGGCGGGGCAGTGGGAGCGGGGCCGGGGGGCCCGGCTCCTGCTGGAGGGGGCCACGGGACCCTCGCCGGGCCCCTCCGGGGGTGCCGGCCTGGGAAAACGGTGACCTGGCGGCAGCGGCTGGCGCGGGGCCACGGGCTGCCACGGGAGCCATGCGCTGCGTGGGCCGTGCTTGGCCAAGCTGCGGCGGCTGGCGGGGCTGGGGGGCCTGGTGCCAGCCCTGCCTGCCGTGGGGACGCATCCTGCCCGGCGCATGGTGTGCAGAGGGGGGTTTGTGCGCCTGGTGGTGCCTGTCACAGCCCCTTGGCGTGGCACGGCTGGGTGCCACCCACGCAAGGTGGCAGTGGATGCAGCAAGCGGGGCTTGGGGCCTGGGGAGCATCCCCTGAGATGATGCTGGGGGTGTGTGGGGACTGGTTTTGGCTCCCCATGCCAGCAGTGCCCCACTTCTTCCCCTCACTTTTTGGCCAGCAGCGCTCTCCTCAGCATATCCCAGCTTTGCTCCATGGCAGGAGCACCTGGGATTTTCTGGGGTAAAGCCATGGAGGGGACAGGGGGAACCCCCCCGCTATGGGATGCCACTGAGCTCGAAGGTGACAGTCACATCCTGAGCAATGGGGATGCAGCAGCAGGCCAAGAGCTGGGAGCCACCTCTGGGGAATCCAGGCTTCCCCACTCCATGCTTGGGGCATTGAGGAGTGGGGGCTTCCCCGCACCCCACACATGTGTGGGTGCAAACTGGAGCTGTCCCTGCACCTCCCAGGGGCCCACAGCACGAATTCCCCTGTGCGACGGGGACATTGAGCACTGAGCGGTGGCCTTGGGGTGAATGGCTTTGGAGAGCCCAGCGTGGTGTGCTGCTGTGTCCCCATGGGACCTGCCTGTCCCACCCCTTGCGGCCCCATTTGCCTGGCCACGGGCTGCCCAGGGGCCGCACGCCCCAGCTCCCAGTGCTGCACAGGCAGCGTGCCGGGGAGCCAGCGCGGGGCCGGGGGGTGGCCGCACCGGGGGACCCTGCGCTAATGGATTTGGAGTTTCCAAGGTCAGGCTCCCACCGCGAGCAAGAAAAACATTCCCAGGGAAGGGCCATGGGAAAGGGCCCCCCCCGTGGCGCTCCCAGTCCCAGCAGCTGCCTTACGGCACAGCCTGGCATCCCGCGCTGCTCGCGCGAGGAGGCGGCTGCGTCCCCCCGAGGAGAGGTGCTGGGCAAATCCCTTCTGCCAGCATCTCCGGGGAGGGAGACGTGGGGGGCATGGGGGCCTGGCTGTGCGGGGAGGGTATGGGAGGCATTGTGGGGTGCTGGGGGTGAGGATGGCATGTTTGGCAGGGGAGAGGTATGCCAGCTCCCAGCCGGTTTGATGGCCTCTCCTGTTTGCCACTGGTGTCTGGGTGGGCAGGGCCGGGTGCTGCCAGCACCAGCTGTGGGTGCTCACCCTGTGTGTGCACGGGCACTGACCAAACCCCTGTGCTTGCAGCCAGCATGGAGCAGCGAGCGGGGCCACCAGAGCCAAGACCTGCAGGACCCAGCACATATCCGCAGCCCAAGGTGAGCCCAGGCCTGGCCACCCACAATGGCCAGGACCCCCAATTCCCATCCCCATCCCCATCCCCATCCCTGAGCCCGGTGCTCACCCCGCTGTGCCGTGCTGTGTTGCAGGAGGGGACGCTGTGGGGTGTCCTCGCCATCCTCTCGCTGCTGGCCGGGCTGGCCACGGGCGCGCTGCGAACCCCGCACTGCAACGAGACGCTGGATGCGGCCCCCACGCCGCGGGACGTGGCCACCGCCAGCCCCAGCGCGGAGGACGGCGTGGAGATGCCACTCGCCTGGAGCCAGCTGCACGGTGCGTGTTGGGGCAGGGGGACACCCTGGGGCTGGGGGGACGCTGTCACACGTGGGATGCACAGCCCGGGCACGGTGGCCCCAAGCAAGGGGGAGGCGGCTGGGTGCTGCAGTGGGTGTCAGGTGGGTCACCGCAGGGGACAGTGCGCTTGGTGGTCCTGGGAGGACAGGGATGACGGTGCCATCTCGCTTGCCCGCAGGGGACAACGTGACGACGGGGGCCCTGGGTGCAACGGAGCTGGCGGAGGACCTGCTGCTGCGCGCTGAGCGCTCGCCGCCGGGCACCAGCAAAGCCAAGGGCACCGGCAAAGGGATGAGGAAACACTCGCGGGGGGCCCGCGGGCGCAACTGCCACATCCGCAACCTGATGGTGAAGGTGCGCGACCTGGGCCTGGGCTTCAACTCGGACGAGATCGTGCTCTTCAAGTACTGCAGCGGCTCCTGCCACCGGGCGCGCAGCAACTACGACCTGACGCTGGGCAGCCTCCTGCGGCAGCAGCTCATCGTCCCGGGCCCGCAGGAGCGCATCCTCAGCCACCCCTGCTGCCGGCCCACCCGCTACGAGGCCGTGTCCTTCATGGACGTGCAGAACACGTGGCAGACGGTGGAGAAGCTCTCGGCGGCCGAGTGCAGCTGCATCGGCTGAGGGGGGGCTGCCGGCTCAGCCCCGGCTCGACGCACGCTGGCAGCCCCCAGCACGTGGCGCTGGCACTCGGAGGAACCAGGAGGGGCCGGTGCCCCCTGTTTTACGTGGCCACGAGGGACCGAGGCAAGCTGGAGTCGTGACAGAGGGGGTCGGCAGCAGAGCCCCCGCCCACTCAGTGCCAAGCAGCCGGTGCCACCGGCTCCGTGGGGTCCTGCCCGGGTGCACCCCTACCTGGCTCGGCCCTGGGAGAGGAGCCGCAGGGGGACTGAGCATCCCCACCACCCCGTGCCCTGCCTGGACTGGTGCTCCCACACCCCTGCCAAGCATCGCCTGGGATTTGGAGGGGGTCAGGAAGGGGCACCCCGGGACTGGGGGTGGCCAGAGCCACCCTGTGGGGAGGGGGTGTCCCCAGGGGCAGGGGTGCAGCGGGGCCAAGCCGCACCGGCATGGGGCAGCGCCCGGTGCTCCGCAGGGCACGGGCACCCCCGGGACCCCTGCCCGGCTCCGAGAGGGGGCTGCAGGGTCCCTCCCCGCGGTGCTGCGGCACTAAACTATTTATTACTCTAAATTATTTATTTATTGTTCTCGAGCGGCAGCTCCTATTTATGACTTTGGGCCCGCGGGGGCCGGGTGTAATTTAACCCCAGCGCTGATGTGAAGCCCTGGGGCTGCGGCCAGCAGCGCCCCATCCCCATCCTCGGGATCCTCGTGCCCCCAACCCCTTTTTTTTTTTTTTTTTTTTTGGTCGTTTTTTTTTTTTTTGGTTGTTTTTCTATTATTTGTAAGATTCGAGGATAAACTCTATTTTTGTACAGCCGCCTTTTCCCGTAGCAATAAAGCGATGGGCCGCGCGTCCGACCCCGCTGCCGGGTGCTGGCTTTTGGAGACGGGGAGGGGGCTCCGGGTGCATGGAGAGGGCGGGGGGGGGACCTCGCTCCGAGGGCCGGGGCGGGGCGCGGGGCCGGGACTACGGCTCCCGGCGGTCGGTGCGGCCGAGCCCAGCCCCCGGTCCGCCCGGTGGGGGCGGTGCGAGCCGAGCCGAGCCGTGCGGAGCCGAGCGGGGCGGGAGGGAGGCGGAGGCGGGTCCCGGCGCCGTCCTGCGCCCGCCGCCGCCGCCGCCGCCGCCCAGCGCCGCCGCAGCCATGGAGCGGAGGGCGGAGGCGCCGCCGCAGGGCCTCGACTTCACCGTGGAGAACGTGGAGAAGGTGAGCGGGGCTCGGCACGGCTCGGGGTGGCACGGCACGGCTCGGCACGGCCCGTTCCGGTGCTGCGCGGAGCGGGGTTTCGGTGCCCGGCACGGCGCGGCTCGGCTCGGCTTGGCACGGCTCTGCGCGGTGCCCTCCGTGCCCAACGGAGCCGCTCCGTGCGCCGGGGAGAAGCCGGCGGGGGGAGGAGGATGATGAGGCAGAAATGGGAGCGGGAGGAAGGGGGCGCGCAGCCCGCGGGGCGCGGGGGGCGAGCAGCGCCGCACCGGCAGCGTCCCCAGCAGGCGGGGAGGGCCCTGCTCGGGAGAGCTTCCTCGCCCCGCAGCGCCTTCCTCACCCCCAGCGTCTTCCTCACCCCCCCCCGGGCCTTGTTTCAGCCCTCAGTGCCTTCCTCGCCCTGCGCCCGGCCCCCCCCGATGCTCCCTCGGGGTCCCCAAGAGGGCTGTGGAGCGAGGGGGCAGCCTCTGGGATGCTGAGGATTGGGGTACTGGGGAGAACTGGGGTCTGGTGGTGGCATGCTGCTGGGGATGGGTTCCTGCTAGCCTCCAAAGAACCCAAAATCCATCGTGGAGAAGGACCCGAAATCCATCGTGGAGACCGAGCGGGGTACCCGAGGGGCAAACGCTTCCCCTGGGTGATGGTGGAGGTGCTGGGGCAGGTGAGGGGCGAGCAGCGAGGGAGTGCTGCTTCCTGCAGCCGCCCGTCTCATCAAGCATCCGACACCTCGATCCGCAGCCGGGTCCCCAGACAGCCAGCGGGAATCCCAGCGCCCTCGTTTTTCCTGGATAAGAATAGCCCCAGCTTCCTGCCAAAGCGGTGCCCACGGGCGTGCTGGTGGGCGCATCGCCGGCGTCCTGCACCCCTGCCTGGCCTGGGGAGGTGTCAGAGCACGAGCCCCAGTCTATGGCCAGGCACTGGTTCCTTTGTGGCCGCAGGTGACACAGCCCGCTGGTGACACCAGGATGGAGCATGGCCCTGAGGATTACCCCACGTCTGCAAAAATGCTCCATTAACGCTACCTTCCGCTGCTTAACCCTCATACAGTCAGGGCCACTGGATAATTTTTCTCTGATTTCCCTCTCTGGCAGGCACAAACCACCTCTTTGTCTGCACCAGCCACGAAGCTGGCTCGGGGAGGGTGGGCAGTGCCCGGGGGGCAGCCTGGCGCGGGCAGCGCAGAAGCGTGGTGCTCCCTCCCCGCGCTGCGCCGCATTCGGTCTCCCGACGCCGGGGAGGAGGCAGATCTGCCCTCTAGGATGCTTCGGCTCCCATCCCCCTGCCCGCCCGAGCTCTCGCAGTCGCAGGCTTTGCCATCGTTGGTTGATGTCCCCAGGAGATGCAGCTGCAGGCCGCGGGGGGGGCAGCGTGGGCTGGGGACAGGGAGGGAGAAACGTGGGGTGGGACCAGAAGGAGCCCAGAGGCTGAGCATCTCGCCCCCCCCCCCCCCCTGCTCCGTGTTGCCTTTCAGAGGGGGGTGGCGGGGTGTTTCTGACACAAATCCCGCAGAATTCGGCTCTGGCTGGGGGCTGGGCAGGTGGGAGGGCGGTGGGCAGAGCCGCCTTGTCAGAGTTGGTACTGACAAATAAATGATGTTCCGCCGGCCTGGGCTTTTCTGCCTGTCAGGTTTTGTGCACGGCTCTATTAATAACGTTGAAGGCTGATTAAAGCCAGGGTTCGGCTCCGCGCTGAGTCAGTCGGTGCAAGCGCTGGGGCTGGAGGCAGGAGGAGGGCCGGTTAGCGCTTAGGGCAGGGGGTCAGGGCATCTCCGGGTCCCCACGGTGGAAGCCGTCCTATGGCCATCATACCCAGTCTCTGGCCAGGCAGTGCCCGTCCGATGGTTTTAGAGGCCAGGCAGTGCCCATCACGCTCTCCTGATGGTTTTGGAGTAGACAATTCCTATTTTTGGAAGGCCTGTCCATACCCCCTTGTTATTTTTTATGCAGATATTGGTGTTTTTTGCCGTGTTTTCCTCCCGGAGCTCCCCCTTGACATGGAGGAGCAGGGCTGTGCGGCGGTGGAGCCGTTCTGCTCCGGTTGCTGTGTCAGGGCGCGCAGGGCTCTGGCCCGCGGCCGCTTCTTGTTTGCTGCCAAGCCTGACCTAGATGCTGCTCTGGCTTAAGCACAAGGAGAGCAGGCTGCGGCCGTGCTGCGCCGACCCGCTGGGCACCCGGGGGCTCCGGGCTGGCACCGCTTCCACGTGCACCTGCCGCTGAGCTGGAGGGGCTTGAGACAAGGCGAGGCTGAGAGATCCAAGAGCTTCGGGCTTCAAGGGTGGTTTGCCTCCCCGGGCCTAAACGGTGCAATCTGGCTCTTGAACTGTGTGTGCTTTTCGGTGCCCAGGGCTGTCTCGGACTTGGCTGACAGCCTGCTGATGGGTCACAATACCATGGGGAGGGGAAACTCCTGCTGCGGCCCCAGCTCTGCTCTGTTCAGGATGGGTTGCAAAGGCTCCGTCTCTGCTGGCTCTATCTGTCCCACAGGAGCAGGGTGAGGCTGTGTTGAAGGACTTGTGCCTTGTGGTTTGGTTTGCCTTGGGTCAACATTGGTAGCACCTTCCACTGCTGTGTGGTGGTAGAGGCAGGAGGAGGTAGAAGAGGCCCTCCTCACCCACTTTCAGTGCAGCTGAATTTGCTGTAGCAGAATCCCCCTTTTTGAAATAAGAGGCAACCCAGGGCCTTTCTGGGGGAATTTCCCAATTGCAAGCTCCAAGCTCTCTTTTTTTTTTTCTTTAAGCCTTCCAGGTTTTTCCTCCTTTGGCCTACCTCTCATCCTTTGGGGTGCCACTAATACCCACTGACATCTCCCTAGCACATTAGCAGCGTGGCATCTCTGAGCCTTCCAGATTGCCGTGCATGTCCCTGGAGGTGCCTGATGAATGCATGGCATCTCCAGCAGGACAAGGAGGTGGCGTGTGGGGAGTTGGTGTCCAAGTCAGTGGTGGCTATGGGGTGGCTTTGGGGGCTGCTCGTGGGAGATGCTGAAGCTGGGTGAGGTGACCGCTGCCAGGGCTGCCTTCAGTCCAGGAGAAGGGGGAAGAGAAACCCAAGTGAACCTGGTTTCTTTGGAAAAATGTTGTTGACTGTGTTGTGATACATGATAACAACAATTATGGACCGTTTGGGGTGAGGGAATGGTGCTCCCTGTCCTCTGCACTGCTAGCAGCAGCTTGCCCGGCTGTTCCTCAGGAGCAGCCTGTCTATGCCTGATTGAACATCAGTGCCTGTGGTGGTGAGTTAGGGACCTTGGGGGGATGTTCTTGCAAAATCGAAGGAAGCAAGGAGTCATCTCGTTTGCCATGTAAGCAGAACCACCCTTGGCTGAGCACCTAGCTCCTTCCCGTGTCATGACGGCGGTCAGGTGGGAGGCCAGCACGTTGCTGTGGCTGCCAGGCCTCCGCTGTGCTCTGTAACACCATCATGACAGCCCCTGGTCAGCAGTGAGCTCTTGTGCAGGGGGAATCGGTGGGACTGGAGCCTGGGGGCCTCAGAATGATTCTGAGGTGAGAAGAAGGAGTGAGACGTGGTGGGCAGGGGTGCTCCTTTCCTGGGCTCCGCGCTCCCAGCTCTCCTCTCAAGTCCTGCTCACCCATCGCTTGTGCAGGGCCCAGGGGGTTGGCAGGTGCCCTGGGGTCCTTTCCAAGCCTAGAGCATGCCTGTCCCTTGCAGCCTGCCTGTGCCAGGGACCATGCTGTCCTCTGAGAGGATTTATCCACAGCCGAGCTGCTCGGGGGCTGCAGCACCGTCCCCACAGCCAGCAGGCCGCGTGGGCAGGCTGGGGGTGAGGAGCGGCTGAAGTGGCGGCGCGTTTATTCAGAGAGGGGAGTGTACATGGCTTTATGTCACCTTCCTCATCCTCCGTGCTTCGGCAGGAGGCTGCTTTCTGCCCGGCTCCCCTGCCATTTCGGAGGGAGGCTGGCAGGCGTGCGGGGGGGGAGGCGGGATGACGTTCCCTGCGCTCGGCAGAGGCCGGGTAATGGCTGTGCCGCTGCAGGCCCGGAGCGCTGGCGCGGCGAGCGTGCGCTCAGCTGGAAGGGAGGACGAGAGGCTGCAGCAGGAGGCTGGAGGCCGTCCCGGAGGAGACGTGTCGCTGCTGCCCTCGGCCCGGGGTGCCAGGCACGGAGCAGAACCAGAGTGTGTTTGCACGGGCTGGTTTCCTTGCCCGGGTACCTCTGTCGGCTGCAGAGCTGCCCCTGGAGACACGGTGTCCCTGCTGGGAAGCAGCAGGCAGCTCTTCAGTGCGTGGGGCTCCTGTCACCCCTCAAACAGAGCTGGCAGTGCCACACTGCTAGGCACCAGCCCCTGGGAAGCTGACAGGCCCCGTGTTCATCAGGCACCCTGCAGTCAGGGGGACAAATTGCCGCGGCTGTGCTCTGCGGGAGCTGCAGGGATGAGGGCTGCAGAGGTGCTGAGCTGAGAGCAGCTGCTGCAGCTCCTTCTCCCTGCTGGAGCCACACTGTGAGCTGATATCCACGATCCCCGGGCTGCTCCCCCTCCTGCCTTCCAGAGGGACCAGAGCGGGAGCTCTGACCTTGTGGGCAAGCTTCTTCTGGAGCTCAAGTGGCTGACACCACCCTGGTAGCCGAAGCCCAAAGGCTCTGACCACAGCTTTTTAGAGCAGGGAAGGCCTATAATAACAAGCTTGAATTATTTTCAGCCATGCAGAGATGATGTTGGAGAAAGCTCGTTCCCTGGCCAAAGGGCATAGCTGACAGCCCGGCTGTTTACCAGGTCTCATGTTACAGGTCTAATTGCAGAGGAGGCAGGTCTGGTGTCAGCCACGCTTTTACATCAGAATGCACAAAGCCTTCCTATTAGATGTCGCTGCCCAATTTCATGCCTTCTGCTTCTCCCTCCTGGCACTGGTGAGTTCCCCTCATCATCTCCAGCACTTCCTTCTGGGCCTGAGAGCGCTGGCTGGCACGGCAATGTCTGGAGTGAAAGTCAAGCAGCAGCTGGTGCCAAAAGCTGCCTGCAGAATGAAGACTCTGCCTTTTCTTGCTAGGGATGAGTGCGCTGTGCGTTCAGGTACCTCCTGCAGAGCACGCTGCCTTGCAGCCTCGTGTCCTGCACTCCTGGCAGAGGATGGTAGGTGGCTTGTGTAAGTGGTAGGCAAGGGAGACAACCCAGCATTCTCCTTAGGGTTTCATCTGCTGCTTTGAGACAAACTGGGATGGTCAGCATTGACAGCCATCCTTGAAGGTCCCCCAGGAGCTTTCTTGTGTTGTGCGGAGCACTACAATGGGTACAGGTGGGGCATCTCTAGCTGGTGTCCAGCTGTGCTCAGGCCTGTCCCCAGCAGGATGCTCAGGGACAAGAAGAGGAAGTGAGAAAGCCAGCAGGGATGTTTTTCCAGAATATTGCCCCCCAGCAGCTCGCAGCATGACTTCTAGGTGCATAGACCTTGTCACCTCACCACTCACCCTCCCAGGAGGTGCTGAGCAGCTCCAGTGCTCGTCCCTGGGGCCTCCGCTGGAGATGTCCCCGAGCTCCTGCAGGTTGCACCTCCTTACACAGGGTCTCTCTGAACCTCAAGCGAGTTTTGTTTTGGTAAGAACACGGGAAGCAAGCTCTGACGAGAGCAAACAAGATGAAGACAGTAAGAGGAGGAGATGGTTGAGAGCCCCAGCCCTGCTGCAGGATGACTCAGTCTGCAGCAGGAGAGCAGGACGCTGGCTTACGTGCAGGTGAGGGCCAGGTTCCCAGCCCCGAGAGTAGCTCAGAGCAGCACGTCCACATCTCCTGCTCAGTAACGAGGTAAATTATGTCTCTGATGGGGCGGGTAGTGCCTCTGCCCCAACAATTGAGTGCTGCTTCAGGCAAGAGTCCAAAATAACTGAGAGCAGAGGAAGGTTTCAGATGTCTGTTGGTAACTCGTGTTCATCTTGGCCACTTCTCTCTCAGGACAGATTTTTCCCTCCCCATGGTTAACCTTTTTGTGTCGGGGTGCATCTTTCAGTGGCACAGAGCTTGCTCCTCTGCAGTCCATCGGCTTACTGTGTCTCCTGCCATGTATTTCATAACCTCCTTATTTCTCATAAAGAGGTTATCCTCATTTCTCCCTGCATCTAAGTCTTTAAGAAAGAGACATTTCACCTTCCCTTTAATGTTCCTGCCATTTTGTTGTGCTCTTTGCTCTTGTGCTGGGAATCAGCCCAAGGTACGAGCGCTTGCTTAGGAAGCATGTTCTTGTGCCCTAGGCTGCCAGTCTTGCGTGCTTAAAAATAGGGCTTAAATCCCCTCCTGGGTACAAGAACCATACAAGAATTTCAGGGAGCTTTCAAGGGGGAGGAGGAGGAGGAGGATATTTGAGATCTGGAGCCAGGATGGGGCCACAAAAAGTCCTCTGCACCTGCTGGAACCATCCTCCAGCTTGATAGCAGGGCACAGCAGGTATGTGGTAGCCTGATGAATGCCATCACCACTCCTTGCTCCTGGGACACACAGTCAGTGGTCTGAAATAAGTCGTGCTGCGCAAGGCTGAAGAGCTCGCTGCTGGAAGATGGAGTATGGCTTTTTCCCACCTCGTGCACTGGGGCATCACCAGCCGTGTCCCCGTGGTGGCTCTGCCTGACCCTTGTAGGCTTGTCCCTTCAGTCCCAGGGGCTGTGCTGTGCTGGTGCTGGCAGGCAGAGACTTTTCTTCCTGGTTTTTGCAGCCCCGTGTAGAGGAATGCACTTCTGCCACAAGCCACGCGCTGTGCCTTTGCCCCTTTGTGCCCACCTCGCCCACTCTATTAACGTTAAGCTTAAGCACTGTAGGATGTTCCTCTGCAAATAAAGCCCCGCAGCCGGTGTAGGGCCTTGCATGCTGATCCGTGAGCTCTGCAAAGCAGTAACTAGATCTCTCGCAGCCTGCGGGAGCAGGTAAGTGATGTTCTCCTCTTCTGGAAGGGGAAACTGAGCGAGCAGCCGACTGTCCCGGGAGGCAGCGGTGGGGGCAGAGTTCGAGGCCAGCTCCACGGCTCAGCTGTGGCTGGGCGGGCTTGGGAGCACTTCAAAGGGACTCACTCGGTGCAGAGATTAAGGGCTTAGCGACTGTGGTTTTCCAGAGCTGCCTAAAACCTGACAGACGGAAACATCTGCAGTGGCACTAACGTGCTGGTGGCGGCAGGGAGGACCCGCCTCGCTGCAGGCGAGGCTGTGCCACCAAGCCTGGCGCAGGCGCCCCTGTGGCAGCCGCCAACAGGTCTGGTCTGGGCGAAGGAGAGGACAGGAGGTGACTCAGGAAGAGAAATTTCCAGAGTGGAAAGGAGGGGAAGACAGGTTTGTGGGTCCCTCTGCTGCTGCCAGGTCTCTCGCCTCAGCGGGAGCCTGGTAAGGGAGCACCAGGACTTGTGGTGGTGCCTGGGCTTGTGCCCAGGGACAGGATGGGGCCACGTTCAGCAGTCCTGAGGCATTCCCCTGTCTCTTCCAGGCTCTCCACCAGCTGTACTACGACCCCAACATCGAGAACAAGAACCTGGCTCAGAAATGGCTGATGCAGGCTCAGGTGTCCCCGCAGGCGTGGCACTTCAGCTGGCTGCTCCTCAACATGGACAAGGTGCCCGAGATCCAGTACTTCGGCGCCAGCGCCCTCCACATCAAAATCTCCCGCTACTGGAACGACATCCCGGCCGACCAGTACGAGAGCCTCAAGTCTCAGCTCTTCACCCAGATCACCCGCTTCGCCGGCGGCTCCAAGATCGTGCTCACCAGGCTGTGCGTGGCGCTGGCCTCGCTGGCGCTCAGCATGATGCCGGAGGCCTGGCCCTGCGCCGTGGCGGACATGGTGCGCATGTTCCAGGCCGAGGACTCCAACGTGGACGGCCGGGCGCGCTGCCTGGCGCTGCTGGAGCTGCTGACGGTGCTGCCCGAGGAGTTCCAGACCAGCCGCCTGCCCCAGTACCGCAAGGGCCAGGTGCGCAGCGTCCTGGCGCAGGAGTGCGGCTCCGTCTTCCCCTTGTTGGAGCAGCTGCTGCAGCAGCAGGACTCCCCGGGCTTCATCAAGCAGAAGGTGTTGAAGTGTTTCTCCAGCTGGGTGCAGCTGGAGATCCCCCTGATGGACTGCGAGAACCTGATCCAAGCAGCCTTCACCTCCCTGCAGGACCCGGAGCTCTTCGACACGGCGGTGGAGGCGGTTGTCAACGCCATTTCCCAGCCAGATGCCCAGAGGTAAGGGCAGCCTCTCCTGTGCTCTGCAGGCTGCTGCTCCCGGGCATCTTCAGGGGAACGGGGTGGGCAGGAGAAACCTCAGGCTTTTTTCTAGCTCCTGTTTGGCCTGGAGATGGTGGCGGCAGGGCATGAAAGTGGGAGAGAAGATGCAAGCAGCTGGGTTCTGGCCTCACCTGGTTGGTGCTGGAAGGCTTTGCACCGCAGTTTGTGTTGTGTGTGTTACCTCTCCTGCCCACCCTGCTAGAGGGCTTTCCCAGCATGTGGGCTGGGCTGGCGTGGAGGTGCTGTTCGCTGTCTGCCTGCTGCACCCTGGGGACCAGGACGTGGAAGCTGAGCCCTGCTGTTGGTGCTCCTGCACTGTGCTGGCCCCTGCTTCTGTTCCCTGCCTTTTGGCCCCCTCCTTGTGCTGGGTGCCACGTTTGAGCAGCAGCACTCAGGACACCCAGGACACATCGCAGCAGTGAGGATGCAGCCACAGCCCCTTTCATCCTCCTCCTCTCTTTCCCCTGGCTCCTCATGCCAAACCCTGCAGCCTGACCGGGGAGCATGCCCAGGATCTGGCCAGAGATGTTCCTCTGCCTTCTGCTTCAGGTCTGGCCAAGGAGTGTATTTGATACAGAGATAATAAACCCAGACCTGGCTGCCTCCTCCATCCTGACTCCAGCAGCGTGGCCCAGCAGAGGATTCATCCTTTGTTTGTGGCTGTGGCTGCCCGGAGCCGGGGGCCAAGGCTGGGGAAGGTCCCGCAGGGCCGTGCCGCGGGGCTCCGAGCTCCTTGTCTTGGCAGCGTCGTCTGAGCTGCTGTCAGCTCCTGGGACCGATGCCTGCAGAAGGGAAAGTGCATCTCCTCCGGATCCCTGGGCCACATCTCCTGGCTGCTTAGCAACCTCTGCATCCCCGCCAGGAGGAGGGTTTAGCTGAAGCTGGGCTGAGCTGTGCAGCACGCAGGCTCCGACCCTCTGCGGCGGTGCTGCTGCTGTGCTGTCAGCACCGGTCCCTGGGTCCCTGCCTCAGCTGCCGACAGCCCCAGGGCTGCCCTCTGCAACAGCAGAGGTGCTGTGGCTGCAGACCACAAGTTCTTGGGCCAGCACAGCCACCTTGTAGCAGGATTAGTGCAGGAAATGGGGTGTTGGAGAGGGTGACTTGCAGGTCTCGAATTTCTGACATTTTGCCTTCCTCCCTTCCCTTTCCCTCGACACTCACAAGTCCTTCAGATGTGATTCCATCTGTGTGCAGGAGCCTGGCCCTGCAGCGCTCTTCCCCAGTCGCTTGAGCTTTCTGGGGGGCTTGCAAAGCACGTTGTGGTGAGAAGAACGAGGAGATCACAGGGGTTTGCTCTCTGCTCCTGTGCAGGGACCACACTGCAGTTCCCGCATCACCGGGTCCCACTGCTCTGGACGCTTCCTCACAGCCTCTCCCCATCCTCCTCCCAGCGCTGTCACCCGTGGCCGAGCTCCCCCCTCTCTGTACGCCTCCCAGAGCGCGGGGACAGCGGGGCCATTGTCACCGAGCTGCCCTGCCAGGCGGCGTGTGTCGCGGCCGGCCGCGGCGGGGGCACCAGCTGCTAGTGGGGGCTGGCTGCAGCGGGGTTTTGCTCCACGCTGAGGTCCTGGAAGTCTTCTCAAGCAGGAGCCACTGCTGCTGTGACACTCCACAGAGGGGGCAGGGACCCTCTGTTTCTCCTAGCCGTGTCCCCCCCAGCCTTCCCAGTGCCAGCAGGTCCCGCCCTCTGCCTTTGTTGCTCAGCCACAGCAGATCCAGCTCCTCCTGAAGCCCCCCGGGAGGCTCCCGACCTTTCTCTGTGTTTTCTTGCCTGTCTCGGAGGTTCCTGCTGCTTTTCAGCTGCTCTCTTCCTCCCTGGTCTTCACCAGGGCCTGCCCGCGTGCTCCCTGCTGCCTGGGGCATCCCTCTGCAGAGCAGCCCGAGCTGTGCAGAGCATCTCTCTGTGCCAGGGTTTGCCCCTGGGTTCCCCCGATGTGCTCCAATTCCCATGGCTGCTTCCTCCTTGCCTCCTCCCAGCTGGCCTCATTGAAATTCCTGCAGAGGGGATCCTGCAGGGATATTTTTAATGTCAGCAAAAGGCTCGGTGGCGAGCTGCATAAAAATACTCAATGGGAGGACCGTCCCTTCTTATTGCCTGGTGGGATCAGGGCAGGAGGGATGCTCCTGCAGCGATGCCTGCCCATGCTGTGGTGGCCGTGACACTGGCTGCTGTACTCGTGGGTAAGTCAGTCCCTTGTGCTGGTGGCTTGTCTGCCTCTTTTCCCTTGCAAAAGGAGAGCACGGTTTGCTTTCCTGCTTCTGGGTGCTGTTCCAAGGCTGGACGCTGCTCTTTTTGGGGATGCACCAGGAGCTGGCAGCTGCGGCGCCTCGCCACAGCCTCGCTGTCGGGAGCAGCCTGAGTCACAGAAGGGCAGGCACCAAGATTTTGTTGCATCTGTTTGGCAGAGGAGGCTTGGGCTGGATTTTCTGTCTCGTTTGAAGATTATCCCCTGGCTAAGCAGGTCAAAGAGCTGGGCTGCATGTGCCGGAGCGGAGCTGCGTGCTCCTCCGTTGGGCAGCGGTGCTGGAGAGCAGGGAGGGGGCTGTGGGGGGGGGATTTGTGGTGGGCACCAGGCACTGAGGAGCCTCTGAAGGAAGCAGGATGCTGCTTGGCACCTGGTGCTCAACCTCTGAAGAGGAATTCACTAGAAGAGTTTTCCAAGAGCTTTGTTAGAAGCAGATTTTTAATAGGTTGGGGTTTGTTGTTGGGTTTTTTGTTGTTTTTGTTAGGATGTGGTGCAGGTTTTGGATCAGAAAGGATCACATTGTCCCATGTGAGCTGCCCATGTCTGGTCTCAGGGGTTGTCCTCCACACCGTGCTGTGGTCTCCCTTTGCTAAGAGCACGGGGGGTTGTGGGGTGAGCAGGAGGCGCTGGTCCTGCGGAGGGAGCTGTGGGTGCTGGAGTTCACTGGGGTTTGAGAAACAACCCTACCCCTGGAAGGAAAATGTGTTCAGCTGCTGAATACAGACAGCAAATCTCTGTCAGGAGAGCTACCACAAGTGGCTGGAGGGAAATACCGAAGGAGATGCCACCACCTGCATCTCCTGCTGGCCCACACCTTGGCGGGGCTGCCACCAGCCTGCCTTTCTCCCCGTGCCCGTGGCCGATGGCTCTGTAGCCACTAACGAGCGGGCAGAGCAGGGCCAGCGGGGCAGTGTGCTGCAGCTGGGGGACGTGTGGCTCTCTGACCCTTCCCCAGGGGAGAGCTGGCACGGGGAGCACCTCCTGCTCCCCACAGCCCCGGCCCCTGCGCGGCAGGGCAGGCGGGGAGGCTGCGGAGGAGCTGCGGCTGCCGATAACACGCCTGGCTGGGCAGGTAAGTGACAGGCGGCTGCTGAGCCTCCAGCACAGCCTCTCTCCAGGGGCCCAGGGCTGCGTTTCACCTTCCCTGCCTCCTTGCTCGTTGCCTTGGTTACAATCACTTACCGGCGAGGGGAGGCTGACGTGTGTGTGTGTGCCGAGGCTGACGGGGAGGAGGAGGGAGCGCAGGGGAGCCCCGCGGGGCTGCAGCCAGCCCTGGAGGCTGAGGGACAGGAGATGGGGCTCCTCGAGATGGTGTCCTCGTGGTTGTGCAACAGGAGGGGCCCCTGCTGGCATGGGGCAGGTTCCCACTGACAGTGCTGGCTGTAAGCACGGGGATGACGGACCCAAAGGGCTGCCCTGGGAGCTGGCTGTGGCAGTGACAAAGTGCTGCTGGTGCCAGGCAGGTCAGGGTGGTCGCAGGCAGAGATATTCCTCTGGTGTGATGGAGGATTTGCACGGGGCTAACACAATGACAGGAGCTGGTCCAGCCCCTCGCCTTGCTTGCAGAGGCTCCACTGCAGGAGCTTCAGCACATCTTCCATTTAGCCTTCTCACAGCCTTGCCACTGGCTGGAAGGAGAGGTCCTGGAGCAATAAAGGCTGGTGGAAGCATCCTGCTCCACAGCACTGCTTTTTGGCAGGGAAAGCTGGGTGGGAGCCGTGGGAAGTGGTAGGGCACTGCGGGAAGCCCGTGCTGGTGCAGACAGTGCCCGGTGCTGACCCCGGCTGTGCCTGCAGGTACGTGAACACCCTCCTGAAGCTCATCCCCCCGGTGCTGGGGCTGCAGGAGCAGCTGCGCCAGGCGGTGCAGAGCGGGGACATGGAGACGTCGCATGGGATCTGCCGCATCGCCGTGGCCCTGGGGGAGAACCACTCGCGGTGAGTGCTGTCACCTCGCTGCGGGCCTCACCTCCAAGCAGCCAGACCCGCGGCGCTGGTGCCAGCCTGACCATGGCGTGCTCTGCTCCCCAGGGCCCTGCTGGACCAGGTGGAGCACTGGCAGAGCTTCCTGGCCCTGGTCAACATGATCATGTTCTGCACGGGCATCCCTGGGCACTATCCTGTCAACGAAACCACCAGTTCCTTGACGCTCACCTTCTGGTACACGCTGCAGGTCAGTGGCTGTCGTGGGGCAGGCAGCCTGGGGCTCCTGTGCTCACAGCAGGGCCTGAGACCATGATGGCACTGGGTAGGGGCAAGCTTTTGGCTTAACTTTTCCCTTTTTGAGGAGAAGCTTGTGGCAGCATTCAGTTTCTGGGCAAAATGAGGCAATAAGGCCACAAAGGATGCCTCGGTGGCCCAGTGGGTCTTATGTAAATGTGCAGGTTGGAGCAGGAGGAAGCTCAAAAATATTGGCCTTGGGGCTCAATTTTTCCACCCCCAGTATCCCTTGGAAAGTCTGAGCCAGCTTGAAGTGCCTTGTTAACATAATTAAAATGTCAGGCTGAATTTTTTCCCACCAGCAAACCCAACAGTTTAGCTCCTTGCTGTGCACAGAGGAGCACACACAGTGTCTCACCGCACACCAGGCCCTGACATGGGGCTCGTGGTTGGGGTCCCTTGGGGGAAGGCAAGAGCTGGAGGCTGTGGGCTGCTGCCCATCGTGTGGGCTCGGAGCCCTGTGTGTTTTTAGACCCCAGACCACGGCTGTTCTCTCCACACCTCGCACCTGCAGAAGGGCTGGGCATGGGGCAGACCCTCTATGAGCTGGAAAGGCGTCTCCACGCTGAGCCAGCCCTGCGGGATGCACCTCGGCCCCATCCAGCATGCAGACTGGCTCCGTCTTCTTTCCCTGCCACTCCTAACTTCTCCCCCTCCTGCCACCAGGACGACATCCTCTCCTTTGAGCCCGACAAGCAGGCGGTGTACCAGCAGGTCTACAGGCCCGTCTACTTCCAGCTGGTGGACGTGCTGCTGCACAAAGCCCAGTTCCCCTCCGACGAGGAGTACGGCTTCTGGTCTTCAGATGAGAAGGAGCAGTTTCGGATATACAGGTGTGGCTGCAGCTGAGGTCTTTCTTTGCCTGGGTAGCAGAAGCAAGGCACAGATGTGACTTTGGGTGTGAATGGGACCTGTTGGGTAGGCAGGAGAGGATGCTGGCAGCATCCTGCCTCTCAGAGCTGTGGGGAGACCCGAGGAAGGACACAGAGGAGATTCCTTTTGCCAAGAGCTGTTCTGGCTGGGGTGGTGGCTTGGAGACAAGCTGGTGTTTGGACCAGCTTGGACACTTGTGGTGGCGTGGTTGTCACCCTGCCAGGGAGCAGGAGGGGAAGCAGCACGTCTGTGCGGTGCTCTGCAGGGGATGGGGCAGCATTTGGAGACCCCTTTGTGTCTCTGCAGGGTGGACATCTCCGACACGCTGATGTACGTGTACGAGATGCTGGGTGCTGAGCTCCTGAGCAGCCTCTATGACAAACTGGGTCGTCTCCTGACCAACACAGAGCAGCCGTCCACGTGGCAGGTGAGCAAGGGGAGCTGGGCACTGGGCTGCGGGGTGCCAGCCCCGTGGGAGAGCACCAGAGGGGGCTGTTCGTGCCATGGGAGAGCAAAGGGGTGTGATGGATGCAAAGAACATGATCACCCTGACATGTGGGCTCTCAGAGATCTGTTGGAATAACTTTCCTCCTGCCTCTCTGTCCTTAGCACTGACCAGAGTCCAGCTGGGGTTGGACCTTGGTCCTTTGCTGCTCTGTCTTGTCCCAGCGCTGTGCTGCTGTGGCACAGCACAAACACTGGAGGCCTTCCCTCTCCTTTCTGCATCGCCACCCTGCTGAGTGCCCTTGGCTGACTTTGTGGGGTGAAGCTCTGCGAGGCTTGGGGGACCCAGGTTTGACCCAGCAGAGCGCTGCAGGCAGAGCAGCGGGGCGATGCAGGGCCCGGAGCAGTGTGAGTGCAGGGGAAGCACAGGGTCCTCTGCCCTGCAGCTAGTTGGCATCTATCTGCTCGTCTTGGCATCCCCGCGGGGCAGCCATCACTATCAGATTCTGGTCACTAAAATGCTGACTTCTTATCCCCTGGGGCCATCTGGGTGAACAAATCCTGCCCCCTGAAGCCTGGTGTGCCTGGGGACTGTGACTGTGCAGCTGTCCCCCTTTATCAGCATCCATGACCTCTGCTGCTGGGTCTGAGTGATTGTTGGGGCAGGGGCTGGGGGTGGCAGTGGGCACGTGGCTCTGACTCTCCCCTCTCCCTTGCCTGCAGCACACAGAGGCCTTACTGTACGGGTTCCAGTCCATCGCCGAGACCATTGACGTGAATTACTCCGATGTGGTGCCAGGGCTGATTGGCCTCATCCCCCGGATCAGCATCAGCAACGTGCAGCTGGCTGACACGGTCATGTTCACGATCGGTGAGGCTCTTGCTCGCGTGCAGGCTGGGGTGGGAGACCCACCTGAGTCACTGTGAGCAGCTCCTGCCTCCCCTGTGCCCACCCAGAGCTGCCCTTGGGGCTTTGAGCCACTTGTTGTGGGCTCTCCTCTGCCTGCCATTGTCCTGCTGCTGCCACCTGCTTCTGAGTTAGCCCAGGCTCTCCTTGGCCACAGAGCCATCCTTCTTGGGGATGCTGGATAACAACAGTGGGAGGCAAAGCTGAGCAGCCCGGGGTGTAGGGACCGAGGGTCTGGCTGTCGTGGCGTGGTCTGACCCTGTCTGTGTGCGCAGGAGCCCTCTCTGAGTGGCTGGCCGACCACCCCGTCATGATTAACAACGTGCTGCCGCTGGTGCTGCAGGCCTTGGGCAACCCGGAGCTCTCCATCTCCAGCGTCTCCACCCTGAAGAAGATCTGCCGGGAGTGCAAGTACGACCTGCCGCCCTACGCTGCCAACATCGTGGCTGTGTCACAGGTGAGAGCTGGGTGCGGAGCAACAAGGCTGGGGTGTGCAGAGGATGTGAAGCAGCAGCTCAGGGCGGCTTGCTTCCTCTGGGGCAGTTGTCCTACTGCTCCTAGGGCAGTAACAACCCAGTGTCCTCTTGCACATGCAGAAACAGCAGGCAGTGGCATCTCGGCCTTCCCATCAGGGGCTTGCTGAGGTTGCACTCGGGCATCCCTCCTTTTTTCCCTCAGGATAACTCAATTTGTTGTCGCTTGTCTTAACTTTCTGCTTCAGTCATGCCCCCTGGAAGCAGGAGACTTTCTGCAGCACTCACTCTCTTCTCTCTCTCTCCCGTTCTGTTTTGTAGGAGGTGTTGATGAAGCAGATTCACAAGGTAAGAGGCACTTGCTCACACCTCTGGCTGTTCTGCTCGCCCCCATGCCCCTAAGTTGTGCTCACCGTGAGCATATGAGGGCTCCCACTATGGGTTAGGCTGTCCTGGGGGAGAGCTCAGCACTGCAGCAGCTTGGTGTGGCTAGGAATATCTGACATCTGCCACACTCTGCATGGCTAATCCTAGGGCTCCCGCTGCAGCAGGGGCTGTTCTGGGCAGTATTTCTTCAAAGAGAGAGAAGCTCCCAGGAAGATGTAACTAGCAGTTCCCAGCAAGGATGTGGGGACACCTCAATGCAGCTGCAGGCACGTTTTGGGGAGGAAAAGGAAGAGAGATAAAGCATGGGAAAAGAGCCCAAGCTGCCCCTGCAAACAGGAGGGGGGAATCTTGACCCCACAGGGGCTGGGACAGCTCTGTGCAAAGAGCCAACTGCCAAGGCAGGGTGGGTGGTGCAGGCAGGGACACCTCGGGGCAGCGCCTGTGGCTGGCAGTGACCCGCCTGCTTGTGTCTCCTCTCCGACCCAGACAAGCCAGTGCATGTGGCTGATGCAGGCTCTCGGCTTCCTGCTGTCTGCGCTGCAGGTGGAGGAGATCCTGAAGAACCTGCACTCCCTCATCACCCCCTACATCCAGCAGCTGGAAAAGCTGGCTGACGAAACGGTGAGTGCCTTCGTGCTGCTGCCTCCCCCCGGAGGGGCTTCTCCTGCCGGCTGTGTCCCAGGGTGGTGTGTTAAAGCAGCTCTCCTGAACGTTATGAGTTGTCTTTCCCCTCACCCCACGGCAGGCAGAGCAGAGATGAGCACAGACCCACCAGCCAGCTGGGTTGTAGGCTTTTTACCCTTTGCAGCTACTCGTCATTAGGAGCAGAGCTCCTTGGCTCTTGCGAGCTGTGTGTTGTCTGGATCAGCATCTGCTACCCCAGGGTGGAGCCCACGCTTCGGTCGTGTGTCATCCTCCCTCATGTGATGTTCCACACGCCGCCCTGGTGGGAGCTGTCTCAGTTTGCTCTGGCTTGGAGCAAGCCATGGTGCTCTTGTGCATCCTCCAGGATTCCTCTACAATAAGGGTGGGTGGAAGGCCTCGTGGCTCAGCCAACAGATAGAGAGGGAAGACAGTGTGAGGAACCCCTCTCTGGCACTTTACCTCTCCAGTCCCAGCTCTTCTGCATCCCAGAGGCCTCACCAGGACTGAGCAGTGCAGCCTGGGTCACGCTCTACCTTTATTTTTCCCTGGCAGCCTAACCCCTCCAATAAGCTGGCCATCATCCACATCCTGGGGCTGCTCTCCAACCTCTTCACCACCCTAGACATCAGCCACCACGACGACGACCACGAAAGCAATGAAGTCAAGAAGCTGCCAGTGCAGCAAGGACCCAACCCAGTGAGTACAGCGGCAGCTTGATGCTGGTGGCCACAGCCTGGCCAAGCACCCTGTTAGACGTGGCTGGAGCAAGAAGGAGAGACTGTGAGGGGAGTGGGTGGAGGATGCAGTGTGTGCCATGAAGGTGGGAGTTGGTGTGCTCCAGCTAAAGCAGCTCCTTCAGCTCTTCCAACCTCTCTGCAGTGGGCAGAGGTTGATCTCAGGATCCCTCCTGGCTGTCTGGAGGACAGTCCCAGTGCTACCTGCCAGCCACAAGCTGTGCCAGGCTGCTTCAGCACAGAAGAAAGCCCAGCTGCAGGGAGGGGACAAGGCAGGGGTGCCTAAAGGGTTGAATCCAGGCCATGCTTAGCACCAAACCTCCTGTCTGCAGTGCTTTGGGGCTAATTCTCTTCGTCCTTCTCCTTCCTTGCAGGTGGTAGTTGTTCTGCAGCAAGTCTTCCAGCTCATACAGAAGGTCCTCAGCAAGTGGCTGAACGATGCCCAGGTGGTGGAGGTAACCAGGAGCCTTGTGTTAGTGCCTGCTGCTTTGCTTCTGTCCTTGCTGGCCTGCACAGGGGATGGATGTTGGGTGATGCTGCCAACCTGCTGTGGGCAATTGCATCCCCTTGTAACAGGGGTGTCTTTCTGTGTTGCCCAGCCCAGCACTGCTGCAACCATCAGGGCTCTGCTCTGACCTAGACCCATTGCACCTCTGTTTCCTGGTGTCTGGGAAGAGCAGTGAAGCATCCCAGCAACCTGCTTGATCAGGGTCCCTGCTTGATCAGGGGCGTTGGACCAGATGACCTCCAGAGGTCCCTTCCAATCTCAACCCTTCCACGATCCTGTGCTGCAGAGCTCTCCCACCACCGCTGCTCACATTGTCTCTCTCTCTCCCCCCACAGTCTGTCTGTGCCATCTTTGAGAAGTCGGTGAAGACCCTCCTGGATGACTTTGCCCCCATGGTGCCCCAGCTGTGCGAGATGCTGGGGCAGATGTACAGCACCATCCCCCAGGCCTCTGCCATCGACCTGACACGGCAGGTAGGGACCTGCATGGGCACGGCTGGGGCTGCCGCTCCTGGGGAGGCTGGGAGGCTGCAGGACAGCTTCAGTCCTTCTTCGTTGTCTCTTGCAGCTGGTTCACATCTTTGCTCATGAGCCTGCCCACTTCCCTCCCATCAAGGCCCTCTTCTTGCTCGTCACCTCCGTCACGCTGACCCTCTTCCAGCAAGGTATGTGCGATGAGCTCCTCGTCGTGCTGGGGCTGTTGTCAGGCTGTTGCATGCATGGAGTCTGGAGGCGTCTTTCCAGGAATGGCTGTTTTCACTCCTAGCTAAGCTAACGGGGCCATCTCTGTGTCTCGGATTCATCCCAACCCCTGGACGGTGGGTACCTTCCCTGCGGGACAGCAGAAGCAGGGAACCCCAGCGCAGGGCTCGGAGCTCAGGTGGCGGCCCCGCTCCCGTGTCAGGGCTGGGCGCCTCGTGCCAGGCTAGAGCAGGAGCCCCAGGCCCGCTTGGCTGCATATTCACCAGGAGATCCTGGGGTTTGTCTGCAGACCAGTGGCGTTTGTGGTGGCTGGGAGCCAAGCCCTTGTAGGAAGATGTGTGTGAACACCTGTGAAAGCACCTTTCCAGTCCCTGCTGTGTCCAGCATCCTCGCTTAGGGCAGGGCCCCGTGTTTGGCTTGCTGCCTGCATTACCTCCTCGCTACAAAAGGCAGACGGGGTTAGGACAGGCCCCTGCACACCACAGCTCCCCTCGGCCTCGTGGTGACTTGCCCCACGACAAGGACAAGCGTCCCTTGGAGCCGCTGGCCCAGGTCCTTCAACAGCCCAGTTCTTCCGTGTCAGAGGGTTACGTGATGCCTTCCCCAGCCCGAGGCTCAGAGCTAGAGAGGTGGGGGATGCGGGGAGCCCGTGCTTCCTCGGGACACCACGGTCCGAGCACGTCCTGCTGTGCTCCGGTGTCACTTGGGTCGGTGACGAGCGAGCTGGGCTCACCCAGAGGTCAGGTCCCCGCTTCCACCAGTGGCTCGTGGTGTGCGTGCACTCGGGTCCTCCTGCTCGGAGCCAGGCAGGCACGTCGGCACGAGGAGAGGGAGGGGAGGGCAGCAGGGGGCAGAGCCCACGTGTGCCAGCGCTCGGAGCAAGCCTCGCTCCAGCAAGCAGCCACCCAGCTCGCTGCGTGCCCAGGGCTGTGCTCCCACCCCGGGGTCCTCTCCGGGCAGCAGGAGAGGGGGGGACGTGCGACCCTGCGGGGGCCGAGACGTGTCCGTGCAGGGAATCAGATGGCAAGGTAGGGTGAGTGGTGCTGGCACGGACACCTCTGGGCACCGGCTGGTCTCTCTGGGGGGTGCTGGACTCAGGGACTTTTGGGGAGCATCTGGGAACGGGGCGGGAGGGCGACTGTGCCAGGGGCTCCCGAGCAGCTGATGCTGGTGACGAGCATGTGCACGCCTGAGCCCGGCTGGGCCTGCGGAGCGTTTGCTGAGGTGTTGTCGTTCACTTGCAGTTATCTTCCAGGACCAAACGGTGCTCTGAAGACACCCGCTCAGCCCCCACAATGCAAAAGCTCTAATTCTCCTTGTGGAGATGGTGCCCAGCTAGCCCCTGCTCCTCCTCCTCTCCCTCCCCAAGGACACGAAGATCTCCTCCTTGGCTCTGCAGCACCCAGGCACTAGCTAGAGACCCTGGGGCTTCAGACCCTTCCCTTTGCAGTTTCTTTCTGTTCTTGGGTTCTCCAAGTTTCATGATTTTTTGTATGTTTTGTTTCTTTAACTTGCTTCAAGCTGCTCATGTTGCCCATCCCCTTCCCCACACACCCCTCCTCCCTTACACTCCTGTTTTCACTTGTAAATTCTTTCTGTATCACATAACTATATGATGTTGAGTTGCTGTTTGTATGATTTTTCTCTTAAGTTACATCTTTATTATATTTTAGGGCCCAGGGATCATCCTGATATTGTTGATTCATTTATGCAACTCCTGGCACAGGTGTGTTTTAGTTTCTTATTCATTCACTTTCTGTTCTCTCTCTTTCTCTTTTTAATTCAATTTAAACCTATTTTTAGCTTTCTGTTGACAACGTTTTTTTCCTTTTAGTTGAATATCGAGTTTCTCCATCTGTTTCCGTGGAAGTTGAAAACAAAACATTCTCCTTTAGTTCTGGGTTCGCACCATCCCCAGGGCAGCCCCAAGCTGCCACCCCCTCGCCTGGCCTTGGGGGCACAGCTCCGGGGGCTTTGGGCTGCTGCCACAGCCATGCTCCGGCGACAGAAAATTAGAGCATTAAGGGGTCGTGGTCCTCCTCATCTGCCTGCCCCGTGATGGGTCCTGCAGAGCCGGGACAGGCAGAGCTGGCCGTGGTGGCAGGCAGCCTTGCCTAAGCCTGGCGCTGGGCTGCGTGGCCACCAGCTCCGAACCATCTCGCCTGCTGGGGCGAGCAACCTGCTTGTGGTGGTACCAGGACCCCGGGTGCCACCGGGCTCTCTGCCTGGCCAGTTTGCCACGCTGCACTGCCACCGAGCCCCGACAGCATTTGGGGACGGTGGCTGGGAGGTGGCGGCCACAGCTCCCGTGGCGCTGGCTCGATGGCACGCGGCTGGGGTTGTGTTGGGAGGAGCCGCCTGCCTGTCCCCCTTGGAACAAGGGTGACAGCAAGAGTCTGCCATCAGAGTGTCCATGGGCTTGTGTGCATGCAGCTCTGTGCTGGGGCTCTTCGTGGTGCCACCGGGCGGTGTGATGTCCTGCTTGCTTGGCCAGGGACTTCTGTCACTGCTGGCAGCGGGTAGGCAGGGCCCGCGCTGTGCTGTGTGTGTATATACAGCAGCCCGGTGTGCTCCACAGCCTGCCGTGGCTGCAGGGGGAGAAGCCCTGATGTCCTGGGTGCAAGTAAATGGCTGGGGGTGGAAGGGAGTCGATCTGCTGGTGCCTCCCTGGGTGTCTGCTTCTGGGCACTGTGCCGGGTCCGGCTTGTCCTGAGCGTTCAGCTGTTGGGCAGCCCCCTCTGACGGCTGCTCGGCCCACGTGCAGGTCCTGTGGGATGGAGCTGGCACGGAGCAGGTGAGGAAGCTGCTCGTCACCTCCCAGGCTACATCCATGTGTTGTGCTTTGAAGGTCCTGCTGAGACGAGTCCCATCTTACAAACCACATGACAGCACTTTCTTCCCCACTCTGTCTGTTGAGAGATGTGAAATAATTGAGGTTTCTGGAAAGCGTTTGCAGGTGGTGATGCCAGTCTCGAAAGTTGTGATCTCTAACAAGGTTTTCACACGAGATTTGAGGATGGAGATTTGAGATTTAAGTGGGATGTGAGGTTCACGAAGGTGTCCTTCCCTGCTGTGCAGACAGGCGAGACCTCAGCTAGAGCACTGCACCTGAACCGGGGCATGGTGTTTCTGTAGATACAGACCAGAGAGCTCAGGGAAAGCCATCCAGTGAGATCATCACCTCGTAAATGTGAGGAGAGCCTGAGGAGTTGAATGAGTCTTGAGGCGTGTAAAAGGTAATGCCAAAGATGTAGGTAATTTTTATTCACTTGGAATGGAAGTGATGGGAGGAAATCATGGAAAAGGAGTCAGGCTAGGCAGTAGGAGACGTTTCTGACAGCATGGGGAAGCACTGAAAGGTCACCTGGGGAGGTGCTGTCACTTGAAGTAATTCTCAGCAAGCCTTTTGCTCCCGCAGGGTGGCCCTGCCATGGGGGGAAGGCACTAGGCAGCCCTGAGAGACTCTCCCGAGGCTGTTTGCTGTTTCTTTGGGAAGTACTGAGTTCCTCTCTAGCTTGGGGTCCTCCTCGATGCCTGGAGGTGATTAACATTGTGCTACCAGCCAGCCATCTCTGACAGCCACCTGACCCCATATTTCCTTGGGCTTTTTATGCCAGCAACCCCACGGAGCCCGGAGGGCCCCATCCCCTTCCTCTGTGCTCACATGTGGGATTGTTTCAAGGTTTCCTCCTCTCCCAGGGCTGACCGTCTGGCAGGGTGCTGTGAAACTCGTCAGGAAAGGGCCCTGCATCCCTCCTGGCTCAGGACTTCAGGCACTGCCTGCCAGCAGAGGTGTGTCCAGCCTCACCAGCACGGCCTGTCCTCCTCCAGAGGAGCACGCTCTGCTTTCATAGAGCTCTTTCTGGAGCCTGTCCTCCCTAGCTCTTAAATTATGCCATGTTTGTGCTTTTCCTGTGGGTTTACAACATGGATATTGGAGCTCCAGCCAGTTTCTTCCTTCTCACCAGCCTCGTGAAGAGAGGTGACAGGCCCGGCTTGCTCCTGCCTCCTGGTACCTGCACTCAGCCCTCGGTCACAAGCGTTGAGGGAGCTGTCTCTGTGTCACACAGGATTTTGGCTGGCCGTGAGGCTGCCCAGTTAGCGCAGCTGATGGCTCTGCCAGCGTGTTAATGCTCAGCCTTCACGTGATGATGGCTCGCCGATCACAAGACCATGCTGGCTTCAAACAAATGTCTTATTAATGCTGTTGTTGCAAATCAAAGCTAAATACGAATTAATCGGTGTGCTGTAAGCCTGCACTGAGCAGTGCTGGCACCTCCTGCAGGTAGACCTGCCCCAGCCTCGGGTGGCACTGACCAGGCCAGGTGCTGGAGGAGGTGAGGAGGATCTAGTCCTGTGTTTGGGAGCCCCTGCCTGCTCTCTGACCAGCAGGTACCACCTGCAGGTGTGCTCCTGGGTGCACCGTGGTTGTTCTGAGTCAGGGTTTAGGGGAGTGCAGACCCCAGCCTGAGCTCTGTTCGTGCAGTTTCCAACCCAAGATGTCTCATACTGGTTTCTGCAGTTTCTGCATCCAGCAGGAGCTGCTGGCTGAGGGCCATGCCCCAAGCCATGGGGCCAGCACTCCAGTTTGCCTCCCCAATGAGCCTTCCACCACTTCCACCCAGCCTTGTGGACTTCTCCACACCAGCATGGACCTCCAGAGCACCCTGTCTACATCCCCAGGGGCAGACTGTGCACGTGGGCCTTGATGGGCAGAAGATTTGTGACCTTCTGTGCCAAAGAACCACCACCACTGTCCTCTTCCTCCTCCCTTCTTGAGCTGGGACAGACTGCATGGTTGTCACCTCCGGCAGTGCCGAGGCTGGGTGACAGCGTGAGCTATGCCCCTCTGGAGGGGAGCACAGCCCTTCCCTAGGGGCAGCAGAGCCCTCGAGCTCTCCACCACACCTGCAGCCCTGCAGTGGGCACGGGCAGGGGCTCGCTGCTGCACTGCCCCTGCTGTGCCTTGGCTGCTGGAGAAATGAGGTTGATTTGGTGGCCTCACATCCCCTCCGTGCCTGCCAGCCTCAGAAGAGCCGGGTGTAGAAGATCCTGCTCTGAAGACCTGCCCGGAGGGTCTCCCAGCTGCCCCAGAGGAGAGCCCCTTGGCCTTTCTGTGCCAGCCTGCAGGACAGCACTCGGGAGAGCCAGCGCCTGCTGCAGCAGAGGATGGGGAGCACTGCCAGGTGGAACCTGAGGAGCTGAGCCCATCCCAGAACACGGGAGCAGAGCAGCTCTGGCAGGAGACACGAAGACAGACAGGCGAGGAGAGGCCCCAGGGCTGGAGCAGGGCTCCCTGGTGCTGGGAAGAAGCAGCCGGACCCACCTGGTGCAGCTTCCTAAAAGCAGGGCCCCACGGCCCCATCTCACGGGGGTAAAAAGCTTCTCTGCACGTCAGACGTGTGTATGTGTGCCTGGATTGGGCTTGCACGCTGCACTGCGCTGGTGGAGGAAGGAGCCCTCCCAAAATCGCAGCGTGCTTTCACCCGTGGCACTGGCTGAGCGAGAAGTGGGCGCTGCAGGGGGCCTGCAGGAGAGCCCGGGTGCCTCTGCCTCCTGCAGGCTGGTTTGGCTGGGGGGAGCTTCGTGCAGGTAGGTGGCTTTCGTAACCTGATTTTGTGACCTGAGCGTCTTGGGAGACTTGTGCCAGCTGGAGGGGTTTGCGGGGCAGAGGAACCAACGGCTGAGCGGTGTCCCCAGGGCCAGGTGCCCTTGGCAGGGTGCAGCTGGGGGGAGCAGGGGGGATCCAGGACCAGAATGACAATGTGCATTGCACGGGTGTGTCCAGGACGGGGCTGAGTAGTCCGTGGCGGCTGCAGTGAGTGGATATTTCCAAACCATGGCCCATCTGCTGGCTGTCCTTGCTGTGAGCGTGTCAGGAGGCAGGAGCACAGCCTGTATATACACACACACACAGGCATAACGCAGCCACGGCTCGTACCTAGCAGAGAAGCGGGTCTCTGGCAGTGCCACCTCTGCCAGGAGCAGCAGTGCCAAATCTGTGTCCTCTTGCAGCGTGATACAAAGCATCAGGAAGGAGATGGGGTAACCCCGAAAAAACCTGCCAGGCTCCCTGCTCTGCAGCACGTTCCCTGCACTGGGCTGATGGCCGGGGGCTTTCCCTGGAAGGGAAGCAAGAAGGAGAGGGAGGGAAATCAGTTCTGCTCCATGTGGGGATGGTGGCTGTGGGCAGTCCCTGCTGTCACCCCAGGGAGCGGGCTCAGGGCAGCACGCAGCTCAGCCCAGCGTGGAGAGGAGCCAGGCGCCTGCCGTGGTGTCCTGCTCTCAGACCTCCGGGGACAGGCTGTGGCTGCTGTCCCCAAGGTCGTGGTGACAGCGGGACAGGGTGCATGGCTGCTGTCCCCAGTGCCAGCCCACAGCAGTGGGCACGGTGTTGGGGGGGCACAGACGTGGCCGCCTTGTGTAGCAGGGCAGAAACCCTCCCGTGGAGCAGCAAGTGGGGGCTGAAATGTTTGTCCTGTGACTGCCCTGTGTCAGCACAGGGGGGACAAAGCCACAGCAGTGGCCCCATTGTGCCATGGCTCAGGGTGTCCCCAGTGGTGGTGGAACAGCAAAGCCTGAGCCCCACGGTGGCTGGTGGGGTCACTGAGCGGCAGAGTAAAACCACAGCTTTTTTGATCTCGTACTGGCTGCCAGGAATTGCCAAGCGATTTTGGCATCTCGTTGCCTCCTCTGCCTTGCAGCCAGAGCAGAGCGAGGTGTTGGTTCAAGCTGGGGGCAACCAAAACACGGGTCACTGCACGGACCAGTGGCTGTGACCCCAGAAACACCAGCATCTTCAGGAGGAGAGGACTGAGCCAGAGGTATCCTCTGCTGGGCCCAGCGTGGCTGCCAGCGTCCAGGAGTGCTGCCTCTGGGACAGGAATCCTGTCCTCTGTGTCTGGAGCATTTGTGCGTACACCGCCTTGGCATCTATCCTCAGGTCTTGGGGTCAGAGCTCCCCGGGTGTTGCGAACGGCCTGGCTGTTTGGTTGACGCTTTTTTGGGGGGAAAAGCGATGGTTTCCTTCTGTACTGTGTGAATCTGCTGTTTGCTGTCTGTGCCCAGGTAAGTGTGCGTCCAGGCAGAGGCTGCCTGGGGCGCCGGCTTCCTAGGAGTCTTCCTGGCTGCCTCTGCAGGGTTGTGTTTATTCGGCCTGTCTGTGTGCCTTGCAGGCTCTGAAGAGGAAGCCAGACCTCTTCCTGTGCAGCAACCTGGACGTCAAGGCGGTGTTTCAGTGTGGTGAGTACCATGGGCAGGGGCACCGGCCTTGTGCACACAGGCAGGGACCTGCTGCCAGCCCTCTGCTGGGAGCCCGGGCTGCTCCTGCAGCTCTGGGAGCAAAGCAGCCAGGGGCTGGTGCTGGTTTGGGATGGTGCCGGAAGGTTCTGGCCGCTCACCTCAGCGATTTCCACCTGCAGGTGTCCTTTCCCTCAAGTTCCCTGAGGCCCCGACGGTGAAAGCATCCTGTGGCTTCTTTGTGAGTATCGTGGCTTCCTCAGCTGCATCCCTAGAGCCCCGAGGGGCTGTGCTGCAGCCCGCCGGGAGGGCAGGAGCGGGGCTGCGGGATGGGCAGGGGAGCTCACAGTGCTGAGCCTTGGTGCTGAGCGGGCTGGCTGCTGTGTTGCAGACAGAGCTGCTGCCCCGCTGCGGAGAGATCGCCCCGGTGGGACAGGTGGTGCACGAGAACGGCAAAGTGCTGCTGCAGGCAGTGCTGGAGGTGAGTGGCACGTGTGTGAGGGGACAGGCGGGGTGGCAGCGGGGCTGGGAGAGGCAGCGTGGCTCTCTGTCTGTCTGCTCCATCACAGGGCGTCGGCGGCCAGGCCTCCCGCAGCCTCATGGATCACTTTGCAGAAATCCTCTTTGCCTTGAACAAGCACTGCTTCAGCTACCTGAGCATCTGGATCAAGGAGGCCATGCAGCAGGACGGCTTCCCCTCGGCCCGCGTCAGCCCCGAGCAGAAGGAGACCTTCAGCCAGCAGATCCTCAGGTTTGTGCGTTCCCCGCTGCCGTGGCAATCGCAGCGCCGCCCGTCCCTGCTGCCCGCCTCACCTCTGTCCCTCCCTCTGTGTTAGCAGAGAGCGTGTGAACAAGCGGCGAGTGAAGGAGATGGTGAAGGAGTTCACCCTGCTGTGCCGAGGGCTGCACGGCACGGAGTACACCGCAGACTACTGAGCGCACGCCCGGGACCGCGGACAATTTAACCCAGACCAGCTCTGCCCCGCCAGGAAGCCCCCGTCCTCCCCGCCCTGCTGCAGTACGGCTCGTAGAATAACCCTCCACCTAGAATTAACCCACTCGGGACGCTCCTCAGCTAGACTTGGTGGCCGCATCTCGGTGTCAGCATCTTTTCTTCCCCCAGCATGCTCCCCCCTTGCAGGGGACGGGAGTGCCGGCTGCAGGAGGCGGGAGGGGGGCCAGGGCAGGACCCCCCCGGCACGGGCTGCCCACCCTGCCCCAGCACGGCCCCGCGCAGGGGGGGCTGCCCCTGCGCCCGCGGCAGGGACTGGCTGTGCAGGGGGGCTGCCCCCTGCTTGTTTGTACGCGTGTGGTTGGGAGGGGGGAAGCCCTGCACCTAATTATATTAAGGATATTTCTACGTCCCGGCTGTCGTCACTGCGGTGCTCGCACCGGGCCTGTTTCCCCCCGGGGGAGAGCCCAGCCTGAGGGCTGTGGGGTGACGGGATCGGGGTTGGGGTGTCTGTGATCTGTGTGTCTGCTCCAGGGCCCCCTGTGTGTACTCTTCAGCCCGCGTTTGATCCTAGAAGACAATTCACTTCACGCACAACTCCTTTTCAGTTGAGCTTTAGTTAACAGCAGGAACCAACACAAGCCCAAAGTCCTGGCTCTGTCAGATCCCGTGAAGCTGTGATCTTCCCTCGTAGGGCCACAGTTTCCCTGGACCAGGCACTTCAGGGAGCCCTGGGTGGCCAGGGTCAGGCCAAGGGCCTTGTCCTGGCCCTGCTGCTGCCCCATCCCCCAGCCCAGGGGTGCCGTGGACACTGAGCAGCACCCACACACTGTGTGCCCTACCTGGAGCCGGCTCTGGCCCCTTGTGAGCCCCTCCCAGATCTAACACCCACTGAGAGGTGATGTCCAGTGCCCCCCCTGCTCCTGGCTGGGTGCTGCTGCTGCTGTCCCATCAGGACTGCTTGCGGCCCTCCTCCTCGTAGGCAATGGCAATCCCTCGCCGGCCCTGCACGGCCTTGGAGACGGGCGTCTTCCCCAGCTGCTGCTCCAGCCCCCGCCAGCTGCGGGACTCCAGGAAGGAGGCTGGGAGGGGAGAGAAAGGGAGAGCTGTTACTGGGGAGGAGGGAGAAGGCACTGCCCCGAGCTAGGGCTCAGCCCCACCGCGAGACCAAACCACGAACCAGCGGGGCTGATTTCTGCGAGGGCCCGAGTCTGGTCCCTGCAGGCCAGGGAGGTGCTGGGGGGCAGCTGGGCGGCTGGGGGGTCGCCGAGGTGGGCAGCACGCATCTCCCCTGTGATCAGCGAGACGTCAGGCACAGCTTCTGCTTCAGGCACGGCTGGGGGCAGCTCAACATAAGCGCAGGCACCTGATGGGAAACAGCAACATTAGCCCCGTGGTGGTGTCCTTCCCCACATCCCCGCTGAGCACAGAGGCAAGGGCAGCCTCCATGCAGGGCGTGACGCTCCCCAGGAGGGTGCTCGTGGCTGATTTTCAGCTATCACCTGGCAGCAGGTCTCGGAAGTCAGTGAGGTAGTTTCCCGTCCACTCCCGGGCCGGGTTGCAGGCGAGTTCCAGCTCATAGGGGGTGACTACGGGCCGGTAGAAGTCGCTGGAGTCCAGCAAGGAGTTCTGAGCGCAGGCCACCAGGACGAAGATGTCCACCTCGGGGAAGTTGGCCAGCTTGGCAGGGTTGGGCTTCCCCACGGCCAGCGTGTAGCTGCGCTTGCCGGCCCGGCGCAGGAGCTGGCGGAGGTGCTGCAGCACCTCCAGGTAGCCTGCCACGCCGAGGGTGCCCACCAGGATGCCCACCACGCGGGCGTCCCGTGCCCGCTCCACCAGGTAGAGGCGCCGCATCAGGGCCCGGTTGACGTTGAGGGTCTCCCGGCGGCCCTGGCCGGTGGCGGGGTCGAAGGAGCTGAAGGGGCAGCGGTTCCAGGTCAGCATGAAGTTGGTGAGGGCCAGGCCCTCGGCTCCCACGTAGAACATGGCCCAGTCCTGCAGCCCTCCCCCTGCCTCCACGCGGAACCGGCGGCCGAGCTGCCGCACCTCCCCGGGCAGCACGGGGCCAGGGGGCTCCCCACACACCAGCTGGGAGAAGACGACGTCGGGGTACTCGGGGCACAGCTGCTGCTCCAGCTCACCTGAAATGAGAATGAAATAGGGGTGCAGAGCAAAAATCAGGGCTCTGCCTGGTGCTCTGCGCCCAGCAGCTCTGCAGAGCCTGGAGCACTGCCAGCGTTTCCACTCACCCATGGCGTAGGCATAGACCACGTCGCTCAGCACCACCACGCGGCTCTGCCGCTTGGGGTAGAGCTCCCGGAAGACCTCCGCGCAACGCCCGACATCCAGGGGCTGCTGCCCGAAGATGTGCAGCACCGGGAGCTTTCTGCAGGGGCTGAGGCAGGCAGGGCCATAGTGCAGCACCGCCTCAGCACCCACGTGCTCCGCGGCCACTTCATCCACACAGCAGCTGTGGGGAGAGCCAGAATTAACAGACTGGGGGGGGGCTCCCAGCATTACTAGGGGAGGACACCCAGCATTATCGGCCTATGGGGGTACACCCAGCATTACTGGGGGGTGGATACCCAACATTACTGGGGAGGACTCCCAGCATTTTCAGCCTGGGGGGGGATGACTCCCAGCATTATCAGCCTGGGGGGGCCCAGCACCTACCGTGAGGCACACAGGCCGTGTGTCCCAGCCCTCCTGTCACCACCACTGCCCTCCCAAGCCCCCACCCCCCCCAGGCAGGCCATGAGCAGCCCCACAGCCCCGTGGGCGCCCCGTGGAGGCGGGCAGGACCCTCAGCCCCCCCCATTAACCCCCCCCCAGCCCCACACCCACCTGCCGTACGTGGTGTCCCCCAGCACGGACACCTCGGCCCCGCTTTCAGCCTCCAGCCGGGCCGCCACCGCCACCGCGTCCTGCAGCAGCTGGTCGGGGAACTGCAGGGCCACCTGAGGGGGCGGGGGGGGCTGTGAGGCACCGGGGGGCGGCCCGGGACCCCCCGTAACCCCCCGGGGACCCCCTCCCGGACCTTCCTGAAGCCGCCCCCTCGCACGAAGGCCGCCGCCCGGCCCGTCTCGTAGCAGCCGTCGATGTCCCCCCGCGGGGCCGGGGCCGGGCCTAGCGCCCTGCGCAGCGCGGCCTGCCCGTCGGGGCTGAAGGCCGTCGCCATGGCAACCGGGGGGTGCCGCACGCGGGACCCCCGCCTCTGAGCCCGCTTCCAGGGCGGGGCCAATAGGAGCCCGTCCCCGGCAGGCAGCCAGCCAATGGGGCGGAGCGCTCGTCGCGGGGCATTCTGGTCTTTGTAGTTCTCGCGGGGGGGGGTTGCCTGGCGGCGCAGCCAATAGGTGTTAAGGGACGGAGGAGGAGGAGGAGGGGGGGGTCACGTGCCTTCCGGCGGGGCGCGAGCAGCGTCACGTGACCCCGCCGGTGCCGCTCGGTGCCGCCGCCGCCGCCGCCATGACGGGGCTCGCGCTGCTCTACTCGGGGCTCGGCCTCGCCTTCTGGGCAACCCTGCTCGGCGTCGGTCAGCACCGGGGGGGGGCTGGGGGGGGACACGGGGGGCTCCGGGCACGGAGGGGGCTCTGGGGGGGACGGGAGGGGGCTGGGGGGGAGGCCCGAGGGAGGCCCGGGGCTGGAGGGAGGCCGTGAGGGGGGCCCGGGGCTGGGGGGGGCTGTGGGGAGGCTGTGAGGGGGGTCTGGGGAGCTCCGGGCCGGGAGGGAGACCTGGGGTGGGGTGGGGGGAGCCTGAGAGGGCCCTGAGGGGTCTTGGGGCTGTAGGGGGGATGGGAACGGGGCTGTGAGGGGGCTGCCGGTGAGATCAGGGCAGCACGGACCTGGCTCCCAGCTCAGCGTGAGGGTGAGAGGCTGCCCCGTCCCCATGCCCCGCAGCTCTCAAAATCACACAGGGGTTATTAGCCAGAGCTCCCACAAAATGTGTTTTGCCCCTTTTCCCTTGTGCTATGATCCTGAGGCTGTGCCTGCTGCTGAGGAGACAGAAGGTGCCCCCCGCAGCTGCCCTGAGCTGGATGCAGCTCCTCTCTGCCACCCCTCAGGGCAGGGGGCGGCTGGGGCTGGCTGGGATCTGTTCCTTGCTCCTCCAGCAGCGAACCCACAACACAAACCGGTGCCAGCCTGGCGGGCCCGGCCCTGGCAGTGCTGAGGCTGTCAGCCCTGAAGGTTGCAGGCGTGCGGGAGGGGTGCGGCCTCGCTCCGTGGCTGCAGCGCTGTTCCTCATTTCTGTGTGGGCTCCTGGGGGCCCCTCCTGTTCCTCAGAGGGGAGCAGTGACCAGCGTTACTGCTTCCCGAAGTTACTGCTTCCCGTTTTGGGGTGGTGGTGGCACTCGTGTGTCCTCCTGGTGCCTGTTAACCCTCTATCTGGCATGGCACAGGCAGCGTGACACTGCCTGCGTTTATCTCTTCAGCAGAGCCAGGTCATGGGCTCTTTTCTAGCTGCGAGTCATGTAAAGAGCAAATCTCCTGGTCTGCAGCTGTGTTCCCATTCACTGCTTGTGGGCTCAGAGCATGGCAAGGTTTGGGTGCAGACACCTCGGGGCTGCGGGGTTCCCTGCCACAATTCAGCACGGGAGATGGGTTTGTGTTAGAGCCCGTGCCTTGATATCTGCTGCCTGCGTTGGAGTGCAAATCTCTGGAAATGGTTAGTCTTGGAGGAAGCTCTGAGCTCAGCAGATGCGTCTCCAACATCTCCAGAACATCTCCAGCCTTGGAAAAATGAGGGCAGGGGGTCAACTGCAGCTGCTGGCACTTATGGGCTCCTCGGGAGCGGAACAGACCTGGCTGGCTGGTGACAGAGCAGCATGTGATGATGGGTCAGGGCACAGCCTCGTTCCTCATCCCCGCCGTGAGACAGAGAGGAGCTCACTGCCCGGTGCTGGGGCTCTCCAGCGGGGCTGAGCCGTTGGGGGATGCAGATGGAGAAGGTGCTGGGGTGTGGGGCTGCTTTGGGGGGCAACCTTGCCCCTCGGCACCACGCACCCGGTCCTGCCAGAAACCCTCCTGCGTGCCGTGCTCCTCACCTCTGCCTGGCAGCATGGCTGGTGCCTGTCTGAAGGTTTTCCTGTCGCTCTTGCTTTCCAGGGATCTGCTACACAATATTTGACCTGGGCTTCCGCTTTGATGTGGCCTGGTGAGTTCCCCGAAAATCCTGGCATCCCCCTGCTGAGCTGTGTGCTGGGCTGCCCAGTGCCTGTTGTGGGGCCGTGCCTGCGTGCTGATTTGGGGTGTTCCTTCCCGCCCAGGTTCCTGACGGAGACCTCTCCCTACATGTGGTCCAACCTGGGCATCGGCCTGGCCATCTCCCTGTCCGTGGTGGGCGCTGCCTGGTGAGTGGGGCCTGCTCTGCAGCATCTCCTGCTGTCCCATCCGGGTAGCTGCGCGTACGCTGCGGGGTCCTGCAGCAGGGCAGGGGAAGCACAGCCTGTGTGTGCAAAGCCATGGGGCTGAGTGTCTGGGCAGACTACCTTGCAGGCTGCAAGGGTGTACAGAGGCAGGGACGCCCCGTGATCTCTGGGGGCCGTGCAGTGGCTGTCCTTGTGCCCCAGCTGTTGTGCTGGTGCACCTGGCAGTGCTCAGGACCACCGGGGCCCTGGGGCTGAGCCCGCAGCGTCCCCCAGCTGCGTGCCCCATTCTTTGCTCAGCTGGAAGCTGGCGGTTTTCCTCCTGAGCCCTTCCGCGAGTGCCAGGCCCCCCTCCAACCACCCTTGTCTGCCGCAGGGGGATTTACATCACAGGCTCCAGCATCATCGGTGGCGGAGTCAAAGCCCCTCGGATCAAAACCAAGAACCTGGTCAGGTAAGCGCGGGTCTGGGGTTAGTGCCTCACCTGGGCAGGGCAGTCCCAGCACCCCACATCTCACTGGGTGTGCTGGCAGGCCCTTCCTTGCTGAGCTGCTGCTGCTGTTTGCTTTCAAAACAAAGAGCCCTAAAGGAGGCAGAGTACCGCTTCGGAGGAGGGTCACAAGTGGTGTGATATCACGCACTGAATGAGCCCAGTGTGTTCAAAACAAACACCCACGGCTCACGCATCCTGCCCAGGGCAGGGGCTGCCCAGGCCTTGCACCGCCCTTCCCAGAAGGGGCTGGCAGAGGGGAGGGCTCCCAAAATCTGCTTCCCACAGGGCTCTCACAGGTTCCTGGGGTGGCACAGCACAACCAGCACCCAGCCTCAGTGCTTTGCAGCTCTCCTTTATAGGGGAGGTGGTCAGGGCTGCCCTTCCGCCCCTGGCAGCAGTGGGGCAGGCTCCAAGAGGGCTGTGGAGGGGTCTGGCTGGGCGTGAAGTGAGATGTGCTGCTTGGGGTGGGGGTTCAGAGCCTGGGACGCTGTGGTCAGACTTTGCCTTTCTCCCCCAGCATCATTTTCTGCGAGGCCGTGGCCATCTACGGGATTATCATGGCAATCGTCATCAGTAACATGGCCGAGGTATGGGAGGGCTTGGGCTGGCCCCAGGGTTATGGGGGGGACGGGCAGCTGGGTGTGGGTCTGTGATGGGGATTTGGGGTGCTGCCATGGCCCTGGGAGCCCCTGGGCTGGCGGTTTGTGGGGTGGTCGCTGTTCAGACCGAAGGGTGAGATGGGGCAGCATGCAGGTAACCCAGGCCCTGTCCTTCCTCTCAGCCTTTCTCTGCGGTCACCCCAGAGACGATTGGAGCCAGGAACTACCATGCAGGTAAGGACTGCTCGGCCCCTGGTGGTGCTGCTGTGAGCTTCGCCTCCCTCTCAGCACAGCCTCCTGCTGCTCCCTCTGCCCTCGCTGTGGGACTGCAGGGCCCAGCTCACCTTCTCTGTGACCTTCAGGCCAACAGGCTCCATCCAAACTGAGCCTGTCAGCCCTGTGCGAACGATGTCAGGGTTCTTCCTGCTGCCCTGGACAGCTGGCATGTCCGTTCTGCCCCGAAGTGGCTGCTTGGTTACCTTCTCTAGCCACTTCTCAGCTTTGGTTCTCCCTCTGTCTGTGGCCAGAGCTGCTGCTGCTTCTGCATGCCCCGGCTGCAGGAGGAAGGGAGTTATCCCCTGCTCTTGCAGTGTCCGTCTCTCACAGGTTTCTCCATGTTCGGGGCTGGCCTGACCGTGGGGTTGTCCAATCTCTTCTGCGGAGTGTGCGTGGGCATCGTGGGCAGCGGGGCTGCCCTGGCTGATGCCCAGAATGCCAGCCTCTTCGTCAAGATCCTGATCGTGGAGATCTTTGGCAGTGCCATAGGGCTGTTCGGGGTCATCGTTGCTATCCTGCAGGTACCTGCCTCCTGGGGCCTCGGGGCTTACGTGAGCACAAGGTGCCTGTCACCCTGGGTGACAAACAAACACACCCAGGCTCCAGCACAGCCCTCTGCACTGTGAAGCTGAAGCTGCTCAAGAAGTTTGGGGTGACGGCTGTCCCCACGGGGTGCTGTGCCTCTGGGTGGCAGTGAAACTCTTCAGATGGCCCGAAGAGCAACTGTCACCGAGGGTGTCACCTTGGGTGCACCCTGTGCGATGCTCATGGCTTAGTGGTGGGGCCAGTTAGCTGCCTGCAGCCTCGGGGCGGTCCTGGGGTGGTTGGGTGGGATTAGGGTGCTAGGTTGGGGTTTGTAGGGCACGCTCTAACATCTCTCCTTTCTTTCCAGACTTCTAAAGTAAAAATGGGCAACTGAGTCCTGTCCCACCCAGCCTGTTCCAGCCCGCCCCAAGAGGTGCTGTATATACTTATTTAATGTTTCTATCCTTGATTGGGGCGGGAGCTGCCCCGCAGCAGGAGCGGGAGCCTGGCTGTGGAGCCCCATCCCGCCGACCGGCCCCTCGGAAGAAACAAATCTCTGTGTGAATTCTGCCCCGGCGGCCTGGCCCCGCGGGGCTGTGCTGCTGCCTGTCCCCGGTGTGCGTAGAATCGATCACCAGTGCAATTCTGTGTCCGTGAAATAAATATGGTTCTCGTTCAAGGACGTGGCTCCTCCTGTGCTTTGTGCCTGCCTGGGGAGGTTCATGGAGAGCCGAGCCCGTGCTCGGAGGCTCCCTGCTGCGTGCGCTGCTGGCAAAGTCCCTGCTCTGCTCCAGGAGCCCGGCAGCACCACCCCGCACGGGGAAAAGGCCACCTGTCCCCACGTTCACCATGCTGCCTCCCTTGCTGGGCTGTGGGAACACATTGCTCTGCCGTGCTGCGAGTAGGAGGCTGCTGGAGCAGGCAGCTCCGTGCTGGCTCTGCCAGGCTTCTGCCAGTGCTGCCCCGTGCTGGAGGCACAGGCACCAGCTGGGCCGGGCCTTTCGGCTCCCATCCAGGTAGTTCAGCACGGAGAGGGAGCAAAACACTGCTGCCTGCGGTGTCCTTACCCCCACCGTGCAGCTGAGGGGCACCAGAAGGGCAGGGGAACAAAGCTTTTGCCACCTCAAGGCTACCTTGCAGCCTGTTGCCTTGTGCTTGCTGCGTGCTGGGGCTCTCCACCCTGCTGCTGCCCCACAGGGCTTGGTCCCGGGGGCCTGGTGGAGGTCCCGGGGTGGGGGCGCGCTGTGCTGGCCCTGCTCCCCTCTCTCTGGATGTGGTGTGGGGAAGCCGGCTGTGGACAGCTGGGCCTGCAGCTCTTGCGCTGCCTGGGGGAAGGGAAGAACCAGGTCTTTCTGCTTCTGCTCTGCGGAGCCGCTGCTTCTGCAGTCTGCTGCATCCAGCACGAGGGCCTCGTCCTGCTGCGCCATGAGCACACCTGTGTAGGGGCAGCATCTCCCCCAGCACTCAGCGCTGCTCTGCGGGAGTGAAAATGTACTCGGGGAGCTGCCCATCTCTCCTCACCTGGGTACAACAGGCTGGGGCAGGGCTGCTGGAGCTGGGAAGCATTCCTACCTGCTGCTTTTTTTTGCCCTTGGAGTAGGGCAGCTGCCTCTGCGCAGCCTCCCTGAGGTCTGCTGGTGTCCTGGCTCTGCTCCACGCTGTCCGGTGTGCTCTGGGACCTTGGGCTCACCTGGGCTCTCTGTGCTGTGGGCAGATGGTGGGACTGGTCCTGCTGTGGCCGGCTCTGCAATCTGTCCTGGTCGCTGTCATCCTCTCCAGCCTGTTTATGCTGCGCTATGGAGGGGTGGCCCTGGGCCCGAGCTACCCCATGGACCAGTAAGACCATTGGGGTGAACCCAGCTGAGCCCTGCACCCCCTGTGCCCTGCTCCAAACACCACAGCAGCTCGCCCTAGAGCTGGTTGTGCTGTGGGGCTGCCCTGTGCTCGTGTGGGGCAGGGTGCAGCCGGAGGGAGCCAGCAGGAGATGCGAAGCGAGAGGCTCTTACTGCACGCTCACCCTGCTCCCACCGGCCCTGGTGGTCACCCTGTGGAGCTGGGGGCTGTGCACCAAGCTCGTGGGCCCTGACAGAGCTGCCTCCAGGAAGGTGCTGGGGGAAAGCAGCCTGTGCTGGCCTCAGAGGAGCTGTTCTGGGAGTCGATCACCTTCCTTGTTGAAGAATCATCCGCTTGGGCTTTAGTGATGGGCCTTGCCCTGGTTTGGCTTCTCTTGCTAGGCATCCACCAGCTGTGGGAAGCCTCCTGCTGCAGGATGCTTTCCTCCTGTCCCAATCACATCCATGTGCACCATGGCTGTGATGGGGCCGTGCTGCAGGCTCCCCACACCTTTATTAGGGGTCCCTTTGGGGTTGGGGCATCTCGTGGCCCCCTCCTGCAGCCGGCGGGGCGAGGCGAGCACACCCTGCGGTGCGCTGCCCCAGGTACGGTGTCACACTTTGCGTGCTGAGCTCCTGCTGCTTGGGGTGGAGAAAAAGCCCCAAAAGGGCCCCCGACCCCTTGCACCTTAACTGGGTGGGGAAATATTTCAAGGGGAAAACACCCCATGCTGTGCAACCAGGCCGGGAGCTGGAGCCAGCAGCAGCACGGCTGGATGGGGGTGGGCAGCGGCAGGGCTGTGAGGTGCCCCTTAGGGGTGCAGAGCGCAGGGCCCCCCACGGGGCGCCCCCAGCCCCGTTCCCCGGTGGAGGCCCGGCCCCGGCGGGGCGGAGCGGGGCGGCCCCTGTTGGTGCGGCGGCGGCGGGCGGAGCCGGGTGCGGGCGCGGCCCGTGGCCCTGCGGCTCTCGGCGGAGCGGCTCCGGCGGCCGGCGGGGCTCCCCCGACCCCCCCCCGACCCCCTCGGCCCCCCGACCCCCCGACCCCAGCCCCGGCGATGGGCGCCCGCGGGCCGGCGGCCGGGGCAGGCGGCGGAGGAGGAGGAAGAGGAGGAGGAGGCGGCGGGGGCCGCTGACCGCGCCGGGCCGCCGGGGCTGGAGCTGGAGCCGGAGCTGGAGCTGGAGCTGGAGAGAGGCCCCGGGCCCGGCCGCCGTGGGTGGGTGAGCGAGCGGCGGGGCCTGGCCGGGGAGGGGAGGGGAGGGGGCGGCGGAGCCGGGCTCCGGGAGGGTCCCGGGGGGGCCCCGGGAGCCGCGCTGGGGCCGGGGGGAGGCGCACGGGGGGGCGCGCACCAGGCCCGGGCGCCCCGCGGGGGTGGGCGCAGCGGGGCCGTGAGCTCTGCCCGGCCCCCAAAGCCGCCCCCGAGCCCCTCCAGGAGGATTTGGGGTGCGGAGGGCTTGGGGCCGGCTGCACCGGGGGTTCTGGGGGGTTTGGGGTTGGGGGGGCGCAGCGGGCTCGCCCTCCGGGCTGTCCCCGTGGATAGGGGTGGGTGGCAGCAGGGACATCGGGTCCTGCTGCGCCTCCATCCCCTGCAGGATGTCCCTTGGGGGCTGGGAGGAGAGGACAGAGCCCCCCGTGCCCCCCTGTGCACCCCCCATGGATCAGGCACAGCCGGCCCCATGGCTGCGGGGTGACAGCGGGGTGGGTGCTCGAGGGGAGGCGTGAGGGCAGGGCGCTCGGCCTCGCGCCACGTTGGGGTCACATCGCCCGTAACAGCCCCAACGGGCCTCCCTGCCAGGGACCCGCTTCTGTTTCGAGTCCGCTTTGTGCCCTCGGCCTCCCCAGCTCCCCGTGGCAGCGGTTTAACGGCGAGCTCCGCTTTTGTCCACGCCAGCCTCCAGCCCGCGCGGCGTGGGGAGCGTCGCGCTGCCCGCTGGAGGAGAGGCCTGGTGCTGAAAACCTGCCCTTCATCCTCCCCGGCGCTGCCTCTTCCTCCCCATCTGCCTGTCGAGATGCTGCTCCATGTGCTGCCTCCATAGACCAGCCTCCCGCAGGGGCTGTGCTTCGGGGAGCTTTCCAGCAAGCAGCCCGCCCCCGGGGCTGGGGAGCGGGTTTGGGAGACGCCGCCACGCTCTCAGTCCCCCTCACGCCCTGAGCACGGCGGGCAGCTTCCTAGCAAGCATCCAGCTGTAAGGTCGGGGTCCTGGCACATCTCACAGCGGGGACCACTTCGCACCTTGGCCCTGCTCCTCCTGCCCACCCCGTGTCCCCTGCCGCTCCCCGCGAGGCCCCGCAGCCAGCCGGGGCTGGCAGCTGCTGCAGGGCTGGCCCTGAGGCCCCAGGCCGGATGCCAGCACCCTCGGGTCCTAACTGCGCTCCTGCTGGGGGGCCCTGCTGCAGCTCCCCGCCTGCTGTGGCCCTCCCGGGGTCCCTGTGGTGGCCTGGGGTCCCCAGGGTTTTGCTACCTGCTCCACGTGCCCCCATCCTGGCAGCTTGCTGGGAGCTGGGGGGCTCGGAGTGGTTGGGGCGTCCCCCTCCGAGGCGTGCCACGGGGCTGGAAGGGGCAGGAGGGTTTGGGGCTTGGCCAGGGAGCTCTGGTGCCTCTCCCGGCCACCTTCCCAGCAAAGCCCTGGCCTGGCTCCAGGTGTCATGTGTGAGATAAGGGCGCCCTGGCAGCTCCCGTGGGCACGGTGTCCTGGGGGGCCCCGGCAGCGGGAGCAGAGGGGAGAGGAGCCACGCTGCTGCGAGTTGGACTCCCCCGGAGGCAGCAGGAACCCCTCGGGGCTGCCTGCCCGGGACGTGCTCCCTCCTGGCTCGGTGTCTGCCTGCAGCTGCTGGCTCATCTCAGCACCCTGACAGCACGGCGCTTGCTGCTGGCCCTATTTCGGAACCGGTGCTGGGCCAGTTGGGGATGGGGAGCGGGGGAATGCGGTGCCTTGGGCAGGAGTGGCTGCTGGGGGCACCCGCAGTGCTTTGGGACACTAAAAACTGACTGCCTTTTGGCGTGTGACCTTCTGCAGGGTCCCTGCCTCGGTGGGGCTCTTGGCAGCTCCTTTTGGGGTATCCCCATCATCTGTTGGGGGGCTGGGAGTGGGTCTGGGAATGGGGCAGGGGAGCTGCTGCCAGGAGACACCTCCCTGTGCTCTGCTGTCCTGGTGGGAAAGTGCTGGGTGCTGTGGGTACGGGAAGGTGAGGAGAGGGGACACGAGGTAGGAGCAGCCAAGGGCACAGGGTGTCCCATTTGGCTGGAGGATGGAGCTGGGGTCTGTTCCTGCTCTGCTGGGTGGCGCTGACCCCGCTGCCCTCCAGACTTGTGCTTGTCCCTAGTCCCTCTTGTGCCTTCAGGGCAGGGGCTCCAAGTCCCTGTTGGGCACCAGGGCTGGGTTTGGGTGGTGCTGGCAGAGCGGGGCTGTGCCCGGCCCCATCCTGAGCACGGGGTGTCTCGGCAGGATCGGGACCGTGGCTGGAGCCGCCCCCCTGCCCCGCTGAGCGCACATGTCCGCCTGCCCGTGCCCGGAAGATGACCAGGCTGCTCTTGGGGGTGACCCTGGAAAGGATTTGCAAGGCCGTGCTGCTGCTCTGCCTGCTCCACTTTGTCATCATCATGATCCTCTACTTCGACGTCTACGCGCAGCACCTGGACTTCTTCAGCCGCTTCAACGCCAGGAACGCCTCGCGCGCGCACCCCTTCTCCAACTCCTCCCGGCCCAACAGCACCGCCCCCAGCTACGGGCCGGCCGGCGCTGAGCCCCCATCGCCCAGCGCCAAGCCCAGCACCAACCGCTCCGTCACCGAGAAGCCCTTGCAGCCCTGCCAGGAGACGCCCCCCGGCTTAGGTGAGGTGTGCGGGGCCAGAGCGGGGCAGCCGGGTGCTGGCGGGGGGGTGTCCCCATCCCTGGGCGCTCCGTGTGGCTTCCCGGTGGTCCCAGGCTGGGGAAACCCAAGTTTGGTAGCGGGCAGCTGGTCCCTGCTGGTGTGGGGAGAGGTTTTGGGAGTCCCTTGTCCTCGGCAGTGCTGCTCCCCCTTGTGGGTCCCCCTCGCTGTTTGCTCGGAGCAGCGGGGTGACCGTGACCTGTCCTGTGTCCCGTGCTGTGCCACCGCCATTGCCCTGCCCTCGTGCAGTCGGACGCCTGCTCATCGAGTTCAGCTCCCCCATGAGCATGGAGCGGGTGCAGCGGGAGAACCCCGACGTGCGCCAGGGCGGCAAGTACACCCCCCCGGACTGCTTGCCCCGGCAGAAGGTGGCCATCCTCATCCCCTTCCGGCACCGCGAGCACCACCTTAAGTACTGGCTGCACTACCTGCACCCCATCCTGCGCCGGCAGAAGGTGGCCTACGGCATCTACATCATCAACCAGGTCTGTAGGGTGGGGCGAGGCGGGCGGCGGGGCCGCGGCAGGCGCGCGGGCGTCGCTGAGCTCTGTGGCCACGCGCCCTGCTCCGCAGTACGGCGAGGACACCTTCAACCGGGCCAAGCTGCTCAACGTGGGCTTCCTGGAGGCGCTCAAGGACGACGAGGAGTACGACTGCTTCATCTTCAGCGACGTGGACCTCATCCCCATGGATGACCGCAACCTGTACCGCTGCTACGAGCAGCCGCGGCACTTTGCCGTCGGCATGGACAAGTTTGGGTTCAGGTGGGTGCCTGCGGGGCTGCGGTGTTTTGGGGGCAGGGGCTGGGGGGCTTTGGGATGAAGCCGGGGCTGCCCGTGTGGTTATTGCCTGGGGCAGGCATGGGGGCAGTGGCTCAAACTAGACGTGGGATGGCAGAGGGCGCAGAGCCCTGCGTGAGGGTGGCACTGGGAGGGCTGGTGCTTGCCCCTGCTTCTGGGGGACCCTGTGGGGCTGGCCCTGTTCCCTGATCTCTCTCCTCTCACCCTGCAGGCTGCCCTACGCTGGCTACTTCGGTGGTGTCTCTGGGCTGAGCAAATCCCAGTTCCTGAAGATCAATGGTTTTCCCAACGAGTACTGGGGCTGGGGAGGAGAGGACGACGACATCTTTAACCGGTAGGTGCCAACCCCTTAACCCAGCCTCGGCTCAGGACTTAGTGGTGTGTGCTGGGACATACATGACGTGCAGGGAGGGTCCCTGCCACACCACAGGGAGGAGTTTAGCTACCCTCCAGGCTGGCAGGGCTGCGAGTTGTCACGCTGGTGCCACAGCTCGGACTGTTGGACAGCCCTTGGGGGTCATCCTACGTGGCGCGGGGGTCCTGGCCTCCTCCTCCTCCTGCTCTTTGTGGGCAGCGAGCTGCAGTTCCAAGCCAGCTGAGACGTGAGCGGGGAAGCCCGCCTGCGGGCTCTGTTCCAGGCTGGGATCAGGATGCAAAACTTGGAAGTGGCTCTGCAGAGGCAGCCCAGCACCACAGCGGGCACTTCTGCCGGCAGCCGGCAGGCCGCAGCAGATCCGCGTGCAGGAGCGCGGCTCCCCGCGCGCACCCTCTGTTGGGCGCAGGAGCTGGAGAGCTCCAGCGTGGCTTCAGCACGTCCCACGGCGCTGCCTGGCCGTGCTGGAAGTGGAGCAGCGTGTGGAGATGGTGCACAGCAGCCTCTGAGCTGGAAACCCCTCGCAGGTGCTGTGCGCACGGGCAGCGGGCACAGTTCCCCTCCGAAAGTAACCGGCCCAGACATTGGTCCCAGGGGAGATGAGGTGCGGCGTGCTGAGCTCTCGGGGAGATTTAGGCAGCCCTAAAAATGTGCAGGGGGCCCTCAGGGGGCCGTGCCACCGCTCGGCTGCCCTAGCTGCTGGATTTCAGCTTGCTGGCTCATCAGGCCCGAGCGCAGTTGTGTTGCTGGGAGGAGGGGAGGCTTCTCTCCGTGAGCTGGGATCTCTCCAGCTTTCCTGCTCCCACTTGGCCTCTCAACTTTAAATGAACTATTCTAGGAGAAGAAAATCTCTCCCCACCTGCTGGCTGCGCAGACAGAAAAAGCAATTGAGGCCAGAGTCATGCTGCATGAAGGGAAGGGCAGGGCCACCGGCATCTGGAGAATGTAAACAGCAGTGGCTTTGGAGCCGTGGGGGAATAGCGGTGTTTGCTCAACCCGGCTGAGCACAGCGAGTGCCTGCAGCGCTGGGGGTCACCTGGAGCTGGCGGTGCTTGCTCTGGGCATGCCCTGCTGTGGAGCAAACAGCATCCTTGGTTGTGGGCGCTGTTCCCAGCTGTGGCCTGGCTCTGCTCCCCTCTGGCCGGCGGAGAGCAGGCTTAGCGCAGCCTTGTTTCTTGCTTAGCTAGGGACGGGGTTATTTTTGGTGAGGGCTGGCCCTGGGGATCTCTGGCCTGGGAGGATGTCCTGCCCTGGGGTCTGGGCGTGCGCTGATCCCCTTCTGCTGCTGTCCCTCAGGATCTCCCTGAACGGCATGAAGGTGTCGAGGCCCGACATCCGCATCGGGAGGTACCGCATGATCAAGCACGAACGCGACAAACACAACGAGCCCAACCCGCAGAGGTGAGCTGTGAGCAGGGGGCTGTGGCTCTCACCTCGCCCTGCCCACCCCGCCGAGGTCCTGCTGCGGGCTCACCGGCATCGCCACCCCCTACAGCAGGCGGTTCCCCTTTTCCCCCGGCCTCATCCCGCTCCTGTCCCCTCCAGGTTCACCAAGATCCAGAACACCAAGATGACCATGAAGCGGGACGGGATCAGCTCGCTGCAGTACCGCCTGGTGGAGGTGTCGCGCGCCCCCATGTACACCAACATCACGGTGGAGATCGGCCGGCCGCCCCCACGCCTGGCCCGGGGCTAGCGCTTGCCCAGCAGGCAGAGCTGTGTGGGGCCGGTGCTCGCGCCCTTGGGTGGCCGGCGGCTCCGCGCCGGGGCTGGCTGGACGCTGTGGATGTTGCCCCAGCCCCAGGGCGAGGACCGGAGGGGGATGTTTTCTGCCTACTCTGCTGCCTTTCGGAGACGGCTGTGCCCCAGCCCCACCCGTTGGTCCTGAGAATTCCCGCAACCTTTTGTCCCCCCCGTCCCCACCAGTGTGTTTCCAAGCCCCCTGCCCCATACTCGGTGTGTTGGCTGAAGCGCCCGCCTGCCCCGCGCGCAGCTCCCGGCACAGAAGGAGGGGACGGCCCCGTGCCCACGCCAGCTCCTGCCTGCGCCCCAGGAAGGGAGGAGATGAGCCCCCCGGGGCAGCCCAGCGCCCAGTCCCCACCGGTGCTGCGAGAAGCGGGGTGCAGGCTTCCCCCTTCACCAGCTCCGGAGCTGCCCCGGCTGGAGGGGGGAGCAGCCCCGGCCCCCCCAGCGGGCAGGACGGGGGCACCGGTGCGCAGCTCGGCGCGCAGACCTGGCTCGCTGTCTTCCTCCGCTTCAGTCTGGTGCTCAGAGCCGGCTCTCAGCTCTGCCAAACAGCCACCTCTGGTTATGATCAGAAGCCCCTCGCCGTGCCTCAGTTGTCCCTGGGGCTGGTGGCCGTGTCCCCTGCCCTGTCCCTGAAGGCAGATGCTGTGCGCTTCCCCGTTAAGCCCTGCCTGCTCTGGGGGACGGGTTGACACGAAGCCCCACGGCCCCTCTTGGCCCCATGGCTCCCTCCATCCATTTGTAGGTGACGGGGACTGGCTCTGCCCTTGCTGCTCTCCAGCTTTACCCCCTCCAGCCCCGGGGCAGGGAGGAGAGGATGGGGCTGTGTGGGGCAGGTGCCCTGTCCCTCCCCACGTCCCTGCGTGGGGCTGGGGGCACTGCCACCTCCCCGCAGCCGGCCGGGCGCAGCGGGGCAGCGGGGGCACCGGTGACTTTTGTACATTTGAATGTCTGACCCTTTTTTTGAGCGTACGTTGAATGCAGCATTCGGTCGTAGAGACCTGGGTTTTTGTATTTAATAAAAGTTTCAAAAGTTCGCAGGGTTCCTGGGGAGGGAGGGGGCAGTTGAAGGCACCCCTGGAGCTGCTGCAGCCAGTAGGGTTGGGGCACAATTTGGGGCCAATGGGGCTGAATGTGGGGTGGAGGGACCCAACTTGTGGGGTAAGGACAGTGTGGGGGTGTCTGGGGACAGCACAAGCCCTGGCACAATATTACCCTGGGGACACAGTAGTGCTCCTTACCCTGGAGCTGAAGCCAGGGGGTGTCCTGGGCCCCTCCAGCCTTACCTTGCAGGCCCCCCCTGTGCCTCAGCAGCCCCTTGGTGGCTGCAGGGGGGCTCCACGTGCTGTCCCTGCTGTCCCTCGTTGTGACAGAGCCCTATGGAGGGTGCAGGTCCTCGTGCAAAGGGATTGACTAAGCAGCCACACTGCCCCTCACAATAAAGCCACCATGTCGACGTCCCCCTGCGCTCCCCACCCTGGGAGCTGCCCCCTCCCCAGCCAGCCCTGGGCCAGTGCAGGCAGCTCCTGCCCTACAAAGGGCCCAGCACAAGGGTGAGGAGCACCCCCAGGGCCCATCCTGGCTGCTCAGAGCCAGTGCTGGGCATCCACGGGGGAAAGGATGCACCCCGGGGGGAAACTGTCCCTTAATGTCCCCCCTCCCCAGCTCCCACAAAAAAAGGGCACAGCGGGACACGGGCTCAGGAATATAAATCTCATTAAAATCTAGGATACTTTAGAAGTCTACACCGGGAGAGACACTGGCACAGGCAGCGCTGCCCAGGGACGCGCGCGTTATTGCTAACAATTAGAGGTGAACAGTAGCGGCGTGACACATGGGGCAGGGCACGGGCACCATGCGGGAAACTGCGCCTCTCCGCCGCGTCGCACGGGGGGCTCGGGATGGGGCCAGGGGAGCTGGAACGTCCTTGCCGGGGCTCAGCACCCTGCTGCCCCTCAGCCTGTCCCCGCCGCGCCGCCCCGCGTCCCTGCGCGAGCCTCGGGGCTCCGGCACAGGGAGCGCGGTGCTGGCTGGCAGGGGAGCCTCGGGGTGGGAAGGGTCCCATCCTCCCCACCCCAAAACCGAGAGCTACGGCCCCTCGGCTGTAGCTGGAAGACAGATTGAAAACCGCCCGGCCTTGCCAGTGCATCCTGCTCCACTAATACTGCTCGGGGACAAAACGTACCCAGATGGCTCGGAGCGAGCGGGCTGCCTCCGCCCTCCCATCTCCTCCGGTACCTCTTGCTAGCAGCAGCTGGGGGCCAGTCCTTCCTGCTCCCCCTTAGCACCATGGAAGGTTCCCCCCCTGCCCGTGCCAGGCCGTCGGGGACGCCAGGCGCCCGTGCCACCACCCAGGTGGCCCCCCCAAGGTGCGGGGACGCTGCACGTAGCGGGGCTGTGGGTACGAGCGCACGCACGGCGCACCCGTGGGTACCGAGTGTGTGTGCCCGCGTGCGTGGGGGTGCGTGCGCCCAGGTGCACGCGTGCCTAAGTGCTTGTGCTTGTGCCTTGTGCTGGCGCGGGCAGCGCCCTCGCCCCGTTGCCCACCCTGTGCCCCAGGTGCTGTCTCTGCACGTGGCCACCCAACCGAGGCCGGGGGCTCCCTGCAGCGTCACCCCTTGCCACCACGGCCCCGTGGGACCGAGCCCGGGAGGGCTGTGCCGTGTTCCGGGGCGGGCAGCACCCCAAAAAGTGCCCCGGTGCCCTCTCCATCCGCGCGGCCCGAGGGTGCCAGTCCCCACGGGGCAGGTCCCCTGCAAAGTGCCTCTGGCTCCTGGCCCTCCCGGGGCTGTGCCCCCCCCTCCTCTCGTGTCCCAGCGTCGCGCACGGAAGGTTACCGTAAACTTGAGGGTTAACAAACGCCACGGGGGGGGACGGGGTTAACCGGAGAGGAGGTCGGGGGTCTCGGGGACAGGCGCTGAGAGCCCCCCGCCGTCCGGTGCGGCCCGGAGCCAGGCTCCGCCAGCGGAAGGTGCGAAAGTGTCACCGCGCGGGAGGGGTTAGAGGGGGTGCGGGGACGGCAGGGGGGTCACAGTCTGGAGTCCTGGCTGTGGGCCAAGCCGTTGCTGCCCTGCACGGGGGACGCGGCCGCGGCCTCGCTCTGCGCCTTCTCCGGGTGCAGGGGCTGCACCTCCAGGTGGGACTCGGTGGAGGGGCTGAACGCTGGGGCGTAGCGCCCGCTGCGGTGCTCTGGCAGCGCCGGGCCCCAGTCCTTGCTCGCCTTGGTAGCGTTTTTCAAGCGCTAGAGAGAGGGAGATGGTAGGGGACAGGGTCAGCTCCCGCCCTCACACCCTGCCCCGGCCACCCCACCACGCCAGGACGCCCCGTGGCTGCTGCCTGCAGGTGTCTCCGACCGCCCCGGGGTAGGGGACAGCCTCGTGGCAACCCCCAGCGGGGACGTGGGGGCTGTCCCCGACCACCCACCTCCAGCAGCGTGTCCCCCTCGGAGCGGCACACTTTGTAGATGGCGTAGATGGGGATGCAGATGACGGAGGAGAGCGCCATGAGGAAACCGATGCTGATGGCCCAGGTGGGGTAGACGTAGTCGTTGTAGGAGATGGGCCGGTACTGGATCACTGTGAAGACCAGGATGAACTGGGGAGGGACAGGCAGGATCAGCCGGCGGGGAGCAGCCACCCTGCTCTGTCCCCTGCCCACAGCTGCCCCCACCGCCCCCGGCCCCGTGCCCCCTGCCCGCGATGCTCACAAAGATGATGGCGGGCGAGATGAAGCGCCAGCAGATCTGGAAGAAGAACGGGGGCGGGAAGCCCAGCATCATCTCAATGTCCTTGAAGTAGTTGCGGTGCCCTGTGGGGACAGGTGGCCGTCAGCCCCAGCAGGACCCCAAGCCCCTGTAGTGGGACCTTTGAGCCCCTTGGTCGTTGGCCAACGACCTTGCCAGCCTCCAGCAGCCAGCCACCAACTGGCCACGAGTCCCCAAGCCCCCACCCCACCGCGGGGGCACCTACCGTAGATGTACATGATGGCGACGCACATGATGCAGGAGATGATGACCAGGGAGAAGCTGGCGGCGTAGTTGTCCATCAGCAGAAGCCAGTAGATGCCCGCCTGCAAGAGGGACCCCCGTTGACAGTGGCAATGACAGTGGTACATGTCCCCCCACCCCCATCAGCACCCCGGGGTGCCCTACCTGGGTGGTGAGCGGGATGCCCAGCAGGAAGCCTGCCACGGCCACCCCCAGCGTCACGAAGGTCTTCCTGCGGATGATCCACTCGTTGCCCACCTCATCCACGATGGCCGTGACCAGCGTCTCCAGCAGGCAGAACTGCACGTGGGGTGGAAGGGGCAGCACATCAACCTCAGCCCCATTGTGTCACCCCCCTGTCCCCACCCCACCGTGCCCTACCTGCGTGCCCAGCCCCAGGAGGATGAGCATGAAGAAGAAGAGGATGGACCAGAGCGGGGAGATGGGCAGCAGGGTGAGGGCCTCCGGGTAGGCGACGAAGGCCAGGCCGGGGCCGTGGTCGGCCACCTTGGAGATATCCACGCCCAGGTGGTTGGCCATGAAGCCCAGGATGGAGAAGATGACGAAGCCGGCGTAGACGCTGGTGGCGCAGTTGGTGATGCTGATGATGATGCTGTCCCTGCGGGGAGAGGCGGGTCAGGGCCGGCGGCGGGGCCGGGGGGCGGCGTGGGGGCACGGGCGGGCACTCACCGGTAGCAGTTGTTGTGGAACTTGTTGTAGGAGGCCATGGTGATGAGGCCACCCCAGGCGCAGCCCAGCGAGTAGAAGATCTGCGAGGCGGCATCACCCCACACCTGCACCATGGACGGGGTCAGCGCCATGTGCCGTGTCCCCCTTGATCCCCCCCTGTCCCCCCGTTGTCCCCACTCACCTTGGCGTCCAGGATCTTGTCCCACTGGGGCGTCAGGTAGTACATGATGCCGGTGAGGGCCCCCTCCAGCGTGATGCCACGCACGAAGAGGATGGTGAGCACCACGTAGGGGAAGGTGGCCGTGAAGTACACCACCTGCAGGGAGGGGGCTCGGTGGGCGGGGACACGGGGCGAGGGGGCGGGGCTAGTGGGGCGAGGGGCGGGGCTACAGCCAGGGGAAGGTGTGGCCATGGCCATGTGGGAGGGGCATCACCAATAGGGGAGGGGCTATGTCTAAAGGGGGCGTGGTTATAGGCAGGAGGGGCGTGGCTATATACAGAAGGGGTATGGCAGATATACAACGGGTGTGGCCACACAGAAGGGGGCGTGGTCACAGAGAAAGGGGGCGTGGCCACCCAAAAGGGGGCGTGTCCTGGAGCTGGGGCACGTGGGTACCTTCCCCGAGGACTTGACGCCCTTGATGAGGCAGAGGAAGACGACGACCCAGGAGACGCCGAGGCAGCCCAGCAGGGGCAGGCGCACCTCGCCCAGGTTCCCGATGTCATCCGAGAGGTTGAGCACGTACCTCCTGCGCCGGGGGGACGGCAAGCATCAGCGGGGCCCCGCCACCGCCGCCCCCCATACCTCCCAGTCCCCTCCCCAGTACCTCCAGTACTCCTTGCTGGGGCTGGTGCGCTTCTGGGTGGCGTTGAGGAGGTGGGTGAGGTTGACGGCGGCGTGGCTGGAGAGGTTCCCGTCCAGCACCCCCACGCAGTCAGGCGTGTTCCAGGCGTTGCTGCAGTACGTCCAGGGCAGCACGCGCGTCATGGACACAAAGAAGTAGTAGAAGGCAATACAGATCACCACGTTGTAGTAGATCCCGATGTATGTGGACACCACCATCATCCCGTAGCCCACGCCTGGGAACAGCACCGGGGAGGGGTGAGCGGCACGGCGCGGGCAGTGGGGGGCTCGCGGCTCGGGGGCGGGCGGCACCGGGGTGAGGAGCATGCAGGGCTCAGCCCCCTGCCAGGCACGGGGAACTCCTTAGGGCACAGGGGGTGCGTGGCTGGCAGGACTGCGGGTGAGCCCTTGGGGTCTGCAAGCCTGGAGGACCACAGGGCTGGGGGCTCTCCTTGCATGGCCATGGGGACTTTGGAGCTGCAAGCACCTGGTGACAGAGGGCACCCAAGGACAGGGTAATACACCTAGGATGAACGCACCACGGTGGCCTGAATAACCTCTGCGGGGGACACATGTGGCAGTGCAGGGATGCGTGTGTAATGCAAGCACTGGATGCCAGGGCAGGAGTGTACGTCAGGCTGCAGGAGGGGAGCGTGCAGGGCACGTGTGGGGCGTGTGGGGATGCGTGTGATGTGAGCAGTGTGTGCGTGCACAGGCAGTGCGTGTGCAAGGCATGCAGGGCTGTGCAAGCAGCACATGCCTGTGCAGGGCTGCACAACGTGCCGGAGGCATGTGCAAGGGACACACCGGGAGCGTGGGTGTGCGCCCCGTGCCGCTGTGGGGACGGGCAGCCCCTTACCTTTGAACATGGGGCTGACCCTCCAGACGCCAAGGCAGCCCTGGCTGGCGAACTGCCCGAAGGAGAGCTCCATGAAGAAGAGGGGGATGCCGCAGAACACCAGCATGATGAAGTAGGGGAACATGAAGGCACCTGGCGGGCAGGAACCACAGGGTGTGAGCGGGCAGCAGCCCCACACACGGCCGTGCCCCCCGGCACAGCTCAGGAGCAGGGCGCACGGCCCCATCCCCACCCCGGGCCCCCCTCGCCCCCATCCCAATGACACCCACCTCCCCCATTGCGGTAGCAGAGGTACGGGAAGCGCCAGACGTTGCCCAGCCCCACGGCGTAGCCCACGCTGGTCAGCACGAACTCGATCTGGTTGCCCCAGTTGCCGCGCTTGACGCTCTTGTCCTGCTTGCCCCGCTCCCCGGGCACGGCGCCGTTCTGCGGAGAGATGCGTTGGGGTGCCTCAGCCGGGGGGGACACCCCCGCCGGGCCCATCGGAGGGGTGACAGCCACCGAGAGGGGCCAGGAGGTCCCCTGCATCCTTGCCCCATCCCTCCCCAGGCTGGGCCGCCCCGTGCCAACACCCCCCCCCCACCGTGCACGCGCAGTGCCAAGGAGAGGGGAGGCAGCGCTGGCAGCCCCCCCGCCCCACGCCGGCCCCGATGAATAGCTCTCCCCGGAGCCCGGCTGCAGAGAAGGAAGAGCCTGCAAGTCATACAAAGCAGGCTCGGGCGCCCGAGCACAAAGGGGCCTCTGTTCCTTCTCCCCCACCCCTTGCGCCCAGCAAAAAGGGGCCCCGCTGGGTGGCCACTGCCCGCAGCCGGGGGGGAACCGCCGGACCCCCGGCCCCCCAGACTGTGCCCTGGGGTGGGTGCCCCGGGATGGGGAGTGGGGTGCAGCGATGGGGTCAAGCTGGGGTCCCCCAACCCCAAGAAAGGTGTCCTGCGGTGGCAGCGGTGCTGACCCTTCCCGTGCAGGTGGGACCCCCCCCGGGGGACAGCCCCGGTGCCCATCAGCCCTGAACACGAGGAGGGGTGGGGGCAAGAATGGGCGCTTTGTGCAGGCCGCGGCACAATGCGCGCTCACACCGGGGATGACAACAAAGGGGACGGGTGCCCGTCACCCCCGGCGGAGATGGCACCCGCCACCCCGCGGCCCTGTCCCAGCGTGGCCCCGAGCTCACGCCGAGCTCCCCGAGACGCTGCCCAGCTCCGGGCCGGGGGTTGGTGATATTTTTTGGGGAGCTGCTGGCATTGCCCGTGCCCCCCGCGCCGGGCCAGGACAGGGAGCCGTCGCTGCGGATCTGCTGACGCCGGCGGGGCGCGGGCAGCAGGCGCGGTGCACCAAACCGTGTCATTCGATTAGGGCCGGCGCAGCCGGGACGTGATGCCCGGCGACTCCGGCACCGCGCTGCCAAACAAAGCCATCTGCTGCGGAGCGGGGCCCGCACGCGCCGGGGGCGGCGGGGGGGTGGCGGGGGCAGCGGGACGCACAGCGGGGGGCTTGGGGAGGATTTGGGGTGGGCTATAGGGGCTGTAGGGGCAATAGGTGGCAATACGCTGGCCATACTCAGCTGGGGTACTGGGGTGCCCGTGCCAGGCCCCACAGGAAAAGGGTGCGTGGAAAATGCGCCCACAGCATCCTGACTCTCCCAGCACCCATGGGTGCTCCTGCCCTGCCCCCAGGACCACCCCTCGTCCCCCTCGCATGTCCCCACATCCCCCGGAGGCACAAGGTGGGGGATCCTGGTCTGCCCCAGGGCACAGCCTCTGCTTGTGGGGTCCTGCGTGGTGTGGGGTGGAGGGGTCCCCAGGGTGTGGGGGTGATGCTGGTGATGCCCCCACGTTGGGGTACGCTCATGTGGGATGATCCCATTGGGAAGCCCCTGATAAAGCTTGGGCATTATATGAGATGCTTGCACTGATGAGGCTCCCACTCAGCACGGCTGGCAGGTGGGGGAACACCGCTCCAGCCTCCCCAAGATGTTTTTTTTGGGGGCACCGCATGACCCCAACACAGCCTGAAGCCCCAAGAGCCCAGAGGGGACCCCAACCCTGTCCCGAAGCCGGGGGCCAACCCACTCCCTCTGCTTGGGTGACCCCAGAGGCATCACGGCCTCACTCGCTGCCTCCACGGGGCACCCCAATTTTGAGGCACCTGGCAGCAGTGCTCCAAGAGAGCTCCAGTCCTCTGCCATCCCACGCTGCAGCACAGGGCTAAGGCACGCTTGTCCCCAATAAGGGGACAGCCACATGTGTGCCCAAGCACGCACACATGTGCACACGCTTGCATGCTCACCCATCAGCCCGCTACAATCCCCCCCCTCCCCAATCTGGGAAGGTCGCCCCGTCCTTTCCACTCATTAACCACCCAGCTGCATGGCAAAAAAAAAAAAGGGGGGGGGACCCAAGGGCCTGCGAGACGAGCCCCTCACCCTGCTTCGTGTTGTGGGGTCAGGATTTAACACAGGGGCAGCACCCTGCTCCAATTCCCCTAAATTTTCCACGCACAGGTGCACACATAGCGGGGAGGAAGGGTGCCCCGTGCGCCCCAAACGTCCCCAAAGGGGACGTTTGGGGCGCACGGGGCACCCTTCCTCCCCGGGACCCTACCAGACAGCCAAAGCATCCCCGGGTCCCGCAGCGCAGGCACCATCCATCACGGCGCCTGGCACCGGAGCCTTTCTCATGCTAAGCAGCGCTGCCTCGCACAATGGCAGCTTGGCCGGGGTGCCCGGATGCCCCCCACTTCCCCAAGGGACCGTCCCCTCCCCCTGATTTATGCCTGGGAAGCTGATGGCTGCAGGGGGGGGGGACACGTCCCCGTGGGGTGAGTGGAGGCAGAAGCACCTGGGGACCCCCAGTGTGTCTCCAGAGTGGATCCCCCCCTTCTTAAATTGCCCCCCTGGGGATATTCCAGCCCCGCAGAGGCACCCTATGGGACATCAGCCTTATCCATTTTGTGTGGGGGCCCCGTTCTTGTTTACTCCCACAAAAAATAGATGCCACGGCAGGGTGACAGTCACCCCGGTGAGCTGCGGCACCGCGCACCCCTCTGGCCAGCAGTAGGTCTTGGAGTGAACAGCCCCAAAACATAACCCCTTGCTCGAGCAAACCCTTCCTGCTCCCTACGCAGCTGGGGTCCCGGGGGGGCTGGAGGTAGAGGCGGGCAGAGGGGTCCACATTTGGGTACCTCCAGAGCCACCCTCCTCCCCTGCAGCACCCCATGTCCCTGCTGGATATAGGGGGCCCTACAGAGCCGTGGCCGTGCTCCAGCCCCCCAGAGCTGGCACAGAGCACCCTGGAGAGCCCCGGTGGCAGGGGACAGCGCTGGCACGGCCACCGCCACCCCGTCCCCGTGCCGCAGCCCCCCGGACCCCACTCTCAGCACCCCACTGACCTGCTGGCGGGGCCGGGGGGGGCCCGGCTGCCCGTGGCTGCACCCCGGGGGGCCAGGCTGGCCGGCTCCGTGCGTCCCCGGCTTCATTGGCACCGCTGGGTCCCGCGCGGTGGCAGCTGCCCGCCCGCCTCCCCCCGCCCGCTGCCTGCAGGGCTTGGCACCGCGCCCCGCTCGCCTCCCGGCCCGGCCCCTTCGCCCCACAGCCAGCAAGGTGTGTGTGTGTGTGTGTGTGTGTGTGTGTGTGTGTGTGTGTGTGTGTGTGTGTGTGTGTGTGTGTCCCCTCCCAGCAGGGACAGGAGAGGGGGGCTGCGCTGTGCTGAGCCCTGGCACAGCTCACATCCTTGCTTAATGAGGCCTCATTAGCGGGGTCCAGCTGTTTGCAGCCCCGCACGCTCCGGCGGGCAGCGCTGCCCTCCCTGCGGGGCTCATCCTGCCCCCGCAGCCCCTGGCTCCTTCCCACACCGCAGCCTGGCAGAGGGCAGCGTCCCCTCGCTGTCCCCCATGTGCTGTCCCATTCCCATGCCCCCAGCCCCAGAAATGTCTTCCTGCCTCACTCCCATTGCCGTGACGCTGCCCAGCCTCACACGTCCAACCCCAACCTAGGTTTGGGCACTGCTGGGACCTGGCACGGCCCGATATGGGGACGGGGGCGCTGGGACGAGCCTGCCCGGTGGCACATCCCCAGCCTGGTCCCATGCCACCTCTCCCTGACGTCAGCCGAGCCGCTGGGCATCACAGGGATCCACGGCAGCCACCACAAGGTCACAGCCCCGCGGGGGGACCATCTGCCTGGCAGCAGGGCTGCGCTGCCAGCCCCCCACCGCCCCGACACCCCCAGCCTCGCCGCTCTCACCCCTATCCCCCTGCCCAACGCGGGCTGGGACCCCTGGTAGGGTGCCGCGTCCCGTGGGAGGGCAGAGGCAGGGAGCCCCCCAGCAAGGCTCGGGGTGCCCCAGCTGCTCCCAGCCCCGCGCCCCGGCTGGGGAGCGCGGCCAAGGCGCCAGCCAGGCGTGATGGAGCACCGAGGGCGGGGGGACGGGCCGGCGCTTTCGGGAGACCATCTGGGGTCCGGGCAGCGGCGCTGCGGGCGCACACGTGTGCCGTTCACGTGTGCGGGGCGGGCGCTCGGCTTCCCACACCGGCACCCAGCGCTCGTCCCCATCCCTGTCCTCTCCTGCGCTGGCCGCCCGGGATGCTCCCAGGGCGCGGGGAGCAGCACCCAGCTGTGCCCCCCTGGGACACGCAGCCTCCCCCTCGTGCCAGCCCCAGTGGCAGGGACAGGGGGATGGAGCCAAGCCCTCCAGCCCTGTTCCACGTGCAGCCCTGCGCCCCGACACCCTACAAGGTGCCCACCTGCACCCCTCCACGGCCTGGCTCGCTGCACCGCCTTGCTTGGGCCACCAACATGCCACCACCAGATGTCCTTCCCCAGGCACAGGGCCCTGAGCTCTCCCAGCTCCCCAGTCCCTGCGTGCTCTGGCTCTGAGAGCATCATTCCTGCCCCTGCAGCCCCCATCACCCCGTCCCCAAGCAGGGCTGCAGGGTGCCCAGGGCAGGGACGCCGCCTGGGGACCTACCAGGTGCCACCAGCCCCTAGCCGGGCGCTTCCCGCCGGGGCTGCCTCTCTCCGGCCCCATTCTCACGGCGCAGGCACAATTCTCCTGGAGCGCTCAGGCAGAAAAATCCCCCGCCGGCCCCCCCAGCGCTGCCCCTTGTTATTCCGGGAAGGGCTCCCGCAGCCAAGAGCCGCTTCCGCAGCTCCTGCTCGCGCTGCTGGCCCCCCTGCCCGGGGCCGGCGGCACCGCGCTGCTGGGGGTGTCTGGGACAGGGCAGGGCCCCCCCCAAGCTTTGCAATCCCTGCGAGCACGGTGCCAGCGGTGCCCGCCCGGGCTGGGACAGGCGATGGCAGGAGCCCACCTGAGCCGTGCGCCCCCCCGGCCGAGCGCTGCCCGGCTGTGCCAGCAAAGCAAGGCTGGGAGTCAGGAGCCGCTGGCACGGCTGGAGCCCAAACAAAGCCCGCTGCCGGGGACAAAACAAAATGTCCTGAAAGGACAGGGAGGGAGAGGCTGTCGGATCCCCCTGCTCGGCCACACAGGGACTGAACCAGCCCCTGGAGCTTCCCTGCATCCCAGCGCCTGCTGCGCACCCGCCGCCACGGCCTCTGCTGGGTTTGGGAGGGGAAGGGGCACTGAGCCCCCCCTCCTGCCTGCGGTTTGGAGCCAGCAGGCACAGAATTACACGGGCATCCACACGCATGGCATTCCTGTCGCACCAGCAGGGTGCAGACCCCAGCCCACAGGCGGGGAAATCGAGGCACAGCCGCACACCACACAGCCAGGGGATGGAGAGCCTCAGCCGTCACCCCTGTCCTCCCCAAAACGGGCACCCCGAGCCCCGCCACCACCCCCCCCGGGCACAGGGACTGTGCCATGGGACCTCAGTCGGGCTTGGGAACTGCACCTGCTGGCAGGGATTAGAGGGCAGGGCAGGGGCCACGCTTTGCCAGGCTGTTTGTGCGGCGCTGGAGGCAGGCCAAGGAGATTAGCTGCCTTCCCCAATGACCCAGAAAGCTCAGCAGCCAAGGCCCTGTCCCGCGACACCTCGTCCCAGGGCACTTGCAGCTGGCCCGGCGCAGGGATGCTCCTGTGAGGGATGCTGCCGTGCTCCCTGCCAGCTCCCAGCACCGCCGTGCCCTGCGCCCACCCTGCTCGTGGTGCCCCTCGCCCTGCAAATGGGGAGCAGAGGGCTGCGGGACGGGGTTACCGGCACACCGGGTGCCAGACCCCCGTGGTTTCCCTTCCTCCCCAGCTCCCCATGTGCCGTGGGCTGGGCAGGGCCTTCGGAGAGGCGAGTTAAAGATTGACCAGGAGCAGGTGGGCGCTGGGTGCCTGGCTCCCCGCTGTCGGTGCTGCGGCCACGGCAAGGACACGGCAGCAGCGTGGAGGCGCGGGGCTCGTGGCAAGCATGACGCACACGCAGGGGCACTGGCACGGCACGCACGGGGATGGCAGAGCTCCAGCTGAGCCTGGCAACGTCCCCAGCACCTCACCGAGCCCAACCGTGGGGAAATTTGCCTTCCCACCCCTGCCACGGGCAGGAGGGGAGCCCGGTGCCGCCGCGGGCACTGCCGGCAGGGCCACGCTGGGCCAGGCAGCGAGGGAGCCGTGCACACACGTGCTGGGAGCGCCCGCTGGAGCACACCGCTCCCCTGGCTCCCGGCTTCCCAGGGAAGTGCTGGCTCCAGGCCCTCTGGCTGGAGCGTGCAGCTATTTCGGGAAGCCCCCTGGGAAGGGGAGGGGGGCAAGCATGTCAGCCCCGGAGCTCAGTTCCCACCTATAGGGGAAAAGGCAGAAGCCCAGCCCAGCCTGCGCTCACCTGCGGGACACGGGCGGCTGCTCGGGGCAGCGGGGCTCCGGGTTCCCAAATCCCTCATCTGCAAGGGTACAGCAGTGACCAGCACGGGGTCAGTGCAGCCCTCCCAGGAGGACACCACACATGCCTGTGCCAGGGGGTGAGGGCAGCACACCCCAGAACACAGAGCTGGTGGGGATGTGGGGTCGGCGCCTGCCTCTGCCTCCATCCCATTGCTCCTGCTGTCAGGGAGAGCTGGCAGGGGTGGACGCAGAGGGTGACAGCCCCGTCCCCTGCCCCTGCACGAGCTTGTACCCGGCACAGAGGGGTGCCCGTGCCCAGCAAAGGTGGAGGAGCTGCGCGGCTTTCCCGCCTTCCCCTGGAGAGCTGGGGCGGGCGATAAAGCAGGCAGCATGCCTGAGCAGGGCGATAGCATCTGCAGGCGGTGAGACACCACACCCGGAGCCTCGCGGGCAGTGGGCTGGGAGTGAGAAACCACTGGCGGCTCCATCAAGGGGCCCCCCAGGCGCCGTGCTGGGGGCACAACCCCGGCAGGGCATCCCGGTGGCCATCTGGAGCCCCTTAGGAGCCCCGGCATCTCACTCCCTCGCCCTGCATCGGGTGCTCCGGGTCCACCGCAGGGTTTCCCCCAGGTCAGCCCGCTCCCTGCGCCCCAGCACTCACCAGCAGCCCCTCGCTGCACTTATCGGCCATCCCTGGAGGCTGGAGCGCGTTCCCGGCTGCCCGCCGTGGGGTCCCTGGCTCTCCGTCGCGCTGGCTGCGGCACCGGCACCCGCACGCTTCAATCCACGGGCAGAGCGAGCTGGGCAGAGAAACCAAGAGGGACGTGACTGGTGGGGTGGGCACGTCCCCGCCCCGGGCCTCCCCCTCCATCCGGGCAGCAGGGGGACGTGCCAGGCGGGTGGCTGCCCCGTACCTGGCCGCAGGGTGGGTGGGAACGGGGCCGGGGGTCCCCCTGAGGGTCTCCTCCTCGCTCCCACCCCCTCAGCATCTCCGAACCCCCGGCACGGCCACGATCGGTGGCTCCCAGGTGTTTCCCAAGAAGCAGTTAAAGATTTACCCGCTGCGGACAGGCGACCTTGCGGGCAGCTGGCTCCCAGCCGCCCGGCGGGTGGGCGTCGGGGGGCCCCGTGCGTCCCCCAGCCAGAGCTGGAGCCGAAGTGGCCGCGGTGGGCGGCAGCGCCGGGACTGGGCGCAGCGCGGGGCCAGCTCAGGGCTCAGCTGCCGCGGAGGACACAGATGGGAACCGATTGCCTTCTGCCCCGGTGCATCGCGTGCACGTGCAGCGCAGGGGGGGCGAGCCAGCGGGCTCTGCTGCGGCCAGGTGCTGCTGCATCAGGCACAGGAGGGGGGTGCGGCCCCCACTGACCATTGCTCCTGCCCCATCCTGGGGCTGCTGGGGCCAGGGGGGCGCCTGGGCTTGACCTTCCTCCCTGCCGGGAGGGATGGGGGCTGTTGCAAAACAGTGGGGCGCGGGGCTGTGCAAGCAGCGGTGTTTGCAGATCCCACACCAGCTCCTGGCGCCCTTGCTGGCTGGGAAAGGACCCCTGCCCCCAGACAAGGGTCCCCGACGGAGGCCCAGCACCCCGGGCTGCCGTGGGTCTGGAGCAATCAGCAGAGGGGCACGAGGCCCCGAACGCATCGGGAGGGAGCGTGGGTGGTGGAGATAAAGGGCAGGAGGCCGGGGGACGCGGGCAAGCCCCCAGCCCCGGCTGCAGCCCCCCGGCACAGGCAGGCTGCTGCCCACAGATACTGTGTCCCACTGCCAAGCCCCTCCCTGGGAGCGGCTGCATTTCCAGGGGGGGACGAGGTGTCGTCACCGCACGGGGAGGGAGGACAACAAGCCCCAGGAACCTGTCAGAGGGGGCAGGCGTGGGGCCAGCGGCCAGACCTCTTCCCCGCCGCACACCTATTGCCAACAAGCCGAACGCCGCCCTCCCCACGGCCCTGAATTTGGCCTGGGAACTCATCACCTGCCCGTGCTGGGAGGGGAAAGCGCCCACGGGAGGGCCCGCCGCTCCCCCAGGGCTCTGCCAGGCAGCGATAAGGCCACGCGTGTGCACGGCAGCTGCTGGCTGAGGCTCCCTGCCCGGCACAAAGGCGAGCACCACGGGCCCAGGAGGGATGCAGGGCTCCAGGGATGCCCAAATCCACAGCATCCCCCGGGGCAGCAGGGCACAGGCTCTATGGGATGCCCTTCCTGGTGTCACAGCGTGCCGGGACCGCTTGGAGCACCCTGTCCCTGACAGGTGACGGATGGCACCGCCACCGTGCCACACCTCGGCACGGCACGGCACGGCAGCGCCCAGGAGGAGGAGGCAGCGGGTGCCTTCCCGCAGGATGTGGCACCGGGGGGTGCCCGGCACGGCCGATGCCACCTGCGGAGCCATTTCCTCCGCCAGCATCCCCGCGGGCACAGCGGGGGGGGCGCAGGGAGCCGAGCCCGGCTTCGCCCCCTCCATCCCCGCGATGCGCCCGGTGCGGCACGGCGGCGGGGGGGGCCCGGGTTACATCAGCCGCCACGTGGTGGCTGCTCCGCCGCCCCGCCCCGGCACATGCCCGTGGAAAATTACCGCCGGCCCCCCCTCTACAGCACCGGGCCGGGCCTCCCCGGGCCCCGCCGCCCCCGGCCCCGCCGCCGGGCACGGCACCGGGCGGCCCCGCTCGGCCCCCGCGCCCGGAGCGCAACAGATGCGGGAGCGCCGCGCATCCCGGCCCCGCCGCCAGCGCCACCCCGCCGCGTCCCCCCCCCGCTGTCCCCTTCCCGGTGCCCCCTCCCCGGTGCCGGGCCGAGCCGGGCAGCCGGTGGAGGTGCTCGCCCTTACCGTGCCCATGCCGCCGCCCCCCGGCCCCTCCCGCGGCTCCCAGCGGGTCCCCGGTGGCTCCGCGCCCCCCGGGCCGCCGGCGGTACCGGTGAGCGCCGGGCCCGGTGCCGTGCCGCCGCTGCCGGTGCTGCCGAGTTAAATGAAAGTTTGGAGGTCGGTGGGGGCTGGCACCGCCTCTCGCCCCCGCCGCGCTCCGCCTCCCGAGCTCCCCAGCGCCCCGCTCCGGTACCGGCACCGGGGGCGGCGGAGTACCCGCGGCACCCCCGTCCCCGCAGTACGCACAGCGGGAGGGCACGCCGGGCACGCGGGGGAGCTTGCACACGCGTGTACACACATGCACACGCGTGCACATGCGTGTACACGGATGTACAGGCGTCTACATGCAACCCACACGCATCCACATACAGCCCACACACATCCACACGCATCCACACACATCCACAGGTATGCACATGCAGCCACACACCTCCACACGCGTGCACACGCATGCACACACTCCCACACGCATGCACACACTCCCACATGCATGCACACACGCTCACACGCATGCACACACATGCACCCCCATGCACATGCATGCCCGTGGGCACCCACGCCCTGTGCAGGCTCACGCAGGCCCTGGGCACGCGTGGGCACGTGTGGGCTGTGCGGTCACAGCCAGCCTCACGCAGGGCACACACAGGGATTTGCACACGCATAGGGAGTGCCACACACAGCGCACGCACAGCTCACGTGCCGCCAGGGCACAGCACCACGAGGGGATGGCCGCAGGATCCGGCCAGGATGTGTGCAATGAGTGTGACCGCGGTGCAGGAGTGTGCGTGTGTGCACATACGTGTGGCTGCTGCATGTGTGCTCATGCACGTGTGTGCTGCAGAATGTGACGGTGTATGCACACGTGTGTGCACATCTGCACATGTCTTTTACACGTGTGTGTTCCCATGTGCACACGTCAGCGCCATGTCCGTGCCCCAGCCACGCGTGTGCTCCCACGCACGTATGCAACCCCCCGAGCCCACACGTATGAGCACACATGTACGGGCACGCGTGTGCAGAGGCACGTGAGCGCGCACCCATGCCCACAGAGCAACCTCTGCCCGTGGGTCCTGCGCCCGTGTGCGTGTGTGCACATGCGTGAGCAGCCAGCGCTCGCCCCCGCAGCCCCGCCAGATGTTTCCAGTAAGGCATGACGGGTGCGCCTGGGGCCGCCCCTCGCCTGGCCCCTTGCCGAGGCCTCCCCTTCCCTCCTCTCCCCGCCGGGCTCCCTGCGTGCCGGGACGGGTGCCTGCACCCCCAGCACCCTGCCCTGCTGCCTGCATCAGGCCCATCTCGCCGGGCCCCAAGGCAACCACAGGGAGCGTGCTTCCCCCTTCACCCCAAAACCGTCTCCCCGAGCACACCGACAGCACGGCCGTGCCCAGCACCCCGTGTGTCCGTCCCCACCCCAGGCTCTGTGCCGACCCGCTCTGTCCCCATGGGTCACATCCTGCTGGAGGAAATCCTCTGCACGGGATGGTGGCGGGGGGGAGCAGCCATGGGGTGGGAGTCTCGGGGCGTGTGGTGGCTACCTCAGGCCCATGTTGGGCTACGAGGATGGGGAGATGGTGGCAGCACCATCACTTTGTCACTGCTTTTGTTTTGCAAGCGCAGCGGAGGCAGAGCCACAACACCCCTAGCAGGAAGGGGAAGGTGGCAGCGAAACCCGCGGGTGCTCAGGTCCTCCCACACTCCTGCGGCGCCTGCTGATGTTTGCTCTGCCCCAGAGCCCGGGGAGCCTGCTAGCACCTCGCTCCCGGCCCTGCAGGGCTTCACGCCCTGCCCTGCAGCCCAAATCCAGCATCCCACATCTGGCAGCCCGCATCCCCAACGCAGCAAACTCCTGCAGCCCGCGCCCCTGCCGCAGGGTCTGGCAGCGGGCGGGGAGCTGCCTGCCGTGGAGCTGCAGACCTGCCGCAGGGCTGGATTCCCAGGGATGAAGCTCATGCTTTCAAACCCCAGCACGGCTTTGTGCAGGCAGGGCTGGCTCCAGAGCTCCTGCAGCCAGCCTCTGAATCCTTGCACAGACCAAAGGCAAGGATGGGGTTTGGGGCACGCCAGGCGGGATGGGCTGTGCGAGCCCCATGGGGATCGGAGGTCTCTGCTCCAACCCACAGGGCTCCTTGGGGTCTCGGTCCATTTCTGAGCACCTCCTCTGTGCTCTCTTGGACATTTTGACCTCTACAAAGACGACGAGGGGCCCTGCAGCCCTCAGCCAGGGGCAGTCCCTGGGGTGCAAGGCTGCGGTGCCAGAGGGATGTGGGATGTGTGCGAGCACCAGGCTGTTCCCATGCCCCCTTCACCCATTTCTCTGCACCTGGCAGAAATCACCCCCCAGTTCGTCCCTCCCTGGGGGCACCCATCTCTCTCCCACCTTGCCATCCATCCTCTGAGCTGGCTGGCATCACAGCATCCCCAAAGTGCAGTGGGGTGGTGAGGGTGACACCACAAACCCCCTCTCTGGTGCCATTCAGATCTGTGGGGCTGGCAGTGACCCACCGTGGGCAGCCCGTGGGATCCCTGCAGCGGGCTCCTGCCCTGTCCTGTCCTGCCCTGTCCTGTCCTGCCCTGTCCTGTCCTCTCCTCCCCTCCCCTCTCTTCTCTTTTCTTCTCCTCGCCCATCTCCATGGGTGCTGTTTCCTGGGAAACTGCGGGCAAACGCGGGCAGGGAGCCAGAGGGGTGAAGGGTGGGGAGGAAATGCCAGCTCCCAGCACCTGAGGCAGGGATGGGATGGCCCAAACAGCAGCGAGAGCTGGAGGTTTCCACAGCACCATGGCAATCCCCCAGTGCTCGGAGCTGGGGACCAGCAGGGACTGGGGGACCACACTCTCATCCCGGTCCCCCAGCTCCCTGCTGGATCCTGGAGGGGGACTGGGCTGGCAGGGGATGCGTTATCAGGAAGGACCCTGCCAAATGGGCAGGGGAAGCTCCAGGGAGGACCCTCCACCTCGTGCCTTGCCCTTTCTGCTGGCTCATCTTTTTTTTTTTTTTTTTGTTTGTTTGTTTTTTTTTGGTTGTTTTTGTTTTGTTTTGTTTTGTTTTTTGTTTTTGTTTTTGTTTTTCTCCCTTGTGCTCTCCCCATCCTGCGCAGCATGTGGGGAAGAGGAACTGGCCCATGACGGCACGGCATCTGCCCCACGGCTCCGGCGATGGTATCAGAGCTGATGGAAAGCACCCAGAATTGTTCCTGGTCTGCCAACAGCTTGAAGCCACCTGGTGGGAACGCTCACGGCGAGGACCTGGCGTGTTGGCAGCGCCGTGGGGACAGTGCCACCCTCCTGCCATGGTGCTCCCTCACACCCAGCCTCGTGTCCCCGCTGTGCCGAGAGCTGCCCCGTGCCCAGCTCCGGGCTCAGCTCCCCCAGCCCTTCCCCAGGCTTTGCCAACAACTCACCCCCTCAGGCTGCAGGATTTGGCCAACTTCTGAGGTCTGGAGGAGCGCCAGGGCAGGCGAGTGCTGCCGGGGCTGGGAGGAGCGCAGCGGGCACCGCTGCTCCCGGCTGCGGGGAGCCGACGTCGCCAGCAACTCAGCCACAGCTCCCGGGGACTTTCCACTCAGCTACCTGCTGCTGACCTGGAAAAATACCCTTGGTGGAGCGCCCAGCCCGGCCCCGCAGGCAGGGAGATGGGTGGGAAAATCCCCACGGCATCCTTGGGCTGGTGGCTGCGAGGGAAGGCGCCGTCCCCCTGTGCTGCCCCACGCTGCCCTCCCCGCCGGCCGCCTTGGCAGCACGCAGCGCCCGGCTTGTGTTTCACACCGCGGACACGTGCACCCAGCGGGGACAGCCCCGGGCACACACACGGGCTGCATTGCTGGGAGCTAATGCTTTGGCTGCAGGTCCCCAGGCTGTTGTTCCTCCTCGTGCTCTGCTCGCACCCGGCTGGGAGGAACAGAGCCGCTCGGATGGGCTGAGCATTGCCACATCGCCTGGAGATGTTTGCTGGGCGCAGGGCACAGCAGGGTGCCGGGGACCCCATGGGAAGCGTGCGCCTCCCCTAACGCTACCCAGGGCAGCACCCGGGTCCCTGCTGCAGCCTGGGCTCTGTGCTGCAGCAAGCACGACAGCTGGGGCGCCTGGGGCTGCCCAAAATAGCTGTCCCCACTCCCCCCCTCTGCCTGGCCGCAGGCAGCTCTCCCATGACAGCGTCCTGCGACCCGGAGCAGCTGGAGGCAGCTGCCACCCTGCTGCAGCGCTCAGCCCTCTGCCCGTGAGCTGCTGGCTGTGGGGCACCCCGGGCTGGGATCAGCACCACCCCCAGGACCGTGTCCCTTTGTGCCCCCAGATGGGGAGAGCTGTCCCTGTCCCCATCCTCACCGTGCCACCAGCCAGCAGCACATGGGGACCACGCTCACACCTCTCTGCCACCTCCCCTTGTCCAGCCTGGCAAAGGGGCAGCTTTTCTGGGGGTCTGTGCACCCTGTGCAGGTCCCTGGGGACGGTCCCCAGCCCCGTCTCCTCTGCACCTCGAGGCAGCGAGGAGGAACGCGGCGCTGCCCACCCTGCTGGTGCCGCGTGCTCCATCCTGCCCTGCGTGACACAGGGCTTTCGGTTCCCCATGGGGCACACGCACGGGGCAAACAGCCACACAGCCCCTCCGCCACATCACGCCTCTAAGCCCTGCTGAAATTCCCTGCGGGGAATTTGGCTGAGTGTTCCTTGGGCTGGAGCGTGGCACCGAGCGGTGACGGCAGCCCCTGGTGGCTCTAACAGACTGCTCCAGCAAGGGTGCTGGTGTGATGCTGGCCACGACACCCTCCTGTGCTGTGCAGCCGGAGAGCTGTGCAACAGTTGGCCCTGTGCAAGCTCAGCCCCGTGCTGTGGTTTTCCCTTGGCCGTGGGACAAGCCCTGGTGTCTGCGGGGAGCTCCCGCTCGGTGCCCGCCCTGTACGGATCTGTGCCTCTGTCCCAAAGCAGCTCTCACGTGAGCCTCCTGTCCCTTTGGCAGTAGAAATAATGAACTGGCTTTTATTTTTATTTTATTTTATTTTATTTTACTTCTAAGAAGCTGTTGTAACGGATCAGATGACCAAGCCGGGCTAACCCTCCCCACCGCCAGGCTTTGCTCGGTGTGCTGAGGCCTGCCCAGTGCCGTGCGCCTTGGGCTTCCCAAGGGGGGCACACGGCGGGGCCAGGGGAGCTGGGCAGGAGGATGCTGGGCTGGGTGCCCTGCTGGCCCCAGGGTGCCGGGAGGCTGCGAAGGAGCCGGGCTCCCTCTGCGGACAGTTACTGCTCACTGCACCCTCCGCCAGAGCTGCTGGGGGGGCCGGAGCTGCCCGGCTCCTTCCCGGTCCCCTGCGCCCTCGCTGCGTGCCGGGGGGTTTGGCACAGCGGTGTGCAGGGTTTAGTCTCCAGATCCCAGCCACCAGCTGTGCTTCCAGGGCTTTTTTTTGGGAGGGATCCGGCTCTTGCTGCTGCCACTGCTGGGGCCAAGTTGTCTCCTCCTGGGGTGCCCCATGAGGCAGCATGGTGCTGTGCGTGGCTCAGCTGGGTGCTGGTGGTGTCCCCCCAGAGGCTGGGCACTGCTCATCCCAGCATGACCCGTGTCCCTGGGGAGAGCTGGCTTTTCTTCTCCCTCCAGCGCCAGTCACAGCAGATAAAATCCAAATATCCCTGCCCGCATGCAAATGAGCTCTGGGGCACCTCTGCATCGTGCCCAGGGACAGGCATCCTCTGGGACACGGCCAGGCTGTGCTGCACACAGCTCCCTGTCCCCAGGACACGCACCCTGCCCTGACCTGCTGGTCGGCCTCACGTCTCCGAATGTGACTTGGCAGCAGTAAGGAAGCAGGGGACAGAGGGGACAGCGGGGCTGGAAGGGGTGGCCCAGGTCATGGGAGCACCCAGGTGCGTGGGGTGGGGTCCCAGAGTGACAGCATCAGTTAGGAGGTTTTGGGTTGGGAGGCAGGGATTTTAGGGCCAGCAGCAGGTGGAAGGCTTGGTGGCAGGGTGGGATGAGGGGCAGGATCTTTATGGGAGGACGTGGGGGTGCCTCAGATGTCAGGGGCTGCTGAGTGTCACATCTGTCCTGGAGAAACAGGGACAGGTGGGATGGGCTCCGGTTAACCAAGACTGAAAGGATGGGGATCCCAAAGCCCGCTGCCTTTGCCTCGTGGGAAGCAGACCTCGCCTGTCCAAACCTTCTGGGTCCCTTGGGGGACCAGAAAGCCGCTCGCTAAGCCCAGCAGGGGGCTGTCCCCGCGGTGCCACCTCCAGCCAGCCAGGGGCGCACCCAGCGCCGCGTCCAGCAGAGGGAGGCAGACACCGGGCGGGACGGCAGCGGGGCGGGGATGCTCCGGCACGGCTCGGCACGGCAAGGCACGGCAAGGCACGGCTCGGCATGGCAAGGCACGGCACGGCCTCGCCCCACGCTGCATCGCCCCAGGACGAGCAGCTGGAGGGGGGCGCAAAGCTTGGCCATGGGTGGGTTGGGGTCAGTGGAGACGCAGCCCCGGTGTCCCCTATCCCAGCCCTCATGGCACCGGTGTCCCCACTGCCCCAGGGAGCTCTGTCCCGCCGTGTGCTGGCCTCATCCTGCCCTCCCCGAGTGCCACCATCCCGCTGAGCCTCGCACCCCGCTGTGCGCAGCGGTCCCAGTGAGCGCCCTGTGCCCATGGAGACGCGCGGGAGCCCCGGCCACCAGCTCTGGATGGTGCTGGGTGTGTCCCCTGCTAAATTTAAAGGACTTTGTGGTATAAATATCCCTGTCTGTAAATAAACACAGAGGCTAGATGCTTATCTGGGCCTTCCTGGCGGCCTTGCTCCAGCGTGCCGGGCACCCCGTGCCGTCACCGCCGTCCTCCCTGGGCTGTCCCCTCTGCTGGCAGCATGGCCACGTCCTGCAGGGCCTGATGGGGACATGGAACAAGGTCCTGCCCCACAACACAGCCCTGCCCCACACCACGGCCCTGCCCAGATCCCACTGGGCTCTCAAGGGGACGACCACAAGCTGTTGACCCTGGTGATGGGGAGCGGGGAGGTGTGCTGCTCGCCTGGGTTTCCCTGGGGACAGGGGCACGTGGGGCTGGCACCCTGGCACCTGCTGTGGCTGCTCTGGGGCAGAGCCCAGCCCCAAGGACCCCATGGCATTGCCACCCCTGGGGACCTGTGCCACCATCCTGGGGACCCGGAGGCACCGCTGGCCCAGCAGTGGGGCTGCCCCCTGGGGACAGTGGGGTCAGTGTGGGGCAGGGCCAAAATGCGGGGCAGGGCCAGGACCACAATAGGGGGAGGAGCCAAAGCACAATGTGGGGTGGAACCTGCGCCCCTGGGGTGGAGCCAGGGCCACATGAACAGGAGGTGAGAACCAGCCCGGTGCTGCAGGAGGATGCGCAGCCTCGAGGCAGCCCACGGCAGGTAACGGGGCCAGCAGCAGCTCCGTGCCCCCACCCCACTCCCCTGCTGTGCTGGGCTGCCCATGCCCTGCACATTTTAGGGTCTCCCGTTGCTCAGTTCCCAGCCTGGCGCCTCTCCAACCCTCGTGCCACACGTGGAGCCCCCACATCCTTCTGCGAGAGCCCGCAGCTCCTGTCTGAGCCCGTGAGCCCGGGCTGAGCTGCGGGGGATGCTCTGATGGGGATGCCTCCAGCAGCACCCCGCCGTGCCGTGCCGCGGGGGGGCAGGCAGCAGGTCGGCCGCACCTTGCAGAGGTGTGAAGGAAAACCTCCGGCACGTCAGCACCTGGTAAAAGGTCACCAGAATTTGCCTAGAGCCGGTCCCCAACGCCGGCAAGTCGTTCCTGGCTGGCTCGGTGCTGTCCTCCTCGCCATCTGCAGCCCGGGGTTAATGAGTAGCTGCAGGGTACACAACTGGAGGGTCATTAAACAGCAGTTGAACAAGACGGGGCTGCCAGCAGCACTCGAACAAAGGGGGCTGATTCACTGTTTGCCCTGCAACAATATTTACCGTGGACGGGAGTGAGGGAATGTTTGTGCGGGGCAGGACGGCAGGGTGACATGGGGACCGGCAGGAGCGGATGGCCGCGATGGGGACAGGACCACGCGCAGTGTCCTGGCCCTGTTGGCCCCACAGACCCCATCGGTTCCCCAGGCGGAGGACAGGGGGGACAGGGATGGGGGGGACCTGGGTGAGGTGGAGGCCACTGCTTGCAGCTGGGTGAGCAGCGTGGGGGGCATCCAGCCCCCGTGTCCCCGTGCCCCGTGCCGCTCTGCCAGGGGCTGCTGCAGGATGGAGCTCGCTGCCCTGGCGCCTGTCCTGTCCTGGGCACTGGGCTCCTGCAGGAACACGGTGTCCCACGGTGGGACCTGGTGGCTGGATGGCTTGGGACAGTGCTGGGGACATCCCCGCTGGTGGGGCTGGGCCGAGGCATCCCCTTAGCACAGCACCATGGGGGGGTGGGAACGGCGTGGAGCTGAGCTCAGCCCTTTGGCTCCCGCTGGTAGCCCCCGGCGAGCTCATCCACCTGCCTCTGTCGGGGGCAGGAGCCCAGGGGATAAGTGCCTGTCATTACCCGTGCCCAGAGCTGCCCCCTGCCCTAATTGCACGGCCCCTGCTCAGCCAGCCCCGCTCACCCAGCCCCCATAAAGGGGAACAGCGGGGGATCCGATTAGAGCGAGCACAGCTCACCGGGGCGAGGACCCTGGGGGAGTAACGTGGGGGGCAGTGGGGACAAAAGGGGGGACTCCAGGGGCAACGTGGGCTTGTTGGGACCCTTGTGCCATGCTCTGGGACCGGGTGATGCAGGGAGCAGAGCCATGGGGGTGAGGGATGTCCCTGGGCAGAGGCTGCTGGTTTGGGATCCATCCCATCCTGGCTCCCCCAAGGCACATGGGCTCAGCATCAGCCCCAAAATCTTGGTTCCTATGGAGGGTGCATCCCCACCCCCTTGGTATCAGCAAGGAGGGGGTGCTGGGCAGGCTGGGGGAGCCCGGGCAGGGAAGGGTTACGGCTGCAGGGGGATGCAGTTCCCAGGGCCTTCCCAGCAGGAGCCAGGGGCTCATTAACCCCATGGCACAGAGGGGATGGGAGGGGTGTCATTAGGGCCGGAGAGCCCCGCTCACCTGGGCGCAGCCTCCAGGCACGGAGGGGCTCTATCCCTCCCGGCCAGGATCCCTCCTCAAGGACCCCCTGGGGCAGCGGTGGCCAGGAGGAGGGCAAGGAGGCAAAACCTGGGAGGGGACGTCCCCAGGGCAGCTGGCCTGGCTGCTGGGGACACTGCGAGGGGGCCGGCATCGCCGCGCTCAGCCAGCCTCCTGCTCTCCGCACAGGATGCTCTGAGCCCACACGGGCTGGGCAGGGCTGCTGGCTCGGCGCCTGCGGCTTCTGCTGGCCTTCACCCAGCAGGTTTCTTCCGCCGCGTGCTCTGCCTCGGTTTCCCCACCTGGAGGAGGAGCAGCGGGCGAGTGGGGCGTGAGCTGTCCCGCTGCTGGGGCAGGAGTGGTGGCACGGCCTGAGCTGCCCCGGGCACACACAGGGACAGGGCTCAGCACTGCAAACAGGCTCCTGTGCAGCACCTGTGCTCGAAAACACATCCCCTGTGTGATGCTGAGGGTCAGGTTTATCCATGAGCAGCACGAATTTGGCCAAAAGCCCAGCATCCCCACGAGGCCGAGCATCCTTTTGCAGCCCACCTCACCCGCAGCCATCCCAGCCCGGCTCCCAGCCCTGGGCAGCCCCTGCCCACCTGCTGGGCTCCGCTCCCAGCCTCCAGCAGCGGGCGATGCCCATCCCAGAGCAGCACCGATGCTGCTGGCACGTCCTCCAGCTGCGGCGCTGAGCAAACGGCGCCCGTGCTGCCCGCCCGGGCCTGACTCGCCGAGCCAGTCTGGCTGCCCCAACCACCCCACGGAGCAGCAGCGGGTTTCTCCCCACACCTCCTGGCCCTGCCGTGACTCAGAGCTTGCCCGGGGCCCGCGCTCGCAGCCCCATTTCACCGCTGCCTGCCCCAGCATCCCCCCAGCTGTGGCACCGTGCCGTGCCGGGGGGCGCAGCCCGGGTACCGGGGCGGGATGCTGGAGATGGGGCATGGGGTTGGGGAGCGGGGCAGGGGCCGAGGTGATGCATCACCCCAACACGGTGCTCCAGGAACTTGCCCATCCGGATGGGGAAGAGGCAGGTGCCAAGCAGCCATCCGGGAAATCGCAGCAAGACCCAACACGACTGGCCTGACAGGCTGGGAAACAGCCGGAAAAAAAAGGCAACCCGGCCCCTGTGTCACGGCTTGGGGCCACCGCTGCTGGGAGAGGCACCAGGAACGACTCGGGGCTGCACCCAAGCCACCTGCTTGCACGAGAGCCCGCCAGCTGCTGCGGGGTGCTGAGCTGGTGGCACCCCACTGCCGCACACGCCGTGCCGTGACACTTGTCCCTGCGCGCACCCGGTGCGGGTGGGCATGCTCAGGCAGCACGGGCACCTCGCACTGTGTGCACCCCCCGTGGTCCTTCCAAGTGCACTCCTGCACGCCCCACACGCGTGCACAGGAGGCTGGGAGCACCCCCAGCTCCCTGTGACCCCCAGCAGGTGCCAAGTGCCCCCTCTGTCTGCGCCCCCTCTTTGGGGCCACGCACGGTCAGGGCCGCTTTTGCCAACACCCGGTGCCGGGGGGCTGAGGCTCCTGGCGTGCCCGGTGGGGACGTGGGGCAGCACAGGTGGCCCCGAGCAGGGGCCGGGCGGGCTCCCAGCAGGGTGAGGTTGCTGGCAGCACCGCCGTGCTCTTCGAAAGAGTCGGGCGCCGGGAGCCAAGGCAGGAAGCGGCAGGAGGTGAGGGAGGCTGCACGCAGCGCCGGTGGCGGAGGATGCAAACCCCATCCCCAGGCTGCTCGGGGCCAAATGAGCTCCCTGCGGGGTCTTGGGTGCTCGGTGTGGCTGTGCCGGGGGTGCTCACTGCCTGGCTGCGGGCCCAGCTCTGCCCCACGGGGCAGCAGGAATTCCACCCCAACCCCAAATTTCCCCGGCACTGGGGGATGCCACCCTGCACGGAGCCATGCGGGGCCTCTGGCATGGCCCGGGCTGGGGTGAAGACTTTGGCAGGGGACGTCCCGGTGACTCAGGAGCGGGAAGAATGTGGAAAATGCAGCCGGGCTGCCGGGGCCACGTGAGCGGCGGGCAGGGCCAGGCCTGCCAGCGCCATGCGGCTCCAGCGCCGCGTGCGCCCGGCCGCGCAGCGACGCTCGGCGGGGCAGCGAGTGTGCCCTGCTGACGAGGCGCCACAAGGCCCTAATTAAGTGCGTGGGTCGCCGGGACGGGTTGAGCTCGCCCTCCTCCGCAGCGTTGAGCAAGCGAGCGGCAGAAGGGCTGCCCGCATGGTTTGGCTCTTGGGGAACAGGGGGCCGCAGGTTCTGCCCCTGGGTGCGCGTGGGGTGCTGGTGGCAGCTCCATCGGGGGACCCCTGAGGTGAAATAAAGCCTCTTTTTAGAGGGGAGACCCCCAACTCTAGGATGTGCCAAAGTACCCCAGAGCTCTGCATGTCCCCACCAGCCTCAGCCATCCCCATGTGCCTTTACTCCCTTGTGCTGCTGGAGGAAGCTGCCCAGGGACCACCCAACCCCAAGGTGTCACCCGGAGGTGACACAAGCTGCTTCCCTGCTTCCAGCTGCCCCAGGACGGGCACAGGATGGCCCAGCTATTTTCTGGGAGGACCTGAAGCACCGACATCCACAGGCAATGTTGCCTTCAGCTAGGGATGGAGAAGCCCCCCAGGAGCAGTTCCCCTCTCCTTGTGCAGTGAGCTCACCTGGGCAGATCTCACGAGTCCCTGTGGGCAGGGTCTGCACGCACCCTGGAGGGAACAGCCGAGGGATTTAATGCTTTGTGGAGAGCAAAAGGCTGCAGAGAGGTGGGTCCCAGCCTGCGTCTTTCCTGGAGTGTCCCAGGAGCGTGGGGCAGGACCTGGGGAGGCTGCAGAGGCGGTAGCAGGGCAGCTGCAATCTAATTATCCACGGCGTTCAGTCACTGGGGCAAAGCCAGGCTGCTGAAAGCCAGCAGCAGGGTGACCAGCAGAGGCCAGATCCAGGCCGCGAAACAGAAAGGGGTCTGTTGGCATCCTCTGTTCCCCATGGGGGTTCGGATGGGGTGGTGTGGGGGATGTAATCACGCGATGCTTGCCTGTTCACCCCCGTCCTACCAAGAGGAGACTCGGAGAGGTGAAAAAAGGGGGGACAGAGGGGTTTGGGCCATGGGGAACCCCCCAGCTGGCAGCAGGGAGCTGCAGAGCACACGCAGTGCCGTGGTGCTGGGGCAGCACCCACAGGCAGGGCCGGCTTGCGGCAGAGCCCCCGCTCGCCTTCTGGTTCAGACGCCTGGAAACGGGGGTGAGGACTGCGAGGCGAAACCACGGCAGGGGAGCAGGCACCCCGCACCCTGCACGCCCCGAGCAGTGAAAGCCGGGAGTGCAGGAAGCTGCGGGGTCAGAGTGAGTCAGGTGCGAGTCACCGAGACCAGAGGCGAGGTGCCGGGATAAGGAGGGCGCTGACTCAGAGTTTCCCCATCTCCCATGGGGGGGACACCGGGGGCCGCCGGGACCCCCCTGCACCTGCAGCCAGCACGGGCAGGAGGCAGCACAGGCACCCCAAAGCCTCAGGGCCCCAGGAGCTTGGGATTGCCAGATGGGATCTGCGTCCCATAGCCCCCACCCAGGGCTGCATCGTGTGGGGGGGAGCCGGGGGGCACCCCAGCATCCAGCCTGGGAAGCTGGGCTGCGAGCCCAAGCCTTCCTGGAGAGCCCGGGCAGAGTCTGTTTGAATTAAACAGGGAGAGAGATTTCCCCCTTATTAGCGGGCTATTAATCACTTTTTTTTTTTTTTTTCTCTCTTTTTTTTTTTTTTTTTTTTTTTAATTGAGCTGTTGCACAACAGGTTGAGTAACAGCCTAATAACAGGCTGTAAATCTCAGTTTGCTCTCCGGGAGATTACAGATGTTAATGGCAGATAATGACCCGCAGCTCACGAGTGGCTCCGCTCAGCCCTCCCCTTTGATCCCTCTGTTCTGCCCCTCGCTGTACCCAGCCCCGGGAGGGAACGGGGCTGCAGGGAAACCCCCCCCAAAATGTAATCCCTGCCAGCCCCAAGCCTGCTGCTGGGGGAGTCCCCTGCTCCCTGCTCCATTGTATTTGCTTTTAGGATTTCTGCAGCCACCCTGTGGGGTTTGCAGCCCCGCATCTCCCTGCCCAAGTTTACCAAGGTGTCCCCTCCCTGGATGAGGGATTCCCTGGAAATGCCCCCAACGTGGGAGCCCCCCCAGAGCAAACATTCACACCGCTCCATAGCAGGCTGGGGAGGAGCATCCTTGTGATGGGACCAAGGGAGCACTCCTTTAAGGACACGTCCCATCACCGTGCCTGGCACCACAAATGGGGCTGGCCATCTGGGTGCATCCCCATGGGATTTCCCCCCCCCCCAGCTACATACACCTGCTGCCCACATCCCTCCTGCAGGATGCACGCAGCCGCAGGAGCCACGAGGAGGATGGGGAGACCTTCAGGAGGGCTTTAGGGGTGAAGAGGGGCATTTTCTCTTGCCCCCTATCCGAGGCACCACCAAGCCATAGGCACAGCCTCCCCTGCAGGGCACGGGGTTCCCCCATCCCCAGGTCCCCCAGCTGACCCCATCAGCCACCCCATGGCCATGGAGGGGACGTGGGGGCTGTCAGGAGCTGGGGTTGGGGTGCGGGAGGAGCTGCCCAGCGGGCAGGGCTGGCGATGGCCGTGAGTCACGGGCAGCTTTCCCTGCCAGGGTGGGACCGTCCTGGCCACCCAGCACCCCGCTGTGCCTGCTGTTCACATGGGGCAGCACCCAGCAGCCACAAAATGCTGACCCTAAAGGCTCTTTCCCCAGTTTATGGGGTCTCCTGGCTGTGGCAAGAGCCCGGATCCCTCTCCAGGAGGCCAGATGAGGCAGCACGGGGCACTCGGTTTCCCCCCCCCTGCTCCCCGCAGGAGGCTGGGGGGTGCTGGGTCCCTCGGGGCGCTCCGGCAGCGCCGTGCATTCCCACAGGCTGTGTACACACCGGTGCCATATGACAACAGGCACGCAGAGGGATGGATGGGGACGGGGAGGAGCTGTGTTTGCCGGGAGAGGCGACTGCCGGCCGGGCGCCGCGGGCCAGCGCCCCGGATGGCGCCGAGACAGCGCAGCCAGCACCCCTGTGCCACCCATAGGTGCCCTGGTGGGACACCCAGCTGTCCCTACAGCCCAGCTGGGACACGGCTACATGTGGGCAGTGGGAGAGATGAACCAGAAGGCCAACAAGGTGGGGGCTGGTCTCCATCCAAACCCTATGGCAAGGGTTATATGGTGACCCAACGAGGGTCTAGGGTCTGTAGGGCCACCAGCCCGCGGTGTGAGGGCACCCAGCCCTGATGTGGACGTGGCTCAGCTCCGTCCTGCTCACAGGTGTGGTGTGATGTGAACTCGGGCCATGGGGCAGTGTCCTTCCTCTCCCTGCTCGGTGCTCAGAGAGGCCCTGGGGGTGCGCAGAGAGGATGAGCAAGGAGGAACGCACTTTCCCCAGAGGAGGAGATGCCGGCTGGTCCCCGAGCATGCCTTGGGGATGCAGCAGCCACAGCCTGGCCACCCTGGCATGCCGGCCATCCCGTCCAGCCCAGCCCAGCACCCCGTTAGGTGGCTCTCCCTGCTGGTACGTGGCACTGGGGCACCAGTCCTTTCCCTAGGGACACCCCGCGCAGGGCTGAGCACGGTGCCACTCCCCGGCGTGGGGAATGTGGGCCAGTGCTGCCCAGGCCGGTTCTATTTTCGGATGCAGCTATTAACCCCGCACGTTAATCACAGGTGCTCCATCCCCGCAGCGACCCCACAGGCTGTGGGCACCTATAGGGCGAGGACCCCTCGGCCCCAAGGTGCGCGGGACGTGGGTGATGGATGGAGAGGGGAGCACCCCCAGGAGCTGCCAGCCCCGGGCTGCCACCTCCGCCTGGGCACTGATGAAAGGTGGCCGAGGGGACGTTTGGGGCCGGGAGGCTGCTATAAGGGAGCCCAGGACCTTTGATGTGCACAGCTCCCCCCCCCGGCCCCGCTGATTGCGTTAGCGGGTTTAGTGCCCGCTGCTCCCCCGAGCAGGCTGCCGGGCCGGGCTATCAGGCGCAGACAAGCTGCTAAAGGGCCCGGCTCCCATTTTAGATGCAAATGACCCTGCAATTGTGGACTGCGAGGGAGGAGAATCCCCAAATCACCCTCGGTGGAAGCAGACCTGGCCGCAGACAAAAAGGTTCCCAGGCCGCTTGAGCGGCCCCTTAATCTGCCCATTGATGCCTCAAGTGCAGGGCATCAGCAGCCTCGGCATTCCCGCAAACGAGCCCATTTTTTGGAAAGCCCCATTCCCGGAGGCGCCTCCCGCCGCCCCCCCCGGCCGCATGTCCCCCTGCCTGACACTAATGGCCCCGGGGCAGGCGGCTTTGAAGTGCATCAGATTGGGCTAACGGGGAGGTGCCGCCGCTCAAGCTGCTCCCGGAGGGGTTTGGGGAGGCAAAAACCCCACCGAAGGCTGAGTGGGGCACGGATGGAGCCCCCCAAGTCCCGGTGTGCCCCAAATCCCCATGCCTGCCCGGCCCTCTTTTGGCAAACTGGAGCGGATTCAGCGTGCCAAACCCCAATTTGAGTCACTGGACTCAGCTGGGAGTCACGAGCTCACTCAGGCAATGAGGTTTTAGGGCCACCCGCCCAGGGAATGTCACCCAGGCCCCCTGCACCCCACAGTGTGTAGGGAAGGCAGGAGGGAGGCAGGAGCCCCCAGTGCCCCGCACAGTCACTCACGGTCACGGCCACTTTCCAAAACAAGGAGGCACACGGGCAGGTGCACGGGGCACGGTGTCCGTCCTGGCAAAACCACCTTGTTGTGCTTTGATGTTGGTGGAAAATTCCCTGTTTGGCTGGAAATCTGGGGGGGACGAGGAACCCAACGCCGGTTTCGCTCGGCGAGGAACTAAACGTGTGTTTGGCTGGAAAGAATTTTCCTCTCCCGACTGGGGAGGTGACATCCGAACCTTATTTTCCTTTCCACACCGGGACACGTGCCAGCGGCACCGAGCGGTCCCCAGGGCCCGGAGGAGCCACGGGATGGGGCGGCTGCTCCGAGCCCCTTGCCACCAGTGGCCCCAACCTGTAGCGGGGAAAATGGAAGCAACTGGAGGTGGTGTCAGGGCTTGGGGCTGTTTGCCTGTAGCCCGAACACGTGCCGAGAGCAGGCCTGGAGCCGGCTCAGCTGCGGGTTTTAAAACAGCACCTCGTCTGCCAAGGACCCTCCTCTCCTCCTCCTCCGGCACGGGCTGGGTGGATCCTGGCCCTGCCGTGCACCTTGTGCTGCTGGCGAGGCGCTGCCTACCTGTCCGGCTCCGCTCCAGCTCCCGGCGCTGCGGGGCTGGGAGGCAGGGAGGGGTGTGCTACCCGCACCCGCTGCATGCCTGGCCGTGAGGACAAGGAGCCCGCGGCCACCCCTGGGTGCCATCCGGCCAGGGGACACCGCTCCCTGGGAAGCTGCTTCCTCTGGGCATCTCCTGGCATTGCCCCCAGCTGGAGGGGTCCCAGGAACCCTTGTCCCCAGCGTGGTGGTCTCCAATTTGGGACCACGCTGGAGAGATGTTTTCGGTTCCCCCTGTGCCTGCTTCCCGCAGGGCACAAGCTGAGGGCAGGAGCGAGTGGGTGTAGCTGCGCCAGGGCCACACACGGAGCAAGGAGCAGAGCCGGGTGTGCGGGCTGGGGGTGGGAAGGCTCCTGCTTCCCCCTGATCCCCCACCTTGGGGACTGCCCCGCTGCCACACAGCTTGTGGCCAAAACCCTCACAGCTGGTGCAGAGCCTGAGGACAGCACCCGGTGCCCACCAGGGCTGGGCTGTCAGCAGGAGGCTGCACAGAGACCCCTTTTCTCCATCCCTCTCCTGCCCAGACTCGTCCCTGTCCGTTCTTGGACCCGGAGCACCAGAGGTCCCCTCCGTCCCCAGTGCACACCAGCACCAGCGGTGCGAGCAGGGTAGGTCAGGCAGCCGGTTCTCCTCGGGTGACTCATTCTGCCAAGCAAGGCATTCACCATATTTCAGGGCTTTTGGTTTGTATGAGAAAAAAGCCAGGGTGCACGAAAGTTTCTTTGTGAGCTGGTCTGCAGGCACTGGAGGGGATCCCCTGCTTGCTCACGCTCTATTTTGACGCTTATATAAAAAAAAGAAAGAAAGCTGAGAGAAAAATATTTTTAATTAAAAAATATATATATATTTGTATGGTGGAAAACAGGCAATTAAACAAAATATTTTGTCATGGTTTAAAGACAAAAAACTAAAGACCCCCCTGGTCCATCCCACCCACCCCTGGCTGCCCGCAGCGAGCCGGCAGTGCCTGGGCCCTGCAGGAGGCAGCTCCCCCCGCATCGCCTCCTCCTTCGCCCCCAGTGCCTTCGGCCAGGTGTTGGGGATGGGGACAGGGGACACATGGGGCCACCGTGCCCACGTGCCGCTGGCCCCATGGGGCCGTGCCCGCCCCAGCACCGCTGCCTGGCCCGGCCTGGCTCTGGCCGTGGCTCCGGCGTGGTTTTGCTGCTGCGTTTGCTCACAGGGTTATCTGCTCCGGAGCTCGTGTTGGTTTTGGCATGCAGCGCCGGGACCACACCTACTATTTAAATACCACAGCCAAGGGCTCTGAGGGAGGAAAAAAAAAAAAAAAAAAAAAAAGAAAGAAAACGACTATGAAATATTTGTTGCGGTTTGGAGATACATACACGCACACACAACACAAACACAGCAGCCCGGCACCAGATCGCTGGCAGCCGAGGAAGGAAGACTTGGGCTATGATTGTCTTCAAAACCACCCTGGCGGCAGAGTTTGCTGAAGGGAAACCCTTTGGGCCAAAATTAGCCCCTGCCACATGCCAAGCCAGAGCCTGCTCTCACCCGGGCTGGGGAAGCCGGGGCCAGGGAGCTGCGCCAGCCCTTCCCGGGTGGCTGCCGGGGGCCGGGGAGCGGGCGGATGGAAATCCCCGGGGAGGCAGCCCTCCTGGGGACAGGGGGGGGTCCCTCCACCGTGCCTTGGAAGAGCAGGTCCTGTCCTGGATGTGCCCATGCGGGAGGCTGTGTCACCTCCAGCATGTTCCTGCTGGGGGATGGAGATGGCTTGGGGCTGGTGGGGACAAAACGGGCACCGAGCGGTCCAGTGGGGGCTGGCAAAGCAGAGGATGGGTGCCCCACGCGATCGGGTGGGGAGGGGACAGAAACCAGCCTGGCTTTGGGACTGGGGACCCCAAGGGCACCTGGGACAAGGCTGGGTGGTCCTGGCAATGTGGTGGTGGATGGGATGAGGTGCTGCTTACAGCTCGCCCCTGCTCGGCTCACCCTGTGTGGCCGTGCCGCTGCGGGCAGCCGGGCCGGCCGGAGCAGGTGGATTACCGCCACCTTCCTTTCCCTGGGCTCCTTCCCGGAGAAGTTTTCCTGATGATCTCACTGGATGCACATTTCTAAATTGTTTGCTAGATTGTTTCATCATCGGAGGTCAATTAAAGAGAAGGCGAGTTCCTGTCGCTCCGCTCCTAACCCCTTCACTGCCAGAGCCCCAGAACAAAAGGAGGAATTGGGCTTGGGCTCGGGCAGCTTGTATTCCCATTCGATTGCTTCCAGTGAGAGCAGGTCTATTTTGGAGCCAGCCTTCCCAGGGGACCAGCTCGCCGGCGCAGCAGCGTGAGCGAAAAAAAAATAAATAAAAAAATCCACCCTTTTGTCACTGCAAACCTATTTACTAACAGGGAGGCTGGGTAATTAAACACCACTTCCCGAAGCACAGCCACGCAGCTTTATGAGCAGCGCTGGCCGAGGATGCGCTTTCGCTCCTTCGTCCCCCGGGGCTGTCCTGTCCCCGTGTCCGTGTGTCTGTGTGTTTGTCCCTGGTCCCTGATGCTCCCCCGTGTCCGGCGGCTGGCGGCGGTGCCGGTGACTCCGGGTGGTGCCCATTCGCTCAGCCCCGTGCCACACCTCCCGTCGGAAAGTTATTGCTGTGCCGCCGCCGTGGAGCCCCGCGTGGCGCAGCCACACCTGAGCTGTGCCGGGGTGGCGCTGGGCTGGGGAACGTCGTGTCCCCACACCGGGCAGGAGGGGTGAGCACCGGGATCCTCTCCTGCACTTTCCCTGGCTTGGCGTGTGCATGGGAAAGGGAGGTTAGAAGGAAAGCACGGGGTAGTTGGAGGCTGAATCCCTTACAGCATCGCCGGGGATGAGGGATGGAGGCTGGGCAGAATAGAGTGGCTGAGATTGGGTTATTCAAAAATGTGAAATTATTTGGAAATGGTCTGAAATTGCTCGTACGTGATGTGTAGCTATCAGAGCCCAGCCTGAGAGGTCACAGCACGCAACCCCTGAGCCACGCGGCCGTGCCCTTCCCACAACCAGCAATGCCCGTGGCAAAACTCCCAGCACAACCTGCTGGCACTGCGTGCTGGGGCTTCTTCTTGGAGATTAAAACAGAGAAGTCGGGGAAAAATATCCTCCCTTCCTCCCGGCCTTCCCTGTTTATCACCAAGAAGCAGAAAACGGCAATCCCTCCTTTTCCCCCAGGCACTGCTGGGGTGCCACAGCTCCTCTTTGCCACTCTTTTTGGTGGCAGCCCCAAGGAACGGCTCCTTGTGGCGGTGCTGGGAGGCAGGATGTGGCCCCGTGAGCACCCCAGCTCACACGTGAGGATGTCACTGGGAGGTGTGAGGATGTCACTGCGAGGGCTGGCTGGATGTCTCGAGCTTGTCCTGTCGACAACGTGGTGCCTCGTGGCTCGGGACATCTCCCGGCACCCTCCAGGTGTGACGTCCCCTCCGAGCACCCAGCGGCCAGGGGAAGACCCCGTCCATCGCTGGCCCCCGCGGCTCCACGCGGGGCCTGGTGCTTTCAGCTTTCCTGTACCAGTGAAAGTTAAGCCGTGGAGGAAAAACGTTGCTGTATGTTATAGAGGAAGAGAGGTAAAAAGGGCAGGAAATTTGCACCATGTCCATTTCCCCTTGGCCCTGGGCCGCTGCTCATTCCGGATTTGGGATTTGCGTAGGCAGAGTTAAAAATAACAGGGGTATATAAAGAAAGGCTCGCAAGGCTGTGCTGGCCCCATAACAGCCAGCCCAGCAGCCCCAGCCGCCAGGGCACGGCCAGGGCTCGGGCCGGGAGCGGGCGGAGATCAAAGCGGGATGCGGGATGCGGGATGCGGGATGCGGGATGTGGGATGTGGGATGCGGGGTGTGGGATGTGATCTGTGGTTCAGTGGGGCAGGAGCGTGTGCTGAGAGCAGTGGGCACCCAGCTCTGGCAGCTGCAGGACCTGGCGATCTGTAGGGCTGGTGGCTCTGCCCCCATACCCGCCGGGTCACCCCTGGGGTGCGCTGGCACTCGGGGAGCACCCAAGGGAGACGGGGACGTGAGTGCTCCTGCGGACAGACATCTCCCCCGAGCCCTGTCCCCCCACAACATCAGCTTTGTGGTGACACTGGGAGGGACCTGAACCAGCTGCCCCAGCCGGGGGGGCACAGAGGGGGGGCCCGCAGTGGTGCTGAGGCACTGACACCCCCCAGACCCCCAGTCCCGGTCGTGCGCCCCGGTGCTCCCCGGGCCGGGGCAGGCAGGGCGGACACGGCAGCTCGCTGGGCCGGTGCAAACGAATCTGCCCTCTGTGCCCTGATAACATTGTGTTTGTTGCGGAGCGGGAAGAGCCTGCCAGCGCACGATAAGAGCAGATGACTTTATTCTGGACCTGCTCCGGATTGAATTATGCTTTAATTTCATTTTCGGTTCCTCTTTTCTTTCCAGGAGGGGAAGGGGGCTTGGGGGAGATGGGGGGCAGGTCTGGGGGGCTCCCGGACCCTTCCCCAGGCAGCCCAGCCCCAGGCAGGGGGGAGGACAGGCAGCAACACCCAGCCAGGTCCGCGTTGTGCTCTCGGGAAGCCTCCACGTGTCCCACCAGCCCGGGGTGCTCCGCTGCGTGCGTCCCCACGGCATCTCCCCACGGGACCCCTCCTGTGCCCTGGGGGCTCCGTGTTTGCCTCCCACCAAGACAGAAGCTCCCTGGGCTGTGACGCTGGGGCCAGTGCTATAGGGGCTCTGGGGTTCCCCATAGGAGAGGGGGCACTTTGGATGCCCCAAATGTCCCTGGGTTTGCCCCAGCCCCCAGCCCCAGCTGGCAGGCACAAGGGGGGACGCAGTGCCGCTGTCATCCAGCGCCGGGTGTTTTCTCTGGTAGGGGACTCCCCTGCGTCTCCCGAGGTCTCTCACGGCAATCTGGGCACCGATGCCATCTCTGGCAGTGCCACCAGCCCCCTGTGCCCGCCAGCACCCCCCTGCTGCCATCCGTCCCACTGGGACTTGCCAGGAGCAGGGATAACCCTTAACCCTTTCCTCCTGGGCCATCGCCTCGGCGCGCAGCCCTCCCCACCCGCTGTTTGCTCTCCCGCTGAGCTGCTGTTTGATCTTGTCTGATGCCATCTACTTTTACAGCCTGCTGCAGCGGCGCGAGAGATAATTCGCGTTTCCTAAACGGGCTTCTGTCAACAGCAGGCTGCGCGCACGCCGTCTGCCTCCGGCCGAGCCCGTTCGCCTCCGACCAGCCCCAGCAGAGGCTCCCGGCGCACAAAGCCCTCCCGTGCCCTTGTCCTTGCTCCCCGTGCCGTCAGTCCCCGTGGTGTTGGTTTTGGGGCATGCTGCTGCTCCCCTCCATGCTGTCCGTCCTGCCAGAGCATAAGCACCGAGGGTTTCCTGGGGAATACCTCGCATTTGGAAGAAATATTGGCTGTAAAAATGAGCCCGACCTGCTGGCGACACCTCTCTCAAAATACGCCAGCGCTGCACGGATGCAGCCAGCAAAACTGCCTGGAAAGGGGGAAAACCAAGCGGACCTGGTGCCCGTCTGCTCTCACTTATCTGTAAAAGTTTGGGGCAGGAACTGCCTCGCTATTAATTATTATTTGGGCAAGAAACAAATAATGGGATTAGCTGGCAACTTAAATAAGCTGCTCTGGGGGCCAGGCTAGCAGGGATTTCAGGTGATGCCCACACACTTCTTGGCTTCCCCAGTTCAGAGGCAGCTTTTTCGGAGGAAGAGCTGCGCAGCCCGTGCGTTTCGACCCGCTGGGTGGCATTGCCAAACCTGCTGCCTCGCCAGGCTGAGCCCCAGCGCGTGCTCTGGAAATGAGGGCAGGGATTCTTGGTAAAAGGGGGAAGATTTAAATCGTTGTTGTTCCACTGGATTACTGAAATAATTTATTGCAACGCTCCACCCTTATAATTAAAGCGCGGTGATGAAAGCAACTGGTAGGGTGGCTTTGGATCCAGCAGCAGAGCGTGTGTGTGTGTGTGTGTGCGCGCCTCACCTTCGGTGTTTGTATTTGTTTTTTTTTAAATCGACTCCTCGCTTCTGAATAGCGAAGGGCAGCAGCCTGAGTTCTTAGAAAGGTATCTGGGGATGGAAAGCCCCAGAAAGCAGGGAGACGGGCTCAGGGAGATAAGGGCTATTGCTTCTGGACAAACGCAACAGTAACCGGGCCATTCCTGGTACTGCCTGGAGGGAGGCCAAGCGGAGGAGGTCTCCCAGCGGGACCGGGACGGCACAGAGTCCCCCGAGGAGGCTGCCTGGTGCCCGGTTTCCCCGTGCCGTGTGTCCGTGTGCCCGCTCGATGTCAGGGAGGGGGGACCCCCTGCTCCCTGAGCAGCCCCCGCTGTGGGAAGCTCTCAGGTGGACAGCACCGTGCGGGGGCTCCATGGGGTGGGCAGGGTGGCATCACAGCCCCCTGCCCTCCGTGGCAGGGCACAGGGGGCTTGGCTGTGCTGCGGGTCCCTATGCAAGGCAGGCAAACGTCCCGTGGGGGCTGCAGGGCGAGATGAAGCGAGGCAGGCAGGGTGCCAGCCCCCCGCTGGTTATCTCTGCTCGCACACGCACCCTGCGCGCGGCCAGATGGGAGCTGCTGCGCTCTGGGCTGCTGATTGCCCCGCCGACGGCACCGGCACGGGGGGACACGGCCTCACCGACGCCGTTACACGAAGCGGGCGGCACGGGGGGCACAGCACCCCGCAGCGCTGCCTCCCACCCCAGCGCCGGCACCCATCGTGGTGGCTCCTTTGCTTGGTGTTTTTTGGCACGACCACTGTGCCCAGCTCGCCGGCCCGGGCACCCGCTCGTGTCCACGCACAGCAGCGTGGAACAGCCCCAGGGGTGTGGGTACCTCCTGTGGAGCAGGGACACCCCAGCCTTTGTGCTCCCTGCTCACCCCATGGGCAGCGCGTGGAGAGCCCCCAGGGACCCAAACCAGCACCCTGGTGGCCAGCACTGTCCTGGGACCCCCACCCCGGGACCCCCCTGTTCCCATAGCGGGGCAGGGACCCCCCCACCTCGCCGTGCTCTCCAGGCACCGGCAACCGGGCAGGGATCGGGGCATGGATAGGGACCGGGTCTGGGACCCCCTACCCGGTCCCGTCGGGGCACGCCCACGGGGAGGCGTGTCTAAACATGAGGGGGGCGTGCCCACAGCCCTGCCCAAGCCAATGGGGAGGCCAGGCGGTGAATATCAATGCACGGCGGGCCAATGGGGGCGCAGCCATGCTGTTAACAGCTTAGGGGCGCGGGGCGGCGCGGAGCAGCGCTGCCGCCGCCGCGGGGAGCGGAGCCGGGCCCCGCGCACCGCGCTGCCCCCAGCCCGCTCCGGCCCCCTCCCGGTGCCCGGTCCCGGCCCGCCATGGCGGCGGCCGTGGACGAGAGCGCCCTGCCCTCCATCTCCACCTTCGCCAACCTGCTGCCGCTGGAGGAGCGCCCGGCCGATATGCTCCACGTAAGCACCGGAGAAAGGGGCGGGGGGTGGGTGGGGGGCACCGGGTGGGTGGGGGGCACCGGGCTCGGTGCTCAGCCCCACCGCCGAGCCCCCTTCCAGCCGTCGGAGGGCGCCCCGGGGGTGGCGGTGCCGCCCCGTCGGAGGGGTTTGGGGTCCCGGTGCACCGGGCAGGGGGGGGGCTGCAGCTGGCCCTGACGCCCCTCTCCCCGCAGAGGATGCTGCAGCAGGACGGCCCCACCGCCGTGAAGCGGGAGGAGGACGACTTGGGGAAGTTCGTGGATTTGGATTTCATCCTGGCGCACACCAGCAGCGGCGGGCAGGGACCGCCCGGCCCCAACTACCCCCTGCCCGAGACCCCGGAGAGCTGCGGCACCACGTACGACAGCGACGGCTCCTACCCGACTCCGGGCAAGTTCCCGGCTCCTTACCCCGAGGGCCAGGGCCACAGCTACGTGGCCGAGCTGCTCACCCCGGACCTGCCCGGCCACTGCGACCTGCAGCGGAGGGAGTACACGGAGCTGCGGGTGCCCGGCGGCCCCCACCACCATCACCACCACCACCACCCGCCCCTCCACCCGGCCCTGAGCCGCCCGCTGCCCCTGGACCCCTCGCAGCCCTTCGGACCCCGCATCAAGAAGGAGCAGCCCGAGGAGCGAGCCTGCATGCTGGGGATGCCCGGTGGCGACTACCTGGGGCCGGGCGGCGGCGAGCACAAGCCCCCCCGCATGGCGCCGGGCCCGGTGCCGGGGCCACCGCTGCCTTACCCGGGCTTCGCCCACGGCCGTCTGGCTCCCCCCGAGGAGCCTCTGCCCGGCACCGACCCCCACCTCCTGGCCGACCTGCCGCCCCACTACGCCGTGGCCCCGCACCGCTACGCGCCTCACTTCGCCCCCCAGCCGCCGCCGCAGTTTCATGGACACTTCAGTGTTTTCAGGGAGCCCCTCAAGGGGCCGGGGCCGGGCCCGGGGGGGCTGCCGGGGTTGCTGGTCACACCGCCCAACTCTCCGGTGCTGGAGTATTTCCCAGCCGGGGCCCCCCCCGAGGACTGCAAGCCCAAGCGCGGCCGCCGCTCCTGGGCGCGCAAGCGGACGGCGACCCACAACTGTGAATACCCGGGCTGCGGCAAGACCTACACCAAGAGCTCCCACCTCAAGGCGCACATGCGGACACACACGGGTAAGGAAAGCCCCGAGGGGGCGGCAGGGGTCGGGGTGGGCTCGGGATGCGCATGGAGAGGGGCCGGGGGACCGCGGTGCGGGGCGGGCGCAGCCCCGGAGCAGTGCGGTGGGAGCGGGGTTGGAGGCACCGGGGACGCCCGCGGGGTCCCTGCTGTAGGGGGGCACCGAGGGGGCGTCCTGCTGTCGGTTTGGGTGTGTTTGAGGGAGCCCCCAGCCCAGTGAGGTGTTTGTGGGGTCCCAGCGGTGGGGCCGGGCTGTGGTGGGCAGTGAAGATCAGGGAGACCCCGCAGCCTGCACTGGGGGGCAGGGGTGCTCAGGACCCCGTGTTGGGGCTGGGCAGGAGCGCACAGGGATCAGGGCACGCAGTGAGATGTCCCCCGGGGTATAAGGTTCCCCAAACGACCGCATGGCCAAGCCCCGCAGCTGGGCTGAGGACAAACGGGGAGGGGGCCCCAGGGTGGGCTGGGGGTACTGGTGCGGCCCCCCAGCGGAGTGGGGCTGCGGTACACGGTGAGGATCTGCAGCTGGGACGGGCAGGGGAGCAGCCACAGCTTGAAGCCGGGCAGAGACACATGGGGAGGGGGTGCACAGGGGGCAGACAGGCCCCATGGTGGCACGGGTACATGTGGGGTAGCAGTGGGGAAAGCGACAAGATGGGGGACAAAAGGGGGTCAGGTGAAAATGGGAGTCAGGGGAAGGTGTGTGGCATAGAGGCAGTGGGCAGGGATCCCTCAAAAAGCAGGGGAGGGCAGGGGGACACGGGTGAAGGCCCGTGGAGGGTCGGGATCCCCCCCCATGTACCCGCTGACCCCCCTCTCTCCCCCGCAGGCGAGAAGCCCTACCACTGCACCTGGGAAGGCTGTGGCTGGAAGTTCGCCCGCTCCGACGAGCTGACCCGCCACTACCGCAAGCACACGGGGCACCGGCCCTTCCAGTGCCACCTCTGCGAGCGGGCTTTCTCCCGCTCCGACCACCTCGCCCTCCACATGAAGCGGCACATGTGAGCCGTGCTCGGCCTCCCCCCTGCCCCAGGAGCAGCTCCTCACGGTGTAAATAGCGTCGGGCTGGTGCTGGGGAGCAGCCCAGCCCCTCTCCGCTTGTAGCTGATAACTCCTCTTCTCCTCCTGCCCCCGCTGTTGGAGCTGGGCTCGGCTGTGTGCTGGGGAAGGAAGGGCTGCTTTTTGGGGTGGAGGTGTGGGGAGCAGGGCTGCGGGGAGCGTCTCCTGCCCGGGAGCCACTGGAGGGTCTGGTGCAGCAGGGGTCTGTCCCCAGAGCTCCTAGCTTGTATTTGGCAACAGCTTTAAAAATTAAAAAACAAAAAAACTCCTCCCTGATCCTGGCACTGGGGACTGTGGTGGCTGACAGTGGCCGAGCTCCTGCTGGGGACCTGTGTCCCATGGCTCTGCTCTGCTTGGTTGTGGCCTTCAGAACAAACCTCCTGGCCCCAAAGCCCCGAGAGGATAAGGTGAGGGGGTGGGATCTGATCATGGCTCATGGGTGGAAAGGTTTGCAGGGGTCGGCAGCGCGGTGTCACCTCGCACAGGGAGCGAGGGATGCTCCCGATACCAGCTTGGGACCCTTCTGGGTGGTCCTGTCCCAGCTGATCCCACAGTTCTGCACCTGGGAGCCCAAAAGTGGCTCTCATCTCATGGTCTGCTTTAATTTGTTTTGTTCTTCCCCTCAGGATGACACCAGGTACTGCTGCAGCTGCCTTCCCCATGCTGCTTTTTTTTAAACTTAGTGTGTAAAGGACAGTGAGTCCAGCTATGAATGCCCAGGTCTCTGCTATACTTGAAACTTTCTTAGAGGGAAAAAAGAGAAAACTCAAAAGAAAATGAGTCTTTTTATGTGCAGCTTCTGCAAAGCGAGTTGTAAATTAAACAAAGCAGTAATATATAATGTTTCTGTTTTTTAATATATTTTTTTTTTCTTCCGGCTGGGAACACAGGAGAGTCTCGGCTTTGGGAAGTGCACTGTTCCCGTCTGTGTATATTGTTAATTAACATTTCTCTGCTTGGGCACGTTAGGTCTCTCGCACTCCGAAATGTTACTTTTCTTTATATGCAAACTGTTGAAATATTGTGATCTGCTGTATAATAAATAAACAAGATGTAAACTTGAAAGAGCCAGGAGAGTTTACTTTAAAGCTTTCTTCTAAGAGGAGTGGGTGAGGCTGGGCTCGCTTGTCAGTAAATATTTACATCGATGTTCATTTCTGCTTAAGTTAGCTGCGGAGGATCGATGGGGGAACGCCCAAGCCTCGGCATCCGAGCGGCATCTCCTGTGCAACAGCTCTTGAGTCACCCCACTTCCCCGTGCCTCAGTTTCCCTAATCTGCAGATGGGGCAATTGCGGCACAGGGATGGCGTGACCGGTCCTGCGGTGAGTCACTGCCGAGGGGAATGGCAGCCGAAACCTTACGGCGGCCTCACCGGCTCCGGCACCTTCCCTCGGTGCTCTGTCCCGCTGTCCCCAGCAGCAGGAGCCGTGTGGCACCGGCCGTGCTGTCCCCACCAGAAGGTGGGTGCTGGCCACCCTGCCCCGTGCGCTGTCCCTGCTGTCCCCCCCTTGGCGCTCAGGTGCTGAGGCTTCCCGGCGCTAATGGGGGTGACTCAGCAGCAGCGTGCTGGCAGGTCCCGAGCTCAGCGAGCAGGTCTGGCTCCATCCCGGCCTCCCTCCCTCCCACGGCTGATTACCCGTGATGCACGCAGCCCTCCGAAGGCCGGGGCTTGCCCGGACCTGATGCCGTGTTGGGAGCGCACGCTGTGGGCTGCGCGGTGCCCTGGCCCCCAGCATCACCCTGCCCGGGGTGGTGGCATCCTCCTGGGGCTCCTGGAAATTGGTTGGGGCTGGGCTGTGGTCCTGGAATAGGGCTGGGCTCATCCCGTTCCTTCCCCGTTTCCCGCTGGCGGCTGCGGTGAGCCGGGCTGGAGGAAAGCGGAGAATGGCAGAGAGGGGAGCGGCTCTCCTGGGGTCTGCCCCGGGCTGGTGGGGTGCCACCAGGAGGGTGGCAGCCAGTTTTTAGGGCTTTGCATCCTGCCCGCGGGCGTGGGACCATGGGGCTCCATATGCAGGAGTCACCGATCCACTTGTCCTTTCTGCAGCCACCTCCACCCTCAGCTTGCCCCAGTTTCTGAGGGGTGTGCGTGTGGACGTGACCGTGCCGGGACACCGGGGACCCACCATGGGGCACCGGGCACATCTCGCTGCTGGGACCCCTGTGCCCAAGGGCAAGGGTCTGACACCAGCGGGACACCCGGAGCAAAGTGCCAGGGCTGCTGCCTCTTCCCCAGAGACTTGTTTGAAATGTCACATGGAGGGAGAGGGAAAGGTGTGGGCTGTTTGAATTAGCGATGAGTCAGGCTGGCAAAGCCAGATGGGGAGAGAGTGCGTGCCTGCGTGTTTGTGTGCATATAAGTAATCTCTGGCTTTGTGTTTTTATTATGATTATTATTTTTATTTCCAGGGGAACGATGAATTTCTCCAACCATCCTGTCCCACTGGAAAGGCTGGCTCTGCTGTCCTGTCCTCCCCGAGCATCCTGGGAGCCGGAGTGACAGTCCGCGGCTGTTTTGAGGCTGGGCTGTGAGATCAGAGCACAAACCAGTTCTTCCTCGCCTTTCATCATCGCTGCACTGGGGCGGGAGCGGGGCCTGGCTCCGTGCTCACTGCTGCTGCCTCGCACGGGGCCGAGAATGGGGCTGGGGGTGCCGGGGCTCCCGTGCCGTGGGTGAGCTCCTACGGGCACCGGTATGGCCGGGAGCCTCACCGGGGCGAGGAGTGGCCGCAGTGGAAACGGCAATTACACCTAATTTGTTGTTAATAAAAAACACCCTCTCCCAATTGCCTGGCCGAGATGCACTGACCGTTGGAGAAGGGAGTCCGGTCCTTTCCCTGGCAAAACCTGCCCTGCAAAGTGATGAGGGCAGCAAGAAAACAGCCTCGGGAGCGCTGAGAAACGCTTTTTTTGGCAGGCGGGTGCTGGGGAAGGCAGGGTTGGGGCACGATTCTTGCCAGGTGAGCTGGAGAGCGCTTTGCCCTGGCCTGGCAGGGGCACGTGGGTCCCAAAACGCTCCGGTAAAGCAGGTGGGAGCCTGCTTCTCAGGAGACGTGGCACCAACACTGCACCCTGCTGCCCCAGGATGGTCCTGAGAGGGGCAGGGTGCTGGGGTAAAGGTGGCTGGCAGGGCAACACCACAGCGCCCATGCTGGGCCATTATCCCCCCCAACATCCAGCCTGGGCTCCCTTTCTCCCAAACCTGGGCTCAGGCTGGCCGAGGCCCCCAGGACTGTGGTAGAAGGCAAAACTGAGGTCCCTGACCCTCCTGCCCCAAACTTATGGCCCAGCCAAGCTGGGGCAGCCCAGTGGGGAAGGAAGCAGTGAGACATGGAGCAACAGGGCCCAGCACAGGGCTGAGTCACGGCCGCAGCGTGGCCAGCTCCGTGCAGTCACCTGCTGGCAGGATTGGGCCCCAGGGAGGGTCATGGCTGTAGGGGGGAGCTCCTTCATCAGGAGAAGGGGTCACGGGTCTGGGGAGATGGGACAGGGATGCTGGCTGTGGGATCGGGCCCAGGTGCTTCTGGATCAGGGGGGACGCTGTGGGCAGCGAGGTGATGCAGACCTATGGTGATTTTACTCTTATTTCACCTCCTGGGAACAGAGCAAAGGAGAGACACTCCCGGGGCTGGCGTCCTGTCCCCACCATGGGGGAAAATCCAGCAGCCGGCCCCCGCATCCCCACTGCCGGGCCGTGGGGTGGGCCAGGCGCCGCGATAGCGGGGCCCTGGCTGTCACCGCACCCTTAGGAAACATTTGGCTTCAGGCACCTGAATCCACGGGGAAGCGATAACTCCCCAGTTCGCTCGCCCTGCCTGGACCCACACCTGGTGCTATCGTGCCTTAGTCACACACCGAGAGTTTTTCCACTGCTGGGCCCCAGATAACCTCCTCCGCTGGCCGCAGTGTTTGCACTTGTCCTCCTCCGCTGGTGCCAGCCTGGGGGACACACACACCTCGAGCTGCAGTGTGCAGACACGCACACCTCTGGCCTGGGGCCACTGCGGCCGTGCCCCGAGCCAGGCATGGGCAGAGCATCCTGCACCAGGACCAGGTGCCTGAGGGTGACCGAGCTCTCCAGCTGTGCCCCTTTGCTCGGAGAAGGCTGTGAAAGCTCCTGGATGCAGCGATTGCTGCCCAGAAACCACATCTCCGGGTTCCTGTGAAAGCTGTGCTAATTGCCTGGCTGCTGATCAGGTCAGCAGAAGCTCCCTCCTGATGAGTTTCGCTTGCAGGTCCCTACAGCTCCTGGTGGGACACAGCCCCGCGGTGACACCCACGCACGTGGAGGTGAGATCTGTCCTCCACGGCTGTGCTTTGTGAGGTTAAGATGGTTCTGCCACAGAGAGAAGAGCTCAAAATGTGCTGCTGGCAGTTTATTGAGGGGAGCGAGCAGACTGCAGCACCCCGCGGCAGGGTAGGGCTGAGAGTGCTGGGGATCCAGCAGAGAAAGGCAAGGCTGGAAGCTGGGCTTGAGTAGTTCAGGCATAAAAGCAGGGGTTAAAATTAAAACTCAAGGACAAGGAATGGCCATCTGTCTCTGGATTTTATATGAGAATTGGCTGTGTTTTTTAGAAGTGCTGCTGAATAGCTTCGTGAACAAACTGTGAATGACCCGCAAGCGAGGGGCTAAGAGAGATGCTCCTCCTCTGATGGTGAGGAGCTCTTCAAGGTGAGGAGCTCCCTGAGGCAACTGCCAAGCTCTGCAGGGAGAGCAGGGGTGAGATGGGGCCGGCAGCCTTCCTCTGAACACAGTGCTGGAGTCTTGTCTCCCTCTGCAGACCCACCTTGGGGAAGAGGGGACACCACCTCTGGGCCAGACTCATTAACAGAGAAAGGAACAATTAAAAAAGGACCAGGAAATGAAGTGGAAAGTTGTATGACATCCCAGGCCAAACCCAGCATGCCACATCTGGGCAGTGCACGTGGGACTGGTCCTGGTGAGCAGGAGCATCGCGGCACGGCTGGAGGAAAGAGGCACCTCGGGCAGGTTGTTATGGTGGAGATCCCAAAAAGGCTGACGAGTGGCACCCTGTTACACGGGACTGCTGACAGCCTGCAGCCAGAGGCAGCCTCTGGCTCGGGAGGTTCCTAAACCACAGGCTGCTGGAGCCGCAAGCAGCCACACACGCTGGCACGGGCAGGACTTGGATGGACACAGCAGAGCTGAGAGCAAACGGGCCAGGCGGGAGCAGCCTTGGGACCGGCTCTGTCCTTGCCAGGCTGCTGTGGGAAGAAGGGCTGAGGTGCTGAAATCCACCCTCATTAGGGGTGGCAGCAGGGCGGGGAGGGATAAATGAGTCCTGGGGACAACAGGCAGTGCTCCAGAGGTGCTGAGAGCTCCTGGTGGGGTACACTGACGTGGTCCCAGCGGATGGTGCTGGCTGGGTGCTGGTGCAGAGCTGAGATGGCAGTCTCCGTGGGGAGGGACTGCCAGCAGGATTGGGATGGTGGATGGCGCTGGGAAGCTGTGTTCTAGAACCACTGCAGCACAGCAGGCTTCAGCTCGTCCTGCTGAAACCTCGTGCTTGGGACAAATTACCACTGGGCAGCCTTGCTCCTGCCTCAGTGCAGAGAGAAGAAGACTTGTGGGGATCCCTCACGGCCCCGTACTGCTGCTTCCTCCTCCCCTCCCACTCCCCCCTTTTCCTTCTGCGTGGAAGAGGAAGCAAGGCAGCCCCGTTATTAAAACTTTCACTTCTGCCCGCAGACTCAGGTACGAGCTGCTGCTCCGCAGCTCTGCGGGACGGTTCCTTGCCAAGGGTGACGGCGAGGAACGCGTGCTCCGTCAGGCGACGCCAGGAGCTGCGGCCCCAGCGTGCGACGTGGGGCAGCGCCCGCCTGGCTCCCAGCCACCTGGCACGGCCACCAGGTCTCTGTTGGGTGTGACGGCCACGCTCAAACACTGGGGACAGGACCAGGGGATGGAAACGCTCCTTGGGAGCCCCGTGGAGCCCCGAGCAGCCCCGGGACACCATGAAGAGCGGGAGGGCTGAGTGCTTGGTGGGACATGGTGGGGCATGGTGGGGCATGGGTGGGCTGCCCTCTGCCATCGCTGGGGGCCTGCCCCAGCCCTGCTCCGTGGTCCCTGAGCCCAGCCAGGCCCCATGGTGCTGCCAGGCAGCGGTGCCCTGCCTTTGGGCACCGCCACCCCGAGGTTTTTGGGGTGTCCTGGAGGAAGGAGCCCGGTGCGGGTGCAGCCTGGACATGGCTGTGCTGCCACCTCCTGGCGCAGCACCGAGCCGGCCGGCAGCGTGCTGCCCACCCCGAGCCGGGAATGAAGGATGGGGGCTCCGGGGGGCTCCGGGCACCGCTTTGGGGCCGCAGCACGGGGGGCTCAGCACCACCTCCCCGGGGCCGGCTGCGAGCCGCCGGGAGCGGGATTCGAACCCACAACCTTCCGCACTGCCAGTGGGTGCGCCCCTAAAATCCTTCCGGGCTCTTCCGGGCGCCTCTCGGCGGGACCGGAAGCGGCGGTGCCCGGAGCGCCGTGAGGGACGCACCGTGCCGCTGGCCGCCCAGCCGGCGCGGGTGAGAGCGGCGCCGGGAGCGGGCCCGGGGCGGCCTGCGGGGGCCTGCGGGCACCGGGGGCGGCGGGAGGGGCTCTGCGGCACCCCCGGGGCTCCCCCTGAGCGGCTGGGGTCGCGGTGTGCCGGCATCCCGGGGCTGGCTGGGTCCTGGGACCCGGTATTGGGCCTGGGGGGGGGGGGAGGCGGCCGGTGGGGGGGGCAGGAGGAGGCCTAAGAGGGGGCCCGGGGTGGGGGGCGTGTGTATGTACGGGTATATACATAACTATGTGTATATAGGTGCATTATACGTGTATATATATGTATATATATGTGTACAGGTGTGTGCACACGTGTACCTCCATGTGTATGTGTGTATGTGTGTCTCTGGGGGTGCGCACGCGCCCAGCTGTGTGTGTATCTATGGGTTTATCTATGGGTTTTATGGTGCCAGCCCACCCCCAGGAGGGCTCCGCTAACCCCAGCTCCTCGGTTTTGCCTCCCCCAGAGCAGGACAGGACGGCAGTGGTCGAGGCGAGCGGGCAGCCGGCGCGATGGCGACGGGCGCGGACGTGCGGGACATCCTGGAGCTGGGGGGAGTGGAGTCGGAGAACACGGGCACCATCAACAAGAAGGACATCATCAACTCGGATAAGGTAAAATGTGGTGCTCCAACAGCTGCGGCTCCTCTGCTGGGTGCTGGCTGGCCTTGTGTGTGGTGGGTGCTTGAAGAACAGTGGAAAAAAGCACGTTCTGTTGTGGTCTGTTTATTTTCACACTCTCTAGGCATACCCAGAAATGCCTGTAGGGTCCCACTTCTGTGCTCCCAGTGTTCTTAGGATAGGGGCGTTTAGGATATTTCAGCTGTAGCTGTACAAATGGTGCTCTTGTGAGCTGGGCCTGGCCCCAGCATGTTTTCTGCTGTCTCTAAAATTCCTGTCTTGTGGGGTAAGTAGGAAGTGTGTTTACTATCTAGCCCCCAAGCATTTGTAAATAATAAAAAGCCGACCTGTTTTAGAAGGGCAGAACACTGTCTGATATGGTTAAATGGTAAATGTCCTATAACGAAGTGCTTAGATCTTGCGTGGGCAAGCTGTTTGGGCACTGGGAAAGCTGTTGCCTGTAGGAATGTGGGCAAGTTGGTAAACTGGAAGTTTGCTTAAGGAAGGATGCAGTCACATGCTGCATTATCTGTGATAATACGCTATGGGATGTTGTTGCCTTCTGTGTTGAGAAGGTAAGGTCTTAGCTGTTCCATGCTTTGCAACACGCTGGCAGTGCCAGTTCACAGCTGATTATGAGGCCTGGAGGTGTTTGGAAATGAGGTGGGGGAGAGGAAGTCGCCAGGAGTTCTCTGGTACAGAGATGGTCTCATCTGAAGTAAAGCCTGTGCGTTAGTTTTAAAAACAAACCAAAACATGTCCTCATCACCCAAAGTGCTGCTTGACTGTCCTTGCTTGCTTCCACTGAGGTGTTTGTTTCTGAAAGGACACAACGATTTCATGGCTGCCTGGCTGGGAATTGAGTACGCGGTGTATAATTGGTATAGTGGAAAACTGATGAGTTTCAGTAATTGAAAGTTTCAGTAATTGACGTGTTCAAGTTGCCAGTTATCAGCTGTTTTGATGTCTAGTGAGCCGCTCTCTGGCAGGATTCAGCCTGCGATGTGGTGCCACTGAGCGTTCAGAGTTGTGAGTTCTTTGATTTAGATGTGTTTGTCTGTTAGCTGGCAGGGAGCTGAAGGAGTGCTGGTGGATGTCTGTGTCTTTTGAAAAGACAACCAGATGGGTTTCTTCTCAGATTTGCCTGGCTAATGGTAAAAGAGAGAAAGGGGAGGTGCAGCGAGATGTGTCAGGAGTGTTGCAAGAGGCTGCATGCAGCTGTGAGCGAAACATTTGGAATTTCTACAAAGTACAGAAGCTAAATCACACCAAAGGTATAAATACCCCGTTATCAGATGGAGAGGTAAATGTTGCTAGTAACAGTGCAGCATTTGCTCAGGAAATAGTTCTGTTCTCAATTAGAAAAGGACCAGATTGATGCCTTTAAATCACGGGAGAATGATGAAGTGCTTTCCAGTCCATTAGTGACTGAGAATGTTTTAAAAAAAATTACTAGGCATAAAAACGTTGAAATCAGCAGGATCAGGTAATTTGTTCTCAACTCCTAAAAGAGCTGGCTGAGCTGATCTCTGGCCTGCTGACATTAACTTTTAATAAATCTGGGAACTTTGGGGGAATTCCAGAAGCTGGCATTCAAACAGGGCATGTGGTGACCCACGGGTAACTGCCTTGGATGGCCTTACATTGCTCCTGGGCAAAGTGATTGACAAGCTGGGAGAAAGGTATTTGATTAGGAGTGAAAAGGTACTAATGTAATGGATGTCTGCAGTGAAGTTTTATGGGAAATACTTGTAGTACAGGCTGTTAGATTTTTTTTCTTTAATTGGGATTTTGAATTTGCTTGGTGAAGGATTTAATATAATTTATGTTACGGTGTTAGTTTTTACTGTTGCAAAATACTCTGATTTCAAAGTCGTTAGTGATATGGTAAACAAGTACATTAAAAAGGAGTCACATGGTAAGGGTAAGGAGTTAGAAAGATGGTACAATTAGACCAAATGCTCTGCATTACTCAGTAAACCCAGCCCACTCAAAGTGTACCTTGATAATGCAGCTCCTAATGTGTCCACTGGAATCCAAAGCTGATTACGTATTTATATGTGGTATGAGGAGGAAAGTGGCTTAGAAACCATCAACTCTGATGAAGTTTTAAGGGCAAGATTGAGTTGTCTACCCCGAATTCTCAGTGTGAAGATGGTATGTCAAAAAACATCTTTGCTGTGTAAATGTGACGCTTGAGGCAGCAATGAGGGGTGACTTCTGTAGGTGATTCCGGTAGTTCTGTCATGGGGCTGCTCTAAGAGCTTGATGTGTTGCTGCAGAGCAAGGTGACAGAAACTAAAAGAGAGTAGGAAGACGTTTCTTAATATCTTTAAACGTTTGAGAAGTCACTTAATTAAATTGTTTAATATTTTCATACAGAGACAGTACTTGCCTAGTGCAGAAAGCCTTAGGGTACCAGCCCCTGAAAACTGCAGCCAGATTTCAACCTGGAACTGAAGTGCATGTTTTCTACAGCATAGGTGTCCGAGTAGTGGTGAGTGCTATCACTGAAAGCAGGCGTGCTTTGTCTGCCGATGTCTTCCACCAGGAACAGGCACTCTCCTGGAGACATTCAAGGTGTCTGAAAACAGATAGAAGTGAAAACCGGAACAGGGCACCAGGCTGTGTGGTTTTGTGTGTTCCCTCGGGGATTGCCATGTCTGAAACTAAAATTCAAATCTTCTGTTTCAGAAAAAATCCAAGAAATCTTCAGAGACGTTGACGTTTAAGAGGCCAGAAGGAATGCACCGAGAAGTTTACGCACTCCTCTACTCTGACAAAAAGTAAGAGAGTGAGAGCGTGTGCTCATCTGTGCAGGTTGGGAGGTAGCCTGGGCTTTTGGTGGCAGGGCAGCATCCACTTGAAATTATGGACAGTCTTGGTTCCAGATTCATTGCCCTTTGTTCTTGGCCCACTTGTGTTCCTCTCTTAGACTTTGATGTCCAGTGCCTTGCCTCTCTGCTCTGAATTTGAGGAATTTACTTTGTGTATGAGATGAATCGGGTACGGGCACAATAGGCTAGTGCAGACAAGGTAGTGTTGTTATCCTTCAATATCTAATCCTATTTGTTGGGGGAACTGGGTATAGCACCTGATTATTTTTTTTTCTCATCAGAGATTCTGCTGCAGCCTGTGTTTGGCTTGCTATGAATTCTGCTCTTGCCCCAGAGGACTCTTGCATGGCTTTCCTCGTGATTCTGTTCATCCATGCCGTGTGTTCTGTCCTCTGATGCATGTGACTTCAAATTTATGCAGTGAAAATTATTTCTCTGCCAGTATCTAACAGTCTTCTCATCCTTTCTACCTTAGTGGCTTTGGGCTGTGCTTTAGGTTATATCAGAGGTGATCTAGAGTTGGCTTAGAGGAGTTTGGAGGTAGGTGTTCTTATGCAACCCAGGATTGAAGCATCTTGGAGGAGCTGAACATATTAGCATTGCAGTCTGGGAAGTGCAAAACCTGGCAGAAAACTCAGGTTTTCCCACCCTAGATGTTTTGGTGGCAAATCCCACTCCAGAGTGGGAGTCTGAACTCTCTCTGGGTTTGCCCTGGGCTGCTTCCTGCTTCTCTTCAGCCAGTGCTTGTTTCCACCACAGGGATGCGCCTCCGCTGCTGCCAAGCGACACAACTCAGGGTTATCGAACTGTCAAAGCAAAACTGGGGTCCAAGAAAGTCCGGCCTTGGAAGTGGATGCCCTTCACCAACCCGGCGAGGAAAGATGGGGCGATGTTCTACCACTGGAGGAGAGCAGCGGAGGAGGGGAAGGACTACCCGTTTGCCAGGTTCAATAAAGTAAGTGGGAGCACTTCCAAACAGCAGCCTATAAACAGCAGCAGGGAGCTCCCCTTTGTCAGCCTCGTGAATGCCCAGACGGGAAGTTGGTTCTTTCAACGTGTGAAGGCTGAATTCGGTTTGGTAACTGCGTTTTAAATAGCAGCATGGCCTACAGCTGTGTGACCTCAGACTCTGGAGCCTCCAAATCCTTCAAGCTAAGCGGGCTCAGCGTGTGGTCAGAGCTTGCCAGAGTACCTCTGTGTCTCGGGTGCAGTAACTGATACGGCGAGGAGGCACTGTACCATTTAATTAACTTCTTAACCAACGTCCTCTCCCTGATTACAGGCTCTGGGTAGTAAAAGATACTCTATTCTGAGCGAGACATTGAAGTCAGAAGTCTTGTTATCTTGCCCAGGATGAAAAAATTCGCTTGTAGCTTGTTGGCCAAAAAGCTGGTTTGCAGCTTCTTGGCCAAATTCCAGCACAGATACTGAATTACACTGCGTTCCTCTGAAATTGCTCCTGTGGTATCGGCGTGGTGCAGTCCCCTGTTCCTTGCATCTTATGTTAAATTAGCACAATGTGTTGTTATAATCTCCTGCTGTCTTTTGTCCCAGATGTATCTGCTTTGAGTGGTTAGTGCTTTTGTGTGTATGCACAAAGGAAGCTACATCAAGATTTGTATTTCAAAGTCAGGACCTCAGAAATCAGGAAGGGACAGAGTTAGGGTGCCTCCATAACATAATTTAACCCTCTTCGTGATGCAAACCTGAAGAGGAAAAGAGAGAAAAAAAAAAAAGTGCGTGATCACATGATTCCACAAAAGCTCTGCTTGTGTATAACTGTATACAACATTTCAAGTTTGCAACCCACAGAGCGTCAGCACTAACAAAGCCCGGCTTCCTGCAGAGTTAAGTGCTTGGTTGACCTTGTATGTTAGAAGGCTCCAGCTCTGACTGATGCTTTCTCTTTTGTTGGGACGTTGGTAAGAGCCTCCTGTGGTATCTGTTCTCTGATGTCTAGGGTGGAAGTCTGAAACAGGACTCGCTTAGTCAAGGCACCTACCTAGCTGTCTGTGTGAGACTTTAGGAGCGTAATTGTCTCCAGGACTCTGCCTCTGTAACAGTTTTTGGCTGAGTTCAGCCAAGTTTATCAGAGGGGGCCATGCGTGGTGTTGAATTACATGATTCTTGTTTCCTTAACTTTATCACGTACCGTGAACTTACAGGCAGAGAAGTCTTCAGCAAGGCTGCAGCCTTTAGATTAGTGCTGCAGCGTGCTGCCAGCTGCACAGGCACCATTATATAACATTAGCAGCAAGTTGTTGCCCTTGCTGTGGATCTGTGGTTGAGAAGGTAGAAGGCACTTGTGGAGTTCTGCAGATATTTGCTGTGTCAGGGGAATTTTATTTTCTTTTCCAAGCTCTTCTGCTGGTTCCTTCATGCATATTTGATACCTCTGCCTGTGTCACTCACTCCCCTTGACACGAGCTCATTTTCCTGTGTAGTCACAGAGTTGTTCTGTGTGACTGTGTAGTCTTATTGGTCACTCAAGCTCTTTAACTTGGCTCCTGCAGCACTGCTCAGTTGTTTTGCCTTTTCTCTGTGCCCCCCATCTCCCACCCAGAATCCTTCCTATCTGTTGTGAAATAAGAGCGCAAAAGCAGCCTCACTGGTGTTGGAGCACAGGCTTGTCTCAGCCAACTTTTTCTTTTTGAGTACTGTTGGTAAAGGCTTAGAGAAAGAATATGAGAATACAGCAGAGGAGCGTTTCTTGCTAGCTTCTGGTGACGTTTAACTTGGGGCTTTCTGAACTTGGAATCTGTGTTTAATAATAGGTGCGTTCAGGGCAGCAATCTGCTGTGTGAATATTCTATGGCAACGAGTTCTGCAGGTTAATTTTGTGTGGTGTGAAAAGGTGCTTTCACTTTGTTTTAAACTGCTACCTAGGTGTTTCATTTCGTGCCTGTGAGCTCTTATGTTACAAGATGTAGTAAATTGTCCTTGCTATGTGCTGTGCTCCCCGTACTGTGACATGCATCTGCCCTTTGTTGTTCTCAATTATCCTTTCTGTAGAAATGGCAGGACTATGAGTGCATACTTCAGTTCTAGAAGCACGGCGGGTTTGTGCTTTGGCTATGTTTCTCTTTTTCTAATCATTTTTACCGTTCAGTTTGTCTTTTCACCACTGCTTAGCATTGTGCTGGTGTTTTCACAGAGCTGTCTCATGGCTCCACGATCTTTCCTGAGCAGTTTCAGCTAATTTAAAGCCCATCATTGTGTGAGTTTACAGTGTGAAATGTAGGACTGAGAGGGGTTTTCTGCACCATTGAATCTTCGTCTCGGCTCTTTCAGGCCCTGCACCATCCTGTCCCTTTCATAAAGCGATCAAGTTCTATTTGTCAAGCGGTTGGATTTTTCTTGCCCCCGTGCTTCCTTGGGAAGCTGTTTGTTCCAGACCCTCTTTGCTCCATTTCTCGCTTCCAGGTTAAATTTTCCATGCTAAATTGGCATTTTTTTTACAAGCCAATTTCTTTGTCTGTATTTCAGCTCTTCTTTTCTTCCCATGGGTATTCTCTTAATTCCACCCAGCGTACTTGAAGCTTGCAGTCAGATCCCCTTTCAGGCTTCCTTTGCTAGGTTCCTTTCTCTTCCAATCTGCCGAGGGAGGGCACGTTCCCCACCCCATTACTCATCCTCGGTGCTCGTCTCTGTACTTGTTCCTATTTCAGTTCATCTTCCCTGAGCATGGGTCAGCAGAGTTCGAGTTGGTATTCCAGACAAGGTCTTGGTGTGCAGCTGACACCCTGCCAGCTTCTGCTGGAAATCCTTCCTGGGAAGAGGGGGGTCATACTTGCATTTTCATGGCTGCGTTGCATTTGAACTGAGAGCTGTCTCGTGGTTGGCTCAAGCTTTGTGTCTCACGAGTGCTCACCTTCTCACAGGAGACTTGTTCCCAGTTGCATGGCCACAGGGTGCTAAAACCTTAAGTGAGTTGGATGAGCAACCAAGTAACTCCTAGAAGTTGCAGCTTTGAAGGGTACTGCACTGTGTGAACTGTCTGTGGCTGGGGAAGTGTTTGGGGAATTGCTTTTTGCTCGTCTCATTCCCTCCTATGACCAGGCAACTGCCATCCTCCTTTCCATCCACTGCAGAGGGCTGTGCTGGCTCTTTTCATTTATGTATGCTTCTCTAGAAAATATGTTTATCTTGAAGTACCCAGGGCATCCTTACAGTGTCTGATAGGATGGCTCTTCTCCTGGTGGAAGCGGTACTTGAAGGCTGAGGTACAGCTTGTCTCCAAGGGCTGTTCTTCACCTTTATGCTTCTGTGTGAAGCATAAAGATGGGAGAATGGGCCTAAAGATGCTGTTTGGGATTCACAAGGATGAGATTTCTGGTGTAGGACTCAGGAGGGCACAGAAGTGTTGAAGAGTGCGTGCGGCTTATGTGCACACAGTTTTTTTCTTGTGGAGGCAGGACCTGGTCAGGCAGACCAAGGTTCCGCTGCGGGAGTGGTGGGAGGGGTAAGGGAGAAAAGCACAGGCTTGTTTGAGCTGCTGCTTCACCGTGTGCTAGGGCTCACAGTAAGCTCTTGTATTGTTTCCTTAGTACTCATGTGTCACTGGTGTGCTTTTCAGAGCCTTTGTAGGCTGGAGGATGTGGTGTGGGTTTGGCACCTGGGATGGACAGTTTGTAGCTCTGCTGGGGAAAGGGTGGATGAGGAAGGGAAGGGCAAAGATTTTGCTGAGTTTACAGGCCTGGGTTGTACAGCACCCAGCCTTTCAATCTTCATGCTTGGTGTGGACAGTGCTGCAGAAGCAGTAGGTTGTGTATCAAAGCAAGAGGTATGCTAAAGGCTAGGAACCACCACTTCTTGTTTGTCCCATTCCTCTCAAGCAGTGAACATGTCCCAGCCCAGGCAGAGTGGGCTGTCAGAGCGGTTGATGTCAAAATATTGGTGCTGCTGTACAGGAAGAATGGAGGGAAGCTGGCCCAGCCTTGGTTTCACTGTCACGTTAGCCTGATAGTTGTGAAACCTGTTGTCAGGATGTGGGCTGGTGACTGCCTGTGTCTGCCACCTGAAATAGGTTTCAGCTTACCAGGCGGTAGTTCCTGAATGTCGTGTTTGTAGAGATCCCACATTGTTCCTTATCAATTCCTCTGCCTGTTCTGTTACCCTTCCTATCAGGGTCCTGGCAGTGCCTGCCTGATACTTTGGCCTCCTCCTGCTCTTGCTCTTGGCTGCAGGCTTTTGGCCCCTACCAGCTGGCCACGAGAGAAAGGCAGTGCTGTAATGAGCTGCCACGTTTTTCTCTTCCCTGCTTAGACGGTGCAGGTTCCCGTCTACTCGGAGCAGGAGTACCAGATGTATCTCCACGACGATGCATGGACCAAAGCCGAGACAGACCACCTCTTCGACCTGGCTCGGCGTTTCGACCTGCGCTTCGTGGTGATTCATGACCGCTATGATCACCAGCAGTTCAAGGTGAGTCCCAGGGGCCAAGGTGCTGCTAGCAACCTGCTGTTACGGCACGTGCGGGGCTTGCTGCACTGCAGAGAGCAAATTACCCTTTATATCAACTTAATTAGGGGAAAATAATGAATTATTGGCAGCAAGGAATATTGAATTTCCAGCACAGGGCATTGCTGCTTGTTTTGTTTGTAATTAAATCCACTGTGACTTGTGCTCATTCCCTGTTGCATTTTATTAGAAAGTTAGCTTTGTCCCTGCCAGGAGAACACTCGTTATTCCCTGAAGACGAGGCAGATGGGGAGTTTGTTTAACTGATTAAATAAGGGTCCTGTGTCCCAGTCCTGGCCCTGGCAGAAAGATCTTCTCCTGGTCCCCGGGGGATTGGGATTTTTCTCTTATACTACTCCTGATTTGTGATCTGACCAGCTGCAGGCTTCTGCTATTTCTCTGAAGTAGGGATCATTAGTAGGCTGAAGATGCAGCCCTAGTGTTGTGATCCCAAATCTCCTGTTTCCCTGCCTCTTGGAGACGCAGGGGAATGATATGGTTCCCATGGAACAGCTCCAAAAGCTGGAAGCTCAGGTGAAGAGCATGTAGCAAAATGGAATAACAAGAGTCCGCCCAGCTGGCCAGTCCAAACACCTTCAGTGCTTGCAGTGAGGGAACACAGCTCAGGCTCTGTGTAACGAGGGGTAATGAATGGTTGCAGCTGATACCTTCTTGGTTATGGCTTAAATAGCCATTGTCTGTAGCAGCTCGGAGGAGGCCTCTGGTGTGCTTTTCAGAGTTTCTTGGCCACAGATTTCCTTCTCTTGAGGCAATTACTCTTCTTACATCCTTTTATCTGGAGCAGTTCACTTCTGTAGTCTCCCTAACCCTCAGCTGTAATGTTGGACCCTCTGGTGGGAGTTCTTAAAGCAGTGGCTTTGAACTCCTGGCAGTTAATATGCATGGTTCAGAGGAACTCCCCCTTCCCTCTGGCTCCACAGGCTCTGACAAGGCTCCTTGCTGATCCACCACGTAGGTGTTGTTCCTTACATCCAGCCTGACATCCTGCATCCACTGGGTCCTTAGCTGCATCCTGTACAAGGTTTTGCTTGGTTCTTTCATAATGTTGTCCTCTTGTGACGTCCTCCACAGAAACGGTCAGTGGAGGACCTGAAGGAGCGCTATTACCATATCTGTGCCAAGCTGGCTAACATCCGCGCAGCTCCGGGCACAGACCTGAAAATCCCAGTCTTCGATGCTGGCCATGAGAGGAGAAGGAAGGAACAACTGGAAAGGCTGTACAACAGGACACCAGAACAGGTATCTGGGGGAAGAGAGCACCACTGCCCCACAAGAACTATGCCAGCCTTGAGTCAGTAGATGGGTGACATAGGCGGGAAAGAGAAAGGTGAGGCTGTTTTCTTGTCCAGTCTAAGTTCTGCTTAGAGATTAAGGAGCTGTGTGTTTCTCAGAGTTTGGGAGGGAGAATTATTTTCTGTCATTCATTCACTCTAATGACAAGTTCACATGTATAATGACTACTGGTCTTTCTCACCTTTATTGGCGTGCTGGTACTAGATATAACGACATGTTATGTCTGGGGCGGAGAGCCAGCTTTTCATAGCACTGCATTTGCAACTACAGCATAAATGAGGTTTTTTTTTTTTTTTACTCTCTATGCTCAGTCTCCTTGTCTGAAGGTGGGATTAATCAGTCATGGTTGCTGCTAAAGGGTGGACTGTGGATGTTGCCATACGTGCTAGTTTGTAGTTTGTAGACTGACACTGCCATGGATGCAGGGCGAGGCTGTGGAGCATAACGTGCTCTGCAATTCACATTGTCTTCAGGACATTAGGCAGGGGAGTTTAAAGGCATTTCCAGGCTGGTCCAGAGCAGAGCTGTTATCAGTAGATGGCCCCCTTGCATTGCTAGGCCTCCTTTGCTGCTCTCATTGCCTTTCTGTGCTCTGTCTGCAGGTGGCAGAAGAAGAATACCTCATTCAGGAGCTCCGCAAAATTGAAACCAGGAAGAAAGAGAGAGAGAAGAGAACACAAGATCTGCAAAAACTCATCACAGCTGCTGACACCACCACTGAACAGAGACGTGCCGAACGCAAGGCTCCCAAGAAGAAGCTTCCACAGAAGAAGGAGACAGAGAAGCCTGTAAACATTTTTTTTTTTTCTCCCCATTTTGTGCTCTGTCTGGGTGGCATGTGCTTGCTTCAGCAATTATAGCAGGATCAGGCTTCCAGCTTTTTAGGGGAGAGTGGCTGGTGGATGCCTTCTGGCAGATCTGTTTTTGGATGATTTTTTGGAAGGCAGAATGGTCTGTCCAGTCATTGTCAAAGAACTCTGATACGCTCTCTGTCTCCCTCCCACTTGAAAAGTGCCAGTTTAAGTCACGTTTTCCTTTCCCTACCTGAGAAATGGGATGAAATGGTGTCAGACAGCCATTTCATGCCTCATGGCAGAGAGAAACATCTGTCTCTGCTTCTCCAAAGGGTATTTTGGTACTGCCGTGCAGGGTTGTCACACAGACCTGTTGTCTGTCACCTGCTTCCTTTTCTTGGTCTGTGTTTCTCCTCCCTTCCCTATTCCTGGGTCTCAGGAGCATCTCCCCAAGCTCAATATGTGTACCTCAGCTGTGATCAGAGCAACCCTGTTAGGTTACTGTGTCCAGTTCTGGGCTCCCCAGTACAAGGGAGAGACATGAACGTACTGGAAAGCATCCAGTGGAGGGCCAACAAGATGACCAAGGGACGGGAGCACCTGTCCTATGAGGGGAGGCTGAAAGAGTTGGGACTGCTCAGCTTGGAGAACTAAACTCAGCACCTTTGGTAGAAAGGAGCTGTTGCAGCATCTCAGATATTTCCAGCTAGTCCCTAGAAATTCCTGTCCATCCACACTGTCAGCAGAGAGCACTTGTCATCTTCCTCCAAAAAGGGTCTGTGCAGAGAAGGGAGAAAATTAATGAATACTGGACAGTTACTGTCAAACTAAGTGTGCCTAATAGCCACCGCTACCATAAAACTCCCCCCCCCACCTCCACCTTACCCCAGCCCACATTATGAATACAGTGGCACTGGGGACATTGCACATGGAATTCCCATGAGGGCTGATCGGGTAAAGCTCACCCGTTGCTGGCTTATTTCCCTCTGAATAAAGGAGCTTTTCATTGGTGGTAAGGGGGGGAAAAAAAAAAGGGTGGTGATGGAGAATGGAACTGGGAGGATGCTGAGGATGCCAAGGTGAGGGAGGCTAGCCCGAAATACTGCCTGTGGGGCTGGTGCCTGTCTGTAGGCTTGCACTGGATAGGCACGCCAGGGTGGGCAGAGAAGCAGTTTCTGTTGTTGCACTAGCATCATTTCAACCATGACAGAGTCCATTAGGAGTCAATTACCAACCATAGCCGGGAAATGTTAAGAAAAAAATTGCATTTTAACTAAGAATTTGAATCGGGAGCTGCATCAGCATCATTTCAACAAAGGAAAATCATTTACCAAAGAGTCAATTGAGGTTGAAGCGTTTACAGCATGTACAGGCACGCAAGGCAAAAGAACCCATTTAATTGCTTCTATGCTGAGTGCAGTCAGAGTTGTCTCAGCTAAGCCAGCCATCCTGATTTACCCTCACTGCTTCTGTCAGGGTGTTCAGCAACAGGCTGGGGGAGCAGAGTTCAGGGCATCTGAAAGCCAACCTTCATCCCCAGGAAGCAGGGAGGATTGGTTTTGGATTGCAGCCCTCTCCCTCTATTATATTATTTTATATCCTCTATACAGGGAGAGAGGCTGCCACCTCCAAAGCTGAAAGAGAACCCTTAAGATTTCATGAGCCCTGTTGGTAGTTAAGAGATTTACTTTTTCCACTGTGGGCATGCTTAGAAAACTCTTCCTGGTACCTCTGTTGTCTGGGCTGACCACAGATTATGATAATTTTTTTTATGCCCAGCTGTGCACAGAGGTTTCTCAGCTTGTTTCACAGAGGATTTACAATTGGAAGCCCAGATTTAGAGAACTCATGGGCTGTTTCGGTCAGTGAAATGGGCAGAAGGTAAGGATGGCACTGTGCGAATATGTGGATGTTAGTGCCACCATTTAGGGTTAGGGTTTACGCTTGTTGGATGGGTGCAAGGCTTTGTGCAGAGCAGTGTATTTAAAACAAACCAGCAAAGTGCTTAAGCTTTCTGAAGATATCTATAATTGGAGTACTTTTCTCAGTGAGTTTGCTTGGGATTTTCCTCTTTCCTCAGCTCTGACATGTGGCCACGGCAGGTGGTTCTCTGTCATAGGAAACAGTGTTTCCCCTTCAGATAGCGTCTCTATCAAGTCTTGTGTTTTTTGTTTCCTCCATCAACACATCCTGTTTCGATCTCTTTCAGGCCGTTCCTGAGACTGCTGGCATCAAGTTTCCTGACTTCAAATCTGCAGGTGTCACGCTGCGAAGCCAGAGGGTAGGCTGTTGTTCTGGTCCCCTGGGACCTCTGTTAATATCTTTCAGTCTGCCTGTTCTCCTTTTATAGCTAAAGAAAGTCAAGATCTTGCCTCTAAAATAAGAAAGGAATTCTGTAAATGTGGAGACTCAGAAACATGGAATGCGGGCTCTGTGAAAGCCAGCACATCGCCTTGCAGAGGCACCTGAGCTTGTTGTGTTTGTTGCTGGTGTGCCCGCTCTGCTGTTAGGCACACGTGACAGACCCAAACAGAGCTGTCTGCTCCAAGCACAGCTTGCAGCCAAACGTAAAAGGGCTTGTAGAGCACACGCGTTAATAGATGAGAAGGCGAATTTAAGAACTACATGTTCAGGTTGTGACTTGAAAAAGGGAGAGATGTAAACGCATCTGACTTTTAGTCTTTTTATTACCATTGTTTAGCTTTGGAAAATATTTGTGGGAAAAGCCCCTTTGTTCGTCCTGTCATACAGATATCCGTGAGAACAGAACTTGCTGTTCTATCTGCAAGACTTGAGGTCTGTATCTTAGCGACAGCTTTTGGGATACAGAGTCAGTTAAACCTGCCTGCGTGGCTGCATGTTTTTAGAGGGGTTTTAACAGTAAAATCTCGTTTGCCTAGTACAAATGTTTTTTTTTTTTTTTTTCCTAGTAAAAAAAATAATAATCCTTAGTTACATTATTGCAGCAAAGGTGGAGAAGTAAGTTCCGTGCCCTCACTTTTTAGATCGCTTTTAAAGAACATTTTATGGGATGTTGTTTTGATGTCAGAACAGTTTTAGATCTTGCTGGGGATGCCCTGGGGCTGTTCATAAAAACGTGTTGGGGATCATGCTGCTTTGACTTGCAGGTGCACATGCGTGTTAGAGGTGGTTTGTGCCTGCAAAGCCACTGCTGCGGGACCCCTTTAGTATGGAAGTGCCACCACCTGCAGGTTATCTGTGTAAGCAAGGGGCTACAGCCTTGAGAAACTGGAGAGACAAAAAAAAAAAAAGCAAGTGATGGGCAAGACTGCAGTGCCTGTGTTGAGATTTATGGAGATGTGGCAGATGTGTTCTCCGGCACTAAGATAAATAGAGTAATTTATGGAGATTGATTTGGATTTTGAAAACTAATAACTGATGGTTGATTTTTCCTGTTTTTTTTTTTTTTTTTCTCCTGCAAAAGAAGCTGAGCAATAACCTGTCAGTGGTGGAACCATATGGCCAAGTCAGCAGCCTTTTTGTGTGCTGAACAGGCCAATTCAAATCCCAGCCTTTGCAAAAATGGGTGCTGCATGCTTCTCCCTGTTCTCTGTACTAGTTACAAAATGCAGCAATAAGCTGAGGCATGGCAGTCTGATTCAGCAACATTCAGTCTGCAGTATCCAAGCTCCTGGGATGACATAGGGCAGCTTCTTGTGCTCTGCTTGAAAATTTCAAGCAGGTAAATCCTGCTGTTAGAAATACCAGTGGTTTGCAAATTTAAAAAGACTGCAAATCACTGATCTAGGTGAAAAAAAACAATACTTCCATGCTTGGAAATGGGAGTCCTGCCTCCCGCCCAGCCAAATGAATTCGTTTGTGGTCGTTAGTCAATCACGTGGGTTGCTTATTCAATTCTTCTCCTTTTTTTAAAAATGGGAGCTAATAGATTTGTTTGCTTCACATATGGGCGATGGGGAGAATTAATTACATGAGGTCAGGACAGGCCTTTTGAACTGGAGAGAGATGCTGAAGTGCTAAGTGGTATAAAGTGGAGTTGACTATCCGTGCTAATATGAATATTTTACTTGTGGGTTTTCTGTGACAAACCCTCTACACAGCAGTGGTGTTGCATTGATAAGAGTGGGAGCTGGCTAGGACTAGGTGAGGAAATGGGGTGCTGTGCTGGAAACCTGTGCTCTGGCAGCATTCAGCATGAGATATTTTGCCCTGAACACATCGGAAAATGATTTCTAAAGGCTTGTGATATCCTGCAGTAAGTTCTTTTGCCTGAGGACCTGAAGGGTTCCTCACCTAAAGGCTTCTATTGTCCTCTTTTATTTTGTACTTTGCTACCGTGCTTTACGCCTTCATAGTTAGGTGAAGTTGGATTTTGCACTGAGATCAGGGACTCAACCTCTGTCAGGTGTGAAAAATGTATCACACCATCCCAAGGATAATAGCAATTGCTCTTTGATTAAAGAGATTCTTTTCTTTCCCAAGGATTTACAATTAGACTGATAAGTTAAAATTAATATATAGAAATTAGTCTTTGAAGAAAAAGTTAGCAGTCTGTATTCTGCTAAATTTGTTCCCAGTAGCTTTTATGACAATAGCCCAGGCTTTTCAAATTCCCCCTGTTGTTAAAGCTCACAAAAATCTTATGCGCAGGCTGAATTTGAAGACTTTTATTTTTTCTAGGATTAATGGTCACTTACAGTCATTATTCTTCATAACTGAAAGTTTCTCCTTCAGCAGATGCTGAAGAGTAATCTCTTCTCCAGTGAGTTCGACAAGCTGCCTTCTATCACAATGGCTTCAGTCTCCTATTGTTCTCCATAGGGCTGTGGCCACAGGCAAAGAAGGCCACAGCCCCTGTGCCCTTGCTCTGCATGGGATTTCCCCTCTGCCTCCTGACAGCACAGATTGCAAGGCTCTCTAATGGCAGGAGGAAGCTGGGCATTATGAAAAGCTTCATCTTAATGCAAGTCAGTGCATTGCCTTGGTGCCACGGAGAACAGGAGGCAGCAGCAGATGTTTGGGAAGGGGGTAAGCTTTTCATGAGTTTCCTGAAAAGGAATTTTTACACCTTTGCCGTTGCTGTTAGTAAAACTGTGTTATGAAAATAACACCAGGAATGTATTATTAATTCTAAATGCTGCTTCTAGAAAACTTCCTGTTATACCAGCTCGGCTCAGCTGGGAGGGCAGAAAGCCAAAGAGCCAGAGGAAATGAGAGATGAGTAGGGAATGTGTAGAGGGAAAGGAGAGGAAGAGACTAAAGGGAAAGCAGGGAGCTACGAGAAAAGCTTTGCTGAGGGCCTGCCTAAGGGAAAGGAAAATGGGAGCTATTAATCTTGAATCTTTTCCAGGACTCAAACAAACCAACAGTAACCGCACATTTGTGATCTGGGCGATGCCGTGCTTCTGTAGGGCAGAGCTGAGTTTGTTTTGAACTCACCACAGTGTTTCTGTACCACGTCGTGTTCAGCTTTCAGTTTAACCTTTGACTGCATTGTGTTCAGAGCACTTAGCTTTCGCATACTTAACATCTCCTCAGAGTGTTTTACCTCGGGTTGCTCATTTTCTCTCACAGCTTTAGCTGTGAGGTTTAGGTTATAATTAGCTACTGTCATTGAATAACCACATCAGGGTTTTTAAGAAGGAAGATGATGGATGGAAAAGGTTAGACGTTTCTCCTTATTCCTGCATGTTTGGGGTATTGGTCTGTGTCCTCGCCCTATTGTCACAGGTTTGGAAACTGAGGAGCTGGAAGAGAATTGATTGAGCAATGTCTCATCCGGTAACAAAACAAAACTTGAGGGTAAAAAGGCTTTTGTAGAGATCTCAGCCCACAGCAGGGACTGAGGGATGCTCCAGCTCAGTCATTCAGAGCTGGCCACCGTCTCTCAGAAAAGGCTTTCAGCCAGCAGCCTGACCCTTTCTGCTAACTAGCATCTTGTAGACAAATTGCCTGTTGAACCAATTAAAAAAAGTAGAGGAAGGAAAATTTCAAGTACAGCTTTAGTACCCATTGATTCAAATTTTCACACTCACCAGCTTTTAAATATTTATTAGCCAGCTGAGCATTTTTGTTTTTTAGCACTGATTAACGAATAAGAATTTACTGTGGTAGTGGGGGGCGATGCATACGTGTGATTTCTTTTCCTCTTTTTTTTTTTTTTTTTTCTCCTTTTCCCTTGGAGTATGAACCGAGTGCTTACTACTGCTCCAGGATGAATGATGCTTGAGGGGAAGATGGGGTTGTATGTGTGTTTATTCTCTGTATTTGATCTGACCCACAATTAAATGGCCAAGCACACTGCCTGTTTACTCTGCGTCGCAGGCTGTTGGCTCTGCTCCTTGCCTGTCATTAATGCAAACCCAGACCTCATCGGCTGTGAACATGTGAAACATCTGTCTGTCCTCCTGTGATCAATACCGTCCCTTCAGAGGCTTAGCTTTGGAAGCAGTTCCATAAAATATCAGTTATTTTTATTTGGATTTGATAAATTTAATTACTTGCAGCAATTAATAATGTATTTGTTTTGTATCGATTGCGGTCCAAGGCATCCTGGTAGGACAGTCTGATGGAGATCAGCATTCCCTTATTAGTTAGGAAAGTTTATGTTGCCAGATCCGACCTTCCCATGGATTAGTTAGCTGAAATGTGCTTGTTGCTTCTGCTAGCAGTTTTTCAAGAGTGGAGTTGTAAATTTTGCACTCTTTGCAAGAGTGGGAGAGAGTAATTTCCATGGGGAGCCTGACAGAGGCATGAGAGGAAGGTAGTGTCCTCATTTCTGTGAATAAAGTTATGAACAAATGATGCAAGCTGGATCAAATTAATGTTGAGGCATTGCCATCTCTATGTTGTATTGCATGCCCTTTAATTAGGGTTAAGTGAGTGCTGGTGCGTTTCCTAATTAAATGCATGTCTGTAAGGAGTGAAACGAGATGAAAATATCGGAGTATTTATAAAGAACAACAAAAGGATACAAAATCTTAAATGAAGTAGGGAAGGTGAATCCAGCACCCTTCCTTTGCTCTCGTTCTTAGCTGAGCTGCAGGGCAGTTAATGTTAAATTGCTGGAAGAAAAATTCATCTGTCACCTCTTTGGAAATCTGCTGTGGGAAAGCATCTGGACCAAAGCCTTAGTAGGCTCTCAGGTAAAAAGAACACACTCTGGATGCGGTAATGGGGTCTGCTAAAATAAATTATAGTTCTGGAAAGGACAGTCTTCTCAGGAGGTGGACAGGCTGTAGCTAACAAAGAAGAGGCGTGTTGCTTCTGTGTTGGATCATCAGCTACCAAACGCTGGGCAGCACCAGGACTTGGGGACCTTTGTCTGCCAGTCCTGGATGGATTTGAAATGCCTTTATTTTGTCACCTTTGTGTGCACATAGTGACAGTCTGGGTGTCATTTGTCAGGCACCCTGATTGTATGTAACTCATGCGAAGCAACTTCTACATTTCTTTTTTCTTTCATTAGCTTAACCAGTATAATGATTGGAGCGTAATCAGTCACTGTGCTTTTTTTTCTTTTTGTATTTGTGTGAGCGTAGTTTCAGTTAAATTATTTAAAGGAAAAGCAACATAAATTCAAGACTAAGTGCATGTTTTGCTAGTTTCTTGGGTGTGTGTCTGATGTGGGAGTTCTCACAATATCCTTGTGCTTTGTGAGGCTGTCATCACAGTGCCACCTCCTTTCTTAGAGCCCTCCCTGTAACCACAGCACACGTGTCTGTGCTTTTTATTTGGTTAGGGACCATGCAGCCATTCCTGGGAGTCACCTTTACAGGCTTCAGCTTGATTTTACACCTGTACAGAGCAGCAGGGCAGGGTTACCTGGGAATCTGCAGGTCTGTAGTGTGGTACTGCTAACGTGCTTTTAATGTAAAACACCGTCCAGTAAAAATATCCTTTGCATTTCTTTCTTCTGCACCATGTATTTTACTGTTTTTTCCCTATGCAAACACTTCCTGTAGCCCTTTTATTTTCACCAGACTTGTACTGTATTTACTTAAGGCACAAGGCTTTTAAGGGGAAGGATTGCCATCTCCTAAATGACAGGCAGCCCTTTCACGGTGTGAGTTCTTTGTCTTCTCAGGTGCCTTGTCACAACCTGGATGCCAAACTGGGAGAAAACTGACCCTGTTTCCAGGTTATTCATGTTGATTCCAAGTTATTCTCCTTGTAGAATCATAGAACGGTTTGAGTTGGAAGGGACTTTAAATCATTTTGTTCCGACCCACCTGCCATGGGCAGGCACACCTTGCACTGGAGCAGCCACTTGTGCTGGATCAGAGCATCCTGGGGGGAAAGGGTAAGATGGTACAGAAACCTTGAAGACCTTTTTACCCGCATGGGTAAAAGCTCATCGTGTTGAGCCATTGATGCTTCAGGACCTTTGGCCCCTTCGGGAAGTCTCTCAGCTTTACCCCTGAGTCAGTGCTATAGATGCATAACGGTGCAATAATGTTTCTAGGATCAATGAGCTGATTCCTTGCCATGTGCCTGAGTGTTCTGTGCTTCTCTGGGACCTGTTGGCCTCCATCATCCTTGACAAAGCTATTACTAGGTATATTCCTCTAACAAGTAAAACTGGTTTAATTTACTAGGAGGATTCAGGTACAGAATTTATGTTTATGCACAATTGGTTTGGGAATTTGTGAGGTATGTCTTACTTCAGTCTAAAAAAAAACACCCTGAAATAACCATTTACATAAGTTAATACAGACATGTTTTCTTCTTAAAAGGTTGGTTTATTTAGCATTAAGCCTCACTGATGGAGCAAGTCGATGGTCACGTGCCATCCCAAAGTGATCATTGTGCTTAATGTGTTACATAGCATAGTAGAGATGGCAGAGCAGTACGATTTTTTTTAATCCTAAATCTTAGTTTGGCAGATCAGCAGGCACTGACGTAAGGCATGGGGTCTATGGCTGTAAGCTTGGGCAGGGGGTAGCTTATATGCTCATTGAGGCAGGGAATACCTGTATAATTTCAAACTTTTCTTAGTTTTGCATATATCCGTTGCAATTACCCATCCACTTTTCATTGTAGGACTTTAGTTCTGAGCAGTTAAGCACTTCAAATTTCCAGAAATGTGCACATTCATACCTGAAATTGAATTTCTCTGTTGGGGTTTTTTAAAATTCTGGAGCTCTAAGGCGAGAATACTTAATGTGGTTCTTCCCTGAGTCTTAAAACTGTGCAGAAGTGGAGAGGCTCTCTGCTCCTGCAGAGTAGAGCCATGCAGACGGGAAAAGGTTGACCTTCTTTCCCCATCTTCAGCCAGAAAATGCAAAAAGCATTATTCATCTGAAACTTCAGTGCTCCTTCTTCCTGGAAACCCACTAAGCAATTCAGTACTCTAAAGACATCCATGAAGAAAGTGCCTAATGAGAAAGTTTTCTTGAATTGCTGCTGAAATCCATGAAGAAGGTGGTTTTCAATGTCAGTGAGCTGTATTATAATGCTGAACAACGGTACTGGTGCATAAAACCACAGTTTATAGCTGTACAGACACAGGTCAGAAGTGTGGAGTTGTTAGGATTAACGGTTTTAGGACAGTCATATTGTTTAGGGGTGGGGAATGGTGAGTTTAAGGAAAAGACTGACTTGAATTAAAATGGATTGAAGTGCAGCATCAGGGAGCGTGCATATAAAATGTCTGAGTAACTGCTGATAAATCATTTTGGTGAGAGACCAAACAAAAAGTTTCGGCACCAAAGTGGGACTTTTTGGATGCTGTGAGCACCAAAAATGGAACATTTACGAGGAAAGCAGTAAACTGAGAGAGCAGAATGTTTTAAGATGACCGCAGAGATGGAATCACGTGTGGGATCCAGCTGAATCTGTCCTTGTAGATCGTGCAAACCCATCCCATTCCTAATGCAGATGCCCATGGCAATCTGTACCTGCCAGGTGGTGGTGCTGGCCAGGAGAGGAAGGCACACCAGGGCAGTGTGCTGCAAGCTCTGCAGTTGTGTAGGCTTCATTACTCTTCCAAAATATGCTCAAATACATTTATGACTACGCTTAGAAGTATTACCATAAATCATGAAAATTGAACGACAAACACAAACAAATGAAGCCAGTCTATTTGGGGAGGCTGTATTTTCAGTTATTTCTTACCATGTTTGTTCATCTAATGAATTTGGCCAATTAACAATTAATTTGCAGTAGGTCTCCCAGTCATTAGTGTGAATTAGCGAGGTTTTGTTGGCAGAACGTTAAGTAAAGGCGTAGAAAATCCTGCATCACCGAGAAGCTCGAGGGGACTCGGCCGTGAGAGCGTTCTGCAGAAATCTGGCCAGCCCCAGGTCTGCCCAGCCCTGCGCTGAAGTGAGGTGGGTGCTCTGCTCATCTGTTCAAGCTGCACGACCCAAATTCCTGAGCAGTGCCCTCCTCCTTCAGGGGAGACTCTGCACAGGGGGGCTCTGACGCCGGGGCTCCGTGCTGTTGATTCACGCAATTTTCTGTAGCCCTTTATTTATTTTTCTCTTGATACACACAATTCATGTGTTTAGTGCAGGTTGTTTATAGCCAGGACAAAAGATTGCAGTCCTTAAATCAAAAGCGACGTTGGTGTAATTATAAACACAGGCTGGTGGAGCAAACAGGGCTGTAGGGAGAGGCTGTCAGAGGAGAAGAGCATCCGAAATATAGTAACCTCAAAAATCCCAGCTAATCAGTTTTCTGACTAGAGCAATCCGTTTCCCGGGTATTATTATTACATGGGGACTTTAAAGATAATAAATAACAATAATAGTCCTGTGTAAGGAAGGAAAGAAAAGGGCAAATGCCATTCACCTCGGAAGCTGTGGTTGCTTGCTGGAGTTCTCCGAGGAACATCTTTTTCCTCAGCCCCTGCAGAGGGCTGGATCCGTGACAATGCCAAGATCATCCCAGGAGCTGTGGCATGAGCAACGAGACTGCCCTGGGTGGTGTTTTCAGTAAGGCAGAGACGGGGCCTTCACAAACCACACGTCCAGGCTCACACATCCATAGCCAGAGAGCTGTTCTGTGTGCTGTGGTCCTCGAGGGCAGCTGAGGCATCGCTTCCAGCACGCTGCTGCATCTGTGGCCACCTGCTGCAAACACCAGCACAAAGAAGGGCTTGCTGAAGTCAGCCTGGGCCTGCCCGAGCCTCACGGGACACAAAGAGTTCTCCCCTGCAACACGGCAGCCCAGCTAACGGACCCTGGCTAACAGATTATCAGCAGCGTTTGAGTAATAGACTGCTCATTTAGTTTTAATACATTTTGCATAGAGAGCAATCAGCCTTCATCAGTCTTAGAGATGAATTGGCTTAGCCAGCTAAATTCTAAAGATATTAGTCTGACAGCAGCCACATAAATCATAACATTTTCTTAATGATGGTAAAATTAAAATATACTCTTGCTTTGAGAAACCAATGAAGCCTTCCTGTTGGCAGGCCGGATCCTCCTGCCTGAATTAAAAGGAAGCTTAATTGATGTGTTTTTAAACTAAACAAACAGCCCCGCTCCTCAGCATCCCCAGTGTTCCTTTCTTTGCAGTTAAATAACCTCATCCTGCCTCTCCCCGCCCCATCCTCTGATCTGCAGGAGCGTGAGTAAAGACCTTGGCTCAGTGTTTGTTGACCGGGCTCCCATCAGACGTGAGCAGGACACACATGATGTTCCACCCGAAGGCTTTGCTGGAGCAGTCGTGTGTATTGCTAATAGTTCCTTGAGCTCGTGAGAGCCTCCTAGGGGAGCAGCTTGTGCTCTTCCTACAGCCAACAAACCCAGACCTCCTGTCTATCATCTCCAGCCCCAGTTCTCTGCGCTTCCTTTTTCCTCTCCATAAAGATTTGGTCTCTGAAGTATGAAATTCAGTGCTGTGCAGAAACCCCAACGCTGAGCCAGAGACCCTTGGGGTATAAAAATAGGACAGAGGTGGCCTCCAGTCTTTACTCTTGCGGCTGTTTGCACAGGGGTAGATTTTCTTCTTTCCCTAATGCTCCTTTTGCATCCCTTGGAGCAGGCATTTTTCTTTGAAATTCTCCCCTGGTGGTAGACCTTGTCCTTTGCTGGAGTCTATTGTGGTGATAATATCCAGCAAAAGGATGAGATGCTTTCTAGAGCAGACTGTGAAAGGCCTGTTCCCCGGGGTGCTGTGTAGCAGCTGTACTCTGGGTTTTTGTCTGAAAAGATGGGATGGAGAAGGCAGGTTTTCCAGCCTTGCACTGGGTTGTGGAGCTGCGATGGGCCATATCCAGCTGTGGCAGGGTTAAGGTTGCTGTTCTCACCCCTTGGGTGTGCAGGTGCAGCATTCCTGCTGTCTGAGGAACTCAGAAGGTGCAGGTGGTGTCTGTTGTTTTCATTTCAGGGCTTGCTCTGGGGCAGCACTGCAGGAAAGGTGTGTAATCTGGGAAACTGATACTGGGCTGTCTGTTTTGGGGAACTTTAACCAGTGGCTTACGGGATGTAAGGCGACCATCACATCCAGTTTTAAGGTGCTGTAAAGAGTGGCTCCTTCCTAGGCCCCTGATGCAGGCTCATGGTTGGCTTGGCAGACGCTGGGGCTACTGATCCATAAGCAGGGTGGCTGCGGGCAGCTTTCACCTCTCGGCTGTGGAAAGGGCAGCTGGAGGCTTTGTTAGGGTGGTGCTGCAGCTGTGGGGTCACCTTGCAGGGGCTGGATGCGGAGGGGCAGCCCGTGGAGGTGTTGCAGCGAGGTGTTTGAGGCTGCTGTGCTGTGACTCAGCTCTCCCCTGCTCTGCCTTTTAGTATCATCGAGGAAAGGATGTGCTTTCGTTCGTTCTCGGCTGTATCCACGGGGCTCGGAGCCCTGTTCTCCCTGCCATATTGTGCCAGCTGCGTTCGTGCAGCTTGTAATCTATTAAATGCTTGGTCTGAGCAGCCAGCACTCCTGCCAGAGCCCAAATGAATGCAGAGGAAGGACCCTGCTAAGTGTATGCATTCTTCCTCTCCTGGCCAGCTCCGCTTGCCTTTCATAGCTCACATCTGATGCTTCCTCTCTCACCTAGCCCCTTAGCTCCGATGTAAATGTGTGTTCACACTTCCGCCAGTCAAGTAACTGTGCTCTCTCTGTCTCTCCCCTTTGTTATAAAGCCTGCTCTGTAAATGAATCCCACAGGTCTGGGGCTCAGCAGGTAAAAGGAGAAGTGAGTCTGTTAGCGCATGAGTCTAATCAGGCCGGCTAAAGCGAATAAAGTAGGGCAGCGTTGCACATTAGCCACTGTGTAAATGAGCCCTTTGATGGGCTGGGCACCGCGGGAGAGGTTTTGAAGCCAAGAAGAACTTTTGTTGTTAATTCAGTGACACATGGAAACTGTAAAACAGCGTGTCTTGCACACACACGAGAGAGAAAATAAAAGCCCTCGCGACCAGGCTTTTCAATACCTGCCCTCGGACCTAGTCTGAAAACTTTCAGCCCCTGTCTCCTTCTCTTACCACTTGATTTTCCTTTCTCTCCCTTTCTTTTTTTGTTCCCCCTGCACTATAAAAAGAAAAGCTCTCTTGCCTTTTGAACTAGACGGCTGTGAGTGAGGGCTATCTCTGAGCTGTGTGGCTCTGTTACCTTTGTGTTCCAGATGAAACTGCCAAGCTCGGTGGGACAGAAGAAGATTAAAGCCCTGGAGCAGATGCTGATGGAACTCGGAGTAGGTGAGTAAAGGGGGCACGCGAGAGAGAAAGAGACACACAGAGCTAGCCTTTGTTCTTGAGATGGGCTATTTTTTCCCCTAGTAATACAGCCAGTTTCTTGAATAACAGTATGTGAATGGTTTTTAAAATATTTTATGTGTTTAAAAAAAAAAAAAGAAAGAGAGAGGGTAAAAGCCAGAACAAGATGCACAGGGTTTTTTTCTTTCCTCCCAGTAGAAAAATGTTTTAAAAGACCCTTTGTTTCTCTCTTGTTTGGGCCTTTTTAACCATCAAGAGAGGCAGCACAGTATTAGGAAGGCAAATCTCAGCCTTGCCGGGAGAGGTACTTCTAAGTGTGTTAGTGACCATGGCACGCGCATTGTTCAGGGCTGCCCTGTCTTGCTTTCAAGCTTCGTTTCCTCTTAATTTACTGCTCACGGTGGCAAGTCCAAAATGCGTCTGGGACTGTTCATCCCCCCTTTATAGGCTGCATGCTGTGTGAAAATCTGGAGCACCTCTGCTGAAAGGCAAGTAAACACACATCCCTCACTCTTGAACTCTAGTGTCTTAGCAGCAGCAAGAAGGGTTTGCTTGCCACGTACAATACCCACTCGTAGTCAGAGGGGAAGCGGTGCAGCCCATGGTCAGCTGCTGCCCTCCATGCAGCAAGTGTGGTTCGCAGGTACTACAGGTCCCAGCATGCAGTGCCCCTTGATTAGACACCTGAGGTCCTTTTTCCCCTGCATTGTGTCTGCAGGAATTAAAAAAAAAAAAAAAAAAAAAAAAAAAAAGCCTTACGGTGATTTATAAGAGCTGACTGAACCCGCTCCCAGCCCTGACTTCTTTCTGTTAGCTCTTGTTAGTTTTTTGGGCCAACTGGTCTGTGGCTTGATACGTTGCCTCAGAGACTGTGTGCAGTTTCGAAAGCCTCCTGTAGCTGGTAAAAGCAGCTCAACCCGGGTGATTTCCCCTCTCTGCTTTAAAACTAAGGGAGTTACTGTCATTTTTTTTCCCGTTAAAAGCAGTCCGTAGCCCAGGGAAAAATAGGTAGATCTTTTGACTGACAATAAAGGAGAGAGAGATGGAAGGAGATTAATTGGAGTGTAAAAGTGTTTAGTGGAATGGCAGGATTGAAGCTGAAAGAGTGCCAGCTGAGCTTGCTAGGGAAGCCTTTGGAAGGATCTGAGTGCCTCTTAAAGCCCACTTTCCCTGAGGGTAAGGAGGGGTTTCTGACTCCCCACTCCAGCTTTATAAAATGCACACATCTCAAGGGTTTCCTGGAGCTCCAGCCCTGTTGTGCCGCAGAGCGCAGAAAAACCACCTGGGCTTTGTGTGGGTGAACACATTGCTAGTGGTTTGGGGTCATGAGGCCAGGGCCCTGCTGCAGCAGGACACATACACAGAGCTTCATCCTTTTCCAGAACACGCAGCTCTTCCTGGCTCTGTGTGTGTGATTGCAGCAGAACACGAGGTGCAGGGTGGTCTGCCAGCCCCTGCCACCAGTCGTTCGGGTGCCTCAGCCCTGCTCTGGAAGGAGCAGTGTTGAGAGAGCTCAGCCCATCTGCTCCTTGTTGGTGCGTGCACAGGGGACACCAGGAGCTCTTCTGTTTTCTGCAACAGTGTCTAAGGGCTCGCTCCCATTATATGAGCCCCTAGGGAGCAAGGTTCTGCCTTCTGGGCTGATCTGATCTCAGTCTTTCTTCACCCTTCACTTGGTGAGTCCTGGACTTAGCAGGTTCACCCTTAGTCCTTGGCCAGAGCCAAAGGACAGCCTGGAAATTCCAGGTGTTCAGCTGTTCTGGATGCTAGTTGCTAAAGAACCCCATGATGGGAGTGAGGCTCCTGGCACATCCTTGTGGGAGTGAACTGGGCAGCCAGGACCTTTCTGGGGATCTTCTGACACGGGGTTGCTGCTCCGGGTGTTTAACAGGACTCCTTTTTCTCCCTAGATCTCAACCCGATGCCCACGGAGGAGATCGTGCAGATGTTCAACGAGCTGCGGAGTGACCTGGTGCTGCTGTACGAGCTGAAGCAAGCCTTTGCCAACTGTGAATATGAGCTGCAGATGTTACGGCACCGCTATGAGGCGCTGGCCAAAGCTGGCAGTATTGGCCCCCTCAGTGCCGAAGGTGCCCACCCAGATGGCCAGGCAGGGCTCGGCATGGAGGAGGGCAAGGGAGATGCCAAGGACCAGATCATTGATGTAGTAGGAGCACCACTGACCCCCAACTCGGTGAGGAGGAAGGTCGGGGGGGCAGAACAGGGAGCGCTCAGGTCTCCGACGCAGATGCCCTGACGAGCGCTGGGGATGCTGCCCTGCTCTCCCTCCAGGCGTGCGCGTCCAAGGGAGCACAGCACGCCCGTTTCCCCAAGTCCCAGTGCTCTCTGGGCTCGTCTCCTGTGCTGGACAGTGTTCTTGGTGCTATAGGTGGGGTCAGCAGGTCTTTCTACATCCTGCATGCAGGCAGATGGCTTGATGCGGGTGCCACCGTGGACCAAAGCAGCGAGGCTTTGGGTGACGAGAGCTTGTACCGGGGCAGCCACAGTGAAGCCAGTACAGCTGCAGGCCTGAGGCATTTTCCTTCTAGACACAGCCCCATAAGGGCTGCTCAGCAGAGGGAAGCAAGTGGGAAAAGCAGCCTTGATACGATGAGCCATGACTTGCCCAAGTCCCTGGAGCTGAGGGGTAGCCCTACCTGGGGCAGGAGGCTGGGGAAGGAGAGAGGTATCTGAAGAGCAACGGGGTGTTTCTCTGCCCCACCTCCAGTGCCGAGGAAGGAAAGCCAGACCCAGGGGTTCTGGAAGCCACTGAAGCTTCAACCACGAGCCCTGCGCCAGTGTCCTGTGCATGCTGTAAATCCATCACCAGCTCTCTCCTCCCCGCCTCCCCAAGGGTGGGCTGCCAGCCCCTCAGCACTGCCTCAGGGCCGAGGGTCCGCCTGGGGTCAGCCAAGGTTGCTTTCCCCTCCCTGCGGTCCCCTGGCACGGCTGAGCTGAACTGCCTGCTACAAGCTGCCCCTCCCCACGCAGTGGCATCCCCGACGCCTCAGCCAACCTGCCCCGGTAGCGTCACAGCCCTTTACTTTCTCAAATGTATGATGTATTATTGCAGGATACTGAGAACACCTTATCTGTCAACGGCAGAGGTGACACATTAATCTGGACTTGAGTAATGTCCTCTTCAATTGTCACAATATGGAGTCATAAGGAAGCGTTCTGCCGCGACAGGTTCATGTTTGCAAAGGAGTCTTCTGAATCTTTTTTTTTCCACTGCATTCCACCCGAAATCTCACCCCTCCGTGCGGTCCAGGGTATGTCCCGGTTTGGAAACCTCCTGGGCTGGTTCACAACTCGCCTCCTCTTCCCAAGGAGCAGGCTCAAGGGAAAGGCAGAGCGGTGGTGGTGGTGGCCGTGGCTGCAGGAGGAGGGAGCCCCCAGCGTGTTCCTGACCACGTCCCTCCTCAGCGCCACCTCCTGGAGCTGGAAACAAAGAGGTGGGCCCGGGCAGCGCAGAGGGGGTTAAACTGACCTGGTCTCTGACATATTTGAAAGAAATATAATCAAGTTAATTCACTGCAAGGCAAATTCAGTACCTAAAGGGCCTCCATGTTAAATACAGCACTGACCTTTACCGGCTGATTACACAAAGACGACACAATTAGATTAGTCCAAGACAAAAGGTCAAGCACATTCACACTGTGACCATTTTATGTTACCTTTTGAGGGGGGAAAAAATTACATCCCAGCTGGAGGGGTATCTTGGAGAGAAGGGGAATGGGGCTGCTGTGCCATGTTCGGCCTGGCTCGGGCATGCTTGGAGAGTTGGGCAGGGCCTAGCACAGCACTTGCCTTGTACCTTCCTGCAGCTCTGGGTGCTCAGGCAGCGTGAGGGACCGGCAGCTCGTGGCCCACAACCACCTTTTCCCAAGGATGGGCTGAGCTGCTTGGAGGCCGTGCACTGCTGGTGTTCCCTGCCCTGCCCCGGTGCCTCTCGCTGGGTGTCACGGTTAGAGTCAGCACCTGGGAGGCCGGGGGTGGCTGGGGCAGTCCTGGTGGGGTGCATGGCAGTGCCCTCACCCTGTGGTGCTGTTGGGTGGGTGTGCTGGGGCACAGCCTGCCCGCTCAGCAGCGTGCCAGGCTGCTCTGCCTCCTGCAGCCCTGGCTGTGGGTGTTTTTGGGCTGCAGCCTGCCCTGCACCTCGCCAAGGCTGCTTCTGTGGCTTAGCCCAGCCATGCCAGCCTTGAACTTGGAGTTCAAGCCTGTGCTTTGCCCCTGAGCTGCCAGGGGACTTATTTAATCCCCCTGCTTCCAATTCCTCTGAGTTAGAGAATGAGGCCCTTTGTGCTGTGTATCGCTGCCCGTCCGTGGCACTCCACATGTTGGTTTGAGCACGGATTAGTTCAGCCTCCGAGCCAGCTGCTCCCCTGAAGCCAGATTTGTTTCCCTGGAGAGAGGTATCCTGCTCCAGATGTTGGGAGAGAGCGAGTGGCAAAGCCAGGAATGGGACTGAGCCCTGACTCCCGTGTTCTTCTCTGCAAGCCTGGATTCCTTTCCAGGATTCGGCATGCTGGGATGAACGCACGCAGCTAACAGCTGTGCCAACAGCTGCCCGTGCTCCTGGCATGGGGCTGTCCCCAGGGCTTCCTCCAGCTCAGCCCTTCCCCTGGGCACAGGCAGGAGCTGACATCCCTGGGGGTCCCCAGCAGCGCTGCCCCTCGGTGATGCCAGCCCCTGGGCCTTGCTGCCCCCCCTGGAATCCCCTCCTGCGTGCGCTGCGCTGCGTGCAGCAGGGTGAGCACCGTGAGCCCGGGCAGGAGCGATGCCTGCGTGCTGCAGCCGCTGTGGGCAGCAGAAAGCCCAGCACTGCGCTGCCCTCCTGCATCCCCTGCGTCCCTCCTCCTCCTGGGGCTGCCGTCCATCGTCTCCCAGGGGCTGCGGTGCCCGTTGCTGACCATTAAAGCTGAGCTGGGATCCCCCCGGCGCCGTCTGCCGCTGACCCCGGTAGGGACCGTGCTCGGGGCCTTCGGGAGGTGAAAGGTGAGCCGAACTCGGAACAAATTAGTTCCAAGCAGAAGTTCAGCCAGTTACTCCAGATTGGATCCTTTGATTTCCGCAACTCAGACTCCACTCAGTGATCTGTAATGAGTGACTCTCAGAAATCCTCACATTGCAGCACTTTGTTCCTGAGCTCACAAGTCAGCCCATTAATGGGTAAAGGAAAAGACCTTGAGTCTAAGAAGTCTCGGGTTCAGAGTCAGAATTATTTGACTTTTAAGCTTCCTTTATCTGAACTCCTGCTGACTTCTTGTTTTCTGAGCCTGTTTGAAAGCTAGAAGTTACATTGTTAAGATCAAACATTCTCTCTTTCCAGATGGAGTTACAATATCTGTCTTTTATATATATATATATTTTAATATATATATATAGTGTATATATACCAGGGTGTATATATATTCCACGCTTTTTTTTTTTTTTTAATCGTTCTTTCCATTAAAAGAAACTAGACTTGTAGGCTCTTGTAAATTATAATGTAAAACATTTTTTTTAACCAGACAGTTCCCAATTTTGCCCAAGGCAACTGGAATAGCTGCGCCACAGAAGGCAATAGGAAGGTGATTAATATGAATTTGTGACATATTTGAAAGATGGGTCTTTTGCCATATAAAGATTATCAAACACATGTGCTCTTCCCCATTAATTCCGCAGCCCTCCCAGGAAAGCCACAAAGCCCCGTTCCTTTGTTTCCAGGGTGGGTTTTTGTTTTTTTAAATGTACCTTTCGGTCCCCTTGATTGCCACGTATTTGATTTTTATAGGGCATCTGTTCGTGCTGCTGCGTGGGTTCTCTGGCCCTTTTATTTCCCCGTTAATCGGATCCCGCGAAGGCAGCCGTGCCAGGCCCTCTGACGAAATCCGTCTGTGTGTTGTATTTAACTTGTAGCCGTGCAAATTCCATGCTCTGTTTGCCGTCTGCCGGGCGCGCAGCGGGGACCGGGGCCGCCTTCCCGCTGGGGTGGGCAGCAGGGCCTCCCACCACGCTGCGCCCAGCACACGGAGCAGTGCACGAGGGACCCGCAGGAGGGGTGGGCAGGCCGGGAGTGTTTTGGGGAGCCCTGCTGGAGATGGGGTTTGCTGGTGGGGCTGCAGGCACCGTGTCTGCACAGCCCTTCCTTCCCCACCGCCCGCAGTGGTGAAGGGCAAAGGGGATCTGATCGCACGCCCCTGGGGCCCTGGTGCTGCGTGTGCCCTGCACAGGGTGCCCGGTGTGCCTGGAGCCGTGGGTGCTGACCCTGCAGTGATGGAGGCAGCCGTGGCCGTGGTGTCTGTGCAGTACCTGGCACAGACAGCGCAGTGCAGGGGTATGCAAGGGTCGTGATCCTATGCAGTGTGAGTGGCCCCATCTTACCCCAGATGTGTGCCCACATTCAGTCCTAAAAGTTACCTCATGAAAGGTGAGGCTCACCAGAGTCCTGCTCGGTCATGTTGGTGAAGAAGAGAGGTGATTTTTTTTGAGAAGCCGTGGTTCTCCAGCTCCTGCTGTGCACCTGGGCAATTTTCACTGCAGCTCCTGGGCAGCAGGGTTGTTTCCAGGCTCTGCCCGTTCCTGCTCCAAGCAGCCCCGGCACAGCTGGACACAGTGTGAGCTGCTCTGCCCCTCTCCATAGGGCTTGTGGGGTGCAAGTGTGCTCCGTCAGGGCCGGGTTGTGGAGCTCAGCCCCGTTCTGGTCACACCCAGACCCCCACCCCAAAGACACTTGTCCCAAAGCCCTACCCATGCTGGAGAGGTGCCATCCCCTCCAAGGTGCCAGCCCAGCCCCTTGGCAGTGCCGGGTTAGCTCCGTCACACCGGGACTGGCTCTGCCTCCAGCCAGGCGGGTGGCAGCGTGGCTCAGAGCAGCTCGGGCACCGCTGGCCCTGCAGCCCAACGCCCCGTGGCTGGCTGCAGGACAGGCTCTGGGTGCCTTTTTTTTACCCCACCAGATTTTTGTGAACATCCCTGTAAAAACAGAACCCATCATTTGCAACCTGCACCACAGCGGTTGTCAGCCCCACCAGGCCAAGCAGAGCAGGAGGAGGTGATGAGGAACATCCTGGCTCCACCCCAGGCAGGTTGGATTTTTGTTCTGTAGGGTCCTGGAGGGGCTGTGGCATCGCTGAGGGCAGTGATGGCAGCCTGGGTCCGTGCACTGCGGGCACTGGTGGCCCTGGTTGTGTGCCCGTGTCGCGCAGAGCTGGGCACCCACCCGGCCTGCCCACCCCCTCGTCCCCTCCGCGCTGCCTTTCAAGCATAGCCGGCGATCGATCCGCCGTGACAACGTCCTCTGAGTCACATTCTCGCCTGCAGGAGTAAAGGGCAAAGGCCAAGTTCTTAGTTTTCATAGAAAACTAATTAGACGACTCCATCGAAAATAGGTCAATAAAGCTGATCGGGGGCTGCACGGAGGGAGCCATTAAAACCCCTGTGACCTTTCCTTGGAGCAAGCGGGCTGAGGCTGCCCCTGCTTTCCGGGAGCTGCCCACTTCGTGCCAGCCCTGTGGCCGTGCCCCTGCTCCCTGCAGCACCGCGGTGCTGGGCAGGTCCCGGGAGGTCCCTGCGCTGCTGGGTGCCTGCTCCCAGGTGCTGGACAGGGCCAGGAGCTGCCTGGCATCCTCCTGAACGTGGCTTCACCCTGCGCTGCGTGCCAGGCTGCAGGGCAGGGGACGGTGACAGCCACCGGTGGGACTTGCTGTGGCCGTCACCCCGCTCTGGGCTTGAGGCTGTGCACACCCAGCCTGATCTCCCTTTCACAGCCAAAAAGCTTGTGTTTGCACGTGGCACTTGGGGTGCACGGATGTGCTGGGGTGTTGCACCCCCCGGGAGGGCAGCCCCGCTCGCAGGGCACCGTGCTGCCGCGCACACCGCCCGGCTCAGCCCCCTCCGTCCCCGCACACACTCGCACATGCAGGGGCACAGCCCGGGCTCCTTTACCCCCAAACTTTATTCATGTGGCACATTTACAGCAAGGATTGGAATAACTAGACAATGAAAATGCTGGGTTTGCATTATCGGTTGGTTTAACTGGAACACCACACACCATGCAGTCATGTACCGCCAAGTTCAGTGCCTGTATTGCCCTTCTGGCTGCCGTCACCGGCTTCGCTCCAGGCCATGCACGCACGGGCCCGGGGCTGCAGCCTCCCTGCAGGTCAGCACCCGGACGAGGGCTCCATTCAGCAGGGCCCCGGGGCTGGGTGACACTGGGGGACGCGTGCCCTCAGCCTGCCCCACGGCTGCCCCCCGACCGCCCTGGCCGGCCGGGAGCCCACCCAGCCGGAGGGGATGTGCTCGGCAAGGCTCTCAGGCAACAAGCCAGCTGCTGCTGAGCATCCGCGGGGACCCGCGAGGGGCACGGCACGGCCCGCGGCGTGCGGGGACCGTGGGCACGCGGGGGCTGAGCCTCAGCTCGGGAACCGGGGGAGGCCGGAGGGGGGGGGGTGGGAGGGGAGCGGGGTCGGGGACCCGGGCCGATTTGCAGCTCCCCTGCTCAGGTACCTGTGGGTCGGGGGGGGGCCAGCGCGCGCTGGCACGTCCACCGCCGGCAATGGACGCGGTGCTGCGGCGCGCCTGGCCCCGGTGGGAGCTGGAATCGGTCGGCGGGGCTGGGGCAGGGCCGGGCATCCCACCCGTCCCCGCAAGAGGCACGAGCAGACGGGACGGGGACGGGATGGGACGCGATGGGGCGCGATGGGACGGGGTGGGGGGAGCTCCACGCGGGCGCTGTCACCTCCCTCCTGCCGCCCGCCCGCCCGCCCGCCGGGCCCCTGCCCCACTGAAGGGAGCCCTCCGGGGCCCTGCAGCCCGCGGTGGGGCTGCCGGGGGCTCTGCAGCGGAGAATACAGGCACTTCACCTTGAACATAAAGAGACGGATTGCGTTTGTCACATACAGGAGTCAGAGAGGGGTTAGTGTTGACTCAAAAAGAGGGGAAAAAGGCGCTCGGGGAAGAGGCCGGGGCTGGGTGGGGAGGGTCGGGGCCGTCTCGACACTGCTGAGCCTCTACGAGCGCAGCCCGGGCGCGGGCACGCGCCGGCGTCGCTGCAGCAGCCGTCAAGGCCTGAAAACATAAAACCAGAGAAAAGAAAGAAGAGGGGAAGGCGGGGACGGCCCATGCCGGGGGGACGCTGTGGCTACGGGGCGGGAGAGGGAGGACGGGGAGGGACGTGGAGGGAGGGACGGAAATCGGGAGCCAAAGAAAAGAACAAACTACGAGTCTAAAATGTGGTGCAAGCGCCCTACGCGGCTGTCCGCTAGCATGGCATAATGTCCGGAGCAGCCCAGAGAGGGAGTCACATCAGGTCTACACAGATTTGCCTTCCCATATATACAACCTCTACTGGAGTAACAGCTGAATTGAGATTTGTGTCGGTTCCTCTGGCCTCGGTTGCCGTTTGAATGCTAGAGCCCGTCCTCCCCGCCTCGCCGGCGCCGGGCGCATGCAGCCCTGCCTGGCCTGCCCTGGGGATCAAAAGGGTTTGGAGGTCTGCTTGAAGATGAAGCCTCTATGGGCCAGTGTCTTCATGATGTTGGCGATGTTCTTACAGTCGTCTGCAGAGAGAGCACAGAGGCGCTGCGTTAGAACCGCGCTCCGGCCCCGGGCTGCCCTGGGGCACAGCCGGGACCTCAGTCAGCCCCGAGGCCAGGTGCCAGCCCCATGTCCCCTCCAGCCCAGCCAAGGGGACAAGCTGACCTCGATCCCCTACAGCCACTGCTCCTCAGAGCGTCCAGCCCCATGGGGGCACTGCCTCTGCCCCAGTGCTCCCCAGCAGCGTGGGGTGAGTGCCGGGCCCCCAGCTCCCCGTCACCACCTCTCGGTATGGCCCTGCTGCACGGGGACGGCCCCACGGCCAGGACTGGAGGCAGCACTGCCCAGGCCATGCCCTGCTGCCGTGTCCCTGTGTCCCCCAGCCCAGTGCTCGCTGTGGGGTGCTGCCATGGGGATGTATAGGAACGGCAGCGTTCCCACAGGCCGGATCCATGCTGGCCCCCCAGCTCTGGGCCAGCAGCCTCCTCCCTGCAAGCCCAGCACCAGCCACTCAGTTTATGGATGTCTGACACCGTGCCCATGGAGGAACTGTCCCTGCAGCTCAGCCGGGGCTGGGGCTACCCGGTGACACCGCAGCTGCCCTCCACCAGCCACGCACATTCCCCTTCCCCTCGCTCTCCTCGGGCAGGGGCTGTTGGCACCCGGCTCTCCCTGCCGCAGCACCAAGGCACCGTGCTTTGGGGCTGGCCCTGTCCCAGCCAGGGCTGTCCCTCGGTGCCACCCCGTGCCCGCTGGCACCAGGACGCTGTGCCACCAGGCTGCAGGGCCACAGACGGCCCCGGCGCTCAGGGACAGCCCATGGCACCGAGGTGGCCAGAGCGAGGGGCTGCGAGGCGGGGAGGGGGCAGGCGCTCCTGGCGTTATTTACCTGGGACTAAACGCAGGCACCGTTTGCTAAAATAGAAGCCGGGCTTAAATTGATTCCTGGTGTCTATATTTCATGTTGAAAATTGGCTTGTAAATCCATGTTTTGATCTATGAGGGCCGTCTCCTTAAGAAAAAGCAAGAGTAAATGTGTAATTTCTCCCTTGACAGCACACGGCACAGAGGCGATCCTTCTTCCCGCTCCCCTCCGTTTCGGGACAGCTCCACTCGTTCCGATTACCACTCTTTCTTCCTCGCCCCACGCCTTGATGTCTCCATTTCATTACCGCGCGCCCATTTATCAAGCTGTTACCGTAAGGGTGACTTTGCCCACTTGTGTGTGGCAGCGGGGCCCGGCTGACACGGGGAGAGGGCGCCCCGGGAGGGGGCGCAGCCCGGGCCCCCCTCTCGCCGCCGCCGCTGGATGGATGTTGTGGTGGAGGGAAGGCTGCATCATTACTGATGTGTAAATGATAAAGAAGCCTCCACATCCATCTCCCAACTGTAAATCCAGGGAGTGCTTTATAATCAAGCTACAGCGATAATAATGTGAAATTAGGTCTCTCTATCAACGGGAGGAGGCCTTTTAATCACGGCTTAAAGGGTGCAAACGCTGTTTATCATAATTGAACTGTATCCGGGCTAATTGTGGCCATATTTCACTGTCTAGGAGACAGCAGGCTGCCTGCTGACAGTGCCGCGTGCCGGATTGAGGGCCCTGCTCAGACGGGCAGCACTACCCTGCTGCTGGGTGCCCGCGGCAGGGCCGGTGCCACCGCGCTGCCCTGCCTGCCCCCAGCACCCGGCCGGGGGCAGATCCGTGCCCGGGGGGGCACTGAAGGGGCCTGGCACACGAAGCGTGTCCCGACCAGCGCCAGCTCCCATCGCCACTTGTCCCTGTTCCTCGTGGAGTTGGGGAGCTGCTCAGGGCGCTACCGGGACCCCACAGTCCCAGGGCAAGGCTCGCTCTCGGCTCCCCCTCTCCTGCACCCCCAGCTCCTGCCCACAGACCCCATCCCCTCCATCTCGCACCGCAGCTTCCCCGGGAGCTGGCTCCCAGCGGGACATCACGGCCGAGGAATTGTGGTGTCGCCCTCGCCACCCCAAACGCCGGCACGGCCCCCTGGCAGCGGGAGCGCCGAGCTCGTCGTAAGTCATTTAGTGAGACTCATTCCAAATCAGCGCTAAGGTAAACACGCTTATTATAATTATCCATGTAAAAAAAAATCAACAACAGCAGAACAACTTTCTAATATGCAATTACAGCCATCTATTGATTTTACAATGTAATCCGCTCCGATTGATTTAATAACACAATTATAGGCTGGCTCTCGGGATATTAGAGTGGGAGATTTTCATAAACTCCAAAGCAAAAAACTAAGCGGCTTTTAAAACAACACCGTCAGATGGCTGTTTGGGGAATTATTAGCAATATGAAATCCTCTAAATCTGGCCGTTGTTACCTTGTGAAAGGAATTTCTATTACAAAAATGGCAATTGACAACCTAAGAGGGCGCGAACGGGATTGCTTTTCTGCTCTTTCAGTGCTTAATCCATCGCGAAGGTGACCACGGGGCTGGGGGCCGAGGACGCCGGGCAGCCCTGCGCTTCCCAGGGGGACGCTGCCACAGGGGGTCCCGCAGCCACCACGGCCCCCGCTGGCACCGCCAGCCCCGTGTCCCGCCAGGAGACCACACTGGGGGTGCCACGGGCTGAGCCCCGACCTTCCCCACCCCAGCACAGCCGTGCTGCCCCGGCCCCGGGCACCTCTCAGGGCAGCGGGGTGCCCGCCCGTGTCCCCGTGCTGGCAGCAGGGTGACGGTGGCCCCGCGCCGCTGACACCGCTCTGCCGCGGCCGCGCGCCCCTGCTCTCCCTCGCGCTCGCTCCCTCAATGTATTCCTGACTTTATGGGCACATTTTTCTTGTCAAGCTGACAGGGTTGCTAAGTGGATTTCTCCCTGATATGCGGACGGATTATCACATTACTCCAATGTCCTACACAAACATATTACTTTATATTCAATAGCCCTAATGAATATAAACTGCTTTTTCTTTTTTGGGGTAGGGGGTAATCTATAGATTTTTAATGAGGGCACTATTAACTCCCTCCTCTTTAAAACAGACTTAGGTGCAGCCTCTGAGTAGAAAATCAATGGTGTTATTGTAGGAATATTGTATATTGATATTGTAATAATAAGATGCAATTGATTTAGGGGTGTTGCGCGGTGTGTATGAGAGGGGTCAGCGTGGGGTTACGCTGCCTTCTGCAAACGGAGCAGCGGCTCCGCGGTGCCTCCCTGCCCCTCGCCGTGTCGTGTCGCTTTGGAGCATCACCTGTGTCCCGCACAGCTCCCTCCGTGCTCACGGGGTGGTTGGGGCCGAGCCTGCCCCGATGGCTCCTCGCCAGCTCTGTGCCCACGTCCCGGCCCGCTCCGCATCTTTGCCGAGCTCTGTGCCGCGGGGACAGGCAGGCAGAGCGAGCTCACGCCGGGGCCTTTTAATTAGGGCTGGAGTTTGGCAGCGTTCAGCACCGCTGCCTGTCCTTGTCCTTGTGCTGGCACAGTGACACCGCTCCTGCTGCGCTGCTCGGCAGGGCTGGAGGCAGCAGCCTGTGCCGCTTGCTGTGCCGCCACGGCACCTCCTGCCCCCGGCTGGGGCAGAGCAGCACTGCCACGAGCCCAGGAGGAGCTGGAAGATTTCGGCAGCAGGACATCATCCCGCAGCCCCACGGGCTGGCAGGATGTGGCCATGCCAAGCAACGGGGCTGTGGGAAGGAGCGAGGCTCGTGCTGCAGGTGCAGCCATGCCCCCGCGCCCTCCCCAGCCCCAGGCAGCAGGAGGGAAGGACGGGGCTCCCGCCTCTCCTGGCGTGGCCACCAGGCCACCCTGGGGACTGGCAGGGACAAGAGCCAAGCAGGAGGAGCAAGGAGCCAGCTTCTCCATCCCGGTGGGGCCCGGGGCCGCCCCGAGGGGCTGCGGGAGCAGAGAGCCCCCCCTGACCGCGCTCATTTGGAGCCAGCCCCGGCGCACCTGTGCTGCGGCTGGGAAGACGGATCGCCCCCCGGCCCGAGCAGAGCAGGTCCATATTTAAACTGTCCCCATGCTTTATGGGCTGTACGAGAACTGATGCTCAGGCGACCAGGGGCCATTTGTCAATGTTCTAATGGCAGATTACTGTTAATGAATAATATCACCGCTCCCTTCCTACGACGGCTCCCTGCCAGCGGAAGCGGGGACGCCCGGCCACAGCCTCCCTGCGCCTCCCCTCCCCTTGCCACGGGGCCAGCCAGCAGCCTCGTGACCTGCGGGAGCCCTGCGGGCCCCACGCTGCTGCCGGTGTTCCCTGCAATCCCGAAGGGGAGCCATGGGATGTGTCGATGTGTCCCCACTGTGCCCTGAGCTGCGCTGCTCACCCTGCGCGGGCACGTCCCGGGAGGGGACAGAGCCATCGGCTCTGGTGGCCGCTCGCCTCGTGTGCCGAAGCAGGGAGGGAGCAGTGCTCAGCCTCCACCTGTCCCCACCACGGCACGACCCATCCAGTCCGTGCCTCGGCTCAAAAGCAGCCCCAGGAGAGTCCCACTGTGGGGGTGACGCTGAGAAACCAGAGGGGTTTTGGCCTTCCCGTGCTCCCACGGCACCCCCGGGGGACACCGACACTTGTCCCCACTCAAGCTGTGGCAGGAGGCTGTGGCTGTGCACAGGCAATGGGATTTTCACCCTAAAGGGACCAGACACCCCCACGGCCACAGCAGCTTTGGGGACAAGAGGGCCACAGGTCCCCACCCCACCATCGGGGTGACCCCGGTGGTAAACGTCACAGCCCGGCTCTGGGGATCTGGTGCTGGGTAGGGGTGGGATGGGGCCGGGGACACCCGGCTGCAGCAGTGACAAGGACACGTCAGGGAGCCACAGGGAGCTCGGGGCCCGTCCTGAGGCTCCCAAATGAATGGGCTCATAACCCTGCGCGGTGCGGGGGGCTCTGCGCGCCCCGGACAGCCGGCAGGTACATTAGGTGGAGCTGACAGCGAGGCTGGGAATATTAAGAATAACTTACCTCATTATCTGCAATTACGTTACTGCCACACACCTCATTTCTTCACGAAGAAAAGAAAATTAGTTTTATATTGACTTCATCCCGGTGCCTCCCCTGACTGCCCCGCCGGAGAGCCGGCAAGCGCTCTGCGGCGGATCTGGAGCCCGGTCGTGCTCTCCTACTCGCTTTGTCCCCTACCTGTTGCTGCTCTTCCCAGCCCCTGCACGCGGGGCTCAGGCTCCAAAGCTGCTGTGCTTGGGACCCCAAACCCCTGCCAGAGCCCCCCGGGACACTGAGGTGGCCCCGTGAGCATCCCCGGGCAGACAAAGCGAGCGGTGCCGGCGCCCCGGCCGGGAGGGAAGGGGAGCAGCACGCTCAGCAGCACAGGGAAAAAGCCAATTTCATCTTTATTAGGAGGAGATTTCTCTTTTAGTAATAAGCACACTTCAAATAATTAGCGTGTTTTACGTAATAATGAAATTATGGAAATGCAGGCCACTTATTCAAACAAGTCGCCATTACCATATTTTTAAATATTAGACTTAATTAGAGTTTATCACTTCAGAGAAGTACGAGGAGTGGAGATTTTTTTTCCTTCACAAAAAAAAAATCCTCATAAAGTGTTTATTAAGAGCGGGTAAGAAGGGGATAATGATCTGTTTGGAAATTAAGGCAATCAAACATTTAATGCTCTGCACTCCTGTAGGCAAAAGCATTCAAATGAGTCAATTATACATCCATTATCCAGGCACGATTAAACAAGGCAGGACGGGGAATCTGTCCTCCTCATCACGCCATTGTCGCCAGGACTTATGTCCACTGCCAGGCAGCTCAAAAAACCCCGAATTGGGGCAGAAAGAGAGGGATGGGGCGAGGGAAGGGACCGGGAGGGAGGAGAGGAGGGAAGGAGCGGGCCGGGGGGAGCGCCCAGGGGCCGGGGGGAGCCGCGCGGTGGCGGGGCCGTGTCTGCGCCGCAGCCCGTCATAAATCAAAGTAATTAAGTTAACATGAAAATCAACTTCACCATCCCGTTAAATTACGGCATTTGCATATTCGGGCTCAAACGAAGGAGGCGGCGGGCAAGGGGGGAAGTGGGGGGCGGTCGGAGGAGGAAGATGGGGGGGGGGGGACAACGACGCACCAAAAAGGGCCCCATTTATTACGGTGAATAACTAATTCCAGAATTTATAGCGCTGGATTTTCGTTCCCGTGCCATTTATATTACAGAAGGAAATTAAGGGGCGGGCAGGAGGCTGGCTGGACATCTTTCTGCGTTATTGCTTGTCTGCCATTTGCAAATCATTATTAATTGTGGCCTGTGTCGCTGGTGCAGCAGGGCAGGGTGCCTGGACAGCCGGAGCAGACACACATATCTCTTCATCAGGACCCCAGCCGCTAGCCCTGGAGAGCCAATTACCCCTCCCTGATTGGTATCAGATAAGGAGGGAATTTTTACAAATTAGGGAATAAATAGAATTTCCACACGTGGAGCAGGGAGGGCTTGAGAGGCAGTAATGAAAAACGATACATCACCATCAGCCAGACAACCCTATTCATACGCCGATGCATTACGCTCACTACTCATAATCCCGCCGAGTGACAGACAGCCCGACGGGGTGGCCACATCCAGCCCGAGCTGGGGACACGGCCCTGGGCTCTTCCCCGGGCTCGGTGGCCGCGTTTCCAGCCCCGTGTCCCCCCCATGCCATCGCCATCCCCGCCGCAGGATGCGCTCTCGCCCGTCGCTGCTCCGCTGCCGACCCCACAGCCGTGCCCCGGGGCCAGCAGCCCCAGGACAGCCCCAGCTGGATGTGTCCCAAACCCCACTCATACACTTTTGGGCCCCATATCACTCCCTGCAGCAGTGCTGGGCCCCACACAACCAAGCCCTGAGGAGGACCCCCTGGCACATCCATCACCCCGCGATGTGACCGAGCCTGGTGGCACAGGGACACGGCCCGGCTAGCGGGACCCTGGCACGTGGCTGGCCTCGGGAACAGCAAATCCTACAAGTGTAGGACCCTCGCCAACGCTCAGGGCACCCGGCCTGCACCGTGTTCCCATTGCCAGAGCCGAGCTGGTAATTAGCTCTCCCTTATGACAAGCACGTCACCAAACAAAATGCTCGGCAGGAGATCAATCTCGCCTGTAAGTCACGCAGCCTTTAATTTATTCAGCATACAATGTCGCTCCACCACTGGCTTCCTGTAATTTATACCGTACACTGTCGTGTATTATTTAACTCGTCCCAGTGTTTTACAGCTTGCCTCAAAGTCGCTCCGCAGAAGAAAGTCACGGCTGGGGCACAAGAGGTGCAGCGAGGGTGAGGTGGGCTCCCGTGCTCCGGGGCTGGCTTGGGGACAAGGTGACAGTGAGCTCCCGAAGTTGGTGGCTCCAGAGCCGCTCGCTGGGGCTCTGCAGGTGGGATTGGGAACGGGGACAGGAGGTTGGTCCCGACAGGAGCCCAGTGTGCTGCGTCCTGGAGCATCCAGCCCCGCCAGTGTCAGAGCCAGAGGAAATCCAGGGGATTTTCTCCAACGGTACCAAACCTGGGCAGGCAGCCCTGCCTCGGGGTGGGGTTTCATCCCCACAGACCCGTTCCCTGTGCATGCCCAGAGCAGGGCATGGGGATGGAGGTGTGGGGATGGCTCTTCCTCCAGGACACAGGGGACAGCAGGACAGTCACATCCCAAAGCAGCCCAGGGCAGTAGTGGGACCCTTGCTGCTCCCACAGCTCACCTGGAGCTTTGGCCGCGCAGCCGAACAGGAGCAGTCGGTGATATAGAGCTGGATACTCTCCGCAGGGAAGGTTAAAACCTCTGTTCGGTGTAAAGTTGCCATACCCAAGCACTTATGATCGGGATATTTATGGCCAGTTTATTCCAGGCTGTTAAAGGCAGCAGCAGCTACCCGCAGATACAGCCAGCGGGGCTGCCCGGTGCCTTCTCTCCGTGCACTGAAGGCGAAGCCCAGCTGGAGCCGGGTGCCCACGGAGCAAAACTCACCCCACGGGGGCTGGGTGCGTGGGTGCTCCCCGGGAGCTGCGGGGCCAGGGCTGGGAGATGCCCCCGATGTGTCCCTGCCCCTGGCTGCTGCTGTCCTTGTCACCCTTCCTGTCCCACACCGCTGCCACCAGTCCCTCTCCGTGTCCGGCTGCCGGCACCCGGTGCCACCGCCGGGACTGGGGCCCTAATTAGGGAGAGATTTCAAGGGAGAAACGAGCGAGTTGATAAAGCCGAGCCTCTCCTGCCTGTGAGTGACACGAGATGTCAGAGAGAGGAAATAAAAGGCGAGGATGCAATTCCAGGGCTGCCGAGACTGTGTGGTGAGTCCTAATGGAAAGTTCTCCTGCGCTTTCAAGCTCGGTCAGATGGCCTAGTTATTGCTTGAAAAGGGCCCAGAATCAAACCCAGCGCCGCACTCGAAGCCTTCAAATAAAGCGAGCTATGTTTCTGCAGGTCCGGCGAGGCAGAGGCATGCGATTACACAGAGAAGGGCAGGTCTCTTTATCTTGGAGGGAGACCTACCTATTTTTAAACATTAGCTCCAAATCACCAGCTCACCTCTTTGTCTCTCGCAAACCCTCTCTCGCCTTCTGGAGGAGAGATCAAACGCCGGCCCTGCTGCCATTGTTTCTCTCCCAGCGAGATGGATGCGGGACTGTAATCTTCCCACAAAGCCGCACGCTTCAAAGGCATCAAAAGTGCTTATTAAAAGTCCTAGGAAACTAATTTAATAACATCCCAAAGGGCTGGAAGAATCGGCAGCTCCAAACCCAGCCTGGCGAGGGAGAGGGGGCCCCGCCGGACACGGCTCTGGCTGCGGCCGCTGCGCCCGGGCCCCGCGCTACGGCAATGGGTGCGTGAGACCCGCGGGGATGGGACAGCTCGCGTGCCCTCCAGGGGCTGCCCCAAACCCATAGGGATGTGGCCGTGCTCCCCTGGGCGTCCCGCAGCCGGTCCCTGCTCCCCGCTGCTCCCCGCCGGCCGGGTGACATGCGGGACCCCGGGGCCACCATGCCCCGTGTGAGGCTCCCGCAGAAAGGGGCAGGGGATGGAAATTAACGCTCCAGCCTTCGTCTCCTCCTGCCCATTAGCGGGGCTGTTTTACTCCGGATCATTAAATATGTATATCTTATTACACGCCTTGTTACAGTATTGAGCTCTATTGACTGATAATAAATTCCAAGCATCATCCTGGTCATAAATTTATCTGGAGATGATGAAGACTCAATAATCTAGTCATGCAGATAATATGATAGGGCCTTAAAAAAGATCATTACATTATATGTCAAAATTAAAAGTGAAATACACTTTATTAACAGTGTTTCCACACTCGGGGCCATTACTTGTTATGTCCCCTCCTGCCCTCCCAGCCCCCCGTCCCCGCTGCCCCTCGGGAAGCTGTCGCTGGGGTGAGCCCGGAGCAGGGCCTGGGGCCGGCTGTGGCGCTGCCGGCACACGGGGACCTTGTGGCTCCCCAAAGGGACGCGGGGCACCTGCTCTGGGAACGGTCTTTGGGGATCTCCGAGCTCAACACAAGCTCCTGTGTTCGGTGCAATTTGGCCACGTGCACGCAGGCTCCAGACGTGGCAATCCTGGCTTCCTCCAGGGGGAAGAAGCAAGCCCCCCAGCCCCCAGCTGGGGTTACCCCTGTCCCCACGACGCCGTGCTCAGCCCCTGCTCCCGTCCCTCGGCTCACCACGAAGGTCACGGCCATTTAAACTCCTCTGATGAGGGCCGCTGGCTCGCGCCCCTCCTGCGCCGCGGGGCTGGCCTCCGCGCGCTGCAGCGCGGCGATCGATGGCACGCAGCAGGTCTGAAGTGGCTCCAAGGGCTGCGGTGCTGAGCCCGGCCCCCCGCCCGGCACCCCCGGCCCCCCCCAGGCTCCCTCTCCAGACAAACAAGGTGACGAGCGCCGGGGGCACGCGGATCGATGCCGCGACACAGATCAGCTGCCGGGAAAACCAATCGCGGATCAGATTGAAAGCGACTTCTCCGTGTATCTGCCCGGCTCTCGCTACAATAGATTGGCTGGAGAAATCCGATGGAGAGAGGAGACAAAGGGGGAGGAGATGGGGAGAGGAGGAAAGGGCTGATAATGCTCCCTGCCGCGGCCGCTCTAATCTGTGACAGCCCGAGGATTTGCTGAAAACCATTATCACATTTCTCTCCCTTCTCTTGTCCCTGATAAAGCCCCGGCTAATCTGTTTGTTGCAGGTATTGAACAAACGCGTTTAGCGAAACGAGGGGTGTGTGCGCGCCTCTCCGCGTGCCCAGCCGAGATTTGCCCTGCGTCCCTCCGGGAGGCGAGGGAGGGGAGCAGGCACTGGGCTCCTGCCACGGGCGGAGGTGCTGTGCCCGGCCTGTTCTCAGCCTTTGGGCACCACGTTTCAGCATCGAGCCACGTTTTATCCCCGCGGTGTGGCCGGCACCAAAACGCCTGCGGCAAAGCCCCGGGATGCACGTCCCAGCCCAGGCAGCCTCTCGCCCCGCTGCGTGCCCACGGGGTCCCAAGGGACATGGGGCTGCCCTGGGCACCCCGTCTCCTGCCACCCGTCCCAGCACCGACCTCGCCCCCCTTCCCGCACGATGCTCTCTCAGGGGAGCAGAGGTAATTCAGCCGCTGTGAAAACCCAGAGCCAGGGCTCCCGCAGCCGCCTGTTACAAACAGTCCTAGTGGAACATTAATTATAGTAATTTAGCCGTGGAACACTAACTGCAGCCAGTGCAATAGCATTCAGTACATTAGTGGCTATAACCCACTCCTTAAAAAAGACATTTGGCTCCTGACAGCTGATAAAATGAGTTGTGAAGCATAACCAAAGGGAAGGGGGGGGGAAAAAAAAGCGCGCTGGGAACAACCCGCGCGGCGCTGCGGCGGCAGGACGGGGACGGCACCCGTCGGGGCTGGGCTGCAGAGAGCTGGAGGTCTGGGCACCCTGCGAGAAGGAAGGACGTGCAGGGAGCGATGTGCCGGGGAGCTGGAGTGAGGCTGAGCCCTGCTGCTGCTGGTGCGGGGCTGCTGGGGGAGGAGGACAGCACCCGTCACCCTTGGGACCCTTGGTTTGGTGCACCGCGGGCCAGCGCAGCACCCCGATGGGGCTGGTGCTGCCTTCATCCCTGCTGTAGGGCTGCCTGGTGCTGGGATGTGCCCACTGGGGCAGCGCAGGATGGGGACGTGCCCGTTGGGGCAGCGCAGGATGGGGATGTGCCCGCGGGGCCGTGTGGGGCCGGCAGCCCACCCGTGTCACACGCAGGGCTCGGCACGGCGGGGCCGCGTCTCGGCGGAGTGTCACACAGAAGGACACTGCCTTCTATCTCTCAGCCGCCGCCCCGGGGCACAATCCACCTCCATTCAATCTTTACTCCACTACACATGTTTCCTTTCCAGCCTCGGATTATTTTTTATCATCAAATTACCGCGGCGATAAGATGGAGTAGATGTGATAGCGAGCAGAGCTCCCGACCTCCCCTCTCCCCCCCCCAGGCCCTGCTCGCCTCCCCCCCCGCTCCCCCCCAGCCTCCTGGCTGCGCACAGGCAGGGGGTTATTCAAATGTCAGGGGGCTCGGAGACCCCCGGCGGGCGGATTTGTTGGCTGAGAACAAACCTCAGCCGACAGCGAGCGCCTGGGTGCGCGGCGGCTCCGCCGGGAAGCTTGCAGGGTGCCCCGCTGCTGCGCCACCCGGGGACCCCGTGCAGGTGACACTGGTGAGGTGGCAGGGGACACGGGGACACGGGCAGGGGGCCCTGGTGCAGAGGTGGCCGGGAAGAGCGTGGCTGTGCTGTTAGAGCCCGAGCAGCGCCGCGAGGCCCTGCCGAGCCGGCGTGATGGATCCTCCCCTGCTCCTTGTTTACTCCAGTCCTCAACAAATGAGTCCCTTCCCGGCCGGGGATAGCTCATCCGGAGGAATGCTCTTTCAGGCCTCTCCCTCTAATCCCTATTAATTTAAATAATGCTCGGCCACTCTTCTCAAACTATTTATTATTTATCAGGTTTGTTTATTTGTAGCTAACAGGTAGCGCTCAGCATGCGTCCCCGGCGCGGGGACAGGGGCCGTTCATCACGCCGGCTCCCCCGCCATCCACCATCCGTCAATTACTCCTGCTTCCTTTAATTAGTAATGAGGACTAATATCTCTGCCTGGGATGGTGGCTGGAGCGGAACTTCCCTCCGGTGCCATCGGAGCAGCACAGGGGAGGGAATGAAAAATAAATACCTGAGCCAGCGCTGCCGCTGCGGGAGGAGGGGGTGCCCGGCACGCAGGGGGCGAGCCCTGAATCCCCCTGGGGGGCTCGGTCCCTGGCAGCTCTGCGAGGTTCCCTGCTCAGCACAGGATCTGGAGTGGATACGAAGGTCCCAGCCCATGGGTTCCCCTTCCTGCAGGGCATGGCCAGCCCAGAGCACGGCGGATCCCTGGTGTCGGCGCGGGGAAGCCTGAATTAAACGCCCATTAGAGGCTCCAGCCTCGCCGCGCGGACCCGGGGAGCTCTGTATCAGAGCGTGCCAGCCAGGGCCGCCTAATAGCGAAGGCAGCGCATGATATAAATGGAGCCCCTTTGATTTATTGACTGGGAGAAGTTTTTACACGATAGCCCATTAAGACGGACGGCTCTGTTTACAGCCAGGCCATCTAGCTATAGGGACCCTGAACTGGCTGGTGTGTTTTGCTATTGCTCTTCAGGCAGACATCTCATTAAGGGGAACAGCATATGGAGCTCTCTGGATCTATACTTCACGAGTCCTGAGGGAGGCTTTTACCATTTTTAATAAGCGGGCAAGGTTAGCAAACCTGCGACGCGGTGACCTCCCCTCCCCGTGCCATGGGTCTGGGAGAAACACCGAGAGCTGGGCTCACCGCCTGCGCTCGGGACTCCATCAATCACCTCCCCACCACCCGCCGGGAAAACCAGGGGGCGTTTGGGCTCCCAAAATACAGCGGCAGAGGTAGCGGAGCCGGGCCCCGTGTGCCGTGCCCCATCCCACCCCGGCTGGAGGCGTCCTGGGCAGCGCGTGGGGGGCTTGGCTGGCAAAGGTGCTTTAAGGAGAGGGCTGCAGTGCAGGAAGGACCCCCCCAGCTGGCTGTCGAGGCGGGATTATTCTGTATCCAGTAACACAGCGATTCGGAAGAATAAGTTATCACCAGCTCCCCTCCGAGCTGATAAAGCCCGTGGGAGAGCCGGCTCTGTGGGGGCTGCCAGGGCTGGGGCCGGGCACGTGGGGCGAGCTGCTGAGGGCAGTGGTAGCCACTGCTGTGGGGGCACATCCAGGGAGCTTTCTGAAGCCCAGGGGCTTGTGTAAGGTTTGGGTGCCCTGCTTGGGGCACCACTGACACACCCAGACACAGCAGCACGGACAGAGAGCCTCAAGGCAGCGGTACCGCATCCTCCCATGCAGAGCTCCCAGCATCTCCTCCTAGCCCTGAAATAACCTGACATAAATTCAGGAGCCTGAAAACGTGATTGCTTCCTTCAGAAAAATCTGCCTGGGTCTGGGAAGGGAAGAGGAAAGGGAGAGGAGGGCAAGCGGGCAGACACTGGCGCATTTGGGGCTCTTTCGAGCAATTCTCTCACAAACAGTCTGAGCATCTTTGAAATGAAATTTTGTAGGCGATTAGCTCACAATGTGAACTTAATTGCTTTTGGTATTTAAAAAACCCCATTAAATTAAATGGCTGAGATATTGAGGCTTAGGCAATGGCTGCTTCCCATGCACGGTAGCTACCAGCCTCATTACCGGGCCGCCAACCCCAGCGGCGCAAGGCGCAGACCCGTGCGACGTGACCGCTGCGGCTCCCCTGCTGCCTCCCAGCCCGCAGGAGCAGACCCAGCCCTGAGATCCACAGCCTGCCTATGCTGAAGACCCCAAAAAGTGAGCTGGCCCTCGCTAAAAAGGCACCACGCAGCCCTGATGAAGCCAGGAACACGATATAAACGGGATGCGTTCGGCAAGGCTCAGCTTTGCTCGTCGCGGGAGGAGGCAGCCCCAGCTCGGAGAGCCACGGGTGCACAGCACTGAGTGGTACGGGGCCCAGCACCGGCTCGCTTGGGACTGGGTTTTCACAGGGACAGCCCCGATCTGTCGCCCAGCACCTCCTGCCTGCCGCACTGCACACAGGAGCTCCCCTCCAACACACACCTGGCCCCGGGAGCGCTGCCCCGCTCCGCATGTAGCGCCGTGACACCACGTTGCGGCACACAGCGGTGCCTTCACCTGACTTTACTTGTTTGTTTAAATTATTTACACTCCTCAGATGCAAGATTGCTCTCCAAAAGGAGCATCCTTTTGGCTGCTGCGGCTTTAAAATGACTTGCATCCATCACTCAATCGCTTTCAGGTCAAACACGCGCTCCTGACTTAATGACCACATTTCCGCAGCAACAAATCTGTCACCGCTGTTTGTTTAAAGCCAACAATCTGTGGGAGCACTGTGTGCAAGGATTGAATTAACTCGGCATCTGAACGACTGCGGCGCCGGATCAGTCAAATTGCACCTTGCCTCAGATCTTCCCGCAATGTTAATTAACGCTCCTCGGGCGCGGGGCACCTCGCCGCACCGCGGAGCTCCCCGCGGGCACACGAGCAGGGTCCTGGCCCCTCCAGCGTGGTGGGGAAGTGTTGGGGTGGCTCCCCCCTTGTTCTGACACGACCTGCCCTGCTGAGCCCAGAGCTCAGAGCTGATGGAGATGTTCCGCCTTGGACGCTTGACTCCCGGTGATTTTTTTTTTTCCCCAGGAAATTCCAGCCCGAACTGTTAAGGCATCACCATGAACAAGAACAAAAATTATGTTGCTATTTCCCTCAAATTCCAGCTACGTGTTGCTTGGAGTTTTTTTTTTTTTGTGTGTGTGTGTTTGTGCCCAGCTGCTTTGGAACAAAGCCTTGAAACCTGTCGGAAGGGTGATTTTGGGGCCGGGGAGGCTTTGGGATGAATTTCCCACCGGAATCTCGCCAGCTCTGGGCAACACAGACCCAGCCTGCAGCCCCACGTGCGCTGCTGACACCCAGCCCCATGGCCCCAGCAGCTGCAGCCCCGCTGGCACCCGGTCCCAGCACCTGCACGGGGAGCAGGGACTCGGCCCTTGGGGCGCCCGATAACTTCCCCAGGAAGCTTGAGGGAGGAAAGCGCTGCATTGAAATGCTGCGGGGCTGAGAGCTGGAGTCGGGAGGCAGGAGAAGCTGGAGGAAACCATGACGGGGAGTTAGTGGGGCTGCTGGTGGAGCTGAGAGGGTACCGGAGGAATGGGGGAAGGGAGCAGGACACGGAAACGAGGACAAAGAGCTGGGACGCAGCTGGGGAGGGAGGCTGAGCCTGGAAAGAAGTGCAGAGAAGGAGGGAGCGGGGTTCCTCCAGCCCCAAAACGCCCAGCTCTGCTGCTGCCACCAGCTGCCCACGTGGCTGCAACATCCTCGCTGTGGTCCCGCATGTCCCTGGGCCAGCCGCAGCAATCACAGCCCCGCAGAGATGCGGGCTGAGGTGGGGGGTCCCAACCTGGGGAGCTGCAGCCCCCCCCCAGCCTCACCCCAGCGCGCTGCAGTTAATTGGGGCACCGCTCTAATCTCTACCTGCCATTGATTTCAATTCAGCTCCAATTTTCTTCTTTGACCTTCTCTCCTCCAGACCCTGCTCGCAAACAGAGAACAAATCCTCAAACATCCCCTTCATTCTGCCCTGAAAAATTCCAGCCTGCCCCCCCGTCAGAGGCTGGGGGTGGCGGTGACCGAAGCCTGTTCGTGCACCCGCTCGTGCCCGGGGACGAAGGCGCCCTCCCCACGTGCACCCACCTTGGCCCTGGCACGGGGAGGGAAGCGGCGATGCTCTGACAGCACCCAAACCTCTCGCTCCTCTCCTTTCACATCAAGGTGCTGCCACGCAGGGCTGGAAACAGGTTGAGATGTTACCAGCTCCCCACATTGCTTCCTGCTGGCCCCGCGGTGACAACGGGGGTGGCAGCCTCAGCCCCAAAGGCAAGCCGAGGGAGATGAGCCAGGGGAAGATCTCTCCTTCCCTGTCCCCGGGGCCACAGCTGGGGACACCGGCAGCACCCAGCCCCCTGGTGCCCCTCTCTGTGCCGTGATCTGGAAGGGGAGCAGCCATTCGGAAGCGGTTAGGATCAGGCTGCGACGTGCTGGCACAAACAGGCTGCAAAAGCAAAGTGCCGGCGAGATGGCCCCCAGCCACAGGCAGCAGGCACCACGGGCAAGGGGGGGAGAGATGCTGGGGGGCACGGGATGGCCGAGGCACGATCCCTCAGTGCCCATCCCTTCCTGGCACCCCGAAAAGGGGGGATGAATGTCAGCCAAGGAGCTTTTCTCAAGAAAGCGTGGATGGCAGCATTTCAGCCCTCACGGGGCCCTTCTTTTCCTGGCAGCAATTCACTATGTAAAGAGGCTGGATATTTATAATTATGCTCAAAGTGGCCACTTTGAAAATCTATATGTCTCTAGGCTCCCTGTACATCATAATGTCAAGGCTGTGAATGGAGGCATCCATCAGAGGCCTCACATCACAGACCTCGGAGCTGTGATAAACACTCGGGAAATGCTCGCTGCAGCCCGGGTCCTGCTGCTGCCTGCTGGGGACCCGACGTGGGCTTTGTAGGGTGCCCCCATGGGGACTGCTCCAGCAGGGACCATGCTGGGTGCTCATGAGTTGCTGGTGAGAGATGGGGATGGGATCCTTCAGCCACAGCCTGCCTTCCCTGCTGCCCCTCGCCTGGCCCTGGGAAAGGATTTGCTTAGGTGGGAGCCAGCATCTCATCCCCACGCCCCAGTGCTGGGGAGGGTGTGAGCTACGGGGGCAGGATGCCCCCCTCGAACAGCAGCTCTTCTCTTGGCCTTCAGATCCTCCCTCGGCCTCAGCAGCTCCCCGATCAATTCAGCCTGACTGAGAAAAACCAGCCCAGCGCTGGAGAGGTGGGGCCGGGGCTGTTCGAGGCAGGGAAACCGAGGCAGGGAGCTGGGGGCTCTTCTCCAGGACAGCGAACAGCAGAGCCGACCCCAAAGGCGTGATCCAGCCCCCGTCGAGGTACCTGGGCTCCCAGGCTGGGGACACAAAGGGCTGTTGGTGTCACCCCCCTGCGATGCCCGCGGGAGGACGGGCTCGCTGCTCCCTGCCGGCGGCACGGAGCGCAGACGCGCAGGCTTCCCTAACGCTGCGCCCGGGCTGTTCTTAAAAATTTATTACTCCGTTGCAACATGAAAAATAAGACAGAGAAGTAATCATTAGTATAACTATAACTCCCCGTGCAATAGTCCCACTTGTAAATTGAGATTTATGATTGCAGCTGCCGATATTTTAGAGGCCGGTGCAGGCGGCGGTGGCAGTAGAGCCCAGCTCCGCGCTGCCCCGCCGCAGTTACAGTTTATCACAATCTGCAGAGATTATTGCAATGAATAATACACAACAGGCTGGCAGTGAAGAACTATTCCCGATCAAACGCTTCTGTAAACAACTGAATAAATAATATTGCTCAGCCCCTCTTTAGAGGCCTCGGAGGCCCAGGGAAATCTCTCATTACTCAGCAGGAGAGGCGGCGGGGGGCTCGGAGGGGCCACAGGGGAGGGACACGGCGACTCTGGGCAGGCACCGGGCATCCCGGGACTGGCACGTTCAGCTCAGACAGCTCCCCGTGACATTTTGTGGCAGGAAGGGAGGCTGAGACACAGGAGACCTGCTCAGGGTCCCGCTGCTGCCTCAATATGCACTGCCAGGGACAGCCACCGTGCTTGGACAGACAGCTGCCAGCCCAGGGATTAAAAGCCGGGCAGGTATTGCTGTCCTTGCTTCTGCTTGGCAAGATGTTCGGCGGCTCCTGATGTACCTGGGAGCCTGCAGGTGAGATGGCAGCAGGTACAGTGCAGTTCCCAGACGGACGCAGGGCATTCGGTGCTGTAACGGGAGCGGGGCTGCCATAAATGTCAGTAAGTAATGCAACACGATCGGGGGGTGCCAGCGGCTGCCGAAAGGGCACTTCTTCCACGGCTTGAAAGGATAAAGTTCAGCTCTGCAACCTTGGGTTCCCCCAGCCGTGGAAAGCCCTGACTGTGCCCTGCTGGCACCACACGTGGCCGGGCACGCTGCCCCTGGGGTGCTGGGTCTGCAGAGCCCCCTGCCCAGAGGATGCGCGGGGCGCTCAGCCCCGTGCCCGCCGACCATCACGCGGAGATGCTCCATCTGCTACCCGGACCCCGTGGTGTTTGTGCTCAATATCCTCACCGTGGGGCTGAGGACAGCCCATGGCAGGACTGTCCCCACCCTGGGGACAGCTGATGGGTGCTGCTGGTCCCTGCCTGGCTGGGGAAGGACAGGGGAAGCAAAGCGGAGAAGTTTGCCTCGCCGCGCCGGCTGCTCTGCCCACGCCTGTGTGCGCGCAGGAATCGGCTCCAATTAATCCCCCCTCAGCTCGGCCCGCCCGCTTCATTACCTCCCCTTGATGAGAACCATCAGTGGGGCCTGTATGATTTTGCTAATTAGCCTCACTTCGTTTATCATTTCCATTTTCTCCCAGAGACGCTCGGCTTGCTGGGCGACAGCTTCATCTCCCGCTGAAACAATGCGGCCCCTTCTGTGCCCGTCTCACTTAGCGCTGTCACCGCAGCCATTATGAAATTGGGGTTTCATTTACACACTAATTAAACATTACAGCTTGTTCACAATTACAACATGGGGATGAGGAGGTAACTAATTACTTAAGAAATGAGCTAACATTTATCTCCGGTTCCTCCCCCCAGCCCGCCGCCCTCCTCTCCAATGGAGGTTAGAAATTGTTGTTCGGCGGCAGCCCAGCCTCTGCGCCTGCCGTGTCCCCTTTGGGGCCGTACCCATTACCTGGCCTGGGGACAATCCATCAGCCCCGAAATGGAGCTGGGATGATGGGGCTGGGGCAACGTGGATCCTACTCCGGGCTGGAGAGGGAAGGAGCTGGGGCTGGGGCTGGAGGCTGGCTCGGCACGGCGCTGAGGACACCAGCACGCCCTCCACGCTCTCTCCGGTGATGGGCAACTCATCTCGAAAAGACATTTTCTTCAGGGAGGAATTAACATTTAAAAATGAGAGCCATTAGAGTAAATAAAGCGGGCTGTCAGTCGGCTCAAGAGCCTGAGCGTGGGCTCAGGACTCAGGCATGAGTGGGGGCAGACAGCCCTTCGTTCGCTGCTCGGGGTCGGGTGGCTGGCACGGGCAGCTTGATACCTGCGTTTGGCCTTACCAGGCTGGGTGTCCTCATCTCTGCTGAGCAAGTGACAGCCTCCTGAACAGGGCTGCCCCGTGCTTGGAAGAAAGGGGAGAAGAAAAAGGAGGTGGTGACCTGCAAGCCAGGAAGCGGGCTGGTGGCAGAGAGAGGCTGGGAGAGAGGCCAGGGACTGGAGGCCAGGGACACCAGGGGCCAGGGACACCACCGGTGCAGTGCCTGGATGCTTCTGCAGGCTCGGGGAGAAAGCTGTGCTGCTGCAGGTCTTTGGAAACACAAGAGACTCCCCCCCATAAACAGCCCGAAGCAGTGGAAATGCAGAAAAAAATACCTCGTTCAGCACCAGGCAATTAAGGTTCTTTTGCAACTCTTAACCTGTGATTTTGAGACAAAGAATTTGGCCTCGGCATAATTTGAACTGCTAATTGCTTTCCTGATCCTCAGTCAGGGAACTGAGCTGAAGTCTGGGCATGAAAAAAAAATAATAAAAAATCACCTTCCCCGAGAGGGAGAACATTCAGAGCCGCTCTCCGGGGGGAAGGGGATGCTCTCTTCTTCTCTTGAAGCAGCTTAAAAAATAATGATCAGGAAACAGTTAAGCAAAAGGGGGGTGAGCTGGTAGTTAAAAAAAAAAAAAATTCGCACCACTTTATAATAATAGTAACAACTCATTCCCATAGTTTTTATCCTTCCTGTCTTTAGCCCGCAAAAAAAAAAAAAAAAAAAAAAAAAGAAACCCTAAGCTAAACTACTGACACTGGCTGGGAGCTTAGAACTGCCGCATCAAACAGAGCCCTTGAATCTCCTGAACATAATTGTGCTGCCCTCTAACCTCAACCTTCAATCAGTGCAGTTTAACTATCTCATTTTAGCCTACAGGACACACCCCTCTGCTAACTAGCAGCCATATTCTTCTCATTAGGAGACTGCTCTGTACAGGAGCATGGAGGCAAATCCCTTGTCTCGCTTTTTCTCTCCCTCTCTGCCTCTTTTCGGTTGTTATCCGTGTGCTTCTGCAGGGGAAGAACAGGAGCACAGGGCTGTGCGGGTGCCGGCGATGGCCCAGCGGCCAAACTCCGAGTCCCCTGGCTGTGAAAATAAAGCCAGATCTCTTCTCCTTGGGTGGAAATGCACAGCAGGCGAGAGGAGGGCCCCCGTGACCCTCTGGTGGCTCTTGGAGAGGAGTCCTGGGGTCCTGGCCCTGCTGGGGACAGGAGGTGGCTGATGGGGACGTGTGGGGCCAGCACCGTTCCTGGGCAGGCAAGGAGCACGGGGCAACGCGGAGCCAGACAGGGTTTGGGTGCTGCAGAGCTGTTCCCATCCAGCAGGAAGGCTCACCAAGGGCTGCCACGTGCTCTCCATCGCTGGGGAGCTCTGCATCCAGTCTCTGGTCACGGTTTCCTCCAGGCTTGAAGGGCAGCTCGAAGCCAGGGGAATGCCGTGGGACACTGCCTGAGCCAGCAGCTGAGCCGGCTGCATCCCTGGGCCACCTCCTGGCCAAAAAGGGACGGGAAGTCTCTCCTGTGGGGTCACACACGCCCCGCTACCTGCCAGGATGGGGCACGGGATGCGGTAGTTTCAGGCTGAAGTGCCCACCTGCTAGCCTCCAGAGGACTGAGTCCTTCTGGAGCCCTTTGCTGTGGGGTTTTGGTGTGTTAGCAGCCCGCAGCAGGGCGTTATGGTGCTTTTTGTGCCCACACGGAGGGATAAAGCACAGCCCCGGACGGACCCGTGACGGCTCGGTGCCCATCGTCCCCGCACAGCGGCACCCTCCCCGTGCGGGCCCTGTCCCCAGGCCCTCTGCTGTTATTAACACGCCGGCGATTAACACCCTCCAAGTTCGTTATCTTCAGCAGGCCGCTCGGGACGCGGGGCAGCGATCCTTAAACCAATTAACGCCATCCTCGGCTTCCAGGGGAGCAGGAAGGAGCCGGCCGCGCGGAGGGGACTGTCAGCGCCGCAGCGAGGAGCGAGTCACGGGTCAGAGCGCGGCAGCGCCGAGGATGCCCGTTAGCTCTTAACGAGGCACGGGGGCAGCTGCCGGAGCTGCCTTCTGTCAGAGCCCTCCTCTCCATCCTCCCCCGGCCCCAGGAAGGGGAGAGGAGAGGCAAGGAGCGCCCTGAGGGGCCGAGCACCAGCACGGCCTGCGGGGAGGGCAGCGGTGCCCGTGCTCCGGGGCCTGCCCTGCCTGTGGTACGTCTCCCGCCCTCGTGCCAAGCCCACGGAGAGCACGAAGCCGAGTGCGAGGCTCAAATGAGAGCCACAGAGCATGGTGCCATCAGCCCCAAACCCCACAGGAGCTGAGCCACAAACCTGCTGTGCCATCGTACCCTTGCTGGGCAGTGCCGGGCTTGGGGCTGCTGCCCGGCGCTGTGCGGGGTGCGGTGGCACCCCCCAAAAGCCCTGGATTTACCCCTCCATGGCAGACCGAGGTTTTACATCTAGGACAGAGCTTCCTCCTGGCCACCACGGCCCAGGACAGCCCCGGTGCCCAGCCTGAGACCCCCAGGACCCCCAGGCACCATCACCCCGCTGTGCCCACCGAAGGCACCAAACTTTCCTCTCTTTCTTTCTTTCTTTGCTCCCTCTTTTTTTTTTTTTTTTTCCAGCAGAAGTTCTCTCTGAGCGAAGTCTTTCGGGGGAGGTGGAGAGAGAGTAGGAAGCCAAAGAGAATCATCTTGCTAGTCAAAGCCTTTAACAACTATTTTTAATATCAGGCAGAGGAACAGGATTTTGAAATGAAACAGCCGGTGCCTCTTTGATGGGCGAGCTACAGATCTTGAAACAAGGTCCATTCCCTCCTCCTTCACTAACTAACAGCCATATTTCTCTCATTAAAGACAATCTGGCCGTATTTTCAAACTTCTTAACAAGGCGATCACCGTAATTTGAGATTTCTATTATCCATGCTCCTATTACAGCAGTCTTTTAAGCAGCTGGCTTTTTTTTTTCTTGCTTTCTTTCCCCGACTTTGTCTCTCCCCTCAAACTGCCATCAGTGGTAATGACGTGCAGGAAACAAGAGCACCAAGAACCAGCTTTTTTTTTTTTTTTTCCCTTTTTTTTTTCTTTTTCCTTTCTGGTACTAGCTTGTGCAGGGGCAGCGAGAAGGAATAAAATCAAAAGCCAGATGAAGTTTGGTTATCTCTTATCGCGAGTTTGGGTTTTAATCCGCCCAGGAGCGCAAACGAAGCCCCGGAGCCGCCGTATCTCCCCCGTCCATCGCAGAGCCCCCTCCCCAAAGCCCCCCAGCTCTGTCCCCTTCCCGGCCGCAGCCCCCTCCCTGCCCCATTAGTCCTTGGCCGGGCGCTGCCAGATGGATGCAATTTGCATAATATCACCGGCGGAGGCTGGCGGATCAGCCGGGGTCAGGCTCTGACATCTCCAGCACAGTCTATCTCCAAGTGCTAATTTGGACTGCATTGATCTCTCTTTCTGATTTCTTTGTCATTTACGTCTGCGACGGTTTGACAGGAGATACAGAGACAGACAAGGGGGGAAAAGGAGAGGAGGGGGGGGGGAGAAGGGGAGAGAAACAAAGATTGTAGTTACAGATGTCTTTAAGGGAAAAAACAGATTAATCCAAGGACTCCTCTGAGGGTCGCAGCTTTGAAACATCCTAATTATCCTATTCTTATGAATTCCTGTACAGACTCGGAGGGGGGTCTTGTCAGGGAACTCGGGGGAATGGAAACTTGTTAAATTGCGGCGGAGCCTCTCCGGCTGCCTGCTGCCCCTTCCCCTCCCGCACCTCGCAATGGCTTCTCGTTAGGGGCACCCCATGCCCACCTCCGACACGGCTCTCCTTAGAGGCACATCTTCTGCACAGCCTGGGGAAGGAGCCCAGCCCGGGGCAAGGTGTTTGCAGACAGGAGGAGCCAGGGCACAAACCTGCTGGAGCCTCCCGACACAGCCTCCAGCGTCCTGGCAAACCACAGCCGCCAGCTCCATGCTGTCTGGAGGGATTGGGGAGGCTGGAGAAGGGCTGAGGAGGATGATGAAGACCTGGAGAGAAGGGCTTGATGAGAAGGAGCCACCATGGAAGGGCAGGAGCTGCTGGCCTGTCCCCCAAGGTGCAGGTGCGCAAGGGCAGCCTGGGGACACCCTCCAAAGTCACCCTCCAAAGAGCCCTTCCACAGGAGCCCCACACAGAGAGGGGCAGGCAGTGCATGCTCTTAATTAAAACATTTATGTTCGTTAGGAGGAAGCTCTCCCCTCCCACAGGTAGGAGAAGACAAGCCACCATTTAGCTTCGTCTGGGACGCGTCACAGAGAGACACCACGGCACCAAAAGGATCCACGGGGAAATCAAAATGTCACTCGGTGTTTTACGCCGCTCCTTCCCATCGAAAAAGCTCTCTGCAAAGTTAATGATCTTCCCGGGCCTCCCACCTGTCACGTATGTCTCTGTCTGAGGCCGCACCGTGGTGCATGGAAATGCTGCTTGTTCCAGGGGACGGGTCCGAGGCGGCGCACGGGGTTCTCTGTGCTGCAGGTCGGTTTGGGTCTGCAAGCTCCTGGGTTTGGGGCCGGCTGATTTGTACCACGGAGCAGCTATAAACGCACCCTCCATCAACGCCTTGCTCCCTGCACACCAACAAGGGCTTGGGGTGATACAGAAAATGTATCCGAGAGGTTTTCCATCTGCCACTGGGGAGAGGAGCCGGGCCAGAGGCCATGCAGACCTGCTCTCCTCCCCAAACCGCCGGTTGGACGTGTCTGGGGACAGCCAGAAGTGAGAGGGGACAGGAGCTGGAGGACAGCAGCAGCCCTGCCAGCCCAGACACGCCAGACATCCCTCTTCAGCCTGACACTGGCACTGCACACGCCTGCTTCCAGCCTGAAGCTGGGGGCTTGTGCCTGCCTCTTACAAATCCTGCGTGAGCAGCAACCTCCGCTGCCTCTCCCTTGGTTGGGAGGAGCGCACGGCATCGCGTGGCATCGTGTGGCATGGCACGGCATCGCCGAGCCACACCAGGGCTTGTCCCAGGCAGCAGAAGCCCCGCAGCCCGTCCCAGCCCCGCCAGCACACCGGGGAGATGTGGGCCGGCTCCTGCAACCACCCCTGGCTCAGCGGGGCCGGGCGAGCGCGCGATCAACTTTCGGCTGGGTAGGACGGAGGGGTGAGTGCAGTCAACACAAACACTCAATCATCCTTCCTTTCTTTCTTCTGTGCCTCCTTTGTTAACTGCAGGAAACAGCTGAAAGACCTTGAGTTTCCCATTGTAGCGTGTATGGGAACAGAGCTGCAGTGATCAGAACATACCCCCCGCTGCTCCCAGGGAAAAAGGGAGAGCTGAATCTTTTCTAAAAAGGGTTTACGATTAGAAGAGTGTTCTGTCACTCTGGCGCGCAGTAATCCACTGCGCCACCAAGTCCCTTCAGAGAGATGTCGAAAACTTAAATGACTGAAAGCAAAAGAGCCCTGGCTCAGGTTCCCAGGCAGCCAGACATCCTAATTATCTTTAGATCCACTCCCACATGGAGGGGAGAGAGCACACAAGAGTAAAAAAAAAAAAAAAAAAAAAAAAAAGAAATAGAAAGAAAAAGAAAAGGAAAAAAAAAAAAAAGACTGTCACATTGCTTTTTTCTTTTTTTAAAAGCTTGTCTCTGCTCACTGCTTTTCCAGCTGTGACACCTCTCACGGCAGTTAATTAGAATCATGTCACCGCGTTAATGTGCTCTGACTGGACTCTGACAGACGCGCGTCCTCCAACCGGCCTCCCCGCTCCTCCTGCAGGATGTAGGGCCCGGCACTCGCGGCGGGACCCTGCCACCCGTGTGCCACCCCATTCCCGGTCCCGTGGTCCCACGGTGCAGCCGGCCAGGTCCTTTTGTTGGGTCCCATCCTGCTGGGACACTGAGCCTCACTGCGGCACCCGCGTCCGCTCCACCTGCTTGGGATCTGCCTGACCTTTAGCAGCGCTAATTCGGAGTGACACCGCTCATTTGGTGACATTTCTGTTGCTTTTTACTTAAGTCTCTTTTAATTATTTAACTCGGGGTCTTTCCCCTTTTGTCTCGGGCTGCTTGGGAGAGGAAGCCCCGGGGTGTCTGGGGCAGTGGCCCCGAGGCAGGTCCCTGCTCCGGAGCAAGCCCCGTGCCCTCCAGCTCTTGGCACCATGGCACAAGGACGGTGCTGAGCACGTGGCACCGCTCCCGGTAAGAGTGTCACCTCCTCTGAGAGCCAGAAGTGGGCTTTGCGTGCTCCATCCCCCATTGTGACAGAGGAGAAGAGTCACAAAATGCTGCGCCCATCCCCTGGGTCCACCTGGCACAGAGGGCGGGAGGGCACGGGGGGCTCGCAGCACCCCTGCAGCAGGAGAGCCAGGAAGAGGGGGAAGGAAAACAAACCAACAAGAGGAGGCTGAAAGAAAGCCGGCGAGCTCCGAGGACCTCTCAGGGCGAGGAGAAGTCTTGTGGGCCACCCTCCCGAGCCGGAGCTGAGAGCCAAAGGCCCCCATTAGGGGTGCCCGCCGCCGCACTTAGCGCGCGCAGCCCCCGCGGGCGGGCAGGGCAGGGCAGCAGCACCCCGCAGGCGCCCGCCCGGCTCCCCGCGGCGCTGGCAGCCCGCGGCAGTTAATTAGAATCGTGTCACTAAGTAAATGCGCTCTGACTGGACTCTGACAGCCGCTCACCTATGACACCGGGGGCCAGGAGACAATCCACATCAAACTAGCGCAGTGTGACCCTTTTAACACAAAGAGTAAACTCACTGTGCATCGAGTTGAAGCTCATTAAAACTGTCTACTCTGCGAGCATCCCATTAACCTCGCCGTTAAAAACACGCAATTCCTCTTCTTCTTTCCGAGGCCTAATTAATGCTCCGGATCAGGAACAATATCACACCCTAACCTTCCGAGATTTCCAATCAGGAAACGAAAAGAGAGAGACGGGGCCGGGAAGGTGCCGGGTGCTTGCTGGGTCGCTCACCGCAGGGGCCGCTGACCTGCCCAGGCAGGGGGCTTCTCCCTTCTCCCTCGGCCCCATGGCACAGGGAAGTGGTGAAGCCCCGTGCCGAGGCTGTGACCAGGACCAAGCTGGCACCATCCCGAGCCCGTGGGCTCCTCCTGGCCAGGACCCTCCTGCTGTGCCTGGCAGGACCGAGCCCCCTGGCCTGGGTATAATAAGGCTTGGATGTGTGCTCCTGGTCCGTCAGCAAGAGGCACAGCGGCCTGGGTGACCTTGTTCCTGAAGAAGTAAAAAGAAAAAAACCCAAACTTGACATTTAGAGCTAAATGGGAAATCCTAATAATCTGTGCATCGAAATCTAGACTTTGAAGGATCAATTCAATTCCATTTGATTCAAAAGAGACCAAGAGCAAGGGCTTTAGATGCTGCTCCAACACACTGCAGGTGGAACCGGAGAGGAGAAATGGGAAACAAACTTTCCCAGCAGTGGCTTCTTCTGCAGATTTGGAAACTTCTCCCTTGTCCCGGTGTGTTTTCCCTGCAATAACTGGCTCGTTCAGAGCCAAGAAACAACAAAGGCCCGAACAAAACCAAGGTGTGCATTTATCTCTTCCACAATCAGAAAAACAAGCAAATGTAGGAGATGAGGAGACTAACTCTAAGCTCTTGAAGGGGTGGTTTCCAGAAGCACTAGTTCAACTCACAGCCACTGTTCTCACTTTTGTTTCACGCATCTGGAATCGTTAACAAAAAATATGAAATGCACTTTTCCTTCTACGCTGAGCGTATGCAAGGGAAGCAGTATTTCACTAATAAACATCATTTAAACGACCTCACGGGTACTTGAGATACTTGGCATTCCAATTTCCATCCAAAAGCGCAACAAATCACATCATGAATAATAATTTAATCCCCACCTCTTGAATAACAAACAGTAACTCACTGTTTTTCTAATGCGACAATGATCTAAAAACCCGGACTAAAGGCACATTATGTAACAGCACTGATCAAAATAAATGCAAATACGATATTTGATGTGTAAAAGGACAACGAGACTTAACACCTGGGCAATGGTAGGGCGAGCTGAACGCGGTTTGATAGGTGCTGGTCAGTAAAACTTGACCTTTCTGCAGGGAAACGGATAAAAAAAAAAAAGTGCAAAACCAGAAGAAAATCAATTACCGAAAGCAGGTGCCCTGCTGGCTGATTTAAATCACAATTAAAAGCTGTGATTTCAATCATTCTGATCTGTATCAGTCCCTGCAACTCCACAGAGAGGCCCCGATGTGAGAACACGGCCGCGCTGGTGTCACCGCACGGACCCGGTGCCCTAACCCTCCCCTGTGCCTTGTCCTTCCCAAACCCTCCCAGCCGAGCCCTGCTCAGCAGCTTGCTGTTGCACTCTCACAGCCTATTTCCCATGGGATGTGGCCCCAGATTTCAGCAGGGTACACCACGAGCCCGGCCCGCACACGGCAGCTGGGCAAGGTGAGGTTTCCCTACGGGATCTGGCAGGGCACGAAGCAGAGGAGAGGAAGCGCAGAGTTAAGACGGGTCCCAGAGGCTGCGAAGAGCCCAGGTTTGGAGCAGGTATCTGCTGAGCCAGTGAATCGGGGAGCGAGGTGAAAATAAAGCAATGCACAGCCCGTCAGGCGAGACCGCAAATTTACATCTTGCTTAGAACAAAAAAGTGGCCACCCACGGCAATTTTTCTACCGGATTTGAAAGGAAAAGCCCATGTTGCACATCCCTGAGCCGGGAAGTGACGTGGCCAGGAGGCCGGTGTCCCTATAAAACGCCAGGCACGGCAGGTCCCCAGCCACCAGCATCACGCCGGGCCCTGTCCCAGGAGGGATGCTGAGCTCAGCCTCCGCTAAAGCCACCAGGCACAGGAGGCCAGCGGCTGCTGCCTCCGCCACAGGCAGAAGATTGCAGACAGCTGGGGCAGAGCTGCAGACAATCTGCCCGTGGCTCACCCCATAGCAGCCAGGAGAGCTCTCCCATAGAGAAAGCCTGGGCAGAAACGAAGCAGCAAAACCTTCCTAAAGGGCTGGAGCGGGGAGGGACGCGAGCAGCATCTTTCTCAGCTCCATCAGGCAGCGACACCTGAGCAAGACCACGGCGCTGAGATAAACGCGGGCAGAACCGAACGGCGGACAGATGATACTCCAGAGCTGGGGACAGTTTGTCAGGGAAGGGGATGACAGCAACAGAGCGCTCTTGCCATAAATAAAACAAGGAAAGATGAGACACAACACAACCCTACATCCCCCAGAGGGACCCTAGGCAAGGTCCAAGCCCCGAAGCAGGACGGAGCACCCAGCTCCTGCAGTCCGGGCTCCCTCTCCGTCATCCCCCCCGATGTGGCACACAAACAAGGCAGATCTGCTCCCAGGCAAGGAAGCAAATTTTAATGCTACCTCCGTCAATAATGCAACCAGATCCATAGTTCAAAAGGAGCTTGCTAATTAAAAGCTGGTGAGCTTTAAATAATTCATCTCCGTAACTTGGATTGATTGGAGAGTTTAATGGTTGGAGTCTTGAAACAATATTAAACAGCCTCCTCGAGGCCCAGGTAGCAGGTGACTTTTCCAAGTAAATCTTACCTCCTTGCAAACTTTGATGCTCTGAAGTCAGAGCGGATGAAGGGCCAGGAGGCAGAGGGAACAGAGACATGAGAGGGGTGAGAGCGATGCCGCCCTCTGGGGTGCAGCCCAATGGAGCTGGTCTAGCCCCCCGTGCCCCGTGCACGGAGCTCCTGCTGGCCCTGCAGCCTGCTGCCTGCTACAGCCCCTGCTCTGAGGACCACAGCACCCAGAGGAGCTGGAGCACCAGCCCGTTGGGGACAGCCCCTGCCCAGCCCACACCTCCCACAGCTTCAGCACCCCCGGAGGGACCAAGAGCCACAATGTGCCCCCCATCCATCCCCTGATGGGTGTGGGTACAGCAGGGACACCGCGGGCACGTGCACACCAGTGTTCCCCCTGGCACATCTTCTTCCCTCCCAGCAGCTGAGACCCTTCGGCTGGCTCTCCCCACCCCTCCTGGAGCAGCTCTGGGAGCTGAGGCGCCCCACGAGCTGCAGCCGCAGGGCTGGGCAGGGCGCAGGGCCCGGTCACTCACCTATCCCGCTGTGAGGCCTCCCTATGTGCTGTAGGTTCAGTCCTTTGTTCATGTCTAAGAGCCCGTTCTTTGGCCAGCTCCCCATGGCAAAGCTGTACGCCTGCAAGAGAGAAGCAGAGGGTCAGACGGCGGCACAGGGAGCACGCAGGGACGTTTTGGGGAGCACCCCGCTGCCAGCAGCTGCCTGTGCTCGGCAGTTCCTGGGGCAGGAACAGGTCTGTGACCCCGATATTCAACACAGACCCATCCTGTGTAGGATCAGCAGCCCCCACGGTCACCTCCATCACGCTGGGGGCTTGTCCTGCCCGTCCCTGGGCTGCTCCACCGTCCTTCCACCCTCCCTGCTGCACCACGGGTGGGCTGCCCAGGGCTCAGCTCAGGACTCAGAAGCTTTTGGAACGGGGTGGCCGAGCCCAGGCTGACCCAACCTGCAGCCCCCTTACCCCCCGGCCTCCCCTTTCCTTTCCATCCATCCTCGGGTCCCCCACACCGGGAAAAACCCCACCAGGCCCCCGTGCTGCTCACCCCAAGGCACAGAGACACAGCCCGGCCAGAGAGAGGGAGCCGGGAGCGCGGGCAGCACAACCCCAGCGGACAATGCAAACGGGGGAAGCAGCCAGGCCCCTGCACTGCCCCCACACCTGTAATTAGGGGCTGCCAGCCCCATATCTTCTCCATTGTGAGGAATTAAGCTCATGGCCGTATTGTGAGCCTTAAGAATGGCACACGGGCTTAGCGGCGCGGCGCGATCTGTGCCACCATGAGGGCCATCGTCCCCAGATGGGCTCAGGGTGATCCCGCAGCGGGCAGGGGCAGTGCCACCACCTCTGCGGGCTGAGCGTGCCTGGGGAGAGGCTCAGCAGCAGGAACGGGGCCAAGCGGGGCGAGCAGGAGCCCAATTTGGGGGGCTCGGCTGGAGAGGAGCTGCGTGGGACCCCCTGTGCGCCCCGGGGACCCTTGCATGCAGCAGCAATGGGGGGGAAAAGCGGACAGGGGGCTGCCACCCGGGGCTGTGCCCTGCTACCTGCTGCTGTCCCCAGCGTGGGCATGGCCACCCCGCAGCCCCCAATGCCCGCCCTCCCCCGGGAACCCCAACTCGGGGGTAGCGGGTTTAGCGCCGGACCCCGTAAGCGCTCGCGCCGCCGCGCTCCGCCCGCCTTAGCAAAACAGAGGGCTCCACGGGTAATTAATAGACAGCATCGCTAATCCTGCGGGGAGATGATTAGCAATTAAAACTCCTAATTAAGTCTGTGCATAATTCACTGAAATTACACTGTGTGTACACAACGGGGAGGGTTCCCTCGCCTTCACCCAACGGGCTCTGATGTCTTCATCGCTGACGCTTCCCGCGGCCGGGATGCCGGGATGCTGAGCGGGGTGCTGGGGTGCTGGGGGGCCCCCACTTGCCGGGGGCTGGTGGCCCGGGTGCCGGCTGCGGCGGCTCTGCCTGTGGCTCCCTCTCCTGGGCTGCAGCAGGCGGATGCAGAGAGGCAGGCTCCCGGCTCGGAGAGCTCCCACCCCAACCAGGAGCGAGCCACGGAGCACAGAGGGAGGGTGGCAGCGTCCCAGCAGGGCCAGCATGGGGTAAAGCCGCTCTAACACCCATCAGCCGAGCACCTCGGGCCATTTGCACCCTCTCCCCATGCCCCTGCCCAGTTTGGGCACGGGGAGAGGGTGAGAAGCAGCCCCCAGGCTGCTTAAAATCCCAATTCATTGCTGTGAACGGGGCTCCTGCGTGCCACAGCCCCCCCCGGCCGAGCACCAGCCCCTCTTTTGCACCGCATTTTGCTCGGCTACCCAAGGTCAGCGGGTACAGGCGCCGTACCTGAGCAAACTAGCTAAGCAGCCGGGCTGCAGGTTGGCCTGACCACTGAAGGTCAAGTGTGCACTTCTGCATATTCAAAGCCGTCTGCAGGATCGATCGGCTTTTAATTGTTTTTTCCCGGGCTTTGGGAGGGAAGTGCCAGGGGCATTGATCAGCCCCAGCCGAGGCCGCTCGCAGCCCCGTGTCCCTTCGGTGTGGGCAGGCGGCGACGCGGGCACAGAGGGGCTGGAAGGGAGCCGGGCCAGGGGAGGAGGCCGCCAAGCTCTGCCAGCGGTGGAATTGTATTCGAAAATAAAGTTTTTTAATTAAAATTGGCAATTCTGAGCCGCCTGCCGGCAGCAGCCACACAATCAAGAGCGAGGAGCTTTGCTGTTTAATATTTAAAGACGACGTTTAATCTTTAAACAGGAAAGTTCTGCTGCTGACTGTTAAAGACGCGGGGTCCCCAGCCCGACGCCGGCACCGCCGCAGCCCCAAAACCGAGCCCCTAAACTTACTCACGAGTCTACAAAATGCCAGGAAACCCTCTCGGCCGGGAAACCACCCCAATTTGTCCCTCCCTCTGGCTGCAGCCCAGCGCTGCAGGGACTGGGCTGCCCCCTTCGAGGTCAGGCACCGAAGTGACAGCAGGACCCCACGCGTTTTGTTTTCACCTACGTTTTACTTGATAAAAAACACAGGCATCTTTTTAAAAAGCCATCAGGAAATATTTTGGGTCAGAATCGTCATTCAAAACCAAACTTAGCCACTCCGATCTGCTACGAAGCACCGACCTGGTGTTTGCAGGCTGATTTCTGAGCAGCTGTTACAGTTATTTCCATGCGCACCAGCTCTCCGAAAGGTCTCCCTTTTTTCCTGATTTTGTTTGTAATTCCGTGAAGGCTCCATTTACCTCCCTGCCAACGCTCCTCCGAAGTCGGGTGATTATTAATTATATTTATTTACTTATAGCATCCCCTAGGCACACGTGGCGGCTCACAAACACCTCCCTGGGTCCCCGATGCAGGGATCTCAAACCCGAGGCAAGCAGATATCCCTGTGAGAAATGCGAGATTAGGAACGGGCTGTGTCTCCTCACGTGTGAGCAGCACGGCAGATAACCCACGCCCTGTTACAAGGGGAGGTAAGTCCTCAGGTAACCTGTACCTCGTCTCACCTGCGGGAAACCCAAGACGGGGGAACCGAAGCAGGGAGCTGCTGGGGGATCTGATTTGGGGCACAGCGCCCTGCGGCACGGAGATGCTGTGGGTCAGCGGGGCAGTAGAAGTGCTCTGGGCTGAAGCAGAAAGGGTCTGAGGGCACGCTGCTGGTGCACTGGGTCACCAAACCTCCCTGTGGCCACCATGTGCCTGCCTCAGTTTGTACAGATCCCCAAAAAAGAGCGCTGTGGCTCGTCCTGGGGGTCAAAGCCGGTCCTCCGAGCTGGGAGAGGTGCACGTGAGTGGGCTGGGCAGCACGACAGCACTGACTGCAGGGGAAGACCATGGGCAGGGTTTGCCTAGTTCTCGTAAAAATACAGCCCAGTTTGGCACCGGGTTCCCCTGCCTGCCTCTGCCAAAAGCTGAAGGCAAACCGGCCCCGGCCCCAGCACTGCTGGCAGCTCCAGCACGGCCGGGCTCCTTCTGCGGCGCAGCCTCGGAGAAGATGTTCCAGGGGGGTCAGAAAATTCCCAGAACTGGAACTTGTCAGGCTGATGTATTGATCTAAGTGGACTGAATAATGCTCCATCATTTATTTATGGGGAAGTGCCCGGCGCGCTTCACAAAAACCGGCGGTCGGCAGTCACATTAAGGCAAGATTTAACACCAGGAGAACGGGGCACCCGGGCGCAGGTCAGGACGCTCGGGGAGCCTCACAAACCCTTCCTGCGCTCACAGAGCTGCTGGGGCTCTGCTGCTGCACCCTGAGGCTCCCCCGGCCTCTCTGCAGCCCCAGCGAGTGTTTCACACGCTGATTGCAATTTTAATATTGCAATTTTAATATTAATACGCACACTTTCGGGCAGGGAGGAAGCGTTTCCTTTCGGGAAAATCCCCCCAGGAGCAAAGGTGCTCAGCGGTTTGAGTGCTGCAGGATGGGGATGAAGGAATAAAAGACACCGGCGGTGCTTTTGGCTGAAAGTTTCTGTCAAAGAAAGTGATGCCCGTGAAAAAACGTGGGCTTGGAGAGCGAGCAAGCAGCGGTGAGATGTCCCCAGCTGCTCCTCCCTCACTGGCTTGGGGAAGCAGGGGGGCAGGGGGTGCTCCCCAAGGACCCCTCCTGGCGCAGCAGCCTGCGGATTGCGGCTGACCCCCCTGACACCGGCGCAGTGGAGAAAATGACTTGGCGACAGCAAAAGTGGCGTCTTCCTCCCGGCCCCAAAACAAGCATTTCCCTCTCACTCACCTCATCGCGCGGTGTCAGGGCTTTGTGTCACTCTGGGTGTTGGGAAGGAAAAGGAGGGCGCGTCTACGGCTAAGCGGGCTTTTAGACAGAGCTTAAAATGTTCTCGGAGCCCCCCAGCATCCTCAGGTTCAGGGGCTGGGGGTGTCTTTGAGGCAGGCCCCCAGGACAGCAGGTCCCTCGCCATCCCATTATTTAATTGCACGCAAGCTACGGGAAGGAGGGGAACGGGGAATGTCTGCTGGGATTCCTTGCCACGCCAACTTCCCAGCACCATGGAGGAAAAGGGGCAAATTGCCACCACCTCGGGGCAGCATTTAAAGCGGGCAGGGAAGGAAGGAGCAGAGCAGAAAGCGGAGGTATGGAGGGTGAGGAACAAAACTCGTCCCCCGTGGGCTGGCTGCCCTCCTGGCTGCCAGGAGGCAGGAATTTCCCCCGCTCACACGAGCCCAGGTGAAGCTCGTCCCTTTTTAAGCAGTTTAGTCAGAAGCGCTGCCACATCCGCGGCTTTTCAAGTGTTTTTAAATCACTTACAAAAGCGGGATTAAACGATCAGGAATTCCATTTAATAGGACAAATAAAGAAATAACAATCTGCTCCATCGGCCCTGCGAGAGGCAGGTTTGATTTAAGGAAAAAAAAAAAAAAAAAAAAAGGGGAAAAAAAAGTATAAAAGAGGGAGAGAAAAAAAGGAAAGGGAGGTGGAAAAAAAGGATAATGTGTGTTTACTCAAGCAAAGAAAAAAATATTTAAGTGATGTAGGGGAGAAGATTGCGGTAACTAGTGAAGAATAACATCGTCTGCTTTGCTGTCAAATCACACAAGAATTTCAGTAATAGATTCTCATTCTGACACTCAATTCAATTCGAAGGTGATCCTGCTTTATCCCAACACATCAAATATTAAACACTCGTATTAGCCGGGGTGCCGTCGCCTTTCCCGGCTTAGAGGCGGCAGGAAGCTTTTCTCCCTGCCTTCTCCCCCCCGCCGTAATATTCTCAATGTTATCTAAACATGCCTTCATACACTGGGGTTCCTTATCAAGCCCATTCGGGGAGGGAGGGGGGGGTACTTAAAACGGTATTAGTTTGGGGGGCTTTTATTATTCTTATTTCCAAAGCTTTTCAATTTGGTGCGGAAACAGCTTAGAAAAAAAAAAAAAAAAAAAAAAGGAGGAGGAGGAGGAGGGAGGGGAGGCGGCGAGAGGGGGAGACGGAGCGCGGGAGCGAGGGAAAGTCGAAGAAAGGGAGAAGCAGCCGGCAGCTCTTGTTTGACTGATGCCTTTCAACAAGGGCAGTCTAGCTTGTCAAAGCCCGGGCTCGAGATGAATTGGCATATCTATTCAGCCTGCCTCTGGATGTCATGCAATACAGTTTCATATTCCCAGATAAGGCACGATAAGCAATTGCTGCCCTGACACCGGCTCCATCCATCCCTGCCTTTCTCTGCGCGCACCCGGCCGCCTCGCGGAGCTCCGCTGGCGTTCGTGCCGGCGCGGCGCCCAAAGGGGCCCCCGAAATGAGCAGGTAAAGCTCCCCAACAGCTCCCCAACAGCCCCCAAACAGCCCCCAGGAGGCCAGGCCAGGCTGAAGGGAGAGCTGCAGAGGATGCGCCCTACCTGTGTGCGCTCTCCCCTCGCTGGGCAGGCAGCCCCCGGCAGCACGCCGCTGGCTGTAGGGTCCCTGCGCAGCGCACGCGTGCCCTAAAACTGCCCAACCGAGCAGATAAAGGGAAACTGAGGCACAGGACGGTGCCTGGCCCTTTGGTGCACCCAGAGATACCCCAGAGCAGCCTGGCTGCCCACATCCCAGCCATAAAACACAAACACCCGGCCATGACCCCTCTCAGCCCCAATAGGGACCCTACGAGCAGCAGCAGCCCCGTGGGCAGGGTGCCCGCGGCCCCACGGGATCAGCAGGAGCTGAGGTTTATGCAACGACAGCAGCGCCCGCGAGGCCGGAGTGTCAGAGTGCCAAGCAGTTTAGGCTTCCCGTTCCCGTGTGTTTGAACAAGACCAGCCTCTGCTCTGCTCCCAGGCTGCGGATTATCCCGGATAAAATGTTCTCGACCGCTGTGTGCTCTGCGGCTGGTGGCACGCTAGGTGAATGCCTCGGGGACCTGGGTCCGAGCCCTGGGTTTGGGCGCAAGGAAAACAAAGCCCCAGGGTTGCAGGGCTGGGAAATAGGGCCGGGCGGGCAGTGCTGGCATGGGAGAGGGGAGAAGCAGGGCACCCATGGGAGCAGCTCGAGCATCGGGCAGCAGGAGCGGGTGTCCAGCAGCTGAGCAGCACAACCCGGTGGGAACCAAGGGATGAGATTTATCGGGGGTGTTTTTCTGTGCCTCCCACAGTCCTCGCCCTGCCCTCGGGCTAGGGGCAGGCCGTTTAAGCAGGGCTCTGCCATCCCAGTGATTCTGGCTGAGAGCCGGGCTGGGTTATGCAGGTTTCTGGAAGCAGCTCCAAACACTGCTTCCAGCACGGAGATGCTCAGGCAGCTCCCCGTTAGCACCTGGAGGGCACAGACCCTGCTGGGTGGCAGGCAGCAACCTCCTGCACCTCCTTCACCCCTCCTGTCCTGGCTCACACCTTGCGGTGCCACCCCTGGCCCTGCAGGACCCCGCTGGCCGAGGAAGCCAGGGGTAACACGAAGACAAGCCCACGGACACGCCGCGTGGATGTCCACCCACTGCCACGTTCCCTGTCCAGGCAGCTGAGCGTGGGCCAGGCGAATCCTCTGTGGCTGCTTCTGGGGAAAGTCAGGGCCAAGGAAAGGACGGTGCCGCCAGCAGTGCTGGAGAACAGGCAGGGGTTGGTGCTGCCCCGAAATCGGACCCACCGTCAGCCCCTGGAGACGTGGACATGGAGAAAAGCGTGACACCGCAGGCATCTCCCCGGCGTGGATTTAGCTGGAGCTTGCAGAGCACCAAAGAGCAGCCGTTTTGCTGCATTACACGAAGCCACAGCATCCACTCAGCTCCTCCTCCCCTTCCCGGGGCCACTCGGCTGTGCCCACAGCCCCCCAGCCACGCACCCCACAACCCAACCCCGCACCTTTCCAAAGCAAAGCTGGCGCCTTTTTTTCAGTCACAACACCGTGGCCCTCCGGAAGGGGGTATTTTCCCCCCTCCATTTCTATTTTTACACACGCACACGCTCGCCTCTCCCTCGCTCGCTGTTTAATTTCCGTGTGAGAGGGAAGCAGGTGCCCGTGCTCCCGTGAGCTCTCCCTTCGCTAGTTTTTTTTCCCCTTCTTGGATCCTGCCCCATTAGTTTAGTGCCCAGCCATCTGCGACGTCTCCTGTAATGCTGTCCCCCTTGTGTACCAGGGAGCTTTTCCATTAGCGCCTTTAATATTCTGACACCTTAGCACAGGCTGCTATTACATTCAAACACTGATCGCCCTGTGAAATTACATCGCAGGGCTTGCTAAAATGGAATTGTGTATAATCAGGCTCCTCCATGCACTGTCAGTCCCATCACAAATACAACGTAAAGCAGGCTTATGGATGGGCTTAGCAGCTGCTACAAGTGTATTTTTTTTTAATAGATGAAGTATCCCTTATTTAAAGCATTTCCTTAAGAAAAAAAAAACAACAGTGAAAGACAAATCAACAGCTGCCGCGCTGTGTTAACCATACCAGCGGTCTCTTAAAAACATGTTATTTACCAAGGTAGCTATCTGTTTATCTATAACTGTATCAAACAGAGAAGGAGGGTGAGATAAAGATAGTTAAACAGACAGCCGAGGAGATATCTGCCACTGGGAAATAATAGCTAAATAAAAAGTGCCATTATTTACTCCGCCGAGGGGAGGAGGGGGACCCGGTGCCCTCCTCCCGGCGCCGCGCAGCCGCTCGCGTGCGGCATGGGGCTGCTTTGGAGGCTCCAGTTTATAGGGGCGGCCACACTGCAGCCCCAAACACGCCCCTCAACATCCCTATAATCATATCAGAGAAATCTGGGGAAAAACCAGCTCAGGATCCTGGTGCTGCATCTCTCCGGTGAGGCTGCAAACGTGGGGGAGGCGAGAGAGGGCATGGACGCACGGTGCTGTGCTGGAGGCTTGCTCAGCAGGGCAGCCTTGTACCTGTGCATAGGATGAACGTGGCTTGAATTAAGGCAAAATCAGCTAAATGCTGCCACAAATCCAGCAGCCTGACCTTCTGAGGCTGTGGATCTCCCCCTGCCATGCAAAAGGGCCTGGGTGCGTTCTGCAGGCGAGGCTGGTCCCACACAAGGGACCAGCTCTCCGGCCTTTTTTCCATTCCAGCTGAGGGTTATGACAGAGGTATTTCGGGTGGATGCAGGAATGATGTGTCAGAGAAACGAGCTCTCGAGCTCCCTGGCTCCAGAGTTGAAAATGCTGCCCCTTACCATGCCCTAAAGGTTATTCTGTCTGTCTGCTGGGAAATGCGGCGGTACGCTGCCTGCAGGGAGATTTCCTGAGGCGCCGTGACCCTTCTGCTATCTCCTCCGAGGAGCCTCGGCAGCAGCGATGAGATTGCAGCTCATTTCCACACACCTTGAAAGAGCCCGTCTGGATCAAACACGCCGGGAGCAGGGGGAGCATCACTGCGACTCGTCCTCGCCGCCTAGCAGAGAGCCTGCTCCGGCTGAGGCTGGGAAACAGCCCGACCCCAACACCAGGGCCCTCACGCTCCCCTTCACCCTAAACCCTGACGGAAAAGCCAAAATATTGTATCGTTTCCCTGCGTGGGATCGGTTCTGCTTGGGAAGCACCAAGTAAAAGCCAGCGGCAGAAAGGCTGCCCTCTGCAAAGGAGCAATCTGTTGTGTGCGAGCACCGACACGACATTTTGACTCCGGTTTTTGCAGTGCAAAACAAAGCCATTTGTCCAGGGCAGGCACACACACACATCTCGGTGCACGGAGCTCTGGACATGTTCAGAGGGGACACGTCTGGTGATGCCCAACAACCCCGAAATGGGGTCGGTGGGGCTGCGGAGGGCACAGACTCACGGAGAAGGAGCCAGGAGAAAAGCCGAGGGGAGGTGCAGGATGACTGCACCTTCATTGCCATCGCAGGGGCAAGACGAGGCAATGCACCCCTGTTAGTTGTGCCTGGTATTTTCAAGGGCAGGTGCCTGCACGCTGTCAGGAGGGCTGCTGGGCAGCCAGCAGGTTTATGTCAGTGTTACAACCTGTTCTTGCAACCCAGGTCCTGATGGATGGGAAAGAAATAAGCGAGTGCTCCTGCAGGACCCCCCTCACCGCATTTTCTGTTCGCCCCTTACCGCACAGCTCCGTGCGCTCACATCCGACAGCTCCTGCACTCACAGCCACCAGCCCTCCCTGGGATGGAGCCACGACCTTCCCCAAAACCCACAATGCTGGGACAGCCCAGAGGGGCATGGAAACGTGCGCCCTGCAGGCTCCCACCTCCTCTCCCCAGCCCGCAGACTGGCAGGAGCAGAAAACAAGCTTTCACGTTTGGCACAGCACCAGCCCCCGACTGCTCCTGCTCCGCAAGAAGTGCATGGAAGTGAGTTTCTCAGCCCGCCCACAAGATGCGAAGCCGCTCAGAGGAGACGGAGCTGGAAAAGCAGGAGAATACAATGCACAAGGCATCGGGGGAAAAGATCAATAAAGATTACGAGGGCAGCGGCCGCGTCCCTTGCCCACGCCGGAGGCCCCCGTGGCGGCAGGGAGGGAACACCAAGGCGAGGTAACGAGGTGCCGGCGCCCGGGGGCGATACCTGTCTCATCAAAGGCAGAGTTTACACTGGATCATCTCGGCAGCAGCTCTTCCTCGGGACTGTTGACTCAGGTCGGGGTTAAGGCCGAGGAGGTGAAAGCAGAGGCGCCGCCGAGAGCCCTGCTGGATGCAGATGGGAGGCAGGCAGCGCGCATTGGGCAGCAGGAGCAGGGCACAAAATTGAGGTTCCCTGATTTTGATAGAAGAGCAAACAAATGGGGGTGATGCAAGGTTTGGGGAGTAGAAGAATCGATTTGGAGAAAGGTTGGGAAAGCAGAGAATGAAAGGGCCCAAGAGCAGGACGTGGCGGGGCCCGCAGAATGGAGGTGTGAGGGGATGAACTGGGAGGAGTCGGGGGCACCAGCACTGCGTTATGGTGCGGGTCACGGAGGAGACCGTGACACTGCCGACAGATAATTCAGGACTTTGGGTCCCCCAGGCCTCAGCTGACACCTCCCCGGGGAGCACAGAGCAGCCACCTCCATCCTGCACCAGCCGGGGCCACCTCACCGAGCATCCCCATCCCGTGCAGCTGCCGAAGCTCCGGCTGCAGCTGGAGGGGCACGGGGACGCAGAGGCAATGTGGGGACAGGGCACAGATGGGTCCCCCTGCCCCACGGAGTGCCAGAGAGCCAGCCGAGTGCTCCTGCCCTCCCCGCAGCACCCCAGAGAGCCGGCAAACGAGCTCCCAGCCGGCCCGCTGCCTGTAATCGGAGTCAGTCGGCCTGTGTGTTACGCTTGAGTTGATGGCTGGTGTTAAATTCAATGCCTTGAGTATCGATTTCCTCGCACATCCAGGACTTTGTTAAAGGGTTAGCCGTGAACCGAGATCAAAGGGAGGTTAACTCGTTTCTCCTAAGTGGGAAAGCAGACCTCCAGCAAAACCAGGCTCCGGGTCCCCTCCGCAGAGGATGCTCTCTGCATGTTGTTAGCTACCCCGGCTGTCTCGAAAGCCAGATAAAGCCACAAAGCTGCCTCAAAGCGGGGAGATAAAATGATCCTGACAACTTCCCACGGACCCCAAAGCCATTACGAGCGCACACCAGGGGCTGGCAGCACGGGGCCAGCACAGGACCCGTCCCCTCTCCATGGGGTCCCCTCGCTCAACCCAGGAGGAGAGGGTGAGCCACGTCACCGCCACCACACCCCAAGCAGGGGCACTGAGAGGGGGGGACCCCATCAAGAAGCCCTGGGGCTGTCCCACAGCTTGGGTCATGCCAGGCAAGGTGACGAGGACACCTCCCCTGGAGCTGACACTGCCATAGGCACCACCTCAACCTCTGGGGCTCTCTCTCTTCCTCCGTTTCACCTTGCTCCTTTCCTTCCCTGCCCGACATGAAGTGATTTTGGCACTGACGGCACCCCGCTCAGCAGGTTCTGCCAAGGCAGTAAGAGCTAAGCGCACGAACAGCAGGACACTTGGCTTTACCTTCTGCATTTTTAAGGGACGGAGGCAGGGAAAGAGGCAGGGGAGGCAATCAGGAATGGTTATCACTAGTATTAATGAACGCCCGGAGGCGCCGGGGAAGAAGCATCCATTTCAGACGCACATCTGTCAGCACTCAGAGGTAACGCTGCTGAAGTAGCAAGGAACTCAGGAGCCTGCACTGCGCCGCCCTGGGAGGCTTCGGCACCCACGTAGGTGATTTCTGACAACAGCCCCCTTGTCCCCCAAGCCAACAGGGCACCAACCCCATTTCTCAACCCTTCTCCTCCTCCCCAGGAACTGTTTGCAGCCCAGCCCAGCCTTCCAGCAGCCCCGTTCAGGGGTTTTAACAGGCTCCATGACCTGTCCCCACCTCCCCAAGGAGCCACCTGCAGACAACGCAGCACATTCTGCCACCCAAAATTACACCCAAACCCCAAACCAGCAGTGCTGCAGCACCTGTAGGGCCCAGAAACCCATCACAGCCCATCTTGGTGGCCAAACCCCATGTGCAAAGAGGGATCTCCACGTGTGATGCACAGGCACTCCCCCACCCCAAGCTCCTGCCACCCAGCAGCGGATTTGTCTTGAAGTGAGAGGTTTACGCCAAAGTGCTCGGGGAATATCAGTGCCCGGCATACCAAGCGCTGAAGATTTCACTTAAACTCTCAGCATCTGTGTATCTCAACTAAATTAAGCTATTTGCTATAAAAGAGCACAATGACAGTAATGGAATAATAACAGCATTAATAAAACACAACAATCCTCGAATGAGAAGCGGACGCATCAGCTAGCTGCAACCAAGAGAGGAAGGCTATTTTAAAATCACACACAAAAACCATCTGGGGGTGGAGAAAACCAACAAAAGCTCCGAAACTCAGAGGTCAGACTGAAATGATGTTTTTAACCTCGAAAGAAAGATGCCAGGCAGAGCGCTCCCACACCGGCTGGAAATGAATTTCCGCAGCCCCCAGCACGACGAGGGCTTAAAATGGGAAGGCTGAAAATTTCCAGGGGGGCTCCACGAAACGGGGGTGGGAGCCGGCTCGACAGGGAGGAAACAGAATCAAAAGGCTGTCGAGGAAGGGCTGCCTGATAGAGAAACGCCCCCCTGAAGCATCAGCAAGGTGTGTAACCCGCTCCTGGGACAGACCCAAGGGAGCTGAGCCAGCGCCGGGGGCCAGATGCCGGGACATCGTTATGTGGACATCCAGATATCCTGGGCTCACCACGCTGCCATTTCCCTCTTGGTTGGAAACCTCACCTTCAGTTCAGCCACACGTTCTTCCTCCTTGCTTCGTTTTGGGTGAGGTTGAGGTTAAACCTTCAGTCTCGTGCTGACCTGCGCCCTGTTTTTGCAGGGGAGCTGCAGCAGGAGCGGGGCTGGGGGTGCACAAGTCCTAACTGCAGCTCTCTGGGAGGCCACTTCCCCTCGCCGGACCCCTTGGCAGGAGGAGACCTTAGCACTAAGTGGTGATCAGAGCAATTAATGCACACGGAGCCTGCCCAAGGTCTCCCATCCCACCCAGAGGGAACACCCCACCCCGACTGGCCTTGATGGGCGAGCATCATTTCCCTGGAAGGGACGGAGGGGAGGGGATGAAAAGAAAGGACACCTCTGTGCTCACCACTGTTCAGTGTTCAACACTGGCAGCTGAGCGACCCAAGGCTCCAAAACAGCCAGAATTAGGCAGAAAGCAGAGAGCAGCACCCGGGGCACCATCTTCAGGTCTACCTGCCTTTTAAAGGGGAGCGATGTGGGGCTGGCAGGTCGCTTGGCAAGCAGTCCGAATGCCCAGGCTCACGTGCAGCCTTCCGGGCACAGGACCCTAACACCAGCCCTCCTTCTTGAACCCAAAGCAGAGGGTTTCAACTTGGCTGACCCACCGGCCAGCACTCCTGACGTGACCCTTTCCAAATTCCTCCAGAGAAAAAGCCAAAGCAGCAGTTGCCCCAGACTCGCAGACTCAAGCAGGCTGCAAGTTTCTTTGTTTTCATTACAATTTTCTCTGCTTTTTTTCTTTTTTTTTTAGCCATTTCTGCTCTGCCCCCCGGAGGTGCTCCTGTGATTGAATGAAACACGACCCCAGGCTCCAATAAGTGTATTTCAATTACATCTGTCACCATGTAACAATGTAATGATATATCATGTGATATTAAATCCATGGTAATCATATCAGCGATTTTTTTAATAGTGCACTAATCACATTATTACATCTCAATAATTAACAACAGAAGGCCTAAAAACCTGGATACAAAGAGGAAAAGCTCAACGGGTCCTCGGCTCTTGCCCGGGAGAGGCCCAGAGCGGAGCAGGATGGTGCAGGAGGTGCTGCCAGAGCACAGCGTGGCGAGGGGCAAATCTCTGTGCAAGGGCGCAGGAGTTTTGCACCAGCAGCACTCTGCAGTGCAGCCAAGAGTAGGCTTCCCCCAGGCCCCAGACTAAAGGAGAAGCAGGTATTTTGGAGCCAGAAACAGGCACTTTGCACGTCCCACCTCGCCTGGCAGTGCTCTCTTCTGTCCTGTTGCTCCTGCTCCTGCACCTTTCCTCCAGCAAACCAGCCCCTCTGGTCCAGAAGGTGTCCTGCAAAGCGTGCCCACCTGCAGCTCTCAGTGGTCACCTCCGAGGCTGTACAAAAGCACTACAGAACGAAAGAAGCATTTTCCAGGCACCCTGAAAACGAGACACCGCTCCTCCCAACCCGTTCTCCCCAGGCTGCAGGAAGAACGATGCTTCTCCTCTCCCCTTGCACCTGGAAACCAAGCTCACCGAGCGCCCCTACCTCGTGGGGAGGCTGCAAGGCTGATTTCTGCAGCAAAACCAGTCTCAGCTTGGAGCTGAAAAATGGTGAGGATGCCTCGGAGGGACAGGGATCCTCTGGGATCACTCACCGAGGTGCAGCACGCAGCCTTGTGCCAGCAGCTCGCTCCCCGCAGCCGCTGCAGCCTGCCCCAGTTAAATCGAGGCTTGCAGGGGTCTGGAAAGCAAAATGCAACGTGCCTGAGTCCTCACCCCTCTCCCTCCGCACGGTGAGGATGAGGAACAGGGCAGGTGGCAGGGAGCTGCCCCCAGGCAGAGTGCTTGGGCTTGGGGATCCTGTGGTGCCCGTCCCCAGCCGTGCAGGAGCTTCCCTCCAGGTGCAGCCCGGTCAATCTGGCAGTTTCCACATCACAGGCTGATCTGAAGAGAGCCTCATTACCTTGCCTTCAAGTTCCAGCCAAGCACTTAGCTCTTAAAGACGGGATTTAAGAAATATTTGACTGATCATTTCTCTCCTCATTTAGTTTGGCTGCTCTGAACCAATTCAACCTGTGAAGTTGAAATAGTGGGAACGGGAGGCAATGGGAGTGCGGGCAGCCACACCACCTCCCCGCTCCCCCTCCAGCTCTTCCCAAAGGGCCGGATCCTTCCCAAAGGGCTGCAACGAGTGCCCACAGGGCATCTCCCAGCCCCAAAGGGCAGCCAGCTCTTCCTTCCCACCGCAGGACAGGCATTTGGGAGCATCATTTGCTCTCTGTGTGGCATCCACACAAGCTTCTGCTGTGCTGGAAGTGCAGTGCAGCATCCCCCAGCTATGAACAAGGGATGGAGACAGGGATGAGCCAGCCAGGATTAACAGCACCAACATCTCCACCAGACTCAGTACGGGATGTCCCCGTGTCCTCTTCCTTGCACGCCTTTCTCCTGTCGAGTGACCCTGCCGAGGGCAGGCAGGACAGACGGATGGCTGGCTGGCCGAGGCAGCGCAGTTGGACTTTCTCTCCTTCCCCCCTCCCTTCTTTCCTTCCTTCCTTTTTTTTTTTTTTAATTTTGTCTCGGGAGCCACGATCCTTTAAAGATGTGCACGTCTCATTAGCTCTACCTTGACAATCATTACCGTTCCCGCAAATGCAGGAGGAGAGCTCAGCCCGAGCGTGGGGGAGTCCATTACCTCCTAGTTAAAGGGACACCGACAACTCCGGGCTGCCCGCGGTCCCACTCCGCCTTCCAAGCAGGCTCTCCCCGGCACGCCGCTGCTCCCCGTCCTGCACTAATCCCCTGCTTAACCTGGGCGAGAAGCAAAGCTGGTGGGGATGCGTGGTCCTGCAGCCACTGCCCCAAAAGGGTCCCATGGCAGGGCACGGTCCCCGTGCCTGGTGGCACAGCTGCAGCGGGGACAGCAGGAAGGTGGCGAGCTGTGTGGCCACGAACCAGCTGCTGGGGACAGCTCTGCCTGCCCGTTCTGCTTTGCTCCCCACGGAGCTCGGACCTGGTTTATGTCATACAAGCGCAGCACCCCTCATTTAGGAGCTTTCAGGGCAAAGCGCCTCGTGCAACTTTCGATCCACTACCCCCTGGCCTCCTTCCAGCCCTTCTGGGGCTGCCTTTCAAGCCCGGTACAACCTCAGGAGGCAAATGCAGCCCGGAGCAGCCTTCCAGAGAGGATCCTGCTCCTCTGCGGCCGGCAGGACGGGAGCATCTCCCTGCTGCTCTCCGCAGAGCCGCGGCAGGAGGCACCACCACGGGGCCGCGCTTCCCAGCCGCGCTGCCAGGAAGGCTCCCACCTCCACACGAGGCTGTCCAAGGAGCTGACAGGCCTCCGTTGGAAAAAGATGTTGAAAGAAATGATCTCTTTAAGTGCAATGGGAGATATTTGTCTCTGATTTACCCTTGGCTTTTTGCTCTGGTTCAGGTAGGAGCGGTGTGGGATGGCTGGCAGATCTGAGAGCATGGCACGCCCCAGCGGGCAAAGCGAGCAGTGCGGAGGAAGGCGCGAGTCAGTTTGGAGTGCTCCCCATTTATCAAACTCACGCAGCCCGCCAGCAGAGCGAGTCTTTCTATCATTACAGCTCTCAAAATCCGATTCATACCACTAATCCTGCCTTCATTCTCCCAGATTAATAACATCTCTTTCAACCTTCACAGTGTGATAAATAGACAAAGAGAGAACAAAAGGAGAAACAGAAGTGAGAGAAAGAGCCAGAGCAACTCCACATAATAAAGAGAACCAAGAAAGGGGAAAGAAAAAAAAAAAAGGGAAAAGAAAAGGGAAAGAAAGAAGCCGGCACACTTGACTCTGCCATCTACTTGAGCAGATTCTCACCAAGAGCTCCCTGCGATCTTGAAAGAATGTAAAACATTGCTCAGAGGAAAGGCTCGTTAGCCACTCCGACCAGCCCGGCTTTGCTGGAAATCTTTTCACTCGCAGCCTCGGCTCAGGCCAGCACTGCCTTTGGTGCTTCCTTGTCCTGCCCCTTCCCAGGAGCAGAGGCAAAGCCCCCAGCCCGTGCCCGTGGCTTCTCGGAGGGGACAGAAGGGGCACGGCCGGCGTTGCCCCAGGGGTGCCCCAGCAGCGCCGCGAGCCCAAGGCACCCCGACACCTCCTGCAGGCGAGAGCTGCCCCCTCCCCGCAGCCTTCCCCCGGTCGGCTCTCCCACTTTGCCACGCTCCGTGCCACCGCTGGCTTATTTTACTAATTAAATGTTTATCGGCACACCCTCCCCACATCGCTCCCAGGCCTGCCCAATTTTCTTTCCGCCGGGTGCCTTCCCTCGGCTCGCTCTTTCCATAGGATGCGCACCTGCGAAGCGTCCCCTGCACACCTCCGCTCCCCCCGCCAGCACAATCCCCCCGGAGCCCACGGGCAGCAAGGACGCTGCTCTCATGGCTCTGCATCCACAGCCCCCGTGCAGAGGCTGGGCTGTGTTTCTTTTTTTTTTTTTTTTTTTTTCCCTTTTTTTCCCCCTCTTTTCTTTTAAACTGTTCCATATTACTCCAGGCTTTGAAGTACAGAGAAAGGCAACACTCAGTGTGCCTTTTTTTTTCAAGCCACCTTTATCAGAGCAAATCTTTTCCTTCTCCGCTGTGTTGCTGGAGATAGATATCAAGCAGAAAGAAAGTCTCCTCTTCTAACAATGGATTTCCCTTCCCTTCTGAACTTCAAATAGAAAACTCTTATCTACAGCCACAGTTGACCAGAAGAAGAAAAGAAAAGAAAACAGACATATGAACTGAACCCGGGCTCTCTTTCTATTTACTCAAAAAGGCTGTGCTGGGTTCTTCACAGGGAGATGCTCTCCCCGTGTTTATAGCACACATATTTACTCTCTTCACTTGCTACCCCACCGCCACGGCAGTGCACCCTCTTCTCCCCCAGGACGACTCCCCGGTGCTCCACGCACCCTCCAAAATCTGGTCTTTGCTCAGGCAGCGGGCACAACAAAGCCTGCACCTGAAGCTGGGGGCTGCAGGAGCTCTTCCAGCTCGGCTAAGGGTAACGGCAGCGCTGCCCCTGGCCCTATAAAGCATCGCTTCCACCTAGTGAGAGCTCCCTACGATGGCAGGACGGATTGCAGGTCCGGCCTCGCTGGCTCTTGGTGCACAGGACAGCAGCCTGAGCCCAGCCACGTTCACGCCTGGCACCAACCAGCTCCTCTGAACGTTTCCTGAGGTCTCCAAAAAGGGCAGCAGCTTGATCCACCTCAAGTCTGGGTCTCTCTTCAGAGCAGCCCAGGCCAGCAGCCTCTCCTCCAGGTCCCCCGCAGATTTTTCCACCATTCCCTTAAGGTTAAGGTGGCGAAGCACCGCCGAAGCGCTTTATAATTCCTGCTCCTCTCCTCCCTCCTCGACAGCTCCCGGGAGAGGCGTGATGATGGACGGTGCCGTAAGTGACTGTTCCCAATCGAGGGAATGTGAGCAATGACAGCTGACGGCATTCCTGGAACGTGGGGGTGCCACCAGCCACCGTGCCTGGCCGCAAGGGAGAGGAGCTGGGGCAGGGAGGCTGGGCTAGGGGTGAGGAGCCCCAAGAGGCTGTCCCCAAACCGGCTGCAAATAATTCGTCCCATCAGTTTGTGAACCGAGCAGGAGCCAATGAGAGGTGGGCAGCGTGCATCTCGTGGAGAAAATCCTCCTGAGCTGCGCACAGCGCCGGGGCTGGACACCACCCTACTGCTGGCTAGTGTCAGTCGGGACCCTTGTGCACCTGGTCCTTGGGCAGTGGGGTCTTGCCTGGTCCCTTAAGGTCTGGGAAGACTTTTGTCACCCCTTCCTCCCCCAAACCAGCACAGACTGCCACGAAATGGGAGCACGAAGTCAGTCAGCTGGAGCTGGCTTTGCACCGACAGCACGCGGGCGGGTGTACGGGGACACAGAGGGACGCCACCGCGCAAGCCCATCGCTGCGCTCCTCTTCCACAGCCTCTAAATTAGCAGGCAAATTTAACATGCAGAGAAGCAACCGATTAATAACCCAGCATTGACTTAAGAAGACCTTGAATAATACATAGTGCTTGTACACGGAAGGGGAAAAAGTCAAGTCCTTCTGCTTGTCAAGTGTATCCGCCTCCCGAGCGCCGACACTCCACGAGAAAACCTCTCCGCGAGGCAGCCACGGCTTCAAGCAGCTCTTCAGCAGTGCCTTTTGCAAAGATTAATGGTAAAACTTCGTGCCAAGGGAGGCTGGCAGCTGGACAGTTCCAAGCATGGTGTTGTTTTAAATGCAATTAGCGCTGCTCGTTAATGGAGTCCCTAAAGCTGCCAAGGAGAAGAGGCTGAGCCCTTGCGGCCCACAGCGAGGTGCCGCGTTCGGGCAGATGACCACGTTGGCCACGCTGATGGTTGAGAGGAAAGGTCTTACCACGAGGCAACCAACCCCTTCTCCACCCTGCAGTCCTCCCAGCAGCTCGGTCAAGGAGAAATCAGCCCCAAGCAGACCAAAGACTGAGAGAAGCTCAGCTGCAGGCGCTGGGCTCCACGGCACACCGACAGCAGAAGCTAGGAGCAGCCCATTCCCTGCCCCAGCCTGATTTCAGCCTCTATTGTTTGGTGCTGGTGTCGGTGCCAGCATCCCTGAGCGGGGCTCTCTGCTAAAGAAAGATGGCTGGAGAAAAATGCAGCCCCTTTTGGGAATAGTCCCAGAGAGAGCGAGCGGAAAGCCGGCGTTTGCCTGGACAACAGCCACTATTTATGTGCGGGGGCTACGCACACAATGCCCATTGTGAGAGAAGGGGGGGGCTGTGTAAGATCAGTGGAATCGCATGGATCAAAAATGCCTTCATTTTGGAGTCAGGGCGAGGAGCTCTGAATAGCACCAAGGGCACGGGCTGCCACCGCTGATCTGACTCCGGTGGCTGGGTCCCCTTTTGGTGCCGCCAGCCCACAAGGATTCAGTTCAGCCATGTGTTTGAAGAGCTTCAGCACCTCGTGGCTGAGGACCAAAGGCCCATTGCTACCTGTGGTGTGTCAGATACGAGGTTGGAAGGCATTTGAAGAAGCAGCCACCCCGTGTAAAACACAAGGGAGATGCGGGAAGGAAACACGATTTGTCTTTTTGAGATGCAAATGAGCGCCAGCCAGAAGCAGAGCTCCAAACGCACACTTTGAGCAGTGAGAAGTGCTTCTGCAAAGGGGACCGAGAGAAATAACGTGATAAACAGGCTCCGAGTTTGATTTCCAGAGTAATAAGCGCAGAAACTGAGCCCAAAGAAGAAGATCCGTATTAGCAAGCAAATCCAATCACCCAAATACTAACGAAGGGACACCCAGACGGGTGCAGAGCTATTTCCGGAGCGAAGTTTGTCTCCCCAGCCCTTTCACCCCCTGCAGTGGCTCAGTGGAAGAATACTTAAGAAGTTGCAACTTTGGTTATAATGTGCAAAAAGCCCCTGAAATGCGACATCATTTACTCTTCTGTGCTATTGCTCAGCAGAGCTAATAAATCTTGCATGAGCAGAGCTGATTCTAATTTTCTAATATGAAAAGGCATTTGGATAGAGAGAGAGGGGGAGATAAAAGTGATTGAATCTCCAATAGCCCGGCGTCGGTGACAGGAAACATCCTGACGCGGACCCCAAGGAAGAATGGCTCCCCCTCCTCCCCGCCCCACATCCCATTCTCCCTGCTTGCTGCTCGCCGTGCCTCCGTCTCCCCTATCGACGGGCCGCGGCTTTCACCGCGGCGAAACAAGTTATCATTTCTGCCTTCTGATCAATCTGAATTTTCAGGACGATTACCCCCTTAAGCAGCGATCGCTCGCCGCAGCCCCGCGGGTCCCCGGCGGAGGCCGCGCTGCTTCCCCTGACGCCACCACCTCCAAGGGTGCGGGGCTGGGAAGGCCACCTGGAGGAAAAAATCAGCGGGGGAGGATTCAAAAGGGGCCTTGTGCTTCGTAGCCGTGGCCCAGCTCAGCCGGAGGGAGCAGGGACCTGCTGGAGGTGGCACCAAAATGTGAAGGGATCCAGCAGCACCAAGGGATCTGCCACCCCCCAACGCCACCTAAGAGCCATCCGCTCCCAGCACGGAGCTAATCAAGCCTGTTTCCAACTAGAGACTGAAACGATTAGAAGGAGGAGAGGCAGGTTCTAGCAACCTCTGAAGGTGCAGGGTTTAGATTTTGGGGACTTATGCATTTTCCCATCAGGAAATATTTAGCATCACCCCGGCACTGACGCAAAGCAAGCCCCTTTCCCCAGGGAGGAGTAACTGCTGCTGGCTCTCCGAGGACGTGGCTCCCCTGAGGCCCCTCTGACCACCACGGAAACGTGGCCCCAGGTAGTTAGAAGCCCCGAGGACAGAGGTTTGGCTGGCAGAGGAGGCTCAGCACCCCTGCTCTTGCAGGAACACCGCTAGGTTGTCCTCAAGGTCATGGTGCATGCGCACCCCCCCCAGGGCAAGGAGCACATGGCTCCCACCTGCACATCTCTCCCTTCTCTATCTTACAGGCTTCCCCAGGGCACAGGAATCCTAAAAACATGGCTCTGGCCATATTACAGCTCAGCCAGATCCTCACACCCCTTTCCTTGGGGCGTCCAGGCACCGTTGGCTCTTCCTGACCAGCTGCTGCAGGCGGAGGCTGCGCCCAGGCTCGGCACCTCTGCGCCAGCAGCAGGGAGCTTCGGGAGAGCAAAACCCCCGCTGGGGAGCAGCTGAGGCCCCACAAGGCAGGCAGTAGGGTGGCAGCGGGGTGTTTTCACCATCCTGACTGGCAGCGAGAAGCAGGGGCAGTGCCAGGTGAGGCTGGTGGGCCGGCTGCCTCCGCAGGCTGCTGGCTGGGGGAGCTCTGCGAGCGGCACGGTGTTGCAGCGGCTATTTTACGTGGAGAACTGCCGATCAAAGCTATCCCCACTGTGTACTCCAGAGCAATAAAAATAAAATAAAATAAAAAAAAAACCCACAGGAAGAATTCTTTAGGCGGGTAATGGGCATTTTATTCCTTTTTATGACACTAAACATAGGCAGCTGGCATAATTACACCACAATAAAGGCATAATGTGCACCTAGCAGAACAAACTCATACTTTTGATAATTAGGCAGAGCAAACACAGTCTGGGATTCAATCAAACAGCTTCACCGTCTCCTGGATCTGTCGGAGCCCCCATGCCCATGGCGTGGTGGCTCTGTGCTGGACTTTGGAGGGTCCCATGGGGAAGGCTGAGCGAGCAGAGCATTACCCGAGAGCTCTCCTGCATGGCAGTGATGGACACGGAGCTCCACTGCTTGCAGCAGAGGCGCAGGGTGGGTGCACGCAGCCCCTGGGAGGCAGCTGGAGATGGTGCGGGGCAGAGCACCCCAGCAGGACACCAGTCACCTTCCTGGTCGGCACTGGGGATGGATCCAGGACTGCTCACCTTCAGGCCAGCCTCCTACAAACCCCGGCAGCAGGCAGCAAGCGAGCTCCTCCGGCAGCTGCAGGCATCCACGTGGGACAGCTCCTCCCCGAGCGAGGAGCCCAGCCAAGGCGGAGATCCTAAATGATCTCTAAAATATTAATAGCATCAATCAGAGCCAGGCTGACAGAGGTTACAGCGCCGGGAAGGCAGAGAGAGCAGCCTTTCCTCAAGTTGGCACAAATCCACACTAAATATCCAGAGTTTGTTTAAAAAAAATAAAATGGATGTCCCGTGCCTGCTCCTTCCAACGTCACGTGAAGTCTTCCAAAAGCCCAGAGGGAGCCTCAGCCTGGCCGCAGGTCCTCTGCACGTCACCAGAAGACACCACTACCTCCTGATGGGGTCCCACCTCCTCCTCTGGGGAAAAACGGGCTTCAATCTCCCACCTCTCAGTGTGAAGGAGAAAAATTCTTGCCGTGACGCTCCTTCAGGACACTATAGTTTGTTTTGCAGCACTGAAGGCGTAGCGTGGAGACACAGACCTCCTGTTTTGCAGCGTGCATCGCCGTACTGCTGGGCTCCAGAGGGTGCAGGATGTGCTGCAGCCTGCCAGCAGGTCCCAAGCAGGGAGAGACCCCCACGGCTGCTGCAGCCCCAAGCACCCGGTATGGGCTGGGATGAATGGGGGAGAGCAGGGCAAGGAGAAAAAGGCAGAAGGTTGCAGCAGACAGAGCCCACGTGGAAACATCTTCAGAAAGGCGCCAGCTGCCCGGACACGGGATGTGGTGTGCCCCCAGCTGTACTGAGTCTTGGGCCAAATCAGCTCTGAGGCACTGAGATTTCATCTCTGCTCCACCAAAACCCTCTGGGGATGCTGTGGGATGGCTCTTGGTGATGCTCACGCTTCAGGGTGATCAGAGCTTCCCTCCCCAGCGGGCCACAAAATCGGAGAAGGGGTTTATGCCTAGCTGGGGGCAACAGATCAGGCTGTGTCCTCACCAAAAGCAGGTCATACCTACAGCCTTCCCCATCAAGCCCCCGCGACAGATCCAATCCACGGGCTGCCCGAAAGAGCTCGAGCAAGGAAACCTGCAAGCAGCAGGGTGAAAGCCAGGCTGCAGCCAGAAGTGCTGTGCCAGCATGGGGGAAGGGAGGCGGGAGATTCTTAATCCCAACTGTGAAAGCAACTTGCTTAGTAGCCTTGGGACTCCGAGAGATTTAATTAATTAATTTAATGAGTGTGAAGCACTGTACGTTATTAATATATGAATTCCACTACAGTATCTCCCATCTCCCAGTTCAGCATCTCTCGCTGCTATGCATCAAGCCCACAGGGTGCAAATCCCAGCGGGGGCACGGCTCCGTGCCAATGGGGCGCAGGCTGCGTACCCACACTTCTCTGTCCCTTTCAGCAGAACAGGGCATCACGCTCAGCACAGGGCCCCAGGAATACCTACACGCTATTTCTACTTGCCTGCAAGCCCTTGGCATTCGCCAGCACTTCCATGCCAAGCAGCAGAGGGAGGAGGACGCAGGAGCAGGTTGGTGCTGCCTCTCCCTGCTCCCATGTTTCGGAATCCTGTTTGGATCAAGCACTGAGAGCTGGACGGGATGAGGCAAGGCAGGCTCCACCAGGCTCTGGCCAGCAAGGAGAAGGGGAAACACGCCTCCCTGGAAGACTAACACACACCAGGAGCTACCAAAGGCATGCCAGCCCAAGGGAAAAGCATCCTGTGCAGCAGAGAGCGTGTGCAGCACCTGGAATGCAGCACCTGTTGCAGGATTATTGTAAAACATGCCCTGCCTGTAATCCCTCCTCCTCCTGCCTTGCTCCAGCACTGACTGTGCCAAGCCGGGGCTTGGGCTGCCTCCTGCAACACCAGGGCACGCAGAAGGCTCCAGTGTCTCCACCTGACCCCAGAACCCACGCACAGCCGACGGTTTAACCTCCACAGCAGCGCACACGGAGCCAGATGGGAAGCAGGCGGCTGCTGGGTGCAGCAGGCAGATGTTCAGAGCCCGGCAGTACGGCACGCAGCAGGACGAGCGGCACGCCGGGGCTCAGCAGCTGCCTCTCCCTCTCCGCCTTTCGCCCGCAGGCTGCCACCGACCTGCCTCCAGCTGCCTGCACGGGGATGCTTGGGGCAAACCAGCCAGCAAACCGCTGCTTACAGTACCACCTAGCAGATAAAGCTCTAGCCATGGTTAAAAAAAAAAAACAACAAACAAATAAACACAAAATCAACAAATTCTGCTTTCGTCTTTGTGCAGTACCTGCAGGCTGATGGAAGCCAAGCAATGTAATTGTTTCGGTTCCTCCTGAATCATCACTTTCCTGCCTTATCTGAGAGCTCTCTGTATCAGGAGAGGAGAGGAGGCTGTAGCCGGCACCCAACAGCCATCCCTGCCCTGAATTCCTTGGGTGAGACCCCTCCGAGGGCCAGCGATGAGGCAGGGCAGTCCCAAGGCGAGCAGACAGCCTGTGTCCAAGTGCCAGGGAGCAGGAAGGGACAAGCCATCACCCACACCACCTGCCTGCCTCAAGGCAGGACCAGCTCCACCCAAAGCAGCCCCATCAGATACTGGAAAGGCTATTTTTCCACTCCAGAAGCAGCCCTGGAAATCTTCAACACAGATTTGAAGACAGAGGCCAAACCATGCTGGGACAGCCACGACTTCACCGAGGACCAAAAGCTGTGCCCACTGTGCACTGCAGCGAGAGACCCGCTGCACAAATCCCCACCTCCAGTCTAAAGGCTGGAAGAAATTGCCTAGGAAAAAAGTGAGCTATATCAGTTTTAATAGCAAGGGAGAGTTTTAATATCATAGGAGAATCCCTAATGGTGAGACACTGCGAAATGAATGCAAACTAAACCATATGCAGGTATGGGAAGGAAGGGTGGAAGGAAGGATGGTCCAGGAAGAGCTTCCCATTAACAGGGCTGAAATGCTGAAACGTCCCCTTGGCGCTGGAGCAGCTCTGAATGGCCTCCACACAACAGGACCCTGCCTGAGGTTGTCTTTAGGCACCCAGGGGTCTAAAAGGCAGCACGTGCCCAGCTCACAGCCCTCTGCTAGGCAGGAGTTTGGCAGTGAGAAGGGCGCTCTTTCATACAGTTGCAGATTTTCTGGCCAAAAGGAATTATTAAACTAATCCTCTATTTTGCAAGCCAGGAAACTTAGCTCCTTTCTGGGGAGCCAAGCCCAAGAAACGGCATTAACCCTCCTGGGGGTGGGTTGCCCATCCACTCCCTGAGAAGTTCATGCAGACACATGCTCCACCGAAAATTGCTGCTGTGCTTTTAGGATGCAAAAGGTAAAAAGAAACTAAATACAAACGAAAAAAAGGGAAAGCCAAAGCCATTCTGATTTAGTCGAAGATGAACATTGCTCTTTCCTGCCCTCCTGGGACGGGCGCGCACGTTGCCGTGCGAGTCATCCAAAACCAGTGAAGCCTCCAGGCTGCATCCCGAGCCTGTCTGAGCTGCAGCAAGCCCAGCTCCTGAGACCGCGAGGAAAGGCAATGAAATGCGAGGCTGGGATCATTACTTTGAGCCTATAAGCTCGTGCCACTGAGCCAAAGCCTGTTATACTGCCATGGGTCCGTGCCACCCCAGCGGCAGAGATCATTCTCCATCTCCGCTCGCCCAGCCCCAGCCTCCCGGGACGGCTGCCCGTGACTGCTCCACGAAGCCCTGGGAAGAGCCAGAGGGTTACGGGCACAGGGCTGAGCTGCTGCAACAGCCCCCTGCTCACCACGACCCGCAGCTGCCAGCACAAGGCATCACTCGCAGAGGAGCACAGAGCAAAAACCCCGAATCTCCTTCCCTGGGGCGGAAAGCCTGGCGGAGGAGACTCTCCCCCCTTCCCAGCACAGCCCCCAGCGTTTCGGTTTCCTTAGGAGAGGGGTTTTCCTGCACACCCCTCGCTGCACAACAAAGGGAGGAGATGTCCTCCTGCAGCGGGACAAAGGGCTGCTCCTTGCAGGCCTCTCCTGGGTGCCCTTTCCCTCTCCTCGCTCCCTCCTCAGCTCCCTCCCTGTGATTTAAGAGTTCCTCTCCTGGCCCTGACAGTAAGGTATTTCTGTCCCACAGATTATAACTCACTCTGGGCTATTATTCAACTCCCAAGCCCTGGCCCTGCTGCATTTAGTCCAAACATAATATCCTTCATGCATATATTATCTGTCTCCCTATTATCTGGAATCATTTCGGAATTAAATTTCAGTCCTGCAATATTGGCTTGAAGAGCGGCTCGCTTTATGGGCTAGTCAAAGGTTAGAATACCAATCAAAATAACACTGCCGATGCAGAGAGACATTTTAATATTCCAAAACCCGGTAATTGTAAAAGGACATAATATTTTTTCCCTGATTACCCCAAAGGCAACACATGTTAACAAGGCGAGGGAGAGAGTGAAAGAAATTTCAGAGTTCAGACAGCCGCACGACGGATTTAAAGGAGAAGCCGCGTGCGGCGCCCGCGCACCAGCCCTGGGAGCAGGAGGCTCCCTGCCCGCCCCGTGCCTCTGCCGCCCTCCTGGGACCCGTGCCCTCCGCCCCGAGCCCCCTGTGCAGCCCCAAGGCATTTAGGGCATCCTCACAGGGCACAGGAGGGAGACAGAGAGAGTTACACACAGACAGACACAGCCCAGGCTCAGCACGGAGGAGAAACCTAGCTTTGGCTTCCAGGCACTGGAACTGCTGCTGCTTTACCCTGCTGGACGAAAGGAGCCTCTCAGCACCTTATGACTCCCTGTTTAATGCTCACGAGCTACAGCCAAGTAGCTACACCCTTCCGCCCAGTACCCTACACAGCTCCCAGGGTATTTAAAGCACGGCAAGTGTCCTCGTGGGTCGTGCAGTTGTCATCAAGCCTTCACGTTTCCAGGATCCTTACCCGTGCCGAGATGACGGAGAGGGACCCAGGGCTCCACCTGTGTCAGAGCTGTCCCAGACACGATGATCCAGCCCCTCTGCTCCTCCTCACCACGCCTCGCTCATAAATCCAACAGCACCAGCCTCCTGGATGCAGTATCCGAGTATCCACATGCTTTATCAAAAATGATTTTTTATGTTTTCTTTCAGGGCATTGATAAAAGTGCTAAATCCACGAGGTCTGAGCAATAGCTCCCTGTGGGACCCCACCAGGAAGACATGCACTCCATGATGATTACCCATTTACAATTAAATGCTGGGAGCTGTCAGTTTGCTCGTTCTTAATCAATGTAATGTGTGCCATGTTGATTTTGTATCACTCTTGTTTCTTAATCAAAATGTCATAAGGTACCAAGTCAAATGCCTTCCAGAAGTATATTACATTGACATGGTTACCTTTATCAACCAAACATGTAGCCTCATAAAAAATATCAAGTTAGTTTGAAAAAGATCTAGTTTCCATAAATCCACATTGATTGGCATTATATTACCCTCTTTTCATTCTTTATTAATCAACTATGATATCTGGCTTTTCATTACTTTGCCCAGAATTAATGTCAAGCTGATAGGGCTATAATTACTTCATCGGTCATCCCATTTGCCCTTCGAAATTACTGGTACAACATTAGCTTTCTTCGAGTCCTCTAGAACTTCCCCCATGTTCTAAGACTTATTAAAAGCCACCCGAACAGCCAACAGCTTCTCAGCCAGCGCTTTTTAAACTCTTGTCAACCAGCTACGCACAACGCCAACCTCGAGCTACCACTTCACTTCTATCACAAAACTGCACCGTAAGAGCATCCTGCTCAGCGACACGGCATCCTCTGCCTTTCCATAAATACAAAGTATAATTAAAAATGGTAATTTTGCTGTTATAGGCAGTTCTTCCATTTCCTTCCAGCTAAGAACCAATGCCACTGCACACTTTTCTATTCTGATTTCCATGGAGAAGACACCCGTACTCCCTTTAACACCGGAGTCACGTTTTGGCTTCTGTTCCTTTGCCCAGCCTCTATCACTCCTGCCTTCTGAGGGACTGACTTACCACCGCCAGGGATGAGGAGCCCAAAAGAGCACTGCTGCCACGAAGGAAGGGTCTTGGAGCGCTCAGCCATGCCGCAAACCAGCACGGTGCTGAGTACCAGGTGCCTGATCCAACCAAGGACATAAGCAGCTCTTTGCAGACAAGTGACACCTGCTCACGTGTTGGATGCTTCAGCCGTGAAGCACTCTTCCTAAGGAATCCTCCTCTGTCATTTCGGACCTTATTGGGCATTTTGCATTCCCTATAGCCAGTAGCTCAATAAACGGGCAGTTGATGGCCATCGCACTAAGTCCTCAAGAGGTTAAACTTAGGAAAGCAACTTTCAGGAACATGGGCCAAAAACACAAACCATTTCTCAACAGCATCCATTTCAATGATCTTTGCGCAAAGCACCCGAGACACTTCAGCACCAAGTGCCTGCGAAGTCCTCCTCCCATCCCAAAGGCACAAGGATTTGTTCATTCAGCGGAGAGACAACAAGCTGTTAGCAAACCCTTGTTTGTTTAGGATGCGTTTATTTCAAGTTGCCAAATATTAACGAAAACATTCTGTTACCTGCTTCCTCTGCTGGATCTCACACAGCAGGGAGGTGACCTTAAAACATTTGTGCCCGTGTATTAACAGGTGGCTTCCGAGCACCTACGGATCAGCAGAAGCTGGGCCTGGAAAGGGCCAGCTCCACACACAGCCACGTGCTCCCCACGGCTCCATCAGCTCTGCCTCGTGGTGTCCAGAGGAGGAACAGTTCCCAGTCCTGCAACAGAGCCACTTGCAAACGGCCCTGGGGACACAGGGCATGGCACTGCCCGTGTGTGAACTGAGCTGAATCGTCACCTTCCTCAGAGCAAACCAAACTGCCTCGAGGGCAAAGCATTCAGACTGCCAGGGGAACGCAGGCAGGGCTATCTTGGATGTCAGGAGGACGTCTGCTTGGGCTGGTTCTCTGTCCTTCCTAGAGCAACCACTATCATGTGCCTACAGATGAGCTGCCCTCTGTGAACAGGAAGAAAAGGTGGCCAAACACAGCCAGGATGGCTGTCCTGAGCAACGTGCAGCTCTGTGATGCTATGGAGATGGCCTTTTTTCTTTTACATAAATGCCACTTGAGAAACAAGAAATAAAACAAAGCCCTAGTGGTTACATGAAATACTGCTCCGTTAGCCTGTAACTGAATAACGTCCAGAGAAGACACAGATCAGGATACCAAACCCAGCGTTAAAAATAGCTTCCACAGCCCAATTCTGGAGCCACAGAAGCAGCAAGTGGCTTGGTGCCAGCTCTGCAACACTTGGGCTGAGCTGGAAAAGAGGCTGCTAAGCGAGAACATGGCAGAGGTCTCGAGTCAGGAATAACACGAGAGAAGAACTGGCAATGCTTCTTTGCTCTTCCACAGAAGGCAAGACTGAGGCCCAAGAAAAAGATCAGGCAGGAGGTTCAGAAGAAACAAAAGGACATGCATCTTCCCACAACATAGGAATAAACAGTATAATTAATGCATAATTAAACAGCCAAACTCCTTGCTGCGGGATGCTGGAGAAACTGAAAGTGTCAGCAGATTCAGGAAGAGAAACGTACGGCAGGCAGACACCCGAAGGGCAGTGGGTGACGGGCACAGCGCTCCGGGGAGAGCCGCCAGAAGAGGATTGCAGGGAAGGAGAGAGAGCTGACCTGCCCCATGCTCTCCTTGGTGCACCCCGACAGCACCAGCTGCTGCCCTCTGGCAGAGGAGCTGGGCTGCACAGCCCTCGGGTCCGCCTGTTTTGACACCTTCCTCCTCCTCCCCGTGTTTTTCTTGCGCTCCTGAAAGAGCAAAGGCAGCAGGAACGTGAGCTGATCCTTGTGCTGGAGTCAGCATTAATGAGTTTATCCACACTACCTGATGGTGCTCACGGGGCAGCCACCCTCTTCGGGTCAATCCTCCTGCTCTATTTCAGCCCCGAGCAGCCGGCCGTGCAGCTCAGTCCTGTAGCACAGCCCTAACCCAGGGCTTTACGGGGCAGGGACACGAGGGAACGTGGCCAGCAGGGTGGTGACTCTCCGCCGGGCTGGTCTGGGGGCTATCTGAAATGTTGTGGCATTCAGAGGCAGCCTCCTGTGCCTCCCGCAGCCCTCCCACCGCGCTTGGCTGGTCGAAGGGAAGAACATGATCAACTCTCTGCCCCGAGTCAGCTCTACCCTGACAGCTCAGCACAGATACGCGATCGCTCAGTGACATTACAAATGTCAGCAAACACCGATCAGGCTTGACGGAAGGGATGTGCTAGCAGGCCGGGGGGGCGCAGGGCAAGGTAAAACTTCAGCAAACTCGGTCAAGTGCATGAGCAGCTCTTCTCCTTTCGTGTTCCACGGGAGGCTTTCGCACAGATCCAGGACACTGAGGCCAACCAGGACAGCAGTCGGGGGTGCTGCTCCCCACTGCCTGCATGCAGAGATCAACCCAAACCTGGTGCAAGTGTGGTGGCCAGCAGGACCCTGTTCCTGTCTTCACCTTGCCAGAATTTATCTTGGACAGAATTATTTATTTGAGGCGAATCTTGGGAACTCTGCAAGAGGACCCAAGGCACGGGGCGCTTGCCTCAACTGCTCCTGCAGCACAGAAATGACAACTGCTCGCCAGCACAGACCCACAGGACAGAGAACAGGATGCAGGTGGGGCGGTGCTGCAGGAAGCTGCGCTCAGTCACACACGCCATTCACACTCAGATGAGCTCTTTTCTCGACATCCGAAGGATCCAGGTCTCCGCATTACCCATGACCTAGAAATTAGCAGTTTCGCGCCACCCCCAACATCTTCACTTCGTGGATCAGGTCGGAGGCAGGCTCAACCTAGGAGGTGTTTCTAAGTCAGGAGCTTGCCAGAGGGAGGGGAAAAGGGGATGCCTGAGCTAGGAATAGAAGAGCAGGGGGGGCAGTCACCCGTCTGTCCTTATTTGTCTCATGCTGGGAGCTCAGTCAAAAGAAACTGAGGCCCCACAGGGTCCTGACGCTTGGACAGAATTATTTATTTGGGCTGGGAATCCTCCCCTGTAAAAACACACAGGCAGTTTCCCCACACACCCACATACAGCAGGGCAGCGGTAGCATAGGAAGATCCTCACCCCAGGCTAAGAGCAAGCACCAGGGGAGGCAGCCCTCAGCCCCAGGACAGGAGAGGTCCCAGCTCTCCTGCTCCAGCTGGGGCACTTCCCAGAGGGGCTCGGGGTCCCTGGAACCACCCTGTGTGCAACGGGGCATCAGGTATGGAAGAGCCAGAAAAAAAATGAAGATTTTTAAGGGATTAGATGGGTTGGAGAGAGATGAACATACCTCGAGCGACGGGCAAGAGCCCTAAGTCATTCCTCCAGAGGCCCAGAGGAGGAGCACAGCTGGACCAACCTACTTCTGAGCAAACATCAGGGGACGCGGGGATGTTTTTTTTTATTATTATTATTATTCTGAAGCCATCAACCTGCTGGTTACAGAGCCGCTATCCATTCACCGCAAGTTTAGTGAACTTCAAATGGCGATCATTAATGGTCACTGAACTGCACAATGCCCCAACGTGCTTTCAGATTTCATTTACCAAGGACCAGCAATCAGCCAAAAGATTTGCTCTGACAGCAGGGAAATACAAGACCCCTTGACAAGTTCAGCTGGGAATGTGCTGCCAGCATCCCTTGTTAAGTTCATGTTCTACCCTATTTGACGGAACAGATCATGCAAATTGTCCTTCTGCGGCCGCTCAGCCTGTCACTCACGCTTCCATTTAAAACAATAAATAAAGAAAAGAACAAAAGAAAAGCCCCTAAGTACAACAAGCTGTTTACAAGCAAATTCCACTTACTAAGACCCCTTATTATCAGGAAAAGGCACCGAAACCCAAACAAAACCTGAAATGGGATGGGGGAAGGGAATCTTATTCATTGCAAGGTTTAACCAGAAGGACCACCCCAGTTACCCGTGTTAGACCTACCCCAGCCTCCCCTCGCCCTGCCAGTGCTCGGTATCACACTATTTTATCTTCCTTCCACTCCAATTTGCTGCTCGTGGCACCGTTTTGTCTTTCCATGCGGATGGAGCAGCTGTGCCAGGAGACCCCGTGGATGCGTGGCGGGCTGCTCCTCGGCCAGTTGGAGAAGGTGTGGAGCAGCAGAAGATGGCACACGGCAAAGTACCCGGCATTTGGCTTTGTAAAGTGCTCACAAGGTCTCTTAGGTGGACGTGCTGCTGGGACAGCTCCCCGCTCCCAAAGCACAAAGGGAAATGATGATTTTTGGCCCGGAGTATTTACACGTTTATCAACCAGGACTTGATCTGAAGGCTCCTCGTAGCCTTACGCATCAAACCGAAACAGAGTGAGCAGCACTGGGACCGACAAAACCTCTGCTGAAGAGGCACCTTGCGGCGTCCCACTATTACACGGAGACACCACCACAATGGGATTCTCCCCAGCTGCAGAGCACATCCCATCAAGTACAGTAAGACTCTATTAGAGGGGATACAATGGGAGCCAGAGGACTCGCTCAGCCCAGCCTCTGAGAAAATAACTCATTTCAATGCAAAACAGCAGTAGTTATTAGACACCTCCTTAAAGAGGAAAGGAGAAGGAGAAAGGGAAGGCGAAGGGAGGGAGAAAGGGACCATGGCAGCTCGCACAAAAGTACCTTTTTCAGATTAATCCACTGTTTGAAGTAATCAGCAACCGGCAGCCCTAAGTACTGGCATTGTCCTGGTAACCTGTAAGAGAGAAGAGAGAGTAGGTTTGATTCAATTACTGTCCTGACAACACAAACTCTGTTTTATTAAGCGCATTTCGCTCCGAGATGGAAGAGCCCCTCAAGTCTGCTCTAACATGCTGCACATCAGAAGGACGGTAGCTCTTGGCAAAAAAAAAAAAAAAAAAAAAAAAAAAGAATCTCATGGGAGCACGACTTGGCTGAAGCCTGACACACAGCCAGCCACGTCCAGGCTGCCGACACCTCTCGGGCTCAGCATTTTGAACGAGGGCTGCGTGCGGCTCTCCTCCCAGCAGCTAAAACACAAACACAACTGGAGCATCTGGGCTGGCCTTAACCAAGGGAACTCATCGCAAATCCCTGCAAAACCAGGCTGAAAACCAGCAGGAATGACAGAAAATGTGATGGGGAAATTCACCTGTCATGCCCCGGTGCTTTTTTACATGGCCCTTATGGTTAAAAGGCTGAGTGAGTGACCCCAAAACCCGCCCTGGGGAGGCAGCAGGGCTGCCCGAAGGGACAACAGGAGCCAGGGCTTTGGCAAGCAGCTTGTCCCACCCGGCACCAGCTAGGAACTGCCCCTCTCCGCCAGCACACGGGGAAGGCTGAGCCGCAAAGCCCCGCGACTCCAGCCGAGATGAGTTATGGGAGGCTTCCCCGGCCGCTTTGATCCGATCAGGAGTAATTGATGGATCTTGTTCATTCACGTACTGCCGAGCACGCCTGGGGCACCGGTCACAGGATCCTTAACTGAAGCAAAGGAACATCCCAAATAAATATGTCAACTAAATAAATGACTAAATTAGACCCATTTGTGCATGTTAAAAGCCACAACCCCAGAAACCGGCTTTTGCAAACAGAGGGGGTGGGGAAGTCTTACAACTTCCTTGGCCGTGTGGGGACTGTAGGGGGAGGCTGTAGGGAAGGAGGGAAGAGCGGCAAGTGCCAGCATCAGCTGCTCAAACATCCCAACACAGACCCTGTCCGGGGCAAAGAATTCTCTCTCTCTGCACAGGGCAAAGCCTGGATACTCCAGGTTTCAGCTTCAAAGCTGAAATTCAGGAACGAGCTCTGCTCAGATGAAAGCACAAGCTGGGTACACACCACCTTGACCCCCAAACAATCACTGAGAGCTCAGCCCAGCCCCAAACCCTCTGAGCGACAGGGCAGCAGCTCTTCAGACCTACAGCACTGCACTGGTAAGGAGAGGAGGGAGGGCTGCGCTTGTGGATAATGTCAGTGGTACTGGAGGAGCAGTTTGGTCTGGGTTGCCTCCATTTCGATGGGAAGAAAAGGCTGGAAGCTGGCAAACATACCCAGGGGAACCTCCCAGGAATACGTGGCCATATATTCCCGTGGCCATAACACACCAGCTTTGCAAGCCCTGCTTTGACTATGGAATAGATTGCATGTGCCCATCCCAAATGCCTGGTCCTGTAGAGATGCAGAGGGCATCATTTAGGAGCAGTAATTTATGTCACAGAAGCACATTTGAATAAGGAGGTCCAGAGGAATCTATGAAAGCAGGAGCCTGTCACAGGAATGAGCCTGCAAGCAGCAGGACGGAGGCGATTTGCAGGGTAAGCAATGTGACCTGACAGCACGCTCTCATCTCCGGGCACGGCTCATCTGATGCTAGCACCATCGCTCTGAAATCAACCACCTGGAGTCACTCCTCGCAATTGCACAGCCGTCACATAACAAGCAGCCCGGCCCATGCATTTTACAGCCTTTACGCACACGTCCATAACATCCCCGAGTGGAACAGACCCCGCCGAGCCCAACCAGCATCCTAAGAAAGCTGCTTTCTGTAGGGTTTTGGTTTTGATTTCCAAATCAAAACACTAAGAAGGAAAGGAACCACGGGTTCATACAGGCAGCTGATCAGCTCAACCTCTTTGACTGCTCGCATTTAGCTAGAAGGATCGTGCCAGCAGCTAGCACGAGCTGTATTACCAACAGCTAGGTTTCTCCTCCCAGCCCAAGAGATTTTCATTAATACAGCTCTCAGCCCGGCTCCACTCAGAGGAATAATTATTGTCTTGCCCAACATTTGGATGGGGCCCAGGATGAGCGAGTACATCGAACATCGCTGCTGTTAGCCACAGGACTTGACAGCTACCCGCCCGGCGCAATGAATGACATCTGAAGGGTTTCCTTCCCCGGGGGACCAAAAAGCCCACGGAGCTGGACAGCCTGGTCCTTCCTCCGCCCTGAGACTGATGGCAGTCCGCCCTGGGCGCTGGACAGTGGGTCTTTAATTGGAGAAAATAAATGTCCCAAATAAATATGTCAACTAAATAAATGACCCCTTTTTGCAAACAAGGAACAACCCCAGAAACTGCCTACGGAGCTGCGTGACCTAAGGACGTTCCCCATCCCCCTCCGTGCCTCTGCTCCCCTCATTTCACACCAGCACCAGAGAGACCTCACGAAGTTTTCAAAGCACTGCGAGCTCCACACTCGTGCTGAAAGCTGGGCAGGCTGGCAGCAGCATGGATCAAAGCCTCCGTCTGCCTCCTGAGCTGAAAGATGCAGGTCTGGTGGCTCCAGGCCAGCGGGGATATGGCCATCGAGTGGCTCGTCCATAGCAAAGGGTCATCCTGGTACATCCTGGTCAGTCTGGGTACACAGTGCTCCCAGCAGAGGACCGGGGAGCTGGGGGCTCTCCCTGCACAGAAAGCAGGGCCCCAAAAGATCACCCCTGCAGGGTCTCTTCCCCTCCTGTCACCTGCAGCAGTCCCACGCTCCCCAGCATCTTCTCCAGGTTGGAGTGAAGGGGGCACACCTGTGGCTCTCCTGGGGAATGCAACTGTCTGTAAGGAAGTGCATCTATTTATTAGGATCTATTTATTAAGACTGCTGTTGACCTGGGCAGCTCATTTGGCAGATGAGCTTCCCACTACGGCAAAACTCAACCTCCATCACCGGGACAGCTGCGTTTGAGCAAAGAGCTCAGGATGCAGAATCACAGAGTCATCTAGGCTACAAAAGGCCTCCAAGATCACCAAGAGCAACCCACCAAGCCCCATCACAAAACCACGGCCCTTAGTGCCACATCCACGTGTCTCTGACATACCCCCAGGGATGGGGACTTCCCTGGGCAGCAGAGGAGAAGCACCCCAATTCCCTTCATCAGCATCCGTGATGCTTCCAGCTTCCGAATGAAGTCTTGTTCCCCCCTAAACATTGAAGTTCTCGCTCCGTGGGAAGGAAGCTGCCTCTCCAAACCTTCCCATCAGCCAAACACGGTGCTTCGGGTACGGCTGGACTCGAGGATCCTTGCGGGTCCCTTCCAGCTCGGGATATTCTGATTTTATGACTGCAAGTGATAAAGAGAAACCTGAAAAAGAAAAACCTGAAAATGACTGTGGGCTTTTCCACCCCGGGCTCTATTTTCCACCCAGCCCTGCTCCTCCGTGCCCACGCTGCGGGGTAAATGGGGCCTGGAGATGCAAAGGGGAGGGGAGGCGAGGTCGGACGGCTGCATCCCTCCTGCTTTAGCTGGCTCTCTGCGAGGCGGCGAGATGCGCGCGGCTCGGCGGTGATAAACGGCCTTGCTTTAGTTATCACTTTCCTTAAGTTAAGGAGAGCAGCCCGGTGATGGATGGGCTGGAATTCGGTTATCGGGGAAGGCTGTCAGCCAGAGGTGCCTATCTCCACACACATTTAGCAGGGCATCATTATGCGATGGCATGGAGTTAAAATATGACCAAGGGTATTGAGAGAAAGAAAGAATGGGATTAAAAAAAAAAAAAAAAAGGCAAATTGAGCAACAAAAAGGAGTGTGAGGCAAGAACGTTATCGTACTAGTGACACCTTTTATCTCGGTCTGGTTAGCTAGAGCAGGGCACAAATTGGTCCTTCCTCCACTATTGTATCCTCTTGTACAAACAGAGGCAGATAAAATGTGTCACCAGCGCGATAGCATATCAATTTAACCCTAATTATCTGGGGGGTCAAACCAAGAAATAGGGGTTTCTCATTTCAACAGGTCCCTCCGCCTCTGCTCGGAGCCACCACATTAATATGGAAGGGGGAGGGCCAGCCGTAATTGATTTCCGTCACTCAGGTGGTCCTGGCATATAAAAAATTAATGCTCGCTTCTCCCACCTCATCAGAGCTGGTTAACGTCCATCTGCTTCTGGGTTCAGGATGTCAGGAGACAAAGAAATTGGGCCACTTTCTACACACTGGGTGTATTGATATTGAGCCAGTTAAAAGCACAAGTCCCTCTTTGGGAAAGATAAAGGGACATTAAATCTTGATATTTATAGACCTGGTCGCAGCCTTCAAAAATAAAATATGAATCCACGCCCCGGAGACCTTGAGTCGTAAGAGATGTTAAGAGATGCAGAACATTTTAATTGTGTCCTGGCCAACCCCGCTGCACCGGGCTGCAAAGGAGAGGGCAGGGACACTCCTGCCCTGGGAATCCTCCGCTGCAGGAGGGCTGCAAAGCCCGAACGGAGCTGCGTGGAGGCAGCAGCACAGAACAGCAGCAAGGTGGTACCGAAGAGAGGAAAGCTGCCAAGACACCTTGCCCTGGCTCCACAATTCAGAGAGAGGATGGTCAAGGCATGAAGGGACATGGACCTGGTGCAGAGGTGCTGCTCTCCTTTGGCACAGGCTGGGATCTCCGCCTTGGAGGGGGTCTGAAAAGCCCCGGGTTTGCACAGAAGCCTTGAGACAGGTCCCTTCTCCTTCCCTCCTGCCTCTCTGTGCTTCCCTTCCACCCTCAGCTCTCTCAACCACCCCCAAACTTGTCACAGTGCAGCAAGCCTACGAGCCGCACATCAGCTTTAAATATCAGCCTGCGTGAAGCAGGGACATGAGAGCAGGGAAGTGGGAACAGACAGAGCGAGCCTCCATCGCCTGTCAGGGAACACTAATGAATTTCAACGCCAGCAGCCATTGCCTCAGATGGGCTGGCGAGAGGAGGAGATGGAGGGAGAGCGAGGAGCCTTTGCAGGAGCAGCCTGCCTCGTTTCAAAGCCCCCTCTGTTAATAAATGTCACTGCCGAGCTGCTGCACAGCCCCTGCGCCGGCGTGGGGTGGGTCGGGGGGAGACGGGCAGCTGACAGCGTGAGGGGTACCGGGGCAGCGCAGCCTTTTCTCCTGCTTCATCCCCAGGAAGGAGCCAGGAAAAGGAAGCAGAGAGGGTATCGCTGCTGCATGCCACGGCCCAGCACCCAAATGGCACAGCGCCGCCGTGGGGAACCAGTAACAACCAGTAACAACCCCCAGAGAAGTGAGGACTGTGAGCCCAGCACCGCCCGGTCCCATCACTGGGATGGAGGCTCCCTGGGGCGGGCAGAGGGACATGGAGCCATCCGGGCACCCTGCTCTGCGCACAGAGAGCTGCCCTCTGCCAACACAACCGTGCTCCTGAGGCTGTGTGGGGAGAAGCACCCGGCACGGGGCAGCACGCGGCAACCGCAGCGCTGCACAACATGAAGGTCAAGGCGAGCCTGCTCTACAAATGTCAACCTGTCAGCTGCGGATATTAATGAGGGCTGACCAGCAGCTAAAATGCATCCATGCTCCATTAGTAATAAGAGAGGCACGATGCAGGAGAAGAGCACGCGCCGAGGCACCGGTGGCTCTGCAGGGCCCGGGGAGGTGTGGTGATGCACGAGATGAGCGGGGCCGCTCCAGCTGCCCAGGCAGTTGCCACACAACCCACTTCACTGGAGTGTGTTGTTATCTCCTTCCATCAATCTTTAATTGGATTAGGGTAATGAGGCCAAAAAACCCCGGCTAAGCAGCGAGGCTAATACCTGGCACTCACAGACCTTCCTTTTTTTTCCCTGTGATGCCCGTTGTGGACAGCACTGCTTTATGGCTGTACCAGGCGTATTTCTGCCCAGGAAGCTTAGAAGGCATGCTGCAAGTCAGAAATGCCAGGACACCCACCTCCCTGCAGATCCACCCACGTGCTACAGCCACATCCCTCCTCCCTAAAGTTTTATTTAGAAATTTGGGGGGAATCCCAACCCCCAGGTTTTCCACGCTTGTGAGCAGCAGAGTCTGGTACCCCAGGATGCAGCTGGAGCATTGCAATACGCTGGGAAAATAATCCTGCCACAAAAAGTACATGGGGCAAGTGGCTCATTGGCACTCGGTCCTGCAAAGCACCGCGTGCCTTCCACTGCCATCAACCTTAATGAAACATGAAGGCATTTAGCACCGTATGAGATCTGGCCCTTTTATGGGTATCTGTCTGTGCATCAGCCAGGTGCTGGCAGAGATGCTATCTCAACATTAAAAGCGAGGCTGTAACACAGCAGGTATTCAGCTTCCAACAGAAAATGTTCATCAACAATTGCACACACATGATGCTACAATAAATCTGTGTGCTACCGCTTAACAGGTTCTCTTAAAATGATTCATAGCTCTATTTACTGGGCCTGATTCTGCTATTATGCATGCGGTAGTAAATCTGGAGTAACTCTACCTGCTGTTAGCAAGTAGCCAGCGAGAGCAAGATCGGGATTGAGCCGTTTCAGTTTTAAACAAGCACCTAATTACCATGCAGCAAACCAGGGCTCGCCGGCTCCACGGTTCAGCTGAGGTTAGGAGTGCAGCAGGCAGGAGCTCTGCACTCCTCCAGATCAGCAAAGGAGCGCTCAGGGGTAGTGCTAATGCTCTTGCAAGCCCTTCCAGACAGGGAGGAGGACTGGGAGGACTTGCCTTTGACAGCATGAATGCACCAAGTTGCTCCCAAGGAAAGAGAAGCTGGAAAGTCTCCAAGGCTGAGGTCACCCCCTCAGCCCTGGGAATGTGACACTACCAAAAAAAAACAAACTTAAAAATGGATTTCTACACAGAAGCTTGCTGTGACAGTTCAGCTGCTTACTAAATATAACATCACAGAGCATCTTATTAATAGCAGTGCGCAGTGTTAGCAGTCTGTGTGCACCTACGGTGTGGGCATGTTCTTGATGGAAGTCACCAGCGTGACCGGGAGCTGCAGCTGGTGGACTTCCAGTCAAGCATCAGGAGAAGCTCTTCACTGTGCAGGAAACAAAGCACCAGGACAGAGAGCCGGGGAATCTCCTCCCCTGGAGATGTTCAGACTCACCTGGAGAAGACCCTGAACAAGCTGCTCCAGGTTGAAATTAGCCCTGCTTTGAGCAGGGGGTGGAAGAGAGATCTCTATGGAAATTGTTCTGTGATTCATGCTGCAGCGGAGCCTAATTACAAAGGCAGAGCGTGTCCTTCCTCTGGCTATACGGCCCCTTATGAAGTCTTTCATACAGACCCTCATCCAGTAACCGCCTGGTCCTCTGCACACGAGCAGCTTTAAGAGGTGGCGTTGAGACTTCTGCCGCAGAATCCTCTGATTACCTCCTGAGTGCAACTGATGCCCCCACAGCGCATCGTGTCTGCGCCCCCTCAAAGCCAAAACCCGCACAGGAATTACACTAAAATTAAACACCCTTCTCCTCCCACTGGAGAAGCGTTATTCCTCCGCAGGAAACTGGATCATTTCGAGACCTAGAGCAAGGTGGTGCTCGCGGCCTGACGTGGCCTGCCCCGGTTCCTCAGACTCGCTGTGCGACGTGCAGGAGGAAACCTCGCCTCTCCCCCGCCTCGCCTGTCCTGCCCAGTTAGCTCCCACACCCTTCAGGAGCAGGGCTTCTCTGCTATGAGTCATAAACTGCTTAGTGCCTAATGGTAAAGCCTATAGACGCTTAACATAATGCAATCATGTCACTTAAAGGCCATTAGTCTCCAGCCTAAGCAGCATTTTTCCAGTCACAAAGGAGACCTGCGCGCTTTGGAAGGCAGGGGAAGGACGTGGGCGGCCGCGCGGGTCACCGGGCTCGCAGCGATGCGAAGCCCCAGGCAGGATGGAGCCCAGCAGAACGGCACGGGGAAGGTTGTGGCAGCTCTAGCGACCAGACGGCTTCATTTTGGGGGCTTTCTTGTGCCGCTGCATACAGCTGAAACCAGCAGAAAGCCCTTCTTGCTAGAAGGAAAACCTCTCCAGCACCAGACGTGGATGTACCACTTGTAAAGGGGGCACGAGTCCCTCACCCCACAAAGGGACCGGGGCCTTTGGCATTGCATCTCCTCCCTCCCCACCAACTAAAGCAGATCATTTATCTACAAGGAAATACGCCATTCTGCTTTGCAAGGCTGTATGGCCAGGGACACCTGCCTCCAGCACTGTCCCTGCCCTCCTTTGGCACCCCATCACCCAGTCCCCTCTCCCACATGGCTCCTGGGATCGCCTCCTGCTCCTCTGCCCACTAAGGGGAAGAGAAATCCAGTGGGATAACAGCTCCCCGGGCTCTCAGCACAGCCTGCGGGCCTGTTCCTCAGGGTGCTGAGCTCCTCAGGGTGCTGAGCACAGCTTTCCATGCTGCTACCGATCCGCCCTGCGCGAGGGGAACCAAGTTCAGCCTCCCCTTGCTCCCCAGCTCCAAGCCCGAGCTGCCATTAGTATTTGCTTCGGCGCAGAGAAGGAGCGGCGAATCCTCCAGAGCAAAGGACAAGTGCAGCAATTAGGATGCAGGGGCTGCGGGAGCTGTTTAACAGCCCGACCCGCAGGTCAGTGCCGCCGACTCCCAGCCCCTGCATAAATATTGTATGAGGAGGGGAGAGGGGCTGCTCCCAGCCACCCTCAGCACCAGCCCTCCCCCCCTCCGTCGCCACGCCGCAGCTCGCTAGATGCGCCGGCACCATTATTTACAGATGTGACAGTCGGGGAAAATCACTCCCAGTAACTAGGGGAATGGCAAGGGGGCTGCTCGGCAGAGCAGGAGCCCACGGGGCCGGAGACCGTGCCCACCTCCTGCTCCCCACTGCAGGGACTCTGAACAGAACCATGAAATGCCACCAGAGCAGGGAGCAGGGGCTGCAACCAGCCTTTGCAGAGGTTGAGCAGGGGGCTGATTGCCAGCGCTGCTGAAGGACACTTCAGCCAGCTTTATGGTTCCCTATCAGCATCGCTCCTACAGCCTCCCTTTGGAGGGAGCTTCCCAGCAACATGAGAGGCTTCAGAGCAACAGCCCCAGCAGCCTCCCTCTCCTGGAGCAGATGCAGAAGGGACTGCAGCAACCTTCCTTTTAACACATCCGATTTCAGCCTCCTCACTCCCCTCTGGAAGCAGAGGTTTTGCCAGATGATCACACTACCATTCAGATCTCCACCAGCACAGCCCTGCTGCCAGCCACCCCTCTACGCTGGATGCCAAAGCCACAGCAGGCAACGTGGTTTAGACGTGGCCCCCACCTGAGCGGCTCCTCTGCTGTACGCTCAGCTTGCTCTTGTCCTCTCCTTCCTCTGCCCACTCTTGCTGCACGCTCGCTGTGCTGCTCTGCACAAAGGCAAGCCTAGGTTCAGAATCGCTGAGGCTGGGGGCTGCCAGGGACAAGCAGCAGCGTCCCCACACATCCCGAGGGCACGCAGCTCACCCGCAGTCCTGCCCAGGGCTGCGAGATGGGGAACGCAGCTTGGACACGCTGCTGTCCCCGACACCCCTCCAGAAATGCCTCCGCTGCTTTGCGGCTGGCTGCTGAATCCCAGGCAGGCAGAAGCCCGGCCTTGCCATTCTCAGCTTTCCTCAGCTCCCTGTGCAATTAATGGGCTTAATTATTGATGGCAAAGGCAGGGATGGGAGGAAAGAAAGAAAAAGCCAACGAGAAGGGAATGATGTGGGGGTGGCAGGCGCCAAAGGTCTCCGAAGAGCTTCCCTCAGCCTAGAGCAGAGAAAGAGCCCCTAGCCGCTCCGCAGCTCCCACGGCCCTGCTCTAATGCTCCCTGACATGCCTCTGAAGACAGCGAGCTGTTTGCAGTCACCACCGTGATTTGTTAGTAATTATTTTCACGGTGTCACATTGCTGTCACTCTCTTAACAAAGAGACAGGCAGCCCGAGGCTGCCTGCGAGAAAGAACCAGCAGAGAAAAGGAAGTGTCAGGCACCCAGGGATCCTCTTTGCTTCCCGGGTTTCACAACCAGAGTCCTTAGCAGCTTCTGAAGGAACTTCTGAGGAGAAGTGGCAAGTCAGAATCATCTCCCATCCTCGTCACAGCAAGAGGAGTTAATTACTTAGCCCCCTCTTAATTTCATCTTACCTGGATAACCCGTGCAAGACCCAGGTGCTCAGAGCCCCTCAAGCCACCAATTTGCTTCAGGTCTGCAGCAACCACAAGAACTTTGGCAATCGGTGACTTTTAGCATTCTCCTTGCAAGCTCCAATTTCTTTTCATGTGGCCTTGCCATCAGGCTGTGCTTCTGAGGCCCAGCAAGCCTGATGGACAAATCCCCTCCCTGCCCATCACCCCCGCACACGTTAACCCCTGAGCACCAGCCCCATCCATTCCGTCACGCTGCTGGGCTCCACGGGGCAGCAACATTTCACTTGGCATTTTGCAACGCCAGGCATCTCGGCAGCTTCCTCCCACCTGAAACACACAGCCTCATGGCTTGCCACCTCTGGTTTCTTACAGACCTCCCCCTTGCAACTCCCAGCAACCATGGAGCTTGCTTGGGCCCCCAAGGAAGGGGAGCTATTTTGGCACCTGACGTGTCACACAATGTAAGGACAGAGAGATGAAAGGCTGAGACACTTGGCCAGCCAGCCCTTAGAGCACCCCTGATCTGTGTGCAGAAAGAAAATTGCTCCTCCGGAGCAATTCCAAGTTTGACTTGCAGCAGACGAGCGCTCTTCCCCTGCCTGCTTACTGACAATGCACAAGGGTCATTCCCCGCAGCCACGGGGAGACTGGGGTTTTAATTCACTCTCTGAGCACAGGGAGTTTGGAAATCTGAAGCCTCACCACCTAAGCAAAACCCTCCCGCAATTACCTGCATGGAAGAGCACCGACTCAGAGGGCAGCTCCTTTTCAGGGGTCCTTTTAATAACCCAGAAACAGCACATGCATGCTGTGAAGAATTAGGATCGCCACTGGGAAGCTAAATGGTCCATAAAACGTAACGGCTCTCTGGCACAGGGAGCACAGCGAGCTGGAGGAGAGGTCTCGGCAGCTTCCCATTGCCTGGTCTGCAGGGGACATGCAGGACCCCACACGGGGACGGTGCTGAACCCAGGAGGATGCTGGCACTGAGAGCAGCCCAACACCCAGAGGGGAAAGGGAAGCAGGGATGAGCGAGGGGCACCTATGAAGACCAAGGATATCCTGGGATGCAGGTGCTGGGCAGATGGGAGGAGAAAAGCCCTGCTCAAAGAGAAGCAAACAAAGCTGGTGGGACCCAGGTAGGACAAAGTCCTAGGCTGCAAGAGCTTCCTGCACGTGGCCCCGCTGGCACAGCGCACTGCATCCTCCTTCTTCTTCCCACCAACTCCTCCATCCTGCTCTGCTGCGTGTACCACTTCCACTTCGCTCCAACGCCTGGTCCAGAGCAACCTCTGGCCAAACACAGAAAAGGCGACTGCAGCGTGGGACAGACTTAGCCCAAAAGGTTAAGTCTGCAGCTCGGGTGTCCTGCACGCACCCCGACATCCACTCCTTGGGAGTCAGTGGCCGGACAACGCGCGGGAGAATACGCTGGAGGGAAAATACCAGGGCTGACCTCAAGATGGCCCAGTAGGTCTTTGCCAGCCAGGAGCTTCAGGAGGAGAGGGACCGAACCCATCCAGGAAAATGGCTCCCACCAGGACACAAACATGCAAACAAACAAAATGCTTTCCAGAAAGCTACTGCATCACACAAAGCTTGACTAGAACAAGACGCAGCTCCCAGGCTGGCAGTGCTTTCAAGCAGAGCCCTCTACCCAGAGCAGCCCCAAGAGTGCTGCTCCCAGCTCAGGCTCTGGGCAGGCAGCGCTGGTGCCAAGCCACGACCACTCTGCCTCCACTTGGAAGTCAGAAGAGCTGAGATCCAAAGTGGGAGAGCTGATGTTAGCCCCAGCATGGAACACTACAGCTGTCCAGAGCTAGGAGAATTAAGCTTTTTCAGGAATGAAGAAGAGTTGTGCTTTATGAAGCTACTCCTCATGCCACAGACAAGAAAACCCAGATGACAAAGAGTCTTCCAGTGGTTTATCCTCTACTGCCCTACAGTCAGCCAGCTTTTCACCTCCCCAGACCACACGTAACCATAACGCTGATTGCTATTAGAGGCCTCTCCTACAAGCACAGAGGGCCAGGGGTGTGCTTTTTACCAAACGCCCATTATAAATTAATGATTAAATTCATTATGACACTGGACCCAGAATTCACCTGAGATCCTGCTGCAGAGGGATTATTCTTCCTTACAGTATAGGCAGACAATGCTGGGACAGATGGCTTTGCATTCATCAGTGCAATTGTCCAAATATAGCCTGAGTTACTTTGCCCAGGAATGGAAACATTCACCTCCTGCATTCATTACCCCACCTCGATGGCTCGTTGCTGGAAACGGAGCATTTCATGCAATGCCCATCTCATTTCCCCTACTCTAAAAATTTATTCCACGTTTCTCCACCGCCCTTCACCCTTGTTTCCAACTCCTTTGCTCCTAATTCCCAAGCAGCAGAATCCAAGCTCCTCAGAGCACGTCAGGCACCATGGCCCAATAGATCTGTGCCAACCACAGCCCCCACAGCGACAAACATCTTTGCTGTGATGCCCCAGCCAAGAAGCAGACCCGAAGGTGACAGCCAATTGCACGATGATCCCCGTGCAAAGATTTCATGTCCAAAGCTTAATGCAAAGGCACCCGCAGAGCCACACGTTGCAGAAGGGCTCGTGCAACCAGCACGTTTCAGACAAAGGCAGGAACGGAAGACAGCTGGGGACCCACTGCAGGAGGACAAGGAAAATAAGCGTGCCACACTCATTTTAAGTAGGTGTTGCACACTCTTCTTTTTGAGGGGGGGAGACCTTAAAAATAAAACATTTATTTTGCATTACTGATATCATTTCCTTTCAAAACAAAAAGCCGGCCTGCGGGGTCACAGAAGTGAATGGGGTCAGTGCTACTCCCTGTAAGTGCTAGAGAAGAGCATGCTCGTAAGGCTGCCTTGCTTAGCTCCAGCAATGCACTTTAGGATGTAATTACATGAACAACTCCATCAGCAAAGCTGACTCAAAAGGTTCCTGACCCTGGATATTCAGTCCCGTCCCTGCGCCGTAGTTCACCACCCTCTTCTTGAGCCAACGTAACCATGTGAAAGGGTACACCACGGGCTCGTTCAGCAAAATGATCCCCACTAAAAGCGATGACAAAAATAAGCTAACCCAAAGATTTTGGGTTGGAAAGGAATTCTTTTCCTATTTTTAAATCAGATTACTGTGTTATATCTCTGTTACCAGCTCCTCCCTGTCAGTCTCGGAGCCACGTCCTGCCCTGCTGCCACCCGACCAGCCCACCCTAAGGTTTCTCCTGCCTGTCCCCACAGCTCCCCGGGCAGCTCCGCTCCCTCGCTGCAGGCTGCCTGCATTTCCCTCCCAGGAAACGACTGCTGATGCCCTCCTGGCCCTGAGATAAAGAACAGCACGCAGGAGGGACACCGACACCATCAATCCTTCCCTCGTGACCTAAGGCCGATTCCAACCCGATCCTCCAGGACAGAAGACCAGAAGGAGCAACCTGCTGACACTCAGCAGCCTGGGGAGGCAGGTGTCCTCCAGCCAGCAAAACTTGTGCAGGAAAATCCAGACAGTGAGATAAAATTAAGCAGTGGTATAATTCATTGCCCAGAATTTACTAATATGCAACCTAGGAAGAGCACCAAGGGCCATAAACATTTCAAGGCACTTCACAGTGTTTTATCACTGTATTAGAGTACTTGCCTTTTAACATTTATTTAAGAAAATAAACTTCTGCGCAGTAGTTTCCTGGGAAGAAATAAATTAGCATGTTCTGACCAGCCACAGCACAAGCACCTTCGTGTTGGAGGTATGCAGAGCAAAGCCTACGCACATTTTTACCCATCTGATGCGCTTGCAGAATGATCTGAACATGGAAGGGGAAGGATGAACTTGATGCTAAGGTGTCGGTCTGAGATTCAGACGTGGCTCAGCTCCTCTCTCTGCCTCTGCCTGCGTGACCACAGGCCCCTCACTTAACCTCGCTGTGTCTCAGCTCTGTGGCTACGAACACGCAGCAAAACCGCTCCCCTCGGCTGCCCGGATTAATTCCCATTGTGCTTAAAAAGCAGGCAAAATGGTTCCACGCACAGAGGGAGGCAATTTGACATTTCTGAAGAGATAAAACCACACTAAAGAGCTTACAATGCAAGGGCTCAACCCCGGCAGACTCTGAGTACCCTCTCTATCCACTAAACCCATCTCCTGCAGTCAGCAGCACGTTACCCTCGCCACCCAATGGCACATCAACGTGATTTGCTTAATCACCGGTGGCACTTGTGTCCTGGGTGCAGGATGAGGTCCCAGCAGCCGAGCAGACTACGTCGGGGCTGAATCCGGCCCTGGAGCTTTTCAACTTGGAGGAGAACTTGCAACAGGCTGAAGGAATCCTCCCGCTGGGCCTGAGGACCGTGTGCTAACGAGGCTGTATCCCCACTCATATTTTAGCTTGGCAGGTCTGGTGCTCCTTTCATCTTTTGCTTCAGGTAGCTCTCTTTAATTAATAACATTTCTGTGCCGGCGCAGGGAACTTTCCACCCAGAATGAATGGCCCTCTCTCATTAGAACCACGACTGTCATGATGTATTCAGGAGCAGGAGCGTGATTCATTCCCCTGTCTGGGAACGCGGGGTGCTGCTGGGGGGTGGCGGGGAGAAGAGTCTCTGTAATGAGTGACGGAGGTTTGCTGAAGTTGATGTGCGACTCTGGCGGCTTGAACTGCCTTGTCAGGACAAGCCTTCAGAAAGGTGATGTTCCTACTCAAGAGGTTTTCCTCATTAAAGAAATTGCATCTTAACAAGAGGGAAGAAGGGGAGGGGCGGCAGGAGAGCTGCTGTCTCCCCCACTCCAGCCTGGTTCATGCGAAGCCGGAGCTGAAAGCTGGCTGATGGGAGCGCAGCCGGCAGAGATCAGCACTCCTTTTCTGAGCCCTCGTGCAGCAGCCAAATCCCCCACCCGTGATTTTCTCTCTTGCATTGCACCAGACCCATGAAGAAGTCACTGGTGGCAGGGCCGACGACCTCAACTCATGCCTCCATGAGCCCTTCCCAGGTGCTCGTGTCCCCTTCCCTGCACCCAGCTCTGTGTGCTCCCTGCTGCCAGAGGGAACCTGGGCAGACACAGCTCTGTGATCTTCCACACAAGCTCCAATGTTCAACAAAAATCAAGTCTGCAGCCACAGTGCCACAATCCCTGAGGATCCTTGAGCCAAGCAAAGGCTTCACAGGTCCTTTAGCAGCTGAGTGTCCATCCTGAACGCTGCAGACCCAGACACTGCTAGAGACCATCAGCAGAGAGCAGTACCTTGACAGTCACTGTTTCTCTTGTGCTTTTCTTTGAGCTAAAAGTGCTACGCACGTCGCAGCAGGGTTATGTCCTCACTTCCACCACTGACAGGCTGGAAGGTTCCTCCTGTGTTCCAGCCCATACTCCCCATCCAGCCTGCTCACCCCGCTGCACTTCCCAGTGCCCTGGCACCTGCTGGTAACACCCACAGTAGACAGACCTGTCCAAAAAATACCATTTCCAGCTCCTGAAGAGCACATGCAGACTGAAGCCAACCTGCCCAGGTCTCTGCTGGAGAAGCCAGGAACAAGGCTGCACGGTTTGCCACCAGCAGCCAAGCTGAAGACAATGAAGAACAGGAGCTACAAACCACAGGAGCCTCTGGTAAGAGGAGCACAGCTTGCTTCGCGGACAGCTACGCAAGCAGCTGTCACTGCTAAGGGAAGGAAGCTGAGAAAAAGAGCAGAGTCAGGAACGGACCTGCCCAGATCACTGCTCCCCAGGCCAGGAAGCACTGCAGCAACACAGACCTTTGTCAGCAGCAGTTCTTCAGCACGGGGCAGCATCGTGCTGTGGAGGAAGCACCAGTGCCGTGACTTCAGCCTTGGAGGGCTGAGGACAGCACATGGACCCTGAAACCTCACATGAGGGGCAGATAGATTGCATTGCAGTGTCCCACTCCCCAGAACACTGTGGGCAAGCACACAGAGCAGATGCCAGAGGTGTATCTTCACCCCAGAGCAATGGCCTTACCATTCTGGGTGCATTTCACCTCGTTTTCCAGAATTCTTCTGGAACCCAGAGGGGTTTTTATTGTGCAACACTTCCAAGGACACACTTGGGCAGGCAGCATCGCCTCCCCGCTCGCTGCCCCAGCGCCTTCAGTGCCTGGCGTGTGGTCTCCATGCAGCAGAAGAAGGCACCAGCCACAAGTCTTTTAGGGAAGTCCAGGGTAATTCCCTGGAATACTTCCTAGATGTTCCACCTCTCTGCGGATATATCTATCTCCCTGTCTGAGCAGCCTCGTTTCAGCTCCGTGCCTTCCCTCTTTCAAAAGAGATGCTCAGTTCTGCTTTGCTAAACCCTATTTGGCAATGTGTCTAAACACACGCAAACTTAATTAGTTCAGGAGGGAGACTCGGCATTTGTGGTGACGGATAAAAGTAATGGGAAATGAGACAAGTCAGAGCTGGCAGGGAGTCCTCACTCAAGCCTCGTTCGCTGGCACGGCGCTAATCAGATGTGACGCTACACGCTGCTGCACCCAATCGGCGGCGGAGCGGCGCGATGCGCTCCTCTCCGAGCGGCTGCAGCCAGGCTCCCTGCATCCGTCTGGTTGGAAACATGAAATTTATTTTCTGCTCTGCCCTGGAGACGCTTCCGGATTGAATCCTGGAGTTAATGGTTTAAAAAAAATTTTTTAAAAGGAAGAGGGAGAAACGAACCGCTCACTGCAGCCTCGTGGCCAGGAGTGGAGTCTTCTTTTCCAGCTGACTAGTGAGGCACAATCCATGCGAGAGACCACTGAAAATGGTGAATCAAGTATCTTGGGCCCAGATCTGCGTGTCCTGCTGGGCCAGCTCACCCCACAACCTCTACAGCTCACCAGAAAGAGGACCCAGCTTCACTTCTGTTTCCCCTACTACACAGCTCTGAAGCAGGAAAAAAAAGGAGAAGGTTGCCCATCCCATGCAGACACTGAGTTAGGATGTCATTACCTGGGAACCTCGTTATCCCACTGTGAAAGGGATGGAAAGATGGCCTTTGAGCAGATGCAAATTACAACTCTGTTCCTCACAACCCTCACTGAAAGCAGTAATTTGGACTCTCAGAACAGTGATACAACAGTAAAGAGCTGAGAAAAGAGAACAGGTGAGAAACAGAAGTGTAGCACATCCTTGCAGCTGTTTTTGTGTTGGTCTCTAACAAGAGTTAGAGTACAATATACAAAGAAAAATATGTATTAATTCAAAGCAGAGACAAAGGAATTGGCAATATAACTCAGACACAGGTTCTGGTCATGGCCTCAGCAGAGACCCAGTAAATTCTGACTCAAAAGAGCATGGCAAATTTCTCATCTCCACTAGCGCTTGTGTTGCTGCTCCCATCCTTGTATCTCATGTCTCACTAATCACACCAAGAAGAAGTAAGGAGCTGCCACTCTACAAAGACCACTCTGCAGGGAGAAAACCAGTGCTGATTGCTCCCAGGCTGTGTGCAGTTTATTTAGGCTTCCAAGCTGGGGAAACCAATGTCACAGGGAACACCAAGTAACACTACTAACGAGTTGTGGATGTCAGCTTAGCACTGTACGTGTCAAGTCCATGCTTTACCAGGGTGATAACAACAGGGGTCTTTACCCAGCACAGTGAGGAAATGAAAAGCTGAAGCGAGATTATAGCAGTCCAGGTGAATTCAGCACAGTATGACACTGATCTGCAAATATCTTACAGATTAGATTAATTTAATTCTTAAACACAATTCCACTTTATTTTTAATCCCATTTTCAGGATCCTGGTCTAGCTGTTTTGGTAATTAAACATGCGCATTCACCAAGACTTGTAGATCCCAGTCCCCACCTGGTACTCTCTCGATCCCAGTCACCCAGCTGATGGACATGACCTTAACGACAAGAACACCAATGAAGCGTGCCAGGCTTGGCTCGGACTCTTTCCAAAGGCTACTCTGATTCACATCCAGTTAACGTGCCAAGATGACAGAGAGAAGGCCTTGCATGTCAAAGTCAGGTAAGGGCCACTGCTTGATTTGGGCGTACAGTAATGGTGTTCATTCATGCGCTCAGATACCCATCCCTTTGGAAAATACATTGGATAAAACCAGAAAACATTACAAAGCCCCGGTTTAAACCTTTCTTGGGGTTATGAAAGGATTCATTTGCTAGAGGGATTATCCTAGGCAGTGATCTGGCACTATGCCTAGCACCTACCTGTCTTCTTAAACAACCCTCCACTCCCAATTATGCACGGCAAACAACGATTTCCCTGAAAAACAAAGACTAGGGACAGTCGGAGGCTTGCAAGAACAAAGACATCCACACTACAGGCAAGCATGGAGCAGTAAAGCCCAGAAAAATCTCCCTCCCCTTCCATACTCACATCACTTTCAAATCCCAGTCTCCACAGGTCACAAAAATCGACTTGACGCTGGGATCTAAGAGGCCTTCCTTCGCCATCCACTCGTCAACCCTCTGAAAGGAAGGCAAGAAAAGGGGATGAGTTTTGCAGAGACAGGCCGAGCCACAACAGTTAAACTCAGATAAGCTGCTTGCAATCAAGAGAGAAGAAAATTGTGATCTTATCCACCCCTCTCCCTCTCTCTCTCTCCTCTCTTTGCTTGCCATCTGAACAACAGCACGTTTGGACCTTTGAAGATTTCTGATAGGAGACATCAGGCAACCAGAGCGGAGATGATCTTATCAGACATCGCAGCCGCGCTGCTCGCAGAGGGATGGGAGTTGTGCAGCGTTACCGGGATGATACAGCCCTGCTGTTACTTGCCATACCTCTGCTTCAGCTCTCCCTGGACCAAATGGGCTTGTGCTAAGTAGAACCTGTGTCCTCTCCAGCCAAGAGGAGCACATTCATTTCTTGAAGCTCTCCAGCGTGGCCTGGGGGAGGGAAGCCAAAGCTCCATCGTGGCTCTCCAGGCATCAGGCTGGGAACTGAGAGGAATCAGGCAGCAAAACAGAATTGAGAGATTCTGACTACCTGCTTTGATAGCCACTGGAAGCAGGTGACAGGCTGCAACTCTGCAGCCTCGCCAGCAGCATTTCCAGTGCTTCAGCAGGAGAAATCTCTCCTCTTCCCATCACTCGACACCTTCAGCTCCTGAACAAACAAGCACGCCCCAGAAACTGTCTGACCCAGATGGGATTTTAACCTAGAAATGTGCAGCTGTGCTAACACCTTCTCAGTCCAAATAAACCCACAGAGGTGTTTCCACGCTCTGTGAAACTCCCGTGGGATCGGAGGGGTTCATTTCCTGCCACACCCCAGTGGCGGTGTGCATTCAGCCATCCAGGCAAAGTTGTGTCCTCCTGGGGCAGGTAACAGGCACGGCCACGGGTGCTCAGGGCCCCGTGCCGCTGTCACAGGCTCTCTGCAGGGCAGGGAGGGCTGCCCCAAAAGCAGAGCCCAGCCTGCTGCCCCCAAGCCCTGTGCCTCCCTCCAGCCGCCGGGATCTCGTGGCCAGGCTCCTGCTGCGACCTTCCTGAAGTCCCTGATGTGAGCGCCCGCGAAGCGCCGTCTCCATGGAGGATTTTCAAGCCTTTGATTTGATTTCCGCACATAAGCAATTGTCGCAATTATTCTGATTAGGAACAATTAGGTAACACAGCGGTGGAAATCCTGACAGAGACAATGCATCGAACGGCAACCTGCAGCCCGAGCGGGCTCTGCTTGAGGAGGTTTCCTTCCCTATCTGACTACCAACAAAAGCTATTGATGGAGAAATACTCCCAAGCTAATTAAGCCCTAAATGCTGTAGGAATTCAACATTAAGCAGATGGCATTATTAGGGCTCTATCTGCATTCACACATCCTCCAGATTAGATTTCAGAGGCATTTTCCTTCTATACCACGTGTATTATCGAGCGTTTAAACAGGTAGAAAAAATTAATTTAATAAAGTGCTGAGGGAGGGAAAGAAAAAAAGAAGGCAGAGCTCCCAGAGCAGTGATCTCGAGCAGCGTCGTGGTACTTTAAAACTGGCTCAAGAGAGAATCGCCTCTTCTCCTATCTACTGGCAGGAGTTTGGATATCTTGTCAGTACCCTTGACATGAACAGCTGGAGATGACAGATCAATGGTTCAATACTCTCAGCAGCGTGTCACTGACGTGACAGCAAATGTTATTCTAATGAAGCTGTAATCATAGTCAAATTACGCGGTTCGATTCTCAGCAAGGGGAGGGTGCAGGGAGCGAGCTGAAGGGAGGACGACAGGAGCAGAGGTCAGAGGTGAGGAAATAAAGGTTACTCTGCTTACCTCAAGCACTTGCTGGAGGCTGGGCTGCCCATCCACCATGCCTTGAATAATCCCAGTCAGCTGAAACGAGAGACAAACAGAGAGCAGGCGTCAGAGCGGCACTCAAAAGATCATTAGAAAGGGCTCCTCTCCTGTCCATCTCCCTGCGACCAAACCACGCTCCCCTGACCCCAGTGGGCACATTGCTGAGGGGCCAGTGCAGCAGAGCCACAGGCAAGGGCAGAGCTCCATCCCAAAAGCAGGACACAGGGGGGCTCCTGCCTGCACCACAAAGCGGTGAAATCCCACAGGGCAGGACACTGTGGAGCCGTGGTGCGGCTGCACACACCGACACGATGCCCCAAATGCTGCCCCCTTCCAGGTCTCCAGTTCTGAAGTTGTCCCGAATTACCCAAGCAGGGCAACTACTGGGGGCTCTGGGCATGCCCCTGCTACCAGAGAGACACCAAAATTGCGGTGTCAGACAAACTGCACGGGCCACTGCTGGTAAGCCAGAACCACAGCGGCTCCATCCATCCTCCTGTGCTGGGCAGCAAAAATCACAGCTGGACAGCCTGGCTGCCCGAAGGTAGGGCACACGCACAAAAAGATGCGGTCTCACGGGCCTTTGCCTGCATTGCCCAGGCTTGCTCGAGGCACACAGAAAACAGATAATTTTTCTGTCTGCCTTCCAAGTGACAAAACTGTCTTTTCCCATATTGAATATCGGAGGTCAGTAGCTTGCCATCAATGCACCCAAGTAATTAAAAAAATCATTATCAAACCGAGCGCACGCCACGGCATTTCGCTTCATCTGGCGCCTTCCTCAAGCTACCCACACCTCGCACGTTTTCATAACGTGGAGCTCAGCCGCAGCCCGGCCGCACACCCTGCGACCTGCACGTGGTGCCACAGCATCCACCCGAGAGCATCCTCCGGGCACCTGCCCTGCAGGGCAGAGCTCACCGATGTGCACACCACAAACCCTGCCCCAAACTGTAGGGCTAAGCTTCATGAAAAGCACAGCAGCCGAAAGCAGCTCAGCTGCTTCCACCTCTCTGTTTCGCTGGCGCCTCGGCTTACAGCACTGAACTCGGAAGGAAGGGAAAAAAAAAAGAAAAAAAAAAGAAGAGATTAAACTCCAATTAAACTGTAATTACATTTAATGAATACCAAATACCTGACTCACTGAATAAACTGTAAGTGGAAAGATTATTTTCTCATCGTGACTTCCATGGAATGGTAATATATACCTTTTAGGGAAAGGATTTTAATTTTAAGGATGTAGAGTTCCTCTAGGTGGGTTTCTCAAGTTCATCAAGCCATTATGAGGTGGAATTTTAAGGAAGTGGAGAGACACACACACTCTCATATTCCAGAAACTGTTTTTATATTAATCTGTATTTTAATTGGGTAACAGCTGCTGCCTACAGACTTCCTGTATTCTAGGAGGCAAATAGATTTAGGAGATTAATGCGTGGCTCTTGCGAGCATTTTTCAAAGCTCCCTGGCTTGTTTCTTCCTCCCCTCGCTGTCCTCCTCTCCAGGTATTTGCCTGGCAGATGTGGGCAGCTCACCTCCCCACAAGGGGCTGCCTCTGGCTCTCAGGGCAGCTCAGACCAAACCCCTGGGAGCAGATGACAGGCGAGCATCTGGGGAGATGTCCGGCACCTCCTGCACCAACGTTAGCAGCTTCTGCTGCTCCTGCTACCTTCAGGACCGCATCGCTCAGCACCACAGCTCCGGTACAAACCAGGGCCCAAAAGGGACCAGATTTCTCCCCTCTCACACTTTCTGATCCTTTCTGTTCTCAGCTGTGTAAGTCACCTCTAACACCCACCCCAGTGCCTTGGGTTGCTGCGGTGCTGTTTGCTCGCGCAGTTTTGATAAAATATAAAAACATAAAATGGCACAATTGTAAAGTTTCACAGGCGATCCCAAGAAGCACATGGTGCTTGGGAACATAAACAAGCCATAAGGCATTTATCCTGCTGTACTTTTATCGTCTGTTCCTTCAGCAAAAAATCAATGAAAATTTATCATAAAAAGAGAGCAAAGTACCATGAAAAAGCCCGTACCAGCACCCTGTGTGTGGAAGGAACCCCTCACTTTAGCTCCTGGCACGAGCTTTTTGGGCATCGGACAAACCACCTGCATCTTCCCAAAGGGTGCGAGGAGCTTTTTGTACCTAGCAGCAGCTTCCGACCACCTGCGAGTGCTTTCCACTGTCTCTGCCGAAACATTTGGCACCCCTCTAACTGTAACCAAGCCTTAGGACTCATGTTTTAAAGTCAGGTGAAGAGAAAAGGGACCAGACCCACAGAACGATCCAGCACGGAAGGTGTGCTCCTGGCCACTGGTGTGGGAGGTCAGAGGGACCTCCTGCAGCTCGGGTACAGCACAGACACACCGAAACCTAACCCAAGAGATGCCCCCGAGGGTGATCATGAGCTCTCCACCTCGCAGACACCCTTCCCATGCAGTGCTGTCTTCGAGAAGTGGAAGGTGAGAAAGGCTCCAGGCTGGAGGGGGAGCATCAAGTGACCCCAGTAATCCTTCCATCCCAAACAGCCCGACTGCTTCCTGCCAAAGCAATGAGCAGAGAGGGGAAAGCAGCAGCACAGCAGCCAGGCTCTCGTGCAATGTCAACACCGCTGCTTTGCTGCAGAGTTTATCTGGGAAACCATCGTATTTCTACTCCAAGACAGTTTGCTGATTACCTAAGCACTTGTCTCTGGTGTACAATCTGATAATCAGGCCCGGTCTTTCTTTGTAGACAAAGAGGCCAATAAATCTCACCCTTTGTAAGTAGAGGTGCACAGACAAAGCCCTTTACTGGCATTTAGCAAAATAGGTATTTTTCAGAAAACAGAAGGCAGCTGAAAGCTGAAGGCAAGTGCTGGAGGCGGGCAGGCAGTGGCTGCTGGGGACCTGGATGTAGGGCAGAGCCAGCAGTGTTAGGGCGCTGCCTGGCCACACCACAGCACCCCCGGGTCCCCCCGGCACTACAGCCTCTGCAAAAAGCAGCTGCAAGTGACGGAGGGATAAAGAAACAGCAGGAGGAAGGATGCAGCTGAAACGGTATGTCAGTGTGAGTTCATTAGTGAGATGACTTCTCTGGAAATCAGACGTACAAAACTTACATTTGGGGCCCTTCTCTAGAAGGTAACATTGCTCCTGGCAGAGATCAGGTGCAACTGGGAGATTTAGCACAGCACACATTGTGCAAGCGTGTAGCCAGCGAGTCTCATGCGGGTAGGCCAGCTCAAGTAGTTGTCCAGCCTTCCAGTACTATGCTTGCAAAAATGTCTCCGTTATAGCTATAAATGTGTGAGAATGGAGGGCTTTCGGAAAGCCCCTCTCCTGAGAGTAATGTTTTCTGGGCTTACTCTTTTTTTTCTTTTCCTTTTAGTTTAAATAAAATACCTTTGGCTGGGTTTTAGTTACAGAAGAACAAAAAAAAAAAAGTGTGTGTATATAAATACAGGTTTTATTTTCTTATTTATTTTTACAATGTGCAGATACAGAAGGGGCTAGCTGGTCCTGGAAGACGTTTCACTTAACACACGGGAGCCATTTTTCATCCAACTCGTACGTGGAGGACAAGCATGTCAAAGGCCAAAACCTGCAGCTGCGGAGGCTGCAGCAAACACACCGTGGTGTCAAGGAGCCTGGATGAGACCAGGCCTGAACAAAAGACTCGGATACCCTGATCCCACAGTCAGTGCTTTAGTTACGGAGCTGGCCAACATCCGAACAGTGCGGTAACAAGAAAAAAAAACAAAGCAAACAGAACTTATAAACTCTGTGCTGATGGCTGCAGCAGGGGGGAAGTGCTCACTTGCAGAAACAGTTAACTTTGTGTTGAATGAAATAAATAAATAAAAATAAATCAAGCCCCCTTTCCTTTGAACCATCAGTGATCACATTTACCCAGTTCCTTGCATGCTGCCTTCATCCTTTCATCCCTGTCATGGGAAAGGTGGCTGCAGCTCCAGAGCAGCTGTCCTCGGCAATGAGGAACCAAGGAACAAGACGCCACTTCTCCAGCAAACGCTTCAGGTACCCCACAAGCACGTCATCAGTCTTAAAAATCCTGATGTTGGTTATCTTACCACTCTGAGGGGCTCATCAAACCACACTGGAGAGTCACAGCTCCGAACCACGGAGCAACACGACGTGTCCTCCCCCTGGGCCACGCTCTCTTTTTCAACCCTCCCCACCAACGAGCACGTGGCACAATCACAGAGCTCACAGAGAGGCTGCAGCATTCTGCATGTCAGCTAACACACAGCAGTGCTTTCATTTTGTGGTCACCCAGCAATATCTTCGTTAGCTGTGAATAGAACTGATCTTAGCTAGCAGATCATAACCAGGAACACTGATTATGAACCCAAACGGAGGCCTTTGCATTCTATGACAATGACAAAATGATCCCCGTGTCCTTAACGTGAGGCTGGCATGCCACCCTGCCTTGCAGCTGCACTGTGAAGAGGCAGCCCCGACCCCGGTGCAATGGAAACCTGCTCCCCAGGGAGACTCTTGGAGCACCAGGGAACCTTTGCACTTTACCTCTGTGCAGAAGGGCGTAAGCTGGGGATGCACCACAGGCTGAACATACATGTGAAAGGTGGATTCGATCTCCATCGTCCTGCCATTCAGCTTCAGGATTGGGAATTCGATGATCTCCTGCATAGGACACAAAGGAAAGCAGCTGTTCACTTAAACCAAACAAAAAAGGAAGCAGGATACGATCCAGCTTCTGTCTGTCCAGCAAGGACATCCCAGGGGCTGCCTGACGCCCAGTGCCACCCTCTCCATCCACCTCACGCTGCTTTTGGATGCCACCAGGAGCTCTTTCACGCTTGCAGGCTCCTGCACGAAGCAGCTCCTTCCCTGGAGAGGCTGAAAACAGAGGCACACAGAGCATGGCCACAGAGGGAGGAGAACTGGGAGCCCCCCCAAACCACCCCTCTGCAATATAGCACAGCAGCGAGCCCTGCTTCATTCTCCTCTTTGTAGCCGATTTATGCTGATAGGGAAATAAAAACGTTCTTCATCAGAAGAATGTTCGGTTATTTGAATAATCAGCAATCAAAAATTTACACGGACCTGTTAATAAAAAGTTTAAACAAATTCGGTTACGATGGATTTCACAATTATTAAAAAATACGCGTGGAATTAAAAAAGCCGACCGCTGAATAAAAGCGATAAAATCCTTTGTGCTCGCGCCCCTCCTTCCCCGCTCCCTCTCCTCCTTCCAGTTTAATGTAAGAGGAGAAGTGACAATTTGTTTGGTGTCTTTAAAGAATAATTTGTCTATGTTATTTAATAGAGATGCATGGCACCAAGGTTCTGGAGTGCAAATGAGCCCGCTGAGTGATATCCATGCAACAAGCCTCTCAAATCACTTCTGGAGAGAAACGGGGAGAGGGAGAGAGAATAAAAAAAAATATTGCTTTTTAATATTCAAAAACAGTTTGCAAAATTTAATCAAAGCAGAGCAAAAGCTAACATTTTTACCACTTTGACATTTTTATTAGCGCTTTCATAAATTTTTAAAACATGAATGGAATTAGTTTAACAACAAAAAAAACTGCCTGAAAACATCTGGAAGAGACAAATAAGAAATAAAAAAAAGGACAAAAAAAAAAAACCCTAACTCCTGCGAGTAAAATTAGCATGTAGAAAAGGCAGTCGCTGCAGAGGAGCTGACACAGTTTTTGCACCCTGGCTGCGACCCCCGTGACCTGCAGGCGGAAATTATCGTGAGGTCACGTATGGGAGCTGCTGACATCACCTGCCCAGCAGGCAGGGGGACGGCGAGAGGATGGGTGGGGAGATGGAAATAACAAATAATTCAAATAGCCGGGGGAAACACCCTACAGCCCTGCTGGGGACAGCCCATGGGTGCATGTACCTGGCCCTGACCATGGTGTGATGCAAAGAGCACGTGCTTACTGTGATGGGAAGCTGGAAAAGTAAAGGAAATAAATGTTAGTAAGTGTCCAGGTGGAGACACCGAGAAGTCAAATGGTTTCCCCAGGGCCAGCTATGCTGTACGCAGCGCTCATGTACACCAAGAGAAGAGGTTTGGGAGCACCCTTTCCCTCTGACAGCCACCAGGAGTGACCACGTTTCCCGCTGCTGGGAAGGGGCAGGGAGGAGGATGCAGAGGCAAAATGCCTACACATGGCCTGGGTGGCTTGTGGTGCAGCCCAAGTCCCCAGCTTTGGCCACGCAGCATCTCCCGTGCAAACAGGAGAGCCTGAATCTGAACGAGGACACAGCTGCACGGGGCGCTCCCTGCAAAACAACCATCACGGATGGACACTGATCAAAGAAAACATCTGTTCAGAAGGCAAATGGACTGTGAAGTTCAGATCCAGTGACAGGACGGTGTAACAGAGCCAGCTTTAACCCAGCACAGCACCACTGTGCCACCAACTAGCGCACCCGGTCCCAAAAGGGGCTGGGGAAGCTGCCCTGGAGGTCTGCACGGGGCAAACATCGCACCGGGTGAGCCCACGGCGGGGCAAGGAGAGGGCTCAGCCCCCCGAGAAGGGCAGGCGCAGGCTGCATTTCCCAGCAGGGCTGCGTTGCAATGCAGAGCTCGGTCCCACGGGACCAGCGATGTCCTCAGGGGCCATCAAGCGGCTGGATGCGAAGCCGGGCTGAAAGACGGCCCCGCCGCTGATCCCAGGCACAAAGGCATCGCCTGCCTCCGAGAACCACAGGCAAAAAAAAGAGAAAAAAGCACTTCCAGGAGGGTCGGATTAAAACAGACGGAGGAAATAAAAGAAATAAAAAGCTCTACTTAAAAAAAACGTGGAAAATTTAACAATATCCAGCATTACGGCAGGGCTGGGGGGAGCGTGCGGCCAGGCAGCCGGGGTGGGACCCACAGAGCAATTCGAAGGGCTCAGGAGAAGGAGCGGCAGCTCTTTTGGGCTTATTTGGTCAGTTTTTTTAAGCGAGCGGTAAAGGAGCTTTCCCAAAAGGCTGTTTATCTGCACGCTTCCTCTGGCGGAGATTTTTCCAGTCTCTGGCAATGTTTGCTCCACTGGTATCTAAGGCAACAGATACCAGCCCCATGAAATCAGCCCCACTCCTCACTAACGACGTTAGCCAGTCCTGCAATGAAATTTAACCTGTGACACTGCTGTACTTTTCATTTAAACTTTCATTTGGAGAGAAGCAGTGTTTGGAGACCCTGCAGTTTGTCCTGCTAATAAAGACAAGTGTTGGGACCTTTAAAGGTGCCATTCATCTTTTGCCTTTATTAAATTCAATTTTCTTAAGCCCATGATACATCATGAAATTAAGAGTTGACATTCCTGCAGAAACAAAAATATCTATCAAACATAAACAGAAAGGGGGAAAAAAAAAGAGCCCTCTATTACCATGAATTTATGGCTCAAAGTTGATCTGTTTCCACTTTTTTTTTTTATTTTAACAAGCATATGGTTTGTTTTAGATATCCGAAATGTTATTACGGATCTAGAATTTCATTAGTAATTATTACGAAATGGTGAGCACTCAGACACACACGCACACCCCCAACAGCCCGCCTCTCCGACAGGCAGCCGGGCGCTCGCTCACGTTTCACGACAGCCCCTGGCGAGCTTAAAATACTCAGCGCCCTCCACCACGGGCTTTCTTTGCTTTCCTCCAGGTGGGGAAAGGTAGAGGAGAGTGGGGGAATTAACAGCAGCTCGCTGTCGTCTCCTTTTTTCCAGCAGCCTGATGGTTCTTACGTGCTGCCCGGAGATCTCCACGCGCTCCCAGGCGCTGCGACGTCGCCTGCTGCCAGCAGCACTGGGGGCTTTGAGGTCTTGCCCCCCTGCAGCTGCTCCTGGCAGCACAGCCAGAAGTTCGGGACGTGCTCCAACGATGCTGCGGAGGTCCAGAGCCTGCAAAGAGCCACGAGCTCCCAGAAGAACAAATGCCCCCGCTCGAGTTTTGTAAGCGCCGCAATTAGGTGCTTTATTTACCGCTGCAAAGCGACTTGAAAGGAAATCCAGGAGTCAAAGCAGCAGCAATAAATAAGCGGCTTTTTATTTTTTCCCTTCCCTCGCCCGGGAAAAGTTGAGGGTGTTTTGTGTTGAGACATTCTGCGCGCGGCTCCCAATTACAGGCATTTGCATTTATATTGTTGGAGCACAGCGCTCCTAAAATCAATATTAACACGCTTAGAGGAAGAGGCAGCGGCACCGGCACCCTGCCCTCCCCTGCGCTGCTCCCCCAAACCCCTGAACAATAGGAACCCGCAGAGCCCTGGGCTTATCCAGATCCATTACGGGGCCACTCTCCGTACAACCGCCTTGCCTGTATGATTTCAGGGCATTTCGCACAAATCCACGTGTCACCTTGCCCAGATTTTTTTGCCTTTCTTGTTTCTTTAAAATATTTTCCCAAAAAGAGGTACCCGATGCAAGCCCTCCGTGCAACCTGACTGTCCCACGGCGGGCAGGCTGCAGGGCGCTGCACAACGGCTACAGATTTCCCCTTAAAAAGCATTTGAAAAATTCCTAAGGGTGTGTGAAATCACAGCTATAAAGGCAGCTTTTCCCTGCACAACCATCCTAAACGCAGCTCCCCTCCCTGCAACACCCGAGCGGGGATGCAAGAAGTCAGCTGCCTTGATTTTCCTGATAATAACAGCGATGACCATGCAGACAACCACTCGTACTAAACGCTCTCCTGTACCAGCACAGACCTCTGGTTCAGAAGGGCAAGCAGCTGAAACTGCACTAATGTCCACAGCGCAATCTTTTTGCTCATCAGTTTGGGTCCGGGAGCACTGGCATTACGAGGCTAAAGGAATACGATGCCCTGCAGGACTTCCCGGCCCTCAAAACCTTTCAGTCCAGAAGCCGGCGTGAGAAGAGGACAGGGCACACTTCGGGAGACTGATTTATATATTTGAGGAAGGCCGTGTGGCCTACTCAGTTCAAAAACTACCAGGGAATAATTTATCCCTTACTCCCACCCCCATTTGAAGAAGTTTAATAAACACGAGAATAAAAGATGCCCATAAAAATCAGAGCTGACTGTTCAAAACGCAATAAAAACAAGCAGATGCCTTTGAGAGAAAGGGATATTTTTTTTTCCTGATAGGGAAAAGCATAAAACTTGCTACCCAAAGACTGCTTTACACCTTCAAAAAAGGTAAGGGGGGGAGAGGCAGGGGAGTCTGACGGAGGGGACAGGCTCAGCACCAGCTCGTTTTGTTCAGTTTGTGTTTTTTTTGTCCCGTCTTTCAAGAAAAAAGTCATTTTATGCACAAGGAGCTTATTTCTTAAACAAACACTCGTGTTTTTGATTTACACCACGGGCTGCTCCTAAATAATTTATGGCGGGTTAAATTTATTGCACAGCCCTGGCCGGCTGCAAATTCGAATTGCCAAATAATTAGATTTTAGGGCAATGCTTATAAATTATCCGCCGATTTGTCCGGACTTGTTTGTCAGTTGCTTTGTGCTTCGGGTCATCTTTGGCATTTCGCTGTTTGTGTTTTAATTGCTGATTTACACTTTGACAGATGAGAGTTGATGCCTCCAAGATCCGGGAGGGGACGGGGGGGGGGGGGGGTGGTGAAGAGCAGGAAGAATCAGAGCTTTTAAAGGCTTGTGATTCTCCTTTTTTTTTCCAAGGCAATTAAAATGGAAAAGGGACATAGTAAGGACAGCCTAGCCTAACAGGTCTGCCTCCCCTGCTTCCATTCAGAGCCTTAATTATTATTTTAACTAAAGCTGCTTCCAAGTGAGCAGCCTCGCACCGGCCCTCAGGGGCAGGAGCCAGGATGACCTCAGAGGTCTTTTCCCCGGTTCTAAATTTTTATTAAACTAACCCAAACTGGGACCATGAAGGCAACACCTCTGTGACGAGGGGCAGCAGGACTCCTGAATCAGGGCTATCCCTTCCCAAAGGCTGCCTACCTGCACGCAGAGGAGCCTCACGATGCTTCTGTCCACGGGAAGTCACTCTGTGTGCTGATTAACACCGGTAAAAGGTCTTTGAGGAAGCTGCTGACTCCCCAAATTGCTTCTTCCCATCGCTACCTATTTAAAGTACCCATTTGCGCACACCCAACAATTTAATACGTTCAAACCACTGCCATATCTTGGAAAAGCACGGCAGGAAGTGTGCACCAAAATCTGAACAGGAGGGGACAGGCAGGAAAATGAAAAGATCATGAAACAACGAGGAAAAGATGACACGAAGACAGCAACTGCTCCTTGATCGCTGAATACCCAAGGGCTTTTCCTTCCCCCCTGCTCTTAGCTTAACCTCACCTTCTATCCCCAACGTTCAGGGGCTGAAACCTAATGCCAAAATCTGGATTTCCTTAGTTTTGAGCCGTCCTTGGGGTTCTGCACTGACATCAAACCTGGCTCATGGTTTCAGGTGCTTCCTTACAACCGTGATGGTGAGGGACCATTCCTCTTTCTTTAATAGGAGCTGAAACTCCCATCTAATCACATGCCCCCGGGAGCTGGAGCTTTAAGAGAGCCGTCTAGTCCATGCACCTGCCCGAAGGCATCACCACCTGCCCCTAAATCATTTCCGACTTTGTCTAGGCTGTTTTTACAGACTCCAATAAGAGAGACTCACACGCTCCCCAGGCGCTCTGTCCTAGTGTTTCATTAGTCTTATCATTGGAAAGTTTTTCCTAATGCCTCATCTGAATTTCCCTCGCTGTTGTTTAAATTCATGACTGCTCTTCCTATCCACAGCAGTCGCAGGCCGGAACATTTCTCTTTCAGATCCTCTTGAAATGGTCTCAGAGTTTTTTTTGAGGTATGGAGTCCTAAGTGAACCCCTTCTCCAGCTCAGATCCCTCCTTGCAGGGCACAAACAGGAACATCCACATCTTGCACATGACATTTTCCCCCTGAACTTCTCACTGTGAACATGAGGACTTCTTTCTGCCATTTGTACCTGATGTTTAGAGAGCAGGCTCACAACCCTTGTCCTTCCATCCCAAACAAAACCTTTGGTAGGCATCTGCTCGCAACCTGGATCCTGCCTCTCACCATCAGAGTCATCTCATTCCCCAAAAAAGCACAAAGCTGTTTTGACCTTCCCAGCAGCACGCAGCCATCAAGAATAAAGGAGAACCTCCCTCCTCGTTCCACACCTGGGATGAGAAATGTACACACCAACATTTCAACTCACCTCCTCAAGTGCTACTGGCACGTATTTAACCACCCAGAAAATCTCCACTGACGCAGACAACGATGTAAGCCCAACGTTTTTAAGGGAGACTTCACACTCGAACCAGGTTAAAAGCAGCACACGCAAATTTTCAGATATTACCTACTACAAGACACCTACACTATAGCCTTAAGTCCACTCCCTTGAACCACAAGCAGCTGGCCTGTGCAGTCCCCACTGCAGAATCATCAAATCACTTCCAGATCCAACCTCTTCACCTGCTATTGAGCAGCATGAACGATCGATGTTCCCAGCAGCACTAAAACATCTGGACCGGGCAGAAAGGGCATGTTAGTGCATGTAAATGAACAGCCAAGGGTTTTACAAACATCACAGCTAACCGCTGGTGACAGCACGTTCCTGCCTGGCACTGAGAGCTAAAGGACACGGCCAAGAGCTACGCTGCCAGCCAGCAAGTGCCCAGACCGAGAGACAACGCAAGGAGGGAACAAAGGGGAAGAAACTGTGAGGCTTGGGCACGTCCTGTGCCCTCCTCACCAAAAGGAGCTGAGCTGCACCTTCTCTTTGTGGGGAAGGCTTTGTTGTAATCTACGAGAAGACCAGCTGAATGCACTTAGGAATAGACAGCCTGAGAAGTGGTCTCCAGAGAGGTGATGTGCAAGGGGGGAAGAAGCTGTGGCACCGTTCCTTACCTTCAGAAAGGCACACGTCACCCTCAGCTGCTTCACGGCGAGGCGAAGCAACCTTTAACCACAGCACAGCCGACTGCTGGTTCAGGAATGCGCAGAGATCTTTTCTTTTCAGGGTGACTGAAGCTCAACTACTTGTCTGCTGCAACAACAAGCCCGCCTAACTCTGCAACTCGTCACCTGAACGACGTGCAATGTTTGCACAGCTAAGGATACAGCGCTCGAACGGCGCAGGTTGGGAGCTGCCCGCTGCCACGCACGGCTGCTGGGGGGCTCGGCAGGCTGCGAGGGCAACGTGACTGATGGCTGAAGGCAGCCGTCTCATCGGCCTGTCAAGGGCAGCCCAACGCCGGGCAGGTTGGGTCAGGTTAGGGCTGCGGCAATTGGCCCCTCAAGCAGCTGGTATTTTAGGTTTGTTGATATACTAACACCGGGTTTGTGTCTGTAGGTAAGAGATTGCTTTGTATTTTGGCATGTCAGGTGTCTTGCCCGGTGGTCTCGTGGCTGCGCTCTCCAGGTTTGGGTTCGGTGGCTGTTCAGGTTACCGAGCTCGTCAGGTTTGAAATAAACACAGCTAATTCCACTGCCTGGAGCCACAGCCCGTCCCGTCAGCTCCACGTGGGGCACGGCGAGGTTGGCCCCGCTCACTGCAAGAGCGAGGGAGGTCTGCAAGGCAAAGCCACTGCCCCAGAGAAGGCGGCTTTCGTGGGCTGCACCGCAGCTGGTGCCACCGACATCGCAGCACCAATTCTGAAACGCTGGCTGCTCCCTCCCAGCCCCACATCTTCCAAAATAAAGACATTATTCTCGATACCGGTCAAGCTATTTCACAACAGTCCAGTGGAATTGCAATGAAGTGCATGACATACGGAAAACACAATAAAAAAGAACTGCATTTCTTTAATTTCAGACGCCCCTCGTAGTACATTAGGTTACCAATATTTACGTGCTCTCGGAAGAATTTGTAACAGCTCGGATGAACCAGCTCCAAGGCCTCAAAAAGTTTTTTTTTCCCAAACAATTGTTCCAAAAATTAATGTGAACAGAAAAGCCATCTAAAATAGCTTTTATATGAACTATTTCCTGACACTTTAAGAACTTAAAGCATTACAACATAAGAAGAATGGCGTAACCGCAGCCATGTAGCTTCATTAAACACAGGGTATAAAGTAAGCCCTAATTGGCAAAGAGATGATAAATACGTATTTTTTACTTACTTTTAGTAAGAAAAAAAAAAGGAAAAGGCTTTAAGCGACTGTGTTACATGCATCTTTAATGACATTCCTCTAGAAACAACACTGTAAGAAGCTGAATTGAGAGCTATGTATTTAGAACTACACCCAAGCCTAAGCTGCATGAAGACAGGTAATTGCAGATTAATATTCCACTGTAATACTTACGCACAAGAGTGCTGAGTTAAAGTTGCCATGGGAAACAAGCCTGAATTTCTTCACTTTCCAGCAATTCATGATCAGCCTTAATAAAGGTTTTGGCAGGTGATTTCTAATGCACTGAGCTGAACAGCTACACAAAACCCGTGCTGGCAGAGAGCTGCTACACAGGGATATGTGGATAGGACATGTAGATTGGCACATATCCCTTGTCTGCCCCTGGATGGGACAGTGACGATCTGCTACCTCGTGAGCCACCTCCTCTATTCCCTCCCAGGACCTCTGCTAGGATTGCCCCAGCAGCTTTCATGGAGCACTGCCTGAAGAGCAGGCAGAAGACACCTCGCAGCCTGCCGGTCCCTCCTGTAGCCTCCTCCCACGTTTGTAATTGCAGGGACAGAGCCCTCCTAGATGTCCAACTTGCTACCAACTTGCCCACCCCTACCACTTCCCCTGAGCACGGAGCTCAGCACACGTGTTGCTAAGCCCTAAAGCTGGTAGAAATCAACATCCATTCACATCACAAGCTCAGTCTGCAAATCACAGCGGCTCAGGAGCAGAGAGGCATCGTGTAGATGTCCCTACCACGGGACCAACACCACAGGTAGAGGAGTATGGAGATGGAGAGGCAGCGATCGCTGTGGCCACTCCAGCTGCACCTGCCTGAGACTGAGAGCCAGGACAGGGAAAATGCATTTAATGCTCACTTACACCAGCTCTCGAGAAAACGCAGCCTGAAACCAATTTAAACTTGTCTTCATTTGCACTTAGTGTTACCTTAAGGAAAGGCTGGCTCTCATTTGTTAATGGGATTTTGCCAATCAGGAAAATGTACCATGACCATACAGGTTTATCTGTGCTATTACTATTCTACTCCAAATTATTATTACCCTTAAATCATTACTGTTATATTTAAAAATAAATCAGTAATTGAACATATGCTTATTTGCAGTCTCAATGTTTACAGTTCCATGTTGAAGTGTTGAGTAATGTTCTGTATTTGTTCAATTACAGAGTATGTCCAGCTTCATGTGACAGAAGCAATTAAGACGCACATAGTAACAGTCAAAATGCACGTTAAACAAACTTGAAACAAGTAGGACACACTGAACAAAACGATCAAAAGAATTTCATATTTAAAACACGCTGCTTAAGAGAGCAAGGAAGGTATCACCTGTAATTAATCTCTCTGCCTCTGGTGACAGCCTCCTTTAGCAATGAGAAGACCTGAACATTTCAAACCTTCCTTTCACAGAGAGTGGAAGAGGCAGCTTTCTAATTCCCAACTGATTATCAAATTTGAGCGAACCCAAGACACTGAAGTCAAGTACCTGAAAAATTGACACGAGAAACCGGTAACTTCATCACTACCAAAAGCTCAGTGAGCAATCCTAGGTCCAGCTCCTGGATTCTGCCAGCCCAGGGGTCTGATGCTCTTTTACACATCCAGCCAGCAGGTGTACAAGCCTGAGCAGCATTTGTTTTTCATGGAACTGGTTTTAATGGATTACACTAGAGACTGACACCCTACGTAGAGACAATTTCATATTCAGCTTTGAACAGCTCTGATTTCTATCACCAGACTTCTTTACGTTTAAGAAAATCATTGCTTTTTGCCCACTCTGCTGAAGTTGAAGACGAGATGCACGGCTTGCTGACCGAGTGGGACACTGCCCCTCGCTGCAATAATAAAGCAGGGATGCAGGCAGCTGCAGATCTGAGCTCCTGAACAGCCACTGAAAGCACCGGCCACCATAAACACGGTGTACACAAGGACGAAGGGACAGAAGAACAATTCCCACCTATTAATGCATCTTCTCCTGTGCATCTGAACCACCACATGTACCTCCCTCTACATGCTGACAGAGCACAGAAGAGGCAGGCACTTGCAAACTCTCAGCAGCCAGCAAAGGGAAAAGAGCAAGCGATGAGCTAGAGCTGACAACTGAAGCACGCTACCACTGCCGTGGCCCCAGGACCACCGACCTGCACGCTGCGCCGGCTCCTGCCTGACCCCACCGGGCTTTGGATCGAATTCCAAACACACAGGCAAGCTTTAAAGAGATGCGAGGGGGCAGCCATAGCCATCCCTTCCTGCCAATCCCCTACTGACCTTTGGCTGGTTAAAGCACTACGTGTCACAGACCGTGCCTCCAGTCTTCAGGTTTTCCCACCTACACGTTTGGGGCAGTGCACTTAAACCCCCCGCTTCCTTTTGTGCCTGGGACGTCCCATCGCTCCTAAATACACCCACAAAACCTGCACGCCAAGCTGCCTCTTGGTGTGTTTAAATGCACACTTTGATTTGGGGGCGTATCTCTGGCAAGCTGGGAGGAATCAGGGAGGTGACAGCAACCCGCGAGGACGCAGGGTGGCTGGAGCACACTCCTGGTGCTACTGCTCCTCTGTGGACGTAGGGCAGGGACCAGGACGGAGCAGAAATGGTAATGCAAAGGGCAGCTGCCATACAGCACACTAGGGCCACAACACAGATGGCTTCCTGAGGGAATGCTGCTGTCCTTGACCCTCCCTGATCCCCATTATGGAGGCCGTGCCGTGAGACCTTAGAGGGGACAGCACAGCATGAAAGGGGATGGAAAGGCAGGAGTCTTTGGGGCTCATCGAAGAGCCTTTCCGTGAAGGACTTCCCCAGGGACAATGTCAGCGAGGCTGCCGGATGCAGGAGAGCACAAGGAAACACTGCGGGAGGGGGAGCAGATGTGGCAGGAACACACCTTGGTGTAAATAAAGAGACAGCTCCTTCTGCTGAGAAGCCGGAACATTTTGAAGAGCAGTTAGTGAGAAATGTGAAGTGCACTGCACAGTGGCAAGTGCACTCTGCCAGACTTCGAGGCTGAGATGGCTAAATTTACAGCTATGACTACCCACTGAAAGTAACTTGGATCACGGCTCAGCTCTGTGTGCAGCCTCCTCATCACATTCCTGCGCATTCGAATTTCATTGCATCACCTACTAGGCTTCCATTCTGCAAGCAACGTAACAAAGGCAGAAAAAGAACTGGGACCGCAGTTAAAACCAGCACCTGACCACGTCTGGCTCCCAGGTCTGTCCTCAGATCACAGCTACAAAACCTGCCTGGCACTGCTCCACTGAAAGATCCCGCTAGGAAGACCTTGCACGAACCATTCCTGAACATCCACAGCAGTTTGCTCCCCACGACACAAAACCTCAACAGCAAACAGAGCTAAAGCCACGCTGGTCAGCAGACAGGAAGGTGTAGGTAGGGGCACAAGCTGACAAATCTCTTTTCTGTAAAGTTGCCTGATTGCAGCAGGCAACTTCAGCCTTTTCAGAAAGCGGCACTGATTTCCATGCAGCAGGAGCCATCCCCTGATTTGCCAAACTCATTTGTTTGCGAGGACGTGAGGGACTGACAGGCCTCACACCACACGAGATACGACACGGACGCTGCACACAGCAGACGGGAAAAACCACCAGCGATGAACATCCCCACCTTAAAGGTGCAACAAAATATATAGCAGATCTGCGTTGGCCCAGGCCATTACTTTCCCCGGCAAGGACTTGGGGACAAAGCTCCTTAAAACAGTAGTAATCATATTCCACTCATGCTCCTTTTTACTGCCAGCTGTAAACCAGCTCCCCATGCATCATGGTTTTGCATCAAAATGCGTGCAGACCAAGCCCATATCCAAAGGGACAAGGGAGAGCCGATTTACAGCTTTGACAGGGCTGTGCACCCGAGGCTGAGCGGGCAGGAAATATCCTGACATCGCACTCGGAGAGCGCTTAAAGCTGCTGCCAGAGCTGGACGAGCAGCCACAACAGCCTCCCACAAAGACCCAGCAAAAGGGCAGCAAATTTGCGGTCCTTTTTTCAGGCACCACTGGAGACCGGTGGCACCGCTGGGGAAGAGAGGAGACAGGTTTGATCCCAGCCTGCAGCACGCCTCTGACAGGAGGAGCCCGAAGGAAACCACAGCCACACTGGGAAATGAACACGCTGCACCGAGCCATCTCAGTAACGAGATACCCCGTTGATTACTGTCCAGCCCTCAGTACGGTTGAAGCAAAGCAAAGAGAATTTATTCTCAGAGCCAACGCGCCAGCAATAGCAGCAAGAGGCCAGTTGCTCAATGCACAGGAGGGCGTGAAGTCCAAGCTCCATTTCGAGACTCGGAAATTCTGTCGGTTTGTCACTAACCCAATATTATACTTTGTCTTCTTAGCATGTTTTTCCAATCGAAATGGAAACCCTAGCCCCATCCTGCTGACAACTGAGAATATATTTACTACGTTGCTCTGCACTATTACGGGAGGACTGCCTGCAGAAAACCATCTGAGCCTCAGGTGGATCTCTGCACGTCTCAGGAGGTAAAGCACTGAAAAATCGCCCCGGAGCTGACCAGTTCATATCTCATTACACTCCAGAGTTAACAACCACACAAAATAACTTCAGTAACAGCCTTTTTCCTTGCAGAATCAAGCAGGGTTGTCGGGAGTACTCTACCAATGCAGGTTCCCAGCCTGCAATTTTTAAACCCTCTCCACTTCAGGCAGCTGACAGGCATGCGTGGCTTTAAGTAGCATTTCTGATATTGTATTGTCGCTTCCCTGATGGAAATCATGCTCCTCCTGTTTGTTCCTCACAGTGCTCCTGACAGAGCGGGTGATGGCTAGGAGCTTTAGAGGACCAACGACAGGAAGAAGGTGGCAGAAACCAAGGGAAATGAGCAAGTGAGCACCGTGTCTTTGCCTTCCCCCTCTCACAAAGGGCAGCAGCAACTCACGAGGGGAAAATTAACAGGCTCAGCTATTTACCTGAGGATGAATCTGTGGTTTGTCACACGTGGCCTCAAAATCCAGCACTAAGAAGTAGTGATATCTCTGTGGAGGGAAGGACGACATTGCTGCCATGGAAGCTCCGAAGCCGTGGGACGCCAGTTTCCTGCTTACGATGGAGCTGTACCCTTTGAGAACACCAGGCAGGCGGAGGGAGCACACAGCTTGTCTTGTCCTTGGAAGTAAGTTTTGGGGAAACTTTGCTGCTCCAGTATGGAGGAGTGCTATCATTGAACATCCAGAGGCATCTGAAACTGAAGAGAGACTCGTGTTACTTAGGCACATCTCATCTCTGCCAGCATTGCTCCACTGCACTTCTCTGTCAGGGGTTTTCTCCGTGCTTCCCGGTGGAGCTTCCAGCACTGCAACCTGGAATAACAGCAACCTGCCCTCAGCACCACACCTGCCATCTGGACTGAGCTCACGGTGTCCAGAATCACAGGTAACTGGAAATTAACAGCTCTAAATGAAGAACCATGAGCCACACAACATTCACGGCTCCAGGCACCCGATTACACCTCCCTGTTGGACCTTATCCTCGCAGAACACAACACGAACCACGACGCGTGAAACGCCTGACCTAAACCTATCGAAATTTCGGAGCCCTTTCATCTGTTCATACCCAACACAACTTCTGACACACGGCAGGAATTCAACACCAACGCTACCACCCATTGGAACAGCCTGGCCCTGAAAACGCCTGTCAGGCACACCACAACCTCCCCATTGCACCACAAACCCACACGTCTGGGGGCCAGAGGAGCCCTTCCCGGGGAGGTTCTCACTTGCCCCAAGTACCAGGTTTCCCTGCGATGCGATTCCAGTGCTGCACTGGATTTCTCATTTCAGGGATTTCTCTGAGGAAGATCCTGGTACAACAAACCCAAGCTGTCCTTCCAGCTAAACACAAGCCAGGCTTTATAGGTTATGATCTTCCTCCCCCCTCCCCAGAAATACCTCGCGCAGCCATCCCCTTCTGATGCTTGTATTGAGTAAGGGCTATTTAATAAATTGCCCCACCCACAAGAGACTGTCTGGATTTCCCCCCTACCCTTTTTCTTTTCAGATGTTGCAGGAAAAACCTGCTCCCAGGTTTGCATTTATGGAGATGAGAGCAAGCCCTGCTCGTGGAGCTGGCACTCAGCAGTGGCAAAACAGGGGAATTTGGGCAACCCCATCCTCCCAAGCAAGGATACAGCAGGGCGTAATTCCCCACAGACATCACATGCGAGGTTGGGGACAACGGGCATGGCCCGGGCACAGCCCCATCGCTGCCCAAGCCCAGCCACGCACGCGCTTGCTTCTCCTCCCTGAAATGGGAGAGAGGAAGCAGAGGACTCGCAGCCCGCGCCCAAAGTCGCTATTTGCACAGAAGACAGCATTTGCTCTTCCCCATCCGTTAGTCCGTCAGGTAAATAAGGCACGTGCCAAAACACACACTTAATGAGGTAAATAACACGCCTCCAACAGCGGCTAAATCTGTATTTACCTGCGAGCCCGGCGAAACTCGGAAGGCCCAGATTAGGAGCTAATTGCAGCTGAGCAGGCTGCGTGCTCCAAGCAAACACACGGTGTGCATCCTGCCCTTCGGAGGGCGGCGGGGCAAGGAGCACCCGGGCACTGCATGGCTGGAAACAAGAGGAGCTGGGGGGGGTTCAGGTGGAGCCACTGCCCACGGTGTGAACGTGGCTGCACCTCGTGGCCCTCCTGTTGTGGGGGAGCCCTTGCTGTACCGACACAGTGTGCCTGGTAGCTGGAAAACTGCTGACACAAGTCACAAAACCACAATAACCGGAGCCACGCTGCAAGCACAACACCGCTTTTATCCTAAAGGGGCTCAGCTCTGCCTACTGCTTCTCCATCTACGGCTTTCCCTGTCATTAACAAACGCGTTACCACCCGACAGAAGTTACATTCGCTTCTAACCTGCCCCAAAAAAGAGGTATTTGAGGTGTCCGTGCTTACAGTCTTTAACTTTACAGTTGGTGAGTCTGGGCTCACCAACGTGGCATGCGCCCAGTGCCATCAGGCATCCCATCGTCAACGTGGGGAGCAGAGGGAGCCACGCCCTGAACAAAGGTGTGCCAGTGGGGGATTTCCTGCTGATTCCCCTCTGCAGGCTGCGTACAGAGAGGAGCAGCCCCCCTGCAAGCCCCACACTGCGAGCCAAATGAAGTTTTAACTGCGTGTTTACCCAGCCACTGCTCCAGGTGCCCTGGGAAGACCTTACATCATCTGCTCCGGCAGGGTCAGAGTGCCTCGGAGCACAAGATAGCTGGTGAGCAAACACACTTTATTAGAAGTCACGGAAAGCATTTATAACTGCTATGACAATGCAAGGCACTAGTAATTATCCTCTACGTTTTTTTTTTCCAAAGGAACAACAATGCAGGCAGCATGGCTTCAAAAATCAGAAGCCCTGCTCCATCCTGACAAACCCACATGTTGCACGAGCCCACTGCCACACCTAAGTGAAAAAACACACTGCCTATGCACACAGGGTCAGATCATAACCTCAGATAGTGCAAGCTGCCACATCTGGCTTCCAACCCGCCTAGGTTAATATTTCATATCACAGAGCTCCAATTCCTCACAGATATATGTAACGGGACCACGCGCAGAGGCTGGACTTGAGGAATTATTTTGACAGACTCTACACAGACCTAGGAAAACGTGACAGCATTTTACACCTGCAACACCCAGGAACAGGGAAACAGCCACGTGGGCTGGGTTGCAGCTGGAAGATCAAGTCAGCACTAGGTGCTGTGTAAGTGCACCACACGTGACATCACCAGCTATCATCAGCAACTGGCTCTTCAAATTAAAAAATATAAATAAGTGGCTATGTCAAAGCCAGCAGGGCACTGCAAGGGCTCAACCTGCAGGGCAGCCCCAAAGCCAGGGCACAAATCCATCAACAGCAAGACTCATCAGCCTACGATCTTGAGCTCAACGGGCTCTTCGCACTTAACATAAATGCTTATTTTTACAACCACACCTATTTAAAGTCACCTGGCAGTGAAAGACGGCATAACTTTAACTGTTTGCCTTTAACCCAAAAACATTCCTTCACCGCTCCGTTTGATTAGCTGAAGCAGGAGGGGGGAAAAGGAATGTTTCTTGGGTTGCCCCTCCAACCTTAAAGGATTTCTTTTATGAGAGCCTCCATTTACATGCTAAATTACTTTATGTTATGGTAAAATGGCCTTACCACAGTATTTCTATAAAAAAAAAGAAAAACAACCTAAATAACAATGCAAACTAAAATTTTTAAAAAAAAGCAAGAAACAAAAAAAAAAAGCAAGCAAGCTTTGGGAGTAGCACAGCTCAGTTTATTCCCTAAGCAAAGCCTGAGCAGAGGCAACTACAACTCCTGGTCTCTGGCAGACAGCTAAACTCAAGGCTAGAGCAACCAAAACCAATCCAAAATGTAAATCAAGTTTGTCTCATTTTATTGAGTTTGATTCATAAATATAGAGGATAGAAAGAGAGGGCAATAAAGATGCATTTTGTGGAATAAAATTGCATACATTTAGCAACTCCTGGAACAGGGTATGGCCAAAAGAAGGCAGGACTTCCAATTTGGGAGCTGTTCAAACGCGTACTCGGGAGGTCAAATGTGAGCCCATATTTCAGTTGTGTGTAGATATAACTGAAGAACAATAGAGAGATCTTAAGTTTTTTTAAACCAACATTAACCTAAAACAAAATATTTCATGCCAGAGACTACAGTCCAAGAGATGACAGCACCTGGCTAGCCTGGGAGATGGGAAACATGAGACTTAAGGACAAACCCAGCTGATCCAAACTGGCACTCTCCAAACTTACAAAAAATACTACATAAAGTAAACCAAACAGAACACAAAGCTTTGATAACTGCTTTAATGATGTGACAGGATTTTAGACAGGTAAATTTGCTTCTTGAAGTTGTTAACTGCACCACATCACCTCCTGAGCGTTAATCCAGAGCACCCCCATGACAGCACTCCGCTTCTGGCTGGGTTTGGCTGCGGCACCGCTACACAACCAAGACCAAATTTTGGAAAATTCGTAACGTAACCTCCCCTGAGCACTGCCACGGGATGCCTACGTGCTGTCCCCTCATTCCTCATCACAGATACACCTCAGCCTCAATCATTCGGTTCTTACAGCGCTCCAGAATTGCTCACAGCTTCTTCCCACTACAGACGAAGAGGCCCCTGTTCGCAGGAACTTACAGGCTGAAGTTAGACCCAGTGCGGTACGGGAGGGTAACAGCAGAGAAGGGGTTCCAGGGGCAACTTTTTTTTTTTTTTTTAAAAAAAAGCAAGAAATAAAAAAAAAAAAAAAAAAAGCAAGCAAGCTTTGGGAGTAGCATGGCTCAGTTCCTTCCCTGAGCAAAGCCTGAGCAGAGGCAACTACAACTCCTGGTCTCAGGCAGACAGCTAAACTCAAGGCTAGAAAAACCAAAACCAATCCAAAATATACATCAGGTTTGTCTCATTTTATTGAGTTTGATTCATAAATATAGAGGATAAAAAGAGAGGGGGCATGACGGGAGAGATGAGCGAACGTGGGAAGGGCTGGCTACAGGACGCAGGGCACTGCTGGGTTCAGTTCTCACCCGTTCCTCGAGCTCATCCTTCCCGCTGCGTTCCTCGGCTGCTATCTCAGAGGCACGGGCTCTGTCCGAGCACCAGCATCTCCTCCATTGTGACGCCACAGACGCGAAGGCTTGTGAGATCACAATGAGCGAGGCGGTTTTTGGGGCTACCGCTCCCTACGAGGCTGGGAAACAAACACAGCTCAGTTGACGTGCCGCACAGCGCCGCCCGCGCCCACCACCCAGGAGCGCTCCCGAAGACGAGCCGAGCAATTCTGCTCCCGTTTTATTAGGCCACCTCCGCGAGGCAACCCACTTTCGGCACCTCCTTGGCTGGTCTCTTAAGAGAGGCTTTGCTGGGTATTTTTAAACCTCCTCCACGAGGAAGCGCGGATCAGCACACGGACCTAAGCTGAAGCTGGAAGAAGCTCCACGCAGCAAAGGACTGGTCACTTAGAGAAGAGGCAGGAGGGAAACGACAAAAAGTAAAACAAAGAAGTAGGAGGAGGTGTATACAACAACAGGTTGGAAAGCTGCAGGGGAAGAGCGGGTTGAGTACTGCAGCAAAGTTACTGAGTCCAGCCAGGAACCCTCTGGTCCAGTCTCCCGCCTCTGCATGGGAGCCATACAAAAGGCCCTGGGGCGAAGCTACACAAAATGGATTAATCACCCCAAGAGCTCTCAGGGGCCAGGAGCAGGCAGGCACATCCTTCCCTCTCGGCCTGATTCTCCTGCTGTTTATCTCACACCCAGTCCTGTGCCCGTCAGGCCTCGCCATGAGCCGATTCAACCACAGGAACCCATAGAAGGGCTAACGCAGCCAGAGTAAAACACCATTAAAGCAAGATAGTTTCCTATCTTGATAGTTTCCAGAGAAGGTATCCTGGCTCTAGCAGCACAAACACATGAAAACTGAAGTCAGCAAGCCCATCGGGCCATCTCGCCTGAACCTTGTGTAATGCCAGCCGTAAAGTTTCCACTTCATCACTCCTGAATCGAGCCCGAAGGCTCGCACACCTTTCAGAAAAGTTTCTGGCCTCGAGCCCCCAAACACGGGGGCTCCCAACTTCCTGCAGCCCGCTCGTTCCAGTGGTCAACCACTTCACTGTCAAAAAATAACACAGTTTTAATTCAAACCTCCCCAGCCCTGGTCTTTGGAAAGAGCTCTGAAATGTATGGCACCGCGATGCTCTCAACCCGCAGAGCTCCCTGCTCCAGAAGGAAGAGATCTGTAGCTACCACGCTTCCAGGCAGGGCAAGCTACTGCTGCACATCGGCCTAGTTCTGTGAAAGGAGAAACACCAGCCAGCCTCTCGTTTAATGGGATGCAGCACGCACAACCACTTGGTTTTCATACACGAGGGCCACAGTTGCTCCAAGCACTCACACAGCTGCACACCTTCGTTATCTCAAACTTGAAGGTTAACGCCTAAGAGTGCCAAATGAATCTTAGTATACTCCTCGCGTTTGATCTTCACATATGTAATCTGGAAATGTTTAAAAAAAAAAGTTTGTACTCTGCCAAAGGTCTGTCCTGGACAGGGAAATACACGCTGCAAGCAGGGCAGCAGCTACAACAGGGCACGGGTTCCACACAACCCACTCTCAGCAACCCTGAGAAACCATCACGGAAGATGTTACCTCTAATATCCAACCAGTCAAGGAAAAAAAAGTAAACTTCAACAAGTACAACTGAAATTATGAAAAAAAAGTTGGTTAGGCGTGAGGTATCACCTGTCCAACACATCTGGAGGGAACACAACTGCTCAGCTGGCACCTGCCCAACACAGGTGACCGCTCCCAGGGGGGAGAAAAGTTGCCACGTGGTAGCTGGCAGCAATAGCTACCGCTGCTGCTCCAGCACACGCTGTGAGCAACAGGTTGTCCTCTTCCTTGTGAGAGAGGCACAGCCGCTTTACAGCCTCCTGTGTTCTCCTGGGGAGACGACACCACCAGCCAGCCGCAACCCTGCACATCGCCAGCCCTGCGCCCCACAGCCCTGCTGCCCTGTACCCAGAGGTGGCTGCTGGGCCCACACAGGAGCAAAACCAAGCGTAAAAACTTCACATACTTAAGCCTCTTCCAGAGCTTTATTTCCAAAATTAAAAGGAGGAAAATAATAATAGTAAAAAAAAAAAAATACCAAATTGAAATACCTCCCAACTGCAAAGCAGAACCTTAAGGTCACATCAAACCATTTCGGCGTACACTCAATCCAAGAGTTTCTTTATTTAGCACCAAGCACATTAGCGTGTTTGCTTTTTAATACTTTAACAGGTTCCTTCTTCTTCTGGGTTTTGGTAACACTCAAATCTGTCTGGCTATAACACTTTTTTTTTTTTTTTTAAGAAACAAAACTACGCCATTCACGTAAAGCCACCCAAAGTTTGATAGAAACAAGAACTGTAAGAGGGACACTCTTTGAAACGAGACAAGCGTTTAGTCCACGCAATAAATTAACAACAAAGTTCAGCTGCAAAGACCAAAATTCAGTACTTGAAAGGGAACAAAAATATCAAAAATATCTGAAATCCAACTTCCCAAGCCCACACACTGAAGAGTAACCAACTGGACCTCTAGCACATTATTTATTTTAAGAACAATTCATTCTTGGAATAAAAATCTCATTCACCAACTTTACCACAAAGCAAAGAGATGCGCAACTGAATGCCAAAATTAATCCCAGCTACCTTTAGAAAAACAAAGCCTCCAACAACTCTGTTAACACCTGATGGGACGAGCCTCATGGAGCTGCACCTGCTCAGAGCCCCGCACACCTCACCCTTCCTGAGGCTTGGTGCAAGCTTCAACCGAATGGAAAACTCCCCGGTCCCTTCCACGGAAAGGGCATTACGAGCTCCGAGCAAGCAGCAGCCAGCCACCCACCCACCGCCAGAACCCAGAGCTCAGCGAGGAGGAGGATGAAGCAGAGAGGAGGCACACCAAGAGTTCGGCTTACAACGAGCACACAAACCCACCGGACACAGACTTTAAGAGACAGAGCGCCAGGGGCGAGCACCAACACCCCCCACACATCCCAGCCGAGAGAAAAAAAAAATAACAAAAGTGGGGGAAAATAACAAGAAGGGTGGGGGAAGGCCCCCAACCTCCTCCTCCCCCACACCCCCAGGGGCCCTCCCCGGCGCTGCCGCCCCCCTCCCTCCCTCCCTCCCCTCCTTCCCTCCCCTCCCCTCCTTCCCCTCCCGTTACCGGGGTGCAGCCCCCGCCCCCCCCCGGTACCGGGTCCCCCCCAGCCCCCAGCCCCTCTCCCCGTGGGCCCAGCCCCGCTGCGGCCCGTGCGGCCCCGCGCAGCCCCGAGCCGCGGCCGGGCCCCGAGCGGCCCAGGCCCCGCCACGCCCCCCCCGCGGCCTCCCCCCCCCCGGCAAGGCCTCACCGGGCCCCGGGGCCTCGCCCCCCCCCCTCCCTCCTCCCCAACCGCCCCGCTCCGGGCCTCCCCCTTCCCCGGGCCGGCCCCACGCCTCCTCCCGGCCCCCCCCGGCCCTGCCCGGCCCGGCCTCGCCGCCTCCCGAGGCCCGGCGGCGCCGCTCCCCCCCCCCCCCGGTTCCCCGGGGCCCCCCCCGGGCCGCGGCCGCTCCGCACCACGAGTCCCCGGCACCGCCGCTCACCTCCGCGCACTCTGACCTCTGACCCCGCTCTGAGCGGCAGCGCCGCCAGCCAATCGCAGCGCCTTCTGCCGCCGCCGGGGGCGGGGCTTCCTCGCCGCGGTTGGCCTCCCGGCGTAAGCGGCCGGCCGGAAGCGAGGCGCGGGGCATGCTGGGGGTTGTAGTTCTGACGGTGCGGGGGGGGGGGCCGCGCCTCCGTGGTGCTGTGCCCGCCTCTTGGTGGCCCCCGGGGCAGGGCCTCATGGCCCTGGGGCGAGGCTGTGTGGGGTCAGGAGCCCCTCCGCCCCACTGGTGTCCCCAAGTGTCCCCCTCATCACTACTGATGTCCTCCTGTCACCCTCGGCCACCCCTCGTGTCCCCAAGCACCACACTCCATGTCCCCAAGCACCACATCCACGTCCCCCACAGCGCCCACCCCTCCATCTCCCCACACATCTCCCCATCTTGTCTCCAAAACCCACCCACTGTCTCCCCACAGCCCATACCGTCACGTCCCCCAATGCCACGTCCCAGGTCGCTTGAGGCCAGCCCTCCATGTGCCACACAGAGCCTGCAAAATAAATACCAAATGCTATGAAGATGTCCACATCAGTCACTGGCTTCCAGGCTCCTCTGCATTCATGCAGCTCTCTGATCCTAAAACCTGTGTCTGGACCTTGCCCTAACTTTGCTGGACATCCCTAAGCTAGCATCGCCTCCCCATTCCACAGATGGCACCTTCAGCTAGGATACATGCAGCTTACCTGCAAAGATGCCTGTCTATAACCCCTGAACAGCACAGCTGCTATGCCAAGCATACCTTGAGAATGCCATTGCTTGCATTTGCCTTCTTTCTCGCTCCCCTCGTTGACTCACACCTCTGCACCTAAGGCATTTCAAGCAAGCAGCTCCTCTGCACTGTCCCTGATGCTCCTCGCACGTGTGAAGAGTAAACTCCGAGTCACTGACTCGTGGCAAATAGGACTGCAAGGGATCTTAGAGGTCAACTCATCCATCCTCTGTCCGCAGACAGCAGCAGCCCTACCTCTCTGTCATCTTGCTGCCCCCTTTCAAATCATCCCTGAAGCCTTCCTCTGGCTCTGTGCCTAAAAATATTTGACAAAGGTAAGCGCCGGGGTGCAGAGAGCACTGGCTGCCACTCTGTGAAGTGCAGTCTGCTAGCACAGTCCTGGCTGCCTGGCCATATCTGCCTGCTGCCCATCTTACATCAGCTTGCTGGCTCTTCAGGCTGAATTCATCCTTTTTGCTCTGTTTGTATGCAGCCTTGAACTTTGGAGGCCTGAATCATGAAAGTAGCATGTCAGAACTGTAATATACCAACTGCAAGCCATTTAATAATAGAAAGAGTTCCTTTAAGTCCTCTTAGATTTGGCATCTCTCAGCCTCCCACCCACACAAGCAAGTTTTACTTCTAAGCTCAGCCGTACTGATGTGATTTGTCAAGCCTTTGGTGACTGATGTATGGCTTGCCAAGGAGCACGGGAGAGTGAATATAGGGCTTTTCCGGCGTGGCGTTCCGTGAGCAATCTGTAAGTGCCCTCTGCCAGCCCCTCCTCATCAGGGATAGCAGAGACGTGCTGGAAATGACACAGCAGCCCCAAAGCTTAAAATTTAGGACTCGCAGCCTGCCTGTGAGTGTTTCTAGTAGGATGAGAGAGGAAGCCTTTTCACTGCTGACCTCTGGATGTAGCAGTAAGAAATAATCTTTTTCTCCGTCTAGACAAACAATCAATGGCTCAAAGATGCGTGCATGTCTCTTTTTCATCAGCCAAGCCTGGTGCTGTTTCCCAGGCTTGTAGGCACCGCAGCAAGCAGGAGATTTCCTCCTGACCCTTTTTTGTGGCAGGGAACTCCTTTCCCAAGCTGAGCATATGCAATAATGCAATAATGGAGGGCCATATCCTGGCCCATGCTAGCCTCAGTGTCCCCTATGAGGTCTATGAGGTCTATATGAGTTTTCTTCCAAAGGCTGTGGGACAGCAATACAATTACTGTCAGCAACTGTACTACCAAAGAGATACTTTTTTTTTTTTTCTTTTTTTCTTTTTTCTTTGTAACAGAGCTCTCAGATGCTGGAGAAGGATCCTCAACCAGCTAGAGGAGAACCACATCTTATAAATATCACCACTGTTTCTACAGTGTTAGTATCTAAGGCTGTCTTATGTGAGTGTACATGCCTCAAAAGAACGCTGTGGGCCACTGAAAATGTCACCTCAGATTAATCCAGCTCACTCCAGGGTTCTGGAGAATGAAAGAAGGTGATCAATAGATATCCTGTGGCTGGCCCAACGCCAGCCCTCCCAGCTGATATGCATGGCTTCTGCAGCACGTTCACTGGGAACTGCTCCCCTCCCCAAGTGACACCATCTGTGGCAGAGCTATGAAATGCAGAGGTGAACAACTGCTATGGGGCCCTGGGCCAGCAGTACAGAGAAACTGGGATGTGCAGATGGGGAAATATGGGCAAAAGGGCTGACAGTTGCTGATCAGGGTTACCTTATTTAGTTTGTGTGGCATGACCATGCCAATCCCATGGCCGCACAGCCTCAGGACCAACAAAACAAGCCCTCTGTCAGCCCAAGAGCAAGCAAGAGTGTTTCAGCAGCAGGCCTGGTGTCTTAATTGCTTGTCCTACTTTAGAGACCTGGGGATGGCTATAAGCAGTGCAGAGGAAAGACTGTCCAGACTGGAGCAGTGTTGGGGCTGTCCTGATTAAATCTTCAAACATCATCTGGAAAGGTCAGCCTGAAGCTTCCAGCAGTGCCCCCCTCTCACAGCTGGATCTCTGGTGCTGCCGCCAGCAAACACAGCAGCCTGGACCACAGCTATAACTTTAATTTGTTTTAAAAAACTCATAGTTCCTTAACACAGCATCGCTTCACTCTGCACAAATGTGCGTCCACCTTGGGGCTGATGGATGGGCAGGGCTTTAAGGGGAGGCAGCAAAGTGGTGGGGCAGGGCAAGGCAGGAAAACAAATAAATCCCACTGACTGCACATCGCAGCTCTAGGGAATTCTTGTGTTAATGAAGGGCTGAGCACACCTTAGCCCAAGTTGGGAATCACACCATAGTTCAGCACAAACAAGGAGGGAGGCTGTCACTGACTGCCTCCCCAGCCCTGCCCACAGTGCCTTCTGGCTGAGGAGTTATGGAGCACAGACCCTTTTAACGCAGTGGGATTTTACAAGATTATGGCACAAAAAGCATCACCTCATTTTAAAGGCAACTCCTTTAGTTCTGTTCAGCTGCTTATGCTGAATGCAACTTTTAAATGTCTTATAATACACATGACAAGTAGTCTTGTATCACTGTTTTCTACTTAACAAGTTAATAATGTGCCAACTCAAATCCTTCAGTTACTAACGCCACCGGTGGGACTCATTAAGCAACGTGAACACATATTTAAGGGAATACTAATATTCACAATGTACATTTTTATATTCATGTTGTCATTCTTGAAACCACAGCTCAGTTCATGTGTTCTGCTGAAACATTTGTTTGCAGAGGATTTCTCTCTCCTTTTTTCTCCAAACACATACACTATCACTGGGGTATCATTCTCATGAATGATATTAATGACAGCTTGTCATCATGGAAAGCTATTCCTAGCTGTCAATTAAAGGGTGTTTTGAAAGGAAGCAGCTCGTTCAGCCCCGTGGGAGCAAGTGTGTCTCATTGTTTGACAGTGACCCCCTGATGGATTTGGGAGCGGCAGCAACAGCAGCTTGGTGGGGCCAAGAGGTTCGCAGATGTAGCACTCGGCTCGTGGGTGACAAAGACCGGAGATTTTAAAGGTGCTGAGGTCCTTAATCTAGGAAAGGCAAAAGGGGATTTCAGATCATAAAAGGCCTCCACATGTAAGAGTGTCAGCCAGCCAAGGAGTCCCAGGGATACTGAGCACACTGCTCCATCACATAATATAATTTCCCATTCAGCATCCTAGTCAATTTATCAACCTCCATCTTCAAATATGTTCTTTTACTTGTCCATGCTAACCCGTCTGGAAGGCTCCTTCAGGTCTTCTCTGCCTGACAGATGGGAAACTTCCTCTAATTCCCAGATAACATGTATTCACAGCTAGTTTACACTCAATTGCTCTGGCAGGATGGTCCTTGGCTTTAACTTGTTTTTGTTTTTAACTCCCCTGGTGTATTTCTAGGCAGCTCTCAGATTCCAGTCATCTTTGTCATCTTTGTTTTGCTGGGCTAACAAAACCCCGTTATTCTCTCCTTGCCACTTTGGCTTTCCGTGTCCCACACCACCTTAGCAGACCTCCTCTGCACCTGCTCCAGTTTCAATTAAATTTTCTTGAGCACGAGTGCCCAGACTGGTATGTGGTATTCCCGAGCCGGGCTCCAAGGCCTCGCACCATATTTGTCACTTGACCCTATAAATATCACTCATATAAACAAGCTTGATTTCTATATTTCCCCCCTCAACAGGGTGGTCCACTCTCAGGGCTTTCTTGTTCCTTTTATTTTCCTAAGCACTCCTTGCACAGTAATAAAAATGTACAGACTCAGTGGGGATCTGTTTTAACTTCAAATGTGCTGATTCAGTTCAAAAACCATTAATTCAGCCGGAATCAGGGCCATGGGGTGGAAATCCTTTTCCAGTTAAAACAGAGGTGAGAGGGACAGCCTGTGGCAAGCTAGGAAATAAAGCGTGTTAGAAAAACATAGCAGGACATCAGAAAGTGGTGATTGGACTGTGCTAGAAGAGCTGCAGGGCATCCCAGACATCTCAAACCACCACTGGACACCTCTGCAGAAGATCTGCTGTAGACAAGGACTGCTTTTCTCCAGCCCACACTATGCTGGGTTGGACGAGGTGACCACAGAGGTCCCTGCTGGACCTCACGTTGACTGAGCAGTCAAGGCGCTGTACAAAACTGCCCGGACAAGCCGACAACTCCAAAACATCCACTATTATTCACAAGCACGTGAGGATGCGATGAAATATGAAGGAACATGGAGCTGTGCAGTCTGTGATCTTTGTGGATTACAAGGGTTAGAAGGCAGTGAGATGACACAAGCCACACACACTTTGCTTCCCTAGCTGTAGCCTGGTGCACATTGCCCCCACGTGCGGTGAAGTCATGGCGTGGAGCCATTGTGCTGGCACGAGGTGTTACAGAGCTGCTGATGAAGCGTGCGAAGGTGGGCTGCAGGTGGCTCAGGGCCGAGGGCATGACGTAGGGCCCTGAGGTGATCACTGCAGGTACATGGCACATGGCGCTGGGCCTGAAACCACCGGCGTGTGCCAGGTGCCGGCCCCAACGCTCAGCGTAAAATGGCCGCCCTGCAGAGGCCACAGGGCCTCTGAGCAAGGGAAGCCACAGCTCTGCATCAGGAGAAGTTTCCTCGGGCTGTGGTGCATTACGTTGTGGGATCGCCTCCCAGGAGGAGCAGTGGGCACCATAAAACATCCCCTCAGAGCCAGCCCCATTGAGGGAGCTGCGCTGAATGATCTAACATGCCGCTTCCAACCACGCTCCTAAAAAATCAGACCCAAGAAGTACAAAGAGAGAAGGACAAGCAGTGATGTCAATTTACTAAAGAAATAAAACCTTTTTACATCATTACTGTGTACCATAAAAACCTTGCGCTCACGCTGTATACTTAATCTTGATATTCCAATGCCATCCACAAAAAAATTCAGGCTTAACCCTCACAGTTTATATTGTCACCATAAATGCTGGTAAAAAAATATTGTACAGTTGGGTGCAGTTTATTCTTTATATTTTAATGGCTATAGCAAAACTCCATTGCTAACTAGTAAAAAAAATTAAAAAAATAAAAAGTTGAATGTGTTTTACAGCTATGTCGTCATGGGAAAGCTGTATTTCAAAGTGAGGGCATCTACAGCCATGAAATGGGACATTTTTAAACATTTTAAACATTTTTAATGGGACATTAAAAAAAACCAAACACTTCACCAAAATCTCTTTGCCAGTATTTTAGCTAATAGGGTTGCAGTGTATGAAGGAAGGGGGCTGACGCCTGCACAGGCCACCCAATACTGAGCCGCTGCTCGAGTGTCTTGAACTCTAAGTGCAAATGGAAAAAACATCTAAAATTAAGCGTTTCTCCTGGAGGAACAAATTGCTGATAAAGCAAATCTTCCCATAGGACAAGCACACCTGCTGGAAGGTAGAGAGACATTTTTATGTGTAGGATTTTAACTTGAGATAAAATACTTTTCACGGGCCGTCATATGGAAGACAGCTGGCCAAAAATAATAATAAAGGAATTCCTGTCCCTTGGGAAATTCTGCGGTTTCAAAAATTATGATTTTTGACCTGAGCTGGGACAAAAAGGTTAGATCTCAGATTTTTCTCATTTAATGACATATGCCAAATTAAAATAGTATATTTCTTTTCACTTTACCACTCCAACGTTTCTTTTCTTTTATTATTACATAACTCTGGAAGTCCCAACCATCCATTACACCACACCGTAACGTTTCATTATACTGCACATTACAGCGGCAGGCAGAATCTCCACCCTTTTTAAGACCCTTGTGAAAATGGCTAAGTTTCTTCACGAAAGTGGACATCGGGAGCAAGGAGGTTCCCTGCCCTGCTCCCCCGGCATGGCACAAAGAAATCTGTGTTGCATGGCTGTCACCAGGCGCTGCTGGCAGGAGAAGGGCTGGCACTGGCACATTGTCACTGGCACTTGCTGTGAGCAGGGAAGCGAAACTCTGCAAAGAAAGAAATATTGGACCAAAAGAGTGCCTGGCTCTCCCTTGGCTCTGGAGAGCTCATGTTTTTGGCCAAGCACTTGGACCAAAAGGGGTATAAATATGTAACAAAGAGGTGAAACAATGCTGTCAGAAGGAGATGAGAAAAAAAACAAAACCAAAAACAAACACGTGAGCATTTGGGATAATTTCTCAATAAATCTTGGATAATATTGACTCATCCCAGGAAATGCTTCCAGATACTCCAATCAACATTTTCAAGTAGAAAACTGGTCTGCCAGAAATAAATAAATAAATAAGTAAATAAATAAATTAAAAATTAACCTGCTCTACCACGTTCATTATTTGTTTGGACTCAGGCATGGTGTTCAGTGCTATGCAAAACCTCCTGACTCTAAACATCCTCCAAACAGCCCTATAGAAATTAAATAATTACCCAGCTAACCCTTGCTGCTGCTGCTCCAGCTGTGCCAGATCTGAGGTTATTTCCTAAATTCCTGGCCAAGCCTGAGGTGTCCCCCCTCTCTCCTGTCACCCTCACCTCCAAAGCACGGCTGAATTCAGCAAGAGGCGGGTATGCACAGGGCTTGCTCTCACATGCCTTGCTCTCACACACCTTCTGTCCACACTGCTTTGATTTCCCCATCGCCTCCCCTCTGTTTATTCTATTTTCTGCCTCTTTGTCTTTCCTCTCCAGCGTTTGGCGTCCCTCTTTCCTTTTCCAGCCTCTCTCTTCCTCTCCTCGTTTCCCCACACTCGCTCCGTCCTTCCTTGCTTTCTTCTTTCCTTCCTTCCCGGCCCGGGCGCTGGGGTTTCTATTCTCTCTTCTCTCCTCCCTCTCTTCCTCTGCTGTCACCAGAGGCTCCTGCTCTGCCGGGGTAGGAAGGACGATGTGCACAGAGGTGGGAACACACAGAGAGGCTCTGAGAAGAACAGCTGTGACCACCGACACTCATCACACATGTGGCCTGTGTTGGAGGTGAAGGCGAGCTCCTCACAGCCAAAGAGGCCGGTGTATAACGTGCTACCTCATCTCCAGCGCTACCGACTTCAGTCTATTTAATTTTCCCTTTGATTTTAATATAGATTTATTGAAAACAACAGTTATCAAAACAAACTGCACTGGCAAATTGGTGTTCGTCTGTAGCTGTACAAGCACCTATAAAGCTGCCAGCGTATGAAATAAATGGTGCTATATGGGAGGTCAGTTATTGCAATAGAAGTTCCCCAAGGATTTGCACTGGGCAGTTTAATATTTTTCTTACTACCCTCTTTTCTTTTCTACTATTTATGCCACTCTGTTTAAATTTAAAACACACAGCCATCTGCCAAGACAAGCCTCTCTGATAGAATCATCTCTGGTAAACGTTTTCACGAGCAGTCTCCCCTCCACGTGCTGGCAAACGCTGATGTGTCCTGTTCAAAGGCAGGCAAATGGGGACAGGGAAGCCAAGTTTTCTTCCCAAAATGCTTCACCACCTAGGCAAGCTCTTTTTATTCTTTGCTTTTGAAAGGGTTTGTCCTTACCACATGCTCCTTGGAAAAAGAAAAGAAAACAAACAAACAAACAAAAAAACAAACACAGCAACAACAACCAAAAAAAAAAAAAAAACACAAAAAACAAAAAACACAACACTGGTTAAAACCCTGCTTCTTGCCATGTTATTTAACCCCCATTCAAGTTCTGCAGCAGTATTGCACCTTAGGCAAATTGTACCTGCCTATCCATGAGCTCCTCCCCACACACTTCTAAAAAAAATCAAATCCAATCATAGTCTAAACTCCTTCATCAAGAGAGATAAAAGGGTTTCTGTACTGCTCTCCACATCAGGAGAACACAAATCAAATAACATAACTGTCAAATGAGGAGACGAGGTGTTTAAATGCCTATAGAAATAAGAACTCTAATTACAGAAACATCTATAATGTAACTAATATTATTTACATTAGAGCGATGCTAATCCAGACGAGGGTTAATGTCCCTGCTCCTAAAACATTACAGTTTAAATAGACGAGAGGCAGTGAGAGGGTGGAGGGAAACATCAGTATGCTTGTTCCTGCTCAAAGACAAGGGATGGAGGCAAACTCCTTGCTGGAGAAGATGACAGTATGAGTATAAACCAACAAGGGCAATAAAAATGTGAATTTAGATGTAGCCAGAGAGAGCAATGACTTGCTCAGTCTCACACAAGCTGCCTGGCGTGGTGGTGGACAGTGAATGGAAGCCATGGGTGTCTTATATGAGTCTTGTACTTACAAAAACATTACTCTGAGGTGGGCAGTGCTTGGATCTCACTGAATCAACATGGGCAGTCTTACATCGTGCTCTGCAAGCAGCCAGCTTGCCAGAAATGAGTTCCTACTGCCACTTCTTAAAGCCAGGCTGGCAGGTTTTCTGGACCTTTGGCTCCACATGAGATACACCAGCCATCATGCAGGGGCTCCAGGGAGCACGGCATCTTGCTTTGGTTGGCTGGGCCAAGCTGATGGAGAGCAAGCAAAGCCCTCTGTCTTCTGAACTTCACTGCCCAGCCCAGGCAATATGCAGACAGCTTTGGGAGCGACTCACTCTCAGAAGCTCACAGGCACCTTGGAAGCTGTAGGATTCGAAGGTGAGAAGTCAGGGGTCTGCATCTCCCACAGTGGCAAGCTCTGCTACAGAGCAATTAGCCATTGGAATAATTTAACCGAGAGCAGTGTGAATTTAACTCAAGAACAGCAATTTTGGACCATGTTCTTTTGCTCAGTGCTTTGTTCAGCTCCGTGCTTTGCTGCACAGCACATGCAGCCCATGCTCAGAATTAAAGCTATTGGGCTTGAAGTCTGCTCCCTGAAGGACCTCACCCAGCTTCCTGGGCCAAAACCCCCTCCACCTTCTGAGTCTGTACAAATCTGGCTGAAAACATCAAAGCAAGTACTTTGTCCTTTATCCACTGTGGTCTCCAGCACTGACAGCTCTTTCCCAGCATCGCAGAGCACTGAGGAGAGGGCACCTTCCCCTCCTCCTCTGTCCTGCCCCTTCCACTCCCTTCTTGCTCACCCCTTGCAGCCACCAGTCCTTTACAGACCACTTGATGTTCTTCCCCTGTGACCAAGCTACTCCAGTACAACCTGGGGTTGGACATGCCCTGTTTAGACCATTTTCTATCAGATGTGAATTGCTGAAGTAGAGGCAGAAAAAAGCAAGCATCAACTTCTATAGCCAAAGCTACTGAAATGTGTAATGTGGCTCTGATATCTTTTTAGGGGACATTGGGCATTCTCAGCCCCTTCAGAAACTTGCTGTAATGAAAACCAATCCCATGCAACTAAAATGAGATGAAAATCTCTTGTATTTGGAGGCAAAGCATCCACACAATTTGGCGCTGGACCCAGCAGATTTTCCAGGTCTCTGGTAACAGTTCAGCACAAAAGGGAAAGCCGGCAGACAAGAAGCAGAGCATTAACAAGTCTGAATGACACGTGCAGCCAGATTGTCTGCTTCGCTGACAATTGATGCCATCCCCATTACCGGGAAAATATTGTAAGCATGCTTCCATAGCTCTCTGCAGCTTATTACTACAGATAGCCAGTGTTTCTTGTCATGGCTTCTGGCTTTTGTGAGCTGGTAGAAAATGGCTTGCTGTTCCCATGCCTGAATTTACTGGTGGAGAAAGCTGATGCACAGCCAGCGCGTGCCTCGCCAAGCATCCTTTGTGCTTTTGGATGCTGCAAAGTAGCGACTGTGTTATAAATACCATTCAGACAGTTCAGCTACCTCAGATCTACACTCTGGAACTGCTAAAAAGACAGTCCTCGCTGGAGAAGCTCACTGTTACATCTCACTGCTGAGGATGAAGTGCATGACGAGGGAAGGGAGTCCCAAGATCTGAATTTGCACGAGGAGGGTGCCAGGAGCTCTGCAGACACTCCTCTAAGTGGACCCACGGGGCAGCCCAAAGCAGAGGTGGCTAAGCCAATTTATTCTCTCCATCTCAGCAGTGTTGAACGAACAGCAAGTGGTTTGGGGGGCAAGGCAAGAGGGCAGCAACCCACGGCAGAGGGAAGGTAGAAATGAGCACCCCATGGTCCCTGTGGGGCAGGAAGAGGAGGGCTGAAGGACTGGGTCTAGAGTGATGCTCTCAGGTAAGGCTCTGCTGTGAAAATGGTTGAGAAGCAGAGTGCTGGAGCACTCCCCTCCTTTTTGTCAACATTTCCTCTTCCTCCAGCTTTCTGTTTCTTTTTTTCTTTCAGTCCTGAAGCTGCTTCTAAGGAAACGACCAGTTTGCCTCCCCTGGCAGCAGGGATATGACACAGGCATGTGGCTGCACACCTTCACATCCCTCTTACATCCTCCACCTGCAGTCAGAAGTGCCCTGTAAGGAAAGCAGCTGCGGTGGGTGGGCAGAGCAGGGATCGGGGAGAGGAAGGAACAAGCAGAATCGGAGGTGAAGGGAGGGCATCGCTGTGAATCACAGCAATTTCCTCTGATCCTGTTTTATCATTGGGGGTGGGAATGTAAAAGATGCAGAACCTGTGTGAACAAGGTCAAATTAAATCACATTTCCAGGCTGGGGAAATTACTTTTGCCTGCAGCAAGAGAGGTGCACAGCACCAATGAAGGAGGGGAGGCTCATGCCACCAGGCATGCTGCATCCAGCTAATGCGAGACAGGGGGAATTTATAATTAGCCCGCTGAAATATATCCCTGTAGGATCTCAGGGGAGGGGGTGGTCACACCAACTGAATGAGTAAGAGAAAGACCAACTGGGATCTGATTTCAAGCCTGCTCCTTATGGAAGACAGCTCATCCTTGTCTCAATGGACATGTATTTCTGTCTCATGGGATGACACTACCGGTGGTGTCAGCTACCCACACACTCTGAGGACTTAAGAGAGAATCGGGATGTCTCCAGGGCAATTCAAACCTGACTCAGCTTCGAGAACATCAATGGGAGGACTCAGATGCTACTGAAGCTCAAGATTTCCTACAACAGTGTCCAAATTTTCAGGTCTATTTAACATCTTTTGATCAAACCCTGCGTTTCTCCCTGGCACAGCCTTAGGGGAGGGAGAACAATGCTGTGCACATGTGGCTCAGTGGACTGATGGAAGGACAGGTGGAAAACCAGCATAAGAATTGTTGAAAATTGGGACATCAGCCTGAGCAAACCCACTGTCTCAGCTAACAAAGGAAAGGCAGCGAGATAAAGTGTGTGGGTGATGGTTCTCAAGTCTGGGATGCCTAATTTGGGCTGAGGTGGTTGAATTTTCATATCATGAGTCCCCCTCACTCTCTCCAGTTTTGACTTAGAGTTGGAGGCAGCACAGGAGTTTGGAGGTGGAGCAGACCTAGGGCTCACCCGCCTGATGGTGGCACCACCACAGGGCACAGAGGCAGTGCAAGAAACCTTGCAAGGCAAAACTGCACTGACAGGGTAAGCCATTTTGTGAATCATATTGTGAATTCCAGTAAACTCCATGCCCTCCTGATCCCCTAGGGGGTTGAGGTCCACAGGAACACTGCAGGTGTGGTGAGTGCCCAACAAGGGCTGTGAGATGTGGGGCGCTGGGACTGGATGATGGGACATGGGGCACTGGAGCTGGATGACAGCAAAAAGCTGGCTAAAGATTCAGCTGGGCCAAGATAAAGAAATTGTGAGTGTATCAGTTCCTGAGCAGGCTTGTGTCTGACAGAAAGCTAGCTTGTTGCACGTATTTGCCTGCTTTAAATAATTTACTGCTAGAGTAATGTGAGCTGGATTAAAGGACAAGAGAGGGGCAAGAAAAGGGGATTGGAAACGCAGGTGAGAAGTGACTCGTGAAAAAGACTGGCAGAAAGAAGACATGCATTTCTTGGAGGAGACGGGTAATTTCCCAGGAGGAAAACAGTGAGAACCAGGCACTGAGACCTGGAGATCAGCAGCACGAGCCTGCCTTAGGTAGGAAAGCAAAAATTGCCTGATTTTGTTGGAAGAGATTGTGGCACTGGCCTCTGCAGCCGGGTCTGGGAAGCGAGGCAGAGCTGGAGCTCTGCACATCACCCCTCGGAAGAAAGGAGTGTCCAAAGGAGCAGAGGGGCTCAGCACCTCCCTTCTGCGGGTGCTTCAGAGCCATGAACTCATTAGCACCCCTGGGCAGATATGTAAGGCACATTTTCCTCTGAGAACAGCCAGTTTCTATTGCTACACATGTGCAGGGCACTCGGAGCAGCTCTGGATCGGCTTCTCAGGTGGTGTGTTCTTGGGCAAGAGCAACTTGTCTTTCTTTCTACTGTACAGCACCATTTCAGCTCGTGTATCTGTAGCAGATATTAATAACAATCATGCTGCACTTGGCTGCTGCAAACTCTGACTGATGAGCGCAGCCTTAACTCACACAAGTTTCCCATTGATTTTATCTCATGTTAGGCTCTAACTAATCACATGAGAGAGCTGCCTTAAAAGCTCCCTAGATCTGTCCTGCTCTGGTTTGGTCACCAGGCTAGGAGGGAAGGTGGGGGTCATCTCCAGCTCCCTGCTGAACGGAGGAGCCCCACATCTCAGGAAGACTCGACCCCATGTTCCCCCCCTGCCCCACACTGCACAGCCTGTTTGGGTCCCCAGAACAAGCCTGATGTTGCCCTTGATGTGCACTCACAACAAGCACAAACAAACACCTGGGAGCAAAGCGTTGCTCTGCCTACACACTTCCTTGGAAGTGGTCAAAGCAGGAGCCGTGCTCTGAGCTGTTCTGGACGTGGCTCCAGTTTCCTGCAGCTCCCGAGGCACAGTTCAATGGCTTTGGCTTAGTTTTACTTGATCCCATTAATGACAAAGATGACAAACACATATGCTTTGCCTTTATAGCTATTTCACGCTTTGACATGATCCCGGGCAACTTACCTATGCTGTCAGCGTGATGGATGGTGCACAGAAGGGGGCTTGGACAGGTGTAGCTCCTGTCAGAGGAAAATATTTTTCCACACCATTAGCCTGTGGAACTCATAGCAACAGGATATTGCTCAGATAGGGATTCAGAAAAGCCCTGAAAAAGGAGTGGATGCTCGTACAGAAAACAAGTGTCCAGTGCTGTGACAGCAACCAGCAGAAATAACCCTTAGGGAAGGGCATTGCATGCTGCACGGTGCAAATCACACAGCCTCAGCTGCTGGGGTTTTAGGGAGAACTTCCCTAATCAAAATTAAGTGTCCCAGAAGTGCCTCATGTAGGGCTCTGTACGTCTTCTCCCAAGCAGCTGGGTCTGACCTGGGCTTTGGAAATTAGAATAATTTTGGTGGGTCACTTGTGGACAGCGATGTAAGTGGTGGTCGGACGTCTGCCATCCAGTCTGCAAGGTCTTCTTTGGACAAAGAGTTTTCCAAGGGGAAGGTACAGCAGAGAGCACCACGGGGCAATGGTTTATCATGGACACACAGCTCTCATTCACAAAATCCTGGCCGGGATCTCCCCTCCTGCTGTAGAGCTTTAGTGACAAGCAGGATTTAAAACAGAAGCAACATCCCGCAGCCAGGAGGGCCTCCTGTGTTACCCAGCAGACTTTGGAAGAGGTCTAGGTGGTGATGCTGATGATGAGCAAGGGACCTGCTTCTCTGTCAGCCACAGAAAATTTTCTTAGACTGAAAGAGGTTTTCTCACTACTAGTCCTGTGGGTCAACCAGTCATTTAAAGGGCTGTTTGCTCGTGCTGGGAGGAATGGTGATGGGGAGCATGCCAGCTCTGTGTATCACACTGCAGTATTTCAGCCCAGGTTCATGCTCTGCGAGAGAGATGGGACCGGGGGAGCAGCTGCAAGGGGAACAAGGGGATCCCACAGCAGCCCTATGGGGCCTCAGGGCGATCCTTACACCAGTCACAGGAGCTGCTTGAATCCGAACGACACTCCCAGACCCAGAGGTCCATCTTCACCTTGACATCCTTGCTAGGAGGACCAGAGCGAGCTGTGCCTCGCTGCAGAGCCTTCAAGCTCCTGTCCCACCATTCACAGCCACAAACCTATCGATGCTCGGATGGAACAAGAGGGCAAAGCCACCTGGACGTGAGCGGCTGCCACCGCTGGCATCCCGTGCCCCCATCTCCTCCCAGGAGGGGACGAGTGGCCAGGTCCCACGGCGAGGGCAGGGCCGGTGGCACGCTGCTGAGACAGGCTGGCTGTAGCCAGCAGAGGGCATGGAGATTACACAGGCAGCCGGGCGTCACTGCAAGCCATGGGTGCGTTGAAGCACGACCGCGATAAAACAGTTCATTTCGATTAATTAATTCATTTCCCCCTTTCCCTTCCTCTGCCCGTACTTCAGGTGAAAGGATTCGAGGGAGAGCCTGGTTCTGGCTCGATGGCAGTGCCAGGGACTTCAGGACACAGTCACAGAGCTGCCAAATTCCAGCGCTTTCTCCTCATGTCACCTTCTGTAGGACCCGGGACTTTACAGCAGGCAATCGCCAGCAGATGCACCGCATCACCGCGGGACCCCGCTGCGCTGCCAGTATGTGGGTGATGCAGCCTTGCCCCAGGCTTTCCATGGTTGCTGCTAGAATCTGTCGTATTCATCTATGTGATTTTATAAAATAGCAGCTGGAGAACGTAATGACAAATGAAGCATCTTGCTTTACAGTTTGTACACTGGTGTTGTACGAATGCGGCTGGCTTACAGTCAGAAGCAGCATTCTGGGTGTAATTTGCACATACACTTGACTTTCTGTATTATTGGTAATCCTATTGAAATCTGCATGCATAAAGTTAAGTGCATCTAATCAACTCTGCAGGTTCAGGTTTGTACGTATTAATTTCGTTTCGACTCCAGCATTTAGAGCAGCATTTGCAGCGAGCAGTCCCAGCACTGCGACGGTCCGGAACAGCCTCAAATTTTGTTTTTGCATTGAGGGCAAACAAACATGAGATCGAGGTGTCCCCTATTGCTCTTAGAGATGAACAATACACACAAAGTTAAATCAGATGCTCAAAGTTATTCTAGGGTCCAAACTATCAGCACAGAATATATTTCAGTGGAAATTTTTCCTATGGGCCTCTGCGCATATCGCAGCTCCATGCTGGCGCGTGAGTCCATGTTTATGGATCCATTTGCAGGATCAAACCCTCATTAGCAATACAGATTAATGGTAATTACAAATATAAATAACTTGAGTGTATCTTCTCATTTTTCTCTGAAGACATTTCTCAGGGAAGCTAGCTAAATGCCAGACTTATTCCTTAAATCCAAAGTGTATTAAGTTCCTGTGTAACAGTGCAGTAACATAAAGTTAAATAAAGCTGCATTATTTTTTTTTCAGGCCTCCGAACATGCGGCTTGGTTCTCAGCTAGCGTAAATTGGACACCAGCTCTGGATTCAAATCCTTTTTTCCATACTAAGGAACTGAAAAAGTGAAAAATAAAATAAAATTGCTTTTTGGCTAAGAACAAAAGTAAGCTAAAATCTGAGGGATCGTTTTTCACAGTGTTGTAAGTACTGAAAATACGGCCTTATAATAAAAGCACTTTCTTAACCAGAATTCTGTAATTGCTACTGTGAAGTTGGGCTGCAAATGTTCACAAACTGAACGTTTTCCCCAGGACCCGGGGAGATAGGGGCTGCTTTTAATGTGTTTCCCTGACGCGTGTCAAAACACTGATGTTATTTAAAATGTGGCTTATCCGGACCAACCTATGGAACATTTACCTAAATCCTCTGCTGTTTGGCCCTGCCGGTGTGCAGCACATTGCAGGATGAGTGCCTTGGCAGTGTGTGGTGCCCATCAGCACAACTGGTTGTGTCTGGGCACGGCTGTGCCACAACCCAGGTGGCAGCTACGTCTCCAAAGCCGTGCCAGAAAGGCCCAAACCAATGAATTACAACTTCTGTATATGAAATAGCTTTGGTTTGAGCAACCAGGCTGTAAGCAGAGGCAACTGGAAGATGTCAGCAGTGAGTGGAATCTGCGCACAGAGAAGTTTACTCACAATTTGGCTGAACTTCAGAGCAGGGAATGGAGCTATGATGGGCGCATTTAAAACGGGCATGAAGCTCCTTCACCCGGGTGCTTTCCTGAGTTGGGGAGCTTGAAAAGCCACATTTATTTTGAAATTTAAATGTGAGAAGAAAAAAAAACTTATGTATTTATTTATTTATTGCTACATTTACTACCATTTCCAAAGACTTTATCATTCCGGAGGCATGCAAGCAGCCTGACTGCATCAGACCTGCCCCTGAAGTGCCGTAGGAAGGATGGATCAGGGTCAGCCCACGGGAGGAGCAGCCCCCTGTGGCTGCACCAGGTCCCAGGCTAAGGCCTAGGGCTGCGGTTCTGACTGCCTGTGGACACCTTTGAACGGGTGGAGCATTCACGCTCCAGCAGAGTTTTGGGCAAAAACAACCTCTATACTTCAGTGATGAGTCACTGCTCACACCGAAGCCGTGGGATGACATCAGCACACAAACCTTCTCTTGCACACGCACACACACAGGACAGCCCAAGAGGTTGATGGTGTTGATGGAGAGGACTTTTTTTTCAGCACGTGTAGTGTCATGTTTTGAAAATGCTGGTGCAGAGTTAGGTAAGAGTCCAAAGTGCTCACCATATTCTGTTTTTTTTTTAAGAACAACCTGAAATTATTGAGCAGCTGAAGAAAAAGCCAAAACAGTTCCCTCCTGGGTGGGATAAATGAATCTCTCGGACCAGCCCTTGGTTTTCATGAGGAACAATAAGGCAGGTCTTCCATCTGATCCCCCAGCTGAAGCTCTCTCTTCCATCCCATCCAGTGGGCAGCTTTGGCTCCGGACAGCACCGGGGCTGGCTGAGGTGGAGCGTGTGTGCAGGAGGGCTCGTGCAGAGCTGCGACGTACATCCAGGATGCATTAAAACAGCGATGTGCGTGCTGAGCATGTGGGCTGCAACAGGGAAAACACCACCAGTGTCAAGTCCCTTGTTTGTTGTCTGACTCTGCTGGGGATATCCAAGGAGAATTTGGGGATGGCATTACCTCTGCCAGTCCCTGGGCACCCCTGGGTGCCAGGACGAGTATGGAGAGGCCGTGTGCCTGCCAGCACCCTGGGGGGCCACCCATGTCACCTGCCCCAGGGCTGGAGGGTTCTGGGGTGCCCCGTGGGGGGAACGCTCCAGTTTGGGAGGGAAAAATACAACGGGTGCCAGCACCCAGCAGCGGGTGGGCAAGGGTGGCATGGAAGGGCCGGGCGGTCCACGGCACCCCGGGAAAGCAGCAGCCCCCCCCTCGGCTCCCCATTTGGGCAACTTGGGGGGCTGCGGCCGGGCTGCGGGTGGGCTCCCGGTGCTGGACTGCATTTCCCAGACTGCCCGGGCGCCCTAATGTATGCAGTGCCGAGCCGGGCTCCGTGTGCGAGAGTGTGTGTGTGTGTGTGTGTGTGTGTGCGCGCGTGTGTGTGTGTGTGCGCGCGTGTGTGTGCGCGGGTGTGCGCGCGTGTGTGCGCAGCCGGGAGCCCCTGCGAGAGTGGAGGGCTCATTCACTGATGAGAGCCGGCACCGAGAGGCAGCACCGCTCCTTCCCTCGCACCCCCGGCGCCTCTCGCCCTGCTACATGCGAGCCGCGGGGCGCAGCGGGGCCAGCACGCCCGGGACCCCCCCGCTCCGCGCCCGCCTCCAGCTCCGCGCAGCGCCCGCCGCCAGCCGCACCGTGAGTACCGGGCTCCCCCCCCGCTCCCTCCCCACAGCCACGCGCAAACTTTGCGGGGCAACTTTCCCCCCCACCGCACACCCCCTTGCCCTCCCAGCCGCCGGCCCCCCCCCAACCTTCGCCCTTTCCCCCCTTTTTTTTCCCCCTCCCCGATCGCGGAGGAGCGGGCGGCTCGGCTGCAAGGAGCCGCGCTGGCCGCGGGGAGGGCCGGCTGGGTGGGGATCGGCATGGTAATGCCGAGGGGAAAGGCAGATAAAAGGGGGCCCCCCCCGCACCCTCGGCGAGCCCCGAGCTGCCCGGATCCCCCCCCCTTTCCCGGTGCTTTCCGGGGGGACCGGGAGCCAGCAGGGGGATCAGGTGCCGGGGACGCCGCCGAAGCCCGGCTGGGGACGGCGCACGGCGAGGAGAGGGGGGGGGGGACCCGGCACGGAGCCCTCGCTCCGAAATATTTGCATTTTGAACTCTATTTTTTTTTTTTTTTTTTTTTTTCGGAGGGGCAGCCGGGGGAGTTGTTTCCTCGCTTCCCTTCGCTGAGCCCGGGATCTCGCTCGCTCCGCGGTTGCTCTGGGCAGCAACGATTTCATTTCCCAGCGGCTGCAAAACAAAAACTTTTTCAAAGGAAATAAGCAGATCGGCTGCCCGTGCCACGCACAGACCCACCGGGGGCTTTTCCTTTCTTTCTTTCCCTCCCTCTCCTTCTTTTTGAAAAGAAAAGAAAAAAAAAAAAAAAAAAAAAAACAAACACACGCTAACCTTTTTATATTTTACGCTTAAAAAAAAAAAAAAAAAAAAGTATTTGCAAACCCGCCAGGCTCTCCGTGCGCTCAAAACCCCCGGAGCAGCCGGGAAATTTATTGACTCCGGAGCTTTCATTTTTGCAACGCTGCGGCGCCCGTGTGAACTTTAGTTCGAAGCCGTCCCCAAAATGCGCCCGAAGACCGAATCCGATTTTCGCCCGCACTTCGCAGGCGGCCTCTGAGCCTTAATTTCGGCCGGGGCTGAAGTTGGCAGCGCATCCTCGGCTCTTCCATCCATTCATTCATCCATCCATCCCTTGCCCCCCGGCCGCCCGCAGGTAGGAACCCCCCGCGGGGCTCCCCCCACGCGTGTTTTTTTCTTTTTCTTTTTCTTTTTTTTTTTTTTTTTTTTTTTCCCTGCTCCCCTTACCGCAGAGCTGGCGGCGGAATTCAACGAAAGGAGCAAAAGTCGCTCCCAGGCGGGGGTCGCGGAGCTCGGGGGCGAAGGAAATTCCGCGGGGTTTCGCTTAGGTCCTTTAGGAAACTTTGCGGCTCATCCAGCGGCTCGAGAAATCGCGGGGGTTTGTCTTTCTTTTAACCAACGTCCCCGGCTCTAGCCCAGGGAAGTCTGTAAATAGGGTGGAAGCACGGGAAAAAAAAATAAAAAAAAAAAATAAATTCTTCACCTTCAGATCTGAATACATAAAAACCATCTGGTTGACCACAATGAAATCATTAGGAACTGTCTACTCAAAGAGTTGTGCTCAATGCTTATCCTTCCACACAGGAAACGTGGACGGTAAGTGATTGTTGCAATAAATTCAAACGACTCCGGGCATCTTCGCGTTTGATGAGCTTTGCGACCCGCTGGGTGAGGAGGAAAAAAAAAAAAAGGAAAAGGGGAGAAAAAAGGGCACCCGGGGGGCTGCTCCCAGCGAGCCGTGCCGTGCCGAGCCGTGCCACCAAACACCTGTTTAATTTACCGGCGGGGACGAGCGGAGCCGCGGGGCTTTAGCGGGGCGTCGGGAGGCTGCAACGTGGGCTTGGCCCCTTGGCTTTTTTCCTTTTTTTTTTTTTTTTTTCCATTCGCTTTTCTCCAGCACCCCTCGGAGGGGGGATCGGAGGTGCCGGTGCCGGTGTCCGAGCGCGGTTTTCGGTCGGGTTTCGCCGCGCCGGGTGCGGGACGGGGGGGGCGAGGCGCCGGGCACGGCCGTAGGTAGGTGCCTTTTTTTTGTCCCCCCCCCCCACATTTTTTTTTTTTTAATTTTCTTTTGCAAAACCCCAGGCGCTTCCTCCCTGCAGCCCGCCGCGGGGCATCCCCCTCACCCCCCGGGGGCTTTTTTTTTCTTTTTTTTTTTTTCTTTTTTTCCCTTTTTCCTTTCTTTCGTTTTTCCTTTTCTATTTTTTTTTCTTTTTCTTTTTCTTTTCTTTTTTTTTTTTTGGTAGAAGTTTGCAGCAAAACAAAACCCGCGGCCAACACCGGCCGGGGGGCAGGGGCCGGGCCGCGATGCCCACCGGAGCCGGGACCGGGACCGGGACCGGGACCCGGGGTGCCCGCCCCGGCCGCCGGCTCCCCTGCTCCCCGTTCTCTTTTTTTTCGTCTTTTCCCCCTAAGCCGGTTTTCACCGCAGCTGCCCGTGTGCGCGGCTGCAGTTGGCATATTTCACGCGTTGGAAAAAATTAACTGTTTTTCCTTTGTATCTTAATCCAGTGATGAGAGCTCTCCTTTGTTGGCTTTCGAGCTTGCATTTGTTTTATTTATTATAAGGAAATCCAGTTTGGTTCAAATATATAATCCATTTGAGCACTTAAATCCCCAAACAGCTGGCATTATTTTGTTTTATAATCTTTGGCTTTTCTACGCAGAGCATATTTCTAAATTCCTACTTGACATTTATGGGGAAAAAACTTTTTAATGTAAATGGATATTGTGATTTTTTTCTGGGTCTTTCCTAATTTACATGCATCATCAATTTTCCTGGGTTTCCTTTTGTTTTAACCTTTTTTTATTTTTTTCACCATAGGTTGTTAATTAATTTTTTTTTTTCCCTAAGAAAACTTTGTTTCTGGAGGTAGAAAAATGTTAATTTGCCCCATTATTTTAATCTCTGGCATTTGGAAATGGTTGAGAGACCACAAAAATGCAACCTGTTGTAGAAACCAGAGTGGTGTGCTTTATTTATTTTAATCGATAGCAGAGAAGTGATTTAGCAATAGGAACTCCGAGTAACGTTTTAGTAAAAGATTTGCAGATCCGGTGGCTGTGTACGCGGCGTGCATGTGCTTGCATATGTGTGTGTTTCTCCGCAGGCTGATTAGCAAGTGGGTTTTGTGCTCCCAACCAGGGCTCACTCCTGTTTTCCTCACTCGCTGGGTGTGTGTGATGCCTGCTAAATCCGCCTCTGTCATGGTTTCTCCTACTTTTATCAGACTTTCCTCTGAACTAATTCAGAGCAGCGTTACAATCTTCATGCACAGAGGAACTAAAACTGAGCCAGAGATAACTGATTACAACTTGTTCTTGGTGAGAGATTTTTTTTTTTTTATGGTTCAGAGCTAAGGCTGTTGATTCGATTTGTCTTGGTTGTGGCACGTTCAGCCTTGTTATTAGCAACATACACATTTACACAGGTAATTTGTCTACACCTTAAACAGGGTAGCTTTAGAAACCGATAACTATGCAGATAGGTAGCATTAAAAATAATAATTAAAAAAAAAAAAAAAGAGTATGTTTTCAGTCTGTGCGTCTAACCTTGAGACTTGGTGGACAGTTTATGTAGCTTCATAGATTGATCTTCACCCCCCCTCCCTCTGCTCCTTGTTTAGTTAATTCAACAAAGACTTTTTGCAATCTGTTTGGAGTTTGTCTGATGCCGTGGAAAAGTAGCTGCTGATTTATTTGGTTGCTTTTCGATTTCTGTCTCTAGCCCGTCTTTTCTCCTCCTTTCAGCGGGGATGTCAGCTGTTATTACTTCCTATTGATCCCTTTGCAAAGTGAGAAGTGAACTAAAATTAATGTCAATTCCACTGCTCGGATCAATAGCTGGAGTTATTTTAATCTGGATTTGCGCGAGGTGCTAAATTAAAAAAAATCAGCATAGAGGCAGAAAAGTAGCAGTTACTTACTTCGCCTGTGCCCGCTGCCTTCCCATCACCCAAATGTTCCGTCCAGCTGATTATCCTGCAATCCATATTTTTTTAATTAAGAAGGTCAGTTAGTTTTCTTATTTGGGGTTCTGTATTTAAACCTATGACATTTTGACATTGGGAGTGTATTAACGACAGATTTTCATAATGACTGGTCCGCCGCAGCCTAATCTGTACATGTTGCTTGGGGGGGGGAGGTGCTGAGCGGGAAGGAGAGCAAGAGAGAACGAAAAAGGAAGTGGGAGTTGAAAAAAAATGAAATTTGGCTGGGTGAGATATTATAATGTGTTGATTTATTCCCTGTGTAATGAAGTTTGCAAACGAATAAACGGCCGTAGTGATTCACAGTATCCTACAGGAGTGTCAAGTGTTGCGGCCAGATTACTAATTTCTGAAATACATTCAACGTAATGGGGTGACAGCACAAGTAAAAATAGAAAAGGAGGCAGAGGTGGCTGCTTTTTTTTTTTTTTTTTTTTTTTTTTTCCTGGAAATCCATATTTTTTGTGATTGCTCGGTTTCACTTCCACGTTAATGATTGTTTATTTCTGAGAGCGGTGGTTTGTTTGAAAGCATGCCTTTAAATATAGGATTATGTGCACACATATATATATTTCCATGGTTGCGTAAGCCCCCAACAATGCCAAATTTGCCAGGGGATGCAGTTCCCTGGCCACCAGTTTCTGAGCAGCCTTGCGTAAGGCAGCAGAGCCGGCGCACCAGGACTGCAGCACTGAGCAGGATGCCCTTGGCATCGGCCACAATCCCTCTCCCCCATGCTCAAGAATTGGACAGGAAAGTTATTTAAAATTTGGAAGAGAGCAGATCCGTTAACGTGAGATACTTCATCTGGTAATTTAGCAACGCTGTCTGTAAGGAGGGGTGCCAAATGAGGAAGCAGAGAGATGATGCCCACTCATCTTCGCAATTAATAACAGTCGCTGGAGTGCCTGGGTACAGGATGGGGGAGAGGAAATGTTATCACTGCACTGCATTAAAGCCACCGGCTGGATTTCATACACTTTGTTAACCTAGGCTCCCTCATTCATGGAGTACAAAAGGCACTCCATTAGGGAGACACTCTTTCAGTAAGTTTTATTTGAGATGTTTGACCCTCTGGATTTAAGAGGCACAATTTGTAACAGCTTTTTATTATTATATGATTTTTCTGGCCCTTTGAGCTCCAGCGGCTAGTATATTGTTTCAAAGTTATAGTCCTTGTATTTTAAGCTGGGCTGTGGGGCCTGAATGGCAGGCAGCGGAAACTTGAAAGAAAAGACACTAGATTGATTGGGGGAGAAAATAACAAAGCAAAAAGCCCAAGCCAACTCGGAGAGATGCAGAAAGGAGCGGCTTTTCCTCCTTTTGCTCTGGGAGGGGGTGGTGGCTGGCTGGTGGGCTGTAGCCAGCCTAGGAGGCTCAGCAAGATGCAAGTCAGAAATTTTGTTAACATTTTCCTCTAAATGTTAATGGCACATCCAGGGCAGTTTACAAATCTACTTAAGAGTGAGTGCATTAGGAACTAAAATTACTGATCCATTCTCTCTTGTCCCCGACCCGAAAGGCAGACGTTTGCAGAGATCAGATGGCAGAAGCACCCATTATGATTTTAAATATTGTCAGAGACGCCAGGCATTTTATTGGTGAAGTCTCTTCTCCTTTTGCTAAAAGGGAGAGTGCGTGCGTGTGTGTTTGTGATGATGTATGGCACACACGCATCCACACAGCCCCGTTCGTACATCCCCGCGGTCTATGGGATTGTGGCAAGTGCTGTGGGTGCCAGCATTACCCACAGATGTATACCGTGAGAGGGAGAGGAAATACACGGCTGCGATGCGTTTCTTAGGCATCATGTGCAGTATGACACATCTGGTGGCTTTTTTTGGTAACTGTACAATAGGTATTTTTGTGCTGGTTGCACACACGCACAAGCAAATTAGGGTTGTGTATGTGTGGGCAATAAGCTGATTGCAATTACATTTACATGCCTCTTTTGCCACTATCAAATTCCAATTTCAGTTTGGAGCTACTATCTTAATTTTAGACCGAACCTTGTTTAGTAGGGGGTTATTAAATCCGAGTATTCCTCTCTTTGGTTTGCCTTTCATCCGTCTGCACTGGATGACAGCCTTTAACCTGGAGGGCCAGAGCTGATCCCACCAGTGTGTGAAGTTGTCTATTGATTTTCTTGAATGAGAAGAGCAGCGCGTCTCTGGCCGCTTGGTTGTAACACAAGTGGCCACCCTGCTGCTGGAGCTTCCCAGGGAGACGAGTGCAGAAGCCTAACCAGTCATTTTTTTTTTTCTTTTCTTTTCTCTTTCCTTGCAGCGTTCGGAGGGTGATGATGCTCCACTAGGTTTCCCTGCTCCAGCCCCGGGCCTCGCTTTGCTTTCCTTCCAGGGAAGACTGTTCCGCCTGCGATCCTGCTGAGGAAAGAGACTCCGATGGACTTACACCGGGCAGCGTTCAAGATGGAGAACTCACCCTACCTCCCCAACCCGCTGGCCTCCCCGGCGCTGATGGTGCTCGCCTCCACCGCCGAAGCCAGCCGTGACGCTTCCATTCCGTGCCAGCAGCCGAGGCCTTTTGGGGTCCCCGTGTCAGCAGACAAGGACGTGCACATTCCCTTTACCAACGGCTCCTACACGTTTGCCTCCATGTACCACCGGCAAGGCGGGGTGCCGGGAGCGTTCGCAAACCGTGACTTTCCCCCGTCCTTGCTTCACCTCCACCCCCAGTTCGCGCCCCCCAACCTGGACTGCACCCCGATCAGCATGCTGAACCACAGCGGGGTCGGGGCCTTCCGCCCCTTCGCGTCTACTGAGGACCGGGAGAGCTACCAGTCGGCCTTCACGCCGGCCAAGCGCCTCAAGAACTGCCACGACACCGACTCGCCCCACCTGCGCTTCTCGGACGCTGACGGCAAGGAGTATGAGTTTGGCACCCAGCTCCCCTCCAGCTCCCCCGGCTCGCTCAAGGTCGATGACACGGGGAAGAAGATCTTTGCGGTTTCTGGCCTCATTTCTGACCGGGAGACCTCGTCCAGTCCCGAGGACCGAAGTGACAGATGTAAGTACCTCCGTTGACTTGTTGGTTTTCCTCTAGTCGTGCCTCGTTGAGATGCTCGACAGGTGGCTGTCCTGCAGTGCTGCGGCTTGTGTGGACAGCGGAGGACAGGCAGCCTTTCCTCCCTGCCGGGCTAAACCACGCAGTGTTGCCTCGTGTCTTATAAATGGACAACGACAGGTCTTAAGGGGAGGTGCTCTGGAAGGGAACTTGTCTTCCAGCATGCAGCTGGGGACAAGGTTGACCTGACTTTACGTGCAGACAGATGGCCGTGCCCCAGTGCAGGGATACAGATGCTGTACGTGCATGTGTGTGAGCAGGGGGCCAGCTGGAGCAGGTAGCCACAGACATTCCCAGAGCTTGTAGCAAGTGTGTACACCCCGCTTCTTCAGGTATCTTATCCTGACCTTGTCTTCACACCCACCCTTCTTGTAGCAAATGGATTTGTGCCTTGGGCTCAGACGCTGGTTAACTCGAGAATATTTTTGGCCACCGAGCACCCTCTGCAAGACACAAACCCCAACCTGCTCCTATGGTTCAGTGAGCGGTCTCCCAAAATATGCCATGTGCTTTCCCTGCCTGCTTCCCCCCTTTGGAGGCTGCTGAAAGGTGAGGCGTCTTTTCACAGCTGGGCAGCTGGGCTGAGGCAAAGCAGCCCACATGTCCATGGCTGTTGCTCCCCACTCCCCTGTCACTTTTCCCTGCTGGTGTGGCAGCACAGAGGGGCACTGTCCTCCCTGATGGCTTCCAGGGGTGCTGAGCAGGGTGCTGACCCCTCCGGGGGCTGCTCGGAGGGAAGTGGAGTGTCATACCCCAAAGAGGAATGCCAAGTTACGCTCAGTTTGCCTCTAAACCCATACATGAGCAAGGGGTTTGCTTTTAACGTAGGCTCCTTTGTTCTGTTGAATTTTCTTCCTAGAAAACAATTCTGTTATTGCCGTCGTTATTATTATTACTATATATATTTTTTTTGCGATGAAAATCCACTGCGCCGCTTCTTCCTCTCCCTTCCCGACATGATTTTTCCTCTCCCGTTTATGATGCCGAGGAGAGTAATAGAGACATTGTGGCTCTCTCTCCCCTGTCGGCGCTGCTTCCTCAGGCTGTCTCCTTGAATTAGGCGCTGTGCTAACTTACCGGCGCTAAAAGGCATCTGCCTAAACCCAGCGTACCTTTTCAATAAAAGTCATCATAAAATCAACCTGCCTTGTAAATCCATCGCTCTTTGGTTTTGAAATATGCTGCGAGTGTGTCTTTTATGTCAGCGTCTGCGAGGGTAGGGCGATTCCCACTCAAGGCAGAAGCTGTGTGCTCCTTGCACCACAGAAGTGATCTCTTCCTTCTCCCCCTGCTCCCAATCCACCCCTGGCCGTGGCACTTTGTGTGCCACAAGCTCCTTGCATGGCTCAGCACCTCCCGGCCATCCTCGTGGGGCTGTGGGGCCGCAGCCGTAGGTGGGAGCACATGTGGACGGGTGCGTGTGCGTAACCGCTAGAATAATTATTTTGCTGGGGGGAGGTGAGTGAGGTTTCAAGGCTTGGGGACATTTTTCTTCTGTGCCCTCTCCCTTTCCCATACCACCTGGCTGTGGGAAGGGAGCTTGCTCAAAAAATACTCCGGGAGATCGCGGTGGAGGAGCGGGTCTGCTTGCTAAATGAATTTCGAGCGCATCAGCTGCCGTGTATCTTGCTGGCCACCCCCTGTCAGACACCCCGTTTGGAGAAGTAAATCTGTTAAACGAATTAGGCGGCACGGCGCGCAGCTGCGGACCAAGGTGCCGTGTCCTTGCCAGCACCGAGTACGGTGCCGCGTCACCGGGGCTGGGCACAAGCACCTGGCACCGCGCTGCCGCAGGGGCTCGCCGGGAGGGGAGGAGGAACAACGACAACTTCACCCAGCTTTGACAACTCGCCCAGAGGTGGAAGGTGGTTGGGGCTGCTTTTCCTTCCCCGTATCACCACTTTTCTTTAAGACGCTCGGCTGCACGGTGGAGCAGAGCACAGGCGACGTCCCTGATGTTTTACTGACATTAAAATTCTTGCGTAACTACCGGGACAGTTTACACTAAACATGTCTGTTGGCTCTGTATCATATTCCCATCATATATAGATGCTGCACCATGGAAACTTAGCTCCATTAGCACCGTGGGTTTATCTGGCGTGTGCATACGCGCGGATGGGAGTGTTTGCCGGAGGCCGAGCGAGTGAGCAGCTGGGCTTTTTAGTGGATCCTAATGATCTTTTATGCTCACCATTAGAAAAGAAAAACTTCCGCAAAGAGGAATTCAAGAGGCTGCGCTTTGCAGATCTAATCGCGATCCCATTTTGTATTGACACTTACATACACATTTTTGGAGTTTCTGTACAAATGAGTGCTTCGGGGGGTTCTTGTTTCTGGGTTTTGGCTCCTGAGAAGTTTTGGGCATTCCGGGTGTGCCTGTTTGATATGTCAAGGCTGCGTGCTTTTGCTCCTGATGGAGAAGCTGCTGCAGGTAGGTGACTGTAGCTTTGAGGCAAAACGCTTCCACAAGAGCTGGCAAAAATCAAGAAATTTTCTTCAATCAGCAACACCTTCATGTGTCTAAGGGGTGCTCTCCAGATGTGCAGAGCCCAGCCGTTTAGTTGTCTTTTTCAGATTCCTGAAAGGGTTTGTGTTATGTGGAAGGTGAAGCACTGTAATTGCACTGCAGAGTCTTCTGTGCTACTGCATGAGAACCCTTTTTGATTAGCTCATTAAAATGTTTGTTTTACCCCATAACTTAAAGGGTGATTTTCTGATTTTTTTTTTTTTTAAGGAATTTATTGCACTGTTTTAATATTCCTGAAAAATAACTTCACACTCGAGGTACTTTGCAACACAATGAGAACCCAGGCAGGCATTTTCATCCTGGGCAGTGTTTGGAAGTTACGCTGGGCATCAAGGGAGCGAAGTCTCATCCTGTCTTCACCAACATAGAAAATTTGCTAAATTCAGTAAAATTATTTAGGATTTGTGCTGGTGTAACCATGATTATCACCTGGCCCTGTGAGATCTGTTTGTATGGAGGCAATAGCTTGGTCTTTGGATGAATGGAGATCAGAGGCAGGGGGCTGCTCCCCAGGGGTGCTGCACCAGTGCTGGGGTCTGTGCCACCTCTTGCGAAACGGGATGGCTGCTGTGGGTGCCTTGTGGCAAATCAGGCTGAAATTGATGTTCTTGGACACGGTGTCCCTTGTTTCAAAGCATAGGCACCAAGGACGTCCGGGGCAATGTTGTGGCCAGGGAGTGTGTACGGCAGCGCAGCCTTTCCAGGGAGGGCAGACGTAAGGCGTGCTGGATGGGGCCCTTCAGCGGGGCCTTGCTGAGAAACATAATGCCATTTGTTGGAGGTTGGGGGCTTCTTGTAAAGCGTGTGTTAAAGACACTGGGCGACGTGTTTTATGGGTTTCCTTTAATAAGCATACAATAGTTGAGATTCCTAGAAGGAGTGGAAATAAATGGCGTGTTTCTTTCTGCAAAAGAGATCTATAGACCCATTTTTAAACCTGAAAAAAAAAAAAAAAAAAAAAAAAAAAAAAGGCCCTTGTTTTTATTCTTTGCTTCCAATAAAATTTATCCCAGTGGCCTTCTGTACCCAGTCACCACGGCGTCACTTCCCCACAGAGTGACGGGCAGAAGTCCATCCCAGGACCAGGATCTCTGGGCAAAGAGCCGGACCTCATCCCAACCAATATCTCAGCCACATCTCTGAGGCTTCCTTGCTGGTTCCACAGGAGATGGCTTCCCCTTGCTGTCTTCTCCTCACATCATGTGTTGTCTGTGACTTGCTGTGGAGCTCGGCCTGCTGTGCCAAGGACCTGCCACCTCTTTGTCCTTGCTCAGCTTCCAGCTTCTTGTCACAGCCTGGCTCCTGCAGCCTCGGTTTCCCTGCTGGTGCTGGTGGCTCTCACCCTGCTCCTGGCCTGCTGGTGGGCACACCGTGGTCCTCACTGTGTTCTTGGGACTGCTGTGTGTGGGGTTATTAACATTGCTTTCACTATTTCTTTTTGATAATAATATTTATCCGTGGTTCTTTGCACATGGTCACTTTGTCCTGTAGCCAGTTGCTCCCCTGCAAGTGAAGCTGTGCACCATATCAGTGAGCTCCTTGTTCCAGTTTGGGGTTTCAAAGCCCATCTGCAGCATGGAGGTAGCTCAGCTTTGGAAACAACTGTTTTGTTATCGATCAAGCACTGCAAAAATGTAAATTGTGCTTCAGGCGGTGGACACCAGGGCTGTAATGACCACCGCTTGAATTCCCAAAATCCACAACACTGCGGGCATCAGACCTGGGCTACCTGGGCACAGCCCCCTGCCACACACACACACACACACACACACACCCCGTGTAGCGCTGCCACCCTTCCTGAAGCACTTCACCACGTCCGAGGCAGGTAAAATTTGGGGTCTAACGCGGAGCGACGCTTTGCTGCTAATAATAATCGGCCGCAACCACGGGAAATTGCAAGCTTAAAATTACTTACGAAATAATGAAATAAATCAAGTGGAACGTTTGCTTTCTGCCTTTCCGCCTTGGGTGGAGGTGCAGCAGTGGGTGCTCAGGAGGGGTGGGCAGGCAGAGGGATGGGATGGGATGAAGGTCCCCATCGCATGGTCCCCATCTCACGGCTGGCACTGTCCTTGTGGAGCCTGGATGGAGCTCGGAGCCCATCCATCCCTTCTTTTTTCTGCTTCTCTGGCAGCAGCCTTCACGCTCCCCCTGCAAACTGTTGCCCAGACTCCTTTCCAGGCTGCTCGCCTTAATTGTCTTATTGGGATAAAGAAATGTTTGAACAGTAAAAGTGGGGACAGGCTGGGTGGGAGCAGCCCCTGCCGGCTGCAGGGCCATCTGGCATGGCTCGCCTCTGCCCATCTCCAGTTTATATTTCTCTCTCTGCTCCGTGGGGCTCTCCGGCACACTCGGAATACCTAATGACCACGGGGGGACACACCACTGCCTGGCTGTGCCCTCCCACCCGTGTGGGTGGCTGTGCTGCTGCTGCCCCCCTCCCTGCCTGCACCCGGCTCTCGGCAGAGGGATGGAGCATTGTTTTGGGGAAGGGCTCGGTTTGTTTTCCCCTCCAAAATGTGTCCCCAAGCAGCCACCACCACCCGGCTGGCTTTCCTGTTGGCTTGGTGATGCCAGCGGTTCCTGGGGCCATTCCTGTTAATGTAGTCTGCAACTCTGGAGCAAAAGGGCTGAGCAAAACGTCAATGTCCTATTCATCCACCTCTCCTGCACAGGTGGGCACACGTGCAGGAAATACGTGACGTCCCTCTTCTGCTCCGTGTGTCTGACCACTCACAGGAGAGCACTTGCAGGGCAAACCCTGTATCTCACCCGGTTAATTCAGCCACCTGTCCATCCCGTCAGAAGCACAGCCCCAAACCACCAGCCCAACCCTGCTTCTCGAGAAGGATTTCGTCACATCAAGCCTCCAGCCCCATCGATCAGGCCCAGCTGCTGCCACCAAGTCCCAACGGAGTAGTGGGGGTGGGCTTCCTGCTGGGCTGGGACCCCAAATCCACAGCGGAGCAGGCTGGGGGGCACGGCTGCCCCTCTGCAGCGTGGGGCTGGCACGAGCTGCCCCATAGCTTTTGACAGAAGGCGCTGTGCAAGGGCAAAGTATTAGTATTATTAATATAGTACAGTCAGTAGAATATTATGAACTATTATAAATCATTACCACTAAACTACAGTTATTAAAGGAAATGACCAAAGTGCACTTTGAGAGCCAGGATCTCCGACAGTTAAAACATTGTTTTATTATTTCACTTGCTAACTTGCAAAATTCGAGAGTTAGCGACAGTTTCCTGGTTGATCTGCGAGGGCTGCAGTTTGGGAGAGGCGTGGAGGAGTGGGCATGCCTTGCAGGGAGGAGGGAGACAGCAAGCACCGATCCCTTCGTGATTTCTTTTCTCCTTCTGTAATAATCTGAAGGTCTCGAAGGAAAGGGACGTTCCCAGGCGTGCAGGTGCCCTGGGCCCAGCCCTGCTCCGTGGGGCTGAAGCAGTTGGAGCCAACGTGGTTGTAGAGTTTCCAGAATTCCCCCCTGGAAAATCCAGGCGTGAGGGTTTCTGTGAATTGTTGGCGGTTGTTATTTGTTTGATACCATTTAGACAAGTCCCATTAAATGCTAGCAGCAGATTCATTTTCCCCTCTTTGTTTGCCTTCCAAGGAGCAGAAAACAGACGTAATTATATTTTACGTGAGACTCTAAGATTTCCTCTCATCTCTTCCTCTGCTTAATATCTGCAGCTATAAAATAAATTCCATTTGTGCATACATGGTGTTAGACTGAGGTAAATAACTGTCATCTGAAATCTGTCTAACCTTAATCTGCATCAGGAGCACTATAGAGAACCGTACCCATTTGTATAATATTAGGCTTTATTTTTATTATGGATTTCTAATGCAAATTCATAGCGGGGGCAAAGTTGTTTTCTGCTAATGCTGTGTTCCAAGGAAAGCAGCCGCTGCCAGCGAATTGTGACAATTTCCACCCGGCGGCTCATGTCAATGGTGGCCCTGGATCGTGTCTGTTTGCTTGATAGCCTACGGATTTTCCACCCCTGTCCTTCAGGAGAGAATAGCAAATCTGGGGACTTCTGAGGATGTTTTTTTGGCTATGCAAAGCAATTGGAATTCCTTGGGAGCGATGAATTTCTAACTGGGAAATTGTCTTCTGTAATGCGGTATCGAATTCCTGAGCAGCGTCCTTTGCAGCAGGGCACGTCTGTTTGCACCCTGCGTGTCCAACCCGCGTGCACGCCTCTCTCCCCTTTATGCACCCTCTCTGTTTGCCTGTTTTGCTCTGCTGGCCTGCGTGATTGCTGTGTTTGCAATCACCGGCACGCATGCAGACTTGCAGGTTGTAGGCATTCTGGGCAAATTCCCTGCCCTGAATTCAGTTTTCTTTCCGTCTTCACGCTGAAGCAATTTCCCACTGCCTTTAGGATATTTTTTTGGCTGAACCTTGCAGAATGCTAGCCAGGACTGGGTGCGTGTCTCCTGGTGCATGGTGGCTGATGTGGCCTTGCTCGCTTTTTCTGCTGGGAGTCAAGAACCACCATAGGTAATCCAGCCTTATTTTTCCCACCAATTTGGCACAGGATTACACACAAGAAGCATCTCTGGGACTCATCTCTGGAGTCACCGAGAGCTCTGCCTGAACATGGGCTGTGGGGTTTGGTGCTATCTGTGTCTGTCATCTTGTTCTTTGTCTTTTATTTTGAAAACATTGATGGTGGCTGTGATAAGCCAGGCGCCCCTTAGCCATCAGCATTACTTTCTCCTTCAACTGCTTGCTGGCATCTTGAATTACAGCAGTCCCTGGCACAGCAGAAGAGGGGAGAAAGAAAATCTGGGAAAAGAAAGATTTATTGTCTTAAATGCTGATAAGGTGGGGAAGGAGTCCCGGTGACAGTGCAAATGTTCCTTGAGCTCAGGTCCGGGACACTTCCATGGTGCTTTTCCTCACATTGTCTCTAATCAGAGTTGTTTTGAAACCATCCTTGTTTGGTAGCAGATGAGAGCTGCTTTCTCATCACCGTTTCAGGGCAAGACCGTGTTTTGTACTTTTTCTCGTCAGTACCGGGCTCCCGGCACACGGCTGCTCTGCAGAGGGAAAAGGAAGGCGCTGCGTGTCTCTGGATACCCGTAAGAGGAAGAGCTGGAAGCCGTGTCCTTGTTTTCCTGCAGTAGCACGGATTCTTGGTAACTGGCTCTAGACAGAGTAACAAAGTCCAGGTTTTAATTTGGAAAGACACAAGGGCTTTTAGGCTTTTTTTTTTAGGCTTTGTTCAGGTACAGTCCTGCAGACCCGCCTCTGCTCTGTGAAAGTGTGATACTGCTGCATGGAGCGGGGGACAGGCACTGGGACGCATCCCTCTGCTGATGCTGTGCCCCCCAAAAGTGTTGGGGGACAGTCAGCAGTGAGCTGGGGGATGAAGGCTGCATGTGCCAGCCTCACCAGAGTGCATTGGGGTTTGTGGGCAGAGCAAAAAGTGCAGCTCAGGGGACTGCCCTAATGGGCCTGTGTCTTTCTGTCGGGATTTTCAGTACAAATCACCTTGTTTCTAATGAAGTTATTTTAAATTAAAAATGTCTCAACCTTTTCATCTGATTCTGGTGTTGTTTCCCTTTATGAACCGACTTGCAAAGCCATTTAGTATGTGCAACTGTCTGTCCTGTAGCATCCCTCACTATAAGGGGGCATAGGATAGCAATCCTTCATCATAGAGAGCCTGTGCTGACAGCTGCTCTGGCATGCGAGCAGGCTCGGTACCAGATCACAGCTCAGCCTTCTCCTCCAGCCTTGTTTCCAACAGCAGAAATGTTATAGAGAGGTTTTCCCTCCCGAGCACTTCTCTTCTCCCTCCCCAGTTTGATCCGTGGGGCACTGGAATGAGACTGGGGTGGAAGAGGCTGAGCATCGGGGCCAGCATTTTTTGGGGGCGGCTGTGTGGAGGGAGCCTGGAGATTAAGTGTGGGGGGAGGCAGGGAGTCTGTAGACCAGAAGTCAAACGTCAGCAAGCTCTGCAGAGATCTTTGAGGGAGTGTGAAGCAGAAAGGGGCTACAAGTTATTTCTGTCCCAATTTGGCCAATGTTTTGCGCCCAGGACTGAAATAAGTGTGATGCTATTTGGATCAGGACGGGGATATATTGGAAAAACTCAGCAGTGAAAGTCTGCAGATCTCCGTCTCCATTAGCCAGAAGTAATGTTCCCACCATCTCATTATTTTCCCTCTTAAAATGAAAACAACGCGTTGACTGTGGAAACAGAGGGAGATCCTGTTAGGGGAAGGCAGAGCCGGGGAGAGAGAACTTGAACTGGTCTCACTTGAATGTGTCTCAGATGTTGCTGCCGTCTGGGGAAGCTGTGCATGGATCAGGCCCCGGGTTTGCAGCACATTTCAAGGAAGAAGGGGCCTTCAGCTGGGGAAATGCTTCCCCTCGGGTTGTCTCTTTGGGAACACTGCGAGGATCCAAGCCTCCTGAGTCCACACGCCCACCCCCTGTAAGCAGGGTGCCCTGGGGGGTTACGGTGTCAATGAAACCCAGGCGGGACCCTGCTGTCCTGGACATTGCCTGTTGTGTCTGGGTTGTTAGCTGCACCTGGGCAAAGAGGCAGAGGAAATCCCGGTGTGGTGTGATGGGTTTTGCAGAAAGGGCCCCGAGAGGAGAGGCAGTTCGACACCGCTCGCTGATGGCCCCTCCGCTGTGTACTCAGGTGGCTCGCTGGTGTCCAGGTGACCCCAGACCCATGCTAAGGAGATGTGCTGCGAGTTCTTCAGACGCCGGGTATTTCACTTTTGCTGCACGTTTCCAGCTTGACCAACATTGGGATAGCAGAGGTGGAGGGCACATCGGTCGGCACAAAGCAGCGCGCCCGCTCCTCCCAGCCCGCGGAGCAGGAAGAGGGAAGGGCTGCCTGGGCAAAGCCCCGAGCGCAGCTCGTGTTGTGCTGTGGGCTCTGTTGACCTTGGACGAGCAGAGCCCTTTCTCGGGGCACATCTCTAAAGCAGGGCTTACACCGTTCCCGCAGCACAGCTGAGGGCATTGCATCCACATCTCCGAGGGGCTCAGGTCCCAGGCGGCAGCAGGAGCCCTGGTACCCGCAGCACAGTGACACGGCTGGCTGGAGGGGCTGGGGGAGGGATGGGGGCCTGCTTAATAAACAGTAGCATCATCATTTATTCTGAAGAAACAGTCACCAGGTTTTATTTTTCGGCGCTGGAACTTGGATGAACTGCTGAAAACAGTGGCTAGGAACAGCAGAGAAAAAAGAAAAGGGGGAAAAAATTTGGAGTAAGGTAGATAAAAGTGAGAGATAAAAGAAATAATGCAGGGAAGGATGAGTAATCGACATTCTTGGAGTTGAAGCACAGGCTCTGGCTTCCTTCCTGAGCAGTAAAATAAAATTAAAAAAAAAGTCTTTAGAACAACAAAACTCTGGACGCGCTGGTTTCCTTCCTGACAGGCCCAGCCTCGTGGTGTTTCGATGAGTCCTCATTGGCAACCAGGGCTGATCTAAAGGCCAAAGGCAGAAAGATTGGGGGGAAGGGAGGCGGATTTAACTCTTTGAGCTCTGCTGCAGAACCGGAGATCTCCTGCTTTGTGTGGGTGCCGGAGCACAAACAGTGTTCGATGTCGCCCCGGTGGCCAAGAGCCGGGCAGCACATCCACCCAGGTGCCTGGCTGCCATCGGAGCGAGTGTCCCTGTTAGGAAACAACAGCAGGCATTTTTAATCCCCGTGCAAGTGGATGAAATTCCTCGGACAGCCCGGAACAATAGCAGCGATGAGCACCGCGGGAGTGGGCTGGCAGCCCTGTCGGCAGCCCCGCCACCGCTCCGTTGCTGTCTCGGGGATGCTCCTTTCGCTCCCAGCATCCATAAAACATTATCCTAGGGTCTCTCCCCAGCACCCTGCCCAGACGGGAAGGTTGGGGTGCAGCAGAGCCCGTCGTGCCCCCCAGGGCTGTGGGTGCTGAGCGGCAGGGAGGATGTGTGCGCCAGGCAGGTCGGATGGCTCGGGCAGAGCTTGTTTTGCAGCTAACTCTCTGAGGCTCGCCGCTCTCCGCAGGGTTCCCCTCTCTGAAAGGTCGAAGCTACTTCTTAATTCTCAGCAGCTGACAAAATATTTATTTTCAGGTACTTAAAATATTATAATTTGAAGTGGAGTCCAGGGCCCTGGCTGGAGCTGAGCTTTTGTACTAACAGCTTCAGCGAAATGACTTTTTCCTCCTCCAACTTGCCAACAAATGCTTGGAAAATAATTGTGGGACAGTCATCCCTTTAGTGAGCAGATCAAGAAGATTTGAGACTTGCCAGAGACTTTCAAAGGACAGGCCAAAGGTTCAAGTTGTTGCCAGTTCTATTTGTCTTAGCCTTTATACTTAGTTTTGTGTCATTAATTTCATCAAACGCTTGTGGGTAAAAGGCGCCCAGCGGGCTGCTGCTTGTACTGAGTTCTTTGGGTGTGCTTGGACACCTCTCGGGAAAGAAGCCCACCTTTTTGTGTAGAGAGCGAGATTAAAAACACTGCAGCTGGAGAAGAAACAGCCTTACCCACCAGCACGCCTGCGATAACCCGAAATGGAGAAGGCCACCCTGGGGGAGCAGTAGCAGTGAGCTATTTATTTCCTTTCCGCAGCCCTTTCTAAGTGGGTTTTGCAGGGAGATGCGCATACGAATAGTGAGCGGTGCCTCTGTGCCTACAGGACCCATAGGGACCGACAGAAATAAGGTGCCTGGTGGGGTTGTGTCAAAGCCACTGAAAGGAGGGCTGAGCACGGAGTGGTGAACAGAGCATCTCTGCTCGCTGTTAGCAAGGAGGTGATCGGGCTGGAGCACCAACACTGCTGGCACTTCCCTGTCCTGGGGGCCATGAAGCAGAAAAAACAGGGAGAAAGCAGCCTCGATTTCTAAGCACGATGCCGATGCCCTTTCCTCGAGCCGCAAACCTCCTTTCCTGGTGCTCCCATCGCTGCCTGCATCCTGACAGCTGCTTTCCTACCCTTTCTGCCCCAGTGCAGCCGGCCAAGCACGTTAATTTTTCAGCAGAAGTGTTGTAATAATTAGGCAGCTCGTCGGAGGGTTTAGCAGTACTTAACCAGATGTGAAAAGACTCGTCCCACGGTCCCCGCTCTCTCGCTGGGCTCCAGCCAGCTGCCTTTTCGCGCCTGCTCAGGTTGCCTCCAAGGGGCTGCAGGAGCTCTCCCGGCTGCCCTGGCTCCCCGCGCCCCCCTTCCTATGCTAAGCACTCGGTTGTAAAGGAGAAGGAGGGAGGGCAAAAACCCCGGTGCTGTTTGGGAGAAGAGCGGCAGAGAATTAAAAGCAGACACCTGCAGCGCTCGGGCTCGCCACCTCCACCATTAACTCTTCCCAGAGCAGCCTCCGGGCTGGTGGCCCCTCTGCGGGGCAGGATGCGGTGCTGGAGGGGGCAGCGGGGGCTCCTGGTGGCTCCTCTCCCTCTCTCCTGCCTCAGTTTCCCTCCCTGCAGGGTTGATGTTGGTGCCCCGTCTGCTGTGCTCTGTAGGCATCCATAGGCAGCGCTGCCACTGCTAACACGGCTGTAAAAGGAGGGGTGCTGTGGTAAACCCTTTTGTCTGCCTCATCCATATTAACCTGAAAAGCTGCTGGAAGCAGGATACTGGCCTGGATGGACCTTGGACTGAGTCATTCTGACAATTCTTATATTTCAATGGCAAAGTTTTATAAATACACACTTGCAGAGTATGTTATGCTTAAAAAAAAATCTATATACAAGGTATAGGTTTATGGTTACAGAGAAAAAAACGTATTAAACCTGCAAGACCAAGGGAGCAGACGAGATATAAAAATGATACTGTATTATGCCAGATCTTATTGAAAATCCCAACGCATCTTTTTTTGTGTAAATGGTAAATTCTTTTCTATGTTCTGGGTTTGTTTCTTAATGTGCGTCACGTACCAGAATAGTAGCGTGGACACAGTTGCAAATATGGTATGTGTTTTATTGTGGGTATTATACTGCATAGCAAAGGGTGTTGAACATCGCAGTCAGTTATATTCAGCTGTAAATGGGAGCTACCCGCTGTTCTGTATACAGCGAGCTGCATATTTATTAGTAAATACCAGCCTAGGTAAAATAAAAATAAAACAGGAAGTTGTATTAAAGACTTCAATGTTTAAAACTAGTTTGCTCAAAGCTCCTGGGACACCACTGCAGGGAACGGTCCTGCATTTTTTGGCATTAAGTCTTTTCCATCTGATTTTTCTAGTTCTGCGAATTTAAAAGCCTCTGCTGAACCCCACCGTGCACCGGCGTGTGGAATAATTCATACGTGTTTCGGGTCGGGGTAAAGATTGGGGTTTTGGCTGGAGGAGCCATGGGTGGACTCAGTCTCTGGTGTGGCTCTAGGGGCTGAACGTGCCTGAGCAGCTCTGCTGAAACGCTGAGGGCAGGTATGGGGGCATGAGCACACACACGGGTGTGCACATAGCAGGGTGTGTGCACGCACGTGGGACAGAGGGGACATCGGTCCCCAGAGGCTGCTTGCTGCTGTAGATCCTCAGGAGGAATGAAATCATGCCACTTTGCTCTCGACGAGGCGTGCGTTTGTTCCTCTGCATGGCCCGGGCACCCAGGCTCCTTTGGAGACAGGCAGTGGGGCAGAATGAGGACTCCAGAAATGAGCAATGGCTTCTGAAATACCGGCGTGTTTAACCTAGAGGGAGCTCTCCTACATGCAGAATGCGACCGTTGGCACAGCAGCTCGAGCAGCTTTCATCCTGAGCATCTTCAGCAAACTCCTGCCACCCCTGTGCTCGCCTGGCACCCGGGTGCCTCCTGGCCCTGTGCCGGCACACGATGTGATGGCAAGGGGCTGCCATGGGGCCAGGCCGGCTGCCTCGCTCGGTCTCCGGAGGTTGTTACTCATGGAAGTTGATGTAGATTTCTTCTGGAGATAAGGTTTCATCTATTTTTCCTGCTCCTGGTGACGCCGCAGCACTGTGGGGATGCGTCAGGGCGGTCAGGGCGCCAGGCACCTGCTGCTGCTTTGCGGATGGGGATGAGTGAGGTGGGACGGTGGGCTCCGTCCAGCCCCGAGTGGAAAGGGAAGGGAAGGGCTCCTCCTTGGGAAACAGTCTTTGTTGGCTGCTGAGCGCGTTGTTAGCAGGCGGATTTGCTAAGGAGAGATTTACGTGCTGGTCCTGGGCGGCTCACATGCTCCCTTGGGGTCACTCCTTTTAAATGGCTTCATATCCATTCATCCCTCTGGGGTAGCTGCGTGAATTCAAAGCCATGGTGTTTTGGGGTTGGGTGAGCTGGTATTTCATTTTCTGGAAGCTGGGTGATGCTGGAGGTGACAAGGATGGGCGATGTGAGAGTGATTCCCCAGCCCCAACCTCATGCAAGGCTCCTGTGGCCCTGCTCCCAGCTGGTGCAGGAGCACACAGCGAGGGATGGAGGAAAGCCCTGTAGGCAGCCCGCCTGGGGACACTGTGATATGTCGGTGAGAGGCTGCAGGAGCTGGCAGGGAGTCTGCAGTCCGGGTGACACGGCAGCAGGGCAGGACGATGGGGCAGTCATAGCTCTGCATCCCCAGCCCACCCCCAGGTGCAACAGAGCAAAGGAGAAACTCACTGGAGTAGCAGGGCAGGGGTCTTGGAGAGCTAATGGTGTCTGAGATATCGTTTAAAGGTTCTTTTTTTTGGCTCCAGAATGCTCCTTTCTGGGGCTGGTTCATTCAAAGATGGTGGAGGAGACAAGAGAGGTGATGGGGTCCTTGTCTTCTTCACAACCCCGGTGGTCTGTGTCCCCATGGGGACACATGGACACACGGTGGCTGTGTCTGCCCCAGCAAGCGGCAGCCTCCCTGTGTTTTGCAGCGTGCTGGCCTGGATGGACAGAGAGCCCCCCAAAAAAGCAGAAAGGGGAGGGCTGTCCAGCTGAAGCCTTCCTCCATGGGGCACTGCTGAAACCCACCTGTGGATCAGAGCAGCCTTTCCCAACCACAGACGAAGCCTCAGCTTGGACATTTTCAACATGGCTTGAACTGAAGCTGCTGTTGCCACTGTTCTTGTCCTACCTCCACCACCTCTCCGTGCCTTTCCAAGCCGCTTGACACAGTGTCTGTCTGTCCGTCTTCATGTGGTGGCTTCTAAGAGGCTGGGCATGGAGGGGGCTTCTGTCTCTTTTGCAGCCCCTGCATTAGGTTTACTTTATTAAGGTGGATTTAGGCACACCAGCTGTAAACCCGGGCTGTGGGTGAGCCCTCTGCAGCCCCACTGTGCAGCCTTTGGGGTGCTTGGAAAAAGGGCTTGAAGAGAGGCAAGACTGGGAGGGACATCAAGGATGGATGGAGTAGGACAGGGCATGAGGGTGCTTTTCTTTGTGTAGGTCTTTTGAGTTTGGGGAAGGAAAGGGCGTGCATGAGGGTAGGAAGCTGAACAGGGAAGATAGTTGGAGGGAAGAGACAGAAATAAAGCACCTTCTTTATCTGGTTTTTAAAGAAAGGTTTCACACTAACTTTATGTGTTTCAGTTTGCAGTACGCTCTCTATTTTTCCATGGAGGGCAGGGAGAAGCAGAGACAGCGGAGGCAGGAGAAGTTGCTTACATTCAAGTCCCCAGTTTGGCTTGAAAAATGCCAGAGGAAATTAGCTGGGAACGGAATAAGCACTTTCCCTGTGGACTTGTGCTTCTCCCTGTGTTGGATGGTGCCCGTTCCTTCCCCCTGCCTTGTGGCTTTGGTTTGCTCCCTAGAGCCTCACACCTGAGTCCCCAGCCCCAACTCTTTGCCGAGGTGGCATGGGGAGGTCCTGGGGAGCAGCTGATGGCAGATACCCTGCCTGGGCTTCTGGAGAGGCAGGGGGATGTGAGAGAGAGAGCAGGGAGAGGAGGCACACCCGCCTTTGGGGTTTCGGCACATTTCTCTGCATGTTAACAGCGCCCCGGCCCCACCCCAGCCCATTTCTTCCTTTGAGGCAGGAGGAAGCCGCACGGCTGAGTACAGCTCTCATGAAATTCAACTCTGCGAGGGCTTGTCCAAGTGTGGTTAGAGAAAACAACTCTAATGGTTAGCTGTAACGAAGTCTGTTAGCTGTGGGAAGCAGCGAGGCAGCTCCATGTGCTGCCTTCCAGGGCTGCTCCCCGAATGCCGGAGTGGCAGGGCAGTCCTTGCGGGTCCCAAGGTGGCAGACATTAAAATGTAAACTCTTGCAGTGAGGGGTGCACCCGAGATGCTCAAATTGTGCCTTAAAAACTGGTGCTGACCCCAGTTTGATACTAATTCCCAACAGGCTGCAAAGGAAGCATTCAGAGCCCTACAGGAAGGTTTTTTGCTGTGTGTCCCTGAATAAAGCCATAACCACGAGTGAGGAGGCAGGTAGGGGATGGTGAGAGTGTCCTGGTAGGAGCAGGAGGCCAAAGCAGGATCACTTCTCCTACTGTGCCCTGTGTCAGCCTCTCTCATGCTCTCACAAGGGCTTTACCCCATGGAAATTCCTCCTTTAAGAACAAACCCTTCTTCCCTAGGATACACCCAGGCAGGGTGTGCTCAGCACTGCCTCGGTGCTCTGGTTTGAGGAGATGGTTTTGTCCAAAGCCACCCCTCCACAGGAGCCTATAATTGGCAATTAAAGCATAAAAAATATTTCCAGCGAGTGAGTCCTAAATAAATGCTTGTCACTGCTGATCAGAGTTGGTTTATTTCCATGTGTGTTTTCCTTCCTTCTTTTTTTGTATAACTTACGGCCCTGTAAATGCTCAGCAGCTGTTAATATGATTCTGTCGATACGTTTACCATGGTGATTTGGCTATATTTGGCGAGCGTGTGAAGAAATCACTCACCGGTTAGAAGGAGGAAAGACAAGCTGTCGATACCAAGGGAGAAATGCTAATAACCCCGGTGACAAATCATTCCTGGGAATCTCGAAGGGTTAAAAAAAAACGCCGCCGAGCTTCCCAGGGAGAGGGGCCACGGCGAGTGAAGGTGACTCATCAGGAGCTGCAGACACCAGCTGTCATCTCCAGCTCCTCCTGCGCTTAATCACTTCACTTTTCTAAAGAAATATTTTGTTCTAATTCAAACAGACCCGGGCTTGTTTGTTTTTTATGAATTATTTACTGGTGAGGAGAACCTCTCGAGGTATCCATCTTCACTCGGAAATAAGTGGACTCTCCGAGCCTGCTGCAGCACCTTGAAGCACGCAGTCCCCTCCGCCACGAGCCTTTTTTTTTTCCAGATACCCACTTAAATGCAGGATAAACCCCAAAAAGTCAGCTCTGGAGTTGGGTCCATGCTGGGGGGAGTGAGAACAGGCTTTGACCTCATAAAGCTGCTGGCACATGTGGGGCTGGGATACCCCAGGGGACACGTGCCCTGGGGGCGGAAAGGTCCCAAAGGACCTGCTTGGTGTGTCCTGTACCAAGCACAGGCTCACGGTACACAAAACAAGCGTCTGTATGTGCCACCTTCCAGCCTTGGGTGATGTTCCTGCTGCTTGGTAAAGCCAGGACCAGATTCCTCCCAGCAGCTCCGGACTCCTGCTCCTTGCCCACGTACAGCTGCTCCAGCGGCAACGGGAGCTCGTGCGATATCTCGCAGTCCCCAAAGGTCTGATCTGGTGGCCATGGAAGTAAATAAATGGAAAAATTCACGCTGACTGGATTGGGCATCAGATTAGTCCCTAAATGTTAGTTGATCTGCTTTGGGGTTATGACAGACAAATATTGCCCCAAGGTTACTGCTACAGGAATAATCGATCTACCTGTCTTAGCCACGTCTCTGCTGCCTGTCATCGCTGCAATATCTAAGCCTGCGTTACCTCCCAGGAAGATTGTGCCTGACCAAATAAGTTGCCTTTTCTTTGTGTAGTCTGAGACCAGGCAATGCCATTTTCAGCATATTTAAGATCATTTCTGTTTGGCACTTATCTGCTCCACAGGATATTGCTACTTGACTGCAATGTCCTTATTACCTACTACTTACATTTCATTTATATATTTTTTTCTTTATTTTTTTTTTTTACTAAATAAATAACACGATCTGCAAATAAATGACTTGGTCCTCAAAACAATTTAGACAGACAAAGTGCTTCGAGTGTGATTTAGCTTGAGTGGTGTAAGTCGCACGCTTCTACAAGCTTCAAAATGACAGGAAAGATAATCCCATCAGGCAGTCTGTAAAACAGAACAAGCCTGGAGAGTGGTTTTCTTGTATACAATTACACTTAGAGACACAGAATTAGACAGAAGGGGATTCGGGAGCTGGAGAGGCTGAGAAAGGCAGCTGGTTGTGTCCTCGGCTCTGATTTTTTCACCGAGGCACCTTCCTGCAGGACAGCACGGCGCTGGCGGGGAAGGAGATGCTGCAGCCCTGCACAGGGGGTTTTCTCTGGCAAAAGGGCTTGGCTCAATTTTTGTTTGGGGAATGGGAACGTCCCCTGGAAAATAGGGTGCGTGAAAGTGAGTCCTTATATTATATTTGCTTTTGGTTTTTTGCGCCTCATTCGTCCTCTCAGAAGATCCTTTCTAAGGGTCACTCCTGACACTCTGACACCCAGACCTCTTCCTCCTGCCTCCCTGCACCCACGCCTCCCTCCCGTCCATATTCTCCTCTGCTTCCCTGCCTGTGTACAGCTGAGAAGTCTGGGGCAAGAAGCTTGTCGTGTTCACTCGTTATATTTGAATTGGCATAGCCGAGGAATTCCTTGAGATTTCTGTCTCTCACTGCCTACTCTGGGACCCTGTACTTCACAAAGCAGCTGCTGGCAGAAGGCACGAAATACAACTTAGGCTCACTTCTTGCCTTTATTCTTGTGCAAAAAGTTCCTGACTCAGTGTTGATTTTCTTGAGATGGTGTTTATTTAAATCAAGATAATAATCTTCCAAATATACCCTAAAATTATATAGCCATATAAATCCTGTCATAATATATTCAGTAAAACTGTCAGGTGATCATTCTTAATGTAAAATGAGACCTTTTCATTTCCATCCAGTCAGTTAGCACTAAATTAACTCCTTGGAACAGGCTCAGAGTCATTCATTTGAGTAAATACCCTGGTTATTTATTGAATATACAGAATTGTTGTCTGTCTCGGGGCTGGGAGATGGGACTCCTGTTCTTATCCCAGCACCAACACTGGTCAGTCAGATTCCCAGAGCCAATTGCTTAACTTTTATTTAGCGGAGCTACCAAAGGAATCTGCTCTAGGATTGCTGGACGCGCCCAAAAAAACTTGTGTTTGTACGTCCAGTGGTGCCCGAGCCCTGGCATCCTGCCCACGGCACGGCATCACCCAGCCTCGGGGAACACCTTCCTCCTCCTGGGCCTAAGGAAGGAGCCTTGCTTGGAGCCCCGCATTCGGCTTGCCAAACACAAATGCCAAATAAAAATAAATGAATCAATGAATCAAAATCCTGACTGTCCGGAACCGGGCTGCAAGGAGACACACTCACCCTGCTCTTCTGGGAGATCAAATTCACTACACAGATCAAAGACAGAAGAGGAAAAGCTCTTCACAAGTCAGGAAACAAAATCGCCTTGGCCTTCCTTTAAAGAAGGAAAGTTACTGGACCGCAGCCTGAAAGAACCAGAGCAGAAAGCATCAAAGGGGAGCTCTCGGTCGGACGTGGCTCTGCAAAAGGTGAGGTCTGCCAGGTACGAGGTGTCCAGCTTGAGCTGGAGAAAGCGCTCACAAACCATAGCTCCCAGACAGCATCCTGCCTACAGGAGCTCCATGTCCCCATCCCCTAGAAGAAATGAGATTAGAGTAAGGGAAAAAAATAATTAAAAGGCTCTAAAGGTTTATTCACAAATTCTTTGCAGTCCTGCAGAAAATGGAGGGTTTATACCTTTCTTATTCCCTTTGTGGATGGGTGCTGCAGGCTGAGCGGCAGAGGGATGTGTTCCCCACAGGTGAGGCAGCAAGTTCAGAGCTCAAACCGAAGCCTCCCTGCTGGCGTTTGTTTCCTGACACAGGGGTAACTGAGAAGTGCACCAAACTCTCCAGGGACCAGGGAGAACTGGTAGGCTTCAGCAGCGAGTTAAGCAGAATTATTTCAGGAATGTGTTAAATTTAGCTGTTTCCACTTTGGGGCAGAAAGAAGCAGATAACCTCTTCTTCACCTTTCCATTTCTGCTTGGTTTCATGGTGCTCCAGGGATGGGGTTCCCACTGCTGTGCAGACACAAGATGTGGAGCACAGGGTCCTAGAAATACACTCCAGTTTCTGTGGGAGCCCCATAGTAAGGTAACCTGTTGGGTTGGGAGATGCTTTAATAGACAAGAGACAGAGGGGATTAAAGTGGGGGATCAGCTGCCGGCAGTAAAAGTGGTGCCATGTGAATTTATCAGCACGTGGAAAAAGGGAGCAGCAACTGGAGGAAGGGAGAAAGCAGTTCCCTACCTAGAAGAAAAGGAAAGGTGCAAAGGGAAAGGATGTGAACAAACTGCACAGCATGGAGGCAGGGAGAAAGACCTTATATCTTTCAAGTCTGGGGGCTGCAGAAGTATGGTGACCCAGCCATCCCATGGGGTGACCTGCCCAGGACTCACAACACCAGGGCTGTGGTGTGTGCCCGAGGAGGACCACAAGATTGTAGGTACCCAGACCTCAGCAGGAAGGGCACCAGGGCTCAGCATGACAGAGCTGGAGCTGTTCATCTCTGTTTTTGCAGTCTGGTTGACCTGGGGCTATTTCGATGCCTAACTGGGATTTCTCGTAGTTTGTTTTATTTTAGTATGACATCGTTTAGTGTTTAAAGGTTACCTGGGTTAGAAATTTTACTGTTGTATTGATTGACTGGTCTTTTCTGTCTTGTTGCTGGAGATGAGAAGGAATTGAGAAAAATGCTCCTGATTCCCTCTCCAAACGAGAGAACTCTTCCCTACAGATGGCTGGGCAGCTCCTGCCAGCATTTTCTTTTCCTACCATCTTGCTATGTGCAAGCACACACGAAGGACATGGGCTTCTTCCATTACTACATTATATGCTTGGAACTCACATTTGCATGATGTTTAATGTTTCTGCTGGTGCAACTTCTGCTTCTGGATATGGGCAGCATGATTTAAAACAAAACAAAATAAAACAAAACACCAATAACCAGAGCGATTCTTTGGAGCAAGGAGTTTGGGTGGGGAAAGCATGTTGGGGACCACAGGAGGATGCTCCCTGTGGTGCAGCCTGTGTGTAGCCTTGCAAGCACCACTCCTGCTCTTACTAAGAGCAGAGCTGGGAACACGTGTTGGCAGGCAGAACATGCACGTTCATCCCCTGAAAGGTGGTGTAACTTGGAGACTGCCACATGCTGAATCCACGAGAGCAGCGGTTGCAGATTTGGTCCTTTTCTACTCTTTGAACAAGTCACGGTCCCTCATTGACCCAGATACTTTCCACCAGCAGTGGACGTGTGTGATCCTCCCAGGGAGGATGCGTTGACCCCACAAAGTGCAGCTGGGATGCTGCTGCCATATCCACCATCCCCTCCGCTGTGTTTATCGGTATCCGCATTGCTCCGTTAGCATTTTAGTGTTTCTGCAATCACGGTGATAAACAGCAGCCTGCGGGCACCTCTGTCCCTCTGCTGCACGGTGCCGTTTAATTCCTGTGCTGCAGAGCATCTCCAGGTGGGAGCTGGGCTGAGCCCCTGCAGCACCCACGGGGCGAGGAGGCAGGTGGGCAGCAGGCACGAGGGCCTGCCCCTTGCCTTTCTCTCTTTCCCTTTCTCACAGCACTGGAAAGCACAAATTCTGCTGAGATTAAGTTATAATTTAAGGCAGTGAACATGTGCTCTGCTGGCAGCTATAAAGATTCAAATCATAAAGTTTTACAGTGGAACGGTTTCTGTAAAAGCATCGTTAGAAAGGGGGAATCGTGCCTTTAATTCTTACGACTTATGGGGCTGCCTGGTTTGTTTGGGTTTTAGTGGTGCTCGGAGTGACATGGGGTGGGGTCCCAACCCCACCTTGCCGTTTAGTCAGGCCTTCCTTCCTGGCTCTGCTGTAACATTCAAGTGCCTTGAGAAGACCTGGAGATGTTGCATAGCTTTTGCTGTTTATGGGCGAGTTTAGGGACCCCTTGTGTGGAGTCAGCATAGCTCGTTGTAACATGATGTCCATGTTATCTCATCAGACTTGTATGGATCTCACCTCTCTAGGGTGCAGAATGCTGACCCTTTGGCTTTTTTGGGTAGTGGTGAGGAGGATGGCTCGGTGTGTGATGAGCAGTCATGGTGTGGGGACTGGGGAAATCTAGATACAAGTATCGTGAACATGTCATAAATGTGATGCCAAACCTTCAGGCAGGGTTAGGGACAGGTTGGTGAGCTCTGTCCTCCAAAGGATGGATTGATTAGCTCCCTCCATCTTTCAGACCATGAAACCAAGCTACCCCCCAACACTTGCTAGTACCCAAAAGGAGACAGCACCACATGTTGCCGCAGGTTTCAGCGCCTTTGCTTGGGGAGTGGTTCGAGAGGAGACCCTTCAGCAGGAATGGGCTGCCAGGGCTGGGCTTCGGTCCCACGCAGCAACCAAAAATCTGCAGCCTCTGCATAAGAGGCGAATGAATTAAAACATAATATGAATAATACAGTCAATACAGCAGCCATGAGTTGTTTATTTTTACGTTAAATTCAATGTGTTTTTGTTGCCCTCATATTTTGAGTGATCAATAGCGCAAAGATTTTCATATTAACAGCACTCGGCTGCATTGTGGAGGTGGGGGAAGCGGGCGGTTTTGGCAGCTGGGCAGACTTGTAAGCTTTTTGTCATCTCTTTGGGACGTGCGGCGAGCAGTCTGAGATTATGGCTGAGCATCGCAGGTATATGCATTTGGTGAAAGATCAGCAGTGAAATTGTTTCCAGTATTCCCAAGCCAGCTGTAATCTCCAGCCTTTGGAGTTAGCACCCCGCTGGGGTGAGGGGGCTGCAGCACACCTCTCCGTGCTGGTGTCCCACAGCGCTTCAGGAAGAGGAACATGCTGCTGCTGGGATGACTCTTGGTTCATCTTTCAGTTTTATTTATAAATTAAAGCACTTAAGGAACTTAGTGACGATGAAGACCTGTAGTGCAGATGGCCTGTGTGTGATATTTCGGGCTCCGGCCCTCGATGTAGGGCTGGATGCTGCTGGGTTTTGCAGCTGCTGGGTTACTGTGGGTGAAACCAAGAGGGGAATTCAGCTCTGCTGTACGTGGGGTTGGAAACAGGGGGATGTTACAGCCCACAGCAGGGCTTTGTGTGATATTGGCAATGAACTGGAGCAGGACACGGGGAAATAGGAACCTCCTGACCTTCTCCTGCAGGACAGAGGGACAGATGGGCCGCTGGGGTCCTCTCCATGCCCAGTGCATGGGGTGCAGGCACTTCACCTGCTGCACTGCGCGGTGCCACTGACGTCCCAGCTGGCTGCCAACAGCACTTTTCAAGCTGCCTGTCCTGGGACCGGGCATTATATGGCCAAATCTCGTCCCAGTGCCGAATCCTGCCCTCGCTGAGCCCACAGACCGGCAGGGTCAGTGGCAGTGACCCGGCGCTGTTGAACCCGTCCTCGTGCGCCTGGCCAGATCCGCAGGGCTCAGCAAGGGACAGCCCCGTCCCCGCTCGCTCAGAGCAGTGGATCGATAGCAGAGGCGGGTGATAGATGAGGAGGGTTAGGGATGGATAATCTGCTGAATTTACATGACCCAGGGTGGTCCAGGGGAGGCTGGGAGACTTTCAATAGGAGACAGAAGTTGCCTTAGTTTCCAGCTGCTGACTGCATTTTAAAAACATTGCGGGGCCTGTTTGGGTGGGTGGAGGAAGCTGCCAATTGTGAGCAGAAATGAAAAGAGGCATGTTTGCTGCCGGCCACCACGGCCCAGGCTCCCGACGGGGCTGGCTGGACGTAGCTCATGCTTCTGGGAGCGCAGGCAGGACGGGGAGGAAAGCCCTTGGGGTACCGCCGAGGTGCATCCTGTAGAGGTGTTGGCACACTCTGCTGGAAGCACAGGGTTTCAGGCCAAAAGCCTCCTGTTTCCATGGCTGTGTTAGCAAGCACATTATAAAAATAAACACCAGCAGCAAGTGAAAAAGCAGAATCAAAAGGCTGCACTTTAAAATTTAAAACAAATAAATAAATAAGTTCAGCTTTCCAGCCCCCTTGATACCGGAGAGTGGAGTTTTAGGGCTTAATCCCATAAGATGCTGCTAAATGCCTTCTGCCAGGAGAAGAGAGCATATGCCAGCAGCCAGCTTTCTGGGAGCACACTTCCCCTGAATTGAGGCTGCCCTGTAACTGTTTACAGCAGTGTCTTCCCTTTGTCTTTCTTCGTTTGATCTTTCACTGAAGCATCTGGTCCGGCCTGTGCTGGAGACACCACACTGGGCTGGAAGGACTGCAGGTCAGTTCTGCTGCCCACCAGTGACAGCTCTGGTGCCCATAAACTGCAGCCTCCCTGCTAGCCGAAGCACACTGCTGATGGAGTTGCCCGCTTTGATTTGAGCCTTTTAGCTTTTTCTGTAATGCGTCCATGTCATTTGGTCTCAGATTCATTTTTTTTCGTAAAAGCAATGTTTACAAAACCTGAAAGGAAAAAAATAAACAAAGAGTAATTTGAAACAAATATCTTCCCAAAGCCTTTAAAAATCAACCTTTCTCTTCCTCTTTCATCCACTCATCTTGGAGTTGAGGCCTTGCAGTACTCAGCAGTCTCAAAGATAAGGCACTACAGAGTGGCTGGAGGCAGAAGCGAGGGCAGCAAAGCTGTTTTCCATATGCAGACTGAACGCCTGATAGGAGAAAGCAAAATAAATTTTCATGGTTCTTTCTGCTGCCACAATCGCACAAGTTTCCAAAAACAAATATAGAGAGATAATTTTTAAAAATATATGATTTTCATCAAAGTGTGTTTCTTTATTATTTTACTGAATTAGACCCTGATCCTACAGCCAGATCTATTTTGGTTGCAGCTGATTGAGGACAATCTGGCTGCCTCTGACTCCAGGCAGCGTTTGCTATCTGCAGAGTCTCCTCTCAGTGTCTAGATGGAGAGCTGATGCCTTGGGGCAAAATGGTCGTCTCCTGCTTGAGGATGCCTGCCCGTGGGTAGAGCAGGCATTGCAGAGTGCCTGGGGCCAGAGCCCCTGTGTGGGTGGGCACGGGGCTGGCTTGGAAGTAAAGGTGTGAATCAGTTTTGTTTGTGTTGGCTGACCTAATGGGAAGGGACCATCTGGCAGTGATGGCCACGAGGAGAATGTACGCTCAGGAGCCCCTCTCCTGCTCCCACCAGAGGTGCCCAGCTCATCAGGGCGTCATATTTAAGCAGAGAAATGTTGTGAAGGCAAAACTTCCTGGTTTCAAACAATTCTGGGTAGCAGTGAAGACGAGATGCCCTCCTGCTCCCTGTGCATACAGCGTGCGTACACGCTGGCATACCTGTGTACAGGCACAGCATGTGTGTCTCCCATAAAAACATCACCAGACACACGTCCGGACACACATGTGCCTCGACCGGGCCCTTTGTACATTTGTGTTTATCAAATGGGATTAATACAGGGCAAAGTTTCCTTTGCTTTCTACTTCCTGACATTTCAGGGAGAAAAATGTCCTGCTGTAGCCTCAGTAAAATAACTGAGCGAATAACTTAAAGGAAAAATAAAAAAATAAAAAAATAAAAAAATAAAAAAAATAAAATAAATAAAAAAATAAAATAAAAAAACCAAACCCACAGCCCAGTATTGCTCCAGTTAAGGAATTAGCCTGGCTCGCCTTTGCAATAAAGCTCCTCTCCCTCGCTCGCTGTCAGTCCTGTGGCACCCTCCATGCTCTGCGTTTTAATTCTAGTCTCTAATCTCAGCCGCTCCTGTGATAAATTAATTGTAATGATAGAGGCCCCAGTTACGAGGTCTGCACCGTTTGCTTGTAATCTGAGCGACAGGTTTAGGGCCTGCTTTATTTAAGATGCGAGGGTAATTACATGGGAGTTAGCATATGCAGGCAGGGAGATATGATTCATTCTCCCAGCGACGGCCATGACACAGCTGTTTGTCGGATAAAATAGAGGAACCGTGTTGTTACAAAATGTTCCCCTTATTATACCTCATTAAAAACAAGGCTGCGATAAGTCAGACCTGGCAATGAATAAAATGTATTGCCCCCTGTAAAAGCTGATAGGGGAGAAAGAGGGTCTTCGAAGCAGCCTCGGGTCATTTATTTATTTTTTGTTCTCTTTCAGTCTCCCTTGTTCTTTCTTTCCCTCCGTAGTCCTGCCTTGCACAAGCTGCTGGAAAAAAAAAAAAATAAATGTTTTCTCTTTCTTTCTTTCTCTCTTTTTTTTTTTTTTTTTCTCTTCCTTTCTTTCTTTCTTTGAACCTGCCTGTGCCCTCCCCTTCTGGGAGCAATAGCAGATAAGGCAGAGTAGGGCCAACGGCAATTAGCAGAGGCTTTTGCACGGAACAAAAGGGGAGATTTGTTCCCACCGGCCCAACACGAGCTGTGCCTCTTCACCTTGCCCGAACGCAACAGGCTGGGAGAGATCTCTCTGCAGCGGGGCCTGCCAAGGCAGGTTGTTAAAAAAAATAAAAATCAGAAAAATTCAAAATAATACCAAACCATTCCCTGCAGGAGAGGAAAAAAAAATGTTTTTCTTTTCCTTTCCTTTTAAATCACCCCAGAAGAGCGAGGTGATTCTCTCCCTCTTTCCCTTTTTCATCCACAGAGAAGCAGTGAAAGTTTAAACAATAAAAGCAAAAAAGTGGGGGAAAAGGCCAGGAGTGACTTCTGAGAGCCCCATCGTGGCGAGATGCATAGAAAAGGTCTCTCTGAGCTGGCATGCCGGAGCAGATGCATAAATCCGTCGCCTCTGAGAGTGCTTGGGCGCGGGAGTTCAAAGGCTGGCTTTCACTCTTTCACCAGGGTTTTTTTTTTCTCTGCGCACACTTTAAGCTGTCAGACTTTGTGGGCTGCAGGCATTCCTGCTTATTTATTTATTTATTATCCTGGTGCCCTAAGGATGCAGCCGTGACTTTCGTTTTATTATTTTATTTCATTTTTTTATTCCGACGGAGACGGAGGAGTTCTGAAGCTGCAGCAGCGACAGCTCCTGTGTGCTCTGCAGGGCTCTCGGTTGGGCGAAAGTCACCGACCAGCTCCAGCAAAAAGTGCACGCCGGCAGCTGTGGCCTTTTGGAGCTGTTTGTATGGGCTGCATTAAACCAAATGACGTGTGCCTTGTTTTTTTTTTTTTGTTTTTTTTTCCTGGCAATTTTTTTTTTTTGAACTCTGATCAATATGTTCAGCTGCCTCCTCTCAGACCATTTGCTTCTCTCTTGCGTATGTTGCTTTTTCTCTTCTCACAATGGCTGAGATGAATGAATAAGGCTGATTGATAGATTGGCTGGTTTATTTTTAACTTAAGCTATTAAAGGAGATTTATAAAAGCATCATATTTTCTCTCCGGATGGATATTTAACTTATAAACACCGCAACATTTGACTAACAAGATATTGAACTGTGTTCGATTTGAAAATTGTATCTTAGAAATAACTTTCTGAGGTACCAGGAAGTAAATTAGCTGCTGGTGCCCAGTGCAGAGAAGATCAGATCCTGGTGTATATCCTGGGTTCTCCTGGTGTATACCTTTTGCCTCTCATGGCTTTTCCATTTTTTTTCCATGTCCAGGGGAAGTTTATCATTGGAAAAGTGAGTGCTGGGTTAGGGGCAGGATCAGGTGGTGCCAGTGATGATAGGAGCAGTGGTGTTGTGGAGCTGCCTGCATTTCCTGCAGACACTGGAAGGCGACTGTTTTAGCTTTTGGGAAGTTGGTGCCGGGCACTTGCAAAGAGTTCACGTCCTCTTCGCATCGCCTGGCTGCACGGGCATCGGGTGTAAGGACAAGGATGCCTCAGGAGACAAAATGCCCCAGGATGTGCCCCCATGCAAAAGTCTATAGACTGGATCTGTGGCTGGCAATGGTGCTGCAAGTTTTGAGACGAAACCAGTGCATTTTGAAGGCCACAGGCAGAAGGCGAGTGCAGCATGGCAGCCCTTGGACAGCTTTTCCTGAATTTAAGTTAACCCAATTTTTAAATTAATTAAAATTAAATTAGCTAATGTTACTATTTTAACTGAAGTTGGGTTAACCACACTTTGCAGACCTGCTGACTTGTCTCCTCCCTTCCCCTTCCCACTTCTGTATCGATCCTCTGTGCCAGTTCTCCTTTCCCGAGTAGATCTTGTTTACGGAGATGTAATGAAGTGTCCTATTTCCAAATAAAATCCAAAACAAGCAGGAGTAACGGTTCGCAGACTCAACCACTCCCCCACGTAATTTACTAAAATTAAAACTTAATCAAGCCAGGTTCACTCAGAGGTTTTGCATAATTTAGTAGTCTGTCTTGGGCAGCCGAGGCGCTGCACAGGCAGGCGGCTGACTCAGGAGCTGGCTCTGCAGGCAGAGCTATCACTCGGCACCACGAGCACCTATTGCTTTTCACTCAGGGGATCTCAGAGCTGCTTAAAGGAGTGAGCTGGAATCACTGCCTCCCTTTTTCCTGCTGGCGAGAAAAGCATCAGCTGCCCAGGCTGATGCTGTGAGTCGCAGAGGAGAACCTGGTGTCTGCACTGCCCCGTCCCTCATTATGCATCACATCAGCTGTTCCCAAGATTTTTAAAAGTGGATTATCACACCATAGAGGCATCTGGAGGAGGATATGTCTCTGCTGAGGGAAGCAACTTGCATTTTGCAGTCACATCTCCAGGGAACTTGCCACTTCGGAGCCCAGGAGCACTCAGTGTCACACAGGGACCACAGACTGGGGGTGTGTGGCCAGGTCGTGCTGGTGGCACCCACCCATATGACCTGGGCTCCTTTGCAGGAGGACACAGAGCAGGGAGGAGTGCTACCACCAAAGGTCTTGCAGCCTAGGATGGGAGGCTAGGTGCAGGGGCAGTGTTGAAGGGAAAGTGAAAAGGCTCGCTGTGTCCTGCTGGCCACACGGGGACTTCTCTACTGGCACGGCTGTTGAGGACTGCCCAGATGGATGAGGCTCTGAAGCCCAAGAGGAGCATCATTGCCTTTCTGAAGCCTTTGAGGGATGCTGCCATGGCGTAAAGGGATGGGTTGAGCTGGTGGGGTCGTCTTCCTACCCAACCATGCAGGAGCAGGGCTTATACAGGGGACATCTGTCCCCTGCTAGGGGAACACCAAACAAGGGAGGTGTCTGGGGAGGGGGCACAGTGATCATTTAGCCAAAGAGCCCGAAGAGAGCTCACCTCCATGGGAGGACCCTGAAGGCATTCAAGGTCTCCATGCCAAGCCATCAACACTCACAGGGCACCCAGGACCGTGCTGGAAGCCAGAGATATCATCTGGCATCGAGCTTAAGGATCACCCACAAGATGCCGGCTCCGAGAGAGAGGGGCACAGCAACAAAAGCTGGGGGTGTAAAACCAAATACCCCCCTGGCTCTCTCCCATCAAAATTCGGGAAGGGAGGGGTGCCCTCGGCCAGCCGAGAGAGGCAGGTGAGTAAATCACCAGCCCCAGCTCCATCGGCGGCGGGCCTTGCTTTGTGCGGCGCACAAAGGCCGGGAGTGTTTTATTTTTGGTGCGTGCGGGTGTGTTTTGGCGCGCGGGCCCCCCCGGCTGTGGGCGCAGGGCCCAGGGCCCCCGCGGGGCTGGTGCCCCTTGTCGCAGCCCCCCGGCAGACAATGCTGGGGGTGGGCGGGGGGAGGCCTTTGTCTCCCTGTTTTATACACTCTCTTTTCAAGGTGGGGAGGAGGGAGAGGGGCTGAAAAGTTTTTGAATTTCAATCAGGTTGGGCTTTGAAAGCCTTTGGCTTTTGTTGCGGGGAGAGGAGGGGAGGTTTACATTTCAGCTGAGCCTGGTGGATGGGCGCTGGGGAGGGGGCGGTGGGGTGGCGGTGGTGTGTGTGTGGGGGGGGGAGCAGTCGCTTTGGTGACATCAGTTTGGCTTTGGGGCTAGTCATCCAAAAAAAAGTGTCATCCCGGAGCTGGCAGGCGTCGCAGGGGGACGACGGGACGGTGCTGAGGCTGCTTTCCCAGTCTCTCCAAGAGGGGCACGTCCATCTGAAGTGCTGGGTGTGAAGCTGAATGGTGTCCCCGCGCAGCACCGGCCACCCCCCTGCCTGAGCCCCCCCTCGGTGGCAGCTTTGACTTGCGTAAGCTGGTGAAGAATGGACCCACCCATGCCTAGAAATCCGCCTCCTCCCTCCCTCCCTCCCTGCCCACCCCTTCTCCCCTTTTCTGAGCGATGAAATGGAGCAGATCTCACAGGGAGCAGCTGCTCCTGCCCCGCTGGCCGCCTGCCCCGCGCTCTGCGGGGTGACCCGGGGTGCCCGGTGCCCCAAGAGGTGCAGAGCTGGGATCTGGGCTTCCCAAGGTGGGAGCAGTTTTTGGAAAGGCTCAGATGGTGGTACACTGCAGACATGAGATCTCCAAGCCCATGGCCCCATGATGGAATGACCCCCTGGGCACCCCGTTGCCCCTTTCCCAGCATGGAGAAGATGGGGTTACTCTTATTGTGTGGTCTGGGTGAGAGGAGATGGATGCACTGCACCTCGTGGTCACCTCACCTTCATGTCACCTTCCTGCACATGGCAAACCCCTGGTCTACCCAGTGGCAGGCAGAACCTGTTCCAGCTCCCAGGGCCACACCAGGTGGGGCAGATGGCCTCTGCTCTCTTCTCTGTGGCTGCCCGTGACTCCCCCGATCAGCTGCCAAAGAGCTTATTCTCCTTTGTTTTGAGGAGGCTCATTTAAGAAAAATGCAGCTCTGTGCTTCCAAGAGCAGATCTCAGCTCTCCCAACGCAGGCTGTTTGGGTGCACACCTCTATATTGAAAACCAAACACTGCCCTCTTCTTCCAGTTTCCACAGCTCTTAATGGGATGAACTTTCAGTTAACAATGTGGAAGAGCTCACAGAGAAGAGAAAGAAGATGGTTTCAGATTACTATTTTCCATATTTGAGACAAATCCTTAATTTTGGATCAGACATCTCAATTCTCAGGTCATAGCAGGAGTGGGACATTCCTGGTCTAAAGAAAACAGAACTGGCATCCCTTGGGTTTTGATCAGAAATGTGTTACGGTTTGGAGGTGCACAGGCAGCCTGTGTGTGCTGCCAGACCAGCAAGCCCATGGCAGCAAATAAATTCTTCCCCTCATGGAGCTGCGAGAAGCAGCAGAGCAGTGGGATGAGAAGGTGTCAGGAGCAGGCTCACCTCTCCTCCTCCCAGCCCCGAGCCTTCCCCGCCAGCATTTGGAGGGCTCAGATCTCAGAAGGGAAGAAAAAAAATAACAAAGGTCAGAAATGTCTCCATGTGACCCCGTTTCATACATAGTGCCAGAATAGAGGACATCTCTTAGCTCTTGTAAATGGAGATGTCTGATATTTAAAAAATACAAAGATCCCATCTACTTTCCTCAAAAGTCAGAAGAACCACGACTTCAGTCCCGCCCCAGGACCTTTTTCTGAGCCTTATTTCTGTATAATTTGGGAGGAATTTCCACAACACAAAGAAGGGTTTGAAATGAATCACATTTCATCCTGATTTTTTCTTTTGAAGCTACTTGAGTCTATTCACAAATATGTGCAGCCGGACAAATCCCCAGGGGGCAGAGCCCAGGGGAGCTCACCAGCAGCCCCCCACAGCGGTGTGAGGGTGCAGGCAGTGTGAGGGGACTTGTCCATCTGTCCTTCCAGATTGCATTTGTACATTTCTAAGAACACTTCTGTCTCACCCCGGATCAGTCCTTGCCATGCAGTGATGTGCAGTATAAATCATATTTCTTAGAGTAGTTTTGCCATATGCCCTTGCTACCTAGTGCAGAGTTTTCTTGATCTGTAAAGCTACCAAAATTTGCATCAACTGTCTTCAGAGACTTAAAGTGGCTTCTTGGTGCTGCTGTGATGCTTGGTGCAGGACATGATTTAGTTTTTCCTGCTTCCCATCTCTGATGTAAGCCCAACACCTTCAGCTGGTGTCTGATCTGGAGGTGTCCATGCTCACCGTGCCCATACTGAGCTGTAAGGGTAAGTTTTAGAAATCAGTCTGAAGAAGAAAGTGTTGGTGGACACCAAATCGTTAGTGGACAGGGAGGGCTCTCTGGAACTTCGCTGTAGCCCAGGGATGTGCCTGCAAAGAAAGCAGTCTTCTACCTCAGGCAGATGTATCCCTGACCATGAGCAACTCTGGGAGTGATTTGAGGTTCTTGGGATGATCACAAAGTGCTCGACTTTCCAGCCAGATGTTGTCACTGCCTGCAGGACCACGAGGCGAGGAGCCCCACTTTTCACTGATCCAGGTAGGATCCGTGGCACTGGAGGTGCCTGCACCTTCCCTGGTGGCACAGGGTGGCACAGCCAGGGCGTGAGCCGGCATTGCTCAGAGAAGGGAGGTTGTCAGGAAGAATGGGTTCAAAAGAGCAACAGGTTGCAGGGAAAGCAGCTAAACCTTGAAAACAAAGATGTTCGTGCATGGAAGCAGTCCTCGCACCTTTGGGGGCAGATGTTGGCTCCTGCTAGGGCGGTGTGGGCGCAGTGGGGAGAGGTGGCGGTGGAGGAGAATGCGTTCCCTTTGTGCATTCACCTGAGCCATGGCTGGGGGAGCTCCTGCCACCACCCGTATTTACGTTCCTCTTTGATTTTTATCTATTTATGTCTCAATTTAAGGGAGGAGGGAGGGGATGTCTCCTCATCACTTCTTCTGGTGGGGCCTTTTTGGTTCGGGGCTTGCCTGCGAGTCCCGTGCAACTCCGTGTTGCTTTTCTCTGCTTTGAAAAAAACCCCACGCCTAATTTTTTCCTTTCCAACTGATCCCGGGGCCTGAGGTACCACCCAAAAATAAAAACGCCTCCTCCCTTCCTCGGGTCCAGCAAAGTCCTTTTCCCCTGTCTCCTGCAGCGCAGGTTAAGCCAGTGCCAGCTCTGGTCCCGGGAGATTCCCCTGCAACCCCCTCTTGCCTCGCTCCGTCGCCGGCAGCTTTTTCATTATTTATTTAATGTCTTGTACCGTAAATAATGGTGACTTTATGGTTATTAGGAACGGGTTAAGGTACATGCGGGCAGCACCAGGCTGCCTTCAAAAGGAACAGGCCCGGCATAAAATGTTGCGATAATTGCTTTACTGCTGAGTGCTTGGTCTTTATTTTGTGTCCGATTTGTCTCTTAAGCCAGCGTAACATTCTCCCCGCTGCAGGAGAATGCAGAGAGCAAATTGAAGGTCTGAGCGTGAACAATGCAACATGGTGCACTGCTGGGTTTTTCTTTTCTCTCCTCTTTCTTCGTTCCTCTCTCGACCTCCCTCCCGTCATCCCTGCTCCCCTCCCCCTCCAGCCTCCTCTCCCTCCTGGCCTCTCCGGCTGCCCGGCCTCCCCGCACCCAGCTCGCCGCAGGTGAGATCGCGGGCAGCAAGGTGCCGCATCCTCTGGGAAAGCAAAGAAAAAAATTATAGATAACGTTGGAAGGCACCTTCTTACACGAAGCCAGGCGTGCCCTTCAGGCTCCATCCCCAGCACGTGTCCCAGCCCAAAATAATGACCTCCACTGATGGTGCCCACATGCGCAGCAGTCAAAGATGCTCCTGGGTGCCAAGGGGGAGGCAGCAGGGAATAGGGCACGGAGGCAGGTGTGGTTTTAAACAAGGTGCTGGGGCTGGTGAGCGTTTGTGTCATCCCACCATATGTGTTAATTGCCTTGTCAGGAGTAATTAAATGTAGAGGTGTGATCCTTCTGAGGTGGAGGTTCCCCTTCCCTGGTGAGGTGTACTTTTGGCAGCAGGGCTGCACCCGGAGGGGAGGGGACACCCCATGCCAGCCCGTGTGGCACTGCAGGTTGGTGCTGGGCTGCTCCTGCGTGCTCCTGGACCTCATTTCTCCAGCCTGTGAAATGGCACCATGGTCCCCACCCGCCTGGTGCTACCAGTCTCCATCCAGCTATCCATGAAGACCTTTCCTGGAGGAGATCTGCTTGGAGCCTCCTGCCTGGCCTCTGTCCAGTGGTTGCAGCTTCTCATCTGATGTTACGGGCATGGAGAAATCTCTGTGTATTGACACGGCCTCACGGGCTCCTCTGGGGGGCTCAGGTCTCCTTCCTGGTGGTGCAACCCCCTCTGGTTGGGAAATCGGCAGTGTCCTGACCATGGGGCATGTGCTGGCGTGGTGGGATGGGGCGATGAGACTAGCCTGGTGCAGAGAGCGTGAACAGCCCCTTCCCTGCCCACTGCTGGTGCTTTGGGGGGCAAGGCAGCATTTGTTCAAAAGGAGGATATGGAGCAATGGGGTTGATTGTAAAGGAGCCCACAGCCTCCTCCTGGGTGCCCAGCCAGCAGTCCTCAAAGATGCACAAAATCTCCTTTGTTTGAGCTCGGACCTTTCTGCTTTGGCTTTTCTACACCTTATCCACCTGGTAGATGGCAGTCAAAAAATATCCCCCAGACACACGTCATCTTTGAAAAAGATTAGGTTTGAATTTTGGTCAGGAGTTGAGATTTGGCCATTATATCAAGCACTGAGAAGTTGATACCTGCAAAACTTAAACTCTTTGCTTTGCTCCCTCTCCTCGCCTTAGTTAGAGACACGATGCTTAGCAGGAATTAAAAATGAGACAGCTTTGCCTTCCCCAGGCCTCTGGAAAATAGCTTGATTAGTAGAACAAATTATTACACAAAAGCAGGTTGTTTTTTTTCTCTCTGCGAGGAGCAAGGAGTTATTTTAATCAGAAAGTGCTAATCATCAATTTGAGCTTAAGAATCAATGGGTTGTAGCCCTGGCAAAAAAGAAATCAATGCTGAAAATCTGACCCGTGGATGGGCTGGGTCCCCTTTCTCACACTCCCACCTGCCTCCTGCCCCCCGCCCTCCCCGCAGCGCGGCCGGGTAATTAATAAGGCATAAGGGGAAATATGAATGAAGCGGGCTGGGCGAGAGAAGGGCGAGCGGGAGGAAGGATTTGCTCCGTGTGTCTGAACAGCTTTAATTAGCTGTGTCTTAGTCTCTTTAGCTTGGTTGCTTGTTAGGGTAATCCAGTTAAAGAGGCTGCCTTTCATCTGGGCGCAGAGGACGGTTGAGCTGCTGAGCGCGGGGTGGTGCAGGCGGCCGGGAGCCGAGGCCACCCCAAACCCCAAATGCGATTGTTCCTACAGGCTGCCGCCTTTAGAAACAACTAAAACAACCCAACTCCAGCGCAGACCTCTCGCTAGCCGCGAAGTCAGCGGTAAAATGGCCAATGTGCTTCTCCGGGCTTAATGTGTCCTGTTTTCTGACCCCGAAACGTTTTCTTTATGAAAGGATCAAGTTGGGAGCATTGTCCCAGCGCCTTGAAAAGAGCTGCACAGAATGCTCTTTTGTGTTAAGTTGCCTTTTTTTTTTTTTTTTTTTTTTTTTTGAGCCACTGCCTGCTGTGTTTTTTTTCCTCCCCCTCCCTTCTGCGTGCTGGGGGGAGAGGCTGGGACGGACAGTGATACAGACAGAGACTGTCTTGATGAACCATCTGTGCCACAGTGTAATCCAGTGGAGCTGAAAAATTAAACAGCATTTTCAATTAACTTTCTCACTCTGGCTCTTTTTTTTTTTCTTTTTTTTTTTTTTTTCCTTCTTCTTCTTCTTCTTGGGTACAAGTTTTATTTTAACCCCTTGAAAGCCATTGGGGTGGGGAGGGCAGCGGACGAGGGGGCAGCCGGGGCAGGGCGCATGGAAAACCTCACACCTGGAATAAAAAGAGGGGTGTCTGCAAAACCCTGGGACCGGCCGGGGACTGGGCAGAAAAGCGTGCAATTTTGGAGTGAAGGGGCCACAGGGGAACTTCTTCTTCCTCGGTTAAAAGAGTGTGTACTCCTTTAAAAAATGACAATGGCAGCTTTTGCTTACTCTTGTTGATATAACCTAGGATGTTTTCATTATCCTGTTTAAGTGGGGTTTTTCCCTCCCTTTGACTGTAGCCTCAGCGCTATCTTGTGGCAAGGAGTCCTGGGGTTAGCTCTGCACTGTCCATAATTATCACCTCTTGATCAGCTTTAAGTGTTTTTTTTTTTTTTTTCCATTCATCTTCATTTCTTCATTTCATTTCCTTCCTCCAAGTAGGGGTTGTTTTATTAAAACTACTGTTTTGCGCATGTCCTTCATGCCCATTTTTACTTGTCCTCTACCAAAATGGGACGGTTTGGGAAGCAGGACATGCCGGGTGGTGGCGTGGGACCCCATGTCCCTGCTGCAGGGGACATGCGTGTCATTCCCCACCAGTGGTTAACCCAGACCCCAGAGGCCCATTTGCTCCCTCCAACACCCAATGCTTTGCATTGCTCAACCCCAGTCGTGCCTCGTGATGCCCCCAGCTTGTTCAGTTACCTCTGAACAATTTCTGTGGGGTTTCGGGGAGCAGCTCGCTGTCAGCCGTCTGTCCTGATTACAGCTGACCCCATATTTTGTGCTGCTAAGATTTTGGGGAAGAACACTGCCTTTTTCCCACTGATGGCTCCAGCTATTTTAGGCGCTCAGTACTTCCCAAGGTGAACTTCATCGTTACTTGATTTTGAAGGGAAAATGAAGCACGAGGAAGAAAAAGGGACCTACCAAAGGTATCTCCAGGTGTCATAGCTGAGTCCACCGGCTGCCCCCTGTTTGCAATGGGGCCAAGCTGCTGGTCTGTGGGAGGGGATCCAGCCCTTGGGGTCTCACATCCCCTCTCTTGGGTCTCCTCTGGGCCTGGCAGTCTGTTATGGGCCTGGGGTATCACTGCTCCAGCTCTTCTCTTGCCGGTGTCCCTGCAAGGCTCTGCCCTGCCTGCAGCGGGAGCAGGCTCAGGACCTGATGGCTGGGGATGAACAAGGGGCAGAGCTGCCTGCAGCAGCACCCCGGTGCCCACCAGGGATGAATGCAACCCCCCTGGCCCCCAACCACCCCCTGGTCCCCTCTGGTGGGCAGGCAGCCCCCCAGTTACCAGGGGCTGCCTCTGGCACGGCTTGTGGGGTGGGGGGAAGGATGCTGGGCAAATTGCTTCGCCGCGCATCTCGGAGCAGCCCTTGATTCAATTTAAACAAAAACAAAAGGGGGCTTGGTGGAAAGCGGGGGGCGGTTGGCGGGCGCAGGCCCTCCTCTGTGCCCTGCACACACAGGCTCGCATAAGTGACAGCTCAGTGGGCTGCTGCTGGGGGCTTTCATTGCACTGGCCCAGCCTTTCGCTGGGGGAAGCCAAAGTGTCTGTCACTGCTCCCCCCCCTCCCCGCCTTTTCTTTTGCTTCCCCCTTTTCTTTCTCTCCCTCTCTCTGCAGAGGAATGGGCGAGACCTTTGCATTCAAAGGGAGGATGGCTCTGTGAGGTCTCACCGAGGGTGGAAATCGCTTTAGCAGAGATGATGTTTCTTTGTTTAGGGGCAAATCGCGCCCCGCCGCTGCCACTGCGGAGCTGCCAGATGCTGTCAGCTGCAGGGGGTCCCCAGGGACGAGGAAGGGCTCGGGCCTGGGAGGGGAGCTGCTGGGTTAGCACTTTTAAATGGGACACAAAAGGGATGCCGGGGGGAGCAGAGGAAGGTTTGGGAGATTTGTAGCCGGTGCCTGGGGAACTGCGTGCGAGCAAGGGCCCAGAGAGGTGCAGTGGGGCGGAAGGGACGTGAGCTCCTTCCTCACATCTCCACGTTACTGCCAAGTGGGGCCTTCCCCTGGACACTTCGGGCTGAGCTTCTGCTCTTACTTGATACCACATAAGATTCTCAGGCTGTTTCCACCTCTGGTCTTGACTAAAGTGGAGCCCTAGGACTGAATTCGCTGACACCAGGGGATGGCATTTCAGCATCCCAGGTCATTTGTTTTACCAGAGCTACTCCAAGCGTGTCCAGCTCTTACAGCAGGCTGGGGTAGACCCTTGGCTTTTACATGGGCCTCGCACAACATGTGAGAGGGTAGGATCATGGAAGAGCAGTGAATGGCGTCAGGGTAGATATAGGGTGCTGGGACATGTGGCGATGAGTGTGATGGGGCAGAGCCTCCCATTGCTCTCCCCAGCAGTGTGAGCACTGATTAAGCTGCAGGCAACAGCAGGCACTGCTCCCTGTGCCAGCATCCCATGGGGAAGCAGGTCTAGAGAGCACCAGTGGGGCTTGAGAGCATGCCTAGTGTCCCTCTTCTGATATCCAGGCGTGTGTCTTGGCCAGCTGGGGCTGTGTTTGTGGTGATACATTCTCCTGAGCATCCAGGACGAGGGTTGGTTCCAGATCACAGCTCTTCCTCTGGCAAAAGAGCAGCCTCAGGACTCAGAGCGTGGTCTTTTCAGCCCTCCACAGCCACTCGTCCTTTCCGGGCATGGTTCTGCACAGCAATCAGGTCCTCGTGTGCCCAAGGGTGCTTTCACATCACACACAGGCTCCCTTTGGGTGAAGAGGCTGGTCGGTATTTGGGATCAGAAGGGGTGGTTGCTTTATCAGCAGGTCACTGTTATCCACACCAGAAGGAGCATGATGTGCAAGATGAATTTTGGCAGGTGTTCTACTCCCAGTGGTTTTTCTCCCTTTCTCTATTCCCAGTGGCAGAGTCAGGCTCATCACGGGTCTGCATGGGCAGAGGGCAAGGGGAGCAAATACCTCGGTGAGGGGTGAGGGGAGCCACCCATTGGGGTAACCCATGGGGTCCTTCATGCCCCTCGGCTGTGCTGAACGCTTCCTCTCGGTCCCTTTGGCAACCTCAGAGTTAAAAACTTTACCAGTTTCTTTCTCTCTCTTTTTCCCTTCCTTCCTTTTCAGAGTTGACAGGGGCAAAATAAAGGCTTTATTTTTTTTAAACAATTTTGTTCCTTCTGGGAGTGATGGAGCGAGAGTGAGTGAAGATTATAGCTCTGTGTGCCGAAGACCTTCATAATGGGGGGAGAAGCAGTGACATAATGGGAACCTAATGGCAGTAATTGGCCCTGGTTTTGACAGGGCCTATATCACAGCTCAGGAAAAAAAGAGATGTTTAAAGTAAAAATTTACACAAAATTATACGGTTTGGGGGGTGAAAACGGCTGTTTGGTTTTTATCTCTCTTTTTTTTCCCATTCCTCCGGGGACGTTGCCTCGCGCTGTGTTTGTGTCTGTGTGTGTTTTCGTGTCCATCACTTAATCAAAGTCAGGCTGCGGGTCCCTGGACAAGAGCCCTCCGCGCGGCGCCCCGCTTTGCCGAGTGCTGGGTCAGGCGCTGCAAGCCGGGGCTGCCGGAGCCTCCTGCAGCAGAACTGGGATGGGGGCACCCAGGGAGAGCCCTCCCAGGCCCGGCTGTGCCATAGGAAAGCGAGGAGCTGATCAGCAGAGGGGCTGCAGCTCTCCTTCCCTTGCTGGCCTGGATCTGTGCTGCCACATTGCAGTGCACGCTCAGATCCTCCCCGATGTCCCCCATCATCTCCCAGGTCTTTTCTCCAGCCTCCCTTGCACATTCCCTTGCTTGTATCGAGTCAGTCAGGTTGTTTTCCTATTTGTGCTAACAAATCCCATGTGCTGAAAGACTGCACCCTGCAGTATTTCAGCCAAAAACTGACCCCAGGCTTGGAGATGTGGCTGGCAGCAGAAGCTTGGAGCTGCTGCACCACGAGCACTTGTGTCTCTGTGCAGTTTTACATACACTGCGTGGGGTAGGGGTTCAAACCTGTACAAGACCCTGCACAAGCCCTCAAAAAGTGCATACAGATTGTGGTGTAAGCAGGCTGAGATTAGATTTCTTTTCATTTGGATCACAACGCTCTTTTAGAAGATATTTAGATGTTTCTAGAGTTGTAATTTTCTCTGTGTTAGAGCTGCTTGAGGCTGGATTTAGCACAAAGAGCTGCTCAAAGTGTTGAATTGGGATGTGTGCCCATGTGCTGGTTTGTTGCTTAAATAGGTTCTGGTTATTCCTCATTCTCCTGATGCTAGGACCTTTAAGTGCATCCAGTAAATAAGCTCAAGGCTCCCCAGGCCCATCACCCAGTAGAAGTGGAGCAATATTCTTCAAGGACTGACTCTGAGAAGGCAACTTGGATGCATGAGTGTACATTTGTCCCACAGGAGTGGCCAAAGGGGGCTTGCACAGACGCTGTGCCCCCATTCTGACCAGAACGAAACCAGTAGATTTGCAGCAGTACAGTCAGAAAGAGACAAGGAGCTTATAGCAGGATCTCAGTGAAGACGCCCGAGGGCTGCTGTTACACCTCTGTGTTAAGGGATCAATAGTCATTTGGACCAGCAGAGAACTGACTAGTGTCAGAAGATGTCAGAAGTAGCTGGGTGGGGAGCTGTGCGCCACGAGCTGGGCAGGTGAGCAGGGCTTGGCAAGCCTGCAGGTCCCAGGTGCCTGCTCTGGTGTGATGTTTTAGGAATAAATAAGTGCATCTCCTCCAAGCTGCGAGCAGTTGGCCGTTCTTCAACACAAGCAGTGGCGACACAGAAGCTGTGCCTTGCCCACGGAGCCCAAGCAGCTGTTTTCTGTTTCGATGCATCGCCTCCTGCAGAGGTCTGGTCTTCCCTTGGCCCCACATCTCCCTGGGGAGGAGGACGTGCTTACCTCCGGTTTGGAGCTGGAAATGCGATGCCCCAGCACCTGTGCTGGCTGCAGGAGGAGCCGCCAGCCTAAAGGCAGAGCCCTGCCACAACCCTCCCTGCACTTGCTGTGCGTTCCTGCGGGGTGCCTCTCTGCGCGCCCCTCTGGGGGCATGCGGACGTGTGTGCTTGTGCGCGTGCACCTGACTGACCTTAAACAAGTGTGCAAAACTCGTTTGCCTCCCCGGCTCAAAGGCAGCAGAGCCACTCAGGACCTTGGGGGCAGGGGGAAGGCAACATCTGTTCAAAAACCAAACAGTGCCTCCTGCTAAATGGCCTAGAAAGCTCCTGTGAGCGGGGTCCTGGGTGGAGACTCCAGCGCTGGGAATGTTTTGTCTGGAGGAGCTGGGATCGGAGGTGGGTGTCCGTGGGGGCTCCCACATCCTGAGAACGAGCCACATCTGGGGAAGTCGTTTGGCTGGTGCTGATGGCTCCCTGAGCGCTCTTGGCTTTAATGACTCGTGGTGCCGCAAGAAGTGGCCCTGTAATGGCCATTCCATGCCTGGCCACGGGGCGCGTGCGCTGCCCCCACACCCGTCTGTTTTTAACCCCCCCACCAGGGACCAGCACCTTCCTCTCCCCCACCGCCCCGGGCAGGGCCACCTGGAGCCCCCAGCACCCTGGGGAAGGGCCTGGGGGATTTGCAGGTTGCAGCAAGGGGTGCTTCTGGTGGGCAGCCTGGCGCTTGTTCTGCTCCTGCTGCACCCATCGCCAGCACGGGGTCAGCGTGGGTTGTCCCTGCCTGAGGCGGGGTGGGGGGATTCGTAAATCAGACCCGCTGCGTGTAGTGGCAGGGGAAGGAGAGGGAAGGAGGGCACCCTGACCTCAGAGCAACAGTCCTGCCGGTTTCACTGCCGGAGCTGCATTTTCAGAGGATGTTTTTCAGCACGATGCTGTGCTGCATTGCCTGCAGGAGGGGTGGCTGAGCCCCAGCACACCAGCACTGGGCTTGCCTGCTGGGATTCACCTAGAACTGAACACCCCAAGCATGGCCCTGAGCTCGCAACCCTCTTGCCCATGTAGCAGAGAGGCAGGGATAGCATTTGTCCTCCCTGTCCCCACCAGACCGCTGGAGGTCTCTGTTCAGAAAGCCCCCACGTTGGATCTTGCAGACATCAGGACCATCCTGGCAGTGCAGCACTGGCCTGGACCTGTCCCTTTGGCCATTCCCAGCTCTGTTCAGAAAGGTGAATGGGTGGGAAATGTGCCCCTTGGACTCATCCTGCAAACTAGCAATAAATTTAATCCAGCACTTCCCCTGTGATGGTGAGTGGAGCTCAGTACTCCAGCAAGAGTTCAGGTTCTCTGCAGTTGGTGTTTTGGGGTAATTCCCCTCCATTCCTGGCCCCACTCCCTAACAGGCTTTGATTTAAATCCTGTCTGCTATGGCAAATCTAAGCCAAAACTTCCTTGACTGACCGCTGTCTCCTGCTGACTGGTGGTGTCCAGTAGCCGTGGTACTCACGTGGCTTTTTTACTGCCCAAGCACCATCATTAATCCTCCCTGGGAGGGTTTTGGTGGGCCTCAACCCACTCTCTAGTGCCTGTGCACACAGTGCTGGGACTCCGCTCTCCTCCCTGTTTCAGCCTTGGCATGGAGGCTGAAGCCCCAGAGGAACCAAGGAGAGTGAAGCTGGCACCGTGCAAGGTGTGCATCCTGCTGGTCCTGCTTGGAGCCTTGGAGACTGCTGCTGTCCCCACCAGGTTCATGGGACTGGTGGTGGGCTGGCCCTGATGAATTGCTTTGGTCTCCCAACCCCAGAGAGCAGAGATTATGGCAGCTGAGCACCCACAAGTCATGCCATGGGTGTGCACAGCATTCTCCAGGCACCATCTGCAAGGCAGAGGGATGGAGATGGGGTCAGGGCTCTGCTCCCTCGGTGCCTCCATGAACCTTCTCCTCGGTTGTGCTGATGTGAGGGTCAGCAGCAACCTGTCCCCACCCTTACCATGGTGAGAATGGCACGAAGGACGGTGGTCATCAGAGTACAGATGCAATTCTGGAGATCAAACCAACCCCTGTTGTCTATCCCTCTTCCTCTCCTCCCTCCCCAGTGAGGACCCCATCCCTTGGTGCCTTCTGGTGCTCCCAGCTTCCCCCCCAGCCCCCGGAGGAAGGCTGCACATCCCACCAAACCCACCCCAGAGCCCATCTCCGAACCGTGAGGCTCCTGCTCGGGCTCTGGCATCCGGTGCCCGGCACTGGCAGCAGGCTGTGCCGCTGGGGAGTGCCCCCCCGGCCGCCCCCGCCGCCCGCGCTCATAAAGCCGCAGGTGTGGGATGTTTGTTATTTAGTCTGCAGCCTGGTATGTGACAGCTTCTTTTCTACTCGGAGTGGTTTCAGATAATTAGTACATTACGATTCCCCCACCTTGAGTGGGGGAGAGGGGAGGGGGGCAGCCCACCCTCAGACTACTTGTAATTTCACATCCTGTGTTTTATGGACCCGAACTGTTCGGGGCGGGGAGCGGGATGGGGGGGGGATCAGAGAGCAAGCAGCGAGTCCTTCCCCCACCGTCACCATCCACCAAACCCCGGGGTTGTTAGGGTGGCCAAATGTTATTTTGCACTGTTGAGACCAACTTCATTCAGCGATGTTTGTTTTCTTTTTTTTTTTTTTTTTCCTCTCTTTTTTTTTTCTTCCTTCTTTTAAGCCTCGGATGCCTTAAAAAGGGAAGAATGAAAAACAAGATGCTCTTTCTCCCAGCCTGTCCATACTCCCCTCTCTCCCTTTTTATTACACGCTTATCGCTTCTTTCCCTCCTGCTTTTGAAATTGATTTCCTTTCCTTTCTCCCCTATTCAGGGCCTAAACGCTGAATGTTCGATATTTCATTTGAGGCCGCTAATCGCATTACCACCCTTGACGTTTTACAGATATCATATTATGGGCGCAAATTTGGCAAATTATTAGCGTTGTAATGTATAGCTTGTCAAAGGTATTTAAGACACTAAGAGCCCTGGGCTTATCGGGGTTAGCAGAGAGCTCTCGTTGAGCTTTTGAAATGCAGAGAGCCGGTTATAAAACACACTGTGACTCTCTTTTCAGCTTGTAAAAAAAAAAAAAAAGAGAGTGTGAGAGAGAGAGAAAGGAGGGGGAAAAATATCATCCGTCTATCAGGGGCTTCCAGGGCTGATAACAAGCAAAATTCTTCTCTGTGGGTTTCACTGGAAATGTGAGAAGCTTTTAAAACATTTCACAAGCTGTCTGGGAAAGAGGAAAAAATCTTTATTGAAAGGATGTAGCAATCTTTTTACCGAGGTCTATTTATCTCCTGGGAACAAGCTGTAAGTAGGAGTTCCCCTCCCGGTCACTGGAGGGGTTCGGGGAGGGATGCAGAGTGGGGTCCCCCGGTGCTGCCCCATTCCCTACGGGGGTCCTGCTGGGACACTGGGGACAGCGGGGTCTGGAAGAGGGTCCCCGGACCCTTCTGCACTGGGATGCTCACTGCCACGTCCTGGTGCCCATCGGGGACATCAGCGGGCACCAGCTGGGGCGGAGAGGGGATGCTGATGGGACAGAGCAAGTGCTGGCATTCACATGGTGGCCTTCTCCCAACGGGAGCTGCTGCCTCTCCCATCAGTTTATTAAAAAGGTTTGAAGCCCCCTTCGTGCCCTGTGGGGGATCTGTGCCTTCCCTCCCCGCCGAGGTGGAGACGGGAGCGTGTGCGCGCTCTTCGCCCTCTCCTTTCAGCCCGGAGGAGGAGGAGGGGGCCCGGCAGCGCTGGGTCACATCTTGCTCCCAATATTGTGATGCTAACAAGCTGCGGGGTTCGTCGAGGCGAAGAGGGGCTCTGGCAGGCGCAGGGAGCGCTGGGGCTGGCGTGATTCACTCCCCGCTGGCAGCAGAATGGATATCATGGGCTTGTTACGGAGGGAGCCCACCACCGAGAGCTGTCAGTCCTGCCTCCGCTTGACAAAAACAAGCCATAAATAAGCAAATGCTTCACAGCGAGGGGCTTGTGTGTGTGTGTGTGTGTGTGTGTGTGTGTGTGTGTGTGTGTGAAAGGGAGGGAGAATGGCTGCGTGTGAAATCCCCCGGTGGGGGCTGCGTTTGTAACCCCTGCTTGCAAGGGGGAAAAAGCGCCTGATTTATGCCGCCGAGCCCCGGTGGAAGAGGACGTGTGCCTCCCCATCACCTCTGCTAAGTGTCGGGAGACACGGCCGGGTGTGTGCCAGACAGTGCACGCCCGGGCAGAGCTGTGCCAGCACCGGGCTGTGCAGGAGTGCTCCAGCCCTTTGTGCTGGCGAGGCTGCGGGAGAGGTTGCTGGGGGTCCTGCTGCAGGGGGGCTTCACTGGGAGGGCAGGGTGGGATGCTGAGGTTGGCAGGAGATTTAGAAGTGCCTGGTGCATACACTTCTGGGCCTGGCTGCAAGGCACGTGTGTGGGGAAGATGCAAAAGTGGCAGGTTGGAGGGGTGTCAGCGCTTTGCTGTGCACACAGCATCTTGGAGCAGGGTGAAGTGCCCGTCAGGTGGAGTGAGCTCTACCAGCACCTGCCGAGGCAGGAGGATGTGCAGCCCTCAGGGACAAGGAGCAGGAGTGCCCGGGGCAGGAAGGGTCTGTGGTCTTGTCACAGCTTTGCTGAGAGGGACCCCAAGCCTGTGCCCCTGCACGTGCCATGGGATGGCTGTGGCATGGATCTGGGGCAAAAATATCGGCCACAGCAGTGCCTATCCCTGAGAGGTGCTTGCAGGCTTCCAGAGTGGTACTGGGGAAAAGGAGGTGCAGCAGGATTTGGGTAGGGCTCTGGGCTGGCTTTGGCTCCTCTGACAGATTTGCCTCATTGCAGGCAAATGTGCTGGGTGAGCCCTTTCCATGTCAAACGGAGCTGCTCATCTACCTCGCAGCACCAGCTGTGGTCCTTCTGCCTTAGGCACTGCCCTGTCCTCGGTTGGCTTCTCTGGTTTGAATTCCTTCCTGCTGCTAGGTCTAGGGCTGTGGTAGATCCCTGTTGGCTCCTGGGACTCACTGGGAACTAATTATTCCTGCTTATCCAGATATTTAAGTGTAATCCATCTGCTGGTGAGCAAGAGCTGCCCCCAGGCATCGGCACAGCGAGGAAAGAGGGAGAAGGTGATGTTGGTGTGCAGGTGGAGGTGAGGGCATCAGGCAGGGTTTGGGAAGGGGCTGGACTGTGGGTCCCACACAGCCCTTCTAACCCCCAATCCATCCACAGAGTTTTGGTAATGGCTGGCTCAGTTATACCACCCCTGAGGGAGGGAGGAAAGGTGTGTTCCCACCTGCTGCATGCTCACCACGTGCTTCCACAGGGACAGATCCTGCTAGGGAGGAAATATTTTAATACTGATGTTAATGTAGCTGTCCAGGAGGCATTGTGACACCTCATAGATGTCCTTGGACAGGGCTATGTATGAGTCAGGCTAGACCACACCAGCACCACTGGTGGCACTGGTGGAGGCAAATCATCCAGTGGTCCCCGTGGTGCAGGAGCCCGTGGGGAGGCTGGGACCACCATGTCCTTTCCTCCCCATCCAACCCCAGGTGTTGAGAGCCATCAGGGGTCCAGTGCCCCAGGGAAAAGCGGAGCTCAGGCTGAACAACGATGTCTCAGCTCAGTTCAGGAATCAGGACAGCTGCTACTCCAGATTTGCTTTTGGTTTACTCCCAATTGTCCCTGCTCCGAGTGGCAGGAGGAGCTGCCTGTGGCTGCAGGGCTCTGGTCCCATTTCCCTGACAGGCAGAAGTTCGTTCGATTTGAGCGTGGAGCCCTGGGCTCCCCTTGCCTCCCAGCCTCCTAGGGATGCAGCATTCTCCCTCTCTCATGCGAAATGGCGCATCGGTAAGTGCTACTTAAGAAAACACATGTTCTCCCCCTTGAAAGCAGCCCCCCCACTCCCCCCTCACACCAACACCTTTCTTTATTCGACCCAAACCTCACCAAGGGGAATTTGCAACAACTGCGGTGATAAATCCGCCCGCAGATAATTGGCAAGAAAACAACACTTGTGCAGTATATAACGTTTTATGGTTGTTTCATGTACTTTATTATAATACTAATGAGCAGTTATATATCAGGAGCTAACTGCACGCCGGATTAGCTTGTTAGCATGATATGAAATGGCAGAGCAAATAGTCCAGTCCCCCTCACCCGCGCGCCCTCCCCCTACCTCTCATTCCCATTTGCACTGAGTAATTAGTATGCAAATTAGACCCCGGGACCACACAAGTTCTAGTATATTACAAGGGCTTTATTATGCTCTTGTGAGTAGATGATGGAAGCGGCCCATGACAGTGTTTATCTCACTACCTCTCTCTCTTTTTCTCTCTCGCACACATTGGCAGAGAGTAAACACACACTGAGCTGGGCCCTGTACCATTACGGCTCCCTGAAGATGCCACCAGCTTGCCTTTATCCCGATGACCGGAGTTAAGAGCCTCCTCTGGAAACACCATAACAATGATGTTAATAATAATAATAACCCCGATGATGATGCTGGAGCTAAGAGCAGCCTTGGCTCCGGCAGTCATGGTGATGATTGCAGGAGCAAGGAGAAGGATCAGAGCGAGGCAGAGTGAGCTCTTCATCACCTGGGGCATGCTGCAGAGGAGTGGGGTTTGGCTTTGGTTTCCAGCCCCGTGGGGATATCCTGCTTTCCTCTAGCACAGGATGCGCCGTGCTTATTGCTCTCAGTGTGTGATGCTCATAGTGAAGGTTCATCTGGTCTTCAGTGGATTCCAAGCTAATGAGATAAGAGATCTCAGCTTAAGTTTGTTTCTGGGTTCTTTTCTTCTTCTCTGCTTTGTATAGCAGACTTTGTGTCCCCTTTTCTCTTCTTCCCATTATTTCTCACTGCACCAACCTCTGTCTTCCATGTATCTGATGGTGGACTGACCACCCTGGGGATAGGAGCCATCCATTTAAATACGGGTATAAAACACTGGCAGCATCCCCTGTCCATCCTGCCAGCATGCCTGGGACATGCCCCAAGCCTGAAGTCAGCCTCACAAGTCATAGTCCACTGGTGCTCTGCTGGGATGGGAGCAGGGGGCCATGGGGCCACAGCAGCAGGACTCACCTGCATGGGTGCTCAGCACCCTGATGAGCTGTAATGCCTGGTTGTCATCAGCAGGGCTGACACCAGCTTGTCCACCTGGGGGTGAACACATGCAGTCTTGTTCCCATCCCTGCCCCAGCTCTGAGATCTCCTGGCGCTGAGTTTGCTCCTTGGGTTGGAGCAGTGGGCACTGCGTGGCCAGTCGGGGCAGAGGACTGGAAGGGATCTCGGTGAGATCCCACCCCCATGGGACACAGACAGCTCAGAGGCACGCTGAGCTCCTGCCTTCTGCCAGTCTTCCTTGGGGGGCTCACTGCCAGGGGTCTCCTTGGTTGGTTCCCATTCACACCTGGCTTTTCCTCACCCCGAGAGCTGACCGTCCTGGGTGCTGAGGGACAAAGGGGAAGGGGAAAACCAGAAGGAAGTGGGGGGAAAAAAAAAACAAAAAAAAAAAAAACACAGAAATGGGAATGGCAAAGACAGGGGGTGCCTTTCCATTGCTCCGTGCTGAAGAACACAGTGCCAGAGCAGAGAGATCCCCAAATCCCAGAGCAAAAAAATTGGCTGCATTCGTCCTGAGCGTGAGCGCGCGGGGGGGAAGTCTGCCGAGGTGGCGGTTTTTGTAAAGCGCTGAAGTGCCCCACACATCACGCCCTGACAGGCCCTGATGTTAGCTCCCGGAATGGATCACAGGAGACTCATTAGAAAAAACAAATATTATCACACGCTGAAATGATTTATGGAGAAAAATGAAAAATTTTGTGTTGTTGCGTCCTCGCTCTCCCGCTCTCCTCTGCTTTCGCTCGGGGAAGTTATTTATGGCAGCGGGCCCTTAACAAGAGAAAGGCGAAGCGCCGAGCCGCTCGCTCCTGCAAACTGCCTGCATTTGATTTTTATTAGCGAGTTAAAACTTCCTTCTTTTCACCTCCCCCCTTCCCCTCGCTCTCCTTTATTATCCCGGACTAACTGAAATGCATTTTAATGCCTTCTACTTGTGCTTTTAATAGCGATCCCATCACCACCCCGGCAGCAAATAAAGTGACATTGACAGGGGGAGGAAGGCCTGACAGACAGCCCGGCAGACAGGAAGGAGTTACTGGAGTTACTGGCCGCGTGCGCTGCCGCCTGGTCTGCGCGGCGCCGCTGCCTTCCCAGGAACCAGAGAGGAGGTTCATTGTCCGAGGAGCGAAGGCAAAAGCAACCCAGGGCTCCCATTTAGTCTCAGCAAGTGGGCACGGGGATGGACGGGGTCCCTACAGCCAGGAGAGGGGGTGCCCATGATCCTGTCGGCAGCTGGTGTTTGCTCAGGGTGCAAAGGGGGCTCCTGGGTGCACTGGGGGTGCTCATGGGACCCCACGTGCTTTATCAAGGTGACCTCTTCATATGCACCCAACAGGGATGGGGAGGTGTTCCCGAAGCTGTTCTCGTGGTCTCAAGGGTCTGTGCTGTCTCTTGGGGCTTTTGCATACAGACTTGGGGCTGGGGGACATCTCAGCCACATCCCCGTGCCACATCCCCTGCAAATCCTTGGGCTGGTGAGCACCCAGCACCTGGAGGCCCTGTCCTGGCCACGTATGGTGGCACAGAGCACATTTGTGGTGCCTACGTGAACATGACTTCCTTCCCTCCTCGCACCTTGGTTCCCCCACCTCGCAAGCAGGAGGAGATGCTGCCCTGCTGCTGGTGCTCCCCGAAATCCCCTGAGTCCTGGTGGTTTTGTGCCAGCCTGGAGGTTGGCGCCTGCCTGAGGGAGAGACCAAGAAGATGCAGGGATAGAGCATGTCTAGGAGCCTTCTCCAGGCTTCTCAAGTATCTGTCCCACAGCAGGGTTTCTGTACCTTGGCCACACAGGACAGAGCACTACAGCTTCCCAAGGGGCCCCGAGCTCTGGGCTGCTTGAGCTGCCCGCAGCCTGCCCCAGAGCAGAGCTGAGCTCTCACAAGGCTCGGATGGTGCAGAGCGACCTGCTCCGAACCCATCCTGCCGTTCTCCTCCTCTCCACCCAGGGCACAGCCACAGCCGGACCACTTCACCCTCCTCTGAAGCATTTATTCCTTGCCCCAACCTGCCCCCAGCACCACTGCAGACAGCAGGGTAACCCTGGGTGGGGAAAACCCCCTGAGCACCCCCGGTCTGGGTGTTGACCAGGCTTACCCGAGCCAAGAGGCACGACCCTCCTGCCTCTCCCGCAGCCTCCCCGTCCCCTTGCCCGCGTTGCTAAGTGTCCCCAGGGCTGCAGTGGCTATGCCCCCCCCGGAGGCTCTCTGGGTGGCTGGACGGCCCCATTCTTCCCCTGGCTGCTCCCCGACTAAGCATCCCCAAAGCAGCGCAATAAGCTTTCCGGAGCGATGGTTATCGGCTGGCCTTTTCCTCCGCTTCCTCTTTGTGCACAGCCTTCCACGTGCGTCAAGCCCTGGGGACCCCCCAGCCCCGGCGTCCCTCGCCGGCTGCCTCCCCGGCGGGGCCCTTTTTCAATGGGGCCGGGAGCGAGGCACGGGTTAATGCCCGCTGACACCTGCAGCTCGGCTGGTGCTGCTGGCTGCAGGGGGAGCGCGGGGGGGAGAGGGGATCGTTGGTGGCTTTATTATGAAGAGCTCAGCAGGCCTGGGGCCTTCCATTGTCCAAGTGGCAAATAAATAAATAGAAGAAAGCAAGTCTTCCCTATGGCTCGGCAACGGGAGGTTAACAGCTGGACATGACATGACAAATTGGGCGTTTTTTTTCTCTCTCTCTCTCTTTTTTTTTTTTTTTTCTCTTCCGCGGGGGCCGATCCCAACAGCTCAGTGTGAGGGGGAGGGATGGGGATGGAGGATTGCAGGGACGAGGGTCCGCTCGCCTGGTGGAAGGGCTTTGTCCGTGGCTGGGTCCCCAACCTGGGGGTCAGGGGGGGTCCATCCTTTGGGAAGAGCATCCCCAACGCACCTGATTCCCCACAGCCAGCCCCCGTCCCCCCGGCGCTGCTCGGCCGCCGCTGGCCCCGCTCCGAAATCAGGCAACGCGGTGCCTTTTAACGGCCAATAAAACCGGGAATTCTCCAGCAGGAAAAGCAGGGAAATTAATCAAATCGTGGATCTGCTGTGAATTACGCGCTCACCTCCCATCTGCCCGTTGTGCCGGCTCACCTTCCCCTCCCTGCCTGCAGCCCCTTCGGCTTGCGGCAGGAGGGAGCCTTTATGGCTACGCCTGGAGCCCTCGCCATTTGTCGTGGGCTTAATAGAAAATGTGTTAAACATACAGGAAATGGCCCAAATGTTACCAACGGGCCTAGCTCACTTGATTTGTTTCTCCTTTTTGGGGGTGGCTGCTTTGGTTTCAGAATCAAGGGATGTGATGGCAGCTGCCTTGTCCCTGAGCCGATCCTTCATGTGTTGAGAAAGGGCTCATGAGCTCATTGCCTCTGATAAGACACTGCCCGTGGCTGAGCATGGTGCTGGATTTATCCGTGGATTTATCCCCTCCCTGGTGCCCCCCAGGAGCTGCCAGACCACCTCACACCAGTCGGCGTGCCCAGAAGGGGCTGTGGCAGCACTCTGGAGGACCTCCTTGTGCAAGCACTGTGCAGCCCAGAGCTGCTCTGCAGCACTTTTGGGGAACCTCTGCAGTGCAGTGACATACAGAAGGCTTTGGGAAGGATTTTTTTGGCAGGATTTTTCTTGGTGTGGCTCAAGGACCTGATGTCACTGAGGCTCAGCTTGCGCTGAGCTCCCATCACCACATGGATGTGGCCATGGAGGAGCAGCTCGCTCTCTCCCATCCCATCTGACTTGCTTGGGACCAAAGGGAGATCCTCTGGAGCTGCAGGCGTCTCCCAGTAGATGTATCCAGGCTGTTTTTTTTTTCTGTATGGTGGACACTGGAGAGCCATCACCATGACTGTGGTGTGGAAAGGCCCAAGGAAGTTGGGACCATGGTGGGTGGTCAGGAGGGAGACTCTACAAACCCCATCAATCTCCTCCTCCGGCTCCCAGTGCATCTGCCTGCGAAGGGAAGGGGGAGGCAATAACCTGGCCGTCCACTCCCCATTGGTGCCGTGGGAGGCAGGAGGGGGAGGAAGGGGGGGAAACGCCAGCCCCGATCCCTTGGCAACTGCGGGCTGGAATATTAACTGGAAGAATGCGCCCAAAGCCTCGGCCCCCAGGCCGGCCTGCTCCTGCGCGGCCTCCTGGGGGGCGCGGGGAGGGGGCAGCCTGTTTGCACAGCCCGAGTGTCAGCTAATTAATAGGAGTTTATAGGAACATTTCCAGGGCAGCTGGCTCAGGGGGGCTGGGGAAGTGCCCCACGTTTCCTGAATCCCCTGTGCTCTTCCCCATGGGCCAGGGGGACAGGGGGTGCTTTGGGTTGCGTTGGTCACTGCCTGTGCTGACACCACACCAAGTGGTGCCCCTGTTCCCCCCTTTCAGGGACGTCTCCATCATGGGAAACTGTTTTTCCCAGGGCTTTGAAGGCCAGTTGGGTGGACTTGGTGACGTGTGTCCTACACCCTGAGTGCCCATGCTCAGCTGAGTTTCACATCCTGCTCTCCGTCCTTCAAGGTGTGGGTATGGACGAGTCCCTTCCAGCCCATGGTTACCTCAGATCACGGGGAAGATGCTTCCAGGGAACTGAACCCACTCCCAATGGGACATCTACTGGATGGTCCCCTCCCCACATTCCTCGGGGCCAGCCGCCCTCCTGTGCATCACCCCAGCTGTGGCAGGAGGCATCCTCCAGGGCAGGTGGGCAGGGGCCATCCTGGGACCACGAAGGGCTGCGTGGAGAAGGGGACCCCTGCTCTGAGCATCCCTGGACTCAGGGCCTACCTGGCTGTGATCTTTGAACAAACCAATAAATGAAGTGTAATAACCAGAGCGGTGATTGTTTTCCTCGCGGTAGCGGTGGAAATCTCTCCCCGGGGAGTGCAGAGCTGCCAGCCTCAGGTTTTAGATCACAATCCCACTAACCTTCCTGTCCCCTGGGCAATAGTTTACCGCTGCTGCCCTCAGAGCTAGGCACTATTTATTATATATACTGGCCTCCGTGTGTGGCGGTGTGTTCGTAAAGCCTGATTGAGCTGTAAGGAAAAGTGCACTCGAGGGGAAGGAGGAGACAAATGCCTGCTTTGGCCTGCCCTAAATACGGGCTGATAACCTTGGTGGGTGCTGCCGGAGGGTGCCAGGCAGTCATGCAGACGTGGTCCCAGCCACATAGGGCTGGTCGGTGATAGCTGCAGGGCCTGTGGTCCTCCTGCCCTCATCACCAGCACGTGGAGATGCTGAGCCTGGAGCAGCGGCTGTCAGGTGCTCACAGAGCATCGTGGGCTTGTCAAAACGATGGAGTCTGCACCACAGCCATCACCTTCAGATGGTGGGTGGGTGGCCAGGTCACCGTGGGAAGGATGGTGCTCTGATCCTGCCAGCAGAGATGAGCAGGCACTCTTGTCCCGTGCTGTTCAGTCTTGATGAGGTTCCTATCATGATGCCTGCTCTGGGTGCCCAGCACAGACTGGCAGGCTGGCAGCGGGTGGCACAGTGGTGTGGCACAGACGTAGTTATCCTTCGTCAGGGTACAGGAGTGCTGTAAGATCTTTCATTTTCCAGGAATCTGCTCCCTCCCCCTGCTTTTTGCTTTCCTATATAATATTCCATGCTGTAGCCTATAAATGCTGCTCTGAGCCCACAGCCTGATTGAATTTGGAAGCCTTTGTTTACAGATGTCTGGCTGTACAGGGGTATTTATTGAATTTTCCATGAAATGTTGCTCCTCTAATGCTGTAAAGCACAAGCTGCCCACATCAGAGGAGCTGCGTGTTAACGGATCGGGTTACTCAGAGATGCACTGCTCGCCCCGCTTCCCCTGCCACGGGAGCAAGGTGGGTGCTGGAGCCCGTGCAGGGGGACCCCTGTGGCCACCAGGGCTTTTTGGGGACCTCCAGCCCTTAAGAAGGGGAGGGCTGGCTGTCCTGCAGCCAGAGACCAGGACATATGCTTGGTCCTGCAGCAGAGCAACTCGGCATGGTTGATGGCAGCACTGGGTCTGCCGTTGGGGCTGGAGGTGTGCCCAGCGTTGGGCTGTTGTATTTGCTGCTGGACGGCTCAGAAGACAGCAGGCAGATGTCCTCAGGAGTCTTTTGCGCCTTCCTTTGAGGCTCATGATGTTGGGGCACAGCCAGAACAGCGGATAATCTTGTAACGTGCCCTTTTGGTTGCTGCGTAACCAGGCTCCGCGTTGCCTCGCTCATCTGATCTATCCATCTGACCGACCGGGGCCCCACAAGCAGAAGACTGCCGCCAACAAAAGGATTTTTTTTTTTTTTTTTCCTGGGACACTTTGAAGGAGCCCCTCGGAGCATCCCCTGACCTCAGGGTGTCACGTTTAACCTCTGTCCTGGGAGGGAAGTGAGGGAGAGGCCGGTCTGCGGAGGACACGTCCGGGACCTGCCGCTCTTGCCGCGGTAGCTGCAGGAATGCGTCTTCCTTCCTCGTGGGGGAAGAGTACAAAACCATCTTGCAAGGCTCTGTGTCAGGAGCCCCAGGATCTCTGATGTAAAATAAATGATTCTCGGGAGAGAGCATGTGTTCACCATGTTAGAAAAACAAGCCCCCTGCAAACAGCACATACCAAACTCTGCCCGGAGGAAGGGACTTCAAGGGTGGACGGAGGGAGCAGTCCGAGCATCAGAGCCCAGCCTGCCCCCCTCTCCTGGTCCGGACCTGCACACCGGCCCGGGAAGGAGGCAGGAGGCTCAGGGGCTTGTTTTCCCAGATTCAATTGGTTTATTTATCCTTGGTCCAGGCTCCCATCTGGTCCGACTTCAAACAGGGGCTGCCGCAAAGTGTGGAAGCCACCAAGAGAGATTCTGCAAACAACGGTTGTGCAAAGTATATAAATATTTCGGGACATAAAAATGACTGTGTCTGAGGAGGGGTCGGTTTGGGCTGGGATGGAGGTTCCACGTCCTGCTTGAGATAAGTCATGGAGAGCAGCTGGGGAGAGGAGAAAAACATGTTATCAGAAGTTTACGTGTGCACATGCAGGGGCAGAACAAAGCGTCACTGCCACATGAAGCTGCAAGGTGAAAAGAGGGCAGTGGGAAAGTCTGTCTGTGCTGGCCTACACCCCCAGGATGCAGGGATTTTAACCGTGCCCTTTTCCCCCATACTGAGGCTCCCCCAAACTGCTGCCGAGCTGGAGGGCAGGGGGAAGTTGGCCAGGAAGATTTCCCCAGGGTGGATCTCCTCCATTTGGGATGGAGACACCCTAAAAAACTGCCCTGCAAGCGTGAAGCCCAGCCTCCAGCCGCCGCTCCCGGCAGCAGCCCTCAGTTAAACCTGATCCCTCGCTTTAAGGGCCTGCCTGGCACTTTGTGGAGACCCGTAAATAGCGATTTATAAACGATCTTCACGCCGATGCCCCTGCCGCTGCTCAGACATCAAAGTCTATAATTCACGCCCTCCCGCGTCCCGAGCCTCGCAAAACCAGTGCCTTTGATGTGTCCCCCCCCCCTCCGCTACCTGCGCGGGGGCGAGCCGGGCTGGGCTGCGGGCATCTGTGCGGCGAGGCGCCAGGCGTGCTCTGCGAGGCATTTTATAAGGTGTCTGCTGTCCTTCAGCCCCTTCCCCAGCCTGCTCTCCCCTTCGGCAGGACGGCTGCGGAACAATGGGGGCTGGCTGGGGGCAGCTCGCTGGGGGCAGCGTCCAGAAAAGCACCTGGCTTCTCCTTCCCCCCTCCTTCCTTTCCCCCAGCACCTGCAAATTAATGGAAACTTCGCCCTCCAGTCGCGCTGCCTGTGCTGTTTAACAAGGCTGAGGGCAAGGAGCCGGCCTTGCTTCTCACCGTGGAGCCGGCTTCCAGCCCAGCTGCTCCTAGGGTGCTGCTTGTTTGGTGCAAACCAGCCATGGGGAGCTTTGAGGTGGCATTAAGGGAAGTTTCCTGCCTCTCCAGGCATTTCCCTGGCCTCTCTCAACATCTTCCTCATGCTGTGTGCAGTCTGGCTCGGGAGCTGTCCCTGTTGTCCCTGTCTCACCTCTCTATCTGGCAGTGCCCATGAGGGTGCAGGAGCCCCTCTGCAGTGCCGCAGTGCTCCCCATGCTGCTCCAGCTCCCTCGTGTTTCCCTGACACCTTCTGAAGCCTCGAGCCAGGTGTCTCACCTGCCTTCTGTAACAAGGGCAGTTTTCTCTTCCTGCTACACGTGGAACTGCAAAATAAAGGCTCCACACGGATCACCCTGAGGGCTGGGGGAGCTGCGCAGGGCGGGCGTCCTTGGGCGCATCTCTCCAGCTTCACAAGCTCTTCCTCTTTCTCCTGCCTCTGTTTTTTAGCCCTCGTGGCTGTGGAGAGTGCTTTCAAGATGTGAAACCACTGCAGGATTGTTTGTCTGCATGCACAGGCTCTGGGGAAGGCACACACCACCGGTCACATCCCTCTAAAAAAAATAATTGTCAGGGGTGCATGATGGTGGTACCAAACACTGCGACAAGGCACAGTCTGCTCGCTGGGTTTGAAGGCTCCCACCTTCATCCCTTCCACTTCAGCCCCTTGTTCCTCCAACGGGGGCTGCAGGTCAGGCACCAGAGCTGGATATAGGTCGCATGTAAAGCACAAATTAAACTCTGTCCATAAAAAAAAACCTGCCTGGTGTGGTGTGAAATGTTTTGTCGTACAAAGTTGACAGAGGCGTTTGAGGTGTTGGGAGGATTTCAATGCATTTTGCAGCTGGGATGGTTGTGGATATATTTTAATTTTTTTCTTAAGTGAATGTCTTGTAGAAGCGTGCCGAGAAAGTCTTGCTTGTGCTACAGGCTGGTGAAGAAGGGGCATGAATCATGTCACTTGGCTCTGTATTTAATCATATCAAACTGGTTTGGTTCTCCAACAAGTCAACATATATTATCTGTGTAAAAAAGGCATTTTACAGGGCTGAGAGTCTAAATATCATTTATAAATATTTAATTCTACAAGTGATCTTTGCAAAAGAAGGATAGCTCTTCATTATCATACCTGTGTCTATTGAAATATCACCATTATTTATCATCCACTGTTGGTGCAGCGTCCCGCCTGGGACTGGAGGAGTTATTTGGTACCAAAGGCCACCATGGGGCTGGTCCTGTCCCCCGTGAGACATGGTCCCAGCACAGCTGGCCCCTGGCCCCTCATGGCAGGAGATGCCTGGGGACGCTGTGCCTAAGCCTGGGGCAGTATCATGCCACCAGGCTCCTTCTCCTCCAGAGACACCAGAGCCACCCAAATCCTCTCTGTTGGAGGTTTTGTGGAGTGCTCATCACCGATCTTGCTGTGAAGGTGCCCCATAACACAGCTCCTCTTATAGCTGCTGAAGTGACCCACGAAAAGCAGTGGCTGCCTCCTGTCCCCGTCCCCATCCCCGTGGCTTTCTGGCTGTTTAATCTCTCTGACATTCAGCCCAGCTCTGCCCTGCTCTGTTTTGACTCCTGACAAGCCTTTCAATTTGCTCTCCTCTCTGAAGAGCTGAGAAGCCATTGATAGCTCTCCCCCTGAATTATTGAATCTCGGCGTCGGGTTTCGGGCCCGGGGGAGCAGCCCCACACGCACGGGGCTCGGAGGCACGCCATCGATCAGCAGGGCTCAGCATCAGCCTGCTGCTGGCACACGTCTGTCCCTGGGCCCCTGGGTCCCCAGGCTGCTCCCTGTGCAGTGGTGAGACCCATCGGGGTGGGATGTGTGAGTGCACCCTACTAAGGAGAGGCACGGCATCCCCTGAGGGTGCTAGAGAGGGATACGTGTAGGGGAGCCACCTGCAGAGGTGGGCAGAGCTGAGAAGTCCTGGTCAGGGCTGGGAGACACAGAATTGTGCCTTTGGGTTGGTGGAGACGTGCCAAGCACCGAGATCTGCTGGTGGAGCAGAGGCAGGACAAAGGGTTGCCCTGGTGAGAGAGCAGGAGCCTCTGCTTTTGGGGTTCTTGGAGGAATTAAGCTTGTTCCCCCTGTAGAAGATGGTGACAGGGGGAGTCCCATTTAACCCCCCCGACTAGCTATCACTTTGCTCTTGTCACCATGGCATAGGCTGCTCACAGAAGATACCCATCTTTGCATCAAGTACCCTTGGTGTTTTCAGAGGTGATTGTGAATCCTTTTCCTGAATTCTTTTCAAAGACCACTGAAATGTGTGTGATCAGGCTAGAGAAAACCAATCCCACTTTCCACCATGTTTTCAGGAGGAACATTTTACCTTCCTTCTTGTCACTGCCACCCCTACAGACAATGAGAGGCAGGAGGGAGCAGGTATCCCTCACACACCAGCCCCAGCCCAGGGCCCCAGGAGCATCCCCTGGCACTGCTGGGCAGCACTAATTACCCAGGAGAGGCCGGATGACTTCTCCATCCCTCCCTTTCCCACTTAGGGCACGCAGAGCCCCTCCGTGCCCCTTCTAGGATGCAGGGGCATGACAGGAGCTGGCCTGGGAGCCAGAGTGCAAATGCGTTTCAGAGCCGAGCCGGGGGGGAGAGGAAGGGCAAGTGCGGATTTTATTAAGCGATAACACATCTGCAAATGAGATTAGGGCAGATTTTCGGGGGCACCACGGCATTGATTGTCTGGGCAGCACTGGAGTGGCTGTGTGGGAGCACGGCGGAGCACGTGCAACCGGATCCCTTCCATTAGCCTGATCAATAGCCACCGCATGGCGGGGCGGGGGTGTTGGCAAAACTGCATAAATACTTATGGGAGTGCCAAGAAATCACATTACGGCCAGGGGATCCGAGCACAACGCGGGTAACCCTTTCACCCCAGCACCCAGGGCACGGGGAGCATTAACCCTTTCGGGGCAGGCCGCTGACTGGGGCGCCGGGGTGGTGGATGAGCCGTGTGTGGCTTGGCACAGCGGTGGGAACCACTTCCCCATGCCCGGCTTGCTGCAGGCCAGGTGTTTCTTCAGCTGCAGGGTCCCTGCCACGTGGCAGCACGATGTGTGCCTTGGGATGGGGATGTGGTCGGGCAGCAGGGGTGTGAGCAGTGCATGCACGGTGTCACCCCAGCAGTGCGGTGTTTGTGGCACGCCGTGCGGGTGGGCTGGTGTCAGACATCACACCCGGGTGATGCACGAGCAGAAGGAGCTGGCAGAGGGCTGGAAAAACGATAAACCAAGGCCAGTGTGCTGGCCAGGTGCTCCTCCATGACATCCCACTGGTAATTTGCTGTGCAACATCAGGGGACAGAGCTGTGGGACTCTCTTCTGCTTCTCCAGGGTCTTGGGAGGGATGCATTCCAGTCCAGAAATACATGCATGGGGAAGAAAGATAGGGGAGGTCTCCAGGAGAGGAGGGAAGGGAAAATGCACCCCAGCAGTGGATGGCAATGGGGTGGCAGGGACAGATTTAGATTAGAGGTGAGGAAATTCTTCACTCAGCGGGTGGTGAGGCACTGAACAGGTTGCCCAGAGGTTGTGGGTGCCCCATCCCTGGAGGTGTTCAAGGCCAGGCTGGACAAGGCCCTGGGCAACCTGTGCATGGCAGGGGGTTGGAACTGGATGGTCTTTGAGGTCCCTTCCACCCGAAGCCATTCTGTGCTTCAATGACAGGACGGCATGAAGCAGAGCAGGCTGATGGCTGACCACAGTGTCCTCAGAGCACGTCTCCTCAGAGCACAGCTGGACCAAAAAATGCCATTTGAAGCCCAAGTTCCCCACTGCAGTGGCACTCACCCATGGCATGGTCTGGGGACTGCGCGCCTCTCCCCGCCAAGCCCCTCTTATCATGTTTCCAGGCCCTCCCCCAGCCTTCTCAGTCCTGTTTTGACACTTCTAATTAGTGGATATTTAACACCTTGTTTTGCTTGGACCCAGCCTTCGGCCAGACAACACATCGATGGCCTCTGACTTCTCGCCTGACCCCGGCTAGCCTGGCAGCTCAGGGCTCCTGGTGCTGCTCCGCGGGTGCCCTGCCACGCTCCCCCCGCCGCCCCTCGCCCACCCCAGCGGTCCGGGGTGCAGGCAGCGTGGGCCAGGACACAGCATTTCCCTTGGTAAGCGCTTTCCTGGACATGATTTAGAGCGCCGAAGCCAGTAGAGGGGAAAAAAAAACCCTGTAATAAAGTCAGCACTCTGCTTATTAAGGGGAAAAGGCTGTGCTTTACTTATACTAACATTAATTAGAGAGATATATAGGGAGCAAAGAGGCCTCTAGGAGATTTATACAGAGGCCCTGAAGATGGATGTGAGGACTGACAGACAGACAGACAGCAGCTCCCGGAGTGCCAGGAGCCTGGGAAGCGCCTGTGGAGCCATGGGGACTCAGGGATGCTTCAGTGCAGCAAGGGTGAGGGCAAGAGGGGATGGACCTGCCAAAAACACCTGGGGTGGCGTAAAGCTGGAGGGAGGAGAGATGGAAGCTTTTCTTTTCACTACAGGACTTTTCTTCCCCTGTTCCCTTCTCACTGCACCAGTCGAATACTTTCCTACTGCTCCCAGCACCTGGCCAAGAGGAGAAGTCACCCTCACTTCTCCACCACCCCAGAGCAGATCTTTTTGCTAGCAGCAGATCAGGGCTGGTCCCCCTGCTTGGTGCATCACACCGGGGTGTGGAGCAGTGCCTGCCCCAGTGGGACCTTGTGTGTCTCCCTGGCATGGCAGGAGAGGTGGTCTTCTTCTGGTCCTTCTGGGCCAGCACTGGTGCCGTCTGGGCCATCCTTTTCTTGTCCTTCCTTCTGGTATGCGTAAGGGCCTGTCACCCCAGGGCTGTCCTGTACTCGATGCTGGTGGCAGTCCCCTGTTGTGGAGAGCTGGCTGTCCCCTGAGATCTGGTTCTCAGCAGCTGTGCACGGGAGGAGCCTCCAGGCAGAGCCAGGCAGTGGGAGGTCAGCCGAGGTCTCGGATTCCCGGTGCTCCACCACGAGCCCGTCCTGCTCCAGCCTTGTTACTGGGCTGTGGCTGCTGCGGACAGTCAGAAGCTGGGGGGATTTTAAGTGCTGCTCCTCCTGCAGACCCCTCCCCGTGTCCATGGGTTGCGTCCCTGCCACTTGTCACCTTGTCCCCCTGATGCTTTCTGGTCTTGATTTCTTCATCCAGCCCAGGCACAGCCCCCTCTGCTCTCCCTCCACCCCCAGCCTGGGTTAAATACAGCAGCTGACTTTGGAGGTGATTAGTAATAAAATTTTAACAAGCATCCATATGAACGTCTTTCTGTCACTTTTACGAGGCCATTTACAGCGGGGAGATATAAGAGCACCTTAAATCTCCCCCGAAGAGGAAGGGTCACATCAGGGGGGCGGCAGGCAGAAAGTCCGGTGTGTCCCATGTCACCGGCCCGCCGGTGCTGGAGGTGTCCCTGTCACCATGAAGGGACGGGTGGCTCCACTCAATTCCTTTCCTGACCAAGTGGGGTTGCCCGACTGCTCCTGGGGTGGGAAAAGCAAGGAGGATGCTCAGGCTGCAGCATTGCTTGGACAAATAAACCCTGTTTGGAAACAGTGCTCGCTCAGACCAGTTCCCATTCACCTCTCAAATGGGCTCACTGCGAAACGGGGAGTGTGTGTTTCCTGTTGCTTTGCCAGAGCCTAAATTTTGGGCTTGGACCTACCCATACACTGAAGATTTTCTTTAAGAAAGACTCATAAAAGTCACACACCCTCCCTGTTTCTGGCACGCTTGGCTGCACACCACGGGCAGGGGCTGCTCCTGCTTGTGGGACACCCAGCAGGAGTGGGAGCAGGAGGGGTCCCAGGTCAGCAGTGAGCAGGAGCAGCCAGAGGGATGCTCCGAGGGGCTGAGACCATGTGGGATTGTGCTCAGTGATGCTTCGCAGTGCCAAGAGCTGCCTTCTGCACCAGGCAGGACGTAGTGCGGATGGTGCCCAGCCAGAGGGGACAAGGGACTGAGTGGAGCCATGTCCCCAGGTCACCCGCTGGCTCGGTGGCAGTGCCCAGAATAGAGCCCCGCTGTCCCCACAGCCCCCAAACCGCACTGCTCCACAACTGCTCTGCGACACCCCTTTCGTGTGGGCTCCCTGCTTCCTGTGCCGGGGGGGCAGGATCAAGCACAACCTCGCCAAATCTTTTAGTACTAAGAAAAAAAAACCCGCGGCTTGCAGTCTGAGCCCTGAACGGAAGCTTAGGTTCGTTCCTTTTTCTAGTTTTAGTTCTTCAAAAGGAGGAAACACACCTTTGGATGGTGAAATCGGAAAATAAGGAAGCGAGATGAGTCTCCTCTGCGTGTAAAACCGAGCGCTCGGTTGTTGTGAGCAGTGCCTGAGTGCCCAGCCCGCACCAAAGCGCTGGGCAGCCCCTTCGCAGGCAGCACAAGCTCTGCAGGAGGAGCTGCTTTGACATACCCAACATGCATCACAGCCCTTGTGCGTTAGCTGGGTAAATGTGCGAGACTTGTTTCCCACCTTGATATGCGCTACCCGAGCACTGGCTGTGCAAAGAAAGTGCAAATGCGACCCGTGCAAAGGCAGGGGGGGAGATGCAGGGAGCTGATGCTTTGTTTTAGGTCTAGAGCCAGAATTAAAATGCCTTCTTGCAAACTTTCTTCTTTCCGAGGAGGTGAGACAGAGCTGCCAGTGGGCAGAGCAGGCAGCGAGGTGGGCTCAAACATCTTGGGTAAAAATACAGAGTGTGGTCAACAATAAATTAAGAGGAAAAGAGCAGTATGGAGCCCAGGCTCTGGGCCATACTGGTATTTGGGTGTTTTTCTTCCCTGTGTGCACCACCAGCTGCTGGGAGGTGGCACAGCCCGGGTACCCCCGGGGTGGCCGGAGGGGACAGCGGCTGTGGGGGCAGCCCCGCTCCTGGGGTTCGAGCCTGCTCTGACAGGAGGTCAAAAAGGCAAAGTTTCCTGGGAGGTGAATTATCAGAGGGAGCAATATTGGCAGGTCAAGCACATCGGTGCTGGGGTAATACAGTTAAGGTGCAGAGCCTTGGAGGGAGCCCGGCCGAGGAGTGCAGCATTAAAGCAATGAGCCCGGCTTAATCTGCCCCAAGTGAGGGCAGTGGGGTCTTTAATATTGTGTCAGGCTTGCAGGCCCGTGTTGGCGGGTTATTCTTCACGGCAGCTAATGCCACTGGGCTAACTGAATTAGCCCCTCCTTCCGCGGGGTGAGCGTGGGGTTGCCGGGAGGGCGATCGTGCCTCGCAGCTGCAGGGAGAGCGAGTGATGGCCTGGAAATTCAATCAGGTGAGGAGCTGCCGCCGTCCCCAAAGGACAGGGAGCTGCCGGATTGGGGACGAGAGCCCGGGATGGGGACGCTGGTGGCTGGCTCCACGCTGTCCCTGGGCAGGGAGTCCTCTGGTGCCTGCTCAGGATGGGACCGAGCGCTGCCTGTGTCCCTCAGCTCACCATCCACCGGCCTTCTGTGAGCACCACCAGGCCTCCAGGCCTCGGTTTGGACACGTGTTTGGTCCCATCTTGCTCACCACGGGGAGCATCGGGTGTGCCCACGGGGTGCTGCGACCTGCAGGGTGTCTCCAGCTGAGCTGGGCAGCCCAGGTGCCAGCCTCCAGCACACCTGCAGCACCTTCAATTAGTCAGGTTGATCTGAAAGTTCATCAGTGAGGGCCGGGCAGGCCCGAGGAACTCACAAGCAGGACTTCTGCCTGGCTTTGCTGTTGGGACAAGCTGCCAAGGGACCTCCTCTTTGTGGATGCCCCATGGGACCACGCAGCAATGGCCCAGCATCATTCCCAGCGGTCATTTTCTGTCCTTTACATTAAATAATAATAATAATAACCAAAACTTTGCAAACGTGGTTGTTGTCCTCCAAACCTACCATTGCTGTTTACCTTTCCCAGCCTCACCTTTTTTTTTTTCCCCTTTACATCTAGTTGAAGGTATCTCAGTGAATAGTGCAGCACACCGAGCAGGCAGCAGTGTCCGTGCACTGCCTGCAGTGCCAGATCCAGAGCCCCTCACCTGGGCTTTGGGGCTGGGGACAGCCTGGACCCATGCAGGGGCACTTTGGCAGCTCCAGAGGCAGGATCCGTGCCACGGCTGGGGGATGCTGCGGTGTTGGGGTGCTCGCTGCTCCCCCCGTGGGCACAGCCCCCTCCCACCAGCCCTGCCTCGAGCTGAAGCCACCGTCCCTTTGTCCCTGCAGGTCCCCTTTCCTTTCCAGGTGCCCCTTTGATCTTCAAACCTGCCCCAGCTCCCTCCGCCCCCCTCCCTCGCATTGTTATAAATGGAGGCTTTGGCTGCCTTTAAATAGTCATATCTATCAGACAAGCTCATGTCAGCCATAAATCCTGCAGTAATGATGATTTTCTAAGTGGGTCGACCAGAGCTATTTCCGCTCCAGCCTCAAGTTACCGCACATGTCCCCCCCCCAGGGGCCGGCGGCTTCATTTGTTGTCCCCCTAATTGTCATTTCTCCTCTAACGTGCTCGGGCAGAAGCTGGAAGGCAAAGAGCTGGGGGTCCCCTCTGCCCCCACGTGTCCCTGCCTGGGAGGGGGATTTGGAGGGGGGGTGGGACTGCAGGCAGGGGACTGGCAGCAGGAGCCCACCATATGGATGCCCTTACACCTCGTCCCACGCCGCCCCCTCCCCAGCTGTGCCCGACGTGTGAAAGCTGTAATTGCAGGTAATCCCCCCGCGCCGCGCATGGTTTGAATTTGGCAAGAGCAGGAATGTGGAAGGGAGAAGGGGAAATAATGCTGACCAGGCGCTCTGCGGGGCCAACATCTGCACGAGCCATCAGTGCGCATCTGGCCACAGCTGCCTGCGCTTGGTAGCCCAGCCAGTCGCAGTGGTAGCCCTTGGGGTCTGCCTGCTGCCCCACGAAGGGCAAGGCACAGACACCCCGTAGTCTGACATTGCTGCTGATATTTTGTCAGTCGCACAGACTTTCTGTGCCTTGTAACACAGAGAAGGGCTGCCAGGGTGCCCTTCACTGTTTCTTCTGCAGAGCAGAGCCCTGGCATGCTCCTCCAGGCTTCCTAGGGCTGGCACTGCTGTCAGCATCCCCCAGGGAGATGTCTCCAGGGAGGCGAGGTGAGGTGGGACCAGCAGTGCCAGAGGGGCTTTGTTGCCTCCAGGTGCCACAGACCTCAGCTGGTCTGTTTGCACTGGATAGGGATGGAAAGGCTGGATGTCCTCTAGGTAAAAGTCCTGCTGGACATTCTCATCCTGACCCTTTAACTCCAAGATTTCTTTGGGAACATGTGTAGTCGAGGTGCAAATCCTTACTTCTGGTGAGCTCCGGCGTGCTGGGAGGGGATGCTTTAAGCAGCAGGCTCTGCTGTCACACCTCCTAAATGTGACTGGTGCCTGCCTGGGGCTGACCCAGGAGCACGAGCACCCCCTGCCCAGTGGCTGACATCCCCTCCTGCCCTCCCAGCCCCGAGAAAAACAGCCTGAGCTTGCACAGCGAGACATCAGATGCAATCGCCTCCCAAGGCTTCAGCTAACCCCCCAGCTTTCCGAGGGCAGTGCAGGTGTCATAGGCATTGTCTCTTTGGAAATTAATTTTCCTGTCGATTTCCTTATTTCTCCTAATTGATGAGGGGCAAGTCTTAGGCGTGTTGCCAGCGGCACCAGCCACAGCCTCCCGTAGGCATCAGTGGAGCCAAAAGCGCGAGCGCTGAGGGCTGGGGAGTGTAATGAACTCTCAGAGGACTCGTTGCAGCTCAGCCCGTGCTCTAGATTAGCTGAGGAATCATCTGGCCCAGCTATTAACTGTCCCATTTAACATCATAAATTATTAACCTAATTTTGAGGAGGGTCGGTGACGGATCACGCTGATTTTGTCGGCCTCGCCGCAGCCTCCCCGCGCGGGCAGAGCCTCCGGCAGCGCCTGGGAGCAATGCCTGCAGGAGGATGGAGATGGGGACAGCACATCCTTGCTGCTGGGAGGCTTCCAGCCCAGCGGAGGGGCCAGCAGAGGAACAGCCAGGGCAGGGCAGCGCCTGGGGGGATGCTTGGGTGAGGTGAATATAAGAGATGTCCCTTGGGGAAGAGTAAAGCAATCCCCTCCCCGGCTTTTGAGGAGCCGTGGCGATGCTGAGAAATGCATCCGGCCCACTTTGTGCTCCATAACACGCTGCTCCAGGGCTGTGTCACAGGCACCTTGTCCTAGAGCTGTTCCCTGTCACCTCTGGCTGGCTGACCAGGTCGCCTGCCCCTAGAGGAGCTGGGTTAAGCATCTCTCAGGATGCTCTTTAGTCTGGACAGCAGAGGGTTGGGAGCATCTGCTTCTCTGCTTACCCTCACAGAGTAGATCTTGTTTTGAATGTGGCAGCACTTCCTGGGAGAAGTTAATAAAATAGGGGGAAAAGCAAATCCTTTGGTCTAAAAGTTTTATGACGTTCAGAGATTTTTTCAGCTAATGTGGAAATTTCAGTGGAAATTTTAGGGATATCATCTTTTCTTTCCTCTTCACCTTCACAAAGAGAGATGCACGCAGAGGGCAGGGGCTAGGAAACACCCTCCAACCAGCATTATTCCCTAACCGTGTGGAAAAATTTTGAAGTCGTTTGGCTTGTCAAAAACCATACAGCCCTCAAGGAGAGCAAGCTCTGAAAATCCTTGTAAAACGCCTCTTTCATTCTGGCATCACAGAAAGGACTTTTTGTTTCCCGGCGAGCAGCTGCGCGGCTCGGCGCTGCCTGTCCGCGCGCGTGTCCCAGCCACTAACCCAAAGTACCCGGAGCTCGTGCTGCCACTGCTGCCCCTCTCCTGCAAAACATGAGGTTGGAAGAGTCCAGCATTTGCAGACGCAGGGCTTCCACATGCCCCTGGCCTGCAGTGAACCCTTAGATATCAGCAGGATGGAGAAGGCGCGAGGAAATCGCGGTGCGCACGCAGCGCAGCCCGGCACGGGGCTGGTGCCCAGCACACGGATATAAAATACAGCGCCCTGCCATAAAACATGCACTGCTAGTCTATATATTTTGCAATCCCTTTAAAGATTTTTTTTTTCTTTAAACCCCTCACCCCAGCTCCCTCCCCGCTCTCCCCCCAAAAAAATTATTATAAAGAATTATTGCCATTAGTACGTCTTTCCCAGTGAAAGGAGAAAATCGCCTCATTCATAATTTATACCCTCAATTACTATTAATAAAGAAATATTTCAGCAGAAAATCGCCTGGGAAAATTACACGTAACATTGCATTAACATTCTATTTGAACATTTTCATCACATTTGTTATAGAGTTAATAAGAGGGATATGCTCCCCTGACTTCTTCATGAAATTATGGGCTGCCTATGATAGTTTAATCTTTTAGACTTTATATAATATATTCACTTTACTAATTGAGCTATCCAAGGAGCAGTTAGGGATGTTCTTAAACGTGGAAGACAAAGTAATCAGGGCCGTGACTTCCTGACTAGCAGATCTTCTTCCGGAGATGAGGAGCCACACGTGTGAGGAGCACAGTGCTGTGTGTGTGCTGGGTGCTGCTCCACCAGCCCTTCCCGTCACGCCCTGCCTGCCATGGAAAGTGAGTGGGAGTGCAGGGCTTTGGTGATTTTCAGGCAGGAGAAGGATTCCCCGAAAGCTCCGTTTGTATTTCAGAGAGTGGGTCTGGTGGGTATGACCGAGATCTTCTCCCTGGAATAAGAAATGTCCAGTGTGGGGGGTTTCTCAGGAGCAGTGCTTCGTCTGGACAAGCCTTTAGGGTCAAATTCACTGCTGGGCCCAGTAAGGTACCCCATGGGGATTGCTCTTGCCCAGCATGAGCTCGTCCATAGGTGAGCACCTGCAGTCACCCCCAAACTGCTCTTACGACTTCAGATCCCTGCAGACTGCTGGCAAATCCTGACGGCGAGCCAAAGGGTTAACAAAAAGCTTTCATGCCCTGGGATTCATTATCTGGAACTCATTAAACAGCAAATAAGAGCCCGGATGTTGCCAACTGAGCCCTGCTGAAGGCACCTCCTGGGGGTGAGGCAGCCTGGGATGGCAGGAGGACTCCTGCAGGAGACCAGAGACGGGACCCAAAGCTGTAGGTTGGTCTCCTCGGGGCTGAGCTCCATCTTCCCAACCCGTGTGAGCCCGTGGGGGGACGAGGACAAGTATGTGACAGTCCAATCCCACTGTTCCCCATGCAGCAGAGCACCCCGTATGGGTGCAAAGGGACACGGGGCTCCATCGAGGTTTTAATAGTGGAGCCTGGTCCTCCTGGGGTGCTCAGCACCCTCCCTGCCGAGCTTACAACCAGCATTTTCCTGAGTGACACGAGCCTTGGCCACCACTGAGCCACGCTGGGCAAGCAGCAGCCCAGGGAGCCCACAACGGGCAGGGGGCCACAAGTTACCCCCTCTGCAAGCACAGGGGGCGAAATTTCCAGGGCTGAAGGAGCAGAGACCAGGGAAGGTGAAGCCTGGGCTGTCAGCCCCGGGGAAGGGCAGGATGGGCCACGCTGCAAACAGGACGAGGCTTGTAAACAGGGCTCCAGCTGGGATAAATTTAGTCCGTTGGGGCTGCAGCTCCAGCGCGGCAGGACACAGTGTCAGGGCATTGTCGAAAGGAGAAGGGGGGAAAGAAGCTGAATAAACAAACACAGCTTGTCCTTTTTTTTTTTCTTTTTTTTTTTTTTTTTTTTTTGTGTGTGTGTCCCAGCGTTGTTATTTCAGCCGGACAATTGCCCTGCAGATTGAGGGAACAGGCTGGAGTTCTCCCAGCCTGTTCCCTCATTTTTTATTTTATTTTTTTGCTTTGTGTTTCCCCGTGGGAATGTGTCATGGCATTGCTGTGCCCCGTACCTGTGTGCTCGGACAGCCTACAGACGCTGGTCCCAGGGTCACTGCTTCACAGCCCCACGGGGACCATGCAGCTTGGCTTTAGCAGTCATGTAAATTTTACTTTCTGTGCATACTCAGCCCAAGCTGCCACCCATGGGTGTCCAGGGGCATTTATATATGGGACAGAGCAGCTCTGGAGGCGTCCTCCTCCGTGGAGGAGCTGAATGTCTCTGCAGGACTTGAGAAATGGGGATCAGGGTTCCCGAGCGTTTTCCCTAGTTCTGTCGTGGGTTCTGGACAGGCCTTATTTCCCTGACAAAATCACCCGTGATCCAAGGAGCAAAGGGCATGGAGTTCTCTGTCAGCGCTGCTCTGCCAGGACCGAAGTCTTCTCTAAAGGCCATGTTTAGAGGCAGCCCAATTTTCACATCTTAATTTTATTTTTCTCACATCTCTCCCTGACACACACATGCACGCACACACACACTCCTATTGGAAAAACGATTTTAATACCCATGGCACATTGTCCTGGTGTGATATAAAATCCAATGACATGTGGCATTTGGAAAAGGTCACTTCCCCCATCAGGATTCATTATCCTGCCTCAGCCTGGGAAGCCATGGGGTTGCCCCCGCCTCTGCGGACCCCTTGCCCCTCGCCGGCTGCGGTGGGCGAGCAGGACGAGGGGACGAGGCAGGGCAGCTGCAGAGCGAGGGCTCTGCTTGCTCGTGCTCATGTCCCTGCTTATGGGAAGGTTCAGGACGTGCAAACCAACTCCTCTGGTCAATTTTGGGTGCACAAGGCTCGGGCTGGCTTTCTGCTGCCTCCCCCTGCCCCGTCTCTGTTCCCGTTCGAGCAGGAGCCGGCTCTTGTGGTGCCCTCGCTCCGCACGGTTGCAGAAGGGAAACGTTCCCCTTCCCTGTTTCACTTGTTCAATTTTCAGCCAGGCGGGTTTGGGAAGTGCCCTTCTGGGTCGGTGTGCTCACCACCGGCTAGGCAGAACCGAGAAGAGAAAGCAGAGGAGACCAGGACAGCCCGGCTGCTTCCCCAGGACCCCCTTTGCCCAAGCACACCCACCTCCCCGCGCTGCTTCCAGCTCCCCACAGCCTGCAGGTGCCCGGTGGCACCTCCCAGAGAATTGTCCCATGGAGAGGGCAGGGGGACTGGCACTGAGGACTTCTCCCCTTGGCCACAAGCGACCTGGGGCCACCCTGTCTCCTCCAGGGGCCAGTTCCCCACCCGTGGCAGAAGGGAGGTGTGAGGGTGGGTGCGGGGAGAGCAGAGGCTGGGGCAGGGCAGGGAATGAGGGCAGCAGAAAGGTGGTTGTTTTTTTTTTTTTTTTTTCCCATAAAGAGGAGGATTTGCATTATTTTTGCATCAGGGAGTGGGGTTTGATGCCTGCTGAAGATGACTTTTCTGAGTGCTGAGGGTGATGGCGAGTGTAGCCCCTTCCACCGTATAAACACCAGTGAGTTATGGGTACCCCAGCCTCTAATTATGCAGTCAGCCCCAAATAGGCTGTGTCTAACGAGGCTGACAGACTAATATCTCAAGAGCCTTTAATGCGTTATCATCTCTTGCTGTATGACCTCATATTTATAACTGCTCTGGTGGGAGGTTGAGAAATGTCCTTCTCTTCCCCCAGCCCCCTCCCCAACTTCCCCCCCCCCCCAGCAGCAGCTCTTCAGCCTCATCTGTTAGGATCAGGAGGAGAGAGGCGACTTCTCTCCATCCATCACCAGCCGAGTTCGCGCTATTAGATGATTAAAGACATTTTTTATAATATTTGGAAGAGGCTCTGAAACGTCTCTCAAACAGAGTGATTTATGCCCGCTTAACCCTTGCCTGGCCGGGCCGGGGGCCGGGGGTGGCAGCGGCCCAAGCCGTTGGGCAGCCCGGTGACAAGGTGTGATTCATGAGCACACGGCACCTGCAGGAAGCTCCGGGCAGCTCCCAACACAACGGGGACTTGGTGGTTTCTGAGGCTGCAACGGCTCGAGCAGGAGGAAACGGCGCCTGCCCCCTCCCCAGCGCTTACACAAGAGGCGCCGGGGGGGCCGTGCCCCACCACACGCATGTGGCACCTCCTGCTCCCACCCAGGAGCAGGAATATCCCATCCCATCCCATCCCATCCCATCCCATCCCAAACCATCACAACTCCATCCCAAACCATCCCATCCCCACTGACATGAGCCACTTGTGCTCCCACTCCACGTTTCCCTTTCCCTTCTCCCCATCCCTCCCCTGCCCTGTGCACGCCGTGCTCCCAGGTGCATGGTCTCACTCCCATAAAGAGCCACGGGCATCTAGATCCATCTTTAGGGCATCGCAGCCTTGCTCAGGGTCGGTCAGTAAGACTTGTGGGGATGATGGCCGTGCTCGTGCTAAAAACCTGCCGGAGGCCAAATCGCTGATGTGGTTTGTCCCAGTGGGGAGTGGAGGCTTGCCCGCAGGTTGGGGAAGGAAGCCCGCCTCCTCTGCTCACAGACGTAATATTTCATAATCCCAATTTCTTGTCAATTGATTGCCAGATAGAAGCGACAACCAAAGAGGGCCCCAGGCGTCTGCAACTGCCACTCATCGTATGATTTTAACTCTCCCCCTCTGTAAGTTTGCATTCTTTTCTTCTTGTTGTTGTTGTGTCCTAAAGAAACATTTCCCCCCCCCCTTCCCTCCCCAAAAAGACTCTGGGAATCCCGCTGCCCTCGTCAGTTCGGTGCTGAATGTCCGAATAGGCGAGGAGGGTTAATGCATGACGAATAGGTGTTTCGTTAAAATGGTTCATCTGGCATTACAGAGTCCAAGAGATCAATAGATTTCTTATAATCATGGCCTAAAATCATCTTCAGCACCACTGCTTGCGGGCATCAGGCCCTGGGCAGCATGTTTAGGGGACCTGGGCATCTCCTGCCACCCCCTTGTGCCCCCTGTGCCGTGCCCCCAGTGCTCCCACAGCCAGGGAACTGCGTGGCCCGGCCACCCCCCATCCCCAGCCCCTGTCCCAAGGGTGCAGATCCCCCCGCTGCCCGGCCTTGCTGGCTGTTGCACCCCCTAATTCCCCACGGGGTGCCACCTCCCGGCTCCCCCCTCCATCTGACTGCCCCGAGCTGCTCTTGGTCAGCTCTGGAGACACCGTGACAAATCCCACAGCCATGGGACCCCAACCACCCACACTGACCCTGCAGCCCCTGCAGGGGACAAGAGGGTCCATATAAAATGAAGGCGAGCCCATCCCATCACTTTCCACATCTCTTTCCTGCACTCACCCAGCTACACGTGGTTTCAGCAACCTGGGGAGAAATCCCCACGCTCCTGTCTGCCCCACGGGTGGGTGCCCAGTGCTCGTCCCCTCCCACGTCCTCTCCACGGGGCTGGGAGGAGATTTTCCAGCCCCCCTGGGTCCAACCCTCTCCTTCCCTGCCTCATTGCTTATTTTCGGGCCATTATGTTCGACAGGGAGAATTTGTTTCTGTCCAGAGCCGATGCCCGGACAGTCTCACACCTCAGGGGATTTATCATCCTGAGCTTTTGTTTGTGGGTCTCCGGGACCCTCTGCCCCACAGCCAGATGCTTCCCCGTCTCCTCCAGGGAGCCTGGAAGCCCTGACCCCACTCCTTCTGTGTGGCTGCCCAGGTGGATGCAGGCTCCCCACACCCTCACACACCAGGCATGCTCATGCCCCACTCCACAGCCCCATGGCTGGGTGCCAAGGAGGGGTAAAAACATCGGGTGGCAATTTAGGGGCTTGGGAAGCACCAGAATCTGCTCGTGTTCGTGCTGCCATCCTGCACCATGTGGCAGCGGGGCGGTGGAGACGCCTGCACCCATGGGTGCGCTGCCCGTCTACGTGCATGATCAACGTGATCATATTGGGGTTGTAGAGAGGATTTGGGGTCCTTCAGGCTCAGGTTTACAGAGCTGTAGTGGGATTGTGTTTCCGAATCGCCACCACTGCTGCGTCAGATGGGGAGCAGCACGGACACCCCCTTTGCCACCAGCCCCTCTCTTGCTCTCCTCCTGCCCCGGGGACATCCTGGCCACCTGGGTGAGGTGACCAAGGGTTGCTCTGGATGCCAGCAGGGCCCAAAGAGAAGGAACGGGGTGCAGGGCCCCTCCACCAAGCACCACCCGTCCCTGCAGCCCAGTCCCCTCCCCGGCTGCCCGCATTCCTCCGCAGCGCCGGGGAGGGGGCCAACCTTTGGCACGTTTATTGACACTCCCTGAGTTCATACTGCGACTCTACAATCTTTCCCCGAGATTATTAAGAATTAATTGATCACTTTTATATTCCCCCCGATACCCAGTGCTGCTCCGCGACAGGCAGCGGGAGGAGGAAGGGAGACGGGAGGAGGGCGGGGTGTGTGTAAAAAACACACTGATAAATGTTAATTACTCTTTTACAGCCCTTGTCAAATTCCAAAGCAAGTCGTAAATTCATTAAACTCTAACGGATTAAGCACATGCAGCTTATTTAGTCGCCATAAACAAGATCATTTGGATGTTGATTTTCCCCTTTTTATTGCTCCAGCAGAAAAGGGGAAAAATCAGATCAGGGAAGCAGTTGGTGGTTACCAGGGTGTCAGAAAAGTTTGGATTTATTTTATATCTTGTTTTGGTGCTCCGTGGCAGCTCTCCGGAGCCCAGCAGTCCCCTGACAGGGAGCGTGGGGCTGCCAGGAGCCGAGTCCTTGCCCCAAGTGGCTGAGCCTGAGCGGGCAAGCAGGGGAGGAGAGGGGCTGTGGGACATGGCCACCATGGTGCTAAAAGGGTCTCAGGGCTGCCTCCTCAGTGCCGAGGCTCTTAAAGACCTGAGACAGATGGGATGCTTTTCCCATTTAGCACACCACCAGCCCTGCTCACTGTGGGACACATTTCTGTGCCCACTCTGGTGCTGTCCCCAGGGTGCTGAATGTGTCCCCAGCAGATCCTGGTGACGGAGGAGAGGAGCAGGGGAGGGATGCCGTGCTGCCACCAGCACCGAACGGGGAGGGACAAGGTGCCCGTGGCTGCTCTGAACACGGGGACGGGCCCCGGGGTCCAGGCCCTACATCGCTGCCGACCCGCGCGGCGTGCTCGCCATCCTGCACTTGCACGTGTTAATAATCCAGGCTGACCTCCTGAGCTGCACGAGCAGGGGAAGGAGAACGAGAGGAGGGTCACGGAGATTAATTAATACTCAGGGCTCTAATTATGAGTTTCTTCAACACTGGGCTTCTAATGAGGAACAGGCGCTGAGACAGCTCCGAGTCCCGCTGCCCCCCAGCTGGCCCTGCTGAGACGTCTCCTGCCTCCTGGCAGGGCCAGTTGTTTGGGGAGAGGGATGGGAGCCAGCCCCCGGCCCCCTGCATCCCCCCCACTGCTGCACGGCGAGCACTGGAGACCTGCCACCACCCCCAGCACACCAGGGGGACAGGGGCAGGAGGTGGCCATGGGGACCAGAGGACCTTGGTGGGAGCATCCCCTTGTCCCCATGGGGTGGAGGATGCTTTCCAGGTGCCGTGCTGGTGGCCAGCCCTGCTGATGCTGTGTGGTTGGCCATGTCCCACTGAGCTGCTGGTGGCTGTGGGGCTTCTCCAGCACCCAGGAGCCTCCAGTGAGGCTGTGCTGATGGGAGCAGGCGGCAGCCGTGTGCTGCAGGCAGCAGAGGGAACTCTAAACACCTTGCCAGCACTCACTGCTTCACAGCTACTGGGAAAAAATTAGGGCTTTTGCTTCAGCACTTCTAAAAAAGATGTCCTGAGCAGTGGAGGGGTGACCTCCTTCCTCCAGCCCTGCCTGAGCCTGAAACCAGTAGATCCCAGAGGGTCTGTGCCATGAGGATGCACACCACCCTCTGTGCTTGCCCCCCGGGGGGCACAGGGGAGGAGAGGAGGAGTCTCAAACACCGGGGTGTCATCCTTCAGAGCCCCGCTCCTGGCCAACATCTCCCTCCTGCAGGCTCCAGCCCTTTCCTCGCGGTGGGTGCAAAGGGCACTGATAAGCACTGCAGAGCCAGCAGTGCCTGCAGGGTCCCCCCTGCACAGCCCAGGGCTCGGCTGCCGTCACCCCACATGGGGACGTGCCCCGGGCTCTGCTCCCGAGGTCCCCCCATGGCGATGGGCACCAAGGGGGCGGCGAGGGGTTAACGGCAGGAGCGTGGCCCACACTAAGCAGTAGCTAACAGCCACCAGCTAATAACTTTATGGCTTCAAAGCAGCGCATTTATCATGCTGAAGTTTGTTTATGCACTAGTTATATGGCGCATTATACCAGATCTGTGTTTGGCTGATAAATTCCCGGTGACAAGCGAGGCTACCAATGGGGACTTGCTGAGTCCAAAAGACCAGTAGCTTTTTCCCGAACTCTGCTTTCTGAGATAAGCATGGTTTTTCCTTCTTTTACTTTGTAACTAGGTAAAAAAAAAAAAAAAAAAAAAAAAAAGGCAACCAGTAAAGTAAAGAGGGAGATTCCTGTCCCAGACAAGTCGCCCAACACCATGGTCCCCACTATGGAGCAGAGGAGGAGGAGGAGGGAGGCTGCCTGGCGAGGACCTGCCCAGAGGCTGTGTGGCAGCACCTCCGTGGTGGCAAGTGATGCACATGGGCCCGCACCAGGAGATCTGTGCATGTGCAGAGCAGGCACTGATAAGCCCTTATGGGATCTGGGAAGTTCCCACGACCAGCAAAGCTCGGTTCCTGCTGCCTGCAGGGAGTGTATTTCGGGGATGGAAGGATTAGAGGGCAGCGTGGCGACCTTCTAGTCCTGCCTAAAGTTTCTGAAATGATATATGATCGTAGTATTCGTCATTATCTCTCACTGTTTTTATTGTACTTGTCATTATTTTGAGGTTGTGTGAGCGTGCAATTTGTTGCTGAGCACAGCACAGCTGCTGCGCTCACCTGTACCCCCTCACTGCTGGGCTAAATCGCTTTAATCCTGCTAATAATAATGACCTTCACATTTCTGGCTAGCTCTATCACTGGAGCCAAACCCACTTTGCAAACATTAACGAGCTCGGCCTCCCGACTCCGTGCAAACAGGATGGGTCAGGATTAGCTCTGCTGCTGCGGCAGTGGGGAAACTGAGGCAGAAAGCAAGGAGCGGGCTGGTCCGAGCCAACCCCGAGCGGCTGCATGTGGAGCCTCTCAACCCTGTGCCCTTTGCTTTAAGACACACGGCCGTGCACCTCTCTGCACGCAAGCGTGCCCCCATGAACATGCTTGTTACGGGTACTCCCCGGGGAGGGCATCTCGGTGTGTTTATCCGTGCATGTTTGGCCGTGCATAAACATCTTCTTAAGTGCAATGTGTGCATAGGTACAAAATGTGTGTCTCCACCTCCGCCTGCTGCGTTAGCATCCTTCGTGGCCGCCCACCTGCACGGCCATCCCTATCATAGGGTGTCCCTGGTGGGGCCGGGTACCTGTGGCATCCCTGGCCCCGTACCTGTGCCCGTCCTGGGTCTGCATCCGTGCCTGCGCGTACCGGCCCCTGCAGGCTGTAAATACTGCCAGTGTGTCGGGGAGGTTGAGCGGTTTATGGCTCAAGGTCAGGCCCATGAATCATAAAAAGGTGTCGGAAGGAGCATTAACTCCTAGCCTTCGCTCGGTCGCTGTGTGGTTTCAGGCGGGGCCCCGGAGGCAGTGATTAAAGGGTGCACCTTCCCCTTTCAGTTTTACGGTAAAAGGAAAGCAGTAAATTAGAAGCCCGCGGGCTGGGGCAGGCCGAGTCCCGCCAGCACAGTGCCTACACGAGGACCGACCACAAACCCAGCACCGCTCCCAGGGCAGGATCCGGCCCCTCCGTGTCCCGGAGCCGTTTGTCACCGCTGGGCCTCGGGTGGCCGCTGGCACGGGGTGGCCGCTGGTGCTCAGCCCCGCGGAGAGGCAGCGTCCCCTTGCTCTGCGCTTTTCTTTATGACTCCAGCTATCGTTAACTCGAGTAATAAAATTTTTTGAATCCAAATAGATATAATTAACATTTAATGCCCCTGTTTTCTTGCGAATTGTCAGGACTATTAAAAGCTGCGCGTTGACTGAGGGGGGGAGGCAGATGTTTCTGCTGCCGAGGTGGAAGTGGGGGACAAAGCTCCCTGTGCCAGGTCTGCAGTGCTGGGGGGCAGCAGGGGAGACATCCAGCCCCGTGAGGAGCAGGGGATGAAGGCTGTCCCCAAATCCCACTTTTTCCTATCGCTCAGCTCCGGCAGCAAGCCTGGTGACACCCAGCCGTGCGCATGGCCAGGGGTGAGCCACCAGCATCACCAGTGCCCACCTGCCCCCAGAAGCAGCAGAAAGGGCTGCGGGGAAGGCGGTGAGGTCCCTTGGGTGCCCCGCAGCACCTGCCAGCCTGGCAGCACCCCAGCCCTGCCCGCTGCCTGCGGGGCAGGCTGCCACCGCCTGCCTGCTGCCGGTAATAGCAGGGGCCTCGGGGCAAGCCGGCAGAGCACATCTGGCCGGGGATGCTGCAGGGACCCTGCTCACCCCAGGCAGCTGGGAGCACGGCTCTGCTGCTGGGGAGATGGAGGTGGCTGGAGGAAAAGCCCGGTGTCCTGAGGCTGGGGCAAAGCAGAGCCTTGCATGGCTCTGAGGAGGGAAGGAGGGAGCCCAGCAAGTTGCCAGGAGGGAAAGTGCTGCTCCTCGCCCTAAAAAAAATGTGCTTTATCCCCCCCACACTGAGGAATGGCATCGCGGAGGCCTGGAATTGACGGGGCTGCCAGAGCTGATGGATGGCGCGACAGGGAGAGCAAAGCAGGTCAGCAGAGCAGAAACCAGCGCAGACAAAGAGACAACGTCCCCGCTCACAAACGCAGGCGGTGACACCCTGTGCCGGGGCTGGGCCCCGAACAGCCCCGTCTCTGTTGTGCTGCAGTGCTGGCACAGCTGGGGTACCTGGGGTGCCACCCGGCGACACTGGGTTGGCTCACCCCAACAAGAGCGCCCTTTCTTTGTCCCCGCACAGGCTCCGATTGTTCGGGTGTTTCCCCTGCCACCACCCCGTGGGGCTGCTGTTCCCAGAGGCTGTGCCGGGAGGATTTTCAGCAGAGATGCTGGGGCTTCACTGGTTTTGAGAAAGGGACCAGGTTTCCTGAAGCAGCTCCAGACCAGGACACCTCTTGGCAGTGCTGCTGTGTGAGCCTAGAGCCTTCCTATGCCTCAGTTTCCCCACCTGAGGTCCTGCTCTTCACATGCACTGGTGCATTCATCCAGAGTGGATGTGCCCAGTGCCCAGGGCAGTCCTGGTGCAGGCAGACTTCCCTGCCAGGCACACAGCACCCAGCTGGGCGCACAGCACCCTGCTGGCCATCCTGGAGCAAAGAGGGAAGCTGAAAGGTGGAAGTCTGGGCTGGTGGGCATTTTTGGAGGCCAGCTCCAGGGACCTGGTCATGTGTAGGGGCCAACAATGGGAGGAACTGAGTTTTTGCACGTCATGGAGGTGGTGGCTGCAAGGGGAGCTCGAGAGACTGGGCATCTCTGTTAGCTCCAGCCCTAACCTCGGTGAAACTTGTGGGCAGTTTCTGTACCCCTCCAGTTTTTTGTGCCTCTCCAGCCCCGGACAGATCTGAACCTCCTGCCCTTAGCTTGGCTCTCAAGCAGCTGCCGAGCGTGCCCACAGCCACGAGGAGGAGGAGGAGAGCGGGAAAGGGGCTCAGCTTCAAATCGATGTCGAGCACTGTGATAAGAATCTCTTATCGCCGTTGTCATTGTAATGGCTGGGACTGAAATGTGGGCTGAGCGAGGCCGGATCTCGGCACAGCCAGGGGTAGGGAGGAGACAGGGGCGCAGCAGGGAGGCAGTGGTGGCTCTGTGGTGGGGTCCCAGCTCTTCCAGCACCCCCTTGCTCTCTCCAGTGATGACCAGAACCAGCTCCCCCGTCCCTTCCCAGCCCCGGGTGCTGTGTGCGGTGTTACAGGAGGCAGCAGCAGCCCCCGGTGCCCTCAGCTGCAACGCCATCCCTCAGAGCCGTGCTCGGCGTCTAACCCCTCACACTCGTCCCCTATGTTTTATTAACAACTGTTGATTGGGATCCCAAGGTCATCTGGCCGTGCAGAGCCGCAGATAAAATCTAACACTGCTGCAACCCCCTGCATCTCCAGACCCACCAATCTCCCCACCTATCTGCAATCTCTTCCATGGAGCTTCCTTCCAGCCGACAAGCCCCAGGAGGTTAAACCTGGTCCTGCAGCAAGGCCACTGCTCTGTCCTCCCGTGACACCCCCAGGGGCACTGCTGGGAGATGCGACATCTCCCTGCCTGCTCCCCAGGGGCTCTCCCCCTTCGCTGCCCTGGGGTGGGGAGGGTGCTGCCCCTCACCCCCAGTCCTGCTGCCAACATGGGGATAAAATCAGCAGTGGGGACTCTCACAGCTTCATCCAGCCCTGCTCTTGTTCTGCTGGAGAGGGCGGCTCTGAATGTATGGACTGCTTTTTCCAGCCCTTCTGGAGGCAGGTCTCATGGATGCTCCCAGCTTGGTGTCGAGGAGCGGGTGGCTGGGGTGCCGCTCCGGAGAGGTGCCTCGGGGCTTGCCCAGTTAATTCCAGGAGGAGCAGCGTGTCAGGTCGAGTGAAATTGGCCCGCCGCAGGATTTATTAACGTTTCCTTCCTTCTGCCTCCTGCTAGGTGCTGTGCTAAGATCCCACACCGTGCAGTCATCTCGCTAAAGCCGAGGGGGGCTTAGTGCTTAAATGGTTTTCTCGCCGCTGTGGAGTTTAGTGCTTGTCAACAAGCCTGAGACCTGGCTGAAGTGCCTTGACAAGCAGGGCAGGGGGGGTGGAAGAAGCAGGTATCGGTGCTGGGGGAGCAGGGAGCATACGGACTGGGTGTCCAGACTGCCCCATGTACATGGGGTTGTCACGTACCCAGCTCTGTGCATCCCCTCCAGCAAGGAGACAAATTCGGCTGCCCCCTGCTCCAAGGAGAGGTGCATCTGGCCCAGCTCTGCATGAGTTTAAACCTCTCGGAAACATCTTCATTAAACACCACTAATGTGAAAAAGCAGAGCTTGCCCATATATTTTTAGCCCTTGCTTTTTAGGCTCTACCAGGAATAGATCTGCGCACGCGAACTCATTTTGTGCTCGGCATTAATCTGCCTGCCTCAGCTGCCTGTGCTCCTGGGGCGAGCCCGAAGCGGGGCCGAGCGCCGTTGCAGTAACAAGCTGGCTCTGCAGATGGGGATAGCAGAGCTCGGAAACCAAACCCGGCTCCAGATGCCACTTGGAAAGGTGGCCCTGCCTGGGGAGGGCAGGAGGGGACCCTCGCCTCCCCCTGCGCCCCAGCCTGCCCTGCCCCAGGAGTGCTGCAGCAGCAGCAGCCTTGGGTGCCCCATTTGCTGCTGCTCGTGGGTCGCCCGAGTCAAGCGTTTGAGCAGGATTCGGAGGAGGGCTGGGTGGTTTTATGGGCAGTAATTGCATTTACAGCCCTGCTGGCTGAGGCACTGATCGAGCAGTGAGCCCACTCCCCGCTGAAAGCTGGGCTGCAGCACCGTCCCGAGGGCAGCCCCATCCTTTGAAGCATCCTTGGCTGGCCACTACCCCATGAACTCACGGGTTGGTGAGGTCCTCAGCTGGTGTAAGCTGGCATTTCTGCATGGATTAAGCCTTTCACTTCATGGGAAGTGCCAGAGATTTTGTTTCTTTGCCCCGCTCCTTGGCTTCGCCCTGCCACCCGCGGTAGCTGCAGGCAGCCTGCGGCACACCCCACATTGTTTCCCCATCACCTGCCGCAGGCCCCGCATGTTTCCATTTAGTCGACATGGTGGAAAGCTGTAAAACATATGTCTGCTTCCCGAGGAGAGAGGAAAAATGACTTCAACAGCTTGGTCCAGTTAACGGCTTGGGCTCTCAACTGCACTGCTGGCTTGGCAGGGACTCTGTCCAGCTCTGCATTAGCCGGACCAAGGCGCGTGTCCGGAGGGAGGGAAGGGTGCTTGGGGGAAGGATGTTTTTGGGAAGGGTGTCCCCAGCAGCACCGGGGCTGGGCTGTCCCCAAAGAGCGGGCAGCAGCAGCACTTTCCACCCCACCCGCCACGGGCTCCTCCCAGCACAGCTCCCCATCCATCCCATACATTTACCTAACGCTAATGAGACGTATTGATTGGAATGATGGGATTTGTAAAGGTCGCGGGGTTAAAGTACATAAAACCAGCCTTTCTGGAGCTGCAATATCAGGGCCGATGGGTCTGGTGGGAGAGATTAAAGGCCTCGTGCTGCAAGAATGGAGAGAGCTGACAGCAATTACATTTCAGATGTGTGCATAGTTATAACCCCCCCCCCAACACCCACAAGACAGGCTGCCATGTCCCCACCATCACAGAGCGGGTCTCCAGCCTGAGCAGATCGGGGAATGAAAAGGGAAAGGGAAAAGGAAAGGAGAGACTGGTGGTCCCGTTGGAGAGGTGGTGCTCAGCCCTGTCCCTGTGGCCGGGCTCATGCCCCTCTTTTCAGATTCTTTTCAGCATCTCTGCACTAAAACCACATCGATGGCATGAAACTTTGAAAGTGCTGCAACCCCTTTTGTGAGAGCAGGACTCCCACTGCTGGTAACGAGCTGGCAGGTCATTAGAGCCGCGCTGTCCCTGGGGAAGGACCCTCCATCTGCAGCACTGCCTGCCCAAGGGCTGCTCCAGACCCCAGAACCCAAACACCGTGGGTGAATGGGGATTTGTCCCAGGATGTGGTTAACAGATCTCTCTGCAGGAGGAACAGATCCAGACGTGACTTTCCCCAGAGGTTTTTCTCAGCTGTGGCCAGGGATGCTCAGTGCTCAGCCCTAGGTTTTCTCCCACCGAAGATGTCTCTCCTGGAGCTGCAGGGCCAGCTCTGGTGGAACCATCTCACCCTGTCCTTGCTGGACACGGTCTGCCTGGTTCTGGGTGCAAACCAAAGAAAGCCCACGCACAGCCACAACACCTGGAGGTGACCTGCTTTAAGCACTGGGGCCTCCCTTGCTGGCTGCGGGTATCTGAGGGTGCAGGGCGATAAATATCTGCCCCTCGTTCCCTGGGTGTGCAGAGGGAGGAATGGGTGAGATAAGGGCTAGGCTGAGGAAGGTGTTGTCCTAAGGAAGGCTCTGTCACTGCACAGGGACACAGCTGAATTAACCCCACAACCAAACTCACTTCAGGCAGGAGCTTTCCAGCCCCTGCTCATCTCAGCTTAACCTTGCCCACTGCCCCTTCCCCTCTCATGGCAGGATTAACACCGCAGGTGCCTGGGACTCGGGAAGCCTGCATCACACTAAGCCCACGACACCAGCATGGGCTGTGCTTTCCCCAGGGCTCAGTCCTGGGATGAAATGCAGGGAAAAAAAAGGATCCATTTGCCATGCAGGGCAAGAAGCATGTTGCTCACCTGCAACTGTAGCTGTCAAGGGCTTAGCCTGTGGCATGAAGCACCAGCAGCCTAACCAGCCCCAGCAGAGCAGTTGTGCTTGGGTTTTTTCCCCTTCTGCACATGCTGGAGCCCTAAATCCTACCCCTGAGTGCTGCTGAAGGGGCTGGGTTGGGTGGTAGCAGTGGGAACACCCCCCAGCACCTCACAGCCCAGGCACCTGCCCATCTCCCTCTGCCTTTATTTATCCCTCCCGCGCACTCTCCTTCCCTCTCTCCAATGGTAATGAGTGGTTTGCACTGGGAACTAAATGAAGTTGATTGCCCACTGGTGTCTGCCATTAGTGGTAATTAGTTAAAACATCAGAGTATAAACAGTAAATTGGCTCTAATAATTAATACTAGCACTCAAGCATATGAGAGACACAGAGACTGGGAGAGAAGCAGCGGCAAGCTTGTAAAATCAGCTGGGGCTGTTTTAATTAAAAAAGAAGGAATGTAAGTAACACGGTATTGGAAAAAGGACAAAAGCCATCAGGATCTTGCTTGTTAGGAGCGTGGTCCTGTCTCCCCTGGAACAGTGTTTGCCTCCAGCCTGGGCTCTCCGGCACCCGCGGCGCGGAGGCTGCGGCATCCCCGAGGAGCTGCTGGAGTGATGGGTTTCCTCCAGATCTGACCTCTGCTTTCCTTTGGGAAGAAGGGAGGCAGCAAGGGGCTGCCGGGGTGGGCGGCTCCTGCAGGGGAAGGTTGGGTTTTCTCCTAGAATAATAATTTTTTCTTGCAGGTTTTGCCAACTTGCCCTGAGCGCGTCTGCTCTTCTTCCAGCTGGTGGCGGGGAGGGGGGAACCCTGTCCTGGGAGAAAGCCCTCTGTCCCCCGAGTGCCTGAAGCCCTTCATCTTTTTTTAAAAAAGAATAATAATATTAATAAAACGCAGCTTGCAGCAGGAACCCCGCCAGCGCCAGGGCTGGTGCTGAGCCTCAGGGCGGCGGCAGGGAGCAGGATCGCGGGGCAGGGCGTTTGGGGAGGAGGGGAGGCTGCATGCATATTGCTATTAATCATCCCCGCGTGCGTTAACCATGCTAATGTCCTAAGTGACAATAGCCCATCTCGGCTCTTGATTTAGGGTCTGTGAACGGAAGCTGGGCTCCTGGGAGTAAATGCGTGAATCCTCCACTGATACTAAACCTTCTAATAAATCTAACGCACACCAAAAAGCCCTGGGCACTAAATCCCAGAATCCGGTAATTGAAACCCTTACGGCTCTCAGAAAAAAAAAAAGAAAAAAAAGAAAAAAAAAAAAAAGGAAAAAAAAAAAAGGTAACCGGTGAGTGGAAGCGAGCGTGTGTTTTTACAGAATATCCACCCTATCTGCACCTGATTATCTCTAGTGGAGACAAAGGAAACCCAGTGCCTCCTCGTGAAGTGCTTCGTTCCACGGGCTTAAAATAATCCCTGGGGAAACAGCAGCCTCGGTGCTTGGGGTGCTCAGGCCCTGGCCACATCCCATTGCTGCCAAATGCCACCAAATGGGGTCTCCATCTCCAGGAGGGGGGCATTTGTAGGAATAAGTACGTTTGGGTTGGGGCCGTGAGGAATTTGGTGTCGTTCCCACAGCCTGCATGTTTCTAGTAGCCAGTGCTGAGGCTGTTTATGGGTTTGTTTGCTTCAGAAAGGATTACGATGGTGTTTTCTTCTGCTTTTAATCTCTGTTACAGACTGCTCTGTAATGCCTTGGCAGGGGACTTAATAAATGTAGTCATTGGGTAATGGACAGTGATGATACTGGCAGGCTCGGGGGAGGTTGCAGAGGGGGTTGCTGGGGGGCACCTGTCTGATTTTTGGGGCAGGGGGACCGTGTCCACCCTGGGATCACCCCCACGCAGGGGCTGCCCAGACCTCTCCCAACTGAGCATCCTTCATCACCGGGACTGCCCTGTGCCTGGGGGGCCGGGGACATCCTGCCCATGCTCTCAGAAATCAGAGAGAATTGGGTTTTTATTCCTCCTCTCCCACCTTTTCCTGGTACCTCTGGATGATTAGCACAGATCTTTGCCATCTCCTTTGCCATCAGGTCACTCTCCCAGTCCTCGGGAGCCCCACTGCTGCACACTACACACCACAAAGTCATCACGGCTTTTTTTGGGTGGCCCCATGCCCTGCAGGTAATGGACACCGAGCAGTCACCTGCCTGCCACATCTCCCAGCCCGGGATGGGGACGACCACGGGGACTGCGGGATTCCCAGCGCCTCCCCGGCCCCCCCAAACCTGGAGGGAGCCCAAGCACCCTCGTTTCTCAGGTCACCGCTTGGCTAATGGTCTATTAATTTGTTCAATTGTCCCCTGTGAGGCAAACTCAATTTCTGCCCGAGATTCCTCCCTGCCTGTCAACGCGGTGATGGATAGGACGAGCGGCTGTCACCGCCGGCCCCAGCGCCCGCTCGGCTCGCCGGGCTCCGCGCCTGCACCTCCGCCTGCCTCGCGCCCAAGGATCTGTCCCCGGCAATGAAAAATGACAGAAATATTTAAGGACAAATAAGGTTTACAAACCCAATTTAAAATTATTACGGGAGGCCCTGGCTGCAGATGGGCACAAGCTGATTCGCGGCGGCAATCAAATCGAATTTCCTTATCGTTGTATTATTTTAGGGCGTTATCTGGCCCCATAATGCAGTTATAAATTCAATTTCATCTGCGAGCGTTCATTGTTTACTGTCGCCTGTTTGCCGGGGAAAATGTAAACACTTCGCGGCCCTTGGCTGCAAAATTAATTTCTGGCTGAAAACAGGAAAGAGGAGAAAAAGTGGAAGGTGTGAAGGGAGAAAAAAAAAAAAAGAGAGAGAGAGAGAGAAAACAGAGCCCGCTGTGGGATGGACAGAGGGACAGACAGACGGACAGACGTCCCTGCCCGCTGCTCTCCCTGCAAAAGGAGGAAAAATACGCAGTGACCTGCTGGGGCTGCCAAGGGAAAGTTGAAGGTCTCCCATTAATTCCAGACTAAAAATGACAAATTCATCTTCTACGACAATTAAATGAAGTCAGTAATTGATGCTAATTGATCTTCAGCCGAGACGGCTCTTACTGCTTCGCCGGGCTCTCCCTGGCGCTCCAGCACCTTCCCTGTGTCCTCTCCTCCCCGCGGGTGCTGTCCCCTGTCCCTGCCACCCGTGGCCATGGTCCCCCCATGGGGACGTCCCCAACTCCCTGGTGGCCGTTCCCCACCCTGCACATCCCTCTCTGCCCCTCGCTTTGAGGGCTTTGCCTTTCTCTTTTTCTTTTTGAAGGCAGGTACCAGGCCTGGCTGCGTTAGCGACAAAGGATTTATAGCCTACAGCTGTGTAGGTTTCCACTTAATTTTTATAAGCCCAGCATAAGAGCCAGCGGGGGGTAAAGCACACTTGGATTTTCTCTACTTAAAATATTACAATGTTAGCACTTTTGCTTGAGCCCTGAAAAGGGGGCAGTGGGGGGGCTGGATGCGTGCGTGTGTTTGGGTTTTTTGGTGTTTTTTTCTTTTTTCTTTTTTTTTTTTTTTTTATGAGAGCCCTTTAATCTCAAGCCAATATGTCAAAATCAAATTAAGCCTTGGAAGGGGAACGGGCTCAGCGTGCCAAGCTCGCTCGCTCGGTTGTAAATGTACAATTGTTTCTGGGAGCTGTTATTAAAGCGCCGGGGCTGCTGCCCATTAAGGGACCGCAACGTCACGTCCTCCAGCCACGAGGGGAGCAGGGGACAGACCCACTGCATCCCCTGCGCCGCGGCACGGGGATGGTGGCACCAGCCCTGGCCTGGGTGGGCTTCATTACAAGCAAAAACAGCAACGACAGCAGTGTGGGCATCCCCAATTTTCTCTGTAGCCTGTGTTTGAGGATCTGTAGGCTCACGGCGAGCTGTCTGGGACAAGAGGGGACCTTGTGCCTGGTCCCCACGGTGGTTTTGCTCCGGACACGGGTGGGTGGGAGCAGGGGGAGCCGGTGTGCAGTAGCTGCTGGGAAGCAATGGCACGGTTAGATCTGTTCTGCGGTCTTTATGGGTCCCACTAAATCCTGTGTAATGTACTGTAAATAAAGTTTATAGCTGGAATCGGTGTTTTACAGGGGCAAAGCAAAGTCCAGCTGCAGAGCTACAAACAAACGTGCTGCATGCGGGGGGAGGCGGCCACGGTGCCCCCAGCTGAGCCCCCTGTTCCTGGGGCAGGTTTCGCTGGGTGCCGGGAGCAGCACGGCTCTGGCCTCCATCCTTCCCTTGCACCAATGCCTCTGGACACTCTTCTCACTGCAAATGGCTCCCAGCATCTCCTCCCCATCAGCCATTTAGACCAAAGTCGCTTGCAAAGTGAAAATAAACGGGTTTCTGCAAGCCCTGGGGGGGGGGTCAGTGGTGAGGGGATGGGTAGATGTTGCACACAGGGAAACTGAGACAAGGAGCCTTGCTCCAGGGTCATGTATCAGCGCTCTGGCAGAGCCAGAAGTAAGCCCTGTGTCTCCTTCCTCGCATCTCTGGCAGGGACCTGACCCTGGGCACGGGGCTGGGAAGCCCAGGGGTGTCGGGGGCACCCAAAACACCACCCTCACCTCCTTCCCCACGGCTCTGCAGGGCTGTGCCCGCCCATGCTCTGGGCTGCTCGGCGATTCCCAGACATGCTGCGCTCGCTGTTTTCCGGGAACCGAGAGGCCTGAGCAGAGATAAATAAGTGATACAGACATCAGCGCACTAAACACACATGACGCGCTCCCTCCGGCTCCCCCCGCACCCACATAGTTCTATTAATCCTGACAAATTATGACGTACAGACGTGTAATGCAAACTGATTCATCATACATTCAAATCTGCTGTGCGGGAGCAGCGGGAGGGCAGAGGCAGACAAGTGTATTACACGGATAATGTATTTGACGTATTAATAAAACCAGCCGCATTGCTCAATCTGGGGAGAGGGGGGGGATGCCGATACATCATGACAGATCACATATTGATGGAATCCAGATGTTGGGAATCATAGTCTTGGGGCCTTTCTTGTATTGACTAAAGGTAAAAAATGCAGGCTGTCAGCACATTAAATCTCCACTCCGCTCGCCGGGGCTGGGGCAGCGGTTATTTATTTCTGGAGCACGGGGAAGCTGCTGCCCACGTCCCCCGTCCTGCCAGCCCAGGCACCCAGCACGCTGCATGCAGGAGGGGACAAAGAGCCCTTCCATGACCAGCCTGAGCACATCATCAGCTTGAAATCCTCGCATCAACCCTTCTGCTGACAGCCCAGCCGTCCCCATCCAGCCCCTGGCACTGCTTTTTGGCCAGTGCTTGCATGACACAGACCCAAAGGTGCGGTTTGGAAGCGGCTCCTCGGTGTTGCTGCTGCTGCTGCTGCTTCCCATGGTTTGCACCTTCAGCACAGCTCTGTCTCCCTTTTTATGCTCACTCCGAGCCAATTGTGAGCAGTCTGAGTGAGTGCTGCAGGGGAACGGGAGCGTTAAACATGCGCTTTTCTGTAAGGGTGCATCCCCCTGCTATCTGTAGTGTTTTCAGGGAATGGTATCCTGTTACTCTTGCTTTCACAGGTAAAGGTCATTGCGCCAGTAGTAACTTCAACTTTTATTTTACCTGACAGAGGCCTTTTAAAATGAAATCATCTTGTTTCGGGTCAGTTTGGGCTGGATAATTTTTAAGGGCGTTCTTGAAGCCCATTTGCCTCTGGCGTGTGCGTGACGCAGTGCTGGGTACGCAGTAACCGACGGTGCATAGAGCAGCAGGGCATCTCTATGAGCCACCTTGCGTGGTGCTCCTCTGGCTCAGCAGCATCTCTCTGCAGTGTGTCCAGCCCAGTTTTCGACTTGCAGCAGGTAGCAAGGGATGTCTGACCCCAAGGGAGAGCTTAAATGATCACTGGGATTCAGACCACGGGGGTTCCTGCGCATAGAAGCCCATACAACTATTTGCGTGGCATTTTCCCCCTGTCAAAATGGATCAAAAAGCAGGAAACGAGGAACGGAGGGAAATACAGAGCAGATGTTGATGTGCTGGTGTTTGCCCGAGGGCTGCCTGCTGGTTACAAGGGTGAGCAGGATGTGGCAGCCCCACGAGCTGATGCCTTTGGGGTGCCCAGTGGTGTCGCCACCAGCACTGTATGGCCACACCATGCGGACATTTCAGCAGCTCTGTGCTTTTAGCACTCCTTTAACCTCCAGGAGCCTCAGCTGCCTTGAATGTGCAATGGAGACCACAAACAGCTGAGGCAAGAGGGCAGTTTTGCTCAGATACAGGCTTGGTCTTTCCCCTGGCTCATTCTGCCACAGGACATTTGGGGACTGGACCAGTCACAGGGCGTGAGCCCCGGGAAGGAGCAAGGTCATTTTTCAGCATGGAGAAACGCAGCTTGGAGGAAATATAAATTGCACCGAGTGAGCAGGACTTGAAAGCAGGGAGGGCTCCTCAGATGGGGAGCTGGGGGAAGATGATGGAGGGAACGTAAGAATGACAAAGCATGTCGTTCCAGTGGAGTGCAAGACGATTTGCTTTAGCTCATTAAATACTGCAATAAAATATTAATAGTTATTGTCCCTCTATTTTTTGTAATTATCCTTGCAAAGAAGGATCTGCTGCAAGTCACTAATGTATTCCCAGCAGCGGGTTGCTTTTTAATACAGCGGTGGCAGTCAGGGGTGAGGAGGGGGGTTGGAATGAAAGCGTTTATGTGTGGCCAGAAAATAGTTGTATGATCGGGGTCATTAAGGAGCCGGTGCTGTCTGCAGGGGGAAGGTGACATGAGGAGGGGCAGAGGAGGCTGCGGGAGAGGACAAGGGTGTGGGGACACCATCAGCCTGGCCAAGAGGGGTCTCAGGGATCCAGCCTAAGGGCTACACTGGATCTGTCACCTTGTCCCAAGGGAAGCTAGGGGCAGTAATAACCTCTCCCCACCTTGCTGCTCCTCCTCCCAGCACACTCCTTCTCGTGCACAGTCGTGGCAGGCTGTCCTGGTGATCTGGCCCTCTGTCCAGGCGAGGTGCCACCGAGGTCTGCGGTGCCACCCGCCTCGTTGAGATGCTCCTGCATCCTCTGCCAGAGGGACGGGCTCTGGCCCTGCTCAGGTCCCATCAGCTGGCCCTCGGAAGTGAAACGGTGCTGACAGGTATCTAAGCGAGGCAGAATTAAGGGAAATGATAATAAATGTAGATGGTCAGGCAGGGGAATGAAATGATCCATCTTTTGCATGTTAGTCAAGAGGTGCTCGCAGCCCTCCCCCCCCACCCCGCTCCTATTCAATCAGGGCCTGTCAGACCTCCAGCAGGCTGGCATTTTTGTGAAGAATCTCTCGGCTAAAAATTGTTGTCATTCCTATTTCCTTGTTATCAGTCGGCGGCACCTCGGCGGAGCCCGGAGATTAACGCGGAATCGCCGGGCGAGCATCCATTCCCGAGGAGCCCTATCCATTACGGCGAGCTCGGCGGGTCCCTCCCGCCTCACCTCCCACATTCATCATCTTTAACGCTGACAGCCCGGCGCAGGCCTTTCAAATTTATCTCGCCGCGTCCCGGGCAGGCTCTATCCGTCAAACTGCGCGAGAGGGAGCGAGCGGAGCGCGGTCTCCTCTCCCCGGTTTGTCGGGGAGGGAGAGGGGGGGAACCAACCTGCCCGTGTGAGGGACTCGGTAAAAGATTGGTCCGAGATACACAATTAATCATGGCTCGCATCAATTTGCTTGATTTACTCCCCGGAGGGAGAAGGGGCGTAAACACGGCGTGTGCAGAGGCAGTGTGGAAACATAATGTGTCTGTCTATAGGAAAAACATTAACACATCATCCCCGTTGTGGGTGATTGATGGGGGAACGGGAGAGGGACAGCCCGGAGCTGGCAGGGTGACAGAGAGCCAGGAGCTCGCCAGAGACACAGACCCGGTGGGGATGAACCACAGGGGGCCCTGCCCGGGGCCGTGAGCCCCTGGTGGGCCGGGGCAGCAGCAGCCCGGCTGGGCAGCCCCCAGCTCACCCGGATCCCCCATGAGGAGAAGGGGGACCCTCTGCAGTGCTGGGGGTGCACCTCTGGGTCGGGATGGGCCACACATCCCATCCTGAGAGTGATGCAGAATGCGGAGCAAGACTGCTTTTGCTCATCCAAACCTCCAAGGCTCGCTTTGCGTTCACCGCGATGTCCTGAACGGGCGGCAGCACAGCTCGCTTGGCTCCCCAGCATTCCTGCTTCCCAAAAATTCTTCCTGCCCCTCTGATAGCAATGCTGCGGTGCGTTTCAGGGTGAGACCTGGCTGTGGGTAGTGCACTTGCGATGCCCTTTGGTAGCCATCAAGGCAGGTGCTGCTGTAGCCATGAAAGCTGCAGTAACGCTGGGCCACGAGCACCGGGCTGCGCCTTCCCCTGGCGGCTCCGGCGAAGAGAAGAGGCTGACTTTTATGGAGAAAGTTACTGCTGTATTTACAATCCAAACATCCTCGTAAGCAGCCGCAGGGTGGAGAAGGAAATGCGGAGAGAGTGTGGGATGATTTAACGTGTCCTTCTCTCGTGACTTGCAGCTCAGGAGCCTCCTCCCTCCCTCCCTCCTTCCCTCCCCTGCGCACACTCAGCCAGGCTCCTCGCCCTGCTGCAGCAGCATCCCACATCACACCCCACGGACACGGGGAGTGGGCGGGGGGACTTAACCCAGGTCAAAATGAGGGAGCAGGACCCTGGAGACCAACGTCCCAGCCCTGTGTCTTCCTCAGTAAAGTCTTTGTTGAAATAAATGATGCCCAGGATGGGTGTGAGCTGCATTACGTGGAAGGTGAGGAGCACCCAAAGAGGCTGCCCATCAGCTGTCCCCATGAGCTGGTACTGGGGCTCAAGCCTGCTCTGCCCCTTTTTGCCATCTTTCTGTCTTGCTATCTACCAGTGCAGCAGTTCAGGCTATTCATATTTCTGATTCATAGAGTAAAATTTATGTTTATCCATGGAGCAAAATATTTGGGAAGAAAAAAGAAATGATGAAGTGAATGCATGCAAGGAGCCCCAAGATAGGGGAATGGGGAGTCTCTTCAGAGACTGGCAGTGTCACCACCAGCATTTCTCTTTGTCCAGCAAGCTCAAGGTGGTTCCTTTGGAGATTCCCATGGCTCTAACAAGTCAGGATCCATCCCCAGGGAGCAAGGGAGCAGCTGCTGCCACCAGGAGCCCTCCCTGGCACACACTGCTCCCTACCACGGGGGCACCCAGGGCTTGGGGTTCCTGCTGCTGACAAGCACCAGGCTCATTGCATTTATCCATTTTATTTCATTTTGTTCTCCCCTGAATGAGTTGCGTCTGAGGAAGTTTTTTTGTTTCGTCTTATCTTGTGGAAATTACCCATAATTTTGTAGTGGCTGTTTAATATATATATATGTATGTATATGCTGGGTTTTACAGCCCATTTTTATCACCTTTTTATTATCTCGGGTCAAAAGCTTTACTGGGTTGCATTCAGGGAATTATGCAAACTAAGAGAAAATACCATAGCAAAACTATAGATTTTCTCATTAAACTCTGCTTGGACATGTAGTTATTGTAGTAAAACTCTAGTAACTATTACAGGCCCTAATATAAAATTATAGTTTGACACCTCGGCGTGATTGGCCTTGCACTGCGGTTAAATTAACCCCTTCCACCCCACTCCTGTTCAGGCTAGAGGCTTTTGCTGGAAGTGGCAAGCCGGGCAGAGTGCAGCTGCCCTGGAGTTTAGGCACAGGGAGGGAAAATAGGGCGCCAAGCCAGAAGCAGTTCTTCCAACTGCTGTGACACAGCACATCACAGCCCCAGGAGATTTTGTTCCCCACCCTATGAAATTCATGGGGTTTTCTTCCCCATAGCTCCCTCCAGCTCTGCAAGCATTGAGGGGCACAGCGAATTTCAAGCAGGGTCCTCCAGCTCCAGGTGGACAAAGCCAAGCGAGGAAGCAGGATTTTGCTGGAGGGGGTCTTAGCGCCCAATCGAGCAGCCTCCCTGCTTCGTCCATAAATTGCTCAGCTCCCACAGACTGTGTAATTCTCCCAGTCCTGCTTCGTGAACAGTGGATTTAAGGAGCGGTAAGCATATTCAGCGACTTAATTATCTCAGACCAGATTTTATTCTCAATTACACTCAAGTAAATCTTCAGCGATTCCATTCAAGTGGATGGCGTTAGCCCACCCTTGTAAAAAATAAAGCCAGGTAAAATATCACCCATGCGTACCAGCAGATCTCCACGCCTCTGCTGTTCGTGCTGCAGCGATGGTTGGAGATTTCTGGGGCTTTCTGGCACTGCGTGGGGACGGGGAGCTTTTCCTCCCAGTGCTCAATGAACATCGCAAAGCCCTGTTGGTAATAACCTGGGGTAGCGTGACACTTCAGCAACTTCATTCGAGGGAAACACTTAATCATATTTATTATGTAAACACAGCTTGCCATGCCCCCATTAAATTATTAATAGTGCCATTAACATATTTACATATAAATCTTATAGCAATTGATGGAAATGGCTTCAAGAACCTTGCGGTAGCTCCCTTTTTATAATGGATTCTCTCTCGCAAATACCCATTTATTAAAGAGACAAAATATTAATTTTTTGTTAAATGTTCATGTCAAAAATGTCACCTTTTCAGTTTTGCAAATTGCCATTTATGCAAAACCTACTGACTTTGTGTTTTCCCATCTTAAAGAATGGCCTGTTTAAACATATCGCTTCGGCAGGAGCAATTAAGGAGAACCAGAGTACGGATATTTCAGTGATCTGGGTTGGTTTTTGCATTTTCATTAGCAATCAGGTTGATGAGCTGGGAGTCTTGTTGCGTCATTTCGCCCAGGGAGGTGTCCTACAGTGGATCCCATCCTGCTGCCTGAGGGCTAATGCTGATCAAAATGTGCACCATTTTTCTGTATTTGTAGGTTTTTTTGCTCTCACAGGGGGAGGAGGAGAAGGCGGAAGGGATGGGGTCTGCACACAGTATTTGGAGATGTTGGGGACCAAGGGACAGCAACCCCCCTCCTTTTTCTGTATTTCCTATGAGAGGGGATGAGGTCTCCCTTCAAAAACAGAGTGGGACACTCAGGGAAATCGGCAGCATCGTGGGGGCATGGGAGCAAGAGAAGAAAGAGGGCAGGAAACAAGAAGCATTTGCAAGAGGAGACACATGTCAGAAAGGAGAAATGGAGGTTCTGCTTCTCATTCTTCTGTAAATTCTGTGTGTTTCCCAACCAGCCCAGCCCACACTACCCCTCGATGAGGCCGTATACTATAATTCCTTAATACCTTCCAGGTAGCGGTATCCCAGGGTGGTTCGTTCTCAGGACTGCCAATTTTCACAAGTTTATCACAAGGCTCTCAGGGTTTTTTCTCCTAAAGTTTCAGCCCCTGCAGTCAAGTGGTGATATAAGAATCTCGGTTTTCATTTAAATAAATAGAAACGGCACGCTTCGAGCTCAAATGTGTGCTGCGAGCCCTTAAAGTGCAGAAACCAGAAGGCAGCAAAGAAGATGATGGCAAAGTTGGGGAGCCAAAGGATAATTTAGGTTGAAAGGGACCTCGGGAGGTCGCTTTGCACTTACATCCGATGCGTCTCATGCTTAAATGGCAGTTTTCATTAGGATTTTTAGTAATAAAAATAATAAAACATAGCTCAGAGCTACGTAGCCAGCTCAGAGCCAGTAGCCTGGGAGGATGAAAACCAGTTTGAGGGGGAGGTTGGGATAACTGCCTGTACTGGGACCCGCCTGGCACCAGCACGTGGCTCCCAGCCCATCCCCATGCCATGTGCCTGTCTTCCATCCCAAATACGGGGCTGAATATCCCGGAGAAGTGCTTAAAAATTATCCCTTCTTGTGGTGAGACTGAAGCCACCGAAAGAAGGAGGAGGCACAAAATGGGATTCTTTTTCCTTCGTCAATTAAACGAACGTTCCCCTAGCCCATCACACCCAGCCCTCATGTGTGCTGTTACAATTGTCTCTAAAAACCCCGTCTGATTTTTCAAGCAATTTCTCATGAAACAGGCACTTTCAGAAAAATCATAAGAAAGCAATCGTTTCAAATTGGTCATTTGGGACTCAAATTACTAATCTAATACATTTTTTATTGAGGGTTCCTGAAAGGTTCCATAAAACACAGTCGGTGAAGCTGCCCAAACTTGCCAGCCTAAGAGTTTGACAAATCGAACCCAACAATCTCCTTTGCAGCTCAGGTTTAGGGCCCACGAAGCCGCCACCGAAATAGCAGCGTTTATATTTCTACATCAATAGTGCCTATCTGGTTGGATTTTTAAATTCCCTTGGGCGGTGTATTTTTTTTTATTTATTTATTTGCTCGTGCTGGGTTTTTATTTGGGTAGGATGGGAGAGGGTGGTAAGGAGGAGCCCATCGAGCTTGACGTCTGAAGGGAGAAGGCAGCCAGAAGAGGGGAGAGCCAAGGGATTATTGTATTCTTTTGAGAAACGAGGGCTCAAAGCATGGGGAAAGGAGTGAGATCAAACAGGAGGTTCTGGCAGAGTTGGGCTGTAAGATGCCCCATGTCCCCATCTCATGCCATAGCCACAAACCTTTCCTTGCAGTTATTTTTTGGGAAACAGGGACAGAGCTGCCCAGGGAGCGGGCAGTGGCCATTCCTGTTTACGAAGAGCATTGGTCTCTAATCAAATGCATATTAATTATTATTTTGGCAGATGCTGAGGCCGGCTGAGTGCCGCCTTGAGGTAGGACCAAAAAAGCCAACGCCTTTCCAGTCATGTTTAATAAAATACAGAATAAAGCTGGTGGGTTGACAGCCAGCTCCTTCCTGAGCCCGGGGAGGGAACAGGGAGGCAGCACCAAGAAGGGAAAATCCAAACGCCAGCTCAGCGTGCCAGGAGCCTGACCAAAATTGCTTTTTCCCTTCAACGTCTGCTGGCAGCTTTTCTCCTGCGAGCCGTGCCTGCGGGGAGCAAGGCAGAAATGTGGTTTGGGGCTGGGTTTTCCAGCAGTGCCTGGCCGCCCCATGCCCCCTGGCCGCCCCCAGCCCCTGTCCCATGGCTGCGCGCTTTGCTCGCTTTTATTTGTTTTCTGTCCTTTTCCAGAGCCACGAACAGACAGGAGTTTATTTTTCTGCACCTTTATAAAACACCCACTTATTAAAATTAGCAAGCGATGGGATGTTTAAGAGTACAAAAACATTGTGTTTCAAAGAAAACTTCCAAGCCAGACTCAAAGCAGGTTCAAAGGGAGGGTTTGCAAGCCAAGGGAAAGGAAGGTGGGGCGGGAGGTGCCCTGTAATCCTGGCCAGCATCCCCTGCCTGTGCAGCCAGGCTGGGCACGATGAGGTTGGCTCATCCCCATGGTCCCCAGCTCCAGCACCCGCTGCCCAGCCCTGGGCCATCCCTTATGACCCCACCGAGCTCTGCCAAATCCACGCTGCCCCTTCTCCTTCCCGTGGGCTGCTTTGAACCCCCTCCAGCCGCTCGGGTGAGCGCGCAGGCTGTTGTCTTTGCTTTCATGCTTCGCCCCGATTCTCCCCCTCCAGGGCCGCTCCCTCCCTTTCTGTGTGCCGTGGCCGCCTGCCACCTCGCAGCCCCCCAGGACAGCGTCTGGCGAGCTGTTTGTGTTAGCCGGGGGGGTGTGAGCCCCGCCGGCGGCGTGGGGCCGTGACGGCACGTCTCCCGGCCGAGCGCTCGGCGGGCTTGGATGCCGAGAGGCGCGGCGGAGCCAAGCGCTGAGCTGGCTCTCATGCCGGCCAACTCTGTGGAGCCGCTTCGGATTCACACCCGTGGAAAGGAAGGAGGGGAACCCAGGCCGAGGCCTTGGTGCCATCATAAACATCCACTGCCAGGTGCTTAATGGGGTCGGGGATGGGGTGGAGGAGAGTGGGGGGTGCTTGGGGTTGAGGAAGGTGTCCTGGTGAAAGGGGACAGGTACAGTGACATCGTGGGAGGCAGCAGCAGAGGACTAGTGCAGGTTCCCCATGCTCATCCACACCCCTCGGCACAGCAAGGGGACATTATCCCTTATGCTGTAGCCAAGACACCCAGAGGCACAGGGACGAGGGTGTCCCCATTCCCAGGAGCTGCCCCTGAGCAAAGAAAGTGCCAGATCCTGGCAGCAACAGAACAGGAGTCAGGATGCGTCCCTGCCTCGTGCTGAGCATCGCTCTCCGGGGAGGGCAGGCTCTCAGGGTAGATTTCACCTTGTGCAGAGGGGTCAGCGAAAGACTCGCGCGCCACTTAAATCCCACTTAAGCACTCTGCACCGGGGTGAAATTAACTCCCTCCGCAGAATGAGCCATCAAGAAAAACTGATCTGAAACCCACGCCTGGGCCACAGCCGAGCCACGCTTCTATTAGCAACTAAAAAAATATTTCCCGTCCTTAGAGTTAAATGAGCCAATAGTTCAATCATGGAGCGAAAAGCAGCAATAGAGACGGGGATGCTGAGTGCCTCAGGTATTGGCAATCTATGCGAGGAATCACAATAAGCAGGTCTTGCCTGTTTTCCCTGTGTTTAGCAGCAGCGTTATTCAACAACCTATTTGCAAATGCCATCTTCCAAAGTCCTTTTTCCCCCTCGTTAAAGTTGCAGCGATAATAGGGCGATTACAGTGCAATAAGCTAAGCGCAATCCATTAGTGGCATCATGGCTGTTTTTAGATCTTAAAAAAAAAAAAAAAAAAAAAAGGCTGTTTAAGTTTTCTTATTATGCACATTAAAGGCAGGCAGTTCAGTCTGATCAAAGCCAACACCACCCCTGCGCTCCCCCCCGCCTCCCGTCCCTGCATCTTGTCCCCCTCTATTCATTAGTGGTCACAGCTGTGCAGGCGGCCAATTACTTGGGAATAATAAGTACATTTTGCAGTAAATTAAATATTAATTAGTCCTTGGCAGGTTGTTTTTTTTTTTTTTTCTTTTCCCCCTTATTTCCCTCCCTCCACCTGAAAACAGCGGGAGGGATGTGACACTGTCATTGCCTGCGTTGGCATGTAGCTGGAGAAGACCCCCAGGGGGGACGATCCCTTTATCCCACGGCCAGGGGCTGTGGGGACAGAGTGACCTGGTGTGGCTGTGCCAATTTCTGTGGACAACAGGCCACCCTGAAAGAGGACAGCCCTGGGGACAGCAGAATGAGCCCTGTGGATGGGGCTCTGTGGTCAGCTGGAGCCTGCTGCCGATCCCAGATCCCAGATGCTCACCTACACGGGGAAGGTGGCTGCTCCCTGCCACCAGAGAGGAGCCTGGCATCAGGAAAATGGGGTCCCAGCATCGCACCCACCCTTTCTCCCTGCCACCGAAGTCAGCGTGAGCACAGACAGCTCTCTGTGCTGCTGTCTGCTCTTGCTAAGCCTTCACCAGAAGTTTGGGGAGCAGGAGTGGGCTACATTAGTGAGGCCGAATAGTCTGTGCCTGTCAGCAGATCCCAAGGTAAAAAGCTCCACTTGTCCAGCTCTTGGATTTACACTTTACTAACAGCTCCGCGGGCTGCCTTGTGATGCACCGCGCACCAATTCTCCCCTCAGTGCTCTTGAGTGCAATTAAGCACTTTTTTTTTAAAATGTAGTTTGACAATATGCAGGTTAGGTTTGTATTTTATTTACAGCTTTTACTTGGGGACCAATAAAACCACAGCTGGCTAATGTGAGATCTAAAACTTGCATCTCACTCTTTGCCTCGGATATCTTTTATATGGTAAACTATTTATTTGTGTTTCATCTTGTACAAACTCCTCTTTCCATGCTGAGAAGCCGAGAGCTCCAGGGGCTCTTTGAAGACTATTTGCTATAGGATAGCAACTGGAATTCTCTTTAAACATACGCGCCGGCTTTGTCCTACAACTGGCCTCTCGGTGTCAACATGCAGTTTTGTGCGCGTTTCCTGAGCAAAGCTAACATTTGCACGCTCCCCTGGCAATTGCACTCACAGATCCCTCTTGTTCAAGCATATCCCATCATTTATTCCTGCAAGCAAGCGTGAGCAGCAGTCGTTCCACGTGCCAAATTAGAGGCAGCATCAAAGCCTCTTTTAAAAGGAGGGTTTCATCCGGAGCTGGGGGTTGTGGAGAAGTGTGCTCAGGTATGGGGAGTGCACGGCATGGCAGGTCAAAACCATCCACATCTGAATTGCAGGTACATGGCCAACCCATCTCTGAGCCCTCGGGTTCTTAAAAAGCGACAAACTCTTCCTGGAAAGGGTTATTCACCAGCAGGACGAGATGAACACATGTAAAACCCCAGCGCATTGCAATGTCGTGCCATCAGACGCCCCCACCCATGAGCATCCCCCGGCCGCCGACCCCGGCGTGCCAGCAGAGCGGGTGTGAAGGGTGAGGTGGCATCAGGCTGGCAAGATAAATCACGCTGAAGCGCCAAATAGCTGCCTTACACGCTTTCACAACCCGAGGGTCGCGCTCTTGCCATAAAAAGGAAGATGAGCCCCGGCGAGATGGGAGCGATGTTCCCAAGGATGCCTCTGGGAGGGAAAGATCAAGAACCGCTGCTCGTAATGGCCTCGGCTGCTGAAACAGTCAAAGTAATGACGGGGTGGGGAGGATGCTGGAGGGGCTGGATGGGAGCCATGTGATGGGTGCTGGTGTGTGGCACCCCGACCTGCCGCTCCCCTCGGAGCCAGGACATCTGGCTCTCTTTTAAATCCCAGCGGTGATTTCTTTCATCTGCTGGAAATGGCCGGGACAAGCTCTAGGAGGAGAGAGGAGGGAAAATATTTTCTTTCTCTCTGGAGTTATTTTTCTGCTCTCTCTGTTTTCCGTTTGGCCCTTCCCTGGCTGCCTCGTGGCTCTCTCAATTCGCCAAGCTCTTCCTCAAGGTGAAACGAAGGCTCCGGGCGGCGGAGCTGGCGGGGAGGGGGTGGGGGTCAGGGGGGGCTAAGCTGGGAGGGGGCAGCGCAACAAGGCGGCCTGATCTAGTGATTAAACAAAGGGATTCAGCCAACATGTGTAAAATTAAGTGATCAAGAGTTGATTACAGAGTGCATTGATTGTGTACTGATGGATTAAACAGAGTCGTGCTCGGGATGCGATTTTCCGAGCTGGGCACGGAGAGTGCAGGCAATTGACGTGTTGGCCAGAAGGACCCGCTTCTCCCAAGCCCTGGCTTTTATACATTCTCCGGATAAATCTGCAGAGAGGCCCGTGGAATTATAATCGATTATCCATTTCTCAAAGTCACTTAAGGGCCCTGAGCTACAAGCTAAAGTGCCGGTGCTGCGAAGAGGCATTGGGTATGCGCCGGCATGTGCAGGTGCTGGCGCGAGGGGAAAATGTGGCAATGACCCTGCGTGCTGCAAGCTGATGAATCTATTTTCTTGTAGGAAATAGTTTTGACAGTTCAATATCTGTGTTTTCGATATGTGCCCCACACACCCCCGAGGGAGGAGAGGAGCTGGAAGCTGGGGGGAGGGAGCGGGTGGGAGGCAGGGAAAGGCTCTGCCCCATCGGCCCTTCAGTTTGCGGGTGCAGTTCGGTGTAACCCCAACAGAATGGGTTGTCCCCACATCAAGGGCATGGGAACTGCTCCACCAGGGATAGGGAGGAGCAGGAGGATGCAGGAGTGCTCTGCACAGGGTGTGTGGGACCTGTGGGTACCCAGAGGAGCCCCTCTAGTGCTCCCCAGCCCCGGTGCAGGGCTGCTGCTGCCCCTCACCTCTGCACCCTGGTTTGGGGTACGTAGGAAGCTATTGGGGCATGGAGCAGGCCCTGTATAGTGCCTGGGGCAGCAGACCACAGCTCTTCTGTGGGCTCCCAGCCAGACAGCGAGATGTTCCTGTGAAACTCCCACCTTCTCCAGTTCCCACTGTCGTCACTTTTTGGCAGCCAGCAGAAGGTGCTTTGCTGCAGGTCTTTCCATCCCAGGAACTGACGCAGAGCGCCGATTATCGAGGCACGCTTTGGCGATGCAGCTGAGCATCTCCTCCTCCCCATCCTGTCCCACCGGGCCAGCAGCTACCCCAGCTCAGTGGGCTGGGACAAAAAGCGCCCCTTGTACCAGCAAACGGGTTCAGAGGCCAGGTGGATGTCACCAGGCTGCCACTCCTGGACGCACAGCCCCAAAGCTCCTCATTCTGCAAGCACTTGGACCCTTCTGAAGCGGCCCCAGCCCTCCTCTTCCTCTCACCCTCCCAGGACCCTGTCACCGTCTCCCTTCCCGGCCCGCGCTCCTCTCATCGAGGATTCATTGTCTTGTCAGCCTCTAGTTAGCCAGCATGCGTGCGAATCATAAATTACCCCGCCCGGGCCTCTGCTATGCTTCAGCACAGACAAAAAAATTGCACTCCATCACCGTGTCTCCCGGCTTTTAGTGGTATTGATCAATGCTGCTCCCTTCCCGCCCCCCCCCCGCTTTTCATTTTAACCGAGCCGGTTAAGTGCAGTATCTTATTTTGTGCTGGGACAAATGAAAAGAATATTAGCAAGGGCTGAAATATATCTCTTTTTTATCTCTCTGCTACTTTTTTATTGAATCTTTCTGAGTAGGTGGCTTTCCGCAGGATGACAGCCTCATGACAGGCTCCTCATTAGAGCTGAGACAGTAATTGTGATGCATTTCCCTGCGCGGCCTTTTCACTTCCCCCCCCCCCTCCTTCCTTTCCTCCTCTCTCCTTTTCCCCTGATTTGTAAAGTGATTGGATGTACAGACTCACTCAGTTTCTTAAATTATTGCCCAGCTCAATCCATCTTCCTCCATCCTGCGGTGGGCAGCCACGATCTCCGCGGACAGAGAGCCCGGCTGGGGAGGTGGCTCTGGGAGGGGACCCTGGGGTCATGGGCTTTGGGAGGGTTCCCAACAACCCACCAGAAATGTGGTGCCAGAACGGGACGGGACCATGCCTGCCTTCCAAGGAGTGTCCCCGGCAGTGTCCCCCAGGGCCCCAGGGGGACACACGGAGCTGGGCCCCAGGGGCCACCTTGCACAACTTCACGCCCGGAGAGGCAGATGGTAGAGCAACTCTTTTCTTTGGAAGGAAGTCAAGATTTTAGCATTTGCTGCCTTGGATCCCACTGTAGATGTTTTTTTAGCCTCGGGAGAAGCAGGTGTATTTGCTAAGCTGCTTGGCAGCCCAGCAGCTTACCGGGGATCGGGCTCCTTGCAGGGATGCAGGGGCTGAGTTTGGCTCTTCGTTGTGTCCCACTTTGCTCAGAGGGTCACAGAGGTCCCTCTGTCCGTCTGTCCTCCCCGATCACAGCTGTACAAACCCCTGCCCCTTACTTGGATTCAAGGCAGGGGTGGCCCCATTCCACGTGCTGGCCTGGGCACTGTCAAACTAACACCCGTCCAGCTTCTGCTGGTGGCATGGAGAGGTGACTCCTCCAAAGCTTTAGCTTGCAAAAAAAGCCTCTCTTCAGGACCCCTGCTCCCTTCCTGCATGCACAGCCCTCCAAAATACACCTGCTCCGGAGAACTGCAGCTCTGCTCAATGAAAGGTGACTCCATAGCGATCCCTTTTTTGCCCCAACCGTAGCCAGCAGGACCCCAGGAGGCACCCAGCAGGCAGGATGCGGCCCCATGAGCACACCATTAAACCACCCTGCGTGGCGGGGAGATGGGACAGCGATGAGCAACGCTACCACGCTCCCTCCCCTTACCACCAAGTAGTTTTTGTCCTTCAAGGAGACTCTGCTGCTGCGGGGACAGGTGCCCTGTGCTGCCCAGAGCCACCACCACCTTCATCACCCGTTGTCATCCTCCCCTGGCCGTGGAAGGCCCTTCCCCAGCACTCACTGTCGGGGCTGCGCAGCGCCAGCCTCCTGGGATGCTGCGCGGGCTCACGGGGAGAGGAGCGAGCGCCTGGCTATTTCCAAGCTAATATGGGGCTTTCTTTGAATTATTGTTTTTTGAGCTGGAAGGAAAGGAAGCTTGTCACACGAGATATCTGCTATCAGTACACAAATAACAGCAGGCCCATCACCGAATGGAAAATAATCGCCGCAGAAGCCGAGCCGAGGGGGAGCCAGGAGGGATTATTACAGGCGCTGGCAGCGGCGCTGCTGTCAAGGAGCCGGTGTCAGCACTTCCATTACCACCCACCTGGCTCCGGCACGGCCCCAGGAGCGGCGCGCGGGGCCCCGGCACGGGGTCATTGCTATTCAGGAGGGTTTCAGATCAACCGGCTGTGATGGGTGTTAAATGATGGAGTGTTTAAGAGGGAGAGAGAGAAAATGGGAGGATGAAATGGAGGGAGGCGTCTCGGAGAAGGGGGGGGTTTCTGGACTCAGACAAGTGGAAAACAGTTTGAGATGCTGGAAAATTAGGAGTTGGGAGAGCAGTGCTGGTCCTCCCGGGGGCAAGATGAAAAAAGGGAGAGTTTCTAATGGCCGTGAGGAAGAACAGTGTGGTGAGAAGATGCTCTGAGACCCGGGTGGGTGCCCTGGAGTCTGCCCAGTGAAGGTCCTTTAGGAAAGATGAAGCAGATCCTCAGCAGGGAACACGTCCCCGTGAGCATTCCCGACCCGCCACCACCCACACGTGCCACCCACGGTGGCACCCGGCAAGCCATGCTGGCTGTGCTGTAAGCCCTCAGCAGAGCTGAGCAACGAATTTAATTACAAACAATTTATTCCATTAACTTGGCAACTTGCTGGGCTCCTGGGCAGGGCGAGCCCTCATGCCTTGTAAACTTTGCTCACACAGAGTGACTTGGGAGCTTTAGTGCCATGTGGCGATGGAGGTCTGTGTACACCACATGCTGTTGGGGCCGTTGGTGGGCTGGGTCCCTTTTTTTCCACTTTAATTCTCCAAAATAGCTTTTCCCATCTTTGTTGTGGCCAGGTTCTGCGAGCAGGGCTTTGGGGTAGATCAGGCTGGCTCAGGACCCAGTGGCATTACCCTGGATTCGTGTCAGCATGGCTGAGGCCGGGATCTGTCCCTCCATCCCCAGCAGGATCGGGAGGGTTTGGGGTCATTCCCACCTGGGCTGGGATCTGCTTGCAGACGCCCTCTGACAGGGCCCGTGGACAAATTCCTCCGCACAGGGGTGCGTCTGCGCTTCGGGCGCTCGGCTGTCGGAGCAGGAAATATTCCGTTTCAACACTTGGAGTTCAACATTTCCGCGGAGCCCAGGAGCCCAGGCAAACAGCGGGAGCTCCACGGCTCTGCCTTTTCATCTCTCTGGCACCGGCGAGCAGGGGGTCGGCGGGGGGGAGCGCGGCAGAGCCGAGGAGGGTAAACACTGGAGCCGAGCGGCGGCGAGAGAGAGAGGGGCAAGGAAAACAAAAACACAGCTGCCAAAAAAACAAAAGCCTGAAAAGAGCCATTCAGGGTCTCCCAGGAGCTGGTTTGGCACAGGGCAGGACGGGGAGCACTTGCTGCTGGTGCAGGCATGGGGCCAGCCTGCTCGGGGATCTGGCCCCCGTGTTTCACCCTGGTCCAGCCACATGCAGCATGGGTGCTCCAGCTCCAGAGAGGAGATAAAAAATAAATACTGAAGATTTCCAAATGCTGGAGATTGCTGTCCTCACCCTCCCTGCCACCCAGCACCGCATGGCACGGAGCTGGGTGCCGTGGCACGCGGCAGTGTGGGCGAGCGTGGGGCCCTTGGGCATGCTGCAGATGCGGCCCTGCTGATTTGGGGAGACACACAGGGAGCCTGGCAGAGCTGGGGAGGCTGGCGTAGGTGTCCTGCTGGCACCAGGACCATCCCCTGCCCTCTGCCTGTCACTGTCACTTAGCCCAGCGCCTGCCAAAGCACGGCTGTCAGCCCCTTGGGCCAGGAGCAGGGGTTCCTCTGCCCCCTGCTTTCACCAGGGGCTTGGCGGCACGGTGGGGGCCCTGCTCTCCTGCCCCTCTTGAAGCCCTTGCTGTAGCCTGAGCCACAGCCCCCCATGCTCTCTGGGGCCAGGGGACCTTGCCCTGATGTCACAACACCTCCTGAGCAGATGCAGGGTGACGGCTGTGTCCTTTCCTGACACGGAGTCATCGCAATTATCCATCACCCCCTCAACAAACACCCCCCAACCCCCGGATCACCCTCCGTGAGTGTCCCCATCCCAGGCTGAGGGTGGCAGCCAGGGGCTGGCTGGTCCCACGGCAGTGGCCGAGGCAGGAGGGCGGAGGGCAGCCCGCTCCCCCGTCCATCTGCACGCCCCGCAGCGGGGATCCAGCAGGATTTCCCGTCCGCTCAAAGGCCGCCTGTTTATTTTGGGAAGGAGACTCAGACAGCTCCATTGTTTTGCTGCGAAGCTGGGGTTATAAATAGCAGGTGGTCGGGGACGCTCCTGGGCTATTTTGGGCCCCCGCTACACAAAAGTGGAAAGGCTCCAGCAGGAAGGTGGAATTGCTGAAATGCCGACCTTTCCCGCAAGGGTCAGCGGGAGCTGCTTCTTTGGGCTTGGTTTCTGGGCATTATTAAAGATGAGGGCAGGAGCAGGAAAGAGAGGGGTGATCCCAGCCATGTGGCAGCACCCCTCGTCCTCTCCTTTGCTGCGGGAGGATCGGGATGGGGGGACAAGGACCCGAGGGATGTGCCCAGGGCTCCTCAAGGAGCTGTTGGGAGCAACTCAAGTCCAGCTTGGGCTCTCCACTGGGTCTGCATGTGGGAGAGTTCCCAATGGATGGAGATGCAGGGGAAGCCCCATAGCACTGCCCCATGCCTCACTTTCCCTTTTCTTGTGTCAGGAGGCTGAAGAAGAGGGCAGGTGATGTCCTGGTGGCAGCCCTGCTCTGCCAGGCATGTGTCATGTCCTGCTGGAAGGCAGCAATGGGCCAAGGTGACTCTGACTTCTTTCAGACCCTTCCTCTCATTAAATGCCTGCGCCAGGCACCTACACTGAGCAGCAGGGCCCCAGTAAAGCTGCCCGTGCCGATGCTTTATACTTGGAGAAGGTCTATTCCTTTAATGGGGATGCATTTAACTGGGCTCTGCCATCGTTAGGAGCCATAAAATGGCACCTTTTGGCTTCCGATTGGAAGGCCACGCCGCACGGCGCCCCCTCGTATCCAGCACTGCCTGCTTTATTGTGCATTACTGCCTCTCGCTCGGGTTTAACCAATTTGATCCATGTCTAATACATAAATAAATAATCCAGCAGGAGGGTTGGCGTTGGATGACAACAGGCAGCTATAAAGCATGTTCCTCCCCAAAGCAGCCAGCTGAGCCGGGCTCCGCACGCCCTCTCATGAGCAGAGCTGCTAATACAGCCGGGAGAGAGGGGCCCGGGCACCCCCTGGGCTTTTCCCTTTTATTGAAACTTCACTGTTTGCTTTAGAGTTTTATTTTAGGTTAAATAGGCACTGTATATTCCTTACAGAGGGGGCATTAAAGTTTCCGAGCTGGAGGAAATTGGCTTCGGAGCGGGGAAAGCTGGCAGGGCTGGGGATGTGGAGGGGTGGCGTTTGGGGACAAGGAGGGGATCAGCAGCACCCACATCCAGGGGTAAACAGCTCTGTCCTTTGGGGTCCTGACCACCTGGCTCCAGGGGCACCAAGGAACATTAAGTTGGTTCTTCTTAACTTGCTGTTTAGTTAATAGGAACAGAGAGAAACACTGTGACATCCATCTCTGAGCTGTGTTGTCTGCTCTGGAAATGGGGAGAACTGGGGTTATGGAGGGGCACCCCAGAGATGGGGCTCTTTCTCCCCAGTCTGTATCACTGGGATGCTCTTGTGCCTGTGTGTAGGACAGGGTCAGTCCTTGTCACTAGGAATGTGAGAAAGGAGGAAAAATGGGGATATACCAGAAAAAAACCTTGCTGTTTTCTAGACTCCACCAAACTTCCCCTGTGCCTGCTGCTCAGGAGCAGGAGTGATGAGAAAATCTGTCCTAAAGCTGCTGTACCCAAACCAAACTGCTGGGGGACGGGGCTCAGAGCAGGGTGCAGGTGATGCTGCATTCGGCCACCTCCCCAGGACTGAGGCTGCACAGGAGCTAAAGCTTTCCCCCCTCTTCTCCTGTCCTGCAGGCAAAAAGAAAGCGACGTTGTTTGACAGCCAGGCTCCCATCTGCCCCATCTGCCAGGTCCTCCTTCGCCCTGGGGAGCTGCAGGAGCACATGGAGCAGGAGCTGGAGAAGCTGACCCAGCTGAACATCAGGTAAGCAGCTACCCACGGCACCTCCAGCCTGGGGTGCCAGAGGAAATGTAGGTACGGCCACGAGCAGAGCTTTGCAAGAGTCCTGGTACCCTCAGCCTGGTCCCATCCTGGCCACATGGCATGCTGCCATGGCCAGGACATGTTCTATGATGGAGCAGGACTGCAGCATGCATGCACGCTGCCCCTCAGCTGCCTTCAGCTCCTGCCGCTTTCCCCAGCACAGCAAAGTCCTCTTTTTTTAAAAAAATAAAATAATAATAATTGCATTTTAACTGCTAGCAGTTATTTAGGAAATGGCTGCAGCCAAGGGTTGGCAGATCCCTGCCCCTGCCTTAATAAAACTCAGCAGCCTTGGAAAAGAGCGTGTTTATTTCAATTATTAATGAATTCCCCGGTCATTAAAAGGTGAGGAAAGGAATCAAACGGAGGGCTAGAAGCTGAGTTACGTCACCAGGTGGTAGGAGGGGAGGGAGAGCGCCTGCACCAGCGCATGCATGAGTGCCATGGCAAGGGGCTCCACGCGGCTGCGGTGAGTGCAGAGGTAGCCGGATCCATCCCTGCCCCAGCTTGCCTGGGATCTTCTTTGCCACCGAGCAATAAACGTTACAGAGGGAAGGGAAAAGAGGGGGAGAACCAGAGAGGTCCCCAGGTGGGCTGGGAGCTGTCAGAGGGAGCACCCACACAGCATCGGGCCGGATCCTGCGCTCCCCGGCGGTGCGCAGGGAAGGAGGGCGCAGGGAAGAGCCAGCCCATTTATCCCCCCCGCCACCCGCTCCCCTCGCCAGCGTAATTTATGGCGTAATTTGGGCCGCATCCAACTTAATAAAGGGCCACTGCAAATTAGTGAACAGGTTTAAATGAACAGAAGCAATTAGCGCTCCGAGGAGCCCATCAAAGAAGTTGGGCCAATATCAGAGCGAAACTGAAACCGCGAGCCAGGCGCGGAGGACGGCTGGCGCGAGGCGGTGATGGGAAGGTGGCGTTTAATGGGAAAGGAAAGGAAACTCTAAATCATAAAGCGTGACAAGGGCCATTGTGGGCCAGCTGACAAATGAAAAAGAATGGCATTATTCCTTTAAATAACAGCAGCAGTTAGAGAGGAGACAGCTCTCCCCGGCTTGCCCTCGCTTCCCTCGCCCGCTCCGCTCGGCCACGCAGGCGGCGAAGAAGAAGCAGAGGTCTTGATTAATTATTAAATAACGACTCCCTCCGCTCCGTGATAGATAACGCTCAATCTAGGCTGCGGGTTGGGGTGAAGCAGGCTGAGCTGCAGGCAGCGGCCGTGCACGGTGCCGGTGTGCCCGCTGCGGAGGGCAGGATAGGGGCTCCGTCCCTCGGGTGGCCCCTTCTCCCATTCCCCCACCCTCCTTGCCCACAGGAGCCGGGAGCGAGAACACATCAACAAGAGGAGAGAGAAACTAATAATGATCTCAAATAACCCAATAAACATAAAAATAAAATGTAGGCCTATAAACGTGACGGGCACCGGCAGCCCTGGCCGCTCCCTGCCAACGCCGACTCGTTACCGAAATGGCTGAGCAGCTGTTCCTGATCAGCCTGATGGGGAGAAGCGAACCGGGGGGCTGCTTTCCAAGGGCCTCTTTTTTTCTTTTTTCTTTTTTTTTTTTTTTTTTTCTTAATTTAAAGAGGATGTAGCCAATCATGGCTTGCGCTGTTAAGTTTTAATAAACCTTAATGATTTGCAACAAAATCATAAATTTCCAGCACGGGGGGTTAGGAAGGCAGATCCCCTCCTGCCTGCTGAGCCGGCAGCACCAGGGATGCTGCAGGGAGGCAGCACGTTGGCAGCAGCCCCAAATTCCCCTGAGACAGCACAGCCCACGAGGCTGCCCTGGGGCCCGTTGGAGAGGGGAGAGGCTGGCAGTGAAGCCATTTGTGGGGCTGCCCTGTGCTGTTGCCTTCAACAGGGTTTTTTGGGCATCACCGGCGCAGAGCTCAGCAGCACGCGGTGGAGGCAGTGGAAGGGAAGGAGGAAAAGGGATTCCTCCAGGCTACCTCAGGAGCTGGGACAGGAGGGAGCTGGAAGAGCCACCCAAATGCTGCTGCCCACCCAGCCAACATGCCCCTTGCTCAGCTCTGGGGCCAGGTTTGCTGTCCCCAGGGGACAGGGACAGCCCTTCCCTGCGGGCAGCACCAGCACGGTGGGCACCACCCGGCTGAGCCCCGCACGCAGCTCCGCACGGCGAGGCCAGGCTCTCTGAATGCAAATTTCATTTCTGAGCCACTGGCGCTGTTTCAAGAGCCGGCAGCCTCCGAGCCCTTCTCGGTGTTACATATGTAACAGCCTCATTGAACTTGACATGTCAAATTCAGGCCATTTGTGCAAAATCTCCCTTTAATAATACCGTTTCATTTCGCTCAAATGAGACTTGAATGCATGTAAAATGGAAAAGGATATTTAAGCGCTAACATTAGGCAGATGTCTTGCCAGAGGCCGATTGAATATATGAGATTTTGAAGTGCTTAACACGTTTTCGGTGCTCCCTCTTAGAATATGTCACCTGGCTTTCTTTTTTCTCTCCCTCCTTTCTTCCCCCCCCCCCACCTCTTTAAGCGAAGGGTATAAATTGAAAGAAAACAAAACTACAAACCTCGCTTTTATGGGGTTTAACTCTTGCAAGGCAGGACTGGTGGTGTTCCTCCTCCGAAGAGGAATTACCTCCCAGCTCACCTTGGCGGAGCATGAGCATGGCAGCAGGAGGGATGCTCTGCATGAAGACTATCTGAGCACTACACGTGGGTCTCCTCGATTCACATTCACCTGCTTTACACCTTGTTCGAGCTGGCACGAGCAGCACCCATGGGTGTTCCTGCAGGCAGGTACACGCGTGCCTGCACATACAGGTGTATTTCTGCCCGTGCTCCTGCAGGTTGATACGAGCAGAGCTGGTGAGGCACAGAGGGCACGTTCAGCAGTGCTTTTCTCTGATGGCACTGCTGATATTGCTGCCCTCCGGCACCTCTGCCACCTCAATGCTCGGTGTCTGCTCCAGCTCAAGTGTCACAGAGTGACTGTTCCTCAGAATTAGGGTCAGGACAGTTTTGTTCTTGTTTATAACAGCTGGGTCCTGCACCGCACACAGCTCCTGTGGATGGGGATGCTTAAACCTTACCCACTGCTCCCTGGGAAGAGACTGAATAGGGACGTGGGAGAGGCAGGGTGGAGAAAAACCCTTAGGAAGTCACATTACCAATATTACATTTGCTGAGTCAAGCACTTGAAGGCTGGGAATCATCCCTTTGGATGCACTGGTTTTTAATAACATGATGCTCTGTTCTTGAAAATGCAGTGCTCTTCTTAAAGATATATTTGGCAGAGGTGTTTTATTTCCCTGCGTGACACCTAGCAGATCCCTCCCTGTGTGACCAGCAGCAAAGTTGTGCTTCAGAGCTGGGATCTCCGCTCCCCAAAGAATCATTTTTATCATTACAGCCTGGGAATGGCCCAGAGGGGGGAGCAGGGACAGACCACAGCAGCTCTGTTCCCACTTTTGGGACTGACGGATGGTGTGAGCTCAGGCAGGGCAGCTCAGGAGAGAGTTAGTCTGACTCCTGGAGCCAGCTTTGATCCGTGTGAGAGGGGAAGAGCCAAACACAGGGCTGAGGCAGCTCCAGCTCCTACAGCACCTCCCACTGCATCTCTGCCAAGGCTTAAATCTCGCTTCAGCATCGCTCTGAAGCTTTCTCTCCCTCATTTGCACATCAGCTCTTTTCCTCTTGCCCTTTTTACCCCTCTGTCCCCTGGCAGCCCAGCTGGAAGCACGACGTGCAGCCTCAGAGCCTGGCACTGCACCGAGCTGAGTGGCTCTCCTGGGGGTCAGGGGCAGCTCCAGGCATGGGGGGTAACAAATAACAGGGATGCTGGCAATATAGGAGGAAAAAGTGAAGGCTACAGGACCTTGGGAGATGGCCTGGTCACTCCACCTCCACCCAGGTGATGGTGACTGTCCTTGAAAGGTGTCTCCAGGTGTGTGGAGAGGCATCCTGGATTTCATATCCTCTCATGGTTTGCTTTCTCAGTGTTTGGTGGCCTTTTGGGTTAAAGTCATGCTAATGTCTTAAAGTCATAATTTAAGTCTTAATGTCTTGAAGTTGTGCTAACGTCAGCTAACCACCCAGAGCCCTTGGGCTGATGGACAAGGTGAGGGCACACCAGCTCCATGGTCCCTGTGTGCCCATGTGCTGGGGGCTTTCAGAGTTACTCCTGGCAGGGCACAGCAGGTAGGACCCCCAGCAAGTTATTAAACCTGGCTCTGCCCCTTCTCCTGCTTGGGAAACCTGGTGTTTAAGTACAGCTGCTCCTCAAAGTGCCCGGGGTGAGGGGCTGCTTCATCCCTGGGGGTTGTGCCGAGCCCTGAGCCGCCCCAAAGATCCCTTGGAGAAGCCCTTCCCCGAGTGGGAGCGGGCTGAGCAGGGAGGGAGAGCGGCCAGGCTGCCAGGCCCAGCAGGATAAATAGAGAGCGTAAAACCCAAATTAGCTCTGTTGTCATGTGTCACAGCGGGGTCATGGCTCTCACCTCAGGGCTCCTCGATTTATGCCTGGGGACTTTAACCTGACAGCCAGGTACTTCCCAGGCTTCTCATGCAGCGAGCATTGCAGGTCCCCCAGCCTCTGGGTGAGGGAGGTTGGAGGCATTTGGGGATGAGAGGGGCTTTTGGTCCAGAGCCCCACTAAAACACATGCTGCTTCCCTCCCTTAAATATGCACCAGCCACCTGGGAGCACCCAGAGAGGGCGAGGAGCCCAGACCAACACGAGATGGCAGCCAGGGAAAAGAAGATGTTGACCCTACTCAACATCTCCCTCCCACTCCTCGACTTCTGTCGCTCTTCTTGCTTTTCCCCTCTTCTTTCTTTCCACCTCCTTCTTCTCCTTTCCTCCCCTGCTCCCCCTCTCCGTCCCCCTCCCTCCCTCCCCACCCCCCGGTATCAAGGCGACATCTCCAAGCCAAGTACTTTTAATTTCGCCCGTGGCCCTTGCTGACACGGTGGATATGCACAGCAAGTTAAATTCCCGCCTGATCAATAAAGCAGAAGCAGTGTGTCCGACTGGTCGATATTTTTTTATCTGTCTTCAGCCCAGTCCTGCTGATGACAGCCCCCTGCGCTTCAGCAAAGGCACTCAAGGGCATCGGGCTTTGGCAACACAGCTCTTTTTTTTTATTTAAATTAAAAAAAAAAAAAAAACAGATGCCTACAAAAAAAAAAAAGTTCACGGAGTTTGGCCTTTGCTTAATAACGTTTTATGATTTATCTTAATTTTTAATTGAAAAAAATTTGCGAATTAATTGATTTCTGGGACTTGCCAATTAACATTGTAATTGGGTGCATGATAAATTTCGAGGGAGCATCATTTTTCTCCCTCTCCCCCTTGTCACTGAGAAGGGGAAGCGCGAGGGCAGCCGCTTCCCACCCGTGCACCCCCCTCTTCCTCGCGAGGTGCCGCTGCCCTCCTCCCCCCGTGCTCCTGTATCTTAAAAGAAGGAACAAGAAAGCTAATAAAGTCGTGTTATTAGAGTCTCACCAGAGGTGACCCCTCGAGGCATAAATCCACGCTTGGAGATGGTGGGGACAGGTGCTATTAAGTGCCTGACCGTACTTTGTGCGGCGACGGGACTGGGTGCCTCCGGGCTTGGCCCTGCAGCCGTCATCCCCCAGCAAAACCCATGCTGCTGGGACAGGGACGGTGTTGGGGAGCTGCTGTTTCCCCCTGTGATGGAGCAGGGAAGGTTTTTGCATCCTGCCCTGCCCCGCAGAGCTGCTCAGCATCTGGGAGGATGGATTCAGGATGTGTGGGAAGGGGCAGCGTGGCTCCTACCAGATTTAAATTAACACCAGAGAAACCCACCCGGCAGTGTCAGCATTTGTAGGACATTTGGGTAGGGCACAGGGCCACCTGCAGTGCTGCCACCACCCACCCCACGTGCTGGTGTCACCCAACAAACGCCCTGAGCACCACATAAAGCCTGTGACCTTGGATGGGATTTCACTTTGCCACCCCAAAGCTGTCCCGTCTGTCCCCACTGCACCCAGGTGTGTGTATGGGGTGAAGGATTCCTGCCCAGACCAGAGTCCCCATCTTCTCCCCACCATCTGGGACACCAGGAAGGCTCGGAGGAGCCCAGGTCCACACCTGCTGGTGTCACTGGTGGGGAACCATGGGGGAAAGGAGGAAAATTTACGAGGAGAGGAGTCTGTTTATTATCTAGCCAATGCGGTGCTGCTGATACCGTGGATTTATCCTCTTTCATCCCCCTCTGATTTGTGTCCCTGCCCCTCGCAGTGGCAGATTAATTGCAGACAGAAAGGGCAGAGCGCACCCTGCGGCCCCCCCGTGCGCACAGAGCACAGCCCCGACCCTACATCCCGCTGCAGCCCCTACGGGATGCTGAGCAGCCCCACGACCTGGGGCTGAGGGCATTTCCCATCCATTTGTAGGGCAGGTAAGAAAACTTAGGTATATCTTCACTCAACAGCACCCTAAGGTGCTAGAAGTGCTCCTGGCAGCGCCTGCAGACTGGCAGCGCCCAAAGCCGATGCCCTAACCCCATGGCACGGGTCCACAGGGAAAAGGAGGCAGGCAGGATGGTGCAGAGCTGCATGGGGGGCCAGCACTGGATGGGTACACACAGAGAGCAGGGGTAAGAAATAAATCCTCGGTCGGTTATTTTCCCTTGAGCGACGCATGCCTCTTCTGCGGAGCCTGCTCTGAACCGCCACGTGAGCTGGGAATAATTAAACACTCATTACAGCCGCGGTAGCAAAGAGCCCCCCGGATCAATCTCAAGCATGACCTTTCCCTCCGACTTCCCTCTTGATTTCTCCAGCCACCTCCTTTTCAAAGAGTGACACATTTTTTCCATCCCGCCCTCGCCCCACGCACCCACGCTGCCTTTTCACCACCCAGACCCCGCAGAAACCTGTCGCCCACCCTGAGCAGGGGCACAGGGCACCCTGAAAACGATGGGAGAAAAGCTCAGCAGAGAAAAAAGGAGCTGTGAGCATGAAGGGGACAGGGCAAGCAGGGGCTGGGGTCTCTCGCTCGGGGTGCTTGGTGGTCCTGCTGCATTTCTGCTGCTCTGGGCTGGGCACAGCTGCCCGTGTGCTGGGCACTGGGAGCGTGCAAATATTGACTGGGAGAGCACTTGGGGAGCGCAGATGGGACCAGGGGTGCTGCTGGGCCCCACTCCAGGATCTTTGGTGATTTTTACCATCACTCAGCCCTTTTTGCCATCGGATGCAGGGGGTGTTTAAATCAGTGCTTGGAGCAGGTTAAAAATCCCAACGTGCCTCCCCTGCCAGCACGGATCACGTCCAGCTGCTCCGGGGAGCTGTCACCCACGGCTGGGTGAGGATTTGGCCTTGTGTAGTTAAAAAAAAAAATAATCAAACCCTCATTTCCTTATTTAGGCTTCAAGTGACACTTCCACTTATTTAAACTGGCGTCCACAAAAATCCAATTCCCTCTCTGCCCGGCTGCTGCTTATTCCCTGCCGGCGTTCGCTCCGTGCGGCTCCGCTGCGGCTGCTCCGTCCCGAGGCTGGGCTCCCGAGCCGCTAAAAATAAATTGTGTCCACCGGATTGTTTTTAAAGAAATAAATCAGCAGCTTTCTGGCCACGGCGTGCAGAAAGCTGCTGGCTTTGTGGGATGCCGGGCAGGAGCTGGGCGCGCTCTGGCTGGTGCCGTCACATCCCGGGGGCTGATGAGGTTGTTCTGCAGGGCTGGAAAATAGCAGCAGCAGCGTGGCAATGCAGCAGCACTAAGGGCTGAGCACAAACACGTGTTAACTGCCCAGGCTCGAGGAATTTGTTCTCGTGCTGGTGTTATTAATTACGTGGGGAGGTGCTGAGCGCAGCCCGTCCCTGAAGGATGCTCCTCCTAACCCTGAATGGGGGCTCTGTGGGATTAAATCCCACTTGACCATGCCTGGGGAGCTCAGGTGGCTGTGTGGAGCCTCCAGGCTTCTTCTGGCGCTGACACTGTAATTTTAGGCAAGTGCTGCCACTGCTCTGTGCCCAGGTGTCCCCTCGGAGCACCCTCAGTCTCCTTTTGTTGCTACAACATTCCTGGCTTGCAAGAGCTCCAAGAAAAAGGACAAGCACTGCCCTGCTCGTGATAAAGCACAACTGCATGATCTAACCTCCAGCTCGCACCCTGGGCTCTCAGGATGGGAAGCAGCAGCTTCCATCCATGGGGATGGGAAGGGCACCACTCCCTGCATGTGACTCTTTTTTTTCCCTAGCAAGCACACCCCAAAAGGCAGGAGCCATAAAAAATAAATAAATCTGGAGCCCTCCGGCGAGGGGGGCCATTGGGTGCCACTCCATGCCAGCAGCACCAGGGCAGGGACCTCGTGTTGTCCCCAGCAGTGGCACCAAACATCCACATGTGCAGGGATGCCGCAGCCCCCGTGGTTCCCATCTGGAAACGCAAAGCCTTTGGGGGACAGAGCGAGGCTGCCCAAACTGCTGGGTCTCTCCAGGACCTTTCCTTTCTTATGTGGTAGTTTGGGGGGGATTGCCTAAAAGGCAAAGAAGTTGTTTTGCTGTAATGAACTAGATAAACAATTCCCCAAATAGATTAAAACTAACTGTAACTTATAAAAGCGGGTAGTAATTATATTTTATTAGCTAGCAAAACACCATTTTTTTATTTCGTAGGATAATTCTGTGTAAATCACCTTAATTAGAAGTGTCAGACGAGCCTGTGAATATCGTACTTAGTAACTAATTTCCTATGTACAGGTTATAATTTAAAACACATGGATCACTCTCCGAGTGGAAATATGCTAGCCATGAAATAATGTGGGGAGTGTTGGGGTTATTACTATGTAAATGTGTAATCATTTCAGACCACTGCAGCCTGGCTGGGTGATTAAAGAGAATCCCAAGGTCTCCAAAGATTGTGCTCTCTGCAAGGGCCTTGAGCAAAAAACTTTAAAAGGCACCGAAAAGTGTTTGAACTTTAAAGGTCTTGATTTCCCTTTTACCATTTTTAATTTGTCGGTGGTGTTTATGGACAGGAAGGCTTCTCTTTGCTGACAGCCCCTCCGTTCCCAGCCCCTTCCCGGAATCCTTAGGAGGCAGGGAGGGTGGCATGGGTAGCACGGGGTCATTTAATGGGATGGAGGAGAGCAGCCAGGCAGAGCCAGGGCTATTTCAGGGGCAGTCAGGATGGGATGTGTTGGAGGAAGGCTCAGGAACCTCAAAGAGAGGGATCTGGGCAATAACCTGCTCTGACCACCCTTACATCACGGGGCCGGAGCTTGTGCCCATCCCGGGAAATAAATAAAAATGAACAACTGCTGTAGAACAGGGCTGAACTACAAGGGAGTAGCTGACAGCGATCCTCCAAATGGAGAACAATATAAACTCTGCCAAGTTATTTAAATCAAGCCCTTCCCTCTTGGTGCCGGTGGTAACCTTTCAGAGGAACTCTAATCCTGGGAACTCCAGTTTCCTGGTGCTACAGCCATTTCTGGGAGGAATTAATGAGATTCTTCCTCTTGCCCTCTAAAAGGAATAATTTTAAACACCCTTAACAAGAAAAGGGAGGAAACGAGTTGTTTTTTTTAACCCAGTGTTTGGATTATAAAAGAAAAAAAGCGTTGTTTCACACTTTGGGCAATTCAGAACGTCAAGGTATTGCGGGAGGTGCACAAATCCCCAGCTGCTCGTGGCAGGGAGCCAGGTGGGAGGTGGTGGCAGGGCTGGGGGACCAGGGAGGTGGCAGAGCAGTGGGATGGGGCGCGATGACATCCTGCACCCCCACCAGCATCCAGCAGCGCATCCCTCACTCTGTGGGCTGCAGCCAGTGAAGATGGTGGCTGTGATGTCCCCAAAATGCTCTGCACGTGTCCGCATCGAGCAGCACACCCTGGGAACACCTGGGAACACCGTCTGTTTGCTGCAGATTCATGTTAAAGTGCCTCGTTGACCTCGGGGGCAGGAGCAGTGCTCCGGCATTTGGGGTGACCCAGCGGTGACAGATAAGCACGAGCATCCCCCCGTTTTGGGGCAAGGGCGAGGACGGTGGCACTGGGGAAGGAGGGGGCCATAGCCCCGGGAGAAAACACCTTCCTCCATCCCTTCTCATTTCATAACACCCAGCCATCTGCCAAATCAAGGCAGATTAAAGCCAGCCAAATTCAATTTCTCCCCGCTGCCACTGCAGCTCGGCATCTGGGGCTAAAGTGTCCCCGACAAAGCGAACATGACAGGCACATTGCTTTTTTGTCACATCTAGTACCATGTTGATCTTCTAAAAGTCTCATAAAAATTTATTGATGTCTCCCATATTGCTGTGATTGAGAAGAAAGGAGCGTGTGTGTGCGGCGCGCGCGCACGCGGGGAGGGGGGGGGGCGCGTGTGTGTATTAATGCTCCTGAAGTAGATCTGATTTGATATGTCTTGTTCTATTGTCAGCATCTGTTTAGCGAGGCTTTTTAATACTTTCTGGCTGCCGATCACTCATCCTTAGCCTGGGATGCGGGCTTGCATACAAATTTTGTTATTAAACACAATTCCATCCTCTCCCCCCCCCTCCAGCCCCCGCAGCCCCCCCGCCACCCACCCATCCATCACCTCCCCGGGGCTATGGGCAGCCAGCCGCCCCGCCAGCCCGCGCCTGCGAGCTCCGGCACTGGGGCTGGCAGCATATTTCAAGAGCCTTTTTGCCTGCTGCAGGTGCTTTGCATTGACAAATCGAATCACGGGGAAATAATTTATTTCCTAATGCTGTTTGCAGCATGTTAGCAGGAGAATTTACATGAGAGAGATTACTTTAATAACCAAAAAATTACAGTGCAGGCCTCCCCGCCATGTCGGCTTTGATACGTAATTGTTTCAAGTTTAACCTGTCTGGAGGGGGGAAGGTGTTATTAAATCTATAGCATCTCCCGCTGGTGAGGGCAGGCAAGGAGGAGCACCGTGACGGGGACCTCCTTCACTGCTAAACAGGGAGCAAGCTGAATTAACAAATCACTCCAGCCTCCGGCAGCGGCTGGAGCAGCGGGGATCTTCTTTCCCTTGCTCTTTACGCTGATTTAATCTCCCTCTGTTTCCCTTCCTCCTGTTTTATCACGCCTGACCCCATGCTGGGCTCACCACCCCACATTCCTCTTGCTGTGGGTTTCTTCCCGTTGCCCCCACAGGCTCGCTCCCTGCTTTTCCCCAGGGTGGGAGAGGAGCTGTGCAAATCCCGGGGACAGGGATGGATCCTGCATCATGCCAGCAACAGCACCTGGGTTTGGGTGGCTCCATTCTTGGACTCTGTTCCTTGGAGCATTTTTTCCTGCAGGCTGGGCTGGCACTGCCCTCCGTTCTGTGCCCTCCTCGGCCAGGATAAAGAGTCCCCCGTTGCTCCAGGGATGGGGAGCTCTGTGCTCTGCTGTTTGAGCTCCCCACACTGCCCACCACGGTGGTTTCGTGGCTCTGACCCCCTTCTCTTCTCTTCTCTCTTGGCAGTAAGAACTCCATCCTGAAGGATGCCATGGCAGCGGGCACCCCCAAGGTAAGTGAGCACAGCTCGGCACGCTTTACCCTGGAGGGATGTTCCCTACTCCCCATCACCTTCCCAGCCTGCTCCCTGCCCCGCCACTCACTGTTCCCCAGGGAAATGACCGTCCTGGGCTGTCCCCAGCAGTGCCACGCCCTGGGGCCAGGCAGCAAAGGGGATGTTGTCCCCATACCCCCACTGTGCTGGAGCGGCTGGGTCCCTGTGCAGCTCGGGGACAGTGAAGCTGAAGGACCCAGCGGGCTCCAAGACTCCAGATTGTGTCTAATGACAGCTAATGAGAGCTGATCACACGCACACTGAGCTCAGGCTGTGAAATCATGCACGGAAACTGCGGAGCCAGAGCCATATGCCAGTTCTGGAAGAGGGGAATGAGGCTGCCTCGGGGGGACCAAAGCACACCTGAGGAGGAGCCCAAATCACTGAAAAACCCCTCCTCAGCTGGATCCCCATCCCCTCAGTACCCACCTCCCATCCCCTTGGCTCAGAAAGTCCTGAACAAAATGCACCAAGCATCATGGCATTGCTGCAAAGGGCATAGTTCACTAATTAGCTGCCCTTAATATGACGCTGCCACGGGAAGGACCAGAGTTTGGGCAGGCACATGGGTGGCCAGGAGCATGGCTGGGCACTCGTAGTCCCCTTGCACAGCCACCAAAAAACATGCTGTTTGGCCCAGGCTCTGTTTTGTTTGTGGTGCCAGCAGCCTGGGGAGGGCACATGCACCCTGACACAGCCACCCAGGGAGCTTTACTGCTGGGAACTTCAGCTTTTGATCACTTTTTTTTTTTTTTTTTTTTTTTCTGGATATTTTGGGTAATATTTTGAACCACTTGGAATGCAACATCAGAACCCGGGGTAGAAATTGCAGCTCCAGGCTTTCCCCGTGAGGGCCAGTGCCTCGGCAAGCACATAAACTCCCTGCCTGCCCCCCCCGGGCCAGCAGGCAGAGATAGCTCCCGGGTAAACCCGTCCATTTCCCAAACCTGTGAGGGAAAATAAAGACCCACAGGGCCTGTGGTTGCCTTCGGGTGTCCCAAAGGAGCTGGAAAGGGCACCTGCGAAATAACGCCTGAGCGGGAGAGGGACGGGTGGGAAGACGGATGAGCTGTTTGGAGGGACACGCAGCAAGTGACTGACAGACAGCAGATAAAGCACAAGGTCCATCTCTCGGCAGGGACGGGCTTTTGAAGTTTCCATTGACAAAGAATCCCATTTGCCTTGAGCGAGGGGATTAAACTGGGACTGGAGAGTCGTTCTATGTAAAGGAGATCAATCGTCCCCTGTCACCACATGGATCTTTTCCCTTTGCCCGTCACGTCTGGGCCTAAGAACATTAACTTCAAGAAGCCACGAGAGCAGGGAGGGAGAGGGTGAAATCAGGAAATCTTTCATTCCCTTCTCAGAGAGCTTGAAAGCCTCTCAGCCCAGGAGGATTCATTATTTCTAGGTGGCTTTTGCTGGGAGACAAGGCCTGTGTGGCACGGGCAGGCCGGGAGCTTCCCCGCCGGGTGGGCTTGGTATTAAAGCCCCCTTTGTAACCACACGGGGCTCGGGAGGAGGAGGTGGCAGCCAGGGCCGCTGCTTTCCTCTGTGCCCACTGAAATTCAGCAATGTTAAGATGTGAAGACCCTCTGGGAAAGTCCATTTCTTCCCCACATTTACCCCTGCGGATGCCTCTCCTGGCAGCAGGAGCCCAGGCGTAAGCGCGGTCCTCGCTCCCTGCTCTCCTGCCCCTCAAGAGCTGTCAGTCACCAGGCTGGGTCAATTTTCATGGCAATATGTCAAAGAAAATCCAATCACTCAACAGGGGATGCAATGAACGCAGGATTATTGTATCAGGTTCTTCTATTATCGGGGCTGACCGAGGCCGTGACGGCCAAGCGAGGCCTGTAAACTGGGGGCTGCGGCCATCACATCTGCCTGGGTCCGGGCTCATTGGAGAGGCGAGGAGGGTGGCACAGAGGTGGTGCTCAGCACCACGGTGCTCAGCATCCTCGGGGCTTCCTTCTGGAGCTTCACGCCCATGGGAAGGGATGGAGGCTGTCCTTGCTCTTGCTGAACTTGACACGACGGCTCCACCGTGCCATTCTCCAGCGTGAGCTGGTCATTGCTGGAAAATCCTTCATGCCATTCTGGGTCCCTGTGGGGAATTCTGACACCAGAGTCACTTGGGAGGGCACTTTCTGAAGACGTGTCCCAGCCAGCCATGCCCCAGACCTCCCTGAGCCCAGAGTATGTCCTCCTAGCTACCTAAGGGTGTTTTTTTCCACTGTCAGGCTGTGGAAGTGAAGCTCCCCAGTGCTCGCTGTGGGTTCGTCATTCCTCCTCCACTTCTCCTGCACATTCCCTTTCCCACCAATGGCCCAGCTGCCAGAAAATATTGGAGCAAGGGGCCAGGGCCAAGCCCCCTCCCTTACACCCAGTGGATGCCAGCGGTCGCTTTGCTGAGGTTTGCACCTTGGGTGCCCCCAGACCTCCACCATGCCGCAGCCCCGCGATCCCCCACCCGCCCCGCGGTTTTACAGCCTCGCAGAGCAGTTTGAGAGAGAATTACAGCACCTAGAGGGAAATTTGACCACTAAAGCCCTCCAAGGAAAAAGAGCTTTGAAGCAAGCAAGATTTGGAGCCTGAAACCTTGATGGAATGGCTGTGCTAAGCCCTTGCCAGCCGCCTGGCTCGAGATGAAATTTCCAGCGCGATCATTCAACTTCTGCGTATCATGTCTGGTGCTAGGAGCAGGGGCTGGTGGCAGGGCCCCAGGGTTTTGACTCCTTCTCTTGTGTCAGGGACTCACTGGGGGGGGCTTGGGGATGTCACACTCCTCCCTCTAACTCTGATTTATGAGAAAAGATTAAAAAGCCAAATATGAACACTGGGGCAAGGCTACAGCCGAGCTGGGGACACAAGAACAGCCCACAGATATGCGAAGGAGGGGAAATTACCTCGGATGCGTGTCGGCTGCCAGCTCGGGCTGATGAATACCAGAGCCACTCCAACAAAAATCTCCGCCAGATTTTATTCCATAAAGCAAATTACCCCATGAACAAAGCCCCTCGCTCCCCTTGGGCCAAACAGCTGTGCCCTCCCCTTGGTCCGAGGGATGCTGCGTCCAGCAGGAGGAGCACACAGGGATGTGGTGTGGGGTTTCTGTCCCAGATCCACCAGGACAAGGGCTCCATCCTCTCCATCCTGATGCCTCCACGGGCAGATCGGCTGGAGGGGGCTCTCTTCCCCTCCATGCCTTGCCTCAGGGGGCTCAGAGCTCGACTGCAGTCCCAGGTGCAAGTGTAGCATGCACGGAAATAAATCAGCAGCCCACTGCTGACACCGTTATTTCTGCTCACTATTCACACCCTTCCTACGTTTAAGCTTTTCATCCCCGGCTCCATCCCACCTTTATCTCTGCCAGCTAAAAGCCACTGGACAATTTTGCCTCTCGCTTTCCCAGGAGCAAATGCAGACCCTCCGAAAGCTTCTAGGAAAGTCAGCTCTAATAGTGGCATCTTTTTGTCAGGGATCCTCCAGCAGCAGCGTAACAAATGGCTAGCAGAGAGAAGGGGGAAAATCGCAGCCAGGCCTGGTATCACTCATTGCTTTCGGGTTACAGTTCCCAAGTGATAACAGCTATTAGCAACACTTTGACGGCTTCCCTACCGTGGAGGGGAGGGCAGGAGACAGAAAACATGTCAAGCCATCACCTCCATGTTAAGTGATAAGTACCTATTTAGGCGGCAGAGTTAAAGCTGAATGCATCAAGCAGGGAACACTTTGTGCCAAAAAAAAAAAAAAAAAAAAAAAAAAAAAAAAAAAGAAAGGACCATATAGATACATAAAAAGCAGAGTTGGGATATTTGTTCTGCTGACAGCAGCTGTGATGGATCGTTTAAGAAAAATAGACTCCCTGTGTTTTTCCAGGGCTATCAGAAAGCTGGAGTCCAGCACTTTAACACTCTCAAATGACCGGCCTTGAGAGGAAGCGGGATGTCAGCAGTGCCAATGCTGCCCCAGCGAGCTGCTGGGTTTGGGGCTGGTGGTTTCCATCCATCCCTCGCTCCAGCAGCTGCATCCAGAAACATGTCCCCTCCTCGTGCAGCTCCAACCCCACGCTGCAAGGGGAGCGATGGAGGTAACGCTGTGCACGTCTGGCTCATGCCAAACCTGCCGAGCACCCAAACGGGGAGGATGGAAATGCCGAGCGGGGCCGTGGCTGCCCAGCACGGCAGGAGGGGCAGGAGGAAGGAGCGAGCACACAGCTCGGACAAGATTGATGGCCTCGTTGCCATTAAGAAAAAAATTAGCCGGTGGCGGCTATCATATTAAAGGGTGAAGAAGCCGTGAATTATTTTCTTAAAGATCTTATCACTTACAATGATAATTTTACCTTCCAAAAGGCCACTTTTAATGAGGCAAGCCAGGCAAAAAGTCATGATTTAATGCCAGATTTTTTTTTCCAAACACATTTTACTGCTTTTTTGTCCATGTTTAAAAAGCGCCGGTGACCTTTTTTTATTTAGCTTGCCCCAGGTGTAATGCTCAGGCTGATCCTCTCAGGGTTTATAACCTCCGCGGAGAGTGCCTTTACCCAATGGAGAGATGATTTAAAGGGGAGGGAGAAATATGAGGCTGCACGGTGGCTCACACGAGTGTATTTGACACTGGGAGCTGTGGTTTGCCAGGGGAGGGGACACCAGGGAGAGGAGGATGCTCTCACCCCGGTAGCTCAAACGCTTCCCAAACAGGTACCCAAGGCAGTGAGCGTGGCAGATTTCTGCATGCCAGGCCTCACTTTTGAGGTGGAAAGACAGGATTTGGGCCCAGCAGCTTAGGGGTGCATGAGGGCTGGGAGGGCAGGTGCAATGCTGCCCTTTTCTCCTGCAGATGCTGGCGATGAGATGGAGCACCTAGCCCCTGGGAAACAGCCCCAATATGACGATTTGGGGAAAAAGAGGCCAAAATCGGGAAGGCGGACAGCCTGGCCCGATGCAGTAATGGAAGTCACCCTGCTCTCCAGCGCCTTTCCCAATCCCTCAGCCCCTGAGCCTGCTTCCCCGCATGCCCTGTGGCCATCCCACCGGCATGGACTGCAAGGCAAAGTGTGCCACGTCTCAGGGAAATGAGAAAAACAAATGAAGTCGAGTTTCCTAACAGCAGAGGGGAAGTGTGACTTGGCATCTCTAACGCCGTGCTTAACATGCCGGCAAGGTATTTAAAATTGAAGTGCTTGCACACAATTTAAAAATAGACAGTTTATTAATCTAAACTGCAAGTGTATGTAGAAGAGGCCTCGAGATTGACATCTTTGGGATTAGTTTAGCCCTGCGTTTTTCCAGAGGTCATCGCCATGGTGCTCAGGAGGTTTGTGGAATAAATGGGGCCGGCGTTCTTCCCGGGACCACACGCTAAAAACTAATACATAACGTTTAATTTACTGTCTCCATAGCTAGCCCAACCATTTTTCACATAATAATATTGGATTAGAGCTACCAGAGGCTGAGGGGGGAGCTGGAGGCGGGGAGGGTTTGTCTGTCTGTCGACGGGGAATGGGGAGATGGGTATTTTTTCCCCTTTTCTAGAATACATTGGAAAACAGAATGCATTTAACCCTCCCAGCTCCCAAGTGCTCCGCTTATTAGGGGAGAAGGGGCATTAACACTGCTGCCATCAGGATGTTGTTCCGAGTCCCACTTGAAGGCTTTGAGTCCCTCCAATTTATGGGACATGTGCAATCTGCCTTCAAAAATGATCTTCGTTCTCCTCTTAGAAAATAAAAACTGCTATATTATAGCAGGAGCTGGGGTCTGCATTCTGCAGAAGTTCTCCTGGTAGCTCCTCACAGCTGATTAGCTGATAACTGAGCACCCCAGCGGGGCAATTCCCCCGTGACCCCTCTCACCCAGCACCCCAAATCCTGCTCCCCGCCTGCACCCCTCGCCACTTTGCTTCCCTCGCCAGGCAGGCTGTCGGAGCCCGGGGATTACATCCTGCTGACTGAACGGATTTGTATGCTGAGTCATTCTTCCCCTTGCTCGTATCTTTCCAAAAAATGCACATTTTTTCACGTTTCATTTCAGCCCAGAGGCAAATGTTTCTGGAATGCTTGCCTTTCTCCAAGGTATTATGCTTTTTAATAATGTTGTCACCACACTTGACCTGTCCAATTCAGATGATATCTACACTTCCCTTTGCAAACATACACATCTCCGAGCAGTCATTTATTGTTGGATCTTGCCAGCTGATTCTCGGAAACAAACATCTGGAGAGCTGTGCTTACAGTGTATATTTTTTACAACGCAGCGTGCCATATTTAACCTAGTTTAGCTAATTTATATTTTAAATTAGAATTTTAAATTGGATTTCCCCTTCAAATTCTTCTAATAATAAACTTCGCTTACAACTCAGCATACATTTTTTTAAATGCTGTCAAACTCCTGCAGGAATTTTCCCGCTCGGGTTCATTGCCTGTAGAATTTAGACTTACCCACTATTGACTTGAAGTTTATCAGTGATTTCTTAGGTCTCAAACACCACTGATCTTTTTAACCTTCTAAAAGGCCCTTTTTTTCTGTGCCGCTTATTAAAATAAATAGCATCATTACAGAATGAAGAGGTGGTTGTGCTGCTGAGAGCTTTAGCGTGGTGTACAAGGCTAGGGAGAGATGTAGTGGAACTTGCAGTGGTAGATGAGTATGTGCTGATGTTGCTCCATGCCAGCACACCCCCGTGTCGCTGTATGGTTTTTGTAGATTTCTGGGGTGTTTTATTCATCAGGGGACTCTCCTGGACCCCCTGTGGCATCTGCAGGGCAGAGTGTGTGCAGTGCTCTGACATTGTACAACCAGAGATAAATTAACGGGCACCTGGGAAGCCTCGTGTGCAAGATGCTCGCCCAGCACAGGAGGGGCACACACAGAGCAGCGTTTGCTGCCGTGGCTGTTTCATTGCCTCCCCCAGCCCATGAGTGCTGGGCAGCCTTTACGGCCCAGGGATGCGTGCTCATGCTTCCCCTGTAAATAGTTCATCCGTCAGACGGGGTAGGGGAGGGCTGATAGGAGAGAAAGCAAATTTAAGATGGTTCTCACCAGCTGAATCACTTTAAATCGCATGTCCCTTGGGCTCTGGGCTGGTGTCTGCTTCTAAAACTGGCAGCGCATGCTGAAAGCAGCATCAGCCTGACCTCCCTTCCCCAGCCAGCAAACCTGTTGGCCTCTGCCCGGCACGGATTGCGGGGTGCTCCCGCTGCCCCTCCTCGCACATCGCTTTGAGCAGATGTGTTTGCACTGGGCTGGAGCAGGCAGCAGCCCCTGCAGCCCATCCCGTCACAGGGCAGGTGATAAAATCCCTTCAAGGTGAAGTGTGAAGCCACTTCACACCCCCACATTGCAGCAGTCTGTCCCCACGCCGGGCAGACGCGCTCCCCATGTCTTTGAGAGCAGCTTAGCACGGGGCAGAGAGCCCGGCCATGCTCACAGCATGAATTTCTCCTTTCTCTCGCAGTCAATTTTGTTGTCGGCCTCAATCAAGCGGGAAGGAGACTCCCCGACAGCATCGCCCCACTCCTCGGATGACATCCATCACTCGGACAGATACCAGGTAAGCAGGCAGACACCAGCACTGCTCTCGCCATAGCCGGGGAGCCAGCTCGCTCCAGCACCCGCAGCTCTCCAGGAGCTCCCCAGCTCTGTACCAGTGCCCACCTGCCTGCAGACTGGGGACACAATCACTTTGTCCTCACATGGCCACAAAGGCAGATTTTTGCCTGCAGGGTCCTCCCAGCTCTGGCTTTGAAGCACAGCTGTGCAGAACTGCTTGAAATCGTTGTAAAGGTTTCTGTTGCATTATATTCGTCACCCCTGCCGTTGCTATGGCTGTGTTTGTCATTACTTACCCCATGCCACCGTGAAACTTCCAGAGAAGTGATTTTTTTTTTTTTTGTAGAAGAGTGAATGATGTCAGCCTGCAGCAGGCCAAAATTCTCCATTTGGCTGGTGTGCCCCTGCCCAGCAAACTGGCTCGTGACTCCCACCCAAATTTTGGACCATCCACGGCCATGCCAGCGCGTTTTGTAACCCTGCAAGAAATCATGCTCTGCCCAGAGAAGTAGCAGGTCTTGACTTGTTGCGACACACTGAGTAAAAGTTTGGGGAGATGGAACAGCAAAGGATGAGGAAGGCAGCAGCCAAAGTACAGCTCTGCTTGTAGGAAGTCTGTGTTTTGGGGGCAGGCTGGCAACCTGGACTCCAGTTTGAGACAGCTCCAAACAGTCTGGCTGCAAGCCTGCGCTCAGCCACTGGCTTCAAAACTCCAAAAGGCAGCAGATAAAATAGCTGTAGCCTTCAGCACAGACCCAAGCATTCCTCTGCCTGCCATGAGGACAGGCTGGGTGGGCCATAGCTGTACCAGCCTGGCATAAAACCATGACCCTATATGCTGTCCTATCCCTATATCCTCTCCTATATCCATAGCCCTATGTCCTTGGCAGTGACTCCCTGTGCCCAAGGTCAGGGGATCCAATATAGGCCACTTCACGTGTGCCAGGTCTGCAGGAGAGGCTGATGGCCACTGTTTGGGGTCCAGCCCAGCAGCCCCAGCTAACACACCTGTTCCTGGAGACAGGCCCTATTAGTAGCAGAAAAATGCCTTTGTTGCCCGTTATCCTGCCCTCTGCCCTGTTATTAGTGGTATTATCAAACAAGGGCCAAATCTTCCGGGTTTTGCTACATATTCCAACGTAGCTGTGGGTTCTAATTTGGTGTCACATCACGGTTGCTTTGCCCTTGTATGAATGATGAGACCTGGTGCAAAGTAAGAGAAGCAAAACCCACAGAAGATACAGAAACGCCTCGTTCAGGTAATTCATCTCTCTTTCCCGCCTACTTAATAAGTAGGCTAATAAATAAATTATGCTCCTTCCAAGAGGGTGTGGAAAAGACTTTTGCAACGGCCCCCTTTGTTCGAGAACACCCCTCCCTTCCCGTTCCTCCAGATTTCAGTCTCGGTGAAATTGGCGGTCCCTTGCAGTCCTCTGTTCCTATAAATTTTTATTATGTCATACTTGAGGACAAATATGCTCAGCAGAAGCCCCCTCTCTGTGCTGAGCCTAGCTGGTCTCTAATGTGTTTTAAGTTTGTGAGCGTATTTTATGGAGGGTTGCAGCCCTTAATGCAAATGCGTAATGGGAGCTGTAAGCCCGCACTGCAGGGAGAAAAGACCTCTGGGGCCTGATTTTCATTTACGCTTACGCTGGCTGCTTTATGCCGCTCTGGCAGCGTAAAGGGACCTCGGAGTGGGTGCCAGGGTTGTGTAAAGCCTCTGCGTATCCTTAATAAAGCCACACCATCCATGAGAATTCAGTCTTCCTGGCTTACCGAGTGAAATGCTCAGGAACCAGAGCTGAAGGCTCTCGGTGACTTTAAAGGCTGCAAAATTTAGCTTTCCATATGCAGCGGTGTGCTGGGACTATGCCTGTCCCTTGTGCTTTGTGTGATCTAATGGCAAATATGCACTGTATTAGTAACACGCTAGGGTGGGAGTTATTGGCGTACAGCTTCTCTGAACTCCTGTGACTCGTTTTCCTTAGTCCTCCTGCTTATTTACCATGGGGATATTTAGGGAAGAAAGAGATTTGTGAAAGCGAGTGCTGCAGGAACACCGGCTTGCACAGCGCTCGGGCTGTCTGCATTGCTTAATTAATTAATTAACTAATTAATTACATTAATTAACTAATTAATTGAAACCAGCGACGAGCAGCGTGAGGGGACGCTGCTGGGGGACACAGGGCCAGTCACGGCGGCAGGGAAGGCCCCGGCCTGGCTGAGGCACCCCGAGGCCCTGGGGCTGCCTGGCCCTGAGGGAGAAGGCGCAGGGCAGCAGCTGATTGGCCGGCACCACTGGGTTCCAGTGGATCCCAAGGCCCTGATTGGCTGCCGCCGTCGGGCCTGAAGCGCTCCCTCTTCCTATTGGCCAAAGCGCAAGGCCTGCAGCCTCTCCTAGTCCTCCATTGGCTGCGTGGCCCTGCAGGCCGATTACCCCCGCCCTCTGATTGGCCAACCCCTCCCGCCGCAGGGCGCTGATTGGCCGGGAGGCTGCGAGGAGGGGCTTTGACGGGAGGGGGGGGGGCCGTGCTGCCGCCTGCCGGTTGCCATGGGAACTCCCTCCTCCGCCGCCTGACCTTTCACCCCCCCCAGCTCGGCGGCGGGTCACATGACCGGGGCCAACATGGCGGCGGCCGCCGGGGGCTGAGCGGCGGCTCCTGCCGGGCCGGGCCGGGCCGCGCCGCATCCGCCCGCATCCCGGGCCGCGGGGGGGGGGGCCGCCGCTCCTCCGCCTCGCCGCCAGCCCGCGGCTATGCAGAGCGGCACCAGGGGGCCCGGCGCAGGCGGCCGGGAAGAGGTGGGGGCGTGTGGGAGGCGGGAGAAGGCCCCGGGGGGGGTTTGGAGGGGGTTGGGGGGGCGTTGTGGGGGGGGGGGGGGCGGCCGGGCCTGGGCCTCGTTGACCGAGGGGGGGGGGGTGCTGATGGTTCTCCGCTCTTGTGTCCCCTCTGCAGACCTTCCTGCGGGTGCGAGCCAACCGGCAGACGCGGCTGAACGGTGAGTGCGGCGCCACGGCTCTCCTCCAGCCCCGCCGGGCCCCAAAATCCCCTCCCCGAGGGGTCCGGATCCCCCCCCCCCCCCAACATCCCGGCCTGGCCGCCTCCGCTGTGGCAGCCCCCGGGCTGGGATCGCTGCACGCCGGGCCCCCGACACGAGCCGAGCCGTGCGCAGGGCCTGGGCCCGCTGCTGTGAGGCCCCGCGGCCGCTGCTGGGTTTTCGCGGCTCGCCCGGCCGCACCGAGGTCTCGCAGTGAACTTTTAAAGCAGCGGTCGCCCAGTCTCTGAGCGGGCTTGCGTCTGACGTCACGGTTGTTGTGATTTTTTTTTTTTTCCTTTCAGACCCGCAGATGCTGGCGCGTTGCTTTTAATCCCGTGTTTCTGGGTGTTGATAACGACAAGAGGGCAAATGTGCTTAGTGAGAAGTCCTTTAGTGTTCAAAAACTAAACCAGAGCTCGTTTTCTTTCAGAGAGATCCATCCCTATCTTTTCTTTACTTAAGTTTCAACTTCTTCAGCTGTTTCCCCAAACTTCAGAGAAGTTAGATCTTAACCACTTAAATAATACCAATATTCTGCCATCCGATCTTATAGATGACCTTATAGCTGATCTAATAGGTACCACTTGGCTTAGTTGCTCAAGCCACCAGGCTTGCCAATTTTGAGCTTCCTGCTGTGATAGTTTGGGACAAACGGGTGACGTGATGATGCTGGTTAGTTAGGAAAAGGTAAAGATATCTTTGCAAAACAGCAAAAAGCTTTAGATGGTGCTGATGCTAAAATAGTGTGCTTAAAGTTGAAGTGCTACGCTTGGTATAATCTTAAATGGAAGTTTTATGAAGTTGCTGACCCAATGTCTTCATAAGGAGTGCATACCTGAGTTCAGAGATGGCTCCGAGACTCTGAAATACCCACCCTGAGGGCCAGAACATGTGAACTCTTGAAGGTCTGTCGAGTCCTACATCAAAGAGATGAGTTACCGTGCATCAATTTGGGGTAATTGTTGGCATGTGCACACTACTAGATGAGCGCAGTGAGCTGCCAGCGTTTGCAGGCAGTCCCCTTTCCTGACACAGGCTTCAGATGACTGCGATGCACTCGGGGGTTACCCTGCAGTGACTTGTTTTGTGTGACAAAGGTCTCTGGAGTCAGTGATGTCAAACTGTTTCTTTATCGTTTTGGATAGTTCAGTCTAAGCTCACACCTTCCGCCTTTTTTCAGGCCAGTAATTTTAAATAAAAAAAAAAAAAAAAAAAGTCAGAGCCAGGCTGGAGAGGTACTTGGCATTGTGGAGTCCTTCAGGATGAATGAAAGCTCTTGATGACAGCGTGCTCTGCTGAACTGGCGCAGCGGTGCTTTCTGCTTTTGACTTCAGCCTGACAGGGCTGCAGCGCTGCCAGTGTGGGCTGCAATCGAGGAACCCCTCTCGGGCCCTGTTTTGGGATGTTTTGGTCAACCTGGGCTTGTCAACTAACGGGAGCCTCAAGTTTGCTCAGCATTTGCATTGCTTTTGCTGAACCCTTTACTCTTTGTATATGCATTTTGGGGAACCGTGAGCAGAACTAACAGACGTGTTCCAGGTGAGGGCATTTGGTTAATTTGTTTAATCCACTTTGGATTCTGATGTTTCCTGGCTGTTCTGCTCTACGTCCTAACAGTACCAGGTCCAGAAGTTAGGAAGCTGAATGCAGAACTACTAGCTGAAATGCTTTGGATCACAAAGAAAGTCAAGCCAGATCAAAATTGGTTCCTCCTGACCTTAGCTTTTCATGATTCCTGGTTATTATTCACAGAACATCCCCGTAGTGATGCCTGATTCACTCCTATGCTGTCGGATTAGTGTCCAGCCGGATGGTCGGATAGGTGTACAGCTCCTTTCAGTGCTTGTGACCACTGAACTCTGCCTGCTTTCTTCTCTCCTCCTCACCGGTTGTTTGCTCTAAAATAACTTGTGGTATCCATAAGCTTTGCCACGTTATTGTTAAACAGTTACTTAAGCACTGTTGCTCCAGATGGAGAACGCTTGAGCGCTGTGGGGAAAAAAAAATGCTTATTTGTCTGTATCTTGTGTTTTAATGAGCATCTAATCAATCACACAATTTTATAGCTTGCTCTGTGAGATTGGTTTCCTTATCCCTGTCAGTTTACATTGTCAGAAATTTTGTAGGACTTGTCCAAAGGCATCTGGCTCTTTGTTAAATGTTCTTATTGACACACTGAAGAAACTTAGCATATAGAAAACTCTGTCAATGAAAAATGTACCATTTTGTTTGTTTCTGGTATGTTCTAAAGGTATTTTTCAGTATCGTTGCTACTAGTTTGTCTTGGTATCTGTGAAGTTTCTTACTAGCTGAGCTCCAGGATCACTTTGGGAAACTCCTGTAGAAGGAGGCCCGTGGTGTTCGCTCTTCTCCCATGTTGTCCTTGACTCAAATCTCAGCTGCCCTGGCTTTTTGTGCCTGAGTCCCGGCAGATCTCCTGGATTTGTTTCATCCCGTTGTGGTTGCTTCAGGCAGAACAACAAGAGCTAAGAGAAGGTAGAGAGAGGGGCATCTTCTGGGAGCTGCTGTTGGCCTGGCTGCCAGGTGATTAGGTCCTGATAGTTACGTGGTTTACGGGCACCTGGCAGTTCAGAATTTTAATTCTGGAAGTCAAGCTTTTAACTTAAATTGAGCCGTAAGTAAGGTGAATGCATTTGCAAGCCTTGGAGCAGCAGATTAATGTTCTGTCTTCCAGGCTCTTGACAGAGTGTTGATATCTGAAGCTCCCCGTCAGGCTCAGTGAGCTAATCCAGCACCTTTCACCTGTGCTAAACTCACTTTGCAGAGGTTGTGTCCTTGTGAACCCAGGAGTATGAGATGCTGATTCCCTACAAACCCGTGTGGGGAAGAAGGCATTTCTTTCATTTGCCTTGTTTCCAGTGTCACCCAAGTCAGAACTTTTTAGCCACCCTGCAAATTGATGCTTACGGAATTTAACCTGCTTAGGTGCTCGTTCAGAATCAGAAGCACAAAGTTACACGGGTCTATCGGGACATGGACTGTGCAGGTCAAGGCTGTGCCGCCCTCAGAGAATAGTGTCAGATTGCTGGAAATCATCTGCGTGGAAGTTTGGCCGTGCAAATGTGAAAGCCTCGTTGATGCCCTTCTGTGAATTTGGCCCTTAATGTTCTCTCTCAGGCAGATGAGCAGCAAATTACACACAAGGTCTGAAACAGATTTATTCTTGACTATCTGTTTTCCTGCTCTAGCATGTTCTTGAGGTGGCTTTTTGTACTCCACCGTTGCTGCCTTTGTTCCTTGGATCAGATGCTCTTCGATAGGCTGCTCAGCCCCAGAAGCTTTTTGTCCTAAGTCCAGCAAAGCGTAAGTTCTTGCAGTAGATTTGTAGAGAGGAGGTGCTGGGATATCTTCGATTGAAACTCCTTTGGCAGCTGCCTGGGAAACCGGTTCCAGGACCGATGGTGCCCTGATGGAATGCTGAGGGGATTGGAGTTGGACTCGAACCAGCACCAGCACATCGTGGGCTTCTGCAGCTGGCGATGGTGGGGGAGGGATAAAGCTAGATGGTTTTCACCGGAAAGGAGACAAAAACGTTTCCATTTAATTTGATTGGCCTGCCATTGCAGGAGCTGCTAATGATGTCTGCATGGGGCTCGGGGGACCACTCAACCTGGTGGAAGGAATCATGAGAGGTATTGCTAGTAACTTAATCATCCCCTTCGATGCTGCAGGAGAGCTTTGTGTAGTGTCCACTGCTGGATGCTCTGTAAGAGCACTCCTGAGGGAATTAGGCTGCCCTGTCCTGAAGGTGAGTTTTTGTTTACAGGGGAGGTGGCAGTGAATACTGAAACCCATTAGGTTTTTTCCCAGGACACTTTTCTGGGCACTGGTAGGGCTCAGAGAAGAGGCTGTGTCCTGCTCCTTGCTGGTGTTATCAGCAGAGCGATGCTACAAGGGGATGTGAGAGGACAAAGTGCTTGAGGCTTTAGTGCAACCTCAGGGAGAACACACCCAGCAGGAGCACTGCGTAAAGGATGTCTGTGAGGAGGGGACCTTCAAGGTGCTAGAAGCCCTCAGATGGCCTAATAATAATTATTAATGTTAATAAAAATTAGCAAACTCCTCACCTCCTGGGAGAAGGCTGCAATAATAACTACAGAGTCTTTGTTCAGGTGGAGATAAGAAGGGGTCAGCCCCTTGCAAAGCCCTTTTTCCCTGAGCTCAGTCCTTTGCAGCCAGTCCTCCGCTGGCTGTGTTTTTATCTCCCTGAATTACAAGAGGGAATGGCTTTTTTTTTCTTTCCTTTCCCTCTCCCAAGCTCCCACGACAGGAGCGTGGGGGAGAGGGATTAGTGAGCTAATTAGAAATGATTGCATCTATCAACACTAATTAACAATCCTGTGGTCTCACTCCCGTGTTCTTTTGAGCTGTTCCCCGTCGGGACAGCGCCACAATCACCCCGTGCCTTTGGGGCCGCTCTGTCCCTGCTGCGCTGATTGGAAGTGATAGCCGGGCATGGAGAGCGCTGCTCGGGACGGCCTTCGCTTCCTTTCCTTTCCTGCTGTCACCAGGGGCACCCCGAGCCTCCACGGGATGAAAATGGCAGGGGGATTCGCTTTCAACACCTCTCCTGTCCAGTGGCTTTCTCACTCGTGGCACTGGAGCTGGAAGGGCTGCAAGAAGCTAAAGGAGCCGAGAGGAGCTGTCTGCTGGGTCTGGCACGGAGCTGAAAGAGCTCGGTTCTGTTTCCAGCACTTGGGCAAAGCAGGTGCTTGTTGTGGCAAAAGGATCCCAGGAATTTATCAGCGCAAGACCTAAAACATGACGCTTTCCTTTTGTTACTGTGGGAGCGCGTGGGCCAGAGGAGTCTGGCAGTAAAAAATCCAAAATACTGATACACTTGTCAGACAGACTGGCTGACCTGGATTCATTGGCCACAGAGACTCCTACCCAAATATTTTCCCTGCTTCTTCCCTCCGTGTTTAAAACCAGGACGAGGTGAGGGAAAGAAGCCTGTGACCAGGAGCGAGAAGGCTTTGTTTCCATCTTCGTGCATTTTTCTCTGGTCAGATAGGTGTTTACTGGGGTATGGTCGAGTCAGATTCCAGCCTCCTCTCCTGTTTTGTGCTGGCTCTGCAGAGCTAATGAGGCAAGGAAGGAGCATCTGAAACTTGTGTGGAAGAGCCGAGCAGGAGGCTGCAGGTACTCACTAAACCAGAACTCCAGAAGTCTCTCATGCACTGAAGTACAAAGCAGACAGAGCTTGGATTAACTGGGGCTGCTGCTGGTAACAGGGCTGCGTGACCTTGGCGGAGGAAGAGGAGGAGGGAAGGCTTTGGGGGCTTCAGGAAGGGAAAATAGAGAAGCTGAGGGGGTCGTTGTTTTATTTAAAAGTGGAACGTAATTTATCTGGGCACACTGAAATCAGAAATAACACTTTTTAATTAATGTTTGCTTCTGTTTTGACTGGAAGCCGAGCAGTTTACCTTCTGGAGTAAAGGTTGGCAATATGAGGAAAATAACTGGCTTAAGCAGATGGAATAGGAGGGAAACTAGCAGAAACATCCTCCAAGGAGTGCTGAACTACCTGAGGTGTGAGGAGAGGCAGGTGGGTGTCTGCCTAGCGCGAGAGAGGAATGTGGAACTGCAGCAAACAAAATCAGACAATTGCTGAAAGCTGTGTGCATTGACTCAAGAGGGTCGCTCTTGTTCCAAGTGCCAGGCTTCAGAAACACTCCTGGTGTAGTCTGAAGTTGTCTCTTACTGTAGGAATGTTACACTTGCAGAGTCGTTTTCATGAAACCAGGAACACAGGTTTGTTGTGGAGGGGGTTTTCTTGCAAATCTGCTCTCTTTTGGTGCAGAAAATTATTGTCCAGGGAAGAATTTGCTGCTGTGTTAATCCTAGAGCATCATGGAGTGTATGGGATGGTGAATACTCCTAATTCTGGGTTGTGGGGAAGCATGTCCTAACCCAGAGAGTCCCACGTGCAGGGAAGCCAACAGGAAAGCCTTGAAAGAAGCCTTTCAGGTCTGTGGCGGTGCGCTCAGCTAAATCATGACAAATCACTCGGTGATGTGAATGCTCTAAACTGACATTTTAGAAAACAATTGACAGAAACTTTCCCCGTACCCTGGTAGGGTCCTGGCGTTCCAGCACCTTTCTCCTCGCTGGCTGCAGGGAGCTGTTGATCTTCCAGTCTGCAGGCACAAAGGCCCAGAGCGCGCCGCGGCGCTCGCCACGTCAGGAATGATTTCTGGCTAACGCAGCTCTTTGGTGGTGTCATCTCTCATTATCACTCGGGCTTTCCTTGGGCTTTTCCTTGTCTCTCATTCAGAATTTTGACCTTCCTTATTAATTAAACAGGAACTTTCCTGCAGCCAGTGATTGAGTTATTCGGTAATACCTGCCTAAAGCCATCATCATAAGGGACAGAAGTTCTTTTTAATGCAAATGATTTGGTTCCAGATGTTTTGATCACATTAAACGATGGCTCAAATTAACCAGAGATTGGATTAAGCAACAGGCTACCTTGGCTGCTTTTTCTAATCATCGTGATTCCCAACGTGTTTGTTTCCCAGCGCGTGCCCTCAGGAAGGCGGCGTAGCCCCAGTTCCTCTGCACATGAAAATAGGGAAATAACAGAGACAGAAGCTATCCAGGATAGGTGCTGCATTTGTACCAGCAAGGATCTTCCCATAAATGTTACCTGCTGCTAAGGTGCTCCTCTGACTTGTTTGTGACAGTCTGGGAAGGAACTATTCAGGGTTTGCAGGTCCTGGAAGTGGTCATAACCTGACTTGTCCAGGGCTTCTGGGGCACTGCACCAGCTCTCTGCGGTCTGAGCTAGTTTCTTTGTAGGGAGTGGGTGAGTCTCCCACTTAGGAGGCATCATCCAGAAGAGGGTTCAGTGGCTTGATTTGAAAATCGCACTGAGATTTGAAAACAATTCGGGCTTCCAAGAGAAAGTATCTGAATAACTTACATAGGGTTGTGCAGTAGGTATTTGCTCTCCTGGCTCTTAAGCTGTGAGCAGCTGCCTTTCTGAAATCAGGTTATGCTGAGCCCCAGGTTGCAGGTTTCACATGGAAAGCACCAAGTACAATTCTTCACCCTGTTTAGGGGGTCAGAAAAAGGAGTTGTGATGGGGTTTTCTGGTGTGAAACCTTGCCATTTCTGCCCAAGGCTTGTTCTTTGGAGCTGAGCGCCCAGGGAAAAGTGGAACTGCAAACTTGACATGTCTTCCTCTTTTGTTTTCTTTCCTTGGTTTCTCCATGCAGCTCGGATTGGAAAAATGAAACGGAGGAAGCAAGACGAAGGGCAGGTATGTCCCCTCTGCAGCCGACCTCTGTCAGGATCCGAGGAGGAGATGAGTAGGCATGTGGAACAATGCCTTGCAAAGGTAGAGGCGCAGCAGGATCGCCAGCTGCCATTCCCTTCTCCCTACTCCCAGCTTTGTCTGCAACTGACCTAATGTGGGGCAAAAACTAACATTGCTGAGCTCGCAGGCAACGCTAACTATGTCTCCGTGAGATCTGTAGTCACTTGCCTTTGTCTTGGAAGATGGATTCTGGATTTTCTCTTGTGTCGCATTAGTGACTTTTTTATTTCATGCACCCTTTCACCATTATTGAAGTTGAAGTTGTAGACTGTAAAGGCAGAGCTATTGAAGTTTATGAAGCCTTTTGTAGGACTTTATGCTTCCCGTGGAGCACAGCAAGAGGAGTTCTTTTTGATCTCTGCCTTTGACAACATTAGAATTATTTTTTGTTGGCTTCTTTTGTAAGACTGGCACCTGTAAATGTTGCATGACCACCTTACTCTAGGAAGTGCGTTTGAGCAGAACCATTCTCTTGCTGTTCTTCCCAAAGACGGGAATAACGAGGAACAAGCCCTAGGGGAAAGAGAGTTGCCACAGGGCTTTTCATGCTTGTTTTACAGAAAAGCCCACGGCAGAAAACAAATTCCTTCTTGTTGCATCAAGGGGTGCATGATGTAAGGAGGGGTGCCTTTTGATCAGCACACCCAAATAACGTGCTCTGGGAGAAAATTCCGTGCTAGTTCCTGTAGCTTGGGAGCTTCTCCGTGCTGGGGATCAAAGGAATCTGTTGCTTCTATGGTAGAGAGGGAAATCGTGCATGCAAAGTAAGGGAACGCATGTGAAATGCACGTGTGTCGTTGTAGGAATCAGAGCTTAAATTTCTGTGCGCAAAAATGATGACCCCTTGCCACTTCTGATCTTAAGGTCGTCGCGTTTGTCTAGTGCTGATTTACTTCTAGGTGCCTGGGGATGGGGGAGGGAAGCAGATGCTGCCCTGGGAACAGTCCAGCTTTCCTTCTCCATCCCACCCTGAGCTGTTAGCCTCAATGAGCTATTTCGTGCATCTCAACGCTCTGCCCATGCTTTACCCCGTGCAGAGAGAAGGTTCCTGCATGACTGAGGATGACTCTGTGGACATCGAGAACGAGAACGGCAACCGCTTCGAAGAGTACGAATGGTGTGGGCAGAAGAGGATACGGGCTACCACTCTCCTGGAGGGAGGATTTCGAGGTGCGCCAATGTGTTGGGGTCACTCGTGAATCATTCTGCTGTTGAAGTTGATTGTTGCTTGTCTTTGGAAGGAGGGACCTGGAAATCTCTTTCACCAAGGGTGGGACCTTAGCCCTTTGCAAGCAAGTAAAGCAGTTCCAGCTTTCTGCCCCTCTGGAATTGCAAGAGTCAAAATTTCTGCAAGCCTTGAACAAAAGCATGGCATTATTTCGTGCTCGAGAAATGTGGCTAAAGAGGGAATGAGTAGGAATGGGCAGAATGGGGAGATCATTTGGGGAAAATAGCTTCTTATGTGTTACACATAGTAAGATATACGTGGAAATATGTGAAGAGAGGGAAATAGAAATGAAATTGTAAAAATTCCCAGCCTGGAGTGACGAAAGCTGGTGTATCAGCCTCTGGTGATGTATTGAAGGTGACAGCTAAGTCGCTTTAGCACCTGCATAAAATATTAAAGGCCCGGTTGTGCATTTATCACTCCATCCCTTTTAAGGTTGATAAATGAGAATCCAGGAACCTGCTCTGCACCTCCAGCGCTGCAAGCCCTTAGGGCTCCCAGACAAACACATTTTATTTTTCCTTCTTCTTCTGCTCCTTCCCCAGTGACGGGGAAATCAGTTACTGAGGAGAGAGTGAGTTATGGCAAAATTTGACCTCTCGTGAGCTTTATTGGTGAATGTAATTTTAGCTGGAAACCTGGCCCCTTTCTTACACTCAGCCCTTTGGCCTCAAAGAGGAGGATTTACTAAACTGTTCTTTGGCACGAACCTCTGGCACTAAGGGGAGCCTCTCACAAGCAATCCACGTAGTGCATGCCTAATGAGGGGAGGAAAGCTGGCTCCCTCCGTTCAATAAAGAGGATGGGATGTGATCTCTTCCTATATCAGCTTGGATTTTAATTTAAAATATCTCCAGGGGAAAGGCTACTAAGTAAGGGGCTTGAACTTAAAAGCCAGTCATGTGCTCAGTGGCAACCTGGCACTCCTGCTCTGCTCTTACCTTCCTCTGAAATTAAATTGTAGCAGAGCAGATGATCAGGAGCACAGAGGTGAAGCAACAACTTCTTCAGGTTTTAACAGCTACCCAGCAAAGCTCACGTTGTTTACTTCCCATGTCTGTGGCCTTCATTTTTGTAACTTTTTTTTTTCCCCCCAATGTGGAGAGCTGAGTGTGTGTGTGTGTGATTCGAGGTAGGGTTCTGATGAGACCTTGCAGGGCCTTAGGCTTTTCTCTAGTACAGTTATTACAATCAGTAGCAGGGAAGCGTGGGATGCCTCTGTGTCACTGTCACTACTAGTCCTGATGAGAAACGCTACTCAGTTCATTTCTGCAGTTTTCTCCTTCACCCTCACCAAATAACTGAGTTTTTGAGAACAGTCTTCCAGTTCCTTTGGTCCTGACATTGTGGTGTCTTCACCTGGCTAATATTCCCAGGCTGTATAAATGCAGAGTACTTACTCCTTGGTACTTCTTCCTTATTTTAACTGGAACTCTTAGACGTGCTATCTGTCATTATATAAACTATTATTATGATATAACCCAGGATTATACCCCTTCACTTCTTGGTGCAGGATGCTCTTCCCTAATCAGGGAACTTTTTGCCACTGACTTTCTTCCACATGTTTTGAGATGACCATATAGTATCTGCAGGGTACCTGCCTGCCCTGCACAAGAAGTTTCCATAAAAATTTGGGATGCAAAGCAAAGCTGGAATGGTCTCACTTGTTAGCCAATTGTACTTCTTTTTAAGCAAGTTAAACTTTTTCATGCTCCTGTTAGTGGTTCTCATGTTTTCTCTGCTGCTGCCATTCAGAGGTCTTCATCAGTCAGGCCTGCTTTGTGCGCTCTCGAGTAAACTTAAGGTGACTGTCTCTTTCCGTTCTCTGCCAGTGCCGGTTCTTCCCTTGGTTTAGGGACAGAATCCCTAATGTTCAACCCTGAAGCACAGCACAACGTTTTAGAGATGCCCTCCGATGCTTAAACCTGCTTTGTCTGGAGTTGGCAAGGCCCTCGTTAACCCTCCTCACCCGAGGCTCTGTGTTTGGCTCCGTTCCCTTTGCTGAGAAGTAGCAGCGATGTGGAAATCAAAGGCCTTTCACGACGCCAGACAGCCTTTGCCAGGCTTCACGGATGTCACCAACGTCTAAAGAGTTGACGTGGGGAAATACATAAAACCAGAGGGGAGAAGAGATGGCCGTGTGTCTCATCAATTTCAGTTTTAATGGTGTGTTGCTGTGAGGAGATGTCACGGCCGGGCGGTGGGGGGAGCAGGTCGCTGCAGCCATCTCAGTCATCTCAGAGCACTGGGCAGCCTCACAAAACTGGCTCAAACTTAGCACCTGGCTACTGTTTTTTGTCGTTTTTTGGTTAACGGACAAAGCTTGTCACTCTTGAGTTGAAAAAAACTTGGTTAATTTTATGCAAGATCCCCTCAGGTTCTCAGGTGAGAGGAGGTTGCGGGATCTCGGGGTTTTCATCTTGAAAACAGAAGTCAGGGAAACTAACAGCCCTGCTCGGGTTATCTGTAAGATGATCTAATGCTTGAGAGCAATTACAGTCTGAGGGGCTCGCCTGTGTGGTTCTTAGGATGAAGGTTTCTTGCTCCCAAAGCTGTTACAGGGAAGACTTGCTCCTCTCTTCTAAGGGCTGTCTTAGGAGGTGGAAATTCTTTGTCTTCTGTGCTGGTGTTGCAGCTGCAAATCCACAATGGGCTCTCATGCAGCAGAGCCAAATGTGCTTACCCCAAATTGCAAGAATGTGGAATGTAAATGAAGGTTGTCAATTATATAGGGTTTGGCACCACTTTGTTTCAGCAGAGGCCCTGTTTGAGGTAGGAATTTGTATCTGGACAAGTTTCATCTGTTTGGGATGGGTACAGAAGGCTACCAGCATGAAATGCTGCTGTTCTAATCAGGCTCTTGCTTGGAAGCAAAAAGCTATACAGAAGTATTAATAAAACCTATTCCTATCTCAGAACTGTTACAAGACCAAAATTTCTTTTGAAATACCTGAACACTTGGTAGCCATCTGTCCCCATGTCTCAGGATCATCCCTCTCCGATGGGCTTTGTTGCAGGAGATTATTTCATGCAATCTTTGTCTAATGAGTTTCTCTGTTTAGGAAGCCAACGAGGCTTCACAAGTGAAAGCATCAAGTGGCTCCCTCTCTGATGTTTTTTTTTTTTTTAACCACTCAACGTATTTGTAGCAGCTCCTCTGTTCCTCTCCAGAATGGATGCACGTTACCCTCAGTGTTTACACTGTAAGGTTATCCCTTTAAAGAATTCCTGAGGGAAGTTCAAAAGGTTTTTTTTTCTTTTTCTTTGAAAGATTCAGTGTCTCTTTTTGTGTGTATGTCTCTTACTTGAAAGAAGGAAAAGGGAGGGGGGGAGCGGGGAAAAAAAAAGTGCTTTATCTGAAAAGAATCGCATCAGCTTCGCGCTGATAGAAGCCGCTGTCATCTCTTAAACGGCTTAGCACAGTCAAAAGGCAAGAGGACTTAAAACAGTGTCTTACACAGGGATCGATGGGTGGAACACACAACTCCTAACTGCAAAAAAAAAAAAAAAAAAAAAAAAAAAGAAGTGCAGGGGGGAGAGATAACGGTAATGATTGCATTGAGGGAAGCTTGAGGGTGGCTTGTTCTTTGTAAGGCGGCTTCAAAGGTGTCTGGAGCAGAGCCTGAGCAAACTGTCCTGTGAAGTCGCTGCCTCTGTAGGGCTGCGGGAGGAGGGAGGGGGCCACTGCACCCTTCTGTTCCTTAGCAGATGGGACAAAGTGGATTAGTAAATGCCAGGGTAGCAGCTCCCTTCTGCCACCCGCGCGTTCGAGGAGGGGTTTTTGTCACTCGATATCTCTCTCTCTCTCTCTCCCTCCCTGCGAAGGGGGTTTGCCCAGGAGAGGGGCAGGAGGCGAGCTGCGGCCGGGGCTGTCGGCGGGGGACGGGATGTCAGTTTATCGATCGCACCTCAGTCAGGAGAGCTGCAGGCGCAGCGCTCTGAGCACGAGCGGCAGCGTGCTTAATGTGATTGAAAGGCAGTTAAAATGGCGGTGACCTTTTCAGGGGGAATTAGATTGCCTGCCAAGAGTGGTTAGAGGGAGTGATAACGCCAGCTTGAGGAAGCTGTCCAGTCTGCTTCAAAGGGAGGGAGACAGAGACAGGGAAAGCAAACTAGCAGCAAGTACCATTTAAAGCACGAGCCACGCGGTCTGATAGAACAGAGATTGCTGTCCTCTTTAGATATGAAAAGATTGAAGAATTGTAGCTAAGTTCTCCCCGTCCATGCTGTCCTCCTCTTCTCCCTTCCGTCTCCCCCGCTGCAAAGCCTTCCTCTGGGCACAGCACCAGAGTCATCACCATTGCTCTCCTGGGCTTCTCTACTTCAGCAGATCAATTGCCTTGAAAATAAGACAGAAGAGGGAAAGACTTTGAAAGCGTTAAAATGGTAAGCAGGGCATTTTCAGGGAAGGATGCTTTCTAAGAAAGATCAACGCGATGACAAGGATCCAACTGATGGATTGCAAATACTGCGAAAGAAGAAATGGGGATTACTTGACTCAAGTTTCTCTTTATTTCTCCGTTCTGCCCTCCTCCCAAGATAGCAAAGGGCTTGTTATCCATTCATTAATGTCTTTAACTGGTGCTGCTCTTTTCTCTTGCTGACGTATGCAAAGAGAGACTCGGTAAAGCCCTATAAGCTGTAACAAACTACAGTTATCCCAGGGTGCCCATTTGCATTGGATCTCATGTCATGTGCAATTAGGGCAGCTGCGTGGAAAGTGGGACTGTATTAAAATGTCTGAAAGTTTACAGCAGATGGCTGTAGTCCCACAGTCAGCTTTACCTCTGCAGAATCAAGATGTGTGTCGGTTTGAGCAGCAAGAGTTACAGGCTAGCCTTCTTCCTCCGTAGGCTACTTGTCCAGGAAAGAGCTCTATGGCAATAGCTATGCTCTCCTCCAATTTATTCTCCTAAATACCTGTAACATTAGAAGGCGTGAGTATTATCGTAAGCGTGAGGTCCTGTCTTCAGGATCTAAGTAGATGCTTTTCATTTCCTCTGCCCCAGCAGCAGGTGTTTGTGAACGCGAGTTTGCTTGTGTCTGGTAGCTGCCTGGGCAGAAAGCTCCAAATAGAGGCACAGCTGAGTTTTCCCTCTTCCCAGTGCAGTGTAATGAACGTGAAACTCTTGGAACAAATCTCTACACACTGTATGTATGTGGGGAAACTGAAGCATGAGGAAGCAAGCTATGCTTCTCTAATGTTATGAAGGTAGTGGCGAAGCTTGCAACAGAGCTTGTAACAGCCAGAACCCCACCTAGTAGTCAGCTGTGCTCTCTTTTTCAGGTGAAATACAGTGGGGCATGCAGGAAAGCTTCTGTAGATGGGGGGATTTTGCATGTTTCAATGTGAGCAGCTTCATACTGCATTTAGGGTCATACCAATAAGAGGGTATAAACTGATCTTCTCAAATCCAGCAAATGAATTTGATCTGAGAAGTAAGAATGTGGCTTCTCCTAAGAGACCACATGGGAAATAGAATATGTCGCTGGCATATTTAGGTCGGTTTTAGAAGAATGATCAAGTAACCAGAATCATCTTCCCCATTTCTGTGGAGATGAGTCAGAATTCATTCATTTCACCCTGGCAGGCTAAAGCAGACTTCAACTTGGATGCAAGAGGAGTCTGTGGTAAGAGCACAGGAAGTCTTTGCCATAATGAAATTCTTAATCTTCCTCCCACTTAGCAAGAGCTCAGTTCATTGCCTTTCTCTGTCACACTTCCAGCATCAGCTTTCATCATGGCTCATTCCGTAAGGTGAATGCAATTCTGCAGCTACGCCTCTGAACACCCTTCCCAGCCCCTCATTGTTCACATTTTTGCTTTCCCGTGTTTGGTTTGTTACCTTCTGCTGGTCACTTCTACCCGTTGTAAGCTTCAAAGTGTGTGAGATGTATGAATTCAGTGTTTTTCAAGTGATTATTTTATGCCTTAACCCCTCTTTAGGGGGCTGCTCAGTCCCAGAACACTTGTATGCCTTACCTCAGCCCTTGTGTAAAATGGTGGTAATCCTCGTAATCCCTCCGTCGCTGAAGGACAGTACCTTGTACTTGTCTGATGGAGTAGCCCAAGCATTTCTTAGCGTGTGCACCTCTCTCCATTGAGAGGAAGTACTTGTCTGTAAGGTAATGCTTGAGCTAAAAATGCTACAGATCTATTTACACAGTGAATATACATATAGATGAGAATCAAATGGGCTCTACCTGGCTTCCTCCACAGTTTGTGTTGATGTATAGAATTTGAGGGATTCTGTAGCTAATAAATGTCTCTTGGGTACTGTACTGTACGTTAATATCAGAAGCTGACTGTAGAGAATAGCACTAAAAGATGAGAATAATCCATATTTAAAAAAATAATACCAGAATTCCTACCTCACATCGTGAGCCACCAAATAAGTGATGCTCAGTGTCTTGTGTGCTTAAAGTTCACATGATGCTTCAAGCAACTGTGTTTTCATTATTGTGGAACACGATGTAATCACCGGGACTCAGCAAAGTAAAAATCACTTTAAAAAAAAAAAATACTTTATAGGCAGTAACAGGCATGATTGCTGATATTACATTTTCATTAACTTTAATACATGCAAAAATCTAAGAACCTAATTTTTGTGCTCAAACTGCCAGAACGCGTTAGCTGAAAGGAGCACGATGAGCTAAATCTTGCTGTTTGATTTACGTAACACCGACAGTCATTCTCACCAGAAAGAGTTTCTGAGGGAGGAAGGGGAATTCTCTCCATTTGACAGCATTATGTATAATACCTGGGGGAGGAAAAGGGATGTCTGTCACCCAGCAACAGAGAAAGAAGAAAAAAAATTAAAAAGAAAACAGCAAATACTGCTGTAAAACCATGAAAATTGGCAGGGGGAGTAAGGGAGCAGGTAGAGCACCTGAAACTACTCAATTTTTTGAAATTGACTGGATTTCAAGTTGACAGCATCCCTTTAAACTTCAATTTTCCTAGATCTCAGACATGTAGTATAAGATCTTCCAGTCCCATCTGCTGTTCTTGCATAGCTGCTCTCTCCAATCCATTTTTCTAGTGGCCTGTCTGCTTTAGTTTTGAGGGTCCGAGGCTTGAAGACAGTCATTTGATAATTTTTATTTTTTTCCCAAGCGCCTGCAGTTTTGCTCGCACCGCAGCCTACTTCTGGGAGCCTCGGGTCAAACTTCAGCCGTGAGCACCGAACGCGTGATTGACGTGATTTTAATAGCATTTTAGAATACAGTTGTTAAGTCATGGGCAGTGAGATTTTTCTAAAGGAAAAGGGAGCACGGGTCTCAATGGCTTTAAACAGCTCCTGTCTCCGCGTGTCGTCTCTTACACTCGGCGGTGAAATGCATTATCGAGTAGTGCCCGGAAAGTGGCTAACTGCGTTTGACACACGCCAACTCCCTGCCTCCACACTGGATAATTGCATTGTCAACTGTTCAGCAAAGTGGCAGGTGACACTGCAGCCGGATTGATTGTCCTAGCATGGAGGCTCCGAAGACTGTCAGCTACCCAATCGATAGAGTTTACACAAGACACCGTGACTGCATCTGTAACTAATTTCAGTTTGAAACTCGCAGGATGCGGCGGTCCCTGTTTCCTGGCCGGTTGTTCTTGGTTGCTCGCATCCTCTCCCTGCCCTGGAAAGTTGCTTTCCCGCTGCAAGCACGGCTTTATTTCTTGTTTTGGGGCTGGAAGTGAAGAAATCAATGGCGTGTTTTGTGGTTTCAGAGTTGAGGGCATTGCAGCACATGGCTAACTAGCAGCTCCAGTTTTCCAATCAATAGGCTGATCAATTGATTAAATTAACACTGATTTTTCTTTCTTCTTTCCAGCTTAGAAAAGAATTAGTTTGGGGGAAGAGCATCTGGGCTTGGCCTGTGAAATTTAGGCCTTTTTTCCTGTCTTTCCCCTACGAACACAATCTCTGTGCTCATCATTATTTAAAGCAAAGCACACCGAGGCCCGCCGCTCGCAGCGGCCCGCCGTAAGCCAGGGTGTTGCTTTCAGCTGTTCGCCAGCCTCGCTGCTTCATGCTTGGCTGCCTTAGAAAAGTCATCCTCCAAGCTCTGCCGTGCTGCTTTATTATTGGCAAAGTTGCGACATTCCTGTGATCCCTGTCAGTGGTGCTTATTGATCCGGCGATGTGAATCTGCTTAGCGATTCAAGATTACTTTAATTCTCCCTCTTCCTTTTTTGTTTGTTTCCACCCTCTCCCCAGGGGAACAAAAGCTTTCAGATCCACCTTTCTCTGGCTGTGGAAAACCAGCCGTAGCCGCGAGGACTGTGGCTGTTGCTGCTGCTTTTGTGCTTCAGCTCTGGGTTTTTGAAGAGCAGCCTTTGAGATCGAGGCGAGGCTGTTCTCACCTTAAAGCATCATGCTGGCACAGAGCTCTGGGAGGCAGCTCCGTGTGAGTTGCCGTGCCAGATCAGCCCTTTGGTCCAAGTGCATCTTCCCCATCTGTAGCCCTGATGGGTACAGGGAGGTATAAAAGAAAACTGCTGCTGGGCAGCTCTTTGGTGCTGTGCAGGGTGGAGAAGTCTCTTCCCCGAGCCTTGCAGCAGCTGGCTCTTGTCCGTGTGGCAGAACTTGCCTGCCCTTTGTTCAGCACGCTGCTGCAAAATGATGTTAATGGTCATAAAATTATACGGCCCTTTCTTTAAAGGCAGCTGTTCCTCTGATCTGTTAGCAGGGACTGCTGTAAGCGTCCAAGATGCTGCTGAGCAGTCAGCTCCGTGGGAGCTGACAGACGGCCTCAGATGGATGCATCTGCTGTTTCAGGGGTGCGCTGGGATGCCGCAGGCGGTGTCAGTTTCCCAGGTAAATCATGGTTTCCCTCAAAATGGATCTGGCTCCAGAGAAATGAAACCCTTGTCCCGCAAGCAGCTTTTCATGGCTTCTGAATGTCATTTTTCCTGCAGCCGGCTGTGAAAGTTGCTGGAAGAAGAATTCTATCCCTGTTTGTGTTAGAAAAGATGGGGGAACAATTTGACTGCCCAGAAATATGGCTGGGGAAGTGTTATGAATCTGGAGGGCTGCTGTTCAGGTTGGCCTCATTCTCTGCCTTGCTCTTGCTTTCAAGAACCCCTAATGGCTGTTTCTTTCTTCCCAAATGCCTTTTAAAATAAAACAGCATCCGTGCCATCTTGTCCTCTTAGTACTAGTTTGGGATACTTCAGCAGCTGATGAAATAAACCCAGTTTAGAGCCATTCTTGGGAAGTGTGTGTGAGGCCTGGCCGTGTGTCTGCATAAACTACTTTTATTGCCCTCATTGTTTTTACTCTGCAAGAAGCCAGCAAGTGACATTTCGTTAAGAAAATAGAGTGAACGTGCTGGAAAGGGAGGTTGTGCAGAAGGGGGTTACTGCAAGGAGTGTAATTAGCAAAGGCTACAGTTCTGGAGATTTATAGGAGGCTTTTTCTCTTCTTTCCTCAACATGTGCAAATTACCTGTGAGCAGAATGAATGTCTCTTCCCAGCCAATACAGGCCCCAGTAGAGCTGCATGCCGAGATGGATTTGGATTTAGACCCACTTACAGAATTTGTTCTAGAAATCCGGAATTTTGTATATTCCCAATACAAATTCGAACCTTTTCTTCCTGGGGGCCAAACAGGAGAAACACTATTCAGATGAGCTTGATCCCCTGCACGGGCAGCATCTAGTAGCTGCTGTCATAGCAGTGGTGCAATTAATACTGCTGCTAACGCTTCCATTTTGTTCCTTGGTCATGTTTGGAGTGAGGGTTTTGGGACCAGCTGCTCTCTTCATGTTTAATTGACTTATCTGCCCAGGTAGGAGTTAAGGAGCAGCGATGGGGCGCAGTAGGTCCGTGCTTTCCCAGTTGCGCTGATGAAATCTGGCTGAGGGTTTGGCTCTGGCTGTGTTACCTTGCTGCTCCTGAGACTGCTGCTCGCCGTGTGAGCTCGTGTCTGCGCGAGAGCCAGCAGTGCTGCCAACACCTGAAGCAGCATATGTTGTCACTTGGGCCATCTGCTGCCGAGCCTGATGGAGAAAAGGAGGGACTTCAATGCGAGGCCCTCTCCTCTGTTCTGTTCTGCGGATCTGCTTATATATCATGTTAATGACTCTCGATCTTAGCTCGAGCTGCCATTCACTGAGGATGTGTTGAGACGACCTGTCAGCTGGGGGATTGCACAAAGGAGGCGAGATTTGAGAAGCAGTGCAGAGGTCAGCGAGGATGCTTATGCATAGGGGACAGCTTAGGGGAAAGCAAAGTGCTCTGAAAACTTAACGCAAAAGGGAAGAAAAGGATTGCAGGTGAGATTTATCTGCAGCCATTATTAATCTGTGCATGGAAGGAAGTGGGAAGCGTTTCTCTGTCTCCTTCAAGCTCAGCTGACTCCTGTAGCCTGTGGGTGTCTGCAGCCTGGTGGTGGTGAAGAGGCACGGGATTTTTTTCTGTTTCTCAGAGCTCAGCCTCTGTATTTGAGAAACCCTGGTGCTTGTGTAGAGCACCTAAAATTTTCAGAAACTGACTTGAGTCAGAGCTCAGGCGGACTGCTCCGAGGCCAGCCCAAGCAAAGCTGTGTACACAGTGCTGCAGGGTGGCGGGCGCTGTAGGTAAGTGATCTTGATAGGTACATTCTGATTGATGGGGGAGTTTGTCTCCCAAACTGTCACAGGGTTTATAGAGGTGCCACTCAATACCAGTGCTGGAATTGCTTGTCAGAGCACCTGGCTGCAAGAGCAATGGGGATTGGAGACAGAGCTGTAACTTTGTTTTTTCTCTGCTTAATGGCCCCAGCGTCTGACCTGCCTGCTCACTCCTGTTTGTCTGGACCTTAAGGAGGCAGCAGGGATTAAGACTGTCAGAGAATTGTGCTGCTTTCGCATCGGGAGGCTAATTGCATCGGGGCTGGCAGCGTATGACAAGCGGTTGCCTCCTACCAAACGCACAGCAAGGAAGAAAAAAAAAAAAAAAGCTCTTTCAACAAGGAAATGAAAGATATGGGAGAGTTTGCATTTTTTTGTTCTAATCTGAAAGTAGTATTTTCAAATTCATGTGTGGAATTGTGTTCTTTAGGCCTTAGGTGAGTCTCTGTGTAAGATTCGCAGCTGCTTCTACGAATAACAGCTTCAGGATCGCATCTCCCGTGAATTCCTAGGTCAAGCTTACAACTTAACATTCAGTTGTCAGATTTCACTTTATTAACACGTCGGGATAAAGTTCTAGTCCTGAGCATTGACCTCTGGATAGCGGCATTGGTTTTAGAGGTCTGCTCTAGGCAGCACTGCAGAAGGCAGTGAATTACTGCGTGTCCTTCAGAGGCCGAGCCCTGCCGAGGAGCCCAGAGCACGCTGCTGAATTGCAAATCACCCGGGTGTGGTGGTAGAGGGTCTTCTGGAAGCTCCCATTCTCCTCTGGTGGGTCTGAAATAAGGCCATCACGAAGGCTGTTTAATTCTTTGACACTTCCTATGCTCTATTTCGCATTTTCCTCACTCCTGGATGGTGCCGTAGAGCTGCCGGCGTGAGCTGAAGTTCTGAGCCCTCCTTACACTTGAGCTGAGTTAGTGAGAAGCAGGTGTGATCCTATCAGGCCTTCCTTGCATTTAGTGGCCCTCTTAATCCATTTATAACAGCACTTGTCCAGAAATCTGGTTTGAATGAGCCTGAGATGAATGAATAATGTCAAGCAGTTCAGACGTCAAATATTTGAACAGCTGCGTGGGTGTTTTCACTGGCTTTGTGCATGGAAGCAACCCCAGGAAGTCAGACAAGGAGGGTCAGGTTGAAACTGTGGCACCAAACCCCTGCCCCTTGGAACTGGCCTCAAAATCCATCCCTGCTTCAGGTGATGGTGTAAGAACAACCAGCCTGCCACCAGCCCTCGTACAGGTGATGCTGGACCGAGCTTTGCATCCTCTTCTTCCATGTTCCCTTGCATGCAGTGGCAGTACTGGGACTTAGAGACCTTTAATTCACATTGGAATCATATTTGGTGAATATTTTTTCCTTTTTTCAAAGCAGCCTCTAAAGTCCTAAAACCAACAGCACAGCTTATGTTCAAAGTCTCTAGGTACACAGAGGTTACTTTGTTTAGCACACAGTTTCTGAATCAGTTTCCTATCATGTTGCAATAAATCACACTTGGGGTCGTGTTCAAAAAAAAAAAGTCCATATTTGATATAAAGATAAGTGTTGGATCACCTTATTGTGACTTCCTTAGGCCCTGGCCTAGGAGTGCCTGTTTGATCAGAGAAGAATTTGCCCTTTTCCTGCAGCTCATCTTAACCTACGAACTTCTCTGTTATGCCCTCCTCTCTGCAGGAAGCACTGTATCAGATCAGCCCCATGTGTACCTGTCATCACAGCGTGTCCTGCCCAAACCCTTCCCCTGTGCTGGGGAGGAGGGATGTACCCTGCTGGGAATGCAGTCATTTCTGTTTCAGAGCTAGATTCAGCAAAAGCTCTGTGGAGTATCACCGTTACAGACCCATAAGGGATTTTCTTAAGTACAAAGGTTTTGAGAGCAAGGACAGTGGGATTCTGAAGGCAAGGTGCCGGAATATTTGTAAATTGTGTCTCAGTAAGCAGCTCGTCTTTCCTTAAGCTCTGACCATAAACCACTAGTTGGCTTGGGTCACTTGGGAACGAAATTGATGGAAAGATGCCTGATTTCTGAGTGCTTGGCGTTCTTGCAGGGAGATGCAGGCAGGTAGCAGTCCCATTTACATTCAGCCTTTTGGACCCCCTTCCTCCCAGCGGGCTCCAAGTGTTCATTGTCTGGCTAACATTCAGATCACCTCTGGGACCGGCCAAGTCACAGCTCCAGCTTTGCATGATTTGTGTTTCCCACAGCTACAAAAGAAAAATGAAGACCTGTGTGTCCAAAGTTTATGGCCTTTGAGAAGTGATGGGCTAAAGTAATGCCAGGTGCAGGGGATGGTGTTACAGCAGGTTAAATGCCAGGCCTGTAAATTACCACCCCGGCGCCCCCTGCGACTTCTCGGGCAGCTTTGAAAGACTATCCAGCTTCTTTGACAGGTCTCTCTTAGTACTCTAAATCTTCTCCCAAGCGTTGTGATGAACTGAAGGCTTCGAGATTTACTGGATGAGCCATCGCAGCAGGAGAAGGCAGCTCGTGACATATGTTGGCCGGCCGTGTGCAGCCAGCGGGCTGCGAGGGCTCTGATGGGAGAAGGCTGCCCCACTGCTGGCCTGCGAGCACGGCTCCTCTGCTGCCTGACGCAGAGGCTGGATGCTGCATTGTCGATGCTGGTTGTGTTACCTCTGCTGAAAAGTAAAGGCTGGCAATTACTTGGAAGGAAAAGGTGGTTTATGCTTCTAGGAAAGGTTAGTCTTAAAATCGTTGTCATGCCGCGGTTATCACTCGTTAAGGACCTTCTTTATATTCAGGGAAGAGAAATATCAAATCCATATAAACAAATTTTATTGGGCGCTTAATGAATCAGTGAGAGCATCCCTTCCTAGAGAGCGCCAGTAAAGAGCTCTGTCTGCGTGGTGTCCTTGGAAATCAGACCTTCGCCTTGCCGTGCTCTCTGCACAGATGCAGACTGTTAGAAATACAGCTTGGTTTTCTGGGCTGGGAAAGTGTGAGTCTGCTGCTGACAGTGTGAGGTTGTGTAAGTGTGCTGGTGGGAGCCCAGTGGGGTGAACAAGCTCAGCCATCGCTCCTAAGGTCTGGGAACATCCTATTTCTTCAGCTGTGCACCTTGTATTCTTTGTTCCTGTGTTAACAGTAGTCTGTCTTCTGCACTTAGAACCAGGTTTGCAGTGCATAAACCTACCGAAGCTAGGGCTACCTCTGCCTTTCTCATTGAGTGTTTGCAGTAGGATGTGCTCCCTGTTCTAGCCACAGATTTAGGTCACCAACTGTCTGGATGTCCCAAGTCCTTCACACTCCGGTAGGTGCCCTCTGTCTGTCCAGGTCTGCTGTCCGGAGAGTAGGATATGAAACGAAGGAGTATACCAGAGGCAGCCAGAGTGAGCAAGTTTTTGTCTACATAGCTAACGTTCCTAAACAGAATTAAATTGCAAATGAGGACCTTGTACCACCCTCAGATTCAGGACACTTTTACTTAATTTTCAGTCTTAGGGAGAAGGCAAGTCCAATGTTAAATCACATAAAGAGCAAGTATATGTGTTTCCCTTCAATTACTAAATATTGGGAAGTAAATACAAAGTGAAGGTTCATCTCTGTAGGTGCTTGCACTCTGATTCAGTTAAAGGAAACCTGATTACAGTTGGTAATAACACAGTAAACAATATGTGTGAGAACCAAAATAAGTGTATATATTGTTAGAAAGTGGCACATATTGCACATTTCTGTCTTGGGTGGAACTGTTTGCTCTTGCTTACTGCTGGAGTTGTGACTGGACTCGTACCTGATCCGCCCTTGTTAGAAGTGCAGGACTCCTGTTGACTTGCACTGGAATTTGTTCACAAGAAGTGTTTGTAAGGGGCTGGTAATGATTGTGCAGCCTGATCTTAAAAACAGGTTTGCTTTTTTTAAAACATTTTCAATAGCTAAAAAAAAAAAGTCTGAGGTTTTTTAATGGTATTTCTGATCATACCTTAGCTTCTGCCTGCCCTCTGCATCTGAAGTAAGGACTAATTCAGAACATCCTTGTGGCCTTCTTTTACATACTAGTAGTGTAGCTTTTGTGTTAACCACTTCTATGAAAAATCAGCCTTTTTTTGCTTCTATTCTTTTTCTGTCTTTGAGTGAAAAGACTTACAGTGCCTTCAACTTACAGATAACTTGCATGGACAACAAAGGGTTACAAATCTTTCATTTTCATTGTTGAGGGGCATTTTAGAGCATAAAATATAGGAAATTAGCATATCTGTGTTTTCTGTGCAGTCTTCAGAAAATAGTCCTTGTGCGGACTTTGGAGATGGTGCTTTTTGTGAGCGTGTTCAAAGTAAAGGGTGGTCTGCAGGCTGGTGCTGTCCTCAGGAGAGCCCCTTCACTTGTCTCCAGTTCAAATACTCACCCACATATTCTTTTTTTTTTTTTTTTTCCAGGTTCTGGGTTTATCATGTGCAGTGGCAAGGAGAATCCAGACAGCGACGCTGACCTGGACGTGGATGGGGACGACACACTTGAATACGGGAAACCACAGTATCGTTTTTTGAAAGGCTCTTACTGAGAGGGAACCTAGAGGTGCACCTTCAGCTAGCTCTCATACGGTGCTGCTCTGAGTAGTGTTGGACAATGTGTCCAGCTGTACTGGAAATGGCACCACCTTCCCCAGTTACCATGTTATTTGAACTAATGGGGATTCCCAGTTGCTCCCTTTGAGAGCTTTCTGTTGAAGCAGCACAAATTCAGACCCAGTTGGTGAAGTCTGTATGAGACTTTGCAGGAGATCAAAATTACTTTTTCCTCTGATATCTGTTTCATACGCAATACTCATTACCAATCTCTTGTCTCCATCCAAACTTCTTCCATATAGATAGCTTTTCTTGCTCTGTGGGTAGGAATTTAGTTTATTTTCCAAGCCACCCACTTGATTTCAGGGGCTTTGTGCAGTAAATATTTCAAGCATTATTCACCTGCCACTGTAACTGAGAGACTGAGTTTTTATTCCTTTCATTAGACACTTCATGTGCAGAACTGGCATTAAGGGCAGTTTTCTGGAACTTCTCCGTCTAGGAGCTAGACTCTTCAGACACAGCTTCATGAATTCTGCCCTACAGCAGCTCTGTAGCCATCAAGGAGGAATTCCTGCAAGGATATTAGGCAGACATTGACTTAGCTGTGATGAGAGGGAATGTGTAGCTGTGAAATCAGATTGTGTTGAAATCTCTACCAGCCTTTAACACTGAAGCCCGAAGCCTTATCCAGTAGAAAATGTCTGCACCCCTAACAGAAATAATGGAGTTGTGTAAATTACACTTGCAGAGCTTGAGGAATTGTTTTTCTCTTCTAAGAGGCTGCAGCATCATGTTATTGTCTAAGGACTTGTCTGTATCTTTTCACCTAAAACATTATCCAGAATCTAAAAGCAAGCCCCTCCGTGGATGCCAGCACCTCTTCTTGTTACATATTTGTTTCCAGTTGCTATGAATCTGTTCTGTGTCCCAACCACTTTAGAAGCCCTTCCACTGTCTGCAGCAAGGCTGTGTTCCTTAACCACTTGTGCTCAGGTACACAGAGGCAGACGTTATCCCTTGCACTGGGGAAGAGCCAGGTGAAGCCAAAGAGAGGGAGGCGCTGCGAGGTGCTGTTTTAAAGTAAGTGCTGTGCCTTTCTAATTCACTTTCATTACATTTGGGGAATCTTAATTAGCAGAAGGGATCCATTCACTTGAATGCAAAGGTCATAACGAGGGAGGCTTGCAAAGAAGCAAGTGTAATGGGTGGGTCTCCATCTCTACCCACGCAGCCTCATAAAGCCTACCTGCACACCCTCCCTCACCCTAGCCACTGCACCACCCAGCCACTGCTGTCATTTCCATGCGAAGTGCTGGACAGAAGGTAAATTCTGCTTATGGGGAAGCTGCTGTACCGGGCTTTGTGCATCATCATGCTTCACGATGAAAAGTATCCATTCAGTAGTAGTAGTAGTGTAATGTGATGCCACGTGAACAAGATCTGAATCTTGTTCAGTGCGTCAGGAGTCTGGTGCCTAGGGTGTGATTTCATTGCATCACGTTGGTGTTGCAAAGGTACACAAACTAATCCTGCATGCAGGTCTGGACAGGGTGTGTGGTCTGGCCACTAATGTTTGTGGAGAATGTAGGCAGACAGCATTCAGTGCACTTGGGGAAGCATTTCAGGCAAATAAAATGAGTCTTAACAGGGAGCTAGGATTGCTTTCTAAGCCCTCTGCCCTGCATAAAACAGGGCTTAAATTACCCCTCTATCTCTTTCACCAAGTGATCCTATGAGGTCAAGGTTGAAGTGATTGATAGAGCAGTGAAATGAAGTTTTCTTACTGCTTAGCCTGTCACAAACACTAGTTCAAAATTACGTTCCACTCCATAGAAATGTGTATTTGCCACTCTGGATCCAAACCATTGATCCATTCGATACTTTGCCAACAGTGTTAGTCCATAGGCAGTGCCTCAAAAATTTTAAAGCTCCTTCACAGTTAAGAAACAGGTATTGTAGCAGGAGGGTATCTGCTGTGGACACCTAATGCTTAGTGAGGCAACTGAAGACGTGACACAGGAGACCTAGTTCCTTCGGGTGATTGGACCTAAGACTTTTTTTGCTGTTTGCACAAAGTGTTTGAACATCTTCTGGGCTCATGATGTTGCTTGTAAAAGCGCCTTGAAATTCTGGCAACTTTCTGTAGAAATGCAGTAGGTTAGCTGATGTCCTGAAGCATGAGCCTAGGTTACGTTTTGATTGCAACTGTCACAGCTCATAGAGCTGAAATGTCATACGGCCACAAGTAGGCAGGCTGCTGGGAAGGTTCCTTTCTGTTACTGCTTGCAAGTGAGTGCACAAGGTTAGGAGTGGTCTGCACTTCAATACTGGTGTTCTTCAAATGGGAAAATGGAAAAGATGGGACATGGTGGCATACAGTTACTCCTAAAGCAAGAAGCTGTTGGAAAGTGGAGGATTTCTGTTTGCCAGTAAGGTTTTCATCTTTGAAGTTGTGTATTCAGGAATGATCCTTAGGTCATAGGTGTTATTTGAATCCTAGGCCTTCAGTCAGCATCACACCCCCCGTGTGATTCAGCAGAGGCCCCAGCTAGAAGAAGAGCAGGTTGGGAGATCAGTGGTGGAGATGCAGACTAGCACACAAACACCTCCTGCAGCAGGCCAGCAGCTCACATTTGATGCCTAGACTGATGATTGGAAGTACTGGGAGAGATGTGTGTGGATTAGGGGTGGAAGGGCTGGCTTTTCCCAAGCAGCAAAATCTTCGTATTTAACCTTTAGCATTCTGCCTTTTTCTCTTTTAGTGGTGGCACACCCAGTACTCGAATAACACCGGAGTTTTCTAAATGGGCCAGCGATGGTGAGTGTTAAATATGTACATTATTCTATATGCTACAGGAGGGCAGACATTCCATATCTTCTGGTGGTCAGTAATTAGGTAAATTACAGTTACAAATGCTCTTGTGCAGTACCAGCAGATACATATTCACTTACTGTCACACTATCTTTCTTGTAAATTTATAGCACAGCTAACTGTAGTCAGTGGATGGATCTGGGGAAGATCCCAAAAATGCAATTGTAAGCGGTACGGTGATAGAGATAGGGGTTGGATTGACTTGCTTGTCACTAAAAGACAAACTACTGTATCACAGAGGGAGCCATCAGAGCTTGACTATGTAATGTTGTTCAGCTGCTGGGCGTTTAAGCTATGTAGGCACCTGTTAATTTTTTTTTCCAGTTGCTTTATCATCTTCCTTTCTTTAAAAGGGGATGCTAGAGGTTCTGGGATTTATCCTACCTCTTGACCTGTAATAGAGACTCCAAAGCAAACAAGTAAATGTGAAATTTGTAATTCATGTTATTTGTAATTCAAATTATTTGAAAGCTTGTAGAATTAATTGGGAGGTGGGGGTTAAACCCATTCAACTGTTGCTTTGTTTTTATTTAATGCCAGTAGCACTGGAAATGTAAACAGCAACCCAGTGGAAATATGAGAATAATAAAACCTGGCGCTTTCCAGCTGTAGATGCCAAATCCATTTCCAGAGCTGGGCAGTGCTGTTCTAGCTCCCTTAGGAAGGGAACTGAAGCTCAGCGACCTGAAGAGATTTGTCCCAATGATTCTGTTCCCTGTTCTGTTACTGTAATGCTTTGGGCATTTGATTCCCAGCCTTTAAAGTATCTACAAGACGTAACTGACTGCCAGTGGAAGGGAGGGGGGATAGAACCAGTTTTGCCAAGGGCATGATGATTAAATGAGGAGCATAGGATATCTATTGCAGGCATTTCCTTCTGTGGGGTAGGCAATCACATCTATTTTCTGTGATGTAGGAGCACTTGCTTGTAGGTGTGTTCAGCTTCAGTAACTCCAGCGACAGCAGCGATGAGGAAGCAGCCCTCATGGCGCTCGCTATGAGCTCTCTTTCCTTCATACCTTTTACATGAGGCAATGGTGCTGAACCTACAGCCCAGAGGCTGGCCCCAGGACTTCTCATCTGGCTCATTTCTGACTGTTATCTTTGCTGAAGGCTCACATCCCCTCCAGTGTTGGGAGGAGCCATGGGACTGCTGGTAAAGAATAGAGCTATGAGCAGACTGTTCTGTCGTACTAGTTACCTGGCATATATATTTTTCTCCGTCTGTGTCTAAAAGGTCTTGGAAAAAGGGAGAAGCTGAGAGCAGGGTCTGGGCTGGATAAATTTGCCCCATACCCACCTTTCTGGAAGAACACTTTGGCGTGGCAGCTGCATCAAACCTTTCTGATTTAAATCCTGGCTTATGAAGCTGATGCATCTGCAGGGGTCAGTCAGTATGAAGTGAAGAGAGGTTGGGTGTTGTATCTTCAGCCCCAAATCTTAGAATTATGCTGTCCAGATAGGGGGCCTGCCTGCCAGACAGGGGCAGGTGGTATTGGTCTCTTCTCTTTCCAAAAAGTGACATGAAACTGACTCAGTGGGGTCCTCTGCTTCTGAAACTGTAACTCTCTCAGACTGTTTCATCTCGGTGATCAAATGTTCTGTTACTAATTCGTCTGTTTTTCCCCCAACAGAAATGCCCTCAACGAGTAATGGTGAAAGCAGTAAACAGGAGACCATGCAGAAGACCTGTAAGAACAGTGACATTGAAAAGTGAGTGTCAAGTTGGATAGCTTTCATTTTTTCTTGGTTTAAGAACCATAGGGTGCCATCTGGCATTCCCAGAAGCAGTGCTAGCCTGAGGGCAGGCATATTTGAAGCTTTTATCAGTGAGGGGAAGTTTTGCTCTAACATGAAGCCTGGTCTCTGAGCTGTTGTTGTCCTGGCTTATCATTGCTATGTTCACACAGGGCCAGTGGGGAATTTTCCCACAGATATCTGCATGGGCAGGTACCCAGTGACCAGGGATTAAGAGCAGCTTTGAAATGGCTTCTCCACTGTAAGCTTACAATCTGTGTAAATAGATATACCCATGCTTTCCACCATATGTTAGGTGTGGTGGGTTTTCATATGTTGTATGGTGCCTAACAGTGCAGATTAGAGCTGAGACTTTGGACAGGGGGTAAAGATTCAAACCTAGTTTAACCTGACAAAAGCAATTAGCTTGTCAAGCTGTACTTTGATTTTTCGATTCTTCCTGCAAGGTTTCTGCTATCAATGTATCCATGGAATCCTGCTCTTGCTTTTGCTGGAGAACTGACTGTATCATTTACCACAGTTTTTGTGAGGAGTCCTTCACATTGTCTCTATTCTGTCTTTTCCATGGTACTTGCTTGTTCCACCCTCCATCTCTCCAGCAAAGGGGATCCCAGCAGTCCCATAACTTGGCAGGAGCTTCGCTGAGAGAATTTCTTTTCTTTTTTCTTTCATTTTTCTTTTCTGCATCTTAAGATGCAGATTGCATCTCTCTATGACTGCTCATGAAAATATGTCTCAGTTCCTGAGTTTGTTCTACCTGCAAACCTTCCAGCTGAATTACAAGTTTTGAGTCTCAGTGTTTGAATGTTTGATAAAGCAGGTGCTCCTCTTCTCCTTTCCTTTCTCTGCTAGCTGGATATCCTGCAGCCTAGCCTGGGATAGAAAAAATTGTTTTATCTGCACTGTGTGCTTGAGTAACAACCTCTCTCCTCAGCCTCCTTCTACAGGCTGCTTGACAGACTTCCTACTCTGGCAGCTTTTGACAATCCAAGCACAAAACTACAAGCTCTTCACTGTTGTCATGGACTGTGTTAACTAGGGGATTTTTTGAGTCAATAGTGCCCAAAATAAAATGTTGCCCCACGATCATTTACATTTTGTGGGGTGAGGTACACTGATAATTTGGGACGGGGAAAAATCTCATAGTGAAATTAAGCTGAGTTTACAGAAGGTTATTTTGCTAATGTAATTTGTTCTTTTCCTGTCACTGGTCCTGATGCAAGACATTGTGCCCCTTGTAGGTTGCAGGGTATCGGACAGTTCAGGCAGCCTGGCAAAGTGTTTGTTCACAGTCAGGGGTTAACTGAGGAGACTCCCTGCTGCAGAGGAAACTGCTTTGTGGTCTCGGCACTTTGCTTTTACAAGACATTTTATTGGCATGTCCCAAACACGGGCTGTCTGCCGTTTGATACTTCTCAGTGAGCAGACTTTGGCTGCGGACTACGGAGCTGGAGAGCACAAAGGTCGGTGCAGAAGCAGCTTTGTCCTTAAAGCGAGCCAGCTGCTGCATGTGTCCTGGTGGCAGAGTCTTGAGGATACATGCATCCCTTCTGCCCTGATCTGTCAGCTTTTGTCTCAGCCACTGCTCAGCTTCCCTTTGGGCCTCCTGCCTGTCAGACCAGCGGCCCTCACCCTCCCAGATCCACTCCTATTGAAAATCTTTAAACTGCAGGAGCTGAAAGGATTTGACATTTTCCAGAACACTTGAGCTCAAGTGATAAAATTGACATAGCTTTAATAATCTGATCAAAGAGGCTTTAGCTAGCACCTTTTGAAGGATCCCAGAGTCCTTTCCAAACAACGCTCTTGCCAACTCTGCTGTGAAGTGGAGGAGTGTGTGTGTGCTTGCACGTGTGCACGCACATGTGTATGTGCATGCACCTTATTCCACAATAACCTTGGCCTGCTGAAGCTTCAGTGCCGCAAAAGGTGCGAAAGGTCAGCAAAACCCAATAGAAATGACAGGAAGAGCCTTAGTGTCTTGCTGAGTCTTCCCGATAATGCTGATTTTTAAAGTAGCAGGGAGAGCTTTTTGTTTTAAGGCCCTTTATTTCACCGAGATTCAGAAAGCAAGATGGTGTTTCAGGTGGAGAATTCCTAACTGCTATTTTTTTTTCCTTCTTCCCTTTGAGATTCGTGTGTGATAAATAGTTTCTGTCCTGCCATTTAAGGAGTCTGAATGCTCTGTGTGCTTGTCGGTGTAGAGGGGTTCTGTTAAATTAATTGATAACAGGGATCAGAGCTAGAAGCCTACAGAAAAGGAGGGGGAAGGGTTTCATACTGTCTGGCTGTTTCCCACTCTACTGCTGAGCCATGATATATGGCGACCCAGCCCAACAGGCTAAATTGATTCATCTCTAGTTCCTGTTTCTTAATCTGGAGCTAAATTGGTTTCATTTTTCTTGTTTTGGGTGGCGCTTGCAGGAAGTTTTTGGCAGCTTCACTTTACACCATTGTTTGTAACTTTAATTTTTTGCTTTTAAATCTCAACGTTATTGATTGGCGTGTTAAGCCCTGCGTAGCAGCTGATTAGCATTTTTGAAAATGTTCAGAAGCACGTGGTTTGCCACCGGGGTCAGCCGTGCTCCCCCTTCAGAGCAGTGCCTAATAGATTTAGCAGGGGTCTGTGTAGTGATCCTTACCTCGTAAGAATGCTTTTCCTTCCCCCTTCCCTCTTCCAAAAATAAGCCTAGGTGAGGAGAACGATATGTTTGTGTTTTGTTTGGTTTTAATTCATTAGTACCGTACAGCAAGCCATCCTTCTTATGGCATGCTGCTGAAATTCTTTGCAAGTTACTTCAATCTAAACCCTGTTTGTTTTTTTTTTTCTTGGAAGTGTCTGGCCTGCCAAATGACCAGATGGGGCTCAGCTCCCCCTGCCCCAATGGGTCTTTAGCTCAGGAAGGTTTCCTGCCATTGATCTCTGCTGTGTTAGGTTTGAATTTTGGGTGGCAGCCACAGGTAAGGAGAGACCTGGTGCTGGGCCCAGCTCTCCTCAGCTAATCTTGCACATCCATGGCGATGTCGGGTGTGCGGGCACCACAGGGTGCTGAAGGCTGCTGGGGAGAGACAGGTCGTGTGTGGTGGGGTGGCCCTCAGCAGATGGCTAGAGCTCAGCTGCTGAAAACTTCCTCATCTCGACGTGAGATACAGCTTTGCTCGGCAAGAGCGGCCTGTCCCTAATTGCCCAGATTCCATGCCCCGACTCCTCCATGAACACTGTGCCCAGCTGAAGGCCGGCTGCACGCTCAGGGCCACCAGAGTGCCGTCCCCACACAAGTCTTCCTCCCTCCTCCCTCCGAGGTGCTGCCCGCAGGGGCGTCGGCGCCATTTTGAAGCTGAGGTTCCCCGGGGTTAAAAGCCAGCATCTTAATTCAGAGTGCCAATGTTCAATTTTGCTTTCTGCCACCAGACTAGATTGCAGGCCAGCGAAAGAGTCTGGGTTAGTGGCCCACTGGGTCACCTCCCATTTGTTTTCCTCAATTTTGTGTTGTCATAAATTCATTCCAGCCCGTTGTGGTTGATCAGTTTATCTCCGCCGGGGCAGGGAGCGCTGCGAGCATGATATATGACACAGAGCATTGTAGCCAGCCTCTCCATGAATCACTCCAGCTGTTTGGTGTCAGCCCCAAAGCAAACAGGGCCCGGCCGCTGAGCGTTGACTACGATGAGCTCAGTATGGGAAGAGACATGACGTATGAATGTTTATTTAATAATTCTCTAATATTTCCAGTGAAGTGTGGCTGTGCCTTCTGAGGGGGGGGGGAGTTGGCGGGAGGGGAGGAGGTTGAAGAGGGAAACTCTAATCTGTTGGGGTGGGTCATAAATCAGGCAGACAACATCATTAATCAGGGATGGGACAGAACTGGAAGGAGGTGGGACTGGAGCTGCCATCCTCGGTGGGAAAGGGGCTGCACTCTTTATTTTATTTTTTTTTTTTTTTCCGTAAAACAAATCTTGTTTCTGATTCCGCTTGGCCCCAGCAGCACTGCCCGCATAATAGCAAACCCGGACGCACGGCTGTTTAAGTGAGTACGCTACCTCTGCCATAAACCTCGCGATGCAAGCCTGCCAAGCATTAAATCCCTTTATAATTATCTTCTTTATATAACACTTCGTGCTCATCATGCTTCATTGGATGAGATGCTTGTTGGGTTAAAAAGAGGGTCTGGGAGACAAAAAGCAATTGTGTGTGTTCTATTTTTCTCATCTTCTCTCCCCCCACCCTCCCTCCCACACCTCTTTCCAAAGCAGCTATTTGGAAAGCGTTGGCTCCGGAGGAGAGCTGGTGAGGGATCATGTGAGGAAGCATCACTTAAAATTAGTTCAGGGTGGATTCCTTGTGCAAAGAGTGAAACGTGTGAGAGGAGTAGGTGAGGTTTGGGTCTCAGGGTCTCTGCTCCTGGGGAGATGGGTTGAGACTGGAGCCTCTGCTCCAGCGTGAAGCCAGAGGATTAGCTCAGGCCTCAAAGGGAAGGAGCCATGCTTAAGCCACTATGTCACGGGGAAACAGAAGCCGTTGTGCATTCACACCAGAGGATAAGCATTCCCAGCCCTTTGCTGTAATGTCACACCATTAATAGGCTTTGGCGGTAGACAAGAAAATCGTAGAGCAAGGATAAAATTTAAAAATTACTTGGAGTCATTAAATGACCTAGCCCTTTGTGCTCCAAGGGTGAACATGATGCTGCTGGTGAGGATCTGCAGCTGGAGGGTCTGCTCTGAGACCAGCCTGTGCAAACCTGAGACAAGGTCCAGGAAGCTGAACTGAACCGTGGGGTTGCTGAAGCCAGACCGAGGAGGCACGGCTGGGCTGGGTGCTGCTTGTGTCTCAGGGCTCGTGTCCAGATTTACTGTGTATTTTGTAGGTTTAAGTTCTTCCTTTCACTAATTCAGTAGAATGTAATACGTACTGGTGGTCACAGTTGGAAGAGCGTGTGGGCAGATGTTGAGGTTTTTTTACGAAGTGAGACATTCACATTACATCATCCTCCAGGTTGGGTGTTCAGGCTCTGGCGGTAGAGAGCTGGGCTGGGTTTCTTGATTCTGCTCCCTCTTTTAACTGTTCCATAGAAACTGGGTATGCCAGTGATGGCCTCAAACCTTATTCCCACTGTGCCAACTGAAATTCTGTCACAGCTCGCCACAGGCTAGTGGTTAACAAAGCCCAGCAAGGCAGGCTAATGGTAAGAGCTGAGACCTGGGGTGAAGATGGCATCTCTGTTCAGCACAGCTGTGTCCAGAGTTTTTGGTCTAATTCTCATGCCTTGGTGGAGTTCTTTATAGACATGTATTTGACAACTTTCTGTAGTTTGCCTGTAATGTTTCAGAGCTGAAGTGTCTGCTAACCCAGGGTGGCTGCCGGCAGTGGTGGCAGTAGCATCCCTGTCCTGCAACAAGTTCAAACCCAGGAAGGAATTTTCTTCCGATCTTGGAGGCATGGTTTAGGCATCTTGCCCTTCGTGTCTCTTTGCCCTCCCCTGCTCTTCTTTTTTTTGCCTTTTTTTTTTTGCCTTTTTTTCTTAGTTTCAGAAATGCTGTTAACTTTAATTTGTGGAGTTGCTTCCTGGGAGTGAAAAATCGATGGGGGGCTATCGCAGTGTGAAATTCGACTGTCACTATTGAGCTATAGAGTTAGCAAGATGTCTCGGAAGGTAAAAAATAAATCGTGGCCCAGCAAGTGCTCAGCTGTGCTATTTCAAAGGGGATATGAGGCTGATGGTCCGTTAGAGGGTACTTCAGTTAGATGGATGATGATTCCCTGTGAAATATTGGAGTTATTCCATAGGTAAGAGAAACTTTAGCTTATAAAACACAAAGCAGCTGCCTTCTAACAGATGAATTCTGCCCTTAGATGTGTGAGCAGCTTGTCAGAGAGAGGACTTGTCCCTAAAATTAGCCTGTCGTGTTTAACAATGTCTCTGATGGAGCATTTTGGATCCCGCTGTGTTCCTTCTGAAAGTATTTTGAGGATGTGACTGTTTATTCACATCCCTTACCTACGCTGTAAGAATTAACAGGCAGGGATGGATTATTTTTTTTAATTTATTTTTTTTTTAGGAAATATTTGTATGGTGCCCAGAGGCTCTCAAGAGAAAAGTAACAATTATTTTTAATGTCGGCTGTGTTCCCTGTTTGGATGGGAATGTTCCTTTGAAAAGCAAAAAGGGGGTCATCTTGTGCCCCTTCCAGTGCCAGTTTGCTGTTGCTCCTGTGCATCTGTTGGAGGGCAGCCCTGGCCGTGCAGGCTGTCTGCGTACTGGCATTAATAGGGCTGCTGCTTTCTTTGGCACTTGCTGGCTATTATCACAGAACTCAGTAAGTGTTTGTGCTGTGCCAGCTGCTGTGTGACAACAGGGCGTTGGATTACAGCTCTCAGTAGTTTATGCATTTCTTAGATTATAGCTGGTAAATATAAATATGAAAGAGTGAAAAAAAATGAGTTTGTGTTACTTCTCAGCTAAACCATGTCTGGGACAACTGTAGAGCGTGTAATTTTCTCTTACGCTCATATGCACAGTTGTGATACAACTGAGGGGAGCTTACTGTTGTAGGAAGGAGTCTTAAGCTGTATTTAGCTTGGTGGAGATTTCCCAAAGAATGTAATGACAGCAGAATTCATTATGCTTTCATATCTCCTGTGCCTCTGTAACACAACCCAACAGTCTCACTCCCCACAGTGATGTAATTAACGTTGTTTGATAACCTTGTTGATTTTTGCCCTTGCTTCACTGTCAGTGCTCGTCTTTACTCACTCCCCACCACTGTGGCCAGTTCATCCTATTTATCCAGTCACTTCTCCTCCTTTCTTCCTTGTTTTGGACGGTTTCTATCCCCCTAAAAACTGCTGTTTCCCACTCAGTTGCATAAGCGTTCCAGCCCTTCCCTTGGATGGCCAGCTCATGACCTGTCCTTCCTCCCCATTGCTTGTTTCCTTTTCCAGCTCCGGGACCACAGTTGGTTATGTGATACTAAAGTGCATTGGCCTCTTTTAATGGCCTCATGTTTCTTTTTGAAGGCACGATTACCTTAAATGATGTTAATTCTGAGCCTTTCTTTCCCCGTGAAAGGAAACGGCCGCGGTGTAAAAGTTCTAGGCCGGGCAGCACAAGTTGTAGGAAGTTGTCTGGAGGATGTGTTATCGCGCTGCCCTTGTGCACCTCCAATCAGTGCTCATGAATGGAGCTTCTGGAAAGCAGATCACCTCGACGGTAAAGCCCTTAAAAGGCTGCAGAGGAATCCAAGTGCTGCTGTAGTAGCATAGATATTTCCTGTTTATTTCGGCCGTTTGGAGGCAGGCCATGGGAGTAGAAAGCATTTCATTGTGCACAGGGGCTGGCCGCAAGACTCTGCCACATGTCCAATTTCTGAAGACTTTTTCAGTTAGGAATCTGCTATTCCTCTTTCACCTCAGGGATATTTTGTAAATTTAATGCCCTGTTTGTCCAGCCAAAGCTACCGATGATCCCAGACTACCTCCAGGCCGCAGGGAGATGTTGGGCTGCCACAGATGTAAGTCTTCCAGGAGAGAAACAGTCTTGCCTGGCTCTACATGGAGCTTGGTCACAATCCAAACTTGTTTGCTTGTGGATCAAGGCGAGTCTTGGTAGGCTGGAACCTCCAACCCATGTGTTTCACTGGGGAGAGGGGCTGCATTTTTTTTTTTCTCCATTGCCAGAAAAATGGCCCTGATTTATGTTCAGAAAGGATCTCTGGAGGTGCATCGTGCTTTCTGTTTGGAGTACACCTGGGATCACCAGGTTGAGGGTTGTATTTGGAAGGTGAATGGACACGTTAATGCATTAGATATGCATTTATTTATATTTAGGCATTCTGTTTTGAGGATTATTTTCTAATTCAGCCAGCGCTGCCTCAATAAAGCCTTGCTGCAGCAAAATACACTTTGGTAGCCTGGCTTTTTCCTTCGCCAGTAAAGCAATGGGATTGCATTTATTTCCTCTTTGGAACAGGGGACATGGTCTCTAAATCGAAATCAGAATGACCCATGCATTCTTTCTCCCAGCTTTCATGTCGAACCATAATTGCTCAAATGGCACAGTTAAAATTTTGGCGCGAGCTCAGACTTTCACTAGCCGTCTTTTTAAATCAGTCCCAGTGGCCAGCAGATACTGTGTAGCCCTACAAATGCATCTAAACATGCTGACTCCGAGGCTCCTTCCATTCTGAATGATCAGCGGTGCCATCTGTCTCTGTTTTGATTGGGGCTGGGCACATGTGTCCCAGCGAAATGTGGGCCAAAAAAAAGAGAGAGAGAGAAAGAGCCAGTGCCTGAATTTACTTCCTGCTCCTGTAAAGACATTGTTGGGCTCTGTGTTGTAGAGGCGGAGGAGAGATGAAAGCATAATGAATTCTTCTGTCATTAAATTCTTTGGGGAATCTTTACCCAAGTCCCAGCTAAATGCGGCTTAAAACGCCTCCTTGCAGCGGTAAGCTCCCCTCAGTGGTATTGCGACGGTGCATGCAAGTGTAAGAGAAATAATTCTTCTGTGGGGGGAAAAAAAAAAAAAAGACAACAGTTTTGGTTTGCATCGAGATGAAATTAGTCAGAAGCAAACTCTGGATTTGGCAAGCAGATGATGGTATTAACAAGTTGTGCAAGCAAGTATAAAATAGAGGCGCTCATGACGGAGGGAGCCGCGGCGGCTGTGTGTGTGTGTGCCCTTGCATGCACCCCGCTCCAAATGCACAACTTAGAACACGGAAATTAGAATGGGGAACATTGCATTATTCATAACTTGGCAACCAGAAGCCAGGGCACTTTGCCAAAATAAACTATTCTCTATAATTACAGGTGAAGCAACATTCTTTAATATCTTACAATGCAAAAACATACATTAATCAAGGAAAGAGGGCTTTTTTTTTCCTAGAGGACAATAAATTAGCATCCTTGCCAATTTCCTCAATACATGTGACAATGTTTTACAGGATTATAAGTCAGCCTTTTTAAAGGAGGTTAGTCTAAAAACAAATAAACCCAATAAATGAGATTTTTAGCTAAATAAAGGGGAAGCCAGCTCCTAAAGTGTTGATGGCTTGCCAGATGATTTGCTTTTAGTGCTGGCATCCTCATAGACGGAGGGTCTAAACTTCAGTTGGTGTGATTTGACCTGGCTCTACTGATTACAGCTTTGCTGGGCAGTTTTCTGCTGCTAGGGATGCGGCCCCTTCTGCTGTAGCCAGCTCATCTAGCGAAATAAAATCGCGGCACATCGTGCCAGTGCTGTAGGCTGCACCTTCTGGGGCAGTTAGCACTCAGTCTGCCACCAGCGACTGGCGCTCGGGTTCTTTCAGACTTACAATACTTAAAATTTCTGAGCTGTGTCTGTTTCCTTTAAAGGCCACCTGTGACTTTCTGTTAAAATGGATTCTTTCACCAGGTTGAAAACAACAAATGTTCTTCTCCCAGCAGACTTAGGGCTCCTTTCAGGTGGTGTTTGAAACGCAGGTAACGAGGAAGTTTTGTTGAAGATTACATATGGCGAGGTGGTGCCAAGACAGCACCATCGTGCTCTGCCGACCCTCAGTGCTAAATGGCTCGGTGCCCTTGTCACCAGCATCACAGCAGCTCTGCCCACCATGTTGCAGTCTGATGAAACCTGGTCACTGGGCTGAAAAGGTTGCTCTCACTCAAATATATTGAAGAATTGTTGCAGTGAAGTGGTTGCACAGTGATGTTGGGGTCTCCTTTGGATCATTTTTATCAGGTCTTAAAGATGAGTGCCCCCCGAGGCAAGCTGTGCACAGTAGGCTTCCTCTTCTGCAGTGCAGCCATGGTTATGGTAATTGTCATCTGTGGCTGTGGCTGGATGTGGCCAGGAGCAATTTCTTTGCTCCTGGAATCTTCCTTCAGCTCGACTCTGCCTTCAGAGCATTGACCAGCCTGTTTCTAATATTTATGATATGTAAGCTGCTGGTGACCTGACCTCTGCCCCTGGTGCGGGGAAATGGCAGGTGTGTTCTGCTGGGATCAGGTCCTCCACCTTGCACAAGGGGAGATAAATTCTTTGTTTAAAAATAAAGACGTCACGCTCAGATTTGTTGGGGGACTGTACGTTCTTCCTTCTGCCACTCTGTGTTTACAGGCTTATGAAAACAAAAATAAATGCATGAGGAAGAGAGAAGAAGGTCAGAATATCAAGTGTCAAAAGTAGCCCATGAAATTTTATTAGTGGTGCGTTTAATCAGTGCTAAGCATTTTTTACAAGGTACATACAAACAGTGGAATTGTAAAAATTTATGGAATGCTGTGTACAGTGTGGCCGTTTATGAAGAAAGGAAAATTTATATCCAGTAGAAATAAACCAAAGGGGAATGTTTTACGGAGACTCGTCAACAGCAGGGTACGTCAAGTGGGATCTGGGTAAGGAGAGGATAGGGTATTCACAGGGGCTTACTGATCTTTGGGGTGGTTTTCTACCTCTTCAGCAGTTGTTTGCATCTTTCTGTGGCTCTCACATAGGATGCTGGATGCAGTGATGTTACTTTTTTTTCCTGTGATGGAAAGGAAACAGAAGTGAGCAGCTGCTGCCGGTGTCTGGTACGGAGCTCTTGCTCGTGGGCTCATTCCAGTGCAGCAGCTTCTTGAGCAGCACTTAATATCCAACTGGGAAGGGTTAACTGAAGCCAATCACTTTGACATCAGCATCTTTTTGTTTCCTTTTTGGTCCGGTATTTTGTTGATGATAAAGCACAGACTTAGTCAATTGAGAGATTCCAGAGCTGCAGAATCAGAGATAATTTAATTAACGGAATTGCTTGTGATTGCCCACTGGGACAGCGGGTAGGAATTGCTCGATTTAATTTGGAGAAACAAAGATCACATGCATGCTAATGTTTGACAAATAACCAGTGTTTGGGTTAAAGTTTTTTGCAAAGAGGAGGCAACCACTTCCCATGGGAGATTTCCCGGGACGTGATCACTGAGTAACGCTCAAACCTACAGCTAGGTCCTTGTTCTCTCAGATGGTATTTTTGTGCCTTTCTCCTGGCCCCTTACACGAACAAAGCAAGGATGTGCTCAAAAGAGGAAAGTTTGTTCTTATTTTTGGTGCTGACAGGAGGGGAAAAAATGCTATGAACAGTAGAAAAACAGATTGGGCACACAAACTGGAAACTATCGAGTGCTTTTTTCCCAGTCCTGTAGACTTGCTCCCTGGTGCCCAGCATCCACAACCATGACTGCCGAGTTGCAGAAGAGTTAAACACAAAGTCCAGAGAGAGCTGCAGGACCCAGCTTCCTCTACAAGGAGCCCTTCCTTCAGGTTTTTGCTCATGTGCAAGGAGGTATCGGCGAGGCTGCTCACACCTGCGTGGCCGGAGAAGCAGCAGCCCGGGGCTGGAGGCAGAGCTCGTTGCAGCAGTTGTGCTCAGCAGGTCTCTCCCAAGGCTGACAAATGACGTTATCCAAACACGTCAAATCAGAGCAGCGAGGCGCAAAATTGCTAAACTAGTCCTGCATCTAGCATGAGGTCAAGGCAAAGCAGGGAGCAGGGCTGTGGAGCCGAATTCCTCCTACGTCTTAATCCCCTCTGCCTTCCTTGGCAGGGTAACTTGTGCTTGGCTTTCTGACCCTTGCTCCACCCTGGCCTTACTCACCCCGTAAAAATACCCCACAGGCTGCTCCCCGCTGCCTCCTGGAGAGCTCAAATAAGGTGTGCACGCAAGAGGGAAGCCTGAGGGAGTTCCCAAGATTGCTGCTGCAGGAAGAGTCGTTCCTGAGCGATACTTATCTTTAGGATACAAGCAGCAGGTTGACGGTAAAATGTCACTAAAGGGAATGGCATGTGTCCCAAGTGTGCTGGCCACCACGGGAGCCAGACACATGGGAAGTGACTCTTGTCTTTATTCCATCCCTGGAGGTAGTTCCAGTTTCCTTTATTTACTAATGTTCTCCCTATTTCCCTTGACCTCATTTCCTCCGGCTTTTCGGAAGCAACCATGCAATTATCGCTCACTTTGGGTTGACCCTTGGCCCCCGTGTCCCTGCTCGCTGCTGCTCCGGGAGGCTTTCCTGAAAGCTCAAGTGCAAAATGCTCGCTGGTGGCCAAAAACCTCTCTTGTTGAGATAGAAGCTGGCTCTCGAGCACCACGCCGTGCATCAGGATTTGTCCTGAGAGCACGCTTGGCACGGAGAACATGGGGTTTAAAGACGGTCACAGCTGAGCTTTGATCAGCTCCGGGAGATACTGCTGTGGCTAATGTTCCCTCTCTTACCAATGCACCCCAGTCTTGTTAATAAATGTATATTTAACAATGTCTGGAGCGTATGAAGTGATAATAACTAAATCAATACCTCCCACATTGATTGTCCAGGATCCCTACAGCGTGACGCACGCAGCGGTGCGGTAATTTTCCAGCTAACTAGCACCCTGATCTACAGCCCTCCTATTGATTGGCCATTGTATCAGGCAGCCTCTGAGCGTTATTGCTTATCCCTCTATTCAGCCTCCTTTTCTGATTCATTCGTTTATTACTGGACAGGTGCGATTATCTCAGAGGCTTTCCGAAATTGGCTGATGGGGGTCAGCCATTTAGGCTTCCATAAACAAGCCATTTTGTATCTCCTCTAGCTGGTGCAGTGGCAAATTTTTCCTTTTCAGGCTTTGACTGTTACTGGGGTAGGACGGGGGATGAATTGGCCTTTGCCTGAATCTGCTCAAGCAACCCTTCAAAGGAGGAAGCATCCTTCCACAGACAGTAATGGGAGAATTTATTAGGGGTTGAGGTTCCCGCTTGCCACCTGCTTCAGGCAAGAGCCGCACTCGCTGCCTTTAAAGTTTGGGTACCCTCATGCATGCAGAAAGGAGAAATAGATTCCAGAAAGTCAAATTCAACGGCAGCCTTCATCCAGCATCAGCTTGTTGACAGGCCAGACTGGAAGGGAAATGATTTTCTCATCCCGCAATAATCTTCAAGCTATAAATAAATAATTCTGTTTCTCCCTCAGACAAAACTAACAGCTTTCTGCACTTTCTTTGAAAATACTGACAACTCTCCCTGGAGGGTCAGAACCCAAACTGGGATCTGATGATAATTTATACCAACAAGTAGGAGCAAGTGGATGTTTCACAGCAGGGAGCTCTGTTTCCTACAGAAGCTCTTTCGTTTTGCTCCAAGGAGTATTTATTGATACCAAGATTTGAGTGCAGCGTCCCTGTGCCCACCCACGAGGCTATCATGGGACCTGTATTTCTTGGCCTTTTTTTTTTTTTTGCCGTTTTAAATTTTTTACTATTTCCTAGTAACTCATTTGCAAGGAATCTCCGTCTGATTAAGGTCTCTGCTCTGAATTCCCAGTTAGCTCGTGCAGTGTGTGATCTGCACAAAGGTAGGAGTGAAGCTGGAGGAGCTTTACGGTGCTGCTACTTAACCACAGGCACCCCTGCAACTCCACTTTCTTCTCAAGTGTCATAATTAGAACAACCATTCAAGATCTTTTTGACTAGCTCCATTCCCAGTGTGGTACGTGGCCGCTTGCTTTACTCACAAGACCAGGAATTTGCTCTGTTCAGGCTGTGTGGGAGACACCCCAGGTCCCTCCCTGAGTGCTGGGGACAAGCGACTTACCGAACAAAGGAGCGGGTGAGTGCATGCAGTGCGAGTGCTGAGGTTGCAGCTCGCTTCATTGTTCGTAGTAATTCCCCTAAAGCCAGGTTTAGCTACCTGTTGATGAATTATCCTCTAAAAAGGTGCAACAGATGGGTACTACCGGGGTTTATGTTGTGATTGACGCAATTTCTGGTGGCGAGGTATTCTTCAGGTTCTTCCAGTGTCTGCTTGGACTGGCCTGAAATTCACTGACGTAAATGCAAATTGCTGTTTTCTTTTGTGTTTTTGTTTTTCCACTAGGGTGACAGCCTTAATGTCAATGCAATGCTCTTAAAACCTTTCCTGGGGAATGTTTCAGGGCCCGTCCCTGTATCTGCACTGTGTAGGAATCAGATTTTGCAGCATGCTGGAGTGACACATCCTTGTCCCTAACGTTCCCCGCATCTCATTTGCTAAGCGCTCCTGTCTGCCCTTGCTTTTAGGTTGGCAACTCGCTTTTTTTCACCAGCCTTGCAGAACCATGAAAATACACTTGCCTGCCCTCAGCACAGTGCCTCTATGACAAAAGAGATAATGCTGCCCATCAAAACTGACCCTAGAAAATGGGAAAGCAGAGGTTGTAAAGCTGCGTTTATAGCTGCCTGTTGGTACAGCGTCTTTTGCTTTTGGCTTCTCCTTCTTTTCAGTATTAGAAACCAACGAGCTAGGAGGTTGTTTGATGCGAAAGCACTGTGTTGATCCTCTGTAATGAGCTGATTTTGTGTTTCTCAAGGTTGATGGTCAGCAGAGGCATCTGTTCTCTAAGGGAAGAGCAGCTCCTATTGCCCACACAGAATTAGCTCACCAGCTTGGGGCAGCACACGAAGCCTTGTCCAAAGCATTTGGCCCCACAGAATCTCTTACAGGAGACAGGAAAGGAGGCAGAAAATAAAAATAAACAAACAAACCAAAAAATCCATTATTTAAGTGTCCGCGTCCTGCAGAAACTTGCTTTCTGTGATGTTGGCAGCCCCAGCCCCGTTGTGTTCTGTCGCGACGTGTTTGCAGCTGTTTAGTAGCAAACCTCAAAGAATTCACACTGGGCTTTTCAGCAGCTCGTTTTCAATGCAAGTTTAAATGTTGCAATCTCCTGTGCAATACCCGCTGTGAGATCCTTTTTCCCCAAACTCTCAGCAATCTCGTGTGTGCAGTGATGCTAACGCTCCATCATCTTTTGCAGAATTACAGAAGACTCCGCAGTGACAACATTCGAAGCGTTAAAGGCTCGTGTCCGTGAGTTAGAAAGGCAGCTCTCCCGTGGGGACCGCTATAAATGTCTCATTTGCATGGTGAGTAGCACTCCAGTTGTGGTAATGAATCAGAAATGTTTTGGTATCTCTGCTGAGGAGGAGAAAGCTTTTTCCTTTTTCTTTTTTTTTTGGGGGGTGGGAGAACTCACCTTCTTCCCTATACACCAAGAATAGTCTCTCTTTCCTTTTGAATATAGGTGCCAGGTATTAGCAATTGCCATTTCCATATGTATTAGATGGCTCTTCAGTTTTGTAGCCATCCATCTGTATCAGAGGCCACAGAAACCTCAAGACTTTCAAGCTAACTCTAGCAAACTCCCAGATATTGGTGTTCTCTTCCTGCATGTTCAAATTTGTATACATAAAGGAGTAGAATCCATATGAAGCCCCCTGTATGATTTGAGACCAGGAACATCGCCTTAGTATTTAAAAGTTGTCCGTGTCCTGCTTGCTCTGTGGTGAATCTGTGGCCTCCCTAAAGAAAGGCAGCAGCTCCCTCTGATGGTCTGAGCGTGCAAAGCTTTGCATCTCCTGCTAGATTTTCATTCTGCTGAGAGCAGGAGAAAATTCTGCTTGGCAGAGGGCTCCCTCTGCAACTTCAGCTTGATGCATGGTGCTGTCTCTCCCACTCACGACTTGTAGGCATGGGGATAGCAGTTCCCATATCTCATCCCATGGAAGGCACGACAGTTTGCTGCTCATTTCCAGAGGTTTAGTAGCAATCATGGAAAACACTTGAGAGTGCGTGTCTGCTGAAATAACATCAGCCTTCTTGGGATATAGTTAAGCTGTTGCTGCAGAGTAGGGAGTTGTGATAAGGGTTAATCTTACCCTGTCGCTGTTTGTTGTTTTTTTTTTTTTTTTTAAATATGATCTGGTGACCTTTCTGATGGGAATAATGGCAGGTGGCCACAGCAACTTCAGATGCTCTTGTGATAACTGTGCTGAGCCAGGTCACCACTTGAGTGGATTATGGGCTTCCAACAGGAGTTCTTGGAAGCCGGTAAAATGGACTGCAGGAGACTTCTGCGTCTGCTACACAAACATTGCTGTCTCTGCTCTGTTCTTACGTGCAAAGTCAGCAGAAGTTCGTTAATGCAAGACCCTCTTAATTCTGCTTTGTTTTTCTTTTGTCTCACACCTCATGGTAGGCCAAGATAAGATGTATGCTCTCTTGTTATGCTGTTAAGTTGCCTGTAGTCTGATGGCATACCCACAAAGGAGGGTGCTGTGGTGGGGTTGGGAACAAAGAATCAGTAGATTCCTGCTTTGGAAGTAACCTGTTTGCTTCTTTTCCTTCAGGACTCTTACACAATGCCCCTGACTTCCATTCAGTGCTGGCATGTGCACTGTGAAGAATGCTGGCTGCGGACTCTGGTGAGGCTCTTGGCTACTTTCTAATTGACTTACAGACTTGTCCCTCTCTTCTGGGATACTTTTATTTTAAATCACAATGGGGAAAGATGCCTTTTGCTTTATTCTAAACAATTTGAGTGCTGTGCATGCAAACTTCCCGGTCTTTGCCACTTAACACCCCATCCCAGCTTTGACTTCAGTGAGTTTAGTTTGAGTCATCCTTACCAAAGTACAGTCCTGCTCATTGCTTGCTCCTCTGCTGCTGTGGGGAGGTGTAAGAGCTCTGTGCTGGGTACAACCTTGCCTTACAGTAACGCCCAGGGAGGTATCCATGCAGAGGTAAGGCTGTGGGACTGGAGGCCAAATCCACGGAGATCTCATGGCATGGGTGGCTTCTAGGAAGCCTGATATTCACTTGAAGCAAAGGGGATCATCTTCAGGGAACATAGCACGGACAGGAGCTTTTACAAATACGAATCTGTGTTTCTCAGGTTATTTGAAATAGCACTGTGCAGTTTCCAAGCATATCCCATACTGTTTGGAAGATTGGGGATTACCTTGAATGCTGAATAGGTGACCCAATGCGGTAGTAATTTATATATGTGCTGAAGGACATCAGGTTGAAATTTAAGGTGTTATTAAATAAAGTGTTTTCCTTTCCTTTGTTAAAACCATGGGCTTTATAATCAGCCTTTCATTTCCCCTGCGCAGTTGATTTTCAGGCTCTCGTTTCACTCAGGTTGGGGAGTGGAAAACAGTCAGTGGTGCTTTCCAGTTCTCTTGTTAGCAAGATGATACAGTGTTGGGTTGCAAAAAATGTAAGGGAATGCCACTCCTAAAAACTGTTCCTGTAAGGCATTACAAAATCTGCTTTATGGAACACGTTGTGTGCTTGGAATTACGATTAAGCCGATCATGCTCCTTTAAATCCTGCCTATTAAAAGTCTTGTCCAAGAAAAGTTACCAGGATGGTGAAGTGCCTGTGGGCTTGAGTACTAATAGCAACTCAATAACTTGGCCATCCCTTGGGCTGTATTTTATAGGTCTTCAGCTACACCCCATCACTCCTTAGATTATACAAGCCTTTGTAAACATTTTAGCAGCATGTTATAAAAGACACATATGTGGCTACGTAGCTGTGAGGTGTTTGGGTGAATGTGTGCTCTGCCACCTTTGCTAAGTGACGAGTAATCTTGTTCTTCTGCGGTGCTACAAGCAGAGGACAAAACAATAATTTCTTTTTCGTTTTCTTTTTTTTTTTTTCTAAAGCCTTTGCTGTCTCTTCTTCCCAGCAGCCTTAAGTGATGTTTTAAATCTGTCACAACAATTTCCAATTGTTCTTAGGCTCAGCAGCAACTTAGTTCAACTTCAGCCAGGCCCCTTTGTTTCGCATAGGGTGGTCACCGCTGCCAGTAAGAACTGGAAAACCTCGCTCCAGGTGCTAAGAGGCTGGCATTTACCCTTGCAAAGGGGAGCAACCTCCCCTCTAGGTACCTGTGAAAGGTGGGGGGATTGAGCTGGCTCCCTGCTACCCACACAGGGCTCTTCTGCCGACCACTCGGGCGGGATGGGAGCAGTCCAGCACAGCGTCGTATTAGGACTTGGCACTTGCATAGGGGAAGCAATTAATAAGTGGCTACTCATGTGTTCCCCAGTCCTAGCCTCTCCCTGCAGCCCCCAATTTATTAAACCAGGCCTTTTCACAAGGCGTGCTTGCACTCTTTTTCCCGTCTCAAAAAAAAAAAAAAAAAAAAAATCTCCCAGCCTGGGTTCGCATGTTTCTAATGTAACCATTAAAATGTAGCCCGAAGACAGCAATAAAAACCCTGGAACGCCTTGGTGCTTTTGTGTCTTGATCAAAGTCAATGTGTGTAATCTCGTTAAGACTGCCCTCCTTCCCCCCTCCTTTTTTATGAATTTAATGGCATACAGCAGCTGGGCTCGGTGTTTAATGCTCACCAACCTGCATTGTTCTAATTAAGGTATCTCCTTTTATTTCGGGCACAAAAGAGACTCTTGTTTTTTTTTAACAAGCGAGGAGCTGTGGGATAGTGTGTGTAATAATCGCTGCCGTTACCTTTCCCTGGGTATAAAGCTGGCTCCCCGGCGGGGGCAGGAGGGGGGATCGGAGGGAGCCTGCGCGTGCAGCACACATTGCGAGGCTTGGCTGGGGGGAGAGGGGCAGCGTTTTTCTTCTGCTGTGCAATAAACAATTTGTTGGAGTTAATAGGACTTGGGGCGGGCAGGCAGTGGCGGGCTTCCGGCCGCTTTTGAACATTCTGGAGACCTGCCATCCCCGCTGCTGCAACGTCCCGGTCCTCCCGTGAGCCTGTTTTATACACGCAGCCCAGATCTGATACGGAATTAGGGAAGGAGTGTGGTTGTGCAGGGGAGGAGGAGAGCTGCACTGAGCATCTTGGGGCTGGAGGCTCACAGCACCTTGTAACAGGGTGTTGGAGATGGGCTGGAATTCGATGCTCACATCTGTCTGCAGAGCAGGGGAGCTAAAATGGGTTTTAAAAGGTTTAGGGTTTAAGTATTTCCTAGGATATAATACTGCAGTGATCTGAGTATCTCTGTCACCCTCTGACTTCCGTGGTGTCTCAGGGCACTGATGAGGATTAGATCTTTCAAGTGGCTTTCTGAAAACAATTTTTGGACTTCTGGCTCTTGGCATCCAGTCCCAGATTAGTCCTGCTCTGTTGCTCAGGGAGAGGAGGAGACGTTTTTAACCGCTGACTCTGCCGATGGCTGCTGGGCTCCCTACCTTTAGGTACCGTTACAGCACTCCCCCTCTCTCTCCTATTGCTCCTCTGGATTAACGTGGAGAAAAGGCTGGGGTCAGGGCACAGCTCAGGCCTGCACAGCAGAAAGGGCCCTGGAGATGGTTTAGGAGAACAGATCATGGTGCTGGTTGAGTCAGCCAGCAGTGCTAATAGCTGAGTGCAGACAGCCCTCATCAGGGTGGCCTCGGAGAAAGGGAGGAACCATCGCTTCGTCCAGCATCAGGACACGATGAATTAAGGGGTTTTCTCTCCTTCCACTTGCTCCATGAGCAGAACCAGTGTGCCTGAGGGCTGAGGGCCAGGGCACACACAGGCTTAGGGTGTGCCACGTGCGCTGAGCAGCTCACCAGGCTGAACCGGGACACAAAGCTTGAGCGACTGCTACGATCCCTTTTGGGAACCCCCAAAAAAGTGCAAGTTTTTCAAAAGCAGGAGAGGAAATGGTGTGGCAGGAGGGAGGGCTCCTTTCCCTGAGGTGGGTGTCTGTTCTCAGCTGGCTGTTGGACTGCTTCCAGGTGTGTGGGATGAACCCCCCTCTGGGAGAGGTTTGTCTGCCCCTTCTCTATCCTTTCCCATTAAGCGAGAGGGACCCTACAGCTATCCGTGGGTGAGATTCCTATTTTCCTGCTCTCGGGAAAAATGTTCTGACAGCAAAGATTGGCAGCCTGCTGCGGTGCTTTCTGGGGAGGGTTGGAGCCGCCATCCTTGGAGGTTTAGGAGAACAGGTTTGATGCACGTCTGTCAAAAGTAATTCACGTAGAGGTGATCTTGCCAGGGGAACGGGTTGGTGAGGCTTGAAGTCCCTCTGAGCTGTGATTCTGTGACCTCCCAAACCCTGGCATCCTCCCTTATGGAGTAAATGGAATCAAAGTGAGGTCAGACTGCTGTTTGTCAGTGGTTGGAGCTGTTGTTAGTGGGTGCAGGCATTCAGGGGCAGGTTTATTTGAGCAGGTGGGGTTTGCTGATTTCCCCTCTTGCCCGTGCAGCCAGGTCCAGCATTTCCTCTGTGCATGTGCTGCCCCCAGGCTTGTACTTGCCAGTCTCAGGCTTATTTGAAAATGACGACTGCAAGAGCAGGACAAAATCCCTTTTAAAAAGCCTTCATCATGGAACGTGCTTCCAGGGGATCCATCAATAGACACGTATCCTCTGCAGCTGACACATTTATACCTGTGGCAGATCACACGGCTAGTTTTTTAGCCTTTTAGCTTTTTCGAGGCTCTAACACCGTGCGTCCCATGCGGGCTGCGGTATTTTCGTAAGAAACGATGCGGACAGAGAGCAATCCTTCTAGGTAGGTGATTCCTCAGCGCTTCCAGCAACGTGGGGACTTCCTGAGTCAGCACTCACGGGGGGGAGAAGGGCCTTGACTGAGAGCTGGATCCTGGAGTTCAGCTCCTCTCCTGGCAGGAGCTGGCCCCTCCTGTCATCTCCCTGCCTTGGTTCTCCTCCCCACAGAACAGCTCTGAGCCAGGCTCGGTGGTGGCACCACGTAGGCGAAGTTGCTCTGTGTGCGTGTTTCTTTCTTCTCTGTGCCTGGTAGCACGTTCTGCTGGGAAATTGCCCATTTTTAGGCCCACAGGACAGCGGGAAGTGCCTAAGCCCTTCCTTTTGAGTCTTGTTGCTTTAGCCAATTTATAGCAGACGTCACGCAAGTTTTTTTTTTTTTTTTTTTTTTTTTTAAGAGGCAACTTTTAAGACAAAATACTCCCAATCCTTCCTGGCACCATGCGAGCCCTAATGACTTCTCAACATCTCAGCTCTCGTTAATGTATTTTTCAAACCACTACCCCAAGTGATTAGCCTGTATTGTGGATCAATCACTTGCCAAATTTTAATTAAGAAAGGAGGAGAAAAAATAAACTCCAGCCTGGTTCCAGCCCCTTTGCCTTGCTTTGTAACAGCCCCGGAGCAAACTTCTTGCAGCAGAGTTTTATAAACCCCTCAAAACTGGGGTTTATAATGGAAAAGCTGAGGTGGCCTTTACTCTAGCACACGCAGCTATAACACATCAAGGCTTTTCCATGAAGCGATGATGAAAGGAGCAGAAGGACCTGGAAAAAAAAAAAAAAAGAAAGAAAGAAAAGAAAGAAAGAAATGGCCGACAGGTGGGACTTATTATTGCACAGCATTTTTATTTCAAGGGAAAAGTTTAGTAACCCCAGCTGGCAGGTGAGCAGTGGGGGAGCAAATGCTTTTTCATTGTGCCTGTGCCAGCATGTGTGTATGTACAAGCTTACGTGCCTTTCTGCAAGGGAGAGGAGCTTAAATGCTGGTGCCAATAAATGTTGCACACCTCCACTGAAAGTCAGATGTAAGGAGCAGGGTTCTAAGCAATTTCAACCTGAAAAGGAAAAATCAGGACTTAGCTCTGAATTTAACACACACGCTGATGTGTGCAGAGGATGACAGTTCCATTTTAAAAAATAAAAAAAATTAAAAAAAAAAAGGAAAAGGTTTCCCCCCGGGGTCCGAAGTCATTATTTTTGCTTGAACTATTTAATACCAAGCGTAAGTACCAGGGAGACCTGGGGACCTGGGCCTCGGCGTGCCACACGCAGCCAGCCTGCTGCTCCCTCCGAGGTCCCTGGGCTTCAGAGCTCGAGATGAGCCCTCCCCGTGTGCAGGGGGAACACCACCCGCTGTGGTCCTACACGGCTGTGGTCGAGTCAAGTAGTTTTTAGAGGAATTACCGCAGTGGGTCGAGCTGCCTGTGGTTGGGTCCTGCCTTCTGGCGTGGCTGAGATCCTGGGGGCTGGCGGGGTGAATCCACCCGTCTTCCCTTTCCCCAGGGCGTGAAGGAATCGTGTACCTGATCCTGCTTTGCTACTGAAGAGAGAGACCTGGGCAGGGTGGCTTACCAGGGAATCTGTCCTTAAATTTCTGATGTTGGGCTGCTTCGCCTGTGCCAGGGAAGTTACCCCAGGCAGAAGGACCACAGGTCAGCCTGCAGCTCTTCCAGCCCACCTCCAGATCCCAGAATGGGGTGCAAGGTGCAAGGCAGGGAGACGGCAGCACCTGAGGTTTGCTTTTAGCCAAAATGAATGTCAGAGGGCTCAGTGCTCCTCCCCACCCACCTACAGCCAAACATCCCCAGGAATGTTTGATTCGGCTGCTCTGGGGGAGCTTTTTGGTGCTACCAGACTGCAGAGCAAACCTGACTGGCACCTCTTTGGAGCTGCATCACCCTGAATTACTCGCACCTGTGTAAATTGTCCCCACCTGGGCCTCTTTCCTCTGCATTCCCCTTAGTCCATGGAGCTTTTGGGGGAAAAAGCCGATGTCCTCACTGTGCAGGCGTTGTCACAGAGCCGAGGGGACCCTTTCTGGAGGATCCTTTTTGTAAGCTACAGCACCAGCTCTTCGGGTCGGGCTGTCCCCAGGCAGTGCTGACGCAGGTTGTGGTCATACCCTACTGCAAACCCCGAGGAGGTTGATCTGGCAGGGGCTGTGCTCAGCCCCGAGCAGCACGAGGCCGTGCTGGGGCTGCGGTGGGTGCTGGAAGCCAGGGCATCCCCATCTCCTGCGCTGCTGGTGCTGCAGGTGGGAGGCTGCCTCGCGGCACAGACGTCTTTCTGTCATTTTTCCCCTCACCCGCCTGCCACGGCTGCCAATCTAATGGTGACCAGCTTCGGCTGACCCCGGTCCTGATGCTTGTTACCACCCTCTTGCTGTCAGGCTGGGTGACAGATGGCACATCCACTGCTTTTTTACTCTGTGTAGTGCTCGTGGCAGCCTCCCATCACCGCAGAGTTGCTGCTTCCAGTTCACCTGGGCAGAACAGACTCGGTTTTCCTTCACGCCAGCATCCCGGGGGCTTTCTCAGGATGGCAGAGGCGCTCCCTGAGATGGGCAATGCGACCTCACCGGGACTGCTTCCATCTCCTGAACGCCGTGCTGGGGGTGGCCCTGCTCTCACCAGCGTCCCAGGCCGAGGGTAGGGTGCTTTGTGTTGTCCCCCGCTGCCTATCTGCTCTCACTCTGTCTCGTCTGCTGGTTGCAGGGTGCCAAGAAGCTCTGTCCCCAGTGCAACACCATCACGTCTCCTGGAGACCTTCGGCGCATCTACTTATGAAGGACCCAGCGGGAGGGCGGGACCCAGCTACTCGGCTCAGCTCATCACACCAAGGGGGAGAAGGACGGCAACAACAACAACGACAAAAAAAAAAAGACGTTTTAAAAATTAACGAAACGAAACAAACAAAAAAAAAAAAACAGAGACTCCAGGCATGGACTTGAGGACACAGGAGCAGCGGGGAGCCTCGGCTCCCAGGTCCCGCGTGTGGAGGTCTCCTTCAGCATCTGCAGCGGGCGAAACCAAACCCTTTGTTGTGAAGCCCCCTTTTTTAAAACCAGTATTCCCCACCCACCCGTTCCCTGGAGCTGGCTTTGCATCGCGGATGGCTCGTGAGCCCTCCTTTGGACTGTGTTGTGACCACTCTGACCCCAGGAGGCTGGGGAAGGGACCCTTGACAGAAAGATGTTAAATAACCTGTAACTTGTGTTCTTTGTTCAGTTTTTGGTTGTTTTTTGTTTGTTTGTTTTTTTCATTTGTTTTGGTTTGGTTTTTGGTTTGGTTCTGTTCTGTTTTGTTTTTTCTTTTTGTGGTGTTCTAGTGATAAAAAAAAAAAAAAGGTTTAAAGAAAAAACCACACCCAGGCAGAAATGAAGCACATGTAATATAGATTATATATGTTTACAATGTTGTGTATAAATGGGATAGACTCAAACATTACATACTAATAAGTTTCCCTTTCTTTTTTTTGGGTTGTATTTTTTTTAAAGAAGAAAAAAAATGAGCAGAGAACATTAAACCCATATTTTTCTTGGTTCAGCAAAGTTTTGGCATTAAAGTCATTAGTTTAAAAAAAGTATATATATACATATATATAATATAAATGGTTTAATGTTCTGTGGTGTATATTTCCTCATTCAGATATGAAGTTAACAGCTTTTAGTAATGGCTGTAGCATTGCCCATAACTTACAGAACTTATGGGGAGTAGAGGAGGTGGATTTTTGTCATTAGTTGTAGCTAATGGGGCTATTTATAATAGAATCATTATCCCCGGAACGACACGGCTTTTAACTCCTCGCCGGGGGCCAGGGCAGGCCGGGGGGCTGCGGCTCGGCCCCCTTCACCCTCCCCAGGCGGGGAAGGGGCGAGCAGAGCGGGGCAGCCTGGCGGGACGCTGCCCACCCTCCTGGCCATGAATCCCTGCCCGAGGCTCCGGTTTAACCCCCTTTCTCTCCTCCAGGGCCAGCGGCTCAGCTTTGCTTTGCTTTCCTCCCCTCCGGCCGAGGACTCCGCTCGCTGCGGGTGCCACGAGGCAGGACCACGGGCACGCTGCCGCGGGGCTCCCCGTGAGCCTGCCTCCTGCAGAAGAGCAGAGAGGGTTTGGGGCTGGGGCACAGAGCCCGGCCAGCCCCGGCTCCTCGTCCCCACGGGCACCCCAAGGCTCGCCCACGGAGCGAGAGGACGGCGGCGAGCAGAGATGCTGCCGGAGGTTCCCCACAGCCCCGGCTTCTTCCACGCGGTCACGCTTGTCCCCATCACCCACATCCTCAGCCTTAACCAAAGCTGCCATCTGGCCTCTTCTGTTGTTTATTTTTGGTTTTCAGGACCCAAGAAACAGATGCCAAGCCGCTTCCCAAGGCGAATGCTTGCCCGCAGCGCGGAGTGCTCCCAGCACAGCCCTGCCCCAGCTCACTGCGGGGTCCTTGGGGCTCCCCGAAACAGGAGGACGGGGAGCTGGGGTCGTTCATCTCCCCCTGATCCCGCAGGGTGACCACAGCAGCTCCCGTGCTGGCAACATGAGGCAGAGCAAGGGGCGTTTCAAGGCACCGCTGGGTGCTGGGGGCTGGAGGATGGAGAGGACTTGGCTGGGGCACGGCGTGAAGGTCCCCCTGCCACTCCGTGCCATCAGCTTGATGCTTTTTTTATAGAGCAGCCGTTTCCCTCAGTGTCTCCTCAGTGACCCCGGGTGGATCCCACTGCATCCCCCCAAACCCAAACCAACCGAAGGAGCTGTATTTTAGAAATATCTTGGCAAAAAAACGCTTCCCAACTCAGCTTCCTGGGGCTCAGCCACGTGGCAGCTGCTGGGGGGCCCTTGGGGGACCGGGGGAAGCTGAGCCGTGGTGGGGGGCCCCTGCCCTCCTCGGGGTGCTGAGGGCTCGGAAGGGGCTGTGGTGTGGGGCTGATATTGCCAGTGAGCCCCCAGGGCCAGGCAGGCACGCAGAAAGTGGAGAAAAATGGTGCGGGAACAAATTTGGGGTGGCCTGAGGGGCTGGGGGGGGAGAGGGCAGGGCCCCCACCTGGCCCTGCTTTGGAGGCAGGGTTTCTGGTGGATGTCGTGGACCAGCCGCGTGCTCTGTGTACCTGTGTGTAAAACCATGTGTAACTAGTCATTGTTTCTTTGTTTTGGTTCTTTTTTCTTTTTTTTTTTCCTTTTTTTCTTTTTTTTTTAATTCTTGTTTTGTTTTTTTTATTGTAAAGCCATCCCCTGTTTTCAAGGGGGGGGCCTGAGGGGGGGGGAAGGATTGGGGGGGAGACGTCTCGTTTTGTAACAGGCACCCGCCGCTTCCCCTCTTCTGTAACGAGTTTAAACCATTTAAAAAAAGAAAAGAAAAAAAAAAAAAAGAAAAAAAAAAAAGAAGATTGGAGTTACCTATCTTTGCCCAAAGAATCCCAGTTGCACAAAGCGCTATTCCGGTGTGTCGATGATTGTGTGTCGGTGTATATTATACAAAGAGGTACTTGTCACTCCCGTTTGTAAACTACATTTGACATTAATTAAACAAGTATAAATCTTCTCGGGCGCGCCCGCCGTGCTCTCGTGTCTTTCCCTTCGCAGGCGAGTGGGACCAGAGAACCCCGGGAGGTGCTGGTGGCAGCTCTGCACCCCAAAGGCGTGCCCGGACCCTTTTTGGGGTGCAGGACCCAAGGGATGGACGCAGGGGGATACCAGGGTGACCCAACCCCAAACCCTTTTGGGACCCAACATTCCCCCATGGTGCCCACCATGGCCGGGCCCCCAGCTTGTCCCCCACCCTGGGCTGGGGGTTCAGGACAAAGGGCACGGCCCTTGGGGTCCCCAATAACGGAGTCTCAGCAGCTGTGCATTATTTGGCCAGGGGAATGTGGGACGTGCTGGAGGCGCCCAGCCCCAACAGATCTATACGTCCTGCATTAGGGACCAGCGGCGCCGGGTAGGGTTACCCTGACAGCAGGGAGAGTGGGTAATGGGGGGGGGGGCGCCCCCAACCCTCATTGCGGGGCTGGCGCCGATGTTTTCGGTGTACAAACGGGTCAGAGGGGGGCTTCCAACCCCCAACCCATGGTTTATTCCCCTGGGACAGGGTGCTGAGCAGCAGGGGGGGTTACAGCGGGGGTCCCCAGGCCGACAGCCCCCACTCCCCATCTGCCTGGGCAGCAGGAGGGGGTTTTGGCCCCTCTCCGCACCCAAAAGAGGCTTTGAGGGCAGGGTGAGGGGCAGGAACCCCCCCACACACACACCTCGCCCCCTCCCCAGCAGGCTGCTAATATTTTATTTAAAATATCTTTAGGAAGCGGAGGGCCGTGATGTATCGGGTGTATTGAGAAAATGCTAATGTGTAATAGCGTGTGTCAGGGGCCTCGTTCATCACCCCGCGCCGCCTTCTGGGGGATCCATATCTAATTAACAGTAATGAATGAGGGAGCCCACCTAATGACAGCCCGCCAGTTTGTTATGGAAATGAGGCAATCCCATTAGGCAAAACACTTAATTAAACAAACTGCTCCGAGTGGCGGCCGGGGCAGGGCTGGCCCAGGCCCTTTGGGGGGCCTTGGTGCCTGCCCCCACCCTGCAACACGGGGCTGGGGCTCAGCAGGAGCCAGGAGGGACCCCGGGCACCCCCATCCCAGTGGGGGGGCTGTGACTAGGGCTAGGGGGGGCTTCACAGCCCCCCGTATCCTCCCCGGGGCTGGGGGCACCGTCACGGCTCCCCCCACATCGACGGGTGCAGAGGCAGCGGGGGCCGAGCAGAGATTTCCGATCAAAGCTGTGTACTTGGCTCCTGCTCTATCGACACCGAAGCGAGCAGGGCTCAAGGTTAATTCCTTATCAATACCCTATTGTCAGCTCATCCATCACCCGGGGAGGGCAGGGGCTGCCCGAGCCCCGGCGGGTTTGGGGAGGGTGACCAAAGGGAGCTGTGTGCGTCACCCCCCCACCCCATGCCTGGCTGCGGAATGGAGGGGAAGGGGACCCCAAGTTCATGGGAAGGGGATGGAGAATACAGGGGGGGCAGTGCCACCATCGCCGGGTCACAGCCACAGCCCCCCCTGCACCGCGTTGTTCCTAACTGCTGAATTTTGCCCTTGCTGGTTTCCCTTCCCCAGCTTGGGATTCGTCTCAGGAGATGCTCTCAGGCAGGCGGGATGTGCTGGGCTGAGTCACGCCACTGCTGTCCCAGCTTATTTTAATCCCCTCAGGGCATAAAACTTCCCCCTGTGGTTCCCCACACCCTCGTTTCTGTGCATCCTGCTCAATTCCAACTCCCACCAGCATTTGTGCTTCCCCAGGGGGAGCTTAGGGCAGAGCCTCAGCACCCCCAGACCTCAGCGAGCTTTTTCCCTTCTCCTGACAGCTCCCAGAAAAAGCAGCCCAAGTCCCCCTGCTCGGAGGACTGAGGGGAGCTGCTGCCACCTGCTGGGGCTCCCCCAGCCACCAAAGCAGGTTTTTCCTCAAAATAAACCACATTTCTGGAACATCTCCGCTCAGCACCCACAGCAATAAACAGGAGCAGCAGATTCCCAGCCCAGCACCACTGCGTTAATTCAGAGGTGTCTATTATGAAGTGTTTAACTGTTCCATAAATACCAGACTCACAGAAAGCAGCGTGAGGGCAACCACTAGTTAAACAGCCTTTCCCACCTCTGCCCCCTACAATCTCTCAGTCCCCCAAAGAGGCTGGATGCTCGGAAGGAAGATAAAGCAGAGATCAGCTCTCCAGGAAGGCAGGAGCACAGACCACAGCTCAGCACAGACAGCACGAACCACTTTAATGATGGGCTTTCTGGGATAGGGGACCACAGCTGAATTTTACAGGTCCAAACCCCAGAAACTATTTTTTTTTCTCCCCAAGAGAAAGAGCACACTGGAGGCTCCTACCACAAAGTAGCCCCAAGCAGCAAGGATCCTGTGCTTGCAGCCAGTTTTCACTTCAAAAAGTGAAGACTTGCCAGGCTATCAGATCCTTCTCGGTTAATTCTCACACGTCCTGTACACCCCAGACCACACCCGACACAGGGTTACTCTAAATAAGCACAGCCACACTGGCCTGCTAAAAACAGTTGTTCCAGTCACTGACCACAGCTCACCCTGTGTAATTTGCACGTGTTATGGTTCTGGTTCCAAACTTCCAAACGATCCTGGTGCTTCTCCAGAGCTCTCTCCCTGCCTGTGTTTCAATTAAGAACAGTGAGTGCTTGCTAATTGTCAGGTGACGGCACCCAAAGGTGGGTGAGTCAGGCACAGCAGCCCACAGGCAGTGAATGTCTTCTGTAGAAATCCTCTGTAGAAATCCTTTTTTCCACATTCCTGCCTCACAAGGGCAGACCCTTGTTCAAACAGGCCATACCAGAGCCCTCCAGGGCCTGCCCTGCCAATTTCTGACTAAGGATTTAAAGCTGGCTAATCCTGTCCACCACATCTGTAATTAGCTTGCAGTGCTGTGGCATGAGGTAAACATGTTATTAGCAGGATATTCTCTGCCTTTATCCCCCCTTCTCCCCCAAATGAGCAACAAAACTCAAGCATGGCTGAAGTGCAGCGCAGCAAGCTGCCTTTTCACTAGGTGGAGGGAATTCATTTCTTGTATTACCAGTACACGCTGCAGGGGCAGCAAAGACTGATCATCCGGAGAGAATGTTATGGGGGAAAACATTGAATTTCATGGTCATTTGTGGGTTAGCTGGATGGAAGTGATTTAAGAAACACGCAGTATAAATCACAGCTCCAAAAGACACTTTCATTTTTCTCTGCAGTTCCACCTTTCCGTTTCTGAGGTCTTCTGGGTTACAGCTGTGCCAGTTTCCCGGCATTTCTAGATGCACAACCTTGGCTGCTCAAAGAAACGCAGTAATAGATGAGCACTAATCCAAGAACACAAAGATTACCTGGGAGAACACACAACAGACAAGAAAGAGGAGAAACAAGACAACACGCATCCAAAAAAAAGGTTAACAGAATTTTTGGTTGAAGAACACAAAAGTTATCACAAACATTTGAGCTCCACCCCGGTGCCAGGGAATCAGAGCTCTGGCTGCCCTCTCAGCCCTTTAACAGAACCAAGCAGTGCTGAGAGAAGAGGGAAACCTTGCAGCTGCAAGATAAAAGAAATAGCAGAGAGGAAAACCACAAAGACATTGAAGAGCTGTATTGCTGTATCAGTACAAGGCAACAGAACGTGTACATTGGACATCTGGAACAAGGACACATGGAAAGCAGGGAACACCACGAGACAGGAAGAAACAACACTCCTCGTGAAATTCTGGTCAGTGACACCTCAACTACCACACCATGCTAGAATTTCACTTTCAGTTCTTTAAATTACTCCAAATCAACTTTTTGCCGTGAGGTGGCTGGCTCAAAGACAGACTGGAGGCTTTCAGCTTTGCAGCAGAAGCCAAAAAAAAAAAAAAAAAAAAAAAAGTGCCTAAGAAATCTCTACACTTTCCTCCCCTCAAAGACATAAAGGGAGAGGGGGTGGCATTTCCCATGTAATTTGAGGTCATCACGCTAACGAGGTGAGCCCTTGACACAGTCAGAGAGGAAAGTCACGCAGAGGTTGCTGTAGTAGGTGGGATATGACCGCATGTGGCTGACGTGAGCCGAATCTGAGAAGTCCACGGCTCTCACGGGGACACCGAGCCGCTGCCGGGCGTCTGCCATGTGCTTCACCTCGCGGGCACTGATGACGGTGTCCGCCTGGGAGTAGAGGTACAGCTCGGGCCACCGCGAGGGCGCCTTCAGCAGGGCGTCGTAATGGCTCTCGTGGATGAAGCGGGTGAGGGGGTACAGCAGGATCCGCAGCACGACGACCGTGGTAGCAAAGGCGAAGATGAGGAAGTACCTGAGCAGCACGTTCGTGGATACCAGGACAGCCGCCAAGGCACGAAGGCTTCCTCTCAAGTTTCTTCTGCCGGGGGCGCTGTCAAAAATGGTGCCCAGGACTTTGAGGTGCTGAAAGGGCCGCTGCGTGTGCAGCGCCTCGAGGATGTAGCGGTACAGCATGACGCCGCCGTTGCTGAAGACGTGGAACAGCACCGGCCTGTGGTCGATGCTGTGGGCAAAGAGCAGCTCCAGGAGCCTCCTGGCCGGGGTCCGGAGGGATCGGATGCCAAAGCTCTCGGAGAAGAACACCGTCCTCCACGGAGCCGTGTAGCGGATGACGGTGCACCCCTAGGCAGAACAAAAAGAGACCACCCAACACGTTTGGGCTGGGCTGTAAGTTACAGAGTAGGCAAGCAGCAGTAGAGCAAAACATGAACATTTCAGATGGATTTCCAACAGAAACCACAGGGCCAGGAGAAACTCGTCAGTGTTATTCGCAAATCACCAGTATGAAAGGAGCTGGGCCCTGATAATCCTTGTGGGTCCCTTCCAACTCGGGATATTCTATGAATAGGATTCCATAAATCATAACAGTACAAAGACTAATGAAAAGGCTTCTGCAACAGCAGCAGGCCTGGGTTTGATGACGTTCCAGATCCTTGCAAATCCTGTGCTAACTGGTACAGCCCCTGGGGGTGACCACCCACACTTAGCGTCAGTCCTCACCCAGGAAGAGAAAACAGGCCCTCTCCCCGACTCACAAGCCTCGCAGCATCAATCATTCTGGCAAGAACAGCCTGCTCTGATACACATCTAGTTCATGACACCAAAACAAACATAAGAAGGAAGTGGAACTTCTTCCTTTTCTTGGGTAGCACTCATTTGCAGCCGTCTTTTAAGACTCCACCGTGATCAACACTGAGATGATTTTCACAAGCCTTTCTGAAACTCCCTAGCTGTGCAACTGAGAAGCGTTGCTTCAAAGGAGACTCAGATCTGCTGAGCAGTCTGTCTTTACAGCTCAGACCTTACATTTTGGTGTAGATCAGGAAACAGAATCTCAGAGGAGTTCCTATATGGAGCAGGTGGAATTGCACTGATAAATGCTTTGGATCTTCCCTGTCACCTAAACACATTGACGCTACACTCTGACAAACACGAGGTAAAAGCACGAAGACAGCCCTTCCTCCCAGAGCTCCCCGGGCAGCAAACTAAGCAGAAGAGAGGATATCGAGTCCTTTAATCAAAGTTCTCTACACTGTCTTTCCGTGGTTGCAGCCACTTCCTCACTAGGGAGCTAAGAGAAGCTCTTCTGCCCTTTCCCACTACCAACACCTTTCTGATAGAGAAGTACTTCCACAGCAGCTGGCACGCTGCCACGTAACGTGCTCCTCACCTGATCGGCAGCATGTTTTACTTAGAGTAATTGCTTAACAATTAATTCTTTGCTAGAACAAGCCAATTCATGACTCTTATGCTGGATTACACATTAACAATACGCTTGTTAATGTATAAACTTCGCCATCTATAGCTGAAACAGATGTAGATAAATACAAGATTTCTGTATGCTGACAGACAAAAAAAGTCTAGTGTTTTACTGGGCCCCAATACCACAAGCTGGGGTCACCCAGGTAAAATACAGCATTAGTGAGGAGGAGCCCATAACTTAGGGAACTGCCATGTGGACAGACCTCTCTAGTTCAAAAACAAGGAGCCACCAGTGGGCAGGTATTTCTATGACAGGGCACCTGTTTCACAGATGGGATATAACAAATTGGAGCTGTGACATTTTTATGGATTAATTTTACAGAAGGGAAAAGCTGGCGGGATGACAGATGCTGATATGCTGTCACTCCTCAGCCTGGCTTTGCTGAGCCTGTGCTGTGCCCTGTCAGCTGGCAGTAAATGTGTTTTTCCCCTAAAACAGCTAATGCAGTTCACATCCTTCACAAATAATCTCCCAGCTTTAACACCCTATTTCAAGGCCGGCCCAGTGGTTTGCAGAACAGCGGAAAGCCTCTCCCAGAAGTGTTTTTACGTTGTGTGCACAAAGGTGACACCAGCAGCTACCAGATAACACCCCCTCGGCTCCTGGACGCTGGGAGCTCTCAGTGACACCCAGAACCCACCCGCAGCTCCCAGCGACCCCAGACAGGGCCGTTCAGAGCCGTTTCACCATGGGAACACGAAGCAGGGATTCTCCCGGGATGCGAGCAGAGACGAGGAGGCGAGCCGCTCACCTTCTGGCTGTAGATCGCGCTGTACTTGGCCAGGTACCTGTCCTGGCAGCCCGCCCAGCCCAGCAGGATCACCACGGGCTGGCAGCCGGGCTCCGCGGCGCTCCCTGGAACACAGAACGGCACCGTCAGCTCCCCCCGCTCACCGCACGGCCCCCACAGGCCCCCCACAGGCCCCCATAGGCCCTCCACAGGCCCCGTAGGCCCCTCACAGCCCCCCACAGGCCCCTCACAGGCCCCCAACAGGCCCCAACAGGCCCCCCACAGGCCCCTCACCCCCTGAGGCTCCCCCCTGCCCTTGGGGTCCCCCCCCCCCATGCCCAGCACGCCCAGACCCCGCTCCCGGCCCCCTCCCATCCCTCCCGGTGCCCACCGCAGGCCTCCCCCGCCGCCAGCTCCACCACGGCCGCCTCCAGCCCGCGCGTCCCCATGGCCGCCTCCTCCTCCTCCTCCTCCTCCCTCCCTCCGCTTCCGCTCTCCCCACCGGAAGCCCCGCCCTCCCCGCGCCTCCCGTAGCCAATAGGAAGGGAGAGCGGCCGCCCCAGCCTCGTTCTCCCTCCCCCCGCCCCGCCTCCCGTTTCCTTAGCGACGCGGCCTTAGCAACCGCCGGCGGCCGGGCGCCCCGCCCACCGGCAGGGAAAGCGGGCCGCCCATTGGGCCGAGGGGAGGGGGAGGCGGCTCGCGATTGGCTGCGGGGAGGTGTCCATCATCCTGAGGGGAAGGGGGCGCCCCCTCAGGGTCGGGGGCGGCGGCGCCGGGGGCGGAGGGGGCCGGGGGGGGCCCAGCGGGGTCTGAGGGGACGGGGAGGGACGGGGGGGGCGCAGGGGGTGAGGGAGGGGCCCGGGGTGAGCGTTTGGGGCTGGGGGGGCGGAGGGGGAGGGGTTTGGGGGGGAGGGGGAAGGGCAGGGTGAGGGGCGAGGGGCTGAGGCCTAGGGGGTGAGGCCTAGGGGGTGGGTGAGGGGTGGGTGAGGGGCTGGGGGGGGTGGACACGGCTGTCAGAGGGGGTTGGGGGGGGGTGGCGGGCACTGGGGGGCACTGGGGAGAGTGGAGGGGCTGTGGGGAGGGGCAGGGTGCCCAGGCGAGGGGAGGACCCTCCGGGGCAGCAGGCTTCGGGTTTTGCCCAGGGCCTGTGGGGCCTGGCGGTGCGGGATCCAAAGGTAGCTCCACATCACCCGGCCTGCCCGCGGGTCCAAGGCTGCGCCTCACGCCTGGCAGCGCCAGCCTGCCTTTGGGTCTGGTTTAGCAGTAGGTGGCATGCAAACAAGCTCCGAGCTGCCCCGCCGCCCCTAAAATCGCTCGTGTTTTTCTTGGCAGGAGAAAGGAACTGCCCTGACCCCAGCCCTGGTGTGATTGTTAGGTCCAGTGGGCTGGGGAGGCAGCCCAGCGCCGGTGAGGGCAGAGTTTGGAGCTAGCAAAGAGGAGTTATGTGTCGTTTTTAGCACAGACAAACGACTCAGGCAAGTCATTTAACTGCCCTGTATGTATCTGTGTGTTCCCATATGTAAAGTGGCAGTAATAAAAATACTCGGGTACGTTTTCAGGGTGCTTTGCAATGTCAGCTTAAAGAGCACTATGTCAGCAGATGCTGTCATTAGAGCAGCCAGGGACTGATACCGCCGTATCCTCAGAAGTCTCGTGATCATTTTTTCAAGCTCATTTTTCTTCACCGTTGATTCATGGGCAAGCTCTTTGTATCAATAAAATCCTCATGTCTTAAAGCTGGTGCTGGTTTTTCTGAACAGTGGAAGCTACTGTAGCTTTAAAATAAAAATAGGGCAGCATTACACCACCAGCATCTCAAACATAAATATGGAAACATTAATTTAGAATCAATTTTAGGATGTTTCAGACTGTAAAGTTCTTTTAACAAGATCTCTGTTGAGGACAGAGGAGCACTTTATGGGACTGTAAATTTCATGCAAACAGTCTCAGTGAAATACAGATTCCCCCTACATACTAGCTGTTCTCTCAATATCAATCATATGCCTTGCAAGTAATGTTTCACAAATATTCTGTAAATCACGGGAAAATGCTCGCAATAATGTGAAATATGACTTTCACTTGACTGTTTCACCAGAGGCCCCTAACAGGCCATTCTCCTGTCAGCACTAACATTTGTTATGGCTAATAACACTTTCAATCACAACTATTTTGGGAAAATGGATTTATTTTAAACCTGCTTCCCCGCAAAGGAGATCCTGAAAACGCCCTGCCAAGGACACAGGCTCCTTTCAGAGCACAGACCGTTAATTCCCAAATGAAATTTCATCTCATCTTAAGTCTCAATCCTTGTGTCTTGGCCAACTTTTTGAAGTCTTTGTTTGTTTGTTTTCCGTCACTGAGATACTTTTCACCTCTTGGTCATTGTTTTCAGCAGGGTTCAGATAATAGCAATAGAAAATTATTTTGAGCATATGTCCTGGGGATATTTTGGAACTTTTTTGGTACTTCGCTCCAAATTCTTGAGGAACAGGCTTAAGAACTTTGCAGATAGCTAATTGTTAATCTTGGTGACTTGGATTATATTGAAAGAAACTTCTTATTCTGAAACCCGGGAATTTTCTGTCATTTTAAATTTTTTGGCAGATAAACTATACTTTAAATAAAACCTGAAATGGTGCTTTTCTTAGGTAGCACATACACGTCAGCGGAATTCTTGACTACACGCATGAAGGGAGGGTTTAGTTCTCTGGTGTTTCATCCCTCTACAAAGTGCACGTTGCCGTTTGTCAGGTTGGAATAGGGGGAGATCCTACTGAGGTAAAAGCAATTTACCAAAGTAATTTGGTAAAACACAGGTTGCTTTGTGGGATTGAAGGAAGTGCAGACAAGGGATGTTTGTGGAGCTTTGTCTTCTTGCCTATAGTTCTTATTATTTCAGTCCTTAGATTTTTTAATGATGGACCACTGAAAACTCGGAATGTGCACATAGAAATTAGAAAAGGGAAAAAAAATAGCAATTTTTCCACCATGCCAAAGGGTCCCAAGCCATTTTGCCACTGCCCAGGGCAAACCTCCTCCTGGAATGGATGTGGGCCCAGCCCCAGTGACTCGCTGCACCCTGTGGGTGAGAGCAGGCTGCGCTGCTGCACGCTAACAGGCATTTACAGCCCCCTTGACCCTGTCACTCCCCATAAATCCATACCTATTTGTGCTCTCATTTCACTCTATTTACTCTCTGGTAGGTCAGATATGAGATGCAGTGTTCATATCATGAACCTAGCAAGAAACCAAAGTGGGGGGAATGAGTAACATCAAAATGACTTTATTAACACAGCGGAGAAGAGAGTTCCCGTGGTGAAGCCAGCTGCCCTTGGAAAATAATCTCAAGTCTATTGCGGATTCTCTGTGCAGCTTCAGGCTTACCAGAAACTCTCCTTTTAGCTCAGTTTTGCTATCTATGAAACGAGTATAAAGGAAAAAGATGTAATAAATGGCTAGTAAGTGCTTTTATATTAATATTTAATTTGTCAGAGAACATTTTAAATGTGATTCTGGTGGTAATTCCTCAATATACACTTTTTCTGTCTTTAAGGCCTTTTTTTTTACCTTCTCACTTTTCTCTAGGCAGAAGAGATCATGGCTTCTGTCAAAGAGCAGGAGGCCATCAGGAAGCTCATGGTTTTCCTGCAAGAATGGGACAGCGGTCACAAAGTTGCTCGAAGCCGCGTCCTGGACAGCTTCATCAAAAGCAATAATGGCAAGACAGAACCAGAGCTGGAGCTGGAATTCTCCCAGGGAGCCAGCTTGTTTCTGGCTCGCCTGACAGCGTGGCTCAGGATGACGTATCTGTTTCCTTGGAAAGCTGAGGGTGGCGCGTGGTAGTGGGCTGGAGAGGAAGGGGATGTTCTCTAACAAAAAAATGTTCAAAGAATAAGTAGAGAGATCCATATCCAGCTGCAGGGGAAAAAAAATAGCTATCTGAAGATGGAACTGAGGGAAAAGTCATGTAGTTTGACTCTCAGGAACCTAGAATTAGTGGTTTTTCTCCTGTTGGGGTGAGCATGCTGCCTCTGCACACCTTTGAGAGGAAGCTCCACGCTCTCTAACAGAGAGGGTACCCAGGTTCAGAGCTCCACATTGCCAGAGTTGCCGGGGGGGCACCAGGATGGTCTGTCATTCCCTCCTTAGCCTTATCGAACAGCTACATGCACAGCACGTGCCTTGACAAGCTGCTCAAGTCTATTGGCATCTTCTTATCTGCTGCAGGCGGGTGAGTAGAGAACGTAGCTGCATGAGAGGTGCACATGAGGGTGGCAGGGTTCAGGAGAGAAAGAAGATAACAGGTCCTGGGCAGGCTTTTGGAAGGGCTGTTTAAACATTTCATGCAGGGCAGGCCCCAGCAAGGTCTGTGGTTTACTGTAAGTAGGATTTTCAGATGTTCCCAAAACACAATCCACTGCTTGCCCATCACCAGAGCCACTGGGTCACTGGCATGGTGTGGGAGGAATGTGTTGGGAGCACGAGTGCAGTGATGGGGTTTCTGTGCCTGCCGTTCAGTGTCTGAAATGAGCACAAGGGAAAAACAGGAGCTGGTGACCTGGTCAGAGCGTGCTGCTGGCAGGCATCTGCTGCAGCCGTCCCAGCTCAGCCCCAGGCACCTCGTGTTGGGTGTCTGGGCACCAGGGCCCTGCTACAGCGAGGCAGGAGGTGACAGATCCCAGGAGCACAGAGTGCTCGGTCGGGAAGATGGGCTCCAGGGCCAGTGACATTTTGGGCTTTGTTCCCCCATCCCTGCAGGCGCAGATACCTTATTGAATTTCTGGAGATCGGAGGTGTCATGACTCTCCTGGAAATACTAGGGCTGAACCACCTGAAAGAAGAGGACAAAAGGGAGTCTGTCAAGCTGCTCCAGCTCATCGCAAACGCTGGCAGGAAGTATAAGGAGCTCATTTGTGAGAGCTACGGTAGGCGGTGTGTCCATCTGCGCTTTTTCCTAATTCAGCCGAGGATGTTCTCCGTGACCTCTGGCCCCCAGGGCTGCTCGCAGCGCTGCGCCCCTCCTTCCCCTCCACCTGCCGATGGCAGATTGCCACGGCGTTCGTCTTGCTGGAGGGAGTTCAGAGTCCTGGCTATTGTGGAGTGGTTGCATTTCATCCCCTCTCTGGTTTTAATGAGCTCGCTTTCTTTACAGTGATTTCTTCTGATGTGATATTGCTGTCCTGCTGGTTGCAACTGCTACAGTGAAACTCACAAAACAGTTTCTATTCTTACCTGCAGCGTCTGCCCACCTCTAGAGGTGGGAGGGTTTCTTGCTTTTGAAAGAACCTTAACAATATTTTTTTCCTATTATTTTTTTTTTCTCCTGGACATCAGAAGCGAAATGCCATTCATTGCTCTGTAGTTCGGATTATGCCTCAGGTTGTCAGTGACTGTGGGGTGATACCTGCTGCCACAGCTTCCTCCCAGAGAGATGAAGCTGCAGGAGCAGCAGGAGGATCCTTAGCAGCACTGTTGGCATCTCAGTGCCAGGTTTGCTCCTTGTGTAAATGCCTGCAGAAGGGCTTTGGCCCTTTACACCAGCTGACAGTCTGGCTGACTCTTTTTCCAGCTGGTGTCATGGCTCTTGATAAGAACAAAGAATTTTTTTCCTGGCTTCTGTTCCTCAAGCCACACTTTGAGTGGGACATGATGCTGTGCTTTTGGGGGGTGTGAGCAAAACCGCCAAGAAGTGTGACCTGCAGACTCACCCAGACATAATTTGCCCTCTCTTTCCTCACACAGGGGTGCGATGCCTCGCCGAGTTGTTGGCCACCTCCACCTCAGCAGAGGCTCAAGAGGATGCACAAGTTTTGCTGGACACCCTGGGCCGTGGCAACCCCAAATACCAGCACCAAGTCTACAAAGGCCTCATCGCGGTGCTGCCGTGCGCCTCCCCCCGAGCCCAGCAGCTGGCTCTGCAGACCCTGGGGGCGATGCAGGTGGGTGGCAGGGCTCAAGGGGCAGCATCACCTTTCCTTGGGGGCTCCCCCTGCCCCAACCCATTTCCCCACGGGATCAGGGGGCAGCAGGGAGCCACCCCGGTGCCCTCAGGGTGCCAGCTGCCCCCTCACCCTGCCCCTGTCCCCACAGGAGCTGGTGGGAGAGGCGCCCCCCTCGCTGCTGGAGCCCCTGCTGGCCCTGCTGGGCTCGGCGCACCTGGAGGTGCAGCACGAAGGTAGGACCCGGCCGGGGGGCGGCTTAGCGGGGCCGTTTCCCGCGCGCGCGCCTCATTAGCATGCGCCTCATTTGCATACCCGTGGTGCGCCGCGCGGCACCGCGCGCTCCCGCCCGCTCCGCTCTCCGCCGCTGCTGCCTCGGGCCGGGAACGGGGCCGGGAGCGGGGCCGTGGGGTGGGGAGGGGATGGGGGGAGCGGGGCCGGGGCTGACCGGTGTTTGGGGGGAGCGGCGCCGTGAGCTCGGGGGCGGCGGGCGGCGCTGGGGTCGGGCCGGGGGAGAGGGGGAGTTATACTCTGGTTTCTCTTCAGATCGTATAAATCTTTCGCCTTTTACTAAAGATTTCCGTGGAGAGGAACAAGCACGAGTGTCGTGGAATTTTTTGAGGTTCTGCTTTGGCAGAGCTACCTATACCTGGTAAAAAATAGAACGACTGAAGGGTATGTAGGTACCCAACTAGGTTTCTAAGTGATCTCTTAGCTTAGTGTTGGATCGTGCACGTCGAGGCTATTCCTGTGGGTTCTGTCGCTGCTTATGTGCGGTCAGAGGCCGCCCCCCAGCTTCCTTTCAGGCGGTTGCAGAGAGCACTGAGGTCTCCCTGAGGCCCCCCCTGGGGATCACCACCGGTCACCAGTCACCAGCTGGTTTCACTCCGGTTCCACTCCGTTCGCCACCACTCTCCAGGCCCAGCCGCCCCGCCAGTTAACCCAGCCCAGTTGTACCTGCCCAGGCCACGCACTGCCAGCTGCTCCAGGAGCATCCTATGGCAGATGGTGCCACAGGTCTTGCTGGAGGCTCGGCAGCCCACCTCAGCAGCCTCTCCCCCGTCCCCCAAGCAGGTCACCCGGTCACAAGGAGATGAGGCCGGTCAGGCAAGACATGCCTTTCATGAACCCATGCTGGCTGGGCCTGATCCCACACACTCTGCATGTACGTGGGACCCTGCTGGTCCCACACACGATTGCAGACGAGCTGTCCCAGCCCCTCTCCTGGCAGCGAGGTCAGGCTGGCAGCCCTGCAGCCCCCGGGCCCTCCAAAGGACCGTTGTTACGGGGTGGGCACCACACCGGCTGATGAGACACAGGGGAGGCACGGGGAGCCTCGGCCTTCCCTTACCCTTAGCAGTCGCGTTCCCCCTGCGGCCAGCAAAGGCAGGACGGGCTCGAGAGGCGCGGGGTGTTTGGGGGGAGCTGCCCCGGTTCGGTTACCGGCAGAGCGGGGGGGGGGCGTGCTGGGGGAACCTCCCCGCCCCCAGCCCTTCGGCCCCGCCCCTCAGCCCCTGCTCATTTGCATACCCGGCGCGCACCGCGGTACCGTGGCGCTTCCCGGCTCGGTTCCAGCGCCGCTCCCGGCACCGTGCCGAGACCCGAGGGCTGCGGGGGGACGGGGCAGAGGGAGCAGGGAGCGGGGCCGGGGCTGCCCGGAGCTCTGCGGGGGGGGGCAGTCACCGTGAGCTAGGGGGCGGCGGGCGGCGCTGGGGTTGGGTCGGGTGGGGAAGGGTGTTATACTCTGGTTTCTCTTCAGATCGTATAAATCTTTCGCCTTTTACTAAAGATTTCCGTGGAGAGGAACAAGCACGAGTGTCGTGGAATTTTTTGAGGCTCTGCTTCGGCAGAGCTACCCGTACTTGGTCAAAAATAGAACTCTGGTATTCGTTTGTATCTTTGGGATACACCCGGGGTTTGACTGATGTGCGCAGCTTTCCCCGCAGCCCTGCAGCTGCTGCCGGCCCTGCTGCCCCTCCGTGTCCGCCCGGCCCTGCTGGCGGCGCTGGTGGCCGCGCTGACGCCTCCCGGGCACCCAGCGCTCGCCTCCCGCAGCGAGAGCACCGCAGGTAACAGTGCCCCCGGCTGGGGCTGCCCGCACCTGCAGAGATCTGCTGAGGGTGGCAGCTCCGGCCTGGCCCCCAGCGGGCTGCAGTGGGCTCTGCGGGTGTGCCCTACACAGCCACAGGCCTTCCCTGAGGAGAAATCCTCTTTTTCGTGTTACCCTGTCCCCTCCCTTCTCACACCTCAGGACTGTTCCCAAGCAGCCTTCTCACTTGGTTCATTTTCCTCCTGCAGACCCAAACGCGCTGTGCCCAAGGGAGCCGATGCTGGCGTACATTAAGCAGGCAGCTGCTGCAAAAGCCATTGGGTAAGAGACTTTGCAGCAAACCCCACAGGAGCATGAAAAAGACTTTAGGGAAGCATCTTCCTTTGAATAGGAATGGACTGGGACATGTTCCTCCAGGGAGCATTCCCCTCTGGCACTGCTCTCTGGCTGGACACCCCAGCTCTGCCAAGCCCTGTTCTAGGCTGTTGGGAGATGAGTGTGTTCAGGGCAGAGCTGCTGCCTGAAGGTAGCAGTGCTCAGACCCTCCCTGCTACTGACACTGGACTGGGTTTTGTTTTTTATTTTTTTATAGGGAGATGTGGAGTCCTTTCAGCTCTGGCCCTGTCTGCTGTCACAATGTCCCCTTTATGGCTGGGCCTGGATGCAATGTGTGTGTGTCCTTCCACAGCACAGGGCTGAGGGGTGCTGTATTGCTCAAGACCACCATATTCTCCACATAGCTGTGAGCCACAAGTAATTAAATGTTATTTAACATCAGCTGCCCAGTGGAAGAATCTAGTGCTTATGAGTGACTGCAGAATCCTTAAATTCAGCCATTTGTGCTAAAGTTTGTGCATTCACTGTGAATTTCTTGCGGTGTCCACAAGATAGTGCTATAAGAACACTTTTTCTGCAAAAGTAGATGACAGGGGAAAAAAAGGTTTTCCTGCATAGGCAGGTGAACTTAGTGGGTACAGAGACACACTGGAGCATCTTCCGGGGTCATGCTCACAGAAGCAATAACATTGGTGGTATTTCTGCTTTGAGTCCTGGGTTCTTTATGGTCATGCAGGAAACGTTCTAGAATTTAATACACACTAGGAAGCTCCTGACAATAATTAAACAGCTGGTTTGTAGCAAGAATATGTTAAATGATTGACAATCTATGTAGAGCCAACTGTTTATTTTTATTTTGCTTGTTTGTTTTCCTGTCTTCTGCCCATCATTGCCTCTAGGGCAGGGTAGAAACAGGAACATGTCAGTTTTCCATTGGGGTCACACCAGGTCTGCACCAAGAGGGCCAGACCCAATTTGTTGTGTGCCCCTTCCCCTGTACAGGGCAGGGACTGACGGCCTGTCTTATTGCAGCATATTAGCCAAGGAGTCAGTAGAAGTGGCTGAAGAGCTGATCCAGCTGAACGTGGTGCATGGCCTGATGGTCGCTGTGGGGAACACGGAACATATGCCCAGCCAGAGACACGGCAGCATCTCCCTGAAGGTGAGTGTGATGGTGTGTGGTGGAGGCCAGTGTAACACCGAGTCTCTCCCCTGACCACTCGAACAGAAAGGCTCCCTGCATCGTGGGCTTTCTTTTTTTTTCTGAGTACAGCAGACACAGTCTTATTCACAAAGGCAGGAGTGGCACTTCCTTCAGGCAGTAGCAGTGCTTCCTGTCCCATATGCCAATCACCAAAAAGAAGGTGCTGAGAAGCCAGCGTTGGCCCTCACACCTCTGTTCTAAGCAGCAGCTTGCCCTGAGTAGCAAGCACAGAGCTCACAGGCTAAACAAGGCAGTTTGCTTAGAGCTAGACACTAGCACAGAAGTATAAGCAGCATATTTTGTCCTGTTGGTGCTGCATAAAGAGCCACCTCAGCACAACTCTGCCTACATAACAGTCACAGGTGATGGCTGGGAAGAGGAAGGACCATGCTGCTAGACAGCAAGGGGCTAAATGAGGGACAACTGAGAATCAGGCTACTCAGGATGAAAAGGGGGTTACAAACCACTTAAGTTCATGAAGTGCTGCTAAAGGAGGTGGCTCAGGGAATAACTGTCACGTAACATAGTGATCTAGAGCTGCATCGTACATGTACCAACTCTAACTCTGTTCTGTTGCAGTACTTTGTCCATACATTTCCCTTTGTGGAGGAGCACATGAAGAAGGCAGTAGGGGACACACTTTTCCAGCTCTTTATGGTAAGCATGCCTTTCTTACAGGTTTCAGTGGCCCTTAGAGCTCAGTCTGTTTTCCATGGGTGTAGAGACTGGACTTTTAAAAAAGAATCCAGTCTTCAATAATATTTCAGAAAAGCCTACCCTTTGGAAAGTGTTTACCTTCAGGCTGTGTTCAGGAAGATAATTGCTCTGACTCCTTGCTCTCTCAGACTTGTAACAGTGGGAATTTGGTGTCAGAATGAGGCATGAGGTGACTTGAGCTCCTCCCAACCAGGTCACTCCTGAGTTTGGCTCCTGGGGTGCAGTACATAGCACTTGGGCTCTGCCTGCATCATACTACAAGTCATCATAACACTATCATGACCTCTTCCAGGACAGTCCTGAGACCTGGTACACAAAAATGAATCGAGCCCAGGCTGAAGAACTGGCCTCCAGTATACCTGACATCCCTAAAGACATGGGAAGGAAGCAGTCCACAGAAGGTATGTACAAGGCTGGGGGCACAGTCACTTCTCCAGCAACACTCCCCCCTTACACTAACATCTATCACAGATTACTCACATTGTTGGAAAGCTGCTGAACATGTTATTTTATGTGGCATGTTAACTATTTCCCACGTGGAAGATACATGTGAAGTAAAAGCCTGGGGCTACCTTTGAAGCCTAACTGAACTCCATAGGTACAGAGGAGGCACAGGGCCCTTCCCATTTTCCTGCTACCAAAAGGGCAGAGCCACACACTACAACCTGTTGGGCTTTGCTTAGTACAGGAGACTGGTTTAGAGGCTCCCCCCCCCCGCCACACTAGGCAAGATCTACCCAGCAGGATCTCTATTAAGAAACAACATTTATTTTAAATGATTTTTATGCAAACATTACAAGAGTAAAGACTTTAAAAAGAAGGCTGATTTCTTGGAGGAAGCTTTCTCCACAACACCAACAAGTCTTTAGGAACAATTAGACTTTAGCAAAAAATCAGTAAGAAATATTTTATAAGATAGAAGTTACTTAAATACAGGAACATTTATTTATCAAGTTTCTTAAAATACTGATTTTTTACAATCACATAGTCGGTTTTCTTCCTAGAAGAGACTTGCAAAAGTTTCAAACACATCTGGACCAAAAGTTATATGTACACCAGAAAGTTATACATTTATCTAGTTCTATCAGAGGAGACCATTGTCACTAACAAAGGACCAGATGTCAGACATATCTAACACACTCTCAGGCCCCCCTCCCCAAGCCTTGCAGGCGTGGTTTCTAGCAGGGTCTCTGCAGAGTCCCCTGATACCAGGCCATGAAGAGAGGCTGCCACATTCACTGCCCTCAGGCACACCAGACCTGCAGACACCCTGCTGCATTTGAAATAGGAGTTACTCAAACCACTGACAAACATGCAAGACATACAGAAGACTGCTTGTGAACCAGGTTTTGCTGTATTTACTGAGGCCTCTGCTTGTTCATCTGTTTGCTGGCTTGCTCCTCCAGCTGCATGGCGACCACCAGGGCATCCAATGTTTCTGTAATGGAAGACAGCATTAGCAGGGGGACTGACCTGAGGGCTGAATTCTCCAGCCCAGCTGTTCTTTTCAGCTCAGCTGCTGCCATCTGCAAGGGCTACAGAGGCAAGTGCACTGTGCAAAAACAGCTCAGCCAACATCAGATCCCCAGCATCACATCCTGCTGGATCTCACAAAGCTTGTAAGCTGATAGATATTGGATAGATATTAAGGCCCAATATCCATGAAAACAAAAGTGGAAATAGTAGACATACCCCTACAAATGCCTATGGTATCGGCATCTATTTCTCAGGTGCCTGTTTTTTGGGCAAGGCAAGAGATAAGCTATGTCTGTTTTATTCATTGGTTACATCAACTCTTCTTAGTGGGTATAGCATTATTCTCAAGAGCGGGCAGTTTTATATGGCATTGAAAGTGGAAGATATTTTCAAAGTAAGTTTTGGCTAGTACAGACGATAGGACATTTCAGGTCTGATGCTGTGATCTCCTAGCAAAGTGCTCAGAACTATCAGCAGTGCAGAAGGACTGAGTACTCAACACCACCACCACTCCCAGATAAGCAAGCTGATGTTATTTCAGATCTTCAAGAGAAAAAAAGATTAGTGACACTGCTATTTAGAAACTCTTGAGTAGGCACTATCTCAAGAAGCATTAACATACCTCTGACACTAAGGAAATTTCTTGAGCTCTCCTCTACGAAGTACTTTGCTCTGCTCACAAAGGTCTCAAGATCATAGTCTGGTTGCTCTGTGATTCCCAAGAGGTAGTCAAGTTCAGTCGTCATTTTCTGTATTTACAAGAAAGACCATGAAGAGAAATCAGAGAAGTCAGCTTTCTGAAAATTCAATGAGTTGCTTTGAATATGGCACACCAGAGCAGAGCTGAGCTTTGACAGCCCAGTATCAGTTGGTGCAAGCAGAGCTTGCTAGCTGGAGGGGAGGGGGACTGGCTGGCCACAAGCACTGGAATTCCACAGTTAAACCAGTTGAGCAGGAAGCCAGAGGGAAAAGCTGGCACTGAGGAAAAGGTAACACCACTGACAGCATCTTTCATTACAGCCCACAGCCTGCCCAGTAGCCCTAGGCGCAGACAAGGCAAGTTCCTGTCAACATAGAGAAGGCAGCTTAGGCTGGGCTTGCCTCTTCCACCTACCTGTCTCAGTTCTCTAAGCTGTTCTATAACCTTCTCCTCCCGTTCACCAATCTGAGTGACAGCCTCACGGAAATGGAACATGTGGGGAGATATATCTTCCTCCTCATCCTTGGAGAGCTGCAAGAAACAGCTCAAGTAAGAACAGCAGATTGTTTTCAACAACTTCAAGCTTTGAGATTTGTTCAGCCCACTGCCCACACGTACATTGTGTTGAAGAGCTGAGCTTTCTCCACTGATCTCCGCTTCCTCGTCCTCAATCTCCATGTGATTCTGTGTTTCACCACCTCCATTATGAGGGCTGAGCTCTTTCACTCTGCAACAAGATTTACCACTCAGTCTTTCAGCAATTGCAGAGCTACAGCATCACAAAACAGCTACTGCAATCCGTTTGTGCTCAGCACTGACTTCATTGATTAAAAAAAATCCACATTACCACACCTGGAGCAAGCTTTCATGGACAAACTCCAGAGGGCTGTGGGAAGCAAAGCCAAGAGATGTGTCTTTACATCCAGCCTAGCCACATCAATTTAGGACTTCTCCACAAGAGAAGCGTTCCAAGTACACAATACTAATTGCCAGCAAAGCCTTTCACACATACACAGGCTATCTTCCACATGTCGGCTTGGTTTGTTGTGACCAATTATGAGGACTTTGTATGGAAAGAAAAGGAATAAGGCTGATCCCCACCCCTCCCATAGAGACCCTCCATGCCAGAATAGGCCTATAAGGATAAAAATCATATCTGAGGACACAGAGCTAGAGGTAGAGGTCAGGCATCAGCTAGGTACTTTTTCTAGTTACTAATGTCAGCTTTATATTTCCAGTTCCAGCTTACACACCCCCTTTATAGCTTGAACTTGCCTTGTACACTAGCTAGGAATCCAATGTGTACAACTGAAGACTAGCATCTTACTGAAGCACACCATAAGTCAGATGTTGCATTTTGTCGTGTACTTTCAGGTGATTAGGAATGACTGTCCACCAGAAAAAGAACTTCAATCCAGAACAAAATCTGGAAACCTGTCAAGATCCCTAGTGCTCCTGAATGCTTGTGGCTTGAATTAGCAGACACCTTTCAAAGGCTGGAAAGGAAAGAACCAAGCAGCCTTTTGCAAACCAAACAATGGAAAGCTACCAAATCTGAAGTGTGGAAGTGTCATCTTGTTAACGTACGACAGAAGTCATAGGCTCTGCAGCCACAGCACACAGATCCACACAACACAGCATCAGCAACAAAAAATTCAAGCACCACTGACCCTGGTGAAAAAGGGAAAGGCTTAGCTGTTTCCTTAGCTGTTGAGTTTAGACTTAATACAGGCTGCTCTCCCTGTAGCTGTAGTCTGTCCTTTTTTGCTTGTCACCCACCAGAGAGGTGTAAGGGCACATAAAGGCTCTCTGCTCTGCACAGCAGTTCCAGGTTTCAGCAAGACCCCCTTGTGAATCTTAAGTCTCAGTGCTTATAAATCTGTTGTGCACTGCAGGTACCCAAAGCCCAACCACGGAGCATTCAAAATCCACATTCACACCATTTGCTGCAAGGCACATGAGTTCTCCAGATTCTTTAGATTTCACCCAAAATCTCCTTAGTGTCATACCCTATTAGCTTCTATTAAAGTCCATCAAACACACCTACTGTCCTTCTGCATCAGTGTAGGGTCACATCAGGGAAACATTCTTAGCACACACATAGGGGACCCTGCATAGAATACTACAAGAAGTAAAGTCATGGAGGTAACCATTCAGGATGTGCTGCTAACAGGGTAAACTCCCTACAAAAAACAAGGTGGTCTGAAGTCTTATATAAAACACTCCTCTGAGTAAAAGAGAGTTATGGCTTTATACAACCTCTATTATCCCCCCCATGATAGTTTCTGAAGACAGCTTTAAGATTATTCGCTCCCAGCAAATGTAACCTCCAAATTGTCATCACAGGTAATGACACCAAGAGAACTTTTGATCAGTATGAAAGCAGCCAAAACACTTTCTGCAACAAGAGTAGAATCCCCAAGCCAGGAAGGCCATTACCTGTCAGCGTATCTCAGTGTGTTTAAGGTGTACTCGCATGAACTCATGCCTGGAGAAATCATTGCTATCTGCAAACAGAACAGAAAGCCACAGTGAGTCCCACGTCTCAGAGCTCACCAGTTGTTGGTCTCAGTTGCTGTGGGTGAGGTAAGGAGAAAAATTGCAAGACTTTTTTTGCAGAGAACTGAAGCTTTGTGACTTCCAACTCCCCTCCCCTTAGAAAGGGAGCATGCAGCTATCTGGACAAATTGCAGAGATCACAAGCAGTGAGTGGGTTCAGCTGTGCCACGCACATACTCACCATACAGGTTCTTGAGTTAGTTCCTATGAAGGAGTCTCTCAGCACCTGGGTCAGCTTGCTTTCCCGGAAGGGGGTATGAGATTTGTTCTGGCCTAGAGCTCGGATACATTCCTAAGAAGAGACAAATCATGAATGCAGTCGCTGCATCTCTTCTCAAACAGCTCTGCAAGCTACAGCCACCAACTGCTAGTAAACCCAACAGGCTGGACAATGGTCATCTCCATTGCTCTGTATGTGCTTCATAGCCTTTTAAATAGACTCCACATACTTGACTGTCAAAAAGATACGTGGTATATCCACCATACATTCAATAAAAATTTGAACGAAGCTTGAAATGGGTGTCTGGCAAAACTACACTGCCTTCCTGGGAACATTATAAGTGGAAGTATACACATGTTCATGGTTATTAAAATACAAAGCTGGGATTCCTTTAGCTGTTCTTTTCCCTTGCACTAGAAAGAAACAGCAGATAACCCCAGAGGAAAACAGAATCCATGTGCTGAGTAGTACCATTTGCTCCTTGAGTTATAGCTCACCTTCAAAGCTAGCAGGCTTTTATTGATTTCTGCCCCTTCCATTCGTGTCTGCCTGTCAGCACTAGATGTGTCCGCACCCCTCTCATTTCCTGCCAGATCCACCAAGGAAAATTTGCCAAGCATCTTCCCTCTTCGGCGCAGTATGATTTGGAAGCAGGCATGTGACCGTGAAGAGCTAGCATTTGCAAAAGTTTGTCCCGATGTCCTACAACAAAGAAGCAAACAAGTGTTAGAACTGTGTCACAGAAGACTCTGAGGTCCCGACAGCACTAGACCTGCAGCCAGTTCGGTTGTTTAACCCACACATTAATACCTCAAGATTGCATGAAATAAAGAATCACTTCTCATATCAAGCTGCCTGGCTCAACTTAACCAGCCTGCACTAGAATATTTTTCTGACTGCTAATACCTTGTATGCATTTGAAGCTAGAAGAAATACCTTGAGCACAGCATCTTCCTGCCACAGAGCAGACCACATGTCATTCTCCTAATGCTATCACACGGTAAGCTCCACCAAGCTTCCTCCACTAAACAACATTAGCTGTGCTAGCACATTACAGGCATGGTAAATCCCTTTCCCCAGCCAAGCTGGCTTGCTGGTTAACCTCTGCACCTGCTCTGTCACTGCAAGAGATTGGAGTCTGATGTACCATAAACCTCACTGTGACCTTCATCATCATTTATACCCTGCAAGGGCTGGCAGGTTTGCTGCCCCACCTACATCCCTGCTCCTAGGGGAAAATATAAGGAGGCTGTCCTTAAAAATTGCTGGGGGAGGTAGGAGTCTGAAATGTTAGTTCTTGGCTGAAATGTCATTCTGCTGTGCATGCTTCTTTAGCTAAATGAGCTTTCAGGATGCACGTGCAACGTAATACTGCAGCCAAGGAGTTCTCATTTGCCAAGTAATATTTCCCTAACAGCTGCACCTTATTAGACAGGTAAGACTTGCCGATACAGAATTCAGCCCCGATTAAAGACAAGCCAGTACAACAGCAGAGATACCCCAACTGCAGCTGGCCTGCCAAGATGAGCAGCCAAGCCTACAGCTGTCCCTCAGCACCTTCTCTCAGGGACCCTTTAGAGATCCCCAAATGACATGAAGCATTTTTGCTGTTACAGGAACAACTCATCTGGCCTGCAGTTAAGACCAAGTATTTTTGCAGCTATAGCTTGATGCCATCTGCTCTTCCTCGATCTTACAAGCCCACAGGGAACTACATATGTTCCTGTAAACTACTTCTAGGAAATAGGCATTGGCACCAGGCAGCCATCTCAGCTGAGCTGTTTCTCTCTTCAGAAGAGATGTGAGGACATGTGGCCAACTATGCAAGGAAGGCTAAACCCATCCCTGCCAGTCCTTTGTTCTGTAACCCTCTTGTTTTCACACACAGGTGTGGATCAGTGCCTGTCTGTTAGTGGGTACAACAGCCTCCTCTTTGAAATCTCCAAGCCCTGGGCTACAGTCACATTTTTTGCAGATACAGAGGTACAACAGGACATGGACTTTTCTTATTGTTTTAAGGCATCAAACCTGCATGCACTGCCCATCTCAATCATTCTAATGACATCTTCAGCACAGCTGACTTGTCTCTCTTGAAGGCCAACCACCTGGACCTGCTGCTTGCCATCCTCCAGGACTCGAAGCTTTGCCTTCTTATTCAAGAGATCAAACACCTATATTCAGGCAACAAAACCAAGACAAGTCTGAATAACTCTCCTTGAGAAAGAGATTTGAGACTATAAAGACAGCACAGAGTAAGCAGAGAACTATATAGGAACAGCACATTTAACGTAGTCTTCCAATTCAATTCCAAACATGCCAAGAACAGTAGAGTACATAGAACTATTTAAACTATAAAGTTTCATTCCTCTGTTTATCAAATATGCAGTCACAGAAGTCATGCTAGGATTTATTTATTTTATTAATATAAAAGTCTTACCTTTCCATTGTATATTTCAAAGAAAGTCACATAGACTTCCAGGTCCTGACTTCTGTACCTGGGCTGGTTTAGAAGAAGGAAGACATCTTGTGCTAGTGAGGAAAGACAGGAGTTTACTTAGCTACATTAAAACATACCCTAGCTGCTACTTGAATTGCTTTTGAATATTGCTTAGCCATAATGTAGTGCTCCTGGCAGCTGAATGATGGCTATCCCAAGAAAATGCTTGGTTTCTACTGTTAATATTACTTGCAGACAGCAATGCTAACTGATCCAGTAAGATCAGTAAAAGCAAATACTGTCCCCCTTGCTGGTCTGGGAGAAAATTATGATCTGCTATTGCTTTGGACAAGTTTGCAAGAGTCAAGCATTTGTTTGAAGCTCTTCCTGTGGAGAATCTGGAAGACACCTCTCTGAGCATCAGCATTGCTGCTGGAGACAATTTAGCAGATTAGTTGGGCCTTTGTTTGAATCGAGTTCAGTCTCTCACAAACAGACTTCACACTTTGATCTGAAAAGCAGACTTTCCTTCAGAGACAGTCATAATTGATTCAGGGACTAGCAAAGAGTTAGCAAAGAGTTGCTTGTTTCAACTGCTTTGCTACACAGATAGTTTCACAAAATGCTCTTCTGTAGGGAAAGTACAAGAGGTCAGGGTTCGTGGTGCTTTCTAGGGATTGTATCAAGGAGCGGTTTACAAGATATTCTCAGAAACAGGTGCTTTATGTGTGCTTTTTTTTTTTTTTTACATCTAGTGCTTAAATGAAAAAAATCAGATTTGTATGCTTTCTGTATAAAAAGCTTTATATCAGAAATGGATAGTGTTCTGTTGCATTCAAGTCAGGCTATTTCCAAGCACCATCCTTAGGCTGATACAAAAGCAAAGCAGAACTAATCAAAATCAGATGTTTCAGCCCAACAAGTGTCAAACTAGAAGATACGTCACCTATCTCAAAAGTAAATCTTTTCTGACAAGTGTTAAAAAGCAGGTGGATCTAGAAAACTAGATGTTGGATGGAAAATACAGTTTGTGAAACAGAAAAACTAATCCCATCTCCTGCAACAAACACCGCCACTTATTAATGAAAACTTATGTATCTTTTCCCAGAAAAAAAAAAGTATCCATACAAAAACAAACCTTATCTATTTAAGGAAAGCATGCACTAATTTAATTTTCATATCTAAAGAATCAACTTACATGCAAAAGCATATATGCCCTTCGAGGAATTCTGTGCTCTCCCCGAAAAGTCTCCACCCATAGTCTGTGAAGAGAAAAGGCCATCAAAAGTGAGATATGGCACAAGAGCCAGTCAGGCTACCTGATTATAGTACTGAGAACATACTTGGAAGTAATCATGTATATGATAACTGATGTCAGTGAGGTGATTGCAGCAGTACAATTAAAGTCGGTTTTCTACTTCCCTATCAGTTCAGAGAAGAGATTTGGACTATTCAAAGTGTCAGCTAAACGCCTGTAAGGCTCTGCAGTGCTAACTACTTCACAGGAATTCGGTGCAGTTATTCCTCCTAGGGGAAATGCAAGTGCAACTGGATAGCCTCTGGCCAGAGCAGAGACTCATTTGTTTGGAAATAAGTTTAGTACCATTTTCACCATGACTTGCAAAAACTCATGTGTGATATCAAAATGAATCAACCCTGTGCACCAAGCTTCTTCCTTTACCTTCTTTGACAGGTACCTTTAATCCTCACAGAATTTTTACTTGGTGCTATCTCAGTGAATCATTTAAAACACATCTCAATCCCATGATATATTCTCAATCTACTAGAGTTTAATATGCAACATTCCAGTCTCAAGGTGCAGCTATTGTCCTTGCACTACTTATGTGCCCTAGGATCAGGAAGAGGAAGTAATTAAGAAATGGAAGTAATCAGGAAATTTGAATGCCTTACAGTTGAATGATGCTCAGATGAGCAGGTTTGTGTGTGCATTTTAGTGCAATGAAGACAGCCATATCCAAATCTCTACAGTGCTTCCTTTTGGGTTAATGGAGGAGATAAATAGTTGACTAAGTAATAGTGATAGGAGAACCTAGCCTAAAAACTTTGCCTCTAACACTTGAATGACAGCACCTGTCTTTATCATTTAAGCTGGTTAGCTAGCAAAGTCCAGTCCACATCACCTTGGTCTGACCTAAAGGCTTACTTGCAGAGCAAGAAGACCATGGATTTGGCTCCACTATCATAGTGTAAAGGCAGAGAATTTCCATTTTCCTTCCCTTTAGTTTATAGAAGAGGAAAAAGACAACCCAGTTGCTGAAAATTCTCTGAGGCAGAATACACAATTGCCAGTTCTCTTGAAACTGCAGGTGGTGGGCTGGAAGGAGTGGTTAGAAAGTGAACACAGTAATTTCCACCACTTCACAATACCAGATCATTTAAGCATTCATGTGCAACAAATAAGCAGCATTTTCTTACATAACCACTAAGGTCTTTGGAATGTCTCCAAACTCAAAATACAATACAGACAATAGCCTTTGTCTCAGATGTAGGCTAATAGCCCTAATTTGCAAAGTTGGGGCAGCAACAGCAGTTCAAGGCAAGGAATAGCTATGGCTCTGTCACTAATACGTCAGGATATCATCCTTGGGTCTTTAAAAAAGAACTATGGGATAAATTTAGCATGACTTTACTCACAACTTCAGAGGAAAGCCACTAACACTTCTAACTACAGAAATACAGAAAAAGAGGATTAACAACTGGAACTGTTATCTTTTTAAGAAAATAAAGCAAGATTTGAGCTCCTTTTACAATCCTGTAACATCAAGGAACTTCAACATTATCTAAAGCTAGAAGATTGGATACTTTGGAGAAAAACTTACATGTGTCTTGCCACTGCCTGTCTGGCCATATGCGAAACATGTCGCTCTTCCACCCTCAAAGATGGTCTGTACAAGAGGCCTAGCAGTGAACCTGGATATTCAGAAGGTAAAAAACAGTTAAAGGCAAGCAGTTCACATCCTGCTCTATTAATTTTCCTAAAGAAACTAATTTCTTTTTTTTTTTTTGCGTAAGGCCACACCAAAACTAAACTTTTCAGTCTTTTGGATTCCTCCAAAAATAATTTTCATATTTATTGCAGGCAGCAGTTTCTTTAAACTAGGCTGTCATCTAGCCATAGCTCTGTGCTATCTTGAAAGTCATTCCAACAAGAGGAAAGCATTACCTGTACACCATTTCATTAGAAGCCAGTTCATCAAATGAGAAGTCAAATCTGAATGCTTGGGTTTCAAGGTATTTTGTTAGATCCACTTTCTGCTTTGGCTCATGGACCAGCAGGACACATTTGCTTGGAACAGTAATCACATCACATTCCTTCTTCAGAATTTCTGTTGGTGGAAGAGACCCTCATATTTAACATGAATAATCAATGTCAAACTGCTCCAAAGTCAGATCTGCTTTGTCAGAACACTCACCTTGTTTATTTAGAGGGCGCTTCCTGACACAGACACAAATCCTGTGTTCTTCTATCTAAAAGAAAGTTAAGAAAACAAATAATAATTACTTCCTAATTACACCTACTGAGTGTCACTGAGAAAGGTTCCGTGCTCCCTCACATTGACTTTTCAAAACACTGAGTTTCCTCTGGTACCGGTCAGGAGGAGACCCACTCATGGAGGAGTGTAAGTCTTAAAGTCCATTGAATGCACAAGCAACACTATGAACAATTTACTCCTGGGTAGCATTCTCAACATATTGCACAGAAATGCTCCTACGCTAAAAACAGTGTCCCAAATATTCTTTTTTTTTTTTAGGATCAATAACATGTTCAGTTCTTGGCCAGCTGTCCAGCACAATCTGTGACATTACTATTGCAACTAGAGTCAAATCCAGGTAAATTATCATTTTAATTTACCTCTAGAGGGTTTTTTGACCTGAAGTTCCTCACTGATGCAGTAAGTTTAGCTATTTGTGCAGCACAGCTGCACATCAGTTGGGTTTGAAAAGTGCCCGTTCCATTGGATGAAGCAGGAGGTAGGAGATGACAAGCTCAGCCCTGTCATGCAGGGACCTCTACACAAGCAGCTGGTTCTCAGCTCTGTCAGGTGCAAGTACACAAACTACCTCGTGTTCTATGCTAGCCAGCACCTACTCATGCTTGAACTTAAATGCTGTCATTTTTTCCACTGACTATAGCAAGGCTTTTGCTAGACAAAGACTACTTGTTCTCAGGAATTAACCAATGCCACCTCCGTAACTGCTGAGGTGAACCTGCTTTTTGTAGTTTGACCTCTACTTTTGCTCTTTCACTTTTTGACCTACTCTAAAATTACTCAATATACAACTTAGATATCTAACACATAGGGCAACTAGTCTGGTTTAACTTACTTATACCTACACCTACAAACCAAACTGCTATGTAATAGGCTCTGCCCTTTACAAGCTCTGAGAACTACTAATGTTACACACAAAGCATTGCATGATCATTTTCAAAGTGTAAACTCTTCACTAGTGCCATACACAAAGCAATGCGAGGCAGCTTAGCCCTAAATAGGAGAGGTAAGTGACCTTGCATTTACCACTGGGTGCCCTCAGGATCACAATATGCTCAGAGGATTTCCCAAGAGCTGTGATGCACTAATTTGCTCATCTGCTAAAACCATCAGTACAAAATAAAGAAGTCGAAGTGTCTGTGTGCTGCACTCTGCAGCCTCAGTATTTACGTACTGGGTCAGTTATAGATAGTGGCTGGCAGTCTAAAGTTGCTCTGAATTCCTTGATCATCCGTGCAAACTCCGAGTTTGGACAACTGCTGTCAAATTCCTGCATGAGAAAACAGACATGAAGGTAATTAACCCGTAACAGAAAAAAAGCCCCAGAGAACACCAAACACAACCAACTGAGAGTTAGAAAAGTATTCACTTGAAGGCCACAAGATTCAGAACATTCTGAAACTAGAATCAATCCATCCTTTGGCACAAATTGAAGAACAAAGTCTGTCCAAAATACATTTTGGTTTTAACTACCAGGTTGCATTACCTTATAGAATTTTCTCTTATTGGCATAGAGTACTCTACCTGTGCACGTTTTGTCCTGATTTCACTGATTTGAGCTCTCTTTTCTTCTCTCTTGTTTTTCATTTTCTCCATCTCTTTCACAATGTTAGATCTTCGCCGAACTAGATAAAATGAAAACACTTCCTTGGATTAAGTTTTCACCTTGTTTTAAGCATGATGTTTTACAAAAATGTCAAGGTTACTGACAGACTAGCCTAAGTTGTATAGGAAACAGTCATCTTCAGAAGAATGGTCGTTGATTTTTCAGGGTTTCTTTCCCAAAGCTGATCTACCTACCAGAAGCTGGTTAGCATGTCACACCATCACTCTAAGGGCAGCATTTCTGAGGAGACAACCACTATAACAGAATGATACATTTATAATAAAAATACTTAGGCAAAAAGAGTTTCTTAAGCCACCCTTTCAAATCATTCGTCTAGAAATATACGAAGCAGCAATTGCAGTGATGCACTTCTGACTGGTGAGCCAGTTCTTATCCACTGCTGCCAGGTACCTGGGCTCACTGGAGGGTTCATTCTAGCAGAAAGCAGATGATCCTCTGAATTTCCGTTTGTCAGTGTGGGTTCTGGAGCATAGCTCAGCCTGCTAGTCTTGGTACGGCCACCTGTGGAAAGAAGCCACACCAAAGACAATAACTGGAACCCAAAGATCAAGAACATTTCGTAATTTGCAAATCCTCACAGACCACAGCTATTCCTCAACTCCAATTCTGGATCAGGAAGGAGAACTTGCTAAAATGTATGTGCGAATTTTTTAAATTCTTCACTGATCACAAACTTTATTCAAAGCTACAAATCGATGCCACACCAACCAGGCAAGAAGTTAATATCAAACCTCTTATTTGAATGCCTTTGCAAAACTTAATACGCAAGGAATGCCCACAGCTATTCATGGGGTAGGTCTGGTAAAGATAAATAACTACAGATTCATTATTCAGGCAGGCTAAAGTCCTTACTTTACTCTACTGGTATAGGTAGAACTACAACCAGTGTAGCTGGAGCCTGTTGTCAGCACTATTAAGGCACTTGGCTTCCCACTCTAGCCCTGTAAATGCCACTTTATGCTGGTATGCAGATACCACATGCACCACAAGCACAGCTGCAGCTCTCGTTAACAAAGTACACCATCCTTCAACAACATAGTTTTCAGAGTCCTTTGAGAACCCCTTCAGGCAGAAGCCCTGGATGTTTACATTGTGGCCGAACTCCCCCTCTCTCATTTAATATATGAAGGGGTAGGGGTTGCTCCTCCCCCTAGATTTGCAGTTTACCTAATTAAATACATACAAAGCATGTTGCTTCTTATTAAGAATTCTCTGGGTTCTTTTTCCACTCACCAGGAACTGACAAATTGTTTCTTGTTTGTGTAGAAGTGCAGGGATCCACCATCTCATTTTCCTGGAGGCTGCACTGAGGTTCCGTGATGACAGACATCCTGGAGCGGCCACGCATAGCTTTGGAAAAACGAATTCAAGTTCAGCATCATGCAGACACTCCGACATTTGTAAGTAATCACTTACTCCAAGAAGTGCAGGTTGTACTTAAAAGAACCATTTTCAGACCTCTGGTGCATTACCAAAGCCTAGGATAAAGCACTACTGGAAAGGTAGGTGGGTGAGAAGTGACCACTACAGAAAAGCACACAGTTCATTCCAAATTTGCAGTTTCAATGAATTTCTTTCCAGATACCACTAAGGATTCACTAATATGGCAGTTCTGGAGCCTTGATACCTAGGAAGGAGGCAGTTACAACTCAGGGGACTGAGAAATCCTCTGAAGTTTCACACTCACAGGGCTACGAATTAACTGTGATGGTGACAGTATGAAAACCAAGGCTAATTTTGCTATACAGACTACAGAGCGGGTTATCTAGGGAAGCTCTAAGGAAAAGTCAGGATAAAAGAATTTCTTTTGCCTTCCACATCCAAAGGGAAAACTGGTCATGAGCCGGATCATGCCCACCATTACAACATCCAAACACAGATGGTGTGTGTAGCAGTGGCAGCTTGATGACACTAAATTCAGCTACAAGACAGACTACCTATAATTGCAACAGCAAACCTTCAAAAAGGGCCTTTCTGTAGGCAGTCTCCATTGCCTCATACCTAGTTACAGTTCTTTCACTGAGACAAATCACTCACCCAGGAAGCTTAGCAGGTGACAGGAACATACACCTCAACTGATTTGTCAAGAAAGCAAATCTGATATGAAAAAATAGAAGTGTGGTATGAAACCTAGAGCTACTCTCACCTCCACCTCCAGCAATCACAAGAATTTATCCAGAATTAATCACTATGATTTGAAAGGAAATTAGGTTTGTTTCACATCAAGGTTGAATTTCAATTCTGGATCAAATTCCTTACAACTGCGCCCACAAAATTCAGTGCTCATGTGTTAACTTTTTACCTGGATTCTTCTGCTCAGGTGCAGAGACTTTAGGTGCCATTGTCGCAACTTTAGGAACAAAAAGAATCCATTTCATTATACACAGACATGGTATTTCATTCCTTTTGCCACACATGCCCAGACACCTGATCTCATCATAAACTCAACAGCACTTTCTGCAAACAATAGTGGTCCTAAACAAGAATATTAGCTGCAGGATTTGCTGCATCTAAATGGGTTTGATTCAGATTGTTCTTGTGCACAAGAATATACAAAAACCTCTAAAGCTCTTACTGCTTCAGAGAACTTAGTATCTGTTTCTGAATTCATTCTGAAAGCACTGCTTTTGCTTTTCTTACTTCCCTGAGAGATGGAGACAGACGCCTCCTGATCTTCTTTAATTTGCTTTGCCTAAGAACTGAAACCTGAAGCCAACATTACCTTTTTGATTGGTGCAGCACAGAGTTTGCTACAGGACACGCATAGCCCGTGAGTGTCAAGGACTAACTGCAATAATAGGTAATATCTGATGAATACTGAAGTCACTACTTCCCTCTTGTACTGTGAGCAAGTCTTCAGGGACAAGACTCTGCTAGTAGCAAAGGCAACAGGCATGTCAGATTTGCCATTAGACTCCGTACTTAAGGGAAGCAGCAGCCTCTGCGAGGACATTTCTCCATCAGCCACTGACTGGATTAAAACACCTTTATTCTTCCATCTGGCTATCCAGCTCCATTAATCAGGTCTGTCTAGAGACAATCAGCACTTTACCACATCATTTTTCTTGCTGATTCACAAAATCTGTGGAGAGTTCTCTGCATTTGAAGATGATCAGAAAAACTTTTGACACATTAAGCTTCTCAGACTGTTCCTGCCTCTCAGATACAAGGGGATTTGTACTGTTGTCTTTTGATTCCAGTTTCCCTGTCTTGCATCACGTACAACAAAAAAGGCCAGACAAATGCAGCCATTCACAGCTCACGTAAAAGGGCAAGTTCTATCCAGCTGTGTACATTAAGAGTTAATAAATCTGCAACCCTTTGACCTCAGCATCACTCAAGTACATTACAAATAGACCTTTAATGCTGTCAACTCAAAAGCAAGAGTCAACTAAAGAGATAAAGTAAAAAACAATATGGGAGTTTCCTAATCCCAGCACCTCAAAAAAAAACAATTCCTTAGCAATCCCACACTTCCACACCTGTCTCCTCTTCTGGCTGTGCTCAAAACACTGTACTGACACTGAGTCACTGAGCTGTGGCACACCAGCTAGCATTTTGGCTGCCTAGTCTGAAATGTCTCCAGGAATAAAGCTCAAGTTATTGTCTAGAGGGACTATTTGAAGAGGAGACATCCATTTGACACTACTATTTCTTCCTTGCCCTTTCCATTCTCATTTTGACACCTTTTTGTCTTAATAACTGTCACTTACCTTTTGTTTTTTTGTGGCATTTGCAAAATCCCATACAAAACTTTAAACCTCACTGCAGCAGGAACTTCCTAGTGACATTTAAAGCAGCATCAAGGAATAACTACAGCAATACTGAAGAAAAGGGCAACGTGTCAACAAACCTGAGCTCACAGGAACAGGAGGGCAATTTGCTGGCAGAAGTTCTGCACTCAGGAGTCCAAAGTGTTGATATGAAGGGGTATGCTCTTACTAGCATTGCCTGAGCAAGCAGCGTTATGAGGCACTAAACTGGAATAATATGGCTACAATGGAGGATCAGCACTGTTTTGAAGAGGAAAAGAAATATTTTCTCACCTTCCCGCGGAGCAGGAATTTTTGAAAGGGTTGTTCTACGCTTCTGTTTCTGGAAAACAATGAGTGCCGTTAGTCATCACAGTAAGCCATGAATACCTAGCACAGCACTACACAAAACAACATTAATACAACAAGGATTTCTGACCAAAGCCTAATGGTGAGACAGAACGCAAAGCATGAGGTCTCTGACTTGTAAGGCTGCCAGTATCGTTTATAAACAGATCTGGTCTAAAGCATGCTGCTGCTGACATGTTAGCACCTTCGGAGAGACTAAAATGCTTACCTGTACAGTCACATTCTCTTGCAAAGGAAGGTTCTCTTTCACATCTGCAGCACGTAGTTCCTCTGTTAACTCAGGATTTATTGTTATCACATCATCAATATCAATCTGCAAGAGCAAAGGTAAAATATTGCTGCTACCACCTACAGCATTTTTACATGTTGCTTTTCAGTACAGGCAAACAAACCTGACTGACTGCTTGCCAAATGTTAAGTTAAAGCAGCCTTCTAGCTTCAAGGTCCTAGGCAATAGCTTATACCCCATTTGAAGAGTCTCATATGTCCAATAGTACTAGAAGAAACGTGCAAGTTATGCCATTTACCCTCATCTGCCAAACACCACGCAGCTCTGCAGGTGCCATAGAACACGTCTGAGGAGATAGGCAAAGCACATTTGGCATCAACTGCTTTAATCTCTTACAGCTAATCTTAGTAAATCTCCATGACTTCTGTGCTAGGAGAGCATTAAGAGTTTACTGCGTGACTGCGCTTACTGAAATAAACTTCAGAGAGCTACTTAGACCTCGGGAAACAAGGGATTCAGCATCTAATCCAAAAGTCAGTTCACCTGCATTTTCTCTGGCAATTGCAAGTGATTTTACCTAGGACCAGCTGCCACCTCCTGCCTGACCTTCCAGTGAAGTCATAATCCTGCCTCCGCAGCATTCCGCAGCGCCCAGACGCAGGGCAGCGACCATGGGGCAGGCAGCCAAGGGCAGGCACGAGCACAAAAGGCACCGCCTCGCTCGTTTCAGTTTTTCCAAACCTAACCCTGCAGAAGAGCTTGAAAGCACGTGGACACAAAAATAACTCCGGTGCCACAGCAGCTTGCACTGAAACTCACCTAACGTCAAAGCAATAACACAAGCACCACTTGAGGAAGTTATCCAGCTCTCAGTTAAATCTTAATTTACTTTGATGAAATAAGGGTCCATATAAAAAGAGTAAAAACACTCGTGTGATCCTATGGAGATACCACATTCTAACATAGGAGAAAAAAACGTAGAAATTTGATTTATATAAAATCTGTATGCATCTAATCAGATAAACTAATTCCCTCAGAAGCAAGTGTATGTGGATGGTATGATACACACTAGCAGCACGTAAGAAATGCTGCTTTTTGAACAGCCTCTTCAGAGGCCCTGCAGTACCTAAGTTCCCAGAGAAACTGCCAAGAACAGCGTGTTTGCTCATTCACCAAAGGAGAATTTAAGTGCCAGGCTTTCAGCTACAACCTCAATCCCCCCAGGGAAACACGGCAGTTCCACCAGCAGGGCCCCACGGCCTTTTCTCTACACTAACTGGGACATTTCAGACTGGCACTGGCCAAGAGTGATTCAAATCCAGCAGCGCCGTTGTCACTTGGACTCTAGCCCAAAACCGTGGTTTGCTCCCTGTCTGTTCTGAGACATTTCTCTGTGCAAGGTTCTCGTTGCAGAGAAAGAAAACTCAGTATCTCTAAGGAAGAGATAACGTTCCCTGAAAAGTAAAGTGCAGAGGAATCAGAGAGCAGGGCACTAAAAACACAGCTGGAGGCCTCTCAGCACGCTGTGCCCCAGAGAAAGGGGGATGAAGCTGCGTCACAGTTCAGACTTTGAGGGCTGTATGCTGGGTGTTACAAATCCCTCTGGGTCCACCAGGGCTGGCATTATAACACCAGGCTGTAAGCAATACACCTGAAAGCATCAAACAGCGCTGCATTTATTGCACAGCTACAAAGTCCTAAGGAAAGCTGGAAGGGCATTGCCAGAGGCACCAGAAGGCAGCAGATAACAGCAGAGCTGGGGCTGTGGGAGCACAGGAAGCCACCCAGCAGGGGCACAGACACACACACTGCATCCTACCTGGTGGCTGTAGGGCCAGGAGCCCTCTTGGCACCGCTCAGGTGTGGTCACAACCCCCCCACGCCTTACCTGGGGACGTTTATTTACAGATAACCCCTGCGATCAGCACAGCGGGGTTATCTGCGCCAGCCTGGACGAAGCATTAATCCACCTGAGGGCAGACCCAGCACGGCAGGAGCCGGCTGAGGCACAGACGGGACCGTTTTTGAGGTTTTTTGAGGAAAAACCCCACACAGCCTTACCTCCTTGCCCTTGACGGCGCCGCCCTCGGACCACTCCACGGCCACCAGGGACCTCTCCGCGTTCACCGTCCGCACCGTCGCCTTGTGGATCAGGCCTGCAAGGCAGCTCCGTGAGCCGGGGACCCCCGGGGACCCCCGGGGACCCCCGGGGACCCCCCCCACCCGTTCCCGGTGCCCCCCACGCCCCGCCGAGCCCCCTCGCACCGTTGCTGCGCTGGATGTTGAGGACGCGGCCGGGGCAGACGCGCTGGTACAGCCGGGGGTCCATGGCGGCGGTGGGGGCAGCGCCAGGCCGGGCCCGCCCAACCGACAACGATTTAAACGCCGCGCGCCCGGCGTGCCGCGGGGCCTCCCGGGAGGCGGAGTGCCGCGGGACTACAACTCCCGGCGTGCCCCGCGCGGGGCAGGGCATCATGGGAAGTGTAGTTCGGTGGGGGGGCATGGAGGCGCTGTGCGCATGCGCGGTGAGGTCGCTAGGGCAAGAGCTGAGATAGCGTGAGGGAAAGGCGGACGCTTAAAGGGTAGTGGAAAGGAGTAAGAGAAAATTGGGGTTAAAAAGCGGTTTTTTGTTCTATTTTTAACCAAGCATGGGTAGCCCTGCCGAAACAGAGCCTCAAAAAATTTCACGACACTCGTGCTTGTTCCTCTCCACGGAAATCTTTAGTAAAAGGCGAAAGATTTATACGATCTGAAGAGAAACCAGAGTATAACTCCCTTCCCCACCCGGCCCGGCCCCAGCGCCGCCCGCCGCCCCCCAGCTCACGGCGACCCCACCCCACCCCGCCTCCCCCCGGCCCTGCTCCCACCCAGCTCCTCCCCGCCCCTCAGCCCCGGTCCCGGCCCCGGCCGGCCCCGGGGAGCGGCGGAAACGGCACCGGAGCGGGACGGGGCGGGCGGCACCGCGCGGTGCACCATGGGTATGCAAATGAGCAGGGTCTGGGGGCGGGGCCTGCCGTGCTGGGTACTGGCAGTGCCTGTGCTGGGGGCTGGGGCAGGGGCTGGGAGTAGAGGGCCCCTGATTTTTGTTTTTTACTGATTTCGCACTGCTCACCCTGTTTTCCTTATCCATCCGCCCTATTTCGGGACAGCGGGACCTCCCCCTTACCTGCTTAACATACTCCCCGCTGCCATGCTGTACAGTGAATTTTGAACATGCAAGGTTAGGGAAACTTCCCACTGCAAAACCACCCTCTATTGCAAAACCACGTTGTTTCTCATGGAGGTGTCCATCTGCTGCAGGGCAGAACGGCCCTGGGAGGGAAGTGTTGGATGGCGAGGATGTCGTGCAGAGGGACCTGGGCAGGGCGGGCCAATGGGACTGGGCTTGACAAGGCTCAGCGCTGGGTGCTGCGCTTGGGGGCAACAACACCATGCAGCGATATGGGCTTGGGGCAGGGTAATTAAATCACAGAATCACAGAATTTCTAGGTTGGAAGAGACCTCAAGATCATCGAGTCCAACCTCTGACCTAACGCTAACAGTCCCCACTAAACCATTTCCCTAAGCTCTACATCTAAACATCTTTTGAAGACTTCCAGGGATGGTGACTCCACCACTTCCCTGGGCAGCCTGTTCTAATGCCTCACAACCCTTTCAGTGAAGAAGTTCTTCCTAACATCTAACCTAAAACTCCCCTGGCTCAACTTAAGCCCGTTCCCCCTCGTCCTGTCACCAGGCACGTGGGAGAACAGACCAACCCCCACCTCGCTACAGCCTCCCTTGAGGTACCTATAAAGAGCGATAAGGTCGCCCCTGAGCCTCCTCTTCTCCAGGCTGAACAAGCCCAGCTCCCTCAGCCGCTCCTCGTAGGACTTGTTCTCCAGGCCCCTCACCAGCTTCGTTGCCCTTCTCTGAACCCGCTCAAGCACCTCGATGTCCTTCTTGTAGCGAGGGGCCCAAAACTGAACACAGTACTCGAGGTGCGGCCTCACCAGAGCCGAGTACAGGGGGACGATCACCTCCCTAGCCCTGCTGGTCACACTGTTCCTGATACAAGCCAGGATGCTGTTGGCCTTCTTGGCCACCTGAGCATACTGGGGACTCATATATGGGTCAATACATCCGGTAAAGCACACAGGTTTCGCTCTATTTTTGACCAGGTATGGGTAGCTCTGCCGAAGCAGAGCCTCAAAAAATTCCACGACACTCGTGCTTGTTCCTCTCCACGGAAATCTTTAGTAAAAGGCGAAAGATTTATACGATCTGAAGAGAAACCAGAGTATAACGCCCTTTCCCACCCGGCCCAGCCCCATCACCGCTCTCCTCCCTCGAGCTCACGGCGACTCCCGTCTCTCTCACCTCCTCCCCGGTCCCGCTCCCCCCATCTTTTCTCCATCTTATAGCCCCGCTCTCGGCCCCAAACAGCCCCAAAAATCGTCGAAAACCGGACCGAATCCCTCAAAACCGTGCGGCGCCGCGCGGTGCACCACGGGTATGCAAATCACCCCCTGCCCTCTTCCATCCCAGCCGCCGCGTCGCCTAGCAACGCTGCCCGGCCGCGGCGCGATGACGTCACCGCCTCTCGCGAGAGCTCGCCGCGCCAAACCGTCCCGTGAGCCTCTGCGCCGCCTCTTTGCGCCGGGGCCGCACCATGGGTGAGTGGCGCCGCCGCCGGGCCCGGCCGCCATCCGCCGCCATCCGCCCGCTGCGCTGCCGCCGCCCGCCGCCATCCGTGCCGGGGGACAGCCGGGGGTGCCGCCGAGCCCCGCTGACCGCCATCGGGGGCGGCTGCGGCGGCGCCGAGGGGATGGCGGGGGGAGGAGGGGAGGGAGGCCGGGCCCAACATGGCGGCGGGGAGGGGGGGGGTGGCTGGTGGAGGGGGCCCTGTGGGTGAGGGGGTGGTGGGGAAGGGGCGGTAACCGGCAGGCAGCGCCTTTTGGGGGTCAGTTGGGGAAAAGGGGGTTGAGTGGGGGTGAACTCCATAGGGTCTGTCAGTCAGGTGCGGTGGGGATCCCTTCCCAGGGAGAGCCTGCAAAATCTTAGCATGAGGTACGTGTCACGGGGGGCTTAGCGGCGTGAGGTGGGCCCTGCCCACGGGGTCCTGCGAGTTAATTCACCAGGTTGCTTCCTGCAGAGGGCTGGGGTGGTCCCTGCAGTGCTGCTGGGAGGAGGGAGGATTCTGCAGATGTGCTGGGGGAGAACGTGTCGAGGTGGCTCTGAGTTTCAATGATGAAGCATCTCTAACTGCTGCATAAGGCTGAGTGCTCTGTGCGGATACCAACCTTGGAGAGCTGAGGACTCAGACCCTCCCCCAGCCATGGCTGGGTGGAATCCATGCCATCTTCTGACCGCGCTGCTCTCCATTCAGGTATCTCCCGGGACAACTGGCATAAGCGTCGCAAGACTGGGGGCAAGAGGAAGCCCTACCACAAGAAGAGGAAGTATGAGTTGGGGCGGCCGCCGGCCAACACTAAGGTGGGTGAGTTGGGGAGGATAGCCAGTTATTTTTATTAATTTTGTTTAATGATTGTGTGCTCTTAGGGGCTTAAAAATACATTGTTCTTTGTGAGAGATCATATATCTGTCACTGCTTTTATAAAAGATGACGTTTTTCTTTATGCCTGTGGGAAGTGGTGATAGGTTTTTGCAGTAAGAGGCAATTGGAGTGATGAAATTCTCACCTTAGGTGGATGCAGCAGACTGTTTTGGTCGCTTCCTGTATCTGCCGATGCTGGGGTTTGTCATAGTTACACTGACCACATTGCCTTCGGTTCGGAGTTTGGCTGGGCTCCTGTGTGCGTGCTGTGCAGCGCGCCAGCACCACCCTCACTGGGGTTTGTTTCTGATGTAGATCGGTCCGCGCCGAATTCACACAGTGAGGGTTCGTGGTGGCAACAAGAAATACCGTGCCCTTCGCCTGGACGTCGGCAACTTCTCCTGGGGATCCGAATGTAAGTACATTATAACCCTGGTGTGTTCAAAAAACCTTCCACACGCGTTGATCTCCGGTACAGCTACAGAGTAGAGGGGTGATGCGTGGCTTTCTAGGCTGATTTTGGGCACTCTGAACTTGGCAGAAGTGGATCTGAGGCTGCCTGCGTGGTGATGATAACTTTGACCTTATGTGGCCTTGGGAGACTTAAACGTCTGCTGGGTCCACGGTGATTGGAGTGTCATAGTTACACTGAGTGACACGCTCGTGCTGCCTGCCAGGCTGTGGGGGTTACAGAGGGGTGAAAAAGCAAAATATCTGCAGGTTCAGTCTTCACAAATGCAGCTTGTGTGCTACCCAGTTTATTGATGAACATCTCCTAAGAGGTGGTAGTCCTGTGCAAGACAGAAGGCTGAGGATTCTGAAAAAGGGCAGTCCCTGGCAATGTTACATGAGCACGTGCTTTTTAATTCCTCCTGCTTTGCTAAGCAAAAGCAGGCAGCACAGAAATGAGAGGACAGCCTGCAGTAATTCCACTGAGCGAGGTGGGTTTTGTTCTGGGAATTACAAAACAAAAACCATTCAGCTTGACCTCGGGCCCAGTCACTGTTACCCTGTAAGATCGCAGTAGGTTTCAGCAAGCAGTGTGGTGTGAGGCAGAAGACCCGTGCTTTCTTCTCACTGACTGATTGTCCCAGCTGGAAGAGAGCTGTCATTTGTAGGCAGTAACAGAAGTGAAGGGACTGAGCACATGTTGCAGAACAAACATGAGGTACACAAGTAAAGGGAATAAAACCCCTCCTGTACCTGGCCTTTGCATGCAGAAAGGGAATAAAACCCCTCCTGTACCTGGCCTTTGCATGCAGTGAGGACTCTATCTGCAGGGTTGGCAACTGCTAAACGCTCAAATCTAATAGCTTCAAATGTTTCAAGTGGGCCATGAAGGGCGAAAGCATCAGTTTCCTCTCTGTTTGCTCATCACCCCTCATCCTATGGAAATGATTTCTGCTAAGTGTTGCAGAGCAATCCTGTTCAACGAGGCTTACTCCAGTAATTCTAGGAGCTATGTTCAGCATCGAGCCCTGTGTATGGTGTTAGTTGGCATCTGCTGAGGTATCCTCAGGCCCAGGAATGTGGTTTTCTGCATTATTCAGTCGTCTTAGGGATGAGTTTCAGCGAGGCCGCAGTTTTTCATCTAGGTTGACTCTTTCCCCAGGTACAGGCTTCTGTCCTGGCAGCAGAAAGTTGGACTGCTGAGAGCTAGCTGCATCGTGCAGTTAAATTTAAGTCAGTGCCGGGGAAGCTGGAGGACTGATCGGGTGACGAGTGAGGTGATTTTAGGGTATGTGTGGGGTGCCGCCGACTGCGTTCTCAGTTGTCTGATCCCCGGGGCTTTGAGTACATTCTCTTCTTTTTGAAAGGCTGCACCCGCAAGACCAGGATCATCGATGTTGTCTACAACGCTTCCAACAACGAGCTGGTGCGGACGAAGACCCTGGTGAAGAACTGCATCGTTCTCGTCGACAGCACCCCGTACCGGCAGTGGTATGAAGCCCACTACGCCTTGCCCCTCGGACGCAAGAAGGGTGCCAAGCTGGTACGTGGGGGGCTGCTTGGAAGAGGGGAGGCTGCCCTGCGGGAGGAGTCTGGCTCTATTCGGGAGCACGGGGTTGTCTCTTGAGGCGTTGCACAAGGGCCTGCCCGTGGCTGCCTTCTAATGATGATACTTCTGTCCAGTTCTGCTGCTGAAGGAAGGGCGATGACACTTTGTGATGCTGAGGGAGGCTTTGCAGGCAGGCCCTGGTGCTGGGACAGCTCTGTCCCCTGATTAGAAGCTCGTGGATTGATGACTAAACTTTGCTTAAAGCATCTTCATCCAGACTCGCCGCCTCTAATTTTAAGATCCAAACCCCAGATTAAGCTATTTAAACACCTGTGTGCAGCGTTCAGCTTGGGGTTGTCTCCTTGCCTTACAAAATTAAGCACTCGTGAGCAGATCACTGTCAAGTTCAGAAGCGTGGGGAGAGCTCCTAACCTGTTTGCCAGGACTTGTGCCACGCCCAAGCGCTCTCCTGTCTGGAGAAGAAACAAGTACTCGATTTTTTTTGGAGGAGGGGCAATTCATTAGGGAAAGCTTTGCAGCTGCTGCTGTCTAGAGCGCATTCCCTGAGGGCGCCGTGCTGCGTTGTCACGGGTGACTGCAGTCAGCAGTGCTGGGTTGTTGGCCTCAGAAGTGACAAGCAGCACCCGGTTCTGTTAGGCGGAGGCGTTTGTAGCTCTGGAAGATGTGAGCTGGGAAGCACAACGCAGCGCTGGGTTTTCTTTGATGCTAGTGGGGCCTGCTCTTGCGGGAGGTGGCTGTGTGTTTAACCTTTCCCTCGCTTAATGCTACCTTTGCCTACTGTCTGGTTTCAGACTCCTGAAGAGGAGGAAATCCTGAACAAGAAGCGCTCAAAGAAGATCCAGAAGAAATACGACGAGCGAAAGAAGAATGCCAAGATAGCGAGTATCCTGGAGGAGCAGTTCCAGCAGGGAAAGCTGCTCGGTGAGTCCCCGGGGCCGTGGTGTGGGTGGGCGTAAGGGAGTCAGGGCGTGAGCAGGTTCCAGAGCAGGTACCTTAATTCTTGGGACCATTTCCCTGCAAGCTGTGATAAAACAAACTGTGATGGGAAAGCAGCGGGGGCGTTTCCCTGTTCTACTTACTTGCAGGGGTGCCTTCTGGGTGTAGGGTAGCTCCTATTTTACCTTCACTGGGCATAGCCCGGGCCTGGCAGGAGTAGGAGATCTGTTTCTGAGGCTTGAGTTGCTTCATGTCCCAGCTAGCGATGAGACTGGTGAATGAGCAGAGACCTGCAGGTGTGCTGTGTGTCAGGAAAAGCCCAGCCGTGCACGCAGTATTGCCAGTTGTGCTGTGAGCAGCTGAATGTTCTGAAGTCTTCTGGTGATGAGACCTTTGTCCAGTTCTGCTACTGAATTTGAGCGATGACAGTTTGGAGATCTGAAGAGGACTTCATTGTGGGCGCAGCCCAGCAGAGCGGGGTGGAGGGCAAGGTCTCCAGGGGGAGGAACTCGGGCCAGCACGGACGCTGGTGTCTGCTACGGAGCCTTGCTGCTTCGTGCTCCTGCAGAGACTGCAGGCAGTGCTCCTTCCACGTGCACGTACCGGGGTAACAAATTACTTAATGTAACCGAGTGACTTCTCCTTGCAGCTTGCATTGCCTCCAGACCCGGACAGTGTGGCCGAGCTGATGGCTACGTGTTGGAAGGCAAGGAATTAGAGTTCTACTTGAGGAAGATCAAGGCCAGAAAAGGCAAATGAAAACAAACTGTTCAGCTGAGAGAACCAATAAACAAAATCTACCAAAATGAGTGGGTGGCTTGCTTATTTGTGCCTGCAGGGGAGAGGGGGCTTGTGTAGCACCCCCAAAATGGGAAAGCAAGAAGGAGCTGCTGGAATCCACTGGGTGGAATCCACTTTTGTGCCTTTGGGCTGACGGAGCTCCCTGCCTTGTCCCGGAGCTGCTGGCTGTGGCTGTGGCTGCACTGCAAAGTGACCGGCTGGCCTCCCCCTGGCCTCCCTGGTCTCATCCCAGTGCAAGAGAAACCCCTTCTAGCAGAAGGGCCGGGCTCTCCCCGTGGCCTGCCCCTTTCGAAGGCTGGGTACAAGTTCCAGCTTCCTGCCCTGCTACTCGTGGGACTGCAAAATGTGGTGATGTTTTGGAGCACTTGATGATGACTAATTAAAATTAAATCAATGTAGCATCTAGTTCCTGAGTGCTCTGTGCTCTAAAGGCTGGTTTTGGAGTGGGGGCCACCCCAATGCTCGCCCACCCAGTGCCCGGTGTACACCCCTTGTACCCAACCTCGTTTTTGGCCCTGGTGGCAGCGCTGCCTGCAGGGTGCAACCAGGCACTCCTGGAGTCTCGAGGTGGGACCTGGCCGGGCGTGACGTTAGCACCAGCGTGTTCCTCTCCATGGTGATCCCGGGTAAACTTTCCCTGCTTTCTAGCAACGCCTGTTTCCAGAGAGGCAGGGTGGGCGCGATAAAGGGTGTTCGGGAGGGATGTGTCACGGCTGCTTCCTCCAGGCTTGTTTCTCCTCTGCTTGCCCTCTGCGGAGAGCAAACAGGATTCAGGGTGTTCCTGGGGGACTTTGTACGGAGGGAGAAACAGAAATCTGCCACGCTGGGGTAAGGGCAGGGGCTGTAAAGCCCTGACGAGCAGGATTGTGCCCAATTCATCAACGCATGGCGCTTAAATTGCGCTGGTGTCATTGCTCCGAAACCACGGCAGCCAAGGGCAACAGCCCGTGGGAACGGAGCTGGCACTGTCACCCTGCCGGAGGTGTGACATGGGAACGGGACAGGGTGGCAGCTGGCCAGGGGCGTGTGTGCCCTTCTGCTTAGCAGCAGCTGGCTCTGTCGCCTGGTCTAACACCCCGCGACTCCAGGAAAGAGCAAGCCTGAAAGCTGGAGCTGGCAGCAGCTTTATTGATACTGCGGGGACATCAGCACGGCGCTGAATGCCGTTGTCCTGTCCCTTGCTGGGTGTCTGGGCTGTCCCTGTCCCCTCTTGGTTCCTGGTAGCAGGGAGGGAGCGTGGCCATGCCAGTCAGTGGCATCACCACGCACACGAGCTGAATCCTGCAGTTTTGGGGCTAACAGCTGGCTTTGAATGCTGCCTGCCCAACCCCAAAACCACTGGGATCTCCCCACCAACCTGGCACGGGGCTGGGTGGAGAAAAACCGTGCAGGGGACTCAAAGGGGTGTCTGGGGAGGGGACAGGGTTGGGGGTGCCATTGGGGCACCCTCAGGGCTCCCAGCTCCCTGGCCGCTCAGCCCCAACACTCTCGCTGGACGGAGCCTTCACCAGGACCATCGGTGGCTCCTTCCTCCGAATTTTGGAGGCCTTTGGCGACTGGGGTCCCCCCAGGGGGCCACCTGGCGTGGGGGGCCCACTGCCCCGGCTCTCCTCATCCTCTGTCTCCTCCTCCTCGATGCGATCCACAGCCTCGGGGTCCTCGGGGTGCGGGGAGGGGAAGGCTCTCCGCAGGTGGGGGGTGGCTCGGCCGCCCCGGCCGAAATTTTTGATGCTGATGGCGGGGGAGGCGGCGGCGAGGAAGCGGCCGAGCAGGGGCGTCTGGATGCGCGGCATGCTCGGCGAGGCCTCCACCAGCTGGCTCTGCTCCGCATCCTCGCACATGCTGGGGGAGCACAGCGGGGCAATGGGGACAGCCACACGTCCCCAAGGCCCCCCCATGGCTTGGGGGCACCCAGGGTGCGCAGTGTGGGCAGGGACCCCCCCAAATCTCCAGCTGGGGGCTCCCGGCCGTGCCGTGCACTCACCGCATGTCGAAGGTGGAGCCCAGGAAGGAGGGCTTCAGGGTCTCGGCGGCGGTGGCCGTGGTGTAGGGGGGCTGAGCCGTGGACTCGTTCCAGTACTTGTCCTTGGCGGCTGGTGGCAGGTTCTGGTACATGTCATCCACCGAGAGCAGGGACACCTGGGGACGGGGGTGAGGACCTGGTGCATGCAGGTCCTGCTGCCAGCAGCAGCCTTAAAGGGGTTGGAAGGAGCCAGGGAGGCTCCGGGCTCATATCCTGGCTGCATTTGGGGTTTTCCTCATTTAAATGCTTCCCTGGGTGGTGGGGACGAGCAGCGGTGCCAGGCTGCTGAGTGTCCCTGGGGGGATGCTGACCCTGCCGGGGGGAGCAGCCACACGGGTGGGCAGGGGGCAGAGGGATGGGGTGCGCCTAGATGGGAATCTGCTTTGGACAAAGGCCAGGAGCAGGGCTGGGGGGGGACAGTCCCCATGGCCACGTTGCGGGGACGTCCCGATGCCCACCCAACACACGAGCAGCCGGGGGCAGCCCCCACCTGCAGGTTCCTGTCGATCAGCTTGTTGGTCTCGAAGTCGTCATCGTCCTCCCCAAAGGGGTTAATGATCTGCTCGGCAACCTGCGGAGGGAGGGGGCAGGTGGCACGGGGTCGGGGACAGGGACACCTTCATGGGACACCTTCACGGGACACCCACGGGGCACCTGAATCGGGCAGTGCCCTGCTGTGAGCAGCCTCCATCTGCTCGGTGGCCACCGTGACACGTCCCCAAGTGCCACCAGCTGCGACGTGTCCCGTGCCGTGCCAGGGACCGGGGACCCCCGGGCACCCCCCGGCCGTGCCTCACCTTCAGCCAGCCGGCGTAGAAGAAGAACTGCAGCAGGGTGGGGAGGGGCACGAACATGTCCAGATCCCCCTCCTGCCCCGGCTCCAGCGGCTCCAGGAACTGCCGCCCGATGAGGCAGAAGGCAAAGAAGGAGTACACGGCGATGGTGACCACCTGCGGGGACAGCGGTGGCAGCGAGGGGGGACGTGAGGCTGATAGAGCTCTGGCTGCTCAACGATGCTCTTGGGGGCTCCAGCCTAAATCCCAAAGCCGCCCCCGGAGGGGTGATCCCCCCCGTGCCACGCTCCCCATCCACCCTGAGCTCCTGCGCTGGCAGCACCGGGTGCAGGGCGGGCATAAAGCTCTTTTTCGGGGGGGTCGGGTCACCCACCTGCGTGTACACCAGCGGGATGCTGATCCAGTCGTAGTGGAACAGCATGCTGCACTTGGCCCGGTAGGCGTTCAGCTCCTGGCAGGGAGGACAAGGACGGGTTTTTCCCCGGGTGTCGTCCCCCCCCCGCCGCGGTGCCGTGCCCCCCGCGCTCCCGGCACCACTCACGTCCATCAGCAGGCGCAGGGCCACGTCGTCGCGGATGCGGCCGTCCCGCCGGGCCTGCGCCGCCAGGTTGGTGAACCACACGCAGGGCACCCAGTACTTGTTGAAGTCCGAGTGCAGGCTCTCGAACTTCTTGCGCTCGTCCTGCGTCATGAAGCCTGCGGCGGGGCGGGGGGCGAGCGGCAGGGGCTCAGCGCCGCGGACTCCCGGTGATGGGAAAGGGAGTTTTTGGGGACCCTTCCCAGGAGGAACGTGGGGTTTTGCAGGGTTTGGGGGGGCAGAAGGGTCATGGGTTTCTTTAGGGACACATGTAATGTCCCTGCAAGGTAATAAGCCCTCCACATCGGGGCTGGATGACACATATAGGTCCAGGATGCTTGCGACGGGACCCAGGGGCTGCCCCACTGCCACCCCTTAGAACACCCCAGGGTGACAGGGACACCACCGAGCTTCCCAGCTCTCTCACCCCATATTTCAAGCCGTGCCCCCCCCCAGGGTTTGCCCCCCTCACCCGCTTCCACCACGTGGTCCATGGTGGGGAAGCGCTTGAGCACCCTGGTGCTGACGGAGCGCAGGATGAGGACGGCCGAGAGGTTGGCGTAGCGGATCAGGGTGCGCCGCAGGATCCGACCCCGCTCGTCCTTGCCATGGACGTTGCTGGAGATGACGCACATCAGCTGGTCGGGGAGGGGGATGCTGGTGTACTGCGCCCACCACCGGTTCACGATCAGGGTGACGTAAAAACCTGCGTGGAGGTGGCACAAGGGGCTCTGAGCGGGGACGAGCCCTCACCAGGGGGACCTGATGGCTTCCCAGCGGGGACAGGTTGGGGATAAAGAGCACGTTGTCCTTCCCCTTGGACTGCTGTCCGCAGGGATGGAGCTGGGGACATCCCCAGTCCTGGAAGAGGGCCAGGGAGCTGTGCTCAGTGGTTTGGGGAGCTGAGTGCCACCCAGCCCCAAGCAATGGGGCAGTTTGGGCACGGGGGCAGGATGGGGCATCCCCGAGCTGTGAGGGAGCAGGAGAGGGACCCGTACCTAGGACGAAGGAGATGGGGATGAGGTCCGTGGAGCGGTTGCAGTACTGAGCCACTTTGGTGTAGAGACGCTTCTGCTCCTCGGTCAGCAGCCGCCTGCAGCGGGCACGCAGCGGGGTCAGGGGCAAGCAGGGGGGCTGGGGAGCTGCCTCAGACCCCCCCCCAAAAAAAAAAAAGCCATTCCCTGGGTCCCCTTCTCCTTGTGGGGTCCCAGCCGCTCCCCCACTCACCGGTAGACGACGCTGAGCAGTGCGTACAGCACCACGAAGACGACGAACTCCTTGTACAGCAGCTTGTAGATGCTGCCCTTCCAGCGGAACAGCAGCTTGGAGAAGCCCCCGAAACGGGAGTCGGCGACTTTGAGCGTGTAGGAGACGGTCATCGTGGCACGGATGACAATCTCACTGCTGGGGGAGCAGCGGGGTACAGGCTGCCAGCCGGGATGTGTCCTCGGTGTCACACCAGGCACCGGTGCCCATGGGCTGGCTCGCCCCACGCCCTCCCCACGCTGCTCTGCACGTCCCTATCAGCACCTGGTGCCTTCGCCCCTAAATACCCCGGTGTGAACCCATCGGCCGAGCCCTCCAGGTGATGGATTGGAGCTGTCATGGGCGGGGAAGAGGGAATTGCGGGTCGGTCACACCTCCCTGCCACAGGAGATTTCAGTGGGAGCTGCTGGCTCAGCCCTGGGGATGCACAGGAGCCAGCGGGGTGGTTTGGGCCGTTCCCCTTTGCAGGCTGAATTTAGGCTCCATGAGGAGGAGGGGAAAGGATTAGGATGTCACCCTTCCTGGCAGCCCTGGGAACGTGACCCCGGGGTGAGCTGGCTGGGGAGGGCTGCGGGGTATTTCTGGGGTGCCCATGGGCGCCCCTCACTCCCAGCGGGACACGAACCAGTGGGAAACATCCCCGAGGAGCAGTGGGACATGCAGCAAAACCATCCCGTCCTCGTCCCCAGCCCGTGCTGGTGCTCATGCCCCCCAGCCCAAGCTAGGAATGAGCCAGACCAGGGGCTGTGGCTCCATCGCCCCGCGGGCTGCGAGGCTGCGCCGGGCAGGAAACGCCGCTTCCTTTGCCGGCCATAGCGCCGCGTCCCGCCCTGCCCGGCTCCCTTCCTGCCGGGCACGGGGCCCAGCACGGCCTGCCACGGCTCCGACCCATGGAACTGGGGGCTCCCAGCCTGGGAAATGCCCTCGGTGCATCCCCCGATGCCCCCAGTCCACGTCCTGCTGGGGAACGCGGCTTGGGTATGGGGCACCTGGCTCCCTGCAGGTACCCATGGGTGGATGCGACCCACGGGGCTGTGCAGGGAGATAATTTACAGCACCCCCAGCCCGTCCTGCCCCGGCTGGTGAGCACGGTGCCCGTGGCAGGCTGGCAGCTTCCTTCTCCAGGCTGTAAATCTGTAAATCACGGGCTGCAGCTCGCTCAGCCCCGAGGGCTGGCACCCACCGCAGCAGAGACGGGGCGCAGCCACGGTGCCAGGAGTAAAATGATTTATTTATTTCGCAGCAGGAGCTGGCTCCGGCAGGGCTGGGCAGCACATCGGGGAGGGAAGGCTCCAAGGGGCGCCCCCCTGCTCTGGCAGCACCCTATGGACACCCCGCAAACAAAAGCCTTTTGCTGAGCGGGGCGCGGCACAAGCAGGGCTGTCCGTGCCCAGTCCTTGCACACGCGTGTGCACAAGCACTCGTGCAAACAGCAGACGTGCAAAGATCCTAGCAATCCCACTCAGGACCCCACACACAGACCACGTTTCTCATCCCCAGACCCTGATGTCTGCGGGCTGGGGGCAGCGGGTCCGTGCCCGGTGCCAGCGGGCTGCAGAGGGGACAGAGCCCTGGTCAGCAGCCCTGGCACGCACACTGTTGTCACCTGGCCCTAAAAATCAAATGGGGCAGCCCCCACCTCCTCTCCACGTCCTTCCTGTGCCCCCAAAATCCTCGTGCAGAGAGCCCCCCCGTGCCCAGAGCCGCTCGCAGCCCTGCCCAGCCGCAGCACGTGGCAAGCGAGGGGCGCACATGGGATTGCAGGGGAAAGGGGGGGAATTTTGGGGTGCAGCTTCACAACCAGCCACTGCAAGCCACGGCAGGATGGCTCGTGGCCTCTCCCAGCCACGGCCACCTCCCGTTGCCCCCCGAGTCCCGCATCCCACCCCCCTTTCAGTGCAGGTCGATGTTCTCGTACTCCAGGTTGTCCGAGTCCTCCAGCTCGATGCCGGGCACCAGGTTGTAGTAGTTGGTCGCCTGGTTCATGTAGATCTTCTCCCGGTCGGCCGAGTCCTTCAGGACGTCGCTCACGCTCACCGTGTCCCCCTCAGCCCCGCTGCCCCCCAGCTCCTCCCCCCCAGCTCCCGGGGCTCCCCGCTGCGTGCCCGGCCCCGCGCCCCGCTGCGCCTCGGGGGGCGGCACCTGGGATCCCACCCGGATCTCCACCTCCTCGTACAGGTCCCTGCTGCTCTCCAGAGGGTCCTGGGAGGGCTGGGGCAGCGCCGCCCCCCCCAGCAGCACCTTCTTCTCCTTCTCGGAGGGGGCAGCGGGCAGCTCGTAGGGGACGTAGCGGTGGGATTCGGGGGGCACCGGCGCGCTGCCCCTCTCCGCGGCGGCGGCGGCGGCGACGGGGGGGGCGTCTGCCCCCAAAGCTGTAGTTGGTTTTCCTCTTCCTCCTGCAGAAGCAGCAGGCGATGCTGGCGAGGAGGAGGAGGGGGGGCAGGCAGATGAAGAGGGCGGTGAGGCCGTGCGAGCGGCACAGCTCGTCCCGGGGGATGCTGAGGAGCTCGGCGCCGCGGTGCCGCTGCGGCGTGTGGCAGGTGAGCTCGGTGGCCAGGCCGGGCCGGCCCTGCAGGGCGCTGAGCAGGGCGCAGCTGCAGTCCCAGCTGTTGTTGGACACCTGCAGCTGCCGCAGGGACGGCTGCAGGAGGCTGCTGGGGAGGAAGGTCAGGGCGTTGTAGCCCAGGTAGACCTCCTGCACCCGCCTGGAGGCTTTCAGGAAGGATTGGGGAAGCTCCCGGAGCCGGTTCCAGTCCAGGTAGAGGATCCTCAAGTTGGGGGCGTCTTCCAAAAAGCCCCCCGGGAGGGTTTCCAGCTGGTTGTGGCTCAAGTGCAAGACCTCCAGGCTGACGGGGACGCCCTGCGCGTTGCGGATGGCCGCGATGCCGCAGCGCGAGAGGTCGAGCTCCCGCAGCCCCCGCACCCCCAGCAGAGCCCCCCAGTCCAGCAGGGAGATGTTGGAGCTGCTGAAGTTGAGGCAGCAGCTCTCGGCGAGGGGGGCAGCCAAAAAAGCCTCGAAGTCCAGGGGCTGGCTGCAGTTGCAGCTCTCCGGTGCCGCGTCCCGGGCGAGGCTGGCGGCGAGCAGGAGGCACAGGGACAGGGACAGGGGCAGCAGCGCCGTGCCTGCGGGACAGCCGAGGGGATGAGCACCCCGCTGCGGGTCCCGACACCCAGACCCCACAGCCGGGGGGCTTCTCCCCCACACCCCATCCCCAACAACGCCCCCGCTCCCTCCCTTCGCCCCGCACCCTGGAGATGCCACCCACGGGTCCGTCCCGCTGCTCCCCAAGGGTTTCGCCCGTGTCCCCCCCGTTTCTTTCCTCGTGTCCCCCCCGTCCCATCCCCGTCCCCCCGCCGCTCACCTGCCGCCGCCCGCCCCATGCTCCCCGGGGCCGCTCCGCGCTCCCCCCGCCGCCGCCGCCGCCGCCCGGCTCCGCCTCGCTGCCGGGGGGGCCCCGCCGGAACCCGGCCGCCCCGGGGCCCGCCTCGCCCCGCACCTCCGGCCCCCGCCCCCAGCTCGGCCCCCCCCTTGCCCCGACCCTTCTCCGGGCTCCCACCCGCCCCGCTGTGCCCCCAAAAAGTAGGGCGCCCCACCGCCCCCAACCCCAGGCACCCCTCCCTCACCATCCCCTCTCCATCCCCCAAAGCCCAGAGCCCCCTGCAACCCCCCCAGACCCCCCTTTAACGCCCTCAAGCCCCCCCACAAGCCTCCAGCTCCTCGCCCCCCGACCCAAAATCATGGCAGAGGGGCCGGGCCGGGGTCTGCCCCATTCCCCACTCTCCTAGGGGGAGAGGTCCCAGCCCCCTGCTCCCCACCTGGGGGGGCGATGTGCCCCCCAGCCCCATTGGGGCGAGGATGTGGGGTGGTTGTGGTGGCAGGATGGGGACCAAAAGGGCCACAATGGGGCCAGCCGCCCTCTCCAGTGCTATGGGGCCCCTTCTGACTTCCTTCCACCCCACACGCGGCTGGGAAGGAGGATGTGGGGTCGGGCGCAGCCCCACAACCTACAGGGGAAGCAGCACTGGAGAGGGGAGCTGCGTTTCCACACCCCAAAAACATGGGCATGGGCTCACGGCGGTGTGCACCCTGCCCCAAGGAGCCGGGTAAACTGAGGCACGGGGCGGGGGAGCGGCGGCTTGGCCATGGGCAGTGCTCAGCACAGTGACCACAGCGGGGTTGGGATCCTCTGGCTGCTCTCCTGCCCAGCCCAGGCTGCCTCCCACACCCCCAAACCCAAGTGCTGCCTTAACCCGAGGGGATCGGGATCCTTTTATCTCTCCCTCCAGGCGGCTCTGCCTGGATTTGCAGCTTCCCCTCGGTGCTTCCCCAGCCGGTGCGGCCGCTTCCTCCCCCGGATCCGTCGCCCTCCCCTCCTCATCATCACCTTTTGCAGGGTGAGAGTGCTGAGCGAGGGGGAAAACCCCACTCCTGATGGGTTCAGGGCTGTCACCTCCTCCTGGGCAGCTCTCCCATCCCAGGGCCCTTTCTGTGCTCTTCCTGCCCGGGTGCTGCCTGCACCCTACAGCAGCTGCCGAGAGAGCTGGGTTTGGCTTCCCAGCTCCTGCTGCCACCAAGCAGCACCGGGGGGATCACAGGGGGACCAGGCTGGGTCTGGGTTTCATGTAGGACACAGGTCCCACATCCTCTCCGGGCTCCTGCAGCGTTTCACCACGCTCAAGGGGAAAAAAAACATTTCCTAACATCTAGGTGGAATTTTCCTCGATGCAACTTGCAGCGGGCGCCTGTCCTCGTTCCGCTGGGCACCTCCCCAAAGAGGTGGCTCCGTTCTCCTTGCTGCTCCCTTCTCCTTGCTGCTCCTTCTCCGTGCAGCTCCAGCCAGCTAGGTGCAGGCAGCAGTGGGATCACCCCAGAGCCTCCCCTTCCGCAGGCTCAGCATGCTGCTGACATTAAACCGCGCTCTCCTCCTCCCCGCCCGAGCTCGCTGCGTGGGCAAACTCCTGTCTGCGATGCTCTGATGCTCTCCTGCATCACGGCAGGGCTGAGCAGCAGGTGGGGGGAGCTGCTCCTGGGCTTCATCCCTCTCGTTGAGGTGCCCCAGCCCTGGAGGGGGGGACCTGGGCACCCACCAGAGCCCAACCCAAGCCAGGAGAGCAGCAGAGCTGCTGGCTCCCGGCAGGAGGCCCCAGGACGAGCCCCCTCAGGTTGTCCCGCTGCCCCCAGCACCTCCCTGGGGCCTCCCTGCACCCTTGGGTGCCTCCACCCCCACGCTGCCTCCAGCAGCTGACTCAGCTCTGCCCGGGGAGCCCCGCGCCGGGGCCTCCGTCGGAAAGGCAGAGGTGCACCGTGACGCCACCCCTGCCCAGGGGAGCCCTGGGGCCCCGGTGGAAACCGGGGCAGCTTTCCCCGAAGGGGGAACCTGGGCGTGCTGCCGGGCAGAGCGTTTGCACACACTTCCTCCGCCGAAGGTTGAAAGCCAAGAGGAAAGTAAACAGAGCCGGATCCTTTCATCTCTCCCTCCGGGCAGGTCTGTTCAGTTCCCATCCCGGGGGATGTGCTGCGAAATGCGGGGCCGGTCGGCCAGGGGTGCTCATGCAAAACCCTCGGGGTGTTCAGGAGCACATCAGGCATCGGTGAGCAGAGCCCCGAGCTTGCCCTGGGGGAGCAGAGGGGAAATTGGCACAGAGCGAGGGACTTGCACACGGTCCTGCTACCCTGAAGGGCACCAGGATCTGCTTTCGAGGGGCTTTTGCAACGCTGCTGATCCCGGAGAGCAGGGTGCCGTGGTTTTCTGGCCCGTCCTGCTGGCCTACATCCATCCGTGGCCTATTTTGGGTGACACTGAGACGTTTCTCCCCCACGGCCATTAGAGAGCAGCACCACGGTGGCACAGCGCCCTACAGACACCGCTGTACCCTGCAGACACCCCTGCACATTGGGGCCAGCACGGCCCGACCCGGCAAAGCATGGCACAAGGGCAGGGACCTAGGGGACAGCGTGGCTGGGCAGCCCACCTGCATCTCCTGTCCCCCCCCATGTCCCCAGCGCCCCACTTGGGGTGGGCTGGGACCCCACTGGGGGCTTTGTGGGGGCGCCTGGCTGCCTCCAGGGCGGGTGCATGGGGGGGGCAGGGTCTGCAGCATACGGGTGGGCTTCAAAATCCCCCCTGGATGTGCATGGAGCGGGGGGTCTGCGGGTCTTGGGAGAGACAGAAGGGAGTTGAGGAGGGGTCTCTGCGTGCCCCTGGGGGTCTCTGAGCGTCTGGGGGGGGATCCCTGTGCTTGGGGGGGGGTTGTGCCTAGAGGGGAGCCTGTGCATGGGGGTCTCAGTGCCTGGGGGGGGCCATATATGTGGCGGGTGCCTATTTACCACCCCCCCCGCGTAGGGGCAGGGCTGTCTCCTTCCCCCAAACCACTGCAGAGAGGTGGCAGCGGCCGGCTGCCCTCACACGGCCCCCTTTTACCCCCTTTTACCCCCTTTTACCCCCCTCCCCTCCCCACCCCCTTTATCCTCGCTGCTGCCCCTTTAAGAGCGCGGCGGGGCCGCCCGGCGAGGGGGCGTGGCCTCGCGGGTGACGTCACCGCGCCCATTGATAAAACCGGCGGGATCCCCGGCGCGCCAGCGCTAAGCGTGGGGGGCGGCGGCGGGGCCACGTGCGCGGGGCCGCCGGTGGCGGAGGAGCCGCGGCAGCAGCACCGGGAACCGGGATCGGACCGGGAACCGGGACAGGAACCGGGACAGGCGCCATGGCCATGGAGCACGCCGGCCTTTTTCCCCCGTTCCCCGCCGCCGCCGCCGCCTGCCTGCCCGCCCAGCCCGCGCCCTCCCCGCCGCCACCGCCGCCCAACCGGGCAGCCGAGAGCAGCCGGCTCATCACCGACCCGCTCTCCGGTCGCTCCTACTGCAAGGGCCGCCTGCTCGGGAAGGTACCGGGGGATAACGGGGGGGTGGCAGCGGGGTGAACGGGGAGCGCCCTGCTTCCGTGGGGTGAGGGGGGAGCTGGGAGGGGGCTGGGGGCCTTGCTGCTGCCTCCCCCCCGTCCCCCCGTGCCTCCTCCTCCGGGCCGGGAGCCGTGAATCAGCCGGGCTGGCTCCCGGCCCCGCCGCCTTATCGGAGGCGCGATCGGTTTCGGGGCGCCCCGCGGGGTGTGCGTGGGCCGGAGGCTGCCCCGGTTCCCAGGGGTGCCGGCCCGGCCGCTGGGGCTGCGGCACACGCAACTTTTCCTCCCGCTGCGAGCGCTGTGTAGGAGGAGGCTGCTTGTTCCCAGCCCGGCCCGGGCGGGCTCGGCAGCTGAGTGTGCAGATTGGAGGCTGACATCACGGCAGGAAAAACCTGTCTCCATCCAGCGCTGCCTTTCGGTGGTGGCCTCCGGTCCCCCCTGCTTTGCGCAGGGCTTTCCGGGCGAGCTGGCATCTGGAAAGCTGCCGGAGGAGTCCGGTAGTGGTGGGAGGGAAAAACGCCCGGGAGGCTTTATGAGAACAGGGTGAAGAAAATCCCGGCTCGAGAGCATCGTGGTTCAGATCTCAGTGGGCGACGCAGCAGCCGGCAGCGTGTGACGCTCCCTGGGCTGCGCGGCGAGGAGCTGGCAGGGGCGGAGAGCTGCCTGTCAGCCTCCCCAACCACCTCTTCTCCCCCTCGCAGGGCGGCTTCGCACGATGCTACGAGATGACAGACCTCTCCAGCAACAAAACCTACGCCGTGAAGGTCATTCCTCACAGCCGGGTGGCTAAACCCCACCAGCGGGAGAAGGTAGGTGCTGGGGGAGTCGGGGGGGGTGCTGGGGTTCCAGCAGGCACCTTGTGCTCACCCGTGACCTCGGCATCCTTTCAGATCACCAACGAGATCGAGCTGCACCGCGACTTGCACCACAAGCACATCGTCAAGTTCTCCCACCACTTTGAGGACGCGGAGAGCATCTACATCTTCCTGGAGCACTGCAGCAGGAAGGTGAGGGCTCCGTGTCCCCGAGCGGAGCAGTGGATGCTTTGTTTGAGGTGCTGGTTTTGCCCAGCACTGGGGACACCGTGGGTTTCAAGTCCTCTATAAGCAGCCTGCCCGTGCTGGCAGCCCGTAGCCCCCGATGCCACCACCAAAAGCCCAGTGGTTCCCTGGTTGTGCCGAGCAGGGAGCCTGCTGAGCTTCCAGCCGTGGCAGGCCAATTGTTTGTGCAACTCCTGGAAGAACGGGCTCTGACCCTGCCTGCCCCTTGCCTAGTCAGCACGGCTGCCTGCCCTCCCTGCCCGCCGTCACCGAGCTGCCTTCTCTCCCTCTGCAGTCGCTGGCCCACATCTGGAAGGCCCGCCATACCCTGCTGGAGCCTGAAGTGCGCTATTACCTCAAACAAATCATCTCCGGCTTGAAATACCTTCACCTCAAGGGCATCCTGCACCGGGACCTCAAGCTGGGTGAGTGTCACGTTTGGGGACGCAGCCACGCGGGGAGCGGCGAGCCGAAGGGACGGGCGGTGACGTGTCACCATCGTCTTGCAGGCAACTTCTTCATCAATGAAAACATGGAGCTGAAAGTGGGGGACTTCGGTCTAGCTGCTTGCCAGGACGCCTCTGAGCAGAAGAAAAAGTGAGTCTGAGCTTCCCTTTCTCTTCTCGTAGCAACTCCTGCCCCAGCTGCAGGCGAGGAGAGGGGGCTGGGGGCTTTGTGGCTCCCCCAGGAGCGTGCCCGCAGCCCTCGGGGAGAACAATGCGCTCGCTATGGCTATTGTGCCCGGCTGGGTGCGCAGGCTGGGACACAAAGGCTCCGTTCCCGGCTGTGTCTAGGACGAGCTCTTCCCGATGGCTCGCCACGAGCAGCTGCTGCTGCCCCCCAGGAGCTGGGGGGGGCTCCTTGTGGATGGAGGGAGCCTGTGGGGCTCAAATTAGGGGAGGGGAATCAGCTGCAGGGTGAATTACGGGCGGGGAGAGGTGGGGGATGCAAAGCAGGCTCTGAGCTGGCCGTCTGCCCCGCAGGACGATTTGTGGGACCCCCAACTACCTGGCCCCTGAAGTGCTGCTGCGGCAGGGCCACGGCCCGGAGTCAGACGTGTGGTCACTGGGCTGTGTCATGTAAGTGCATGGGGTGGGGTGGGGGCTGTGGGGAGCCCCGTGGGGAAGTCCTGTTGTGCTTTGTGTCCCTGGTATGCTGAAGGGTAGGGGAAGAGGGGCTGTGAGTGGATGAATCCTGTTCAGAGGTGCCCCTGGGCACCCCGGGGTGCTGCGAGCAGCAGGCCCTGGTGTCACGCCGAGCTCTGCTTCAAAGCTCAGCCACCCCACCAGCGAGATAAACAATGGAAAATATCAGTGGCTGGCGGCTTGTTTGCACGGGGAGCGATCGCTGCGCCGCCTCAGTGACTTGAGCCCTTGCTGGTCGCTGCCGCAAGCTTCCTGCTGTGGTTTTCTGCTGTGGGGCAGGGCCGTGGGGCAGGGCCGTGGGGCCGCTGCCTCCTGCCAGCCCCGTCCCGGTCCCCGGGGCTCTTTGCCTGCTGCTGTCGGCAGTCGCGAGGAGGAAGCGTGGCCGGATGTGTGCGCAGCCTGGCGGGCTGGAAGCGGTGCTCCCGGCCAGGTGTGGCCGGCCCAACGCCACCAGCTTCCTCGCTCCAAGTGCTGCTGAGTCACAGACCCGGCAGGGATGTGACCGTGGCACGTGCCTCGCCTCCCAGGTACACCCTGCTGTGTGGGAACCCTCCCTTCGAGACCTCGGACCTCAAGGAGACCTACAGGTGCATCAAGCAGGTGGAGTACACCCTGCCCGCCTTCCTCTCCCTGCCTGCCAAGCACCTCATCGCCGGCATCCTCAGGCGCAACCCCCAGGACCGCCTCACGCTCGAGGAGATCTTGGACCATGAGTTCTTCAAGGTGAGCGGGCTGGAGTCCTGCCTTCACCCTCAGCAGGGTGGGATGAGGCTTTTGGGGTCACGCAGGGCGCTGTCCTTGCCTGTGGAGGGACCGAGGGATCCGGTATGCTCCCTGACCCCACAGCAGGGGCTGCTTCCCGTGCCGCTGATCCCCAAATACCCAAATGCCAGGCCCGGAGCCAAGGGCTGACGGAAATGCAAGCTGGCTGTCAGGAGGGCTGCGAGTGACTGCGGTCAGCCCGGGGCAGCTCTGCATGAAGCACGTGGGCGGTGGAAACCAAACCTCTGCCTTCACCCCTGCGCAGGGCTACACGCCGGAGAAGCTCCCTCCCAGCAGCTGCGTGATGGCTCCGGAGCTCAGCCCCCCCAACCCAGCAAAAAGTCTCTTTGCTAAAGTCACCAAGACGCTCTTCGGGAAGAAGAAACCCAAGGGTGAGTCCACGTGCTTGCACAGGAACCTCCCGGTGACCCTTTCTCTGGGGAGAAGTGGGTTCTGGAGAGCACTGCTGGGGGGTCCCCTGCTTTTGGGGACAGCACTCGCTGCCTTGTCCCCTTGTCCCTGCCCTTCCGCTGCTGGTGGCAGGCATGGGCGTGCGCCTGGGGAGCGGATGCTGCCCTGTAACCCATGGGGACAGTTCCTTCTGGAAACCCTCTGCTGCTGCCTGAGAACTGGGAAGTGAAAGCAGGAGGCAGCCGCTTGCCACCCTGAGCTGAGCCTGCTGAGGGGGGGTGGCCCCCATGTCCCCGTCCCCTGTGCTCACGGCTCGCTGCCTCCCCAGCCAAAAAGGGCCCTTCGGAGGACAAGGATGACATCTCCAAGCTGGTCACCGGGCTGATGAAGACCTCGATCTGCCGGCAGATAAGCTACAAGACGGTGGAAGGGAACGAGGTGAGAGCAGCCCCGAGTCCGTGCGCACCCCTCCCGGGGGCAGCACATGGGACGGTGCTGACATCGTGTCCCCCCCAGGCCACCCCCGGGTCCTGCCGCAGCACCGGCTCCAGCCCCGTGGAGACGCTGGTGGAGGAGACCTCTCACAAATCCGTGTCCCCGTCCATCCGGGGGACGATGGCCAGCAGCTGTGAAGGTGAGCAACGCCTGCCCTGGCCACCCCACCTGCCCTGAGCTTCCTGCCCTGCCCTGGCTGATAGCGGGGCCGGCTGACTCAGGGCCTCTCATCTTCCCTCCGCAGCCTTTGAAGACTGCATCACCGCCTCTGCCATCATCGAGTCGGCTGTCCGGCTCCTGCGGACCTGCCTCTCCTGCATGCCCCCAGGTAAACCAGCCGGGAGAGGGCGTAGAGGCATGGGTGCCGCTTTGGGAACCCCAAATGGAACCCCAAATACCGCCCGACCCCGCAGCGGGGAGCTGAGCGGGGGGTGCCTGCTGTGCTCACCCCTTTCCCTTCCCCACCAGCGAACAGAAACCCGGCTTCCCTGGCCCGGCACGAGCAGTTTGTCTGGGTGAGCAAGTGGGTGGACTACTCCAACAAGTACGGCTTCGGCTACCAGCTCTCCAACCGCAGCATCGGGGTGCTCTTCAACAACGGCACGCACATGGCGCTCTCCCCCAACCACAAGTGAGCGCTGGGGAAGGGGCTGCAGTCCTTGGGGTGGGAAAAGGGGCGAGGGGAGGCCGTGCAGGGGGTGGCTAACACTGTGCCCCCCCGCCAGGACGGTGCATTACAACCAGACCAACAGCAAGCACTTCGCCTTCCCCGTGTCCGCCGTCCCCGAGCAGCTGCAGGGGCAGATGAGCGTGCTGCGCTACTTCGCGTCCTACATGGAGCAGCACCTGATGAAGGTAGGTGCTGGGACAACATTTGGGCTGTGGTTTGGCCGTGTCACCTGGGTGGCACTCCCTGGTCGCAGGCTGTGGCTGGGTGGAGCCCCTGGGGCTGAGTCCTGCTAGCAGGGCAATGCCCACGGGTATGGGACCGGGGGCTTACCGTGGACCTTTCTCCCCAAGGGAGGTGACTTGCCGAGCATAGATGACCTTGGGCAGCCAGCCCTGCTCCTCCTGCAGTGGGTGAAGACGGACCAGGCCTTGCTGATGCTCTTCAGCAGCGGCACCCTGCAGGTATGTGTGGGGTGCTGTGGGGGTGCCACTTTGGGGAAGCCACCGTGGGACTCGTGGCCCGGGTTAGTCCTTGCCCACCACGACCCAAATGCAAAGGCCAGCTGTGGGTGCAGGGAGCTGCTCTGGTGCCCCAGCTGCACGTGGCAGGCACCTCGGATCGGTGCGTTCCTGCCGTGGGGCTGCTCCCAGGCAGGTTGGGGAGGAGGAACGGGTTGAGGCAGGAAGCCTGGCTCCATCCCCGCTGCTGCTGCGCTGCGGGAGGCCAAGCCAAGCCCCACCTGTCTCCTAGGTGAACTTCTACAATGACCACACCAAGGTGATCATCAGCAAGCCTGACCACTCCTGCCTTGTCACCCACATCAACCGGGAGCGCAACTCCTACACCTACAAGCTGGGCAGCATCCAGGAGCTGGGCTGCTCGCCGGAGCTCCAGCAGCGCCTCCGATACATCCTCAAGCTCCTCCAGGAGCGGGCCGATGCCTAGCGCGGTGCTTTGGAGAGACCCTCTCTGGACGTAGAGGTCTCCTCCTGCCTTCCCGTGGGACGGGGGGCGCGTTGTGGTGCTCAGCTGGACTCCGGACCTCAGCGGCCACCCGCTGAACACACGTGGCTGTGATCACGGCAGCAGGTCTGCACACCCGTGCTGCTCCCTGGCTGTGGGCAATCGCTGCCTTTTCCCCCTCTGCATGGCCGTGAGCTCGAGGCTTGGTGCTGTGGGGTGGAGAAGACCCCCCCCAGGGGACGGACAGGGGTGTGGGGCGCTGTGTGGGGTGGCTCGTGCCTCTCCACGTCTGCTACACTAAGGGGGGGCTGAGCTGGACCCCAGCTGCTCCCGAATTGGGACTTGTCTGGTACAACTTGAGGTTTGGTAGAGGGCAGGGGAAAGGGATCCGTGGGCTTTTGCCTGGAAAAGCCCCTGTGTGGCTGTGACCTAGGGCAGGTTTCTTGTTTCGCGGCAGTCTCTGCCAGGTTGGGACTATTTATGCATCTTATTTATATGGAATTATTTATTTTCTCTCGGTCTGTCCATGTGCAGCTCCCCTGTCCCTGACTTACCTCAATAAAACTTTATTTGTGTAAGGGCAAGCTGTCTCTGCTGCGCTTGGAGCTGGGGCTGGGGTCACAAAGTGGGGCAAAGCAATCCTCATCTTCATCCCTGCTCTGGGGCTGCTCCTGGTGATGTTTGGGGTCAGGAGTTAAAGAGAGGAGGCTGGTGGGGGACCCGAGTGCCTTATGCAGACCCTAAGACCCTGAGGACCAGAGCCAGGATGGGTTTACCTCCTGTGCCCCTGGGGCTGGCAGGAGGAGCAGGATTTGCATCCTGCTGATAGCTGCAGAGCCCTGGAGCTGCCTCAGCCTCTCCTCTCTCGTACCAACCCCATCCCCTGCTGTCAGCCCCAGCTGCTCCAGGGCTGGTGCTGGGGGAATTGGGGGCTGTGGCTCCTGCCCCAGGGACAGGGCTGTGGGGTGCCCTGCGCTGCCTGGTGTCACGGGATGTGAGCTGGGCACGGAGCCAGCCACGAGGAGGGACTTAATGGGCTTCATCCTGCTCTGCAGGCTCGCTTGGAACAAGATCCCTCACCTCCTGCCCTGCCTGGGAGCAGCCTGGGCTGTGGGAAAGGGGCTGGACTGCTCCGTGTCCTACAGGGTATGGCCCTCAACTGCTGCTTGCTCCTGGCCTCGGGGGAAATGCAGCTTTTTGGGTTGGATTTCCTGCAGCTTGGGACTTCTTGCAAGCCACTAAAGTATGTGCATCAACCAGGGGCACTGTGGGCCATCCCCTTGGCTCCCCACGTGCACCACAGCTCATCCACCCAGGGCTGGTGCAAATCCTTTTATTTCCACCTGCTCTCCCCCTGCCAGACTGTCTGAAGGGAGGCAGCCCCTACTCAAAATAGACCCCGTGCACTGTGGCCACAGCAAAGAGGGAGGCATTGGAGAAGGTGGCCGAGGCGAAGCTGTCACTTTGGGGGTCCCAGAGCGCCCGGCTGGCCACCAGCAGGCTCTGCTGGCCGTGCTGGCCCAGCAGCACGTGGCACACCAGCTTGTAGCGGGGTGGCACCACCTCCTTCGCCCGGCCCCGCAGCAGCTCGGCCAGGCTGTGCACCAGCGGGGCGCTGCCCTGGGGGCTGTAGGACGTGCCCCCCAGGGCCCCCGCCAGGACCCTCTCCAGCACCCGCTGCACCCGCCCCGCGTTGAACCCGCAGCCTTCGTCCGGCCCCATCCTGTAGGTGTTTTCCAGGCGGATCTCAGGGATGGGCTGGAAAAGGGGGAGCCCCGAGAAGCTCACGCGGCTGTGGAGCATCCAGGGGCCGATGGAGGGGCGCTTGCCCCCCGGGGCTGCCCCCAGTGAGCTGCGGCGGCTGGCCAGGGGTGCTGGGAGGGTGCTGAGGATGGAGCTGCGGCGGGACAGCAGCTGTGGTGCTCTGCCCTCCTCTGTGCTCCGTGCTGGGGCTGTGGGATTGGAGCCTCGGCGGGCGGTCCGGGGCTGAGGGGCTTCGGTGCCATCCACGGCCGTCACCTGGGTGGACGGGGCCAGCTCTGGGGCTGGCTGCTCGGCCATATGGGCAGGCTGGAGGGGAGAGGTGGCTCTGAGCACTGCTGTGGGACCCCAATCCAGCTGGAGCTGACCCGTTGCACCTACACACGTGCCATATCCCTGCACCCCATCCCACCCGTGCCCCCAGCCCCGCTCCCTGCGTGACCCAGCTCCAGCCACCGTGCCCGTGGCTGCCCAGCACTGACCTCTTCCCCTCGGTTCCCTGGGTCCAAGCTCGGGGAGCTCCTGGAGCGTGAAGTGTTGCTACGTGACACTGCAACTCCCCATCCACGGCTGCGTAACTCCTTGCTTCCCGGTCCCTGCACAGCCCTGTTGTCCTCTTTTGCCCCCGGTTCCCTGAGAGCCGTGCCAGCTGCAGCCTGGGCCGCAGCCAGCTTGGGGACAGCAGCTCCGGGCATGTCCCCTACGGCCTCAGCATCTCCTGGCAGCCCCAAAAACACTTTGTGGGTGTCAAAAGCACAGGAAAAGATTGCAACCCAGCTTGCATCCCCCCAAAAAAAAATAAAAAAGAAAAAAATCACATCCTTTGGGTACCTATCCCCCTGCGATGCCTTTCCCTATGGGATGGTGAGCACCCACAGAGCACAGCCTGGTGCTGGGGAATTGAGCCCCACAATGTGCCAGGGGTCCCTGCTGCTGTGATGCCCCAAATCGGGGCAGGTCTGGCCGGGACCCCAGCCCCGAGCGGGGTTTTCTCCCCGCCGCCGGAGCCCAGCCCAGCTGGTACGTCCCGGCCGCCCCATCAATGCGCCTTTGTCTGGCCGTGCTGCGATCTATCTGGGGAAAGCGGGGCCGGCCTTTGTGTTCCTATCTGCCGCCGAGGTATTTATAGCCTGCTGCCGGCTCGCGCTGCCAAGCACGCTGGCAGCTGGACCCCGCTCCCTTGGGTGCTGGCGAGGAAAGCTGGGCCCCTCTGGGGGCACCCCACCACGTCCCTCACCCCCGGGACTTAGCAGGAAGGGGAATGAGCACCCCCCTCACGTCACTTCTGGGTTTGGGCAAGGCAGGGAGTGCTTTCACCCCGCTGCTATCCTAAAACCCAAAGGACGCAGGGCTGAGGGTGGGCTCCCCCTCTCACCACCCCATTTTCCCCCTTTGCTCACCCCGTGTCCCCCCTAAACCACGCTCCCTCCTGCCAGCTTTCCCTGGCGATGGGCCGTGCTGTGGCGGCCTCCTCCCTGTGCCGGCCAGCCTCCCTCCGTCCCTCCGTCCCTCCCTCCTTCCCTCCTTCCCTCCCTCGCCGCCTTCCTCCTCCGCCTGCCCCCATGGCCCGCTCCTGCTCGGCGCGGCTGCAGGGCGAGGCGGCCGCCTTCACCGCCGCCCTGCGCACCCTGGTCAACAACCCCCAGTTCAGGTGAGGGGCCGCCGCCTCCCCACACCCTTCCTGCCCGCCAGGCCGGGCTCCTCGCGGCCCTCAGCCCCTCTCTTTGGGCTCCGGGGGCCTAAATCTGCGATCTGGCAGCCCTTCTCCTACATCCTTTGCCCTGCGAGCTCCATCCCACAGCCCACAACGTGCACCCCGCAGCCTCCATCCTGCCCCCTGTGCCTCATGTTCCGCACCCCGCATCCTACAGCCTTCAGCCTCAACCTCGTTCCCCTTTTCTTGCCCCACTGACCACGGCCACAGAGCCATTTATTCAGTTATTTATGTATAACTTTGCTGTTAACATTGCAGAGATCCCTGCTTTCACCCCACACACCCTTCTGGTCCCCACAAGCGCTGGGCCGTGCCTTAGTGCACCCCTCCTAAATCATCACCCCGCTGGGATGGGGGCTCCTGCTCGTCACCCTCTCCGTTTCCCTTGGACCAGGGGGCTGTGATGGGGCTGGGGGGGCCACCCTGAGCCCTGTCCCAGCCCCTGGGGGTCCCACTTTAGTCCCCTCTCCTCGGCAGCGACGTGACCTTCGTGGTGGGCCGGGAGCAGCAGCGGGTGTTCGCGCACCGCTGCGTGCTGGCGTGCCGCTGCCAGGCTTTTCGGGGGATGCTGGGGGGCTGTGGCGAGGACCCCCCCGGCAGCATTCCCCCCCAAGGCCCCTTCATCCTGGGCAACGTGCAGCCCGACGTCTTCCTGGCCGTCATCGAGTTCCTCTACACCAACAGCGTCAGCCTCAACAGCCACATCGTGAGTGGGGAGGGGGGCGGAAGGATTTGGGGTGGGTTGATTTTTTTTTTTGGGGTGGTGCTGCATGGAGAAAGGGACAGGGTTTGGGCTCGATGGGCCTCGTGGGTGCCTTCCAGCTCGGGATTTTCTGTTTCTGTAGGCTCTGGAGGTGCTGACCTCATCGGTGGAGTACGGCCTGCAGGACCTGTGCAAGGTATGGCCCTGCTGCACCCGGGGTGGCATGTCCCCCCCGTGTCCCTATGCTGGGAGGCACCCAAGGATGACCCTAAGGATGACCCAAGGTGGCCCTGAGGACGGCACCACCCATGTGCACAGGCTCAGCCCTGTTCCCCAACCCCGGAGGTGTCCCTAGGGGAATTGGTCCCCACCGGGTTCAGCAGCAGCCCCCATGGGGGTTCAGGTTGGAGCCCCCCACCCCCGGAGCTGGGGAATCCCTCCGGCATGTCCCCTGCACAAAGGGCAGCAGGAAAGCCCCAACGCCATCCCCCACGGTGCCTCCGGCCATGTCAGGAGGCTGCTGTCGGGAAATCCCCGGTCTGGGGAGCAGGGAGCGAAAGGGAGAGGTGGGAACGCCACCAGGACGGACAGACAGACGGACAGACAGACAGGGAGTGGGCCAGGGTGAGGAAGAGGAGGGAGCTGAAGCGTCCCCGTGGGGACACGTCACCAGACCCATTCCCCAGTTACGGCTGGGCACGTGGTGTGACCCAGCACTTCCCCTCCCTCCACACCGCGCCGTGCCACAAACCGAGCTGCCCCGTGTCCCTTGGGGGGAGCTGTAATGACTTGGGGGGGGGTCAAGTGACCAAGTGGCAGCCGGGGAAGCCCGTGGTTCTGTCCCCAGCTGCAGGGTGACTTCATCTCCCTGTCCCCGCCGGTGACTCAGGGCCCTTCTGCTCCAGCTGGCGGCTCCTCCCCGCACATCACGTCATTTCGGGTTTCCCAGGGACCCTGACCCTGGCTCAGCCCCCGCGTTCCTCCCCCCAACACCACGGCTCGGGTCCCCTTTGTGTGGGAGGCAGCTGGGGTGGGCAGCGGGGAGCCCGTCTGGCTGCGTCCCACCTGCTTTTGGGGCTGCAGCCCATTTGTTTGTCCTCTCCGAGCAGGCACGGGCAGAGCTGGGGTCACCCGGCAGCTGCTGCTGTCACCAGGGCTGTGACCATGGCTGAGTGACCTGCCCCAGGCTGTGAGCTTGGTGGCGTTTGGTCACCCCAGGCTCGCTCCCCAGCTGAATCACTGCCCGCACACCGTGCTGCAAGCCCTCATCCCCCAGCCCAGCCCTGCCTTACGAAACGCTGCAGGGCTGGAGGCACCTCCGCCCCATATCCCTTGTCCCATGTCCCTTTGTTCTTTTGTCCCATGTCCTGGGGGCTCAGGGGGTGCTGAGCATCACGGAGGGGGGTGCTGGGTCCCTGCTGCGCCCTCCCAGCCTCTCCTTTCTGCTTCCAGCTCTGCGTGGAGTTCATCAAGGACACGCTGAGCGTGGAGCAGGTCTGCGAGGCGCTGCAGGTGAGCGGTCCTGGGCACCTGGTGTCGGGGGGAGGACGGTGCCTGGGTCCCTCACGTGGGCAACGGGGCACATTTGGGGGCCGGGGGGGGGACACCAGTCTGGGGAAAACCCAGTGACAGCTTCCCAAGCAGCGTCACGGAGGGTAAAAATAACCTTGTCTATTTTGGGGCATGAGCTGGCCTGGCCCCTCTGCCCTTTGCTGCGTGCTGGGGCTGGGTTTCCCTCCCCTGCCAGCCCAGCAGCCCTCCTGTCCCCTGGGGATGTCCCTTTGGGGCTGCAAGGGCCATCAGAGCTAAGCAGGGCAGTGTCCCCAGGACATCGTCCCCGACACAGGGCCAGCCAGAGCTCCCCAGTGCAGGGATATTGCCACCGTTTGTGTGAAACTGGGATGCACTGGGATTTTGGAAATCCGCAAGGTTTTCGGGGCCAGTTCCCAAAACCCTGCTGAGATATGGAGAAATGCTCCCAGGACCGGCCCCACGCTCGTGATCCTGCAGATCCCTGCCACCTCCCGAGGCCCGAAGCGATGCCCCTGGGGCGAGACGCTGGCCCTGGCGTGCAGAAGCTCTCGGCGCACGTGGTACCTGGCCACCGTGGCGTAAACAGAGCTAAAACGGGCTCGGAGGAAACAAACAGAAAACCCCAAAACCCCAGAACAAAACAAACCTGAAGAAAACAACACGCTCTGCCCACCCCCAGCTTGCGTCAGCGCTGGTCCCAACTGCAGCAGCGGGGCTGGCGATGCTGCACAGCACCCCAAATACCCCACACACGTGGGCAGACACCACGGGGGGGGAGCAAGGACGTGTCCTGGTGCCCCAAGAAGGGCACAGCAGCGGGCAGAGCCAGCCCAGGGACGAGCTTTGTTCCTGGGGGAGGAGATGAGCACCCCAAATTCCTGCTGCAGTGGCACCCATGCATGGGGTTGCTTCCCTTACCTGTGTGCCTGAGAACACCTCAGGGCTGGTGGCATATGGGGACACTCTGTAGGGTGTTTTTTTTTTGGGGGGGGTGTCTCCTTCCTGCCCTGGGCCCCCTTGCAGGTCCCCGTGTTGTCCCACAGGCTGCGGTGACCTACGGGCAGGTGGACCTCCAGCAGCACTGCCTGGCCTTCATTGAGAGCTGCACCGCGGTACGGCCATGGGGGAACCCGAAATGGGGGCACCGCAGGGCATGGGGAGCAAACGGGGACATGGCACGGGGGAGCAGGGCCGTGAGGATGGGGCGGCTGGGGGAGAAAAGCGACCAAATGGTGTTTGGGGGGGGGATGCTGAGAGACGAGTAGGGGATGGTGGAAGGGATTGGGGTGCTGGGGTGCGGGATGGTGTGAAGGAGGGGGACGGAGTGGCTGCTGGTGCCAGAATGATCTTGGTGCTGGTGCCAGAAGTGATCTTGCAGGCGGTGGTGAGGACGCGGGGCTTCCACGAGCTGTCTGACACGGTGCTGGCGCGGGTGCTGCGCAGCGACCGGCTGGCCGTGGACGAGCTGGACCTGGTGCAAGCCGTGCGGGAGTGGGCGCACGTCAGCTCGGTGAGTGCAGCACAGCGGGGTCGGGGGGGTTCCTAAAACACCACCCCGGTGCCCGATGCATTGCTGGCTGTCCTACAGGCCGTCCTGGGGCGCCCGGTGCCCGAGGTGGCCGCCCTGCCCGTGCGGGAGCTGCGCCTGCCCCTGCTGGCACCCAGCGAGCTGGCGACGCTGGAGAGCCGCAACCAGCGGGACCTGCTCATCCCGGTGAGCTGCTTGGATTTGGGGGGGCTGGATTTGGGATTGGGGGGAAAGTTGGGGCCACGCTCATGTCCCCACACCAGGTGGAGAGCATCGCGGCAGCCTGGAGGTCCCACGCACTGCGGCGTGGCAGCGGGGTGCCCCCCCAGCTCTGCCGGCCCCGGCGCGGCACGCGGCCCCGCGACCACCACCGGCACCTGGACCCGCACGCCAAGTAGGGGCTGTGCCCCCCCCCAGCCCCACCGGGGGGCTCGGGGAGAGGCTGCGCCCCACCAGCTGGGTGCCCTGCGATGGGGCAGGCTGTGGGGTGCGGGGCTGGGCGTCAATAAAGCGCTTTTTTCCCCACTTCACAGCTTTGGGATCAGGGCAGATATAGGGTCACCCCAAGGTGGGGGCCGTGGTGCAGCTTCAAAAAGCAACGTGGGCTCTGTGGGGCTGAAGCTGGGTTATGGGGTGGGTATACGGATGCTGGAGCACCCACACAGGGTGTGTGGTGACCCCAAGGGCTGCAGGGTGACCCTTTATAATCCCAGCCACCCTGCCAGGTCCCATCCTTCCCGGGGCCATGCTGCCCTCCCCCGGCAGTGGGGCTGCGCTGCAGCAGCAGGCGAGCAATGGCACCAGGACCAAACCCCCCTTGTGGTGTTCAGGATGCCAGGAATCACCTGGGCTGCAAAATTCTCCCCCCCAAATGCTGTTGCACCCCCCCACCCCTTTGCCCAAGCAGCTGTGTCTACCCCAATCCCCTCCCCAGGAGAGAGGGTCAGACCCGGCGGGTAATTTATATATAATATATATATTTACTCTTTAAAAATAAACCTTCGGTTCCCCACTACCGCCTGTACAAACTACAAAAATAAACCTTTGCTCTCTTTGATATAAATAACTTAGATGGCATTGGGGGGGGGGATAAAGGGAATGGGGAGGGGGCTGGGCTGCCCGCCGTGCCCACGCCTGGCACGGGGACGGGGACCCCGGGGCCACCCCAGCTCAGCGGCAGTGTCCGGGGGGGGCCAGGGCGGTGGGCACGGCGAACACCGCTGGAGTTAAAGTGCTGGGTGACGGCGCGGACGGTGCCCGGGATGGGGACAAGGACGGGATTTTTTTTTTGGGGGGGGGGTTGGCAGGAAGGGGTGGCCCCGTTTGCATGGGAACGGGGCGAGAAATTAGGTTTCCCAGCTGGATGTGCCCGGTGGCAGTGTGGGTGCCCTTTGAGGGGGCAGAGCACGTGGGACCATGGCCGTGGGACATCCCGGGGGCTTGGCACAGCAAGGACCCCCCCCCCAAAAAAAAAAAACAACCCTGCCTGTGCGGTGGCAGCAACAGCCCCCCCGGCACATCCCCTGTCTCCATCCCTCCCGTGCTCAACAGTGGGGAAACTGAGGCACGGAGGGGGCGACGTGGCCGCTCAGCACCCTGCAGAGAGGAGGGGGGGGGGCACGACCCAGGTCTGCGCCCTTTGCCCCGGGGGGGGGACAGCCCTGCACTGGCAAAGGGTCTGCCCCCTCCGGGCAGCCAGGCGAGGCCGTCGGCTGAGAAATAAATCTTTTAAAATAAGCTTAAAAATATATATCTCTCTATAGATAAGTTTCCCTTTGCAATAAATAAAGGTGGGGGGGTGCCCACCCTGGGCTCTGGGGCTGCCCCCCCCCTTATCGGGGCAGGGCACCCTGGCTGGGGGTCCCAGGAGGTGAGGGAGGGGGGCAGGCAGTGACCCCCACATAGGGGAGGGTGGCAGGGCAGAGGGCTGGGCGCCGAGCCCGCCGTGCCAGCAGCTCCAGAAACAGAGGGGGGGTTAGTGCTTCCATTTCTGGGGGGGGGCACAGGGTGACCCCAAGCCCTGGAGGTGTGTTGGGGGGGGGACACGCAGCGTTGTCGGCGCAGCCCCCGGGCAGGGGACGGGTGGCAGGGCACGGCCTGCACACAGCTTGCATAGAAATGCCAGCCTGCCCTGCCAAGCCCATTTTCGGGGTGGGGGGAGCCGCGGGGGGGGGGCCGGTCCTCCTCGGCCGAGACCGGGGCATCGCCGCTGGGGCGATTAGCAGCACGACGCGGGCAACCCCGCTCTGCACCCTCTGTGCCCCTCCGGGCGCCGGGAGACACCAGCAGCCCACGAGCCGGTGCCATCCACGGGACCGGTGACCTGCGGAGAGACAGCAGGGGCTCGGTTAGGTCCCCAAAAAAATACCCTGTGCCCCACCCTACCCATTCAGGGTCCCCATTCGGTCCCCAATTCGGGGGACAGAGGGGACAGGGGTGTCCCCAGCTCACCTAGCGCCGGGCGCCCGCCCCGTGGCCTCCCAGGCTCTGCATCTCGAAGGCTTCGGGCACGGCGCTGGGCACGCCGGGCTCCTCCAGGCTGTCCGCCTCCGTGCCAAAAACCGGGTAGGAGCCAGGCAGCGAGGGGTGCAGGGCCACTGTCACCGAGGCGGTGGCCGTGACGGTGGTGTAGCTGCCGGCGGGGCCCTGCAGGTGGGTGCTGTAGGAGGGCAGGGTGGCCCGCGGGGCCGGCCGGGTGTTGGGTGCGCAGGGCTGGCCCGGCCGTGGGGGTGCCGTGGGGCGCGGGTAGTCTCTGGGTGGCGCGGGGCACGGCTCCCCGAAAGGCAGAGGGGGCGCGGGTTGGGGTGGCTCCTTCTTCCCCTGGAGCTCCGGGCTGTCCTTGTAGGGCTTCAGCACCTGGGGAGGAGAGCAGCGGGGTGTGTAGGGGGGCTGAGCATCCCCAGAGACCCCCCCAGCACCACCCTGCCACCCCACAGTGTCCTCGTTCCCCCCTCCAAGCAGCTGCCAGCCCCCTGCTGGATTCACTCACGGTGATGCGGGGGAAGCTGGGGTCCTTGCCGGCCTCCAGCAGGATGTGTGCCGGGGCGGGGGGCACGATGAAGGGTCCCCGGGGGCTGCCCGGCCCCAGGCCGTCCCCGTAGCCCTCCGTGTCCGAGGTGTCGGTGAAGGCAGCGGGCCAGGCTGGGGCACGGCGGATGTACAGCCCCCCGGGGCCGAGGCACGGGGACACCGGCTCCGGAGGGGGCAGGCGGGGGCCGGTGTCCATGGGGGATGCCTGGGGGGAGAGGGGACGGTCAGAGGGGACACGCAAGCGTGGGGTGATGGAAGGATGGGGTAAGAGATCTGTGGGGTGAAGCAGGCACGGGGAGATGGGATGAAACTGGGATGGGGGGCAAATGGGGATGGGGTAATTGGGTATGGGGCAAAGAAGGGGGGGGGCAAAGCACGGGTGATGGCAAAGAGTGAGGGGTGGGGACAAGGGGCGTGTGGGGTGGATTTAGGACTGGGCAAGGTGGAGGGTGAAGGTAAGGGGTGAGGCAATGAGGGGAAGAGAAAAGATGGGGGTCTCCTACCTCGGGGGGTGGCCCGATGACGGAGAGCAGGACGGGCAGCAGCACCAGCCCGTTGAGCAGCCCCAGCAGCGTCAGGATGGTGAGCACCGCAAAGAAGTACCTGGGGGGGTGGGCAGGGGGCTGAGCGAGCAGTGCCCCAACCCCAAAACACTGCACACCCCAACCCCGTGTTCCCCATTCCCTCTGGGACCCCCACGTCCTCCCCACCTGCCCCATGTCCCCACCACCACCAGCTGGAGGGGGGAGGCTGCCACGCTCCCCAGCCCCCATCGCCACAGCTTTTTTGGGGGGCAGCAAGCGGCCGTCCCCGCACCCAACGGGGCACCTGGAGCTCACCTCATGATGAAATCAAACTCGGAGCCGGCCAACATGAGGACGCCCAGGAGGGTGGAGACGGCGCCGTCCATCACGGGGGCGAAGGTGTGCTCCAGCGCCGCGGCCGAGCGCACGTTCCTGCTCCCCGCCGCCGTCAGGAAGCCCTGCAGAGGGTGGGAGGGGGTCACGGGGGGGCTCGTCCCCATGTGCTTATGGGGCAAGGGGGGGACAGAAAGCCTTGGGGTGGGAATTGGGGCGCCCCGTAAGCAGGCTGGGGTCTGCTGCCACTCACCAAGGCCACGTGGACGGTGAACTCCACGCCGATGCCCACCGAGGCGATGAGGATGACCACGGGGATGGCGCTCAGCTTGATGCCCATCAGCCCCATGATGCCGAACAGCTCCACTGCCATCATGGCCAGGATGGAGACCTGGGGGGGCGGTGGGGTCAGTGGGGGGTGGCTCTGACCTGTGCGTGGCGTGCCCGGCCCTACAGCCTCTATATAGGGCATCCTCACCTAGGGGGGCTCTCTCTGTCTTATATACTGGGGGAAGCCCTCACCCTTGAGTGCAGGGCTGTCCCCAAACCCCTGCTCCACCCACCCGCTGTCCCCGATTCCTCCTGAGGGGCGTCCCCCACCCCACCCCGGCACCACCTCGGCGCGGCGGGGCGCACACTCACGATGATGCCGGCTGTCCAGGGGTTGAGCAGCAGCAGGGCGCAGACGAGGAAGGTGCAGGCCAGCAGGATGCTGATGGCCAGCAGGAACCAGTGGCGCAGGCCGATGTACTGCTCCCAGAAGAGGAAGGGGTAGCCGCTGGGGTAGCTCAGCACCCCGTGGCGCTGGGCGGCCTCCCGGCAGATGGCCCGCACGCTCTCGATTGCCTCCACGAAATCGGCCGTGCGACGCAGCCCGCTCAGGTAGAAGGGGAACTGGGCGAACTCCAGGGGCTGGGCTGCTGGGACTGGGGAGGGAGGAGAGCACGGGGTGGGCAAGGGCAGCACGGCAGCCCCGAGAGGCCCACCCCAGCCTGGGTGCAGCCAGGATGCGTGCCTGGGCACCATGGGGTTGGGCAGCCCTTGAGGAGGAGCGGGAGACGCTCAGGGTGCAGGGGGTGAGCGGGGAGCAAAAGGAGATGTGTCCCTATCAGGGGATGCTCGTGGGATGAGGGGAGGAGCAGGGAAGGTGCCCCATGTTTCTCGTGGGGCAGGAAAGGTGCAGGGATTGGGCTCTTCTGCTTGGGGAGGATTCTGGGGGCCGCAGGGATGCCGCCGGGCGCTCACTCACTTCGCAGGTTCTCGCCCGTGGTGTCGTACTTGTCATGGATCCACTCGGGGGGGGGTGGGTAGAAGTTGGCCTGCGAGGCGGCGAAGCCCAGGGGGTCGTTGCTGGCCCACACGGTCAGGCAGATGTAGAAGGTGTCCGGGGGGATGATGCCGTTTTCGTCCACCAGCCGCCGCGTGGTCAGCTACAGGGGGGCGAGCAGGACAGGCCGTGAGCAGGGCGCCAGGCACAGGACATGGCACAGCCCCGTGGCCCCGTCCCCAGCCCCGTGGCTCCGTCCCCAGCCCCGTGGCCACCCACCTGGTTGAAGTTGAAGGGCTCCTTCTTGTTGCCCGTCTGGATGAGGAGCTTGTACGCCAGCGCCCCGTCCTCGGAGCCGTTGCGGTAGCTGTCGTGGGTGATGCGCCCGGCTTGCCAGTCCCTGTCGAAGGTGGCCTGGAGCCCTGGGGACACAGCGTGGGGTGTGAGCATCCCTCGGGGCATCCCTGGCATTGCTGGGCACCTGGGGGCTCCCAGAGGATGCCGGGCACCCGGGAAGGTGCGCAGGCCGGGGAGGGGGTCTTTGGGCAGGGGAGGGCACGGGGAGGAGGCCGAGGGATGCCCCTCACCTCGCAGCCAGTCCTGGAAGTAGTGGAGCCACATCTTGGGCAGGTCGTGGTTGCCCTCGCGCACCACGTACTTGACGGTGCTGAAGGCCTGGTGCAGGCTGAGCAGGGCAGCCTGGGCGCCCGGGTAGTGGAAGCCGCCCTTGGTGACGATGAACATGTTGTAGAAGGAGAAGTACTTGAACTGCGCCGAGATGAAGGCGTGCGCCTTGGTGTCCCGCGGCACGATGTCCGTCAGGTAGAGCCCGTCGTGCACCATGGTGGTGCCGTAGAGGCTCAGCCCCAGCAGCGCCAGGAAGAGCACCACCACCACCGCCTGCGGGGACAGCGGGGTCAAACCAACGTCCCCCCACCACCCGTGTCCCCATCCCGGGGTGGCCGTCCCCTCCCCGCCTCACCTTGGTCTGGGTGCGCAGCAGGAGCGGGGCGTACTTCTCGCGGGCGAAGTCGGAGAGGCTCCAGCGGCAGAAGGGCAGGGGCACGCACTCGCGCCCGCCCTTGGCCTCGTCCAGCTGGGCCAGGAGGTCCCGCGTGGAGCTGGAGGGGGTGAAGACCTGCGAGCCCAGCGGGTCGGCGGGCGGCAGGAGCACGGCGGGCGAGGTGCACACCTGGGAGGTGGGCGGCAGGACGGTGACGATGTGGTGGCCCGAGGGGTCGCACTGGGTGAAGGCCTGCACGGTGGTGGTGATCTGGGTGCTGGTGGCCACGCCGGGGTGCCCGTAGGGGGACGGGTGGGAGGCGTGGTTGTCGTTGGCGTCCGCGAACTCCTGGGGTTGGATCTGGATGACCCGTGAGGAGCAAGGGCTGTGGGGAAGAGAGAAGGGGACGGTGATGGCAGGGCTGCCCACGTAACCACTGTGGGGGGGACACGAGGCCAGCCCCATCCTCTGCGGTGCCGGCAGAGGCGGTACCTGTAGAAGCAGCAGAGGATGTCGAGCCGGCGCTTCTCCCGCCGGTGCAGGTCCATGCTCAGGATGGCGGGGAAGATGAACAGCACCATGGCGAAGTTGAACACCACGACCACCGCCGCCTGCGGGCAGAGGGGACATGTCAGAGCCGGGCCCTTCCCACCCCACGGATGGGGTCACTGCTCCCCCCAGGTGGGTGCCGGGGCCGTACCTGGATGGAGAAGGCTCGCAGGGCGGGGATGGGCACCAGGGCTGCCATGAAGAAGGCGATCATGTTGCTGACGGAGGTGAGAGCCACGCTGGTCCCCGTGCGCCTCAGGCACTCGCCCGTCCGCTCCTGCGGGGCACAGAGGGACACGGTGACGAGGGAGCGCGGGGAGCAGCCGGGGAGCCCCGGGGAGCAGGGCTCGGCGCTCACCTTGAAGGGGACGTGCTGGCTGGTCTCGGTGAAGGCGTGAGCCAGGAGGAACATGTCGTCCACGCCGATGCCGAGGGCCAGGAAGGGCAGGACCTGTCAGAGAGCAGTGTCAGCAAGGGGACGTTGTTGGCACAGGGATGTGGCCACCACCCAGGAGGAGGGGACCCAGGGCTCTTCCCCCGGCACCTACCTGCGTGGTGGCCGCGTTGAAGGAGATGCCGAGCAGCGAGCAAAGCCCCAGGCCAGAGGCCACGGAGAGGGCCACCAGCAGGACCCCGGCCAGGCCCACGGCGCCCTGGGACTTGGAGCAGTCCCACCGCAGCATGGTGACGCAGGCGTAGGCCAGCTGGAGGAGCACAGCGGGTTAGCAGGGACAGAGAGGGGAAGGAGGGACAGGGCTGGCAGGGGATGGAGAGAGGGGGACGTACGCACCATGAGGAGGTAACCCCCGGCCACCCGGATGGCGCTGACGTCGGAGAAGGACTTCATGATGTCGTTGAGGGTGGTGGTGGAGAAAGCATGGACACTCTGCGTGGCGTTGGGCGGGATGGAGTCCTGCGCCAGCTGCAGGGCATGCCCCCCGTTAGACAAGACCCACGTCCCCCCACAAGAGGGCCCAGGGGCTGAGCATCACCTCCGAGGGCGCTGGGGACCCACAGGACCATGACAGCATGGTGCCAGGACCCACGGCCACGTGAATCCCAGGCAGAGGGGGAAATGCTGTGCCACACAGGGGCTGGGGGCTGTCCCCAGTACCCACCTCCACAAATTTCCTCTGCCAGGCCTCCAGGATGGCACCCGCCTTCTCCTCGCTCCAGCTGATGTCGTGGATCTCGTAGTCATCCTTGAAGTGCTCGAACAGCTGCCGGGGGCTCATGAGGAGGAACATGGTCTGCAGGGCCTCGGCGCTGGGGGACACGCACATACACATCCCGCTGGGACCAGCTGCAGCACCCTGTGTCACAGGGGTGGGTCCCCTCCAGCCCCACGGGGACACCTGGACCCTGTCCCCTTTGTCCCCAGCCTTGCTCCAAAGCACTGCCCCCCTCACCAGACGCGCTCCCAGACAACCTCTCTTATACTGGGTGCCCTTGGGTGCTGGATGAGGCCACCGTGCCCCAAACCATCCCATGGGCACCATGGCAAGGACCCCGCACCGTGCCCAGGGACCCGCGTGCCGTGAGAGCTCGTACCTCAGCAGCTTGCCCTGGGAGTCTTTGGTTGTGCCACCTAAGATCAGCTCCTCCTGCCAGCGCATGAATTTCCTGGAGAAGCCGTGGCAGCCCCCCGAGAGCTCTGCAGGGATGTCGGGGCTCTGCCAGCAGAGGGGAGGTGGCGTCAGAGGTGTGGGACAGGCAGGAGAGCAGCGAGCCCCCTGTCCCCACGGGACGTCACCTACCTGCTGGCTCTGCTTGTTGGGGGCGCTGGGGGGGCACTGGGGGTCCCGGGGGTCCAGGCAGGGCCGCTCCATGTAAGCCTGCCCCACCTCTGCCTTGTCCAGCAGCTCCTTGAAGCCTTCCAAGGACGTGAACTGCCCCAGCTCCTCCATCAGCTGCAGAGGGTCCAGGTTGCTCCACTGGATGTCGGGGCGGCCCCTGCAGAGAGAGCAGCACGGGGGATGCTGAAACCCCCACCCCGAGACCCCAGCCCACGCGTGGAGCGGGGCTGGCACCCCAAAATCCCTGCGGGGCGCCCCAAAGGCAGAGGGAAAGGATGTCAGGAGGCCTGCCCGCGGCGGCCCCGCGCCCCAGCGCAGCGGGCCGTGCCCCGAGTCAAGTAGCGTGCCTGATCCTGTTAGGCTGGGACAAAGGGGGGCAGCCAGCCCCGCGCGCCCCGCTCCCTGCGAGCAGTCAGGGCGATTACTGCCCGCGGGCTAACGTCTTGATAGCGGGGAGGGGATGCTGCAGCCCGGCCGGCCCTAAAGCTGCTGGCTTTGGGGCTTTGCTGAGCGGGGCAGGATGGAGAGCAAGGCTGTGCCGGGTGCTTGGGTACCCACAAAAAGGGTTTTTTTTTCCAGATGCTCTGCTCCAGACCCGCTCTGTCCCAGCTCCAGTGGCCCCGCTGCCCAGGGCCGGCTCCCTGCCTCACCCGGCTTCTCTCTGAGACAGAAAGGCCGCCGGAAAAAAAAAAAAAAAAAAAAAAAAAGCCAACAAACCCAGCCCAGCGCTGCGAAGAGGGGAGGAAAAAGCCCCAAGCGAGTGTGGGCTCTGGGGAGAAATGCAGCCTAATAATTCATGAAGGCTGGCTGGGCCGGAGCCGGGCGCTCGAGATTCCCACATACCAACCCGAGCTGCTGCCGCTTCCAAAGAGAGCCCCTTTTATCTGCTTTCGCTTGCTTCACTGAGCCAGGGCAAATCCTTTTGTCTTTCCATAGATTGCCGCTCTTTGTTCTCCCAGCTCCCGCCCCGCTCACCCCTCGGAGCCTTAAAAAGGGGGAAGAGTCCCCGGGGCTGCCCGGCCGGGTACCGCTGCGGGGAGAGGTGGCTCCTGCCCCTCTGAGGTGCCACCCTACAGCCGGGCACCCGAGCATGGGGACGTGCTGCAGACCCTGATGGATGAAGCCAGCATCACCCCACTCGCTCTTGGTGCGCTTCGCTCCCTGCTCTGGCCAGGCTGGGGTGGAGATGCAGGGTCTGGGGGGGTGAGGGGACAGCCGGTGTCCCCCCCCCCAAGCGCTGGCTGGGCACGCTGAGGCCCCTTTCCCCTCCTCCCGTCCCGCAGCAGGCTGAATAAGGCCACTATTTCATCTGTTTGGCAACGGGCAGCTTTCAGAGCAGCATTAGCATGAGAAAGCGCGGGGCTGCGTTTGCTGACAATGCACAAGTCTGCCCGGGCTCTCCCGGACAAACACGCCTGTAAACAGAAGGAATGCAGCCCCCCCTGGGCCCCCCCACCCTCCTGGGCTTGGAGGGGGGGACCTGAGCACAGAGGGAGCAGCCCCCGGCACCTGCGTGTGGTGCCCGCACCTCTCTGTCCCCGCGTCCCCATCCCCGGTGGGGTGGCAGCGCCCGCTGCGGGGACGCACCGAGGTCTGTCCCCGGTGTCACAGCCCCGTGGTGTCCCCCCCAGGCCCCCCGCACACTCACGGGAGGTAGGCTGAGCCTCCCTGCAGCTTGGCCCCTTCCCAGAAGCAGTCCAGCGGCGTCAGGATCACGCAGGGGAACAGCTTCTCAATCATCTGCGGGAGGGAGAGAGGCGTCAGGGGTCGGCGGGGACGCCTCGTGCCCCCCGCTACCTCCCCAAATCCGTGTGGAGATGGAGGTTTGGGGGCTGTTTGCAGCATCTTGGAGCTGGAAACCCCCTGTGGCCTGGTTCTCGGGGGGGTTTTACCCCACCGATGAGCCGCGGGGTGCCCGGTGCCACGCACGGCCAGGACTCACCCTCTCGATCATGCCGTTCTCGATGATGGGGACGCCCGACTTGTAGCAGATCTTGTTCAAATCCCATGATCTGCAAAGGCAGGGGGAGGCCGTGAGGACGGGCTCCAGCCCACGGGAGGCCGAGGGGGCACGGCAAGGTTGTAGGGGGGGGGACACGGGGGCACGGCAGGGGGGTCCCCATCCCTGTCCGGAGCCGGACTCACTTTCCGTACAGCGAGACTTGCACTTTGCTGGCAGCCAGGGCCGCCTCGAGGTGGAGCTGCAGGGCCTCCTGCGTCAGGATGTTCTCCCCTTCCCGCTTCGGGGTCTGGATCAGCATCTGGGACGTGTAGACGGACTCCTCGCCCAGCTTCTCCTTCGTGTAGCGGAGCTCCTGGCTGACGCGGCTGCCCGCTGCGGGGGGAAGCAGGGGCGCCCCGTCAGCACCGAGGCCACCCCAAAGCCCTGTCCCCACCCCAAACCTTGCCCATAAGGGATGCCCAGGGAAGCAAGCTGGCCCCGCAGCGTTAATTAGGAGGTGCCACCAAAACCCAGGGGGCTTCTCGCCGCGGGGGTCCCCAACGTCTCCATCCTCCGTGCGCCTGCACCCCAGGGACCCCAGGGCTGGTGGCTTCGGGGCCTGCACCCAGCACCCATGTGGACGCTTCCAGCTGGGTTGGCTTTGCTCTCCCCAAAAAGCCCCGCACAGCTGGAGAGGCAGACACCACGCATCCATCCCATCCACTCTAGGTGCCCCAAAACCACCAGTCCCTGCAGGGGTAGGGCTGCTCTGGGAGCACCTGGGGACAGAAAGGTGCTGGGGGGGGGGCTCCCCAGCCCTTCGGCATGTCCAGCAAGCGGGACCCCAGCACCCCAGGACCCCCAGCACCCACCAGGGCCCTGCAACCAGTGGGGCCGACGTTCCCCCAGAAGGCACTGACTTCATTTGCAGTCACACACGTTTATTTACAGCACCACCAGCACCCGGCCGCCCTGCTCCCAGCACCCTCCATCAGGGGGAGGACTCCGGATGAAGCCCCCACCCCGCTGCCACCCACGGAGGACACCCCACGTGCCCCTGGGCACATCCCGGGGTGGCTCCGCTCGCAGGGGGGGCCGGATCCTGCCCAGCACCGGGGCAGGATTCGTCCTCGCCGGGACGCTCCCTCGGCAAGAGGCCGGGGCCCCAGAGGGCCTGGCCCCCCGCCAGCACCGAGGAGGCCAGAGCAAGACCGCAAATAAGCAGCAGAATCTTCCCTTTTAATGACTTATTATATGGGTTGGTGGTTTCTTTTTTTTTTTTTATATTATTATTATTATTTATTTTTGATTTTTTTTCTTCTTCTTCTTTTTTTTTTTTTTTTTTTAAATATATTTTCCTTGCTTTTTGGGCGGCGGGGTGGGGTAGGGGGGGTGGGGGGACGCCTTTATTGTTCCTGGCTGGGCTGGGGAGCAGCTGGTGTCCATCAGATGCCAGTTGCGATGGAGGTCGTGCCAGGGCTGGGGAGTAAGGCGGGGGGGGGGGACACACGGACACAGCCTTTGTGTGCGTGTGACAGAGGGGACGGCGGCGCCCGGGGGGCTGGGGACAGGAGGAGGGTGGGTGCCGGGGGGGGACAGTCCCCTTCCTTTTCCCTTCCCTTCCCAGCAGGCTGGGAGGTCGGGCGGGAGGTGCACCGAGCTGCTCTGATCTCGGCCGTGCCACCCACGCCGAACCCGCACGGATGGGTGGGGGGGCTTGGGGCTAAGGGAGAGGAGGGGAGGGGGGGGAGAAACCCGGCCCCACGGCCGCATCCTGGGGGCTGCATCCTGCTGCGCCCCGCGGGCAGCGCTGCACATCTGCGACCCCCCCTCCAAGTAAAAAAAAAAAAATAAAAAAAAATTAAGAAAGAGAGAGAGAGAGAAAATAAAAAGCCGTCCCTTGTAATTAGTGTTAATTTGGAACAGGGCACTGCGAGCCGTCAGCAAGCTTCAAAGGCAGTGAGGAAGCCTCAAATTCCAACACCCTAATTAACCAAAGAGCAACATGAAAAGACAAGGCAGCGCGCGCGGGGCTGCCAAGGACACTTCAAACGGGCGCGCGCCCGCCGGACGGCACGGCCGGGCCCGGGGCTGGGAACGGGGCGAGATGCCCCACGCGGCACGGAGAGGGCCTGTGCGGCCCCCCCCTGCATCAGGGGGGCTTGGGGAGGGGGCCGGGGAGCGCCCCGATAGCGACAACGAGCACGTTAATGAGGGACTGTATGCAAATTGCAAAATAAAAAATTAAAAACCAAAAAAAATCTCCAATTAACAAAGGGAGCCCTCGGGTTTTTCATGCAAAGGGCGCTCTGGTTCCAATCAGAGGCCCGGTCCTGCTTGTTCACAGCACCCCCTGCACCCATGGGGGGGCCATGAGCCCCCCCACTCCCCAAAGCGATGTTCCCCAGCCTCCCACGAGCATCCCCATGGGGTGGAGGTTCAGGGTGCCACGTAGCTCGCCCCGGGGGGTGATGGAGGTTGGCTGCACCCCAAAAACCCCCAGGGTGTGTGTGGGGGACACCCACGGTGCCCAAGCTGGTGCCAGGAAGGGGATGGGGTCCTGGCAGCATGGGAGGCCTTGGGCACTGCATCCTCCCACCGTGTGGGAGCCCACCCCGTAATTGGGAGCCCACCCCATAATTACGGCGTCCGCTGCAAAATTACAGAGTGGGGCAGGAGCCTCCCTGCCCCCTGCCCGGCCACCCTGCCTGTGCTGCCTGCCCCCACAGCACCTTCCTCCAGCCCCCCACTTTTTGGGGACAGGGTGCTCAGCCCCACTACGAGCACCCCAGAGACACAGCATGGAGGGTTTGGGGTCAGAGGGCCCCAGCTCACGGCCTGGTGTGGGCACCGGGCCTGGCACGTCAGTGTGGGGACAGCCATGGGGAGGGCAGTGGGATGGGGCAGGCCACCCACCCCACAGCAAGCTGTCCCCACTGGGCACAGCCAAAAGGGATGGAGGCGAGGAAGATGGGCCATGGAAAGGCTCAGAAAGCAGGGAGATGTCCCGCTGGGAGGGCCACTGTGTCCCCCAGGGGCGGGTGGAGGCTCGGTCACAGCAGTGCCACCACGCTGGGGATGGGCCCTGGGCACTGCCAGCTGCTGTCACCGCTCAGGAGAGCCGGGACCGAGCACGTCCTGTGCTCGGCCTCCAAAAGAAGTCAGGCCCTGCCCAGTATAACGGGTGGTGGGACACAGCAAGCAGCGGGGACAGCCCCAAATGGGGCCTAGTCCTGCTCCTGTCACCATCCCAGTGCCACTGCCCCAGCAAAGGGGGAGGAGAGGATCCCATGGGGGCAAGATCCTGGATGCCAGCCTTCAAAAGCCCACGGATGGTGGGAGAGGCCACACCGAGCCCCTCCTGAAAGTGACACCCCTATAGGGACACCCCCCAACCCCCCCAGCACCCATGTGGCCACCTGGCCACAACAAGGGGCACCCATGGGTGCTGACACCAGAGCACAAAGCACAGCCAAAACTCCTCACCCACAGGGATCCACGCACCCCCTGCATGATTAAACCGCCGTGGGGACACCCACTGGGGCCAGCACCACCCCAAAGCCCCAGCACCACCCCACAGCCCGGGGTGGGGGTCCTGAGGCACTGGGGGGGGGACACGGACGCCCCGCCACCGGCTGCTTCCCCGTGCCGACCGGCGTGCAAGCCGGAGGCCACCTTCAAAGTGTTGTGGGGCGGATTAGCTGGATTAGGGAGCCTGTGAAAGGACCCATGCTGCTCCGGAGGAAGTCTCGCCGAGGGCATGCTGAAAGAGCCATTTTTACCTGTCCCGGCCTCCCGAAAAGCCCCGCGGCCCTGTCCTGTCAAAACACGGCCGTGCACCGCACCGGGGCCGTCCCCGTCCCCATGGGGTGGCAGTGGGGTGTCCCTGGGCATGGGGACCAAGGGGGGCTAATGGCTCCGCTCCCAGCCCCACAAAAGCTCTCCCGACACTTCCCTAAATAAATATGGCAAAAAAAGGGTTCTGCCTTCAAAAAGCCAGCAGAGTGGGGACCAAATAATAATAATAAATAAATAAACGGCCCATTTGGGGCCAGCTCCCCATCCGCCGGCCCTGGCCAGCCTTTGTTTATGGCCGGACCTAAATTAATGTCTTTATTACCCCAAATCCCTGCGTGGCCGTTCCCAGCGAGGCTGAGGGGGGGGTGAGGAGCCGGCAGCGGCGCGGCCGGGACCAAGGGGACAGCGCGACCCCCGAAAAAGGGGGAGAGGGGATTCAGTTGGGAACCATTCACCGCTAAGACTCCTGTCAGCATTGACATAAATTTCCACTGGTGTTGGCATTTAGGCATTTGCCATTTCCATATGTATAGGGCTGCCTGTACTAATTATGCTAATCACCCCCTCTGTTGGCTGCTGTGAAAAATGGCCACATTAGGCACTCCACTGCTTGCTAATGTCACTTAATGTGTGGTTGAAACATACATTCATCCCGCTCTGAATGGTGAAATTTTTCCACATTGCTGGCTTCATTCAGGCAAGAAATGAATTTTTTGAACTCAGACCACTTTTCCAGGCCCGAGGGAGAGGCAGATAATAAAACCCTCTTCTCAGTCCCTCGCGCTGCCCCCTCCCAGCCGCCCAACAACACTTAAAACGCAGGGAGAGCCCCCTCCCTAAAGCCGGGGATATGTCTAAGTTTAAAGGGAAGGAAAAGAAAAAAACAAAAAAAACAACCCCCCCCCCAAAAAAAAAAGCTTCCTAGGAAAAACAAAAATGTATAAGTTGAAAAGCGAAGCAAAATGGATACGCGCAGATAAGCCACAGCCATCTGAAAAGAGTCTCCCAGACTTTTTTGGTTAATTAGCAAAATTTTCCAGCCCGAAAAGCTGACCGAGCTGTCAAGGAAGGGAAAAAGCAAGAGATTTCTCGGTGGCCTCCCAAAGATAAATAAGCGGAGGCAGCCCCCGCCTGCGCCCCGTCTTCGGGCCAGTCCCCGGAACGGTGCTTGTGGGGCCGGCGGGGCTGCGGGAGGGGGGCTTCAGAGCAAGTGTCAGAGCCCAGCAAGCCAACAAAACCCACTTTTATGTTTTTAGGATAATGGGGTGCAGGCACCCCGGCACCCCACAGCAGCAGCACAGCACTGCCCCTTGCTGCCCTGAGCCCCAAGTCCCAAGGATGCCCCCAGGCCGTGCCCAAGCCCACAACCAGGAGGGGCCACAGGATCCCAAAGCCAGGCCAGGAGGGGCCCTGTGGCAGCACCGGGGACCCCTTCCCACCCCCGTGGGGTGACACCAGTGCCACCACACGCACGGAGGAGCAGGGGGACCCTGTCCCCACCGCATACCACCTGGGGGACAGAGCAGGGACGTGGCAGCCGGGGCGCGGGGCCGAGCCACCCCGCAGCCCCCCATGCAGCCAGCTCCTGCCCCACGCCGCCGTCTCGCCCCTCCAAACCCACCCGCTGCTGGCGGCCAGACCACCCACCTCTCCGTGTGCCCACCCAGAAAGGGCCGGGGCACCCCCTCCCCGCACAGCTGCCGCCCCACACGCATCCCCCCCCCATCCTCCGGGGATCCCACGCGCGGTGGGGAGCAGCGTGGGAAGGGGGGACACGGGGACAGCCTCCCCCAGGGCAGAAATGGGGTGGGGAGGGTGCTTAATCCCACCCTCAGCTCTTGCTGGGGGATTTCTGCAGCAAGAGGGGCACCGGGGAGCAGAGAGGGACAGAGCCAGCCCCCTCCATGCATCCTATCTCCCGTCAGCCCCACTATGGGGACACCCCCCTGGCTGCACCCCGGCTGTGCGCAGGGTGCCAGGAGTGGGTGTGCGGGGGGGACACCCCGTGCCAAACCCCGTGGCAGAGGTCAGGGAAGGATAAAAGCCAGCAGGGAGAAATCTCAGCTTCATGCCCCAAGCTGGGAACGGGGAGGAAAACCCCCTCACCCCCACGCCGTGCGCCCATCTCCATCCCTCACCCCCATGCCCCGGCACATTCGGGGTACCCCTGACCCCTCCGGGAGAGGGACGGGGGCTTCTCCGGGGGGATTCGGCAGCTCTTTGAGAGCGCCGGGGCTGCGCGGGGTGCTCGGCTGTTCCGGTTAGGAATTAACCCGGCCTTCCTTTGAACCAGCCCTCGGCGCTATAAATCAGGCAGGGCCATTCACCACCCAGGGCTCTGCCTCCCCGGAGCTCGCCGCCCCGGCCCCTTGGCCCTACAAACGCCCTGGGAGAGCCGGGAACAGCTGCCAGGTGTCTCGAGGTAACTCAACACTCGCCGCGAGCCGGGGTTTCAAAGCCTGCGAGTGGCTAATTGCTTCGGAGGAGCCTAATTGAACATTTCCACAGTCGGGTCCAATTTATGGGGTGACACCGCCTCCCTCCCATCTCCCAGGCAGGGCCGTGGGGCAGGCGGTGACCCCAGGGCATCGCCAGCACCCCCCAGCCAGACCCCATCCATCCCACGGGGGCTGGGGGAGGCTCATAGGGCTGGGGACCCCCCTCCTGGAGCCGGGAACAGGGGACCCCACAATTTCCCTCATTGGCCACGGTTGAGAAATGCCCCTATGGGGTGGAGTGGGGGCTGCCCATCCTATTCCCCCAGGTGGGGACAGCAATACCGTGCCCCTACCACCAGGATCCCATAGCCTCTGCTCTGCCCATGGAGGGGCCAGCCCAAAATGGGGTCGATCCCTCTGCTGGGTGAGGTGGTTTGGGATGGAGCATCACCGAGCTGCACCCCGCAGCCTGTCCATAAACAGGTGAGCAGGGAGGGACCAGAGGCTTCCTGCGAGCCTTGGCCACCCCACTGCCTGCGAGCAGGGCCATGGGATGGGACCAGGACTGCCTGCCCCTTCAGCACCGCCTCGGGGCCGGGAGGGACCACGTTCCTACAAACATCTCCCCACCCGGACAGGGCAGGGGCCTCGGGGGGCTCCCAAGGCTTTGGGGACACCCAGGTTTCGCCAGCCCCGAGCTGCCTCCACCCGGCACCGGCCTCACACGCACCAACAACCCCGCTGCACACCCGGGGATGGGATGAAGGGGTGGCCGAGAAAATCCACAGGATTTTCACATCCTAAAAGGCTCAGGATCCAAACACCCGGCCCGGGAAACCGTCCTGCTGCCCCCCATAATGCACACCCCACACCAGCGGGATGGGGAACGGGGCTCAGGGAGGGCTGGGGACAGCCGAGGACAGCGGGGATGCTTTGATCTCGCCAGAGCACGCAGAGGGAGGCCGGGAAGAGGCGAGCACCCGCGGGATGGGTCCCGGGCAGGGAGGCAGCCCCAGGGCTGACACGCGAAGCTGAGGGAGAGCAGCAGCACGTCTGTCCTTCCGTCCGTCCGTCCACGCCTCGAAACCACCCCGGCCGCACCATCCCGAGCCAGCACCACCCCACAGAGCACCACCAGCACCCCCCTGCTCAGCAGCGTTTGAGCATGGGGGGAAAAATCCCGCTGAAAACACCAGGAGGATGCCCTGGCCGGGAGCCTCCTCGCCGTCCCCACACCAGCAGGGTGGCACAGTGGGGTGCATGTGCCAGCAAGGACAACTTTGGGGACACCTCCAGCTGCCCCACACGCAGCCTTGTCCCCTTCCACATCCCCCTCTCCACCCCGACACGCCACAAGCCCTGCTCCCTCCGCAGCAGGCGCAGCCACCTCCCCGGCTCCGGTTGCAGACGCACCAAACGCTCACCCCAAAAAAGCGCAGTAAAACCCCACAGAGCCCGAGCCACAACCCAGAGCGAGGAAACCACTTTAGGAACACGTCCCCAGCTCCAGCAGCCCCCACCCGGACCGGGAGGCACCGCCGGGCTCCTCTGCTACGTGGTGCAGGGGAACGGGGCGATGGGGTCGGGAACGGGGCCAAGCACCCCACGGGAGTGGGGAGCAGGTGGGGGGGCCGCAGGGTGCGAGCAGCGAGGGGCCCTTTTTTTTTTTTTAAATATATAAATATATATATTTAAAAAAAAAAAAAAAAAAAGGGGGTGGGAGAGCAAAGTTGCTTCTATTGTTGAACCAAATCCAAGAGTAGCTGAGGACCACACAGGGAGCAGGGCGTGGGGGAGGAGGCAGCGCTCCCGCACAAAGATGGCTGACACCCCTCGGCTCAGCAACATCTGCCCCGGCACGGCACCCGGCACGGCACCCGGCACCCTGCACGGCACCCGGCACCCATGGGGCACCCCCGGGCCACCCGCCGGGCACCCCCGGGCCACCCACCCCGGCCAGTGGGCGAGCGGCTGAGCAGGGTGCCGGAGGGAACAGGGGGGGGGCGAGAAAAATCTGTGCTCGCGCTTATTAATAACAAAGGGCCGGGTTTTAGCCAGGGTTTCCCCTCGGAAATGGGGATTTGCTCCCGGCCTGACCCTAACCCCGCTCCCCGCTCCCCTCCTGGATGCGCTCCGGGAGCCGCGGTCGGGATCGGCCCCGGGGGATGCTCCCGGGCGGGCAGCGGGCGCAGCGCCGGGAGAAGGGGATGAGGGGATGGGGATAAGGGGGGGAAAAACACGCGTGGGGGGACCCGCGTGGGCAGCCCCGGTGCGCACAGCACCGCCAGTGGCACCCCACGTGCGGGGACCCCACGGAGCAGCCGGGGAGCATCACCCCGCGGGTGTCCCGCGTGGCCGTGGGGACAAAACCGGAGGGATTGGGGACAGCAGGAGCCACGGGGACGGTGACGGGGCCGTTCCCACGGGGGGGGTCACGCTTACCTTCCACCCAGAGGTGCTCGATGTCGGTCTCGACGGAGGCCACCCGCAGCCCTACAGCCAGCGCCCCGAAGAGCAGCAGCCCCACGAAGAGCACCTTCCCGCAGTGCCGCTGGATCCGGCAGCCCAGGGCGAAGAGCAGCGCCTGCAAGCGGGCCCGCAGCCACAGCGGGGCCCTCCGGCCGCCCACCCTGCCCTGCGGAGGGGAGCGGGAGGGGGGACCGTGAGGATTTGGGGAGGGGGCCGAGGAGGGCTCAGCATCCCCAGCCCACGCACACTGAGGGGGGGGGGGGTTGGAGGGCAGGGGGTGCGGAGCCCTGCAGTGGAGGGCTGGGGTGAGGATGCTCGGCGAGGGTAATCCCCCCCCCCCCCCCCCAGAGGGGAAAAATAATGGGAAAATTGAAAAATTGTGGCGTGGTCGGAAATGATTTGGGATTATTAAGATGTAAAAATTATAAAAATATCAAGAATTATGAAAAATACGGGGATGATAGGAAATGTAAAGAGCTATAAAAAGATATAAAAAATAAAAGTAAGAATTATAAGAATATAAAGGGTTATAAAAATATAAAGAATTATAAAAATATAAAAAATATGAAAGCATAAAGGGTGATAAAAAACACGAAGAATTCTAAAATTATAAAGAATTAGCGAAATTACAAAAAAAATATAAAAAAATATTAAAAAATTACACGAAACCTGCACAATGCTTTCAGATGCCTTAAAACGCTTCGGAACAGCTCAAAATGCTTTAAAATGGTTTCAGGCGGTGGGGATGCTGTCGGCGCGGCTGGGTGCCGCTGGGGCAGGGGGGCAGCTCCGTGCCTTACCTCGGGGGCCGGCTTGCGGCGGGCGGCTCGGAGCGGTGCTGGCGGTGCCGGTGTCGGTGCCGGTGCGGGGGGCTGCGTCGGCATGGCGGGGGGCTCGCGGCCGGGCGGGGGGCGACCCCCGGCGCCTTAAGTGGGGCCGAGCGCGGCCCCCATGGAGCTCGGCGGCGGCGCTGGCGGGGCCGGGGCGCGGGGCTCTGCGCCGCCCGCCGCCCGCCGCGCCTCTAAAGGGGGAGGCGGGGGCGGGGGGCGCCGGGGCCGCGCCGCCGCCGCCGCTCCCATTGGCCGCCGCCGCCGCGGCAGCGCCCAGCGCCCCGCTGCCAGGCAACGCTGCGCCCGCCGCCGCCGGCCACACACGGCGGGGCCCCCCCCGCGCACACACGCACACACACACACACACACACACACACATATACACGGCCCTGCCCCCCCGCACACACACACACACACATACACATATACACGGCCCGGGGGGGGGGTGGAGCATCCCTGCCCTTCTTTTTTGTTGGTTTGTATTTTTTGTGTTTTTTTTTTTTTTTTTTTTTTGGGGGGGGGGGGTGCATCCCTTTTTTCTTTTTTTTTTTCTTTTTTTTTTTTTTCTTTTTTCCCATTTTATTTTGGAAGGGGAGCAGCCCTGCCCTTCCTTTTTTAGCGGGGGGAGCAGCCCTGCCCTTTATTTTTCGGGGAGCAGCCCTGCCCTTTATTTTTTTGGGGGGGGAGCATCCCTTCCCTTTTATTTTTAAGATGGGGAGCACCCCTTTTTTCTTTTTTTTAGAGGGGGAGCATCCCTTCCCCTTTTTACTTTGGAAGGGGAGCATCCCTTTCCTTTAATTTTTTGGGGGGGAGCATCCCTTTTTTATTTTTTTTTTAGAGGGGGAGCATCCCTTCCCTTTCATTTTCTGGGGGGAGCATCCCTTCCCTTCCCTTCCCTTCCCTTTTGGCAGGGGGAGCACCCCCTCCCTTTCGATTTTGCAGGGGGAGCACCCCTCCCCTCCCCTTCTTTTTTTGGGGGGTGGGAGCATCCCTTTTTTAATTTTTTTTTTGGAGGGGGAGCACCCCTTCCCCTTTATTTTCAGAGTGGGACCATCCCTTCCCTATTTCATTTTGGAGCACAGCATCCCTTCCCCATACATGCCCCCCACTCCAAGGGTGAGGACTTACCCCACAGGTCCCCCCCCCAAATAGTGGGCAGCCCCCAAATGCTACCCCAAATGTAACCCCCATTTCTCCCTTCCCCACCCCATAAGGCCAACCATCTTCCCATAACCAGTCCCCATAACTAGGTGCCCCCCCACACCCCATACCCACCCGCCATACCCACAGGGTGTCTCTCCTGAGGGCTGGGGGCCCCCGCTGCACCCCTCCCCACCCCCAAGAGGTGTGCATCCCCTCCTTCCACCCCACAAACTCCCCCAGGGGTTTGGGGGGGCCCACAGGGACCGGCCCCACTTTTTGGGGTGCCCACATCCCCTGCCACGAGCAGCCAAGCCGGAGGGACACGAACACACAGGCACCCCACATCCACGGGGCAGGGGGGCGAAGGGTAAACAGCAGCACTAATTTGTGGGGTAATTAGGATTTCGCCCCAGCTTTATGGGACCTCTCCTCATCCCACACCCTCCTCGGGTCTTTGCTGGGCAGACCCAGTGCTGCTCCCACCCGTCACCCCCCAGCCCTCCTTCGGGTGGCTGGCAACCATCCCCTAAAATCCTGCCATCCCCTAAAATAGGGTGAACCCCCCCAAAAAAATAACCCGTGTTCCTCGGGCAGCCCCCGGCCGCAGCCCCGCTGAGCTCCCCGGGCGGTGCGTGAAGGGTTTCTGCCCCGTCCCGCGACAGGCCCGGAGCATCTGGCGTCACCCCAAATCCAGAAGGGAAGCGGCCATTCAGCACTTCTGGGGCCTGATTGCTGTTAGCAGCCCCGCCATAAACCTCGTCTGAAACAGCTCCTCCGGCCCCATGGCACCGCCGCGTCCCCCCGAGCTCCGCTCCCTGCCACCCTCCTGGTTGTATCTGGTGGCTTCCACCCGGGGCTCTGCAGGTTGTGAAATGGGGTGGAGGTGGTTGGGGAGCCTCGGGACGCCCCCCGAGCCCCCCAGGATGCTGTCCCAACCCCGTCCCGGCTCGCCCGTGCCAATGCCAAGCTCCCCTGCCTGGCCCCCAGCCCCCGAGCATCACGGTGTGGGGCCGGTGTGGGCACCCCAAAAACGCCCCCGGGATTGGGGATGCCAACCCCAAGCACAAGGCCGCCAGCGGGATTGAAAACACCCATGGGTGGGATGGCGCTGAGCCACGCCGAGCTCCGGGGCAGCCCCGGGGCTCCAGGGTCCCCCTCGTGTCCCCCAGGGCCACCCTGGGAGGGGATTTGGGGCCGGGCACGGAGCCCCCGTGGGACAGCGGCCCCGGGGGAGCGGGAGGGCGCGCGGGGAAAGGCTGGCGCTTGGGGAGGCTTCGCCTGCCGCTCGGTGCTGACCGGCTGTTTTATATCAAGGCGGGAGGGGGGATTTGCTGTTCTAGATGGTATTTTAATGGGCAGCCAGGCAGCTGGAGCCTGGGAGAAGCCTGCTTTACATTGTTTGGGGTTGTAACAAATAAATTCAATTAAAGGCAAATGGCTCCGCGCAGCCCCCACCCTGCGCGGTGGCTCCGCGGCACCAGCGGCTGGGGGAGCCCCAATCTGGAGTGGGGGCCCAGGGCTTCGTCCCCCCGCCTTGGGGACACCCCCCAGGCCTGCCCCAAGGAGATGTGGGGATGCGTCGGGAGCTTTTTGGGGTGCAGGGATGGGATTGGGGGCACCACGCCACCCAGCCAGCACCCAGAGAGGAGGAAACGGGTTGGGGACCCCACGCGGCCCCCATATTGCGCATCCCACCCCATCACACGGACGGGACGGGAAAAGCCCCGAGGACACCCCGGGGACGGGCAGCCCCGGCTCAACAACGGGGCCCCGGGGGAAACGGAGGTCGGGCAGGGGCAGGGGCGCGGAGCCGGGGCTTTGCACGGCCGTGCAGCTGGGGGAAAAGCCGAAGGGGACTCAGCGGGGCCGTGCCAGAGCCTCGGCACGCTGTAAACAGCCGCGGCAGCAGCAGCAGCAGCAAGTCCTCTGCCGGGAGCCAGCGCCGGGCGTTTGTTAGTTGGAAACCAGATGGTGCTCGGAGAACCGCCGGCACAGCACGCCTGGCCGCCGGCCCCAGCCGGGAGCAGGGTCCCGGGGGCCCCGGGGCTTTGCTGCCCTCGGGTAGGGTGGCCAGGGGGTGGAGGAGGTGTTGGGGAGCCCCTGGATCGCTCCACGTGGCACCCGGTGCCGTGATGGGGTGTCCCCAAGGGATGGTGTGTCCCAAAAGGGTGCCGTGTTCCCAAAGGGATGTTGTGTTCCCAAAGAGATGCCATGTCCCAAAAGGATCCCATATTCCCAAAGGGATGCCTTGTCCCCAAGGGATGCCATGTTCCCAAAGAGATGCCATGTTCCCAAGGGATGCCATGGCCCCAAGGGATGCCATATCCCAAAAGGGGATGCAGAAGGAACAGTGGGGTTAGAGGTGGGGCACTCATAGCCCCTAACCCCCGGGCACCTCTGTGTGCCACGCCGTGCCTCAGTTTCCCCCAGGCAGCATTGGTGGGGGACCCCAGGGCAAAGAGGAGGGGGACAGAGGTCGGTCCTCAAGTCAGAGGCCCCCAGGTCCCCACAAACAGGGCTGTGGTGTCAGTGGGGAGGGGATGGAGCCCCATCCTCGAGGGAAAGCCCCGGGGTGGGAGCGAGGGGGTCCCTGCCACGGCACAGGGTGACGGGGACAGGGCCAGCGCAGCCAGCGGGACCCAAGCCTTTCCCAAATCCCCGCTGTCCCAGGGGCAGGTGCACCTCACCCCAAGGTTTTGGGGGAGCACAGCAAAGCGGGCAGGCGGCCCCGGCCGGGGAGGGGACAGGCCGGGGGACACACGGCATCCCCGGCACCCCCGGGGGGGTCCCGCGGTGTTTACAGAGCTTAACCCCCCCCGGAGCCCCGCGAGGCCACGGCGCACAATAGCGTGTGGACGTGGTGACACCGGCCGTCCCCACACCACCTTGGAAGACAGAGGGCCCTGCCACCCACCGCCAGCACCGGGATTAATTATGATAATGTAGTTCTTTCCCCCTTTGTCACCCTAATGAATGGGCCCCTTTAGGATTTTAAGGCCTTTGTTTGGTGCCTCTTTACTGCGGTATTGTAGGATGGGGACTAGCAGGTGGCAGGTCCCCAAACAGCCCCTTTTGTCTCCTTTGGGGGCTGTTTTGTGCTGGGGTTGGGGAGGGGGTGCGAGGATGCGGGCTGGGAAAGGATGGGGGGGGGGGGGGGGGCTGCAAGGGGGCTCCCGGCCGGGGCCGCAGCGCTCGCCCCATCGGGTCCCCGCGCCCCAACGCCTGCGCCCGTCCCCGCGCGGCGGGCAGATGCCGGGAGCCACCGCCTGAGCGCCGGCCTTGATCTTTTACTGCCTGGGCAAATCAATTACCCGGCAGAAAAGTCCCTAAATCCCACCATAAAACCCGTTTAGCAGCCGACGTGGCGCAGCGGCCGCTGGTAGCGCTGCCTGGGCCCTGGGCGAGCCTCGAGCCCCGCTGCCGGCACCAAGTCCCCATCTCATCGCTGCGGGGAGGGCAATTGGGGGAGGCTGGGGGCTACTGGGGGTGACTGGGAGCTGCTGGAAGCCACTGGGGGAGGCTGGGGGTGGCTGGGGGCTGCTGGAGAGGATTGGGCATGAAGCGCAGCTCCTGCACGCTCCTGGGCCATTAAAGGGGGGCTCCCAGGGGTCCCAGGACCCCCAGGCCACCCTCCCCTCTGCACCAGCCCTCCCTCACCCCCGGGGTGCAGGCAGGAATGTTCCAGTGACAGCGGTGGCACCAGGGACCTGGGGAGGGCACAGAGGGACAGGGAGAGGGGACAGGGACAGACACGGAGGCGCCTGGAGGGTGAGGGGCCGTGCACCCTACAGCCACATCGGGGTGAGGACACGGCTGTGCCCGCTCAGCCCCAGGGGAGCGAGCCCAAAGCCCCTGCATGCCCCAGGGGGGGATTTTGGGGCCCTGCTGCTTTCCATGCAGCCACACAGGAGCATCCCTAATGCCACAGGGACAACAGGGTGGGGACCGAGTAGTGACATGGCCCCGATCGCAGGCTGGGCTGGGAAAGGCACTCCAGGGCACCTCTGCTTTGGGACACCACCAGGTGCCAGGCACCGTGGATCCTCGTGCCCCGTGGCACCTTCCCGTGGCACAGGGGACCCCGGCTGTCCCTGTGTCCCCACGCAGGGGGCAGAGGGATGCTGCCTGGGGGGGGGACACAGATCCTGGCCGGGCACCGCCGGGGGCTGCGAACCGGTGAGCAGCGGGGTGGTAAAACGGTGACAAGTAATTGGTGTCCCGGCCGGTCCTTTCATGCCGACGCCGTTTTATGGGTGAGGAAATTGCTTGTGAGTCAGGAACACAGGAGACAAATTTAGGAAGTGCTCTCTGAATGTGCTGGGGTCAGGCGCCGAGGCCGAGCGCTTGAAACCTGGGTGGCCTCGGCGCTCGCCCTGCGCTCCCCCCCCAACCCCCCCAGGCTCCTCGGCATGGGAACGCAGACCTTTTATCTTATCACTGCTCTTCCGCCCGCCCCGGCCTCCCCCCGGCCCCCTCCCGGCACAGCCGCTCGCGCCGCAGACACAATGCGAGCCCTGCGCCCTCCGGCAGCGCCTCGACCCACCCCTGTGCCAGCCCCGGGCGTCGCGGGGTCCCCAGCATCCACCCCAATGAGCCGCAGTGGGGCAGGGGATGTGGGATCCCCCTTGGGGACCTGCCTGGGGCAAGTGGGGGTGCACGGCTCCGGCCCCGTGGAGGTGGTGATGGGGAAAATCTGGTGGAAGGCGCTGGGATGTGGGCGCACCGTGGATGAGCCTGTCCTAACGCAGCCCAGGCAGGAGCCATTTGGCCCCAAACCCCACCAGCAAAGGCAGCGGGGTTGGGGCGAGCAGACCCCGGCCTTCCCCGCATCCCCTGCACGCCGGGGAACAGGTTCTCCCTTTTTGTTTGTTTGCTGTGGTTTTAATTGGGAGGAAAGGCCGCGGCCCCATTAAAGCGCGCCCGAAAGCAGCTGACGGCTACCTTGAGAGCGCAGCCCCCTTCCCCGGCCACCTCCGAACGCACCGAACCAGGCGGGTTGGATGTATTTTTCTTGATCGCTGGCCAAGCGCTCTCTCCTGCAAAGCAGCATGTTTCTCATTTTCTGTAGGTTTAACTCCAAATTAATTTGTAAGTGATCTCGGTTTCTTGTTCCCCGAAAGATACCTAATAGCGCGGGGGAGTTCCTGCCAACCGAAACGTCGCAGCGGGGGCGAAGGGAAAAAAAAGCAGGAAAAAGAAACCCAGGAACTGTGACCCCTGGTGGGTATTTAACAAGGTGTCAGCTCCAGGCATTTTCGGAGCCCTCTAAGTGGATGTGACACCGGCCCCGCGCCCTGAGCTGGGGCGCAGGAGGGTCGGGCGGCGGGGATGCGCCCACGGCCACCAGGTCTCGTCCTGCCCCAGCTGGAAAGGGGCCGGGGACCCCCCGTGAGCGGTGCCAGCCGCCGGCTGTGGGGTCCCGCAGCGGCGGGGAGGACGGGGCAGGGGTCCCGGGGCCGTCCAGCCTGCCCGGCGCCCCCGCCGCATGGGAAGCGGGCACGGTTTAATAGGGCGGGCGGCCGCCCGGCTGCTGGCAGGAGGACACAAGAGCTTTTGTCTCCGCTCCCGGCACCGGCTGGGGCTGGCAGGGCCCGGGGAGGTTCAGCCACCGAGAGCCGAGCTCGCCACCGGGGCGAGCGGCCAAACCCACCCCGGTTTCTCGGGGTTTAGCGGGCACTCGGTGCATGCGAGGAAGCGCCCAGGTGGCTGGAGAGGCCGGGTAGGGGTTGGGGAACGGAGCAGTCCCTGTTCGGAGCCCCACGGCCCTGCCTCTGCCCCCTTTTTGCCAGCGGGGCCAGCAGCAGCAGCAGGAGAGACCCTGCCCTTCCCCAGCTTAGGCACCGGGGCAGCAGGGATGTGAAAGCAGCCGGGTTTCTGCTAGCTGAAAAAAAAAAATCAGCCACCACTTTTGGGTCCCTGCTCCTCTCGCTCCCCTTGTTCTGCCGTCCCCAGGTGATGGGGAGCTGTCCTGATTGTCCCCTCCAGGGACACGTCCCAAACTGCAGCTCGGCCCCTCGAAGCCCCCCGTGGCTCAGAGGCCGCGGTGAGCAAAGGCAGCCGGCTGCCTTCCTGCAGGCCCCGGCACCGAAGGGCCGCAGCGGGGAGGAGATGCTGCTCTTGCTCAATTACCCCGCGAGGGCCCAGGCCCTGGCTCCGTCCCATCGCCACCAGCAGCGGCTGCGTGACACAGCCGGGCAGTGTCACCGTGCTGGGGACATCCCGGGGGCAGCACAGCCCGGATGGATTCAGCTCCCCGGGTCCCCCCCCGGCCACCCCCGATAAACCATTTGGGGAGACCCTGGCGTGAAAACAAGGCACGAGGGAGGAACTGCCGGGGTTTTTGCAAGGCGTGTGGCCACGTTTCACCAGCCGGCCACCCCAAAAGTGCCCTTCCCCGTGCAGCAGCACCGCTGTCCCCTCCGTCCCCTTCATCCCCTTGGTGCCCGAGGTCTCCGCACCCCGGCCCCGTGCAGGTGCCACCACCGGCCCCACGGGGACCACGGCGCTCGCCTCAGTTCCTGCCCCCGGCCCCCCGGGTCCCGCCGCAGGGTGAAACTCCCCGAGGAAAGGCCGGAGGAAGATAGGAAAAACAATCACAAGAATTTGTTTCATGCTGCCTGGATCCCTCCCCGCACGCAGCAGTGTTTTTGGACGGCCAATTTATAATCAGCAGTGTGGAATGTTGTAAATTAAATATTTTTAAACAACTTTGCTCTCTCTCTGGTTAAACATTTCAGAGATCGCTCTTTCTTGTCTGTCTCTTGCTGGGTGGTCCCTCCATTCGCCCGTACATCTTCCTCAAACACAATTAACCATTTAGATGGTGCACAAAGGAATAGCTTATGCATACAACACCAGTCGCTCGCTGCTCCGGCGGTGGGGGAGGGAGGCAAATAAGAAGGCAGCTTCTTTTATTTTCCACTAAAAACAAAAACAAGAAAATCCCTTTTTCCTCCCCAAACTATCCCATTTTCCTTGAATTGTAAAGGCGCCGATCCAAGCTCATCAGCTGTCTCGGTGCTCGGTCCAACAACCCCCTTGCTTTCCACCCCCCCCCCCCCCCCCACAACTCCCCTGAAATTCAACATTAGCATTTTAAAAGCCTTAAACATACAAGTTTATTTAGACTCGAGCTCTCCCATACCCTCGCTTTCCCTATTTATATACAGGCGCATTTTAACGTATATAAAATGTCTGTCCATAGGGCCCGGGAGGAAGTTCTCGTCTGCCGGCCCCGTCTAGGCAGCACGGCCGCGTCTGTGGACCTTGGCTCCTGGGGGACGGAGTGAAAATGGACGGGACCCAGCGAGCCTTGGCCACGGCACGGCTCCTGGGGTGTTTGGTGTGGGCTGGAGCCTCAGGGAACTTCCACACCCCTGAATTAACTCCCTGAGAACAGCCCCTCTTGGTACCCAGGGGGCTTCACCCTCGGTTGAGGGGCCAGCAGAGCCCCGGGCGCTGTGCTCGGAGGGCTGGGGCAGGGCACGGCAGTGCCAAGCAGCCTGCAATGCCACCAGAGCCGCCTCTGGCTGCCCACTGTGATCTTCAGCCCTTTAAAACAAGTGGCTGGAGGGCGCAGGAGTGATCGCAGGGGATGGGACAGCGCTGGTGGCCTCTGCGGTGTCCCAGGAGCTGCGGTACCCGGCAGCAGGTCACCAAACCCCACTGAGAGGGAGCAAAAGCCCTGCACAGCCAGGCCAGTGGGAAGGAGGGGATGAAACCCTCAGCCACGACAGCCAGGGACAGAAACCTCCCCGCACAGAGGACAGGCAGGGACCGGAGCCAGCCGCCAGCCCTCGCTGCAGGTGCGGGCCAGCTCCGAGGCCGCAAGGCTCCTCCCGAAAATCCTGATGTTTGCAGGACCTGCAGGATTTTATACAGGAGTTTGTGGCCTCCCGGGATGAGAAGGTCCCACCGGGAAAATCGGAGGGGTGGTGATGTACCCCAGCCGTCCATCTGCCAGGGAGCTTTCAGGACAACACCAACACCCGCAGAGCTGGGGAGCTCCATCTTTTAGGGTGCAGGAGCTGCAGTGTTCTCCTGCTGGGGTTTGGCAGAGCAGCGGGGTGAGGAGATGAAGGATCCTCCAGGCTGGTGGGCAGCGAGCAAAGCCAGAGCTTCAGGAAAGCCTGCATGACTTAGGACCCACGTCACGTCCTCAGCTACCCGGGAACAGACAGGGATTTCCGAGATCACCCCAAATCCCCGTGGGTTTGTAGGGCTTCCCGGCCCATCCCCTGCTCACCTGAGGATGGCAGCGGCCCGGAGCCCGGCTGAGGTGAGGAAGGGTTAACCCAGTGCCCGCCTTGGGATTCCTGAAGGCCCTATTATCCCGAATTATTTTTCATAATTACTGCCACACACGTAGACTACATCAAGAGTGAATCTTCACTTTGATAATTTGTGCTGTGAAATCTCACTTTGGGATCTACTTTTATCTCACACCAAACACCTGCAGGTCGTAAAAGGCAAAAAGGAAAAGAAAACGCCTCAAATCCCGGCCAGGTTTTCAAGTGTCAGGGAACACTAAATTAATGCTAAATTCTAACCGACAGAGAGAAGAGCCCCCCCCCCGCCCTCCTCTTAAATGAGCTGAACAAAAGGACCCAGGCGAGACGTTAACTCGTAATTAAGGCACAAGGAGGTAAAGCTGTAGCTGTTATGGGATGCCGACTTCCCAGAAGTTAGGATGGGTCTTTAAAAAGAAAAAGGGTTGCGTGTAAGCAAAAGGATCAGGAGTCAAAGCATCCGTGTGCTTCTCCTGCTGGCTTGGCCACCAAATGAAATGCTGAGCGAGGTGACCGAGCTCCACCCTGCTCTGTCCCTACACAGCCGAGATGGATGCTGTGCTCCCTTCCCTCGCAGAGACACAACAACTCTCTCTTCATGAACCTTTGTAAGGCCTCCGCGATCCTTGGATGAAAAAGGGTTTGTAGCTGAGGAACATGTTTGCACACATACGCGAGGTAAAACCTTTAGCACAAAGCCTGAGCTGAACTGCACGGTTCTTTTTTTTTTTTTTTTTTTCCTTTTTTTTTTCCTGCAGCTTGTAAAAGGCCTCGAAGCCAGCAGCTCATCCCCAGCCACGCTTTCCATTCCAATCTGGTCCTTTAAAGTAGGGCTTTTTGTTTATGAAACGCCGGGAACGTCTGGATTATAATCTCTCTTCTGTCAAATTAGCTAGGAAACTGTAATTTTCCTCAGGGGACAGCGGTGCCCACGAAGCACACGTTTAAAATTTATCACTGCAGTTAATGAAATCTCATTCCAGCCAGTGGCTGTAAGCACCTCTGGATGTCAAGCTGCCAGCCTCAGATAAATGTCCCGTTGAATCCTACCAGGTTCCAATAAACAGCTTTTAGGTAGGAACTCGTGTCCAATTCCTAAACGTTAAAGAACAGCTTGTGTTTCAATCCCATCCAGGTGCTTTACAATCCTGGCACAACCCCTGACCACAGGGCTGTGCGTTTCGCATTAGTGCTCTCGACTCATCTCACATACCCCCGGCCATCCCCAGATCATCCAGACGTGGGAACACACCTCCTGGGGTCCAAAAACCACCAGGATAACACAGATGGCACCCGCTGCTCCTGCCCTGCTCCCCGTTCTTCCATCCCTCCGGCCCCCTCGCAATGCTTTTGGGCAGGATTTCCAGCTCAGCCCCGGAGGAAACGAGTGCCAAACTCCTCAGCTACATCACCGACGGGGCTTAAACATCTCTGAGCTTTGGGCCGTGAGAGAGGAGGAGGAGGAGGAGGAGGAGGCATCCCCAGCAGCTCCTGCGTGGCACAGGGGACAGTGTGGGGCCGTGGGGACTCGGTGTGGGCACGGGCTGTGTGGTCCCCGCTCGCCCTTCTGCAGGGAAAGTACAGGGCGTCCGCGGGGCCCGAGCGGACCCGGCACAAACCCGCGTGCATCTCAATGAGGGGGGAGGGCCGGGCGCACACACGGCTCTGTAAATACTTCTTTATTAAGACATAAATACAAAGCCCAACGGGGAAGGAGCAGCGACGGGGCGAGCCGTGCCAGCAGGGATCCGTACGGATGATCTTACGATGCTGAACATCTGGTTCTGCTGCTCGCTTCCATAAAAATCATCTTTAAAACCTACTTGGGTTATATCTCCATCAGCTGCTCGGTGCCCACAATGACTTCATTAACATGTTTGGCTGAAAAGAGAGAGGGAGGAAAAGAAGAGGAATTGAGTTTTAGAGCAGCGCTTCAGACTCCGCATTTTTCAAATCTGCATCTTTAAAACAAATGAGAAAAGCAGATTCTAGGGAACTCGAACACAGATTTGCTGCCCTTTTTTGGTCTCCGGCGTCTCGCAGACACGATCCCACACACATGGCAGAAGCCTAAACAACTGACTAAACATCAGGAGGTTTCTCTGATGAGACTTTCCGCGTGTGTGTGTCACCACCAAGCAGCAGAGGCCCGACAGAAGTCCCAGCTGCCGCTGACAGGTGTACCTCCAGGTCCAAGCAAAGAGCCATCGCCATCCAGCACGGAGACCTGACACAGAATTAAAACCCAGCAATCCTCCCCAGCCCTAAAGAGTGCGGTGTGCCCCCAAACTGCCCCCGGGGCTGGAAGGAGAGGGGCTGCTCAGCATCAGAGGGGCCACCACCGGGACGGGACAAAACCCTCTCTCAGCAATCCCAACGTAAATTTTATTTTAACTTGATTTCTCCCTCTTGGGTTCAAAAAATCTGGACAGACCCACTCCCAAAGTGCTGAGATGAAGCAAGGTCTCCGAGCGCTGCTGTCACCTCAGGCTCCCACGGGGCACATTTGGTGGCAGGGCAGCTTGGACAAGGTCACTCCTGCCTGTTCCCAGGAGCTCGGCACAGGCTCGGAGGACACATTAACGTGCCAGTCCCTGCCCCAGCACTGTTAATGCCCTGTACTGAAAGAGCCTCCCGTTTAAAATGCAAAAGCAGCTTGTCAGGGAAGGACTGCGAATAAGGGATCTCAAGCCAAAATAATAAAAACACAAAACTCAAAGCCCAGTGCCTAAAAAACCAAGTATGTGGCCTCAGCGCCTGACACAATGCCTGTGTGCTCCAAGTGGGTGTCCTCGGGGCACCGCCCCTGAGGGGGGAATCCAAATCTCTCCGGGTTGGCCACCGATTCAGGAGGAGTTCAGGTGGTTTGAACCGTGCCCCGAGGCTCTCTTCACACCCTCTCTCCCCTTTCTCCCCAGGAATAACAACAGGCTCGCATATCCGGGGTGCCTGGCATAACCCACCAGGCGTGCGAGGCGCTCGAAGGAGGCTGTGCTGTCTCCAGCATCCTCCACGGCAGCAGGGGGGAGGCAGCCAAGGGTGATGGAAAGAACTGGTTGTGTTTTATTTACCCACCTAAAACTCCTCCCCTCGGGGGAGCAGATTTTGCAAGACGGCTGCAAAACAACAGCCATGCTACCCTCGGCTACATAAAGAAATTCCTGGCAATTCCCGAAGTGGCCGAGCCAACGCGAGGCTTCTCTTGGCTTTAAGGCATTACCTTTGCACCACGCAAACCATCACTCCAGAAGAGGTCTGATTAAACGCTGCTCTGTCAGCTTCAAGGTGCATTTGGACTGTGGCGAGGTAATTTTCTGCTCCAGCCCTGGCCCCACAACCATGCAGATCCTCCTCAGCCTGGAGGATGGAGCAGGGCGAGCTGCGTCACCGCCCTTCAGAGACCCTTCGTGGAGGCAGAATGTAAGAACGAGGAGCTGCTCCTCACTGCCAGCATCAGGTGGAGTAATTTATTCCCTGCTCAGGATATTTAGTGACAACTGACAGCCCTGCAGCCTCAAGTAAATGTCTCGGAGCTCGAGGCTGGAGCTTGGAGCCTGATCTCCAGCCCTTGGAGCAGGGCGAGCAGAGGTGGATGCAGCGCGCAGGGGAACGAGGGACTGAGTGTGCGTGTGCCAGGTGCAAGCGTGATGTAGGTAGCACCACACAGCATCTCCAGCACAGCCCTGCCAATAGCCCCAAGTCCAGCCTTCAGCTCCTCTCTCCTCCCGTCCTGGACCTCACACAGCTTTGCCAAGGTACCTCCAATCCAACCTGCAGCGCTTCTTGCTGTAACATTCCTCACCCCCAACAACTTTCCCAATATATCTCAAACAGGCCCTGTAGCAACTCCTGTGACTCCATTCCTGAACCTCCTCCAAGCAGACTACCTATCGTGTTGATTTCTGTGATGTGAATAAGACTCTGGCCAGCATCCAGCGGGAGTAATTACGTTATGCCTCCGCAGATGAAACATGCCTTCATCTGGGCCTGTGAAGCGCCGTGTCGATTCACGGTTCTATATATAGGTGATCTGTAGCAATACCTTTTAATAAGGAGCTCCTCGCTTCGTGTCAGACAGCATCCTGCACCGTGCTGCGTGCGGGGCTGGGCCGGGCCCTGTCACATTCTTTGTTGCAGAGCGGGTTCGAACTATTTGTATTTTGCACTGACACGCTCGCAGCCTCCTTCCGATATCTCGTGTTTTCCATCTGATTAGCTAAAAATGCTTTTCAAGAGCGGGTGAGTAAGAGCATTCCCATTTTCCAGGCAGGGAAACTGAGGCAGCAAGGAGCTTCGAGAGTTTACGCAGCCTGCCAAAGCCCCAGGGGAAAGCAGAGCCTGCGCTCCCTCATCTCCCATCCCATCCCATCCCATCCATCCTGCCTTGATCCCCGCCGCCAGCACACGCAGCACGCCCGGCGTGTCGCTGCTGCCTGGCAGAACGAAATCCCCAAACTCCCTTCTCCTCGTACAGGCCGCAAGGAAACGCATGAATGTGCCTGCCTCGAATCCACAAGAAAGGTGTTTTTTTTTTTTTTAAGCGATAAAGGGAATGGTTTTGCTAGAAACAAAGCCCGATTCCGCAGCCCAGGGGGATGCGACGGGGAGATAAGGATTCACCCCGCTTCCCTCTTCCCTTCCCGAAGCCCTCCTCGCGGAGGGAAGGGAGTTCAGACTCTGCCGGGTGTGCCAAAGGGAGCCGGGCTGCGGGGAGCGTTTCATTATCAGCCGTGGCTGCCAGTTGCCGGTGGCTCTGGCTGGTAGCAGCAAGCTCAGTTCATGCAGAAACTCTGCCTGAAACTCCGGGGGGAGGAGGGAGAAGTACCTCACATGCTTTGCCGTTCAGCTCCCTTCTCCTTCCCCAGCTCCCCATTAGGGATTTCTTACCAGGCTGCCTTTTATCTGACACTGGCAGGGTTACAGATGCATTCAGCCCGCAGAGAAAGAAGAGGGATTAGAGAAAGGACTTTGAGAAAGCCTCCGAGTTGGACCCTGCAACCTTAAATCATGTTCAACGAGATCTTCTCAGATTGGGAGCATCTGGCGCTAAGCGAATCCAGAGCTGATCAACACATCCAGCCTCCTGATTAGCACTTTGATTCAACTTGCTGACGCAGCCCGGCCCGAAGTCAGCCCGGGTGCTTGAACCGAGCGGCCGCCGAGCTTTTCCTGAGCGTAAATCAAAAAGCTGTCAGGCGTTGTGTGCGCGTCCCTGCTCGGGAGGACGTGTGTTTACACATACCGGCCGCGAGCCCCTTCGGAGCCGTCCGCAGGGCCGCGGGGAGAGCCGGGGAGCAGCGGCAGAGCCCTCGGCGCTCTCGGCTAAACCCAAATTGCAAGGCAAATAAACAGCGGGGCGGAAATGACTGCAGAGCCCAGCGCAAACCCTAGCACCGGGCCTGGGGGCCGCGGGCCCTCCCCAGCCCGGCTGGCAGGTTCCTGCCAGGCCGCTCGCAGCGAGGGGATGCCGGAGCATTCCTTGAAAAGCCCCGTGAAAGCATCTCCTTGTTGTTTGCTCAATTAGCCCCAGACAGATCGCTGCTGCTGCTGGTGGCAACGCCGGGTTGTAAAGGAGGAGGGGAAGGAGGGGAAAGGGAGGGAAAAGAAAAAAAAAAAAAAAAGGAAAAAAAAAAAAAAAAAAGGTTAGGGCCTAGGCCCAGGACCACCACGAAGTTCCAGCCCTCAGGGGCTCCAGAAAACGTTCAGTTTACTCACTCAATTACATACACTGTTTTATAAACCCTTTAAAATAAAATAGAAAACAGTCCCTGGCACAGAATTACTGCTCTATTATACAGCAGTGATGAAAGCCACTGCTGTGTATTTGCTCTCTTTAAAGCAAGAGATAGTTTAACTTAAAAAACGAGGTGGGGGGGGGTTGGGGGGGGCGGGGTGGCTGCACAAACGCATGCACGAAAACACGCCGTGGGTGGCTCCTACCACACTCACCCAGGACAGAAAGGATCAGAGAAGTGGGAGAGAAGAGCAACTTGTCTCTGCAGTGATGCTTGGCCCGGGAAAAGCGGCCAGGTTGCGGGGGGAGAGGAACTGGAGGGGCTTCAGGGGATGGGAAGCAGCTGAAGCTCGGCTCTGGGAGGCTGGAGGGTGTTTTAAATTACACGTAGAGATAAAGAAGGGAAGCAGGTGATGGGGGCCGAGCTGTTGGTGTTTAGGGAGCACTGGGGCTTTCCAGTCAAGGCCTGCTCTCTCCCCAGCCACGCTGAACTTAGGGGATCGCCAGAGATTGGGGTGCCGAAAGGACAGGGGTGTCTCAGAGCCCTCCCGGGGCCAGCAGATGGACAGGGGGGAGAAGGAAGGAATGAGAAAGAAATTAGTCCTTCACTGGAGAAGTGATTGCTCAGGGAGTTAGGAGAAACATTAAACATTAGTCAAGGGAAAACGAGGTGAAGAGCTAGGGATGTGCACAGCAGCAAGTTCCTTGGGGGACAGGGAGACAGCATCCTAATACTGTGGCAGAGTCCCAGCAGCCCTTTAAGAAGGGGCCTGGGTTATAGTGATGGACGTGCTCCCGGGGGATCTCAGAAATGTCAATCTGACAGACTCCATCCACACTTCCCCCCAGGACGGCAGTAATTTCATATCTGCCCGGAGACTGCTGCCCGCTGTGCAGGACACAAGTCGAGGTCCCCTTCCTTTCTCGGGCACCCATTGGGGTGCTCTTCCTGGCTCTTTCATGTGGCCGAGCTCTAGCAGAGCACAAGCGGTTATTTTCTCTGCGTGGAGCATGTACAAATATTTCCACAAGGTTACGAACTGCTGCCTTCTGGGGAGGCCTCGCAGCGTGTGCGAGTGTGGCAGTTCCTTTAACCCGCTGGCTCGGGAAGCCTCAACCTCCCCGGCCGAGGGGAGGACGAAGCGCCGCTGGATGGATGTTCCAGGGAAGTTTCCTGCCACCGCTAAGGCCAGAACTCATAAACCATTTTTATACAGCTTGGAAAGGAGGCTCGAAATGTGTCGCTGATGCAAAAGACTCCTTCAGGGAACTACCTGCCAGCTGATATCTCTGTCAGGGACGTTCAGCAGTTAAAGTGCTTTAGGGAACGAGTCACACGGACCTCCTGGTTTCCCTACGGATTTACACCATTCCTCCTTTCCAGCTCGTCTTGCACCCCAGTGCACGATACACGTGTGCACTGTTTAGTCTGCGTCTGATCTTCGCAAGCTTTCGTAACTCCCATCTGCACCGCAGCGTGCGTTCTGGTCCCGACCTTGTGTCGTGTTAAGGGTTTTCAGTTCCCCAAGACTTCACCAGGAGGTACTCAGCATCCTGCAATAGCGGATCCTGCTCGTTCAGGTCCTGCCTGAATGCAGCAAGAGCATCAGAAAGCCTTTTGCTTCCTCCCTGGCCCTGTCCTGCTCAGTCTCAGCTGGGCTGAGGCATCCCCGCAAGCAGCCGCCCATTCATGTGTAGAGGCTTCGTAAGCCGTACCTGCCTTCCGAGGATGACATTAGAGAAAAATGTGCTCTTTGGCCCTCATTAAAATGAAACAATCTCACTCTGTTTCATTGAGAAGTCCTAGGGCTCCAAGCTTGGAACAGGATTTGGAAAATGATCGGAAACGGGAGCCAGTCCTTACTGGATATGTGCCTTTTTCTGTTCTTGTGAGAAACCACACGCTTTTGGCTACGTGATAAGCCTCTGGAAAAAATCTCCATTTGCACATGTTCTCAGGAGGGCAGCTAAAAGCTCCAGAGAGTTTGCACCAAGTGCCTGTGGAAGTGCAGGCAAGACACAGGGCTTCCCCCGCTCGTGGCCCTGCTCCCTGGACCAGCGCAGTGCTCAGCACCGAACCACTTCCCTCTGGTACCCAGAGGGATCCTGCATGGGCATGAGAGAGGTCGAAAACGGATGCAGGCAGACTGCAAGCAGTCATGGGGCGAGTGCCAGGTGGGAAATGGAGCATGGGACTGTTAGGGAAGGGGACTGGGAATAGCATCCACAGTCAGACCGGAGGAGGAGGCAGGTGGGTGTCCGGGTATAACAAAGTGAAAGAGGAGAATAAAAATCTCTGTGGGATTAAGGCTGGAGGGGAAAAAAAAAAAAAAAAAAAAAAAAAAAAAAAAAAAAAAAAAAAAAAAAGAGAGAAGACTGGGAATGGGATGAGAGTAGTGCTCAGACAAAGCCCTAGCAGGGAGCTGTGGCACAGGATTCAGGATCAGATAGGAAAGAGGTGATGTAGTCCAAGGGCTGACGCTGGGGGCAGGAGCAGTAAAGCCTGCAGTAACTACAGCCTTCTCCCCCCAGCATCAGGAGTGAATCTCAGGGCTGTCGACACCCCCTGAGCATTTGTGAAACCTCCTGGCAAAGTTCCTCTTGCCCTGCTCCGGACCCAGCTCAGGATGACCCACTACTGTCAGTTCTCATCAGCTGGAGCAGCTGAAGCTGTATAATGGAGCTCAAGTTCCTGGCGCTGCTAACGATCCATGCAAGGGCCAACATGATCCCATATAACCATTTTTTTTTTCTTTTCAGTGGATTGAACCCTCCCTCCAAACATTTACAAAGCAAACATTAAGGCTAAAATATCCAGTCTGCAACAGTTAGGGAATGCCACACGTAACGTGCAACGTTAGCACTAAGTTGGGCAGTCAGAACGAACAGGCACATGATCAGCATCTCCCCGCCTCTCAGGTCTCTGCAAAATAGGAGGAAAACGCAACCACGCTCATGCTGAGGAGATGAAAATGAGGTTGTTAACAGCTGCGAAGCACTAAGATGACAAATGTTGCAGAAAGGCCACAGAAAGGATCTTATTTCTTGCATAGTGTACAGTAATTAAGGTTTCAGACTCACACTGAAAAAAGACAGGAAAATGAAAAATATGGAACAACCCCACACTCAGCATGCACTCAGCAGTACGTTCTGCGTGCTGTCTGTGTCAGGGCACCACAGAAAATAAAAATATATGGTTGCATTAAAAATGTATAGGAACAGGCACAGCGAAGCCTTAGCCTACATCCCGGTCATGGAGGTAATGCTCCTCCTAAGTATGTACCAGGATGCCAAGCTAAGATTACATCAGCAGCCCGAATCCTGGTGATTTTTCCTTCTCTGAAAATACACTTTGTGGCAACAACACTGCTGTAATGCCCTTTTTGGGTGTGTAATGACTCAAGCTGTCCCCAGATGACACTGGCTCCTTAATATCCAATGCACATAAAATATCCCAGCCCCATGGACAACAGAGATGACGGTGAGGGATGAGGCGGGGAGCTCTGCGTCGGTTTTGCTGGTTACATCCTATGTGTGTGTCTTTACCATCTCTGTTCTCCGTGTGCCTTTGAAGAAAGGTTAGGCCAATTTATTGGGTACGCCTCTTCCTGACTAACCTATACCAGATGTACAACATGCTCCCTGCTGGATCTGCCCTAATGACTCCTTTGGGAATTGTACTCACTGACTCTGGGGCTCGTCTGACTCCTCGGCTGGCCCATCACCAGCACTCCCTCTCCCTAGCCCTTTCCAACGAGGGCATGCTGCTTTTGAGCTCCTTTTTAAAAACAGCTTCATCAGGAAGGCTGGAGCATAATCGTAATAACTGTCTCAGAGGCAGTGATTGAATGCTTTGTGCAATTAAGCTCTTTCAGAACTGCTGCCTGTCATTTCCTATCCCTTTAATAATTACCTCCTTTTTCCTAGGTACCAACATGTTTTTCTAACTGTTACCTGGGTGAAGGAGCTTTCACGAAGCCTGTCTGTTAATTCTCCACTAGCAAATTTCTTAAATTGAAGTATCAAAGAGGAAGTAAAGTGGATGCTTCCTTCGCATGGCAATAAAAGCAGTAGGAAGAGAATAGCATGACTCTCGGGAGGCACCGGTTGCAAACACAGAAATTTTATAAAACTCCCTAACACGATTTTAGCAGAGGCACTTAAAAAGTACCGTGTCTGGCCAATGCTGTGATGGGGCCTGAAGTCACTGCTGACAGCTACCTGGCCCCCCCCTGTCTCTAACTTTCTTTTTGGTTTGAAACAAGCTGCATCTGATCTACCCCAAAAACCAGGGCTGGAGCGCTCCTTCTATTTAGGTGTCCAGAGCTTTGCCAAGCCCGTTATTGAGTGATGAGGTCTCCCACCAGGTCCCCGGGGAGATTATCCCACAGCCGACCAGACCACATCGTTAGGAACATGTTCCAGATATCCAACCTAAATTGTGCTTAATTCAATCCCATTACTCCCAGCTGCACCATTTGGACCACCCTAAACATGCCCCTGCCTCTTCCGCAGAAGGAAAAGGATGAGAGCTGGTTTGAGTTACGTTTGCCTACCATTTGTGGTAGCTGTTCTTCTGCCATCCTCCTTCCGTGGAACTGGAGTTTCGCTTTCTGAAAGGAGGTCAGTGGCTCAAAGAGCTCTTGTACCCTGACCAGGGCTCACTGGGAGCAAACAGCCGCTCCTGCTGCAAACTCAGCTCCGGGCTGTGCAGGATGGTGCGGGGAGCTCTGTACCTTTGATAAATCCTGGCCGATGCTCTGGAATAAGGAACTGCATTTTTTTTTTCCTTTCTTTAATGTTTCTGGGAAGGTGTGTGCAGCTTTGCTGAGGTGGTTTCTAGCATGTAACTCCCAGACTGGGGTCAACAGCCAGCTGCTACCGCTTACGTCTGCCGAGGTGCGATCAGCTCGCAACAAAAGGTGGCTGCGACCCAAGAGAAGTAGTTTTTTTGTAACCTGGCTGTGAAGGCTAGAGCTTGAAGAAGGAAAAGTTACCAAACAGAACAACACAGCCAAAGTCTTGATGAAAGGGGGAATATGGAAACAGACTTCCAGGGCCACACCAAAAGCTTGGCACGAGATACGGGAAGTCTTGGGCAGGGGAAAGGAAGTCATGGCATGCTTTCACAGCAAAAAAGAGGGCCCAGTTTACTGCGGGACCAGGCAAGGTCAGAAGAGACATGCTGGGCTGGAAAAACTCCACAGTTCAGGAAATAAGTCATGAAGTTCACAGACAAATCCCAGACCACCGAGGAGAACCTGACCCCCAGCCCAAAGAAATTCCAGACCGGTTAGGAAACTGAGGCAGGGAAACGAACTGAGGCTGCATTATTTTTTCTTGCTCAGCATAGTGGTGTATTCATAATCCACCCCAACGTCTCTGCTAACGTCAATCAGACGCTCCTGGACAGTTTAACTGGAGGGGCCACAGACTCACTGAGGAGTGGATTTAAGCTTTGGAGAGGTGAGCACGTGGCCCTACAAGAAAAGGCAAATGAACCACAGCTTCCAGCCCCGTTCCTCTCCCTCCTAATATGCTGACAGACCCTGGGAACTGTTCAGACGAGGATGATCATGAAGAAAGGGTGATTTCCATACCAAGATCAACCAGACTAGGCTCTGCACCCTGGAAGAAACTACCAAAATAGACGTGAGTGAGGCCAAAGTGTGATGCTTCTGTCTAAAATGATCTAAAGAAATTCAGCACAGTCTTACTTCCTGAGATATTCGCAAAATCTGCACCCTGTTTCCTCATAGTTCAAACTGGAGGGTTACAACCAAGCGTGACCTGATCCAGCTCTCCTGTTGGCTCATGCTCAGGGGAAGGCACAGATGGAGCACCACGAATAGTGCAAATCTTCAGGGGTAGGCGGGCAACGAACCCATAAAACCCACCGATTCAGAGCGATGTGCTGGGCAAAGATATGGGCAGGCAGAGATTGTGGTACATAGGGACCAAGACCACAGGGCAAAGCACACTCGCTGGGTATTTCCTACAGTATGTGACCCAATTCCAGGATCACAGCTTTGTTTCTGTGGGTCTCTTTTACTTCTAGTTTCAAATTAAAGGACAAATTTCCATATGGACAGCTGACAATAGGTTATGGCATACGACATTGAGAGCAAACCCTGCTCCGTGTGAGGACACTTACAATTGGGAAACCACCCATATACTATAAAGACAAAGCAAGCAAACAAACCCTGATCTGACTAAACAGCTTCACATGGAGCCTGCAAAGGAACTCACTTTTGTCCTCAGTCCACACCCTAGAGCAGGGATCTGCCAAACCCCAACCATAAATATTCATTAAAAAGCCCTCTGCTTGGGATGCAGTCACTGAGACAGCCATTTCCTGCCCATTATCTCTTCGGGCAGGAAATCAACAGTTCCACTCAGGCGGTTACCAAGCCCTCACCACTCACAGCTTGATTGGACGGCCTAAGTTTGCCCAAAATTAGGGCCACATAGTTGTAACCTCTCTGAAACCCCAAAATAACATTTCATTTCACTAAGGCAGAGCTGAGCGCAGCCGCCCTTATTTTTAGTACTGAGCAGAGCAGCTCCCAGTGTGCTGCTGCACCTTGAGCTGCTGCTTGGAGCAGGGTGAATGGGAGCACGCTGACAGCCAGCCCTGGTTGCCAGCACAAAGAGAAGGGTGTCTTTCTGATCAATAATTCGACTGCGCCACCCCTTTCACTCACACAGAGGATTAGTCAAAATAACAGCTCCTTCTGCTGAGGACAACTTCGAGATGATCTAATTGTGGTCTCTGGGAAAAGACTGCCTCAGCACCCAATCTTGTTCTTCATAATAACAACAAAGTTCTCCTGCCAACTCCTGAGGAGCAAGTCCCTGAACTGTTCTTGTGCCAAGAAACTGTACTTTCCATGAAAAAACAATATTATAGGACAGCACTCTGTAGAGCTGCCACTGTTCGCTGGCACTTTATGAAGAAACAGGAAGAAAATCTGGATGAGGAAATTCTAAAAAGTAATTATAAATGTACTGTAAATACAGCTCGTCTACTTACCTTTGGTTTCCAGTCTCTGATCGCTTCCAATTAAACAGTCTTTGATGTCTGCACCCTTCTCTATCACGGCATTATGACAAATAACACTGCCCTGAAGACAGCACCTATAATGCAAGCACAAGGTAAAGCAAGAATATGGTTAAAAATGACAGGTACAAAACAAAGGAATCCAACAGAACATCTAAAAAGCCTATGACACAATTCTGTAAGTAGGTTCAGTTATGCTCTTTTCTCAAAAACTCCACTACTCTTATCCTGATCCTCACACCCGGCTGCCAGAGCAGGTTTGCAAAAAAAGGGTTTCCAGCTTTACCTCCTGTTAGAACAGTTTTCCTGTACGTTTTCTTAGCAAAGGAAGTCCTGCCAGAGGATTTCACAGGCAGGACACTGGCCTGGGAACTGGGACGTGGATCTCATACTTTCCACGGACAGTATGAGTGACTGCACAGGTCACTTTTCTCTCAGTTCCCCAGTTAAAAAGAGGAGAAGCAGCCCAGTCCTTCCCTGTGAATTCTGCTGAGAAGTTTCATACGTTCCAGATTGCCAGGCACTAGGAAGGGATGGTCAGAAAGGGCACAAGATCAATACCTTAACTGGATGGCTTTATTCATCTCACGTTCAAGCAAACACAATTACTCAGCAGTACCAAACCCATGAGACCCACACTGCAGCTCTGGAACTGCTCTGCCAATTGACACCAAAGTCTGAAATTTACACAGGCTGGAGCTTTAGCTAAAGCAACCTTCTTCCAAAATGTTTTTGAACTGGTGGTAACCAGCTTTCAAATCTGCTGATCTGATCATCTCGTTAGGAAAGAAGTTCAGAGTTCAAGTGTTAGCTCCGTAACTCCTCTACTGAGATGCTGAGTGAGTTACTACACGTTGGTCTGTGCCTGCAGATGATTTGTTTCCTCATTTTTACGTGTGCAGAGAGAGGTAGAAATCACTGGAGGACACACAGTGTGAAGGCATCCAGCTAAGAAACGCCTAAATACACCGAGTCTAACACGCATCCAAACCAGCTGCTTGGGAGGAAGGTGTAAGAGAAATACACAACACGCCGAGATGGAGGGAGTCTGTGCCCCCACGTTCATTCTGTGCTGTACCATGGTATTTTATATTTCTTCCCCAACATTTCTGTTAATGATAGTTACAACCGTGGATATTCTCACTATCCTCGTTGAAATAGCCGATCTCTTTCTGAAGTTTTTGGTTTCAGTGACGTTCTGCATGGCGGGTCCCACAGTTTAACCTCTCTGTGACACCCGCAGCCGTTCCCTGCCTCACCCCAGGTCTCCCCGCTGCTCACTGCACCAGTGAAACACCATCAGGCTGGCTCGGGAACAGAAGAGGCATCTTGGAGGTTGAACTAAGAGCACAGAAGGGTTTTGGTGCCAGGTCAAAGCCCTCAGCCTCCATTTTGCAATGAACGGAGAGCCAGCCAGCCAGCCATGGTCCTCAGGAGAGAAGGGAAGCTTCCATCCTCACTCCACTCTGCCAATCCTGAAATTAGTTCCTAGTATTTTCCTGCTTACACATCCCCCTTATCTAGTACGGAGAGCTTGCCATTAAACATCTAACAATCCTGTCGCTCATGTGAGCCAGAGCAGAAACCATCTGCCTCACAAACACGGCATTAATTCTGCAGGAGTAAAAGCAATAAAAATGGACCTCAGCCACGGTGGTTAGCAGTTACGACTCCCCTTGAGCAGACTGTCCCCTCTGAACAATCATTCTTTTAACTCGCTTCAAACTCCCCCTCCTCCGACCTACAAGGAGGCAACGCGAGCAATTATGCTACAAGCAACCAGCTCAGGTTGCCTTGGCAAGGTTTTTACTAACATGTTAATAAGATAAAAAGCGGCAAAGATACACAGCAGACCCCTGCCTGCCTTTGCTCTCACACTGTCACGAGCTGCTTCCTTCCCAATGGCCCCGGGTACCCGCGCAGGGGCTCAGGCCATCGTCTCGTGCAGCAGCGTGTGCTGGGGGAACACGGTGCTGGAAATCGGGCTGGAAGATGAAATCGGTGGAGGGAGGGCTGCCCACCACCGCTGCCATCCCCAGCTGGCTTTCAAGACCAGCAAAGGGGATGGGAGGGACTGCTCTTTGCCCACCGAAACGGCTCCCATCCAACAGGCGTGCTCCCAAACACCTTCTCCTCCATCACTCTCCCCAGCGGCTTTGGTTCCCAGTATCTATCACTTCTCCCAGGCACAAGAAGAGCCGCGGGTAGGCTGAGACCCTCGCCCCCCGTGGCATCAGCAGAGGGGGTATCTGAGCTCCTGTTGTGGTCGGAGGGTGTCGGATGTGTGTTCAGAGCCTGCCTGGGGAGAGCGTTTCAACTGCTGGGCAATGAACAGCACCGTAAGCAAGAAAGTGCTGATGACATTAACATCAAAGATAAGGGGGGGTCCTGCCAAGCCCTTTGTTGGAAGGGCAGCCCAGGGAACCAGGGCGAGCACGTCTGTGCCAGGTGCTTGCAAACCTTCCCCAGTGCCAGGGGGAAACAAAACCAAACCCCCCCGCCACCCCGGGAGCTTCTCAAACCTCACCAACCCCACCGAGGGAAGGAGTTTTAAAACCGTGCTCAGCGCTAAGATTAGCCCAGTCACACAACCCAGCAGCGAATCCGGCTTTTATTGCTCAAGTGGAACAAAACTTCAGGAGATAAAAACACAATTTGTGGGTGTTCCCTTCACCCGCTGACAGATGTAACACAGCCATTTTGAAACCACTTGTAAATGCCTTTTTTTCTAAAAAGTATGCTCGAAAGCCTGCCAAGAGAAGTATTTTGTGTGTTTATTTAATTTTTACTATTTTTTTTTTTTTTTAAATTGAAGAGTGAGGAATAAACTTTTATTCTCTTACCGGGTAAATATCACATCTCGGGGCAACGTGCTGTATTCTCCTCGGATAAATAGCCACCGGCCTTCCTGCCCTGCTTAACAATTAGGTGCCATTAGTCCTCAAAGGTGCTCCGACAGCATTCGGCTTCATCGAAGCTGTTGTGTGTGTGTGTGCATATGCACATATTTGATGTAAAGCTTTATAATGCAAACCATATTTATTTTTTTTGCCCTTAAAATGTAGTATATTTTTAAACTTTTCAGCACTGTGAAAACGGATATCTCCTGACCTTAAAATCCAAAGAGCATGTTCAAACCCACAAGAGGAACTAATTTGGGGCATTTGATTTATGGCTGAAATTTCAATTTGAATTTGTTTTAAGTGCAATCACAAACTGCGAGTCTGGCAGCTGAGCGTTTTTGCGGAAAATAAATAAAAATATTCCGTGCGCGTCTGCGTTCGAGAGAGAGCATTTTTACAAGCCTGGTCCTGTAGTGGTAACAGATGGAGATGTCGGCGAGCTAAGGCATTAATTTCTTCCACAGGTACGATGTGCGAAGGAAAGCACGGGAGAGTGAGTGTGTGCACGGGTGCATGTGGGTACGCTACACGCCTCCATCTGAGACAGCGAGGCTGGCTCTGGCTTTTTTTTTTCCTCCTGAAAGTGAGAGAACAAGAGCAAAAGGAGTAGTGGCCAAGGAGGCATGGGGGGATTACAAGGATTTAGGTCTTTAAACTGCAGACCACCTAACAAGATCACTCTGAAATGCCACTAATTTCAGTTAAGGCCACAGACCTCCCTTCCTCTGCCCTCCCTCTCCCCCCCATTGTAAACAACTAATCCCAGCAGAAAACAACAGAGAGCAAAATGTACACACATTCTGCAACATTCCAGGTCCGGCTTTATCTTTTATTTATTTTTCCAAAAGGTCAGCGTATGTATGGAGGGAGGGGGGGGGGGGGGGGGGGAGGGGAAGAAAGCCAAAAAAACCTCAAGTCCATCTCTTGTGTGGGCTCGAAGGAAGCCGGGAGAAAGCAAAGTCCAAGAGCACACAATATGGAGCTTTTATAGCGCGGCGATTCCTGGCCTCGGCTCGCTTTCCCCTCCCTCTATTTGTGGCAAAGCCACATAGCTTTAAACCAAAGGACAGGGTGGTCGATTACATCTGAAAGAAATGTAAAGAATTGAGAAAGAATTCCATCTCCTGTCGAAATTATAAATAAGGAAGTATTAGTCCCCGAGACAGGCTGATTTATGCAGCCCTGGAACTGCTGACTTTCAGCCCGAGTATCAGTCTATAAATCAAACCCTTAAATCAAGTGTGTCAATTGCTGCAGCGCTGAGACACTTCAGAACAGAAAGGCACCTACCACCGAAAGCAGGAAGCCTGCCAGGGGACCGAGGTGCTGTACCCTTCGTAATTTTCCAACGTGTAAATCTGAGATCAAACGTCCTTGGGGGGAATGGGAAATCCAAATACGCCGCGCTCAGCACACCGGGAGCTGGCTGCAGGAGTCCAAGACACAACCCCCTAATTACAGGCTACCCACTGATTATTTAGGACTCTGTGATTAAAGTGATGAACGCTCCTGGGAGAAAGGGGCTTAAGTAACCGAGGTCAAGACCTCAGCTGCAGCTCTCGCCCGCGTTGTGCAAGCTGAGGAAGGTATGAATGTCACAGGTTTGCCTTACAGCAAAGCTCCTGAAACGCCCGTGGAAGCTATCCAGGTCTGCTGGTTTAATCCAATTGTGCCAAAAAACCGACGCGACCTCCGTTGGGAAGCAAAGCAAATGAGGTGTCTAAAATGCAACGCTTCAAACTAGAGGCTCGAGCTGAAGAAAGAGCTCGAAGCGTAACGCTTAGGACGGCCCGTGGGCAACGCGCCGCCGTGCCAAGAAGTCAGGGCTCTTGCTCCTCCGGATGAGCTAGGAAGCAGAGACTGATTCGGGAGTTAAAAGCCAAGGGTGACATGCCTCGGCAGCTACTTTGCTGACGGAGGGGTAACAGCTGTGGATTCCCCTGGGAGCAACATCCCATTCTGCCCTGACCAAGGAGATAACAGCCCCGGCACGCACCTTAATGGTGGGGAGAGGTGGCAAGGAGGCGGGCAGCGAGCTCTCAACCCCACCAGCAGCCCCTCAAGGAGTCCCCCTTCAGCCTGTGTGTCAGTGGCTGGGCCACGCAGTCACAGGGACAAAGCACAAAGACCATGGGAAGCAGGGAAGAGGCAAAAACACCATTAGGAAACTTGAGGACCCAAATGTTGTCTTCACCAACATTTAGTTTTGCACACTTAGGAGCCAACTCAGGGTACTGCGGATCTCACGTTATGCACTCAAGTAAATACCAAAGACTACAATAGATGCCAGCAGTACGTGCTATAATTTATAGATACATTTCAAAGAAAGCATTCTTAAGTGAATTTGGGCTTTGATCTCCTGTTTTTCCCCTTGGGGGTAACAAAAACATTCTACCAACCCCCTAAATTCTTAACCCGTCTCTGAGGGTGTTTTCACTAAGGAACTTGTTTTATGTCTCTTTTCTAGCCAAGCTCATCACTGTGGTATGGCTCCTTTACACTTCTTCCCCACACCCTAAACATTTTGCATTACATATTGCGTATACTTGCCAGCACTCGTATTTTCCAGTGAAAGTTCAACTGACCTTAAAGGGTTGCCTCAAACCTACCTTAACTTGTTTTATTAAGTGAAACTTCGGCTGCTGGGGGAGGTCGCCTGGAAGGTTGTGCCTCACCTCTGAAACTTCAGATAAATCCAGCTGATCTCGGAACAAACAAATTGGTGGCCTTTTATGTAGCTGAAAGCCCGGTTTTGCACACTTCAGCAAAAGCACACGCTGAAACCAGTTTCACACCAGGAAATCCTATGCGGGAAAACTGACCTCCCTCTGGATTCGCTCTTACAGAGTGGAAGGGCCACATCCTGCATGGCTTTACACATGCACAGCTGATGCCCAGAATGAAGCTATCCATCTCTATTTTAAGGTAACAGAGCAGAAAAGCTGTATCTTCACTCCCATCACAGAGTTTGCTTTGCTTGCTCCCCAGCTGGCCCAGTCAGACTGACAGGGATAACTGACACGTGTTTTCCCTGGGGTTTTCAAGAGCAGTTCGGGACCGAGCACTGTAGCCCTCCGTCGGACATTACTGGTTAAATCAACTTCCATATCGTACAGGCTAGGTTTACAAGTAAAAGAGGACTTGCTAAACATTGCCCTTAAAAACAGACTGGCTTCCTGGAGCTACGCTGAACTTGTTCAACTCCGCAGTCCCCTCAAGAACTCAGAGGAAAAAATCTGGCACTGGGAGAATTTCTTCCTTCTCCATACCCAGGCTGGGAAAATTTTCAACAGCACTGATGGCACTTACACAGAGATTCCCACCAAAACCCGCGAGCAATCAGACGCTTTGAAAACGCGCATACCCCTCTTCAATTAGAGCCATGTGGCTAGCAGGAGGCAGAAGCTTATTTATAGCTCTGAAGTCAGACATAACTCTGGCCACCTGAAGAAGAAGATCAGCAGAACGAGAGGAGCTGTTTTAAAATGCCACTTTTCAGAGCTGACCTGTGCTTTAAGTTCAACATTTGGCATACAAGATGTTTGTAAAACGGGGAAGAGCTCCCTGCGCTATCAGGGAAACATCTGTATCTGAGTTTAAAGAGCAGGTGATTTATTTGAGATAGATTGATGTACCAGGAAGCTAGCCAGAAGAAAATGTTTTTTGAGGAGCTGATAGTAATAATGGTTCAGAGATTCACAAGATAACAGGTACTATATGAGAAATATCCTAAATACAATACAGCAGAATTCAATTGCTGTTGAAAGTAACTGAAAACTGGCCCTGCAAGGAGCTTACCTGCTTTCTGCTCGCTGCTTGCCTGGTTTGTCCTCTCTTCTTCAATTGACTTTCCTGAAAGCAAACTGTTGACCTTAGGTTGTCTCTATCCAGTATCTCATGAAGCACGTGCATTGAATTAAATAGGAGGATTAAAATTATGGTTCCTGACCAAAAGAGTTTACAATATAAAACCAAAAGGTGGGAGAGAAAGGACAGAACATAACTGCTACATAACCAAGAGAAATAAGAGCCCTTTTTATAGGCAAGGACAGTATGCAGCTTTATTTATATATTTGTACCTATCTACATCCATGATATATTTTATATTTATATATACTTTATCCATATTTAAGCTGAGCATATGCTTTTTCTGAGTTAAGTACTCAGTTTTCATGTGCCTTCTGCAAAACCTATTCTAGCCTTATTCTTTCCAAGGTTAGCATAGTGCAGGGATGCAATTAGTATTGTGAGACCGAGCATCCAGAAGACAACAGCTGAGGATACAAGAAGTTTGGGAATCCCTGCATAAGCACAACTTAATTCCCAGCTTTGCAAGCTATGGTGCTGGAAACGACTTCATCTCCTCACTCTTTCTCATGAGGGAACGCACCATAAAATGTATTTTACAATTTCAACAGAACGTTGCTTTGGCAATGGGATCATTCCTTTGTACTGCTATTATCCAACGGGAAAAAGACCACTTATGTGCTGAACCCCTATAAATGCTCGATTCCATCCTGGTTTTAATTACAACTTTCTTCAAACCGCTCGCTGCTTCTACATCAGGTGCTGATTTGGCACTATTGAGGAAACAACCAATAAACTTCACAATCAATCTGCAGTTAGTAGTCAATCCAGCTCAGCTTGCTTGTTGTTTTCTTCCTTTGTACATTTTCTCAAAGAAAAGTAGCAATAAATTGGAGCCATGTGGTACACGAGAGCAGCGGTTAACTAGTCGCACGTGGTCTCGCTCCAGTCCACTCACCGAGTAACGTTACGGCGTCTGCGCCTCCCACTTCAACACGAGTAGCCAGAGCCTGATGAACGCCATCCAACCCATAACTTACTGTCTTCGAGTGACTGAACGAGTTAGACGCCAGTTTCAGCCAGCATAACGTTAATTGGTGTCAGTCCTTCCTCCACAAATGTGGGTACTTGAGTCCGCCATGCACGTTTTTTATCCAGCCTATCCTTTCTGCCTAGATATCAGAGCTCCCAAAGGTTTACCCCATTTCCAGGCGAGACTCATCTAACTTTCCCCAACAGCAAGTATTCACACCACCCCCCGGCACTTCTCACAGCTCACCGTGTCACCTCCTTTGCCTGCCAAGTCCCCAGGCTGCCAGTGTTACAGCGGAGGCGAGCGGGCTGCAAGGAGAGCACCCCTACATCAAAGACCTGGGGCTGGAGGGGCCCTGCTGCACGGCACCACATCTAACCCACACAACAAACAAAAGGGTCAGCCCCAAATCCAACCCAGACTCGGGACATGCACAGCTACCGCGGGAGCATTCAGACGCACGGAGTTTTCGCGTGCCCTGTAATTTCAGCTCGATGAGTAAATTCTCTCCGGCCACGTAACTCAGTGCAGCCATTTGTCACCGAGCTCTGGGGAGCCGTGCAGAGGGAAACAAGAAGCCTTTCCCCGCTGCAGCCTGTCACCTGGGCAGTCAGCATCTCTCAGCACTTGTGCTGTTGTATAAATTACGTCCCTCCCAGCTTGGTCAAGGATGGCCATCATTCAGCACGTATGTAATCTTCGCTATTTTATTGTCTCATTGATGGAAGAATTAGCTCACAGCGGGAAACACATTAAGAAAGGACTAGCAATTATTTTGCCCGTGTTGCTAACTTCTTTAATCCCCTGTAATCTCTTCTAAGGGGGATTCATATCTACTCAAATCACTTCACAGGAGACATACATAGCTTAACAGAAGCCCCTACACGCCAGGGCTGGGAAAACCAAAACCCCTGCTACTGCTCCTGCAGAATATCAGACACTTCAGCCATCACTGGAGAAGGGATCATAACTTGAAAACAGCACGCAATGGTGAAATCAAATTTCTCGATCCATTCCGTTTTGAAGGAACTGTTTCAAAGGGCATCATCTAGGTCATAATCTCTGTTTCTACAATAACAAGCCAACCACAGCCGAACAATAAGAACCTAGTTTTGTAGTAAACCTCTTGTGGTGTTCCCATCTGCCCAGAAAGAATCTATTTACCCATTCCAGAAGCTGGTATCAAATGCAGCAAATCTTTCTGGTCTGGAGACATAATTTGTGGGTCCCAAAGCTCCAGAAACTACAGCATGTCCAACAGCATCCTCAATTCACAACACTACAGAGAACCACTGTGAGATAAAAACATCGTCACGTATTCCTTTGTATTGATGCCATTAAGTGAAGCTGCTGAGCACTTTTCCATCTAAGACGTGACAAAAAAACAAAGGTGAGATTCAACCCAGAGAAGCTTGAGGTGATGTAAGTGGTAAAAAATTATCAAGGCAGCGTCATGAATAATGACAGCTCTTGATAAATGAGCTCAGAACGGAATGCTGAGCAATTTTTGCACTTTGTTGTTCCCAGACTCCTGACTTTCACAAATTATTTACCTGATCTTTCTTTCTTCTCTGGGTTATCTAAACAGCTTTGTCTTTTCCATAATATCTGCCCTACGGCGGTCTTCTCAGCCTACTGCTTCAGGTTGGTATTCCTGCAATGAACAGAGCTGGGACTGGCCTTCAGTTATCGCTCACGTGCGACTAGGATACAACACAGCAGCCCATTAGTTTGCTGGAGCTGCTCATGCCAGCATTAGAACGTATATTTTTTAGATGATACAGTTTTATCCACTTCTCAGTGCAATTCCAGAAGTTTCTAATATGCAACGCATTAGATGGTGCTAAAGCTGGCTTACATCAGAACATTTGCTATGCAAAAAAAAAAAAAAAAAAAAAGATCTGCTAAGGCACTTTATGAGCTCATTTGCTCATTTTGATTCATATCAGCCAACATATCCTGACTTTCCAACTAAAGTGGAAGACATTTTCTTAGTCGGTAATTAGGTAAAGCCCGAGTTACTTAGAAATGCTTGGGAGAAGAGATGTTTGTAAAGCAAAGCTGTCCACTGTGGGCAGTTTAAAGCAAAACCACATATAATTTAGCCAACTGTTGCAAATGGGTCCATCAACATGTTTCAAAATCATTAACGTTTTAACAAAAATCCATCAGATTTAATCAAATACATGAAAGAAGATCAAAATACACAGGAACTGTTTTCACTGAGTTACAAGCAAGACCTCTTTCAACAAAAGTTAGCAGCTAGGATAGTTCTGTATCTCACCACCTGTGTATGCATGACTTCATCCCTCTCTAATCTTAAAGATTACAATGATGCAATAAAAAATACTTTATCAGCGCTGTACCCGTGCAGATCTACGCAATATGAATTACAAGATGCTTTTAAATGAAGCTCCACAGTCTACGATCTTATTTCTGGCTGGAGATGAATGATTACAAATCTGACTCCAGTGTATCAGTGGTACTACTCAAGGGGAAAACTCCAGGGACTGCAAGATTTTTCATTCATTGGTGATGACATTGTTTTCACTTAGAGTGACCAGGGAATAAACTGTTTTCCAGAAATTTACTAAATTTGACCCAAAAAGTTAGCTTTAGTATCTTATCATATTTATAATGCCTGTGGAATTTTGTTGAATGCTTATGATAATGACTCTTGAGCTTGATTTGGGATTTAGAAAACAGTATTACTACACAACAGTGAAGACAAACACAAGCTAATTTGGGACTCTTCATAAAAATACCACTATTTATACACTCAGCTGCCTCTGTGGTAGAGCTGCTCACCTCATATGCAGAACCATACTATTATGACTGTGGCATCAATTCATTAATCAAAGTGACAGAGGGTCCCACGATCAAACGAGAGAGCTTCTGGTACTTCTTATGACAGCAGCACTTGTGATACAGCCATACTGGATCCATTTGCAATAGCACTGGAAACCAGCTATTTTCTATACTCAAAGGAATTCTGATTTATGATGTGCTTGAAATTACTGTGGATTTCTATTAAAGACAAACACTTGGCAGCAAGGTACCATACTTACCTGTAATTTAGTTATGTAACAGTAGTATCCTCCATAGACCCCACATCCTTTGGGTTTTTTGTTTTTCAGATATGCAGGTTCCAGAGCCAACTTGGCGTTTTTTAAGAGTTTGGCCTTTTTCCTGAGGCCCTAAGCAAACCTCAAGCCATGAAGGAGGAGGGAATTTATACAGGCCTGCACAGACTCAATCAGCAGTTTCCTTTCCGCTGACATCCACAGGAAGCCAGCTTGTATGGAAAGATGGGGGCATGCAGACATCAACAATTACATATATGCCACTTTTCCCACATTTAGAAATGAACGGTTCAAGGCTACCTATGTAATTAGTGTCTTTAATGCATAGGAAACCTCTACTGGCTGACAGATTTTCTCTTTGAAAAACGTATTCATTCATTCTATTACTCAGCATACACAATAGTAAACTAAAGCTTGCAAGATGACAAAAAAGGGTCAAAGAAAACGTTAGGGAAAGTTGTAATATTCAAAGGTGATAACATCATTTCCAGTTGGTAAGCGTACCACTTTAAAATATATCTCCTGACCCAAATATTCTAGGTATACTCATAGACCCAGCTACTAAAATAAAGCTTGGAGAGATGGCACACAAATTTATACAGAGTCATACATCCTCTTAACTTACTTCCACATTCTGAAGATGGTATGATCTCCTCTAAAAAGAGCAAACTATGTTTCAAGCCTGCAGCACTCATTAAATCATTTCACTTATGCATTTTTAGCCTGTTTTCAGAGACATTTCTGATATGTGCCTTAGAAACATCTCCCCTGTGATCTACTGTTACTTACAGGACAAAAATTACAGACTCGGAATCAATCTAGAAAAGTGAACAGAAAATTTAGGGGCCTGAAATACAAAGAGGTAACATACCCTTCCTCGATTGTAACAGAATTCATGATGATGCAGTTCGTTATCTTAACTTTGTCCTTTATGGTACACATGCTGCCAATGATGGAGTGTTTAATTGATGTCTTCTCCCCCACTTGCGTAGACGACCCAATGATGCTGTCTGATCCAACCTAGGGAGGAAAAAAATGGAAACTGGCAAAAGCACCAGTATGTGTTCTCCATACATGTGTTCCAACCAGCATGTCTCAAGCACTCATCCACAGAGCACACGCTGCTCTTGCCTCAGGGATTCTTGGCAGAGGAAAGACCAAAAATTTGGGGCCCATCCCATAGATTGGACAGTCTTCCCAAGTTTTATTAGCTCAGTAAAATTCCATTTTAAAATTTACCGAATTAAATTAAAATTTACCAAATATGTTCAAAGACAGAAACTGAAAGGCAGGAACTCAAGAGAGAGCCTACAAGCAGGCACTGGGCTGCACCACTCACACTGCAGTTCCGTATGTCAAAACTCATCCAACAGTGGGACTGAATTTTAGGAAGCAGTTCTTGAAGCAAAGGGCATGCAGACTGTATTGAAAGAGCAGAGACGAACAAAGGGAACACTTACCATGCCTCTGTCAGTGATCTGTGCAGACCCGTGAACCAGTGGCTCTTCCAGACCCAGATTAAGCAATAGTTTGGGAACCTGAATAAAGAAACCAGCACTGGAATTTAACACGACTAGGCTGTATCTGTATGGCACATAAACAGCTCAAAGATGGCTTTGGTTTCCATTGCACTTATGTCATAAACTTACTAACTTAAAGGAAAATGTAGGTTCCTGAATTTTAAATCTCCAACTGGATATGTGGGGTTTATTGTCCTCCCATTTGTAAAGGAGGCAGGTGTGTTTCCACTGCAATGTACTGCATGTCTCCCTTTAAACTCAGTTTGCCACCAGCAGCAAGCAGGCTGCAGGTTCCAGCAGGACACAGCAGCATCCCATATACTACTTTACACATTTGCCCATCATCTGCCATTTTAAACGCACTTCAGAATGTTTCATCATTCGGTAATGCAGCAGAGAGATGCAAGTAGGATCAAATATAAAAGAAACTGGCTTAAAAAGATGACTGTGTTTAGCCCACTCAATAAGGCAGCATGCTGAGATGCAGGCAAAAAAAAAAAAAAAAAAAAGGTATTTCAGATGTGTAAGAAGAAAGAAACTACAGTTGATCAAGTAGCTATTCCAGATGGCAGAAAGCTGCAGAAGAAAAGGCTCTTGACAGAGAGAAGACAGGTGTTTGATAAGCAGACAAAGTAGCAACGGTAATAGAGAGAGACACGGTCCATTAGGTAGCCAAGAACAAATCCATCGAGAGCAATTCTGAGCTGGCTCCCAAAAAAGAAAGAGGAGCCAGTGCAGCAGGAGGATGGGATATCACGCTACCATTCCCCCTTTTCTAGGTGAAAGAGCAGCCTGAGGCACTCTGCTTCTCCTGGCGTCAGGCTGGGGCCAAGGTCACACACCACAGGAGAGGCGATGACAGCAGGGATGAGGATCCCAGGCGAGGCAGGAGCCTTGCAGACACGGTGCTGCGAAGACACGGGGCTGCACAGAGCTGCTTGCAGCGGTGAGGCAATGTCAGATGCACCTTGGTGTGACAGAGGTGGCAGGCAAGGAAACACAGAAGGTGACAAACCGATGCGTGAGTGCAAAGAGGTCTGTGCCAAGGCAGACCACGTGCCTGAGTGAGAGGCAGGGCATGCTGTGGATGTGCAGAGCTCTGCTTGTGCTGCTTGGCCAGCTGACTGCCCATCAGGGAGGGCAGCTTGTGTCTCAGCACGGGGATGGTTTAACTGGGATTGCCCAAACGCAGAGGAAAGGCCACTCATTAAGCCTCTCTCTTCCCTACCTAGGCACCTATTTTGACAAAACTCTTCGTGAAGCTGTATCTTCCAGATCTCTCTTGCTGTTAAATTTGGCTGAGAGTCGGCAGCAATTTCCACACTTGTCAGGAAGGAGCTGCCATCCAGTGCGATACGGTAAAATGGCTTCCTTGGAAAGCTGGGGTAATGAGAGCTGATAGCTAGGGAGGGAACCTCAAGCAGATCCTACAGATCTGAAGGAGTTGGGATCAGATCAGAAAAAAATATCTCAAGATCTCAAATGAGATGATACTTGCAGGAAATTGTTCAGATATTCATAATATGACCAGCCCGTTTCCCTTCCAGCGTGCAAGGATGGGCAAATAGTGCTGTTTTTCATATGATAAGAATTTTCACAGTTGATACTTCATTCAGATGAATAAGATGAGCTCAGATGAGCTCACATCTCTGAGCTACCTCTTCAGGTTGCCTGCTGTCCCCAGTAGACATTTCTACACCTGTAACTCTTCACTTCTTGGAGATGTCTTCCTACTAGACTTATGTTTTCTCTGTGCTTTTTTTTTTTTAATTATTATTATTTTTTAAAAGCAACGAGGTAGGTTATATCCTTCAGTCCAAGCTGCAGGCATTACAGAAAACCACCAGCTTACCAAAACACCACAAGCTAGGCCAACCCAGCTGGATTACACACAGGCTTGGTGAAGGGACATTGTCCTCACCTGCCACAGGGCAGCCACGCCAGATAGCTCCAGGACACGCCAAGGCGTTACCTACAGCGTAGGCTGGAAGGATTCCTGCTGTCCAGTGCTGCTCTGTGGGAAGGGAAAGAAACAAGGAAAGGCTCCTGGCCTCCCTCAGTAGAAAGGTGGTGTGTTAAAATAAATAAAGGATTTTACCGGCCAGAGCAAAACCCTTATTAGAATCAGTCGGTGGTAGTGCAGCCTGAGGGGTGACCCAAGAAAGCTACCAGCTCAAGCATTTTACTCTGAAAAGGAAGGTTAGATAGGGGGCAGGAGTCAGAGGGAGTGCCTGGGTCAAGGGAAGGTTTAAGATGTGTTTGGATTTAATTCATCTTACAAAGAAACTATTTCCTGCTATTGAAGATAACTCCCTCCTGAACCCACCTGCCCACACACAGGCTGCAGGCATCCAGAAACCCAGCTGGAAGTGAAATGATGTGAGTAAAGTGTTTCCTCACCAGAAGGGCAATGGGTTAGGATGCCATTCCTTCCCACGGCTACTGGACTGGACTGCTACTGCTCTGCGAGTCTGTCCTCTAGGACAGCAAAATTATAGGTGCAGGCTTTGCTCGGAATCAGAATCTGGTCTGTGAAGACCACGAGCAAACAAGAAACCAGAAGTCTTCACGAGAGGCCAACAAAACAAGGAAAATAAAAAAAAAAAAGGACGTAAAACTATACGGGTATCTTTTATCAGGATTAACGAGAAAAACAAAATACAGGGGCACCGAAGAACTCCTTTCTCACAACCCATCATTAAGCTCCGTTTTATGCTTTACCTCTGCATAGTTTCCTTGGAAATTTTACCATTCTGGAAAAGTTAAAAATTCAAAGAAAATCCTTTCTGACGTTGAAGGCCCCAGTGTGATTTCAAAACACTAATTCTATGTACCACCCAGGAGCAAACACATTTCCTGAACTGACCAAAATGTAGAATATTTAGGTTAAAAAAAAAAAAAAAAAACAAGCACCACCAAAACCCACATGGAGTCTGACTGGCTCAACTCAATAACTTTTTACTGAAGTGGCTGCTGCCAAATGTACACGCACACTTCCCCTAGCAAGCGGTATTCTCCCTTAACCCTTTGGGCACACTTGTTCCTGATGTTCCTGGGGAAATTTTTCCCTTTCTGACGGCAGTGCTGCCTCCCCTCCTCACTTTCTCACATCCCTAGCTTTAAAACAAATAACTTCATTTCTGTGCTCCTCTGCAGGCACTGAAGAGAAAAAGCTCCAGTGTGTGAAATCACTCTGCCATGCTGCAATTCTAATTTGCATAAATTCATTCATTAATTTTAGTAAAAAGAAATCAACTCAGTCTGAGAGCAAAGGCAAGGAAATGACCACTTCCAGGACTCCCATTACAACATACTGCTCTCCCAGCCCTGCTTCCAGAAACCCTGAGTCCCTAAGAAACCTCAGAAACCCTGAGAATCCCCCTCTTGCACTCCCTTACAATCTTGCAAAACTAGAGGAAATTGTCCACCCTCACAGAATTAAGTTCATCACTTGGAGAGTAAAGTGAGAACTTGTAAGTTGCATCAGCCAGTGTAGTTAAAAAAATAATTCATGTTAGGAGTAAAAGCTTTTAATCATCATCTCATTAGCTAGGATTTTTATAATCCTCCCCTACGACCTTTTATTTTATGAATTCTCAGTAGTGTGAAAGTAAACGAAAGCTGCAACAGATCAACACATCACCTCTGTATTTACCTGGAGTGCCAATGTACTGAAACCTGTTTAAAAAATAATTCTTTCATAATGGAAAGTATTAGGCGTTCTGAATGTATGGGTAGTTTTAAGACTTCCTGCAAAACATTAATAATCTTTGCCATTATCACTTAGATAAACATTTGCTAAGAGTCCAGTCAGAACTGATCTTGCCTTTAGGACATGGAGGACGCTGACTGGATGATCTATTAAAACTACTTCCAGCCTTATTTTCCACACTTCTTGACTCTCTTGTCACCGACAAATCCCAGAAAGAGTATCTGGGGTGGGGATTTTCTTGGCTAAATCAAGGCTACAGAGGAAATTAGTGACAGAACTGTTTCCTTGTCTCACGTCCCTATCCAGCAACCAGGAGGGTGATGTGCGCAGATAACGTGGCACTGGTTCAGTTCCCACACACTGCTCGGCTGTATCACAGGGAGACATTCCTGGAGACCAAAATATCCCCTAAACTGCTGTATTCCCACATGCCCATTCTTCATTTTTCTCACCTGTCGGTTAGCTTCAATATACAACCCCAGAGTATTCACTCGGAAGCACAGTCCCTCTTTCATTATATGGACGTAGCAGCGCACTTTTCCTTCGTGGAGCGTTTCGTTCATATCTCCTCTATGATCATTCCAACAAGAGTTATCTGGAGCAGGTTTCAGCAAGCTATTATCTTCCTTTATGAAACTATAAATGTCTGGAGAACACACACATGCATGAAGTTAGACAGGATTTAATGAAATGCTTTCTGAAGAGGAGTACTATTAAAATACTGTTGGTGAAGGGAAATCTTTGCCCCACATCATCTGAATGGCTAGATACTTAGCAATCATTAACAGATTTTATCACATCTAGTGAGTAAGTACTTATTTTTATTCTGCAGGTGGGAATCAAGGGATCAGGACAAATGCAGTGTTTTGCCCAAGGTCAGACAAGGAGACTGTGGAAATGCTAAAAATAAATTCCACCATCTGAGATCCTGTCCAGTTCCCAATGCAAGGTGGTTAAGGCTTTGTCTGTTGCCCTACACAATGGAACTGCCTCCTAAAATTACATTTTCAAAGGTGCATTTATCTATACTGGATTCTGGAAAAAAAGAGCACCTAGCTGATTTGTTCTTGATTTACACCAAAATAAACGAGGACAAAAACATTCGTAAAATGCATAATACTATTTAAAAGAGAAATTTACTAGAACCTTGTTATCAAAAAGTGAAAGAGAAAACAAAACAAAACAAAAAAAAAACACAAATATTTCAAGCTAATTCTGTTCTCTTTCCAACACTTCAGCTGCAGTATAAGGGATTTAAAACCTTCACTGAATTTCTGATAGTCATACTGACCTAGGGATGCTTGTTCCTTTTTCTTTTGGTCCTCTTCTTTGTTGTTGAGTCCCTTCTGCAATGATGTAGGAGAAGAGAACTGTTTCCTAACCAGATGTGGAATCAGTTCACTCCGGAGAGATGTGATTGACCTGGGGAAGGAGATGCACACCTAAAGTCCATGAACTTTAAAACTCACGTACCTTCATTTTTTTGCATAACATTAGCATTTTGCAGTTTTTCATGAGGACAAATCCAAATGCCAGATAGCCCAAGACATGTGGCACTAAGGCAATGTCCAGCAGTGACGTGCTTTCTTAATACATTAATTTATAAAGGAAGGTTCAAAACAGGGAAAAAGCTTTATCTTCAGAACCAGTTCCCCTATATTCTAACAGAAATGCCTACAATTTAATAAAGCATCACCCTGCAATTCATGGTGGTGTGCAGATGGAATGCAAAACAGTGCCAACACCACAATGGCAACAACTGAAATCCATTTTACATGGCTTAAAAATGGCATCTGTTTACAGGAAAAGAGAGAATAAAGTGTGTATAGGGGAAACCCCAAAGAAGTTCCTTCTCTTTATGACAAAAGTATGGAAATGCTCAAGGATATCTGAAATATCTGATTCTTAAATGAAGATATTTCTAATATAGACATTAATGATGTCCTCCTGCACACGCGAACCATCAAGAGCACTTTAAAGTCTCAGCCCTTTAACCAACAGAAATCAACAAGTTTAGGCCCCAAGAGTTTCATATTCTTTAGACATACCGGTCCAAAATACATCAAATTCAACAGAAAAGCTTCCAAAGATTTCAGCATTTTCCCCATGTACAGATTTCAATTTTTGCTATATTAATTTTGACACCTCAACAGCAGGAGTCAGAGAAGTTGTGAGAGGTTTGTGATAAAGCAGGGACTTGAACCTAAGCCATCAATGCTTTAAACAATGACCACAATTACTAGATTATCTCCCCTCTTGCATCGATTTATACATTACAATGAATCAAGAAGAAACCTTCCCAATAGACAAATATCAGTGTAGAAAGTCTACTGTACAATGAGATTATAACCCCTGTAACTTAATTTTGACTACTAGAAGGTAATTCTATTTTTCAATAAAGTATTTTGGAAAAAAAAAAAACACCAACAAATGAATCATTGTTACAGTTGCAGTGCATGAGCTGCAGTCTTAAAAGAGCTTTATTGTTGTTGTTTCATTATTTTAACAATCTGCATTTAGTTACTGAATTGTGGATTATTGAAAGTAGCGCTTGGGAAAATCATGCGGAAAATAAACTGCAAGTTGGCACGTGTAGCAGGAAGTGCTGAACTTCAGAGGAAGGACTGGGAAAACTAAACACAGAGAGCTTGACTAAATGAACTCATCAGATGATAACTTGCAAAAGAAGGGGAGTTATTCAGAATGGAAAATAGCAAGGCTAGGAACAAATAATAGGTGAAATTAAAAGAGGAAAGTGCTGGAATGAGTTTCCTGAAAGTAATTTTAAGTTGGCAAACCCTCTAGCTAAATGGGATCTTAAACAGCTCACGCTTTATCAAACACAGGTCACAACCCTTGCAGGTCCCTGTTCAGGTGAACACCACAGACAGAACTAAAGGCCTGAACAAACCTTCCTATCTCTAATTTTGACAGGAGGATTCAGATGTGATCACCAGTGCAGCCCTAAGAAGAAACATGGTGTTTTCCTTTTCCTCGACAAGCTTTTCCTCCAGTCCTTCACTGTAGATCGTGCCACATCCTCCATCTGGCAGCGGGGTCATCTCGCCCGTCCCACATCTGAAATTCTGCTTTTATTTCTTTAAAGAAAACGGAAAGCTCCGGTCTACAATCTCCCTTCTTTAAAATAACATCATAACCATCTTCAGATAGCTGTATTTCAGGAACTAACGAAGCAAACCACTTCACCCGTTGATCACAAACCCTCTCCGTGCTAACCGTCTGCAGGCGCGCCCTGCCACTGCCGCCCCACGTGTGGCTGTGCAGATGGGCACTTTACTAGCCTAAAATGTTTGCCTGCAGCTGTGCCATTCAGCAATGATTTCCTGCTCGGGTTTTATACTCCATCCAAAACCGACAATCCTGTGTTTCCCTCAGAGGCTGGCCATGGCATTTATAAGATATATTACCTATAAAATAGCCAAGTATTTGGCAGCCTTAAATAGTCTGATGCAGAGGACAACACAACACGGTAGGAAATGAAAGCAGCGGAAAGGTGGAAAGACAAAATTTTTCCCGGTTTTCGCTGTTTTACTCTTTCTTGGCGAAGTTCCTGCAGTTTTCCTGCAATTCTCTGAAGTGTTAGCCACATTCCTTCGGCAAAGGTGGAGAAAGTCTCTGGGTCATCTATAAGATGTGGCCCAGGAACACACCCTTCTTACTGGAAAAGGAAAAAGGGGAAAGTTTGCCTTTGCTTGCTGTTTAAGCAGAACTTATTTGTAACATTAAAGGAATTTTCCTTTGGAAAGAATTAAAACATTTGCAGCAAGGCTCACAGTGACAAAAATTGGGGAATTTTTTGTGACAGATCTTGCAAGCGTGGATATATGAAGTGATAGCGTGAGAATATTATCTGACTGTCAACAACTGGGGAAAGCAAACATCTGGCTGGGACTAGAAAAGGAACTCAAATCAAAGGAGGGATAGGAGTGAAGAACCTTCGTCGAAAGAAAAAAATCAGTTATCAAGAGTTTGGAAGTACCAACCAGCCTGTAACCCCAGTTCAGGAGAAAAACTGTAGATGTTTCTGGTCCAATGTGATAAAAATTCTTATAATAACATTCTGAACGACACTTGTATATTAAGAATTAGAAAGTGTAAGATGCTAATTTTAAAGAAAGCTTTTTTTATTATTATTATTCTCTTCAAATTGTAAAACTTGGCAGCACCCTGGTTTCTAAGCATGTTATTTCCTCCAGCACCAAGGAGTAGGAATGAAACACCCGCTGAAATCAACGTAAAGAAAAATCTACTATATCCAGGGGAAAGAAAGTGGAGGGGTAGGTAGAAGGAGAGAAGGGCATAGAAAATTTTGGCAAAAACCCAGCAATAAGCCAAATTTGAGTAACCATGGTCTGACACCTCACAGGCTAATCCAGTCGGTAGAGACGATAAAAATGAACCTGCTTTTGAGAAGCATTTGCCAAAATAAACATGCTTTTGTAAATTCCAGCCAAAGTGACAAGCCTTTTTCGTGGTTTTTCATTCCCCAGAATTTTATTTTTGAAGTGATATCTGTCTGTTTGCACCTCAGCAGAAAGTAGCAGATTTTCAATTAAACTGCCAAGTAGCAGGTTTTCAATTAACCCAAGATTGACAGTGCCAATAAACTGCTTCTTGTAAAGGAAGGGGTACCCTGGAGCACCTAACGTGGCTTCAGTCTCTTGAGAAAAACGAGAAATGGCAGCAGTTCTGGAATGTGTTGATTTTGATAACATTTCAAGCATATAAATGAATAAATATATCTGGGACGGAATCCTCTGTTCAGGCAGTAGGTCACAACAGAAGAGGAAATCAGCAAGTGTATCAAGAGACAGTGCGTACACAGGGGAAATGAAGGCAACAGGGCAGCTGAAATTCATGGTGTGTGTGCAAGAAACAGCTGGAAATTCAAGACGAGATTAAAACAACAACAAAAACCAACAACACAACAGCAAAGGAATTCCTGGGAAAAGTCGTATGCTTAATGTTAGCTCAGAGGACACATCACTCCTCTACAGTCAGCTATCCTGCCCTGACCTGGTAATTCTTCTCAGACTTAGGCATTACAAATCTAGGATATTCAAGAATAAATTTATTTAAAACCTAAAATACTCAGATACAAGAATGGATACTTGGCCAAACAACTGTAACTTTACTGAGTACTGTCACCATGGGAGAAAGAAGTACTATGCTTTCAGAATCCCTTTATCCCTGGTCCCTGCTTACTGTGATGTCTTCCCACTATTCCCGGCATTTCTGTATGACAGAAAGGACAGAGTTAAAATTTTGACTTCCACCCAAACCTTAACTCGTTAAGGACACTAGGTGAAAATATCCTACATCTTAAAATTTCATATTTAAACATAGCTAAGCAGAAGTTAGAGCAGTCTGTGATATTGCAGAGGTAAGTCTCTTTGGATATTTAAAGTCTGTATCTCTTTATTATTATATTATATTATGGATCACAGAGGGCCAGCTCAAATACAGCTGTCTCTGGGATGAAGACAAGCTTATTGAAACTTTTGTGAGAAATGAAGAACAATGGAGCCAACTGAAATGCAAGACGGGTTTGGGAAAAACAACCCATCAACCAACCAAAGACAAAGATGACCAGCTAAACTTAAAAACAAATATATTTCACAATCTTTCAGTGGATTGTGATTTCTGCTCCTTAGATGTACATATGGCCGGAGGCTCTCTTTCAGACAACACAAAGAATAACGGTTCTGACCAATGCTGGTAAAGAAAAAAATCTCATCGAGTATTTTCCAGCAACAGAACAGCCTACCTAAGTCTAACTTTAAGTCATCTTGCAAACGGCTGGGTACTAGGAGGTGCTGCTTGGCAAGACCCGCTGCAGGATGGGAGCATCCCCAGCTTTTCTTTCCTGCAGCTATTCCTTACAAGCCTGAACAGGACTGTCAGTTCCATTTACCAGCTGTCATTCATTTTCATTTTCCATGTTTAATGTTAAACACCATAAAACAGTATTAATGAGTATTAGCATTTTAATATCCTTCCTTTTTTTTATTAATCTGTGATGAAGCGTGAAATGTACCATTGCTGTCAGCACCCACCTGTGAAATCTGCTATTGCCCTCCCTGGACTGGTTACAGGGGGTCTCACTTGCTATCATTATTAGCACAAGCAGCTATTTCTACAGGCACAGATAGCGTCTGCGATTCCTAAAGCAAGCAGATTATTAGCCCTTTTCTTACCCAGTTTTGTCTTTTTTTTTTTTAATAGTCTAATGTTAGCTTTTGTATGACTCTGTGCATACAGTGGGTTGGGTTCTGATCTCTGCTCTGTGGCCTTGCACAGAGATTCTTCAGATCACATCAAAAGGAGAACATGAGGCTGTATTTCAGGCTGGTGCTCATAATTAACGTTAGAAATGTATACATAAATACAACTAAACAAATCCTAAGGCACTTATAGTTTTGGCCAAAAGAAGTTGCGTGTTTACTCAGAACAATAAAGATGTAAGAAACGGGGAGAGAGAAAGAAAAAAAAAAAAAAAAGGGTGTGTTGGAAGAAAGAGAAAAGTTAATTCTGAACCCTGTAGGTACATAGTTCATGGTTCTCATCGCTTAAAGGATAAAGCCAAATAACATTTAAAAATTCCATGTAAGCTGGGAGCTCTCTTGTTGAATCTCAACGTTATTTTCTCCTGATCCTTTGATGGAGATTAAAAATTTCCATGTGAATACAAAGAAAGAAACAACAGTTACTCGGAGATTTTTTCCCCAGCGTTTAATGCTCCAAACTAGAGCAGCCAGCCACCATTCCCATCTCCTCCCCCCTCCTTCAGGAAAAAAAAAAAAAAAAAAAAAGTCAACTCACTTTGAAGAAAAGACAAAACAGGGTCAGGGCAAGGGGGATTAGGGAAATGATATTTATATCATGGACCAAATTAAAATGTCAATGCGAGAGGCAGGCAAACAGCCCTTGCCACATATATACACCAGGCATGTTTCCTCAAGGAAACAGGAAAGAGATTTGAAAAGAGTTAATGCAGTCCCGAGTTAATACCACCTGCCTCAGACTCAACACCACTTAAAAGACAGTGTTTGGGTCCATTTCCCACAATGCGGTTTTAACAAGCACAATGGAAAAAGCAATTACGGGCCTTTTCCCCTTCTTCTCACTGATTCACTGCTAAAAATGCTGGAATTTCTGAGACATGCTAAGAATGCGGAGAAAGCAGGCAAGGACTTTGTACAAAAGGAAAAAATATCAAATGATAAATTTGGAGGGCATTCCACAGCCCTGCAGAAGGCTAATCTGCCCCTCTATCTTTCAATAATTTCAATAATGTATATATATTTTTTGGTCTATCCAAACCTAATTATAATAAAGGAAAACTCTACAGCAACCAGGCAAGCCCATAAACTACCAGGCAATCACTTGTGCCTAATGCAATAATCCCCAGCACCACTTATGGCATCAAACAGATGTTATTTCTTGCTACACCCTATTTGTCATGTTCTACTCTCAACGATTTTTACTACAAAAAGAGTAAGTTTCTCACACAGCCCCAATTTGATATTAATTAACATACTTATCAATGCCTTTCATTATTTTTGGAGCTAAAAGCCTACGGAGAACAGAAGGAAACTTTGAGAAACGTTCTGCTAAAAGGCAATTCCACATGACTGCATTTGTGCTTCATTTGTCTTTCCATACTATTTTCGACCCAAAACCTTCAAATCTGACAGCAGCCTTCTCCCACATCCATAATGGCTGGAGAAAGCACTTGAAAAGCCATCGCAGAGCAAGCCTGGATGACTGCACAGCTTTGCTTTGGAGGCTCAGGGTGATGAACGACTTCCTAAAATTGCAGGACCACCGTCAGCATCCTGCGCTCTGGTCGCTGGGGGCAAGCAGGAGGCAGCACACAAGTGACAGTCGCGGGCATCACAACGCAGAGAGGATCCAGATCAAAGCATGCAAGGGATGGTAGGGCTGCAAACCACATAAAAGCCGTTCTCGAGCTCTCCCGAGTCTGGATGCACTTGAAGGAGCAGGGATCTGCTCCCGCTTCTGCCAAGAAACCCTTTGGGAAACGAGGCAGCTTTCCCAAAAACTGACCGCAGCAATTAAAACTCCTTAGCTACACACTCAGTGCCTTTGAAAGCGTGCGCGCAACTCAGCCCAGGTCATCCGAGCAACCTTAACTCTGCCCACTCACAAAGCAGCCTGGGACACCAGACTAATGCATCTTTTGCCTGGGAATGCCAGCAGGTTTAGACGTTTTTAGAGCTTCTCTCTGACCAAAATCTCGGAGGCCGTCGGAGGCCACCCAGGGTGTTTGGCAGGTCGTAGGAGCTGCTGAGGAATGGATCTCATTCATTCCCAGACAGCATCCCATTCTTCTAAAACAAGCGCACCTGCACCAAGTGCGTTTCCTTGCCAGAACTCATCTTCCCCCATTCTCTCCCACCTCCGCCTTTGCAACCATCTGTGTCTGAGTTACCAACTCTTTTCTAAATGCCTTTGAAATCAGGCTCCTTTTCTGAAAAGTGCATCAAACAGAGGCATTCTCATAAAACGCCTAAGCAAACACACGCATGCGATGCATTTGTCAGGTTGACACGTATCCATAAAACTGTGTAAACTTTAGGTGTGGAAGTACATGTTTAGATAGACTTAAGCACTTCAGAATTTGTCCATATAAAACACCTCAGTGTCAAAAAATATTGATATATCTGCAGCTTTATGTGGGTAAGTTCTTTCGCCCCGCTCCACTGAGTCTGCACTACAGGCACTGCAGATTTCTGTATCAATTTGCTCCACTCCATGCAAATACTGCTCTTGCTTTTCTGCAATCAAATGGATGCGTTCCCGGTTGGTCTCAACAACACGCCCCAGTTTTCAGCAGCCTGGGAGATAACCTGGAAGCTCTGATGTTTAATTCTTCCAGTTCTGCTTTCACCTGTACCATTTCCATCTCCTTCTCTCCAATAATCATTCTTACCTTAAATCTCATCCTAACTGTTGATCACTAGTGCTTGCTCCAGCCCTTGGGTAGGTCAACTCCCATGTTCTACTGTGATACAACTAAATTGTTTTTTTGTTTGTGTGTTAGTTGTCACTATCCTTTCTTGAAGAACTCCAAGAATGCATTGGCCAAAAAGCTTTGATCTCCTCCTCTTTACTCAGTGTTCTTTCAGGGTGGTATGCATCTGGAAAAGACTGGTGTAAAACGTTCCATGTCCTACATTTCATCTTTGATTTAGGTAAATATCACGTCTTGTCTAAATCCAGGACTTTGACTTCTACAAAACTGGTAGCTTAACTAGACAGCACTCAACATTTCTTATAGACTGGCCTGTAGCTGGTTTAAAATGTTTTACTTTTTTGTTTTTTAATTATTATTTCTCTTTATTGTAATTCCCTGACTTACTCTATTCAGGCACGTGTGTCCGGGTAGTGCTTATTCTCCCTTCCATATGCAGGAAGGGAGTTTCCCACGATGGCAATCCAATGCAATAACGAAGTCAGCAACAGCGTTATGGGTACCTTTATTGCTGTTCACATTTCACTGGACTGGGCTAAGGCGTGATGAAATTTGGTTTTGAACTGACATCCAGAATACAATAACTATGAAAAGTAGAAGAGTAGGGAAATAATTACTATTTTATATAACAGTTACTCTCTTTTCCAAAAGGCCATTCAACCCCTGAGTAAAAGGTGATGTTCTGTGTTTCAGAAGGTGGTAGGGAAGAAAAGAGATTTAGAAACAAACCAGGGAGGAGAAGAACAGAAAACATTATCTTGAAAAATTCTTTAAAGCTGCAAAATCTTGGTGAGAAATTCAGGTCATGTGAACAGAAATACAGGTGAATTTTGCCCTCCACCACAAGTGAAATAAGCCATGACAGCACAGGTAAGGACTGCATCCTCACAGGAAAACGTCTAGCAAAACAAGATAATCCATTCACCCCAAGTATTATCCAACATGCAAGCAGTGCTGTGGGGAAGAGACAGTACTGCACTGAAGAAAGAATGCTTAAGATGATACTTTCCAAGTGGCAATGACTTAACAAAAATTAAAAAAAAAAAAAAAAAAAAAGAGAGAGAGAGAAAAGCACACACAGATGGATAGATGAATTCTCATTCACCACTGGTTCAAAATCCCTGTCTCATATGAAGACAAACATCAGTTTGACTAAAGGCTACCCAAGGAAACTGCAACTGCATGAAACAGTGGAAAAAAATAGTTAATTTTTAATGTTTATTATCAGATCAGAGCAAGCCCAGCTGAGGCCACCAAGAGGGCCAGGAGCACATGATGCACGAGGAGAAGCTGGGGGAGCGGGGTTTGCGCAGCCTGCAGAAGGGAAGGCTGCAGGGGGATCTGATTACAGTTTTCCACTACCAAAAGCGGAGCGATATAGAGGACAGCCAGACTTTTCTCAGACTTGCACAGTGAAAGGGCAAGAGGCAATGGACATAAGCTGCAACAAGGGAAATTCCAGTTGGGACATAAAGAAAACAACTTTCCAGTGAGTGGTACAGTCCTGGGACAAGGCCCAGTCTCCATCCTTTGAGATTTTCGAAACAACTGCAAAAAAAAAAAAAACCCTGAGCAACACATAAATTAGCTCTACTTTGAGCAGGAGGACAGTTTAGAGACTGCAAGAGGTCCCTCCCCAACCTAAATTTTTCTATAATATTTGCATTGCTGGTTGAAAAGCCTTTTTCACATCTTTTATATGTTCACTTTTCAGAGGAAACCCAAAGGGTCATTATCCAATTCTGCAAGTCATGGTTAGAGGACAAATTAACAACTTTTAACATTTACTTCACAGAATTTTGCACTAGGAGCTGCTTGCACGGACAGAATACTGTGCAAACTGTGACCAAGTATGCTTAAGCATCTCAGGCACATGAATAATAAAGCATACCATGGTCTCAAAGACAGATTTGTAGTTAGTCATGAAGATAATCAGCTCCAGTTCAGCACATCCAAAGATCTGTCTGCTCCCTGCTAGTGCACTAACAGGAAGAGTAATTATATTTATTACAGAAATGATTTGGAGAAGAATCATAATTTGTTTAAATCTAGTTGGGATCATTACGTTTTCTTCCCCTGAGGTTTCAGGAGAGAGCACAACTGGTATCATGGAAGGATGATAAAAGCAGCAATACTCCGGAGGAGGACAGCATCAACAAATTCAAGTCCTGGCATTTCTAGTAAGGAACAGAGAAAGCTCCAACAGCTGTATATGTTTGACAAGGAAAGGAAATGGGAAAGATAAATTGCTATTTCACATTCTAATAGATTAAATGCACTAAGGAGGAGCTTGGTGTTTTTTTTTTCCCCCCCTTTTTTTTTTCCCCTCTCCCTTTCCTTGTTTGGAGAGCTACAATCTATTTGCCCTGTCTTCACACAGTATACTTCCTGTAGGAGCTATTTGTTTATCTACCCATTTTAATCACAAGGAAAGTATTCATTATAAAATCTCTCTTTACAGCAGAGGAGAAACCTTCCAGCCACACGGCTGACACATGTTAACTCGCAGGTATTCACAGAGCAGGTTCTGTTTTAAGCCATCTTTCAGGCAGCCACACAAAGACCACCAAGCTGGGCGTTCAGCTCTGCCAGACCTCCCCCAGCCAGCAGCCTTTGCCAGGAAACACAGGTGACAGCCTGAATGATAAAAAGGCATTTAGAGGGGGAAAAAGAAAAAAAATGCACTGGTTTAGTCTGGGCAGCACCTTAATATAAACCTGCGGGGGCCTTTGTGTACAGCACAGCACGCAGCCGGCCAAGCAGGAGCTTCAGCACAAGTCACTCGCACCTCCAGTCTGCGCAGACCCTCTGCCTGCCCCAGACTGCCCCGTCATTTATCGGGGAAAAGAAGGGTGGCTGCACTGCAGCTCTTCTCCCAGCCGCCGATTTCAGAAGACGGAGCACAGAGGCAGCAAACCTTCCTCTCCCCGGGCTGGCCCAGAGGAGGTTTTCTGGACAGGGTCGAGGGGAGCTGAGAAGCGAAGCTGCTCTGGGAGCGCAGCTGAAGCAGCTTGGAAAGGCAGAGCTCTATGACCTCACACGATTTGCTCTTATTTATTTCAGCAGTTCAGAAAAAGCAGTGTTTAACTTTGCAAACAAATCATACTGACTTTGGCTATGAAGTCTCCTGCAGCTTTGCTCAGTTCAGAGAAGAGTTTCTCTACACCAGCAAACGCTGGCAGGCAGCTCTGTGCTGGGAGAGCTGCAGAAGAGCCGCCCTGGTGCCTTACCTCCAGCTCTGCCTCCTCCGGCTGCACCCCCAGGGAAGGCTCCCCGGGGGGAAAAGTGGATTCCCAGGCGGCAGGTGAAGTGTTAGCATTCAGCACTCCCAGGACGAGGCACTGCAAATGCTTACTCAGGCCTTTCAAAGTGACCGCAGGGCTGCTGTTTGTCATTCTTGCCTTTCCAGCACCGCACATCATTCCTTCACCATTCCTTCTGGCCACAAAACAGAGCTGCCCAATTCCCAGGTGACCCAACACTGGAAACAGTGGCTTTTTCTACGCCCAGCAATTCAAAAGTACTCGATTCAGGACAAAATGGTGATTTGCAAAATACATTAATATATTACAGAATGCAATTTTTACTTTGCTCTTAGTATGGAGTGAAAGGAAAAAAGGGAAAAGACACCACAAAAGCATGTGAAGAGGTCTAATGTCTAAGAGGAAGATGTGTGCTAAAAATCCCCTATTTTTTAATATATACAACATATAGAGACTTTTGAAATGAAGTTCAAATGTCTCCTTAGTTTAGAAAATGCAGCTGCTACCCTTGTGCATAATGGAGCAGCCATAACATCTGAGCAAACACAAAATGGCATCTGCTTTTCGAAAAAAAATGGATAGTTTTCAGAGGTGGCACAACTGGGGTGCCTGTAGATAAATTGCCCAGCATTTCCTATTGTAAGTTTCTGTTTTCATCTGTTTATAAACTTTGCCAAAGTTTAACTGTTTTGGCTGAAATTACCCATGCCAGGTGTTTGCCTCAAGCTGATTTTTTTTGGATAGCTTCATCAAAAAAATGTCTCAGTTATTTCCAAGAACAAAATTATGGAAAAATACTTTGTTTTGTCCATGTTAAAAATACTTCAACTGCTCTGCTGAAAAGCTCTCGCATTTTCATGCTTGCAATTTGGCACACAGTCATTTTTTTCGTCAGGGCGTTACATTTGTAAACATAAAAAGTGCCCATACTACATCAAGCTAAGTCTGAAAAACCACTGTTTGCACATGCTTGGAAAAGATCTGCTTTGCAGCTACATTTTTTTCAGTCATTCTACGCTGGGCATGCTCCATTCTCTCTCTCTTCCTGCAAGGTAATTGGGCTACTTATGCTCTGCTCCACGGAGTACCAGAGTACGCTCCAGGCCAAGGTTACAAAGGCTGAGCTGGATATTCTTTGAAGCTCAGAGCATCACATCTCGTTCTGCTGGCTGACCTAGCAGGTGATAAATCTGTGCTGATAACAGCTACTCCATTAGCACGAGTCACAGTAGCCTGACTGAATTTGAATGACACTCTTAGAATTAATATATATTCATACATACACACATACCATTCTACATGAACATCAGGTAACAGTTTGGCCACTCAAATTAAGAAAAGCCAGTCCTAATTAAGGTTGTATAAGTAAAATAAGACCTTGTGCGTACACATTTTGACACAATCCTTCAAAAACACATTCAACTACTTTTCCTCTCTCGCCAGTCTCGATCTCTTCTTCGCCCGATGTAAAGATGGACTATACCCTGGGGATGAATCGAGGCTGTGTAATGAGGCAGAAGAATGACTGCCTCATTTGTTAGAACATGTGTGTTAAATACACAAGGCAGAGGGCTGCGAGAGGAGAACTGCTAATATTTAAGGTAAATGAATGATGCCAGAAGAACCTTTTTTTTTTTTTTTTTTTTTCCAACTCCCTTCTGTCAGAGGAAGTTTAGAGATGCTGCTGAATGCAGAACACAAATCTAATTTCTGCAGGTTGCCTCTGATTAAGTACTTTTCATTTGATCAGCACCAACTTGTGGCAACCATCACGATGGAAAAGATTCTTCCATCATTTTAAGAGCTGTGCATAATACTAAGGACTGAAAAACGGCATACTTAAGACAAAGATGCTTCGAATTTCAACCGTTGTGTGCCTTAGTTTCCTCCCCCTTTCAGAATGGAGACAGACCCCTACTTTGCTAATAGAGGTGCTTGAAAGATAGTTAATGATATGCATGCAGGGCATTCTAGTGTCAGTGAGGAGCATCAAGAATCTGAAAGGCAAGTATTTAGGCTGTCTTCAGAACTGGGTTTTAACAGTAAGCAGGTGGGTGGCCTTCATCTGAACTACAGAAATTACATACCATCTTAAACAGCATCTCCTTCACCGAGCATCAGGTGCCAAATGAAGCAATAGTGAGAGAGAAAAAGAACAGAGCCATGTAACTGGGGACTGTACCATAACACGTGGCACATAAAGAACCAAAAAGCTGCACAGGAAGCCTCAGCTGTGGCACTTCCTAACTGCCAGGTACTTAACTTTGTGAACTCAGCATTGAATAACAATGATTTGGGGAAGTAACTTAGTACGTATGACCGCATACTTCCTTGTTTTAAGCAGCATCAGTCTGGCTTTCTGATTTTCTGGTATTCCTCAATGAGAGGTGGAAGTGGCAGGCTTCACATATCTACAGGTTTCAGCTGTGAGCAGGATGAAATCCTGACACATCTAACAGATGTCAGCTGTACCTGCACAACCAACTGTTGGTGCAACATAATTCATGTAGATACGTATTATAAATGCATATTACATATATATTTTTCAACATATAGAGGAAATATAAAAAGAGACACACACTTTCAATATTTAAATACTCAAAACAAGTTTGAATTTACCATGTTAAAATTTTGTGGGAGAAGGGGTTGCTTTATATTTACTCTTTCTTCCCCTCAAATCAGCTAACTTATTTCATGAGGTTAGAGCTTTAGAAAGAACCCGGAAAAAACAGAGCGCAGACAACAATACAATTTCCCTTTGATCAGATCTCTTCTGCTAGCAGCTTTGCAGGAATTATTAGCAAGCAAACTGTGAGCATGTAGTAAAGAAATGTCTGCGCTGGGCTGGAAGCGCAGGCCCAGATCCTGCCCTCCGCTCCAGATGAAGTTCACAAGGAAAAAGGGAATAAGGACTCTCTTCTTCCATCTGCCCTGAATGCAGCAACAAGGCAGGATTCCAACCTAGCACTCAGGAGAGTGCCAAAAAGGGGACTGGCTACTGTGCTGGCTGCCACCCCAGGGCCCCAGGGGTGTGAGGCCCGCCAGCTGTGGGGTGGAGCCGTGCCCCCAGCCAGCTCCAGCCTCGGCTGCTGTCTAGCCTGCTGACTCGGCCCGCCTAATGATCTTCTGAAGAAAAGCAATATTGTGCAGTTCATCGTGCTGTGCAGGTGTTCACCTTCAACTATCGCTGCCCTGTGCTGGCAGCGCAGCTCCGGCAGCCAGCACGCGGCCAGCACTTGTCCGCCTTTCCGGCTCCACGCAGCACAGCACCTACGGCTGACTGAAAGCACCTCGGCGCTGCTTTATTCTGAAAAGGGAAACGTTTAGAAAGGAAAAATGACAAGTTTAGAAAGAAAAGCTGTTGCCTGAATACAGGGAAATCGGGGTTTTAAACCCCCCCCCCCCCCCCAACACACACGGAGCTCTGTGTGAAGCTGGGCTACAATTTGGCGGACTCGGTACCACTGCCAAAGCAAAAACCTCAGTAAGGCTCACTGCAGGGATGCAGAGGGGAGCCTGGGGAAGAACCAAAGGTCCCTTCAGAGAAAAACCCCACGGACAGCTATAACCAGCAGAAAACTCAGCCCGAACAAGCTGCTGCTTGTTCACGCTGAGGCCCCAGCCCCTGCTTGGAAGGGAATAAATGTGTTTGGTAGCAGGGAATGGCCCACGACCTCCTGAATCCAGCAGGTACCGTCAGTGCCAGGGATCCACAGGGACACAGGGATGAAGCTGCCTGTCCCAGAGCAGAGCTGGGACACCTCTGGCCTCCGGTGCACACAGCTCAGCCTGGCTCTGCCCTGAGCTGCTGAAAAAGAGCCTCCAGATGCTCAGTCCTCCCTGGTGATGCAGGGGTACGGAGAGGAGGGAAGGAGGAACTCCCAGCTGTGGGGGAAAAATAAACTGCTCTGGGCAATAATTTGTGCTGCTGTTCCCCAAGAACTATGTGCGTTTGACTTGGGCAGACTCAGGACAGGACTGCCACATGTGTGAAGATTTCACTAAGACTCGCTGTTGAACTAGGGGCTGAGAGATAAACGGAGATGGGGGTTTTAACTGCCCAAATGCATTTTGTTCCTCCTAGGCAAGGAGAGAAAAAGCAGTTTCATCCCCTGAAAAATAATCTCCCCAGGTTTAAACAACGTTAGGGACGTGATATTTTCGATTTCTGTCAGTACATACATAGTTGAGGGGGTTCTAATAAACAGACCATTTCCTCTTCTATTCAAAGGCACCACAGATTTTTGCTTTTTAAAACTCAGGAAGCTGTTTGGTTTCCTATAGTGCAATAAAACTTCAGGCAGGAGAATCTACTATTCAGTCCTTTCTAAAAAGTTCATAAAAACACATTAAAGGACTATGAACTGAATATGCAACTACTAAACAGTATTTTGACCTCTTCTAATACCCCCCAAACTAGAAACTCAGTGTTGCCAAACAAAACCAGGTTATTCTCCAAGCAGTCACAACCAGAAGAGGAAACAAGTGCACAGAAAAAAAATGAGCAGTTTGTCCAGTACCAGAAAGCAAGGCAGTGGCCAAGCTATCATGACTCCATTTTGGAGCTGAATAATCAATTGAGCCTCTTTTCAGAGGTGGCGTGTAACAAAGTTGTCCCAAATCCATTCAATGCCAAGATTCATATACTTGGACAAAACAAAATTTCAGCCATTTCACATTTTTTTTTCCCTATTTTCATAGTAGTTGCTAGCGATTTCAGACTTCGCATACACATAATGCAAGTATTAAGCTGATCAAAGTGGAGGAATCAATTTACTCTTACAGGTGCAGCTATATGCAGACTACATTCACCGTGGGAGAGCTTGTTGCCGTTTTAACCACATCTCTGCAGCTAAACTGGGACTACACTGGGCTTTTATCCCACTAGGAGCAACAGATCCCACACACAGCTAGTTTTCATGCAATTCTTTGACCTGGAAGTAATCATAATTTTCCTCTGCAAAATGGTGAGCTATAGCCTGTTGTAGGGTCTGATGTTTTTATTGCTGGGCAACATCTTTTCTGCTCTTGTACATGTATGTCAAAATAAAATTTGGAAAAAAAAATATGTAAATGCTTCACTGAGCTATAGACAATAAAAAAAAAAAAGGTGTTCTGCCTGCCATCAAGCCCCGCTGTTAAAATATTAACACAATGTAAATATTGTAATATTGAGGAAGTACACTGTGTCAGTACTTCCTGGCACCACACAAGAGCTTCACTGTTCACTTTAGTCCCTGCTGTTAGTTTTAAACACGCACAACTTAAACAAGGCATCTGAGCTTCTCCAGTCCTGGTGCAAAATTGCAGAGAGGCTAAGTCTTACCGTAGGTTCTCTGTAGGCTAAAAAACAAGGTATTAAAAAGAATCCCTAAAGCCAAACAATTATGTGAATGTCAGGACTTTTGAGGCAAAAATATTCTACAGAGTCTTTCAAAAGCCCTGGCATACTGCTGCCAAACATGGGAAGATCTCAGGGTATGCACCATCCTCCCCTTCCTCAGAGAAGAAAAACAAGCTGCAAGTGCCCACCAGTGCCAGAAGCCTGAAAGCCCAAGTTATTCATCATGGCACAAGGCCCACTCTCCAAATTTGCCAGTGAAGCACATTACTAGCAAGCGACTCTCTCCCAGTTCAGGGAATAAGCAGCACATACTCTCTCCAAAGAGAATGAGGCAGTTAGGTAAGGCAAATGTGATCGGATCTCAGAAACACTGTCTAGCTGCTATGATCAGGTATTTGTAATGGAAGCCTCATGCAAAATAAGCACAGGTTCATGAAAATAGCGAAGACGAGAATGATTTCTGTAAAAAAGAAAAATCCTTGGTCAAACCTGCAAGGAGCCAGTGGACTTGTCTAAGCGCACTTGGGGGCACCTAGGGGAGTGCTGAGCAGAAAATTTCACTCTGCTGGCTTGGGTTAATACAAGGTAAAATCCTACCACTGACAAAACCAAAGATTTTACCAATGCATAAAGCCTAGAAATCTGAAATGACCGCAGTTTATGTTTAGAGGCCTTATTGTGTCATACACGGTGACACGTCTGACAAAGACCGTCCTTGTCCCACAGACCTAATGATCTAAATTCAAAACAGAATGAGGTACCAAGGAAAAAAGAACTGAACGTGTGAAATGTTTAATATTCAAGAAATGTCTAACCCCAGCAAAACTAGATGGCTGGGATTTCCAGAAATGAACTCTACACGTATTACGACAAAACAGAGGCATAAACACTGTAGATCCTGTGGTAGCATGAAGCAAAGTGTCCAAAACGTCAGCAACTGTTTAAAATACAGGTAATAAAGGGCTCATTCCTGATTTAAAATACCTGTTGCTTCTGAAGCCTTCTCACCTTTCAGACATTCCCGTACACAAATGGGATCTAAAATGACTTGCACAATGCCCCCACGTGCCAGTCACAGCATCGGATAAGCTTTATTCTTATGCATGGCAAGAAATTGCCCTGGGGGTTAACACAGATTTTCCACTTAATTTTAACTCACTCACAGAGCCGTAGTCTGGAAGAGCTCCTTTAATCACGCATACAACTGCATCACCACATTTCTATATGGTCAAGACTACCACAAATCCCCCTACTCACCCACCCACAATGTTTTCTCACATGTCAGTTTATCTGCTAAGAAAAGCACTACGAACATAACACTTACCCAACCCCTTTATCTTTCATCTTACTTAAAAGGGAGAAAAACTCTTGAGAACTCAGTGAGCTTTCAATATATGTAACATACATGAGAGCACTGTAAAAATTCTAGGAACAAGACATCAATTCCAAAAGAGAACTACTTACTGTGAGGGGGGTTGTTCATTTGTTTGTTTTTTTAAAGATAAACAGTTGGGCTTTTTTTTTTTTTTTTTTTGTCTATTTCATGAAATATTATAGCTAAGATCCTACTCCACTTCCATAAATGGATGTTTTTCTTACTCTCAGTGGGTGGTCTCAGAGTTTTGACAGAGGAACATCACAAGCTAAAAACATAGGATGCTACAGAGATAGCCCACCTGCAGTGGTGGTGGATGCGAAGGGGGAGAGAAAAGGTGATTCCAAAGGCCAAAACAGACTGTGGTGGGGGAAATCAGAGGTCAGAAATGTATTCACAGCCCTAACAATGGGGGAGCCCTGGTGAAATGAGCAGCCAAGAAGCACAGTTACATTGGGAAAACAAGAGATGCAGAAATGAGGCAAAACTTTTAGCTTTCACTTTTGCTGTTATTAGATTAAAAAGAATAACAGACATAACTCTTGGTATTGTTTTTATTGTAAAGTGTTTTTTTTTTTTTTTAAACTGGCTTCTTTTACATTTCTGTTGTACGTCAGCCAATTTAATGAAAATCTTCCTTTAAAAGCTCTGGTATGAGCTACATGTCAATGCCAACACCTGCTACTACCTCACGTTGTGCTTGGTTTCTTACCTGTTTTCTACAAGGAAATCTACCACATATTTCTTCAGACAGTAGAGATGGGCATCCATCAGCCCTGTTCTGATGTGCATTCTAGGGTGCCTGGAAGACAAAAAAGGAAAATCATTTAGTTTTGCATGGCTATTTGCAAGAGTTTGACTTTGCAATCAAGTCAGTGGACTGTGAGAAGTTTGCAAAGGCAGATCTGCTCCTTTCCATCTTCTGCTGGATTGAGAGACAGGAGAACTGTGCAGACTGCCATTACTGGACTGTGTCTATAAACTTACACCTGCTGGCCCTGGGCTGATTTGCTGCGAAAGAAAATACCTCCTCCAAGGAGTCATTACTCCTGCTACATCTTCTTATGTAAGTGGAAATTGCACATTACTGGGCAGGAAGCCAAAGTAATGGGCCCAGAGTGCTAAAAGTTACAGTGGGTAATGTCAGGGTACAATAATTCAAAGCTCCTGGCTAAGTGCCTGCCTTAATATGCAAGGCTGTGCATGTTCCGCTAGCAAACACAACACTACTGTATTTTTTCCAGCTCTTCCTGGAGGCAAATAGGAGCAGGAGATGGGGTCTGCTCGTCTTCCCTGTGCTACACATTACAAATGACTTCCACAGCTCAATTACAAAGTGTTTGCCTCTCCAGCCCAATAAGATGGAAAAGATCAGTAAAACTCCCTCTCATCGCTGGCCAAACAATGGCAAACAGGGAAGTCTTACCTTTCAGACCAGTGGCAGGTTAATATTTCAGTAACTTAGAAGTCTTTTAACAGCTTCACTATTTTAAGAACAAAGCCTTAAAGCAGAAAGACTCATCTATTACTCCTCTTTATGCATTTTCTGATCTTAGATAGTGGAACCCCTTCATGTAACCTGTCTCAAAGCAGCTAGATATTTTCTGCCAATATTACCTTCCTTTCCACACACCTGCAGCTCCATTTAAGAGTGTTTTGGATGCCTGAACACTCTCTACTATTTCTCAGGACAGAAAAGCCACAACAATAATCAGCTTGTAGATCAAAAAAGAAGGACAAAACCCACCAACAGTCCAACTGCACTGGACTGCTTCCAAATATCCATAACCGGACTCTCAGTCCTGAGGCTAACAAACGCATCTTACTAGTGCCTTCCATCCAACCTTTGTTTTCTTATTCCAGGACACACTGAAGTCAGATGTTTGTGATCAGGATCAGTTATTACTTTGTTAGCTCAGTAGAGGGATCACTCACAACTTGGGCCAGTAGATATATATATATTTAGTAAACCAGTACTAACACACTGAATCCTTATTAACACCTAAGGTACCAGAAGTATCAGGTGTCCTAATAAGCCTTTTTTTTTTTTTTTTCAGTGTAATGCTTTATTAATGCATTAAACTACTGAAGTATTTAAGTCTTAACATTTTATAAACGTAGATGGCACTTCTCAAGCATGTCACTCAATTCAAGACAGGCGTATTAACGACTAGAAAGGCTTTCTCTAAGTCCCACTCGTAAAGAAAAGCTCCTATAAGAGTAGTATGGCACTTTGGAGTAAAGTATGTGATACTGAAGAATGATATACACACTTTCAGCAGATTACTTCATTAACAAAACATGAGCTCACCTAGCAATGCTCCAGTACTGATGTTATCAGTGGCCCAGATGTTCCTGTGGAAGTCAGCCCAAATAGCAATGTTCCTTATGCAAAAAGAATCCACTGCCTTTAATGAGGTCTTGCATTTGGAAATTTGCAGACTCGCTACTGCTCTGCATCCTGATGATGATTTCCACATTTTGTGGATTTACGGGATGGAGAATTTTCCTATCTTGTCTGAGAAAAAGTGTTCCCTTGTACTTATAAACCGAGTATGTTAATTTATTGAAATGAGGGAGAGACAAACGACAAGAAGTAAAACAGGGAAGAAAGCAGGTAAGATGAACAAACCAATAAAAGGCGGCAAGAAACAAACAAAAAAAATAGAAGTGATGCAATGCAGGAAGGAGGGAAAAGAGGAAAAAACAATTCTTAACTTGAAGATGACAAATGGGACACAGTTTCAGTGCCGGAATGCCACTTTCTTCTCTCCCTATTCAAGACCCCCCTTAAACACAAGGCAGGGGAAGGCTACAGGGGCTAGATATCAAGCAGAGGAGCGTAAAACAGCACCTTCTCAATAAATACTAGTGCTGCTGCCAATGTCTGAGCAGCTTTCACACATCCAGTCTCCCCACCTGCAAACTGGAATAACACTATTTAGCTACACCGCAGGGTACCGAGGATTTGTGGGCTGAAGTTTGTATCTCCCTGCAAGCATTGTACTAAGTTTCACTGTAGCTAAGCAACTTTATAACAACGTTATATAAAATCTGTGTAAATGGACAGACAGTAGCACAGTGCTATCTTTGCTGCAGCTCCATCACACTCCCCCCCCTCCAAAAAAAAAACCCAAAACATAAAACAGCCAGACAAGATGTACCGAAACGCCACTCTGAGTTGGCTTTCAATGGAGAATATACTAACAATAATGGAACATCCTGCTGGACAAGAGGGAGGTCCCACAATGAAAATCCGCTGAAATACAGACCACCTAAGTGATTTGCAACAGAATAGTCCCATAGATTAATATTATAATCACAGCTTCAAAGGTCAAACAGGCAAGTTTAGGCACATGCATAAACAAAGCTGTGATTTCTGTAAACCAGACTCGAGGAGGGAACAGCCGCACTAAACCAGACTGATAAGCGCACTCTATCTATAACAAGCCACTAAAGATGATACTCATTTTCATTGACTAATGCTCAAACCAGTTTATCTCCAGGTAGGAGAACAGGAGCCAAATAAATAATCTAACAGATAACAGCAAAGCTCCATCACCATTTCAAATGAGCATCTGGTTACTAATATCGAAAGCCATACTCCCTGCTCATGCCTCTCATCTCCCACTCCATCAGCTAATCTTTACAGCGTATGAAAAACGAGCCAGTCGCAAGGAACAGCTGATACAGGGGGAACCGAACAACAAACACTGCGTGTGCTGCGAGCTGACGCACCTCGCCTTATCGGTCCGCAGGAGATAATGAAGAATGCTCTTAATTATACCATCAAAGCAAGGGAGAAGGTGCTAGGAGGGGCCGGCTGCAGATGGCTAAGTGTTAATGAACGCTGGGTTGGGTGGTTTATCAAAAGCAAGAGACTGGATACGTATCGGAGAGGGTCACCGTAGAGATGAAAGTTGCACCAGCCATTGTTGGAGCTCTTTAATGAGCGAGGAATGGCAAATGTGAGCCCTCGAAGAATCATACCAATTACTAAATGAACTTCAGTTCAATCTAGCAAATGTAATCAAGCACGAGTCATTAAAATACATGGTAAAACTCCCATTGGCGCTGCCACTATAGCGGCTATTATTGTCTGTGCTCCCGTGCGAGGGAGGGGGCTGCTCCCGGTTGTAAGCTGTGTGTGTTATGTTAAGTGATGGCAGATTTTAGCCCTAATGATGAGGCACGGAGGGCTCCCTGGCAGAAAGTCGACAATGAGGAGGCTCAGCGAGATCTGTTGAGGAGTCAGGGAAAAGATCAGCAATTAAAAGAGCAATTTCAAAGAATGCAATTTAATGTGTAAAATTAGCTTTTATTAGCACATAATTCCCCAAAATCCTGACTCGGACGAGAGCGCATAAAGGTCTGCGAGAGTCCTTAAAAAGGTCCGCGCCCGTAATTCCTCACACGCCATTGTGAAATAATAAGCAGTACTAACAGGATTGATGCATGCTTCCTACATGGCATCGCTTTGAAAGCCGAGCCCGAGCTTTTTTCTTCCTGATAACCTCTCTCAGGATTTCCTCCCTCAGGGAAATCAGCCACCGATAGAGCAAACTTCCCTTGGTTAAAGGCAGAAAGACGGACAATTGTTTCAACTGTAAACTAATTAAGAGAGATTACCACCAAGAGCTGGAGGTTCAAACCGGCCCTGCACTCCCACTGACAGTGTGATAATGCCAGGCTGGGGTCAAAATCATAAATCTGAAGGGAGCACACACAATGCTTAAAGCCAAAAAGCCTCTCTACTAAGCATGGGATATTGCCACATTAACCTCACCACCTCACAAATAAACTAGCTGAGAAAGAGAAATCCCATGGCCTCCTTCCCTTTAACTCCATACAGCTGTTGATGGAAAATATGAAGGTCTTTAAATCTCAGGGACCTGGGGCTATCTGTACTGCAGCACTAATCCGAGCAACGACACAATAAAAAGCCAATCATGACTACTATTAACCTGCCTTCTGATCTGATGGGTGAATTATGTCCGCTGTGGGCTTACGGAGTACTAGTTCACCTTCCTGCCAGCCCACCTCCCCCAAAATACAAAAATTAGAAGTATGAACAATGGATTTCATAAATTTATTTCCTAATTAATTGCAAGTAGCTCACAAAGTCAGTGTAGTTGAAGTCTGTCCCCTTCTCCCTTACTCCTGCACGAAGGATATCACTCTGGTCAAACGCACAGGGCTGACCCTTGCCTGGTGCTGCTCTCACGTTGATGCGAAGCCAGCGCACAGATCAACACCACGAGAAGTCTTACAGCAAAAGCTGCCAGGCCACCTTTCATGTCTCGAGCATTCCTGCTTTTAAAAGGAAAAAAAATAAAAAGCCCGAAATCGCATTGCTCATTTACGGGACAGCTCTTGGCTGTAAACTCCCTAATCATAAAAGGCCACTGTTACGTTGGCTCTTCGAAAATCCCAGACACCTTATGACCTTAATTTTACACACCGCTTTTGGCCGAAAAGCTCCCAAAGCACTTAGCAAAATGAATGTCCCCACTGTATCCCAGGCCCTCCTTTGCCCACCAGTGAAATGCTGCCACCTCTGGGCTGAACTGCAGCAGCTGTAGGCAGCGCACGGCTCAGCCTCGCCGGGGCCCTCCTGCAAAATTGGGCCCAGGCGCCCGCTCGCCAGGCTCCAAAGGAGGGGCGAGGGAGGTTTAATTAGATGCTGCTGCTCCTCGGGTGGAAAAACTGGTTCAGTTCGTGCTGGGAAGAATACCTCGGTGATGTAAGACAGCTGGCACGGCGAGGAAATGCCCTCCCCAAGCTGGATGTGAAGGTGGTATCGGGTCCTGCTGGCTGGCGGATGAAATGTGCCGTGGGCCCCGGTGACCCTGACCTCCATCTCCCAGCTCTGAGTCACCCCAAGCTCTCACTTTCTCTTCCTTCGCTTTGTTAAAACCTTACTTACAAAACCACGAGGCTAAGACATGCTCTGGTCCCCTGAGGACGTGGCACATTTGCAGCTCACCTCCCACATCAGCCACCCCATCACCAGCCCCGGTACCTACCCGGGGAGCACAAGACTCCAGCAACCTCTCAGTTGCTGTTTCTGGAGAGGCCCAGCATCGGGAATGGCAAGTAGTTTCAAAATCTAAATGTTTTATTGATCTAATGACCTAAGTTGCTCGAAAGCCTGCTGAATAATAAATATTTTTCATTTAAAACCTTCACCACGTGCCATTTTTCTTTGTTTTTTATATTATTAATATACCCAAGAGAGTATAATACAAATTATGAACCTACTTCTGACACAAAGATGTTGAAAAGTTTTTGGTAAAGGAACCTACTTTCATCGAAAGCCAAAGATTAAATCATTTTCTCTTACACAGAGAGTATAGGTTAGCAGTCAGAGCTCAGGATTAATATTTGTTCAAGGTCAGGAGTGGTTTACAATAGGTCAGCGTGACCTGAAAAAGAAAGTTGTTGTCTTGGCACCAACGCCGTGATTTAACATTAATGCCTCTGACTTCTGCATTAAACAGCCAGGGTGCTGATGGCTACGTGACCAGCTCATCCCATAGCCCCCTAGAAGAAGCTTTTCTTCGCTCTGCTTCGGCTTCCTCTTAGGAAAACGAGAGGAACAGCAATTTCTCACCCAGCCCAAGCCAGAGGAACGCTCCCTGGGTGCACGGCCACATCGCTGCATGCACGTGCATCCCCCCGGGAGCACGCCGACACAGCTGCCGGGGTCAGCACTTTCCCTAAACTTGGTTCCAGGGGGCTCCTCTGCCACACCGAGAGCTAACAGCTGGAAGATATAATAAAACAGGGGCCGGGGCTCCCCACAGCCACCCTACCCCCTTCTCTTTCTCTGTCCTCCACGGAAAACCAGGGTTTGTGCACATCTTTTATACTAGATGCACGTCTGCTAGGGCACCCCAAGTGCTAAGCAGAAACTTGGAAAGCAAAAGAGAGACCGAAATGATAATAACGTAGAGAGTTTGGTATGAGCAGAAGAGAATACACTCTGAAGGAGGGCAGGGACTGCCAGAGAGACATTATTAATAGGTTTTACCCTTGAGCTCTGGCAGCTACTTGTTCTATACACAGAGGAAAAGGATTAATCAAGCCTCGCACGTAAAGGTTCTTTCTGTGGTGTGCCAAAATATTTAAAGCAGTATATACAAAGTGTAAGCCTTATTATTATGCACATTCAATGTAACCATCTTATGCTACAGTTAAGGCTGGGATGACAATGAAGTAGATTACCGTGCACTACAACCAATTCAATTCCAACACAACGGGACCTGGCTTAGTCACTTGGTTCAGATCTGGTATTTGAGCTTATTTTTCTTATGCCGGGCTAAACTGTGATTTAAGAGATTTAATCAAGCTTTGGGAAATGCTTTCTTTGCGAAAGGAAGAGAAAGAACTAAAAGTCTGCACCTGGCAACCCTAATGATTCCCAATTTTCAGCTCATTCTGCTTCCTGCTTAGTGGAAATTCACCTTAGCAAGTAATTGTTCGCTGAAATCACCAGGGCTGAAAGGATGACAACACGTAAGAGGAACAAGTTTTAAGCAAACAACTGAAGCTGGAGGCTTGTACAGAGGCTACCGAAGAACAGCAGCTCCTGCTGATCCCTCCTACGCCAGTTCCCAACGGGCTAAGCAGAAGACATATGATATATTTTCTTAAATCAAATAATTACAGTAAATGCATGGGAAACAGTGAAACTGAATACTGGGTCAAAGCTGTAGGTCACCAGCAATATATAGCTTAAACACAGGAAGGCTGCCACCATTTCTTTATGTCACTGCCCTAGACTCGAAGGCAAACAAACCCGTGCTCAGCACTGCAACCCGCGGATCGCAGCCTTGCTCACGGAGCCTCAGCACTTGGTGCCCCTCAGGTGAGGCGGATTTTACTTGTGGCTAGAATTTAAGAGGCAGGATCTGCAAAATTTGTGGATTTGAGGTAATTACATACATTTGGAATAATAAAACAAGCAAATTCCCCCATCCCCTTCAAATTTCAAGTAAAATCAGAAGCAGAAAAAACAATGGAAAGAGGCTGTCCTGCATACCTCTGGATATCCCCTCATGAGAAGCCTCCTAGGTACCTTGTGAAACCCATCTACACCACCACTTCCTTAAAATGAAAAATACCCTTTAAAAAAAATCTGTTACTGTGCATAGGCCATATTTTATCACTCCCTTTCCTTTGCCAGGATCTTCACCGGACAATGGGGCTCCAATGGCAGAACGTGCATGTCTGCGGGTCTTTCCTGAGAAGATACTTGCATTCAAAACAGCCACATTTCATGGATGTTTCATGGGATGGAGAACAGCCCAACAAGAGTCAGATGGCAAGTCAGGAGGGTAAGAAGGAAGAACAGTGGGAGAGAAGTGAGCAGTACTTGCTTTGTGCTGGACAAAGCAGTGCCTGGCTCCCTCCAGCACTTACCATCTAGAAGGGAAGAAGACATGAGCTTTGAATCCACAGAAGGGAAAAATTCAAGTGCTACAATTTAAATTACTGAAAACTACCGAAATCCAGCCTATACAGGAGGCCCTCTGCAGTAAATCTGGCAACGCTCATTTCTTTCATCTACAGCAAGTGAGTTATACTTAGCTCCTGCTCTTTGAGGGTCTGAAGTTTCCCTGGCTGGCGCTTTGACCTGGGCTTCCTTTTCATCTCCCCCTGCAACCTACTGCTGCTGCCTCACTTTTGCTTCGTGACAAGGTTTTGCAGCCATATCACACACATCTCAACTCCACCGAAATGTGAGCATTTTAGCATTTGATAGCACAGTAAGCATTTTCATACTGACAAGATCCCAATTAAAAATGTCATATAATTTATTAGTTAACTAAAATAGCTTCACCTCAGGCAGAAATTAAAGGATAATGGGCATGAAAGTTGGCTCTGATGCCAGTGCAGAGGAAACCTGGCTGTGACAACCAGGACACGGGTTGTTCCACATACATAACAACACTGAATAGGTACATGTAAGAAAAACACATTTTAAGAAAAACTAGGCGAGGTGTCAGCAGTCAGACTTGATGAATCCTGCTTCCCTGAATGAAGACAGAGGGGTTTCCTGACTTGGCTAAGCTCAAGTCATGACTCAGCCCACGTGCTCAGATGCATCCTCAGACACACGGCAGCCTGGAGGCAGGGCAACATCAACCTCGAGCCAGGAGCTTTCGGGACACAGAAAGCCATCAGGGCTCAGGATGACATCAGCATTAGAACACTGCCCAGTTCTGCACTGCAGAGATTCACCAAGCAACAGAAACACCACGCATGCAATACAGATACTTGCATACTTGTCCAGTTCAAAAGAAACCATATTTGTTAGCAGATATTTTGAAAGCATCAGATAAGACTGTCATTCAAATAAAGCCTTAAAATTAGAGAGTGCATCATTCTTGTTGCACGGTGACAAGAGAATTCAAAACCAAAGGAAAGTTGAAGTCAGGCTGAAGCCAACTGCAGACATCTCTTCATTTTTCAAACAAAAATAGCTCTGAGTAATTCTTTTAATAGGTAACTGGTGTTTTACAAAACACCATCAGAAATACCAGGGGATGATTAACATAAATATCAAGGGGGGGGGGGTGGAAGGACACAGGAACATTTGTTACCACAAGAAGAATTTAACATCCACCCAAAGTCCAAATTTGCATTTTTTTAAGCAAGTAATTACAGCAGTTACAACCACACTGCATTAGCTTCTGGTTAGACCAGATTACTCATGATTTCAAATTTCCAGATTTGTTAATAGCCATAGCAGGAGCTGCCGCATGACACTACTCTGAGCTGACACCTCAAATGCTTTCAGGATGACACTGAGCTTGGAGTACTACAGCTTGGAGCCCAGCTGGACATAAACATGCACTGCACTGAGGACAGCGTTGGATTTCCAAATTTTTTCCTCATCTTTCACCCGCTACTAGGACCTGGATAACAGCTTGAGGTTAAGTGAAAGGAATTTTGCTCCTTTTACGCAATGGTAACGTGACGATCAGAACACTGCAGTGGGCAAGAATAAATTCTGGCAAATTCAACGTAGTGAGATGATATTTTGAGGATAACTTCCTGCCTTGGATAATTATTGCTGAATTAAAAGCTTCATGCACTGTTCTGCACAGCTCAGCGTGTGCTACCTCAGTACGGTAGGTGGGAATTGCCTTTAATTATGAGACAGTCACTGCTCTTTTAAAACAAGTCTTGAAGGAAAAGCTGTCTTGACAGCTATTAAGACACTACTCAGTGTATTTGCACAATTTAAATACTGATATTATATATATATATTTTTTTTTTTTTTCAGCTGTAATTACAAAGTCCAGCTCTTTGCTAAAATTAGCAATCGTTTTATGGCTGTGATGCAGAGACATTGGCACGCCCTCTCGTCAGGAGACAGCTTGGCTTCAGTAATTAAGTAGGAGAAATATCATTAATCTAGACTTAAGTAGTCCCTAATGCAAAAAGCAGTAGCACAGAGCCATTTTCACCACAGATCACAAGCCAGGACTGAAAAAGCAAGAGGAGAAGACAGCAACTGAACTCTCTCCCAAGCGTGCCAGCTGTGGTAGTGACCTAAACCGCACAGACTAGAAGCAATAATCTGGCCACGGTGGGTAAGAGAGTTCAGATGCCTCCATAATTTGCTCGGTACAAAGACCAGAGTGGCAACAAATCCAACCCTTTTCCTTTACAAGGCTAAACCCATGGTAGGGCAATTGCCTCATCTTGAAACACTTAGCCTAACGAAAAGAAAAAGAAAATGTATGGTGGATGACCTGAAGATTATCATTTACAGTTTTATGGCAACCTCAAATACTATTAAAACAAAACAACTTCTATTCCCTTCTTGCTTGGAAGAGACTGGGACTATTCCATCTGTGGTTGTGGACTGCTTCAGCCTTATCCAACTGCATAAACGAAACTAGTGTCAAAATTAAGTTTTAAATGGCTTGAGGTTTATAGGAATTAAAGAAGGAAAAATTAAATTTGAAACTCTGCTTGTTTACTAGCACTAATTAAATATGCCAGATTTCTGGGCAAGCTTCCTAGCCTGTGGCTACTACGTTACTGGCTTGTAAAACAGTCAACAAGTACATGAGTACAAAGCACAAATACAATAACAGAGATTTCGTGTACAGTCCTGCCCTTAGTTTGTAAGGAAAAAATGTATTAGAAGTAAGCTTTGACTATAAAGACCTGTGCTGAGCCTCTAGACTGCATTAGCAATATGAAAAAAGGGCCAAGTCTACAAAGGTTGCTTTTGCAGAGAAAAGTATTAAAAAAAAAAAAAAATCAGAAAGGTAAGAAGCAGTAAGCAGAACCAAAACGAAGAGGAAGCTTTAAAAGAGTAGTGTTACGCTTCTTTCTTCAAATCTGAACTTCTGGGCTCTGCTCTCAAAATACTTTGCTATTAGAAATAAAAGGGGGCTCTTGCACTTCAGCAGAAGTAGTGGGTCTGATCATTCGCACCCAGATCAACTCCTTAGAAATGGTAGGTTTTATGAGTATCTCAGAATTAATTAGAAAATAGATTGATATCAAAAAGCCAGAATTTCACAACTAATGCCAATGATGGTGATGATATCCATAATCGTAGGGTCCATTTGCATTCTAAACTCTTACAACAGGTATTATCTTTGCATTCCACATTTTAAAGGAACTAGCACAATGAGTTCAGTCTACAAGGATGCTGCAAACCCACTAAAAAAGAACAAACTAAAATCAGCTTAAACACGGCCTCCAGAGACTGCTCAGGCATGCAGGTGGAATGCAAGAGAAGAAAATAAACTGGTACCTGCATCACCCACAGGTAGGGCAGGAGAAGGAGGGACAGGAGGATCCCACGGCCTACATGCTGCTCTTTGTGCATCCTTCTTTCAGGAAAAGCTTCCAAGGTACTTTCACTGGCTGAAGCCAGTGAAAAGTACAGAAGTGGCAAACAACTTTTAATGAAGAAACACTGGAGAACAATGTGCTGCCTTAACAGCTTCAAAATGAACAGCCTTGCATGGAGACTCAAATTAATGTATGTTCCCACTGTACAGTAGTCTTGCTCAACTTTAAGGAAACCAGGAATTATGCTTCAATAAAAATTCAGCCACGCAAATATTCTGCTATAAAAACAGGCATAAACATATAACTCTCCAACTTCCAAAATCACGTACATGAGGCAGAGGAAAACGATATAAAAGTAACTAGGTTTTTGTTTATATCTCAGATTTACAAGAGCAATTCCAGAACCAAAATTCTTCCACAGAGGCATTGATTTAATTAGCCCGCATAGCACACTTTATTTGTATTTAGAACTCTGACGTACATTGATAAAAAAAATTAAAGAAATAAATATACAACGGATACACACAAAACCACTTGCTAAACTTTTTCTGTGCCCAGGTGCAGATAAGAACTTTCAAACACCCTCTCACGGGCTCTTCCTTACACGCAAATGATACTTCTTAGTGTATACAAGCTATGTATGCTTTCAATTAAAAATATGACTGGATCGATTGGATCATATAATCTTGCAAACCAGCCAAAAATCAAATACAAACTGAAGCCCTGAAGGAATTTCTGGAAGTACAAACCATACTGTACAGCAGTTCTATTTCTGGCGAGGAGAATCACCTCTCCTTTCAAAGTGCTGCTAGAAGCGATAGCAGTGCTTAAAAACCTGCTGTCATTCAGCAGTGAAATCACTACATTAATAAAAAACACTCCGAAAGCATACAAAATGTACTCTGGGGAAAATCTCAGCTTCGCAAGTCAGCACAAAATGGTCAAGTAACAGAAGAACACTTGCTCTTGTACTTTTTGGAACTCTTAACTTCAATTTTGAGTCTTTCTCAACTATCCAAGTGGCTGACAGAATCAGTTCCTCAGAGATGTGAATGCAGGATTCTCTTCAGGACAAACAGTGGCAGTGAAGGGGATGTTTTTGCTTAAGGTAACGTACCAGACTTCTAAAGAATGGGTTCTCCTCCACTTTTTTTCACTGTATTTTGTTCCATGTCAGCGCAAATTGTCTCTAGCACTCCTTCCTCCCATTGGATTTAAAAGCCAAAACATTCCAGAATTTGGGGAGTAAGTATCAACTGTAAGTGTAAACAAGAAAACACCTACTTTTGGAGACAATGCTGAAGTCAGTGGCTATATTAAATGAATGCTTTGGAGGCTCGATAATTTCTCTCCTCTCAATAACTTCATCTTATCCTCCATACCCGCACTGTACCTGGCCTGCAGCAAGCAGGGGTCAACTATTTTGACGAGTAAAGTTGCTCTTAGAAATCAGCTCAGCCTCTCCAAAGATACGGCCCCATATCTTGCACCTGCACACACTGCAATTGTCCTCAAGTCCCCGACACACACAGCACACGTTTACTTGTGGCCTCAAAGCACTAATGTGCAGAACACCTTCCCATAATCCCCATTCATTGGGACTGTTTTTACCCTGAAGAGCTCTATTCAGATTTTACCCCTTCACCATCCAGTAACTTTGCAGGCAGTGCCCACAGACACTCACTCACCAGCTACGTGTCAGCTTCCCTAGAAACCTGAGGAAACTGCAGTAGCCTAAGACTCTGGATACTGGCATTGAGACTTGGAGTAAATCTTACAGCCAGTTCTTGTCGCTGAAATCAGCACAATTTCATATCCTGGCATCAGGAGCTACCCACTGCCTTCAAATGGTGAAACAATCTTCTAGGACTTCAAAAATGAAAATGAAGAAACAGGTCAAGTGAAAAAGCTTCTTTGCAGCAGGTTACTCACCTGTGCTTCAGCCCTGGTGTTTGGCGCTTCTGCTGTTCATCGTATTCTTGACTTACATGTTCATTAGAAACACAGAATTGTTTATGTTGGAAAAGACCTTCAAGATCAAAGTTCAACCATCACCCTGACCTGCCAAGTCCCACCACTAAAGCACGTCCCCCAGTACCACATCCACAGGCCTCTGAAATACCTCCAGGAATGGGACCTTCACCACGTCCCTGGGCAGCCTGTTCCAATGCTTCACCATCCCCTCCATGAAGAAATTCTTCCTAATATCCAATCTAAACCCCTGGCACAAGTTGGGATTGTTTCCTCACATCCTAGATCTTCATTTATGCACACAATCTTTGAGGCATTTAGCAGAGCAGTATCACTGTTTATCACCACAATCCATGATTCAGAAAGTATTAACTCGTCATGCATAAAATCTTCATTAAAAAAAGTAGGTAAGCAGGTCACACATGGATGTCCAAATCACCTGGAAAGACTTTTTTAAAGCAGATCACCCATTGGAAATTGTTGGCATGCTTTAAAAACATTCAGAGGAAATGAAAGCAGTTAGTCTTTGGAGTGATAGCCTTCAACACAGAATTACTTTCCTACTGTAGGAAGCAAGCTATTTGATGAAATTTGATGAAATAAAAGATGAAATCGTTTGATATTTGCATTTCAGTGGAACTTGAAAGTGATGACCAAAGCTGCACATGAGGGTAACAAAATTGCAATTCTTATCTCAGAATAATCATCATCACATGGCCAAACTGCAAGCGGTCATCAGCAAAACGAATGCAAGGATTAAAAAACATAAGCATCACCTTTTCTCCTCTATCCAGAGAGACATGGAGCTGAGCAAGCCTACGCGATACTATTGCTTTGGTTCCAAAGCTGGCTGGGAAAGTTCCCTGGCTGGCCCTGGCAGCGCTACAGCCGCGTGTTAGCTCAGGTGCACCACTCCGAGCTGTGCCAGACTCGAGCTGGTATTCATAAAACCAGAGCACGTGTACGCAAGGAACCAGCTATCTAAAAAGTCCATAGCGTACACTCAGGAGTAGTGGCTTGTTGATTTGAGACAAAACACATTTCATTTTTCACCATATGTCCAATGCTTTTCTATGAAAAACTGGAGAATGAGTACTATTGTACACAGTGATACATTTCAATATTCCTGGGGTCTGACAGACGCAGCAATGTGAGTGGCTGGAACTGGAAAGCGAGGTATAAACATGACCCGTAGCTCATGCTGTATGTATGTTACATCAGCTGCTTCCTGCAGATTGTTTCAACAAGCACTGCTCTGATTCGAAATGCAGGAAAGACAGCAGCTAACACTCTGCACTCAGAGCAGCATTTCTCATTTACAGTACTGACATAAACATTCATGAGTTATGCTCCTACGAGGCAGGAAAAGTAATACTGTGTTCATTTGGAAAAGCGAAGAAATTATGAGAGACAAACATTAAGGGGACTTCTCAAGGCCGTAAAGCCCTGTAGAGAAGTGAGATCTCCTTGTACATTATTTCCAAGGCATTCTTAATGCAAACAGGTAACAATTCACATGTTAGTTTTTTATCTTTTCCATTACCAAATCACCTAAAGAACAAGAGTACTCTACTGCTGTGAACATAAAGGTTGATTATTTTCATGGTTTTATATAACAAACATATATACTTTTTTAGACTTCAGCAAAAAATGCCGTAGTTTTTAAATTATTTTTTATTTTTCAGATTGCTTCCTTCACCTAACAATACAAACCAGAACACACACGCAATCCTGCATTCTAGAGCTCCCCTATCATGGCACACATCTAAAACCAACAGATGAAGGAGGCATATTCCTCAAACCTTACACATATACTACTTTCCCAAATGGTAAGATACAGAAAAACATACCAGCAAGCATTAATTTGGCTCAGCGATCCATTCCCTCAATAACCAGAGGCTACCTTTAACTACACTGACTTAACAAAGGAATCTAAATTGTATAAATCAACGTCTCAATTAACATTTTGTTTAGGAAGAGTTACGGAAGAGAAGCAGAATGTAATCATTTGCTAGCACAGTGGCTCCAGAGGTCTGGGAGTGAGCACATGAAGAATGGAGTTGAATGTGGGAAGGGTCCATTATTCTTTCAATAGCGTCTGGTGCTGCAAAATGTGTGCGCGCATACTTTCCTACTTGAAAAGCTTAAGTCCTCAGTAGCTTCTTGCTCTGGGAAAATGGCAGGCACCCAAATGCTAACACAGGGATCTCAGAAAGGGATCTACCTGAAGAACAATATTTTTCGAGTGGCCTTAGAAGTGAAAAATAGCCACAGAGAGAAGGCTCATTCTCCAGGGATTTTATTCCTTCTGTCTGACTGCTGTTCATCAGGTGCCATTCCCCGCACACATCCCCAGAACATTCTAATGCAAGAATGGAGAGAGGGCCTCTCTGAAAATAATCACACTTGCTGAAAGACCTGCCCTGCATAAATATCTCTAACAACAGTACAAACAGAAATCAGCCTTCTTACCCGATACTTCAGCTGAAATTTATGGCACTGCTGGCCGTGATTCTGTTATTACTATTCTACCTGGCGAAGGCTCAAAGTCACAGAAGTGGGAATTTCAGAGGTATTTTCAGCAACGCTGAAGCTCATTTGGGAAAAAAAGAAACAACACACCTAGTTCTGTAACTGCTGTACCAATGCAGTAGTGAACAAAGCTATATATTACACATATATGCATACATGTGTGAAAACATGAACCATAGAGGTGGAACAGAGAGAAGTTTGGGACAAGCATGGCCTCTGAAATGATATTTAATGCTACAGCTTGGGAATAATAAAGCAAAGAAAAATCAAAGGGAATACTGAAAGACAGTCTCCTGAGCTCTTGCAAATATCACCAGCTGCTGGAGGATTTATATGCAGAAAAACTAGAAGTTCAGCTTTAACTTGAATTTCCCTTGCTTTCTTACTGGTTTGCTTCCAACCTTTGGAGTTTAATTAAAGTCCATCAGCCAAAATTTTTCTGTCTGAACGCCTTAAATTATTCCATTTTAAAATCTGTACCTTTTGACTGAGTCAGGTTTTTCCAAATCTTGAGCTTCCACTAACCTGAATTACGAATACTCCTCAGCACTGTCCGCTCCCTACCCCCAGTTTTTATTTTTTAAAGGTTAAAGGAATACAAAATTATCAACCAAAGCAATACCAACACCTATCACTGGCCAATACGGAGGTATGCAGGTACATGCAAGTTATACTTGAAACGTGTAATTGTGCTAGGTATAGCGTTCTGCACTGACAATTTGGATATCAAGGTCCAATGGGCATTTTCTCTTTATTCCTACCAGGGTATCGCACATTTGGTGACTGGGGAAGGAGAAAGTCTTATAAGAAATCTCTAAAGCAACTGGCTAAGTAGTTTTGCTGCTTGTAAAAGGAATCTCAATCTAATCTTCTTTAGCTGGAGAAATGGCACAATAAATTTGTTGAAGAGAAAGGAAGGATTTAAAGCCAGAGAAAATTAGGATTTCTCAAAGCAGAACTGTAGAGGACATGGTGCCCTTAGGAATAGATCTCTGCTATTTACTCGATCTACTGGAAGAACTCCCGGGGAGTTTGTCTTAGCAAGAGAAAGGAAAGTTTGCTATGCTCTTCATTTCCTGTGTAATTCCAGAAACTGCCAGCACAATGCTGTTTGGGGAGAACCACACAACAGCTATTCAAGAGGGAATTCAGCATTGTATTCTGAATGAATGGAAACATTTTGAAAGATATATATTTGCTGTGAGTAAAGTCGAATGCGAACCCAATAAGGGATCCTGGGCACACATACCTTCAGCCAGCTAGTTGTATGTTCTGACTCTTTCCATTATGACTTCAACACTATCCTTAGCAGTGCTAAACGTTACAATAAATCATCCCGGTTAGAGTTCACAGTAGCCATGAGATAAGTGTAGCAGATCAGCATTAAGAAAAACTAGGCAACTACAGGTCAGTTGCTACTGAGTGTAGCTAATGTTCACGGAGAGACTATCACTTTTAGGTATTCATCGCTTTTAGGTATCCTTGCAAGTTAGCAGTTTGGGATCTCGACACCCATGATGAAGAAAAGGCTCTTCAAAGTCCGGGTTTCTTAGCGTGAGCTAGATGAATAGTTCCTTACAAAATTCCCAAGGGCGTTTGCCTCCAGAACACTGCAGAAAACTTCTGCTAAGCATGACAATTTGAGGGATTAAAACCCAAGAAAAGAGGACTGGAGAATGGTAGGCAAACCGCAAGAGTAAGCTTCGGTTGAGCTCAGGAATCAGGACCTCAGCCCCAAGCAGAATCAGACCTTTTTAACTGAAGAGGAACAGTCACATGCCTCATTTCACCCTTACTTTGCTTTAAACTAGGCTGTTTCCTCCCCCCTGTATTCCACATTGGCTGATAAATTCCCCAACGGCGGGTGTTAACTAACTCCGCATTCCAGTCTGCTCTGCGTCATGGAGTTCCACATCCCGCTGATGAGGAACACATGGCTGACATGTGGTAGGGGAGAGCCTGACAGCACTCACACAAGTAGGGATAACTCCTCTGACCTTTGGCTTTTTCCCTCTGTACCATCCCAAGCACACAATAAGGAGTCTGTGCCCCTCTGTTGCTTACCGGTCGTTCTGGGGGTGCTGGACACAAGGCGAACCCCTAAGATTTCAACAATACCTCTCCAAATACACCCGATGGCTGAAAACATATGTTGAGAGCAAAACACTGATCATTCTGTGCCTCTCCCCTAACCAGACCATTCAGAGAAACTTCCATATCATACAGGTTACATCTAGATCAACATGGGTAAAAATGTCATATAAACAACCAGTGATGCAGTTTCCTGCCTACTTTGTGAAATGAACTCAATGCATCGATAAAAATTGCACGGTGGCAGCTGTATTAAAATATTGAGACATCATTTTAAAAAATGAACGGGTCATTTGACATCTTTTCAAGAGCCAGCCTTCTTTTAGACTAACATTGAGATTCAGCTTCAGTATTATCCAACCCGGTGACTCATTCAGAGCATTACGTTTACACACGTACTCTACAGCATCCAAACAACAGTCATCTCTTCCTGCTTTGAAACCTTCAAAAAGTAAAACCAAGTCATGGACTAAATGCCAATCTGAGACCGCAGCATCAGACAAGTGACTAATGGCGATCAATGTCAGTAAATGTGTGTTGCAATTAGAAACCAAATGCTGAGCCTCAAACTTTCTGCTTTTAGTCTTACGGTTACTGTAATGCTGGCAAGGATCTTGCAGTAAAATAAAATCAATTGTCAATAAATCTTTCTATAGCTAAATTTAATAGAAGTCCTTGCTAATATTTCCCGGTTCCAAGATTCATGACCTCTTACCTGTATAAGCTGTCAAGACATGGCACGACCTCTCTTTTATAAACAGGACATGAACACGTTGTACATTCTTTCCAACCTCTCACTCAATCAATAAAATATTATGGCAGGAGCAAAACACAATAAAATCCAGTGGAAGCAACAGTATTACAATAAGTAATAGCAGCTCCTTAAAATATAACGTCCAATGTCTCGTGAACTGCTTTGATAGTGCATTCATGTTTGCTGTACAAGCACAACATATAAAAGCACCAAATTAATGTCTTCCTTATATTTGGCTAAATCTGTCTTCTAAACAATGAATAATTTAAAAATACTCAATCTCTGAAGTTGAAGGCTACACTCATCCCCAACATATTTACAGAAAAAGCAGAGCAAGGCTTAAATGCATAACAGAAATGCAAACTTTCTAAGAAAATGAATGCCTCTTAGGCTACAGCAGTTACTCCTAGGGAAATGAGAAACTTCTAAACAGGCAAGTAAGACCTCCAAAAGCATCTTATGAGCATCTATTCCCTACTCATGCCTCAAAAACTCATAGGCCAATATCTTTTCTGAAGCATTTAGCAAAATCCTCTTCTGTACAGAAATATGATTAAAGCTACACCAAGATTTTTAGAGTGTGGTTATAGTCTGAGAAGTTAGTGTATAAAAATCACACCCTCTTATTCAATAGACCTAGTTTCCCTGTTTTGATTCAGAGTCAGATCCGCTTGCTTTACTGGCTAAAATAACTTTTTACAACTTTTTAAATTCCTCCTAGTACTGTGAAACTAATTCAGTTCTGGGAAGGCGAACCAGATTCTTCTCTGGCTTTTGCATCTGCAAGAGGATTATTACCTAAATCTACACATACAATTCCTGGTTTTGTGTTGGAGGAGCCAAAAATGAACCTGACTTATCTTCTGGATGTTAGTCAGAAAATTTTATTGTTATTTATGAAATGAGCAGATCTGAAATAACAGCAAGAAAAGATCTGGACCAGCAGCAAAACTATGAAGTTCTACACATCATTTTCAAAAAGCCATATTTCAGAGAAAAGAAACATCCAACATCTTCCCACAATATTCCTCAAAAAATCACTTGAATACAAAGAAAGCTTAGTAACAAAAGTTTGCTAATACTAAAACTATCATTATTCCCCACGTGGGAGCAACACAAAGCTAACATATGTATATTAATCCTCTAGCCAGCTGAGCCCAAATAAAAGTTATTGCTCCCTGGTCTGTCCTGAGCTGCTCCTCAGGGTTCCCCTACCGAGTGGGGTTATCACATCCCTCCTGTCAGATCTGCCAGTGGTCTTGCTTGTGGAACCACTCACTAAAGCACAAGGAAAAACAATCCAAGTTATCAAAGTCTTGCTGTTTATCTATGAGAAGTAATCCAACTTATTTTGATACATGTGACTGATGAAGTACTCAGCCATACATCCAGTTGGGGGCAAGGTGGAGGGGGTAACCCTAAAAGAGGGCATCTTGCCCATGATCTAGTTCAGGCTGCTTTACCCAGTGGAGCATCTGCCTCTATGTGTGTCGCTCCCATCCCTCCTCATAGGAATTCTGTTTTAAAAGACAAAACAAACGAGACACCACAGGAGTAGTGGAGTATTTCAGAGATGCCAATTTCCCAGGGAGAGCAGTGGCAGAGAACAGCAAAGCTAAGGAAGCTGCAGTGTTTATATACGATCCACTTATTTAAGACAAATTATCAGCAGAAAAAAAGGCAACATCCCAAGGCGATAGAAAGGAAATCAAGTGTATCAAAGCTATTTCTGAACTCCCATTACCTACCCACTTGGCAATGTGGACTTTGAAAATTACACTACACCAGTCATTTTTATTCTCATGATGCAAGGGGAAAGGGAAGAAAAGACTCCCCCGTCTTACCCTCTCTCCCCCTCTTTTTATTAAAATATCTTAAAAACAGATCTGCATTGTTTCTGCAAGGTTCCTAATGTTAGTCCTGCATATATTTATAGATGAGGTATTCCTTTCTGTCTGAAGCACATGAGGTAATAAGTAGCTGGAATTGTCATGGTGATTTATTAACATATTCTCTGGGAGAAGCCCTGCACCTGCGTCTGTGCAGATGGAACACCCACGAAGGCTGAACTCACCCTTACACAGCCCACAATATCTTGAAAGGAAATGCTCCAAATTTAGACCTGCTCCAACAGGTGTCTTTTACTGTCTCACTTTGCATGACCATAAATATCTGAGGTGGAGCAAAAAGTTCCCCGTCCATTGTAATTGTGCTTTGAAAACAAATACCTTTGCCCCATCTCTCTCTGAAAACAAAAAAGGCAGCTATGGAATTCTCATCATTTCCTCACTCCTTCATGCTGCCAAGCCCTAAGTCAGAGAGATGTCACTGGCAAAACCAGGCTCCAGGGATGAGCACAGATTTATTTTTTTTCCTCTTCAAAGAGCCCTAAACTGGCTCTGAAACTTCCCCAAACTGTATTTCTTTCGTTCTAGTATCTCATCTTGCAGCTATTTGCCAGAGTGAATGACATGCACAGGCTGTTCATGGCTTTTTATAAGCTCTCATTACCCAAACAGGGAACCATTTCCTTGAAAAGCCTTTCCCCAGCAGCATTAGTCTCTCTAGGCCCTACAAATAAATTTGTTTCCCAGCCCATCCTGATGGGCACCAAAATATAACCGAATGGATATATCCGATCCTGTTTTGCACTGGTTTACTCCAGGGAGCGTGCTACCTGTGTGACTTGTCATCAGCGTGATTAACAGCACAGAAAGGAAAAAAAAAAAAAAGCTTTTGAGAGATTTGCTCTGGTAATCAAAGAAGAAAAATCAAGAATCCTTGTTGTGGTGTATCAAGGAGAGGTATTTCTCAGAAACAATGCAGCTATCCACAACTCACAAAAACAAACAAACAAACAAATAAAAAACCAACAAAGCCACCCACAAACAAATCAAAGCAACAAGTCCTGAAAATAAATTTCAACCAAGCTGAGAAAAAGAGCTGCGTACACCATGAATGTAGAAATCCTATTAAAATGTTTCTTTCCGTAACACTTTTCATTATTACAAAAATACTTGAGTCAAGAGCAAACAAACATTTAATGCTCAATAGGTACTCAGGAGAATGTGTATTTTCCCCTGTCCCTCCCCGCCAGCTGCTCCTTTATGGCAGGAAAGCGAAGAGTGTGAAATCCAATGATAGGAAAAAGGCAAAGGTCAGGAAAAAGGTTTTTCTTCAAGGAGTTAAATTTGCATTCTACAGCTTTGCGTGTTTTGTCAACAGAACTTCCCTCCTGAGAGAAGGGGAAGCCAAAGGTTCTTTGAACCATTTCTATAGGGGATCTAGATTTTTACCAGTAACAAGATTCTTAGCTCTAGTGAAAAGCTCATCTTCCCTCTGCATTCTCTCCACCACTCCCTCCCTGTCCCCATTTCCACCCCCTCCTTAAAAGCAGGAGGGGTTGGGGGAAAAAAAAGAAAATGAAAAGGATCTGAAAAGCAAACCAAGCACTGAAAGAGTTCTAGAGTTCATGTAACAAGACCACCATAACCCTTCAAAGGGCCCATTAAAAGCAAAACAAACAAAAGCAACACCCTCAAGATGTCTATTGTATTTTGCAGAGGAACAAATGAGTGTACTGGAAATTCTCCCATCTTGCCACAACGCCTGCTATTTCATTAAAACAAAGTCCAGAGATCAAGAAACAGCCAACATGGTAGCTGAAAGTCAGTCACTTCAAGTGATCCACGAAGAAAAACGAGATTGGGCTTGCTCCTTTTTTTCTCGCTTTACTATGATGTATAAAAAAAGACTTCAAAGATAGTTTTAGGCATTGCTTTTGTTTCTCACATGAGAAAGTCGGGGCTTGAGCAGGTCTAGACAACGCAGTGGTTAGAACTTCATCAGCTGCCAACACTTTGTCTTCCTAGAGCTCCCACAGTTGTTGCTACCCTGGAATTGCCTCATATGAAAATATTTGACAATTTCCATATAGTTTGTTTCTTCCCTCACAGCTTCTCCAAGATGGCAGCTGTAAAACAGCACGCACCAGCGTCCGCAGCAGGCAGCTTCGGAGAACAGCAACACCAGAGCCTCACCCAAGCAGATACTGGCCCAAATCCTCAGCCTGATACTTCAAACTGCCAGGCTGTTTGTTATCCTTTGAATCTCAAAATAAAATCAGTCTTGGCTACTTGTATGCTCCACCTGAAAATGTTTCAAGTGTAGTCATACACTGTAAAATGTCTTTTTTTTTTTTTAAATAAATAAACTTACCAGATCTTCTCTCTTTCTGCTCCTAGACTGTCAGCTGTAGGCTTTACTTGGAAGGTAATTAACACTTTCTATGTACGTATGCACAGCTCTCAAAGCTAGGAGAGACACACACAGACTTTGCCCCATCTGTGTATTACCAACACTACATTTACCAGTTCCCAAACAGTTACATTCAGGAAGGTCTGCTGAAGACAATGTAACTGAACAGGTGTTCCTGAAGGCAAAGTTTGGCCCGGAGGATAAAGCCTGATTAATTTAGCTATAGGGTAACAGGAATGAGAAACCTCTGGTTAGATGAACCTGTAAAATCGGAGGTCAAATAAGCTCACATATGTTACAGCAATTTTGAAGTTGTTATATCGTAGCTCCCCGCTAGCGCAAGCCATAAAGACAAGCCCATCACTAACAGTAGATAAAATATTCCTCCTTAGCTCAAAATAGACATATTAGCCTTTGTTCGCTCAAAACCACAGAATGCAACCAGTGCTCTACTTCCCATATTATGCTGGTAAGTGCTGCATATGGACAGAACGCACGCCTGCAGCTCCGTCCGTGCCATAACCAAGTAAAAAAAAAAAAAAAGAAAAAAAGAAAGGAGAGACAGTGGCGACACCCTGGGACAGACTCTTTCCATCACAGCAGTTAATATGGCTCGCTTTTGGCCACCATCATTTAGGGTAATCCTTCAACTTTGGCAGAGGACGAGTCATCTTTCCGCAGGCATACAGCACCTCCCTCGCATCTGGTAGCAGGATGTTCGAGGAAAGATTACAACTAGCAGAGGATTGTTAAAGCTCAGATATTTCACGTGGCCTACAGCAGAGGCATTTTCACAGAGGGATTATCTGGGAGCAGACCCCAGATGTCCTCATCCTTGACTTACAGGGTCCACATGGACGAATTTCCCAGCTCTCAGATGGCTGCCCCGCAGGTGTCTAACCTCACAGAGGTGACAGCCTGACTGTCAGCCTGGGACAGACTACAAAGGCTGCTCTCTGAAGGAGCCAGCAGAGCTTCCACAGAAGATGTCAGACAATACGCATCTTAGAAAACTGAAGTTGCTTTACAGAAGAGCATACAGAACAACAAACCATCCTTCATTCTTCTACTAAAGCAGATGGATTATGCTGCATGGAAAGCTCAGCTACATCTGGCATATTTAATATATTCATCCACATCCTCAGTGCAATTTAACGGTGGATATAATAAAGTTTTTCTAATTAACTTCTTTCGTCCAGGAAACACAGCTAGGGTTTTGTGCCTCATATGCACAAAGAGTGTGTGAAATCCTAAGAGCTTTTCTCAGATACAGTATGACTGGAGTTTCATCTATGGACCTAGGCCGACCACTTCCGAATATCTGAATCTAAGTTGTATCTGAACTATACTGACACTGGCTTCATTTCATGGAGAGTTACCTTTCCACCCATTCATTCTCTTTCCTGTCTTTAACCATCACTCCTACTCCACCATTATTTCCCCCCCATTCCAAGTGCAGTTTCTATTATTAAGCTTACTTCTGAAGGATGGATCTTTTAATGACAAGTTCTTCATCCAGGTCAGCTTCATTAGCCATGAAGAGCAATCTTTTTCCTGTATCATCCACTCCAATGAAGTCACGCTGCTCCACTGAAGTTAAAAATAAAAAAAATAAAATTATATAACCCTGTCTTAACATCTGCTGGGAAGACAAATGGGACCACCACCAAGCTCTGAAATATAAAATACTAGGTTTCACACTGACCCTGTAAATCAATGAATTTTCAATAAAGCTAAAAAAAATCCACAATATTTACTTATTTTTTTAAATACTTTTTTTACATAATATTTATGGACTGCTTTTCAGTCAGGGTAGCTGATACACATGTATTTGAAACACTGTCCCTGCAGCTTTTTGCATCCTTTTTATGAAGGTGCCAACTACAGGTCCCAGCATGTAACACTCCATCGTGAGCCATGCTAAGAGTGCTTTCCTTCTCTCTCTCTCCCCCTCAACTGCAAGCAGAGAGCTCTCCAAAATCCAGCTGCTTCTTCCTCATCATAAATCACTCCACATTAGAATCAGGCGGTCTGGAGAGTTAAGAGAGTTAAGACATAACTACTTTGCAGCTGATCTCCCATTTCAGACAAATACAGAGAGCAACAGAAATATTAGATCACACACAAACATAAAGGTATAGATTCTGAGACTTCTGCCACTGATGCTTCTGGGTGGGTTAACTTCTTTCAAGTATCTGTTCATAAAACTGCCAAGCAAGTGAATACTTAACAGTCCCATATATTATTATGGCAACTCCCATCTGCTGCAATCAGTGACAGCACATCAACAGTGACTTTGGTCTACTGAAATATAAATCATTTATTTGTGAACAGGTTTTTACACCTTCTGAATACAGTGGTGGCAGCTGACTCGCACTTAGTATGTAACACAACTCCGGTGGCATCCATAAATGGCTTTTTACATGAACACAGGCTGTACAAGAATGCCATGCTACAGTTTTAACAAAAAAACACAAACTTTTCCTCCCACTAAATACTACTATTTTGGGCCAAATTTGCAGATTTAAATCTCCTAGATTCTAAGCCTTTAACCACATAGAAGTAACAGCACGTTCAACAAGTAGTTAATTCTTTAAGATCTTTTCACAGCCAAACTGCATTTTTAACCCCATTTTCCCCAGTTCAGCCCTTTACCTTATTTTCTTCATATTTATTCCTTCAGAGTTACCATAGTAATAGCCACTATCAAAATAAAGTCAAATCTACACAGCTGTTCAAAGCTCTCCCACTGGCAGCCTTTGATCCAAGTGATCAGGCAAACCCTCTTCTCAGAAATTAATCATACAGCAAAGAAATACAAAAATAGGCCTGGACATGTAAGGCTGACAAATCAAGTACCATCAGGATAAAGCTCACTTTGCTAGAAAGTACCAGTTGGTTTGGAGCAGATGCCAGATGAAGGGAAGTTTTCCCCTGCATTTCTACATAGGCAACTAGCAGCTTTACTTTCATAATTAAAAAAAAAAAAAAAAAAAGTTATGATTAAAATCAATGAATAAATTAAAATCAATGAATAAAATCAATTTCCTCTGTGAGGAAAGTATGAGAGAAGTGTTAAACCTGCAGTGATATTAACTAAAAAAATGGTTTAGCATATGAAAATAGAATATGGGATGCATTTTGCCTCCTCATAACAGATACATGTAAATAAGGACTTGACACAGCTATTGTAATTTATTAATTACCCCAGAAATTACATCCCATCAGTTCCGAGAGCTTTGATGACCTAAAGAAACCACATCGCAAGAGAATGGGAGTTGAGCAATTCAGTAGGGAGAAGAAATAATTTCCAGTCAGATTTTCTAAAATGCTCTTTAATCAAGCATAATTAATTGACACTTGGGAAAAAGACACCTTTGTTAAAGATTCAGTATCCCCACCCTCTCAATTAAGGGGAGAGAATTCACACGATGCAGCCTGCAAGACCACCAAGAGGTCTTCTGGCAAACACAGGGAATACCAGTGATGACATGCCTGCTGCTTTCAAGACAAGAAAAACAAGCAGAAGAGTCACCATCCCCATCTTTTCTGCTTTTCTTTATACACAGAAGGGTTCAGACAGACACTTTTTCACCCCAATCCCTTGCACATCACCTTTAAGCACATGGCTCCACTCTGGGTGCCTGAATTCCTGACACGCTTTCTTTATCTGGGTTAGTACCATTCACCAGCTCTCTACTCTATTTTTTTTTATTGCCATGCCTCTTCTTAATCAATTTGAAAAGCCAATGAGATGATTATCACCAACAGTTGATCCTCTAAGTACAGAAGCCAATGGACTTCACCCTGTAACTTGCAACTGAATTATGTCAAGCATTTCAGAGAATCATCAGTATGAATCAATGCTGATTAATACAGCAATTCATGCTAATTAAAAAACTGTTCCTTGTATCACAGTTCTTGAATGCTTAACGATATTCTAAAAGAAATGATTTTGCATCAGACACTATGAGCCATGGGAGGTAAGTCTTGCTGTTCCTTCTCAAAAATTAATGAATTTGTAAGAAAAGACAGGCAATAAATAAAGCCCCAGATATATTTAGTGGCTTGTCAGGACTCGGGATCCATGTCCTAGTAATAACGCTTCCAACAGTACAGTGCAAGTGTGTACAGAGCCACGTACGTGCCATGAATTAGAGAAGGAGCCAACAGAGCCACCTACTACAAAAAGCTGCCTGACACACTCCTTGTTAACGTCTTGTCTTCAGTCGCTTGCAAGCTTTCTCAAATTTTAACTGGTAGAAAATTTCTAACGCTAGGTGCCTGCCTTAAGAGCAACACTGGGAAAACTTCAGAGAAAACAGCTCAGCTGCTTCTAAGGCTAAAGAAGAAAAAGTGGCTAGCCTGAGCTTAAACAGTTGGGTGGCCCCTCCCTTGAAAAGCTCTGGTGTTCCAGTTCTTTGGAGAAGAAACAAGGCATTCAGTAAGGGCTGCTGAGTTGTGTCTCAAGAGCGTACTTTTTACTATCTCACTCCACTATAAGTCTTTGAAAAACTGCACCTTCACATAATTGTTCAAGACTTCTATTTTTGCTGCAAAACGTTTGGCAGGTTTTATTCTTAAGGAAAGGTTGTTTTAATGGCTCAGCTCCTAGAACTGATCAAATAGCAGGTGACATCTAAGGTCTTCTGTATCATCAAGAGGTACAAGCAAGACACACCAGCCATGATGTCCACAGCCATACTGTCACAACTGATCCCAGAAGAAGAGCTTGATCTGTTGTGGTTTGGCAACTTTTTTTAAAAAAATATTTAAAAGTATAAAAGTAAGAGCTCTCAACGGTGCATAACTCTCAAGAAAAGCATAAAATTGAGGACTCTACAAGTTGGGCTGGGAGGGGAGAAAGGAGTTCTGAAAACTGGTGGGAACAGGGTTCTTTCGCTGCTTGTGAAAGAACACTGGGCCACAGAGAAAGGTTTTGCTCACAAGCAAATTAAGAATGCATGCACAACCTGGTGTGTTTACACACTTGTTAAGTCTTCAAAGTCTTGTTTGTCCTCATGTACCTAATCGTCCCCACCACATGTGTTCAGAGCTCATGTTCTATGCTATGATGTTTAAACATAGATCCATCCATCTCTAACTTCTGAATGCTCATCTTCGTGGCTATAGTAACGCTCTTGAAAATGCTTTACATGTATGTGCCATTATCGCTTGGATTGCCTTTTCAAGAAGAGGGAGGTTTAGAGCTGTACAAAAGTCTAAGTGCAAAATGCTTTTGGTTCTGTTATCCTTATTCTTTGCTCCAGAAAATCTTTGTCTAAGCAGCTTTCTTTTAAAAACACATTTCCTCCACTTTCAGACACACACGTAGTCCAACTGTTGGCTTGAGTTTCACTCCTCTCAAACAGTTTGAAGCTATGCTTTCTTATTTGTATTGCTGTAATGCCTCTGAGCTTTAATCAGAGACCAGGACCCACTAAGCTGGCAATAATCAAGCTTCAGCAATTTAACAGATACCATTAAAATAAAATGAGAGGCATGGTATGGGAGCAACTGCATGGCATTTAGTACTTAGCAAAGGAGTAAAATGGGGATAATAGCTCTGCCCTGCCTTACAGCAGTGTTGTGAGAATAGATGCATTAAAGATCACAAAGCCCTAAGATATTATAGTAAGGAGGACAAGATAAGCATCTAACCAAATCCTTGAAATCAGTGGGAGTTTTGCCTACTGAAAGGCTTCTGGATGTGATCTCAGAAGGCTAATTCAGTACATAGCACAAGAGGGAAGAATTTCTAGAAGTATTTGTTATCCATCTAAATCAGGTCCGACAGCCAATTGTGAAATTCCCAGCTACAATCTGACTGATGCTGAGTGCCCTTGAAAAAAAACTGGCAGTTTTAATGTTCATATGTAACAAAAATTTAGGGATTGATCCAAAACTCACTGCAGTCACCTGGAGCTTTTCCCTTAACTCTTGTGAGCTTTGGATCGGAGCCTGCACGATTACACGAGTCTAATACTTAATTCTGAGCTGGAAAAAAGCAAGTCACACCCCCACCAGGGAATGTGAGGAAAAACAGAGCATCTGTACCTTTTTGTTTCTTTCACTTTCTGACTGATAATTATACATATATGATATATATATACATATATATATATATATATACACACACACATTTCACATGATGGTGGTTTCACTAATGTTTATAAATAAATAAATATTCCCATCTACATACCTGGCTTTTTTTTCCCTTTCTGTCCTGGTACCACTTCTGCAGGCTCATGAGTTTTCTTCATCAACATGGACAGAGTAGCATCGTGTGTCCGGAAGAGATCCACAACTTTATATAAATCGACATCTGTGATCAGATCGCAGCTCAATACTAGCACATCAGTCTGTCAAAGAAAAAATATAAACCCTTCAGAAATACAAATGACCACATATGGATTAACATTTGATGACTTAGCAATAAATATACCCATAACTTTTTTATTTTTTTAAAAAAACTTGGGGTCTGCCATACTCTGCCAGAAATAGTTACTGGCTTTTACCAGTTCACATTGCTCGAGTCCTGCTGTTACTGAATTAGTTATTTGATTAATGCTTATTTAGCTCTGGGTCATAAAGAATATGTGATCATCTAAATTGCCATCATCTGCTCCTAATGGAAGGAACTGGGACACAGAAGCCATGGCTTTCAAGACTGCCATGAAATTCTGCAGTATTTACGATAGCTACTTTCAGTTATATGATGAAGTAGAAAAGAAATCCTTCTGAAGAAGTCTTTTTAGCTGACTTAGCATCTGACTACAAATCACTGGAAAAGATATTTAAACTATGTTATTTTATCAGGGGAAAAAAATCAAAGAGTATCTAGGATGTGATTTACTCAGTAATTGCGCAACGATGGTGGGCTAAGTTTAGAAATACATTTCCTAAAACCAGCAATACCCCATATTAAAAAAAGAAAAAAAAAAAAAAAAAAGGAAGTTAGGTTCTATTTAATAACAGGCTTTTATTTAAATTTGATCTCACAGGATTCCAAAGTGCCTTACAAAGTAAATAAGGGAACTGCTGCACGTATCACAGAAATGTGGTCACATAGTGAGTGAGACACATCAGCTTCATTAACCACGCACACTTCCAATACAGTCTGGCTAAAAATGCTCACTTTGAAACAATTTTCTGCATTTCCTGTGGGTTGTACAGTGTACTGCCAAGAATCTACTAGTTTGGTAATTAGCTTCATTTGAATTAATCCTAACATAATATCTCAGCTGTGTGGCCTACAAATAACTAGCAAGTTTCAGCTGTATTTTTGTTAATAATCAGCCTTCTAGATATGTCTCAAGAAGACTGTTTCTTTCTTGACATTGAACATTTCCACATCCTGTGCTACCATTTCCTATGGTAAACCTCCTTGCAAAGAGGAACATGGCTTCCTAGTTCTGTCTTTTTTTTTTTTTTTTTTTTTTTTTTTAAGACATTATTTAATAAGAAGGGCGTTAGAATAAGACTTGGTAGAATCTGAGTTGCTTTTCTCATGGAGGATCAAGAATTCTACTTTTACTTTGAAAGTGTCTTGGTTCAAAAAGCAATAGCTCAGCATTGACCTCTTATTACAAAAAAAGGTTCGCTTTACAGATTTTAATCAAATATCAGGAGATTCCACAATGCAGGTAAAAATAACCAAGGCCTGGTATTTACTGTATTTGTCAGGGTCAGCTACAAATGCTAGGCCCTTTCACGTGTTTACCAATAAGTCAGTGGAATTCACCATGTCACCAACTATTAGCACTGTTGACCTGGCACGCTGCACAAAAGGTCAAGCTCTTCAGTCCTCATCTGATTTCTCCCCACTTTACAGAGAAACACCTGGTTTATTTACTGGAGGGAACAACGTGCAGGTTAAGATATTTTACACGTCCAAAACCTACGTTGCATCTCCCCTTTTAACATATTTTCAGAGTGTGTATTTTATATTACGGTTTTGCCCAGGAGAAGTGCTTTAATTAACACTTCTCTAAACCAAACAACATGTGCACGTTGGGAAAAAAAACAACAAACCACTAACGCAAGCAGCCTCGCACTCTGGAACAGATCTGCACCGACATTCCAGCGTGTACAAAGAAAGGAAGAAAAAAATCAACTTGGTATGGAAGTAAGTCTTCCATTTCAAAACTGTACAGAGTGAAGAAATACATATTAAATACCCTGGAAAAGCCTGCAAATTCTTCAGGAATTCCATTTTTATACGAGCACCAATGAGTTAAAGTACTTGCAGAAAAAGCCAAGATGTATCCAGGACCCACATAAAGAGAGCTGTACTTTGCAAACCCAGTTTGTAGAAGGAATAGATCTCTGACTTGGCATCTAAATGCATTCACTCTAATGGTGAAAACAGCAACAACAACAAAAGAGACAGACACACCGATGGCCTTATCTTAAAGAGCTATTAGCTGGACTTGTAAAATAAACCTGGTAATTATTTCACGTGTTGCTAAATGCTTGAATCTGTCACTACAGCAAAATCCCAACCAGCCTTTCATAGCCGTGAACAGGCTCCTGGTTTTTTTCTCCTCGCTATAGGACAAGCTTTTTGCAAAAACTGAATGCAAGACCCCTGAGGAGCATACGGGAACAGAACCACCAAATGTCTGGTTGCCATCTGTTCTACCCATTTACTCTCCCAATATGTAAATAAACGTCAGTGAGCGCAGGGACCAGTGAAACACACAGTTGCTCTGTAAAGCCCACATTTCTGCCTCTCCTCCTGATGAGCAGAGCAGTGGCCTCAGAAGCACGCTGAGAATACACCATGAAAGGCTCTTTTGGGACTTGACAGCCTCCCCTTTGAAACACCACCACCCTCATAAATAAAGCCCTCACTGTCTAATGGATGCACTTTTTTTTCCAGTGTACAACTCCTGAACGAATAAACTAATGGCTGAATGAAAAAATAAACCATCCTAGAACCCACGCAGGAGTGTGTGTTTTTCTTTACTTTTTTAGGGTGGGTGTAGAAGAAAGAAAATAAATGGTAGGACTTGTGGGTTTTTTAAAGTATATACTTCTATACATACCATATAAATACAGGGCACCTTCCCAAGGAGCCACCGATACAAAGAGGTAGGCACTCACTGCGTGCACTCCTGTGCTAACAAGGGATATGTGAACATACTTGACTTCATGAATTATGCAAACACCTAAGTACACACACACACACGCACACCTCTTAATGAAATACATGTAACAATGATTACATCAACCCCAAACTATTATACAAACACACGATAAGAATCAACATGAAGTGATTAAAAAACCCAGCGAGTCCACACCCCGAGCAGAACCACTGCAAAGGAAGCAAAACGCACGCACACGTCCTTACAAACAGCACGCTCAGCGCTCCTTCCAGCTGCGGGGAGGGCAAGGCAGGGGTCCTAAATCAAGGAGGACCATCTAACGGATAGGGCATGAAACAAATGCTTGAAATTTCTGTCATTTTCCAGCTCTGTTGAGGTCCATGTGTGCTATTTTGTTTGCTGCTTCCATGGCAGAGAGGAGCCCTCGTCACAGAGCAGGGCTCTTCCGCAGTAGCTGCCATGCAGAGCACGTGGAAATACCAGGCAAGTGCAATAGGAGGGAACAGCAAGGAATCTGTGGGATGGGGAATGCAAGGAAACGCTGCAATACTGCTCAGGTCTAGGGAAAGCAGCTCCAGCACGCTGGCATCACGCTTTTTGTGGGCATCAGAACAGCCACAGGAAATAGGAGGAGAATGTGCCACTGTCCTGGGAAGTCACCCTGGCCTCAGTAGCCCCACTGAACCTCAGATTTGGGATTTACGCATTCAGTTTGGAATTCAGACTCAGCTTCTCGTCGACGGAGAGAAAGGAGCTACTGCGGAGGTGAGTTCATCCCACCCACGCTGTGAGCTCTGCGGAGGCGTTTCACCGCCCCTGCTGACCGCCGTGGGAGCCCTGGGCTTCCAGCTGAGCCTCTGCTGAACGCCCACTGCTCGGCCAAGTACGGAATCGCTCCAAGCTCCAGGTCTCAGCTCTGCCTCTCTGGGTAACAGCGCTGCACCGTCAGACACGTGCTCCAGAGCTGCGAGGTGAGATAACTTGCATGCTCAGCCTGGCTACATGCAACGCTAACAGAAAACATCAAGGGACTCGCATATAAAACAGAAAAGCTGCAGAGAGAAAGAACTCAAACCCAACATGTCAACAATTACGCTAAGCCCAGCACAATATGGAACATCTAAAAACAAAAACAAAACCAAAAAGCAGAATGTTTCAAGAGCTCAGTTCAAGACAGCCGATTTAAAAATAGAAAACATGTTTTCAATGGAACTAATTCATACCATAGATCAAAAGATGGAGGCAATTATATGGTGTAATATACCAGCATAAATAAAAAGCCTTGGACTTTCTCACACCCTGCGTACAAAGGCAACGCTAAAAACTCTTTTATATTCAGCAACGACTGCTAGATCCCTTCTGTTCAAACAGGAGATATCAAGGTTACCACAGATAGCTGGCAGCAAACGCTGACTTTTTAAATGGTATTCACTATGCCTTTTCTGTCAAGTATAGACAAGGGCAGGACCTTGTAGCCTAAACTGCTGAGGGCCTCAAAAACTGCAGACTAGAAAAATGAGAAAACATGTGTTGCAAGGAAATCTCTAATTTGAACAAAATCAGCCTCAAGAGTTAGAGGAAAACAAATGTCAGATTGCATTATAAACAGAAGAGAGGCAACGTATCCACGAGCAGAACCAGCTTCTAACAGACCCCAAGACAGGCACAACATTGAGGTGAAATGCTCAAAGTTTCCAATGGCGCAGCATTACAGCTGAGGCTTTGACAGGAAAAGGAGAAAAATCAAGAGATGAGATAGACTTTGTCCCTCCGCTCAGCCGACGTTAACACATGCACAAACAGGGAACTTTGCATCACTTCCTGTGGCGCTCACCATACAACAAGGGGGAGAGGAACAAGTTATAATTACTGCTGGAATTAGGACTGAGAGTTTTAAACACAATAGCCTGGAACTTCACCCATATGTTGCATTAACAGCGGGGTTTGTGCGTAATACTTTTATTATTCTAAAGAGTGGAAAGGGGAAGAACAGTTTGGCTGTGGGCAAACATTCTGCCTGCTTGCTCGCATGCTCCAGGCCAAGCCAGAGGTACCTCCCAGCAATCGCATTACTCACCACTCTTCAGATCAGAAAAAATTTACATCCGAGCCTTTAGAGAACCCCTTTTTATCTCAGCTTCCATGAAGAGTCCTCCAATTTCCATACCTGTGACCTCTTTGAAGCTCTATGGCTGCTGATGTAACTGGAGCAGGGAACCTCTTTTTTTTGTTGTTGTTCTTTTTTTTTTTTGATGTCTGGAGGATCTTGTTAACCACCAACTCAGATGACCGCCTTTGGCTGGGAATTCCCACTCTGCTTTTGTAATGTCCTTGATAGCAAGATTCAGAAGAAAAGCATGATTTAGTGCTTTGTTAGCACACACGAAGCATTTACCTGCTGTGTGTTTACCCAGCAAGCTTGCTGTAGGCTAGCACCTTCATAACCCTAAGGATCTAGGGCAGGGGAAGCACAGTGTCCTTCAGTCTGAAACCCAGCAGCAAAAGAAGGAAGGATTTTTTTATTATTTTTTTAAAGAAAGTAGTAAAGTGGAAGAGACTTAAAACACACACACACCAAAAAAAAAAAAATCAAAACCAAAAAACAACACACCACATAAACCAACCAACCAAAAAACCAACAGATAAGTCTAATGCAGGAGCCAAGGGAGTCTCTTCTCATTTCTTGGATGGCCCCAAATTCATCAGGTGAGGATACCTAAAGGCAATGTGAATGCCTTCACACACACAACCTGTCAGCATCACTGTTTATCTTCCCAAGGAAAGCTGGAAGAAAGATGCCAGGAGCTGGGGAGGAGCCTTCACCCCAGTCCTATCACACGGCTCATCCAGCGCGCTGTATCTGATGGGATCCTACAACAAAAACACCATTTTACGTTATCTCTCTATCTCAAGAGCTGCCATCCAAAATCAATATTTTTTTAATTTACATATATATAAGCTAGGAACAGGAAAGATATTCAAGCCCTGAAGGCATCCTGTCTCCTCCCAGGAGGAAGTCTCCTTACCTATTGCTGAAACTGACACGTGGGGTGGAAGAGGGTAATTTACAGTTATCAGCAACTAAAAGCACAAGTTAAGCTCATGAACTTGTGTTCATCTCTAATTAAGAAAGTTTTCAAAGCAGGGACACTTAGGGAACAGTAAACCTTCTGTTCTAGACACAAGCTTTGCAATCCATCTTCCCTTCTGGTTCCAACTGTTACAATTTTTTGCTACTCACACAGAACTCCCAAAATCATTTTTCCAGCTCCCACCTGCAACCACACCGTCCTTTCCACCAGTCGCCCTTTTTCTGTCACACAAAGCAGGGTTTGTTTACCTGCTTTTTAACAGCCTGCCTCTTTCACCCCTGTTCATTTCCCAAATCTTCTGCCTTAGAACAACGGAGGGTGCCAGCTCTATCACCTACTTGCGTTTTCCAGGAGAGGTAGGTTTATGCTCTGCCAGGCTAACCTCTAACCCAAGACATGTTCTGCATTCACCTGCAAGCTACCAGAGCATTTGGCATTAAGGTCTCTTGTGAGAAGCCTGCTACTGCTACTGCTACAGAAAATTGACAGCCGCCAGGCAATCAGTATGCTGGGACACCAGATTTCAGACACTGCCACACAAACTCCTCTTTATAATCCCTCATTTGTCTGAAGCCAACCATCATCTCCTGTGCTTATGTCCAAATTCTAAGCATGCCACAGAAGAAACTGCTTCCTGCCACCAAAAGCAAGGCATCCAGAGTATGTGCTCTGCCACTCATGAGAACCACGTGTGCTAAAAAGCTCAGGGAAACATCCCATAACTCAGGCCTTCCAGTTCATGAAGGGTGAGCCTGGCAAGCTGGATTCTCTCCTCAATATGCTGCACCAACAGATCCCTTCTTCACAGGCAGAACTTCCAAAACTGATGGTGTTCTCCTCGTCACTCCTGTTCCTGGAAGGAAGGTTTCCAGCACTACCTGGACGGCAGCACTGTCAGACCCGCTGCACGGCTGCTCTTGGACTCTGCCTCCCACGAACAGCAAGGAGAATGCCGCAGCCGGGCTCCAAGCTCCACAGCAGCGGCGCAGCAGGCTTGCTGCCAAAGCCCAGAGCTCAAGCCCAGGCTTAACACTTAATGCAAGCAGAGCCTTAGGCAGTCAGGTGCTGTAGTCATCCAAACAATAATAATAAAAAGTAGTCCTAATGGAGCTCAACTGGCTCAACTTATTGAGGAGAAAGACAGCCCTTGCCCACAGCCCACAGTTACCTAAGCAGCAGAAGATCCCGGCAGCACAACAAAAAGCAGGCACGACTGGTTTAAGGGCTAGAAAGCAGCGTCCAGCTTGGAACTAAAAGGCAAGGTGACAATAAATGCCATCTGGAATAAGTTACCAAGGAGTGTAACAGACTCTTCAGCAACAAGAAGGTGTGAATGAAGGCTTGCTATCTTTCAGAAACGCACTAAGTCATCCATACGTTTTGGGGCTAACAGCCCTACTTATGGTGTGCAAAGTCCTTTATAGACTAGGGGATCAGAACAGATCCTTGCAGTCTCAAAACCAGATTACAAATGAAAACCAAGACACATACAGCACACGTCCTCAGGAATCATTCTGCCATCCCATGGCTAGTATCAGCATGAGCTTAAAAATGGTACATAACACTCTTTCCAAGGCCCAGCCAACTCAGTACACAACACTCAGCATCAAGTCTGCTCTAAGAGAAAACCCAAATGCTAATCTGCTTTGCAAAACACAGGCTCAGCAGAACCAGCCCCTTTGAAACCCAGCTCAATGGCACTGTCACTCCTTCCAGCCTGCACGGAGCTGAATGTCCACATGCAGTGAAACCTTTTTAGCTTTGTTGAAACGCTTTTTTTCCCATAAAAACTAGTCACAGAATATTACCTAAAAATGCTATGCTTTGAATCCTAGATTTCTATATAACCTCCTATCCAATACCATTTTCTCCTCTAGCACCTCTGCAATTATGGGTCTGCAGCACCTGGTGTGAGAAACACATTATGAAAACTTCAAAATCTCCACTTTTAGCATCCAGAATTTTAACCACCTTCCCAAAGGAGCTAACAGAAGTTCTATTACAGAAGAATGCCTAAACTTGCTTCAAGAAAGTCTGAATACATGATTGTTATTCCCTTTTCAGAAATAGAAAAAAAAAAAAAAAAAAAAAAAGAAGAAAACCTACTTAACTTACATGGGTTTCCCAGTTAACATAACATGACAAAAATGCAGAATCAAGTTCTAGGCATCCTACAAGTCCACCGATCTTCACCACGGCTTTCAACAACATAAACAGTGCTGAGCATTTTTTTTTCTGCCAAAGCGACAGCCTCTGGGGAAGGAGGTACTGCTCCTGTTACCAAGATTACACTACTGTACCAGGCTGCAAAAACAGACACGGGAAAAAGCCCTCTGACTGTGACTCAATGGGTTGACATTTGGCATCTCTTCCCTCCCACACTTGCCAATAACTGGAACTACACACTTGGGTTAACACGTGAAGTTGTGTTTGATCTAAACAATTCTATTTTGTCTTCCCAGGGATGAATACTCACTAATGAATGTCACCTTCAACAGAGTAACTGTGACAGCTGTAGAGCCCACAGCTGCCATGAAAGGCTCCATGCTTTTATGAGGGAAGGGCTGGTAAGATCCCAAACCTCTCCAGGATGATTCCACACAACTCGAAATCATCCAGTCTCAAAACAAAGGAAAAAGGCTGCAGACAATAAGGAAGGAATGACATTCCAGAGAAGTGTGTAAACGGTAAGTGAATGTCTCCTTGGAGGTATCACCCTACCTGAAGCTGGAGCTGCCTTCTCATGGGGATGGGCCAAGGAGAGTGGAAATAAGCCAAAAATTAATAAGAGCATCAGACCAGATGGTGACCTAACATTCAACATGAGACCAGCACTGAGGAACACCAACCAGAGCCCTACACATTCACTCTCTCTTTGGAGTCCAAGGCAATGTCTTCATGCCCCCATCCAGGCACGGGGCACAGTCTGTGTCTTCAGGGCTCAGACTTGGAGGGGATTTGGCTTTTCCTCTGACAGCACCAAGGAAAGACAGCAGCTGAAGGATACAGACTCCCCACTGTATAACAACACCTTATTCTCTCTTTGGACATAAGATGCACAAATCCATTTCACAGGGACTCAGCATTTCTTTGATTATTCATCATAGAACAACTCCTGAAAACTATAAACCTGAGTACGACTTACCAATATAAAAGGCTTCCTATGCCTGACGAGTTGATAATGAAGAACCATTTGCCTTCGTATGTCCATCTCTAATGGGCACATGAAGACAAAGAAAAGCATTAAAAAGTGCACACTGGTGTTTCACACTATGTATACTCTAGCTATAATTTTCCTTCAACACATAACACATAGCACATTGAATTATTTACACAAGACTGTATATACTTTAAATAGTGGAAAATGAAGGATGATTTAAGAAAAAAAAAAAGAACACTGACTTCTATTTACTGCCACAAAACGAGAACTAGCGGTAGCAGCTCATACAGAACAGGGAAAGATATTTAGCAGAATGCTTTTAAAGAAATTATTTCAGTTATACACACGTGCAAAGAGCTTACTGTGCCTGGAACTAAAACACACTGAGTTTGTGTGATTCATTAGAAACCACGTAGGGTCTAGCTGAAGACATACACTGCAATACGGGAGAAATTCCGACAAACTTCCACAGGGAAACAGGAGGCATCGGTCGACAGAAGGAGCACAGGCCTAGAGGACAGGACACGCAGTGAGAGATGCAACAAATAAAACTGAGAGGCATCTCAGGCCTGTCAGCAGCTCTTCTTGCAAAACATCTAAGGTCTTCGCCTCTTTTCTTCTGCCTGTGTGTACAATGGCAGGCATCCTCCTTAGCTGACAATGAGCAGAACAGAAAACGCCCTAATAACCACTCTTGATGCTAACCTTCAGAGCTAATTGCCTCATTCAAACTTCTGGTGTTTTAACCCCAATCCATTGTAAACCCTGGCAGCAAAATAATTAATTTAATTAGCTACATACTTCTAAAGCTGAGTAACTTTAAAAAAAAAAAAAACACCCAAAAACCCAACAACTGTTGAACCCTTTAACTCTCATCCTGCCAGGAAAAATAAAGATCAGAGCAAAGGCCCGAACCCATTCATCAAGCACGCAGTCAGGCTGTGCTATATCATTCCCCCCAGCAACACTGCCAGCCTGAGCACCTGCCAGTATAGCTGTATTTTTTTTTCCCCCACTAAAACAATCAGCTGTGCTTTGGGAATGGGACTTGGGCGTGCAATCCATAATTAATTTTGCCTAGCGCTTCAGTGGTGGTAGCTTTCAATCACGCTCAATGACTGAAAGAGGTAGAAATGGGAACAAGATGCCGCGTACCCAGCGAGCTGCCATCTGATTCAGCTGCTTTTCCCACCCAGCGCTAAGGCCATTGTGAAAGGGAGAATCAAAAAAGCATCAAGAGAGCAACTTTTATTTGTGTTTGAGACACTCAAGTAAACAGCATTTTCTGTCCAGCCTGCTGAAAAAAAAATGATGAAATTCTTTTTACTATTTTGTAATAGATGAACAGAATAGTTAGTTAAGTCACGGGGAGAGAGATTAATTCCTTTTCTTTTTTTTTTTTTTTTAATTTCCACTGACAGTACAAAAAAATGCATAACTATATATTATGGGGACTGAGGTTTTTCTTTCCACGCTCACCAAACTCTGCTTGGCCGTACCAAAAGGATTCAGATTCCACCTTCCAGCCGTTACAGCGAGCTTACTTACATCATGTGTTTGGAAAGGAGATTTTTCAACAGAGGAAGTGAAGCGCTTAGCCATGCCGTCCAAGACTACACGGATCAGTGACCCTCAGCAGCATACAGACCACCACCGTGACATCACACTTTCCACAACATGGCTCCCAAAGATGCGCATACCAGGAGAATCTGGAGTTTCAGCCTTTGTTTATTTGTTCAAAGAAAGTTGGTTTTTCGTCTTCTTTTTGGTAGCTTTTTTGGGTTTGTTTTGCTTTGCTTTTTAAGAGCTGTATTACTTTCAAATCTTCCTTTTTGAAGCTGGGAAAACCAGGTGGACCACCTGAGATGAAACATTTCACATGCAAGCACTCACCAGTGACAGTAGCAGAAGCCACGCTGATTAGTTCCCAGCATATTAGTCAGGGCTTCCATTAACACAACTAAGGACTCATCAAGGAAGGAAAATGTGAACTTGTTCCATTGCTGCTACTCTGCTGGAACACCGCATTTTAATCATTGGCTGGAGCATAGCTGAGTGACAGGAGGGAGAAAAATGCTTAACAGAAGATGAAAATAATATAGACTCGCTGCAGACAAACGCTCGATCCAGGCACACCCAATCCATAGTTTGAAATATTCAGGATTTAACCAGGTTTCCCAACCTGCTGCCTGAAGAGGCCCCAGGCTGAGCGTCGGCACCAGACAGCTGCTGCGTGGGTCTGGTAAAATTTGGCAGACCAGTAAAAAGGCCAAATATTAAAGAGGCCGAAATTTCAGAGGAACTGACCTGTGAACTACAGCAACAACCCACGCTTTTTTTTTTTCTTTTTTGGTCAACAGTAACCTGCAAGCCACAGAAAGGTCTGCAGCAGTTTGAAGAATGTTCCAAGCAGAAGGTCACAGAAATACAGTTCTCAAAAAGGTTTTCTGAGTCAGAGTTTAGCCTCCTGCCATTCCAGGTATCACATTACTTAGTTCATTTAACAAAAAGAAAAAAAAGCTTCTCATTCCAGTATAAAAGCAGGGGGATTTTTTTGTCTTGATTACCCGCCCTGGCAGACTGTTCCATAATCCCATTCTGCTCTGATTGACAAAAACCTTCCCACAATGTTCAGCCTTCTCGCACAGCCATTTTAAACTCAATTATATTCCACTTTGAATACCTTATCTCCTTCTCTAGTTTGTTCCGTGTTTGATGCTTTTGAGTTCCACACTTCCACAGTATTCCAGGCAAAAATCTTCCCCACACCTTAAGCAATTAATTTCTCTTTGTTATCACAAAATACCTTACCTGATACATTCTATTCTTGCATTTACTCTTCCCTCCTCCACCACAGTGGCTGCTCAACATCATCTTATTTCAACTAGCTCATTCTGAGATGTCATGACTTATTTTTGGGCTCCTCGTTGAATTTCTCATTAGTAATCTCCAAAATCCTGAGTTGTGTGTCACCAACCAGAGTCTTGACACTATTAGTGTGCTGCAGGCCATGAGCCATGTATTTTTCATACTCATCCTGTGTATCATCCAAAGGGGGTCTACTGAACTGTGAGAGAAGCCTTTCAAGGAGCCAAACAGATGGAGACTTAAAACTGGACTGAAGAATTCACAGAGCAACGTTCTAGAGAGAATGGTTCCACAAAAAAAAAAAAAAAAAGCCTTGACGGACACACCAGAAGCCCTTAACATTAGGACTTGGAAAAAAGAAGTGTGTTCACCAACACCAGCTACACAGGAGAAGCCTTCCTAAGAGAGCTAGGGGATTACATTACATAAAATGTCAAGAGACATCAAAAGAAGTTAACTTTTTAGAAGGCAGCCTACTGCCCCCAATTACAAAAAAAATCACAACTGAAAGATGAGCTGCCTACAAAACAAAACTGCATCATCATCTACTGCGTGCAGCAGACAGCACTTGCATCTCTTCTCTTGGTAGAAAGCCTATCAGGTAACACCACTGAAACCATAAGGACTTCTACTAATTTCCCTGTTACTCAGATTGAACTCATCTGAATGCTCCAGCCAGCGTTGCCTACCAATGAAAATCATAAATGAGGACTGGAGATAGTTACTGAAGAGAAAGCAATTATACCTGATTAAAAAACACACACAAAACCCACGCTTCTTTACAGAGACATCCCCGCCCCCCCACCAGCACACTGCTCCTGGCAGTTAGCAAGACTTGGATGCTAAATAAAAACAAATAACAACAGGAAGATGGAAGTTATCAAATTACACCTTAGCACCTGCTCTGTCACACCTGTAACATCATTCTTAGTTTACAGCAGCGTGTTGACAAAAGAGTAAGAGAGGTGGAAAACCCTACTTCCTGAAGGAGGGAGGTTGATTTCCATTTCAGACAAAAATAGCTTCTTTTACACCTATGTTAACTCAAGTTTTGATGTCAAGCACTCACTAACAGGTCAAGAATATTCTTTAATGCAAATAACAGATTAAGACAAGGCTCCAACCAAAGCAGGAGACTACAACATTTGCCTTTCAGAGACAGAGGAAAGCACAGATTTGGAACCTAAGGGTACAATTGCTTTATTTGTTGCTTGTACAATCAATCTACCAGAGTTGCTTGGTTCAACATAGCTCTCCATTACCTTCAAAGTGATCAAATCAAGGGTGTTTTCCACCACTTAACACAGCTTTACAAAACCTGATGGGCACACAGCAGAAGACATCCATGGTATTGCCTCTTTCTGTGTCCTGTAAGCCTTGCTGGATTTGTCTCACTTCCATGCTGGGGGTGAGGCAATAACTCAGGGTACTGAATTTTTCACTATGTAAATGACCTCAGAATTACTCTGGTGTAACTGCATGTGTGAACAATCGAGAGAAAAATGGAAGTCAGAAGACACAGAAATCAATGTTCCTGTAGTGAAGTTCCTCAGCCACACAGACTCATCTTCCAGAAGATGAGATCTCCCTAGGTACCACCCTTTTGCCGAGGCCCCACCTGGGACAGGAGAGCTCCCTTCACTGTTCCTGACCAGGGAAGGTCATCCATCTTTCATCCCAACCCGGAGGCACGGAAAGCTGGTTTGTTTCTCTGTTTAACTCGTTTAAGCTCTCCCACTGGCATAGATCATGAGGTGACAGAGACCTGTAAACACCCTTATGGTGGTAAAACTGCAGTTTCAACAAAAGCATTACTATAGTACCATTAACTGTCCGTCTCCAGATTGTGTACCACTATTTCCAACCCGGTATGTAAACAAGAAAATAATTAAGCCTTTACAGTTTTACCATCATTTTCATATTTCAAACGGCTACCCACTGTCAGTCCTGTAAAAGATTAGCAGTAAACTAGGAGCTTAAAGGATAAAGGAAATGAAAGTGACAGTGAAATCAAACATATCAAAAAAAGAGAGGAAATTGAAACAGTAGCAATGGAAGCTGCCAGCAGGTACAGTTACTGTAGCAGGATCCTGAAGCCAAGGGCATCCTAAGGAAACACTAGGATTGTCCACAGGAAAAGCAATGAAAAGATACGATTGTAAACAAACTGTTGTCATATCCTTACATAAAAGGAAACGTTATATATACACACATGAGAAACTCCCCTCCACTCAGTTTCAACTTGTATTTAACCTCCTGTCCTGCTGGCCTCTTCAAGGTGGGGAAACTGAGCACGCAATATGCACACAGGAAAGAAAGATGACCTTGCACACAAAGCCATGAGAGACTTGAGAAAGATGTCCAGCTTACAGCACTGTTATGAATTTCTTTGCTTATCCTAGGTAAGTTATTTCATCTCTTTAATCCTCAGTTCTCAGTCCTAGAGTTGTGCAGACAAACTTATTAGTGGTGTTCATTATTCAGACACCAGAATTGAGTAATTCAAAATAACACCAACAAAAAAAACACCACCACACAAGTCAGTTAAAGAACTCCTGGTAAAGAACAGGCCAGTCTGACACCCAGGCCTAGTAACCCAATGAGCAGAACTTACTGAACCAGGTTCTCTGTTGTTCATCACTTTTCCAAAAAAAAAAGTGGCTTTAGGAATCAAGTTCAGCACATTATCTTTATTGTGGGAAGGATCCAAGAAAAAGGTACATTCAGAAATGTAATCAATATCAAACACCTAATGAAGCTGGTACCTCATCAATCCGGTGTAGGCTGAGACAGCCAAAGATAACAGGAAGAGTTCCAGTAGAGCAAAGAGCACACATCTACTGTATCAGCTCTGGAAGTTAAGATGTCCAAAAAAGCCTCTGTGTGTAGAGTGGGTGAACTGCAACCAAAAAACTTGATCAGGTTTCCTGTGCTCTCATGCAATTCCCGAGCAACAGGAAAGAGTGAGACTGCTGGAGTCAACTGCTTGTTGCCACACACCAAGACAGTTTTACCTGCCCCCAAAAATGCCAGCACCAAAAAGGGATAAAACAAAGAAATCCACCTTCTTTCAGCCTGTACAGACTTCACACACGTGTGTTCTTACAGAGCTACTGAATGCAAGTCTGTAAATCTAATCTCGCCATCTTATCTTTACAGTATCAAACTTTATTAATGAAGGTGCAACACTGCAAAAAGATCTGCTACTGCAGGCCCAGCAAGCAGCAGTGCTACCACGGCAGAACTCAAAGGCCAGACAAGGCAGCAACTCATGAGATTTCAGCCTTCAGAGTGGTCCCACGTTTCTCCACGTTTCAGGATTTGCGATCAGCAGTTCTGCTAGCCTTACACACACTTCATACAGCGCATTTATAACCTTGGCATTGCTCCATGTCGCTTGCACTGCACACTGGCGAGTTGTCCCCGTTGTGCCGTGGTACCTCATTTTTACTGAGCATACTCGCTCTTCTGTCTGTGGGCAATTAACTCAATTTGTGACAAATAAAAGTTTCAGCAACCGGTTTAAAACTCCTCATCAGGCCTTTGGCATGGGCTGCAAAAAGCCTGCCAGCAAACTATGGCCACAAGCAGCAGTTGTTTTCACCGGGGAAACTCATTCTGCAGCTTTTCAGCTACTCGTGCTGCTTAGTTCTCTCACCTCTATCGCACAGGAGAGGGCATATCCTGTAAGAGGCATGCGAGTGGTATGCATTTACTTGAGAAATGACTCCAAAACACGCAACGCAGCAATCTGTTCAAGAACTTAATATAGGCTAATTTCAAATAAGAGACTGCTATGTCCCTCTCTGGCCAGAGGAGCAAGGCATGGAATAAAAGAGGGAAGCAATTACTGCCACTCAGACACACACACAAGTTTACTGAAGAAAAGTTGTGTGGTTTTGAACGTTGCCTCATATCATCTTTAAGTCCTTTTCTGAGGGGAAATAAACAAAAAACCACAACACTGCCTCCTCTAAAGACACAGTCTATTTTCTTAACCCCACACACTTTGCTGTGGTCTCTCAGACCTCCCCTACGCAAAATAGCCTGGATTGCCATAAAAGCTGGATAACTAGACAGCTGGACTGATCACTCTGGACAGATAATAAAACTGTAAGGCCTGGGTCAAAATTTGCAGTACAGAGAGATTTCCTTACTGCATACACATTTAAAAAATACTAGCAAACATGTATTACAGAGGACAGTTTTGCACACAACAAAATATTCAGTTAATTTAGCTGTGATTTTGTTGATTTTGCTTTTTGCCTTTGTATCTTCTCTTTGCTCTCTGATTTATTCTAGCCTGTGCATTAATCCCTTGCCAAATCTTTCTCACTGTACCACCTGGACACCCACATTTGCCTGGAAATTTTCACCATGTCTTGATTGTCGTCTTTATCTTGGAAGTGCACAGCCTCTTAGACTGCAGTTTATTACCTTCAATAAGAGCCTGAAGACAAAAGACACCTCAGGACTTTAAATGGTCCATTGATGTTCTGTTGCAACCTTTATTTAAACAGCCAATTTGGCTAAGAAGGCCTAAACAGACAGGGAACAAATCAGAAAGATTAAGTATACGGCAACCACAAAAACAAAATTCCATCCTAGATCTTGGTAAGAGCTCCAAGAAGCATTTCTACCTTATACTGGAATGCTTTTGTTTGGCCAGCTAGAAACTAAAACTGAAGAAACTATTATTTTTATTAAAACAGCATCTGACTACAATAAGCAGCCCCTTATCATATTTGGGCACTGTTTATCTAAGAGCTTGTCATGGGACTAAGCCAGCAAAAGCAGAGAACTGATGCCTCATGGCAAGAAGCAAACCCAAGCTCACTCATCTATCAGTGTATTGCCTAAGACACGATGACAAAGAACATTTCTACAGAAATGCTTCCCCGAGCACCAACTGCACAACATCTGTCACACATTATGATATTGTATGAACGCTGCCTGAACAAATACAGCCTTATAATTTACCTGCCAGAAAGGTAACTCTAGCTAAAAAGCAGCTAGTGCCCAGCCTGGATTTGCTCCAGCCTTCCTAGCTGTCATCTGTGGTCATTCCAAGTCCTTGCCTGAGTTCCCCCACAAGATGATCTATACAAAAGTCAGATCTTCTGCAGAGCAGGAAATCCAGTTACCTGCAACAGTATTGCATGGTACAGCTCTTAAACTATTAAAGCACAATGAAACAAAAGATTAAACAAACGTCTTCCAGTCAAGTGCAATAAAAGACAATAATAATACCTTAATTTTCTGGTGAATATGCCTCAGTGAATCTGCCGTACCCATGTCTGCGTTGTCACTGATGCACACAAAGTCCAGCTTCATTTTTGTGTCCAAGTTTAACATTTTTTGGATTTCCTTCCTTGTAATCACAATGACCTCTAGGACAGAGGAAATTGGGATGAAATCAAGCAAAAAATATATATATTTTTACAACAATTGAATGTATCTGTATAACACCCTGTGGGCAACACCACCAAGCACAGTATTACAGCACAATAGTTAAACTATTGCCGAGCACCAGCTTGGCAGGAGAGTGGAGTCATTTGTAAACAACAAACTCATTCTACCTACAAAAGAAAAAAAGGGAAAAGCATATTTGAAGCACATCAACGGTGGCATGAAAGCATATTTTCCAAAATGAAAATGAAAATGAAGACTTCACCATTCCAAGATGAAGTACTTGCAGTTGGGACAAAAGGGAAGCAGCGAATCAGCCCGTGGAACACCTACTTATTCACATAAACAAGCAGGAAGAACCCAAACACCACACGATAATAAAAACTGTGATTCAGAGAGAATTGACGCCGTCAGAGTATTAGCACAAAAGTGTCAGCTTGGTCGGAAGGCAGAAGCAAGAGAAAAGCAAAAAGGTGTCTGACAGCCTATAGCTGCATATCCAACCTTGCATGTCCACATTTTTACAGGATGTAGAAGAGTTCTTAAGAATTTCTTAATGAAACAAAATAAAGGCACAGGTTTACATTTATTTTTCCCTTTGTTTCTTAACACTGACTATGTGAGTGGCATGAATCAGTGAGATGAAAGAGAAACGTCTTACATCACTAACAAGCGACCTCAAACTACACATCCCTAAATGGTATGACATATGGGAAGGACAACACGTTTTAATCATGAGCTGATCCCGACAACTTCAAAGAGGAGAGCAGCAGCTAGAAAAAGAAGTCGCTTTCTCAAGAGGGAGCACAGAAGAACAGCACAGTCACCCAGAAGAAATAGAAAAAGAAGCAGAAAGGCAAAGACAAATATAGGCATGAAAATCAGAGATGTAAATGGTACCAGGAAGTTTTATGAGTTATGGGGAATGCTTGGGGCATCACTGAAAAGCTAAACAGAAATTTAATGCCAGAGAATGCCAAAGAACCTCACCAAACGTTTATCACTTGAGCCCTCTTGTGAAACAAGGCCCAGAAAACTGCTACCAGGCTGCCAGCTCCCCCTGCCCTGCTCTGTCTAAAGGCCAGCGCTCAGCTCCGTGCTGCAACAAGGACTAAATGCCTCAAGCAGAGCACGTAACCCTGAACTTCAGGCCAGACTGGAACAACAAACTGAGAGACATCCCAAGAGAGCCGATACGCTTCTCATGCCATTCTCATTAGCAATTCAGGGAAAGAAACAAGGGAGAGACTCCAGGTTAACTACGCTGAGAAATACCCCAAACTTAAGCAGAGCACGTAAGTGAGAAAACCTTTGGTGAGGGGGGCAGCAGGAAGGCAGCACGCAAAAATGTGGCATAGAGTTAAAAGTAAAGGACGCAGTGTGGGTGAGGAGCAGTCAGCATCTGGTCTGGTGTAGAGAGGAGGCCTCTATAAGGCAGCTGCCCTGACGAGCAGCGACAAGACAAGGTGTGACAAGGATGAGAGGCTGACAGCTGGCAGAGGTGGCTGCAGGACACCGAGCGGGTCCGCCCCCGCCCCTCCTCACCTTCGAAGCCGGCGCGCTCCAGCAGGTTGAGCGGGTACCACAGCAGGGGCCGGTTGCCCACGGGCAGCAGCGGCTTGGGGATGCTGGCCGTCAGGTCCGTCATGCGGGAGCCGCCGCCCGCCGCCATCAGCACGGCCTGGAACTCCATCCTGCAACGGCACCCGCGGGGCGCGTCACGGCCGGCACGGGCCCAGCCGGGCCCAACCGGGCCCAACCCGGCCCCCGGCCCCCCAGAACCCGCTGTGAGGCACCGGCAGCACCGGTGCGTTGCGTTAAGCCACGTCACGTCACGTTAGGTTACCTTAAATCACGTTAAATCGCGTTAAATTGTGTTAAATTGTGTTAAATGCCGTTACCGGCCCGTTACCTGCGCGCCGCTCCCCGCCGGCTCCCAGCGCCTCCCTGACAGCACCGCAATGGCGGCGCCGGCGCGCAGCGCGCATGCGCGGGGATTGCCGAGCGGCTCGAGGAGCGCCGAGAGCATCGATGCCTCCCTCCCACCGGCAGGGAGGAGAGAGGAGCGCCGAGTCATCGATCGGCTGGGGGGGGGGCGAGGGGACAGCGCCCCCTGGGGGGGGGCATGGGGGGGGTAGAGGACATTGGGGTGTGCAGGGGGGTTATAGGGTGAACTGCATAAAGGGGGTTTATGGGGTGCACTGCGGGGCAGCAGCTCGCAGGGTGCCTCGCAGGGGGGTATTTTATGGGGTGCGTTGTGTGGGGGCACATTGTGGGGTCATTTATGGGGGTATTTTATAGGGTGTCTTGTATGGGGGCACTTTTTGGGGTGCATCCCCCGCCAGGCACGTCCCAGGAAGCTCAGCCCATCACTCAAGTGCTTTGAGACCACAGAAGGCACCAGGCTCCTGGGATAAGGGGATGGGGGTGCAGGGTGGAGAGGGGGTGGCGCTGAGCACCCCACCCTCCCCATTGCCGTCCCATGCCCCGAGGAGAGGCAGGGCACGGCCTTCGGGATGGGGGCAGCAGGGCAGGGCGCACCCCTCTGACAAAGGACATGCAGCACAAGCACGTCCCCATCACTTCATGGCTGGAGGTGGCACCTGGTGGCCCCCAACCCCTGCACCCAAATCCAGGGAGGGGATGGGACACGCAGCCCCCCCCCCCCACTCCCATACTCTCCACACCACAGCCACGAGCACAACCCCGTGTTTTTATTGCACAAAAAGTCCCCACTGCTCGGGGGAGTTGACGGCCAGCTCCAGGCCCGCGGGCTCGTCGGTGTCGGTGTCGATGGACATGCAGTTGTACACGGCGTAGCGCAGCAGCGCCTCGCAGGCCTGGGCCCTGCAGGCGAGACACCAGGTTATAGGGTTACATCGGGGACAGGCACCAGACCCCCCCCAAACGTCCCCACAGAAGGCAGGACGAGCGTCCCGGTCCCTGGCTGCACTCACGAGGAGTAGTTGGGCAAGTACAAGGTGCAGGAGCACGTGGAGGCTTGGGGCATCATGTCCAGCTGCTCCGTTCTTGGAGGAAGAAAGGAGAAAAGGGTCAGGCCCTGCGCTGCGGGGACACGGCCGGGCAGGACGCCAAGACTCACCCCGACCTGTCTGGGTAGACGAGGATCTGCACCGGGAGGCGGCTGCGGCCCGTCACGAACTTGAGGAAGCGGCTGAGGTCCTCTGGGGAAGGACAGGGGACAGGTTTGGGGTCACCCCCAGGTGAGATGCTGTGAGGGGAAGGGATATCCTGGCCTGGCGGTGAGGAGCGGGGAAGGCACGCGGTCGCTCACCGCTGGTGAAGTTGCTGAGCGCCTCCAAGAAGGTCTGGATGCGGGGGTCGTCGGAGTTCATGTCCTCAAACGTGACTGCAGCGAGGAGCAAATGCCTCATTAGGGGCTCCCAGCAAAGGAAATTCACACGGGATGCCCTGTGCAAAGGGCGGCCGCTCACCCCCGCTGCTCAGCACAGGGCAGGATGCGTGCAGCCTCACGCCATCCCTGGCACTTACTGAATGCCTTCACGTCGTCCACCGTCAGCTCGGGGTTCCCACAAACCTTCCTCTCCAGCTGCTGCCAGGTGAGCAGGTCCAGCACAGCCTGAGGCACCACACGGAGCAGCCCAGCCCGCAGAGCTGCCACCTGAGGGACACCACGTCACCGTGCAGCCCCTCACCCACCATTACAGACCACACCAGCCACAGGACAGCCAGAGGGCCCAGCCCAGGGTCTCCTTGCAGCCTCACAGGCTGGGGACACGGCGTTACCTGCTCCTTGCTCTCCTCCAGCCGAGCCCTCTGCACCAGGCGGATGAAGTCCTTGCGGTCCTCGTAGCGCACCACGGTGCTGCTGCCGTTGGGGATCAGCTCCACCACGCGCTGGTCGCTCCGCACCGTGGTGTAGGTCAGCTCTCTGCCAAACATGAAGTCGAAGGCCTCCCTGTCCACCCCTTCCAGCACTTCCAGCAGCTTCACCTGCCACCCAAAAGGACAACGCGGTCACGGCAGAGCCGGAGCAGCTGTGGGAGCGCACAGCATGGCCCCGGCAGCGCTCACCAGCTCTGCATCCACAGCAGCAAAGTCCTTGCTCCAGATGACCTCCTCCCCTGCCAGCTGCTTCCACACCAGGCCAGGCAGAGACAGGACCTGCAGAGGCAGAGGAGATGTATCCTCCCCACAGCCCTCCTGCACCCATTGCCAGACAGGGACTGGTGGCATGGGTTTGACCGTGCTCACCAGGATCTCCTTGCTCCTCAGGGCTGCTCCCATCAGCTGCCCGATCCACTCATACTTGGCAAAGTCCTTGCAGGAGGGGTTGGGGACGTACATGTCCCTAGTGTCACTGCTGCTGTTACCCTGCGGGAAGGAGAAAGAGAAGTGAGGCGGCCGCTGGGACCGGCTCAGCCCAGCCTCTCCTGCCAGCCTCCCTTCTCCATCCTCCACAGCCTTTCCTGCCCTGCACAACCCCCCCAGGAGGTCTCCATCACCTGGACCCAAGCACAGACCCCATTAAATGGCCCTACAAGCATTAAAACAGGACACCCCAAAATATCGCAGCCAAGGGATGAGCCCCCAAGGCAGTACTGGTCTCTGTTATCCCCCCACACAGCCATCTACAGAGGGGGTCTCTCAGCCTGCAGGACCCCACCAAGCCCAAATTCAACTGCACCAACCCCCTGCCCAGAGCCCGCTGGGTATGGGGTGTCCCCGGGGTGCCAGACCTGGTTGGGTGTGCGCACGAAGAAGGGCAGGGGCACGGGGACGTCACCCGAACTGGGACACAGCTCCTCCGCGATGTCTGACAGGCTGTCCCGAAAACCACCGCCTGCATGCAAGGGGGGCAGAGGCTGCTTGGTGTGGGACAACGGGGCGGCAGGATCCCCCCACCCAACCCCACGGGGGTGCAGGGACCCCCAAGCTGCCCTGGAGAGGGCCAGGAGAGCTCTCACCGTTGTCGACAATGCCCTCCATGGTGAAGTCGCACTCCCACCACTGGATGTAGTTTCGGGGCCACCTGTGGGGAAGCAACAACCCCGTGGTAAAGCCCCTCTTGCAGCACTTGCACTCCCTTTCGGGGAGGTGACCCCCTGAAAGGCAAAGCTGAAAACCCACCTGTAGTCCAAGGACTGCTTGATCTTCTCGGAGTGCGCCAGGCTTTCGTACACCTGCAGGAGAGCACCAGGAGGGAAGGGGACTGGGATGCAGCGAGGCCGAGCGGTGCCGACGTGGCAGACGCCCAGCCCGGTGCCACCATACCTGGGTGAAGACGGTGTTCTTGCCGCTGGGGTCCAGCTGCGGGCGGGCGCGGTGGTCGCGGGCCAGCTGCCGGTTGATGTAGAGCTTGGGCATGGAGGAAGGCGGGCTGCTCTCCGAGCTCTGCAGGCACTGCGTGATGAGGGCAGGGCCCTGCTTGGACAGCAGCAGGAACGGCTTCATGCTCTAGCAGGAGATGTGCAGTTAGAGGCCTGATCCTGCTCCGCGTGCCCTCTTTCTTCTCCCTCCCTCTCCCATCGGGGCAGGGGATGCTCAGCTCCTCCGTCCCTCGCACCACAGGGCTGTCCACCTCAGCTCCAGGGGGAACGCGGGGACAACGGGGACGTGCTGCAGCCTCCGGGCAGCCAGCCCAGCCTGCAACAACCCGTCCCACCAGCAGCAGCCCAGAGGAGCCCAGCGAACGCTCACCCTGAGCACATTGAAGGTGCCGATGCTCTCCTCGGAGATGGGGATCAGGTACCACAGGACGCTGTCCAGGAGCTGGACAAACCTGGGGAGCGGTAGGAGCAGGGTGAGGATGCCACGGGGGGTTCCCCCTCCCAAACCAAAGCCTGGTGCTGGCACTGCGCCCCCCTAGCACTGACAGCAGCCGTGCTTAGATGGGGAGCCCCAATCTCCAGTTGATGCCACACACAGGAAAGGAGCTGGAGGACTTTAAGAGGGGTGTAACCCCTGCTGGAGGCCAGGGCACCATCCTTCCCTGTCCCTGTCCCCGTGCTGTACCTCTGGATGAGCACAGCCCGCCGGTACAGCACGTCTGCGTCCATCCCCTCCAGGAGGGGGTAGCGCACCAGGCGCTCTGGCTGGAACATGTCCGCATTGAGGTTCAGCTCCCACTCCCAGAAGGACTTGATCTTAATCCCTCGCAGGCGGACGTCGCACCCTTGGTCTGCCAAGAAAGCACCGAGATGCTGCCGGTGCGGCTCGGCGAGGAGCCCCCAGCACCTGCAGCAGCCCAGCTGAGCTCCTTCCTCAGCTTCTCCTCCGACAGGCCCCCGAAAGCAGCCGGTGCGGCAGGAAAAGCTGGGGGGGGCACCTGTAGGGGCTGCAGAATTAGGGTCAGGCGGGGCTGGCGGCCCCGATCCCACAGCACGGGCTCACCCCGGCACTCCAGAATGCGGATCTCCAGCACCGGCAGGTGGGTCTTCATGTCGCGGAGGATGCAGACGTCCTGGTAGCTGCTCCTGCAGGCAGCACAAGCAGGGGCTGTTGGCAGGGCCGTGGGGCACGGCACCAGCAAGAGCCAGGCTGGGTCCCTGCCCAGGACGTGCCCCCACCCGAGCGCAAAGCCCCCGCGCCTCACCAGGGCTGCGGCAGGAGGGGATCAAGCGAAGAAGAGCGGCCGCCCACAGCACAGAGACGTCCTGAAGGAGGTGGAAGCTGCGTCCAGAGAAGAGCCAGGAAAGAGCCCAGAGTCAGCGAGGACGAAGCGAGGCAGAAAGGTGAGATGGCTGCGAGCACATCGCTGCTCCCGGGGGTCCTGCGGGAGCCCCTGCAAGAAGCTGCCCCGGCACAAAGGTTCAGGCAGAGCTGGCCACACCAACGGGAGCGCTCCTGCGCGAGGGCGGTGTGTTTTCAGGGAGGCAGAGATCTGGGGAGATGAGTGGTTTGGTGCAGGATTCACTTGTGCTTCCAAAGCCTTTGCCAAGGTCCCCTCAAAGACCGATGGGCACGAAGGGAAACAACTGCGGCTGCACAGACACAGCGTGGAGACGTCTCCTGCCATCAGGAGAGGGACCTCGGTGGTCTCACAAGTTGTTCTTCAAAGACGATTCAGCCAAAAAAAGGCAAGGTTTGGGGAAGGTGGAGGTAGATCTTTGTGCTTCTGCATAAACCCCCAGCACCCGGTGGTGGGTGCAGGTTGGCGGCCTCGAGAAGGGTGCTCCAGAGCCAGGAAGGGTGCAGGGAAGACGGAGTGGCGAGGCACTGCAGGACAGCTCAGCAGAGATGCTCAAAAAGAAGCCAGCGGTGGTGCCGTGCCCCAGAAGTGAGGATGAGGAAGAGAAGGAGAGACCCCAAAGTCGCCAGCCGGGAGGAAGCACACCACAGGTTAGCTGCTGCAGCCCAGGCGAGGATCAGAAGCAGAGACGAAGGCGCTTGGCTGGCACACGGAGTTTGGCCCAAGCCTGACCCAGGCTGCTCCTCTCTCGTTACTCACTCGTTAATTAAGACGGTTCTCAAGTGCTGCAGGCTGTTCGGTGTCCCACCGTACACGGCCACCCTCCTGGGGATGTAGGAGTGGATCTGCGTGTTCAGCGTCAGCCACAGCTTCCTAGGGACGAGAAGAGTAAAGGGCAGCGACGCCCTCCCCTCACCAGCTGCCTGGGCACGGCGATGCCCCAGAGATGTCCCAGGGCTGGGGACAGGGCTGTGTCCTCCCGGGGCTCGGACCTCGACCCGGAGCTCCAGGCCACAGCTCAGGGAAAGCTGCATTTAAGAGGAAGACAGCGCTTTGCCCCACACAACCGCCACCAGGGAGGGGACGCCCCGCGGTCTCACTTGACGATGGCGCCTTTCTTCATGTTGAGACGCACCCAGTGCTGCCCGACCGAGCCGTTGCTCTCCCAGAAGGTCTCTGCCTGGTTGTCTGTCAGGTAACAAGCTTTGTAGTCCTCCTGGAAAAGCGCAGTGAGCGGAGAGGGGAAGCTGAGCATCCTTGGGCATGCCACGGCCCCCCCAGGATGGATCCCCCAGTGCCAGGACCGGGCCAGCCCCACGCTTTGCTGGGCTGCAGGTGGCTCCTGCTCAGAGCAAGCTGGACACAGCCACTGTCCCCTTGAGGGCTGGTGGTACCCCAAAAACACAATGGGGTTTGCCTGCATAGATCTGACTCTTGAAGGCTTCACCAAAGCAGCAAAGCTGACCCCTACCCCTGTCCCCTGTGGAGGTGACAGCCACCTCCACTGCCACCTGCAGCTGCGGGGTGCCCGTGCACATTGTGCCGCAGATTTGGGGGCAGGGAGGAGCTACGCACCGCCTGCGAGGAGACCTCCACGCTGTAGATGTGCTCCTTGATGCAGTCCCTGCCCTGCGGGCTCCTCTCACTGTGGTCGTACAGGAAGCGGCCCAGCTCCATGTCATGCTCGTAGCTCCAGGAGGGCGGCACCGACCTAAGGGGGGCTCCGTGTTAACGGGATGGAGGGACCTGCCTGCACCCCAAACTCACCCATTTACCACGTGCAGCTCAGGGCAGCCCCAGCATCCTGCTGCCAGCACGTGAGATGGCCGCTCGCAGGTTTTATCTCCACAACCACCAGGCATTTATGGCCACCCCAGCCCATTAGGAACAGTGCCACGCTCCGACAGTCCCCGGAGCAAAGGCCGTCTCTGCCTGAATGGCATCGAGAGGCGGCGATGCAGAAGGCACCAGGCTGCAGCCATCCTCCCTGCTGCTGGTGGATCACCCACCCCTCCGGGTGCTGTGGTACTGCTCCGGGAGACGTGCTCCTACCGAAATTTTCGCACCGCAGCCTCATCCTGCTCGATGGGTCTGGGCTTCTCGCCAAGCCGCATGGAGTACGTCAGGTCCACCACTTGTTCCCAGCTGGAGAGGCGTTGATGGAGGTGTGGCATGAAGGAAAGGAAGGGTCAGTGCTTGCTGTGCCCGAGGGATTCCTGCCTCAGCCTGGAGCCGAGGCAGCAGCAGCACCCTGGGGCTGCAGGAACAGCGTTGGGAGGGACGGGAGCATCTCAGGTGCAAGTCAAACATGAGCGCTCTCACTACAGCAATGCATCTACAGCATCGCTCAGCCCAACCCCGGGTGCCTCAGAAACACCCTGGCATTATGTTTGTCCTCCATGAGCATGGCCACAAGCACGCATAGTTGGCCTATGAGGTGGCAATGTCCCGCAGGCAAGTGGCCTGGGAGGCTAACGGGACGGCAGGGACGTGTCTGGAGGAGCTGTGCTGGACGTGCCCAAGGGGTTTGGGACGGTCGGGTTGCGCTTCGATGGGTACCTGGCTGCGGGTTTGTAATCCACGCCGAACGTCTGGTGCTGCCACTGGATCTTCTCGGCGGGCTCCACCGGCACCAACTTATCTCCTCCTTCCCCAAACCTCCGCGCCAGCAGCCAGCCCTCATCCAGCTCCTGGCTGCACCGGCACTCCTCCAGGTGCTCCTGCAAGCACACCTCCGCTCACCGGGGGCGCACGGAGCGCGCCCCCTCCCCAAACCAAAACCGGCGACCACCGGGAAGAGAACACCGCGGAGGGGACCCGCTGCGCTCCCCGTTACCTTGCTGAGCTTCACCCAGAGCCCGGCACCGTTGCAGTACTCCTCGCCGGTGGCTCGGAGGCAGCCGCCCTTGCGCACCTCGATGGTGGCCCGCGCCGCCCGCTTGCCGCCCCGCGCCGGCCCCGGGCTGTCCCAGACGCTGAGCAGGCTGCGGGCGGCGGCGGCGGCGGTGGCGGCGGCGGGGTCCTTGCAGATCTTGTACTGCACCTCCCGGGGCACGTAGCACAGCGCGGCGGGCAGCGCCCGGGCGCGGCGGAAGCACTCGCTGCACTGCAGCAGGAACCGCAGCCGGCCCAGCACCTGGTGCGGAGCCTCCCCGCCCGCACGCATCGCGCTGCGCCCACCGGGATGCCCCCGCGGTGCCGCTGCTGCCGCCGGTGCCGAGGAGCTCCCCCCCTTTCCGCCCCCGTTCCCCGGTTCCCCTTCCCGGTGCCGCTTTCCCCGGCTCCGCCTCCGGCCGCGCCCGGCCCCGCGGGGCCGCCCCGGGGCTGCCGCCTCCGCCCCGGCTCCGCGCTCCGCTCCCGGAGGGTCCCCGGGGTCCTGTCCCCTTTCGGGTCCCCGCGAGCACACGGTGGTGGCTACGGCCAGGGAAAAGCAGGAGCTGGGGGTGTGCTGCTGGCCCGGGAGGCTTGCATAGGATGGGGAGGCTCCGAGCACCCGGCACCCGCTGGGGATGGTGAGATGCCCCCTGCCCCGGAGCAGCTTTAAGCCAGGTGCCCACGGAGCACCTGGACAAGCAGCAGCACCCACGCAGCCCCTCGCAGTGGCAGTGCGTCACATCTGTCACATAACGCGGTGAGAGCAACTCAGCTCCACCCCACGCTACCTGGCTTGCCCTGGGTTGGGCACAGAGATAGGCATTTCGGGAGCAGGAGCAGCAAAAAGGGAGGCTGGCACAGCTCAAAGGTCCTCACGCCTCTCCTGTGCTTGCGAGCCCTGGCAGCGGGGCATAGTCCAGCTCCATCGCTGCCTGCAGAGGCACGGTGCAGCCCCAGGGGACAGCTGGCACCCAGGCACTGATACCGAAGAGAAGCTTCCCTTAGGGCCAGGCTCTTTTCCCCCCAGGGTCAATTTCTTCTTCACTTCCAGCTGCCTCCCATGACATCCGTCTCCAGCACTGCTTAACACAGCAGAAACACACAGAAGCCCCAGCCCCGGCAGACAAATCGTCAGGAACACCAGGAGTTAATAGTTAGTTCGCTTTATTTTAGAGCCTACGTGAGGTAGGGGCAGACAGATCCTGCCAAACTATTTATAACTTGTCATACTCCAGGGTATTAGTGGAATAACAAGAAGAGCTAGTCTACACGTGCGTATTCATCACCTGAAGCTAGTCTATGACAACAGCAAGCTGAAAGCAGGGGGGGGAGAGAGAGAAAGAACTGTTACTCCGAGCCGCCACAGCACAAATCCTTCCCCAGCCCTTCCCTGCACATCCCTAAAACCAGCAGCCCTGGCACCAGCCGCTGTCACCTCTTCCCAGCTCTGCCTCACCCCGGCTCCGAGGCGTCAGCACCCTCCTCATGACAACACTAGCTTGAAAATCCATCTCGACCTACTTGAAACTCGGCAACGGAGTGAGGACATGCAGCCTCTGAGTCCTGCTCCCAGCTCCCTGTGCTACCCAGGAGGGCTCCCTTGTCCTGGCCACACACAGCAGGAGTCCCTGGTGTCAAACACGGTAGCAGACAGCTATTACCCACAGCTTAAGAGATCAGAGAAGGAGGAGTGTAAGCCAGGACTGAAATAACACCTAATTTTGCCTCCTGACATTGGCCAGAAGAGGGCCAGGCTGACCTTTTCTGCAATTTGCTGGGCTGTCACAGCAGAAATTTTATTTGATTGGCTTTAAAACACCACCTACAAGGCTGGGGAGGACAGCCAGGTGAGTCACCAGCTCCCTGTTCCTTGCTAACCTTTGCACATCATGATCTATGTTGTTTTTTTTTGGAATCCTTACTCAGCAGCCACGTTTGTCCTCTGACCTCACTGCAGGGATCGGCTCTTCCTACAAGCGGAAGGGCTTTCACGGGTCTCTACAGCACAGCATAACAACATGGCAACAACTGCTGTTGTCATTCCCCGACACGTTGCCATAACACACAGCCTGTCCGTCCTCACAGATGATGTCAGCTCATCCTCTGCCTCTGGAGGAGGTGACCAGAGCTATTTTATCCATCTTCTCCGTGCTGCCCATCAACCACCTGTCTGTCTGTCCCCTGCCCTGAAGTACAGCACCCGAGAGGAGCCCATTTGTCCTCCTGTTTCTGTAGTTGGCTCAGTAAATGACTTGAGCTTCTGGTTAGAGTCAAATGAGCAAAGCTGGAGAAAGCAGGATCGATTCCAACCTGTTGGTGGCCAGAAAGGATGCCCATTTAAATCCCATCTTACCCCGCTGCTTTCTGGGCTCCCCAGCTTGATGCTGAAGATCCTTCAGTGGCACTCCTGACCCAAGGCCAAGCCAGCAGGTCAGAGCCCTTTCACCAGCTCACTCCCGACCTTTTAAAACAAACACCCTACAGCCACAAGAGCAGAGAGGTCTCACACCCAGGCCCTGCTCCTGTACACACTGCTTGCTGAAATCAGCCCCAACGTCATGGGCTCAATTCTGAGATAAGCAGTATTTGCAGAAAACCTCCTCCAGCAGACTGGGCTTAACACCCACCATGTCATATGGAAGGCTCTGCTGCAGGAAATGGCTGCCAAAAAAAAAAACCCAAACAAACCCATAAACAACTTCCTTGCTCACTCCACTTCCTACTCCTTCCACTTACTGCAGTGCAGGAGACCTCAGCCTATGCTCTCTGCTGATCCTACGCTCCTTTCAGTATGGCCCCTCAACAGGGCTGGGAATACGGCAGTTTCCAAGGAAAGCGGTGAAGGAAAGGACTTCATTTACAACTGGAAGCAAGTTCTGGATGACAGACGCCTTCAATAGAGCAAAGAAAGGCAGGAAGTGTTAAAACGAGATAAACCTTAATTCACAGCATGAGCCAGCGAAGCCAGAGACAGTGACTCAGTGGCTGCTACCAGCGATGGTCCAACAGACCACGTGAACTGGAGATGCAGCTGGGGTATAAAAGCAGACTGACATTGGGAGCTCACAGTGCCAGGCAGTGACTAATCCTGCTCAGGGCTGGAAAGTTCCAGAAACATTCCCGATAGTCTTGAAGCTGTAAAGCTTTCGTTGCCCACTCCTGGGTCACACACTGGCCTGCTAGCACATCAAGGAGCTCCAGCCTCTGATACCCACAGTCTCTCCTCTCCCCTGGGGCAAACCTTTCCCTGCCCACCTCCACCTCCCTCCCCGGGGCAGAGAGGAGCCCGCTGCTGCCTTGCCTGCCACTGCTCCTACCCTCGCTGTCTGGGCGGAGAGCTTGGCCCTGCCTGCACATCTCCATGAGAACCGTAACAGATTAATTGTAACACAGGCTTTTAGGGGAAAACCGCAGCTCAAAGAGCCCGGGAGAACAGCTGCTAGGCTACCAGCATGCCCTGGGCAGAATGCAGAACCAGAAGCTTACAGAGCAGGAGGGAGCAGATAGTTCCCACCTCCCGAAGGGGAGCAGCTTCCCCAGCAGTTGCTGCTGTGCAAGGAACCACGGGTGGCCACAGGAATGGGGATTCTGTGGGATGTAACAGCACGGGAGTCCTTTCCCGACAGCACCCAGTCGTGCTGTGAAGGTCTGTCGTGACACCTGGTGGTCAGAGGCACCCCTGCAGCACCTGTCACCAGCCTGCTCCATTTCTTCCTAAGCTTAGATGAATCATCGCATTTCCATGACCTCACACAAAGCAGGAACAAGGCAAAGGAATGTGGTCAGGACACTCAGACTAGGGCAGCGAGCTTCTCTGCGCACCCCCATGGTCTCAGCAGCAGCTCCCAGTTCTTTGTCCTGCACTGTAAGCTGCTGTGCAGATCAGGGCCCTACCCACTTCTCTTTGGAGTGGAGCACAGCCTGGAAAGAGTGAGAGTAAGTTATGAGGCTGCAACGGGGACGCCTGGAGAAGAAACTCATTGCAGAAGTCTACCAGACCTTTTTTGATGTGTGAGGGCTGGGAACGAGGTTTCATGACTACAGTCACACACTTATACTCCAAGCTAGCTCCCACCCTGCTGAAGTTCCAAACCTCCGTGTCCAAAGCAGTGCTGGTTCTCACTGCAGGGAGCCGGGCTTCACACCTACACGTTTATTATATACACATCCTGCGGGGACAAGGCAGCTCTTCCCACCGCATGGTTTTGTCAAGTGATTGTCCGTGCTTCTTGGTCAGGCTGCAACATCACTCTTCCCACGGACTCATATCCGTGTCAATGGCCACGCAGTTATAGGCCGCGTAGCGTAACTTCTCTTCACACACCTTGGCTCTAGGGATGGTAGGAGGGGAAAAAAAAAAAAAAAAGACAAGTAATTGCCACTGCTACATCTGCCAGCTGAGCTGAAAGGTGGAGGCGACGCTTCAAGAGCTGCTCACAGATTAAATCACAGCAGCCACAAGGCACAGTTTGGGGAACATTCGTGTGGCAAAGCAACGGGAGCTCTGTAGGTCAGCATCAAGACTAAGAGCCCAGACACAGAATCTCCCAGAAGCAGGGAAGCAACAAAACTTACGTGGCATAGTTGGGCAAGAAGAGGGTACTGGAGCAGGTGGACGACTCTGGCAATGCGTCTGTCGTTTCAGAGCTTGGGGAAGGTGACAAACTGGTCAGAACCAACAAACCAACGAGGCAGGAAAAAGCAGACCACAGATCCCTTTGATCTGTTAGTCTTACAGTCTACCAAAAAAAAAAAAAAAATACTTACCCTAGTTTGTCTGGATAGATGTAGATCCGTGCTGGAAGGCGGCTTCTGCCAGTGACAAATCTGAGGAAGCGGCTACGATCCTCTGTGAAGGGAGAGCAAAGACATCAGCAGGTTCCAGGGAGGTCTGAGATCAAGTATAGCCACTTCCAGGTATCCCCAGCGTTACTGAGCTGTTCCCTTGGCCCAACAGCTTGCTCTACTTGGTTCCCACCTGCTCCCCAGGCAGCAGCGAGGGTGGTTTCACTCTCCCAGTTCCCACCAGCATGCAGGGGTAGATGTGCAGGGGCACAACAAGTCACTCACCATTGGTGAAGTTGTTGAGTGCTTCCCAGAAGTACTGAACACGGGTGTCCAGTGGCTCAAAGTCCTCAAACCGGGCTGGCAAAAAGGATACAGAAAAGGATTTTATTGGAGATTCCAGCTCCTTTTGGATAAATAAGAGCAGGGCCTCACTTGCTCAGCCACGGGTCCTCTACAAGCACAGGAAGAAACTCTGATGTACTTGTAGGGTCTGAGCACAAAGATCTAGGGTGTGAGGAACACACATACTCAGGCTTCCCCCACAAAACACATCCAGATCCATGTCTCAGCTCCACAGAAGATCAGATACTGGCATCCTATAGAAGTCCCACTCCTCTGAAGCCCAACATGGGGACTGGGGAATCCTTGCCCCTGTCAGCATCCAGCTAGGGGCAAAAAGTGGCCCACATTCTTACTGTAATAAAAGCTAATAGCTGCCTCCCACACCTCTCCCTGTCCCAGCATGGATAAAACGTTTTCAGGGAAAGAATATTCAGCAGAGCCCTTCACTTACTGAGCTTCTTCAGGGCATCAACTGTGACTTCAGGGTCTCCACAGATTTTCTTTTCCAGCTCCTGCCAGGTGAGGAGGTCAAGAACAGCTTGGGGCACCACCTTCAGCAGCCCAGCCTGCATGGCCATGATCTGGAAAGGAGACGAGGCAGGTGAGCAGCTCGTCGTGCCTACTGTTCTGCCTCAGGGTTGAGCCCCGAGACCGCTGCACTGAAGCCACGTGACTGCTCAGCAAATGCTCCAAGGCACCTAGAAAGGGGAACAGGATCCCACGGAGATGCACTCCAGTTCAAGCAGGAAGCCTGAATCATAGCTGGGAATAAAATCCCACGTCTCTCACGCTGCCACAAGTCACCACGAAGGACTTCCTGCTATTACACTAATGAACACAGGGATATTAACTGCAATGCCTTCCATCAGAGACAGACTGGAAAGGATGTCTCTGGGAATCAATGGCAACTTAAGCTATGGGCCAGCGTTACCTGCTCCTTGCTCTCCTCCAGCCGAGCCTTCTGCACCAGGCGGATGAACTCCTTGCGGTCCTCGTAGCGCACCACGGTGCTGCTGCCGTTGGGGATCAGCTCCACCATGCGCTGGTCACTCAGCACCGTCGTGTAGGTCAGCTCATTCCCAAATTTGAACTCAAAGGTGTCTTTGTCCATCACTTCCATCACCTCCAGGAGCTTCACCTGCCCAGGTGAGTGCTTGTTAGAGAGATGCCCAGCGGGCAGGGGTGTGTCTGAGCCCCCATCTCCTCCCTTCCCAGACAAGGGCTGGAGTGACTGAGAGCAGCACAGCTCGGGATATGCTGACCTGCAGCTGCACTGGCTGTTTAGCAGCCCCTGGGGCACTGCGTGCTGGAAGCAATAGTCAGCACAACTACATCTTTGTATTAGCTGAGGGATGTATGAAATGCTAATGGTGCTCTTTTTGCACATTTGTTTTTTTTTTTTTTTTTTTAAACACATCTTTGGAAGAGGCAAGTACAACATGGGGGCAGGGAAGCAAATCTGCCTTGCTGAGCATTACAAGGAATAGCACAGGCACAGCCCCCCAGCCCCTCTCACCAGCACAGAGTCGACAGCAGGGAAGTCTTTGCTCCAGCTGACCTCCTCCCCTGTTAATTGTTTCCATACAAAGCCAGGAAGAGCCAGGACCTGAAGGAGAACAATAATTTTGCTGAGTCTGTGAGAAAGGAGGTGTCCCCAGAGATGGAGATGGGGCTCAACCACAAAGGAGGTTCCTCACTCCCCCTGTCCTCATGCAGGGCTCATCAGGTACCTCGGCCTACTCAGAAGTTAGCAGAGACCAGACAACCTCTCCCAGGCTCCCAGCAGCATCCCCCAAACCTCATACTGTGAGCTCCCCTAATACTTCAGCCCCAAATCCTGATAAACACCTTTTTCCACAGTGTGTGGCAGGGCCTGCCTGTGCTCCCGTTGAATAGGCTGCAGAAGACAATTAACAATCCCCTTTGTGGGGAACCTCCATGCACAGACAGGATTGAAGACTCACCAGAAACTCCTTGCCCCTCAGAGCTGCTCCCATGATCTGCCCAATCCATTCATACTTCGGGAAGTCTTTACAGGAGGGATTGGGGACATACATGTCCCTAGCTTCTCCAGTGCTGTTGCCCTGCAGGAGCAAGAGTCAAAACTCCGAGTCACAATCTCAGACCAGTACAAAGAACCACAAAGTTTTTGTAGTGACCCTGGGGATTTCTCACAGTGGAAGAGGGCTAAACCCCTCCCAACATCCTCAGCAATATTCCTAGTGAGAGAAGCATCCAGGCACTGATCAACTTATCCTAAAACTAAACGTCACAAAGCAATCTGCCCAGCCCTTCAGGGTTCATGACGAAAGGCTTTTGCCTAGCAAAGACAGGTGTATCCCAGGCACGTGAGGGGACAGGGCACAGCACTGCACTAGGCACTGCCTCAAGCACCCCAACCCACAGCACCTGGTTGGACGTGCGCACGAAGAAGGGCAGGGGCACAGGGGTGTCTGCTGAGCTGGGGCACAGCTCCTCTGACATGTCCGCCAAGCTGTCCCGAAAACCGCCACCTGCAATCCCAAAAGAATGGCATTTTTAGCGATGGCAACTCCTCGTGTGCTGATTCTCAGATCTATGAAGCAAAGATGAGGAATTCTGGTTCAACCTGGCCCACAGCTGAGCAGGAGGCTCCTGCCACAGCCTTGCAGCACCAGAGGAAATAAGATAATAAAATTAACATCCCTGGTCTGGCCTGAGAATGATAGCCAGTGTGTCTGGCTACTGACACTGGCACTGTCAAAGTTGCTGCTAATGACTAACAGAGGCCTGATACCTGTGCCAGCACAGCACTCTTTACCCAGAACATCACAGGGAACAGCAGGACAAGGTGGCCTGCCTGCCCTCTCTCCTCCAGCAGCAGTAATGCTGGAAGTTAAGGAGAACCCCCGCAGCAACAGAGTCACCCCACCAACCCCCAGTGCTGCCCCAGAGGAGCCCCTTCCCCCCGCAGCCCCTACCTTGGTCAATGATGCCCTCTGCGATGAATTTGCACTCCCACCACTGGTCGTAACGCAGCGGCCACCTGTGGAGAACCAGGCACTGCCTGAGCGCAGCCCCTGGGTGCTCAGTGCACCCAGACCCAATGAGAGGCTGGAGAGGCAGCAGGGACACCAGGAGTCTGTGGCAGACCTGCCTGGGCTTAACAGGACAAAACCTCGATCTCCAGAGTCAGCTGCATCCTCAGCAGGGAGGAAACATCTTGGGGAACAGGCTCTGACCCCATGGCTGAGCTGGCTCCCGCCCTAGCAAACCCTCTCCAGAGCACAGGACACAAAGATGCTTCCCAAACACCCTGCTGTGACAGAGGACCCAGACGCTGCTCACCTGTAATCTAGAGGCTTTTCAAACTTGTCAGAGGGCTTCAGGCCTTCATATACCTGCAAGAGAGAAGATCGAGGCTGATATCCCCTTTCCAGGAGAACCAGTGCCAAGTGAAGGCTGGAAACTGGAAGGAATCTGGTTTGTGTCAACACCCTAAATACTGACTGAAGCTGATCCCTAACTGGTCTGGGAGCCCAACCACTGCTTGGAGCTTTCTAGTCTCAGAGGTACATCAAACACAAAGTCTAGTACAGAGCAAAGACTTCAGCTCACATTTCCCAGATCCCTCCCAGAAGATATTCCTGGACCCTCAGCAATATGTAACCGCAGAGTCTAGGAGCCACGTGAAGAAGCCTTGAAGTCACCAGGCTACTCCAGCTCCCAAGCTGCCCCCTCCACCCACCTCCATGTGGTTCATTTTGGTTTTAGGGTGCTCTGCTCTCCTCAGAGCAGCAGGGACTTCTCCAGGAAGGGCAGTACCTGGGTGAAGACAGCGTTCTTGCAGCTGGGGTCCAGGGCAGGGTTGTCTCGGTGCTCCATAGCCAGGCGTCGGTTAATGTAGAGGCGTGGCATGAAGTTGGGCTTGCTCGTCTCCGAATCCTTCAGACACTGGGTAATGAGAGCCGTGCGCCTCTTGGACAGCAACAGGAACTGCTTGATATGCTGCCAACGGGGAAGTTCAAAATGTCAGAGGTGCCCAGTGCCCAAAACATCACCTACTTCCTACTGAAGCCGCTGCACTGCCAGGTCTTCTCCCTTCCCAGCAGCTCTGCCTTCCACACACAGCCACGTTCTCCTCGACAGCATTTGCTCCATCTGATCTACTGTCTCTGAAAGAATTTGCTTTCTGGCTTAATGGAGATACCAAGCTCAATCCTCTCTCCCATCAGCAGTCATCTGATACTCTCGCTCCAGCGCTGCTTGGACTCTCCCTCCCCAGAACATAAGTCTTACCATTCCTCCTATTTGTAATCAAACCAAGCTTTGCTAGACAAACAAGAATCCTCAAATGCTTTGGGCCTTAAGCTAAGCTGGCACAGGAACTGCAGTGCTCTCTAGCACTAGAGAGAGCTGTCTGGAAACGCACAGAATTGGCCTACCCTAGCACTGCCAGGCATATGCATTCTGGGAAAGGATGTGAGGAAAACAGACAACTGGAGGGACAAGCTGAGTCTTATGAGAAAGACACAAATCAAAGGCCAGAAAATAGTCACTGGTAAGAAGCCTTGCCATTTGGACACAGCCAGCTCAATACTGCTGGCAGCAAATGCAGTACAGAGTGTCCTGGGCTGCAATCTCAGAGGGGATGTGTGCCCAGCTCACACACCCGGTTCTGCTATGGTCTGGGTCCTTTTGTGGATGCAGTGCTCTCACCCCGGAGCCCTGTTTTCATTCTACTTGTTACTGCATAGCTACACGTTTCCACACCAGTGTTCTAGCAGGAAGCAAGTCTCTAAAACAGTATCGCCTTTCAGAGCTTTAATGAATGGATCTCAGCCAGGTATTTCCCTCGAGCTGCTCTAAAGGCAACAAGGACTGACTGTCTCCCTTGCTGCAGCCCAAGTTCAATCACCCTGCCAGGCTGAGGCCCCGTAAGGCACAGAGGGAATCGCTCACCTTGAGTTTGCTGAACGTGCCAATAGTGTGATCCCAGGCTGGCACCAAGTGATGCAGGACGCTATCCAGGAGCTTGATGAACCTAAATCCCAAAGACAGAACTGCGACACCCTGGAGGGACAGGCATCTGCGTAAGCCTATTCCAGGCCAGGCACTCCAGGCACAAGCAGAAAAGCAGCAACAATCCACACATAGCCCAGCTTGGCCTTTTAAATCACGGGGCCTTTGGTAACAAATTCCCACTCCCTCAGCACCGCAGGGACCGTGCACTTCTCACAAGGGACTCTGCATTCACCTGCTCCCTCTCCCTTTCCCCCCTCAGCATGGGTATGCTGCACTTGCAACATGCAAGACGCTGAATTTGAGCTGCAGGATTCCTCTTAAAATGTAGGGAAGCTACCCCAGAAAACCCACTTTGTTCCCAAAAGCCTCTGCTATTTCCTCCAGGGTTCAGGATGCCTGTCTCAAGGGCAGACAGGCAACTTTACAGCTTCTAGCCCTACTTGGGCTAGAGAGGGTACCAATCCCTGCAGACAGCACCCCACAGCGTGCCCCCTCCGTGCAGTACCTCTGAATGAGCACAGCCCTCCGGTACAGCAGGTCAGGGTCCGTCCCCTCCAGGCGTGGGTAGCGCACTAAATTGGCCATCTGGAACATGTCGGCACTGAGCCCCAGGTCCCTCTGTCGGGAGGACTTGATTTTGATGCCCCGGAGGCGAACATCAATCCCATCATCTGCCAAAGGAAGACCACCAGATGATATGCGAAGCCCGTGAGAAAGCCCCCCAGCTGCAGCAAGCCCGTTGTGTGAGAGAGGAAAGCAAAAACACCAGGAACATGGCCATCTTCATCAGCTCTGGGGCTAAGCACTGAGAGCCTGAAATACCTTTGTTCAGAAATATTCTTTGTTTAGAAGAATAAAACCATCACCAAAAGAATTAGAGGTAGGGAAAAACAGGCTGATAAACACACTGTTTATGCGCGTGGCCATAACACCCAGCCCTACCTCTGCACTCCACAATCCGGATCTCGATGACAGGCAGGTGCGTTGTCATGTCCTCAAGGACGCACACATCCCCAATGTAACTCCTGCAAGCACAGGACAGACGGGGGCTGCAGAGCTGTTCCCTTGTTCATCCTGCCAAAATCCGCTTGGCTGCTTGTACAGAAAGAGGGCTTGCATCCTTGAAATTGGAGGCTGAAGGAGAAACCCCAACCCAGTCACCTGGCTCCATCACTACCACAACATGGTCTACATGAACATCTGAACCTCCTGGTGCCCCAGGCCTAGGCAACGTGCTCCTGTCTGGTCCCACAAGACAGCACAGCTGCCTGAAATAACCCAGCAGCTATAGGGCTGCATTGGCACTTCTGTGCTAACCATCAAGGCCAGGCTTGCAGGAGCTGGGAATGGGGTTTCACAGTGCCTGCTGGACTGCAGAGATGCAGAATGCCTCCCCAAGGCCCTGGGCCTCTTAAGCAAGACTGGTGCTCGCATGACTGCTTATGGCTTGGGTGCCCGGTGCCTCAGGCCCCTGGAGGGACCACACTACGTTCCCCACCTCCATCCACTCACTCATCAATGCCGACATCATTCAGTTTCTTCAGATTGTCCCCCTCGCCCCCGTACACAGCGACCCGCTTGGGCATGAAGTTCTCATCCGTGGTGTCAACGGTCAGCAGGAGCTTCCTGCAAAAGGAAGCGTGAAATGAGAAGACAGCTCTGCATCTCAGCACCCACCACTGCTCCCCCCTCATGGCCTGGTCACGCTGGTACCACGCACAGCCTGGGACCCCGCGTACCGGTGACAGTGCTGGCTTAGTGCCTTTCAAGCCCAGAGCCAGAGCAGGGGACGAGGGGCAGGGAGAGCAGGGCAACCACCTAGGAAAGTGATGGACTCATGCACAGAGCAGGGGCTGCAGTGCCTGCCCCAGCCCCGAGCCAGCGGAGAGGAGAAATGCCTCACTTGACGATGGTGCCTTTCTTCATGTTGAGCCGCACCCAGTGCTGGCCCTGGGACCCGTCACTCTCCCAGTACGTGTCGGCATGGCTGTCAGTCAAACACGACACATTGAAGTCTTCCTGGAAAAAGGCAGTGAACAGAAGGGAGGATCAGATAGGGGTAGGATTAACTTCCCCTGAGTGGCTACTTTCGTCATGAATCCTAGAGCCAGAGGGCTCATTCCCATTTGCTGGGCTGTGGGCAGACACAAGCAGTACAGCATGGGAAGCTGGGGCTGACTCGCCAACGTGCTCTGGAATCACACGCAGAGTGCAGAGTATGAAACTCTCCCTAAAACCAGCTTAGCAGCTAGTATTAGCATTTGCTTCTGGGATCACAGCTTGTACAGTTCCTCCAGAGGCCGCATTACACAACACACTGCGTGACACTCCCCTCTGGGACTACACCGTCCCTCCCATGTCCTCAAACACAGACCAGACCAACTCGGAGCAGGGCAGAACACCCTGCACGCTCCCTACCCCCATGGCACAGCAGGGCTGATGCAGCTTTGCCCCTGTACCCCACATACTACTCACCGTGTAGGATGAGACATCGATGCTGTCCACGTACTGCTTGACACTGCCCAAGTTCTCGTCCTCTTTCCCAATGTGATCATACAAGAAATGCACCAGGTCTTCATCGCACTCATAAGTCCATGTCGGGGGCACAAACCTACCAGGGCAGAGGGGTCAGCAGTCTGGAGACACAGGGACAGCAAGGCTGCACTGCCTCCTGCCAGGTGAATAGGTCAGGGAACACAGGTCCACATCCTGCTTGCCGTGGTCTCACCCTGCTTTCTGGCTCAGTAGTAGGAACTGTGCTGAACCCTGCTCCCATTTGCTTTCCCACTGCCTGTTTTCCCCCCACTCCCCAGCTGTCAAGGGCTGAGCAGCCAGGGACAGACAGTGGCTTGCACCCACCCACAGTGAAACAGCTCGTACCGAAGCCTCTCTACTGCAGCCTCATCCTGCTCCATGGGCTTGGGTTTCGCTCCCAGGCGCAGGGAGTATGTCAGATCCACCACTTGCTCCCATCTGAAATGAGATGGAAAACGAGTGAGAGAATCCCAGGGGAAAGGAGCAGGTGGTTGAGAAGTAGCTGGAAGGGGAAGACGTGGATTTAAAGCCCCACCACACTCCTTCCTCCACCATATCAGGTCTCATCAGATGCCATTTCTGTTCAGAGCATCTTTCCTTCTTCCAGTCCACACCCAGCTGTGTGGGTAACAAGCATTCTGACCAAGCAAAATTGGGTAACTCCATATCTGGATTCCCTATTACCTCATTTTAATGCAAGAAGTAGCCAAGTGGGCTGGGGCTTTATAATCCAGAGCAGAAAGGGCTGAGGGACAACATAACAAAATCTCAAGCAGCAGGACATAGGTGGATGAAAACCTCACTGCTCTCTTCCGTGCAAGGAAAAGGAGACATCAAATGAAGACAGCAGGTTCAGATTATTAACAAGCTAAAGATGCTAAAATACAGAGACCTAAGGTTTGACGCCTCTCCAGCTCCTCACTGTGGGCAGCAAAATTGTGATTTCTTTTCTAAGTCAGGGTCTGCAGGGGGATTTTGACATTTCCTGCATGCTGTACCCTTCCAAGACGCCAGGAAAGCAAGATGCTGCACGTGTGCCTCTGAAGCAGCCCGGGGAGCCATGTCAGTTATCGTGACACGCAGAGAAGAGAGGATGTGAGCCACAGCTCCGTACCTGATTACAGGTTTGTAATCAACCCCAAACAGCTGCTGCTGCCTCTGGATCCTCTCCGTGGACTCGACCGGGACCAGCCTGTCCCCTCCTTCTGCGTGCTTGCACACCAGGACCCAGCCTTCCTCCAGGTCACAGCCACTCTTGTACTCTTCCAGCTGCTCCTGCATGGAAAAAACATATATTGTGGGGATGTGCACCCAGGGCTCCACCACGGCAGAGGGGAAGACAAGCAACGCACACCAAGACACCGTGAACCCCAAGGGATGGGGAACGTGTTGGGGGTCAAATAACACTCCTGAGCCTGCCCTGCGCCGAAACACTGCCTGTGATGGGACGGGCAGGCTGGGGGGGGACACACACAGAGGGGACCCGCTGCGCTCCCCGTTACCTTGCTGAGCTTCACCCAGAGCCCGGCGCCGTTGCAGTACTCCTCGCCGGTGGCTCGGAGGCAGCCGCCCTTGCGCACCTCGATGGTGGCCCGCGCCGCCCGCTTGCCGCCCCGCGCCGGCCCCGGGCTGTCCCAGACGCTGAGCAGGCTGCGGGCGGCGGCGGCGGCGGTGGCGGCGGCGGGGTCCTTGCAGATCTTGTACTGCACCTCCCGGGGCACGTAGCACAGCGCGGCGGGCAGCGCCCGGGCGCGGCGGAAGCACTCGCTGCACTGCAGCAGGAACCGCAGCCGGCCCAGCACCTGGTGCGGAGCCTCCCCGCCCGCACGCATCGCGCTGCGCCCACCGGAGAACCGGGGAGGGGACGGGGGGGGGTGTCGGGGCTCGGGGCTCGAGGGTTTACGGCAAACCCCGCCCGCCGCCGGGGCAAGATGGCGGCGCCCGAGGGGAGGACGGAGGCAAGATGGCGGCGCCCGTGCGGCGTACGGAGGGGCGGGGAGCGGGGCAAGATGGCGGCGTACGGATGGGGATAGGGCGGGGCAAGATGGCGGCGCTCGTGCCGGAGGGGAGGGGGTGGTGTTAAGATGGCGGCGGCCGTGAGGCGGGGCGGGGGTGGGACAGCGCCGAGCGGGGCGGGCCGGGAAGCGGCGAAGGATGGAGGGCGGCGAGAGGCTCGTGTGAGTAGTGGGGACCCGCGGGGCTGACCCTGTCACCGCGATGGGGCGCGGGAGGGGGTTGCCGGTGTGGCCCGGGGGTCTCTTGTGGGGGATACTGGTGCGAGCCCAGTGGGGAACTGGGGACACTGGTGCGTGGTGCTGGGATCTCGCACTGGGGTGGCACTGGGGTGGCGCTGGGGTGGCACTGGGGACACTGGGGTGGCACTGGGAACACTGTTAAGGTGTTGGGTAACCATGCGAATACTGGTGTGGCACTGGGGTTACTGGTGTGGCACTGGGGACAGTGCTGTGGCACTGGAGTGATACAACCCTGGGGTCACTGGTGTGACACTGGGGACACTGGTGGGGTGTTGGTTGACCCTGGGGACAGTGCTGTGGCACTGGGGACAAATACTGTGGCACTAGGGGACAGCAGTATGGCACTGGGGTGCTATGACCCTGGGGACACTGGTGTGGCACTGGGGAGGCTGATCCCGCCCTCGGATGGCTCACTGGGGACACTGGAGTGGCACTGGACCCCCATGGAGGTTCTGGGGATCTGTCCCCGTGGCCCCCACCCCTCAGAGCAGTGAGGTCCTGCGGGGTCCCCATCCCACCCCATGTGTGTGCACACCAGGTTGCAGCTCCGGAGCGGTGACACCACTGGAAGGGTACTGGGGACATGTGGTGACCAGCTCTGTGGGCACCTGGAGCCCCGGGGACCCTGCCCCACGCCGCCATCCCTGTGCTGCACGGTGCTGATAGGGGCTGGGGACAGCTGGTGGCAGGGCTGCCTGTCCCCCGGGCCCTGCTGGTCCCAAATCTCCCCAGGCGGGAGCAACTGCTGCCCCTGATAACGTAATCTCACGGACCCGGGGCTGGGCATCGCCTGTCCCCAGGGAGGGCCCCGCTGTCCCCCTCAAAGAGGCCCTGGGAGGTGACAAGGAGGGAGCATTTGTCACCATGGACCCAGCTGGGTGCAAACCCCTACCCTGCGGTCACCGGCCAGGGAGCAGGGACGAGCCGCCAGCCCTGCACCTGCAGCCCTAGGGGCCTGGCGGGACACCCGGTCCCCGTTTTGGTGCTAACACCCCTCTGCTTTTCCTCCTGCAGCCCCAAGGGCTTCCCCAAGCTGAAGAATGACACGTTCCTGCGTGCGGCGCGCGGCGAGGAGACGGAGCACACCCCGGTGTGGTGCATGCGGCAGGCAGGGCGCTACCTGCCCGGTGAGAGCCGGTGGCGGCGTGAGGGATGGGGGGCGGCGATGGGGGGGTACAGCGTGCACCTCGTCACAGCTGCGGGTTCCTTGCAGAGTTTCGGGAGACCCGGGCTGCACAGGATTTCTTTGCCACTTGCCGGAGCCCCAAGCTGTGCTGTGAGCTGACACTACAGGTGAGCGTCCCCCGGGGAGGCTGTGTGTGTCCCCCATCCCCTCTGGAATGGGGATGGGGAGAAACCTTAGGTCAGGCCCTTACCTCCAGGTGGCCCCGGTAGGTTGTGCAGCCCAAATCTTACCTCAGGAGTCCTTGGTTATCAGACAGGGACCCCACTGCCCTACGTGTGTGTCCCAGATCTTGTGTGAGCCCCTCACTCATGCTGCCTCTTCCCCTCTGCTGTCTGCAGCCCCTCAGACGATTCCCCCTGGATGCTGCTATCATTTTCTCTGACATCTTGGTGGTGCCCCAGGTGAGAGCCGTGGCTGGTGGCTGGGAACGGGGCTGGGTCTGGGACTGTTATTCCATTCTCCCCCGTTCCCAGGCGCTGGGCATGGAGGTTGTCATGGTCCCTGGCAAAGGACCCACGTTCCCAGAGCCCCTGAAGGAGGTGGAGGACCTGCTCAAACTGCGGCAGAAGGTGGACGTGACCGCGGAGCTGGGTTACGTCTTCCAGGCCATCACGCTGACGCGGCACAGCCTGGAGGGCAAAGTGCCCCTCATTGGCTTCTCCGGGGCGCCTGTAAGTGAGGAGGCTCTGCAGGGTGGGGTTCCCTGCTCTTCCCTCTGGGGTGACTCTGCTCCTGGCACCCCCAGAGCTGCAGGGAGCCCTCCTACGTGTGTAGGGGACATTAAATGCAGCGCTGCTGCTGCTGCTTAGGGGTCTATCTTCAGCACCGACCCCTTTACCAGCCCCTCGCACATTTTCCATCTTAGTCACCTCCTCACTCCGCTCCTCTCCTTCCTGCAGTGGACGCTGATGTCCTACATGATTGAAGGGGGCGGCTCCACTACAATGTCCAAAGCCAAGAGCTGGCTCTACCGTCACCCCGAAGCCAGCCACCAACTGCTGCGGCTGCTGGCTGACGTTGTCACCGACTACCTGGTGGGGCAGGTGGCTGCTGGAGCGCAGGTACGGCCTGGGGCACAGGGACAGGTCCAGGCATAGGGGCAGGGACTGCGGACAGGGAGCAGAGAGGGTTTGGGGACCAAGGCACTGTACGGTGCCCGCAGCTCTCCCAGCTCAATGTATTTTCCAGGCGCTCCAACTGTTCGAGTCGCACGCAGGGCACCTGGGCCCAGAGCAGTTCCAGGAGTTCGCCTTGCCGTACATCCGAGACATCGCCCGGGGGGTGAAGAGCAAGCTGAAAGCAGAGGCGCTGCCGCTGGTGCCCATGGTGAGTCAGAACTGCCTGAGGTGTCCCTGGTGTGAGAGCACGGCCAGGGGAGGGAGAGGAACCAGCACAAAGGGCTGCACCCATCCCGTGACAACCCCCACACCAGTCCCAGTGCAGGGACTCAGCTCTAGGAACCTGTCAGCCATATAGCAGTGCATCTGTCCCTGGCATCCTGCACTCCAGCTGTTGGGGGCTGACCCTTTTACTGCCATCTCCTTCCCCAGATCGTCTTTGCGAAGGACGCACACTACGCCCTGAGCGACCTGGCCCAAGCTGGCTACGAGGTGGTGGGTCTCGACTGGACCATCCGGCCCCAGGAAGCTCGGTAAGAGTCCAGCACAGCACCCGGGTGCTCATGCTGCACCCCAGAGCGGTTACCCTCACCACTTCACCTGTCCTGGTGCCCTGCTGAATCCCAGGACTGGAAATTTCTGGTTCAGAGAAACCAGAGGTGGGGATAGCCAGGCCCTGGTACCACCTGGAGCTCACAGCAGCCAGGAGCTGCACTGAGGGGTCCTGTGTGCCCCGTGGTGGGGGCTGCAGGCCCTGTGTGCCCCCTGGTCGCTGCACAACACGTAGCAACTCATCTCCTTCCTTCTTACTGCAGTGCCCAGACAGGGAAAAACATCACCCTGCAAGGGAACCTGGACCCCTGCGCGCTGTACGCACCCAAGGTGAGCTGCAGGCCTCCAGCCTCAGTTTCCCCACTTGTGCCCCCATCTCACGTCCCAGGCTGGATGTGGACTGACGGGGATGGGGTGCCCTGGGCTGACACACTGTTTCCCATCGTGTCCGCAGGAGAAGATTGGGGAGCTGGTGAAGAAGATGCTGGAAGGTTTCGGGACCCAACGCTACATTGCCAACCTGGGCCACGGCCTCTACCCCGACATGAACCCCGAGCACGTGGGTGCCTTTGTGGAGGCCGTGCACGCTCATTCCCGCCACATCAACAAGCACAGCTGAGCCCCGGGGCTTTAGGGACAGGACTGCACTGCGGGCACAGCCACCCTGAGCACGGTGTTGTCACGGGGCTCGCTCCGGGCTGGGATGCAGCATTAAACCAGCACCTTTCTGTGGCAGCTGCGTGGCTCTGGCTGTGGGGACGGGGATCTCTGCAGGAGTACGGAGGGCACCTCCTGGCACTAAGGATGCATTCAGGCCTGCCAGGGAAGGGGTCCCCGAGGCTGGCAGCATCACAGACGAGGAGCTTGGGGCTCACACATGCCACCACTGTGCCAAGCTCAGCCAAAAGCCCTGCTCAGGTGAAAACGGGCAGCATGACGCTGATCCAGGGTGTCCCAGAGTGGGTGGGAGACCCAGCAGGAGTCACCTGGAGGGCAGCACCCTCCAGGCACCAGCACCACCAGCACGCTGCTGCACTGACTGGGACAGCAGCAGACACAGCACAGCCCTAGAACAGCCACCACCCTCCTACAGTCTCTCTGGGACTGTCCCACTGACCCTTCATTCTGCCCAGACCCACATTTCCCCATCTCCTCTGATCCCCGGGGGCCAATTCTGCCCCGGGGGCTCAGCAAATCCTGCAGAAAGCACCCCGAGGTGCTGGGGACACCGCACTGCGCCACCACCTCCCACACCACAGCACGCTCAGTGCACTGCAGGGTGAAGCAAGGCACAGCTGCTGCTTGCTGCAGCTGGTTCATTGCCTCACCGCTGCTCTGTGCCCCAAATTGGGGTGCAGGAGCCGGGTGCCACGGGGAGCTGAGATGCCTCGTACCCCGGGGATGTGCCCTCCTTGCATTAACCAGGCTGCCCGGAGCCCCCTCCAGCTTCAGAAGAACAAAGTGGGTACACGCAGTAACGTTCATCCCTTTTATTATTAAACATCAGATGAAGAGGTCGCACACACACATACACGCACGCACACAAAAAAAAAAAAAAAAAAAAGGAAAAAAAGGAAAAAAGAGAAACAGACTGGTTGAAGAATGCTATTTCGGTGGCGACAGATACCGAGTACAATTGGTTTCCTGGCCGGAGCGCGGACAAAAGTCACTTTCCAAAAATCAAAGTCAAACCAGACAGCAGATAACTAGCCCACATTCTCTAACTACAAGTCACCGTCCAGACTGGCCCTGGCCCCCCCAGCCCTCCCGACCCGTCGGAAATAAATGAAACAAAACCCAAGAGCCGCCGGCCAGGGGCCGAAGGCTCTGCTGCGGGCTTGGCGCAGCCGGGACGGGGCTGAGCATCCCCGCGGGGTGGGATGGCAGAGGGAATCCAGCCGCCCCTCAGCAGCGTGTGGCTGCCCCGTCCCCGCTCCCTCCCAGGAGAAAGGCACCCCTCGGCGCGCACGCACCCACGCACCTCGCACACTCACACGGGCGCCCGCGGGGAGAAGGCGAAAAACCGAGGGGGCTCGCGCCGCTCCTGCGCCGTCCTCTGCCCACGTCTGTGTGCGTCCCAGAAAGCGCTGCCAAGTCCCTTCCTTCGCTGTCCTCAAGCGCTGGGCTGCTGCTCCTCCCTCCGTCCATCCGTCCGTCCATCCGTCCATCCATCCGTCCCGGGGCTCCGAGTTGAGCGGACGTTTGCCTCCCCCCGTACCCTTTTCCTCGCTGCCGACAATGCCGTGGAAACCTGAGAATGTTCGTGTGCCTCCTCCTCTTTTTGTCTGTGGTTGTGTTTGTTTGTTTTTTTTTGTCTTTAAATAATAGTTATAATAATAATAATAATAATAGCAATAATAAAAATAATCGCCCCAGCCCACGACAATTTCAAGTATCCCCCAAATAAAAGACAGAATTATAAATAATTATAACTTTACAATTTAATAATTGACACATATACTATAGTATTTACAGTATCATAAATGCTTTTTTTTTTTTTTGTGTTACTTTTAGTAAGCAATCCCTGAGAACAGTTACTTTAACTTGTTTTATTGAAGTATCTTCACAAATAGAGGAGTTTGCATGTCTCGGGCGGGCGGGAGAAGCGCTCTGCAAAGCCATCGCTTTTGGTGACGCATGAGGTTCTAGTGTTGCGGGTTTCTTTGCTTGCTCTTTTTCTTTTTTTTTTTTTTTTTTATTCCCCCAACAGAATTTTTAAAGATTTTTGCACTTTGCAACCTTCGGATCCCTCCAGCGACCACTTCCTTCAGGAAAGAGGTATTGGATTTCCAGGTGAGCTTTTGGTATTGGCAAGGGAGGGCAGGGGCTGAGCAAACCATCCTTTTTCCCGTGGTCGCCTTTTGGTTTGTGCCCAAGGAATCTGTGGATCCTCTCAGCGTGTGAAATGGTTAAATCCAGGAAAGAAAATAAAATTAAAAAAAAGAAGAAGAAGAAGAAAGAAAATTAAAAAAAAAAAAGAATCAGAAGAACAGAACAGAGCAGCCTCTGCCGATGGGGGGAAGGTCTTCTCCGCTCTCCTTCCTTCTTCTCTCCCGAGTCCCCGTGCCACGGCCGGACCCTGCCGTGAGAGTGGCGGCAGCCGGGGCTCACCCAAACCGTTCCCGCACCAGCAGCATCAGTTTTTTCTTGCCTTTGTAGATTTGTTTGAGATTGTCAATGAACTGGGCGAACTGTATGTGCCCGTCCTGCGCCAGGAGGAAGGTCTCCCTGGCCTTGCTGAGGAACTCGATGAACTCCCCGTAGTGCCGCGGGCTGATGTGGGTGAGCCGGGAGTGGGTGGTGTTGATGTACGCGCTTATCGTGGCGTCCAGCAGCTGCCGCAGGGGGGCTTTGTCGGTGGACATCAGCTTCCCCGAGTTCCTGCGGCCGGGGATGCCGGCCAGGCCTGGGGCCGTCATGGTGCAGCGGCGGAGGATGTCCGACAGCACCGTGGCGCAGTGCACGCTCTTCACCACCAGCGGGATGATGGCCGCCAGCTCGTTTTTGCCCAGGGAGTGGCTCAAGGCGCAGGCCCAGAGCACGTCGTTGATGGCCGGGTGAGTGTCCTGGTTGTAGGCCAGGTTGAGATGCGTCATGGCCAGCGAGGCCAGCTTGAAGGCCCGCAGCGGGTAGCCCCGGTGCTCCATGTAGCGGGCGATGGTGAAGAGCTGGGTGTAGGTCATGCCGGTGGAGGCGGCGTCGATGACGATCTGGTAGGCGGTCTCGAAGGCGATGTGGTCCTTCTCGCAGAGGGTGAGGGCGGACAGGGCGCAGTTCTGCGGGTCCTTCATGGCGCACTGCAGGGCCAGGGTGCGGGCGCAGCTGGCCAGCTCCTCCCGCTGCGGGTAGTCCAGGCTGAGGCGCAGGATGGTGTTGTGGGACATCACCGTGGCCGCCACGATGCTGGTGGCTTCCGTGGGGGTGAACAGCGAGTACCAGCTCTGCAGGATGCTCACCAGGGCCCGCACCCCTGCAAGAGACATGAAGGTCAGGGAAGAGCCGGGAGAGCTCGAAACCCAAGCCTAGGGTTTCGCTCTAGGCACTCACCCACTTCCGTCGCGCACGTCACCAGCCACCTCACCATCTCCCGCCGCCGCCAGTTGAGGGTGGACAGGGTCATGCGCATCACCTGCAAGGCAAATGTGGGGCAATCAGCTATTTTATGGGGCTCCACCGAGACCACCAACACCACAGTGCCCCCCAAATTCCCCACGCTCACTTATCAGCTCCCCATGAAGTTCTCAGGGGCTGCCTCATCCAAAATCTCCTCTAAACCACTGCAGGGGCCTGGCGGGGCTGAGCTTACCCACTCCAGGCCACACGATGATGAATTTACCCCTTCCACGTGAGTCCTATGTGCCATGGGGGACCATCTACTTGGCAGAAGACCAGGGCCAGTCCCACCATTAGAGGGGCAGAATTTCCACCACCATCCCCCGCGTTATCCCGTACCTGGAGCCCCAGCTCCAGCGCCACGTTGAGGAGTGTCGTGTCCGAGTTGCTGTCGGCTGGTGTGGCAATCTTGAACGCGTCCTGGGCCAGCTTGAAGATCAAGGAGGAGGAGTGGATGTTCTTCTGAATGGCCTCCAGCACCGTGCGCAGGCGCAGCATGTCCCCTAGGTGCAGGTAAAGGCTGGTCAGGCAGCTGAGCCTCCCCCCAAGCTTCCCCCAGCCCCATCTCCTGCCTGCACCAGGTGCTGAACCAGCCCCTTCAGCATGGCCAGCCCCTCTAGACGTGCACACGAAGGGATGCTGATCAGGCCCTGAGGTACAACAGCACATGGGGTGTCTTCCCCACCGCAATACTGCACTGCAAACCACCTTCCTGCTCCCTGGGCAGCCACACTCACTCACCCCCAAACCTGCCCCCATATCTCAGACCCTTTGAGGGGACATCAGCACCTCCTACCAGCCCCTGTGGGGCACAGGGTGGGGAGAGGGACCTTTGGTGTGGGCACAGAGCAGATGCTGCCACGTCACATCAGCCCCTCTGCCTTGCTCCAGGCTCGGGTTTCTACTCCCATAGTCACCAGCTGAGCAGATGAGCCTCGAGCAAAGAAAATAAAAAAAAAAACAAAAAACGCACAGCAATGTGAAAACCCTGGAGCTGCACCTGGGCACACACAGACATCTCAGATGACTAATAGCTAAATATATCGCCTGCCACCCACAGCAGCCGCTTGCACCGCCACCAAAATCCAAACCTCCCTAAAACGGCTAGCGGGGGCGTGGGTGAGAAATGCTGCGAGGACACAGGATCGCATCGGGACATGCTGCAGCCGGGGAACACCCAGGGAAAGGCACGGGGGGAGCAGCAGATGCAATCCGCCAGCCCTACAACCCCAGCATAAAACCCTCATCCTCACGAGGGGCTACAAAACTCAGCCACTTCCATCCAGGAAACAAATCTCCATCAGGTCCCCGCGAGGGGGGAGCATGGCACCAGCAGCCCTGGACAAGCAGAGAGGTGACGGAGGCTGCAAGGACAGCGAGGCTGGAGCTCTCTGATGGCACAGCCACCACCACCTTCCTGGCCAGCGGTTTGCTGCCCTGAAGTGGTGGGGTTGGCATCTGGACAAATGGAAGTTTGGTGAAAATCTTGGGCTCGCCTCATCATTGTGGGTCAGGGGATGCTCCCTGCTGCAGGGCAGGCATGGTCCAGTGTCACCTGGGGGGTTGGGGTGACATCCTGGGGTTCCCAGAGCTCTGGTCGCTATCCCCAGAGGTATGCCCACACCTCCTGGGGGACCTCTTGTCCAGCTGAGGCTGAAGACGCCCCATGCTTGAGAGAAGGGAAGCAGAAGCTCCCAATTTTCTCCAGGTAAATACTTTCAGTGCAGCTACATCTCATCACCCACATCCTAGAGGACCAAGCACCACGAGGACAGGGTTCCCATTTCTGGAGGGGCTGATGAGTGCTCCCATCCCAGCTCTCCCAGGTCTTCTTCCCATCACTCCCACGACATCACTCCCCATTCCTTGAGCTCCCCAGCCCTTGGGATTCTCCAGCTCCCCTCGACCTCCCCCATCTCCCCCGTGTCCGGAGGCACAGCGTGGCCAGCACCAACCTTTGGCCGCCGTGAGCATGGTGGAGGCCAGCTCGCACTGCTGCGACTCCAGGTGCCCCAGGGTGAACCAGCGCGGGTACCTGCTGGGGACCACCGACACCAGGTGGTGCGGGTGGCTCACGTCGCCGGACGGTGCCGTGGTCTCCAGCACGGGCAACCTGGAGGGCAAACGGGAGGAGGCAACGTCAGAGCCACCCTGGCTCCCGTCCCGCTCCCGAGGCGGCGGTGGGGCGAGGAGGGGGCTGCATCCAGGCGGCCGCCCCCCCACGCTGCCTTTGAAAGCCTCCTGCTGCTGCGCACGTGCGGGGGCTCACGGGCTGTGTGCGCAGCACATGGGCATGGGGATCAATCTCTCAGCCCCACTTGAAAGGAGGGGAATGATCCGTGAAGTGATTTATAAACTTGTAAGGAAAAACACGAGCCTCGGGGAAAAAAAAAATAATAAATAAATAAATAAAGAGAAAGCCCGCCCTCCTCTCCGCGCCTTTCATGTCGAAGCGCCCGGCAGAACTCCTGGCTTTATCATCTGGTTCTTCTTAAAATGCCCGGCTGTGATCAGAAGCAGCAGCACATTTCCCCAGGGCCTCTGCAGCGGGTTTTGGTTACCTGCCCGCGTGGTGATACTGCAAAACCTGAAACGCTCAGCAAACCCAGGGAAGGGGAGCAGGAGCCTCGCTTCACCCGCCACGGTGACAAAACCGCATTAGCCCTTCCACACCTCCACTTCCTGACGTGAGTCAGTGCTGGTGTTGCTGACTCCATGCCCAGCCAGGGCTTGCAAGAAGGAAACTGTCTGCCTGGACACAGAGAGCATCAGACTTCTCTGCTTTCCCTGCTCACAGGCTTGGGGCACCCCCGGGGAGAGGTCTGGCTGTCCTCCTGAGCAGCTCCTGCCAGGGATTTCAGAATTTTCCCTGGCACATCCTGGAGCAAATCATCCCCCTGTCTGTGCTGGAGCTTGCCAGCGGGTAACAGCCTTCCCTGAGGGCAGGGAGGGCTGCAGGGTGCCCGAGGCTGTGCAGGAGCAAGCTGATACCAGAGGCTGGGCAACAGCAGTGCGAGGCTGGATGGTGACCCACAGACATCACCAGGCCCACACAAATCCCTACAGCTAGGGCTTGAACACCAGGTATCACCCAAATGACAGGGGAACTGGGGGGGCAGGAACAGAACAAAACGTGCACCAACCTCATGGCCCGCAAAGCCAGCTTGTACGCCAGGTCCGCGTCGTGGGGCAGCAGGGCAGAGAACAGGTATTTGGCAAAGGTGTGCATGGGGACGCTCTCGCGGTGGATCACTTCTCCCAGGCCACTGAAGGGACCACCTAGGTGCAAGCAGAACCCATCAGCCATCGCTGTGGTACCTGTGGCTGGGGTTTGTGCCACCCCAAAGCTTTAGGCATCTGCTCAACAGCTCCCTGGTGCATTAGTCGGGGCAAACGGCTGCTCAAACCTTTCTTAAAAAGCATTTCAATTACAGAATGCCTCAGAAACGGAGGTGATATGGTTCTCCATAAAGCCTTTATATGGTTCTCCACAAAGCCTTTGAGGCGGTTTCACCCTGGGGAACTCAGCAAACCCTTGCTTTGCCTGATCAGGGCTCTGTGTTGGAGCAGCCAGCCTGCAGACTCAGCACCAGGCACCAGGAAGAAGCCAGGAGCGGGTCAGAGAGGAATAAACCTTGGAAGGGGCACCCTTGGGAGATGTCATCACATCTGAACCTGAGCCGTGCGCCAAGCCCCCACCTTCCAGCAGCAGGATGCACTGCTTCCGAAGGGTCTGCACCAGCACCGGGTCCAGCTCCAGGTCCTGCAGCCGGGCGATGATCTGCTCCTCGTTGCGGCACACCTTGTCCTGGGCGTAGAGGCCTTCGGGCATCACCCTCTGCTGGCCCATGCCCATCAGGGCCACCTCTAAGGCCAGGGACAGGTAGGACTCGCCGCTGTCCTGGCTGCCGGTTGCGACGGGCACGTGTTGGTAGACTGGGGGTTTGGAGTCCCCGGTGTCTGGGAGAAGGGGGAGAGATGCAGCAGGGTTAGGGGAGTCTCCCTAGGTGGGGGAACAGCAGCAGAGGGAACAACTCTCCAATTCAGAAGCGAGACCCAATGCTTCCCTTTGGTAACGCAAGGATGATGGATAAAAGCTCCCTGTGGGAGATACGGGGCTTCACCCCTTTCTTGTTCTCAGGTAGGAGCCACAGGAGACCTGAGACACATGCAACAGGACCACAGCTGCCACCAGAGCCTTCCCACAGGCTGGCGCACCCTGGCCTGGCTCTGTTTGCAGCTTTCCTGCTCTGCTGCAAACCCCAGGGCTGGAGACAGGGGAGGTTTGAAGCCCAGGAGTGCTGACACTGGGCTTCAAACCACCCTGGGGCTGCCGCTTGGGCTTGGCTCAGCTGGAGTTGGCTGGCAGAGAGCAAGGGGAGCACCCGATACCTGAGATTTCAAGGCAATTTTCCTCTTCTAATCTACAAGCTTCGGTCAGGGTGAGAAAGAGGCAGCCGATGGGGTTCAGAGGGTGGCCGACCCAGCCCTCCAGGTTGGTGATGGTTGTTGCTCCTCGCTGCAGCAGCTCTGCAAAATAAGGAGGGGAAAAAAAAAATTAAAAGTGAGGAATTTAAAGATGAGTTCTGCACCCAGAGAGGACTCCAAGACCAGAGGCCTCTTCTTATCCCATGGGACACAGGGACCTCCAGGGAGCAGGGGCCGTGGGATGTTTGCAAGGGCCACAAAGCTCAGAGCAGCCACCACACAGGCTGCCACAGACAACAGGGGGAGCAGGCACCCAACAAAAAAAAAGGTGTCCTTAAGGTTGTATGCATAAGGTGCAGCAGCTCATCTTCAGTTCCAGGAGGACATGAGTGGCCATAAAGCCAGACCTGCAGCTTACAGAGTCATTTGGGATGAGTCTGTAACGGGAAGGCTCATTTGCCCTGGATGGGGCAGCAGTGCTCTGTGAGAAAGTCTCCTCCACCACTGGGACACCCCAACCAGACCCGGTGGGACCCTTCTCCAGCACCTCAGCTCCTTACCTTTCTTCTGATGCTTATATATTTCCAGCTGCCTCTGCTGCTGCAGTCGCAGGGTGTTGATGATGGCAACAGTCAGCCGCAGAGCTTCCCGGGGGTAGCCGTGGGAGCGCAGGGCGTCCACCCGAGCGCAGGCTGTCGGGACGTGCTCTGCAAGGCAAGGCCATACACGTCGGGTGGCTGAGCACAGGCATTCGGGGGTGTTATTGAGGTGGGGAGAGAATCTGGCAGCAGCAAGCTTCAGGGCATCCTCTTCTCATCTTCCCCACTCCCCAGCTCGCTGCGTTGAAGTCCCGCCTTTCTCCTTGCTCCTGGCAGGGCTGCCCACGGGGAATGCTCACGGCACTGTCACCACGGCCAGCTGGCAGCAGCCATTTCAGTTCCTAAATCCTGACTTCCACCAACCTTACCTAGTGGAAGCGTTTCCAACGCTCCACTGCTGCAGTATGACAGCTCCAAATACAACCCTGCCTCTCCTTTCTCCTAAAGCCTGCATGTTTTAGGGCGATTTCTTTCACTGCTGCTCACCCAAACGCTTCTTACCGTCTCCTGAAACAATTCTCTCAGCTCTCACTACACAGGAGACACATGGGAGGAGGCAGCGAGCACTCAGCTCTGCGCTGGGGGCACTGGCAGATTTTGGCTGACATTTGAACTGCCTCCTTGATGAGTGCATGGAGCGCTCTCTGCAGAGACCCCGTCTCTTCTGCAGCTCTCCTGCCTGGTGTTTTATTATTAGGAACAGTTGCATGAACCCCCCGCAAGACTCACAGTTGCTTAGAAATTCATCTGCTCCTGCTGCTCGCTGCTCACCTGAAATCACAAGCAACTGTGGAGAGGATTATGACTGAGTGAGAAATTAGCAGGAGCAGATGACATGCCATGCTGCATAACAAGCAGCAAAAATCCCATTTTCTTGCAAAATGTCCTACCAAGGGGGAAAAAAAAAAAAAGGCAAACACAGAAGATCTGAAGTTCTAGCAGAGGGATCGTTCTATTCCTGGAAGAGATCAGAGAGCTCTGGAAACGCAGACAGCCACCTCCACAAATGGGGTTTCCATGTCCCAGAGGTCACCAGAAAGGAACAGGAGGAAGGTTTAAGAACAAACACGTCTACAAAAGAGCTTCTTGTTGCTCCCTCTACTCATTTGCTAAGTGGATGAAATATTCAGCTGCGAGCTGCTGCAAGCTGCTGACAAATCATGCTCCTCTCCCAGCACAGGGTCCCTGAAGGGGTGCCAAGAAAGCGAAAGCGCAAAACCCAAAATCAAGGCAACTGCACCAGAAAAACCAGGCGCACAAACCAGCTTGGCCCTAGGGTTCACCAGAGCCCAGGCTGTACCCGGGGAAGGGGAGCTGTGGCCATCGTGACCCTGCTAGATTTACCGAGTCCCAGGAGGCACCAGCGCCACACCACCAGCTACAGCTGCTTGGGGAGAAGACCTGTGGAAAATCCTTCCCAGAGGAGAAATGCCCTCTCCTGCTTCGTCTAAGACAGCACAGGTCAGGGTCTGACCTTCAGTATCTGTATATTCACCTCCCTTGCTGTGGGGATGAGGCAGCCACGCTCCCAGCAGCATGGGGCTTGCTCGGTGCCAGCCTGACAAACCCATTTTGGGGTCAGTCTGAGCCACCTGGAACCCCCCAAGCCCTGTCTCACCCCCTCTCCTCCTGAGACACGTGGCTGTTGAGGGTTTGCAGTTTAGGACGTGGAATTTTTTTCACGTTAGGATGTTGAAGCTTGAACAGATGCGTGGTAACAAAGCTTCTTTGATGCCTCAGGTGGGTCTCCATGAGCACCCTACCCGCCCTGGCCAGCCGAGGGCTGCGGTTTTGGATGCTTACCGAGCCACAGGGGCTGCCCCTGGGAGTTGAAGAGGAGGCTCTCGCCCTCCCGCTGGTAGGACGGGGACACGTAGAAGTCGCTGCTAATGATGCGCTGCAGGTGGCTGTCCTGCCAGTGCAGGTCACAGCCCTCGATGGCCCGGGTGAACACGGTTCGGCGGGGCCTGGCCAGCGAGTCTGCGAAGAGAAAAAAAAAACATCAGCAGGAGGGCTGGGAAGAAGGGGGGCATCATTTTAAACCCCACTGCTTGGCTGCAGCAACTGCCTGTGCTCCTGCTCACAGCTGCTCTGCAACTGAAATGACATTTTCAAAGGTATCGAATGGTAGCGTGCAACCCAAAACAACACGGCTCGTTATGTATTAATGCATTAATGAGGCTCGCGGTGTATTAACGGCAGAAAAAAACAGAGCAGGCTGCTTGCTAGGCTCATGCCCATCCCCGTGGTCCTTCTCCCTCCCTACACGGGGTGTTTGCCCACAAAACAGGGCTGATGGTTTCAACAAATCCGACTGCTGCTTATTGCTCTGCGATGAATCTAGAACTGCCTCTCTGGCTCATCCAGGCTGAAATTTCCGAGAGGCTTTTGTTTTGTGCAGACAGCGCTGCTGGGCAGCAGGTAACTGCTCGCCTCCCGTCTGGGACCTGCGGGGCAAGGAGGAGAATTTCAGCCCGGCCACAACAGGCAGGCAGCGTCGGGAGGAGGAGGAGGGCCGCCTGCAGCCCCCCTGCTATCGCCCCGGCCACGCTGGAAGCAGGAGGGCAAAAAGCAGGTTGCAAAACAGGGAGCCCCCAACACGGCGCAGCGCTGGTCCTGCGATCTGCAAACCGGCTGAGCTCAACGCCTTCGGGAGGGGAAAACAAAGGGCTGTGCTCAGGGCTGAGCCGCCAGGCTGGGTAAACACGCTCTGGAAACGATGGCAACAAGCAATTAGCCCGAGCGCTGCAGGCACCCCGAGGTGGCTAGAAATTAAACAGGTGTTCGTGCGTACGGAACCAAGCCCTCGCCCGCCGGCAGGTTTATTTCAACGGGAAGGATTTGGGGAGCCAGCCCTTATCCCTCACTAACAAAGGAGGCTGGCGAGGTGTTTGCATACCCACCACTAGCAGCCCTAGGACACCTCCGGGCTCTGCTTTCTGCCTGCTCGGGGTGCTCAGCGAGCTGCGATGCCCTCAGCACAGGCGGAGCAAGGCGCTTTGGGAGCAGCCTGCGTGTGTCTGACAGCGTGACCTGCCCCAAATACCGAGCAAGTCCCCGGCAGCGGGGCCGGGAGCACCAGGGAGTCCCAGCCACGAGGGACCTGGAGCGGGGCCAGGTGTAAACCAAGCTGCTCCCGACGGGCGATGTGCACGTGGGATGGGACGGGGCGGCGCAGCGAGCTGCTGGTGGCACCGGGGCAGTTGGCTCCACAGAATGCACCAAGGGCCAGTTAGGGTGCAGCAGATGGAGGCACTGCAAGAGCAGTGGGTTTCAACCCATGGCTATCTCGGGAAAGTGCTTAAACGTGAAGTCTTTTGCAAAGCAAAAATTACTTCGTCTTTTTTTTTCATTTTAGCACTAAAGAATAACCTCACAACTAAGCTGTGCTGGGTATGCTCTGCACTTGAATGGCATTTAACAGCCCTGGCTTGTTGCTTCTCTGCTGCAGTCTGCACCCAAGGCCTGCAGGTGAGACTCGGGAGCCAGGGAAGGGGCTCTGCTCCACCTCCAGCTCCCCACCTTCACATCTCAGGGCTTCAGGGCTCAGCTCCGCACCAATTCAGGCAGCATCGGTTTTCTATAAAACTTCTGCATGCCTGTTCATATAGGTCCAAATTTCCCCACAGTCAACTGGCTTAAAAGGGGCCTTTGGAAGTGATTTTATGCTCAAAACACACGTAACTTCCCCACAGCTGCAGCCCATAACCAAACATTTTCAGGCATCTAAAATCAGTGTCCATAAACAGAACCCTTTTGGTTTTCTCCATCTCCCAGAGACATCACCCGTGGGATGAGAGCAGAAAAACATGGGAAATCAACTCACTGGGTGCTGACACCCTCACAGCCAGCAGCGCCGGGGGCCCCCTGTGTTTCCCCAAGCTCTGCATCAGAACGGGGGTCCCACCTGGCAGCCCTGGGGGCCCCCAAAGCTCCACGCTGCGCTTGGGGCTCGCTCTGCAGGGTTTGGTTTGAGGGGGATCTTTAAAAGCGCTCGGCACGGTGTGGCTCAGCTCCCTGCACAGCCCCGGGTAAGCTTCCCGTTGACGTCAGCGGGAGCAGCTCGGAGCCAGGGCTCAGCGTCCGCTGCAGCCCCGTGCCAGGACCCAGCGAGGTGCTGATTTTCGTCTGCCTGACCGAGGTGCTGAGCACGAGCTGCCTTCCTTTCCCCTCAAACCAAAGAACGTGTCGTTTATGGAAACATGCTTTTTTTTGGGTGAATTTTCACAGCAGCCCGTGGCCACGGGCCTGATTCCCTTTCCCCCAACCTTGACCTCACCTTGGTTGTGGCTGGAGCTCTGCGTGAGCGCGTTGGTGATGTTGGGAAGCTCGTTGCCGTAATTGCCATCTTCCAGGGGACACACGTCCATCTCGCCCCACTTCCGCAGCTGCCGGAGCCAGCAGGATTTCTCCTCCAGCTTGCAGTGGGGGTTCAGCACGACGCACACCCACAGCGCCCCTAAACAAAGCCGAGAGATAAAGGACGTGCCAAGCCGGACCCGTGCGGCAGAGCTCTCCGGCACCACCCGGCCTCTGCCTTTCCGCCGCCACGCTCGTCATGAAAGCCTGCAACATTTCCATCGGCGTCCGTAAACTCATTTCAGCATAATGCACAGACCCAGGAGGGGGATTTAGCCAGCTTTTAAATAAAAGTAAAACTCCTCTGTAATGAAGCTAAATTATAATCTCATGAGATGGGGGACAGTGGGGAGGAGGGAAGAAGAGACCGGCTGTATATGAATTTGTGAGTGCTTCTGTCTGCCAGGACAAATCTAGTGTTTGAACTACACATCAAAGCATGCTTAAAAACATCCTGGCAAGCTGCAGAGTCTGTATCTCTAAAGACTAACCTGATTTTGATCCTACCCACGTTCCCAGCGCTTTAAAGCCCGCTCAGAATGCTATTTCATCTGCCATTGTTCTTCAGGCCATTTGCATTCAACTATTTAAAAAGGAGATTTAGTGTATTTTCTTCCTTTCTTCTTTTTTTCCTCCTCTTCTTTTTTTTAAATCCCCAGTAGCCCCCAGACTGCAGCAGAGGAACCCGGAGCTCGGCTTGATGTCTCGCAGCGAGAGCCCTCCCAGGCGCACGCCCTGCGCATCCCGCAGGCAGGGGTGCCCCTCAGCTCCAGGACCACCGCGGCACCACTGAGCTCCGCCGTGACTCCCAGACGCTGCCCTGCCCTTCCCTCTCCTCAAAGCAGAGCTTTGGTGGTGTTTTGGGGGCGTGTTGGAAAATGAACAGCATCTCGGAGGCCTCCTGCCAGCAGAGCCACAAGCTGGGATGCAGGGAAGGAGCTGGCAGCCGCTGAAGGCTGTACATTAAGCTGCCCGTGGGGCCAAAGCGTTGGGGCTGAAGGGCAGCTGTTGGTTGTACATGGAAAAAAAGACATTATCTTTTGGCTAACGCCAGCACCCTGGGCAGCAAGAGCAGGGAACACAACGAGAGGTGACAACAACTCCATCCCCTACCTCCCCATCACGCCCCCCCAGACCCCAAACACCTCCAAGCTCACGAACAAATTTCACCCCACAAAAATCTCTGCCGATTTTGGCTTTCACCTCCAAGAGCGGAGAGCACAGCTCCGCCTGCCTCCCCCTGCCCGTGCCGCAGGCTGCAGCCTTAAATCGCCGCCGGGGATTCCTCGGGCTCAGTTTTCAGCCCGGGGCGGCCACGGGCGCACGCGGCAGTGACGAGGCTCCGTGCCCCCGCTCCGCCGTGGCCAAGAACGTGATGAGCCCGCTGGATTGTTGGCTCCTGCAGCTCCACGAAGATGTGATCCCAGGGATCCTCATGACTTCGCGGGCTATTTTTGGGAAACTCTCAGAGGCGCCCTTTGACTGCCAAAATACCTTGCCCCTGGGTTCCCCTGTAGCAGGGAAGATGGGGTGGGTAGGTGAGGACAGGGAGGGGAGGGGGATTCGCGTCTGCCTAGATGTGAAGAGTTGTCTGGGGAAGGGAAAAGTTGGGTTTTCTGAGCCCTTTGGCCAAGTGACATCAGCTGACAACACGGCTGACTCCTGTCCCGAGCCGATACGCCGCGCTGGGTCAGACTTTGTGTCTGCTCACACGCTGCAGAAACCTCCATCTGAACTTTCCGACAGCAGAAGGTTAAGTGGGGAACAAAACGGCAGATCACGATTAAGCTAAGCCTCTGAACAAAAATGCTTTTTGATTACAGGGCCGGGTGGAGGAGGGGGGGTCACAAGAGCCTTCCCACCCCGGCGTCCCCAGCTCCGGCCCCAGGGAGGGCAGGCACTCAGATCCTGCGCTGAAGTTTCCAAACCATCAAAGAAATTCTCCCGTTTCCCACAGGGTCGCTCCCCAGCTTAATCTGCTGAAATTCCCCACTGTAAACAAGTGGCCGAGATAAATAAACCCGTCTCCAGGCAGATTAAGGTCAGGCTGCACTTCAGCTGTTTTTTTTTTTTCGTCTATTTTTTGTAATTAGGCTTTAATCGTAAGTACTAATGCGCCGGGGCAAATACTCCCACGCCACGCAGCTCCCTCCCCAGCAGGTCTTTCCCTTGGCTCCCCAGCAGACGGGGCAGTAGATGTTCAGTTGGCAGCAGACACACACATGCAAATGATGCCTTTTTTTTTTTTTTTTTTTTTTAAAAAAAACTCCAAAATCCTGCAAAATCCTTTACATTTTACCCAGTATAAATCCGCAATCTTCTTTAAGGCTGATCTTCTTCCAATCCCACGCAAGTCGGTGATGCAGTCTTTGTTAAAATCGACGATTAATTATTAAACGCTTGCCCAAAATAACGTCCGGGGCCGGCTACAGCAGCTGCCAGGGGGGCTCTTTCCCCTCCTGCCCCTCTCCATTTGGCAACGCTCAGCAGTGCTGGTGCAGGGCAGCTTTGGCACCCCCAAAACAGAGCTGCCCACTTCTCCCCAAGCGTGACGCCGGGCGAGCTGCTCCCTCTGACGTGTGCTGGCCAGCAGCACGTCTCACCTGCTGTCACACCAACCCTGCCTCATCGTGGCCCTGATGTTCCCCGGCCACCGTGCCATCTGCTGATGGGGACGTGCTGTTGCTTCCTCCTGCTTTGCTGACCAAAAAAATGAAGTGCACCGACCCGGTCCTTGCAAGGTTAGGCCAGGACCTGAACCTGACCATTTACCCTTCGGGTGTGCTGGGAAGAGAGGGAGGGCTCTGGGCTTCGCTGTCTGGTTTGAAGGCAGACCAAATCATCCGTAGCTCTGGGCAAACTGCTGCTCTCCAGGCCTGCCTAGACACCCATCCAGCCACATTTCGCAGATGTGTTTGCTTTCTTCCATGTGGAAATTCTGGCGTGGTGGATTTGGCCACCTCTCCGGGATTCTTGCACATCCAACCCTTCCAAATCCTGGAAATATCTTTTTGGCAGGCGAGCAGGGATCGGCTCTGCAGAGCCCGCGTGCTTATTTCCATCCAGGGAACCGCAGGCAGGAGCAAGGCATCCCGTCCTGCCTGGCCGTGCTCACGGCTGCCCCTGGGTTTGTTTGGCACCTGGGCTGTGCTCCTGGATGAGTTCCTGCCATGCTGCCCTGAGACAGCTCCATGGGGGGCTTCTGCCCCCAGCCCACTGCGCAGACAGACCGTGTCGAGGATGTTTTGCAAGCAGCCTGGCAGCCGACTGCTGGTTATCGAGCATTTTGCAGACAAGACCACTTAGGGCGGTGTGATTTCGTGGAGGGGGTCCTCGAGGTGGTCAGAAACCAGCCATTCACCGCTCTGCCGCTCCAGATGCTGATGGCATGGGGAATTAAATTGGCCAACTTCACAAATTCCTGCCCTGAGACCTGCTCCAGTGGCTCGGACCACAGATCCTCCTACCTGGTATCCCGTCTCCTGTGGCAGGGACAGGCACTTAAGGGAAACTGTAAGAGCAGGGCAAATGTGGAGAGATACTTCACCGGGAAAGCCGTCCACCCTCCCACAATCTGTGATTCAAGGACTTCTTGAAAGAGAAGTGCCACCTGTGCTCAGCAGCCCATTTCTCCCCCTCTTTCTAAGTGATTTTCATCCTCCTCCACGCTTTCAGCCTCAGAGGGTCCCAAGGCAGGGAGTTCACAGTGCAGTTTGGTAGGAACACCTTTAGTTTGCCCTCTGCTCACCTCCTGGCAACTTCACGAGCCATTGCTGATTTTACCAGTGTATTACACCTTCCCCAAGCCTCTCCTCCACACCAAAGCCCGTGCAGCCATAGCTCTTCCCCATACAGACGGGGCTCCAGATCTTGGACCATCCAACCTCATCCTTCTTCTAGCTCTACAACGTCCCTTTGGTCCCAGGCCATGAGCCCCTGCCCTTCCACAGCATCTCTCCTGCTACCAGGCTGCAGAACAGCTCAGACTCATGGTGAAACCATGGCACAAGCCAAACTACTCACCCATGATCCCAGATGTCCAGGAGAGCTGGGTAAACTCTACCACACAACCAGCCCCGCTGGGCTCACGTCATCTAAATGCTTTATTCTAATGATATTACGGTGTCAGCCAGCTGAGCTGGTGCCTAAGGTGCTTACCTAGAATTACCCAGAGTTGTATTTCTATTAAAGCCGGGCTCTGCAGTGCCCATCCTTCACCTCTCACCCTGGAAACCTGCACCAGCGCTGGCAGAAATTTGTTAGATGGGACAAGACTTATGCAGCTGCCTTTCCACCTTCCACAGCTGGACTAATCCAGCCCCCAGGATGGCCTCACCAAGGCTTTGGGGCAGCACACCAAACACAGGCGCTGGACAGACAGAAGCCTCATTCCCCCAAAATACAGTCCCCAGAAAAACTGAGCAGCAGGCAGACAGACCAGACAGAGGCCTCATCCCTTCCTCCCTCCGAGGCACAGCAGGGCACAGAGCAAACTTCTGGCACCAGTCAGAGTCTCTGCCCACAGGCTGGCTGAGGATGCAGGGTGAGCTCTGGTAGAGCCCCAAAAGCCCACAGGATGAGGTCTGATGTCCCAGCAGCCCAGGCCACCCCGCTGGTGCTCATGGTGACCCTTACCCAGCTCGTCCCAGAGCTGCCGGCACTTCTCCGTTATGCCCGTTCCCTGCTGCCTCCAGAGGGAGAGCCGAGGGTCGGCCATGAACTGCTCCGTGATCAGCGTCAGCATCCTGGCCCCGTTGGAGTCCCTCATGCGCAGCATCTCCCGGACCTGGGAAGGGCAGAGAGGAGGTTTTTGTGAGACAAACCGTGGTCCCCCAGATGTGTTTAAGACCTGGATGCCAATCCCTGTCTCCCTCACAGTCTGGGTGTCCAGACTACACGTTACGATGCTGCGACCTGGCTGGTTTGAGTCCAGCTGAGCAAAGAGGACCAAGCAATAAGGAACCTGAAAACAAAGTCCTAACGCAAAGAAAGAGTAGAACCCACAGGCTGGTGCCACCTCTCCATGGTCTTGGTAGGGTCTGCAAGTGGCCAGGTTGGATTTCCCTCTGCAGAGCCAATGGGGAGATGGGGGAAAAGCCCCAATTCACGCAGGATCCACTGCGTGGGAGGCAGGGACCTGCCTGGAGAGAGGTTGGGACAACCCAAGGCTGACCCAAAGCCTGGATTACAACCGCCAGCTCAGCGACCGGGCAAGAAGGCACTGGAGCAGAGATTCCCAGCTGTGACGGGCGCTGTGCCAGGGCGGGCAGCGAGCCGCCGGCTACGTGACACGTCGAGCAGAGCGCGGCGAAAAAGAGAGCAGCCAGCTCCTCCTCACCTTGGCAAACATGGAGTTGAGCTGCTTCCCCGAGCCGTAGTACCCTCCCTGAGATAGGAACAGCTTCACCTGCTCTCGGACCTGCTCTTCGTCCAGGTGCCAGCAGTTCTCGTCATCGATGCTGGCTCCAGCAGTGGGGTCAGGAGCACCTGGGGGACAAGGAGGGAGGAAAAAGAGACAATGGGGTTTGTAGCACCAGAGCCAGTTTGCAACAACCAAAATAAAATAAAAAACACAGCTATTTTATCCCTAAAAAACCTTTCCAGATTTCTCAGTGGGGGCTCTGCAGGAGCACTGTGGCTAGAAGATGCTCGGCTCAGCTTTAGCCATCCTCTCCCACCGTCTCCTTCCTGAGCGAGGAAGGGAGCCAGCGTGGGAAGAGCAGAGGGCTGCACGGACAGCCAGGGGAAGCTGTAGTCGTATTTCCAATTAATTCTTAATGATGTCTTCCCCACTTGACTGGGCTCCGGCCAGGGAATGGACATCTCCTCTCCCACCGCTCCCTGCTCCCACGTGGGGTGCCAAGCACGCCCCAGCACTGACCAGGAACTGATTCATGGAAAGGCAGCTCCGGGCTGTCTGCTCAGCAAGGCGACTCTCTCTCCTTAGCTTATAAACAGAAGGACATCAACCCGAGGGGTTTTGCTCCTCCGGCAAAGGCTGAGGATGCCTCCTGACCTGATAAGATCCAGCTATTTGTATTTAACATCCTTTACAAAATTCCTTTAATTTCCGCTAATAATTGTTGCCCAGGAGCAAGCCCCGGGCACTGCCCGCACCGCGCTGACAGGAGAGGATGCTGCTGCTCCCTCTGCAAATAATTTATAGTTGACAGAACAACGTAATTAGGACAGGATCTGAAGCAGCAGAAAGGAGAACACAGCCCCTGGCTGAGCGCAGGGGCTCTCACCCACGGCCCCGTGTTGGGAGGAAGGGAACCAGCACCGCACGCGACCCAGTCGCGCTCCCTGTGCCATCACAAACCGGCACGCTGAGCACCGCTCACCCCGCCTGCAGCGTGTTTCGGTTTTCCGTGCCTCTTCCTTCCCTCCCCCAAGCCCGTCCTTATCTCCGCTCCCCCTCGCAGATAAAGAGCAGACAAGCCAGCGATTATCCCGTATCAGGAACCGATGACTAATCTGTCTGCCACGAGCGCTTATCCCGCACCCATCACCGAGGCTTCCCAGACGCTTGCACTCCTCACATCCCCCTCCGAGCACGCTGCCCTCTCCTCCCAGCTGCGGCTCTCCACATCAGCCAGGTCGCCTCTGTAGGGTCATCTGGCTGCCTCTGTAGGGACCGGGAGGGCACGGATGCCTGGTGACCCATCCCAAAGCTCAGCCCATCCTCGGTCCCTCACCGAGGCCCCCGGGATGGCTCAAAGGAGAGGAAGAGGCGAGGTGCAGGAAGCGGCTGCGTTTTTGCGGGGTTCCCAGGGCTGCCCCAACACGGGCTGCTCGCACGTAAGCACCAGCAGGCAGCGGGGAAAGCGGCGTGCAGCTAAATAAAACCTCCTCCTCCCACACACCACACGGAGCACTTCTCACGTTCGGGCTCTGACCGCAGCCGAATTAGCGAGGCAGCGCCCGCCGCTCCAAACAAAACCCGCGTTGACTCCTACATTTATTTTGCTCTCGTATCACAGCTTCATACGGGGGGGTTGTAACAGCAGATTCCCACACAGGCCACGCAGACGGGCGGCTAATGGGCTGCCCAATTACACCGGGGAGCTGGATAAACATTTAAGAGCAAACAAAGAGGATTTGCGCGGTGTTTAAATATTCATGGCAGGATTCGTCCACTTCCCATTGCCAACGCTCACGCCGTGGTGGCATCGCCAGTGGCATGCCGTGACGTAGCTGACGAGTGATTCCATGTCTCTGCTCCAAACTAGCAGGGAACGGCATGTAAAACAGCCCCAAGCCTGCGTAACACGTCTCTCATATAGCAGCATTCCTGATCCAAAGAGCCTGTTTCAGATGTGCTTGATCTTTGTCCTGCGGGATCCAGATTTAAGGAAACACCAGCATGCGTCTCGAGTGGAAAGAGTGTTTCACAAGCCCATTTACACTGGCTGTAGAAACAGAGATAAAAACGCCATCAATCACCCCAGCGGGGACCCCTCCCTCACCGCGGGCTTGGCGCTTAACTATTTGGCACCCAGGAGAGACCTCGCCGGAGAGGATGTGAAGGCTGAGAAATAAGGACTGGAAAAAAAAAAATAATCCTGGGTGAGAAAACAGAACAAAGCCAGGCACGGAAAACCTAACAGCTCGCTCAGCCAGTAGCTGCTGAAGGTGAGGAGAAGCAAAGCCTCTCCTGGAGCGGAAAGCAGCAGGTTTGGGGGGCTGGGGAGGCGCTGGGACCCTCGTGGCTCGCACCGAGGCACCGGAGCATCCCAGTACCCGCTGCAGGTCTGGAGGAGAAGAGCAAAACGTGCTGGTAAGTGGCCCTGGGCGAGCTCCTGAACCGCGGAACGGTTCACAAAGGCCATCTCATGACTGCACGCAGCGCTGCCAAAAGCCTCCGGGCTGCATCTCCAGCGGTTGGAAAGAAACCAGGAGCGAAGGAAGAGCCACCCAGATCGGAGAGGGAGCGGGGGCAGGATACGGACAAATAAACAAACAACAGAAAACCTCAAAGAGAAAATAACCACGCACCAGAAAGGAAATGAACTCTAGCAAGGGATAAAAATAGCGGCAACGCGAGGGAGTGAGGCACCGACCTCCGCCGAGCCTCCCAAGCCTCCCATCGCATTTTTAAGTGGAGGCAGATTGGAGGGAGCCTCTGGAGGCAGCCTGAAGAGTCAGAGACATCTGACAGCAATTGAGGGAGTGAAACCCTTCGGCTCCAGTGCGTGACCAAAGGAGCTGCTGGCAGCAGTCCCGTGCCCGCCACAGGCACCTCGAGAACCAGGGCGGGCTGTGGTGACGGGGACAAAGATGGCACGGCCACACGATGGCACGTGGACCCCCCTACCGGGATCAGGGCCACCCATTTCTGGGAAACCCTTTGCCAGGCACCACTCTGGAGGGGATTCGGCAACCCCAGAGGCTCTGCAAGGCCTGGGGGAAAACTTGCTTGGCAGAGCCCTTCTCTCGAGCACTCCGGTGGATTATTTTCCCTCGAATTTCTATCAGCTCAGCAACCAGGAAGGCAAATCCTCTGGAGACCTGACCTTCTCCTCCTCCCCAGCAGGAAGGCAGAATTTTGAATGGATTTCCCAGTGCCTTATTCAGCCCTCCAGACACTGTTGTGGGATGACCTGGAAGTTAAAGACCACCCGAGGGCTCGTCAGGCACCAGCTGTGGCTCAGTGTGACGGGACGGGTGGGCAGGTATCTCCTACCCAGCCAGCGTGCTGGGTACAAGAAGCGAGGCTGGACAGCAGGTAAAGGACCCTGAGGGACCAGAGAGGTCAGCTGGCTGTTTGAGCTGACTCTCAGCAAGATTATCCTCGGAGGGAGCTGCCTCGCAGTGCAGAGGTTTTGTGGCTTTTCCCCCTTCTGGCTGGGAAGAGCACAAAAAGCCTTTATGGCTGGGACCGGCTGAGCACCACGGACACCCTGTCATCGGCCGGCATCTCCACGGGGCAGACAGACCGCCCTCACCACATCTCCTGAGGGCAGCAGCTCTCCCCACCGTGCCCAAGCACAGCGAGGATGGTGTGAGCACTGAGACACGAACAGCGGGGCTGGCAGAGCCCCCTCCTTGCGAGGGGGACAAGGTGGCCACCACCAGACGCTCCGCTGGACCCAAGCTGTCCAGCTGCAGGTCCTGGCTGTCCCCAAGCAGCAGCAAGTCACGTTGCCTGGCGTAACGACCACCTTCAGCTTCGCTCCGTGCCGGACAGTCAGGCTGAATGTTTCCACCAGCAGCAGTAAGCGCTCAGCGAGGGGAAACCGAAAGCCTCTGCGGTCTCCCCGTTCGAGCTGCCACTTCAGACGCCGAGCAGCGAGGAGCGAGACACACGAGACGCTGGCTACGAGCGCGCTGCCCTTTGCAGCGATCTGCCGGAGCAGAAACGTGACCTACTTCAGCACACAGAGGTCAAGTGGGAAGCAGGCAGCCCGGCACACCTAGGCTCTCCGCGCTGATTGAGCCCTCAGAGAGCGAGCGAGTGCCTTGGCTGCGCTCCGAGGCCGCGGCGTTACTGGAGAGTTTGCATTTCCTTCTAGGAAGGCGGGCGGGGAGCGCAGCACGCGGCACAGCCTCCTGCAAGGAGCAGAGAGGTCTGAAACCCTAACGCGAGCCCTCCTGAGGACTGCCTGCAATCTCTGCTGTTCAGGCTCTGCAGAGGGGGGAAGAGCAGCCCTATTTTCCAAAGCAGACGTTCCCACTGCACAAGGGACATTCCCGGAGATGCTCCCGAACTGCAGCACTGGCTCCTCCACCACCGACACAGAAGGAGCAGCCCTTTGGTGACCAGATTCAATGCTAACCTGAAGCTGAACAGACCTCTCCTTGGAAGAAATGAAAAAAATAAAATAAAAATTATAGTTTCTGGAGAGGCTGTTCTCGCTTCGCGGTGTAATAACCTCTGTGTGCTGCCGGGCACACACTGGGTTACTGTTTGGGCTGCAGAGGCCAAGAAACACGCACGTAAGCACATAAAGTGCTATTTAAAGCTTACCTTAAAGGATTTCAAAACCCAGCATCGGGGACCCTCCATAAATGCCTGAACTGCAGCTGGGAAGAGCAAAGCGTGGGGGAAGTTTGGATCCCTGACAGCTGGAGCCCCAGCGGAGCTGCCGGATTGCTGTGACACTCAGAGCCCCGCAGCATCTTTTAGCTTCACATCATCTCCATGCCCATCTTCCACATCCTTCCCCGGGATGGGATTGGGCTTTAGGTCTGCTCACAGAGGAGCTCACTCGCTGCTGGGGCTGCCAGACGGGTGTCAGATGGGATGGGCAGCTCCTCCAGTGGGACAGGGCAACGTGCTCAAAACCTCACACCAGAGGGCACGAAGTTGCATGACTCTGAATGGGCAGCGAATTTTGGCTTTGTTTTTTAAAGCCACTTGTAAAAACAAGAGGCAGATACTGAACCGGAGCCAACAGCTGTATCTTTGTAAGAGTCTCAATCACCAAGCCTTTTGCTGACTCTAGAGCAATAAATACTCAGGGCCTTGAAAGCTTTTCTTCAGTCTGCTCAGGAGAACGCAGCCTCAAAGAACGGCACAAACGAGATCTTGCCCAATCTCTACTTCAGTGAATCAGTTCAGGTGGTGAGAGGACCTCGTCAGATTCTTGCTCTTCATTCCTTTCCAACACCCAAAAATGAGGAAATGCCCCCAAACCAGGAATTTCCGAGCACAACCACTCACACAGCAGATGTGGAAGAGACAAAAGCCTCTCCCAAGGTAGAAGCAAGAGGGAGGGGAGGGGAAAACATCTGAGATCAGAGCTGCCATCACCACTAGGATGGAGGTGGACCCCTGGCCCCGCTGCTACATGTGGATGCAACCAGTTCAGATCCTATTTTAGGCTGCATATGGGGCTTTTCATCTTCAGAGCAGCTAAGAGGCATGTGTTAATCCCTGCAACGCCCTTCCGTGGCAGATAAGTGTTTATTATCTCCGCTTTCCAGCTGCAGGGCCAGGCGCGGTGCGGAGCGGTTCGTTACCGGAGGCCCTGGGCAACCTCAGCTCCTGGGCAGGATGCAGCAGGAGCACCGAATGGTGCTGGAAAGGGAGCTCCAGGGGCCTGACCACGTCCCGGTCAGCAGGGCTGGGACAGGCACCAACTCCCAGCTGGTGCCTTCTGGGGGAGGAAGTCAAAAGCATCTTCTAAACACAAAGCCCCATGACACATCCCCTCTGCCGCCTTTGTGAAGTAGGTCAGGACAGCAACGCTCATTTATTATGGGCAAATTAGCACCCACGGAGATTAAAGCTTTATCTCCTGCTGGCTCAGTCACATCTGACTTAGCACCATGCAGGGCTGGGCTGGCACCGCATCACTGTGGGCTAGAGGAGCCACGTCCCCACTGCGCCTCCCAGTCCCCAGTGTCCCAGCATCGTGTCCCCAAAACAACCCTCTGTGCTGGGGAGCAAACCGGCTTCCTTCCTCCATGCCTGGCTTTTCCATGCCCATCTCAGCTGTTCCTCATGTACCACTAGCCTGCTTGCTCTGTTCTTTCTTGCCTGTTGAAGTTGGTGTTTGATGGATAAACATACAAGGAAAAACAGAAGCCAGAATGGGGGCACATGGCCAACACCAAAGTGGTACCAATATTGACACTGTGCAGCAATGAATATGGCAAAACCAAGGCCAGCACCATCACTGTGAAACCCAGCCCCCCAAAAACTGGATTAGCACTGAGCCAGCAAGGTAGGAACAAGAAATTACCATGCACTTGGTTGATTTCCGAGTTGGAGGACAGAATCTCATCAGCCAGCTTCTGGGCAGTGGGCAACACCTCGGTGTGGTGTGCTGTGATCAAATACTGAACAAACTTCTGGAGCTGGTCCCTGTTCATCTGGAAAAGGGTCTCTGAAATGGGAAGACGGAGTTTGACCTGGTCCGGTTTGCGGATCCTGTACAGCGAAAGCGCCACAACATGGGCGCAGTAAAAAATGTCCTTGTTCCCACAGCCACACGTCACGGAGGTGATTTTGCAGCGGTCGAAGCTGATGGCCACCTTGTAGGTCATCTCTGGTTCTGTCGCGGTTGCTGGCTCGGTCACCGTCCCACTGAGGTGGAACCCTGGAGAGGAGAAAGGAGAAGAGGGAAAGATGACATCAGTTTTGTTCTCTCCATGACCACCCATAAAAGCTCTGGAAGGTGGACGTGGCCAGCAAAGGCCACTGCTGCATCTCTGTTTTGAGTAGTGCATCACCCAAGGACAAAATCCCTGCACTGGGGAAGGGATTTTCTCAGTCTCCCTCCTTCCCAAGTACAGCCAACAAGTCGGTTCACCTTGAATTCGCTGACTTCAGCCCAAATAACCCAGACAGACACCCAAGAAGCAACACCCACTGCCAGAGGAACACGTGCGTGTGCGCGCAATGGACTCGAGAGCCGCGCCGCACCATCCTGGCACCCATCCAGTGTCACCCAGAACCCAGCCCACGAGCAAATGTGGCTCGGCACCAGCACGTGCGTGCAGCCAGCCTCTTCGGTGAGTTTATTTAACTGCCAAACCACAGGGGAAGAGCGAAGCCGCTCGGTTCTCATTTGTTTAAGAGTCTCTCAGCCTCTTTCCCTCCTGGGAGCAATCCTCATCCGCGCCTCCCTCTCGCTGAATTCGCACCATAACGCACGTGAGCAAGAGGCAGGGAAAGGCCAAGTTTTCTTCTCTTTGGTGAGGCAGACAACATAAAATTGAACACAGCGCAACTCCAGCTTCATTCCCTCAACCGGGCAGAGCGCTCCAGGGCACGACCACAGCTCTGAGCTCTTCTGCCCAAAGAAGAGAGAAGAGACTGGATGTGCACCAACCTCACGTTGGAACCACGGCTGGGAGAAGACACTCCAGATGCTCCCAGGGAGCCCATCACACAAGCAAGCTACCGAGGAGGTCAAAGACCAGCACTTTGCACCCATCTGCCTCCTCCTCCCCTCTTCCTTTCCTTGGAGGAGGACGAGGCCAAGGAGGTCAATGAGGGTGCCCCCTTTGGCACCCCCATGCTGAGCGCAGCGTGGTGCCTGGTCCCTGCACGGCCCGGCCCTGCTCCCCACAGAGGATGCTCACTTGCCTCCATGCCCCTGGACCCTCGTTAAGCCCAGGTTTGAATAGAGGGCTCTGCAGAGCCTGCCATCCCCCTGGAGAAGGCGGCAGACAGCTGAGAGGCCCACAATTAACGACAGACGAGGAGAGGGGGCGGGGGGGGAGATTAAAATACATTAACTGCATCAAACCCTTGTGTGTTTGCCAGCTCGCACAAAGGCTTTCCGAGACAAATTCTACCAGAGGTTTTTAATAAATGGCATCAAAACCAGCTATTCACTGCCAGTCTCTTTAAAGCCACGCCAAAAACCACATTCAAATCTGATTAAGTGTCAAGGAGGTCTGCTTTCACTTTAGCGCACGGGAGGGGGGGGGGGGGGAGCAGACCTGCTCCTCAACCACCGACCAAAAACCCCCACGTCGCGTGGCCGCAGAGCACCCAACACAGCAGTGCTTAACCTCGGGAGGGCAGGGACGGACGGAGGGACAGACAGACAGACAGACAGCCACGGACGGACGGACAGCCCCGCGCTGCCCTCTCGCTCGCGCAGCCGGCGGCAGTGGAAGCGCCACGGCGGAGGTGCAGCCCTCGGCAGCCACGCCACGTAGATCTCGAGGATAAACCCCGAAGTGTTTATGTTTTACCACTTCTCTGGTCCGCGGCGCTTGGCAGGCTGCGCCGACTCCCTGCCAGCTTCTCCCGAGTTTACTTTCTGAGCAAGTTAAAAAGGATTGGAAATGACGTTCCTGAGCAATGATGTATGTACGTACGTGTACGGACACCCATGCGAGCATAATCACGTGTGGATGAAGCCCTTTAAAGACAAATTGCTGGCCATAAACACTACCTTAAAGAATCACGCCGCCAGGATCGCAGGCCAGACCCCACTTGAGGCCAGCCAGCGTAAGGCTGGAGGAACTCGGCTCGTTTCACCCAACAACCTGCTTCAGACAGGTGGCAGCCTGAAAACCTTTCAACCGTGGTCTGAATCTGGCTTTCCACAAGAGGAAATTCGCCCAAAAACATCAACTCATACTGCTCTGCAGCTCATACACAGCCTTGCCCAGCAGTAGAGGCATGGGATATCCCAAAAAATGAGCTCCCCAAAAAAATGAGCTCCCCAAAAACTGGTCCTCACCATTCGTAGCGTGGGTTTTCGCCTCGTCCAGGACTGCTCAGCGCGCCTGCAGCAGCCAAGTTTATCTGGCACCCGAGCCACAAGCCCGGGGTCAGTTTAGATTTCAGTTGTCGTGGCAGCAGGTCTATTTAAGATAAACTAGAAACTCTACACAAAACATTTATCAAAAGCTTAGTCAGAAATTAAACACGGTGAGGGGGGGAGAGGGGAGCCCGCGGGAACAACAGCGTTATTTGGGAATATTTACATGAGCGCGAGGTCGGCTCGCAGCCGCCACGCTCAGCCCTGATCTCATCTCCATCGGCAGGAGGGGACTGCTCACCCCCGGACGGCTGGGGCAGGACCATTCCTTTAAAGAAAAATAGCTTTTTGGGGCTCCAAAATCCTTTCCTTCCCTTTCAGGGGGTTTAACGGTGTCGCTATCCCAGAGGTGGTGGTTATAGGGTAGGGCTCAGGGTGGTTACTCCATCAGCCATCGAAGCACGCACTTGTGGTCCACACAAACCTAAACACCTCTCCCCGCATCCCCCCTGCACGTTTCCATTTAAGAAGTTCCTACAGCCGAGTGCTTATCTAGGACTTCATCTTCTGTTCCTAGCACGCATCCAGCATAAGCTAACTTGGCGTTTGATTTGCTGCCAGCAAAGTGACAGTGCCAGGGCTCGAATGCCGTGAAAAAAGAAATAATTAAGGATCATCTTTGTAACTACAGCCTCATTACACCGCATCTGAGCCCAGCTTTGTCCCAAGAAAAAAAAAAACTTTGGCTCCTCCCTGCCCCAGAACAGCCTGCCCTACGTCCATCATGGCTGCTTCCCGGTGGATGCCCCTTTGAGCCAGGGTGCACGAGGAGCTGGGTGCTGATAAATCAGCACAAGCCCTGCTCTGAACACGGTCACACACGGTCACACACTGCACCACTCGCCCGTCTCCCTCCTAATTGCCCTTATCCATCAAACCCGGGCCAAACGCCGGAGCAGGGACCTTTTCCTGCCACGGCGGATCTGCCCCCAGAGCCTCTGCTCTGGTGTTGCGGTAGTGTTGCAGGATGTTGTGCCTCTGATTTAAATTAAAACAGGCCCTGGAGATGGCTGCTGGGAGCTTGCGAGCTCCACACCGGTGGCACTTCTAAACTCATTAGCTGGGCAGCATTTTCCCCTTCAGGGCTTATAAACCCCGCGGGCTGGGAGGAGCACGGATCCTCAAAACACCCCTGGGCTCCCAACCCCCTGCGGAGCACCAAGCCTTTAGCAGGAGCTCCAGCACAGGAGGCTCTGCTCTTAAGACAAGGCCTCAACAAAAGTATCTCGAACCAAGATGGAAAAATCTTTGATCTCTAAATCTACTCAAGCAAAAGGAGCTTTGCAAACTCTTCCAGCTCTACAAGAGCAGCCAGAGTCCTTCAGCTATTTGGAAGCCAGGTGTCCACGAGTCACCTGTCAGGAGACCACCAGACCTTCTGGCCCTCCTAGAGCAGTGATAATCCCCAAAAGTAGGATGGAGAAGATGGTTCTGGTTTCAGAGGGCAAGACCGCAGCAGCCAAAACCTCCTCCAAACACACCTGGGTCCTCCAGCAAAAGGCAGGGGTTGGCAAAGCCAGCACGCGAGCTGGTTGCACCAAAACACCCGAGGTTCAGCGACGGGCAGGCTGGAGTCACCGCCGTCACAGATCAACTGATTCTGCTCAGCCTTTCCAAAACAAAGTCACCTACGAGCCTAGTCACAGACCACGGGCGGAAACTGAAACCCCAGAAACAAGCAAAACCCTGGTGTGACCTGGGTTCCTGTAACCACGTCCTCTAGAGCACACCAGCACCCCGAGGAGGATGACGAGGAGCAGCTACACCACCAGACGGGAGCTTGAGAGCTCGGCTCTGCTCCCTCCCAGCAGTTGCTGCTCGCAGCCAGCCCCCAGATTTCACACCGCGGCTCCGGCAGAAGTCACAGTTGTCATTCGCAGAGTTGTGCCTCTTGGAAAAAACGAGCTCGTTCTTCCCAGGCACGGCACGTGCGCTGGCACGGTCCCGCCGGCGAGGCAGCCTTCACGTGAGATCTGCCATCCCCGGGGTGGAACCCAGGACCAGCAGAAGCCAGAAACTACCTGAGCATCTCCATGGGCATCGCTGCACAAGAGAAGTGGGATCATGAATGTATGGATAATGCGGGGAGCGTTCCTTCATGCCACAGGGGCTCCTGCAGGCTTTTCTTGGTCTTGGAGGTCTTTGTAGACACCTTGGAGCAGGTCAAGGAATGGCTCTGCCTAGTGAAAAAGGCAACCACATCCAGTCCTCCGAGCAAGCTGGCTCCAGCCAGACACTTTGGGCTCCATTAGGATCAACAAGAGCAATGTGATCTCCCCTCCTCACTGCTCTCCTTGCCCAGGAACCCGCCTCTCCCCAGGCTGACCCACCTCAGCGCTGTGTTAGCAGCACGACAGGCTGCTGCTCTCTTCCAAACCTGCCCAGAAAGCCTTCACACAAAGGTAATAAATGCACACATTGTACAGCGTGGCCTGGATGGCATCAACTGGGCTCACCCGAGCCCTGGTTTCATCCACCTCAATAAACCAGGAGGCTCCAAGCACCTCTCCCTGCCTTCCTCCCCTCTGCCCACAGGGGATGCCCAGCGGGGACAGCACTGGGAACAGGGGGATGATCAGCTCTGCACCACAGCTTCCCCACCAAGAATCTGCTGTTCTCCAGCCTGCGGGACTGCCAGACACAAAGAGCCCTGAAAAGAAAACAAATGGGAAAGGCTACACAGATATTTATGGGGCTTGGCAGATGCAGACAAGGTAAACCGGGATCTTCAACACGAGTCATATACACTAGGTTACCATGACCCAAATATTTTTAAAATTTCCAAACCACAGCGGAAAGGTATTTTAAACTAAAGCGATTCCAAGCTCCTCGGTGATTAAACGGACTGCAGCTCCAGCTTGTAGTGGAAAAACCATTTGTTTTTCCACTACAAAAACCATTTGTTTTTCCACTGTGTGAAAGCCATAACTAGCAATGAATAATAATTGCTGCACCGAGTGTTATTTATAAGCCATTCTTGGTCACATTTCCGAGCCTTGAAACAGCAGCTTTCCAAATGTGAACTTAAAATCAGTCAATATTTGTAATGTAGACAACACCCATGGGAGGAAGGTGTCTGTGTGCTTACGCGGTAGGAAGCGGAGGTTAGTAAAATCTCCGAAAGCTTTCCAGCTAATAGATCAATTCCTCCAGCCGGCTGATCCCGACAATTGCTCAGTCTCTGACCTTGCAGTTGGAAAGGAGATGGGCTCATGAACTCATTTGCACATGACAATGCTCCGGCAAAGTGAATCATCTGCCTCTGATAGTAATGGAGAGTACTGCTCACTCCAGCCCTCCCAGGCTCCATTCAAACAGCGCAGGGCTGGCCTTTTGTGCTGTAAGTGCAAGAAAGACTCCGCTGAAGATGTGTGCAATTAAACCCACTTTTCTTGTTGCTCTTTTGATTCAGCAGAGCTCAATGAGAGGCACCCCAGGCAGGTGTTGTCACACACAGATAAAATGTGCCTTTTCAGAGCACTGGCAGACAAAAAGAAAGAGGTAAAGGCTGAATCAATTGCAATTTCTCTCTTGCAAAAGAGGGAATCCATGCTTCAAGCGATTCAATGAGGAAAGGGCTCGTATGGATTTGCATGCCCCCCCCCCCTCCGAAGCAATTTCTTTTTGTGACAAATGGATGCCACACGCAAAGGTGCTGCCATCCAGCCAGACCTCCGCGGGGCTGGCGGTGGGGGAACGGGGCAGGACATACATTGGATGGGTCGGGGCCCTCCTCCCTGGCCCCACCACACCTTTCCTGGTCACCACCACCCAAGAAAAGCAACTCTGGCTTGGTGGAGCTAGCGAGGAGAATTAACAAAACCCTCCACAATTAACAAAAGCCCCCCAAGGAGCTCAGCAGAGCAGTAACAAAGGGATGTGGCCGAGATGGGACGGCGCGTCCATCAGGAGCAAATGGGAACCCATGGGCAGAGGATGTGCCGTGCCTCCCCGGGCACCCACAGACCTCGGACACCACCAAAGGTTTACCAGAAATGTTTATGGCTGGGGAGGAAGCGCAGGCTGCAGCTTTAAAGAGAGAAGATGCGAGCGCAGTTGTTTGTGTCGGAGGTAGCCGTAAGCTCCTCTGAGCAGCTGAGTAAGCTGGAGGGACGCTCTCTCTGCCATCTGCTCTGATCCCAGAACACCTCCTGCAAATGAAGAGTCAATCCGCTGGTTTCTATTCCTGTTAACCTCTAATCAGCCACAAGGACCGGCCCCTGCTCTGCTCTTTATCTGAGCCAGCTAATGCGTGAAGTGCACTTCGCTTCCCATCTGTTCCAGCATTAGTAGAGTTAAAGGACAATGCCGTTTCCCTGTCCCAAGCATTCACTTACACAGATGCCCTTGTATTAACTCAATTTCCCAGTGATTTCCATTATTACCCTGACGAGATTTCTGCTGTTTGTTTATCCAGAAGCCTGACACCGAGTTTTTTCTCCCCCCTGCCCAGCTCCGGGGGTGGTGTGACCAAGGCGGGTCCCCAGCAGCCTGGTCCTGCCCCGCGACACTCTGTCCCCAAAAATTCAAGACTGCTCTTATTTTCTCCCTTGCCCCCGAGCGCTCTTTGTTGCCTATTCTAACCCCAAAACACCACTCCCAGCCCCAAAGCTGAGGACGCCCCTCCCTGCATCACCTTCCACATCCTTCCGCTGCCTACCAGCAAACGGGTTTTTAACCTACCCAGCCACACAACCCTCTCTCTGAAGGCGCGCAGTTTGGGGGAAGAAGGAAAAAAAAATACCTCCCATTTTATAGCTCTGACCGATTTCCTCTGCTGATTCACAGCCCTGCAAGGCTGAGCGCTTGTGCTAGCAGCTCAGATCTAATGCAAACCGAGCTGAATGGCATTTGTGCAGCAGCATAAACAATAGAGAAGGCTTGAAGAGAGGAAGAGTTCACCACATCTTTGCTAACGCGTTCCGCCTGCCTAATAACTAGTGGCGAGATGCTGTCAAGTCTCCGCTCGCTGCTGTTACAGCGCGTTTCGTGGCAAGCCTGAATAAAAAGAGCTTGCTTAAAACCAAGAGAAAATTAGAAAGATAAGCGTGCGCAAGAAATTGATGGGCAGAGCTGGTGATTGCAACATCCCTACATCAAGAGAGAAAGAAAACCACATCTCTGCAACGATCCCCCAAGTATCCATCTTCCTGCGTTCACCAAGGGCCACGTCTGAACGCAGAGCGGCGCGGTTCCTTGTCCCAGCCCAGATGCTTTCTCAAAGGAAAAAGGTTATTTTAAAGCATGAAAGGGAAGATCCATGGGGAGCAAATCCTTTTTTCCTGGAGTTTCCGGGCCCGAGCGTCCCATCAATCCAGGCTGCCACCTGGAGCCAGCCCGGCCCCGAGCTGTCACCACCCCGCGTGCCTCAAGGAAACCCCAGCGAGATGCCAAAACTCGCACGCGAGGCTGGGCCCTCCAACTGGGCTCCAACTTCAGCGGAGCCACCCAGATTTCCACCAGCTGAGAAGCTGCCTCCTAGGACATAAAAGGGCTTTTAATGAGGAAATGCCTCTTATCCACCCATGGAAGTGTCGCCGCGATGGAATTGCTGATCTTCGCTGCAGCTGAAAGCGGAGCAGCGCTGTTGCTTCCGTGGCCTTTTTTATGTGGCGATTCCCACCACCCCTTACCCCCACAGAACAAAAATAATCCCCGCCACTTCAGCCAGGCGCCTGCCACGCCAGAACCCTTTTTGAAAAGGCTGCTGCTGTTTGCATTGACGCACCCGCCCCGAGCAGCGGCTCCGCTCCTTTGTTCTACCCTGCAAACCTGGGCTGGCAGGAATTTCCAATCCAGATCCAATTAGCGCAGCGCTTTCACTTTATTACATATATTATCCAACAACTGAATCCGAACCGGCTGCGCGGGGTGCCATGGTAGCAAGCCCAGCAGCTCGGGCGCAGTTTTGCTCGAGGTGCCCCAAAAGGCAGCCTGCTGCTGCTCGGGGAGGCTGAGCTGCAGGGGAAAAGCCTTGGGGTCGGCGACTCGGCCTGAATAAAAATTGAGTTACGTCTCCCTAATCCTGTTAAATCGGTCAGAGTCTCCTTGTACCCATTGTTCTGGCTCCTGGTTTAAGGACTCATCCCTGGGTACCCGCTGGTAGGGAATGAAGTTACTCCAGAGCCAGGGGCATCCTTTCTTCTCTCTCTATTTGCTCCCATTGCTGACCTGCTTTTCCGAGAGGCAGCTGCCCTCCCACATCGGCAACTTCTCCAGGCTTTTTGCTCCCCTCAAGCCCATCCGTGCCTTGGGCTGGGCAGCAGCCTTGGCTTTTGCCTCCAACCAAAAGCAGCTCTGAGTCTGAGATAGGAGGGAGGAGGAGAAAGGCAGGTCTGCCCAGCCCCACAGATGGCAATGTGCTAAGTGGAGACCCGTTAGCATTAAAACCCGCTCTCAAACAAGGTGATGCTCCTCTCGCTGCTGCCAACGCTCCAGGGCATGACAGCTGCCAGGGCTTGAAGGGGGGGAGCCAACTTGGCACCCGGTGCCACGCACAAGGGGCTGGACACCACCAGCTCCCAGTGGTGGGACCTGCCAGACCCAGCACCAACGTGATGCACGGATAAATCCCATTCCCTGCATATTTTGCAACTAAATCTTCCTTCAGAGCAGGCTGTGACCAAAACCAAACCCAAACTCAACTCACCAATATGAAAAAAACAAAGCAAAACCAAGCCCGAGAGCCTTGTGACTTGCTTCGCTCGCACATTTTTGTTCCACAGGACCAGCAGCCAGGCTCACAGCCACCCCCCCGTGAAGCACCAGCATCAAACCAGGGCATCGCGGAGCAATGGAGGGAAATGGCACACAACCCTGATCCTCCCTGAGACACCAGACCTTAAAATAGCAGCTCTACAATTTCTAGGGAAGTTATTAGTTATAATTTTCCTGGCCCTCAGAAGCCTTCTGAGGGAATGAGGCAGCCTAGATTCAGTACAAAAGCCTGCTCCAAATTCTTCCCCCAAAAAAGATACTTTTTCCATTAAAAATAGCTCTTTTTTTTAAAAAAAAAAAAAAAAAGAGAGAGAGAAAAAGGATTATAAAGTCTGACTTTCTAAGTTATTGGCAATGTTGTTAAATGAACATTTTATTTATGAAGCATTTCAATAACGTTTGGGTTAACGGCCTCGGTCTCAATTTGCTGAAAAGGTCGATTAACTTCCTGCAGAAAACTTGGGTTTTAAGCAGAGAGGAGGGCCCTGTGCTGAAACTGCTCCTCCAGAGGGGAAAACTCTTTGCAACTTCACCCCTTCTCCATTCCTGCTCTCCACCACCCAGCCCAAAGCTGGGCACAGACCCAAGTGGGTGCACCCTGGTGGCTCTGTCCCCACTGCTCCTGCTCTTCTTCCCCCATCACTTGTCCCTGCTGGAGGGGGACGAGGCAGCACAAACCTTTTGGGAAGGTGCCTGCCTTCTGGGCAACCAGACACACCACCCCCCTGGGAAGGAGTCATCCCGAGGGGGAAGCTTTGTAGAAAATGAGAAATTTATGGACAACCACAGGAGGGGACAGAACCCACATCTGCATCTGCTGACCTTCTGCATCAGCTTCTGGAGGCAAATGAGGAAGAATTTCACCTTCCCTCCAGCACCAGGTCCTGCTCCTGGATGGAGCCACGCAGCCCAATTGGGTTTGGCCATCCTGCTCCCCCCACACGCCTGTGGCAGATAAGGGCACGCTCTCCTGCCAAGTCTTACAGCCCCAATTCACTGTAAACCCAGCTCTTTCTTTTTTTGCTATTGAGTTTCTCTAAGGAGACCACAGCCAAATATCTTTACATTGTAGAAATATTATTATTCTTAAATGGCTTAGCTCACTTCAGTAGTTTCACCAAAAGTTAGTGGTTTCCATTTTTTTTTCCCCTCCCTAAACCAATAAAGCTTACATTTTTGAGCCTATTAGGGCTGCTCCATATAGGGAAATTAACTAGTCATTGCAGAATAAATTATTCAGCAACCGCTGTTCCAGATCAGCTTCCTCCACAGACATTTTATTCCAGAATAATTTTGGAATACTTTGAAAGTGTATTAATTATTCCGTAAGGATAGGATTTGAATTCTGGCACCGGGAGTCATTCAAATAAGCACTGCCTGATGGTACCCTGCAGTAGCCGTGCTGGTCACTACTCCCTTTATACCATAGCATAAAAACGATGAAGTTTTTCTAGCATCTTTCTCCTTAGCTGGTGCTGGGAGCTTCTCTGCTGCCTCTCCAGCAGGAAGATGGGCACAACCCTGAACAGAGCAATCTCGGAAAAGGAGGTGGGAGGTGGTGGAAAGCATGGGAAGGTTCATGCTGAATTTCAACCTGCAGCAAAAACTGAGTTGAGGGAAAAGCACATGCTTTGGCTGGGGGTGGGGAAATGTTTTTTCAAGCTTTCTTTCAACCCATGAGCTACAAGGTGAGAGTAACAGTCTAGTGAAAAGGCTGCGGGACATTGCATCATGAGGTGAAGTATTCACCACGTGGTGCAGGGAAATGTAGGAAATGGCTTTGCTGCTTGGGATCTCTGCACAGAGCCCAGCTGGAAGGGCCGGCCCAGTGAGCTGCATGGGGACATCCAGCAGGAACGCCCTGTGGATAGGGAACATGTGACAAAATGGGTCCCTGTCCGCTGCTCTCCATAGGGCTCAACACATTTCTAAGGGCAACAGCAGAGTGTCCAGGTACTATTGCTTGTGGGACTAGGTGAGCAGCTAATAGGGACAGGACCACTGCACACAAGGACGTGATGCATTTCCAGTCACCGCATATCTCTAGTGAGCCCACGCAGCTGAGTCCGGGGTCGTGCCTGACGAGCAGTCGGATCCCCTAATGCTGCACAACCAACACCCTCTGTCGAGCAGTCATCATGCTTTAAATGAAACAGCACTTTAAGAAAACAAACCCCTTTGATCGCATTGTTTTCGCATGACCCTTCCTGGAAAGTCAGGAAGGCAGCGGGAGGGCTGCAGAGTTAAGGCTTCCCTGCAGTCACCCTCTTGAAAGGAAGGCGGTTGGGAGACAGATGCCTGCCAAAGATGCTCAGCTCCTCTACATCAGCAGTTTGCATGTCTTTAGGATGCACATCCCCTCCTCAAGCCCTCTCACAAGAAGCAGATTCCTGTGGGGTGATTTTAAGCCCCTTGACGCCACGCTTGCTCCTGGCGGATCCCCACAAACCACCCGTCCTGGTCGCCCACGTTGCCCCCAGCACCTCCCAGCCCTGTGCCAGGAGCCCTGCGCTTTAGAGAGGAGCTCAAAATGGAAAAACTTCCCCAAAGGACCCATGGCAAAGCATGGGCTTGCCTATTTTTCAGGTTCAGGATGCCTCCACGGCTCAGCAGCCTTCGGAAACCCAAACGGCCACAAAAAGTGATAACAAGAGAAACGCGAGCCATCGCCGCCTCGGGTTGGAAGCGGTTCACAGGCTGCCTCTCTACAACTCGTGGTTCTGATTAAAAACTTAACAGATTTTTTGCTGGAAAGACATTGTTATTCAATACACAGGCTAGACTGCAGGCTCCTTCGTTTGCTTTTGGTGCAGTGCAAACATCTAAAATGACACCGCATAATGACAAGATCTGTCATCGGGACGCCTGGTGCTACAATATAGAGAAAGGAGGCGCAGACGCATAACGAAGGAAAGATCCCTTTGCCCTCTCTGGAATTTGTCAAAATTAAAACAAAAGGAAACCTACGCTGCGCAGTTAGCATTAAATCCACGGAACCAAAGGGAAAATTGTGAAGCAAGACATTTCACGGTGGTTTTCTGCCCTGATGTGGCATGAAGTCCTTTTGGTGTTAGAGGCAGAGCCTCAGACTCCCCTAACCACAGATGTGTTTTAGTAATTAAGGCCCTTTCTGAAGGGAAGGGGGAAAGAAGAAAGGGGAAAGGAGCAGAAATCCTGCAGCACCCCAGCGTCGAAGTCCCCCAGCACTGAGCCCCTGCCCCAGCTCCCTTCGAGGGCCGCTCGGACCCGGCCCCCGCCGTGCACACCCCATGGTTATCAGTGGATTTATCTCAATTTGGAATTGGAAGCGACCAAAGGCAGTGAGCTCAGCATCACAGGACAGAAACGAAGTAAAAAGCAAAACCAGATGAGCGGCTCGGGAGCCCAGCTTCTCTCTTCCCTTTGAAAAGGGAAGGCGGTAATTTGAGACAGCACCGTTTAGGGGAGTTTTGCCCACAATCTCCTCAAAGGGCTTTAGGAATTGTCCTGCTCAGCACTACAGGGTGCTCGCAGCTGGGGACACGGGGCTGGCAGGGACACCTCCCACCGAGCACCACAGGGAGGGAGGCACACGGGTGCTGAGCCTCAGGGAGAGGGCGAGGTGCTGGGGTTCGAGAACCACAACCGGGCACATTGGCGAGGTTTTTGGGTCCCTAGATCACTTTTCCAGGCCGAACACAGTGCCTGACTGCAAGCTCCACAGCCGTGACAAGAGGAGAGGACATGGCACTGGGAAAGCCACCACAGGCGGTGGGATCCCACTGGAGAGCAGATCCCTGTAGGCCGGGCCGGTCTCGGCCCGATGGCGCTCGCCATTTTTGCTGCTGTTGCTTAGCGACGAGGCCAGCTCGCTGCACGGAGGCGCCAGGCGTGCTAAATGCCCTCGCACTTTTGTTTTCGCAGGCGAGGAGCAGGCAGGAGATAAAACAAAGAGGCCATTTTCTCCTCCGCGAGGTGCCATCTCGGCAGCTGCGGAAGGATGCGAGCACCCCTCAGGATGCCAGCCCCAGTGCGTGCCATGGAGTGACGACGACTGAAGGATTTGGGGTGAAAAAGGCCCAACGTGTGCTCCCCAACAGCCAGGAGCAGTGAGGATGCTGCAGGCGAGCTGTGGCTCCAGGCCACTGCAGTGAATGAATCCCTACCCTCCCCCTGGGCTAGCACAGCTCCAGCAGGCTCCTGAAGGAAGTCCTGGATGGGTTTCTGGCATAAAAAGAGGGCTGAGACATGCCAGCACCATTCATCTGATGATGATGCTCATCTGGAAGATGCTCAGCTGGGGTCACCTTGCTCAGGGAGGATGTGTCTATCCGGTCATGTCAGGTTTCAGACTTAGCACAAGCTAAAGGAGTGCAGCACCCAGCCAAGAGCCCAAAAGCCCTGAGCCACGCCAGCTAAATCCTTCCCCCGTGCAAACAGCTGCGAGTGTCCTTGCTCGGAGACCTACTTGCAAGACTTCACACCGCATGCTTGTGCGCACAGGGAACTGTCACATTTTACCGGCTGACATCTACGCGCCTGCCTCAACGGCAAACGGTCCCTGCGACAAAGTCTCTGGAGCACACGGGGTTATTTGCCTCCTTTTGGATCTCAATGCAAGCAAAAGAAACCAGGGGCTGCAGGGATCAGTGCCTCCTCACCTGCCTTCATCCAGTTCTCAGGTGTCTCTCGAGTTCCCCCTGCACAGGGGAGGACAGGACCAAGAGGACACATCTGCTCGCAGCCGCCCATCCTTGCTGAGCTGTTTGTTTCTCCCCACTTCCCTTGGGGCATTACACCCAGTATCAATAGCACAGAGCTGCTGCAAAACAGTGCAAAGCTTCAATCTGAGCAAAGCTTCAATCCCAGAGCATGCCCAAGACAACCAGCAGACGCCAAATTAAAACGATTCCAGCCCTCAGCAGCCTCTTTCTCTCTCTCTAAAGAGCAATTGCTATTATTAATTTGCTTCCTCCAGATAAACAAGAAATTTATTAAAATCTGAAATAGACTAGGAGCACATGGGGCAGCAGAGGGACAGGAGGTTGCCACTTGTCTTTAAAAAAATAAATACTTCTACGCTGGATTACACTTTCCACTTGCTGGCTCCCCAGGAGCCAATTTCCGCATCGTGCGTTTCCTCTGCAGGAGATGGAAACGTCACAAGCTCCAGAGGCAGCTCAAGGGCTCGTCCATCTTCGAGAGGAGGACGTTTCAAATTTGGGACCTAACAGGCGAAATGTATATAGAAATAGAAATTTGGTAATAAAAATTAAGTGCATCTCAGCGATGAACACGTCACTGAACACATCTGAAAATGCAGTCCTACAGGCTGCTGTCACAGATCATGATCTTGACATCTTACAGAGGAGGTGTATTTTTTTGCTTAAATCAATTCAGTTCCTTGTTTCAGGAAGCCACTCCATTAAACCTAGAGACGAACTCATCATGGACAAAGAGACCCACACTTGTGGAGAGCTGAAAGCAGATCCTCTCACCCCATCCAGCCAACGAGGTGATCCTTGTAGCAGGTGGAACCACCCAACTGGTGGCATGAAACTTCAGCACAGCTTCCTACATCACCTGTGGTGAGGAGAGATGGTTTGAAGCAGGATGAGCAGTTCCCACCACACTCACAAGATAGGTTTGCAAAGGATCTTATAGTCATGTAATAGCCGCTCCAGCAGCCTTGCTTTCATATATCCCCCGTGTTACTCCAACCGTAAAGAAAGGATTAAAAATGGATGCTGCTAGCACAATGCAAGTTATCAGTCTTATCAGTACGTCGAGCCAAAGCAGAAGCAAATTACACTCACCGTATACTCAGCATTTGTGCGGGTAGGAGTGTTTGGGAGATAAGAGAAGAAAACATGCAGCAGATAATCAGGACACCTAAAATACAAGCGGTGAGTTCACAGTCACGGCTACCTTTGGTCCTGGTGGTTTCCGATAGATCAACCTGCCTTTTAAATGAGTGACAGTACTGAGAAAACCTCTGGACAATCATAATCCCTCTACCCTGCAGAGACATCAAGGATGCAATAAAGCCCTCATCCTCCTGCCTTCTCCTCAGTGGAGGTATGGGAACCCACTGCAGCATCCTCACCATTTCCAATCGCATCACCAGTAAGAAGTTCACCTTTGAAGGCTCCGGACCACCGAGAGATTTCTCTGGATTTAGGCAATTGGTATGAAGTGTGTTGGAGGTGACACCACGAGTCTGAGTAAACTAAACTGAAAAGAAATTCAAGCCAAAAGCACTGCAGGCTGTAAGCTTTACATGATCTTGAAGGCAGAGGCTGCTGAACCCATTACTTCCACTTCAGACATCAATTAAACTCACCTTTAAATTTTCAGCAGCCCGCATCTGTGCTGCCTGGCTATTGAAGCCAGCCAGTAACACTTCTGCACGTTCACTTCGTCTGGTGCCAACAGATCCATCTGCCTCAAATACAGGAGATCTCTTTTTAACACTCAAAAGCTAATGAAAAAAATCCCCTCTGGTGAAAGGACAACAGTGGATCAGAGAAGTTTTATTAGCCCTTAACCATGCAAAGTTGGAAGCTCGTCCCCTGTTTAATTCTAATACTCTGACTCTGTTAAACATTAACTGTATAAATAATCAAATACTTCACATGACAGAGCCATACTTCCAATCTGGGGCCAATAACCCAGAGGGTAATGAAGGGTGTAGTCTTCTGGGCTCAAGGATTTCCAGCGCTCTCCAAACACCAGAACAAAGGCTTTCCCTTCCCCCTCCACAGGCTTCAAAGCAAAAGCTTTGATTCACTCAGCGAGACCACATCAAGCCAGAGCACAGGCATGCGAACCTTACATATCTCATCGCACACCCCCTGCTCCAGAGACACATGTGAAACCACCAGCCATTGTGTGGTCTGAGCTCTGTCAAACCGCCCGGACCCCCTCCAAAAGAAAACCCTCCTCCCCATCCCTGTTTCCACATGGGATGCTCGGGGACAGAGCCTCCCGCTCACCCCCATCCACGTGGAGCGACCTCACCCAGCTTCCACCCACTGTGAGCATGGTCCTCGACACACAGTGCCACCAAGTCTCCACGACGAGCATTTTCCTGGTGAATGGTGCTTGGGTGAGATGGGAACGCGGCTCTCCAAGCGCCTGCGGTCTCACATCCAGCTCGCAGGGGCTGGATGCTCCATGCCACCAAAGCCAGCTGCAGTTTCCATTGCTTTTAACAAGAATCATGGCTCTGAAATTAAGCTCTTGCCTTCCTTGGGCTTCAGTTTCCCCTGAGTACAAAGCTGGCATAACTCCCCTTCTAGGCTTCACATGGGTCTCTTCTTAAGAAGCAGGATGAAATCGGCGTGTTAGGAAATGACCAGCGCCTTTGCTAAACACTATGGAAATAAAGATCTACAGAGAAAAAAAAGCCTATTTGATAGAAGTTAAAAATTAAAAGCTGCATTAAAAATATATCAATCTGATGCCGGCTGTCCCCTTCCTCCAAGGTCAAACAAACTGAGGCGATTTTTTGGAATATGTAATCATCTAATGTCCAGGACTTTGCTGGTTTAGATTGATGCGATCACTTTAATGCTGACTGAAAAGCTTAAAGTGATTTTTGACAATCAAAGTAGCAGGAGCCAAATGGAGAAACATTCGACCCAGAGCTCTGCCTAAAACCGTGCTTTCAATACTTCTGAGCTGACTTTGGAAAATTAGTATTGGCTTTGCCAGAACCCAGGAGAGCAATTCTGCATTAATTATCACTCTCACGCTGCAGACAGACAGACAAAAAATACAATCGCAAGGCTTGTTCAGAACAGGGGATCCAGCACCAGGGCTCAGCACAAACGTTTTCTCCTTCAAGTGTTATTCAACCGCACGGCTCCTGGAGAAAGCCCTGGGCTGTGCCTGCGCCGCCAGGTAAAGCGCAGACTCAGCACAGCCCGCACCACTTCTGTCCATGCTGATGAATTGAGCTTCAGCACGCAGCATCTGAGCCGTACAAAACACGACCTGAGGTCAAGTGTGGGATGCACGGCCCGGTCTTGTGCTACAGTGAACGTGAAACCCTTCTGGAAGTGGCACCAAGTCCTCTGGGATGCTTTCTGGAGCGCCTCTGCTCCTGCTGACAGCCTGTGTGGATGCAACTGCGAGTAGATCAGGCTGGGAGTGGGCTCATCACCTGAGCAGGATGCTCACACAAAGCCCCACACCTTCTAGGAAGTCACGGGACTCCTTCCATCAGCTGTGCTGGGAAGAAGAGGCCCATCTCCAGCACTGCAGATCCAGCTGCTGCTGTCGAGCCCGTCACACCGCCTGTATTCGGTTCATCAGAGCACAGCGGTGGAGTCTGGAGCTGTACCATGCTGGTACAGGGGCCTGTTTCAGCTGCAAGCTTCCCTGCTTCCCCCAGCAGAACCCCGATTTATCTCCTCCTGCTTAATAGGGAGAACACAACGGGGATGTACAAGCACAGAGGCAGGCTCTTGCTTTGTAGAGCATCAGCAGAGAGATGAGGGAAACGTTTTCTCTGGCCAGTCCATCCTTTCCAGTTTGAGGTCAAACAAAAGAAGCAAATTCACCCAAACTGCCTTGTCACCAGGACCACAAAACGTACCAAAGCAGAGCAGTCCTCCAGCTATTGCCTGTTGGATCACTCTCCTTCCCCATGGCAGAGGCGTGGAGAACCCAGGCGAGGCAGAGGGAAGACAAGCGTCCTTCCAAGGGGAACAGCTCCACGCCTCATGTGGCTGATGGAAAAACCCTGCCAGGAGTATTTCCAACGGCAAGAGCTCACAGTGAGGGCTCTGGGGAAGGATCCACATAGGGTTTTTCCTTGCACATACGTGGCTCGGACACGTACCATTGCTCACCTCTGGAGACACAGCGCTCAGATCACAGGCCAGGCGCAAAGAGCCCCAGAGCAGGGGCAAGCAGGCAGCACAACGCCGGGTCTGGCTGAGCTTTGAGCTGTGTCAAGGCACAGGGATGGGGTGGCTGCCTCCTGTGCCCTCATACAGCCACCTGGCACCCCAGGGCTGAGGGGAAAGCCAGGAACTGCAGTAGGGGAAGGGCCGACACAAATCCAGGAGAGCCAAGGGCTCTTCACTAACCACACAGCCAAGGAACCACGTCCAGGGAGCTCCTTTTTGACTTGCGTTTCCTCGTGCTGCAGAAAACTCAGCTCTGATTTTACTCCTGACTTGCAGATCCTGAGGAGGAGGGAAAGAAAAAGCCAGGCCATCTGCTCAGGTCCCTGCAGTGGAGGAGAGGGCTGCACACAGCGATCCCCTCGGCAAAGCCCTGGTGCAACACCGGAGGAGACTTTCAGGTTGACTTGGCTGTTTGATTTCCTTAATGCTGTTTTGGACCCAGATGTTTTATAACAAACGCCACCGAGTGCGTACATGCGAGGAAAGTAACTCAGATTTGAATATCCCTCAGAGCACACTGCTCTTATTAAACACACTCTGCAGAGCTATTCCTCCATGCAGCATTAGACAGTACAAGACGTTCTGGTAGACTACAAAAATTGGCCCATAAAAAATAAACACTTCTGCCTCACTAAGGGCATCTGGAATTGACCCAGAGAGCTTGTCTATTTTCATTGGTAGCATTTTTTGCACAACAGAAGAAAGAATTCAGTTCTGGATTTAGAGCAAACGTTCCTCAAACGCTTACAAGGAATCCTTCCTGAAAACATCGGCGAGCACGCCAGCCACCCAGCTCCCCGGGGAGAACTGGGAGACCGCTGTGCGGTCCCATTTTGTGCAGGCTTTTTCCCCACAAATCCTCCTTTCCCGCTGCCTCTCAGTAAATCACATCCTCGAGCAAATAGACTTGTCCCAAACACAGGGCCCACCCGCTTCCACTCCCACAAGCATCCAAACCCACCGTGGTGCGAACGTGGCAGGAGATGACAGCCAAAGGCAGCGCAGATGCAGCCTTCTATCGTCGTGCTCCTTTGATATGAAACCATGGCTCTGGAAGGAAAACCCATTAACGCCATTTAAACGTGATCCATTGCTACAGTTGCACAGCCTTCTGCTACAATAAATGTCAGCTAATCCTGTCTGCCCTGGCAGCTGAACGCAACAGCAGTGCAAATCCCAAAAGCAGTTTCCTACTTGATTTGTCTGGGGGCAAACGTGAGACCTCCCTTTGCCCACTGCAGTGACCGTGGTTGTTTCTGGACCTTTGGCACATCTGCTGCAGACAGACAGCTCATCCTGCCGTGCTACTGTCACAGGACATCAGCAAGACCACAAGCACGAGGCTTGGGAGAGCTCGCCTGACCCTTTTTGCTCTGCTGAAGAAGTGAACGAGGAGCCCCCGCATCCATCAGCGATCGGGTCCCAGCTGAGCAGACAGGAATAAACAGCTACGAGACAGCAGCGTCTTAAACAGCCTCTTGTCCGGAGACACGTCGCTGGTGACTGCTTTCTCTGGGCTCTTCAAATTCCTGCTTCAAGCCAGGCAGAGCGGAAACAGGAACCATGGGCTCCCCCATACCAGATCCTACCCAGGGACTGCTCTGCTGCCTGTCTGGCTCCTTCCTTCTCAACAAAACACTCCAAAAATGAAGAAAAACAAACTAACGTCATGACACTTTTCACAAGGCAGACTCCTGGCCCTCCAGCCAGGCCCAACTGCAGACGCTACAGAAGTATATTTATTTTAAAGTAACTATTTGAGCTGGAGTTTGAAAGCAGAACAATCCTTTTCCTAAGTGCTTGCGGTTGTTTTAAGAAACGATTTCAGCAACAGCTACATTTCGGGCCCTCTTTAGAGAAACCTGCTGATCTCGGACGCGTGGAGCCAGCATCTCTGCAGACCCACGCTGCAGTGACAGGAACAGCACCCAGCAAAGAGCCTTTCGTTACTCAAGTCGCCCACGGTTAGGAAACACCAGAGCGAGACAAACTGACCTGGTATTACACAACGCCATAGCGTGCCTTTCCCCTGCCCTGGAAGCTCTCTCCTCCTCTTCCTCTTCTGGTGGCTGTCCCAACCCCTTCCCATTTTCTGCCCTTGTCCAGGCCACCTCCAGTTTTGCCCGTGTTCCCTGCTAGCCCTGCTCCTAGCTAGCACAGGACCTGCCCTGGTGCTGCTAGCCCCAGGCTAGCACGAGGGAGTTGCGGGCTGGGGATGGCCAGCGTCCAGTCCTGCCTCCCCGGGGAGCCGTGTGGGAAGGAGCCTTGTCCATTGTGAAGGCACTCTGGTAATTACCAGCTGCTGGAATCAAAACGAGTCTCTGCTGAGCGAATGCAAATTCCAACTCTTCATCGGTTTGGCCACATTTTCAGAGGGATGGCAAAGGCGTCTCACAAAACGGGCATCTCCTCCCCTTGCTCTCGCACTAAGCTTCGCAGCGAGCTCCAAGAAAAGCTCCTCAGACTTCTTCAGCAGGGCGAAACCAACATTTTTTCTCTGGGCTCGCTCCCCAAAATGGCAGGACCATTTTAGACTCATTTTTTTCCCCTCAAATAAAAACAGTCTGAGGCAGACATCCAGCATGGAAATTGAGAGCACGGATGGTTAAAACCCTGACAAAATTACAAGCAAAACTGAAAACAGGGTCTTATCTTGAGAACTGCTGGGCAAATCTTAATAATAGATGGTGCCACCAGCCCCGCCTCCAGTAATCTCATCCCCAGGCAAACTGCTTCCAGACACCCGCTCGGCAGCACGACAGCACCCATTTCAACTCGCTCCTCGCCTGTGCAGACGCTGAAATTGAAACAGACTGACAGCAGGATAATTTAGGGGAAAATTACATTTTCTATATAACTTTCGTACGTGGCTATATTTAGCAGATGGAGAAACAAAGTATATGTATTCAGTAAATATATATTTCTATATCCATAAAATTATAAACACATATGTATGTACCGCAGAGATCTTAAGTCTATTTTAAGATGCTCTTCAGATGTGGACCATTAAAGCCTACAATATAGCTCCTTCACCATTTTATAATAAATATGGAAAACGAATAATCACTTCCCAACTCTTGTAGGTCACGAGAGACCTAGAGATGATCTCGTTCACTTCTGGTTGCCCCCCTTAGTGCCATTTCATGGGGAAATTGGTTTCATATGTGGGCTGACTGCACCTCACAGCATCGTTTTGCCTGCAAACCTAATTTAGCGAGCTGCCGAAACGCTGTAATGTAAGCAAGCATCAGTTCCAGACCTCCGAAATCCATAGGGTCAACACCAGCAATGAATTCCCCGCCTGACAGACTGCTAGCTTTGCAAGAAGAGCAGAACCAGCGTCCCTTCACCTCTGGCGTTCAGGAGGCATTAATCACACTTGCATCGTTCCAGCTATTGGAATTTCTGATCCGAGCTGATTAATTTCCTCCCTGTGCCCGTTTCAGCTGCTCACGAGGTCCAGGATGTGCCTCCGGGGAGGGATGCTGAGCTCCTTTTCCTGATCCCAGCATGGCCAAAGCCAGGAAACGCAACTACTTTCCCTACCTTGCTTCCTCAGACTTCCGTCCCTGGGGAGGGCGCGAGGTTTTAATCAGCACCTGGAACCGTATCTATCAGATATGCTAATGAGGTGCCTTACCTTAACAAACACCCTCAAGAGCAGACTCATCTATCTTAATTGGTAAACGCTTCATTAATAATGCAGCTGAGGAGTCTCAGAGCTAGAAATATAAATAGCAAGTTCTGATGCAAGGGCTTTTTTTGTTCTGTCAGGGCAGATTGGGAAGAAAGGTCTCCTCCGCGCAGCCCCAGCCCTGGCTGCGGACAGAGGAGCCCTTTGCAGGGTGCACAAAAAGCTCCTTTCTGTCTTCGCGGGGCCCGAGTTCAGACCATCCCTTCAGAAAGGCAGGCAGAAAGGCACGCTGGAAGGCGGTCCTGGGCTGGAAGGCACCAAGGAGCACGGGAATCCGTCAAGCAGCATCGCAGAGGTCAATGTGACAACGCTACCGAGACAGTGGCTTCCAGCCCGCTGATCGATTACAGGAAAAGCATTAAAACGCCTGCTCAGTTAAGTCACAAATTCCAGTCCTATGATTAACGCTGCTCTTAGCCAGGGAGCAAAGCAAAGGCTCAAACATCACAACCAGAAGGGACGGCTGAAGAAAAAGGTCTTGTGTGTCTGAGACCATATATCCTGCAGCACGATGACCTCGGGCCTACCACGCTAATCTCCAGCTTTCCATTTTAAGGGCCCTGCCAAAACAAGACAGGGGAGTCTCTGAAACCCAGCACTATTCATGAATTCCAGGGGTGTTGAAATAGTAGACTTGGGTTCTCCTTTTTTTTCCTTGTTCTTATAAATTCATCCTGCAGACAAAAAGCCAGACAATTAGGGATTTTAAGCATTCTCAGTCCAGCTGGAGACTTGATCTTGCTGATCTATTCAAGTTTCTCACAGCGATGACCAGTATTTGTACACAAGACCATTTTTATCATTCTTTTTATAAGGCTCTGCTTATCAGTCCCTTCTGAAACCCAAACGGGTCAAACAAGGGGGTTAAACCTCAACACAGAAGAAGAAATTACCGGGGTTTCTGGAGTTTGGGTACAACAATTGTTGGTGAATCTCTTCATCCTGATGGCATTTGCAGTATTTAAATAAACAAAGTGCTAGATCAAATCCCAGATAAACAGCTTTTGGCAAAATAAATAAATAAATAAATAAATATTGCAAGCAAGGAGATTTCAGCCACTTTTCTTGGGGAAAAACTGCCAAACCAATTTTGTTCCAGATTCCACTATCATGTCCACATCTTAATTTTATCTAAGCAACCCTTCTCTGACCCCAACGCTGACAACTCACAAGTCTCTTTCTCATTATTTATGGCATCTTTCTACAGCAACTGGCTCTTCCAGACAGTCAGAGGCTTCTTTCAGGGTTTTTAATGTGTTCCTAGTACCAGGCTTAGAAAACAAGGCTGCTGTACAAGTCCCGCTCCTACAAAACTTCAGTGTGACTTCAGGTCCTGTGCTTAAAAGTCATTTGGAAATTGCTCCTGGGCACATGTGAAAACTCCTGATCGGAGCAAAAACGCTGGCCAGAGATTATTGCCAAAGGACCAGGCGGAGTCATACCTGGAAACGTTTTTTTTTCCCTAAACCCTGTTCCAAATCCCACTTAGTGCTTGTGGGCTAACAGCAGCAATAAACACTTCGCAAGGTGCTTGCCAAAGGTAAGCAACATACTTTTCTGCACGCCTGAGGAAGGGCAGATGAAGAACACCTCCCAGGCCAGCAGCAGCAAGGCAGGGGCACACAACGCCAAGCCGAGGGCTCTGTGTGGACACGAGCTCCTCGTGCTCCTGCGTGAGGGCAGGCAGAGGGGCTCAGCGCTCCCCATCCCGCCTGGTGCCTCTGGCTGGAAGCTTCTCGTACGAGACAAATGCATCATTGTGCAGGAAGCCTTGCAGCGGGCCAGCCCGGCAGGACATCAAGGACATTGGAAACTGATTTCTCCGGCCAGCCTGAGCTCCCCAGACACTGCCTGTTCCCGCCTCCCACCCCACTGATTAATGGCTCTCTGTGACAGTGGTTAATAGGATCCTCTTTGAAATCCAAATAACTAGCATTAGTGACCTCAGAGCCCTGCCTGCTAGCTGGACGCACTGCCTGCTTTTAATTCTCTTTGTCTCCTGTAGCATCTTCCATACCAAAGCTTGCTTCCCCTGCTGCCTGCCCCTACCCATCCCCAAAAAGCCCCCGTATGGCAGCAGCACCCCAACCTAGCAGATCTCCCCTTCTCTCCACAGACCCCGTGTGGCAACGGACTTCCCCACACAATGCCCAAGCCAAGGAGTCACAGCAAAGCTCCCTGGCACAGGGAATTGCCACCGAGCCTGCCTCAGGGCTGATTCTCAGCAGCCAACAATTTAAAGCCAAAATTCACTGGGCTCCCTTGCTGCTACCACACCTAGCTCAGGAAAAGCCTGTCTGTAAGAGACTAACATTTAGGCAACTGGCTCTGACTACAGAAAATCTCCTTCTTCCCTTTCTTTTTTTTTTTTTTTTTTTAATCCATAACCACCAGCTTTAAAGCTTTAAATCAATATCCCCTCTTGCGATCTGCATTCAGCGAGGAATTATTCACATTGAGAGCTTTAAAAATTAAGCTAAACCCTGCAGGGCCCAGGCCAAACTTAAGTCACAGCAAAGCTTTAAACACTGGATCAGGGACACAGCATGAGCCGTGTCCTGGTCTTAAATGCAAACTAAATGCAGAAAACAAAGCCGACATTGCTCTGTTAAAAGGAAAAGCCATAAACGGTCCATGCTGCGGCTTCTCCCGGGGACACAAGAGACACGGGCCATCCTTCTACCAAGAAAGGTCAGCCAATTCCAACCAAACTTCTCACAAAGGAAAGAAACTAATTGTCCCCGCAAGGGAAAGAGACTCACTGTCACCGTTTGAAGGAGAAAAACGGCATCTGATCCATCCACTGATTCAGAGAGGCGGCGCGTGGTCAAAGCAGGGCAGCGCCGTGTGCTCTGTGGTGGCACCCACGTCCACGGGAACAGCAGGTCCTCAGCACCACTCCGCTGCTGATGCCCGCCACCAGCCTCAGCTGGCCCTGAGCTGGGCAGAACATGCCAGGCACTGAGCAGAGTCCTCAGCATCACTGGGTGGTGCTGGTTTGAAGGGACAATGTAAAAGGAAAAGGGGGAAAAGAAAAAACCCACAACGTAAACCAGCTCCTGTTTGTGCCTTTGAGGAACACAAGGCAGGAAAGGATGGATAAGAAAGCAAGGGCTCATTGATAGGAGAAATTCCCATCTGGGGTGTAACCTGCTCAGTTAGTAGGGACAGACCTCCTGTTCCCCATCTCTGCTCCCACTGCAGGGCCGCAGGCTTGCAAGAACCCCACAAGGAGGCCTCAAACCTACCCCATCGTCCACCTGATGCTGTGACAGCTGCTCTACGGTAGCAAAGGCAGCGAGCTGGATATAAGCAGCCCAGGAAACAACAGCTGCATTTCCACCACCCCCATAGCGGTGTCTGAATGAATGCTCAAAGCTTTCCCCCTCCCCTGCTTGAGGGATGTTCATCTGGACTGCACGGAGCACATCCTCCATCCCGCGGCCACCAGCACAAGGAAAAGCTTGGCTGGGACTACAAGGGCGAAGGAGCTGGAACATGGACCTCCTGTCCCCACATCCTCCCATTGTGCCCTGGCCTCCCGCAGGTACGAAGTGCACAGGGGGCCTCGAGGCTTGAAACCACCCCAGCACAGAGGTCATGCCCCGTGTTCAGCCCTACAAATGCCCACACGCAGCCACTTCCCTGGCTCTGCCACCAGGGTGAATGCCCAGGCCTTAATATTTGTAAAGTCCTTAGGAAATCCTTGGAGGGGAAGAACAGAGTATTATTATGAAATAATAGCTTTTTATTCTGCTCCGTCTGAAAGCAGCGGTTCTTTGTTCGGCCCGGCGCTGTCTAAGCCAAGGGTTAAAACTTAACTCGCTTGGATGTAAGAAGGCCATCCCCTGCGGCGGGGGAGAGGCAGACTTCTGAAGATCTGAAGAACAAGATGTCTTTCTAACCTGTTCGGACTCCAATAAGCAGCTTTAGCTCTAACAATAGGGGGCTGAAAACCCAAATGCCCCAAAGCCTGGAGGCAATCAGCACTGTTTAAGCATCCGCAACTGACATTTCTAACACCACCTGAAACGCGAATTTTCCTTTCTGTTTCAAAGCCTTATTTTCCAATCAGATTACGTGCAGGATAAATACCCTTATACGGTGACAGCAGGCACTGCACAAGAAAATTGGGGATAATGGTAAATGCAAAGATTTACAGATACTTATCTCAGCATCTGCAAGAAGTATTAGCTTTGAATGCGGTGTTCGAACACAACGTCAATCACCAGAACCCAGAGAAACTGCAAACTTGCTTAGTGGAACTCGGCCCTAAAATAAATAATTAAAAGAAATAACAGAACTAGGTCTTTAGAGACCATCTCTCGACTGGGAAGTAGCAGCTGCATGCACAAAATGCCAGGCTGGTCCGGGCTGACAAAGCACAAGCACAGCTGAGCAACCAAGAGGAACGACCCCGGCGCACTGGGAGAGCGCGTAGTGGTCAGAGCTCTCATCGGGGACACGGGACACCCAGCCGAGAGCTGCCAGGAGGGACCCTGCAAGCGACCACCACTTGCAGATGCTGACCTAGGACAAAAGGATGTGCAATCAGGTCTCTAGACCCTATTAAGTCACCTCTGGGAAGAATGCAACAGTCACCAGCTGAAAAATATCCTAGCATTATTAGGAAGATCAACGAAGAGGAGAGATGAGGATGCCTCTTGAACAGTCCAGATTTTCTTACCTCTCAGGGTCCAACATGCACTGGTATCTCTGAAGACGTGTCTGGACCTTCTTCAGCTGGTCAGGCATGCCAGGAAAGTACAGCAAGCTCTTCAACCCACTGACCGTCAGCTCCTTCCCATGGACTTGCTTTCAGCATCGAACATCTTTCACACCCTTGGTGTCAGCCGGGCACGCAACTGATCCTCGAGATAAACAGCCTGACATCTAACAGCAAGACTCGGGCTACGGCCATAGATCACCAACAGAAAAAAGCAAAGCTGTGATTTGAAATCTTATCTGGTTGCTGCAGAAACGCAGCGGAGAAGGTCAACTTTCCATCATTCAGCAAAGAGACTCAGCGCCAGCATATAAAGAAACACTAAAAAATATCACTGTTGAGTTAAGACAACTTTGGGGTTTCTGCTTTGCAGCCAAATATCACTCAGCGGCCATTAAACAGATTTTTTAGCCATCAGTGGAACATTAGAAATTCCATGAATTTGAAGTTTATTATTTCCACGATACAGTTTATATTTTATTATTTTTTTTTAGGATTTATACTCCTTGGCTTCACTATTTCATCTATAAATAAAACCATTTGCTAAGTTGGCTGATACACTGCAGCCCATGACTGGCACATTTATGCAAGTTGGCTGAAAAACAAGACGGTTCAAGGAATCGCCAGAAACACTAAATCCAGTTATTTCAAATCCATTTTGAAACATCTAATAAATCTGCAGGGATCACTTGATATACAGAACTGGCTAAACTCAAGTAGTCGTGCTTCTGCTCAGCATCTCTGACGTTTATGGAGTGGCTGATGTGCGTTTCACAGCTTTCAATCTCAAGTCCTTCACAGTCCATCACAAAAAAAAAAAATCATGTCTCTGGATAGATTTTTGAAAGGAAGCTAAGAAAAGGAAATAGCAAAAGAGAGCCAGCCATGGCAAATGGTAAGGAGACCTACATCCCTGGCTTCCCATTTTGGTGGGATGCACCAGGCAGAAATGGGACAGGGTGTGCAGGGATCTTTGCACTCTGACAGGGCTCCAACGTGTCCTCTGGCACACCCCAACTCAGGCCTAAGTGCTGCTGTCTGCCAGTGACATGTCACCAAGCAGGATGCAGGAGGGCCAGCACAAAGCACAACCCGAAGCCTTTGAACCTTTGTCAAACCCCAGTAAAGCCAGTGCTCCACTTCTCTGATCCAACCATCTCCTGCTTCTTACTGACTGAACTCAGCAAGTGCTGCTTTATCTGCTCCCACATTAGGCATCCCAAGCAATGAGATATCCTGTGTACGCTCAGGGGACTGGTCTCTGCTCCCCCAGATCTCACTGAAGACACTTTTGTCGATAAAAGAAAACACAGCAGCTTCTTGAGAGAGCATAACCGCCCCTTCTGTCAGCTGTACACCTACAATGAATCTATTCCACAGACCCGAGTTGCCCCTGAGGATTGTTCACACTGTCTTTTGTACACTCAAAGCATGCTCTCATCACATGTTATGGCAGCAATGAGTGGGTGCTAGGAGGAGAAAAGCACCAAGTGGGCCAGAGTGCTGCAACTTTGCTTGAAATCAGTATAAATGTGGGCTCATCACAAGCAAAAAGCAGATCTGGAAGCTGCTCTGGTCCACCAACAAGCTCCAGCTGGACAGCGAGCCTGCACACCTACCCTCTGTGTCTACGGGAGTTGGAGAGCTTTAAGCCTCATGAGGCTGGGCCAGCAGCTAATGGTGCCTTGGACTAAATTTGTGCAGCTTCTCAGGTAGATGGAAATGAAAATTCTGAAATCTGCCCAACTCTCAGTGCTCCCCGGTTACTGTGAGGCAAATGATGAAAGATCTGATCACAGAAGGCAAAAATAAAGATATCCAACTTAATGTTTTTTATCATAGCGCTTGTAATCTGTGCCCTGGGAACTACTCGGCAACAGAAAGCAACTCTAGCCTCAGGATACATCAACAGATCTTACACTAGCACACGAGGGACTGACGGCAGCTTTACTTCTCCAGTAAGATGAGCAAGGCAATGGAAAAGGCACAGAAGTCATCTCACCAGAAAAGGGCTGTGTGTGAACCCCCAAGCTACTGATGCAGAGGCTGAATATGCAAAGGTTCCCTTTGCATGATTACTTTCTGAACAAAACCACCTTGCAAAGCTGCTCAGACAGGTCATGATCAGTATTGCAAAAGCAACACAGGCCCTCCAGGAACAAAGCCGAGTTGTGTGGTGCCTTCAGCCACAGGAGAGCAACTTGAGCCCCGGGGAACCTGCAAAACTTTGAGCCTTGATTAGGCCAAGAGAGATGAGAGAGAATAAATCAGAGTACTAATGCAACAGTCACACCAGGGCTTTTACCCCTACTCCAGGAGGCTGCGTGTCAAGGCAGGACTTGATTTTCTTACAGCCACCAGAGCTATCCCTAATTCTGAGGTTTGGTTTGGCGTGTCTGACCTCCAGACCAATTGTTTGGGTATGCTCCGCATAGCTACATGCTGGGGCTTTGGAGCAATAATAATCCTTTCAGGTAAGGGAAACCCAGCTTTCCCTCTGCATCTCCCAAACAGCACTAATAGATAGCTATCAGCAGCCTTATTTCATCCACAGAATCACCACCAAAAAGCACTGATTAACATGTAAAAGTTGGAATTTTTAATTGCTCCACACTAGCTGGTTAAAAGCTGATGAGCCCCCAACAGCACACTGCTATGTAATTCGCTTCCCGGCTGCCCCAAATTCTTAGAGGATAAAGCTGCAGACCAATGTGGCCACACAAAGCACCCAAGGCCTTGCAAGCCAACACTACAAATACCTCTTCTGCCTCTGCTCCTGCCGCTGGGAGCCAAAATGCAATCATTTCCTGCTGCTCCCTGGTGCAATGGCTCAGAAATTGCTGAGTTCGACCTTACTTATCGCTGGATGTAGTGCAGTTCTGTTTTCTAATCCCCTACATCTGCATTTCGTACAGCCCTTTTCTGAGGCTCTTCAGATTTGCGTTACAGTTTATCACCCTGCTCAGGCAGGATGACGCATCTTCAAACTTTCCACTCAAAAGAAGCGCTGAGGGATGAAACCATTCAAAACCCAAGAAGCTGCCTCAGAAAACGGTCCCCACAGAATATGGACAGCAGGATTGTTTTAAAGTCATAAACTTGATGAGACAAGGGATTATCTGTGCTGCTGGAAAGACTCCTTAGTTTCTGGTATCATAACAAAATATTGAACCGTTTGAGAAATTTCCTTCATTTTCCTGAAAGCCATGAAGATGATGAACTAGTGCAAAGCTCTGAGAGGGAAAAAAAACATTTCTGTTCTCCTACCCGGAGAGCAGAAAAAGGCCTTCCAGCACAGACCTAACAGACGGCCCCTTCTCCTCTACCCCAGCTCAGGAAGTCTCTGCCCATCTCCAACTCAGACAACCCTAGAGCAACATAGATCCTACAGGCCCAGCCTGAAGTTTCCTCACTGCCAGCAGTCAGAAAAAGTTTATCGTAGAGTCTAGAAGCTCAAATAGACTTCAGAAGTTTTAAAGTTTCTGGATCCAAATGAGAAGAAAAACAGTCCATCCTGGCAACTATTTTTGGTGCAAAAGCCCAAGAAGAGCCAGACTCTCTGGAAGCCAGTCAACACACATCCCACACAGAACAAGATCTAAGAGCAGAGATGATGCTGCCAGCTGGCTTCGGATGGGGTAGACCTTTATAACCTTCTCCCTCTTGTAAGGCCCTCAGTATCACACCCACCGTTGGGTTCCTGGAGACCCCATCACACATGGGAGAGCATTTGCTTGGATTCACCAAGGCTTTGGGGTCTTCAGGGTCTGCCTGGCACACACACACCAACCCAAACATCAAGGACAAAGGAAGCCTCGCCCTGTCTTTCCATCAGGCCACCCTAACATGCCAACCCCTATTTTTGTGCCTCACCATTGCTTTTTTAGAGAACCTGACCACTTGAAACTTGGACTCCTCTGCCAAATCTCACTGAAATTTGACGTTGGCTTTAGAGCTACCGGGCAGGGAACCTTTCTTAAGGCCACCAGCCTGCAGCCCACTCATCCTCTTCGCCCCCCCAGGCTGCCTCTGATGCAAACCAGCTCCCTGAGCACCACCCCTAGTGCCTCACAGTTCAATGGGGGGCTCTCCACAGGGGCTTGGGCTGTATTTCAAAGACAAAGCATTGCCAGAACAGGAAAACCTTGGATAAAAAAACAAAGGAGCAGCTCTACTGTCTCCATCAGGCCTGCAGGAAGCCAAGGATGCCTCCAAACACACAACTGACAGGGCCCCCCAGCAAGGGCGCTAAGCCGGGAACCACATGGCCTGACAACCCCAACGAGCACACGCTGCCTCCCACATCAGAGAGGAGCCTCCCCTGAGCCTTGAAGGACTATTTGTACACGAGGCTGCATTGAATTAGGGCAGAGATACTGTCATGGCTCCCATTAGGAGTGTATACGTGGCCTCCCCTCATGGGCCTGCCCAGCCTGGATGTTAACACACCAGGCTGCTGCTAGTGCTGAAGGCCACTGCACTGTTGGGGCAGCACCTTCAATGGGAAGGTTTGGGCAAAATAGGCAGAAAAACGGAAAGCAAAGTCTTATTTGGTCCAGCAACAGGCAGAGGGACCCAAGATATTATCCTGGGTCCAACAATCAACCAGTGCTGGGAGCAGAACCCAACGCTTTGCTCTACCAGGGGCCGGTCTGGCACAGTCAATGCTACTGGGCCAAACCTCTGCCTCAGCTGAGCTCATGGAAAATGCCGGCTAACCCAGGGGAGTATCTGTCAGCCTTTTGTGCTTGGTTTATCATCTGGAGAAGGCGGGACCCTCCACAGTGCAGGCACATGCTACAGTCACTCCAATTCCAGAAGGAAACTTCTGCCACTACATGTGCAACCACTTTTGTGCACTCTGCTCTAGTGATGTTCCCACATTCAAGAAAAAAAAAAAAAAAAAAGCATTCCCTTTGATTAGATTAAGTTAGTCATTTTTACTCTAAGAGTCAAGCTAGACTCTGTGACTACCTTAGAAACTATAAAAGCTGGCTTCCTTGGATCTGAATTTGTCTTAAGATCTAAAGGAGGAAGAAAAAAAAAAAAAAAAAGGAGGAACTCTAAGAAGAAAATGCCTTTTGTCCCCTCCTGGTGATTTCTTGCTGTCACCTGGGTTTGACATGCAGACACACAGCACTGCTAGCACCCATGCTGACAGAGAACCTGCTCGCACCAGTGGCAGAAAAACAACCAGGGCAGTCCCGGCCCCCCAGCCCATGCATCTCCTTCCCTGGGTGGTGCAGCACCACCATTTATTACAAATGGTGTCATCAGTGATAACCAAACATGACACCGAGTCACCCCGATTTCACGGGCAGCTCAGTAGCCCTGAAGAAGGGACAGTCATTCCACTGCCTGGGTGAAATACAATCAAATATTTAAATGAACGTTTCTCCTCCAGGTCAGCTTTGCCCTCCTCCTGCCGGCGGCTACTGAGTGGCAAAGCGATCTCCTCGCATTACCGTGACAACCCAAGGATGCGTTACAGCAGCAGCGAAGCTGCTGAATGGCGGAGTTTCGGTACTTGACACGCTACAATAGGATACGTTTGCCTTTTCTCAGAAATGAGAGGCCGACATTGTGAGGCATTTAAAGCCAGACATCCATGCGAGGCCATCACCACACACAGGCTCAAAAAGGCTTTGTCTACCCTTCTAAGAGAAATTTCATAATATGCGAGGGTGAGCAGTCAGCAAAAGACTTGGATCTCTCTACTTATAATCATCTACGGTTTCCTCACAACGGGCCTGAATACATCTTTGATTGGTTATGTACTAGAGGAACTGTCCCCAGCGTGGTGCCAGACATGTGCGGCGCAGGCCTGGGTTGGACTCTTGAGCAGGAAGAAGAACTCAATTCAGCAGCCAGGCTCGAAGAAAAATAATAATAATAATAATAACGTAAAAATGTGGCAATTATTTCATCCCAAATGGTTTCAAGCTATTACTGGTTCAATAAGGGCTTGCCTGGAAATTAAAGGCTAGAGCACTTGCAGTCTGTCCCCCCCTCTCCTGCCCCGCAGCCCAGGCTACGAGCCAATTCCCAGGCTACAGCTCCTTCACCCACGAGGGCATTTCCAGCCCTTCTTCCCCACAACAGCCTCTGCTTCTCACCCCAAAGGGCAGCCTGTCCCTTGGGATGCGGTCGCCTTGAGCATCCCACATGAGAGCACGGCCATCCAGGCGGGCAGGACCCCAGCCCCTGGCCCCCCCGGGGGCACGGAGGGGAGGGGGCTCGGATCCAGCACTCATCCGCCGCACAAGTGGCTTTCCTGTTGTTCTGCGTGAACAAAAGATGAGCGGCACAGTGGGCCCCGAGAAGGGTGCCTTCCCTTTAATGAACGTGATTTCAATCCGAGTGAATATTCATAAAATTACCCCGGCTCTAATTTGTATAAAATGACAGCCTGCAAACCAGGGATGATTGAAGAGGACCAAAATCATTTTGTTTGATTACAATCTCCCCTCCCTCCTCCCCCCCACCTTCATTATCTTTTATGTCTATTTAAACTCTGGACACTGCATATTCATCTCAATCCTCCCTCCATTTCTCCTTCTGTTTGTGGGTTGCTGCTTTTTTCCCCCCCTCCCATCTCTCCTCTTTTCATTGTAATTTTCTTCTTGCTTCTGTTGTGCATTCAGGGATTTGAGGAGGTTTTCTGGGGGTGGGGGTGGACTTCATTTAAAAAAAAAAAAAAAAAAAAGTGTGTTGTCTGGATAGAAAATTACATTTGCATGCTCGAGGGGCCTGAGGGCTTCTCTGTGGGCTTGGCAAAGATCCTACCTCGGAGGGGGGAGGGAGGTGGAAGATGCTGATTTGATTTCCTCCTCTTCCCACCCCTTCCCCCTTTCCTTTCCATATTATAAATGTCTGCCTGATTTTTCTTTTCTTTTTCTGCATGTGCAAACCACTTGAAGAACAATGGCACAGATTAGAGGCCTTCCTTAGGGCTGTTTATGAATGCAGTTGTGGAGTTCAGCAAAGCAGAAACATTACATACAGTAATTGGACATTTAATTACTAATGAAGCTAGCAACTGAGTATTTTTTTTTTCCAAGGGTCTGAAGCAATGTGACAGACCCTCCAACTGCAGGTTTAATTATGGCTGGAGATGGGCTTAATACTCAATCTTACACTCTATTACCCTCTCGAAAGCCCTTCTGCCTTTTATTCATAATTTTTATGCCCCTGCTCCCTCCAAGGAGGGAAACATTGCAACGTTCAGGCCACTGGACAGAATAATGCTTCTGCTGCTTTTCTCAACTGCTGCAAAACCAAAGCTGCCCCAGCGGCCAGCCTTGGGCAGGCTTCCTACAGAGCCAGCTCTTCTAAGAGCACAGAAGGAAGGGACACGCTTTAGTAGCTCAGAAGAATCACAGTCAACCCCTCCTTGCAGGATTATTCCCAATTTTGGTCCTACGTAGTTTTTGATGTCTCAGACAGCACGTTTATGTTCCCTCTTTTAACGTCAAATACTCTGACCATTGTCCCGTAACTTAAAGAGATTTAATTTCCTCTTAGTATTTAGCTTAGGTTTTCTTTTCTTTCTTTCCCCCACCAAGGAACTGTCTTCTCCAAAGCCCAAGGGACAACTGCAAATGAAGGCCTCTGTAGAAGTTTGCATGCTGCATAGGATGAGGAGCAGGCTGCAGGCAGCATGAAAGCAAAAGTTTTTTCCCAGAAACCGAGCCCTCTGGTTTATAACCAGGCATCTGTGGGCTAGTTTCAGGAGGGAGAGGTGAGCAACTAACGGGTCTGGGGGAGAAAACCAAGCTAGGTCCATTTAGATACCTACGGTCCCAGTACTACCACTGACAGCTCATCTCAAAGGATCCCAAAATGACAAGCCAGCTGCACTGGACCCAACTCTCCCCCGTATCATGTCTTTAGCAGAGGCTTACAGCCCCTAGGAGGAAGCAGCGAGAGCTTCTCCCCCTGCTCCTGGCAAGAAGCAGCAGCTTCAGGACTTCCTGAGCTGAAAGTTGCATCTGGGCCATCTGGTTTAATACCACCATCTGACACTGAGATCAGGCTGGAACAGGGCTGATAAGCAAGTTTGGAGCTTTTTGATCTCATTCTGCCCCACTGACTTTCATTCATTGTTGCTCCCACTTCCTCCTTCAGGTGAGGGAAGTGCCAGGCAATCCCACCTCCTTGTGCTGAGTGCTAAGCTCCAGGGAGCAGAACCTCCAGCTTCTGCTGATCAGAAACCTTCTAATTGATTACAGATGAATGCCACGCAGCAAAATTGTTGGATTTTTAAGAGCACAGAGAGCACTTTTGTAAAATGTCATATGCATATCGGGATTTTTCTTTCCTGGTTTTAATGACAAAGTGCAAATTTGGGGAGAAACAGCGAGAGAAGGCAGCATAACAGATGTTAGAAGATGAAAAATGTTCTCAGAGAGTAAGTCATCCATTTCTTCCTCCAGATTTCCCACCATATTCCCCTGCCTCTGTAAAACTGTACGCTCTCAAGGTTCACTCACGCTAATGCTCACTTGTGTTACAGAGCATACAAGCAATGCCTAGATGGACCCAGGCCAGTTTCAAGCAACCCATTCACTCAGCTGATGGTGGGATTCACCTCCGAATTGCTGAGTGTCTAAGCTGGTGGACAAGGCTCCCCTACCCTCAGCTGCAGGAAAATAACACAAACTACATACCCCAAAGGACTGGGTTAACATCGCCTGCAGGCAGCACCGCTTGCTCTCCAGTGACTAACAGAGATCTTCAGAGGACTACGCTGAAAAAAACACCTAACTTTTAGATGGCAGACAGCAGGCAAGAGGAATCCCTCTGAAAGAGCATTTGCTTGTGTAATAGATGCAATTTCCCCCTAGGATTTGCCTTCAAAATGTGGGATTCAGCCAGTAAGCGTATCAAAAGTTCACTGGCACCAATTAGAAGCCCTGCTGCTCTGCCTCCGCCTTGGATCCCAGACAATTCGCCCCTGGCTGTTTTCAGAAGCAGATACCACGCTCCTTGGACTAGGAACAAGAGCCTGCACTGAGCCCCTTTCTAAATTTTGCCCAGTTCCTCAGCTCTGATTAAATTCAGGACCATTCGGATGCCTGTACACAGCCCAGAAGGGCAGTGGGCCTGCCACCACCTGGCCTCTGTTCACCGAGGGAAAAGCTTTGGCAGCCCCCTAAATGCAGGGATCATAAAACCATTTGCAATTAGAGCAATTTGCCTGGCTTGCTGAGAGGGTGCACCCTCTGTCTCACAGCATCTGGGGCTGAGGAATCAAGCTCCCCTCAGCTCTCTCAAACTCATTCCATGGGAGGCCCATTTCTTCTGCTGTCCTTACGCACGGAAGCAACCAAACAAGACCTATGTCTTGTTTGCTGCCCTTACCTCCTGCCAGCTACTTCAGCACATGGCAGCTACCTCACATTTCAAAGGGACGCCAAATTTCATCCAAGGCCAGCTCTGGGAGCACCTCAAGCACCAGCTCGCCAGCAGCTGGGCCTGTCCTCGGGGCGCCAACAATTGCCAGTTGAGTGCTACAGAAATGCTTGTGGCCAGACTCGTCTGCCTTTCTATGTGCCAAAAAACACAACCCATTGACTCATCCCGGCACTTCCACCTTCTCGGAAACCTCCTGGCACCGAGAACATCTCCTCATGGTCACCGAGACCCAAACCTCCCAATAACTATCACTGCCTTCGACCAGCACAGCCCCATGCAGTCCCCTCCATAAGAAATCATATTTTGCCCAAGTGCTTCGCAACTGCTGCTGTCCATCTGAGAGCCCTCAGATGGGGCCTGCTTGTGAGAAAAGGCTGCATGCCCCCCTGCTGAGGTCTGGGCCCCTTCAAGATGTCGCAAGTCAGACACTCAACATTAAATTGCCTTTGAAGACCAGAGAGCCCCTCACCATTCTCCTCCCATGTGTTTTATCTTCTGCACAAGTCAGCTGCTGAGTTTGCAGGAGAAAGATCAAATAACTACAAAAAGAAGTTTTAAGTTGCACACTCACTGCCATTAATCATATTTGCGACATCCTTCCTTGATGCCTTAAAAATGCTTATTTACAGACTGCGGCCAGCCTGCTGCCTACAAACAGTGCCCATCAGGGAAACTTTCTACATAAAGAACACGCCAACAGGTATGAGGAACTTGAAGCCACTTTGAGCCACATCAAACAGGACACATCTGCCTAATAGCTGTCTCTTTTTCAGCTGCCTCATGGTCCAAAGAATCCATCAACTTCCCAGACAATGCCACGTGCCTAGACGGGGATGCTCCAAACACTGTCCAGACCCCACCTGCAGATGAAGTGATGCTGGGCTGGCCAGCATGCATCAAAACCTGTTCAAACAAGAGCAGACATCAGAAAAGAGTCCTTAAGTGAACAAGCCTGCTGGCCAGCACAGCCCCACAGCTCATTGCACCTCATTACATCCAGAGGACAGAAAAAAAGCAGAGCTTGGAAACCCATGCCAAGGGGACCTGCTCTCCAGCAAACACACCATGGTGTTGCTCAACACGAGTGGGCTGGAGGCAGTGGGACCCTTCCTGTCCAGTCCTTGCAGACTGCCAGGTCTGCAGGCGGGACAGTTGTAAGCAACCCCAGGACCCTCAAAAGCCATCTCCTGAGGAGCATCATGGGCAGCACCCTGCACCAAACCGCCCTGATGACCTCTCCCCAGTAAGGCAGTGAGCTCTCCCTTCAAACCCCAGTTGGAGACATCTGCTGCTCGCCAAGAGCCGGCTGTCATGACGGAAGAGCCTGAAACTCCGAAGCTGGACTCTCTTTCAACATCTCTAACTTGCTACAGCTGCTCACTTGAACTGCTAAAAGCCAGCGTAAGCTGATTTGCAAGGAGCCTGTATATGTAAACTGCACCTTTTCTCCAACATAAATAGTACAATCCTGGTTTATAATTTCAGCAGCTTGATGTTTTTTTGGCCAAGAGCAAGTCAAAGGAACTGGAGATGGAAACAGCTTTAGAAAGCCTGGCCAGCCCCACAATACAATCTGAAAAGGTCCCAAAGGGGCGAGGCTCTCAGCTACATGACCACGCAGCAAAACAAGTGCCCCTTCACTGCAGCTCCAACACACACAAAAAACACTTAAATGCCACAAATATCCTAAATCCAGTTCTCCTCCTGGTCAGACCAGGTCTTGAGGTCTGAATTTTTAAGATGAAACGTTCTCCTTCCTGTTTTAATACCTGGGGAAAACAAATAGCAGGTTAGTGTGGAGGGCCTACAACCTCTGCTGCCACCATCCTAGTGCCTCTTCATCTCCTGCCAACCCCAAGCAGTCAGGATGGCCTGGTCAGCGCTGGTGCTGGCCTCATCTGGATGAAGCTCAATGAGCTGCACACTCAAGCACAGATGTGATTTATGCAGAAAAAAACTGCATCTCCTGGAGGACACAGGCATCTGCACACACTACCAACAGTGAGACTCTGCCATGCTGTATGTAAAGCAGCCTTCCAATCCACATACTCTGTGTGCCCTACTGAAGTGATGCTTTTCCTTTGTTCCCTGGTGCAGAAAGCATCCTTTGAGCTAGCTAGATTTCAAAGCTCTCCACTCCTCACTGCAGCCAGAGATAAATGCATTATGATGCAAGGAATTAATAACTTAAGACAACAATTCTGAATTTAATAGAAAATGTTCCTCCCACCTCTCGCTCTGAAGAGGAGGACGGCTGCTAAACCTGTGCAAAACTTGCATTAATTCACCAACTGTTTCCATGGCAGAAACTGGTGATGCAGTGAAGTCAGTGACTTCATTTCCTGAGGACATCAGATCTTGCTCCACATCAAAAGTTTTTTTGTTTTTTTTTTGTTTATTTTACAGTCCACAAAGGGATGCTGAGTTTTAAGCTCCTGTGGCAATCTCTGGGAAGGCACATACCTGATTGGGAATCAGAAAACCAGACCCTTTCTGGATCTGCAGCTTAGTCTTTCACCCCAGCACCAGAACCTAGTGTGATTTGCTGTGGGAGACCAAGACAGAAGTAGCTTGTCAGGAAAATCACCTCCTTGCTCCCCTCAATGCTCTTCAGAAAAAATATGATGCCCTTATCAGCTGCTTCCATAATGAAAGCAACGAAATGCTAATGCAGCTCAGGGAGGAGATGGGCAGAAGTCTCCGAAGAGAAACCTGCCATACACACACAATGCCCATCAGCAAGAGGCAGAGAGATGACAGGCGTTAAACACAACCCAGAAATCCACAGCATTAATTCCAGGGCAAGCGGCGATGAGATGGAGTAGCCATTTTACACACCTGAGCTATCTTCAGCAGCCTGCTGACACTCACTTCCCTCCTCTCCCAACCGTGCAATTTATTTTCATAGTTAATTACAAAGACAGACTGATATCGACCTGCAGAAATCAGGCAGCACCTTAGCTATTTTTGGAACAAAAAGCACAGAACAGAAAGCGATCTCCTTTGATGGGTACAGAAGATACCCAAAATAAATTTTCTTATATGCCTCTCCATAATTTCTTTCCCTTTTGTTTTCATTTAGCATCTTTGATCGTTTTAAAACAAGACCGACTCTCATGAATTCTCTCCTAATTAAACGTTCTAATTAAAATGCATCACACTCCATAAATTCACTCTGGTTTTGAAAGCTGACTTTTAATCTGGAGGGCAAATAAGTCCTATCTCAAAGTTGAAAGAAAAAAAATATCCATCTAAGTCAACGATTAAAAAATAATAAGAATCTATCCCAAGACCTAGCGTGTAAATAGAAACATTCGGCTCCACTTACACTGCAAAGATGACTCTGGAAGGCAACATCAGCTCTTCCCAAGTCTGTACATCATTAGCATAATTGTAGGGTCTATTCTAATACAAATATTTACTCCGATTTCTACTTATGTAAATGCCCAGAAGGCAAGGTGATGTTTCAGGACACTGGTTAAATTGATCGTAGTGATCCGATCTGCCCTGCCTAGCACTTCTCTAGTTCTGCAACGTAAATCCTCACACACACATAAAATTCAGTTACCTAGTTGAAGATCAAGCAGAGGGCACAAAATACTTCTTCAGTAAATCTGTAGTTTCACAAAATTCCACCTCAAGGTGAAAAGTACAAGCTCTGAAGGTCAGAAAGTCTGCCCAACACGAGCATGCCTGTCATCGGGATTGAACATCCCATCTCCTCCCCCAGCAGAGAAGAAAGGATGAGTTTAGCACTACTTCCCACACTAGTCGTTAACCAGGAAGCCTTACGCAATACATGGGTTTCTAGACAGATGCTAAGCATAAAACCTTCAAATTTAAGACCGATTTGTCCAGACGTATGAAACGCTTGGACTGGTACCACCTCCTTTCTGCAGGAGCAAAAGGCCTCCAAGGTATAAAAGTTACTTCAAGGCATTTCATTTGGGAGATGTTTCTTCTACTGCTGGTGCTATGAGGATGCTGCACTGTGCACCTTCTTGTGCTGCATGCTGCAGAGCCCCGCTGGCAGAGCAATCTAGGTGTCCTACCCCAAAATAAGCTCCCGCATGGTTTAAGTCGCATCAGGAGCGGTGGGGTGGCCTGAGACCAGCACCTCACCAGAAGGCATCTTAAGGTCACGTTCAGACAAGTGGAAGAAGAGCCTTTCCCTTGGTTACTCTGTGAAAACATTTCCCTTGTTTGCCGTTAAGATATGTGCTTTCCTTTAGTTTCCTGGACAGAAAAGGGATTAAACAGGCCAGCTTCTGACTTGAGAGCAGACTTGTGCATGTTTGACAACATCCTGACGCGCGGAACGGCGTGGAGCCGTCAAGTGGGATTCTGCCCCGTTTGCCAGTAAACACCAACATATTCTGCAGGAAATTTAGCATCACACACACAGGAAAAGCCTCTCCCTCCGCAAGTGTTTCATTCCAGCATCTAAATTGGCTTGAGGACTTGTCCTCATGGGGACCAAGTCACTGGGAAAGAAGGCATTAGCTGAGCGTTACGACACACGATCTACATCTCTGCAGAACAGCGTGCTTTCTCATAGCCTGAAATAGCTCAGAAATTGATTTTGTATGGATGGGCTTTAGGAAAAAAAGATGATTTATCTGCGTCCAAGACTGGCACATTTCATCCCAAAAAAAGTGTTTCTTTCCCCTCAGAACATTATGGTCACATAATCTAAACGTTACGAAGAGCACTGATTGTAAGGTAAGTAGTCAGTGGCAAACAAGCACTAGTAATTTCTGCTTCCTAATAAAAAAGCTGCTGTGAATTTTATACCAATTCAATGCTTCACCGCAGCTTCACTAGCAGATGAAAATGGGTTTTGAGGGGAAAAAGCCTTACTTTAATCACAGATCTTCAAGATGACAGCTACACTGCAAAAATGAAACACATTCACGAAGCCCCACAGGAAAGATCAATGGTTTTAGGTTTCAGGGAGATTAGACTTTATATTTTTTTAAGTTCTCCAATATGAATTTGGTTTAGACAAAGAAAAAAGTGGGGGAGAAGTGTAATCTATAACACTTGTTCTTTCTGAGTTTGAAAGTCATTTATTATTTTGGAGACACTTCTGCAGCACAATTCCCAAGCAACCAAGAATGTGATTTTTACAGCAGAAGTAACCATTACAAGCAAAAAGCCAAGCTCCTGGCATCCCGATGAGAAATGGAACAACCTGGTATTGGCATGCTTGGAAACAAGGAGCTGATATCTCCCACTTCATCCCCACTACAGGCTTTGCGACCACCAAGAGGCCACTGCTAGCCCCAGCCTGACCCACTGAGGCTCTCTGTGATCCACCCCAGAGAGCTCAGCTCCCCACAACACGCAGCCCTTCATCCCTGCTCGAGACCTGGGGAGGCAACGTGCCACTGACAGACCCCTTCCCCTAGTCATCGGGTGATATTCCTGCTACAAGGACATTGAGGTTCCCCAGTAGCTCTGAGATCTTATATCCAGTAAGATAATAAGTACATCTTGTGTGCTTATCCATCTTGAAGAGAATGTAGTGGCCTAGAGAGACACAATTCAGCTAAAGCACAACAATTTCAGACAAAAAGCCTTGCTTGCACTTCACATGTGCTGAATACCTTCGTCCTCTGTGCATCTTCTGGCTACACTGCCCACATCCTTCCTATTCTGCAAATCCTAAAGGCACTAAGCAACAAAACACAGACATTCCCTCTACTAACCAGCTTGAGCCAACACCAGGGGAAGCTCAAGAGATGACAGCACAACCCCAACTCTTGCCTATTCACAGATCTCTATATGTTTTCTCAGTAGAAATGCAACCCCACACCAAGAACATCAGCTTCCTGACAATGGCAAGAGTTCTCTTAGCATGACTACTTTTGACAATGCTTCTGGGTAATCCTCTAATCATCTCTAGGCCCTCAGACCATAGCCAGAAACCCAGGAGAAGAGACACAAGGATATTGAAGGTAGAAAAGGAAGGAGGGGGGAGAAATATGAATTTGGAAGAAGACAAAATGTAACTACAAAAATGCACATGAAGAAGAAGAAAGCATACTAGTTCCCTGACACATGAACATCAGCAAAATGCATTTGGATTCCTCTGATACCTCCTGCCACTCAATGGCTGAGAGGCCAAGTAAAAGGTACAGCAGAAAGCTGATATTGGAGGCATTTGCAACTTCTTGCCTTGTAACATTCCTGCTGGGTACAGGTTTTGTTTAAGTTAACGTGCCACAGCAGGGATGCACAATTATAGGCGAGATCTCAAAAATAGCAGGAGACTAATACTTCATTTAGCAATTGTATATGCTCTCTTTCTTTATCCAGTGGCACAGAACCTAATTCCACAGTGAAACCCATTAATTACGGATTGCAGGGAGTGGGCTGCCTCCTCATCCCATCTACTCACCGGATGGGGAAGAAAGCAGCTCGGACACAGACACAGAGGCAATGCTCCGTTTGTGCGAATAAATTAATCCCAACAGCACAAACATCCAAATGCCAGAGGGCAGAGTCCACCCCCACACACATACACACTCTTTGGTTGCTGCAATTAATAATACACATCTGAACTTCAAATGAGTATTAAATCAGAAAGGAGACTGGTTTCTACAGCACTCCAAGCCCTGATAACCCCCATTAATTTCAGCACAGCACCCTCCCAGAGCAGCAGGGGACAGAGCTCCACCATGCCCAGCAATTCATCCTTCACAGACAAACACTAAGGAAAGCAAGTGGCTGGGTTCTCCTGTTCCCTAAATCTCCTGATATGCCAGGCAAGCAGGGAAAGCATCAAAACAGATCCTCTTGCAACATGAGGTCATGACTTCAAGAGAGAGGCACAGCAGGGAACTCAAAGACTGATGCCAAAAGGCAGGGAGTCAGAAGGACAAACACTCATAGAGCATTCCCAAACAGATCGAGCTATTCAAAGACATACAGAAGGAAAGAGAGAGAGAGAGAACCCTTAAGAAACACAATCCAGAAAAGCAGAGGACGCTTCTCTGCAGACTGAGTATTCCTCTCCCCTCCCCTTCCCGAGCTGTCCCAGGGAAGCAAGCTCCAGGTTACCTCCCTGAGCACAGGGAGGACCTCTCCTAGCAGACAAAATGGAGAAGAGCTTCTTTATTTCAGCTGCTGTGAAACGTCTGGACGCCAAAGCTGTTTGGAGAAAGGCGTCTCAGCTAGCTAGTCTGTTACTCAGTTAGCAAGGGTGAAACATCAGCTCTGCTTGGCCTTGTAATAGTTTGCTGCCCAGGCATCATCTAATTGTCACTCCAGTTTACGAGCTGAAGATTTGTGTTAAGATAACAGCAGATGAATTTTTGGCAGCGAGTTCAGAGCAGGAGGAGGCCCAGACGTAAAAGAAAACCGATTCAAGTCACCGCCCCTGTCTGAAGTGCCCTCCTGCCCACTGGCAGCTGTGGGTCCAGAGCAATGGGACAGCGCAACAAGGGCTGTTACAGGTCCAAACCCCAAAGATCAAAAGCCTGCCCACTTTGAAATAAATGCATTTGTTTAAAGTGCCAGACAGACCTCACACGCCAATCCCCTTCCAAAGGAATAAAAGCTACTTGAGCACATTGTTTGACTCACCCTGGGGCCAACACAACAGTGAATAGTGCCCTCTTCCTACAGGAAGGAGACTTCTTACCCGGGCTAGAAACATCCTTACCACACCCCAAGCCCCTGACTCCAGCTGCAGACTATAGGGAAAGATAATAAAACGGAGCTGCAGCAGGTCCCTCATGGTTTGTTCAGGTGGAGAAGGCATTCCAGGACCAACCACCTTGAGCCACCTCAGCTGGGATTCATCTCATCCTACTCAGGCTCAAACAAGAAACAGCAGTGCCCTAGCTGCTCCCTGCCTTCCCTTTCCAGTCATAGCACCCCAATGTGCCCACCTCCTTCCTCAGCACAGGGAACCCAGACAGGGACAGGCCTCCAGGCCTCCGCACCTGGGACCCACCATGGACACAATCATCCCCATACACCCCCACCCATTCCCACCCCGCTGCCAAGCTTCCCCAGACCGGGACATTTTGGGGCTCCCCCACCTCATCACCACCCCACAGACCTGCAGAAGGGCACGGCTTGCCGCTCCTCACCCCACAAAAACACGTTGAGCTGTTGCACGGGGTAAGGTTGCAACCGAGAGAAACTTCTGCTTCCACCGCATTTGGAAACAGTAAAGGCATCAGAGTTCAAATTTAGAAATCAAGCAAATCGGACTACTGCCTGTGTTTTAGCTCAAATTAGAATATAAAAAAAAAAGTGACTGTACAGTGTCCTAGCACCCCCACTCCATCCCAAACTTAGCAGTCTTTATTTTTATTTTTTTTTTCTACGCTACGAATTCCAAAGGCAGCTAATTAGCCAAGACTCAGCAAACTCGGGTTAAAAAAAGAAGCTGCCTCGGCTCCGTCAGGGAGGCAGATGGCAGCGGCGCGGTTGAGACGCGCGGCGGGCTGCATCAGCAGTTTCCCCAGCCCGTGGTGTCTGAGCGCGGGGGGACTGCAGATGGAGGCCGCGCGGCCGGCCGGCTGCCAGCGGGCCACCAACAGGTGACTCGCTGGCACGGAGAAGCTTTGCCCAGCTCAAGCCACGCGGCCTGGAGAGGCACCTGATCGGTTTATTAACTTACTGGGTGGTTTTGCACACCGTGGTCCTGGTCCCAAGTGGAGAAATAAATGTGTTGTGACCAGCCTCGGTGTTCCTCATGGTGTTCAGAGCTCCTTGCTTCTTCCACCTTCGGGATCCCTCAGGGGGATGCAGGGAAGAGACAGGGCTACTGCCACTGATGGGTGAGTGAACACATGTAATGGGAAAACCTACGCTAGATACAAAAAGCAGCGAGATGAGCGCTTAGGCAGCCCAGCTGACTCTTCAGAATAATCCCTTAGCCAGCAGGAACCCAGCCAGGTAGATACAATTTAATTAAAATGACGTCAGCTCGTTATGCAGGAGTCGGAGGTCCCTCTGGACACGGTGCCCAGTGGCTCAGATGTGAGCAGAGACTGGGAAAGGTCAAACTTGCTTGGACTCCATCCATACTCCTGCTTCTCTCTCCTCTTGGGTTTAAGCAGGTGCTCGCTTCAGACACTCTCACGTGTGCTCTTCCCAGTGCCCTGAGCTTCTGCTAACACCCCAAGCCATCAGGATACATAGGGGGCAGCACGTCCTGTCCCTCTGGGTCCTGCCCCACTCCTGCAGGACCTCCTTGCACGTCACAGCTGAGAAGGAAGAGCGAGGGCACAGCACCTACAGGGTACTGCACTGCTCTCTGCATGACCAGAATGTTTTACACACGCTGGGAATCACAGCAAAACGGAGATAAAAACCTTAAAAGCAGCTTCATGGCAGCCTTATTACTTCATGTTTGCAAGAGCCAGAGAGTGTTCAAGGGTACCAAGTCCTAAGCCAGAAGAGGCAATACCTAAGACACAGCAAACCAATGCTCACAGGCATTTCTCGAAGGATGACGTGGCTTGAGTCAAGAAAAGGCTTTCTCTGCAGTCTCTTGTACCTCATGACCTTCTCACTAGTTTCCCAGCCAGACAGGTGCAATAAAATGTTTCTAACCTGCAGGAATGTAAGTGCAGATGCCACGTGAAGCTGCTGGATGTATTCAGGAGTTCAGTGCTAGTGAAAAGGTGCAAAATGCAGCAGCCTCAAAGACGCAGGACATAACACAACCCTCCAAAAAACACATCTCTGAGCGGGGGACAACTTCCAGCTGAGAGCAGGAGGGCACCTGTGCCCTCAGGTCCTGCCTTTGCACATTGGCAGGGTCTGGGCTCCTCACCTGTGAGCTTCAATAAGGTCTAAAGGATAATACAGGACCGGCTGCCCTGTAATTAGTATTAAAGCCTCTTCAAAACATCCAGCCTGTGCTCAGGGACTGATCAATAGCAATCAATTCTTGCGCATCAGCAGATTTTGCAAGTGCCTAGCACGCTCCTGAATGAGGCCATTAGCACCTACAATCTCAAACTAATAGCCTGTAATGATGGGATTTTACCTATGTTAATAGCAGGCTGGATGATAAACAGCAATTTCGTTATCAACGTTCATTGGGGTGAGCAGACCTTAATCCTGCCGTGGCAGAGATGACAAGGCAAAGACAATGCTGGCACATTGGGACGTGGGAGATTTAGAGAGATGGTGAAGGAGCAGGTACCTGAAAAACCCAAGTGAAAGAAATAAGAGGAGGCCAGGAAAGATTTATCATACAAAAGCAGTGACTCTAACATGGGCAGCCTGCTCTGCTTTGCCCAGAGGAGCATATGACACAAGAGGGCTATGCAAGCGAGGGAAGCACCTTCCCCAAATCCATCCATCATGGGCACCAGGCAGCCCCACAGGTCCACTCCCAAGGCCAGGCACCCTGCAAGAGTTAAACTGATGCCGGATCCAGCTCCTGCCTCCCGGGCTTAATACGCCCAGAGCTGTAGCAAGGGTGTTAAACTCCTACACTTTCAGTTCAAAGGCAGCTTTGCAGAGCTGAGCAGTCTTAAAATGCACAGCTTTTCCGAAGCGTGACCTTTTCACAAGGTTTCCAATTCAGTCAAGATTTGTTTCCTCCCTCTTCAAGCACAGAACTAATGGTAGTCATGAAACACCTCCTCCACCAGCAGCATGCTGGCAGGCCAGGCTCCCCGCCAGGCTGGAAATGCCACGACCGGTTCCCTTTGGTGATCACAGTGGTGTTTCTGCAAAGGCTGGAGGGCAAACAAAGTCACCTTGCCACCATCAGACAACCAAAGCTGGGGCTGCTGGCCCAAGCCTCCCCACCCCTTGGCATGCCGCAGGCCCAGCAGTGTCCCCATGCCACTCCAGCACCCACAGCAGAGATGCCTGGTGCTTTCAGAAACCTGCTAAAATCCCTAATTGCCCTTCCCAGCAAAGCCCCTGCCTGGCTTAGTGGCGCTGGCAGTAGGTCAGGCTGATGGCTGCACTTGATTTTGAAGGTCTTTTCCAAAATAAACGATTCCATGACTCTAATGATTGGCTCTCTCCTGCTGATATAAGCCTGGGAGACCTTCCCAGCCCCTCTCAATGCTCGCATCTGCAGGTTTCATTGGCTGGCTTTCCTCCATCTTGCTCGCTCTCCAGAAGAAAGAGGAGGAAGAGGAACATTTTAAGGTATTGGCACCAATAAATCTTACAGCACACCAATGAGGAGACACCCTTCTGCCCCAGGGGAAGCAAAACCTTCTCTCACACCCTGCCCGTCCCACCCTTTATCCTCCCCTGCTCACAGTGCCTGGAAATACCCCTTGCCTGTAGGAATGGAAGGTCTCCAGGGCACAGACCCGTTGTCACACACCTGGAAGTGTCATCACATCCCACCTAGCTACACATGAAGCACAAAACAATTTCACCACAGTGTTTCAGACAACTCCCTTTCACGCTTCATCTATTTCCTCGCGCACGAGCTCAAAGTCTCCTAGCTTTTTGCCCCTCTCCCCCCATACACTGCAGGAATGGGGGCACACACTGCTGTGCCCCCAGAGCTGTGCCGTGGCTATGAAGCAGGTGCCTGGTCCCAAGCTGCTCCCAGGGCTCCCAAATCATCACCACAACAGTAAACTGCATGAAGGGAGGGACACAGACCATAGAGGCACCCACGCAGTCCCTATAGCTCAGGGACTTACGTTAACCCAAAATACCCGGCATTAGCCACCTGAACAGGCAGGTCTCACGCTCGCTAGGGCAGCAGTCGAGTGCTGTAGGAACTGCTTTAAGATCCAGGACCTGAGTAAAAGCCCAGCACGATGACGCTGCTGAGAGTCACCAGCACCGACGTGCCAGGTATTTCTGGGCTCGCTGACGGGACACACCACGGTTTCCAAATCCTACAAATTACCGAGGCGCTGTCGTTGACGCAGCCAATGTTTGCAAGAAGCACATCACTTTCATATTGGCGAGGCTTCTCCAAACACAGGGCACAACATCACACGGAGTTTAGAGCCTGGGTTACAAACTTCCCAGAAAAACTCTGGGCCAAACGAGGGGGAACTCCAGCCTTACGTGCAGTTCCCAAACAGAGCGTCAGCCAACCTGCCTTCAGGCATTTTCTCTACCCATTGCGTATTTACTGCATGGGTTTGTTTGGATGTGTTCTGCTCACGACTTGCTCCTTGGAGCAACTCCAAATCTGCCTCCCTCTTAAGTTTTGCTACAATATAGTCATTCAAACTGATTGCAAACATCAGAAGCTATGTTTGATTTCTTTATGCACACTAATTCTAGACTGGGTCACCAAAGTATTTTCATAGTTGTGTCAGCACTGTCTAGACAAACCATTAAAAACAGGATGCAACAATCATCTGAAATGCAACGTCAAGTTCATGCCCAGAGATACTCTCCACAGGGGAAAAAAGAAAAAGGCCAAATCCATCATTACACGGCCCATTCACGCTGTTTGGCCAGAGCTGGCTCGGCTGCCACTTTTTTGTTCAAGAGGACTTTACCGAAGCTCAGCAGAAAAACATATATTTAACTGCAATTTAAAAAAAAAAAAAAAAAAAAAAAAAAAAACATGCTGACATCAACAAGCCCAGAGAACAGCAGGATCTTTTGAAGGGTTTGTCCAGAAGTCGTGAGCCTGCTCTCCATGCTGCCAGATATCCACACCTCGCTACCAGCACCAGACCTTCTACGGGAGAGCAAGCAACTGTGTCACATCACTATGCCCACTATGCCACGAGTCCCAGCTCCAGCTCCAGGCCTGGGCTGCCCCAGGCACTCTTCCTCATAGCCTCTGGTGGGCTCCCATCGCCGCCACCACCACAAAACCCAAAATCTGGGCACCCCCGGAGAGCTGCTTCCCAGCACCGTGCATCAGAAACGCAGCTTCTCGTTTCTCGCCACTTCTCGGCATGGAGCTCTTCCAAAACCCCGAGAGCACCAGCCGTAATCTTGGCAGAAAGGGACGCGCGTATAAAAATCAGCGCTCTGTCAAAACAGGGAAATAATGCGGGAGCTGATCTGTGCACATTAATCCGCTGCAGTCAATGAGGAGACAATTTCCCTGGAGAAAGTCATACATTAAAAGGAAAAAGAAAAAAAAAAAAAAAAGAAAGAAAGGAAAGGAAAGGGGAAAAAAAAAGATTAATGTGACTTTGAAATATCACAAGCACCGTTTATCTTCCTCCTGCCACCACAGGTTTTTGTTCTTGTTGTGTGTGTTGTTTTTTTTTTTTAAATACAAAGAGAGCCTTAAAATTCACTGTGAACACAGCCCGTCTGCCTCAGATGTGCAAACATAGGTGCCTTACAGTAGGACAAAACTACAAATATAGTAGCGCCTGCTCTCTCAGTACCCACCCTTAACATTTTTAATTAATTTAATAAAAAAAAACGTAATTGCTTTTCACTGGCACGGCCCTCTAATTAAACTCAGAGTCGATGTGTGTTCCTCGGAGCTCCTGGTAGCAATGTATTCAGCCACAAAGTTCAGGCCTTGGCTCTTCTGTGTCAGCATCGAAGCAGAACAGTGCTCCCCCATATACATTTAGCGACTGACACAGAGCCCAGGCACTGACCAGGCATTCAAATATGCATTCCCTTTCTAGGGTAGGACTAGAAAAATTTGCCAGAAAAAAGGAAAAGGAAAAAAAAAAACAGTTCAATGTATGTAACACAAAGAAGACATGCTTAAAACTGAGGTGAATTGCATGAACTCAGCCTTTGGCAATTCTGAAACAAATGAGCTCACCATACCATTTATATTCCCATTTTCGTTTTACACATATCCCATAGATCATAAATATACATTAATAACTGTAACACTCAAAGTTTACATTCAGCTGTAACATTTAGGATCAATACTCTTCAAATGACCTTTAATAGTAATGAGCTACCATAACACTGTCTTGAGGACATTAAATTTTTATTAGAAATACTTTATTACAAATGTTCAAACCCGTCTCCATGCACTTTCACACCCATACAAATACACTCCCACTATTCTAATTTTCCTTAACAAAATACAATATTCTTTCACAGTTTTTGAAAAAAAATGTATGCAGTATGGAGGTTTTAGATATTTCATATTTTCAGATATCGGTGCTTTGTTGTCTTTTATTTTTTTAAACCAAAACCCATGAACCAGGGGTTGAAAAAATCATCTGCTTTTCAACGTGATAAATAGGAATTGTTCCCACATGGCTTGAACAGGATGGGACCAGGCTCCTGATCACCACAGGCCCTTAATATGGAGGGGCGGACGTGCTGGCACCCCGGGGATGTTGCAGTCAGCATCCTTTTAAGAACTTGCCTTCACTGAATACTAACACCAGGTTGTCACAAGGGCCCCACCCAAAGGCAGGTTGCACCCCGGTCTCCCAAACCCCTCATTTGGGGTCCCGTTGTGGCAGCCCCCAACCACAGCCCCCATTTCTCCATCAGCTGCCACAGCAGCTCATTAGGGCCCAGGTAGGAGAGGCACCGTCTCTGCGGGCTCGTCTAGGGCTGATCCGCAGCGGGCAATTCCCACTGCTTAATGACCTGAGACCATCCGAGTCGGCAGCAAATGGGAAAGGGAATCTTCTCATTTGTTACCCATCCCCACATCCTGATAAAAAGAATGATTACACTTTTAAGTTCGAACAATTCCCTGCAGTTGTAGCCATGTCATATCTAGATTGTCTAATTTACATGCATATTCATAATCCCTGTGTATTTAATTAAATTCTTCAATCCCTGGAGTGTCTTTCCTAAACAATAGTAATTTATCTTGCACAGATAAGGGTGCCCTCGATTTATTCCACTCTGTAGCTAACAGCATTTCCTTCTGATCAAGGGTAGGAAGCAAAACTCGAACAGAGGGAATCTTTAAATATACTTAAATTGCAAGATTAGCTTGCTTTTCTTTCTTTTTCTCTCACCCTAAGTTACCCTTTTAAATGATAAATACATTCTCCTGAGCTCCGAGGAAAACCTTTCACCCAATGTCCTGATAACAGCTGCATGCCCCAAACGCAAGAACGCATTTATCCAGCATGGTCCACAGGACATCCTCAGCACACACCTTTCACCGCAGGCTGCAAACTCATCCATCACAGCCCATAGCAAATGAATCCTACAGCAAAATGTCACAGGAGGAGCTCCAGGAGGACCAAGCCCTTCATCTTGCCAGCAACCATCCCAAGGCCCTACAATAGGGACACTGGCCCTTGTGGGGCTGTTACTTGACCGATGGCCTCGGTCATCGCAGAGATAGACAGAAGGCACCAAAGAGACGCCTCCTCCTCCAGAACATTAACCCCGTTCAAATATTAGCACGAGGAATTTAACTCTGCTAAATATTTTAACACTTTTCTAATTGCAGTCAAAGTCAAACTGCTGAGAACATCACGATGAGGAAAGGAAAAGAAAAAAAAAAATCTGATGTTGCAACACTTTTTTTTTTATTATTATTATTATTACACAGCTCTCCACCCCCTCGCCCAGAACAGCACCGATGCTGGGTGGAGGAGTACTGGTTTCCTCAAAAGCCCGAGGCCACCAGAGCCCCGCTCTGCTCCACCACCGCATTGCAGCCGTGGCCTAACAACTGCAGCCCTGCACAGCTGCTTCTGGCTGACTCAACGAGGAGTCACCATCCTTTAAATCGGGTTGCTTTCCCCCCCAGTGCGACAACCCTTTCCCAGAAGTAACGGGCAAGCCACGCTGTCCCAAAAAAGCTGGCCCACAGAGAGCGTCCCATCCGAAGGTGCTGTCCTCCACCGGTAACGCTGAGCCTGCCCACTGACACAGCCTACAGCTGCCAAATCCTCTTCCCCAGGAATTCGTAGCTGGATTCAGACATTCCCAGCCTGTTACTTATTCTAATGCTTTCAGCCCTCTGGAGTACAGGGACATCCTGTCTTAAACCTGCCGAGGCTCATGCCAAGAGGACATCTGCTTGGAAGGCAGCCTCCGGCCAGGAGGGCTGCATTCCCGTCCCTGCAAGAGCCCAAACATGCCCTTGCACCCACAAAGCTCAGCCAGCTCTCAGCAGGGCCAGCAGCAAGGCAAGCCACCCAGGCAAACCACAGTTCCCGTTCCCACTTCAGAAGCCCTGCAGGGTTTTTAGACCTTGGAAACATTTCTTCCTACTCAGGGCATTTTTAGGTTAATGGTTCATCAAACCTCACAGTCCAGGAAGCCTCAGAGTGGCTGACCAGTGTGTGGGTGTGGGGACGGGTGGAGAGAAAAAAAAAAAAAACAACCTCAGACATCGGCGCTTCCCACAGGACTTGAACCACAGGCTCTGTGCTAAGCCAGGAGCCACCAGAAACGAGCCAAAAACCAGGCAGACGGGCAGCGCCGAGAGGGAAAACCTCACTACTGCTTTGTGTCTCTTCCAGATACGGTGAGCACAGACAGCAAACGATCACTCAGCAAAAGCATCGGTCTCATTTTCAGGATGTTCTCCAAAAGGCAGCATTTCCATGCGAGAAGCAGCCGTGCCTGCTAAGCCCTTCTGCAAATCCTCATGGGTTTGCTGCCAAGCTGGACCAGCAGCGATGGGAGAAGACAGTGATGCCTGCAGAGGGAACACTCGACATTTGACCTCTCCATTTGCCCAGGTCCTTCTTTCCTAAGCTTTATTTTAAAGTGCATTATTCAAGTGCAAAAGCATTGCTCATTTCAGGAAAAGCCCTCCAAATCCAGCTCACTTTACTTGTAAATTATTCCCACTCCTTCCACGTCATCCCAGCAACAATGGTCAAGTGGTGACCAGAAACCAGCTTTCCATGTTTTTCCCATATAACAAGTAACTCCCAAACTGCAAAGCAAATTTCTGTTCCCAATACACCTCACCTGCATCGGAACAGCCTGGCCTTGCCGATCGCTCTAAAACAACAGAAAGCAAGGGCACAGGCTGCTGTTTGCCTTCCGTTTGCTGTGATGGTTTAGGAACCCACTGTCCTCATGCTGCAGAGGGCTTTGAGGTTTTTAACAGTGAAAAAAGCCTGAGAACAGTGCTCTGAAATTAGCAACCTCATAAACCAGCATCGGAATTTGCTCCTAGATCTCAAAACATCGGCTGCCAGCAAGGACACCTGAAGGGGGTTAGTTGAAGAACGTGACTTTTATCCAGCGGGACAGTCTGTGCACACCAAATGAAACTCACAGGATAGGGAAGGCAATGCACATTTCCATGCCATCTAGTGGGTTCTGAAAAAGAGCCATGGGACTAAGCTACACTCCACACCATTTCAGAGGGCATAGCTTAAACAGCACGCCAAACCCCACTGCTTCTTCTTGGGCATCCTCACAAGCATCTGCTTCACACCTGTCATGGACAAGTAATATATTTTCCACAGTGGGGAGCAAACGAAGAGGAGCAGCACACCAGAAACCACCAAGCTCCCCATCACGTTTGGTCACACATCAGTCTGCTTTTCTCCATAACCTTCAAAAAAAAAAAATTGCTTTATGGTCCAGCATCATCACAAAGCCAAAGGGGCAGAAGAACACACGTTGCCATGCCACTCACCACCTTCCACAGCAGGTGTCCCCTTAAAAAAGGGGCTCTCCTCTGCCATCCTCCAGTCTTTAGGAGTTATCTCCCAACCCAACAGGTCGAGGAACACAGGAGAAGCCACCACGTGAGTGATGGCTGGGGACCATGCCAGGCGCTGGAGACCTTTGAGTGCAGAGTTACAGGGAGGGGGCACAGCACTGCACTGCAGCTTCAACCAAATCAGCTCCTCGCAATCAGCACTTGGCAACCCCACAGTGTCTTCAGACTACTAAAAGCATCAGCTAACGATGCCGGCTGACCTCAGACCCAGCCAACCTGCTGAGACCTCCTGAGAAACCATCTCTTTCGCTGTTCAAGTCTTCAGAGAACACAGCCTAACTCAGCAACTCCCCCCCCTCCCCCCCAAAAAAAATAATATATATATATATAATAGTATTTCAGAAGTAGAGTTTACAGCCTGATTTTTCAACTTTCAGGCCAGATGCCTCTTATTTTAGCAAGTATGTCAAATACAGCTAGTCCACAATTTATGGATCAAATAAGAAAAGCTTAAAGAGGAGAGACTCAAGAGGCAGAAGATACTTTTCAACAGGAAAAACGAAATGAAATATAAGATTTGCCTCAAAATGCAACAGACCCATGGGACAAATTAAAAAAGGAAACCATAAAATGCTCGCCCAACTCCTTTTTTAATTCTTACATCTGTTACTTTACTGTAAAGTTTTATCTACTGTGTATAATTAGATGTATGTGTGTATGTACATACAGATTTCTTTGAGATATGTGTACAGTTTTTAACCCCAAAGAAATTGTTAACGATGCTCACTGGAAAAAGGAAAAAATTAAAAGGAAAAAAAGAAAAAAGCTGTAATAAGAGCTACTGTGGAAGAAAGGAATAGCAATGACACACATGAAGGTCTGAGGGATGCTGCATTGCAAAGAGGCTTCAGCCTGTGCTCTACAGAGCAGCATGAGGACAGCAGCAAGGAAACATCAGCTGATGGCTGCTCAGCTCCGGGAACATGATGAAGAGCTGAGATCTGGAAATGGGTTGCAAATCCCTGACACAGAGTAAATCCCCAGGAGCCAGGGGCAGCAGCGTATATGCTGTATCCCATCACCATGCCTGCTGTGCTGCCTGGCTCAGCCCCAAACCTGGGCCACTCCGTACTCCTGGATGGCAAAAACTCTGCAGAGGGGTTGCTGGAGGCAACGTGGCCCTCTCCAGAGGGCTTGGGGACAGGCCTTCCTATGGGCCTTCCCATCCCAGCCTGACTCCTGCAAAACAGAAACCAGTCTGTTTTTGATTTGCTAGGAAAAGATGAAGGCCACTAGGGGTTTCTTGATCCATGAGAGGGTTATTTACCCAGGGATGGGAAACAAAACCAAAAGAAATAAGGCTGCTGATTCCAGGGCTAAAAATCTGGCAATGTAAATAGGTATCACTACAGGCCCCAAGGTCCTCCAAGAGCAGCCACCAAATGCCGTCACATCTCCCGGTTAAGCCCTGGAAATGTGCACAAGGAGGGACGGAAACTGCATCCACTTCCACGGGAAGGACCGGGCACCCCATGTTTTACTAGGGTACAGGAAAAGGCAACACAAGTACCCCCACATCACAACCGCTGGGGATCCATCGGGATCCACACAACGGGCCCTCCTGGGAGAGGCAGATCTGCCCCTGAAGCAGGAGGAAAACCAAGGCGCTAGGGCACACCAGGCATCCACCAGCCGAGCTGCGAGGATGAAGTATTCCTCTGGAAACAATCAGGCTCCCTAATAACAGGGCTGCAGCCTCCGTCTGAAAGGGAGGGAGGAGGAGCAGGCGGGGAGAGAGGGACTCGCTGGATATTTATCCCATCCTCATCTTTGTGTTATCAGTACCCCGGTATCAGCATTGTTCAAAATGGCTGCTTAGATGGTTGCCAGCAGCAACAACAGAATCGGTCCATCTGCTGGCATTCTCTCTAATCCATCTCAAACACTCTTCTTCTTTTTAAATGCACACAGGGAAAAGGAAAAAAAAAAAAAAAGTCTGCCTTGTACAAAGAAACAGAATCCTCCTATAACAGAGCCTTTTAACTAGATTTTATGCCACCCCTGTTTCCAGGACACACAGACAAAAGTTAATTTTACGATAAAAGAACCAGTGTAAGGTGCTTTTTTGTTATGAGATCAGAAAGCAAATGGAATTTGAATTGTCTGCAGTGGCATGTATCTGACAAAGATTAATTTAAACAGATATTGTCTCTCAAACCAAAGTCCATTGAACGGCTTCACAGCCCATCAACCATGCGAAAGCAGCTCCTCCAGCAGCACTGCTGACTCCACCACTTTCTTTAAAAATGGCTTAACCTATTTCTTGTAAGATAAAAGGTCATATATAGTTCTATTTTACAAACCCATAATAGCCAAAGCCACACCAAGCAAGGACAATTGGAAGAAAATAATAAAGGGGGGGGATTTCCTCCCCCTTCGCAGACAGATGCTCGACACTCACTGTGTATTTCTCAAAGTGCGCTGGCAGCGTGCGGTCCCAGCGCCGCCGAAATATTTCAGCATCATTAGATTATAATAAAATCCCATGGCCTTTGTAGGTCGCTGGTGGGGCCTGGAGGAGCCCAGGGCAGCTCCCTGCAAACAGCACAGGACGCTCCCTCCTAAGACATATAAAGCAATGCCGTGCCGATCGAGACAGCTGCTCGAGCTTCAGTGGGACATACACACACACACACACAAAGCTACAGATATCCAAATCCTGCCATTTCTTTCCTTTTATGTTCCCAGTTTATAAAGAGCACCACAGGGAAAACACTACCAGGGAGTTTCAGAGTATTTGATACAGCAACAGCCCAGCTTTGGGAAAAGAATGAAGGAAAAGCAAAATAAAAGATGACAGCCAGAAGTACTTTTAATATGGTTTCAGTATTTTCAAGAGAAAGCTTCTGTACAAAGAACAGCCAATGAAACATTACCAAAATAAACACAACTGTCTTTAAAAAGAAGAGTTAAAAAATTATTTATCATCACAAAGAAAATCAAAAAAGATGAGAACCAGCAAGTGAAAGACAGAAAATACATTTGTTTTTCATTCTCCGGATACGCTCCTTTTAATTTGGCATCCAAAACCATTGTAATTCATTAATGCAAATTTTATTTATCTCAGGGATCCATTTGTTGCTCTGCCACTCCTCTGACAGGGCACTTGTCTTCATCAAGGGATCCAAGCAGCCAGGGTGCAGTGCATGTTGTCGCCTGCCATCGCTGCCCCAGAAGACACACAGCACTGGTGCCCCATAAAGGCTGTTACTGGTGTCCCCAGCAGTCACCCACACCCTGCACAAGGGTGGCCAGGGCTCCTGGAACAGAGGCAGTGTCCATCCTGCACTCACTGAGGTCCCTGAGGCAGGGGGACCCACATTCCCCTCCAGTGAGGCGATGCTGCCCATTTTTCCAGGCTCACCTTCCCCCGGGCTTCAAAAGCCAGGCCGACACACAACCAACCATATACACAACCTGCTGTTATCCCAGCAGGTCTGCCTCCTAAGCACATTTGTGGCTTTGTTTTGAATGATGTGGGGAAAGCCAGCGAAAATAAATTAAAAATAAAAATGAGAAACGTAGAACACAACAAGTAAAAGCACAGGATTTTATTAATTTGTGCACTACTTTAACTGCACTGTTTTACAAGGGCTAACCCCAATCCTGCACAAAATCCTAAGCCATAAGCTTGAGACAAAAAGCAAATGCTCTTAAAACGCAGCACCGGAAAATCCTTTTGGAGAGAAATGTGGTGGTGTCATGCACAGGTGAATCCACAGCATTTAATAAAGCACAGACACAGCACCAACCAAATGGAATCTATTAATATTTAAACATCATGATTAAAAAAGAGTCTTTGAAAAATTGAATTTTTGCTCCTGGGACATTTCATTGTAAAAACATGAAGATGCTTTCCCCCTTTGCATCCCCAAGTGAAGCACTACAAGCTGTTCCTGCAGGATCTGCGCTTCTCTGCAAGACATTATCAGGCCCATTCGCAGCTCCTGCTGCAAAGGCAGAAGTCAGGAGTCACGCATTAACGTCCTTCATGCTTGCTAATGTAGTATTAGCACCAAGTATTAATGTAGTCAAGGCTCAGTGTCTTTCAGTTTTTGTTTTCATTGGGAAACAGACTGGTCTGTATGGATGCTGAGAAGTCACCTCCCTCCCCTCCTCTCACCCCTACAAGACTGGGGTACAACAACCCCATGGCATAACCTCTTCAGGACAGCATTGAGGTGGGGGTAGGACACACCAGGAGTTTATTTAACAGCCTCTCAACAGGCATCCCACACCTCCAGCTCTTCAGAGCTGGGTGAAGTGATGTCCTGGCTGGCCTCTTGCTGAACACCCCTGTGCTCGGCTGCCTTGTGGGAGGGCGAGTCAAGCAGAGAGGGGAAACACTGCTGCTCCTCCCGAAATCCCGCCTCGGCATCTTTCCAACGTGAGCAATTCCAGCCTTGAGTACAGTGGGCAGGAGGGGAAAAAACAGTATCACAGCTAAACACCAAGCTCTGCACGCCCTAAATGCAAACTCCCTGAAATTAAACACGTAAGCCCATGAATTAACTCTTCCACCCTAATGCTAACAGGATTTTTTTTTAAGACATATTTCCAAAGAAAATTAAAAGCTGCCACACCACAAGAGACAATTCACAGCTGGATGTGACTTTGCAGTGATATCAGATGAGGGAAATGCTAGACGAGCTCGTTGAAGTTTTCCAAAAGTTCTATCTTAGGTTTGAGGGAATAACCATAAAGCATCCAACATCAAAGCAAGCATCAAATAACAGCGAAGCACATTCCCTCACACAAAGCTTCAGAAACAAAGCACGCAGGCACATGTGTTTCATGTTACTGCAATTTTAGCACGGTTAAATATTTCCTAAGAGATTCCTTCTATATGTGACCAAAATTAAAATCCGCTGTAAACAACTCACATGCTGGAAGCAGAGAAGGCCAGTTCCTCACCTGGGCTAAGCATGCATTTCTAAGAGCATAGTAGGCAAGCTCCTGCTGCTGCCTGCTCAAGCCAGAAACCAGGACTTCAAACACATTTCCTCAAAAAAAAAAAAACTTCAAACCTATTTATCCTTAAAGCCAAAATTAAATGTTTCATTTCTCCTGTTTTCCTTTTTCCATGTTTTCCTTAGCCCCTTTACGCTAGCATCATTTTGCCTTGAGATAAAGATAAAAAAAAAAAAAGGAGTCCCTGCTTCAGAGGGTCCTATATTAAAAAAACAAACAAACAAACAAAAACCTCAAAAGTCAATAAATAAATCTGCTCAAGCAAACAAAAAATAACCCACACCCCAAGTTAAAATTCCAGCTGTCAAAGTTTTCCTAGCTCGCCCTGCATGGCCAGCAAGAACCTCTGGTGTTTTTCATCAGCTCTGATCCCAGTTTTGGTAACATAGTCCAGACCACACTCAAGAAATATCTCACCTATGAGGGAACAGCAATAAACATATCATAAGAATTAATGTCTAACAATCCTTTGTTTTAATTATCTATTTTAAGAAAAAATAATTAGAAATGGAAAGGGCATAATATATTTAAAGCGTTCATCATGATAGGACTAATGAACCTCTGCCAACCCCTTTTATGTGGTCTAGAGTATTTTAATATACATGGGAGGATAATCCACCTGTAAAAAACAATAAATTAAAAATTAATTAGCAAATTGGAGACATGCTGTATGACAGCTACCCCACCCAAGAACCGAGGGCACAGAGACAAACGGAGCTGTGACGTGGGACGTTGGGTTTCAGCAGGGAACCCAAGCCATGTTTCATGAAGCACGGCGTGCTTCCAAACCCACTCCTGCCAGATGCGATCTCACATGCAGACCCAGCTCTTTACATAAAACAAAAAGAGCCATAACCGGGCCTAGAGAGCCCCACAAAAGTGTTTTCCCCAAAATAAACAGCTCTATAAAAAGGGAAACCATCTACAGTTTTAAAAACAACTGTATGCAGGTTTAGCCTCAGCCCTCTAAGACATCACAGGTGAGGGAAACCACTCGCCTTATTTTTGTTTGGGGGAAAAAAACTAAAAGTACTGAAAACATGATTGTTTTTACCTCTGAGGCTGCATTTCTGCAGGTATCTGTGCAAATGATGACTGATAGAAAAAAAAAAAAAAAGGGTAAAATAGCAAGCTCCCAAACCAGCGCTCCCCACGCTCCAGGCATCGCACCTCTCAGCACGCCCAGCAGGCTGCCGGAGCAGCACCCAGCAAGACAGGATTCAGGATTATTTGTGGGTTTGAAGACCAGTGTTTACAAAGGCAGTGCATTTTAAAGCCCTGCCTCATTGTTTTCCTAACAGCACATGTATATTCTGCTCTGGCTGGCACACCAGGGCACAAGGGCTCATCGGAGAGCTCCCACTCAGCGCAGATCAACACCAAGCTCGATGCTTCTGCTGCAGGAACAAGTGTCCTTCCCGACAGTAATCATAAAAGCCATGAACAAGGAATACTCCCCCTAAAGCCCCCACAGACACTTGCCCACCCATACGCAGCCATGACAACTCAAGGGCACACTGCATTATACTATATTAGGAAGCGCGAGCTAGAAACGTGAATTTGTTATGCTGGATAACAGCCTGCTGTCAAAATCCACCAAAGGTCTTTTCTGTCTCCAAGAACCCAAGAGATAATGGTGTAAAACTTTTGTTCATAAATATTTATGCGAGGGAACTTGTTAAAAATTAACCGCCACCGTTAAAGGTTTTGTATCCTTTAGGATTCCCGGCATGCAGCGCAGTCGCATGCTTTATATTAAGCCTGGCATTTCTGCATTCCTTTCCTGCATGCTTTTGTCATTTGTCTAAAAATTAAAAGAGGAAAAAAAAAAAAAAAACCCACACACCACACACACACAAAGACGGGATCTGTACACATAATAATAAAGCAGTTTTTAAGAAGACAAAGATGCCTGTGTTCAACATCCAAGATCTTTCTTTGAGAAAAAAAAAATCAATTTAATGACTCCAGTGAGATCAGGGTTTAAGCCTCGTTTAAGTTTTACTAAGCATGGAGGAATTATTGGTTGATAACGTGGCATACATGTTTTTCTCAGCTCTGTGAGCGGGGGAGCTGGGGGCGGACACAGGATCAGAGCCCTCACCCCGCCACCTCCAAGCCCAGGAAGGCCATTCCACTTGGATCTTACTTGAACATTTTTCAAAGAGACTTTCCAACCACAGAGCGAAGGAATTTCACATCCGCACAATCCTCATTTTTTCGCAGGTCTGAGTCAGAAACGCAACTGCGCAAACATCTGATCTTTATTAGCAGCACCTCTCGGCCGTGCCAGCCTCAGGTTGCGATGCTCACGACAGAGATCGTTTGAGGGGAACAGTAGTTTTGATTTAGCGCTGGTGAGCATCGAGTAAGCCAGGGTTTGTTTTTTTTTTTTTTTTTTTTTTTTTCCAAGTCATAATGGTTCCCATATAAGCCGACAGCCGAGTTCCTATCTTAATTGCAAACACACGCACAGCCACAAAGTGTTTGCGTCTCCGGCGGCTGGAGCTCTTCCACCTCACCTTCCAGCAGCATCCTCGGGATGGATGTGGAAAGTTGGCAGAAGACCTTTGTGCTGCGCCCGAGGTAAACAGGCGGCCCTTCGGAGGGGTTTGCTTTATAAAAACCTCCCTCCGGCTCCACACTGCAGGGGCTGTGATCAGCCCCCTGGGTTTGCCCACTCAGAAAGGAAACCGCACGTCCCCACGCACATCGCCTGCCCGCTTCTGTCCCAAGACAAGCTGTGCTGCTGCTGACACCCCAAACCCACTGCTCAGAAGGAAACCCCATGGGCAAACGCCCCCCTGCGTCCCCTTGGTGCTTCAAGGCCAGCAGCGATCACCTCCAGAACGCGCTGCTTCATCCCCAAGCCTGCGTCTCGGAGGACAATGGGTGCCAGCTCTCATTTCAGAGCTGGGTTCAGATGTGCCTGGGGATGCGAAACACCAGGGCTGGGACCATCCCCGTCCTCCAGCTCTCCCAGAGGAGCACGGGGGGGGACAGGGCGCTCCGAAATGGCGGTGTGAATGACGGATGCCAGCGCCGCCGCTTGGGGACGGGGCGGCCCCACATGTGTGTGTCCCCCCCCCAAACGCCTGACCCCGGCGCTCACCCACGTCACGCACACCATCGGCCCAGCGCCTCTCCCCAAAAAAACACCCCCCAGAAAAAGAAATAAGAAACCCCGCTGCAAAATAAATAAATAAATAAACCCTTTGTGCGAAACCAGCCCTGGTTTTAGGTGACCTCCATCACCCGCTCCCACGGCGGCTGCCTGTGTCAGTGACACTTTGGTCAGTGGTTTAATAAAACATCGCCCACTGTAAGCTATCCACCCCCCCCTTATAATTTGGAAGTTCCCGTGGAGCTACTTCTCTCCTAAAAAAAAAAAAATATTCGTTTTTTCGTATTTCAAGTATTTTAAGCAGACTTGGAATAATTAATCATCTTAACGCAGCCCTTAGAAAATATTAATTCACCCAAAAAAAGGGTATAATCATATCCTCAGAGAAAAACCTTTTGTGTTACATGAATCTTCTCTGCGTCTCCTCAGAGGTGGAAGGAAAATTCTTCTGCTGTTTTCTATTTTCATGTCTCAACTGGAAAATGTTTTGATAATGCTCTTTTCAATGCAAACTGTACCGAATGTGATTTTTTTCTTCTTCTTCTTCTTCTTCTTTTAGCAGTTTTTTTTTTTTTTTCCCCGAATGGAAGGAGGGCTCTTTAAATAAACACAGCCCAACTACCCGGCTCCCTCCAACAAAACCCACCCTCTCCTCACCCATTCACGCCATAGCCGGCGCAGGATGAATTTACATTCCACATTTGCAAAACAAATCCCAGCCTAATGTCATTTTAATGGGCGCACGGCTCTGCAATCACTCGCGGGGACAACCAGGAGCGGGATGCTTTATGCAAAACGCCCCGAGCCGCTGCCCTTCCGACGCATACACCCAGAAAGAGGGGTTCCCATGGGGCCGGGGACCGGGAGGACGGGGCCGGGGGGGGCACCCCCGTTCCTCCTCCCTCCGGGAGGGCTCACAAAAGGCACGGCAGCAGCACACGGGCGTTATTCCCGCATCCCGCCCGCCCCAAATCAGCGCTCCGCCACTCCCCGCGGCGGGGCCAGCCCCGGGGCAGGCTCGGAAAGAAGAAGAAGAGGTGGGGGGGGGGACACATACAAGCGACAGCGTTTTCCCCACAGCCCCCTCGGGGAAAGAGACCCCCGGGGACACCCCCGGCACAATGCGGTCCTGCCCTCGGGGATGCGCAGCGCCGGGAGGGGGCCGGCAGAGAACAAAACGCGGCAGACAAAAGGCTGAAGCTGATCGGGGGGGGGGGGGAAGAAGAAGGACGGACGGACACCGGGGACCGGAGAGGGGGGTGGGGGGGGGCACTCACCGACTTGCAGCACGTTATCCACCGCGCCGGTCTCCAGCAGGCGGATGCCCCGGCGGAACGGCAGCCCCTCGCCGTGCGGGGCGCTGGGGGCGGCTGGGGGGGGCGCCGGGGGCCCGGTGGCTGGGCTCTCCTCGCCGGCCGTAACGCCGGCGGCGGGGGCGGCGGCGGCGGCGGGGCCCCCCCCCCCCGGCGCTGGCAGCGCTGCCGGCGGCGGCGGCGGCGGCGGCGGCGGGGGGGGAGGCGGCGCTGCCGGCGGCGGCGGCGGCGGTGGCGGCGGCGGCGCGGCCGGGCTGGAAGCTGGAGTACATGCAGATCTGGCGCTCGCTGCGGGGGAAGCTCCAGTAGACGATGCGGCGCTGGACGGGCTCCGGGATGCGCTGGAAGCGGCCCTCCACCCGCTCGAAGGCCCAGCTCCCCGCCACCCTCTTGGCCGCCGCGTCCAGCAGCGACTCCGGTTGCAGCAGGCTGCCCGCCCCGCCGACTCCCCCCGACGGCCCCGAGCCTCCCGCAGCCGGCCCCGGGCCCGCTGCCCCCGCCGCAGCCCCCGCCGCAGCCGGGCAGCAGCCGGCCAGAGCCGCCGGGACCCCGCTGGCCCCCGCCGCCCCCGGCCCCGCTCCGGTCCCCGCAGCCCCCGGCCGGGGGTGAGCGGCCCCGGTGCCCCCCGCCGGGCACGCCCGGGAGCACAAACGCTTAGGGCCCGGGGCACCGGCGGGCAGAGGCGGCCGGAGCAGCTCCTCTCCCTCTCCTCCCTCCGCCATGGCTGCGACCGACTGAGCCGGGCGAGGGGAGGAGAGACGGGGAGGAGGCACCGGGGTGGGGGGGGGAGCACGGGGGACCGGGGGTGGAGACTGGAGGGGGTGGTCCCGCCGGCCCCGAGCCGCCCTCGGTCGGGGCGGGCCCTGCTGCAGACCCCCCTGCGGCCCCTGCCCTCCGTGGGGGTCGGGGGAGAGGGGTTGGAGCCCCCCCAGAGGGGGTGATGCTGCGGGAGGGTGGTGCGGTGCTCCTAAAGGTGCCCCGGGCGGCCGGGGGCTGCACAGCTCGCCCTCGGGTGCTGCCGTCCTACATCGGCCCCATAAAGCCAGCGAGGTGGCTGCAGAGCGTGGGGGCAGCACCCCCAGACCAGCACGGCACAGGGCCGGTGTGTGCTGCCCTTCCTTCCAGGGCTGGGCGCTTTGATGCCTTGTACAGCGTGGATGCTATCCTGGGACTTCCCCCAAAAATACATCCCCCAGAAATACATCCCCCAGAAATACATCCACCAAAACTCCTTTGTCCCACCTATTCCTATTCCTATTCCTATTCCTATTCCTATTCCTATTCCTATTCCTATTCCTATTCCATCTCCTATTCCATCTCCTATTCCTATTCCATCTCCTATTCCATCTCCTATTCCTATTCCATCTCCTATTCCTATTCACTCTTACCGAAAGAGCAAGAGCACATTTCCTGGAATAACAGGGCGATGCAAGTGGGGAACATGAAATAATTCTGCACCTTCGCTATGCCACAAGACACCTCCGAGCCCAAGGTCTCCTTCGCAGGACTCGGAAGGAAGGGGTCAGGTCCCCGGCAGGTAATGGGAGCAGTAAAGGTAATCAATGAAGGGCAGGAAGAGGTTTTCCTTGAAGGCTGAGGTGCTCCTTGCTGCCATTCAAGATAAGCAGGGCTAACAGGCAGCCTCGTTTACCTTTTCCCCAGGAACCTGCCCCAAGGCAGAGCAAGCCCTCCTGGTGAGCCTGCCCAATGCTGGAATGCAGCCCCCGGCCTGCCCAGTCCTTACAGAGCTCAGCCCTTACTCACCTCATCCCAGACGGTGCCAATCAAGAGGATTTTTGACTTCATCCCGAGCATGGATGTAATTCATTCCCAATGAGCTGACTCCTCACTGCATACATGTATCATCCAGGCTCAAATCAAAGCGAGGGCAGGGCTGCGGCTGGCCAGTCAGTCTCTGGGGGGTTACCGTGTTATTCTGAAGATAAATCAGTCTATTTGTCCTTTCCCTCTTTGACCTAACGTTAGTTGCTCTCCCCACTCCTTCCCATCTCCCTATCCCTGTCATTACTGCCTCAAATGTCCAAGGGGGGATTTCTCCTGCCCTGGAGAACACGGACAGATGTCTTCTTGTGGCTAAATGTCAGCCTCCTGCCCGGTCCCTGATGCTGCTCACAGGGCCTGGAACCAGCAGCCTCGAGGATTCACCCCACACTTTCCTGAGCCCGGCCGTTTGCTGAGCCTCTGCCAGCAGCAGCCCTGGTTTCCCTCATGGGTTTGAGGTTATTTGGGAGGGGTGCCCCATGCCACGATGCATTGACTGCCTTCAGCTGCTCTGGGCTGGGCATTGGGGTCATTAACAGCACGCTGATTGCTCGTGCTGGCCCTATACAGAGCATTTTAGCTCGAGTCCCTGGCTAGAAATGTGCAGCCACAGGGTCTGGAGCCCTGCTGGATATCACAGGGATTTCTTTAGGTATCAGCTCAGTCCAGGTTAAGCTGCCGGCACTTCAGGGCAAGAAATCTGCCACAAAACGAATTTGAACCTCAACACAGCATCCTGCCGAGATGCCCATTGCTCCCTGCAGGCCTTTGACACCTCTGCCTGCTTTGTGGCAGGCAAGGACAAGCGCCAGGAGGTTCCACATCAGCACACGCACCCCCTGGGGTGGCTGCTCTCCTCCCTCCCCGCCACATCCCAACCCCACCGCCAGCCCAAACGCCGCCTCTCCCTGGGCATTTTTCCCTCTGTGTGATGCTCCCGAGCCTCTTTGACATTGCTTTGACTCTGAGCAGTTAACGTGGTGCCCTCGATAACGTGGATAACGCCGGCTGAGCCTTGCAGAGATAAGAGCGGCACTTCGCAGGACCCGGCGAGCACCAGGCAAGTCCTCTGCCAACAGATGAAGATATGCAAGCACAGCAGAAGCTTTATGGCCAATTAATGACTGGAAAGGAGCTAGATAGCAGAGTGCGGGCGGCTACCAAGCTCCAGCTCAGGCCACCCAGAGGATTTGCTGCTCCAAAGCAGCCAAGGCCGGGTTTAATGGCAGCCAAGCTCCATGCTGCAGCCTCCAGCACTTGCTGGAAGGGAGCAGCCTCTGCCCTTCCCATGCCGTGGTGCTGCTCGGAGCAGAGGGCAAGGACACAGGCAGCGACCCAGCCACAGCTCCCTGCCTCAGTGCACTCAGGAGGAGGGGGATCTATTACCCCAGGTATTTATCCCTCCACATCCCTGCAGATCCGCTGCCCAGGGAGGGGCAGAGACCTTCGCTTCACAAAATAATTGGCCTTACAAGCGAGGGGAGCAATACCCTGGTGTGGCTGCCCATGGGGTTGAGCCCTATTTTTAGATTCTCCATTGCCTAGCAAGGTCTCCAACGAGGTATAAGCTGGAGCTGGAGCCTTTTTGCCATCAAACTGTTTGAATCCCCCGTGGCTTCTCCGCAGACTCATTAGCGCTGGGTTATTGCTATGCTCCTCTTTCAGCAGGGACTCTAATAAAGTTGGTTTTCACAACCCAGCCAGCTATTTTATGAAACTTTCTAGCACCGACAACCTCAGGGACCTCCTTCAGATGTGAGTGCAGTTGTCCCTGTAGTGGAAAGAGAAGTGCAAGGACTGAAAGTTCCCTCTCCTCTCCCCAGACAGATCAGATGCGGGATGGCTGCTCTCACACTCATTTAGGCACAGAAATGTCTCTGCTCACCCAGGTGGCTCTGTTCCTGCAGACCTGGGCTCCCCCCATACCCCAGCAGGGAGCTCTGGCTCTTGGGGAGCTGTAGTTCCCTCTCCACGCCCCAACATTACACAGTTCCCATAAGATCAGCAAAGTGCTGAGCCTCTGCCTTACCATGGAGGATTCTGTACCTTTCCAACTAATGCATTTACTGCGTTGGCCAGCAATTAAGTGCGTGAGAGGCACTGGGCGAAGACCCTCTGCTTCCAGGGGAGATGCTCGCCTCCCGCAGCAGGTTCTAAAAGCACTGAGCGCTCCAGAAAGTTACTCAGCCCCACGCAGCCACCAGTCCCAACCCCGCCGAGCTCAGCACAAAGCAGCCCCAACACACTGACCCCCCTTCCATCACTGAAGTTCCCTCCTGTTAATTAGAAATGCAAAAATAACCAAGAAATTATCTGATGTCTACATGAGTATTAATAAATGAATGTGATGCAGCGATGCAGTAGGCAGGGGCCAGCACCCCATCCTGGTCACAGACATTTTTCCAGGGTCCCCCACCTCTCCCCATGCAGAAAGCAGGAGACGGGTTACACAAGAACCCATTTGCTTTGCTCCAGCCTTTTAACCTCTGCATTTTAATACACTTTGCAAATGGTAATTAAAATGCAGATAACTCTCTGGGTGGGCAGAGAAGGGAAAAATGGCACCAAGTGGCGGGGGGAGAGGCTTGGAGGCCTTTGGAGGGTGGAGAGAGGCTACGGGGGAAACAGCAGGTCTGCTGGATGCACCTTTGTCCAAAAGCCAGAGCAGTGCCTGCACATTTTGGGGTGACTCTGCTGTCCCTCTGCCAGCAGACAAGGGACAGGGCACGCTGAGCTACCAGGCTGTGAAACCCTAGCACTGGGCTCCATCCTGCTGGTAGTTCATGCCCAGCTAGGACCTGTGCCATGCTGCTAAGGGCAGACATAGGGGGCTGTATCCGACCCATCCTCAGCTCCATCTTAGTTCCCAGCACCACTGGCCATGCAGGGGACATGGGTCACCAGGGCTGGCTCCTTTTTGCGGCTGTTTCTCTGCTCTGTCCCAAATCCTTGGGCAACACCACAATGAGACAGGCCTGGACACACTCACCAGGGACGTCAGCAAGTTGCCCAAAGCCAGGGCAAGCTCCATCCCTCATTCCCCAGCTCCCAACCCACGGTGGAGGCATGCAGATGCCATCCCCACACAGCAGCAGCAGCCCCAGCCCATAGAGGCAAGCGGGGCCTGGCCAGGCTGGACTTTGGGGGTCAGAAACACATCGGCCTGCATTTATTTTCCCTAACAACAGCGATCTCTCTGTGTATTTTCGCTCTGTTTTCCTAGGCTCAGCTGCCTCCTCAATGAAATGTTTCCAAAGCAGCCCGGCTCGGCGGCGCGCCAGCCCCGGCTGCCAGATGAATGGGCGGAGGAGGAGGGACCCATTCCTCTTCTTGACACGGCATCGCTGCACAAGAGGCCTCTGTTGACATTAGGACTGGCTGTTCCCCCCTTCTCCCGAGAGGATCTGCCCATCCCAGGCAGGAGCAGCACACAGGCAGCGGCACCACGGACCAGCCCTCGATGACAAAGACACACGGGGCAGCATCGGTGTCACCCTGGCTGTCCCCTCAGACACGCAGGACGTCACCCAAGCTGCTGCCCTGTCCCCAGGCCGAAGTGTGTCAATAGTGAGAGCTCTGCTGCTGCCTGGGATGCTGGTGGTGGGGAGAGGGCTGTGCCTGCTCTCGTGGAAAAGAGGCCAGGCAGGCATCGATAAGATGAATTAGTTGTCTCAGCAGCACCAGCAAAATGAGCGAGAGGAGGGGAGCCCGTGAGGCCCGGCCTGCTTTGTTTCAATTACAGCAGCTGCCAGAAGAAAAAGATAACCTCGATATTGATGGCAGGAGCAGCAGACAGAGGTGCCCTTGTGGGCTGCGAGGAGCAGGTAGAGGAGGAAGGGGGAGGAGGAGGAGGAAGAAAGGAGGGGAAGACACAGAGCCAGGGAGCAAGGACCCCACAGACGGACTGATCCTGACCCACCTGCCCCCAATGCACCTTCCATCCACCCCAGCCCTTGCTCCATGGAGCCATGTAAGCAGAAAAAACGTCCTTTGCTCCTCAGTCAGGGGTCTGGAGGGGAGATGGAGAGCTGGGGGGGGGCACTGGGCAGGGCTCCGTGGTTAATGCCCTGCCCTGGGGGTCTAAGCCCTGGGCTCCCACCCTGCTGAAGGGCAGAAGGGTTGGGGAGATGGGGCTCTCCTGTCTTCAGCCCCTTCACCTCCCCTGGTCAGCACAGGGGAACGCAAATCTCCACCAGCTGCTGCTTTGTGGAGCCCAAAATTCCCACCCTGTGCTGGGAGAAAGCCCTGGGGCCACCCCAGCACTGTGCAAGACCCCCACACACCCTTTTGGGGCACCCCCAGAGACCAGAGCGGACAGGGTTCGCTTCACAGAGGCTTTATTCCCAACCTGGCTGTCCCCATCCCCTCTTCTCCCCCAGGACCCTCACCCCCATCCTCCCAGCGCTGTGTGCCCTGGCCGCAGCCCCTCGGTCTCTGAGAGGGGACAAGGCCACCATCTCGCGGCCACCCACCACCACTGCACATACCCGTGTGCAAGGCCTGGAGGGTCCCCAGGGTGCGACAGCGATGGGGGTACAAGGGTTGGGGCATGGGGAGCCCACCCAGCAGCGCCCAATCCTAGTGCCCCCAATCCTCTGGGCTCATCCCATCCCTCCACGGGCACCCATGGGTGCCGGGCCGGGCTGGCAGCACCCAGCTCTGGTCCCTCCAGCCCTGCCCTGCTGCTCCGTGCGGTGTCGGCCCGCGGTGACCGGGGACGTCCCGGTTTGCACCACAGGCTTCATTGAGCACGGAGAGGCAGGCGGCAGAGGAAGGGTCAGAACTGAGTCCTGCAGCCAAAGCACAGCACCTTTGGGTGTCAGAGGGGGGATTTTCATCCCTGGGCACGGGGTGGAAGCGTGACCCACAGGGGGGATGCTGGAGGGGGCTCTCACACCAACGCTGCTGGTGACCAGCGGCCTGAAACGAGTCCTCAACACCTCTGGGAAGCGAGCTGGCACACTGTGCACGCTACTGGGTTCCGCGAGGCTGCCCAGCCTGGCTTAGGGATCGCGTCCCTCCTGCTTCTGCCCGTTGGGATGGGGCTGGCTGTGGTCTCCGTGGTGGTGGTGAGCGTGGGCAGCAGCCCTGTGGTCCCCGCTGGGCTCTGGGGCTCTCTCGTTGCTGCCCGCGTGGTGGTGAGGGTGGAGGGGCTTGTGCTGGTGGTGGATGGGGGCCTCTGACTCCTTCTCCTCCTGGTCAGGAAGCGGGCTCGGGGTTACAGGGACCTCCATGGTGCTGTTAGCCTGGGGAAAGTAAACACAAGGGCTGGTGTGCTATGGGAATGAGCACACAGCCCCACAGCGAGCCTGCAAGCACACCTGGGAGCGGGTGTGAAAGCAGAACAGCATCCACCATGCAGAAACAGGCATGGGATAGATCCTTGGCTCTCTAGCCAGGACCCAGGGCAGGCAGGAGAGGCTGGAGCCCAAGGGGAACAAACCTCTTTACACACATCCCTTGGTTCAAGTTGTCTGTGCTCAAGGGAGTTCCTGAGCCAGAAAAGAGGCTTTACATTCAATGTTTCTATGTGAATTTTTCCTTTAGGAAGAGACTGATCACCTGCTGAGCCCAAATCCATGTGCTTTGCTTCACTGCGAGCATGCCACCTCTGTGTCTATTGCCTGCCCCTTTCTTTTTTCAGGCCAATAGCCCAAGTTAGCTGTTCCAGGCCAGCTGCTGCAGATCACCACAACCCCACGAGCCCCCTCCTCCTCATGCAGTGCCCTTCTGCACCCCTCCAGCTTCCAGCCCCCTGCTCCCCACAGCAGCCCTTCTTCCCAGCTGGCGATGAAGCCCCACAGCACCATACCTCGTGGGTGCTGTTGGGGTAGAGGGAGCAGTTGCCGCAGAAGTCCTTGCTGTGGGTGAAGCGGATGGCCGACTCGACGTAGGGGAAGTGCAGGAAGCTGTAGGGCAGCTGGATGTGGAAAGCCAGGCGGCCACAGCTGCGGGGCAGAGCAGGGGATGAGCTATGGGGGCTGCACGGGAGGGAGACCCAGGGACGGGCAGGGATGGTGACCCCAACCCTACAAGGGGCTCCTTCCCGCAGGGGAGCCCTCACCGGTCGTAGACGAGGAAGTCGTCCTTGTCCCCCCCCAGCAGCTGCCAGACGTCGGGCTCCTGCGGCTGCTGCTGGAAGACGGGGACGCCCGGGGGAGCCTGGCGCTGCAGCTCCCCGAACATGGCACGGGAGAGCGGCGCCTGCTCGTTGATGATCATGTAGCGGACATCGGCCATGCCCTGCCGCAACAGCCTCTGCTGCAGGCCCCCGAGGCTGCGGGGAAGGAGGAGCTGAGGGGAAGCCGCCACCGCCGCCACCACCACCCGAAATGGCGGGGCTGGTGGGAGGGGGGGGGCAGCCCTCACCTGTGGGCCTGCCGCAGGCAGAAGTGTCAGCTGGCCTTGAGCAAAGCCACCACCGTCACCTGCCCCGCCGCCTCCGCCATGGGGCTGGAGCCGTTGATCTGCCACGCCGGGGCCTCCCGGCACAGCCGGCTGCCGTTGGTCACCCCCTCGGAGGCCAAGGCCAGCCCCAGCCAGGAGGCCAGGGCCAGCACCAGCAGCCCCATGCCGGCGCCGGCGGGGAGCTGGGGGGGGACACAGGGTGTCAGTGCCCCCACGCCGGGGCTGTGCCTGCCCGTGGGGACTGCCCTGCTTCCCCCAGAGACCTCCTCTGTCTTGCTGACCCCAAAAGTTGAGCCCAGGGCTGGTTTGGGGAGCCAGGCAGCCCCCGCACCCCAGCCGCAGGGACGGGGGCGGTTTAACCTTCAGGCCACCTTGAAGGTTCTTGGCGCCCCAGCAAGGGCTGGGGGGGTTACACAGACCCTTTAACCCCCCTGCCCCCCAGTATCTGCCCTAATCTCCCTTCCTCCCGCAGCCCCCCAACCCTGTCCTCACCACGGTGTGCCCCATCCCACCACGGTCCCGCACGTCTTATGGGCAGGGGGAGGGCATGAGGCTGTGGGGACAACCCAGGGAAGGGGTGGGGGGGGACATGGGGTCCTGATGGGAGAGATGTCCCTAATCCCCAGCCCTCTCCCCCACCCAAGAACGAGCCCTCAATACCGCACTTGTCCTCGCTGCTGTCCTTTGGCCAGACCTCAGCTCCCAGCTCTCGGCAGTGCCCAGCTGGCCCCTGCCTCCCTTTTATCTCCTGACCACTCTCCCCGCCCAGGAGGGAGGAGAAGCGCCCGGCTGCAGCAGGGGGGATGCTCCCTGGCCCCCGCCACCCTCCTGGGGATGGCAACAAGGCCCCCTCTGTCCCCACCAGGCCCCGCTGCCGCAGCTGAGCCCCAGCCATGCCAGGGCAAAGCCGTGCCTGGTGCTCAGCTCACACAGTGGGTGCCGCAGCAAAAAGCCAGGCACATGGCCCCAAAACCACTGCCACGGGCTGGGTGGCACTGCCAAGGGCACCGCTCGCCCTGCTGGCACCACGGGGACCCCAAAAAGCTTGTCCTGAATCCTGGGGTGCTGGGGCTTCTCGCCTTGCTTTGGGGGCCACCCTGTTGTGCTATGGCCACTTTAGGGTTGCATATTGACCATCGAGCTGTGTAGGGCCACCAGGGTCCCCCCAAGTGCCAGCCCCAAGCACCACCTGCCTAGGGGTGCATGGAGCCGGAGCTTCCCCCCCCCTAAGAAAACCCCACACGGCAATTGCTCGCCGCCTCGGCCCCACGCTGACATCTCCGCAAATATTTGAGCAGCTTTATCGTCCCGGGGGATCTGTACAAAAACACGATAAGCCGGGGAAGGGCAGCGGCCATAAACACAGCCGGGGACACGGCGACACGGGGAATGGGACGGGACGGGGCGGGGGGGGGGTCCAAAATGGGGGCACTGGGGAGGGTCGGGGCTGCCAGCAGCGACCTGATACCGAGGGATGGGGCAGGGCAGAGGGGCAGAAGAGTGGGGACAGCCCCCCCCCGGGGCCACCCCGTCCTTATGGGGGAGGAGGGCCCGGCTCCCCGCACCGCCCCGGGGCGGGCCCGGCCTCCAGCCCGGCGTCCCCTTCGCCCGGAGCCCGGTGAGCCGGCGGCGTGCGCGGGGAGAGCCGGTTATGGCTCCTGGGGGGGTTTGGGGGATTATGGGGGGCTCAGCTCGGGGTTGGGGGCTCCCCGTGTCACCCCCAGTGGGGAAGCGGGGTGGGGGATCCCTGGGTAAAACCCTTTTATTTTTTTGGGGTGACACGTGGGTCTCCCCACCGCACCCGAGGTTTTTTTTTGGCGGGGTTGCACAGTCCTGCTGCGTGCCGCTGTGGGGTCACATCTCTCGTCCCCTAACCCCCCCCCCAGTCCCACAGTGTGGGGGCAGGAGGCTGCTCTCCCCGTGCCTGCCACCCGCCGTGACTTTAGGGCAAGGTCACTGCCCCCGCCCCATCCCGTGGCCCCCAGTCCACCCATTGCACTTCCAGCTGCGGGTACAGGATGCCTCCCCCAGACCCCCCAACCTCCCTATGACACCCCTGAGGGGCACAGGGCTACAGAGGGACGCACACAAGTGCACTTGGGCTCCGTGCACAGCAGGGGAACAGCTTCCCATGGCTGGTGAGTCCCCGCTAACCCCTGCCATCCTCCTGCAGCGTGCCCAGGCCATGGCGGCGTCGCTGAGCCGCCCCTGCTTCATCTCCCTCCACGTGCCCTACAGGCAGCACTGGGCCCAGGACCTGGCCGCCTCCTTTCGCTTCCACCCCGTGGCCGTGCGGGAGACACCGCGGGTGAGGCAGCTGGCCCTGCGCCGGGGAGCCGCCGTCTTCCTCCTCAACCAGCGCCTGGCCCCATCCAGGGCCCCCTCCCCTGATTTCCTCTACGATGTGGACCCCCAGCCCGCTTTGGGGACAGCCTCCAATGTCTGCTTCGAGGTAGAGGACGTGCCGGGGCTCTGCGAGCGGCTGCGGGGCCGGGGGTGCTCCGTGCCCGTGCCCCCCACCGAAGTGAGCGACGAGGGCGGCTCCGTCACCTACGGGGTGGTGAGGTCCGTGGTGGGCAACATCAGCCATACCCTGCTGGACCGATCCCGCTACCGGGGACCCTTCCTGCCCGGCTTCCAGCCCGTGCGGGGAGCACCCCGCGAGGCAGGGGACGGGGTGGAGATCACCAATTTCGACCACATCACCTACGTCTGCCCGCGGGGCGGCGCGCGGGCGGCTCTGGACTGGTACCAGCGCTGCTTTGGCTTCCAGCGCTTCCTGCTGAGCTCGCAGGAGAGGCTGGCCGAGGGCTACGTGCTGGGCGGGCAGGGGGTCGGCATGCTGCTGCTCGCCCTGCAGAGCGCCCAGGGCTCCTCGGGGCCCAGCTGCAAGCTTGTCCTCGCCGAGTCCCTCTCCAAGGACAGCCCCAACCAAGTCGACACCTTCCTAGCGCAGCACGGCGGGGCAGGGATCCAGCACGTCGGCCTCTGCACACCGGATATTGTTTCCACCACCAAGGCCCTGCAGCAGGCTGGTGTGCGGTTCTTCATGCCCCCCACCACCTATTACAGCCAGCTGGGCAAGGAGGAGGAGATCCGAGGGGCTGGGCAAGACCCCCGCATGCTGGCAGAGCTGGGCATCCTGCTGGACACCACGGTGCCTGGGGAGAACAAGGGGCCGTGCACTGATGGCACGGAGAGCCCTTCCCGGAATTACTTGATGCAGATCTTCACCCATCCCATCTTCTCCGAGGAAACCTTCTTCCTGGAGCTCATCGACCGGCGGGGAGCCCCTGGCTTCGGGGAGGGCAATATTCGGGCGCTGTGGAAAGCTGTGCAGGTCTATATGGACCAGCGGCAGTAGAGGCAGCCTTGCTGCAGCAGCTCCCCTTCTCTCCAACCCAGCCCAGAGCAAAATGCCGCTGTAGGGCTTCCAGCAGGCACCTGGCAGAGCCCAGGATGGCAGGGACCAAGGGACGTCTCCAGCACAACCCTGAGCCAACACCAGCAGTGCAGCAGCAGGTTGCTTGGGGGGGGACAGGTCTAGTGGGGCTCTAAGCACTCCTGGGATGGAGTTTCCTCCCCCTCCTCGGGCTCCCACTGATTTATCAGCCTTACAGTAATATTATTCTGCCTTAATTTCATGTGAATCTAACAAGACCTGTGCCTGCAGCATGGCCAAGGGCACTGCTGGCACAACAACCCCACGTGGGGGGATGAGGAGAGCACTATGGACACTGCAGCTCACCACCAGGTACCAACCAGAGCATCGTCAGCCCCCAAATAGGGAAAGTGACTGCCTCTTTCTCACCTAAATTAAAGAGTTTTAAAGAGTTAACCTCAGAGATCATCATAACTTTTTCTTCTCCTGTTTAAGATTTGCTGAGTGCCAGGTGAGGATGGAAGGGCCCTTCCCACTGCCCAAAGGAGTCTGTCCCCAGCCCTGTGGTCCCTCAGGATGAGGCCACCCGCCCCTCTAACACATCCCCCAGGCCCCATGGGGTGTCCTGCTGCAGGAGGGCTGACAGCTGCCCTTCCAGCAGAGGTGCTCTGGGTGCCTTACGTAGGAGCAGAGGGGTTGGGGGCACCCATGGGAAGGGGTGCAATAGCCAAGGCACCGCTCTCTCACAGCCCAGACACCACCAGTACAGACTTGGTGTAGCAGAGCCACGCTGCAGCAGAGGCAGAAAAATCACTTCAAAACTTAAAAACACCACCTTTGGAGATTTATTAGAAAGCCCACGGCTCAGATTCAGTAAAAACAAGCATCAAAAGGGCAAGGGGAGGCATGAGGGTACAGCAGCAGCCCCAGTCGCTGGCTGGTGGCCGAGTTGCAGATGTGTGCCAGGGCTCGCGGGCAGCCAGGGCCGCGTCCTTCCTGCTGCCCGGGGGGGCTTCAGCCGAGCAGGGAAGGCGAGCCCAGCCCCGGGTCACATCCAGCACCACGCTGGTCCCCCCGTGAAGGCAGGGTGACGTGCTGGTGGCCATGGGGCTGGAAGGAAAAGCACAGGAGACCGCTACAGGGCCACGGCGGGACCCGCTGTCACCCTATACCCCGCATGAGACTCACCACCGTGTGGGTCCCCGGTGGTCTCGGCTATCGCAGAGGGCATCAGGGTGGGTTGGGAGCCCGGAGGAAGGCGCGGAGGGAGAGCTGTGTCCCGGGGCGGGTGCTGTCCCCTGCCCCTGGCTTCGCGCCCCGCTTCCGCTTGGAGCCCTGCGGGAGAGAGGCTGGGGCTGAGCCAAACCCCAAGGACCCCCCCCAGGGGACAAAGCCAGCTCAGCAAATCCCCCCCTGCCCACAGGACGGCTCCTGCACACCCACCTTGGCAGGGCCGCTCTCCTCCCCGCGCTGCCGCTCGCACGCCTTCAACACCTGAAAGGAGCCCAGGAGAGCCCAGGGCTGATCAGCACCCAGGGCAACGAGCTGGGAAGTCCCCGCAGGGGGTAGGGAGTACCCCAGGTGCTCTCAGGACCCCAGGAGATGGAGGGGAGGGAAGTCCCAGCTCTCCCCAAACACCTTCTTCATGGCCGTGGACACCGCCGAGGCACGGAACTCCTCCTCTGTGACCCAGCGGGACGGGGAAGAGGCAAGGTCCAGGGTCACGTCCCCGTCCAGGGGCAGGGAGTACACCACATAGGTCTGGTGGATGTGAGAGAAGACGTGGACAACCTGCAAGGGGAGGGGGAGACACTGAAGCTGGCAGCCTGCAGGCAGCAGGGGATGCACAAACACACTGCCAGGGCCCTGAAGAGCCGGGCAGGGTGTGGGAGCGGTGCCAGCAGGGGACAGGATCCCCCCTCCCGTGCTGCATCCCCCATCGCTGAGCATGTGGGGCTTGCCCCACGCCCCACACTCACCTCCCCCATGAACCGCAAGCTCCCCGCTGCCACAGGCAGCCCCGTCCATGCCTGGAGGTGATCCCGCAGCACCTCCCGCTGCTGCTCCTGCTGCAGACCCGGAGCCAGCGGCACGCTGGGGAACTCCCAGAGCCCGGCCAGGAGCCCTGGGGAGAGGGGACACAAGGGACATGAGCCAGGAGGAGGTGCACCCAGGGGTGCCGAGCCTCTCACAGCCCAAGAGGCTCTTTTCCCAGCCCCAGCACTCCCTGGCTGCTCTGCCCAGGTGCTTTTTTCCCCTCTCCCACCCGCCTGGGTACCCGAGCTGGGTCTCTGCACGATCAGGTACTCCAGGGCCCCGCGGCGGCCCCTGCGCTCCAGCACGCACGTGGCCGTTTGCTCCACCCGCGGCTGCTTCTTCGCTGCTTTGCGGGGGAAGTTGGTCACCCCCAGGCTGCTGTCCCACGGCTCCGTGGCTGGGGGGCACAAGGGACAGTCCCCAACACCTGCAAGCACCAACACAAAGGTCACAGCAGGGCCCAAACTCGGTGCCACCACCACCAGGATCGACCCCGGTGCTTACCGCAGTCCTCGACATCAGGCACCGGGGGAAGTTTTCCCAATAACTTCTGAGAGGCCAAGGCCAGCTCCTTCTCCACCTGAGGGGACAGGAGAGGGGACAGCTGGCAGCCCACAGTCCCCAGCAGGCTGGGAGGGGACGGTTTTTGGTGCCACACCTACCCTGAGCCTCGCTCGGCAGTGCTGCTTCACGGGGCACTCCCCGCACAGCGGCGCCTTGGGCGTGCACATGGTTGCCCCCAGCTCCATCAGGGCTTGGTTAAAATCCCCCGGGCGGCTCCTGTCCACCAAGGCATTGGCCAAGGCCCTGCGAGAAACAGCAGTGAGGGGCAGGGAGCCCCCAAACAGCATGAATTGCAGCTCCTGCCCGCGAGGGGAGGATGCTCCCGGGCAGGCAGAGGCCACACAGGTCCTTTCTCCTGAGCTTCCCAAAAGCTCCTGCACCCCTGGCCTCCCCCTGCTGCAGGTTCAGCTCCCGAAGGATCCTGCCCTCAGCCACCACGCAAAATCCCTCCGGGTTCCCCTACCAGAGGCGGTCGATGACGGGCGGGCTGCTGGGGTCAGCGCCGATGCAGCGCAGGCGGCAGAGGACACGGATCACGTTCCCATCCACGACACCCGTCGCCTGCAACCAGGAGCAGGGGTTACCACCTGCACCACAACGCCAGGAGAGCCGGGCACAAAGCTCAGGGAGTCCCCAGCTCGCCAGACCCAGCAGCAGGACCCAGCCAGGAGCAGGGCTGGGTGGCAGCGAGGGGAGACGTGTCCCTGCCGGCCACCAAGAGCTCTCACCTGCCCATAGGAGATGGAAGCGATGGCTCCTGCCGTGTAGCGGCCCACTCCTGGCAGAAGTTTCTGCAGCTCCTCGGCTGTCCTGGGCATTTGGCCGGCCAGCTCGGACACCACCTGGGAGACAGAGAAGCCAGGTTGAGCTGAGTTTGTAGATGTGACCCACAAGAAGGGGTCCCAGCCATGTAGCCTTGTGCCAGCAGCTCGCAGCCCCGGCAAGGCAAGGCAGACACAAGCCAGCACCCACCCAAACGCCCAACACCCCAGCACCTTCCTCGCTGCCTCCTGCAGACGCTTTCCTCGGGAGTAGTAGCCGAGTCCTGCCCACAGCTCGTTCACCTCCTGCCCCAAGAGACACAGAGCAGCGTCAGATGGGGCACAGAAAGAGCCACAAGGGCAGGGAGAGCACCCAGCCCCAGCGCTGCTCACCTCCAGCGACGCCTCTGCCAGCGCCTGCAGCGTCGGCCACTTCTGCAGAGCAGGGGGAAGGTGACAAGGGAGGGACGAGCACGGCCGTGCTCTGCCCCTGGGGGTCTGCCACAGGCAGAGGTCAGGGCCACCAAATCAGGGACCTGAGGGCACCCCGTGAGGAGCACTCACCTGCATCCAGCGGTTGTAGTAGTCGATCACCGTAGCCACCTGCGTCTGCTGGAGCATGATCTCAGACACCCACACTGCCGGCAGCACCCAGGGGTCAGAGCAGAGGTGCCAACACCACCCACACCCCTCACAGCACGGGCTGTGGCCACCCTAGTACCAGTCACAAGCACTGCAGCAACATCCAGCCCACCAAACCCCATCCCACCAGACCCATGCACGGTCCCACAGGAGCTCCCTCAGGCACAAAGCTGCCTCTCAGACCCCCCAGAGCCACGTGAGTGGGGCTCAGTGGCTCCTGTGGCCACGTCAGGGGCCCAAGCAGCTTGTTGTAAGGATGGGAGCTGAAGCCACAGATCCTCACAAGGCCACGTTGTACGTCCAGGTCAGTAACAACACAGGGTGCGGCCCCTGCTCCTCACCTGCATAAGCCCGTCTGTTGGCATCCGGCTCAGTCACAGCCTAAAAGGGGACAAGAATAGAGCATAAGAAATGGGGGCACAGCACCCCAGCACAGGGAGACCTGCATGTGGAATAAAATTGCTCATGATGTGTTTTGAACGCTATATAGGAGTATAAAAGATTTTTTCTCAAGTGCCCAGATGTTCCAACTTCAGGTTGATCGAGCAACAGCAGATTTAAACACCACAGGAGAGCCTTGCAGCTTCCAGCACTACTCAGAGAGATGCTGCTGTAAAGCTGACGCCCACCCCCAGCACCCCGATGGCTGTCAAACCACCTTTTGCCAGGCCTAGCACAGAGCAGGTAAGAGCTGTAACAAAAGTGCTTGACAGGCTTAAAGCAACAGCAGAAAACCCTTTTGGCAGCTGTAGGATACCAAAGACAGGATTAAAAAGATCCAGAAGACAACTGGATCAAGGGAGAAGCGCTCAGGCTCAGAGACTGAGATTTTCAGATCCACCCCACGTTACTGTTCACATTTAGGCACTCACCTACAGATCACCCATCACATAATTACCGGCACCACCTGGAGCACCATCCCATCCCCACCACCCCTCCCATTTTCATGCAGCTGAGGGAAGCCTCGCCTCGACAGAACCTCGGTGCAGAGTGCTGGGCTCCCCGCCGCAGCAGCCCCGCCCGCCCTTACCAGCGCCCTCCAGGGCAGGTCCCTCTTGCTCTGGTCGTACCACGCCAGCAGCCTGCCCCGCAGCGCCTCCACCTCAGCGGGGTCCCCGAAGAGGTGCAGCGCGGCTGGGGGAGCGGGGCGCCCTGCAGGGAGAGCAGCACGGGGTCAGGGCACAAGGACAGAGCGGGGGCTGTGTGAGCGCCTACGGCACAGCACCGGCGGGGCCCCGGTGGGGACAGCGGCCACAAACCGGGCACAAACCGGGCTGCCCGCCCCCAGCCGCCCCCAGCCGCCCCCGGCTCCCCGCAGCCTCCCCACCCTGCGGGCACCTCCGGGGGCCGCCGGGCCCTTGCTGCCCTTCCCGGCCCCGGGGGCCGCCCCCCTGCCCCGGCCGCTGCCCCTGCGGAGCCCCCGGGCGGCCGCGGCCCGCAGCGGGCCCATGGTGGGACCGGGGGGGGCCTCCACGTGCGTTTTTCCCGGGAAAACACCCCCCAGCCCCGCCCCCGGGTGGGGACCAATCAGAGAGCCGCTTGCCCCGCCACAGCCAATCGCAGACGGGTGTGGGGGAGGGGTTTCGCGCCCTCCCGGATACAGGAGGCTCCCGTGAGGGGGCGTGGCCTAACAGCGCGGAGGAGCCAATCAGCGCGGGGAGAGGGAGGAGCGGAGTGGTTATCCCCGCCCCTTCCCTCACGGGTCCTGGAGGCTGAAGCACAAGGCCCCACGGGGCTGCCCATGCTAAACGCCTGTTCGCGCAAAAAACAAATTTAAGTCAAAATCCGGTTTGGGAAAGCGGAGAGAAAAAAAAAAAAGAAAGCGTTAGAAGGAAAAGAGGTATATAAAGGGCTGTCAGCACAGGGAGAGGCGAAGAGCGAGGCGAGAAGCGGGAGCAGGCAGCGCCGAGACAGCCCCCACGGGCCAGGCTCCGGAGCGGCCGTGATGGCGGCGGCCATGCTGGGGGCGGCCATGTCGCGGCGGGTGCCGGTGGTGGACGTGCAGAGCGGGAACCTGGCGGAGCTGTGGCCCGGGATGCTGCTGGCGCTGCGCTCCGCCGCATTCATCGCCGTGGACACGGTGAGGGGACTGGGGGGGAGATGGGGGGGCTCCGGGGGGCGGCTGACGGCGGCTGACGGCTGTGCCCGTGCAGGAGCTGAGCGGCCTCGGGGCCAGGAAGGCGCTGCTGAGCCCGTGAGTGGGGAGGGGGCACCGGGGGGGACTGGGAGGGCTCCGGGGGGGGCCCTGGGGGGGGGTCACGAAGGGCTCCGGGGGGTATCGGGGGGGTCGGGGGGTACCGGGAGGCACCTGGAAGGCACCAGAGGGTCCTAGGGGGGTCCTGGGGGGGTAACGAGGGGCTCTGGGGGGCACCGGGGGGGGGCCGGGGGGGTAAGGAGGGGGGTAAGGAGGGTACCTGGAAGGCACCGGAGGGGTTAGGGGGGTACCTGGAGGGTTCCGGGGGGGCTCCGGGGGGCACCGGAGGGGTAAAGGGGGTACTGGGGGGGTCAGGGGGGCACCGGGAGGGTACCCGGGGGGTAAAGGGGGGGTCCTGGGGGGATAACGAGGGGCTCCGGAGGGCACTGGAAGGGTAAAGGGGGTACTGGGGGGGTCAGGGGGGTACCGGAGGGCACTGGGGACTCCCGGGGAGTCACTGGGAGCTCACTGGGAGGTCACTGGGAAGGTACCCGGGGACGCTGGGGGGTACCGGGGGTGGTCCCGGGCCCAGTGGTCTCCCCCCCGTTGGTGTTTTGGTGCCCGGTGTCCCGGTTTTACAGGCGTGCCGCCCGCAGGTGCATCGAGGAGCGGTACCGAGCTGTGTGCAGCGCCGCCCGGACGCGCTCCGTGCTGTCCCTGGGCATCGCCTGCTTCAGGCAGCTCCCCGGCAAGGTAACGGGGCGGCCACGGGGCCGGGGTGGGTGCTGGGGGCCGCCAGGGCGAGCCCTGGGTGCGTGCGGGGCGCTGACCGCTGCGCTGTGCTCCCCTCTCCCTCAGCCCGAGCACACCTACCTGTGCCAGGTGTACAACCTGACGCTGCTCTGCACCGAGGAGTACGTGGTGGAGCCGCAGTCGGTGCAGTTCCTGGTGCAGCACGGCTTCGACTTCAACAAGCAGTACTCGCAGGGCATCCCCTACCACAAGGGCAACGACAAGGTGAGGAAGCGCTGCCGGGCGCGTGCCCTCGCCCTCGTCCTTCCCTCACCTTCATGCACCTTGGCGTGCCCTGCTCCAGGCTGCTGGGGAGGTTCTGGTTCCCCAGGAGCCTCCTTCCCATGCCTGTTACGTGAGGAAAGGCTCAAAAAAGAAACCTGAACGCAGCGTATCCTTCTTACCTCTCATATTTTATATCCAACGTCACTCACAGCAGCTGCTCTTTCAATTATTTGTGCATTTCTTTTATCAGAGCAGGTCGTGGCTGTAGGCAGCGTAGTGCAACAACAGGCCCTGAGGATACCTGGCGTGGCATTAAGTCACTGTGCTAAGGTTTATTGACTAATCCCTCCTCTTTCAGGGCAATGAGACCCAGAGCCAGAGCATTCGGACCTTTTTCCTGGAACTCATCCGAGCGAGAAAGCCTCTCGTTCTGCATAACGGGCTGATCGATCTGGTCTTCCTGTACCAGTGCTTCTACGCTCACCTCCCAGACAACCTCGGCACTTTCACCGCTGACCTCTCAGAAATGTTTCCAGCGGGAATATACGACACCAAATACGCTTCGGAGTTTGAGACCCGCTTTGTGGCATCCTACTTGGAGTATGCTTTCAAGAAGTGGTGAGTGGCACACCGGTATTTAAAGCTTTGGGGTGAAAGAGGGAGTCAGCGCTTGGTTTGTTTTCCCAGGGAAAGGATTTAGGTCTTTGTATCGTTGCAGTGACTGAAGAAAGCACAGCTCTTCTGTGATTCCCTTTTTAGGATGGGTGCTGAGTGTGTAAGAGTGTGTCTGGTAATTCACTGTTTGGTGGGCAGCAGTGGAAAGAGGATTTCAGTCTTTTGCTGGCAGTAATTGTAACGACAATGACCTTATTTAGTTTTATTTTTTTATTTAATTTTAATTTTTATTGGACTGAAAACAAGTTGATTCACTGCATGGCCCTGGTCCAGCAGCGCCACAAAGATGCCAGCAGGAACACAGACAGAGCAGATTCCCTGTGAACTCAGCGAGGGAGCAGGGCTGTGCCTGCTGAGCCTGCTGTAACCCAGGTTATTTAGTAAAGGGGGGTGCTCCCTATCTCCTGACGCTGACTAGCTCTGCCACAACTCCTTTTTGTGAGATTCTCACTTGGAGCAGGTTCCCATTCCCATCACTTCCTTCCGAGCAAAGGTTTGCTCTTGTTCCAAGGCTCTTGTCTTGCTTCCTGCCCTCAGCTCCAAGGATATCTTCCAGGTGAACAAATTAGAAGCAGCAGCGTCTGTTCTGTGTGTCAGCCTGGGCCCTGGTTCTGCACTCGCTGCACAATCTAAACAAGGCACTGGCAGTGGTACAGCCCCTTGAATCTGCTAAATTCACACCATGCAGAGCAGAAATGGTATCTTAGTGCCTGTTTTGTATCAGGAAATGCTGTTTTGACACGTCTGAAAATGTTCGAGATGGTTCTTCTCAAACAAAAATACTTTTTTTTTTTTCCTGACAGGATGAAAACACTTTTAAAACAGGACTCTTAATGTTTTAACCTACAGATCTACTTACCTCCAAAGCTTTTGGGCGTTTTAGCCAGCTGTTGGGACAAAACGGTTGTTTTTTCATGAGATGGAAAGCATTTCTGGTGTCTGCATTGCCCAGGTTTGATGTGTCTGGGTGGTGGCTGCTAGATACACTACAGCTCCTTGGGCATTTCCCTTTGTCATTAACATCACCAGGACTAACACATCTTACTGCCCTGAATATTCAAAACCAAGATAGGTGTCCCCTTCTCCCATAGCTTCACCAAGGACAGTGCTGTCCCTGCCTCTATTGAGGCATAAGGGGAAACAGCATTTAAATCAGCACAGAAGGGATTATTTATTAAAGTTCTGTTCCTTGGACTGGCTTCCCTTGCAGCAGGCTGTCAAACAGGAGCTAGAGCTCAAGAGCAAGAAAGCAGAGGAGCTGAAAGTTGGTGCAGAGCAATGTGTTTGCACCAGCCCTGCTCTGGGGTATCTTTGAGTTAACTGCGTGCTCTGGTGTGTTCCAGCAAGCGAGAGAACTGCAAGCTAAGGGACTCCGGCAGCCAGCACCTCACCATTGAGTTCTGCAACTACCCCGAGAACATGTCCCACTACATTGACTATCGCCACTGCTCTCTGGAAGAAGCAAGCAGCGTGGGAGGGGCAAATAACGTGCCTGTCTGCGAGAAATTTTCGGTTAGTAACGGGAATCCCTGCTTCCTACCTGGCTCTGGGGAAAAAGCCACATGTGACCAGAGCAGGAGGTGGTAGGAGGGCACCTGGGAGCTTCCACTTACTTGCTTCATGATAGAAAGAAGATTTTCAAGCTTTGCCTTTTTGGTTTCAAAGCCACACAACAGCATGCTCTGTTCTGAGGCAGTGAATTTCACAGGTTACATTAGTAGCCAAGATTCAAAGAGATAATACAGCCCTAAATAGAGGGATGGTGTGAGTTACAGTACCTGCTGCTGCCTTGGGAGGGCTGGGAGTTCGAAAGGAGTTTGTCAATTCCTTTCCTGTGCCGTGGGGCTGTAACTGGACACGGTGCTCCAGGCACAGCCTCATGAGCCCGTGAGTAGAGTGGAAAACTACCTCTGCTCCATGTTCTGGGGATAGGCTGCTGTAACCAGGCTGCCAGTGGCTACAGGATTCTCTCTCTTTCTCCTTAGGCCTATGGCTGGTGTCCAAATGGGGTGAAGTGTCCCCAGTCCCATAACATCGACCTCATAATCGATGAGGACGACAAGCTTTTGGAGAAGCAGAAGAAACGCAAACACAAGTGGAAGCGGCGGAAGAACGCAGAAGAACCCGCAAAGGTGCTTGAACAGGAAAGCTCAGGGAAAGACATGGAGATAGCTCAGAACGGGGAGGAGGGACCGCCGCCAAAGCAGAGCTGCTATGAAGCTGCAGCAGAGGTGGAGGAGTTGACACCCAACGATGATGACTGGCCCCTGGAGGAGGAAAACTCCACTGCCGTGGCACCAGAGGCCAGCTCAGACCCCAGCACACGTGCTAGATGGGAAGAGGATCTGGGGAGCGCTGGAGAACCTGCTGACATGAGCCCTTCTGCCAAGGGACACGCCTCTGACAGTGACCAAGTGGAGGGGAAGTCGGAGCTCCCTTCTGGAGCAGCCTCAGCCAGGCACCCAGACAGCCCCCAGACTGAAGCAGCGTGTGCTGCAGGAAAGCAAAAGGAAGCCCAGGAGCTCCCGTCGCAGGGGGGCATCCACCGAGCTGGTTTTGATGCCTTCATGACTGGCTACATCATGGCTTACGTCTGGATGCTCAAGAAGAGAAAAAGCACAGACGGTAGCACAGAGCCCTGGTGTCCGGACTGTCACAATAAACTGTACCTCAGCGGGAAATCAGTGCCGCTTCAAATAGTGAAGAGCTCCTTTTCTAAATCTTCCAAAGCTCACAGCCGGAAGATGAAGTTGGCCTGGGACAGCACATAGAGCTAGGGGACTCCTGGCTGAACTGGGCTTTTTTCCTCCCTCAGTTGTTAAAAGTTCTTTATTCTTTCAAAAGTTGACCAGAAAGGGAGCAAGTTTCTTATCTGTGGTTTTGTTTTAACTTCTTGACTAATTAAATTGCTCTCAGTTGGAGTTCTCCCTGGTGTTCCTCAGCAGCACAAGGGGTGATAAAGGCACAGGTAAGGTTGGAGGGAAGAGAGGCGCACTTCAGCTGCACCCAGGGCTGCAAGTGGCAGCAGTGATCCCCACTCAAAGTGGGTTTAAAAAAAAACAACAGGCTTAGGGTTGTCCTTCTGGAAAGACCCTCTGATAACTCCTTCAGCACAGGTTTCACTTGCAGAGGAAGGGCAATCCCTTGATAATGTAAGAGGAGACAGAGGCCAGAGAACATCCTCCCAGATCTTGCCTTTACCCTTAATATTTGCTGCCACTTAACCCAGTAGCTTAGAGGAAGACAAACCTTTTCAAAAAGGACCACATGCTAAAGGTCAAAATCTACATTATAAAAAGCATGAAAAGGCCCACTTGTCACATACAATTATTTTGATAGAAAGTGCTATTAATCAATGACTGGAGGAAGATATGATGCTTCTGCTGCACACCAGAAGGAAGCAGGCTAGTTCTTCAGGCAAAGCACACATTTCCATGAATCTTTAGGCAAGTGTTACTTTTGATACTCATAATTATTCCCTGTTTTTCTAAGGAAGTTGAGAAGGAAAAAAGTGTTTTGGTTTTTGTTTGTTTAAAAGCCCAGAGAAGGGTTCCACCTAATACTTGTACTTTTAGTTGTGGTTACAACATAGATGAAACCTTTGCTTCTACAGGAAAAAAGTAGAAAGTTGTGCTGGGCTAGGTGATTCTAAGCAACAGCAGGTCTTCTACACTTCTAAATAAGGGACTGAAAGCTCCTCTTAAACCCTGATGTGTTGCTTCCTGTGCTTACCGAAGCTAGGCTGTAGGGCTAGGACACTGCAGTCACCATGGCAAGCTCCCTGCAGGCTGAGTGCTATCAAAAGCATCTTGTAGGTCACAAGTTACTGCCTACTCTTCAGAGCACTATAAGGAAGAATAGAAAAAAGGCTTTGAGTCTCATGGGTTGAATAGTGTTAACACTTCAGGAAGATGCAGGAGGGAAATAACACAATAACGATGACAGTTCTCTTTGTTTATAACTCAGCACCACATACTGATAGCATCTCAAAACCACCATGAATATCATCTATAGCTAATGTAAGCATTTGAATCAACGTTTGTGTAACCTAGAATTGTCCTCTTAATCACAAGACTCCACCCTTGATTTTATTTTTATTTTGAAAGCAAGATGGGAAAGTTTACAAAACCTGACCAAGAAAAAATTATGAAAATATTTAACTGGATTCATCTTTGGTTACTTCTTATTGCAGTTCCAATAAAACATACACCATTTCTATAGTTCAAAAAAAAAGTCAGAAGGTCAATCAACATAAAAACAAGACGTGCTTTCTTCACATATTCATAAATACCCACAATATTAGAAAAGTTGTTTTGCAAAGATTTTTTTTTTTCTGGCAGTGTTAACTTACTATTATACACAAGCTACAAACTTCTTCCTAAGCCTTTAATTACAAGTTGAGCTATTTACAGTCTGCAAAATATTAAGACGTAAAACTCCTTCATAAATATGAAAATAGATCATCTTGCAAAGATCTTTATACTTAATCAAATATCTGGCTGCCCCTCCTCCCAAAAAAAAAGGTTATTTGTTTTGCATAGAAATGTAGTGACATGCAATATAAACAATAGCATTAAGTGCAAACAGGAATTATTCAAGTGTCTTTAGTCGTACTGGCAAAAAATACCAATGTTCTGTTACACAACACATTGATGCCTTTCCAGCAAGTAGAAGTCTACTAAAGCCCCTTGTCTGCACTGCTTCTGAGGGGCAGCAACTCACATGCATCCTCTTAGTTGCCTTTTAGCAACCTGCAACCACAACAAAAATAGCTTATAACAGACATGTAAATGAATTCAACATAGAAAGATTTAAAGTGAATTAAAAACATCTTTGATCTCTTCAGGGAACCTAGCAACGTGTAGAAAGTCTTTTAAAAGAGCAAGAATGGCTCCTGTAAGAAAGTCAAAAACCATGATAAAATCCAATCACGATAAAACTTTGTCACATCACTATAAAACAGGGAGTTTGCTGACCACACGTTGGTATTTACGTTCATCAGTAGCTGTCAGAAAATGGCCCCCAGTAGAAAAGCACCTTCAGATGGGCAGAAAACCTAGGAGTACTCGCTAGGTGCAACCTGGATTCAGCTTTGCACAACCAAAGGGATGAGACTTAGTGCCAACTGCATCCAGACCCTTGGAAATGCCATGTTTGAGCAGGCATTAAGCTGTTTTAAGACGGCCTTTTACTCCAGTGCCTCTTTTCCCATGCAGACCAAGAATGCAGGAAAGGCCTGAGCCTTTGGTATCCCTCGGTATTTCTTTCTGACATCTCCCCCTCGGTACAAATAGCTAGAAAAGTTGATGGATGTGCCCTGTGTCAGCTGGCTGCACTCAGAGTAGACACTTAGGGAAATAAAAATTGAGTCGTGTTGCTTTGTAAGAGATCCATTCAGGGCAGGGAAACATTTTAAGAGATAGTGCTGTAAGACACAGGTGAGGTCACTGTGACAGGTGTTTGAGAGGTACCCCAAGCCTGGCTGCACAGGGTTTGCAGTCTGTCTGAGGGTAACAGGCTTCCCAGCAGGGTGGCAGCTCTGAGGACCAGGGCAATGCAAGCCAGAGGCACGCACCTGCGCTCTGCTGAGGCTGCAGGACTGCTTCCTTGTAGGCTGGGGATACAGAAGTAAACCATTCCTTATTATTGCTCGTTTGTCTGAAGTCATGCCTCTACGTGCATCTTGTGACAACAGAAGCTGGTGCTGGTGGTTTCCCTCCTGAAAGATTAGTTGTGTAAAAGAAAAAGAGGAAGAAAAAAGCAGGCACAAGGCAGGCAGCCAGCCGTCAGTTGAGTTGTGCTGAACGGTTCCCTGTCCTCAAAGGAAATCACACGCATACAGTGCCAGCCCTTCAAGCTGCTCCGTGCTCTGCAGACAGGATACAGAAGACAAGCTACTCTACAGATCAGCACCTTCTAGAGGCAGAGAGCTGTGAGCCACAAGAGGTGATCTGGGTAAGGATGGGCATTTTTCAAACTGCTGACAGCTGCCTAATGCAGCACAGACTGCTCAGTAACTAAAGGACACTTTCTCATTTAATTCTTTGCAGCCATTACAAGGGATAATTGCTGCTCAGGTTGAGACATTTCACAAGTTATAACTCACAGAATAGTTACCTATACCTCCAAAAAGCTCAGTATCTCAGCCAAGAAAGAGCTTAGGCTTTCTTCTTCATCCGTTCCTTGAGATGGGAAAAGAGTAGGAAAAGTCCATCAGGGAGTACCAGCTTACATTTTCCATCCTTACATGAGAGCAGGAAGTGTAACAGATTACTTGGATAAAACTCTGGACTTCCAACCCCTCAGAGCCTACTGTATCACCTGCTCAGTGAGCATGCAATGAAACCTCAGTTAGGAATGATAATGTAGGTTAAAAAAATAACAATGTGGGGTTTTTGTTATTTGTAGGCAATAATAGCAGAAGGGCAGGATGTGGAACACATCACCACAGAACAAGCTTTCCCATGCATCTCATCCCAGAGTGGGGATCTCTGACACTGGTTCCAGCAAGCAGCTTGGAAGCACATGCTGCTGCTGCTTTTACAGCTACCTGCTGGTGGATGGAAGGAAAAAAAAAGAAATAAAGTAGATAATCCTGTTTAGTGACAGGAGAAACTTATGAAGATAACAGATCCTTTCTATAGAAGAAAAGAAGTAATTGGGGACAAACTAATTTTCTTAAATTTGACAACTCAAAGCCCTTCTGCGAGTCTACTGTTTCTCCTCCAAAAGCACTCATGGCCACAACACTGCTGGCAGCTTCCCTTGAGCAGGGGATTCCTGTCCTTCATCACACAGTCTGCTTTTGATTAAGAACCTATAATTACTGTGCTGGCACTAATAAGATAGGATGTCCTACCAGAGAACGTGTCCCTTCTACCTGGTGATGATGGTCAGCAGTTAATCTAGATGCTGTATTTAACTGTTCTGCCGCAAGAGATCACGCTCTCCATTCAGCTCTTCAAAGATAAAAAGCCCAGGAGCTCAGAACTGCTACTTTCACTGGCAGTTTCTCAAGAAGCCCAGAAATGACAGCACCTGGAAGGTGGCTCCCCTCTTGTGCCCTGGGCAACTCTTCCTCCACATCTGGGTCGAGACACACAAAGAGCTGTGCAAGAAAGCGGTGCTCAGTGTCCTGTTTCCCTGCACTAATGAATCATTAATAAATCCCAAGGGAAACGAGAAACACCAGGGAACAGGTTGTTCTTGTTAATTGGAAAGTACTTATCATGTGACTCAGCCTGCAGACTGCAACCAGCGTGAGGGCTTTTGTTTCTGAAAGAAGAGCTTGTTTAATGCTGCAGCACAGTTCTAAGAGATCCCTGTGCCCAGTTCCAGAACGGAGGCTCTGATTCGCATGTACTGCTTGCAGAATGCTAATGCAAACCCTGCAGGAGTTTAGAGCAGCTGGTCAGTCAGAGGAAAAGGGAAAACCTACAGTTCGCTCTTTCTACCCCATGTGGAACTTAAGGCCTTGAAATGCTCCATGCTGGAATCCAGGTCGAACTCTTTACTTGGTGCCTGCTTCTCGCTACTACTGCTTGGAAGGGACTACGGGGCCCGCATGGACATTCTGGCTGGAGTAGTTCCCCCTCCTAAAGCAAATCAGGAAGGAAACATAGCTTGAAATAAAGTTAAAATAATCAGTCTCTCCAGATGCTGTCCGCAGCTGTTTGACAGCCCATTCTTACCATCTGCTGGGTCTCTTGAGAATGAAACCCAGCACCACAGAGAAACAGAGTTTAAGTGACTGGGAACAACTCAAGGACGTGTTCAGTTTGAGCCCTCTCTTCATATGCCACAAGTTGACTGCGTGCTGCCACTTGCTGAGTTGTTGGAGGTCTGAGACAATGGGGCAGTGCTGTCCCCATCGTGCTCCCTGAAGGGCCGTGCCTCTCTCCTCGGCACCGTGGAAGGACCAACACTGAACAGAGGCTTTGTAGACTCCAGCGGTGTATTTTTCAGTAGGTCATCTTCCACCTCCATCTCTTCAGAAGGGAGACAACCAGCAAACACCTGTGAGGAATGTCCCTCAGAGTTCACTGAATTCTCAGCTGGGAGCCTTTTGTAGGATAGTGGCTCAGGCTGGGCCAGCGCTAATGGTTGATTACATGCTGGATCTTCACATGTGTTCTCAACAGGGTAAAACCCATTTTCCTCCTGGGACACTGGCCCATCTGAACAGTCCATGTCTTCCTCTTGTCCTGGTACAGGAAGAAATTCTGACCTGTGAGGCTTGGCTTGAAAGGGAGGAATCTCTGACACACCGTATTTACTGCTGCTCAGGAGTTTTTGCCGAACCTCTGCACTTAGTTGGGTTGGGTCACACCTGCTGACGGTTGAGGACAGCCCACCAAACAGCCCATATTCTTTGTGTGGCAGTTCAGGGGAGACTGGAAGTGATCTGCATTTCCTCCCAGGAGGGAGGGAAAACTCCTGCCAGTCCGTGCTATATGCCTGCCGGAACTGGGACTGGCTGGCTTTCAGGCCACCTCCTGCCTCTGGAGAATGCAAGTCAAACACAAGAGAGATCACAGACTTGCTTGGCATGTCAAAGAATTTTATCTTTCCACCCTTGAGGTCCTCCCGTGCATTGAAGGGATTAACTTTCCGGCCTAAACCTTTGCTTGGTGTATAGTAGGGGTCCTGGACATTTATCTTCCTGGAAGGCTTGCGGGAGAAGATATCCGACTGGCTGCGTGATAACCAGATATTCCGACGTGGACGGGGTGACTTGGGTGGGATCTTATCGTCCAGGGAACTCAAACGTTTTACTCCTGGTCCTTTTTCGATTGACCCTGAGTGGAAGAATAGAAATACCTTTAGCTTAAAGGAGCTATATGGCCGCATGCCTGTTCCCTCACAGAGCCTTCTCAATAACTGTACAGGAGAAAGGTGCACTTCTGATGTTCCAAAGTATCTTCCACAGACACATTTGCTAGTTACTTAAAAGTTTTTACACATACACAACACCACTCTTCTCCCCAGTGTATCACTGGTTTCAGACTTGGAGATTTGGCAGCCCTGTCCACAGGACCTTTTAAATGCAAAGGCAGTCAATGCTACATTTAAAGTGTTCTCTCCTCTTCATTCATACCTCAAACTGATTAAAAGTCACCTTGAAGAACCAAGCAAACTCAAATTCAGTTAATGCCATCTTACTTGTCTAGACAGCGAAACTGGACTGCTTCTGTATTATGTTATAATCAAATTTGCCACCCACATTATGGGAGATGCTAATTTAACACCATGACATTGTCTTCAGGAAAAAAGGGAAGGAAACTGTACAAAAATCTGAAAGGAACGAAGTCGTCCTTTCAGTCCTCTATGCAAACTCTGTTTTTAAGGGCTCCTTCAAACCTCCTCACTGCCTGTACACTGACACAACAGAAAGGACATAGAGTGGTCTTGGAGAAGAACAATTTGCATGTTTCTACACTTATCATCATGGTTTCCAGCAGAGATTGCCCATGATCTGTTGATGATACTGACCATAAAAGAAAGCGAATACAAAACAGTCACCAAAGAAACTGTGACATTTTCACCCTGATAGGAAAAGTCTATGGCCAAAATAAATGCCCTCCTGATACCAAGAGTTAAAATCATTCCAGCCTTGAGTCAGTAGATTATCCAGTACAGAAATTAGGGATACATGAGAATTTAACTCCAAGGAGTAGGAGTTAAAAAAAAAAAACACAAACTTTACATATTATGCGTATGCATGCAAATAAGTACGCACACACATACACAAACAAAATCTAAAGGTTTATCACTACAACAGGATGGGAAACTTGCAGTTGTTTTAGCAAAGACATTAACTTTTAGAGTGTTTGGGACATGCAGCTGCCACTGGCTCTCAAGGTGCCTCTGAAAAGCTGTGGTAGAGTAATAACAATTGAGTGGATGTAATAAAATGTTATTTCCTTTCGATTACCATTTCCAGAATGAGCACGTGGACTTCTGCTTTTTCCTTTAAATACTGCCACAGTTCAGTCTGTACGTGCTCCACTGAGGAAAGACTACGCAAGTCAAAGAACCACACATAACACTTCTCCAGAAAGATGCAAATCTAAGCCATTCTCCAAAGGCATAATGCCAGGAAAACCAAAAAGAACGTTTTGTTTTTTCACTCACACCTCTCAGGTGCTTTCCAGGTAGGGGAGAACTATCACATGTGCATGCTCCATGTGGTTTGAAAGAACTGATTTTAAAAAATATATAGTTTCATATATGCATCTATTGTCTGTGTAATATATTTGACTGTACTCTAAGTTTCCAACACCAGAAATCTACTACTAGAGAAGAAATCTCGGTCAGAACATGCCCCCACGAAGAAGTGATTGCAGTTTGCTCCTCACACCAGGGGGCACTAGACAGCTTTAGAAAAAGCCCTTCAAGGCCAGCATTCCCAATGCAATTCAGGGATTCATCTTTTCCCCAGTTCACAGTACTTCTAAGGTACTTTAGAATACAATGCATCTTCTCTGCTCTTCCTCCTGAGGGAATTTAAGTAACTTCTAAGTGTTACACATAAGACACACCAAAGAAATTATATACCAAGGAAATTATGTATATGCACTAAGAAGTAGCAGGGGCAAAGCAAAAGTTGATGAATTTTCATGTACTTTTAGCTACTTACATTCCCAAATGAACTCTAAATTTTACTTCAAGAGCTTGTGGGCACAACCTTTTGAGGCACTTTAAGGAAAAGCTGTTCTTTCCCAAATGACACTGCACAGTGCACCATTGTTCCAAAATCATTTTCAGACTTTAGGCAAAATAATTCATGAACTATATATAATACCACATTTATCTGAAATCTCAGTAGTCAAAATACAAAACCCTGTACTCTCTCGCTATTAGCCTGCAGCAAGTTTTGTGCAAATACAGACATTTACCTTTGGGTTTTCTTTCATTGTTGTCAAGATTCAAAAATTTTCTGTCTCTCTCACAGTCCTCATTTCTCAGCCGGTTCAAAGTCTCCTCCAGTGTTTTGACAATATCAGCAAATGAAGGACGTAACTTCGGATCCATCTGTGAATGCACAGAAATCAGATCGTTTCATGGGGGTTTGTCCATACTACTTAGTTTTGACAGACAGAAGGATAACTTGAAGGAACTGAAGAAATTCAAGATTGTTTTAAGAAGCATGTTACTATTGGAAAAAAAATTAAGTAAAGCAGGGGAAAAGTAGCGTTCTAGTTTACGTCTATTATACTTCTCACTTCATTTTCAAGTTGGAAAGATTCAATGATGGTGTATTTTATAAAGAAAAGGTAGCAAGCTATTTGACTCAGGACCTTATTTGTTTTAAAACATTTTCCACAGTTCAAAGATTTCTTTCTGTACCCCAGTTATCAGCCAGAGATTATAAAACAATGTAATTTCAAAGTCTGTGTGAAGCAATAAGAATTAAAACAGAGTAACTTGGTTATATTATTCTTTAGAAGTTTGTAATTCTTCCATCATTGCTTGGGGCTTTAATTAAAATCTACCGAATGGCATTGCTGATTTTAAAGTTTCAAATCTTCTATCTTTGCATCTGTTTATCAATCTCACTACTCAGTGTACCGGTCTGTCTTGTGAGGAAGCAAGATTGACAAGTTACATGAGAAAAGTAATACAACAGAAAAGACTATTTTAGCCCAAGTAAAATATTCTTTCCTCCGCCTCAGCCATCAGTATGTATTTATCAGTACGCATTTATTTATTCTCCCTAATAGAAATGCATCCCTAAACAAAGCCAAACATGACAACTGTAATAGAGAGCAAGCAGCTTAAATTAAGTAGTAATTTAGATGGCATTTAATCATTCTGAACACTCACCCTGCATATACGTTACAGGTTTAACTACCATAGGTAGCACTGTCTAATTATGCAGTCAAAAGTTAACCTCATTACACTGTTAAAGAGATTCCGCTTGACCTGACTGTCTCCAGCTCCCTAAAGGCTTTTTCAGAGCAGACAAGCCCTGACAGGTATCACCACCAGTCCAAAGGAAACAGCAGTGCTTTGGAAAGAACAAACCCCACAGACCTCCCTGATGCTGTCCTGCAGGTCCTGAGATGGATCCTTCTGAAGAGAACTGGTACGATTGGCAATGCTAGAACACCTTCTAGCAACACAGGGTAAAGGGCTACCAATTCCTACATACAGTGATAAAACAAAAATCACACCTGCTTTGAATTCAAGGACTGCAATTTCCTGGCATAGGAAAACATCTTTCTGCTTTCCCTATTTCACTGAAAGGGTAAGGCAGGGTAAAACACCAAAGCATATCCTCTGTACTCTGACAAAATCAATTTGAAAAAATGAGAGGGCTGTTGCATGCTGCAGGAAGTAAGAACAGGTCTCTGCCTATTTCAGCTTGTGCTAGGAAAGATCCAGGACAACAGCAGCAATGAAAAAGTGACTCAGAGCTACATTTGCCTCTTCCATCCTGATCACTCAGTTCCTGCTGAAGTGGAATAGAAGGTTCTTCCTCAAAGCTGCAGTTCCCCACTGCTTAGCTCATGCTCATAAGCCTTCTGCATGATCATACATGATTACATTTAGAAGCATTCATGCAAGAGGGCTTATAATTTGCTGGGGGAGCTGTAGGTTTCAGACTTCCTTACATGTACTCATTTTTAAAAACGCTTTGTAACAGCAAACTAAAGAATTTTTAATCCACTACTCATACACATCTGTTTTTACTCGTTTTCTTAGACTGCCCTAAACACATTTCCTGGCTGTAGAAAACTCCAGGGCTTTGCATATTAGTTCAGCTAATCAGCTGAGCTATACAGTTCACAGTGATTGTCAAGCCATTAAATAATAAAAAGCTATATAAAAATTACCACTCAGATCACCTATTACAGGAGTATAGCATGCTTAGGGAGATATAAGGCAGCCTTATCTATTTGCTGCCTTTTCATTCCACTAGGCAAGCGGTAAGGGAATTGCAATATGCTCCGCAGTGGAATCAGCATACTAATGGCTTGATCACAAGACAGTCATTTCCAGTTCCAGTTCAGGGAATGGACATTTATTATGCAGGAGACAGCATTTGATGATAATCAGTAGGAGAAAATCCTTTTTCTCTGAACACAAAAAAATCTTACATAAGAATATGAGACCAGTCACTTTCCCTTTGCTCATGAGTACAGTTCTACTCTGAATTTGTGCTGAAAAATTGCTTTGAATCAAGCACCATGTGTTGGATGCTGTATGATTTCTGGGGACTACAGCTGGGAGCTGAGGTTTCCACAGTCAAACCCTACTTCCACCCAAACCCTATAGTGCTCACATAGTCAAAACACTTCAGAAACATGAGTCAAGCATACCACTGTCCTACTGAAGTAAGCTCCACTGTACTAAGGTGAAATTAGAGGAGCAAAATAGCTCATCCAGACTAAGTTCCACAAACGTGCCTAGCATTAAATTATGCCACCTTGTGTCAAGAGCAGAAGTCACCCCCTCACCCATATTTTCACCTGAATGCCATTCTCCCTTTGAGCATGTGCACTTGTACTAATACAGTGCAAAGAGAGCTTGGGGCAAAGACAACTCTTAAAAGAACGGAGAGATGAGACTGCTTCTTTCAGCAGCAGTGCTGACATGAAAACAAAGCCTGAAAATCAGTAACAGGCAGGAATACAAAGCCTGTTCTGAGAGTTTTCTTACAAATGCTCACTAGGACATGGTGCTTTTGCTAATTACAGAATGGCTTGGTTGTGGTGTCTTGAGCAGAGCTTTGTGCAATAAGCATTCTAGAAGGTGTCTCAGTTTCAGGTGAGCAGTGACATTCCTAGCTTCATCCGAGTTTCTGGAAGCTCAGGTTCCCTTACTTCAGATTAAGCAGTTTACCAAAAGAATTAGTAACCTCTATTATAAGATAATTCACAGAAGGGATCCACTTCCCTGAAATTTTCATGCTGATGAGCCATGAAGGTATCCAGCATTATCATCCTTTTACTCAAATAACAAGAAGAAATTTACTCAATACTGCACACTGCCTATGGCCTTACTGATATTAAGTCATCTGTGTTTTTGGGTTCAAGTTATATTTCTTTTTTGTTGTTTTGTTGTTTGGTTGTGTGTGTTGTTGGTTTTTTTGTTGTTTGTTTGGTTTTTTGTTTGTTTTTTTTGTTTGTTTTTTATATACAATCTTGGGATTTACAGGGTTATCCCTCTTTACAAAAGGCAGCATATATAAACTTGAGAGTAGTTTAGTGCCTGCTCTTTATTTGCCTGTCCCCATTTTGTCCCCTCTGTTTATGAGAACAACTCAGAATTCTTTCTTCACAGCTCAGTAGGTCTGTACACAATAACAGCTGGATTTTGTCAGCCCGAGGGCCAGCCAGTGTCAATAACATACAACTGGTTATGATCAGCCTGAGCAGCCTGCAAGAAGCTGTTCAGTGTGCCAGACCTGTTTGTTTGGCATGACAGAACACGGAACAACAAAAGCAGAAGTCAGACTCTTTTGCAAGGAGAAAGGAAGGGATACAAAAAAATGCAAGGGACTCTCTGGGTTCTCAGAACGTGCACTGCTTCGGTCTCTTCTGTACACACTTTAAGCTCTATCTTCAAAATCCAGAGGGATTTAACTTCAGTTTTGGCCTGTCCCCTTCAGGTAAGGTACTCACGTTACAGCAGTTGAAGGCCAGCTGGAGGAAGTCAGGGGGACAGTCTCCCACCATGTGCTGGAAGGCATCATAATCTAATCCAAAATTCTGTACAAACAAGAAAAACACCATAGACAGCAGAGATGTAAGTGAGGTTTGCTACTGGCCCAAAATATGTTTTTAGAGGGTGTCCCTACATGGAATAACCATGAACACTACCCCCGAGCAGCCACATACAGTGGATTTTGAGAAAGCCTCATGCATACTCCAAACTGCAGCGTTCCCATTGGGATTTATTTGATACAAGATACCTGTAAGAGAATGAGCTGACTTCAAAGCCCATTCTTCTTCCTGGATTCAACTGCAATTCATTGCACTTGAAGTGTTGCCCATGTGGATCTGGAAGCAATATCCTACACTATCAAGTTTCACCACAGTGATTTTCATAGTGTAAATTAACAGCCTGCTGTAAAACCAGAGGCTTCACTATGATGAAAATTCACCAATTAAAGTAGTTAATTTTTCAGTACATGGTACTACTAGGCTGGTGTTACAAATTACCCAGTTCCTTAAATGCACTTCTATAAGGAGATCTGAAGGAAAGAAAAACAAAAGGATCTCTTACATATTGTGGTTCAAGACAAGCATTTTCAGAACTGGAGGTGGAAAGGCAATTTGGAAGACCCCTATGGAGGGCCAAAAGCTGCCTTGCAGATGGGACGCAGCCAAAAGGCAAGTGAAGAAAGAAGTGGCATCTCCTCTGATTAGTCAATTTTAGCCCAGATTAACAATGCTTAGTACAGTGTATGTAAAAATAAGGGTGAGCTTATTTTAGCTCCTGCCCCTTTCACAAGGCAGGGCTACTTAGAGGATGCAGTACGTCAGAAGTGCTCTGTTCTGAATCCAGCAAGAAATCTGTATGAGCTATCACACTACAAAAGGAAAGTCCTGCAACACCCTCAATGTTCTGAGGGTTAGGGACAGGTCTGGAGCTTCTGAAAGGACTCCTCCTGATGACTGCTGCTGCACAAAGTCTGTGTCAAAACATCTTTGAGGGAGCTTCTTACAACAGCATAGAATACAAAGGCCTGTTACAGGCTCTTTTTAGCGTAAGAACAATTCATCCTATCTTTGGCAGCAGTGCCAGAAGACCTAAAGGCCACCCATTATCATGGCATATTTACCACCTCCCACCAACACGATGAACGTAACCACTTACCTCTGTGCGAGGGAGATAGTCTGGATCTGCCTGTATTCTTGCTATAATCTCACACAGAATTATACCATAGGAGAACACATCCGCCTAGGAGGAAAAAATAGATAGCTACATGGATCAGCTATGAATACACTATTCTTATCTGCTACTGCGTTCCTCCTTACCCCCAACTGGTTATCGAGAACAACTAAACCAACACCACAGCCTTACAACCGCGAAGCAATTGCACTATAACTAATATTTTCCATGTGAAGAAACATATGCTTATAGTAAAACCCCACTGCAGCACAAATAGCAATGATGATTTTAAAACTCTTTCAAAAAAAAAAAAAAAGCTACTATTAAATCAGCAACATAAAAATATTTCCTTGCATAAAGAATGGTAAAGTTGCATTTGATGACTTACAGATGGGAGTAATTAAAAACATAGCCAAAATATGACATGCCTATGTATCACTGTGGTTAGAAAGAGGGGTTTAGAATTCACATGCACACAGCTTATCCAGAATATTAATGCTGCTCTTCAGAGAAAATGTAAATTTTTTTCCCCTTTTTCTCACAGTTCAGCACCTCTGGAGAAAAGAATCTCCCAAAGCTTGAGATACCTACTAACATTGTATACCCGCCTCCTTTTCCATTGAAATTTCCATGCTGCTTAATAATCACTTATCTGGGTATCCCTGGAGCTGCACAGTTCCTCAGATTTCCACCCACCTGAATTTACCAAGTAATAAAATGTGGGAAAGCATACAATAAAGGTCTACAGAACAGAAACTGGCATCCCTCAGCCTTCTGGTACAAGGCAGGCTTATATGCTACCTTTCACACTGCTAGAGACCTGCTTCCTCTTTAGCCTCCCATGCCCTAGGGTCAGTGAAGAACGTGGCACCATATCTGGGTACTTTATTATTAATTTAGGTCAACGGGAACTCTCAAAGCTTTGAAATAGTAATGACCACATTTATCACTGAGGTTGCTACTGCCTTCCTCTACGTTTCAAGTACCAACAATTAAACAGATATTGACTACTAGCTAAAAAAAGGTACAGGATGTGGGCTTTATCATGAAAAGTTGCTCTTGCAGGGCTGAACTACACTGTGTTTTAGAGAACATCTTTGCACATGACAGAGAAAACCCTGTGTAAAGAACAACTTGATAGAAAAATACTATTTCTAGAGCCTAGTGTGATCTGATGCTCCACTAAAAGAAACATTTTCCAGTGCCACCAATAGAAAAAAAAAAAAAGTAAGAAATACCTTTGGAGAATTTTTTTTTTTTATCCAGGCACATCACCTTTGAGTACTGTTGATTATTATCATTATTTTTAATTAAAGTAATTGTACAAATTTACAGACCTCTTATTTTTTTTTACCAAGAGGTCACTAACCCATTGTCAGGAAAGTAACCACCATCAAGTATCACCAGACATTTCTCGCAAGACCTGGTTAAATCAAGCTGTGTTAGGTAGACAAGTCATTATCACATTTTTGCACATGGGGTGTTTCAGAATGGAAACAGCCTAACAGTGAATTATGCTAAAGGTACTTCTATTTCTGCTTAAGAAACTATTCCATGAATTACAACTATTAGCTGTTCGACTCACACTCTCCCTCAGTCTGAATGACCTACCTAGTATAGGAATGTGACAAATGAAAAAAATAACAATAATATTATGGAAATCTTAAGTCTTGTATACAGATACTGAAAAGAAACAAGTGACAACTAAAGTCTATTTACATGTACCAACCTTTTCATTGTAAGGTTCATCTCTGAGAACTTCTGGTGCCATCCAGAAGGGTGACCCCACCACTGGTAACTTTTCACTATGTGTAGACGTAGACATTGGAGGGTGAGCAGCAGGAGGAGAGGAAAGAATAATCATTAATGAATTAGTCTGATTCATACATTGCTATAAACTTCCTGTAACTGCAAGCATCTGTAGAAACTTCCACCGTAGGGAAGTCTATACAAGTGGGATACAAAATACACTGCATTTTACTCTAATTTCCTCCTGTAGTTACTGGAACATTCAATAGCAAGAGAAGGTGAAAGAGAAAGCAGGCCTAGGTCAATTGCCCAACATATTGTATTTCCAGTACCTAAGTGCCCGAGCTTCCCCCAGCCCCCCAATTGTTTTATCTTCAGGTCACATATTTCAATAGTTTTGTTTTCCAAACTCTTGGCAGAGTGGATTCCTTCATCTATGTTTAAAAAGGCTTGTGGAGATCAGTTTCTGGCTAGATGTCAAATTCTCTATTCATTCAGCAGGACATGCAATTATCCCTACATGTATACCTATAGGCAGCTCCCAAAGTATTCAGTATAGCCTGCTCACATATTTTGTCAAATAAAAAAAGTCAAGATTAACCAAATACATCTTTTAGTAGGGAGAAGTTAAAAGTACATAGAATAGAGCTGATTTGACATCTCTGCAATGTTTCTAATATGGCTGAAGACTACGGTCTTAAAAAAGGCATCAAGCTTGTCCCCCAGCTGTCCTTGAAAGAACACCTACAAAGAAAAGGCCTCTGAAGGCCTCTAAAACCATAGGTTGCTAGCCAGAAAACTGGAAAAAATATAACTGCATTTGAAAATGATGGTAAGGCTAGATCAGACTGAAAGTGTGGCTGCCACAACACTTTCATTATCTTATTTAGTATCAAGACATTTGATTTAACTATTACTATACTCAGTTTTCAAGACATCTTAAAATTGGGTATTAAAACCACACTGATGTCTTCCTGATTCTGACGGCTTCCTATTGATACAGTTGAAGCTTTCAGAAGAACCTTAAAAGGTAGAGATTCCACAGGAGCGTACAAGATACACATTGACTACGCTTATCAGCAGTTTGGAATTAAATGTTCACTTTGTTAAACTTTCAGATCAATATTTCACCAACATTAAAACAAGCCTTCAGACCTCCCAAGCTATAGGTTTAGGATACACGCAGTTTAAAAACAGTGCATAGCTGGGATCAACTTTTATTGTTTACTCTGCAGTCAGAAGAGCTGGAAGGCTTTTATTTATTTTACACTGAAGCACACACTGGAGAATATTTGACTGCACATTTAACAGTCAGAATACTCTGAAAGACAAGTCAATATACAGATGAGAGGACAATTAAATCCTTGTCCTTGACCTCCCTATCAGAGGGAGGACAAGAGGACTATTGCAAATCATGACAATAGCTTGTGACAGTCACCTCACCTGTGCACTCCTCAAATGAGTTAAGTTCATAGTTGCATCCCATGGAGAGGAAAATGCTGAGCTACTGTTAAACAGTATTAATTTTTATCTCTCTTCTTTATCAACCTGGATCCTAACTAACACAGTAGTTAAATAGAAAAATAATAGAATGCCACTGAATGTTGTTTAGAAAAATGGAAAGGAGCTAGAGTTGTTTGGGATCAGTAGACGACATTTATTATAAAGATCATCCCAAACCAGATTTTTTTTTTTTTTTTTTAAAAACAACTAAACTCCCTAATACCTGCTTGGAAGATCTACTGAAAAACTTTACTCCCTGGAACTGTTTTTAAAAATAAACTAAACACCACTAAAATAGAATGAATGATAACTATAACACTGGTCATCCAGCCTGCAGTTCTAGATCAAGACCAATTATGCTTGTTGCAAGTTTTGTATCAGAATGCAGTAACGGGCCTGGGGACTCGGCTTAATAGAGCTTGTGACCTGCAAGCACATTGCAACTCTCCCTACATTTTGATTAGTTCACGTACCTGTGATCTGGAATTTTCTCTGCTAAACCGAAGTCTCCCACTATTGCTGAGTATCCGTTCTCATCGTGTTTTATTAAACAATTCTGAGGGGAAAACAAACAGATTGTTATTGTCTGTGCATGAAAACCATATACCATTTGTTTTATTTTAAATCTGGAACAAGATTACAAGATATTGTTTGGAAGACATTTGTCCATGAGAAGCTTTTCTCTGAAAGCAACGACCCTTCTCCTCCCCCCTCCCCCCCTGCACAATCACATGTCTGTCAAACTTAAGATGCTGCAAACAGTCTTACACTTAGTTAATAATCCACTTAAAAACTTGCTGAGAAAGCAGGCGGTCATAGGCAGCACATACCCAGCTAGGTCCTAGCAAGAATTAAGATGATTTAATTCCCTTACTGTTCAAGTATGCAGTACGTGCTGTTTGCTATGACACCTTCAGTTTCCTTTCAGATTCTGAACCTGACCAGAATACAAGGTTATCAGAACAATGGTTGTGTATATTTGTGTATATTTTGCTATATTAGTTACTTAAAAGAAACTTTCTGCTTTACAACGGATTACCATCAGAAAATGCAAGATGTTGCAGAGTCACACATGCTTTTAAAGTCTCAAAATCAAATTCTTTATTCCACAGTACACCATAAACCTGATTTAAGCGAAAACAATAATAAGAAAAAGCTGTCAATCTTTTCCTTTCATATGCCCCCTCCAGTGTCAGGGGAGAGGGCAATTTAAGGACACACAAATAATTCTGGTCTGGCAGCCTCACATCACATGCAGGGTATTACCAATTTATATTTGTTGTTTTTATTTACAACTCTGACATATGATTTGACCATTCCAGTACATTTTTTCCCTTCTGAACAGATGAATTAAAAGCTGACTCCCTAAGTTTTTCTGTCCTATAAAAAGTGGGGCAAGACAGAATTCACTCCCTTACACATGCCCTACTCCACAGCCTTCTGCAGGCGGTACAATAGCAGCGACAGGCGGCAAAGCCACTGCTGACTCCTCCATGGTGGTACCCTGCATTAATTAGCTGAACAGCAGGAAACACTTTCTGCCTTTATTGTGCTTGGCTGTACAAAAGCCCCTCACTGACCCCAGAGTATTGGCATGTCTGTACAATGCAGCTACCAAGGAAAGCGAGTCCCTTGTCTAAAAGATCAAGTTCAGGTCACCGCTGTTGACAGATTCAGAGATGGCTGCGGCTCAGGCCACGCAGTGAGTTTTCCTCCTGCCAATTAAAAGGTTAAGGGAGACACACTTGCAATCACGTAAAGAAAAGGCATCCAAGCCTCCCGAGGTGCAAAGTTCTATTTGTTTAGCATGACTCAAGTGTAATAAGTGCAATTACTTTGGGGATTCATAAACGTGGACAAAGTTAAAGCAACTGCGCTTGCCCAAAGAGCAGCAAAGCTTCTCAGTTATGGGCTTTGTTATCTCCTATCAAAGAGCACATTCATTCAGCTCGCCTCTGTTTAAACATTTGCTTGCTGAAAGTGGACTTAAAACTGAGAAGGATAAAACTTTTTTTTTTTGTAAAAATCTTACTCAAATGATTCAGCCGTTGGGCATTTGGGTGCGTACCACAGAAACAAGTCTGTGAGGACAGCAGAGTTCTCATAGCGTACTGGAATGCTGACCCTGATATTTCAGTGCATAAACCAGTTTATTTTATGACATGGGTTGTTTAGCAATTAAAGATGATTCATAATTTGTCATTTAAAAAAAAAATCTGATTCAAAAGAAGTTTACTTTTAAAATCTAGCTTCCCATCTTGCATTAACTGTTTACATTTTGTTCATTTTGAGTAGCAAGAAGGCAGGAGTTCATTTCACCACCTGAGTGCTGTGTATTAGGGTTATTCCTCCAATAAGGCCTGTTTTGCAAAGATGTCAGAGAAATATTTTATTCAGACCAAGCACTATTTTCAATATAACCAAAAAGCTGTAGAAACAGTTCTGCTGAGCATGAGACTCATAATAACCTACAGGGCTGCTTTGATAACAGAGGAAGGCTTAAACACAACACAAACCTGACAGACGATTTTCCTTCTCAGCAGCACACAATCACATCCCATTTGACATCCACACATTACTGACTGAATACAAGCAATCCTATTCCCCCCCGAGCCCCAGGCAGCTCTCAGGTACAGCACGGACCCGTTACATGAGTAGATTATTCCTGGATAAAACATAAATTAAACCAATAGAGCAGGCAATCTAGCTGCCACGTAATGCTACCTGACAGCTCTGAGCTCCTTCCCAGATGAGCCAGGCTCCCCTTCAGCACAGACCTTTTGGGAAATCAAGCAGAACTGACATGGACATCCCACCACACCTGCACACTCCTTCCGCTCCAAAGGTTCTGCCAGCGAGGCCAGGACACCCCCCCAATGCAACAGGGGAAAGCCCAGGGCTACATTTTATAAATGCTCATCAATTGTTCTGCTGTAGGGGGCTGCACTATGTTAAAGGATGTAAATAAGGAAGCTGAACTATTTGCTTTCATTAGTGGAAGTCTGGCTTTTTTTCTGTATATGAAAAGTACTGACTGTGAGTTTGAATTCATTAGGGTAAGTGCAGGAATGACTTTTTACCTACAATTAAATCAGCTGTGAGCAGGTGACATGCACCAGACAAAAAAATACCAGGATCGCTTTAAGCGCTCACTGTCGCAAAATTAAACCAATTTAATTCAACTGGTGCAAATTTTGATGTAGCTAAGTATCAATTTCTTGGAACCAAAATCAGTAGGACAGCCTTTGTGTAGATACTAGCGTGATTAGATGTCACCTTTCAAGTCCATAGTGCTCATTCAGGAGAAAGTTTTGCAGGTGGCGATGCTTCACTGTGCTGAGTGTCTCCAAGTGCTCTAAGGAGGACTGCCAGCACCACCACGCTCCTCCACCAGCCTTCCCATCCTTGTAAAGCTGTCACCCAGCACTGCACCAAATTCATAACACGGACAGTTCAGTCACCAGATTTAGAATGCAATTCATGAAAGGGAGACGTACACAGCCTACAGCAGGTGGTAACTGGTAGTTATGTGCAAACAGAGAGACATTTTTAAGCATTCACATTCTGCTACCAAGATAAATCAGGATCAAAAAAGGGACAGAGCTCCATTAGAGAGCGAAAGGTTGAAAATAACTTGAAAATTTAAGCTAGAGGTGATATTTTAGTAGGAAAAACACAGAGCATAACGCGTTGTTTCTGCTGACAAATTTACACTTCCCAGTTTATACAAAAAAGAAAAAAAGTGCATCAATTCAGTAATTAGTTTAATTGCTGGAATTTGGCACAGAGACACGGGAGTTCAATTTCCTCTCTAGCATAAAGGACAGCTTCAAAATCTGCCAGTGAGACGAAACGTCAAGCAGCTTTACAACACGGGCTTTAAGAAAACTTGTCTGACTTACTAGTGCACTGTTTGTATAAGCTGCAAGGCAATAAAACACGAAGACCTTCTCAAGCTTTCTCCTTGGACCTCTACATAAAGAGGGATATTCTTTCCTTTGGCAGCTCAGACGGTCACAGAGGGCAGTATTTGACTTCAGCTGGGTTCTTGATGTTTTCTCCTCCCCAAAACGGGGACCCCATCGGTCCTTCCTGAGGCAGCCTCTTAATAAAAGCAGGGAGTTCTGTACACGAGGCCTGAAGAGTTAACGGAGCTGTTTATGCAGAGACAGATGTGAAAGCACATAAAGCCCCCTTTGTGTGTTACAGCAGCTTAACATCTGCTTTGCACAGCATAATCCTGCTAAGATGAATGCAATATTCTACTCTCCCTTTTACACAAACAAAACCGAAAATAGACTGAAAAGTTTCAGAGTTAAAAATAAGTTGCTTAGATGAAGAAACCTCATCGTTTTGTTTTATGACACACGAGCTGGACTCCTCAGAGATCTTACTGCACTCTAGAAAGGAGACATACTCCTGATGTACTCCTGATGTGTCATTTGCAATCCTCTGATGACTGTTACTGAATTAAAATACTTAAATGCATCATCTGTGTTTAAAAAGCCATGTCTTAGCAGAAACACCACTGACAACTTAATGTGCAACAGGAAGTTTACTATACTGTACATGTTTTTATAACTAAAACCAGTAAGTTTAAGGGACAGGCTCCATTTTGGTCTCAAAGTACCACTAAAAGTTTAGTGTTAACATTAGAAATAAACTGTAACAGCTTTTTTTTTTTAGTGCAAACCCTCCTGTGCTGTGCAAAATATCCAGGCGAGAGCTCAGGCTAGCACAAAGGGGACTTACAGAAGCAGCAGCAAGTAGAAGACTGGTCAGACAAAGGTTCTGTTCATTGCTTGGGGTTTGTTCTGTTTTGAACACTAAAACAGCACACAAGGTAGGGAGTGAGGGGATGTCACTTCCAAGCCTGAAGGCAGTGAGTTTACCTTATATCATGTAGTCCACAGTGACTGCTTACACACATGATTCTTAACTGAGCCTACTCTTCTCTCCGTGAAAGAAGGGCAAGGCATTACGCATTTACTGTGAAGTGAAAGCCTATGTTGGCAGGAATACACACACACACACACACACACATGTATATTGGCCTAGAGATCAGAATTCCTCCATAGATTTTTATCATCAACAGAGCTTACTTAAAGCTGCTCACCACCTACTATTGATTGTAGGACCTCGCTTTCAATCACACCCAATTTTGGAAAACCAAAAGGCACACACCTACCACCTGCAGGCTGGGAAGAGCCAATCCATCCAGCCCGACCCCCTGACAGACCCAAGCTGGGCTGTTGCTGTCACTCAGGGCAGACCACGCTGATCAGCTACAGGAGCCCGTGCCCAGACCCTGAGGGCAGAGCTGCTCACAACCCCACAACACAGGTGAATGCCAGCTGCCCAGCCAGCCCTCTCCTCCAGCAGGCTCTCCCGCTGTGACAGCGGGGCAGCAGGAAGGGCACAAGTGTGGTGTCAGGCCTGACATCCCCTGGGGGCTGCCACATCGACCATACTGACCTACATCTGCTGCTCGTCACCGTGCTCTCCCTCTGGCTTTCTGCAGTAACAACATCGCTCTGCTACCATCCACGTGGTGCAATGAGGCAGGGAGAGATCATCCTGCCATATACTAATTGTCCAAAACAATTTTCAGTTCTAGATTGACGGAGGATGGTTCTTTTTCCTTCAAGCCTTTATGCATCCAGTACACGTACACATACATTGACACTCCTGCAGAGAAAGTCTCAGTTTATAGTTCAGTCAAGGCAGGGAAGTTTCTAGAAAAATACCTTCCTCTTCATCCCAGCCAACTCAGCATCTGTCCTGACTTTGTCTAAATCCTTGTCTTTACCCTCATGTGATTAATGAAGTCCTCACATCAATTCCTAAAGCTCACCAAAGAAGCACAGTACAGAACACTACTGAATCTACCCTTATCCAGTCCAGATCACAAGCTGTCCCCCAGGGACTGAGCCTCTCAAATCTTCCTTCACCTTGCTCAAACGTTGACTATTTACTGGTAAGAACGGAAGGCAACTCATCCCATCAGCAGTACAAACCTGGTCAAATACAAAATACATTTCCACTAGTAAAATTCACAAGTACCCTGGTGCTTAAAGTCTGGTGTTTCATCTACTTCACCTCCTAAGAAGAAAACAGGCAAGGGCGTACATCACTTCAATAAATAAAAAATAAAACTGAGGAACTGGAAGACATTACAGTACCACCAGCTACCCGGAATGCAGCTGGTGACAAACTTTTATCCACACACACACACACACACACACACACACACTACCTTTAGTGCGAAGACCCACCCAAACACAGCATAACCACTTGTAAATTCTTGCTGCTGGTGGTGGCGGTGTTAAATAAAAAATTAGACAATCCCCATTTATTTATTTTAAAAAATAACCCTTACTACTTTCTGTGGCCACTGATGTGCTTGCTGGTACACTGAAACCATGCACCCCCCCCTGCATTTTCTAAACAATGGCTTACACCAATTTAGCAATAGATAACATTGAAGCATTGTTAGGGCAGCTCCAGAGAATGATATGTAATCATGCAAAGCTCTGAATAAAGGCATTCACGCTCAGGAAATGGATTTTCATAGGACTGGCCACCACAGCATGTGTTTATGGTAAATACTGCAGGCGATCTCCTTAGTTACTTTGGTTCTTCCCAGTAACTCTACTTCCCCACTCTTAAATGCGCTAAAATTCATCATAAACTGAAAAAAAGGGGGGAACAGTAAGTTATCTTTTCAGTTATTTTTATGCACTTATCTGCACACTCCAAGGTGACCTAAATGGAGCTTTCTGAGCCTATCACAAACTGACATGCCTTCAAGTCTGGGCATTTGTCTTAAGTTTGACGCTCTTGAATTCAGCACCTTTCATTTGAAAAGCCATCCAAAGAAATATTTTATGACTTAAATACTTCTTTCACCTACCCATTGAATATTTTTTCCCTTGGCTAAACACATGTCCTTCATCTGTTTAACGATACATTGAGATAATTTCCCCCCAAAACAGTGGATGGAAGACTAGTAGTCGCTTGGATTTTCAAACACGCTGTACTGAGTTTTTATTTATAAAACAGTTTCTAATCTTAAAAAAAAATAAAAATGGCTACACTTAGGTTAAGATAATGTTTATTCTGATCGCTTTTGGCTGAAGTGACATTAATAAAACCTTCCTAAGACAGTTTTGGGGTATTTTCATGTTACAAGTCCTGAGTAAGCTTAAATAGGGTCATTAGCAGACAGGACAGCAAAGCACTCATCACAAGCTGCAATGGATGGAAGGATCCAGTGTGAATACTGGGGCAATTTGTTCACAGAGCTCTATGAAACTAGAAGCAGTCAACACTTCTAGCTGAGTTTGAATTAGCTAGCTCCTTCAGCCCAGTAAATCCATACAAGCTGTCATCAAAGCAGTTTAGACCAATCTAAGTCCATTGAAAACTCTGCCACTGAAATGCCATTCGGGGGGGATAGTTAATAAATTCATCAATAGGTGACAGACAATGTCAGCAGTCATAACCAATACAGGTACCTTGCCTGTACACTGAAGCAATGGAGAAGTCTTAGTTTGTGATGCGAGCATGAAAACAAACAGGAGCAAAAGCGCTCAACAGATTACTAGGAACTCATTAAATATTTTTAAGATTAAACTTCAGAAAAATGAAAGCTTCATTTCAACATTAGTGTTTGAGCAACAAATCAGGGCAGTTTGAATTTTCATCGCATGGAATTTAATTTGTATGATATAACGGAGTTACATTGCTGAATTAGGCTATTCAAGAACTGGAATTCCAAACCAGCCCACCAGAGATTCTAGTAGTTCTTTTTCAATTCTTTCCCTTCCCATACAAGATTCCTTCATTCCAGTCTCAGTATAGATTCCTTCTTTTCTAACCAACTTGTTCTCTTTTTCAATCCTTATAAGACCTCTGAAAAAAAATTAGGTAAATTGGTTTGGCCTTACTGAGCATAGAAATGGAAGAAATATAAAACAGTACTGTGAATTAGTAAAGAACAGCCACTCTTCCTGTTGAAGGAAGATTTGTGAAATGTGTTGGGGAAAAAAAAAAATAAAAAAAAATAAGATTTTAAAGTGCATCTCCTCAACTTGGGATCTTTGTATGATTGTCCTGTTTCAAATATTCAATTGTTATGCTAAATTATCCAGGGATTGTAATAGATTACTGAACCGTAATTCAGAACAAAACACTCTGCAGCTGGTTTCTGAGAAATCCTAACCTGAACTCATTTAAGGAATGACCTTCCTTCAGGATAATTATTTCTTCAGTTCCCATACAAACTATCAGCATGTTTTGAGAAAGATTTTAAACCTATAAGCTGTATTTGAATTTGTTTCTCACAGTGTCTCAGATCACACTTTATATAACAGTGCTTCTCTGCTGGAAGGAGAAGAAAGAACTAAACAATCAGTTATAGTACCTTCATTTAAAAGTTCCCTTCATTTTATAGACGGTACCTTGGATGTAAGGTCTCGATGAAAAATGCCTTTATAGTGAAGATAACTGATTCCCATAGCAATGTCATAAGCCAATTTCACCCTCACTGTCCAGGGCAAATGCTGGTTACTGTCTAATAGCTGCTCCAGGTTACCATAGTTGATGTACTGAAAAGACAAAACAACATTTGTAATTGATTAATTTCAGATATAATCAGGAATGTAAGATTCATCATTATACAAGCATCTTCAGCTCAACTATACATGTACACTAAAAACTTTCTTTTCCCTTAAGGCTACGCAGGCAGGAAGTTTGCAGACCACGAGAGGCTGAGAACATCTCCCTTCCCCACCTCTACCAATACGTTCATGTTAAAGATACATGCAACAGCTACCACTGCATCAACTAATAATACTTAAATGCTGGTATTGAAATAGACCCTTCAGAAACACATACAACATAATATCACCCTCTCATTTCAGTGTGAGGAACGTAAATGAAAAAAAGATGAAGAGCTGGCTCTCGGGCAGAACAAAACAAGGAGAGGGCTAAGTATCCAAATGTAGGTCGTGGAGCCGGATCGAGTTCCCAGATATCAATTCCCTAAACTGAAGCAGCAGCAAAGAAAAACATCACAATATGTTACTGTAAGTTATGCTTTTTTATTGCTGTATCTACAAGCCCTAATCAGCAACCTGACTCCCACTGCACTCAGTACTACATCAAATGGAAACCCTCAGGAGAAGGAACATGCACTAACTCTACGATAAATGCTATAAGAGACTGTGAAACAAATCATCAGCCAAACAGTGCTAAGTAATGTAATCCTGGGTTAAGACACAGCAGCTCCACTGCTTTTCAAATAATCATTAAAGCAGCAGTGGACTTGTGCTTCATGTATAGATCCCTTATGCCACAATAACTTCTGTGCTGTGTCTGAGCAGCTTCTGGTTTCGCTCCCTTGTTAGCCACAAAGCAGAGAGACTAGGTCAGGCCAGAAGGGAAAGCTGGCAGCAACGCAGTCAGTTCTCTCAAGAAAATCCAAGTGAAGCAGACAGGATAATTGCCTCCCAAGCCTGGTCCAAGCACAGAGCACTGAGGCTGGCTGCACCAGCTGCGCTCCTCTGTCACAGAGGGTTCTCCAACACTCCCTTACGAGGCTCTGCATGTGCCACCATCATCTTGTTAAAGCTGAAACTGTAAATGCAGCCCGTTATTTCTGAAACTGTGAATTCAGCTGTATTTTGTTGGACTTCTTTGTGTCTCAGATGCAGAAGGCAAACAGGAACCACACTCCGTGCAGCCTGGATGTAGCTGAGCTCCCCACACTACTCTAGGCAGGAAAGGGCACACGGAGGCTCAGCCTCTGCTGGCGTGTGGGTCAAGACTCACCTCCCGCACTCCCCTCAGCTACACCCCACATCCCCTGGGAACCAGGCTCACCTGTGAGCTGCACGTCTCACTGGTAACCCAGGACACGACCTCTCTCGTCCTCCTCTCGCAGAAGCTCTGCCGAATCCTTTCCCAGCCCTCGCTGGACAAGCTGGGAAGCACACGCTGAGCGCTTGGGGACAGGGGGCAAAAGGCATCCTCTCCCTCAGCATTTTTCTCCTCCTAGATAGGAACCTTTGCCCTCATCACAGTGCTGTGCATCTACCTTTCGCCCTTGAGCAACCACCCAGGCAAAGGGCAAGTAGAAGACATACTTCCTCGTATTCAAATGTTCATCAGAGGCAGCTGACAGCTCCAGCCTGGGCCAGATTTTCAAGCAGATACCAACTACCTTCTTATATCAAAGGAGGCAATCTCATAAAGGGGCCTGGGTCTAGGAAATGCTTCAATATTTAGCAATTTCAGCTTCTTGCTACCACTTCAAGACCCTGTTTCCTATCTTTTGCATTAGACTAACAGCAGGAGAAAGGGTGCAGGAAAGCTCTTGAATTCTAGAGAACATGACCAATATTTTGAAATGTCCTGTCCTTAAGTAGCATAACTTTTTTTCTTTTTTTTTTTTTTTTTTTTTTTTATCAGAACTAATCTCTTTTGTGCTAAAGTAGAGATAATTGCTCAGAAATTTGTGCTCAGTGCATATCATTTTGCAAAATAAAATGCCTTCTTGGTCCCTCTCTGCAATCAAAGCAAACAAGACTTCACACACTAACGATAACATCAAATGTTTGGCACAGCTTTACCCGGTTTGGGAGAGGGCATTGATTGCACGAATACACTGGAACCAAGAAATCCCAGGCCGGCTCAAGCCAGGGACCCAAAACAACCTGGCCCTCGTGCTGCGAGGTCGTGTGTCAGGAGAGCGGAGCAGATCTGGAACAGGCCACCCAGGGCTATGTAATCACCATCCGTGGAGATTTTCAAGATTCAACTAGACGTAGCCGCAGCCAACCTGACCTGGGGCTGGAAATAATGCTGCTTTGAGCTTTTCCAACTTTGATCTTTCTTAGTGCTTTTACTTGAAGCCCTAAGGGAGCCAGATGACCTTACAGTACTCAAGAAAAAACATTGCTCAATATAAATTTTTAAAAATTTATTTTTAAATCACAAAATGCTAGCACACTTAAGGAAAAGAATAGAGAATAAGAGATCTCTACATTAATTTCATATAAATCATTGGCTTTCCTTTGAAGCGTGCAAATGGTACTTCTCAGGCAGTTATGCTCCAACCAAAACAATATTGACCAACTTGGAACAAAAGCCCTAAAAAACATCTCGCTCAGTAACCCCTTGTTCTGAAGTGATGCTTCCTGACCACCTCAGACCATTTCACCTCTCTGGGCAGTAACAGGCCATACATTTAACACTGCCATACTCTAATTCATCCACGAGAGAATCCAAGGGTGAAGGGGATCACTGACCTGGCTTTTTGTTTTGGTTAGGGCTATGCAATACCACAACAAGTGCTCCAGAAGTGCTAATAAATAAAATAAGCACCCCATAAGAGCATTGAAATACATACCGAGATATGACAATGATAGCTACCTGCTATTTTGACTATCCTCATGCTCTCCGTTTCAATTAAGTAAGCCTCCTGATTCAATCCATTGCTCCCGTATTAGTTAAGTACATCTAATATCTATTCCCCCAGTACTTTTCCAGGCAAATTAGCTTGCAAGGTCATTCACCTGTCTTAACCACAAGGACTGCATTCTAGCACAGGCTGGGTAAAAACAACAGATACATGTACACAGAGGATGCAGATGCACGAGCTGCAGAAGTCAGCTCCAAACCTGATTCTAGCACAGACACAACCCAGCAGTTTCTGACAGGAGGCCCTCAGATCTCATTTACTAGAGAGGAGAGCTCCAGTTGGGGCTCTAATTTCTTCTACGATGCATAGCAGGCTAATCATCAAGCAAACAGGCAATCTACGATTTTCCTATAGGCAGCATGTAAGACTTGTTGATCTCAGATGGTAGCTGGCCAGCAGGTAACCTTTGCGTGCAGAGTCCTGAATTGTCCCTAAGGCAAGTGCCACCCAGAGGTCAGTGTGCCCCCAGTGTCACAGAAGTAACCCAATTCCTCCGATCATTCAGGCTGGTAATGCACACAGCCTGCCTAATGGCTGGTTTTATTCAGAGCCCTTCAACAACGCCTTTTCGGTGTAGACACAAAATTGCAAAGATTATTTTCTATTTGCCGCTGCAACTGAAAGAAAAATGCTTGTTCTCAATCTCTTAATAGCACAAACAGCTCTGTGTGGTAAGAATATCCTAAAGGATAGCAAGGGCACCTCTCCCTTAGAGAATACTGGATTCTATTTTGTCCCTGAGACATTTCAGGGCTGGTACTTTCAGACAAAACCCAGTAAGGTTACAGCACACACACCATCTCACAGCATTGTTCTGCTACAACAACGGGCATTGCGTAAGCACACAAGCAATTGGAGGAGAGATCTGATCAGGCTACAAGAATGGAAGCAAAGGACGCTGCGTGTCATAGAGAGACCTCACAGCTAAATGGCACAGTGTTCAGAGCTTCTCAGACTCTGTATTATCAAGTTGCAGTGACACAGCCACCCATTATTCCCACTGCTAGCTTTTTGTCATGCAACAGGAGACCAACAGTCAGGTTATTTGGTTGCCAGAGTCTAAAAGTAACCACTCCAGGTTATTTTTATATTTACAAGAGCTCTGCATAGCAGATTCAACTACAGTTTAAAAGACTGTGGCATTTTAGGTCACAAAAACACTCTGTCTTCAAGATTATCCGTGGTATGAGCTATGTGCTTTCGTTGCTAGAATGGAAGTTCAGCAAAGCTGCAAGTTACATCTCTCCCAAACCTTATGAGGAAAGAGGCCAGTAGCATCTCTGAAGGACAAGTTACCCAGATGCCCAGCCAAGCGTGGGTGCTTCCTAGATCAGACAGCTTTGTAGAGGCTTCAGGTATCATCACTTAATGCAGCAAAAGGCAAAAGCAGCAGTATAACCCTTTCTCACACAACTGTCATTGGAAACATTTTCACCTAGGGATAGGATAATAGGACTGCTTCCTTGCAAACACTTGCAGTCATGTTATCAGACTCAAGTGTGAGAAGGGGAATTAAATTCAAAATGTAATGGTACTTGCACATGGCATTACATGTTTAACTTCAAGAGATTAATATTGAACCTTCAGTTTTCAGCCTTCAAAATAAAGTCTTGAACACACTAATAGGACAACTAGAAGCTTGCAAAGACAAGACATCAGATCCACATGATTCCAGCAGTTGGAGCTCAAAACCAAAGACTCCAAACATCACCAAGTCTGAGGGGGAAGAAGGAAGTGAGCTGAAAAGAGTTTTCAACACTATTTTGAAAACTAATGCTGTTTTAGGTCTAGTGTCAGTCACCAGATACTGCACAGGAAAGCCAGAAAAAGTTGGCCTACTATTTACTCTGCTTTAAATGTCACTGCCTTCTGTTTAAAAAGCAACAAATAACCACAAGACACCCCTCTACGGTGGCCCAAATGTTGACAAAGGCAATGCAGTAAGTGGTTAAGAAAAGTAGGAGTGGAGAATGCATTTAAGATGACAAACCAAATGAGGTTAAGCAAAGAATGAGTTCTGGGGAACTGAACACTGCAAGACAAATACTGAGACAGAGGACGAATATGGTGGAGAAGCTCAGCGAAGAAAACAGGCAGAGAAGCAGGAATAAAGAGAAACTAGAGCCGTGTGACACCTTCAGCATGGAGGCGAGAGAAGGAGGGAGATGTCAGAGCAAAGGCCAGACTGCACAGTGACTGCGGAGAGTCTCCAAAGGGAGACCAGCAAGCAAAATAACAACAAATGTCCTTCTGCCCCAGATGCCATGATCAGCTACAGGGGGAGGCCTGGAAATTTCCTAATTTCCCCCCATCTGGTCTCATCAGCTTCAACTGTACGAAACTGGAACCAGAACAGTATCGGTATGTTCAGGACTACCGTATGAGATATAAGTTGGTACACTGAGACTGCTAACCAGATTAAATTTAATTGGTTTTGAAGTCTGTTCACACACCTCTGCTTAGGAAGCGGCCAGTTTAAAGGTCTACAAAACCACCTTGGCCAACCGCCTCTGAGCAGTAACCTTCCGTTTCCACTGAGCACCTAACACATTGATGGCACCTAACAAAATAAATGTTAAAGCAGAACAAGTTGGATGTTTAATTTGGGCTGTATTCTTGGACAGCAGGTGAATTGATATTGCCTGGGAAAATAACACCATGTGGACATGGTCAGAACATGCAGGTGAAGCGAGCACATTGCAGAACAAAGCTCAAAACTTTTTAATGAGAGACCAGAAGGTCTCAAGTGGCTATGCAGAACGGCCTGATTAAAATAATAGAAAAACACAGTTCTTCTTCCAAAGGGCACTTTTCTTTCCCACTCCTCAGTTGCTGAAAACTGAAGGGAAAAAGAGTCCGTAGCCTAAAGTAAATCTCTCTTCTGCTTTCCAACCAGTGCATATTTTGACTAAAGAACTAAATTGCTTTTTCTTTAAAAGCGTTAACTGTTACAGCATAAAAATAAGCTTGCTTTAAGAGGTGTCAGCTATTCTTCGGAGAGAGGGCAAGCTTCTTCATGCAGTTGCCACCGCACGGTTACCACCAGAGCTCAGGCCCAGAAGCCACGAAGCGCAGCAGGCCTCACCCCACGTCCCGGGCTGTGTCAGGTGCTGCAGCGACGGATCCACTGTCGCCTCCTTCCGAAAAGGCTTGTACAGGCACAGCTCGTTTTATAGGGCAACCAAGAATTAACACGCACCACTCGGGAAGGAGCGTTCACAAAACCCATCTGTGGCATTCCGAACGTTTAAGGGCTGGCAGGGAAACAAACATGGCAAGCTCCATCCTCCTTTATTCTCTGCTCTGTCCAGCAGCTCTTATGGTCAGCAAGCACAGTGTATCCCTTTCTGTCATTCCTTTCAATCAAAGTTGAACACTCGTTTGCTTGTCTGCTTCTAGAAACAGATTGCTGTGAGACTTCAACTGCAGGCACATCGCAGCAAGGCACTACTCAACCCACACTAACAAAGTCAGGTTTATGGGCATTCGCTTACTCATACCCAGGTTTGAAACACTTCAGGAACTAAATTTATTTTGTTGGAACCGGAAAACACTCCCACTATATCTATGCAAACCGACCTTGATAACCACTTTTCCTGCAATTATATTAGTAGGAAAAACAGAAAGCAGAGAAGGCCTAACACAGAACGGCACATTTGTCAGCTGAAGTCACACCACTCGGATCCTAAGCACAGGCTGGTTTCAATGCAAATGACAATCTGTGATACGGCGAGCTAGCAACGGCATAAATTATCACACAGGCACAGAAGAGAAAGTACCTTGCTGCTGACACCGGCAAGAGAAACGGCATCTCGACAGTAACACTTGTGTTCAAGAGCAGAAAGCTCGCCCCATATCAAACACGCTATGCACTTGGTTCTGCCTGGAAACATGTTGTAGCCCTTGACAAGAAGCCTCTTACTTAAATAAGATTTTTCTCACCTTCCCCACAAAGATACGAGCAGCATCAGCCCATGGAATATATGCCTGCAAAATTCCAGATAAATAACCTGTTTGCTTTATGTAAGTCTGTAAAAATAGCTCCAAGGAGCTACTGACTCCAAGTTACTGTACACAACAACCCCTCAAGGTGCAAACTTTGTTTGAATTCTGCCCAAAAATACTGTTTTTGAGCTGTTTCAGAGTGCTTTTCCCAGCCTCAACGCTCCAGCTGTGCCACAATGAGCGCCCTCCAATGTAAACAGCCACTTCATCAGGAATTACAAAATGCATCAGGATCCCCCATAAACAGTGCTGTGCAAAGGCAAACCTTAAAAACTCTCTCATACAACCCTATTTTGAATGGTCCCAATCACTGACAAGTGAAGTGCAATGAAGGAAGTGAAATTACAACACACTTGTTAATTCAAGAGTATGCTTCCTGGGGTCCAGGGTGAGAGAGGAAGGAAAGGAAGAGAAAGCACTAGAAACTGAACTTACTAAAAATATATACAAGGGAAAAAAATCCCAGGCAAAATGTTAAAGAGCCAGCATCACAATATTTAATTGAACTTCATGTCTTTATATGCACACGTAACAAGAAAATCTAGTCCTCAAGACAATATTCAGTTCTCCTCCCCCATAATAAGAGTGAGAATATGCAAGCTTTATGAATTAACCTAAACATATTTCCAAGATACCAGAAAGTAACAATACAGGAATGGCAGGAGTTACAGTTAAAGAATGTTTTTTTTTATTTTTTTTTTTTGCTAGAGACAATGGTAAATGGACCAGTAGGTTTAAAATTAGTGTTAAAACACCAATACAAAAAAAAAACACACAACACCCCCCACACACAACTACAGGGAAGGGAAGAGAGAAAGGGAAAGAGACAATGCAGCTTGCTGTCTCCAGTTTAATATTTATCTGCCTTTTATATTACTTTCTCCTATCCCTGAAACATTCTAAGAAGGAGGAAGAGGTTACCACCAGCAGGATATTTAGCAAGCCTTCCTCAGAACACAGAATATTTGGAGGCATCTATCTCAAAATAATAAATAAAAAAAGGTTCATAACACACTGTTACAGGCTCAGAAGTGACAAAACAAGTCAATCATCTTCCTGGGAGTGTAAAAAAAAACAACTTGAAGCCTGCGTTGCTGAAAGCGAGAGTTTAACCATGAGCTCTTAACCCCATACACAGGCTTTTAAGAAAATGACTGGAATTCAAAAGCTTGCACATTCGCAAGTTCTCACTGAAACAACCGGTTGCTCATCACTTCTGATCTAGCCACCTGCACGCATAAATACAGACTGGGTACCTAAAGTTAGACTTGTATTTCCAAAGTCTTGGCTTCTGTCTTTAAATGAGGATTTCTTTAGGGTTTCTGATTATAGTACTTGTACTTCTGAACTTCTGAGACCCACCCTTCTGTCCTTGGTTAGCCAGAACTGCAAAAAGGACTGGCATTCTCTGGAGAGCTGTCCCCAGTGTGCTTAGCTTACCTGGCCACCAGCAACCCAAGCAGGTTTTTCCTTTAACCCATCTGCCTGCAAGCACTTCGTGAGGCAGAGCTTGTAAGGCCAGCTTGTGTCCTCCAGAAGCCAATGTTTTTATCAGCTTTATTTTCTGCAGCCGAGATTTTTAGAATCAATTCCGTCCTTCTGTAAAGCAAGGACCCACTTGAACGTCTGCTGCTTACTATTCTAATTCTGCACGTCTATATGGTAAGAAATGAATCCTTAAAAGATGCATCTTGGGGAACTGGTCTAACCACAGCTGCAGGAAAACACACAAATTAATTAACTAAAGCTTCCTCTAGCCAAAAATTAATGAACTAAATCTTCCTCCTGTTCTCAGGAGCAGTACTGCAACCAGGTACAGCTGCATTTAGCTTCCAGTCAAACTGCAGCTGCACCACAGCAGACTGCAGTCCATAGGACTACCTTGGGATAAGCAACCCAAAAATTAAGGTGAAAATCCTCTGTTGGTTAGTATTTTTCTGGAAACTCTAGGTCTTTGATCACTGAAAGCCAACCATCTTGTCTGGCTGCATTCATGAAAAAAGTAAATAGCTATTGGATGCAGGAAAAAAAAAAAAGGAAACACCACCAAACTTAAATAAAGTCCTTTACATGTATTTCAAGAACCTGACTTATGACATTTAAACACTCAAAATTGCCAAACTACAGATCAAACAGATGTAGCTGAAACTCCTGCGGAGGCCTGTTACAATTCTGCTGGAGAAAGAATGAAAGGGTCAGGCACACCACGCATGCCACAACATCAGGGTACACGAGTATGAAGTGGAGATGGAATTTAAGGCAGAACACTACATTTCCTGCCTCCTATCACTGAAAGCCAGGCCCCCTCGTGTGATTTTAAATGGACTTTATTGGTATGTGCAGAACATCAAGCTGTGTTTGGGGCTGAACTCTTTTTTTCCTTCTAACTAATTCACAAAAATATTCGGTTCCCAAGGAAAATAATATAAACAAAGTAAAGAATATGTACTTTGTCTTCTGTGAAATAACTTCGCAGTCTCAGAGGGTTTTTTGTGTTACAAAATAATTCATGGACTCAAAGTTAGTGCATAAGGTTTAAGCAGTGTGGTATTTTCCAAACACCAGCTCAACCCTCCCTGGTCTACAAACTTTAACATCTTACTTTGAGCAGTCTAGTAATTAATTTACTTATTTCATACACCACGTTCAGATTTAATTTTGCACCCACTGGCACATGCAGAGGAGCTGGGATTGCTTTTAACTTTTATCAGTAGAATTTTTTCTTCTTCTTTTTCATGCAACCTTTCCAAAAATATAGTTGAGGCAGACACCCGTCCCCCCCAACAGCATCATTGGTCAATCTACCATCCTCCAGTTAATACTTCATAAGGTTATGGCTGCTTATAGAGCTACCCGTACTTCTTGATGAGGATCAATGGCACAGGAATGGGTCTCTTCAATTCTGCAAGCTGGAAAGTGTCAGATACATTAAGCCTTTCACATGTGAATCTCTCAAGTTGAAGAGAGACACACTGTACTCCTCTTAACAGGATGAATCCATGGGAAAAAGGAGCCAGCTTTGAACATGAAACAATATGATGCCTTGCACAGCACAGGGAAAGTATGAGGTAGAGCTGGTCAACAAGCATCAATCCACATTGGCTGAATGCACTCTCAGAAACTTTTTGTAAATTAAACTGAGAGCCTAAGTAAACTGTTACAGCAAAACTGAAACTGGCAGTCTGTAGACTATACATGACTCTACATACCATGAAGACTGAAAAACTAAGACCGAGTATAGCTCATGTGTTGATAAGTGTTTTTAAAATTCTGTTGTGAGCTATCAAAAGAGATGAAGGGAGCTGCGCCTGCACTACAGTAAGTTCATAAAGAAACCTTCATTTGAAAAGGACTAAAAGATACACTAGAAATCATTTGCAAGCTGTATAGGAACAAGCAAAAGCACAAGGTCTACACAGTCCTGGACAAAGCTATTGAAATAACAGATTTTATTTACATACAAGTACCTAACAGTCAGATTTAGATTTATTTTTTTTTTCCTTAAGTTACTGTGACCAAAAAAGTTAACGATACTTTGATAGAAGAAATCTGAAGCACATCCCAAGGCTTCAGACTTTAAAAATGTAGGGTCTTTAAAGTTTCAAAAAGATATTGCTAGAGACTTGGTTTGCCATGCTATAAACATTCATCTCAGAACATAAACAGCAACTTCCTAACTTTTTGGCTCTAAGAGAGGTCCCCGTTACCTATGTCTGTTTCCTTTCAGCAAGGCAGCTGCTGAATGACAAAAGTGATGCCTTCAGTTCTTCCTAACTTATTACTGGTGTCCACACACAAAGAAGTAGGAAGCACAGTCAGTGGACTCGTCTTTCTGTACACATTGTGTTTCTGGGGGCTTTTTTAACTGAGGAAGATTGAGCCCATATTCACAGGCCATACATACTGGTTATACAGGCCATAACCAGTATGCAGGCACATAGTAACAGAGATTTTGCAACTTTTAGGTTCACTTGAACTCTCTCCCCGAAGTGAAAAGTAAAATACTCCAGTTCTGTATTTTTAAAAATAGATGATAGTAAATGAACAAGACATTTCAAGGCACCTATGAGTTTGCAGCATTTTTTCTTCAGTGAGATAACGAGTGCTGTTTCTCAAGAACAGAAACCTAAAGCACCATGCAGACAGAACAGTCCTAACAGACGTTGTGTGATGCAGGCATTCTATTTCTGTGCTGGAAAAAAAAAAAAAAAAGTTGCAACAAAAAGGAATGATTTCTCACCTTATATATTACAGACTAGCCTTGTCTTCCTAACACTAGAGTTATTTCCTGATCTGCTTTAACCTCTGCTTGTGCTGCCATGACCCTTACTCTTCTCCTCAGGTTCTACAGTGAACTTCTCATAGAGTCCCCAGTCATTAGGGGAGAATACAACTACTTCTGTATCAGACAAGGTTACCATTACTTTTCTCTACAGGTCAAATCCCCGAGGCCCAGATGAATGGTTTTCTCTTGACCTCGAAGCTGGCATACACAAGGCCCGACTCTTAATGACTCCTGTAGGGGAAAAGCTAATGAACCCAAACAACTAAATTAACAGAGGAAATAACACAGATGTGTGCTGCCTGCACTTCAAGTCCTACACCAAAAGAAGCAAAAGAATCAAGGAAGGAGTATCCAAAGGTTCTCTAGTTTTACAGCATATAACCATTCCTGTCATTAGAGCATACCTTCCTGGAACTGAATACGTTTAGTTCTGATACTAAATCCAGGAGGGGTATAAAGTAACCGTAGTTTAACAGAGGACCTGATGCCTCTGAAATTCTTTCTGTTAAGGCTAAGTTTACATGTCTGGTGCTTGGGTTTTATAAATGCAAAGGCCCAGATTGCGTCTGCACACTGCATTTTTGAGCACTGGCCTCATTACAGCCCCACTGTAACAACTCATCTTCCCATTCATACAGGAAAGGCTGTAAAATGAAGCTGAAGCTACAATGAATGCTACAAAAAGAATCTGAACTAAGGACAAAAAGAAAAAGGCATGTAAGCAGAGATTTATTACAGTATTAATCCACAGGTCACACTATTCATTAGTTGAGAGATCACAAGGATCAATTTAATCTGCAGAATTTCACACATACTTAGAGTTCTTACAAAGTTTAAACAACCAGACCTTCTGCAGCATCCGAGACCTAGGAGACTTTTAATGCCAGCTGCTGGCTGCTGAACGTCAGCTGGAAGATACCCTTTGTCATCACAGCATGTTAATCCTTTTTACAGAAAAAAGAAATTTTGAAGTAAATCCCACCTTTATACACTACTCTGTATCAAGATTCATTCCTCCAAAAACAAAGGCTCTTGGAAATAACAGGTATACTCTCAAAGCTCTTCAAGAGAAAGCCTCACGGTTGCTCACTTCATTCCTCCAGAAAGTCACCGCAGCTGCCGGTTCCATGCAACCACGAAGTAACATGACACAGTGCCTGAAACCTCCAATACACTCAAGATGTTTTATGTATGCACGAGATCAAACTAGACCAGAGCTAGAGATCAAATCCGAGGAGAGACAGAGGACCAGAACATCTCTATAGCTTCCCTGCCCCCTGCTTTTCTCGTTCACCTTCTTGAGTTTTCTTTTTTCAATACGACCGTCAGAAGTAGCAGGTGCCTTGACATTAAGGTACATTTCAATAAGCATGGGTAGCTAATAAAAAACACAAGATATTAAGGAATACAAGGTGATCTGGAGCTTTTTATCAGTATGGATTGTCTGTGCAGTCTCTTCAGTGCTGAGACCGAGTACCACATATGAAGTAACAGAATTCTTCCATTATTTGCAAAGAACGCATGCCAGCAGCAGATTCCTCTCTCAAATAGTTTGGGCAGCTACTAAAAATAACTTTACAGACTACATGCAAAAATATATTTAGAGCTCTATTTACTCTGCCTTGCTGTATGATGTTATTATTGTTTTCCAACAGCATTAGGAGTATTTTATTTTCTTTTATTTATTTTTTTTTCTTATTGCCACCTTTAACACACCTTTCACCTTCTCTTCAGTTATCTCAAAGCCCGGGCTAACCAACTGATCACTGCAGCTATTCCCTTGTTTGAGGGACAACCACCAGAGCCTTCTTATCAATAATAAGAGCTGGAAAAGAGGCGATACCTAAACAGGCAGCAACTCCTGTGCAGTACAGAATATTTGCAGAATGACTGTTAAGAGGAAATAGAGCTCTGAAGACACCAAGTTCTCTTAGGTTGATGGGCTAGCCTACTGTGAACACCAAAACAGTTAAATATTTGTAGTGCTACAGGAGAAAAACTGAAGCTATCCAAATAATACAAGTCACACTCGTGTAATAACACCAGGGATTTAGCATGTGTTAGAGGAGGTGGTGTGAGGAGGAAGCAGGGAAGGAATGGTGTTCCTGGGCTTTTTAAAACTCTGAGTGTCCAGTTGCTATCTGGAAGGAGTTGTATGCCCATGAGAGTTGCTGTAAAGGTTTAGAAGAGGAAACCTAAGTGATGTCTACCTGTTTTTTCCCATTCTAGGGCCAAGGGCTTTCCACAGAAAGGTGCCTAAGAACTGAGGGAGGAAAAAAGAGGAAAGGAATAGGGAGAAGCTTCAATAAAACCTCACTAATGATAGGCTCTGCTTCTGAAAGCTGTATGCCAGAAGGACCTTTCCTCTTAAAGAATTTATCTTCCTCCCTTGTAGAAGGATAACAGCACAATTTTAACAATTCTGAGAATTTTAAGCTATTAATATCTTCCCAATCATCGCCAAAAGCCAAAAATACTACAAAGAGAAGGTCTCCAACAGCCTGAAACCACTCACTGCATTTACATTTTGCCTAAACTACTGCTATCAGGAGGAAAAGCAGGGAAGGAAAGCTACCACAGAGGAACTTTTGAAACAAATCTCTTCCAAAGCCACAGGCTTTCATTAATACAAGTTTCAGAGTGCAAAAGGACACCGTGCTAGGAAGAAAAAAGTGTTTTTCCAACTGCTACATAACAGCATTCTTGTCTCTAAACAATTAATTGTGGTTGATGGTAAAAACAGCAGTGCCAGATTCAATAAGCCATTACAGACATGTCAAAATCGTCCAATAGCAATTATCTTGCCCAAGATGAAAATTAACATGTCTGGAAGGATTTCCGTAGTAAATTTTTTTCCCAGGGTTTCCAACATGGCTATAAAAAATTAATTGAGCTGAAAACGTGCACTAGTTCAAAGAATTCCTTTGGATTCACTTTTTAAAAGGGCTGAAGCAGCAGTCAAGATATTTTTCTTACAGTGCTTTTTAGCACCCGCATCTCCAGCATGCATTAGTGTAGACATCACCACTCTGAGCACGCAGGAAGCATTTCAGGCTTCAGGGCACCTTCATGCATGTCTGCACTCAGCATCTGTGCGATGAGATGTGTGAAGCAGTTGATAAGGACTCACCAAACGTGGCTGCAGAAGCCACTGAAGGAGCTGGGTGCACAGAAAGATGCCACTGAAGGAGCTGGCCTTGCCCTTTATAGCTATTTCAGAGTTATCCAAATGCCACGTGTACAGCTTCTTAAAACCAAGGCTGCTCAAGTATTATCTCGGATCCATGAAACACCTAAAATCACACCAGGCAGTTGGGGTGGGATCAGAAGGACTGACTGGGTAGTACACCAACAAGGAGAAAGACAAAGGCTGCCAGAGAGGCAAGCTGGGCAAGCAGCACATCCAGCTACTGGCTGAAAGAACATCGTCCAGCCCTCCACCGCTGAGCACGTGCTGCTATCGCACTGCCACAGCCCTGTCCTCAGCCTGAGAAAGCTCCAGTGCGTGTCAGATCTTGCCCGGGGCACATAAAGCTATAACTTCAAATTGCGGCAGCAGAGAATCTGTACACTTTCTTTTTAAGCTATCAACCGATATGAATAATAGCCATAAAACTTCTGTAGCCACAATCAGCTATTGTTTGCAAAGCACTGCAATTGCAAGATAACCCAATCAACACATAACTCCCTTCCTCATCTTTTTTTACACGCAGGTGTCAAGGCTTTCATTTCCTCCAAGAAGGAATTATCAAGCTGTACAACTCTTCCTGTACACACACATCCATCAAGTTATACCAAGATTTTAGCCTGACCTCTTGGCAATTCAGATAAATTTACTTAACAGAGTTCAATGAATAATTTAAGATTAGGAAAGAGTTATTGAGTGGCTAGATGCTAGACTGTATGCTACATTACTGCCTTCCATGTAATAGCATAGGCCTATACAGCATGTAAAACAAAGAAATCTGTGTGCACATTTCTTTGCCACTCCAGCAGTGGCTCATACCTGATCTCTGAAAGTTCAGCAGCATCTCACGCTAACTGACGCCAGAGCCTGTGCTTCTGTGCAAGTCTCCCAAGATCTGAGGATGCTGTGTGCCCGGAATGGAAGCTAATGGAGTTGCCAGATTAGGAAGGTGGTCAAAAAACAGAGAGGTTTGACAGAGAGACTGGAACTAGGCTGGAGATGTATGTGAGTACATGCATGCAGTAAGCACTGCAGATTCACACAGCTTCAGAACCAAACCACCTGCCACAGATTAGTTGAATACTAAGCAACATCCAGTCCCCAGTTTTATGCACAGTGAGCACAGCAAATCCATGCCCACCAGCTCAAAGCTAGCGAGACAGCCTAACACTCAGCAACTCATCTGAGCTGTACACCTATTGAAGCCTCTACCTCACCTTCCTTAAAATGTTTACGTGCAAGGAGAGAGGCCCATGCCAGCCTAAATCATTCTGTGACTCTGAGAATAGATATTAAACTACTTGAGAAAAATATGCCATAGTTTCTGGCCTGAGTAAAGCTTCAAAAACAATACTGACTTTTCAAAACTGTTAGAATTGTAAATTTAAAACAAGGCCAAGGTTCTAGTGCAACCTATAAACAATTCCATTCTTTTAGTGAAAAAAATCAAAACAAAACAGACAGAAACTGCATCTTGAGTAATGGTTTTAAAACCAAAAGCCACTTAAGACAGAGGACAATTAAAACAATATAAAATGCTGGCAACAGGGAAAAACCCAAAGCCTACATACCACTGACATCTTCCTCAAGCGAAAAACCTGCTTGGCGTGCTCACTGTGTTTAGCTTTCCATGTGTTTAAATACACAAGAGGAGAAATCAGTGACACTTCAGGCTGCCTTCCAATAGTGAAGTACTACATGCTACTAATGTATTCCTTTAATTGACTAAAATTCTTCGAGGCCCCTCTAACACCATTTATGACTGTTGCCCTGCCTTCTAGTAGTATGGGGATTGTTAAGCACAAGCCATCTAAATCCATTCACCAAGTATTTGCCACAAGAGTTCAATTTCTTACACCACTGAAACTTGAAACATGATTTCCCATCTCCCCCCCAGATATAAGCTCTAAGTGATGCTGTATCCCTTCTACTTAGAAATACCATCAACCACACAAGCAAAACACAACTTTTCTTACTATGCACATTCCACGTCTACAAGTGGTAATTAAGCTCCTTTCAGGACAGGTCCAGCATAGGCTAGCAAGAGAAAGGATTCTCCTTGCAGTGACTCAGATGACTACTAAGAACAGGGTGATGAATCAAGAGTTTCACCTCCAAAGAAGTGAAACCTTGGCAGAAGCTCTCTGAGTGCTAGTAGTGTCAGGCTACTATCAATTATGTTGAGCACTGGAAGCTAGGAGACCACCTTTTTGGACCACAAGCTGAGAAAATCCACAAGACAGTGGGTAACTCGTTTATCCTCCTGGGCTATATTTGAACTGGTGACTCACCAAGCGTGTCTTACTTGTTATTCCTTCAGCTGGCCATTTCACCTCCTTCCTCTAACCTCCAGAAGTCATCAGCACACAATTATTACTCTCTACACACAAACACCAAGATGAAAAAGGCCTCGACAGTCAGCAGAAATGACTGATCTCACCACCTGGGACATATTCAGCTCTGGAGTTTTAAAAGCTCTGTAAAACCAAAGAACAACGATTGTATTGGACAAAACATGTGGATTCCCTACAACATGAAGTTACGATGGCCTTTGGTTGCAATTTTTCCTATAGAAAGCATTAAATGTCCACCTTGGTCCACACAAGCAAAGCAGTAATCACTACGTGTATTTTTATAACCTGCTCCTAAAGCCATTCTGTTTCTCAAAATTTTGCAGGGGCCTTCTTCAGCCTGAAACTTTTCCTCTTTGGTCTCAAAATAATGTTTCAGGAATCTCTTCTCTTATTCTGAATTATAACTATAAAAAAAAAAGTTATATAACTATAAAAAGTTATTCTTTGAAGCCTTTCTTGCATTTGTTTGCTTGCCAAGAACTCAAAAATAGCTGAAGAAAGCAGGCAGCTACAAGATAGTTCTCCATGAGGAAGCATGTTGTGCTGAAGCTTCATTTTCTTGGTTTTCTGGGTGGGGAGGGATGTTTAAACAGCAAGCAAGTGACATGAAGAAAAAACAACACGCTGAAGAGGATCTGCAGATATTTAGTAAAAATGAAGCATTATAGAGCCCCACCTCTTCTAGGATATGTTATGGGACAGGAAAGACCTGAAATCTCCCTGTTTTAACTGATCAGAGGTCCACAAGAAATTAGCAATAATGTTAGCAAAACCTGCTTGCAGGACTCAATCAGCCACACAATGCCAAATCTTGAAGAATTTTTCTTTTCTGAGCACGGGGTAGGGAAGGGAAGAAAAGGAAAATAGGAGAGGGGTAGTTTATTTGGTATCAAAGGATTCCTCATATACACGCTGTACCTTAAAATCTCTGAGAGCGTCTTTACCTCGCTTACACTAGAAATGCAGCCACCAGTAGCTAGGACTATCATTGCTGAATTGTCACCACAGAGGTGAAGAAATTCACCGCCCACATATGCTTGCCTTTGCCTCAGAGTTGCACATGACAGCTGCAGGAAGCGATGGCCACACAGTACCATCCTGATGACTCTTCCAATCCTACAGTAATTCTTTGGCAAGCGTACTGGGAACCCATTTTAATTGCTAATTAATAATATAGATGTTACCACAACGTTTAAGTAGAAGAAAGGGTCAAACTTTTATTGAGCAGCTCCTACAAAATAAGACTAAGTAATAAACATGAGATTTACAAAACATGAACATCTCTTCAATCTCTACTCAAACTAAAACAGCAGAATACACTTTTTATGGATTTTGACACAAAAAAAGGTAAACACTATTCCTAGCAAGAAAACACTCCCTTCTGTTTTTTTTCCCAAGGGGGAGGATTTAAATGCACAATTGAGTGAAATTTGGTGGGAAGACTCACATGAACTGAAATCTCAGTTTCTCATTTGATAAATGGACCTTGGCAGGGTACATGGGCAATGGAATAGTTCCTCTGTATGGAACCCAGATTAAGCTCAGATGTTCATGTTATTGCCAATAAAAAGATGGCAAGGACTGAACGGATTAGTATCACCCAGCTGAAACATCCCTGATTCACCTGTGAAATGCACATGCAAGCAGAGTATACATGAGAGTTAAATGCAAAGCAATGTCTCGCACAAGTACTACTTAGGGGCGCCTCAGTGGTAAGCCACATCTCTTATTTAGAATAGTATCAGTGGAATTTTGTTCCCACTGATTTTTTTTTCGTCTTAATGAGAGCTTCTAATGATAAAAGACATTCCAGGGCTATAAGCAAAGTACAGTTCTGAGGCCTGATGCTGCAACCTTCCCACCACATAGCAAGCAGCACGTGATTAACTAACGAGTCCCTGTGAAGGACACAGACTCTAGGTGAAGAGCAGCTGCAGAATCTGGCCTGAGAACAGTTTCATATTGAGTACGTATATCATTAAATAGTCTTACCTCAGTAAGTGCGTGCAGCTGTCCTTGATGCACACAGACACCCATAAACCTACAAGAAACAAGAAAAGAAAAGTGGTTTGGGCTTTTTTCCCCCCCTCTATTTTTATTTTGCTTTGTTTTTAAAAACGAAACTAAGATAATAAAAAGTACTGGCTATGCCAAGAAAGAAGGGAAAAAAACAGCCTCTCAGACAATGCATACCTCAAGGGTGATTATTTAAAAGTCTCAGCACAAAACAAAATCATGTGCCTACACTACAATAAGCAGTTCCAAGAGAGCACAGGAGACAGCTCAAACAAGATGGGAAGTTAGTGATTTGACTATAAGCAAAGGACAGCATATAATGTTTTATGCAGAAAGGAAGAGCCTCAGAGAGCTCCCTGTTTTAAGGAAGCCAAGTTATCCAGGGTTGGTCTGCACAAACAGCAAATTACTTCCCTTTGCATTTTGCTGATTAAGCATAAAAATGTTCCTTTCTGTCCCATTCCTAACCACTCGAGAATATGAGAGCACTTGCGTGCAGCGTACTTTTATTCTCCATTCCTCCCACCCCCTTTTATTTTCAACACTTCCTTGGAAGCAAGTTTTGATGGTACCCTGTGTACACATTTACCACTACATTGCCTACATTGCACGAGGTTCAGACTCCTGCAGTTAACAATAACAACTGTTACCCTTGATTTTTCTGCACAGTGACAGAGAAATTGCCATATATTTAAACAGAGGAACAACTGCAAGCTCATTTCTTACTACCATACAAGCTGAACCTATAAGTGACAAAATGCAAATTAACAGTAAGCATCTCGCATGAGAAAGTTCAGCACAACTTAACCCGTGTGCACTTCAGAGCCCTCCTGCCACAGTTACGGTTTTGGTCATTTTTGGAGTAACCAATTTCCAGCTTCACTATCTAGACTTTGGTCTCAACAAGGAGAAACACATCTGTTGCTTCCACAATACTTAGAAATTTCCGCTTTACAAGCAAGGTGTAGAAATGCGTGATTTCGTTAAATACGACAGAGGAATTGTGTGGATTGAAGGAAAAGGTCCTTTTATATCCTCAAAACCTTGCGAATTTAAAACCAAAATGCTGCAAGACACGCAGTACTAGTTAAGCTAAGCTGCTTTTGGACAAATGAATGATCCTTACTGTTCTCTCATCTAACAGCTGACTAGTAAATTACAAGCAGCCAAAGAAATAATATAGATAAGGTTCTTTGGATAAGCTGAACTGTGGAAATCTGTTTTTATAACCAAAAAGAGAAGCAGGACTTGTACTTTGAAGTCTATTGCTTGCTTTCACCTCAAATAATATCTTCCCCAAATTAAATATGCAAATTTCTACTTGAAAGTGAAATTACAACTCCTGGTGCTTAATGAAGAGCAACAAGGCACAACAAAGTGTTGAGGGAAACGGTGAGATGGGTTTAGATACACTATCTACACAAAACATTGCTGATCCCGAGTTTCATTTCATACAGTAACTGCACATGAACAATTTTGTAAACCTGTTTACAGATTAAGCTTCCTAAAACTAGGAAATCCAGGCCCCTCCAAAGCAAAAATCTGTTTCTACCTTCATGTATTCTGAGTCTTTTAAAGCATGGTGTTAACAGTTTATTCACAACCAAAAGCAGAAAAAAAAGATACCAGTTCCACTATTAGACAAATTTCAAGTGTTTTCTCTTCCATGAAACATGGTAATGACAAAGGTTACTCCATCACTGCAATATTTTCATTCAACAATGAAGACAAAAATTATATTGTTTCCATCGGTATATCAACTCTTCCTAATTTAAAAGTAACATAATATAACTTTATAAAGGAATTCATTCTATTTGACCTAATTTATGAATTTAAATGCAATGAAAAACTTATCAAAAATTTGGTAAAATTAAATTTCTCATCTTTACCAGACAGGATAAATAATACTGTCATCAAAATCCTAGTAGAACTTTTTCTGATGACCTGTTTTGGTCAAAGGAAGCCTCAATGGAAACATATTCATTACCTTTGTGAACCTACACTTAAGGCAGAAAAGATACGTTGGCTCAAGTTACTCAGAGTTCACAAATACTTAAACATCTCGGTTTTCTACTGGGAAGCAGACATACGTTTCTGACTTTACATCAGATAGTAAAACAAAGCTCAATATCACGATCGCATGAAAAATGAAGGACAGATACATTCATAAAACCCACATCTTTAGAAGTTATTAGCCAGGAAAAGAGAAACCAGATACGCTGATAAAGACAGAATTAATGAGTTTACAGCAACATACTGAAACCATTAAAACACCGTGTCGAGAATCTCAGTTTTCCTACTCTGGGAAATAGATTGATAGAACAGACCTCTAGCGATCCAAATTCCTGGAAAACTTCTCCTTAACTGCTCTATCAAGCAATAATAAGCCTCCTGGTTAAGCTAAGTACTGCTACAAAATACTCTTGGAAAGCTTTTTCACTAAAAGGTAATATTCAAAGCAGCAGCTACCAGGAAATACAATTACCAAAAAAGGTTTAACATAAGATTCCCATTTCTGAGCTCGTCCCAGGTGAGATTCCAAGTTCTGCGGGTAGGAAGCTGACATGCTGGCCCGGTGCAGCTGAGATTATTCCTGTTGGCTAGACGCGCTGTCTCCAGAGCCAAGATGTGCTTGTAGGTGAACTTCAGCATGCTGTCTTGTCGGCCAAGGGTTACGCTTCCTATAAACATTTCTCGTTGGAAGCAGCCTCAATGAGCCAGCTCTCCGCAGAAGAGGAGATCATTTGCAGATATAAGGAAGCTTATTTTCAAGACAGAACATCTGGCCTTATCAGAGAAGCTGAATCACTTCCAAAGTCATAACTAGCAGTTGGAAAAGTTCCCCCAGAAGCTGCAAATGTATGAGGGATGCTATTCGAGTCCACCCTAAGTACAGTGCAGAACATTTCCACCACGAAAAGCTTTCTAACAAGTGTCAGTGATGTTCCCATGCTGCAAAACTCTGCTTCTGAAAGCCAGGTTATTCCTCAATCTGCAGTACCTGTCCTCCTAGACAGCAGGAAGAAAGTATTCTGGACTTCTTTTTTTAGTCTGTTAGGGCAGTTACCAAAGTGCTTCCAGCTCAGTCAGACTGCAGGGGAGAAAACTCTAGACAGATGGGGGACAAAAAAACTCAGTAGCCTCAGTGTCCAACCTTTGCCTCCTTGGGAAATAAAATAAAACTAATATCCAGATTAAACAGCCGTTAAGGATATCTAGACATTGAACATGTGCTTTCCATTAAAAGAACTTCACTGAGCCATGTACCTGCTCTGTGGATAAACCTAGGTCAGCGACAGTCCGACATAATAAACTGATGCCCTCCGAAATCCACTGATGCTTAGGTGAAAGAATTCAGGGGGTTCAGGATAACATTAAAAGTAACAAACAAACCAGACACACTAATGCAAAAATCTCTCATACAAGCTCGGTATTATAAACAGAAACGAGGTCAAGAGACAGATGCTTACTTCACTACACTATTGATGAAGGAAGAGTAAGTAAGAATATTAAGTATGCATTAAAACCTTCCTTAATGTTTTATGCACCATTTTAGTCACCAAGTATATTTCAAGTTTTCTACACTTGAATTGTGATTTAAGACAGAGATAAGGCGTTCCATCTATTACACACAACACAGGCTCTCTTTTATTGTGTACAACATTTCTAAAATTCTCTTCTGTGATACCTGCATCACATAGAGAGAATAAAAATATTTTTTTCCTTTCTGTTACACTGCTGTTTGATACAAGACAAATGATGCTAGAAGACAAAAGCCATTCTTCTACCTGTTGGAACAAAGTCAATCACAATTTCACAAAAAGGAGGGTTTGATAAGGGAAAATTGCATCAGAAAAGGGTATTGTTTTCCCAGGGGACTAGATTTGTCTGAAAGTAGCTGACAGAAAATTCTCCTTGAAAGAAGTCTGCATAATATACACACTACCTTCTTATTTTGTTTTGTTTGCGTGCGTGCACAGAAAGTAGATTTAATCAATGAGTCAATCTGTCTGCACGCTCACTGCCAAACGCAGCAATATCTCCAAGTGCTCCCACGAGAGCACTTTAGCCATGAGCTAAGGCTTTCTGCATACAGACTGTTTTAAATGAAGTCCCTAAGGTACAGCTTAAATAAAGAAGCATTTTTTCAGGAAAACAGTAGTGATATTAAAAACTGAAATTCTATCTCAAAATTGAAGATATGCTAATTTAAGAGACAGCACAGGGGACACAGAATCTGTGTTAGCACAGCACTTCGTTTCTGACAATGAGGAAAACACACCTGTAAGACATTATCAGAATGTAAAGGTATTAGTACCAGAATGAAAAGGTATCAGGTCTCCTAGTCTGGAGCCTAGGAGACAAGGGCAGATTTCTGGAGTCCTTTCCAGCTCTTTCCTTCTTTTGATTTAGGTAAAAACTCATGACCACGGAGCAGCAGCAGCATTCAGAGAAGCAGCAATGTGCTGAAAAACATTTACAAACATACATCAGCCTTGGTAGTAGATCTAACTCAAGCCTGCACTCTAAGTGGGACACAAACGAATAAGGAAGTAAAGAAATGCTCCAAACCTCTGGTTCCCCTACCTCCAGCTATTACAGCTGTATCATGCATCAGTCACTCCATATTAACGTGGCTATAGTAAATATCACATGGTGCAAACCAGAACTCCAGCTCGCTCCTCCATTCCTGCTCTAACCATCTGTTTTGAGGTAAGATGTGATAAGCCAGGCTGCCAGAAAGCAGCACATCCCCACGCCGAGGGGAAGGAGAGGTGTTGAGCAGAGACAGAAAAGCTTTTTAGTCTTCCAGCTTGCATGCAGGAATGAGATGGAGAGAGGAGATGATGCAACATGGGGCTGGTGGTAGAAACAGTTCAGAGCACTCCATGAACACCACTAGCCTGCTTTTGCTCCATCCACTCCTAAAATGTCCTTAATTTGATCCCTGGGGAAAACGAAGAACAAGAAAAGCAGTTCTTTCTTACTTAGTTTCTGATTGCCAAGACGATGACTGAATAAGAAATACAATACTACAGTTAACATCTACTCTGCCTCTGTAATCACATCTACTAATGGAAATAGGAAGCAATAGAGAGGGAGACCAGAAAACCTCCAAATCCCCTTACTTTTACCATTCATGCAGCTGCAGGAGCTTCTATTCCAAAACATCCTTAACAAAGAGGTTTCATTTTTGCCAAAATAAACCCTTTAGTGGAGGCTAGCTTCTGACTTTTTCTAATGTACTTTGCATCAGGATTTTTTTAACAGATCTACTTTATATATAATTATATATATTTGACCACAAGAGTCTTTGTGATGCTACCACAGGGATGATACACTTACAGGAACTTGGAAGTGAAAACTAAGCTCTTCACTGTCTTCTGATCAAGACAGATCTACATGGCTGGCCAAATGCAGAATTTGAGCACAGAAACACTGAAATGAGAGTGGTGATACTTAGCCTTCCAGCTCTGTGCCAAGCAACACAAGTTATTTTTAAAGCTTAAATAACCAGACCAATATTTCATCAAGTATTAGAAGCGGAGGAACTGGAATACCTTGACACAGCTCTGCCTCCCAAAGAAGTACAGAAGTGTCTAGGTCACTAAGGTAAAGTCTCTGCAGTGCTCAGGAATGGAAGAAAGTCAGACTAATTCAGACACCAGACTGGTGCTTGTAGGCTGGGGGGGGAAAAAAACTCAAAAGACATCTGGAACTGTGAAAATGAGATGATATAGATAGCACAGAAGCAAAAGCAGTCTCAAATAATCAGCAGTATTAATTATTCACTTCAGTGCAATTAATGGCAAAAACACAAGAATCTTTGCAATAACAGCTTGAAATTAATTGCAGGCACGTTGGAATGGATAGCTAGTAAAAGTTTGCAATGCATTCTGGAACACTGGCAAAGGGGATTTTTATTTTCTTTTTATTATACAATGGATAATAATGATCCTTGGCTACCAAACACACTAGAATGAGGAATCTTTTCTCTATGCCATATCACTTAGCTCTTATAAAGCAGAGAAGAATTCGATGTCAAAGACAGATTAATTTACAGATTAAGGCACTAAACCATCAGGATGTTCAAAAACATAACCGCACCCAGTTTAAGGAAGATTTTGGTACACCAAAATAAACAAATCATTGCCAAAACTGACACTTACTTTCTAAAATATTAACTAACCGAACAACACACGTGTTGAAATAGGCTGAAAGCAGATTTTAGATACCATAAAGCCAGTATCGATCCCATTTCATAATCTGACAAGATGTTTAGTAGGAGAGCGTCTCACAGCCCTCTGGCCAGCTGGAGTTAACCACTGCTCAACGTGACCTAAACATTGCAGCTTAAGAATCCACTAGTGCCCTGACTGGCAAAGAGCAGTTCAGGACTGATGGAAAGTCACACGTTCACAGCATAAATTCACAGTAAATAGTTCTAGAGCTTACAGAAGATGAAGAAGCTCACAAGTATATATTACATAAGATCAGAGATCACTCCCAATGCAAGTGGAGGAGATCCAGTGGAAAGTGGAAGTTATGCATTAGAACTTCTTGGAAGAAGATCATTCTCTTTAAAACTAATACAAGTCTATAATTTCTAAAAATCTAAAAATAAAGAAGCATGGTGTTACAGAACATTTTCCCAGTGACCTCTTAGCAGTACTTCACTGCTCTTACTTGATAACACCATGTTTTTAGCTTTCAGCACTATACTATGCAAGTAAATGATTATGAAACATTTCTAATGTGTTTTTGAAGTGGGAAATGGGTCCTAAGCTAATTTTTATGAAACTAGAAGAAGCGCCAGTAATTTACAGGTTTCTGAAACATACATACAGATGTGCACACACACACACGTAGAGGTAGATAACATTTAGAAAGGGAGAAATCTTCTGTCAAATAACACGAAGGGACTGGAAATACTGCAGTGAGTGATTCTAAACCAAAAATTAAGTGAAACATAACTAAAACAGAAACAGCAAGTTATGCAATAGAGGAAGAAAATAAGTTTTTACTGTACATTATTATTCAATAGAATAATAAAACTAAGTAGTTCTCATTTGCATTTCCTGCAGGAATATCCTTGCTGCCTGCAGCAAGCATACTTAAAGACTTTTTAATACTTGAGAACCAGCTCTCCTTGAAAAAGCCTTAGATGAAGCATTTCACAAAGCGAGTGCTGTTTATGCTTCAAAACAGTTATGCCACGATAAGACATACCTTTCAACATATGACATTTATTTCTTATGCATTCACTTATAACTGCTTAGTTGAACACAGATAATCCTGTGTAATAGCTGGGAGATCAAATAGAATTCCTTTTCAGCTTCACCCATAAATTGATATATTAGTGGTTTTTCTTCCAGACCACCTGTGCAACACCACTGATTCCAAATTATTTATAGACTAAGGCCAGATGACATCAGTATATCATCAATATTATCTCTTAGACATAAGGCCTTTAAATTTCAACTATTACTCAGAACTGAGTACCATAACTCTTGTTCTCAGCAACACCTGTGTAATTCTGTTCAAGGGGGATAGGGCTAAATTCTGAGAGAAAAGGAGTGGTGGATAGATGTAAGAAAAGTAAAGATGCTGAAAACTAAAATTCCAGTTCTCACATCATTTAAAAAATAAATAGAAGAGCAATGATAATTGCTGAGAACTTATCTCACTTTGTAGCAGAAAAAACAAATCAGACAAAAATCTCTGATTAGAGGCAAACTGCTACAACACTCAGATCACTATACACTGGGACCAGTAAAATCAATACAGTTTTACTACAAGTAAAAGTTCTCTACCTTCTCAGGGTTTTTTTGTGTTTGTTTTTAGGAAAAACAGAACAGACACCAATTAACGGAATACTCTTTAAAGATAATCCAAGTGCTTCTGGTTTGAATCCTCATAAATACTGAAGGAAACAAACAAGTTGTTACGCATCGGTTGATGAAGACTGAGCCAGGACTTCACAGATCAGATAAGCTAATTATAAAGATATTTTAGGAATCAGTACTATATCTGTACTATTTAATAGTCTTGTGAAAAAGAGGAAATTAAAGTTCACTGTGTCTCCAACAAAAGTTTTCAGAAAGCTGTACTGCCTGGACTATCATCGTAACCACAAATCATGTGAATGGTGATATATCTGCAATCATTTAAGTTCATGAAGAGAAGTCCATTTCACTCTTCAGATCGTTTTACTGTTTCATCAGAAAATAACATGGAAACTTGTTTTTCTCTGAAATTACTTATCACTAGTAAACGCAAGATACCAAAATCATGTGAATTTTCTGTTTGCTCAAGTATTTTCTCTCTTCTTCCCACTCCACCTCTCCCATTAGGACAGCAGCTGTTAGAAGCTGTTCCTAACACATTCATAGATACAGCTATACAAAAAAATGGAAATAGAAAAGCTCTGCTAGAGACAACCTATCTCCATACAACTCAGAAAAAGTAGTATACCTTAAGATGTTTGGATGTGAGAGTCTATTCATAAGTTGAACCTCTTTCAGCATGTTTGCTCTGTTGCTGTTCAGTGTGTTCATCTTCAAAGCCATGACCTGGTCTGAAGTTCTGTGTCTTACCTGCAAGATACAAGCAAAAAAATGGTAAGAATATGTCCTAGCAACATGAAATTGGACATCACCTGTACAAGGCTGCACCTCATCATCTTAGCACGAGTGAAGGAAGCCACTCGATTGCCCAGGGAAAGAAAGTTCCCTACTCCAAGTCCTATAAATCTCACCTCCTTCCCATCCATACCCTTCTTTTCCCATAGCAGTTACTGGCTCCATTGCTCACAGAACGTGGAGACCCTGCCTTATACAGCTGCTGGGATGATTTCAGAAGTAGTCAAGATTTACTTCTTGACTACGACCATGAGCCAGATTTTACACTCAGTGTAGAGAAGGCATTCACACCAACCCGTACTGCAAAGCAGAGATGTTACTGGACATGGTATCACCCAGTCTAGGATGTTCAGTAGTGGCTGCACAGTGCCAGCATGAAAAAAGCTTTCTCTAGCAGCTGTGCAGAACCAGCACACCAGAGACAGCTTCCCCAGTCAGACATGCATGAATCCAGCCACTTCTGACGTGCTACCCTCAAACCAGCCTATTTGCCACCAGCAAACAGGCAAACATTAAGTAGATGTGCTACTATTAGAAAGAACTTGTCACAATAGCATAAGGCAAACAGCAAAGGACTGTGCAAGCTGAAGAACAGCCCACAGGCTTTTTCTCCTGCTTCTCCCCTGCCCATGCACACGAGCTTCTCAGCTGGCTCACCCACAGCCACACAGTAATCCCAGGGTAATAAGGATCAGAGAGAGGAGGTGGAAAAGGATGTAGAAAGCAGCACCAAGAGCAGAAACCAGCAGCAAGTTCATGAGCATGGGACTTTTCCTTTCAGTGGCAATACCGGCTTTAAAAAAAAAACTGGTTGAACTACAGCTTTAGTGTGTTATAACAAGATAATCCAGAATTCTTCTGTGCATAACCTGTCCTGCCTGTTTGGCATTCTTATTAGTTTTAAGCAGGATGATTGCATGTTAACTTGATGCGGTTTAGTGTTACTGGTCAGGTTTCTTGTGTCGATTGTGTGCTTTCATTAATTTTTAATTTTATGCAGCTTTTGCATACTGAGCCAATTTGAATGAACAAGCTGAGCTGGAGAGGTCAACTTCTTTATGCAGACATTTTTTAATACCTATTTTAGTTATACTTCAGTTTTATTAGCTGTAATGCTTTGGCTGAGGAACAAAAATAGAAAAAAAAGCTTGCATTCACTTAAGAAAGGAAGGTTTGTTCTATCAATGCAAACAAATCAGAATAAGGACAATTTAAAAGCCTTCAGTCTATACAGAACAGCTCTATCAGCTCAAGGAATACTTCCTCTGGGAGAAGGGTGAGGAATCTTTAGCGTTGTGCTAGAGCGATTTGGGTTTGCAGTGAACGGGAAAGAATTTGAAGGAGCTTAACTCCTATGGGCAGGGAGCTACTTGGAACAGGACTCCCTCAGAAATCAGCTTTCCACTAACACTGAAGCTTCAGGGTCTGCCAAGAAGGAATGAATAGAGGTAGAAGGTGAGCAGAAACTTGGACGGAGTGTGGTCTTGAACAATATTTGCCTTCTCATTTACTCCACTAGCTACCTCTTAATTTCTTGCCCATTTCTATAATTCACTCCATTCCCTGCCAAAACATCAAGTCTTTTTTGCCTCTGCTCTTTGGTAAAAGAAGAGCCTATCCTATAGTAGCACCTTCTTCCTTGTTCTTTGCCTTTTCCTTGTTTTGGCCTCTTCTTGAGCTAGGGAAACCTCAGAAAAGAGGGTGGGTAAGTTTTTGGAGCACTGTCCTGCATGCTTCCTGGATTTTCAGGTCTGACAGGCAAGAGGAAGCGGTCAGCAATTGCTTCTCAAAGGACCAGCTGGCTGCAGCACTAACACCATGCCCAGAGAAAACTGAGCAGGTTTTGCAAAGGACATTTTTCATTCTTCATGTCAGAAGGATATTCCTGAAGTCTTTTCAGTCTTGATAGACTGAACTGGGTTCTGTAGCAAGCTTTGGGGGCTTTTTTTTTTTTTTTATTAAATCAATTTGACCATGCTTCAGAACAGCTCAGATTTCTAGCATCTGAGCATGTTAACAGATTTCTGAGAGGCAGCCCACACTGTGCTGAAGGTGGGAGAACAGGGACTCGTCCTCTCACACCAGCTACCATTTGAGTTCGGAGGGAAAGGCAGACCTGACGGCAGAAAGGCTTCTTCTCAAGAGGTCAATACCCAAGACAGTGAATAAAAATCAGATGACAGCTTATACATCACGGAACACGCTATTAGTCACTTAGGATACACATGAGGATAATTGTGTTCTCTGCTCTGAAGGAGAGCTGGCAAACAGCATTTGCACAGCAAGAACGGACTGCCAAGAGGCACAGGCAGGTCCTACCTCGAAGGTCAAGCTCCAGATCATCTGAGCTGTCAGCTCTTCTTTACAGCAGCTGTCAGTTACACCACCCCGTGCATCTACTTACCTGTCACTCATACTCTAGACAAAATTGGGGTCTCCATCGGCATTCCTTGCCAAAACCCCAAACAGTCTTTAATCTTTTATCTCCCGTCAGGCCTCTTTTGTGTACATGAAAGCATGGAAATGGTGTTTCACTCACAAGACAGCTCCAGAAGGGAAACTTGTAAAGATCTTAGAAATGTTACCGATCACATTTAGTGTTTGTTTATAGGGCATTTTGCCTCAGTGCATGCCTGTACCCTCAACATAAGCAGGGAACCCTAGCAGTTTGCTGTAAAACTGTCAAAGCTGTTGACATTATTATTAATTAGAGTTCCTTGCATATGAGATCAAGTAACCTTTCGGTGATGTCTGGATGATCATGTCCGTGCTTGGAAATATTCTAGCAATCCTACAGCTGCCTTCCCATGTTGCTCTGCACCCTCGTCTGCCTTCAGCCTGCTTACCTACATGCCTTCATCTCAGAGGTCACAGTAACCAGATATTGCCTCCCTGTTTTATTGCTGTCAGGCAGTTAAAGTGTCCCTTTGCACTGATTCTCCAAGGATCAAAGTGTTTTGTAAGTACTTTGACCTGGCTATGGCTAGCTGCATGGCCTGCCTGGTCTCTGTGTCTTCAAACCACGTTCTAGCCCTGGACCTCCTTACCTTCCTCTGAAGAAATGAGGTAGGTAGAAGAACCTACTCTCCAGGTAGAGAAACAGGAACATACTTGAAAGAAATATCATCATAGTGATTGAGCAGGGCTCACATTCACAGTAATTACTCACTATGTAGACATTGTATCCAGTTCACATGGGGAATTATCCTGCAAAAGTTGGGATTTTTTAATTTTCTGCTTGCTACAAAGTTCTTTGTTATTAATAAACCCTAAATATTGTTTAAATAACTGTTTATTAGCTAATGGGTATACCAGAGCTTTCTGAAAATCCAAACGTTTATATTACTTCCACTCTTTGCCTGTACTGAAGGTGTGGGAAAGACTGATTTCATCTTTCACAAGGTTTTTTTTGACCTTTACTATTAACTGTACCCTTCCAGCTGTCCTTAGAATGAGTTTCTGAAGATCATTTCCCAATATTAATGTTATAAATCTGCCAATACAACTTCAAGGTTTGCCCTTCGTTTTCTACTGTATTTTCGTTATTTGTCAGCCAGGTAACATTGATTTGGAAGTACTTTATCATTGCTACCTTCCAAAATTGCCTTTAATCATTTTCCAGTTTTTCCTTACCCTCCTCTTCTCTGGTATCCAGCCTTACCACTTAATTACATTTACAGATCTTTACTTACACAGCCCATTACCCAGAATCAGGTTGCTTCCCCCAATTTATCACCCACAACAATTTTTCAACATCCTGTTACGCATCTCAACCTTCACCAGGCTGTTTCATCTTCACCTTTCTGGTCATGCGTCCGAAGTACCACTTCACTAACCATTTTACTTCAGTAACCTTCTCCAGTCTACATATATGACATTCCCCAAGCTTGCTTCCTGGCTGAGCTCGTTGTATTACCCACAAGAATCCTGCACACGTTCTTATTACATACGCTGACTCACCATCCTTATATTCACCAATTCAAATGTTCCCTGCACACTCAGCCTTCACATTAATGATAGATGATAACAGGTGGTGTAGACATAAAAAGTTATGTGAGTTGTTCTCTTTTCTCTGACAGTCTCTAAGTGTCTTCACCTGATTTGCCTTCATTTTCTCTTGCAGTGACAGGAGATGAAGGTATTACCTCAGTTAGCCTTTTAGGTCATTTGCACTACCTATGCTTGACTGTGATTGACCAAGTCCATGAAAAAGCTGGTGAGATTCAGGAGATGATAAAAAATATTATTAAAAAGAGAACACATCAGAGGACATTATATGACAGGTAAGCAGTTCTGAAGCAGACCAGCATTTGGCCCTCATGCAAGACCTACCCCAGGGACAGCTGACTTCCTTGCTGTGACAGCAAAAGGAACCTTAAACAAGTTAGGGTCAGATGCATTTTATTGAAGACTCACGGCCAAGCCATCAAGTCACCACACTCATGGACATAGGTATATTCATAGACAAGGTATATTCATACCTTGGAGATGAATGCATTACAAAAATGCATAACTCTGATTGAGGAAAATTCCCTTTAATTGAGAAGATCAACCTGTACTTCAGGTCAGATCTCATTCATATCCTCATGTTAGCGATGTCAATATCATGTCAAGTCTCACATCAGTAGAAAAATCTGTAGTGACAAATAGGAGCTTAAAGAAATACATCAGTCTAGATAATATTAAGCTGCTGTGTTGATGCTGAGGACCAAGACTGGATTGTGGCTGTTTTCATAGTGGTATAGCATGTCACTACCCTAACTTCTTGTAGCAAGAGAGAAACATGCCAAGTGTAACAAAGCCTTGCCAAACAAAACTAGTCAACATGTGTTACATGAGTTTAGCACAGGTTCAGAAGATAGAGAGGAACTACACAAAAAAGAAATCAATAGATTTTAAAAGCCTGACAGTAATTGTAACTGCATTCACTTTTAGTATGAGAAAAAAATGAGACAGACACAGAAAGTTGCACCTTTTACCATTGCCTTTTAGTACAAAGGCTTGGAACTGGTCATTAAACAAAGATCCTGTAACTTCAGAAACTTCTAACATCACCAATACAGCAGAGTAACAAGATCAATTACTACAGAATATTCCACACCTGCAGCCAAATGAGTTCTCTATTTTTTTGCCAAACAAAAGTGAACTTATAATTAGTAAGTAGTACAGCTGTTACTTTATAAATCCATTTGTGTGAGCCAAAAAAAACTTCATTTTTCTTTTGTATTTTGTTTTACTTCATTGCCCGCTGTAATGTAGAACCAGGGCCCAAAATACAGCGCTCATTTATTTTAAACAAACGATTTGCTGATAGGAATCTGTCTGTATCTCTGCCACTAACTTGATCTCAAGCAAATCAAAGGCAAAAAAGAAACCACAGTCTTATTTTGAGAGAAAGCACAAATGAATCTGAGGGCTATTGTTCCACGGTTTGAGATCAGATGTAAACAGGCACAGCCAGGGTGGGGAAGCTGCCTGATTTTGTGGCCCGTTCAGCAGAATGTAACCATATAAAATTCCCTCAGCAATCCAGAACAAAGCTCATTCATGGACCTGCTGCTTAATTGCTGGGAAAAAGCAGAAGAGCCTTATTTTTTTTTAAGCTACACCACAACCTGACTACATAGCTCACGTATGTATTTCCAAACCAAGTATAAAGTCACAGTCAGAGAAGGAAATACTGAGTTAGAAGCACAGCTCTGGGAGCTCATTCTTCTTCATTTTTAATGTCAGCTACCTTGTCAGCTCACTGAATAACCCTGAGCATGCCACTTCAATTCCATGCGTACATTCCCTCTTTAGCTCTTTAAGTCTATAATATGGAGGTGATAATGCTATTTCTGAGCCAGGGAAATCTGACATCTGCAAATGTCAAACATCCAAAGATAATACATAATGAGATACTGTATCTTTGTGTCCTTATTCTCCTATTTCCTTTTTTAATACTGATGATTAAATATTTCCTGTGTTACTATGGTTTTATCCTGTGCAAAATGTGACGATATTTGCATGATCTGCAGATGATTTTTAAGCAAGAACACTTCACGTTAAGTTCTTCTGGCATGTAACTGCACCTCCAGTCTTTTCTAATATATTAACAGTTTGGTACCAAGCATGCAATCCCCCACTGTACCAGGGATGTCATCATCACCATTCAAACACATTTGTTGATTTTGTTTTAAAAATCTGCATGGGAACCTTGAGAGAAAGTTTTATTATGGTCAGAAATAGTTTCCTTACACTTCCCTCATAAATCTGTCAAATAAACGTTACTCATGCATGAGTAAGGAAGTCAGTCTCACATTTGTGCAGAGCTGCTTGCATGCAGCTATTGCTGCTATAATCAGTCACAGCACTAGGGCTTGAGCACAAAGAAGAGAGCATGGAATATACAGCAGCTACATTTTGCTTTCTTGAGGATAGTTATGTTTTTATGAATTGCTACAACTCTGTGGACATAGCCAAAAAAATGAGAGCTCTTAGTAATTTCTTGTTACTTCAGCCTTCATGGAACTGCTTTTCTCAAGCATTAAGTTCTCTTACAAAAGGAAAAAAGGAGCTAATTAAATATTCCAGGCAACTTCTTAAGCGCCTCCTCATTGTCAGCAATGGCTAGGAACTACAAGAACTGGATTTGCAGGACTCAAATCAAGCCAGCTGACGTGACAGGTACTATGTTACCCATACTGTCAGCCATGGATCAGTTACCAAAACAGCATCTCCATTTTGATTACTCAAATAATGTCCCACAGCTCTGTCCTCTCCTCAAGCCCTGACCCCGTTCAGTGCGAGCAGCAAACAGAAGGCACCCACACCCCAGCCAGAAGCAGCTCACACACAGCACAGATGGATTGCCATCACACAGCCACATCCATCACTCCTGTGCAATAGATTACTCCACCCCACCACCCACCCAATGCCAGGAAAACAAGCACTCAGAGAGGTGTGTCACAGCAGTCGTAGGGGATGCAGCCCGTTCCCGAGGCTCAGCCATGTTACCGCTGGACACAGGCCAGCGCAGTTATTTGAAGAACAGTAAATCAGCACCTGTCCCCTGGTATCAGCAATGAATGAGCTTACACAAACGTGCATGTTTGCCAGCTGGCAAAACAGAAAATCCCAGAGCTGCCAACCCAGCACATCTCCATACAGAACAGAAAACTAAACAGACCATTTAACTGCGCTGGAGAAATTATTACGTTCTGCTCTATTTTTCAAAGATTTTTTTTCTTCAATAGGGAAGTTGGCTGATCAAAGCAGGGAAGATGAAATGTAGTGTATGCAAACTCTTTTCCCCCACGTTTGTTAATTTGCTTCACTTGGTACAATTTTAGACCTTACTTGTAGCGATGCCAAGTAGGACTGCAGGAAGGAGCATTACAGAAATAATATTTTTTAAATTTTCCTAGTATTTTTCAACACCGCTACAAAAGGCAAGACTTACATTAGGTCTACTACCCCATGACATCTTTGAGGCTACTAAAATGTTATAAGGGGATTGTTACATATATATATATACACACACACATATTTAAGACTTCTGGCCATAAAATAGATAAATCAATCAATCAAAAGAAGAGTTATGTCAGATAAGTCAAACATGAACTAGCCCTCTGTTCTTAGCCTTTCAAAGCAATCTCAGTTCTGACGAACATGCATGAGTGCCCTGCATGTGAGGCAGGAAAACCTAAAATGAATGATACACCTGAGCAGGGATGAAGCCTCATGAGTATTTTGGCCATTTTGTAATCCCTAGGGGATAATTATGCAGGTGAGGTTTTTAAGTGATACATTAGTGATCCATCAGAGTAAGGCCTATTTACTTCACCCTGCCGATGTGCTAAAAGCATTGGCTAATTAAGTGAGAAGGACTGGGATGACAGCATCTTGGCACCTCAATAATCAAAAAATCACTAGCAAGAGGAAGGCAACTGTCTGCGTGGTTACCACACAAAACATCTTGGCAGTTGCTAAAAGGCTTCCCAAAGGCTGATACTTCACACAGCATGAGAGGAATAATCCTTCTCAGTATTTATGCCTCATCTCAGTTCCAGAATGAGGCTTCTTCCTACTCTGATATTTGTCAGGAGTAGGAAGCGAATGATTAGAGGCACCCAGCTGATACAACTCAAGAGCTTGAGGTTTTAAGGCTACTCTAGCCATCTTGGTCAGTTCACGTTAATACAGTGACTGCATTCCCAAGCAAACAATTAGTGGTGTGTTTTAACACTATAGTTTCACATAAGAGGCCTTAAGCCCCATTTATCTTGCTTCTGTCAGCCTGAGAGTTACCTCCACTGGTCAAAAGAGGAAGATTTTTAGCTTAAAACTAAATCCTTTTGAAATAAGAAGCAAGACCACACAGCATGTGTGGACAAGATCTGCTGTTTTACTAAGAGGTATCACATCACCCAGGAGAGAGGGAGCAACCACAATATCTCTAACTCACTGTGACAGAATGAAGGAAGAAATTTAGAAGAGGAACACCACACCTGGGTGGGGTATCACTCAAATGGATGTCACTTCTCAAAGCTTACAAGGTATACTCCTCATGCCTACAAACACAAGGATTAGATCTGAGTTTCCTGCTTGTTTCCCTACTTCCGTATTCATTTTCCAATCTACAAGGACTTCCGATGCTACATAGCACAGGCAGAACCAGAAAAATCTCATTTTGCCTGATGTAGCAACACCAATCTCAAGGAAGAAAAAAGATATTAAAAAGACTTGCTTAGACCAGTAGATTCTGAATTTGTTGACCTTAGACTGTTGGTAGCTGTAAGCATCTCAACACTCGGCCAAGCTTAATCAAGAACACTCTTAAAAAACAGGATGGCTCCAAACATCACCAATGAAACTAGCAGGAGAGAGCAGACAATTTTGGTTAGGCAAGACTGTTCCCAAGCCACTTAATGTTTCAGAATAGGCCTAATTCTCATTACAGCTAATAGCCACTGGGCCTTGTTATGCCTTCTTCCTCAAACAAAGGGATAAGAAAAAGGCATTGTTTGAGAAATCTGTTTTCTCATTATAAGACTGTTTACGCACTGTAATGACATTTTTACACACTGACTAGGTTAAGCTTGAAATGATTCATTGAACCACTTTTCCAGTTATTAGATGCTGTTTATATTCTTTGTTTTTCCCTGATGTATTGACACCACGTTCCACAGTTCCCCAGCTTAAGAAAACTCAAATATTTGATTCTGAAAAAGTATTTGCATACAACTAGGCAGTTTCCTACAAATATTTTATAGGGCAACTGAAATAAAATACTACTTAAGCCTATCAAATGGTCTCATAAATAGCAATAACACCGTGTGATCTCACCTCTAGTGTTTTATGCAGCTTTTGAAGAACACCTGCATTTGGCTCAGGGCCCCAAACATGCTGGTAATTCCAGAGGTAACCAATCCCTTCTTAGTATAAACCCTATACCGAATGTTCAAAACAGCACATTAGAAAATGAGAGAACTTTGAAACTGAAGGAGAAAGGACAAAGACAACACGTGAGATAGATTTGACGTATGTTGTGAAATTTCACATCATCAGCTGACTTCCATGCCAATGCTGCCCCTTCAGAGTATTTTTATCCTGAATACCAGAAATGCTTCCTTATGAATCAGTTTCAGAAAAAAAAAAGAAAGCCAACCCAGGCAACAAATTAACTGTGCAAGATACATATTCAAGCTTGCAGGGTTCCTACAGCCTATTAATCCAGAAAGATATTCTAACTTTTAAATTGACAGCACTATGATTTCATTCCTTAATACAAAGTGGCAATCATTTTAAGTGAAGCATGAAGAAAGCTCATACAGATGATAGAAAGCAAGTCTTAGAGACCCTTTTATATGAGGTTTAGTGTTGCTGGAGCCATAGCTCTGTTAACACAGTGCATATGCGAACTTTCATTACGTCTCTAGACTTGCAGTGCCACAATAAGTCTTCTTTTTGTCATCAGCAACATACTGGAGATAATTGCACTTAATTTCTCCTAGAAAATAATTTGTCTATTAGGCATAATTCCTCTCCACATACTTTGCTTATGTCAAGCTTGGCATTTATATTGCTATTTAGGCCTTCCTCCTATGCTGCACATCTTCCTGTTTTTCTTTGCATTATAGATTTGTGAAGTCAAAAGCACAGGGTTGGAAAAGACTTCATGCCATCTAGTTCTTCATCCCTCTATATCCCAGACCAAAACCAGCTTCATCTGTCACTCTTCATTCTTTAAAAGCTGACAGTAGAGACTACTGTAAAAGAAGATGCTAACTCACAGGCATCTGAAGAATTAATTTCATTGAAGTGAGAGGAGAATGGCTGCATCACAAGCCACACTGGACCGAAAAACCTCCAGAAGTAGATTAAGCTACTCCGGTTTCCCATGAAGACATGCACATAAACAACATCTCCTTCAACTGGTTGAGCTGGGAGAGCAGGAGTCCTTGGCAGAGGGATGGTAAAAATCTATAGAGGAAGTACAAAAAGCAGCTGGAAGACCTGTTTTCCATCATCTGTATGAGCTTTCTTCATACTTCTCTTACAACAGCTACCATAAAGAAAACCAACAGACTTCCTGTCTCGCTCTACATAGGATAAAAAATTAAAGAAAAAGTATTCTGTACAGTTAAGTTCATGGAGATACTAATGCCAACTTGAAGAATGTGATTTTGGCTTGAAGTTTGGTAGCAAAGCCTCAAAGTCAAACTGTTCAAAAGTGAAAGCCAGAGTTGTACTAAGAGCCAAATTCAACCTTTCACTTGGTATTAACAAATAAACACAGGCAACACAGAAAGGGTTGTTTATGTTGAAAGTTCTGAAATAATAACCAAGAGGGTATGTTAGGACTGAAAAAAAAAAATCTCTTGCTGGAATGCTCAGAACCTCCTTGATTTATGCTGACATTTAATCCCTTTCCCCTCTTCAAAGAATTCAGGGCTACCAAAAGGTGTTGGATTGACTGTCCCGAAGACCTGACATCCCTTTTACACAGCAAGCAGGTGCACACAGAGGCAGTAAGGAGCAGCTCATGCAGTCCTGGGAGCGAGCTGGGGCCTTGTCCTGCAGAAGGGGACACCCTCAAGCAATAGGAGCGAGCTCTGTACTAGTTATGAGCCCGGCAATAACACACAGCCTTGCATTTAGATGTAAAGCACACTGACAATTCATATATTGCACTGTCTGATAGTCTGTCAAAACCTGAGTTAATGAAGACTCCGGTTCTGGAGAGTGTTACCTGCAGACTGAGCCACTGGTTTCCAATCCTTTCTCCAACACATTTTGTCTGAGCATGGGCTGAAAGCCAACAGGCAGCACCTTTGTTATGAATTCAGCTTCTGTTGCCCCTTTTTTCTGCCCTTTCTTCACATTTTTTTTTAATAGTCATCCTCTCCTTTTAATCTAAATTGGTGTTCCCTTTTCTACAGACTCATTTATAAAACTGCTCAAATAGCTCCCTTCCTCCTTCCACACATTCACAGACATTTTAGTCTTGGAAGAAGGCCTCTGTTGACATGATAAACCATTAAATGCCACAGGAAAACTGAACCCTCTGTCAGTAAGGAGTTGCTTTTAGAGCCAAGAAGCAAACAGACACGACCAGCTGTAAAAACAACTGAAACTGGGAAGTCCTAGCTATAAAAGGATAGATTAATAATAATAATATTAAATAATAACAAAAACACAGCCTGGCTGCACCAAAGGAGGTTCCAGAATCCCCTATAATGGAAGTTTTAAGGACAGGCTGAAAATAACTGCCAAGAACAGAGCACATGCACTTGAGCATGGCTCAGCTAAGGAGACTACAGGAGTTCTAATAAACAGAGCTGGGAAGGGACGGTATTTTAAAAATTGGTGACCAGATTTATTAAAGCCATTGTATAAAATGACAAGTCTTACAATAGCTATACACATAAACACACAGACTTCTGCAAGACATCCGACTTTGCGCCGTAAGCTGCTGTAAGTAGGTTAAATATGAATGATAGCTCAAGCTACAGTTGTGCATGACAAAGCAGCGTGAAATGGGGAAGTTTCAACCGAGCTTCCAGAGGAACTGAGCTAGGCCTCGTGTTACTCAATGCTCCATGTTCACTTCCAGCTCACTGACGACAGCTACCACTCAGAGAAATTCAAATCCTTCTAGCATTGCCCTGCTCTCCTTATTTCACTAAGTAGGGAAGGCCACATCGTATCTCAGGCACATCTGAGCAAAAAGTAACACACCCCAATGAAAAGCTTCACTAGAATCAAAGACTGAAGGCTGTACCTACAGAGCAGGAGACCCACGTCCAGTGAGCAGCACCATGAAGATGTATGTAGGAGTCCCATAAAACAAAAACACAACACAAGTTTGTGTGTTATGATAACAAGTATTGAGTGTTTGTAAGACTGTGGCAAAGCAAAAGGCTAGTTTGGACAAGTCATTGTTAAGAACAAAACTAGGGCACTCAGTTTTATGCCCACTTTAAAAAGAAAAAGATGTTGCAGAAGATGGTGGAAAAACTTAAACCTCTACTGCAAAAGCAAGGTTAATCTCAGGGCAGGAAAAAAAAAAAAACACAAATTTGGACCATGTTACACATCAAAAGGGTCAAAATATAACTTGATAATGCACATCATTTTTTACAGTGAGGAAGGTAGAGGTACTAAAGATTCCAGCTGCGCCAAGAAACACTGACTGGGTAGACTAGCAGGCCAAAGAGACTTCGCAACAGGGAAATTAAACACTAAGCACTGGCATCACTGACATTGCTTTTGCGGTCTTCAGCTCAGAATTGAAGAAAAACAAACAAACCCTGTATTGTATGTCACGCCAGTGTGCTTTAGCCAAAATACCAGTTACTGCTATAGTGTAATGACCTTTCATTATGTGGCAGTAAGCGTAGATCATCTAATATCCCTTCTAAGCCTTAACTGCTTGAGAAGTACATAATGCCTTCCTTCATTCTCAAACATCCCGTCTAACCATAAGACATAATGGGTAAAGTCTACCATGAAAATAGATATTCACAGATATAATAGATATTAAACAAAATACACTTTTTTGGTCAAGCAGCCTGTAACCTTTGTCTCTCATAACCTCTGTTTCTGAAGTCCTACGAGTAAATCCATCATTCACCCCATTCTACAGTTCTTACTTTGCATTGTTTATTCTAGATAGCAAGTTCTGCCAAATTTAGGCCAAATTTAGGCCAAAGGCCAACAGAGGAAAGTGACTACTGCTCAACATCAAACATTTCTGCACTAGACTCTTCTTCAAGACCTGAAAATTATAGATGGAGCGATGTCAATCAAGAAAAATAGTAATCAAGTCACAAAGCACAAAAAGATACAGCTCTGAATCTCACTTTTGGAAAAGCCAGACAGTAGGATCTGGCAGATTTACCACAGTCAGATGATCCAGAGATCAAACCCACCAGCATGACCTTGCACCTTATAGACATAGCATCCAAAGTGGTACAAAACATGAATTGAACTGGGTAATGTCCATCAGAACTAACAGAACTACCAGCTGAGTACATTACCATACTAGTTAGTATTTCATAAAAAATAAATATATATGAGTGTTCTTCACAACCCTGAAGCACAAAAAGGAATTTAATCCTGCGGAGATTAGTAGGGGAAATTTGCTGCACAAATGCAAAAACAGGAAAATTGTGTAGCCAGAAGTTCTGCAGAAAGGATCTCAAGTTATAGGGGAGCACAAAACCCATTGCTTGGTGCTTTCAGTAACAGCCTGGGAAGGCCACAGTATGTAAGCCAAAACAGGAGTGCTGATTTCCATCTCAAACATTTTTTGGAGGCACCCATGCTCATCTGCTTAATGTTTCAGCTCTAGAAGGTCATTAATTTTGCATTACGTCTCATACATTTTATATTCACATGCTTGTCTTTGCTCATCCACTATTAAACAACATTAACTTTTTTAAAAAGGTATTATGCACCTTTTCCACTGCTCACATGAACAACTTTCCCAGGCATATGCTTAAGATACAAATGATGCTGACACAATCGCTTTGAATATTTCATAAGATCAGATTATTTTTTGTCTGACAATTAATTTCTAATTGTAGCTCTCTCAACTCCTACCAGGTTAAAAGCATGATTCGAGGTGGTCAAGACTGTGGCCTGGTTGACCTGAGTTCTGTCTTCAACATTACCCTCTGCTTATCCCAAGGATAATCTTTCTAAGGTTAAACTAGCTTCAGGTTTGTCAGAGCAAGTTCCCTGACAAAAACAGATTACTTTTCTCCCTGTTATATGCCACCTCCCTGGCTATTGGAGGGGGGAGCTTTGAACAGGCAAGCCCATCATTACGATAGCAATGAAGTAGCCCTGCACAACAGAACTAGAGTGACACAAAAAACATTTTGCTCCTATTTTTGGAATTATTTTCTGACAGTACTGCTAATTAGATGGCCAAGCATACTTAAAACAGGAGAACTATCCGCACTGAAATAATTTTAGTATCCAGGACTGCCCAGGAAAAACCATGCGTTCTTCCCTGAATGTCAGAAGACTTCACCATGCTTCTTCTAACAGTCAAAAAACTTCAAATTCTCCAGTGACCACACCTGTACAGCAACACGAACTTCCCAACACACAAACACAAGCAGCCTTGAACCTGTACAACTCTCTACTGGATCTATGATCCCTGTACAGACAAAAAATAAACTGTCCTCTTTCAGCATTCAAAGTATCAAAAGTATTTCCAGTCTCCCTTAGAAGTTCAGCTACAGAATACAGAGCCAACAAGAACCCCTGAAGGAACTTGAATATTTATTACTGGCTTTGAAGCAGAAGATCTATGTGAATGGAGGATCAAGGATTTTAGTCCAACCGCTGTTCCAATACATGCAGTTAACATACATTATAAAATATCTCCTCATGCAGTATTTAGTTTCAGCACAATGTTCATCTCCCCCACAATTACATATAGCTCCATCAGTCTTTACTAGTCTTCCCAGCTAAGGTTTTAAAGATTTAGGATCATACCTGGGAAATGAACATTTACACAAACAGCCTTTGCCTAGTTCAATTTAAAAGCAAACATCAATGTTCTGCACTTGCCATTGAAAACTACAACAGGAAACAGTCAGTTGGCTGACTCAAACTAGACTACTACTAGTGTTTGATAAAGCTCAGCTTTTCTAAAGTCATTTCTACAATATACAGCATTCAGGTGAATTTGAATTGCTACAATGACAGCAAACAAAAATCAAAAGGCCAGTATAATATTTCATGCTGAATAAACCACAAAGCTTAGTTTGTGTGAGTAAAGGTGCCCTAGAAATGCTATAAAAACATGCATAGGACATAAAACCATTAACATACACACACCGATGCTATAATGTATTCATATTCCCAAATTAAGAGAAGGCAATTTCTATCCACTCTGAAAGATTATATTAAAAAAGGAGTCTCCGCAGAAAAGGATTGAAGGGAACAAATCACTGAAAACAATTGTCAGTTGTGTAGCAAAAGAAAAATCCCAAACCCTCAAAACAGTGCAAGTATTCTTCGTTAAATCACATGAGCAAACCTGATGCGTGATGCTCACAAAACAATAGACAAATACATAATTGAAAAAGCTCTGGTGACATTTTTTTTCCCTGAGATACCTTTCACTAATTTAAAGGGAAAGCTTCATTGCTTCGTAAAGTTACTTATGCAGCAAGTTTGGAACTATCATGGATTCTTCTCAAGTTCAATCGCTTACCAGGGAGCCTGCAGATCAGCCTGAACTTTGACTGTGTCAAACCATGAGGCTTCCTTTCCTGGAAGCACATCAAGGATCTTGCATGAAATCTGATCATCAGCACAGTCAGATTAGTGACAGAAGTGGTCAGGCTGATAAACTAGCAAAACAGAAACCTGCCTAAGTAAGTGTGGAACCACATCTAAGACAAGGTTGTAATGCATTCTCACCCGTTTGTGCCAAAAGTGAAGGGAGAACATTTTTTTGAAACTGATGTGAAAGAAAAAGCTTTATCACTCGTTGCTTCCCTGCAGGAGGTCTGTAGCTGTTTCTAGAAAAACAGACACCAGATACCCAGATTACTACCAGCTCTTAGAGTAATGCCGCTGATGGCTGACTTACCCCAGGAGATGCCTAGCTTAGTTCTGATGCAAGCAGGAATGGCAGGGAAAAGCTTTTTAAAGGTTAGCTGACTTCTTTAGGCACTGGAAGGTAAATCAGGTATCAAGGATTTCTCTCACCCAACAGAAGTTCTCAAACAGATGCGTACCTCCATATGCCACTACCGAACTGAAACAAATGCTCTCTTAAAATAAGATGTTCTTAATAAATCAATAACTGTGTGATAGAAAGTTATATTTGCTTTTAACCATTTCCCCATCCACCCACTTTTGTTTCCTAATGATCAGTAATACTGTACCTTCCTGCTAGATATGTAAGCATCTTGCCTCAGGGCACTTTTCCATGATGTTCCTCACAGCAGAAAGTTGCTTATTTCACCCAGTAAATCTGTTCACACATGCAGCTGTTTGACTTCACTTTCTGAAGTCCCAACAAACAAAACTTTATTTCAAAACAAGAAAAGGGACTTCAGAAATAAAAACTCGTGTTAGGGGAAATTAAATTTCATATATCTAGCTAAAGAAAAAAAATTTACCTTCACACAAGGGAAGATATACATACAGAGATGGGAATGTATTTGAGTAATTAAAAAAGCAAAAATAATTTTCCTTTTCTAATTCACTTATCTATTCACAGCAGTAAAGCTGGATGTTTCCTGACTTAAATTCTTAAAGAAAAAAAATCACATGAAATATCATGGAATGGACACAATACACCGCGAGACATTTTCTGGCATTTCACTGAAATGGAAACAAGTTGGAGGGTGAGTTCATTTAAAACCAGGAACTAAGGCAAGGAAACAAGTTATTTTTGCAGTGCCTGAAAGCCTAGAAGTCAACTCAATATCCTACTCCTCTAGAATAGACCTTACCAGAACAGTCAAGACATAAGAAATGCTACTAGCACTGTAAAACGGGAACTGCCTGTACAGTGACACAAATTGCTTTTCCATGTCCTTAACCACTTTTCAGATACTGTAGCAGCAAGTCACTGACAATCTCTGATTTTCTTATTCACGTTATTTACTATGAAGCAATCTGATTATTTAAGTTAGAGGTATGGCATAACAAGAAGCAAAGGGAACAGAGCAGTAGCTGAATGTATTATAACTGCAGCGCAACAAATTTTGTTGTTTCAAACTCAGTAATTATGTGTAGATCTCCTAACACTGGCACATCCTGAGTTGTGAGTCAAAAAACTGGCAAAGGAATGAGAACAATCTCACAAACTTAATAATTGAGCTACATTAAAGACATCCAAACTTAAATAAGAGGGAACCAAATAGCCACTGGGGTTTAATACACTACACAAACACAACAATATGTGGCAGGGACCAAAGATAAGCCAGTTATTTTCTAGCTCATATTATTTCTCGCAAATAGCTTCTGCAACTCCCCAAATAACTTACAAGTGATAAAAAAACAGCTGGAAGAGGGACAAAGGAAACAACTGAGTCCTGCAAGCTCTTCATCACTTAAGTAAAGCCAATATAAGAACAGCCAACTTCAGTGAAGAAGTACTTCTGTTAATGCTCTTATACTTCTCAGCACCAAACACAAAACAATCACCACGAGGGGAAGAACTAAACACGCACCTTGAACACCTCCGAGAAGAAACCAGAGCCGATTTTCTCACAGGTGAAGTCATCAAGACGGGTAAGTCTGGAAAAGGCACTTATCAGGGCTCTGTACGAAGAGGTCCAAACTCTTCCAATCTGGGATGCAGTCCCATCTCCTCCAGTGCCACCGTCAAAGTCCTCAGCGCGCTCCAAGCGTGGTGGAAATCCTGCTATTGAATTCCGCTTACTTCGGTCCATTTTGAAAACAGGCTTGTCTTCTGCTAAGGGAGGACTTCTCACATCTTAGGTACTTTGCTGGCTTCTCTACTCTTGTTGGAAGCTAAAACACAAGAAATTGAGACCGTCATTATTATAAAAATACCTAATCATGTTTGATAGGACTCCAACACAACTTAACCGGTGTAAGGGAATGAGAAAAGCAGAAGATATCCAAGTAGGTGTAAAAAAACACACACACACACACAACCAACCACACAGCATCATAAAATAGATGGACAATCTAATGAACTTTTCCTTTAGAGTCCTGGAAATATCTATTCTCTGACTATTAAGAAATAAGTTTGGAGCTCAAAACTTTAAATGATAACAAAGGGCTTTCACACACACACACACACTATTTAAGTTCTGGTTGCTAAAGCAAACAACTAAGCAGTAGGAAATCCACAAAATGTTACCTTCTATGCTACTTCGGTAGCAGTTGGTGACCAATCTAGTGCTATTGCAAGAAAACAGATCAACTTTCAGTTGACTTAAACAAAATTATTAGCTGTCAATAACAGTAGCTGGAGCACCAAAAGCTTTGTTTTTTTTTGTTGTTGTTGTTGTTGTTTTTTTTAAAAACTTCCACCACCTACATGTATGAATGTTCCAAGACCAATTTCTTAACAAATGAAAACACAAGTTTATACCCGCTAAAGATCTAGTCCCCGAATTTGTGAAAACGATCAACAATCCTGCTACAAAAACAAAGGCTTCTTGTACGAAACTGCCAGAACAATTCTCTACGCACACAATTTTAAAGCTATATTAATTTCAGTTCAACTGAAAACACAGGAAATAAGATACATTTGCCAAGTACGAAGGGGGAAAAGAAAGAAAAAACAACACCGAGGGAATTTTTTTTCTCTGTGTAAGAGGATGATGAAGTAATCAGGATGACTCTGGAGCCCATCAAATCCAAGTTGGATTGGCAAACCTGACAGGTGGCCTACTTTTTTTTTTTTTCCCTTTAAACCTTAGAGTCAGGAGGTTATTCATCTTTTCCACACTTAACTGTTCATTTACAGCAATTCAGTGAAGCCCCTACAAAACCTGAACAAAGTGAGCACTCACAATGAGGGCAATTTTTTTTTTTTTTTGAGGGTGAATGAAAAACTGGAAGGGGAAAGCAAACTTTTTTTTTTTATGAAGTGTCAGACAAAATAATCACAAAGCAGGGAGCAGACAAGGCACTTATGCTTGTATGTACACAGATGTACAAAACCTGAACAATGCACTAAATTTGAAGAGCATCTCAAAAACAGAGGCGCACCAGCTGTCCTCTGAATACGCCGCAGTCCTGCTGTACACATCTTGCATGCAGCGTATCCTTCGGAGATGCTGTGCCAACCCGTCAGAAAGGCACACAGCCCTTCAGAATCAGCTCTGTTGAATTGCATGGAATTCATTTGAGGTTGTCCTCTCCAAGAAGAAACAAAAACTCTACCCCTGACCCCCCCTCCCAAGGTCTGTGGTGGTGTTAATTTCAAATATCTTAAAACTCACCTCTCCGAATGAGGGTCAGGATGGGGAGGACGTTATAAGACACCCTTACCAGGGCCTGTTTAAGAAAATTTAATCTCTCTCGCATCCCACATTGCGGAATTCCTACAGAACTTTATGTGCAGACTCCCCCATGCGTGAGCTTCCTGCGCTTTTCAGATGCTAGCACTACATCATCTGATGTTATAGCGTGGCCGGCTGCCACAGAGAAGATCAGGATCCAATTTCTGACCTCATATTCCTGCCTCACGAGCCCTGAAGGTCTGGAAATGGTACAGGAGCACCACGGGAAGACAAAGCCCGCTCTGTTTCCCCAGGGAGACGAAATAGCCCAGGGAAGCTCCTCAGCTGCAGAGAAGGTGCCCAGGATCTTCCAAGCGTACTTAAATAATTCTTTTTGATCTGAGAGCAGTGACCTAACGTTTGGTTGCTTTTCAGGGAGATGAAGAAAGAACTATCTGTGGAAGGAGGAGCGGCAGGAAACAATGGTGTTAACAAGTCGTTTTCTGGAACAAGAGGCAAGCATGTTTGGAGACTGACCAAGAGGCCTGCTGGACTTGAAGAAGCAATGCTTCAGCACTTCGCAGAGCAGCACCCACCTGCACTCGGAGCTTTTTAAGGGAAGGAGCAAGCTTTTGCCCCAGCAGCACCCAGTCTGACACTCAATGCCATGACTCCCATGAGGTGCACCCTGAAGTTTTTGCAGACACCCCCCCAAACCTAGTGAAACAACCCATCTGCATTGCGGCCCAGCAAACAAATCAGACCTGTATCAAGATATATCCCAAAAAATGAGACACTAAGATTGCCATTTTCTAGCTAGAGGAAGACACCAACTTAATTAAGTGATATTAAACAGGAAGAAAAACCTGCCTCTGTCTTAACCATCCAGATACCATTAACAAAAGATCAGCTCCCCATATACCCTGCTTAATCTACCAAAAAAAAAAAAAAAAAAAACACAACCCACCCTCACACATACACATCCTTCTGATTGAAATCACATGGCGAACTCCGCAAAACTCCGTACAAATCTCACAATGAAAGAAGAGATTCAAAGCACTTCACACAACATAAATCCCCAAAGGGTTTGCCATCTGGATTCCCCAGTAACCCGTCCCTTCAATTTCTGCCTGCTAAAGCTTGCCTTCTTTCCAGACAGCCACACGAAATCCTCGGAAATTATTAGGGTAGAGCTCCGTTTGTCCAACTTTCTGCCCAGGATTGCAGACACAGAATTAGAGGAAAATTTCAAGTGGGCACACTTCCAAGCAGGCCTCCTGTCATTTTGGCCAATTACACTAATGATCACATTCTCAGTCAAATCAACCAAGGTTTAATTGACTGTCAAATCAGTCTGAGGTACTTTAATTTACTACCTTGTATGATTAATTAAAGTGCACCGAGCAGAATGCAAGACCGACCTGCTGCAGATCTAAAGGCTGTCAGGTTTGTTTGCTTGTTCCTTAATATGAAAGTTCAGCTCAAAGATTCTCAAGCTGTGCTCTAGGACCAGTTAAGAAAGACACCGAGCACTCTAAAAACAGTTCCCAATAAATTTTCCAGCTTCCAGACCGCTTTTTTTTGACATCCTTACCACAACAAGAATGCACCCCGCTCGGCCAAGCCAAAATGTTTTAGAAACACATTTGTCAAAACGCGTACCTGCCCCGCTCATCCGCTTGGCATATTGCTGAAAAGCACAAATTTAGGTTTCATGCTCTACCACATTTTAATTTCTCCGTCTAAAAACAAACCTTGAAGCAAGAAACAACCAAACCAAGTTAGGAGTACGTTAAGACCAGTTTCTCCACTGCACGAATGCATCGGGTTTTGAGCTGCGGAACCGACTATAAACACAAACACTATCAGCATTTGTTTGGTTAATGAGGGGGTTGGCTTACAAAACCAATGTCTAAGCCTGAAAACATGTAAGGATGGAAACCCCACAACAGCACATCAAGTGATATCCCACACATCAATGCAAAATGAACAAGTGAGATACATTAGCCAGTGCTTAGCATTTCATACTGTTCCTACACATAAAAACAGATCGAGCTTCTCAGCCTCAGCAGCATCCCTTTAATGCCCCAGGGTGCAAAACAAGATCCCTCCAAAGCCATTTCAACTCATTACCGACACTTTTTTCGTCCCCAGTATCTTCACAACACGTGCATGTTTGCACTTAAAAGTCAAAGTTTCCTAAAAGATGGCCCTACCAACAACAACAGCCATTTTTAGACACAGAGGACTGTCGCTAGGCATTCAGCCTGGAAAGCCATAAATCTGGTGGATGCATGTTATTAATTTGAAAAGGTTTTCTGAAGAGCAAGATGCCAAAGCTTTGACATAAGACATTTGCCAAGAGTTAACTGTTTAAACCCGTAGTCTGATGGAGTTTAAAAGCCCAGCATTACAAAACCAGGGAGGAATTATGCTGGCAAGTGCCACTCAACAACAGAGCTGGGAGACGAGGGGGGAGAATTCCCTCTAGGAACTTGCAAACTTCAGAAAAGCTTCAAAGGATTGTAAAGAACAAAATCTTCCAGACTGAATTGACTTTGAGGTCATTAGCCTGGAGGAGAGGGGAAAAAAAGGTGCAGGGGGGGGGAGCAAAACGTAAGAAATCAAGCTGCATTGGTAAAGAGAGCCAAGCTCTCCACAGTTTTGTTCCTAACTGCTGTCATTCGCTGTCCTAACAGAGGGACGGTGTTTGGTTTGTCCCTACCTTGGCTTCTTGTCTTTGGGAGAAAGGTAACTTCAAATATTTACAGAAGGGCTCGTGCTGCGCTTGGCCCAGCTCATCCTGATGCCGAAATCTCTTCTGACTGCTGACTGGGGGAAGTCACAGCGTCCAGCCTTAAGTCTGAGTCACAACACGACACTTGAACGTGAAAACCCCATCGTTTTCTACTTTCATTTTGGTGATATTTTGCTTTAATCGCATCTCCCCTGCTGGGGATAGTTCCTAGCTCTGACCAGCCCCCCCGCAGCACGGCCAGGGCTGGCGCTCCTCAGAGGAGACCTGCCTTAGCCCAGGGACGGCGACACCAGCCCAGAAACTGGGAGCCTGCTAAGCTGCTCCACGGTTTTGTAACACAAACAAACCTTGCAAGAGGCTGAGCTGAAACAAACAGTTCATTTATTTTGTGACTGCAGCCAAGTTTGAAACCAGAAAGAGACGAGACGTTAACTTACTGCAAAGCCTGGGCTTCGAGACCAATGCCGTAGGTTTAAAAATACTCGTATAAAGCACAGGCATAAAGCCTGGCACACACTGAGAAGGCAGATAATTGGAAAACACACAAACAACAAAAAACACTCAATCCTTATGCCCACAGTAAGGAATTGCCAACAGCTTCTCGAGTCCAAACACAAAACAAAAGTGAACCCGTACAGACGGGCCTCGCAAAAATCTATTTGTCTCCTCGCCTGGCTGCAGTCACACCAACGCACGGGCAGCGTAGTTGCAGGGTCAAACCATCACACACAGCTGCTGCTTCAAACAGACCATCTTAATATATCCTTCTTTGCCTAAGAAAACATGAAAATTGCAGGACATCCCGAAAGCAGTGGCTTTCCCTACACTTCTACGGAGCTTAGCAAAGATGCCAAGATGCAGCAGGCTGACGTTTGCTGAGCTCCTGACCAGCATAAAATAAAAAGGCTTCGATTCCCTTTAACACCTCCGTAATCAAGGAGTCTCCCCAGCCGCCCCACCAGGTTTATAGCTGAGGGCTGAGAGCTGTCTGCAGGGGTTCTCAGGGCAGGCAGAAAGCAACGCTTCGCTGTTTCGGTGCAGCCAGTGAGAAAACCCATCAGGGCAAGACACCCAGTACCATGTCTACAGCAGGTACTGGCAGCACGAACACAACAGTAACAGGGTCCCTGATAATTCATTTATGACCTTTTGGACAACAGGACATCCCAAACCTGCTGCTGAGTTACTGGAGACACCAGAGCCTGGTGATATTTACACATCAACCTGAAGCACCTCGGGTACTGAGGGGAAATCTATAACTCACCGTTGTGAGCCACAGACCCAGAGCGTATGAAGTCAGGCTTCAAAAGCAAAGTTATTTCAAGCAAATCCCCTGCTGGTTGCAAAAGCTGTTACAGCTCTCCAGTGCAAGCACGGGGACAACCACATAAAAAAAGTGGCCTAGCCACTACCAGAAATGTGTTCAACTTAAGAAAAAGTGACAGGGCCATACGAAAAGAAGCTTACTAACTAAGTCAAAAAGAGGACTTGGCAGCAGACAACAGATGGAGCCACCAGGACACAGCAGCTGATTATCAGATGTACTTACTGACAAATACACAACATGAAATGAATACGCTAAGGAACTAATAAGGAGGAAAATAACTTTAAAAAAAATACAAATGGTGATCATTTTTGATCTGGCCTAGAAGAGCACTTTTTTTGTGCCGGGCTGCAAGACGCAAAGCTTCTGATTTTATCCTCGTAGCATGGTCATTGTGCAAACGCCTGGTTCTTAGCTACAGGAAAAAAGGAAACCTGTGATGCAAGGGAACCACAAGCTTCACTCTTTCCTGCAGCAGGCACAGAAGCAACATCCCCCTCCCTCAGCCCTGCGTTTCTTCTGTGCAGTTACAAAGTCGCCTGCATAAAGAATCACGATGGCTGAAGCGCCGTCCTGCACAAGTCCAGGAGCGAGGCTTTCACCGGCCTGTCAGAGCGCGGCATGCACCAATAACTCCCAGAGCTGGTGACTAAATTGCCACCCTGACGAGTAACCCACTGGGCACACCGGAGCTCCTCATAAAACACCTTATCGCGGGCTGTAAATTCCAGCGCCTGTGAACCCCCTGGAACCACGCACCCGGTGGTTTTGCAGCCCACGAAGCCACCCCACGGCCCCGGACACCACCAGAAGCTGAGCTGGGAAGAAATTATTCCAGCTGGAGCATGCAGGCTGCTCAAAAGCGAGCCTAAACACGACCCGTAAGGGCTTTTAGGAGGACACAAACCTAATAACACCCCGCGTGGTGCTCTCCAAGGGGCTGCCAGCTCCCCAGGCACCCCTGTCAGAGGGACACCCCCTGTCACAGGGACACCCCCTCCCCTTGGGGGCCCACCCGCCCCCCGCAGACCCCCGGGCAGCTCCCCCCGAGCCCTCAGCGTCCCCTCCCGGCTCCTGACGCCCGGAGCCAGGCCTCCCCCCGCCCCCCGGCCGTTACCTGAGCAGCGGCGGCGGCGCCAGCGGGGCCTGCGGCCGGCGGGGGCTGTCATGGCGGCCTGCCCGGCTCCTCAGCGGCCCGCCGAGGGGAGGCGAGGGGGCCCCATGTGAGGAGCGAGCCCGGCTGCGGGGCGCGGGGGCCGCGGAGCGTCGCGGCTCCTCCCTCTGCGTCCGCCTCCGCCACCGCCGCCACCGCCACTGAGCCGCCCCCGGAGGCGGGGCGGCACCCCGACACCCACCGCCCTCCCCTGTAGCCAATCGGAGCCCGGAGAGGGTTGATGGACGGCGGGGTGTGGCCAATGGAGGAGGGGAAGGCAGGCGCGGAGGGGTTCGCAGGTAATCCACGTGAGTGCTCTTTTCTAATTGGCTAAGGGGCGCTTGAGTGGCAGGTACCTCGACCAACGGGAGCAGGGACAACAACTCCCAGGACGATAGCAGGAGCCAGCGGCAGGAAAGAGAGAGGGGCGTTGCTAAGGGCGCTACGCTCTCATTGGCCAGCCCCTGAGGGCGGGTTATAAATAAGAGAGCTAGCCAGTAAGAGCGCGGCGCACGTTCTGACGGACGGGCAGGAGAACCAATCCCCGCGTGTTTATAGGCGGCGGTGGGCGTGAAGCTGTCAGCGGGCCCAGGTGCTCATGGAGGCCCCGCGGCCTGGGCACGGCACGGCCTCCTCCCCCCCCATTGCCCTGGCGCCTCACGGCCCCCTCCTGCTCCAGCCTTTAACCAAAACTGATGTTTTTTGGTTTTTGTTTTTTGTTTTTTCCCCGACCTCATCCTTGGCAATATCCGAGCTACTTTTACTGAAACTCAACAAATAAAAAATAAATTTAAAATCTCGTCTGTTGTAGAGTCTTGTATTGAAAAAAAAGAATCCCAAACAATTACAAGTGGAGGAGCTATAACCAAAAGGGTTCTCAGACAAGAACGCGCTGCTCACCCTTCCCATATTAAAAATAAGTTCTATTTTTCCCCTATCCATCATTAATTTTGTATTTAAGCTTTTCAGCTTGATCCAAAACACGCTCGGGGGACTTTGGTGTTGGAAACATCGACAACGGCTCTATAGATAACAGTGGAGTTTTGCCCTTGAAGCTGGGATAAAATCCCGAACCTGCAATTTATTGACTGAATTTAGTCTTAGAATTTCACACGAATTTACAGTAAGATGTTCTACATAAATTTAACTAAAAAAAAAAAAAAAAAAAAAAGTAATAAATTCTGTACAGGTAACAGATTAACAGTGGTTTGCGTGGAAAAAAAACATAGCTTTTTTTTTTTTTTTTAATATTTATTTCATATTCCTTCTGGATTTCCCATGCAGTGATTTTCCCACACTCCCGAATGCTAAATAACAAGCATTTGCAAACATCTATTCTAATGGCAGCTTGAGCACAGGGTGCAGTGAAGCTTTTGTAACTGAGCCATTAAACAATGATCAGCATACCCACCGTATTTTAATCTGTGACTGAACAGGTGGAACTACTCGGATCAGTCGGTGTCTTCTGCTAGGACTTATTTTTTAGAGTTAAATTTCTGCACTTTACATGGTGCTGGGATTTGTCCAAGCGAGTTGAAAAGACTTTACAGGGCAAGCACTGAAACATCTCAGTCTCCGTGGCCATTCTCTAAATGACTGCAAGGATCCCTGCTGCTCTGTGCCCTGTTTAAGTGTCAGTGCCCTCCAGTTTCACCTCACTGTGCCCCTAGTCCCGGCTGCGTTGGAAGCTATTAGTTAGCTGCAAGATGACATCTGGTGGCAGGTTTTGATTACTTCTCCTTCTGGGATCTAATCCCAGAACTAAAGCAAATGAATTATCTTTCCCCAGTTCCCTGTCATAAATATCACCTTTTTTCTGCTTTCCAGGCAAGATATTAGTGGCTTCTGTTTTTGGTCTACAAATGTCTTATTGGTAATAACCAGGAATAAGCATTTATCCCATGGGCTGGTGCAAAGTAGCAGCATAAATATATGCCAGTGTGATTCAGTAAAGTTAAATCACAACTGGAAACACACAACACTGCATGAGATCCTGTGATTTATATCACAAACAATCCATGTTTTGAGAAGGCCTGGGAGATGGGATAGTCTTATGAACACTGCTACCACCTTATCTGAAAGGCAAGGCTTGTGTTTTGAAAGCACAAAAGAATGGGTTTTGCTGATGACCACACGTGCACGTACAGCAACCGCAGAAACTTTGTCTAAGGAAGTCCCCCTGTCCTTCCTTGCAGCCGGCAGAAATACCCAACAAATCCATGGCCTCAATATCTGCAGAAGATGGATGGCTTTTTTAGTCTCCTTCTGTTTCCTGGAGAGAGAAAAATGAACACCGTATTAAAAGACACTTCAAAGGGACATATCAAAGGAAAAGTCTTGCGGATGTCGCGGTGTACTTCGATCTAGTGATGTCCCTCTTGCATCGAAGGGTCTCTCAGCCTGGGAACAGGGCAGGGAGCTCAGCTCGGAGCAGGTATTCCTCCTCCCTCCTCCCCCTGCCCTGGGCTGGCTGCCCCACGCAAAGATCAGCTATGCCAAAAAGCAGGTCTGTGGCTTGCGGTTTGCTCCACCGCTTTCTCGGTCTGACTCTCCCTCAGACAGATCACTTTGGCTTTATAAATACAACCGGTCTGGCAAAAGAACAGCCAAGGATTTTACTGCCACTCACAGGGTGGCAACAAAATCAGGCATCAGATGTGGATGAGATCACGGGAGGGGGAATTCCCTTCCACTGGGCTTTGGAAATGCCCCGGAGGCAGAGAAGTTTGGGAGGTTTCTCCTTCCCAAGGAGAAAGATGCTGCAATGAAGCCACACAAGTTTGCTTCCACGGCAGCAGAGCAGGTGTTGTCCCCAGCAGGGAGGTTTTGTGGGGGCCAAAATTAAAAAGCATTGAGCAAAGGGGGCTGCCTTTCTACCTTCCCAGGGGAACGAGGTAGTGGGTAACTTCACAGCACTGTGATGAGAGCAGGCATTTTAGTGACTTAACCCATCAAGTATTTTGTGTGATGAAGCCCCTCAAGCAAAAACTTCCTCTTTAGACACCAGGATAAATCTGAAGTCGTTTCATGGGAGCCAGGCGAGAGAGTCCCAGAGGGACTGCCTGGAATTTGCCCCTTGCCTAATGTCAACACTGTCCCTTTTCCTGCCCTGTGCTAGGCGGACATTTCATGGGATAGCTGCAAGTAAGAATCCCCGTAGGCTCACAGTCACACGCCAAACCCCTGAGATTTCAAAAAGGATCCCAAGAGGCTGCTCTGCAGGAGCATCCTCCCACCCCTGCCTGCCTTGCAGATGGCCTTTGCAGACCAAGGTGAGGGTCGTTCACGGATGAGAGAGCATTTCCCACTGCTCTGAGCAGGGCAGCATGCGGCAGGGGATGTGTTTGGACCATGTGCTCCTCACCATGTCCCAGCCACCCTCCCAGCTACAGGAAGGGCTCTGTGGGGATGATTGCACGCTGTCCTCTGCACGAGGATTTAAATGTGTGGTAAGGAAGAGGACAGTGATGCTGTCCCACCATTGATGAGGACAAGGCAACCAGCACATCCTCATGTACAAAGCCATGCTGCAGCATCCACTGCCAGAGCATCCTCCACTCTCCTCTTCCACAAGGCTGGGCAAGTCAGCACTGGAGGCTGAGAACAGCATGAGGAACCAAAGAGAGCTCGTTTTGGGACAGATGGGTACTCCCAGCTAGGCAGCTGCCGTGCTGTGACCGGTGCTGCAGCCTCGTCCTCCCAGCCTGCTCGTCGTGGCCATCTGCTGCCTTGGCTGGGGCTCAGGGCCTGTCACGCTGCTGTGGTGCCGTAGCAGGGCTCCAGCCAAGCTGCTGGTGGTGCTGAGGTTATGTAGTGGTGCCGAGCTGGATGGCCACAAGGATGTGCAAGCAATGGGGTGGTGGGACAGGGCTGACCCTGCGCCTGGGAGAGCCTTTGCTCTCCAATCTACTTTTTTTGTACCCACTTTGCTTTCCCCTTCTTCCTCCGCTGGGGTACGGAGCAGTGCAGAGCCCTCGGAGAGGAGCTGAGTCAGGACAGATGCGCAGGGGAAGGACGACAAGCTCCCAGCCTTGAAGGCAGTTCACTGCCTGTGTCACTGCTATTAAAAATAGACGAGTGGCAGCGCTCTGTGCAGCGGAGGAGTGGCAGAGGAGATGTACTCTCCTGGGCCGCCGAGCAAATGCTCCTTCTGTCTGCCTGCAAGTCACCCAGCAGCATCTTCTGCTCTGGCAAATCCTTTTATTTTTTTTTCTTCTCTCTGACTCATGAGATTTAATTTTCTTTTGATAAAAAAATGGTTTTAATGTTTCAGGCTTGGAGACGGGGAGTGACTCACCTCGGCTTCTCTCTTCTGCACCAGGCAGTCAGCTCCCAGCGAGCTGAAACCCCTTCCCTTGGGGGTCATTTCCTTTTGGGAGCAGCTCCTCTCAGCCCCTCAGCATTTCTGGAGCAGGGAGCAGCTTTCTGGGGCTGCTGCTCTTGTCCCTCTACCCCAGCCCAACACCGATCATGCCCAACCATCCCAAAAAATCAGGTTTGCCAGGTGACACAGGGCAAGGCCAGTATAAGATATGCACCATTAGTGCCCCACAGAGACCCAGCACCAAGCTGGTGCCTCTCTCCTGGACCAGCATCCCCCCTCCTCCTCCCCGTGCCCTTTGCTCCCACTATTTTGTACTCACTTATTTTCTGTAACCCTCTTCTTTTTACTAAATGAAGATAATCAGCACTACCATCCCTGGCCTGCTCCCTGCCTTGGCCGCCAGCCAGAAGCGAAAGGACAGGAACTAAATAAAGCCTCTACAAAGAGAGTGAGACAGGGTCAGAAATCAGTGCCGTGGGTTTTTAGCGTGAAACTTTCGTTCAGGAATTATTCCAAGTCCTCAGCTCTCTTTGCTGCTCAGACCTGGCTGCTCTGCGTGCTGATCAGGTTTGCAGGAGTGGTTTTGATCCTTGAGAACATCCCAGGGGACTCACCCTGAGCAAACCACAGCCCCTGCATGAGCCACACAGGCACAGGGGTGCCACCCACTGTCCGAGGGGAATATTTCTCTCTGTCCATGAGAAATCAGCAGTGCCCCAGCAGGACATTATGAAGTGCTCCCTCATTTTGTTCCCCTCTCTGCGGTGGGGAAGGCATCACGCCGACACTGACACATTTCTTGCTCCCAGCCGCCCCATCCCTGCTATGGGGAGCCCAAGGTGTCTCATTAATGCGTTAATCATAACCCTAATGAGGAGAGCCGAGATCAGCTAAAGTAATAGCGTTGGCCTGCAGGGGGGCTCATCTGCACGGGTTTATCATGCTGCTCACCAACCCCTTTGGGGAACGCCAGCCCAGCTCTCCTTGTCACCCAGCTGCTGAAAATCCCCCGTGCCACAGACACACGCTTAATTAAAGCGGAGGGACCCGTAACCTTGACGACTGAGAGCCGCTGTCTAGAAGCCAGCTGAGGCAGATACAGCTTCGGTGTCTCTGGAGAGAGAGCAGAGAAGTGACATGAGTCAGAAGCACGCGGGTGTTGGGCTGCGTGGGTCACATCCAGCCCAGGTCCCCGGGGTGCGCACCGCGAGGAGCGGAGGTGGCCCGGCCCCGCGCATGGGGCTGGGTGGTGCCAGGCAGCAGAAGGCTCCTACAACTGTCCAAAATGTTGTGAATGCCCTTCAAATAATTCCCCTGAAGGGCTGGGAAGTTTGTAAAGGCCTCGTTACTTCTGCCTTAATGGGATGCCAGAAGTCAGTGGCAGTAAGAGGTTAGAAACACATTTCCAAGAAGGGGGGGGAGATTTCATGGGGTTTTTGAAAGCGCCCATAGAAGACGACGATCAGCTCTGCTCCAGCACAGTCAGATCACCCCAGCAATCTTCTGCCTGCCCCAGAACCAGGGGCAGAGCTACCAAGAAGCTGTGTTGGAGGAAGGTGAGGGCTGGAGGAACAAAACGACCCATTTCCACCTTCCACACTGTGCTGCAGGCACCGGTACCAGGGTGGAGGAAAGGACCCGGAGCCCCCCCTCTGCCAAAGCAGCCCAAGAAAGGTTCAGCAAGGACTGTGCCACGGCCAAAAGGCACCTTCTCAAATCAGAGGAGCTCGAAACCTTCCTTACTAGTTTCTGTGAGCACTGACAGGCAGGGTGGGAGGGCTCGAACCAGCTGGGCTGGAGAGGAAGCAGAGTGGCCAAGGGATTTGCAGGGGGATTTTTGGTCCTTCCAGAAAACAGCCCAGGCTGCAGGGCGCCTCCCCACAACCAGCTTCGTACTGGGGCTGCTTCTCCAGAAATGCCAACCAGATGAATGCCACCAGACTTTCCAAAAGGAAGGCAAAGGCCGACCCAGCGGCTGTCTGGGTTTGCGCTCAGGCTGGGATTTCCTTCACCCAGCAAATATCTGGGGAAAGGGCCTGGCCTTTGCAGTGCCCAGACCCCAAGAGGGGTGGGACAGGGCTGCGGGATGCCCTGAGGAACCACTCGTGGCACCCCCACTGCCACCCAGGGCAGCGTCCAGGGGCACCTGGGGCACCCCGCTCCCAGCCCAGGGACCCCAAAGTGGCACAGGGCCCCCAGGGGGATGCTGCCCATACATCAGAAGCAGGGGTGCTGGGCTCAACCGGAGGTACCAGAGGGATGCGGGACCAGAAGGGGGGATGCTGAGGAGGGACCGAACCGGGGACGGGTAGGGGAACACGGGACAGGGCAGGGGATGCCCGGGACGGGGACAACCGGGGATGCCAGGACCCAAACGGGGCCGGTCCGGGGGTGGGGTGGGTGTCAGCATCCCCCCTCCCCGCACAGCCACGACCGGGGCCGCCCCGCTTACCGACCCGCCCCGCTCCCGCCCCGCTCCCGCCCCGGTGCCGCCGGCGGAGGCAGCGCGGCTCGGCCCAGCATGGAGGGGACGCGGGGCGCCCTGCTCCGCCTGGCCGCCTGCTGCCTGCTCTGCGCCCTGCCAGGTACCGGGGGCGGCCACCGGGCCGGGGGGGCACCGGGATGGGGGGAGAAATCAACGCGGAGGAGGAGGGGGGCCCGCCGGGCTCGCAGCACCGGGGGAGTTGGGGGGCGCCGTCGGGGTTGGGGGCTCCGCAGCTCGCAGCCGGGACCCCGCGGGGCGAGCCCCGAAATTTGGGCAAAGCCCGAGAGCTGCGGGGGGCGAGGAGGGGGTCCCCGGGGGTCGCCCCGAGGAGCCGAGCTCCGGTCCCCGGTCCGAGCCTCGGAGCTGGCACCGAGGGGACCGGGGACAAAGCGGGAGGGGAGGTGGCGGCGACCACCGGAGCCGCATGGGGGGAGCGCCGCCGGTAGCCCGAGGAGCCCCCCGGTAGCCCGAGCCGCCCCCGCGGTAGCCCCGTCCCCACGTGGGCTCGCAGCGTCGCGCTGGCGGCCACGCGGCGGGGCAGGGGCAGGGGCAGGGGCTGGAGCCGTCGCCATCCCCCTGGCCGTGGCAGTGACAAAGCGGGGGGGGGGGGGGGGGGGGGGGGCTCGGCGAGCAAGCGTGGTCCTTCTGCTTGGCTGCTAAGAGAAAAGGAAAAAGAAAAAAGAAAAGGAAAAAGAAAAAAAAAAAAACTCGGCCAGACCCCGATCGGGTCACAGCGCGGCAAAGGGCAGCAGTTGGGGATGAAGGGATGAGATTTTTTTGGGTGCTTTTTTGCCTCTAACAACGGCTGCTGGGAGCCCCCCGTGGGTGCCCGGCGCTGGGAGCTGCTGAGGTTTTTGAGCTCGGGCTGAGGTTTGGCGCCCCGGATGCGGTTTGTCTGGGTTTGAGGCTGAGCACGGTGAAGCGGTCCCGAAGCAGACCCCATTCTGCTGGGAAAGCCCTGGATAAAGCCACGCTGCCCGTATGAGGGTGGCTGTGCCGTTACGGGGTGTAGCAGTGCAGGAGCTCGGGGCTGCTGCTGCCTGCGCTGGCCCCATCGCGCACGCCGGGGTACCCCAGGGAGCTGCTTTCCTCTGCTGGCTCGTGGGAGCCCTCCCGCTGCAACGTCCAAGACTCAAAGTGCTGGGACGTGCCAGAATTAACATTGTGCTGGACTTTTCCTGGGTTGTTTCGTGCCTAACGTCCCAGTCCCAGTCCCGAGTCCCTTTGTGGCCTCAGGAAATGGCACCTATGTGGCTGGCCTGGCCCTCGTCCTCGCAGCTTTTGGATCTGCCAGCTAGTCCCGGCCTCAGTGAGAGAGCAAATATTTTGTGAAATAGATGGCACGGAAGAGCTGCCACCAGTAACAAAAAACACATGGCAAGCTCAGTCCTGAACGAGACAGCAGAGAATCCCCACAGGACAGCGATGGTGGAAGGGGGGCACCCTGAGCTTGGCCCCAAAGCCAACAGCCACCCCACAAACCTGCCCCAAACCAGGCACCCAGACGGGTCCCTGCCCTGCTCCCGGTGCCGATCCTCTTTGCCCCCCCTCCGGCCGCGTTTGCCGTGGGGCCAGGCAGGGGCTGGTGCTGCTGTGTCCCCGTGCTCTGCCCACCCCAGCTCTCAATGCAGCCTTTCTTCGCTGCCTGCGGAAATCCACTTCCTCCAGCACCATTAGCCTTAAAAATACCCCCCCCCCGGCGTAGTTTTGGGCTGCCTCCCCTCTCCGTGCTGAGCTGCCTTGCAAGCAGAGGGGACACTTGTGGGTGCCTGGGGTTGTGCAGACAGGCAACATGCCCCGCAGACGTGCCATGGGTGCCACTTACACACTCGCTCTCTTCTCCCTGTCCATCAGGAGCCTGATGGCACGTGCTTGAAGCACTCGCCTCCTTCAGCTCCCTTGGCCCCATCCCTCCACGCCAAGAGGGGCTGGGAAGAGCCCAAGGATGGACACAGACACTGCTGGGGTTTCTGTGGGGCTGCCACGCTCTGTAGGGCAGTTCGCATAAGGTCTGGAGGCCGAGCAGGCCTGCAGGCTCTCCCCCAGCTCATAGCACACTGTCTAGGCTCCCTGCTGACATGGGGCTGCTATTAAGGCAACCGGCTAATTAATTTTCTCCTAATGACATGAGTGCTTCCTCCACTGCAGCTGTGGCTCCTGAAGTAATCAGGGCCAGGGCCGGCTGATGCCAGATCTCCCTGCTGTTGCTGTGTTTATTGGGGTCTGCAGCCCCAGACAAGGCCAGTCCTGGGCAAAGGCGTCTTTATCACAGCTCAGTCCTCGTCCTCGGGTACGGAGCAGCCAGCGTGGGAGCCTCCCGGGCACCTTCCTGCCCAGCAGGGCGCTTTGTAGCTGCATGCGGCCAGTGGAAAATAACCGGCTGGGGAGATGGTGGTGGCCAAGCAAAGCCACGACTTGCACCTCCCCGGCACAGGCTCCAGCACTGCTGCGTGCCCTGGGCATGTCTGTGCCGTGGGTTTTTTTTTGGCTTTTCCTGGTATTGAAGAACTCACGCTTGGCATTTTTGTTGCTCTTCCCAGGCCTGCTCATCCCTGCTCTCGCGGCTTTCCCATCCCTGCTGTGCCACCGTGGTCCGGTGTCCCCCATCCCAAATGCAGTGCCACCAAGCAAGGCGGTAGCACCAGCAGGCTCCTGTCTCCCCTTTTTGCTCCCCAGGGGCTCACACCTCAGGCCCGGCATCTGCAGATGCCCTGGGGAAGCATCCTCCTGCCTGCCCGGGCAGGTCGGGCGCTGAGCTGTCCTTCCCCGGCGCCGCGCTCGCTCAGCACCCTGTATCTAATCTGTGCCCCGTCTCGTGCTCAGCTCGAGGCCTTCTGCCTATCGGGCTGGAAGGAGCTTCTCGGTCAGGAGACCTGGTTTCTATTCCTGTCCCTTACACCACAGCCCTCGTTTTGCAACGTGCCTGGCCTGGCCAGCTTCCAGAACCGCGCCGGGCGCTCGGCACCTCTAGCTCGGCTCCCTCGCTTCTGCTGCCTGCCCAACAGGGCACGGCACAGCTCAGCTCACAGGGTGGTGTGAATTAACTTGTGCTGTGCAAGGGCGCTTCTGTGGTCCCCAAATGGGCTGCAAGGACAGATCTGTCCCTGTGCCCCATGCCTGGACTCCGTGCAGCACCCAGAGCCTGTTTGGCCCCTCTCTGCTGTGACACAGACAGGGACAGTCCCGGCATCAGCCCTGGTCGGGATCCTGCTGGAACCCGCTGCAAATTCAGCCTGGTGGCATCCCACCTCCACCGAGGTCCTGCGAGGGATCAAAGTGGGACCGAGTGTACAAAGCAGCTGCCCTTTGCCCCAGGTCTGTGTCCGTGAGCCTCGAGTTGCCATGGGGAGGGTGTTTGCTCTGCAGCATCCCTGGGCGCATCCGGCACCCACCCCAAGGGCTCCTGCCACCTCCGCCACCTGGGTTCCTTAATTCGGGGCTCTGAGGTCAGGCTGGGCTGCTATCTGATCAGCACGCACCCCAGCTCTGCTTTTAAATGAAATTAAGAGCCTTGGGTTTAAATCCCACTTAGATGGCTTTACGTGCATTTATGCTTAAGCTCCTGCTCCTTGAAGAGGTTGTTTAATTACCGTTGGTTGGTAACCATAAAGATGTAATAACTGGCAACAAAAGATAATTTCTGCGCTTAATGGAGTACTTTGCTAAGCAAGAGGATATAATTGCTTAAATACATATAGGTTACAGCTTGGGCTGTTACTCTTTAAATGTTATCTTAATTTTGCATTTCACTGTATCGTTTGTGACCTGAGCTGTTACGCTGAAGTGGAAACTGGATTCAGTTAGTGCACAAAAATAGCATTTTGGAAGGGTTTGGGTGCCTTCTCCATGAATCAGAGCAGTGGTTTGACAGTCATTCCGGAGGAAGCTGATCCCAGTGAGCGCCACCCGCAGACAGTGACAGCCTGCGTGGGGGAATCGATTCATCAGCACCGGGGAGCCCTGCTCCCATCGGCACTTTTAGGGAAATCCTGGGTGGATCCTTTCTCGTTTTTGTGCTCAGCTCTTGTCTGGGTCTCCTCTGCCCTCTCAAGGCCCTGCAGCCAGCCTGCCCCTGGCTCCCTTACCCTGCGTGACTCCTACAGCTCACCCTAGGCTCTCTGTAAGAGGGATTTTAGAAACGGCAGTAAAGCCTGTGAATTGGAGCTGGATTTATGTTGACCCTCGGGGAGCTCAGGCTGCTGTTTCTGGCTGAGAGGAGGGTGCAGAAGACACCTCGGGGATTGGGACAAGTTCGTGGATGTGCTTGTCCACAGGCTGGTCCAGCTGTAGTCCCTGCTCTGTCTCGCTGCCCTGCTTTATCCCGAGAAACAAATACAAGGTGGGGTGGCTGCCGTGGCAGAGGTGAGACCTGGCTGGATGGAGGAGACATTCCCGCTCTGCGTGGCTGCCCTGAGAGCAGCGGTGCCCTGTCCTGGTTGTACAGGCTCGTACAAACCTTCCCCGGCCCCTCGCTTGGCCCCAGCCCCAAAGCTCAGGCAGGGAGTGTGAAGCAGGAACAGCCCCGTCTCCTGCAGAGCTGGCTTCCTTCACTCTGGCATATTTATACCACGTCTGCTGCAGAGCTGCTGGGAGCACGGCTGATGTGTGTGGGTCCCTCAGCGTTGTGGTGTGGCCCTGGAGAGGGGCTGGAGCCGCGGGCTGATGCTCGGAGCCCTCCCTTCCCTCGCAAAGCAGGGAGCGTTTCCCACCCCTCTCCAAGACATGGGGGCTTCTTGGCTGGCTGCAACCCTCCTCCCTCAGGGCCTCTCTCTTCCTTCGCCCCTCTCGGTTCCCAGGCAGAGGTCACTGCAGTCAGCACTATCTGATGGGAGCTGCCGCTCCGTTTCCACCAGCCCTGCCCCGATGTGGTCTGAGACCGCCGGTTCTCACCAAACACACTGAGCCCGGTGGTGAGCACAGACCCGGGGGCAGGACAGCCAGAGGACAGCCAGCAAGCTCTGTGTTAGCAGGAACCGCAGCACAGCCGAAGCAAACCTCCCCGTGGTTCCCCATCAGGGAAACAGAGATGCTGTTATTATCGGAGCTCGTGCAGCTGGCTGCTTCACTCGTGGTGCGGCTGCTGGGGCTTCGTTGTGATCCCAGGGTGACTGCGCCTTCACCAGCTGTCTTGGTGTGCTGCAGCTGTGGTGCCTTGGAGGATCCCCGGGAGGGTGAAGTGTCTGCGCTAACTCCTTCCCGTCCCATCTGAGAGGAGGGCCTGGTGCCCTCGTCTGCAGGACGATGCCGCAGGCAGTGCAGCCGCAGCCTCCCTGGCATCTGGTGCAGGAAGCAGAGCTCCTCCAGGAAGATGCCAGAGTAACGAGCTCTGACCTGCATCCCTGCAAGGAGCTAATAAACATCTGAAATCATCATCACTTAGCGACTGGAGCAGCAGCCGCGCTGCTGGGGCTGGGGATTTGCAGAATGAGAGGGCACCGAGGATCCAGAGCAGAGCAGGGGGAACGAAGCTGTGGCATCGAACCAACAGTGTCGCAAATCTTAATGCAAAACCCTGGAGGGGTATCTTAATTTTAAAACAAAACTGAAGAAAAAATCACCGGTGCTTGTGCTCTTTAGCATCCACGTGCTGACAGGCACCAAATTGCAGGTAACTTCCCCTGGTGCTTGGCTTGGTGGCTTGTGCTGGCTTTGGCTGTGCCCTTACTCTTAGAAGCTGATAGGCAGTGATGGGATCTTTTGTCCGTCTGTCCCTGAGTGACCAGGATTTACTCCCTGTCTTTTGTCTGTTTGTCCATCTTATGGCTCTTGCCTTGTTCCTTATCTTCTCACCATCATCTCCTAATGGCTTGAGTTTTTGTGTTAGCTTGGTTTAGGCTCTCCTTTTTTTTTCAGGCTCTCCTTTGTTTCCTGAACTGCTGTGCTGACTTGTGCTGCGCTCTGTGACATGCTAATCCAGGTGCCATCAACTCCTGCGGTGCTCAAAGCCCCCCGAGGGCATCCCTGCTGCCCATTCCTGTTCCATACCTGCCAATTTTAACATTTCTACTGCAATTCTCTGCATAATGGGTTTTAAATGTTGTGATGTCACAGCAGCAGCCTGTCTGGGTGTGCTGTAGCACAAACCTTCCTAAAATGGTCCTGCTACGTTCCTGTCAGATACAGGGCTGGAGCAGTGTGTGCTCCTGGGCACCGCTTCCCTGGCAGTCACAGGCACTGGGCAGTTCTGTGAGAAGGAGCCGTGTGGCTCCTCGTGGAGGAAAGAGTTTAGGGAAATATCCCTCCCACCAGCATTTCTTTTCACAGACAGCAGGGAGCTGTGTTACAGCAGGACCAGGGTAGTGCTAGCAGGATGAGGGGAACTGCTTGGCCCCACAAACCTTCCTACGCTGCAGCACCTCCCGGCAGGGATGCCAGCTCCTATACAGGGCCCAGACTCATCCTCCTTCCCCCTGCTTTTCCTTTCGGAGCCAGAAAAGCAGCACAGCCATTTCAGAGTCGCTTGCTCTTGTGCAAGACAGCTCTCCCCAGACCTTTCCTCTGCGTGACCCCGATCGCAGCTCACCCACCCCATGGGAGGCCGGCCGGGGCACAGGCCAGCAATTCAAAGCAGCACGTAGCCAGGCTCGCTGCTGGCCGGGCACCTGGCCACCGCCTTTCCTGTTTACCCCGCAGCAACAGCGCAGCTCTGTGTGCGCCTCGCCACGCGGGAGCAGGTAGCCGCGTGTTTACCGAGCATCTGCCTCTGCTGCAGGGGCCTTCAGCGCTGCCCAGCTGCTCTGGGATCTCGCCTAGTTGGCAGCTCACCGAATAAGCAGTGCTGGTTTTTGGGGCTGGAAACTGTCACATGAAGAGCTGTGATCCCAGCTCTTCTCTTTCCGGGTGTTACTGTATCCTATACCTTAGCTCCATTTCACAGAGCAGCTCGCTTTGTTGTGGCCGTGGCCGGACAGATCCAGGCGACACCAAAAGGAGCATCACTTACACCTTCGGCCCTTCACGTTGAAGTCGCCCCAACTGGGGCTCCTCTCGAGAGCCTGTTCTCTCCGAATGTGCCGAGTGGGGCTGAGCTGCTCCTGCTTCCCCCGCGGGAGCCCTCATGGGACTGGGGCCCGGGCCGGGGAAGCGCAGCTCCGTCAGGCTGCTCCTCGGTTGTGAATTCTCCAGCTGGTTGGGGTACTGCGGGAGCCTCTCTCTCTCTCTCTCTCTCTCGAGATGCGTTGTGTCTTTTTTTAGGGCCTGTTAAGTGCCGTAGCTGGAGAGGAGCCCTGATAACTGTGCCCGTTCTGAAGAGCTTTTAAAAACTGCTGTGGTTTTCGCAAGGCCTTTGTGCCGGAGTGGGCTGCTTTGTCGGTGGGTGAACGTCTCTTGGTTACGGCATCTGCCTCAGATGCTTCTCTGCTATGGAGAGCATGGGCATGAAGATGGATTTCCTTCAGTACCTTTATGTTTTTCTGCAGTGGCTCATCATGCCTCAGTGGCTTAGGTAGAAACACGGGACAGAAATAGCGAAAATATTGGCCATGCGATGTTCCTAAGTGGTCTGGAAAGCCCATCCTGATGTGACTATATTCCTCTGTGTGTTTTTTTTTTTTCTTGTTTACACACCTCAAAAACCCTCACTGGGCCCATGTTTGTGAACAGCAGTGTCAGAGCCTTGTGGCTTCCCTCCTCCCGCGTGCTGTCACCCCGTCTGGCGGCTGGGGATCCAGCGGGGGATCCCTGCCCGCTGCAGGGGGAGGCTGAGCAGCTCCCCAGGCCTGTGACAGCAGAACACTGCCACGCTTTATGGTGACGATGCGTTCATAAATAGCTCGTGAAGGCAGCTCCCAGAGCACACCACCAGCTGCTTTACAGCTCTGTAGTACCCTTTAGCTACGCATTTTACCCTTCCCTCCAACAGCAAACCCACAACACTACTCAGATGACGAGCAATATAAGCTTTACCCTCGCCAGACACAAACTTTATAAACAATTTTCTACAATTCCTCTAGCCAGGGGAGACAGAGGATCTACTTCTACATTTTCCCCATTTGTATTTTTTCTACACCACTTCTGACTCGTCTTTACTTTCTCAATCAAATCCTCTAAAAAGGTTCAAAAGGTGCTTTGGGGCAGAAGGGGTGGAGATGGTGACCCCACAGAGCAGGAACACAGAACGGAGAGGGAGGAGGGTACAGACAGGTTCCCTGGAGCAGGGAGGCCAAGAGGGCAGAGAGGCTCTTTGAACCCCTTCCCCAGGTACAAATCTGTGCTGGATTTGGAGTTAACAAGATGGAAAGATTCAGGCCCTGATGTTCCAGTCCGTTTCTTCCTTCAGTGTGGGATCTCTGTAAAACTTCTCAGCGTTTCTTAACTCTCTTCCCTAGGAGAAGGAGAGAAGGCAACAGAGACCTCGGTGACAACACCTTTTCTTAGCACCACGCCAACCTCTCATCAGCTCAGGGAAACCTCTGACCTCAATCCAGACACTACTGCTGTTCCAGAGACAAGCTTGGGGATAAACGTGACTGCTGCAACGCTCAACGTCACGGGAGCCCACAGTGCAGAGGTGGAAGATGCCTCCACCTCTGCCACCACCGTGGCAGGCACTGAGGCAGAGAGACTGCAGCCTTCCGCTACTGCCAGCCCCACAGACATCCCGGTTACACAACGTGAGCACCACAACGTGAGCTCATCAGATAACAGCAGCACTGAAATCCCCTCCCCTGCCCCGACAGCCAGCAGCACTCTGGAAGAAAATCAGCCCGACCGTGAAGTGACGGAGCCTTTCAGCACAACCGAAGAAATGGATGATGCCAGCAGCGCGACCCCAACGACTCCTCTGAACAGCGTGCTCGGTGAGGTTTTGCCTTTCCTGGCTGTGCAGAAAGTCCTGCCCCAAGGGTGCACAAACCGGGAACTTACGGTGCTGAACGTTCTTCTGCTTCTGTGAACTCTGGTGGGAACCGGAGAGGGGGGCAGAATTGGGAAGAGCCATTAGGCCTGTCCCGTTCAGTGGGACTGACCTGCAGAGGTGCTGTGAGTTCAGCATCCTCCTCGCAAACCCCATTACTTGTGGCATTAATTCTGTTGGCTGCTTGCTGATGAGGATGTTGATGGTGTGCAGGGAAGGCCTTTGTATACCTCATCCTGACCAATGCACTTCACCAGTGCTCCTCAGCTGGGCTCTGAGGGGCTGGGATCCCATTCCCAGCCACTTTGGGATTGTCACCCCACTGATGCATGGCACATTGACCATTGATTCGTGTGGTGTTTGTGCACAAGGGTATCCTTTACCCTGGTTGTGTCCCAGGGTCCCGCTGCTCTGTGACACAGCCTCAGGGGATGCTGCTGCCCAGTTGCTGGGCAGCCCCTTTGTGCTCCCCATAAGGAGGGAGGACAGACATTTCCCAGTTTCTTGCTCTGGGGTGATCTCCAGCTCTGCAGAGCTGTTTGAGGCTTCCCTGCTTGTCCTTTGTCCACAGGGGCCAGCTGATGTTGGCTGACATTGCAGACTGGCACAAATGAGAACCAAGAGAACTTTCTAGCACTGTGCCCCACAGTGTGGCTCTGCTGTGTCTGCACTCTGTGTCTGCTTGTTTTCTGAAGGGTTATCAGAAAGCTGCTTTTCCTATAGTTCCCATCCTCCTCCTTTACAGCCTTGCTTTTATTTTGCACTCTATCCTTTGAAATGACCGTTTGTCCCTATTTTATTTGTCCCTATTTTTCAGCAACCACCAACAGCTCTCAGCTGGGGCCTTCAGACAGACAGACCATGGGGCCCACAGAGGCAAGGTCTGAAACCAGGCCAGGAACAAGCCCTGTGGGTGCCACAGAGGTGAGCACCGTGGAGCCCAGAACCTCCTTGGCTCCCGTCTCCACCACAGGGAGCACATCCTCTGCTGCTGCCTCTGGTACTGTCACCACGAGACCCGCTGTGAGCAGCTCTGCCACCAGCACAGCCACCAGCCCCCCCAGCACATCTCCTCTGGAGCACCCGTTAGAGCCCATGCACGAGAAGGCTTCTGTGTTGGATGTTGGTGATGATGAAAACCCAGGTAAATGCTCTGCTTTTGTCCCTGCTCTCACAAAACGTGGCAAAGGGTTGGGCGTACCTCAGATTTCCTCTCAGTCGCACCGAGAGGGGGCTTTACTACTCCGGCCACTGAAGGCTTTCCTGTGGCCTCATTCCCTTGGTGTCCTTGCAGAGCTACCGAGTTCTCCTTTGGCTGACACGACGAGGGCCGATCCCTTGGTGATCGCGGTCATCTCCGTCTTCATCGTCATGGTGGGCATCCTCGGCCTGGTGGGCTTCCTGCGGTACCGCCAGCACAACAGCCGCATGGAGTTCCGGCGCCTCCAGGACCTCCCCATGGTGAGTGGGCTGACATGGGCTGGCTTCGTACCAGCTTTTGTCTTCTTTGCAGTTCCCCTTTTACGTTATTAGCAATGTTTTGGGGTGTTTGGGGGAAGGATGGATGCTGATCGCAACCCCTGCTCCCTCGTAGGTCCCTCTCCTTCCCAGCGGGGTTTGCTTTGAGGTGACAAGTCTCAAGGGTGACAGCTAAAGAAGCCATCTGCCTTCCCCTCGCTCTGAAGGGGAACAGCAAGAGGTTAAATGGAGAGAGGAAGGGGAGCACCATGCAAACTGCCCCTCAAACACCTTCCTAGCCTCTTCTCCTGTATTCTGATATATTTGCCTTGTGACCGTGACAAAGCAGGCTCTGTGCTCTGTTCCAGGGGTGGGACAGGCTCACTGCTGCTGGCCTGCAGCTAGCAAGCAAGCTGATGCTGGCACAGCCTGAGTGGAGCTCTGCACAGCCAGGGTTTTCTACATCCTCCACCTGCACGCACCTCTTCTCTCCCAGAGCCTCATTGAAAGGGAAGAGGGACTGCCCAAAGATCCAGGACCTGCACAGGGACAATATTTGTGTTGTTGGCTGGGGCTCTGTGCCATCATGCAGGCTAAAACACGCTCTTCTCTGCTTCCAGGATGACATGATGGAGGACACTCCCCTCTCACTCTACAGCTACTAGGCACCCAGGCTGTCCTCTGCCTGGCAGGCTGAACTTCCCAGAGGAGAAGGCCTTGAGGACTTGGTCCCAGACAATCTGCTGACGAATGAGGGGGCTCTGACTTGCACACAAATGAAAGAATTTTGGTTTCTTGTTTTTTTGTTTTTTTTTTTTTTGTTTTTTTTTTTTCAGGCGGCTTTTGGTTTTAGATGTTTTAAATAGTTCGTTGTTGAAGTTTTTATGTTGGGAATCAGAGCCCAGGTCTGGCTTATTCCTCCAGGCTCTCCTCAAAAAGATGCCCCAAAGGGGTGCCTCCTCCTTTGTGTGGGGTGACCGATTAGCCACGACAACTCTGACCATCATATTCTGCGTGGAGTCCTTCTGTCCGTCTTCGCAGCTGCTGCTTTCAAAGGAGATGGGCAAGTGATCCACGCAAAAGCTGTTACACTGATGGGGTCAGCAAAGTGCTAGCAAAGGAGACTGCTGTTTTCTGAGGGATCCAGGGATGAGAAGATCGGTTCTCCTAGGCTCCCTCTTGTTCTGTGTTTTTAAGTATTTTTTTTCCTTGCACTTTTTTTTGCTCCTGTTTCAGCTTTAGTCCCAGGCTTGACACTGCACATCCTGAAACACCTGCTGGGAGGGTGACAGACTGCTCTGCTTCCTTCTTACGTGCATACCTTTTCTCTTCAGGGGAAAACAGTCGTGTGGCCACTAGAGAAGCCCCCTCGCTATCCATGTTGCTTTAAAATTGCTGGAAGGAAACAAGCATGATTTTAGCTCAACAGGGCTTGACAGAACTCAGTCTGTTGCCAACTAGACACACTTAATTTGGTCTCACCAAACTTAGGAAACTGGGTCTCCCATAATTGACACTTTCAGCATACGCATAAGCTCCTTGCTCAGGCTCCGTAAGTGCTTTAGTTCACTTTCCTGTCTGGATTGACACGTGCCTTTCCTCAGGTACCTGCCATTTTGCTGCTAGCATCTGGTTTCTGAAAATGGTTGTACAAATCTAGCTCTGCACTGTCCCTCCTCTGTCAGTGCAAGGCCAAAGCTCCTTTCTTTACCTTTTACTGTTGGTTTTTTGAGCCAGTTAGTGTCTTGTCATGAGGACATACATATGCTGGATGTAGGTGCCTTCCTCCCCTTCCCCTTCTAGATGTTAGGCTGATTAGATTCTGCGTTTTTGCCTCAAAATATCACTGCTGTAAACTGTGAGGCTTTTAAGGTCCTTCAAGGAAACCCAGGGACCAGAGCCTGTGAGGGCAAGTCAGGATTTTCAGATGCCCTCACTTCAAAAAGACCGGATAGTGCATGACACAGAAGTATTCAAGTAACTAGTACCTGCTCCTGTTGTTTAATTCATATTTGACTGCAGGTAAAGAGAAACACACGCCTTCTCTAGAGTGTTTGATTTTTGATTAAGGCAGTTGTTCCCTTGGGATACAGCAAGGGCTGGAAGTTCTCCACCACATTGCTCTTAGAAGCCGCTGTCTCTCCTCTCCTTTCAGTAGCAACACATGGACCCCACAAGGGACAGATAGGCTCACAAACAGAAGTACCTATTTTTTCCCAGTTCTGTTATTGCTTTTCTTAGCAGGGAAGGAGGAATTTGCCCATCAGCAGGGCTCAAAGGTGGAGCAGAACTGGGCTGGGTCAAATAGACGAACTGGGTAACGCAGCAGTTCCTCCTTCCCGTGGTACTACTTCCGAAGTGGCTGACAAGTGGCTGCAGTGCAGTTCAGATTCAGCTGTTGGCTTTGGCCTTGCATCTGTTTATTGTAAGGATGCCCGGTACAATAGGGAAGAACGGGTTGGTTCTCTCCTGCTATTATTGCATGAAAACTAAAGGGCAATTGTCACAGCTCCAAAGCTTTTGTATCGAGCATTGTCTGCACAGAGCAATCTCCCTAGCTACAGACTTGTTTCCCCTGCCGGAGGGCAGGGTGCTACTGGTTTTTCGCACAAAGAGAGGCAAGTTAGTGGTGGAAAACAGAACTCCATCCTGGCTGGAACTGGTGCAGGCTGGCGTGGCTGGAAAGTGTCTCTGCACAAAACCAAAAGGGCAGGGGCTGGCTGTTCTGGCTTCCCACACCTTGCTGTCCAGGGGAAAGGGGTGAGGAAGAAAACTCGCCCAACACCAAAGTGCAACTTTCTTTGTAAAATATGTTTATAGTGGATTTTTTTTTTCTGCAATAAAGTTACAAATGCCAAAGGTGCCCATGGTTCTCATATTTTCATCTGGTCAAATTGTAATCTGTTTTAGAGGGAGACACTAGGCCAAATAATCTAACATACGCACTTTCAGACTGTCCCTTGCCTCTGCTTGAAGCTACCCTTATTGTCATCTGTTGTCAACTGCAACCCCAAGCTCTATTTACAGAAATATTTTCAAAGCCAGTCTAATCCAAGCCTAAGTAGCATCATCTGTCATGCTTCTTTCTATAGTACAGAAATCAAAGCAAACTGAAATGAACGTCTTATTTAGCTTCCTAGCAGTCTGAGCCCCTTGGAAACTCAGCCCCCCAGGGAGGCAAGGGCTCAGGGTTGGCTTCAAAAGTCCTGATCTTGCTGCAGGATTGACAAGAGTCCCTCCCCAGCTAATAGTCTACTATAACTGTTAGAGTAATTGTGCAAAATCATCCAGCTTGTGCCACAGACTCTGCTACGGGAGCTTCTCCTGGAAGAGCAAAATATAGTATGTAAAAATACTTGGTCATTGGGCTTACGTGGTTTCTCAAAGAGTTCCCATAGCAAATCTAGAAAAGCAAACCCCTGGAAGATCTAGAGGATGTGGAGAGACAACAAACACTTCTTAGGTCAGCAGAGTGCTTGCTGAGTAATCTGAATAGGCTCGGGGCTGAACGCCCAAGCCTGCAGAGATTTCAGTACTGTCCCAATGATACAGCCCTACAGAACAGAAGTAAGTAACGGAACAAACATGCTACAACTAAACCAGTCTTTTCAAGTCTGAAGTCAGCATTATGCTTGTGGTTTATGCTGGAGTTTCCTCTGTTCTGCCTATCACTGATGTTGCTCGGAGCCAATTTCGTTCTCAGAGCGAACTGGTGAGCTGCCCCGTTGGAGAGCTGGCGCAGAGCAGATCTGCGTTAGCTGGAGATGCAGCAGCAGGACAGGATTCTGCAGGCAGTCACCCTTGGGAGGAACAAAGCTCACTGCCTTTGCCCAGCCCAGTTTGACCTTCCAGTCAAGAGGTGCAGTCACTGAGGCAGCCAGGTTTGCAGGTGGACCATGGGCCAGTTGTGTGGCCTCCAACTTCCCTATCCAGCAAAGCAGACTTTGTCAGAACCAGAAAACAACTTGCCAATTTCCACATGTCCCTTTGAACACAGCACTTGCTTTTGATCGTCTCTTGGTGCTTAGTTTCAATGCCTCCTAGGCTAAGGCACAATTGTAATTAATTAGTACAGGGACAAGAATCAATCAAATCACTTTTGAAGCTAAATGGGAGGAAAAGATACCCAGATAAAAGAAGGCAGAGTTTGAGACCCACCTGTTTTCTCTACCCTGCCCTCTTTCCCTCTCTAGGTTCATGTTTTGAAGGGAAGGGGATTTGAGCAGCTGTTTTGAAGGGAAGCTGGGTTGAGCAGCTGAAGAGTGACAGTATCAGAGCTCCTGTGCCACAGGCAGGACTACCTGTGCCACACACCAGTTCTCTACCCACTCAGTTGTCCTCCTTTCTCCTAATTTAGTTTCAACAATGTGTATCTTCACCAAGTCACACTGCAAGTCTGTACACAAGGCTACAGTGTGCACAGAGGCAGAGAAACCTCTATGAGAAGCTCTGGAGTGGGCAAGGCAGCATGTGGAACTGGTAGGACCAATAACCCCATGAGGTTATTAGAAAATGCCTATTGCCATTTTCCAGATACCTAGGAAGGAAACAGGAGGCTGCATGTCTCCAAATTATGCATATTCAATTTCCTATGACTATATTCAATTCTGTAAAAATACAGATTTCTCCTGGGAGAGGAGGGAAAGTTTTTTCTTATTGTACCTCCTGAGCTTCTGCCAGGGATGCTCACGTCTAATTGCTACCTCGGCATTATTGCATAGCAGAAAGCGAGATAGGGATCTTCTCTCCAATCTTCCCTCCCATCGCCCACAAAGAAAAAAGAAGTCATGCATTTCCCAGCCATGGAAGAGCCAAATATGTGGTCCTACTGATATGTCGCCAAGTGATAGGCAAAGCTGGAGGACCATGACTGCTAACAAAAGTCTCTGTCAGTGTTAGGCCTCCAAAACTGTTTGTGGTTTGTTTGTTTGTGTGTTTCATTCCCCAGAATTTTGTAAGATGATCAAGATTTTCAAAATTCTCCATCCAATCACATTTGAATGAAGACACTTCTACATACCAGTGCTGTTTCCTCACAGATCTGAGGAAAATCAGCTCTTACGCTAAGCACAACTTCAGACCAGTCTCAGAAAGCAAAGCATTCATCTGCCCAGAAGAGGACTTTTCCATTTTGGCTGGGGATTGGTTGCAAACTAGATCCTGTGCCAATCAGATTCTGTAGCATCAATAGGCTTTTATAAGCAATCATTAACTATTATATGAAGGAAACAGAAAGAGGACACTAGACAGTGTCAAACTTGATAGATTTGTGCATTTTGAAGACAAAGGGATCAATGTACTTATCTGCAAGGCAGCCTGCACAGCCTTCTGTGTAGTTATTCCCACTTCCTGGCTAATAAACGCACTTGAAAGGCATCCTCGACGCAGGTCTGCTTCTCATGCACTAGCAGTTGAACAATGGTTAGCCTCAGTTCCTCTGTAATAATTTTCCTTTTGAAAGACCCATCAGCCAAATAACTCCCTGAACCACAAAACCAGCATGATCTTGATCAGACGGGCAGTGGTCACAGCTGCAAGAAAATACGCGTGTTTGTGTTCCTACTGTTCGGCTCCCGCTCTGTTTACAGGTAGACCCAATCCCCCACCCACAGTTCAAATAAAGCAAGAGCTAAGTGAGTTACCAGAGGTATCCTCCCAGCCATAAAACAGGTCTCCCTGTGATGAACTGCCCAGAATTAATACATCCCTGCAGCAGAAGCCTTTTGCTAACGCTCTTTGAACTATAATGGAACATCTGTTGACAATCTCCCGCAGGGGAACTTCTCCCCTCCCCTGTTTTAATCCTCTCTCCTTCAGAAGTACTTTTGCTCTGAAATTAGACACATCAGTTGCCACAGAACGGCTCTCGCAAGCATGAAAGTGTTTCCTTCACGCTGGTCTTTCCCCGGAGCTGCAAGGAGAGGGATGAGCAGCTAGGCCTCCTTGGTATTTTCTTTATAATCTCGCTGTTATATCCGAGTAACAGAAGCTCTCGATGCTAAATTATAGGTTCTGCTTGGCACAAGACAAGGCCCATGGTTTCTGGAGCATGCCTTCCAGCCAGACTGAGGGATTCATTTGATTCAGGCTGAGAAGGGTTTTTCTAGAGACAACTGCAAAATTAGCAGTTTTCCTTTGTGCTGACCCTGGCTATGCCATCTGATCGCCCAAAGGGATCAAGCCTGATCATTTCTTCCATTTCCTTACTGATGAGCTTGGGTGAAGGATAAGAGTTTTCACCTCCTTTTTTATTTAAAGGTCAGGGCTTTTAGGTGGAATTGTGCACAAGGTTATTTGTGGCTGGCTAGCAGAACCTCTTTCTTTTTTTTTTTTTTTTTTTCAAAAAGGGCTGAGAGAAGCACTGGGAAAACAGCTCCCTTTGTTTTGGAGTCTCACCTGGTGGCCCACACCGAGTGACAGAGAATTGTTCACTTGCATTCAAGCCATCCAAGCAGGCCTTCATGCCCTGACCATGATCTGCTAATGGCTGTTCACACATTCAGATCCGCTACAAGAGGCAGAGTCAAACTCTGCGAAGCAGCTGTTCCCTGAGGAGGGAAAACTAACTGATCTCAGATTAACCTTCAAAGCAAAAGCCACAGTTCATAGACTGAGCTGAAGATCACAGGAGCAGCCTCTGCCTCTGTGTCCAGTCTCGGTCTGTGCTCAAGCCCCCACTCGATGACTACAGCTGCTGCTCTCAGACCAGCACCACCATTCTCTGCCTGCTCTTCAGAGCAGTCCTAACCAAGCTCTGCTGTGTCCCCTTTGCAGGATTCCTAAATCTGTGCCACATCCCCAGGTCCTTTGTATTGACTGAGAAGTACACATCAAAGCAAATGCCACAGATCTTCTGTCTCCGGCATTGTCCCATGTGCTAGAAGACAGCTTTCACCCTTAAATAGGCAGTTCTCTCCTCTCCCCATCCTCTAAGGCTTTTTGAAGTGCTATCCTTTCTTCTCTTCCCTTCTCATTCACGAGCCAGCAATAATAAATTAAATTATCTCAGAAGAAAATGTGGGAAAAAAATATTAAAACCATATTAAGAAATTTCACAAGGCCCTTATTTTTTTTTTCTCCCCACTATTGCAATTTCTTCACATAAAACAAACCCGGCAACCCCTCCTTTATGGTGTTCATGGAAGTTTCTGTTCAGAGAATAAGATTTCTGAGCCTGTTTTGAGACACAGAAGTGGAAGGAATTTGCCAGCACCTGTCAAGTCAGTTATTCCATATTGGGGCTTGTCAGACAGGGTAAATCTGGGTAAATCTAAGATCAGTCCATGTCTGTACTGTTCCTGCTATGCACAGTCTCCCTAAATGGCACAATTGGTGAATCCCATTTAAAAAAGACCCAATCTAATCCAAAATTTGCAATATATTTTGGAAAAAAGCATTTGAAGGCATTAGTAGAGGCAGCACACAAAAATCTCTCAATTTGTTCTGGCTCAGCGAGTGGGAGGTCAGAAGACAGGATCATATATCCCACCCCATGAGAGGGGAGAGGGCTGAAGCAAAAGGCTGCAGCTGGGAATTCTCTGACCTTGGGGGAACCCCCCCCCCACTGCAAACAGGCAGCACAGCATCTCTCCCTCTGCAAGCCAGCAGGCAGTGCAAAAGGAGATCGATGCGCCAGGAATCAGGCCCTCCAGCACTGTGTCACCTGGGGTGAGAGAAGAGAATACACAGAGCTGTGCTGTAAATGTGCAGGGTATAGGTCTAAGCTAAAGAACATGAACAGTTTAGGTCTCAGGTAGAGTTAGGGAGACTGGGCAGGTCTGTGGACTGCTATCAAAATGTCTTCTCTTCCTTGAGTTGCCTCCCTTAGGCCTGCCCCACATCTGCTAGTTTCCAATTCTGGTAAGTCCAAGAAACCAACCAAGCCCAGAAGAAGAGCTTGCCAGCTTAGGGAAGTCAATATTCTCCACATGCTTTGTTTGCTCCCTATAGTAAAGAGGGCATCTTTCAATTAACATTAAAGGTCATGCAGATTTAGTTCAGGCAGGCTGTTAGACAGGTCACTGCTGAGGTCATTTGCTTTGGCATATTTCTGTTCTCTTTTCCAGCATCACTCTCCCCCAACTCACAACACAATGTGGAAATATCTTTACAATCTACAGCATCAGAACAAGGAATTGGCCTTCCCAGACTCCTTAGCCCATATACCAGCCCTAAGAACAAATGACAGACTGTGTCCAGCCTCTCCAGCACTGCTGGTTCATTGTGGATTGCAATTCATGTAAAATTCTAACACAAAAACATCCTCATTCCCCTCCTGCTGAAACAGAGACATACCAAAAAGCATCCTCACAAGCTATCCAAGTTCAAATTAAAATAGGTGCCCATGTGTCAACACAGCTCCTGGGTGTTCCTGCTGTCATATTGGTCAGGTTTCTGATGCTGCTATGATATAAATATTTACTGCTAAGGCTAAGTGACAGATAAGTAGGCTCTTGTTAAACGAAGGATACTGCATTGGCTTTTGTTTGGCAAAGATCTATATAGGAGCCCATACCTGGCAGATGCCTCGGAATAAAATGTTAAAGAGAAGAACTTAACCCCTTAATGGGACACGAAGGCTCCTCAGGAGTTGTCCCAACAACAACCTGACATGTTCCAACGGCACCTACAAAGCAGTTAATTGTAGCAGGTTTGCTGGTAAAGTCTGAATCAGCAGGATTTGTGAATTGGGAGAACAGAATACAGGGCAGTTTAATATGCCTTACAGCCTCCATTCACAAGAATCTTAAGCATCTTACTAAAGTAGGGCATGAATTTTTTCTTTTAAAGGAACATTAGCCCTTTGTTCCCGATTTCCTTTAATGCTAAGTGTTAATGCAAACACAAGGGGTTTTTATATCCTAAAAGCAAGGCAGAAATCCAAAAGGATAAGGAGGCTGCGAGATGAGCCTTCTTGAAGTGAGCAGTTTTCACCTTCCTAATCTGGCTGGCTGCGTGTCAGCACCAAAACAAAGATGGAGCCACATTAAAAAGGGGTATCTTGGCTCTGTCAGGGGAAGTGATAAGTATCATAATTGGCCCTCACATGCAGCTTTACATTACCCTGACACCAGACAGGGGGGGAGGATGAAAGAACAGGCAGGCACACACACATTAACTCTGTTGTTGGCATAGCAATAGTGCTCTCAGAGTAAAGTTTTAACTGCGGCCTAAGAGCTCCAAATCCTACTGCCTTCGCACCTTTAGATGCCTTTTACTCACCCCGAGCAGAAAAACTGGGCACAGCAAGTGTCTCTGATCAAATTATCAGTATGAACTCTGGTGTGGCCTGAGCAGTAGACATAAATAGGTTCTGCAGGCTCTACCGTTTGCATTATTGTGGAAAACCTAGCTAGGCTCTTCACATCCTGAGGGCACAGGAACCAGCCACACTTCACTAATTACCTTCAGGCACTTTGGTCTCTGTGGTGCTAGAAGCTTTATGGGAGCTGACGCCTTTGAGATTGAACCCTGAGGTAGAAATCCTCACCCAGAGATGGAGAAAACCACTCTGCCTCTCTCAACAAGTTCCTGCTTCTCTCTAAAAGAAATGAAGCAACCAACAGGTTAGGTCAAAAGTTCAGGAGTGAAGTTGCTGAGCCTAAGCCTCCACCACCTTTTGTGGTACCTCTGACCTCATGGAAAAACTGCTGTTTTCTTATTTAATATCATTTTATTTATTCTTTCAGGAATTCAAGCAGTGGCATAAGGTAGGAGGTCCCATGACACACAAACCTCATTCAGGCACTGGATTTCATATGCCTTTGACACCCAACCAACACTAAATGGTGCAGGATTAATCCATGAAGAAAGGCCAGCTCATTTCTGCTCAAAGCCACAGCCACAATGCCAAACCCTCCCAGTGCAGGGGTAGGTCTGTGTTGGAAAGGGACAACGGGACACCTGTCCTGACCATCAGATCTATAAACCAAGATGAGGCTGGAATACCACATCCCAAAATGCCACTGACACAGTCACTATTCCTCACTCTGCACAGGCTCAGTGAGTGGTACCTCCTTCAAGAACAGGAGGATAGCACTAACAAGTCCTTAAGCTTAGCCTATTGGAACAACTATTGCTGGGGGTAGAGATGGTGAGAGAACATCTTTGACAGGATTTCTGCCAAATCCGTGCCACGCAGCAGCACATCTGCCTCCCCACCTAGCCCTGTTATCTCACTTGTGCCAGCGCAATTTTTTCCTGCAGCAACACTGTGAAACACACCACTTAAAATAATAATAATTAAAAAAATAATAATAAATAAATAAAAACACAGTGATGCACTGGTTAGGCTCCCTGATCGGATTTACAGCACAACTTCAGTGGCAGAAGCTCACGAGGCAGTGCAGGAAAAAGCAGAGGAGTGGGCACATTTGATGCTGATATTGACAGCAAAGCCCCATCATAGCCTGACAGTAGGCAGGAGTGTGACACCATCAGGGAAGGCCTTAGGCTTTTCTAGAGAGATACAGGGAATCAATATGTAATTACATAGAACTGCAGTGAAGTTCTGTTATTGGAAACATCTCACCAAGCTGACACAATACCCTTTATTGAAGAAAACCTAATAATAATAGAGCTGTGCTGACCTCCACGCTCAGCGTACTTCCCTACTAACAAAGACAGACATTGATATGCCTGTGGTCAAGAGTGAGAAAGATCAGAAGAGCAGACAAGGAATTAAGATACCCTTTAACTCCATTTCAGGCACGAAACTGCCCTGAGCCTTCAAACAATTTGTGTGACTGTCTGCCTTGTGTCCCTGCCTAATGCAGGGCAACGGTCCCTTAACCAGGTCAGAAAAGGCTTCAAGGGCTCTGGATGGGAAGCAGAAGGAAAATCCCTTATGTTATAGGCAATACAACGTTGGGGCTTGGTGATATTTATTTACTGTTTCGGAGAACACAGGGGATGAAAGATCCTTCTGTGTGCTGTGTGAGCAGTTCATGATGACAAAAAGTCGTGCTGTGGCCCATGTGGTGTCAGCACTAGCCTGAGGGAGATGAATGGGTGGCTGTGGGTTTCCTAATAAATAAATATATATATAGACACACACATCTGTGCCCCGGACACCTCAAAAAGACATCGCTGCTTTCCCCCTGGGGCCTGATGCATGTTCTCTGGATGCTGTTTCACTGTTACACGGGGCTATATGGGAAAGCAGAGGCTGGGGACAGCGACAGGAATCTCCAGCTAAACCTGTGAGAGTTAGGCCATCTGGCAGCTATCCCAGGGCAGCTGGGGTTGGACAGAGAAGGATACAGTGAGACAGAGCCAGAAAGATCTAAGGATCCTCAGCAAGGAAGCTCCGACGTCTCTTCTCTCCAGGGAGCAGGGCAGAGCCAAGCTAGCAGGGCTTAGAGGCACGAACAAATCTAGTTCCCAGCAGCAGAGCATGGTGAGAAAGGAAAGTGAAGGGGGGCTGGAGAGCTGGGAAAAAGTTAGAGTGTAGGCAATTCATATGAGCACCTCTTCTGGCTGTCATTTCAGCAAAAAGTCAGATCCTGCCTAACTAGCAACCAGGAGAGCATCTGGAGTCACCCACTGCCCTGACAGAGGGTTTGGGAAGGAGGCAGCAACACTTGGGAGGATCAGGTGGCTCAGGGAAGCAGGGAGCTAACTCAGAGCCTGTCAGCTCGGTTCCAAGGACAGCCAGGAAGGGAACAGCAGGTACTCACTGACAACACCCACAGGGAATTAGCTGAAGGTGCTAACTCTCAGCACACAAATGCCTGTGTTGGTGACAGTCTGACATTTCACCCCCTTCACTAGCTGCCCCAGGACCAAACACGTTGCCTGCACTTATCCAGGGGTCCTCTCCAGGACAGGGCAGACACTTCATCCATCCCTGCTTCAAGCTTTGACAGTTCACGAAGACCTTCCCTCGCAAGGCTGACAAATCTACCACCTTCAGCATCAGCAAAAATGGTTCTGTGGAAATTAATTGTGCCCACAAGACACTCTATTCAGGCAGGTACAAAGGACAGTATATGGAAAGACAGCGAACAAGAACAATATGATGAGAGCTCAGTCCCCTTCATCTCTCAGCTTGCCAGCGCAGGCCCTGTGAGAGCTAGCTGCTAGCTGTGAACAGCCAGCCAGTAGCACCCTCCTGTGACACACTCCTGCAGCTCCCGTTACTCTCCTTCAAACCCCAGAGCTCCACGTGCCCCTGCAGCAGTTTTCATGGCAAGCACAAATTTGCCACGTCAAAATCTGCCCAGCTTCTGCTGGGTGCTCCACGCTTCCATCCTGAGCTTTGCTACATGTAGAAAAGCAGTGTTCTGCCCATAGTGATCACTTTACAAAGAATTTAAGAGCATGCCTTCATCTGCCCTGGGAAAGCAAATTTCAAGCCCTGGCTGAGCAAGTATCCTCCTGCAGCAGGTTTCCAGAACAGCAACCTGCTGCTTGGTGCAAAAGATACAGTCCAACTGTTGGCCCTACTCTCATTTCAACCCCTACCCCCAGCTGTCCTTTCCCTATTCTTCTCCCATCAAGTCTTTCTGTTTCTTCCTTTTTCAAAGGTCATCCACTTCTGCAACAATACCTACTTCACTGTGGCTGCAGCAGGAACTGTTGTATCAGAGTACACACAAATGTTTATTTTTTCCCCAGTTATACATGTTCTGAAGGCACGCCTCTTTAGCTGCCCTCCATCATTCAACAATGGAAAGGGAAGGCTTCTTCTTGCTGTTTCAGCACGCTTGTTAAGCAAGAAAGTTACCTGTAGAACACCTTGCACACTGGCTTTCTCAGTCACAGCCTCCTGCTAGTACTACAGCATTTAATAAAAATGCTTCTTCTGCAGGCAGCAGCAGCGTTTTCAGCCTGGCTACTATTTACAGTAAACTCTCCATAGGTAAGTTTCAACACTCAGTTCTTCTCCACAGATCCCACTTGCAAACTAGCTCATCCCAACAGTAGGTCTGCCACAGGCCATCAAACGGTCCAGTGCTACATTTTGGATGGAAGGCATGACTATAAAGCAGTGTACTTTGTAGTATCAACTTTGACTTTTCATTTCACCAGTCACGGACATCTGGTTCAGTAGTTGTTCCTGTAGCTGACCTGTGCAGCAAAGCAACCTGACTTCACACAGACCAAGAAAAAGGCCAAGGCTATACTAAATTCTGTATTTGATTTTCTGTCTCTGTTGCCAGGCAAAACCTTGCGAAACCTTACAAAACTATATCCACCCACAGCTCTCCCAAGGCAAGGGATGGATTCAAGGGTGCAGGCAAGCTGCATTTTGTCCTCCCACAGCTCTCCCAGAGCACAGCAGGGAGTCACAAATCACCAGCCCTGTGTATCCTTCTCTACTTCTCCTCAAGGGCTGTCTGTTCACTGCCATTCTCTGGTTTCATTGTCAGGAACAGAGATTCTCAACTAAAACATTGCAGTGCTTCCTACTGAGGGCTGGTTCTGGTAGACCATTTGGGCAGTAAGAAGTTGTGAAGCTCAGATTCAGATTTCAGACCACTACCAGGAGCAGAACACGACAACACTCACCGACTTTAGGCTGCAGTTGCTCCAACTTTTTCTTCAAACAGTCATTATTTTGTAGCTTTTTGCTGCTTAAAGAAAGGGTGATAAGTTACAGGTTGTCTTTGAATACCTTCCCTGCACTAGCCCTGAATCTACAAAGCTCTTAGATCTGGGATGCAGATGAGATGAACAATCCCCACAGAGCTAGTGAAGCAATTGCTAGTTACGGCACTCACATTTCAACCCCTCTGTCCTCCTTGGCAAGGCCTCCACGCTACTGTGAGTGCCAATCACAGAATGTCTTCTGTAACAGCAAATGGGAAAGGCAGGAGGTGTTCAGGTCCCAACCTAGCCCTTCAAGTGCTGGGACACAAGGAATAGGAATAGGATCAAGGAACACCCAGTAAGATGGTTTCAAAGTTGTCCCCTGACAGGCAGAGCACAGCACTAACACATGAATTCCCCTCTGCCACCATGCTGCATGCTCTGCAGACTGCAGAAGCCCTGTCCTCCTGCTCCAACTGGGACAGACAATATATTTGGATAGAAAAGTAGGCAAGATTCACATTAAGAATTCAAATATCTGAACTAATATCTGCACCTACAAAGACAACTTGGTGAGTTGACTAAATATTGTGAGTTAAAAAGGCTTCAGCAAAGGACTTCATGTGAGGACACCCAACTCGAAACCAAGGTTGGTCACGGACCTCTGGAAAATCACTTTAATTTTGTTTTCCACTGTCCATTTCCTCTCCTGAGAAGCAGATGTACTTCTCAGAGTTTCAGATCACTGAAGAAAAGGCAAAAGGAGAAATCACAAATTCAAAAAGCCCTTTCTGCCTTGTATATTGCATTGCGCTCTGCGTTGCGCTCACTTGTTTAGCACAGAGATGGAACTGCATTGTGCCAGGCTATACTCACAGGCTGCTGTTTCTTCAGTAGGATTTCAGCAACCTAGACAAGAAGTGATCTATGTAAGAGGTTTACAGATTTTGTAGCATTCCATACTGCTTCAGTTGCAGTGCCTTTACCTTCACTACCTTCTAGCTTATTATCTAGCTGCTGGAAGTCCTACTCCTGCTCAGTCAATTCACAGACTGAATTGATGATCTGAGGGGAAAGGCAGGAACAGATTTCGTATGAGAATAACTTAGCCCAGGAAAGAACACAGTAAGCTGGTTCAACTTCAGAAGCTGGAAATACAGGAAGAATAGATTAAAAAAAATCTAAACACAGATGCGATCCTTCCGTCCTCCTCTTACAGAGGGCATGGATACAATAATAAACAGCTCTTGGGATTCTAGAAGGTAAAGGGAACTCCAGAAAGAAGGAAATTTGTAAATCTGAAGCAGTTCTGTCCCAAAGAACTGGCAGGTCTGATGTCCTGACACTTCACAGAACTCAGGATTAACAGTGGGAAAAGGTTGCAGGAGAACTAACCATAAAGATTACGGCAAGCTGCTATAAAGGTTACAGTAAAAAGGTCCAAATCTGAGGCTTGGTCTCTGATGTGGCAAATGTGCTGAGAAGCTATAGGGAGCCGCTGTGCTTTCAGACAGGGAAAGTTTAACGTGGAGGCTTTGTTATGTTTTATCGTATGATAAAACATTAACGATATCGTATGAGTATCGTTAACACACACAGGGACGGGAGGCTTTCAAACAGCGCACGATGAAAAAGCAGCGCACAATGCAGCGTGTTATAGCACGGGTGGGCACACGGTGCGACCGTGAGGAAAACTACCCGTGCCCAGAGGCAATGCCGCACACCGCTTAAAAATGGCGGGGCCCCGCTGAGGCGGCAACCCCGCCGCCAGTAGGACACGGAGCCCCCGCCCCGCCCCGCGCGCGGAGCCCGCTGGGACATGGAGTCCGCGCCGGGTAACCCAGCGCGGTGGGGGATGGAGGCGCGCACTACAACTCCCATGGTGCTTTGAGAGGCGGGGCCGTCTCCTAGGAGACACGGCGCCGGGGGCTCCCCGGAGGGCGGCCAGAACTACCGTTCCCGTGACGCCCCGCGCGGCGGGCGGCATGGAGGGCCGCGTGGCGGAGCGGCTCCGCGGCGCGCTGGGCCCCTTCGGCTTCGAGGTGCACGCCTTCAAGGTCCTGACGTCACGCGGGGAGGAGGAGGGGGCGCCCGCCGTGACGTCATCGCCGGTGACGTCAGCGGGCGGCGGCTGGGCGACGGCAGGGGGCGCCGCCAGCCCGGGAGCCGGGAGGAGGAGGAGGAGGAGGAGGAGGAGGAGGAGGAGGAGGGGGGGGGGAGGAGGAAGGGCAGGGGGCTGCTGAGGGAAGGGCCCGGCTGGGTCAGGGGCTGCCCGCCCGTAGAGGGCCGGGGGTTAAATTATGGGATTTGTGGCCGCGGGGGGGCTGAAGTCCTGTCGGCAGGTTTAAAATTTAACCCGAAGGCGCAGCCGGCGCCGTGCCTGGGCGATAACCTCGGCCCCTCGTGTGCTCCGCGGCTGGGCTGCTCCTTCGTGAACACACAAAGCCCTCTTCGCCTCTTAGAAGTCCTTCGAGCCCCTCGCACCGTTATGAAACCAAACAGCGCTTTGTTTCCTCAGCCAGCTGAGCCGGCTGTAAAAGGTCGCTGCTCCTGCCTCATCCTACTCACCCGTGGTGCCTGGGTTTTCAGGGTGACAGGTCGTCACCCCTCTGTGTCACTCGGCCATACAAGGTTGTGTTGTCAGCATTAATCTAGCAGGAGAGAGACCTTCAATGAAAAAAACGATAATCTATCTAGAATAAACACGACCTTCCCCTTCCTCAGGGAAAGTCGTATTTACCACCTGAAATAATGGTATCTTCCGTGGTGCATTCGTTATCTGACACCAAGTAAAGGGGAGTGAGGCTCCGAGAGAAAGGAAATGTCCAAAACATGGAGGAGAATTTAATACTGTTTTCCCAAAACATGGCCGCAGAATTACAGGCAGAACCCAGACCAAAAAAAGGCTGCAGCTGCCAGAGGGAAAGCTTACGGCACTGGGCCTTTCTAGATTTAATTTTCTTGCAGCTTGCCCTGGTGTATTGGCTGCTGTAAAACGGGAAATTAGCAAACCTTAGATTCACATCTCTGTAATTTCTTTAGCAGCTCAATTCAGCGTCTTAAACAAGAGCTACAAAACTGATTACACTTTGGGGCTGACGTAAGAATGCAGCTTTATGGTAAACTGAGTTTACTCCTGCTTACGTATGTGCAGGTCTGGCTGCTACTGTCACCTCTAAAGTGACTTTAACATTCATTTCAGTGATACCTAGAGGTGACCATTATTTCATGCCTTCAGGCTAAATACTAGAATTACACCAGGCATCTTTCCGAGTGTTAGACTTGGTCCTTAGGGCATCCCAGGAGAGTGGGAGTTATAACCCACACAAGACTGATGTTATTGTGCAATACATTAGTGGTGGAGCGCGAGGCTTTCAGTCATTACCTCCGCGTGTTCGGCAGTTGCTGGTCGTGTCCCTGTCCTCCCGGTCGTCTCCTGCCGCCCTGGCTCGACCCCTCACTTCTGGAGTGTGTTATATCCAGCCCTGGAAACCAGCTTCAGAATGTGGCTATGTCACAATCCATGCGCTACAGCTGATGTTCTGAGGGATTGTAGCACCGCTAGGAGCTTCACGTCCTTCATTTTCACACAGAAATGTTTCCTGCTGAAGCAGTGTATCAAGCAACTTGTCATATGAGCACAGAAGTACCAGTTTCTTCCTGGCTGAGACAGAAAATTTAAACAAAAAATAAGAAATAAACTCACAAAACGATGGACTTTTTCCAACCAGTGAGAGGCATCACAAGAATCAACTGATCAGCAAAACCAGAAGGCACAAAGTAGCACAGGGACAGATTAGAGCATCTTACAAGGACCTTACTTTCAGTCAGTGAACTCCAGCGAATGGCTCTGCACCAGGAATGACTGAGGAGTGAATGCTCTCTTGTAAAAGAGCATGGAACTGATAGAGGGAAGATTTCAGAGCACGCCGCTTTCAGCTTTCTGCTGTGTCAGTGACAGCTGGATGCCCCTCCTGTGACAGCTAGTTGTGTCTTGCACCACCTCACTCCAGTACACTGCTTTTACACAGAGAAAAACTTCAGATGCCTCAGCTCTTGAGGTGATTATAACCTGTAGTCCGTGCTTTATTTCCTGCACGGTCTCCTGCAGTTAAAAGCCCTTTGAGGTCTTCTGAATATTTGTCTATTCATCGAGGTCTGCTTTTCTGGCATAAAGGCTCTGTGAGTTTTTTGTTACAGGCAGGGACAGTTGTGTGCAGGGTTTTAATTCATAATGAACCTCCTTCTACTGGCACAACAGGCACTTGCTGTGAAAGTGAGTCATGTTCAATCAGATTGCTGAGGTTTCAGGTGACAGCGGGGCTGTGACCTGACTAACTCCTACTAAGAAGCAATACAAGGAGTAGGAAACTTGTCTAGGGAAGGATCCAAGGGAGAAGCAGAGAAAACAACTGTTAAAGCTTATCTGAGCCCAGACATCTGATTTGCATTGGCACGGCTGGCTGCTGGTACTTCCCTCTATGAGCAGAGCTGGAAAAAGGACAGTCTTGAGGAGATCACTCTTATCTCTCACATCAAGTACACCTTTCAGAAACTCTAAATCCCAGTATGCAAAAGAACCTGGTTTGAATGGAAGGCACTTGGCAGGCTGCCTATCTGGGTTGCAAATGAAGGTGGCAACACTACTTTCTAGCATTTTAAATTCCTGCATGCCCACTAGCAAAAGTCCCTGTTTTAATGGAGATTTGTTTTTCTTTGCCAAAGGTTGGATGGTACAATGCTGTTCTCCAGCCAGCCTTTCATCTCCCCTACCCAGATGACACACTGGCCTTCGTTGTCCTCAGCACGCCTTCGATGTTTGACAAAGCCCTTAAACCTTTTGTGAAGAAAGAACGGTTAAAAATAATCCGGGATCCCGTGGATCAGTGTGTTTCTCATCATTTGTCAGGTGTGAAGGAGGTAAGAGCCCAAAATACTGACTTTTTTTTTTACTACTGCAGCATATAACCAAACAGGCGGATTGAGCAGTAGAAAGCCTTCCAGGTCCCTGCACTTCCTCCTTAGAAGGATGAAGCATTATTCATATTCTGTCTCTGCCATTACGTGTTGCTATGTAGAGCGCTTTACAGTCACGGTTTGAAAATCCAAGGCCGCCAGCACGCTGATAAGATTCCAGTAGCAGGATATGGAAATTTACAGGCGTCTCACGGTGCCTGATTTGCTAGGATGTAGCATTTCTGTAGCAGCAAGTCTTTTCCCATGAGTTTGGGCTGATGTTTTTGTCTTTTCACAGAAATTCCCTGACCAGAAGGTGGATATCATCTTTGATTATGAGATCCTGCCGAGCCGAAAGCCCAAGTTCCTGGCACAAACAGCTGCCCACGTTGCTGGTGCTGCATATTACTACCAGAGAAAGGATGTGAAGCTTGATCCTTGGGGGAGAAAGGTGAGGCAAAATCACAATCTGGGAAGAAAAAAAAAAAAAACACACCAAATGGAATCACTGAATTGTACATTTTTTTACCCACTAGTTCTTCCTGCAGATAAAAAGAGGAAAATATCTTGATCTCTTTAGCCTTCTTAGGAGAATAAAGTTCAGTGTAAAAGACCTGTTGGTTGTAGCATTATAAATAGAAAATATATACATATGTACTGTGGTTAATTTCTATTTTAAATTCAAAAAGAGACCTCTCTCCACATTACCGTATGGTGTGTGTGGGGGCATAGGAAAATGGGAATGCAGTGCCAAATATTCAGGAAAGAGCTTTCCTTTCTTGCCTTTATACCACTCCAACAGGACACTGGGACTGTGAGAAATTGCATCAAAACTTGATGTTTGAACTCCAACCATTACTAGAGACCACGTGAAACATGCTAGATCTTTCTTTTTTACTTCTAGAAGATCTATGGCGTGTGTATTCATCCCAAATACGGCGGTTGGTTTGCTATCCGAGGTCTCCTCCTGTTCCCAGATATTCAGGTCCCCTTCCTGCAACAGTCTGCCCCTGCGGACTGTGTGAGCACAGAGGAGAAGAGAACTGAATTGCTGGAGCAGTTCAATTTCCACTGGCAGGACGGCCGCTACAGGGACATAATTGAAGTGAAGGAAAGGTACTCGGAGGAGCAGAAGGCTTACTTTGCCACTCCCCCAGCAGAGAGATTCAGGCTGCTAGGGCTGACACGGCTCACAGAGTAAAACAGTTCCACGAAGGGGCTGGGCACGAGCAGAGTGTAATCCCCAGCACCTGCTTTTCCGTGGTGCTGAGGAGGAAGGTGTGCTGATACAGAGTGCAAATTCAAGTATTGCAAACGGTGTCTCAGTCCAAACCTCAGCTTCTCAGAGTTTAGAGGGAGCACTGCATTGTAGCTCTGAAGGTCTTAAGGAAGGTGGAAACGGTCTGTTCCCTGCTGCTGCTGAGTTGGTAGGTATTTTGGGGAGTCTGGTTAAGATACCCACTAGTCGTTGGCTGGGCAAAGTTCAGAAACCCTGGCAATTGGGAAACTCATGCCGCTCATTAGAAAAGTTTTTTCTCAAGAATTTTCTTTCATAATATTTTGGTTTTATTCTGTGTAAGAGTGAAAAAGTTAATTTTATTCATTGTGTTTTGAAATAATTTCTTTTGGTCTGAACTCAGTGCAGATATTTTAGATGTATCCAGGATTTTTTTACCCTGTCATAACTCTCCCTAGAGAATACGTGTTCAGTCCTCAGAAAAAAAAATCTACATTCCTTCACTTGTAATGAACCTGGCTTAATTTAGTTAAATTAGTTTAATTTTAATTTTTCTGAATTCCTTAACCTGGAAAGAAAATTCTCCAGAAATAGTTTCATTGAGTGGCATGGTCCTGTGCAGGAAGCAGAAGTGAGCAAACATAGCCAACAGCAGCCTCCTTTTTCACAGTAGTTATGAAAGGGAAAGGGACAGTGTAAAGGTCGTAGCTTGGGTCTGATACATTTCCTCTTCATTCAGGGTCAGCTTCTCAGAACAAGGTGGAGCCTTTAGGTCAATTTTGAAGCACTTACCATACAGCAGCCTACTAAAATCCTGGAAAAGATACTGAATAATGGCTATGAGTGCAATTTTTACTCACATTAAGATAACTAGCTGAAAAAGTCAGTTCTCATGACCTTTTCGTAAGGTAGATGAGTCTTGAATTTAACATATTTTCCAGTGCTATGCCAGCAACATCACAGTTTTAAAACTCTAGTTTCCTGTTGTAGTTTCTATATGAAGGAGATCATAAACTTGCACACATCTGAAAGCCGCTACACAAAGCATTGTTGCACTCAGAGACAAGCAGATAAAAAGGGGGAAAATATTAATGAGTTTCACATTATGTACACATATATTGCTGGTTAATACAGCTTCAGAGAGAAACATCTTCTTCAGATGACTGTTCTGTTAAATTTGTTCACAGTAGCAGGGGAGTTTGGGAATTAACCTTTTAGGATGCACTTTGAGGCTCACACCTCATTAAAATAATACATTATAATAAATTAAAAGAATGTTTTGTGGAAGTTCTGTTACTTGACTGTAGTGCAATGTTGCAAACTGCTATGCACTTTTTCCCTTTCCCTGATAATTATAGAGAACTACTCACTTTGCAGAACTGAGCCTTTCTGTGTTGTGGTTCTTGATCCCTTTTGGAGACCCAAACACTAAAGTTGCCCTACTAGTAAATTGCTGCTTGATAACAATATTCCAGAGTATATACTAAATCAGCAAAATCAAGATTCAGCATAATAAGTTTGCTTTTCTCTAAACAAAGTAGTGAGCATGTGATCACCAACTGTTTAGTGTATTTGCTGCTACAAAAATATGCTTGTTACTTCCCATGCTTTGTTCACCGCAACTGGCAAAGGCATGCAGCTGCCTTACTGTGTGATAGTGGTACTGTGATTTTTAAGTCAGCCAAAATAATTGTTTAAATTACTGTTTAAAATAATAAAATTGTTTAAATTCTGTTCATTATAGAATTACTTCTGGTTGAAGTGTTGATTAACCTTCCAGAACTTCAAAGAATCATTACAAAGTACTGATTCTCTTAGAATGATAAATACAAAATAGAATTGGATTTCTTCTTTTTACATGACGATTTAAAGTAAAATTGGTGGTTGATTTCTTACAAATATTCAATATTTTGTTTTAGTTCACACCTTAAACATTACCATAGTCATTTCATTACAATTTTTGTAATTTATTTCTCTTCATATGATATTTTGGTTAATAAAATGTACAATAAATTTGTAAGTAATCCTGAGAACTGAGTATTTTTATTTAAGCTAGGCAATGATTAACTTGTGGAGAGCGGATGTTAAAGTGAAAATTGATCACCATGTTTTTAACATAATGAAAGTATTGATCTACCTAGGACACACAAAAGCCAGCATCTGAAAACAAAAGAAAAACTTTGTGATCTTAGCAGAAGCTTGTAAACTATTAAGGCAGGATAAAGGATAAAGCGCCTGGGATACCGAAACATAAAACATACAATGTAGTAGGAACTAAGTCTAAAGATGTTTATCTTCAGTAGGTCATTTGAGCAAGATTATTTAACAACAAGCACATGACGAGGCACTTTGATTTTCTTCCTCTATTCTAGCAGTAACAAAAGTTCAAGGTGTCCAGCAATACATAACTCATGCTTCAGGGGTTTTCTCTCAGTAACTTCAAAGTAATACCTGCAATTACTGAAATTCTTATTTGTTAAACCACATGAACACTGACTCAGATAAAGGCAAATCTGTGTTCTTTGTGCTCCTAGCAGTACAGTTATGTCAGAGTTGGTATATATATAGCATACATGTATATACTTTCTTTTAGTCAGGTCACTAATCGCCACAGCTGCAGCTAGTAGTTTGCTTTCCTTACTGGTCTTTGTCTTATAAAAGTAGAGTTTGAGAACCTGTTTAACTTCTCATTTCTTGAGACAAGACCAGACATGGTCAGAATGGATCATTCTTGGATCCTGAGGCATCATGAAGACATCCTTATCTTAGGCAATTGCAAGTATCATAGAAGTAATTGCAAATCTTTGGGTAGATTAGTAGTTTGGCTACTATATTTTACATTTTATAGACATTTTCACTAAATCCTAGTTCTTAAACATTTATTATGTACTATTTTTTTCCTCAGTATAACTGGTAGGGTGAGTATGCAAGAGTTGAGTAGTAAGGAAAATTAGAAACCATTTCAATATGAATTGCGTTTTAGCAAGACATTCCATATATTTCAAGCTCATAAAAGATTTTCTGGGGAAATAACAGTTCTGTGATGTTTTCATACCTCTAACACTTATCATTTAACCCTTCCTTCTGTGACACTTTCATTTTTACTTCTTAAAAAAGAACTGAGATTCATATTAAGATTAAAGATGGGACAGAAAATACTGATCAGGTGCAAAGTACTATCTAATCTGGTGACAAGCAACCATTATGATTATTGTTCAGAAAGGGAAAAACCCTTGAGGGCCTGTTTTTTTTTTTTTTTCCTACCAGTTACACCAATTACTCATCTTTGATCTCACTGGTGCAAGAACACATGTGTTTGACTGGGGTATGAACTTCCTTATGTTGCTTTATTTTCTTCTGTGAACAGGATGGGTCTTCCTCTAAATTATGGAGACCATGGATGGTTTGCTGTTTTGCAGTGCTAGTGTGTCAGACAAAAATAGCCTGAAAAAATACACAAGTACCATTCACTGACATATCCACAATTACATTTCTCATTTTATTTATTTTGTGGATGCTCATAGATAATTCATTGAGCAAAATTTCATTCTTAATAACTGAAGGTATTTATTTTCCCAAAATACTTCCTAAAAAAATTCTAATTCTCTTTCAAAATTTCTTTAAGTCTCTAAAGCTTCTAGAAATCATGCACCTCTAAATTAAGTTACCCTGTGTTTTTTTCTCATGCAAAACAAAGCATCAGATGGGCAACTTCCTGTAGCTAAATTAAAACTGGAGTGGGAGTAGGATGTCTGGGTTGAAAAGTACCTCACACAACCTTAAATTCATGCTGAAATGTTAGTTTGCTTTTTTTCATGAAAAGTAATTTCTTTTAGAAAAAATAGTTTAAATTCTCATTGCATGTCATAACATTTTTTCCAATATTGTTATGACTAGTCTGAATCATTCCCTGTTACTTTAAACTTTTTAACAAGCTCTTCTAAAAAAATCAAAAATTACTGGAATAAAAGTGAAATTCACCCTGTATTTGTGAAAAGTGTATTTGATTAAGTTTTCCCTTTAAATTACATTAATTTTTATTAATTGTAGATCAAAGACTTTTCTTTCTCCTGACAAAGGACGTAAATCTTATTTGTCAGTGCATATACTTCAAACATACGTTGCTATAGAATACAGAACATGATCCTAATGGAATATCAGTTTCAGAGGGCAGTACAGGTGTATTATTAAAGAAAGACTTCGTATAGATACATGGTCAAGTGGTATCTTGCACAGAACCATTATGAACTCAATCACATGTCCCATGATATATTTAATGACTTAAGTTTCAGGTAAAAGAGCCAAGTTTCACATTGAAGTCCAAACCCATCACTAGGTGTGGTGAGAGGAGCTTACCACAGGCACTCCGCTTGTGAGGAAACAAAGCAAACAATTCACAGTGTGATGGCAACCTGCTTTCCTGCAGCCACCCGAGTGCACAGCACAGATCAGCTGTATGATTAGAGACCTTCCACTTGCACAGACTTTGGCCTGTAAAGTGCTGATTCTACATAGACTATGAACATATTTTTCAGTATTTATCAATACATTTATCTACAGACCCTGGTTGTTCGCATTATAAAACTGTGTTAGTTCATATTTTGATTGTATTAAAAGTGTTTTATACGTTTTTATTATGTTCTTCACTAGCACTTACCCATTAGTGTCTGTAACATCATACTCATATTTTGTGAGGTGTTTAAATTATGTCTATATTAGAGGAGAAGACACTGACTAGTGACCTGAGAGATAAACACGGACTTGACCACCAAAGCAAATTCAGTTCTAACTGTACTTTAAAGGGAAAAATCTATGTTTTATCTTATAATATTAAAAGTAGAAGCTAATGTACTCATGATTAAAAACAGGTATTTTTTTTTGATTTCCTAGCGCAGTGTGTATTAGGTGCTATTAATTTGGATCCAAAAAAGACCATGACAGCTTTAGCACAGTTTCTGAACTGATGTCTGAATGTACTGTATTCCTACTGGTACTGGTTAGATAGCGACAGTGAACTGCAGCCACTTCATTTTTCCCTTTGCAAAGAAGAACCAAGAAAGTTTGTTTTAACTCCTCTGTAGCTTATCTGTCGATTGAGATACTTCAGGATATGTATTTATACAGACTGTGATATAATACTGAACATCAGACTTGCTGAACACCTTATAGAGAACATTTTTCTAACTACTACTATGATAAAACCCAAGTATTTTAACAGAATCTTTACAAAACCATTGTTTTGGTGTATATTACTAAATGGTACAATCTTGGGGCTTTTGTAAACATAATTTTCTAACCAAAGTGCATTGTTTTGCAATACCAACGAGACATAACCTACTGGCTTTTATGTTCTTTGAACCATATTGATTTGCTGGAGAAGCTGATAAAAAAAATTCATCAAATGCCTGAAAAAATGCTGGAGCACTTGTTAAGAAAAAAGTACTTTTTAAATTTAGTAACTTTTAAAGAGCATTTTTCAAAAACAGTGTGAAACTCATTTTATAACCAGATACTAATTCTTTAGATAACAAAATATCTTTTCCTTATTATATACATCTGAAAATAAATACTTAGTAATTTTGAAATAACATACACATTAAAACATACAAAACCTAGTAAAGGTTAGGTTCCGTATGCTGAATATAAAAAATATGCTCTATATATCTAATTTAAAAACATATAGAATTACATATACCAAAAAAATCCTTGTTGGTGCTCTTGCACAGATGTTATTCTTGTTGAAAAGTGGTGTACAGTTCAGCCCTCAAGAACAAGAACATAAATACATTAAAATACAGCTAACTTCATTATATTGTCAGTAGATGTCTGACGGAAATTCCGAGCTACATCTGAAACAATACTGAGTTTGAGCACAGAAACAAACTTCGACTCTTCCTGATTTGGAGAAGTTCAGGTCTGACCACCATTTTATGTGGTGCACACTCAGAGACATTAAAATGTCAGTGTATTAAGTGCTCCCATGAACATGTCACATGGCCAAAGAATTAATAAATTTAATTGCATTAGTTCCCTCAGTTATGCATTTGGTACAAATGTATAATAGCAGTAAATGTATAACACAAGTTCCTGCCCCACTGGTATTTTGTTTCTGGCTTTTTTGAGCTTCTGCTTGTCATCATTGTCTGGCGAGTCACTATGATGTTTAAATACACACTTTGTATTGTCTTAGTTTGCCAACTAAAGTGAATGGCAGCAGACCAATTACAAATGAAATGTTTTTCTCTGTCACGGATTTAAAAATAATAGCTAATTAGGTAGCCACTGAGGTTAACTACTCACTTTTCGAAATAGGGAAATTAACACATGCAAATAACTACTCTGCTACTGGTACACCTGAAGATGGAAGGTATTTATAACCACACTTTAGTACAGTATCAGAGACCATTAAAAGCAGAAGCAAATATGTAACCACGTTAGCAGGGAGGGTAACCGGCACAGGTTAATAAAATCTTCCTGTCAGAACCCGAGTCTCCACATGACTGGAATTCAAAGCAATTCAAAGCAAGTTCCGTACCTAACGCAGCCCGTAACCACCAGAGGAGCGGGCTACGCAGATCGCAGGGGGGCATTTCACGGGATTTCCCCACACGACCTCCCGCGGAGGCGATCCCGATCCCGCTCCCCTCCCCGCCTCACGACGCCCGCCCGCCGCCATGAGGCCCCGGGCGCCCGCCCTCAGAAAAGCGCGGGCGGCGCAGGAGCGGGGCCGCTGCCTGAGGGAGGAGGAGCGGCCGCAAGGAGCCGGCGGCTTCTGCCTGCCGAGGGCTCCCTCTGCCTCCACGGAGGGAGCACCGTGAGCAAAATTGCACCCAGCGAGTCTGTCCCCTTCACAATGCGATTTTAGCTTTCAAATGATACAGCAAATGGAGCCATGAAAGGCTCTTTGTGTCACGGTGAGGTGCAGAATGTAGTTATTAACACAAAGGCTCTTAGTCTGGGCATTTGTCACGCCCCCCAGGACTTCATATAGCACTGGATTATGTAATGGCAAGCATAGAAGCACTTAAATTGGAAAGACCTTCAAGATCATCAAGCCCAACCATCGACCTGACCTGCCGTGTGCCATCACTAGAGCATGGCTCCCAGTGCCACATCCACACATCTCTGAAATACCTCCAGGCATGGGGACTCCATACCACCCCGGGCAGCCCCTTCCAGCACTTGACCACAGGTCCAATTTCACTTCTGAGTAACAGCAGAAAACACTTTAGTCACAGCAGGAAGAGATGCACATTCCACTGGAGTAGACCACACAGAGAACTCCCAGGAACTGCTGTTATCATTTGTGACATTTCAAAGTGAATGTAGCAAGCTTCAACTAAAGTAAGTTTTACATTAGACTAGCCCTGACTTTCCTCCTTTTCATTTGCTAGGATAAGAAAGTTTGATACCAGATAGCTTCATGTTCAACCACATCACATTAGTATTTGTTCACTTATCTTGAATCCTATCAGTTATTTATGTGCAATTCCCATATAATCATGGGCTTATTTGCAAAGGTTTACTCAGTGCCTGGAAGCATCTTGACACTCCTGCTCATTATCCAACAACCCCAGGATGTTAACCTCATTTGTTATCTTCATGAGAAGAACATGGATTTTAATCACTAAGCAAAATGATTTTTAACTAAGCATCACTTCCACACATCCTCAGGAATAGATGTTAGAGTCAAGTAAGGCCAATAGATTAACTTTTTTTAAATATTTAGTGCAGTAAGCCTTCTGCAAGAAGCCTGTTTCCCCCCACACACACACACTCCACAGGTTTACTACTCAAGCATGTGACATTCACTCTTGACTCATCTAAATAGCCCCAGGCCTCAACTTTGCTACTATTCACTTTAACAGGATACAACCTGTTTACTGCTTCAGGAGTTAAAGGCAGGCTTTTAGGCATTTATACTTTAAAGTTTATGAACCTGTGAAGTTTAATTTAAAGCTCACAAAGCTCTAACATACTTCTACCACAGAGCAATAGCACCTTCCCCAAATCTGAAGGTTAGGACTTCATTACAAGGCACCTGTAACCATGAAGCTACACAGCTACAATGTAACTTAGGGCCATGGCCATATGTTTTGAGTTTCACAGTATGTACATAATCATTTATAGTACAAAGATGAAAGGCAAAGCTGAAGAAGATCAGAGTACCATGGTTTATAGTGCCACCCTTTTGATCTTATCCATCAGCTCAAAGTCTTATCAACTGGCATCTTCTCAATCCTCCCAAGACTCCCACTCCATATAATGTGAGAGATTAGGGATTAATCTCATGTATCCAAGGAATTTTGCTTTCCAGAAAGCAAAGTCTTCTCTGGAGTTTTCAAACTGGATGTTAAGGTTCCTAGAAGGTTTGCATATGCAATCAGTTTTAACTAAAATAGATGCAGAAACAAGTTTATACTATGTATGAAAACACACCTAGCCTTCAGTCATGTTTGTGTTTTATGATCTGGACACTGCATTATTACTAAAGTTGCTGAAGTGTGATAGAATCTGATCTAGCCATGTTCCTCTACCTATATTCAAAGACTTCTTCTAATAAGAACTTCACTACTGTAACATGAGAACTGAAGTGTTAGTACCTCCACTCTAATGGAGTGGTAGAAGAACTTCAGGAATTGAGTTATCTACAGACAGCTCAATAAACCAAGCTTTTAACTAGCAATCTTTACTGCTATTTAAAAGTTGTGTTACTGAACCAGAGGACTACACCACAGCTCATGTTATTGTTCCCATTGTCCCCTCTACAGAGATCAACTCAGGTTTTACATTCCAGTGAATGAATCTGACTACTACTGACCAGCAAAATGGAAGTGCTCTTTCAGCTTTTTGACTACATAAGACCAATACACGGAGTGCTTTTTCCATAAGTTTAATAGTTACAAAAGAATACCACTGCTCTATACGCAACACATGGCTAACCACATACAATGCATTGTCACTAAAGTCAATAGGGCATGATGTACAGATATTGATCATTAGGGTTTTCTATGAAGGTACTATCAACAGGACAAACTTTCCTTCAAGTAAAAAAAGTTACTGTTTATACCTATAGCATGATCCCTTGACTCAAATGCAATGATTTAGTCAAAGTTCAGTAACTGATACTTGCTCTTTCTGTAAGGCATACTAGTTTCCACTCAGACTGAAAGTTTACTTCTGCTTGGAGAAATATTCTTTGCTTTTCTGAACATCAGGCTTGATTGTGTCACTGCCAGGCTTCCAGCCAGCTGGGCACACTGAAATGATAAGAACATGCAAGTCTTATTCCGCAGAAGTGGTTAGTGTTTCATACAAAGCATACTAACAACTCAAAACCTGTAACAATTTCGCAAGGTATATTAATCAGTTTCATCACATCAGTTATTTTTAATCCTTTTAATTTGCTTACTAGGTAGTTGCACCCAAGGAACCCAATGTCTGTCCATGCAACAGCAGGCCCTCTACACATGCACACCTTCCCATCTTTCATGGAAGCTTCACAGCAAGGGAGCACCAACACCAGCAGTCTGTGTCAGGAGGCATCTTCACAGCTACTACAATGTAGTTACTTCCCTGGAGCCAGCCAAGCTTACTTCTCCCCCATCTTAATCAATCCTACTCCCATCCTCCAGTTTAATGGAGGAAGGGGAAGAAGAGTTTAACTGCCTCTAATCCCACTTTGTGAGCATCAGGAGACTACCACAATGCAGAGGTAGCACAGCCTCAAAACTGAGGTGACACTCAAACAGCATTCTTTGGAGTCTTCCTTTTATACAGTTAAGGAAGGCTTGATGCTTGCTTAAAGCAAGCCTGGCAATTAAAGCTATGAATCTCAGCTTCTGAGTGTCATCATACACTTCTCGTCTAGCCTGGTTTAGATGAGACTGCAGTCCCAGTTCTGGAGGAAAAGCTTCTGTCAGCTTCTTACTACTCCAGAGGAGTAGCAAACTCCACCCTTCCCCTTCAACATTTGGCAAATACTCAATGGACCATGAACTGGAGTAGGATTATGCAGTGACAAATAGCTTTACAGAACCAGCTTCATTACAAGAGGCACAATCAATCACTTGCTGTGAACAGATCTATACATGTACTTGGTACCTTTCAGTAAACCTATTAAACCTGTTTAGTTAATACTGTTCTCTTGAGAACTATTTAGAATTAGATACAAGAACCCTTACCTTCTCCATGCTTGTCTGTGAACTGGAAAGCCTGCACAAGCCTGAGGGTTTCATCAACACAACGGCCAACAGGAAGATCATTGATTGTTATCTGTCTCAAGATCCCCTTCTCATCAATTATGAACAGACCCCTACAAAGACAGACCTGGGGTTAAACAGGTTTTGAAAGATTTGTCTTAAGTGAGTTGCAAAACCAAGTTCAATATTCTATCACACCAATAAGTTGTGTAATGTAGTATTTTCCTTTCCCCAAATGGAAAAACCTTGTGTATACTCAGTACTGACATATTAACAGTTGAAATCCTTACATTCTACAGTAGCTAGGAGACAGGTAACTGTTACTTTTCTGTGTCTTGTTTAAATCAAAACAAATACTAGTGGAAAGACAAAATAGAAGAGAAACAAAGAAAAAGGGAACTAAAGAAGAGACATTGCTGTATTCAGAGAAAAATATATGCAGTTCTTAAAAATACTGCAGACTAACTGGCCACTGCTGACACCAAACTAAGAGTGAGCAGAAGTTCAGCTCCCTCAGCGGCTTTAACTGAACAGATGACTAAAAGATAAGGCTTGGTTTTTAATTCTACTGTACTTTAATCACCAATTACCTGTAATCACTTTCATGACGAGGTAGGACTTGCATTAGCCATGTCCCACCTGCATGGGACTCCTGCATCATGTAGATATGTAACACTCCAAGTAGTACAGTTATCAAAGGAAAGCAGCAGGCCTTTATCTAGCTCACCAAAACCATAAGAAGTCTAAACACTAAGGAGAACCAAGTAACATCTCCTCTTGTAGGAACGTTTGATAGCTTAAAGCAGTTTACATCTGGAATAGCTAAGAACTTCAGTTTGTTTTAAGTGTTCAAGTACACACAAGTTCTGTGTTAATCTGTATTGCAACATACAACATTAACAAGTTCACCTTACTTCACATTACCTGTACGCAATACCTTCATCCTCTTTAAGCACTCCATAGTCTTTGGCAATGACACGTTTTGTGTCAGAAACCAATGGGATTTTCATAGATCCCAAACCACCTTGTTTCTTGGGAGTGTTGATCCTAGAAAGTAGGAAGTTGAAATATTAATAAAAAAGAGGACAGTTCAAAGCATAAAGTACAACAGAAGCTGATCTTAAGTGTAGTATTGCACTTAGTCTACCATGAAGCAACAAAGGAACTGACCAGTATTCTCCATTCTGTTCAGAAGTACTTGACGCTACCTCTACTTCCTAAGTGCCTTTAGCTCTTCAGTAAATATAGTTTGAATACTCAGGATCCAGTTCCTGTGAGGCCAGGCAGAACATTCCATTTGGTTAAATTAAAAGGCTGATTCTTACCATGCAAGGTGACAGAAGTGAGAGTCAACAGAAGCTCCAATTATTTCACAGTTGATTTTCTTGAATTCATCAGCTCTGTCACTGTATGCAATAATTTCAGTTGGACAGACAAAAGTGAAGTCCAGAGGGTAGAAGAAGAACACAACATATTTTCCTAGAAAAGCAGTGTCACCAGTTAGAAGTCTTTTACCTTAGGTTTTATAGTACTTGTAATATTCAGTATCATTTAACATCATATAACATTTAAGTATCAACAGAAGAGAATGTTTTGCTAGTACTCCAGAGAAAGGAACTTCACTAGTTAGAGGAAAGTTTACTTTCCATTGACAGAAAAAAAACTACAAGGGAAGATTTTGCTGTTCCATGTAGTACACTGGAGATGTTACATCAGTCTCAAACTGAGAGAACAAATAAGCCTGACCCCAGATTACACTTCAGAGGAATTTTAGGCTGATAACCAATAATTATCATAGCCAGAACATTCAGCCATACTGTCAACAGCTTCCCAAGCATACTCCAGCCATCAACTGACAAAAACATCTACTGCAGTCTACCATCAGGTTTTCACTATTACTTTGAAACCAAACCAAATTAGATGCCCTCTGACCCCCACATATGGCCATACTGCATTTATGTAGTTAGAGAGGCACATAAACTTACCTCTATAGTCAGAGAGTTTGATGTCTTTGAATTGCCCATCTGGCATCACAGCTGTGGCAGTGAAGTCAGGGGCTGGTTTTCCAATGAAAGCCTTTCCTGAAGACATCTTGATTTACGCTAGAAAAAAAATTAATAGTACAGCTTAGGTAACAATGTTTGTACCCAAAACTATTTATCCAAAGAACCTCATCCATTTACACTGAGCATCAACAGGGACAGTTCCACCACTTTGTCTTGCAACACAAGGCTTAAGAATAAGATTAGTTTTAAGTTTGTCATCTGAGTAGTCAGGTATCCAAACCAAGCTACTAAGCCTAACACTTTGAGATCTACAGCTCATTAGTCTCCAAATTAAAGGTTATCATTGTCTTTGACTAGTAACAGCTTATTACAGAAAAGAGCTAGCCTTCTTGAGTTTTAGCAATAGTCAGTAAGTCTCCCAGTTCCACTAATTAGATGAGTTAGAGAATCTCTTCCTACCTGTTGATGAGGAGACCCTTGTTCAAGTTTACAAGGGAATTTAATACCTCAAACTTTCTCTTAGTTATTCAATCAGGGTTTTGTTCATCTCCAAGATAACAATGGATATGTTCTCTACATAATTACACTTTGGCCTTGCAAACAAAGCTGCATTGTCTTATTTGCAAACAGAAGACACATGGTATACTTGGGAACCACATTTTATGTTAGCAAGTAAAATCTCACCAAGTCTTAAACCAGTAAGGCCAGGTTGTTCCCCCTGAGTATTTCAGTCTACTGAAAAAGAGTAAGAGAGTACACAAGGACAAGACAGCTTAACTTCTGGCTGCCTGGCCTAACACCAAGTCATTTGCAGCATGTCCTGCAGAGTATTTTTGCACTGTCTGGGAATGCAGAATTTGTGCATCACTTTTTGAATTCCAGTTACTTCCAGGGCATAATTTTTCAGATAGACAGCTTGTGAGCCTTGTTTCTTCAGCTCACTCTTTAGTGATCTCACTGAAGTCATTCTACATACTGTACAGCCACTAGCTGACTTGGAGATAAAAGCCTTTGCAAGGTTAGTATGAGTCTTGTATCACAAAAGAAAGGTAAGATTCAAAGATCTTTATAAATCCTTCCTGCAAGGCACAAAGTCCACTCCAGAACAGGTTGGAAGCCCTTCATTCTTGGCTCCTTCCCCCTTGCCACATACTTTCCGAAGAACTAGTCCAGTAGCCATAAGCAGCATTTACTTTTCAGTAAAGTTTAAACTTACCAGTTTAGAACCTTATAAGTTTTACATTTAAAGGCTCCTCTTACACACCCTGAGAACACAAACAGTAACCTGCAACCTCAGTTCAGTTTGCAGAGTGCCACCTTACTCAGTGTTTCTAACTGCCTCATGCCACAAGCAAGCTCCTCTTCATCCCCTTGGTGGGGGATGGGGACAAATCCAAGGGGTTTGTCTTCAAATGTGGCAGGCTTGGAGGTGACCTTATGAATGCCCAACAGTTCTGGCCACCGTCATTCATAAAATTGTACTGAAACAGTCTAGTAGGATGACACTAATAAACCCACTGAACTCTGTATGTAGCCACGAATACAGATGTAATCCTGGAACTGCAGTTCTGCAAGATGGGACAAGGGACAACCATTGCACAATATTTCTTTGAGATATTGCTAACTAATGAATTTTTTTCTTCCTGAAGAATACCTGTTTTATCTGGAGTGCACAACTCCATTACATTATTTTACATTACTCAAGCTCAAGGTCATCCTTTTACTCAGTAGGATGCCAATCCTGCTATATTTGTTCCACCAACAGGCCCTGGAGTGTATTACTGAGGACTCAGCGTCAAATAAACACTGTCAGGCTGCTCTTTGGCACTTCTCCTTTCTAAAGCAGGGGATTATTGCCCCCTTTTTAGGCAGCTCGAAGGCCTTTAACACCAGGCTAGGAGGCTCAGTCACACTGCACTGCAACCCGCCACCGCAGCACGCATCCCCACCTCCTGCCTGGATTTCAGCCGCAGCGTTTCCTAACCCGCAGCAGCACAGACCACAGCAGCTCCTTTCCTTCGAGGAGAAAAAAGAGAGCAGGCACTGCAAATACAGGGCAGTTTAACGGGGTCAGGGCACCATCCAGGTGCTCACAGCCTCAATTACCTCTGAATTGCAATTACACCGAGCCAGGCCCGCGCTCTAGCTCGGAATCCATCCCTTGAGGACAGCGAGGCCGTTGCACAACGCCCCGGCCTTCCTCCCCGCTCCCCTCAGCGCTGCGGTCAAAGGCTCCGAGCTGCGGTCGGAGGCGAGCGACCCGCCGGGCCGCAACCGGCTGCCAGCACACCGCCCGGCGCCGGAGCGACTCCGGAGCGGGGACGGGAGGCGGAGGCCGAGCCCAGCGCCAGGCGGTGTTAAAGGGGGGCGGGGGGGTGGGGGCGGCGGCGGTCCTCAACATCCCTCTGTTAAAAGGGAGGATGAAAAAAGGGAAGAAAAGGGAGAGAGAAAAGAAAGGGAGAGAAGAAAAAAAGAAAAAGATGAAGAAAGAGACCCCACCTGCGCAGAGGGGAGAACAAAGTCAAATCAAGCAAAAAAAAAAAAAAAATTTGAAAAAAAAAATGTTCAAAAAAAAAAATAACAAATCACGACCATCCCAAACGCAGCCTCCCCCCACCCCCCAGCACTCACCCAAAAAAACCTCCTCAGCTCGACGAGACCCCGACCCCCTCAGGAAGCTGCGACTGCGGCAGCCCCCGCGGCCCCGCCGCTTTATAGCGGCCGCGATCTCGCGAGGAGACGGGCGAGGCCCTCCCGGCCTCCTTCCCGCCCTCCGCCCGGCCTCCCCTCACGGCCTCCGCCCGCCCCTCACGGGCCGCCGGGGCTGGGCGGGCGGCGTGCAAGGGCAGCATGACTCGGCACAACGCTGCCTGGATGGCCGGCACCCCCCCCTCTGGGCTTGATAGGCTTATCTGAGCGGGGACACGGCCCCCGGCTGCTGAAAGGGGAAAAAAATATATATTTGTGAATAAATGGAGGTGGTTGGATAGCGTTCTGGGAGGTGCCGGGGAAATGTTCCATGTGGGGATATTCAGAAGGGGGTTCTGATGGCTCGCTGCATGAAGTGGCTTTTTAATACCTTAGTAGAAGCAAGATGTAATTGTTAGGAGACATCAGAGAAGCAGAGGATGCACTGGGTGTTGAGGAAAAGTGAGATATGGCTGGCATGCCATTCAGGTGAATGCAAGTTCGCCGTTGACTTCAATAAAATCAGACCTTTTCAACAAAGCAACCTGCATTTCCAGTATTGTATAGGTGTGGGGTCAAATCTTTCATCTTCTCCCTCTATTATCAACCGCCTCCTCAACCTCGTTCTAGTTCTCAAGGCTTCCAGTGATACTTCCCTGTTAATGGCAAGACCGATCCAAGTCACACAAGTCAGGAAAAAAGCTGAAAACTCCATTAACTGTAACCTCGAAGCTTCGGGGTTAGGATGGAAACTCTTGGACGATGCTCTTAGTCATTTCAGGGAGTTCTGTGAAGCCTCTCTGAGGGACGTTTAGCCCAAGTGAATTCCCACACGCATCACGTTTGCATCCAAGAGAGCTGAAACAGTCCTCTTACTTTCTGATTGAGGACCAAAACCTGAGTGTACACATAAAAGTTTTATTAAATAATGAATGCTAAAGGCTATAAAGGGCCTGTCAATGACAAAACTGCTTGTTTTAGTCAAAAGTGATAAACTTGTTTACCACCTGATTCGTACTCCTTGTCTGTCTTCCATTTTTCAGTTGTGTTTCTTATACCGGTTAAAACTTGATTATAAATTGTAATGAGGAGAAAACCACAAAGGATTAGCAAACTTTAATTGTTTACAATCTACAACAATGTGCTGTGTTGCTGGGTGACTATACCTGTGTTGTGAATCACCCAAGAGATGACTGGTTTCAATACCAGATGAAGTTACTCCCTTAAATAATAAAAGCAACGTAACATTTATGTGTGTGTGCAGTAATAAATAAATAAAATCACCTTAATTCAAATAATACATCTACTGCTATTTCTGTTATTACAGCATGCTTAATCTTTTAAAGAAAGATGTTTGTTACTTTCTTAACATCAATGTTTTGAGGACAATTGGGGTCTATACATTGAGATGTGTATATACCTTGGTATCAATTCAGGCCATGTACCTGCAAACAGGTTAACCCTTGAAAGGTAAGGCTATCCTAATTAATACCTCTACAAGAATGTAGTCTCCCTGCAACTCTAGCATATTAACCAGTGGACAACACAGTAATAACTTTCTCATGGTTTCAATGCTTGCTATGATCATTTCTCACACTTTGAGATGCATAACATACCCATTTTGCTTAGCTACTGCAATGCAGTTTGTTCCGGGTTTGTGCTTTTAGCATTGCATTTCCATTCATGTGTCCATGGCCTCATTATTTTTTGATTAGTTTCTGACCTAATCTTTCCAAAGATCAGTTTCTGGATGTTCTGGAGAGAGAAACTGTCAGGCCTGCTCCTTGTTCAGTGAGCAGATAGGTTTCTGTGACCGGTTTCGGTATTTATGTACATGATGCTATTTAGAAAAAAAAAAAAAAAAAGAAAAAAAAAAGTAGTTTTTCAAGAAAGAAAGGGCATGTCTACCCAAACAGGTGCTGGAAGGACACCTTGTTTCTCCATGCTCTGCTCTGGATTAGCCCTGATGTTGTGCTCTGCTAAAATAGCTGCTAGACAGGACCAGCCCAGATTAGCACAGAGAGAGCATCAGGAGCCACTTTGCGCCCATCTAGCCAGCTATGGCCACAATCAGAAGTCTATGCATTAGCAAAGCAGAGATGGCTGGCCCTGCAGTGTTGGAGCACTGAAACTACCCAAAGATTTCCAAATCAATAACTGCAACAAATTTTACATTTATCTTTTTGATCACAGTATCTCCCAGACATCTTGGTCAGCAATTGGACCTTGTTGTGCCAAGAACTGTAAAAATAAAGGCATCGGTCCTATTTCAGGACACAACTACATCTGAGTTTCCATCTATTTTGTTGGGGCAGAATTTGAGTGTTCTTTCTTTTTTTTTTTTTTTTTAATATAAGTGTATCCAGGACTTCTGGAACAAGATGAATCTAGCCAGAACAGTAGTGGGAGCTGGGCTTGGGTGGTGGCTGCCCTGGGCATGCCCCCCAAGCAGATAAATGTTGGTTCTGCAGCAGAGAAAATCCCTGAATGCCCCCTAAAGCCAGCACATTAGGACATCATTGTGTATGTTCTGTAGAGCTGATCTCTGCACATGCAGAAAGCCAGCTGAATCCCGAACATACTGAACTTACTGTATACACACGTTGCCATCAGGGACATAGTAAAAGTAAAGTCCTGACCACGTGAGGACATTTCAATATAACATATGCAAAAAGACAACTCAAAAGTCAACAACTGAGGTGTTCCCAGGCCCTGGGGCATTTATGCACAAGCAGCTGGTGCACAGTAGTTTTAATGAAAACAATTACATATAATTTAAATATACAGGGCACATATTTAGTTTTCATTGCTTTGCTCAAGTGAAGACGGTGTTTCTAGGTCAAAATGTCCTGCATAACCTCTTCCTTCTTACACACCTTTTTATGAAGAAACTTCATTACTATATGCCTGGATAATCACTACTTTTTGATGACAAAACATTTCACTCTTCCTTACCTTTTCCCTTTCACTCATCATTACATCATTGGAAGCTAAGGTTTAAGTTTTCATATGAGACATTAATATATAAATCAGGCATTTTCTATTTCATTAAGATTGCTGATTTCCAAAGGGATTTTTGACTGGCAAGGGCTCCAAAAAATAAATCAAACCCAGCAGTTTTTCCTTCTCCTTTATTCTTTCCTCTTTGCAATTTTGTATTTCCTGTCATTTTTATTGCCTTGTCTTTTCCGTGCACTCTCTTTCCACGTTCCTGCATTTTGTCAGAACAGGCTGCAGCACCGAAAAATCTGGTCATGTGAATGCCCAAGAGATTAATTAACCTTTGTGCCTGTAAACCTCCTGAGCAGCTGAAATTGGAACAGCAATGAAAGAGTCTGCGGCAGGATGATCTTTCTGGAAATATAAACAGGAGCCTCTTCAAAGCCTTGTCAGATATGTATTTTGCCTAATTGCTGACACAATTAAAAAAAAAACTGTATTTATATACTTTATAGTTTATAAATGGCAGAAATGTAGGCCTGGAGTTAAAGACAAAGCTGGCTATAGCTTTCTTTAGAAGTGTTTAAGATGAGATATGCAATCCCACCAGCCTTGAGTGTTTGTCTCAGTCACGGGCACAGTTCTGTTACCTCCAAAAGCAGTCCCTGGTTGGGTGCACCCAAGGTAATCCCTGTGCCGCACTCACTGCTTTAATGGCACTTTTGATTTTATTGTGCAGCCTTAGTTTTTATTGTACAGCCAGTGAGGAGGTGCATTCCTGCGCACCTGCACCAGCGGAGACCCAGTCTCCTCAGGAGCCACCACCTCTCCACACACCTTTTGACACAAAAGCTAAGGCTGGACAAGCCTAACTGCACTTCCCCTTGATTCCTGCTATTTAGGGCTGCGAATAAAGCAGAGAAAACGCCGTCTCCCTTCCCACAGGAGCGCAGCTTTCCACGGACAACCCCTGACACGAGCGCGGAAGCCCTGGCAGCCGTGAGGCGAGCCCGCCATTTCCTCGCCCGCTCCCCCGCCCGCCGCGCCGGCCCCCTCAGCGCTCGGCGGGGCCGTGAGGAGCGGCGCCGACCCCGAGCCCTTCCCGCAGGGCACCGGCCACGGCACGGAGCCACCGGAGCCCGCTGCCCGCCTCCGGAAGCGGAAACATCGAGGGACGGAGCCACCGGGGCGAGCAGCAGCGGTTGGAGGCGTGCGGTGAGTGCGGAGCTGCGGGCGGGAGCAGCCGCTGCCTCTGCTCCAGCTTCGATGTACCCGCACGCGTTAATTTAATGCGTGTTTTAGGAGTGCACGGCTCGTTGCTGAGGGGTGAGGGTGGGCTGTGGCTTGGTGGGCAGGTGTGGTGTGTGTGGGTGCTTCTCTGAGCTCTCATGCATCCTCCCAGCGGGCTGCCAACGCTGCCTGTGCCACCCTGAGCTCTGCTCTTCCCTGGGAGCGTGGTGGTCGCAGGGTGCTTTGATGTTAACTTTTCTTCTTGCCCTTCCAAAAAGAGCCTTGCTGCTTTTTAATGAGCAAACTAACAGCTAGTGGGCACCACTTTTCTTACATCTTCCTCCTTAAGGGAAGAATCTGAGTGGAAAGTATTGCTGTGTTTTCTTCCAGTGTCCCTCATTCTCGTGTGTTTCCATTCCAGCAGAGTCTGTCGTTCTGCTCGCTGCGACGTTAATGTACAACAGGATTGTACAAATTAAGGTACTTCTTACCAAACACTAGTTATCAATTAAATGGCATGTACCTTGTCTTCTGGGCCGAAGTGTCGCGTTAAGGTTATTGTGTAACACGGCTGTGTGAAGCATGCGGCTGGCTGGTGGTGTAGGCCAAGGTGAATGAAAAAGCCCTCATTCTTTAGTTGCACCTTGTGATGTAAGAAGATACCTTTATGTAGGCGACTTAGTCCAGGTAAATTGCACCCACTTGCATGTAGCTGGCAAGAAAATTGCTGTGCAAACCTCAGAAGAGAGTGCTGTTGTCAGGACCATATTCTGGGTCATATTCTGTCTTTTTTAGCACCCTACCCCAAAATGGATGTACGCCCACAGTTCAGTTCACTGAAGACTGCCTTCAGCACCAACGTGTGGACTTAGTGTATCTCAGTGCAAATCCAGAATGATTTATTTAACTGCTGTTTTGTACTGGGAGGTGCTGGACCATTGTAATCCCAGCAAGAAAGACGCTCAGAGTCTGTAGAACATCATCTCGAACGTTATTTATTACAGCTAGCCCTATAAAGAAAGAGAATAGTGTAGGTAATCACACATCTCTTCACATGGTGTGGACTCTAACTTGTACAGCATCAAGCAGAGCTCTGTTGCACATGTGGCGTGCTGTGTAGACCCGGCCTGTTAGAAAGGGTTACTCCATTTTGGTCTCTTGAGCTATTATTGGACTCTCTTACAGGAAAACAACTGTATTCATCACTTCTACTGCCAAACAGAGAGGATGCTCACATGAGAACTTCCTGCTCTTTTAGATAAAAGCAAGGACATGCAGGGGGCCTAATCACAGGTACCAAGTGGGAGCTGCCTGCACGCTCACTGCTCTAGTCAGTTAGTTGCGGAGCTTATCCTGCAGCCATGCAATGTGCACATCCCAGGCCTGAAGGCCAAGCAGTATGTGAAGTGCAGCACAGCACCAGCCTGGACTCACATTAACTGTTTTGGGGACCTCCGGCTCGTTGGTGTGTAATGGCCTGGCCAGGAGCACTCCAACTGCTGTGTTAACGTCTCTATGTAAAACAAGTGTGCTGTCTCGTGTAAATCTACAAAAATATGACGTGAGAAATTGAAAATCTTAAACTTTCTGTGTGAGCACATCCATCAGTAGGCACCTATTTATAGGAGGAAAATGATAACAATGTTGTGAAGAAAGTACAACTGTTCTGGGACAGTATGCTGCCTGAAGGCTCTACTTTGAAAATGTACATTCCTCCTACATATTCAGCCATTTAACCAACATTGCATGCTTCCACTCTTGTTCGTGTGTGTGTGCTTTTTTCTTTCTTTTTAAAAATAACTTATGAGTTTGGACATAGCTTGGAAAGTAACTTCCTCATCTTTTGCTGAAATCAGCTAGCTGGCTTTGGAGCTCATCCTGAACGTGGTTTGTTTTTAATAGTTTGACCAGGAAGATAGATTGTGAGGATGTTGGGACACACTGTAAAACTTTCCTTTATTTATTTATTTTTTCTGGCAAACCTTCCTTTGCTACTGTGAGCAGACTACTGTTTGCAGCAGCGGTAAAGCCAGCAACAGGTAACAGAAGATCCTGCTGGACCTTTGTTCAGTTGGATTTTGCATGGAAAACGCGTGTATATCATAGCATTAATTATAAGACAGGAGCCCAGGCTTAAAGTGATGGCTGCATAATAGTTCTTGCATTCTTCCTTTAGTAACAGAAGAATGCTGCTATTCTGTGAGTTTGTGCAAGATCAGGTGTATTACACCTTCTATGATAGCAATGTTAGTTATTATGTTGTCCGTACCTTTTTTTTGCACTTTTTGCACACGGTTATTTATCGTACTGTATCAGAATGATTTAAAATATATATATATTTAACGGTTTTATGTGATCTGTATTATGAGGTATACTTTATAGTGTCCACCTTTATAAGTTGTCCATTTTGTTCTTTCCTTTACCCCCCACTTACAGCAGTGTTGTTTTTTTTTTTTTTTTTTAAAAAAAAGATTGTCTCATTGGGCAGCATTTGCCCTTTGATATATATAGTAATGAATAAAGAAATGTACTAGTTGCAAAGGAAGACAGAAAAGTCCTTAGTTTTCTTCACAGCGTCACACTGAGTTAGCCTCAATAATGAGCTGTAGTTAAACTCTCAGTTTGTGAATATTGGAGTTCAAGGGTGACAAAACACATATCACACAGAGGTGGAACTGATCCTTCAGAGGTAAAGTTCTTTAGAGCATTATTTTCTGTCTTCTGTGTCTCTGGGCTGCCTTTATTAATGCCTTTGCTGTTTACTCCTAATCTAAAGTCTGCCTGTATCACATCTTCAAACCTCAATCTGCAGCAGCTGTTTTTGATGAAAATGTGTTTATCCCCACCTGCAGCAGTAATTAGAGCATTGGTTCCTAAGCCAGCTAGTAGGAAGTCAGTAAAAGAGGAAGAGCTAATGCAGAAGTCCGAAGGACTTGCTTCTTTCCATTTCATCAATGCTTACGGCTGATTTGAAGGGGGTTAAAAAAAAAAAAAAAAAAAGTTTTCACCTGAGCTGCTGTATTAACTGTATGTTATTGGAGGCTGCTTCTTTTTGTACTTCTCAACTGTGCAAAATCTTAAACCTATGCATTGTGAAGGAGAAGAGAATAAGAAGGAAGAGGAAGAAAAAGAGCTCCTTTTTCTAGTATCTTCTGTAGCTGTAAAGCTATAAATCTGCTTCATACCACTAAAAGTTGCAAAGACCTTGCTTCAGCTTTATTCCAGCATAACAACAAAAGTATTGTCATTAACTTTATGGTATTATTTATCTATTTTTGCATTAAAAAGTTTGTTTTTCTTTTTTATTTTTTTCCCCAATCTATGGAATTGTTGCAGAAACTCTGCTTTTTTTTTTTTCAGGCAAAAATGTCTGCAGCATGTGACTTTCTTACGCTCTGCACTGGGCAGAAGATGCCCCTCATAGGACTGGGAACCTGGAAAAGTGAACCTGGCCAGGTAAGTAAGGAGCAAGCTATCCTTCCATCTTCTGTGCTCTCACCTTGCATTTGCATTTTGTAAGCCTTTTCTGAAGATCCTTGATCTAAGACTTGGCTGGATCCACTTGCATGGATTTGGGCTTAGGTCCACAGAAGCGTGACTGAGGCTTAAGACAAAAGCAGCAGCAGCCACAGATCACCTAGGACTCATTAATCCAGGCCTCAGGCAATGGTGCTCTGGGAGAGGAATCCATAAAGACACCAATTAGTGAGGTGAAGAGCTCAGACAGTGAAAATGGTGTTATTATTTTGCACATGACTTCCACTGGGTAATCCCCAGGCTGCCAGTCTGACCAGGCATCTTTCTGGTTTGAGTTGATGACTTGGCTGTAAGGATTATTTTGGGAGGCAAGAGCTCTAGTTGTAATAAGTCCCGTTCCTCTGGTTGGCCTGTGTTTAGCAGAGAAACTAAGAACTTGAGTTACCTTTCTTTTAGACTGAAATGCCTGATGTGTCATTGGAGATTCACTCAGATTCTAAATGTAATGCATTGGTAAATGCCAGACTAGGAAACAATTCTGCATTTTACTACAGACTGTGGGAATATTTGCATACTATGGACTGTGCCTCCTAACACTTTCCCCCTTGTCTATCTTTTCCTTTCCTTTTTGTTTCGTTAAAAGATAAATTCCTGAGGGCAGAGATTGCCTTTCACAGCAGGTATATGCATTGACCAGCAGGAATATCCTCTTTTTGGTGGAATTCTTAATTGGTATTCTTGTTTTAATGCCTTTTGGACTTTGTGTACTGCTGCACGTCAGTAAGTGTATATCTTGCTGCTATTCTGGCATTAGCTTCATGATAGTTATGGGAGTAAGTCAGATGAAATTGTGCTTGTGACTGAGAGGGGAAGTTTAAAGAAACCCTCTTGAGATGACGCTGTTTTTTCTTGTCAGATGGAAGAAAAGGTAGGAAATAAGCTATGCAAATAAAATGTATTCATTGTTATCTTCTTGTTAGGCTTCCTTGTTGTCAGGACAGTAGATGTGTTGGGAACAGAAGCTATACTAATGTGGGAAGCTAAGCTGGTATGAGAGCTCAGTCAACCTCATAACTGAGGACAAGGGTGAATGTTTTGCTCTGTCAGTTGAAACATCATCTGCCTGCTGAATTAGTTTATTAATATGCGGGAACATAATGCATGAATTTCTGCAGACCCAAGGCAGTTTAATGTACGTTGTACTAAAATGCTTGAAACGAACAAACAAAATATCAATGCATTGTTTATTTTGTGCGTTAGCCGTCCTGAGGAAAGTGCAGTTTTGTAACCTGGAAACCTATTTCAGATAGATTTTGCCATTGTCAGTAGCACTTCCAGCAGATGAACCCAGCATGGATCTGTAACTTCAGGTCTAGGTGGGGTCCCACAGAAGTCAAGCTCGGCAGAACAATTACTTCCTTTAAAGACAATGTTCCTTGAGTGTTTTGAAGACCTGATCTTGAAAAACAGCCAGCTTTACAGAAATTGCTGCTATTCCTATGGAATAAATAAATTCCTATTTATCACTCTTCAAAATTGGTTGCATCTTTTGTATTTTTTAATGGATATTTATCAGATTCAGAGGCATAGTAGCACTTTGGCAGAGCATCCAAGTAATTTACCCTTAAAAGGGCATAATGTTGTTCACGGAGAATAGCTGTAATTATGAATTAAAAGCCAGGGGCTAAAGACCTAGACAAGTGGAATAATAATTATTGAGCATGTAGCTGCTTCCCAAATACGGGCTATCTATCAAAAGCCCTTCCGTACAAGGGCTACATTAGAAGCAAGAGTAGAAGCAGATTGCTTTTAAATAATTTCAGGTAAATGCTTTGCAAGTTGTAGTTATTGTAGTCAAGCTGTTCTTCAGTCTTGACCTTACTCTGAATAATTTCTTTATTATTGCCATTATTATTTCCGATCCTAAACAAGCCTCTGACTTGTAGCCAGATCTCAGCAGGCCAGTACAAAGGTGCCATTGCAGCTCTAGTTTCGTGGGAGGTAAGGACAGAGGAAAAAAATACTGAATCCGAACCCACGTTAGAAGGTAATTTAGGATAACGTGATGTTTTCTGCCTTACATGATCAAATGCTAGAAGATAAATTCGGTTTGCATATTACCATAGGAACATGATGGAGGGCTATTGAGTGGGAGTGAGTGCAGTACAGAAGCTCATGAGCTGGTAGCATGAATGGGTTCAAAGACAAAAGTCCATTCAGACAACAGCATCAAGAGTATCAGCATGGGCTTTTAGTGCTGGAGCTGTGATCCTTTAATGCTTTGTTCTCTTCCCTCAAGTGCGTCATGCTTTCAAACTGGAGGACTGATCCCCTTCAGATGAAACATTCAGGAAAGATGGAAAAGGAAATATGTGCCTCAGAAAACCAATCGGACTGTGTGCCTTGTGTTAGGACTGCATAGGACTCCTATGGAGGAGACTAAGTCATGAAAACTTAGCCAGGATTCTCTGGATTGTCCAACAATGTGAACAAAAATTCACTTTTACTGGCCTATATTATGGGAAGAGCTTGAATTAAATGTCTGAAGGATAGGAGGCAAGGCTTCTTGTTTTAGGAACATTAACTGCAAGTTACCGTTTATATGGTGGTCTGAGTTCCTTCCTCTACAGCAAACTATTTTAGTGCATTATATAGGAGCTGTGATACAGCAACGCGTGTTCTGGTCATACTGTATTTCCTGAGACTTCACTATAATGGAGAGTAAGGCTTCAGCTGCAGTTCTATCTGTTTTGGGGCAAACCATTTCAAAAAAAAAAAAGCATGAACTGATGAGACAGCAGCAACAATGATGCAAGTTCTGGTAAAGATGACTTGTGGTGAAAGATGGAAGCATCTCCGTTAACCCAGCAGGCAGCTCAGCACCACACAGCTGTTTGCTCACTCACCCCACCCAGTGGGATGGGGGAGAAAATCAGGGAGGGGAAAAAAAGGTAAAACTCCTAGGTTGAGATAAAGACGACATCTTCCCTTCCTTTTCTTTCCTGCTAAACTAATAATAATAATTGTTTTTTTTGTGTGTATATATATATATACACACAATTACTCACCACCAGCTGACTGATGCCCAGGCAGTCCCTAAGCAGAAGTTGCCTCCATCCCCAGCCAACCCTCCCCATTTTCACTGTTCATTATGACCCACACACACTATGGGACATCCCCCTGGCCAGCCAGTGCCAGCTGTCCTGGCTGTGTGCCCCCCCAGCCCCTCGCTGGCAGGGCGCTGTGAGAAGCTGGGAAGGCCTTGGCTCTGTGCAAGCACTGCTCTGCAACGACTGAAACATCAGTGTGGTATCAGCATTATTTTTCTCCTAAATTCAAAACACAGCAACACAGCACGTACCAGCCACTGTGAAGAAAATTAACTCTGTCCCAGCCAAAACCAGGAAGGGTGTGCTGATAAAAACCCTGCTGTGTAAAAACCCTTTGAAAAGGGTTTTTGAATTTCATGTCGATGAGGAATAGGATGTGGTATCAGGGCCTCACATCTTGGTTAGACTTCTTAAAGGCTTTGCACATAAAGGTATCTAAGCATTGGGGTAGACTGCCTGTTATTTGTAGAAAAGATTTTTGACAAATGTGTGTGGGAGTGGTTTAGACTTAGTTGGTATTGCTATGGGACATGAGAATAGACTAAATAATTTCTGAAGATTCTTTCAGACCTACTTTCTTGAATTATATGATGCTAGGTTAATTATTTAAGTTGTCTGATTCAACTTGACCAATGGAAAATTAACTCAGTAATTGCTCCTTCCACAGCAGCATTGACAGGCCAAACAAAAGAATATATGGAAAATTTGAAGGATCCCTTGGCAGTTGTTACTATATAACACCAAATATTCCAAGGCATTCGAATCTCCAACAGCTTGTGTTGAGTCTTCCCTCCTCACCCCAGAAAATGCATGTACCTGTCTGAACGTAATGTCAAAAATACAACTCTCATTTGAAGCAAAGTACCCTAACAGGCAGATGTAAATATAAAGAGTTTTTTTTTTTTTGCCTCCAATAAATTCTTATTTGCACATTTTGCTCTTGGTTATTTGCATTTTGCATGGAACAGGGGTCTCTCAGTTCAAATTGGAATGTCTTAGGAGGCTGAGAGCAGTTTACACAGTAAAAATTTTGCCTGAATCTGAACCTTGTTTAAATGATCAGTCCTGGTTTTTCAGTGCTAGAAATATATGTAAGCACCCTGCTAAACAAATACGGACTCTTATTTTATCACTTTGTAGAAATGTGTTTGGAGTGCCTTATCCCTATTTTTCTGCAAGTGGTGCTTACTTCCATTTTATGGCAATTTTTGTGCGTGTTTGGATTAGAAAAAACACCACAAAACTGATAGAGGAAATGGGAGATTAGGTCAGACAAACACCATGCTTGTTTTCCTTTCTTCTGCTGTGCTTTAAAAATAAAGGAGAACGTGCTTCTGCTCCTCAACTGCCACCTTTTTGGAGGGTGGATATTCAGCCTTAAAAACGTTTAATATGTCTCAAGTGATTCCAAACTCACTATGACCTTGACTTCATAGCGACCTTCTGAGGAATGTCTTCTGTCAAAGTGAAAGGAGGACTGTAAATACCATCCTGCTGTTGAAAGGAAGACCTTATTTCACTGTTGTAATAGAAGTGCTTTGTCATTCTGGCTAAGGGAAACTGGTCTGAGTTCCAGTTTTCCTTTCAAAACGCCAAAGAATGCAGTCAGAATATTCTGTGTCTGCTTTTGCTGTGGCTCTTGACAGGAAGAACAAATGAAATTCAGCAGCAGAAGAGACATCTCTTTCACTTTTGATTCCCTCTTTTTCTGTCGCATCTGAAAGCAAGACTGTACATGTCTTTAATTGGTGTTAATCATTTTGTCAGCTTTCAAATTGAAAATGCTGGTACTTAAGTTGAAAGAAATCAATCACTCTCTGGCCTTTGTTGACATGTTTTTAATCTCTTAACAAGAGAGACATAATCCCCAAATAGATTAGGGCTTTATTGCATCAAACCTCAGACAAGGAGTAACTTAATCTCCTGAGGTCTTGTGAGACAAGTCAGTGAAGAGCAACGTATAGAAATCACTGCACAGAGATGTGCTCTGACTGTAGCACTTAAGAGATGGACAGAGACTGTGCCCACTGACCACTGGAAGTTAAATGAAACGGATTTTACTTGATGCCCAACCACCTAATGGAAGGTGGTGATGCTGAAGTCTGGCAATTTCTTTGTTCTTAGAGTCAGTTACGCTAATCTTTATTCAAAAGCCACTTAAGAATTCTGGAAGAGACACCATTCTGTGTTTCCCTCGTTGGTTTCTAGACTTGCCCCATGTCTAATGGCAGTATGTAGCTGTATGTGCTGTGTGTCTGCTTCAGTAGAGTTTTCAAAATCAGAAACAGATGCAAAGTATAGTGCCTTGGTTCCCAGCCGTTCTGGCTTGTGTAACAGTATGGAGCGAGGGATGTTTGCTGTTGGTGGTGCCTCCTTTGTCAGAAATGTGGGAAGCAAAATGTGAATTTGTGAGCATCATCAGGAGATCCCCAGCAGGCTGTGGGTTAATAATCACCAGTGGAATGACTTTCTTGTCACTATACCGCTGCTGTTGTGCAATCAGGGAGAATGAGACGTGAAGGAAAAATGTGCCATAAAGTATCCTTATCATAAAAATGTAACATGAACAGTTGAACCAAACGTGAACTCTGGCAAGTATGGCATTAGAAACTTGGCTTTTGTTTTACTGGGGGAGAGATTGTGTCTTCCAGGCTTGGCTAACATTGATTGATTGGACAGTTCCATTAAATTTGTCTCCCTAAAGCATGATTTATTTCTTACAGCTCATCTTATATTTAAGAAAAGCACAGCAATTGTAGTTAAAAAGGAATTTCCATTCTGTGTAGTGAGTTCTTGCATATTTGGCCAGCGTGCAGGGTCTGTTGTCATGTTACCCTTGGAGTATCTGCTAGCACTTAGCTCTTTGCTCTTGAAGACCGTGCAACAAAGGACTGTTTTCTACTCTTCTTGGGTATCCTGACCTTATCTAAGTCTGTACTTCGGCAGTGTTCCTCATTAAGCACGCAGCAATTTTCTCAGTTGTCTCCACTGATTTCATTGTGTAATCTATTTCTGACTACAGGTGAAAGAAGCAGTGAAATATGCCCTAAGTGTGGGTTATCGCCACGTGGATTGTGCAGCAGTTTACAGCAACGAAGCTGAGATTGGTGAGGCTTTCCAGGAAAGTGTTGGACCCAACAAGGTAAAAACACAAGAACTGCCATGCGAACTGTATCTTGCAGCAGAATTTACAACTGTGACCTGAAAGTGGGCTGTAAATTAACATATGTGGTTTTTCCTTCTATCTATCCCAGCTGTTTGCTATTAATCAGGACCAGGCATGAAAGAGGGCTTTCTCTCCTCTGGAACCATCCTGACTGTCAGGAGGAGAAAAGATTGTCTGGAACACTTGTGTGGAAGCTACAGAAAATGCTTTTTTTTTTTTTTTTTTTCTTTTAATTCCTTCTTAAACATCCCCCAGCCAATATCCCACTTTGGATCTTCAAAAGTTAGAGGTTGCTAGAGCCGCTAGTTAAAATGGAAAATATATTCCATGATTTATATAAAAAAGCTACTCTAGTTTGCAATCTAGAATGGTCTGCAGTGTTGGGTACCCACAACAAAATCAGCAACTGTATATTTTTTTCAGTGATAGATCAGATGTATGAGTGAGTGAATAAATGTATATTATTTTTTTAAACAGTGATTGAATTTGAAGGTTTGGTAACTGTGACTATAGCGTTTGCAAGGCCTTAATGTAACATAACAGACATTCCTGTGGATGACCTCAGGTGTAATCTTAAATTCATCCCCTTGTTCTTGTTGGCCCAAGGGGCCAGAAGAATTATGTGTATGGCCTCTGAGCCCCTGGAAAGAAAGATCACATGTTCCTGCTTTTCTGCTCTCCTCCCCTTTGCTGTAGGGTGATCTCTTTGTTATGTGATTAGCTCCAGAGAGGCTGTTTTCAGCTCGCCCCAGGGATTCTCTCACACTGCTTAGCTACTGGCAACTAATATGGGGAAGCATAGGACTATTTTTATTCAGCTTGTGTTGGCTAACTTAAAACAAGATTTTTTAGAACATTTTTCTCTTTGAACACAACAGCTAGTATGTGAAACACAAATAACTGAATGGCTGGAGAAATTAATCATTCCAGCTAGTAGACTTGAGTGAAATTTGGTACTGCATAGTCAATGAAAATTGCCTTCTGATGATGTTCTGTGCTTCAGCATGCCAAGTATGATCTCTTTCTGGGTCTTACCCTTCCAATACATGATGCTCAATTCTTAATGCATTCCTCCCAGAACTTAGATATTCAAGTGCAGAGGTTTGGTGAAGCTTCTTTGGTTTATTTTCCTGCATTCTTTCTATGAGAAACAGTCTTAGTTTATAACATGTGATGAGTGTAGTAAGTTAGCTGGTTGTACCTTGACAGAAATTGCAAAAGTAATAATTTATTTGGCCCTATTACACTTAGAAGCGGCTTTAATCTTGGCGTTAGAGTTTGGAAAAGTGGTGGGTTTTGGTTTTTGCTTATTATTTTTTTATTCCCCAAAGTTTCTAGGGACTTGCTAAGTTTTTGGTGTGCTTTAGGAGGGGTCAGTGCAAGTGTATATTTCTCTTGCAGTTCTCCATCCAGCACATTTTTGAAAGGTTTAATTTGTAGGTTCCATGTGTTAACTTTTTTAAAAAAACCTTGAATTTTCTTTGTTTTAAAGCTAGGTGGGGAATTGCAGCAGTTTTATTTCTGAACTTGGTCCAGTAAATTGTGCTCTCCTTCCTTTCTTAAAGGTTGTTAAAAGGGAGGACCTGTTTGTAACATCAAAGCTCTGGAACACCAAGCACCACCCAGAAGATGTAGAGCCAGCATTAAGAAAAACACTTGGAGATTTGAAACTGGATTACTTGGACCTGTACCTCATGCACTGGCCTCATGCCTTTGAGTAAGTGCTATATGGAAAGGGCACAGAATGCAGAAACCCCGGTTTTACGTCAGTGGCTGGTTCTGTGTCCTGAGGAGCTTCTTTTTGAGCTGTGAATTTCTTTCTGTGTAGACTGCCTGCAAGATATTTTTAAGGGTGATTTATAGTGTAGTCCTACAGGCTATGCTATAGACACTTCTCTACTTGCAACCTGTACATCCATTTGTATGTGGTGGATACATTCACAGACACAGATGTTCCCATTTAATTCTTTTTTGAATTGGCTCAGAATTTGTTTAGATTCGTAGCAGATCTGGAAACAGTAGAGGAGACAATTTCTGGTACTATACAGAGATTATAAATAGAAAAGGGATAATTGCTGTTATTATTTAGAAGTCATGAGGCTGCAAAAATGGGTATGAAGTCTTAATTTAAAATCCTTAGGTAGCTGCTAATTTTTTTAATAGTGAAAACAATTTGGTAATGAAATTAGGATCACTAAATGCATGACAATTTGGCATGGGTGCCAAAGTTAGGTAACTGAAAGTAGTCTGACTGGGAGAAAGTAAACAAGCTTTATTGAGTGAGTTTCTCTACTGAGGCTTGTCACCATATAGTAGCTGAAAACTTGTCTTGCTGTGAGGTAAAATCTTTGTCAAGTTCAATATGCATCAGAAGCTTAAATGTAGTTTAGTCTATTCACCTCAGCACTGGGAAAATGTGCTGTTATTCTTCATTCTGCCACAGAAGTACTTGGTAATCTTGGAGAAATCCTGTTGTTACTTTGTGCCTTGATAAGTTGTACTTATCTGTAAAATGAAAATCAAGTGCTTCATAAAAAAGATAACACTTTTCACTAATAGTTATAAGCTGCTGGAGTGGTCAAGCGCGTACAGTATTACATCAGTGTCTGTATGAAAAGGAAATGATGATGATCTCATGACACTTCAGTTGCAGTAATTCTAAGATTTGAGGAAATATGGGAAGAGAGAATTCTCCAGTTAAATGCTAGATTTATTTATCCTACCTCCCTATCAGAGGTGGGGTTACATAGTTTATCGTAGCTGTGGAAGTTCTTTTTCCTGCTTAAGCAATCAGCAAAAAGAGGAGGAAAAAAAAATCTCCTGACCAGCTGTTTGCATGGACACTTCACTAAACAGGGGAAAACCCATCAGATTCAGAGGGGCTTCAGCCCATTCTACAAATGAGAACACTTTTTCCCTGCTAGTCATCTGAACTGAATTTTGCAAAGCATACGACACTGGTATGAAAGTCAGTCAAATTCTGTGTCCCTCAATGTAACAGAATGAGGAAGTGTTTTCAGCTAGGGCCAGTTTGGAGGAAGAACTTCTGTTAAAAATCCCCCCTGTTTTGAAATAGATTTGCTTTTCAGTTGGTTCAGGGTGGGGGGGAAACACAACATTTAAACATTGCTTTGATAATAAAAAGGAACACAAACAATGATGTATATTTAGTTATGATTAATATTATTTAAACTGCTCATTGTTGTGGAAAATGTTGACAAAACTGAAGTTACAATCTCCATGCTTTCTCACTGGAAACAGTTCACTCCTAGTGTTCTATCAGCTCTACTTTAACTGTTCTAGTGCCTGATTACCCACAGTGCCTGCAGTGTTTTGGGAAGCTAATCAGAAGAATGTTATTTAAATAGAAATTAAATTAGATTTCCAGATGAAAAGCACAGTGACCCTAAGTCTTGTATATTAAGCGAGGGATTAATTTTCTGCTCTTGACACATGAGGCTGCTTTTCAGAGTTGGGAGCTCACTCATAACATTTTTGAAGTTATTGATAGATCTAGGACCAAAAATGATGTGCACAAGAGCTATGTCCCCAGCTGCTGTTATCTTGCACAGCATTTACTGCTTAGTTAGAGCAATGTCAGCCAGTCTCAGAGATCTGGGTTAGCAATGTCCCACAGTGGTTACGAAGCAGCACTCTTCCAGTGAGATTGCTGGGACCCCTCCAAGCGTGGACTGCTTGGAGACTGCTCGTAGCCCTTGGGTAGTGTGGTGGTGCCACCTGACATAACCAGGTTCTTCCTCTGTGTGGTTTTGGTTGGTTTCTTTTGTTTGTATTTTATTTTATTTTTAAATGGGTTGGTATGACTAACTGGAAACACACCCAACCTACAAGCAACATGTGCATGTTTAGACTTCTCTGAGAATCTCTGCTTGCACCCGGTGCTGACTCTGCTAGAGAATTCAAAGAGTGGGAAACCCAGACTACTTTGAATGCAGTGCCTGCTAGATAGCTCTTAAACCAAGGTCCCGTTGGTAAAGGCTCCAAACAGACCATCAGTCCTCCCTCAGAAACAAATTGAAAAACCAAAGCTGCCTTCTGAGTTGCTGTTCTCTAAATCAACTGTTTGCTAGGATCAAAGTGCTGTTGTTGTATATACAATGGGTGATCAGCTTTAGTTAGTTGCAGTAGGTAAGTAGCATGTTATAGGTAGGTATAGCCCTATAGGCAAGTAAGTTCCAGGCACTATTTAACAAGTTTACATAGGAAAGACTGTGTGTAAAATAATTTCTTGTAGCCTAAGTCTTCATAATAGAATTCAACAGGGAAATTTGCTCGGTTTGTTCTCTAGCTTACAAACTATGCATAAGCTTTTAAGAATACTTCACTAAAATAAACTTTCTTCGAAGAACTACTGTAATAGAAATCACATGGCATATATACTTACACTTTGCCTTTCTTTGATGCTGTAGACGAGGGGACAATCTCTTCCCAAAGAATCCTGATGGAACAGTGCGGTATGATTACACCGATTACAAGGATACCTGGAAGGCTATGGAGAAGCTGGTGGAAAAAGGTCTTGCAAAAGCCATTGGGCTGTCAAACTTTAACAGTCGTCAGATTGATGATATATTAAGTGTGGCTACTGTCAAACCAGCTGTGCTCCAGGTAAGATGAATAAAGGAGAGGAGGAGGAATCCTCTTCCTGTTTGTCCATGGGAGTGAAGAATGTGCAAACCAATGCTACATGTTAAGCACAAGGAGTGCAGCTTCTGCTGTACAGAGAGAAGTATAGCTCCATCTATAGGAGTAGGTATACAGGATGTCTTCCCGGACAGATGAATTCAGTGGGGAATTCTATATCCATGTTTTGCAGCCCCTTACACCTAGTCAATGCTTCTCTGTAAGAGTTTGTCTTCCCTGAGAAGAACAATTTAGTTTACAAGGAAAAAAAAAGACATCAAGAGGGACTATCTTAAATCCTTCCTATAAAGAGCTTCCTTGCTTGTTGGATGATTTGTTGGACACATGGAGAAAATCCAACACTCTAAACTTAAGCAAACTGTTTTACATAATTTTAGCCTACCAGCCAGTTTTTCATTCTCCTGGTAATACGCTATAGCTTCATACAGTTTTCCAAAAACTGGAATGACCTCTCTTGAAATGCTTGATACTGCCTTTTTTATTATTATGCTTTTGACCTCCTGTTTGTTTAGAGTTTTGTGCTTGATAATTTTTTCTCCGGCCATTCATTGCGGGTCATTTTAACAGGTAGAATGTCATCCATACCTAGCTCAGAATGAGCTGATAGCTCACTGCCAGAAAAAAGGACTGGTCGTTACTGCCTACAGTCCCCTGGGTTCTCCAGATCGCATGTGGAAACACCCAGATGAGCCTGTGCTTCTAGAGGAACCTGGGATCAAAAAACTGGCAGAAAAATACAGCAAGTCACCTGCCCAGATCATCCTCAGGTACAGAACAATTGAGGGAGGTGGCATTCGGGACCTGGCCTTAAATAAAGCAAAACACACAAGTTTGAAGGGATTTACTTGGGGCGTGTGTTTTTTCCCCACATCAATGGGGATTCTTGTGCTGCCAGCACAGAAAGTTTTTCTCTTCCCTTTCAACAGATGGCAAGTGCAGCGTAAAGTGGTTACCATTCCCAAGAGCGTCACTCCTGCTCGCATTCTGCAGAATGTCCAGGTAAGTTTAGATGGAGGACAGGAGTTGCAGCAATATCCTTTCACGTGAGCAATATGCCATCCCACTACAACGATCTGAGGCGCTTGGTTCATGCTTATTTGCCAACGTATGCATGTGCTCAGAAAGGAAAGAAACGATTTTTTAGAAAACAAAAGAGTTTCTGGCAACTGTGTGCACATGCATGGCCTTGTTAGCAAAAGGGAAAAAATGTCCTTTATAGGAGTTTAAGTGAAAAGGAGTTTATATGAAAAATCTTTACTGAAATTTAATAGAAAATTTATTGAACAAGTGAGTCTTTTAATGATATTTAATGATTCTTATTTATGAATAACAGATTCAGGAAAGAATGATTGCTCTCCTGTTGTTTTGTCTTGTAAGTGAGGCCTGGTAACTGTTTCTGCAGCAAACTGCCATCCTAATGATGCTGAAGGATTACTGTGATTTGCACCTGCCCTAAAGTAAAGGCAGTTATCCTCACAAATTATTTGAAAACTGACTTGAAATAATTTTGAGTCTCTGAATCACCTTTCAGACTTTTTTTTTCCCCAAGCAGAATCAGTGAAGACTTAGAATTGGCAATTGTATGAACACCTCAGGCTTTAAGCCTTTGTGTCAGTGTTTCCTGTAAAATGGGTTTAATTGCAACTTCATATTTATAAACAGAAGACAAACTAATGCTGTTGCAAGTCAAGATTTTTACAGATGCCTAACTTCCATTGTTCAGAGTTGTATGGAAATCCCCGCTGAGGCTGGGACTTACCAAATTGAAGATTACAAAGATTTTTAAAATACTGCAACTAGCAATACATTTATTTTTATTTGGGTTTTAACACTAGGATCCAGCAATTCTAATATGGCACACAGACTTTCTTGTTTTAAAAACATCTCCAAGAGATGTTTGACTTATAAAGGAAATAAAGCGAAGAGGCAGAATTCGACAGAATTAAATAATAAATAATAATAATAAAAAAACCACAACTATGGTTATTAAACCAAGGCTCTTGCTTTTGTTCCTAGGTGTTTGATTTCAGCCTCACAGAGGAGGAGATGAGCCACATTGGAAGCCTGAACAAAAACTGGCGTTACATTGTGCCAATGATTACGGTAAATTTCTCATATTTCTAATAGTTCTGATTGTGTGAATGTGACCACATCTTGGGGTTTCTGTGGTTTTCATTTTCTCTTGCTGTCCCTGTCAGAACTACTTATGAGTAAGAGAGCTACAACTTTTCAGGGTGTCTAAGTTGAAAGAATTTTTCAAAAGTTGGATACAGGTAGCTTTTTGAAATCTCTTTTCTTCTGTTGATTCTCATGGGTCCTCATTATGGACCTGCCCATGGGCCTTTAACCAGAGTCCCTCCCTGCGTCCAACCTCATCAAACTCCTGCTGATCTGTTCCTCTTGAGTACAAGCAGGCTAAGGTCTTTGCTATTTCTCTTCAGAAGTTCTCCTTATTCCACCTGTTCCCATCTGCTTTTTTACCATAAACCTCTAGGTTCACAGAAAACTCAAGGTGCTATTAGCTCTCTGCTTCTGTCAGAAGCCATGCGAGGGAATTTGCCCACTTCATTCCACCAGACACGCCCTTTCAGCATCTGTTGTAACAGTTTTCCTCCACTGTAAGGAGTTGAATTCAGATTTTGTTATTTTTCTTTGCTAATCCCTTAGCTGCAGCATCTTATAGAATCATCAGTTTCCTCTGTCGCATGAACCCATACCTTGTGTGCTATTAGATGCCAGTCTGTTTTCAGAGAAACTCATGCCTCAAAGGTTGTCATTTTAGGCTTTTTCTTTCATTTTATTAAAGAACCTAATCTTATTCCTTTCTCCTCATTTGAAGGAAAATAAAAAAGCCTTATGTCTCCTATCGTTCCAGCGTTTCTCATTTCTTATATATCTATTTTCCTGCTTCTGTCTGTACAACAGAGAGCTGTTGACATTCCCTGGTGGGTCACTTACCAAAATATTGTGACTGTACTAGAATGCATTTGAAGCGATTTGTCCCTTCTCTATCATACAGCATAGTGTGTGGTACAGGTCTCTGCAAATTTGGAATTTGCCTCTCCAGCAGTTTGCCTGTGAATTCTTCATTACCCAGTGCTACTGGTTAAGAATTCTTTGGAGAAAGCATTTCTGCAGGATTTGTTGTTGAGGTTTCTTGAGTACTTGAGAGCAGATCAGTTATCTAACAATTTGAAAAGAGAAATTGTGAGCCTGTGTGAACCATTGTTTTGTATCAAGGGGAGGTAGATACTTCTTACAGCCTTCTCTGTTTCCAGTGCTGGGTCTTGTGAAAGCTTCAAGGCCCTGCTTTTAACTGTAGGGTTGCTTCAGTGTGTGCGTAAATATAACCCCTACATCCCTGCAATCAAAATTATCTCTTTGCTTATGCATCAGGAGTCTGTGCTTCAAACCGCCAGTTTGGCTGCTCTTGCATGTGAACGTGGTAGTGACAAGCACACCTGCTGCTGACTGTTTCAAGTGTTTTGCTACTTGTGCTGCAAACAAAGTTGTTTTGGTAGTGAAGCTGCAAAATACATTTAGAATGAAGCCAGGCTTGGGCTATCCAGGGATAATTCATGCACTTTTGATACCTGGGAGATGTGTTCTGATCAATGACTCACAAAGAAATGAAATAGAGTTCAAAGCACTAGCCTGTCCAACTAGAAAAAGGTGTGAATGTGATGCAGCTGGGCTTCAAAGATATTGCCATATTGTCAGATAACAAGGCAGGAAGAAGCAAGATGAGGAGAATTAAAATGCGACTGTAGCTGTAATATCTCTGCGGAACCTTTTGTCTCCTGCCCGTCCCTTCTGGGCTTATCAGAAAGAATTTTCATCATCTGTAAATTAAAATTCCTGTCTAACCTTTCATGCCTATCTCCTCTATGAATCTAATTTATAGTGTCTGGATTTCAAAGTGTGATGTGGCAGCACTCCTATCATAACCGACGAGACAGATTTTCCTTGCTTTACCTTGCTTGTATATAACCAGAAGGTCTTGACAGTTGTGCCACTCTTCTCCACGCTGTTATTTTGCTCAAAGTCCGAGGTGAAGCTATTGCATATAGACGATTTAAGATGCTTTATATTTTTAACAGATCATTATCTGGGTAGAGGCTGGAAATTGTTCAACTGTACCATGTACCAGCCTGAAATTCAAACTTTTGGAAACATAATTGTTTAAAGAATATACTGCAGCAAAACTTGAATGACTAGCAAGCCAGGACAGGACTGATGGTGTTGTACACATGATCTCTCTTTTTTTTTTGTTTTGTTTTGTTTTTCCAGACCAGCAGTAGCTAACTATCAATGTGTTCACTGCTGATTTGCCCCCCTTCCTCCCCCAGATTCCTGGGGTAGATTGGAAGCAGCTATGTGCAACATTGCTTCTGGCAGCTGCTGTTTTGACATGTTGCTAACAAGAATGCTTACCTGAAGAACTGTTTTTTGTAGGGAAAATATGCAAGGGAAAGAAATGGTGGTTGTGGTGAGAAATGTGAATTGTGGGAACTTGCAGTTGTTGGCTTTCAGGAAACTATGAGGAAATGTGAAGATACTGTGATAGTTTTGTCCACTGTTTTAAGGATTGCCTTCAGATAACAGCTTAATTTCGGTTTTTATTTTAATCTGAGCACCAAATTCTAAACCTTAACATCTCAGTTTTCTGCTCTATGGTGCCCCCAAGTGACTGTTTTCACTCTACCCTAGTTCTCGTTGTAAACTAGGGGTTCCAGTTGTTGCTTTTAAATGCATGATTTATTCTGAAAGCTAATAGAATTGCTAGTGGATACTTGGTTTCAAAGTACCTGTGATTCCCTTTGCCCCCATAACAGTTTGAGTGATATCTAATATCACAGTGATACAAAAATCCTAAATGCATACAAATCAATGATTCGCTTAACGTTTGCTTATATTAAGCGCTTAACGACTGAGTAAAAGTTTTAGCTGAATAATGCTAGTTTGCCATCAGGGGAGGTTTCTCTTCTTGCTGATGCTGCATCTAAATTTCCTCAAACATTACAGGTTGCAGAGCAAGGTTTTACCCCAGCTCCTAGTAAATGGGGGCGTTGCAGTGGACTTGATGCATCTAGGAATGCACTTTATGCATGGGAATGCCTGGAGGTGGGCCGTAGGAACTGAGGCTTCTGCTTGGCTACATCTGCTTTTGGGCCATCAGCAGCCTTTGTTTCATTGTCAATGAACATTAGTTTCAGTACTCCCATTGTACAGCTGGAGAAACTGGTTGGCCATGAAAGTGTTCTTAAACAAGAAGTGTGTCTTAACTCCTTCATAGCACTTCTTGTTTCAGTGCTGCTGTAAATGCTTCAGTGTATGGCCCTGAACAAATTACTACACTTGATTCATGATATCCATCTGTAAAATTGGCAGCCCAACAACTCTGTCATGAAAAGCTGGGCAGAAGCGCTTACTTCTGCAAAGTGTTTTGAAGTGTGCATGTTGCAACATTTATTCAGTAATGGCTACAAGGCAAAAGGCTTAACTATTCTTAATTCAATTCTTAAAAGCCTAAGTAGCTGGAAGAAAGACTCTTGCTTCAGGCTACAAAAAAAAAATCTTTCAAGAAGTACCAAGAGGACTTAGGGGTGGAGGGAACAGCTCTTGATTAAACTCAGGAAGATGCTCCCAGATGTTTGGGATATGAAGATTTACAAGTTGAAACCATGCAGAACTTGAAAAAGAGTACGAATGGGTCTGTATCTTTCTGACATGCATCTGTCTGTTTACTTCACAGGTGAATGGGAAGCCAGTACCAAGAGATGCTGGACACCCCCATTACCCCTTCAATGACCCCTATTAACTACAAAATAAGGTGTTAGAATAACGTGCTCCTCTGCATACTTTTCCACAAAGTAATGAGTGCCATAATTTGTCAAAACTGTAAAACAAACAACAACAACAAAAAAAGTCCAAATTAATCCTGCCCAGGAAGGAAGGTTTTCTTGCAACGTACTGCTTTTAATTGACCTTCCTTCTGAAGGTCCTGTAGCTTCCCTATCAGAGTTTGCAGTCATTGTAATGAATCCACCAGCTTGCCTTGGGAAACATAACGTCTTTTGGCATTAGATAAAGTGTGGGAGATTCTAAATGAAATTCCACACATCGTTATCAGGCTAGGGCAATACTTTGTGTTTTCTGTCTGTTGAACGGTTTTGAAATCTTTATTACCATGATGGGGGGGGGGGAAGAGGAAGGCATGAAAGCATTTTCAGACTAAACAACTACCCAACTATCACCTTCAATATTTTCATTAATCTTTTATACAGGGAATTAAGTGAAATGTGCAACAGTTGCACTGTGTCTATAAAGCGTTCATTAAAACCCAAGTTATCATCCATGCTGAGTGCTTTTTATCCCCTTTGGAATACTCATGGGACTTAAACTCTCTCCTCTTTATTTTCTTTTTCTTTTAATTTCTGTTGATTTGAGGAGAATAAATGCATAACCTGAAGCAGGCCTTCAGGGCAATCATTCCTGTTGCTTGTCACATGGATAGGTTCTAGCTCTGGAATATCTCTGATTATACTCTCATAAAAACCTGAATAACTTTTTAGCAAGTCCTTTAGAAATCCGTCCTGCCTTTCCCATAAACTTCTCCAATGTGTCTTTGCCAAAGATGTCCAGTTCAAGTTCTGGAACATCACAGATTTTGTTCTTGATTATACAATAAAAGAAAAAAAAACAAATAACAAAGTGTCAGAGGGCCCCTTCCCTTTTAATGTCTCTTCTTGTTGACTGCTGTGTGGGCTGGCATATGGGAGAGCTGGTCCTGCTTCCTCTCACACTGCTGACCTGCTGGTAATGCTGGACAAGGAATTTTGCCTTTTCCATGCCTCAACTTTTTCTCTGTGTTACTCTGTGGCAGGACTAATTTACAGAGTGCTGATACACTATTGTGCAGGGCTGGAGCTCTGCCACCAGCAATGTTTTATTTTGTTTCAGTCCTGTAATGAATTGTCACACCATTGGAGTACCAAGAGCACGAAGTCTTAGTATATACCAGTGCTCCAGTAGTGATACCATCTGTGGCCTTAGCAGTGTTATTTAATACTTTGTTTTGGGTTTCTCTACCTGTAAAATAGGGTGGGTGCTCGCCTGCCTTGGTGCAGGCATGGCAGCAAGGAAGGGTTTGTAAAGGGCTCTCAGAATTAAAACAAAGGGACTCTTTCAGATCTGCAGCCACTTGGAGATGGTCGCAGGCATGACTTCTGTTTTGCTGCTGGACAAAGAAAGCTTAACTGACCGTAAGTGAAATAAAGAGCAATTATTTGTTACGTTTCCCATAGCACTAACAAGCAGAAGAATAATTCTCTGTATTCAGATAGCTCAAAAATGAAAGAATGAGATCGTTTTAGTTTGGACAACCTCTTTTAATCTAGGTCTGTGTTACAACCGTGTATCCATCTCAAGTGTAATGTCTCTGCAAGTGTTTTCTCTCCTGGGCCTTATGCTGTGCAGCCAGATGGAACAAGTTTGTTTATTGCTTGCTGTGCTCTTTATGTGAAATGTGAAAAGTTTCCGTGCCTGTTGTTTCCTAATCCTGCTGGGTTCTGCTCAGCCCAGAACGCCATTACAGCAGGGTCAGGACTCTGCCAGACGGGACATTTTCGCCCTGAGGGGAGCGCAGTCCCTGCTGTGCTTTCCCTGAGGTACTTTTATTCCTGAGGTAATTTCACTCGCAAGATGTCCGCCCCGCGGCCCGGCGGGGAGTCCTGGCGCAGCGCCCGGGACTACAATTCCCAGCACGCCCCGCGGCAGCCGGAACCCCGTTACCTTCGCTCCTCCCCGCCTCGCTCCGCACTACACTTCCCAGCGGGCAGCGCGGCGCAGCGGCGGCAGCCGCCTCTCGGAACTACATTTCCCAGCGAGCCCCGCGCGCTGGCGCCCTGAGTGCCGGGCGGAGGGTGGACGCGCGGCATGCTGGGAGCTGTAGTCCGGCGGCTGCGTGCGCGCGCCGCGAGGCGGGCCGGGGCGTGTCCTGGGGGGTATATAGGCGGCCGGAGGGGTAGGGGTCTGCACTCTGCCGCCGCCGCCCCTGTCTCCAGCAGCTTCTATGCAATCCTCGGCCGTCGCTGCCGCCCCCCGCGTCGAGCCAGCGTCGGCCTCCCCGACTAGGTAGGGCCGGCCCCGGGCCCGCTGCGCGCGTGCGGTGCGCCGGGGGGAGGGGGGGGCCGGCGGGGGCGAGGGGGGCCGCTTCCCGTGCGCCTCACCGGGCAACGGGGAGGCTGGGGGCGGCGGGCGGGCTTCCTTGAGGCGAGGGGGGGGTGAGCGTGTGGCTTGGGGGGTGCTGGCTGGGCTCGGTACCCCTTCACCTCCCCCTGTGTGTCCCCCCCCCCCCTCCCCGCGGGCGGTGGTACGTGCCGCCCCGCTCCGCCGCGGCCAGCTGGGCCCGCTCGGCTCGCGCCGAGGCACCACGTGACCCGCGCGCGGCCGCGGCCATCTTTGTTGGGGGCAGCCGACGCCGTCGAGCCTGCCCGGAGAGGGTCGGGGAAGGGGGGGGTGTGGGGGGAGCGGTCACGTGGCGCGGGGCCGGCAGCCCGTGAGGAGCCGCCGGCGGGGTTTGGCGCCAAGGGCGGGGGCGGGGCGGCGGCGAGGCGGGAAGGGGCCATTGTCTGTGAGGGGCCGGGCACGGGCCCTGCTCTGGCGTCAATAAACAAATAAACAGCGCTCAGAGCCTGGTTTAGCGCAAATAAATGAGTGAACAGCCCCCAGACTTCGGTTTAACGCAAATAAACAACTCTCGGTCTTTGATTTAGCACAAATAAACGAGTAAACAGCCCTCAGCCTTTGACTTAACACACGTAAATATGTAAACAACCCTCAGTCTTGGACTTCATGCATATAAATGAGTAAATAACACTCAGTCTTTGACTTAATGCATATAAATACATCAGTAAATAACCCTCAATCTTCGACTTAACGCATGCAAATAACCCTCAGTCTCTGACCTAACACACATAAATAAATAACCCTCACTCTCTTACCTAAATAAATAGCACACACAAACAAATAACCCTCACTTTCTGACTTAACACGTAAATAAATCAATAACTAACCCCCACACCTTGTCACTCTCCCCAAAACGCTGAGGGCCGGCGGTGGTGGCTGGCCACCGCTATGGCCCCCAGCCTCACACCTCAGCCCCGCTGTGGCGACGCTGACGCCCCACTCCTCCTGTCCCTTGCAGGATGGAAGAGGAACTGGCCGCCCCCTCCACCTCCGCCGACAAAGCAGACGGGTGAGTGGGGCCAAGGATGCTGCTGGCACCTTGAGGAGGGAGGTGGCGGGTGTGTGGCTGTCCTTGTCCTGCTGCCCTGTGGGCATCTCCTCATGTCCCACCCTGAGGTACAGGTGGGTACGTGCCCTCTGCAGCACCCTGCTTGAGGGGTGCTGAGCCAAAACCAAGGTTTGCATCCATCTGTCTCCTCAGGTGCATCGTCAGAAGCTGTAACTTGCACTTATTCTTCTCTTCTTGCAGCTGGCAAAGCCCTGTGCAGCACTGTTACACTGTTGTGCAGCCCCCTGGTATTGAGCCTCCTTTGCCATGCCTCAGTCTGACAGCCACTTCTTCCAGCATTTGTTAGAATTAACCTATTTGTCCTTAACCATCAAAACCAGAAGGTGGTCCAGACTTTAAAATAAACTTACGGTGCTGCCAGTCACGTTAATGTCTGCAGCTCACTTAAATTGAGCTGCCTAGGTCTTGAGAGCTGGGTATGAATCCGACGTGTACTTTTCTCATTACTATGGAAACTAACAATCCTGCATCTGATTTTCTCCTAGTATGGATGTGGATGGAGAATCCAAGAAACTATTGGGTTTAGGACAGAAACACTTGGTAATGGGAAATATTCCAGCTGCTGTTAATGCGTTCCAGGAAGCTGCAAGCTTGCTGTAAGTAGTAAAATGTTTTGTGTGTTTTTGTCAGGCCTGGCTTTCAGGTTGACTACAGTGATGTGGTTCATACAAGATTTAGGTTTTTACATTATGTATGTTGCTATATTTATAACACAACTGAAGAGAGTGCTTAGGTGTAGGACAATACTGTAGTTGCTGTGTAACTGGGACAGCTTTTATAATGATAATAATTGATAATGTGGTTCTCTAGGAAGGAAAAAGGATTTGATATTTTATTTTGCCTTACATAGTTCTGACGTAGTCTGTTAATGTGAAAATAAAGGAGTCGTGTAACTTGCCCATTCTTTGCTAGTCTTGATCAGTCCCCAAGGGTGATACATCTTGGGGGTTTTTAGATTAACTTGCTTTGCTGGATGCTTCTGAGATACAGCTCTAAATAAGTGAGAGGGGCATCCATCTGTTGTTCAAAAATGGAAGATGAGCTTAGGAAACTGATTCTTTGTGTCCAGGAATTTTTAGCTTTAAAGTTCAGTATCAAAACCTTCAAAAACCAGCAGAGGCAAATAATGCTTCATTACTTTTGTAGGGGTAAAAAATATGGTGAGACAGCGGATGAGTGTGCAGAAGCTTTTTTTTATTATGGAAAATCTCTCCTGGAGTTGGCAAGGTATGCTACCAGTTGCTCACGTACGGTGCCTGTCCTTAAATGTACGGTATGCTTCCTTCAGGTGGTTTATAGCTGAACAGTAATGGGTGTGCTTCTTTTCCGAAGAAATAGGAGTGACTGTCTTAAGAGGCTGTAAAACTCAATTTTGAGAGTGAAAAATGGTATCAGAAATAGAGCTTCTGGCAGAAAAACATTTCAAAGTAATATAGGTACTATGTGCTGTGGCTTGTTTGTTATTTAAGCAATGCTTTGTAGTAGCTGCGTTTTTTTAGGAACCATTTGACAAATATCCATACTTCTCTGGAGGGAAATGTTATTTATGATGTTAGTAGGCTTATCTTCTAAGCACCTGTTACTGTCAAGGAAGCATGCAGCGTGTCAGGCATCCAGAGCAGGAGTCTGGCTGGGGTAAAAGCTTTGTCCTCGTATAGGCAGGGTTGTGCTAGAGCCTCATATGCAGAGTTACACTGGGTGGAACGGGCCATGGTGGTGTAGCTTCCACAGTTAAAGAGGCGTACTTACAGGAGCCAAGGGATAACAACCTCTTATTCCCTTTAGAATGGAAAATGGTGTATTGGGAAATGCCTTAGAAGGGGTGCAGGTTGAAGAGGAAGGAGAGAAAGCTGAAGATGATTCCGCCTTACCGGCTGCTGATGGTATGTAAAGCTGTCGGTCGTGCCATGGAGGTACCGAGCTGCATTTTCTTGTCTAAATGGTCCACGTGCTGAGTATTGGCATCCCAGGTAGTCAGAAGCATTCTGTTCAAACTCCTAGCAGACAGAACGGACTTTTGTTCTTCTAATCTTGCTTAAAGATTGAACAAAACCTCCCAAACCTCTACGAGGAACTGATTGCATAAGCGTGTGTGAAGGGTCACCAGATGTCTGTGTCCTGAAGCACTGTGCTCAGGCTTTCTTGAGCTTCACAGTCAACTTGAACTGCTTTGTAACCTTGTGGCAGTACAGTGTCTGTAGCAGGACAGCTCAGTCTGTAAATGAACTCTGAGGATGGTAACTATGTTTTCCTACCCGCAGCTGGAGGTAATGCAGGGATTCTGTGGATCCAGACTCTTAAAGCACTGGCATCTCTTGCTTAGCTGTGACTAAAAATGCTAGCGCGCAAAACTGCACACTGCTTGAGCGGCCGCTTGCAATAATTCAGTCTGGGGAAGGGGAAGGGGTTTGCTTAGTCCGACTTTGTTGGTTGCATCCTAATAGCTTGTGTTGTGAAAAGGAAGTTTTTAGGAGCGTCATTTAACTCGATGACAAACCAACACGCTGGCCGAGGGTCTGAGGGTGGTGGTGTCAGTGCCCGTTAATGTCTGTGTCACTAAACTCGGAGAAATGTTTATGCTTCCTCAATCATGTAGAAGAAGCAAGGGAGGAGTTGAGAGAACAGGTATATAACGCCATGGGGGAAAAAGAAGAGGCCAAGAAGTCTACGGAAGGAGCTCCAGTACTAGCTGAGAAGGAAGTCAAAACGGAGGATGTGGAAATGGAAGATGGAACGGAAGAAAAGCCAAGGGAAGAAGCGACTGACATGGACGTAAAGGTAGAAGAGGCTAAAGAGAAGACAGAGGCTTCTGTGGAAAAAGAATTAACTTCAGAAGAACAAAAGCAGCAGATGGCTGTGGAAAAGACAACTACAAAAGAGGAGGCAGCTGTGGAAGAGAAAGCAGTGGAAAAAGAGCAGAACACAAAGCATGAAGAGGTAGCAGAGGCAATGGAGGAGAAGGACAGAATGACAGAAGTGTCGGACAAGGAGCCAAAGGCAGCTGTGGAAGAGGCTAAGTCTACAGAAGCACCTGTGGAAGAGAAGGGAGAGGCAGGAGAGCAGATGGCAGAAGCAACAGAAAAAGAGGCAGCCGTCAAAAAGGGAGAGGCAATAGAAGGGCAGGCAGAGGCAGCTGTGGAAGAGAAGGCGTTGTCACAAGAAGTGACAGCAGAAGGGCAGGCAGCCGTCACTGTGGAGCAGAAAGAAGCTGCAGAAGGGCAGGCAGAGGCAGCTGAGCAGAAGAAGGTGGAGGAGAAAGAGCCAGCAGAGCCAGCTACAGAAGAGAAACCAGCTGAACCTAAAGAGACAGAGTCCTCAAAGGAACCAGGGCCCGCAGAGGGCAAGGAACCATCTAATGACGTGGAAGAAAAGGCTGAAGTAGCAGCTAAGGTAGAGAAAGAGGAAAAGAAAGATGACCTGATGGAAGAGGGTGAAGGTGCTAAGGTAGAGAAAGAAGAGAAAGATGACCAGATGGAAGAGGGAGAAGGTAACAGTGAGGAGAAAAGTACTTGTGGGTGGCTGACTTGATGGATTTGGCTAACACCGGGTAAAGTGTTCCATTCAGAATTTTCTGTTTGCCTTAGAATAAGGAAAAGGCACTGTAAAGGGGCTCCTGGGGACTTTATATCCAAGTAACTGGTTTTGGTAAAGTTTCAAGGAACAGTGAATAGTCTCGGTTTTCTCTAGACTAACGCTTAACTAACTGCAAAGCAAATCTTGCCTTAAAGCAAACTTACAGCCCTGTGAGATCTGTAAGTGATGGCTGGGCTGGTGGAGAATACTGAATGGATGTTCACTTGCATGCGTCTGGGTTTACTGCACTAACCTCCAAGTAACTTGAAGCACACGTTGCCTCTGGTTATAACCATACTTTACTTTAAAAACAGTGGAGCAGGAAAATAAGAACAGCTGAATGCAAAACAAGATGGTAAATTGACTTTTCAGAGGGTAGGGAAGGGACTTTCCATTAGAGTCTTTCTGGTAGTAATTAAAAGTGACAATTTGGCTGGTGAACCTAAACTTAATTTGCCCTGGGACTTGAAGGCTTATTGCATCTAGTGCAGTCTTCCAGCTACCTAGCTTTTTTTCTGCCATTCTGCTTCCCTGCTGCATTATGGCTGTTATCAGGATTACGTTAAGTTGCCTGGCAGAAACGTGTGCGCTTTGCCAAAGTGGGACGTGCGTGGTCTTACAAGGCCACTGCCTTCTGTGGGCCAAGTTAATCAATAAACTGATCACTGCAGCTTGGCTTGTCAGCAGCTCGGCCTTGCTGAGGAGTGGCGAGTGTTCAGACCGAACAGTTCTGTGTGCTGAGAGGGCTCGTGCTGAATGCTGAGAGGGGAAGCAGTGCCTAGAAAGGTGTCTGGCCACAGTGACTGAAATGCAAACCCATAGAAGAGTGACCCGCTCTTTCTTGTCCTGTGAAAGGACTGAAACGAGGAGTGAGAATTCAGAAATGGTCTCATCTGTACGCAGCTTGGCAGCTATCTTGCTGGAAGCGCTTGTTATCTGTAGCATGAGGTCCAGCAACTGACCAGTGCCTCTGGGGGCTGCTCAGGATCCCACGGCTTCAGTGGGGGTTCACAATTGGTGAGAACTGAGTTCTAGGTGAGTTTCCGTTCTAGTATGAAGTTAAACTTAAAGCAGGGACTAAGGTTGCCTTGAATTACCTTAGCCTACAGCGCTCACAATTCAGCAAGATGGCTGCTGCTGGGAATCTAGTGTCACCCGTGCCCTTCTCATGTCCCACTTCTAACCTCTCCCTGGAAGGATAAAATATTCTGCCTGGCTCCGTGTGAAGGAAGCATCGTAACAGCAAGTGTTCTCATTCGTCTACTTTCCTTCTAGAAACAGAAGAATCTGAGGAAGAAGATAAAGAAAATGACAAAGCTGAAGATGATAAGGAGAATGAATTGACAGTGGAAGACAAGGTGAGGCTGCTGAGCTCTGATATTGGTGCTCTTGAAGGAGTGATGTCTGTCTAAATGTCCCTTTAAGTTTGTAAAAGCTCACTTGTGTTTCATTTAGTCCTGTGCAGGAAATCACTTCTGTTTAGAAACCAGCATTGCTGAAGGAAAGGGCATCGTTAGGCATAGTCTGTATTGTAGGATCTTGTTCACTTTTTTTTTCTGTGAACTTGTGCTTATTTAGCTAACACTGAAACAAATTCTTGCAGTCTATAGACCGGTGATGCAGCCTGGTAAGTGCAGGGGTGGGCTTCAGCAGGGAGGGCTGCTTTAGTTTGTTACTGAAGCTACTTACTCAAAACAGTTCTGTGTTGGTTTGTTCTGCTGTTGTCTCACTGTACGCATCGAGTGCACCCAGTCCAGTAAGTCATGATTAAGATGGGGAATTCAGTGGGAAGTGTTGTGCTGCTTGAATCTGAGGAGTTAGCTTGATGGAGCATTTCGTGTTGAAGAAGTCTGAGCCCTATTTGAATGTTGTGAAGAATGAAAGACAGTTGTCTTAAATAGAATATCTCTGCCTCAGACTACTCTAATGGAGCTCAAAAACATTTGAGAAAAAAAAAAAAAGGAACATCAACTCCTATAGTGATTAGCTTATCTTAATAGCAACTTAAACCTCAGTCTTATTCTTAGGATAATATTGGTGCTTGGTGCCCTGTTATTTCTGGGGAAGCAGGGGGGAAGGGCCATATCAACTAACAACGTAAACGTGTGTTTCTAGTCTTTACAGGAAAGTGAGGAGGAAGAAATTGGAAATCTTGAGCTAGCCTGGGACATGCTGGAGTTAGCGAAAGTCATCTACAAGAGGTAAAAACTGAATCTGCAATTTGGTTGTCTGTGAGAGTGGGAGGGAGCTGGGAGGTGGTGTAGGTATAATGCTAGGTATTTAGGTGTTCTCATGGAAATGGCTTTTTTCCTTGATTTAGAAAAGAAACAAAAGAAGCTCAGCTCCACGCGGCTCAGGCTCATCTAAAGCTAGGAGAAGTCAGCATTGAATCTGGTAAGCAGTGCTAATTCTTACCTATCAAGTGCTGGGTTTCATTTTGTCACTTCCTATTTCGTACTTCAGAATGAGTAGAGGTGACTGCAGTCTGATAAGATGAAGAGGCACATATTTTTTCTAATTATAATAGTACAGCCTCACGAGAAGCCTTTTTAATCAATGGATGAACAAGTGAGTTCCTTAAACAGGTATTCCGTGCTATTCCAGAAGAGCAGGAGGAAGAGTTGAGTAAGAGCTGGTGTTAGAGCAGAGCACGAGGCTGTTTCATAGGCAGGGTTTGGTTACCTTCAGAAATTGGGAAAGACTCTTTCCTTATGGAAGTACTCAGTCCCTGAGCTCAGAGGGAAGTGTCAGGTGCCAAACCACTTCTGGAACATAAAGATTTCAAATAAAAAAGGTTGATGATATTAGACTTTGTAAAATGGTGTGGTGCAACTGGGAAAGACCCTGATGCACCAGGAAAACAGGTAGCAAGCTGCAGGTTTCTGCCTTCTAACATGTCTGTCTGCTCTTCACTTGAAAACATGTTTGTTTTGTATTTGATCTTGTTAAATCAAAGTAGGGGTGTCATCACTGGAAATAATGTGACAGGATTCTGGACAAGGCTTACAAAGTGAGGGTTGTGTTTCGTGCCACTAGAGCACTCCGTGGGGTGCTGAACTGGAAGGTGGCAGGGGACCACTCACCTCCAGCTCAGCTGCAGTTCTGCCTGGTTATATTCAACTGATAGGTAAAACAGCAGGATAATTGTGGCAGGTTTTAGCTCGGCTTTCTAGTTTATTGTGGTATTGTAAACAGACAAAGCACCTCAAGGAAATGGACTCGGTCTTTTTCTGAGGTGAAGGCAGTGTTGGGCTGTGAGCACTGTCACCTGCTCATAGGAGAGCAGCCTGTCGCTGAGCTCAGCTTACATTCCCTGCTACTTCTCTTCTTGGACTTCATGAAGTGGAATAAAATACGTAGTAACTGAATAAGGGTGTGGATGGTGCTTAGATAAATGCGTCTTGTTTGTAAAGACCGTATGGCTTGCTCCTATAGAAAACTATGTGCAGGCTATAGAGGAGTTCCAGGCCTGTCTGGCCCTGCAGCAGAAATACCTGGAGGCTCACGACCGCCTGCTTGCCGAAAGCCACTACCAGCTGGCCCTGGCCTACCACTACAACAGCCAGTTCGACGAGGCAGTGCTGCAGTTTGGCAAATCCGTAGAAGTCATCGACAAGAGAATGGGTGAGTGGATGTCCGAAATTGCCTAACCAAACAGAGAGCTTTCCCAAATCAGAACTGACTTTGTTAATTGCCCTGCCAGCAGTTACGTCTGCTTATTACCTTGTCATGCAAACGTTTGGTAACAGCCCAGACTAACATCTGAACAGCCAAACAGCACCTGCTGGTGGGCACTTGCCTCTGGGAACTGATAACCAAACAGGGACTTGGTGTGGACGGGTTTTTGCCCTAATAACTGTCATTCTAGCAATGCTTACTGAACGAATAAAGAAGTCAGAAAGTGGGTCCCCTGAAGATGAGAAGGAGATTGAAGAATTAAAAGGACTTCTCCCTGAAATCAAAGAAAAGATAGAGGATTCGAAGGAGTCTCAAAAGAGTGCAAGAGTAGCTGAGCTGGCACTGAAAGCGACTCTGGTGAGTACATCCTGCTGTTGCCTTTCAAGCAAACATCCTTCCAGTGAGATTTGAAGTAAACCAGTGATGGGAAAAGTTCAGATCAAGAAGGGAATTTAAGACAGATGACGTCTGAAAAGATTAATAGTAAATACGCTGAAATGAATTGCTCCAAACTAAACTGGACTTTGGTAGGCTTTTCGAGTAATTAAATACCTAAAGGCTAGAAATGATAGCTAAGTCAAATGTGAGACTTAAATGAGTGTTACATCGCTACGTGAACCTTTCTTCTATCCTGTATGTAAGTGTAGAAGCAGAATGTAAAGTTAAGACATGAAGTTGGGTTTTCTGCAACTTATTAAACTAGTGCATTGGCCTTGTGGGAGGAGATGGCAGAACATGCTGCTTAGCTGTTATCTTTTGCTTCTCTTAAGGTTGGAACTACGTCTGGCTTTGCACAAAGTGAAGACAGCGGTTCGGTTTCCACAGTAAGTTGAGCAAAGATGGATGCCGAGAATTCGTGACTGCTCTAAAGATTGCTGTTTGCTGTTAGTGATGTGTCATTGTTTTGTACTAGATTCCAGTTAGAAAAGCAGCAGATGGAGCATCTCAGTGTGTTACAGACATCTCTCACCTGGTCAGGAAAAAGGTGAGTTCAGAAACGACGAGTTGAACAAACAGGTGGTTAAAGTACCCCTGGCTTAACCTCTAGTTTCATTTCTTAGCTTAAGGCTTTTTTTCAACTTAGTTCTACAACACCTGGAAAAAGAAAAACACTCTAAAAGTAATAAGAGATGGTGTGTGGAACTCCTTTCCACTGGGAGCTAATCAGTCTGGGAACCATCCAGCCTCCAGGAGAATAGTTGGTGATGGTTCAGCTCTCTGCCTGAGCCACACTGGTTTAACCAGAGCTGAATTGTGTGGCTTGTGGAGGAGTTCTCTGAGCAGATGCCCTGCTCTGCTGAGAGCCTGCAAGAAGAGCAGGGCAGTGTGTAGATCTTGAAAATTAAAGGCAATTAACCAGGCTGAATTGGATTCCCTTCTTTCCAAGTGGAAATGGAGAATTGGACTTGCAAAATACCAAAGCCAGTCCAATTGTATAGCTGTGCTAAATTGCCTCTTAATGAGAAAATAAGATATTTTAAAAGAACCTAGTGCTCAATGTATAGTTCTTGTTTCTTTCCCCCCCCCCCAGAACAATTTCTGCTATTGCTAAAATTGTCCCACATGGGATATTGTTCTTTATATCGTATATGTGGCACAGCCTTGTCAGTTATGTTAGCCTGTGTGAGTTCAGGTTTGTCTGGAGTGATTTTTACAATCACAGCTGTAACGTGTTCCCCTGCCAGATTCTAACTAAGGATAATTCTGCATTAAAAATACTGGCACTTGAATTATATCCTCCTGGTTATACTTTGTGATTGAGACCTTTGTGCTAAAGCTTCAGAGCTTCAGTTAAATCCTAATACTTAAGTATTTTTCTTGAATCTGGCAAGTGGAGGTTGAGTAGATAATGTGCAATGACATCTGGATGCTCACTTTCTAAAAACACATTTGTCCATAGTGAAGACTAAACAATTTTGTCCTCAGAGGAAACCAGAGGAGGAGACTCACCAGGGAGACAATGAAGCTAAGAAATCTAAACCAGAACCGGCTGTCAATGGTGGTGGTGCTGCTGCTGCCCCCAGTGGAAAGGAGGTTCCAGAAAAAATGGAAGAGGAGGTGGGCAGTAGAGTCAGGACATGGTGCCTTGTGGTTGTTTTTTTTTGTTTGTTTGTTTTTTTTGTTTCCCGTTCTGTTAAGGAGTGGTTTTGTGCCTGGCTGGTTTTATTGCCTGCTGGGCTTCATGGGGCTTCCTGCACGAGGGGGAGTGTTCCAAGCTGCCAGGCTGCACGTTGTGCTGTGGTGTCTGACACCAAGTGAGCTGGGCAGATAACGGGCTGTGCAGCTGATGGGAGGGATAGGAATGTGTGTGCTGGGGCTCTGGGGCTTGTCGGGCTGAACAGCACAGGGCCTGTTTGTGCAGCAGAGCGCTCCAGGGTTTTAATATTTCTCACCTGGGCTACAATTGTTAATGGCTGTTGTAGTTCTGGGCTCTGAAGACCAGCAAAGCATGCCTAGTTTTGTTTTCAAACCACAAAAACAGTGAATGCTGCATGCATTGATGCTGTAATGCAGTGTTTTGTTCTGTTTCTTAAATCCAATACTTCTCTTTTCTTTCAGGCAGAGAAGAGGCCACAAGCAGAATCAGGGGCTACAGTTGAAAGCACAGTATGATAATTCTTTAACCTCGGACACTCCTCTCCTTACAAGGAAAATGGTTTTGTATATAGTGTATTTTTTCACTTTTTGGCAACTTTTGTATGACTTCAATAAAGATTGTAAGCAAATGGTCCTTGTCCTGCCCTTCCCCTTAAAAGCTCCCCCCTCTGCTCCTCACTGCCCTGGGGGTGGCAGATCTCCCCCCAGCCCCTGCTGGGCTCACAGCTCCTGGGCAAAGCCTGGCCCGCTGCTGCGGCACCTCCCCTGGCCCTGGGGGTGTTGGGGAGGTGCGATAAGAGCTTGTCTGGCCCCTGCAGCCAGTGCTCAACCTGCACCTGTGCCCTTCTGCTCTGCCACAACCTCTCTGTTCACAGGGAGCAGGGGTCAAGCACGTGGTGGTGCTTCCCCTGCCCTGAAGCCTTTCCCAGGGCTGTTTGTGCTGGAGGTTGTGTTCCCCACATCCCTTCTGGCTTGCTGTGGGCAAACTGCTGCATTTGGTCACGTTCATCCTGGCTGGGATCAGAGCAGAGCCGTGGCCACAACTCAGACCCAAAATTTTGCAGTGCTTTAGTGCTGGGCATGAATTTCTGCATCCTCAGGGCTGGGGCAGGGGCCCTGCTCTGCCCACCTGTGCTTGGAGGGCTGGGTGGTGAAGGGGGCACAGCACAGCCTGCACCTGGCTCAGGGACGGGTACATTTGTCAAAAAAGGCTGAGAAGTGATGAGCAGCAAGGGAAGCCATTTATTAAACGCCCAGCACGGGGCCTCCAGCACGCGGGAGGAAATCTTGCTGTGGTTTTTGCTGCTTCCTGGCTTGAGCCATGAGGACCGCCTGTGAAGCTTCTCCTAAAAGTGGCTGGGGATGCATCTGAAGGGGTGAGCAGCAGGGAAAGGGAGTGGGGGGAGGAAAAGTTGTGCTCCTCTTTCCCTCCTGCTATCCCCCAGGCTGGCCAGGACAAATCACCCTTGTGTGGGGGCACTGACAACGCATCCCAACGCATCCCACCCCTTCCCTGCTGCTGAAATTCCCAGCACCTGGGTCCCAGGATGGCCCCACACACATCCCCCAAACACTGCCCTTCCACAGCCTGCAGCTGTGACAGCTTTTGCCATCCCTTTATCACTGCTGTTTAATAATGCCCCCATTTCCTGCCCCAGCCCGTCCCCATCTCACCTCAGGGGCAGTTCGTGCTCTGCTGGTGGCTCCTGAGCAGGAGGGGGGTCCTCCAGGGCTGCGATGGGGAGGATGGGGGCGGCAGGCGGGCGGCTGGGGGCTGAGGGGCTGCTGGGCCCCAGGGCTGGTCCCGGAGCCTCCTAGGGAAGGAAAAATCTGGCATTAATGGGACTGGGAAGAGGGGCTGTGGTCACAGAGCAAATGATGCCCACAGTCCAGCACCTGGGGGGGAAATACATCCTGCTGCAGCCAAGGGAACAAATCCTGAATCAGTTCCCTGGGAAATCCCCCGCTGAGGTGAGGGGCTCCCCTGCACCCAGGGACGCCACTCTTACCATGAGAAACCCCGGCAGAGCCCGGGCTGGTGGGAGGACGGGGGGGATCGCCCGCGGCCCCGTCCCCTCCGCCTGGCGTCTCAGCATCCCCACCTCCGCCTGCAGCCGGGCCAGGCCCTCCGCCTGCTGCTGGGCCGCCAGCGAGCCTGGGGACAGCTGCTCGTCACCATGGGCCTGGGGTGCTCACCTGGCTGCCAGCCCACAGGCAGTGGGGTGCTGTGGGGAGGCAGTCGGGGGGTTCCCCATCGCCCAGCCACCTACTGGCATCAGCTCGCCTCGCCTGCCGGACCTTCAGCACCCGGAGCTCGTCCTCCAGCCGCTGGTTCTCCAGCTCCACGGCCAGCAGCACCGCGTCGAGGTCCTGAGTGCCTGAGGCCCTGGGGCGCTCTGCTGGCAGGGCCGGGGGCGCCTCAGTGGGGACAGAAGGGGGTCACAACCCCAGGCTGGGATCTGCACCGGGGCTGCCTCTTACCTGTCTTCTTTGTGACCCTTTTCTCCAGCGCCATGGCCTCCACCTGGAGGTCGAGCAGCTGGGCCAGGATGGCAGCGTCGTGGCCACCGCTGCGCAGGTAGGACAGCGTCAGGGCCCTGCAACGGCACCGCTGTCAGACGGGGTGGGGGCTCCACCGGGCGCCCACCCACCCTCGGCTCTCACCTGGCCTCAGCAGCGAGCGGCCCCGTGGGCGGCGGGAGGACGGGCCTGGGATGGAAATGGGGCAACTGGGAGCAACTGGGAGCCTTTTTGGGGAGCAGTCTGGGTGCTTGCCCTGGAGGGAAGCTGAGCCCTGCTCGCCCCAGCTGGGACTCACCCTCCGTACAGGTGCCCGGCCTCACCCCACGGTGCCTCTGGGGCTTGCCTGGGCTTCGGCCGCAGCTGCTCCTCCGCCAGCAGCGCCAGGCGCCGGCACAGCCCTGCGGGGGGGCAGGACGGGTCAGCCCAGGAACCACAGCCCCATCGCCCCAAAACCTCCACCAGTGCCTACCTGCTCGCTGCTGCTCCAGCTGCTGCGTCCTGGCCCGGATTTCAGCCATGTGGTGTTTGTGGGCTTCCAGCAGCTCCGGTGCCCGTGGGTGACCCTGTGGCAGGGCTGGCTGCTGGCTGGGCTCTCCCTGAGGCACAGGGGGAGGCGGTGGGCACGAGGCAGGAGCCCCACAGGGCTGGGGACAAAGCTGGGGACAAAGCCTGCACCCCATGTGGGTGAGCTCACCTCCTTCGTCAGCCTGCTGGCAGGGGGTTGCTGGGGGCTGCGGACACGGGGCTCGGTGGCCCAGAGCAGGGCCCTCTCGCGGGGTGTGAGGATGTCCCCCAGGGGTGCCCCACGGGCTCGCCCCGGCCCCCGTGGTCCCAATATAGCCGGAGGGAGCCCAGAAACCAGGAGGAGGTGGCGCTGCTCGGCACGGTCTCCATGCTGGGGCATCCCAACCTCAGGGAGGTAAACAAGAAGACAAAAAAAAAAAAAAACAAAAAAAAGCTTAATACCATAACTTTTCTGTTTTTGCCAAACTAAGCGCTGAGGGGTGCAGCGTGCCCCATCTCAGACTGGGATGTATCCAGCTGACACCAGCAGGAGGACCCCATTTCCTCACCCACCCCTGACCCAACCTCACAGTACCGAGGGGTCCTGCAGCCTCCGGGCCCTGCCCGGGTCCCCCCTGGAGCCGCCATCCATCGGTGTCCCCAGGCAGAGCCGCTCCTGGTGCGCCCGCAGCAGCAGCCAGGAGCTGAACGCCATGCGGCAGCTGGGGCAGGTGAAGGCTCCTGCGCCAGGCATTGGGCTCCCTGCAGGAAAAACACCCAAATCCCACCCCTGTGAGCCCAGCTCGGGGCTGGGGCCCTTCTCTGAGTGTGAGGGAGCACCAACCTGCTCGGGACGAGGCAGCTGTGGCCGTGTTTGGTTGCCAAGGTGGGAAGGGAGGTGCCGAGGTGCTGGGCAGGCCCTGCCCAGGCTGGCAGCAAGGGCAGTGGCGTGGGGCCGGCCCCACCAACAGCCCCCAGAGCCTAAAAGCACAGCGAGAACATCAGCTAGAAATGTTCCCCTGAGTACTGATGCAGAGAGATGGCTAAACACCAGAATTTCATTGCACATCTTTCAATCCACAGGAGTGGATTGAAAAACAAGACCCATGGTGAAATCCTGCCCCTGCTGAAGGCAGACCGTCTCCCCCTCAGCTCGGTGAGCCCAGGATTTCTTATTTGCTGTGCAACTCCATCCAGCCAACTTGCAAACAGTGGACAACCATGCAAATACTTCCCGATCCAAAATGCTCATGTACAAGCTGAACTTAAAACAGACAGTGAAATAGCTTAGGCCACAACTGAGTTGTTTGTAAAATCCTTTTTAATCTAATAGAAATGTTTTCATGAATTTTTAAAAAAGATTTCAATGAAAACAGCTTTGGATTCAGACATACCCTTGCCATGTTGTGAACAGAAACAGCAGCATTGCACTAGGAACAGGAAGTGACACCGACCAGTCGAGCTTCACTATTTTGTATGAAGCGGAAAAAAAAGCAAACTGCTTTAGTGGAAGATAATTCAGATTATTTTCATTTCTTTTCTTAAAAAAGACAAAACCAAACATGGGCTATCATCTCACCATTGTCTTCCCTCTCCCCTTTTAAAGGAAGAATTTAGCTTCTGCAGTCTGAGCACTACAGCAATGTTTGCCAAGTGGAAAAAATACAGCGGGAGAAGCAGCTATTTAACCCCAGTGCTATCAGAACCCCAAAGTTGCAAGTCCCTTTAGAGGAAAGCTTTTCTTACATAAGAAAGACAATTAGAATTGGCAAACTGATGCAAAATATTTATTCCAAGTTAGTTATTTTTGATGCAGTAGTTTTTCCCCCTCATACAGACTCAATGTGATAGTCACTTTTTTAAATCTGTAAATAATGTTATCAAAATAATCTTAATCTTTGAAATCTCACAAAAAATTTATATTTTACAATCCACCCTGAATATCAAGGCTGCAAGAAGAAGAACACAAACAATTCCTATATCCAAATATTTTACAGCTGTACCCAAAAAAGAAAACCACAAACGCCTGGTTAAGTGATGAAGCTCCCCGAGCCGCCAAAAAAAAATAAAATAAAAAATTCATGTTATTAGCATTAATTTAACATAATTAGAACTTCAATAGCCATTTTGTCATTGACAATGATTGTTTTAGCACATTGTTACCGCACGACATTATGTAATGCAGGCGGCACTGTTAGAAGCTTGTTGTTGCAAAGATCAGTCAGTCACTGGTATCCTGCTTACAAGACTGAACTTGTGCACTGCCCCACAAGGGATTTTTGTCAAAATTTGCTAGCTGCACAAACTTCTATAAGCATTAGGGCAAAACCAAAAGAAAAAGCTAAAGAAGCCAATTTCTCTCTTCTTTGGGATACAATTATTTCCCTTGTGCATGAAGTATCAACAACAGAAGAAAAAACTGAACAGACTGGAGACAGAATAAACTCTGTTTAGTTTATACAACCCCAAACACGTGTTGAACTATGAACTGAGTTTATTGGGTTGATTTTATTTATTTCAATTTTCTTGTGCCCAGTCTCAGGCATCGTCATCTGAAGTTTCACTGCTACTAGTTTCTGTGTCTGAGTCCTCAATCTTTGTCTTAAAAGTGCTTCTCCAGTGGAACAACAGGCTGGAGCCGCGGCCCTGAAGAAATCCGTTCTTCCCAAATCCGTTTCTTCTTCGCTGTAGAAATGAAAGCAAGTTTTAAAACAAGCACGAGTATGGAGAGTAACTGTCCCTAACCCTCTGTGGACATCAGTTATATGTTTAACCGTATATACACATGCTCTGTATGGATAATGTAGAGTCATCAGTTGGACTACAGTTTCATTAGTTGTCTTCTATACTACAGGAGATGTGTAAGAAGGGAAAGGGTGAAGAACAGTCACAAGTAGTAGGAGTTTGAAACATACCTGCTCTGATTTAATTTGGAACTCTTTGAGCTCATCCTCCGTGAGGGGAAGATAATTCTCATCATTTTCAGGATATTCCTGCCATCCCATCTCTTTCAATAACCTGATTTGTGGAAAAAGGGCACAGGAATTAAAGCAAAGGAACAAAGGTAAAGGAGAGAACAGTCTGTCCATGAAGCACAAGGTTCTGTGTTACATTACTTCAAATTCACCAGGGAATCTTCTGTATCACAGACCACTTCGACAATGCTTAGTGTTTACCCAACATTTTTCATACTCAATGTCTTTTACAAATATTTAATCACCAGCAGTCCTGTACAATGGGTAAATAACTAGTCTGGCAGAAGGAAAATAAAGCAGAAATTTGAAATTCTACCCAAGGACACTGAAGGAAGATGTGACGCAACCAATCCAGCACCTTAGCTCAGGATCTTCTAAAAGTTACTATCCACTTGTACCAGATACTCGCGCGCTGCTTAATCACAAGATACAAGCTGAGATACTAAGCAAATACTTTAACTCTCTCCCACGCTTACAGCATTTAAAGCAGCACAGAGTATTCTAAGTACAGACAGTAAAAGAAGTGTGAGTGTGTATCTTCATACTCCAGATCATGACACTTATGGCATCCACTTACAAATTAACCAGGATCACGCTAGGTTTGCACTGCCCCACCATGCAGGCAGGTAAATATCTAGGCAGCGTTAACACACAAGGATGTGGCACTAGAGGAGTACAGGAACCTAATTACACACCATGGCCAAGTCTTGGCTCAGCTGTCAGCGTCTTGTTTTACTTTCAGTAAGACTCCACCCAGCCCAGCACTAGTAACAAAGCCCACACCTCTAGTCCAGCTTTGTGCACTTCCCAGAATTTTCTTTGGAATAAATTTCCTCCTCACACAGTCCAAGGACTCACCCTCCTTTACTCCGGACACCTTGTTTTTCCATTTCCTTACCTGTGTTCTGCTTCCAGTGAGTGAGAGAGGTTTTCCCCCTCTTCTGGCAAGGGAAGAGAAAGGCCATTTTGATGGCAATTCTCTTCCCAATTTTCCTTTGGTTCTGGTGTGCTGTTGCTCTCCATCTAAAGAAAAAAAAGAAGCAAAGTGTACAGACCACGCTGACAGCACAGTTTGAAGTTCAAGCTTCTGCTCTTGGGGGTAAATCAAAGCCTTTTCACCTCTAGTCAGTGCTTTCAACACAGCCTGGGCTGACAGTGGTTTAAAAGCAATTTCTACCTATCTGTGATGAGACAACACGACATGTCACTTTGGTAGACTGCACTTTGATGTAAAGGGAGTAAGTGTTGGCATTACAAAGCTGTAATCAGCAGCTTCAGAAAGAGAATACAAAAAGCAAGAATACTCTTCTCTTAGAGATGTCCTTTACATACACATTAAGCCACAGACTTCCACATTCAGAGTCCTGGTCAAAGCCTGAGGCTTCAGCCACTATCCTGCACTTTTTACAAGCACTGAATTCAGCTTTCCTGTGAATGCAGTTTGACAAGGAAGTTTGAAAGTAAGGTAAGACTTTAAAATATGGAATTGTTCAACCCCTGAGAGAATCCTTTCAAGACTCTAGATTAACTTCGCTGTCACCTTGCCTTCCACCTCATTTATTACTTTTGCATTTCAGCATGTCACATATCTCCTTTCATCTCAGCGCTCTGCACTACCTCTGCTAGCATGTGTGTCAGCCCGATGGAAGTCAGTCATTTCCTAAACCACAGCGTGAATTACACACGCTGCTTTTTTCAGTACCCAACTCTTTCAATATATCATGATCATGTTATGTATGAGGAGAGAAGGGGGAGGATGGATGGACAACACGGGACAGGGGGTGCAGTGATCTTACATCATCCAGCTTGTCGCATTCTCTGTTCTCTGTTATCTCCCCATTCCTATCATCTTTCAGTGCCTTCAGGAATTCGCTCTTTTTATCAGTGGTGCGGCGCATCAGTTTTGTCAAGCGCGAAGAGCAGATCTCGATGGGAGGGGTGGTGCTGGAAGGACTCTAGACAAAGAAGGTAAAATACAGAGACTTTAAACAGTCCTGCTATGAAGATGAGGCCCTCTTCAGGGTCTGTTCCTTCAAATGCCCATCAGCTCCCAGACTAGCTCTTAAACCCTTAAGAAATCTAATTTCAAATGCTCATCGAAATACTGAATGGTGTTGTGTACCCACTTCTTACCAGCTCATGCTCCCATCTATCACTACCAACTCTAATTTTTTCTTCCTCTAGGTGTCAATTCATGTGGCCATGAATACATTTATTTTGTTCCTTGGCAACGTAACTCTCTCAAGTAATGCTGGAGGCTACAACAGAATACGGAGGCAGAAAACTTTATGCAGGACTCAGCCCACAAAATTAAAAAATTAGGGAGATTAGACTCAGTTCACATTTGTGTCTTAAGCCAACCTGGCTGCCTCTACCCTGAAATTAAGCTTTGGGGTGGTAATATCTTTTCAGGGAGTGGTACATCTTTAACCAACTGGATGTGAAACAGGTAGTCACAGTCTTTGTATCCTCTCCTGGTGAGCATGCTGCCAATTCTTGCCTACAAACACTCACAACCCAGATAACTCTGTGCCTAGCCAGTCACAGACAGCCCTTGACCCTGTGGTAAATCTGCTCAGCTGGATTCCTGAACCCAAAGTAATCTCCCATGCTCTTCGACAGCGCTTTGCTTTCTTAATTTCCATCTTTGAACCAGGCATAAGGTACAACAGTTTGCACATAAGCAGTGCCTCAGCCATGACAGTAAAATTAAAAAATTAAAACACTGCTAACCAAGATGAGTTTCAATGTAATGTTTCATCATTTTGAGTGGACATGGGAAAGAAATCTCAAAACATGCTGCATGAAAGTTCCCAATATCTTTACCTTCTCATCATACACAGACCTTGTATCTGGCTACTCTAAGATGAGGAATTTAGCCACTTATTTAAATACCTGCCTGACCCAGAACCTTGCATTCAAAACCATTCTTTTTCTTTACTTGCTTTGGTTATCTTTTTCTCAATACAAAAGCAGAGGTCAATTTCCTAAAGCACGCAGCTTCCCCTCCTGCCTTTTTTAATTAAAAAAAAGAAAAAACAGAACTAGGGTGGGAGAGTTGCAAATTCAGGCTCTTCAAAATAAACCTCCTTTACGAAGTGTTTTTATCATACCACATAGTGCTCTAAGCAAAGATTAAGGGAACTGAAATATTTAGCAAAGCAAAACCAGGCAGCAACTGCTGTTTATGTTTCTCACGCCTGATGCGCATGAAACACTCGCGTGCAATAATGCCTGTGAGGTGTGTGCTGAAAGTAATGCCTTAGGGTAAACACTTCTCAGCTAGCTTTTTCAGATTTTGCCTCACTCAACACCATCATGCACAAATTAGCAATTGTACAAGGCATAAGTGACTTCATACTACGATAAAAAGCTGGCGTAGTACTTAAAAATTAAAGCTTTAAACATGGTAATTAGTTTGACTGTAAGCAACATAAAGTAACCATCAACAAAGGAGACTTAGAACTGGATGTCTTCTGGTAATTTGGAATACTCTAAAACCACTTGAACTTTTTGATAGAAGTAGCCTTTTTACCAGCACTGTACAGAACTGCCATGGTCCTGTGCTTCCATACTGCATATCCCCAAAAGATTCAAAGAAAAAAAGTGTATTCTAAGTATCCAAAGTTATTCAATGACATTTTTCTACTAAGTTTTGTGGAATTTCAAGCTCCAGAACAGCATTTTGCATACAAGCTAAAAAATGAACCACAGAAATGCTGGCCAAAACACGTCAAGTCCCACTTACTGCTAAAGTGTTAAGAAATTTACATTCAGAAAATCTCTCCACACTTCATACCAAAAGTGGAGGTAAGGCAGCTTTAACCTCAGCAGATTACCTCCTACCAGTGTTAAAAACAGACACCTAAATGAAGGCATGTAGACATGTTGGATCCCTTCAAAGCTCACTGTTTATATGCTGTTGTTCTCCTACAGGAAGTTAAGGCAGATCCTTCTCATCCGCCTTCTTTTCCCATATGGGAATCAGTTTACCTTCTGCTTCACATCTGTTCTTGGTATCTGCACTCCAATAGCACACCAAGTCTATTCATGTTTAGCTCTGCAACACCCGTCAAATTACTTTTTATTTATTTATTTATTTTAAATCTGAGAGGAATCCTAATACATTTGGACAAACACCAATGGCTCTGTCTTTACATCCAGGTAAACCGTTTTTCTTTTAGCGTATCAGAGATGTCACAGGATGTACTAAGAACACACAAGCAAGTCATTATTCAAGGGTACAAAGCTAGGTAGCACATGCAGAAAGGACCTTACATTTAAGCTATAGTAGGTGACAGTGATAAAGTTCCCATCATATCCCCCAAACCAATCCCTTACCTCTTTGGGAGATGTAAGGACTGAGCCACTTGCCAGTACCGCTGGTTTGGTTACAGACACTGGACTGGTAAAGGCAGAGTCACGGCCGGAGGAAAGCGAGCCTGGTTTATGTTCATTTCTGTTGGCTTTCCATGGACTTGGCTATATTGAAAAGAACACAAAATATATAATAAATGGTAAAGCACTAGAGTGGGTTGCTTGCGAGCAGTAACACAAATACTGCATTGACTGAAGTTGTCTGTTGTATGGATTTTTTTCCTCCCTCTGCAAGAACTTTCTCAATAATTTTACTCCTAAATCCATTAGTTTTTCCCTGTCATCTTCTCTTTTGCCCAAGCCACACACAATTCTGCTTCACAGGCACCTCCCTCTAATAAAACACTGCAAGAGCACAAGGAGAAAATTGAGTTTTGCTCTTCATCAGTTGGAATCACCACTGAGTGATGCAATGCATCTTGGAGCTACACACACAGATGGGAAGTAAAAGATCCCAATTAAATTCACATTTTATATGGGAACACCGTGTGCCACAAAGAAAGGGTTTGCATCATCTGTCAGGAACTCCTCCCATGCAAGGAAGAAACACATCAAGAAATGTTTTCGTCCACACTGAGAATACCAATTATTTACTTCCTAGGGCTCTGAAAGTGTCCATCATTGTACTGATTGAGGGGAAAAAAGAAGAGCAGGCAGTTCATCCTTCTGGTAGGTGCACAAGCACCTACCGTCTTGGTCCGGATACTCTCTGCAGTATCCCTTCAGATACAGTGGTGATTTGTTGAAAAGCAAAGCCTTCAAGATAACTTGTTACTTGGTATATTATTTGCAGACCTCTCGCCAAGGAAGGACAAACACTCAAGTGACAGTCTTTACTACAATGATTCTAACAAGAGATTTGTATCAAGTAGCATGAGAAATACACCTGTCAGAGCATTAGGGCATACTGATTCTTTTGAACCGATAGAGTTCAGAAGTCAAATCCAAGTCATAGCAAATTAACTAATGCACAGTGGGTTTAAGTTAAATCTGAGAGTAAGTAGATTTCGTATTCTGTGAACAATGAAAGCAGAAGTCATTATTTCAGTATGTTCTCTCACATTAACAGGCTTCTACTCCAACTTAATATTGCCTGGTAGTACAATTAGAATGGAGAATTACTTTGACAAGGTCTTTTCCTCTGCATATTCACATAGTTGCACTTGTTCAGGCACCTAACTCTTGGCTGCTAATTGTTATTCTCCCACTGTCCACAAAGTGGCAGCTTAGACAAATTTAACGGCAGACTACTGTTACTTTCTTAGAGAGACCACTAGATTGAAGCACAACAATTACAGATGAGAATCAAAAGGAATCGTTGCAGATTATGCCTTTCATGCATTGTTCAACTTCGAGGAATTATCCTTATCTAAAGAAAGAAACAATACACTTGTTTCACTACCACTACGTTCTCTTCCTTTGGTACAGCTAACAAAAACATATTTCATTCAGTTTGCCTGTGGCAGCTTTCCAATACTGCTGACATGGCCAAAGGGAGTGTTTTGACTCCCCTATCACTTTATGCACTACAGTTTCTACACAACTTTCTGGAGTCTTCAGAATAATGCATCCTACCATCCCTGCTTCATGCTTGCACCATTCAAAAAGGCATCATTCATGCACATAGTTTTTCTAAGGGCGTGCTGATCTCCCACCTTTAGCTCTACTAATGGTCACCATTCATTAACAAAAGAGCTGCTGATGAGAGACAATTCTTAATTATTGCAGTCCTCACCAATAAAGCACACCATGCTACCCCTGTAATCACAGCACCGTGTCAATACAAACCTACTTACAAATGACTAAATGCACATTTATATCATGACTTAACATGACTGTGATCTCTTGGGAGCTCCCACATATTGCCAGCCAATATCTTCTCCGCTGGCCCTATAGCTTTTCATGTGTTATCAGTGCTGTCACACCTGGATGAATCCAGATGTAATCCAGGCCTAGTAACTGGTTCAGTACAGAATATCGTTCACTGAAAGGCAGCATAGGCTACCACTACATATTGCCATAATTCTGGTTTATATATAGATACATAATCTAGAATGCAAGTGAAAATTATGTAAAACAAGCTAAAAAACATCCAAAACAAACAACCCTGTATTTTGACATAAACCCAACTTCCACACCACAGTCACAAGGCTGTCTCAAAAAGCCTGATCATAGTTTTCAAGTTATCTATAAAAACTGGAAGATTTATTTCAACCGTGAGCACAGATATCCCAAGTTATTCTATCTGTGACTATCTTTGTACACAACGACAGCAGCTAAGACAGAAAAGCTGTATGCACTCCTTTTCACTACAATACGATTTGCTTTGAAGCAGAGAGAGACAGTCTGATGGCTTGGACAAATTGTATCTTTGTCTTTTTGTTTCAAAGAGGACTCAAAACATCCAGGCTAAAAATAGGTAAGACTGTATTACACATACCAGCCCAGCTGTACAAACACAAATAAAAGCCACATTAGGCTCACAGCACTACAGCTCTATCTTATTTAGCTATTCTAAACAAGTACATACCTAAACTGAAATACTTAATGGTTGATTCAGTGAACAGAAAACTCTTACTAGTAACTCTTTATAATAGGCCAATTTATCCCATACCATCAAGAAAGGGACCAGTTTTCAAAGTAAACTTTTATATTAGCTTATTGGATAATCTTTTTCATTATTAATTTTTTTCCTGAAGTTGGCAAAATTTGGTCTGAATTAAGAAAAACTTACAAAAGGGAAAGAAGCTCTAAAACTTGCTTTCTCATAGAAAATGTTCTGTTAAACTCTCTCACTTTGCTTTTATCTTTGAAGTGTGTAAAACTATTCTGCTCTTATCACAGAAGTCTCTGTTGGAATGCAGCAGCCAGCATTAGCAATTAACAAGTTTTGGAGAGACTGTTCTTTAAAAAGGTGTGCAAATACTCTTGAATATTTGCATACCTTTTTAAAGAACAGTCTCGCTAATAATTTTAACTTCTAAAATACCTGGATTATCAACACTCTTGCAGTGAAAGAAAGCACAGAATCCACTACTTTTCCAGGTTGTCTTTAATGCTCATAAACTGCAGAATGCTACAATCTAATCTGATCTTAACTTCAATTGTGTTGTAAACACACAGTATTGTAACCCAATAAATATTTTTAAGATAGTCATGTGAGCAATTTAAGCACATCTCAGTATGCATTCTTATCCTCTAGCATTGCTTATTTTTGTCCAATTAAGCTATGGATTTGTCTAATATATCAGAACACCACACACTAAACCAGACACCACTATGGCCAGAACTGAGATTAGTTCTCCACATGGACAAAACCAAATGATACTTTTAAACAGGGAAAAACATCTGTAGTAATAAACAGGTCTCTATTAAAAAGGCAACTACCCTAGAAACCACCATATTCCAACTGTTATTTCTTGGATGGTTGATTCTGATATGAAGGGAGAGGTTTTTCTCTCCTTCACTAACTTGGTTGGAAACCCCCATACCTTGGAAGGAGGAGCTGCAGGTTTAGGAACCAGATTTTTGTAGACACTTGGGACAATGGTGGTGGCTTTGTTGCCATTTGCCAGGTGAGAAACAGGTGATGTAAATGCAGCTGAGAAGGCAGCAGCAGGATCCTCTTTTGAAACCTTTTTGATGACCAGCATCTTGGTAGGTTGCTTGGCACTAGGGGGGTTTTCTGTAAAAACAAAACAGGAAATATTCTGAAATACAAATGTTCTGTTCCATAACAGGTTCAGTGCACTGCTCCAGCTTCTCCCCTCTGAACCTTAGAAACGACATGTCTAATTCTGAGATTGCTATCAGCTGTTCTTTTGTTTCAGCTTTGAGCAGAAAGATAAGGATGTCAAAGTCCATTTTTTTTTTCCCTCTGTTTAACCACAACAACTCCCTTGACTCTGAAGGGAAAAACCTACGGTGACATCAGCTAACAGCCTTCCCACCATACTGCAGAAATCAGGACAGATCAGAGCAGTTCTTTGAGCAACCATGGATCAGTTGTTAATTCACTAACAGAGAAATATTTTGCATAATTTATACCTTAGAAGATGCAGTGCTTTTGCAAAGAATCACAATTAATATTTCTCACCAACACATTTTCAGGAGCAGAGTAATTTAAGTATTAGCATAAACACCTAGAAAATCCACAAATGCTAGTTGTTATTTTTTGAGCAGAACAGTAAGTACCTGACAAACTTGTTCTAGGACCAGATTGCATTCCTTTTACAAGTATTTTTTTGTTTGTTTCTTTCTGGTATTTTTATTATTTACAGTGCTTAACCCCACGGATCTAATTACATTCTAATTAGAGATTAACAAACCTATATTTAGTTGAAGGAAAATGACTTATCAGTTCCATTTTTTTTTTTTTTTTTTAAAGGCATAGATTCCCACATTGTAACACGATCAAAAAGCAAACCAGTTCTGAGTTTAAAGGAAATATAAACCACCGAATAACAACAATTTTGTTGTTTTTCTAACGTGAAGATCTCAACTCAGGAACTGATGTCTAGTTCACTCAAGTCTGCTCTGCCCTTCAAGCAATGCCTGCATGAAATTGTAACTGCAGTACGACACGAAGCAGAGAACTGACATCGCTGCCACAAGCATTTTTTTTTTTTATGACAAGTACAGGTTTCAAGCAGACAAAAAGGCCAAGAGATTAGTTACAATTGTGGGAGGAAAACAACAAAGGAGAGAAAGCTGCAAACTGTCTGCTTAAGGTTTTAAGATCTTCTCTGAGCAAAAAGCTAGCACTTAAAAATTATTTACAGTTAATAATAGTTTCTATGTAGGTATTTACAGTTAATAATAGTTGCAACTCGCTGCTTCAGCATGAGCATTCCATACAGCAATGTACACCTTTACCTACCCCATACTCCAGACGGTGTCCCTAAAGGTTTGTTCTGGCTGTTGTGTCTTCCAGCTTCTGGATTCAAAGATGGCTGGAAAAAACAAAAAAATAGAAACAAAGAAAAAATGCAATTGAGTATATTCATTATATCACACTAATACGGAATCTTTTTTGTTATATGTAACATGCTTCTAGGAAACCACAGTATAGGTAGATTTCTCTGAACATCACCTAAACTAGAACAAGAGAGTGCTCTGTCACAAGACATCTGAAAATCTCAAGTTCTTATTCTCCTTGGCTTCTGTTTAATTTCCAACAGAACTATCAGAAAGTTTACAATAGGCCCTTCAGTCTTCTACTATGCAATAAACAGATTCCACAATCTTACACACCCATAAAAGATTTAGGTATTTGATCGGCAGCTCAAGAAATAGAACAGAATCCACATCATCAGTATATGGAATGTCTAGTCTCATTTCTCAAGTATTTTTATACAATAAGTCTGTATTAACAGTTCAACCAACAAAAGAACTACACTAGGCTCCTAACATAAAGGAGTAATGAAAAAAACAGGCCACATCTCTATGGATAAAAAGCTAAATGTAAGCTATGCTAAGTTTGAGTCCATTTTTCAGGGCAATACTGCACACAGGCTCAGTGTTCTCTGCAGACTTACCTTTGATTCAGTACCAGAACTCAGAGGAACAACTAAGTACACATCCCAAGCTCAAAGCAGATACAGAAAATCCAACCATTCAAAGAAAAGTGATCCTGATTAGCTATTCCTCTTCCCCCATCCCAAATAACTTCAGTTCAAAATAAAGCCATCTTTTTCCTCTTTTTAATGAATTCTTCATATGTTAGTTACTATGACTACCACATAAATCTCTAATAATGAGCTTCTGAAATAGTAGGCATTCCTGTTCTATAAGAGTTAGGAAAAAAATGTTACACCATAGCATAAATTACTGCCTCAGACCCTAGAAATTCCTCTGTTTCAGTGCTTCATTTTTCAGTTACAGGTCAGTTTGATAGCAGTGGTGCTCATGTTACAGGAGAACTTAGAACAACAGACTGTTTTGCAGACCTTTCAGGAAAAGTGTTCCCATTTTATTGGCCATGCAGCCCTAACAGCTACATACTTAACCACAGAAAACAGTTTTTCCACTATGGAAAAGAGAATACAAGAGTTATTTAGCAAAGGTTGCTACCAGGCAGTATGCGCATAGTATTATCACCTTTAAAAAAAGGTGTGGCAATGGGGGAAGTCATTAGAGAAGACACAGCAATGTAGCTGGGAAAAGAGATTTATAAAGACACTAAAAAAAAGAGAACAAAGGAGGACCACCTAGAAGAACGATTTAGGCTAAGACAGACTACAGCAGCATGGTCGCAATCATTACAATAGCTTTCTACATTTCAACAGGCTTTTGACAGTGTGTAGAACCAGCCTGCAGAAATCCTGAATTACAGTATTCTTGAGAAATCAGATCAACAGTAATCTACATGTAAGCTTAATCAGTGCTCTCCAGGTGTTAACCAACCACCGAGGCAGGCTACCACTCCCACAGCAGAAGCAGCTGAACAAGAGCATGCAAGTACTCCCCATGCACTGCACTGAAAAACACAGCAGTTTAAATCAAACTGGCTTCTGTAGCAATTTAAGTGGAGTCACTAGATTCTGGCCTGAAGCAGCTATGTTTTCACTCGTATTTCACTCCAACTCCTAACCTTCCAAACTGAAGTGGTAACATCAAAATGCCATGATAATTTTAGCTTTAAGCAGCCTTCCAGAAATAAAAGCTGAGTAAGAGAGCAAAAAGCTCAAGATGATACACACAAGCATGCACGCTATCACCAGAACTCTCAGTACTGGAGACAGCAATGGCTTTAGCACTGAAGATTAAGTCAGAGGAATCACATTAAGTGGAGGGACTGAGTTACCAGAACTTTACAGATAACATCAACCTTATTACAGTGGTCAAGAACAGCCTGGAGAAAGTGAGAAACGAGATGCACAAAACAAAATGCATGGTCTGCTAACAATAAAATCTTCACCAAAACGGAGAAAAAAATAAATTGGAAAAAAAGGTAGAACCATTGCTTGCATCCTAAAGCATAAATATTAAGAAATGCACATGATAAGAATAAAACCCTAAGTCTGAGTGCAGTTTAGCAAAGTTGTGAAAACTAAAGATGTTCCAGTAAAAGTAGAGCAAGGATAAATGAGACTATTGTAACTGACAATACCAGGTAAATTGGAATACTGGAAAAAGAAGGTTGATGAACTGCAGGTATCAGTGGAAGAAATGGCTGAAGAAACACTGATCTACAGATTTACAGAGAGATAAGAGAAGAATTTCCGACAAGAAAATACTATTCCAGATGACTCAAGACAGATGATTGCAAAGGTCTGGGCACATGTCATGCAAGCTTGGGGTGGTTATCATGTACACCAACACGTACCAGAATGCAGAAGACAGGAACAGCAGTTAGACTGAAGATAAGCTGAACAGATGTACTTAGGAGCAAAAAAAGGCTTTGAAAGCAAAGCCACAAAGGAAATACAGCTACTGCTCTTGTAGCAGATCAAAGTGTCACCATAAAAGTGTCACCTTTTGAGCACTGAAGATCTGACTTGTGAAGTACAATCCTGTCTTCAGTTAATAATCATTTGGCAAAATATAGTAACATGCCAAAACCCATAATCCAGCAAGGTCATCAAGTCTCCAGGACTTGGTATCAATTAGCATCCTGCAAGCACTGGAATTATTGTTAAAATATGTAGTGACCTGAAACATGGAATGGAATGCAACTCTAGATCCTTGCCACCTATCAATGCTAATAAAAATGAGATCTGAAAAGCTTCTCACAGCTGCCACTTCCAGTGAGAAGCTACACACTTACAAAGTCTTCTTCCTCAAATTGTAACTGCTCTTTGTCTTCCTTCTTCTCTTCCCTGGCTTCAACAGGCAGCTTTTCTTGAAAGGCGGAACTTTTCCGAGAATGGAAGTTGCCATTCCAGTGGCGATGAACTCCAGTTCCTCCTCCACCACGCTGGTTCACACCATCATGGCCCCGTGAGGGACCGTGCCAGCCAGGCTGACTGCCAGAAAGCCCAACATGAGCTCCTTTAGAAACACCAGAATCTACAGAATCATGGCGGAGAAGGGACGGCTGATGCCAGCAGTCTAAACAAAAGGAGATAAGTATGCAAATAAAAAAATGTCAACACTGCATGCAGAATACTGGAAATAACAGGCTGTTTTTCTCATTACATCAGTGTTTACTAAGTAACCACGAGGCCAAACTTAATAAACTGTGTGATTATCTCAAAAAATAAACCAAGCTACACAAGGCATATACAGCTACCACAGAAACCCCATAAGGCCTGGGCACACGGCATGAGAGAAGAGAATAGCACAAGTTTCTTACAGGATGTTTTGAAAAGGTGCATTTTGGGAAAATGTTTATATTCTGCAGAATTCTTCCATAGAATACTCCAGAACGTTTGCTCTCAGATTGCATTCCAATCCATTCTACTCACCTCCTGCAGTTCGGAGGGGCCCGTTATTGAAAAATCCATCAGAAGAGTTGTGTCTCCTACGGCTCACCCCAAAGCGTCCCTCTCCCCGTGGAAGATGCTCTCCATGTTTCTCAAAGGTGGCTGCAGGGGACTGCAGAAAGACAAAGGTAATATAATAAAACCCTCCTCAGGGCAATCCAGGAGCCTGTGTGTCCAACAGTGATGTTTTATCAGTTGAAGAAAACCACCCCAAAACCCACGTTCCTGTGCTTTCAATACAGCATCCACATCTGTATTGTCTAGCCAGTGACATCAACAGTCACCTGAACCTAACCAGAACAGCACAACACCACATAGCCTACAAAGAATCAGAGAGAACCTAATACAATAATCTCACCAGCACTCCTTGCAAATACACACTTTCTGCATAGTTCATTTAAGACATTTTATGTTACAGAAGTGCTCATTCACTCGCTCCCCCTGAAGTCAAAAGAACAGACAGCAATGGAAGATCTTTTCAGTCTTACTAAAATTCAGAAATACTCAAACTACAGCACTTCTGTGCTGAAATGACAAAGACTCTGTAGAAGACATTAATGCTTCTAGGGTTAAAATTCCAGATAATTTATTACTCTTCACTTTTAAAACTGTCATAGCTGTAAGAACAAGGGATCTGTATTAGTTACCTTGGTTGACTGTGGTGTTGAGAAGTTAAGCCAGGCAGGAACAAAGTCATGCTGCGCCATTTAGGTCCAGTGTCTCCCTTCAATAAAATGAGGCATCAAACCTCATGGCCAGGATCTGTAAATGAAAACAACATTCCCTGACTTATCTGTTCAAAACTGAAGTAATCATATAAATTAATTCCCAAAGGCTGTTCTATATTACAGGGGGGGGGGGGGGGGAGGGAGAAGCACTGTAGTTGTTTACACTAACATTTTTTCCTGCTTTATTCCTCTGACCAGAACAGGTCATAACTTAAACATTCCTAGTTAGCCCCCATTCACAATTCCATTCTAAAAACACACCTACGAAGTTTGTGATAGGATAGGCCTGGAGATGGAAAAAACAGAACAAAAAGCACACAAGCCATACAATGCACTGAACTAAGACGTGTCAGAACTTGGGGTACATTCCTTCATTGCTCTTTTTCATAATCTACAAAGGAGTGACCACTGATTTTATTCCAGAGGTTGAAAATTAAGTATGACCAAACCAATAATGATATTGAGACACTGAGAGCAGATCAGAGACCTGAAAGACAACCATATGCCAGTTCCTGCACCCCTCAACTTAAAGACCACAAAAAAGACCTGTATCTTAATGCAAGTTCAACTGAAGACCAGCAGATGTCTCACTGAGGAACATGAAGCTGAACTGTTCTTTTCAACTTGTCATAGCAATTTCCACTAGTCCAGGCGATAAGAATTCCATTACTACTCTGTATAAGGGAATTCTGCCTTTTTGTGGAAGGTTCTTCAGCTTTCCATTTTGCTTTATTAGTTCATGGCTGAATTAAAGTTGAAAAAGTCAATAGTGTATAAGCAAGGAAAAAAAGTACATATGATCACTCACCCAGAGTTTGGCCTCTGCAGTCCAATGTCCTCACTTCCTTCTCTGCTTCACTGACCTTCTGGTTCCTTTCTTCTCCAGTATACTGTAAGGCCAGCCTTGAGGCAATAGTGCGTCTCGAAGCAGAGCACGAGAGGCCGCACTTCGTGCCAACTGTGCCCTTCACCCCCTCAGCTGCTCATTTTAACCTCTTTTTGCACTCTCACTACAAAAAAAATACCTAAGAAGGTAATTTGTATTTAAAAAAAGCCACGACCACGTTCACCTCATTAAATATCCTCTAGTCGTGGTACTACAGAAGTCAGCTTTTACATTAGAAAAAGGTTTGCCAGGTCTGTATGACAACATTCAGAACCACACCATCATTAATACTGAACAGATACACCCAACTCTGCTGGATAGTTCATGGTCTGCAGGTCATTCTGAACACTCTAGAAAAAGGACCACGTTATAGAAAAACGTCTGCCCCAAACGCTGAGATCTAAACAAGAAGCATCTGACCAAGTGCCCTTAAAAGATAATCTTCATTTTTATCAGATAAGTTTTCTAAAAAAAAAAAAAAAGTATATATTTTTCTTTTTAAAAAATGAATGTTAGGATATACTCTGCACTTCACGTAGCTTGGTTAATGCTCCACAGAACTAAGCACTACTTGATGTAAAGCTCAAAAGCAGGCACAAACGTTTATATCCCCGTTTTTCACCATTTACATGCTGAAACATAGGTCACAAGAACAGAAAAATGCCAGGCCTAAAAATAATCTCTTCTACTCTATTTTTTGTAGACTGGGTGCTGCTTTTAAAAGGAAACAAATTATTCCACAAGAGCTTCTTCTTCTACAGAGGAGAGTTCACTTCTGGGTCATAGTCCTCTTCCATCAAAGAGGTAAGACAGGAACTGTAGTCACTATAAAAAAAAACAAAACACAACAAAACACAATCAATACAAGTAACTGAAACATGACAAAGTACGATGAGAGAAAAACAGAAGGAAAAACAGAGCAGCTGTAGTGCTAGTGTAAAAGCTACTTGATCTCCAATCACAACCCAAACTGAAATCATCTAGCCATATGAACTAAATCACCTCCAATTTAAATCCCTTTACCCATACTCTTTGCCTTGGATTCCTCAAGAGGACACTGAAGTGCTGAGACAGGATAGGAAACCTTGGCCCACAATCTCAAAGTCAGTCTCACAAGCTATCAACTTATTTAATAAAAGCCCTAATATTTATATCAGTGCCTTGCCAGAAAGTCTGAAGAAGCAAAACCAACATCTGTAAGGACTGTGAAGAACGGATGCATTGGCTAAGACTAGAGATTCATTCAGCCTCTTTCTAAATAGCAGAAGGAAGGGATACTTGGGTCCAACTCATCCTCTCCACATCACACGCAGCGTTATGCCCCGTCAGTCAGTCTTTTCCCAAAGTGAAACACTAGCCTACTCTTGCTCCCTTGAACAGATCCTATTCCATAATCTAATCCTTGTCATCTTTCTCCACACCTCTGAACTCAATCCTTTTGTGATGGTAGGCTTTTATGCAAGGTTCAAGATATGGGCAGACTGAAAATTTCTAACAGAACACCCCAGAACAGTAAAGCTTTATTCCTTTCCTCTTAGAGGGGTCCCACAAAAATCCCAGTACCTGCCCGCAAGTAAAGTAGTTTGTCTCAAACTCTTGCCTTTGGTTTCCCATTTTCAAAACCAAGGGGCACGTTCACCATCTCCCACTCCTCTGCCACCAAGGGCTGACACCACAGTCATTGTGAAATTTTGTGTTCAAGTTCCTTTGATAATCTTTAATGAATGCCACCTGGCACTAGCAATTTTTTACTATCAATTATTCTGCATCTTTATGCATCAGTTTGAGGCAATCCAACTTCTCTGTAAGGTGAACCTTCAGACTGGGAAATTCCTTGAGTTGCTCCATCAAAAACATCACCACCAACAACAAAATGTTTTTTTTTTTCCTTCTATGACCTCTTTATCCTCCAACTATCTTATTGAACCCAGCTAACTCTGATAGGTTTTACTGCTCCTGAAACATCTGAGAGGTTCCATTGCTGTTTTTATGCCATCAGCCGTTTCTCAGGATCCCTTCAGGCATGCCTTATGTGCCTTTATGTTTGATTTGCCAGAGCTTGTTTTCCTTGTTTGGATGTGGTTCCGTTCTTTGAACACTTTTGGTTTTCCTTGCACTCATTATGCCATTCTCTACTCTGCTAAGCATGTTTTTTTTTTTTTGTTGCAAGTTAAGACTGGTTTGATAGAAGCTCAAAATAAACATACACATACAGGTGATACTGTAAGAATCATCACCTTTTTATCCTCACCCTCATATCATTTCTTCTTTCTGGAAATAGATGTTACTGTTGTGTAGGAGAGTTTGGAGAAGGGAAAGATTTTGGCACTTCAGATGTGAGCCACGATCACGTTTCTGGAAGCAGAAAGGAAACAAGCAGCCTCACAACCCCAACAGAGCGCCAGCAGAGATGAAGAAAGAACAGATTACATGTGGCCATATGCAATGCTGACCTGGAAGCTTTCTGAACATCGCATCTAATACCACAAGCTAGTGTCACAACAACAAAAGCACTAACCTCTCAAGACATTACATTAATGGGTAATTTTTCAGCTGTGTGAAACACCTGCTGCAGACAAACCAATTCTCCTACCATGCTGAACTCAGCACAGGTAGAGAGCTCCTTCAGATGTGACCTTCTGAGGCTGCTACCAAACGTTTCAGTAGTAAGCAGAAGAAAACAGGGACGCAGGCAATGCAGAGTTGGATATATTTAAATAAGATTAATCACTGTGCCCTCTGAATAAATATGCTTTTCAGAACAAACTGCAGAGCAATTAAGGCCTGTCAAACTCCTGACAGAGGAAAGTCATATCATTAAGATGTTGATTTAATGAACCTCGGGAATGATTCGCACTGAACTGAAAGATGGGACCAAAACAGAGCAAAACTCACACAGAACTGGCTCCTGTGCTTAAAGGTACCTAAATAAACAAACACCACAGAAGTGCAATTTTGAAGAATGAGGTCAAAATACACAACAAAAATAAAACCACCACGGAAGTACAATAGCCAGGTTCCTCTTCACAAAAAGGTTTCCAGTTATTTTTCAGAACTGGAAAACGAAAGCCTGTCAGAACTTAGCAAAACTTATATTTTTATATCTCAGCACAATCAAAACCAGAGTGAAACTCCATGCAAGAATTCCCACCACCAATGTAGAAGATTCAGGCCTCTTAACCTGCTATTTTGATATCCTTAGGATTATCAGTGACCAGGGCAGTTCGTTAAGGAGCAACAACTCAACATGCACGTAGACAGCCTGGTGCAACGTGTAGACATGGGACTTTGGGCTGCTGTCTACATTTACAAACCTCACGCCTTCAGCTCCCACAGACAGTCGCTGCTCAATCAGAAAGCTTGACACTTGTTAAAGGAAAAACCTCCACATCTTCTCAAACCTTTTATCAAGTGTTTTGATACTTCTATAACTGTTGATACAACTTTTACTTTGAAACAATCCCACTTGTGGATGTTGCAGTTACTGGGAGGCTTAAGAAAATCTGCATAGAAGTTGCTGCAGATTAAAGCAAGATGCTTAATCTCCGCCCATTTCTCTTCAAGTAGCATACAAAAGACATGCTTCAGATAGAAGTTTCAAAGTTGTGTCTTGAGCCCTTCCAAAATTGTATTTTCTGGCATACACATCCTGACAGCTGTATGCCAATAACAGCCTGTAGATGGCTCCTTATTCCAACAGACAAACTGCTTGTCAGTCATCATCTTCCTTTGCATGCATTATCACTATAAGAATAGCGTATATGACATTAAAACGCAATGTTTTCTGTTTGTTAAAACAAAAGCTTGCTGTAAATGCTCCTACTGAAGCGTTTTTGTCTCCAGGACTAGCCCATATGCTAGATTTCACAGCCTCCTCACACGCTGAACCCTGGCCAACAGACCACTTTTACAACCTACCATATAACTGACATCAGCTATATCACAAAATAATAATGGGCAAGACCCAAAGTCTATTAACAATCTGCTCTGATAATAACTTGCGGTAAATTCTTAAGAAAAAAGTGCAAGGACAAGCACGAGTAGCAACAGGAGTTCCAGCACACTTTCTGAGTTGTGCAGAGTCTTAAGGCAGTTTGTATTATAGTTTACTATCAGTCAGTGGCAATTTGTTGAATTGTTTTTTTTTTTTTTAAAAAAAAAAAAAACACATTTATATGTTTTTGTCTCCCAACTGAGAGGGGACAGCGTTTAATTGTACTTTATGCAAACTTCAGTTAGAGGCGATAAAAAAGTCACTCTCAGTTCCACTGGATGCTCTCGTGTTACCCATGTACCTGAACACACCATATTCACTTTTTCAAGACATTTCTGATTCTGATATATAATATACATAAACATCAAGTCATTTCTATTCCAAGCTAAATCAGACTACTTGTGGAAACTTTCTGAACATCTCTGATCACCCTCACTAGCCTTTACCATATCTTTTAGATACAGGTCAACAAAACTGCATAAAATGTTCAAGATCTGGGAGCATGATAAATTTATACAGTGGCAAAATTTTGCATTTCTCATCCTTTCTTCCTAATATCTAACATTGTTTCTCTTTCTGACTACACGCAGAACTGAAATGACCTTTGCCAACTACTCAGTAATGAATACAGCAAAGATTCCTCAAAGTACATATGGGTCTGCCCCGCTTTGGTCACACACACGAACACGTGCATGGAACAAACAAATTCTGCAGGCTGAGCTCCCAAACCTTCCCATACTGCATTTATGGCTCAGCCAATCTGGTCTTCAATTGCTTCACTATGGAAAACAGCAAGGCCAAAGATCATCCCTGCTAGCCACTCCCAGTTCCAAGCAAAGAAATCAAACAAAGGTGCTTGTCAATGCAAATTTAATCTGTTTCTCCTGGTGTTCAGTTTTGAATTATTTCTGGAAATACAAAGCAGAAAATGAGAGCATCACTAAATGAGACACTTTACAAAGCCATACCTCTTTTCAGAGCAATTAAACCTGCTGTAATAAGCTTTGGTGAAGAAAAAAGGTTGTCTATCAACCACCCCAAAATATTCTTTCATTGATCATAAGACAAATTTCTGACAAGTAACATAAATACATAAAATATTTACTTCTGTATTAGCACTTGGCTTCTGCTTGCTAACAGTTTTAATTAATCTTTTTAAAATGAAAACAATTTAAGTGATCAATTTTCACTTGCTGCATTTAAATGTTTAATCTGTTTTTTTTTTTTTTTTCCATAGCAATATCTTTTCCTGTTTTTGTTGCTACAAAACTACTTCTACCACTGGAGTTCAAAACAAAGTGAAAGTTATCAGATTTTTTTATATAATGAAATTTCACTGTGTATTCGTCTAAATATTAGAAGCTTAACACAAAAATGGAAGGAACGCACAGGCATATTCCATTTAAAAGCAACACAAAGACTATGGTAAGGAAACACAACATTAAGGTCAAAAACATCCTCTACTACACCATTCATAAAGTGCTCTTGCTGCATTACCCTTCATTACAGATGTCCAGTTGTTTTAATCCTTCTGTTAACTTTCACTTCACTCCTAACATAGGTATGACCAGAGTTAATCTGAGTACCAGGGAGTTTCTGAAGCTTTGTTTCTCAAGCTGAGCCTTCCATATATACCTGGCAGTGTGAATCAACGAGGTTACACCATGACCTGTATCAACCAGAACGTAACACAGGAGAAACGAGCTAATCAGAAATGAGGATGTTCCTAAAACCCTAAGAAAATGCACAAATCAGCCTGATCAGCAGTGTGTTGTTCCTATTGCATCCTCTTCTATCTCCTGCCTTGGCCCACAAAACTGTAATTGCCCAAGGGGAAGAAAGGAAGCAAGGCTGGACAGACGCAGGGTCTCCTGCTGCACCTCACCATCCTAGTGTGCACCCTCTGAACAGGGATGCCCTGAATCAGTGCTTTGAACCTTTGCTCACACCGCATGTTTCAGCACACATCACATTTCAGTGCACATTTCCAAAACAGACAAGTTTGACTGGATGTTTTTTCTGCCTCCGTGTTCCTTGCGAACCTCCTCGGGTCCCCCTTCAGCTCTGCTATCTACAGAGAATCCTATTAATTACAGCCCCTAATTCCATTTCTCCTCTCTTGCAGCAGCAAATCAAAGCCTTGGAGCCTCTGCTGAAAAACAGGGTAAAATTAAACGTTTACCCTTCATTATACATTTATCAATCCAGCAAACAGCACTACAGAAGGTCAGACAGACAGGATCTGTCAATCCCTGCCACAATCCCAGTTCACTTCGCTGCATTTCTATGTATTTCTCTAACTAGAACATGTTTACTTAAAAGTAAAGATTTGTTTTTCTAACTGGCCATCTTTATAAACTCAACTGGGATTTCAGCAATATTCCTAAAGATCAGATGTCAGCTGGGTTGCAAAAGCATTCAGAAAAATTAGTGAACAATTTAATGGGCGCATAAGGCAGAACAGAATTTACTTCCCTCATCACTTTTCTTTCTGTGCAGCTCTTTTCGTTTTTAAATCAAGCAGATATGCCTGAACACACACAACAGAGCTTTCTACTTTGCAGCTCTGCAGAGTGGAGTGTCATTTAACAGGTGTATGCTGCTTTGTGGCAAAGAATTAATTCCCTGTGTTTTCACCAGAATACGACAGGTCTTGATTCACGCAGTACATGCACAGAAAGAGCAAGTCACAGCCTGCAGCCCAACCTAGGAGGAGTCCAAAGCATGCTTCTGATTTCCTAAAGGATGTCAAAAAACCATGACATTTCATTATCCTGTTCTCCCTGCAAAAAATACAAACCAAAACAAACTAAAAAACCAACCCCAGAACATGCCTTGGTATTATGAGAAGCATTTCATTTAATAGGATAATCATATTTGCACACATAGCCCTTTTAGAATAACGTAATTATAAATCTTGATTCAACCTCACACATATTATTAGGCCTTCCTATAAAAGACAACTGCAGCATTACTAGTTCAATAGTTGTCATAACAACTGTTGAGCTGAGTCTTCTCAAGTTGAGATCATGTATCTGCAGATAATGGCAGGTTCACCTACATAAAGTATCTGCAAAACAAACTTTCTTTCATTTTGCTCTCAGGATCCATTAATACAATTGTCTAGACACACCTTCGGTCTGTCTCACTACTGAAATCCGGCTGCATTTTGAGAGGACAAATGTGGATGATCCAGAAGGACACGTACTGCGGGTAGTGCTCACAAGCCTGAGGTGGTGTGTGCCAGAACTCCAACTCTAATCTGCCCCTCTTACTCGTCCCTGTCCTATCATAGCTAGACCCCCAACAGCTTAATACAACTGCCATTTGCATTTGAGTAATTAAAAATACCGTGAAAAGTGTTGTTAGAAATGTATCTGGCTGCTGAAAAAATCTACTATCTAAAAACGCCCAGCACTCTCATTGGATTTTATAGGATTATGGAAATCTGAGCCCATTAAAACACTAAATGATGAATTAAAATGTTAATTGTGTATCAAAAAATCTTCCCGAGTACTCACAGATATTAATGGATTTTGTGAAAACGATTAGTGAAAGATTAACACCTTATTTTTCACATTAAAGCAAATTAATCCATCCTGCAGAATCATCAAAACTGTTTTGTGTTCTAGAAACAGCACTGCAGATGCATCCATTCCCAGATGGAAACACGCCAGCAGCTTGTCCCTGCAAAAGTTTTTCCAGAGTAACAGGTAAGGGGTGGGGGAAAATCACCAACTGTTATGGGTCTGAACACTTCTGCAAATCCGATGACTAACTTCAGCAAAGTGAAACCAGGTTAAGAAAGGTCCACGTGGCCACAGCTATACCCTCAAACTCTGCTGTAGTGACAGACCTCCCCCAGCGCCCTGTGCAGTACTGTTTGACAAACACCCTCCCCATTTACCTGCTTGCTTCCATTTCTCAAAGGTCACACTGACCAAATCCTACCTCCCTCAAAGTTCCTCGGATACACACATCCATCCAGCCACATACCTTGCAAAGCCTTTAACGACCCGGTCTCGTGAATACTTACAGATACTTTAGAACACAGTGAGGTCTGGTGAAAGGAGACGATTTCTTTCTTTCTGAACAACAATTGAAGACACAAGGACGTACAGGAGTACCACAATCAAATCACAGAGACAAAGATTTCCCGGACAAGAGCCTGCAAGCTCATCTGTGAAAGCAAGTTGTATTTTGCACAAAAGCCCAACACATGTTTTGGAAAAGCTGGCTTCTGGGGAACCTTGACAATAGCCTGTGCAAGATAAGGCTCAGAACCCCAGCGAGCAAGTGTGAACCTGCAACTTGGCATTTGCAACTGAATCATTCCAGGGGGTTTTGAAGAGTTTATTCTGAGCACAAAGATAGCGCTGTGTTAAACATGCAAGAACCAGGAGACTCAACATCTTGTAAGCACAGAATGGGAGAGCACGGACTTTCTAGATAGGGTGTCCACAAACAACTACTCCCAGAGCTTTGATACCATACAGCCACTGACAATAGCATCGTCCCTCACAGACCTCTCCTGTGCCACTTGAGTCTACTGCCTTTCAATGCCCCCTTAGCAGTCTGTGGTAGTTATGTAGTATTGGTAGTTATGAGAACTGTCGTATTTACCTGAAATACTAAAACCTGCTCGCTGCTGTCCCCTACTGCAAGGAACAGGATGCCAGGTATTGCACACACCTCTATTAAGCAAGTGTATACATTGGCACTACTGATAAGAAACACCACCCCGCCCCCCTTAATTTAAAGGGCGTTAAATAGTGTTTAAATGTGAACAATGTTCTGAACTTTCCAGCAGTTTTAGCACTTTGCAAAGTGAGGTATTTTAAAACCTGGAGAAGGCATTCTGCTAGTTTTAATCAATTCCGAAGACCTATTTAGCTCTTCAAGAGAAGAGAAGCAGAAATCTGTTCTGCAGTGCACTTTGATCTACAGAGCTTTGGAAAGCATGCGAGGTCAAGGCAGGGCTCTGCTCTGCCCTGAACCTTCCGAAGCACAACGCCTTGTCACGGCTGCCTCTAAAGGTACGGCCATCCCCTCGAAAACCTCACAATAGATCGAGTGAAATGGCAACGAAGAGCACATCTGCGTGGCCTGCCCAAAGCCTTCCTGACCCAAGTCACTTCCACCTCTTAGCAGCGTGCACCAGGATAATGTTCCCCATCATAAGGAAAGAATGGCAAGTATGTAATTACTGGCTTAGCCCTGCTGCACACTGCGTACCTCCTGCCTACCTGTCTTCCGGAGATGGAGGCTGTAAGCAGAAATGAAACCAAGTTCTCCTGTACCTTAAAAAAAAAATAGGGTGAGTGTTTCCCACTAAAGGGGACCAAGTACTTTTACAACCCAGTCTTTTACTGTTGTTGTTATTACTACTACAGGACATTTACATTGAAATATATTCATTTCAGAGCTGAGGAAAACATATTTCCTTTGTTAAAAATTATTAAATACAACCAGACTATACCAAACATTTGTTTCAAGGCAAAACAGACTATAGATCTAGTACAGAGAAGCACAATCTGCATTCCAGATGAAGGATAAGAAAAGAAGGCATGCCACTCGCAAACTGAAAAAGAAAAAAGGAATCAACAAACCAAACAGAGAAGGACATCCAGAAGTAAAAGGCCGTTCTCCCAAACAAAACTAAAGGACTACTTCCCCTCAATACCATTACCCCAGCCCTAGGAGAGCCGTACTACCAAGTGGGCCAGGCAGTGCATTCCAGCTCTGGTTACTTCCTGCCCTACACTGTGGGTCTAATCATACCATCTCCACCCCTCCCTCCGGTTGGATTACTTCCAAGCTATTTTACATCAAGTCCAGGACAATATGAAGAAATCCAATATTTATTCATCTGTGACTACGACATGACAAAGACACGTTCACTCAGCACCTCCCAGCATGTGTACAACACCTGCGTTACAGTTTGTGGGGTTTACACTCGGCTATCGTTTGCCTTCCACCAGCTTAACATTTTCAGCACCCTCTCTGATAAAGAAAATACCAAACATCGATGCAGAAATGTCACTGAAAACAGTCCAGTTTAAAACAAGGCCTACACATCTGAAATAAATCGCATGAATAAATATCCCACTTGTTTGGTCTTGGCCTCGAAAACAAAAAAGGAGAAGGAGTGATCCCTAACCTTGTGATGAGATGATTTGCTGCAGCTGGCAGAGATATCCTCTTAGGATGTTCGGGCTGTTTTGCTGGAGCTCTGTGATCTAGGCAGAGAAGCTCTGAGAGACATTCAGCAAAATAAATCAGGGAGTTATGGACAACACATTGCCCAGTGGGTTTGAACTTTGTCTTTATTGCAGAGAATTCCTGTCTCAGTACACTGCAGGTACAGCGTGCAAGTTAAGAGTTAAACAATGTCATTTTCCTGTTCTAGTGTCCTACAATAAACTAGGGAATACTAGGAAAACATCTGGAAAAAAAAACCTTGAGAGGTTTCATAGATCATCCCCTTCTCCTGAGATTTGAAAGACCTTAGTTCTACCCTCTCCCATCAGATGACTTTGAAAATAAATTAAGCAACGTCCCCCAAAAGAATTTGTACAGTCATCTTCAGTCTGCAGAGGTCCAAAAATTGATCCTACAATGTCTCAATAAACATCAGCAAAACAAGGTTGTTATCAGTGGGCTGGAATCCATTATGCAGGTATTCATACCTCCACTGGCATATTTTGGGGAGCTGTAAATCATGAACGATTACCGTATCAGCACCCTCCAAGTGTATCTCTACAATCTGTTTTGGTTATTCCTACGGTTTGAAAGCCTGTCCCCGCACCCAGTGGCTAACCTAAATATCTGTGGTTGCCATTTCAGCCCCCAGCTGCTTCTCCTACTCGCCACAGATAGGGCAAGCTGACGAAACTCTGCAGCTACCTTTGAAAACATCTTTCTCCAGGTCAGGACTTCACTGTTCCCTGACTTAAAGGCGATCCTAATAGTTTTTTTAGGGGAAGCTGGGAAGACCACAGACTACCCCATATCCTAGTGCTGCTTGGCAGCGGATTTTTTGGATGTTAACAGCACATTCTGGGATCAAACATAGCCACATTTTTCAAAAACAAACAAAAAATGCCACAATCGCTCCAGTTTTATTGCTGAAGCTATAAGCTTTTAGGTTCAAAGTACTGAAGACGATAAAAACTAACGTGACCCAGCTACCAAGCCTGACAGCTTGCAGACAGTGCCAGGATGTCAGAGCTGGCTCCCACTTGCACCTGCAGGTAACTTGAAGCTGTTTTATAGGTTACCTCCTGATGTCTGATGAAACACAAGTTGTACAGAACCATTCCAGAGCTAAACAATCTCATTTTTCAACCTTCATGCAGGGGATATCTTTCCAGACCTTATCATCTTCTTTACAGACCCTTTTACCTAGCCATAACTTACTCAGAGCATGACAATATCATGAACTGAACAAGGCACATTCAGCTGGAGACCTACCATTCCCCAGCAGAACGGGAAAACTGCTTCATTACCATATTTACAACTCTTTTACATATTCCAGTATGACAAGTGAGTTTTCGCAGCAGCGGTGCTGCTGATTCATGACGATTTAGGAAGCACTACAACCCCCAGATACTCTCTCACGGAACTGCTGCCTAGCCAGCTGTGAATTCTGTGTAAAGTAATGTTCCTAAACACGATTTGAATCCCATCTACACTGAAATGCATTGTATAGATTTCACACCACTTGAATTTGTCACGAGCATACAATCCGTGTGTTTAGTAAGAGCATTATCTCAACACACAGAAGTGAAAACACCAAAGGCATTGTGACCCAGGAGAGACTGCTCTGAATGCTCTTCTTTTGTCCCTCCATGAGGAGAAGTTGACCATACCCATGTCCTGCCTGTTTCTAAACGTTGCGAGTGGACGCGCTCCACCCCTTTTCAGTGCTCTGCAACTTTTCCCCTCCCTGCAGGCTCTCGGTTCCCTAAATGCTGTAGGACACACTCCATCAGGCCCAGCCAATCTGAAGACATTTAAGTCATCTGTAAGCTTTTTCTCTGCTTAAACTGAGTACAAAGTAGAGGAAGGTTTTCCAGTACAGAAAGTGAAGATCGTAATAAATTCAACATTTGCAGGGTAACAGAGTTGCCCCACCGAGTTTTTAAAGACCACCTCATGTGAATACTGATTAATCCCTCGATGACGGATGGGGCACTGCAACACAATGGCCAAACACTCCTTTCTGCTGAGAGGCTGGAGACTTGCAGTAAGCTTTGCCATAAGTGCACCAGCCACTCTGTGGAGAACAATAATCTCCGTGCCCATCATAACACCACACACCTCCACGGCAGGCTCAGCCCTTTATTTACAAGAGAGTTTGTCATCCTTCTTCTGCGATGAGCAAGTTCCAGAGCACAATGGTCACTGTCACATGCTCTGGGTGCTGCAACTATGGCCTGAGAGCCACAGCGATCCAGGAACGCAGCAGCCTGTGCCACGCTAAGCCTCTGTCCCCTGTCAGTCCTTCTTGGCCATGCCATTATCCCCCAGCACTGCCTACCTGAACACAGAATAGCTGTTCAAAACAGATTTCCATGCGAAGTTCATTCAAAATACTTCACTTCTTCCTAAAACCAAAGACTTGAATTAAAGGCAACATCATAAACACACACCAGGTGCACGTACCTTTGCTTACTGAGAGCCACCAACATCACACCATGAAGCTGAAATGCTGCTTTTAAGGTGGAAGATAAGGCTACAAAACCACCACATTTGAAGGGATCACAAGATTCAAGGAAGGAACCAAGGAAAAAAAAAAAGGAAGAAAAATAGGCTAGCATTTTTGCTGGAATGACCCTAAATCCTAGAACTTTGGTAGCTCTGGGTGAGCCCCCTAGAGTACAAGAGCCCTGGAGGCACAGGGTCACACACTGAAAAAAAAAAAAATAAATGGTTTTGATCATCACTTACTGTATAAAACCTCAGTTATGTCTGGATGCACTGGTTCAAAGGATTTTTGTTAAGCCAGACCTTGGGAGTGCAACTATTTCAGATTAGTCATTTTAGGGAACTGCATACAGCAACACTTTACAAAGTCTTTTTGCTGCCTAATTACAGAAAGGTCTAAGAAGTATAAAGTATTAAAATTCTTCTCTTTGCCAGACACTTCTGAAGCCCAGCTAGAGGTGGCAGGAACTGAAAAAAGTTAAGCACGCTTTAATCAAAAAATTCCAATTTAGGGTAACACAGCCCGATTGCTAAAATATATGATTAATTTAACTGACAGACTTCCCTTCCTGCTTGCTGTTGTGCTAATGGCCTTGACTCAACCGAAATTTTTTAGGTCTGCACACTGTTTGCACACCATGCATGGGATGGTGGGTGCTTAGCTGCTATCAGGCTCTATCTAAATCCACTCCCAAAAATGTAAATTTATCTCCTGACCATACAATAACTCATTAAAGTTTGGCACATTTTAACAGGAACACACCACCTTGCAGAGCACAAGTTAAACAACAGCCTGGCATTCGTGAAGGATTCTGAGCAGAACCACGTTTCTGCCAACTTCGCTGCCTTGCATCAAATCTGACAAGTGAGGAGAAGCCGCGCTTCCACTGCCCATACGGAAACGAAAGGCCCGTACTGCCGAGCTGCTATTGTGGTCACTACAGAAGCCACACTGGCACAGCTACTTACACTGCAGAGCAAAACCTAAACCACCCTTGCCTCATCAAAAAAGCCTTTAACTCCAAATAAATTCGAAAAAAAATCCCAAAGAAACTCCCTGCTACACAGATTGCCTCACCAAGTGAGGAACTCAGTAACTATGACCTTGCTCTGTTTAAGTTACAGCAACAACCGCCCCGTGTTTGTGTTTTTCCAAAGCCAAGAAAAAGCTGTATCCATGCACGAAGCAGCAGCGTTCTGCTGCAGAGAGGTGCTTCATGTTTTAGCTCTGCTTAACATAACCAGCTCTTTTCCAATCTGCTCAGGCAAATGAATAAAGCATGCCCTGAAGTACTCTTCACAACCAAACCAATTCAGCAGCCACATAGCTAACTTCAAACATCCTGTAACAAAACATTAAAGGAAAACAGCTACTTCTAACTCTTGATTCAATAGTTTTTGTTCAATAGTTTTTTTCATTTAGTGAAGACAAGAACTTCACTGACATCTCACACTGAGAAAACTCACAGATCCAACCACAGTATTTTTCTTTATTAAAAAAATCCACACTCCTTGAAATGTTTTCAGCATTTTGTAAAAATGCTAGCAAAGATTATTTTTCTTTAGTGACTTGATTTCCTAGTTTAAAAGATGAAAATCAGGAGGCACTAACACCAAGTACAAAGCACTCACATCTGTGAGCCGAGGTGACCGTAACCTGCAAAAACATTCTCAAAGTAACGTGTTTTTTCTAGTAACTCACAAAGCGTCCACTTACACTTGGCTTGTGATACTTATCACATCTGCATGCTCCTCTTTCTTATTTCAGAGACATTTGTAGAAACAAAAAGGGACTTTTTTTTTTAAATGCCATCTGTTCCCTGCGTATTTTCACTTCAAGTCCTAGTATAATATCTACAATGGAAACTTCTGTGTCACATAGGATTAAGACTACAAACCAGATGTATAAAATATGCAGAGGTTGTGCTTCCTTACAAATAGCTGTAAAAAACAAACGAGGAAACTATCACCTAAAGCTTTTCTGTTATAAACACAAAACTTTAAAAAGTTCTTTTATGGTAGTTTTCTCTAGAAATGCTCTGAACTAATGCAAAAGGAAAAACCACCCTTCTGAAATTCAGTAATTTTATTTCCTCTTTCCAGGGCTCCACACCTGCTCCTTTCCTGAGTCAGAGACTGGAAGTTTGGAACGCCAGACTCCAAACGCACGAGCACAGGGAACCTTTCGCTCGAAATACCACCCGTATATTCATTCACGAAGTAACATTTGCACAAAGCCTTCTTCATAAACACCTCAGCTCTTTACAGCAGCAACGTAACTCCCCGGCAAACTCATCCGTGATGGCTCTTCAATTATCTCAGGTGTTTTCTCACCTCCGTGCCTCCCGCCCCCTCTGCTGTTTACATACCTCACGCAGCCACTTCCAACCTTCCCGAATATTATCGGCATTACTAACACTTGTGTCACTCGCACCTTGGGGGCTGGGAAGGAAACGCTGACTTACCTGGTCGCGTTAACATAAAACGATTTTGCAGCAGTGCTTTTAAAAGCTTCTGCCATCGCTTACAAGGATTTCAACAGCGACTGCTCGGCAAGAGCCGTTTACGAACTCCTGGCTCGTACAGACAGCATGGAACTGCTGAAGTTGCTCCAATATAGCTCGTTATTAAACCGAACTCAGTTTAAAGCCTTAAATAAATGTCTGAAAAGCCAAGTGAGAGCGCAGCTGGTCTAACCGAGCCTAAGCACTGCTGTTTACGTGAAACCACCAGGACTTCAGGCTACCTGGGCGCGCAGCAGCCTCCCAGAAATAACTTTGAGGGCGGAATATGGGAAGCGAAGCCCCCTCCTGCTCGCTGCTGGCACCTGACGCCTTCCCCAGCCCGCAGCGAGCCGGGGACACCCGGCCCGGGCTGCCCGGAGCACGCGGCTGGCTGCAGGCAGCCGGGAGGGGAACAGGGACACACAAACCCCATCCACCAACCCTACAGGAATCCCGTGGGCAGCCCGATGACCCCCTGTTTTTTTTCCCTCCCCCCCCCTCCAAGCACGGCTCGCCCAGTTTCGTTTCCAACTCGCCACCACCACAGCCCGGGGCGCTCCGCCCCGCAGCAAGCCCCGAGCCCGGCCCCACGGGGACTTTACCCCCCCCATAACCCCCCCCCCGAGCCCCACAGCCCCCTCACTGCCCGCCGGGACCCACCCCCACAGCACGGCCCGGTCAGAAGAAGGGGGGGGGGGAACGGCCACAGGCCAGGGACGTGTCAGGCGCCGCAAACTTTCCGGCCGAGCAGGAAACAATAACCACGGAGCCTCGGCCCTGCCCCGGCCCTGCCCGGCGGGGAGCTGAGGGCCGGGGGACGGAGCCCAGGGGGGTCCCGGAGCCGCCCCCCCCTCCCCCTCCCTCCCCGCCTCGCCTCACCTCAGGCCCGCTCCCCGCCACCTCCCGGCCCACGGGAGGCCGAGCCCGGCCCGCTCCGAGGGGGGCGCGGAGGGGTCGGGCAGGGGCTGGGGGAAGGAGCCGGGGGTGTGAGGGGTCTGTGGGGGCGGTGGGAGGAGGGGGGGGTCGGGCTGGCGGCGCACTCACCGGCCGGGCCCCTCTCGCTGCCTGCTGCGGCCCCAGAACCATAACAAAGCTCTGCCCAAAATGGCTGCCCGGCCCTGCCCGGCCGGGGGCCGGAGGGGGCGGGGCTTTCTAGAGCAAGGGGGCGTGGCCAGCGAGGCGGAAGGGACACGCCCACTCCCCCCCCCCCCCCGGCTCTCCTCCGCTGGCCACGCTTTGAGAGCCTCCCGCCGCTCCCAGCGGGGAACTACGAGCCCCACAATGCACCGCGGCCGCGCGGCATACTGGGGGGTGTAGTCCCCGCCCGCCGCGGGTGTGGACAAAATGTCGGCCCCGTGAGGGCGGCCACCGCCCCGCTCCCTCCTCCGCCTACCCTCCCTGCCTCCCTCCCTCCCTGCCACGCACGGCCGGGCCCGTCCCCGCCCGGCGGAACCAAGCGCCCCGTGCCCGTTGCCGGCCGGAGCTGAGCCCCGTTGGAGCGGGAGATCCCGCAGGATATCCGGCGGCTGAAGCGGGGCGTGAGGGATGGGGCAGCGCCTGAGGGGCGGCTTCCACAACCACCGTCAGCTTCAGCGGGCCCTGCTCCTGTAGGGTCCCCACAGAACAGCCATGTTTCGCCTCACGCAGCGGTGCTGCTTCCACACGCCCTTCGGGGTAAGTTTCTGAAGCTTGCTTTGCTCTCTCTTCAAAATATCGAAGCGCCTGGCTGGACCGCTGGGGAAAAATGTGACTTACAAGTTGGAGTAGCCGCGTGTTTGTCACGTTTTCCAAGCAAATTCCTAATTTTAGGATGGCTCTGGCCAAAGCTAACTGTTTGAAAATAAAACTTTGGTGTCTAAATTCTCCTATTCTTTTTACAGAGTAGTGAGGGGATGGTAGCAATTCTCTGTGGTCACATTGTCCTATTTCTGCAATCATTTCATATTCTTTTCTGAAAAGGCCTGCTATGTGTTAAATTAAAGATGCTTAAAGAATGCTTGTGTAGGTGGAAGAAGAAGTGGATATACAAACCTTTCACTTTGAGTAAGGTCTGTGTGCTCACAGCAAAGGGCCTAGTGGCTCTTTGTCAGCTACTTGTGCAAGCTGTAGCAGCTTCATCTGTTAAATTAAAAATGTTTGAAAGCCAGGAGGAAGGGCAGCTGTGATGTGCTCCGAACAGGAAAAGTACTCAGCACAGTATTTCTTGGATACTAACTGTAGTTGCGTATATCGTAAGGTGTTCAAAACAAATTTTATAATTCAGAACAAATTTTATAATTACAGCTCCAGAAGTTAACCGGTCCCAGACTCCTACTGCATGGAAAGAATAAGACAACTCGCTCTTCTCCTAGCCTCTTTCCACAGAGGGACGCTTGTCTTCTGTCCAGATGTCCAAGCCTCAGCAGAGCATCAGTGTACGCAGTCAAGCTCCAGGCTTTTCACACCTCTCTTCCTCTCCTAAAGAAAAAGCCCCCCCAAGAATCTGAGACCCAAGACTTGGGCCGGTTTCGACAAAGTATGAAATCACTGAAGGATTCTCCAAAGCCAGCCCTTTACTTAAGCCTGGCGGGGCTGATTCCGTTTGTTTCTGTGCCGCTGTCGATGGTCATCCAAGGGACCTACTACCCAGAGCTGGCGTTTGCTCAGCTTACCTACGGTGCTGTCATTGTCTCTTTCCTAGGAGGAGTGAGGTGGGGGTTTGCTGTCCCAGAAAACAGCCCAGCCAAGCCAGACTGGATGAACCTGGCTAACAGTATGGTGCCTCCTCTAATTGCCTGGCAAGCCTTGCTTTTTAAAGATATCACTGATGGTGCAATAATGGTGGTAATGGGCTTAGGGATAGCACTGCATTATGACCTTTCCCTTCTTCCTACTTATCCTAGTTGGTTTAAAGGACTGAGAATAGTGGCAACGCTGGTGGCAGCATTATCACTGTTAGCTACTGTAGCACTGAAAGCTTACTCAGAGAAGAACTTAATCATCAGCAGAAATGGATGGCAGGACCCAAAACAATAAAGCAAGAGGGAAAAGCTGTTTATCTGCTAATAAGGTATTTGTATGGAGGTCCAGGGAAAGTAAAGACTTAATCATGCTTATGTCATAAAATGGCATTAATCGAGATGCTTATTTTGAAGCAAGTAAGTTCATAGCAAATTAGGAAGGAAGGATTGCAAATACTGATCATTTCCAAGGAAGGCATGAATCTGCTATTGCCTGTAGAACAAAGCATCACTCTTCAGTGAGGTAAGATGTCACTGTCATATGAATTTAATATGGAGATTCATGTAATACAGGTATGAAGTGCTCTGTTCTGAATGATTAAAGTACCTGGTTTAACTATAACATGTGCTAATGTTCTGTGGTAGGGAAAACAACCATAGAGTCATAAATGCGTTCCAAACAAGGTGAATGAAGTAAGTTTAGCATTTAAAGAAATGTGGTTGTGCAGAAATACACCTTCAATTCCTACTTTGTGGAAATACAAGAAAAAAGAGAGACAAAACTTCCCTACCTTATTTCAACTGAGATGTTTTAAATGCTGTGTGACTGAGCACTAATCAGATAAGAAGGGATATGCAAGGCACAGGCAAGGTTTGTTTGTAGTGGCAAGTCAAGGTCAGCATTTCCCTAAAATGTCATTCAGATGCTATGATTTAGTAGGGACAGCTAGAGGGGAAAATTACCTTCAAGCACCACAAGAGATGAAAGGTGAGCTTACTAGTTAAAGGAGAGCTGGCCCTTCTGTTTCTAGATTTTGTTTGGACTGAGGGTTACTTAAGTGAGGAAGCTGCACGCAGTCATGAGGAACCATCATATTTCTCCTGTCAGGTGATGCTTGGTATGATACGACACAAGGACTCTTGCTAGCACTAAGGGATCAGCTGATACAATTGACAAAAGTTTGCGTGTCTTCCCTCCTCAACTCCAGTTTTATTTGAACAACCTGGGCAGGTACAAACAGAATTGTACCCTGTGAACCCTTTGTGATTGACTGATTATTGAAAAAGACTGCAGGAGCGTATTCTCTTCCTAACATCATTTAGGGGAAAAATCAACAGCAGGAGTCATGCTCATTTCCTTTTCCAGCCGCAGCTACCTCAAGAAGAAAAATATACCCTCTGTGAATTTATTTCCTGCAGCTTTTTTATCCTACATATTAAGTACAGTGTAAGATACAAGAAAAAAGCTGAAATGTGACATCCGTACATGCTCTTAGGACCGATTTAGTTAATCCTCATAGCTGTCTTAGAACACCCTTCTTCAGAGGTGTTCGATGAAGAGTGAATCACCTACCATAACTTAAGATTTGTCATTCTGCAAAAGAACTGTTTAAGAAACCTGCCTATCCTCAAGACAGAGATACCTTCTTATTGCTGAAAGAGCAACTTGGTACGTGAGCATCTAACTTTCAAACCCTGTTGACTTGTACATATTAACGGCATCATAGCCCTGAATTGGCAATACAGTTAAGTGTTCTCTGAATGTAAAAGTGAGTTTGTGACTAAAAACAGTTTTTATTTTTTAGAGTATTTTTTTAAATAGATCCAGACAAGAGTACTTACTGTCTTTGGCCTGAGTCAGGGAAAGACATGATGAATATCAGAGACCATAATTAACTGATTTCCACGCTTCACTGAGACATCATAAAACTGACCATAAAAACTGGAGAAGGTAACTTCATACTAACAGCAGATTCCCTCAAGCTACTCTAAACCAGGAAGCTTACTGAAAGGGATGAGAAGTGAACATGTAGTTCCCTTATAAAATACACTGAAGGTAATGTTTCTCAAACGGCTTATGAAGGATCCTGAAACCTAAATAAGAAGAGTTTAAGAAATGTTACCTATCATTTGATCCCAGAGATGGCTGCACCATCTTTTTCTTTTTTTTTTTTTTTTTAAAGAAAAACCCAGGAGTGTTTAACTACAGAAATATGTTATTTGCAGTTTTAAAGTAGTCAGCATTTATAACCAGTGGGATTTCCAGTTAAAATAAAATAACCTAGTAGGTGGAAGTAGCAACAATACAACAGTGATTACAATAGGAAAGCACCCTATTCAAGAACATTCCACACTAAGTTACAAAAATGCATTTTATTACGAAAAACTGTGTAAAACAAGCTTAAACTTGAAAGACAATAGACACACCTAAGAAATTATTTTGAAATAAAACACATACAAAATTGAGTGATCTGAAAAACAAATACTCTCTCTAGCATGTTTTAGTCTGGCAAGCTCCCAGCTCTGTGTTAGAATGTAACACAGATTGATTCTTAAAGTACCTGAAACACTCACTCTGGAGGCTTTTGCTCATATTAATTTGTTAATTGCACAAATGGGATATTGACTTAGACAGCATGAATGCCTCTTTGTCTCCATAGTGCAGGCTTCCTGTTTTGTAACATTCCAGTTGTGGTTTTGTGTTCTAGAGTAACACTATCAAGAGTTCAAGCAGCCTTATTTCAGTCATCTATAGCTGTGCAGACAATGCAATCGTGTTGTGCAAAAAGCAGCTTCAAGTACAATGTTAATTAGATGAATCTAGAAGTAACTCCAAAATCCTGCAAGAACTGTTCTACTAGGTGCATCCATGCTAAATGCAAACTCATTACGACAAGACACGCTGATGGCATCACTTCAATGCTAAATGCAACTAATTCTATCACAGAAAACTTCAACCACTCAAAGTTTGGAAGAGGCAGGACACAAGATGTAGCAAGGATGAACATGTGCACCTTGCATGTATTCCAATGCTAAATCTTGGCATGAGTCACACAGGGTAAAACACAACTAAGGAAAAAAACATGGTCAAGAGGCTTTCCCTAGATTTTTAGTTTTGGAGCAGTCCTAACTGCAGGACAGCTGATCTAATGAACAGCATTTCCATTTAAAATCAAAGTTTACACAAAAAAGGAGCTCTACTCTCATTGCTGACACTGAAGGAAAAAAAACACAACTGTGCTAAAGTAGAATGATATTATTAGAACTGTGAGGAAAAGCTACAGAACAGGAAATCCTCAGCCACTTACCATCAGTTAGTGGGGTGGCAGGGAAGTAAACATCTAACCCACGTTTAATGCCCATGCCTAGTAGCAGAAGAGAGGCTCAAATGCATCTAGGTCACAAGCAGTCTTCCAAGTCTTCCCCACTTCTCATCTTTTCCTCATTTTCTCCCAGAAAAGGACAACTAATGCTAACCAAGTAGCCAATCTGCTACTATCATCAGGTAACTCCTAGCCAACCATAGCAGCCTTCTTCTGGATTGTACGACCAGCTAAAGATGCTAACCTTAGTGCATCTAGGGAATGCACTAAGGTTAGAGAATGAATATGATTAATGTCTCTAGCATGCTGGAATGATTTCTTCAGATTTTTTACAGGGCAAATTTGCCATTTGAGTGAACTTCATCCAATCAACAGAGACATTCCTACCTTTAACAGAGTACTTCCTGAAACAGGTTTTGGATAAGCCAATTTACTTTGATGGGCAAGACTTTTAGTATTTCCTTTTGGCTAGGAAAAGCCCTCTCATCTAATTCTCCACTGTCTTCACTGAAGCTTCTGCTGCCAGAAGGTTTCTGGCCCATGAAACTGGAAGTCTGAGGAGACACATGTTCACACATTCCTTGGATGAATTTTCTTCCTTGTGCTTTACAGCACAGCTACGCCTCCTTCGCAGCGGCTGGTGATCATGTTGGCAATTTCAGTCCAACTGTCCATATGCGGGTTATAAACTTCAACAGAGTCAGAGGTTACTGGAGCAGCGAAATCATGACTGGGAGCTCGGCCTCCTGAGGCATAAAGAAATCCATTCACGGCCACAACACAGACACCAGCTCTTGGTATCTTCATTGGTGCAACTTCAACCCACTTTTCCTAATGAGAATGTGAAAGAGTCAACAAGTAGTTTTAGAGTAAGCCCCGATTCTGCTAAAAGTAACTTTTAAAGCTTAAACGATTGAAACATATGCAAAGAACACTACGCAAACACATCACAGGCTCAAATACAGTATGTGTACAGCACGAAGAGGATCATCAATACTGTAATGACAACATTTTCACAAGCAGCCTACATCATGCTAGTTGCTAAAGAACAGATCGCTTACTGCCTACATGCAACACCCCTTCTTTTCTTCTGTCACTGCATAATGCAGTCTGTCTCCAAAAAAAAAAAAAAAAGCCCCACTAGAATAATGTTCTGCTTTTAACCCTGGCTACTGTTCCAAAGAACATCGTGTAAACATGAACAATAACAGCCAGGATTTATTTTGTGTTCAAAGTGATTTTTCACACGGTGAAACACCATTATAATTTTGATGCAGAAGACACAGTTTTGCAGCAAAGGGCAGCTCTTACTTTTTCAGAGTGTTTTTTTTCTTCTCTCTAGTCAAAGGACTAACTATTCTACTAGGGGGAAATCTATCTCCCTACCTTAACCGTACCAAGTATTTACCAAGCTACCAAATATCTATACACTGTGAGCTTTCAGTTTCTGAAAAGCATGCATACAACCTTCAAAAACACTCCACTCTGAGTCAGATTAGCAAAATTCTGCAGACTGGTTAGGTCAGACAAACCCTGAGGTCACTGAAGCTTTGTTTCACTCGTACTACCAGCCAGCAGTGAAAAGGAAAACTCAAAATTTAATTTTTTATCTTTTTAAAGAAAGGAAGCAGCCTCTCTCTATAGCATCTTACACAGCGTTGATTCAATGTGCATTTCTGAAAGGACAGGACTCTATCATACCTCTTCGAAGGAGTATCTTTCTACAGTAGCAAGAGCATCTTGAGATTCGTTCCAGCCTCCCACAGCGTAGATAGAATCGTTGAGAGCAACTACACCAAGATAGGCTCTTCGGGTGCCCATGGGAGGAAGCTCAGACCAACGTTTCGATATTGGGTCATAGACTTCAACAGAACGTAGCTCTACTCCTTCATTGCTGATACCACCAACAACATAAATCAAACCTACAGAAACAAAGTTTTTCCTCTATTAGATTTCAAAATAAAACAGTTTGAAAGACAGAAAATTCTTTTCACAACACCCATTTCAGTCTGGCATTACAAATCCCAAATAAAACCCTCCACCTGTCCAGAAGGCGCATACATAAAGTCCTCAAACAAGTAGATATGAGGATCAAGCACTAGAAGCTCTGATGAAAGCAGTCATTAATCAAGTGCAGGGTGGAGAATTCAGAAGGCTGCAATTGCTGACTAGGCTTGGATCAAACGCTTAATAAGCACATTTACAGATCAAGTATTTAGACATGGTTGTCCTAGGATAACCTGTGGCAATTCTTCAGATTGTCACAAACACAAATATGGGAGGTAAATAAAAGCAACACCAAGAAGAAAATCAACTGTTAATAGACTACCTGGATAACCATACTGACAGTCACATGGAAACTACTTTCACGAGGTAAATAACAGAAAACAGAAAGAACTTTATGGTCTTTAATTTCAGTAGAAATAGGTACTAGAAGGACAGGTAAGTGAGGCACAAGCTTGTGCAACTGACAGCTCAGGACAAGACAAGGGTAAGAAATTCCTGACTGAAACACAAAGCTTTAACATCTAATATCTCTCAGGACTGTTTCTGGACACAAGGTAACAGTACTCACCTTGCATTTCACAGCACCCAAAGTAGTAACGGGGCACAGCCATGCTTCCCACCACATCCCAACTATTTTCTTCAGGATCAAATCTTTCAATTGTGTTGCCAATCTCTGCTCCAACCCAACCGCCTGCAAATGACAATAAATATGGGGAAAAATTTAATGGCATGAAGTTATGTTAGCTGCATTTTTAGACATAGTGTGTCCTGCAACAGTAATTCAGAAACCAGCATGCATTCTACTAGGGAAACAAGTGATAACTGAGCAGTAACTATTCCACAAATACTTGGTGTGCTAACGCTCATTTAAACAGCTCTTTTTCAAAACTTTAAAGCTGCACATTTGCAACACCATAAATCGCTGCACAAGTTCCATGAACTAACACTTAAAATAACTTCACCTAGAAAAAATAGTTACCTAAAGCATAGATAGCACCATAGCATGTGCACACTCCCAGTCCACAACGAGGATGGTTCATGGAAGCCACAGTGGTCCACTGCTTAGTGACGGGATCATAACATTCAGTACAGTCAAAAATCATTGAGTCCTTCTCACCTGCATATGAAGAGCAAGCACAGAGACAGGAATCACAATGTTTAGCACTGCAGACACAGAAGCATTCAACTCCTTCTCAGACAATGTTAAAATATGATTTTTCTTTCAGCTAGCCAAGTAGCAAAGACTTTAATTTTACTCAGAATTGAACTGTCATGAGAAACAGCCTTCATCAATAGTTTTCTGAAACATTACTGAAAACAAAGGAGTGAACAACCACAGTACTACACACATTCTATAGCACAAATGGCAGGGTTTTCAAGACCAAAGAACGTGTTCTGTGGTGCAGAACATGCATTCTTTAACGATTGCCAGGCAGAGCTACCCGTCACATCCTTGTGCAAACGTACATAACAACATACATAACAAGCCTTTCCAGGTAGGCAGACAAGTGGACTGTCTTGTACTATTGCTTCCCATGCTGTAGGCTTCTACTAGATTACAAGTGAGGAAAGAGACGCTATTACTGGTAGTACACAAAGCCTGCAGAATACTCAACGCCTCTTTGTCCATCTGAAGATGTCCACATGCTTACCAGTGACTTGCTATACCATGAGGGAAAAGACGTTCACTAAATGGCCAACAGGAATCCTAACTAGCACACAGAGCAGCGATGGTGGAGAACCAAGGAACCCTAATTCAGTTGTTATCAAAAGTAGAAGTTATATTACATACTGCCAGCTTCCTCAAAAAGGAAAAATAGTTTTGAAAAACTCCATCTGCAATTTCTCCAGTATCCACATGACAAACAAGGTCCTATGACTCTGAAGACCCTCAATTCAGTCAGGAAAACATCTAGAAGTGGATTTTAGACTGCATAATGTTAGGCCCATGCAATACTGCGAGTTTTTCTTTAAAGCCCATTCCCAAGAATAAATTCATCTGGAACTAAAGCACACAACACTAATCCCTACTAAGTTAGTAAGTCAGTAAGGGACACTGCTTACCAATTTTCCTGGATACTTTTTGAGTAAGTGAACCTCTGCATTTAACATTTCTTGCCTAAACATCATCAGAATGATAACAAAAATCCCATTCTGATACTGTAGCTAAGGAATGGGAATCTACTGTATGCCACCACAGGGCATGCACTACTAAAATAAGCACAATCAATTTAGCTTTCTGAAATCACTGCACAGAGGACAGCGCCTCTGATGCATACCAATACTTCAGCAAGTTTCTCTTGGCAGTCACTTCTTTCCAGAAGTAGACAAATGCTTTGCATAGTAGGCCAGGGCCTACTATTAGCATAATGAAGATTCCCAAGCCGTGTGTTTGTTTCAGCTGTTACCTCCAATGGCATAGACCATTCCTCCGACAACAGCCACACCCAGCCCACTCCGGGCCTGATGGAGAGAGGACACCGTGGTCCAATAGTGGCTGAAAGTGTCAAATCGCTCCACACAGCTGAGGGCTCTGCTGTCACTCCAGCGTCCTCCTTGCAGTCGGGTGTAACCTCCTAAAAAGCAAATAGAAAGGCCATGGCTGAGTAAGAGCTTCCTGCTCAATCCCATGCTCCTATAGCTAAACCATAAACAAAACAAAACAACCACAAACAAAAAGCACAGCAGCAGCAGCCATTGGCTACTTTTAGCAGGAATCAGACTTCTCCAAGTTGCGTGACTCCTCCAACACACAATGGTCACCTTGTAGGTCACATAACTTGGGCTACTACACTTCACTGCATTGCTACTGACATGACTGTTCATGTTCTCAGTGAAATGCAGAGAGCAGCCAACAGCCTTTGATATCTTAAGATGATGTTACTTCCCACAGGGTGACACAAGAGTACACCCTCCCAAAACTATAGCATTGGTGAAAACTTCTAAATTACATGTATCCCATCAAATGAACCAGGAAGTTCTAGACTGAGAAAACTTCAACATTCAGAAGAACAAGAAGTGCAATGAAATTGCATTTGCCAGAATGTGCTTCCAACGATGGACAAACCCTCTGCTGATTTACAGCTTTCCACCCATGGCAAGTAACTTCTAAAGGCAGATCTAGGCTTTGAATAACATGTCATAATAACATGAAATGTGAATGATCCCGCTCTAATTCTAAACAGAAAGCAGGTAAGCCCTGCCCATGACAGGGGAGTTGGAATTAGACGATCTTTAAGGTGTCTTCCAACCCAAACCATTCTATGAATCTATAACATTGCTATTTTTTGTATCTTCTCATTACATAAAAATAGTCCAGTATCTCTTTCAGTACTGTCATGTGAGATACTACTTTATCATTTGTTTTACAAGGTTCAAACAGCCACATTCTAACCTACTGCATAAAGGTACTTCCTGGCTTTCCTCCGGGGACGACCTTTAGAAGCTTGCAGAAAACTGCTGACCTTGTTTTCTTTGGGAGATTTACAGACTTCACAATATTCTTTCAACAGAGTTTGTAGAGCCACCCGAAGGCTGAAATCTGGAATACCTTGAGGAAAAAAAGGAGATTAAAAAAGGCATGGTGAAAAGTTACAGACAGCAAGCGGTAGAAAAGTTACCACATTCTCCTCAAAACAACATCCTAATTAAGATTGCATAGTTTTGTAAGACTTTTTCAAAAGCATGTTTTCAAATGAGCTGTGCTCATTTGTTAAAAGACACGACTCATCTGGTATAAAGTCGATCTTTTCACTTCTCATGATATTAATCTAACAAAACCCATCACAATACAGCAGCTCTGTATTCAAGCGAGGCATGTGTTGATCAAACATCTGATATCCCTTCTTGCTTTTCCTCACTTACCTTCTATGTACTTCAAAAGCCTTTGCGCTGGCAGCAGAGGGAACCGAACAGGCTCCAGTACTTCCACCACATACTTCCTTCTTTTCCCCAGATCCTTCAGAATCCACTGCATGGCAGCTACGAACACCTGGTACTCGTCCTCGATGCTCAAGTCCTCGCTGCGCAGGATCTTCACCAGCTGCTCCTTGGTGAGCGCCAGGAACTCCTCGCCGCCCTGCACCTCCAAGAAGTGCGCGTGGATGTAGCTCTCGGTGAACTCCAGCAGGTCGTGGCAGGCGATCTGCTCGGCGAACTGGAAGAGGCCGATGCAGTTGAGCGGGTCCACCTGCCCCTTGAGGAACTCGCAGCACAGCTCCACCACCTCGCTCAGCTGCAGCATGTCGGCGGCCACGATCAGCTCCTGCACGTTGTGCTCCCCGATGCTCACCACCCCTGCGGGCAGGCACAGGGCGCCGGGGCCCCGCTGTGAGACTTGTAGGAGGGCGACGACCCCCGGCGGGAGGCCACCCCGTCCCCTCCCCGTCCCCGTCCCCGTCCCCGTCATTACCCGTGTAGATGAAGTCCAGCAGCGTCCCGAAGATGTCCGCCTCGACGCCCGCGATGCGCACCACGTCGCGGCCGCTCTCCTTCATGCCGCCCGCCAGCAGCGCCGCGAAGTAGGGGCTGCTGGCAGCCAGCACCAGGCGGTGCACGGCGAACGCCTCCGGACCCACTTCCAGCCGCACATCGCAGAAGCTCTGCCCGGCTCGGAGCCGGTTGATCTGTGCCAGCAGCAGGCGGGCGTGCCGGTCGCAGAAGGAGCCGCTGCTCCCGCTGCTGCTCCCGCTGCTCCTCACCGCCCCGGCGGCCGCCATGGCGCTCGCTGAGGCGGCGCCGCCGCCCGCAGCCCTGAGGGGCGGCCCCGGTGCATGCGCAAAATGGCGGCGGCGCCCCCCGCTCCCTCAGGGGATGAGGGGCTCGGCGTTCCGCTCCCCCAGTGGGTTCCTGTCACTTGGCTTTCCGGAGCCTGGTTGCCCCGTGGGCTCGTTGCCCGCTCTGTGAGAAGATTTCTTGTGTGGGGTTTCATCTGCTTTGCTCACCGCTTGTAGTGCTGAAGGGCAGCAGATTTGTGCCATATTTACCTCAGGCTCGCCTTTCCCAGCCAGTTTAAGGTGTGCTTGTGAGGGAAAAACATGGCAATGCTGGGGGGAGACCACAGCTGGCACCTGCCCAGGGAATTGCTCATCCTTATCTCACTGACTGAAGGCACAGCCAGCCCGCGCACTGCTTTCTGTGTGCCATCCTGCTGTGCTTGGGCCTTCTTCTTCATGCTTCATGGATGCTTCATCACTGCACCGTGTAGTAAGTACCATGATGGTCCCTGGGGTCAGAGCTGATCCTGAGGCACGGCACGCTTCCATCTTTGTGTAATTTACTGAGTCACTGTGTGCCTGGGCACTGACTGAGGGAAGAGCAGCACAAACTGAGTTACACGCGCACAGTCAGTGGGTCCGGCAAAGCCAGCACTGATTCAGAGACAAAAGCATCCCTCCTGAGTTTTCCACAGCCATTCGAGCAACGTGACATGCAGCCAAAGCAAAAAGCAATCAGAGAGCCTCTTGGAACACTTCCATATCTATTTATTGTGAGAATGGGAAAGAAAAACATGTCTGCTTACAGTTACAATGGTCATGGCCCCTCAGGCTTTTCTCATGATTCTGCATTTCATTGTAATAACTTTTAAATGTGCTTCTAGAAGGAATCTGAACTGTGATACTCCCTGGGGCCTGTTGGTTTCTCCATTCATCAGCATTTCATTCTTGACATTAGAATGGTAAAATTACCTTTCAAGCTGGCCTTAAAAAAATACTCACAGAAAATATAGACCTAGATAGAAAAATAAGTTTTTTGCAAGCACACACAGATGAATGTGTGCTGGTATGAGGCAACATAAATTTGGAGCTCGGCTAATAAATACTTTGAGATTTTTCTTTCATTGATGAATCGGTAAAAGAAACCAGACCCCTCTTTGCGCTGACATTTTATTCATCGGAAGTGGCCTGTGAGTAAAAGGCTTACAATTCTCCTAAATGCCAGTGGCTCAGTTGCAGGCTGATGTCAGCTGTTAGACACTTATCCAGCACTAGGATTTCACACCATAGCGCCAAATTTGCAGACAGAAGAGGTTTGCTGAGACTGCTGATTTTGCCCCGAAGGCCTGTCCTATACGATATTAATGTGGCTGGATGGTTCTACATCCTGAAGAGGGCACTGCTTCAGCGTGTTTTTTTTATAACCGCACAGAAGCCATACAAGATGGAGCTAATGCTCCTGTATACTGTTATGTATCTCCTAAAACAAGCTGTAGATTTTCAGGAATAAATCTGAAAGTACTTTTGACAGTGTGAAATTATACTGTGTAACGAGGAGCCTTTTGATTAACACACACCAAAGAATGACAACTTATTAGAGTGAAGGAGTTAAAATGTCTTTTATTTTAATTTAATAGACCCCTAACATGATATTTGTCAATAAACCAGTTGAGTTCTGACTAACATATGGGACAGGTGACACAAAAGGCATGCTCACTGCTCCTCTGTGTGCACCCCTGCCCATGCTTGCACAGAAAGGCTGCCGTCACGGTACCAAGACCCCTCAGTGGGATAATCTGACAGACAAGCTGCTCAGGCTTCCTCTTGAAAAAACCCTGTGCTGTGCCAGAGCACCAGGAAGGATTGCAGTCCTTCTCACGTTATCCCGCAGAGTCCTGTGGCTGCTCAGATTTCCCTGGCTGAAGGCTTCTCTGGAAAACCTTTCCAGATGCCTGGGCAGTGTTCTGCTGAGTAAGGTGTCTGTGCTCCCTCTCTCAAATCCTGCAGATGGTGCTGTCTCTACAGGATGGTACTTTCTGAACGTGCAGCAAAAATGGGTGGCTAAAAGGTGTTACTTGTGTGGGTGTTGCAGTTCTCTGTCACAGGAAAGTCTTTGTTAGGTAAGATAATTATTATTTTTTTCCGAACTCCGTAAAGATGGAAAGCTTTTTAAAAAAAACTACAAGAAAAATAATTGATTTGAAATGTTGCCTTTCTGCCTCCAGCGAAAAGCCTCTCCATTGTACCTGTAGCTTTGGGGATCATTTTGACATAGCATTCAAGCAGTATCCCCGAAGTGATCCTTATGAGGGTTGTCTGCTAAAGTTCTCTGTTGCAGAGGAGACGGGAAACTCATACCTTGGCTATTTGCAGGTATGAAAAACCCTGTGGGATGTTTTGTGATAGGGAATCCCTTTCCATGCAAGTCGATCAGAATTTACCAGGTCAAATTCCTCCCCCATTTCCAATGGGAATGAACTCTTCACTTCCTGTGCCAAACTGCAGAGTATATCTGGACTTTGTTCTCTGCACCAATGCTATCTGTTGTAATCTTTCAGTGGTATGGCCAGTTGCAATCTGCCTTTTCAGTTACTGTTTTTCAGCTGTTCTTTTGTTACCCTCAGTAGCTACTTGTATTTTAATGTACTTGCCCATATTTTAATGCACTTGACCTATCTGATGAGAGGTGTTGGGCAGCCTCACTACAAAGGAAAGAAGCTTACTTTATGCTTTGGTGTCCAGGTCACAAAACCCTCGGAAGGTACATCAATTTTTGTTCCACTTCCTTACATTTCATGAGAACTTGAACTCAAACTTCTCCCAGGGAAGCCAATGTTGCAGAAGTACAGAACCACCAAGAGTTTATGAGGAGTAGAGATACCTGTAGTGCACTAAGCTACACTTCTTACACTTCCAAAATATCTTCTCTCTGTTAAGGCCTAAACTTGCCCATGTGTCACATTTACCCTGGATGCCATTGCATGCACAGGGCAATGATGCAGATCAGCAGTCTCTGCCAATTTATTTATTTATTTTTTTTATTTTTTTTTTTAGAGGAGTTACCTGCTGCATGAGTCTGCTGCCTCTGGCAGGCTAAGATGGGAGAGGCTCCTGGAGTTCGCTTTCATGCTACATGGACAAGCAAAGAGGCTCCATGGCTACTCTCAAGGTATTTCTCGAAAGACAGAGTGGTGGATAACCCCTTATCACCCCCATGGGACCGGTTATCATGTTGTCTACTCGCAGTGGAAAGCCTCTAATAAGCCACAGGCACTAGATTCTAATTAGATACCTGCACAAACCTGTTGTCTGCTTAGGTGTACGTAGGCTTTAGTGGCTGAAGAAACTTCCCTTCAGGGTCTGGATGTTTCCTGTCTTAGTGGGAAAAGGTGTTGTGCTTTGCAGTGAAATAATGCATTGTCCAGACTTAAGCCAGATATGAGAAGACTCTCTTGGCAGGTTTGGGCCACACCCAAGAGCTATTACCTTTCTTCCCCTGAGAATGAATGAATCCTGACAATTATTTGTGTGTGTGTAGGGTAGAGATCTGAACTAGAGCTGATCAAAGATGGAGAGCACAAGGGGCCTTCAAAGCTAGCCTTTCTGCACAGGTAGCCCCAGGATATACGGTTTACGTGAAAACAAAGCTTTCACACGACCAGCAAGGTGGTGATATCTCTGCCCATTTATCAGCTGAACAGTTAGTTACCAGAAATTGTGCAGCTCATTGAAGTGTCTTCCCTTTCCTGTCCTGTTTGTCTTTAGAAGCTTTTGTGAATGCTTTTGTCTCTTTTGGAATTAGTAATTAAGTTCTTTTCTTACTCTCACTGCAACATGGCTTCAGGTAAAGGTGACACTGAAGTAACTGCCTGATATCACAGTTGTCAGTCCAGACAGATTTAGCATTCTCAAAGTGCTTATTGAGAAACTCTCACAAGCATCCACTTCGCACCACAGGTACAGAGTAGCAGGCTGTCCAGTTGGATGGGGCGATGCCCTTTGATGCCCAGCCATGCCCAGCAGAGCCACCTGGCAAACAGCAGAATTGGGGAGCACACCTGAGCTGCAAGAGCCTCCAGAGAGAATGTGGGAGTCCTGGTGAGTAACACGCAGCAGATAATGGCTTGTGGTTTCAGGAGCACTGGCAGTATTTCAGCGCTGTGCTGCAGGGTTCACCTTCACAAGTAGTGTTGGATAGAAAGGTGATTGGTGTGTGACCCAAAATAACCCAAAAAAGAAAAACCTTTTCAGTCTTAAAGTATGCCCTAGCAATGAAAGCATGGTGTCATCTGACCTACTTGTGTGGAGAGGTTTGTGTTCTGGGTACACTTACCTAGCAGGAAGCTTGGAGGAATTCCAGTGAAATGGGAATGTTGTGCAACATGCGTGGCTCTAGTTCCCCGCTGAACTAGAAGAAGATATTCGAAGATTCTTGTTTAAGCCATTGGTCTGGAGCAATTCCAGGCAACTTGATTTAAAGTAAACATCCTGGATGCAGTGTGTCAGATACTAGCACAATATTGTTTTAGTCTTTCTCATTTCTCCTGTGGGAATAATCATTTCATGAAGAAGGAAAGTGATCTAATGAGAGAATTAACTCAAGAGCTTGAACATTGAATTAATCACAGCTGTCTGAGAGGGGAACCAAGGCAAACTCCACAGAGAGCTCGCTGCATTTCTAAGGAAGGAGGCCAAAAGAATACTAAGACTTGGAGAGCAGTTGGTGATCAAAACAGAGGCAGAAGAGATATGTTTTTAGTAGCTAAAGGGAAGCAAAACTGTGCAGCAGGGAGAGTTTCCTCCTCTCATTTCTCTGAGATGTTAAATCTTAGTAGGAAAGGATTTCTGCAACCTTTTCTTGGAGGTGTTGGAAGGTGCTTGATGTTGGGGTCTGATCCTCACTGTGTTCTTACACTTACCTGAAGTAGATGATTGATTTCATAGCTTGGCTTTTTTTTTTTTTTCACCATCTGTCTAGAGTTGTCCTGCAGCTTCACACTGACCTGCTCACTAAGGTGACTTTATTGAAGGTGCAAGTCTTTTTTTAACAAAAGGAAAAATGAGTTATGCTAGAGAATTGTCAGTCTGCAGGAACATAGGACTTTTAGTCTTGCCATTAGTAAAGTTTGGCCATGTTTCAAATTGTAATCCAAATCCTAATGCTTTTTGGACTCCTTGCTTAACTCTTCTTGTCTAAATCACCGTGTTCCCTAGGATAATAAAGTAAAGCAAACACACAACAGACCTCTGAGCTGTCCAGAGCATGTGACAAATTTTAAATAGAATCCCAGTTATGCAAAACTTTTGAACAGAAAAAAAAGGAAGGAAAATAACCATAAAATGTGCACAAATTCCACTAGTTTTATTCCCTTTATTTTACATAGTCATTCTCCTAGGAAGTATTGCACTTGTATTGACAGAGCTTGGGAGCTGATTTCATTGAGAAGATGGATAGAGTTAAACTCTGCCTGATAGCCATCATGTTCCACGGCCTGTGCATGTAGTGGGGTCATTCCAGAAGCAGTGCCTCCGTGGAATGTGAGATATGTCACGAACTCTGTAACTGTTAGTAGGATGGCTGCAGGTCCTGAATCTGCTTGCTCAGTGGGTCAGGACATCCAGGGCTCTGCATATACTGAAGCCTTAAAAGATAAAAATTTCCACAGTGCAACATTTCAGCTGTAAATGGCAAAGGTGGCTAATACTCATCCCAGTTCCTTGGCCGTTCTGCTGTTCCCTTGCCATTTATTTCCCTGATTGTATTTCTCCTTGACTTGCCTTTCTTCAGTGCAAGCACTCTTCATTTTCCTTTACTGAATTTCACCCTGGGGGGCTTGGACTAGTTCTCTGGTCATTTCTACTCTAATCTTGTCCTGCAAAGTGCTTGTAAAATGTCTGCTTCATTGTCCACATGAACAAAAGCATTGACTAGAATCAGAACAGATCCTTTGGAATTCCTAGCAAAGGAATGTAAAGACAACATACTCACAGTAATATTCTAATATATTTGTAGCCAGCTGAGTGCCTCTGTTATGCTGATTTTGTTTGCACTTTGTTTTTCTCTGTTTCCTTATCAGGATGTCACATTGAATGTTATAAAAATGCTATCAAAACATTTAAAAGGCTATATCTCATCCACACCCATTTATTTTTTAGCAGGCTGGTTGTATCTCAGTAAAGGAAATTAGCCTGTTTTGAGGTTATTTGTCTGAAATAAAGTCATAATGATAATTTTTTATCGTTTTGTTATCGTTCAAGTTGCATGGAAATACGTTGTTTAATAGCTTGTTCTACTGTGAGCTTTTTTGTGATATTGTATTTCATAAAATTCCTTTTATAGTTTTTACATAAAAGCTTTTGTCCAAGGAATACCTTACAAAGCACATTTGCAGGGTGAAATAAGGCTCTGAAACAACTTGTTTGTGCTAGTCCTAGTTCTGCAATACTTGCAGTGATCAGATAAGTTTCTTACTGACTCTCTCAGTGACTCAGTTTGCTTCTCACTACTTATCTTCCTCTCAGGTATATTTTGAAGATTAATTAATATTTATAAAACGCTCTTAGTGAAACCTGCACATGAAAAATGCAACAGAAGTTGAAAATGTCATCGTCATCGATGCTTATTATTTTTTAAAAGGGAAGCTATATTGCAATCAATATCAATGGAGAATTATGAACTCTAAAATAGACCGGGGACTCTAGAGACAATACAGGAAATTGTGGCTGGCACAACTAAACTGAACGTGAAAACAATTGACGAAGAAAGCCTTCCACTGGCACAAGATACAGAGGGCAGGTTTTGTTAATAATGCCTAGTACTGAAATAAATGTAGGATTAAGTATTTGCATTGCAGAAGGATGATGAAGTTCTTTCCAGTCACCGAGTAGTTAAAGAGGAGGTTCATCATCATCAGTAACATTAATAATTTTTAAGCAGCAGGCTCAGATAACCTATACTAAAGAGCTCTAATGGATTTGTCCAGAGAGATCTCATCTGTAATAACTCTTGGCATTTCAGTGAAATTTCAGAAGACTCATAGTATTGTGCTAATATTTAAGGAAAGAAAACTAAATAAATGGAACAAGCAGGGTGACCCAGTTAGCTGTATTATGGTTAACATGACACCAGGCAGCACTGTACAAAAGGTGGTGCATGGCCAGGTAGCAGGTAAGTCAATAACTGGCACTCGTTTTTATTGTTATCAACACTGTCATGGTGAAAGTTAATTTATTGATAAAGTTTGTAGGGCTTGTTCCAACAGGTTACTGTAGAAACGTATTTCACAACGTGTTTCACAAAGCATTTGATCTTCCATTGTGACATTTTGATAAAGATCTTAGTTGAGCGTAGTGTCACTAAAAACAGAGATGTTTCAGTTGTCTGGGCTAGTGTGGGTCCGGAAGCAGGGCATGTGCTTTTCTGCTGTGATGCATAGAAGGCACCAAATAAAGTCAGCATTAGCTGGGGTTGTCTGCAGTCATCAGTAGCTTGGATCTTTCTTTTCACTGGTGTGAAAGCATGCACTTCACTGCATGCTTTTGTAGTTTGTTTTTTAGTGGTTTGTGTTATTTTTTTCCCTTTATGCTAATCTTTTTGTAAATCTGAAAGTACCACTGATAACATTTCTGAGGGACACAGAGATTGTCTAAGAGGTAAGTTACTGAAAGCACACAGCAGATGGAGCAAATGGTGTCATAGGAAGGTTGGTCCGTTCACACAAAGGGCTTGTAGTACAGCCTGGTTCAAAGCAATACACCTGAGAGTTAGGATCACAGTTAAAACTTCTGGGATCAGGGAGCTGGAAGAGCATAATGCCAAAAAATCATAACACAGAGACACTGGAGGCATTGAAATAATCAGAATGATGCTCTTGTAGACTTAGGCAGTGCAGTTTTGGAAGTGTGTGGAGAGGCAGGGATGTGGTCTTCTTTCTGTAGCTCACCCTTAGTGCTGCCATGGATTATGGTTTTGATGCGTACAATTTAGGGTGTATATTCGTGACTGGAGCAGGTACAGAGAAGAGATGTAAGTATGGTCTGAAGGCAGAGGGAATGTCTTATAATGATACGTAAACTGAATGGAATGAGCTGTTCAGAAGGGTTTAGCAAAAAAGCAGTGGCTGAAAGCTGAAACATGACAAATATTAAATTAGTGATAATCTTTAACACTGAGGAAAAAGTTGTCAGTGCAATCTCTCCATTGTTTGAAGTTTTAAATCAAGACTAGAGCTATTTCTGGAAGATAACTTGTATTTGAACCAAACATACCTGAATCAATCAGAGTACCCAAAGCATAGGGGACAGTTTCTGTGTTAGGGACAACTGTGTAGGTTGACTCTTTGGCTTAGCAAAGAGATGGTTTACAAGAAATACGGTCGCCCTGCAAAATCACCAGGGTCACAGAAGAGTTAAATGTCTTGCTCAGGGTACATTGTGAGTCAGTGGGAAAGTTTTGAATGGGAGCTGAATGGTCTTGGTCTTTTAGCTGCTGTAGGATCCTGTGCTGTTCAAGAGCACGCATGGCCAGTCTCATGGGTCATCCTGAAACTAAGCATGGAAGAACTTTGTTGAGAGTGGTTTCAAGGGTGACTTAGCTTGCTAGAGCAAAGAATAAAGGGGGATGGGAAAAATAGAGCAGAGATGCAGGCAGAGACAATTGTGCTAAATTTAACAATATAAAGGAAATCTTTGGCAGTGGTGGTACAGAAGCTGTTTTTATGCTAGTGAAAGGGGATGATTAATTATTGAATTAATTTTGCACAGCAAAACAGAAAGGAAAGTTTCTGCTCTGACTCAGGTGCCTCTGCAATCAAGAAGGGCAGGAAAGAACAAGGTGAAAGGGGAAAAAGGGCTGGCAGAGCTTAACAGAAGGCTAAATTCTTGTTCTTACTTTTCAGACTGTAGAACTAACAAACTGAGTAGGCGTAAAATACAGATGTGACAAAGCATCATTCTAAAAACAATGCAATACTGGTAGGAATTATTCCATTGTTAAATATACCGAGAAGCTGGTTAGGAGCAGAGCGTGACCTCATGGGTCTAGCATTACCATTGCAGCTGTGTGAAACCGCTAAAGTAAACAAACAGCCCAGTGAAGAGTGTGATGGATTTTTAACATTCTCCTAGTTCAACAGGGTGTGCCAAGTCATTGTTTCAACTGTGGGCCAGATCCTTGAATGTTGTAAGGTGTCTCGCTCCACAGCCAGCACTGAGAGGATTCTGGTTTTCACGTGATGATAATCTGACCCCACAAATTAAATCCTTTTGTGATTGCCCTGGTAATACCCCAGTGAAAGGCTGTACAGAATGGCATGAACCTGTTTGCCCTCCAGTGATGTCAGAGGAGGCATGTAAGCATAAGTGAAAGCAGGATTTCATTCATCTTTACCTGATAAGTCCTCCTGGGACTGGTGCAGATCTCGGTTTTACTTTGATGGTAGCAGTGTTGCTGGGAAGCAGAAATACTGATGGGAAAAACCTGAACCGGGTCCTCCCCGACGCTTCTGTTTGTCAGAACTCATTCTGTCTGTAGTTGTTCAATGGGATTAACTGCACTCAAAATTATGGCTCAAATTCATATTGTAGGAGACTTTGGTACTGCTATTGTTTCAGGTAAAGGCCCAGACCCACTTTATACTGGCCATATATCATATATGGATCCAGGGATTTATCTAATATATCACAATCCCCCATTATGCAAGTTTTTTGTTTTCTTTCTTTTAAAATACAAAATAAATACATTTTCAGTTGCCAGTATCCAGGCTTACTGACCTATTTCTGCCTTCAGCACTTCTTCTTTGTCTGAGCAGCGTTTGGCACACAGGAATCTGTGACATTGAGTGATTGTCCCTACACTAACGAAGGGCTTAGGTTAAAGATTTAGCGCATTACTAGCACGGCCTTCCAGAGGTCTGCAGTTTTTACTGTTCCACCTTAAGTCTTCAGGAGCTGCCTGTGCTTTCTCGTCTTTGAAAATCAACCCCTTGATGTTACCTTCAGGCTTCCAGTTCAAGTCACAAGATTACACCTGCGCTAACTTGCCTGGGAGCTTTGTGATGCAGATGCAAAAAAATCAGAGAAGGATGAATATAACCAACCATTGATTTATTATGTTCTCGGAAGTGAGGGATAAGGCAGGCTGGCACGATGCCCTGAGCCCAGCCTCCACGATGATTTCTCTCCTCCTGACATGCATCCACCAGCATTTATCTTGCCTCTTTCCCTTCCTCTCCCTGCATTTTCTCAAACTTCAGGAGTTTCTTTTGACAGGCCTGCTCCTCACTGCTGCTGATACTGGAGCTTTCCTCTGAGCTTTCAGACAGGAGATGCTTGACTGCCATCATGTCCTTCTTGTTCATTTGCAAGCAGAGGCAGGAGGATTCGCTCACCTTGAATGATTCCCCCCACATATTCTGACACATGTCGGTTCCATTTGCGTACATCTGCGTGTCAAATAAGAAATGCATCAATTTCTTTTACAAATAATTGAGTTAAGTCAATTAGTATCAATTTGGTAAACATCACTTTTAAAAATGTGGTACAACATTATAAAAAAGCAGTCTGCAGCCATCCACTGTCATGCTCTGTGCCATACTTCATCACTTTAAAATATTATCCAGTCCCACCACTGGCAAAAGAGATTTGCCTGTTGTGAGAGCGAGTGATTACACAAAGTGCAATGTGATGAACAGCCAGCCCTTTGTTTCCATCGTGGGGCTGCTGGCCCAGCTAGATTTCTGGGGCTGACAGACTAAAGCTGTGTACAAGAGGCTGGATGACTTGCAGCATGTCAGGGCACTCTGACATGTCTCAGGCTCTGAGTAGTGCTGAAAGTGCCAGACTGAGTGTTTTGAAAACTGGAATCTCTTTATTTACAGGCTTGAGACATCCCAGTGGAGTCACAGCTCTGTGGGATCACACTGTGCCTGCTGAAGTGTACATCGTGACCAGGCAGAACCTCACAAAGAGAAGGGACATAACTCAGAAACTGCTTGATGAAAAGAAGACATACAACTGTGGGCCCCCAGTCTGCCTCTGAAGTGCTTTATCCAGTGGTGCAAAGGGCTTTCTGGCTCAAGAAATTGCAAACTGCAGCTTCTTGCACTCTCTGCAAGTGATTTTGTCCTGTTCTTGATGCTATATCATTTTGTAAGGCCTCTGCATCACAGGACCCATGCAGCCATACAACAAAGATATTTCTTGTTTGCCAGGCCCCCATTGTGACAACCTTCTGTCCTCCCAGCTTGAGCCTGCCTAAAGAATATTAGTTTAGGAGTTACCATGTCCAGGCAGAGAGCAGGCCGAGCACTTTATCTTCCCTGCTTTTCTATCATGTGTTGTTGAAGTTCAATCCTTATGTTTCTAATAGAAGCTTTAGATACTTCCCAAGCAAAGCTAAGAATGAAGTTGGGGGTGGAAGGAGTAGAAGCCTTGGAAGTTAAGGAGAGAGACTGTTAATGACTGAAACAGGGGACGAGGCAGCAGGACTGTGTCACTGATTCACTTCGTCACCTTGACCGTGTCACCAGGATCTGTCTGCAGGGAGACATGTTTCATCTGTGGTAGCACAAGCAGTCCTTGCACATGACACTGATTCAGTATTGTGACAGCGTTTCTCTTTGTGCTGTTATTTCTGGATGGTGTGCTGGTTTATCAGCAGCAGCAGTGCATACAAAGATCTGACACTGTGAATCTAGCAGAAGGTGCCCTATCTTTGTCAGGAGACTTCTGCATGGAAGGTGTTCTGTGTGCAAACAATTAATGATTACACAGTTAAATCTATTGTCTGGAAGTGGGACTGATCATTTGTAGTCCTGCAGCTTCTGCTCCACAGATTTTCTGCAAGTTCTCCTTGCGAGATGTCTCCTCATCTCCCCATGTGCAAAACTATGCTGACTTGGACTGTGCTGGAAGGCAGATGAGATGAAATATAATCACCGCTTTTGACTTAGAAATCTATCCTGTGCAAATAATGGAGAATCCATTCCAAAAAGCCCCAAAAGCTCTAGTCTGTAACACATCTCAGTTCACTCCAGCCCTGGCAAGGGCTTGCTCTGTGAATGCTCCATTTGCTGGAGGACTGCAGAGGTTGGTTAGTGCACTGCCAGCTGGGAGCAATGCAGGGTCAGAAATGGAAAGGTTGCTGCATCTAGTTCTCCTCTCGTGTTCTTAGGGCAGCTGGACCTGAGCTGTTTCTTTCCAGCCATTCCTGTGCATTTCAGCAGCATGAGACATTTTCTTCCAGTTCCTGTCCAGCTTCTGGATTTCTACCTGCTCTCACCTAATCACACTTAAAATATTAAGTTGTCATGTGAGTTTCCTTAGGTCCATACGCAAGAGTCATGGCTACATCCTATTCTTATTTCCCACAGGTTCTGTAACATGTATTCATGCTCTTCTACTTGTTAAATTAGTCATTTAATGTTGGCCTTCCTCCTAACTGTTTAAAGATCAGAGCATAGCCAGAATGCTGTGGCAAACAAACAGTGCTCACAGCCCATTTAACAAACATGTCCCTAATTTACTGCAAAGGCTTCTGATTCTTCAGCTTCTTGAAGAGTGTTCTAGTCTGTGCATTAACAGCACTTGGGAAGCACTCCGTCGGGAGAGCAATGATAAAATGTGCTTCACTTTAGCCAGGCTAAAACTGGCTACGATCCATTGCACATTCTTAATATTCAGCATTTGTTCCAAATAGTCCTTACAACCACATGCATATGTCAAATGTAGGGCTGCTGATTGCTCCTCCGTGTGAGCTGAGAGCATCAAAAGAAAGCAAGAGTCTGTCCACAACACTTTGACATTGGAGAGCCTTTTGTGCCTTCCAGATAACACTAACTTTCTTTTCCATGAGTTGGGTGCAAACCACATTACTCCAGTGTTTGTATATCATCTCATTTTCATACGGGAAATGTGTTTTTTTAATTGATCTGAAGCAGCTTCATCTTTATTCTCACTTACCATGCAAGCCTATGTTTGGTAAAAAACATGGGCAATGTGGGGTGTGGTTCCACTTATTTCAGGAAGAGCTGCGTCTGGCTTCAAGTGATAAGACCCCTGGATTGGCTGCGTGTTTTTCCCAGCAGATGGTATATTTTCTTTAAGAAATAAGTACCAGGGAATTTAAGGTTGAACCCTTCTATCTCTGGACTAGGGACAGGTTGAACAGGGACTAGAGATTATTTACGGATTATTATTGCCTTCACTTCACCTGAACCTACTGATGATTTAGCATATCTGGGAAATTAAGCTGTAACTTTCTGCAGCCCATTTGTTTTTTGGCCACCTTCCTGAGCCTGCTGATTAGTGTCACTGTTACTTTTTAGTGCCAATTCTACAGGGCAGACACCAATCCTGTGCTAACTGGACTGTGACTTCCCACTTATATCAGTTACTGAACTGACTTCTGGAAGCACATGCACTTGAACGGATTTCAAAACAACTAATGTGGGATCTCTGCAAGCCATATTAGCAGTCCCTAAGCATTGCACATAAGTTCTGTTCACTTCTTCGGTTTAGACAGTTTTTATATATTCAGTGAAGTTCAATTGTTAATAATATTCAAAAAATGTAGCAGTTTTAAGCTGTATAATCTTGCCCTGATCCTAAACTTACTTGAGTCACTTGAAAAAAATCCTTTTTGACTCATGAACGTCTGTGGATCAGTTTCCAGGCAATTTTGCTCCCATAAGTCTTGCAATTTCTCCTTTTACACATTTTTCTTCATGAAATTATTTATCCTAACTATCAAACATTCTCAGAAAGATGGGATGAGCTCCCAGAAAGCTTGTCAGTGCTGCTTATTAACTTTCAGTGTTAAACAGAACAAAGTTAGCTCTGTCTAGCTGTTGGCAGACACAAAAGAGAATGCTCATCAGAGATACGACAGGTCTATGGAGCATAAAAGGGAGACGATTAGAAGAATGCAAGGACTTAGGGATTTGGAGTATGGAGAAGGACTTGAACATGAGAATGTAAAATAGGGAAAAGGGCAAGGAAGTCTAAAAAGTAAGAAAGCCTTAAAAATTCCTAGTGATTTGGGAACTTACATCCCAGTTTAAAAAGACAGGGGCATGTAAAGCCCTGCATCATCTAAGGAATCTTATAAAATGTATCTCGATGTCTTTTCTATTGTATGACCAAGGTTCATTTATCTTTTATGGTCCAACCCCCACTGTGGTTAACATATCAGTGCTGCTTGAACATTTATGCTAGTATCACAAGTGGTATGTATGGTGATTAACTAAGTGTGTGTATATTTAATGAGAGATCTACATAAATATAAATGCTTTAAAGTGTATATATTTGAAAAATCTGATGTAGGTATAGCTTGAAACTCCTGAAGTAAAAATAATTTACATATTTCATTTTACATCCACATATTCAGGAATAGAACTCAATGTCATTTTTCTTCTGCCCCAATCGACCACGTTTTCTTACCTCACTGTATGGGATACATTTATTCTTACAGTGGTTTTCTCCACTTTCATTCCATTCCCAGTCCGTCAGCCAGTTATGAACACATGTAGAATCATCTTTGCAGGCTTCAAACCTTCATGGAGATCAGTGTGGAAGACAGTTATTTTTCTGACTGTTTTTCAGTGTACTGTAGAATGGAGATTGAGCTCAAAAAGTCTGGGGGCTATGCTAGCAGTCTGATATGGTCACACAGTGCATTTTAGCAACTGATCTGCACATCAAATGTGCACATTACCTTAGCCTGACATGTACATAAACTCTGAACTGGACAGGAAGACCTAAATCCCAATGAAAACTGAACATTTCACCCACTGCGTTTCATACTCACAGATTTAAGTAAAGGGCTCACATTCGGAGGAGCAGCACTCTTTTCTGCCTGGGTAATTTTGCTGAAGTTACCAAGTGAGAAAGTACTGCGTGGGAAGGAGTTTATGAATGCTCATTGCCAACATCATGGCATAGTGCAGGTACCCTAAAAGTGAACTGTCACCTGAGAGGGAAGTAGGGAAAGTTCCTATTTATGAATTAATATGGGAAAGGATGAATGATAATCCCTGGGCATAGGATTGCAATGAGGATTGCTCATCGACAGAGGGAAAAACTAGAAACAACAAAATCTTATAAACTAAGAACATTTTCAAAGAAGTTAAACTTGAAGTGCAGGAGGAAAAATAAGAGACTTGTAAGGTATAAGGTCTAAAATTTTAAATTTTAAGTGATTTTTAAGTTGTAAGCAGTAATGTAAAGAAAAACCGGTAAGCAGCCTGGAATCAGTAGCGTATGCATCTGGCTGATCAATGTGATGAGAGTTCTCATGATTTACCATTATCCTACATCGTTTCCTTCCTTCCTTTCACTTCTTTTATGTTCTACTTTTTGGCTCTTACCTTTCCTAAGGATCCCTTCCTGCAGATCAGTTAACATCTACTTAAATTTAGTCTCAATGGCTTCAGGCAGACTATTCACACCAATAATTGAGAGTGCCAAACCCATGAAGCACATCTTTCAAAAAGTAAGAGTTGTTCAACATTGCATTTATAATGAATGTTTTTGGATGTATTTTCCGTTTGTCTTTTTTAATCTTCAGGGTCATGTTTCTAAAACTATTTTGATACCACAAGGACAGCAGCTTTATATTTTACAGTGACATATGAGGTTGTCACATAGTCACAGAATTACAGGAACTAGACATCGCAGCACATTTACAGTTGCAGAAAGGTGAGGATGTGTACATCTGCAGAACCTTCACTGCACAGTGGCTCGAAAATTAGGTCACAGCCAGCCCCAGGACTTCAGGTGTTGCTCAAGTACAAATACTAATTACAAGAGAGTGGACCGGTACAGGCACATTTGAACTTAACTGTTAGCACTTTTATTGCACTGGTGGCTGAAATGACTTTAAGCATATTTGCAGTGCACACAGAAACCATACATTAGGATTAAAATATTCCTGCTTCTCATTTTCACATTGAAGTTTCTGTGGCAGGAGACTCGTATGCTTAAATGTGTTTATCCATGAATGTGCTGCCAGATCTAGGGGCTCTGCTGGAAATACAGGCTGCAATTTGATAAATTAATATAATATGACACCAATAGGCAGATCCTACCAGATTGTGCCATGGCTGGATGAGCAATTAGGGACTGTTAGAATTTTTGGCTTGTTGCTGGGTAGCCTGGCTGAGAAAGACAGAGGGAGGCAACTCCCCAGTGCCAGCTCTTTCTCTAGTGCTGGTCACTTCACCTGCTTGAATGCACGCCACAGTTCTGAGCAGCAATGCAAACTTTTACTTAATCACCATCTTTGAACTCTCCACATACCAGCATCAGCTTCAACAATTAGCCCTTGATTCTTCAAGCCATGTAGGCATGTCCTTCTCTTTAATCATGCACTTAAATCCATTGCTTTTCAGCAAAGTAGGTCGATATCTACTACGAGCTGCCTAATACTAGCACGTCCACTGAAAGCAGTTGTGCCCTTCCCATGGGCTTCCTGTTATTTATTTATTTATTTACTTACTTATTTTGTTTCCTTCCTTTATTTAGCTAAGTAGTTTTCAGCCCCATGGGTTCCCTGACCAGGAACGTTTCACGGCCTCTCAAAAAGTGCTCCTGGCACATGGATGAGGATAGGGTATGGGAAAAGAATGAGCAGCCCTTGGGGTTTAGGGGAGGGCAGAACTCTTTTTTTTTTTTTTCTTTCTTTTTTTTTCTTCTTCTTTCTTTTTTTTTTTCTTTTCTTCTTTCTAATTAGTGTCACATTCAGTTGTACTTTTCAAACTTAGGAGTGTGTATTTCAGAGTTTTACTGAACTGGGGTATTCATATCATACCTCTGTCTTCCTTGGGAATCTGAATAAAACATGATTATTAAAGAATTTTTATTCAGTGTTACCTACAGAATTGTCAGATGAGATGTTTCCTAATTATGATTATTGCCTGACTCTGTGGTTTGTTATATAAGTAGGTAACAAGGGATAATTCTATTTTCATCGTTTTTTCTTTCCCTATGGAAGCAATTAGGAAGCTAAGTTTGTGAAGAATCACGACTTCTGAAAAGTCTGATTACTGCTGTCCAGAAATCCATAAGTGGCTTCTTCAAACATTAATTACAACCCGTGAGAAACATGGACATAAATACTTAAAAGATCCTTTCCAAACACACCAGCACCCTATGTGCAGTGGGTAGGATATTTTTATATTAAAGCTGTTTTTTTTTTCTTTTTTTTCTTTTTTTCTTTTTTTCTTTTTTTCTTTTTTTCTTTTTTTCTTTTTCTTTTTCTTTATAATCAGCTGTTTCTCTGTTAAATGGCACAGGGCCACTTCACAGGTGGGTCAGAAAATGGCTTGTACCTCAGGCTCTTTTAAAAGCAATAGTTTTATGACTAGAGGGAGCAAGGAATTCTAAGACAATAGGAAGAAAAAGAAGGCCTTAAGCCAGTCAGATGAATTTCTTTTAAATGAAGTCACTGCTCATTCAGAGTCCTCTGCACATTTCTGGCCACAAAGACATACAGTATGCAGCAGGCACACTCGCGGCATGTAGAGAAAGTAGGTCACATCACTAACAGTGCTACGGCATGCTAAAGGGACTCCAATGAATAGAACATGAAAAAAAATGGTACTTTAAATCACCAGAAAGGGTAGGAATTCTGTCCAGGCTCTTCTCTAGCCTCAGGCCTTAAGCAGGGTGAGGGAATGGGTTTGACATTGGCATTAGGCAGGCGTACGAAGCAGCATGCGCAGTAATGGGGCATCTTTACATTTTTGATTCAGGCCAGGCATCTGTGACGCCAGCAAGGGCAATAGATCATTGTTCAGGATTTGCTTTGAGCAGAGCCTACTCTCTACCAGGAGGCTCCCTATTCTGGCAAATTAACTGCTTTTCCTTGTGCAGCAGCTCCCGATCACATACACACACACTTTTCAACAATGAAAATTAAAAATGCTGTTTGCCTGGATCTTCTGGAAATATCCAGGGGACACTGAGGATCTTGTGACGTAATACTCACCCACCATATACATTTTGGGTATAAATCTCATTTATACTAAGTCTGGCTTAAACCACTTCATTGTGAAAAGGATTTTGAATGGATGCAAACTAAATTTACAGAGTCTATTTTCTTTCATCATTACATTTTCACTGAATGTAACAATTTGATGACTTTGTGTGCTACTGGTGTGGATCCTATTTAAATTATCTTAGGATACATCTGGTTTAGATACTGCTGTTCTATCACTTTGCCTGTTAGGTCTGTTTTAAAGCCCACTGGCACCTCTGATGCTTTGTTATCCAAATGCATTCACATTTCAGTGATATTTAATACTGAGGTTTGAGATTCTGAGCACCGAGGCAAATTCAGGGTGTCAGTCTTTTATCTTCAAGGAGGTCAATAATCCGGATTTAGTTTAGAAGGTTACCAGAAATGTGGGCAGGAAGACTGCACATGACACATCTGTTACTGAGGCACATGGAATTTCCTAACAGAAATGAAATTCATCACTAGAGGAAATTCTAGGGAAGCTGAGAAATAGACCAGACCTTCTCACTATCTTCCATTACAACTACAAGCCATGCTTCTTGTTTCCTTCCTTGGCAGAAGACGATGTAGACATGTTTAAAGACAAATTGTACCAAAATACTGTGTTGCATGCATGACTTTCCCCTTGGAGAGGAGATGACAGTGTAAATGGATCCATGCATCAATAATATTGAAGTTACATAAGCTTTACTACAGAGCTGCACAAAAGAGAACGTGGCTGTATGTTACCATGTGTCCTGTATGTTCTGTGCTTCCAAGAAGAACTCTTTGGTAACATTTTTAAAGTATGAAAACAGTTTTCCATGATTTTCAGGGCAGCCTAAGGGATTCAGACATTCACAGTTCACTACCTTCAAGGGACACTAGCAGTTACAGTCCCACAGTGTGATCACAGCCTGTGCTGCTCGTACCATGCTTCACATCAATTTAACCATACAGACAAGTTACTGTAGTTACTAGCACAACACGAATGTGATGCTGGGACTTGAATGAGGCACGATGACATTATTTACGATGGAACATCTCAGGGAGGGAGGGAGAGATACATGCTGGATATGGACCCCTGAAAAAATCTCATTACTCCACCTAGATATGATGCTCCTGCTCCAAGACTAAGGACAGGTGGGGGTGCTGCATTGTCCCAATACATGTCTTGCACTCAAAAAGTAATGTGATTCTCTGATGCTGTATTTTGGGAAGCAAAATTAAATGCTGTTACGCTTTCTCATTACTGTTATTATTATTAGCATTATTTGTCTGCAAGTTTCTCTGAGATTCAAGCTTTTAGAAATGGCTTTGGAGACAGGGATGATTGAAGGAAAAAGAAAAGGCTAAATATGATTAAATTATATTTAAAAAATCAAAATATACATGACCTGGCTGCTTTCATGATTTTGTAGTGCATTTTTACACACAAAAAGAAACGTGTCATTTCATGGTCGAGTGTTTAGACTAGAAATGCTAACTGACTAAATGCTAACTTACAGATGTGGATATTTCAAGGGGTGGACGGGCCCTCACTGCTGTTAGTGCCTGTGCATGGGGGGAATGCTCTCTCATGTCACGCATTTCTGATGCCACTGCATCACTCTTCCTCATGGGGAGCAGGGCGGTGCTGTCTGAGTCACTAAACTGTGACAAAAAATGACTCCATCCTGCATTCAGCCTGTGACGTTATTGTTTTGGAGGCAGTAGCCTAGCAGAGGAAAAGGTAGAGATGGCAAACAAGACACAAACCGGAAAAACAAGTGAAAAGCCATAAAGGTGTTGCAGCACTATAAAATGTTATTGCTACTTGCTCAGGAAGTCTGTGCTTCATGCACCTGTGCTTTCTGACACCTGAGTAGCACAGGCATATTAAAACGAAATAAAGATACTTTGATAACAAGGTGAACCTACCAGTCATCGCAGAAGCTTTTACACAGCGGAACAGACTGGATAGCAGCAGTGTAGCTGGGATGGATCCAGCGAGCAGCATGTGGAGAGCACCGGTAAAAGCACTCGATTTTCTTTGTGAAATCTTCACAGCTGTGGTGGGTGAGAAATGCCACAAATAAACACGTTTCTCAGCATCAGGGCTATAACTTCAATTTTCTAGACCTGCTTTGATGCGGATACAATGCTACAGATTAGGAGAAAAACACAGAAAAGCATCATTTTGTCCTGTTTGTAGCTAGGTTCCAAACTCATTCTTTTGGCATTGTGTACAGACTCTGACCGTGCAATTACCGTAGCCAACTAAAGGCTGCATAAATGTTTCCATGCATATTTCAGCCCTATTTGTGTAAGCTTTCCATAAACTTTCAAGGCCTTGAGTTTTCCTGGCATGGATGATTCAAGGCAATAATAAAATATTTTAAAACTATAGTACAATATTTTTTTTCTAAGTCGTAGTCTAATGGTTTCACTAATCTTTAGATTTTCCCACAGCCAGATGAAGTTACTTAAAAACACAGCTCTTCTGGGAGTGGCAGGCAATAGCTGTGACTTTTGCACATCTGTTTTTGCTTAATTGTTTTGTACTTTCATTCTTTCATTTCTGTATTTTGCCATGTTTCACAGCTCTAACATTTAACAGGGTACTAAAAATCTTAATTATGAAGACATTCTTCATGGTTACAAAACCCACAGGACTACAAGAATTTTTATTCTAAGTATTCAGAAGTTTTTATTTCTGTCCTCTTGTGAATTTTGTTTGGAAGAGTTAATCATCTAGTTGATCAGCTTTCCCAACAAGGACAGGAACCTGGCCTGTGCTGAGGAGGGTTCACACTCGTTGCTGTGTGCTGGTTGCTTTGTAGGGGTGCAGAGGTGCAGCGTGCTTGTTACCTGCTGCGTTTCTGTCTGGTTTGCAGTGCCAGATCTGGTTCTATACTGAAAGCAAACTTTAAAAAACGTAACCTTTTATTGATAAAGAGGCATAAATCCCTCTGCACAAACCGTGTGTGCTTAGGGATTGATGGGCTTTGTGAGAGGACAAAAAGAAGGGCTCGATGTTGGTCAGATACAGCGGGGAGGTGATGGGAAGGGGACTGGGTGGCATTCTCTCCAGGGCAACCTAGGGACAGTCCGTCTGCAGGGAGTTAACGTGCGTTGTGTGGCTGCCACAGCACAGCTCTGTTGAACCAGGACACAGACAACATCAAAGCTGACTTACGATTTACTGAGCTGCCCACATCTGTTCCAGTAGCTGTTGTTTACTTTAATTACTGGGGAATGAGCCAATTGCTCTGTGAAGTTTGCATAGCAACAGGAAGCTGTTGGGAATGAAACAAAGATCTTACAGTAAGGATTTTCTTTAACACTATGTTTGGAAGACTAAAAATGTAGGATGAATCTTTTTGGTCCATAACATGATAAAGTCTCTTGGTACTAACCAGATGCAGCCAGGCTCTTACGCTTTTGGTTTTGGAAGCAGCAGTGTAAATGAGAAGTGAGAGGGACTGGCATCAACACTGCTTTGCAAAGGGGTGCCCAGGCAGCCCCACGAAGTCTACGAGTATTCTGCCAGATGTTATATGCTGAGGGGTACTTGTTTTAAAAGTTACCAAACAGAAAAAGAGAATTGAAGAAATGCACTAAGTATGCTTACTTTGCTCACTATGGAAGTTTAACTGTTTCCAATTTGTGTGGAAAACTACACACAATTGTAATCTGCTACAGTTAATTAAAGATTGCTGTTTTTAATTATTTAATAGGGACAGTAGTTAATTAACTAGTACAATCAAGAGGGAAATACATTTAAATTAATATTTAAATTAAATTTTTTTTTCACTTAACGACAATGGGCCATCTTTGCTGTAAAGCTCTTCAAGCAGATGGAGATATAAAAAAAGTAAACTGCATCAGGTTTTTAAAAAGATGATAAAGAAAGCCACTGGGAGTTTTGCAGCTGACTTTGTTAAGAACCAGAATCTTACTTTTGATTTGCATGCTGCAAAATGCCATTGAGGGAGGTTTTTCAAATGCAATTTATAGTGCATCTTAAATGTTTTTAAGAAACTACAGGAATGGCCAGAACAATTAGTGTGTACAAAGCTGGACTTCCAGGCTAGCTGCAGCAAAACCATTTCCACTCTTACATTCAGAATACAGCGTGCACTCGTGCATATCTGGCTCAGGACTTGGCTTCAGTTTGTGGGTGTCCCCTTCCAGACATCCATACTTTTGGCAGGTAGATGATGTTATGACAGCGAAGATGGTGACAGCAAACCTCAGCATCATTTTTCAGTTCTTTTCCTGTATGGAGGGAAGTCTTTACTGGTGTCCTTTACTTCTAGGGAAAGTCAAAGGTCTGCTTTAAGAAAAGCCACACATATAAACAATTAAAATATGCTCAGCAGAGATGCACATATAAATATTAGGACACTCATGCTCCCTTTCCTCTGCTCATATCTAAAAACTTCTGCTACATATTTTTGACATTTGTGGCCAATGAAAAAAAGCATTAGTTCAGGAAATTAATAAAATTCAGCATTTAAGAAAATGATTTTAATTTTCTTATACTGATGATTTTTTCTTCTGAGAGACATTCCACTGCTACACTAGATTTGAAGAAAATAGTGATTAGTCCTAAAACTTGAAGAGTTCTTATGCTCACTGGGACATAAAAACACTTAATGCACCCACAGATGAGCTAACAGTGGGCTATAAGATGGTGGTCAGCACCTGAGTTGGATAAATTCCACCTTACCTTCATTGCGGCTACGCTAACTTATTTTTAAGAATCCGATCAATTATTTTCTGCCTCTCATGTAGAGTTCAGTCAAAAATGGAAGATAAAAACAATTTTGTCTGTGAGACTAAAATTTCTCTAAAAGACTACATATTGAGTTAGTTATACAGATAAATCTAGAACATGCTACATAGCTTAATGCATAATTCTTTATACAAGTTATTAGTTTAACCCTGATTTTTTTAGTTACATATTCCTAGTATCTTTTTGGAAGTTTTGCCTGAATAAGAACCACAGCTCTTCCATGTACCTAAACTTTTCAGATGTAAAGAAAATACCGTGATACTGAAGAAGGAAATTGCCTGTACAGTTCCTCAGTAGTTTCTCACCTCTTTTGCTGTCCTCCTGGGTGACACTTCTCCCCGGAACAGAACCAGAGTAAATTGCTTTTCTCATTTTCCGCTTTATATACACACCATCTGGCATCAGTGCTCCAGAATTTGTTTGCCCTGGAGAGTTCCTTGACCCTTTGAAATGCTAACATAGATTTATCTCAAAAGCAGATGGAATGACCAGCACATAATGCCCTTTTATTGCTTGCAAATGTGGACATGATAAACAGGAAAGTACAAACATAGGTTTGAATTAGAAAAACAACAGCTCTCCTGTATACCAAATATAACTATTCCCCCGTCTGATTTTGCAATGATTTGTTATTAATTGTTAGATTAATTTTACACCAGTTTCATTAGGCTCTTATCACAGATTTCACTGAATTAGAGACATAGCAGATAACACATCATAATTCAGCCTGACTGGCTTAATTTTGACTATAGATACGGCAGCTTGCTTTGGGTTACACAGTAATTTTACTGCAGCCCCTGGAAGAGAACCTGTATCTCCTGATTCCCAGGTCTTTGCTCTTTGTTCAAAAGATTCTGTTTTTAACCTGCTGCTCTTTGCTCCACTTGCTCTACCTGCCTTATATGTAACCTTCCAGGTGGTGTCACAAGCACTGGAAGAAACTGTCGCTTGCCCCATTGACAGTGATCCCTGACCAGATGTCACCTGCGAGGTGTGCTTTCTGCAGGGAGGATTCTGCATCTGGACATAAATCGTCACAGGAGGTAGACCTGGTGATTACAAACAGTTGTACTTTGCTGGATCAAATCTCACTGAGCTCTCTAACAAGCAACACCACTGACTACCCTGCAATTATTTAGATACATAAGGAAAATAGCATCTCTTGTTTCTGTGTTTAAAACACAATTGTGGTTTGTCAGGTAATGCTCTGGGGTCAGTATTTACAAACCTTTTTTGCTTGAAAAAAGCAAACATTGGCAGAGTGGAAGTGTGGTATTCATTGAGCAAACTTGCTGAGCATGATAATAAACCAATCTCTATTAAACTATAAGCATTGATTCCTATTCTGGCTCTAGCCTTGAGGCAAAAGTGCTGCTGGCTTAAAAAAGCTATTTTCAGATCAGCTGATTTTTTTTTTTTCCCTGGAATGAATTTAATTAAAAAGTTTAACATTAATTAACAAGTTTAAAGAATGAATTCGCTTAAGAAAAGTTTTAAGAGACATAAAGTAAGTACAGAAGAAACTGAAGTAAATCTGCTACCTTATTACCTATGCCCTCACCTCAAGTGGCTTGACCTTGTGTTGGCTGAAACTAAAGGAGCTCCTTGCTGATTTGTAACGTAAAGGACTTGTACATACTTCTTGGTACTTTGTTCTGTGTCTTCGTACAAACTGAAGGCTGCTGTGCAATATAAGCTTTCACTTTAAATGCTGGGATGAGCGGATGGGCTCACCAGCCTGCTAAAAGGCACAGAAATAGTACATGTATTGTGCCTTTCTCCTTGGTTTGCCTGAAATGCATGCACACTTGTAAAGGTGTTAGCATGCCAGAGGTTTCTTGTAATGCCTCTGTTTACAGAATTGACATACAAATTATATAAAGCTATAGGAAACTGGGATCTTTTTCAGGCTTGGAATATGAGCCAAATGGGACCACTTGCTGGGAGATTAGGCAGAGTTTCTAGCAGCAGGAAGGAAAATTGTCATATGTTTGTGATTTCTCAGACTTGGCTTTGGTTAGCAATTCATGTAAGCAGGCTCAGGCTCAGGAGCTTTTAGAGATCTCAGCTATACATCTCCATCACCTGAGAAATGAATCTTGATTCTTTTTTCTTAAAGTACTCCCTGGGTAGTTTTGTGTGATGTATTATACCAAGAAATTTGTTAAGGGAAATTTCTTACACCTTCCACACTTGAATGAGTTATTTCTATTACCATTTAATTTTAATATTAATATTATTGCCCTGTGAACTTCTATTAATCTTTTCAAAGTTTCTATATAGAGTTAAAGCATGCATGATGTTAAAGATATCACCACAGACAGTAATCCTGGCATCACTACATTAAATTATTATTACATTATCAACTGATGATCTGGTTGATAATGGCCTGTGACTCTAGTAGAAGTATGTATCTACTCCAAAATCACAACACTGCTAAGCAAGGGCTCAGGAGCCATCTACCTGAGTAAACTTCTTCTGGCAAGAGCCTCGTGGGCCGTAGGTTAAAAAAGTATTAGAAATAAAGCAACTCTAGCTAGTTGCTAACTTTCCAGCTTCTGGCTATCAATTTAGTAACTATGTCAACTGACATCTCCTAACTCAACAGAGCGATTCCTTTTTTGTGAGTCAGATCTCTTTAATGACTGAAGTAAGCTTTTACGGTTTTATATTCTTGTTAACTCTGCAAAGTTTATGTGGTTAAGGGGAAAATGGTTTGCACATCCATCCTGTGACAATTGCCAGATCTGTTTCCCTCTGGCATCCTGAAAGTGCAACAACACTGTGACTGGAGTGAGATGAAGTTTCAGGAGCATAAATGAGAGTATTTGGCCTGTTACAAATTTATTATAGATTGCAGTGGGTGTTAATGAAATGAATCTGCTTGCTCCTCATATCTCAGTATGAGCCTGCACACTCAGAAGATGGAAGTGTTTTTCTCATTAACTGTGACAAGAAATGTAATGAGGAACACAGGCTGTTATCTAATTTAATGTCATTCCTGAAGCTCCTTTGCAGAACTGCATTTAAAGTTGCAATAAGTGGCATATTATTTGCTGACCAGTTAAGTGTACATTATTGACTTTTATTTTGTTAGGCTTCAGAACCGTGGGTTCATATTCACAAGTCTCTGCTGAACGCATCATGTCACAAGTCAAGCTAAATGCCAAAGGAGACACTCCAGATGGACTCAGTCTGGCACTCCTGACTTGAAACAAAAAGCTGAGGTCAAATCTTAATGCTGCTGAATTCAAGGTGCATCTTGTTTTTCTTCACTTCAGTGGGGCCAGTATTTCTCCTTTTATTTTGCCTGTGTAAGAATTATATTATGGTATGAAGTAAGGCTTACTTGCTTTGTTTTATTTTGAGTACACAAATGTTGTTGTGCTAGTCCTCCAAAAGAGCACAGAAATGACAAACGCACCAGTAATTTTATGTAACCAAGAGAATGAGTCAGTGGGGGAAAAAAAGGGCAAAAAAAATAGAGATTTTAATGAGTAGTAGACTTAAAAAACAATCACAACCCAAACAACAAAATTATCATTACAAAAATGTTACTTTAAGCCCCATGTTCGTTTTTTTCAAAACTAAAGGGGGCAAAAACCTTCTTATTTTACCATATTGCTGAGCTGAGAGAACCTCTTGAAAGCATAACTGAATGCTCTTCTCTTGCCCTAGTCTTTCATTTGCCTTTCATGTTCTGCTAGTCTGTTACTGTGAGGTTCCTTGAACCACTAGCAATTATTGCTTTTTTTTTTCTTTTCCTTTTTTTTTTTTTTTTACAAAGAATAGGCTCTGGTTAGGATAGCTACTGACTGACTGTGCTGTGATGTGGGCTTTCACAAGTGACAAAGAAAATGTGGGTTCAGCTTGACCTATACTCCAGAATTAACCAATTGCAATCTTGTCCCTGGTTTAGACTGTTCCTATTTGATTGAATTGTCTACAATTACTTATGATGTATTTCTTTGCAGAAGAGTATGAATACTATTTTTTTAATTTACACTTAATTATAAGTGTTTGTAATTATGAATGTAAAGAGGTAATAATAGATGTCCCTGAGTGAAGTTGTGACGTAGTGTTTGGAAATATTTGGTGCCAATACTGGGTGGTGGATGGCCATGTCCCACAGCCCCCTTTTGTGCCTTCACCCTGTGCCGCCCCATTCCCTTCACCGTGCTGGCACAACCCGAATAGGGTTGTACTCCCAAGCAGATGGGGGAACTGATCCAGAAAAAAAAAAAAAAGAAATCCAGCAATTCCCCGCCTCCAGTGTTTCTAGCCAAATCAATTTCCCAGTCCAGTTTATAGCACAGCTGTAGAAACAGTTGTGTTGCTGTGTGGAACACAAGGGCGGTATATCACAATGAGAGAGACAAACGGTGCCGGGTAGGACTGGCAGTACTTTAAGTCAGAACCACCAGCCTCCGAGCCCCATTGTGTGAGTGTTCTGTTTTTTCTTCATTGGTACATTGAACACCTTGTAATCAAAATTTAGAGCCGACAGGTCTATAAAGAAAACAATGCAAACACAAGGTCTATAAAGAAAACAATGCAAACACAAGGTAACAGTGAGCTCATACTGGTCAGCATATTAAAGGCGATGGCAGGAAACCACCAGATTAATCATTGCTGAGCTTTTCCTGTTAGCATCAGCGCAGGGATGAGTTTTAAGTAGGACACAGTTGAGGTCATTGTAGTGTCTCTGCTGACTTCTGTGAGGAATGACTCCCATGCATGCCTTATTAGTTCTAGAAAGCTTTGCTCATTCATTGCCTCGTGGTGAATCTCTGGTTAGAAAATTGACCACAGCACTCCTAGAAAAGGTATTTTTTTCACAGTTTATTTCTTTACATTGTCACCTCTCTGCATCTCTCAAATGGCTCCTCTCTATCAGTCAAAAACTTCTTTCATTTCCAATCCCTTCATGGTTTATCTACAACCTTTTTCTCTCTCCTCTTTCAATAAAGACAGGTTAAGTCCCTGGAAGAGTTGCAGCACCATTCTCCACTTGTTGGATTTCAATGGCTTGCTTTCTTGTACCTGTCACCTCATATTTGGGGGGCATTTCCATAAACAGCCGTATCACCTTGTGTCATCCTCGCCAGCCCTCCTTAAAAGTCATCTCTGTTTGGGTGCCTAAAGAGAAGGTGACAACAGATAGGATCTGATGCTACTTCTACTGGCCAGCATCTCTCTGTTCCCACGTTTCCTTTTCTGGACCTTCTAGAAATACGCCCAAATATACATATTTATACACATATGGAATTTGTACTCTGTTAGCCCTAGGGGTAACAGCTCCACTGTGGCAATTGCTGTGCAATCAAGTCCAAGCTGACTGCAAAGGCAGCGTATTCGCTGGACTCTATCTGTCTCCTTAAAGCTATGATGTGTTTGCTGAGTTTTTGTTGCTAAGAAGTGCTGTTAACTTAGCTGCTGCACTGGGCTCTCCCTAAACCTCACAGATTTTGTGTATTTGCATCTTCTACCTCCTTACCAGATGTAACTGATATCTAGAACAAGGCTACAGCAGTGCAAAGCTGTCACTATGACATACTGCATCACTGTAAACAAGGATAAATGTCCTTCACAGTTTATAAAGAAGGAAAATAACAATTGGAAAGGAAATAATATTGTGTTATGACCCGACTTCTGCTATATATAGATCCAGCAATTGCCATCCTGGACCAGGTTGTCAGTTGGTTTACTGTATTAGTCAGTCTCAGGGACAGAATAATAGTATTAGTTTCTAGTAAAGACACAGAATATATATAATATAATCTTATGGAATAACCTGCCTGTAAGAAATTCCTTCCAACTCTTCCTTACTTCAGTGATTAGTGTCTGCCTTAAAACATGAGTGTTTATATCTTTCCTGTAAAAACAGTCTGTATGTAATTATGAGAATTATTAATTACACAAAAGTCTAACGCCAAACTTCTCAAATAGCAGACCTCACTAGATCCACATCATGAATAAATTTTGACTACAGTGTGTCAAAGTCCTATACTTAAAAGTTCTCCTGCATTATTTTGGAAAATCCTATATTTTTCACTATTTTCCTGGAGTTTGGGGTTGGTGGTGGGGAGCTGTACTCTGTCTGCAGTTCTCAGTTGTGCAGGCAGCATGCAGAGCTGGGCTAGCCTGGCAGAGCAGGGGCTGGCGTCTTGCTTTTTGCTGAACCAAGTGGGGCATCGTTCTATAAATACTGATTAGCCTTAGTCAAACCTTTTCCTAGCAACTCTTACTCTTCATGCGGTCTACATAACTACATTTTTTTTATCTTTATTGTTTTGGTTTGCTCACAACTGGTATGTACTTGTATCATGCTGTTTTTCTAGTGAATCTCAAAAAAAGAATGTTGTCACAGAGGTGAAGCTAAGGAAATAGCCAGGAGTCACGTTGACGACATGCAGCCTGCGTAATTACTTGTCATTACAGACATTCTAGGCAGGTATAGTACAACATATCCCACAGTACTGTGCTGTCTTCAGGGCTGGCAGCATATTGCCAATTGCCTAACATTAGTATTCCAGCGTAAAGACCAAAACTTCACTGTGAATACCATTAGAACTGGGTCACTAACAGAAGGTGCGTGACAGCTTAACATGCAGAACAGCTAAAGCCATTTCCTCCATCTCACACAGAGCAGAAATACTGAGAGTGAAGATTATGGATATTGCGTGAGGAAAATGACAAATGACAAGCCATAGCAATATACTCGTTTGGTGGCATTAGTGGCGCAGTTCTGCCTTGGAAACAGTGAAATTAGGTGATCAGCTGGCTGTTGTGCTGCACTGGTTTTGCTAAACATTGGAATTCACTTTAATAGGAATCCAAATGATCGGGTAAAGTATTTCATTTTGCAGAGGAAATTCTCTTGCTCAGCAGCACCCTAATAACACTACTATTTTGCATTTTCTATTCTGTTTGGAATAAAGAGGTTTTAACCTTGCAGCTTCAAACTGTGTATTTCTACTCCAGCTCCAGGAATTATTACTGGAGCAGTGTGCTCAGCAGTCATAAAATTGCTCCAGATAGATTTCTGTCCTTTCCGAAAATATTAGGAAATAAGCTGGACTAGATTTTGTGTTCTGTCATACCAAAGTCTCTTTAAACCAGCAAGGGGAGAACATGAGGGAATTCTTCATGGATAGCACTGTTCCAGCTACCTTCCGAATTGGAAAATCCTGCTCAGACATTCTTTGTATGGTTGAAAAGAAAGGTGGAAGCCAGGGCAAGGAAGAATCTGGAACTGCAGAGAGGAACAGAATTAATTAGGTGAGTATCTGCAAGTAAGCCCTGCTGGCTCTCTGTGGTCCCCTGCTTTTGCTTTATGTTAGACAGTCTGGATAATGTGAAGAATCAGCTCCTTTACAAGCTTTCATTAATTACTTTTCTATTTTTTTTGTATGTGATGGAGTATCTCTGGAGATGAAAACTGTGAGCACAGGTGGGTATGCACCATGCTCTGCCTCATTCATCCTTACCCTTTTTCCCTGCTAAGCCTCAAAGTTTTACTCAAAGTTGGAAGAAGAGAGTTCAGACAAAGCTCATATGGAAAAGAAACGTCAGGTCAATCAGCCTGGTCTGCAGATTCCGGCCATATTCAGCGAAGAGCTTAAATTGAAAAAATATGAGAAAATCAGTACAATGATTATTTTTCCTACACATTCAACATGAAACCTCAGTTCTTTTGTTTCAAAAATATTGAAAAGACATCTTGAGTCCAACATACTAAACAGGGATTAAACTGAGAAGTAAATAATCCCGAAGCAAACTGAACACAATCTTTTACAAGCAAGATGTCCTATCAAACCCCAAGTGGCTTTTTGATCCAGGATGATAAAAATATTTTAAAATTGTTTTGAGAAAAATACTGGACCAGAAGGCAATTATTTATAAGTCTATCTAAAAGTCACAAGTGAAGATCTGCTTTTAAGACGTTTCAAAGGCAGGTTGCATTATTCAAATTCTCACTGCGACTTTTCTTCCTCTGAATTCTTTTTTTGGCACATGAAGAGAACAGGTGTGAGCCAGTGCAAGGTGGCCCACAGGCCACAACCAACACATAACTAATTGGCATCTATGTTGCAACAGGGAAAAGATCCAGCCAAATTATGATGAGGCACGGTGCCATCCTAATAGACTGACATTATCGCGGATGCCAGGATTCCATAAATTTGCATTATTTACATTTACTTAGGGCAGGATTCCCAGCTGGGAAATTCCACATGGTTGTCCATCTCCCTCATATACAATTATAATCGAAAAAGATCTCTGTGACTAATCCAGCATCCTCAAATGGTTTTCAGCAAGAATTTAAATTTTCTTAATACTTACTTTAAAATGCTCCCACTCATGTACATCAATAAATCATTTAAAAGGGTAGTTTTGTTGTCTTTGTTTGTACAAAATGAATAAATAATTTATAAAATCAGCCTTTCTGCTTGAAGGATGTATGAACCTTTTCGTCTTGGTAAACAGATTTTTTTTTTCCTGCAGCAGTAGCTAAGTTTCTCTATTACGTAGTCAGGAAAAAGGCAACTCTGAAGCTATTTTGTGAAAAATGGATGCAGAAACTCGTAACTTACACCCTCAGGAAATAATTTGCAAAGGCAAAAATGCAGAAAGGGCGTGAATTACCAAGATGAAACACATGATGATGATACATGCTCTGATTACTCCTTGAGGTAATGAATCTGTAGGTTTGCCTTCCTCTACTGAGGAGACGGCGAATTACACCTTCATCTGCTCCTTGATGGGATCTCATTCCAACTAAAAAATGCATGGAAGGACTTGATGGGGATGGCGTTGCCTATGAGTAAATAGGAGGTGGCGGCATCACCGTCCCTGGGGGTGTTTAAGGAGAGGTTGGACGTGGTGCTTAGGGACATGGGTTAGTGGGTGACAGTAGGGGGATGGCTGGAACAGGTATCTTGGAGGTCTTTTCCAACTTTAATGACTCTGTGACTCTAAATGTCTTTATTGCCCCAGGCACCAGCCCCAGCGCAGCGCCCCTGAGGGGGCTCCCCTCAGCGGCCCGCGCGCCTTTCCCGCCTCGCACCTTGTGGCGCGGTCTCGCGCTCACCCCCTTCCCGCCCTTCCCCAGCTCTCGCGCCTGTTCCCGCTCTGAGGCGCCTGCTCTCGCGATAGGAGGCGGCGGCGGGCGGGCTGTGAGGAGAAGGAGGAGGAGGAGGAGGAGGAGGAGGAGAAGGAGGCGGCCGCCGGGGGAGGCGGGGGGGCGGCGCCGCGGCAGCCGCTGCGCCCGCGCTCCGTGACAGGCGGCCGGGGGCCGGGCATGTCCCTCCGCCCCGCACGCAGGTGGTGGCGGCGGCGGTGGTGGCGGCGGTGGCGGCGGCGCCGCCCCGGCTCTCCGTGACTCTCCATGGGGCCCGAGCCGCGCCGCGGCCGCCGCTGAGGAGAAGGCGCCGCCGCCGCCGCGATGAGGAAGGGCCGCTCCCGGGGGGACAAAGCGGCGGCGCCTCCTCCTCCTCCTCCTCCTCAGCCGCCGCCGCGGAGGGAAGGCGGCCGGGCGGTGGCCGCCAGCGCGGCGGAGCGCAGAGCCACCCTGCTGGGGGGCGGCAGGAAGGAGCCGGAGGCCGCGGGGGCGCCGGAGAGGGTAACGGCGGGGGGGGCGTTGGCATGGCAACGGGGGGGGGGGCTGGGGGACATGGGGGGCCTGAGGGGTGAGGCCGGGGGGCGAGGGGCTGAGGGCTGAGGGGAGGCTGAGCTCGCCGTCCTGCCGGCGTCTCCCCACGTGGAGCGCGTTTCCTCAGCCCTTTAAGGGGAAAAAGGGTGAAGCTGGCGCTCGCCGGCTGGCTGGGGGCTGTCAGGCAGGCGGAGGAAGCGGTGGGGGGCTGCCCCCAGGCTTCCCGTGGCCGGAGTCCTGCCTGCGTGCCGGTGGAGGGAGGGAGGATGCGGTGACATCTAGCTGGTGCTATGTGCTGGCTGCTGCTGAGTGCAGAATCCTGCCTGGGAACCTCCCGCAGGTCGCTCCTCATCGTAACACTATTTGTGATACGTATTGTAGCGTTTTTATCTTCGTTCTTAACGCAAGAAGTGATTTATTTGGGAAGTCTAAATTTGGTAGTTATTAAGAATACATAGGTTCATTAAAAATAAGAGCATTTCTGTTCAGTGCATACACTCATGTCTTTCACCCCTGCGGAAAAGGATCTCCTGATTGCTACTTAAGATTGCAGGGATGAGAGACCCAACAGATTTTAAGCTTTGTTTTGGATACATTTTGATATTCCTAATTTTACATGAAAGAAAAATGTGAGGTGAGACTTAGCAGTATAAAAATGCAGGTGACAACTGATGCTTTTTTTTTTTTTTTTTTTTGAGGGAAGTATCAGAAGTATAAGGGTTCCCAAGATGCAGTAATTCATTGCTTTGTTTTGCCATTTTTAGGAGCAAAGGGAGGAACTGTTCTTTGACGTTTCCTGTCAAAAAGGTGTCTTAAGTTTGCATCGTTATTGCAGATGCCCAGGTTTATCCTGTAGCTTTTTAAAACAATTTCTTGGCTTATTCCAGAAGAGCTGCATTATGAGCATGAAGGTGACTGTACAGCACTATAGGTCTGTATAGGTCTGTACAGCACTATAAACATAAGTGCTGGAAATAATACTAACTGCCATTGGTTCATTTGGAATTACTGCAAAGACTTGGGAAGATTATATATTAGTAGCTGTTGTGTAGGACAACTTTCCTAACTTACTGGTCTCTGAGTTACAGAGGCCATTTGTCGATGCTAGCTATGGGTGCTCCCACTGCTAGCTATCTGAAAGTTGTACTCGGGTGTATTTAAATTGGGAAGGGTGGGAAAGGTGTTTTCATTTAGATACTCAGAGAAACTGTATTTCAGAACAGAAATGACCATTGTTGACTTCTGAGTCAGAAACATGAATACTTGCTTAGTTTCACTGGAAAAAATTATTTTTTTTTATTGTTAAACTGTGAGTCTTCCACTGGATATAACTGATTATCAGGGATCTACTAGCTGGGAGAGGTATGCAAATGGCAGGCTGCTCTAGAAGCCCCAGGGGTGTATGCAGTCTTGCCAAGCTCAGAACCTGTCCTAACCTTCTGGAAGAAAAAATGCTGTTGGGATTCTTGGAAACCAGACACTGCCTTCAGTGGTAGTGGACTTGCATTTTGGTTTTGACTGGTGGGTGTCTTGAATATAGACTTCTTGGACTGGGATCTGGAAGAAGGGACCTCTAGTGCAGTGATTTCCCCCCCTCCCCCCCTTTAATATTATTCACTAGTACCTTATAAAACCAGGTACTTCAGAGGGCAAAGGTGCTGCTGCTTTTGATGTTTATCACTTTCTGAAACAATTAAAGAACGCTAATGTGCTTATTCAGGCCAAAAAAGTCTTAAAAACAGAAGAGATGACTGTTTCTGTTCCAAACTGCCCATTAAAATAGCGGCTGGTAGAACTCTTGCAGGCAACAGCAAGGTGCTTGCTGTACTGTTATGACACAGTGTGTACCGTATATTGACATGGAAATTGGAGGAAATTGCTTCTATTCTTGGTACTTGTGAACCAAACTTGTTATAAATCATGGATACAGAATGTGCTATGTACTGTATCATGTTGTATCGACCTCAGGGAGCTTCATCAGAACAACATTATTATTGCAAAACAGGAAAGGCTACAAATTCAGAAACGCCAGTATTTGAGATTCACAAGCCTTTTAAATGGGAGATGCTGGCAGTGTGCTTTTAGCTCAGGTACTCTGAATAAACCTTCATACTGATATGACTTGTAGGAACAAGATCTCTGTGCTGGCAAGTATTTGGTGGGATGCAGCCTTTGAGGAGATTAGCAGCTAAAACTTGGAAACCTTCTACTTGAAGGTCTGTGAAAGAAACCCCCAAACTTTGAAGGAGAACGTCTCAGCCCCTATCCCTTTGGTCTTCCATTTGAAGTGGTAGAAGTTTTGTAAATGCAGTAAACAACTGGAAATAAGTAGATGTGTTGGGCAACTTCAATAAACACGGCATGATCCCTCTCACAGAATCTGTCTTTAATCTCAATAACTCGGTATTTCTTTAAAGGTCAGGAGCTGCTTGTGCAGGGGGTGGTGGAAAGGGTCTTTGGAGATGCAAAAGAAAGCTTGATACTCTTTCTACTGATGCAACTTGCAGCTTGACAAATCTTTCCTTTGGGGGCCGCTTCTGTTTTAAGCAGCCCTTGTCTGGAGCCAGGACCAATGCAACAGTGTGCACAGCTGCAGGGAATGGCTGGGGATTAAATTCAGATTTCACACTTTGTTTGCCATACAGTTTCACAAGTTTGTGGTTGGGGAAGACTAAGCTACTGTAGTGTTGGAAAAAGTACTTATCAGACTGTGACCATGGTAGTTAATCGCCATACTGACCTTTGGGCCTTTGAAAATCTGATCCTTTAATGTGCTGTGCTTATAGATCTGACATGTACATACGATTAATATTTTCACTTTTTTTATGTGTTACATAAGAACATTAAAATGACCGTACTTGGTCACATTACCAATCCTGCTAGCCCAGTAACCTGCCTTTCTGAGCTGCCAAAAGCAGATGCTTAGTGAAGAGTATAGCGTATGTTGAGGAAATACCTTTCCCAGCCTCTAGTAATTTGTGGCTCTCAGATTTCCGGAACTGGAGGTGATATTTGTTTTTAGTGCCCCCAGTGGGTTTCTTCTTCTATGAATTTGTCCAATCAGTAGTTGAAGCCATGTATACTTGTAGCATCCACAGCATCCGGTGGCTGAGTGTTGTATGGCTTAGGCACAACTTGTGTGGGGAAAAACCATCCTCTTCTCGTTTGTTTTCCGACTTTCTACCTGTTTGTTTCATCCCTTGTTTAGCTCTTGTGTTGGAAGAGGCAGTGAAAAAAAATAATCCATGTTCTTCTGTGTGGCTTATGGCTTGATAACTCTTATTTACTAGTCCCTTGTTTCCAGAGGAGTTCTAGAAAGAGGTGACTCTGTCCTTGTCATTGTCCTGTGTACTCTGCATCTTTTGCAGGTCTGTTCCTTCGTGGAGACAGTGATGCAGAGATCAGAGGAGCAGGGCTGGGGAACAATAACCAGGACTGATACAGTATTTCAGCATATGACAGCCTGTACTTTTATATAGTCTGTTGGGTTTTATTCTTTAATCTTCTGTCTGTCCTTCTTTTTTTTTTTTTTTTTTTCTTCTCTCTTTGTTGACAATCTTTGACTATTGAGTAGGCACTTTTGGGGAATTACTATAACTCCACAAACACTCCTTTAAGTGGTAATAGCTGGTTCAGAGTTTCTCATTGTGTACATAAATTTAGTGTATTTTTTTATTTGCTTAACTGTATTTATCTACGTTCAGACTTACCTGCTATTTTACAACCTACTTGAACACTATCATTAAGGGCATCTTCAGATCTTTGGCTGTCACTTCTGCAACCTTGAATAACTAAGCATTATCAGCAAACTTTGTCATGTAAATGTTATGCTTCTTTGCTAGATCTTGCTTTAAAATACTGAAGGTATTGAACTTGGAACAGATCCTTGTGGAGTTCCACTGGTGATCCTTTTTTATGAAGAAGGTTAGTTGTTCCAACCTCTTATTTTTTATCTGTTAATCAGTCAATTCGTAGTTGAATTGCCCTTCCTATCCAATGACAGTTTTGTTTCTTTGAGTGAAAGCATTTTGTCAAAGACTCTAGAAATGCAAGTGGGCTGTCTCAGCTTACTCATCATATGTTTACTGACTACATTGAAGGAGAAAAATAGAAAGTTGAAGTAAAAGTTACTGTTTTTAAAAATGATGACAGTCGCCCCATCCAGAGGCATATTTCAAGCATTAAATTGTTTCTATATGATGCTTACGTAATTACTTTGAGACACTGTGATATTTATTGTCAAAGATCCTCTGTGAACTATAGTCAGTGTTTGTCAGTGTTGCTTTTGTTGTTGTTTTCTACTTCAGGTAGAAGTCAAAGTTCTCATAAAGGAGTCTTTGGTGCCTAGAAGATAGGACTTGAGGGGCTTATGATGAAGGTGTACAAGATCATGGTTGGTACGTAGAGGGTAGGTAGCATGCAGCAGCTGACTGCTTCCAGTAGTATTAAGCTAGTCAGAGTTTAAAAAAACAAACAAACAAAAAAACAAACACTAACAACAACAACAAAAAAGGTGGATCTTCATGCAAGCAGTAATAGGCATATGATTTTTTGTTTGCCAATGGAAATTATGGATGCAAAAAGCATTCAGAGTTCAAGCGCTGGAAGAGGGGTGTAGTGAAGATCACTGAATAGGTAGCCTGTATCCTACTGAGGAAAACTGAGCTGAAATTAACTAGCCTCTGGGAGAACTTTAGAACAGAGCAAGCACACGATGCCTCCTTTTACTTGACTTTTACTTGGGAATGACTGTTGCTATTTGTATGTTTTATTTCCATGAGGAGTGGGCATTGGCCTGTCCCTAACAAAACTAAATCCTGTCTTCCTCTGAAAGTAGGGGGAGGATAAACAGATGCGAGGAAAGCTGAAGTATTGTGGAGAGTATAGAAGGATAGAGGTTGAGCATTGGAAGAATGAAATAAAGGATGCTGGGTACTGAGTATCCACGAAGAGTGTGCGCTGCTGTCTGAATGTATCCAGGGAGATGGCAGGTGCTTGGCTTGGAGATATGGGGGGATACGGGAACAGAAGCAGATCCCATGCTTGTCAGTGCTCCACCCTCAATTCTGGTGAGCTTCCTTCTAGTACTCTGGATGACCATGGCCAGATTTATGAGTAGGTTCCATGACTTGATGTGGCATGGTAGGATAATAAAGAGATGAAGGGGAATACAGTAGCAAAATCGGAACAAATAGTTCGAGGGGCTGATAGAGGGACTGCAAGTTGTAGAGAGAGCCTTCTGTGTTAGATGGACCCTTGGTCTTGGATGCAGTTTAACTTGGCTGCTGCTGACCAGGAGTCAGACAGAAATTTTGCTAAAGCTTGAAGCTCCTCTGCTGTGTCTGCATTCGTTGTATGGGAGTTGATGCCAGCAGGCAAGCTACATACTTAATAGAGAAAGATGAAAAACCTTCTTACTCCTGGTTAGCTTTATGTTCTGAGATTCCTTTGTATAGGGCAGTCCGTGCAGTAGACTATCTCCAGCTGTAAATTTTGATGTGACTGAAGAAATTGAGACCTTGTGTGTTCCCCAGACAACACATTTTGTCACTTCTGCATTGGAGGGAAAGTGTTTCTTGACCTCTGAACAAGGTCAAGTCTTTTAACTGTTACAGTCATTTGGAACTGTAACACTACAACCCTTTTGAGAGTAGCAGAAGTATTCCTTTATCGCCACATCTTTGCAACTTTGTAGTTTTATAGGTCCCAAAGCCCTCATGGGTTATGGTGGCTATCAAGTGTGATTTCTCCACATGCCCAGGCCATGGAACTTTCCTGAGAGAGAAATTTAAAAATCTCTCTTAGAAATTGATCTTATCTTAAGCTTAGATCGTGGTGTGTCCGTCACCTCTTCTGGATAGCTCTGCCAATGTTTAATTATTCCTGCAGTTAGGAAACTAAACCACATCTTATTTCAAGGCTTGTTTTGTCTAACATCCAACTTTCAGCCGTGGAATATGCTTGTGCTAGCACAGGCAGTAAAAAGTCTGTACTATCTGATATCTTTTCCATGTATACGTATTTAAAATGTAAAATCTAGCTTAAGTTGGAACAGAAGAAGAGTTCTTTTGCTTTCCCCCTATTTGTTCTTGGAGCGTGTGCACCAGAAGTAGGCGAAGTCTGGTAGCAGTTTGGAATACTGTGATCGCAAGTGAGGTTACTTCTCAACTACTGTTTGATACTTGTCTTTTTGCAGTTCGGGGATTGCATTACCACAGTTGGGTGTGTCACAGGAGAGAAAGTTTTGTAACGTTATGCCTATGTGGATATTTCTACTCCCTGTATTCAGGACATTGTGCAAAATGGTCCAAGACTACTTAGAAACAATGAGTTGGAAAACTTACTCCCCTGCCTTTCATGTTGTCTCTCTTTCTTTTTTTCTTTTTAATAAGGAACAGCAAAGGATCTTTTCCACTGACTTCTTATCCTGTTCATTTCGTTGGAAAGCAGTCAGTAACCAGCAGGGAGAAACTGGCCAAACCCCAGAGTCCTAGTCAGATTTGTTTTGCCTCCACAGCTGCAAATAAGCTGTTACCATTCTTTCCCTGTTGTGTGGCAAGCCTGGAAATTGAAGAGATCTTTCTTTCTTCTCCTAATCAGAAACTGTGCTTCAAACATAAGTATTTTGCTCTCTTTTTTTCTTTCTTTTCCTTCAGACTGCATAACAGTTCAGGATTCTTTGGTTATTTTTGCTGTGGGTCTTCCCTTTTGCTTGCTAGGTGAAGAAGCAAGCTTTTGGAGTTTAGTAGGTGCTTTGCTTCCAAGCTTTCTGTACTCTGTCTCTCAGGCTGCTGCTAAGGGCTCTGTTGCAGCTGCTGTTCTGCTCTGTCAGCCATGGACCCAGTGGTTAACAGCTCACAACACGCTAAATTCTAATTTCATATCGAAACGTAAAAGTGGGGTAAAACTGATGTGAAGAAGATGAAAGGTTGTTTCCAAAATTCAAGCGAGCAAACAGAATCAAGTGGACATATCACTAGCAATGCAGTTTTTATTATGCACATTACAAATACCATAAAGGCAAATATAGATTAAAAATAGTCAGATATGTTCCTTGAACATTATTGCCCCAGCTTATCAAAGGAGGGATGGTGTTTGCTGAATTCTAGAAGATCAGGAACCGTCTGTTTACAGAAATAACCTTAGTTGCAAATTTTGGGATGTTACTGTTGCTTAGGGCTGATTCTAGGGCGATTCTGTCCTGTGTCTGTTTCATCAAAGAAGCTGAAGAAAATACTTTCAGAAGACATTGGTAAAGACTCCCAAATTATGAGCTGTCGACATGACTTACCATTAAAAGCTCAGAGCTGTTTTTTCTAGACCTCAGACTTCCTCTTCCCATCTTCCTTTCTTTGCTGTCTTACAGAACTTTTTCTCATTTTAGTAGGAGAACAAAAAAGTTTTTTTTTTTTTTTTTTAATCTGAGAAGATGCCAAGTTCTATCCCATAAAGCTTCTAATATGGTGAACCAGACTGCAGCTTCTTTGTATGGCTGCTTGGCGGCTGTTCTTACTCATCTCAGAGCTTATTTTCTTCAATTTATCCCCTTCTCTGTCTGAAAATAAAGGTAGTGAAGAAGCCAGAGCATAGCAGGGGAGGAGGGAACTCTTCCCTGCAATATGTATGATTCTGTTTGTTGTCTTCTCTCCTATTTTCTGAGGAAGCGAGAAAAGCCAGAAAACAAACCCCTGCTGTGTTCTGTAGGTATGTGTCACCACCTTCCACCAGCTGATTCTTGTTGAACCTTCTTCAGATTCTTTCTGATGCCACAGCTACTCTTGCTCAGTGTCTTCGTTAGCCATTTTTTGCTTTTTTGTATTTTGGTCAGGCAGCAATAGCAGCTGCTGACAACACAGCACTCTGAGTTCACTTGTGTGTTCGTGCTAATGTCTGGAAGCAAGGAAAACAAAGTGACCGAAGAAAAGACTCATCTAAAAGGAGGCAAAAGGTAACAGTGTAAAGGGACTGGTTCTGCAATGGGCTTGTTAGATAATAGCAAAATGGAGCCAAAGGGCATATGGCACCTCTCTGGTCTGGTGCCATAAAAACATAATGTCTCTCAAAGTTGCATATTAATGGACAAACCTAATTTGTTTCTGTAATCGGTAAGTAGGTAGACATTGCGTCATCAGCACAGATGATTCAGCTTGCCTGTGTGAGGTTTAAATTACCTGTCACTAATGAAGAATAAGAGCAAATATTGTGCACAATCCACGTTAATATCTTGCGTATTAGAATAGCTAGGTGGACAGTGGAGAGCCTTATGAATATATGTTCACACTCTATTCACACTGCTGATGATTTGCCTCTGAATTCAGCAGTTCCTTGTATTCCTTGTCCAAAAGAGTATACAAGTGAAGGAGTCAAGAGAAGACTTCTATCAGTAGTGGCTGTTTTTCTTGTGGGTCTACTTGTCTTTGCAATTATCAGCCTGAAGGGAAAAGCTGCTGCTACTTAGTATTTGGTACAGAGCAGTTGATGTCCAAGGCTAGGATTAGGCATCTACAGAAGCCTCAGAAAGACTGGGGAAATACTCATAACTGCCTGCTTTGAGAAACCGGGCAACATCCATGTGTTTTGTGTTGAAGGAATAGGTATGTGTTATTAACCACATGCTTAGAAGTTGGCTTGTTTGTTGCACAAGCTCACGTGCCTTCTTGCAGCACAAACAATTTCAATGTTGCCCTGCCTGACAAGGCAGTTCTTAGAGTCTCTAGAAGAGGCAGTTCTGTATTTTTCCCCAATAGGTAGCTCGGGCAATAAACATTACCCTTTGTGCTCCATCAGTCAAGATAGCTTTGGTGCTTTTAAGAAATGCAGTGAATTATTATATGATATGGTGATAGGTTCTTATTTAAACTATGTATGTATGAGTTGTTTTTTTTCACTCTTAAGTTTTTATTCGTGGAACGTGAGTAGCCAAAGCTCAGGAAGCATTGAAGACTGCTGGCCTAGTGAGCCGTATGAGACTAAACCAAAAACCTTTATCACCCATCAAAAGCTTGTTCCTCAATAACCACAGCAGCTAAGTAGACAAGTCATATAGTCTTACACAAGTTGGTTTCCACATCAAATTATGTTGTGCTGTGATTAGTCTTTTTGTGGTGATGTAGTACTACTGGAAGCCTGATCAAAATGCTGATCTTTAGAGGGAGAAATCAAGTCCATGGCCACTCAGAAACCTGCCTTTTTTTTTGTGTGTGAGGAAGTACAAAAATCTGTTTCAGCTGAGGAGAGAATTCAACATCTTTTTTTTTTTTTTTTTTTTTTTTTGATGTCTTGCTAAGTGCCACTCTTTGGCCATAGGAAATTGATGCTCTGTGTTATCTCAGTGTATTAAAAAGCTCCAAAGGCCTTGTTTGGTTTGTAATGAAGTGGCTGTGTCGTCGCCTATAAAACCTGCTTTAAAACATGTTGCTTTTTATTTGCTGTTTCTCTAAGCTGTGTTTTTGTGACAGTGTGTTGTCTGACTTAAGCTTAGGTTTTGTGAACCCTAAATCTAGTAGTCAATCAGAAATTATTTTCAAATACTCTGTTATAAATACATGCTACATTGCAGTGAGGGAAGAGAGCTGAAGGCTGAAAACCTGATAATAATAGCATAATAAAATAGCTGTCTAGCTTGTAAGTTTTTATTTTTTGCTGTTCGGAATTGCTCTGAAATTAGTGGGAGTTCATTATGTGGAAAATAGGCTAATGCTCTTTTTCTTTTCAGGAAAAAGAAAAGTAACAGGCAAAACAAACTTTTTATTATTTCCTTGTGCCATTAAAATTGTGTAGTAAATGCTTTTACTTTTTGTTATGCTGTACCTATAATATATAGTTACGTATTCATTATTATACATATAGTAAAAAACCTAACAAAATATTTTCTGAAGGCATTGGTTGGTGTGGATTTTCACAGATGTAAGAGCAAGATGAAGTTTTAAAACATTCCATGTAGCTGTTTAAATGTCCAGAAGCAGATACCACTGATAAGATTAGAGGGCTGAAATAAATGTTGGGCTGTGGGAAATTCAAGAGTTCTTGAAACTTGCTTTCTGATCCACTGTCAGCATACACATCTTCGTGATCAGTCTATATAGGAACACTTTCTCTAATGGTTTCTACTATACATCGTCACAAGTAATGCACCATAAACATTTTTAACAGTATAAAGCCAAAATAAGTTGAGTACTTTTTATTTGAATAAATTTGAATCGAGTGGTCAGAACTGATGTGAAGTGTCCAAAGAAATAAATTATGGTCACTATTTTAGAGGAGAAGCTATAAATGAGTTGCAAAGTTAATGCAGTGACCGCAGGCATTTAGGAATTTAACCATTGAGATATAGCTGGTGGCAGTGACCTACAAGTAGCCTCTTTGTTTGTGTGATGAACTAATCAAATGACTTACATTGGACCAGTGCAATGTCACGGTGATGGCAGAAATAAGTAACCATGAAAGTTAAATTACACATTCAGTTATTATGTATAACTGAATATATAATATATAATTATTTGGATGTTCTTTGGCCCTTGCATTGATCCTTGTTTTTAGGACAGAGGAGAATCTGTTTACAGCTCTCTTTTGCCAGTTTAGCAGACGCTTCTGCTTAAGTGTCTGCTGACTCTGGACTTCCAGTTTGTGCTCCAGCCTTGTTGATGTGCAGAAACCTGACAATTGGGCATTGTTTTTGTTCTCAAGCAGAAGCGAAGAAATACATGGCTTGTCCTTAAAAACCAAAAACAAACCTTGGCTGTTGTTTCTTTAGGATGGAACTGGATGATGCTGCTTGGTGAGGAGAAGCTTTTGTATCAATCTATAGAGACTCCATTTCTTTGTGCAGACATTGATAGAATTGTGAATTAGTTTATCTTTGTGTCTGCTATTTTTTGTGCATTCCGTTAAGAAAAGCTAAGGATGAAGCATTTTTTTTCCAATGGTTAACTTAATTTCTACCATTATAGTGTCTTATTTCCTTTGGGTCTTTGTAATTTTATGTACTGTCTTACAATCAAAGGACAACTTTTTTTTTTTTCCTATACTATATGTGTATATCTGCTGTTGATTTTGAGGGAAAATTTATTCTCAGGAAAACTGCATAGTGCTCATTATTTTTGCTGTGCATTGGCGTGCTCCTCATCTGTGGAAGGAAGTGAGAAGATTCCAGATGGTTTGTGGAGACAAAAAATATTGTTGCCAAGGGACCGGCACTCTCGTTTTTACAGACAAAAGCGAGTATTTAATTTTTTTTTCCTGTTGCAAATACTGACTCTCATTAGTGGTCATTAATAATTTAATTACAATAAATTAGCGGTATCTAATGGTTCCACTGCTACTATTATTTGGGTGATAGCTGCAGTATAAAATATTAAAGCATCCTGGGCAAGAAATGTAGTTTGGTTAAAGAGGATTCCAGTAGTGGTTTTTTGTTTTCATAATTTTTTCCTGTGCAGTATTTAAATGAGCTTGTGAATTAAGATCACATCTTAAAATTGTTGCACACTTGTCTGTAGTTACTGAATGTCTAATTAGAAAAGTCTCTTTGTCACCTGACCTGTGCCCTGCCAAAATTTGTTTCACGAGTGACCTTTTTATTTTCTTTGTAGGCAGCTTCCTTTGAAACCAGTCTTGGAAGAGTGGTTGGTTATGGGTTTTTCTCTTCTGGTCCCCTTGGCCTTGGGTTATTTTTTAAGGGCTATATCTCAAATAGGACCTACAGAGACTTCTATTTGAGACTGTGCTTCACACTTAAAACTTTTAACATCTTTATTTTGTTTGGAAAGTGCATTTTTCAAAACAAAATTGGTACTCTGCACTTGTAAATAAGCTGTTTTTATATAGCATGCACATTTTGTGCACTGTTATTGTTCATTTGCCATACTTTATAATTTCAGCTAGTATTTTTAAATATATTTCATTTGTACCTTAGCCTTAGAAAATTCTAGATGGCTTTGTGTTGAGAATCAAGTGTATTAATAAAAGTAACTTACAAGTCAGTAGTGTCGGGACACATCACATGCATGGCACATCTTCTGAATTTAGTGGAAGAAAGCCTTCATAAAGAAGACATAATTGATGTCATATAACATCACATTTTATTACAAATCACATTTTTTTTGTCATAACTCTTTTAATCTTTAGAGCAGATGGGATTATAATGCAGAGATGATGGACTATGGAGTTGTTCATGTGTTTATCAGGCCGGGAGTTAATTTCCCTTCTCTGTACAACTGGAACCTTTTATGTTTGAAACATTCATGTTTGAATACTAATGGTAAAGGGATGACTAGGGTGAGGAGGAAGCCTTTAATGTTCACTGTCTTTGTTCAGACTGGTTTTGTTTTCAGTATAGCTAGCGAGCTTGTAGTGGGGTTCTGAGCCTTTATATAAAGCACTCTTGATAGTGGTTTCTTTAAGTTCTGAGAAGGTTGACACAGCCCTTAATTAGAGGGTCTGTTGCTCTTACTTTCCTAGGTGGAATTCTTCTCAGGTTTAGGCATTTACAATCTGAACTCAAAAATCACACTATGCTTTTTCCTCTTGTTAGGGAGATCCTAAATCAAATGTGTAGGATCAAACACTTTGAGTAAACCATTGTGGTACTATTTATATTTTTATACAAGGACCAAACGTTCAAGCTGAAACAATTTAACCCAATTTACCTTGTCTTCTAGGCTGTGGTTGGTTCCATTAGGAGTAAAATGATTCTTCATCTTGATGAGCCTCAAAAAGAGTGTAATAGTGTACATAGTTGTAAATATTTACTTCTGCTTTTTAACAAGCTTTTTAATGCATTCCTGCAGCTGGGAACACTTGGCTACAAAGTTAACAACTTGAACTTCCCTGGTGAAACAACACTGAAGCTTCTAATTCATTAGTTCAAATCAAACATGCCTTGGAGTTGTTTCCTGAAGAGTTAACAAGAAAAAAAATCTTGCCATCAGAGGAGCAAGATAAGGAGGGTGCCAGTTTCTGATACATTTTAGAAGCATTTGCTTGTTTTTTTAACTACTGTTTTTTATTTTATTTTTTTTTAAACAGAAGGATTACAGTTTGTTTTGCCTGTTATTTTTCTGTAATCTGCATTATAACTGCAGATGAATGTATATGGGAAGCTGTACTATTTGCAAGATGTTAAATATGTATTACACTGTATTACTGTATATAACTGTATCGAAAACATTGTGGCAATAATGCTTAGCTTTTAAGTCATTTGGAAATTTCAAACCAACAGTAAATAAAATTTATATGTTTACGTTTGGAAATGTTGGGATTTATTGCAAGGTTCTTCAGATTATTAAAGAGAAAAATACTGTAAAGATCTTTTGTCTTTAAAATGCAGACATTTGTATATAATGGAATATATTCTGTAAAGCTTTTCTATCTTGTTGATGTAATAAACCAATACATTATAGCCTCTAAGAGGCTATACTGATTTAATTTTCCTTGGTTCTGCTGTCTCTGACACTTCAGCATGTTGCTGGCAAGTATGTGAGTTAAGCAGATGCAGTTAAGAAGAGTCTTAGTTGCAAGTTCATATTCAGCCTACACTTTTAGTCATGTTTGGGCTCACCTCAGCTTCTTGATAAACTGTTGGTCCCCTTTGTACCTACTCACTAAGGCTACAAAGTTAAAGTGAATTTCAGTGCTAAATACTAAAGCATAAATATGATGCTTACGTTGCTTTAAGTGCTACTAAGATATTTGCCTTGCAGTCTGTTTTCTAGGCTCTAATTTTCTTTCCTGGTGTGTTTTAAAGTACACTAGGGTAAATAATGGCAGAATCAGATTTATCTTTTGTTAAGGGTATGTATACATATTACAGAGGGAAGAAAGGCTAAGAAGAGAAAGAAATGCTTAGATATATGCTCACAATCCTGAAACAACAGGCTTTTTTCTTTTAAAGGACAAACAGTACCGGATTAAAAAATAGAGAAAAAATTGAGCAGTAAGAATTGCTTACATTAAAAAAAAAATAAAAAAAAAAATCAGAAAGTTTCAAATTATAATTGATTTGCATTCTCATTGGTTATTTTCTGTACATGTAGCAGTTCAAGGAATCACTACCTTGACATGCATTCACACTTGCAGCATTCACGTGCCATTTGTAGGTTAAGGATCTGGGCTGTATTACTTTTTTTTTTTTTTTTTTTTTTTTTTTTTTGAAAGGACAGTAAGCAGTTAAATTAGGTTGCTGAAAATCATTGCAGTGGTGTATATGCTTTTTTCTTGCTTGAATGGTTTGAGAAGCAGTGCAATGGAATGGAAAAGATGATGGAGCAGGTTCTTTGTAGTTATATTCTGAAATCACCAAATCAAAATGTTAACACGGCATGTTGGTGTAATCTTACCCATCAGGAAGAACACTTGGTTTCTTGTCTTTTGTCTGTAGCTCCTGCTGCAGTCTGTCTGATTCTCCTTGCCGAGTGCAATAACCCCAGTGCCCCAACTGTTTTAACTGTTTTTCTGTGCAAGTGTGCTAAGTGACTGAGCTGAAAAACGCAGAGCTCATTGCTGCTGAAGAACACCCATTTCCATTCTTCTTCATATCCTCCTGGTTCATGTTATGTGAGCAAATGTTTTGTATACCTTTGAAGGGACTGGTAGGAATAATCTCAGCCTAGCAAATCAAGATCTGGTTGTGTGATGCTCAAGTTGTAAGTTGTGAAGAGTTCTGCAGGCTGCATAAGCCCTAATATTTTGCTTCTGGTAGAAGCCCCAATTAATGCTCTTTTTTTTTGTTTTTAATCACCATTGAAAATAATTTAAAGGAGAGATGCCCGCAATCTTTTCCATGCTACGTGAGTGGTGCTTCTCTTAGGTGCTTGCTAACGCTTTTATTTCTAACGCTGCAAGATTTTTTTTCTTTTCAAAAGTAGAAGTTGAGCCTGTAGAATTCTGGCAGCCTGAGCTATGCAATGAATTCTTCAGCCACTGACTTTGGTGGTTTGGCTAGTAATTTGAAAGCATGTAAGCAAAATTACGCTCTGTCACTGCAAAGAGTTTTCCTTACTCATGGATTTGAAACGTTGTATAAAATCTTTGTCCTTCATGTGTATTGCATCTTGCACTGGGATAAGGACAAGGAAAAATCTCTTCCTGTGGTGTTCTGGTTTTCCTTTGGTTGTATTAAGACTGTTCACATAACACCAGTATTTCTCTATTTCATCTATGAACTGCAATACCAGGGCTGGATTTTGACGGATAAGTGAGAAACTGTGGTCTTATGAAAGACAACTCTATTGTTGTGAAGTTAATACTTCCCCTCTTCATTGTTTTGCTGACCCAATATATGCATAGCTCTTAGAAAATGAAGTTTTTAACTGGCCGTGTTGTAGTTCTGCATTTTTAAAATGTTAATATGCTGTCTGAGAGCAGGGCTCTGGATTTTTTTATTATTATTTGAAAAGTGAGTTTGACAGCTATATAAACCCGCGGAGTGCAATTGGGATCCCTTTCTTCAAACCACTCACCAGTTATGTAGTTTTCTGAATATTGCCCAAGTGTTTAATGTGCTTAACAAAAAAGGGCTTATGAAGAATTTGCTGTAGGTAGTATGTGCGAAGCCTGTCTGCTGCAGAAGACAGCCTAGGTTCATTCATTACTGAGTGTGGGAAGCTGCTTCCTTTCCACTATTCCTTTCCTGTCTTTGTAGTACGAGCATCTGGTGGGGAGGAGTTGCTTAAGCTGGGGGGGCTGCTGGAGAAATGTGTGTGGAATGGCATCCTGGGGGGTGGCAGGTGCCACTGGGGTCAGCTCAGGCTGGAAGGCGTGCATAGGCAGGATGTCGCGGCTCAACGGGCATTGTAGTAGAAGTAGGTGCTCTGTGTGCTCCTTCAGTGGGGTGCTTTGATTTGGATATTATCAAATGTAAAACGTTTGTGTACTGCAACTCAAGAAGGAATGATAAGAACTTGTAATTATTTTTACCAATAAGAAGAGACTCTGCATAGAGGGGGAAGGGGAAGAGTAGGGAAGTAAGCACTTCCTTGGAGCTGTAGGGGTATGTGCCTGTCTACATATTGGGTGAAAAAAAGATGTAAAATACATGAGTTACTTTTAAAAGGACTTGTCTTACAGTTCTTTAATTTCTGTTTTTACAGCCTTTCCTTACTTTGCTGCTGTGAATGAATGATCGTTCTTTTTTAGTTGCAGTTCACTGAGAAAGATGGGGGTGTTGTGTGGGAGTGTGCACCCTGTGTGCAAACTGTGAACAAACAGAGAATCTCTGGTCAGGGCACACTTCTTCATGTTAATCTGAAAATTTTAATTTGCCCTGCTGATGGGTATTCTTGCTAATGCAATAATCCTAAGATTGTTTTTGTACAGTATTGTTCTGATGAAATCTTTTGCAAAGCAATACCTGCCTTTCTTCCTGAAACAAACCTTTCAGAAAGTCCTCTATTCTTGCAGGTGCTGATTCTTGTTCCTTTTGTTGATTTGAATGTTAAATTAATAGTTGACCTGGAGTTAAATTAACAAATGTCCAATAACTCTAGTAATGTTATAAGGTATACCTTTCAAACTAAGGATGTCACACTAAGCCATCATTAAAACGTGTGAGATGTTTATGAAAGTGAAATAAAAGCAGCAGCTGAGGAAATTCCATGTAGTTGTATATCCCTGGTGCTCTTTCCCGCATTGTTTTCTCCAAATCCTCTTTTCTGGTGTCTATACTGGGTAGGAGGAACGGGGTGCAAAGGAGGTGCCCTGGAGCCCCAGTTTAGGAGGGGATATATTCTATATTCTGGGTGTGGGGAGTATTTGGGCGGTGATGGGCAGGGTCCCTTGCTCCTGTTGCTGGCTGCCACGTGTCTTCTGGCTGTGTAATTCCTCCAACCATCCCAACGCAGCTGGACTTGGCAGAAGAGCAACAACAGTTGCTGCATCAGCCTTACAAGAAGGACTGTGCTTCCCCTTCCTGTGCTGGTGAAGGCAGGATAATGGCCTGTGCAGGGTGAGGGTGCTTAAAAAGTTGTCTCTTCTAAGGATTTATTTAACAGTGCGCATTACATGGACTGAGAAGGAGACCAGTGGCATCTTGTTAGTAGGGCCTTTCACTGGGGATACGGCTAGGTTCAGTGAAATAGCTAGATATTGTAGAATGCTGGAAATGATTGTAGAATGCTGGGTGAGATTTTAATTAACCTGCTTGTAAGTTGGAATGCCCCCCCACCCCTTTTTTTTGTGGGGGTGGGTGTACATTCGTTTCTGATTGTTGTCATTGGGAAAAGCATGACAGTTTTTAGAAGTTACAGGCATTCAGGACAGGTCATACTAAAAGTGTTGTGTATATCTCTATTTACAGACATGTATGTATGTGCAACCACTTTCTGCCATCCCAAATAGAAATAGCAAAGACTTTCTCTTTTCCCTGGGCCTCTACAGCTTTCAGAGATGTGCTAGCGGACTGCTAATATTGCAATTTAAAATTACTTAGCCTACTCGTAAGTACAACCAGAAAGTGTGATAGCATGAGCGTAGGTGTCTTTTCAGCTCTCCAAATGACAGAAAAACAGAAATATAGGCTGCTGCACACGAAGGTGTTCAGTACCTTTGTGGCAAAGTTCAGAGGCAGATGAAAACGTGAGCATCTCTGCTTCAAGATGTGAAGAACCTGAAGGTATGATTAAAGCAGTTTTCAGGTCACGCAGCTTACCCCAGGTCACTTGTTTTTGTTTCTCTCCCCCCTCTTGCACCACCAACAACTGCTTGCAGCTGTGTGATGAACTGGATGAGTGAGCTGGTCTACTCTAAGTTACCCAGGTCTCATTCTTGATTTGGTTTAGATGGTGTGGCAGCTGTGAATGGCGAACTGTAACTGGAGGAAGAAATTGTTTTAGAGCAGTACTTCTCAACCTATGAAATGTTCACCGCTGAAGCAAATGTAGAGCAAAGCATTCCTGCTCCTCAAACAAATAGCCAAGTTACTGTTATGAGGTGCCAAAAAGAGATGGGGTTTAAGAAAGGTCAAGAATGAGTGAGTCAGAGCTAAGTGAGGATACAATTTCAAGTCCGCATTCAGTTTTCTTTTTAATGTAAAACCACTTTACTCATGCCTTTTTTTCCCTTTCTCCACAAAAATTCTTGAAGCTTTTAGAGTGTGCAGCACTGTTTTGGATTTGACAGTTTGGGGCATAACTCTGTAGACTGAATAGGTTTGAATTAATGACTTCAGAAATTGATTTTGATTGCAATCTGCAAATCTTAATTAAAAGCCATTAACGGTAGATGATTTTTTTGATTTAAGCATGACTTAAAAGACATGATTTAAAACTGCTAGGCTATGTGGTGAGTTACTTTGACACCTCCAGAACAATTAAATGCAAGAAAATTGTTCTTTGCAGCTTATTTTCTGCCTCAGATGAGATTTTATAAGGATAAGCATGACCTGAAGTAGCTAATGAGAGGCATTTGAAATAAAATGGAGCAACCCATTAAGACACATGGAATGTGTTGCACAGCTGCAGAGAAGGGAAGACTTGACCAAGTGCATCTATGTAGGCTGTAATGGAAAGTGTTACATTTTCTTCAAAACCACATATGATAGCTGTGCTTGTACTTTTTCTTCAGGCACATAATGTGAGTTACTTTGACACCTCCAGAACAATTAAATGCATGAGGGAAAAGCTGTGGTTGTGTTCACTGCTGTTCTTCTACCTATTTCCATTTTGATTGAAAGTTTGCTGTATGCTGTGAAAGGAATTTACATGTGTGGGAGTGTTTCTGACAAATACATGTCTAATTCTGTTTGTAGTAATAACAAAGACATTCCACGAAGAATGATCTCTATCCTAATGAATTATTATATAGTGATATGTATATTCTTGTAGTAGAGCTGCTGAACTGTAACTTATATTAGGAGATTCAGGTTGCAATTAGACATCTGAACTGTTTCTTTGTCTGTATATTACTCATAGACTAGAAGGAACAAATATTCAATATTCAAATATTCAATATTCAAGAAATCCAGAGATAATCCTCTTTACTTTAGTAGGAAATAGATTAAATCAAAGCTGAGCATGATTTTTCATTGGCCTTTTTACCTACGTGCTGTAACTGCTAATAATTTCTGTAGCGTAATTGCCTTTTTCTGACTCATATTAATGGTAAGCCTTACAACAATAATGTTCAAGAAGCATATTTGACTGGGGTCTTGTGATGTGCTTTTAGCACAGATAAGTGGCACAAAAGAGGGGGATTTACATTTTTGAATAGTCTGCTTAATAAAAAATAATAAAAAAAACAACACATAAATAATCAAGTCTCATTTATACTTGGAGATAGTATATTTCAGAAATTGATACAAGAGGTTTCACTTACAAATTTCTACTTTGTCTTCTTTGTACAGGAAACAGTAACAGAGTCCACTCCCTTGCGCTGCAGAAAGCTCAGCAATCCTGACATCTTTTCATCTGGTGGGAAAACTAAGCTCCATCGTCAGCTAAGTCAAGATGACTGCAAGCTACGCAGAGGTAGTTTGGCAAGTTCTTTGTCAGGTATGCCATTTTGTAAAGACCGTATGACAATTCGTTACTATTAAAATACTCTGTATTACTTGTTGGCATAACAGTTGTGATAAAAGATACTGATAGGACATTTATTTAAAACTAGACGCGACCTCTTGTTGACAGGAAGGCATACAAGTTTTTATATAAGAGGAAGATTCAGAAGGAGGTATTGATAGAAGAGAGTGAAAAAGAGAGCTGGATTTGGCATGAAATTCTACATATTGGCCAGAGTGAAAAGTTAAAAGCTAAGATTTGATGTGCAAAGTTAAAAGAAGGGAGTGGTGGGACTTCAGGCAATACAGTGATATATTCTTACCTCTTTTACTTCTAAAGTCATCACTGACTGTAAGCTTGCCTACTTTGCCATATTGTTTCTTATGGGGAACCTGACTTTTATATCACGTTGAAATTATTTCATATATTTTTGGATTCAAAACGTGATACAAAGTAAAAATGCTGCTTTAAAAAAATACCTATTTTTCAGTTTATATTAGTTTTTTTTTTTTTTTTTTTTTTTTTTTTTTCTGAGCGCAGTTTTCAGCTCTATCAGAAAATTTATTTCATGACTACTGTAGAACCATGGAGTGAACATAATCAACTAATGAGTCAAAAATGTTGGGCCAAGTTCAGTAGTTCACTTCTTTGGAGACTTCATACGTGGGTGAGGGGATGCTTGTACAATTATTTAGAGCTTGTATTAAAGTCTGTGATATCAGCATTAGATCATATAGAGCTAGCTGCATGATCGGTCTAGAATGAAATAGCTGATCTGCCTGAATACCACTGTTCTTCTCTAGGGTTAACTTTTAGCCCACTTCCTCCCTAATTAGGCTGACTGTTTGACTATTTGCATGTTAGAGCAAGAACAAGAAGGGCTTGAAATTCTCAGGTGGGAGGGGAAGAGAGCGGAACCACTCATTTTGGCAGTAGCATGGGCTTGAGTTATATGATTGTGAAAATACAAAAAGCTTTGTTCCCTCCGTCCTTTATCTGGAGAAAGATAAATATACTAATGTTTGAGGTGCTGGGTGTAATGGAATTAAATAAGCAGTAAAGTATGTACATTTTATTTTGGATTGGCCTTGTCTTAATGTTTTATTTGTAATAAATGGGTTGTTTTTGAAAAATGGAAACTCACTCATGTTTTGTATGCAAGTAAGGTTGTTCTTTAAAGTAGGTTAATCACTAGAGGAGAATAAAAGAAGAAGTAAGCAAGAGGAAGCAGGAAAATGAGAAGTTCTATATTTTTAAAAAAATATATTTTTTTCTGTTTGGATATAAAATCCTTGTAAATTTTGTGTCTGAAACGATAATGTCCTCCACAATTTGTTGCTGCATCTTAGTGAAATTTCAGTCTGCTATAACCTGATACAGGATGGGGAAAAGAGCCCCAGCCAGATCATTTTAACTCAATTGGATAAAGGAAATGTAGACATTTAGATATATGTTTTAAATGCAGGTATTGGGAATGTATGTAGGACTTGAGACATGGTAGGGAAAGGCTTTAGCTTCAAGCTCCATCCTGAAAATAATTCCAACTTATTTTAGTGACAGAAGCAAATCAATTTGAGTAATACTTCTATATAGATGAAATAGATGGTTGTGCATGCAAATTGGATGGCTGAGATTTGACTATTGATTTAAAACTGTCATCCTGGATTCAGATTACGCAGTAGGTGGCTTCTTGATTCCCTGAAAGAAGTTCTATTTTGTTTAAATATGAGCTGTTTTTCTGGAACTAAAAGGAGATATTGATAACTATATCATATGTTATTCTTGCTCTCAAGTACTGGCATTTTGAATGGGTAGATAATCACATGCTTCGAATTGCTATTATAGGATACTTTGCTAGTGCTTTACTGAGATAAATACAGCATTGTACGTTTCTGTAGTTTTAGACCTCTGCAGAGAAGCAGAGTCATTGTATTTACACATAATTTGAAAATGAGCAAACCACAAAAATCTTGTCCATAGTTGTACGCAGATAGAATGGGACTGAGAAAAAGGTACTAATATGTTGGATCTTTATTTGCTTGCCAAAGTTGAGCCTTCTCATCTCTCATACTTTGCCTCATTCCGTTAATGTGCAGTTATTAGTACATTACTTTTAACTATTACTGGAAATTAACATTGCCAAGGTACAAAACCAAAATAAAAAAATAAAACACACCACCATCACCCACATGAAATCATGGATGATCACACTGACAGTTTTCCAAATCTTGTAGGTGCTTTTATGTAACAAATGTAATATTCCACATTTAATTCTAAGGTCAAGTTGAAGAATTTGCAAAAGAATAGCCTGCTGAGAAAAAGTGTTTTCTGCAGTATATGTGATGAAAGATGCAGGCTTCTTCCTACTATTGATTGCAACAAATGTCTTAGTCTCCTGTGATTCCTATGAATCTGAGCATGTAGTAATCTGTTGAATGCAACCATGTTCACTGTGCTTAGAAGGGGAAAGAGGGGAGGGCACAGACAGTTTCAAAACTATTATTTCCTTTTTCCATATATAAATAAGTGCTTTGCACTGTTTTAATATGGGAGGTAATGTCTAGGATAGTTTACTATTAACAGTCCATACTTCATTTTTGAGCTTTGGACATTGAAATAATTTAATCTGACAATCTTAATATTTAGAGAAAAGAGATATAATTTGCTCCCACTTTGCAGATGGCAAAATTGAATTACAGAGTCTGACTGGAGTTACAGGGGAAGTCACTTGGAAGCTAATAGTGGAATCAGGATTTAAACGCTTTTTCACCCGTGTTTCAACTGCTAGACTGTCTTCTCTTTTTATTGTGAATGACATTGTACATAAAAGGACATTGTCAAGCCTGATATAGTCAAAATCTGACTTACTTTGTTTCTTTCTTATTCTGGAAATTTACAGTTTGTCATTTTCAAAACAGTTTTATATTGACTAGAAAAAAATGTATTGAGCAGATCCTCTTAAGTGATTATTGTATACTTCCTGCAGGAAGGCACAATGGTGTGAGCTTGTTGAGATAGGAACTACTGTTCTCGCTGTGTGTGCAGCATGGGAGATCAGCATCTGTACTAGTGAAATGCAAAGGAGGCTTGGAAAAAATACAAAATGTTTTACTTTTAGGATACTGTGATGTTGCTGACCAGTGAATTTTCTCTTAAAGAGAAAATATTGATCCCTGACTCAAAACAAAACAATGGTTAAACATATATTATTTTCTGACCAGAGCTGAATGAAATCTGCTGCTGAATGTTGCAGTAGTTTGGGAAAGCAGGGATATCAGACTGGCTAAGTTACTGAGAAGAGGTAATATTGTAAAATTATGAGTGTATTTTCATGAGAATTTTTAAAGTTATACATGAAGGATTTTGTAACATGAACATTTCCTCTCTGTAGGGCAATAAATCATTTAACTGGCAGCAAATGCTGTTTTCTTTTTAAGCAGTACACATTATAGAAAGGTATGAAGTGATAAAAGTCCATTTCTACAAGATTTTGGATTTGTCCATTACCTAATAATGAAAGTAAATAATTTAAAAATATTTAATTATAAAAGGTAATGAATTCACAAGTAGTATATTGTTCAAGTTCTAACCAATCAAAACTTTTAAGTTGCCTTTTTATGAACAATTTTTTCTACATATGCAATATTTGTTATCAGCATGGTATTATAAATTTGTAAACTTGTTTAAAAATAACTTGATAGTATTTTGGTTTTGTTTTTAAAGGAAAACAGCTACTTCCGTTATCAAATAGTGTCCACAGTGGAGTGGGACAGACAGTATGGCAGCCACCTGGAGATACCTCAAACCTGGTCCGCATGAGAAATCAGTCTCTAGGACAATCTGCTCCTTCACTTACTGCTGGCTTGGTGAGTAAGTCTGGCAATAATCTTGATGATTTAATGCTATAAATCAAGAGCGGTGTGATCCCGTGCTATGGTTTTTACCTTGCGTTCTCTCCTCCCTCTCATTGAAAGCCTCGTTTTGTTCATGTGCCCACTTTTTGGGGCTAGAGGTGAACTAAGAGGAGAATGTATTCATCCCGTTTTTTGACAAAAAAAAATGAAAAGGAAAAAATCGTGCAAACAAAGAATTATTTCTTTTTTGGGGAAGCTCTTTCTTGATGCTACTTAAGCTGCCTGATTCCTGAAAGAAAAATATAACAGTGGAAGTCTAAAGAGATGTGAGCATGGGAACCTGACCATTTGAAACAAGTTTAATTGGGAAGCAGCTTTCTGAGTAGCTACCTTGGCCTATTTCCCTAGAGAGCAGCTAGGGGGATGAAGCTGAAAGGAATAACTGTCCATGGAATTGAAAAGCTGGAACTGACATCTGCTGTTCTGCATGGTTTCTGTCAAATGGCTTTAGTAAAAATGAATATATTTTTGAAGAATGTTGCATCTGTTAAATTAGCATTCTCTAAGAAGAGAATGTTATATGTGGGAAGGAAATTCAATTGGCTATAGATGGAATTGCAAACCAAAAGGAGCATAACTTCTGTTTTTAGATGTTCCTTATTCCCTCTATTTTAAATTGTTGAAGTGCAAGGAGAAGAAGAGAAGTTTAAGAGTAGGAAAAGACAGCTATCAGCTGTTTGCGAGCAGTCATACATACAACATAAATTGCTCATAAATGGTAAACTAAAAGCAAAGCTAGAAGTTTATTATTTTTTTTCTGAGTTTCCGTGGTGTTGTCCTTATAACAAGTGTTATGGAAATGAGGAAATTTTGGTGTGTTAACTGCACCATCATATAGGGCTGTAAGGAGTTGGGTGAATGTTTCTTATATTGTAAAAAGCAATGACCCCTTTGAATGCTTCTAGTTTATAGAAGCAATGACCCCTTAAGTTAAATGTTGTACCTTGTATGTAGTAGCCTTTAGATTGCTACCAGTTAGACTTTTTTTGTGAATCCTTGGCAGTTTGGTACCACCAGGATTTGAAAACAAATTAAAATCTTTGATGTTAAAAAATCCATGTGTTTGTGTTTTAATTTCACAATGAAGTGTTTGTAGTCTTAGCATTTTTAGATGTGCTACTGCATTGATTTGATTTAATTGTATTGTCTTAGATTGGTGCCTGTCAGTAGATACTTTTCTATCAGTTTTAGTCTTAAATATTTATTCTTAGCAGTGGTTGTAATTTCTCTATATGAATAGAAGTAAAAATTGGCACATGAGAGTGGCATCCAAGTTCTTATCTGGTGGGGTCTTGAGGAAAAAAAAAAAAAAAAAAAGAAAAAGAGGAAAAAGGGAAAAAGCAAAACATTAAAATACAGATTTATTGCCTGGTGGTAGGCAAATACCTTGAAGTTTTATAGCTTAATGAAAATAGCTGTGCTTTAAACCAAAGCACTAGTTCTCAGATATTTAATTTGGAATCCTGCTTTGTTGTTTAACAGCTCTGCACAATTCAGTGGGCTGCAGATGTGTTTGCATGGTAGTGCTGCATATTAATGTGATGTATTTTCAGTTTGTCATGGCAGTGTTTGTGCTGTCTATCAAATGCTCTGATATGAAGTGCAATGTCAATAATTTATTTTAAAATAATAATCTTTCTAATTAAAGCAGACAAATTTAGCTATAAATCCAGTATTAGTCCTTTTGTGTTGTTGCTAGGTACTGAAGTATATGGCCGTTTTCCTACCTCTGTATGGTTTATGGTGGGCTGTATGTTAATTGCAGTTGCAGTTAATTAAGCCCAGAAATTAATTTTTTTTTTTTTATATGAAATGGGCTTCTAAAGCAATGACTAAAGAGCCGGTCACAGGATGAACACCTAATTAAATGCAGTGAGTCCTGGGATCTCGGAGCTAGTTACGTGTTTGCAGCTCTTCTAATAATGCTTGTGGTATTGAAATATGTTTCACAAATTAGAACAGCAAAGGGTTTCTTGCCAGTATAATTAATCTTCTTAGAAGAATAGCTCTATTAAGAGATGAGTAGGTTCAGTAATGCAGAGTGTCATTTTAATGTGCCAGCCTTGATTGTTAGAGCATTTAATTCTCCTATTATTTGTTACTAATACAATAGAAGCATAGCTAGGGAGAAATGAGAGTGTGGTACTGGAAAGGCATAATACTCAGAGCTACGTGCGTTATTTCTGCTTCCACTTTATGGTACTGTAGGTATCAATGTATTGGTATTTAGTAGTGTTTTTTTTTTTTTTTTTCTCTAGTGCTTAAATTGTGTGTTTTTTTTTCCCGACTTTGTTTACAAAGTGAAACAATAAATTAATGGTAGCAACTGCTTAGAAATTAGTTTGTAGCTTCTGAAACAAGACTGATAGCTAGGCTACTTATTAGCAACAGCTCAAGAATTGGAAATGATATTCTAACATGCTAAACTTCATAACCATAATTTATTGTTAGAACCTTTCAGCTCTTTGCATGTGTGATAATCTGATTTAATGTGCCTGCATAGCAGTTGCTACTAGATCCTTGACTTGAGAAGGAAGCCATCATAGCCTGAATGCCGAGTGCTCTTGTGATGTTGATCAGATCTGTGTGCCTTCTAAATATGTAAGGACTTCCTACCATCAGTTCATCATGAACTCTAAGACACGTTTGTGATTGTAGTAGATGGACTTCCTGGTGAGGAGTGTCCTATGATTTTTATTCCATATTTAAGAATTTAATTCCCTAACATACCCAAAGAAATAATTGGGGGGAATAGACACAGGCTTTGTTGTGAGTATCTCTGATGTTTTCTGGTCTCAGGACTCAAACATAGTAAAAACGAAGGAAAAAAAATAATGGCGTGGTGGATAGAAAAATTGTGTATAAGGAACAGAAGGATAATAATGTGGAAAATCTCTCATGACTTAGTTTGGGGATTCATTTATCTGAAAACTTGGCTTGCAGACTCCCTGTCTTAAAGGAGTTAGGGTATGGATTGTGCTTTGAAGACAACTGATGAGAATGATTGGGGATAAGGATGCATTCTCTTATGAAAAAAAAGGCATGAAAAGCATCAGGGCTTGTTAATTTTAGAAAGGAAAAAGCTTGAGAAGAGAACATTGTTGTAGAGGAGGCGAATTGGGAGGGTCTTCTTGCAAACAGTTATTTTGACAAAACTCTAAGAGTGAATTTGATTGCCAAAAGCAATTTACTTCAATGCCGCAAAGTGTTAATATTCCAGGGTTGGAGTGTGTATGGGTGGACAAGGGATGATTTTCCCTTAATTTTTATTGTTAAGGATAGGCTGCTCTACTGGAGTACCACACCATTGCCAAATATGTATTTATGCTTGTGGAGAAAGAGGAGTGTGCGTGTGCGTGTTCCCTTGGCATATAGCACATCTCAAGCACCATCTCCAGCTTTTTGTGAAAGAACATCCAATAGTGTGCTACCCATAAATTAGAATCACAGAGTATCCCAGGTTGGAAGGGACCTGCAAGGATCATCGAGCCCAACTCCTGGGCTACATCCCTCATGTGTTGCTCACTATCTAGTGCCTGGAAAAATTAGAGATGTTCCAAGAATAAGAAACCATGCATGTTCCTGTTGCCAACTGTGGTGATGGGAAAACACTTCAAGGAAGCCTGTCATTGGAAAATTTGATACTTTTGTGAAAGAAATTTTGAACCTTTTTTTTCCCTTTCCTTCTTACAAACTTAAGTTTTCTGAACTGCTCCCTGTACTCCTTGAACTGAAAACTGAGCATAATTTTTGAAAATAAGGTTGAGGATTCTGTTTTAGTGGCAGGTCTCTTGTTGGTATAAACTTTCTTCCTTGTGCTCTGTACCACACAATCTATGGTCTGGGTCATTTTTTCATGTTCAGAGATGAAGTCTGGTGACTACACTGTTGGTGCTTTGTTAATCCTGATGACAGACTTCTAAGGTTTCCTTCCAGAGTCAGTCTCCTGTTCAGAGAATAATTTCAAATGACTTATGGTTTTACGTTCACTTTGCAAGGTAATGGTTAAAATGAGATAATCATGTTGTAGAGTATGTCAGAAAGTTTGCCTTTCCCTGGTCTTGTTCTACAAGAAGTAGATGAAACAAACAAACAAAAACCCACACAACAAAACCTCTCAGATTTTGAATAACAGTCTGGAGGACAGAAAGTCTCAGATGCAAGGACTTGAAATTACTAACACACTGAAAAACTTCCCATATTGAATTATACTGAGCCGGTGACAGCCCCCATTCAGCCTCATCTATCCTGACCGTTCAGTTACCTAAAGCTTTGAGGATTAGGTTATTCTGAGCAGAATGGGGCAAATGGTCATCCTTGGGGCAGGGTGGGAGCCTGTGCTGGAAACCTGGTAATTAAGACAGACTTGACACTGTGGAGTATTAGTTTTGACATTCAAGTTGAGGTGTGCTTTTTAGGAGAGAATATTCACTGTTGATTTTCCGAGTTTTCATTCCTTTGCTTTTGATTTAGTATAGCTGTATTAGGAATAGAATCAGTTGTACCCAGTATATAAACCTCCTGTGGCAGTGTATTGCCCCTGTGCAGTTTGCTCTTTCTGCTCTTTATTACAAAAGGTTGTGCCTCACCTCTGTATCATTCTTGGCTACCAGGGAGAGTGGCTAGTGGGCTACAGGTTTGGGTTTGTAAAGCCACCATGTAGATAATTCTCTTTATATTCATTTTAAGGCTAAAACCAATTGCTGATGTCTGGAAAGCCTGGTGAGGAATTTGCGGTGATGTTCTGCCATCTGCTGGTGGGCATGTAGCAATTGAGAGAAATAGTTTAACCCTGAGACGTAAGTAACTTTTAGTAAAAGGTTTTCAGAGATCCTGGTAATTGTGATTTTGCAGCACAAGAATACTATTTGTGTGATTGTGTTCTACAGTAACCACTTGCTAATAATCTGGCTTCTTTTTTAGCTGGAGTGTGAATTAGCTTCATATTTTAATGCACCATGGCTTGCAACAGTGGTTTTCTGGTAACAGAAAGTTGGTGATTAGGATAGTTAATAAAATAAGATTATTATTATTATTTTTTTTTTTTTGAGGCAAATAGATCAATCATTGTTTTTAGCGTTTTTTTGGGGGTCAAAAGCTGTGTTGCCTAACTGTGTTTTGGTCGATGACCTGCTAGGTGGTGCTAAAGTACTGGAGGTTTCATCTCAGCATAGTGAATTGCATTTTCAACACAAAATGACACCATTGCTACAGGGCCAACCTAAAGAAGAGCGAGATCTTTTCCTGTGCACCGAAGCTAGAAGGGGACATTAACAGTGTGTTGTTTGCAAATTCACTACGGAAATTAACAATTGAAAAATCCAGCTGAAATGCAGTGCAGTTAGAAGTTCAATTTTTTTTATATTCTGCTTCCAAAACCCTATTAGTTATAAAAGGAAATTCTGTATCTGGGTCTCCTCCTTGTTTTGCCGTGCTTTAACAGACTCTCTGTGTATTATTTAGGATTATTCACTAATTTCACAGTGATGAGGCCTTGGAAGGAACAGAGTTTGTGGTGACTTGCAGGTATCGGATTAGCAAATCAAGCATTAGCTTGCAAAGCTGGTCTTCCACTGCACTCTCTAGCTTTCTGTTTGATATGAATACTCACAGTGATGTGAGTGCACAGAGCTTAGGCTTCTACCTCCTTGCAAAAGAATTAGATGTAATCTCTGTCTTTTAACTGAAAAATATAGCAGTAGTTGGGGGACAAGCCATTAATGCCAGTTGTGTGTAGAGCTACCTCCTGCTGATTGATTGCATACTTATCACAGGAGCAGACATTTGAGTCTGATGAGAAAACTTCATTTACATTTGTGTGTTCTGAAACACGCAGCTGCTCTTTTTCCAAAATGTTTTGTTATAGGTAACCTTACTTTTTGATTGTGTTTTAGGAGGTAAGGTGTTGACTTTTTAAATGTTGCTGAAGACATTTGAAAATATTTTTAACTGAAAAATAATCAAAAATATTAAAATAATCAAAAATAATTAAAGTTACAGCTCATGAAGACCATATACTTGTTCTAGGGTGTAAAGAACTTTTAATATTTGACTGTACAAATCTCATATTGTTAGAAAAGTAGAAGATAGCAGAGGACTATGGTTATGTGAATTAAATCTATTACTGTATGAAGTCATGGAAATTGTGTTTTAAAATAGCAGTAATAGCCTGAGATGGTAAGTAAATGGGCTTCCAGATTAAGATTATGTGAAGCCTAAATTTATGCATACTAATTAACAATTTACATTTGTTTATGCTGTGAAGTCTATGAGCAAATCTTTGAGAGTTTGGGTAAGTTATGGATTTTAGAAGATGTGGCTCTGAGGAGATGAGATAGAAGGTAAGTGTTGCTTGAAGAACTAAAGCACTGTCCAGACTTGTGTTTTCTTGAAGGGACTGGATTTGAGGGAGAGATGGGGAGCAAGTTCTGGGTGGAGGGTTGAACATACTGGCGTGGGCTGAGTGATAAGACTTGAAAGTGAGGAGAAGGATCTGATAGTGTGGAGAAGGGGAGAATCAGGCCTTTTGCAGAGGAGTAAATGCTGTTATAAGCAAATTGCAGAAGAGCTTCTTTGAACATATTTGAGTATTCTGAGCGAAATTCTGAGCACTAGGCAATGCCTAGGGTGCTTGCAGAGATTTACCTTTGTCACAGCTTTAAGGCATCTCTGGTGGGAAAAGTAAAATGCATATGCTATAATCCTGCATATTTTCATGATAAATTCAGGAACATATGCTTCACAGTGGCATTCAAAACTGATAGTCCTGTTAGGATTTTCACTATGAAATTTCATTCTAAATAATGAATGTGTATCTGAATAAAGAATAGCAAATAATTGTGACAAATTCTGTACCAAAGTTACGCTTAATATATAGTGCATAGTACTTGAACACAGTCAGCAACTTGCTATGAAGTCTTTTCAGGTCAGCATTTTTTTTTAACTCCAGTTAAGTGAATTTCATTTTGGAGTGGATTCATTGGCTCAAAGGAGTTTTCATACTGGAAAGAAAATTTGAACACCCTTCTTTGTAACCTGAGGGTTGTCATCATAGGAAATATGAATTCATAAAACTTGCCTTGTGATAATTGTTAGGCACTAGACTGTCAGTTTGAATGATTGCAGTTCTCATTATCTTCAGATGCTGTGTGTTACTTTTTGTCTATGAATATGTTGAATTGATTTTTGGCACACGCAGTCAGTTCTGCTCCTGACAGCAGTGCTATTGTAGGTGTAAAGTGAGAAACTGCTGTAGTGTGCATGGAAAATTAGCTTTTTTTTTTTTTTTTTTCTTGGGGAGGTGTGAGGAACTTAAGACAATACAAAGAGTTATTCAGACAGCCTTGAATATACATTGTCACTGGAACGATACTTTGTTCCATAAGAGTGTTCTGTGATTCCTTTTGGCCTTTATATAAGAATATACTGATGCAGACAGTAAAAGCAAACAAACTTTAAAAATTTAAAATATTCAGAAATTTCCTTATATACATATACGCGTATATATATATATATATATATATATATATATATATATATGTATATGTATATATATGTATATATATATTATTTTTTTTTGTAGGTGTTACCATAGGCTGCATGAGATGTCCACATTTAGTATTTTAATATAGCTGCCTTCTGCATCTGGTAACTATTTCCTAGGATGCGGTAGGTAATAAGAAGGTCAGTTTTCAAGCATGTGATATTTTGGTTGCCTGAGTTTCAAGCTACTTTGTTCCAGTAATACAGACTGCTTTGAGCTTTAAGTTACCTATAAAAAACCCCTCCTAAGTCTGTGACTAACAAAAGCTTTGGAAATGCTCTAGAAATTAGTAGCGTAATCCCCTGTGTTTGGCAGCTATTTTGTTGTTTGGTGTGTTTTACTCTACTGTGTTATTTTGGTTTATCCAAGCCATGCAGTGCATCTTCCCAGCCAAACAGTTACAGCTCTAGAGACTCGGTGATTGCTTATTTTACTGCTTTGAGGAAAATGGGAATACAGTTGTTTATATGCTTCGCCTCTGAACAGCTGTAGCTCAGAATCTTGCTGAAGAGTTAATCTACAGTCCTTATTGCCTTGAGATTACTAGAGGGGGAGAGGTGTTATCACTTGGCAGAGATAAGTTCAGCCTTGTAACTGAAACAGTACTAAAGCCTAAGGCTTACGCAACAATCCTCATATCTGAACTTTGATAAACTGAGATACAGAGAGGTTAAATCACTTGGTCATCAGTAGAACTGGGAGGAAAGCATACCTCACAGATTTTCTGTGAAGCTCAGTTTATTAATGGTTGGAAAACTCAGATGGACAGGGCTATGAAATAACTTATTCCTGCAGTCACTTTATAGATAGTGTACCTGTATCACTCACCTATTACTGATTCTGGTCAAGGCATTGTTCAGATTCTGAAGTCTGTGAGAACATGAATATATAAAATCAGAATAACCATTACACTTGCAGTCTTGATTTTGAGTCGGTATCTATAGTTCTTTCCTTTACAAACTAGGACTAGGAGTAACTACCAGGTTGTTTTTTCAAAGCGTCATTTATTATTGAGAATATATGAGGAAGATTATTGCAACATTTTGGATTGATTCAAATTTTGTTCACTGAAAAACAGCTGTGGCTGGCTAAGTATGTAAAAGCAAAATGTGTTGTGTGTTTGAAATAAACCAATCTACCTAAGGTGTCTTTTTAAGTAAGTAGTGAGGAACAACTGACTGAGGTGCTTCTTGCTTTTGTTGTTTATTGCAGCGGCCAAGTTTCCATTTGGGAAAAAAATAAAACTGGATTCTGTGTACATCATGAACATAAAATGCTGTCATGTTGAAACTGTAGTGCAAGTATGCAAAAATGTGTGTCAGTGTGAACTTTGAGTTATTGGCAAGGGGAAAATGTTTATAATACGGGACTGAAAGAAGTACAGGGTTTCAGATCTGTCATGAAAGGATGTGAAATGTAATTAACCTAAAATAACCTTTAAAATATTTTTGAGCCTGATAAATTAAATGAGCTGTTGAGATAACTTAATGAGAGATTTTAATTTTATACCTTAAATAATATCCTATTAAAATCCTCAAGATTTTGCTTTGTGATGGAATCCACAGAGACTTAGATTTTCACAATGACCTCATGATTCAGTAACGTTGTTAATATATTTGGTGTGTATTTGAGGGGTATTCTCTAGGTTAATGGCAGCATTTGTTCTTTAACTGCTTGAAGCCACAAAGCTCTAATTGAAGATATGAATGTTCAAACCTCATTATTTTAATGAGGTCATATAGTATAGCAACAATAAAAAATAGTTACGTGATGAACCCCTATTGCAGAGTTGCATAATTTGCCCATGAAAGCAAAGTACTGTGTGAAACTTGAAACTAACATTCTCTGCCTTGGATTTTAAATAAAATGTGCAACTTTAAATCTAAGGTGGTTTCTGTATTTGTCTACACTCACAATTAGAAGGAAGTATTTGGTACTCTTTGTGTTAAAGGTATGCAGCTCTGTTGTTAGTTTACACAAATATGGTTACACTGCACACATTGAAGTTTTCATACAGGCTTCTGGGAGAAGCAAATGTAACCAGGTAACTCTGCAGAGATAGTTTTGGCAAATTTGCATCTTGAATCTTCTGAATATTGATAATTGAACTAATTTACTTAATGAGTGTTGCCAAGGAAAATACATAGTGTTTTTATCACTGTGTCAAGAATCCAGGGGTCGGAGGCAAAGGTCAAAGTGTTCATTACAGTTTTCATTTCATCAGTGTTGCCAACCTTGGTTGCCTGTTTGCAGCTTTGTATGCTATGCTACCTCTAGCGAGACCCAGATCTTTTTTAAGGCTTCTGACTATTCTGATGGCCCTAAGTTTGTGTTCCTACTATATTCTCCTATATTTATATTTCTCTGTGGCTTCCCCTACCTCCAGAAAACAGGAAAAAACTTTCCCCAGTAAATATTCATTCTCATTATTTGACAGTAGCTAGAAAAGTTATGAGTTAGACTGCTTTGTGTACAAGTATACTTCTGTGACCTCCTTAATTCCTCTCCACTCTACATTCTTTGGGCTGTGGGCTACTGGTCTGGAGATCTTAAGGTGAAAGCTATAGTGTTGTATCTTATACATGTATTACAGATCTATTGTTGGTCAAAATTTGCACCAAACTTATTTTTAATCATACGTTCTTGTACACCCTTTGTTTCTGTAGTATTTCCTTGCCAAATGAAGTGTTCTGAATCATGAGCTTTTCACCCATGAGCTCTTCAATTCTGCTCAAACGACCATTTGCAACATAAAATTAAGTAACCATTTGGTTGTTTTAAGTAAGTTTTTGTTGTTTTACTTTAATTCTCCCAAATAACTTGGCTTTCAAAATAAGCTAAAATGTGGGGTGTTTTGAATTTAAAACACAGGTACAAGATTGTCTTACCATACTACAAATTATAGTAATTTCAAGAGAAAAGAATTGTGGTGCATATCTTCTTCAATTAAGTACATTAATGATGCATGACCTTCCATCTGCTATCTAATTTCTTTTTTTGTCCCATTATTAACAAAGGTTTTTAGCATCAAGCTTTGCCTGTATTCTATGAAATCTCCACCTGAGAATGATAGTGGAAAGCCTTAAGTAATTTTTAGCTCTGTTTTTCTTTGCTCATTGATAAACTTCTCTGGTTGGTTGGGAGTTTAAAAGTAGGTAATCACAGCTTCACGTTCTGGAGCAAGTAGTGAATGGATGATTAAACTCTGTTTTGTGTTAACTAAAATGGAGGAAGTTGATTTAACTTGATTCCACCCAAGCTACATAATTGAGCTCAACCTTTTTGTTAGGAGCTGCTGCTCTGTGCTGAATACCTCAGTCTAGAGGAGTAGAAAGTATATAGTAATACCCACTAGCCTCAAGTAAAATTATGTTCTTTTGCTATCTGTTTTTTGGGTAATTACTTTAATCACATAACCATGTCAGAATTTGAGCATTTTATGCTGAGGTCTGTCTGTCTCATTTACGTCAAGTTCTTGTGTCCCAGCATTTTGTCCCCAAAGAAAAGTAAGTGGGAAAGACGAAATGTGTTGGGATTGTGGCTGAGCCGTGCTGTGTTTTTAAAGGCACCCCCCACTCAACTGCATCAGCGTTGAAACCTGGATCTGATTAAGTAGTAGTAATCTGGGGTCTGTTTTACCCACTACATGACCAGGGTAAGTGGTGCTGACTGCAGCGTGCTGAGGAAGCTCGGGCACTGTAGAATGAAATCTTAGTGGGAGAAGATTTCAGTTACTTGTGTGTAGAGCAGAGATACAGGCAGTATGACTTTTATCCTTAGCAGCACTCAGTTCTAGTTCAAAATGTTAAGTCAAAAAGCCACCCTTTAATAGCAACTGAAATAAATATATGCAGGCAGAACTAAAAATAATCAGAAAAACCTACTAAAATTTCTTACAGTTTCAAGAAGATGAACTGATTTAGGAGAAAGCTTGTGGAAGAGCAAGGAACCTCAGCAGAGATCTTCTCCTTTACAGTCTCTAGGGAACCTAGTTAAGGACCTCCTGTTAGAGGCACAGAGAAATGCTGTTTCCTCTTCCCACCTGCAAAGGATGGTTAAGAATGGTTTGAAGGAAAGTGGAGTGGTTAAAAGCAGGATAAAGGAGGTTGTTAATTCAGTGAATAAAAGAAGATAATGACACAGCTTTAGACACAACTCAGGGATGAAACATGTGAACCACTAATTGTGCTGTGTAACCTATTGCTTAAAATAGTTTCAGTAGGTGAGGACTGGAAACTGGCAAAGGTGGTACAATTGTTTTAAAAAAAGGGATCCAGAAGAGATCTGTGGAGTTAGACAAGCAGGTGTTCCCTTTGTGCTACAGTTGCCTGTAACAAGTGCAATTAACCATTTGGTTGTATCTAAACAGTATTTGAATAGATCAGCCTTACCGAGTCATTCAGATAACCCTGACAGTGCTGATCTCACTGTGTATACTCTGCTCTTACAGTAAGTTTTTCATCAGTGGTTTTATATTTATTTCTAGGTCATCAATTAAAATGCTGAATAGTCTTATATGCATGACTGTTCTCTTGACACAAAATGGTCCTATTCAGTACTGATTCTTCTTCTGACAGCTACTTTTTAAAATTCAATTGGCTGGCTGGTTCTTAATCCAGACAGTTTCGCTGCTTCCCGGAGATACATTTTTTAGAAATGTAGTTTGTTGGCAAGTTAAAGGCTCCAAAGAATTCTAAGTCTGATGTTTACATGTTTACTTTATCAGCAGAGGCAGTAATTTAATCCTCCCTCACTCCCCCTATCCAAAAGCACCTAAGAACTCTTCTCAGAAATGGCAGCGATTTATTTGGAACCTTATTTTCCATAACAGTCTCAACATGTTATTTCTACTTTTGCACTTTACTTGGAAAAGTTGATACAGGATTAAAATAATTATTTTGCCTGGGTTTGACATTGTGCTGGTTGCACTGAAACCTCCTGGGTAACCTGTTTACTCCTTAACTCTTGCTTGGCTGGGCAGGAATGGATTTTTTGGACTTTTCCACTCTTCTTCCTGTTACAAAAAGAGTTTTGAAGGCAGTACTGAGAATAAAACTGGACTGCTGTTGTGGGAAGTTCAGGAGCAAGGCTCTTCCATGTAGCATGGAACAGAGCAAATTTCTCCAATAAACTGATGCTGATGCCAGATAACTTTGAGGCATATTTAGAATCATGCTGCTATTGTCACTTTTTTTTTTTTTCATCCCACTTCACACTTCTGTTCAGTTGCTTTCCATTTCCATGTCTTCAGAAGGAAACCTTAGGAAAGTGAGGTTTCTTCAGCTTCACCACCTGTTTTGGAAAGTGTCTCCCTCCCTTGAATTCTACCTTGACTGTACTGATTTGCATTCTGGTATGAGATCATGCTGCCAATATAAGCTTTTTTAGTTGATATTGGCAATTTTGGAAGTTTCCTTTCAATACTAAGACATTAGCAGATAATTTTTCAGCATGCAACTGTGGATTGCTACTGGTGGTTGCCAGTTTTCTTCCTCTCTGATGTCCTAATGTTGTGGTAGAATTGAATTCCCCATTTTCTAATGTAGTTTCCTGCCATAATTAGTTTTGTCCTGGATCTTGTTGGACTCGGTATGTTACCAGCTTTCTGAGAAGCTTCTTTTTTGATGCACATAGAAAAGACTCTCCTTATTTTTCATGGAAAGAATTTTCTCTAGGGATGGTGCCAAGACTCAGAAGAGCAAAAAATCATGACCAAGAAATTATGGCTTTGTATTTGACTGTAATCAAACTGTCTCTCAACATCATTTTGTCTCTCCAGAGCTGGAAGAGATCTATGGGTGCACATGTATTTTTGGCATTGGCTTTAGCCAAATTTGAAAGTAATGGCGTAAATGATTATGACTGCAAGAAACATTGAACAGTGGTAGGGAATCAAAGTTAGCGCAATTGTTCCGTCTTTCCTGGCAACTTCCAAGCCTCGGGCCAATTTTATCCAGGCTTGAAAAGAGGAAGAAATGTCAAAAATAATTGTAATTGCAATTTCATAAGAATTGGAGCCGAGTAGGAGACACCCCCGCAAGTTCTCTCTGAGAGAGACGCAGTTCATTGTTTATTGTGGCTTGATAGCACTGCCTGACACAAATATCGCAGAGCGCACAGCTCGCCGATTAGCTGGGGGACATCCTGTCTCCTTTGGGTGCAGGCAAAATAGGAGAGCTGAAGCTGCTTTTAAAGAACACAGGAGGTAGCAAGACAATGAAAGACAAAATTGAGTCTGTAGGAAACCAGGTGTTTTTAATTCTGTTGCTCCAGAAGCAACTTATTTATATTGTAGTACTGAAAGAACCTGACATCCTTCTGTCTCTAAAAGCACGGATGTTAGTGACCTAACTCTGACAAGGTTGGAAGGAAAGCTTTTGAAACACTTCTCGTAATACTTCCTTGCTGTCAGTTTGGCGTATTACTTTTTATCTGTGGAGGGAATGGTGGGAAGCTGATGCAGCAAATGGAAGACTTCCATGTGCCCTCTTCGCAGCATTCTGTGACTGTCCCAGACTGAGACCGCACTGAAAGGTTAGCGCAAGGAAGTGATAAGTGTCTTTCCTGGGCTGTAAATCTGACCTTTCAGAAATCTGCACAAGGAGGGGAACCCTCAGATTTTGGTCGTGCATCGTGAAGCAGAGCATACTTGTGGTATAATCTGCAGTTTTATTTCTTTGCTTTTTAGTATTAAAGACATTTAAAAAAATTGTATTCTACAAGCTTCAAAGAGAGACTATTATCTAATTGGCTTTTGGTTAGGAGGATACTGATTTCTAGGTCAATGTAAAACAAATGAGCATTTAAATTGAAGAGGAGCAGCTGTTCCAAAGCCCCTTTCCACAGTGCCTGGTTTTGTTAAGGATAATTATATCTAATTTTAAATTATGATAGCTTTGAGTATTGAGCTTTGCCTTGTTACATCCAGTAGCTCATTCTCCTTCATCAGTAAGAATGTTCCATTATGGAGCTAGGTTTCTGATTTGATTTATTTTTCTGGGCCTTCTGAATTACAAAGAGAAATATAGCTTTAAAGATTTTTTTGAACACTTTCACGCAACTGTTGCCATACTCTTGTTTTCTTTTTTGAGATCTTAAAACAGATACAATATTGTCTGTGATTTCTGTGGAAAGATACTGCTAAGAAAATATATATTTATGTAAATACGCAACATTTTTGTTCATATTTTTAGCTTGAAAATGGAAACCTTAGCCTCTAGTGCTGAAAAATTCAAGAAAGCTCTTGTCAGCCCTTAGAAGGAAACATATGCTAAAGATGTCCTGTGGATTGCATACTGCTTGTTTCAATTAACACATTGATATTCCCTGTCAGTTCTTGAGACAAAAGCCCAGGTGACAATTCAAACGATGCCTGAATGTCATATTTTAATTTTGTACTGGTGAGCTTTGATTTATTTATTTTTTTTAAACAAAGAACGAAAGATTGTAACTACAAAGCTCAATGTTGTATTAATTCAATAGGATGTCTGAACACTTTAAAGATCATATATTGTGAATACGTTGCTGTTGAAATAAAGCACGTTTGTTTTATATCAACTGCTGGTTGCTGGACGTGGCAGTATTGTAACATCATGCACAATGACTGTGTGCTTGAACTGAATTTGGAATACAATATAACTGTAATTTGCAATAAGAGTAAAATATTTTTTTTCATTTTAACATGAAGCACTACATTTTTTTTTACCTGCTACTTTTATGGAAAGAGATTGTCTTTGAACACCTTTTAAAATAATGGATGTCACACTTTTCCTCTGAGAAAATGCTTTGGGGCACTAAGTCAACATCTCTTTCTGTTTTTTGTTTCCTCTCCTCTGACTAAATGTAATAGGTTCTGTTGAACAAAAGTAAAAAATAAAGAAAAATTAGAGAGAGCACCAAATTTTTATCCATCTAGCATTTTTTGAGAAAAATAGCTTTCAAAGAAAAATCCACAGAAGAACTCTTAAAAATAGGAGGTCTGACAGAGATCCTGGTGGAAGAGAAGAAAAAAATTGTCATTGCACTTGCAAACCTTAGAAATTGTGAATGAATTCATTACCTTTTTTTTTTTTTTTTTTTTTTTTTTTTTTGTGTGTGTGTGTGCACTGAATAAATGTTAGGAAAAAGGATTTCTATTCACAAAAAAGCAAACAAAAAAAAACCACAACAGAACAAACTTTTAAGTCATGTAGCATTTTAAGGGAGGATGACAAAATTTTGGGAAATGTATAGCAGAAGTTTTTCTATAGCAGCAAAAAAGAAGAATAAAAATCTGTCAGAAGCCATCAGCCAAGAACCTGCCTGTAAGGCATTTCCCTGTATATCAATGTACGCTTAGGCCAATGTGGACAAGGAGAGCAGGGGAGAGTAAAATCTTCTAGCCCCAAATGTGTTGGCTTATCTTCAAGTATTTCTTTCAGAGACAGTGTTTGAGTCAATGTTACTGGTCTTAAGCAGACAAAATGGTATGATTTAACAGCATGGAGACCTGTCTAAGCACTTAAAATGTCAGCTGGAAACGAGGGTAAAACCATGCACGTATTTAAGGTATGTTGAAATGAACTGTGTGTGGATTAAGTTGGAAGAATATACTCAGTGCTGTAGACTCTGTTCTGAGTGGAGTGAACAAAGAAAAATAAGTTCACTGTAATGGATTTTTTTTCCCTAATGGGTATGTCAACAGTTTAATTCCTTACTTGTAGATGTTAAGTTAGTGTAATATAAGAGAAGGGGCTATTTTGTCAAGCATCATTTTTGTTCTGAAGTGTCCACAATGACAAATTTAACTGAAATACAGCTTGGTATAGTCCTATACCTCTGTGATTTCTTGTCCTTATAACTCTTCAACTCTGCAAAGGAAGCACCGTTTCAATGCAAAACTTGTCTGGCTTGGTCTTGAAAGTCAAATGTGGCTTTAATGATGAATCAGAAGCAGAAGTTTGGGAAGAGTTTGCAGAAAGGGCAAGTAAGTATGTGAGAACTGCTGCTGCTGTGGGGGGCTGCAGAAAAAGTGCTATTAGCCAGGAATGTGGAAGAACTGAAGAGGACAGTTGCGGAGGCCTTCTGCATAGTAAAGTTTTCTCGGGGTGTGCCTATGTGAGATATGAGATCCATCCCAAGGTTTTGGTTCTGTAGAACCAGTTTCTGCGGCTAAATAGGTCATAGGCTAAATGGCTTTAAAGTGTTCTTTTCTGTGGGATTCTTAAAACTACAGATTTTGTTGTTTCTATCACCTTTTCGGTAAATATGAGTATCATTAGTCATTAGGGAGATGGGACACAAGTTGGTATTAGGTCCTTGAGCTTTGGCTTTGTTCATGTTCCAATTAAAGGTATTCATTACTAATTTTCACGTCCAAATGTCTCTAAAGCATGAGAACTATCCCAGAATCAAGGAACAGAATCCTGATTTTGGCAATGTCATCTAAACAGAAGTTGCTCCGTCAGATTTGCAGCAATAAGTTCTCCACCTATCAGAACAAGTGTTTCCTTTAAAAATGGAATTGTATTTGAAATGTAACATCAGAGAAGCTAGTTTCCATTCTGTCCTGATGCCAGTTTTAACTTCAGAACAAGAACGTTTACATAGCGAATACAACAACTTATGTAAATATTAAAGTTTAATTGAAGATTCCTTTCCAAAGATGTTAGCTTTCTAGGTGGCTTGAGCCAAGGAACTTGTTTCTGCCTGGAAACTGGTGTCTCATCTGAATATACCTTCTATGGTACAGTATGAAAACAGTTGGGCTGTAGTTGAATGAACCCTTTCCTCCACCCTTGTCGACAGCAAATTTACATTTGTATGGCAGAGGGGTGGGTGAGCCGCCTTCTGTAGTGGATGGGGTGTGGGGGATGGGGCAGTTCTGCCCAGGAATCTAAACCTAACAAACTGGAAACAGAAAATTCACTGTGAAAGCTCGAGTATTGTGGAAAACTGGAGGATTTTAGGCATTTTCTTTGCGTTTCTTCTCCCTAGGACCAAGCCTCGTAAGCAGCATTTGTGGTTCAGAACGAGTTCGTATTACAATTCATTGTCAATGCACAGCTTTGCTCTGAAGGTCTTAGTTTCTCAGATTGAATGCTGTAAATAGGCAGGAAATCCAGAAGAAATTCAGACAAGCTGTCAGGCAAGTTTTCTTAGGTTGACTGCCAAGCTCTGTGTGTGTGTGTGTTTTTAAAAGAAGTTACCTCATCAACCTTCCTTGTTTCCGTAGTCTGTCAGTTTGTCTCAAAGGGACACGCTTATAAATCTCTGGATAAACATTGCTTGATCAAAATAAATAAATAAAAATCCCCAAATACTTCAGCTTCAGTTTGACAGTGAAACATTTGGCTCATTTGGTTACACAGACAAATGTTACCAAAGATTTAAGAAAAACATTTCATTGAAATTGTCATCTAATAATCTTCCGGAAAGTGATCAGCAGATGATGTGTTATGTAAGGAAGTGTTGTATCTTTAAAGATTGCCACAAACTGCTGTCCTGTTGCTTTTATTTTTTACTAAATAGAGTAAGAAAAATAATGAGTTTTGACTCATGAAAAGTGTGAATTTTGAATCTCAGTATGCTGGATTAAGTTATTGTTCTTTTCAAAGTTCCTTGATAATAAAACATGCAATAAAAGCATTACATCATGTTGATGATAACTGAAAAGCTGTGGATGTTGTAGCCTGAATTTGGACATGAGCGCTCTTGTTGTGTGGAAAATGATCCATAAATTGATCTTCATCATTGGATCATCCTGTTGCGTAGCGTGAACTTTCTTCACACCACATCTCGCCATGAGCAGGGTCCAAATTGTGTTGAGAGGATTTCTGGTGTTTCTGTAGCAAATACTAAATATCACAAGCAGCTTCGTTATATGTTATATGAGTTGTCAGTGTCGATGGACTTAGACCTCTAGCGTTACGAGTGTAAGGTGTGCAGCTATTGAATTCACTTAAACTACCCTGGAGAGTACACAAAGCTTTGATCCACAGTGTAATGATTTGATTGCCAAGATAGCCTTTAGTGGTTTTGCTTTTATGGTAGGGGGAGTTCTCCATTCTGATATGATGGAACAGACTGCAGAAGGTGGCAGTATGCAGTGACCTGAAAGAACCACAAAGTCATAGCAAAATGAATTGCTCTTCATGTTTTACTTCATTTTGAATAAACTGGATGAAACTTTTTGAGTGAATATTGAGTGATTCCTGAAATTTGCCTCCACTTTCAATTACAGTTTAGGATACATAGAAGGTACTTTATGTTCAGCACAGATAATACAACAAACTAACTGAACACAGCTAAGAGATGAACTGTGTGATTCTGTACAGATGCTTCATTGTGCATCTGAATATGCACACTCCAATATAGGAGATGCAGGCTCCTTTCTTGATTATCTCCCTTCTTTGCAGTTTGTTTGGTGATTAGAAAATGTGAGTAATAGGATAATAGCTTGTTCACAATTTCTCAATTGTTTTCTTGCAAGATGCATTGTACATAGCAACTACTTTATAGCTTCTGTGGTCACTGCTTTCCTAACAGTGAAATCGGTATGCCTTTGGTCATCTTTTACTGACACTACCCAAATACCACTGGCTTACAGAACAACTGAAAGAACTGTTGCTTTGATTATACTGAAGTTAACACGGAAAACTCTCGTCATCTTCAGACATAGTTACTGGAACCGTTCTAACCTTTCAGATTCTTCTTCTACAAGACAGAAGTGTAATAGAGTTTGGTAGCAGTCAGTGGGATGAGGTCTGAATCAGCATGGTTGAGAAAAGATTTCTTATTACCAACAGAAATGAAAGGTTCTTGGAGTATACTCCATATTATGTAAAGTGAAGTGAAGGTTCTGACTGAAATGTAAATGCAGGATCCTTCATAGATTTGATTTTCCTTTTGGAACGTGAGTAGAAAGTGGTTGGTCCAAAGAGATGTTTCATCTTTTTTCAATGTCGGGTAGGGTTGAATGCTGCCTAGCCTGTATGGAGTAAAATTCCACATCCTTGTAATGTTTTTGAACGTCTTGTCATACTTGTTGACTTTCCTGTAAAGTTCCTGATAAGGAATGTTCCCGAAGTCCAACTCTGATCTGGTTTTCTGCCCTGAAAACATCTGTTTTAGATCTTTCCATTTTATCAATGCTCATCTTGAAATGTAGGACCTGACATGATTTTCTGTAATGGTCTCATCAGTGTTGTGTACAGAGACGGTACCACGATACTCATACCGCTCATTTATGACATGTCGGTTCTCTTGGTCTGTTCAAGGCTTACATGAACTGTCATAGCTATCACATGCTTTTTAGAACTATTTTTCAATCTTCAATTCTCTGTTACCCCTAGTTACTTTGTAGAGTTCATCTTTTAGGATGCAGTCTTCACCAAGGACTACTTTTGCTTTCTACATGAATAAGGAGGTAGAATGATTACACTGGGTTAGCTTCACTCTGATAGCAGCTCATTGCAGGTGCCTAAGGCAGAATCTTTTTCCTGAATATTTGCAGCTATTTGTGGTTTGGAGTTGTCTTCAGTATGTTTTTCATTTTTGAGAATTCTTTGTATTTCTTCATGAATCTTTAGTGAATTTGTCCAGAACTTTTAGCCATGTTCATGTGAAGCTTTTTTAGCCTTTTACGGTAACAAATATCACAATGTGACTGTTGTGCAGAGCCGTACTTCCTTTTGTTTGTTTGGAAATTGCTGATAGCCCCATGTAATTCATTCTGGAATTGGAAAGCTTATAAGCTGTCCTTCCCTACTCATCAAGCTAACCATTGCAGGAACACATTTACTGGAAGTTCCTGACTCTTTCCATTTTTTGATGCCTTCAAGTCAAGATTGAATAGCTTCTCAGAGTGCTGCAGCCAAATACTTTATTTGGGGCTCTATGTAAAAGGTCACTGGAGAAAACTTTCTGTGTATACAGAAAGACACGTGACAGCTATTTCAGACTGTGGTAGAAAGTATATGTGTAAGTTTTGTTTTCTTTTTAAGCACTTCTTTTCTTAATTAGTTGAAAAGATACAGAATGATGAGAATTAAGCCTTTCGCACAACTATGCCTTTCCTTCCTGAAGGACAACAGGGGAATGCAAGTGTACGTCTGTTTTATACAGTGTCTCAAAGAATGTAAATCATCCTACATGGACTTTGTACTTTTTTTTTTTTTTTTTTTTTTTTTTTTTTTAAAGCTGTGCCTTAGTTTGGATTTTAGCGGGAGGCTAGGAAGGCTGTGCTGTGGAACTGGTTAGATTATGTTCAGATGATCCACTATCATACTGCCCCTTTTCTTCTTCTCTCCTTGCTGAGGAGAAAACAAAGTCTACCCCAGGTTTCTTTTCGTTTGATGGAAGAAGGAAGAACTGAGTTAGGAGCTTATCAGTTTGTTCACCGGTAACGTCAGTCTCCCTCTTTTCATCTCCCTTTCTAATTCCATTTTTCCTTAGCAAGGTTGAATGCTAAGGTAGATACTGTGATTCTTAAAGGATTCAAAGATTACACGACTTCTTATCTTGAATTTTTCTTCTGATAAACAGCCTGCATCTGAGAACGGTTGGAAAATCTGTTTTATGACTTATATAAATGATAAAATTCTATTTTATGTACTTCAGTTTATTTAATATACTTCAGTACTATATCTCATAGTGAAATCTTTTATATGAATACATTCTCATCTTTGATTGGAAACTTACCCAGCAGATCTCCTAAGGTGCTCAAATGAGTGCTAAAGGATGGAATAGTCTCCTGACAAAATGTCAGATAAATTTCTAAAGGTAATGTTTCATGAGGAAAAAAATCAGTGTCAGTGAATTGCTTTTAAATTCCACTTGTCCTTCACTTGATTTGGTTTGATACTGAGTACTTTCCCACCCATTTTCGTGATTGCTTTTGATTTTGTTGAAGGAATAAGAAGGGAGAGTGGATGACCGTTAACAGTTAAATAGGAGGGAAGAAAACGGTAGTCATCACATTTGGGATTTTTTTGGTGACAGTTTTTGATCTGCCATTTCAATAAGGATTGTTTGCTCAGAAGAAGGGAAGGAAAGAGGGAAGCTGGAGGAAAAACCATGCCTGTTTTTTTGCAGTAGCTCTGATTGGCTTCTCAACCCCAGAAACCGGGTAAGTGTGGCAGGCAGCCAATTTCAAAGCATTCTCCCCAAGAAAGCTTGAAATTTGGAAGAGAACAGATGATTCTCGTGGTATTCTGAGACTTGTGCCAGCCTCAATCAATTATAAGTCACTTGTGAAGACATTTTGAGAATTGCCAATGCCTGAATATTAAGGTAAATAATCCATGAAGGGTTAGATTTATATGTGCTAATGGAAATGTTTTCAATTATAGTAATAATTGGAACAGTATACTATTGTGTTATCAGGCTTACATCGTTTCATGTAGCGATTGATATAGGAGGAAAATAGCATGTGAAAGGTATCGCATAATTCTTAAGATTACTTGATTCCTCTCACAGTATATGTTATTTAATGCTGGTGGCCTTAGAAGAGGTAAAATCAATGATGCAGCTAGTGCGTGGTTTAATATAAATATTCCTAAAATGTATTATAGACTAAATATAAATGGCAAAATGCATATAATACAGGTACGCATGCCAAAATGTTTCATTTCTATGGGATTTCTAGTAAAAATAGAATTTGTTTGATGCTATTTTCTGGTAAGTGAAGTCACAGTGTTAGGATTCCTTTTCCGAAGAAGCTTATTTGGTGGCAAAGAGCAGGAAGTAACGCCGAAATCCATCAAAAATACTGCAGTGGAGAAATATGATCATCTTACGGTTCAGTCTGCTTTTAACCAGAACTTTACCCGTGTTTTTATGCTGCTCTTCTTCCCGGTGCCATCTTCCCAAGTTGGCACGCGGACTTTTGTGTGCAGCTTGATGTTTCCCCCTTCGATTCGCCAAAGAAGATCCTGCGCCTTTAAAATCAAGTGGCTCATTGAGTTGTTTTCGGTAGCGCTGCTTTTTATATGGTACAGTATACTCCATGCAAATGAGCTGCCTGCTCAGCCGCTGTGTGGCTGCCTGCCCTGTTGGGGAGCTCACAAAGACTCTGCAGACCTAATTCAGCATTCAGTTGTTTAAAACGGCAGATGGAAGGAGGTATCGGCAAGATGAGGATTTATTAGCTGCTCACAATAAAAGACCACACTGGCTCTGCAGAGGATCAGAAAAAACCTGGTGAATGGGATTGAGTTGTATCTGCTTTCAGCTGACTTTACAATGATGTGTTTAGCTCATGTGACTCGGTCACTTAGCGTGAAGATCAGCTAAAGATTTCCATGTAAATATCTATTCCTCTAAGCACCGTCAACCTGTGTGCTTTTATGGAGACTTTTTTGGCTTGCAGCTGTCATAACTGTGGGAACAGGAACATTTCATCAAGCTGTGGTAGGCAGCCGATGGTCTGGGCTCTCCTTGTTGCATTTGCACACCTCAGGATGTCTGGCTGAAATCCCCTCATAAACACAGCTCTTCATGAAGTTTGATTTCTTTTATGTATCTAGTGAAATCCTTTAGAGGCTGAACTTAGGTTCTTTTTAGGTACAGTATTTATATTCAGAAATTATAAATAGGTTCTTCCTAAGCTTTTATCAGGAGATGAAATCTGTTGCTTTAGCTCTCTGCTAAGAAATTGTAGGCTGTTGCTGGTGTAGGTTGTTGGTTATATTTGCAATATTTCTTTTTTTCCTTTCTAACATAGAAAGGACGTGCATAGAACAAAGATTCTGTGAGATGCTCAGTAATTGAAATAATGCTGTGATGAATGTAACTAGATTTTTATTGAAATGGTGTTTCGTATAGCTAGAAGTGTTATCATCATTTGTTTTTCAACACAGGCTAACAGCTCATATTTTAAAATGTGACTGCAATAATATACGTAAAGGGGGAAAGCCTCCTTTGACCTTGCTGGAGTTGTCTGTGCGAAGGTGGTAGCTGGCAAACAGAAACTGCAGGACAGACTGCAAAAGCCTCAGCTGAACTGTGCTTTTTTTTTTTTTTTTTTTTTTTTTTTTGCCTTTTTGCCATGGATGACGAAGAGGGAAGGGCTGCTAAAGACAGCTCTAGCTCTGTCAGTGATGAATAGATGAATGATTTCTTATATGTTCAGAACTTGCAACATGTGTTCCAGACCCTTCAGCACATAAGAGTCGCAAGATCTCAGCAATGAACTAAAGAATGTGCCGTGTCTGCTGCATATGAGGAGACCAGCATACCTCAGAGATAGCAGAAACAAAAGAATGTGCGACAGTATCTGAAGAGTCTGACATTTGCTTTGTCATACAGAGAAGTAAAGGAATTTTTCAGAATTTGGAGAAATAAAATTTCTGTTGTTTCATAGTGAGTTTTTTTTCTAATTTTAAATAGTACCGTTCCCTGTCTGTCTACAGAATTGATTTTTAGTTAAGTGTGAGCATGTGTTTTTTAAGGGAAATGTGACCTGGATTTTGTGAGCTTATGAACAGTAAATGAAGGCAGCTGTTGTAGTTTGCTGATCCCTTATGTAGCTCAAGTAAATGGAAATAAAGCAAAAATAAGTGTGTGTGTGGGGATCTGAATTAAATTCCCCTCTTTGGTCTTATGTGGAGGCGTGGATTATTATATTTCTAGACAGTTGTGTGTATGAGGGGAATGAGACATCCAACCTTGAAAAGATTTAGGAAAGTCGACCAGATTTTTTCCAATGTGACCTGCTAAATCTGTCACAAAAGAGGCAGGCAAAATTACGTACAAATAGTCAGAAACCCTGGCTGCAGTTCTTCATGACAGGCAAGTGAAAGACCATGTCCTATTTTTAGCGTGGATGGAGGAGGGGTGAAGGGGGGAGAAAAAGTTTGAAAATAATGGACTTCTTTAACAGTTAGAGAGCAAAGCTAGCCAGAAGCAAGTGAGCTTTAGCAGGAATTTGTGATCAGCAGAGTCAAGATATGGATGATTCAAGTATTCTTCGAAGAAGAGGGCTGCAGGTAAGTGTAACTTCAGTCTTTTTTTTTCCAACTGCTCGCAATGTCGACAGTCTCTTAAAAATGACAGTCTTTCAAATAAACTCAAGTTGACTGAGTACGTAACAGTGATGCTAGAATTTGAGTTTTCTTGTTTTCAGCTAATATATATTTTATTAATTAGAAGTAGAATTTTGTATAAAGTAATAAAATGCATCTTGTTAGTTTCTGCTTTAAATCCAATAGGCTTGTGAAAGCCTTTAAAAAATATTCTTATGGAAAGAAGTGATGTCCAAACTATAAAGCTTACCTTATTTTTGAAACTTCAGTTTTACAGATATTTGTAAAATCTTTTAAGTGACTTTTCTGACTTGCCTTGGAGTTGCCATTTTAGTTGAGCATTATTTAAAAAATAAATGTGAAAACAGAAGATGTGAAAACAGAGTATTTTATTTTAGATCTTTTTTATTACTTCAAATGCACAATAATCCAAAAGCAGATGCAATGCAACAGAAATTAAATTCTACAATGCAAATAATATAAATAAATATTTTTTCAACAATTGTAGGTAAGTTGAAACAGATACTCCTGCATTTTCTTTCTAAGCTTTGTGTAACATACTAGAGAAGTTTTATTTTGGAGTGGTGCTGTGGAAGTTTTATTAAATTGCAGTGGTATGACAAGTATGGTAATCTGTGTTAGTGTCAATGGCGTGTGACGACTGAGCTGATTCTTGCTGAGTAAAACAGCTGGAAGTGAGAGAGCTCTCAAATCTTGTGCTATCTTGAAATTGAATAGTTTTTTGCTTGAAAGCATCATATTCCTTTTTTTTACGTTGTAATGTGATATAGCCTATTACATATTTGCTAGCATAAATAATTGTTTATAAACCATGAACCTTGCCCATTAAACAATAAACAAACCAGATGACAGGCATGGTTAATTTAACTTCCTTTGAGGAAAATAAATTTTCCATTTTAACATACTACCGTTCATACCTTACTGACGCTTTAGGGTAATTAGGGTATTACCGTTGCATTATCTGAACGTGCTTTGTCTCACCTCTTTAGTAATTGTATGTTTTGATTTTTCTCTGTGCCAGATTACTAATATTTCTGAAATTAAGTTTGACATAGTGTGCATCTAACGTGGTGCTGGTATGATATGCTCGTTTGTTTGCTCCTCATAAAATTAGGTATATTTAATTTTTCATTAACTAAAGTATATAGGATTAAGGTACTTGTCTTCCGTGATGATACGTTAACTAGTTGGAACTTAGTAACTAAGAAAATTATTTCTGACCACAGGTAACCAAATTTATTCAAGTTCTATATGCTGAGTCTTTAGAGCTTTTCTGAGCCTAGAATGACTGAGATGTTGCAATTGTGTGGCCTGTGGGGGCATGTTTTGGGGGTATTTTTCCTATTGAAAATAAACATTTCATAACTTCCAAAATAATAAATGCTCTCTAAGAAATGGGATCCATTCAGGAAATATGAAAGGCAGTCTATTATGTTTCCACTTCGCTTTTGTACTTCACTATATGATATCACAGAATTGGGAAGAAATATAAGAGGATATTTCGACAATGTAGATAGAAATTTAATTGTAGAATAGTGTTAATTGCAACAGTAATGGTTTTACTCAAATCTTTCATTTTTGTAACATGGAGAGAAAAACATTAAAGTTGAGTAAGCGAGTTTGTCCAACGTTTTTTAAGGAAGGGTAGTTGGAGCACAACTGGAACTTTGAAATGTGGAGAGCAACTTTAAAAGAAACAAACAAACAAACCCCAAAACAACAAAAAACAAACAAACAAAGAAAAAAACTCGTATAGGTCATGCTGTTTCATGAAGGTAGAGTATGACGTTATTTAGTTGAAGTATTGAATAGAGTTTTGTATTAGATTTGATTTATTTATTGTATTTATTTTATATGTGTGTATATATATATATATATATTTGTAAAGCTCTTAGAGAACACCACTTTTCTTTTTGTAGTTCCTTTCATCTTCTAGGCCAGTTTGTTATGCTTCTGGATGTAGTTGCTACCTGTGGACTGTCCCAGTATAAGGATTTTTGTGATAAGCAGTAAGCGTTGAATGGATTTTGCAAGTCCAATGAAGAATTTGAGTTAACATGCCACTTGTCCTTTTTCTCTGCCCCACTCACAAATCAGATAAAGGCCCCCAACTTTTCTAATATCTGACTCACCCAAACCCCTGTTTCTATTGCTCTTGAAGAGTGATTATTGTGTTAGTGTCCTGTTCAGGTGGAGGTGAATATGGCAGGTACTGGGAAGAGGAGATTACCACTACGTTAGACTTCAGATCCCCTTGACTTCTCTGGAGTGCCTAGTGCTACAGGTGATGTTTAGCTTCTCCTGTTATCAGCCTTTCAAATGTAAGTTGAGGTTAATGTCTTCTTAAAGCGAAGGAGGAGACTGCAGAAGTTAATTCAACATTCACTTGTGCTAGACAGGTTTAGCACGCTAGCACCTTATTGGCAAAAACAGTCATCTTCATAATAATAGTAATGAGGAGCAAGTGCAATGCAAAGGATTTCATACAATGCTGATGATTGTGTTAATTAGTCTCCAAAATAATCCTAAAAGCTTTGCAGAGAAGCTTCTAAAGACAGTTAGTGATCAAAAGAATTCTTCACTATGTCACTAACAAAAAAAAAAAAAAAAAAAAAAGAGGGGAGGGAGAGAGAGGGGAAATAAAAAATAAGTCCTTGTATTAGTGGATTTTAAAATAATTCTGATCATGAATTCCAGGTGAAGCATCCTCGAACATAAATAGTGTATCCTTCCTTCTTGATAACGTAGATGGCGGTGTGACAGCTGGAGAGACAGGGCTCTTCCTTTGTGAATTTCATGATGATGCTTCAGGGGATTACTGAAAAAGAATGCGAAGCTGGAAAAGTCCAAATGTCTACCAGTGGCAGCAAGGACGTGCTGAGACTGGGAATGCATTTCCCTCGTTTAACATGTGTAGTGTGGTAGAATTTGATAATTTTAGTAGTCCTCAGTGTTTTCCATCCATATGTGGTGTAGTGTGTCCTTGTAGTTTGGTAGCTTTGTATAAAATATATGTGCATTTATGTAGGTATTATTGATGGGGACATCAAAAATGCTTGGGGAACTAGGAAAAGGACATCAGGAAGGAGTAAGGCAGATGTGCAACTCCAAAAAGATGGTAATGGTTTTGTTGTTTTTCCCCTGTGTCTTGAAGTGGATGTTTTTCAGAAGAAATTGTGACTCAGACAAGTGACCATTTTATGGAAAATTTCTAGTTTAATGGTCCCTAGGAAAAAATAAAAACCTGTTGGTTTATGTTGGCACTGCCAAGGCAACACACGATGATTACTTTTGGAGGGGCCGGGTCCTGATACTTTGGTGTTGGAAAGCCACTGAAGAAAATAAATTGCTTTCCCATTTCAAACTGGATGTCAATGGCTTTTAAAATAACCATCACAGCCTAAATTGGGCCCTCTAATCCAAGCCCCCACTCAAAGCAGTGCTGATTCCAAAGTGAGATCAGGTTACTCAAGGTCTTGTTCAGACTGGTTTTGAGTATTTCTAGGGATGGAGAATTTGCAGCCTTTCTTGGCACCTGTTCTGGTACGTAACCACTTGCACTGAGAAAAATACTGCTTCCTTTATATGTAGTTGATATAGAAGAATGCTTTCCTCAACCTGCTGATACTGTTTCATACAGAAATCAACTTCTGAAGATGACTTGAGATGAACAAATGAATTATCTTCACCAGAATTATCTTAACCAGTGCTTCTGTCTTACCTTGATAACTTCTGACTATTTTTAGCAGAGTTGATATAGGCTTGTACTGAATTGGCTTCCCTGATGCTTCCGTGTTTTGGGGGTTTTGTTCTTCTTTTGGTTTTCATCTCTTCCTGCTTATTTGACATCTTAGTTGCTGGAATTCTTTGTTATTTTTTGGTGGTGTTTGTCTTCCTTTTCTTCTGTCTTCTTCCCCGCTGCTTCCTGTAGCTGAGTTCTCAGCATAAATATGATGAATATACCTCTTGTGTGTGTTATTCCTGCTGGCTAACAAAAGCAAACTGATTTCTTATTTTCCTTTTTTTCTGGCGCTACTGAGAGCACTATTCATAAGCCTGTAATCTGAATTACCAGGTGCTTTTCCTATCTCCCTGCTCTTTGTTCAAATCAACAGAAATTTTAAATTAGACTTACTTTTTTTTCTTTCTTTTTTTCCTCTAATACTTTTGAAGTTTCTTTCACTTTGCTTCATCTCACTGTTTTGAAAATACTGTTGATCTGTTCCTTTCTCATTTTCAGTGGTTACCTGTTCAAGGGTCTGGGTTGCTTGACTTTCAAGTTTCCTTGTGCTCATCTCTCACAGGCAGCTTATTCTTTTCAAATCCTGTTCTTTTTTTTGCCCTGTTAAATGAGCCATTCACTGTCACTAGCTCATCCAGTTCTGACAAAGGCATACATACTTTTCCCTCATGCTTCTTGTTACCTCTATTACCTGAAATACACTTGAGATCACTGCTGTGTACTTTGTCCCTTCTCTGGAGACCCTCTTCTGCTGTGATCCATGCAGTAAATAGCCACATTTTGTGTAAGCAGATGACCTAAAGAGACAGGAATTGCTCCTGTAGGCTAAATCAATATATTGGGGTGTGACCTGGCTATATCACCTTCCTCATGTCTTCGCTTTGTAGCATCCTGTTTGGCCTCAAACAGTGAAGGCTAACTGCTAATTAGTAATTAGTGAAATAATGTGGAAATGAAGATCTAGGAGGGGCAAATCGGATTTTCTTGGTGTACATATGCAGATGTGTCTATATGTATGTACACACATAACATGCACACGGTTTGACATAGTTTTGCAATTGTATTGACAGAAGAATGAGAAAGCGCTTCTAATAATGAAATATTCTTTTAATTTGTAGGCTTTCATTTTGACTAATGAACTTGGACTATTGACAAAACTTACTGCCTAGGGACAAGCAGTAATGCAGGTGTGGAGCTGCTTCTACTGTATTGGGCAGAGTTGTTTTTTAATTATTGTTATTTGGTGTATATATCATGATGTGAAATACATCATGATGCATGTTGTGATATGTGTAGGGTAGATACACTACAGATGCTATGAGGTTATCAGGGTTTGTTGCAGTTCCTCCTATATGTATATCATTTGTTTTTCCCTGTTAGTTCTCCACAGATGAATAGTAGTATCCCAGGAGTCCCAGTGAAAATGAGCTTTTATCTTCAACATCATCTTGTACTAGAAAATGGCATTTTTTTTGCATTACAGTAGCTGCTGCAGATATGCTTTTACTCTTATCATATGTGCAAGAAATTAGTTTCTATCCTAAAAATCCTTGCTAGGAAGTACAAATAACGAAAGTAATGGAGGGAGTGATATGCCAAATTTCACATACTTGTCATGGAGATTATTTTCTGCATTTGTGGTATTTAGATGTGGTTGGATGTTATCATCAACAAAGTTCTCTGCATTTCTGTTTTCCTACATACTGCTAGTCCCCACTTGTATTTTGTTTAAATCTGGGTTAAGTTCAACTTGTTAATTTACTTTATTGGATTCTTTTTGTCCTGGTTTCAGTAGAGATGTGAAACACAAAGTGCATCACAGTACTAGAATGTATCTATCTTGGTTAGTGTTTTCTACCACACTGCATGTTTGACTATAATCTATGTGAATGTAAACAAACAAACAAAAAACACAGCAGAATTATATTTCTCATTCTAAAGATAAATTTTGTTTTCTTCCTGAGGGAAAAAAAAAATTGGACATGGAGAATACCATCTCAGAATATTTGGTGGACTTAATTTTGACCTTGCTTATTTTACTCTAAGGCCTGAGCACTTGTTTTGTTTCATGGAGAAAGGGAATCAGTGGTTACACGATCTCATTCTGTGTTAGGCTTCATTATATTTAACAAGAAAATGCTTATTTTACCATTCAGTTTTTGGTACGGTTTAAACCTTCTCTGGGATGTCTTTGGACAGAAGAATGTTGCTTTTTACAATATTTTTGTAAAAATCTAAAAGTGGAGACTGTTTCTGTAAAGGAAAAGAATCTGTTTACAGTGAGGGAAGACTGTAAATGGCACTCAAATTCATTTTTTTTGTTTGTTTAAAGCTTGTAAAATACGTTTTAACTGAAAAGTTAATACATGAATTAAGCTTAACGCTTTACTTCAGATTTACAGTGGAGATCCATGCATACATGCACATATGAACGTTTTCAGATATTTTGAGTCTATTGGATTTGTGGTTTTGGAACTGCCTGCTACAATGTATGTTGCCATGGGAAATACTGGCACCTACTTGCAGGAGAAATCTGGCTTTGCTTTTACAGCATTTAAAAGAAATTAGACTTTGAGCAGCTTTCTGAAATCATAGATTGCTCTCATCTTTACTCCTTTGGTTCTCATAGTGTGTTTTTCTTGATTTATATGTTTTCTAGTGCTATGCTGAGATGTGCAAACCATCTGACCGCTTTTGGTAATTCTGCACCCTCCTTTAAACTCCCTCCACTCCCCTTGGTCCTCACATTTAAATTCCACACACAAAATTTGGACTGGTCACGATGTTGTTCGCGTTGCTTTGGGGTTTGGCCTGGACTGTATCATTTTCTTTGTGCTTCTGGTGGGAGACAATGGAATTCACATTGAAACTAAAGAGAAGTTTTGGTTATGAAGAAGATTGGTTTCACCCCCATCCTGGCGATTTATATCCTTTTGGGATACATAGGATCTGTTTAAAAGAAAGAAAAAAACCCTCATAAATTGAGAGAGAAAAGTTTGAGCACATCTCCTTGTTATCTTTGAAGGGATTGTTTTAGACAGCATTCTTCTAGAAACTTTGAGTAACAGTATAAATTAGATAAAAATTCTCATATTTGGTGCAAATACTGGTCTGTATACTGGCTTCTTGTATTTACCAGTAGTGCTTTTTTGTATATGTGGCATAATGGCTTTGCTTTGTTCTTGACACAAGACAACAGAAGAATGACAATGTTATGTTTGTATCAAAGCAAAGCTAGCAGTTCTGATTTGAAAGCTCGAGCTTAGGTTTGAAAAGAAAAAATATTGAAATTATGTCTAGAAAAAACATGGATATTGCTTTGAGTCAGGTGAGTTACTTCTAAAAGATAACATTAGAAACTTAGATGTAAAGTTCTACATTTGAAGTCTGGAACATTTCTGGGTGGTTTTCTGTAGTTAACTAGTTTTAGGTACTTGAAGGATTGAAGACTGAAAGAATAAATAAATGTCCTATGGAACATAATCACATTCCTTTTTTAATTAAGGTTCTTTGCTTTGATAAGATTTTATTTTATACTGCTTACAGATTTACCGAGAACATAACTGAATCCTCAGGTCAGATGTCTGCTGAAGGGCTTCCAACTGCAGTGATGTAGGCAGTCACGAGTTTTATTGACATCTGAAGAAGAGGTGGTAATGCAAGAAGATAAATAAAAATGATTTATGTAGATACCGAAATTATGTGCTTATTTTAGGATACAGGACATTCCATACTGTGCTTTTTTTTTTTTTTTTTAAAAAAAAGACGTTTTTAAAAAAAATCTTATTTTTAGGCTGATTCCCAAAAGAACCAAGCTTTTTTGCTTGGATGTAGTTCTTACTCTCCTCCCAATAAATTTTCTGCATGTTAAATTAATTAAAATTTGGACTGTACAAAGTGTCCAAAAGGTAGTTTAATGTCTTTAACCTCTGTGAAAATCAGCAGCTGACAAAAGGACAGAGACCTACGTTAGTGTTGGCACAGCAGGTAAGACCAGATGAACTTGCTGTTACACATCAGTTGGCTGGTCACTACCTGGGTGTTTCCAGACTAGCTGGACAGCGTGCACTGCCTTTTGCTCAGGTGGAGTGTCTGAAGAGACTTGCATGAGGAGGAGGATTGGCGAATGCTGACAACATCTTCATGGTCTACTGGAATTCATTAGCTTGGTTAGTCAAAAGCAACTTGTTTTGATTAAACTCATTCTGCAGAAATGAATTGTGAAGTTCTGTTATGCAGGTCTGCTGTAATCTTGTGCGTGGATGCCATATGTTAGACCATAGGAAAATGGATCGTTATGACATGTGTGAGTGTACTGCATCTCATTGCAGAATTGAGGATGCATGGTTGGAGAGGTAAGAAACATCACCAATTTTGGTGGTTATCTGCCTGGCACATGAGCTTGCACACTGGTTTGATTTTTCAGGACTGGTGCTTGTGGTCTTCTTTGCAGTGGAGTAGGAAATGGTACTGAGCTTGAGAAGCATAAGCTTCTGGCGTTCACTCTGAACACATAGAAAATATACCAAGGGGAAAAATGTGAAAGCTTGTCAGAACAAAAAATCCTTGAGATATGGACAAGGATAAAAGGTTAAATGGTTTGCTCAGGCAGAAAAGATAGTATTTAGCTGCTGTCTTCAGGGTATTGTTAAATTGTTCTGATAATTTGCTATAGTTATGCTTAAATGAGTGCTTTCAGTTTGTCAGTAAGGATTTCATGAATGCTTGTATAGCTGAACTAAACTTTTTATTTTCAGCTTGTGTGAAAAGGTGAAATGCCAGTAATTAATTCTACAGCTTCAGGAAGAAAGGTTTCGTTAGCAGGTGGCTGTATGAAAGAACGGTTCTGTGCATGTGCATCTGGGTACAAGTAGGTGTTGGACTTAGGAGTTCTTCCCAAAGATAAATGGTGATATCTTTTCATACATTTCATTGTTTTGAAAGTGTCTTCTTGATGGACTTGTTTGTTGCCGGGAGGCCGTGAAATTTTTGCTGCTGCTGGTAGTTGCCGGGATTGCCATTGCTTTTGTTTCTTTCCCTAGCCATTAGCTGCTCAGTGTGCTCACTTGGGTTAATATCACTTCATTTTGTTCTTGCTTTATGATAAATCCCAAATCTTAAAAACAAAACCAAAACCACAATACAAAACAAAACGTTCTCCAACCTAGCTATATAACGTGCTGCTACTGTGCTGCAAGACTAGTGTTTAATCTGCTTATCTGTAACAGTCTTTGCTGCTTACACAGACCCACTTACCTCTTTAATGAGAAGATGTGTCCTGCAGTGAGGCAGCATGTATTTTGCTTCTAGGCTTATGTCATCAGCCTAGGAATTGAAATTGGTTGAAGCACTTTTTTATTTTCCTGTCAGTTCTGCTGATTATAGTTGCCTCTTCAGTTTCTCTAATGCATTGAAAGATAGTGGTTGTTTTAAAAGGAAACCTAATTAAAACATGCCAAGTGAAAATCTAATTTTGAAAAGCTACCAGTATTGATTGGGGGCAGGTAGTCTTCTCCTATTTTCAAGGAATAAATATGAAATATCTTTGCATTTTGAATACTTGTAAATTCTGGCTACTGGTCAAATAAATGACAAAATATATTATCAGTTGTGGTGTCTTAATAGCACCTAGGAAACACTCTCTTAAATAGCAAGAGACATTTACAGTCAGTTGTAAACATGTGGCAGAATTTCCTGTATGATTTAGTAGTTGTTCCTATTTTACTTTAAATTAAACTGCTTTACAGAAGCCATTAGTATTTATGGGAGTTCTAGAAGTTGGTGGGATTTTGACATTTCTGGGATCAAGACACAATAGGCTTCTGAAGGATGTTTATATCTAGAAGCCATTACTGAGAAAATATGAAGTAATTGGTAGACACCAAAAAGCCTCTGCAAAATGCCCCTGTGCTATTCTTCTGTTAGTCCCTGAAGTATATGATATTGAATCTTCAAATGGGGGTTATTTTTAAGAGTTGCATCTCCTAGATGTTTTTCACACGCATGCCTGGCACAACTGTGAGATGGAGGTGTCTGGGTTTCTTTACTCAGCAGCTATGCGAAGAGCAGAGTCTTTCTACCTGCTAGAGCACTGTGGAAGTACAACTGCTGTGCTCTTAACATCTAGGGCAGTTCAGGTATTCCTCATAGCTGGTGTTCAGCTGTCTGGATAAACTCTGAATCTTCAAGCCTGTGGATACACCTTAGCAGCTTTTTTCCTGACGGAAACAAACTGTGAGGAAAAGTAAACTGTTTAAAGTTTACATACTCCTTCAGGAATCAAAGGGATGGGGTTGGCTTTGGTCGACCTACTGAGAACTTGCTAGCTATGAGTGGTCGTGTTTCAGCTTGTTAGAGGTTTTTCTTATCGAGCAGGTGAATAGTGTACCTTCTGTCTGTCTGTTAGTGGCACATTTGAAAAAAATTGATACAAAAAATAAAAAGCACCAAGAATGCAGGAAATTCAAGTGGTGGGGAAATGATTTATTTGATTAGGTTTAATGGAACCAGGCATGCTTCAGAAATATGTATTTTCACTTTACTCATGTTTTCTGAAAACATTGCGTTTATACTGTAAATAACACAGTGCAGACTTCCTTAAACTTGGCTTATGAGCTTTGAAATCATAATCTCTATTTGGAAAATTTACTACAAATCACTTCTTGTAGTTTTGTGATTCAGAGCTTAAAAAAAGACTGGTAAGTTTATGCAGCTATTCATTTGAATTTGTTAGTCTTACTTATTTCATATTAGAAAGCTAATTTCAGTTTGAATTCAATTATTGTACTATATCATAAATATCTATTAAATGACATTTTACATAAATGCTTCTATATGATTAAACTTTGAAGTTTCTCTTTTCTGCTTTAACGATCAAGAATAATATCCAATAAAAAGTATTAGGTTGTTTCAGATTTTGATGATGTGTTCTAGTACGTGATGGTTCTAACATTTGATGGTCTAACATTCAACCTCACTGTCCTTACCAATAAATGTGGTAGAACAGTTGTGTCTGGAAGATAATAAGGTCCATTCTCCCACATATCCTGATGTGTTTTCTGCTGTGGGCCTTTGAGTGGAGTGTTCTTCTTCAGGCTTTTTATAATACAGTGAATAAGTAGTTTAATTCTTCCTCTTGCATGCCACTTATAGCAATATTCTTTGCTGTCCTTCTAAGGAATATATTTTTCTTTTATTTAATAATGATTTCGTTTTTTTTTCTTGCTTCTCTTTGGAGGTGAGATGTGTCATTAAAATGGGGGATTTGGAGCAAGCAGCACTTTGTCTGCGAATACTGACAAGGAATTCTCAGGATGGGAAGTGGTTCAATTTTGTTTTTACCTGTCTTTGGTCAAATCTATAAATGACTCATTTTGCTAATGGCAATGCTCCTTTTAATTCAGATCATTTTAGCACAACAGATGCTTTTGTAGCCGAAGATTTCTCGTTCCAAAATGCTCTTGGATATTAGTGTGATAAAATCATGTTTGGAATGAGAATGAATATAATTACTGCCTATTGTATGGCATAGCTTAAACCTCATCTAATTACTTTTAAAGTACTTTCATCAAATATGAACGTATTAATTGACTTTGACATTTATCACTTGTTTTATATCAGCGTAGGCTAGTAAATGTCACTTGTATTGGCAGCCAAAAAAATGAAATGATATCAGATGTCATTGAGGTAGGTTAGCATAGTCCATGAATGAAGTTCTTTCTGCTCCAGTTGTCCTGTGAGCTGTGGCTTGCACATGCTGGCAATGACTCTAGGCTACGTTGGTCTGAAATAGAACAAGCCAAGCCCCGTGGCCTTCTCTTCCACAGCAAATCTGGGGGGACTCAAACCTATAAGAAAGTATTTCCAATGTTATACCAGCTTTTGTCTTGAGGTGTATGTAGCGATCTCTTTCTCTGCCAAAATGTGTGTAATTGAGCTTTATTTCTCATAGTCATAGCGAATGGCTTGGCTGAAGTGCACTGACTACAAAAGAGAGCCCCTCTGGTTGTTGGGTCTCAGTTGGGAGGGGATTAGGATCTTAACCAGGATATGTTTGAAGGCCAGAAGAGTGAATTGCAGGGAGCTAAGAGCAAGGAAGAGATTGGACATGAGTTAAGCAGGAAGATAAGTGGTTTTACATTTCAGGTGGGTGTGAGGATTACAGGGAGTGTGGACTATTAGTTTATTCTCCCCAACAGTTTCCAGCTATTAACTATTTATTTTTCTCACTTTTATCTTAATTTCTTAAATGTGAATGCTGTGCACCTTCACGTTCTCCCCTTGTTGACTGCTTTGGCAGATCCTACTGTAAAACTCTGAGGGCCAAATTTAACCCATCAGCTCCATTGCACTTGGTGTCTCAAAACATGTACCTAAGAAATAGCATCCAAAACTTGTTGTACTGAAATCAGCAAATATTAAAGATTTCATTTTTTAAAAACTGCATGTTAGGGAACAGCTTTTCTGTGTGCTTCTGACTGCTTCCTTGTAAATTTTAATAGTTTGACAGTGCTGAGCTGATATTTTTCTTCCAAAGTGGCTACCACGAAGAAAGCCCCTCAGGGAGATGGGACTCCTGTGGACTTTCAGAAAGCAATGTTGTGCTTGATTAAGTTTAGACAGATGATGGAGTGATGTAGTAAAATCATTTCTGTTAAGGCATAATATAACATAGAATGCAATGTAGTACCATTGGGACTGATAAAAATGAAATACTAAAGAAAAACCATGCCCTTACATCTAGCTTTCAGCAGCAGATGCAATAGATGTAATTTAGTTGTGTGGTGCTGGAAACATAATATTGATTTACCATGAATCAAGAGAAATAGCTTTTACCTTGCCTGGTTGTATGGATTGCAGCAATCTTAGTGAAATGAGTTACCTAAAAATGGGACAGCAAGAAAATTCCTTCTTTTTGATAGAGATGGGGAGATGATTGTAGCTAGGTAAAATAAAATAAAATCCAGTTAGATGTCTAAATGGGGAGCCGAGAGATACTTCATGTGCTGTTGCTGGGACCTGCCAATTTTCCATGTTCTTAACTTCTTGTACTTTTTAAAAAGTTTCTTGAAAGTTAGTCCTCACATTACTTGCCTAGAATTGAAGCAGGCATTTACTGGCATAAGAGAATTTTGGGGTAAAACTTTCCTTTTATCACTCATACAGATAACTTGGTCTTTTTGCGTAGCATTTTTGTACCACAAGATGACCAATTTTTTCCTGCTTTAAAAACAAACAAAAGAGCACTTGTGGTAAAGTAGAACTCACAATAACTTTCTGGGAGGTTAGTTCAGTTACTACATGGCATGGAACGTTTGGACTTCTCTTTTACTACCTTCATCTTTCAACTGGAAACAGCTTTGTTTTCTTAATGATTTAAAAAGTTGGTGTTTCTTTCACTCATTTCTCTCCTTAATTCTCAGGTGATCTGGTTTCTTCCTAAAGTAAAATTATTTGTAAATACCCTTAATGTAGACACCAACACTTTAAACAAAGTGTTTGAGTATTGGTGTTCTTGAAACTTGTTTTCTTGGGTCTCTTTTGTGCAGGTCACTGGCATTAGGTGAAAGTGAGTATATCAAGAACCATATATTCATTTATTATTTTTGAATTTACAAAAATTTCACACTGTAGGCAAGCTAGAGCCTTTTGATGAGAGTTGTGTGTCCCTTCATTTATTTTCATTTATTCGTAGGCCATGATGTGCAGATGCCAGCATTCTACAGGTGAGGTTGAACACTATCTCAGAATGGTGCCTGTTGGGGAACTATATATATAATGGACTTGAAAAGAGGCTTCATACTTGCATTTTTTTCTGTTTTCCGATGTGCTAAGACTTCAGAACTTTGGGTTTTAACAACAATAATTTCAACATTTGTTACTGCTGTTTCAGGAAGACAGCTTGATTAGAGGGCTGCTAAATTATTGGCAGCAGGGTGCAGCTTGCAAATGAAACCTGACCACTTGAGAGGAGAAGTGATGTTTTAAATGACACTGTTGCATATATTTTTTTTCTTAGCTAGTCAACTCAATTTCTCCCCCAGTATTCATGGTGCTCCTAAACTTCAGAGAGGCAGATTTGAGAAAGCATTAAAATAATTCCCTTAGGTATTTCAAGAGCATCCCTGCTCTCCTGAAGTGGAAGAAAAAACAAAACAAAACAAAAATAATCAAAAAAAAAACCAACAAAGCAGATAAAGATGGTTAGCTTTAAAAATAAAAATAGGCTACCCTTGTATGTGGGCTGGGTTTTTTGGTGTTTGCTGAGTATTCTTATGAAGTTAATTGATTGGGCTCTTTTTTATTTTGTTAAAAGATTAAAAAAAAAAAAAAGAATGCTTTGCGTGATCCAAAGACTGGCATAAATTTATTGTTGTCTTGTATGAAACAAATGGTTGGTTGGGGGTCTGTTTCTTCCCTGTCCCTTGCATGTGAAAACTGTAAATGCTCAAACAGCTCGAGATATGTTGTTGGTTCTAATAGAACTCTTGAGGGAAAAAAAAATAACCCTGTTTAATGCTTGTGTAGCAAGCAGCTTTAGGAACTGTATTACCCTGCATAAGTACAAGAAAGAAACTTCTCTAATTCTTGAAATGAATGGGGATTCTTTCCTAAATGTCAGCTATGTCCCACATTCTCTGCCACTTTGTCTTGGATGCTTGTCAATTTCAAAAAAGGAAAAATAGAATTAAATCCTTTTATTAGCATAACAGTGATTGATAGTTGATGTTATGGCTAAAAATTGCTTTTAAACACAACATTTTGGAACAGTTTGGAAAAGTGCAGAGCAATACTGTAGGCTCTTATTTTCTCTTACAAATCTTCTTGTATCTACCCTTTCTCACTGTCTTTTAACCATGCAAACACATGAATTTGGACAAGATATTTTTTTGGTCAGTTTGAAATAATGTCCACTTTATTGGTGAATTTTATTCCTTCCCCTCCCCCCCCCCCCCCTTCTGAATCTTGTTTGGGATATGTGTTGTTGATTACTTGTGTTGTGCTAAACTGTTATGTACTTCATAGCAGCCTGAAAACCACTTAGAAACAGAAAATGAGAGACGATGCAGACAAATTATAGAAATATCCATAAATGTATTTTAAGTTGAAGCAGAAGATTCTTCTTAATTCCTTGACTGGAGTAAAGATTTTCCAATTGGGGTAACTTAATGACTACTTGCAAAATGCAGGCAAGGCAGTTGAAGTAACTCAAAAATCATAAAAGATAGCTGAGGGAGCAATAACGCAGAGATAAACATTCACAAAATCAATATTCTTTTTTAAAGGTTTAAAATTTTAAATGAAATTCAAAGAAAACCTGTTTTAATGAAAAATGAGGTAATGAGTTAATAGAATAATGAGGGCATTGAAATGTAAAACCAAGAGCAGCTAGCAGCTAGTTTTAGGAAGAAAACAGACCACCCAGCCACTCATTCCTAATCCTGAAAACATCAACAAATTGCATTTTTATTAAACACAAGGAGCAGAAATTAAAACAAACTCAAGCAAATCATTAGCAATATAGTGAACAAGACTTCTAGTATGTGTAGAGTTTAAAAATAAAAACAAACACGTATATGTCAGAACCTGTGTTCCAGTGTGGGCCAGGTGAGATGAGAGCTCTGATAAGTGATGGAAACTTTCAGCAGGCTGGGAGATGACTGCTGGAAGCTGTGGGGCTGGCTCTAGGTACTGTAAGAACTCAGAAGGATGTGAAAGATGGGATTCTCACAGTGCCTTCAACTCTGAATCTTCATACTCAGTGTTAATTCTTCAGACACTGAAATGAGTTCTGTCTTGGTTCAGTGGTAGGTCAGTTGAGCAGTTTGAAATCCCAGCTAAGAAAGATATTTGTCAGAACCTGCTAGGCAGTTTTTGCCTTTATAAACTGAGCAAAAATCAAAGCCAGTGAAGGCATGATGAAGAGAATTAAAAAGAATAGAAAACTCATTTAATTTATAATCATTTTATAAGTTTGTATGAGAGAAACACTTAAAGGGTTGCTTTGGAAACATGTTCCTTGTCTTTTAGTTGTCCCATCAGAGAAGATCTAGTTAATAGTTTTGTTTCACACCTTAAAATCCATGTTTGGGTCTTCAAAATGCTTCCAAAGACCATCTATTTGTATTATCTCTTACTTACCTTCCAAAATAAATTATAAACTGAATGAATTGGTTTGAAATGCATATTATGGAAGAAAGGTTGCAATAAATGTTGAATCTGATCATATGGATATACTGTCTTTTGAACATTTCTGGAAGCAAATCTTATTTTGCTGCTCTAATACGTTTGAAGTCCAAATTAATCTTACACCTAGATTAGCATTACTGCGATGCGATAATGGATTAAGTACTGATCTTTTCTGCCCCCCTGTTTCATCAGCTGCTTTCTTCTGCAGGAGTGGTAATTGCTTTGGAATGGAAATCTTCAAATAGTATTTTACTTGATAAAGGTTTGTGCAATATCCATGCAGATACTCTTTTGAATTCAAAAGGATTTTTCTACTATTTATTTTGACACATGTTAAATAGTGTAAGAGAGATCAGAATGTGAATTATAATTCCTTAAAGAACTTGTGTAATAGCTATCTGAGTAGAAATATAAAATTGTAATACAGAGTTCAGCTCATGAAAATTTTAAACTAAAAATATGAGTCTCAAGTAAGCAATAGAACATTCATCATACTTAAAGCAGCTAATGCCACAGGATTGACTATAAACAAAGTAAAGCTATCACAAGGGGACAGTAGCCAGCATTAGCTCAGGATGAAAAGTACAAGCATTAATGCAAACATTAGAAGAAAAGTGCTAACATTACTAGTGTTAATAAAGTCTTTTGTTTTTAGTCCAGGTAAAAATTTGTAGAGCCTATTTTGGTATGGAAGATTAGAGACATAGATACAAATTTGACATAACCTGATACTAAAAGAACAGCCACATATTGTATAGATTCCCTTTGTCCTTGATGGTAGGCAACATGGATTTTTTTTTTTTATTTCAAAGTACATAGAATTGTAATTTTTAGGAGCAATATGAAATGATGATATATTAACAATACACCCAGCAATCAGTGTTAGAAGATCTGAAATAATCCCTTCTCAGTTTATGGAGCTTGCATCTTCATGTCTGGAAGCTGATGAGGAGAGATCTGCCACTCTCCTTTTACTGCAGCTCTAATAGTGGAGATTAATCAAACGGTGTACTTCCAAGGTCCGTATCATAAAAGTGTAATACAAAGTTTAATAACCAAGCCAAAATTAAATGAAATATTTTAATTAACATAGAGGTGCTAATTCTTTTTTTTTTTTTTTTTAAATAATGAAAGCCTTTTTATTTAGAGATGCAAAACCCTAAATAATCATTGATAGCTGGTGGAATCAGTCAGATGAAAAATCCTCTAGATTTCTAGATTTTCTGGAAGAAAATCCTGATCCATTCACAGTGATTTTTTCCAACAGTTTGATTTCTAGTCCTAGATTAAAAAGACATGGTGATTTACCTTCATCTATCCCAAATGACCCATTTGTGGCTTAAGAAGTATTTCACCTGGACCTCAGTGTGTCAGCAGCAGGCGGATCCTCCTGTAGACTTCACTTGGTGAAAATTGGAGCTGATGCTCTTGCAACTTCTCTCTCATAAGATATCCTGTAGTGTATTAAGTGGAGTCAAAAGCCATAAAGGTTGTACTTGGCTAGAGAGGATTCACTGAAGATGAGCCACAAAACAAACAAAAAAGTGCCCCGACAGAAAATGGCGATGGCAGCCGTGAAATCAGATGATAAAGCGATCCTACCATGAGGACAAAAAAGAAAAAAACAATTAACCCCCCCCAGAGAATCAAACTAAACAGAAAACAAAAAATAAACAGGCTTAATGCAGAGAAACACAGGCATAAAGCAGCGGCCATGTTGCCTCTGAAAAAATCCTGTCCTTAAGCAGATTAGAAGAATTCCTTCTGTACTAAGCTTTAACAATTTGCTAAATATATTGTAGGCCAGTTTTGAATGCCTCCATAGATTGCATATCTGAGAATCTCATTCCAGAAACCTGTGGCTTTTAAATCTTTTGTTTTCCAGAAGTCAGCTGTAAAAGAAGGTATGTTTTAAACAATACAACAATCTGTGCTGCATCAGTGCATTGGAACAGGATTTGCTCTTCTGGTTTCATTGAAGCTTGCATATGTCCAAATTAAAGTGTGTGAACTTTCCATATATCCCTAGGAAATAGAATCTCTTTGTACTATGCATATTTATTCATAGAAATTGTGTGTGTGTTGTGTGTGTATACATGTGCATGGAATAAAGTATATATTGTCCAATTTTATCATTTTGTCTCTTTAGGACCATAGGGAGTGTCGATACTTCATAATCTGTATTTCTATAGTTTCAGAAATGTGGTCAGCTGAAAATCAGAAACTTTTAATTTCGATTTCCAGCACATTTAAATGCACCCATTTTATGAATCAGTTCTCGTGCCAGCATTGTCCTTTGTTCTCAGTAGCTTTCCTTCCATGGGAATTTTCATATGATTTTACTCAATGAATCCAAGAGACTGTCATCACTGCAGCCAAAGACTACTTTTGGAGACTGCTAGCTGGAATGGGGGCTGCCAGCATTTGGAAGTTGATTTCTTTTTGCTGTACTGGAGAAACTCTGGTGCTGGGCTATGGAAAGCACTGCCTGTGCTGTCACACTGCAGGCCTTCGAAGATCCCTTGTTCTTTTGTCTAGAAAGACAAATTATTTACTCTCTTCTAAAAAGTCATTCCTTAAATTCAGCACTTGGAGCCGTGAAGATAGTTTTGTCCCGTTTTTTCTAGTTTCAGGCTCAATTATATATTACACAGCAAAATTAATTTTCAGAATAGTAGCAAGCTGTCTCAGCTACGAGCCTGGGATTTATCTTTGTGAATGGCATGACCAGAACCAGGCATGGCTGCTGCTGTGTTTCTGACTGAGCTAATGGCATTATGGTAATTTCCATATTATGCTCCATCCTGTCCTTGATGCTGCCTAACAGCTTGCTTGCATTTTTTCCAAGCTCCAGCTGTATGTTGTCTTCAGCGAACTGTTCACGGTTTCTCTCCCTTTCTTTCTGAAATTAGTGGTAGTTTGGCCTTATATAGGTGTATGAGTAGGTAGTTGTGTATACATCGGTGCTGGCATTGTGTTGACCACTCACCTAATACATTTCTCAAGTTGCTCTGGAAGTATAGAAAATCTATGTGTTTGCTCTTGTGCAGTATATGCTAATGTACTGTATGCTGGAATTAATGGAAAACATTAAAGTCTCCTCTCTAGCATTTTGCTGTAATAAAATCAATTATTTACTTCTGATCTTCTGCATTTTTTAAAACTTGTTAGTGTGACATGTATCACATGCTTAAAACATTACCCAGCTTTGTGTCTCCCACATGGGATATGGTGAATGCTGAGCCTGTTCAGAGACACAGGAGTTGAAGTAGCAGAATTCTCCAATTTGTACAGGGAACAAGGGACAGCAAAAAGATTGGCTGGCACAGGGGAGAGAGAGAGAGTGCCTTGAGTCAGCATTTTAAACAACACAAACAATACCCTTGCTTTTGGATATCTCACCTATTTCTAATTTGCTTTGAAAAAGCAGAATAGGTTAGGAGAGATTAATCTTAATCATAGAATCATTTAGGTTGGAAAAGACCTTCAAGAACACCAAGTCTAACCATCACCCTGACCTGCTGCATCACAGTTCCTTAGTGCTGTGTCCACACCTCTTAAATAACTCCAGGGATGGGCACTTCGCTACTTCCCTGGGCAGCCTGTTCAAATGCTTGACCACCCTTTCTGCAAAAAAATTATTCCTAATATCCAATCTAAGCCTCCCCTGGTGCAACTTGAGGCCATTTCCTTTCATTCTCTTGCTTGTCACCTAAAATGAGAAGCTTAATTAATAGTAGCTTCTCCTACCTAACACAGTTTAAGCACAAGATACGAGTAAAAATCTAGTGGCCAAGTAGGGGGGTTTCTAGCTATTAAAGAAAATTCAAAATATTTCAGAGTATATACTCCAGGAGTAGGCCTTCCATGTGTGCGTGCAGTTCATGGAGCTTCCAGCACTAAGAGATAGGTTTGCTCATTAAAGCTGAGAGTATCTGAGCTGGAGCAGTTGAAGGAGTAGAGAGGTTTGTAGATGAGACCTATAGGGACATTATAGGGTGCTCCCATCTTAGTTGTGTCTGTGCTGCTGAAGAGGACGTGGATTTCAGAAAAAGAGGGCAGACCTGCTCAGAAGCATGGATCCAGTCTTTTAGACAAGACGCATTCTCCAGGTGATGCCACTGCATCTTCTACTGAGAAGGCTCCTGCAGCAGAGCTGATCCAAAAAGTTAAGGAAAAGCGGACTGAAACAGCTGGAGATTCTGCTAGCAGCTGCAGTTAACTGGATTTGTGGTGTGGGATGTTAGAGCAGGGGTACTCTTGAGGCTGAACTCAGGTTGCCAAGCAGGACACTGAAATTCACAATTTCAGTGACACCACTTTCTAAAACTTGCCAGCTCTGTGTATGGGACTCCGCAGACCGGCAGAGATGGGCAGCCCGAATATGCAGACAAGGTGATGATGTGAAAAGGACGGCTTGGATGTGATGGGAACTGATCAGCTTTTTGGATCTGACGGCATCTGCCTAGGAGGAATGCTGCACCTCACAACAGAGTCATGCTGTGGGCACTAAACATGAAAAAGAACATCAAGTACTCGAGGACAAATGCAGAGGACAAATCCAAAAGAGCATTGCTTCTTGGAATTCAGAGGAGTCTTGCAGGAAACAATAATTTATTGTGCCCAAAACATTCTTTCTCTGCCATATCCTAATGAGGTGTGGGCCCAGGCTGTGTGGGCAACTAAAATCTTCCATTCTTATGATTTCACAGCTTCCCTAACTTTATTTAGTATTTCTTGATTGCTGTCACTGTCCTGCTCAGGGGGTTGGTAACAGTGCTAAGACTGCATTTTTACTATTACACTCTGGCTTTTCCAGCCACGGAGATTCAACGATACTTTGCTGCCGTAATCTCATCTTGATAAACGTGTACGGAGCCACTTCTCTGCCCATGCATCTTCATTGTTCCTGGAAGGTTCATACTGATGGTGCTCTTTCCCATAGGTTGTCCTCCTTTGGGCAGGTGTCTGGGATGCCTGTTATGTTGAGGGTGGTTGTTTGATGCCAAGTGTAACTTGGTTTGTTTTTCAAGCTTCTACAATTAATACGGAAGCACTTCTAGGTTCTGCCTTGCTCTGCTGCTCAGCATTGGCAACACAACCAACCGGTATTGTAGGCACTCTCACCTGCTGTGTCTGCAGAGGCTGACTTACCTTGGTAGGGATACCTGAACCCATCAAAGCAAAATCATTACTTGCATGAAGAAAAACACAGATGGACGTTTTCAGACAGTGCAATGAACTTGGTTTCCCACTTTCTCCATTGAAATTAGACATTGAAGACATTAGACATTGGGCAGACATTGAAGTCCCTATATTGTTTTGGAAATACTATCTTCTTTTTGTGAGTAATTTGCTTTGTCAGTTTTATGACCTGTTCATTATCTTTCTGAGACTGAACAGGCAGTGGAATTGCATATTTGAGTATATTTAATTATATTAAAATTTGAAAAAAACGAAGTATTTAGACTGAAAAATAAAGTTTGGTACTCTTCAGTAGGTGTTTTACAAATGGATTCTCTATAGTTTGTTTTACACTGTAACTTCTGCTTCCTAGCATCAGAATACATCTGAATGCTCTGTGTACATCTGCATTTGTCGTTAAACTTGAGTAGAAAGAGGCCTATAAATATTGGCTTATAATTACTGGGAAAATTAAAATAATATTTTATTAATCTCTAATGGAATATTTTATTAATCTATTACACCTATTGATTTTTAAATACGTAGATATAATGTCTATGGATTTTTTAAAGCAAGTGGTGCCATTACAATTTAAGCCGAGTAGGCATAAACGCTGGGTAGCTTCAGGAGAGGGGGGGAGAGTGATTTGAGGTGCTTTACCTCCCACTGACGTATCTGCCAACACCACCTTCACCAAGCAGTGCGCTTTCACAGGAGCTCATCTACTAGTGAGACAGAGGACACACTACATCAGAAAAACAGCTTTTTTCTCTGAAGATATGTATTGTGTTCTGTCTCTGATACTTCTGCTCTGTGTGAGCTCTCGTTTTTTCTCTTAAATGTCAAGCTAATGTTTTAAATTGTTTTAAAGATGAATACTTCTATCAAAATAAATGGCAGGAAAAAAAGGTCTGATTCATTATTTGAGAAGATGGTGGAGAATTAATAAGATTTTTTTTGGTCAGATAAATGAGGAAAGAGTCAGATATTGAGTCCAGAACACCACTTAACACATGTAAATCTGCAATAACACTGGAAGCTGTGCTAGGATTATTTTGGGCTTGTAAATTTAGAGGCAAATTAATGAGCTGAACTCAGGTGTGCTTTTGTAGGCAATGAGTGATTTTACAGGATCGCTTTTAATTCTTTTAGTAATCCTTTGTTCTGGCTGCTGAAGTTGCATTTCTCTTGTGAGACTTGGGTGAGTCACACAGCCTGCAGGTGTGTCGCGGCCAGGGTGGCTGAGAGCAAACATTAATATCTAAATACGGATTAAGGAGTTAAACGTTTAAACAAATAAGCTAAGAATTTTCTTGACGGAGAAAGTGCGGTATGCCAAACAGAGTATAGGTAGAAGGTGGCTATTGAAAAGTTAAATCTCGAGTCTTTCTTTGCAAGCTATTCAGGATATTTCTTCAGAGAAGGTCACTAAACTTACAGCTTTTTAGCTTTTTCCGTGTAGTGTGGTTCCTCTCAATCAAAAGTACAAAAAGTTTTATGAATGTTCTTATCTTGTTAATGGGGAGATAATGAAAATTAAGAGTTTAAAGGTATATGATCTATACTCTTTGTACCAAATATCCTCTAACATACGAGTTAAGCAGCTCAGAACCATAACTTCCACTCTGAGAAAAGCCATTGGATTGGGGCTGATGGTTAGCAGAATGGGATAGGCAAAAGAAAAACACAAGAAAATTGTTGAAAAACAGCTGCGAGAAAATTTATACAGATACGTGGCTGGTTTTTTTTTTTGGTGTTTGCACCGCTTCAGTACCTAATTTTTTAGATGTTGTAGAAGTTGGCCTGTATTGTGGTGTACACTTGGCATGCTGCTTTTCTTTCCAGTGCATATCGCTTTTTGTAGGTTGTGTGAGGTGTGTACCAGAGAAGCATGGGCGTAGGCTCTGGTATTCCAGTGTTTCCACAGTACCTTAAAGACATTGAATTGAAAACAATGCATTAAAGACTTTTTGAAATAAAGCCATTGTGTGCTTGCTACCCAGAAGCTATTATCAGCTGAATGCTTTAAGCATGTATTGAATTGAACCCAGAAGTATGAACAGGGACATTGATGAGATCACCTATTGTGTAATCTATCAGTTTCAGGCAAAATCCCATTCTCAATCCTGTTTGGAGAAAAGAACTGTTCAGTGACAATTTCTGATGAAGTGCAAGTCTTGCAAATTTCCTACTTACCCACAGGTACAAACTGGAATATTCCTTAAATTCTGCCTTTGATGCCAATATCTGGATGAGCCAAAACCTTGCAATTTCATCCGAAAGGCTTGTAGGCTTAAAGATGAAGAGACCTGTATGCTTCATAGTGCGGAAGAGTAATGGCAGTACAGACCATCCAGAATACCTAAGAGTCTTTTCCCGGTGATGAAGTCATTGTTTGTTTTAATTTGAAGTATTGTAAAGGACAGAAGACAGAAGTTTTAGGGATTGATTAATATCTTTTGTCTTCATTTATTTTCAAGAGAGTCCATATTTATAATTTAAATGCAACAGAGAGAAAATCCTAGCCAGAACATGTCCTCATAATAGAATCAGCTGTTTCTGTCAGTCCATTACAGAGCCCACTAATCACCCATCAGAACTAAAAGTCATTAGGCACAGTCTGCAGTTTCTCAAATCTGTGCTTTGGGAGCGCGTGTCTGTATTTTACCAGTCCTGTAATTGGGGATGAATTTTCCTTTGCTCTGAAACAGATCTCTTGGCACTGAGTAGGTCTGAAATATCCAACTGTAATAAATGTAAAGTTGTTCAGAAACAAATTTATGAAAGATCACATGGGTTTTCATACAAAAAATCACTGAGATCCAAAAACCTGAATTAACGTGACATTGGCACAATTTGTGATATTCCTGAAGGACAGGCCTGGATGTGGTCATTTAAAAATACACTGAGGGAAGAGGTCAGCCAGAGCCTATGATTCCCAGCTCTGCTGGCTTTCATTTTGAAAGCAGTAGCTGTTGCTTTCCCAAGATGTGTTTTGCCCCCTCTAAGCCTGAGGATTGTCTTGCCTACACCAGTACAAACCTTTCACCACGCTCAGTTTGATCCGTGAATTAATCTTGGGTTTGGCCTAGCTCTACTTTGCAGGTTTGCATTTTATCTTTCACCTTCAGAGTCTTGTCACATATGAACATGACAGGGAGTGTTGTTCCCTTGAAATTAAGGTAGCTTGTCATTTAAAATTAGGATAAGGTTGGTGGTTGTTACAGTTATTTACCTGATCAAAATTAAGAGGAGTATTTAATTGCCAATAAAAAAAATCTTTATGGTAATTTTTGTTCTGAAGCAAATAAAACATCTGTTTAAAAGTATGTGTGAAAGCAGATAGGAGAGCCTGTTTCACTTTAATGAGTGTTTTTCACTGAAAATATTGATTTCCAGAATGAATTGTAAGAAGGTCGTTGTGGCAATGCTTTGTGTTGTTAACTCTGAAGTTAGTCACGCTAAGCATACAACCACCTCATATTTCCAGGGGGTTAATCTCTTCCCATATACATAATCCAAATACAAAACTTCTGTGGCTATTTGTTTTGCTGTAAATATTATCTGGGAATGAAGCAATAGAGCCCTTTCTTTCATCGCTCCTGTGAAGGATTTACGTTTCAGGTTGGCTGCAATTTGAAGCCCAGTGGACATGAGCAGTATTGTGCCTTTCACTAAGGAGGGCAAAAAGAGAAGTTAGACTTCTTTTGGCTTCTTAAAGACATAAATACTTGCAGGCACCTGCCTATTCCAAATTTTCCTATGGTGCCCAGTACATGGGTTTCTTCATAAAGCTGGTGATTGTCTGTAACCGGTCCTTTGCAAAAAACATCAAAAGTCCTTTTGCCTGTCTCTCCTTCCCAGCTTCTGTTGAGAAGCAGTGATTCGAGAGGGGTAAGCTGAAGTGCCTCGTGCAGACTAGCTAAGCAATGAAAAATTACATCTGCTTGTTCTGTAAATAATGTCCATTCAGAGCAGATGTAATTAACTACTAAACTTAATGGATGCCTCGTGAGGTTACAGATGCTATCAGTCATACACTGGATGAAGGCAAGGGAGCTTTATATGCTTGGAATTCCTTTTAGGGCTAATTGCTAAATATCTTTAAAATTGATTGCTTATGCTTCCAATTTCTGAGAGTGTTTTCATATGATCTATATGGAACAGACTTGGTGCAGCTTTAGGGCAGGATGGGAGACGCCTCCATTGTTGAGGCTTTTTGGGGAATGGAGAAGTTTCTCTTCCCTAGGACTTTTTCCTAGAGGTTTACCATTAAGAAACTTGCTCTTATTTCAAGGGCTGCTAAGCTGGGATCCAATACAGATTTCATTTTTGTCTAAATTAGTTGAGAAATATGCTGTTGTAAAGATAAATTCCTGGTGATGTGTCAGAAGTCTTAGCTTAACTTGACAAAGGAAATGGAGACGTGCAGAACGCCTCTCAAGAAAAAAGAACTAACTTCATTTCTGCCTGTCTGCTTCCCAAATACTCTGACTGGGGAGTCAGCGAGAAACCCGACAGAATAAACAGGGCTCATGACTGTTATGAGATGCCTGATGATAACGTTGGTATGGAGCTGACAATGTGCCTTTTCTTTCCAGCTACTGTCAGAGATTCTCTCAACCTCCGTATTTCAATATAATTTTCTTTGTAACCTTTGGTCTTTGTTCACAGCACGTATTATTACCAGTGCACTGAATTGATATGAGCTGGTGAGCAGGTCCGGTTTTCAGATGAGATGCCCATTGTTTTATACAACTTTTATGGAGGGTAAACCTTCAACTCACCAAAATTATGCTGGGCTTGAGTATACTGAGTTGTAAAATCAACAAAAGATGCTTAAAGATTTTAAGTAAAGTTAGTGGTCAGTAGCCTTGATGTCAGCTGTTGGTTCTTTTAGAAGCAACCTTTTAAGGAGTAGATGTGTGTATAGTAGAAATGACAATTGACTTAATCATGGATTAATATTAGTATGAGCCAACAAGGGAGAGAATAAAAGTGGATTTGTTTATTTGTAATGCTCCTGGCATTTTTAGCAGCTGTGGCTGTTTCCTTGTGATCATTGCATGCCCAGTCTTGAAGGAATTTTTGGTGCAAGTCAAGACAGAGTAATTTAAAGAGCAGTTTCTAACAATAGCGTTACAAATGCAGTCCTGTATGCCTCTGAGATGTCACTCTTCTTTTCTGCATTTTCCAAAATTTTGTAGAGTATGACCTTTTGACTTAAATTTCTGGAACTGGTGCAGTCTGGCAAATAGAAAGAGGGTTTTGAACAGTTGCTCCCCTTGTTTTGGACGTCTGTTCAGTGCTGGGCAGCCTGTTCCACACACCGGGTAGATCAGTAATCTGCTCCGTGGCCTTGGAAAAGTAGAATTAAGTAATGAGGAAGATTAATGAGCTGTCGGAGCTGTGTGCTTTATTCCCTCTCAATATTGCCTCTCCCTTAGGCTAATTTGTACAAAAATAAAATGTATATAACAAACCATTTGTGAAATACCTTATTTCTCAGGTTTTAAAGTATAACCTGCCTTTTATTTACATGGGACTACCTCGTGTCTCACCTTTTCTGTAGTTCATCCGTACATTTTGGGTGGCTTGTTTATTTCAAGGATTAAGTTACCATCTTGGTTTTCCGAAGCTATTGTTGTTGAGATTTATATATTGACTGTTGTGACAGCAAACACGCCTTCTACTCTGCTGTTATTCTATGCTTCTGCATCATCTACAATTCTTTGGGCTACAAAATATACATCTTTAAATTTACTTTTTGATGCAAATGAAGTTACTCTTAAAAACAACATCTTTTATATGCTACATATTATTTTAAAGTAACTTTGACAAAAGTAGTTGAAGAGAGCTGCTGTTATAGTGGCTTTTTGTTGGTGTTTTTGTTTTAGCCTTGAGGAAAACAATGAAGTTGATAGTAAATTAGTTTGCTGACATTTTAGGGCTGAACGGCTGAGTTACTGTACCCGCTCTTAATTTGACCAGGGTTCTCAGGTGTCTTTGATTTTCAGAAACCATTCACTGTTTAACCTCAGCTAAAAAGCTTGGGATCAAATATGAAACTGCCTATTTTCTTTAGAGTGGGAAGAAAGGCTGCTGCTTTATTGATAGCATGAAATTAGACTGACCCCGTGCTCTTCGTCCCAAATAAGAGATAGGAATGAATCCTGCGGAGGAAATGAGACTTGGAGAATTGCAAGTCATTCATTGTTCTGCTTAGCGAGTGATGTGTACCACCCTGTCCTTGGCTGAAAATGCCTACTCTGCACATTATCAGGAGCTCAGCTGTGGCAGCTGCCCTGTTCCTGGGGCTGGGCAGCTCACCCACTTGGGAATGTGGTTTGCATGCATCATTTTTATTGTCATCTGCCTATCCAGGCCATGATGTGTGGTTTCAGACGCATTTGTTGCCATGAGTGGGTTCAGTCAGGCCTGTGTTGTACTGTGCAATGTTATATTTTGGGCTTCAAAACATGATGTAATGTACATAAGATGGAGTAGACACTCCAGCTCACTTAAAAAATAACTATTTATATACATATACACACACCCGCACAGGGGAGGAGGGGAGACACTGAAAATATTCTGAGAAAAGTGTGAATTCTTGTCTATTTTGAGATGTATTCTGTAATTATTCTAGGTCAAGTAACCAATAGTCTTAATCTTATGAAAAGCCCTGAGGTTAAGTGATCTGAAAGGTTAGTGGGCAACTTTTGGAGCCATATATTCTCGAGAGGTTAATGCACAGATGTGACCTGGACCCTTAGCTTTACCTACAAAGGAAGAACTTTGTGTTACCCAGGCAGGGGGGCTCATGGGGACGACGAAATAATTTACTGTATTTGAGAATTTTGCTTAATGTTTAAAGGGGCTTTTATCTTTATTTTCCTCTGCACTAAGTATAATTTGAAATAAACCCAATGGCTTTTTTTGCTGCCTAGCAAGGGAGTTCTACCTGAAGAGAGGAAAAGGCCAGAAGATGCCACAAACATTAAATGCATCATTGGCTGATTCTTGACCCATTGGTCTGATGACTGATATAAAGTGTTTATTTAGAGAAATGGGGTGTCATCTGTCAGCCACACAGCTGTGTGTGTTTTTTTCCCCCCACAGTTGTTTTTATGTGTTAATGTGCTTTGTAAATGATATTTCTACTGACAGATAACTTCTGTTGAGGTAGGGAACTAATCCAAAGAATATGTTTTGTTTCCTTTGAATTTGTAGGGTATTTTAAAATAGCCCTGGGTGAACAGGTATACCAGTAACTGTTCTAGTGCCGTGCACATTGTCCTGAAGGATCTGGCATCTGTGGCCATGAAGGTGAGATTTCTTAGGAAAGGGCCATTCCAGGAGGTTTGACTAGTACTGGGAATATGGGAAGATGTGTACCACCAGCTTGGCAGTTCAGGATTTGTGCAGTTCCATGTATAAATTCTGTACTGGGTTGAAAAGAATCTGGGAATTAAATTCAGTGCCCTCCCTATATTTTGAATGATAGTAGAAAGTGTTTGGGTATTCATTTTCTGTATTTTAAATATCTGTAGTTAAGCAGATGATTTAACAACATGTTTCTGAATTTAGTTTCTAAAAAGACAATATATGATAGAAAATAATATCTGCAGTGTATTTCATAGGTTGATCTGATGTTCAATACAGATATGGTTTTAGTGTTACTGTTTGAAATTCTTTGCTGATGAGTTTGGCAAACAATTTTAGATGTAATCATTACATGAGAGAGAAACCGAGAAATACTGGTTTCAATAACCATTTACAATGATATGGTAAAAGGAAGGAAATTATTTTTCTTGACAGATTCTGATAGGAGAAAGAGAAGCTTAGCGTGGGGTGGTTTATTTTTAATCACCATGAAAAATTCTTTCCTGTTAATCTGATGGATGGATTACAGTTTGTCCTTGCCTGGCCAGGTTGTATTTTCCATCAGAACTGGAGATTCTAACCCTCATTATATCATTTCTGTAATGCAAATGGTTATGTATAGAAAGAGATTTAATTAATCCCCTGCTGGTTGGTAGATACCCTAAAGCAAACATAGTCAGCAAAGGAAAAAAAAAATTAAAACATGAGTGCATGGTACTAGGTCAATGAGTGTCAGTGGAATTTCATCATCTGTGAAATATTAACTTATTAACTGAAATGTATTTACTGTTATAGCTGTAAAAATATTTGCCTATTGTCCCAACTGGTATGATAGTGAGCTACCAGGCAAGAAAGCCAAGGTCAAAGGGAATCTCAGGAATCATGCTGTCTGCTCTGGCAAAAATACGGAACATCCTGAAGGTAGCGGTGGGCCTCGCTGTAATTTGAAAGGACTACATTTAAGCTGCCATCAGTGCAGGCTCCAGCATCCAACTTTGCCTGTGGGTCTGTGCCATATGTGCAGTTACATATTCAAGGACAAATTACAAGATTGAGAGAAAGTGACAATTTTGAGTGATGGGCTCCTGTTTTCTTCACGCTTTTATAACATATCTGTTTAAAAGATACGGGTTGTCTCGTAGGTCAATGAACAAATAGATTTCCAGACTTTAGTTCCATTTACATGGTGCATATAAATGTATGCAAAAAGCCAGCACTCGTTCTGTTCTGTGAAACAATTTTGTTTTAAAACAGTTTCTGTATACAAGAGGTCACTATAGAATACATTTTCGGATATATACACTAAACTATATATTATGTAAACAAAAAAACCCTCTTAAAATGGCGAATATATTTTCTGTTTTAGCTTCAGGCTTGCTGCCTGAAAAATAACAGTGCCAATGAGGATCTAGTTTTATTGTGAAACCTGAACTGCAGTGTGTTACAGCCTCTAACAGGTTTTATATCTACATTATTTGAGATGGTAAGATAGGAGGAAACAAATATAAGGAACTCTTTTGAAGGAGGGTATCAGACCCAGCTTCTGATAATTCTGTGATGCCTTATTTCTTTCCCAAGATTCATTTTTAACTAGGTGTTGGAAAATCTTCTGCTTCTTTTGTCATGTAGAGATCAGGTTGCATGTTTAATAACTGTGCCTTGAAATACGGAACTGATGCAAAGATTAACTCAGAACAGCCTGTTGTTGTCGTTTGGGCACTGCAAGATTTAATATGCTTCTTATTTTTTAGTGACGTAGGATCTGTGAAAGTGGTTATTTGTTCCCACTTCCAAAACTTCCTTGCGAATAAAGTGGAACAATGTTTTAAAATATTCCTATGCTATATATCACTGTGTGTAAGTCAAATATAAGAAGCGAGGCTCTACTTAGAGGGTTATTTTGTTAACCTACAGGGCAGGTGGCAAAGAGGCAGGCTGGAGTAATATTGGTGATGTGCACAGGGGCAGGCAGATGAAGTGCTGAGGGAAGCGGGTGTGCTGGTGGAAAAGGCCAGCCGAAATCCCCAGTGTTCATGTGTTGTTCTCACTGGAAGGGTGCTCCAGTATGGAAATGCCTTTAGGATTAAATAGCATGTTTACTTAAGGGGTTACATCTGCGCCTTGTAAATAGTTTTTTGGACCAAGCGATCACAGCTCAGCTCTCTTTTATCTTACGTCTTTAAATAGGATTTATTTTTAAAGGATGTAGGGACATGTAATGCCAGACTCCTCTGTGGAGTGGGTGGAAGCCAGTCAAATCACACCTCCTCCCTCATCATTTAGTATCTAAAACAGTTAGTCTGTATTATAAAACTGCTTCTGAGCAGAATTTTGCTTTTATAGGGTAGTTGTGAAATGCGGTTGGACTTTTCTCTTATATTTTGCGTAATTATTTAATCAGCGTTTTTGTAGAGCTACTTCACATATTTGCAATTACCCCATCATTTTTAGATTTCAACTCTCAATTGGTCCTGTTGCACGCATTAAACTGTTAAGCCATCTCAAGATCCAGCTGAGTCTCCCCCATGTGAACACATCCTCATCCCTGGTATGCATTTTCCTTGTCCGCTCCTTCCTTGGAGATCTGTGATGCCCTCCTGAGAGGCAGCAGCCCCTAGGAAGCGTCCTGAACCAGGGCATCAGTTCTGACTGTGGTCTGCTCCCTCCTTGTTGCCACCTCCAGGCATTGCCTGTCATCTTTGCTGAGAGGTGACTTTTGTAGACACCAACTCACTGGTGATTAAGGAGGAGCAAAGCTGATAATTCTGGTGCTCACTATCATGCAATTTCCAGCTCTGATGCTTTGGCCTCAGTTCCACCATTTCACGATTTAATTCAGAGGATTATAAGCGGTGTTGCTACCAGATCTGCTTTGGAGAAGCAAAAGGAGGTGAAGATCTGGGAGGGTGCGGGCTTGGTGCTTCTCCAGAGGGAAGGGAAAGTGCTGGGGCAGTGGGCACAGCTTGGTGCACGGCTGGCAGGGCTTTTGAAGGGGATTTTAAGACTAATGTGAGATGAGGCATAGTGGAACAACAGGTATAAAAATTGATTGCTTTGATTGTGCTGTTTGTTGTCTAGAGCACAGAGGTATTAAATTTGAACTACTGCCTATTGATCCCACAGCTGCACTGTATTTGTCAAGGTGGGGGTATGGAGTGAAAACGATTGCTACATGGATAGAATAATAGTTCACTCGCATTGAGATGTCATCTGGTGGTACTTTTTCTTCTTTATTTGGAAACTCAGTTGATCACAGATTTCAAAAAGATGATTTCATGACCATAGCCCAAATCCTTCTTTTAACCTTGTGTATATTTATTCCAGAAACAGCTATAATAGAGGGAGTATTAAAGCTTTTATCATGCGAGTAAAACAAATGTGCAGTAGAGGAAAGAAAAGGCTCGTCCACTCCTATTACTGGATGAGGATTCCTGTGGTATTTTGTCTGTATGTCAGAGTCCCAATTACTGGAGCCTCGCTGCTACAAAGGAGTGTTATCTCTTTCAGCCCTCATGACCAGAGCACAGCTTGTAAACATGAACCTAAAGGCTCAAAAATTAGAAGGCAGATACAGAGACTTAAAGGTCGTTGTTTTCCTTTTTCAGCCAGTACCGTGAAATTTCAGAGCTGAGTGCATCCAGCTGGAGAATTTCTGGGGCAGGTTGTTTGGGAAGAAATGGAAGCACAGTGTTTGGCTCCAAGAGGCACACCCTGCTAGGCACCTTTGTTCTGCTAGGTCTTCTTTAAAGGGGATAAATGAAAAACATCTGCCCACATGGTGCAGGAGAGATAATACATATATATGCATGTCTAGTGTACATAAACATAGCACAGTGTAAGGCACAGAATAATGATATGGATTTCTCCATTTGCAGTGGCAGGGAGCAGTCATCGCCATGTAGACTTCACAGTTGGAAACTTCAATTCTTTCGAACAAATGAGAGTGGAAGCAGTACCTTTCAGAATATAAAACATACAACCTGTTATCGATGCTAATGATTTATTATCTTACATACTTGAAATGTTTTGATTAGATCTTGACAAGTTTGTCTGATGACAGGAATTTATTTCTTGATGCTGTAAGCTGTCAGGCTTGTGATAATTCACACATGAAATTTGCTCGGTGCTGTTAAGCTGCAACGAAATCTCCAACTTTAGAGAACTCAGACTGGAAAATAAGAGGAGCAGGTTTTTGGACTTCTTTTTTTTTTTTAGTTCTAGTAGCTGCGAATTTTTGGTACCTTTGAAAAACTTGAACTGGTGTCCTGTATATGACTTAGCAAAGCAGTACTGATGGTTTGTCAGTAGCCTTATTAATCATTTAAATCTACGTCAACGCCGTATCTAAACATGGAGAAGTGGTTACCAGATTATATGGATTTTTTTTTTCCACTGACTGTCTTCAATATTCAGTGGAAAAAAATTATTATTATTATTTTTTTTTTCTTTTGGGGGAAGAAAAATACATCACTTAGGTCAGCACCCTGGAAGCCAGGAACTGAACTTGGCCCCGTACTTGTCATTTTGGTGCGAAAAGCCGAAATTCAGCAGCCCCAGAACCTGCCTTGGGCCGCTTCTAAGGCCTCATTCAGGCGTCCTGCCCCCTGCCCACCGCTGGCACGGCACAGGCACAGCCTGCACTGGCTTTCCGAGGGGACTGACAAGGAAAGGGACCGATTTTCTCCTCGCCCCGGGTTTGGCTGAGGGAGGGCTCCGGGACCCCGCCGCGCTCCCGCTGCCCCCTGCCGCCCGCGGCCGCCTGCTGCCACCTGGTGGCGCCGGGCCGCGGGCTGCTGCGGGCTGCGGGCTGCTGGCTGCCAGGGCTTGCAGCCGGGTTGCTGCTGGCTTACACAGAATCACAGCAAAGTGAAACCCTTGCCTTGAAAGCCCAAGGCTTCTCTCGATCCTGCTGCTTGGGTGCAAACCGCTGTTTTCTCAAGGCCTTGTCCATTCGCTGATATGTAGGTGGGTAATACGTACTAGCACGTAAAATTAACTCTCCATTTTCTTTCTGTTTTCCAGAAGGAGCTCAGTCTACCTAGAAGAGGAAGCTTGTAAGTAGAGCTATTCTTTATTTGATGCTTCTTTGTTTTGAACACATATAGCGGTTCCTTTGTGGAAGTCATATAAACAGGCAGCTAACTCTCTTTCCTCTGACAGAATCAGTCATACACATGGCAACAGCTTGCATTTCTCAGAGATTAAACCCCTGCTCATTTCCTTAAGTATAGTAGGAAAGATAGGAGTAGTGTAAGCTTACTTGTAATTACCAGCTTCAGTTGACCCCCATATGGAAGTAGCTGTGGTGTTGAGTGTTGCTTGCACTGACATCCCTCAAGTGACTCCACGGCAGTCACTTACTATTTATGTGATGAGGACAACTTCGATCGCTGCTCTTCAAACAGTCCAAGTGGACAGAAATCCCCATATGTTTTCCTGGGTCAGGTGCTTGTGGAGCAGTCAGTGTAATCGAGATATTTTAATAAAGTAGCAAATGTTGGAAAAAGTAGGCTTTTAAAATTAAGTTTAAACAAATATATATATATATATTTCTGTTCTAGTACATGGTGCTTAAAAATTTTAGCGAATGTTTCAGTGATAGTAGGAGAACTACTGTTACTATACTTACAGATTTGTGGTGGAACAAATTGCATTATTGATTGCATTGTATAAAAGAGAAGGCATTTGAACTGGCTGCTGTTGCATTATGATTTAAAATTGCTTCCCAAAGCTTGTATACTAGACAAAGCTCACAAAAGCATATAACCTTTCTTCCTCAGGTTTCTGGTTTTAATGAGAAAAAACTTTCAATCTTTTAATGTGAGCTCTCTCCTTTGTATAAGAGGCAGCATTTGGAAAATGCTGTGTAGTGCCAGTAATTCAGTGCTGAACAATACAACGGATCAAAAGGGCTTTTTTTTTTTTCTTTTAAATGGGGTATGACCAAACCTTTTTACTTAGTTCACATGACAGTGGTGAAACACTCAGTGAGTTAGGTAAAGAACATGAAACACTGATAGCTTTTATTTATTTATTTATATATCAGCATGCCTTAAAGGCTGGTTTAGCTATATTTACTAGATTTGTAAGAATGGTGATGTTCAGGAGTTTAAGATTGTGAAGGTGCTTTGAAAAATTGCTGGAGTAGTGAGTTACCAACAGGGTTTTTGTTTGTTTATTTAATATAACTTAGATATTTTTATAACAAAAGTTTTGGAATTGAAATTGATGATGCCAGAGATTTTCCCTTCCCTCATTCAAGTTTGGAGGTGGGTATGACACTAAACTACACATACACTTACCTTTGAAATATTTGAGATGTAAATGAAATCCTTCAGATGTGTAACATTTTATTTAGTAGTAACTAAACTGAATGACTGAATGTTTTCTTTCTACACTGATTTAACACCTTTAGTTTTTATTACTATACTTTAGTTTTCTTCCACAAGTTAATGCCTTTTAAGCCATCATTATGTGAAGAAATTCAGCAACCTGTGTCGGGAAGATCCAGGCTATAAATTTTAAACAAGGCTGCAGCTACTAGTGAGACTAAAAGTCTAGGGAGAATTGAAATGTATTCGGTTAGTTGAACTTGTTATCTAGTTGATTATTTGTATTTTCTGGAATCATAGATTCTGTTGTCAATTCTACCAAATGATTTTTTTGTTTGTTTGAAAAGTATAACTATTTCAGAAGTCAGTAGTGCATTGTGGCTTATGCATATTTGTGTTGATGGTAAGCATATGGGCTCATTGAAGCAGGTCCTATGGAGTTGATTCAGATATTCCAGTATTAGAGTATTTAATTTAAAAAATAAAATCCACTGTTAGTCTTTGAATCAGGAATTGGAGAAAATTATATCAAAAAAGGCAATAATTATAGTGTATCTGTGTATATATAAATAAAATAAACATATTTATGAATTTATTCAGCCATTCTGTCAAAAAGGGTGGTCTAATAATGTGCTCTTAAAATACATACTGTCGGCATTTCTCAGTTCTTTTGGAGGCTTTTCTTCTGCTTGAATCAACTTAACAGTGAACATCATATGAAAAATAAATTCTGAAAACAAAATTTATTTTGAAAAGGTATTCTACTGTGGCTAATGATAGGGATATTTATGGATGTAGCTAGGTCCTGAGTCATTGACTGTCGTTCATTGACTTTGCTTCACTGACAGGAGGAGAAGCAGGAATTGACAGATGGATGAAGCCTCTGGCTTGGAGCCAGAAATCCTCAAGAGGTGCATCCATTTTCTGCAGAAACTCCAGCCTTTGTAGCAGTTCAGGACTAATTGTATTATATAGAAATATATAGGCACTCAGCATTTCTCTGTGCGCTAGTCAGGAGGCTGGGATACATTAACTACTGTAAAAAGATCACATCTGGGGAGGAAGTCATTATTTCCCAGCAAACCAGAAGTGGAAGGAAGACTTGATTATTCACAGAATCACAGAAGGGTTGATGTTGGAACCCTGGAACCTGGGTGGTCCAACCCCCTGCTCAAGCAGGGCGACTCAGAGCAGGCTGCTCAGGACCACGTCTGGGTAGCTTTTGAAGATCTCCAAGGACGGAGACTCCACAGCCTCTCTGGGCAACCCGTGCCAGTGCTCCCTCACCCACGCAGTGAAGAAGTGCTTCCTGATGTGTAGACAGAGCCTCCTGTGTTCCAGTTTGTTCCCTCTTGTCCTGGCACTGGGCACTAAGGACAAGAGCAGAAGAAAGAAGACTCTGTCTTCTTTGCCCCCTCCCTTCAGGTATTTATAGACATTAATAAGATCCCCCTGAGCCTCCTCCAGGCTGAGCAGTCCCATCTCGCTCAGCCTCTTGTCACAGGAGACATGCTTCAGTCTTTTTGTCCTCTTGGTGGCCCTGTGTTGGATTCTCTCCACTGCATGTTTGTCTCTCTCTTGTACTGGGGGCCTAGAACTGGATGCAGTACTCCAGGTGTGGCCTCACCAATGCTGAGCAGCGAGCTCTTCCTGACAACACTTCTTTTTCTTTATTTGACTTGTGGCTACATATTTATCTGGGTCTGTATTAGTTGACTCTGGTTTTGTGCAGGAATTGATTGTAGGCATGGACAGTGTTCCTACTCTTGCGTGCACAAAGGAAGAGAAGAGGAGTGAGATATCTCAGTATTTTGGCAGGAGAGAATGAGGAATTTTCCCACATAAAGAAGGTTATGTGTAAAAGCAGAACCAAATGAATGGTTGGATGGAGCTTGTGAAGTCTCTTGATTAGCAGTTCTTCTTCCATATGAGCAGAAGGGAACACAAACCCAACGTAAAAAGATGGTTTTGCCCTTGGAGGCGTTGCAGTCTGATCTTAAAATAATAACCACAGGGTGAGTAAGATGGGGGAACTGTGCGCAGGATGACATTAAGAGGAATGCCTGATTATCTAGATATCAATTTGTTGTCAGTATAACCTTCCACAGAAACACACAGACTTTAAGCACGTTTAAAACACTAAAAGAAATTATGCCCAACTGAGCTGTAGGCTGCAAAGAGGTTGAATAATGCAAGTATTAGAAGAGGAACAAGTAGTTGCATTCTGTCTCTGGTGTGGCTCAATAATCTGAGTTCAAAGTTTTCCTTTAATAAATTATGCATATAAATGTATTGGCTATGTTTTTCTGGTGCTTTGTTCACAAAAAATAATTACCATTTATGAATATTTTCTTTAGTATCAAACAGCGAATGCAAAGCGATAGACCCAAACTTTGATCTCCTTCCTATTAGCGGAAGCGGTTTAATTACTTGCAGCCATTACCCTGCTCTGTTTTTTGTTTTTTGTTTTATGTTTTTTTTTTTTGGTGCCACGGTGTGTACAGAGATGAGTTTTTGTACCGATGGATGCAGCTTTCAGATGGTTTTGATGTGCACCTGCACGTGAAGTGCACTAGAGACATTCCAGACTTGAAAGACAAAGGTGAGGACCGCGCAGCAAGACGAGGCTGATGATGAAGTGCTCGTGCTCGTGTGCGTAACAGCAACGCCACTTCCAAGAAAGCAGGCTGTAAAGTGCAGATTTTCTTTGTGATTGCAGGATATACAACACAATAGTGCAGCTCACTATTTCTTCTGATTGCCTCCCAGCTAATCAGCAGTCACTAAATCTAGTTGGGGATGCATTTGAGCCATCTGGTCTCTTGTTCGCTATCCCATTTTTAATAAATCCACTTGTATATAACATGAACTTTATTGACCTGCTCAATAAAGGTTTCTTATGAACAGCATAGGTTTGTTTGAACTCCTCGTGTTCTCTTAGGTAGGTTTACTGGATTGGATTGCTGTGATCTTTGTCCTGGCCAAACATAACACTTTATAAAAAGAAAATATCGCTTTCCCAGTTTATATCTACATCAATAGTAATTTCCTCAGCAAAGTAAACTTGTGACACCGGTTTTAATTTCAGATGCAAGACTTTTTAATTTTTTTTTCCTGTCATCAAACATCTGTATTAAATACAGTTTTTCTTTTAAAGTGCGTGCCTGAGGGACAAAGAACTTGGTGACGTAAGAAGCATTAAAAATAACTATAATCTAGAACATATCCAGTGAAAATAGTTGTTTCACCAAAAAATCCCACGTTTCTGATGGTACCAAGTCTCTGTGGCTCTAGACATTTTGTAGTTTCATTAAACAACTCTTCATAATAATGTGTTAAATTTACCCAGCTTCTTGATGGTAAAATAACGCATAAACACCCCAAGGCATTGCTTTGGGAGGATGTGCTGAATACCACTTTATACCAGTTTCTTTTTAAACTATAATGCTTGGACCTTGGAAACAACACCAGATTTGATAGCAGGAAAAAAACCCACCCTGAGCTTTAATGCTGGTTTATGTCCTTTATCCTGCCGTGCTCAGGTGCCATGGGAATTTCCTCCCTATCTGCAGAGAAATGGAGTATATCATTCAGTTTCTGTTCATCTTGGAGGGTAAGCATTTCTGCTGGGGATCGATGGCATTTCCCTGCTAGGAGCAAGCACTGGGCTTCGAGTGAGGACAAGAAATGGGGAAAGAAATGGTTCTGGAAAGGAGTTATGCTACTTGTGCACACTGTACTGTCTTGGCTCCGGAAACAGAGTAAGAAATAATGCCTTCGCTGAGTGCTTTCTGCCTGTGATATCTTTATAGTTGAGGAGAGAGAGAGGTGCTATATTCCAACTGCTCCATCCTCTGAGCTGCGCTGGAGCAGCTCACAGGCAGTAGATCAAAAATAACCCGGTGCTCCTAAACTGATATGTGGGGCTGGCTCTGGAGGAGGAACGTGCCGAATTCCTCCTGCAGGACTCTGCAGGAACATTGCTGTTTGTACCTTAGGCTTTAAAAATAATTTGGAAGTGTTGTTTTTATAAATGAAGTGAATTAGTGAATATGGAGGATTTTAGTGTTCTGCGTATGTTATAATCTCAGAGATGAGTTTATGGAGGGTTTTTGCCAAGGATTTCAAAGCGAGAAAAGTTTTTTGTGCAGCTTTTGTTATCAAATTTCCACTCTTTAATCCAAATACTCATTTAATAAGTAAAATAAAATTATACACGAGAAACATCAAATTCGTGTTTGTACTTTTGACTGCTTGCTGCGCTTTCTTACCTTGGAGGCAGTGTGGGGGTGGCTCTGGTTGTTGAAGGAACAACCACCCAAGAAAGGAAAGTCACTCGGGCACCCTGGGGTTGACTTTTGAGACCGACAATTTGTTTCCCGGGTGGGACGTGGCTGTCGAGAGGTTGTGAGCTTGTGTGGGGCACTCCTGCTGCGATGTGAATCATGGGAGGGGCTGCAGATAAGGGCTGTCATCTGCAATCTGGCTTGATTGACGAGCGCTTCGGAGCAGCAGCGGGCTTCACATGCCTAAATCGGGTCTTTAAGAGAATTGCTGTATTTTGGAGAGCCTTTAAAGTGTTACGTATTTGGGAATTTTATTTGGAAAGTGAACTTTTGGACAAATAACAGTTTAGGAACACTTGGCATTACTTTATGGCGGTTTCCGTAATAGCGTGGTATTGATTTGGAGGTGATTGCAATTACCATTTGCAAACAAAACTGCAAGACTTGCATTGTACCAGGAACACTGTATCCCACGGAAGGCAATTCCCTGCCCCTGCCCTCCTCCAGCGCCTGGCCGCAGCGACTGCTGCTTCTGTGCTGCTCTCGTTTCAGTGCCAGAATCCATGAAATTTGCAGCTGAAACGTGGCCCGGTAGCTGCCTGAGGATGTTGTAAGAATAAAGTTGTGCGTGTTCTTAAGTGGATTGATTTCCGAAAAGGGCCGGTTCACGTGTTTGCTTGGCGGTCGAGAACAGCTGCTCCGTGTGCCGTGGATGACTCTGCAAGGGCTTTGGGTGGAAGCGGTGACTCTATTCCTATCGCAGTGTGAGGTTGCCAGCTGCTATGTGAGATTTCTGCCAGAATCCTTTCAAGTGTGCCATCGCTCCCGTTGGCTTTTACGCTTTCCTTTTGATTTGGTGCGAGCGACTGCTCCTGCTCCTTGAAGCCCAGGAAAAGTTTGCCTCTGATTTGCTGAGCGCTAAGCCCGAGCGTGGCAGGAGCACGCTGCTGTCTGCCTGGCAGGTCAGGTCGTTGGTTTGTCTCTCTGACTTTTCTGTGCCTTCGTTGCGTACTGGTGGGCTTCGTTTCCGTTCTCTGGATGCTATAAATAGACTTGTGGAAGATTTTTTTTTTTAATATATAAATAATGACGCTTTTGACACGAGCCGTGTGATTAATCTGGACCATTACCGAACTCCTAAGGTCTCTGTGACACTGGGGGTACGCGAAGAGCTTGGGATTGCACTGATTGTTCTCTGCTCTGTGTTGGAGTGATAAGAGTGGGCTCTCCTTTCTGGCTTTAAGCCTCTTATTCTGGGAAGGAACATAGTGTATCATCAGCACAATGATGAAACGGAGGAAACAGAGGCTTGGAGCCCCATCTCTGCGGATCCAGTAAGGACTGTTGTGAAAAATAAATTTCATTTAAACGTTTCAAATGCAAACTATGAAGAAAACAAGCTAGAATATTCTGTGCAAATAAACGTTGCTTTTATTTGTTAGAACTTTATCTGTCACGCTTATGTGGCTGTACACAAAATTTCATTTTGAGAACTTTAAACTTATTTCTGTGGAGCATTTACCATAAAGTATAGCCAAAAAAAGAGCAATATTTCTATGTTTTTAAATGGGGTACATTGTGGTTAAGTTTTATACCTAGCATTACTTTAGTTAAATTAAATGTTTGTAACTGTCTTTCTAGTTAGATCACTCTTTTAAATATAAAAAGTGCTTCTAATAATCTGCCAGAAAGCTGTCACAGGGCTCCACTCTAATGAAACCTTTGCTACCTTTGCCATCTTCTTAAAGTTTTCAAATGTGTTCTTAATTTAAATTTGAAGCAAAAAAAAATCTTTATTTACATTGCCACATATTCCTACAAATGAATTCCTTTTTAGTACTGCAGCCTTTGGAAATGCTTTGAAATCTGCTATAGAAAATTGCTATTTATGATGTTGGTAATGATGTTGATTATTATTTTTACTAGTTAAAATGAAGGAAGCTGTATATTTAATGCCATATGTAGAAGTAGGGGAAGTTAAATGAATCTGTCACACACTGAAGGGAGGAGCAGGGTAAGAGGCAGGCTTAACCTTTTGTGTCTGCAGACTGTAAAGCTCTGTTTAAGCAGAGGTTGCTAGTGGGGAGGATTTCCAATATGTAAAGGTTGCTTACTGATAAGAAGTATTTGGATTCAGAAGGAAATTAAAAGCAGGGAACATTAACAAACATGGTTGACTTCAGGACTTCCAATATAGCATGTCTGAATACCAAACAAAAGCTGAAGCACATCCCAGATTTACCTTTTGCTGGGAAAGCTTATGTTTAAGTACAACAAATAGAAACTTCTTTCATCGCTCAATCAAAATCAGTTATAGTTGTAAAAATATGGTGGCACTAGATTGTATTTTAAAACATAAACACGGTAAGCATAGCATGGGACTGCATTGTTAAGCATTGTCCAAATTTTAAAAAGGAAAAGGCTGAATGTGCAGTGATACCAGAGAGCATACATGTGGACAATACCCTATGCAGTTTGTGACTCCCTACATAGAGTGTAGGGATGTACACGGTACATTTAAGCATTGAGTTTTGAGGATTAGATCTAAGAACTTTGCATTTTCTGGTACTGATCATAGGTGAATCTAGATGTTAAATACTTAATATATTTCCTTTTGCAATTTCTGTAACGTTGCGTGGTTGGAACATAGTTATGTGCAAAGCCCAAAGGACTCCAACTGGAGATGATGTATTTGTGGGTCACATTGATTATTCTATTTGGATTCCCTGTGCTGAAAAAATAAGAGTGGTTATATCACCACTTAGGAAGCAAAATGTCACTTGTCAGGCAAACCAGGTAATAAGCTGTATAATTTTTCCAGAGGGATGGTTGTACTAAAACACTTGGTTTAATTTTTTTCAAATAACCCCTTGAAGGGTTGAGCTCATCAGTGGTGCAACACTGCCCTAAAACTTGGTGACAGCCTGAAGTTATGAACTTACAGCCGATATGTTCAGCTGATACAGATTCAACATAGAAGTATATTCAGTATGTGCTTATCTCTTATCTGAAAACTCAAAACCTGTTTTCTTGTCCCTGTATAAGAACCTGGGCAAAATGCCTTCATAGTGTATGTTTATTTCATGATACATTATTTTGGTTACCCATGATTTCTTTATAATACCAATATTTGTAAGTTAACTTTTACTTTATTTCTAGTGAAGGACATCTCATCGTGTATAGTTCAATACAGTAGGTGTAAAAACTTTTTTACATTTATATACAAGTCTGTTTGCAGCTTCTTGAAAAACAGCTACTTAGAGAAACTTTCTGTGCTCTCTGCTTGTAAGAATACTTGTTGGCTGCTAACTCTACAAAAGCAGGATAGTTTGCAGAGCTGAGCACAGAGCTGGAAATCAGTTTTCTCAGCTGTAATCCTAATGCTACCATGGGTGTGCTGTGGTTGGGTCACTTAACATCTTTGCGCCTCAGTTTCCCCACTGCTAAATTAGAATCAACCCATTTTGTAGTGCTGCTTTCTGGCTTAATTAGTTGTTTTCAGACATTCTCAGTGCTAAATGTTCTCCAGTTAAGGGTTCATGTTTTCACTAAGTATTTTTGTTGTTGCCGTAGCTGTGGTATGGAACCATGGCTCCCAAATTGCAATCTGTGAAGGCTGTGATACAAATGGCTCATGTCAGTCACTGGCGCCATTGGCAGCTTTGTTAATTTCTCCCAACTAAAAGTTTGACAATGCCGTGTGATCCAGAAAGCCTGGGAATCACTGTAAAAAAAAAAAAAAAAAAAAAAAAAGAGATTTGGATAATTCCAGTTCAGAAGATTTTTCATAGCGGGAAAATAATGTTGAATAGGTACTGTATTGACTGACAAATGTGTTGTGGTTTAGATGATAATTGAGTGACTTCTGTCCACTTAGTTTACTACATTTATCAAGAAGATATAAGTTGTGCTTTGAAAGCTGTTTTTCTTTGTATTTAAGTGATGAACAGAAGATGTGATATTGACCCTGATTTATTTTTTTTTCTACCGTGGTACCTTGTCAGAATCTCCTCTCCTTTGTTCTCCCACTGCCGAGGAAGTGATGTTCATCCGCACATGTTCTCTCCTACATCTGCTCCAGGTCTGCAGCACCTTAAATTCCCATTTAGTGCTGACTGTGCACTTGTTACTTCTCCTCTAGTATTTTACCTGAACTCACAAGCCCAGAGCAATCCGTCTAGTCCATGCTACAGCCATCCTTTTCAGTGGAGGTAAGGAGAGGTATCGACCAGGAATTTCTAACAGTTTGGTGTTGGTGTAACCGTTTATGAACTTAACAGCTTTCTAATTCAAGAGAATAATACGTAACAGAAGTGAGAGCCTAGTAATGTGTAATTTACCTCCAACCTTGTAGTGTTGGTTGATGTTGCTCGTTTGTACACATTTTTTAGTTCATTTGTAGTTGAAGACCCTGCAGAGGGAAGAATGGAGTCCTGTCTACCTGAGTGTGCATGCACATTCCCGGCTGAACCTTTTGCTGGCTTCTGTGTGCGTGTGCAACTTGTGTGGTGCCTCACAGGGATCGTTGATGTCAAGAAAACCAACTTTAAAGTGAAACAGCTTGGAGTCTGGTCCTTAAGAAGCCCTGCCTGGAATTGTGGGTCTGTGCTAACCTGCTGCACTCTGTTCTTTTCACTGTGAATCCTCGTTAGTTTCTTACTGAAGCTAACAGGCTGAGGGCTGTCTGCAACACAGGGTCCACAAAGGATAACGAGTAAGTTTAAGCTTGTTGGTACTGTGCTTAGATACGGGCTACAGGAGTTTGTAAACTGAAAAAAAGTCCAGGACAGCTCAGTTTGTACTAAGGTGTTTGAGAGCCTGGCTGGCATCCTTCATGTTCAGGAGTAGCTCTTGCTCTACTCTGTGCTGTTAAGGAACATGCAAGACCCCAGTGGAGACCTCTGGTTTATTCACTTGTGATACCTACTGAGATGGTCACAAAGCCTAGCACAAGGTACAGATCTTTGTGTGCGCAGTTATGAAACTTGAGCTAAATGGTACCTACTTAAAACTTGAGCCAGGGGACTGGTTTTGAAGTCGGCATACTGCAGTGTGGATGTAGCTGGTCAAATTTCAGTTACTCATCAAGTGGTAATGCAATCGCCCCTGATTGCAGGCTGTTATTTCAGAGGGAGGGTGCTCTTGCTGGCCAGCTCTAGTAGGAGGAACAAGAAAATGTGAAGTTTAGCTATTTTAGGCATCTCTCCCTCTAATGGAGAGTAATGTATATTGCATCTGTTGAGTGGAAATCAGGCTGTCAGCAAAGGATAGAGGCGTTGTGTGTGTCTGTACTTGGCTTCTTGTGCATTGCCACGGAGAGAGGTGGTCACCCAGCCTGCTGCTGCCTCCCCTGCAAGCTGGGCAGCAGGTGGTGAAAATTCTTGGTGTGCTGCTCACTTCAGCAGCACGTGCAGTGAGGGGAAGGGCAGCGACTAAAGAGCTGTCTCTTAACGTTTTAATGTCATTGCCACCAATATAATTTAAAAGGAATTTTTGTTATTTAAAAGCTGGTATTGGGTAATGTTCCTGTACAAGGGTTATTAAATGTGGTTTAATGCTGTTTAGCACTGGGGCTAATTAATGGTCTGGTAAGTAGTAATTAATTATCAGAATTAGATTACTGTTAAAGTAGGTTGAGAACAGCTCTTTTTGAGAGGGGATCTAATGATTATTGATTTTCCAAAGCCTTTTTGGTAGTTTTTTTTTTTTCTTTTCCTTTGAGACTGCTCCAGTCTTCAGACTTTAGACACGGGTCATTGAATAATTTTACCTTTAAGAACAATTCATGTAAAAGTCATAATATCGAGTTATGTTTCGCTGTTACTATGGACTCTTCTTGATGATGATATTTTTCACATATGGGGACCTTCCAGCCATCTGCTCTTTAAATGCTGAATGGTTGATGATTCACAGAGACGTGGTTCTCTGTAAGAGCTTATGTCTACTATAATAACTTTTTATTTTTGTCCTTGTTGCTTTCACCTGTGCAGCTCTTGATCCTGGTTTATGCTGCCTTTCTTTGTTGTAGCTGTGTTTACTTGGTTACAGTACCAGCGATAGCCATTCCTGCTTGCTTAGAGCAAAGGTTCAGCTTGGCAAGTTATTGCTGTCATTGATCTACACAGCTTAACACCCTCAGGTTAGCCAGGCCGTGGTTCATTTCCATCGCTGTGCAAATGATACTAGGAAATGATGGGAAATGTAACTAAAAGGTGTATGGCTTCAAGTTAGTTTTCTCATTTTTTACCATCAGTGTGTTGCATTTCAAATATCTGTACAGTTTTCCTCCTTCTTGCTTCTTTTGGATGGTGTCTTCAATATTTTTAAATGGACAAATGAACAGCTGTTTGTGCATCTGATATCAGGTGTGTTCTACAGCTAGTATACAAGTTCTGGCTTCTGAAAGAAATAATCTAGTTGAGAACAAAAATATTTTATACTAAGCTTTGCAAAATTGAAAACAATGTAAAACATTCTAAGAATAAAAGATGTGAGGTGGCACGATTACAACAAAAATAAATGGATAGCGGGTGAAAGAAGATTGCTATAGTTGATACAACCATGGGTTGGAATTCAAGTCGTGTATCTTTAGGAAGAAAAGAGAATGATGTCCAAAATTAAACTCAAGGAGTGGGTCTCATATTTGGGTTCTGGCTTGTGTTCTTCTGGGGGTAGCAAGGAAGTCAAATTACTGAAGAATATGAGGCCATGTTTCACAGCTGGTCCTCTTTATGAGCTGAGTAAATATGGGCGAGTCTTTGTACACCCATATTTGCCCTTTAATTTAATCAAAACATGGATTTACCGCAGTTCTTGATATTAAGTTGCTTAGAAGATGCCATGAATTAGTTGCTCCTAGAAGTGAGGGGCCTTGAGACTAAAGCAACATGAACTTTCCCCCTGTTTCACAGATTATTACACCCTGTAACTCCCTCAGCAAGAGATAAATTAGTTTCAATACTTCTAGAAATGGATTCATTTCTTGGTGGTAACAAGGGTGAAAGTGTTCAGGTCCCTTAGTTCTGGCCTCTTTGGTACTGCAGGTGAGGTGAAATCTCAGCAGAAATTTCCTTTATCCTAACCAATCTAGGGAAGAGTTGAGTTCAGTTGCATTATTTCAGGGACGTTTTCTTGTGCTATTTTGATTTTGTGAACTCATGCCAATAGTGGAACATATTGATATAGGGATATATGGTAGAGATGATATTTATAGGAATGTTTTCTCTCAGAGGTTCTAGCCTTGATAAAGTTTATTGACAATAGCTATTCATTTTTTATAGCTCTGCAGAATAGTTATAAAGATTTCTTTTCCAGCCTGTATGAAATCTGGTTATCAGATCCTAGCTGTCTTCAGTAAAACAAAATGGGAAACCTGATGTTGCTCCAGAATACTTTGAGCACAGTACATAATTACTCGATCAGTGTGTAATTACTATGTTATGAGTTCAAATAATTAGGATTTTATGGACATCTGTGATATAATTTAAGAATATACTAATTTACTTACTTAAGAACTTTATTCTTAGAAACATTTAATCAATAACTGTGGTAAGCAACAAGAATATATTATACGTAGTCTTTTAACAAATGTGCTGGGAGGATTGCCTGCCTTTATTTAAAGCCTTTCTCATATAAGCTCTTGCAGTGGATGAGGGGACACCTATATTTAGAGCTACAGCTTGTTCGGGTGTATGAGCGCAGTCCCAGCCAGTCTCTTCTATTGCTGTGACCAGATGGGCTTCCCAGGCGTCGCAGCGTGCCCAGCAGCTCAATTTCACCAGAGCGTGGGGATGGAGAAACCTGCCTTGGTTGAGTGGGGTCTCATGTGAGCCTGGTTCTTTCTCTCTTTTTACGTGCTGGAATTGCTAGTGTGTCTTGGTGAAGGTTGTGTAACTCCAGTCCTTTACTTCAAGGCTGGTGTAGAAATCCCTTCCATGGTATAAGGGTGTGTTCTTGGCGTTGTGTGCCTGCGCCTCTCCCTGCCTCCAGTACCTGTGTTCTGGGTTTTGACTGGGAATCTGGACCAGAGTTAATTTAATGGTATGCTGAATAACATTCGCTAATCAGCTTAAAATGCCACGTGTCTGGCTTAGCTAAAAAACTGATAATAAACATCTTAAGTACATAAACTTAATCTGTCACAGTTGTAACTCATACCCTCAGCAGAACCACCAAAACACTTGAATAAACCTGCCTTAATGAGATTGCCTAAAACTATGGTGGTTAAAATGTGTCAGTACTTCTGTTACCATAACCAGCACAGAGCTGATGGCTGTGTATAGAGTATGTAGATACCTGAATAAAGAAGCTGCTTGGATTATACAATAACAACACGAAAGAGCTTCAGCACCATAGTTCCCTTATTGCAAAATCTCATAGGAAAACAAAATTCATTTAATATTCACAGTGAAACTTTTGGTTTGAAGCATACATGTATTTTACAACAGCAGGGCAGCACCTGTAAACAGAAGTTCCGTATTTTTAGAGAAGGTGAAAAACATTTCAGAATTCAAACTTGAGGAGATTCTTTATATTCTTGTTTTGGGATATCTCCAAGTATGTCAAGACGTGGTGATAGTTTCCTTTCTCTGCTTAAACTTCCTCTTAGTTTAAAGTCACTTGATACAGCTTTTAAAAGTTTATTTTGGTTAGTATCGTATTTGACAGATGGCAGAGGATTAATGAAAAGGGCTATACTCAGATTGAATGACATTTGAAAATTGTTCTGTTTTTGTAGCAAGTGATACCTTCCTGCTTTAGTGCTTGATTTGGTACAGGTTCTCCTTTCTTAACTGTGCTAAATAATCGGTCAGCCTTTACCGCAATACAGCGTAATGACACTTTTGGAAGCAGTGGAGATAAGCAATTCACTTATAATGAATAACAGAACAACTTTGTGAATATGTCATTATGCATAATATGAAATGGTGAATTTTGAGTAGGGAATCTTTTGGCAACTGAATTGTAATCTACATCTCACTTTGAATGAATGAGCTTCCCAGAATTCATTTCTTTTTTAATGGAAATTTTTCTCTTTATTCCTTTTCTTCTGTATCAGTTGTTATTCTTGGGAATAGGAGATGGAGACAGAGGCTACAGCTAGGAGATGGAGACTACAGGGAAGAGACATATTGGTGATGCCTAGAGCTCACCTGGCTCAAATTTCTCATGCTGATTGGAAACTGTTTGCTTGCCACGTGGCTGGAAATATTCAGGCATGGTGGCCTGTGGTAGGGAGTTTTATGTGCAGAGTTCATTTGCCTTGCTTGTAGCTCCGTGGCCTTCTTACACCAATGTGCAGGTGAGGACTGAACTGTGAAACTGGCAATTTCAGTGAGTTGTATTGTGTTGTATGGCATTGTCTGTAACATTGGCTGCATCTTGGTAAAGTAGTAGGACCCGAGACATAGCCTCCGATCGCTCCAGTGAAATATTCTGATTTTCTGGCATCTCCCTTAACTCTCTCTTCTTGTGCCCTGAGGGTTGCCCCTCTGTGTTGGTGGTATCAGTGGAGGAGGTGCGTGGCTTCGCTTACAGCAGTCAGGAGAAGCATCGCTGATCTTTTTCGCAGTCTGGCTGTATAATTTTTTTCATGTTGAGACATTATGTAAATGCTAAAATCCCCACATCCTGCTTGGGTTTGCAGCAGTGGAAGAGTTAAACACTGGGGTTTGGAGCATGAGGTGTGAATTCTTGTCCAGTTCCAGGCTCACTGTGCAGGCTGCCCTCCGTAACCACTTGTAAAGCATAACCTGGTGGTTTGACCTGGCGAGTCAGAGGCTCCCAGAGGGGAGTACATACCTCTGACTTGAGAAGTTGGAGTGCTTTAATGTTTGCTAGCCTTTTCACCTATAAACCGGGTGATTCATAACTTTTTTTCTATGTAAGTGTGTTTGAAGGCTCTGATCTGCTCACATGCCGGCATATGAGTCGACTTGTTTACTGCCCCTGAAGTATCCAAAGAGTTTGACGTGGCTGGGAGCAAGGTAGCAACTTCTAGGGAGAAACTACAAGCTCAGAAAGTTCTTAAAATGCTGTAGTAAAAACTGAGGTTTTACTTTTTCTGTTTTTATCCTCAAATGACAGTTATTTCCTCAAAGAAATTGTAGTGTGCTCAGTCTGTGCAAGATCCTTCCTTCCGTATAGCCTCTTCCTTTTGATCTTGAATGCAGATACAGAAACAGCACGGACACGGAAAGACTCATGGCAAGGGAATCATTCTGAGAAAGGCAAATATATTCTTAACTGGCAGTCATACGTTTATTACTGTCGAAGTCTCTGTAGACAATTCCATGCATCTTCCACAACTTGGTTTTTAATTGCACTGTGAGGCAACCAGGTTCTCCTTTGTTTTGACTTGGAAATCTGTGAACGTGCAAACAGACCTGCTTACATCCCATACCAAAGAGCTAACAGTAGACAAGTACTAATAGCAAGTACCCGGTGTCAATTTAACAGACAAGCTAGAGAGAAACAGAGATTATATGACACAGCTGCTTGCATTTGCATGGGATTATTCCTGCCCATGACCAGGAGATTCCTCTTGGATTTGTTTTCAAAAATTGCCATTTGAAGCCATGAGTTGCAATTTCTGATTTAGATAGATGAGCCATTTAGCAGATCAATACTAACCTGAAGGCTTACAGAAAGTTTTTCCTTTTTTATATTCTAAAACGTTTCAAGGAGATATTGCATCAGTTTTTGAAATTGTATTGCATTTCAGCTGTGTCTAGCCACCCTCATCTACATCGAACTTCTGTGTCAAGGTTAAGCTCTTGTTGGAATACCATGCCAGAAGGTCTGCAATACAGCTTCACCATCTACAATATATCCTTTCATACTCTGTTTTCTACAGGCTATACCTATGTCTTCCTTTTTTCAACATCTCTTTTCTTTTTGTTATTTTTTCATCTAAAATGCACTCGTTCTCATCCTCCAAGCTCTCTCTTACTCTCATTTTTCTACTAAAATTTTGCTATTTTGGCTAGCGTTTATTATTCTGTCATTCAATCCCTGGTGTGGTACTTGAGAGCACAATCTTCTAACCTAGTTTACATTACACTGTCAGTATGAATTATTAACGTTCTAAAATAAAGTCTTCAAACCGTAATCTTTGCAGTGGTGAAAGAGCCCTGTGTGCCTTTGTATTCCTTCCTCCCCTCGCTGGCCTTTCCTTTCTTTAAAACCCCAGCTCTTTACAGTAGGTATGTTACTGATCTCACTGTCAGGAAAAGACTTGCTGTGCAGTGACAGTCGCATTAGCACATCTCTGGGCTGGAACTGGTATTTATTTACATTAAAAAAAAAAAAAAAGTTGTGGAAATAATATTTGGTTTCTTTTAGAAGATCTACTGCACGAGTACAAGTGATACAATGGGTTGCATTGTCCGAGAAGGTAGACAATATTTTTTGTCCCATGATGTTCTAGTTTGTGTTCTAGATCTAAAATGAGAATCTAAAAATGAGTCTCATTTTTATTTGACAATAGATGAGAAATTTAAAATAACAGAGTAGGTCAGGTTGTAATTCTGAACAAATTTTTAGTACCAAGGGAGTTCATCCAAAATAAATGTGGCAAAAATCCACATCAGCTTTCCTCCATGTTTCACTTAAACGCAACTGTTTGTCCATTCAGCTTCTGAGAAATTGGTATGTTCCAAAATCATGAAATGCCCAATTTTCCAAGGGAATCAACACACAAATATTTACCAGAAGCATTCCTTTAAGTCACAAGTGCCTGCATTTCACTCACAGAGAACTTGCAATTAGTTTGAACAAAATGGAGATGATTGCAGCTGCACTTATCTTCGATACAGAGGAGCAGCCCAAGGGGACGTGTTCCAGCCTGTAGCCCATGGCTTCACGTGCGCAGCCTCCTGTGACACCAAGATGGATCATAAAACCGGGACCTGTCGCTTCTGCAACTTCTCTCTTCTTATTAGATATAAGAGCAGATGCAGACTACACCGTAGAACGCCACAATCTACTTTTTACATACTGTTGTTGTAAGTGATCAGAGTTGTGAGAAGTACTTGATTAAATAACTTTGCAGGTTCTGTTTTCTCTGCAGAAATTACATTCCTTGGACACGCAGGTGGTGTTCATTTGCATGTGTGATTTGTGCTGTCTTGGCGTGTTTGTGTAGTAGTTTATGTGTTGTACAAAATAATGTGAAGAGCTGAAAATTATTACTTGTGTTTCTTAGTAGTTTTATTTTTATAGGTAGGACAGAAACCTAAATTATTTTCATTTGAAAATATCAGAAGTCCAAAATGTGCTCACATTTTTTTTGATCTACCACATCTGCATAATGCTGCCTCTGCTAGTCAAAATTTAGAAAACAAGAAAGTAAAATATGAGGTGAATATTCCTATATTCCTATTCCTATTTATCTACATTTTCTTTTTTCTCTCTATCTGAGGTATTTTAGAAGTGGCTATATATATTTATTTTTAAAATGTCTGAGCAATGTTGTTATATAATTTTGCTGCTCGTTATATTAGGTTAGTTTTTTTATGCCCTTTTGTAATGTGCTACAGTAGAGTATAATACAATTTAGCAGTGCAAAATTTTAAATACCATTTTTAGTATTTTGAAATGCATTTTTCACTGGAGACTGCAGAAATGGTTGAGAGTTCCGTGTTTGTTCTGTACTCTCTTTCAAAGCAGGGAATTCAGTTTGGGACAATTTGTCATAAATTATTCAGTCTGCTTCAGTGTTCCAAAAGTGTCTGTCCCTGTTTACTTTTATTTTTATATATATATATACAGACATAGAAATACATACAGACACTTGTAAGGGGACATGCATGTTAGAACTCATATGTAGAACACAGAAGAGCTTGTAAGTATCATGTAAATTTTAGGACATGTTGCTTTAGTAATGTATCAGCTTTATGGGTTCCCCAGAATTACTGTAAAACAGTTCATAGAGATGTATCAATCTGTAATTATTAAAAAATCAGTGTTCCTGGCTTGTTCTCATGTTCATTCTGTCCTGTACATTTTGTATTTCTGAGGCACACAAGTTGGAGTAGTTTGTTTGCCTGCTGGTTGATGATATGTTATCACTGCTTTCCCAGACTTTAAGATTAAAAGCTAAGCTTGTGCTGTGAAGATTCACATTATTCCAGAGGAATAACTAAAATAGGGACCAGTTTCTGTTAAAATTCATGGCCAAATTAGGATTTAATTCTGTCTTAGAACTAGATGAACTTGTTATCCCTTTTTTCTTTTTCTTTTTTTTTTTTTTTTTTTTTTAACTATGAGCACTCACGATGTTCCCTAGCATGGTTTTGATTTCTCATGTCTTGTCTGTACCATGGCTTATTTTGTAAAGTCTATTCTTATCCCATGCTCTAACTTCATTAAGAATTTATGCTTGAAAATGTAAAATTCATCCTCTTAGTCTGTTCACTACATTAGCATTCCCCTTGCTCCCAGAATAACTTCGTAGCCAACAATCCTACCAAATAAGCCTTTTGTCTCAGAAAAGGCATGGTAAATGCAGGGGCTTTACGGTATCCTTCATGAGTTAAACAAGCAATGAGGAAATGAGCTGCAGGGTGGAAGTGCCGGCTCTGAACACGCAGGTTGGAGCAAACAGCCAGAATTATCCCTAGGAACAAGTCAGACGCCACTGCTTAGTTGGGAGTTCAGGCTTGAGTTGCTCTGCTGGGTACTGTCCTGCCACGCAGGTGGTGTGATCCCTGCTAGCTGGCTATGAAGGGTAGCCCCAAGCCTCAGTGCTCCATCTGAGTCCTTGATGTGGTGCAAAATACAAAAACCCCATTACGGGAGGGTTTAGCGATAGCTGTGCTGCTTGGTGGAGAGGCTGATGCAAGGTGGAGTGGCTGGAAAAGGGATGAAGACGTCTTCCTGTTTGCAAATACGGCTGCATAGTTAATTCATTAACACTGTACTACAGGTTAGGAATAAATTTTTAAGTGCATCTTTTAAGTGCAGCATGATAAATAATTCATGATTACGATGACGAAATGCCATGGTGGTGACAGGAGGCTCAATTTATGTTTTCCTTTGGCTGAGTTTTGGCTGGTGGAGAGGGAAGAGCTTGGCAGAAGGTTGCTGAGGTTATAGCATCTCATGCTGTGTTCTCACAAGCATTGCTGAGTGGTATCAAGAATGTTTTGGATAATGTATTAAAGGTTTTTGTATAAATGCGAAGGGAGATTTTCAAAACTGCTCAGTATTTTTATTTTTCAAATGTCTTCTCATTTGTATGGCATTTGAATCGCATACCAAGGGGACATTTGATTAAATAAGATAACTGACATTTGAATCATATATGAAGAAAACAGACCAGGGAAAGAATGCTAGTTCGAGTAACTTATTTAAAGAGGCTAATTGACCTTTCCATGGCATTTGAGCCTAGTCATCAATTTTGTGAACTTGAAATCATGTTAAATGTATGTTGTATTGAAGTTGCCAATATCTTACTAGTGCTATTTGTGAATAGTGTTGTAAAGAATATCAGCAAACTAATTAGTATTTTTATAAATAAAAATCCAAAGAGAGATTTTCATTGAATATTTGTAGGATTTGCGGCACAACTAACTTGGTGTTTTAGCAATGTTGGCTTATTATCACTCTTCAGCAGAGTTTTCATATAGAAAATACAAATTATGACAACAGAGCAACATCCTCGATATCTAAGTGAGTACAATTTTGTAAGAATTGTTTTAGGACTAAGGTATCAGGTCAGCTGCTCATGCTTAACCTGTGCTGTGATACTGTAGTGAATTAGATAGCATTTCAGGCTATTTGCTATGATGACAACCCCAGTTAGTTCAGTAACTGTGCCAGATTAAAGTTACATGAGAAGTTGGCAGCTCTTCTTCTAGTATATGGAGTGCACAATGCCTTATAGCTAATTCTGCTGCACTTCAGTAAATGTTGCTGATCCTTTGAATCATTATCTAAACTAATGCAGTCACTGGGCTGTTATCTGCATGGGAAATGCTCACCAGAGGGAAGTTGGGTTATTCTTCACCCCAGAAAACCCAGCTATCAATTCTTGGTTTAATCTTAAGCAAATGTGTCCTTTGGAGTCCTTTTGTACAGAGCCAGTACTTGAAATCTGGCCGAGCCACGGCAGTTAGAAGAGTGCAGGGCTTTGGGTTCTGTGTTGACTTGGAGCTGGGGTGTATGGAGCTTGGCTGATTTCTGGAAATTAATGAACAAAAGAAATGAGAACGGTAAGATTGTGTAAGGAAGTGAAGAATGATAGAAAGGTGAACCTTAAAGATATATTCAGCTTCATGTCCTCTGTCTGACTGCTACTTACATGGCTCGGGATGGCAGTCTGCTGCATCTCTTCTGCATTTGCGTAGGTCACTGTTCAAATAATAATGATGCCCCAAATAGCTCACACATCCACACATCTTCTATGTATTTTTTTAAAATCTTTTTAAAGGAACCATGCCGTGCTTTTAAAGAAGCTTATAGGAAGAACTTTATTCCTTTCTTCATGTTGAAAGTTCAGTTTTCCATTGGAGTTTTCATGTTACACAGTTTTGACTACATTGTTGGTGATATACAGCAGTTATTTCTTCAGTTCATTTTCAGTTTTATTTATGTTACTTTTATTTATATGGCAGTAATTTTCTTGTCAAATATGTCATTTAAAGTTTAAAATAAAATTGATACTCTCTTTATAGAGAATAGAATGCATCTGCTGATTTGTGATTCCTCCGAACAATTCAGCTTTGCTAGTAAAACAACTTTAATTTTCAGGTATTTCTAGTGGCTAATTTGTGTATTTGAGGTATATAACTACTCAAAAATGTTAAGTCTGAAAGTACCACTTATTTATGTGACACTTAATAGCATGTAACTATTCAAGTGATTGAATAATTAGGTAGTTTTTTTCCCCAAGTAGTATTGCAACTGGTTCCTGTTACACAGCTTTCCTTTACCGTGGTACAATTCAAGAGTTATTCTCGCTTGAAAACTATTGGACTGCTACATGTTTCATCCTGGTTCAAATATCTCAAAAATATAGTGAAAAATAATAATAAAAAAAGATTGTGGGAACTTTTCTTGAACAATAGTCAAAATCTAGTCAGTCACAAGAGTTTTGACCTTTGTGATGTTCTTTTTCAAAATGACATCAATGATCTCCATGGTACCACTTTAAACTTTATAAGGAGTTCAGCTTACTTTTAAAATGAAAGGTTTTATTTAAAAGAAGATGGTCTTATTCGCAGTGAATTAATTGATTGTTTACAAATGAGAAGTGTAGCTGCTAGGAAAAGAGTCCAGAAAGTCATGGATTTCATGTGGACTGTTTGCCTAACTGTGTTCTCAGTTAATGTCAGGCTTAATTAATGTCCCACTTAGGTAATGGTAAATACGGGAAATTGAGGAAGTCTTTGACATGGCTATTTATAACTGCCCAGTGGATGCAGTGTCATTGGGAGGGCCCTGGAAACTACAGATATGGTCAGCAGAGAAGTACTCCATCATCGCAGGAGCTGCAGAACGTTTCTGCAGATGGTCTTCTCTGAGGACAAGCTGGATGTGAACTGAGTGACGGAGATTGATGGAGGCTGAATACCCTGAAAGGCAAGTGGAAGAGTTTTAAGGAAGGTGGTTTCTTTTGTGTTGGAATCCCAGCAGGGTTGGGAATTCACAAACATATTAACCGATTTGTGAGCTAAATATAGTTGAAAGCTGCTCTTGTAACACATTTGTGTATGTGGTATTTTTGTTGACACGCTTTCTGACGTGCAGAAGGCTATAGTTCTGAACAAGTGAGAATTTCTAGACTTCATTCTGCACAGTGTTTCGTTTGATGGCTTCATTGTGTTCTTTTGCTATTCCTGTAAAAACACTGCATCTCGAGTACGGCATTCCTGTATTTTTCAGAATACTTTGAACTTATCTGTATTTAATGTTTGGGGACTGTCCCAGAATACACATTTTGCAGATGATGATCTACAAGGCTCGTTTTTGCTCTTGGCATGTGGAACATGCGTTATGAAAAGCGAGAATATGAAGTATTAAAGAAAGTCCTGCCGTTTGTGAACCAGCGTTACATAATTCCCAAAACGTTCTCACAATTTTTGCCTAAGTGCTCTGCAGAACCGTGCTAAACAACATCAGGATGGGCCTTTGGGTTTCAGGGGATGGCGAGCGTCCAGTCCCCTTGTGCAGCTGGGGTGCCCTGTGTTCCCCAAGAGCAGCCGAGGACGGACAGGGTTTCATCTGGTTAACACTGCCCTCGAGCAGTCAGTCGTTGGTGTCCTTGGAGAATAGGCTCCTAAAATGGCTTCTCCTTTTTGCATCCTTTCTGCTGGAGATGCAAAAGTGATGGTGTTGAGTGTGATGATATAGAGGGCTGTGTCTTTAGCTGCTCATTTTTCAGTCACTTTCAGGAAAACAAAACCAAAAAACTAAAAAACAAACAAACCCAAATAAACAAGCACCACACAATATAAATTTGGGGGATTTAGCAGGTTTTGGCTTATTTACTAATGATAGACAGCCTGAAATTTATTTTTGTTGTAAGGTTTAGTTTGGTAGTTAACTAAGCACTTTTGTCCCTGCTATTGCTTTATTGCTTGGGAATTTCAATTCATGTTTCAGTTGACAGAGTAAATCTGAATATTTTCATACCTTTTCAAAAGCAGGTTTTATTGGAATTGGAAGGTCACAGCATACCCTGAATATAATGCCACAATGCTTTTCTTTGGCTTCTAGACTTGACTGGTATATGCTATTATGTAGATACATAAATTAAGGTTTCTGATCAGTTAGCAGATAGTGGCAGAGTTTTGTCTGGTTGCACTCTAAATTAACTTTGTGAAATCAAACCAGAATGTGATGCAGATTCGTTTGATACAAGTGTTTAAAAGCGCTGGAAGGGATGGCTGTATGGAGCAGAGATCTGGTTCCTGCAGCATGCAAAATCACATTGCTGTGTTTGAGGCTCAAATGGAAGGGGGATGCTTTGCTGAATCAGATACTGTGATTTTTGATAAATGTGTGTATTATAAATGCTGCATTTTTATGGGAAGTCATGAAGGTCACCTAATTCTTTCATGTGTTTCTGTGGAAAATAAAAGGGTACCTACTGGGATTTCTTTCTCCCAGACATTTCTGTGTATTTTAAAGTATTTTTATGTATTGTGCATGGAAGGCAGTGCCAGCTGTTGATTGTCATCTTTCTCATGTCTGTGATAAAAAGCCACTCAAGAAGGCTGAAATATGAGAACGTCATTAGCTTTCCTACTGGCAGAAGTGCTTAAAAAAGCCACAATAGAAAGAAAATAGATTGCATATTGAAATTAAAAAAAAAAAAAAGCAGCTACAGCAAGGGTTTGTTTAGCCCTTGGAAAAAGCAAAAACATGGCAAGGAGCTTCTACAGGCACAAAGGGAAAAGAGTGAACCTGTGGCTGATGTGCAAGGGTGTGTGTGGGAAACCTCTGATGTGCATCACGCGTGATTCCCCACTTGTGTTTTGTTGTCACAATTCAGCCACTCGAGTTGTTTTGTGGGCACCAGGTGCAGTGTAGGAGTTTGTGTTTACTGTGAATGACGTCTATGAGGCACGATCTGGTTTTAAGCTGATCTTAGGTGGCATTGTAAGCTTGCTTCTTTTTAAAAAATTATTTAAAATCCACTTGGGACATTGAAAGACAAAGGTAGGATTCATTTAAAGATTGAAGATTAATGTAAAAAATGAAGGAAATGCCCCCTGTGTGGTTACAAAGCAGAAGGGCCTCCATTTCAAAATAAAACCACAAACTAGGCAGTTAGTGGTGTTCTCTGCAGACACAGCCTAAAAGCAGCGTGTTATTCAGGATTATGAATAGAGCCCTGCTTACTGTTTTGCTTGAAAATCTTCTGATTGTAGTTGGATGAACGTGGAGAGCTGTACAGAAATCGTGTTTGTTATGTACACAGAAGCTCCCGTTTTAAAGTGTATATGGTGGGAAGGGAATAAATTTCTCATTTTGCACTGCCTCCTAAGCTAGAGAGAGGCAGGCAGGGATGGAGGCAGGAGAAAACGGAGGCAGTGGAAACAGCAGCAATATGTACGCTTGCCTGCCTGTCTCGCATTAATGGAACAGCTTGCAAGGTCTACAGGGAATTTGCATTGGCTCTGTCACTGGTATTATTTAGTTCCTTATTTATTGCTAGTGGCTTGATTGTGCTGTATTTTCCCAGCAATGAAAGCTTTTAAAGATCATGTCTGACTCCTTTTGGACTGTGCTGTCCAATTTCTCTCTGCCTGCTACCAGCATGTTGAGACGATCCAAAAGGTAATCTAAGGATTTTGCGAGTAATTCTTATGATGTTTTTCCAAGCTACTTGTTTTAATACTGTTTGGGCTTGCTTTCTTCCTTTATTAACAGATTGAATCATATTCCTAGTATGTTAGGTATGATTTCTTAATTCTTTAATGGTTTGTAGCTGTAGTACTTGTAAAAATCATACTGTGCAGATCCGTGCTTCGTTCTTTTCACAGATATTTATTTAAATGCATTGTTCCTCCTGTCTCATAGTATGTGAATGTGATAAGGGTTTGTTTCTACAAAATGATGGATTGATGCCTTACTAAGAACAAGCTGCTTCAGTATTCAAAGTAGCAAAACAGTATTACGATGATATAGGCAGCACTGGGCAGGGCTTGCAAATATTTTGACGTATAGTACATGATTTTCTTAGGGATATGCATAACCTTACGTTTAAAATCGTTTTTAATAGTTCTAGCATTTTTTTTTTCTTGGAGATGTAAATATGCTACTGTAGTCATTAGCAGGATGGCTGTTCTTACACCACTCCTCGGATTTTGATAAAATCACATTGAATTCTGTGACCTAGTAAACGGTATCGGATCTGATGCAGTACAGTGATGTCCCTTCAAGATCGGGAAATATCAACATAGTTCCTGCTCATCAGGTGTTCTGTGGAGCTTAACTCAGGTAACTTGAAAACTTACTGGAGGAATAGACTGGGTGCGTAAGGTAGGTAGGTAATCCTGACTGACTAATTCAGTATATTTGGCGTTATGAGTAAATGGTTGGAGTTAGAATCAGAATTTCTCATCAGTTGATTGGCTGATAGAGCTAAAAATCTATGTAAGACTTGGAATATAAACTTTGACTTGATTTTAGGGTGAATTTTGTTCATGAGTCATCAGAACTGAAATTTATCTTTTTTTAGGCGATTGCAGCTCCTACATAGAAATGTATTGGACAGGGGGCAGGGAGGATAAACCCTGCTATGATTCCTTTTTTTGTGGTTTAAATTTCATTAAAGTTGTTTTCTGTGCTAAGTGATTTTTAGATTTTTTTTTCTGGGGACAAAGATTTCGCTCAAAAAATTTAGATCTCAAGTTGTTTGCTGGTCTGTTTGCTCCCAGCAGTAACTTTCAAACTCACTGAGCAGTGGCACCAGTAGCCTGCAGGAGGAACAGAGGTGTCTGAGGTAGCGCTCATGATTTCCATGTGAGTTTCTTGAGCTATGGAGAGAAAAGGGAGGTAAATGATCATCCTGTGCCTCTGTTTCCCAAAAGACAAGGTAGGTAGGACTTGGCTTTCATGTTGTTTGGCCAACTGGTGAGCGTGTCAGCAGCAAGGTGCAGTGAGCCCTGCCTAGCTGGGTTGGAGCAGGTGAGGGAGAGGAGGCTTTGGTGCAGGAGGACACTGCTCTATAGGAACATAACTTTTGTTACACCTGCTGCTTCTGGAGCAACCTGCTTCTTCCTCCTGCTTTCCAAACTTTTTTTTAAAGCTCACTCCGTTCTGGAGGGTGTTCTGCATGCAAAAACGTACGTTTTTTTGTGAAAATTCAACAATTGTGGACTTCCATAGTGAATAGATGTCTACAGTGTTTCTGCATAACAAGGATAAGATATTTTTTTAATACCTTGTTGGTGTGCCATTATGAATTTAAAATTAGACATGAAGTACTGACACAATTTCAGAGATACTACCAAGGTTTCAGGTGCAATATTTTGTCAGAAAACTCCCACTCAAAATTTACAATTCCATTTATTTGTTAGTATTTGAAGTACAAAAAGAAAGAAATTGATCTGTAAATCTGCTGTGCGTCTTGATGGAAAAGAGATTACTTTTTATTGATCTAATCACTCAAATGAATATTAGATTTTTCAAAATGATCAAGCAGCTGTATGAGAATTCACAGCAGAGAGGTGCTGCATCCAGTCGTGTGGTAGAAAGCCTATTTTGCACAGCACAGAAACCACAGGCTTCAATCAGCCTCAGAAATAAAATATTTGAGCATGTGTGACAGTTTGCTGGGAATATCACCTTCTGCCATGCTCTGCTGGCAGCCTGCCCAGCTCTTTGACTACCGTCTTGTGGGAGATGGGGAGGCAGGTTGGATCGGTGCTGTGTGGATTGTAATAAATCGGCTACTTCATACGACAACACGCGGTAGGATTGTGATTCTTGTTAGGGCATCGGTCCTGAAAACATGCGTACGCATGCGGTGACTTTGCTCCCAGGAGCATCTGGGCTATGGGAGAAGCCACAGTACCTCTAGGTCTGTGTGGTGTTGGGGCCATCATGGGCATGTCAGGGCATTCCTGTGTGCTAATGTTCCCCAAATCATGGCATCTATGCACTTTGAGTGAAGTATTATATCATTATTGAATAGATATTTTTCCGTTTTCATCGTCCTCCCATTGTACCCATGCACTTTTTAGTAAACTTTTTACTTTTAAGAATTATTCTTGCCGTTTAAATTTCTTCTATAGAGTTGAAATTATTGCCAGAGAATATTTTGCTGTATGAAATATTTGACACAATTTTCCTGTGATCGGTCTGTAAAACTTTGGGACAGTCCCACTGCATTTATGACACCCTGTGTGCTCCTCGTTCGGGGCATCGCAAGAAGGGGCCACTGGCGGTATTCTGGCCACTGTGCTCTGACACGTCTCTCTAACGATGCCTTCTGAGATGTACTAAACATCCTAAAGGGCTTCACTCCCATATGGCTTTCCCTACATTAGGAGGCAAACGCTGAGAAGGGCTCCTCTTTCTCCGCGGTACATTATGTTGAAACGAGCTCTCTGGTGCAGCTGGTGGGATTCTCGGTGCAGCTAATGGCACTGCGAAAGCCAGCCATCTGCTCCTGTGGTCAGAGGAGCTGCCTTCTTTCTGCTTGAGCCAATTCCCGGAAGGATAGAAAAAGTCAAGAGCAAACTAAATACATAAGAGTTTGTCATGGGAGGGGTGACATAAACATAAATCAGATCTACCCGTCAAACCCGTTTGGTATGAATATTTATGATTTTAAGCTACAGAATAAATACGAGAATTCCTTGGTTCAAAGGGCACGTGGGGAGGTATTGTACTATCGGCTGCACTGAAGCATTGCCTATTGAAGATAGATTATGGAAAGATAAAGTGTGATTTTGGCATATTAAAATTAAATGTCTTTGTTTTAAAATCTTTTTGTTTCTTTGTGCTTTGGGAATAACTTTTCTTGGATGTGCTCTTAAAATTTGCTGTGTAGCAACAGCAGTACAGCATCATTGTGCAAGGGGCTGTGCATTAATTTTGAAAGATTGACTTACAATGATGATTTCTAATTTACTATTTTTTTTTTAGCAAAGTTTAATCCTCTTTGGATAGACAGGCTGTGGGTATGGATCTTAGGAACATGACTTTTGTTTAGTGACTTTTTTTTGACAGAGTTTAGGCAGGGAAGTATTCGGGCCGATGTGTTGAAGTGTCTTGAAAGCTGACTTTGGGGGATCACAAAGGTGGATTTCTGTTAGGAAAGTTGTGCTGTTTTTGTGTCATGTTTCATAGGATAGCCACTGACACTCTAAATTTATTTCTTCTTTGTGATGAAGGGCTCTCACTGATTTCATAATTGCTTAAACCCACAGGAATTAAGCATCATCAGAGTGTGATGCAATCCTTAAGTAGCAAGACGCCTCTAAAATCAGTGATTCTCTAAAAATCATCATATTTCATTGTAAATGTTTCCTTGGTAACTAACAAAATGCTCCTAACTACTTAAATATTCACAACCCTAAGAGAAACCACCTCTCACTGGGGTGTGAACCACTGAGGGGGAAATACTCGGGTGGCCACGAGCGAGCTTTGAGGCACTGGTGTGCTCCAGGTAGCTGCGGGGCTGTTGTTAAAGGGTTGTGCTGGATTGTGAGGCTGGCTCCTTTTAACTGTGTTTGGTGTCTTTTTAATGCTGATTCATCTAGATTGACATTAAAAGCTGTGCGTGTCACAGGGATGCCACCTCCTCCGTATATACATTGTCACTCTGAAGAAAAACAATTAGTTTGACACTAGCAGGGTACTTACTTTTTTGTGGTAACGTAAAGCTAAGCTTACAAATGTGAGTCTGTGCTATAATTAGCTTTAAGTGACAGCTGTCACGCCACAAATTTCCTTGCTCAAATGTGTAAAATCAGAAGCGTTTCCCTTGTGTTGGGAAGGATGTGAAAGGCCTGGAGATGTGATGCTTTTGATAATATTTAGGTCCAATTTGTACTTAGCCCACTGTATTAAATGGCCTCCAACTGATGCTCCTAATGGGAGAGGAAATTTCATTTCAATTACTTCTGCCAGTATTTCCGAATGGCCTTGGGACAAAAGCACTGACAGTGTTCGGGGAAGAAAAAAAATCAACCTTATCTCCTGAAAAGCTCTTCGGGAATCGAGTTTTGCATTGGGCAAAGACCTAACGGGCGTTGCGGTCACAGGGTGAGAGCTGGGCTCCTCCTGCTGCTGGTGGGGAAGGTGAGTGCTCATGGGGCCTGGGGAGCCTGCGGGATGGTTGTGCTGCCTCAGTGCACTACAAGAGACTGGGATCCCATGAACAGAACAAGGTTCTCCTGATATCCAAAAATAAGTGTAATAATTAAGGGAACGCACCGGTACTGTTCCTAATTTGGAGGTTATTTGGGGTTCTGTCTGACAGACTTGCTCGTTTCTCTGTTAGACTAAAACCCAATGTTTTCTACAGGGTTAACACTGAACTTTTTAAGCCCTGGAAGCCCTTTGTCCGGATGGAAACCTCTTGTGCAACCTCTTGGCTAGTGCCCAGAGCAAACTAGTTTTTCAAGTCACAATTTTGTGGAGCGGAAACCGTGAAACGCGCAAATCGGGGACGGTTTCGTGAATCGCTTGGATCCTTCTCGTGAAGGAGACAGCTGAAAGTCACATAATTTTACACTGATGTTTGAAGAGAGTGGAAAAATGGCTGTTGGAAAGAGTCTGGGTGTGGAAGAGACTGGAAGAGGAGGGAGGCTCTGAGGTGGGCAGCGGGCGGTGGGAGAGCAGCGCTGCGCAGAGCCAGGCGGCAGGGCACACGTTGGCATGTGCTTGGCCTGGAAATGTGCAGTTCTCGGGTTTAATTGAAGGAGACACATTGGGGTTTTGGAATCCTTACAACGTCTGTGCATCTGCTTATTTCAACTGTTGTTTGTCTCTGACAAGGGAATGTTAAATCCAGAGTGGCCATCAGCTCAAAGCTCAGGGATAGCTCATGATTAACTGCTGGAGAGTGATGGTTTGAGGCTGGGCCACGCTGGGTTTTTGGGCAGCCCCATGGTTGGCTCTTCAGGCCTTGCTTCTGTGAAGGGTTAACAGGCTGGAGAAGCTGAGGTGGCAGTGAATGGGAGGCATTGCATGAACTTTTAACGTGTTGAGGTGTAAACAGCACCCCTTACAGATACAGCCAGTTGTGAGGCAGCTTTAGCAGTGTGGTGACGTTCCTCCTTTCAGGTCCATGTGCCTGCTTTCTGAAGAGACGTTGGGCTGGGATAAGGAGCAGACCACGAGATGTGCTCGCCAGTGCACTTGGGATTCCTGGTATTGCAGTGGCAGCTGAATGCTGATGTTAACAAGGAACAGTAAACACCTTAGGGCAAGATGTTGGTATAAAAAGACCTTATTTAAAGAACTGTGAGGAACAGTATATGATTTGTCATCTTCTGTGACCTTATACCTTCCTGGAGGCAAATGACTTAGCTTCTGGTCAGGTGCTGAACACATAGTCTTGACAGCCATCTCATTTATCCGAGTAAGAAAGTGTACATTTTTTTCAAAGCATAAGGAAAACACCATTGAAGTGTTTTGATTCTATGCTTGTACCTAATTATCAGATACTCCCTGAATTGTTTTTCCCAGTCCATAGCCTGACCTATTTTTAATCTTTTTGCTATTATTTTCAGGACTGCAGAGTAATACCTATCTAAATGTTCTTTAGAGTAGATTTGTAGTTCAAATAATAAGCACTTCAGTAATGAAAACTCCACGTTTATTCCAAGATACATGTATTGTTTCTGTATTAAATTCTGCAGCTTGTCTCATGTTGCACGAAATAGACTTTTGACTCTCCCAGCTGTTCAGTAGGGTGAGAGGTGGTACCTTTTGCCCATTTTGGCTGAATACTTCAGTCATTTTCTCTTCCATCTTCTATTTCTACTTCTTTTCATTTTAATCCCTTCTCTTTTATTTTCTAGTTTTTCCCTTCCATCGTTAGGGGAAGATGTTAAAGAAAGCACTCATGGTTCTAGCTTCACCCCTCTGCCTGGGCTGGCTTGCTGCCTCTTGATATTTCATGGACTGAAGGCAGAAGGATCCAGAGAAGCAGCATGTAGGAGGACAATGCTTACTGGTCCTGTGAGGGGAGACCTTAGAGCAGAGGTGAAATCCAAGCCAGTTGACACCAGCCTCCTGGCAATGCTGTCCAGTAAATTGGACGTGTTCTTGGGCTGTAGGCTTAATACATTGTGATATTTTCCACAGGATACCTCAAGTTGAAGAGGTTTTCCACTGTGGTATTTTATATGAAGACAAAGCTTAAGAATGTGTTGAAAATCGAAGCAAATGTTACGCCTCTATAGAGATACGGTGCTGACGTTATTCTTCCCTTATCTGCCTGCTATACTAAGCATATCTTTTAAACTACTTTAGAGTTAATAGAAGATGTAAATGGTGCTTCACATGGTTTATTTCATGCTGAAAAGCTTACTTTTACTATCATAAGATAATGTCTGGGAGCATGTACTACTGGAGAGCCCCCAGGACCCAAAGAGAAGTGAGCCTCTGTTTAGGTGTTCTGCAAGCACATACAGGAATGGTCTTTCCCTGAATATTTGATCTCTAAGGAATCTAGCTTGAATCCTGACATGGTATTTGAGATGACTTATTTCCAGGATGTAGCATGTTTTCCTGTCTTTTAGTTTTGTTCTAGTCTTAATTGCATCATAAATTACTATCAGCTTCAATTAGCAATCTTAATTTAAATTAAGCGTGATTGCTATGGAACTTGAAGACCTGACTTTTGTAGGTATTTGCATTTGTCTTCCTCCGTGTCTTCATTTTTTACTTCCTGCAATTTTTTCAGGTCTTGTTTCTTTTCATAGTGGCCGTGTTGGTTTCAGGCTTCATGGTGGAACAAAACTGAGAAGGCAAGAAAGCTGGGAGATGGCAGAAAATATTCCCAGAAGCAGATTTTATTGCAATCTATTACTTATACAGTGATAAACTAATTTTATTTAATTTTATCAGTCCCATGTTCTCTTTCTTTGTCTCAGAGAAACTTTGGGCCATACGTGCCTGCACTTGTGAGTTTGTAGTAAAGTTTGTTGCACATCACTTTTAAAAAAATAATAGTAAATACTTACCTCTTTCTAGTTCCTTTAAATATTTGTAAGTATATTGAGCATTCAAAAAGCTTTTAGTGGTTTCTGAATTTATCTTCCAGTCCAATTTTAGAACAGGTATTTTTGTTAGATATCAGTGTTTTTAACAATTATGTGAATTATGTCTCCGTGATTTTACTAGGATTTAGTTTTTTCCTATATTCTTTTGATTCCTTCTTGTCATCATTGCTACCATCCCTTTATTTTTGATGCAATCATCTAGTCATACATGCTGCTCTTAATAATCTTACTGTAACTAGAATTGATTTTAATTTTCATCCTTAGGTAGAATAGCTTTTAAAACAAAGATGCTTCTCGGACGATGGCCAAACTGCATTGCCTTTGGCATGCGGTGCAGCGTGCTTTAATTCTTAGCTCTTGCCTGTTAATGTTTGTATTTTATTCTGCTTAGTTTTGTGAAAGATTGTTTCAGCTGCAAGCTCCAAAAATTTCAAAACAGTTTGCATGTGTCTATTTGTAGCATGTGCTTGTATATTTATTAAACCAGAGCAACCTTCCTCATATAAAAAATTAATAGCAACTGGATAATGAACAATTGGCTCAGGCAGCAGCTCAGCTTTACCCAGCAGAATGGTGTGGTGCTTGTAGTCAGGCTGGGTTGCTGCAGAAACTTCACGGTGCTGCGGGTCTGGGGTCTTCTGTCATGGCCTCAGGGCTTCCTTAGTGTGAAATGGCTTCTGCAGGCTTATTGTCTGTATTTACAGAAGGTTGCTTCTTTGGTCTTACACATGCTGCCCTGTAGTTATTTAATGTGTGTTTCCAAGTTTATTGTGTTTATCTGAAACAAAGGTTTGTTCACAGACCTGCCCTGTAAACAAGCAAGGCCAAAATAACTGAACACTTGATTTGCAGCAGTGCGGTGTACTTCTGCGTGTGAGTTTTTACCATTTTTACTTGCTACACGGAGCATTTTCTGTGCCCACACAACTCCAGCTCTTGCCTGTCACCTTCTATCACACTTGGAGCAAATTCTTACCTGGCTGTGTTTCCCTCTCTGCTGTTGGATGTGAGCGTATCGATGGCAAGGCTCTTCGGGGGCATTTCTTTAGCAAAGCTGGTGAGAACAAATGGAGCAGAATCTGGTCTTTCTCTATGCTTTGGCTCAAATACCTGCTCCCACACACATCTCACCTTCATCCTGGTCTGGTCAGGACCAGCTCTGTTCGTCCCCTAGTGGGTCGAGGTGGGCGAAGGCATGTGCCTTTCTGAGGTAGCTTAGTCCTGAGGGGGTGCTGGAAGTTCTGCCTCATTATTGTCCTAATACTAGAGTATTATCAGCCTACTTCAGCACCCACATAAGTTACTTGTATTTTTTCCCCCTGTTCTTGTGTGTGCAGAACACAACCATACAACTGTGTGAATCTCTCTGCTCTCTGCAGAAAAGGCAACTCCACTGAGACAGTCTGATATGGAGATTATTTCCAAAATAATGTACTGTGCGAATGGTTTTAAAATTAGATATGTAATTTATTGTCACCCTGCGGTTTGAAACTGCAATTAGCTGATAAAGAGATAATTTAGAACATTTTTTGATACTTAAATTAAGAAAATGCTCTGAAACAAAGGGAACTGTTCAAGTTGAGTGCTACATAGCAACTGAGTGCCTCTTCCTATTCTGGTACACGAGATTTCCATTAAACCCAACGCTTTGGAATCTTGGAAAATGTTTCTTTTCATTTTTCATTTTCAGGATGCATCTTTAGGGAGCATGTTTAGAATGGGTTTGTTTTGCTACACACCTATATATCACTAGAAGTTACAGGGTAAAAAATGTTTCAAACAATATAAATTCACTTTGTCATTTCATTCATTTCATTTGTTTGCTTGAATTTTTGCAAGCAAAAATGTGATAATCTATCTTCTGTGACAACTGCCACGGAGACACCTATTTAAAAAGCAGTTATGCTATGTGAAGCATTTAATAATGGAGTCAGAGGAAATGGAAAATGAAAGTATGCGGTTATGTTTAGTTTTCGTTAAATCATCCTTTCACACTTGGTGATGTAACTTCATGGGAGTATAATGCATAACACAACTGAAGTCGGAGATAGTAATGCTTGAGAAAGTCCGTGTATGTTTTCTCCCATTAAATACTGCCTGGTTTTCTTCTGGGAAGTGTCTTCTCTAATCAGAGACATTTTCTTTTTTTTTTTTTTCCCCTCTTCATATAAGGATGAAAATAGCTTTGGAGCATATTTGGGAGGGAGGAACGTTTCAGAATAAAGTGGTTTGATTTAGTTGGGAATGGCTGTGCCAGTCATTATAATTCGTTGTGACATTTCATTTTGTTTGGCTTTGCAGTGGTTCCCATGGTCCTGTGTTGTTAATAATACAAAAGGTCTGGGCTATACAGCAGGGTGTAAGCAGGTGTGCAACAGCCACAAACATTAGGCAAGTTAAACATGAATTAGATGTTAACTGGCAATTTCAGCCTTTTCTTTCACAATTTCTTAACTTGAGGTGATGCTGCTGCTTAAATTTGAGCTGTAAATAAAGAAGGGATTATCTAACAAATAGCTCATCTGAGATGAAATGGAACTATTTCACACAATAAGTTAAAATAACACCTACAAATTTAGGTGTTAATTTTCCTTAAAACAACAGAAGCAGTCTACATCCAAGTTACCATGTGCATTGCACTGCACTTCATTCACTTCAGCTGCTGTGGTTGTTAGTGTGCTGAGACCCATGGTGTTATGGAAAGAGATATTTTTCATGTTTACTCCCCGTGCATCTTCTAGATACGTGTACAGAAATACAACCCATGCTTTGCAGCTGACTGCATCTTCCATCCCCATGCTCCTCATCCTGCAGAATTCACGTCTTCCCCCATTATCCACGCAGTGACTTTAATTTACTGGTACCAGTGTGAGATATGGGAACACGCATGGGTCACACGAGTTTGACTCTACGAGGGAGTTACACCTAAGGCTTTTTTTCAAGGAACACTAAAAAAAAAATGTAGTAGCACTTTGGATTACTTGTAAATGTTTGGAGCAGCTGAGAGGGGAACCCAGGAAGGGATCCACATCGGTGGCAGGCAGCGTGCTGCCTCGCTGGCTGGAGGCGATGCTGGGAAGACAAAAGTTCTGTGCGTGTTGTAATGGAGAACCTGTGGTATTTTAAACGTGTGTTGTTGGCCCTGTGCTCCCATCCTTCATCTGTTAAACCAGCATAATTGTGTTTCCTTAAGAGACAAGAAGCGGTTATTGCAGGAATGTGTGAACTACCAAACCTACACCATGAATAATAATACATTTTTTCCAGTTATTCTAGGATGAATAACTTTTAAACTATTCTGAATGTGGAAAAAAAAAATATCAGTTGAACCAGATGCTTACTTATTCTTATCTATTTTAGAGAACTAATTATTCCTGTTGTTGGTAGTGCTACAGCTTACAAAATTGCTTCCATCTTTGAATTACTATAATTAAGACGATAACTTCCACATCTAGTTAACATTGCTGTGCAGCTGGTGCATTCATTGACATGCAGATTTTGGATTTTTTAAATTTTCTGCCATTGTGAATAAAAATTTTAAATACTTATTTTCATTTCCAAAATGTCTGTTTCTCATAAAGAAGTCTTTGTAAATCAAATCAACCGAAACTAAACTCCTGTAACATCAGAGGAAAATCTTGTTAAATTTGGTTAGGTGATGTGACATTTTGGGAGAATAAGTTATCTCTGATACCTTTTGTAGGTGTGGTCACTAAGCTGTGGGTCCCATTTTGTGGTCATGGCTTGGGGATCACTGAATTAAACATCACCTCTGGAGCACGTCCGATGTAGGACCTCTGAAATTTTGTTTTGGAAAGAGTTTTGAGTTAATGCAAAGGTTAATCTGGCACTGACAACTTGGAGTAGTTTACAGAACTAAAATCCTATTAGAAGTCACAAATAAAAATCATATACATTAATGATTACTAAAAAAATGTGGTTTAAGCTAGGATTTTTCTGTGCATCTTATTTACTTGCATATGCAGAGTTTTTGGCTATGAGAATTTTCTCTAGGCCAATAAATTTAGATAAATTTCAAGAAACTTCCTTATTATTCATTTCTAATATCCAGCAGTGCTGTGATATTACTAGAGATTTTTGGTTGGTTATGTTTATTTTTTTTTCCTGTGGCCCTTGCTTTCATTACACGAACGCCTGATGGACGGGCAGCAGCGAGAGTCGGAGATGTCCAAACTGACACCTCTGTGAGCAAACTGTTAACATGAAGAATGAAACACTGATTTATGCTCGAACCAAAACGCTTTCAGACTGAACATGAATACAAAGGAAGGTGAACTACTTGTGTAGAGGCTCAGCACTGGATCGTCTGTTGGTCTCTAGCCGAAGGTTTGTCAGGAGGGAGATGAGGAGCGCTGAAGCTGCGTGCAGCTCGCAGGTACTCTCCCAAATGTTCTCGTAAATATGTCTGGACAAGGGCGCTGGCTCCAGAGGACATTTCAGTGGGTCCAAAAACAGTGTCCAGTTACCAGCTCCACGTCCGATGTCCTGCAGTGTTCAGTTTCAGGAATGCACTTGGAACACTTCGGTACACGTAACAAACGTTATTTTTACTGCCGGAGAGAAGTTAACTCTAGCGATAGTAAAAGCGCTATTTCCGTAGTGATGGCAAAGGCATTGTTTCAAGTATTTCAACATAATCTATCCGTTTTGCCGTGCTTGGTCAGAATTAAATCAAGTTGCTGTAACTCTTTCCTAGATTTCTGGATTCCGGTTTGCAGCCTGGGGTTTGGCAGGCGGCCTGGGGCGAGCTGGGTGGCGCAGGAGGTGTCTGCAGCCCCACGCCTGGGGCTCTGCCCTGCAGTGCTGGGGCAGAACTGAGACCCCCTGGGTCGAGATCAGGTTTTGCCTAAACTGGGAGGACCTACAGGGGGTTTGCTCTTCTAAAATGATGAAGTGGGATCTGAGAAAAAAAAACCACACATGTTAATGAGACCCTTACCAAACTGGGAGAGGAAAGGAGGGTCAGGGTCAGGCTCGCCTTCTGTTTAATGAAAATACCAAAACTTTGGCTTATAAACAAATAGTAATGCTTGCAATCTCTCTGGACTGCTTAAGATTCTTTTTTTCTTATTAAAATACTCAGAAGTATAGGTAACCTTTTCTACTTTCCCCTTCTACTCCTGTTTTTATGTAGATGGAATTATTTTTAGAGATCTGTTTGCAGAATTCACGAACAGTACTGAGCAATAACGCAGTACAGGAGATGAATAACAAGGTCTCCTCTTCATCGTTGGCCTTGTGGCTCAGCACTGAGCCCAGTACCGTGCGTCTGGCTGAAGTGCATCTTCCAGGAAAGTATTTTGTCTTTGTGTGAACTTTGTGCCAACACTTAATACAACTTGTTTGGATTTCTTTGGCACGAATTTCTAGATGAAGCTAGCTTTACTATTTCCATAATTTAGCTGTTTTTCCTGAGGAGGTGCTCAAACGCTGTCATAGTGGCTTCCTGGGGCTAGTTGCCCAGTTGAGATCTGCATGTTACCTCCCCCTCCCCCTCCTCTGCTTTGCGTTTTTGCCACTACCAGGACTTCATCGCTGCTGTTCTGTAATTCCTCTGTGATTCCAAGGTCTCTTAAAAAGTTTTATATATCTATCGAGAGAGCTCTCTTCAACCAGTAGAGAGTGCGGCTGGATCTGTAACGTGGATTTGAGAAATCAGAAATTCTGGGCTTAGCCTCTGTGTGTAAGCTCTGCCTTACTGGCAGCACACATGGATCGTGTACACGGCTAAGCGAGCCTCAGTGATGTTCCTCCTCCCCTGGTTAGAGATCCAGTGAAATTGAAAGTATCAAATTTGGGGGCTGTAAAAAGAATAATGTTTTATTCCCAACTTGGGGCTAGGCTTTCACTCAAAAGCCATTCCCTCTTCTGGGTAAGCCTGACCTATTTTAATGGGCCTCAGCTGTGCTTGCTCTCCAGCCACTTAACCCTTTCTCTTTTGGTTCCTTATCTTTGCAAGTATATCAGAGAAAAGGGGTTTGGGAAACTTGGTCCAATCTGGCAGATGCAGGCAAGCAGTTAAAAAGCTGAGTTTGGGACAGTTTGTGTTCCCCATTATGCCGTGATTTAAATACACCGAGTTTCCATAGCAAGCTCCAGGCACTGCTGTGGTGAAGTGTATTTTGGGAACAATTTTTAGCAAAAGAACATGACCGTAGAGGATGGAGCTCTCTTTTCTCATAGTACTACTGTTTCATATTGACAAGATCTAAAATTTTTACATAGTAATTTATATCAAAATACTCAGGATTTTTTAATTTCTGAAATAGCCATGTCTATGATATTAGACAACTCAGCGTTTTTGTATCGTGAGATTGTTCAGTACTGTCAACATAACGGTTATCTGCTACCCATCCTGGAATCGTGTGTTCTGTTTTTTCAACACTTACTGGAATAGGCTGACTGAGGACAAAAAAAGAAATCCATAAACTGAGATTTTAAGCCTCTTAACATCAGGCTGTTAGTTTTGCCATAGGATGTACACAATGGCAATCAGTTTTTGGACGGACTGTTGTTGAATAATACATGAATGTAAATGAAGATTGTATGGAATCAGTTGGATAATTTTGAGGAATGCTTTAAGTACACCAGAGAGCCTGAATAGCAGTTAATGGGGCTTCAACTTTATTACTGTTTATTATGGTTGGCAGTTTAGTTGTGCTTTTTTTTCCTCTGCTTTGAGTTCTCCAGTTTCCTATAGAACAACAATAAAAAGGCTTACAAATAATAATAGTCAGATACACAGTATCCTGTGGCAGCAAAATAGCTTTGCATTAAATTGCAGTTCTTGGCAGTCTGAGTGCGTTTATCCTTGGCTGCTCCAGCCCGGGCGGTGCAGGAGGGACGGAGGCAGATGTCAGCACCGGGAGCCGTGCGAGCGAAGGCGCCTCGTCTGCGACTGCAGGGACCCGGCGTGGAGCTGCTCAGAGCTGCTCCTTGTTTGGCCGTCCCGCTCCTGCCTGCTCCCACCCCATGTCAAGAGCAACACGGTTTTAGCACCCGTTTTGCCAGTTGCTGGAGTAAGCAGAAATGTTTCTGCCATCTAGAAAGCAAGTCAGAAGTACAATGAGTAAATGGCAATAGTGTTAATATTTAGTTGTGAGATTTTGCTACGGAATTTGGACTGCTTATTCTGTATTCTATATGCACTTTTCCAACCGGGAAAAAGGGTGACGAGAAAGGAATTTAATATCCAGTTGCTCTTGTTCATAGCTCCCATGATTTGAAAATAATTCACTTGCTCATTACAATTAACTTTTATCACCTTTGGACCAAACTGTTTGCTACTAACAATTGCAGGCAGGGAAGCAAACGGAGGTACACATTGCTCTCTTCTTTAGGCTAAATTATTAAGTGCCAGTGCAGAAAACCCCTCTGAACTCACTCATACAGAAGTATGGAGCAAAGTCATGGCAGTGAGTGGGGTGCAGTCAGCAGAGGGCTTGTTGGGAACTCACTTTGCATGGTTTTTGATAGGTATTGCTGCATGTGTTTGTGAAGATTCATCAATCTCAGGGTTTAAGTTTTATTCATAAAGTCTTGCTCATCTGCTGAGTTGTGCTAACTCTTTGCTATGTAACTTTAGCTCTGCCCTAAAGAATATGCTCTGGTTTCTCATGGTGATAGCCAATAGTTGTAACAGATTTATTTGCTGTGTTGGATGTTGGTAAGAATATCTGAAGCGCTGGAGTATTTCACTGTTTTCTTTTTTTTGAGTGATTTGTAAAGTGCAAGTTGCACATATTTTGTGAATCAGGAGTGTTTTGTAGGCTGTATCTAGTGGCCCATGAGTGGCCCATGGGATACAGGTTTTATGTTGCTTCTAGCATATTAAAACATTTGTTGCTGACAAAGTACCTTTTGGCCCTGTGTGTTTACTTCCCAGCAGTCAATACTGAAATAGAGTGCATGGGGAAATATCGACCTAAATATGAGAGATTTCTCTTTAGCTAAAAGCTGTTCTCCAGGACCTGCCTTCAGGTTATGCCTTATAAGTTATATCTCTTTCTTTCAGCTGTCGGACAAGCAACAGAAAGAGTTTGATTGTAACATCCAGCACATCTCCAACTCTTCCGCGACCACATTCCCCTCTTCATGGACACGCAGGTAACTCCCGGGGACTGCTTTGCTTGGGAATCCTTAGCAAAAATGTCAGTGTTCATTGCAGTGAGTTTGAACATATCGACATCAAGATGTGTGCTTTGAAACTTAACCTGAACACAGCTTTTCACTGTTTCTAACTCATAACAGGGTTCGTACAGTTTCAGAATGAATGTTTGTCGTGCTTAAAATCTGTGACTCTGTTCCTCATCTGTTCTGTGCTGTGTTTCTCCTCTATTGCATCTGACCTCCACTCTTTCTCAGGATTTCAGTCCTCTTATATCCAGCAAAAGAAACAGAGGGAGAGCAATGTCAAGTAAAATTAAATGTATACCTTTAAGCAGATATCTTAATTTGAGTCTCCCAGTACAGTTTGTTTGTGCCAGTGGTTTAACTGTAGTACTCAAGAGAAGAAACATCCTTATTTGTGTCTCTATGCCTCTGGCAGACCATCAGCTGTGCAGTGTGCCATCTATGGTCTCTTATCTCCTACTTAGAGCAACATGAGATGTTTGAAAAAAACAAAATTATACTTTTCTGCTGGTTTTATCAGGTCAGCTGCAATGAAATGCTTATTTCAAAGCAAATGGGCAACTGCTTGTTAGTCATCAGGGGGAAGTGTGTGGAGATGTTCTTTTGAAAGAAAAAGGAAGAATGTTTATTCAACCTGTGGTAGCTTTTTAGAAAGGGTCATGCATGAGGATTTAACAGCTTGCCCTTGATGTTTTTATTGCTGAGGGAGGTGGGTGAAGTACGACTGTGTTGCTTTCAGTATTTCAGAACACAGGGAAGACAAGGCGGTTGTGTTTCAAGTATGGCCCTAATGGGTACAAGTGTATAGCTTGAAACAGCTTCAACAGTTGTGGCACCCATCCACTGTGGAGCCTGTCTGGAAGCACATCACAGTTGTGTTTAAGACAAGTAACAGTTGTTTTCATTAGAATCGGACTTTCCTCCTCCTACATGGCAGTATGTTCTGTAAATACTTTCGGGAGACTGAAACTAAGGAAATGCTGAGGAAGTACAGCGAATTGGTAGTAGCTCAGCAAGAAGGAGCCATCTGCTTCTGTTCGCAGCGCAGTGTGTCTTGAGAGGGAATATCCAGCCCGTTGAAAGGAAAAAGAAGACCAAAGTCATTATTCAGGGATACCTGAGAAAGCTTCAACCACTCAAGTTTTTATGAAAATTTGCTCAAAGCTGTAACTTGTTTGAATTTACAGGACCAAAAGCTTGCATTTTCTAGAGGAATTCCATGTCTCTTCAAACTCCCTTGGTTCTGTTGTGTGTGAATATGACAGTGATAGCTTTGTAAAATGTGGGCCGAAGCAGGCATTTTTCATGGTAGGGATTCTCTGCTTAGTTACGTTGTGCTTTTTACTTGCTCTTAGAATTGATACATATGCTGGATTTAGAAAATTCTAAATCAGCTCTACATTTAACTAAAATGATACAGAAAGATGCTCCTCAGAATATGAAAGAAGTGTCTGTGATTGGCAAATTGCAACAAGATGTTGATGTCATTCTCAGAAAACAAAGGCAGAAATGTTCACAATAGAAACACCTGTATTTTCTTTTGATTTGCTTTTCTGCTTCAAAAATAAAAAATTAGTCTTAGCATTTTTGATGCTGTCTCAGGCTTTACAAGCTTACCTTTTATTAGAAATATGTGACTGTCTAGAGAACTAGAGTAGCTAATCAGTGGTATGTCATCTTTCTTTAGCAGAAATCATCAAATATTTCTACTTTTTGTTCTAATGTGTCATGTGGGATTTAAAACTATTAATTAAAAAGGACATCCTTTGTGACCTCCAAGAGTTGCAAGTGGAGAACAGGAAGATAAATTACTTGTAAGCTGAATTCTCTGCCAGTACTATATTTAGGAGTTTTACCTGAGAATAATTATTTATTCAAAAGACAAAAGTAGATGAAATTTAGAGTAGAATCACAAATATTTTCTTAAGAAATATCATATGTGAGATGTGAATTTGAGAACAGGCTGTGATATTTGTTTAGTATTTGAACAGAATCGATCAATCTGTTTGTTCAGACACATACACTGGTAAGTTACTAAGAAAAGCTGCAGCCTCTTCCTGGCCTCTTGTGTCTTGAACATGCTCCTCTTCATGGCCACTCTGAACCTCTTCTACAAATCAAAGGAGCCACAAGCATGCAGAAATAGAAGGGAGGCTTTCTAAAAAGTTAAAAACCCTGTTCAAAAACCACTATAAAATGGAGTTCTGTATGGCACTTGCTGCAGGAGTTACTCTTCTGTATGTAATGTAAAAGTCAGGGGGTGTGATGAATCACAACTGACAGTCCATCAGGCAGACCTAGCTCCTAATGAACACTGATCCGGGAAAAATACACATTTTAATATCTGAAGCAGCATCAAGATAGGATGTCAAGCAATTTCATATCCTAGAAAATTGAGAGGAAAAGTAGTACTTAGAAGTCTAAGCATTTGAGATGGAAGTAAAGCAAAACAATTTTTAACTTGGGTGTGGAATCACTTCTGATTCAAGAACTCTTAGTGTATTTGAAGTGTGCTAATTCACTTTTCAAGCTGTATGAAATAATGTTTTCCAAAATTACCTGGGACCTTGGTATAGAAAGCCGCAGCTTGTTAACTTCATGGGAAAATCACCCTTCCTAGTCACCCAGACGTGGATTGAAGGGGAGAACTTTAGGAATACAGGTTTGCAAACCTTCCATTTATTTTATTTTTTCTTTTAAAAATAGAAATTTAAATTTCTTGTATATATATATATATATATATATATATGCATTTATTATATATCACAGAATTGTAGGGGTTGGGAGGGACCTCCAGAGATCATTGGGTCCAACTCCCCTGCCAAAGCAGGTTCCCTATATGTACACAGACATTGATGATATACACACACACATATAAGGTATGTATATATGCACAAGTATTTTCCTTATGTTTGTGTGTATTTCTTTGAATCATTAAAAAAAAATCTGAAGATTACAGAGACGTGTGCATGGTACACATATTACAGTGTACACGTTGTGAGATGGATTACTAAGTTACTGTTAGGTTACATTTTAAAATGTGAAGCTTAAAATCAATCAGACAAGCAACATAATCTTTGTAATTCAGTAGGAAAGAGAGATTCTTAAAGCTGGTTGAGAAAGGTCAGGCTATTTTAAAGTTTACTTTCCACACTGCTGACTTCCAGTGCAGGTACTCGTCCCTGCTCCCATCTATAATAACATGTGGAGGGAGCTGCTCGCAGGCAGCTCTGTAGTACTGAATTAAATTATTCTGCTCTTTTCACCGCAAGTTCAGTTCCTCCTTCTGGCTAAAAAGAAGGAAAAAAAAAAAAGATATTTTTCAGAGTCCCATTTCTGTATCTGTTTTCCCAGTATCAGTAGAAAAGTTCAGTGCTATACAGAAGGGCAAGATTCTTCTGCTTCCCGAACCAAGTGTGCATCTGGGAGTGTCTATTTTGAAGGCTGTGGATCTATGCAGCGACCAGGCAGTGCTGTGAAGAGAAGGTGAATCTTGTACAGAGTGAGCAGAGTATGTCACGTATGACTCCAGATCCTGCCCTGGTTATCAAAGCTGTCATTCATTTCCATTTTGTGTGTGTGATGCTTGGATGCTGTGACAGAGCCACGGCATTCACTTCTCTTGAGAGAGGTGGTACACATGTTTTTTAAACAATTTTGGTTATTCTAAGATTTGTGTGTGCTAGAAGGCAGATAGTTCTGTAGCATACAGTAAGATCCTTAGCTGCCTCTGTTAATATTCAGCAAATAATGTTAGTATATTGTTTGTAGAAGACCACAACACCTTTGTATTTATTTATGTGTACAAATCTCAGAAGCAGGCTTTACAAAAAGATACTAGTCTGAGCTTTTGGACTCATTAACCTATCTGATGAATATCATGTTTGTAGATGACAGCTGAGACTTTGGCCTATCTCTCGTCTGTAAGGTCTGTTCTTGTATTTTCAGGTAGTGGATGTACAGATGCTTTGGCTGCATCCTTCTCAGCGTGTCCAGGAAAAGGGAAGGTTCATGCCTGAATTATTAACATTCATGTAACAGTGTTGATTTACCTAATGGGTAATCATTCTGTGTAACAACGTCCCTTCAGACAGAGTCGTTTCAGGTTCAATAGTAGCCAGCTACAACCCTTGAGCAACAGGGGAATTTACCTTTGCTAACGGAATAAATCGTCTTTCGATCAGTCTTGGTGAATGAGACCACTGCACTACGGCTTTCCTTATTAAAATTCCTTCAGCTATAGCAGATGCAGCAGTACTGGGAAATTTTAGGGAAAGTAGTAATTCCCCTTCTCCCTGTTGTTGTTTTAAAAGCTTTACCCAGACTTGAATTGAGTAGAAAAACTAATTGCTTTTCATTTTAAAACTTGAAGCAAATCACGGGGGATCTAATTAAAATTCCAGTGTCTGGAAGGAAATATGCTATATAAATCTGAAAAAGTTGTTGCTTAAAAATTAATAGTATCTCTGTACCAGATTGTGCAGGCTCAGAAGACTTCGAACACCCACATAGTTAATTTCAAAACTTAAAAACTGTCATTACCCAATTTGTTCAGTTATTCTGAAATCCTATTTTGATCATAATCTGGAAAGTTTGCAAAAGATTGATGAAGACATTAAGAAGGCGATGACAGTTCATTGCCTGTTCATAACGGCATTGGGCAACGAGCTTTTTGTTCAGAAAGATTGTCTCGACACAGCAGGATTCATCGGCAGCAAAGGTTTGGTGTGCACGCAAACACCCAGGACCTACCAAGCCTGGCAGACTTCCTTGCTATGTCGGAATATCTGCTTTATTGCTTAAAGATGTTGCTACTACTGCACTCCCTTCTGATCTAAATTGTTCCTTCAGCTTTCTGCTCTGCTAGCGAGTAAGTGGCAACCCTAACCCTAGCTGTGTGCTGCTGCTGGGATATGTGTTTATGCGCTGTTGAGTTGTTTTGTTGCTCTCTTAGCTTTTTTCCATCTTTCTTGTTAGCTTGCAGTGCCATCTAGACTGTGAAAACCGCTCAGCCTTCTCTCAGTTTGGCAGCAGTATGCCTCTGGTTTTCCACTGTGCCCATCAGAATTAGAGTGAGTCCAAGCTTGAGAAATGAAGCACCAAAAATCACCTTGTTATTAATTTCTGATGGCTGTTCTCCCCCTGCCACCTGGAATATTTTGGGAATGGGTTTGATGGTGTTCACTTGTGGGTGAAGACCTGTGTTGTGTCTTATTACACTCATCTATTGGTAGTTCTTAACTAATGATTTATAACAATGCATTAAAACACGAAACAAAACCAACCCAAAGGAAAACAAACTTGTTGCTCAAACCCTTTGTTTTTAATTTAGTTGCTGAAGCAGATTGTGCAGTGCTCTGGATTCACTTCCCTCTCCAGTTCTCTCAGCGCCCCTTGGCACGTGCTAGATCAGCCCGGGGCTGCTTTAATCTCAACCAGCTGCTCTTTTTCCCCCCTGCACTTGGAGGCCAGATGGAGCGTGCTGGCTGGTGCCGTGGCCATCCCCATGCCACAGAAGGCATCGGCTCCTTCTCCCCTTCCCCACCTGTACACACCTCGCTCATGAGAAGTTGTGAAGCGATGCTGCTGCAGGTTTTTTGTGAACCACGGTTGTGGCTGAAGTGTGAGAGAATGCAAACCTTCGAATGAGCACGGTGCTTATCTTCATTTTCTGCTCAGCGTAGCGGTTAAGGTACCTGAATAACTTGTGGTGAAACAAATGCAACTTAGGTATAAGCTCGAGCACAGTGCTGGATGGAAACATAACCTCACAGACTGGGCTGGGGGGTGAGCTGGGTGCCTAGTGCTTCTCCTGAAGTGGAGGCAAGTCTTCTGCAGGTGACTCATCACTGATGTTTGACCTATTGCTCTTGTCTAACATGACTTTTAGAATAAATGCATTTTATGTGGGATCTAAGCCCGAAGACGTTTCTGATGACGCCAGTTATGTACCGTGCAGTGCATTGTTTGTCCAGTGTCCGTTTGTTTTCCTGCTCACGTTTTGATGTTATTTTATTGTCTGTACTCAAAGAAATCGCTCTTGGCATATGTTTACTATGGATAGTTCCTCTTTTGAGCTTTATTAGGATCTGAAAGAGCAAACCACTTAAGAATGTGCCTGATAGAAGCAGTCAACTCACTGACATGAAGCTACTAATTTATCTTCTAAATTTCAAAGGTTTCTGTAGTTAGTCTATAAATGATACTGGCTTTCAGGAGGGCTTTTATAAGGTTGTTGCTTTTTACCTAGAAATAAAAGACATTGCTTGTACTGCTTACCAGCTATATGCTTACACATCATAGAACAAAGCCAGGAGAAAAGATTCTTGTGTAAAGTAAGAATCAAGCATTCATTTTTCCTCATTGTATGAATTCACCACAACTTTCATTTTCATAGTAGCATTATCTCAACAAACCGGTGGTTAGGGTAAAGGCTGTACATTGTGGCCTGATTATCTTCCATGAGTGTTTAGTCCTTTTATTATCATATGCAGTTCCTTTGGTATGGTCTTTTTTCTTCAGTGAATTCTACGTTCAGCAGTGATAAACACTTTAAGCATAAAGATGCTTTCTTACTACTTATTATTCCTGAAAGTGTCATCGATGTCATTTCTAACCTAGGTTTTTCATTGAGAAGTGTAAGGTAAAGATTGTATGTGGGAATTATTACAAAATATGTAAAATACATATTGTATTTTGTGTATATACGATGCACTACTTATTTAAAAGCAAGTAAGAAAATGTACACCTTAAATTATTTTAAAAGGAGGGAAACTACTGATACATCCAAATCATAATATTTTTTAGCAAACTAATGCGTAAGTGATGAAGAGCTCAAAGAGCACATTGCCAGTTATTTATAGCTACAACTTGCAATTGAAAGTGTTTCTGCATGGTTACTCTGAAGTTACTCCATTGCAAGTATGAATTAATTTTTGTTTGCTTTCTCAAACAGGTAGCAGCCCTTTGGACAGTCCCAGAAACTTCTCACCAAATGCACCTGCTCATTTTTCCTTTGTTCCTGCCCGAAGGTAAGTGAATATATCTTCAGTCTGGGTTGGCAGGAAAATAGCGTGTACCTTAAAAATTGCCTGCGGGTTACAAATTTTGGGGCTGTGTTGTACTTTCTCTGATGTTTGCAGTTCTATTTTACTCTTTTTTGTTTAGGTCTTGGCAACACTCGGAACATATTAGGTACTTTTCAGACATAGAAGATGATAAAGTATATAAAGTAGTAAATACTGTTACTAGGGAAGAGGCAGTGTTCTTCCAGAAAGATGACATACAGGCCATAAACAAGCAGTTTAGTCATAATGATGTAAAAGCCAATTATGATTAGAATAACTCTATCTCAGAGGTAATCCCAGATCCTCTTCACACTGAGTAACTGAGGTGTATTGTAAGTGTGCTGATCTTGTTTGTCTTTGTGCAGACCTAGCAAAAGTACCTAAATTAGGCATGCACTACTGCATTCATTCACTGCTTTCTGAGTGGTAACAACTTCTTAGTTTTCTCTGCTGTCTTGGGGATTGGTGTCAAGAGTACATTACCGCTCTAATGAGGAAAATAGCTGATAATTGAAATTGCAAGTCTACAAGAACTGCTAAAAGAAGAGCAGTATTGAAAGACCTGAATGCAAAGCTATCATCTGTCCAGTAGCGAATGCTAGACAAATGCTGCTCATGCTGTATATCAAACTGGTGGAAAGAAATCTGATACTGTTAGTGACGAATTCAGTATAAGGAATAGGATAGAAAGAATAAAGACAGCTGAGAGAAGCAAACAAATGGAGTATTGAATTTCGTATCCTAGCAGGTAGACAGTAGTGGATAGTGATACAGAAAGTTAAATTTAGTTGAGAAATAAAGAATAACAACAAAGTGATCCCAAACAGGATTTGGGCAGGAAGCAGGATTGCTAGATTCAAGTGTGAGGAAGATATTTTTGAATTGCTAAGCTCTCCTTCAGCTGAAGTTTCTTACCTGGGTTAAGATTACCCAAGGACGTGTCATTTTCAGAGGAAGTAAGTTTTCTGAGAAAGACAAATTTAGCTCAAGTATTAGTTACAGAGAGGGTAGATCTCAAAACCTTAAAGAACAATGAAAGGTTAGGATTTAGAAGCATGCTGGGTTTATGAAATGAAGAGAGAAGCTGCAGGTATACACTTTGTCTGGATGGCAGGTAAATCCTGGAGTGTTTCTCCAGTTAGGTGATTGCTAGAGCCTTGAATACTCTTTGAAGTAGACTTTGGTCTTCACATTATTAGAAGAACTTCATACAATCATGTAAAATGTGAAGAGCTGGGTATGTATTTTCATGTTGCCTTGGAGGGGAAAAAGTCAGTTATAGGTGGTGTTAGAATAATTCAAATGGACTCACTTCATCCACTTTTATTTTTAAAGAGGTATCTGAGCCTGATTTGGGTGTATTCTTTACGTTCTGCTGAAGTCAACTGAATTTTTACTGGATTTCTGTTTCTGGAGTTCTGGACAATGGATTAGAGGAAGAAAATTGCAGCTGAAACCATTGTCAAAGCTTAACATCATTTGTTGGCTGTTTCAGCTACTTCAGTATTACTGCATTCTAAATTTCCAAACAGAAAACAACAGTTTTAATACTAAAACTCTGATGAGTGCCCTTTCCTACTTTTCCACTTTTCTTACCTGATTTTTAAAGGTTAAAAAATACAGGTTAAGCCTGTCCTAATAAGTGGTGTGGTTCATTTTACAGCATGCATGCTACTCTGTATACTTTATCTGTCACTGAAAAGAACATGTAAGCACAGCTTGTTTTAGAACCTTTTTTCTATTTTCTACTTGTATTACACCCTGAATAGCTATGCCAGCAGTAACAATACATACCTATTGTATTATCAGGCAGTAGTATCAGAATAACTTCTGTTTCAAGTATGGTATTAAGTAATTTAAAATGTTTTGCTCTGTTACCCCAGACAAACAAATATTTTGCTGTACCCTTTTGATAAGCATTGTTTGGGTCTTAATAGAGTTCTTACCTGATTTCTTCCATTGCCATCAAAGAAATGATTTGTTGCTGGTTTTCAGCCTTTTGTATTTTATGCAATTTCTTCTTTTGTTATGCTGTTTGGATATCTCTTGTGATTTTCGTTCTTTGATTATAGCCCTGTCATGAGTTGATTCTTGGGAAGCAGTAGGGATCGCGTTTGGAAAACTCATTTTATTTTAAAACCAATTTCACTACAATAGACTGTGCAAGATTGTCCTTAGTTTAGCTAGTGCTACATCATAAATCTCCTACTAGATACCCTTTCAATGACTATTTCGTCTCCACAAAGTTAACATGTTCAGAAATCCTCTTGTACGATTAAGGTAAAGTATCACTAATTTTGTCCATATTCAGTAAAAGCGACCTCATTGAAATACTAGTAACAGAATATGAGTTTGTTTCTATTTTCCAAAATCACACGTGCATCTTTTACTTCTCCCTCCCTCATTGTCATTGTACAATTTCTTCCATACAGCCACGGACACAGAGCAGACAGGTAACGTGTATCATGTTGCTGGTGTATGTGTGTTTGTCAGCTAAGCTTCTGTGCAGCTGAGCACTAGCTTGTGTTCCTAACAAGTTCATGCTATAATAACCCCATTTAGGCATTCAGTTTTTATTCTTTGGTAATCAAAACAGAAAATCTTTGTGTTTTGACCTAAAATGTTAAACAGGTAGTGCTCTGGGAGAAGATGCTTTGTTCTTCTATCACCTTGTTTGAAAATTAATTTATGTTCATTAAATAGCATTATAGCTGCCATACAAATACCTTGTTAATTAACTTATTAAAATGGCATTTTAAAGGCAAAACTCATTGTTCCCATGTTTTTGTTGTTCTAGCTAAGTTTATTTTACAATAAAAAATAAAAGACCTAAAATTTTCTTTCCAAGTATCTTTTCCTGAAGCAATATTGCATAAGTTCTCTCTAAAAATAAATTTGTATTAACAAAACACTGAAGTAGCTTTGAAATGTTTTGCATAAATGAAGGAGGAATTTTCTTGTAAAGCAAGTCTTTTTCCCCCTGCCTTTGATTTGCGAGATTTCTTCTCTTGTCCCACTTCCTTCTGCTAGATACAGAGCTGATATCCATTGTCCTGACTGCTTAGCACATCTCTTGCCTAGATTGCATCAGTAGAAAATAGCCCAAGCATGAAGACGTGTACTGTAATTTTTTAAGGGAGAAGGATTTATTTATTTATTTTTAACATTGTCAAAATGAAAATACTGAAGTATTTTCAATGTGCAACTTAGGCTACTCAGTGAAAGAGGGGTTAGGCTTTCCTTTTGCAAGAAATGAGTGATTTGTACATTCCTGTCTACTCTTTGAGAAGATGGGAACATATTGGTCTGCTTTGGGACTGAGGGTCCAAACTGAGGTCGAATCATTGACCAGAAGATCTTCCCAGCACCCCTGTGCGTTAGAAGAAGCTGAATGAAGCTTCTGTAGCTGACAGCTGGTTTTCAGTCCCTGAATGCAGGACACACGGACTTTGTAATGCTGGCCTTTGTTGTTTTTCAGGGTTAAGAAAGGAATTTCATTTCTCTTGGAATTTTTTGAGGTTGTTCTTTTACACATATTTGTCTTAACAAGGAAAACATCACCTGTGGCTAAATGGGGTTTAGCTATAATGAATGCATGCATAGAAATCTGCATTACAGCTTGCTATTTTTTATGCATGAAGCATGAATCTTTTTAACAACTCTCTTGATACAATATTCTTTCAGTAATGTAGAACAGTGGGTTTATTTCCCTATTGTTCTAAAATAGGTGGCAAAGAGGAAGGGTATAGGTATTTTCAGGCATGTGAGTACCAGGTAATAAATGGAACAAGATCTGGAAAAAATATAAACAGATCTGTGGGTGTGCAGGGAACTTTTTTCTGAAGATTGAGGCTTTGTGTGTTCATAGCAGGATGAACTATTTTATAGTTATAATGCTCTATTTTATAGCACACATGAAATTATAACAAAACCCCCAAATCTTTCCAAAGCCAGTTAGAACAATGAACTGTTCTAATTCAGTTTCACTTTATGACCAGTTACTGATAATCTGCCCGAGTAAAACAGGCAAGCAAGGGGAAACTGATGTGAGGGAGATTTCTTTATCATTCATCCCAACATGCAACAGGGCGTGTTTTTTATTATAGAAAAAAAATGCATTCAAGATTGAGGTGAGATCAGAGGCAGAAAAAGCACAATAGACAGAGCTGAATTGAGTATACTTTCCAGCCTCACTGAGGTGGGTTTTAGGGGTAGAAGAGGGCTTCAAGGAGGACAGTACGGGTTCTTCACCAAGCATCTGACGTTGGTAAAAACACGATCTGTTCTGCAATATCTCAAGGATGTTTTGGCTATTTTCCCTGATAGTCATGTTTCTTTGGCTGTGATAAGTAAATACCTGCTAACACTATACTGTTCGGAGGAGAAAGAGACCCTGGGTGTTACTTCTGTCTCCTCTGTATTTCAAATGCACCAATCGGCTCTCTTCTGATCTGCTGTAGTGGATTTGACTCACAGCTGTGTCAGTGGCTGAGCTGGGCCAAACGCACTAACCTAGGTAAACAAATGAGTCTGCTTTCACTTGATTCGTGATCTGAAAACTTTTTTTCACAATTTTCAACACTATTTGGGAGACAAGGAACTGCATAAGCATAATAATTCTAGGCAAGTCTTTTTCAATGAAGTTTGAAATGAGCTGATGTCATTTGTCTGTTCCCGAAACTTCAGTTTTTGCTCAACTGGCAACATTTGCAAATATTTTATATTTTATTTGCAAATATATTTGCAAATGCTTTATGCAGGAATCTGATGCCCATTTACTTTGTCTTTTCCAAGGTCCCTTAATTTTGCTCTTAAAACTTACCCTAGCTGCTTTTTCACAAAGATCATTCTAAATAGGATAGCTGGTTTACCTGAGTATTTTAAGACTGGAATGAAAACGTGCAGTTAAGAGATTTGGGGGAAAGGCTTATTTCCCCCAAGTACTGATCACACTATATCTATCACAGTAATTTCTTTTGCTTCCTTTCCATAGAACGGATGGACGCCGCTGGTCCTTGGCCTCCCTTCCCTCATCAGGATATGGAACAAACACTCCCAGTTCAACAGTTTCAGTAAGTGCCCCAGATTTTTCCAAGCAATTCAGTTTGTACGAACACACCCTAACAAATCAGCTTCTGAGTCTTTACTAAAATATCTGATCTTTCTTCATTGTTTTGCTAACATTATTAAATTTACTAATTATTTTAAAATTATTTTAATTATTGGTTCTGCTGCTTTTTCCTCCATTTCCCAGCTCCTATCATCTTGCACTTTGCCTTTTGCATTGGTGAAATCCCAGTGCAGCACTTGGCTCGACTGATCAGTTGAGAGGCACAATGTGTCAGGACTCTGAGACAGTGCATAATTACTAGCAAGCACTCAGCTTTTTTGTAACTGGGAAATGAAATTCTTGTCTGCTTTCAAGTTCTCAGTGTTAAAACCTGCTAACAGGCTAGCAGAAGGAAAAATTGATAATCCACATCTGTTACTCAACTTCAATAATTTGAATCTCCCAGTGATGCTTTGAATTTCTCACTTGTCATTAGGAAGGTTGGCTGCAGTTTACATGACTTCTTCTGTACTTTGAAAAGGCTAATATGTTGTTAATATCAGGAAGGCACTAACACCATTTTAACCCTTATATCTCAGATACTTTTTACAATGAATCTTATTCTTTAGTTCATGCAAAATAGTTGTTGTAGTTATCTACATAACAATCTTAAAAAGAGACTAGAAACACCAAGGCTACCTGTACAGCCTTAGTTTAACATGCTTTTTTATGTGTTACGGGGTGAGTGTCTTCAACTGTGTGATCAAATATCGTTGCCTCTTTCTATAATACTTCTACTGATCATTTTGTTTTATACCTAATGTTTAGAGTATGTTCCTAATAATTGTAATACCTGCATTAATTAGGACTCAGTACTCCATGAGTATTAATCTTACTAAGCAATAAATCTAAATGAGTCATAATCTTACTCTGAATGCAGCATCATTATTTTAATTCTGAGATGTTCTATTAAATTCATCCATAAACTTTTTAGTGCATCTCAAATGCAATTTTATCTTCACAGTTCCTTGGGACGTGAGTGTTAAAATCATTCTAGATAGGAGAAGAAATTGGACTCAAAATTTTTAGGTATAATTGACATGATTAAAATCTGTTTTTTGCAACATGAATATCATCTGTATTGTTTCATATGTTCAGACATTCCTGCAGACTCTAGTTTGCACAATTTCGACAACTTGTTATCTTTTGTCCTTAAGGACAGGATTTTTTTATTTCTTGTCTCCTTAGAAAGCAGGTGACATGATTTCTGTCTCCCCATGTAGGAGAAGGGTGTACAGATCGGTAGTCGTGAGAACAGAAAAATGTGGGAGAAAATTTCAATAGCAACACAGGAAAATGGCAGTCCTGATTTCACTGCCAAGCAGTATTATTTATCAAGCACCTGAGAACAGCTTTTGGACCTCTGCTTTTGCCTTTAGAGTCTTAGGTTAAATCTCTATCAGCATAAGCCATGGTTGTGTCCTCATCTGGGTACAAGCACCATGCTATTAAAGCATGGAGCGAGTATTATTACTTTCAGAATGGGTGGCACCAAATAGTCAGATGATCGATAATCACTGTGAGAGCTTCCCAGATGCCTGTGAAGATGACACCTTTGGAGACCAAGCTGGCTGCAGTGTCTAATTCTTTATTTCCTGGTGTGTTGAGTTTTTCAAGAAATTATAGTTTGACCAGACTTGGGGTAGATGTCCATGGAGAGAGCAAAACTAACAAAAGAAATCTGTTGGAAATATCAGTCCTTGTTTTGAAATGGGAACATGAAAGCCACTTTTAGAAAGTCCTCAGCTTTCTGACATAGGAAAGAAAGAATATTCCTGTCTTGTTGTGTTTCCAGAAACAGCGAGATTATTTTGATTGAACCTTTCCAGGAAAAAGAAAATCTTAGACATGTCACATAGAAAACATCACTCCAAATTCTGTAAGTCTTGTAAAGCTGTAAACAGAAAGCAGGACAGTAATGAGAAACATGTGGTGATAGTCCAATGTGGAGCTGAATTCACCTTCCTGTAGGGAATGGATTCAAACCTGTATTCCAAGACTTTTTTTTTTTTATTATTTTTTTTTTCCTAAATGGATGAATCTTTACTCTCTTTTCCTTTTCCTGATCCAGTTTTACACTCTCAGAAAGACACTGAAATGTGCCGTTTAGTAAGTTCCAAAGCAGTCTTGGAGGTATTAAACTTAGGATAGGCTTAGAAATGTAATACTGCTTATTGTCATAGTATTTCTTAGATTAGAATTAATTTGAATTGATCTCAATAACAATTCTGAAGTTGATAAGCAGTATTATTCCTATGTAGACTTTAAAACGGAAGTAAGAAGATGCAAGGGGTTTGTCAGAAGCACACACTGAATTAATGCCATGGGTGAGAACATAACAGAAATTTGGGCTTCTGTTTGTTGTGATCAGTCCTCTAGATCGTGTTTCTTTTTCAAGCAAGATAGAAGGAAGGCAGTAGACCTTTCTGTACGTATCAGTAGGAAATGAAATATGAAGAATAATGTTTCTTCTGTGTTCCGCTGGCCTGAGTTTTGGTCTGGCAGTTAGAGCTGAGTTGCATCTCTGTGGTCATAGATGAGCTATTCTACCAACCAAGCAGCTGAACAAACCAAGACACTTACTTGTTTTAAAGTCAGTGGAAACTCGTACATTCTGCTTTATTTTTTGCTTCCAGTTGATGGATGACACTTCTTTAAAAATACATATTTATCCTTCATAAAGACCACATACGTCAGGCCAGCACTGAAAAAGCTGGAGAAGACCTTTCAAGTGAGATATATGTGGAATAGTCAGTTGAATGGGCCTATATACAGTTATTTTTAAGCATCTAGTTTGCTATTAATTTTCTAGATGCAGAGTAAATATATAATACTATATTATTAGCTTAATCGTTTTCTTTTTTTTTTTTTTTTTAACTGAAGAAGAGTTGGCCAATTCTGCATCTGTAATTAAGACACCAGCAGTGTTAGGCTGCTGTAAATATCAAGTACACTGATGTGATTACATAAAAATCAATAATTCAGAAGTGTTTAGTTTTGCTCTTGTGCTTTCCCACTGAAAAGTTGGATGCCTTAAGGTTGCTAGCAAAGCACCTGGCAGAAGAAAATCAGTTTCTCGGCATGGTCTTTATATAATCACAGAATGCTTTGGGTTGGAAGGAGCCTTGAAGATCATCTAATTCCAGCCCCCCCTGCCACCTCCCAGTACACCATGTTGCTCAAAGCCCCATCCAGCCAACACTTCCAGAGCTGGGGCATCCACAGCTTCTCTGGGCATCCTGTTCCTCACCACCCTTTGAGTAAAGAACTTCCAAAGTAAAGACTTTCTTACAAAATTTTTTTTTTCCAAATAATTTATTTCTGAAATTATCTTCAGAACTGTCCTTAATTATTCCTTGGAATTATAAACTTTACAATCTAATTGCTTTTAAGGAGAGAAAACGGAAGGAGGTTTTTGGTGGGTCATCTATGAGTTGACTAATGCAGCTTCCCCAGTGACTTTGCTGTTGGGAAACGTGTTGTTTTTCTAGAATTTCAGGTTTGATTTTTCTCTTCCAACTCTAGTAACTAATAACTTGATATGTGCTAATTTTCCTAATGTTGCAGTTTTAGTTTAATTTTGTTTTGAATAAGAGATGCGCTCATAATGCCAGAGCTCGAGTACCTGTTAATGCAGCACTTCATTAGCCAGTGTCTTCAGTACTTCCTGCTCTTCTGCAAGATGGGTGTTATTCAGCACAAATAGGATGTCATCTGACACACGCCTTTTCTTTGAAAACTGCTGTGGTTTTTGCATAAGCAGGTGCTTCTTCCCCCTGTTTGTGTTGTGTAAGACAGGTGATCAAAGAAAGCTCTGAAAGCCAAGAAGGGCTTGCATAATTCTGTAATACGGAGAGAAAATCTTTCCTGCCAGATAGGCATAAGCAGAGTGTGCAGCAGAATTGCTGTGGGCAAAGGGCTGTCAATTACTCTGACTCTGTTTTGGCTTCAGTGTGGATTAGACAAGTGTAAGGTGATGCCCCATCTGGGTAATTGTCACCAGGCAGACACTGCTGGATGTGACTTCCCACCATGGTCCTTCTAGACCTGCCCAAAGTTGGAATTTGTGGCTCCCTGTTCCAGCTGAGCTTGGGGATTCCCTAAGGCTTTCAGGCAGGTGCTTTTCTGTGCAATGCAGAGGGAGTGGATCTGGGCTCTTGAAAAAATTACACGGTTATCAAAGGATAAGATCTTTAGGTTTATACATTCTCACATTCAGTTCAGCTCAGTCTTGGCTAGAATTCTCTACAGATAAGATAGTGTTAGGTGATTGGATCTGCAACAATCTGCTTAGTTTTTCTTCAGTTCAAATGTGACTGTAACTCTGTTGGCGAGTTTGGATGCACCTGGTTTAGGTGATCTCAGAATATTTTCTTTACCAGCTGTACAAACATGCAGGACTCAATGAGCAGCCTTGTTAGCGTTTGGCTTTCACTGCTCAGCCACTCTTGTTAGCTTTCTTTTCCAAAAACCATCAACAGCAAGTAAGTCTAGAAAAGCAAACTAGGTGAGTTAAAACTTTGGTCATACATATCATGTGATGCATAATTCCGTATTACTTCTGGTATTAGGATGCTCTGCTTACTAGTTAGAGTGAGGGTCATTGCAGCAAAAGTTCTTCCATTGGAAAAATGTGAACAAATGATTTCATCAGACTGATAAGAAGCCTCAGAATTTAGGTTAGTATGGTGTTTTTCATAAGGTCCATTGGTGTTATTCAGTGCTGCTCTGGTTATTTAGCACTTCAGAAGATTTTAAATTTGTCCTTACATAATACATTTACTTATTTTTGAAAAATTGAAAGAGATGTTGAAAATAATCACACAAAAAAGTGTGTTCTTTAGTTGACCTACAGCGTTTTCCCCTGGAACATCCAACATTTGATGTTGTTCACACTTCCCACAAATCTTATGAGCTCAGGTTTCTTTAGGTTCAAGAATTAAATCTATTTCATGTCTATCATTATCATAGGACACGTCATATAAATTTATTGACTTATTTAAAAATGAATGAGCTGCTTTACTGTTTGTAAAAGGAAACTATTAATCATGCAACTCTACAAAGTCAGCTGCTTTCATTTTATTATTTCCTACCTGGCTAGAAAAGAAGCCTGATGGGTAAAGAAAAGGAGAAATAAAATGGAGATCATGGAGAAATAAAATCCAGACCGTTTACAGTAGCAATTTCAATTGAGAGCCAATAATCAGTAAAAACTCCCGTGTCTACACAGCTCCATAGCATTCTGCATGCCAGTGAAACTCCTGAGCTAAGAGAGCATGAGGGAAAAGGAAAGTTGCTCACCACTCCAGGAACCTCCTTGTCCTTTCCAGAGTAGCACTGTTGTTCATGTGTATTCCTTTCTGTCTCCTAAGAGTAAATTACCTTCGTGATCAAATGTAACAGTTCCAGAATCAGATGTATTGCTTCCCTAGCCTGTTCCCAAAGTTGTCCTGATCTCACCAGCTCTGTCATTGTACACATGGTTTGGCTTAGCCTAAAGAGAACATTAAACAGAGGCACCTGGTCTGATAAGTAGCTTTCTTTTCCGCTGGAGTGTGCAGTGTCTGGCAGAATTCGTTCCTCCTCCATTCATTAGCTGACCCCTATGCATGCGTTTAGTGCATTTCTTTTCTGTATTTTTTTCTGTACTCAGTCATCATGCTCATCTCAGGAGAAGCTGCACCAGCTGCCCTTTCAGCCCACGGCAGATGAACTTCATTTCCTGACAAAGCATTTCAGTACTGAGAGCATCACTGATGAAGAAGGGCGCCATTCTCCAGCCTTGAGACCTCGATCTCGCAGTCTCAGGTGAGCTTCAGGCTATGTTTATTGAATATTTAAGATGTTAGACACAAGTATTGCATTTCCATGTGTGCTTTCAGCTCTAAGAAGATTAAGAAAAGGTGGTTTTGTTTTGTTTTGTTTTGTTTTGTTGCATGTTCTTGACATTACTTTGCTGAGCACTGACTCCACCTCACCTAATCAGAAAGTAATATATATTTTATATTTTACATTTGACACTAAGGATTTCAATCACAAAATGGTTAGTGCAGTCTGCTTTTGTATCTCCACCGCAACTCTGTGAAAATGTGATCCAGAAGCATCACAGTCTAAGCCTGTAGGATGTAGATTTCCGTTAGTGAAGTTTCTTCTCAGAATTTTGCTGCAGTCATATAAGGAAGCTATAACAGTCACAGTTAATAACTTTTCCAGCAGTGATTCTGAAAGGGTATGAAAACTGGAGTCGATGAAGTCAAAACCTCAAACAGAATTGCACCCACGAGCAGTTTTGTTATAGCTCTGAAAACATTTCTCCTGCATTAGCAGTTGAATAATTTTTACTGTTTCTTCAGAGAATTGGTTCTTCAAAGATAGCTATCCAGTGGTTATTTCTGCAGTTGACTTTTTTCCATACTTAAAAATAGAAGCAACTAGAACTTAATCTTTCACAGAATTAAAGAATGATGGAAGTTGGAAAGGACCTCTGGAGGTCTTCTTGTCCAAACCCCTGCTTGGGCAGACTGCCTTAGGACCATGTTCAGGCAGCTTTTGAGTATTCCACAAACTCTCTGGACAAGTTTTGTTCCAGTTCTCTAACAATTATTAAAAAAAACAAAAACAAATCCACAAGCCATAAGTTTTTTATGTGTTTAGTGCTGGACCAAGTAAATAAAACTCAAGGGATGTCTACCTTCCATAGCATCTACATAACCTGTTGTTATGAAACAAAAAGGATTTATACAAGCAGGGGACAAAGAGGTGAAGTATCCCTTATGCTCCTCATCTGAGAGTATCAGAGGCTGGATATCACTTTTAAATCAATGGGCATGATCCAGAAGCTGTCAGCTGGAAATACTGAATCAGTGTGCCCAGTTCAGGACTTAGACTGGGGTTTGTAATAGAAGGGAAATAGTCCATGAGAAAATGCCTGGTGAGTATTGTGTCACGGCAGAGCTGATCCCTCGTGATTATTCATAATTATTTGTATGTTCTGAACTACAGTGCAGGCTGCATGGTAGTTGCATATGGAACTGCTAAGTGCAGTTACACGGTAATCTACAAGAGCAGGTAAGTACTGTAGGTAGTAGCACACTTAGCCTGCGATCTCTACAAATTGCCATGTAGTAAAAGAGTAGCTACATGATTTGTGCTAAATTGTTCAAGCTCTGACTGGTAGTCCTACTTCAGTCTTGCTGCTGTCACTCTTAACGCTGACTATCGCTGATCAGTGTAGCTGTGGTAGTACTAATTCCGTGTAGATAAAACAGCTGCTATAGGTAGCCAACCCATCACTAAAGTAATTGTTGTCCTAACACAGACATATTGCTGTTGGAATAATGAAGTATAAAGCACTATTCCTGATGCAAGAGTGATGTAAACAAAGACGTGAAGAGCATAATTCTGTTTTTTCTTGTTATTAACTTAAATTATTAACTTTTTAAGAATTTGTCCTCTGTGAGATGATTTAAAAGCAGAGTTATCAGAGTAGGTTTACAGATTGTGCCAAGATTAATTCAGCATGTCGTATTGTGATTAATATTTATTTCTTGAACACTTTCTCTAGCTTTCTTGGGTTTTCAGTGTGATAATAGCCAACCTTATTGGTATTCCAAATTTTAGAGTCAAGTAATTTAAATTTTTTAAGCTTACTGCTCCTGATTTGTTTTTCATTTTGCTTATTGCTAGTACTGTGATGCTGTGTGGCTCCAAAGCACCTTTACTGCTACCAAACATCTGTACTGGCCCTTGCACCTCAAAGGAAAATTGCTCCAATTAATTGTATTTTTTTTGTTTGTTTTTGTTTTGTTTTGTTTTGTTTTGTTTTGGTTTTTGAGGGCCTCTGTAACCCCAGATTTTTCTAGAAGTATCAAATCATCCTTTTATGGTCCTAGCTAGACTATTGCCTACATAGAACTTCTGGAAAAAATCTACTTTTTTGAGTAGGAATTTAACATTTTCTAGTATTTAGCTGAAGCCAGGAGACAGTTCTCCCATCTATCTCCAATAGATTCAGCACTCACCTATTAAATGAAAGGCCATATCTTTGATATCTTCTTTTTTTTTGTAGTGTGGCCTTCAAATCCTTCAAGTTACTGATCAACAGAGAGATGCCCGGGCTGTGTTCACTTCTTTTAAAACAATCCTGGGCTTTATCTGAAGGAGATATTTTTTTCCAGGAGTAAAATGCACAGAGAGTGTAGATTCTCACACTAAACTTGGCATCATTACTCTTTTTAAGTTAGAGAGATGCTGCCCTCCATCTTTTCCCGGTTCTTTTTACTTGTCATCCTTCAACAGTTGCTAACAAGTGGGAAACATTGGAGATAAAAGTCAGGCTGACTAATAACTCTTTCAAAAGCTGCTTCTGTGCATTCACTCTGCCCCCCAATCTGCCTGTTTTCCTTGATCTCATTTCATATTTCAGGGTAATGATGTCTAGGGAAAAAAGATCGAAGACTGCAGCAGTGAATCTTTATATAGTTGATGAGATCACCCTTAATCAAATGTGCTCTTTCATCAGTTTGCGGGGCAGTGCTGTTTAAATGCAGTCCTCCAACCTGACTTTCAGTGTGTTAGATCCTGCTGCTGAGAATATACAGAGACGGTTCCTAGAAAATGTAAGTTACCGGGAGAAGCTTCTGACAAAAAGTATCCAAGATGGAAACAAATAGGTGTTGCAAAACCACACCGGTGGCCCATACAGTCCATTTTTTGTCTTAAGAATCAATCCTGTAGGTTGTGGAGTTCTCTCATCTCTCAAGCATCAGCTTGAACCACGTGAGTAATCTGCGTGGTTTCAGCACTTGCTGCTGCTGCTTTCACAAAGTGCCCAAAGCCTCAAGCTGCAGAGGAGCAGGTGGTGCTCCTCGCAGAGCAGGGGTTCTCACAGCCACTGATTCACCACAGAAAGATAATAGTTTTATATTCCTAAGACTGAGGCGTGTATTTCTTACCCAAATGCATTCTAACTGTGTTAAAGATGATGTTGGCCCATTTGTTTTTTCTCTCAAGACAGTGAGTTTTGTGAACTTGAAGTTGTTCAGAGTGGTGACCAGTTTTAAATTTAACTGGCTTTCACTCTGTATCTTTATGGTCTCCTCTTATGAGGAAAAGTGGGTATTTTTACTTGACCTCTGTACTGCTTTTTACTTTACAGTCTTTTCTGTCTAAAGCAGTTCCAGTGTTTGTTGGCATGCGCAGAAGAAGTAAGAATAAAAAAGGTTTGGAAAAAAATATGTGTTGGAAAGAAAGCTAGTTGCAGCTCCTGTGTAAAAGTATAGAAAAAAAATATCATTAGTCCTTGCTTTCAAAGAGCCTGAGATTGAAATGTGTTCTCTTTCCCCTAATTTTCAATCTCACCTACCCATCCCTTACACTCAGAAGGCAGTCCTACTGTAACGAAAGGCTGGTGAAAAACAGTTCTGCAGTACAAAAACAGCTGCAAATAGCATTCGTCCCCAGACAAAGGTAGCTGAAAGCTCAGTGTTTGTAAAATTAATTAAAAAAGAATGAATCAAAAAGTGTGTAAACAGTTTCACCCTTTTGCAAGCTCAGAAATGACTTTTCAAAGTGCTCAAAGAGAAAGGTTCTTACTGCTGTGTTTCATCACTCTCCTGTTCCATAAAAAGACCGATTGCTGTATATTTTACTTTGCCCTGGGTTTCCTTTTTGCTAGCAGCACTAGAATAACTGCCCAGCATGGACTTCTGTGCTGTTTGGTTTTGGTTATGCAGGAAGAAAGTTTCTTGCAAAAACCACTGAAAAATAAAGTAAAGTTGCACCTTTAACTTTCTGCAGTTTCTTCCTCTGCAGTATAGATTTTCACTCTCAGGAAAACTGTGTTTCACAGTTACCATGTGTGTTGGTTAACTTCAGGCTCCAGTGGATGCTTTCTGCTCTACTGAGTTCAGTTCTCTGTTGCTCCTTGGCTCGTCCAGGAACAGGACTAAGCCCCAAGGCCTAATTGCTGTGGTCTGTGTCAGGTGCTGAATCAGATATTTCTGCTCTGAAGTCTGACCAACAGATGGGGATTGGCCACATTTGATTCTGCTTTACCTTCTCTTCTCTCTCTCTCTCTCTTTTTTTTTTTTTCAGGGGGACTTTTCTGGCATCTAATATTAATGTAATTTCTTTGAGGGCAAATATTTATATGTTTAATTTTTTGGGGAAGAGGGAGGCTGGCACTGCTCAGCTTCAGCAAAACACTTATAGTTTCTACTTTATGCAACTTCAGCTCTCTAGTTTTACAATTACTATTTTTTTTTGTCACTGGAAATGACAAAAGTGTAAGGCCTATGATTTTAATTTTCCTGTGGACATTGGCTTCTGTAATATGGTATACATTCATCCTAATTAAACCTCCATGCGGGGTTAAAGCTGAGAAGAGAACAGAGCTTTTAACTTCTCGGTGTTTTTCTAGTAAATACAGCTGCCACTGTGAAGGAAAAAATACCTATTTATAAACAGCTCAATTTTATTTAGTCACTGCTAAGCTGGCTTTTTGTGAGATTTAATTTATTAATACACTACTTCTTGAGATAGCTATTAGCTCTTTTCACTTTCTAGTATCAGATAAAGATACCTGAGTTTTGACAAGCTGAAGTCTGGAAGCCTTTGTGGGAGAAAGATGTCACTGGAAGTCTGCTACCACATCATTTCATGAAGTGGAGGGAAGGGGAAGAACAGAGTAGTTTTTCATTTTGCTGTTAAGCTTAAGGGGACAGATATTATTCTTCTAATGTCTGCTCTGCTGAAATGAAAAACTCACTGACAATAATAATTTCTTTGACCTACCCATCTACCAGGAAGAGAGAAGAAGCCTGCTTTTTGTCTTGAAATGTTATGCACGTGCACAGTGTGTGTCCTGTTGTACAGAAAAGAATCTGTTCCTTTGTGAGGCTTGAAATGTTAGACTGGTTTTGTGCCACATAGGATTTTTTTTGTGTGCTGTGTACATGTGCAAAGCTTTTGCATTTGAAAAGCTGTCATGCCAATAAAATGTATTAGATCTCTCTTTTTTTTTTCTTCTTCCATAAAAGTTCTTTTACGTTCTCCATTGGTAGCATGCAGTTATCTGCCCAGTCCTGTTTTTTGTTTGTTTGCTTATTTTTTCATCTGGTTATGTCTCCAACATGCTACTCAATCAATAATCAGAAGTGCCTGGCAGCCTATAGTTTCCTAGGTGAAAGCTCAACATTTAAAAAATTATGGTGCATTATATTATGGTGCACTCCTTGCTGTAGTCAGCTAGACATTTAATTTGACATGTTACATTGGGTGAACTTTATTTAGAATGACAATTTGAACCTTCATCCTGGGTTTTATTCTCAGTTGCTTGAATGCTCTTTCATTCTAGGTGGTAGAAAATTAAAAATAAAATGAGTAAGAACTGCCAGTGCCTAAGCAGGCTAAGGAATTATAAGAGTTTACTTGCCAGTCAGTAGACTCTTCTACAAAGAAAATAAGAATTGTTTTGTTTCAGAAATGTAGAAAGCAAACAAAAAACCCACCATCAGCCTCAAATCATTTTGGCTGTTCTTAAGGAAATGCTCCAGCTGCTGGCAGGACAGCTCAAGAAGCATGTCTTCCATACAGCTATTAACTTCCTATATTCATACGAATAAAGTGTTTTGGAAGTAAAAGGAAAAAAAAACACAACATGTTTTGTTGTAGCACTAAGACAGCAAATACTTAAGCATGCACAAAATTTAGTAGGACTACTTTAGAGTGAAAATGAAGTATGTATGTGCCTTCATAGTTTTGTAGTCAGTATCGCACAGAGAAACAATTCATTACAGAAAAATAAATTCTTCAAGAAATATGTTCACCAAATCCTTAATTCCCAATGAACTGCCAGTAAAAAGGTGTCACATGCTTGTACTGGTGGTTTTGGTCTTAGAGAAAAAAGAAGAAGCATAGTTAGCTAGATATGTAGGGAAATGTGCTTCAAAGCATGACTTTTTAATATCACTCTCTAAGCTCCTACCCTTGTTTTCATTATGTCATGCATTCTGTGCAAATATAAATGTAAGTTTCTTTATACAGAAATGTTTTCTTGATCAAAGAGGATATATTATTGTTGAGAAAAATAACCATGAAAATGTGTTTTTACTTGTTATGAGTAGCCACTGAACATCCAAATCAGTTTTTCTCTTGTAACGTGAGTTCAGTGAGACGTTTAGGCTGAAGTGCATTTTCTCAAGCTGAGGGATAAACCTTAATAAAAACAAGACACAATCTAATTCATGGAATTCCAGCACCAGGCATGAAAAAGAGATTGGTGTTGCTATACTCTGTGAGCCAGTGAGTTAAATTTTCTCTGAATTGTAAATATATATTCCCAAAAGAATGCTTTTCCTTTAAATAGGTTAGCGGCAAGGTAGTAACTGTAATGCATTCAGAGTTTAAAATGCATTTATTCCATTTAGAGAGATCCATTTCATCTTTCACAAGAAAGTTTAAAATGTTTGAACTGATTCAAAATAAAATTACATTTTTTATATATAGAAAATATTTTTCACAATATGTGGTGCTCTTAAAATCATGAAGACAATAATCATATAATAGTCCAAATAATTGAAGCTCTTGCTCGTCTTGAATGTTAAAACAACGTAACCAGAAAAATGAGATGCTGTAGGCGATCCTGTAGCTGGGGATTATCTGCATTACCTCACTCCGGCTGTCCTCAGTGGTGGAATGAGTCAGAGCATTGCATACCATCAGATGTGATGAAATGAGATGCAACTCTTCTTTAAAAACCACCCAAACAGTGATATAAATGCAGTTTGTCAAGATTTACTGTCCTTTTTGTGCGTGCATATGTGTGCCTTGAAGTTGCTTGCTAACCTATGCATCCATGCATATGCATCCATGGTGTAACATGCCCAAGGGAGTGCAGTTCTCATGAAAGTATTCTGTTCCTACTGCTTGTGGTATTTATATAGAAGATTTAGCAGAATAACACTGTTCGTGCATCCCTACAGTAGCATGGTGTTCTTCAGACAAAGGAAAGCGAGTCTTCTCAAGGTCCTTGTTACATTTTTCTCTGCTCCTTTCCAGCACTAGAGACTCTGGAGGTAATAGGGATTTCTTCCTGTGCAGCTCTGCTGCCATTACCATGGAGGGCAGTAAGAGAACACGGGCAGTGACAGTACCTTTAACGAATGCACTTTTTTTTTTTTTTACATGCTTGTGTGTTAGGGCTTGCATTCAGTGGGAATAGGTGGGTTGTCTGCCTGAGTTCTTGTGCAGACAGGAGGGTGGGCAGTTTTCAGATGAGTTAGCTGTCACTTCTGGAGGGCTATGAACTGCCATTGCTTGGTAAGATTTCCTCTGAAGTTCTACATTTAGCCATTGCTGAAGGGAAGTCAAAGGGCTACAGTCAGTGTGGCAGTGACCAGCACTGGATTTTTGAGGGTTTTGATGTGATATTTGTAAATGATGATGTACTTTCTTTTCTCCTCTAGCCCGGGTCGCTCCCCAATTTCCTTTGACAGTGAAATAATAATGATGAATCATGTGTACAAAGAAAGGTTTCCAAAGGTAAGGAATCACTTTTTGAATAATGCATTCAATGAACTTGTGAGAAAGCTCAGAATTTATTTGTGGTACTTACTGAGAAGGATCTCATGTCTTACCTCTGATTTCCAATTGTTTGTTTGTTTGTTTTAAAGCTGAATATTAAAATCTTTGGAATCAAGTTTTGAGAGTTAACATTTCACTGCAATGAACATAGATGTTTGTTTATCCCAGAGCTGTCGATACGGTCATTCCTTTCTGCTTTACCACTAGTAAGAATAGATGTTTCTCTGGTGGCAGGATATTGGGGCTTATACTGAAAGAAATGACGTCTGTCTATTGCTTGGGGCAGTGATTTTCAGATTTCATGGTCTTGCCTACAAATTCTGAGAGCTGCCTTGGATCTTACATCCTTATTCTGGAGACCCAGGGAAGAGTGCAGCCTCAGAACCAAGATATTTTTATAGTCATTTCCATTTGCAAAAAGTGTGTCCTGATTAAATGTTGCTGTTTGTTCTTGTGAACATAATTCTTGCCTATGGTATAATAATTATATTCTAAGCAAAACACCATTATTGCGTTTTGGACTATTTTCTAAGCCCAGTGCATTTTGGGATTGAGAATATGTTACTTTAGTACCCTACTTGTTTATGTTTAGATTTTGGGATAGTAAAATTTTAAGAATAATTTGTTTATTCTGTACTCTTAGGCCACAGCGCAGATGGAAGAACGGCTGGCTGAGTTTATTGCCTCTAATGCTCCAGAGAACGTGCTGCAATTAGCAGATGGGGTCCTAAGTTTCATCCATCATCAAGTTATTGAACTGGCCAGAGATTGCCTAGATAAATCACGTGAAGGTCTCATTACTTCTCGGTACTTTTATGAGCTGCAGGAAAACTTGGAGAAACTTCTCCAGGATGTAAGTGCACTCTAGAAGTAGAATATATTACTTTGATTGAAACTTGAAACAATAAGGCAGAGCTTTGATTTCAGGAGAGGCAGGATGAATTCCAGAGGAAGGGCAGCAGGTGGGGGTATCAGGAGACCTGAGTCGTTGATCTACCATGGGCGGATTTGAGCAAGTCACTTCACCTGTGTACTTCATTTGTATGAAAGTTAAATATGCATATGAGGAAGTCAAAGCCAGTCTTTGCCATTTATGAAAATTGGGTTCATACAGATGAAGGAAATTACTGAACTTTTCTTTCATGTACTTCAAGACTCTGAATGACTTATTAATTACAATAGTGCCTTCAAGGAGTGAAAACACCATAGTTTGTAGTGTTTCTATAAATTTTTCATAAAAGATTTTCTTGAGCTGAACTAATCCAGTTGTGGGGTTGTTTTTTTTTTACTACTTCGATGTGTTTTGTGGTGTTCAAAGCATTTGAAAATACACAAGGGGGCACAATTTTAATGCATGCTCAGTATGCTTCAGCTACTCATTAAAATCACTCTTTTCCTTTAAAATAATATTAACTTCAAAAAATCTCTTAGAATTTATGCTATAGCTGTTGTGAAGAGTCGGTGCTATTACTTATTGCTGGGTCCAGACCTCTATTTGGGAACATCTTCCTAATCCTCTGCTTTGATTTAAGGAGATAGCAAGTTGAAAGTACAGGATTTATAAAGATCACAGGCTCAGATAACAAATATCACTGAGATACCAAAAAACAGAGACCTTGAAAAAATTTTTCTGTGATGATTTTTAATCTTTTTAATGAAGATGTATTTACATGTCATTGATCAGCTTTCCAGTATGAATTGCACTAGTTTGTGCACCTTTGCCACTCTTTCTAGGCTTTAGAAAGTGGTAGGTAGATTAAAATACTATGTTAATATACTACTACTGTATTTAAAAGCTTTGTGAAAACTGCAGAATCTTCCTTTGTTTTAACTAAAGTTTTTAGCTACCACATTTATATGAGTGTGGCTGCAACTTCCCCGATATTTGTTATGCATGGGAAAAAGAAATTGCTCATGTTTGTTCCTGTGGTGCTAAGCCTGAATGAGGAATGATTTTGACAGATCAAGAGAGGAAGAGAATATTTGTCAAGGACCTGCATGGTTGTCTGCCTATGGCATATCAGTAACCACTGCGGATACATTTCTGTAGTAAAAAATGTGTTTCCTGGTAAAAGTAGAGTTCTTTGGATGCGGTGCGGGAGTTTGACCGTAGCTTCCAGCATACTGGGCTGGAGAAATTGCATCTAGTCAAAGAAATTGTTCAGGATTCATGGTTTTTAAAGGAGGAAAATCTTTCTAGTGTCTGAAAGCATGGCAGCAGAGCCTTTTTGGACAGCATAAGCAGCACGCAGGCACTGCTGCTGGATCCAGGGCTGGCTGGCGCAGGGACTGACAGAGGCACATGAGCACTGCTGCATTTTGCTGAGAAGGCTTGGAGCTGCTGTGGGGGAGCTGGAAGCAGGGTGCAGAGGTTTCCTGCAGCCAGATGAGTGTGTCAGTAGGTCCATGTTGTATCTCCAGCATCTAGAAGCAGGGTATGTGTGCACACCAGCTATGAAATAAGGAATGCAGGCACCTTTGGTCGGTGGTTTGGAAGCTGAAAAGCTTTCACTAGAAGTGGATGTGTATGTTTTGCAAAGCAGCTTACATTTCAAGGGGTGCAAAGGGTCTACAGAGTATTTTACAGTGTCTTTTAAAGTATCTTCTGGTAACAGATAGTTTAAGCTTGAAATTCTCCAGCTTCCAGACTTTTCTCCCTCCTTTGTATGTGGACTGTGATTTATTATACTCTAAGAAATTGAGAGAGCAATAGGTTAGGTCTAGCCACTCCACTCAGCCCTCTCAGGCCTGTCTTGTGACCTGAAGAGGTTGATCAGGATCTCAGAGAAGGTGTGGGTCAGGTAAACATGCTTTTTCTCTTCCTCTCCCCTCCCTCAGAACAAGTCCTCAATATACACCTTCTAATTTTTTTTTTGAGGACTCACCTGAAACACCAGATTCTTGGAGTTGAAATTAGAGCATCCCAAGGTTAGGGCAGGATCTTTAGCTCTGATTACCTTCTTAAGGCATCATGCAGAGTAGCACTTTATATAAATAAGACCAATTGGAATCCCCCCCCCAAAAATAAACCTCTTTCACTTGGGCAGTAGTATGGTCTTTGCAGTAGGATATAAAGTTTCATGCTGTATTTTTACAAGATACAGAGAGACTGGGAAGATGGATTATTGGTCAATAAGGAAACGAGCAGCACTGGGTCAGGAACTGGCAGGAATACCCATGAATTTTCATACAGTTTTACTGTGAAATTCACACAGGAATTTCAAACCACAGAAAGAAAAAACTATTTAATATGTTGCAGTTTGAGGCTACTTTATGTTGTAAAAATGTATTCATAAAATAGAGTAATTGGGTATGTAAATAATGAGCTGTTTAAATATACCAAACCAGAGAGCTTTTAAAGTTTTTAGATCCCGGCTTTTGTAATAAAATGCCAACAAATCTCATTAGTTCTGGCAAATGAGATATTTTCTTGTTTGGAGCGTGAAATATTGTCTTTTAGCTAAAGAAATCTATTGCTTATTGCATCACTGAAATGATCCTGAAGTAAAAATGAATTTAATAGATTTTCTTTATTTTGGAAAGTGTGGACTTGGATGCGACACTTCACATTTAAAGAAAAGATACTGAAAAATAACAGAAAATACTTATGAAAAGGAATAGGGCATTTGGTTCTTTATCTGTTACCTTAGGGGTTGGGTTAGAGGATGGAACAGGAGCTCAGGTTCCTTTGAAGTAAAAGGTTATAGGCAGTTGTTTACTTGGCTCCATTGACTAAATGACAAAGATGAAGTAAAACTAGCCAAAAGTTGAATGGCTTTTGCGCAGGTTAAGCCAGTTGGAGGTAAGGAAATGAAGAATTACAGGTGTGTTTCTGTGCATGGAACAAAGGGAAAGAGGAGGGAATTAGTATTGTACTATGGTGACTGATACAGCACATTGGAAAATTGATATTCTGATTGGAATTGCTTTCTTAATATGAGCCTGAGCGTAAATTTATTGGTTCTTGGCATTGCAGGTCTATTGTTTTGGTTTCCATCAGTATATTAGCTCAATTACAGTGTTGTGACTTGCATATCCCAGTTATTGGTCCTGCTGAACCCCAGGGGAGGACAGTGATTTTAATTTCATGCCCCAGTAGCTCCAGTTAGTGACGGATGGGTCTTTCAGATATGGGAATCGGTTTGTAAATTACCCGTTGCTACCTCCTGTACATGTGTCACTGGCAATGTGTGGAGGAATGGCATCAGCCTCTACCCACAACCCCATCGCTTCTCCCTCCTCCCCTCTGGAGGCGGGAGGGGGGGGACAACCCTGAAATGACACCGGCAACCTTCAGACAAGCATGTCGTCATTGGGAACTGCTAATTAGGTGGCACACATCATCCCAAGGCACATGGAAGCGGTGGGCAGAGCTGTGCTATATAACCCCGTCCGCTTTCGAGATACTGTCAGCGGGACAGATGGTAAACAAGACGTCTGTAGAGATGTCCGGACTATCCTGTGAGGGGAGGAAACAAGAAGAGGCAGTGTTGCTGAGGATCTTGGAAGAGCAGCGCTGTGCAGAGATGATGGCTGAGTGGCTGTTACAAGTTGTGTTTGATTTTTGTAATCCTCTACTCTGCTCTGTTTTTCTTTTTTTTTCCTTTTGCTTTTCTTTCTCATTTGGCAGTCATGGTCTAGCTTTTCATTTTCAAAACAGACACCTGATTAAGTTAGTTAAATTCTTAAATTATTTGCCTAAATTGCAGAAGATGAGAAAGAGAGAAAACAAAAGGACTTGATTTAAAGGGATAAGTTTGCTTCAACAGTATAAACAGAGGCAATAAATAAAAATATTATTTTTTGCATACTATGTGGGGGAGAAAAAGGACTTTCCAATTGCATGGCTCATATTTCAAATAATACAAAGTTGTTGATGTTTTATTTATTCATGGCAAAGCAGCTAACCCCTGGTGATCTGGAATGGCTTTTCAGCTATGAAAGCATTAATTTTTTCATAGAATTCATATTTTAGCTCATAAGTTTGGGTAATGCATTAAGGAGCACAGAGTGAATACTAATCACCTTCATTTTCATCATTTTCTATTTTATAATGAGAAAATACTGTTTAGGAAAAAAATGCAACTTACTTCAGTGTTTTCAAAATATTCTTTATAAGGCTTTTATAACCAGGAAGCATCTCTGGTAATGTTTGTAGATGATGAACTAGCAGTTATGTAGTTTTCTTCAAGGTTAAAATTCTGGCACTACCTTATCACCGCTGAAGTAATGTTTCTTATTCTGACCTTTGTCAAAATGAGAAATAATAATGTTGTTGGTTTGGTAGCAAAATTGGCATACATTTATAAATGCTTCCTTTTTCTGGCTTCTGTGTTTTTATTGTTCTTTTAGGTGACTGACAGTGTGTTTTGGTTTCTCAACAGTATATTTCTTTTTCTTAGATGGTGTTAATGAACAATGCTAAATGAACCTTTAAGTTTCTTGCTGCTTGCATTCATTTTGATAAAATATCATTCCTATCAGCAGCTACTGGCTCGTTGCCAGTATAAGCACATTGGTGAAGTTCTGGACTTTACATTTGTGTCTGTGCTAAAGCCTAATTTTTTGACATTGGAAAGCAACAGCTAGACTTCATTTCAGAGGGTTTTTCATTGGAACCATATTTTATCACCCTATAATGAAATACTATTCTACTTGTTTTTCAGGACTTGTAACGATATTGTTTTTGAGCAAACAAGAGTAGTTTGAGGGGTGGGTGGGTATTGTTGGTCAAATTTGCCTGTTTTTCTTACATTACCCGTTTTAATGCATTTATTGCTATAAAAAGACATCCCTTCTTTGTGCATGCGCACACACACAAACCTTGAAATTAAGCATTGAATTTGTACTGAAGTCTGGTAAATTAAAGAGTGGGTGAGAATAAATTCTCTGAACTAGCTTTCTGTATGTTCTTTGCTTTGCTTGTGTGCTTGGTACAACAGAGCATTCAATACAATGCTGTAGTTGTTTAGCAGGATTTATGAAATTAAATCAAAAGAAAATAAAGTTTAGGATTTTCATGATTATGAATGGAAGTAGCACAAATTCCGCCTGAAAGCACAGCCTAAAAATGTGTAGCTGTTGGTCATTTTCTAGATTTTGGTATCATGTGGATGGTAAAATTGGAAGAATCAGTATTCCTGTTTTCGTTTTTAAAAAACAAAACAAAGAGCACATCACATCTAATGTAACTGATAGGTGATATAACGCAAATTGAGCCTTTGAAATTTCTCTTGCATGATAAAAAGTCAGTTGTAATGGCAAAGCTATGTGTAACTTGGGGTCCTTGAATGAGCCAAGATTGCAGCCATACCTGACTCGGCCATGCTTTCGCTGCTGAATTGCAGTTACTGAGGGTGATTCCTCTGTGATCAGCATTTGACATATAAACATGAAGAGTTCATTGCTAGGACCATAATGGGATCCTTTGCTCTCCACAGGCCCACGAGCGATCGGAGAGCTCAGAGGTTGCCTTTGTTACCCAACTTGTGAAGAAGCTGATGATTATTATTGCGCGACCCGCTCGGCTGCTGGAGTGCCTGGTAAGTGTGGTTCTCAGGAGAGCACCTGTGTGATCTGAAGTCTGGAGTGTGTTTGGGGAGATGAGGGACACAAGGTCTTCAAGAGAAAACTTTAAATTGTGATGAAAACATTCATGAAAAATAAATCAGTTTTTTTTTTAAAGTTCTGTCTTTTGTATTAATATGGAATTATTTTCCCATTGGAGTGTCAGCTGCAACAGTGGCTAGGTAGGTTTTAGTGTAAAGGTTATGTCTGAGGGGCCAGATGTAGCTTTTGGCATCACTTCATGCAGCATCACACCGCCTGATTTTCCTCAGGGTGTTAGTAGGAACAGTGAAGAGTGTATAAGTGCATGGTTTTGTGTATACAACATTGTGGTGATTATTGATTATAGAGCTCAGTTCTGTGTCTGCATTTCAAAATGATGTTGAAAAGTCGGTGAGAGTATAGGAAAGAGTCACAAAATTTTTTTTTGAGGGCTGGAGGAGGTATCACAAACCAGTTGAAATTTGTGAACTATTAGGATGAAATTCCCTGGCCTGCATTATGTGAGAGGTACAAGCACACAGCCTAGTTGTTCTTTCTGGACATAAAAATGACAGGGAAGCTACATCCGATTGAGACATTACACAGGGTGGCTGAATTAGGAATCTGTGGCTGGTATAGATGTGTAGTTAACAGGCTGAGGGCAGCAGCGTGCCTGGGGATGACATTTATCACTGGAGTCACTAGAAGATAAATGAGTTTTGCAGAGCTTTCTTTGGCAAGGTGGACTGGAGTGGTCCAACCTTTCCAATGATGCCAGTCCTTGTAAACACCTGCTGAGGTTCTGTGAACCTGCAGACTTCAGAGAGTTCCCAAATTCCTCTGCCCTGTCCCATGGCCATCAGATAGATTGCTTTGCTGGGAAGTAGTGCAAGGAAGGCAGGAAACCTTGGTAAGTTTTGTGAACTCATCTCTATACCTGGAAGCACTTTCAAAATCAAATCAGCTTTTAGCTGCAGATCAATAGGTCTCCAGGGTCATCCGCTATCTTCTGCACCCCATGTTCTGCAAAATGCAGGAGAGCAGTAAAGTCATTGAGATTTGAGTAATAAGCTCCAAAGCATGTAGTGACAACCTTGAAAATGCACTGGCTGGTCTTTAAAGTGTAAAGATCATGTTTGGCTTTATGTATTAGTTTTTCCATTTTTTTAAGCTTTATTGGCTTTCTAGCAATTTTTTCCATATATGTAATTCTGCTGATGTGAAGACTTAAGCATGAATGTTCCTTTCATCCTATAAAAGAGCAACAACTATAGCAATGGATAGTCTACCATTTAAATAGCTTGTGAACTACATTTTATTTTTATTTTGTAGCATAACTTTTGATAATCTAACATTTAACTTCATTGTTTATGAATTTATAGACAAATGTTCTAAGATTTACTCAACGTTAACTTCAGTAACACAGCTCGTTCTTACTTCTGCCTTTTAAATGAAATGACTCACCATTTAGGCAGTGGTTGGGATGGATGTGATGGTTGTGATGGGATTGAAGGCATGTAATTATTTAAAACTTCAGTTACTTGGCTTCAGTCTTTGTGTTACATGTTGGACAGTGAAATGTTTGTTTATGGAATGAGTCTCTGGGGCTTAAAGAAAATTGCGTGTTTTGTACATCATTGAAACCATCTTTTGGGAAAAGTATGTAATTGGTTGTTTGTTTTTTTTTTCAATATTATTTTTGATAGCACTTCTCCCCCCTTAGTAGGGACCATTCTTCTCCTTTTAAGTAAAACGGTACACAGATAATAAAATAAATCTACTACAAAGAAGGCAGAAGTAGAATTTATTTTTGTACGCTTCATTTTTTTTTGTCACCAGACATTTATTTTCTTCTGTCCTTTACTCACCAATGAATGCCCTACAGCTGTATCTTGAAAAATCCTTCCCTGACTCCACCTTCCCTCTCGCCTTGCTCTCTAAATTATATTACAGTCCTGTTGATCACATCTCTCCCATGGTCCTCTGTGATCCCTGCTGTCTGGCAGCTCTCAGATAGTTGACGAATTCTTTTCCAGACAAGTTAGAAGAGAACTTTGTTTCTTGCATTGTTACTGTCTTTGGTTGATGGATGTATCAAAGTAGCATTGCTTAGAGTAATCAAGAAAAAGCATCTTCTCTGTTTCTCTAGCCATTTGCATATCTTTACATCATCATTTTCCCTAACTTTTTTTTTCTTGTTCACAGTTCTGTACCCTCTTTTCTCTCATACCACTGACCATACTCACATCCATTCTTTTCTGATAACCTTTGCTGCTTCCCTTTTTTCCCTCACATTTCACTAGAAAATTTTTGAAGAGTCTTGCTCATTGCTGGCAAATAATAAAGTTTGTAGGGCAGAATTAAGGTTATTAAGACAGGTGAATGGTTTGATCAGAAGTGATATTTGAAAGCAGGAGAGGTTCGTATTGGCTTAACTCCTCTGTCAGACAGAGGCAGCAGAAGAAGGCACCTCAGTCCTCATCACCTTTCATAGCACAGCTCAGAGACAAAATTAGGAGGTGGGTCCAGGTTAATGTTTGCATTTTTATGACCTCATTATATGATAGTCTGGTTTTGGTTCATAAAATTCCTGCAATCCTTGTCATGTTTTGAATAGCAAATCTAAGCCAGTGGATGTCCACCAGGCTGTAAAGGCATAGCATTTTTGCAGATCAGGTTGGAATGCATTGACTTGCTTGTTGTACTATAAATGTTTAGCATTGCTGCTCAACCCAGAATTAGTTTTGGACGTTTCTGAGGAATCCAGATGATTCAAGCCATGCTCTTTCTCTCCAATATGTCAGAGAAACCTTTCATATCTGTAAAGCTGAATCATTTACACCCCACCCTCCACCCCCTCCCCTTTCTCTCTACCTTTCTGCAGGAGTTTGATCCTGAGGAGTTCTACCATTTGTTAGAAGCTGCAGAAGGCCATGCCAAGGAAGGGCAAGGAATTAAATGTGACATTCCTCGTTACATTATCAGCCAGCTGGGACTTACCAGGGATCCCCTGGAGGGTGAGAACTCATGTTTTGTACTCTCCAAACTACTGAAAGGATAACCAAATCTCTAGATACTAACTCCTGGCCACTACATAGCTAAAGGAAGCTTTTATTTTATTGGTTTAATTTTTAAGCCATTTGTCCTTATCTTCCTTTTTGTTGTCAAATTCTAGATTGTCTTTTCCAGCCCCTTGTCTCAAAGGAGCATTGCTGGGGTAAGGATCACACATCAACAGTGACAGTTCTTTACTTATGGTGTTAATAATGTCTCCCTGTATTATAGCTGAAAAAATGTTAGAAAATGGCTTTATGGTTTAACTGCTTTCTCTGTGCTCCTGGGCAGTAAAAGTAAGTTCACTTGTTATTTCTGTCCAGCCACTGCCTGACCGACTACTGGTGGGTTGGTTGGAAAGGATTTGGTCATCCCATTTGTTGGCCTCACTGGGAAAAGTTGTGACTTTCCATTGTCAGGACCATGAACCAGGACTAGTATGATTTTTTTTTAAGTGGAGATACTTGTATTTTTACATCTTGCATAGCAGTGAAACCAAAAAAGAGTGAATTATAACCAGCACAGTATGTCATCAGAGTAGGAGGAGGAGTGCCTTGTTGTACTGCCTGATAACTGAGCACTTCATGTGAAAATAGCAGCAATATTGATGCATGATTCAGTGAAGAGTGCATATATTTTCAATTTTCTAAAGTAGATGCACTATAAACATAATGTCAGTTAATGAGTAGTTCACTTGGATATAAAAGTTTTTATTTCTGCTCCCAAAAGATATTTTTCCAGACAGTTTATGATAATTAACACAAGTTTATACTCAGAGAAGATCTAGTTTGTGATGAAGAGGATTTATTTTACACTTTATGGTTTTTAGGAATGTAGGATATTGCACTTAAACATTTGATACATTTTTAAGGGGTCATAAACATTTGCTTTCTACCTGTTACAAAGTTCAATAAGGTCTATGTAATTACATTGCTTTTTAGACACTCTATGAGTAATGTTTCGAAGAAAGTAGCAGCTTTTCTGCTAGGTCCCAGAATTATATATAGTAAAATGAATATACTGTAAGTGTACAGAGCCCCAGAAGATCCTGACTTTGGAATTTGTGAGTTAATATTTTTGTCTGGCACTCTGCTAGCTTACTCTCTTCCCCTATGACAAGTTTTACAAGCATGCATGGCTTGCTCAGCAACAATAGAAAGTGTGACAGAGATTGGAGATTGCTGCAGAATATTTCAGTGATTGAACTGTACTTTTTGTTTTCCCTAGAGAGCATAATTTTACCATAAATTAGTAGTCTGGATAGGACTAGTTTAACTTCTACGGTGTTTACTCGAATGACAGTGACAGGTTGACTTCAAGTGAAGAGCTCTTCGGGAAAATTTCTACCAAAGATTGCTAAATGCAATTTAATAGCATTTGTTGAAATCTGACATTAAAGGGAAATTTTCCTTTGATCCCTGTCATGGGAGAGAACCTTTCCATCACTAATTCCCCTTACTAAAGTCAAATTTTCTTTAGAAATGTGTGGAGATGTCAAGGTGCCTTATTTCCTTTCTGTAAGGAGGGCACCCAGAAATGTCAATGATGTCTGTTCAGAGACTAGTGGTTAATGTAGGATTTGGTTCTGCAAAGTTTAGAGCATCTCCTAAGACAGCTGAGTAGCCTAAACTAACTGAATTTCTCACAGTTTGCTCCTGCTCAGCATTTTGCAAAATCGTACACATTTCATGGGGAGAGGTTGTTTGAAATGCAATTCTTTTTCTTTTCTGGAGTACAGAGGTGCCACCATCTTTATGCATGGAGTAGGTTTTAACATTAACTAGCTGGCAGTTTCCTTAAACTTACATTTGTTGCTTTTATGTATTGTAGAAACCATCTAGAATAAGTGATGCTGAGATTAGGACAATTAATTATATTAATCTTTATATAAAATACTGCTTACAATTTCCAAGATGTTAAAGGTTAGTGCTGTATAATTGGGGTGACTTTTTACAGGGGGGAACTATGTCCTTCATAATCTACAAGCACCTCTTAAAATCCTGTTTGTCTTGTACAAACAAAGAGAATAGTGTTTGATTGAGATCATTAGGAGTAATCTCTCCCCTTTCTTTTCAGAAATGGCCCAGCTGAATAGCTATGACAGCCCAGACACTCCTGAGACAGATGATTCAGTCGAGGTAAAGCAGTAATACACTCATACTGTCTAGCACATTTTTTTTCCTCTGGAAAGAAGTAGTCTACAATAAAGAATTAATTATAACGCAGTGGAATTTTAATTTAAAAAAAAAAAAAAAGCACTGACATTCAAAAGCACTAAAGTATGCACTCATAACAATGTGCAAATTTCTCCTGTGGAGGTGAAATGCATAAAAGATGCAAACAGACGTTTATCATCAAATTTTGTCGGTGTTTCTTTGGAGTTGCAAACAACAATTGTTTGGAGAAACTCTTCATATTTGCATATGTAAAACATGATGGGAATTGAAAAGAAATGAATTTAGTTACAACTGTTGGAAAAATGTAGCTATATAACTCAGTAGGTTTCAAAGATCCCTGGTTTTTTAGTTTATTGGTATTTTAAAAATGTAATGTTATGGAAAGGTCTGAATCTTATAGTTCCAATGATTTTCTGTGCTAATACTTGCAGAGGAAATCTGCAAGGCTGCTAGGGATACAGATGATTATCCTGAAACTGAGGACTCCAGAGCTTTAGAAATCGTTTGTGTTTGGGTAAATGCTGCTTAAAGAAGAAAAGGACAAAAGAGTTGAAGTATAGAACGAAGTTGCTTCTGTTCTCAGTTTCCTTTTTTTGGGATCTTCTTTCCCCAGAGCCGTGGAGCCTCTGTCCAGTCAAAGAAAACTCCATCTGAAGAAGAATTTGAAACTATTAAACTGATCAGTAATGGTGCTTATGGGTAAGGCTTTTTAGGCTTTGCTTTAAAAGAAAATACTATTATCATTCTACCCAGTAAAGGGTTATTACAAAGTTTAGACAAATGACTCTTTTCTGTTGGGTCCAAAGTATAAAGAATTTTGCCTAGGTCTTGGTTCCATACTTGTGATGTCTTCTGCATTCTTGTGACAGATGCCATTTCTTTTATGTTCTCGGGATTTCTTAGGCAGTACCCCTTGTACCTGGAAGTACTTCCTGACTGTGAAGGTCTTAACGTTGTGCCGAACTGGCACACAGCTTCCAGATTATAGGTTGCTTGTAAAAATAAATTGCCCCATGTTAAAGCTTTCAGAATATTGTATTCCTAATCCCTTTGTGGCACAAATTTGCTGAAGCCCTTCCAAGATGTGGCCTCAAATCTGTTCTTTGCAGTAATTATTTCTGCAGCATTTTTTGTGGTAGGTAGGTAAAATATAGACACTTCAGTACCTTGGCTTGAGATGACAAAAATGATTTCCCAAAACATTGTTTCTAGAAGAAATATCGTCACTTAGTTGATTGTGGAATTTCCTAAACAATAGTTTGCTTTGAGTCTGACAAAATTATTTGGTACCCCTTTCTTTATTGTATATCAAGGCACCCTACCTGCATTTCCTTTCATGCGGAGTGTTTTAAGTCCTGTGATTTCTGTTTGTATAAAGGCTACCTAACTGAGTGAGGGTAAAATTCTGTAGTTGCAAATGTTTTTGATGACTCATTCAAGCAGCAGGAATGTTGAGAAAATAAGTTGTTTATAATTTTGCATTCTTCCGTGTGTTCAGATTGTATATGTTACGTGGCTGTTTGTGAGCACTTGAAATACCAAAATAAATGCTAAAATTTTATAGGGGCAAATGTGAGAAGTAATAAAGTAAGAGTGCTATTAGATTTTATTCATTGAAGAATACAGAATGAAGCTGGTCAGTTAAAATTTTAACTGATCATCCAAACGTATCCTGAATTTTAAAGACGATTCCTGAACTCTTTGCAGTTCATAAATCATTACGAGTGATTTTGATTAGGCCATAACTATGAATAGTGATTCAGTAGGTCATAACATCAAAACCTAAGCAAGTGTGTGCTTGAGTGTTTTGTAGAAGTGGGTGCTTAGTTAACAGCAACTTGGTTTTTATTTTAAAATGTGGAAAAAGTGTAGGTGTATTTTTTTAGTCTGTGAAGACACAATGGAGCAGGTTGAAGCACTGTATTGTTAGGCAAGAAGCTTTTTATATTTTAGTCACATTTCTGCACTGCCCCCATGATTTAAAAATAACTGTAAAATGTGGGGAGAGATTGTAGTTCTGCTGTTACTCATTCCTGTCTTTATATTTGGGTGTATTTTACAGTCAGCTGCTTGTGAGACACAATACCATGTTAAATGCAATATACTCCAGAGAGAAGGAAGCAAGCATTGATTCAGAAAGGCAGGCAAACCGGATGAAAATTTCATTTGCAAACTGTGTTACTAATGTGCAGGAATCTAATGATCTGCAAATGATAGAAATGTAAGAGATACTGAAGGAAATCCCTCGTGACAGTGCTGCATCAAATTAACTTTATGGAGCTTGGAAAGAAATCATGCTGATTTCATATATTTTGGATGTTTTTTAGTGAAATAGTGACTGTAGTATTGAAAAATACAAGCCTTGCAAAAGAAGTTTGTGGCATTTGTGCCTGAATTATCTCCTTGTTAGTCACATCAACAAAAATGCTCCTGAATTCAAAAAGGTGGAGTAGCTTTGGAAGGAAGCATGATAGGTCTCCTTCTTTTTGAGGGAGTTTGGCAATGAGATGGGATGTTGTAGTCACCGATATGTCTATCAGGATCCACTCAAAGTAGTTACCATCCACTGTTTGTTTTTTGCTTTTTAAATAGTTCAAACTGAAAATGGAACTTTTGCTCTTGGTATGTGCTTTTCTAGAGCGGTGTATTTGGTGCGACACAAGACCACCCGTCAACGTTTTGCCATGAAGAAGATCAACAAACAGAACCTAATTTTGAGAAACCAGATCCAGCAGGCTTTTGTCGAGAGAGATATCTTAACATTTGCTGAGAACCCCTTTGTAGTCAGCATGTTCTGCTCCTTTGAGACCAAGCGCCATCTGTGCATGGTTATGGAGTACGTGGAAGGTATGTTTGTCATCATCTACACCTGCAAAGCACGTACACGTAATGAGTCTCATTATAAAGGATGCAGCTTCTAAGTGGCTTATAAGATGTGTACATTGATCAGCACGCTGCTGTGAATGCAATAAAGAGGAAGAACATATTGTGTGCACTATTTCTTTCTTCGTGTCAAATGAGGTCAGTCAGCCCTGCAGCAGCAGGGGAGATCATGATGCCCTTTTAGGGAGGAGTGTATGGACTGCTTGGGCTGAGCTGGAGAAATGTGAGTCATTCTGCCCCTAGTACGGCTTTGTATAAAGAGATACTCCTCTTGTGAATCCCTGTGACTAACACAGCATGATTGCAGTGGAGATGAGGAAACATAAAGCCACATGTAGAAAAGTTGGAGGGGTCAGAAGTCATCATGAACCTTCCAGTCCTCATTGGAAAGACATCCTCCTGCTCTGCTATGGGTTGGCATGGCAAGATTCATTGCACGCTCGCTTGGCATTAGAGAAAGGTAGTTAAGAAACATCACCAAGCGACACAGTCTTTGTTCCTTACCAGCCTTTTAAAAATACTGTGCTGTTTTGTTGTTTGCTTTTTTTCCTTACTCACTGGATTTTATTTGATCTGATTTGACTTGTTTTGATTTATTTTATTATTTTTTAGTTATTTTAATTTTTATTTTTAATTTTTATCGCAAGTGATATATTTCCTCTGGTGAATAGAACTAATTTCTTATGCCTGGCTTGCTTGACTGAATGTTTGTGGGAAGCAAACTTATAGTTACTGTATTAGTGCTCTTTCAAATAAATTAATGTAATGACAACAGATGTGTTGACATTAAAAAAAAATAAATTCCTGTTTGCAAGTAGAGATGAAGGTTGAATGAAATGTGTGGGCAGTATTCCTTCAGAAACTTGAATTGAGGACCCACAAACTTACTTTCATGGGTACCATTGTGTCCAATGATGTGGCTGCTTCTCTATGTGTGGGAAGAGCCAGGTAGTACTCTTAGTATTTGCTTACTACTTTAAGAAGTATCTGTCACAGTGGTGGAAGTAGTATCTGTCACAGTGGTGGAAAGCAAAGAAATTTATACAGACGCGAAATGGTCATGAACAGTCGTTCCCTCAAGGTTTGCTTACAGTTTAGAAATGGCATCTGCACAATTGTTAAGCTAAATATTTCTTGCTTTCCTGAGCCATAAAGAAATTAACAGAAATGCACTGGAGAGAAGGTTTATCCTGATGGGTTTTACTGATAATAAAGATGAGGCCAGAGGAATCTCGGTTCTACTCTTCAATCTGTTTATTTTTTCAGCTGTTCAGCACTTGGTGGTGTTTGTTGTGTTGTGCCATTTTGGAAGAGAAAAAGCATACCAAGCATACCTGCATCTCAGTTTTCCTAAGATTTTAATATTTATTTGAAGCTCAAGACAGAGTTGAGAGACAGTTTTAGAATTTGGGGTAACACGGTTGAGATACAAAGCCTTTAGGAAATTTGCTCTGATCATCTATTATTGTAGTCCTGTAGCTGTTCTCCTTTGTTACTGGAATTTGCTATTTCACTGTGCCATATTTGCAACTTTTTTCTAGGAGGTGATTGTGCTACACTTCTCAAGAACATTGGTGCCCTACCTGTTGACATGGCAAGGATGTATTTTGCTGAGACTGTTCTAGCATTGGAGTACCTACACAATTACGGGATCGTTCACCGTGACCTAAAACCTGATAAGTAAGTCTTCAGCTCTTCAGAAGCTAGAGGAAGAGAGACAGTTCTTTGGAGGCTCTCTACATGGGTAGGAGATGGTAGATGAGTTAGAGATGGTAGAGATTTTTATGGCATCTAACATACAGGAAGTTTTAGGGATTTACTACTGATGTACAGAACCAGACAGGCACTGAGAAAGAGTAGGAAGAACATTTTCAAATATTATCTTGAAGCTATTGCTGCATTGGTGAAATATGGCAGAAGGCAGTCTGATTTCTTGCAGCCTTAGCAGCTCTGTGAGGTTCAGTTGCATGGGAGGTTCCTTCCAGGTGTTTGATGGAGCTGTAATGCTGAGAATGTGCTTAGCATTATCTTGTATTCTTCCTTTTTTTTTTTTTTTTTTTTTTTTAATTCCTTTTGGGAAACAATTGAGTGTTGCATTATTTTGCTTCTCCTCTTTCTTCTAGTCTCCTGATAACTTCCATGGGTCACATTAAACTTACAGACTTTGGACTGTCTAAAATTGGGTTAATGAGTCTTACAACTAATCTTTATGAGGGACATATTGAGAAGGATACCAGGGAATTTCTGGACAAGCAGGTAAGCTTGGATAATTTTGTCTGTTGGTGTGGGATCCAGTGCAGGATTCTGTCTTGGGTTTGAATCAGTTTGTAGCACTCCCTGTCTACCTTGATGCTGTGCTGTGTGCTTTATAATCAGAGGAAAAGATAGGAGTCCATTCTCGTACTTGCACACAAATTTCTGCTTTTTTGTTTGGTTGGTTTTTGTTTGTTTTGTTTTGTTTTGTTTTCTATTTTTCGGTTTCTCATTTTAAAGTGATGCACTTGAGCTCTTAGTTCAGGATATCAAAGGTGTCCTGGGCCTCAGTGCAGGCAGGAACAGTTTTTTTAGGGATGTAACGCTGCTTTTTCTGGAAGGTTGTTCCACAGTCTCCCCCTTCTGGTGTTTAGAAAGTTCATGGCAAGTTCCAATATTTTTCTTATAATTTCATATGATGGCTTAAACATTGATTTTCCTCATCATGGTATTTCCTAAAGGTTACTTTCCTCTTTAGTCTTCATTTTGCTAGGCTTGACCAGTTATGTTCTTTTAGGTAATGAGATAAATTTTCCTTTGATGAATTAATAGCTCTTTCATGCACCTGTTTCAGCTTGAGATGATTTTTCCTGGGCATAGTTGACAGGAACTATATACTGTATTCTGGATACAGGCTTACAAGTGCCATGTATAATGGGATTATAAAATCCTTATCTCTTCTGAAAATACTTAGGATTGCAGCTGAATTTTCTTTTTTAGCTGTGCCAAGTGTTAATTTGTAATCATCCTATGGTAAACTAAGAACACACAAGGGATTGTATCTTCCTTTGCTTCTGAGTCATAACATTTTTTTGTAGCAGGAGCTCTCCTTGGTCACTAGATCATGGTCTTGCATTTTGCAGCATTATATTTTTTACAGCTACTTTGTTATTGTTGTTGCTTCCAAGCCCAAGAGAACTTAATTCTTCCAACATGTCATCCTCAGCTGTTGTCTGTGCCTGCTGTACATCTCAAGTTTAAATGCTGAAGTGTGTCATCATACTAGGTTGCTAATTGTGCTAGTGCAGAGATGTAAGAGTTTTGTCAGGATTCAGTCCTTGATAGCTGTAGCTGTGCCAGTAGAAATCCATCAGGCAGACAGACATATTCAGACAGAATCTGCATTTTTCCCATATGTCTTAGTGTACAAGAGAATGACTTAGCTGGCATGTCCACACTAGGAACATTTCACAGTATATGATATAATTCCTGTGCAGGTGATATGTTCCCTATACAGACTCTCGCTACATGGAAATAATTTACAGTCTAGAGTGATTATGACAAAACATTAAGTTTCTTTCAAAGCTCTGAGATTAAAACAAATCAAATGAAAAAAAAAAAAAGAAAAAGAAAAAAAAAACAACCTAACACATGCACTGAAATCAACTTTGATGTGAATTTGGCACTCTGTAGGCTGACTGCTTTCTTGTGTGTTTCTCTCCAGGTCTGTGGGACTCCAGAATACATTGCGCCAGAAGTGATCCTGCGCCAGGGTTATGGGAAGCCCGTGGATTGGTGGGCCATGGGCGTTATCCTGTATGAGTTTCTAGTTGGCTGTGTTCCTTTCTTTGGTGACACACCTGAAGAGCTGTTTGGACAAGTGATCAGTGGTATGTTTCTGTTCTGGTCCTCAAGGGGTTTCAAAGTGTGCAGTGAAGTAAAACTTTAAAAGTATTGAGGATCTGTAGTTTACTCAAGATAGGCTAGATATAAGGCAATGTTTCTTTCTTTCTAAATTTTTAGGTTTTTAAGTAGCATTCATCTGATTCAGGCTATTGAAAGTTGTTGAGTACTATCTTGTTAGATAGTTCTGCCAGTACGCATGGCATGAGAGTTATGCAAGTCCCTGTAGGACTGGGGAAGAATATTTGAGGATTTTTTTCTGTTCTCTTTTAACTTAAATGATGGAGAATATGAATGGAGCAGCTGCCAACTAGTCTAATTCACTCTGATTTTGGTTGTTTCTTCTGTAGGTGTAAATGTCAGCCAATTAGTAATTGCTGTAGAAATGAAGTAAAAAGGAAATTCTAAGCAAAACGAATTGATGCCATTGTACTCGGTACCTTTATGTCTTGTGGATTTTTAAAACTCCTGCTTGGAGCTGGACGAACAATTGCTTTGTGTTCTCTCAATGAATATGCTAGTGAAAACATTTCCTGTTGGGAATGCTTTCTGAAACAGTAAATTTTTAACACATTTGGCAAATATCCCTAGCAAAAAGCAGATTTCAGTGAAGAACAAAATTCGATGCATGAAATGCTTACCTGTGAATTGTTCCAAGTATAAATAACGTGGAATGTGCGGGCGCAAGATACAGCCACAGTATTGTCAGTGTCATTGTTTATGGATTCTCATGGAAGTCCAATTTCAGACTTTATTAATAGAGTTCTTAATGCTTTTTTTTTTTCCTCCGCAAGCAGTGCTTGGATTGACAGCAGCTCTAGCTGAGGCTGAATTTTATGCATTTTGGAAAATGTCAATGCTTGAATTATATTAAGTATGCAAGCTGCTGAATTTAAGGTATTTGCAATTCTGGGGAAGAACTGAGCACTGCATTTTACAGTGTAGGAATGTGAATGGTTATTCAAATTGGTTGTGAAGCAGGTAGAAAATGTCAAGTCTTTTTTTTGTCCCCAGATGAAATTGCCTGGCCAGAAGGTGATGATGCACTGCCACCGGATGCCCAGGATCTCATTTCTAAGCTTCTTCGCCAAAATCCTCTGGAAAGAATGGGAACAGGTAGGACCTTTGTGGATAGGAAACTACTAGCCAGAAGCAGTAAAAGAAGCTACCTTGCCTATGAGGCAAAGTACTAGCCTGAAGCAGTAAAAGAAGCTACTTTACTGTAAGACACACCAATCCATGTTGAAAAATGTTGGTCTAGAGCTGAGAAAATGTTTATGCTGGGTTTGATGAAGCTCTGAAAATTAGTATAGACTGCACGTGGGTCAGAAAGATATTGCTGTTTTGTTTGGAAAACAAAAAAGAGACACAATCAGGTATGCAACAACTTCTCAAATTTGTGCTATTCTATTTAAGGCTTGAGGGTTATGCCTTGATTTGACAAGTGTATAATCAGATTTCTTTTCAATTCCCTTCAACTATGGTCTTAGTCCCCTACAATGAAGTGAACTCATTGGTATAATAAAATAAATGAAAACTTTCCCATTCATAGAGACCTGTACTGTAGAATTCTCCAAACATACAACAAAGTCTTGATACAGTCTCTTTGGCAAAGTCAGATGTGTATGCCTTTTTTTTTTTGTATTACAATGTCAGATTTAGAGTTTTACGAGCCAACACTTCTCATTTCCTGATAGTAATAAATAAATAAATAAATAAATAACACAACAGAATAATCTTTAGCTGCCTTCCTGTTTTAAAGTAATTTTTCCAACGGTGTGGCTTCACAGGACTGGTTGTCTGTTTCATAGATATCATTTGCTTGATTTAAATTTGGATTTTAAATTGATAAGGATAAAAATAAAAATAATAAAAAAAAGGATAAAAAGGAAAAAAATAAAAAAAAAAAGGAAAAAAATAAAACTAAATCTATAACAATCTCCAAAAACATGTATTTAGCAAACAACATATGTACATATGAGGGTGATCAATGGAACATAAATTAATAATATAATCAGATTTTCACGTTTCTTTTCTGTCTCAAATCCATGTACTTGAAAGGTGTTGCTGTCATGGAAAAGAGGTAGAGTTTCTTGCCTTATCAAATGAATTGATGGACGGATTTTTTGATTCCTTATGTACCTATAATGCTGAGACTGCTGTTCCACTTGGTGTCTCTTACTGCCACGGGCACTCAGCAAACCTTTTATCTCTTTTCCTCTGCTATGCTCTTTTTTTATTATTATTATAATGACAGTAACATCTTTTATGAATATTAATTTCATCTGAAAAAAAATCCCACTTGCTAGTAGACAGATAATCCTTAGTTTTTCCTTCTGGGTACCCAGGAGGTTGTTAACTCATAAGATATTAGTTAAAAGATCCTAATTCAGGAAGGTATGTAAGCCTCTACCTTGATTTAAACAAATGGATGAGTTTATTCATGAAAGTGGAGCTACTCACGTGCTGAGTACCTTTTTTAGTTTGCTCTCTATTTAGCTATGAACTAAATTTAGAATTGGAATTTAGAATTTGGAAATTTTAAATTAAGATGTTAATTATTTCTTAATCTTGCAATTTGCTGTGGAATATAATAGCAGATGCTGTCTTCTAGCCAGTTTAGTCATGTGTTGTCATTAAAGATGAAGAAGAGGTAGGAAGGAGTAAATCTTGTTCAGATTTTGTCCTATATCACCACTTTGGTAAAAGGATGAGTTGTTTTTCAAAATTCCTGGAAAAAGCATGATTTAAATGTACTTGGGTACATTCGTATAAACTCTTGATATTTTTAGGGTTTGTTTTTCTTGTTAATGCAAACACTGAAAGAAATATTCTGCAATAAATGATGCTTATTTCAGGTAGTGCCTTTGAAGTGAAACAGCATCGGTTCTTTAAAGATTTGGACTGGAATGGATTACTTCGGCAGAAAGCTGAATTCATCCCACAGTTGGAATCTGAGGATGACACAAGCTATTTTGACAGTAAGACTGAAGATGAGGCATAAACTGCATTGTGTTTTTTGTGTGTACTTCATTTCTGAAGTTGTCAAAGATAAGTCATTGTTAGAAATTGAATAGAACGCTTGATGGAAATTCCTTTTAAAAGTTTCTGTTGAATGCCAAATAAGGTTTCTTTGAAAGCAAATGAATTTTAAATGAAAAAAATGTGTCTGTTAAAGTCAATTGGCCTTTCACTGGTGCCTGTGGACTTGCCAGCCTCGACCCTGCAGTGAGAGATGCTGTATTTGTTATGCTGGGTTTATTACAGGTCTTCCAAAGCATTTGGTGTATCCAACTTCCTTGAGTTTCTGAGGAATGGAGGAATGTTTCCCTAGTGACTGTTTTCAGCCAATAAATGTTTCTTTTCTAAAAAAACAAAACCAACCCCCCCCCCCAAAAAAAAAAAAAAAAAAAAAAAAAAAACCTTGAAGACAGATGTGAATTGCCACGGTATGAGTGCTATGCAAGATTCATGGCATTTCCAGATAAGAGAGACCCAGTACAGCAGCTCTGAGTGCATCCTGTTGGGTAGAAGCACCACATTATGTTCAGCAGTGCAAGTCAGTGGGTCTGTCATGTGGGGTCAACAAACTCCCCAGCTGTCCAGGCATGCTCAGCATGTTATCGGGATGACTTTAATGCAAACCCTATGTGAGGACTGGAATTCTCACATCCAGAAGTATTGCACATAGATGTTGATAAGGGTTGGCGTTGCTGTTATAAACATAATGCTGAAAATTATAGAATTTATAGAAGTATCTTTCTGGCTGATACAGTGCAGCAAATTTGGCTCAGCGTAGCAATCGGCTTTCTGTAGCCAAATTTATTAACATCCCCGTCTGCAAAATCTAATGTGGCTGGCTTAGAATTACAGTGCTGCAAATCTCATAGCACAAAATCTCTTTGGAGGCAGTTTAGATTTTTTGCATTAAAAATAGCTTTGCATATTGGCTGCTTGCCCATTTTCTTTCACAAAACCTAATCCTTTTCTAGTTGTGGGAGGGAAAAGAGGAAATATTTTTTGGGTAAATATTTTTATTTTTTAAAGAGGGCTTGTATCTATGTATGCAGGACAGACTTTGTACAATCATAAAGCTGTTGATTGGAAATTGGGGCAGTGAATTGTTTCCTCGTTTCCTTCCATTGGATTGGTATGCCTTAGGGAAGAAATATTCTTACTACAAAGGGTCTTCAGGATTAGACACACATAAAATTTGTGCTGAGTATCAGCATTTAGAGTATGGCTGATGATATAAGATAAGTTCAGTTGGAAGGAGGTATTCTTCACTGCTAATTGTACAGGACAGACAAAACTAGATGTACGTGTTTCAATATTAAAGAAAATACATTTTATGATGTATGAATGCTCCAAGTTCTTTGTAGGTAGACAAGTAGGAATTGGTAGAAAGGCTGTTCTGGGGTGAGCATGCACTGCTTGAGGTGTAAGAGCTGTCAACGCTCAGTGCACTGGTGAAATCTGCTACGTGTTGTTTACAGCCCGCTCAGAACGGTACCAACACCTGGATTCAGAAGAGGAGGAGGACACTAATGATGATGATCATGTGGAAATTCGTCAGTTCTCCTCATGCTCACCGAGGTTCAGCAAGGTAGGAGCATGCTAGTTTTGTTGGAAGAAAAAAGTCAAGAGGAATACCATTTAAGAGGCCTTCAATGCTTCATATGAGGTAGATTTTACTCATGCAGATGATATGTGGGAATTGCATTATGTTTACTATTAACTAAGGAAAGAAAGAACTATGGACATATGTTTGCTCTGCGATAGTTTATGTCCTATTATAAGGTGGGTACAAGGTTAATAGGAGAATGGCGTTTTGTATTTCTCAGCATTTCACTAATACACAAGTTACTGCCGAGGTCTCTCCTGCATCTGATAGCCTGATGTTTTTACTAATGACTTGGATGTTGGCACAGGGAGTGCCCAAAGATTGTTTGATCTGAGCACTGTTATTATTAAAAAGATATTCCAGTAGGTGACAAGATGGTATTAGGATGAAAATCGATTTTGACATTTTGGAAAAATGGTCTAAACTCAAGGGGATCCCATGCAGTAAGAGCAAATGCAAAGTTCTACACCTCTGCTATTCATTGCTTTTAGCAAAGGGTGACATGGCAGTTTGAAAGAGAAGGATCATAGCACATCTGGGCACATCGTGCATCATGAGGTAAATACGCCTGATTATTGAGGCAAAAAGGCAATTATCATAGAGAGCAAGCAAGGATATGTTCTGCAAGGTAAATGAAGAAATCCCGTCCATCTGTTTTAGCAGTAGGTAGGGTTTAGCTGGAGTACTCTGTCCTGTTTTGGGCAATGTTCTTGGAAGTAAACATGGAACAGTAAAAGAGAGGAAAGCAAAAAAAAATCCAAGATGCCCTGAGGATGCTCCTTCTAGCCAGACTTTCTGGATTCAGTATGCCTTAACTCAGGCCTGTGCAGGTCTCTAATTCTGATTTAGGTGATCTGAAATAAGCTGCTATTTCAGACATTTCAAAATTGTACAACTCCACTATTAGTTTAGATTAAATGAAGTATGTTTGAGGGAGATGCAGAAGGGAGAAGAAAGGCAGGAGGGAGAAGAATTGCTCCTTTGAGGTCAGCCCTCTCTGTGAACAGTAGAGCATATTTCTCACTTCTTGCTGAGAAGGGAGTATGCATTTTATATAGGGCTGCTTAAAGATTAATTTTTTCATGACAGTTCCTCTAGGTTTCCACTACTGAAGTCAGTTTTGAAGCACCAGTTCATTCTTCTTTGTCCTCAGATGGGCTACAGTAGCTTAAGTAACAGTTCCTATGAATTTTATGGATTTGCTCCTGATTTGAATCACTGAAAGTATGTTTAAAATTGGACCTGACAATTAGTTGGGATTTTGAAAAAGTTCTCATGAGTATGTAAGCGTTTCTTTTCTTCTGTCTTTTCTCACCATGAGTATTATTCTTGTGTTAGACTGAAGCTTTTCTTTAGGGTTCAATGTTTTTGCCACAAAGAGAAAAAGTTCACTTTTAATGAATTTATTTTAAGATCTGGAAAATTATACAGCATTTGTAATGTGGGAGGCATAAAAGGCTCATTATATTTTGAAATTCTTGCCTGACAATTCAGCCATATGATTTATTAATAGTTATCTTGTTGATGCTCTGAATTTTTAATAACATTATTTTCATTAATCTCTTCTTATGTAAATTAAGTCCATAGTCAAGTGTAGTTTTAAAAGGATGGATTTTTTTGCTTAATCATTTAATTATTTAAAGACGGCTGTAAAACCAAGAAAGGCACTTTCATTAAGCTGTCAGCATTATAGTAGATTCCTTGAGGAGGGCAGGACTTTTTTGTTCTGAAATAAGCTTGGGGCAATGCTGATAGACTGATGATAATGAAATGGGGTCATGAGCATGATGCCTATCACCGAATTGAATTTGTATAGTAAGATTTCAAGATTCAGATGCCAGCCTTCAAGACTTGTGGAGTCTGCTTTAGCAATATCTCTTCTTAGATATGAGAATTGCTAAAATAATAATAATAATCATAAAATACTAATTAGTTTCCAGAAAAATCTTAGTATTTCTGTGGTGTGTTGGGCTGTTTTCAGAGGACAGTTGTTGGGTCCTGTTGTAGAAAAGCATATTTAATATTTCTGAAGCTTGCCTATTCACTTTTCTCCCTGGTACGCTTTGAGCATGTCACTTCTGCACTGTGTTATTTAGTCAAAGAGCATTGCCAAGTTCATACTTACAGGGAATATCTTCCATCCTGAGAAGAGATTGTGCCCCTTGGTCAGAAGAGGACATGTAGGTTTGTTTTCTCTGTACAGAAGGATCTTTTGCTATATGCAGGTGTACAGCAGCATGGAACGTCTTTCCATCCACGAAGAGAGGAAAACTCCACCACCAACTAAACGGAGTCTGAGTGAAGAAAAAGATGACCGACTGGACAGCCTTGGTGGCTTGAAAAGCCGAGACCGCAGCTGGGTGATTGGGTCTCCTGAAATGTAAGTTCAGTAGAACTAAATCTTTTGTTTTCTCAAGGCTTATGAGAAAGGTTGATCTGTTCCAAAACGTTCCACGTCCACTTTTAGGTCAGGAATGCTTCGTGTGATATTTCCACAGGTGAGACTTGACAAGTGGAAGAGATAGCTAAAAACAGACGTGTAGAAATTATATAGTCCTTAAATGTATCCAGTTAAGTACTAATTTCACCTAAATTTGTAGCAAATACATTAAACTAATTTAAAGGAATTTTAACCTTCAGTAAAGCTTTCCATTTGTAGAACAGCTAGTTCTGTTGGAGATGTACCAAGAGCAGTTTTTTCTTCAACATCAGAGTATCCAAAGTCTAGTCTTTTTGCCATTTGTCACAAATTAGAGAAACCATTAGGACAGTCCAAAGTTTCCAAAGTTTAGAATATTCCCCCAAAATCTTTTGTTCTAATAAAAAACATCAGGAAAATATACAAATGCCCAGAATTTGGATAACCACCATGTTTCCAGCATAACTGAAATAATTGTCGAACTTGTCTTCAAAAAGGACTCTCTCTCATTTTGTGCAACTCCTGTAAAGCTTTTACACTAAAATTTGGCATTGGAAAGATCATAAAATGTGGTTGTGATCTAGTCTGTATGACTCCATTCAAAAAACATTTTATAGATTATGCTTTCAACTGATGTTCTCTTCATCTTGAATCAGGCCTTCCTGGCTTGAAATTTACAGCCACTTTGAAAGAAAAATTAATGCCAAAAGGAACATGGATGGTGATTTGCATTTTGTAATTGTGATTTTTATAATATTTAGTATCGTATTTATTGCACTATACTTTCCTTTGTTATATTTCTTTCTTAGAAGGGATATATTGGAAATCCTAAGCTCAGGTGATACCCCCAAGCTTTGCTGTTTTAGTTTCTAATGATGTAGCTTGGTTTCATAACTTCACCTTAAATTGGCTTCAGATGTGTGAGCTGGGTCTGTGCACTCTTTTTGTCCTTTAACGTTCATCATTTTGCTAACTTAACTGAGGGGCTGTGTCTTGTTTTCTCTTTCAGACTGCGTAAGCGCTTGTCCATGTCTGAATCCTCGCACACGGAGAGCGATTCCAGCCCACCCTTGACAGTCCGCCGACGCTGCTCAGGGCTTCTCGACATGCCCCGTTTTGCCATCTCCACCGAGGACGAGGGAACTCTGCTTAAAAGGCCACAGTCGGAGGGGATGCTCCTATCCACTGTGCAGTCCCGGGAGGGGCTGCCGGTGCCCATTCCAGAACAGCCCGTGGAGCAGGAGCTGCAGCTGGAAGGTGATGCTGGACCCACCACCCCCTCCACAGCTGTCAGCAGCACCTCAGCGCTGGCAGGTATGTGCTCAGCCTCATGACATCTTGCTCTGCAAGAAAGCTGTGTTAGCTTACAGATAGAAACTGCATAAAACTGGGTTTTAGATGTCAAGTGAAGTGGATGTCTCTTGCTAAATAGCTTTTCTAGTATAGTTTTGTGGCTGTGCTTGCCTTTGAAATAGCATCAGTGGTTTAATCTCTTCAAAATTACGTCTTTTATTTCAGTCCTGTCACTTCAAACTAAAGGTCCTCTCACGCTTAAAACCCATTTGATCTATGTCTACTTAAAAACATTGTGTGTATGTTTTAAGCATTAGTTCAAAGCAGGTCACTGCTGAGGTGGAGCTGGAGAATATGGGTGTTCAGCCATCCTAAAAGATACCCATTTCCTATGATTTTATTTATCTGAAAGCTCTAGTTTTGAGTAGAGACTTGGAATTTACTAGGGTGTGTGGTTTGCCTCAAGAACATGCTACTTGCTATCTCAGTCAAATACACCTAAATTTAGCCAAGTTACAGTCTTAAAAAATGCAGCTTGCATAGGTGTAGTAGCGTTAGAAATCAATGTCTGACTTCTCAGAAGCTGTGTCTTTCCTGGGGTCATTTTCCAACACTGGGCTGAGCGGAACTTTTCCTGCAGTGGTGCCCTGGGCTGCTGCAGTGCTGGGAAGGCTCCGGCTTCCCTGTTCTGGGTACAGAGTTGGCCAGAGCTGGGAACTGCTGGAAAGTAGTGAGGAGGAAGGATTGGGGGAGAAAGTAAATTTGGGCCAATGAAGGGAGCAGGGAAGTTGAAATGAAGGCTGGCAAAATAATGTTTGAGAAGGGAGGTACAGCTGGGGAAGAGCTAGAGCGTAGAATAAGAATAAGGATTAGTGGGGTAAGAAAGTAAGAAACCATTGACAGGGGAAACAGAGTAAGCAGGCAAAGAGGTTGCGGATGGAAAGGAAAGGGGTAATGAGCAAGGAGTCGGAGTGGCAGTGAGGCTGGACAAGGACAGGATGAAGGACACTGGGTAGATGGGATATTGGATTTATTGCAGTTGGAAAGAAAGGCCTTAGAGCAAATTTGCCTCCAGACTGGAGTGAAGCCCAAGATTCCTATGTCTCATTATTCCTCTTCTGCAATCCAGTCTGTGAAATTTACTCAAAAATTGTCCCATTCCCCTCCAAGGGTTATCCTCCCAAAAGAGGCCCAGTACAGCTATCACTGCTCCACTAACCCGTGTAAAAAGGTGTGGGAGCGAAGGAAGTAATTTACCACGGACTTGGATGACATTGGTGCCATAGGGAAACCATGGGACAGAAATCTCAGCTTCTAGAATTCATACTAAAAGCTTAGACATGTGCCAATAAAATTGCAAGAACATTTTCACTGTAAATGTGAACATTTACAAGTTGAAATATGTAAAAATGAAGCTTCAGTGAGCAGGCTGCTCAGTGGGCTTTATCTATTAGATTTAATACAGTGTGTGGAATTCAGGGGTATGATCGATTCGGTGTCCCCAGCCTGGGAAGTTAAGTTAGAGTCCGGGGGCTGTAGGAAAAGGTTTTCATTCATCTCAATGCCTCAGAGTGCTCCTCTAATGCATATCACAGCCTTTTCATGTGCAGCCTCCGATTCTGGGTTCCTTATTGTCTGGGAGCTTTATTTGTGACTCTGTGGCTGTTAAATGTTGAACTGGCATCTGGTAATGAAGTCTTTGAGACCGGTGCTCTGAATTTTTATTTTCCTGGTGCTTCCTGGTTTACTTAGTATGCAGAGCTGTGGTGCCCACTTAAATAACAATGATCAATGTTTTGTTCTGTCCTCATTGTTCAAAACGTGGCCCTTAGGCTTTATTTATTGCATGCTGCTCAAAATTTGCTTTTGAAGACAGAATGATTAATTTCCCATGTGGACTTGCTGTGATGCTTACCCCTTTAATTTCTGAGCACCTTGTAAATTCTAATTAATGTATTTTCACAGTGCCCCTGTAAGGTATTGATGGGGAACTGAGGCACAGAGCTTGTGTACACCCCCTACGCCCCAGCATCTGCTAATGCTTTATGCCCAGGCTGATTTTCAAGATTACTTTGCATTTTATATATAATTATAGAAGGTTAAGTAATTCAAGCCTAAATTGCAATGGTGCACAGAAGGGGGCAAATTAAGGTTGTCTTTCCAACCGCAGTTTTGCTTTCTCTGACTTTAGTACCTTAATATTCTCTTAAAGTGGCTTTTTTTATGTGTGACTCCAATAAAACCTGGCTCTTCTATTACTGGCAGGTTTTAACTCAAAGATTGACGATTCTTGCTGGTTGTAAAAGTGGAGCACTTTCCATAAACATGTTTACTTCTATGAACAATTCCATTGAAAAGGCTTGCTTGCTGTCAGAACTGCAGCACAGATGTAGGATTCGTGCAACTTTGCTACTGAGCAATGTGATTTCATTAGAAAGCTTTTCCAACAGAATAGAAACTGCTAATTTTCTGTATTCAGAATAACACCATTTCTGTAAATAAAAATTCAAGCCCTGGGGTTTCTTCTTAGGAAAATTTACTCTTGGACTTCATGTAAACATGACTTTGATTTAATGTATTTTGCCTGTAGGGGAATAGACTGTTAGGAATTCCCTGTGGTTCTAATCTGTTTTAATTTAAACTGTAGCTGGGAGCACTGCAGATTTCTCTGATCCACGCGCTCGCAGTAATAGCAATGAAGGCCCAGACTTTACCACTCCAAAAGCCATCAGCGATTTGGCAGTGCGGCGGGCACGACACAGGTTGCTCTCTGGGGAATCGGGGGAGAAACGTACCTCAAGACCTGTCAATAAAGTGATTAAATCAGCATCCGCTACTGCCTTGTCTCTCATGATTCCCTCAGGTAAGAAATGCCTTGTGTTAGGCATTGTGAGAATCTGCAAGCACTAAACCGAAGATTTGCAGGCAGATCCTCCCCCTTTCGCTCTCCTGGAATAATGCCTTAGCTGGCAGGAAGGGACCGATGTAGCTTTTACAGTTGGTGAATGTTCACAGCTCACCAGGATAATGGTATTGCTTTGCCCCGGACAGGAGTATTGTGTGTGGTCAGACTGCAGCTTCTGTAAGTGGCAGCTTTCCGTGAGTTGTTCTGTTTAAATTGGCTCCTGGAGCATAAGCTGCTCTCTAGACAATGGTGTAGCAAGGAGGTATATCGACACAGAACATTTTTTAACCCTCAAGATGCTGCTTTTATTTTATTTTGTTTTATTTCATTTATTTTTACACATTCTGACTACTGTGTTGTTTGGGAACCGTTTGTGTCTGGTGTGTTTGTGCACCAGAAAGTTTCAGTAACTCAAATAACTTGGTAGAGACTGAGAGTTCAAGAGTTCAGTAGAGTAAATAGCTAACAAAAGAAGTTACTGCAGAACATCTTTAGTTGCTGGCCCAGCTCTGTCTCTGTGTAGAGCCGTACCTTGACGATTCCTAATACCAGGTGGCTAACTTCTAGTGAACAGCCCAGCCAGGCAGAGCTACAACAGACCGGTTTGGCAGGAGGCTCTCCCTGCAAGGACTTTGTCCCTCTTTCCAGAGGATAAGGCCTTGCTATATTTCCAGGGCTGTCCCCATTCCTGCCTAGACTGGAGCAGGAAATTGTATCTGGGCTCTGCCGACCCAGCAGAACCTGCTGGCAGAGCCATACCTGTCTGCCCATCTCAGCTGGGGAGCTGGAGGCCCATATGGAAATGCTTCTTGGCACCGTCATGGTGATGCACATTTCATTTCTTCTGCCTTGCCTCTTGGTTGCTTATTGAACCACAAAGACCCTCATGAAAATCTCTAAAATGTGTATTTAATCACCCAGCAAAGGTTCTTCCAGAGCTGTTCTCATCTTCCAGGTAAATATGTGCTGGGTAATTCAGCAGGTGTTTCTTAGGGGATTACCTTTTACAGCTGCATTTAATATTCCTACTGTTTGGGATTATTTTACTGATGTTGACCAGCTTCACTTTAAAATGAGAGTTCTGTATTTGCTTTGTATTTTTAGAAGCAGATGTTGTTACACTTGTGAGCAGAGTCAGGTATTTTAGCCAGTAGCCCAGCTGAGTCACAGCCACATACGTGAGAATTTAGCTCTTCGGCTGTTGGGTTGGGAAACACACTCTAAAATACACTTGTGATGTTGTTCTCCAGTACCAAAGTTCCTGCAGTGGCTGCTTTTTAAAGTATTTTCGCCCCTCTGAATTTAAAACATGACTAAAATTACCTACATGTAGCTGTCTGACTGCTAACTGATTTTTCTTTTAAAGTTACTTATTTTGATTTATCACAACACCACTACGTAACTTGCACCAAGATCTAGAAACTATCTGATCTTCTGAAGGGTGGCAGTAGATCATAACCTTGAAACGGAGTATTCTGGGCTTGTGCCTAGAACAAATACCTGTTATGGGCTATAAATCCCTGAAACAGGAGAAATAAACAGTGTAAACCATGTCTAATTCTAGGCGAGCAATGTGCACGTTACCAAATGTGCTTTCTGGAAACTCCGTTGTTGCATTCTTGAAGCTGCAGGACGAGCTCTGCTTTGGTGAAGACCACCAGCTTTAAGAGCATTGGGCAGGGTGGTTTCCTAGCTGTTCTCTAACAAGAATTTTTCTCTCTTTTGAGGCCTGGTTTCCTAATTTTTGCTCACCTTTGTGTCATCACTGTAGATCACCACACGTGTTCCCCATTGGCTAGTCCAATGTCACCTCATTCTCTATCCTCAAACCCATCTTCGAGGGACTCCTCACCCAGCCGTGACTTTTCTCCTGCTATCGCAAACCTGAAACCACCAATCATCATCCATCGGGCTGGAAAGAAATACGGTTTCACTCTCCGTGCCATTCGCGTCTATATGGGTGACAGTGATATCTACACTGTGCATCACATGGTCTGGGTATGTCTCCACTTTTCTAAACAGAGTTCCCCTTGGGTCCAGGAATGCATTTAGCTGGGATTGTAGGATTTTAGCTTTATATAAATTGTAATATAAATATATAAATTTGCCACCCTGTTTTCTCTCTCCTTCTTTGGACCCAAAGCTATCTTTTATTTTGGGTGGGGGAAACCCTTTAAAATAAATAACAGTACTTTGTGTTTTAACTATAGCAATTTTCAAGCCCATCACAGAACCACAGCAACCTTTCTTCTTCCTTTCTTTCTTCCCTGCTTACATGAATCCACTCCTCCCACCTGTATCACATCCTTTAAAGCATGTTTCTGTGTACATACCGTCTTTCTCTATATTGGGGTTGTTGCATGAGAGCGAGTTATAGCTAATTTGTTCGGACCAGTGTTAGTGATTGTAGCCTGCTTTGGATCACTTCATTCTGCTGGGATTTTCCAAGCAGTTGCTTGGAATTGATTACAAGCCTTAAAGCATCACTGCTGCTATGCTGTCTGCCTAGGGATTTAGCTGTTGGCTTAGTTGTGTGCTGTGTTAAAAGGTCTGGTTTCCTTGCCTGTATCTATTCCTTCCCTTTAGTGCTGGTACTTGATCTCCGTGTTCCTTTTTTTCTTAACATGTGTGACTTCTAGGAATGATCCATTCCCTGAAGCAGGGTAATTTGAATTGTGTAGTTAGAGAGAACAGAGGGTAAAGATGGTTTAGTCTTTTCCTTGTATCTGCATGTTCATTAGACAATTTGGACTTCATATATTTTGGTTGTAATTTAACGCTCATTCTTACTTAGAAAAAGAATCTGAAGCTGCATTTTTCCCTTGCACTTCTCTGCTGTCCTTGAAAAATGCTGAATTTACCAAGATACTGCTTGGTAATTTTTTCTGGTTAGAGGGAGAGTTGAAGAGTTCTTGAGCATGAATGTCACCTCACTGTAAAGGAGGTTGCTTTTTTGAACAGTGATGGGAAAAGATCTGACATTGGATAGGTCAATAAAGGATGGAAAATAGAAAAAGAAACTGTTTGGGATTAGATGCAGCATTGGCAACCTAAAGGCATGTCACAGTCTAATTTAAAAGTCTGTTGGCCTTTCTGGGTACCGGCATGTACATGGTAGGATGTTGCAGTTGCAATGGCAAAGAAATTGAAAAAGATTAAAGTCTTGCGTGGAAATCAAGAGCATCTAGTTAACATACCCAAGTGCTGAAAAATTTTGGAAGAGTATTTAGTCCCTGGCTTTGGGAGGAGCTGGTCTCTCAATCAGCTTAACTGTCCTGGCTGTCTGCCTTGGATCAGGAGAAGACTGTTAGGAGCTGAGGGAGGAGTAGAAGAGTGCAGATTTTTGTGCTTGGCCGTGCCAGTGAGTGGTTCCTTTCACCCTCTTTTGAAGCAGCTAATGCTGGCTGCAGCGAGAGATGAGCTGGACTGGCTTTGTGTCTGATCTGGCCAGCTATCTCGTACATTCCTCTTCTCAAATCAGTCATCCCCTTCTCATTGGCAGCACGTGGAGGAAGGCGGTCCAGCGAACGAAGCAGGTCTGCGTGAAGGGGATCTGATAACCCATGTCAACGGGGAGCCGGTCAACGGGCTGGTGCACACCGAAGTGGTGGAGCTAATTCTGAAGGTAGGGACCTGGCACTGTTAGATATTGGAAAATAGGTAATATGCAGACTATGAGACAGCTTGTTTAAAACATTGCAGATATCTAATTGGCGTTGTCTGAAATACAAGTATGTACACAGCACCTGGCCTTTGTTTTGCCAAAACTCGTTGCTACAGCTTGATTCCTAAGTCTCCAAAACTGTCTGCATGTAATTTAAGCTGAACTCAGATACTCTGTTTGAGAAATAAGGGCTTGTCAGATACATTTTTATCAGTATTAGAGACAAAGATTAATAAGATTCAAGTATACCTTTCCTCAAACAACACTTTTGAAAAAAAATACCTTAAAAAGTCCAAATTACTTTTATTTTTTGCCTTTAGGCTGTGCTAATGTTATTATCTCTTAATACTGCTTTCTCAAGGATTATTCCCAGTGGTATTTAAAAGCAGCTTTGTAATGGTTGGTCTTAAAATTATCCAGTTAAATGACTTGCGTTTTGGTACCTCCTTCTGAGCTGAATCCATTTATGGAAATAAAACCCAAAGTTTTGGACCCTTCCAATAGACAGAAATCTTTGGGGCTGCAAACAAAGGAGAAATCAGGATTTTTTAAAATTGATTTATATATATATATATTAAGATGAGTGAGATGAGACATGCTGTGTGTTGCAGATTCATCATGATAGATGCCTGATATGCTCATACCTGCCATCATTCAGAGCAAGGGGAATAGGATTGGTGACAGAATATCACTTTGTTCAAGCTTCCAAGTATTACAAGTATTAAACTGAGGCATTTGGGATCTCAATGGGAGAGGTTAGATGCTGTGTTCTCTCTGCTCTGGGAAGCTTTACCTACCAGCTGGGATCTGATCTAATCACTTGTGAAAGCCTGACTAAAGAGAGCTCTCTCTCAGCAATTCCTTAATAAATGATAGGTGGAAATGCAAAGAGGGAAATGGAGTTTGACAAAGGATTACAAAATGGCAGTCAGTAATAAACTAGCAGCCTACCTGCTTAGCCTGCAGATTTGCTTCAAAAAGCCATGTTTTCAGCAGTGTCTGTGTCTTGTTTCTGACAGAGTGGAAATAAAGTGTCTATCTCCACTACGCCATTTGAGAACACATCTATAAAAGTTGGACCAGCTCGAAAGGCCAGCTACAAATCCAAGATGGCTCGTAGGAACAAGAAGAGCAAAACTAAGGATGGTCAGGAAAGGTTTGTTTTGTTGTTTCTCTGTGAAAATTAAGCAGTAGCCAGGATAATGTGAGAGAGATCTTGTCAAAGCAACTTGCAGATAATGTATGTATCAGCAGGCACATATTGAGTTTTTTGTTTTATTTTTGTTTTATTTTTTTTTCTTTAATTGTGTCATAAAATTGACTGAAATATGCCAGTAAAGGTAAATAAATCATTTGGGCTTCTGAACAACTTTTAATACTTTTCCACAGTAAGAAGAAGAGTTCTTTGTTGAGGAAGATCACTAAACAGGCATCACTGCTTCACACTAGCCGTAGTTTATCTTCGCTGAACCGTTCTCTGTCTTCTGGAGAAAGTGTGCCTGGCTCTCCAACCCACAACCTGTCTCCTCGGTCACCTACACAGAGTTACAGATCCACTCCAGAGTCTGTACACTCAGGTAAAAAACAAAACAAAACAAAACAACAAGCAAGCAGAAAAACTTGGGAAAGATTTTTGTATTGATAAATGCATGTAGTAGACCTGTTTTTGGAGTAAAACGACAGCTATGCTGTTGATTACCTTAAGGATGGATGTATTCTCATTCATTTATTCATTTAAAAATGAAGATCCATACATCCTTTTAAAAAAGCAGTTACTGAACAGTAGCATCCTTTTACTTTGATGCAAAAATTACACTGTGAGTTGCAGTAGTTTTGTAGCCATTTGAGACATTTTCTCTATTAGGTCAGAGAAAAGGAATCAAAACAGTGTGGAAAAGTCATATTTGAAAATTGAATTAGCTGACAATAGAGATGTCAGCTTCTTCACCTCACAAGAAATAGCATTGGAACACAAGGCTTATTTACTTGCTTTTGTTGTTTTTGAAAAAAAAACAAACATTCTGATAGCAGAATGTTTCTTGCTTTATTCTGGTGTTGTGACAGTGGTGTGATTTCTCAATCAGAAGCCATGGAATATTATCTCATAATATTACTGCAGTGCTTTGTGATAATATGGCATTTTGTCTTGTGTTTGCACGTCTTATTTTCAGTAATTTGTTTTAATGATGACATGTGTAATAATCTTCATGGTATTTTTTTTTTTTCATCTCTTTTAAGTTGGTGGCAATTCTTCCCAGAGCAGCTCTCCCAGTTCCAGTGTTCCCAATTCTCCAGCCAGCTCTGGACACATCCGACCCAGCTCTCTGCATGGACTAGCACCAAAGCTTCAAAGACAGTACAGATCTCCAAGGCGCAAGTCTGCAGGAAATATTCCTCTGTCACCACTAGCTCACACTCCATCACCAACCCCACAGTCCACGTCACCGCAACGCTCCCCCTCTCCTTTACCAGGACACTCAGTTGGCAGCTCCAGTATTATTCAGTCTTTCCCAGTAAAACTACACTCCTCTCCACCACTGGTGAGACAAATTTCTCGCCCCAAAAGTGCTGAGCCCCCTAGGTCTCCTTTGCTAAAGAGGGTACAGTCGGCTGAAAAACTAGCTGCCTCGCTGTCCTCTTCGGAGAAGAAGCTGGCTTCCTCACGTAAGCATAGCTTGGATATCTCTCACTCAGAATTTAAGAAGGAGATGCTCCAGAGGGACCCAAGTCTACAGAGTTTACAAGAGTCTGTGAATGAAACAACAGGTGGCAAACTTGGGCTAGCGGAAAAAGGAATGTTGCAGAAGCCAGGTTCCAGGAAGTTGGGTGCTATTCGACAAGACAGGGTGGAGAGGAGAGAGTCTCTGCAAAAGCAGGAGGCCATCAGAGAGGTAGATTCTTCTGAAGATGAGACAGATGATGGTTCAGAGGATAGTCAGGATGGGAGGAGAATGGACAAGCCGCCTGACAGTGGAGACCAAGGCTCAGATTCTTTTAATGAAGATAGTAAGTTTTCCTCTAAGTTGGAAAGCAAGGATAGTATTGAAGATGATGCCTTTCTACCCGAAGATCCAAAAGGTACAGAAGATTTGCAGAAGGGAAATGTTCAACAAGCCAAGACTGTTTCAGAGCCATTGCAAGTTGGTGTGCACTCTTCCTCATCAGAGGTCCTCCCAAGAACTTCTCCAGAAAATTTAGCTGATTCAGAAAAGCCATTCCTAAGATCAGGAACAACTGCAAAAGAACAGAAATTGGCAGAAAACAAAACCTTTCAGTGTTTAGGTCCAAAAGACAAGCCTTCTGAAACAATCAGAGATCATAGGGCAACTACTATTACTCAAAAACCAACAGATTTCACAGAAAGTATACCGTGCCCATCTATCAAACTCCCTGAACTTGAAAAAAGTGACTCTTCGGGGGCCTCATGTGGTAAACTTGACCTGAAAGACACCCCTCTAACAGAAATCAGTCAGAAAAAACAAGAGTCGAAACCTCTGCTAGCACTTTCTTCTTGTTGCACAGCAAGTGTGAGCACTCCTCGCTTGGTGAGTCCTGTGGATCGCAGTGAGAAGGATCACAAGGGCACAATTCAGCCCACAGAACAGCACAGCACCTTATCTCCTTGTCCTGCCAGTGTGAGTGAAACATCCCAAAAAAGTCCTAGCTCTGAAAAGCGACCCAGCTCGTCCCAGGCAGAGAGTGCCTCAACGGCAAGCAAAACGAGCCAGGGCAGCCCAGCAGGTACTGTGTCCTCCACACTGCTCGTCCCCAGTGCTATCGAAAGGGCACTCTCCATGTCTCAGTTAATGCCACTAGCTCAGAGTGTCTTGGGCCCTTTGAAGCTCAGCATGCCTGGTTCTGGAGAGGTGGAAAAGAAAAAGGATTTCCCCCATTTGGGTGCTTCCTGTAAAGAAGAAAGAGATTTGAAGCAAAAAAGGCAGGAAGCTTCGCAAACAGGAGCGTGTCAAGAGAAAGTCAAACCACCCAGCACAGACAGTCTGACCACGAGGAGTGGATCCTGCACAGAGTCATTAAACGCAGCAAAACCTTGGGAGGCAACGTGTCCTGTGGTGGCAAAAAAAGAGGCAACTTTTTACAGTGCTAAAGCACCTGAAGTACTGGGAGGTAGCTGCAGAATCACTCCATCGAAGGAGCTGTCGCATGCTCTTGGACAGCCACCTCTGAGAGCCTCTCCTCTGCCAGATGGCAGCACGAGGCCCTGTAAAGAAGGGACTCTCACACAAGCAAAAAGCAAAGAGGTTGGAAGTCAGTTAAAAATACAAGACTTTCCCCTGTCACACGATGGTACTGTAAAGAAAACATAGCAGCATTCCTGGTACACACGGACTGGAGCATTCTGCATTCGGAATAGAGACTGCATGTTTGAATTTTGTAATATACACTAATATAAAATAGAACTTGTGTACATCTATTTTTGGGAGGGTTTTTTTCATACTGTTTTTTGTGTTTTTTCATCCTTGCTATTCTATTTTTGTACACAGTAATGCTTGCTGTTTGAGGTCTCTTTAGAACAGGGTATCTTTAAAACAGGGCTTAGGAAACAGTTTGCTGATTTTTCCCTTCCTGACCTTTTGTTTTGCCTGAGTTTAGGGCTTGTTGTGCTCTTCCTTCCAATTCTGCATTTATTTAAGATCCCTAAAATTTGCAACACAAAAAAGGCAGCTTACTTCAAAATCTCTGGTTTTCAAACTTCTTTCAAATGTCTTTGAAATTCACAGGTCTTGAATATTGTCTTTGAATTTACAATCTAGTTTTGTTTGACAAGGAGAAGAAAGTACTCTCTGGTCCACAAGTTTGGGAACAACAAATCTTCAGTGCAAGTAAGGCCTCTTTGTCACTGTGTGCACTCACAGTTCTGCACACATCCATAGAGGATATGAAGAAAGGACTTGGATGGGAGAGGTTGGACAGAGAGATATCCCTGTCTTCTCTTTAAACCAAGTAAAAGTGTTTTTTGTTTGTTTGTTTGTTTGTTTGTTTTCCCAATCAGAGAAATCTCTAAGCTGTTTTCTTTTGGGAGGGATTGTTTTTATTTCTCCTTTATAGGACACGTGGCAACTTCTCCTTCTGTTTTTAAAATTTTAATGATGTTTTATCTTCCTTTGTCTGGCTTCAATTTGTAACTTGCCTCAGAATAAATGACCCCAGGAAAGGGGCGCCTTGTAGGTGGATTTTAAAGTAGAGAAATTTGTAGTCACGTGTTCTCTAGTATGTCTTGGGCAAAGATATCTCAATGATAAATGACCTTCGGAGACTTTTCCTTCTCTTGGTGAGTCTAAATAGGTAGAGATTTTAAGGTGTTCCTTAACATTTCTGAACTGGGGCTTGGGAAACTCGCTGAGTTTTCCAAATCTGCCCATTTTAAAAACAACCAACCAGAAAACTATGAAGAGTTCTGACTCCTTGAGTTCTGTGGACAAGCTGCAAGCAGACTTCAAAACACATGTGATATTTTAAGGTTTCAGCTGTGATAGCTAGATCATTTCCACTGCAGAGGTCACTTGTTCCCTTGAAAATTACTCTCGGCTCTTAGGTTTAGACATTGCTTTGCTTTAGGTGTGACCGACTCCGGGTACCAGTGCTCTTTGCTGAGGATTAGATACCAATACACCAATAACTGTGACTGGTGATACCTGTAGCACTGTAAGCCATTTCTTCATCCAGTTAAAGGTTACTGTCAATGAACACTCCCGTCATTTGTCCCAGATTGTGCTCAGCTCTTATTCTAGTCTTGTCTGAGTATATCCTCCTGCGGATCACCCGCGCTATCTAGTGTCCTGCTCACCGGCTTTCTCTCTTAGAAGCAGAATGACCGTGCAACAGTATTCCAGGCTAAAACCTGCATCCGTTGGTCTGTTCCATTCTACTGCTGCCTTTTTCATTGTCTTGGCCTTTTCTGAACTTGAAGTTTTGAGTCACTGTCCCTAAATGTAAATATGTTTTTATATAGGAATGTATTTTCTTCATCTCTTTCAACTTGATTTCAGCTTAATCCACAAGTCACAAAAGTCTCTGTAATCTTGCCCTGATTCTTTCTGCATAACCATTTTTCCCCCCATCATATATGTGATTTTTGGCTGCTTGGATTTCATTTCTTCAGTTCTGGACCAATTTTGGTTTGGTTTGAGCTTTTTTTTTTTTTTTTTTTTTTTTTTTTTTTTTTTTTAACCATGTTTAAACGAGTGTTTACTCTGTGTGTCTGTGTGAACATGTATGGTGTTGTTAATACACTAGCCAAAGCCTCAAAGCTCCCAGATAACACCTGAATAAATCTTGCTGTGACGGTATTGAGAGCAGGGCCTCGCTGTACTGTCTCTTTGCTCTTTCCTCCTGGAATTCGTAGGCTACCTGTGTGCACTCAGCGATTATAAACCCCATTTCCACTGCCCTGTCAGGGGCCTGGGTGCCTCCAGCCTCGCAAAGCCCTTGTGTTGATATCACTGTGCTGATTTGGAGTGGTAGCAAATAAGGAACAGGCTTGGCAGGATCCAATGCTTGATCTGGCTAATTTTTTCCTTACTGAAACCTCCTAAGAAATTGCTGAGAAGCAACAACGTTCAGTTGGCAGTACAGCATAAAGCAAGGTTCCTGGGAATGATGAGAAATTGATTCAGCATCATAATTCCGTGGCGATTGCGAAGAGAAGGCTCAAGTTTACGTCCAGGGAGCACCTAACCGTGGCGAGATGGACGTCCCCGGATAAATCGAGCAGTGAGTGCAGGGCTGTGTGAGGATGTGCTCCTGGGGGCATCCACGAAGGGGTCCACATTAAAAAACCTGAGGGGAAACCAAACCACTGCCCTAGCTAAAGGGGGCTTTGCAGCCGGGGTCATTCGAAGCAGCCAGCCCAGGCCGTTAGCTGAAGTGGCCTTAAGGGGGAGCGGCGAGAGCAGGCAGCTGCTGGCTTTCCCTGATCTGTGGTGTACTGTAGCTCTTCTGAACCCCTTCCCAGCAGCGTACTTGAGGGTCCTGTCGGACCGAGCCCGGTAAGGGAGCCTAGGTTATGTCTGTGCCAGGTACGTCGGGGGCACAGGGCCTCCTGTGGGACACGCAGGCTGGGAGGTGACCTTCTGAAGGTACCAGCTCCATTAGCTGCTGACTCCCTCTCTTTGCAGCCGGTACCTCCAGTGCTGAATCAGGAAGTTATCCTTTCTTGAGCATAGAAGGATGAGTGGAAACTGTCGTGTCACAGCTTTTGCTGCTTTTGCCTGAACTGGCCAAAGAAGAGGTGAGGTACGTGCTCAGTCGCCTCTTTTGTAGCTAAGGTACAGAAAGTGATCAGTGCAATTTCAAAACCCTGCTTTTTTTGGAAGCCAAAGCCTGACAGCATTACCAGGAAAGCATCCTAGTGAAACCCTGGGTCCCCTGCTCCTCGTCAACCCCGCAGTTCCCCTCCGTGTGCCAGGTGCACCACCTTCTCCATCCACCACCTGTCCAACTCCTATTGGGGCACCGTAGCAAAAAGCTTGGGCAGAAAGATTTTTTTGGTGAAATTACGATAACAAACCAGGTGGAGACCAGGATTACTCCTTGCTCTGCCAAGAATTACTCAGATACCTGCTCAGACTGCAAAATTTGTGTGCTGGGGAGGGGAAGATGTTGGGAACGCTGTCTCCATGCACACAGGTGCACTGCGCAGCCTTTCCCTGTGCAGGACGGGGCCCTCAGCCCCGAGCAGAGCAGGCAGCAAGCCGGGAACGTGGCCTCCATACATGACACCGAGTCAGACAGGTGGGAGGACTTCCCTGGTGAATGAGCCGTGCATACAACCGCCAACAAACATCGCTTTCCTGATTGATTTCCCCTCGCAGCTCTCCCCTGCTCCTGCCCCCGCCAGCGCCTTCCCGCGCTGCCTCATTTCAGTGTTACTTTTCCCTTTGTCTCCTCCTGTTGCGGACTAAGAGAGATGGGTGATATTTATTGTAAATATTAGACGTTAGCATTGTAACGGCCGCTCCCGGGTCCGAATGTCAGAGGCCTTTGGCTGCTAATGTACTACAGAGCGCTTGCTGGGGAAGGGTGGGAGTGACCGGTGGTTTTGGTTGCCACACTTGCATTAAGGTGTGATTTGGAGTATTTTTTATTTTATTTTTTTTTTCTTTCGAAGAGGGGAGGATAAAGTCTTTCTCTGGTTTTCTCTTACTGGATGTGAAGGATAATTCTGTACTTCTAGTAGAAGATTTGACAGAAGTGTGTGTTTACGTTGTGTTCGATATCATATCCAGGTGGCTGCGAGAGCACCTCCGAAGCGGGGCTCTGCCAAGCCGTGTCACTCAGCACTTAGCTAGATAAGAGGACGTGTGGAATTTCTGTGTTTTTAGAAACTTGAACAATTGCCACATAATAGCGGTGCAATAATTTTTATTCATGTTGTACCTGCATGTCGATGTTCAAATCCTCCCCCAAAATAAATTTTTTTTTTACATAAGTTCCAACTTGTGGTGCTTTCTTGGTTTCTCACCCAGGGGAGTGGTGGCAGGTCCGGCGTTGGCCTGGATTCGCCCTGCAGCTCCCTCGTGCCCCCAGCTGTTGAGGCTCTCTTGATAAGGCACCACCCCAAACCTTTCCAAAAGCAGCCCTTTGCTTCTGACATCAGCATGTGTGTGCTCTGTGTGAAAAGCACTCGAAGGCTTGTTCCTGTCCTCGGAAATCAGGAGCTGGGGCCGTGCTGGTGCCGGGAGGATCGGGCTCAGCCTTGCTCCCTGCTCCCGATGCTGCTCGTTTCCCCACGGCCGGGCTGCGAGGAGCGACGTGCACCAAGGCACACCCCAACCCGGGCACCAGCTGCAGCAGGGAGCAGGGCTGCGAAGTGCTCTGCCCTTGTGTGCGTTAAAAACAACAAGAAAAAAAAAAAAAAAAAGAATACATTTTGCTTTGCATTTTTTCCTTCCCCAGGGAGGAAGAGGAGCCATCGGCCGTGGCACAGAGGCAGGAGGTACGTGGCGTGTGTACGGGTGCGAGCAGCCGGCTGCTGCCCCAACAAGTGGCACCGACAGCGTCCTGCCAGGACACATTAAAACCCATCTCACCTCTGCCCTCTGGAGAGACCCCAGAGAGGGGCCATGATGCTAACGGTGAGATCCCCGAGAGCCCTGGGGTGCCCTTCAGGTGCCACCTCCCTGAGTTCCACCCCCTGTGCCCACCGGTGGCGTGGAGTCGGGACCCACGCCAGGCAATAGGGCCATCCGTGTGGAAAGGGGGACGTGGGCCCGAGGAGCCAAGTTTTGGGGTGAAACCCTCGAGGCTGGCCCCCAGCCGCCCCCGCCTCCATCCCGTGCCAGTGGGCTTTGGGTTTTAAACGCTGATTAGGGCTGACCTCATATTTCAGAGCTTACTTCATCGTCGCTAATGAGGGATTAGGAATGTTAAGCTAATTAGCGCTCAGCAAACGAAGGCTCAGGCAGTCTTCTCAGCCTGACACGCTGTCAGCGAACCGGTTACGGGGTGATTGTCACCAAGTGCTCGGAGGGGCTGCCTCACGCTGCAGGGCGGCAGGGACCAGGGGTGGCCGAGGTGACAGAGCCCGTGGCCCCAGGGCCCTGCCCGCTGCTGGCACGGTAGAGCCAGATATGTAAAAAAAAAAAAAAATAAAAATAAAAAAGACAAAATTTGGTGTATTTCACCTGGCTTCCTCTGGAAACAGCCTGACCCCACGCCTGCATCGTTTGAGGCTGCAGCTGAGCTCGTGGTGCTGGGCGAGGTGCAGCAGGAGGGAAGATGCTCACTGTCTCCGGGTGTTTTCTTTGCTTCAGCAGCGGATCCGGCCCCATGCTTACAGCCAGGTCCCCGCTGCCCCTTGCTGGGGCTGTTCTGCCCCCCCAGGGCTAAAAATAAGCAAAAGGCAGAGGATAACCAGCGCCTAAATATACCCGCTCTGCAATTAGCCCTGGCGACGGCCTCGCAGTCACGTCCGTCTGCCCGCTAATCCCGTGGGCGCTTGGTGGCTGAGGCTGCCCCAAACCTCCCCCTGCTGAGCTCGGCCACGGCCGCGTCCCCGGGGTCTCATCTGGGGGCTTATTTCCTTCAGGGGTCCTTGGAAGGAGGCCACGCATCCGGCCAGGCTGGGAATAGGTCTGGGTTTGACAAACCCCGTTAATCCTACAGGGGAAGGGTTCTGGGAAAGCGAGCCCGGGGTCACGGGCTGCAGGAGGTTACGGCCCCCGTTAGCAGAGGCTGCCCCCGGCCTCTAAGCCCCGAGCCCGTGCTGTGTCCCGGGGCTGGTGCCAATAGTGGCATTGGTGCTGGGACCCTCTTGGCCGGAGCAGGATCAGCCGTGGTGTCCCGGCTGCGAGTTTTGGCCCCGTGGGCAGACACCTGCAGCAGGAGCGGGTTGTGCTGGCGCTGCCGGCCCCTCGGAGGCCGTTTGAGCGGCTTCCATCGTCCCCAAGAAAAACAGAGCGCGTGCCTTCTGCAAACAGGGCTGCATTAAAAGCCCATTTCCTCCCCGTCCCCGTCCTCTCCTCCACATGCAGCCGCTTTGACGGCTTTGGGAAGGAGAAGATTAAAAAGTCCTTTTAACGTTGTCCAGCCCCTGGAGCCGGCAGGGTTTGGGGCTCAGCGCCGCCACTTCCCTGCTGGGGATGCTCCTCCTGGGTGCTCTGTGCCATATCCCAGACCTGTGGCACCTCCAACCTTGGGGTGAGCAGCTCAGCGCTCCCCGGGGAGCACCTGCAGGCGAGGAGCATCCTCTACACCCCGCGTGTCCCCATCCCTCAGGGAAAGGCCCCGTTTCCCTTCAGGTGCTCCCCTGGGAGGGTTGGGGCTTGGCTGTGACCCCGCGATGGGCTCCAGCTGGCCGCGGCCGACGCGGGCGCACGGAGCTCGCCGGAGCCTGGAGCATTTTTTCGGCAGCTGCGCTGCAAGAGGGCCCTGGCCAAAGGCAACATCCGTCAGGCCAGGAGGAGGAGGAGGAGCGGCAGCAGCAGCGGGTTTATTCCCTTGGCCGCCGGCTCCAGCGCTGACTCCCTTTCTCCACGTCTCCTCCCATTCCTGCTGGCGGCGGCGCAGCCTCGCTTCCTGCTGGAAAATATTTGGGCTGTGGGCAGTGAGCTTCGCCCCGCCGGGGGGTTCCCACATGTGTCCCACACCCCGTGGGTGGGTTTAAGGGGGACCCGGTGCTGGTGGCTCGAGCCTTTGGGGTGAAGGAGCTGTGCCCCCCTCCCCGCCCCGGGCTCTGAGCATCCACAACCCCAGAGCGGCTCCAGCTCCTGTCCCAGCGGCAAGAAATTCCTTCTAGAAATTGCAAACACCAAAGAAAATTATACCTTGAAACAGGAAGAAAAAAAAAAAGTGTGACATGGGGAAGAAAGAAAAAAACACCCCAACCCCAGTGCCCTGCGCCCGGGATCAAAGCCCCGCGCCGTCTGGAAGCGCTCCGACAGGAACATGCCCGGCTCTATTTGCCCAAGCGGCGGCACTGAACGGCTGCTTTGTTCCTAGGCTTGTCCTCGCCTTCTCCTCCCCGGGCTCTGTCCCCACGGGGGCCGATTTCGCCATCGGGTGCAGGTGCCAGGGCGGGGGTCCCGGCCCCCCGGCAGCGCTTTGCTCCTCGCCGCCCGCTGAGGTCAGGTACAAACGCCCGGCGCTATTTACTGCGCGAGTGAAGTGCGGCCAAGTGCCCTGACGTTCCTGCTCGCCCCCTCTTCCGCCCCGATTCCTGTCTTCTCATCTCTTCCCAAACTGAAGGCCAAAGTTACGTGCTTTATTTTTTTTTCTTCTTCTTCTTCTTCTTTTTTTTTTTTTTTTCTTTGGAAGAGTTATTTTTGTTGCCTTGGCCTGTTTCACGAGATGCATCACTCTGTGGAAGTGGAATTTCCCTGACAGCTGCTTCTAGGTACAAGGGCCTGAGGTCTCTGGGGGACCTGCTGGGGACAACCACGTTTAGACAAAAGTCCCCTGTCCAAAAGTGAGGAGAATTGGAGTCCTGCATCCTCGAGGTCCCAAGTATCCAGGTGCCACTGCCCCAAGCTGCTGCATCCCCAGGTCCCAAATCTCCTGGGTCCTGCATCCCCCTGGTCCCACATCCCTTGGCCCCATGCCCCCAGCTGCCGGAGGGGCTCTCAGGCTGAGCTTCATTTCCCTTTGGGCTGCTTTAAATCCTCCCCAGGTCTCCGAGGCGGTCACGGGGCTGGTTTGGGGCTGGTTTGGGTGGCTCTGGCCGAGCCCCAGCCCGGAAATCTCGGCTGGGCTTTGGCTCAGCCCAGAGGGGAAAGCTGCCGAGAACAGGCCGGCCCTGTGCAAAAATGGGAACTGTGTTGCCGATGAAAAGTGCTTTCTTTGGGTAGGATGTTTGTGTTTCCTTTGGCACAGCGGCTGCGGGAGCGTGTGCAGCACCTGCCCGGGGCGGTCGAGCGGGCTGTGCTCATCCCAGTCCCTGATCCGTTTGAAAGTGGAGGAAAGGAAAAGGTGGGGAAGCTCTCTGGGGCCCGTCCTGCTCTGCAGGAGATGCTCCAGCCTTGAGGTGTCCGTGGAGTTAGTGCTCTTCTGCCCGACCCCTCGCCTGGGAGCCCTCCCCTGCGTTTTCCTGGTTTGCAGCGCCCCGAGGGGAGAGCTGAGGGGGAGAAGGCTGGGGGGGCGCAGAGAAAAATGGGCTGGGAACAGCAGGAGGGAGCCTGGTGGTCACAAAGGGCGGCTTTGGTGGAAATTCAGGGAGAAAATACCAGCAGATGAAGTGGTCGATCTCGGTGAGGGTGAAGCCTTGCTTCAAACCTTCCTGCGTGCTGTCCTAGGGGAGGCAGGGAAGGGCTGGGGCTGGAGCGAGTCCCTCCCAGCTGAACCCAAATTGTTGTGTTTATTCCCCACAAAATAGTGTCCGGCATCAAATTTTGTATTTAACTTTCTGTTCCAAGTTGGACAGAACCCGGCGAGCGAGACGAGAAGCTGTCCTGTGCAGTGGGGATTCTGGGTCCGCATCCAACCCTGATCCACCCGGTTACTTGAAAGCGCCTGGCCCCGCTGCTCTGGCAGGGAGGTGCCAGGAGGAATCGCGGCTCGAGGCCAGGCCAGGGCCTTGTTTCCAGGCTTTCTCCCCGCATGGGGAAGCGCGTCCCTGGGAATCTCTTGCTCCAGCCCTAAGGGGAACATCTTATGACAGCATCTCCGTCTGTCCATCCTGCATCCCTGCCCTGCCCGGGGACACCAGGCCCCTGCCCCAGCTCCTGCTGGGGACTCGGGGCGAACCCAGGGCCTTTCAGGAAGCTCCGCGGTGCAGCTGAGGATGGAAAAATCCCGGGATCTGCCCTTTCCGCGAGAAGCTGCCCGAGCCGGGTGCTGTTTTTCTTTCCATCCAGTCAGCGCGGCCGCTTGGAAATTTCCTACCCCAGCTCCCGGCTGCGATGTTTTCCTAATGAAACAACCTGGCTGGCAAAGCCCTGAGCGAAATGAGTCGCCAATTAGCGGCTTACATCTTTCCTGTAACCCTACCTCATTAGCCTTTAGGACAACAAAGTAAATTTAAGAAGAGAAACAAACAAAAGAGCGAGGCCCCAGGAGCGCCCCCAGCCTCTTCCCACCGCCTCCGGTGCCCAATTCCCTCCCCGAGGGCCAGCGGGGTTGGGGCACGGGGAAACGCTGACTCAGCACTCAGAAAGGCTGACTCAGCAGTTTGAGGAAATGCTGACGTGGTGTTTTTGGGAGCCGTCAGCTCAGTCTGTGAAAACGCTGACTCAGCAGTGGGCAGAAAACACCGACTTGGCGCTTTGCAGCCCTCCCTGCGGCCCCGCTCCCCATGTCCCCCCCGAGGGGCCACCCCCGTTGGTCCCCGCCAGCCCTCGGGGTCCCCACTGTTCCTGGGGTCCCTGCCCCTGTCCCTGGCGTCCCTGCCCCTGTCCCCAGCCCAGGCAGTCCCAGCCCCGCGCCTTCCCTTTGCAGGAGGCGAGGCGCAGCACCGCGGCCGGCAGGCACGAAGGCAGCGAACACGCCGAGAGCCCGAGCACGCTGCATTTCTGAATTTATTAGAAACAGCTGTCAGTACATCCTTCTAAAACATTACATGTCAATGTGCTTTATTGCAACTCTTTATTGCATGTTTGATCTAGAGCAAGTAGGCCCAGGATGCTTAGTGTCTGGGATTTAAAAGCCCAACCATCTATGAAAGGAAAGTACAGCAAAATCGTAACACATCTGGTGACAAGTACAGTGTTGCATTACTGATCTAGAAACTACAGTATGACTTGTCTGAAAACACTAACATACAATTGGTTTCCTTATGAAGCAGTTTGTTTCTTTTTTAAAAGTTAAACTACATGAATTCTTTTTTTTTTTTCTTTTTTTTTTTGTTTTTTGACTACACCATAAACGACAGAAGAACAGGTTTTACACAAATAACAAACAAGAGTACCAAAGTTACATGCTGGAATTCATACAGAAAGAAAATAATTCAACGGCTTCTTGAGAAGCAGGTTCCTAACAGATGCAGTTTCCCTTAAAGAAAAGAGAATTCAAGGTTAAAAAAAAAAAAAAAGAAGAAGAAGAAGAAGAAACGTGAACGCAAAGGTTGTACAAAGAGCGCGCCGTTACGCCAGCCCTCGCTACAAGACCGCACGCCCACTCAGGCTGTACAACGAACCGCACCTGTACGGGCAGCCCGCTCACAAGGGACACACACCAGCACCACCACCACCACCACCACCAGTAACACCAGTACCAGCAGCACCAGCACCCTGCACACATCGGCTGGAGCCGGGCCGATTCGTGGGGAACGTGCAGGCGCTCAGCGCATCGCGGAGGAACGAGGTTTCCTGACCGAACCCTTTGCTTGGAACGGCTGTGAGTGCTTTGTCCCAGAGCCAACCCCTGGCACGCCCAGGTGCAGAGCGGGTTACCAGCAGCCCCCCAGAGGGGGTTTCAGAAGCACAGATTCGAGGTGAGCACAACCAACCCCTTGTCGTTTGATGGAAAGGAGCCCAACTTTGCCCAGACGCGTGCCCGACCGTGCTAGCGGTGAGTTTTGGTTCCTTCCCACGGGGCAGTGCCACTTGCAGCTGACGCCTCTAACCTGTGACTACAGCTTACACCTACCTACACACACAGCACAGAGACACACGCACGCACACGCACACACACAGATGATGCAGACCATCACAATCCCGTGGTGCAATAAACAGCCAGATATACAAAATTAACAGGTTTAGTCCAACGTCTCCTTGCTCGGTGCAGAAGTGGCTCATGGAAACAAGGGGGAACCCAAACCCCCCGGCCCACCGAGCTGAGCCCCCGCTGCCGGCCCGAGCACTGCCCGGCTCCTGTGAAGCCACCAGAGCGATGCTGGGGTGAGGTCCCCTGGGCAGCCTTGCCTCCGGACACCAGCCTTTTTTTCCAAGTGATCCCTAAGGCCCTGCTCCGACTGCTCCGAATCCGGGTGCGGGTACAGCACTGCTGGGTCCGGAGGCAAGCGGCTGCCAGCCTTGAGGAAGCGATACGAGATGAAGGTTGGGGAGGGGGCCAGTTAAAGCTGTTTTGTCAAATACTGGTTGTTTTTTTTTTCCCTATCAATAAGAAGTATTTTTATTTTATTTATTTATTTTTTGCCTCTGATGCTCACATTACATTTTTGTAAAGGCAGATTTTAGAACAAATGGCGATTCAAGTCACAAAACACAGCGATAAAACCTGCAAATTACGTGTTAATGGGATGGAGCCAGCCCCGAAGCCCAGCACCCACAGCACTGCTGTCACCCACGGAGTTAACCAGCACGGGGCTAACGCTCGCTATCTGCCCCGTGAACAAACAGGAAGGAATTGAAAAGATTTCAAAAGAGTTTTTTTTTCTTTTTTCTCCTTCTTTTTCCCTTCCCATTCGGTGGAAAGTATTTCTGCCCGCAGAACGCAAGATTCACAAAAATGTTGGCCAAACTTCCTCTCACCCCATCCAAACATGCTCCTCACTCGGTGCTGAGCCGGCCGGGCTGAACAGGCCCGCGTTTATCTGGGCAGGCAGCGCGGGGCCCTGCTGCTGGCAGCACGAGGTGTGCCAAGGAAAACCAGGGGCTCGGCGAGGTGAGTTTCCTTCCAGGCCGGAGCGAGGCCATACGGCCTTCTATTAATTTCCTGCCTGCCTCTCCTGCACACGCAGGAGCACAACCAGCTCGCCCAACGCCTCCCAGCCCTGCACTGCACACGGATCTGCTCTGGCATCGCCGCTTTCTTTTGGCAGCAGCCTCAGCCTCTGTGATTTGGGATGTCACCGCATCCTGCAGCTTCAGGCTGCCTCCCCGTGCTCGGAGTGCTGCATGGGGGTGAGCCTAACCCGCTGCCCCCTGCACCGCTCGCCCTTGGGAAGGCTTTGCCACTTTGCTGGTCCAAAAGCAGATGTTGAGAAGGAACAGGAGGGAACTACGCATACAAAAAGTCTGATTTGAAACGCAACAAGCCGGCCGCATCGTAGTGCTGTGTAAAGCTGCATTTAAACCTGCCTCGTACCCTCCCCGCCCACAACCAGTACCTGTTTGTGTCTGCATAGCGCAGCGAACGTACAAGACTCACTGACGTTTCAGAGCTTTATTCCCTGGTAGTGTAACAAAAACAAAACAAAACAAAAAAAGAAACATTCATTCAAAACCAGAAGAGATTGTTCAAGTACCAAATTAGGGGCTTTCCCAAACTGAGCTGTGACACTGCTGCAGCAATGCCGCTGCCTGAGGCTGCGGAGCCAGGGTCAGGGCAGCCCCGTGTCACCAAGCCCTGCCACAGTCCCCATTACAGTTGCCTGGCGTTGCAAAGGGCCAGAGGCTGCTTTTTGCCCAGCTATGATGAATCTGGGTAGGATTAAATAGGAGCGCTTTTCCTGACCGTGGCTTTCTGCTGTGAGACTCTTGCTTGCACGAGTGTCAGTGAGAAAAGGCTCAGGCCCAGCGCGTTACATGGAAAACTTCTCGCAGCTCTGCCACACCGAGAGACGGGTGGGAAGAGCATCTTGGGTTTGGCATAAGACAGAGGGCTGCACCGGGTCTGAACTCTGGACTGCAACAACCAGCGGTGCAAAGCAGCTGAGAATCATATATTAAAAAAAAAAAAAGAAGAAGAAGAAGAAAAAAAAGAACTACAAGCCCCAGATCTGGAGCATCCCCGCGTCGGGCAGTCACTGCGTCGCACAGCGCCGCGCAGCAGCCTGAATGTCTGTCGAGACACCCCTCTGCTTCCAGGCTGCTTCCTTCCATTCTAAGCTCAAGCAGTAAAGAAACGAGTGGGAAAAGATTTGTGACTTACTAACTTCAGAAACATGGCACTCCTGGCTGATGTAACGGGGCCAATGGCAACTGTGGAAGTCGACCTGATTTCCCATCCATCCGAATACAAAATACTGACTCACCCCTGATCCCTGCAAATATACTTCAAAACAGATTAGAAGAAACTGTGCATATTAAGAGTTTCAACATTCCCACCCCCCCGCCCCCCTTTAACACTGTGCAAAAGTTACTTATTTAAGTCTACATATACATTTAACACAACAAGGGGTGACCCGCAGCCCGACACCAAGCGGCTGCCACGCCGGCGGGGCGCTCCCCCCCTTTCCTCCCGCCACTGCGACTCCTGAAACCGAAGCGTTCTTGCACCTTCCTGCTCTAAAAGCACTCGAGTCCCTTTGTTTTGCCTCTGCGTTCACATTTCCTGTATTTGTTCTAGGCTTAGCAGCTGGGTTTTGCACTAGGGTGTAATCCTGCACCCTGCTGCGGGACGTGAGGGGTTTTCTCCCCATCCTGGTGCTGCCGGAGCAGCAGGACCCAGCCCTCACCCTGTGGGTGACAGCAGCTGCCCGTGCCGGGCGGTTTTGTGCCCGTTTCACTTGCCATACGAGTGCAAAGCGGACATGAAAGGAATCTGTGCAATGGCACGTGAGGGTCGAGAGCAGCAGTGCTGGCAGCTGCGACTTCAGGTGCCTAAAAGCAAATGCAGAAAGGTGCAGAGGCAAAACAAACCCTCAGCAGAGGGCAAAGGAGCCGAGCGCACACAGCGTGGGCTCCATCTGCCCCGCTTCAGAGGCCTGGGCAGAGCAGCCTCTAAGAAATCCTTCGGGATGGCTTTTGGCTCTGAGCACGTCGTTCACAGCGAATCCATCACCTGCCATCAGGGAGAGATCTCGGGGAGAGGGGCCAGAGCCTGAGCTCGCTCACACCACTGCGCGGCCGAGGCACTGCCAGACGCCAGCGGAATTACTCGGTGTTTACGTTGGCACGGCCGGGGCCGGAGCCTGCACCGAGACCTCACAGGATCAGTGGGATTCCTCTGCGGGGAAACCTCAGCCAGCCCCGCTTCCCTACCCCGCTGCTGTCAGTACCGCGAGGGTGTGCCGGGATTTACGAGCTTGGAAGCAGACCTGCGCTTGTCTAAACCAAACCCGAGGCCGAGCGCTATCTAAAAACGTGGCAGATGTGGAGTGCTTCAGCCAGCGTCCCTCTCACAAGAGTAGGGATCAGAAATTCGTGTCCCACCAGCTTCAAGAGGAGATGCCAGAGGCACAGAAAACACGCGCTCCTCTCGCACAGATTTTTCCACAGGAATTAGGCTCCTGGCTGTCACTTGTGCCTCTGAACTGCCTTCCCTCATGAGCACTGGGGCTGAGCCCAGCACCAGGGGCACGCCAGGTGCCCAGGGGTGTGAAAGCAACGGCTTTACAGCGACCAGATTAGAACTGCAAATTCTCCAAGAGGTAGGGCAAGGGTCGTTAAAAAGAAAAATTTCCACGTCTACACACAACAGAGGAATCCATTCCAGATTTTCACTACGAGCAAAGGCTACCTCTGGTTTTTTGTTTTTTCTTCCTTTCCTCAGGGAAGTGGGACAGAAGGACACCAGCAGATGCAGGTCACTCTGACACGGCAGCTTGCACGAGCTTCCTTCTCTCTCTCTCCAAGCTTTGGTTCAATCTTGTGGTGTTTCATTTCACGGAAAAGTGCCATCTACGGAGCTCCTTGCCAGCAGACCGCACTCCAGCTGATCGGAAAGTGCCTGGGAAGTGTCGGGGTCATTAGTGCAAAATAAAACATCTCACGGGCACGCCAGGCACCTGGACTCCCCTCCTGGCAATGGCCATCAGTGCTCCAGGCTTATCATTTCCCTGCTTGCAAATTCAGGACATTCGGCTAAATAATACTTCTCGTGTAAACATTCGACACCAACAGGCCTGGCATTCCTCCCCAGGCATTACAGAAAAGCCACATTTAAACAGGAAATGAGCCACAGGGTCAGAAACAGGTCTAGAACATTCTCAGATCCGCGCGGCTGTCTGCTTCCTGTCCCGTACAATGGGTGCATTTCAAGGGGACCGCTTCCAGTAATGGGAACAAAAGTAACTTTCAAGGTTGCACACTGAACAATTAATTTGCCAGTTACGCTTTGATGCCAAGCGGCTTGGTTTGCCAAACTTAGCTCTTTTTCATTTCAGAAGCTTAAGGAATGGAAATAAGCTGCTCTGTATACTTTCCAGGGAGGGGATTTATCGGATGATTGTTACGCTCGACAAAGCCCAGGACTACCTGCTCCAGTACCTGACAGCAGCCCTGGCCAAAGGATGGGCCCCGACACCCAGTAACCGAGGAGCACGGCGCTCCTTCCTTCCCCTTTTGCACTACGTCCAAAACAACTACAAGGGAATTCAGATTACACCGGTGTAAAATCTTGCTTGGCGGCAGTGGTGTGGAAGCTCAGGGTCTAGCTTGCAAAGAACAAATCGGAGGAGATCTCTAATTAGCTCACACGCTTCTATACAGCCAAAGTGGCGGCTCCTCAGGAAATAATTTGGTACAGTAAGCCATCCAGAAGCATTAGATTGCACCTACCTCTTTTACATCAAAATCAAGCATTAGGAGAGTCTGTCGTTGTTCAGCAAGAGAACAGCAACACGAGTGCAAGCTTCGTTCTAGTTTACATTCTGAAGCATCTTTAAAAACTGGAAACAGAATCCCAAGCTGAGGAACGGGAGGAAGGGAGGGGAGGAGGAAAAGAGGAGAGTGAGCAGTTACATCAGATCAGACAAATTTAGTGTTTTGAAGCCACACAATGTTTTAGCTTTTCCTTTTATTTGTTTCAAGTTTTGGTGTAGAAAGTATGTGCGGATGCTAACGCAACCTTCCCCGTAAGTGCTCAATCTAGCAACAAACAAAGTTTTGGTGTGTTCAATTTGGTTATAAACGTTTCCTTTAAGTGAAGACCTGTAGTGCCATTGAAACCAAAACTTTGTCACTGTTGGCAAAAAAATAAAGCGACTTTTCTTTACAAGCATTTTTCCATTTAAATAAAAACCTGAAGCTTTCCCGTAATTCCTTTGGTCTTCTCTCACCAAATTCCACGCTACCTCAAGACAAGCCCTCTTTTGGAAGTTCGGCTGAATCGCAGTGAAGCTGCTAAAATTAACAGAGAAGAATTGCTGTGGTAGAGTTTCCCCCCTAGTTTCTTGGGAGTTTAAGACTGAAAGACGTTACTGATGCCTCGAGCAGAGGCTTCGAATCGCCTCTGCTAGAACAAGAGAAAACAAAATCCAATTAGAAGTTCCACTGAAGGTGCCTGGCAAAAAATTATCTCCAGAAAACAATGTTTTGCTTCCAGTATTTTTGTATGCATTTTGTTGAGTTTATTCCCCTCATAAGGAAACACAAGTATCAGTGTAAAAGCACAGCTGAGCTTTTAAGGTAGCACCAGGACACCTACACCCAAGTTGTCGTCTTGTTGCTGCTAGGCCTCTTTTTGATTCACATTCACAGAATCACTTCTTGTGCAAAACAAGCAGTCTAAGGAGAAAGAATGCCCTCCAAGTTCTAATAAAAATCGTAGAAAAGAATCCAAGATAGCCAACACTTTCCTCCTCCCCAAAATTTATCTGCAAAGAGAGGGGGGCATCTGTGCGTAGACAGGGTAGGCAAGCCTGACATTTAGGGAATCGTTGTGTTGGACGAGGGACGTCTGCTGGTAGTGAAGAACCAAATCCTTAAGCGTGCTGTACAGGTTATATGGTTCTGCAAACCCGTAACCTCTTGGAGTGCTGTAGATCACACAGTGTTTCACTTCTCCATCAGCTCTGCAAGGAAAGAAAACAGGGGAGTTTGACATCAAAGAACAAACCCAAAGTGACAGTCTATTAACAATTAACTAAAGCAGCAACCTGCCAGTCACTAAATTACATAATGGAGGACCCAGTAGATGTGAGCGGAGGAGATTAACAGTCTGCGAAGAAACAGTGCTTCAGGGCGTGTGATTAAACACTCTTGCATAATAATCCACATAAGGAGGCTCTTCTATCCCAGCAGTACAATTCCCTGCTGCATTGTTCTCAAAACGTTTCTTGGAAAAAAAAAGTCAAGAGCTTAACCGTGAAGATAAGCACCTGAAGTCAGCAGCAGACCTTGTGCTCAGCTTCTTTGGAAACCTTTCCACTAAGCGCAGAAGCCAAAACCCACACGTTCTTCTACACAGTATTTCATGAAATCCAGCACTAGCCTTCAGTGTTCATTTTCTAATGTTGAGCATGGCATGGGTTCAAGCTGGTTCATTATCTGAAGTCATAGCGACTGAGTCCCTAACTTGGCAAAGCCTTTACTGGAACACAGTATTTCCAAAGCTGCTAGAATAACTTATCTGCCAAAAAGATCAAGTATTATGTAATCCCTGTGCTGGAGCCTTTTACAATCCAAGTCACATGTAGGAACAGGTTACGTTATGCCATCCCTTCGCTATCTTGTAGCCTGATACCAACCAGGTGAACATGCCTGGTGAACCTGTCACTCCAGTGACTGTGACAAACAGGTATCCTGACCCCAGCAGATCCTGCAGTCTTCAGTTACCTTGAGGTGACAGACCCTCACAGATTCCTTTCCCGGACTTGCTTTCAGATGCAATTAACCTCATGTGAAATACATCAGTGAAAGCCATTTTGCACTCAAGAACAGGCTTGAAGGATTTTTAGATAATGGAATCAGAGTATTTCTGACCTCCATTACAGCAGCATAAAACAAAGTGAAACACAAGAAATCAATGCAAGGCTGTGTGAATGTCAAAAACTACTGCTCACGAATTATGTCTCCTCTGAAGCATCACTGTTATCTTAAACACAGAAAACACCTGGAGTTTGGCATGTCTATAAATGAGAGCAGAAGACATTACAGCTTACAGCCCCTTTTTAATTCTTCCCATGTGCTCCTTTGGCACAGAACATGGGAGAATTTGGCCTTAATTTGCTTGTGACTGTAGAGCTTCAAGTGGGGATACTTCAGAATTTTGTACTGGTAATTGTGGTGTCCAAAGAGACTGCTTGGACTATAGGTACTGCACTTTCAAGGCAGATTTCTGCATCAACATTTCTACTGCGCTAGACATCCTGCAAACAAGCCACACATTTCAGTGGCAGGGCTAGAGTAAGCCTTGCTTTTGTTCTCTGGAATAAAGAGCTGTGGTAGAGATTCGTGAATTGAACAGTTATAACAAAAGGGAAAATAGACTTACACCACAGAACAAGCATAACATCCTTTCTTGCTACTCTCTCGAATTAAAAATGCTCCATCAGGTTTCCCACAGAGCAAGTCTTCTGCTTGGATGCGGTTGAGATCCCCAACAAACCAAGTTTTCTCGTCGTGATGTGGCAGGTTCTCATCTTCTTCATTCACAAAGTATGTGCTGAGAGAGGGAAAATTAGTTAACTTAGCCAGTGCATAGTAAAGAGTTAATAGACTGAGTGATTTATTTCTGTGGAAATCATTCAAAGGAATATAAAGCCACCCAAGCTGGGAGTCCAGGCTCCTAACAATCGTTTGGTATCTGCTGACAGCCTTTCATACTACAGGCTTCAACTCAGTACTTCATTGTTCCAACTTAGTTGTGATCCTAAACACTTCAGCAGAGCTGCTGCCTCACATGACATGCAGTTCCCCTACAGAATGCCTCCTTTGTCTGCAGTCCTTTACTGAGAAATCGGTGCTTCGCGTTACCAACCTCCACAAAAGATACCATTTATTAATGGAACAGTGCTCAGTGAAATCATATGTATGACACTTACTCATCAATGTTTTCATTTTTGATCCCCAGCCAGTCGTTTATTCGCTTCTGTCTCACCCCTTTGTGATTGAGCCATCTGCCAGAAGAAGAGAGCACTAGCATGTTACTTCAGAGTACGCATGGGGGTTTTCATATTGAGCAAGCTAAAGTTCAGACAAAAGATCCCACATAGAAACAGTCTGGAGCTTAGTTTGTTCTCCAGGAGCAAGAGCCACAGAAAGACCATAGATTCTATAAGAGAACTTCTGCTTCCTTCCATACTCTTCTGTGATGACCCCCTTACTGGCACAGTAAAGTACCTTAAGCACTGACAGAACTTTGGATATGAAAAGAAAATTGAATCCCCACTACCCTGATGGAAACAGTGATTAGTCAGGTTCCTCAGAGACACTATTTAGAGGTACAGGTCAGTCTTACTTACACAAGATACTGATCTCTGATTTTGCGGAGCTGAATTAGGTCAGGCTTGATACTGTTCATTTTCTTATCAGTCTCCCTGTTGTCCAGAGCTTGCTTCTTCAAATCCTGTTCCAGACGCATTTTACTGTCATGGATCTCGCCCAGGCGTGATTTTAATTTTTCATAGTTCATCATTATCCTGCAAATAAGCGTAGTATTCGAGCCGTGAGGACAACCCAGCCTACAAGGGACTGAACCTTACCAGTAGCACTGCATGTAAGAGCCATACTGTAACAGCACCTCCTCCCTTTGACTGCCACATCTTAACACGAACATTACTGGGAGAATGCCAGAAAAGTGCGAGACCACTTGCCAGAAGGCCTACCACCCCTTTGCAAAGTTTGAGCTTTCAGTTTACTTTCAACTATTTGGCAGAGCCACAGGAACAAATTATCTCAAGAAGTGTAAGCTAGAACAGATTCCTTCTTCTCCACCCTCAGGTTTACTTTCTGGTCTATCAGTTATGCAATCCCTCCACAGGTATTACTGCTAGCAAGTTTACAAATGCAGACTCCAATTACTGATTAAGAGCTACCAGGAAGTAAAGCTGCATGTCTCCTCACCCAGGATTAATTTGCAGGTTTCTACACTTCAGGAAAATAACATATTTCCCCTGCTAATTGATCCTTAGTCAGAATGAAGCAGCACCGTGGCACAAGACGATTGTTACAGGTAACTGTTTTCAGCCTAAAAATCTCCCCAAGGCCACCCCACCATGATTCATAAAGCACTGCGTCTAGTTAGGCGTTATACTTGGCATTTCTTCAAAGTCCAGGTACAACCTTTTTTTGCTAGTAACTTCAGAGAACGGCAAACTCAAACAAGGTCCTTACTGAATTTCTTGTAGGTGATTAATATCTACTGTCAAGTAATGGCAATTAAATATGAAGCTCCTTCAAAAGTGACTAAAACCGATTATGGACTATCAGATTTACCAGATCTATGTTCATTTTAATGCTGCACAGTTTACAAGTAAAGAGTTTTCTGAATTATATTCTGAGCATATCCAAATAAAACTGGGATAAGCAAATGAAATTATTTTCTGGTCCTGATCACAGTATCTTTATTAATGTGAAGTTAGAGGCAGAATAATCCAGAGATCTCTCACATCTCCTGCCTGCAATTTCCAGCAGAAGAGGAAGGAACCTTTACTGGAGGTTCAGAAACCTTGGGGAAATGTCTCAGTGACAATACTCAGTTTACAAAGAGTTTTATATGATGCAATGTAGATAAACTTCATAGGAGTGCCAGTGTGGACAGTAACTCTTCGTGGTAAGCAAACATGACTTGAGAGCCTACCGTTCAATTTCTTTGTCGTTCCCCTCTCTGCGAAATCGCTCAATGTATTCTTTGCTGTATCGCTCTTGGGAGTGGCACTGTTCCTCAAATATCTTAATAGTTTCATTAAACGCCTCAATTGCGGTCCTCTTCATCTGGATTTCCTATGTGAGGAAAAAGTCCTTCATCATTTGTTCATGAAACAGGCAACACAAGACTCCATTATGTTCCCTAAACTGACTGGGTGGATGAACCAGTCAGCCCCGAGTCAAAAGGTGATTAATCAGTTTAAAATTTAGACAAATGCCTGAGCAGCATCACAGAAGTACAGGGAAGACTTGCTCCTTGCATGTCTGGTGCCTCCTTCCCTCCAGATGATGCTCTCTGTTAGGCTGCAAACCCCTCAGAAATATTTTAGTCATATTTTCCATCTTAGCATGCAGGAAGACTGCCAGCAAACCTCCTGATGTATGAACTATCTTATGTTACAAGAATCAGTCCAAATACTGTATTCACACTTCCTTAATGCACAATATCTGGAATCTTATTTAAACTTGACTTCTCCCAGAACCTGGACAAACCCTTCTAAAATGCTCACTGCAGCATGAAGCGGCTGGAAATATTCAGCAGCCAAGGAAGAAGTCTGCAGTGTAAGGCTTGTAGGTGATGGCTTTCTCCATTCTCTACCTTACCTTAGGCAGCTCAGCTCCTATTCCTACCTTGTCCCACACCACAGCTCTCTGGCTATCAGCAACAAGTCATATTCACTGTGCTTCTGTCAACCTTCAAACCACCTTACAAATTTCCACAATTTACAAAGTTTCTTCTCTGTATTTTCAGATCTTGGATTGACTTTGCTAGACACAGCAGGATAAAACCATTTTCTTTACTTTTTAGGTAACAAGAAACAGATGCTACAGATAGCTGAAGTGGAACTAACCTGTGATGTTCTGGTATATTCTTCGTACAATTTGTCGTACTCTTTACTCTTTTCCTGATACTGAGCGTGGTATTCTTGAAGCTTTTTACCTACTGCGTCTATGTTATCTTCTTTCACCAACTGATCCTGTACACACAAAAATCTATTAAGTCTTCAAACAAGCAGCTTTTCCTTAAGAATTTTCATTTGTCCACTTGTGTGTATTTGCATTTTACAGCTATTGCAGCATTTTTATCATCATGTTTCTATGGAACACATAGACATCACATGTAAATCCCTTTCTCCACACACTAAGTTCCACAGTTTACAGACAATGCAACTGGAACTATGAGAAACCAAGGACTATACCAAAATACTAAGCCTCTGAAAATACACTACAGCTTGGCTAGCATTGCTGTCCACTGTTAGAGAAAGAAGGAATGGAATTGCTTGGAATTTGAGGTTAAAGATTACAATTTTTTTAAAACACAGTCCTTTTTCCTTAGAGCAGGACAGTGTCTCAGGCTATGGAATAAAATATATGAAAATATTTTTGAAAAATCTAGATGGCCATACATAGAACAAGCAGCTGCATGTGCTCATATGTGCTTCAAGAGCAACACTGTCTAGAGCAGTACCCTTTGGGTCCACAAGGGCTCAAAAAAAAGCCCAATAAAAAACTTCTCAGAGACTGAAGTCTGCTGCTTGCTTGGGTTTCACTTCACTGTTGGACTGCTTGATAAAATGAAGCAGCAGCTTAAATGGAAGAACCATGACGATGAGCAAAGTGAGGTCAAATATGAAAACTCACTTTTTGCAAGTTTTCAAAAAAAGAACCTTTTATGAAAAAAAATGTTTAGAGAAAACAGAATAACATACTAGTTGCACTTTTTTTCTTGTCTGCTCTAATAGTTACTTGTGTCCCGTAAAGACCTTACCTGTTGGTACCGGGACACTGGATACATCAACTTCACATCAAGCTTCGGGTTATACTGAGCAAGAGACTCATTGCGGTAGTGGTTAATCAGTTCCACAACTGAATTAAACGTCAGTGGATCAGAAAAGCCGTATTTTCCATCCCGATGATAGATCTTTATCAGTTTATTGTTGCCACCCTTCCTGTAAAGCAGTACAGTCATTTAGAGGTTTTACTGCAAACCTCCCATCCCCTCCAACACTGGGGCTGCTAACAATGACACCGGTGAAGTTCCTGGGCAAGTCTTTGAAGCTGGACAGTTTAACATGCCCACCTTTATATGGTTCTCTATATGCTAGCAGGTATTAGGCACTTTAAGAGTCAATGCACACAGAATTATCAACAGCTATTATTTGAACGGGAGCAAAGCCCAAAGTAATTCTCTCTCTCTTTTTTTTTTTTTTTGCACTCACTCTGGAGCCAGCTTGCAATATTTACGACATGCCTTAGCCAGACTTTTTGAAAAGGAAAGGATGGATGCTGAAGGTTGAGTAAAGGAGCCATATTGAAACCAAATCAAAATTTCCTGCAATTCGGGGTCACTAACAGTATACATCTGAGCACACAGTCATACGGTGATTAACAAGTTTTTTGAGTTATGGATGTTAGTACAGGATACATGAAACTAAACAAAATCTCCTGAAGATTACAACATGGTTGTAAGTTCAGGACTTTACATTATCCAGACTTATACATCCCAGCAGTTCCCACAAATACTGCTCATTTCTTCATTTTTTTTCCCCAGCAGACTGTTTGGACAATATTCTGTCCTTGTACTCTCAGTTTTTGTTCCCAAAGACACCTGCATTCAGCAAAATAACCAACTCATGCCAGATCCTAGCATACTAGTCTTGAATGTCAAAACAGAAGTCAGAGCAGAATTTAAACTACACCCTTAGTAGGGGGTCACACTTGCCGTAAATCAACTGAATTTCAAGGCAAGAACAAATATCTGCCATATCACAGCAACTCCCCAAGGCGTGCTGCAGCAGCAGCAGCTTGTGTGTCTCGATTGTTTGCCTCTAACAGCCAGGCTTGAGAGCCTGGCAGAGGCAAGTGGCTGTACCGGCTGGGCAAGGCCCCAGCAGCTGGTCACATGAGGTCTGCTGCCTCACTGCTGTAGACGAGTTTAATGAAGAAAGGAGCATGGATCCAATTCAATATTTCCCAAACTTTAGATCAGAAAGCACGAGATACTCTTTTAACAAAGGCACTGTGTTCGGATCTCCAGAGCTGCATGCTGATGAGATATTCAACTCACTCCCATAAATTAAAGCCCCAGTTTATAAATACTTTATGCCTTAACAGTTCTGAAACTGTGAAGGTTTACTGAGGGGCTCCCTTCCCCAAGTCCTACTTCATCTGCGGAGAGATCCTTACAGTACTGCTCAGCGAGAGGCAGGATTCGGTGCACAGAGCAGAACAGGCTATCAGACTGGCTGTTCATGGGCTCATTCTATGCTTACAACACCAGGCAAACATCTCTCAACTTGAGCCATGTCAGCTTTATATAGGCACTGCTGTCACTGGTCTAGCAACTAGTTAGTTGCTCGGGGTTTTATTGCCTGGATGACAACTGACCAGTGCTTACCGTAACGTCAGAGTGTAGTCTCCCTGCATCTTGGTCGATGCATCGCGCACCAGGAATGTTCCGTCTGGCATGTCTCGTAATTTGTCATTTACTTCTTCCCTGGGGAGTGGAAAGGAAAACAAAAAGCGTTAGGGACACGATCATCTTCACCACGGTTATCAATACTGGGGCCAGTAACACCAGCATGCATAAGGAGTTCAGTCTTCAAAATATCATGCAGTCTTTCTTCACTCTCAGGCTCTCCAGTCTTCTAGGTCATCTAAAAGAAGTTTGAACTTGGGTAGTTACAGTAAAAAATAGCAGCTGCAGTCAACTGCAGCTTAGGAAGGAGTCTGTTTTTAAGCAACAGTAGCAGCTGTGTCTCAGAGTTCACAACCTTTCACTGTAATCTGCTCAGGTTTTAAAGTCCACACTGGAAACAGGTGCCCTTTGAGAAGCCAGCCCTGACCTCTTAAGAAATGGGCTCTAGCACCATCTCTCAAAGGTGCCCAGAGTTTAGCACAGTTCTAGTCTCAAGAGACTCATTATTGGCTTAACCTTGATCTTATTTACAGCAGTTTGAAACCACTACAACCTCACTAGCTTTGGTGCAACTTTTACTTATTTACAACTGAAGCAAAAGGAATACTCAGCCCAGAGCTTTACGCTAAATCCAGAAACTTGTTAGTGAAAGCCAGTGCCTACAAGCACTAAGAAAATGCTTTCAGTTGAAGAGTTAAGTGTCTTGACAGGTTTGAACATTTCACCCAGATTACATATCACGCTTTGTAAAGGCTCCCTCACAGGTTCTTAAGAGCACTAAGCGCTTTTTAATACAATCATTTGGAAACTAGAGTTTATCAGGTAGCCTCAGCATTATCTAAGTGAGGTAGGAAGCCTATTGGAATTTCACAAAGAAAAGCCAACAGTGGTTTTTTTGTTCAAATACTAAGGAACAAAAGTATTCTTACCAAATAGCCTCAGTTTTGACTTGGCTACCTGAAGAAAACCACTCTGTTAGTAAGACTGACTCCTAATGATTGGTGTGTGGATCAGCTTCCTTCTTGCGGAACGTTTTACAGATTAGGCCTGACTCTTTGAACAGATAAATACAGTCCAAGGGCTTGGACTGCCTGCAACTTGCATCCTGGAGCTCAGGGCATGATTTTCAAGGCAGTGCTGGACTGAAGAACGTGGTTCCTGACCTGACAGCCCAATGCAATCTGTAGCTGGTGGCTGCCAAATTAAGGCCACGAACAATACCAGCTTTATGCGTGTGTGTATCACATTTTAATCTAATAGAGCCACTGCAAATGATTTGTGCTGCCTTCGCTCCTGCCATCACGTGCACTGGTAAACAAGGACCAAACCCACAGTCAATGAATTACCAGTACTGAGGTGTTGTAAACAAACCCTGCCGAGTGGGCTTTGTGATCAGGTTTCGCCACTCTGCTTTGATTTCATCTTAACAGAAAAATATCATTGCTCAGGCCCTTCAAAAACAAGATCTATGCAGGTTGGCTTTATCGAGATAAGGGTGGTACAATAAAGATATGAAAACTTTATTTCCCTTCTCAGAACCTCATTGAACTACTGCGGCAAACAGGCTGTTCTGGCCTTTATCTGACAGCGTTTCAAAGTATTATGTGCACAAGTTGGAGCAATTTCTGATCACAATCCCAGCTTGCTTGTGTCTTCCCTTACTGTTCCAAATCCTAAACTTTTCAGAAGCGTCTTAAGAGGGACAGAGTTGGATACTGCAGTTCTTTTATGCAATTAATTACATAAAAACCTGCACTTCGTTTTCTGAGCCTAACCCAAGCCATCTATTTTCCCGAGCACACAGAAAGGTGTTTCCTTAAGGGGCAAAACCTGATTTATTTGGTACGTGTCTGTGCCATCTGCTATGGCTAGCTGGTGACAGTTAGCACTTTTAAGAGCTATTTTTATACTACCGTGTAATAGAAATTAATACAAATGCAATTTTAACCAAATGTTCAAGAAACCCCAAATAAAAATGCTAGTCCCGTTATCCTGAACAAGCTTCCTACTGAAGGTCTGCTGAACTCCATGCACCCCAGCACCACAGGCTTAGAAAACCTTATTAGCCAGCACACTCTGAAGCACTTTTTTCTTTTTTTTTCCTTTTTAAAGAGTTTGTGTATCTGGAGAAAGTTAAAAACCCAAAATAACTGTCACCAGGACTGACAATATCCATACCAGAACAGTAATTTAAACGCAAGTCTTGAGTCCAGTTGAATGCTCTAGCATTTAGGTGCTCTGCCAAGCATAGTCCCGAAGCACTTCCATCCTGCAAAACGCTGTCTAAAATAGGCACGTTCTTTTTCTCCCAAAGCCTAACAGGTTCATTCTATTTTTAGTAGTAAATATTGCTTACCTGGAGATGTCCCCCCAGTACCACTCTGCTTCCTGCAGAGAGAAACTGGAATTGTCCTTTATTCCATTTGTATTGACTGGAGTCATTGGCTTGGGGGGCTTTGGAGGAAGAGCTGAAAAGGAAGAACAGATTAAAGACAGGTAAGCAGGGGGAAACAATCACTGCAACGTTAGGAAATATGACAGCAAAAAAGTGACACAAAATATGCATCTTGGAATTCTTAATTTTTAAGGAGTTTTGAAATCAGTTGCTGCAGTGTGATCTGAGATTTGCCAGCACTCAAATCAAACGTGCTTGAGGAATACAGGGAAGGCGGAAGGGGAAGCACGAGTTTTTGTGAAAAGGAAGGCTGGCTCAGGCATGACTACAAGTGCAATCCCTGCCTAAACCTCCAAAACCAAGTCACAAAGGCGTATTGTGTTTGACAGCCACAGCCTGCAGGGCTATGGAAAAGCTGCAGTTGCTAAGGCATCACCAATCCTTATGGCAACCCGGGAGAGCAAACAGGTGAGCTCTCCATCAGAGGGCAAAACGCTGCTGGCGAGAGAAGTGCTGGCTGGGCAGCAGCACGTCCATCTCAGGCCCGAGGTTCGTATTCCCTGCGGGATTTGTTCAGGCTCCCCGTTAGGAACAGAAGCTGTGACTCTCTGGATAGGTACTCATGGGAAAAGGGACATCAGCCCATTGTTAGTGGCAGCACCTCCTTACACAGTGGAAATGTTTGACGCAGGAAAGAGGGTGCTACACATCCCCCGGTGTAGGCCCAGTGCATTCCTGCCTGGAATTCCCCTATCCGAGACCCATGCAACCAAGCTTTTACTTTTGTTCTTAAAATACGTTACACAACATAAGGGCATAAAACCCACTCCAGCTTTTTCCACCTGGTCAATTTTTGCAGCTATGCAAACAACTTTATCACGATCCTAAGTCCTGCAGCAGGATTATTTCAGCAGCCAGAGGCACGCTGCTGTGTCTGGCAGCACAAAGGCATTACGCTCTTCTCTTCAGGGAAGGTATCTCGAGTGCCCTCCTCTGCTGAGGTTCTCTTCCCGATGCCACTGCTGAAACTAAGCGTTTCTGAGGCATTTCAGGGGACAAGCCGAGTGTTTTGCAGGGACAGGTATCATCTGAATTCAGAGGCAGCAAGCAGCTACTCAGAGATCTGCCGACACGTTCCACGTGAGATGCTGAGCGTCTGTGCCCCAGCCCCACAGCCACCAGCGGGGCCGATGTGCGCTGACAAGAGCCACCCTTCAGGTGCACGCAACCCCGGCATACGAGCAGAAACACAAATAAAATGAGCAGAAAGAAGAGTTTCATCCCCAGCCCCAGTGCTTAGCACCGAGAGGTGTGCTGCTTGGCACCAGCCATCTGCTCACCTCCCGGCCACACCTCCCACATTAAAGAAGAGAAAACACTGCTTCAACTGCAGCTCCAAACGCCATTTCATCTTGAATATCCAGCACAGTAACTTCACTGTTCTCAGACAAACCAGGAGATACTTTAATCGAGCCAATCTAAACTAAATCTGAACCTTGACCCAGACATTTGCACCCTGGGGCTGCTGACCAAACACCTGATTCAGATAGCAGCATTCATGCTGCGGTGCGGGGCAGTGCGGCCCAGCATACAGGTTCCTTTTATGGGGCGAGCTGGGAGCTTTCAGGTGTGCACAGATCTAGTGAGGCAATAACTGGGCTTGTTATAAAAGGAAGGTGAAAACCTTCGGATCCAGTGAAGTCGCTTCCTGGTCGGGAGGCTTCGTTTACTCCCAGCTCAACCACTGCAGCTGTTTGTGCAGCACGGAGCACTCGGATAAAGTGCCATTGAGAGCAGGGGACGGGTCTCACCCTCCTTTGCTTCAAGCTCTCAGCCTGGACATGCAGTTTTACTTACGGAGCCCTGCGTTGCTCCATCTCCCCCACTCACAGCTCCTGAATCCAAAGGGTCTTCAAGTCCTCCCTCCTCCCCACCTCGCTTTTGGGGGTTGCTGCTCTACACTCTCTAAGCAAGCAGTAAGACAAGCAGTCATTGCGAGTATCACCACTATCTGCACACTAATAAATCGGAGTTACAAAACCTTCAGATGTTTATTTACTCCAGACTCTTTTGTAGATTCTGAATCATCAGCAAGTGCATGAAAAATTATGTTAAAAAAAAAAGCACACAACCATGTAGAGAGTTCTTTAAAACGACACCAGAACCAGCAATGATTTCACTGGGTCTTGCAAATTAAGGCTTGGACCAAAAATCTCAAGGTATTTTACTGTGTAAGAGCCTGTTTTACGCTGGTAATAGGAGCTTTCCAGAAGAGGCTTTCAAGTATTCTCTAAGGTACTTGAATACTTCTCTAGCCCTTCTTGTAAGATTAAGTCTTGCTCCTTTATACACTGTGGAATTATTTAGCAGCTTTGTTAGGGCTCGCTCCGAAGCACCGGGCACAGAGAAGCAAACTAACAAGGACCAGGAAGGTAAGGAACAAGAGCTTGGTGTATGGACACAGAGCACTAGACATCTTGCCAAGTGTCCTTACTACAGGCGGGTCTTCTTTTCCTGAATAGGTGGGTATCAGTTCTCGATACCACAGCTGCCTGCAGAACCCTATTCTGCAGAGGAAACTGGAAGGAAATTCTTCAGGGAGAAGAACAAGGCTTGGACCGGTTCCTGTAAAACCTGACTCATGGAAGCCAGTCTCCTTTTCACAATAGACTTTTAAAAAATGCTTTTAATAGCTTGCACATTTTAAAAATACAAAAGGTGGATACTCAGTTTCCAGAGAGCCGTGGATATCATTCTTTACTTTCTGTACTTTGAGCTCTTAGAACAGCAATAGGTTTTTTCCTCTCCTGGCTACAGAGGCAGGCCCTTTATTGCTCTGCCCAGTAAGCTAACGTGCCCATTCGTTTCAGTGTTTCTGACACGTGCACATCCCTGCTAGGAGAAATCCCAACATGTTTCTGTGAGAAATGACGAAGAGCCTTAAAGAGTCTTCCATATTTTGATTTAAATTTAAAAAATGCAGTTTGATGTACTTTGCGTGATGCACATCAGAGAGCTAAAAATCCTACCATAAAGAAGGCTGGCCTGAAGTCAACAGAAATGCTTCTGAGAGCAGCCCTGTTCCTCTCCCTGTCGCCGGGTCCAACTGTGATCTAGTTGCAGGCACAATCCCAACACATCTCCAAAGGAGCCGCGATCACAGCCAGCTCTCCTGGTGGTTCTCCTTTCTCTTGGGAGAGAAAGAAGGCTGACCTGAAGTGCTTACCAGCACAATGGGGCTATTTGTTCCATTAAAGAACTGACTGTGAGCTCCAGAAACACAAACATCCCGCCCTCACCCATGTCTTCGGGACTGCTTTACCACAGGGACCTTCCCAAACCCCAAAGGCCACAGGGACACCTGCAGCGCCTCGGGGCGATCCCAAGGGCTGGTGCCGTGACAGGGCCTCTGTGTGCGAGCCACCACCTCTGGGCTTGCTTTCTTTAGCCCTCTCCAGCTTCCCCAAGCAGCCTAGCTCGAGCTAAATCCCAATCCCACATCAGTGTGACTGAAAAGGGGGAAAATAGCAAGCTGGCTGGAGGCAGGGCCTGCTCCTCAGGCAACTTCAGCCCTGCGGCTCCTCGGGGAGCCAGGCCGAGCCACTGGGCCTTGCTCAGGGAATGTTTGTCATGTTTTCTTGGCTGCACAGAATTGCTTTTTTTAAAAAAGGCCGCTCAAGGTTTAACAGACACGACTCCCTCATATGTAAACCACCTCCAACACCGAGGCAACAAAGGGAGCTGGCAAGCACCTGAAGTTTAGCGCTGGTGGATTTTTATTTTTTAAATGAAGGCTACACCAACAGGCTGCACCGATCCCGAATTTAACTTCAGTGAAGTACACTGTGACTTCCACAATATACGGACTTTTCCCAGTTAGGCTTTTAATCAAAAACCTCACAAGCGTGCATGATTGAAGAGCCACCGAGCCCTGTGTGTGCGTTTTCAATGGCACTAATTCAGGAGGAATGAAAACCAAGAATGCCTGGGGTCTCCAAGTGCTACATCCCAAAGAGCAGCGAGTCAGGCAGTATTTGTGTACGAGATAAACCTGCCAGTTAATTAAACTCTCATCTGCAGCTTTAAGACAGATGCCACTTAGTCTAAGCACGTCTCCATAACTTAACTCTTTTCTTCTAGTATTTTCCAAGGGCTGCGGGCCAGATAAGTAAAAGCTCAGCAGGTTTAAACGCAGGATTAACTCCATCTCAGCGTTACAAATAACCGCAACCATCAAACACTGTGATACAGTCAATTTTAAGTCACTCAGCACTTCCACCAGATTGTTTAGTAACCTTCTTTCTGAAGTGTTCAATCTGCTCTCCCTCCACATTGTGACAAGCAGGTAACAGATCAGAGGATTTTTAAGACAGGTACCCGGTTGCAGAAAGGCTGACATACAGTAAATACCCTACAGACCGTAATATAAAGCTCTGGAAAGTGTCATTACTATGGAAACGTGCAAGTAATCCATGGTTAGACCAGCTAACATTTTAATGACACAGTCCTCAAGGACAAAGATTTCCCTTTGGAGGTACAGATGAGGACTTGGAGTGAAATGAAGGCCGGCTTTTTAATGCATTTATTATTTTTTAAGTAAAAATCCCCCCAATCTTTAACCTTTCTCTTTAGTCTTACTCAATTTCTCCAACACTTCCAAGGCAAAGACTCAAAATGTTCCTCTCCCCCAGCAGTCCTGTACTCGCCGCTGTTACACAAGGTCCCCTCAAGCCAGTTACAACTCGAGAATAAAAGGCAACGCTGAACAAAGGTGCTTTTTGCACCTCACTTCAGTGAAATTGTGTACTCTGAGCGCAAGCATGAGGACGGCACTGGGCTTTTGTTGAGATTTCCAGCTGACAAAGAGGAGAACCACGCGCACCTGCTGACAGCAGCTCAGCCTCCACCGCTGACAGGTACCTTATCTCGGCAGCTGCACATCCCCGCCTGTCAGTTCTCCTGCCAAGACCCCTTTTTTTCCAAGCCCGGTGTCCTTCCAAGCTGCCCTTCCCCAAAGGGCAGCAAACACGCACTGGAAACTCCTCAAGGGATGGAGAAGGAAGCTACTCGATCGCATTACTGCTGGCCACAGAACCTCATGCACGCTCGCATTTTTTGCTCTACTCCCCCAAAACAGGCAGGACGCCAGAGACTAAAACATATTCAGAGAACTGAAGTCTTTCAATATCTCATTACAGAAAACAGCAGACAAGTTGGCAGAAAGCCAGGCAGGTTTCCAACAAAAACACTCCCATTATAGCTTTGCTTGTGTTTCTGTGAACTTTCATAAAAACCAACACCTTTAAGAAATATTTCAGTTTTGATTAATTGGCTTTTTTGATAAAGATCTGTTTTGTTTGAAAACTCCCCAGCTATCCAGTTCTCTCCCACACCTCCCAACCACGGTTTCTCCTCCACGCAGCCTGCCAAACTTCTGGTGCTCTTGGTTCTTCGTGAGGATCCGCAGCTACTGCACAGGTTAAAGATTACCCGGTACGGGACACCTGCAGAAGGGGGTGTGAAGGAAAGGAGGCTGGCTCAAGCTCAGAATTATCTCCTGGCATTTTATAAGCACCTATCATTGCTCACATGGAAGAAATGGAGGATGCTCACTGTCAGATGAATGATTTTGGGATCTTTGGCTTCTCTGTTATAAAGTAGCACAGCGTTTCCTTTTTGTTCAACCCTTTGCATGAAGTTGCAATGCCAAAAACGCCCCAATTTCCCGATTATTTTCACTGCTCAATGAAAAAATGGATTACTTTTCAACCCAAAGCGTTGTGTAACAGCTGCACAGCTCCAGCAGTGGCAGGACTTCCACAACCAACAGGGCTGAGACGACTGTCCCAAAGTCGACATGAGGAGGATGAAAAGGACAAGCCTTCTTTACCTTAGCAAGCATAGTTAGCACTACAAATCTGCAATGTTTGATAGAAACAACTGTACTTTAGAGTATCCCATGTCAGATCTCGAAGACTACAGTAGGAAAGTGGATAGAAAATGAAGCAGCAAGTAAATCCTCCTCATTGCTTCTGAACTAAAGCAGTTCCTCATCCGTCTTCACAGACGAAGCACCACGGCATGTTTTCTATCCTTCCACAGGTAGGGCCTTCAAATAACTGTTAAAATACTCTTTGGTCACTCTATCCAGATAGATTCTGGGTAAGAATAAGGAAAGGAGAGCATTTTTGCATAAGCATAGACCTACAGGGACAGAGAACGAAGACCTAGCCTTTCGTGGTGGATGATGGACAATGAGGTTGCCCTACAGTGACACACTACAGCTAGGAGGCCTACCAAAGCCCACAGAAAACGTCACCTCACATGAAAGAGAAGGCTGGGGCTGTTATCCCCAGCGACTTCAAAGACCAACCATCTATCCAGATGGCAGCTCCAAGGGGAGAAATTGGTTCTCACTGGAGAACAGAAATGATTTGGTGCTAGTGAGAAGTTAGCTGCACATGAGCCTCCTTAAAATAATAATAATACAGCTGTAAATACATGTGACTCTTGCTGCTCTAAGCAGCATTTTTTTTTTCACTTTACCACTAGCTTAGATCTTTGACAGCAGTATGTAAAAATGTTTCTCATTCAGTACCTGTCCTTGCCATCTGTCAAACTGTTTTCTATAGTTACCAAAACACAGAGAGGTTTCAACACCACCATCTTTTTTTTTTTTTTTCCAAGAACCTTGTTCCCGAAGGAACTTGCATCAAGGCAGAAGTCCCAGCCCATGGACTGCTGTGCAGGGCCCTCAGCAGAAGCTGAGCCTCAGCGAAGGCACGGAGCTGCCATCCCTGCCCAGCAGGGCTCAGATCTCAGTCACTGCTCACACTTGATTCAACCACCTCATACAACTGCACTGTGATCTTCAGAATATTTTAATGAAATCCCTTCCACAGCAGCAGTCTGACTTCTTGCCTTCTCCCCAAACTGATCAATGAGCCTGTACCACACCCTTCTCAACAGAAAGGTTGAAGCATTCGCCTCATGGATTCACTCTTCCTTAAATCCTTCAAGAGACTCTGAGGAGACGGGAGGTGAATCAGTGAAGATGACACAAAATGCAGCCTACTAATTTGACGCCTGGGAGTAGTTCCCCAGAGGGCCAACAATCTAGATTCCTGTAACTCCACAGGATGATGCAGCACCAGCACTGACAACCTTGGAAATTTAATTGCAATGTATGGATTCCTGCCACAACAGACAACGGAATTTACATACACAGTACGACAATGAACTTCTCCTCATCTCACCTTTAAAATATTTTCCTAGGGCAGGTGACAGAGTCTAAGCCTTATTGCCCACGCTCAAGGCCTGTGTTTCTTTGTTATAACAATTTTCTCCAGAGAAGCAGCTTTTTTTATTTTTTTTAGGGGTTGGATGAAAGGAAGGAAAAAATTCCTCCAAAAGCAAAGATGATCAGATGTAACACTGGATTTTAGGGACTACAGAGGCTAAAACTTGAGGTAAGGTTAGGGAAAGAAAAAAAAATTAAAAAAAATAAAGGCTCCTGTGGATTTTTCCTTTCATGGGGAAGATGTGGAAAGTAACAGAGAGCGAGTGGTAGCTAGCAGGAGGAAACAGGAAGTTTATGCTTTGAAGGAGAAACCTGACCTGAAGTACTAGAGCCCCAAAGTGATGCCAACCCAAAGCTGAAGTTACTCTGTAGTGAAAAGAACAAACAGACGAAGGGAATACAGACTGATGGCTTTGATTTGTCCAAACCCACAAGTTTCTGTGCTGAGAAACACGGCGTTTTTCAAGCCTTTCCTAAATAACCATGTGTCAGCTAGAGAGGTATCTGATTTTAGAAGCAATAACATACACACAAACTATCATTAAAATAACATTTTTCCAGTTCATGAAAACCGGGCGAATGCTGGAAGCAGTCACAGGTTGAAGTATTTGAAGTATTTCGGCTCCTCTTTCAAAAGGAGCGCTGGATGGAAGGTAGCCAGCTCGGGTGTGCTGCTGGACTCGAAGCCAGAGAAGAACCGGGATCCTGATCAGCCACAGCAAAGCTTGGGAGCACACAGGGCTCTGGCACCAGGACTGCCCAGGCAGCTGCTGGATGTCCAGCAGGGCAGCTGGGGTCCTCCTGGAAAGGGCTACAAGAGGAATGGCTCGGTCTTTGCTTCTTTTGAACGGGATGGATTTTTCTAAACTCCCTGTATGCAGCCACTTCTCGGCAGAAGTGCACTGGAGGAGCTTAAAGCACTGGAAGATATGCACTAAAGCACTGCAAAACCTTTGGCTGTGGAGTGGAGGGCACAGCAAAACTGAAGGACAATCGGAAGGGTCTCTTTAGAAGAGGTAACATCCGCTCACATTGTTTGGGGACCTGGCACTGGCTCCTGTGCTGTAGTTTAGATTATGTGGAGAAAAGAGTTCTTGCTTACTTGGCTATTGTGCAGATTTTAACCTGTCAGAAGAAATGAGATAAAAAGCAGAAGAAAAAAGAAAATCTGACTCATTTCCATAGGGGCACTTAGAACAAAAGCAGAGCCCGCTCTTTAAGCATTACTCAGCAACCTACTTTACACAAACGAGTTTCCAAAAAATGCAGCTGGAGCACACCGATTGCCTTCACGGACCCCGAGTTGTAGGGCAACCTGTTCCAACACAGACACGGCCTTTTTGACAGTAACAAAACCTAACCTTTAACATTTACGGGGAGATGCTGAGAGAAGTTTTCTTTATGCTGCTGCCTCCAGCACTCTCCAGCTCTCTGCCCAAGAGGTGCCTCAGCGAGCAGCCAGCGCGCGGTGCTGTGAGGCACCCCACTGCTTCCAGTAAGGGCGCAGATGTGCACGACCAACTATCCCGCTCCGTTTTCCCAAGCTCTAGAGCAAAGACAAGCCTGAATGGCTTCGTTCTGGAATAAGATATCACGCAGGCAATGGGAAGACAGAATTCGACTCTGCTGCTTGGGAAAATGATATTCCCCGAAGGAAACTCCAAGAAGAGCCTTCTCCTTTTAAGCAGGTGAGCTCGAAGGAAGCACCACGGCGATTAACTCTTGTCAGGCTTCGTAATGAGATACAGGATTGTTCAGAACAATGCAGAAATAACATTCGCTGGGACTAGAGCAGGTCTGGCTTTCAAACAAGTGGTGAAAAGCTTGGTTTCTTCTCAGAACATTCTTCCATTTTTTAGTTTGCATCAATCTACAACTTTCCAGAAGATGCAAACAACCCCCTTCAGTAACCTTCCCCTCTCTAACCATTCCTATATCATCTGAAAGCCAACTAATAAACAAAATGTCAGCCTTTACAGGCAAGCTCTCTCCCATCTCGAGCAAGGATTCAGTTCACTTTTTATTAATGACGTTACATGTATTTTTTGCATTCGTGTATTTAACTGAAAGCTGATGAGTGAGTGATATTCTTTAACAGTTAGAGCCATCAATATGAAAAGTGAAGAATTTAAAAGCAAGCCTTAAAATGCAATCAGAAATTAAATATGGTTATGGCAGTCATTAAATGAAAGGGCCAGCAGAGAAGTTAAGGTATAACAAAAATGGGATCTGTGCATTTCATGTCACTTTCCCTACAGGAGCTCAGAGACTCTTTCAAACCATTTCCCAGGATCTCCAGAATGTGACTGAACTTTATTTGTTCCTTCTGCTACCCCAAAACAGTCACCACAGACTCCATTTTCTGCAACAAGGCAACTCATCCTCCAGCATCCATGCTCTCGGAAGCCTGACCTTCAGCAGGACTTCAGCTTGCAGCGAAGGCAGCTGCTGCTGGGGCGCTGCGGTGTCGATGGCATGCCTCGCAGAACTACTCCCATTTTCAAGACGTGTGAGAGCTGAACTTCTCTTTGATAAGCTTCTGGAACCAGCTCGGATAAGCTGAAGGACAATACTGACAACGCTATTAAAATCTGCATCTGTTCTCCCACTGGAGAACCAGTGAGGCGTAGATGTGCTGCATTACCTGCAGCTGGCTGCTGCCTGCCACCAGCCCGAGCCGAGAAGCCACGTTTGGTTTCTGCTCTGACATCGATAATGACACAGCACCACTCAGAGCCACGCTAACGCTGCCCCTCAGGTCAGAGCCCTGTGCTTTCCAAATTACCATTACAGTATCGGGCCCCTAAAACAAGGGTTGTCAAATTATATAGGAGAAGAAAATAGGAACTCTGAGGAATAAATACTTGCTCTCCCTTGAATACTCCTCTCGCTCATACAATGGCAGTGCTGCTTTTGCAAAGCAGATGAACCTAAGCAGCCTGGAGATTATTCTTGCCCTCTCCCCACCTTGATTATTAAAAGATTTTGTAATAACAGCATTGTTGCAGCTGTAACAGGAGACAGGGAAGAGTGATACTCTTGAAAAAGCCAGCTGAGTCAAGTTATAAATGCAGTCAGCCACGCTTGGCCCAAGAGCCCTCAGCAAGGCAGTTCTCCTACAGCTTCAGGACAAACACTTCTTCTCTTACCTGCTCGCACACAGACAAGAGCCTATTTGGCATTAGTGAGCCTACTCTGAACTTGTGGTTCTCTCCATAATCCACACAAACGAAACTAACCTCTAATTTGTAGTTGAGCCAAGTATCCTTGCCGACATCTCTATCTGAAATCCCCGCGGAACACTCGCACTGATTTTCATCCAACTGTGACAAAATGTATTCAGTGATTACACATTTTGTCATCAATGCAACTGATAACACACCCCGGATCTACAGAGGGAAAGGGAAAGGCATGATTTAGTCCTGCTAATTAGGTAGCGATGCTTTAGGTACTCTGGTAGCTTTGGCACTCAATTCTCTGCTCCAAACTTAACTTCTGGCAGCAACAACTTTTTGCAGACCTGAACAGATGTCGTAACAAGAAAATAAACTCAATCCAATAACCTATTTCCTTGTCTTTTCAGACAACAAGTCCCACAGCAAGAACAAACATGGGAATGAACCACTGTCAGTTTCCTAATGCCAGCCTGTGATGCTGTTCTGGCCACAATATTTTAAAGGAATCCTGATGAGAAAGTTCAGCAGCTATGTTAGCTGCCTGCAAGCTGTGGATCTCATTTTTATTGTGGACACAGGAAATTATTTAGCTGCCTATGTGTAGATCCTACCTACTATCAGTGATGCTTTTTATTACACCAGAAGAAGCACAAGTAGAAGTATTAGGTGCTCCTAAGGACACCTGATTGCCCCTGCTGGTTGTCAGTGCTCTCCTCACTAAGGCACGTTTTGCAGGGCTGACAGACGTGGCTCTGCAGTCCCACTCCTCTTTGTAGGAAACGGCCCCGCTGCTGTGTTTAGGATGGGTTGAAAGCTAACAGTCTGCAGAGCTTTTGGCTGGGACAGAGTTAATTTTCTTCCCAGTAGCTCCTCTGGTGCTATGTTTTGAGCTTGTGATGAAAACCAGCGCTGATTAACGCCCCGATGTGCTGGCTGCTGCTGACCAGCCCTCGCGCGGTGTCAAGGTCTCTTCCTCTTCTCACGCCGCCCTGCCGGGAGGAGGCCGGGCTGTGCAGGAAGCCGGGAGGGGACGCAGCGGAAAGCTGGCCCTGGCTGACCACAGGGATGTTCCACGGGACGCCGTGCTCAGCAATAAAGCTGGGGGACGTTGGCTTACGGTGTTTGTCTTCCCTGGGAACTGCTCCTCGTGCTCCATCAGCTCTGCCTTCCTGGAAGCGGCCGGACATCTGCCTGCTGATGGGAAGCTGAGGCTGAACGCACGACCTGATTGCCGAGGGGGCAGGCATGGGGACAGGCTCCCCAGGGAAGCGGTCACGGCCCCAAGCCGTGTGGTTTCACAGAGCATGAGACAATGCTCTGAGATGCGTGGTTTAACTCTCAGGTTGCCCTCCGTGGAGTCAGGAGTTGGGTTAGATAATCCTCACAGGTGCTTTCCAACTCAAGGCATTCTCTGATTGTGCACGCTCCCTATTTTTCTTTGCTCACATGCACGGCTTTTGCTTCCCCTCTTAAACCGCCTTTATCTCAACCCATGAGTTTTCTAACCTTCTGGATTCGCTCCCCCATCCCACCCTGGCAGAGCGCGAGCGAATCCTTCTTGGCACCCAACGTAGGGCTCGAAGGGTTTGAGATAATGACAGGTTCAATTGGAGTGCACTAGACGGAGTTTATAGATGTTATCTCTGTTTAGCTATTAATTGGCAGGCTCTTGTGCTTGCCGCAGGGCTCGCTTCCTTACTGCATCCGAGAGCCCAGTGCTTGTTAGGAGCTGCTTTCTGCTTCTGCTGTAGTCTTTATCATCTCCCCCTGCTGTGCTGGGAACGCTTTGATAACAGCGATGGCCAGGCACCTGGGCTGACAGCTGGCCAGGCTGGAAAGCCAGCGTGACCCCGAGTCAGAGAGACTGTGGGTAAGTCCCTGTGGGTGCACGAACGTCCCAAAAAGTCTGTGACCACGGCCCAGGATGCATGTTACAGGAATTGCTACAGCAGGAACCACTCACACCAGAGGCTGAGCCTCGCAAGAAGCAGTGCTAGTGCAGCAGTGACTTAACATGAGCTGGCTCTGGCACCTGGTAACTCCATGCACAGGCAGAGCCTCAGTCACAGAATAAGTGAACTCAGGGGACTTTTAATGTGCATTTTATGTGGGTGACCCTTGGACCAAGGGAATGAGTCTGTGTATAAGTCAGAGGGTGGGAAGGCTGGCAGCTAGCAAGGGCCTCATGCATGATGTGAACAGTTGGGAGTAAGGGGTGGGTACTGCACTGTTTTGGGCTGGGATTGTCAATTTTCTTCACAGTAGCTCGTGCAGTGCTGTGCTTTGGATTTGTGCTGAAGAACAGTGTTAACAGCACACCGATGTGGTAGCTACTGCTTGCACAGAGCCAAGACGGTTCCTGCTTTTATTGTGTTGCTCTGCCAGTAGGCTGGGGGTGCACATGGGGCTGGGAGTGGACACAGCCAGGGCAGCTGACCCCAGGGATGTCCCCCACTACGTGACACCGTGCCCAGCAATAAAACTGAGACACTTGGAGCGATGGTGGCTGTCCTCCCAAGGAGCTGTCACTTGAGATGGAGCCCTGCCTTCCTGGAAATGCCTGAACATCTGCCTGCCAATGAGAAAGTGAAATAATCCTTTATTTTGCTTTGCTTGCACGCACAGCTTTTGCATTACCCGGTAAACCCTCTGGATCTCAACCCACGAGCTTCCCCCCTCTTGCTGACCTGACTTTCTCCCCCATCCTACAGGGGGGGAGCGAGCTGGGGGCTGCGTGGTGCCGAGCTGCCTGCCGGGACCAGCCCACACCGCTATCACTCGCTGCCTGACCTTGCATCTGCTGGAGAAAACTCCCGAGTGGGAGAGGCACCGATTTGATTGTTAGCTTTAAACTTCAGAGCAAGTTTAGCTTCTAGCAGGTGTGCTTCAGGAGCTGCCCTGAGCATCCATTCACACCTACAGCATCTGAGCGAGAGCCGGAGCACGCCGAAAAGCTGCTGCAGATGCACTGAGGCCTGAAGGAAGCACTCCAGCCTGCCTGCTATCCCGGGGCTTCATTCCTGCGTTATTATTGTGCAACACCAAGGTGTATTCAGACAGCCTGCCAAGCCAAATTAAAGCTCCTCTGGCTCCTAACAAGAAGCAGTACCTGCACCCTTGCCTTGGAGGTTACAGGTGACACCACGCATTACGCTCACCTCGCTTTTGTCTTCTGCCTGAAGTTCAGCCACTAAAATAACCACGAGCAGCCACGCGTGAGCCATTTGGCTCCCAGCGCCCGGTGCTGCAGCACCAAGACCGAGCGGGGAACTCTCCACGCAAGTCCTGGGAACAAAAGAGCACACTGCCTTCCTCCGGCAGCGGGGACGCTCACCACATATTGTCAGTCAGTGCGGGAACGTATCGCCACCGTCCAGCTGCTCAGGAACTCCAGTCCCCACGCAGGGGAATTCTGAACCGAAAAACCTTCACCAATTTTCCTTGGAAGCAGGCCAGGCAGGGCTGCGCCTGTTACCGGGAGCAAAGGCAGTGAGTTTATCCCAAGGCATGCGGCGTCTGAGCCCTCCAAATTCCTCCACGCTCCCCTTGGGGATGACCTATCATCCCGCACCAGAAAACGCTCTTCCACCCTGTCAAGAGGGAAAAAAAGCCCACCTGGGTCCCTGCAGTTTAGAAGTTACAGCTCTGCCAAAGCAGGACATACACATAGGGACCATCCCATGCATCATTTCCACCTCTGACTTTTCTCCTTTAGGAAAATCAAGGATGAAGTTGCCAAACACTTTGGGGGATCTGCATGCAACATTAAGTCCTTTTACTAGCTGGTGTTTGGGACATGCAGAGCCTTGATCCCTGACAATAATGCTCCCATGATGGAAATATTGATATTATTAGTGACAGAAGCACTGCTCCTTAATGTAAACTTCCAGAAGCTATAGGGCGCTTTCTGCAGCAATACTGAGATTTGTTTCCTGACCAGCCCAGCTAGGCCAGTCCCCTTCCAGCAGCCTTCTCACACCAAGTCCTGGCTTTCAATTTTTTTTTTTTTTAATTGAAAAAGCCCAATGCCAATTGTTTAAAGTCACCTACAGTACAGCTCTGTTTTGTTTGCTCAATACAAGTCAAAACAAATATTAACTGTGCAAATAGTTAAAAAAAAAAAATAATAAAAAAATCAAAAGCATTTACAGAGAAGATACTCTTTGAAATTCAGAGAGGCGAGCAAACAGATTTGACTGAACTTCACGCTTTCAGGAGAAGCTTCTAAAAATAGGCAGTGTCAGCTATGCAAGAATTTAACGAGCAGTGGCCAGGACTGAGTATCCCAGAGACCTGTCCAACTCTGAAAGCATCACAGTTACCGCAGGAAGTGACTACAGGTCCTTGGGATCCAAGAAAATCGTATGACGATCCCCTTTCCCCTTTTTTAATTAGAAGTGCCCACATAAGAGCTCGCCGGGCTGAAACAAAGAGACTAAACCCCACTTTGAGACACAAGCCACAATTCAAGCACGGACTGAAACGCTTTTTGAAGCTCCAGCAGCACACGCGATGCAGGAGACACCACCTGCAAGTGCTCATTTGCTATCAGTTTCTCAACAGGCTGGGATTTTGGGTGCATATTTCGCTGTACACCCTGAACACACAGATGAGACCCGAGCACATAAAGGTCCTTCACTGCCTTACTGCTCACAGCCAGTTACGCTCTCAGAGGCACAGATACGGTTTCACCACCTTTTATATAGGCATTTTTTAATTCATTACCAAAGAAAGAATCAAACTCTTCTCCTTGCACTCGCAAGCCTCCCCTCGCTCTGACTCCAAGCAAACTTTCTATCCCAGCTGAAAACTTCAGGCAGGCAACACACAATGCATTTCTCCCTTTCCAGCACCGGCAATCAAGGAAAAAGAAACAACCTTGCATCAAAACCTCTTGGAGGAGGTTATAAAAGGCTATGCATGAGGGAAGTATCCCAGCCTCTTCCCCAGCAAGAACAAAACCCGGAGACGACACACACTGAACGTGCTGGAGAGAAAGGGGGTCTCAGGAGCTGCGGAAACTGTTAAACCAAACCTGAACGGAGCCAGGCAAACCACTGCCATCAAGGCGTTACGGGCACATAAAGGCACGCAGGTGAAGAGGCTGATAAAACCGCTGCTCCAGAGATGAATACAGCTGGAATTGACGCTTTTAACAGAAGGCAGTTGTTTTTTTTTTTTGGCCAAAAAGATGCTGAGAGAGGAGCTGGGCGCAGCCCTCCTCCTGCCACGCTCCTCCACCTCCCCAACCGCTGCTGCCCCCCGAAACCCCAGCGTTAAAATTCAAGCACTTCTGCTCCAAAACCAGCAGGTTTGGGTCACCCAGGAGTCCAAGCAGGCTTCACAGATGGCTTAACCCCCCTGGTCGTCCTCTCCCCCTGCAGACCACCCCTCCGCCGGGCACGGGGAAGGGACGGCAGCGGCGGGGGGACGCGCACAGCCAGCCCCGGGCTCCCTACCTGGGGGGTCCATCTCTATATAAAATATCAGCTCGGTGGAGTAGGGCATCATCACCTCCCTCCAGTCCGGGTCATCGCGCTCCATAGCCCACACCGTGTTGTACATCGCGGCGCCACGGGCTGCAGCCTGGCGCGGGGAGTCGGAGAATTTAAAATAAAAAATAAAAAAATAAAAAAAATAAGAAAAGGGGGGAGCCTTCCGAGGATATCACACCCCCTTGGGAAAAAAAAAATCGCAAAATTTCACTTCAAAAAAAAAAATTGCCACAGAGAAGCTGCCCTGCAGGAACTGAAGTAGGTAGTGCTATATATATATAATATATAGGTAGATATATATATATATATAATAGAGTGCTTCTTTTTTGTTGTTTAAAACGCTTTTTTTTCTCCTGTTTAAAAAGCTTTTCCTCTTTAAAAAGCCACCTTTCCACACAGCAGCCACTTCCCCGGCCCCCCACCCCTCGCCATTTTTCGGGGGGATTTTCAAAAAACCGCCGGCCGGCGAGCCAAAAACAGCCAAAAAAACACCCAAAACGACGAGGAAACGGCCAAAACGGATCGGGGGGGAGCCCCTAACGGCGGCAGCTTCGCCTCAGAGCCCTTCGCGGGGCCGGCGGCTGCGGGCGGGTGTCGCGGTCGGCGGCCCCGGGCTGTGCGCGCCGCCGCCGGCCCCGCTCGGCGTCATTTTAAGGCGGCTCTGAGGGGCCCGGCCGCCGCCTGCCGCCTCTTGGCCGCCGCCAGGCCACGCCCCCTCCTCCCCTCAGCGCGCTCGGCGGGGCGGGGCGGGGCGGGTCCATTACGCGAAAAAGGGGTGGGTTTTTCTCTCCCCTCCTTATCTGCGTGAAATACACCCTTAAAAATAAAACGCCATTCGATAAATCTGTCTCTCTACATATATATCCCTTTATCCTCTTTTACATTTTTTCCCGCTGTTCGCTCTTCTCTCCCCTTCCCCCCCCATGCTCTGAGGTGGTACGACCCGCTCCCCCTCCCCTCCCCGCTGGCCCGGCGCCAAGGGGCCGCCGCCGCGGAGCACGCGCGAGGGGCGGGAAGAGGAGGGGGGAGGGAGGGGAGGGAGGGGGGAGCAGAGCCCCGTTGCCAGAGCTGCTGCCTTTGTCTGAGCGAGCGGCGAGCGCGCCGATTGGCGGAGGGCTCAGGGCCGGCTGGCCAATCGGCTGGCGGAGAAGCCGGCCGGCTCGGTGCTGATTGGCCGGCAGCCCCGGTTACTAAGCGGGACAAAGGGAGAAGGGCGCTGAGGGGGAGCGGGGGGACAAAGGGGGCGCGGGCGGGCTCGGGGCAAGGACGGGGCCGGGCTGCGCTCCGCGGCACCGGCGGGCGGGGGGCTCGGAACCGGCACCGGGGATGACCCCCAGTGCTGTGGGGGGAGTCTTGGGGTCCTAGGGTCTTGGGATCTTGGGCCCTGAGTCCTGAGGTCTTGGGGTCTTGGGCCCTGAGGTCCTGGAGTCTTGGGGTTCTGGGGTCTTGGGTCTTGGGGTCCTGGGTCCTGGAGCCTGTGCCCTGCAGAGCAGCCCCAGAGGACGGCCAAAGGGGCAAAAATGAGGGAAAAACCCTTTGGCAAGGCCAGGCACACTTGGGTCCTTCGTGGATGGACATGGGCTGTGTCAGAAGCCCAGCACCTTTACGTTTTAAAGCACCGAGGGTTCATTATTGGGAATTCCTCACACACTGGCCCATGGTGGAGGGCTCCTGGCAGGGTTCTCCTCACACAAACAAACCAGGGGAGACCCAAACGCTGCCCTTTTCTAAGGGCTATGGGGCTGGGGGCTGCCAAGCCCTCCTAGAGACCTTCCCCGGCCAGCCCCGCTCCGGTAACAGCTCCTGGAGGGAGCAGCGCTGGGGCACGGGGCTGAGGCTCAGGCAGCCCGCCGCCAAGAAATTAATTTCACATCCTCATCTACAAGCCCTGATTAATCCGCGATCGCCAGATAGGGTTCCTCTGTCTTATTTTTTTTTAAATTAAATTTCTCGTGCTAATAACGCCGTGCCGCCTCCAGCCCGCTCGAGACCTTGCGGATGGTGCAGGGGGGCCCGTGGGTGCCGGCGGGGATGGGGCCGAGGCACTGCTGACCCCACTGAGCTGAGACAAACGGGGTCTGCTGGCCCAATCGCCACCCCAAAACTTCGTGAGCAGCTCTGGAGGAGGAGGGAGGCTAGGGCTGAAACTCATTTCCCCCCTTCCTGCACCTCGTTACAAGTTCCACCCACATAAGACCTAATTATTTGGCTTTTATGCTGGCAAAGTGGATTTCACTCTTGCTGTTTCCCATGATGGTTGCCTTCATTTTCATGGCGGCGCTGATGGCTGCAGCTTATTGATGTTTTCACTTTAGTGATTTAAAGCAGAATGCATTTTGTTATTAGCCCTGGTTTCTCTCATTGCTGCTTTAATCAAAGACGCAATTTAAGGCAGAGGATTGCGTCTAATGGTAAACAGTAGGATAATGCCTTGAGAGAACGGAATATTAATGTGTTTTTATTCCTCAAAACTGAGCTTATAATGTGCCCAGGATTACTCGGCTCCCAGCACACACGCACGGGGCTCTCCCTTTCCCAGCACGCCGACTGCCTTACACAGCCCTCTGCTTGTGCAAAGCGTGCAAGAAACACGTCACGGCTCTCCGGAGAAGAGAAACGAAACCAGAAGGGCACCGAGAGCTTGGGGGTGGTCTGGGTCTGGCTGGACACCAGCTCGTGGCAGAGCCACTTTCCAGCACCACCACCAAACGAACGGCACCGGCCCTCGCCGCCAGCCCTGCTGCAAATTGAGACCAAAAGGCGAGCACAGATTGCCTGCTGTCCCTCCAACACATCTGCCCCGGTGCCTACAGCCCCAAGTGGACCCCCTTCCATGTACCCCGACCCTACAGGTCGTGTCCCGAGTCCGCAGTGCCGCCAGCCAAATGCACTAAGGTGATGAGAGGTTTTGGGGACAACCTGGAGACCCCTGGCTGCTCCCGAGGTCTGAATGTGACTGCTGCTGTCAGAGCACAAGGTCAGGGCCTGCTGTTGGGGATCTGGCACAAGGCAGGGCGATTTTCCAACTGGAAAGGGTGACCCCAAATGGCAGAAAACACCCCATGGCATTGCTTGCACTGCACAGGCACCGGGGATCGGGAAGTGTCTGCCCTAACCCATGGCCTGCCTCCAGCAAGTGATGGAGGATGCTGCAAGCTCCATCTTCCCCTGGGATTAGACAAACCTGTCCCCAAAAATACCCAAGGGACCACAGAGCATTTGCCATCAGATTAAGAGCATCAACCCCTGCACTGCAATAAGGTGACGGGGTGAGGTGACAGCAGGTCCCCTCCCCGTGTCCCCCCGCAGCTCCGCGGGAAGCGGGACCGGAGGGAGCCACCCGCTTATAACGGGGACCGGGCTTCCTCCCCTGTGATTTACGGGGTCGGTTCATGTCCTCATAGGCTGTGAAAGCGTTGCCTTGCTCCACCCCAGCTGTGGCCGCATTTCTGTGGTGAGGAAAAGCTCGGCGAGCGTGCCCGAGTAGGGCGCTTTGGTTTGGAAATTACATACTGCCTTAAAAACCTGCATTAAGGAATAATATGCGGTCTGCAAAAACCTGAAAACGGAACACTTCTGTGCTAGGAAGTGTCTTATTTATGGCTGCCTGAGCAGCTCGTGTCCTCGCTGTCCACGTTGGGGTGGACGAGGCTGAAGTAAGGGAGGGCGCACGTGGGGGTCGTGGCACGGTGCACGCGCGCGGAGCTGAGCTTGCAAGGAATCATACACCAGGCATTTCCTAGCTTAAAAGCACTTGGCTTCGCATTGTAAACAACATTCTTTTCACATAGGAAATAGCAGTTAAAAGAAAAAAATAGGATCTTTTAAATAAACCTCCACAACGTCGGTTATTGCTGCTGGACCTCGTGCATCTCTGGGCAAAACCTGACCCAGCCTTTCCCCGCTGCTCCGGGGGGGGGTTTGCCCCAAAAGCCACAGGAGTAACGGGGCAGGATGGGTGCTGAGCACAGCTCTCCTGCACGGGGAGAGGACCCGAGCCTTGCTTTGCCCCGCTGGGCTCTGCCTCCTGCTGCCTGGAGCGGGCACGTCTGCACCCAAGGGTGCCCGGGACGGGTGCTCGAGGGGTGGGCACGGGGAGGGAAGGGGGGTGAGGGAAAGGACACGCCGCGCCGGCTCGCTGCTCTGGCAGGGCCAGCTCTTCAGAAAGTTCACGTTCAGTTATTGTTCTGACAGGCTGCCAAAGCCTTCCTGAGGAATGCAGGCAGCAGAAGGGAAATGGCGATTTTCAAACTTTTTTTTTTTTTTTTTTTTTTTTGCTATAACTCAGCCAAACCGGAGTGGAATTTCATGGGAAAAGCGAAAGGTACATCTCTAGCCTCGGGGCATCGGCGCTGCCAAAATTTCCGAGGCTGCCTGCAGACAATGGAGGTGTCCGAGCATCTCCAAAGCAGCGCCCGCGCCGCGTCCCCTCCGCCGGCGAGTGCTCCCACCCAGACGCCCCGCGCCCCCGGCAGGCTGACATTAACCCACAGTGCTTTAAAAAAAAACAAACCTCCGGGCTGTAAAAGCAAAATACAAAGCTGTTTTGCAGCCCAAGAAAGGTTTGGGACTCGGCCTCGCCAGGACACTGAGGTCTTCCCCAGCCTGGAGCCGCTCGTGGTGCTCCAGGACCCCCCAGCCCGATGTGCGGACCCCATATTTTTCCCCACAGGCTTGTTTTAGTGCTGGAGCTGCTGGTTTTTTTTTTTGCAGGCGAGCTCCCCTCCTCCTCTGTCGGGGCCGCAGAGCTGCCTGCAAGCCGGCTCTGGCATCGCGGCACCCCGGGGACGGCGGGGCCGTGGAAGCGGGCCGGGGAGCTGCCATTCACCTTCTATTTTCCAGCACACTAATTCCTCTTGTCATCTCGCCAGTGACAAACAGAGAGAGTTAAACGGAGCAATCCATTAAAGAAGAGCCCTGGCGGAGCGATTGTGAAGGGTTTCAGCGATCCCCATTTAGGCTGGCTCGAAAAAAAAAAAAAAAAAAAAAATTTCGCCTCGAGCGGCTCCAATTACAGAATTATCGGCCCACACTCGGCTCCCTTTTGTGCACTTCGCATCTCTGTCGGCGTGCCAGGCCTCCCTTTCTCTAGCCGCTTGGAAACGGTGAGCAAAATGGAAGGAGACTTGTAACAAGTTCAGAGAAATTAGGGGGATAAAAAAAAAAAAAAAAAGGAGAGAAAAAAGCCACCCCCTCCTAATTCTGAAAGCAGGACGGTTTTGAAATGTAACCCTGTATAGGAATTCAAAATATTTTTCACTTCCTCTGCTCGTCGCTTTAGTGCACTGGCACCACTCGCTCAGATTTGATTTTATTTTTTTTTCCAAGGAATGCACAATAACCACTCTGTAAATTCCTCAGGTCCGATTTTAAGAGGAGCTGTGCAACGTTACTCGCGGAGGAGCGGGATGGTCCCGAGCCCTTCCTGCAGTAACTCAGTACCTCTTCCTCCTGCACACACGGAGCGGCGCCTGCGTTAAAATCGCCGCCAGCGGTGCCCGCGCCGGGAAATCGGTGGCAAATGTGGGAAAACGGAGGTCTCACCCTCACCCTGCTGCCATCCCCTGCCTGATTTCACTTTGGGGAGAAGAGCAGAGCCACCTCCCGTTGCTTCAGCCTTTTACCACCACGCACGGTCCTTTATTGGACCTGTCCTTTATTACCATCCTCGCCCTGCTGAGTATTTCCAGACCTGACACGGGGTTGGTGAACGATGCTGGGTTCCCAGGAGCTGAATGCCCACCTCACAGAGAACGGTTTGGGTGGAAGGGACCTCGAAGGCCACCCGGTCCCAACCCCGTGCCATGGGCAGGGACGCCTGCCACCAGCCCCGTGACAAACAGACATCAAAAGGGCTCCTCCAGCGAGGGTTATTTCCACATCAAATGCCTACCTCCAGTCCCGAGCCATCTGGGAGAGAGAGCACTTCATAAAGGGAGAGGGAAGATTAATATCATTTTTCAGAAGCGTAATGGGAGGTTTCCACTTCCAAAGCACTTCAGAGCCATTTTTTTTTTTTTTTTTTCGCACAAAGCCAGAATAATTCCATCCCCAGAGGAGAGAGAAGAAGAAAAACACATTAGAGGGAGTTACGGGTGCTTGAACGAGCGGTCGGTCAGGAGAGAAACTCGCCCGGCACCGGCGCCTTGGGGCTGCTCTCGCCCACGCCGCGGGGCGATGCTGCTGGGGTCCCGGCACCGGGACGTGTCCGTGCTGGGAAAGGGTCCGGGTGTGCTTTGCTACAACCAGCGGCCGGCCATCTCCAGCCCTGCTCACCCCACCGGGGAAAAATCATTTCCCAGAAGCTACTGCTAGTTTTTTTGGGGGGAATTTGCTGAAATTTGATGGTTTTCTCAGTAGAAAGGCCACAGGAGGGGAATAAACAGCAAAGTGCCGGTGTGCTTGCCCCCTCCCAGCCTCCCAATGTGGCTTTTTGCCCTGATTCGAGAATTTGGAGCCTTTGGGTGGGGATGGGGACATGGGCACGGGCTGCTGCTGCTCCCCAAGGAGCTTGCTGTGCCTCTAGCCCTGACGCACAGCGCATCCATGTCATGGGGACCTCACCCACCTGGGCACTGGGGACCAGTCCTCCCAGTTAGCACCAGCTGGGGCAGGCAGGGCCCTGAGTCCCCTCACTGACCTCCCAGACATATTTTATCTCCTTTTTGGCTCAGCTAACCCTGCAGGTTTCAGTTCCCTTGCCACCATGGTGCACCCCAACCAGCTCCACCTGCACGGACATCGCCGGGCTGGTGCCCACAGGGACACCACCAGGGTGCCAGCACCAACCCCAAACCCATTGGGAACAATTGAGGGAACAATTTACCCTCAGCATCGCTGAACCATTTGCCAACCCATAAACCCGGAGCAAAATCACAGGGAAATCGTGCAAAGTGGCTGCTCCTGCGGGATTTCCCCCTCGGGTGGGCACCGGGCGCATCAGTGGCAAAAACCGGGTTCAAAGCCTCCCGGTTAAATACGGGAAGGAGTTAGCAAGTCTTTGTGGCAGGCGGATTAGAGGCAGAGGTAAATGCTCCTGCTAAGTGTAATCTGCCTGGTTAAAAGCTCAGCTCAGCCGCTATCCCAGCATCTTCTTTGCTTCTTATAAATATAGGAGACGCGGCTGCAAACAGCGCTTTTTTTGGTCCTTGTGCCCATTTCCAGCCCCCAGAGGTGGTGCTGAGCCTCTCGCTCTCCTCCTCCTCCTCCTCCTCCTCCTCCTCCTCCCATTTGGGTTCCCCCATCCCAAGCCCTCTTCCCTCGGGGCTGGGGTTGGTGGTGGTGTAGGACGGAGCCCGTCCTGCCCTGCTCCCCCGCAGGGGCTGGCACCGTGCGTCCCTCATCCCGCAGCCACTGGCCCCGTTGGTGGCCTCAGCTCACCCGGCCGGGACCAGCTGCTGAGATAACCCGGCCACGTCCTGCAGGTGCAGCAGGAGGGGGATTACGGCTCCCGGGTCAGCGCAGGTGAAGGCAGAGTGGAAATAGGGCTGGGGACGGGGACGGGGCGCTCTGGCACCCCGCACGCCGGGGAGGATCCATTCCCGTGCCCCCCGCGTGGGTGAGCTGCTGCTGGGGGGATACGGGGCAGGGGATGGGGGCTACACTCAGCTTAATGCATATAGAAATCCCAAATAAAGCTAAGAAAATAGCTCTAGAAATACGCCACCTCTTCTAAAAGCCCTGTTCCCTATGGGGCTGGTACAGGAGGGCAGCAGCTCTGCCCAGACCATCCCGTCCCGTGGCAGCAGCACCCCTGGGACCCCGTCCCCCAGTGCTGGTCCCAGCACCGTGTGGGGGTCCCAGAGAGGGTCCCCAGCCCCCTGGCTGCATCCCCGCAGGGATTATGGCTGTGGTGGGCAGCATGGGGCAGGGATCAGGGGATTAAGACATTTTCCGTGTGTGCAAACCCGCTGCCAGGAGCCCAGAGCTATCTAGGAACGGGAGACCTGGGGCTGAGCAGCCAGGGGATGGGGGGAGGAGGGTGGAGAGGCCAAGATCCCCTCCCTCCATCCCCATCCCCATCCCCTGGGCTTGCAGGTGGTGGGGGGAGATGCTCAGGGAGGTTTTGGAGCCCCAAACCCCCAGGGATGGCAGTGGGAACAGATATGGGGCGAGGTGAGTATGGGCCATGCCATGTGTGAGGTGTGTGCTGGGGGAGGAGAGGTTGGGGGATATGGGGTGGGGGGATTTGGGGGCCATCAGGCGGCTCCCTGGGGACAGCAGGGCGCCGTGCCCTCCTCGGGACCGGGGCAGAGTGGTCTGCCCAGGCAGGCACGAGGGCTGGGCGGCTCCAGGAGCTTGTTAACCTTAATCCTCCCCTGGATTAATGCTGGGGGGAGCTGGGGACAGCGGGTAAACCCGCAGGAGCGCAGCAGCGGAGCGCAGCAGCCCAGCGGGGTGAGGAGGGGACAGAGGGCGCAGGAGAAGGGCAAGGAGAGGGGCAGGCGGTCCCACAGCCTAATCGGACATGTGGCCACGGATTTTGTGGGCATGTTTCTGCGCCCTGCCCTCGCTGGGTGCAAAGGGATGGGCGGCGTGATGGCTGGGGGCACGGCTGGTGATGGGGCGATGCTTCAAGGGATGTCCCTGCGGGGCCACCACGGGTGAGCCCTTGGGATCGGAGCGGCCCAGAGGTGTGGGAAATGCCTGTTCTCAAAAGGATGCTCTTTGGGGAAATGCCTGCCTGGGCTGAAATCCCTTTCCCTGGAGCTGAGCTGAGCCCAGCTAGGAGGAGCAGCACATTTACAGCTCCCCTTTGGGCATCCCCAGCCCGGAGCTGTTTCACCATACGTCTACCCACAGGGCTCAGCGCCACCCAAAGAGGGGCTGAACCCACTGTGCATCCCAGGAAGATGCCACGGGACGTTGTCGCCCACCCCAGCGCAGCCAGGGTCACCTTGGGCTGGTCCCCAGTGGGGCCACGTGCGTGTCCCCCGGGGCAGGGCAGCGAGGCAGGACGGGATGTGCTGTCCTAAGTGGCATCTTCACCAGATCTGATCCAGCCTCGCAAAGCCACAGCGCCTTCAATTCCCTTAGCACTCCAAATCTGCTACTGTGCATCTAAGCGGCTTATTTTAAATACCCCATGATGGACTGCTCCTTTGTAATGTAATCCAGCCTCGTGTGTCCCGTTCCCCTCCTATTCGCGGTGATTTAGCTGCAGCTGTGACAGCTGAAAAAAAAAAAAAAACACACAACAAAAACCCTCCCCGCTTCCCCCTGCTTCCCAGGAAACTTCCCTCGCACCAGCCCTGACCCCAAATCCCTCTCTGCCCCATGCTGGGGGATCCTACAGATGCTCCCGCTGCCTCCCCCATACCCTTAATGTGCATCCAGGGCCAGATCCTGAGCCCTGCGCTGCCTCGGCTGCTTCCCCCTAGGGAAGAACCATGCAGGAGCCTTTTTGGGGAGGTTTCACCCAGTTTCAGGCTCAAACAGCCCAGGAGTGAGACCATCCCACATTTCGGGGCAGGGGTGGGAAGGGGGGAGCCGAGCCCCCAAAGCCCCGCTCACGGAGATGGCGGAGAGCCTGCTGCTTCCCCCAGCGCTCCCCTTTGGGGCTTGTCTGATTAATGAGGGCTTGTTATTTCCAAACTGTTTGAAACCGTGTTTATTTTATCCGCCGCCGGATTCCTGCGACTCGGGGCTCGTCGCGAACTGCCAAAGATGAGTGACAGAGCCCGCTAATTACAGCTAATGATGGCCTTAAAGGATTCTCCGCGTGCGCACGTGCGTCTGTGTGCACACACGCCGAGGGCCATTTATAATTTAAAGTGGGGAGCCTCGTTAGCAGGAAGCGCGCCCGGATTAATTGCCAAAAGCAGGCGGCCTCCGCTCTCGGGGAGCCGCGGGGAGCCCGAGCGGAGGCCACGAGAGGGGAGGAGGCACCCGAAAAGAAACCCGAAGCTGTTCCAGATGGCGAAATCCCTTATCTGTGTCTGCAAAGCGCATCCACCCTACTTGGAAAAAGGAACCCGAGCCTCGTCCCCTCGAGCTGGTGAGGGACGGGCTCCCTGGGAAGGGAGCGCTGTGCATGTACCACTGTTTCCTATCTTTTTTTTTTTTTTTTTTGTGGGGAAAAAGCTGAAATTGGACGGGATCAGGAGTAGCCAGCACGGAGGGATTTTGGGGCTGGCTATGTGGGACGGGATGGCTTGGATGAGGGCTTCTTGCTGGAAGCAACAGCTTCAGGTCAAGCCCGATGGCTTGTGAATTTGTCTTGGATCATCTGGATCACTCTGGACCCCAAAACGCTTGGGTTTCTCTGGCTGAAACGTTCCAGATGTTTCGGTTTAGTGCTTTTATGCAGCTGTCGGAGGCCAGGAGCAGTGCTCCTCCGATAGGCGCGCAGCGGCCAGAACAGCGGGGCAAGGCCATCCAGGTAGGGCCAGTGCCTGCTTTTGCTTTCTGCGCTACCAAAAAAAACCCAAAACTCAACCCTCTGCTTCAGTCCCAACAGATTTCTTGCCAAAGTTTCTTCAAACCAAAGCAATGAGCCAGGGGAGCGGGAGCTGAGTGGCCAGGACAGGGGGAGCGCAGCAGGTGGCAGCCGCCTCCGCTGGGCCAAAATGCCACGGGGACATTTGGGTGCTCGGGGCTGCCCCGAGCCACACCTCCAGCTTTGGTTGAGATCCCAAATCCCCCCCAGTTTGTCCCCAGCTGATCCATAACAGCATGGTTAAGGCATTTTGTTCAGCTTCTCCCCTAGTTCTTCTTTTTTCTTTCACTTTTTTCTTTTTCTTTCTCTCTCTTTTCTTTCTTTTTCTTTTTGTTCCTTTTCCTTTTGCTTTTGCTTTTCCTTTTCCTTATTTTCTTTTTCTCTTTCCCTTTTTCTTTCTCTTTCTCTTTCTTTCTCTTTTTCTTTCTCTTTCTTTCTTTTTCTTTCTCTTTCCCTTTTTCTCTCTTTCTTTCTCTTTTGCTTTCTCTTTCTTTCTTTTTCTTTCTCTTTCCCCTTTTCTTTTTCTTTCTCTTTTGCTTTCTTTCTCTTTTGCTTTCTCTTTCTTTCTTTTTCTTTCTCTTTCTCCTTTTCTTTCCTTTTTTCTTTCTCTTTTTCTTTTTCTTTCTCTTTCTTTCTCTTTTTCTTTCTCTTTCTTTCTTTTTCTTTCTCTTTCCCATTTTCTTTATTTTTCTTTCTCTTTTTCTTTCTTTCTCTTTTTCTTTCTTTCTTTCTTTCTTTCTTTCTTTCTTTCTTTCTTTCTTTCTTTCTTTCTTTCTTTCTTTCTTTCTTTCTTTCTTTCTTTCTCTTTTTTCTTTCTTTCTCTTTTTCTTTCTCTTTTTATCTTTCTCTTCCTCTTTTTCTTTTATCTTTTGCTTTTTCTTTCTCTTTTTATCTTTCTCTTCCTCTTTTTCTTTTCTTTTTTGATGTTGGAAATTCTTCACAAGCTCCACTCCGGTTTGGGATGGCCGGCTCCCTCATCAGCACATGGAGCCCCCCTGACATCCCTGCTACCAGCAGGAGCCGGATGGCAGAGAAAACACCGAGGGGCACGGCCAGGAGGGGATCTGGGATGGAGCCAAAGCGCAGCCATCCCCAGGGCATGAAGGGTGGGCGCAGGACGAAGGGGTGATGCTGATGGGATGGCACTGAGGGTGGGCAGTCCTGTGCTGGGGATGGCAGCCAGGGCAACGTCTCCATTTCCACGCCTGGCACCTTCCCCCTTCGCTGCCCCCTGGGAAGGCGGATTTCTTCCCCAAGGAGTGCAGGGAAAGCGTTTTCCACCACGCCAGCTGAAAATGGATTCGCAATCCAATTTTACCCTAGTGCCACTCCAGTGATTTTGATGGAGCCGCTGTCGCTGCGTGCGGGTTGGAGCCAGCGGACAGCTGCCGTGGTTTCACAGAGCAGAGGTTTCTTATCTGTGTCACCTTTGATTACTGTAATTGAAATCCTGCTCTGATCTGATCTGTGCCCGAGCGTTTCTGCTGCCCGCGCGGCTCCCGGCTGGAGCGGCGAGATGACGTTAATAGATTGTAAAGGCAGCAGGCTGCGAGGAGCTCTGCTGCCCTCTCACCAGCAGCCACCAGCTGCCTGGTCCCCAGCTCCATCGCTGCCACCCCGGCGGTGCCGATGGCATCACGGAGGCTCAGCCACCCTCTTCCCGACGTCTCCTATGGAGCCGATGTGCTCCTGCCCCTCCGCTGCCACCCAGGAGAGGATGCTCCTGGTTCTGGTGCCCAGACCATCCCAAAACATCAGCCAAAAAGAAAGGAATAAGGCCCAGAAACACGGTGTGCACCGAGGGGCTCAATCCTCACCCCAGCCCCCGGGCAGCCGCTTCCTCCCCGGCCGGTCATTGTTTGGTGGCACAATGCTGCGGGTCCGAGCGGCCCTTTATCAGCCCCGGCCATGCAGGCTGGGGAGGAAAAGGGTTTCAATCCGAGCTGAGCGATGTTTCCGCCAGCAGACGGTCCCCAGAGCGGGGCCGGATCCCTCCAAGCTGTGTGTGTGTGTGTGCGGCCCCATCCTGCATCCCTGCCGGGGTCCCCTGCTCCTCCGAGGTGCCCGCTGCCCTCCCCGCTCCACCATTAATTAAATACAGACTAAAATTAGCTGTGAAGGCAGCACTGCCAGGGTCTTCCACCGAAATCTGCCTGCGGGATGCAGCAGCATCTGCCCCCCAGCTGGGTGCCCGGGGTGCTGGGGGTTCCCCATCCTCTGCTGCACCACGGGGCTGGTTTCCAGCGGGCAGCATCGCTCCCTGGTCCACAGCACAGACCCACACCTCTCACCCCAATGCTGCCCTGCGTGGCCTCGTGGAGGTTCAGCCACCTCGTGGGCACCCCGGAGGCTTTCCCCACTGCTTTCACCCCGCTCGGCTGCGCTCGGGCCGGAGCAGCTGGAGAAGCATGAGGCTCCTTCTGGGATCGCAAGAGCGCGCATCCTCGGCGTGTTCCTCCCCGTGCCTTGGGGGAGCTGTTATTTTTAGCCGCTCTCCCCATCTCACGTCACTAGCTAGGCTCTTGATCTCTCTTTTTTTTTTTTTTTCTTTTTTTTTTTTCCCTCCCCAGCATTAATTTGCTCTGTGTTATCTTCAGGTTAGGGCAGCCAGAACCAGGGATCTTCGCAGCAGACCGCTTGCCTCTCCTCACCCTCTACCCAGAGGGGTTTGGATGGGCTTTTCCTCTTTTTAACTCATCCTGGGGGCTGCCCCCTGACATCCCCATGGGATGAAACATAGGCTGAGAGACAAAACAACCTGGAGGTGCTCTGGCAAGGCTCATCCCTTTCCTTTTGGCCTCCTTGGGATGTTTTGTGTCTCCCTGTGGCCGATTTCCCAAGCCAAGAGCCAGGATGCTCGTGGCCGCATCCCAAAATCCCAATTGTGAGGAAAGTGCCCCGGTGCCATCTGCCCCCTGCCCGGCTCCGCCACGCTCTCAGGGACAGCAGGAGATGCCCTGGTGGTATTTATAACTCCAAATCCCTTTTCCTGCTAGTCATGCTCCCGTCCCCTTCCTGGCACGCTCACCGGCCCGTCGCGACGAGGGGACAGACGCGGAGCAGAGACGGAGAGAGCGATGCGGGGGTGGCTGCCACGCCGGGTGTCCTGCAGAGGGACAGCTGGCCCTGTCCCCTGCCAGCCCACCCTGTCCCCTGCCAGCAGCACGGCCCCCTGGGGAAGACCTGGGCTTGGAAACCGCCAGGCTGTTCTCCGCTAAAACCCTCCTCTGAAGGAGCTCATCCCCAAACGGAGCTGAAATCCGCGCATTTTCTCCCCAAATCTGCACCGAAGGACAGTGATGCTCCCGTCCCCTCAGCGCTCTGCTTGCTTTCCCTGCCTCTGCTTTTGACTTTCTTTTTTTTTTTTTTTTTGGGTGGTGGCATTATTTTATTTTTTTTTCCACCAGACTTTGCTGCATGGTGAATAAAGGCATCCTGCTGTCTGAGGGCTAACGGCTTGCCGGAGAGATAATAAAGCAAAGGGGAGTAAATTAAAGTGCCTATAAATAGCAGCAGGAGAGGAAAAGGAGATGAAGTCATCTTCCTTCAGCTGAGCCGGTATTTACATCACTGCTTCCCTTCGCCTTCCCTCCCCCTCGCCCAGCTCTGCAAACAGCCCCGGGGGATTGGGGGCTCTGTGCGCCCCCCGTCCCCTTCTACCCCCCGCGATGTCCCCGTGTCCCTGGGGTGCTTTTGGGCACCTGCTGCAGTCCCTGCTGATGGTACGGGTCCTGATGGGAGCCTCCCGGGGCCACCATCCCAAACACGACCCCATAACCCCCGTCCATACCCCCGTGGTGCCCCGCGCCCCGGGTACGTCTGTGCCTGACTCAGCCTGAGGTCACAGCGCGGTTTCCTCCGTGTCAGCTCCTGGATCCTATTCCCGGGCTGTTTGCACACCCCCGCCGTGTTCTTCCGGGGTATTTATAGCTCCCCGACACGGGGAATGACAGAGCCACCGCTCCACACACCCAAATAATGTCGGTGCCAGGTCGCGGGGGGCCGGGCCGGGCCGGAGGCGCGCGGCCCCTGCCTAATAATAATTCCTCGCGCTTTATATAGGGCGCCTTTCATCCGCTGCTCCCCCGAGTGCTTTACAGGCATTTAATTAAGCTTCCCGACATCCGAACGTGATGACAGCCGAGTAATCACATCCTCGCTTCTGGATGCGAAGGGAGCAGCCGGACCCAGCTGGGGGCACGCAGCCATCCTGGCTCGCACCCCTAGAGGAGATCGGAACCCAAAAAGGGGAGGGGGACCCCCAAAATCCTGCCCAGCCCTGCTGTGGTGGGTGTGACCGGTGCCACCATAAGGTCTGGGGACATCGGTGAGAATGTCACTGTCACACAGAGCCTGGGGACGGCTGGGCCACAGCTGCCCGACATCTGGATCGGCAGGGGAAGAGACGCCCCGGTCTCGGGGACGGGAGCCATAAATCAGCCGCTGGGACTGAAAGGCTGATTTATGGGGGATATTAGGAGTTGTAATCCTGCCCGGCCACCCCCCAGCGCCGCAGGGCGATGACAGGGACCCAGATATATTACAGGGAGGGAGCGCACAGAGCCTGGAGTCCCCGGGGCCAGCGCCAACAGATCTCTGAGTGGGGGGTCTGGGAGCTGCTGCGGCTCCCGGGTGGCTCGGTGGGGGGACAGGGACGTGGCTGGGGCTTGGCTGGGGATGGGATCCCGCAGGGATGGACCTCCACGATTCTTGGGGGCTGTGGTTTGTGCCACCAGCACCCTTCCTCCCTGCCGTGTCTGTCCTTTGGGATATGCCACATCCCATCCAGGGGGCACAGAGGCACGTCCTGGGGCTGGGGACAAGGACAGGGCACAAACTGCCACCAAACAGGAGGGGCAGAGTCCAAATCGTAAACCCAGATTTGCTTCTGATTCACGATCCCTCACCATATTATCATTGTGTTGCTATTTTTTCCCTCCCAAACCCCAGCCAGATCTCACCCAGCCCTCACCCTGCCGAGACCCCTCGGCACGATGAGACCCCCCCCGGTGGCCGTCCCCGAGCCGTGCCACCAGCTCTGCCCCCCGCCACCACCCCTCCGGCCGCGTGTCCCTTACCGGGGGCTGCCGGCAGCTCCGCCGCCTCGCTGGCCACGATGAGGGACTCGAGGATCCTCGCACAGAGCTCGGGGCTCGCCTCGGCGCTGTGGGGACAACAGGGTGGCCGTCAGGGTGCCAGCAGCTGGATGTCCCCGGGGGTCCCCGAGCCGACCACCCCAAGGCTCCCCGGTGGATGTAAGGAGGTGGCACACGACAAAACTCCTCCTGACCCCAAATGATGCAAAATGGATGGGCGAGGGGGGATGTGGGCGGCTCACCTGGAGGGAGCGGGGCGGAGGAGCAGCTCCCCAAAAAGCTCCCCGAGGAGCCGAGCCGACAGCCGGTTCTTGCGGGAGCCCTGGCAGAGGCGGCCGAGGTGCTGGGCCAGCTCCTGCAGCAGCAGTGCCTGGGGCTGCGGCAGGGCCGGGGGGGCCAGCAGGGCTCGGGCTCGCTGGCCACACTCCTCCAGGCCCGGGGTCTCTGCCAACGAGGGGAGAAATCAAGTTGAGGGGGGTCTCTGATCCCCACGGAGCCTTGGTTTGCCACCATACATCCCCTCCCCAAATCCCTGTTTCTTTTTACCCCATCCCATATGCAGATGTCGGGGTCTTCTGTCAGAAAAAGGAAGCTGGGAGGTAAAGGATTTGCCAGGAGAAATGTGGGAGAGCCTTTTTGGGTGTCACCCTTTTTCTTTTGGTGCCATGGCACTGCCATTGCCACGGGGGGACATGGGATATGGCAAGGCACAGGGACGTGCCCGTGGGCACCTCGAGCTTCCAGCATCGCTCCTCGGGACCTGGAGCTGGATCCCGGCGGGTCCAGGACTCCTCTCCCCAAAGATTTGTTTTTTTTTGGGGGTGTTTTTTAAAATTATTTTTATTTTTATTGAAAGCCCCGGTGGTTCTGCCTCTGTTCATCACAGCAGCGAGCGGCCTGGGCTGCAGGGGGAAGGCGCTTCCCTTTGAAGCTGCTTAACGAGGCAACCCGGCTAATTGCTTCCTAATTGCGTTTTTATCCTTGGAAGGGAGGCAGCCTTTGATTTCTCCTCTCCGACGGGGAAGGGGAAGGCAGCGGCCTGGTGCCCCCAGCCCAGGGGGATTTCTGCTGCGGTGTCCCTCCTCTTCCTCACCCAGAGCTGTCCCCGTGGCCCTCTCCAAGGGGACGGCAGGCACAGCGACCAGGGAGAGCTGGTGTCAGAGGGGGAAATCTGATTTCAAAGGGAATCGGGGGGAAGGAGAGGGTCTGACCAGGTGGGAGACCTCGTGGCAATGTGCCTTATTCCCTTTGGGCAGGCCGGGCACCCCGTCGGCTGCTGGCCATGAGCCCCAGGTGTGCCACCTCGCCGACAAAATTCAGCTAAAGCCATGAACTCGGCAGTCCCATCTGTCTGCAGGAGAGGCTGAAAAGCTTGCGAGGCCCTAAAGGCACTTCCAGCTGAAAAAGCAATGAATTTTCCCTGCCCATACAAAGCCAAAAGCTACCCCTAGGGCAGTATCCCCAGCGGATGGGGACAGGAGCTGGAGATATTGGGATTTTTCCTCACAGGGGCTTCCCAAAACTCCTCCACCTCACAAAACATGGGGAGACCCCGTCCGTGCTTACCTTGAGCCATGTGGAGCAGGTCGGTGCAGACGGCAGGGGGGATGAGTGGGGCTGGCAGCTCCTGCAGGTACCACCTCAGGGCCTCGGCCAGCGTCTGGGCATCGAGCAGGTCCATGTCCACGGCTGAGGGGTCTGCAAGAAGCCCAGAGGGAGCCCTGAGCCCGCTGCATGTCCCCCTGCTTCCCATCCTTTCTCAGGACGTGGGGGGATTTCCCTGCCCATGCCCTGCTGCCCTACATGCTCCTGGTGCCACCGTTCCTGTCCCATTGCCACCAGTTTTGGGGTTGGGGTGCCCAGGGTCACTGTATGGACAGCGCCTGGCACTGGCATCCTCCAGCACTCATCCTCCAGCACTCATCCTCCCTTCTACCACGACCCCAAAGAAATACGCCCCGCCAGGAGGCCACAAACACAACACCCCAGCGATCCCAAAACACCACGAATGAACCCAAAGCGCCATCGCCTCCCCCAGCCCCAAATCGCAGATGCCCAGCTGTGGGGTTGAGCAACAGGGCAAAGCACGTGAAGAGGGCTGAGATCATCCCAAAACGGGGCCAGCACTCGGAGGAATGTGTCCCGTGGTCCCGCCGAGCCCTGTGGCCAGCTCGGCATGGGGACGTGACTTCAGCCGAGGCGTTGCCTCATGAATTTGTCTTGGAGGTCCCAGCCCGGCAGCCCAGGGGACACACACACACGTCCCCTTTTGCAAAGATCTCGAGGTTTCAAAATCTGGCTCTGGTGCAAGCTGGAGCCAGAAGTGAGTGTTTTGAAATTTTCCTCGCAGGAGAAATCTCGCAGGGGGTGTGCTGGGGGGGGAAATCCCAAGGTATTCGAGGCCAATTGAAATGGTTCGTTTATAGAAGCTGAATTTCTCAGTGAGGATACTGAAATGAAAGAGCAGAGTTTGCAGGGTTTCAGGGATGATGTCTCAGGTCCCACGTGGCCGGGTATGATGTGATCTAGGAGCAAGGCGGTGGCTGTGCCCAGATCTGCACCCCCTGCCTCTCCCCTCTCTGCGTTTTTATCCCCAAGTGCAGCTTTCCCCAAATCGGAGGCATTTGGGGGCACACTCCTTCTCCAAAGGAGCAAAAAATGCCCCAAGCCTCCAACCATTTCGACTGGCAGTGGGGTTATGAGCCCAACGTGGTGAAAAACCCCATTTCCTAGGGTCAGGCTGGGCTCCCATCGTAGGCTGGGTTTGGGCACCCCGAGCTGGGTCCCCCCTTCCAGACCTTGGTGGGCTTTTGGAGAGCATCTCCCCGAGATGTCCCCACCGTGGCCGGGCAGACGAGGCCCGTGCCCATCTCCCCCTGCTCTGGGACAAGAAATTGTGGCGGTTCCCTTACCGGCAGGACCTCGCTGCCTTCCCTTCAGTGCCCGGCCCTTGGCTGGCTGACGGGAAAGCAAACAGATTGAACAATCCCCGGGGCGAAGCCTTTAACCCAGCGGCTGGAGACGCTACCTCATGGTCAGGAGCAGGCACCCGGGCCGGCCACAAACCCGCCGTGACAAAAGGCACCGCGCCGCCAGCGTGGCCGAAGGCGACCCGGGGCAAAGGCAGCGCCGCGGGGCTGGGAGAGGAGAAAGAAAAATCAAAAAAAAAAAGAAAAAAATAAAAAGAAATGGAAAAGTGCCCGTGGGAAGGGTTTGCCTGACACGTTCCCAGCACCCAGCTGCGCTGCTGGACCCCTCAACTGGCCATCGATGGCCCAGGAGATGCTCCAGCCCCTGGTTTTGGCTGAAACCCTGGGATGATGCCGGGTGGGCACCTGGGGCAGCCCCCACAGCCACATCCCGGTGTCCTTGTGCCCAGGAGGGGCTCACGGGGCTGAGGGAGCCACGGGGTGGCTCCTGTCCCCGTACGGAGCCTGGTGCTCGAGGTTTCAAGCGTGGGGATGAGCGAGGAGGACGCCTGCTTCCCCTTAGGCCGGGCAGTAGGGGACGAGCCCAAAATCCTCCTGTACCTACTCCGACTTGGCACAGCCCCTGCCCGCCGCGGGGGTCTCGCTGGGGAGCTGTCAGACGGTGCCAGCACGGATTGGGGAGAGCAGCCGCAGCCTGTTGGGTGCTGGAAGGGGATGCCAATGAGTGCTGGCCCCAGGCAATCAGCCCGGGGCTCCACATGGCCTAATTAGCTCATTTGCATAGGCTCGGAGGCGCGTTCAAAGGGAAGGCGCAGCCCGATTTCAAAGCAAGGCTCCAAAACATCCTTGCAGCACCCCGAGAGTGCCGCGATGGGGAGACCGGAGAGGGGTTGCTGCCTCCTGCCAGCAATTAATTTCGGATGGGGCTGCTCCCCTGAGGTCTCCTCGGTTTGTTGGACAGAAACAGCCTCTGCTCTGCTGTCCCCAACCTCCGGGACACGCGGTCACATCCCCCTGCCCAGCTCCCCTCCTTGGTGCTCCCCGGGGTGCTCCCCAACGTGAGGCTGGGCCGGCGGCCTGGGGAGGGTTAAATTAACCCCGAGGCAGGGCTCTGCCCCCGCTCGGGTACCGGAGGGAGATGATAACCCCTGCGAGAAGCTAATGATGCTGCAGGATGAGTCACGGCTCCCCCAGGCTCTCCAAATCTTTCTGCCCCTTCCTAGAGGTCTCCGTGTCCCCTCCCCGGCTGCAGGGCAGGGACAGAGGGACCACAAAGAAGGAAAACACCCCAAAAACCGTGGTCACCACCTGCACAACCCCCAGACCTGACCCCATCGGGTGTAGGAGCCTGCCGGACATCCCGCTGCAGGGATTTCCCTGGGGAATTTCCCTGGCTTTGCCTCAGCACCGCCGCAATGTCCCTGTGCCAGCCCGGCGGTCACCCTGTGCAGGGGACTGCGCCCTGCCCCGAGCCCCAGCAGCCCCATATCTCCCCCCAGCTGGGTTTCACCCTGGGGCTGGGACCCCTCCCAGGGGTTCCTGGAGCTGAATTTGGGAAGGCGTGGGTCCCAGCCCCGCGGCGTGAGTCACAGGAGACCACTAATTTACCCTCCCTCCATCCCCACCAAATATAACAGATGAGCTCATGCCCCTTCCCAGCCTCTGGCCACCGCAGGTTTATTTCCAGGTACAAGCGCAGAGCGGAGCAGGCACCAAGGCGCCTCTCCTTGGGGACTGAAGTCACAGTTTATGGCTTGGCCAGGGGAAAAATGAGCTCTTGGGGACCCCAAATCCGTCCTGACATCCTATGGGTGAGGATGGGGGAGCACAGCCACCCCGCTCGGAGCGCTCCCTCCCTGGGCACCCACACACGAGGCACCCCGGGGTGCTCCCCGCTCCGACCCGGTGCTTTCTGCCCAGCAGCAGCTCGCGGAGCCCACCGCCTCCTGCTAATCCCCACCAAGCCCTGACCTAATTCCCGGGCACGTGAGCGTGTCTCCAGGCAGACTGCGCCGCGCCAGGGCCGGAGATCAAAGCGGGGAGGACGGCAAGACGGCACGGCACGGCTCGGCACGCCTGGAGACAGCGGCTCCAATCCACCTCCGCCTGCTGCGTGTCACCGGGGGGGGACACGGGACAGGGGCACGTGGGACCCCGAGCAGCACAGGGCCCCCCCAGCACCCCGGGAGCAGCTCTGAGATAAATGCTGAGTCCCAAGAGAAGTCACCCCCCCCCCGGCCCCATCCTGCTCCTGTGGGCACAGCACCCGGCCAAGCTGGGACACCCCAAATTTCAAGGCGATGGAGAAATGGGGCAGCTCTGGGGGTGAGGGACACACACCCACACGTTAAGATTTTTGGGGTTGAAAACCAACATGCGAACTTTTTTAGCCCCTTCCCCTTTTTCAGTTTCCCTCCACGACTGCCAGACCCTGGCGTAAATGGGGCATTGACCAGGAAGCCGACACCCCCGGAGGGACCCCAGAGTCTCTCCCACAGACCTGCTTCCCCCCCCGAGCCGAGACAGGGTTTGTTTCCCAGCCTCTGCCAACCCCAGATCCTATTTCTCCCCGTTCCCAAAAATCCAGCTTGGCTTTTGCGACGGGAGGAGAGGAGCTCGTGGGGACGGACCACGGGGCAAACGTGCCCCCTGCAACCCCACGCACAGTCCCGAGCGGCTGCGGGCACCCCCCTTATTTTCATTTTTTTTTGTTTCCAGGGCTACTTTACAGCCCAAACACTACAAAAACCTGCAGGAGGCTGCAGGGAGGAGGGGGGCAACGTCTGCATCCCGCTGAGCATCACCCCCCAGCCGGGAGCTGGCACCCACGGCGTGGCCCCCGGGGCTGGGGGACCCCCGCGCCTCCCCCCCTGTGCCAACGCCGCCTCTCGGGGAGCGCCGGGGGCTCGCCGCAGCCCGTTCCCCCCGCCTGGCAGGGACTCTGCAGCGGGGAAGCGATGAAGTCATGGTGCTTAATATAGCGATTTCATCACGGCCCTTCTCCCCAGCAACACGGCTCGGGAGCTGGCGGGGCTGCGGGGCCGTGCCCGGAGCCGTAGTGCCGCCCGCCGGGCTCTGGGTGCCTCGGGGCACCCCGCTTCCAGCAGCATCCTTCCCCCCCCTTTTCCCCCTCTCCTCAAAAAGGAGATTTTTTTTCCCCCCGTTTCCTTCTTCCCCATCGCACCCACGTGCTGCCTGCCCCATTTCTCAAACGGAGACGTGAGAGGTTTGCAAAGTGATTATTTTTTTTTTTCCCTCTCCCTAAAAAAAAGGCAGCTTCTAGTGAAGGGCTCCAGCCAAAAATAATAACCGGCTTTTCCTTTCCTCTGCTGCTCCCTCTGCCCTGCAGCCCCCAGACCCCCCCCGAGCTGCCCCCATTGCAGGCAGCAGCACCCGGGGCCGGCTCAGGGTTCCCCCACAGCAGCCCCAACCCCACACCGGGTGCCAGCACCCCAAAACCCATCCCGACCCCACACCTGTATCCAGCAGCACCCCACCGGTGTCAGATGAGCTTGGAGGGGGGGCTCCCATGCAGGCAGTGCCCTACAGAGCTGTAATTAGGGCCCTAACGAGGTCAGAGCCATAACCCAGCCCTGGCACAACCCTACTCAGTGGAAGCATCGCCTCCAAGCCGGGCACTGGGGGATGTGGGGGGGATGTGGCACGGGACTTACCCGCCAGCAGGGCCTGCTTCAGCTCAGCATCACCCAGGGCACCGGGGGCTGATGTGTAGAGCACCTCGCTGTCAAGCCCTGAGGAGCAGCCAGGAGATTTGGGGTCAGTCCCTGAGCCCCAAATCCCCCCTCCAACAGGGGAATGACAGAAGCAAGCAGGGATGGACACTGGGGGTTCCCTCGCCCCATGCACCCCAGCCCTGTGGGTCCCGGGGTGCACGGCTTGGCCCTAGCGATGCTCAGGGGCATCGGTGGCTGTGGGTAGGGCAGGGTGGTCACACACGTGCCCTACAAGCACCTTGGCTGCCCCTACCTTGCTTTTCCAGCGCCTCGATGAGCCTGGCCACGGTCGTCAGCGCCTGCTCGGGGAGCGCTGGCTGCTCGCTGTGCTCTGCCTGCCCGGGGAGCCCTGCTGAGGAGAGACAGGGAGAGGGGCTCGGAGTGCATTCCCCAAATCCTGGTCTGCTGTGTGCATGTATTTCCCTCCAAAGCATTTATTTTCCTTCCTTCCTTCCTTCCTTCCTTCCTTCCTTCCTTCCTTCCTTCCTTCCTTCCTTCCTTCCTTCCTTCCTTCCTTCCTTCCTTCCTTCCTTCCTTCCTTAAAGGCAATTAAAATGACTTTTTCCACTTGGTACAAAAAGATTTTGGAGATGTCTGAGCGTGCTTTGGGCAGCAAGGTTTGGTTCTTTGGTAACTGCTAGAGGAATTGAGTCCTTAGGTGGTACAAGAGCAGCCCTGGCACCCACAGCATCTGGGAAGGCTGGTGTGTCAAGGGCTGCTCCGCCTGTTTCATGTGACTATCTGATCTGTTTTGGTGCAATTCTATTAAAAAATAATAATAATGGTAAATTCGATGATGAGTCTGGGTGCCTTTTTCCCACAGAAGCCAGCTGCAGCCCAGCCAGCTCGCTCCCTGTGATCGGTTTTTCTTCCTGCCTGGCCAGAGGGCAGGGAGCTCGCCCGTGAAGCCAATAAATCCTGAACAATTTTAAGGAAGGAAAAAGAAAAAAAAAAAAAAGAAAAGAAAAGGACTTTGGGCAGGAAGGTAACAGAGGTGAGAAGAGATGGTGCTGGCCCAGAAATGAGAGCCCTGCAGCGGGGTTTGAAGCAAAGCACATGGGTGGGAGCCCGTGGAAAACTCTCCCACCGCACTGACGGATTAAGGAAAATGGGGTTTTGGCCTCAAAGCTGGCAGCTGGGGGAGCAGGGTGCCAAGTGCAGAGGATAACTGCCTGTCCTTCACTGGATATGGCCCTGGGCAGGGAGCTGGGTGTCCCGATGGGGTGCTGGAGGGAGGCGATGCTGTGGGACAGCCAGGCAGGGGCTGAGCAGCCACGGAGCTCCTGGGAAGTCCCAATGCAGCAGTGGCACTCGGCTCCATCCCAGAGCCATTTTTAGGAAGTCGTCTAATTAAAAAAAGACCATTCCTCCCCGCAGAGCCAGCCCTGGCTCTGGGGCATGGCTTGGAAAGGCAGCGTTTCCCTCCTGCCAGCCAAACCCTTCCTCCGGCTGGAGAAAGCCCAGGGCACCGTGGGCAGAGCCCTGCTCTGGGCTCCCACCCTGCTTGGGGTCCTCGGGGTCCCCGAGCAGCACCAGGGCTCGGGGGGCACTGAGGGCACCCAGGGCAGCACGCAGGTATTGCAGAAAAATAAGGATTTGAGCCAGCCAGCACAAACATGAACCTCAAAAGCTCTGCCTGGAGATGGAAACAGCAAGGGAAGATTTAAAAAAAAAAAAAAGAAAAAGAAAAAAAAAGTGGTTCTCTTCCAAAAAAACTTTGGAGGTTTTCGTTATAAGGAAACCCCATGGGGGGCACCCCGGGTACAGGGACACAGCTGGGGGGTGCCTGGCAGGTGGCAGCACCCCCTGCCCCCAGGCCCCGCTTTTTGTGGGGTTTCCTCTATAAAAAATGATCTCTGGGCTGGGGGCTTGATCCTGGGGCTGGCTGGTCTCTGTCCTTCCAGCCCCGGCAGCCTCGCCGTGTCCCCGAAGTGACCGTCCCAGCCTCCTTGCTGCTGCCCTGAATCATTCTGGGGGCACGAACCCCTTGCCAGCGGGTGCTGCCTCCCCAGCCCCACACCAGCAGTGATTTCTCTCTGTCACATCCCGGAGGAAGAGAAGATCACGGTTTTGTGCAGGGCTGCTGGGTCGTGTTTGCCTCCCCAGCTGGAAGGGGTTTTTCTCGCCTTTCCTTTTTCGCTTGGATGCATTATGCAACCGCAGTGCGATCCCAAGCCCAAACGCGCTTGGCCACCATATAAGTGATGAGGGCAGAGGGGGCTCAGCACCCCCAGCAGAGCACAGGCACCCCAACACCTCACCAAAAACACCCCCCCAGCACCACACCACAGCCCCCAAGGAAATAAAACCCCCTGCGTGTTGGGGGTCCCCACCAAACCGTGCCAAACGCTCGCACCCATCCCTGCGGTGTCCCTGTCCCCACACTCCACCCGGGCTCTGTGCCACCCTCGGGGTGTCCCCGTCCCCACACTCACCCCAGGGCTGTCCGGCGGGCACGGGGGTCCCGGCGGGTGGCGGGGGCAAGGGTCGTGGCTTGGCCTTGGCGGTGGCGGTGGCGATGCGCACGGGGCCCAGGTACTGCACGTAGGTGCCGGGGAAGTCTCCGCGCTCCTTGGTGCGCTCGTTGAGGCCGTGCAGCCAGCCCTGGGGGCTTCGCTCGTCCCCGTCCTTGTAGTCGGGGGCAGCCAGCAGCGAGGCCCTGCTGACCGTCAGCACGTCCCCGGGGCTCAGCGCCAGGTCCTCCTCCCGGTCCTTCTGGTACTCGTAGAGCGCCCGGTACTGCAGCCCCTCCGGGGAGGCCATGGCGATGGGATCGGGGGATGCTGCCCCAAGCTTGATGGGCAGGAAAAGATCCTTCTGCCTCCGAGAAGCGGCTCCTGACCCCTCCGGTCCCAAATTCACCGTTGGGGTTCGCTCAGGCGTCGTGGAGGGGAGCAGGTGATGCTGACCCGCGTGCCGGCCCCAAAAAGACGCCGTCGCCTTCTCAGCCCGCTCCCTCTCTGCCCTTCATCCTGCCGGGGTTGGGGACCGGCCTCCCCGGGCTCTGTCAGAGCGAAACGCAGCACATCAGCCCCCTGCCCCCACCGGGACCCCAGCCAGCCCCGTGTCCCCCACCCCGGGCACCCACGGCCGGGGACAGTGGCAGCCAGGGGAGGCAGCAGGGGCCGGGCGCTGCGCACCGGGACAGTGCCGGCAAGTCGGGAAAGTAGGGCGAGGGATGGAGCCCCGAGCTTACAGCACAGGCACCCGGGCTGGGCAGCCTACCCCCAGCCCCAAAACGGCACAGGGGTGAGCGAAAATATAGGATTTTAGTGGTTTCGGATTTATTTTATTTATTTTATATATATATATATTTTTTAATATCCCTAGGAGAGATGACAGCAGCGAATGGTGTCGTGTGCCCCCCTCCCGCTTTCCCCCTACACCCCGGGTGCAGGATTTTAGTTCAATCTCGCCTTTCTTTCTTCATTTACGGCTTTCTCGATTTATTTCCAAGCCTTTGAAACACCCCCTCGGAGACGGCACAGCGCGGAAAGCCCCCCCTTTTTCCCCCCCTCCCTTCCAACGCCCCATCTCCCCTCGGTCGGGAGATGGATGGGGACGGCCTCCCGGCCCTCCCGGCCCTCCTGTCCGTCTGTCCATCCGTCCTCCTGCCCCCCCCGGCCCCCCTTTGCCCCCCCCCCGCCCCAGCCTTACCGGAGCGGAGCGGAGCGGAGCCGGCCCCGGCAGCAGCGGGGCGGTGATGTCAGCCTCGCTCCTCCCGCCCCTGGGCACCGCAGCGCGGCGGGGGCGGGGGGGGGGGGGGACGGGATGGGATGGGAAAGGGGGGGCTGCCTCCTGTCTGCACCCCAGGGAGAGGGGACGGGGTGCCCGAGGGGTTGGGGGGAGAGGGGGGCGTCAGATACGCGCGGAGATTCAGGTTATAGGGGAGCGGTGCCCCCCCTACCTGGCTCACTGAGGGGTGGGGGGGGAGGTGTTGGGGGTGTGTAGGGGGGGGGGGGGGGGGGTTCAGGCTCTGGCACCCATCCTTGGGCACCCATTTCCAGGACGCCCCTCATTTGGGCACCCATCCCGTGGACGTCCATCCCTTGGGAATTCGTCTCTTGGGCACCCATTCCCAGGGCACCCTTCATTTGAGCACCCATCCTCAGGACACCCTCCCTTTGGGGACCTTGAGCACCCACCCCCTGGGCACCCACCTGTAGGGCACCCACCCCAGGACACCCACCCCAGGACACCCACCCCCTGGGCACCCACCCCCATGCCCATCACCACCCCATGGCCACGGCGTGGTTGTTGCATGCACCAAGAGCACCGGGGCTCAGCCCGCTTCCAGCTGCTTTGTCTCTTATTTTATTTTATTTTATTTTATTTTATTTTATTTTATTTTATTTTATTTTATTTTATTTTATTTTATTTTATTTTATTTTATTTTATTTTATTTTATTTTATTTTATTTTATTTTATTTTATTTTATTTTATTTTATTTTATTTTATTTTATTTTATTTTATTTTATTTTATTTTATTTTATTTTTATTTTTATTTTTTAAATCCCCACTTCTCACGCTGACCTCTCCAAACCGACAGCTGCTCCTTGCCTCTGCTGCAGGTCGGGCACCCTAAAAGCAGCTGGGATGGCACCTAAAATGTCCCCTCCGGCTGGATCCAGGAGCAGTGCGGGGTGGGGACACGGGAATTTCCAACCCTAGGGGCTGGGAAAGATGGGGAAGATGCAGCGCGGCAGCATCCTGGGGGGATTTCACTGCAGCTGCCTTCACCCTGCTCCCCAGAGGCTGGGCTTCCAGCACTAAATGGGATTTTTCTGTCCCGCTGCCCCTGGTGCTGGCACCCTGCTGCTGCTGGAGCTGTGGGGTCGGTCCTTGCCCTCCCCTCAAACCCTGCTCCCCGTGGGGCTGCCTGGTGGGCACCTCCCCAGCGATTTCTGCCCCTCCTGCTCCAGGAGCACGGCTGCGGGGCTGGAGTTGGCACTATCAGAGACCCCAGCTCACGGGGAGCATCCTACACGGCCCCCAGCACCTCCCCGAGCAGGGGATCGGTGATTCCCCCAGATTTCTTTTTATTTCCACCCTGTTGCAGCAGGAGGGGAAGAAGCGAGGTTTCGAGGTTTTCATCACAGATTCCTAAAGTTTGGTAACTTCAACCTGCAAACCTAAAGCCGTGCCCAGCTCATTTTGAAGGCTCATCCCCAACGTGTTGCAGCTCCTCCACCCCACAATCGACCCCAGGGCCAGCTGGAGAGCTGGACGGGTGCTCCCAACCCCAAATTGGGGCTCACCTGGATGGGGCTACCCCAAAAACTCATCAAGACCACCCTGAGTCCCTCTGCTCTGGTCCCCTGTGGCCCTGCATGGGGTTTTCCACCCTGTGCTTTCCAGGAAGGAAACCCGAGGCACAGTGGGGTGTCCCCATGCCCAGCTCCGTCCCCATCAAGCCCCACAAGCCCCACAAGCCCCACGGGCTGGGAAGGACACAGGAATGCCATTGGGCTTGTCCTGCTGAGGTCAAGCCAGAAAATCCAGCCCCAAGTCCCCAGTGGGGTTGGGATGGGTGACACGGGAAGCGCCCAAACCCCAGAGTATGTGGTTAGGGCAGCGGGGTGCAGCCACAGCACTGCCCTGCAATTTCCTTGGGGCTGGGAGTGAGCCTCCTTCCACACAAATATTTATGGGTTCTGCCGAAATTATTTGTGGGGTGGGGGGTTGTGTGCAACGAGCAGGGGATGGGGAGGTTTTGGGGAGAGGGGAGATACGATGGAGGTCTTCTTTTGCATTTAGGGGCAGCAGGTCCCAGGTGGGAGAGGGCAGGAGGGCTGACGGGCAGCTGCTGTGGGACGGGCTGAGGCTGCAGGCAGCGAGGGGAACGGGTTAGGGCACCCGGATCTGGGTGAACACCCTGGGAGGGTTTAGGGCTCCCCCACATGCCACACGTCCCAAAGGGGATGACTCCATCCCGCTGAAATGTACCCTTGTGGGGAGGGACGTGACGAGCACCCGGCGCCTCTGCTGGGGAGGACCCCAAAAGGGTCAGATCTGGGGACACAGCATCCCCCCGTGCTCTGCTCGGCTGGGCAAAAGGCATTTTCTGGGGAAACCACCCCTGTTTCCAAGCATCTTCCCCCCCAAAAAAAACAAAACATTATTTTTTTGGCAGCCCTTAGGCTATGGCCGGTCTCTGCTCACATCTAGCACTGGCACCCGCTCTGGTCATCACCATCCTCTCCTGCCATGTCCCCACCAGCAAAAAATACACTGCAACAGTGGGAAACACCCCAAATTTTGGCTTTTCATTTACAGACCGGCTCCGGTGGCCATATCCCGGTGCCCTCCTCTCCCTGCTTCTGTTTCGGGCCAGGAGACCACAGATTTGGGGCTTTCACATCCCTGCACCCGGCTCCTCTGGGGGCTCCGCCGCCTGCCCCAGACATTGCCAGAAGAGCTCCAGACCCTCAGTGGCCACTTTGGGGTGCGATGCTTGGCCATACAAAGCAATTTTGGGGTGTTCTGACCCCAAATCCCTTCCCCACCCCCTCTCCTCCCCAGCAGCGCCCAGAGGCCGCGGTGATGGGCTCTGGCTGCTGCCTCTCCGGTCGGGGTGGCTTGGGCAGCAGAGGGCAGCAAGCCACCGAGCACCCAAGGGACCTGGTGGCTCTGCCACCCCCAGGGGGTGGCCCCAAAGGGTTGGGCTGCTGCTTGGGCGGCCCCGGGGCCGCTCCCATTTAAAGGGTGTTGGGGGCGGCACGGGGGCGGCAGAGCGGTGGCGTTGGGTTGGGGCTGCTGGAGCTGCTCGCTGCAGAGGTGTTTTGGGGGAAAGCACGGCTGGGAGGTGTCCCAGGACTTGGAGGAGCCCGGTGAGGGCTCCCTGTGTGTCCTCCCTACCCCAAAAAAAAGCCTGAAGGAAGGGGGGTTGCGACTGGTTCTGCTGGTAACGTCTCTCTGCTCGCCTCCCCCCCCTGCTCTCTCCAGGTGCCAAGATGGGGTTCTTCACGTTCATCAAGGTCATGATGATCCTCTTCAACCTGGCCATATTTGTAAGTGCTGGGGCTGTCCCCACCTGGGGACACCCGCTCTCGGCGGTCCCTCCAGGCTGGGCTGTGGGGCTGGGGAGCACCCTGAGCCTCGGGGCTGTGGGGTCTCCTGCTCCTGTGGTGTGCCCAAAGCCCTTGGTGGGGGGAAACGGGGAACAGTGGCTGTTGTATCGACCCCACAGGTCCCTTCCCTGTGCCTGGCGGGGTGCTGGGTGCCCCAGGGTCCCACCCGCTGGGCTCCCCCTGTCTGTGAGGGGAACAGCAGCGACCTGGGGCTTGGGTGTGGGGGTCTCTAGGGCTGGGGGAGAGGCTGAGCGTGGTGGATGGCATGGTGGCAGCTTCCCCAGGGGCTGGTGGCCTCCATCCACCTCCCCTTGCTGCCTTTTGGGGTTGGGTTGGGAGCTCAAGGGCACACGGGGTGGGCTAGGGCTGAAGCTGCCTGCAAAACACCTGGATGAAGAGAATCAAGATGCTGAGATCCTCCAAAAACCATTTTTTGTCATTTTTTTTGTCATTTTACCCCTGCTCTTCCCTGAGCACCCCATTTACCACGTCTCTCTCCCCCCAGCTCGGTGGCGGAGCCCTCCTGGGCGTTGGCATCTGGGTGACGGTGGACGGGCAGTCCTTTGTGAAGATATTTGGGGGGATTTCGTCCACCGTCCTGCAGGTCGTGAACATTGGCTACTTCCTCATCGTCATCGGTGCCATCTTGTTGATCATCGGCTTCCTTGGGTGCTACGGCGCCCAGAAGGAGAGCAAATGTCTCCTGATGATGGTAAGGACGGGCCCGTGATGAGCCAGGCTTTATCCAGTGGGGTCTCTGGTGGGGGAAGCCTGAGGGATGGGTATCTCCATGGAGGTGTTCTCCCCAGGTGTCCCTGTATCGTGGAGGGCTGGGTGGACCTTGGAAAAGCAGATGTGGGGATGGTGGGACCCCAAAATTCTTCTGCCTCTGCCTTGGAGCAGGGCTGGTGGCAAATAGACATGGATTGAAGCAGGGTGAGGGTCCTTGACCTTTGGGGAGTGGGTGGGTTTTGGGGTGCTGTGGCACTGGCTGTCATTTTGACCTCCCTCCCCTCGCTGCTTCCCAGTTCTTCTCCGTGGTGTTGATCATCTTCATCGCCGAAGTCGCGGCTGCCGTGGTGGTTCTGGTCTACACGAGTCTTGTGAGTGGCTTAGCAGGGTGCTGGGCTGGGGTATTTTGGGACAAGTGTGATCCCTTTAGGAAAACAGGGGAGCCTGGGGGTGCTGCCTGCGGGCTGGGAGGACGGGACACCAAACTGGTGCCAGCTCTGTGGGACAGCCTGGCCGGGTGGCGGGGCTGCCCGAGGTGCAGGCAACAAGGCGGGGATCCCATTACCCTAAAGAAACAAGCATAATCACACAGGTTTTGCCCACCACTTGCTCTTGAACACCTTAGTGAGGAACCAGCCAAGGCTGGACACCTCTGGTGGCAGCAGCCACGCAGGAGAGGCAGTCCCGAGAGAACCCAAGCGCTTATTATACACCAGGGAGCTCCCCTGGGGAGGAAGGCCGCGACATCGCCTGGTTGGAGGCAGGAGAAGTCAACCACAGGGCAGGCACCATTCCTGGCCGCCCCGGCCGGGCTGCTTATCGACTGAGTCACCGCCAACAGCGGCCTCGGGGCCAAAACGCCGCGGTTGGTGAGGCTGCCAGGCTGCCTCGGGTCAAAGGGACAGGGCGTGACGTGTTCCTGGCCCTGCTTGGCCTGCGTGGCCTCTTCCCCGTGGGTTTGGGACCGGTACGGGCACTGCAGGCCCTCGACTCCGTGACGCTCCCCGGGATGGTCTCTGATGGGTTTTCTCGGCCTCTCCCCGCAGGCAGAGACGTTCCTGACAGCCGTGGTGACTCCCATCCTGAAGGAGAAGTACGGGGATGACGAGGATTTCACACGCATATGGAACGCCACCATGGCGGAGGTGCGCTGGGCTCCCCCCTGGTTTGGGGTCAGGATGCTCTCGGCAAGGGCTTGGTGGTGCCCACGCGGGTGTGGGTGTGGGGTGGGGATGTGGCCCAAGGCGTGTGTGACTACCTCACGGGTTTCCAGAGGGATCCAGAGGTCCTGAGGTGGGGTGAGAAAGGTCCTGGGCTGAGCCGGGTGACCTCCTCCACGGGGCAAGGAGGCTCCAGACCATGTTTCCTGCAGGAGGGAGTGAGCGGCGGGGACATGGGCACAGGGAGACCTGTAGGGTGCTCTCACCACCCCTCTCTCTCCCTTAGGTCGGCTGCTGTGGCCTGAATAACTACACAGACTTTGAAGGCTCCCTGTGGTATGAGCAGAACAAAAACTTCCCTCTGCCCTGCTGCGAGGGCGTTTCCCCGTGCAATGCATCACTCGCGGCAGCAAGTGATGCCCCGGTATGAACACACACGCGGCTCCTGCCTTCCAGCAGCACCCGATTTTGGGGTGCGCCCAATTTTGGGGTGCATCCTGGCACGGGGAGGAGGGCCCAGCCTTTACCCCCAGCCTGAGTGCTGGGCACAGCGATCCCCTGGGTGCTGAGTCCCTGGGGGGGGCTTTGTGGCTTTGACTTGTCCCCAGTGGCCTGCTGGGGAGGAACAAAGCTCCTTCCATTGCCCGGTCCCAAATTCCCTCATTTCCCCACCCTGTGGAGATGTGGGGCTTTGGGGCTGAGGGGTTGATGAGTTGTGTCCCCCCTCTCCGACCATCTCCATGACCGTGAAGCTCTGGGCTGGAGCCACGATGTTCCTCCTGGGGGAAATGCCCTCTGGCTTTGGGATCGCAGCTCCATGCCCGTCCTCATCTGCCTTGCTGCTCCCGCAGGGTTGTTTTGACCAGATTTTGGAAGACATCAAGACGAATGCAGACGTGGCGGGCGGTGTGGCTGCCGGCATCGCCGCCTTGGAGGTGAGTGCCCCGAGCAGCGGGGTTGGGGTCTTCTGGAGGTGTCGAGGGGCTGGTGCAGCCCCCATGGGCCACCACCTGCCGTGGGGTGGCTATGAGCCTTCCTCCCCGGGCACACCCTCCTCTTCCTCCCTGCGTGTGCCAGGCGGGGGCCATCACTGGGCTGCCTCTGTGCCAGGGGAGGACACCCGTGGGTCTGACTCTCTTCTTGCCTCTCCAGATCGCATCCATGGCCGTCTCCATGTACCTGTACTGCCGCCTGGACCAGAAGTGACCCCCGGCAGCAGCGGGAAGCTGTGCCCCCCCCCTCCGTGTGCCGGGGTGCTCCTGACGGCCGCACCACTCTCTGGGCCCGATGCCGGCCGGTGCACTGTGACCTTAGAGCTCTTTTGATCTACTGAGCTGGGATCTGTAGAATTTATATGTATATTTTTGTACTGATACGGCGTAATGCATCTGTACATAGAGATATTTTTTATTTTTTTTTTGAGGCAGGGAAGGGGAGGGGGAAGCCACCCGGTCTGTTTTGCTGATGCCAGCAGGAGATAGGGCCCAGGCAAAGATCAGGGCTGTTGAGCAGGCAGCGGCCCTGCCCTGACCAACCCTTGTGGTTCCTCCCCCGTCCTGCCACCTCCCCGTCCCTGGCCTTACTTTGCTGGCCGGGGACTGGGCTGGGTCCCCAACCAGCACGGTGGTGGCTGCACCCCCAAAATGGGGTCCCTGCGCTGGTCCCATGGGGTCGCTGCCCCTGGCATGGAGCTCAGCCCTGTAGGTCCCCACTGTGATTTCAGTGTGAGAACCCTCTCCCTAATGTAAAGAAAAATACAATTATTATTATTTTTTGTCTTGGATGTAAGCTGTTTTCTGCTGTCTTCAATAAAGCCGTGTACCCGCAGCCCCTGCTGTGCACGGGGGGCTGCCCATACCTCGCTTCCCTCCGTGGCTCCTCTGCACCTTGCCCTGCCCTTTACTGGAGCCTTTTCCTGCTCTGACCAGCACCTTGCTGGGGAAGCAGGATGGGAGCTGCTGGGATTTTACCCGTCTCTGTGTCCCAGCCCCATTCCCGTCAGAGCCCATGGGGGAGGAGGGCTCTGGTGACCCCAAAAGAGGGGCAGCTCTGCCTCTTCCAAACCAGGGCCCTGCCTGGGGCTGCTGCAAGGAAAGCACAGCCCCAGAGCTGTGTTTTTATTCCATTTTCCACCTTCATCCCGTGGGACTTTGACCCCGTCCCCAGGCTGTGTGTGCCATCAACAAGCCCTGCCGTGGGAGCAGGCACGTGGCAGCGGGGCAGGCACGAGACCTGCTCCCCACCCCAGGTGACTCAGCTGGGGAAAGGCTGCCAGGAACATGCTGCTGCCAGGTGGGTGCTGGTCCCAGCCTCGCCGCAAACCAGTGACCCCGGGGGTGACGTCAGGGGGTTTTTATTCCCTGTTTTTCCTTCCCAAAGGTGTGGGAGCCGCCCAGCCCTTGGCGCTGCCCCAGCCCTTCGAGAGGTGCCGGCATCGCCCATCGGCACGGGTTCCTGCGGGCGACGCTGGTGGTGTTGGTGGCTCTGGGTGGTGTGGTCATGCTGCTTGCAGACACTTGAGCTTTGCAGACGTCACTCCACAAACAGAAGAGCCCCCGTTTCCCTTTGCTTTGTCCCCTCTTTCAGCCATACCCATTTAAATCAGCTTTGTCCATCCCGTGCAGGCACCCACAGGGGTGCTCGGGGTGCCTGTTCCTCAAGGCAGCTTGGGGACCCCATCCCCAGCTGGAGGTCTGGGCCCCTTAATTTGGGGTTTTCTGGCAGGAATGAGGCCAGGCCAGCCAAAAGGGCTGGGGGATGCCAAAACCCTGGGCACCTCTTGGTGCCTTTCCCTGCTGCATGGAGGGAAACTGAGGCACGGAGCAAAGCCTGGGGTTGCAAGCCCTGGCACTGCCCTTGCAGGGATGGAGGTGCAGGTCCCACCAAAGGTGTGTCCTGCCATAAATCCTGCCCCAAGTTCCTGGAAAATGTGGGGCAGGGAGACGTGTGGGATTTCTGCCAGCGTCCCTTGTCCTGCTGCCTGCTGGCACCACCAGAAGTCCCCGCAGCACTAAATTTGCCTGCTCCCATAAATACTCGGCAGCTCCACCAGCAGCACCCAGCTGTGACATCAGTGACCGAGGCCAAAATCCCCACGCACACGTAACAGGGGGCAGAAACTTCCTTATTGCCCTGCTTCGGTGTCCTTGGGCTCGAGGTCCTGCGACTGGTGGGGTAAACAAGTGTGCCTGGGCTGCTCCCTGCTTGGGAAGGGGGCTGGAGCTCACCGGGGCTGGGGTTGGGTTATTTTCACCCCCAGGGCACCCCGAGGTGCTTAAAATCCTGGGAGGTTCCCCACCAGCACCACGTGCCCCGGGATGGAGCTGCCGAGTCGAAACCCAGCCCGGCCGCAGGGAAACGAGCTCTCCTCGCCCTCTTTTTAATCGCGTTCTGTGGGGGACAGTGACCGTCACCAGAAGGCTGAATTGCTGCTGTTACAGTTCCTGCTGATAAAGGGTGTGAACAGCAAACAAAGCGAAGCCATCCAGCATCACCTGCACCAGGAGTGCCTGCCACAAGGAAGTTCCCTCCCGCTGCGCCGCAACAGCTTGGCCAGGAGAGGAAAGGAGAGGGGAGGAGAGGAGAGGACGGCCTCGAAGGGCACCGGATCCCTGGGGGAGAAGCAGGGCAGCTCACACTTTCACCTGCCAGCCTTCCTCCCCGTCCCCTTCCTCCTCCTCCTCCCCAGCCCCGAGACTCCCACCCGGGGCCACCGAAGCTGGGGCTGGGGCGGGTGCTCTCAGGCAGCTCCGTGCCCTGATTTATTGTGGTGGGGCTATTGGAGGCGGTGGAGGTGGAAGGGATAATTGAAACGTAGCACGCTGGGGCTGATAGCAGACCCGGCGAGTTAATCGTTAACGAGGCGCTGGGCTGGATACGGCGTAATGAGCATCACGGCCACGATCCGGGGCGCCCAGAGAGGGATTGAATTGCTGCCGGGCTTCGCCGTGCGTGGGGACGGGAAGTGGCAGCCCCACTTGGGGACTCCTGCCTGGGGACAGAGCCCTGCCACAGGGAGCGAAAAAAAGCCAAAAAAAAGGGAGCAGGTTGGGTCAGGCACCTCCGTTTCGGGGCTTTTTATGTAGCAGAGGGTGCCAAGAAGCGGGGAGCTGGGATGCAGGTGGTCAGGGATGGGGACGGGGACGGGGCCAGCGTGCCCCAGGTGCTGGCGTCCCTCCAGCACGGAGATGCCTCCATCCGGGAGGACCAGGACGGGCGTCCCCAAGGACATCAGGAGGACATTTCCCCCATTTCACGGGGCACAGAGGGCCACGGGCAGGGGCAGCCGGGACGGTGATACCCAGCGGGGTGATTGCACCCTGCCCTGGCACCCGCGGGCACCGCGATCCCTGCTGAACGAAGCAAATGCAAAAAGGAAAATATGCAAAAATTACCCCTTCCCTCCCCCCCCCCCCCCAGCAAGTTCTTGAAAGGTCGGGTTTCGTGCCAAGGCTATTTTGCTTTTGTTTAATTATCAGCCAGCTCCCGGGACGCGGAGCAGCAGGGACAGGTTCTCCTTTGTCAGGCTGCACAAAGGCAGCGGGGCTGGGCTGCAGGGGGGGGGCGGCCGAGACCTGGGAACCGGTGATTTGGGGCCGCGGGGGGCCGAGCCGTGGGAGCCCACACGTCCCTGCCTCGCCCCTATAAATGCAGCCTCCTGCACGCCCGGAGGAACCCCCGCAGCTCTGTGGGGTTCGCTGGGTCAGTGACAGAGCTCCTGAGGGGGGCAGGAGCCCGGTAGCCAGCCCTGAGCCCCCCAAACGCTGTGGGTTTTGCTGGCCCCACAGACAGGCGGTGGCATTGTCCCGGAGGAGGTTGTGGCCTCCACCAGAACTGGATGCAAACTGGGGAGGCGATGCCCCTCTCCGCCACCCCGCCAAATAAAGCCCTAAGGACACGGGGCTGGGGGAAATCCTCTGCCCAGGGGGGTGCCCGTTCCCCAAAAGCTGCCCCAGGAGGGGTGGGAGGCGATGGGGACGAGGCCCGGCCTCGCCACGGGTGGAACAGGAGGCAGCTGGTGCACGGCGCTGGTCTGTACTGGTCTGTGCTGGTGCCTGCTGCCCGCCCGGCCCCGTCCTGCTTGGGTCCTGCATCTGCAGCCACCTCCTCGCCCCGCTGCTCCCCAAAACGGGGCAAACACCAACCCTTATGGGCTCCCTGCCCCATGGGGATGGGGGCTGGGAGGCTCTGGAGGCTCCTGCAGCAGCTCCTGGCACGGGGCTGGCCCACAGGCTGGGATTTCTCCCGGCCCTGCTTGGTTTGGCTTCGCCTGCCTGCACCCAGCCCGCGGGGAGGAGCGGAGGGGAACACAAGCACCACCAGGAGCTGTTTTTCCTGGTGGGTGTCTCCTGTCCTCTCCCTGTCCCTCCCCCTGTCCTCCCCAGTGCCTTCCCTGCGCTGTGACCTTGGGCAGGGGGTGGGTGAAAACCAACCAACCAACCCCCTTTACCCCAGGATCCCCTTTTTTATCCCAAGATCCCCTTTCCCCAGGAGGAAAAAAGCCCAAATCCAGTGAAGTGAGCCAGAAGCCTTGCCCCAAAATCCTGGCTGCCCACCGCCCTCCACCCACAGCGAGGGGCACAGGGCTGGGAGGGCAGCAGGGGAAGGTGCCGGGGTGAGCACGGGGGGCTCATCACGCCCAGCACCAGGCCGTGGTCGGAGTTTGTGCCGGTTATGGAGCTGCAGATGGTGCTGATAAAGCTTGAGGAGGAAACAGGGAACCCTGGCAGCTGCCAGGGCTCGGAGGACCTCTGCTGGCACCGGCACCGCAGGGCAGGCTGCTGGAGGCTGACCCAGAAGACAACCAGCCATAGAGCCACCAACCCTCCTTGGCCAGGCTGTTCCTTAAGAAACACACCCAAAGCAGGAGATTTGGGCCAAAAGGCCCCAGGTTCAGGCTTCCAGCAGTGGCAGAGAGCTGCAGGACTTCCCTCGTGCCTCCATCAGTCGCTGTGACCCCAAGGACAGCTCCGCACCTTGCACCCAGGCGGCCCCACAAGGCGCACGCAGCCCCCCGACCAAACACCCAAGGCCCAGCAGCTGTGCAATGTTTATTCTTGAAAAAATAATTCGATTCAGAAAGCCCTGGGGATGCCCTCGGCCCCAGCCCGACCGCAGCTGCCAAAGGGGAGCCTCGCAGGAGGAAGGGGAGCACCCGGCACACGCAGAGGGAAGGGATGAGGAGCTCGAAGCGCCCCAAGCCCTGCAGGACAGGGAGCAGCACAGAGCTGACCTGGAGCCATTCCCTGCCCCTGGGACCAGCATCTCCCAGCCTCAGGCCGAGTCCTGCCAGCCAAAAAGGGAAGGGGGCGTTGGGGTGAAGGGAAAAGGGGCCTTGGGAAGCGAGGTGCTGAGGGGAGGGCAGCAGAGAGGAGCGACAGCGAGGTTTCTCCAAAGCAGCGCCGGGGAGCAAGTGGCTTTCCCACTGAGGAAGCTGAGGCCCTTCCCCAGAGCGGGTAATGGACCTGCTTCTATTAAACACAATCAATAAAATAATAAAAAAAAGCCCAGCCACATCCACCACCCTGGGAAGGGCGGTGCTGGGGGTGGCAGAGCGAGGAAGGGGTCAGCCCGAGCCCCGGGGCCGGTACCGTGAAGTCTCAAGGGTGCCACCCTGCACCCTGGGGACACGTGTGCCACCTCCTGCCTCTGTCAGCGCACACACAGCTGTGCTGTGCCCACACAGGGACCATTTGGGGCAGAGATTTGTTGGGTTCAACATTATTTTCCTACGCTGGGCAAGGAAGGAGGAGGTGAACAGAGAGGATGGCGCCAGGGGAACAAGGCAGAAGCCTTCCTGGCAGGCTGGGGGCTGCTGGCTCTCCACGCTACGTTCCTGCTCCCTTCCCCCAAGCAATAAATAAATAAGTTACTGTAGTGTAGGCCCCAGCAGGCGCTGGGGTTGTGCTCCCGGGGGGCCCTGGCACTCGGTTCACAGTGAGAAAAGGAAGGGGACGAGCCCCTGGCCCACGGGGAGCTGCACCCCAGGGCCCAGCCCTCACACCCCATCCCTGTGAGCGTAGGGAAGGGGCTGAGCAGCAAACCCAGCTGCTGGCACAGCAGGTGAGCCAGAGCAGCCCTGCACAAGGGGCAGAAAAATGATCTCCTGCCTCGTGGATGAAGCAGGGAGGTGCACGGAGCAGGGGACTAGGGCTGGCCCTAGTGAGGGGAGGGGTGTTAGTACCATGGGGCTGGGGAGGGGGCCTGGGGTCCATCCTAAGGCACAGGAAGGGGGACGGGGACCCCCTCCCTCTCCCTCTAGCAGAGGGCGTACCACAGCCAGGAGAACCAGGCTGCCCCTCCTGGATCCGCTCGCAGCATCCCTGCTGGCATCGTACCACAGTAAGGGGGGGTTCAGGGGCACATCTCCTCCCCGTCCTCAGCGAGAGCTGGGGTACCTGACAGGGAGGAGAGGCCGGGTGCAGGACCACGGGCAAGGACCACGCCACGCCGCAGCATTTCCTCTCTCCAGGAGCAGCTGCTGGAGAGCCCAGCTCCATCCTGCCTCTGCAGCCAGGGGAGTTTCCCCCCCTCACTGCTCCCATCGCGCTCTGCAAGGCACTTTCACCCCCAATCCCCACGGAGGAGGTGGGTGAGGGTGGGCTGAGCTGCGGCGCAGAGCGGGGTCCTCCTCCCTCCGCAGCCCTCTGGGGCTCCCAAAACTGCAGGGGAGGACAGGGGCACCCGCCTGTCCTCGTGCTGGGGACAGGGTGCCCCCTGCGTGCCCACAAGTCCAGCTCCTCCTCAGCATTCCCTTCTGCCTCCATAATTCGCCGTGGCCCAAGCAGGGAGACGTCCGACCCAGTCTTCAAGGTGCAGGAGAAAGCAGCTGGAAGATCCCTTCTTCACCACCGTGCTCGCTGCGGGGGCAAGAGTTAATAAATAATGCCCAGTGGGCTGCCTTCCTGGGAGCAAAAATGGGAGCAGAGGTGTTCCTAAAGGGCTCTCGCAGCCCCCACTGAGCACTGCCTTCCTCCAGACCTTGCCCAGCCAGGGGGCAACGGGAGCAGCATTAGTAAAGAGTCTGTGTTAAAAAAAATGTTCCTGGGACGATGGGGGTGGCATGTCTACAGGGAAGCACCCTGCCCCTGCGTGAGGGAGAGGGAGATCGTGACAGGGGGCTGGAGGCAGCCCCAGATCTCGTTTTGAGGCCTGAAAGGGGATTTCACGTCCAGCCACCGGCCTCCAAGAGCTGCTGCCAACTCAGTCTCTGCACCGGGGGGGTCTCTGTCCTCTCCTGGCCCCCCCCTCACTTCCCAGCTGCCAGCCTCACGTCTGCTCTGCTGCAGCTACTGCTGGCACTGCCGCCGCCCCCTCCTCCTTGGCAGGGGGCTCCATGTAGATGGGCACCACTGAGGAGGGCTTCTTGGACCTGCGGGTGAGAAGGATGGGTGAGAGCTGGCACCAGCAGCGCCAGGAGCTCCCAAAAAGCGAGCTGAGACAGAAACAGGTGGCAGGGGACGGTGCCAGGGGGTGTTAACAGGTTGCTGTGTCCCCAATACTCACGAGTAGGGGGAGGCAGGGACCCCCACGACCAGGAAGTGGTTTTTCTTGCGGAAGAGCCGCCACAGCCCCTTGTGGTTCCCGCGGACGTCCAGGTCCCAGATGTGGAGGCACTAGGGGGTGGGGAGGGAGGGAAGAAGCAGCATCAGGGCCTGGGGACAGATGCAACGCTCCGGTGTCCGCCAGCGAGGGAAGAGCCACCACCCCACCCTCACCAGGACGCAGCAGGGAGGGAAGGGCAGCTGGGTCAGGGCAGCACACCTCCACCTCAAGAAAAACAGCCAGGTGTTTTCTAGCAATGCCAAGATCAGTGCACGGGGAGGATGCCCTGTGCCAGGGCCTCACCTTGGCGAGCTGAGTCCAGGTGGTGAAGTCTGCTTCCTGCTCCATCTTGATGAACATGACGTAGACCTTGCCCTCCGTGTCGGGCACAAAGGAGTCCTCGCAGGGGTTCTTGCTGTGGTCCAAGACTTCAGCCTCACTGAGAAAACAGAATGGGGAGTGAGAAGGCAACCTGCTTCCTCCCTGTTCCGCTGCAGGGTGCTTCACACACGCAAGCAGTGGCTGGGGCCATCTCCACCCCTTTTTTCTGTCCTAGCTGGTCCACCCAGTGTGTCCTCTGTGGATTCCCACCCTCCCTGCAGGCACTTACCCCAGGAGCCGATGAATTTCAGTCTCATAGGCATCTTTTCTCAAGCTGTTGAAGACAGAGCACAGAGACCAAGGCAAAGTCAGAGGGTTTGATAAGCAAGGACCATCCCCAAGTGATCCAAATTAAAGACTATCCCATTGTAACACTAAAAGGCAAGTTGGAGACAATGGATGGAGAACAGGGACTGCCACACATCCTAGCAGGACGTGGCAGCAAAAACGTGACCTTTCAGTGTTTGTCAGGCCAGCTTTGAACTGCCTCCAAATCACAGAATTTTCTAGGTTGGAAGAGACCTCAAGGTCATCGAGTCCAACCTCCAACCTAACGCTAACAGCCCTCCACTAAACCATATCCCTAAGCTCTACATCTAAACGTCTTTTGAAGACTTCCAGGGATGGTGACTCCACCACTTCCCTGGGCAGCCTGTTCCAATGTCTAACAACCCTTTCAGTGAAGAAATTCTTCCTAACATCTAACCTAAAACTCCCCTGGCTCAACTTAAGCCCATTCCCCCTCGTCCTGTCACCAGGCACGTGGGAGAACAGGCCAACCCCCACCTCGCTACAGCCTCCCTTGAGGTACCCATAGAGAGCGATAAGGTCACCCCTGAGCCTCCTCTTCTCCAGGCTGAACAAGCCCAGCTCCCTCAGCCGCTCCTCGTAGGACTTGTTCTCCAGGCCCCTCACCAGCTTCGTCGCCCTTCTCTGCACCCGCTCAAGCACCTCGATGTCCTTCTTGTAGCGAGGGGCCCAAAACTGAACACAGTACTCGAGGTGCGGCCTCACCAGAGCTGAGTACAGGGCGACGATCACCTCCCTCGCCCTGCTGGTCACGCTGTTCCTGATACAAGCCAGGATGCCGTTGGCCTTCTTGGCCACCTGAGCACACTGCTGGCTCATATTCAGCTGACTATCCACCATCACTCCCAGGTCCTTCTCTGCCTGGCAGCTCTCCAACCATTCCTCTCCCAGTCTGTAGCTCTGCTTGGGGTTATTGCGCCCCAGGTGCAGGACCCGGCACTTGGCTTTGTTGAACTTCATGCAGTTGACCTCAGCCCATCGGTGCAGCCTATCCAGATCCTCCTGCAGAGCTTTCCTACCCTCAAGCAGATCGACACACGCACCTAACTTGGTGTCATCTGCGAACTTACTGAGGGTGCACTCGATGCCCTCGTCCAGATCATCAATGAAGATATTAAAGAGGACCGGCCCCAGCACCGAGCCCTGGGGGACGCCACTAGTGACTGGCCTCCAACTGGACTTGGCTCCATTCACCACGACTCTTTGGGCCCGGCTATCCAGCCAGTTTCTAACCCAGCGAAGCGTGCGCCAGTCCAAGCCAAGAGCAGCCAGTTTCTTGAGGAGAATGCTGTGGGAGACGGTGTCAAAAGCCTTGCTGAAGTCAAGGTAGACCACATCCACAGCCTTTCCCTCATCCACCCAGCGCGTCACACTGTCATAGAAGGAGATCAGGTTCGTCAGGCATGACCTGCCTTTCATAAAGCCATGCTGACTGGGCCTGATCGCCTGCTTCCCCTGCAATTGCTGCATGATGACTCTCAGGAGGATCTGCTCCATGAGCTTTCCTGGCACTGAGGTCAAACTGACAGGCCTGTAGTTTCCCGGGTCTGCCCTCCGGCCCTTCTTGTAGATGGGCGTCACGTTTGCTAGCCGCCAGTCGATTGGAACCTCCCCTGATAGCCAGGACTGTTGATAAAAGCATCCATGTTTTTGAGAGAAAATAAACAGAGAACAAAGCCAAAACCCACACAGGGCTGATTGCTTGCACCTTGATAGGTCTAAGCTTCAAGCCAAGCTTGGAAGATCAGGCACCTGATCAGTGAAGACAAGTATTAGGGACAGGTGGCTGTCCCTCAGTGGGGCTGGGGTCTCAAAAACAAGAAGGAGGGGTGCTTTATACCCAGGCTGCTTCTGGGCTCCCTGGAACACGGCTTAGCTGAACGCAACCTCACAAAAAACACTGCAAGGATTCATCCAGAGGCACCAATGTGCTGTGACTGGAGGTGACCGATGGTTGTTGTGCCACAAGGGAGATATCCTCAGCACATGCAACTGTTTCATCCAGACCTTTTTCTGACCGGTACTCACCTCTCCACATTTTTAAGCTGGACATTCGGAACCGTGTTGAACTTGTGCTTTTTGAAATAGGCTTCCTGGTAGAAAGAGGGAGAGGATGGGAAGAAAACAGGGTTCAGTCGGGAGTCAGCAGCACTCGGACGTCACCTCAAGCATGCCCACTACTACCTGGAGAGGTGACGGGGGTCAGCGCTCGGCACCAGGACAGGCCCTGGCAGAGGTCACTCACGTGGAAGTAGCCGTTCATGTTGAGCCCCACGATGCCGAAGTGGTAGGAGCGCGAGATGTCGGGGATGATGCACTCCCGGCCCTTCCGCTGCTCCGGCATCCGCATCCACATGTCCCAGTCCCAGAGCTGGAGAAGGGAAATTGCTGCTTACGCTCACGTCTGGGGACATCACTCAATAAAATGGCTGTACAGGAACCCTTCTGGCTGCCCTCACAAGCTCCAGACCCCACAGCCCAGCTTGCTGGGGCTGTTCCAGCCAGCTCTGTGGCTGGTTACGTGGTCCTCACGTTAGTGCCTATCCCAAATCCATCCTGCTTGGGCATCCTTCCCAGGGGAAGCTCAGGAAGAGCCAGGGTCCCTCCAAGAGCTGTACCCACAGGGATGAAGCGATGATCGTGGACTGCTAATATGCAAAAATGTGGGTGCAGAAGACAAAGCCCCTTAAGGATACTCACCTTCTCTGGCGTTGGCCACTTGGGCTCCAGCTCATCCTTGTACAGGCTCTTCCGGAGCACCCAGCCCAGGCCCGGCATGGTCTCCACACGGTACAGGAGCGAGGGGTCCTCAGCCGTGTGCTCGTAGCCCTGTGACGTTATGGGGAGCAGTCAGCACCCTGAATGCATCCCTACCCCTCCAAAAAAAGGCAAAAACTTGCCCCATGGAAACACCCAGCATGAGAAGATGGACACAGCCACTGGGAAGCACAGGATGGAAATTTGCAGGGGCACTTCTGAATGGTACAGGGCTGAGGACACACTTAGGTTGATGGTGTTGGGGGAAAGCTGCTTTATAGGGAGCACTCAGCCCCCAGACTTGGGAACAACAAAGGGCACAGCTGTCCCTGCCCCATCACTTCCCCCTGACCCACCTGGTCGTTCCACGCTGAGATGCAGTACAGGCTCTCGTCCTCCTCCAGTAGGTATATGGACTGGCTCAGAAAGCTGAGGAAAGAGTCGCCCAGCCCGTGGTCAGATCCTTCCCACGGACAAGCTGACGCAAATTCTCCACCAGGGAATGAGCCATCCCTAACTGCTGGGACTGTTTAACCCATCTCTTGGGCCAAAATGGCTGATGTCAGCATACGTGCATGTGCAAAACAGGTCAGTGGCTCAAAAATAAACAAAAACAAACAAAGAAAAAAGGACAAAATCCACAAAATTCCAGATGCTGAAGTGACCCTGCACCAAGTCCAAGGGACAGTGAATTCAATAACCAGTCTCTGTGCAGGCAGAGCTCAGCTGTTGGTTAGGGACTGCTTAGCCCCAGCCAGGTAGGCTACATCATGGCAGGGACCTGGCCTCTCCTGAGGCAGCCAGAGAGCTGCAATGAAACGCCCCTGAACAGAATCTCAGTGACCCACAGCTTTACCTGAAGAAGTCAACAGAAATGTCAAGGTCTTCCTCCAGAACCACGGCAAATTTGGCATCCTGTAGGGCAAGGTGAGATGTCAGAAGGATGGAAAGGACCAGAAAAGAACAGAGACACCAAGCAGCACCCCCTGGTTGTGCTGCTCCCTGCCCCACAGGACCAATTCCAGCTCCTGTGGCAGAGGCTATCGCAGACGCCACTCTCCCAGGGCAGCTCTGTGCTGCCTCACTCCCCAGGGCAAGCAGATAGACAGAGGGCAGAGGTCCCACTCACCGGGAACAGGTTGAAGGTTGCAGTCAGGCTGGCTTTGTAGTGCTGCAAGAACAGACACATCATTGCCTGTGTTAGAATCAGCGCCTGGGCCACAGGGAGGGGCAGCCTGGCACGGATGTGGGGCTAAGCCTGCCTCCCTCAAATACCATCCCAAGGAAAAGCTCCCCTGGGGGCTGGGAAGGGTCTCACCTGGGAAACTCTGGCATTTTTAATGCTGATGGGAGTGTGCTGGATTCCGGAGAGGCCAAACAGCTCCACAACATCCATCGGCTCCTGCAATGGGAACGCAGAGAGGCTTCACATGTGTGGGGTTAGCCACATTCTCCCCACCCTCTGCCACAGCGTCAGCTCCCTGGAACAACAGCAGCATGCCAGCCTCCTCTGTGTAGCTGTCCTCCTGGGGGCAAATGAGGCTCCAGCTGCTGCTGTGCTGAAGACCCCACTGCAAGGAACTCACCAAACCATCTTGGCCCATCAACCCCTAAATGTCACTAGCCCCTGCCACAAATTTCTGTTAGACTCACTACTCTAAACACCCAAACTTACACCCAAAGAATATCTAAAAGGTCTCAAGTTTCCAGTTCCCCATGGCCAGTGCAGATACAAAACAGGTATGTCCAGGAACGCCTCCTACCTGCTCAGTATCAAGACCACAACCAACTCCACTTCCTCCCACAGTTACCAAGGACTCTCTGTCAAAGCACATTCTCACTGGGGTCAGAACTAATCTGCACTTGGGCTGAATTACCTCTGCTCCTAGAAGGCCCCACCAAAACCTTCTCCATCTTCCTGGTATCCACCACGGCAGCACGAGCATCCAAGCTGCCCCCTCGCAGCAGAGGGATACTGCTCCAGTTGCCATGGCAATGGTTACTGCTATCTTTAACCACTCTGATGCACTGCAGTAACAGCCTGCACAAACACACCGGCTGCCCCAGCCCCATAGCTTGGGGAGAACTGCCCTGGGCAACTGGGAACACACCCCTGAGAACTGGGAGCACATCCTGCTGCCACAGAGCCAGGCTTGCAGTGGGACTCTCTAGTGTGTTCCATGCCTCCAGACTTTGCAAAGAAGCAGATGAGGAGCACCCTCATAGCAGAAGGAAGGGTGAAGGGGCTCATAGCCTGCTAAGGACTAGGGTAGCACCACATCCCCTCGTTTGGGGGACCAAAGACCTGTTTACAGGGCCCCCGGGAGTGTTCTCACCTCGTAGTACCCATCAATGAAGACCGTGATCATGCGAGGATTGACGCCCTGAGCCGACAGCAAGGAGCGCAGCATCCTGGGGAGAAACCGAGGGGCCTGAGCTCAGCACGGTCCCCGTGGGTCCAGGCCACTCCACGCAGGGGTATGGATTCCTTGGGGGTAGGGAAAAGGACACAGGACCCAAAGGCTCTCCCCTTTCCCATGGCCAAGGACCCTGGGATCTGTCCCAGAAGCTTTGCCCACGTTGTCTGAGCAGCAAGAGGGCTGAACCACGCCTGACCTCGTGGCAAAGAGCAGCCAATTTGTGCCCCCGGAGCGGTTACCTGTACAGGTAGTTGGGGCGGTTCCCTGCAATAACAGCTACAGGCACGTCGAAGACTTTGTTGTCTTTGAGCTGGAAGAGAAAAACGTGTGTGAGTGTGCGTGGAGACTTCTGTTCAAATCTGTCAGCGCTGTATTAAGGACAGCCCCTTCCCCATCACCCCAGTGTCTTCTTCCTACACTGCCAGGGGCTAAGGGCTTGCCCAAGGGCAGTCATCACCACTCAGCTGCTGTGCAGGAACACGGCTCTACTTCTGAGCTGCCTGTGGTCCTGCCTGGCCCTCCCTCCTGGAGCCTTCCTGCTGCTCTGCCCCGTACTCACAGGATCAGGGTTGAACTCGATGGGTGTGGGGTCTTTGCAGCTGCAGACGCTGCCGTAACCTTCCACTTTGCTGCAGAACCTCCTCCGGCGGCGGTTCAGCTCCGTGTCAGGCCAGTGGCACTCAGCATCTGGAGGCAGCAGGGAGAAAAAAGGATTCCTCACCCTGCGTACTCCAGGCTGCCACTCGGATGGCTCGCCCTGGGCTCAGCTATCACCAAACCAGTGCTTGTTGCTGTGAACAAGCATCACACTCCCACTGCATGGCCTCTCTGGGGCAGCAACAGGCCTTGTTTGAGGCCAACAGTCAGAAAAGACCGGATCAGGCCTCGTTTGGAGAGGTGACAAGTGGCCACAACGTGCACCCAGTCCCTCACCCTAACCTTTCTCTACGATCACACCTGGAATAGCCACAGAAGCAGGCAGAAGGGAAGCTGGTGCCATTATAAGTTATCACCCCATCTCAAACAGCCCTAAAGCCATTCTGGGATGCTGCTAACACACCCACGGCTCTGACTCGAAAGCACCAAGAACCGTGGGCAGACGTTCTCCAGAGACACCCAGCACCGCAGAGCGGATTTTGTTTCCCTACCTTCCACAGATGTCAGGTGGACTTCTGTCTTCAGCAGCACAGGGTCGCCCCACGTCGAGAGGGCAGGAGACTTGGCGTGCTTCTCCCCGTACACTTCCCCTGGAGCAGGGACACAGCGTCAGGACAGGCTTGAAGAGTCAGTCCCCATCGTGTCAAGGCATGAGCGGAGCTGCAGCTCAGGGTGGTGACTTAGCACCCTGCCCTTGGCTGTTGGGGAGCTGCTAAAGGGAAATGCTCTGCCTCTGTCCCCTCCCTCACCCCCAGAAACGGAGCTGCCCACTCTTCTGTGACTCGTTGTCTGCTCATAGAGCATTTTGGGGATGGGCTGGGTTTGTCTTCACCTATGAAGGAGCTACAAACACTCTCCTGGCTAAGTGCTAACCTCTCTTACCTCCCTTCTTCCCCACAAACGTCCACATGTCTCTCCAGCTCAGGAACGGTGCAACTTGGCTCCCCAGGCTCTTCAGGACATTCTTGGCTGTGTCCTTGAGGTGAAAGGAGCCTTCATCCTGGAAGGAAACACAGCCCTGCAGCTGAGGTCTGCCTACCAGAAGAGTCTCCCATCAATACCAACGAGACACAGGCCCCTTTCCTACCCTTGAAACATCTGAGCCAGAGAAATTCCAAAGCAGGTTCCCAAGATCTCCACACCACTAAACCTACCGGTTGTTTCACCACGACCTACGGGCAGGTCAGAGGAGTCGGACTCCTGTTTCCTCGAGACCACACCGTTCTCCAGCAGGGACGGCGTCTGCCAACACTTTACACACCTGAACCTGCCGCCTTGGAGCACGGTGCTGCTCACAGAGTGGCCCAGAGCCTGCACAGCCCACCCCCCCTCAACAGCCTGGAGCTGGCACAGAACACCACCCGGAAACGTCCCACTGCATCCTTGTATTTCATCCTCCACCTTGCTTACACCTGCAAGTTCTGATACACTTTTTTTGCCTTCCTGGGCACACAGCAGTAACCAGGGAGAGTGAGAGGACGAGGGAGGTGTCCAACCAGGGAGACACAGCACAGCTGGGAATGTGACATTTCGCTCTGGGAACGCCCAGTGACATTCAAGTGTCCAGCTTGAGGGCGTCCTGATTCGAGGTGACATTTTCTGTTGACACTAATGTCACCTACCTTAATGGTGAAGATCAGGATTCGGCCCCGGGCAACCATGTTGAGGAAGAGTACCATGGCTTCGTCTTCATGAGGAGAGTAGGTGTCAAACACCCTCTTGGCCATCACGTGACCCTGTTGGCATTCAAACACAGACATATCTTAAATTTTATATAATCAGGACAGGCAGGAATACGGAAACCTGCCCTGGAAGTCTCAGATCCAGAGCAACACAGTGAGTTCATTTTTTGATATGCCAAGGAGCAAGTCCCCAGGCAGGTTCTGCCTTCTCGTAGCACGTGAAGTGCTGAGGGGCAGCTTCAGTTAACCCCTTGACTCCTTCCTGCTCCCCAGTGACATCCCTCTCGGGGTTCACCTTTCTCCCAGTCTAAACTGCCCAGGAAACCAGTCAAAGCCTTTCTGAGCTCGGCAAGCACCAGAGAAACACCGTGTTGTACTCTGGCATCTGGAGGCAAACTAGTATTCAGTCTTCTCTCCTGGCTGCCCGTCTCCTCACACTCCCAACAGTTAAACAGGGAGGGCAAACCCAGCTCAGCGAGAAAGCCCCACGCAGCCACGCAGCGATGCTTTACCGTAGCCTGGTTCAAGACGATGACGTGGATCCCTCTGCCCTGCTCACGAGCCTCATCTTCCAGGACCTGCAGGTGGAGAAGAGATGAGAACCAGAAGCCAGCTCCCAGCACCCCTTATTCCCTGCCCATTGGGCACAGCAGGGCCCCCAAACCAAGGCAGGTTTCTCTCTGTGCCTTCTGGTCAGCCACAGGAGTGCTCTCACTGACTGGGGCCACACTGTCACCCGTTCAGCCCCATCCTCCCGCTCACCGTCGTTCCATCCACAGCCACGTAGACCTTTGACCTGCTGGAGTACACCTCGACATCCAACACCTTCTTGTTGCTCACAGGGTGCCTAGGGACCTCCACGTTCAGCAGCTCATCATCTACAGGGGAAGAAAGCCCAGTCTCAACCAGCCCAAGCACCTCTGGCTTGGCCCGAGCCCAGCCAAACCCCCCAGGCACCCCAGCTCCCCAAGCCATGGGTCAGAACCTAAGGGGAAAGCAAGTGAAGGAAATCCAACAGAGCAACAGGTCTGCCCCCTTGCAGACCTCTGCAGCCAGAAGAGTTGAAGCCCTGAGCAGTCAGACCAGGAATGTCAACATCCTTTCCTATTTTTTGTTAAACCCACAGGCGCAGACCTGTCTTTCATGCTGTAGCTGGTCATGTTTCCCCAGACCTAAGGAATTACTTCCTGCCCCTCACCGTAATCCTGTGCAGACTCCTCTTCCTCCTCATAAGCAGCTCGCCGGGTGTCCAAGATCAGTTTGATGTTCACGATCACAGTTACAAGCAGGAAGAGGACAGCTCCTGTCTGCAATGCAGGATGCTTTGTGTTAGCAACTTGCAGCAACCAAAAAATCAGGCCACCTCCCTGGCAGACCTGCAGGGCACCCCAAAGAGATCTCCCAAGGGATCTTCAGTACCATTGCCCCCTTCCTTCTTTTTCAGACACAGAGTAAAGCAGAAACTGTTCCACACCCAGAGGACCTTTTTTAAGACAGGAAGACTTGGACCACGAACATCCAGTGGTGGGAAATGATCAGCCTGCAAGGTTGATCTGCCACAGAGCTGCCAGCAGCGCCTGCCAATGAGGCCAAAACATTGGGCCTCATCCCAGAGACCCTGAACAGTCTCCTTCCTCAGGGAGCCCTCATGAGCCTTTATCCCCCCAGGAAAACACAAAACCTTCCCCTTCTCCTTCCCTCAGTCACTGACTGCTAAATTTCACCACGCTCCACTCACTGTGGGAATAGCTCCACTTGTGCAGCCCCATGGGCAAACCCTCCCTGTCCTTATACCCCCAGATGTCCCCCAGGATGGCAGCTCAACTACAGATTAGCAGTTCTGTGGTACAGGTGAGCAGGCTCGTGGCTGTCATAGACAGCAGCTGCCTCTAGGGCACAAGATCCTGTTACTCAGTCCTGTTTTCTGTCTGCCTGTTGCACCTTATACCAAGACTTGGTTTGCAAATCACCTGGCAGGAATGGTTTCCCACTGTGGGCAGAGCCCTACTGCACTCAGTACACATACAGAACCAGGAGGGAAGGAATCAGCTGAGCGTGATTTTTTGCTAAGTCTCCCAAGGAAGCCTGAACAGCTTTATCTTCTGCCTTATCCACTTAATGATCCATTCGCAGCTGGAAGGTGCTGTTAGATGTAGCAGACCCCTTCATGCAGGAGCAAAAAGCCACTGGGGTGGATTTTCTAGGAGCAGCTTTGGCTTCCCCAGCATGTCAGGTCATCCAGGCCTCCTGTCAGACCCCCCTCCACCCGTGCAGCTGCCCCACGAGCCTCCAAACCCCCCAGATTCACCTCCCTAACCCACCCCGGGCGGCTCACCTGGCACAGCTTCCTCAGCGCCCGCTGGTTCATGAGCTTGTACTTCCAGGCCAAGTACCAGCTCCGCTTCTTGTGGGGCTTGGCGGCGGCATTGGCCTTCCACTCCTCCATCGTCACGGGGGCGGAGGGAGGGCCGAAGGTCAGGAGGAGGCGCTGGGCTCCTCACGCGGGTCCATGGGGGCTCCCTGCGGGGACGGGGTGGGCACAGGCTGAGGCCCAAGCCCCCTCCCCTGCACAGAGCCTGGAAGCCCCCCTCACCCCCTCCTCACCCCAATAAACCACCTGTACGGGGAGCAAGGAGAACCCCCCGCCCCCAGGGCCTCCTGAGGGCCCCCCCCAGTGCTGCGGGTAGGCCCCAACCCCCCCGCGCTGCGCCGACCAGGCCCGAGGCCTAGGCCGGGGAGGCCCGGAGGAGGCCTCAAGAGGCGTGCGGCGGGGCCAGGCCTCCCGGTGCCGGTTGTGGGGTGCGTGAGGACACCTCAAAGCCCCTTCTGGGCACGGGGCCGCGTCCCGGAGCTACTCACGGCGAGCCGGGGGCCGGGGCCGGGCCCGCTCCGCTCCGCGCCCCGCTGGGCGCCGCCGCCGCCCCCTCAGCACCGGCGGGGCCGCGCCGCTTCCGGCGCCGCAGAGCGCCGCGAGACGGGGGGGCGTGGCCTCGCGTAGCCCCGCCCCCTTCACCGCTGCGGCGGGAGGGGGCGTGGTTTGTGGACGAGAGGGCGTGGCTTGTGGCAAAGTGGGCGTGGTTTGTGGGAGAGTAGGCGTGGTTTAGGGAAAAGAGGGTGTGGTTTAGGGAAATGAGGCGTGGTTTAGGGGAAAGTGGGCGTGGCTTAGGGGGAAACGGGCGTGGCTGAGGGGAAGGGGGCGTGTCCCCGGTGACAGCGCCGCCCGGGGCCGCCGCCCGGTGCCGCCCGGTGCCGCCCGCATGGAGGGCGTTGGGGAGGCGCTGCCCGCGGAGCTGCGGGAGCTGGCGGGGAAGCTGGGCCGCCGGCCGCCCGCCGGGCTGCTGCGGGGACTGCGGGCAGAGCCGCCCCTCCCGCTGCCGCTGCCGGTGCCGGTTCGCGGAGCCCGCCCGCCGCTCGCCGACCGCCTCCGGGCGCTCCGCTTGGAGCTGGTGAGTGCCGGGCACCCCGCTGGGGTGGGGAGCGGCGTTTCGGTAGGGAACGGGGGGTGAAGGGAGCCCCCCGGGAGCGGTGGGAGCGGCGGGGCGGTGCCGCCGGAGGGGCGGTGGGGAGGCCTCGGGGGTGGAACCGGGCGGCCCCGGTGCCCCCGGGCTGCGTGGCTGCACTGTGAGCCGGGGGGGAAGGTCCAGAGCCCGGTGCCCGGTTCGGGCCGCGTTTTATAACCCCCGGCTCTCAGCACCGAGCTGGGCGCTTTTCCTTCCCGTCCCCGCCCCGCGCAGCCCCGCCACCCGCACCCCCAAAACCGGGGGGCAGCCGGGATCTGGGGGTCCCCATCGCCCCCCCGCCCCGTCCCCATAGCCCCCGGTCCCCAAGCAGGACCCGAAATGTCCCCCCGTGGGCGCAGCGCCACGCGTGGCCCCCCCCCGCCGCAGCCGAGGCTCGCCCGGCGTGGGCGGCGAGGGGAGGAGGCAGCGAAATCCTACATTTTCCCCGACCCAAATGGGTTGTTTTGTCCTCAGGGGAACGATCCCGCCCGTGGGAGGGACGGGGAGAGGGTTTAGGGGCGAGGAGAGCATCCTGCCCCGCTGCTGGGCTGCCCTTTGGTGCCCTTGGGGACGGAGGTGGCGCTTGGCAGGGTGGAAATCCTAATTGCAGCCTCGTCCCCACAGCTTTTGGCTGATTTCCTCCCGTTGCCCCAAATCTGTCGGTCCTGGAGGGAGAAAACGCCAGCACCGTCGGTGCTGGGGAGGGACAAATGGGGCTGTGACCCTACTGGGTCGCTGCCCCCTTTTAGGAAGGGACATTTCAGGAGGATAGGATGGGATGGGATGGGATGGGATGGGATGGGATGGGATGGGGTGTCCTGTGTCCCCTAGTCCCGTGCCATGCACTGGGCATCACGGTCAACACTTGCAGGGACAGGGACCTATGGGGCAGCTGGCTTCTTGTAGGATCTTGTAGGATCTTGTAGGATCTTGTAGGATCTTGTAGGATCTTGTAGGATCTCGGTGTCCTTCCACGTTGCCCTCACCTGGATGCTTGCAGGGGTGCAGCAGCAGGGTTCAGGCTGGCCCGAAATCGCAGCAGACCAGCCAGGGACACCAAATCTGGGGAGCATCCCTCATCACCAACCCATCCCTTAGTTTGGGGTGGCTTCTGGCCTCAGAGCCCCGCTCCCCCCTCACCTCTCCACCCGCTGCAGCTGGATGTGGCGGAGAAAAACGCAATTTTGGGGGACATCAGGAGCTCCCGGGCTGCCTCGTCCAGCGCATCCCCCCCCGTGCCAAGGCCAGCTGCTTTGGGAGCGTGCGGAGAAGTCCGTCGGAGGCGGTTTGTGAAATAACTTGCCTAGAAAGGAAGTTTCTGCAGCTCGCAGCTGGCTCCTGCCCCAGTCTGGGCTGGCTGCAGCGCTCTCATCCCTTCAGAATTTATTTATTTAAAAAAAAAAAATCCAGCCCGATGGGTCTGGGGAGGGGCAGGGGGTCGGTGTCGGGTCCCTATAGGCGTTTGCCCTTTTCCTTTGCATCCTCCGAGGCGTCGCGTGCCGAAATCTCTGTCCGGAGCTTTCCCAGGCTCCTTCCCCCGGCGCCTTTGTCCCGGTGCCAGCCGTGGGAGCGGAGCTGGGGCTCCCCTGAGACCCGCGGGGCACGCTCGGGGCACCTTTTCCCTGGGCTGGGCTCACCAGCTCCCACACCTCCGGCTGGGATTTGCTTTTGGAGATGCTGTGCCCACAGCTCCCCTCGCACCGGCCGCCCCTACCTGGGTTTCTCTCCCTTTCTCCCCCCCCTTTTTGCCTTTTTATTCCCTTTCCTGGCAAAATATTTCCTCCCCGCGCAGGGGAAATCCAGTGGCTTTCGGCGGCGAGTATCGTAGGGCCAGGAATGTCTTGGCACGCCGGGCTTCCCGTTAGGAAACCAGATGTTGCTGCGGGAGCTCTGCGCAGAGCTTCCCCCGGCCCCGCAGGGTGGGATCGGCGATAGGGACCCCGTAACCCCGTGGTACCCCCACCACGGCTCCAGGCTGTGTGCAAAGAAGGGCCAGGATGGATGCTTTGGGTCTGATTTTTCTTGCATCTCAAAAAAAAAGGTGATGTTTGGCTGGGATTTTGGGGAGGGATTTGGGTTTTGGGCATCCAGGGGTTGCTCTGGGCTCAGATCTGGACCCTCCCCTGTGCCCACAGTTATTTCCTTGTCCTCATCCCCATGGGGCTGCCTGTGGATGGGGCTGGCTGCGTGGGTGCCACGAGTTATTAATCCTTGATAACGGGGTCCCCAAGTCTCAGACAGGACCCCAGGGCTGAAATTTGGGGCTGTAGATCTCCGGGGGCTGTGGATGGAGGAGGGCGAAGCGTGCCGTGCTCCCGCTGAGCCGTCCTCTCCATCTCTCCCCCCATTCCCACCCCAAACCCAGGCTTACCTGCGGGCGGTGGACGTGAAGATCCTGCAGCAGCTGGTGCTGGTGAACGAGGGCATCGAGGCGGTGAAGTGGCTGCTGGAGGAGCGCAGCGCGCTGCCCAGCCGCGGCAGCAGCCTGGCCAGCAGCCAGTACAGCCTGGCGGGCAGCCAGGCGGCCTCGCGGCGGGGCAGCTGGGACAGCCTGCAGGACCCCCTCCCCGACAAGCTGGACAGCATCTCGGTCGGCAGCTACCTGGACACGCTGGCTGACGACCTGGACGAGTACTCGCAACACGCCCCCGAGCCTCCCGTCAGAGCCCCGGCGAGAGCCGAGCAGGATTGGGGCAGGATGGACCCCGAAAAGGCTCTCGGGAAGATGGAAAAGGGCAAAGCGGAGCACGAGTGGGCCCCCGGAGACCTCGCCCCGGAGCAGCAGCGGTTTGCCAAGGAGCTCCAAGTGGCCAACGGGTACTTGGGCAAGCAGCCCGGCCCTTTGGAACCGGGCAAAGACCCCAAAATGCCAGCGGGGGCCGGGGAGAGGATGGGGAAGGCTCGGAAAGCCGAGGGTGACTCGGAGAACTGCAAGCTCAGCAGCAAACTGCATGCGGAGTACGACGCCCACTGGCGCTGGCTGCAGTCCCAGGACGACGTGACGTTCTTGTAGCCCCTCTGCTGCTCCTCACGCCCCCGGCCCCGCTCCCCTCATCACCTGCTCTGCTTCCTTCGGCCCCGCTCGGGAGCGTGGTGTGGCTGGGAGGGGGGTCGGGGTGGCTGGGGGGTGGCCCCTCGTCCCTCCGAGCCCCCCGCGTAGGGATGCAGCTCGGAGGGGCCGGGTGCGGGCTGCCCGCCCCGTGGGCAGTTTGTGGGGAGGGAGGATGAGGTGGGTCCCCCTAAAATTAATCCTTTGCTCTGGGGTGAGCTGAGCACCCCCGTTGGACGTGCTTATCTCCATCGCCCTCTCCAAGGCCAGCATCCCTCCGGTCTGACCTGCAGGATTTGGGGCCGCAGCACGTGGTCGATGCCAAAATCCCCTTCCCCGGAGGGGCAGGAGGTTTCAGTGCCCTGCAATGTGGTGGGGTGGGCACCGTGGCTGCTCCGTGGGGCTCTCTCGGTGCCCTGCAGAGGAGGGATTTCGGCACACATCTCCCTTCCCTGCGTGCCTGCAGAAGGGCAGAGCAAAGTGGGGGTTTCCTGATGTGTTTTGAGGCTCCTCCACCAGTGTGGATTTGCAGTGCCCCTGCCCCGGAGATGCCCTCTGTGCCCTTGGCTTCTTCCCGTGCCTTTCAGTGCCCGCCCGCTGTGCCCCCCAGCACCCCTGGCTTGCAGAGCATGGCTTATGCTGGAGCAGGATCTGCTCCCTCCAACAGATGATGTGGGGAAGGACCTCGGCATCCCACAGCTTCATGGGGTGGGGGAACGAGCCTGGAAGCTCCCGTCCCCAGCTGGGTGCTGCGACAGCCGCCTGCTTGCCTCGGCGCAGGTTTTCCCCTCCATCTGTGAGCTGAATCCTGGCAAAGACCTTGCTCCTGGCTTCCCCCCGCGTAGCCACCACGTCCCCCGAGGCTGGCGTCCCTGGCTTTCCCTCGAGCCCTGCATGCTGTGACCCCGCTGGGGGTCCCTAGGGGGGAACCTAAAGTCCTCTGGCATTGCTGAAACCGCTGTTGACAAAAATAGCTGGCTTAATAAATGGTTGCATTTCTCCAAGGCCGCACTGTTGGTGCTTTGGGGAGCTCACAGAGGTGTTGGGGGGGGCTCCTACCCCTGCTGGGAATGCCCTGGGGCCAGCCTGCCTGTCCCTGCTACCCACAGCCCCCGGAATAGGAGATCCCCCAAATCCAGACCTCGGAGATGGAGGGAGGGCTGATGAGAGCCATCACATCCCAGAAGCTCCCGAGGGATGTCTGCCTCGCTGCCAGGTGGGGCTTTGGGGGCTGCAGAGCACCTGTGGGTGGGGGCAGGCTCCGTCATGGGGCACTTTGGTGCTGGGACCCGGCAGGGAAACAAGCAGATAAAGCAGGAGCTGAGCCAGTGCCAGAAAAACGCCCACCTTGTGGTATAACACCACCAGCCAGCCAATTCTTTCTTTTTAGATAGACACAGAGATTAGGCTGCCTTAATGAGGCAGTAAAACGCTTTAATAACCAGCGAGGAGAGCTGTTAAAAAGTCCCCTGGGCTTTCCCCTCCCTGCGTGCCCCCCAAAAGGGCCTGGCCCCTAAGTGCTGTGGCCGTTTAATAACTTACACCAACCCTTGTGAGGAAATCACCTTTTCCCAGGGAGGGAAGAGCCTGGTGCCGGGTCCCAGGGTCTGAGGGGTGGCATCCAGCGTTTTCTGGGAGGAAAACGCTGCGATTTGGGGCTGCTGGAAAATGCACCCGAGCCGGCTCCGTGCCGCGTGCGAGCACCGGCTTGTCCTGCACCTCCCCGCCACCGCCCTGCCTCCGGCACAAGCTTGGGGATGGAGAGATAAGAAAGTCTAGGCATAATGGGTCCAAACGGGCTGGCAGAGCCCTGCTTTCTGCTGCCTTTGTGCTTTGTGGGGTGACCCAGGCACGCTGCTGTGCTCAGTGCAAGCGGGTGCGCCCGCCGTGCCGGCTGCGCTCCCTTATCCCCGTCCCTCCTCCCCGAACCCATCTGCCTCTGCTCGTGAGGCTGCGCTGCAAAACATTCAGCGTGGGACCTCGGCGGAGGCTCCTCGGCATCTCAAAAATCCCTTCTGGCCCCCGCAGCAAATGCTCTGCCCATGCCTCACAGCTCCCGGCCCTCCCCGCTGCTGTAACCCTTGGTGGGGAGCTGCGGCTGTGTTTCGGTGGCAGGGCTGGGCTCCTGGGGAGGCTGAAATGTTGGCACTGCTCTGAGCACAGCGGTGAACCCCTGGGGACACCAGTCCCATATCCAAACTCCCCGGTCCTGCCTCTCTCCATGCTCAGGACCCCTTTGCATTCCTGGGTTTGGCAGCATCTTGCAGCAGGGACCCCTTCCCAGCCTGTCCCCAGCGTGTGGATGTTCCCAGCTTGGGTCTGCATTTGGCCCTGGTACCCAAATTTCCTGTGGTCTCAGCTCTGCAGGCATCTGCTGGGATGAAGGGACGAGGACGGGCTGTGGGTTTGGGCTCCTGGCTCGGTTCTCTGCCTTGTGCCTCCCTGGGGAAGATGCTCCAGATGTGCCACCTTCTCCTCCCCTGTGACCTGTCACTTAGGAAATGTTCCCCCCATTCCCTTATGGGGCTGGGGACACCCTGCTCAATGCCCCCCCAAGGGTGACACCAAAGGCTGGGTGACCACGGGCACCCCCTGGCCTTTTGGGGTCACCTCCTCACCACCTCCTGCCCACCAACCCCGCTCAGGTCCCCGGTGGGAGGGGAGAGGAACAAAAATCTGCGTTGCTCCTCTGAGAAATTAATCTGCTTTTATCGTCTTAGCCCAGCCTGACCTAAAAGCACGCCTCTGTTGTTTTTTCCACGGGGCGTTTAAAGGGAAAATTACAGTAAACACGCTGCAAAGAGGCCGTGGGAGATAAGGACCGGGGGAAAATCAGCACGAGCAAGGGCTGCACGGCCTCTGGCAGGATTTCCCGTGCTGCCCCGCTCCTGGGGGCTGGATAGAAGGACATCTGCTGGATAGAAGGACACCCTCTGCGAGCACCAAAAGCAGGAACAGCAGCGGGTTAAAACATGCTGGGTGCGGGCTGGGGACCTCTGGAGATGTCCCCGTGCTGCACGGCCACCCCTCGTGGTGACAGCTGGCTGTGTCCCCTGGGTGGGGACATGGGTACCCCCCTCCCGAGCACCCTCTTCTGCCCCATTTCATGTTTTTCGTCCCCAGGGGCACAGCACAGGAGGCCCAGGTGCCAGCCCTGCCCTTGCAGCTCTGGTGTGGGGCACGCACTGGGGACCCCGGGGGCGCAGCACAGTTTCTGCTGCGTGCTTCGCAGGCCAGCCTTGTCCTTTTTCCTTCTCTGCCACATTTTTGGGGTCCTGAGCCCCGTCCTGCTGCTCCGCCAGGCTCGCATGGAGGGGTCCGGGCTTCAGGAGGCCTGGAAGGAGCTGGCGGCCACAGGAGGGAGCTTGGCTCCTTCCTTCACATCCCGCTCCGAGGACAGCGGGTGACAGAGGGACCTGGCCACAAGTGACCTGGGAGACCCCAATACCCAGCCCCATGATGCTGAACAGGCAGGGGAAGGAGGAAACCAGCCAGCCCAAACTAGACCCTGTCCCTCTGGGACCCTCCCATGTTCCCCAACCCACTTGCTGCCACCCCATTCCTGGGGCCCAATAGGGCCGGCACCTCCCCAGGACCCCAAATCCTTCCTGAGGGTCGGTGGATGCGTGGTGGGCCCGGCAGGGATATCCCCACCTCACAGGGAAGGGACACACACACACACACAGAATTAGGGGAGCAGAGACACCCCCAGCCCACACAGAACAGCCCCCATCTCCCCCCAGCACCCCCAGTAGTGGCACCACAGCCCTATCACTGCTTTTGTGGGGCCGGTGAGGTCCTGGATGAGGCCCTGGCCCTGCTACGGGGTGCCCCGGCTGCCTCAGGCCGGACCGTTTGCCTTTGACCAGGATCAGGCCCCCAGGCGTATTTATTCATTTATTTTGGCCTCCCCCCACCCCCCGCACCCCAAAGAGCTGGGTTGGCTGCAGGTGGGGCCCTGTCCGTCCATCCGTCCACCTCAGGGGACAGACAGCACGGCAGGGGGGACGAGGAGGCCGTGGGGGGCTGCGAGCGGGGATTTGGGTGGACACCCCCATTTCTCCTTGTCTGCTGCCTGTTCCTTTGCCCTTTTCACCACCCCGTCCCCATAACACAGGACAAGGGCGTGCCAAAGCGCCACCCGTCCCCTCCCTGCCGTGTCCCTCTTCCAGCTCCGTCCCCTCGGTGCGTTTCTCCAGCTGCCTTTTCACAACTCACAGGGAAGAAAAGGAGGGCACGGACCCACAGGCAGCCACTGGGGTGGGATCACCGAGCCCTCTTGCCCCCCCCAGCAATGTCCTTAGGGCTTGGCACAGTGGGGACGAGGAGCGCTTCGCCCCCACGGCACGGTGACAGCCGCCCCCTCTGCTTGTCCCCCTGCCACCCATCCCTGTGAGGGGTTCTGCAGGACAGCAGCACCCGTCTGTCCACCCTGACGGTCCTGCCGGTGGCGAGAGGGGACCACGGAGACGTTTCCCTTGGTCCTTCCCCATCCGTGCCACGCGTCCCGTGCCGCCGGTCACGTCTGCTGCGGCAGCTGGCAGGTCTCGCCGATGGTGATGGCCACGTCGTGGGGCTGGCGGTCCCGGCGCCGCGGCGCCTCGGGCCCCTCGCCCATCTCGTGGAGGCTGCTGCTGATGCAGTTGACGTCGCTTTTGTTGCTGTTGTCGTCCGGGCTGGGGCCGAAGATCCAGTCTGGGGACGGAGGAGGGAAAAGCAGAAAAGGAGAGCCTGGTTATTTCGGGGTGTTCCCGGAGTCGAAACCCAGCGTGCCCGTTAGGAAATCCTCCATCCCCATCCTCCATCACATCTCCACCTCCAGGTGCTAACACCCAGGAGGGTCCCTCACCCTCCCACCATCCCAAAACCATTATATTGGCTTTTTGCCACTATTTTTTATTTATTTATTTATTTATTTTTTGCTTTTCTCCACACTGTGCTGTTTCTCAAGCTGCCGCTTTCTGGAAGCCCTCCTGGCCCAGGCAAATGAAATCACGCTGCTAATCCTGAAAATTAAAACTAAGCGTCTCCGAAGCAGAGTGTGCATCTGGGCTCCTGGCACAGGAAGACGAGGTGCTTTGTGCCGTGCCTTTTGGCTGTCAAAAATGGAGGGGATGGTAAAGTAACCGTGTGACATTCGGATGTGGCTGCAGCTGGAATAAGTAAGGCAAAATGGGCTGAGACAGCAGCTGGGAGCTGTGGCCGGGGACACAAGCACCATGAGAGCCACACCAGGGCTTGGGACCCCCGTTGGGTGCTGTAGGGCTGCCCTGGGGACATGGCTCGCACCTGGGGTTACTGATTCCCCCAAAGCCCAGAGGTCGCTGCTGGATGGTGCTGTGACCAGGACGTCCCCTGCAGCACGAGGGGCTGTGGTTTGGGGGAGGCAGATGCTGCTGCTTCCCAAATACCCGTTATTTATGGGGTGGTGAGAGCACCAGAAATGGGATAAGCAAAGCTGGAGAAACCCAGGTGAGGGGAGAGGTGTTCTTGGGGCTGGGGAGGGCACAGTGGCAGCGGAAACATCTCCAAGGGGGACCAGGATGCTCTCTGGGATGGATATTTGGTCCCCAATTCCTAGTCTGACCAAACAGGGGTGGAAAGGGTGAGGGATGAACAGGATCACAGCAACGTAGGGAGGAGCTGGGCAGTGTCTCAGGTACGATGAGGGCTGAAGACACAGTTGAGTCAAAGCCCACCATGGGGGAGCAGAGGGGTGGGTGTCCCCTGCCCCTATGAGCACCTGGGACAGCTGCAGCCCTTGCCTGGCGTGACGAGGAGCTGGCAGGCAGTAACGAGCTTGCCTCCCACAAATACTATTAAAGCCCTCGGCACGCTTTCCTTGACGTCAGCGCTAAAACTCCGGTGGGAGCCGGCCTGGCCGGGAAGACCTGGGGATGAGGAATCAGCCCAGGGTTCAGAGAGTTGGGTGAGGGGTCCCAAAGCATCCCGGGGGCTGTAGGATGCAGAGGGTGTGAAGGCAACGGGAGGAGAAGAAAATATTACTGAGCACCTGTGGGCAAGGGGAGGTGGCACCTGGTGGCCGGGTGGCGAGCCCCCAGGGATGCGTGTGGGCAGCACGAGACGCAAGAGCAGGACACGGCAGTGGTAAAGGGAGAAATGCAGGGGATTTTTGTGGAGAGCACCGGGAGGGCTCAGCAAAAGGCTCTCAGCACTTCCTCTCCCGAGAGGACGTCGCTGGCTGGCGCTCGGTCTGCTCCCCGGGTGCGTGCGGGCAGGATTGTGCGCGCTAATCCGAACCGCCGCTTCCCTGGGAATTATTTCTGGAGCCTGCTGGATCTAATTACCCGGTAATCTGCAGGAAGATGTAATTAGGCTGTCATTAGAGGGTATTTACTGCGATGCCTTTATGATTTGACTGTGTAAGTAAGGAGTGAAGTAATTACACAATTACACGTTATTTGTGGCCATTTGCGGCCTGTAGCTGCGGTGTCCTGCCGTGTGTGGAGGGGGGGAGCCGGGGAGGGCAGCGAGGCCCCGCGTGGAGCTGGCAGGGGATTTTTGGGTTGGGGATGGGGTTGGGATGGGGATGGAGTTGGGATGGAGTTGGGATGGGGATAGAGTTGGGATGGGGATGGGATTGGGTTAGGATGGGGTTGGGATGGGGATAGGGATGGGGATGGTGTAGGGATGGGGATGGGGTGGAGATGGGGATGGGGATGGGGTGCTGAACCTCACATCATATGTAAGCACGAGTTAGAAATCTCCTATGATAAATACTGCAGTAGGGTCTGTAACCAGCTCATGAAGGGTGCTGAGCAGCCGGGAGCTGAGGGTACGGTGCTTACAGGCTGAAGGTAGGTGGTAAAGCCCTTAGCATCATGATGGGTATTTCTCTCTCCATCACATAAATTTTTAGCACATGAGCAACGTAAAATGAACACAATTGCCACCAAGAGGAAAACAAAATCCCATTTTGGAGCAAAGTCAACCTTCACATTTACACATGGGCCAGCTAGGAAGCGAGGAAACCGGGCTGCAGCACTTGCACACACACACAGGAGCCCCCCTAACAGGGGCCAGGCTGCAAATTCAGGGCACACAGGCATGCACCAACACCCCCATGAACACCCCAGATCAAAGAGAAAGGGACAAAGCGACCTTCCAGCCAGGCTGGGGGAGCAGCACCTGGCTCTCAGCCCCCTTCCTGCTCTCCCATCGGCGCCTGCTGGAGCCTGGCAGGGTGGAAACGCGGCGCTGGGGGGGGATCGATGCAGAGCCATTGATCCAGAGCAGCTGGGGAGCGGAGATAGGGCAGTCCTGCCACATTGGGAGCTGCGGGACGGCGTCGCTCCCTAAATAGCTGAGCGACGTGGCACAAAGTGCCCTGTGCTCCCTGGCTCGGTGCGAGGCAGCATCCCAGCCGTGGGACTCTGGGGATGCTGCAGGGAGCCCGCACAGCCACTCAGGCTGGTTTCAGAGGGCTAAAGCCCTTGTTCTCTCTCTGTAATTAGTTTGAATCTGACCCTATTAGAGGCACTTTCGCTCTGATGTTAGAGCTGTGACATCTGTGCTGTGCTCTATGATAGATGCCATGAAAATGGGTCTGGCTGCGACCTCGATAGAGCAGGGGTTTCTCACCAGGGTGAGAATTGGGGTCAGGAGAGGAGCAGAAGGAGCAGGGAAAGGGCTGAAATTGAAATGCAACCCAGCGGGTGAGATGTTCACGCTCCCCGCAGAGATGGAAACCAGCAGCGGAAGGGGAAATGTGTTAGATGAACAATCAACCTCGTGCTCGGGTTGTATTTGCTTTAAATGGAGCTGGGTGTGAAAACAGCTGCTAAAAAAGCCTTGGTTCCAGCGCCGGGAGCAGAAGTGTCTCCTTTTTGGCAGCAGGTCCTGACCCATGGGTCTGCAGTGGGGCAGGAGTTGGCCACAGCCGGACAGATGGACGTCAGGTCATGGGTATCCATCCCTGCAGCAGGACAGACACCCCAAAGGGGAAACTGAGGCGGGGGGAGTGCCAGGGGCGGGTTAGCAGCGATATAGGGGCACGGAGGGCAACCTGACCCTGTCTCCTGACCCGAGGGGCCCTGCGGATCTGCGGGGGAGCGATGAAAGGCAGAGCCCAGCTCCCTGCAGGGTCACCAGCAGCTATTTGCAGCCACGCGACGTTCATGCAAGATTTCTTTTGTTCGAGGAGACGGCTTCCTAAAGAAGCCCAAAAAACGTGGTGGATTGAGATAAGGCTGGAAAACAAAAATCCAGCTACTGGGCAAGAGGGTAAAGGAAGGAGGGACCCCGCTGCAAGGACAGCTCGGGGTTTTGAGCAGTCCCAAAGCCACCAACAGCTCTGTCCCCCCAGAGCCTGCTCTGCCTCTGCCTTGGGACCATTCCCAAAGGAATTTGGGCAAGGTGTCCCGTAGGGATCAGCAAGACAGAGGAGACCTCGGTTTACCCGGGGGACACGGCGGAGCACGGGCTCCCACGCACAGCCGCAGCTCCTTCCCTTGCAGACGGCGCCGTGCCTTCCTCGGGCATCACCCGCGCTGCAGTCCCCATGGCAACTGCTTTGTTTCGAGTCAAACTTTTTAATTTTTTTTTTTTTTCCCTTTTCTTTATTTTGCGTTTCAATAAGGGCGATTTGCAGCGAACCGCTGGGGCTGGAGGAGGGAGGGCGGGCTGATTCCCGAGGATTGCAGTAATTAGGCGCTCCCTACGTTGGCGACAGCCTTGTAATTTGCCAAGCCGGCACTTGCTGTCTCCGGCAGCTCTGAGTTAAGCTGCTTTCCGAAGGCTTCAGCCCGATTTGTCTTAGCCGGGGCTGATCTGCACTCAGCAGCCTTCCTCCTGCCACGGGGGCTCGCCTCCATCCCTGCACGGAGGCACCCGATGAATTTGGGGAATCCAGAGCTGGGGTCGGCCACTTTACTCCGTCACAGCCTCTTCCCCGAAGCCTTGCTGCTGGAGCTCTCCCAGGGATTTTGCCCAGTGCTTTTTCTCTCCGGACACATCCTCGGCCAGGTCTCTCCGGGAAGGGCTCCAGCTCCTCCCCAGCTCACTGAGCATCACAGCACCACTTGTCCCCCAGGGCTGCGGGGCCACCAAGCTCTCAATGAATTTTTTAAAGAAATGCCTACTTAGATTTCACAGGGGAAAGGCACCAAGGAGCCCCTTTGCCATCCCAAACCAAGCACTTTTTGGGGTCCCCAGGAGCCGGGCAGTGCTCCGACCGCCAGCCGTGCTCTGTGAGCTGCTGCTGAGGAGTCAAAACCATCCCTGACATTGCTGAGGGGATGCTTAAAGCAGTGATTAACTATTCACACTTTAATCTCCCCGAAACAGGCTCCAGCCCTTTGGCATCTTATTTCCATCTGTCTCTGCATCCCTCTCAATATGATTAGCACAGAAACGCTGAGAGCAGAGGGCTGAGCTGCTGCCGAGGGTATAAATCTGGGCAGTGTGTTAGAGCAGCTAATAGGCCGCCTTCTGATTTACTGTTCCCCTGTCCTTCTGTCCTGCCCCAAAAGTCATTTTAAGCAAACTTATTCAAAAGCAACCCTCTCCTCAAAGGCTGCAGCTCGGCGGTGGGAACAAACCCGGCCTCGCCTGCTCCCCTCCGAGGGCTGGCTCGTTGTAAATGGGCACAGAGAGCTAAATGGGACAGCCCCAACACCGAGTCTGGGACAGGCACTCAGCTGGGTTTCTGACCCCAATTTGGGGAGATGTCACCTCTGCAGGAGCAGGAATGGAGCTTGGCATGGGAAGCAGAGGCATCCCACCTGGGACAGGCTGCTCCTGACCAGACACAACGCGGGCAGCCCCCAGCTCTGTCCCTGCATCCCCTTGGCTCTGGAGCTGCCAAAGGCTTTGGGAATCCCTCTGCGAAGGCAGCCAAGGGCTTTGCAAGGGGCAGGACACCCCTCTCGCCCCATCCCACGCAGAGGAAGAAGCCAGAGGTGCCCAGCGTGCTCTGCCCAAGGTCACCGGGGCTGCAGATAGCAGCGCGGGGGCACCTGCTCTGACCCGAGCGCCTCAGGGCAGGAGCGTGTATTTTTAGGTGTTGTCACTGCTGCTTACCTTCGTCGGGGAGGCAACGTTAAGTCATCTGAGCGGCAGATCTGGGAGATGTTACAGCCCCAGAAAGCTGCTGATTAAGTGTTAAATATAACACCTGAAGACTGTTTTTGTTCCCTCCAGCTGGGGGGGGGGGTGGGGGGAGAATGCTCTCCAGAGCAGCTCCCTGCCCTTTCCAGAGCTGAGCCTCACGCGAGACCCTGAAGCCCTGCCAGGAGGTTTGTCCCCCTCCTGTCCCAAATACCTGTCCCCACACTGGGACCCCCTGCCTGAAGGGCTTCACCAGCAAGGAGCAGAAGCTGCTCACCATGCGGGCTCGGTGTTCTGAGGGGGTGCAGCCCCTGCGCCCCAGGAGCAGGGAAATAAAGGGGAACCATGAGTGACCACAGAGACTTTGCTCCAGATGAGTGTGATCTCCCTCCCACCACATAGAAGGAGCCTGGGGGGTTTGTCCCTGGCGGGGGGCAAGGGGTGAGCAAAGGGATTTCAGCCCCTATACCCTGCAGGGGGACATCCTTCCCCGGGGATTTTAGGGCTCGGTGCCACCAGCCGTGCGAGCTATGGGGCAAACAGCGAGAGCATCACTGGGGGCTTGCACTGCTGCCTTCCCACGTCCAGCCCGGGTCTCCGATGATGAGGGACCTCGTCCATCAGCACCAGGAGGAACCGAAAGAGCCAGGAGGCCAATTCTCAAAAAAAAACAACAAATGCACTCTTCTCACGATCATTTTACAGGGCTGTCACAGCAGCCCCAGAGGCTGTGATCACTGTGCTAGGCGCTGTGTAGGGGAGCAAGCCTACCGAGCTGTGTTTCCTAGGAGTTTGTGGCTGCGCTGTGCCTACCACGGCGTTGAGCTCACATTGCAGTTTCCTTGCACAGCACACCGGCGGGCCGTGATCCCGTACCCAGCTATCTGTTGCCATGAAACTTCTCATCATAGGGACCTCTAATCCAAGCTCAGTCAAAGCTGGCCAAGGGGCTGGAAAGCATTCGCAGCACAGACACGCTCAAGTACATGTTTATACACATGCACACACATGCACAAGCCTATTTTTTTTTAGGAAGGGGGTCCAAGGGTTTCCTCGGGGAAGCTGGGCAACATGCAGCTCAGCTGGGAGAGCCCAGCACATGGGATTAAGTCACACTCTTATAAATGTGCAAGGGTCAGGGCTCGGTCTAAAACTCATCCACATCCAAGGAAAAGATCTGGTAGGCATTTGCACCAGGCTTTTTTCGCCCCAAAGGCGTGATGATGCCCACACTCACCTATAAAGTCGTGGACGAGGTCCTTGATGAGGTGCCCGACGATGGCGTACGCCACGGCCACCACCACCAGGGCTGCCATGAGAAGGTAGAGGACAGCCTTGGGCAGGGGGATGGCATCACGAGGAGGGGGTTTGTACTCCTTGTAAAGCTGGTCATTGTCCGAGTACGAGTACTGGAACAAGTGGTCCAGGCCGGCGGTGAAATTGCTGGAGTTCATGGACTGGCTGTTGGACAGGTAGTTGTCCTGCTCGGGGTCCTGGAGGACACTTACCACCGAGTTGGTGGTGGCTTCCACTTGCTGTACCAAATTCAGAGTCTTGTTCACGCTGGGGAGGATCTGGGAGAGGAAAGCGCTCCAATCTTTGATGGCACTGATGTTGCAAATGATCATAATTGCAGCGAGGAAAGAGATCTCCTAGCCCGAGAGATTTAAAGGGGAAAGAAACAGGCAAAAACTGCCGTGCTTACCCTGAACCATACACTGCAAACCAGGCAGAGGAAGCCTTGCTGGGGAAGGTTTCTCAACAGCAAATTCTTACACGACCCGGTCGGGATGCGTCCGTGGTCCATCGGTCCTCACTCCGGCACAGGCGCACAGCGAGCCCCTAGGGGCACGGAGTTCCTTGGGAAACAGCAGGTGCTGGAAGGAATTTGAGCAGCATCATTTTTGTTCCTCGGCTCCCTCTCCCCGACGCCGTTTGCTGATGAAACCCGGGGAGACGGGCTCCGGGAGGTGTTTTCGGTCATCCGGCAAAGAGACACCAAGCTGCCCTCCTCCAGCTTCTCCTCGCGGGTTCCTGTCCTTGCGGGGAGAGGAGCAGCGGGCCGGGGTGCTGCGATGTGCCGTGAGCACCCGTGGAGAGACCCCCGAGGGGAAAGGGTGGCTCTAAAACCCCAAAGTTCAGCTGCTCCCGCTGCGCTCCGGAGCCGCTCAGCCCCCGTCCTCTCCAGCCGGGCTCGCCGCAACTTCTGCCAGCATCTCCCGCTCCCAGCCCTTCGGAGCCCAAATCCCGGGCAGGTAATGAATAAAGGGAGCCCGGCGCTGTCCGGAGGGCAGCCGAGCCTCGGCTTTTCCCTCGGGGACTTGTGCGAGGGAGCGGCTCCCGGATGCTCCGCCTGGCTTTCCTCCGCGCCCGGCTCCCCGCGCCCCCCCCCCTTGCTTCCCGCAGCCGAGCCGCCTCCACCGGGGGGCTCCTCCTGGGGTCGTGCCACCCCCCGACCCCTCTGTCCGAGCCGAGACAAAACCTCCCGGGGCTTGCAAAGCGGCTCCGGAGCCAGCGCGGAGCGCGGCCGGGGTGCGGGAGCTGCGGTGCCGGCAGGCGGGGCGCTGCCGGGAGGAGGGCAGGGGGGGTGCTGGGGGCAGGAGGGGTGCTGGGGGCAGGGGGGGTGCTGAAGGCAGGACGGATGCTGAAGGCAGGATGGGTGCTGAGCCCTTGCACCAGCCCCCGTGCTCTCCCCCGAGCTCTTGTGCCAGCCCTGGTGCTGTTCCCCAAGCCCCTGCCCTGCTAAGTTTTGGGGTCAGGGGGATGCTGGCTCGCAGGGAGCTGAGCCCCCGGGTGTCCCGCTGCCTGGTGAGCTCGATAAGAGCTGGGCTGGTTGCTTCGGTGCTGGTTTTAAACCTCTCTGGATCGTCTATGAATACGGATCTCCTTTATCCACCTCGGCAATGGGATTTCACTGGGGTGCTGGCTCCATTGGAAGGCACCGGGGGTTATTCAAACAGAGGGAATCTTAGAGAGGGCACATTGTCCGTCTGTATTTGGAGGTGAAAATAAATCACAGCCCCATTTTTCACATCTACTTGTGTGTGTGTGTGTGTGCAGCTTCACCGTGTAAGGAATAGCTGTCATGAGGGCAAGGAAATCACAACGTTAGGCCTGAATGCAGCCAAATGGGGCTTCTGAGGAGTAATAGCAAAAGGTTCACATAGTGTCTTGTGCTACCAACCAGCTGCAGTCCCACCAGATGCATTTAGGTTGGGAGAGCAGAGAATGAAATGAAACATCCCACCCTCACAGTGAGATCACTAGGGCTCAGGTAGGTGATGGATGGATTGTCCAGCCCAGGAGCAAAGGAAATGTGGAGGAAAAGGCTTTTCTGCCCCACCCTCGTACACAAGCTAAGTCCCAATGACCTGCCAGGCCAGATTTTATCTGTCCAAGAGGGAAAATGTGGCAAGATTTATTTCTTTACAGAAACTCCTCAATGCAAGGTGAGTTTTGAGCTCCATACAGTGGTGCCGTGGTGCAGCCTGGCATTTCCCCACTCTGGAGATGCGTCTTTTGGCTGGGGTCCCCAGGAGGAGAGGGCAACCCAAGGTGCTTGCCCGCTGTCCTTGGGGCCTGACGCTGCTCTGAAGCTGTATTTCCCCAGTTGCCATGGCACCACCAGCACATCAGCCCGAGGAAGGAGAGCATCCAGAGGGGCTGAGCCATCCCCTTGGCTCGCTGCTACCCAGGGCTTGGGATGCCACTATCCCGGGTGGGTTCCCACCACCCTTTTATTCACAAGTTGGGTTGAAGCCAGGTAATTTGGGGTTAGAGCCCTCGGGGCTGTGCTCAGAAGGAGCTGGAGAAGCACTTGGGGGACCCCCAAGGTCTGCTGCAGGCGTTGTGTTCATTAAAGGGCTTAGGATAATACCAAAACCCCTCCACCTCTTGCATTTCCCTGCAGTGAAAGTAAAGTTGGCCTCTTTCATTGCCATTAATGCCCACACCGGTTCAAAACGACTAAATAGATGCTTAATTGTTCATTACACACCCTCTGCATCTCCTGTCTGAAGGGGAGGCTTTATTTCCGTGATTACGATTTCCATCCCATTACAGAGGGAGAGAGCGGGGAGAAATATAAAAGAGCAGGTTTTAATAGCCTTATATTTCAAACCCTCTGTTATTAAAAAAAATGTTTGCATTTCCCGTGATGCCGGGAAGATTAAAAGGATTGCCATGGATTCCACTTAGGGAACATTACTAATGATTTCGATCAATCACTTTAAATAAAAATCACAATCTCCACAATTCCACCCAAATGCCGTTTGGCAGAGGGGTTGATTATGGGAGCAAAATGAATTTCAGAATTAGCTGCTTGTCCTAATGCAATTGGACAAATCGAATTTAGGGATACACACATAGACAATGACACACATATCTCATGCAGAAGAGCGGTGTTTTGGCCTCTGGGAACAAGAACAAATAATGTTTTAGTGGGTCAGGAAAGGTCCTGTCCCTTGTGATGGATGCTTAGTGCTTGTTTCGGCTATTTCCCTGGTATTTTTATTTGATGTCGTATTCTCTGCGTAACTCTAGTGACAGAACCAGTAACAGTGACAGAACCAGTGTTTTATTTCCATGCAGGCAGGATCAAACTGATCCCTGGGATCACTTTGATGCCTGGTGGAGATGCCGCGTGCCCGGTGGAGATCTGACCATGCTCCCAGCCCTGCAGCCGGCTGCAGCACCCAAGGCAGTGGTGGAGAGGTATTTGGGGCCCTTCCTGCAGCACCTTCACCTCCTTTCTGTCCACCTGCATTTTGAGGGAGACTTTTCAGAGAATGTCAAACCACTTGGGTTTTAGCTCTAAGCAGGATGGGGTCCACACTCACAGCTCGGATGCTCTCCCTGCACCTCTGGGCACCCAGAGCAGCGCCTTCACCCCCACACCAACTCCAGACCCATCCTCGTGGTCCCAACATTTTGCCAGCCACCTTCCTGCATGACAAGAAGTGGTGAAATACAGGCTCACCCTTGATTTCCAGTCCTCTCCTTTTGCCCAGTAATTTCTGCCTGAAAACAAAACAAAACAAAACAACAAACAAGGAACAGCAGCAGTTTTTAGCAGATGAATCAGAATGAGCTATCTTTATCTATCTATATATAAAAATTACTTAAAACATGTTAACATTTTTTTTTTTTTTAATGCTGTATTATTCATACAGCCAAAGCTGAAGCAGGCCAGATTGTAATAATAAATGCCACCGTGAACACGCCAGTACAGTGCCTAGGAAGGTGCTTCCCTGTCTGCTGCCTGGTAAACAAAGTGGGATTTTAACTCTGCAAGTGGCACCATCTCATGGCCAGCTTGGCTTATTCTCCATCGCTTCCCTACCTTAAAAAATGTCAGTGGATTTGAGAGGCTGAAGATGTGCACAGAAATATACCCTGCATGAAAGGGTTCATGAGAGAGAGGGGAAAATTTCCCAAGTGAAAAACAACAGGGTAATTGTGGAGGTGAGGTGGGAGGAGGGAAATATGTGCTCTTTTTGCAGCCCTAGAAAGAGCTGCTTGGCCACAGCACAGATAAAAATAACTGAATATTATTTACAGGGCTTATTTATGGGTAAATCTAATAGCTATTGGCAACAGAACAGAAAGGCATCATCTCAGCAGGTGGGAAAGCATTGGGTTTTCTGTGTCCGTGCCCTCTCCACTCACAGCTTGGCTACTCCGAACCCAGCAGAAAGGTGAGCCTGGCTGCTGGTGTCTAGCACCTCCCAAAGCCCCTTGAAGGGACGTGCAGAGAGAAGCTGCCAGTCTGTACATCTTCTACCTCCTCTGTGGTCCAGGCTGGATGTGTAGGGCAGGAGGAGCTGAAGGCACACAAACCCTGTTTGAATTTTTGGAGTCTCACAGGGCAGGGCTGGGGCAGGCGTCCAGCTGCTAACATGTGGGACCAGGAGGAAACTCTAAATGTCAACAAGGGTAGCAGGGAAGGTAGAAAATTCTGCAGAAATTTTGCAAAGCAAATAGAAAACTAACCTACTTTGCTGAAATACTTCCCCATCACAGCAGGAGGAACAGAAATAGAGAGCTCCCCAAAGCCTCATTCCCCTGCAGACCCAGCAGTGCACGTGTCTCCCCTCTGTCCCTTGCAGTCTTTCCTCCTGTGTTTCCACCTCCCAGAGCAAGACCTGCTTCCAATGTGGGGCCTGCAAACCATGCTGGTGTTTGAGGTGTGGAGGAAGACCTGAGAAGTGCTGGGCTGGTTGATCTGAGCTGCGGCTGGGCTGCCAGGCGGGTTGCAAACACACTCCGTGACTCCTGATGGATCTGCCGCTGCAATCGGGAGGTGTTGCAGTGCTCTCTTCTGCATTGCAGATCGTGCTCCAGCCGTGCCCTGATCCTCACACCTTCCCTAGCCCTTGCCTGCTGTTTCCCAGGCACTGGTTCAGCTCAGCATCATGCAGGGCATTGCCTGATCCTCGTGCTGCTGCCTGCGGGGCTGTACCTGTGCCTGCAGACTGCCCCATTCACACCAGGCACGCTCACATTAAGGGAGATGATGGCAGAAAGGGGCTGAAACTTTGCCCTGTGCTTCTTTTCTAGTGGGTAGTGTCCTAAAGGACATCTTGCATGCCAAGGCAATGTGTGGAAATGGTGGGTCACGGGTGGGAGCATCCAGCTACTACAGGGAGGTGGGTCCTGGAGTATGTGAGAGGTGTGGACACAGCCCTGCTGGACCGAACGCTGAAACTGGATGGCAATTTTCCTCATTCAGGTCGGGCAAGATCAGCCAGCTCCTCGGGGTCTGCAGCAGCTCCAGACTGAGGGACGGGAGCACGGGGACTGAGGGACAGACCTAGCAGAAGTCAAAGTATGGTACTTAACAAGTATGGAAGTGACTTTGAGCCCACCTGAAACCAGAGGTGTGGCTGTACCAACCTTATTATGTTGTGACTAAGGTGCTGCACGTTGTATTTTCCCTTCTAGGAGATGAAACCCCAGAGGAAGGCTGAATTAAGAGCAAAAATGAAATCCACAACGAGCAGGGGGTGGTTTTGTTGCATGGAGAAGTGGGACACGGAGCAGCAGCACCTCCATCTCACAGTGCTGGGCTCAGACAAATGTGCACGCAGACCTTCTCTCTAGACCTGACCCAGGGACCTGGGCAGTGTGACAGCGGGATTTCTGTCCCCAGAGCAACTCTGGCTCTGGGGCTGTGCCCCACGGGAAGGGGGCTTGATCTTGGCCATCAGACACCAGAGGTCGATAGGTCCCATCCTGGACCACAGCTCCCTTCTCTGTCACCTGTACCGGGTGCTCCCAGCCCTCCCTCTCCCGCCCCAAGGCGTGCTGCAGGCTGACTTTGTGGCCTCAGACTTGTTTTGCTGTCGTGTTTCGCCTGTGCCTGCCTCCAGGCAGACAGCAGACACATGGCCCTCCATCCACTGCTGCTGATGATTTATTTCGCTGTCAAAAGCTCCAGGGCTTTCAGTTACTCTGGGGGTCAGTGGCTCCAACCAGAAGAAAACTTTGCAGTTTTAAGTTTTCTTTAACATGTGTAACAGCACCCAAAATACAAGTGACTTTGATTATTCTCTTGTCCAGCTCTGCCCAAGGTCAAAGCCAAGAACAACACAGACGAGCCATAGGAAAGCACACAAAAGCCTTCTGCAAGCACGCACGCAGGGCTCCACAGCATGAGTGTGGTTTTGTTCTCCCTGGGGCTCTCCAAGGTGAACCAGGAGCAGCATCCTTGGGTTACAGATGGGGAAACTGAGGCAGACAGCTGCCAAGCAGGTCTCAAGCTTACACAAAACAGGCACTAGTCCCTCCTTGGCTTCAGTTGGCTTTAATTCAGTCACAGAAAGCCAGGTGAGGTGCCCATTTTCTAACCCAAATCCAGGCTGTTTCTGCACCAGAGGAGAGGAGCAGTGCCAGGAGGGAAGGGAACATGGATGCGGGAGCCAAGCCTTCACGAAGAGGGGAGGGAGAAATAGAGAGATCTCCTATCTGAGACCCCAGCATTAATTCATATGTTGATGAATGCCATAAATTAGATTGCAATCAGCCTGCATTCTCCGGGGACCCGTTCCCTGTAACGAGGCAGAGCCGAGCCTGTTCCCAACCCAGAGAACTTCTGGAGACTCCGAGCGCAGCTCCTTCCTTCCCCGCCCTCGGTAAATAAATAACGTTTGAGAAGAGGAAGGTATTAGCTGTGAATGGATTTTAATTGAAGCAATGGTAAATTCGTTTCATAATCTTTAATTAGCAGAGATACTCGCTGGAAATGTAATTTAAGGAAACTTGCTCCTTTGGTTGGAAGGCCCCGGTGATGGGGTTTAGTCGGCGCTGTGGCCTCTGCAGTCAGGTACATAATGCACGGAGGCCCAGGATGAAGGCACTGGCTCACAGGGCAAAGCAGCAAGAGCAGGAAAAAGGCCTCACATGTCTGTGAGACTCTGAAACTAAAACACCCCATCTGGAGACCCGAGTGAAGGTTATCAGCCATGAGTGGTGGTAAAGGACAGCTTGGGGTGCAGAGACCCAGGATGAAACAGTGCTTGCTTCTCTGCTTGTCTTCTCTCTGTTCATGCTTCACTTCTTGCCTGCTTGTGCTGGGATGGAAACCAGCTTCCTTTCATCTCAATTCCTAGCAGAGCTAGACTCGTCCCAGCAAAGGGAACGTGGGCCGGTTCTTCTCCTGGAGTCTGTTGACACACTGCTAGAAAATCCAATTACTGGGAGAGGAGGAAGGGGAAGAGCAGGGATTCTGCCTTCCCATGATGAAAACTTCGCGGGGTGTCACTGAGAGAGCAAATTGTTGGTGCTAGCAGGGAGGAATTAGCCTGATGTGTGAATCCCATATTGAGTTTGTTGAAGCAATCATGAGAAAGATCATGGTAATCTGTGGGCATTTTGCAAGGAAGCCCAAGAGGAAAATGCAATGTTCTCTTTAATCAAATGTGGTCTTCAGGCTTGGTGCTGAGCATGGAAAACACATCTCCCATGCCTCAGTTTCCCCTTGGTAACAAAGGAATCTTAGAATCATAAAGTCATTTATGTTGAAAAATACCTTTAAATCACCAGGTGGAACCATCAACCTAACAGTACCAACTCTGCTACTTCTCCGTGTCCCTAAGCACTATGTCCACATTGCATATGGTTGGAGAGGGGTAGCCCTCAGCACCCTGTCCCTGTCTCTGACCACCTGAGTGTGGGCATGGGGAGGTGCCCCAAAGCTGGGTTGTGCAGAGGGAATGGCACTTGTGTGTTGCTGTCTACAGGGAGACCTTGGTTTGGGGTGGCCTTGGAGCACCCCTCACGAGACCCAGGGACGGGCACTGTGGGGATGGATCTGTCCAGCCTCCCTCACTCCCACAAATAAGGAAAAGCAAGACCAGAGCTGAAAAGAGAAGCCTTTCTGGACCCAGCAGGGAGCTCCTGTTTTCTTTCCCCTTCATTAAATACCATGTTTTCCTCTAATGAAGGGGCCATCCAGAGCAATAATGAGACTCTTCTCACATCTCACTGTTTCAAATGCCACTTCCCCTTCCCTTGCAGAGACAAACCCAGGCTTCAGCAGCTCTGAGGGCGGGCACCTCGCTGCCACCTCACCATTCCCCTATCAAAATAAAAGCAAAATTAGTTCCCCGACAGGAATCACAAAGCATCCGTGCAGGTGGTTACTTCCTTCACCCCCTACCTCCATGATGCCACTGCTTTCTTCCCGTGAGCTCTGCCACGTGCTGCCTTGCAGGGAAAGGTGGCTCAGGAGGAAAATGCGCTGGGTGTCCCATTAGTGCCACGTGTCTGCTCCGCGGAGCTCCTTGATTTTGCTCAGGACATTGCAGCCTGTGCCGTGAGGACGAGAGGGGATGGCAGCCCCTCCAGGAGTGGCTGCACAGACACAGCGGCTGGCCTGTAAGTGTCTCCTCATCCATCATCAACGCGGAGTTCAATTACAGCCTATTAGGGTTTTCTCGATTTGCCAGTTAATTAATAAAATCTGCATCGCAGATGAGTTCTATTTACATAAGAGCTGAAGGAGGCAAGTCTTCGTCTTATTTAATAGCAGGGAATATTCAGATGTCAGATTAACTCCTTGCTCTCGGTGCCGACTTGTTGTTTACTCGGCTGTGTTTTAAGGATGCTCTGAATTCCCCTTTCTTACTGCGAAGCAGAGGCGGTAATGGGAACTTCATTTTCCTGAGCACTGGTTGTTTTATTAAAACAACTTCCAATAAGCTGCAAAATCATTTCTGTATGAAGGTAGGAGTCCCCAGCTAGAACAAGAGGTGCCTAAAGGGGCAATGACAGAGGCCTATCGTATTATATCACAGAGGGAAGGAAGATCACTGTCTTTTCCTCATAATTAGGTGCTTCTGAAAGTGAGCAATCAGCACACTTAACACAGACACAAGAAAGTATTTTTTTTTCCATGAAGAGCAATTGAATTGCCCAGCCCATTTCCATAGGATGCTGTGGAGGCTGGTGCGAGTTCAGGGAGGGATTAGAAAAAGACGTGGCTGCTAAACCCCATGAGATGAATGCAGTTTCTGGCTAATGAAACCCCAAACCACACACCACCAAAGATGAGAAGTTTGAGTCAAGACCACTTTGTAAGTGCCCTGTTTCTGCTGCTTTTCATGCATCTGCTGCAGCCACTGAACAGGCTGGGTGTACCATTGGTCTCAACCTCCTACAGCAATTCAGCTGATAATTTGGAGAAGAGGCAACACAGTCCCCATTGCTTCCAGGGCTGGTGAGAACCAAGGAAAGCCCAAAGCCCCACCAGGATGTAAGGAGATCTTGAGCAGCCTTGGCTATTTATCTGCATTTGAAGTCCCTAAGTAACAGTTTAAGGTCAAGATGCCACCAGCCAGCCTGCCATTGGGAGTAACACGGCGTGGGAGAGAGCTTCCCTCTGGACATGGTTCACATCTGACCTTTGCTTGCTGGTGCCTCAGCATTGTCCTTGCCTGATGAGCTTCTTGGAGGGCTGAAGAATTAAGAGGCTGTGGAGGTGCCAAAAGAAATCAGGGAATGTGATTGGGAAGGAAACCTGGGAAATGAACCTTGCTTTTTAATCAACATACCAAGCAAAGCAGGGCTAATCAGCATTAATCAAGTAGAGCGCTGTTGTTAGCTGGAGGCCCTGATTTAGAACAGGGTGCTCTACTAATGGCCCAGCAGGGGAGTTTTTCCAGCTAGAAATCCCTTGCCTGGGACAGTGATTGATCTGCTGAAGATACATTGATCTGCTTTCCCAACTGCACAGCAGCTCGGGCTCTGTAATCATTTCTCCTTTTTTCTCTTTCAGCACAAGTGCTGGGACATCTCCCTGAAGGAGAGTCCCACGGCAGCAGCCACAAGCCAGGTGATAAAAACAACATCCTGCAGGATCCAGGCGTCTTTGTTTTCATCATGCAGCCAGCCCGTGGGCGTGCGTGGCTCTGCCCTAGCAGCAGCTGTCATCCTGCAGGCAGAAATGCAGAGGCTTCAGGAGCAGGAATTCCCCTGGAGAGCAGCCACCATCCTGCTGAGGTGCTCTGCAGGTGGTGAGGGGGGAGGCTGAGCGTGGGGATGCTGAAACCAGTTCCCTGCGAGGTGCCTTCGGCACTACTGGGGTCTATCTAGTCCTGAGGGCACCATCCTGCATTCACCCATCCTCTCTCCTGGTATTCATGCTCCTGAGCACTGCCGGTGGCTGGGCACAGCGATGGGGACAGGCAGACCAGGACCTTCTAAATGAGGCAAATCAATTTTTTGGAGTCCTCATTTCATTCAATTAACCAAAGCCTTCCTGCTTTACCACCCCCAATGTTTGAAGTGTCAGGCATGAAAGCAAAGGGAAGGCAATCAGACGTAGTGAGGCCTATTGGAGATAATTGAACATCACCAGAGTGATGCCACCAACTTCTCTGTGATCTTTTCTTCTTCCTGAGCAGCAGTGGGCTGAGAAGCAGCATCTGAGGAAGGCGTGGAGAAAAGAACACCAAGTTGGGAGGCAGGCAGGCAGGCTCAGTGCCTGCTGGAGAGGATGGGAGGCTGTGAGGCTGTGAGGAAGTTACCGAGAAGATCAAGTCAAGCTCTTCACAGCAGTCACAGGGGGAGAATGAGTAGTGATGGACACCAGCAGGAACAAGAGAGGTTCAGACTCTTTCTTTTTATGTGTACTCTTTCTGTGGCTTGTGTTTTTCCCCATGAGGACAGTCAAGCAGAGGGACTGTGTGATCCCTGTCCAGGTTTTAAGACCTGGCTGGACAAAGCCTTGCACAACCAGGTCTGACCTCAGAGCTGACCCTGCTTTGGGCAGGAGGTTTCTAGGGATTTGCTCCCAGTCTTCTAGGATTGTCCCCAGGTGCTCTCAAGGAATTCCCTATGTGGCTTTCAGGAACATCTCGGGATGTTTTTCAGGAATCTGCCAAGGAGTTCTCCAGGAATTTTCGTGTTGGTTTCTAGGAATCTCCACTTTGCTTACCTGGAGTTTCTCCTTTGGTTTATTTATTTATTTATTTATTGAGGGATTTTCCTGGAGTGCTTCCTGGGAATTTCTCAGGTTCCTTCCAACTCATAGATCACTATGTTTCTAGGAATTCTTATATTACTTTCCAGGGCTTTTTATGTTTCTTCCTAGGAATTTCCTCATTGCTTTCTAGAAATCTCCTCTTTGGTTTCTAGAAATGCCTCGTGTTGCTTCCAAGAAATTTCTCATGTTACTCTCAAGGGAAGTCCTAACATGCTTACCATGCATTTTGTAGATGTTTTCTCAGGATTTCCTAGGCTTTCCTGTAGGAATCTCCCCTTTGCTTTCTAGGATTGTCCATGCTGCTTCCCAGGATTTTCCTAGGATGCTTTCCAGGAATCCTAGAGCTGTCTGTGACCTCAGCTGTGCAGGTTTCTTTACGCCACTGCTGCATCTCTCCAACTCCTTTCCTAAGTGAACACCGCTCGGCTGTTCACTTGGGGACCTGAATATGCTGGAGCCTCTTGCAATAGTCAAAGCATCATTTGTTGGAACAGTACCCAGGCCTCCGAGCTGATGTCTGGAAGAGCAGAAATGTCAGCAGTAACAGCAGTGCCGAGGAGATTTGTCTTCTGCCACAGGCTCGCTTGTCATTCCAGTCACATCCAAGCTGCCCAGGTAGGTCGATCACAGAGCATGCTGAAGGAGTCACCTGGATCAGCGGTGCAAATGAAGTGGAAACCACCAGCTCTTGTACAACACAGCCCCATTAATCTCTTTAGAAGTTAATGTGGTTTGCATGTAATGCCTGGAGATGAAAGATGGGCTGGAGATTTTAAGGCATTAACAAAATCCAGGTGAAAACCGAAAGTGAAATCCTGTGAGGGATCCAGGACTTGTCCGATGGCTTCAAACCTTTGATGTGATGCTGACTTAGGGAGTGACCTTGGGTTCGACCTTGGTTCCACACTGGCTTTGGGCTGTGACTGAGCCAGCAAGGACAGCCTTGCTTTTCTCTCTGTTTGAGTCAGAAGTGTGGCAGACGTATTGAAGCTGAAACTTTTGGTGGGTAAAAAAAGAACAGCTTTGACAAACGTCTCAGATAAAAAACAGCCCTGAAATTCTTGAAAAGTGCCACTTTAACAAGCGAGATTTTTAGTTTTGCAATTTGAAACACCCTTGTTCCGCAAATTAATCTGATTATTAACAGCATGGTCAGAAGCTACTGAAACAAAACATTTTAATTGGTTCAAACCAGTTGGTTTTGTTTTTATACCATTTCATTTGCGGTTCACAGAAGCTTGAGATTTTATCTTTCATCATCAGCTGGGACTGGAGGGAAAAGAAGAAATCTCCAGAAGCTTTGTGAAGTAAACCCTTTACCCACTTGGCTTGTAATGCTGGTACTGGGAAAAAAGGCTTGTCTCTGTGTCGGTGGGCTCCCCAAACCTCCCTCTCCTCCATCTAAATCAGATTTTCAGATCTCAGCTGGGAATCCTCCTGCAAGCAACTACAGGCAGCTGTCAGCTGGGGAGGCTGAGGCACGGGCACGTGTCCCTTTTGGCTGCTCCTTTTGCAGGGTGGGGGACATCACCCAGAGCAGAAGGCAGGTGAGTGGGGACTGTTGTTCACCAAAAGGTTCCTAACCTGGATTTCTAAGGTTGGTGCTGTTCACTCTGTGGGAAAAGGAGATGAAAGGCTGCACTACCCCTCCTCCCTGCGCACACAGGTCTAAGCTCTCTGTGGTGCTCACGCATGAGAGTGCTGGAGCTCAGAGCCCACCAGCAGTGCTCCTCGTGAAGCAGGACCAGCTGACCTTTCGCTGGACTCACCCAAGTGTGTGCAGCACAGCTCTCCAGGCAGGCACGGCAGCTGTAAATAAGCAGCTCATCTGAATGCTGAGCGTGCCTTGACGAAGGAAAGCGCTCGGGCGTGTTAAGGGGCAGCTCTTTATTTTCCTCAGCTCCCATTGGGCTTTCCAATTAGCTGGAGAACGCATTCATGATGGAAGGACCTTCTGTTGAAGCAATCACACAAACTCTCTGTTGTCTTGCACCTATCTGCTACGAGAAGCAGCCCTTTCCAGGGAGAGGAGCTGCCTGGCATTCTGGAGAGAAAACTCATCAGCCTCAGCATCTTGATAGACCCTTGGCTAATGAAAGCCAAGTCTGTAGAGCTGGTCCTGGTCCAGAAGACGGCCTGTGCTGTAATGTCAGGTGAGCTGGGTAACCACAGCAAGGGCATTTCTGGTTCACTGAGTGGTATTTGCCAGGTAAGACTAGGTAGGACCATCCCTTGACCTGGTGGGACTCCATGCAGCATCCACGGAGGATATTCATACAGGGTTTCGAATTAATATTGCACACCCCAGGCAGTGCAGCAGGTTTATCGAGGTGCCAGATTTCTGCTAAGACCGTCCAGAATCTACTTAACATAATCTGGCATTTCATAACTCTTAAAATTCTCTCCTATGGTTCTCTTAATGGCATGCAAAAACACAGACGTCGGAAGGAGGGAACACAAAAAAGATGCTAATGACCTTTTAATAAAAATTATAGACAGAATTTCATGGCAGAAGAAGGCGTTCATTTCCAATCGCCTCGCTTAATATGGAAATGAGGGGCAATCAGTCAGAGCCAGTCACACCCGCAGCGCAGAGCAAGAAAAGTCCAGGCTGATGGTGTGGGGGAAGACACAACAGCAAGAGGCAGCTCTAAATGCTTCATTTGAATGTTCTCCCCCCCTAGCACTGTTTGCCTTTTCTGTGGTGCCTCTTTTCTTCCAGGTCTGCTCAGAAGCTGGCACTCACCAGCTGTGGTGGCAATGTGAGCCTGCGGCTTGTGAGCTGGGAGCTTGGTCAGTGGGAGTGGGACATCCGAGAGACCTGACCCCTATCTGAGCCAGAGGGACTTCTCCAAGAAACAGAGATTTATATTTCATCAGTTGCCTTCAGTTTCCTTCACACTTTTGGGATTCCTCTGTGCTGGGCACACCTCAAGGCTCTGGGATGCACTTTCAAGCCCTCGGCATCCTCAGTGGGGTCTCGGTCCTCAGAGGGAAGTTTCCAAACCCAGCAGCAATGACTCCAGCAATGCCCCTGCTAACAGTACTGTGCTCCTGGAGTGTGTGCAGAGGACTTGCTGCTGTGCTTCGTGCCTTGATGCCCAGCCCATGTCCAAACCCTTATGCTGCCACTGCCTGCTCACAGCATTGCTCCCGCAGCCGGCGTGAAGTCAGTGCATAGCTCTGAGGATAGGAAGATCTTTGTGCCAGGGGTGATCTTTTTGAAGGGATGATTTTCTAGAAGGGATGAATGACAACAGGGTCGTTTCCGTGTTGGTGTGGATGAGTGCCAGCAGTTTGACAGGCAGGAGGGGAGTCACAAGCTACTGGGTGTTGAAAGTGGCTGTGGTGGAAACATGGAGCTCGGGAGGCCAGGGATTCAGAGCTGATCTCTGCCTTCATTTACACACCAGCAGACTTTGGGTCATGCTAGTGAGCAGAGCTTTGTGACAGCCCTGAACAAGCAGGAGACCAGTGCTGTTAGCAGTACGGTCAGGAAAACCATCTTTTTTACTTGAAAATTGATCGCGTTTGATCTGAGCTCTGGTGCGTGACAGTAATTGTGGCCCACTGCAGGGTCGTTATTAAAAGGATTGTCAAGTCAGAAGCTCACTCATGTCATTTCTAATACACCTTTGCACAAGAGGCAGCTGAAGGCAGGCTGGAAATCCAGCCAGAGCAGCTTCTGCATCCGGAGAAAATTCCCTTTGAATGGCTCATGAGTGTGCACCAGCTCCAGGGGGTCAAAGGGGGCTTGCAGGGCATGTCCAGGTGTTGCTCTGTGATGGAGCACGGACACCATTCCTCTTCAGAGGGCTGGGCTGGCCTTTGGGCTGAGGAAATCTTACAGGATGGTGTAAATAAGGAAGAAAATAACACCCCAGAGAAAGCGTGGGCTTTCCATGGCTGGCCACAGCTGTGCCACAGGGACCTCGTGCCTTGCAGGGAGGCTCTGCAGTAACTGTGCAGCAGCGGGCTGCAGGCAGGCAGCAGGTTACAGCAGGGACAGATGGCAGCAGGGATGTGGATCCAGACCGTGGGAAGTGCTGCCAGCCCTGGGGACAATTAGTCACGTCGGGAGTGGGTGCGCAGAGATGCTGCGACGGGGCGAGTGAGGGCGAGCGGGGGCCTGGAAATGGGAGGCTGGAAAGGGGGAGACTCAGTGAGTGAAAGGCACGGGTTAGGTCTCCTGACAGCAAATAAAAGCATGGATGGAAAGTGAACATGAAAGAGGGTGTTAATTTGGTTCCAATGAACCCGTCCACAGCCTCAGAAGTAATCTCTTCACTTTCATCCCACTGCTTAACCAGCGTGGCTCTGCAGAGCTCATAAGCAGGAGAACTTCTGGACTGCAGGATATCCCACAGCTATTTTTCTTTAGTTTCTGGTCTTCCTTTGAAACAGATTTCAATTTTTTTTTCCCCCTATGGTTCAAAATTTCTCAAAAAATTACATTTGGGAATACCATTTTGGGGTTTTTCCTAACCCACTTTGGCTCATCGCACCACGAAACCAAGGCAGAAACCCCTTCCATGGAGGATGCTGCTCAGTCCCTGCTTCCTGCGGTGTCTGATGTGCTGTGAGCACTGCCCAGCTCCCTCTGCAGCAAGCCATGGACTGGCAGAGGCCGAAGTCTGCAGCATTTCCTTAATGCTTATCTCTGGGATGGGCAGATGCAGATAGGACCTTGTACTGCTGTTCTTTCAAGTACCATCCACTCTGTTTCTCTCTCTCTCTTTTTTTTTTTTTTTTTTCTTTCCTTTGTGTCTCAAAGGACAACAGATTAGGCAACACGGGGACAGATGAGAATTCCCCCATAGAACCCATGTTCCTAATTAGTTTCCTAAATACATAACAAGGTGCCACAGCTGTAGTATGGATCTAGCTGACCTTTCAAGTTGTAGAGTGTACTTATTAAATGCCAAGCTGCCTGAAAAACATGCAGAGCATGATTTTCTTGCCTCTTCTCTATTATATGGGTTTTCTGAGGGGTGGAGATGAAGAGGGTGCTTTACCAGAGCAAGGGCAGGCAAGATTATAAAGGCTGAAGCACAAACAGCATCCGTCTCACAGTGAAATTAACTTCGGAGGAATTATTAGGCAAGAAACGAACTGGCTAAGGCCTTTCAGTGCTAAGGGCTTTGATCTGGCTCTGGGAAAACCAATAAATCAGTAAGCGCTATAGACTCACCCTGAGTGCCTACGAGCAGCCAAACCATCATTGCCCAGGGCTGGAAGGGAGGCACTGAGCTGGTGGCCGTGCAGGGAGAAGACCTGGGAGCCTGGCAGTGGGACAGATCTGCTCTGACAAAGTGTCCCAGATGAGGTTCCAGCCCAGGAACACAGCCCTGACATCCACGGTGTGGAAGAGCCATGCCAGCCTGCTGGAAGGGAAACCCAGTGGGCATGGTGTTAGGACCAGAGCCCAGCACCTGTACTGTTATATGTGGTACAAAAAGGTTTGGAGAAACCACGGCCGTGGTCCAGCAGTGCTTCATTGCTCCAAGGGAGGAGCAAGGTGAGGTGAAAAGGCCAGCAGGCCAGCCACACTGAGCCTGAGCCTCATTCTTACACAGATTTTGTGCATCCACAAAGCCATAATGCGGTTTAGTGATGCAGTCCCGAAATAGCCTGCTTGTCCATCATGAAACCCTCGCTAAGTCAGCCTGCATGCTTATTTAGGGAGCTGGTAATTTCCTTCAGCCCGGCTTCCCCGACTAGCTAATCGCCTGCCAAGGGGCTGAAGGTGACAGACTGGAGGAGGAAGCACAGAGCAACGAGGAAACATCACTGCAGGTGGTTTTTAATATCCAAGAGGCAGCGGCAGACAGGAGAGTGATGGAAAAGTGTGGACATGGGCAGCTCATCTGCCAGGAGCTGCCTGTTCTACAGGCAAACAGATGGGCCTTTCAGCACTTGTTTCAGCAGGGAGTCAACCTGCAGTGTTACATTAAAGGGGAGAAAAGTGCCAAACGGTGAAGAGCTGGCCCAGAGGACAGGGGAGGGCAGTGTCCCTATGGCAAGCTATTGCTCCCGGGGAATTTCCCTGCTTCTCTTATCAGTAGCCTCAGCAGTGAGCTGTAAGACAGCAGGACTCTGAGGGCAAAGTTTCCAAGCTATTCCCCATAGAAATGTTTCATTTGCAGCTTGTGCTATGCTTTAAACTCAGTAGATATGCAGTGCATTGTGGCTTTGTCTATATAGGCTATGTAACAAATGGTTTCCAGTGCAGCCACGAGAAGGAATCACTTGTTCCCTGAATCCCCAAATTCAGTGTTTCTTTTCAAGCAGTAATAAAACTGTGAAGAATCTCCTATCACTCCCATTGCCTTGGCCTCCCATGGAATGAATTTGCCTGGCAAGTGTCAGCAAGACGATTCCCCTCGATGAACTCTTCCAGAAACACCAGCTCCCCCCTTTTTTAAATGAACACTTCAACTTCTGACTTGACCTCAGGAGCCCATGGCCTTATTTTATTTCCTTCTGCATCCCTCTCAAACATCCAGGGAAACATGCTCAGGTTTCAGGGCTGAATGTGTTTTGGAAATGAATTTTCTATTTCATTACCCCACCTAAGACCTCTGAAAAGATATGGTAAGGAAGTTAATTCTTTCCTCCCTTTTATTGCTGGTTGGCAATAGGCTATTAACAAAAAGAGATGTGGAAACTCCCCTTGCTACATTAGATTTATTTTTGCTTGTCTCTTTAATGGACTCCGGCTGCTTCTCAAGGGCCCTCTGTCTAGTCAGAATTGCTTTTTTCTGCTAAGCAAATCGCCCTTGTGCATTAATAGGCTTTAATTGCCCTGAGCAGCTTCAGCTGGGACACCCACCCCTGCACCCTCTGCACATTGGTCTGGGGGCTCCATTTAAGCTCAGGGCATAGCTGCCAGCCTCTTTTCTGGTCCTGGTGCTTAGCTAGGGAGGGAAAATTTTGTCTCTCTCATTTCTGATTCTGTTTCCATAATGAACCCTGGATGTGTGTTGCAAGTAACTTGCCCCATTTCCTGCTGGGGGCTCCCTGGATGGGTGCTGGGTCTGATTTATCACCTTGCCTCATGTGGGGCTGTCAATGGACTGTCACCTGCACCCTGCTCTGCTTGCCTTGTTGAGGTGCTGGGGTGCTGTGCCCTGGTCTGTGAGGGCCCATGGAGCTCCTCTGCCCCCTGCTTGCTGTCCCCTGGGAGCAGCCCAGCTCTTGCTGCTCCCAGACACCCAGCCTCTGTTTTTGATTGAATAGCGATGTGCAAATTGACAAATACAAGTGCCAGCTTGAGTATTTACTGAAGGGATTAAGTGTTCTTTTACCTCCTCTTTTGGTTCCTCCTGTCCCATTGCCTGGTATGACTCTAAGCTCCTTCTGCCTGCTTAATGGGTGCTGTCCTGCCCCTCCTGCAGGAGCTGGGCTTTGAACCTGAAAGCTGTGGGAGGTGGGAGGAAGCTCCTGCCTGATTCCAGCAGGATTTGTTCAGTTACCATCAGTGTCTTTGAGTATCTCTGAATCCTGCTGCCTGTAATAGGATCTAGCCAAGGGGAGAATGTCCTGACCCAGAAGCAGAGCACGCGTTCTTCCAAAAAGCACCATCCTTTCTCTTGTCTATTTCTGTCCTCCAGTGCCCTTTAATCTCACTTCCAGAGAGGATGCTTCCTTTTCTCTTTCCCTTTCTTCTTGCTGTTAAGTAAGTATTTACTTTAAGTGAGAAGAGGGGGTGAGCAGCAAGGTTAAATTAGTGACTCTTACCTAGTGAGAGAACCATTCCCTGCCCACATCAGGAAGCATATTGTTTTGGCAGTTGATTTCAGGTTGCTTCTCTTCCTCATTCCCTTTGGGGATCTGACAATATTATTAGACGTTGGTTTGTAGATTATTCTGCACGGCTTCCCCCGGTGCCTGTCTCAAAAGGTCCTTCGTAGCTCCCAGCTGCAGGGTGACAGGAGAGGCTGTGCACCATGCTGTGACAGGGACCGGTGGGCACTGAGTCACCACTCCAGGCCCTTGCTGCTGCTTTCTGCCCCTCTGATGTGGGCAAATGCAGGACCTCCCCCCTCAAAGCACCCCTCCTGTGCATGAGCTTCATTTTTTTGGGGGGTGGCTGTGACTGCTGGCAGTGTTTGTGGGAAATAATTGTGGGGAGAGGGACAAGTGACGGAATACAAGAGAGTTTGGAGTGCTAATCTTAGGGTCAGTTTTGGTGTATCTCAAGGTCCTGCTCATTCAAGCCCTGGCACCAGTGCTGCCCCACAAGAAGCTCAGGAGGAGAAGATGGCATCTCTGCAATGATCTGAAGGCCTCTCCTTGGAGCTGACCCTACAGCTGCTTGTGGGGTACCTGAGGCTTGTTCCAGCTCCTGGCTGGGCTGTGGGGTGACAGGGTTCCTTGCTGGGGACAGAATCCCTTGGGAGCTGGCTGATAGCCTTGCCCTGTCCTGTCTTATGAAGGTAAGGAAAGGCCACCTCCATGCTGTGACTGTGCTCAGTCTTCATCCTTCCAGGGATTGAGACACTTAGCTCTGAAGCTCCTGTGATGTGGCCTGTGGATTCAGGATGCTATCCCTGGGCTGGAGCTTTCCTACCTTAGTGGTTCATGTCCCAAAGACCACTTGAGAGAGCACACTCCTGTGCTGACTTGTTCCTGCCCTACCGCTTCACTCAGGAGGCTATAGGAGGACCTGCATTTCTTAAGGCAAACTCCCCACACATTTGTAGGCAGTTTATTGCTGACAGGCTGTCTGGTCTGAGACTCCTCTGTGATTTTCTTCCCTGCGAACCCCTGCTGGGTGCTTTCCAGTACCTCCCCAGCTGACTCTATAATCAGATCAGCTCCCCGCAGGGATCCGCAGAGGGACACTCATTCTTGGTGTCTAACTGATTGGGTTTGTTTCAACACAGGCTGATTGTGAAGAGGTTTTCTCAGGACTGTGTGGTAGCTCTGCCTTTGGAAATGGAAATGCCCTGCTATTTCAGCAGTTAATCACTGCCTTTCGCTGATGAGCCCTGGCTGTGCTTTGTACAGAGGTTTCTCTTTGGAAGTGTTTTTCCAGGTGTATTTCTCCTGTTGGAGGCTGGCTGCAGGACAGAGTGAGAAGATGCAAGCATCCACCTGCAGCCAAATATCTAGGAGATATTTTCCTGTGCCTCTGGTCAGAGTCCCCCCCTTAGCACAGTGTGCCCCTGGGGTTGATTTACTGCTGTCTTGGTTTGCATTTTGAAATGGCTCTGGCCTGGATCAGGACTGAGCAGCTCTTTTATGATCCTGGCACATGTTTCTTCAAGACTATATCCTCACTCGTCTGTACCCAGTTTCATTTACCTAGATGCATCCTGATTGTTTCTCTGCACTTTCTATGACCAGTCACACCTCTGCCTGCTCACAGACCAGCCAAAGGCATGAGATGGTGACAGCAGGGCTGAGCTGTGAGCCCAGGCTCTAGCTGGAAGCTTCCTGATGGATGGTTGGGCTCAGGACCCTGTGGGTGGACATATCTTTGTTCACGGTTTAGTGGACCTCATCCTCCAGAAGGCCAAAAGCTTTCCAGTGCTGCAGACACTCAGCCTTCTCCTAAAAGGCAGGATGAGTTCATTAAAACACTGCGCTCCACGCTCAGTCCCCAGCCAGATGTATTCCCCCGATGGGCTTTCCTATTGTTTAAGCCAATAGAGCCCAGGCCTTCTCCCAGTGAGCTCAATCTCTTATCTGCTGTTTCTATAGCAACCTCTTATCCTAAAAGGAGCCTGAAATCCCTTTGTAAACATGGCTTGAGGGTATGCCCACAAACACACGTGGCAGGGAAGACAGCAGGTGCCCGGAGGGGTGCCTAATGGGAAGTCAGGAGTCATCTTGTACCTCTCTGGCTTTGCAGGATGGCTTGAGAGGCTTGTTTTTGCCAGCCCAGCTGGTGCTTTAATAACAATTCTGCTGTTCTGCACTTGGAGTGAAGGGGCCAGAAGACCCGCTGAGCCTGTAAGCAGCTCTGGCTTCATGGCCTGGGCCTGGTTTCCTCCCTGGCCTCCTGGCAGCTTTGCATCCAAGGAGGCCTTGATCCAGCATCCCTGGGTGACAATGGAGGGATTCATGTCAGCTTAAAAGGGATGTGTCATATATCAGCAGGGCCAAACTGCTTTTTCAGCAAGATAAGCTAAGCATGATGCACTATTAGGGTAGAAGCACTGAACGCAGATATGGCCTTGTATTTGTGATGGCCTGTAAATGTTGCTCTCGTGGTTAAATCCAGCATAGGCCACAATTCCTCTGAACACAGCTTAACAACAACACAGCTGTTCCCCGGGGACCCTGAAGTCCTTTCTCTGGCTGTGACACTGCACCACTAGTGCATGCTGAGTGCATTTACCAATGTTTATTGTTCTTTATTTTGCTGATGGTAGTGCACACAGGCACCAAGGTTGGTGATCATATGAACAACTGGTCAGAGATGGGTCTGCCTTCAGGAATACAGAAACTTGAAACCTTTGGCAGTGTGTACCTGGTACCATCTGATGCATCTAAGCTCCTCAGAGGCTCTGTGGGACTCCGCTACACAAGAATATTTTTTTTTATGCTTGTCTGTGGATTCTGACGGGAAATTTCCCAGGGGAAATTTCACTGCAGAAAGAATACTTTCCTTCCTTATTCTTAGGGTGGATAAAGGGATGGAGGAAAGTCCACAAGAAAGCTCTGAAGAAATCTTTCTGGACCCTCATTATCACTATGACTAAGGAATGGATGGACACCCACAATATATTTCAGGCACTACTTTAGCAAGGTGGTGATCCCCCTCAGCACACAGGCACTCCAAATCAGCTGGAAGCTGAATTAAATGTTTGATGACAAGGTTTCCAGCACAGACCATAACAGCTCTTCGTAGCTGAATTGAGGACAGCTGAAAATATCAGGAAAGCACCTATACAGGTGTCAAACTGCTCTCTGCAAGCAGGCACAGCTGACCATGCACGAGGGAAGGCTGATGGACTCATTGCAGAGCCACTATTTCACCTCAAACTTTTCCTGCAAGTCCTCAGCTGCTGATTGTGCTTGGCTTTAATGTGCTGATGGACTTGTGAGGGTGTGGTTCTGCCCATGCCTGTTGTGGAAGAGCTGTGTGGGTGATTTGGAGGACTCAGAAGATGTTTAAGCAGTTAATTGGTTCTCTCAATGGGGCTGGAGGGCTTGTGGGAGGGTAGCCGCTGGTGTAGGAGCATTAAACAATTGGCAAAACATTATGCTGATTATTCATGTATTAATTGGCAGAAGAAAAAGCTCCGGGGGAGGCTCAGACTGCTAATTTCCATCCTGACACAGCGCTGAAAGGTCTCCCCAAGCAAAATCTACTCCCTTGAGAGCTTTCCTTCAGCTTAGTTGTGACTCTAATAACACCCAGGAGACTCCTCCTGGGGTTAGCATCCCTGGTTAGACAGGGTGAAGTGGCAGTGTCCTTGCGTGCCTATTCCTTCTCTGCTGGGGTCCTTATGGGGTTATTCCCAGTGCTGCATTTATGACACTTGGGTGTCAGCCCAGACAAGGCCACCAGCTGCCCTGCCCTACAAAAGTGCCTCCTCTTCCTTGCAAAATGCAGCTAGGGACTTCCAGCTCTCAAATGCCTGTTGCTTAGTGAGAAGAAAGCCAGGAACCAGCACTGTTGCGGGTGAAGAGATCATCCCCTTGCTAAGCTGCTCGGTGGGAAGGTCTCTGCCAGCTGTGGAGAGGGTGGAAGGCAGAGGAGATGCAGTTGTTGCTTGGAGACAGGGAATGACAACAGACGAAGTTTTTTTTTCCCCTCACAAGCTTGTGACTGTCTGTACCTGTGAAAAATGGACTCCAAACGCCAATACACAGGGGAGCGAGGTGTGAAAACACTGACCTTGGAGGCTCTGGGAGTGTGACTGTCGTGGTGCTTCATTTATTTTGCTGCAGTACTTCGAGGGGATGCTTCTGGCCAGAAGCTGAGCTCAGTTTCAAGCCTTTAGCATAGATTAATCTTGAGATCCCCTATTTTTATTTTAAATAGTTGCTTATTGCCAGTCTAAACAGTCTGGTGCTGGGCCATGCTCCATCCCAGGGGTGATGTGGACATGTGGGTTTCTCATTGTAAGAAAGTTGGTCAATCTGTGAATATCATTGTTTTGCCACAACAAACAGTGTTTTGATGTGGGCCAGGGATTAAATTGCTGTATGGCATGAAATCATCCCTTCCTGCTGCCAGTGAGGGGACAAAGGCTAATTCATGGCAGTAATAAGCCTTCACCAGTGGAGGAGCAGTTATGAAGTCTTATCTGCCTCACCCAGACCTTTATCAGGGCAACCCTGTTTCCAGCAAGAAACAAGTGAAGTAGGAAGAGCAACACCCCCTGCTTACTTACAGATATTTGCCTTTTTAATGAGAAGAAATGAGTAAGAACAAGGTGCTCCAGGCCTGATGCTTAGCTAAGCCTGTGTGTGCATTGGTAAATGTTCTTCCTGCAGGATCAAGCCTGGTCACAGCTGTGTGGGAATGGTCTGAACTGGAAGACTAAACTGTGTGAGCTCCAAGTGATCAATGGAGAGATTTCCTGGCTCCACAGCACGAGGAGAAATGGCTTGCACTGACTTCATCTTTCCATGGGAAGCCTTCCTTGTGCTTGTCGGTCTGGCTGCTTGTCTGGGTTACTGCTGGGGTGATGGATGATGGTTTGGATGCTATCCTGAAAAATGTAACCTTGGGCATGCATTGCCTTTGGTTGTGTGCAAAGGACCATGCTCCCTTCTGGTCCCCTGGCAAAGGAGATGGATGGCCCTGACCTTCCCAGAGCAAAACTACCCTGCTTCTCTGAGCAACCCATGAGAAAATGAGAATTTATTGGGGGAAACTAACTGAAGAATATGGAGGGTTGAGGTGGAAAGCCTTCCAGAGCCAGTATCCAAGCAGGTCTAACTGGGAGCTGGGGTGTTAGCTGTGTGGCTTAGTTTTGTGTGGTTGGAAGAAAGATGCTGAAAATGTTTGGTATTTCAGCCCAGGACTGGGTCCCTGGGCAGGAAACTTGAGCTAGGGTTACCACTTATCCCTCTTCAGCCAATCTAGCCTGGAGGTCCTGAAAAGGTCCCTAGAAGTCTCTTTGAGAAATGACATCTCAAATGACAAAGCTGAAGCTTTGGGAGGTGCTTGATGCTGATACCTTGACAAGACAAACTGAGGAGAGGGCTCAGCCCCAGCCTGTCCTGTCTTGTAACTCCATGCTGGCTCCATCCTGGATGAGGAGCATTGGTGCTTTAAAAACAAAACAAAAACAAAAAAATGGAATCCAACAACAAAATACTAGCTTTCTGTTTCTTTGGGGTCTAAAAATGTATAAAGTGGGGCTCTCCCAGAGTGATGTCAGGTCTCATCACAGCAGGGCTGTCACTGGGATTGTCCCATCCCTCTGTTCCAGTGGCACACGTGCAAACTGGCAGCTTCCAAGCCTCCAACTTTGGAGCTATTTGGGTTGAAATTGGTTGACCAGCTCCCAAGCTGAGCGTGAATTGACATGCAGGCGGTCCCACACGGCGTGCTATTGTTTCTTTAGAAAACCTGGTTAATAACAGTAATAAACCCAGCAGCTTTATGGCTCCGGCGATGTATCAGCATGCTGTCACACTGATGGCAAAACACTTCAATTCCAGCAAGCAGAAAGTGATGGGCCTGCAGAGAGACATATGTTCCTGCTCTATTATTTTTATTGTTAATGGCAGGGTTTTTGAAAGCCTCCCATTTCCTGCTCACACCTGGAAGGGAGGAGAGCTGCTCCCACGGGGCGGGAGGGCAGGGGGGCTGGCAGGGACAGCTTCAGGGGGGCAGGGATTTGCTGCTGAGATTATGGTGCCCTGGGGCTGAATGTGTAGGTCCTGTCCTGACCCCCTGTGTAGGGAGAGCCCCTGGGTCCTGATCCAGCCCCATGGAGCCTGGAGGGTCCCTCCCGGCAGGGTCACACCAGGACCCAGCCCCTGGCCCTTGGGCTGTCGCCTACATGAGACACCAATTTGCTCTGTGCTCAGAAATCCTCAGAAGCTGCTAAATCTGAGACCTTTGGAGAGGCACAGAGCAGCGCTCAGAGTTGTGGCGTGACAGCTGCTGTTCCCAAGCATTAGAGGGAAGTGTCACCCTGTAATGGCAGCAGAGAGTGCACCTGGGCCTGGGCTGGTGATGAATTGCAAATTACCGGTGTGTTTTGTAGCAGGGCAGCTTCTCACTCTTCCCTCCACCCCCAGGGAGGAGACATCTCTCCTGGAGATCAAAACAGGCTGGAGTTAGGGACCAGGGGAAGAAGCCTCTCCACCCAGGGAGCCCTGTAAGTGGCTTTGCGTCTCCCTGGGGGGTAGGGGGATGCACGTGGATCTGCTCTCCATTTCCAAAAAAAAGCAGGGAGGGTTGGAGGCAGTGAGACAGAGTTCAGGAGGGAGCCGTGTGCGTGGGTGGAAGCGCTGACAAGTAGGAAAAACCTCTCATCTCAGAAAATGCAACCTGATGAATGCAGGCAGCGGAGGAGAGAGCTGGGGTTTCGGTGCCTGGCAGTCAGATTGGGGGGAGCTGATGAGAGCAGGAGGGCTCTGATCCAGCAGCACCTGTACACATCCTGGGGGCTTAAAACTGGGCTGGTGCTGAAGTGGTGGGGTGAGCAGGTCTGACTTGTAGGTGGGGAGGATGGCCCAGCCTCCCCCAGCAGTGATTTTCCTCCACCATGGCAAATTTGGTGCCTTTAATTTGGATGTGCTGGTGTAGGGGTCCCTGCCCTGCTGCAGGTCAGTGCCAGCATCACCTGCGTGACCTCCCTGGCCTTGAGTGAGGGTGGAAGGGAGGAAATGACAGGAATCATTCCTGCAAATCCATGCGCTGGGCTGGTCACAGTGATCAAAGGTGACATCGGAGCAGTGCTGGGCGTGGAGCCGCTTCCAATAAATGGGTTTCATCTTAATTGCATCTCTCTAAAGCCAGGGTGGCTGCTGTGTGAGGAAACCTTTGAGCCAGAGCCTGATGGGCTGGAGGGACTCTGGGATGCTGAGGGAGGCAGAGGAGGAGCACAGTGGTGCCCACGGTGGGTGTAGGATCAGCCTGAGCTGAGTAACACTAATGAGCAGCTGATTAGTGTAATCACGGCTTCACCTGTGCGTCAGGGGAAGGGGGCATTTCCTAATCACCTGCCGGAGGGTCCCCAAGGTCAAGGAATAACTCAGAGGACGGAGCTGGCATCCTGCACCCCCTGGCCATGGGTACCGCGGTCCCATGGGTGCTGGCAGAGCTGCCGGGGGCAGGAGGTGGCTGTGCCCTGCCGGAGGAGGATGGGGACGGTTGCATAAGCCACGCACCCTCCTCCCGCATCGGCATTCATGCTGCGCAGCCCCTATTATTGGGCTTGCAAATGACACTAATTTCCCTTCCCGAGCCCTCCCTATAATTTAGCAGCAATGTCCTGTACTCAGATATTATTAGCTGCGTCTTACGTGAACAGTTGCCCTCTTTCTGTTGGTTGGGGGGAGATAATGAGTTTAATAGGGCCAGCAGACCCGGACCAAGCACCTCTGCCTTTGTTTTTTAATTGACCAGGCTGGCCGGGGTGGGAACGGCATCGCACAGGCTCTCACCCCTCCTTAGCTGTCACCAGCAGCTCAGAGGCGATCCCCAGACCTCTGCACTGCAGGAGCGGGGTGTCTTAGGAAGCCACCTGCAAAGATAGCAGTTGTAGGGCTCTCTGACCTCTGGTAGCTGTGATATTTCCAGGCCCGTTGCTCCTTCGGGCTCAAAGCCACCCAGCTCTTTTGCTGCACCCCATTCCTTTAAGGTTTTATTGTGCTCGGCTGAACACAAGGTGACCTCGAACCCGAGGAACACACATAGATCTGTGCGTGGTTTGTCAAGAACAGCAAGAAAAACAAACGGGTAGGAAACAAGCTCCAGATACACTGCCCTGCCCCAGCCCCTTGTACCGTGACCAGCTCAGCCCGTGCTGCTCTGCCTTCCTGCCCCTACACGTGCCAGTACAGCAACCTGTGCACCACTTCCAGCACAGGACAATGTACAGGGGATGGAAACCCTTGGTTGGGAGTTGGATAGCGGTGCTGGAAGCACAGCTTTGTCTCCCAGGGCATTGGAGAGAGAACGTTTTCCTCCTCCCGCGTAGTCCTCAGGAGACTCTTACTGGTGATGGACAAAGAATTGATGCTCCCACTTTGTTAATTTTCTGTGCCTTCTTTTACTCAGCAGTGCCACGGGTTTGTGGAAGGGATTTCCTTCTGGCTAAGCAAACACATCAGTGATGCAGTCTGTACAGGAGGGCTGAGAAGATCATCTTCTGCTGACCCCTCTCTTCCTATTACCAGCCTTCCCCTGAGCAGGTGCTCAGCTCCGCAGCGGGGACCACAGATGCTGGCTTTTTTCTCTCAGCTCGGTTTCTGCAAGAATGTAAAACTCCTGCTGGTAATTAAAGATAAAACGCAGGGCTTTGCTGCAGGCCATCTCCACTGGCAACCCAGGAACATAATCTGAAGTTTAGCAAAGGTTTCACTAATTTCAAAGCGGGAAGGGCCACGGGGCTGGGCTCGGTAACAAAGGGAGGGAGGAACCCCTGGTGGATTGAGTCAGATCAGCTCGTGCTGCCGTCTCCTCTGGCTTTGATTCGGTTCTCCTGGGAAGGCACCCAGCCGGCCCCGCTCCTTCTCCCCGTCTCTGGAGGTTGCTCCACCAGCTGCCTTCAAAGCGCCCGAGCTTGGCAGAGATCTCTCTGAAATATCCCACGCTCACCTGAGAGTGCAGAAAAATAAAAGGGAGAGGAGGAAGAAAGCAAGGAGAAAAACTCCGTGGGCTTTTGGAAAGGCCTGATGGACGTGTCCCCAGCCAGCTCTGTGACGGATCGGCCCGCAGTACCTAGGACATCTCCTGCTGGAGAGCTCCCAGCATGGCCCAGTAAAGGGGCAGAGTTCACTGCAACGCTCACTGGTTTATGCTGGTGGTGCAGCAGATCTCCGTGCACACATCCCCACAGCAGCTCAGGCCAGGGATGTCCCATCCTGCTGGGGTGCTGGCCTCCTGCTCAGAGCAGGTGCCAAGCCTATGAGGCTGGGGAGGTCATCCAAGCTGGAGGTTTTGTTTCTCCCACCTACCCTGTGCTGTGCCTAGACAAAACATCCCTTCCAGAAAAAAAAAAAAAAAAACAGACAAACAAAAAAAAACTGCCTGAAAAAAAAAACTGATCTGAAGCCACCAGAACCTGGAGACCTCACTGCTCTGCTGGGCATCTCGTTCCAGTGGCTGAGCTGCAGCGGGGGAAATAAATAAACATCTGCTCACGTTATTTGCATTTCTCTGACTCCAAAAACAGCCCTGTCCCTGCTGGACCACAGAGCCTGGGGCAGGTGTCTGTGTGGGACGTGCAGGTCCCCTTCTTTTGCTCTTGGAGGCCAGGGGTTTGGTTGCAGAGCTGAGCTCGGAGCAGGCCGAGTGACAGCAGGCAGGGTGCGATGCCAGGAGATGCAGCTGGGAGTTTCCCTGCGTGCTATCGGAGCTGTCGATCTCCACAACGTCTGTCTGGAAGGATGTGGTGGTGGTGACAGCTTCTATTTCCTGGCCAAGATCCTCCTGTGGGCTGGATGAGTACCAGCTCCCCTGGCTCGGGGTGCGTTACAACCCCTCCAAAATAAACAAGTGAGCTAGTGGAGGAGGTGAGCTCAGAGCCGCTTGGTAATTGCACAGTTTTTTGTTGGAGATGATGGGCTGCTCTTTGTCGCTGCTGGGATAAAGCATCGGGGCGTTTTGTCACGGGGGTGATGAAAAGAAGCAGGTTGGGGCTGGCAGGGAGGCAGCTGGAGCACGAGGGGTGAGGGTGGACTCCCTTCTCCCGTTTTCCTACCATAAAACAAACAAACACCCCAAAAAAATGATAAATTGATATTTTTGATAGCTCTAAACTGGTTTTAATGCAGCTCTAGCCATTTGCACCAGAGGAGAGTCTGGCCTTCTGTGCCAAAAATGACCAAGCTTGGAAAGGTGACTTTTTCTGTTTCCTTTGGGTGAAGAACACCTCCTCCCAAGGCAGCCAGCTCCTTTCTGCTGCCCAAAGCCATGTTTGGGTCTTGCAGGCTGCCTTCTGATCTGCTGCTCCTAATCTCTAAGCAAATATTTGGAGAGTGAAAGCTAAGGAGAGGCCAACAGCATCAAACTGCAGGGGTGGGGTAGGTGAAAAGGGGCTGGGTGTGTGGTTGTGCTGATTCCCAAGCCTTGCTATCCCATCACCCTGCCAGGATTTCCTGCAGCTCGGAGCAGATTGCAGCCAGGAATGCTGCTAACGAGACAGCTGTGAGAGGTGTGAAGGATGGGAGCTGCTGCACGGTCCCCAGAGGGGGTCTGGGCTTCTGGAGATTGCATGGGCTGTGGGGAGGCAGTCCTGGGGTGGAACGGGGGGATTTGAGCTTGGAACTGGATCTCAGCCCCGCTCCTGTTAGCAAGAAGTTATCAGGAAAGGGTGAAAGAGCAGAACAGGCGTTGTCTCTGGGTTGTCTCTGTGCCACTGTAGAAATCCATGAATCTTGAAGATGATGTGTTCTCATCCCCAGCCCCAAAGTCCTCATCTCCAAAGGCATAGCAGAACTGGGAGAGGCAGCAAGGATGGCCACTGGCGTGCAACATATTCATGCAAGGAACATGTGGGATGGGGCTGCTTTATCTGGGAGTGTTTGCTGCACGCGGTGGCTGCATCTTGGCTGCCCTTCGACCACCGTTCTCGATAGCCGTGCAGAGTCTGTGGTGGTATAATTGGAGGCGAGTAGAAGATTTTCACTGCAGGAGGTGGAAATGGCCACGACTCAGACCAAACTGGCAGGTGAGACGTTATCACGGACCCCGTTTGAGGGAACAAAACTTGCAGCTTGGGGCAGCCGTTGTGGCACGTGGTGTGCTGTGAGCAGGAACACGCTTTAATGCATGCCTGTGATTTTTCCCTTTTTCTGGCAAGGGAACAAATATCTATCTGACATTCTCCTTAATCTCAACTCAAATGTGTCTTGATTGAGCATATCAAGGAGAAAATGGAAAGTGTGTAGCCCAGGGCGGATAGGAAATCTCTGTCTTGCTGTGGCTCCTCTACAGCGGTGGGAGATGGTGCCTGTACCTGCCTCGATGCCAGGCACGTGGAAACAGCCCCCGTCATCTCAACAGAGGTGCTGGCTGCTCCCCCAGCCTGCAACCAGAGCATTTCGGGTGGTGGAGGACAATTACCTGACACGTTGAGCAATTTTGGAGTGATTTCACGCTCCCTGGGCACACCAAAGCCGTGCCTGGAGAACCCATCCTTTTAGAGCACGGATGCTAAACATCAAACAGGACTTGAAGATCCCAGCATTTAATTCCCATTTAGCTGAGGCAATTAAAAGCATCACCATGTAACACGGCTGATTTTCTCCTGCATTTTTATTTGCCCGTGTCCTTAACGAGAGCGGCTCAGAAGCCCTCGCTTCCATCCCGCAGCGTGTCCGCCTGCAGCACGAACAAGCCCGTCTGCTTGCCCCGCCAAGGACATCCCAATGTCTCCTCCATCACTGCACAGCCCTGAGATCTTGGGCTCTGAGGGGATGCTCTCTCCACCTGGAGGAGTGCAGTTTGTGCAATTTGTGACCCCGTGAACAAGTCATGCCTGGGCCTGGCATCAACGGCCAGGGTTGTGCACAACCACAGGACACCCAGGGGTGTTTGTCCCAGCATCTTGCTGGTGGATGCGTCCTACCAGAGAGAGGATTGGAGCTTTCCTCTGTCTCCCTGGAGTATCTCCTCCCTGCTCCTTGCACTTCCAGGCTTCAGATGGCGGGGCTGTGATTGAATTTGCTTGGCTGAGGCTGTGAGGTGCTTGTGGTGTCCCTAGCCTGTACCAGAGATGTGATGAGTGCTGGGTGGCCTCCTCTGATCTGCTGCCTGGGCGTTAGGAAATGCTGCCTGGAGGGGGAGCGGCGTGCACAGGGTTACAGAGACAGATGCCTGAAGAAGGTGCCAGACACAACAGGAGCATCTCCAGACATCAACTCCTCTCTAAAACACAGGGAATAGCAATGATGACAATGCAAGAGGTGAGAAGTATCCAAAGGGGATGCTGAGGGAGGCCAGAGTAGGTCCTCCTGAAAGCAGAATAGAAATAATCCAGCTCCCCACCAGTGTGTGAAGCTCACTCCCCAGGGCTGGCAGTCCCTCTGTCCACATCCTTTTCTTAGTCCCTGGCCATTTCTTGGGGCACAGCCTGGTATCTACTGCCTGTGCTGATGTGCTGGCCTTTGTGGGACTTTGTGATATGTTTCCTTCCATTCAATTATCGCTGTGAGCAGCAAAACGCTGCAGCAAACGCAGCTCTGTCACTCCATTTGTTCCCTGGCAGCCGATGGATCTTTAACCAAGTAATTAAGGGTTAGTTTTGCTCGTACCTGAGATCCAACCAGCGAGGCAGAGATAAGGTAATAGCAACACAGCAGGTGCTCTGCTATTTTTTCTGGCTATGAATTAATCGCAGACACGATGTCTCTGCGAATAAGTGCATTGATCATTTGCTACGACAATAAGAATTTCAGCCAGTTATGCTCTTTTTCTCTCTGTAAAAGCTTTGGAGACTGCAGACTTAATGAGTATAAGCCCAGGCTCTTCCCAGAACACTAATAGCATCCTTTAAAAAAAAAAAAAAATCAACAGCCCTTTATGTTGTGCTCACTGAAAAGCCCCAAAAAGCCTCTCGCTGTTAACTGCCCAGGGCTGGGGGCTGCACCCAGCTCCCTGGTTGGCAGGGGAATCCTGGCTGTTCCCTAAAACTCTGGAAAGGACTAAAAGCAGCTGGAAGCCAACCGGGCTGGCCCCTGAAAGTCAGAGGAATAATAATAATTATTATTATTTTTATCTTTTGAAGCTGGACACAGGTTTTTTTGAACCCTCTCTGGGTTGAGGAAAGGGAGGAAATTCAAGATAGGCTATTCCTTTACCCAGAGCCTGTGTTTTGGGGCCGTCAGTGCCATATGTTGTTTATTTAATCATCCTGTCTCTGCCTGCAGACTACAATCTTTCTCAGAGCTCAGTAGGGAGCAAGTCCTCTCCTCACCCACCAAAAGCATCACCTCACCGTGCCTGGGATAAAACCCTCCTGGGGTGCTGTACGCCAGAGCTTCCACTGCAGGTGCTTTGCCCACTGTCTGCCACCCCCAGCATGTTGCTGAGATGAAGTCCCTGCAGGTTTCCAGGTTTCAACAAGGACGGTAAGCACAGGAAGGCCCAAACCGATGTGTCCGTCCCTTCTCTGCTCCAAGGTGCACGCAGATTTAGAAAATTGATTTTAATTTCTGTTCACGCTCTCTAGCCCTTTCTGAAATTATTAATTCCCGCTTTTTAAGGTTCTGGGCTTTATTATCCACTCAGTAAAACAGGACTAACAGTCTTTGGTCTGTGTGTTCAACCTGCGAACTCTTCCATCTCGAGACTGTCTCCTAGTTGGTCTGGCTGGGAATTGGTGGTCTAATTTTCAGATGGGAACTACACACACGCAGTGTTACAAGGAGCAGTAAGGAAAGTTCCCACACATCCCTCCTGACTTGGATAGGCAGGACTGTTCACGCCACCCAGACAAATGCAGGAAGCAGCTGCCACAGCCAACATACCTTTCAAGAGCTGACAAATCTTTCCTAGCATGAAGGGGATTGGAAATCTAAACATTGACTTTTGTCGCACGCCCAAACTATTTAGCTCCCAGCATGGGTCAAGCAATATGTTTCCTGTAGATACTGTGATGTTTTATTTTCTTTTTCACTCGTTAAACTTTATTTGAACTCGCATTATATAAATTAAATAAATCAAATTAAAAAGATTAAACACTTAATTTAAGAAAAAGCATTGATGTATGAGGTTGGGTTATTTTATTCTTAGAACCATATTACAAAAAAAAAAAAGAATGTGGGCTGAATCAAAATTGTTTTCTCCATGTGTTTTTGCTGTTGTTACTGTTGTTTGAGTCAAGGTATCTGCCTTCAGCAGGCTTTGGCAAACATTTGGCAGGGTGAGCCACGTTCAGCCTACTTCTCCCACCTGTGGACCCTCATTTTGACAGCCCACGCAGCACAGGAGGATGAAGATGGGTTCATTTGTGCTACAATTTACCCAATTGCTAGCAACCATCCATTGCTGATATGAAATTGTTTCCAAGGCTTAATGATGACTTTAACTCAGTGCTGAATAAGCTGCCTTATTTGCCAGACAGTGCAACCCAGGGTATTCCTTCACATTCAAGTGATAAATATTTAAATACTGGTTTCACCAGCAAATAACCCCTGAGGCAAAAAGGGCCTGCTTGGATTATGCATTAAAAGTTTTCCTTTATTCAACATAGCTTTACAGAGAAAAAGGAGAAAACGTGGCAACAATAATAAAGAGTAGGTGTCTGGACATTGCTGGAGGATCCAGGCTTAGAACCCCCCCCCCCTTTTTTTTTCCTTTTATTTCATCATTGAATTGGAGGAATTCAGATGGGAAACACAGAAAATAGTTCTGGGAAGTTCTTTTGCTTGGGCTTAGTGTCATTTCTGCTACAGATGTCCAGAGATATTGAGGTTAGAAGTAGGAGAAAAAAAAAAAAGAAATACGGAATTTTCACAGCCAGCCCAAGGTAAACCCTATTTTCTGGCATGCTGTTTGTGCATACTCCCCTTGCCCTTTGCAATCCAGCTCTGGAGGATGACTCTAGGATGTATCTCCTCTGGTCTGCAGCAGTGACCAGCTGGCTGTTCATTTGGCCTGGCTCTAACACACCTCCTGATGGAGCAATGTGCCACTTTGTCACTGGAGGGAACTGACACCGTCAGGATGCTCTGCCCAAGAGGGTGGGCGAGAAGCCTGAACAATCTTGACTCCTACAAAAAAAATGGCAATTAGTAAGAATGCTGTGTTCCTGACACACAAAAAAAATTGGAGCCTCAGTGAAAAGATCAGATGACTTGAAATGAGAGGAAAGATGTAGTTTTTCACACATTGTGTTATTAAATTATGAACGCTGTTGCTCCAGGCAAAAGTGTAAATAGATCCAAAAGCAGCCTGGGAATTTCGTGGGAGACACATCCTTCAGAGCCTGTTGATGGCTGTGTGTCAACCTCCAATTTGGGAGTTCAGCAGCCACAAACTGCTGGAAATCAGGAAGAAATTTGAGTAAAGGATCACTCCAGAGTTATGTTTTTTTCCCCCCTATATCCCTGCTAGAGTCTCACACGTCTGCCAGACCCAGGTGCATGATGAGATGGACTTCTGGTACATCTCTTTTTAAGCTTTATTGGCCATCCTTTAACTCCTACCCATGGTGGAGCTTCTCCTTCCACTCTGCTGGACTTTCTCACCAGGATGTGGCTGGTTGGTTGGCAGGAGCAATGTCAAACTCCCAGACCACCAAGCCCCCAGTATATGGCTTTGGCTTAGAAACCACGAACATCAAGCATTTTTCTGCCCTTGCAATAACAAGGAACTTGAATATTCAGGGACTGCTATTGAGAAAGAAGGAATATCTATGGGATATCTCCAGAATATCTTTGATGTGTACCGCAGGCTCCTGAACACCTCCTTGGCACCAAACCAGCTTCCCCCTGCCTCAGGCCTGCCATCCAGCCCCGAGCTGAAGGCACCCAGAGATGCTGAGCACTGTTCTCCTTCAGTTTGCTCTTCTCCTTTATCTCCCCCTCTGCTCAAGATATGTGCTCTGTGTCTTATTTGCATTTGTCTGGCTTCATCTCTCAGTCATTGGCTCTTGTTCTGGCTTTCTCTGGTAGATTAAAAAGCTCTTTAGAAACTGGTGTTTTCCTCCGCTGACGGCTCTTATGCACTGTAATCAAACCACCTCTTGACCTCCTTTCTGATAAGCTAAATAGACTCTTTCCCTTGCTCTTAGATTATTTGTGAATTCTTTCCTGCAGTGCTCAGCCTGGGATGCGGGAGAGATGGAGGGGAAAGTGGGTGTTTAAAGAAGCAGGGAATCTTGTCTTAGGGCCAAGGCTTTGTCTGAGGGTTTGGCCTTGCAGATATGCCCTGTAGAGTTGTCCCCCCTCCCTCTGAGCCCTTCCTTTGCTGCAGCTCTCCCAGGATGACCAAACACCTTCTCCGCAGCATTACAAGACCTGTTGGGATGTGGAAGATCCTCCTTTCCACAGCCAGATCTTATCAGCCTTCAGTTCCTAGCGCTGTTGTTTTGGAGACTCCTGCACCGCTCCCACAGCATCTGCACTTTTTCAGCGCCGAAGAAGCCGTCCCTCAGCCTGTCACACTTGGAACAGCTCCACCAGCTTCTCCCACAGCTCGGAGGCATTCAAAAGGTATTTAATTAAACCCACATCAGAGAGCTGTTAGCGAGCTTTCTCCAATTAGCAAGGTGGAGAGCGCTGCGTGTCACGGGGGGAAATGAGTGAACATGAAATGGTTTTGTTGCCTGTGCCTTCCTCAGCGTCAGATTAATTGGCATTTTTCTTTCAATTTATGGTGGAGCTTTGGGCACACAGAGGTCACAGCACCACGGTGCAATCCCATCCCATTTTCTGGTTTCCTCAATCTCTTTCTTTTTCTTTTTTTAAAAAACATGATCAAAAATTTTTTTAGACACCTGAATCGTATTGGGCTCTGTCTGTCAGGGAAAAAAAAAAAGAAAGAAAGGAAATTAGTGACACTCAGATTGCTCCTAGATTTAGGGATCTTCGAGGATCTCCACTCTCTTCCTTAGCTGCTCTGTGTGTGCATGAGTGTGTTGTCTTTTACTGTTTTGTAACACATTCCCAAAACATGTCTGGCTGGTAATCAATCCCAAATGGACCTGCAGCTGCTCAGGTCTTATTTGTATGGAGCAAGCAGAATTAGTCACTGACTGAGATCCACCTTGAGTGAGGACCTGCCTCTGGTACATGCTTGAGTCCTCCACATGCACTGCCACAGCCCGGTGCTGTGCCCAGCTGGGGCTTTGATGTCCCCTTGGTCACTGTGGGACCTTCCTGTTGGTCAGTTTTGCAAGGATCCCAGCCATGGACATGACTTCTTTATTGTCCACAGGTCTCCAGATATTTAATGCCCCACTGAATATTCACCTACATAAACATGGGAAACAATGCTTTGGAAGCACCAAAGTTTTCAGGCTTGGCTACTTCTATAACTAAGGCCAGAAACCTTGTGCCTTTTCAGCAGGCTCTGTTCTTACATCATGTTTTATCACGGGGAGTTGGCACGCTGCTGTTTCAGATCTCTAGAAACCCCTGCTGCCTTTGCATTGTGATGCCTTTCAAACCTATGTGGCTCTTCAGGATGGCGAGGAGCAAATTCAGGTATCCACCAAGTTCCAGGGCAGTATTAGGTGACAGCACTTGATGTGAGATGCCATCACAGCACCCGGCCTCAGCTCCCAGCACACGGTACCAGGATGATGGTGTCCCTGATGGTGCAGACTCAGCTCCAGGTGTGGGTCTGCGGCTTGGGGCTGGAGGCAGCCAGGTGTCAGAGCTGGCTGGATAACCAAGTCCTGCTCCTTGGGCCATGCTGGGTGGGAAATGACACAGCACCACCGAAGAGCATGCTTCGACTCCTTTGGAAGGAGAGGGAACCGGGTTCTCACTCCAGAGGATTTGAAAACAAATTTAACAGATCTTTCCTTTTGCTCCCAGAACTGAAGTCAAATCTGGGCTATGTTTTTATCTTTGGAAACCCTTCCAGGGGCATCCTAGGGGCGCTAACAATCCGCTCCATTTTTCCTCCCACCTTTATATGCAGTTACAATTCCAACAACAAAGCAAACCCTCTCCTAACAAAGCAGGTGACTGGGTTTTGTTTATTATTTGCAAATCACCAACCAGCACATACACAACAGTGCCCTGCCTCCGCGTGAGAGCCCGCGGCGGGGACACGCTGCTATGACAACAACATGAGGCTGAATCATCCAGACAGACAAGACACACATAATTGTGTGATCACCTGTTCCCACTTGTTCAAAGGAAATTTTATTAGCGCTGCTGAAAGTACATTAGAGAACAAATCCTAAAGCATCCACACATCAATCAGGGCCCAGCTAATCAATGCAAGCGCTGCCTGAGCCCGCTGCCTTTCTGCTTGGCCATTCAGTGTTTCACGGGCTGCAGGACAGCAGTTACAGAAACTTGTGCCTGCACGTGGAAGGTCCAGAAAAACTCAATTTCTAACAAAACAAAACATTTATGGCTTTGGGGTCTTGTTGAGAACACCAGACTTTTCACCATAGGTTGTTTGTGGTCAATGGAGGGATGGTCTGGATCAAGGATGAGAGTTAGAGAATGGACGTGACTGATGGCAAACATGATTTTAAAAATATAATTAATAAAAAAAGATAAATTAAAAAGGGAAGATGAGAGAGGACAGCTGGTTTATTGTGTTACAAATAAAAAGGATTTTTTTTTGTAATTTTGAAAATAGGGCCTCACTTCACTTCCAGTATAAATCCATACGTGTTCATGCCGGGCAGGCGCACCAGGCACAGCATATTTCCAGCTGGTGAGGGAGCACTTGCTGCTTGGTTTCCTCGCTGCCTCATTTCTCCTAACATGAGGGAACCAAAAGCATGACCCTCTAATCATAACACAGCTTTGTGTCCATTTTCAGCCATATAACCCCTGCTCTTTCTGAAAGTGCTGGTGGTCTTGTTTACCCATATGATTCCAGAAATTATAAAGGCCTGCTCAAGTAGGAAGACATCCTTTGCAATTATTAATCACACTCTTTTGTAAAAGCTGATCAAAATATTTATTATCAAAGGATATACTTATTTTTTTCTCAAGCATTTTGTCAGGATTTCAACACCTGGTGACAAAATAAGCCATCTCAATATTTACAACATTTGAAGGTTTTCTACCAGAACCATCAATCGCATTTTTACGTGACTTGGGGAGATTTTTACCTGTGCTGCTGTCTGACACTGCCCAATAAGTACCCGATTACGAGTCCATCCAGCAGCTGACACGCAGCACTGCTGGCAGCAGCAGTGAGATCTGAGATGTTTTCCTCTGTACCAATTGCATATGCATGAATGCCTCACTGAGAACATTTCCATCTGCTCCGTGGGTATTCCACGAGAGCCGTGCTGAGACCTCTCAATCAACCACTGTTAAAGCCAGCCCCGGAGCAATCTGAAAACAAGAAGTTCAGATGCACGGACATGAAACAGCGATGAAGAAGCCTGTGCTACAAGGCTGCTGTTTCCTTCGGTGATGGAGCAAATCATGAAAAACAACACCTCTCCCTGCTCCCCTCTGTACGTGGCAACAAGGTCTCACCAGGTGCCAATATGGACTGTTTGAAAGTCAGTTTCAAAAGGCAGCGAGGCAGGAAAAAAATAAATAAATAATAAAAAAAAAAGGACAGTGAAGCACAACAATGGTTTTGCAGACAAAAAGAAGAAATCTCCACTGCTGTATATGAGCAGGGAGTGGGGTGCATTGAAAACCGGGTGAATGGCCATGCCCAGAGGGTGGTGGTCACTGGTGTGAGTCCAGCTGGAGGCCAGCAATTAGCAGTGTATCCCAGGGGTCAATATTGGCCCAATCATGTTCAACATCTTTATAAATGATGTGGATGATGTACCCTCGGCAAGTTTGCTGATGCTGCAGAACTGGAAGGAGTGGCTGATACACCAGCAGGTCGTGCTGCCATCCAGAGTGACCAGGACAGGTTGTAAAAATGTGCTGCCAGGAACCTTATGAAGTTCAACAAGGAGAAGGAGAAGGTCCTGCACTTGGGGAGGGATAGGACAGCAGGACACACCAGGGGCCACCCATCCGGAAAGCAGCCTGGCAGAAAAGGGCCTGGGAGTCCTGGTGGACACCAAGTTGAGTGTGTCCAATGAAAGGCCATGAAAACCATACCAGGTCCATAGCAGCTGGCAGTACCTCAAGCTGCCACTGAACCAGATCTGGAAGCTGTGTTTGGTGATTGACAGTGTGCTGTTAACAGGAATCTTCAAGATCAGATGGTTATAAGGTTTCTGCTTAAGCATGGGGGAAATCTTGATTGCTCTGTTAGTATTTAATCCAAAACAGATCTGGAAGAAAAACAAACAAACAAAAAAGCAGACAAACACAAATAAATCCTTCTGATTTTCGATCCTGTTGACAACTGGACGATGCACTTTTCTTCTGTTAGGGATTCGTAGGGTCGAGTTCCACCTCAGGCTTCATCTTGAGTTCATAATGTTGCTCCATGCCTGCACAAAAGCAGTCCTGTGAACATGCCTGTCACTTCTTTGCATGTTATCATTACAGGTTCATTTGTTAGAGAGACAAGTTTTGAAGCATGAACCTCAGAGGCTCAAGAATGACACCAAAAAGCAGTCCTACGACCCTGCACTGCTTAGAAACCTGTGGGTGCCTTTTAATGGGGTCCCCTTGCAGCTTTTAAAGCCCCTTGTGCATTAGCCTTTAAACTTGATTTCCTTCCACAATTTGGCAGCTAGATTTTGTGATTTGGAAAGGCCTGACTGAGCTACAGAGAACAGATCTGCCTCAGACCTCCTCCTTGAACTTTTCCCATGGCAAACAAAGCTGGTGAGGGTGATGGTGGTGGACACGGCGTGAAGTGTGTGGGTGGCTGTCGTTCTCCTGTCCCGTGTTATCAGTCATCTCCTCTCCCCCAGCAGCCTGACTGCAGAAAAATGGGATCCTTTCTACCTGTCTCGGTGAATAAAGGGAGGGGAACACACGCACAGCAGAGAACAAAAATAAAGTAACCTGGCAGAAGGCAGACACACTGTCACACCTCCAAGGGAAAATTGATACAGGCTCTTGCTTCTGTTTCAAAATCAATTTCAAGCTCGTTCCATGAAAGAAATGGCATAAAGGGCATTAGGTCCTGCAACAGAGCCTGCCATTCCCAGGATGATGGATGGAAGATGAGTACAATTACCTGGACACCGAGAGCTGGTACACAGCCTTTTCTGTTCAGCAGGCTCTGGCTGTCCTTCCCCATCAGCAGCAAGATCAAAACAAACTCTGCAGAGGCTCAGACAGTGCCGGACTTGTCTCAGCTCCAGCTGTCTTGGAGAACAGAACAAGGAGCAGCAATTGCAGCTGCTCAGAAAGGACCGTCTGTAATGCTGTGCTGAGGACAACCTGCCGCACTGCCATGCAGGGGAACATCTCACGTGGAGGCAGCACGGTGCCACGTCTGCTCTCCTGCTTGCTGGTATCCCATGCCCTGAGCTGTAGTACCTGGTGTGTGGTCCTGTGCATGGAGGCATGGGCAGCCACAGGCCCAAACATGAGCTGCCACCTCCCAAATGCAGCTAAAGCTGCTGTTGCCCATCTTAGCCTTCACCCCGATGGTGTTGGTGCTAATAGGATCAGCCACAAGCTCTTCACTGGGTTATCCACCAAAAAGCCCTTGTGAGCAAAAACACAGGGCTGTGCTTACAGTGATTACAACAGGGGATGTTCAAGTTGTCCCTGCATCAGCCAAGTGTTGATTCCTTCATGCCAGTGCCCTGGAGCTGTGCTGCTCATCCTTGGTTACACCAGCACCACAAAGGGCCCTGCAGCACGGGCAGTCTGTCAGCAGCGACACCACAGGTCCCTGTGGATGCCATCCCATCGCTCCCAGGTTCAAAGAGAAGGAGAAAATGCCAGACCAGTTCCTACACCCACCCTCTTACAGGTGCCACCTTCTTTCCCTTGGAGCTGGCACAGACATCATGTGCTTGCAGGGCAAGAGATGCTGAGGCCTCAGCACCACGCACATACCCAATGCATTTATTTTCTGTGAAATATGGAGACGTGAGAGGGCACAGCATACACGGGGTGATGCTCACGCTGTTCCTCTCTGGTTGCCTTCTCCTGGCTCTGCTCTGCTTTTCTTCGGAGGCCAAAAGCGATAGGAAACACCAGAAAGTGGGGACTCAGAAGCTGTGCCCAGCTGCTGTCTGTGGTTCCCCTCAGGCCCACAAAAGGGCAGGGATCTACAGCCAGCTGTGGGAGCGCTGGGCACCATCGTGTCTCGTGTTATGTGGTGAAACTAATGAAATCTCCTCTTTTCTTTCTGTCACAAATTGAAATGCTTTGGGAAAACTGTATCCCCTGTCTTGTGGCTGCAGGCAGTGCTCCTGAATAGGCTTTTGTCAGGCCTCGGAGACGTGAGTCAGAGCATCTTTAATCTCCGGGCGGGAGCGTTCCCCGTGGCTTTCACGCTTTGGAATAAATCTTCAGAGACGTTCCCAAATTAAGCACGATTCCTTTCTAATCTCCTTGCGCTTCTTCCTCTCCCTATTTTATCAGCCCGGCTCAAACACATTCAGCATGGCCTACTTCGGAGCAAACTGATTAATGCAATCACTTCGGGGTTTAGGAGGGATCAGTGCTAATGGCAGGGGACTGAGCTCCTACTGCTGCCGGCAGCCCCAGCCTGGGAGGCTCGTGGAGCTTTGCTGACAGCAGAGAGCGGCACCACATGCTCACATGGGCATCTTCTGAGCACCTTGGGAGCCTGCTCAGCACCTCCACAATCCTCCTGGCATGGGAAAGGGGTTTGGGTTTTGCACCACCAGCACATGGGGCTGTAGGAGCGGGGATCCGACCAGTTGTGAGGGGTAGGGAGGGATGTGGAAGGGGGATGGTGAAATGCTGCAGGAGAAATGCTAGCTCTGCACCCATATGTGTGTATTGATGTTGCCTGCTGGAGACAAAACTGCTCCTCTTCACTTCTGTGGATCAATTTTCCTGATGAAGGATGCCATCCCTCGCTGCCAGCCTTGTCTGCATTCAGCTTAAGCACGTCAGCCCCTGGTTGTCTGATGGAGGGGCTCCTCCTGTGTGGTGTCCTTGGATAGCCCCCGGAGCTTTCAGTCTGAGAGGACAGAAATTGTGCAATGATTAGCGGTGTGGTACAGCTGGGAGGCTAGAGAGGGAAGAATTGTGTGACCAGTCCAGGCAACCTGCTGCAGTTTTGAAGCAATAGGATCCTGAATGCAGCCCTGGTGTTAGCTTTAACCTGGGCTGGAAGATACAGAGGTATCCTCTGATTTGTCACCAGGCTTCCTAGGCCAAGCTATGGTTTCTGAAGGTGAAATGAAATAATAATGAATATACTGAACTGAAAAGCCAGCACATTTTGGATGGATAACATGAAAACAGGATGTTTGCTACTGAATGCTGAAGCTCATGGAGCTCATGGAGTTCACAATGGACACTGGTGGTGGCGGGGACAGAGAAGCACAATTAAACCCAAAAAGCTTCTGGTCCCTGCCTCACCGGCAGTGTTTGCCATTGCCTGCTTGAGCAGGGTGGTGAGGAGCCCCAGCTCCTGCCTTTGCAATCCCACAGGTCTACAGGCTTGTTTTTTCTTGACTGACAGGAGAAGAGGATGCTCTTAGGTTAGTGAGTACATAATGGCTGACTTGATGTCATTTATTTTGAAGCTTTGGAATAGCAGTGCTTTCTAATTACTTCTTCCCAACTTCCTGAAGAGCTTCCTTTTGCTTTCAGATTATCTTCTTGCAGTCTCTTTGAACTCGTGCCTTTGTACTCAAGCACCCTGGGTTTTGTGAGATCAAGGCGGATTTAGTTAAGGTAAAATGCAAGTAGTGATCAAGTTTTTTTTTTCTCTTTTCTGCACACAAACGTGCCAGGTTTGCTGATGTGACTGTGTGGCACAATCACCTGACTTCAGGGTCCTTGTGCCTTCAAAGCAGACTCTCCAAGGAGAACAAGGATGCCTTTGAAGAAGAAAAGTCTTCTTCTCAATGTTCAGAGGAGCATTGGTAGATGTCCAGCACATACATCAATTTTGGCATTAATGTAGGCATGAATTACCACCTGGAATTTGCAGCATCCTTATTGTCTGGAGCAATGGGACAGGGGTTGTCCTTGGGCTTTGTGCAGCACCATGCACGCCCTAAAATCTGTCACGCTGTCACCCTCTCTTTTCAGGTCTGTTTGCTGCCCATCTACTTCAGGCAGTGCATAAACCTGCTGGTGGTCTTCTCAAGGACAGTGGCTTCCTTACAGAAAAGTAGAAATTAGGTTGGACATTAGAAATTAGGTCAGGATAGAGGTGTAGGGGTCACCTGCACCCAAAGCATAGCCCTAAAAGAAGGGTTTATTACTTTTTCTTAACAAAGGTGGAACGCCCTCCCTGCCAGACAGGATTATTTTTCCTCCTGGCAAGGTCTTCCTTAATTTCTAACCTCTATCTCCTTGGGCTGCAACTCTTTAGCAGGTGCACGTGGGGTGGATGAAGCAGCTCCTTACCGAAGAAGCTCTGGGCACGACCTCCTTCCATGCTACAAATCAGCTCTTTCTGCCTGCTTCTTTAAGCTGCAAAGCCCTTCCATGAAGCAGAACAACTTGCCTGGGACTCAGCCGGCTGAGCCAGAGCAGCCCATTGCCCACGGAGTTATCCTGGAGGCCTGGCTCTGCTCAGAGGATGAGATGTTTCATGTGACTGTCAACGAGAGGCACTTTGCACTAGCAGAGCTTCTCCCTCCTCTCCCCGGCTGCCTGTTTATTCCAGTCCCCCTGTGAAAAACCTGGTGCGAGCAGCCAAAGGATTTAAAAGTTATTAGGAAGAAAAAAGGAGAAAAGCAGCAGCATTCTGCTTCCTTCAGAAACGGAGCTTAAAAAAGATGAAAGGTATTTGCCTCAACTCTCTGCAGGCTCCACCTCGGCAGACAGCTTGAGAGGCTTTGGGAAAGCAATCGCAGGAACCTGGAGAGCTGCTGCTGAGCCCTCTCGCTGCCATCCACTCTCTTCCTGGGCAGTTTCAGTCTTTTAGCAGGTTTTAGAGCTGAAGGTCCCCTGGTAGCTTGATCCGCTCCCCGTGTGAGATAGACCAAACGGCACGTGGCAAGGGATTGCCCACAAATGTGGAAGATTCCCTGCTTGGCAGGCCAGGCTGTGGCTTTGCAGCTCTGCCTCTTTGTTTTAGCGCTGCAGGGACTGGTACACGTAAGTGACCGCTGTGCCCTCAGAAACACAGCTGCTAGCAGACTGAAAGGGGAGAAAACAAAGCTGGAAGAGAAACCAGGTATGGCAGTTTTGGAGAATGGCTTGGAGGCCGGCTTGTGGTGGGGCTGAGTGTCCACAGCACGGCTGGTTGGAAGGGGCTGGTTTGGAGAGCACCTGCTCTCCACTTCTCACGTCCTACTGAAGGCCATGGACCAGAGCCTTCAAAAAGCTCTTGAGGCTCTTTCCCTTGTGACTGGAGATGCCTCTAAGTGTGCAGCCCCTGCTTTTGTTCTGCCGTGGCCATCTCAGGGCAGCGAGGGGCACCTGTCAGGGCACTGATGCTGGAGGCAGAAAAGTTGGGTGCAATTCCTCTGCCTGAGATCAGGGGTGGTGGGAGGTGCTGGAGCATCCAACCTTGGAGTCTTCAGAGCCCAAAGCAAACAAGTTTTGATGCTGGCCCTGCTTTGAGCATGAGTTTGGACCAGAGATCTCCAGAGGTCTCCCCTTACCCACCTGAGACTGTGATTACAGGCACGATTTTGGATGAGGCTCATCTTTCTGCTCCTGAGGTCTCCAGGAAGAAGGAAAAGTCACCTTCCTAATTCTGCATTATCCTGGCAGCCAAAAGCATAAAGCAAAGAGTCAAAAATAAAATACCCAATTCCCTTTTTTTCAAGGTTGGGGAGATTGTCATGCTTGTCAGATGTTTCATTTTTTATGACATTTTCACTGTTGGTTTTTTTTTTTTTTCTTTCTTTCTTTCTTTTTTTTTTTTTCTTGAAAATGTTACTGCTTTTTAGCTTGACTGAAAAGCAGCTTTCAGAGAGAAGAAATTCTCAATAGCCATCTTGATCAAGCTTTTTTTTTTTTTTTTTTTTTTTAATGATTAAAAGCACTCATTACAAATGCTCAGAATCCCTCATGGTCTGCCTGTTTTGAACCCTGCCAAATGAGAACAACAGATATATATATATATATATATTTCTTTTCACAGAATAGTTTTTTCCTCTTTATTTTTTTAAGTCCTTCCATTCAGGCTTTAAGCTTTTCAGGGCAAAATTGCTTCTTTAACAATGTCATTTTCCAGCTTCCACTTCACTAAGGTTTTCAATTTGGATGGGAGCTCTAAGTCAGATAATCATTCAAGACCACAATGTCTCTGCTTCAAAGCAATGCTGATCATTTTAGGTCACAACTCCAAATGAAGACTTTCAGTTTATTAAAGGACTAAGTTTGTGAAGGTAGTTTTTTTTTTTTTTTTCCAGTAGCTGAGTTGTTTGTTTGTATTTTTTTTTTCCCCAGTAGCTGTGTTTGTTTGTGCTCTCCTTGTTTTGTAAACTATTATAGAAAATAATGGCCTTTTTTTTTTTTTTTTTTTTTTTTTTTCATCAGGGAGATGCTGTAAGTTCCCTGCTTTTTGTGAATAGCAGCTATCAGAAATGATTATCTTAGCGCCTAAGAGATCCATCGTGTCTGCCCCTTTCCTTAACATTTACAAACACGCATCATGGTGATGAATTTAGATGGTCATTTAAAGGCAAATTGCTTGTCCTACTTTTTGGTTCTTATTGATTGTCGTGTAATTAACTGATTCATTTTGTTAATATAATCCAGAGTGTCTGCAACCAACTTAATCAGCAGAGCCTGATCAGAAGACTAGGGTTTAATTAGCCTGTGCTAATTGCCCCAATGAAATGATGTTTCCTCTGTCCTGCGCCATTGCTTATAGAAGCCAGATTTTATTTTTATTTTTATTTGTAATTCTGTTGAGATTTAATAACGGGGCAGGGAGGATAATGTTTTGCCTCCTGCCAGAGGAAGGGCTCCTCCAAAGCAAGGCACAGCAGCTGGGGAAAGCAGTGACAAGTAGCTGGGGGTGGCACTTCCCTTTTCAGCCCCAGAGCACCTGGCTGAGCAAAACAATGCTCTGTCTGTCCTGTAAAACCTAGCAGATTACCTACCTAGAAAGTAAGCATGTACATATGTATATATACTATGCATTCATGAGTATTCTGTCTTTCAGCTTTCACACTTGTGATATTTTGGAGGTAGAAGCTGTTAAGATGGTTGCAGGACTCATTTCAGTCCTGGTCCTGCACTGGGACTCACTTAGAGGTGCATTCGTACCCACGGGCAGCATCCTGAACACAGCCCCAAAGATCTCTGGTGGTGGTGATGTGGGGTCGCAGGGGACCCAGTGGGACCAGGGTCTGGTTCGTAAGGCTGAGATTTGCCCTTGGGTTTGTTCTGCAGCTCTCTGAGTGCTCTGTAAGTGTCTGAGCTTGGCAAGGAAAATTGCAACTGATTGTAAATTTCTTGCAAAAAGGGGCCTTCAGCAGGGCTAAGCCAATTTGCAAAATCAAGCTGAATTTGGGAAGTCATTTCAGCCTCCCCTCTTCCTTTTGAGAATTGAGGGATGTGTTTTTGGAAGTGCCAACACAGCTTGCGTATGATGTTTCCTAAATCCAGCCTTTTTAACGTTTGCAGGTTGTGCTGTTGGCTTGCCTGTGCTTGTAAAGGTGAGGGAGATAAGACTGGCTAATTAGCTTGTAAACAAAATACAACGTTTTGCTTTGCATCAAACGAAATGTTTTGAGCTGATTCAAAACCTGAGTCAGATTTGTGCGCACATAAAAATATTTCTTGGGGAAAAAAACAACAACCTTGAAGCAAAAGTGAATGTGGGGGGAAGTCCCTGGTAGGGACAGCCTTTCTTGTGAATGGAGGATTGGTTCCTGAAAGTGGTCCCATGGAGTGGAGCAGTGTCCTGGGGGCTCTGAGGGGGTCTCTTGCTTTGTGAGCCAGCACCATGAACCTGCAAAGGAATCAGCTGCTTTGTGCCAAATTAGGGCCAGAGCTGCAAGCAGTGCTGGATGCAGCAACAAAGTGCAAGGAGAAAGCCCAGGGCTTTGCCCCGGGGCCCTCCTCCCTGGAGGAGGTTGTTGTTTTTCCTGGAGGCTGCCTGGTTCCCTCTCCACCTCATGGCTCCCCTGCCATGGCATGTGGCTCAGCACGGTGGAAGGGTGGTCGGCTTGCTTTCCACCACAGAGACAACGAGGGATTTGGAGAGGGAAGCCCCAAACCCATGGGAGTGGGGAGTGCAGCATTTCTGGGGCTCAGAGCTCGCTGGAGAAATGCCTGTGGACATTTCTCAGCCCCAGATCTCCCTGCTCCATCTGCCTTTTCTGCTTTAAGAAAATAGGATATTTTTTTTTTTTTTTTTTTTTTTGTAAATAAACGAGATTAGCAGAGATTTATTTTTTTTCTCCTCTAGCAGTAATAAGGATTAGGTACCACTTGGGCCAAAAGGACAGCAGTCATAAATGAATCGAAAGGCACCATGAAATCTCATACGTGGTGGCAAAGGGATTCGAGATCAAAGCAGGCAGCATCTGCACAACTGTGCCCCCAAACTGGGGGGCACCAGGGCTGTGCCTTGGCTGTTCCCACCTGTACAATGGGTGCTGCACTGCAGGTGTAGCCCCAGCCCACTGCTCATCGCTGGGGCAGCTCAGCAGGCAGACAGCCGAGGCGTGAACCATGCCAGCCACCCAGCCTGAACCAATCTGGGCTCGATATTCAATTTTCTTTTGGGTGATATTCATGCAAATGTGCCAAAAGCGGCTGCAGCGCTGGGTCCTTGCTGCTGAACCGCTGCCTCCATCCGGCACTCAGCGTGCAGCCCGGCTGCATGGTGAGCGGCATCCGACCTCAGGAAAGGAACAGGATTTTTCTCTCCCTGAAGTGAATATTTTTAAAGCACTTAATGTTTCCTCTCTCTCAGTAAGTGGCTTTGGTGGAAGGGCATTTGAGCTGCCTCTGACAGTGATGAAATGGGATTACAACTCCAGCTGACAGCAACTTGGTATGACCGTACTCAGTTTCCCTCTTGTGGTTTGTTCAGGAATTAACTGGGGATATTTAATTACTTTCTAATTACTTTCCCAGCTGAGTATGTCCAAACTATACCGGTGGGCTGGGGTCCTGATCCTGCAGCCCTGATCCCTTCAGAGCTTCACCTAAGAAGATCCACATGGCACTGTTTAATTTTGCTAAAGCTACAGCTTTGCTCTCCTTAGCATGATGACAGGTTTTTGCCTGTTTTTTGTTGCAGAATGGCTGAAGCTGTTAGATGAGGTCTGAGGCTTGCTTCCATCAGGAGACATTTTGTCACATTACCTCTCCCTCATGCTGTTCTTGGCCAGTCCCTGGGTTCACAAGCTCTCCTGAGGGGAGAGGAGGCTGTCAGCTCTCTTGGGGAGGACCTGTCATTGCCTGGTGCCTGCAAAGAGCTGAGAAAAAATGAGACCCTGATTCCTGCTAGGTATTTCTTAACTCCAGAGCAAAATGAAAGAGCCTTAGGGAAAGAAAAAAAAAAAAGTGTTTATGCAGAATTTAAAAAGGAAGATCCCACAAGCTGGGGGAGTCATTGGAGAGTCACTGCATCCACCTGGGACTGGGTGGGATAGGGACCAGGAGGGAGAAGAGGGATGCCAGGCTAACCCTGCAGAGTCCCTGAGGAAGGAGTTTGGCACCCCCCCCCTCTCACTGGAGGGACTTCTGCAGAGGCAGCAGGGGAAATCACAGGGTTATTCCCCCTGGTGATTATCCTGTGATCTCTCAGGGCTGTATAAATGGGAGCTGATTACAACCAGAGAAGGAGTAAATTGTGTAATTAGGCAGGGAAAAGAGAGGATGACTTAAGCTCTGCCTGAAGGTGATAGTTTGGAGAGAAGAGTGGAAAAGAGTGTTTGTACCCAGCATAAGGGCTTGTCCCACACACCTGCCCGCCTTGCTCCAGGCTTGTGGTGTGGCTCCCTTATGAGTGAGCCTACCACTGTGCTCAGATGTTAGCATCTCCCCAGATTTCCCTCTGGGCCTTTCCATGAATGGTTAGCAAAGAAAAGCCATCATAGGACTCAGCTGTTCAGTGCTGGATGTAGGATGGCTGAGACCTTTCTTGCTGCTGGAGCAGTTCTCTACACAGAGCAGGCAAGAGCGTTTTGCCTCCCCTTCCTCTTATTATTGATCCATACTGCCTAGGCCAGAAAATGTGTCTGTTCCCATAGCAGGCAAAAAGCACAAGGCAGAATTGCTCCCTAAGCCACAGTGAGGAAGGCGATTAATGTGAATATTATTCATGCCAGGAAAAATAGCCATTACCTTCCTATAGAACCACTCTCTGCCCAGCGAAACAATAATTGCAACATCTAACATTTGTCACTGAGCTCTGAAAGCACTTCTGGAATAAATACTGACAAATGGTTTTGAACTTTTTTTTTTTTCTTTTAAATCAAGGTACCAGATCTTCAGCTGGTGTAAATGGCTGCAGGCAGTCCTTGCCCTCCTCCACCTCAGATGTCCTGGAGCTGCAAGAATTTAGCTTTGTTTTATATCTGCTTTGCTTTATGGTCCATGCCTTAAGGGTGAATAAATGTATTCACATAGATATTTACTATTTTTCTATTCAGTTTATTAGGTAATGTGAAGTGGGGATACTACCAAAGGGGCTTCTTGTGTTTCTTGATATTTAAGGTCAGCTGTGCAACCGTGACCAAAGTTTTTGTATTTATTTCTCAAGTTTACCAGTGAAACAATCAATAAATGGGAAATCATCCTTCTCCCCTCTTTTCCTTTTCATCTTAGGAGGAGGAAGGAAAGACAAATTTCTTCTAAGAGCTATGCTGAGGGTGTGTTACCTGTTTAAATGTTTATTTGTTAGACTGCCCTGAAGGCCATGTTTTGCTCCAGGTGGGATTTCCTGCACAGGGTGGTGGTGGCCCTGTCTACAGCTGACTAACTGAATTACAGAGCAAATTTGGCTTTTTGCTCTTATGCTTCAAAACAACAACAAAATTCGGCTCATTTCACAGAGCCTGGTCTCTCCTGCGTGGCCAGAAGGACAACTAAGAGACGAAACGGCGCGGAATCGGCACTTTATTTCTCAACAGGGTTATAAAGGGAGGGCAGCCGCCCCTCCCCAGCCCTCCTTGGCCAGTCTGTCAGTCAGTCTGTCAGTCTGTCAGTCAGTCAGCAGCCCCCCCCCCATAGCACACCGAGCCGCTCGATGCCGCTCGGCGCTCGCTCGGCCGCGCCTAGCGCCCTGCCGGGGGCGGGGGCGGCGCCACAGCGCGCCCGCGCTTTTCCCGCCTCGGGGACGGCGCGCGCCCAACGCTCCGCGCCCCCCCCCCCCCCTTCCCCCGTCTCCGTGAGGCGATGGTGAGTGGGGGGGGGGTGAGGGGATGGAGGAGGGGGAGCGCGGCCACCACAGCCCCGGCGCCCCCCTCACGCTTCACCCCCTGCCCCTCTCTTGCAGCGCAGGAGCCTGGCCCCCAGCCAGCTGGCCAAGAGGAAGGCGGGTGGCGAGGATGAGGAGGAGGAGGAAGGCTGGCAGCCGGCCCCGCCGGCGGTGAGTGAGGGGCGACCCCCCCCCCCCCAACCCTTCCCCTCAGGGGTCGCCTTCCCCCCGCTGTGTGAGGGAAAGGTGGCGGAGCCGGGCGGATTTGGGGCGGGTTTCAGTCGGGGGGGCGCCTGCTGGTCGTGGGGGAGCCTCGGGGGGCTGTGGGGTGGGGCTTGGTATGGGCAAAGTTGCCTTTTGTGGGGTCTGGGGGGGGCTTTTTGAGGTCTGGGGGATGCTTTTGTGGGGTCTGGGGGCTGTTTTGTGATGAGGAGGGGGACACAGCCTTGTCTGTAGGGGCTGGTGACCCTGGTTCTGTCCTTTGGCAGCTGAGGTGAGTGGTGGCGATGGGGTCAGCTCAGCCAGCTGTGGGGTTTCTGTGTGGTTGGGCGCTCACGGAGCGTGACAGTGGCACATCTGTCTTGCCAGACGGCCCTCAAGTTTTGTCTTGCTTTTGTTTTTTTCAGGCTCAGAAGAGAAGGAAGGCTGGCAGCGAGACGGAGAGCAGGGAATGCTACAGGTCGCCCTTCCGTAAGCCCCTGGCTCAGCTGACCAACGGGCCCCGCTGCATGGATAGCAGTCAGCATGTGAGTGGGTGTGCTGCTGGCCTGGGTTGTGTATGGGGAGCACAGGGACTTCCATGGACCCATATAATCCCAATTATATGTAACATTCAGAGGCGTTACAGAAGCTCTGCATGGCTTTTAGGAGGGACCTTTGCTTGTTCCATTCATGATGTGCTAAAGGAGATGTGGTGGGGGTACTTTCTACACTGGAAAACTTTTATAAGAGTTCTGTAGGGCCTGGGTGAAGGACTGTGCTGAGATATGTGGCTGGCTTTCCACACGCGCGTCTCAGGTGCTGTCTGCTTGCTCTGTGCTCTCTGGGCTTCCACTGATGGAACACAGCCCCTTTGCAGGTGTGAATTGCCTGACTGCATTACTGAGGTTAGGGAGGATTTAAAGAAGTGAGTAATGCCAGTGGATTTAAGAAGACGGAGTCAAGAAAGTCAGTTTCATGTGTTGGATAACCCAGAGGAAAATAGCTTTGAGAAGTGGAGGTGCTGGTGGAGAAGTTGTGCTGTTCTGTTACTTTCTTCCTTTTGGATATTTTTGAAAATAGTTGGGGTTGGAGCTTGAGAAGATTGAGTAGAGGGACTCTCAACACTTGGCAAAACTGAGTTCTCAAAAAACACTTTGGGCTTGCTGTCTTGACCAATCTCTGATTTCAAACTTCTGAAGCATGTTTTCTTTTTGAATTCTTAGGAGGCTTTTATCCGCAGCATTTTATCCAAACCCTTCAGAATCCCCATTCCAAATTATAAAGGTAAGATGAGGAGATATAAGGATTGTCTGTGTTCTCTGACTCCAGTAAAATAGGTAATGCTCTGGCCTGTCAAATATGTCTGTGGGGATTACTGTGTGGGTGTTTCTTTTTCGTTTGGAATGATGCATGTGTTCCAAAAATTCTGAGTTAACTCCAAAAGAAAAATACACCAGTATTAACAAAGTCTTCGTATTTCTTACTTGTGTTTAGTTTGGATAATCCTGCATTTCAGAACTGGATTTTGTATTCTTATGGTTATGTATTTGATGTAGTGCCAGGAGGTTGTATGCCACATTGCAAATACAAAAGCAAGATGAATTCTAATCCATGGAAATTTATCACCTAAATAATACCCTGATGGTACAAACAGACAGAAGGCCAGGGTGAAAAAGAGAGTTCTTTCAACTTTGGTGTGCTGAGTCTCAAGGTGATCTTCAAAGCAAGGGTAGTTTTGAACTTGAAAGCCTCAGCTGGTTTTGAATCAGGGATCGGAAGATCTCAGAAACAAAAGGAGCTTTTCTTGACCCCTTCTTTCCCTTCGCTATCCAGCTGAAATTTTGAAAGATGGGTCAGTCAGTTTCACTCACACGTTAGTTATAAAATATGTCTGGAGGCATGTTCAGCCAGGCTGCATATTAAATGAGCGGCCCTGGAAGAGTTTGTTTGACATAGTTCTGAGCTTGTAGGAAAAGCAGAATTATCAGGAGACTGTAGTGGACCTATAACTGTAAAAGCTGATTTCTGTGACTGTTGGCTTCCTCTCTTAACTGGGAGTGGAGATTGCTTCCTTTACTCTTTCTTGATGTGGAGGCATCGTTGTCTCAACTTGTGATACGCTCCCATTTTGCAAGCAGTAGGGGAATTGATTCCGCTTGATTCTTTCCCAAGCAAAATCAATCCTGGGAGCATAATTGTCTCAGATGTCTTTGAGCTGAATTTTGACAGGAGAAGTGATTTGTCTGTGTTCTTTCTATGTTAATCTCAATTCCAAAACTACAATCAAAATATAACACTAGGAAAATGGACTCCTCCTATTTTATTTTATTTTTTTTTTAACTTTTCTGAGAGATTGGCTACAATGCCAAACATCTGCTATTGCTCAGCGGAGAGTAAAATAATATCCTTGCTTACGTAACAGCAGTATGGTTCTAACTGTAACACTGTAGAACTTCTTAATGTCTAAGTTTCTTCTTGACATTGTGCAAAAGATAAAGCTCTTGCTGAGCTTGGATTAGAGGATACAAAAGAGGCTCTGTCCCAGTACATACGATGTACATGGAAACGTATTTTTTGAGCTGCTGAAGATTGAATCCTGCCAGTCTTTCAAAAAAGTGAAACGGCCACCTTTAAGTACTAGGAGCATCTGTGGTGCCCAGAGGGAAACATTGTGCCTGTTTGTGGCTCTGATCTGGTGTGACAGTGTCAGTCACCTTGCAAGTTACTTTGTCCTGTTGTATGCCAGCATAGCTGGCATCTGCTGCACCCAGTGTGGGCAGTGCCACTGCTCCATCTTCGCCTCTGCATCTTTGCAGAGCTACCTTCTGTGTGCAGGCAGAGCGCTGCCAAACAAGTGCCCTCGTGGATTTGCAGTCTGCAACAGTTGTCTTCTCCACTTTAGCACTGCACCCAGTTAATCCACTGTTTCCAAACTTAATCAGACACTTCTGCAAGGCTCTGCTTTCTTCTGGAAGAAGTTGTTCTTTGAGTTGTGCCTTTGTTTGCTTTCAGGGCCAACGGGCTTGCGGGCGCTGGGCATCAAACGGGCAGGGCTGAGGAGTCCTCTCCATGACCCTTTTGAGGAAGGAGCTCTGGTTCTATATGAGCCCCCACCGCTGAGTGCCCACGAACAGCTGAAAATAGACAAGTGAGTCATCACCTGTGCAAACGCTTTAGCTCTGACCTCTTTGCACATGTAGGTTTGTGTGGTTTCTTCCTGTTTTTGTCTGAGCTGGGATCTGGACATCGAGGCAAGCTGGGTTCCAAGTATTCTCCCTCTGAGTTGCTTCAGGTATGGCAACAGTCAAAGGAAGGCATACACCCATGCCAGATTGTTTCCCTTCTTCCACAGCCTGTTTGATCTCCCATTCATCAAACATTAAAACCTGTTGCAGGGAATGCAGGTGCACACATGTAGAAGCTGTTTAGAAAATCTTGTGGCTCAGGAAACATCAGTGTATGGAGACAGCAAAAGGGAGATGGCTGACAGTCAGATATTAGGCTGCCTAATGGTTTTTATTCTGCCATAGTTCCTTCTGTGCCATTGTAACTTTTAAAAGGCTGTCAGCTGGGATATTTGTAGACAGAAGGGGGTGTTCCCTGATTTGGTCTCTTCAGTAATGCAATTACAGTATTCTTATTGAGACAAGGAAAAAAATAATGACTTTTAAATGCCTTTCTGAATAATGTTCTGCCCTTGTTCTAGGGCACGGACACTTTATATAGTAGATCAGGCCTGTGCAACTCTGTTCTCAAAACTGAATTCATCCTTTTTTCACTTTCTTTGGTAGTTGTTTCCTTTATGCCACTGAGGAGTCCTCAGAATAGCAGTGAGACTTAAAGAAAAAACAAAACCTAAACACATGCTGTGCCGAGTGAAGTAATCATACTGTCATCTTTCTTGACTCTCTCCTGCAGGGACAAAGTACCTGTCCATGTTGTGGTGGATCCTGTCCTCAGCCGTGTTTTACGGCCTCATCAGAGAGAAGTAAGTTTTCTACCAGGACATGAGAGTATGGCTGGAGGACTTGGTGCATTTCCGAAAGCTGTAGTCCCTCTGCTGTAATTGTTGCTCACCAACTGTGAGGTCTGCACAGCCCTCACAAACTAGCAGCATGGGACAACAGACTTTAGTCTGTTACAAAAACAAAGTGAAATGTTTGTTTTAACCATCATCTTAGAGGCCTGTATGGTGTAAATATTGTGTCCTGCATTATGCAAGAGGCTGTGCTGGGAGTGTTACAACAGTCCTGTGTGTCCTTTGTGCTTGTGAGCCATCAGTGACCTAGGGAGACTTGGAATTTACAGGTGGAGAGCGCTTAAAAACATCTTATGCCATAAAATGTGGAACATCACAATATTGAAGCTAAAGCTAATCCCCAAATATCTAGTGTAGATATCTGCAGAGTTTGAGATTCATCACAGATGCAGTATAATATCCTTTAAGCCTAGAGGCAGCACTGGTGGAAGCTGTTATTGCTGATCTTCAGGCTAAGCAGGTCAAGCCTGTTGTCTCCCTGCATGGGAGATCTTCAGATGGCTCTGAGAGCGCTGTAGGCTGCTCCTGGGTTGTTCTTTTATCTCAGAGTTGGTGCTGAACCCATGACCCATCATAATGCTGGCCTTTGGCTATATAGCTGGAGGCACTCTGTTTGGGTAAGATCCTGCCTGCTGGCTTTTTTGTCAGGTAATGATAGTTACGTTGGTGTCCTAACCGCATTGTCTGTTTTTCGACAGCTGCTCAAAAAGCAGACTCTGTTCTAGTCCGACTGATCAGTTGTTGCCTGCTGAGATTCCTGTGCTGCTTTTTCAGCTGATGCTCCCAGCCTGTGGTACAGCTTTGCTCCTTGTCATGTAATTTGCCTTGTTGCTGGGAGGTTACCGAACTGGTTCCCCAGCCAATTTTTTCCATTTTTTTGGTCAGCAGTATATTTGAACCAGTTGAACAATTACTTAATAAGCTTCAATGCTCTTAAGAGCCTGAGAAAGGAAGAAAATGACTTGCAAGTGCAAGTGGTCTGTCTTCTGGTCCCATACAGTGGAAAGTACGGGCGTGAATTTGTTGGTGTGTTGAAGTTGTCTGTCACTCCCTGCTCAGTTGACAGTGCAGGGAGCTTGCTCATTGCCAGGACAATGCCCCAGGTTTTCTTTAATTCTCTATCATCACATGATAGAACACTTTGCAGAGTCTTTTTTTTTTTTTTTTTCCCCTTTTATCTGTCCTGGTTATGTGTCAAAGCCTAGCAAATGGGCTGAGCTCTTCCACCACGTGACATGAGCTATAACCTCAGCTCTGTTCCTTCTCTGAAGCTAAATCTGTTTTGGACTTTGAGTCCCCAGGTGAGTCATAGTGATTCCGTGCTTCTAGGCAGAAGGCTTGAGGGTTGCTGAGGGTATTCTGAGAGTTAATCAGGGAGTAGAAACAAGACTGGGCGCTCCATTGGGTGCTGTTAAGATGCTTAACACATATTTGCATTCATTGATGCAGGTTAGCTGATGGCCTGGGCCTAGGTAGCCTGGCCAAGGGTAGAAATGTTGGGGAATTCAAGTTAGGGAGCTAGTTATAACTACACAGTAAAAACGTACTGAAATTGTGTGCATGTTACGAATTGTCAGCACCAGTAATGTTTCCTCAGACCAGGTGGGGCTGAATTTTAGCTGTGTCTTGGGTGATTTCCCTCTGTCTCATTAGAGTGCTGTACATCCCCTGGGACGTGCTACATGGATACGTTGTTTGCTGTAATATCAGTCCTGTGCAATGCAGTAATAAAGCTGTAATGAAGTTGTCATTCTGTGGCTGTCCCCGTCCTGCTCTAACAGAACAATTTCATGGCAGGGAGTGAAATTCCTCTGGGAGTGCGTGACGAGCCGGCGGATCCCTGGGAGTCATGGCTGTATCATGGCAGACGAGATGGGGCTGGGCAAAACCCTGCAGTGCATCACTCTCATGTGGACGCTTCTCCGGCAGAGTCCAGACTGCAAGCCTGAAATTGAGAAAGCCATGGTGGTGTCTCCTTCCAGCCTGGTCAGAAACTGGTACAATGAAGTAGAGAAATGGCTGGGGGGAAGGATCCAGCCACTGGCCATTGACGGAGGCTCCAAAGAAGAAATTGACCACAAACTAGGTACAGAAATGTTTACAAATGGTGCGGTTGGCTGGCTTAGGTCAAAATCTTGTGTTGGAAGAAGCCTACAGCAGCTGTGAGCTGTCATTAGAGCTCTGGAGACTGATGAAAATTTCCTTGTACCGTGTTTAGATAGGGTCACTGCCTGTTTGATAATGCTTGCTCTTTTGCAATAACCCAAGTCCAGCCGTGTGATTAAGACAGGGCAGTTCCTGTGTGTTGTCTTTGCTCCAGACAGAATCTAGGACAGGACTGGGCAGAGGTGGGAAGGGGTTGGAAATGGGAGCAGTTATGGGGGAAGTGTCCTTGCTATATGTGGGTGGAAAGAGTGCCTACAGAGGAACCAGCTCTTTGTCAGGGTCCGGCAGCATTGAAACAAATGGAAAGGTTTTCCTAGTTTTTTAGTGCAAAAGGATTGATTTTGACTGCAGAGTTTGGACCCTTTTTCTGTTTTAATCCTTTCTCCTTTTCCCCCTTTCCATTCACAGTTGGCTTTATGAACCAGCGTGGTGTGCGAGTGCCTTCACCCATCCTGATCATCTCCTATGAGACCTTCCGACTTCATGCCGAGGCCCTACAGAAGGGCAGTGTTGGGCTGGTCATATGTGATGAGGTATGGGGGAGTTTCTAAGGAGAACACATTCCTGATGTTTTCTTGAGATTGGGACAAATCTTGCTTCTGAAAAGGTGGGATGTAATTGAGCTTTATGTTCTACCCACTAATTTTTAACTTGGCTATGTTTTGAGCAAGAAGTTGGGCTGGAGACTCCTGAGGTAAATGGTTTCAGCATGCTTTTGTGTGTCATACTGGCTGCCCTCAGCCCCTTGTCTGGCAGTCTCAAGTTGTGATGTGGAGGAAGGTATCTGTCACGGTCACTTTTGCTCAGATTGAGGGCCGTGCATCAAGTCACGTTGAACTTCAGTTGTTGAACCCAGGTTTTATTCACCCTTTTCCCTACTCCCTGACTGCTAGGCCGCTTTGCTGCTCTAGCTGTAACATCCCAAATCTCTATATTCTAAGGCTGTTTGTCCAGGCTTGAATCCTGCTGAGGACGGGGTAATAAGGTGCTGTTGTGCTTCTCCAGGGGACAACAGACAGGTCATGGAATTAGGGTCAGGACCTGAGGAGAGCCAGTTAACCAGCAGTCCTGTTTCCCAAGGTTCCCTTGGCATAGGGGGAGTAGGAGTGCCCTGCTCTTTGGAGTCACAAGCTCAGAAGGCTTGTTTCTGTGCTTGTGGGGGAGTTTGAAGGGTTCCCCCATGGCAGGACTCTTTTCCCCTCTGTGGAGCCTACTGCTTGCAGCAGAGGGAGGAGATGTGGGAGGTACCTCAGGTGCTACTTGTTCAAGAACAAGCAGACCTCGCCTGACTCCCTGCTTGCTGGCTGCTGGCTCCAGCTATGCCAAGCCTGAGTCCTCAAGCTGTGTTTTCATATGGCTGAAATGGAGTTGTTTTTTCCTCTATCATTACATATTTATGCTTACAGTTAGTGAGGAGCAAAGAGATTCTGAAGAAAAGCAAATGCCCTCTGCCTCCCTGAGACGATAAAGCTGGGGCCCTCAGCCAACTCTCTTCTCTCTGTGGCCTGTTTTTGAGATTTGTTACAAAGTGGCGCCACCCGGTGGTTTGGTTCTGTATGTGCTGGAACTGCTGTGAGGAATGTAGAGTGTCCTCAGGACTCAGACAACTTGCATCTGCCTTTTAGGCACTGATTCTGTGACTGCCTCCACCTCGCCGTGTCCCTGGGGCAGGCTAGCAGCTGGGTTGCTGGGAGTGCAGGTCCTTGGCTCTGCATCTTCCCTGTGTTCCCAATAAATACTTGTCTCTGAAGTAACCTGGCTCCTGTAACAAGCATCTCTCCACGTAGGCTTTGTCCTACATCAAAACACTCAGATGCTAATAGAACTGCTTTTCCTAGCTGTCTCGTAGGGTTTTGCAGGGGCTTTGTTTGTCATTCCTTTGGGAATCAGAGGCCTCAGCAGTTCCAAGTGTGTACATACAGAGTGTATGTACGGTAACAGTTTGTGGAAAATGAAGCAGACTTCAAATCAAAGCAAGAGAAAAAGATTTGTTCCACTCCTGCGTGTGTGTTTGTTTGTTTGTTTGTTTGTTTTAATTTGCTCATGTATTTGTAGATGTTTTCTTTCTTAATCCTTTGTTTTTTTTTTTTCTTTTTCCTGAAAGTAATTTTTCATTTTACCTCCCAGTTCTTCCAGGCCGTGGAACACAGGCTGTGAAACACTGGTGTAGAGCAATTTGTTTTCTGCCTCATCCCCTTTTTAGATTGGGAAATGGGGCCCATATTTGGATTACTGGCTGTTGATGCAGAACCCCTTTTATTAGGGTGCAAAGGCCTGGGAGTTCTGAGTATAGGTGGTGTGAACGACTTGATGATCTTGACCTTGGATGATGCAAGGCCAAGAGTTCAGTGCCTGATGCTGGTAACTGGAAGTGTCCTTGGCTTTGACTGGGAAACAATTCTCGGAGCTCGCAACTGTCAGCATTGTCATGGAAGGTGCTTTCACCTGGGGGTGACTCAGATGTCCCTAGTCTGGGAATATTGTAATGGAAATGCTGTGTTTCATCACAGTGACTTCAGGTTTCCCACCAGGCTCTTGCCTTTAAAAGATGTGTGTCACAACGGCTGAATACATGTAAAACACTTACTCTGTTACAGGAATGGGACAAGCTATGAGGTGGATTGTAACAATCATGACATGTCAGTCCTGATAAGGGTCTTTAAGCTGCTTCCCATCACAACCACTAGATTTATCAGTTGCATTTGTGTTGTCTTTTTTCAAAGGGCCACAGACTGAAGAACTCTGAAAACCAAACATACCAGGCTCTCAACAGCTTAAACACACCTCGGCGGGTCCTCATCTCAGGCACCCCCATTCAGAATGACTTGCTTGAATATTTCAGCCTGGTGCACTTTGTTAATTCTGGCATCCTAGGTAAGAAATACAAACGTGTGAGACATGAGGAAGGGGGGAGGTTGCTGGCAAGGCCTCCCCTGATTACTGGTGAGAGGAAAGGTCACCTGCAGATTGGAGACTTAATTCTCCTTCTGTTTGAGTCTAGAAAAGTCTAGGTCAAGATCCTCTTGTCAAGAGGCTGCATGTGATTAGAGCTCTGTTTCAGTTTAAAGTATTTGAATCAAACAGTTTGAGAGGGATTATTAATGATTAAAATAAGATGATACGTGACCCTGAGTACTACATGGCTGATCTTATGTAGCTATACTGGTCAGCCAACGTGTCCACTTAGGCTAGGAGTTTCTGGTAAGTGTTTGGAGATACTGCAGGAGTTGCTGAGCTGGAAGAGCCAGCTTGTAACAATACTCCCCACAACACTCAAAGGCGATAGCAAAGTAGCAATCTAGGCCAGGAATGATGCCTTTGTGGGGGAGGCTCTGTCCAGAGCAGGGTTTGACGTGACATGTTCTTTGCATTGAGTACAGAGGTGGCCTGGAAGACAGCTTCCTCCTGCTGTCCCTGTACCCATCTGGCATAGGAGTTTGAATTGACTAGAGCATGGTGATACAGTATATGTTGTGGCATGTGTTATTTCCATGTACTTCATTTTTTATTTTTTAATAAAATATTTTGCCCCTTGACTTGTGCTTTGGGCAAAACTAGTCTCCCTGTACTTGTACTTCTTTCTGTCTGAGATGAGGCTAATACTCTAAGTAGTGCTGTCAGAGCTATATGCATGCAGTGGTCACTTTCCCACTTTCAGCCTGTGAGCAGTAACAAGGAACTGATGACAAATAATTTTGAAACAGACGCGTAATGTCTGCGCTGCTATTTGCAAGGATAAACTCTGGGAGTAAAACTGTAGTTGGAATGTGAGTAAATCAGTATGTGCCTGATGGGACTTGGGTTTAACTAAACTTGTATTAGCTTTGGCAGGGCAGTGTTGTTACAATAGAAAATAATCTGCTGTTGTACAGATTTGCCTGCCTTGTTTGAATCTTCCCTAGATAGAACAAAAACCAAATCGCACTGATGGGGCAAGAATTTGTTTTATCTGCTGGGCCACATGCTTTATGGTATGATAACTGGGGCTGTGGGGGTACTGATCAAAGGTTATTTGGTAGGAGTTGTCACCTTTTCATCTCTGTTTGTGCAGGGACTGCACAGGAATTTAAAAGACATTTTGAATTACCCATCTTGAAAGGCAGAGATGCAGATGCGAGTGATGCTGAGCGACAAAAAGGAGAAGAGAGGCTTAAAGAGCTGATCAGCATCGTGAACAGGTGAACTTCATCCCTCTTCTTTTTGCAGAGCTTTTGCATAAACCCTTGGTGCATGGATATGTTCCCAAATTAAAGTTGTAGCTGTAACAAATTCCCTTGCCAGTTAAGTCTATTCGGTAAGTGATTGTGCAAGTGTTTATTGCCTAAGAATCTACGTGACATGTATCTTTAGTCTGAAAAGCAGCACACTGAAATGGCACAGTTAGCTGCAGTCACCCCTGAGCAAATGTACTCAGATACCGACTCGTGATTTGGCTCTTATGTTTTGGTTTTCTCTTGGTGCCTGAACAGTCAGGTAGCATCCTTTTATTTGCATTAACATAACCACAGCGTAGATGGGGTCAGCCTGCAGATCCATCTGACCCAGCTGTGAGTAGCAGACAGTATGAGCAGTGTTGCTTAGCTTGCTGGTGATGCCCAAGTCACAGAAGAGTCCAGCTTGTACTTTCATAGCTGTTTGTTCTGTAGGGCTAATGGGATTAGGATACTAGCATCAGAGACGTACCTTTTGATCCCTAGATAGCACCTTTGTCAAGCAAAATGCAATCTTACTTGTCTGATTTTTAGTATGTACTTAAATCTGGTTTGTTTTATGTTGATGAATACAACCAGTGTGTCCACATCTGCTGGCAGTTCTCTTACTAGATACTCTTCTGAATTCTTAGTGGTACTATCATCATCATTTTTTTCTTTTTTTTAATCTTAGCTTTTGCACCCATCACAAATACAGTCTAGCAGCTCACAGTCATGGTAAATTGAATTTCACACAGTATAGCCTCTCTATAGAGACAGCCATGGCCTTGACTCAGGTCAGCCTGCAGAAGACTTGAGAGAAAGAAAAGGCTAGGAGAAGAGCTTATTCTTTCTTGAGGTGCATTTTTTCTTTAGCTGATCCAAATGGGATGTCAAAGTGTGTTCAGGAATGCTTGTGCCTAGCTGTGTTGAGGTCTGTGTCCTTTCCTTTATTGTGTAACAGTCATAATATACAAACAAGGAAAACGAAATGCGTGAATTGCAAGGTGAATTGGTTGGATTTACAGACGAGGTAGTGATCCAAAGATACGTGGAATCATAGGCTGGAATGCCCTGCAGAAGGCTTCTAATCTGTCTTACTGTACCAAGGCAGAGGGTGGTAGACCTAAAGCATCCCATAACTTAATTTCCACTCAGCATCAGAGACCTCACAAATTGCTCACGACACTTTTTCCAGGGCATCACTGTCTTTGCAGTTAGAAAATGCTCTTAATGTGTAACCTAAATCTTCCTAACTGCAGTTTAAGCCTGTGACTTTTCATCCTACTGATTATGGGTTTGGAGACCAGATTATTCCTTTCTTTAACAACCTTTGACAGATTTCAGAGCTGTGATATATCCCTGCTGTCTTTTCTTCTGTGGATTTTGTAACATCATATTTTTAATATTTCCTGGCAGAACTGGGTTTCTGCACTTTTTAAATTCTGGTTGTTCAGTTCAGCACTTTTTCTAGTCCATGCCATCTTTTCTGAAGTACGGTAGAACTATTCCATGGGGCATTTCCAGAGCCCTAGAGGATATGCTGTGAGCTCGTGTTGTGGGCCAGACAACGAATCCACCTTGGCAGAGGATGGCTACTGAGTTACCGGAGGAGCTGACTGCTTTGGGCTCTGTCTGTTGTGTGATGGTTAAATCCTTTCCCTGTTTGCTGTCCGTGCCATTGATCTGGTGTCATGTGAGTTGATAATGCTGTTGGTAGTTTGAGGAAGAGCTGAACTTCTCTGCTAAGGGACTGGGCTTTGTTAGGTGTGATTATGCTTGATTTCTCCAAATCTCATGAGGCTGGGAGCCTGGCAGAGGTAGTGGGGTGTCTTGGCTTCTGTAGTATGGGCTGATGAAGCTGCTTAGTGGGTGGTGGGTGTCCAGCTTCTGCCATGCGTTGGATTGTCACAGACTTCTAGAGATAAGATGTCAAAGCTTTGTGTTGAGCTCATGAGGAATAATACTGATAAAACAGGATTTTGTTGTCATTTAAGCATCTGATCTTTGTTTTCTTCTTTGCAGGTGTTTAATCCGAAGGACTTCGGACATTCTCTCTAAGTACCTGCCGGTGAAGATAGAGCAGGTGGTCTGCTGCAGGTACCAGAAAGCTTATGCCCTGAGTGAGGGAGCAACAAGAAGGATTAAAAAGCTGCAAAAAGCAGTGATTTCTGTGCTTGTGCTGACTGCTTCCCTCGGGAATAAGATTGACACCATTTGCAATTCCTGAAGCAGGGATGGACAACCCACGGCTGGGGGTTTTGCCAGGTGACCGGCCTGCTTTGGGCAGCTGTGTGGAGCAGAGCCCTGGGCTACGCTGCGTATCTGTGAGCTGCTTTCTCAGCTCTGGGCAGAGATAGCAGCAATCCACCACCAGTATCGGAGGCAGTTCTAGGCTGTCTGGGCTGTAGCTAAAAAGGGGTGCTAGAGCTAAAATGAAGCCACTGTGTAGGTGGAGGAGGAGAGGTGTTGGTTTGGGGACAGGGTGACTGCAGGGCTCTTACTCTGTTTCAGGCTGACACCTCTGCAGGCTGAGCTTTACAAGAACTTCCTGAAGCAAGCTAAGCCAGTGGAGGAGCTGAAGGAGGGCAAGATCAGCGTGTCATCTCTCTCTTCCATCACTTCCCTGAAGAAGCTCTGCAATCGTGAGTTCTTCTACTGGTGTAATGGGCTTGTTTTTTTCACACTGGTGTCTTTTTGTGTCTCTGTGCATTCCACAGACTCTGAGCTCTGTTTGTCTTCTAGACCCTGCCCTTATTTATGATAAGTGTGTGGAAGAAGAAGAAGGATTTATGGGAGCCTTGGATTTGTTCCCTGCTGGCTACAGCACCAAATCTGTGGAGCCCCAGCTTTCAGGTACTGTGGAGCTCAGCAGTGCAAATGTGCTGCCTAACAGGCAACCATGAAGAGTGTAGTGTCCTCTCAAGTGACCCTCCAAGGTCAGGAATTTTAGAACTTCTTTTCTAGCTTGCTTTCTTCTTTCTTTTTATCCAGGAAAGATGCTGGTTTTGGACTACATCCTTGCAGTTACAAAAAGCACCAGTAATGACAAGGTGGTTTTAGTGTCTAACTACACTCAGACATTGGACCTATTTGAAAAGCTCTGCAGGAGCAGAAGGTTTGTCTCTGGGTTTCATTTGTCTAATCCTGCAAAATTGTACATGCAGCCTACACTGTAAAAGAAACTGCCTATTTTTAAAGCTTCTGTCAGCAGGAACTTTTGACCTGTCACGTACCTCAGATGTTCTGGAATTGGAACTAATGTGGCTTGTGCTCTTGCTACTGGGGTCACTCAGCAGAAAAGCTCTGGCCTGATGCAAAAGCTTCTAAAGCCTAGGACCTTGTTAGAAGGCAGTTTGGGGAAGATTTTTGTCTAAGTGGGATGCTCTAAAGGTCACAGCAGTCAGATGGTAGCAAACATTGTATATTCTAGGTATTTATACGTCCGGCTGGATGGCACCATGTCCATTAAAAAGAGAGCGAAGATCGTGGAGCGATTCAACAGCCCCTCAGTAAGTAGAACCTGCCAGATGTGGGCAGCTCTCCTGCCAGTTCTTAGAGCTGTGAGTACGGTGTAGCTGCCTCTGTTGTTTAATCCAAGCCTCCCTTTCTCCCCAGAGCCCTGAGTTTATCTTCATGCTAAGCAGCAAAGCAGGCGGCTGCGGTTTGAATTTGATCGGGGCGAACAGGCTGGTTATGTTTGACCCAGACTGGAATCCTGCTAACGATGAACAGGCCATGGCTCGTGTGTGGCGGGACGGCCAGAAGAAGATGTGCTACATCTATCGGCTGCTTTCGGTGAGTTCATCTTCTCACCTCCTCCCCGTGGGGTCCTTGGTGCCAGCCCAGACTAAGATTTAATGCCACTGCTGGAACAACTTGTATGGGAGTGTCAGTAGTGATTACTCTTCAGAAAAGTCCTCTCTATGCCCTCGTTCACCTTTACCTCTCCATTCACCTTCACTTCATCTTGTTCAGGATGACCTCTTCTATGAACTTGTGTTCCTTGATGAATAGTTATTTTACTTTGGCAAAATAGACGTTCTTTGCCCTTTTCTTCCTTATGGTGTTCCACTTTTTCTCTGACCTGGTTGCACCTGGAAGCAGGCAGCTCCTTTGCTTTTAGAACTACCAAATGTGTCTGCAAATCTGACCTAACCCCTACCCACCTCTGTATTACATTTGTTTGCAAAACAGATGTTTTTCCTCTTATTTTTTGCTTTAAAAATGTAACATACTGACTTACATGTACATCTGCTTTAGAAGTAGTCATCTCCCTCCAGACAGAGCGTGGGATTGATCTGTGTGTGGGTGAATCAGCAAACACTGCTGATGCTCTTCTGACCCAGGGCCAGCTCTTGCTGCTTTTTGTTTTTTGTCATCTGGCCCCTGGAGCATCTGACTGTGAGAGTGCTCCAGTCCAAGCAGGCAATGCCAAGCAATGCTAGTCATTTTATGGCTCTCCCATGTCTTGTTCTGTAGCTTACCAACTGATCCTACCAAACAGTGCTGCTGTTAGCTCCCATACTACTGAGCCTCCTCTGGCAAGGATGTTTGTGATGAACTGGGCAAGTGCTAGAAAGGAAAGCTGCTCGCAGGAATTTTAGGCTGGGCAGGAACTGGGGAGCAAACTTCTGCCTTGACCTCAGTGGCCTGGGCTGTCACCAGGGTTGTTGTTTCATGACTTGAAGGCTTGTGCTGTGCAAGTTCTGTATGTTGGCAGCTCTGTTAGGAGGCGCTTTCCCTTTCTTCCCATCAACATCACCTGGTGCAGTGTGTGAGCTCCAGACACAAGGGGCAGTTCCACCTCTTCCTCATCCGTATCCCAGTGGGATCCACTCCTGTGGCCACAGAGAAAGACAAGAGAAGCAGAGTTGGGTTAGATCAGTAACCACATGGGACACGGTCAGAGTACAGCTGATAACGCGTGCCTCACATCCGTACTGGTCTGGCAAGGCACTCAGTGGTCCCAGCAGCTTATGTCTGATTGCCTTTTGCTCTGTGACACTTCCCGGTGTCGTCTCCTCCCCTAGCATCCCGACTGTGCTTCAACTCTGACCTTCTCTTCTGTAGACAGGGACCATAGAAGAGAAGATATTCCAGCGCCAGACCCACAAGAAGGCACTCAGCAGCTGTGTGGTGGATGAAGAGCAGGATGTAGAGAGGCACTTCTCGCTCGGGGAGCTCAAGGAGCTGTTCACGTTAAATGAGACCACCACCAGTGACACCCATGACAAGTGAGTATACTGGTGGTATAAGAGGTAACACGGGGTCAGCAAAGAACTCCTCACTTTATTCTACTGATTCAGTGCTGCTACAGGCAGCAGGAAGAAGCTCAGAGAGGGAGAGCCTCAAGTGTCTGTTTCTGAAGCTGTTAACCACCTGGAGATTAGCAGTTCCGTGCTGTCTTCCTACTTTTATGTTAGAAGAGCTGCGTTTGCTTGATGAGTGAGCAAGCTATCTTGTTAGCTGCCTTTGTTTGAAGGCTGTGAAATACTGAGAAAGAGGGATTGATCAGAACTGTTACAAGTTGGTGGAGCCCAGCTTGGTCCTTCCTTGCCCATTCCTTCTCTTTATGGTTTGCCCAATTTCCCAGTGCCAAAATGCTGAGCTACTTCTGCTGCCTGCGCTTTCTGTCTGCTAAGAGCTCAGGAGGCCAACCCAAGTGCTGCTCTGAGCAGGCAAAAATCCTATGCTCCATTGTCTGCCCTTCCTTCTGTATCCCCAGCCCCCAAGACCTGTGGTGGTGTAGCTACCAGAAAGATGACAGTGCAGGAAAATGCTTCACTGGGAAGGTTAATAAGACTTAATTCAAGCAGGAAGTGAAGAGGATTAGTTTTAAGCTGACTCAAGGCTTAGCTCTGTGTAAGTGTCTTGTCTGTGTGGCACCAAGCCTAGCTGTCAGGACTGCTGCTGTTCCTTTCCCTTGTGCAGCTGTTCAACCCGGCATCTCCTGGACAGCCTGAGCACAACAACCCAGTGGCTGTGGCAGGAGCCAGGATGGAGCAGTCTGGAGCAGGGCGTGCTCTCCTGAGCTCAGGAGGCTTGACATGGTGCTTGACACGATGCTAAAGATGTGTTAGTAGTGGGGGTGTTCATTTGGGATTGGCTCTAAACATTCCTTGCGTTTCAAGGGAAACACATCTCAAACTTACTCTGGGCCCTGCTGGCTCACTTCTACACAGCTAAACGCAGGGAGCAGCACCATTAGAAACAAAACCAGAGGTTTTCCAAAATGCTTCCATCTCTTTCACCCATGCCAGAGTTTGGTTGTGAGTCTAAATGAAGCACAGCAGTAATTGATGCTGCCTGATAATCCAGTCGGAGGGTTGCAGATGAGAGGCAATCCAGACGTAACTGGGCTGCATTTTTAAACAACCCATAAGCCAAACAAGCTGAGGAACCTTGCACTGACCTTGCGCTGCCTCTGTTCCAGGATCAAGTGTCGTCGCTGCGTGAACGGCCACCAGGTCCGGCCCCCTCCGGAGGGCTCTGACTGCACCTCTGACCTCTCGCAGTGGAAGCACTGCGCTGACAAGCGGGGGCTGCAGGACTCCGTGCTGAAGGCTGCGTGGGATGCTGCTGTCACCTTCACCTTTCACCACCACTCCCATGAGGAGCAGCGAGGAATTCCCTAACAGGTTACCGTCCCCCTGTGGGGGCACGTTAATCCCTTTCAAGGAAAGGGGCAGTGGATAGCAGTACATGCTGGTTTGTTACACAAACATTTGTTACACAGCTGTGGGATAGCAGAACAGCGTGGTTTCTGAGAGGCTGGAAGGCCCTTAGCACTGGTCAGTGTCTGCTGCAACAGCAATGAGTTCAGGGCTTTTTCTCTGCTGCTGTATTTTATGCCTGAGAAGCAGCGCACTGGGAATAACTGGACCTTGTGCGCTTGATCACGGATTCAGTGCTGGTTCTCATGCTGACGGTATACGCGTTCTGCTCGAAGTCCTGCCTTCAGCTTTGTGGTAAGCCTGCAGGTTTAGAGCACTCCAGGTGCAGTCACATTTTTTCCACTGATAGCTGTTACTCAAAGTTGCAGGGGGAAAAACATGCGGGATCCATTTCTGCCATGAAATGTGAACCCCGGTGATTACTCAGGAACAAAAGGGTCTGTAAAAACCCTCTGCTTTTATGTTGAGCATCTTGCCTGAGAGAACACGCAGGCAGTAGAAAATCAGGCTCAATTAAGGTCAATCCATTTCTAAAACCACTTGCTTTATTATGGGTGGGATCCCCAGATCTAGCAGAGTGTTTTAATTTATTACTATCCAGTAATAAAATTCACACACATGATACATGATGGGTCTTAATTCTATTTTTATTATAAAAATGTTACAAAACAAACTATTCAAAACTCCTGAAAAATGAGTGCAGATATGGAGTAGAGGCAAGAAGAATTCTTTTCCCAGACACCTTGATAAACGATTGCAAATAATTATATACAAAGCAGCTTGCTGTTTAATTTTCTTAGGAAGTAAAATTTTCCAAACAAAAGCTCAAATGTGAGAGCTTTATTTAGCTTTTTTTAATTACTCATTTGAAGTGGAGGGAGGAGTTCCTATTTCAGGAATCACACTGGCTGAGGCTGTCATTCTGTCCAACTCCCCTGCTCAAAAGCAGGGTAACCTAGATCAAGTTGTCAGGGTCCATGTCCAGAAAGCTTCTGCTGTTTTGAAGGACTGAGATACTTATTAATGAGATATTGGCTGAACCAACATGGAATTTGTACAAAACTCCAGTGAAATAAATAACTGCTTGTCCAGAGATCTGCAGGATGTCACAGAAGCTTATTTGATGCATCTGTCCCACTTAAAGTCTAAAACTGGAGCTGACAGACAAACTGGAAGTAGAGCTGTTGACAAACATGGCCACCTCTATTGCTTCGCTGTGGCACCTCTTCTTCAAAGGAACAGAAAAGCGACAAGACAGCTGCAACCTGTTGAACCATGGAAAGAAAACCCTACCTGTGTTGAGAGAAATCTTATTGGCCATGAACAGAACTGATCAAGTTCAAGCTGATCTGTCTTCTCTTCTTGTGTCCATCACATGACACTGATGTAGTCAGCAAAGGCCTGGGAAGAGTCCCACGAGTCATTGACCACGCTGCACACTGCTTTGAGACGCCGAAGGGCTTCTTGAGCTGTCTCAGCATCCTGATCCAGCCAATTTTGAAAGAGGCGGAGATGGGTGAATTGAATCTGTCCCCCTCTCTGCTGGATGTGGCCTTCTAGCTTCTTGGTGAATTCCAGGAGTCCATCAGGTTTAATGCAGTTTGAGCTTTCCAGGAAAAGGAGGACAAAAAACTCATTAAGAGTCTAGGCTGCAATTTGAGCAGTTTAAATCACTTGCCCCCTCTAGTAATTACTCATGCAAGGATGAGAGGATGTTTCAGTGTAAAATACAGCTTCCTTCTACAGTATAAAGTAGGAATGATCCCTTAATGTCAGTTTAAGAAATAAACACAGTAGTGCAGGTTACTGCCTCTGTTTAGGGCCATTCAGGCTCAAAAAAAAAGAGCAGTTCAGGCTGAGAACAAAGATGATGAAAGGAATGCAGAGGCATTCATAGGATCTGAGAGGGGCAATGACAGCGCTCACTCCCTGTGCTGGGGTGGTGGGAACAGAGCTGTTCATGCTGATGCCTGTGAATAGATGTATGTAGATCCATCAGTTCTAACCTTCAGAGCAAGGAGGGGATGCAGCAGTCTCCCAGGGGAGCAAAAAAATGAAAGCTGCTTTGAAGACGGAGCCTGACTCATTTATAAATGTGCAGGGCAACTCCTCAGGGAGAAGGGCCTGGCCTCAGACACACTGGAGATCTCTGAGGTTATAAGTGCCCATTCTCTAGCCACAGTACAGCATTCTCTGAGCTTTTCTTGTGCACACATTCCCTTAAGGAAGGAACAAAACCCTGCTTGGGCTTTTCCTGGATTTCCTGAAACAATAAGTACAGCGTGTTAAGAGCAGCAGAATACCTGACGTCCAGCTGGCAAAGAGAAGAGGAGGAATCTTCAGAGAAAATGTCTGCCAGGGCAACCAACCTGTGATTCCCTAAGAAGGGAGAAATGCAACTGTTAGATGCAAACTGGGAATGACCCTCAATATTTAAAGCATTTTGGGGGTGGGAGCAGTGCAGAGAGGTGGCTTTGAAGATGCATTGACAACACAAAGGACTTATCTTTAGTTTGTCCCTAAAAGTGAGTTCAGCCCCCAAACAGTATTCAAGGTGCTAGAAATGTTTGCTGATGGGACAGGTTGTTTTACTAGAAAAAAATCCTGGTTTTTGTTTTGCAAGTTAAAATTCAGCTTTGTTTTGAAACAGACAAAAGCAGAGGCTTAAACACAAACCTTAGCAATTTAGTGCATTTCAGGTGCTTCCAAGCTTTCCTGTTTTATTTCATTAAAAGATCAGAAAACAATATTCTGGGTGGACGTGAAATTCATTTCTCAAACATTTCTACGTGGTCTGTAATCCATAAAGGCAATTCCTGCTGTAGGTTTGGTTCTACTTCTTTAAAATAACCTTTACTAGTTCCTACCCCTCCAGTGCCTAATGAGTTTTTAAAGCTTTTAAGGCCCAAAGTTGGGTAAAATCTGTGGTTCTGGATGAAAAGTAGTGCATCTGCTGCTGTATCCATTCCTGTCAGAGGCTGAAGCAGATCAGCATTCAGCAGATCTGAACTCCTGCTGATACTTGCTTTAGCTACAGAGAAAAATAACTGTAATGTCCCTGTAGCACCAAGACTCCTGGTGCATTGCTGAGTGCTACTGAAAAAAAAAAAAAAAAGTTCTCAGCCCCCTCATTTTATGAGCTAATGGTGACTAAGCTGACTCCACTCACACATCTGTTAAGTTTGGCACCAGCTAGGAATGGTTCTAACTCCAACACTGACGCTAACTCCAGGGGAGCTGGTCCAAGGTCATGACCAACATCCACAATACTCACCAAGGCGATTCCCAGGCAGTCTGAGGCTCTTCAAAGATGAATTTCTCTTCACTGTATTGATGATTTCCGTCAGAAACTCAGCAGTGCAGCTTTCAAACAGCCGGCAGAAAGAGAATGAGATTTCTACAGAAGAAATGGATTGACAGCACACGTTAGTAACTCCTTGTGTGCTTCATTATTCCTTAATTACATCCTGCGTATAGCTCCATGTGCAAGAACAAAGCTTCCCTGGCAGCAGACCACACGACATCACTGCTGTTCTGTCACGTGAAGACAGCAGTCACTGCACCAGGAGGTGGCTTTGCCAGCTGACCCAGTTAAAGGCTGATGTCTTCTGCAGGTTAAAAACCTTTTTTTACAGCTAAGACCTCTTTGCAGCACAGGCTAACTTTGCAGCTGATCCTCTCTGCCCTGCTGGCACATAGAACCCAACACATTCCCCTTCTGCCAGCATCTACAGCTCTGCCCCTGGGACACTGACGTTTGGCCAAACCTTCTGAAGATCATTTCTTAAACATCAGCCAGCCAGCCAAAACAGCCAGCTGTGGCACCAAGGCCCAGGAGCTTGCTGTACCTTGCAAGACGGGATCCTGAAGCAAAAGCAGAACTTCTTTTTGGTGGTCAGCCAGGTTCACATCGTGAAAGCTCAGCTTCTTCAAGCTTGGATTGCACTCTGAAAGCAAAATGAGTTCTCAGGTCAAGTACTGCATGGCCTTAGGATAAAAAGAATCTGACCCAACTACCAGCTAACACCCACAAACTACTCGGCAGTGGATAAACTGTGCTGGATTGTGGATAATTAAAAAGAAACCATCCTGTTGTGCAGAGCATTCATGAGCTCAGCACAGAAAACGGGCTGGCTGACACCCACTTCCTTTTCTCATGACTCCAAGGATGTTCACACTGAAGCCACGGACCCACCTGAACTGGTTCCATGCTAAAAAGACTGGCAAGACATGGACACAGCAAAAGCCCAGAGTTTAGATACAGGAGGTTCAGGCACCTGAGCACCTCAGGACTGCTGCCGGGTGTTCCCTAGCAGTTTGTGAGCAGAGTCCCACAAATGCAGCCAAACTGCTTCTAGACTAAAGCTTCACCCAGCAGAACTGCCAGCAAGAGGAAGCTGTAACAGGCTCTGGCAGAGTCTGAGCCAACTAAAAAGCAAGCAGCCACTCCTAGGATGGAAGAGCACAGCAAGGAACTGCTCTGTGTCACAGTTCAGCTACCTGCGGGATAGCAGAGTACCTTTAAGTGCCTGCAAAAGGAGCCCGAGCTCCTGGGAAGAGGGCAGCGTGGCGCTGTCAAGGGACAACTGCTGGAGGGACTTTGAAGCCTTAAGCACTGGCAGCAGGAACATGGTGTGCAGAGGTTCCCTGGGGAATCGGATCTCCAGCTGCTCCAGGCAGCTCTCTAAGGCAAGAAAAACAAACAACGATGAAAGAGCTTGGTCTGGAGTACCTGTCTTCAACGCAGCTAGGTCCCGGGGCAACCAAGGATCCGTGTGCCTTACGTGTCTCATTTAGATTGGTGGGAAGTGCTGGCCCCATAGCACCATATGGGAACTCAGGCCTGTGGTAATATAAACCCCTCATTTCAGGAATCCTGCAAGACCACCAATTCCTGCTGTGTTCTGGCAGTGAAACAGTCCTTGAGAAAAGGCCACCCTTTATGCACAAACCTGTAGTTTCTTCCCAGACCACAACATTCACTGACCCCACTCCATACTGACTCAGGGGTTAGTTACTAGTTTTACCCTGTTTGTTCAGGAGCTAATAAGGGTGAGGAGAGTCCTGTGAGCTGAGAACACCCTGCTGCACCTCCCTGACTTACTCAGAAGCTTGCACAGCGCTGCCATGTCCTCTGGTGCTGTGACCATCAAGAGAAGCTTGCCCTCTTCTTAAAAGTCGTAAGACTTGAAGCCTCACAGTCAGTGGCATGGGCACAGCAGAAGCTCCTGAACAATTTAAAGATCTGGTGGGATATGCTCCCTGTGGGCTGCTGGGCAGGTTGGGTCTGGTCTTGTACAAAGCCAATGTTGTGGCAGGCTGGTGTGGCATTAAGGTGCTTTGTCCAAAACTCTGGCTCCACAGAGAGCATCACAGACTGGAAATGACGAGGTGCACACCACCACCACCACCTGAATCAGGAAGGTGAGGCCGTAATCACTTAATTACACGCCACTGTGACAATGCAGAGCTCAATTCTTGTATGTCAAGACAACTCTTATCTGCCTGCCACATCCTGTGCATCGCTCAGGATCTGTTTCCTACCTGGGATTTCTGCATCACTGCAGCTTGGATTCCCCTCTGGCCCATTCCCCTCCAGCTGGTTCTTGAGGTCGAAGCTGACGGAGAGTGTGTGGAGCTGGGGAAGGGTGCTGAGGATGCAGCGAACGAGCTCCATGCAGGGCATGTGGGAGAAGACGTCGCTCACGCGCAGCACGTGGAGGCGGCAGTCCGGGTGTCGGGAGAGGGCCCGGAGCCCCGAGAGGATGCAGAAGATGTTCACACCCAGGCCTGGAACAGCGTTTGTACAGAGAGGAGTTAGATGTGCCTGCGCAGAGGCACCACGCACGCTCAGCTGGAGCTCCACCAACAGCAGAGCTTTCAGCTCAGCTTGTCCAGCCAAGCTACTGCAGTCAAAGGCTAAACTCACAAACTGCCAGAGGGGGTTCCTCCTAGGTACGCCCTATCCACACACTAAGTTACAGCACTGACTGCATACAGGGGAATCCACCAGCCTGGAAAAACTGGCAGGCTCAGGGCCCACCTCACTTGCCCACCAGGAAGGTGGAGCTGGTATCTGACCAGGCTTTGGTTCATCTTCTGTTTTGTTTCCTGGCCACCCCATCTGCCCTTGTGATCCTACTGGGCTTATGTTGCACCTCTCTTTTCTCCACCCCGATGTGCTATGTTTTTGCAGTTCCATGCTTTCATCTCAGCACCATTTCCTCTGACAAATAAAGGTTCCTCTCTTACTCCTCTTGCCCTCAAACAAGTCCTCCCTCTCATTAAACTTCTCTAACAATGCCATTCTCGAGATCAGGAACCAATACTGCCCCTTCCAGTACAAATAAGATCAGGGTAAGCCTGAGCAGTAAGTCAGACCCTTAGACAGCAGCTGGAAGGAAGCGTCCTGTCCGCACCACTAACCGTTGTAAGACAGAACCAGGTTTTCTAAAGACACCCAGGAGCTTAGCAGGTTACTCAGAGTCCGACACGTGTCCCCAGTCAAAGGGATGGAGCACAATTCAAGTGTGGACACACTTCGGAAGCGGGGAGCAGTTTTCAGAGGAAAGATCCCAGCAGATCCTCCTCTTTTCTTACAGCCAGCATTGCCAGAGCATGGATATCCAGTGGAGGAACTAGTCCAGTTCCCAGCATTTTCTCCCTCTGTGATGCTGTTTTTGTCAAGTAGTCCTGAACTGTCTTCTCTAGCAACAGTAAAAACAAAATCATACAGGTCATCCGGGTCAGCACACAGTCCCCTGCTGCGTCTGAGGCAGCGGCGTTTCTTCCCTACTGCAGATTTCAGCCGTCTGCGAGACTTTCGAAGGACCGGGTGACAGGACAGCTGTTCGGAGCAGCAAGAAGACCCTCCTTGCACGCTGGCGTGGTCACAGGACACCTTGCTGCTTGCCTCCTCGCATGCTCGGTTTTGCAGAGGACAGCTCAGTCCGGAGAGGCCGGAGTTCTGGCCAGCCCCCTGTCCATCCCCCTCCACCTGCACATCAGCCTCCTTCAGAGCCCCGCAGGACCCCTTCAGGTTCTCCCCATCGCTCCACTCCCTCTCTGGTTGCTCTCGTGTTGACCCCTGGCTTTGGGCATTGCCCTCCTCTCTGCAAAGGCCACACGGGCTGCTGCGATAGGCAAGAGCATTTCCTGACCGCCAAAAGCCAGCGCTCATGCTCAAAATGAGAACGAGAAGAACCGTGTCAGGAACAGGCCAGGAATATATGGACAACTGGCTGACTGAGCCGTGGTGAATCAGCCGGTGAAGAAGTAAAACCAGTGAATGCCTGACGGACTGGTATGAGGAGAGGAGGTGCTGGAACTTCAGGATCCGCAGGGAGTGGGCCAGGTTCTCGAGCACTTTTTGGTTGTGCTCAGCAGTGAGCTCCACGGCGCCCTGTAGCATGTTGCACAGGGTGAGCTGCGTGACGTGTGGTGAACTGTGGAGCAGCGGTGAGAAATGATGGTCGTTGAGACGCCAGTCAGAGGAAACATCCAAGACACCGTGAAGGACATTTGAGAAGAACGTTTCAAGAAACTTCTTCCTCCAGCACGTTATACTCTGCAATGAAATTACCTCAGAGTCAACCAGGATAAAAACTCCTGAACAGCGCCACGCTAACAAAAACTCAGCCATAATTTCTTTTATTCTGTTTAAATCAAATTATTGCTGTCTGCTACACTGGTAAACAGTGTCCAACAACAATCTGAGTTGTGCTAGCAGTAGTGTCTTCCTAGCTTTCAGCATCCTTTTCTTTCCATCCATTTTTTTTCCCCCCGTGTTAATCGTTCAAAAACTGAATTGCTCTTGTCACTATCTTTTCATTCTGCTTCTGGCTTAATTTAAATATATTTCAGTGTTTTGAAACCAAAACTTGGGAATTTTCTTCCCAAATGTCTATTTATAGGCTACACAAGTTGGTTGTTGACCATCCTTTTGTGATCCTGAATTGATGGAGCTTTAGTTTTCATACACAAAACAATTCTTTCAAACTCACTCTCTTCTGTCAGGGTTTTCCAGCACCTTCTAATACATCAGCACATTTTTGCAAGCGTAGGTGTGAGTGTGACAGGAGATACTGGCTTTTATCTTCTGTTTCCCTAAGAATTGCATCTGAAAAGACAGATTTTATTTCTTCAGCACACTCACTGGTGTGAAATCAAGGCTGCGTACGCTGTGTGTCCCATTATAAACTGTTTCCCCAAATGATTTCTGTACCAGGGCCATGTCTCTAAGCTCTACAAACACCTATACGTAAACGCCAGCAGTGACCAGGAGCAGCGGCACGCTCCAGAGTGAAACCCTTCAGCGGACAGCAGAATCGGGACATCGGTGCCATGCCGCTTCCCTCACCTCCGAGTTGGGGGGCCTGGTTTTCATCACGTCATCCCACAGCTTGCGCCAGACGGGCTGCGTGGAGAGCCCTATAAAAAACCCACAAACACAAACATATCACCCCTTCTTACCAGCTACAAGTCCTGCCGCAGAGCTCAGCCCCTCGGTGCTTGTCTGAGGGGGAAGCTGAGGGAAAAGGGGTTCGGGCAAGGACAAGGAAGGTGTTTTGTGGTCCTTAGGTTGAATGTGAGGAAGTAAAGACAGTGGGATTTAAAAGTTATGGGGTACTCCAGCTTGGGATCATGCCTCCTGACAGGGGTATGTATCCCTGTCTGGTTGGGCAGCGTGAAGCTGTCCCTACAGTTTGGGGTTCCATGAGGGAGAGCTCCCTACAAATTGGGGTCCGTGAGGGGAGTCCCTACAGCTTTGGGGTCAGTGTGTGTGTGGGGGGGGTCCCTACAGTTTTGGGGTCCCATGAGGGGAGTCCCTACAGTTTGGGGTCACTATAGCTTTGGGGTCCATGACGGGAGTCCCTAGAGTTTGGGGTCCTTTGAGGGGAAACTCTACAGTTTGGGGTCAGTCGGGGGGGGGGATCCCTACACTTTGGGGTCCGTGAGGGGGATCCCTGCCATTTGGGATCCCCCCCTCCGAGCCGGGGCGAGGAACCCTCTCCCCACCGGCTTAATTTTGGGGGTCCCCAGATCCCCCCCCCCCATCCCCACCGGCCGCACCTGCTCTCCGCGCGGCGGCCTCGGCTCTCTCCAGACGGAAGACGGAGAGCAGCGGCAGGAGCCCCCTCAGGAGGTGCCCGGGCAGCGCTGCGGAGAGCGAGAAGGAGACGGCGGCAGCTGAAGGACCGGCCCCCGGCCCTCCGCCCCGCTCCCGTGCCTGATGCCGCTACCTCCCCTCGCCTCCTTACCCCACACATCGGGCTCCAGGGCCGCCATGCTGCGGCTCACGGCCGCGGCGCTGAGCGCCAGGAGGCTGCTCGGCCCCTCCGCCGCCATCGCCCCGCGCCGCGCCGCCATCTTGGGGCGGGGGCGGGCCGCGCCGCCGCCATTTTGAGAGGGGAGGCAGCGGGCGGCCATCTTGGGGAGGTCAAGGCGGGAAAAGGGGAGCAGGGGAACGGCGGCCATGGTGGCCCCGGCCTCGGGTCCCTGAGGGGAGCCCCGCTGTCAAACCGCTCCCGGCGGCTGCGAGGAGCAGCGAGGGCAAAAGCGAGGGGCATGTTGTGAAGAGGGGATATGGCGGCTGCCATTTTGGGAGGGGAAGCGCTGAAGAGGGGCGGGGAGGGCGCAGGGCGCTGCGGGGACGTTTCCGCTGCCGCTGCCGGGGCGGGCGGCGGTGACCGTGGGAAGTCCTTCGGGGCCGCCATGGGGCTGCACGGAGCTGCCGGGCGCGGAGGGGAGCCTGAGGTGAGCGGGGACGGGATGGGGATGGGGCAAAAAACGTCTCGGTGCCCGTTCGTGTCGCTAACGGCTGTGCTGTGCTCTGCCCGCAGGAGGAGGAGGAGGAGGAGCTGGTGGTAAGTCGGGGCTGAGGGCCCCTCGCCTCGCCTCACGGGCGGGTCTGAGCCCTGAGGGGCTCGGTGCGGGGCTCCCCGTGCTCAGCACAGCCCCTGTGTGTCCCCCCAGGACCCCCTGACCACCCTGCGGGAGCACTGCGAGCAGACGGAGAAGTGCGCCAAGGCGAGGGAGCGGCTGGAGCTGTGCGACGCCAGGGTGTCCTCCAGGTCCCAGACGGAGGAGCAGTGCACCGAGGAGCTCTTCGATTTCTTGCACGCCAGGGACCACTGCGTAAGTGCACAGCAGGCCGGCCCTCAGCCAGGCTCCTGAGCGTGAAAGTGTGATGCTTGGTAGCTCTCGAGTCACTCCAAAATCTCCAAAAAGCTGTGAATGTCGGTGCTTTTTCTTATTAAACGTTTCTCCTACTTGCTACAGCAGATCCAGCTTAAATTCTGTAGATTACTAAACAATAATGTCAAACAATGTTTTTGCCATGCATGTGGCACTTTGCTATCTCAGTGTTGTATTTGCTTTTCCCAATTTAACCCCTTTTCATCTGAGGTGCAGCTTTGTAAGAAATCTCACTAGTTTTCTGGAATGACTTTTTGCAAGAGGGCCCAGAAAACCAAGAGACGGGTGGTAAAACCCTGCTGACTTCCAGCCCTTTTGAAGAGGAACTATCAGTCACTGTGTGCTTTGTCTTCTCTTTCAGGTTGCTCACAAGCTCTTTACCAAGCTGAAATGAACACTGGAGCGATTGTCCATCTGCTTCCATAATCTGACAGAAAGCTCTCGTCGGTTCATGGATTCACAGTTCTGCTTCCTGCCTGTTTATTGTCAATGTGAAATAAAAGCGGAGCAGCTTTCTGGCAGTGACCGATTGCCAGCATGTCACTGCATCTGTTCTCATGCACGATGTGCAGCTACAGAAAACCCATGCTGATGTTCTGTAATTTTCCATAATAAACATTCAAAGTTCCTGTGGAAATGCTCTTGGTTTATTTCTTAGTCTCTGGTTCTCACTTGTACTGGTACTGGGTTAAGATGAAATGAGTGGGGGTCAGAGCCCACCTGTGTGTCCGTGGGGAGACTTTTCCTCACTTGTGGGAATGTCCTTGTGCAGCCTCAGTGACCAGTGGCTGCTGTGATAGACAAGAATTTGTTGAAGCCACGAAGACATTTCTGAGCCCCACAAGACCAGTGTTGTTCACTTGGTAAGTTGTGACTAAACCAGTTTTTACAAAAATGCTGCCTTCCAGAGGAAAAACATGAAAGGTTGGCTTTTTTTATAGGAAAGAAACATCATTTTTGTAACATTCTTGAACAGCTAAATAGACTTACTTAAAAATTTGAAGTTGGTTTTTTTTTTCAGACTTTTTTTTTTTTTTTCATTAGTGCTAGTTATTCCCAAACTTGATACCTGATTCTCACCCTTAGAAAGCTGCAAGGTGAAGCTATTTCTGTTTCATGAGCCTTTGGGGATAACTGGCAGCTGCTCCTCAGGGGTTGCTAACAGAGGTTGGAGAAGCCTCTGCTGTGGTCAGCTCTGTGTCCTGTCCCAGTACAACTGACCATGGGGCTGCAGACAGGCAGGGTGGTGGTTCCCCCTATTATTGAGTGCAGGAGCAGGGAATGATGCCTGAGTGGTGCATTGGGGACTTGGGCACTGCTGCACAGTGAGGTGGCATCATCGGTAAGCACCAGCCTGGGGCAGTGGGGTCGCGTTCATAAATCGCGGGATGTCCTGAGCTGGAAGGGACCTGCAAGGATCACTGAGCCCAACTCATAAAATCACGCTGTTTCCCTTCGGGGTAGGATATTTAGGAGCAGGGAACGAACAGCGATGTTTAGCTGTGTAGCAAATGCTTCCTCAGCTCTCACAACATCACCTCCAAAATGCATCACCCTTTCTCTGACGGATCCCGAGCTCAGCCCCTAACGCACCCAAACAGAGCTTAACCCCAGCACCACCCCAACCCTAGCGCAACTTTATTCCCTCTCCGTTTTCCCAGTGGTGCAAGATTTGCAAACATGTGGCCGTCACCCTGCTGCAGGGGGGCTCCCCCATCCCCATCCCCATCCCGCGGCCGCCCCCGTGCGGCTGCGGCCGCCTCCCGGGGCTCCGCCCGCCCGCTGCCGGTACCGGGCCCGCCCCGGAAGGTGCCCGTGGGTTGTGGGGGGGGGTCTCGGGGCCATGGTTTTGGGGGGGCGGCCGCTGCTGCCGCTGCTGCCGCTGCTGCGATGGGGTTTGGGGACCCCGGGGCTGGGAGCGGCGCCCCGGAGGCACCGCCACAAGGAGAAGTGGGTGAGGGCGCCGCCGCTCCCCGGGCACCGTGTAGTTTGGCTTTTCCCCCCCTCAGCCCTCCAGCACCCCCTTTTATCCCTGCTGCACCCCTTTATCTTCCTTCCTCCCCACCCTTCTGCATGCTCGCTGCTCCCCTCTTCCCTGCAGCCCATCCCCTCCTTGCATGGCAGCAGAGAGACCACCGAGTGAAGCGCAGCGGCTGGAGGTCACCGCGATGTTGGGGATTTTGTCTCTTGGAGATTTTATCTGTTCACACACACCCCAAAATTTTCTTCCCCAGGCTGCCACGGCGCCCCGCATCCCTGCCACGCGGCTGGCGCTGCACCACTTCGACGCCAGCTACAGCCCGCAGCTGGGGGAGCGCTGGCCGGCCGTGCGTGCCGCGCTGCTGTGCGAGCAGAAGTACGGCGCCCTGCTCAACAGCTTCGCCTCTGCCGACCACGTCGCCCAGGAGCTGGAGCTGCACAACGCCGCCGATTTCATTTCCGAAGCTGCCAGAAAGGCACAGAGTTTGCTGCAAGTGGGAGCGGAGAAGGGGGAGAGTGTGTCCCCAGAGGGGCATGGTGGAGGCAGGACGGTGACACCGGCAGGGACATTGCCACCACCACCGCCTGCCCCCATCGGCTCCAACATCAAGTGCTACACCTTCCCCAGGGGGGACATCACGCGCTTTCGTCCTGCTTGGTGAGGTGGTTTTCCTGTTTTCTTTGCACTGATATCAACCAGATGTAGCACACGAGATACAACTAGCTAAAGAAGTTGCATTTTTGAAAAAAAAACAAACAATTTTAGTTGGCTTTGAGAGGTGCCAGACTATCCCCAGCTAGGCCTTTAATAATATTTTATTGACCATTCCTAGGACAAACCAGGGTTGCCATTGCCACTGTCGGGGTGTTAGCACCAGCTTCTTTTGTATGTGTCCCTCTTACCCTCCAGTTGTTTTGTTCCCTCACATGCTTGCTTTTCTGTAATGGTGGTTTCCAGGCCAGACTCTCTGGGGCTCCTCAGCTACTATCTGATGGATGCAGCATCCCTCCTGCCCGTTTTGGCCCTCAACGTGCAGCCGGATGACTTCGTCCTTGATCTCTGTGCAGCTCCAGGTGGCAAGACTCTGGCTCTGCTGCAGACTGGGGCTTGTGGTAAGCGAAGGGGCTGTCGAGTAAAACTGGGATGGGAAAGAGTGCTGTGGTACGTGGCGCTGCCTGTCTGCCTGTTAATCTTTTGTGGTTATAAGAGTTGGGAATAATGTGTGTTTTTTTCCAGAGTGAATTTCTCAGCATGCTGTTTTCTCCCCTCGCCCCAGGGCATCTGGCAGCCAACGACGTCTCCATTTCCCGCACAAAGAGATTGTACCAGATTCTCAGTAGCTACGTTCCCAAAAATGTCAGGGAAGCCGTGAGTGTCACGTCGTACGATGGAAGGGACTGGGCAGAGCTGGAAGGTGGAACTTTCCATAAGGTAAGTGATTGAAAACCGGTGAAGATTAGCCCAGCTATTTTAGTTTTCTCCTGTTTCAGAGGAAGACAGCAGCTCATCCAACAGTATAATTGTATAGCCTTGCACAGCCTGAAATGCTGAGACTAAGCCACATATAGAGTAGTATTTCCTCTACTTATACCCTTTCTGCAGCATCTGGTGAGTATGGGCATCCTGAGCTGTACCTTTATCTGTCTGTATGATCCGTAAATATCCCATCCTAATTCTTCACTTGCAAGGGGTTAGATATGAAACTTAGATGGTTGCTTCTTGTTTCTCAACCCGTACCCATTCCCCTGACAGGCAGGAGCCTGGTAGGCTGTGCTGGCCCCTTAGTGGTTTGTTCTGCTTGGGGGAGGAGGATTTGTTAAACCGGGAGGTGTCCCCTCAGGAGTTTTGCTTTATTACCTGGAGCATGGCAGGGTTGGAGGTGTTGGGTGAGGTGCTGGGTGACCTCCGAGCTCAATCTGAGGCCAAAAATGATGCAGGATCTCTGCTGCTGCAGGTCCTCGTGGACGTGCCCTGCACGACGGACAGGCACTCTGTGATGGAGACAGACAACAACATCTTCCACAGAAGGAGAACCAAGGAGCGTCAGATGTTGCCAATGCTGCAGCTGCAGCTGCTGATGTGAGTGAGCTTGACACTGTTTTGTTGTTAGCTGTGTTACAACAGCAGCTCTTGTTACTGTCAGCACTGAAACCTCTTCTTACTTTGTGTGTACCTGTACAAAGCTCTCCCCACCTCATATGTGCTGTGTGTTGGCTTCCTGATTTCAGTGCCAGTGTCCTGCACTGTCCTGTTCCTCCTGTGATGGTGTGTTTGTTCTTCATCCCCTAGTTCTGGGATCCTTGCTACCAAGCCAGGAGGAGACGTGGTGTATTCTACGTGCTCCCTCTCCCCGCTGCAGAATGAATACGTGATCGAGAGAGCGATAGAAATTGCAGAAACCCAGTTCAACATCATGACCCACGCCGAGGACTTGAGCCACTTCCGCACGCTCTTCCAGGACACATTTTCTTTCTCCTCAGATTGCCGGCTGGGGGAGCTCGTTCTTCCTCACCTCACAGCCAACTTTGGACCTATCTATTTCTGCAAGTTACACCGAGCATAGAAGGGGTGGCAGATTTTGGCTCTTGGGCAGCTCCAGCTTCCTCATTGTACATCTTTGGGCCATCTCAATTGGAACTTGCTTCCCCGTTGCTGGCTGTAATGAAATATCCTAGATTTCCAGGGAAAGAAAAACTACTTGATATTTATTTTTTGTATTAAAATATCTCTAAGGAAGTCTTTTTACTGCAGACAGAGAATAAATGAGAAAGACCTGCTGTGGAGTCTACTGCCTGTTTGTCTGTTTGAGGACTTTAATCTAGGAAAGAGAGGTCTCAATCAGATGGAGCAGTTCATCTGTCTCAGAACAGGATAAATGGTGCTGTGCAGATGTTGTTTTCTCCCTTGCATCTGACTGCTTCTGTCCTACGTGAGCAGGTTCAGGATAATAAACACCATCTGGGGATCTCAGGCTTTCTGCCCCAGATCTCACCATCTGCATAATCTGTCTCTGCTTATCAGCTCTCTGCTGTTAGAAAAAGCAGCCTGAGGTCCTTAAAGAAGAGGTTCTTAAGAATGCTGCTTCACTGGGCTTGAAAATACACCTGTGGTGCTTGATAGCTGCTGGTGGAAACAGCTTAGTGCTGTGGAGAGGCAAGTGACTGTTGCCATCTCCCACAGACAGAGAGGTGTGAGCACTGCCATGGGTGCTAGATGCCACTTAATGTCCAGTGGGGAGCTGCATGATTTTGAGGAATAACTGTGCACTCATATGATCTCATCTGTCAGCGGAGGGTTACTCAAGTTTACAATAACATTTGCTTAATACCTGTATTTTATTATTTTTTTTCAAGTAAAATAGTGATGGAGGGGGTAGAGAGACACAGCTGTATTCCCAGCAGGGCTGTTAGCCTCAGCAGAATAGCCCATGCTTACATCCAGTGCCAGCACGAAAATACTGCTGAGGGTAGCTCCCACCCATACCCATTGTTTCAGGGAGGTGCACTTCATAGATTTTTGATCATTTGAACCCAACATTAGACATTCTAACCCTCTGCATCACATCACGAGTGCCAGTGTGGCTGCAGAGTGTGCTGGTGGGGAACACTGCACAGTCAGTAATGCAGCAAAAGGAACTGGTTGTCTTCAGCCCTATCAGCTTACTGGGGCAAACAGGGAGAAAGGAGAATGAGCAGCAGGAGAGGTGGGGGACAGACGGCAGGATAATATGTGAAGCTGCATTGTCCATCTGGAGTCTTCAGATACTCTCATTTTTCTTCCAAGGAAGAATGTGATGCAGGCAAGGCAGGGTTTCCTTTCAACAAAGGAGTTTGGTGTTGTGAAGGGTTTGTATGATGAAGTGCTGGAGGATTTATGCTGATGTTTTGGTCTCTGCCTCAGCTGCTGAGCTGTTTATAGAGGTGAATCCAGCAGCTTTCAGCCAAGACAGAGGACAGCGAGGCAGATTTGCAGTCCTTTTAATGACTACTGAGGAAACTGCTGTGTCCTTTACAGGATCTGTGCTTGTCAGCAGGAAGAAGGGCAGGAAATGCGTTCTCTTTCCTCCTTCCCTCCTTGCTGGAATCTATGCCCTTCGGATTGCAAAAGGGGAAACTGATGCAGAGCCGCCCTGTTTGCATCTCGGCTGCCTCTGGCCCTGCAGAGCTGGGACTGGAGAGGCTACGCTGCTCCCATCCTGCGGCTGAGGGTCTCCACCTCCTTCATGAAGCGCAGGCACAGCTCCTCCTGCCACGGCAAGGCCACGCACTGCACGGCCACGGGCAGCCCCACGGCTCCTGCCACAGCCTGCAGAGGGGACACAGCGAGGGGTTACCTGGTGGAGCTCAAGAAGTGCTTTTTTTTGCACTGTGCCCATATTGACAGACATTTAGGAACCACGGATTTCAGCGACATTTACCCTCAACGTTCACCAGAAGTCTGCTCCACCACTTTCCCTGTCAAATACCTGTTTCAGTGTCCTGTCCCAGGAGTCATCACAGCATCCCTGGTAAAGCTTCAGTTCTTCCTCGTCAGCTTCTGTCACCACGCTGACAGGCACGACCCCAGCGGGGAAGTTCAAGACGTTGTACAGCATCGTGGAGGAGACAGCAGCTGAGAGAAGCAAAACAGACAACACAGGCAGCTACAGACTCAATTTCAGACATATTCCTTGACGCCCTGAGAATCAGCTGCTTTTGGGAGGCAAAACTGCCCAGGGCTGGTCATCCCTGAGTCCCAGTCCTACTGCAAGAAACAACTGCCACCAGATCCACCTCACCCAGGTGTCTGCCAAGCTTTATGGCAGTTGCTTTTCCTTCCTAATGCCCATAAAATGCTTTGGTGGTGAAGCTCCACGGTGCTCCTCTCCCCTCCCAGGAAGGTCCCAGGCTCACTTACGGAGGAGTTTCCCCGGGAATCCCACGGTGAAGGCAGGCCCTAGGACAGGGCACAGCACGACGTCCAGCTGGAGTTCCCTCCACTGGGTGATGAACTGCGAGCGGTATGCCTGTGGGAGGAGAGGGGAGATGACATTGAGGCCATGTCCACACCTGGAACACCTCGGATTCTCTGGGGCATGCACCAGGCTGTGGAATGGCTGTGCACCAGAGCAGAGGCAAGGCAGAGGAAGGGCTGGTTACAGCGTGTGGGCCCCATGGAGGAACCCCAGCTGGGTTGCAGTGCTATCAGGACAGATTGGTGTCATGGACTCTTCTCTTACAGCCTGTAGTGCAGATATCCCCAGAAGGAGACCCACACTGTGTCCAAGTGTTTGCCTCCACAGCACGTGGACAAACTATGGATGGGAACTGGCAAGGTTCCTCTTGAGCCAGACTTGCTTTCAGGACAGCCTTTGTTGCTCTGGGACCACTGAGTGTGGGCATTTGGGCGTGAGCATTGTAACCCATGAAGTCCTGAACCAAAAAGCCCAACTAGTCCATTCTTACCTCTCTTTTGTGCCTCTCCCCTTGTCTTTTCCCCAGCACCCCACTGCATAACCCCTTTGTTAAATACCGACCCTCCTCCTCTCTTCCAAACTGACACCATAATGCCTCAACTCATCACATGATGCCCAAGAGAAAAGCCCTCAAAACATACCTCTATTTGATGCTGTTGATTCCACAATTCATTCACTGACCTGCAAGCGGAAATCATAGTAACATTTTTTTAAGCTTAAGAAGAGGGGAAACTGCTTAAATAATCCTCCAGGTTGATAAGACTCAGTGATTTTAGCAATTACTTAAAACAATACGTCTTCCTCAATTTCTCTGAAGTTTCCGTAGGCATTTAGCCAAGCTGTTAAGCAACAAATGTCTGGAAATGGAAGAGAGAAGGTTTCTCTTGTGAGTCTGGATTGAGTGCTTATCTCTGCCACAAGCTTCCTGTACGACCTTGTCCAAGTCCCTTAATCCTTTCAGAGTAACACTAGGGGCAGTGTAACACTAGGGAAGTGGGGAGACCTTTTCCTAAGGCTGAAGCTTTGTCCAGGACAGAGAAACCTCCTGCAGAAAGCCTGTTGTGAACCTGGTGCCCCCCACTCCATCGTGGACACTTAGAGGAGAAAACATAGTTCATTTCCATGAGCATCCCTTGGGACAGCTCTGTCTTACCTCATTCCACACAAGGCATTCAGATAGTCAGCCAGGCGGGGAAACTGGAAAGGCAAATGATTCTCGTTAGGGGCATGGTGTGAGGGTGCAGTAACTTGTGCCATCCCAGGAAACCTCTGCTCGTGCCCTGACTCTATGGGGCTGCTGTGCTAAGGGTCAATGACATTGCTTAAGAATGCTCCACATGGTTCTCATTTTGCTTGGCTTCCAACTTCTTGTTGTTGGTTCTCCTTTTTTTTTTTTCTTTCTTTCTTTTTTTTTTTTTTTCCTTTTCCTTACAGCTCACTATTTCCTACTCACAGAGGAATGCACTGACCTGAACCAAGACACTTATTTCTGATAAATCAAACTTTTTTTTTTTTTTTTTTTTTTTTTTCCTTGGTGTCTCATAGAAACAAGATTTCTGCAAGCATTTTGGTTGCCTCCCACACACTGCTACATTTTTGATCCTGTTAGCTGAGAACAACCCAACTGGAGAGAAGGGCAGTGAAAACCGGAGGATGCAGGACGAGAGGATGTTTATTGTACAAATGGGGCCGCAGTGCAGATCAGCTCTTATTAATCACCAGGAATCCCTGTGAAGGTGTGCTCTTTGGAAGGCCTCAAAGCAGGGATAGAGCTTCAAACTTGAGTTCCCTGCTGTACTAATCCCAACGCATAAATCTGTAGGAAACTGGGCACCACTAGATACAGCATCTGAAGAACCACTTGCTGTGAGTTCTGCATTATTTTTTACAGCTCTTTGCTGGTCCTCTTCTCATTTCCCTTTGCACTGGATAAACCCCAGCAGGGCTCTAGAAAAGACCTTCCAAAGTGACAGCATGTGCCTTGGCCTAAAATCCCCGTGTTTGCAGTTAGAGGTGGCTCCCAGCACCATCACGCTTCTAAGCATCTCAGGGCCTTGCTGACACCTCTCTGCTTTGAGCCGGAGGCCAGGAACTCACCAGAGGTTTAAGAATCAGAGCCAGCAGCTTCTTCACCAGCCTTGGGATCTTGTAGCAAGTCACCTGTGGTTTTAAGCTTGGATCTACAATATTTCCTGTGCTGAGAGATGACAAGAGGGGATCATGCCAGAGGAGCTGTTTGCCCTTTCTCAGAAACCCAAATATCTCCTGTTTGGGGTGTGAGAGGAGCTAGTTGTGCCTGTGTGTTGTGCTCAGGGGCATGGGGATAGGGGTGTTTTAGAGCACTCCTGCCAGAGGGCTCCTACTTACAACTCATCCAACCAAGCACGGCCTCCATCAGCAAAAAATGTCTTCAGAAACAGTTCATTCATGACATACTGGATCCGAAGTGGAGAAAAGGGCACCAGCTGCACCAAAACACAAAATCATTTGGCAGCCTGAGGATGTGAATAATTTCCAAGGCCTGACTGGGGATATATTCACAGGCAGAGCAGAAGCCTCCCTGGGCTCCACACACTGGTGGAGGGGCCCATTTCAGCCCTTTAGCCATCTTTCCATATGATTATTTGTCCCTGGCAGCTGTTTGGCTCAGATCTGAGACCTCCTCATTCCTCCTCCCCCCTGTTCCAGGCAATCACTCTCCCCTCAGTGCCGTGGTAATTTAAGATAGCGCCTCTGTTATTTATCCCACAGCTGGGCCTGGTGGCTCTGTTCAGTTTCTGAAGGTTGATTACAGCAGGAAGGGGCAAAGCTGGGGTCACCCTGTGGGGATGAGTGTGGGGTGGTGGTGCTCACCGTGTGCCCCGCTGCCTGCAGAGCCTCCCTGGTCTCACGCACCGCCCTGCGCATGCAAGGAGGCAGCGGGAAGAAGCCGTCGGTGTCGTAGTACCCAACCCGCAGAGGAGCAGAGCTTGAGTACACCTGGAGCAAAGGAGACACCAGTCTCATGTTGCCTTCCTCCCCACCCTTTGCTGGGGTCTTTCAGTCAGATAAACCACACTCCAGTTGAGAGAACAGAAATAATTACTACTTGTTTTTGCTCACCATTTTATTTCCCCTGGTAATTATGAATCGTGCCCTCAAAGAGATCTAGCCAGTTACTAGAAACCAGGACTATAAAGCTAACTGGATCCTTGAGGCATGTAGGACTGTTAAGGACCAGGCTCACCTCCTCGTTGAAGGGGATGGGGGGCACAGTGGGGTCCAGCCGGAACATCTCCTCGCAGAGCAGTGCCTTCATGCAGAGGGCCAGGCTGTCCACATCTCTCGCCATCGGCCCCAGCGCAGAGGGAACTGGTATGGGACAAGAGGAAATGTCCATAATAAGCAAAGGAGTGTGCTAAGCACTGGTTTGTCCCTCCACATGGTCACAGTGACTGCAAGGAACCATCAAGCAATGAGGTGGGGTATTCTAGGTGGCCTCCACACAGGTCTTGGCTGCCTCAGGCCTTTCTCAGGTCTAGAGGATGACTTAAAACCTTAGAGGTGATATAACTTCTCTGAGGTGACCCCCAGGAGCCATGGCAGTCTGCACCGGGGCTTGTTGAACCCAGGCCAGAGTCTCATCCTGCCCTACAAAGCCGCCACATTCCACTCTTCCTGCTTGTCACAGCATACAGAAAAAAAATAAATAAAAAAATTGAAATTCACATACCTGACAGGATCCCACTGACTGGGCCATTCACTCCAGACAGGCTGCGTAAAAAGAAAAAAAAAAAAAAGTATGTTGTAATTCCAGTAAGAGGGAGATATTCTCAATACATCTGAATAGAGCATTGTGATCTTCCATTCAGGACCTGAACCAGAAATAAATTATTAAAAGTATTTGATCTGAGCTGAGTAAAACAGAAAATTTTTGTCAAATTAAAAATAAATAAAAAATCTAAACCACAACAACTCTTAGTTGTAGTTTAACCAAAAATGTTCCATCTTGGAGTTATTGAACCACCTTAGCCCCTCTTTTTTTTTAAATTCCAGGTCAGTTTTACAGTGAAAGCACTGCTGTTTCCAGGCAGAACCTAGCAATATTGCCTCTTGGGAAAGGTTTTGAGCAAAGCAAGCCAGCATTTATGAAACTGTCTTGTTTTTCCCTCAAATACTTGCTGTGTACATCATCCTTCTGCTGAATTTGGCAATTAGCATCCGTTCCTCCAAAACTGCAGCTTGAGGGCAACTTGACTGTATGGTCCAAAGAATTTTCTCTCTGTCTCTAATTTACAAGTTAGGTTTTCCCTTTATTTACTTTCAGAGATTTAGGGACTGACTCTCAGGCAGGTCTGAATTCCCATTTCCTCACCAAGGACACGCTGTCCTGTGTGACCAGACAGCAGACCCATACGTGTGTTGAGCCCTCCCTGAACACGGTGGGTAGGGCACAAGGTAGGTGTGAGCTCAGAGGGACACGTTGTGCCTTGGGAAGGAGCAGAGTGGGTTTGCAGGCTCCTTGCAGAGTGGGAAGGGCAGATCTCTGCACCTACCTGAGCCTTTTGGCCGTGGGTTTGAGCCCGCACAGCCCGCAGAAGCTGGACGGCAGGCGGATGCTGCCACCAACGTCCGAGCCGATGCCCAGGATGGAGCCTCCCCCTGCGATCATAGCTCCTTCCCCTCCTGAAGAGCCTCCGGGGGTCTTCTGGTGGTTGAGGGGGTTCAGGGTCTGGCCGAAGATGGTATTGCTGCAGTCATAGCTGAGGAGAAAGCCAGCAAACAGTCTGGAAGAGTCTAGCACCTTTACTTTGTCGTCTCTCTCCTGCACTGGGCTTATGCAGCATAGCCAACCCCTCCATCCACCCCATATACCCTTTGGGACAAGGCTCATTCCTATGAGCCCCCACTTCCCATGCACAAGTGCACTTAGTTTTTCTTATGTCACGGTGTTTTTTCCCCTTCATCTTACAGAAAAGCCATTTTCAGTTCAACTGAGATGGGTGACAGCTAATGGAAGAGGGACTCATCTGCGAAACATCTTAGGAGACAGGAAGGGGCCTGTCCATGACCTAAAGGATGGGTTTTGGTTTCAGGAGCACAGCCAGAGGAGAGATTTCTAATGATTTATGTTACTTGAAGAGGGATTGCGGCACGTTGGTCTTAGCGAATGGGATGGCCCCCTGTCTCTTCAAAACCTTGACTAGGACGCTGTCCTCCTGCTCTGGAGTGCCCAGGTATTGCACAAGCCCACAAGTTGACAGTTGCCCCTGCAGAGAGGAGAAGGGACAGTGGACAGGGTCAGCACGGTTCCCCTGCAGTTTTGGAAGGAAGATCTGCTGTCCCCCTTGGGGAGTACTAATCTATTCCTCTTCATGAAGGGCCAAGCACTCCCTCTCCTTCCATCCTTAGCAGAGGGCTGCTATGCACTTACAGGGTTAAGGCTGCTTTGGAACCTGTGGTCCTTTTTCAGTTAGCTCTGGTACCTGGGTCTTGTTTTGCTAAAGGGCTCAACGGACAAGCTACAGGTCTGCAGGGATTCAAGGTTAATGGTTCCTGCTGCCAGTGAATTTTTGGAAGCTGAGCCCTGTTCCTATCAATCATACAGCAAACCCTGAAGCCTAAGTCCAACTTATGGCTCAAAATACCACATAGCCCAGCTTGTGCTCACCCATGTATCAGAGGAGAAATCATTTGGTTTTTCATTGATGGAGGCCCTGCAACAGATGTGCAGCTGGGGCCCTTTGCTCAGGATTTACCTTCTGGCAGGAGGACTGCTTGTGAGATCAATGCCGAGTCTGCTCCCACCAGCACGAGTGGAGTCACTGAAATCTGCCCTTTCAGTGACTCTGTCTGGCCTAACTCAGTTCAAAGAAAGCACCCACCAGATCCACGCACCTCATGTGAGGGGATCAGCAGCTCCTAACTGCCAGGGCTGCAGCTGCAATGAGATGTGGGGCCACAGCCCCAGGCCCAGCCAGGCTTCCTGCGGTATAAGCAAAGGAGGGATCGGGCCCCTTCCCCACCCTCTGTGTCCCCCCCATCGCCACCCAGCCTGGCTCATGATGGGATGCTTCAGGGGAGCAAAGGGAAGCACCTTGTGGCCAATGTGGTCCTTGATGCTGACAGGGATGCCGTAGAGAAGCCCCTTCTCCTTCTGCCCTTGTATTTCCTGGAGCTGCTCCTCACACTCTGGGATAAAATGTCGCACACAGTTTGTCTGCTGGGTCACTTCCAGGGCCTTTGCCAGACACATAGAGGAAGAAGTGTTAGTTAAGAACATCTTAATGATATAACTGCATTCAATAACTATCTGGATCTTCGAAGCAAGTAGTAGTGGTAACCCCTCCCAGAGCATCCTAGCTCAGACCATCTCAGATGGCTATCTCATTATGAGCACGACCCAGGAGTAAGAGGTATTCCTGTCCTTTCATATCTTTCCTCCGATATCTGCTGGATTAAAGACTTGCTATAATCAGCAGCTCCAACAAGTCTTCTCAGTCACCAGCCCATACTCCAAAGCAAGCAGAACAGCCCTTCATGCTGCACACAGCACTCACCTTCTCTATGTAGGTGTAGAGGACGGTCTTGGGGGACAAGGACCCTTCCTGTAGTCTCCCAGCAAGTTCCAGCAGGGGTAGGGACAGGATGGCATCTGTCTGCGCACTGGGGACCTGAAAGATGATGATGAGGAAGAATGGCAGGACAGCATCTCCAGGTACCCATGGCAGGGGTCTCTGCCATGTCTCACAGGAGATAAGTCCCTTGTATTTTGCCAGCATTAACAACAGAGCTTGCCAGAAAGGCAGATCACGCATGTGGGGGCTCAGACTCCGAACTGATGATTGCTTCACCTGAGTGTAGAAGACCTTCATGCATCCATTACAGTGAGGGACACTCACAATCACATCTGAGCCTCCCTTCCCACACTGTGGGACTTACCCATTGACTCAGAGTTAATCTCATCTGAGCAAACCAACCTGGTTAGACGAATGCCCTGAGTTGGAAAGGACCCACAAGGATCACTGAGTCCAACTTGTGCCTTAAAAGTACCAAAGTCCTTGCACACAAGTCTCAGGCTGGCCCTTCATCCCTTGGTATGGGTACAGGCACTATGCTGACAGCCCTGGCATCAACCTGGGGTGGCAATAAACACCTAATAGCTCAGGCCAAGCAAACTAAAGAAATCAATAAAGACTCACAGGTGGGTGAACTCTGCTTAGGTGAAGACAACTGGCAGTTCTCAGAGACACCATTTTTCTAATGTATATATATATATAAATATGTATTTTTAAAGTTTTAAGAAAAAAGACTGTAAAGATATATATCACTGTGGTTGCTTTGATTTGTCTCCAAGTGCATTACCTGTGTAGACATGATCTGGCTGAACCAGCACAAACGCAGAAGCAAACGGAGCAGGGGGGAAAGGAGGGTTAGAAATGAGTGCTGCTGAACTGCAGGAATTGCACCCACATCCATGCTGGTTGGGTGCCTGCCTCATTCATCCCCGTGTTGTGTTCTGGTTGCTCACAGGAGAAGTTAAGTGCCCTGTGCCTCATTAGTGTTAAGTTAGGCCAAGTCTCTTCTGGGCAGATTGGTGGGCCGGGAGGCCTCACTTGCTGGGAATCCTGGTGAAAATTCTTCCTTTGAAGACTCTCCAAGAGCTATCTAGAAGGCAGGTTTTAGAGCCAAAGACAGAGGGGTGTGGACGGATGTATAAACTTAAGAGGTAGGAAGAGAAAAAGCTTTTTTGCTTCTACACATAGAGGCGAGAGATATTTATAGATCCCTAAAGATCGAGAAGATCTGAATTGATTAAAATCCAGTGCTTCATCACCTTTGTTGCCCATAACCTCTTCCAGTGTGTAATTCACATCTCCCTGGCTGTAGGCTCCCACCACATCTTACAGCTTGAGAAAAGCAGTGATCTCCCTTCCTCCCAAGGCAGCCTTTCCCCTTGGTGAAGGCTGCTGGAACATCTCCCCTGGGCTCTCTGTGACAAAAGCTAGCAGCAGGAGCTGAAGAACAACGTCAGAAGACACACCGGTGGGACTCAGCCTACCCCAGGGATGGGTTACCTGCTCCCTGAACTGCCGGACAGCCTCTGCCATTTTCTTCACACCTTCCTCCCGGGTCCTCTGAGCCTCTTCCATTTTCTGCTGGATCTGCCTTTCACCCAGCCACTTCCAGACTACCACGGCCACCGCTGAGCCACAGAGAAGGCCGAGGGCAGCAGCAGGAGCCACTTCTGGCTCTGTCAGGAGCTGTCTCAGCTGTTGCTGGATCATTTTGCTCGACCCTCTGATCTCTGAGGATGGAGGGAGAAAGAGAAGCAAGGCAGAGAGCTTCCCTGCCTCCCCAGGTCTGCTCCTTCCAGCACCAGTGTCTCAGCTCAGCAAGTAGTTTATAAATCCAAAGCTGACCCCTGCAAGAGATGCCTTCACGGGGGCATGAAGTGGGGAATGATTGATGGAGAAAGGCAAAAGGTTAAGTTTGCACAGCCAGTGAACCCTGGGCTGTATTGGGTTTATACAGGCTCTCCGGACTGTGGGAAGTTCTCTGGTGGGGAGGAAGGGCTGGGGAATCAGCTGGTCAAAAGAAGCAAGGAAATAGCTTCACTCCTGTTTCCTGTGTAGCCTAGGAGGACAATGGAAGAAGGGGAAAAAACAGCTTGAACTCTCAAGGTTTCCTTGCACAGGAATGAGGACAGTATGACGAGAGGATGCTTGGCTGTGGGGTACCCACTCATCCACCACAGCAGCCACAGGCAGTTTCAGGAGGCCCGTGAGATAGGGCTCAGCTCTGCCACAATGCCTGCACAAACCAGAAGGAGAGGTGGGTCCACCCCATGACAGAGCATGTGGTTATTGCTTTAGGAGCAGAAAATCCCACAACACTGCAGTCCAGAAGCAAAATATTCCCATCAGATATTGAGACGGCCACTGCTGAGGTCCTTCCAGCACAGACGCCTCTCACTACAAGCACACAAGAACTGTGCTCTGAGCTGAAGGCAAGAGCCCAGCCAACATCAGCCCCAAAACCAAAGCCATGGTCTGGCATGGTCATCCAGTTTTGGCTGGTGGGTCCTCCTATGGATCTCATCTTGGAAAAGGTTGTTAGGTGGCTGCTGGGGATTGTGCATTACAAAATTTCACAAGGTTGCACTCGATTGCCAGAAGCTCAGAATCTGATCTTGCTCCAACAAGGTGTGGAACTGGGTATGGAAAGGAAGGTGGAGCCTTCTCCCACAAGGGCTGGACAGTCTCTAATGCTTAAGTTGCCATCCACTGTCATGTCCATCATTAGCTCTAAGACAAGTTCACTGTTTCCTCTTCACATTGGTCTCAGCAGGGAGAGTTCTCTTTGTTTTTAATTGGGGAAATTTATGAGGGGCTGTGGAGAAAATTGACTTTGACATCCTCTAAGAAATAGTCTGGAGTTGATGGCAATTAGCTAGGCGGTAACAAATTAAGCAGGCCACTTTCTGTGCTTTCTTTTAGTGGAATCCTTGCTCAGAGGATGCCTCCTCAGTGAACTGCTCCTTTTCTGAGAGCAGCAGCACAGGGACATGTCTGCAGTGCCCCCAGCTCCTGCTGCACGGTGCTTGCTAGGGCAGGTGCCTCAGGAAGGTGCATGCGAACAGGGTCAGCCCACATCAATACCCAAATCCTCTCCCAGCCTCTTGGGACCCATGCAAAGGCTTCCTGAGTCAGAGGTGAGCTCTTTGTGTATGCGACAGCAACACGACCCTGCGATGGGCTGAGCGGATGTGGGAGTTTTTTCCCTGTGCTGGCAGGCATCGGGGCATGGACTTCCCACATCCGCCTGCGCACCGGGTCCCGTGCTCTGCTCCTGCCCTTTAGACATTCTGCAAATGTTTAACAGAGACAAAGCCAGCTGTGTCCGAACCAGCTCAGGATTTCAGAAGGTGGTTTTATTAGCAAGCACAGCTGTGCTTCCGGGTGTCCGGATGCTGCTGAGGAAGCCCCTTTCCTTATTGATGGACTGGTGTTTTTGCCTCTGTCATGAGCCAGAGGCACAGCTCCTCTGGTCACGGCAAGGCCATACACTGCCTGGCCACGGGCAGCCCCACAGTGCTGACACAGCCTGCAGTGGGGACACAGGCAGTGAAGAGCCACTGGAGGGGGGTGAGGGCTGAATCCAGCCAGAGGGATGGGGTGGTTTCAAAATCAAAGCCTGGTTTGCACCTTCCAAGTAGAGTTTGGGCTGTAAAGGCACTCCAAAAGCCATGTGAAATTAGAGTCCTGTTGTAGTTTAACCTGGCAGGCAGCTCCGATCACTTCCAAGATTCCTGGGTGACCGGGGTTTCCTATCTGAACCCCTGTGGGATCAATGTGACCCACGTACTCCACGCAGCATCAGCTGTGTGATGTGCGGAGGGGACCTTCCCTTTGAACACCCATCCCAGCATTGGGGTGCCAGGAGGAGCTGTGCTTCAGCACCAACCACTTCTGAAGCAGCTCAAACCCCTTCATCTGCTGCCAGTCTCTGCGTGTAGCGGGCCTCAGATCCTCTCTTTCCCCTATTCCAAAACCCTAGGGGCTGAGCTCGAGTCTCTCCTGGTGCTTTCTGCCAGAGGCTCCAGGTGGGACCTTTCTCCCCAGTTATGGCGTAAAGAGCAGTTTTATATCTTGTCCTGCTTGGACTGGGCCAAGGGCTTCTGTATGAACTATTTCCTGTTTAATTTATTCAAAGGCTTCTCAATAGAGAGGGCTTGCAAACAGACTGTAGTTTGGAATGTGCATTCTCCAAAAACCTGTAGGAAAAACACCTAGGAAAGTTTGGGTTTCCTGCTTGTTATCTGCTGGGGAGGTAGCTGTTATTTTGTCGATCACGTCCATTAGGATTTGATGACGTCCCTCTTGCCATTTTATTTATAAAAACTGGATCTCTTGTGCAGGTGTTTAGACTTTATTTTTTTTTTACGGCAAAACCAGCATTCAGGAGGATTAGGATATTTTCTTCCCTTTCTCAAAAACTTCCTCAGCTCATGGATGGGAATCAGGGAGTTGCTTGGTGCGGTGCTGCTGCTGGCACATCGTTGTGGGAGCGATCGGCACCTGCTGCTCCTCAACCTCAACAACCCCACATCAGAACATGGCAAGGAAGCTGAGTTTGACTACTTGCCAGTCACTTTATCTTATAAATACAGCAGCTGGAGAAAAGCCTATCTGAGCTTTCCAGGGGTTGCTGGGGGGGCGTAACCTTTGATCTCTGCAGTGGATTAGCTTTTTCCTTGGCTCAGCTATGGTTTAAGATTAACTAACGTTAAATCAATCCTCTGTTGGCAGTGGGCAGCAGGCATAACGGGTGAGTATGAGCAGGCCCTGCCTGATCAGATCTCAGACCCTGAAGGCTGGAGAGCAGCCCGTCTGGGGTGTAGCAGAACCGTACATCGTGGAAGGTACCCGAATGGCAGGGTTGGTGGAAAACATCCCCCAGCTGTATTGTTCTGCATGGTGTTATATGGTGCAGCACATCCCTCTGGCCAGTCTGGGCCGGCTGCCCCAGCTGTGTCCCCGATTAGTTTTAGCACATTGGTATGTGTTTAGCATCGTTCTCATCCTAAATCCAAAACACAGCACCATACCAGCTACTAGGAAGAAAAATAACCCTTGCCCAGCCAAAACAATGAAGGGAGCAGCTACTTGAAGGCAAATGGGCTGGGTTGGGGTGAGGGAGGCTTTGTGTGGACCTATGACTAGGCAAAGGGGAGCAAGGGGTGCTTCAGAGAAAAGTCTGCTGAGAGAGACCACTCTTCTCATGGGGAAACGGAGGCAGGTAATGTCCTGCAGAATGTCGCAATTCAAACCTCAGGTCCCTAGCAGGGGAGCCTGCCTGCCTGACTCACAGTGCTGTGTTCATTCCTCCACACTGCACTGATGATAAACAACCAAGGCCAAGTTCAATGTTTCCGCAATATTTTTATGACCTGACTCAATCTAGGTCCAAGGTCACAATATCAAAGTGGTTGTGGCTGTGCTCAGATGGGACACAGGTAGTCCCACAGTATCGTGCCTCATTTATTGCCAAGCACTTTCCTTACACTTTAACTCAGAACCACAGATTCTCATTGTACCTCTGTTAGGTTCTCAAAATTGGATGAAGAAACTACACCCAAATCCCAGGACTCTCCTCAGCACTACTGAGATACCACCCTGATGCCAAATGGGGGAACATCCTAGATCCTGGCTTTCCAGTGGCATCTACCTCTCTCAGTTTTGAACGCTGTTCTAGATATTGTCCCAGCTGCATCAGCTTAAAGGAGGCAAAGTTGATCCAGTCCCATCACGCAGTCTCCAGATACATTTATATTTTTTTACTGCATCACTGACCTGCTGCCTCACGCTCTGTGTTGGTGACACAGAAGAGATAGGTTTTCAGATAATCACCTAACTGATTTTCCTTGCTGTCCTTTCCACAGTTTCCTCCTTTTGCTGTTGTACTGGTATAGAGAGATAAAAACGCTTACCTGACTCCACCTGGGGCTTTTAGGTCTTGGGCAATGCCGGGAAAGCAATAGAAATTATAGTTAAATGGGTCATGGACTGGAGGCAAAACAGAAAGGAAAGAATCCCCATCCCTTCAGTACTCATCTGACCCCTAGGGCAGATGGCACCATTATTACTTCTCCTATTTCTGTAGACCCAGATGGAGTTTGGCTGATTTGCTCCAATGAAATACTTTGTCAAACGAGGTTTATCTTTAAAATGCATGTGGGTATGGTATTCCTGGGTGTGACAACTTCAGAAGAGGATTGATACCCATATGAATGAGAGTGGCTGTTCTGCTCCAGATCTGCACTCCCCTCAAATCCAGATTAACTTCCTATGTAGATAAATCCATTTTGGAGGTTAAGATGGGATGCAAACTAACTTCCCAGTTTAATTAAGTTCACCAGTGGAGTTAAAATGAAAGCCAAGACCCTTTAACAAGAAGAGGCAGCTGATCTGGGATTTCACTGTGACATCCACATTTCCTTCACTTTGGACCACCACAGAAGTAGGCAGTTGGACCAACCCAGTCTGTCCACGCCTGTCCCCAGCAAAGCTCAACTTGCAGAGGCAAAACCACACTGTCTCACTTTTATCACACTCCACACAACACCTTCAGTTCTCAAGCAGGCTGGTTTCCATTAGAATCTTTCTATAATTAAATTGTCTTCCCTCAAAATTGGTAATATTTATTATTATTATTATTATTATTATTAAAGTCAGGTCAGCTTTGACTCCATTTGGATGTAAATGACAAAGAATGAACCTCAAGAATTATATCCCATATATATGTTTTTTTGGATCCAAATGCTCTGATGTACTTTTTCAAACAATTTACAAAATGAAGTGTGTTAACTACGTTGTTCAGAAACAACTTTAAAGGTACTTCAGAAGTTGCTGAAGTCACAGGAAAATGGGCTGGTCCCCTCTGCAGAAGTTGTTCCGACTGACTCAGGGCTGAATAAGTACTTTCTGGGCACTCTCCAGTTTCTGACTCATTTCACCCAGAAATATTTATTGAAATCATAAGACTTTCATAAAAAGAGACAACTTAATTCCAGACAAAACAGCCTATCAGAAACTTCCCATTATTCAATCTGCACTTTTCCAACAACCGAGAAGATCATCTGAGAGGTGTCTCTATCGTCCCTGTGTCATGTTACTCAGCCAGGACCCTGTTGGCTCTCCCTGAATAAGCTTCAATAGGATGGGGAGAGAAATGTCCCATACCAACCCTCACTCCTCTGATAGCAGGGTTTGCCTGCTTTCTCTCCAGACCATCCCTACAGGTTTCTCACTTCTATGGGTGAAACCACTGTTCTCCTTGGGCCTTTTCATAGGAAAGTGGGTTTTATGGATTCTACTTACTTCTCCAGTTACAGAGATGCCAGAGAAGTCTGGCTTTCCACTGGTCTGTCTCATCCTGGGTAAGCAGGTGGAAAAAAAAAAAAAAAAAAAAAAAGAGAGAGGGAGAAAAAAAAAAAGAGCAGATTGAAATCACGCTTGGAAAGATGAAACAGCTGTTTCAGAGTGAAGGATGGCCCAGTCATAATTCTCACATTTTCCATTTGTGTTTCAACGATGAACCTCCTTACGATAAAGTGCTTTCATGCCACCTATTTCCAAACATTTGCTTTTAGTTACTTCAACTACCTCCTCCCTTGAACCCTGTTTGTTAAGTAATCCTAGGATCCCAGGGGCCTCAATGTCTCTAATATCCCCTGCCACTTTCTGTTATGTTACACCACAGATGGTTCTGCCTGCTTTGGGTATTATAAGAGACCAGTGATGTGTCTAAACAATGTATATTCGGCTCCTATCAGTTCTTCTGGAGAGTTTATTTGCTCATGATGTTGCAACTAGATAAAGTCTACCCTCCAAACTGAAGAGAAAATTTAGCAGGCTTAAGTCCTTATTAAAATCAGGAGGAGGAAAAATGATCAAAGCAAAGACTACAGCCAAGATACAGTGCTGGAGATAAGCAGAACTGGCAACTAGTGGGAACAAAGTCCTGGCCTAAGCAGCATTTCCACCTAATTCTTTGAGACAGACCAAAGTCTGGACTTTAGTTGGTGCCAGGAGGCTGGGCAAGCACAGTGCAAACAGTGCAGCTCTCTGAGGGCAGCACAGCCTGAGCTGCCTGCAGAAAGGTTTGAAACACAGTGACTGTGCCCATGGGAGCAGGAGGGAGCTGACATCCTCTCTCCAGCCCTGGAAGAAGTCTCCTGCAGACATAAGGTTATGCCCTATGAAAGGCCTTTCCCTCCTTGAGTTTCAGTGTCTAAACTTGCCAGCCTTCTCTCAGCATCTCTGCTTTTCCTTATGCTCCTTAAATTCCTGAGTAGCCGTCTGCATCTGATCCAAACCCAGATTTTCTCTCCCCCAAGCCTCTTCCATCTTCTTCTGGACCTTGTCTTCACCTCATCTGCTTCAGCACCAGAAGGGCTCCAACTGAGCTGCAGACCATGTCTGAGAGCACCCTTGGGGCTGTCTCAGCTTCAGGCAGGACCGCTGCATGGTGGTGACCCTGCCCTTTGGGTGACGGATCCTGGGAACGGCTGCTAACACTGCTGGATCCTGAGGTCTAGTGTCTGGCTGGAAGCTGGAGAGGGGAGAGTGGGAGGAACAGTAAGGCCTTTTCAGAGCCACCCACAGAGAGTAGCTGGAAAGCAAAAAGCAAATATTGGTGGAAAGTCCTTTTAGGAACAGCACCCCTTTGCTTCGTTCAGCCTTGCACTGACAGGGAGGGATACAGGAGCACAGGACAACATCCCTTCCTTGCAAAACAAGGTCTGTGCTTGTCCAGATCGCTCGGTGCCCTTCCTAGCCAGGTTATTTCAGCAGTGAGCTCCCATCTTCCCACTTGTGAGCATGTGAGGCTGCTGGACAACCACAGCATCCCTGTGCAGTCCCGAGGAGGCTCTAGGGCTGATGGCAGATAAATAACAGGAGCTGTATTGCCCCTTGGCCTTGAGCCTCTCTTCCCATTGACAAATACCATCTCCAGCCCCTGTAACCTGGAGAGACATGCAGGCTTGGAGCAGGCACGGATCATCACTCAGGTTGATGTCATGTTTCCAGACACACTTGCTTATTCAAAGCTTTTTGCTTCCCTTCATTGCTTGCACCTTCCCTCCCAGCCTCTTCATCCACCTGGAGTGCAACGAACAAGAAACAGCACACAATTTTCACAGTAAAGCTGGAAGTACCAAAAGTGCAAATGGCCTAAAAATAGCCACAGAAATTATTGAATTGTTTCCTTATGTGCTTACAAGCAATTAAAAACAAAACAAATAAATTAAAAAAACAAATAAGCATCAACAAAAAACAACCTCATTTTCCCATTGCTTAACTGGAAGAAACAATGAGGAACAAGGGGCACAGGAAGATTAGTAACCACTTCAGATTGCATATGCTTTAACAAGGAAAATGAAGCTTTCCACTACACACTGACCAATTAAACTGTAGAGCCCACTGCCGTTCGATGGTGTGGAGACCAACAGAAGTAACAACTTTAAAAAGGGAGCCAACAAGTTCATGAAGGACAGCTTTCTTGGCAGCTATTAACACTGATGGGCTGACTACAAGTTTTTGCCAAAAAGTATCTAAGCCAAGATAGCTGTGATAGCTTTTCGCTGTGGCACAGCTAAAGAAAGAATCCTACACTTAGTAGGTTACACTCTTCCACAAACATCTGCTACTCCCACTATTGGAAGCAAAATAATGATGTAAACACCTTTTCAGCCTCATGTCATACAACAAATATAACTTCACTACAGTTATTGGACTCCTTTGGTCCAACGTGAACTCTCATTTCTTTCTTTTACTTTTGTCCCAATTTAACAAACAGTTTGGACAGAGATGAGATTTTGCTGACTTTTTTTAAAGAGCATTTATTGTCATTTTATTGAAATGGTGGTTCAGAGTCTGCAGCTCGCTATCTACTTTGCTTTGTGCATTAGGTAGAAGGTGACTGGAGAGGAGGACAGGGAATTAAAAGCTATCATGGAGGCAGATCCTGATAAATCACACATTTCTCCTTGTGCCACGGGACAGTGTCTCCACCTCCTTCATGAACCGCAGGCACAGCTCCTCCTGCCATGGCAAAGCCACACATTGGACAGCCACAGGCAGCCCCACAGCTCCTTCCACAGCCTGTAAAAAAAATAAGTGTGGTGTTGAGTCAGAGCACCCAAGGTGTTGCACAAGAAGAAAATGCTGTCTTTTGGCAGTAAAGAAAGAAAGTCGACGAAAGATATGCAAGGGGACAGTTGGCAGGCTGGTGTACACCAGCTTATCTGTACCACATTCAGGGTGGTAACACGTTATATGCAACCACATCACTAAAGAAGTTTCCACTCTCATTATGAGATAGAGAGAAGATATGGGACAATGTGCCACTGTGCCAGTCATAGCCTTCTGCTAAGACTTAAGCTCTTTCCTTGCTCACCTCTTTCAGCCTCTTATCCCAAGGGTCCCCGTAGTGCCCTCGGTAATGCTTCAGTTCTTCTTCATCAGCTTTTGTGACTGTGCTGACAGGCACCACTCCAGCAGGGAAGTTTAAGACATTGTATAAGTTGGTATAGGAGGTTGCAGCTGGAAAAGATCACACAGAGCATGCACAATGGCAAAATTTAAGGGTGCTGGGACAGCAAGGACTTTCAGGTGACGATTTGGTTTAAAGGGATTTTGAACTGGAGTTGCTGGACCTAAAGAGACAATGAAAACGTGCTGTTTTAAAAGGGAACGTGCTGTTTTTAAAGGGACTTTTGGTGGGGAAGTTTGAGGGCTGCACGGCTGTTGAAATCAGAGTGAGCCCCATGACTTCACCTGTCAGTCACGGTGGAGATTAGGTCTGTGACAAAGTCTGAATCTATGTCAACCATAGCCCAGAGAAAAACCCTGGCTATCTTTTCAAGATAATCCAGATGTCCAGGTCTGGGACTACACCACCATCTTGGGCATTTTGGATCTCAGAGGGCTGGAGGACCCTGACAGCAGGAAGCTATTAGATTGCCTCTTTCTGCAAGTCAGAGGCAACTTAGTCTTTCTGCTATTTTTAAAGTCTTGGAGAACATAGATAACCACAGTCAGAAGAGCCTGCTCTGGTGCTAAGGGCAGCCAGAACTCTAACAACTATCCTCACAAGCACTTTGCAGGACAGATGATACAAGGGAAAGTCACCCAGTAATGGCTGGGACAGATGAGTCACTTAATGCTGTTCCATAGTAATCCAAACATCTGCAGCTCAGATGGGGTGGGGGCATGGGGAGGCCCACCCAGAGGAGACGTCCCTTTGCTATCTTCCCTGGAGGGAAGAGCAGGCACTGCACATGGCTTGGGGAATGTTAATGAGACCAAAATATCTTGCTCCTGCTGTGCCCATAAACACCACTGTGGATGCATCTAGAGACATCTCAGTGAAGATTACCAAACAGCTTCCCAGCATAGCCATGGTTAAAGGCTGGACCCAGTGCAGGACAGAGAATCACATCCAGTCTTTGCTTTCTCCATTTAGCAATGAACTCGGTACGGTAAACCTAGAGGGAAAGACAGAGCGGATGATGAACAATGTTTGTTGGACAGCAGTGGCAGATCAATGCCTACAGCATGGAAAAAGGACAAAAAAAACCCTGCTTGGATAAAAGTGAAAAATCAAATCAAATCTGAGCTGTGCTTTGAAAGAGCCAATGGGTTTTGTTCTTCCAACTCTAGGTTTTCTGGCAGAATACCATGTCCTGCTCAGACCTAGACATGGTGCTATGTGGGCATTTCAGAGTTGATTCCTTTGAGTATTAACCAAATCCTTCTTATGTACAGTTTTATCTTCAGATTTGATTGAATGGAAATCAACAGTAATACAAAGAATCATGTTCAGCTCACTAAAAAATCCATTTCCTAAAAGCTTTGTTATTTTGGTAGAAGAAACTTGGATAGAAGACATGAATTCCAAATATTTTCACAAAACCTGCTTTCATTCTGCATTGGGTTATAGGTAAGAAAAAGAAGCAGCAAGAGACGGTTAGGTAAGCCTGTAGTCTTCTCCTCTAGGATGTAGGAGTCACAGCTTTGGGTTTGTACTGTACATCCAAGAGAGAACTAGATTTGCATTTTGGATTTCTACACCTTTGCTGAACATCAGGCAATGAATGAATCTACCCTCAAAAGAGCTGTTCCACTTTCTCTTAGTAAATAGATACAGACAGACCAGTGTGGCTACTTCCGCAGCCTACCCTGGTTATAGGACACATTTGTCCCATGTTCCAGACCCTGTTCTGTGCAATCTTACCCCAACTTTTCTGTACAAGGGTCTCTCACATCATTTATGAAAGCCCTGACCACCAGGCTATTTTTTATCTGACCTCAAATTCCACCAGCAGTCTGAGATCCTTCCTGCTGAAAGTTTGACAAAAGAAAGGGTTTCCAGGAAATACAGTCAATGCAGCTAATCTCATTTTTTTTCTGAGAGGAAAGCTGGTAGCTAGCCAAAATTTTTGGATCGGCATTTGCTTGCAGTAGAAACTGTGAATAATGGTTTTGCTAAAGCAAAACAATCTGAAATATCATTGCGGTTGACAAAGCTTTTTGAGATTTTTTTTAATTTTAATTTTTATTTTTTTTGGGGGGGGGAAGCAGTAAAGGGATAGGAGTGCTGGAAGGATGATCTGTTTTCACCTTAAAAAATAAAAAGAAAAATCCAACACTGAGCAATCAGACCTTTTCCTTCCAAATACTCCCATCAGCCCAGGCTGGTTTACAGAAGTTTTTCTTATGATCTATGGTCTGTCAGACCTGCTGCAAGTGAGCATGCACTTCCGTCTCGTGACCGACATTGATGGAAGCTGCATGGTGCACTCTGGGGCTGTGTTTGTTCTCTAGGAAGGGTTGTGAGGAACAGGGAACGTGGATCCTGGCTTGTGGGGAGACACTAAAACAGCTCGGCTTCTTCAGCCTTGCAAAACACCAGCTGAACGGGGATACAACTGCTCTCTATAAATAGATCAAGGACAAGGGAGGCAGTGGAAAATACCAGAGAGGAGAGGTGTTATTTAATCTCAAGGACGGGAATAAAATGAGAATAAACTGCAAGTGAATAAACAAGGGAAATACAAAGCTTTACAATTATCAGAGCGGGAAGAGAGGAGATGGCCAAATAAAATAAATACAGGTGCAAAATCCAACTAGCTTTGAAGAGGAATATGATTGGTTTGTGAGCAGTGCTGGACTCAGTTGTCCAGGACAACGCTTCCTGTCCTTTATTCCTGAACTAGAACGAGTTCATACAAAATACACCTGAGCCAAATTGTTCACAAATGCGTTTTTTTACTCTGTCCTGGTTTTGGCTGGGCCAGAGTTAATTTTCTTCACAGCAGCTGGTATTGTGCCATGTTTTAGATTTAGAACGAAAATAATGTTGACAGCACACTGATGTTTCAGTTGTTGCAGAGCAGTGCTTGCACAGAGCCAAGGCCTTCCCAGCTTCTCACACTGCCCTGCCAGCGAGGGGCTGGGGGTGCCCAAGGAGCTGGGAGGGGACACAGCTGGGACAGCTGGCCCAGGCTGGCCAGGGGGGTGTCCCATAGCGTGTGTGCCATATGGAACAACAAATACAGGGGGGAGTTGGCAGGGGGGCTGCTGTTGTTGCTCAACAACTGGGCACCAGTTGGCTGGTGGCAAGCAATAATGTTTTGCATCGCTTTTACTTTTTTTTTTTTTCCTTATTAAAATAACTTTATTTCAATCCGTGAGTTGTTTCACTTGTAGCTTTTTCAGTTCTTTCCCACATCCTGCAGCAGGGAGTGAGTGAGCAGCTGTGTGGTGCTTAGCAGCTCGACCTGTTAAACCATAACACACTCCCAGCATCTCTGCTTGAGCATCTCTGCTCAAGCATGGTTTTAACTAATGATAATAGCACCTAATGTCTAAAATGAAGGATTTACACCAAGAGATGGAAAGCATTAAAAATGAAGCCTCATCTTCAGTGGTTGTTTTTATGCTCTTTCTGCTTAGAAAATGCAGGGCACTGGATAATTTTTCTTCCCCATATTCCAGGAAGCAGAGACGTCCACATGACTATCTATTGTCTTGAGCTCTTACCGCTTTTTGTAAAGACTGAATTTCAAAGAAAAGCCCAGCCATTTTATTTCCTCATGATCAATTTCTAACACCAAATCAATCACAGAGCTGAAAGCAACTGCTCAGAAATTTTAGGGATCTCACTATACTTAGTAAGGTAAAAGAAATCATCTTACCGCTACTGCTGCATGCTGATCCCAGAGGTTTTTGGCAGACCTGGAAAGGTGGCAGAATTAATCAGCAATGGGACTGTAGCAACAGAAAACATTTTTAAAAATACACTTCTAGCCCACTTTTATGGAAACTGTTTGACTGTTCTTGGAAGAAGCTATAGTATTACCTAGATGATTGCACAGATTCACAAGTATTTACAGGTACACCACAAGAGCTTACCACCATGCTTCCACTTGTTCTGGCACCCCGACAAAAATCATGGTGGTCTTTTACATTCAGCTGCTCTCAGCAGTTGTTTTTTTTTTTTTTTTCTTTTTCTTTTTTTTTTTTTTCTCTTGCCTCTCTCAGAGATGTCTGTATTTCACACCATACTGCATCCACATGCAGATACCTCTCCATCATGTTGGTACATGCTGCTCTGGGTACCAGAATTCCCCTGACACTGAGGAAAACAGCCTGTATCTGCCTGTGCTGAGACTTCCTAGCCCTGCCAAGATGAGCTCTTAAAATAATCTCTGGCTGCATAGCCCTGGATAACACCATGCTGAGCCCAGGTGGTGCTGAGGCAGCATGTATTCATGCAGGCTTAGCCTGCGCTGCACAGCCCCATGACAGGGTTTTATCCAGCAAGTTAACATCTAGATAGATGCCACGAACCCAGTGGACATATTCATGTACATCCCTTCCTTTAGAGTTATTTTAATGCCACTTACCCCACTCCACAGAGAGCATTGAGATCCCGAGCGATTCGTGGGTACTTTCAGAGGGAAGAGGAAAAATCTGGGATTAGTCAACAACAGTGCATCTAAAATATGCTGCTGGCATGCCAGCATGACATAGGCTACCATGACACTGTATTTTGAGCACACTTCTTGTCCTAGCAGAAGTGGCTCTGAAGAACAGGTAGTCTCCAATGAGGTGGTTTTACTCCAACATTAATTTATACATTCAATCACAACAACCCATGGAAATAAGGCTCTAGACAACATTGCTAGCCCTGGAGAGCATCTCCTGGATGTGGAGATGCTGTTTATATCCTTGCTTAGGGACTAAGTTTACTTTAGTGTGTTTTTCTTTGAAAACCATCAGACTTTTGACATGAAGCAGCAAAGCTCTGAGTGGAGCAGCCCACCACCCTTCACGTGGAAGCTTTCCCACCTTGCACAATTCCTGTAACACAGACAAAATGTCCTCATACTTACAATGGGTTTCAGAATGATAGCCAAGATCCTTTTCACCAGAGCAGGAAGCCTGTAAGTATTGAACTGGGATTTGAGGTTGGGATCCACAATGTCTCCTTTGCTGGAAGGGCAGAGAGTGAAGGGGTGGTGAAGAACAGCAACCTGTGCCAGAGGGTACCTGATACGGGAAGGCCAATGCTACCCCTGAGCCAAGTGGTAGATGTTTGTGGTAGATGTCCTTGAAATGGAGCAGAGGGATGGCCTCAGCGCCCACTGTGGTGTGTGGAGGGAGAGCTGCCTGGTGCTCTGTGAGGAGAGGCCGGGGCTGCCCCATGCTGGTCATGGCCAGCTCCACCAGCCCACCTCAGGGCATGGCTGGGCCCCTCAACAACACTGGTGGTGCTTTTCTGAACGTGTACGTGAGAAAGGGCAAAAACACAGTACGTGATGGTGATCAGTAAGCAATCTCCCTGTCTTTATCCTCACCCACGATCTTTCTCATCCGATTTTCTTCCTGCTTAGGAGGAGTGAGCTGCCCTCCAGGTCTAACCCACCTCCAGGGGAAGTCCTACAGTGTGTGGTGTTTCCCCTGCACCAAAAGCTAACTGCATAAAAACACAGTGCCAGAGCACTGTGGACACACAGCATGTTATTACTGCACAGGGTTACTGACGCATATGACCTACCCTCCTGAACTAGCTGCTGCCCATGTTAATTTTACCCTTCCAAAAATAGCTCCTGTACTGCCCACTCTTTAGTACACACCCACAGGAATAAAAACACTCTGAATGCATCCACTGGCCATATAGTGCCAAGTCCCAGGGCCAGCACTGAAAGCAAGCGGGTTTTACTCACAAGCAGTCCACCAGGTGAGCAGCACCATCCGAGAAAATCCCTCTGGTGAACAGCTCATCTACCACGTAGTCAATCTTGGGCGGTGCAAAGGGAATAAGCTGCAGGAAAACCATCCCCGTTCAGGATGCAAGAAAGACAAATGATTCACAGAGCCCTCTTTAAACATTCCTGACTCAACAATGAGATGAGTGGGAAGTGGTGGGAAGGTGTAACACAGCAGGAATGTGTGCCCAGCAGTTCTGCACCCCTGCTTGGGTCATGCTGGGTTGCAGCCTACCACTGTGATGCCTTCTCAAGTACAAGGGACATGGTAGGTCACCTCTGGGCAGCTCACACCACTGTCTTTTGCCTCAGGTTCCCCTGGGGCTCACACATTTGTGGATCAATGTGCCAGAAACAGCTGGGAACCGTGACTATGGGCCACCCACCAGCTGCTCCCAGTGCCTAGGGCTGCAGAACAGGATGGAGGTGGGGATCTTGCAGTAGGGGCTGTGCCACTCTGCATTTTCAGAGGGACCTGGGCTGGTGCCATCTGCCAGCTGTCCTCTCCTGTCTCCAAGGCATTAGCACTTATTTATGATGTGACTTGGCGTGGGCTCCTCTTCTCCACTCCTTAGAGAAGAATATCTAGAGGCTTCAAAACACCAAATACTTTTAATTTATACTAATTACTGGAGCAGCACCCATATACAAATTGCCATCAGTGGAATCACAGTATAATTTAGGCTAGAAAGGGTCTATTTGCAGGTCAACTGCTCCAAAACCCTTACCAACCAAGAAATCTGTAAACTGTATTCAGCAGCTGAGGGGTTATGGAGGCTGCTGTGAGTTTGATATTTATGGGGACACCAAACATGATGGGAAAAAAACATGCCCCACACTGCTTTAAAGAAGACAGACTTGGAGGTGAACTCTGAATCTGAAGGTGATTTTCCTGTCTGCTAGGCCAGAAACATAAGCGAGATCACTTTGGTTTGGGAAACAGACAATTGCATTTTGGCAGGGAGGAATGGCTTTATTTGATGGGCAGTGAAAGAGGAGATGGGAAATGACTTGTCCGAATTCTGTAAGAAGCAGAAGGACAGCAGCTCCTGGTAACCACAGGCATAAAAACTCACCGTATGCCCCGCTTCCTGGAGGAGCTTTCTGGTCTCCTGAATGGCCCGTTTCATGCTGGGTGAGGGCTGGAAGTAGCCATCTCCTTCATAATACCCAATCCGGAGTGGCTTTGAACTGCTGTAAACCTGTGAGGAGAGGAGCCATTGCTTGACATGTGAGATGTACCAGATCAGACCATTCTAGGGCTCAGGAAGGCAGCATCTGAGGTGTCCTGAGTTGGAGGAATGACAGGAGTAATAGGGCTGGTGGAAAGCACTGTTGACCAGAAGACAGAGCTTCAGCAGTGGTCTTGGTGTGGTCAGAAAGACACTACGTCCTGCCATGTGAACTTGTCCCAACTATGAGATAGGAGATGTGATAGCATCTGAACAATTCACTTGGCTACAGCTTGTTCCTTGAGGGTAATTGACTGGTCTGTATTGTCCATATATCAGGGACAACTGAAGGACACTATGATTCTAGGACCTGAGCCAGAAAGCAGCAATCAGATGGTAGAAATAGAGAGCTAACAGAAAAGGGCAATGATTTCTTAAGTCAGTGACTGTTAAACCAGACTCTCATTAAAAGAGTGAGAGGTGTTTCTCTGATCAGAACAAAAACAGCTCCTTTAGAAACTGGGCCAGGATGGAGCCAGCAAACTTGTCCTGGCTATTGCTGGGTAAGGGGTCAGTATCAAGCAGGTCTCATCAGGGCAAGCCAGCTGTGTGACTTCTTGTAGTTGCTCATGTGGGGCCCCTCAGTTCCAAAGCAGACTTGCCTCTCTAGGTCCTTCACTATCTTGAGACATTAAACCAGTTGTGAATCTCCCAAAATCTCACTTTCGTGATGGGAAAGTGGAGGCATCACAGTGCCTCTGAGCTTTACCTCATCATCAAAGGGGATGGGGGGCAAGGTGGGATCCAGCCGGAACATCTCATCACAGAGCAGTGCCTTCATGCAGAGGGCCAGGCTGTCCACATCTCTTGCCATCGGCCCCAGCGTCCCTGTCACTGCAAGCACAAAGATCCCATCACTGCAGGCAGATGGGCCTGGAGCTCTCTTCTAGTAACTGGTGGTGACTCAGCAGACAGCAGTTTAATTCAGGTCAGGGAAGAGGAATGTGGAATGAAGGCAATGTCTGTGCAAGAAGTGAGCAAGAAAGCCCAGCAGCAACAGTCCCTAAGTCTCAGAGCAGAGGCCTAGTGCCACCTACTGAGGTTGACCTTCTGGGCCAGGCTTCTGCAGGCACAAGTCCCACTCAAGAGGAGCACGAACTGCAGCCGTACTGCCAACAGCACTACCGCCTGGCAGCAACCGAGGCCAGCAGAGTCTTCAAACCATCCAGTGAAATATTGCAGGCCTTTGAGATGCACATCTCCCATTTCTCACTGTTATGCACTGCACTGCCTGAACTGAACGTCTGTTGCTTCAGTTCTGCCGTGATGAGGTTAACCCCGATCACAATCCAGAACAGAATAAATGGTGCAAAAATGTAATAGCATGAGGCAGGCTCTGGACTAATAGATTACCTGTCTAAATTGGTTGCGAAACACATAACTGAGCAAGCACACTGAGCTGGCATCACAGCAACGGAAGGAGATGCAAGAAGTGAAGGTTTGACAGTAGCAATGTATCATCTGGATGGACTTACCTGAGTACATTCCTGTGATAGGAGAAACCACACCCAGTTTGCTAGGAACGTAATGGGAGAAACAGATTAGGAGCAGCTCTTGCTGTGAGGCAAGTCACCATGCTGGGCTGCAGACTTCCTAATTCTCCCCAGGCAACATACAAGAGAACGAAAGGTCCCACAAAGACTTGACACTTTCTAGACAATGAAGACTTTCAGGGGCTGTGAGCTGCTAGGGGTTAGAGATAGTTGCTATTATCTTCTTTCCCTGGTGCATGAAATTCCTCACGTGGGAGTAAACCAGCTCTGATACAGAGAGAACTCTTACAAACAATGCTAGGGCTGGAAAGTATCTAAAAAGTAGATGTTCCTGCAGCATTTCCCTTCAGTTTCCCGACTGTGACTCATAAATTAAGTCTTTATTGCGTTAACAGTTGGAGGTCATCATGTGTCATGGAGATCATCAACAGAGTCCTTAGTCCTAGCTGATGAAAAGGAGCAGGCAGATTAATGTGGTAACTTAAACCTGGAGGAAAACATGGACATCTGTTGTGTTGGGTTACGCATGGTGGGGGACACGTCAGCCTCCACAGTGGGTGGAGAAAGGGACAGAAGTTAGGTTGTACCTGATCCTGTTGCCTGTGGGTTTGAGCCCGCACAGCCCGCAGAAGCTGGACGGCAGGCGGATGCTGCCAGCCACGTCTGAGCCGATGCCCAGGATGGAGCCTCCCCCTGCGATCAGAGCTCCCTCCCCTCCTGAGGAGCCTCCGGGGGTTTTCTGGTGGTTGAGGGGGTTCAGGGTCTGGCCGAAAATCAGATTGCTGCAGTCATAGCTGGGGAGAGGGAAAACCAGCAGGTGAGTGAGGTACTTCTGCCTCTGCAAACCATAAATGCAAGGCACAGAGCATCTGCACAGGGATGAGTGTGGAATTAATCCTGGAGGGTAGGATCAGTGTGAAGCAGATTTGTTGGGACAGTTAGTTTATGAAGAAAGAGGCATCAAATATAAGAGATATAATGTCCCTGTAGTATTTTGCAGGAAGACCGAGGATAGAATGACTCAGATTAAAGTAAGGAGGCAATTAATTCACAGTGCATGATTAGTTTGGACAAGAGTGGGAGCATATGCATGTGGGCCCCACCCACCCTTAGATCACAGAGCTGCATGACACAGTGTTTTCGGAAAGGCAAACACAAGATTACTTTATCATTGTCTGAGGGATGTTGGTTTTCACGAAGGGGATTGCCCCCTGGCTCTTTAGAACCTGGACGATGACACTGTCTTCTTCCTTCACTTGGCCCAGAAGCTTCACCAGCCCACCAGAGGAGATGTGGCCCTTGGGGATGGGAAGCACAGTTCTTTAGGTACCAGTACAGATGCTGTTTGGAGCTGTAACAACTACAGACATAAGCCCTGACACCTCCTTTGACAAAGCTCCCACCTAACTTTTCTCACAGCCAGAATGGAACTTTCCTACCTGAGGAAAGTTCCAGATCACAGCAAGTTAGGAATTTTCCAAGAAAACTGAATTTTTGTCAGAAGACAGGTTTACTGACCCCACAAATAAATAGTCCAGAACATCCTTGCCTGAGGGAACTTTTGGCTAGTAGCGATGAGATTAAAAGGATCAGGCTGGATTCCTTGTATGAGGGCAGAGGACTGGACATCCTGCTCTGTTCCCAGCTCCAGACCAAGGATAAGGGTATTAGGGATGTACCTTGCAGTTAATGTGGTCCTTGATGCTGACGGGAATGCCATAGAGCAGCCCCTTCTCCTTCTGCTTCTTCACTTTCTGGAGCTGATCCTCACAGCCATGAATGAAGTCTATCACACAGTTCACCTCCTGAGTCACCTCCAAAGCCTCTCCAGAGAAGCAAGTGAGTAGGTGGAAGGAAGGAAACAGCATTTAAATTGAGTTTTCAAGATGAGTATTCAATGTCCTCAAACCTCCAGCATTCAGACCTTACACATAAAGTTTAGATATTTCTTTCTGGGATCATTTTCTGCCCTGGATCCCTGTTCTACTCATTCACCCACAAGCCACTCTTCATCCATCTCAGCATTGACAAATTGTGATCTCCGGCCTTGCTGCTTCTCCCAGAAAATGGGCTGTTTTTCAGTTTGAAAGCCCCTTCTGCTGCCTCAGCAGAAGAGCCCTGAATGCTGTACATTTCACTCACTTTGCCCATGTAGGAGTAAAGGACGCTCTCCGGGGACAGGGACCCCTCCTTCAGCTTCTCTGCCAGCTCCACCATGGGCAGTGAGAGGATGTGTGCGGTCTGGGTGCCTGGGTTCTGCAAAGGGTAAGAAATTCGGCACAGAGGGATGGACATGACCGAAAAGGCTGGTGTTGAGGTTGTGAATCCCCGGTTCTAACATCTGCCCAGCAGTGACCTTGAACAGAGATTTTTTAAAAGACACTCCCCGTAGAAATGCAGACCTGCCGCATAGCACTCTGTCTACTGGAGCGGGGAATTTGCTGATGGGGAATTTGCAGAGTCTCGCTTCGTAAAAATAGATCCAAAACAGGCAGAAAGCTGCCTCTTGACCAGAGAGTTGCATGAATCTGTAAGAGGTTTGAGAGGTCTGACCTGTCTTTGTTTACTCTCCTGCATGGCCCCACCCTAATTAATAGACAATGCTTTGGATGGCGGCTAAGCCAGCTAAAGTTTTACAAAATTTATCATTAACTTGGGGGAAAAAAAAAAGTGTGTGTCCTCTTTGCAACCTCCCCCTGCCCCTTCCCAAGAAAAAAAAAGCAGCTAGTGTTTATTTGGGGTTTAAGGCAAATCCTGAACCCAAGGACTGAACCTCCTAAAATCTAGGTGGGCAGAGTGAAGTGGCTTTTGGTCACTGATGTGCAGAAGCTGGAGGGACCTGTACTTTGAGGGTGATGGGGTGGACAGGTTCCTATCGAGTGGCAGAGTGAGGAGGATAGGAGCAGAAAGGCTTGGCAGGAGCAACGGGAGAGGAGAAAAGGGCATAGGGAGGTCTGGGAACACTTTCTTAGCTGGTGACGTGATTCAGAGTGTCCCCAGCTTGGATACCGCATTCACCCTTAGGATTCCCACAACAGGCCAGTATTAAGAAATACCTCCTTTATGCTGCCTTTACCGGTTGGGGTTTTTCGGTGACAATACAGGGCGGTGACTATCAGAAAAGGTTGGTGACGATCCAAAACATGCACATCCCTGCTCTTGCCCTCACCATTATTCAAAGAGGGATTGATTAGGACTCCCCATTTTCTTCAGTTACCCAAGATACATTCCCTTCCCTCCACACACACTCTCCCCCAAATTACCTCTTGTTTAAACCTGCGAGCTGCCTTCTCCATTTGTTCCAGGGCCAGATCCCGTGCTCTCCGTGCCTCTTCCATCTTCTGCTGGATCCTCCTGTGCCCCAGCCGTTTCAGCAGCACAATGGCTGCAGCTGAACCACAGAGCAAGGCTGAGAGGATGCGAGGATCTGCCCATGATGGGTCTAGGACCTGCCACAGTCGCTCCTGGGTCATAATTTCTCCCCCAGTCCTTCCTATTCTGGGTCAGCTACAGGCGCCTGGCTCTCCCCCCTTCTTCTGAGGAGAGCTGATGTATACAGACCTCTCAGTTGCCTCCTGTGCAAGATCAGCTGTGAGACAGCATTGCATTAACAAAGTCCAGCAATGGACTTTTTAGACCATGGACTTTGAAAGGGTCTGCCTGCCCACTGTGGGTCGGGCTGCAAGCAGTGTGCTCGGATCACTCTGAGTTTGGAGGGATGTCCCCAAGGCTGTGGCTCCCCAGGCCACTGGCTGCTGCTGTACCTGGCTACACGGAGCAGACAGAGCTGATTAATGGGGCTGAACGTCTGCAAAAGCCAGGTCTGGGCTTTCCCCACATCTAATAATTCATTAGCAGTTAAGCACATTAACTAGAAGCGCCCAGCTGTCATCACTCTTCCCCTGGCAGCAGCATGTGCAGCCCTCTGAGCCTGGGACAACAGAGCCCTGCTTGCCCTAGGGGACCTGATGCAGGGAGTGAAATCACATCGATCAGAGGGCAGGGAGTGAAATCACATCTTTCAGAGAGCAGGGAGCTCGGGAGGACGAAGGGGCTGGAGTGAAGGTTAGGCACAAGCAGGACATGGTGCCTCTGGAAAGGCTGTCTGGATGGAGCTATCTGGAGATGTCTTTAAGGAGTATGACTGCTCTGTGTCATTTCCAAGTCAAGCCTCTTCGACAAACCTTTTGGCAACCCATATCATAGAAATCCCCTCTGATGGGCCCAGCATCCCATGTACTCCCCAGTTTCTAAGCCATCCTTCAGGCAGCACGAGGCAAAGGAGCTGGACCATGCAATCACGTCAGCCCCAGGAGCTGCCCCTCACAACAGGTACTCCATAGCTATAGGAACACTCCCAAGGAGTGTATGAGGATAGAGGGGGTTGGAAAATCAAGCATCTCTCAAATCACAAGGGTCTGCAAGCCCCTGGGAAAGGGATGGGGGATGGCTCTGAAAGTTCATTGCCAAGATTCAAGGCGGCATTGCCAGGTGTGTAGGATCGTGCCTCTGCTGCAGGCAGTAGGACAGCAGAGCTTGTAAGGAGGCTGTGTCCTGGGTAATTAGTGCTCTCTGATGAAGGGGTCTTGTTTGGGGGCTGAAAGCCACTCTGGTGGCCACGACCTCCCTTTTTGGCCACCTCAAGTCCTAAAACACCCCTAAAACCATGCAGCAGCCTCAGCCCCGTACTGCGCACTGTTCCTTGGCACTGATCCTTGGCAGTGGGCACAGCTCGCTGGAGGTCTTTGCTCGGGGATTCCAGAGGAGTGTTTACTGGTTCAGGTCCACTGGCATCTCCATCGCTTGGACTCCTGTACCCTGCCCACCTCTACGCCAAGGAGAGACTGATTAAACTAATGAGGCAATGCAGCTCCTGGCTGTTTGGTGCTGTGGGCTGCATCCAGCCAGCTCAGGCCAGCACCTGGCATTGCCTCTCCTGGGACAATCTCCCCCAGGCTTGAATTTTAAAATGCAAACAGAAAATCCCTGTCCAGCTTTTTCTGTGTGGGCAGTGATTGCCTACAACTGGTGAAAAACTCAGTCCAATATCCTCTGGAGCTACCAGTTACATAGCACTCAGTCCTGGGATGCCTGGAGTTCCCCCCCCCACACCCCTTTCCTCTCTTACTCCTTTTTTAAAGCCTTCAGATAGAGAATCAGGGTCCTGGACAGGCCAGGGTAAACTCTTTGCCCAGCCCTTGAAAAAAACAAACTGTTTTTTGCATTATTCCGGTTTAAACAATAACACATTTAAAAACAAAACAAAAACACCCATACCTTTTCCTGTCAAAGCTTTGGCTATGATCTCTTTGGGAACTGCTGCTCTGGGAAGACGCTTTTGCATTGTGGAGCCCCTTTCTCAGGCACCCTTGGAAACCTGCGGGGAGCAGCAGCAGATCCTGGTGGGGTGCCTGCCAGCGGCTGGGGAACCTCGCTGGAAACCTGCCCTGGCTCCCTCTGTGCAGCAGAGGCTGGCATGCTGCTTGGTAAGTGCAATGCACTGGGATGAAGCAATTTATACCTCTGCTCTGTGGAAAGCAACATAGGTGTCTATGGGACTGGGGAGTTGCTACACACTCCAGATTTCCCCTTGGTGCTCACCCGTGCTGGCAGGGTGTCAGCAGTCCCCCGTGTGGGAAGCAATCCAGCTCCCTCCCTGCTTTCCAGAGGCTGTAGGCTCAGTTTGACCTCCAATGGCTGGTGTGTGGCAGGGAAAACACTTAATTTCTTCCTCAGGGAGCTTCTGTGGAGCTGAGAACTACGGGGACAAACCTTTTCCCTATGGCACTGTCAGTAGGAGTCTGGGCATGTTGGACAAAACCAGTCCCCGTGCCTCAGTGTCCCCGTTTTGTAACAGGAAAATGTTCTTGCACTTCCCTGGGTGGTGTTCAGAGGATTGCTCAATTCCACCCCAAACGTCCACACAAACACACACCTGAAATAACAGACTTTCCACTGACAAAAAAAAAATACTGTATTAGGACAATTGTTGGAAGCGCTCCACTGAAGCAGAGCTCGTCTCGCTTTCCCCGTGCGTCCCACGGCTGGCAGCCACCCCAGCCATCAGTGCCACCTTGCAGGCAGGAACACTTGCCCTGCGGGTGGGCTGGACGAGAGGACAGCCTGCACCTCTGCTAGCCCAGATCCTGCTCTCAGCAAGCATGGGGACTCAGACGAGCTGGTTTTTCTTCAGGGTGAGCGTCTCCACCTCCTTCATGAAGCGCAGGCACAGCTCCTCCTGCCACGGCAAGGCCACGCACTGCACGGCCACGGGCATCCCCACGCTGCCATGAAAAGCCTGTGGCAAAAACACAGTGGGGAGAGGGCAGGGAGGCATCCTGGGGTGGGGTGGGGATGCTCGTGCCCTCAAAGGGATGTGACATGACTTACTTTTGCCAGGGTCCGGTCCCACCAGTCTCGGAAGTACCCCTGGTAGCCCTTCAGCTCCTTCTCATCCTCGTCTGTCACCATCGTGACAGGGACGACCCCGGCCGGGAAGTCCAGGGAGTTGTAGAGCATGGTGTAGCTGACTGCCACTAAGGGAGAGAAAGGGCTCAGTGCAGGGCAAACACCCAACGCCACCTCCAGCTAACGGCTGTGTGCACTGGGAAGGCAGTGGCTGCAGGATGGAAAGCGGCCCCTTGGCTCCCGCAGACACTAGGCTGGTTTTCCTGGGTGCACCCCACGGGCTGGAGCTCTTCCCACCACTGGCCACTGCCTGGGAGCTTCCTTCTCCTACCTGAGAGCTTCCCGGGGTAGCCGATACCGAGAGCTGGGCTCAGCATGGGACAAAGCATGACATCCAGGTTCAGCTTCTTCCACTGGGCGATGAACTGGTGGCAAGACTCCTGAGGAGCAAACACACCGCTGGTCAGTGGGGTGGATGTGCTGCCCCGGTGCTGAGGCTCTTCTTGGGCTCCCCGCTGGGCTCCTGGCCCTTCCCCAGGAGTTGTGGGGTGAGCTGTATCAGGCCTGACCCTGCTAAAACCCATCAACCCTTTGCTGCTCAGCCAGCAGTCCTCCCAGTGGACAAAGCAGCCTATCCCCTGCTAAAACTGGAGGCGGGGAGTGCAGGGGCAAGCTGGGATAAGGGCTTTTTTCTGAGAAAAACAGAATAGAAATGGTGCTGCAGCTGCTGGCCTACATTTCCAGGTGTACAAGAAAAAAATCAGGCCTGGTTAAGGACCGTGAATGAATGAATTGCTGTTGTTCTAATCTTTAAGTGTGCTGAAAACTTGCACATCCAAGAGCGATCTGCTCAGGAGTGTGACACGTGTTCCTACTTCACATCAGTGACTTGGTCATCTCCTAATGCTGGTGAGCTCTGAAACTTTTTTCCAGAAATAAAACAAAAGAACTATCTAAGCCCAAATTGCAGTACTTTACCTCAATTTCGCGGTGAAGACCCCAGAGTTCATCCACTGTGCTGAAAAAGGAAGCAAAGCCAATGAAAGACAGCCTGATCCTTGACCATGAAGACAGACGTACTGTGTCGTAGTGGCACAGCACAAAACACACCTTCTCTACTACAGGATTTAAGTACTTTCTCACCCCTAACTGCCCAACATCAGCATTGCAGCAAGGAAGAGCAAGCCTCCTTCCCTGTTCATTTACCTCTCACTTACCCTCTGGGGCCCCTACGTCATTGCATGAAAGATGCATTAACCAAAGCTGCCAGCATATTTCCTTCCCACAGGCTTCATCCAGTTCATAAGCAACAGGCTGTGAGTCCCCACCCTTATTCCCATCCTCAGTACCAGAACAGTTGGCCAAACCCTTCAGGGTTATGAGGCTGACATAAACAGCTCTCAGTTTGCTCCCACCCTCGTATTTTCTGCCTTGCATTTCCACAGATGCATGCAGCTAGGGAAGTATCCCTAATGTAGCACACACTGCCACGCTCCAGAGGAGAAACCCAAATCTTCACATTTGGTTAGACTCAGGTTTACTCACTTTGTTCTCATACTTCTTATGATATTTGACAATCGAGGCACCTGAGGAAGTAATAAAGAAAATACCTTACATTAATCCCAGCTCTGCTCTCTCAGACAGCTCTATCACAAATGCAAGCTGTTGGCTCGGTGCTGAGGCAGGACATGTGGATTTTCCCCAAAAAGGGAAGAGGGGGAACAGAAACAGCATCTCTTGGGTTTGGAGATGTGTCAAAACACAGCCAGGAAGCAAAGCTTAGAGAATTCCCTCTTGTAAAATCTTACTGCAACAGAGACACCTATTGCTTGACTACAATTATGGTAGGAAGAAGTGGGCCTTACAAAGGGTTTGGCAATCCAGGACACGAGAGTTTTCAGGCAGTTTGGTAACTTCGCCAACCAGAAGAATGTCCCCATGCTGCCTCTCTCGAGCTCCCCTTCACTGAAAGAGAAGACGATATTTAGCTGAGCAGTGTTGGGAAGCAATTACAGTGGATCTCTTGCAGAGGACCAACCCCTCGAACAGCATACCTAAGTGACAAAAAGGTTTTCTCCATTCCTCTCAGCTCCCCAGATTTCCGTGGTATTTATAGGCTATCAGCACCCAGTTTCCTTTGATCTGTCAGGGCTGATAACAGTCCCAAATGGCCCCAAGGTTCAACTGAATGTAAGCTCCCCAGTAAATCCCTCTGCATATCAGCCACTGTCTGTATCCAGTGGATCTGCTACCCGTACCCAGACGCCAGCCAGCCTCCCTGGCAAGGGCTTTCCCAGAGAGGCACCAATCACACAAACAATCCTGGGCTGCACTTACAACTTCTTGAGGAAGGAGGTGCACCCGTCTGCAAACATTCCTCTGACGCAGAAGTTGTAAGTCACGTAGTCCACGTTCGTGATTTCAAAGGGAACCAGCTGGAAGGACGACAGAAAAGGTGTCAGTGGTGCAAGCACAACCAAGCTGCATGGGAGAAGCCATCACGGGCTTCTGGGCTCCTTCCTGCAAGGGCTGAGGAGTCCTGCCATGAGCCCTCTCCATTCATCCTTCCCTGAAAATGCAGTTTTCCCTCTGAGCAGTCACTGATTTGTCAAAAGATACAGGTGGGCTCTGCCACCATCATCACCTGAACAGCCCCAGGGCACAAAGGTCTCTCCAAAACCAGCAGGGGAGGACAGAGAGCAGGAGTCTGTGCTCCTTGCTTCCCTCCTCATCCTTATGTGAGGGCAGGGGAGGGCGTGCAGCCACCACGGTGCCTCATAAACAGCAGCTCATTTGCTGAAATGGGGGAGAGGAGAAAACTGAGGTGCTAGGAATGGGTCTGACCACTGGGCTACAGGAGAGCTGTCACCTGCAGCTGCCTTTTTTCTCCCTAGGTCCTTGTTTCCACATACACAATCAGTAGGTGGCTTCCTATGCAGCGTGCAGTGCACCTGTGGCACTGCTTGCCAAGGGCCATCATACAGAAGAGGTGAAATGGGATTGAGAAGAGACTACAGAAATACTTGGACACCAGCTGATCACAGCCACCCAACAGAGGTGCTCCCTGAGGCTCAGACCAGCACTGTCAGACCACGACTGAAAGCTCCCTGAGGAGACTGCCTCAGGACCTGGTTTGTACAGCAGCCAACACAGTGTGCTTCTTGGCCTGGCCGTGAGTAAACGCACATGGTGCCAGGGAAGCACAGATTCGGCATGACAGCTGGATTCGTGCAGCATCCTACCGTGTGGCCAGCATCCTCCAAAAGCTTCTTCGTCTCCCGAACGGCACGTCTCATGGCAGGGCTGGGCATGGTGAAGAAATCGGTTTCGTAGTAGCCTATGCGGAGAGGCTGTGTGCTGGAATACACCTGCGGAGCAAGGAAAAGCTCCAGCTGGAAGGATTTCAGCTGTGTCGGGAGCCAGCCATACACCCATGCTGCAGGCCTGGAAAGCAGCACTTGCCTCACCAACATGCCACGTGGCAGGCTGGCATGTCCCACAGGGCCACCAGCGTTACAAGCTAAAGGAACAGCAGCTTTATTCACAGCCCTTCAGCCCCTCTCAGGTCCTTTACCTCTTCATTGAAGGGAAGGGGGGGCACTGTGCTGTCCAGGTTGAACATGTCCTCACACAGGAGTGCTCGCATGCACAGCGCCAGGCTCTCCACGTCTTTGGCCATCGGCCCCACTGCTGCGACCACTGGAGGAGACCAGGAGAGTGTGATTATGGCTAAGGGTTGATTATGGCTTACACGGAGCGTGTCCTGTATGAAAGCAGGACCTCTCAGCATCGCTTTGACTTAGCCTGGTGTTAGCAACAGCTCCCTTCTGAGAATGGGGCTGGGATGCTTACAGGTCCCTTCCCACCAACAGGCCCATGGTTGTTGTCCATTGATATGCGCCCTGACATCTCCATTGCATGCCTTACAAAGTGAGCAAAAAGCCTTATCAATCACAACACCAGAACATCCCCCCCGACCACTAACCCCACCTCCCACCAGGCTGGGGCAGGCAGCACAGCACCCTGAGGGTTACAGGGTGGATCTGGGTTTATGTCTTACACAAGCTGCTCCTCTCAGCTCTTGCACACATCAGCACGTTTCTCAGGAACTGTGCTATTGGGGTAGCTCTCTGAAAGAGTCCCTGAAAAGGAACCTGCTTCCCTCTCTGCATGTCCTGGAGAAGGAACCCCATAGCCAGCTCGAGGTCCTTCCCAGCCCTGCCTTTCTCCCCTCCCTGGAAGGCAGCCATCAATTCCTACCTGACTTCTGCCCAGGGATACCAGAAATGACTCCTTTTTTGCTGCAAAGAGACAAAAAGACAGCAGCTGAGTTTTCAGAGAAGGACAAGGCTTCAAGCAGCAGGAAGTGCTCATGAAACCACTGCCCTCCTTTTGCAGATGCTGGCAGAAGGAGAGGTCAAGGGGAAGCCCAAGGGAGACCCAAACTAAGCCAGAATGGTTTATGTCTGGTCAGTCAGGAACAACTGCTCCCCCCTGTCCCCAGCGTGCAGGTGGGGAGATTTCCTCTGTTTTTGTTCTGGGGGAACTGGTGCTTCAGTCCTCAGAAGATGTCTGGGCAGGAGGGAGAAGTGAACCCTTCCCGCTACCTCCCAGCTTTCCCCTCGCCCACAGCAGCCCGAGCATCCCGACAGAGCAGATCATGGGGTCTCACCCAGAGAGGTTGCAGCATTACTCGAAGTACCTGAGTCTGTTCCCAGTGGGTTTGAGCGCACAGATCCCACAGAAGGCAGCGGGGAAACGCAGGCTCCCTCCTACATCTGTCCCAAAGCCCAGGATGGACCCACCTCCTCCTACAAGTGCCCCTTCTCCACCCGAGGAGCCTCCAGGGGTCCTGGTGTAGAGCAGGGGGTTGAACGTCTGACCGAAGATTAAGTTTTTGCAGTCAAAGCTAGAGAGACAGAGAGTGTGCAAATGAGGGAAATGCAGACATCTGCTGATGTGGACCCCTCACTTCAAAAAAAGAAACTTGAGAAGTTTTTTTTGACTTGCAAAATCTGTGTGAAAAAAAAAAAAAGTGTGAAAAAAAAAAAGTGACTTGCAAAATCTGATAATCCCTGGGGCAACCCCTCTGTGTGGCTTTTTAAAAACATGGTCAGTCGTTGCCCTGTTACGGTTAAGAAAGGCAAGGCACTTCGTAGGGCTTGGGCAATAGCTGTCCTTGGAGCTGCTCTACCAAAGGTCGTTTGGCAGGGCAGGGGGACACGAGCAGAGCGGCTGCCCAGGGGAGCACACCTCACCTCATCCCACGCCAGTGGTGTCGAGGGTGGTCTTGGCAGACACAGCAGGAAGTTTTGGGTACATTTATATTGGTACTGTATAGCTGACAGAACTGCCACTAAGGGGTTAACTAGATTTTTTTTTTTAAAGGTGGCTTCAAAACCAGCCAGCACAAGAAAGAAAGGCAGCAATTATTCTCCTCTTCTCTTTCTTTATTTCAAACCAGAATGAATGATTGTTCTGAGTAGCCTTAAAACTTAAAGATGCTAGGAATGTGGATTGGGTGTTGTTCTTGAAAAAGAGGTGGGAAGTAAGAATTAGACTTGATAGAAGCCCTCGATGGAGAGGAGGGAGGGAGAACTGCCGTTCCTGCAGGAATGGGGAGGGGGCACCTGGGCCTCTCACGTACCTGATGAGGGACTGGGGGACATTGGTTTTCACAAAGGGAATTGCCCCTTGTCTCTTGAGCACCTGCACCAGCACGCTGTCCTCGGCCATGGGCTGGTTGATGTTTTTCACGAACCCTAACGTGGAGTCATGGCCCTGGGAGCAGAGTACAACCAGGTTCACAGATCAAGGACTGCAACTTTCCCTGCCCCCAGTATTTTTATCTAAATCTAGAAACACGTGCATGCACCTCCAGCAACACATCCAGAACGTACACACCACATGGTGTGGTGGTAATAAAACCTAACCAGCCTTCTCCGTTGGCTTGTATGGGAGATGGGCAGAAAATCCTATTACTTGCCATCAGCTATCACAAAGTCCAGCCAGACGCTGAGGTTAAACCTCCCCCCACCACCAGATTTAAACCCCAGGGATCTCAGGATACGCGCGGTATTGTGCTCCTGGTACCTGGCAGTTGATGGAGTCCTTGATGCTGACAGGCACCCCATAAAGCAAACCCGGCTTCCCCGGTGGCCTGGCTTGCTGGAGCTGGGTCTCGCTCTCCTGCATGTACTCCGTGATGCAGTTGGTTTCTCTGGTGATCTGGAGGGCCTTGGGGGAAGCAGGCAAAGCCATGGGTGAGACACAGCCTGCAGTGTTGCACAAGTGCTTTCTGTTCTGCAAAGCACACCTGCCTCTCCCTGCTTCTCCACCTCCCCATGGGCAGCTGGCACCAAGGCAGGCCTTTCTGGTCTTTTCCAAGAAGTTTTTGTGCCAAACCCCAAACCATTGTCTGGACACAGGAGGGCCACAGCACCAGCTGGGGCATGATGGATAGAGGCACTCAGCACAGCAGATTACAAAAGGCTGTTTTCTTGATCATGCTTGTAGGGTGGCATAAAGTGATAACCCCAAGGTGCAAACCCAGGAGGTGATCAGGGCATTTTGGCTAGAGAATGAAAGCACACACTGAGTCTTTGAGGTTTGCCAACCCATTTGGAGATGATGGGGAGACAACAGCAGCACTCTAAAACCTCCCCAAGTGGTGACAGCTCAGCAGTGTCTGAACCAGGCTTGAACCAGCATTTGAACCTTGTGCTGGGCTTCTCCCAGGAGAACCAGCCCTAACATTGGGCAAGACCCTGCCCTGCTGCCCTCGCTCCTCACCTTGCTCAGGTAGGCGTAGAAGACGTGCTCTGGAGGGAGGGAGCCATCCCGGAGTTTCCTGGAGAGCTCCGGCAGAGACAGAGAGAGGATGGACACCATGTTCACCGAGGGATGCTAAGGGAAATGATGAGCAGGGAATGACACACTGCTGCTGGCTCTTCCTCCCCCCCCCAGTGCCCAGTGCATCCCAGCCTAAAAGCATCTGCTGTTTAGTGGTCAAATGCAATATTTGCCCCAAGACTGGAGTCCTGCTCCTGCCCCAGTGCTGGGGAGCATGGAAGGAAACCTGCGGGGCCAGCAGAAGCCCAAGTGTTTTAGAGCCTCGTCTTCCCGGCCAGACCGGTATTACTCAGCCCCTGCAGAAAGCCTTTCTCCAGCCTTGTTCAGACAGGTCTCGGCGGGGCCTGGAGGAGCTGCTCGGTGCAGTGCTGAACTCCAGTGTGAATTGGCTATATTATTCAATATTGCTCCAGCAAGGCAGGAAAACAGGCAGCTCTTCCCCTGGCACTACCAAATGACCAAACCGGGAGGCGCACACCAGCGAGAGCCTCAGCTGACAGCAGAGAGTTCATTTTGGGCTGGCAGAAATTTCCCTGCCATCTACTAAACAGCACACAAGTGCATCATACGCATCCCTCAAGCTGGGCGCTGAACCTGAGTGAGCCCTCTTGAACTACAAGCCGGGCAGCTCAGTGGGACCGCAGAGGGAACGGCACGCATGAGCTGGATTTATGGCAGCCTGCCTCGGCACGAGCAGCTCCCCGTTCCTCCTGGCTGTGCCGCTGGACTTTGGCCTCTGCTACAAGACGCCACCTCTGCCACTTCCTACAGCCTCCTTAACAATCGGGCTGACTGTCTTGCCATGGCGGAAGAGGTGGAAGCAGAAATAGCACTTTTAAATGACAGGCTGGAATTTTCCTCCTCTCGCTGCCTGCATTTCTTTTTGCTGACTCCTGCACCGCCGCCTGTTATCCCCCACCACACGACCCCATAACGCCTTGCCTCCTCCCGTCCTCGCTATGCTCCCCAGCGGGGCTCCCGCTGCAGGGGATCGCTGCCTTTCCGGGGGGTGTGGGCACACGTGGTCAAAAAGAAAATGATAACTTCAGATGAGAAATCAGGATCCCGCCTCGCTCCCAGGCAAAACACAGCCTCTGCAGCGAGCTGCACACCAGCACCTGCCCATACCCTGCAGAAATACCACCCACCTGCCCCCCCTTACACCCTCCAGGATCCATCCCCACCCCATTTAGCTCGGGGGCGCCGACCCAGCGCCCACCTTCACCCTCCCCGCTGGATCGCCCAGCGCGGCTCCTTGCACCCACCTGCTCCCGAAAGCTTCTCACAGCCTTGTCCATCCTGTCCAAGCCTTCCTCCTGCCTCTGCCGGGCCGCCTCCACTTTCTCCCAGAGCCCTTTCCAGCGCCTCCATCGCAGCAGCAGCAGCAGCAGCCCGGCGGAGCAGCAGCAGAGCAGCGCGGGCAGGGAGCGCGGCGCCGGCCGCATGCTGGGCACGGCCCCGGGGGCACCGCGCTCCCTCCCCGCCGGCTCCCGGGGCTGCCTCCGGCCACCGGGGAGGCGGGGAACGGGGAGGCAGAGCCCCGGGGAGGAGCGGCCGGCAGCCGAGCGTTGGATGGGCTCGGGAGGGAGTTAACCGCTTCGAGGCACCGCACGGGCTGGGAGGAGGAGGTTTGGCAAAAAGGGAAAGGTTGGAGGGTTGGGAGAGAAAGGGATAAGAAGCTGAGAAGGCGTCCCTCGCTCCCTGCTGGTGGGTGGGCTCTTTCTGATAAAGGCTCGCTGGGGTTTGTCTTTCTCCCGGTGTGGCTTCGAGCTTGGGATTTGCGGCTGTCTTAAGTGCTGCGCTGGGATTTGTCGGCTCTCGGGGAATAAACTTGGCTGGGCACATCGGAGGAGCGATGCCTGGCTCCTCCGTGTTCCCCGCAGCCAGGCAGCTGGGCGAGGGAAAAAAGAAAAACAGAGAAGAAACCTCCTGGCCAGCCCGCTTCATCCCGGGCACAGCACGGGTGTGTGGCTGTGCTCTGCTTTGCCGCAGCCTGCAAAGTGGAAAACACCCGCAGACAAGTGCTCGCTGGGGCCCTGCGCTCACTTTTCAGGGAAACTCCCTTAAAATTGCTTTCTCTCCAGCCTTCCGTGGGGTCTGACTTTAAAAATCCTCACCGTCTGCAAAAAAAAGTTCATGCCCGAATATTTCACGCTCTCGTGGCAAACCTGCTGGGAAGGGTTTGGGATCTCCCTGCTGCCTCCCAGCAGGATCCTGCTGTGCCTGAGCCACCCCTGGCAGATGCAGTGCCGAGCTAGGAAACACCACGGAGGGCTGCATGGCCCCAAACCTGATTTTTCCTCCTGTTGTTGCTCAGGCCACCTGCTACACTTCAGCCTTTGGGCTTCTCGTGGTGAGCAATGCCCTGTGTGTACACAGAGTCCTGGCACCGGCTTTGCTGACGGGTGTAGGAGCCTTGGGAGTACTCAGCTCTCTTAACTCATCGCTGACAGCCTCTTGCTCTCGTTTCGAGGACAAGCAGCTCTCTGTTTATCTGGGTCAAGCAAATTACATGCAAGAATAACCTTTATTTCCCAGAGCCTGTTTGGGTCTCCCCACCCTGCTTTCTTTCATTCTTTTCCTTTCATTTTTTCCCCCCTCTTTCAGACCGTGGGGCTCGGAGGATCACAGAGCAAAGGGAGCTCCAAGGGCACTGCAGTCCCATGCACAGACTGCTCAGAGGGAAGCAGGCGTGGTGGGGTTGCCCTTGCAGGGAGGATGAAGGCAAACACCCTGACAGCTCTCTGCTCCTCCCTGCTGCTCGTGCTGCAGCCGGCACACCCTCCTCTGCAGCACCAGCCTCACTTCTTGGCAGCCGAAATAAGCGCCGAAATAAGGATGTTTGCAGGCTGCGAAAACAGGTGCACTTGAAATATTTTAATATGGGATTTTAACATGCTCCTGCCCCTGCATCTCCCCCGCTGCCTGGCAGGGCTGGAGCCTCTGGGCAAGGCAGGTGGAGAAGCGTAGCCTGTGTCCCCATTGCCCCCACCACCCAGCATGCAGACGGGCGGTATCACCGTGTCCCAGCGATGTTATCACCCCGTGTTTCCCACAGGAGGGGCAGAAAGGTGTTGTTCTCCCAGCCATCACACCTCACACGAGCTCGGCAGGCCCAGCGCAGGCTGGAGGAGCAGCGAGCCCCGGTCCCTCTGACAGCAGGCACCAGAGCCATGGTAAACACCCAGGAATGTTTTTCCTACGCCATCTCCTGGCGCCTAGAGGGAGATCTCTGGCTTCTCAAGGCAGAGGTTGGGCTTCAGTGACTAATAAATAGCTCTGTGCGTGTGCAGATACTTCTCGGGTGAAGCAATCCCCTTCTGGCACTCAGTGTCCTGCAGCGGGGAGAGCCACAATTTATCCACGCGCTGCAGGAAGCAACACCTCCTGTTTGCTGTCCTTGTCTGACTTCGTTTGCTGCCCTTCGTGTCAGAATAAGCAACTGTGCTCTCTCCAGCCAAGAATTGTTACACTTCCACTCTCCCATTTCACCCCAGTGCTCCTCAGCTGCTTCCCAGCGGTTAACAACCTGCTCCTGCCACCAGCTGCCAGCTCCCTCCAGGGCCTGCCCCCCTGCAGGCAGGTCCAGCATTTATATTTACAGCACTTAGCTCACTAACCAGGGAGGAAAAAAGTCCTGCTGTGGGCCTTGGATGAGGTTCATCCAAAGCTGAACAAACACCAGCTGTTGGTTGCAGGAATATTGTCCGGACTGAGCACGAGGAAGCCTGTTCCTTGCTGAGCTGTGCCCAGGTAACCCCAGGCGTGTTTTGCAAAAGATTTGCCATGGTCACGCTTGGTTTAGCTCAGGGAGGTTTTTAAAAACAATAGTGATCAGCTTCAGGCTGATGGATCAGCCATAGCCCTCCAGGGGAAGTGTTCAGCTCCTGATGTTCTTCAAAGGGGCCTGCAGAGGGAACGCCTGAGGTGGAGCACTTTTGGGGTCAAATGGGAAACTGCAGAGAATCTCCCAGAAGATAGTAGTGGGTTTTCTCTTTTTGCTAACATGATCTTAAAAAATAAGCCCAGGAAGGTGGCCTGCATGGCCCAGAGAGGTGACTGCCCTTTGTCTTCTGTTCTCTGCTTCCATACCAACACCTTGGAAGTCAACCAGAAGGTGAATTGTGCGTCAGCTACCTGCAACGTGGCCAGGAAATCAGAAACCAGAAGAAAGGGTTGCTCTGTGGCGTTGGCCAGTGTCCTGGGGACACTGTGAGCAGCTGGGGCTCAGCTCACATTGGACTCCTGCCCACTAGAGGTTTTCCCTGATAGCAAATTTTGCTGCCCTGATCAGAAATTCTGCTGCTCTGCTCCCTCTGCAGCCAGCTGGGTTCAGACCGGCTCTGGGGTTCTTGCCAGGCTCCTGTGAGATTCCTGAAAATGTTTCCTACAGGAAATATTTCCTACAGGAGAGCAGCTGATTCCTGCTGGAAGAAGAAACATCCTTAGTGATAGGTATTCCCTCTGGCCTTGTGGAGTGCTGCTCTCTCAGTGCTGAATCCCAGCCCAGGTGACTTTCAGGTGGGCAAGCACAATAATAAATGGGCACAGGGGCATCCATTTCGTGTGCCAAATTATTCTAGCTAGAACAGGGCACAGGATTTTGGTAAGTGGTTCCCACTTCATCAGCTGTGCTGTGTTGAATGTGGAGCAGCTGTTGCATGGTTGCTTGATGGATAGTAAGGTAAAGTTGAGCAGGTCCTAGCAGTGGGGTCCCAAGGATGGGAAGAACCTTTTCAGAGCCCCCTAGGATTGTTTAAAACACCCTAAGCAAACAGTGTACCTTGCAAGCACTGGGCTCAGGCTCTGAAAACCTCCTCTTTACAGAAATGGGGGGATGGGGATTAATTTCTTGTAGTGCCTATGTTACAGCAACCCAAGTCCAAACAGCTTTGCATTTCATGTGAACATTAAAAAATAAGGAAGAAAAAAAATTGAGAGAAAATTTTAGTGGCTAAAATTACTCCTGTAGTTGTTTTACACAGCTGAATGAAGATAATTGTATTGGCAATTGTGAGTGATTACAGTATTATCTGCCATCAAAAAAGTTATTTTTTTGAATGCTAAAGGAATTAATGATACATAAAACTGTGCTTAGATTGAGTGCATTCATCAGCAGAAATGCCTCGTGCTGGCACTGCTACACTGTAATTACTCCAGCAGCTCGGAGACAGAAAGAGAGCAGGAGATATGGGGCTGTTGCGGATACTGCCAAAGATTTGCAAACATTTTCACGCTGAGCATCTCTCATGCTTTGGGACTGAGAGCAGAAAAGTTGGCAAAGGGTGGTCAAGTTTGGCCTCTTCATTAATGTGCATTATAGAGGGAAGACCGGGGGGTCATCTCTGTGCTGAGAACTTTACAGGTTGAAGCCAGCATGGAGAAGATGATCAAATGCTTCTCAGAACAGCCAGGGGTGAGCCCAGGCTTCATGGATGCTGCCTCATGGTGTGCTGGATTGATAAAACCAGAGCTGGGGTCTCAAGCGGTGGTTGCCCAGCTCTGGGAGATGGTGGTGGTTGGGACAGCAGAGGTGGTACCCCCAAAAGGGACATCTCCTCCTGCCCTGCCCTCTGAATGAGTGTGTTGTGCTGCCACATCAGTGGGGCTGGCAGAAAATAAACGTCTCGGTGGGGATGGGGTGAGGAACTTTGCAAGAAGTGCTTGCTCTGCACCTTGTGGCCCTTCAGCAAGGAGGCACGGCACTGGGAGGATGCTCGTAGGCAGGCTCAGCCCTGGGAAGGCTGTTGAAGGGGCTGTGAGCAGTCTGTGCAGAGCAGCAGGATGCTTCCCGTGGTGCAAAGGATTTTGGAGGAGGCTTTTAAATGAGTTGGGGTAGGTTGCAGCCCCTCTATGGAGCACATGAGACCCTCCCACTATCATCACTTTTGATGATCTCCACCTTTTTTGAAAAGCTGCCTTCTGAGCTGTATAATGAGCTAAATTAATTAAAAAAAAATAAGAAAAAAATCGGGGCACAGACTGGAAGGGGTGCTCGAAAGATACCGCTGCTGGTTGCGTTTGGCCTTTCGGGTGTGAGCCACCAGAGAGCAGGATTGAGCTGCTGTCCTGGTGGAAACCTGGTGCCCGGGGCTTTTGCGCCCTAAAAACCTGCAGTGTGCCCTCGATTTGCAAAGGGCACTGAAAGGAGCAGAAGGCTCTTTTCTGGATCATTTGTTGATGGGACAGCTCAAGCTCTTTGGGGGAGGAACTCTGATTTCATGCGATTTTAAGTGCTCTTATACAATGAAGGAAGATTTGCTGTTGGTCTGTCTGAACCTGGCTGTTTGTGCCAAGCAGGATATCTCAGCAGGGCTTGATCCTGAAATCTGTCAGTGCTCAGAGACCTACAGCATCACTGCCATGAGGATTTATTCTAGTGCCCAGGATCGTGCCTCAAATCCAGCACACTGCCTGCGCTTTGGGATCAGCAGAGAAGTCTCTGCCACCCACTCTGACTGAGTGTTGCAGACACGGTTGCACTTATTTGTGTGTGAAGCCAGGTTTTGAGTCTAACAGGAGCAGCCCCAAGTTCCATCCTGACAGCCTTCCTCCAAACAAAAATTATTCCACTGTTTGGGATCAAAATTTAAGTGGGTTTTATTTTATTTTATTTTATTTTATTTTATTTTATTTTATTTTATTTTATTTTATTTTATTTTATTTTATTTTATTTTATTTTATTTTATTTTATTTTATTTTATTTTATTTTATTTTATTTTATTTTATTTTATTTTATTTTATTTTATTTTATTTCTTACTGAGCTTTGCTTCTGAAGAGGCCAGGAGAGGGAGCCAGCCAGCCAGTTACCGCACCGACCGAATTTCCAGCTCTGTGTGCCATGGGATGAAAGCAAACACACTTAAATACACACACTGATTTCCTCAGAAGTCCTGGAGGGAAGGTTTGGTCTGTGCAGACCTGGGGGTGTTCTGCAATTCCCATTTACACAGACAGGATGGGCATGGGGCAGGAGGGGAAACTGAGGCACAGAGCAGGCACCTTGCTGGAGCTGGTGGGTGGCATCCCCTCGGGGACCCTCAGAGTCCCATTTTGGGTTGTGATTGCCCTTTGTCGATTGACATAAACCTCCCTGTGTGCTCTGGGTCTGGGGTGGGTGCAGAGGGCCCGTTTTATCACCATCTCCAATCTCACACCTGTACAGACACACGGCTCGCATGGCACCAATGCTGAGTGGGGATGGCCCTCACTTGTCCCCTTCCTGAAGCACAAAACCCCAAAGCACTGAAGCCCATGCTCACAGGGAGCAGGTGGATCGATTGATCAGCCCTTTGGACCCCCCTGCCTTGTCCTTCCCTTCTTCTCTCCCCTGGCCTAGCGAGATCACCCCTGCATTGGGAAGAAATAAATAAATAACCGAATAAAAATGCTGACGTGGAGAAGTCAATCAGCTTTGTGTGGCCTTGTAATATCTCATTTTATCCGCGCCACGCTTTATTAAATTCTCATAAACCTGTCAATGAGGACAGATACCATTTCAGTTTACCCCATTAGTTCTACACAATGACATCGGGGGAGAGGGAGGCGAGGAGGTGGGGGAGGCTCTCGGAGCGGAGAAAAGCGGAATGAATTAAAAAAAAAAAAGAGAAACTCAGAGCCGAACTCGGCTTCGTGACAATAATGTAATAACATCGGCGCCCAGGGAAAGTAATTGAATTAAGTGGCTTTTGTTAATGGTTTTAAGATTTAGAAATGTAAATAATAGTTAGGACTCTTTAATGGGACTCTGGTTTTAGGTAACTGCAGCCCTGAGAATAAGAAATGCTTCGCTGTTTAATGTGATGTTAGATAGTTTTGTTACTCCTCCGGTTTCATGCCTGCAAAGCATATTTTGCAGTTTTAATGCCTGGTGTGTTTATCATCTTCCCTTTCTCACTTCAGACGGAGCTTAATTCGGGAGTATTTGCATGAACCCTTCTTAGCCAGTCCCTATCAGTTCTTCGCACCGCCAGGAATAAAGTATTATTTCTCCGAGCTGCTTTGGAGAACTTCCCGACCGGAGGGTCGCTGCTCGGAAGCCTCCCGTCCCTTTAGGTGTTCATTAAGGCAGGAGGAGCGGGTGCTGTCCCGCGGGCCGGACTCTGCTCCAGGGAGTAACACCACCAGGAGCAGTGCTGTTACACCAGGCTTAGCCCGGCGGGGATGGAGGATCCAGCCGACAGGTAGGGTGAGCCAGGCGGTTTGGAAATGACTTTCATGGGAACTCGTTCTGCTTAAAATATGATTGGATTTTCATTCAGGGACCTATCCAAGCTCACGAATAAAGCCTGAGCTGCCTAACCCACAGAGGTCTGAACAAACAGCCCTCCCTGCTGCTCGGGAATCTGGCGGCTGGCGGATTGGAAAGGGTCCTGAGGCAGGGGCTGAGTCTCAGGGAAACCCACCGTGCCAGGCAGAACAGGGGGCTTTGCATCTATTCACACTGAAAATCTCCCCCTTTGTGGGGTGAAGCCTGCACTGGAGCTCCCTAGGGATGATGCAGGGATGCCGCCTTCACCGCTTGTCCTCTTCACCAAGCCCGCTGCTGCCTGGGCAGGGGACCTGCAGCTCCACACCTGCTGCTCAGCGAGGCAGGATCTGCATCCAGCAGCAGCGAATGAGCAGCTCGGCACACACATGAGCCACCCTTACACCTCCCTTCCCATTTACTTTGCTGTAACCTGCACCCATCTCTGCTATTGAACGGCTTCAGCTCTGCTTCTGCAGCTCGGAGTGCCGCCTCTCAGCTGCAGGTTGTGCTTTCCATCCCGCAGGACCTAAGGACCCCACACAGCTTCAAAAGCCTCCCCTGTCACCTTCAAATCCTTGGCTGGAAAGAGCATAAAAGCCCCAAGCCCAAGCCAAACCTGACCCAGCTCACGTGGGCATAGGAGAGAGTTGTCAGACAGAAAATGCAGAAATAAAGGGTTTGAGATGCACATTTCCCCCAGGGTCCTTCTTAAGCAGGTTGTTTGCAGGAAAAAAAGACAGGAAGGAAGGAAGGAAGGAAGGAAGGAAGGAAGGAAGGAAGGAAGGAAGGAAGGAAGGAAGGAAGGAAGGAAGGAAGGAAGGAAAAAGGTTTCAGCTGCTGTCCTTTTTCCATATTGCTGTACCTTAACCAAAGCTGGGGTAGAAAGAAGTGAAGGGTTTTTTTCTTCCTATGGAAAAATAAAACAAGAATGAGAATACCATCACAACTAAACTAATAGATTTTAACTCTGCTCTCTGCATTAGAAAAGAAAACCCAACCACCCCTATTATTGATAAAATTCTTAAAACCAGCCCCTGACATAGCAGCATCCAGGGATGGATGCAGGATGCCCTGCAGCGAGGTGAGGGGCAGCTCTGTCCCTGCTGGAGGGACGGGGCAGCAGTGGCTGTAGTTGGGGGCTTATAGACAGGTAAGGACTATTCAATGCTTGGAGAGCTGTTAAAGAATTTGCCGTGATAAGACCCAGGCGATGCTATTTTCTGCAGATAAAAAGTAGGTTATTTTTCATGAGCTGCAAGAAGGCCCGTGGTGGTGGCGAAACTTGCCACGGGGTCTGTGGCTTGCCACTACATGAGCAGTTATGAACAATATCCTAAAAAAAAAATAATTGAAATTCACCGAGGGCAGCTGGAAGGGAGCTCTCATTGTGCCAAAACTGTGTGAGGATGGGAATCCTGCCCCAGCTGCAGTTCTGCATCCACACAAGGCCGACCCTCAGGTGTGGTGGTGGGACTGTCCTGGGACCAGGACGGCTTTGCTGACAATTTCCCTTCTCATCCAGGAGCCTGTTAGAAGCAGATGAGGGAAAACAGTCCTGTGAGCCAAAGAAATCAGACTCCGGATGATTTACATGGAGCATGAGGGGCACCAGAAGGGCAGCCAGCCCAGAAAATGAGATTATAAACTATCATCCCCTGTTACACGCTGGGACGTGGCTACAGGGTGGCCCTTTGGCATCATTCAGGGAGGTGAAAGCAGAAGGCTTTTGTCTCCTCTGATTGGAAAATCTCCCATCTGAGGAGTCCCTGAGAACTTGTTGGGGTTTTTGCCTCCTTCCTGCAGCCCTTCCTGACCTTCTCTGGAGGAACAGGGATGTCCTGGCTGGTCCCTGCCGTGTCTTGCTGGACCATGGCATCCCCTGAGCCAAGCCCTCCACCAGGCTGCCTGATGTTCCTGCAAATTGCCTAAGGGCTGGCTCGGTTTGGCTCTGGCAATGCTTGGTGCAGGTTTTGGCAGCCTCAAGTGCTTTGCTGGACCAAGAAGTTGGAAGGGAAGGAGTCTGCATGAAGCTCAGTGCCCAAGGCAGACCTGCTCCTATGGCAGAGCTTGCAGCTCTGGGGCTGGTGATGTCTGCAGGGCACTGCTCTGAAGGAGTTTTAAACATCACCTGTACTGGGGAAGGGAGAGGAGAGAAGAAGAATCAGGAAGGGGGACACAGGAACCCTAATGTGGACGCCCCATGCTGTTTGAACTAATGCAGAGTTCAAGCAAGGCGAGTGTCGCATCTCAGCCAAGAAAATGCAAACCAGCCCATCTGCTCACATAAGTGCTAGACCTGCTGGCAGTGAGTTGGCTTTTTAATGTTCTTCACCTCTGCAATGTGAACCGATAGGAGGGGGAAAGACACACAAATAGGAGTCCTCAGAAGAGGCAGAGCCCGGTGCTTAGTTTGCTCTGGCAGGGAGGAGGTTAATAAGATAATCTCCAGGCCCTCTAACACAAAGGGAAAGTGAGTTTTCTGATCCATAAAGGATCAGTCTGCAGGAAGCCCCATCAGACTCCTCAGCGTGAAATTACACCGCAGCAGGGGGGTACAGTCCTGCTACTGTACAACATTAAAGAGATGAATTAGGACTTGACATTCATGTGCTTAATATGCCTATTCCTGGCATTATCCCACAAGGACCAGCCACCGCCAAGGACTTACGGTCACCGGGTCTAGGAAGGTATTTAGGGTTGCTCATTTGCTTGCTTCCAAACCCGGGCTATCTGGCTTCCCCATCTAATCTCCCAGCATTAGGAGCAGGGAGGCGCGCAGCCCGGCTCGTCTATCTCGCATCCATCTGGTCTGGTGAACAAACGCCGGGCGCTCCATCGTAGCTTGAATAATTCACAGCGATCCTCTGGGCTGGTGTGTGGCGAGCAAGGGGAAAACACGAGGAGCATCGAATCAAGACGTGGTCGTCTGGAGGCTGGGAAAGGGGGAAAGAGCCAACCCTGAAAGTATGTCCCTCAGATAGTCGCTGCTAACAAAAAATAAAAGGGAAAAAGAAAATCACTGGAAAACAAAGCCTCAGCAGATCCGTATTGGAAATTATCAGAACGAGGGTAGCTCCCCTGGTGTTAAGCTGGTTGGAGGTGTGCCTTGGACAAATGTGGGCACTCTGAGCTATGTTGCTGAATGGGCTTTGCCAGAAGGCAGAGCGTTTTCAAGCCCCAGGTCTGGGCTGTGTGAAAATCCTCACGCGTTTGAACTCTGAGCCAGGGCAGAGTGCTTTTGGTTTGCTTTTTCTCCATGAAATATTTTGATGAGAATGAAATTTTAGGGGGAGGGGGAGCGTCTACTCCAAATTCTGGAAGAAATAAAAAGGAAAATGTTGGCTACGAGGCCACATAGTTCTGTTTTGAGCTGATCATTTTCCAAGAGAAAATCCAAACTCTTTTTTTTTTCAGAAAGTAGCTGTCCTGCAGGAAATTCCTGCTTACACGGGTGTGCCGCACTTCTGGCAGGAGCACTTTTGATCAAACTGATTGAAAAGCCATTTAATTGAAACTGTTTTAAGAACCGACTTAAATTTGGCAGCATTAATGGGGGAAGCATGGATGGGCCCAAGAGAAATGAATGAGAAGCAGTCCTCCCAGAAGCTGATTTTGCAATGGGCTGGTATGGAGAAAGGCTGCGAGCCTCCCAGGCACAAGGACATCCTTGCAGCTCTCAGCCCACTGCATGGCATGTAGTCCTGCTCCCCAACCATCCTGTTGGGCTATTTGGAAACCCAGGCTCTGGAAAAAGGGGAGCAGGAATGTTGGGGCACCCTGGGACTCATCCAGACATGGAAGTGGTGTAGCCAGAGCCTTAGCTTGCAGAATCAGTCCTGACCCTGGCCATACCAAGGAATCTCTTGTGTCGGACCTGCTGGTTGACCAGATTTGTAACCCATTTCTACAGCACTTTGATACGGGCACAGTCTTGTTTGCCCTGCTTGATAATGGATATAATAGGATGATCATTAGGGAACTTCATGGAAAAAAAGCTACACCACGACTCTTAAAAACGAAACCATGGTGTTGGTATGGGGACTGTACCACCGTGCTGCTTCTCTGGTTCCTCCTGGTCATTATTAAGCTCACCATGACCCGTGGGGTGGGAGATGTCAGAGGTCATGGCTCTTTGATCTGAATTGCACTAACAACAAATCCTGACTTTGCCTGTGCATCTCCTAAACTGGTTTCACTGCTACAGGCTCCCTGCTTCTCTCCCATGGGCTGTAGGTCTACTTGTGGGTAGAAGGGTGTCAATGTCCCCTGAGAGTCCCTGTCCCTGCCTGGTCTTTGCTCAGATGGAGACCATATGGTGATTTTTATCCTCTTAATACATTCCTGGCTTCCTGATATCACACCTACCTCAATAAATCAGATACAAGTACATGTAACATGGACATACACCTTCTCCTTACACACCAGGAACATGGGACTGAGGATTTCTGGGGGCTATTTTACCCCCTAGGCTTAGCCCCCGTGGGAATGTTTTTCTACTTAAATGTAAATCAGAGCTAACACTGCCATGGATGAAATCAAACAATGAGTTATACATGGATATTCTCACTCTTTTCTGTGTGATGGAGATTGTAGTGCTGAAAAATGACGAATGGGACTAACAGCTGAGGTGGCTGAACACCTCATCCCTGTGGATAAGATGTGCTCCCCACAGTAGGTCTCTGCCTAGAGGCACCATCTCGAGGGTGATGTGTGGTGGCCACCCCATTTGGTGGAGTCCCTAGGAGCGATGATTGATGAGGAATGTCTCTGGATAAAAGGAGCCTTGGATGTTTGCCACCAGGATGGGCACGTTAGGGCTCAGCGTCCCTGGACAGTGCCAGGGTGAACGATCAGGCAGAGCTGCATGGGGTGAGCCGGAAAGATTCATGGTCTGAAAGGCTGCTGTGACCTTGTCACTGGAGACAAATGCACTTCTTGTCCCATATGGCCCTCTAAATCTCCCAGATCTTCACCAAATTAAGCCCCTAGTCCTAATAAACACTTACAGGATGAAACAAGAAAAGTGCCTTGGATCCTGAAAACAGCCCAACTTCTCAGTTGTCCCACTGTCCAGACAGGGCAGACACAAAGTATTCCCAAACCCACTCTGTTGATTTAAAATAAATCCCAAGAATAACAACAAAACCTCAGCCCCAAACAAAGCCATGGGTGGAGGGCGATGAAGCACTTCATACCTGAATGATAATTCCCCATTCTCCAAGCCAGTGACAATTTTTATTTTCTTTTTAGTGTGCTTGGCTTTTGTCTCCTATGAAATTAGAAGTCTCCCACTGAGGGTTGGGTTTCATGTCTGGGTCACAGTTTCTACAGAAAGGAATTTTCATTATGGTCTTGGAAACACTTAAGCCTCCCCGTGCAACTGATCTAGCTGAGCTTTTTATAATCAGCAGGACAATGGATGCCATCAGCAATCAGGGGTGAAATCTCAAGGAACTCGAGAAGGAGGTGTGAGCCTTAGGATGAGACAGGATCTCATAGAGAGATTAACATGGGAGGGTAATTAACCACAGTAACAGTTTGCTGAAGGTGAAGTGGGGGAAGCCTGTCCTTCTTGGCAGAATTCAGGCTGGAGAAATGATTCCCAGTTTCAAGGGGGAGTTATTTCAGTGAAGTCCTTTGGCTTGTGATGTGCAGGGTGACAGACTAGATTATGAATCTGGAAACAGAGATTTGGGAACGGTCTGGCAATATCTGAGTCTCCAGGCCACACAAAGTGTGAGAAGTGAATAGCTATTCCCAACATATCAAATAACGTGGGAGAGAGAGCATATCCCAACAAGATATGAGACCTAAGAACTTCTCACAGGGCATGAAAACAAATGACAAACAAATTTTGATTGCAAAATTCAAACAATAAATTCCTTACACTGGGACTTGCTCTGGTTTCTGAGGAGATGAGAGTGAAGAAAGTAGTTCCTGCTCTTTAGCAGCCTGTTCCTCATGTAGCTTGTCTGAAACTCCATTTGCTTTTTTCTCTCCAGGTACCACAACATCAATATTCCTAGTTTTCTTTATGGATAATATTTTCCGCTTATTCTCATTATTTTTTTCTGCACTCTCTCCACCTAATAGACATTTTCCTTGAAGTGGCGCTCAAAACCAGAGACGCCTTCCAATTTCAGGTCTAGCCAGAGACAAGTAAAGAGAAGATGCATCCCCACATCCTATGTGCTCTGTCAGGCTTGTTCATGGTTGTAAAAGTACCTCATGGTTACCATACAGCTACAGTCAAGCAGTTAACTGAAAATCTGTGGCAGCAGTTGTGTAAGCTGAAAATGGCACAGGCTTTTGTGATTTTTTTTTTCCCCTTGCTGGATGTGATGAAATTGAGGAATGCCTCTTCCTCCCCCTCATCTTTCTCTGCAGAGGCGAGATGCCAAAACCACAACATGTGTTAAGAGGAAGCAAAATAACTGTTGTAAGGTGGCCCTTTTCATCAGTGTGCTAGATTCAGAGGTTTTGTACATTGACTAAAACAAGCTTTGACATACAATTGCGTGACAGAAGAGTTGGAAAGCCTCTGCCAAGGCTGATACCCTGATAACAGGTGACGGTATACTGCAATCTGGCTGGACTCCCGAGTCTTGGGGTAAATCTGGTGAGCTGGGAGCATTGAGCATCAGTGAGCATACCAGGGCTTTCAGCCTCCTTTGACAAACAGGAAAACCGGAACTAAGAATGTGAAGCGTTTTCTTCAAACCATTTCATGTTTTATTTACTAATTACTTTTTTTTTTTTTTTCAGAATAAAACTGCTTTTTAAACATTTGGCCCACGAGTAACTGAGGGACATCTTTGGGTTGTGCTGGGGCTTCTCTGGACTCTCCAAACGCAGGACCTGTCAGCAGCAAGGCTGTTGCTAACACCAGGCTGGCCACAGCTGTGTCTGGCCAAGTTTTGAAAGCCTCCAAGGATGGAGACACCCACCACCGCCACCACCCCTGGTGTCCTGCCCTTGGGCTGTACCACCATCAACGTCAGAAATTCCTAAAGTTAAGTCCAAATCTCCCAAGCTGCAAGTGGTGGTTCTGTAAGACGGTTCCTCTTGAATCAGAGTATTTAGAGCAATAATTTGTGTGGGAAGGGATCTTTGGAGGACATCTCCAGTTTTCCAAGAAACAAACAAACAAACAAAACTCATGCAGGATAAAAATAAATCCTAGAAGTATCATGCTGCCAAGCAGGTTTGTGGGGCCGCTCTGCAGAGTGATAGTGAGGCAGCCCTTAGGAATGCAACCAGCAAGGGACGGAGGGCGAGGGGAGAGGCAGCCCTTTCCACCAGCCCCCACCTGCCCCTCTTTCCCCCACTGTGTGAACCTACTGTAGATTTCTTGGATTCCCTTTGATGTTTATCTCCCCCAGTAATTCTATTTGGGGGATTTGCTAAAGCGGCAGGCAGAAGAATACAGCCTGGAATAGGGGGGGCCGAACGGCGAAAGAATGTTGGAAACAGGATTAAGATCATATTCTACAAGCGGCTGTCAGCCGCTGAATGGGACTAAAGTTTCTTATCGGGCCGGGGTGCCAGAGCCCCTTTGGATTCTCCTCCCTCCCCTCCGCACGGGGCTCTCAGCGCGGTGGTGGGAGCACAATCACCGCCCGCAGTGGGGAGGTGGGCGCTGGGCTGGGAGGGGGCTTGGGGGGCTGCTGCCTGCTCTGGGGGCTGCAAGCTTCCCTCCCTGCAGGCAGGGGGAAGGAGAAATAAAAAAAGGTGGTGGTGGTTAATGGTGAGGTGGCAGGCAGGTTTTAAGGTGCAAAATTCTGTGTAAAGTGAGCGTATTCCCTTTGGAAAGTCCTGAGCACAACTTCTTGATTTTTTAATTTATTATTATTATTGTTCTATTATTATTATTATTTTGCATGTGATTTCATGGCTTTCACTAGGCATTTGAGGGTTTTTTATTTTATTTTATTTTATTTTATTTTATTTTATTTTATTTTATTTTAATTTAATTTAATTTTATTTATTTTATTAATATTTGGGACTTGCTTCTTACTGTTCCAGATGTGAAGAAACAGAAGTTCCAGCAAAGCAGAAGACTGTGGAAATAAGAAGGAAAAACAAAACAAAACAAAATGAAAACAACCACAAAATCAAGAAATGTATTTTGCAAACTGATAGAAGCAAAAATACTTCTGAAAAAGAAGAAATTTTGTCAACTTTTGAAGACACTTTCACATGAAAAAAAATGCAAACACACTGAGCTTGCCTGGGCTGTGGGATCAACTGGGATTAAGTTCCCCTGGGAAACGCTCCTGTCTCATTGCAGAAAGCTAGGGGCGCACAGGCTTTTCCTGCTGCCACCTGTAAGTTGCTCATACCCTTTTTAAAGGTTAGGACCTGATAATGGGGAAGATTTTGAAGGTGTCAGGGTGCTCACCTTCCCCAAACCATGACACACCGGGTGTGCCACATCGGTCCTCTCTATCATGTTTGTTCCAGCAGAAGCCTGGTAGAAAAGAAGCGATTCTGGTAAGATATTCAGATTTATTTAGGGAAATCTGGGTTTTGTCTGGTTAATATATTTAGACGGTGTGGGTGTGGAATGTTTTTCACTTTTTCCGCACAAAGCAAACAGAAGCCTTGCCATCGCTCCTGGTTTATGTTGGAAGACGTGCAGGCAATGCCATTTCTGGGCTGATCAAAATAGCCGGGAAAAGGAGAAAATTAGCTTTCTGGATCGTGACCACAAGTAGCTAGCTATTCTATAACAAGGTACTGAGGCTTTTCTGCAGCCTTTGCTTGTTTTAAAGTTTCAGGAAAACTTTGTTAGGAGACATGTTGACTAAAAAGTGCTCAGTGGAAGCATTAAAAATCCAGCAGGAACAATTTCTTCCCCAGAATTCAGTTTCTTGGGAGTGAGAGGGATAAAAATCAAAGGTGCTTAAGCCTAATTCCTGGAGCCCAGTGAATATGGGGCCATCTTGGCTTTTAAATGAGTTTCTCCCTTTTGGTTTCCAGAAATTAGACAGCTGAACACTGAAGTCAAGGAGTTCTTTATATGACAAAATCTCTTTAATTATTTTAGGGATTCAAGAGTAACTATTTTGTTGCTCATGGCTGGCAATACTGTGAAACTGAAGTGAAACAGAGAACGAATGACATTGCCATGTCCAAAAGCAATGAGGTTCAATGAAGTTAAACAGCCCACACAAAATGGTGTGAAATAAATTAGATTTTAAAAATTCCTCCATTTTTCATAGTCCTTAACAAATAGCGCTTTCAAGTCCAACTACAAGGCTACATTCTGTAGTTCTTATTGATTTCAGTTGGAACTTTGCCTAAATAAAATATGCCCGCTCTTATTTTGACTCTTTAAATCCATCATTCTTTGCTCCTGCTCCTCAGCTTCATCACGCCGCTCCCTGCTGTGGTCAGCCCTTGTTGTGTGCACGATCTGCTTGTGTGCTGAAAGAGCTCCTGCCCCAAGGAGCTGACAAACTGTGGTATTTCCACACCTAAAACTCACACTTCCAGTAATCCTCAGTCATTTTAAGTATTAGAATATGAAAGACAACTCCTTGTGGAAGGTGAGGGGTTTATACAGATGAAAACATGATGTACAGATTTTGCAGGTTGAAGGCAGAGTCCTTAGGTTGTTCTCACAGTTGGGGAACTCAGAGCATCTTCAAAACCATGCCAACAAACTGCAGTAGCTCTGTCCAGGTGTGTCAGGGTAGGAGACACATCAATGCACCTGTACCAGCAAGCTACTCCCTGTGGATGTGCCCACGACCAAGCCTGCTCCTTCTCTCCATTTCACACTTGGCTGTAGTTGTACCATCTTTTCTCGAACACCACTGCCAAAGAGCAATGGGGAGACAGGTGGGCAGCTCTCCATGGGGTTTTCCAGGTGACCAGCACAGCTTTTGGAAGCCAACTGAATCCAAAGCAGGAATGGGTTTGGCTCCTTACTCCTTACAATCATCATGTTGCGGAATCACAGAATGGTTTGGGTTGGCAGGGACCCTAAAGGCCATGGGGTGCCACCCACTAGACCAGGTTGCCCAAAGCCCCATCCAACCTGGCCATGAACACTTCCAGGGATGGGGCATCCACAGCTTCTCTAAGCAACTTCTTCCAGTGTTCGTGTCCAGTCCCACCCAGTGACTCCAGCAGATAAAGCATTATCAAGTATTTATTCTATAACACTCAATGATGTGTGTAATCTCATTGCCCTTTTGCATCTCCTTTCCTTTTTTTAACTAAGGTTGTGACATAATAAAATAAGGGAAAGTAGCTTTGAAAGAGGAGAAACCTTTTCAGCAATCACTGGGATATGGGCTGTTACCCCAGATCCATAAAACAGAGCAAGAGCAGTGGGAAACTTCCTTCCACCTCATAAATGAATGACAAAAGTGCCTGCCACTAGCTTCAGTTTGGTTTGGTACTGCCAAGGTGCTACAAGGCACTGTCCATTGCATCACTCAAAGTCACCTCAGGACTCATCCAAATAGAACAAAACCCAAATGTTGAATTATTTCCATGTGTTGCTGGCCTGTACCATGGCCAGCCTGGCTGGGTTTGCTGAGCTTGGCGGTGGCTACAGGCAGCAGCCAACAGTTGGCACAGGGTGACAGTCAGGGTGACAGCTGGGAGCCTGCAAGTGGGACAGGAGGCTCTAAACACATGCTTAAACACGGCGCTATTTGCCCAATAATCAGTAATACCGAGAGGGTGGCATTAAACAAAATAATAAATTGTGTGCTGAGCTTCAAATTGGATCCCCCTTTTTTTTATTTGATTTTGCTAGGATTTATCCCATTTGACAAACCATGCTGTTTAGAATACAATAGTGGCATAATCACAGCCCGAGGCCCTCATTCTTCAAGATAATGGGATACTTATTCATCTAAGGCAGGTACAAGTCTGTCCTTGGCTTTCATTTTACAAGATTACTTGTATTTCTGTCTCGTTTGCAATAGGTGATATCTGTCAGAAAGCAATTTTCACCCAATTTGGGGTTCTTAATATTTTGTCTCTAAAATCCTTTGTTGTTGATTTTTCTTCCCCCCACTGCTTGACATGTACTTGGCAAGCAACCTGCAGACAAGTTGCTTTTCCTTTCAAGCAAATAAATAAATAACTAGCATCCCTGGCCCTGTTTACATAGTTCAACGATTTATTAGTTAAGCGTGACAGCACAGGAATTTTTCAATGTGCGAGGCGCCCTGGCTGGTGTGTGTTCCACTTCATCCTTAAGAAAAGAGAGCCGTGCTCGCTTTTGTTGGCCCTGGCAGTCTGAAGGTTCACCAGATAGCAGCCCCTTGTCCCCTGCGAGATGTGCCAAAAAGTGGTGCTCTGAGTGCCAACTGGAGCAGCCGAGCAGAGGTCTTCATTCGGCAGCAAGCTCCAAGGGCTTAGCTTCAACATTTTGCTTTGTGAAGGCAAATAGAGGGTGTATTATTATTATTATTATTATTATTTGGCAGGAGCACAGCAATTTTTTTCAGATATTGTTTGAAAAAATGGTCCACTAGCAATGCTCTGCTTAATGCTAAAATGAAACACTTGGATAGAAACACTTTTTCAGTTAAAAATGATCTGAAATGGGGAAAAAAAATATGTGCTAATCTGTTTGGACCTATAAAGTATTTAGATAACACTCTTGCTGTTTGGGATATCAACCCTTCCACATTCCTTACACAAAACCTCCCCTCCATTCCCTGCTTTCCCATTTCCCTTTGCTTACCCCCGCAGCCCCACGTGCTGGTTTGGATCCCCCGGGGGTGCTGAGCACCCTGCCCACAGCCCACAGCATCTTCTTGTAGGCAGCACCAAAAATGTGGCCACTTCCCCTCTTCTTGGTGGGAAGCCAAGGTCGAAATCACCCTGGGAGGTGGAGGGACCTGAAAACACAGGTGGGGGCAAAGCAAACAAACAGACCTGGGGAAGCGTGGCCAAAATCAGAAGCACGTCACTTATCTTCCTTTGTTTAAGCCAGTTAGAGGAGCTCTGTGCAAGGAGGAATTACTTTGAGGCACCTCAGACACCTTTCTTTTCTCTGTGGGTGTCTCCAAAGGCAAAACTAATTCACTTCTTCTGCTCCATCAGGTCTCCCCTCCGTTGTTCCCCGCCAATGTAATTTTTTTTGTCTTACTTCAGAAACATTCCTGCCCGAGCAATCGTCTCCAGCACAGAGAGCAGGGAGAGGAAATTAAGATGTTATTGAGGGCTGAGAGATATCTCATGTTTCAGAGCGGATCAGAAGGATTTCTTTTTTTTTTTTTCCTTCAAGGTGTCTGTTACGGGGAGGTTAGGCAAACATGCTAGGTGGCTTAGCTGGGGGAGAGGGCTGGGGTGGAGCGGGGCGGATGTTGAGGAACCGTAACGCTTCTCCCTTCAATAAATATGTCCTTAATTCCTCAGCGGGTCCGTTGGTGGCAGGTAATCTCTCCGAGGGAAAGATTTCGTCTTTGGTGGTCTCCACAGGGCAATCACAAGGAGTTTAAAAGTTCCCAATTTCACTCGGGGAAGGGAGAAGGCTAGAGTGGGTGTCAAGTGAGATTTTTTTTTTTGGCGACAGGAAGCAAAACTGAAGCTGAAGCATAACTTTTGGGTTGTGTTTTTTTGCCTTTAACAACCACAAGCTGAAGGGAGCCGAGCCACTTCCACCAGGCAAGTGATTTATCTTGTTATAGGAGAAAGTTCATTTTTTAACCAAAGAACAAGTCTGTACACACGGAAATCCATCAGCAATGTTTTTCACAGGGTAACACGGTGGATTTCACTTTTTCCCACATGTTTCCCTGGGCAGATATGAACACCCGGGTGGAGGTTTTAAGCTGTTTTCAGACCTGCTTTGTTTTTTTCTGCTCCTTTTTGTGAAGTCCTTGGAGAAATGGTCTCCTGTCCCTGACAGCCACCCAGGCTATGGGCCCCAAGCCATGGAGATGGGCCACTTGGCTTAACTCACACAGCCTTTGTGGTGCTTGTGACCTATTAACTGACTCCATAAAAAAGAAAGAATGGGTAAATTAGCATAAATATTGCACTTGTGATTTGATTAAATTGTGCTGGCAGCTGCCTTTGTAATAAGGGGTGGCATAAAGTTAAGTTTGCTGTGCAAAAATCCTGGCTCCAAAGTAATTCTGGGAAGAGCAGGTGCCTCACCAGGGCTTCCTGATGGTGAAACGACCTCATGGGTGCCCAACCCTTTCACAACCTTATTTCAGACCCAATATTTTATGTTTTCTTCTGTTTCCTTCATCTGAGCTGCATCATTGCGCAAACTGATGGAGAAAGCTATAGCTGCTCCTAATTCTGCAACACAAGAGGTTGTCACAGAGAAGCATCCTTCAGTCCTAGAGGTCCTCAGACCTCTAGGCCAAGGTGAGCATAAGGCAGGGTGGAAGTACAGAGAGATTTTAGTTTCCAAGGAGAGCAGAAACTGGCTCTGTTGGGGGCTGGTTATCCTCTCACCTGACCAAGCCTGGGGCAGCATGACCTCCTGCAGCCTCCCCAAAATATTGTCCCCTGGTTCTGCTGCTTTGCAGGGCTCCCTGGGCTGGAGGAAGCATCTTGTCATAGGGAATAGCTCCAGCCTCATCCCTTCCCCATGCACTTCCCCATCTCCAATATCCCGTGGACTTTTAGCCTCCCAGTGCTCTGTGCAGATGAGTTCCTTGGCTAACAATGCACTTTAGGAAACAAGACTTTTTTACATTTACATTGTTTTATGCTGGCTGTTATAAACATACCCAGATTTCTCGGTCACGTCCTAGAGCGAACCAGTCATCCCATGATGTGTTTTTCCATTACGGTCCCTCTGAAGAACATAAGGAGGAAGTTTGATCTCCAAGGAGATGAAAAATCTTACCAACGTCATCTTTTATTGGACCTTTTGCTGTGTTTATTGAAACAACCTTGCACCCCTGTTTATCAGTTCTCCCATGTGTTTTCTTGTGGATACGGTGCAATCCAACTCTGATATTTCACTTTACTAATGCAGAGGGAATGTGTTTTAAAGAAGTCCAAAATGAAGGAAATCCGTACCTTGCTGGTGGATGGTGTATGCTTTCTGCCTCTGGCTGCTGCTTTATGTCCCTGCATTCCCTGCTGAGGGCTCGTTGAAATGTTGCAAATTCAGCATCGCTGACCCTGCAGAGTCGATGCTGCTGGGAGCAGGGGTTTGAAGGTCTGCAATCACAGCCGCTGCCCTGGTGGCTTCCAGAAGCGGAGCTGGGACTTGGCACCCAGCAGAGAACTATTTGGGGTGAAGGTTTGTGAAAGACAAGCAATATTAGGGCTGCAAGGACATCCTGCTCCCAGTCCTGCAATGCTGATGTGAGACTGGGACAGATGGCAGGCCCTGGCTGAACCTACCAGACGAGTCCTTGGTGAATCAGGGCTTGGAGAAAAGTGTTTCACTTACTTTGCTGATTTCTATGGCAGTCAGACAGCTAAATACCTTTGGGGCTCTGGGCCTACCCTGGCAAGCCTAGCATAGGCAAAATGCAGTCCTACCTTGGATCTTTCACTTGGATGCTATCCTGACACTACAGGAATTAAGAATTAAGGAATTAAGGAATTAAGAGGCAAAGGATCATCTGTGTCTGATGGCATGGAGGTTGGGCTCCAGCGCAGTGAGGGTCATGCTGGCCTGGGGACACTGGGCTGGCTGCACCAGTGACCAGAGGAATGGAGCTGGAGGATCTCCCAGGGCTGCACAGAAAGCCAGCCTTCATCAGAAAGGGGCTACAAATCCTGAAGCCACCAAGAAAAATGTATGCAAAAGCCTCAAGTGCTATATGGACAAAAGTTGCAGGTATTTAAGTCGCTTAGGCGTTTTTAATATTTGCGTTGTCAAAGGCGAGATGGGTTTCTCTGACATGTGCCTTGCAGCAGGCTGGAATAAAAGAGCAGCATGGCCCCTTCTGGACTTGCAGCTCCTGAAAACAGAGACAGCCCCAGTGTGTAATAGGATCTGCACTGCTATGCCAGGGCTTGAATAACATTATGGGGACTTTGCATAGATTTTTGCCCTTAATGCAAACAGGAAAATGATTTTCTAATCAGGTAAGATAAGGCTGAAACATGATAGATAGAGGTGGAGTGGTTAATGAAATACAAAGAAGTGGCCTGTAGGTCCATAAACTATTTTTAAAAACAATGCAACATTAAAAAAATGAGTTACTTCAGGTAATGACCTTGTGAGAGACTCTTGATGCAAATCTTTGTAACGAGTGCATTTCGATGAGTGTTTGAAAAATATATATGTATTTATTTGCATTGATATGTTTATATGGCTTTACATATCAACTTAGTCAGGAGAAATTGAATAAAATGTCTCAGGTCTGGGAAATGAGAAGAGATTATGAAAAGCAGATTTAATACAGCACCGTTTTTTGATGTTTGTGGCACATTTCATCATATTGCCAGAGACACCCAATTACACAGCTTGCAGAGTAATCAGCAAATGGGGGATCCGAAGCAGAATATTAACCGTGGTCTTTTTTTCCCCCTTCCTCCTCCTCCTCCTTCTTTAGCAAATATTATGTTATGCTTTATGGAAATGGATCAAAATGCCACATGTGCAGTTAATACTGAGCTCTGGAGCTCTTTCAAATCTTATTTTTCCCCTCACATTGTATTTTTCTGGAACAAACTTTCGGACATGGCTTTTAAGGCCAAAATATCACCTTGAACTTCCTGGAAGTTTGGTTTCCAGTTTTAGCGGGTGTTTGATTTTACCTTGTTGATCTTATGCCATAGGCAAAATCAAGTCTTAATTGCATGTAATGACAGGAGAGGACTTGAGCACAGCTCATCCATTCATTTCCCTCGCAGTGGAGGCAGGAATGGACCATTTTCCCCAAAGCACAGCCTGGTGACAGAGGTGGGCACATTGTGTACAGCACAGTGCATGCTGCCCCTTGGGGATGCATCAGTGGGAGTGCCACTTGGACCCCCCCAGAGCTTTGATCTCCAGCTCAGAGCAGACCTGCTCCTATTTCTGTGGAAGCCTCATGGTAATTTATGCATGCATCCTGAGTTTGACCCTGTGTCCTGGTGCTTGTTACAAACTCCCCTTGGCATTGCACAGGGATGCTGGTCGTGTACCACAGACACCAGTGTTCCAGCCTTGCTGGGTGCCTGTAGGTATTGAGCAAAATATTCAGCAGCCTCAAAGCTCACAGATTCTCTTTACCACAGGGTTTTTAATATTCAAAGCAAGCCAAAAATGGAAACGTAGCGATTAATAAGATTTTACATGGCCCATCCCCTCATTGTGGAAACAAAAAGCAATAGTAGTGGTTTAAGACACTTGTGAATGACTCATATTTTGGGTGCATGTGATCAAATGGTCCTTGAAGGCATTGATGGAAATGGGTCAAAGAAATTAGAACTAAAAATATTGCAGGCAGGGGGCTTCCCAGACTATGTCCATATTCCTGTTGTTCCTGGCTTTCTGCCTGGTCTAAGAGAAAATCACTTTTCTTGAGAATGTCAGAAAAGTTATTAATCATTATTACAAATGCACTTGCTTTTCTTTTCCAATTACTTTTTCCCTACTACATTCCCCCCCATACAATTTTTCTACAGTTGGGAAGGAATCTAGGAAATCATATTGGTCAGGTTTGTAGGGAAGACGTTCTGAAATTGAATAGTTTGATTCTTTTTCAAGAGCTTCATTAACAGAGCACTCCAGGAAAATCTCAATAATTTCAGAAGAACACTTTTTTTTTTTTTTTTTTTTTCCCATCAGCTTCATCAGGCACCACATTAGGCCTGTGGCCAAGATGGAAAGCCCTTGACACCACCACCAACTTGTTGCTCAAACAGAAGCTCCACCATCCACGCGATGTTCTGATAAACCCTGAGGGAGCAGCACTACAGATAAATGAGTTTTGAAAAAGCTTTTCTGCTGTCTTTTTAAGCATAGCCCACCCCGGCTTGCTAGACCTAGAAAAGGGGACTGGTCTTCCATCAAATGGAATAGAAAATCCCCCAAATTAGGGAAAGCCCTAATCATTTGAGAACATTTGTCTCCTTTGACTTTGTCTCCTGTCTTGTGCTGGAAGATGACCAAAGGGCAGCCCCTTGTGCTTGCCCTGCCCAAGGTGCTGTAGCCAACACTTCAGTGTCCTTCAGCCAAAGAGGGCTTTTCATTGCCACCTCAGCTGGAGGCTGTGACCCCAACCACACGAATTTGATTCCTCTGTCCCCATGCAGATGGCCTTTTGGTGCCATCCCATCCTTCCCCAGCTGGTGGTCAATGGCACTTGTCACCATCTGCAGGGACGTGGTGGTAGCGTGGGGCAGGGGACTGTGGTCTTGATGTGGGCACCAGTGCCCGAACATTGCCCCATGCCCAAGTTTTTTGGGCTCAAAAACCTCTCACAGCCCACCAGTGGCACCACTTGGCTGCAAAACAGGTCCTCCTGCTCGCAGCTGCACTCTGCCAATCCACTTGGGTACTTGTTTGTGAAGGATGTGCAAAAATAAATTTTCCTCATTTTTTTTTCCCCTTTTTTATTAGTGGAGTATGAAAACAGGCAATAATTTTACAGAAAGCAGGACTGGCACAATTGGTACATAGCATCATGCTGCAGCTTTTTGGAAATGAATATAAACTTTTTTTCTTCTTCTTTTTTTTTTTTTTACCTACCAGAATAAATAAATATGATACACATTTGAGATCCTTGATAGTGAATTCTAAAGCACAAGTTCTTACACTACAGCTCAATTTTACAGCGATCTGTACAGTATATTACTTTGATTTCCTTTTGTTCTCCTTTAGAAGCCTTTGTTCCTTTGCAATATAGGTTTGACACACAAACACAGTTACATATTGGAGCTAACTGGACATCCTGGGTCAGAAGCTGAGAAAAAAGAAAAAATGATTGCCTCCAGGCATGAGAAAATAAACCAAAAAGTTATTTTCCATTGTACAGACATGCCTAAATTTCTCCAGCTTGAGATGGCCCTGCTTGATAGCTAGAGTGGTTAAAAAAGGCTTTGGCCATTTGTAGGGTGCCAGCTGCAGCCTATGGGTTTCATTTGTGTATTTCTCAGCTTTTGCAGAGGCTTTTAGTTTGTAACCCAGACTATTCCAAACAGTTGTACGTTTTTGTTAACAGATGACAAATTTTATATTCTTTACAAATGAATATTGGTGCTCAGCTCTGTCCTATGGCAATGTGAATCTGGCACTGCGCCACTGGAATTGATGCAATTACTCCCCTGTGGCATCGGAGCAGTGCAGCGCAGTGTCTGGGTCTTACTTTACAAGTCCTGGTAGGTTCTTTTGAAACCAGAAAGTTTTCATGACCTGGGGTGGATCCTGAGCTCACAAGGTCTGGAGACCATACTCAGTGTTGGAGCTAATTAGAGCCGTCATCAATAAGAGGCCCCCATTTATAGAAGAGGTTATAGAGGTTATATATAGAGACGTTGGCATCTCTGCCTGTGTGTCTCCTCCTCAAGCAGCCCAAGAAAGCAGGGGACAACACGGCCACTGCTGTCCATGTGGCTGGGAATGAAAGAGAGCGCCTTTGAGGGCTGGCAAGCAGAGGATGCTTCATCATCTCCAGGCTGATTTGGGACACAGCAGGAAATCCACACACACACATTGTTGCAGGGGATTTTGTGGTTGTTTCATCTTGCTTTGCTGGATTTTTTTTTTTAATTTGTTTGTTTCTTGCACTGATCTTTTTGTACCCCTCTGCTATGGGTTTGGGTTGAGAGCAGATCTACTTGGAGAAATAGCTTTTTTAACTCAATAGCAAACACAGGAGGTGTATTGTGTTGCTCTAGGACAGATCATAAAAAATCAGCAAGGGGCACATGGAGGGGTAAGAAAGGAGAAATAGAAAAATCAACACAGCTTGTAAAAAACAGCAGGAAATTTCTGTAATTGAATTTTTTTAAGCCTAATTGAGTTATGTTTCATAGCTACTGTAATTAAACTAATAGAATATGGTAGATTTTAATTTACATTTCCTTTCTACAGAGGTTTATTTAATCCTTTTCATATGAACTCTTCAGAAGTGTCCTGAAGTTGCTTTAAATTGTCATGCCAATGGAAGCACATGGGACAAGAAACAACTCCAGCTCCCTCCTCTGTGCCCACGTATGTCGGCGTTTCCTCAGCAAAGCTGTGCGTCTCCCTTTGGCTGTGCATCAGCAGAACCCTAGAGCTGGTGTAAATTTGTTTCATTATGAAATACCTAAATGAGAAATGGGAAGCAGGGAAGGGTCCATTTGCTGACAATTGTTTTCACATTTGGGAACATTTCTTGTATTACCTACACTGTAAATGGTGATTTTTGGTGGGGGATGTACAGGAAAAATTTGTATTGTTCATTATTCCCATATTCAATACCAAGGGTATTTAAACTTGTTAGATGGAAAAAAAAAAAAAAAAAAAGACGTGGAAAAAAGGGGATTGGGAAAACAACAACAACAACAACAACAACAACAACAACAAAAACACATTATTTCCTGCCTCCCAGCGTCATTAATGGGTCTTTTCTCTCCGGCAGTGAGTATCTGATATTTCTCCTGCATGGTTTAAACACCCCTTTTATTTATTAATATGCATCTCTTGCAAAGAAGAAATTTTGCTGCAAACTCTTACCCTGAATATTGCAACCTGTTTTCTCGTGGGCCCTGATCCTCCAAGGACCATAGCTAAAACCTTTAAAAATTCAGTAAGCAGGATCTGGATCCACAGCTGGTTCAGCAAGGAGAGGGAATGGCAGCAAAGCCACAGCAAGGGGAGCAGACCGGCAGAGGAAACCCCCCAGATACAGAACCTGTCTCAGAATAGGAATTAGGGAGATTCTCTTCAGTCCCTCCATCACTGTTTTTAAAGGACCAGAAGGACCAGACATATCCTTTCTCAGCCTCCAGGCCATGCTGTACATTTATTTAGGGAATGTTCCTTTCATGCATAAAAAATCACTTTGAATGTCTGCGTTACAAAACACAAAATGTTGCTTCTTTTTTTGCATTTATCTGCCTGTGACTGAAGCCATACCAGTGATGCCATGTCCCAGCATTGGGGTAGTGCAGCATCCAAAAGAGATACATAGGATTATTTTTTTTTAGTATTATTTTTATAATAGTTCTTCTATCTGATGGGGTAGGATCTAGGGGTTACACTCCAGGCATTTTATGCCTGTGATCAAAGAAGCTGTGTTACACCAACTTCAGTGCTTGTTGAAATGGATCAAATCACAGCTGGGACAGAGGGGAGGGAATCTTCCTTCTGTTGTTTCTGAGGCTCACCAACAGCTTCACTTTTCTAAGTAGCTCAGGCTGGTGGAAAAGCAGGGAACAGGCAGACCTCACCTCCATCACAAGACAGGGGAGATTTGCATAGGTCCTTCCCACTGGTAAAGATTTTAGGTTTTTCAAATTCAAAGAAGAATGACAAAGTAGTGTCACTCCCTTTGGTATTCCCACTATACACACAGGCTTAAATTGGTTGTGGAGTTTCTCCCTATGATTTTTCTGAGTTCTGCTTTCTTTCTTTCCTTTTTTTTTTTTTTTTTTTTTTTTTAATCAAAAAAGTCCTAAAGCCCACAGGCATTAAAACAATTCACAGGAAAGAGTCTGTTTTGACAATAATTCTTTATGGAACTTTTACAAGCTGGGAACCTAAATTCTTAGTTTTTGCATTTCCAAATCAATTTTCTCATTACCTGTAAGCTTACTCTCATTGTGGAAATTTTGGTTAATTTGACCGTAAGAAGATAACCAAAATTGGCATAAAATATTTCAGTGGGCTTATACAGATTTAAGGCGTGGAGTGTTTTTTCTCTAGTTTATTTTTAAATATTAGATAATTTCATCCTGATTCAGAATGGGAAAAATAATCTCAACATAAGAAATATTCTGACACAGCTGCACCAGGCTGAGGCAGATGAGGAGGACACTGCACTGAGGTCCCCAGGGAGTGACAGAGTTCCAGATGTCCCCTCCCCCCGTTTGCTTTCTGGGCTGGGCTGGCACCATCCCAATGTCCAGATGCTCCATCTGGGAAGTTCCTGGTGTCTGCTCAGCCTGTTGTAGGGATCACAGGGGATGAAGGGGATCAAATACCAGAGTAGTGTGAGATGTGTGAAGGTGATGAATATTAAAATCATTTTTTGCACCGAGGCAAAGGGAAGAGTCTTCTCGCATGGCTTGGTGGGGAGGTCCTGTCTCCCCAGGGAGGATCACAACAAATCTAGTGCTGGGTCAAGGGAGTTTATCTCCTGTGCTCCGTGCCCCTGCCTTGCATGATATAGCTTTATTCTGGTGTCCCCAGTTTGGGTGACAGGCACCCACTGCTACAGAAGTGAAAGCTGGGATGTTCAAAGGATCTTTTTGGAGACAGTAAATGTGCTTTGGAGGTTTTAATTTAGTCGGAGTCCTTTGAAAGTGGCAGCCAAAAATCTACTTCCTACAAATACATTTGGTTTTGGCAAAGCAAAGAATTCTGCTGGTCACGGGACCTGATCTGACAAAGTCAGGAAAACTAAAGCAGGAGAGAAAACCCCAAAACTAGAGTATTGGCAGAACAGAACTATTTAAGGAAGATGTTCCATTTTCTTTGGAATCTGGTGTGGTCAAGGAACTGCCCCTCCAGAGCTCTGCTCTTGCTACGGCTTTATGAGGGATAAAACCCTCATTTCCCACCAAACTTGGCTATTCTTACGTCTCAATTTACAGGATTTACATGCTTTTTCAAGAGGCATTAGTAGAGCTGAAAAACACTCTTTCCTCCCCGTGTTTAAAGAGGTAATTTGACCCGTGGCTTCTGCATTGGTATGAAGCAAGGCAGGAGCAAGAGGGGCTGTAGGCTATGCACATGCTGCATCTACACTTCTTTAAATCAAGTATGGACCAGATGATCGTCTGCAGCAAATTAGCCCAGCTCTGCTGTTCATTAGTGGCAGATCCGGCTGACACCCTTTGGATTCAAACCTAGCACCTGCCACAGAGCCGGTCTGGATTGTTGGTCCTAGGCAATATCAGATTAGATGTGAATTTCTTCCTTCCTTTGCTCAGTGCAGTGGGTTCAAAGGATTTATTTGGCTTGAGAAAAAAATGTAATAATTTGGATTGGCTTGGAAAAAAAAAAAAAGTAATTTAGATCGGCAGAAACATTGCTTCTCAACAAGGAAAACCACTCTGGATTGATTCCTGAAATGAAACCTTATTCCAGTAAAACAAGACCCATGCTGTTGACTGAAATCACTCTGTAGTCGGTGAATTTTGGTTACTTGCAAACCTTGTTCTGGCAAGTTTACCTATTCCTCCCCAGCACCAGAGAATACAAAGCCCCTGCTTATCAACTGCTTTGCCTCCAGCATTTCAGATATTTTTCACTTGCTACATTTTCACTTGCTAACCAGGTTCTGAAGCTGCAGGGCTTGAGGGTAGAGTTTGGTGATCGGAGCATTTTTCTAGGCACAGCTTGCATTAATCATGGTTTTGTCAAAGAACCATATAATTCATGGTGTATGAACACAGTGGGCGTTCATACAAAGTTTTTATTATTCTCTATTGTCAAAGCTAGACCAAAATGCTCTCCAGAAAGAAAACCCCATAATTTGTAAACAGAGGACTTTACACTTCACCGAAGATCAAAGAGGAGACAATCAAGTAAAAAATAATCCTGTGAATTTGGATTTTGCTTTTCTCCCTAGCCAGCAGCATTTTGTCCTCTGTCTTTGAACAAGTGCCATTAAAAATTAAAGGAAAAACGCTTGCCTTTTCAGAAGTGCTTAAGCAGGAAATTCACCTTTGCATCATTTCCTGGCCATTACAGAATTGGTTTTAGCAGAGAAGAGAGAAGTGGAGTGGTGAAATGTAAAATCATTTTTCTTTTGCAAATCTTTTCTTTAGGACACTGACCCAAGAAGAGCAACTAGCTGCGACCTGAGGTCGGGAGGATGGCTGATTTATAACTCTGATACTAGCTACTAAAACTGAGAAAAAAAGGGGAATAAAAACAAAAGAGGTCACAGTTCTGTAACACTGACAGTAACACACAGGTGATGGGTGCTTTCAACATCATAAACTATGTACAAGACAAAGCATGACTCTTTGTTTTCCCAAAGAACTCAAGAACAACAACAAAAAAAGGGTGTATATAACACAGTTGGCACATTATCGCAGGGATGAAGAGGGGGGGCTTTTTCTGAACGTGACAGGCTTAACTCATGGCAGTCCAGAGGGACAGTTCATCTGCCTAAACACCTCCTCTCCCCCTTCCTCGTTAAATATTTAGCAAAGACCAGGCCGGTAGCAATGTCTGACGCAAGCACGGTGCTAGTAAGACGTTAGCAAATGCAAAGTTTTCCCTGAAAGGGAGCACCTTACTCCAGGAGGAGATGAGGGTGGGCAGGGGGTCAAGGAGTGACACTTTTAGTGCCAGCCTTTGGTGCGTCGTCTCGCGGGCGATGGTGGCTCAGTTGGGGAGGGTGTCAAGCCCAAGGGACGCCGCGTGCTGCTTTGCCCGGAGCCGTAGGTTCTCAATGCTCGTCGTTTTACTGTTTAGGCTTGGGAGTGAGCTGGAGGCCTGCAGGATGGGCGAGGACCAGACCTGCTGAGCGTGGGAGAGTGACTGGTAGTACGACTGACAGTGCAGGGAGCTCAGAGGAGCCATGTTGACGTTCATGCCCAAGTAGGGCATGGCGGACGGTGTCCCCATTTCGAAGGAGGAGTAATGGACCAAGTTGTTGGTGGCTGCCATGTGCTGGCGGAATTGCTCCTGCAGGCGGAAGAGGCTCAGGGGTGAGGAGGAGTAGGAGTGAGTCTGAGCCAGGCCACTGCTGGATGAAGGCGTCACAGTCGCGCTGATGGGAGACTCTGTAGCAGGAGGCAGAGGGGATGGGGGTTATTTCTACAGGCTGGGTGCAGGTGATGATCTGCACTGCAGCACAGTCTTCTCTCTTACACCAAGAGTGCAAAAGAGAAGGATTGTGTTAGCTCAGAAAAGCTAAGACGTGTCTGATCCACACCGGGCATCTTATTCCCTAGAAAATGTGGTTGACCTCTTTTCTGTGGCTTTGCCACTGCTAATGGGCACTGTTCTCCCAAGCTCTAATCTGAGCAGAAAGCTTTTGCCCTTTCTGCACTCCTGCTTCAATGGACATCATGCCCTCTATGGGCCCCAATTAGTGTCAGGGACAAAAATACAAATCTGAGCAACCTACCTGAAAGCATTCACACAATAGGGAATAAGGGGCTATACCCAACCACCTGCATCTCCCTTGGAAACATCAAGTCCAGACCCCAATCACCATCAAGATTCATCCCCTCACCTGCTTTCGGGCTCGCTCTCTTGCAGTTCAAAGCCTTGCCGTCCACACCAGGGCTCTTGTCCACTTTAGCCTCATCCAAAGTGCTCTTAAACTCCTCCTCTCTGTCGGTCTGGTCCTCGGGTGCTGACTCGCTGGCCGACTGCTCCGACAGGGTGAGGTTGAGGTCCGTGCTTACCTCGCTGGGGAGGCTCTGGGTCTTCTCAGTGTCTGGCGTTGTGGCCTGGGTCTCCAGCACGGGTGGCTCTGTCTTCCCCTCGTTGTGGCTCCCTTCACAGTCCTTCTGCTTCTGCAGCTGCTCCTTCTGCAGGCTACGCTGCTTCTTCCGGAATTTGGCCCTCCGGTTCTTGAACCAAACCTTCAATGCCACAAACAGCATGGGAGAAAAATGGTGAAAATCACACATAGTGCCAAAAGTAACATCATTCAGCTGGGGAGCTTCGGGGGACCCCAAAGCACTGAGGTACTGCATGCCCATTGTGCCCAAAGATCATTCCACTTCGCTGGATCTTAGAGCTCTACCTTCTATTAGTGCTTCTACAAATAGCACAATATATACACACATATATTAAATCAGTCTTTATATTTATTCTCTAAGCCACATCACTGTTTTGTTTTGTCTAAATTGTTCAGGTTGTTGTGTCCAAACAGAACGTCTTATAGTTGAGTATGACAATACTGCATTGGCTTACAGTACTGTGCTCTAAATGTTAATTTCTAAAATAAAAACAAAAATTCTAAAATAATTTTAACTGCACCAAAACTATGGAAGGAAAAGTCAAAGTAAGTCATTATAATTATAAGTCATGACAGGCATAGGCTGATATCTTGGAACCAAATCTAAGGAAGGGGAGGGAGAATCCATATTTTTTAACTAAAATCAGTAGACATGGAAAAAGCATATTTGCAAATATCCTTAGCGTTGTTTAGTTGGTTAAATGAAGGTCAAAATATATTGACATTTATATAAAATAATTGTTTGTTTGTTTGTTTTACACTACTTATCCATTTAACATTGAGAAGCTTGTTATTTAGTGTTTTAGAGCCCAACAATGCAAGAACCTCCCTACCAGCAGGTTGCATTAGTTGGAACTAAAAACAAATTAAAAAAAATCAGACCTTGGCCTGAGATGTTACAATTATTGACAGTGGTGGAAAAGAGCAGCTGGAATTACTTGGGTTTTTGCTCCTCTGAGAAAGCCAGAAAAGCCTTGCAAATAAATAAATAAGTAGACTTCTGTTGATGTTTCTAAAATTTCCCCCAAAGAAATGTGAAAGAACAAATGAAAACCAGTGTACACTTCAGACAATCCTAAATTTAAAAAATATGCTTGTGGATTCAGAATTTCTTTAGCATATGTGAGACTTCAGATGAATGGTTTAGGGGTTGGTTTTTCTTTTCTTTTCTTTCTCTCTCTCTCTTTTTTTTTCCCTTTCTCATTTATGGCTGTTGTTTTTCCTGTCCTCTTTGACAACCTCTTTGACAACTTTATCTCCCCTCAAATCCTTCATTACACTAGAAGAATCTTGAAAAATTGAGAGAGAAGGTCAACCCTCTGGGGGTTATTCATTAATTAATTAAATGAATTAGTCCCCACTCACAAACCCACAAAATAGCTGTACCTGGACTCTAGCTTCAGGTAGATTTGTGCACATAGCCAGCCGCTCTCTCATCACTACATCTGGATAGTGAGTCTTCTGGAAGGTCTTCTCCAGTGCCTCCAGTTGCTGCGCAGTGAAGGCTGTGCGACTTCGCCTTTGTTTGCGGTGCTGGGATCCATAACGTGCCTCCAAAATGATGTCTTGAAATGTACAGCCGTTGGAAGACAAGAAAAGTGGCCAATTTAATTATTGGAATTTGTATGCTAACAGTCGAATAAAGCACTTGCTAATACCAAATGAACCTGAACCTACAAAATAGTGTTCTCATGGGCTCTAGATTTAATAAAACACATGTATGCATTTTGCTGATTAGTTGAGATGTCTGAGGAGGTAAAATTTCTGGCTAGAAAGCTTATTCTGGAGTGAGAAACCCTAAGACAGATGTGGGAACTGTTGAAACTCCTATGCTAAATTTGGTTGAAGTGAGCCAACCTGCTCCAGTGTCAGTGGGGCAGGACACGCATACGTGCAGACCTCACTGTGTCATAAACTGCACAAGGCTCTTTCATTAATAAACATAATTAAGAACAAGGAGAGAAGATTCACTGTTGTAATGAGAAGAGCCCAACACTGTGTGTGATATTCTCCTTGAAGCCATGGGCAGAGCTCTGGTAGGCTTCAATGCTGCCATGATGTGGTGTGCTCATCAGTGGGAAGAAGCCATGCAGTTCAAATAGAGATGCCCTGAGCCTATTTTGTTGGCTGCAGCTGCATTAGGAGGCATGCATCTTCCCAGAAACCAGGCTGAGCTGGCCCTTCTTTAGTGTCTTGTATGTAGCTTGCCGTAGTCTTCAAGCCATGATATTGGAGAGCAGTTCTGGGCTCCAGTTCAGGAAAGCACTTAAGCTCATGAGCTTATGTGTTTAGCCTGAAAGCATGTGCTTTACTGAGCACAGACACTCTCCAGCATCTGGGGTGGAAAAAGCAGCCAGGAACCAAACCCAGCTCCACTGATTGCAAGCCCAGAGCTCATGCGCTGAGCCCTTCTCAATAGAGATGCTGCTCAGAGGGTCTGACTTTGCAAACCCCGCTTGCAAAATTGAGGGCAGAGAAGAAATTCAGACTGGGGAAAATCTGAGGCCCACATTTAAGGGCTTATTATTTTACCGCAGGCGTTATTATTGCACAACAGTTAGTGGGAGTAGAAAGATCTTAAATCAATGAAAATAAGCTATTTTAAAATGAAAAAAAAAATCCCTTTATTATGCAAGCTGGGACATGTTGTACTACAGTGTTGGAATGAAATACTCAGTCTGGCGAGATGTTTGCTCTCAAAGAGGAAAACGCAGAAAGAGCTTTAGCAGTGTCTGGTATCATTTTTAATTTGGTTAAGAATGTGACTTCCAGTAGAAGGGAGGGATAAACACACTAGAAAACAACCTAACAGGAAGAAAAATCAGCATTATCAATGTGTGGAGCCAGATGAAGGCTCTTGCTGCTGTTTCTTTGCGCTTTTGTCACGAGCATCGTGGCATGAATGTAAACAATAAAACAAAACCTGCTGCCAGGCCGCCAGTCCCAGAACCACAGAGCTGGGTTCCAAATATGTCAGCTAACGAGCATAGCAAATCAGCTCTGCACCGCTCGAGCATTCCTCTTCCAAACTTCCAGCTGTTCCATTCTAGGTCAGCAGTTGTAGCGCCCTTCTGGGCTACGGCCAAAGCAGTGTGGTTTTGGCAACCTGGAAAAGACGTGATCGGGCTAAAGGTCTTCGGCCAAATACAATACAGCCTTGGTTGCATACAAGAGACCTTTGTGTTCAAGGTATCGGGGCTCTTGGGGGAGTTAAACCCCTGGTAATAGCTGCTGCTTTGGAGGCAGCAGCGGAGTCCTTCACACGCTGAGACACAGCGCACCGTGCAGCCAGGCTGGGAGCAGGAACCTTCCAGGAGCAGAAACCAAAGCTACCCTGAAATGCTTTTCAAAGCTAACATTTTGTTTCAAGTACAAGAAATAAGGAGAAAGGACGTTGGTTTAACACCCTACCTGGAGGCTGCAATATTCCTGAATTTTGAGAGTAGAGGTTAGACCTACCAGTTCCCCAGAGGCGGCAGCTCATGCATTAAGTTTGGCCACTCCAACGAGAGCTAACCAGCAATTATTTTAATGTTTTAACTATGTTTTCAGGCTTTGTGCAAGAAGGAGAATATAAATTGCAGGTGAGGCCTTGCAGTTACAATCAGAAACCTCTGTTTTCTGACTTAAGGTCGTTCGCTTTTGCGCTGCTTTATTCTGACTGTCCCTGGAAGGCAAATGAGATCTATAACCCTGCACTGAAAGATATTCAGAAGTAACAGAATGTGAAGCAGCTGCAAAGGAACCAGCTTGTAGGTATGTAATGCCTTTCCCACCAAAAAGAAGCAGAAAAGGGGACTATGGGATTTAATTCAGAAAGGCTTCCAGGTGGGGTATTAATTTTAAAGATAAGAGGTCAGAAAACTGATTGAATCTCCCAGTCAACAATACGAGAAGAGTTTTTAATCTTTTTATTGTATTTTTTTTAAAGAAAATCTCCCTCTTCTTTTACCCTAGTTAGGGTCAAAAAACATTAAGACCTCCATGCTCTAGTGTAACAGATACAAGTGATTACAAAAATTTTGTGTCTAGGAAAGGGGCACCTTGAGACGCAAGGTCTGCAAGGCACATAGTAGAGTTTGGGATCATCATCTCCCCTCTGACAGCCTATGTGCTGAAAGGGTGAGGGCAGGGGGAGGTGGATTATCAGGACAAGCAAAGTGTCCACCTGTCATCAGTCTGCACCCCAGTGGCAGAGCCAGGATTAGAGTCTAGGTCTCCTTGATCCCACTTGGGATCCCTTTTGATGAGGACAGCGACTCCCAGCCCTGCCCTACAGCCCCCCAGAGCTCCCACAAGCCACAGTAAATGGTTTGAGGAACCTTGTAAGGTGTTCACTCCTTCTTCAACAGATGGATAAAGAAACACTAATGGCATGAAGATTTGGGAGTCAGCAGTCGTTCAGTGATCCAAACAGACACCTTGCCTTTGTATACTGCTCACTTCAGAGGACTGTCCTGGAACTTCTACTTCCTCACCTTACCTTAAACCTATGTCTCTTAAATTTAGCCTGCTAAATTTGTCTGGATAGATTAATTCTTTCACCTATTCTAGGCTGAAAGGAGTCACTCCACCTATTTTTTTTTTTTTTTCCTTAAATATCAGACAGCTAGAAAGCTTGCTTAGAGCAGGCGAGAAATTATTAGACAGTCAGGGAAAATGTGTCCACTCTGGGAAGGTTTCACAAATCGCATCCATTGCACCTTTTTTACTTTAGCTTCAGGGTACTAATGCACTGTTTCTGCATCTCTCCTGTTGTCAGGTCTGGTCTACTACACCGCATCCTAGCCCTGACCTGGGTGATGTGACAGCTGCTGACCATTTGCACTGCAGAAGACTTTGATGATCTCAGCCAGATCTGGTGATTCTGTGGTACGAAGAAATGTAGATATATTTGCCCTACCATACCAAATATTTTCAGCTCTCCATTTAAACAAATCCCTCTACCAAATCATAAAAAACTACATGGACTTTGCACTTCCTTTTAATGACGGTAGGGAACGCAGTGCTGTTACACCCATGGTCAAACACAGCCAAACAGATCAGATGCTGTGGAGCAGCAGCTTCTGCCCTGACATTGCACTGGCAACAATACTGTGTGAATAACAGCCTCCGGGTAAAGCCACATGTGACTTTCTTTGAGACTAAAAAATCTCTTTTATGGAAGGTAAAACACAAGAACAGCTGACAGGGAGCCAGCAGGACCTTCGAGCATCACCCAAGCTGAGTGGGATCCCCTGGAAGAAGTAGGTCAAGGTGAGACCCAGAGGAGATGCAAATGAAGGTTATCTTCCAGAGAGAAAGAAGGTTTAGTAAGATGACAAATGAAAAGTAGCTGCAAGAAGGACCAACGTGGAAGAGCAAACAATTCTGGGATGGCATAAGATGGCTGTTAGGGGATGGCCTGAGCCCCTCAGTGGAGAAATCTGCTTCACAGCGTGCTCATATCCATTATGCTGTTATTTCCTAAGAGCAAAGTCAATCTTTCTGGTATTTGTTGTTCCCCTGATAAAACAGTTATCAATGTCATTTTATTCTCTCTTTTTGACCCCACATAGTGAGGCTGAATTCCTTCTCACTCCCTTCTCATTTTTTTTTTCCCCAAAAGCCATGAGTTGTTCTTACCAGCCAGCCTCTCTGCCAAGGTGAGGGCGTGCACGGAGGGCCGGTAGTCGGGGGCGTGCTGGGCTTGCTGGGCTGCCTGCTGGTGGAGGTTGTACATGGCGCTCAGCGAGTTCATGGCGTGCAGGGAGTAACCATTCACTCCATAGTGCTGCATGGCGACATCAACCTGGAAAACAGTGGACAGAGGAGAGAGGTGCTGAGGGACACGCTACTCCAGTGCCCCGGTGTCTCAGCAGAGCCTTGGAGATGCAGAGATGAAACTTCAGCTGCTGTGTGCAAGGCTCGTTTCCAGCCTCGCAGCTCCAGCAGGTTCTGGGGCAGGAATCAAAAAAGCTCCTGTAGACCTAACGCGTTAAAGACAGCAGTCTGGCTTCCAAGCTTAGAGGCTGGCATCTGACTGTATGGATACACGACATGCTGAACAAAAAATGGGAAGGGATTTTTCAGGGTTGTTACATGCATATCATAATAAAAGACATAATATTGTCATTCCTTTTAATGTACTGACTTACCTTCATCCCAGAACTAGCTAGGGTTTTGTTCCTATCATTGCATACAGTGAGCTGTTCAATATTGCCATTGCTCTGATGTCAAACTCTTTTCTTTTTTTATCTGAACCCACTCATGCCATTTATTTACATCCATGCTTCTTAAGGGTCTTCATAACAAAGCCCAAATGATAGGGGAAAACTCATAACGTAAAGTAAAACAAATCTGTAGCTTAATAGGGACAAAGGCGTTATTGCTAAAGAGGGAATTAAGGTTTGCAATAAATACTGAAGTCTCATAGCTCAATAGCAAAGAAATTATTTGGAAAACAAACAAACAAAACAACTAATTTTTTTTTGTTTGTTTCTACAGTGGGCTCTGCATGAAACTTCAAGCTGTTTTTCCTTACAGACCGTCTGTAAAACTGAGCTAATATTGATCCCAAAAGCTGAGTGATGCTTCATTCACCCGTGTTATAAATGACCGAGGGCCTCCAGGATGCCATTTCTGTGGTTCATAAGACATTAGAAAGGATGTTGTGAAACATTTGCCACAAAAGAAAATTCCAAAAACTCCACTTAAACCAGTAAGTCATCATCTGGAAAGTCAGTGCAAAGAATGGCCATTCAGAGAAACAGGTCCAGCTGCACTAGTTTTAGGAAAGCAGACAGAATATCTAGGTGACCTCGTAGGAAACAGTTTTGGTCATTGATCATTTGATCATTGGAGGAAGGCGGCTTGACTCCCATGATTTTTAGAGGAACCCGATGCATTAAACAGCAAAATTTTGTATCTAGCTGTTATATGTTGTATTTTTTTTTTTCAGTAGTGGGGACTCTTTAATCTCATACTCATGCCTAGAGGCCTTCATTTTGCATGTAGAGGATTTTTACCATGAAGGATTGACCCTCAGTGAAGGAGGAGGAATGGACACAAATGATAGTGAGCCTCTGGGACTGCACAATCACTGGTCCCACTATCTCCATTGCTCCAATTTCCCATAATCTCCCCCAAAACCTTGATGTAGGACATATGGACACAGAGTAAACTTGTTTAACATCCAGAGACCAAGCTGTAGCTCCTGGGAAAAGAACTGAAGTCTGTGCTGTATGTTCTAGCAATGACCTCAGGCATCTTCTGCCTTCACCCTTTCAAGTACCTCAAAGTTGTGGTGCCCAGAAGCAGAGGTGGGAAGCCATAGGGAGGGGTCTTGTTCCAATGCCCTGACAGCTCTGGGGTGGCTCTTGTTCCTCTAGGATGTTTCCTTTTAACTGGGGGATGATGTAACCCAAGCTTTTGGTATTGTCTTCTCCAAGAAGCTGCAGTAATTAAAAGCTGGTAATTTGGTAATCTACCATCCAGCCTCACTGTGGCTATCCAGCACCTACCTCCTACTTCACTCTGCGTGATGCCAGGCACATCCCTGTGCCCCAAGGAGAATCTTACCAGTTCCAGCCTTTCCTATGATATCCAGTATAAGGGTATAAGCAAAAAGCTACCTCCTACTTAAAAATGCGTACAGATAGTTTTAATATCAATAGCTGATTTATTGAAAAATGTATTTAAAGGGGTCTGACATGTATTTTCTAGCTAGTTGTAAAAATTGGGAGAAAAAAATCTCATCTTCTTTATCATATCCCAGCAATTAATTTTTAATTGATTTTCAAGATATTTTATTACAAAATTTTACCCAAGATTATTTTTAGGAAAAGCAAAAACATCCCCAAATAAAATAATTTGTTCAACCTTCATCTACACTTACTGAAGCTTTATTCATTCCAGTGGAAGAGAAAGCCAAAGCTGTTCTGAGCTGAGTCAGAGTGACAATGGGTGCTTTTGGTTTGGATGCTGACCATGCATGAGGATGCCATTGCTCTGCTCTAGCCGAGCTAAAGGAAGATGTAAGCAATGCCAGAATTGTGGCATGTACTAAGGAACAAAAACGTGTCCTAGTGACACGTGCTGTCAGTGTGGCCACCAGAAGACATGTCCCATCACCTGGAGGAGGGAGGCCAGGCTGAAGCTCACTGCAGGTCCCACCACGGATACTGCTAGAGGTGTCTGATGCAGTTTTGCCAGGTTTGGCCCTCAGGGTGGAGGAGCTCCCTCATTTTTTGTGCAGCCATGTGAGGACACACAGCCTGTTAAGTGCCCTGGGCTGCTGCCAGAGCTCAGTCCCTAGCAGACACCAAAGAATCCACACCAGGGCTCAGCCTGGCTAAGAGAGACATGGGAGGCCAAGTGTCTTTGGCTCCCCATCTCACAGAAATGCCTGTTTATTTCCTAATCCCCTTGCATGCTCTTATTTTTCACCAACCTGGCACATTCAGGGAAGAACAAACAGGGAGAGGAGGCGAATATCCCTATAACACCCAGTCCAGTGATGTGCCTGGAGCCCAGGCTTCCACTGAAACACTCGTTCCAGGGAGATTTCAGGTTATTTGACCATTAAAAACACTCGTGTGTGTACACATGTGCTTGAACAAACTCTTCTGAGTGGCCTAGGAGAAAGCGCATGAATTAAAAAAAAAGTTAAAATAAATAAAATGATAACAATGGGCTCATGAGCAATCCATATGCATCACAGCCTTCATGATAACAGTCTGGCATGCTGTGGTGCAGAGCTTCCCAGCCACTTGTGCAGCACAAAAATCACCACAGGTTTTGTATAAAAACGGGGGAAAAGAAGATATCTTGCATTTACTGAGCGAGACCATTCAACCTAATAGGCAAAGTTAACTGAGACAGCAAACAGCTCCTGCTTAACTGTCAGCTCCAAGCACACTCCAACCCCAATAAATTAAATATTTAAAAGACATCATGCAGCAATTTTTTTTAATGGAGAAAGCCATTCATCAAGCCACCGCTGTGTTTCACAAGCTGTCGAATAGTGCTTACACTGGTTAAAATAATCTTTATATTTCATTAAGCAACCAAATAAGCTGATCCCTCCCCACTGGCTGTATAGATGGTTTTAATTTTCGAAATCTGCAAATGCATCTTTTATGTCTCTGGGTGGCTGGAGGGCCTCAGAGCAGCCGCGGCCAGGAGCAGGATGAGCGCAGCCACCTGCGTGCAGCAGCACCAGGCTGCGAGATCCCTGCTCCTCGCCTTCTCGAGCCCAGTATCACCACCCCAGTCCCAAATTTCACCTATAGCTCCTACCTCCCCACAGACCCCTCTTTATTCATTTATAATGCTTAATTTGATGCAAAACGATGTGCACATATAGCAGCCGGGGATGGAAACCCTGTTATCCCGGAGCAGAGCTGCGTTTCTCCAGCTGCAGCACTGCTCCCACCCATCTCTCCCCAAAAGCAACCCCCAAAACCTCACGTTCCTGTAGAGAAATGAGGGGAATGCCACATGTTTCCTTGCCAGATGAAAACTCCTATTCCTGGTGGCTTGTGTTTCTGTATGCATGTAATTCAAACAGGTCTGAGTACAATAAAACATTTTTTAAAAATATAATATTGAACTTTTCTGCAAAGTACCTTGCATTTTACACTCTACAGGGAAAAAAAATAAAAGAAAGAAAATAAAAAGACCTAGAGCTGTATTAACTGCACCCAAAAATCTGAGATGGGTGATGTTTTCTGCTCACTGCTCTCTGCATTTCACCCTTTAACCCCCCTCCCAACAAAATGCCGTCAGTCAGCATCAGGCTTCACACGCCAGCCGGCACAAGGCATTTAACAAAAATACAGAACTGACAAAACTCATTAGGGGAGAAATGTATTGATCCCTGCAGCCTGTAAACCAAGGTGTCACTGTGCTGGCCACAGAGTTCATCCCCACGGTGAGCCGTCCTGGGCGAGGACATCCACAGCAGCGCTGCTCTGGAGGGAAACAATTTTAAACCAAGACAGTGGTTTTGTTCCGCGTGTTATCCTGGAATAAATGCACGTGCCCCCCTTTTTCCCCTCCCTGGTTGAAACTGAGGAATTTTCTTCAAGTGTTTATTCTGGCCATTTTTCCCAGGTAAGAGTAGAAAATGCCAAGGACAAGACACTTGCCATACTTTCCATACACAAGCATATGCCATGGAGTGAAATGAATTTGAGGCTGGGTGTATGATCTGATGCTTTGCAGGGGCTTTGGACCATTTTCTCTTTTCCCTGCAACTGGCTCCTCCCAATACCAAATCATCCCAAACTCAAAATAGTACTGAGTCTAAAGTCACTGACCTATATGGGATGCTCAGATGCCACCATTAAAAATGGGGCAATAATACCTATGAAGTTAAAAGGAAAACTATTCTTTTTCTTGGAGGAGTCAGGGATAGCTTGTCAGAGCCTGCTTTTGTTACTTTGTTGTTTCATTACATGTTTCTGAAAACTGGGGAGGGTTGGAAGGGGAGGGTGTTTGGGGTAGAAAATAAGCTGTACTAAACAAGTAACATCCAGATTTTGACAGCTCATTGGTAGAAGTGAATTTCAATGCCATAGTTCATTTCTGATGAAAAGAGACGAGCCAGAGATGCACGCAGGTTTTGGAAGAGCTCTGCACCATGTCAGGTCTGCACCTGGAAGCAAGACACAGCTTGGCAACGGGAAAAGCATCAGGGGAAATAAAAAGTGGAAGAAAACCCAGCACTCACGCGTGAACTGTGCCTTGGCATTTGGAGTCCTGCAGGTGACAGAAAAATTGGAGAAGCCCCGGCACATTAAAAGCAAAGTTGCAGTCCTCCAGCCCGGCACAGTGCAGGCAGTGCCTGCTCGGTCGGTGCAAATCATTGCTTGCGTTTCTCTGTGCCGAGTGTAGGAATCTGGTCACTATTAGCAGGGAGGGACAGAAAACTGTTTGTGCTGACACTGTCCCCGTTACCACTGCTGGCAATAAGCCTCGTCAAAAATAAAATCACAACAAAACATTCCCCTGCTCCTAGGGCTGTTCTGTGGTGTGATTTCATGCTCTGAGTCCTGGTTCAGAAAAGCTTCAGATCAGCAAGATGGATAACGAATCCATCCCTGCTTATCTGACAGCCAAGTAAAGAGGCTCCATCTATGCACAGACAGAGGGTTTATATGTATTTGGTACTAAATGAATTACATACCTAGGGGGTGCTGAATAAATGATCCTTGCAAGAGGTTTTCTTCAATCTTATTTTTCTTATGTCCCTAAATCTTTAAGGTATATAAAAGTCCAAAGTCGTGTAAGATAATAACCAGCATGCTATAAATCTCTTTTGTTCCTCACGTGAGATTGTTTCCTTAGACTTTCGGCAATCTCACCTTTGTAGTGGGTGAAATATAAATAACTTCAAGTACTGCAACACATCATATTTTCTCATTCAGACATCAAAGTCTGGGAGCAACACGCACCAGAAAAACAGCCTTCTGGAGGGCTCTTCTCGTGGCCGGAATAAAGGAATTGAGAACAGTTCCTAAAAATCGATTCCCCGTTTCTAATCTACCTGCAGTATTTTTACACCTGTGCACATTCCTGGACCTAAAGGCAGTTAATTTCTTAGGGCAGAGTGAGATCTTAATTATGCCTGGTCTATTTGAACAAGTTGCAACCCACCAAAAGCAAAACCTGAGTTATTACACAAATCCTCAGAGCTCACATTTGGCTACGATGACCGACCTTGTTATCACTGTTCCACCCCACTTCAGCAACAAGCCAGCTGGACCTTCCTCTGGCCTTTAAAATGAAAAATATCTTTTTTTCTGCTGAAAACCAAGAAGATTGCTAGCAGTCGAAACTGGAAATAGTGCAGTTTAAGAGCAGTTCTTGTCAAATAATTCTCTTTTTTTTAGAGCTCTGATGCTGAAGAGTACAGCAACTGCATTTGCAGCGCTTGTTTGTTTGCAGCAGAAGTACAAGGGGATCTGAGGGGGGTGTAAGTTTTAAGAAAAAAACCTTGGAGTACCCTTTTGGGGTGGGGGAAGCTTCATTGCCTGTCTCTACCAGCTTGGGCACCAGGATGCCAGCGGCTGGGGTAGCAGGGTCTGGCTGGCAGTCGCTGTGATTTTTATTTAAGGCTTTTGTGAAACTGCCTTTCCCCACTCCCCAGAGCCCCAGATAACAGCACCAAGTGATTGATTCGACAGTTCCTGGCAAAAGAGTTTCCAGCGTCTGTGTCAGCGGAGGTGCACTTTGAAGGACAGCCCAAAATAAAATAAAATAAAATAAAATAAAATAAATAGAATTAAGACACCCTCACTGACATTGCTTTTGGCAGGCACAATTTTTAAGACCTGGAGCCCGGTGATTTGCAGCATAGGGCCAGGACTGGCATCACCAAGCATCACTGTGGTGCTGGATCTCTCACTTGCTGTAATTTACAGGTGACGATCAGTACGTGCAGATCGACTCAGGAGAAAACTCCCTCAGAGCAGCATTCAACCCTCAATAAGCGATTTTATAATTTGTGTTGAAGCAGAAACATTTTCCTGGGTAAATAAGAAAAGCTCTTAATCTGAACATCACTTCAGGTCTAGTTTCAGGATCTTGGTCTGCTTCCAGCTCAGTCAACAGAAGAGAAAAAAAAAAAAAAAAAGAATAAAGCACACATTTTTAGGCAGATTTCTTACAACTAACATCACAGTGGAAAGCTGAGCCCGCAGCCCAGCCCAGCCCCGAGGAGCAGGAGCACTCAGAGCCCAGCTCTGCCTGTGTTGTGTCCGTGGCTGTGGAAGGCAGCATTGTGCCGCAGCCAGGCTCCGACAGCCCTGCCCCGGCTGCATCTCCCCAAATCCCACACGTGGAGTAGCCTTGAAGTGCTTGAAAGCGATCAAACTACTGACTTCACAAACGGCTTAAAGTGTTTAACTTGGCTGCTTATATGAAGGGGAAAAAAAAGTACTTTTCCCCTCACCCTTTCCAAAACAAGCATGTTTCTGGCTTAGTTGTATTTGTATGTGGTTTTTCTGGCTCAGCCCTTCCTTTTGCTGTAGTGAAAATGGCTTTGCTTGAGAAACATCAGCTCATTCGCCTTAGTGCTGGCAAAGAGAATTTTCCAAAGTGGACAACAGGAGAGGTCCCAGAAATCCCAAGCCCTGCCCTTCAGGGCAGCACAAGAGGCGGCTCTTGCCTTGCTCTCTGCCCCCCAGACAGTTTTCTGCAGCGTATTTGGCTGCAGATCACTTGCAAGGTCAAATTGAGTGGCCTGAAGGAACACCTTTGGGTCAGTGGCAGGGTTTGGGGGAATCTCTGATGCCCCTGGAAGATGCAGCAATGTCCTGGAGGTTTCTACCCGTGATGTGACCAATACGGGGATGTTGGGCTGAGGTGGGGACACACGTTGGTTCCCTTCCACTCTTCCTCTGGGCAGCAGCTTCTGGCACAAGGAAGGGGCAGGCAGGGCAGGAGGGCAATTTCTCCACCCCTCCCAATTCGTCAAGTGAGCCATGAGCTCTGGGTGCTAACCTGAGAGCAGTCAGGGATGGGAGAAGAGAGGAACACACCTCTGTGACACGCAGCAGTTTGTGCCACAGCATTGGAGCTTGCCTCCCTTGGCACAAAAATGACACTTCTGGGTGCTTTTTCAGCTGCTTAGCTGAAAAGCTGTAAGGCTATGACACCAAGCACAATTTGGCTTGAAGCTGATTTTGAAGAGATCGAAAGAAGGAGCTAATTCTGTAGGGAACAGGAGCTGAAAGCCTGAACCTTGGCCGCTTCTGCAGGTACGGTGGGCTCTGCCCCTGCGGGTGGCGTTTGCAGGGCTCTGAAAACTACACTCACAAAATACATGGTGGCAGTTCCTTCTGCTCAGACTCAGATCAGCGATAAGGCAAAATGACAGGCAAGTGAAAAAGAAAAGGAATAAATCCTAAAAGGCAGCTCCAGCAAATCATAAAACTGTGGAGAACTTTTAATACCTTAAAAGAATAAGACCAAAGATTTGACTTTTCCTTTGTTACAAGGGATAACACTAATTTCCCTCCTACCACTTTAAAAAACAAACAAACAAACAAAAAAACAACTATTTGTGCTCTGTGACTTTTACAAGGGGCTGGAAGAAGACTTTTGTCCCCCTAAAAGTGGGCCAGGAATTGGAGCCAGCAGCTGGGCAGGACCATGGGTGCATGCGATGCTGCCTTTCCTGTAAGCATTTGGATAGATATACAGAATTAAACACCCTTGCCAAGATAAGCAAGATGTTTTGGCCACCAGCAGGTGATCTGAGCCTTAAGGAGCTGTAAGACGGGCAGAGCAGCTCAGTGCTTGGTTTTGCAGGGAGATGCACAGCCCTGCAGCACACTCACGCAGCTGGTTGGCATCAAGGAGCTGCACACATCTGATTTCTGAAGCTCCCTTTGCAGGAGCATTTTTTCCCCTCCAAACCCCATCAGCTCACCTGGCTTCCCCTTCCCAGAGGACCCTAGTGGAGTTCCCAAGCACTCTTTTCTCCCTAAAAATACTTTATGTTTTGTCATCTGGATGGTTTGAAGCAGCGTTTCCCAAGTCAGCACTCGCTCTATGCAACCTCTCCCAGGAGAGCTGTGCCAGCAGCTACCAGGAATGAGCCACGCTCGTGCTGTGGCCCACCCACAGCTCCTGGCTGCAAACACCCGCTCACCACCGCTGGCAGAACCGCGGGTCCCTGCCAGCCCCGCTCCAGCTCCCATCCCTCCCTCGGTGACCTTCTCCTTTCCAGGAGCCTCGGCTGTGCCAGGCATGCTTTAGAAATCGTAAATCACGGGCCTGATCCCAAACCCAATGGAGTCAATGTTAAAAAAAAAATAAAAATAAATAATAATAAAAAAAAATCAATTCCAGCAGTTTTTGGACTGGAGGAACAAGACCTGAGGATCTTGCCTAACCCTGGTGCCCCATGAATTAATTTCTGGGCATTTAGCTGTGTTTCACAGTTCTCCATGCTGTGCAACAAGCATGTGGCAGTGGATGTTTCCCAGAAGCAGGTTAGTTTATCAGTAGCTGAGTCAGATTGGTGAAGTGGGGTTTTATTGTATCCTTGCTCTTCAGCATTTCTCCTGCTTAATGATTTTTGGCAAAAGAGGTGAGATAACTGTAAATGTTTCCATTCTGACATGGGCACTGGACATCAGTGCCGAACCTTTTGAAAAGGCTCAAACCCAGGTGACATCTGTCACTACCTCGCCAGAAGCATTTCCAATCTGAGCTGAATTTTGGGACGCCTCTGAGAAACCTCAGACCGAATAATTTAAGTGCTGTCTTAGAAAACACGGGCTACTTCTTTCTGAAGGGCTTACCTATTGCTGCAGCAGCAAAACCAGCAGGTAGCCGCATCGGAAGAGCCTGGTCCCGGACCTCTCCTGCAGCACCTTTGTCTTGTAGGGCCGGTCGTGGGGAGGACAGAGGGGAGAGGAGCTGCTTTCTCTGGCCTCCTTTCATTAGCATCCCCTCTTTCCCAGCGAAGCTTTCTTTTAAAGGAGAAAGGCATGACACGAGGAACAAAACCCGCTGCCTTCGCTCCCCCTGCGCCTACATTGTGCCAAACTTGCCCGGCCCTTCTCCCCGAGCAGCGGGAAGCCTCTGCAGCCCTGCAGGTAGCTGGGGAGAAGCAGCATCTGCACAGCTGGGTGAACCAGCTGGGTTTCCCGAGCCGGGGAGATCTCTGCAGGAGCCCCCTGAGCTGCACGAGTAGGAGAACATCCCATTTGGGCATCGGGATCTCGTGAAATTAGCAGGGAAAGCTGGAAAGCCACACCGACTGGCTCGGCTCGACAGCCCAATTTCAGACATTTTTGCCTTGAGTGCGTTGGTGTAATTCAATCCAAGCTCTCATCAGTCACGGGGGAGCTCGGAGCTGAAGTCGCTTTTACCCTTTCACGAATTTTCGGCCCTAAAAGCTCTTGGTTGCTCGGGAGCGAGGGAGGCACACGGAGAGGGGAGAAGCCGCAGATCCCCTCTGTGACCCTCCCCGGTCCCGGGCAGCCCTTTGGGGTGACCCCCTCCTGCCCTTTATGGGGGGGGGGGCCCTCACCTGTAGGGGGACACCCCTGGGGCTCCCCCAGCCTGCGGGGTGAGGAGGCGCAGCCCCCCAAGGAGCACGGCTCCGAAAAGGGGAAAGGCGGTGAAAAACGCTTGGGGGGGGGGCTCGGAAAGTTGGGTCAGGGGGTGTTGGGGTTCCCCCACTCAACCCCATGCAGATTTCCCCCCTCGTGTGTTTGTGCTCCCGGCAGAGGTGAGAGCAGAGGAGGGAGGGAGAGGGGGGAAAAAGCCCTCCGGCCCTGCCTTCGGGGAAGCGGGAGGCTACTTCAGACAAAACAGTTATCCATTAACATCCAATTATCACTTGGTCCAAGCCATTAATTATAAATCAGCCTCCTAATTGGGATAATTAGCTCTCTGCTACTTAATGTAGTATGACTGATGCGTTTGGAAAGAAGGTAATCACTCCATTTGTTTAGCGTTAGGGGAACAAATCCAGCTCGCAGGGGTTCATTTCAGCCTTAGCCCCGACCCCCCCAAACAGGAGAACCTCTTCGCGGCCCCAGCAGTTTTTTGGGAACAGGGACAGGGACGGGCACACGCAACCCCCCGGGGCTGGGGCCGGGCACCCCCCTCACACGCCCCCCGCTTGGCTGGGGGCCGGGTTAATTGGAGGGGGTTAATTGGAGGGGAGGGGGCCGAGCCTCGGTGTGACCCCTCCGGAGGAACCGGGGAGCCCCTTCCCCGTGTCCCCCCGCCCGGCTCCGCATTTAACAACCGTTCAGGGAGAGCGGAAAAAACTTTCTTTCTTGGCAATTCTGATTTTTTTTTTCTTTTCCCCCCCTTCCCCTGGATGTCTCATTAATGCCGGCTGCTCGGCGAGCCGCCGATAGCTGCGGGACATGATTAGATATTTATTACTGTCATTTACATGGAAAACTTGAGCTAACCAAGTGGAACTGGAGGGGGCCGCCGGAGGGGACGGGATGGGGCGGTGGGGGGAAGATTTTAATTTTTTTTTCCCCTGGCTCTGGAAGACGAACCCGAGAGCAGGACCCAGCCGGAGCCCGGCCGGCTGGAGAGGCGTGTTGGGGGCCGAATCCCGCCGAGCCCCCCCTCTATGGGACAGGGATTTGGGGGCCGAGCCCTCCCCGGCTCCCAGGCTCCGCGTTTCGTTTGGAGAGGGAGCGGGGTGCGCGCATTCCCCTGGAAAACGAGGGATTTTCCCCCTTTCTGCTGTCGGACTCGCGGCGACCGAAGAGATCCTTAGGGACAGAGGGAATTTGACCTGGGATGCGCTGACCCCAGCTCCCTCCCCATACCGGCGGGTGTCCCCCCCGAACCGCGAATCCGCCTGGAAATCAACGGAAAAAGCAGCTGGGGAAAGCCGGGGGGCTGGAGGGATTGGGGGCACCCCAAGACTCCGGTGGAGGGTGCTCCCAGCCCCTTCTCCAAAAAAAAAAAAGAAATAAAAATAAATAAATAAAAGCAGAAAGTCACGGCGGGTCTGGGCTTAAACCGCATCTCCCACGGCGGAGAAACTTCCCGGAGCGCTTCGCATTGCCTAAAGGAGCCCGTGCCCCCCCCATCCCCAGGCGGGACCCCCCTCCCGGGAGGTCACCCTCGCCCCCCGGCGGGTTTGCGGTGCCCCAGCAGCCGGCACCCACCGGGACGCGGAGTTTTTTTTCCCGACCAAGTGCTGGCTGCGCCCCCCCGCCCCTTCCCGAGCTGTTATCCCATGGCCCGAGGGGCGACTCTGGCGGAGATGTATGAGATCTCTTGCGGTAAAAATATGCATGCTGATCCCCATTTGGTTAGCCCTATAATGGAGGTGTAAATAGGTTTCGACTGCGAAGCCCTTAATTTATCACCCGAGCCTGACAGCGCAGGTCCGGGATTTATATACCTCTTAAAGTCAGAGCGGGGAGGGGGTCGGGCCCCTAGCTCTTTGCAGGCGGGTCCCCGTCGCTTTTTTTTTTTTTTTTTTTTTTTTTCCATCTAACCTTGCAAAAGGGTGGTGCAGGGGGATGATTTTCCGTAGAAACATCCCTTAGCGCTGCCGGAATCGTGCCCTGCCACGCGGTCCCTTCCTCACTCAACTTCAGCGGCACCGGAAAAAAAAAAAAAAAAAAAGCAAACCACAGCCACCCGGCCCCACTCGGGGCAGTTTCTGCCGCCGGCGGGCTCTCACCTTATTAAAACATCATTATGTAAATTGGGGGGAAAAGTTGCACTCCCCCCTCAGAGCCCGGCAAAGGAAAGGATGCGCGGCCCCTGCGCTTTCCCCACCCGCACCGGAGCGGGCTTCGTGTGGGCTGATAGTCGGGGTTTCGTCTTAAAAAATGAAAATGAGGAAGCACGATATACTCCAAATAAAGCAAAAAAAATTTTAAAATTAAGAAGGGACAGCAAGAGGACACGACTCGCGCTATAGCCCTGGCTGCGCCTCTCCGCGGTGCGCGCATCCCTGCGAGCTTCTCCGCGGAATCCCCCCCCCGGGAAAGCTCCCCACTCGCGAGCAGACCCCCCGACCGTGCCCTATTCCCCCCCCCCCCCCAAAGACATCCGGAGCCTGGGGGTGGGGGTCTTACCTGGGGCGGCGGCGGCGCAGCCTGTCCGCCCGCGTGGGAGCGCCGCCACGCGTGGGAGCGCGGCGCGCCCTACCCCGGCCGCCCGCGGTGCCTGCGCGCTGCCTCCGCGCCCGGCGGAGCTGCCATCTACCGGGAGGCTGCATTGAAGAAGGATTTTTAAAAGGAGCTTCAGAGCGACCCGGGAGCTACCCAGCAGGATTTTCAATGGTTCTCCATCCTGTCAATCAAAACGGGGCTGCTGATACATCCCCCCCCCCCCCCCCTACTCTCCATCCTCCCCCCTAACTCTTCTTACCAGTCATTTACTCCAAGCCGAGGTGTAAACGCCTAATTAAATCCCCGGGAGCGGATGGGATGCCGCTGGAGGGAGGAGGGCTAGAGCCGGGGCCGGGGGGGTGATGAGGGCCGTGAGACATAGGGGAGGGAAGCCGTGCCCCCCCCGCCCCGTGGTTAGCATCACGCTGGATCAGACCCTGAAGTTTTCTTCTCCCCGATATCCCCCTGTGAGCTGGGGTGTGTTGTGGGGGCAATAATCTTCCAGCGTTAATCACAGAGCCGTCGCAGCTCCCCAGACTGATCCTACACCCCTCGGCTGGTCTCTAAAACGGGCCGGGAGGGGGCAGAAAAAAATGGGGAGATAGCGGGGGGCTTTGAGGAGCGGGGGGCTCGGAGGGGGAAGGGAAGAGAGGAGCAGAGGCCAGATAATTCTGCGGAGAAGAAACGACGGGTTAACGCATCACCTCGCTTTTACTCTATTTTATTTCATTTTAACACCCTCACCCGAAATATATACATATTTTTTTCGGGACATAAAAGTAGGAAACCCGTCTCTCTCTCTCTCTTTTTTTTTTCTTTTTTTTTTTTTTTTTTTTCCTCTTTTCTTTTTCTTTCTTCCCCTCTCCGCGGGATTTTCGCAGGTACCTTCCCGTCCAGCGGTCGGGCTGGTTATCTGGCAGAGCTAACTAACTGGAGCGGGGTTGTATTTGCTTTTCAGCTTTGCCATGCCTTCGCAGCAGAAAGAGCAGTTTAAAGCCTTTAGAGAGATTGCTAATAGATGCCAGCTCCTTGCCTTTAGATTCTCTCCCAGCCCAGAAGGATTTAGGATGGGATTGGGAGACAAGACGCCATTTCAGGCTCCAAAACACCCTGTTTTAAAATGACTGCGGGTAAGAGGATTAAAACAATAATACCCTTCTCTTCTTGAAGGTTTTTTTTTCCTCTCTCCCTCCTATAGAAAAGATTTCTTCTCCCAGAGCAAAACCGTTTAGACAGGAATTAAGGGAACAAGAAAGAATAAGAGGGGGGGAGAGGACCTTTTAATTTGAGCTTGATATTTTGTACAAATTCTGACCAAAAAAAAAGAAAAAAAAAAAAGAGGGGATCGGTCTGTCTCAAGACACCAGAGGCTCCAAGTGACACTTTCTTGTATTTATTTTTATTGTATGAGGACTTTTTCCAGGGGTTACGCGGAACCAAGTGATTGTCCCGGGGAAGGGGTGGGGGTGAATCTATTTAAATCTGTTCCAGCCTCCTCCAGCCCTCGCTGCCCACGAAGGAGGGGAGCCCCTCGCCCTGCCGCCCCCCGGCCCCGATAATTGATAACCTCCCGCTTTCGGCCGGGAAACCGATTGGGCGAAACTCGGCTTTTCCCGTCGCGGTTTGCGCTTTTCGGGGCAATTTTTCGGGCCTCCGTGCCCGGTTTGCGTGGCTACCCCATCCCCAAAAGCCCACGGGGAATTGCTCCCCTTGCCTTTTGGGGTGGCTGTGCCAAGGGAACCCCCCGCACACCCACACCGGGGTTGCGACCCGCACCGTCCCCACTCCGCTAACCACAACGAGTTGCGGCGGGGACGGGAGGGGGGCAGGCGGAGGATGCTCCCCAAATTCGTGCCACCCTCCTGGAAGCCCCCCCAAGCCTGCCGGGCAGCCGCCCCCCCGACCTGTAGCTCGCAGGAGGCAGCCCCGGGGTGCAAAAAATCCGCCCAAGCGGCCGGCAAACTTTGCAGGGCTCCGTGGTTGAATTTAACGGGGAAAGGACCCCCCCCCCCCCCCCCCGTGTGCCAGGGAGGAGGGGGCGAGGTCCCCTCTGTTGTTACTGAATTGGTGCTTGCAGCCCAGGCACAAAAAATCCCAGCCCCTCCGCCCGCGGTTACACCATTGTCTCGCCTTTCTGCTCGCTGAGCTATTAAGCACGGGAGATTTTGGGATTGCTTCGATGAAAAATCCTTAGTTTTAATTCTCCTCTTTCTCCCTCCCTCCCCCCCCGGAAGAATTAATAAGAGTTTCTCTCTGTCTTCAGAAAATCTTGCCGGGCTCTCCAGCGACGGGGTTTCTGCGCTTTTAGCAGCCCCTCGAAATAAATATCTGCGGTTAATTCAGCGAGTCCCGCAGAAACGAGTAAATAGGCGAGCATCCCCAGTGTGCCCGCACAGCTGGTTTCACGCAGTTCTCCCCCCTCCCCAACGTATCGATAGGGGCAAAACATCCGGAGACCGGCTCGAGTTGTGCCCCAAATCCGAGGGTTTCTTCCCCAAAACGGGGGAGCCGAGGGAGGGATGCGGTGGGGACCCCCTGCAGCCGTCCCCCCCCCCCCCCCCCGGGGGCTTCGCAAAATTGCGGCTGGCACCGAGTCCGCCAACAAACCCCGGCTTTGCTGGGCGAGAAATGGCTGTTCCCACCCCCTCGGTAAAATAATAATAATAATTTAACCGGTAAATAAAGCAATGAATTAAAAAAATGAAACCCGAATGGAGAAAATGGGCGGAAATCGGGCGATTTTTGCTCGGAAGTTTCGCATCGCGGAGGAAAATGAAATATAGAGGTGCCCACATCTGGCACCCCCGCTGGGTGGGCTGGGGGGTTCCTCTCTCCCCAGGCAGAAAGGACGTTTTTCACCGCCGTGGGGTGAACGATACAATCCTGGCCGACAGCCTGGGTCCCCGCACGTCCCCCCAACTCCCCTCTAAAGCCATTTCTTGCATCTTCCCCAAGTGAGCAGGGAACTTCAGGTTTCCACGTAGGCACTGAGCATCCTCACCTGCTGGTCGGGAAAGACAGCAGAAAAGTGATTTTTTTTTGAGGGAAAAAAAATCCACGGGACGATCAGAGCATAAATTTGGAAGGAAATTGCGCTTTGCTCATATTATTTAGGAAGAAATGTTATTTCCCTATCTTGGTATTTTTTTTCTCCCACTCAAAGTAAGTAGGTATGTGCAATAAAGGAGTGTAACCGGGCTTGCATTCGCACAAAAATCGTGGCTGTTTGCTCAGAACAACTAAAACCAAAGCCAAGCTGGTTATGTTTTAAACAGCTACCGCATTAACTCCCTTCTTCTCTCCCTTTTTGTTTTGGGGAATTTTCTTCCACCTCTTGCCAGAACAGTAAAGTGATGCGGAGGTTTAATTTCATGTGGAATGAAGAGAAATAAAGCTCCATCCTTGAAAGATGGACGAGGAAGAAAACTGCAAACCTTGAGAAACCTCCTTACCCTGCATCTACGGCAGATACAGTGCAGGACGATTTATTCTTCCCTCAAATTATAATGGCAACAAGGTCTTAAGATAGTTACTTAACTAAATCAAGACCACTTTGCTGAGGTCTGTTTTGTTTTGTTTTGTTTTATTTTTTGGTATGGGGCATCTTTTGGGAGGTTTGAAATGTTCCAGACATTGTCCAGTACTTTGTCCCCGACGCCAACCGCATTCGTGTGAGACCGAAAGGGGATTAACTTGTGAACTTTTAAAAATCAGAACTTAAATGAGAGGCAAATCTAGGCCACAGCTCATTGTGGGAACCGTTTCTTAAGCAATTAAAGCGAGAAGAAATTCCTCGCAGCCTTTTTCCTTAAAGCAGCTTTCTGAAGGATTTAAGGAGGACTAGTGTCCGGTCCATCAAGAAAGATTTAAACTGCACAGTGATATAGAAAATCTCCACTTGCTCTTATTTAAAGGGGCACTATCACCATTTCCATAAGACCCTTGACATTGTTTCTTTAATCTTGTTTATAAACTTAAACAGATTTAAAAAGTTTTTTTTTTTCTCTCCCCTGCCTCCTTTTTTTTTTTTTTTTTTTTTTTTTTTTCCATGAATTCATTGAAAATATATTTGATGCAGTATTTGAAAAGAGACCAAAACAGGCTCACATTTAAGGATTTTCTGTTACTAAAAAGTCTGAAGCCTCAGCTTGCTACATTTCTCCTTTTGCTCTTGGAGGTTTGGAGGAAAGTGAGATTAGTGGGGAGAGGAATTTATATATACATATATTTTCCTCCGGGGTTAACTATGTAATAAAACTTCATTTCTCCCCAAATGAGGAGGACACAAAACACCTTTTGCTCCCAAATTGACTCAAACCGTCATTCAACGTTTGCAGTTTAGCACATTTTCCCTTGGCTGAGAGCAGAATTACACCCTCAGAAGCCTCTTGCAATACCAGGTTTTTATTTTTATTCCTCCCCTTCCCTTTCCTTGCTCCACTCCATTTGTGCTCGCCCCTTTGTAAGTCCTTTTGCCATAACACACACTTGCTGTTGTGGCTAGTTTCTCCCCATGTTTAGGGGTCAGCCAGTATTTCTTACAGCTTCCCCAAACCTGAGCTACTTCACGAGGTTTTCTGCACAGCATTAAAAAATACCTGCTAACTGTATTCCTGCAAAACCAGTTGTTCCCCCTTAAGTTTTAAAAAGAAGAAGAAAAAAAAAAAAAAAGTGAACACCTTGGAGTCACCAAAGCTTTTGGTGCTCATAGCTAATTAATAGCCCTAATGATATTTTTCCAAGTCCATGAATACATTACGTTTGCAATCCAAAAAGGCGTTAGCCCCATTCAAGGGTACTTCAACATCTGCTCATTTAAGGGCAATTAATCATTTTGATATATGGTTTAAAATTGACTGCTTCCAAGGGACTTTTTTTTTTTGACAAGAATAACAAAGCAATTTGCCAGGAGCCATCTTCTGGACATGTTATTAGCAGAGCCTTCATCTTAAAGAGGGTTTAAAAAAATATCCTCAGATTTAGGTACCTGCTTTAAAGGGAACCCAACACCTTCTCTCCTGCTTTCTTTCTTCCACCTCCTCCAATTCCTCATCAAGCTTTCACCCCTCTGACAAGAGTTGGAGATCTCTTCCCTCCTAGACCTTGCTGCAGGAAGTTTATGCCTGGATGGCAGCAGGATGTGGTTTTATAATTTTGTGCCTCAAGAAGGTGAGCTGAATATCACTAACTGTGGAGCAAGCTCAGCTTCTCCTGCTCCTGCTCTGTGTTAATTGTGATAATAACTAGCTCTGTATGTTTGAGTAAAAATGCTTCATTTTCCCTCTTTGGCTTCATCCTTCTCTCACAAGCAGCCAAGGGAATTTCTTTTTGCTATTAACTGCAGTTTGTAACTGCAATAAACCATTTCTTAGTTTAGCCTATTTAAAATATATATATTTATATACCTGTAAGGAATCAAATCTACCAAGAGCATTAGGTGAAAACAGCCAAAGAGATCAATTTTTTCAGCCTCTGGTTCTTGGCAAAAGTGTTAGCTGAGAGAATGCAAAGGGGAAGTCTCTCCCGTGCAGGGAATTTAAAGTATAGTTATGACGGGCAGAGCTGCTTATTTCTTTCCTCGGTGAACCCCAGCTGTGCTCAGAGCCTCCTGCCAACAGGGGCCTGGGAGCAGGAGAGGTGATGAGCAACAGCAAACTGCGTGGCCAGGGCTGGTGGCAGAGCCAGCACGGAGGTGCACACGGGTGGTTTTCTGCCTTTCTTGTCAAAGGCTGTCCAGAAAGAATCAGTGACCCTCCAGCTGACATGGAAATTTTGCCATAAGGTAGTAGAAATGCTCCCGTTTTTAATTGTCAATAATATTAGTTTTCTTTTCCAAATCGTGCATTTACCTGTGGCTTTCCTCTGCTCTGGGACCATCCAGTGCCTGGGCTGCTTCTCATCCTTAAGCAAATTTTATCCATCAGTCTAAGGCCAGGGCAGGTGTTGTTTTGCTAAATGAGCAGAGATGGCTCAACAATATCCCCCTTAGGGAACATTTGGATTTCCATCAGGAATTTGGAGCCACCTTCAAAGTAACTAAATAGCCTGGGGTAAAAAAAAAATGCCAGCAGGGCTGAAATTTGGGCAGTTGTGATTTGACTCAGCTGTTGCAGTTGGGCACAAGACACCTTCTTCTTCCTCTGATGAGTGCCCTGTGGGCAGAGGTTGGGCCTTCACCACCACATTGCCACAGACCTCTTCTAGCTCCCTCGGTCTGAGACCTTCTGAGGAAGGCATTCACCAGACCTGAGCAAAGACAGTTCCAGACGTATCCTGCTGAGAATTTTTTTATGGAAAATCTATGGTGAAGCATCATAAAATGTCCTGCTGCTCAGCCAGGTCCTGACAGAGGAGGGCAGGAGCACATCCAGTCACCCACCCTCACGGACCTCCCTTATGGCCCTCCTTGCCCTATGGTTTGGGCGTCCTGCAGTGTTCTTGGAGGCTTCAGGGGTGCCGTTCTGACAGGCACCTCCTCACCAGAAAAGCCTTTCCTCACATATCTAATAGAAACCTGTGTGGCTGCTGCACTCCATTTTATTATTTAAACCCTAGAAGCTCCAGAAAAGTGTTTAAATTCAGTTCCTGACTGGGGGCCTAGGTCTTGCTCTCTGGAGCCAGACCCAAGCCAGGAGCAGACGAAACCCAACCTCTGCTCAGCTTCTTTGCAGTACCCAGAAATTTAGGAAATAGACCTTTGTTGTGGAGAGATTTGCTTCCTTTGGGAACTATGTGATGAACCCCATGTATGGCTGCAGGTAATGGAAGCAGTTCGTGGTAAAGGAGTTTTGACCCAACCCCGTGTCACTGAAGCCAAGGGAGGGCTGTGACATTGGGACTGAAGATCCAGCCCTTAACAGGCGCATCACACCGAGAACTGGCTCTTCCCACCCATCTTTTCAGGAAAATATCCACATATTGGTCTTTCAGACATCAGTGCGAGCTCTGCCTGTTCTGGCAGCACAGCTGGCTGTGGTTTCGTCGGTGTAAATCCAACGTAATTTATTCAAAAGCGGTGGTATTTATCTAGATTTACATCATTTAGCACTAAGTTCAGTCCTTCGGTAACGGATGCTCAAATGCATGACTGCATTTATTTCGTACCTACCTCTGAGCAAAATGATAGATATGTTTCCTGGGGGATAAAATCCATCTCCCAGGCACAAAGCCGGGCTGGCCGTATTTTCCACAGGAGAAATTTCAAGGACATGAGCGGGCTGGGGAAAGTGATCCCTCCCTCCTCGAGCAGCAGTGCGGCACTAGTCCCAGTGAACACCTCTACCAGCACCAGTGGGTTTGGGATTCGAAGTCGTGCATTGCTTTTGGAGCATCTGGAGGAGGCATTTCTTCCCATTTTCCCCCATCAGAGACCATTGGAGACCATGGGGGTGATGAACTGGTGATATTTGTTCTGCAACGGGTGGCCAGTTTTGCTGAGAGCCTCTGCTCTGCAGGATTCCCACCCCAATTTTGCATCCCCACCAGCTGGGGGTTTGCCCAGGTCCCCATCATGGGGATGCATCAGCTGCAGGCACCGTGATGCCATCCCTGTGCCTACCCCTTTCTCCAAGGGAGGACAGAGGAGGGGAAAGGAAAATGAGCCTCATGCAGGTTTGGGTAGCACCTGACATGAAATATGTTAGGTAAACACCTTATTAGAGATGATTTGTCATCCCTCTGCCTCTCTCAGCTGCATATAACTCTATCTCCAGACTATTATAGTATCAAATATATTTTACAAGAGTTTTACCTACAGGTGACTTGCTCTTTATTACTGGATGTAGGCAAAATCAATACTTTAGTAACTAGAAGATCATTTATTTTGCTTTTTGAAACATTTTTCAACAGTGGGAGAGCAGCTAAACCCTGTGAAGCTATGATTAAGAACCACAAACACTACCTTCCTTTCCTTCCCCTCCTCCTAACCCATTTATTGACTTAAATAGGTAATTTCCAAACTGAGAACAACATCCAGAATAGCCACTGTTGGTGCATGGTTTTCTTTTTCTTCCTTATTTTTTTTTTCCCCTTGCAGACAGATAATTCTTTAAACTTGGGTAATTTCAAGGGGGAATCAACTTAATATAAATGTAGCTGTCACTGGTTGAAATAGAAGCAGATTCTGGCCTTTCAATAAGGCCACTTCTGCAGTTCCACACTGGGGAAAAATCAAAAATTGCTGGGAACTGATAATGCATTCCTACAGCGCCACAGCCCTGATGGAGTTCAGTCAGGCCAAATACCCCGGCTGCTTTTTGCGTGTTTATTTTACCTTCTGATTTGTTTTGAAGGTCGTATGATGCAAAGAGGTTTTGAGAGTGAATGCTTGTTTTTTAAGGAGGTTTTGTCCCTCCGTCACACCGCCCTGCTGCCTGGCGAGCTCGGTAGCTGCAGCACTTCCAGGGAATTGACTGCAGGGAGCTGACATGTCCATGTGGTCACCATGGGGTCCGCCACTCAGCCAGGTCCCGTCCCTATCCTGAACCCCCTTCCAGCAGCGGGAGCAGGATGCCAGCTTTATGGAGCTTCCTATGTTTACAGGGCATGGGTGTTTTTTGTTTATTTATTTATTTTAATGTGTTGCAAAACATACATTCAGAAGTCAAGGAAAAGAATATTAAAATTAAATTGCATTTCCCAACAGCGCACTGTGTTAGGAGAGCTGTATTTCTGCCACATGTGAGCACGCTGGCTCAGTGTCACTGGGAGACTTTCACCTCCCAGAAGGTGTCATGTGTATTTCGAGGTGACTTTTCTGAACTCAAACCTGATCAAATGGCATCTTCTTCTTGCCCCACAGCGATGTGGGGACATGCACACCAGGTGCGTGGAGCAAGGCGCTCCCCGTGCACGCACAGCTTCTATACAAGCTCTGTGTCCCCCAGAATAAATAAAAAGCAGGGGAAAGCACACAGATTGCTGCAGGACAGAAGTGAGTTGCCTTTTGTGAATTTTACTGTGTTTGAGTAGTTCATTTTAATACAACTTGCTCCTGCTTTTGAAATAATTTTGTCACACAAGAAGGGTTGGCAGGTGAAAAGCTCCTTTGTGTTTTCATTTAGTAAAGGGAGATCTTCTGTGTGTATAAAACTTAAGCTTTTTGGAGTGTGGTGTGCTGCACTGCCTGAGAATGTGTCCTTGTTTTGGCAGCCCAGCTCAGAAGCACTGAAGATGATGGTGGGCACAGCAGGTCCCTTGGGGTGGACACAGGGAGATGCTGTTACCTGGGGCTCTTCCACTCTTTCTCCAACATCTCAGACTGACCTAGGACATGGCTCTTCAGAACATGGTGGGGACATTGCTTGGGCACATGCCACAGTGGGAACATCTCCCAGAAGTGGGCAGGATGGGCACCTCCATCCCAATGAACGCTGGCCAGTGTTTGGACAAGGAAACATTTGCTTTCCCTACTCCGACCTTCTCCTGGGAGAAGTGCTGCCCAAACCACACCAAGATCTTGCTTTCCCCTTGCCAGCTCGGGCTGAATTTTCCTCATTTTGTGTGGAAAGCCCTGCCGGGAGGCCGAGAGGTGGCATTCAGGCGGTTCCGCAGCCCGCGGCCCCTCTGCCCCGCCGTTCACCGTTCCCACCAGGTCTGGCCATCTCGCATGCACGACGTGTCCGGCAACGTTTGTGTCAGGGGGTTTAAACTTCAGATCTGTGTGACCAAGGAATTCCCAATTCTGCTGCATGTGTTCCCCTGTCTCTCCCGCTCCCCCCCGTTCTTTCTCTTGGCTGTGAAACAGCACAAGGAGACTCTTTGTATGCTCCTAATCCTGAAGCAACACAGCTTTAGCAACATCCAGGGATAAAAGCACCATCAAACCACAACTTTATGGGGGCAAATCTCCTCTAATCCCTCGCTTTAGCTAAACAAAGCTTCTTGCCCTAATCCGCTATCGCTTTAAGAAAAAAAAAAAAGCAAAAAAAAAAAAAAAGCTCAGATTTTGTTTTTAGTAAGAAGATGATCCAAAGGACTAATTTTAAGAGAGACTAACCAACTCTGACAGCTTTTAAAATAGACGACAAGAAAATAGATGCAAACTTCCCTCTCAATTCAAGGGTTTTCAGGCTATGCAATAAGAAAAATATCCAGGGTTTAACTGCTTTCCTTTAAGCTCACTCTTATTGTATTAAATGCTCTGACCAACTCAGATTCAAATCACCAGTCCTAAATGCCATTTGATCTTTAAAAAGAGAGCTAAAAAGTGTGCATATTATTCCCAGGAAGGCAGCCCAAGGAAAATCAATTATCATAAACAAGGATTATATTACACACGCAGTCAATATCGAAAAACAAACACGATGCTGATAATAGGCTGTGGAAGTGGCTCACATCTGGAGCCACTTTGGCTGCATTAAAGATAGTTCCTTATTAATTTAAGGGTGTGTGAGTGTAATACGGTAGCAAGGAGTAATTGAGCTCTTGAGCATTTAGACCGAGCTTTGACTGCAACGCTGAACCAAATCTTGACTTTTTCTATTTTTATTTTTATTTTTAATCATTTTAGGAAATAGGAGAAGGGTTAATGCTTGGTTTGGGGTCTCAGGGTGTGTGTGTGGTTTAGTGCTGCTTGGTTTCAGGTGTGGGGAAATGTTGGGCTTGGGAAGCAGTGGGGAAGTGCTGCAGGGGTGCTGTAGGAAACCACCTGAACCCACTGACTTCTTCCTCTGGTTTGTATCTCTGCTCTTGGCAGGATGGGGATTTTGGGGTCTCCTCTAGCCTCTGGCCTGGCATCCAGCAATCTGCATGGGGGAGAGGAAGATAAAGACTGGGGCTGTGGCAGCAGCATGGTTTCATCCTTATTCCCACTTTGCTCCTGAGAAGAAGAACAAATCTACAACCACAGTTTTTGATCACTTCTGATGCAGCCTGAACACCTTGCTGATGTGAGAAGGGGTAGGCATTGCTTTAGTTTTGCCCCCTCTGCACAGCTCACCTGAGAGGAAAGGATGCACAGGCGCCCACCCACTGGCACCCTGCTATCACCCCACCCCAGAGCAGGGACGGGGCATTTTCTGCTCGCAGCTCCTTCCCTCAAGCACAAAAACGTATTTCTGCCCCCGTGGGAATTCCATTGCTTTGCAATGTGCTTTGGTGCAAATCTCAACGGGAAGTCAAAATTACCCGCGATAATTTGGGCGTCGTGACGTCAAAGGCCGTGAGTAAATGCTGCATACGGCACGAACAGGGTGTGAAACAGAGCTGCAGCCACAGGAATATCCTGACATAACATAAAAGCAGAAATTAAACGAAATGAGGAAACTGCCCCCCACGTGGCAGCTCGCTGAAAGGAGGCACTTTTGATGCTCAGCGTCCTGGGAAAGGCTGGGAGATTCCTTGGATGTTTTCCCTTTGTGGAAGGTTGTTGAGCACGACATGTTCTCGCCACGTGTTGGTTGATCACTGTCAGATGGGAGCGGTCCTGCCTGAGGAGCTCGGAGCATCTCCGTGCACCCAGCTCCCAGGGGAGCCCCGAACCCCTCCTTGGTGCTGCTGCCTGCATTTGCTGCTTGCACGGATGACTACGGGGTCATGGTCATCATCACCTTTGAGGAAACCCCTTGATGGCCACCAGGATGCTCTACCTGCTGGTGTGGCACCATGCTGGTATCCACCAGATGCACCTGATTCATTCAATGTCTGCAAGGAGAAGCAAGCACCCAAAGTGCCCGAGCACAGGAGCTTTGTCCTCGACCAAAGAGACGTGTATAATCTTTGCTAAGCTCCCCCGGGACACCCGGCTTTCCTCTGCTTAACCACACAGAAAGGGCCCTTTTGATGTCTGCCCGGCGTCACGGGGTGTGTTTGCACGCCGATGGCGTATGAAACCAGTAAACACCATTTCTCAACGAAAATCTCCAAAGTCCATATCCTTTCAGCCTGAAAGTTTCCCTTTCTCATTGACCTGTGCCCAGAAATGCCTCCTGATTTGAATAGCAAATAGTAGCTGTCTTTCCTTCCACAGCTAAGCCGGTTTCTTTTCTTCCTCCTGAAGCGAGGTGGTGTCTTTTCATGTCTCCCTTTAGAGCGGCTGTGCTGCTGTGGAGGGGCAGGGATGGTAGTGGAGGTGGCCCATGGTGGATGCTGAGCAGAGCCCCCATCCTGGCTTGTGCAAGGGGGTTTTGGCTGCCCTGTTTTTTTTTTTTTTCCTATGCAGAGACAATCAGTGATAGTTTTCTGCCAGGTGACAATGTGTTGTGGCACAGGGCTGTGCTTTTTTTGCAAGCAGACTTTGGTTTGGCCCAAACAGCAGGTGACCACTCAGCAAGGTGCTGATTTGGTAGCATCTCGTGTCACCTGCTTATATTTTGGAGTAGGGAAACCCCAGTGAAGGAGGAGGATGCTCTATGGTAACTTCAACACTTTCAACCCCAGAACTCCCCCTGGAACAAATGGCACGCTCCCATCCCATCCCATCCCATCCCATCCCATCCCATCCCATCCCATCCCATCCCATCCCATCCCATCCCATCCCATCCCATCCCATCCCCATGCTGCAGGATAGGGATGAGCCCATGGGTCAGGGCTGGCAGCCAGCGATCAGGTCCAGAATATCAGGTGTCGGATGGAACAAACCTTTTGAAAGACAATAACTGTAATTAATTAATTAATTAATTAATTTGCATAATATTTCTCCTCCTGTTGGCCTTTGGGCAAGCTGTGGTTGTCCTGGAGGATGCAGTCCTCAGCTGTGGGCTCTGCCTTTCCCAAAATGACTGTGGGGAATTGGCAGGTACCAGGTGCTCAGGAGAGCTCAGCTCAGAGCTGTGGAGGTACTGGGATGTTTTCTGCCCCTTGAACAGAGCAGCCTGGGAGAGTTTCCACAGGTCACCAGTGCTTTGCCTTCTCAGTGCTCTTCCACTGGAGCGGGACAATGGGGAAAGCGCCTTCATTTGCTTTTGTGCTAATGAAGTCAAACAAGCATCAAGGAATTTGCACTGGGGCTCAGTCTTAGGGGTTTGATCTGTACTAAAAAAAAAAAAAAAGAAGACATTTCTTTGGGTAAAGCTTATCCCAAAAAGCATCCAGTGGGCTGGGGGCATCTCATTTGTTTTCAAAAACAGGGTAGTGGCTGGGAGTAAAGGAATTTTGTCCCTAGGTAGGTTGAGATTCAACCCTACATTTTTTGCCTGTTCAGGAAGAAGTGGTGGGATGTGGGAATACACAATTTGAACTCATTGCTGGCAATCAATCTGTTCTCTGAAAAATAAGTTGCCAAAGCCTAGAGCCTGGCCAGCAATCCCATGCATCCTCCAGCCTAAAATCGCCAGGTCCAGGAGTCATGTGGTGGTGCTAGACCAGAGTTTTTACATTTAATCAAGCCACAGGAAAGGACCTATGTATCATTTTAAAGCCTGAAAACTAGAAAGGAAATGTGTGACTTTTTTTTTTTTTTTTTTTTTTTTTTTTAATCCGTGGAGTTTAAAGTCCAATCTGTAGAGAAAGGAACTGAACAACCCGATGAGAACATTTTGAGGCTTAATGCAGTTTTTCAGTGTGCTGAGATACTTCAACAGATCATGAAATCCACTCCTTTTTTGTCTGTATCAATCTGGCTGAAATCTATAGGGTTCTCTGTATCACTACAATTGTGATATTACTTCTATTTTTCACCCTAACGAAGTGACAGGGCACAGAGTTTCAGCCCCAGGTTTCAGATCCCAGAGCATCCAGCTCTCTTCTTCAGGGTTTTCTGCTCCCTATTGCTTTTCTTAACATTGGATATGAATATCTCATAAAAACCCTGCAAAAAGTAAGCAAGCAGCAAACCCAAACACATCCTCATTGCGGCAAAGGCTGGAAGAAATAAATTTAGCTGAAAAATCCCTGTCTTGGCCTTTTTTTTTTTTTCTTTGGTTGTTGTTATATTTCTTTCTCTTGGATAAGGCAGAAGAAGGGGGAAAAATTAAAATCCCTTGGTTGCAAAAATGCCTTCAGTCAAGTTCTCTCTCTTACTGACAGCTCAGTTCCAGCTACAGGAGTCTTAATGATATTTTGGCCATAATGCCAAGAGAAGCAAGAAAACCCCTTCAGACACCAGGAGCTTTCACCCGACTGGAGCAGTAAGTAGACAGCTGAAATGTATCTTTGAACTCAGGCAGGGAAAAATAGCTTGCTGGGGTGTCCCTCCTCCTCCTCACGTCCATCTGGATGCCCCGGAGCAGCTGGTGGCACATGTGCCCTGCTGTGAGCTGGGCAGGAGGGGATGATGCAAACACACCTGCAGGCTCAGGGCTAGCTCAGGGGGGTTGTTCCTCTCCCTGGGGTGTCTCCTTCACCCGATCTGGATGTGTGTTTGTAGGATGTGGTCATCAGCATGTGTTTCCAAAGATCCCCGTGGAAGGGAAGAAATTGGATTCTCCTGGCCAGGAACCAATGCTGGTGTCACTGTGATGCCTGTCCCCATGGGCTGTGATACTTTAAGGTATTAAAACAGAGATTTGCATTAAATTGAGACTGAGCTAGGGGAGAACACCTGCTTTCATATGAACTGTGGGTCTCCCAGTGCCTCCAGCTCTCCACTGGTCCAGGTGGGCTTGTCTCCTGCTTGGACCTGCCTTGCTAAGCCCTCAGTGGTTGCGTCCAGCAAATATGGCTGGTCTCCTTCCCTAGTTTTGGAGTTGGGGACATATATATTTTATTTTTTTTCTGCTACTGATACCAAACCTCCAGGCTGTTTCCAGTGGCAATCATATCCTTGAGCACCCTTAAGGCAATACAGAGTTTTCCTCATGGGTTTCCAGCCTTGCAAGGACAGAGGCAAAGGGACACCACTGTGGAGACTGCATGGGCCTTCTGCATCTCTGCCAGGCAGTGTCTGATACTGACAGGCAGAGCCCGTGACCCACGGCTGATCTGATCCACTGGAGGGAACTAGAGTTGTTTTCTGTGAAGGGGGAAATCACAGCCCGCTACACTTTGGGTGTATCACCTGGGGTTCTCTGCCGTTAGCCCACCTGTAGAGGTGAAGCCCCAACCCAAAGAGGGTTGTGTTGAGCTCCCGAGGCCTTGGGTACCCAGTGAAAGTCATTTGCAAAAATGATCTTTTACCCCTTAATCAAAGTCTTTATCCATATGTTTTATTTGCCTTTAATCCCCAGCTGGAACCATTTGCAGCTCTCTCCCGGCTATTGCCTGATCCTAAGTAATAAGCACTAATGTTTGAGCTTCAAAAATCACTTGCAATGTTGCAGTCTGGTAAAGCCATCTGGTTGAAATCTGTCAGGATTTATTATCCACTGGAAGTTTCTCTCTGGGCAGCTCAGATGCTGTCTTTCGTTATCATGGAGAGCTGATCATATTAAACTAATTACAGGGAATAGCTGATGACAAGGTCCTCTTTAATCTGCAATCTTTTTTTGAATCAGAATTAAGGTCATTCTCCAGGGCCCTGATTTTGGAAACTCCCTGGCAGCAGTTGTTAGATAGGTTAAAATATTTACAAATGCATTTATCCTCTCTCAGTCCCACTAGGAAAGAATAAGCTAGGATTTGTTAGTTGGGCTCAAATTCCCCGTTGTTTTAGAGGTACTAAGTGTTGTTCCTGCTACTACCCCACGAGGGGTGGGTAAGGGGGGCTTTCACACATTTGAGTTTGCCAAGTCTTCTTAGTCAATGCTAAATTGCCTCTAAATCAGCAGAATTTATTTTCCATCCCCAGAGAGCTCAGGGGAATCTCCTGGTCGGGGTTTTTGTGCCCCTGTATTGACTGGCAGAGGGACTGGGGGGAATTACTGAGACTCTGCTGTTCTGGTCCACTTGCTAATGGAGCGCAGTGAGACAATGTAATGTTCTCTGCCTCGGTTTCCCACAGTTAACAGTAGTCCTTTTGGGGAGGTAGGTAGGAAACCTTGGTGTTTTCTTCCCACAGTTGGAATCCATTTGCTTTGGTTGCTTTGGACAGCACTTTTGTTTGGTTCTTATTACCCAGCTACACCTGAAGTTTGGAGGACACAGTTGCCCCCCTTTCTATTGCCCCTGCTAGCCCAGTGTTGTATCTTCTGGACACATTCTGCTGTGAGACCTGGAGAAGAGTTTCCTCTGCTGTGGCAGGTTAGCTTCTCACCTGCATTTTTCCTCCCATATTGATTAAGAGTTTGACACTTCCCTTTTAAAAAGCCTGGTCAGGACACTGCTTTCCAATTTCCTTCATACTTTAAAAATAATTTTCCTGTAAAATGATGTAATTTATTGCTTGAGCTTACTGCCATGTCCCTAGAATGTAACTTGGTGCAACTGCCTCCATGCACACATAGAGGAGCAACTGGAGTCCTTCCCTTAGGGCTTACTCAAATACACTATATTTAATAAGAGTTAATCCCTTTAACACAGTTGCTGGCCTTGCCTTTTGAAATTGGATTAAGATTGATGCACTATAGAGAGTTTTTAATGCCAATGAACTCAACCTGTTCTAGAAAATGGAAGTTGTAAACATGGCACGGATGCTAAGATCAGCCTAGCCCTAGGAATTGGCCTTGGGAAGAGCTGAACAATGGCCTTTGTCACACCTCTCACTCGGCAGGACCAGGAGGCAAATCTGCAGACAGATGAACGAGGCTATGAAAAGTTTAGCTGGTTCTCTGCCACTCTCTCAGAGGCATAATTCAACGGCAGAGAAAACGTTTCTAGTGCAAGTATCCTGAAGAGGAAAAATGCCAGCACCAAATGACTGGAGAAGTCAAGTCCAGATGCAGCCTTAACACTGAGTAAATCGGTTGCAGATCCGAATTATTATGGGAAAAGAAGTGTATGCTCCATCATTTTTGGTTAATTTTCTGAAAAGTTCAGTTATTCTTTTGTCTCATATTTGGGGACAAAGTGTTTTACCTATACATTTTAAATCTAGCATGTATTCAGATTTGAACTTGAAGAGTAAATTAAATTTTAGCCCTTATTTTAACGCAGGCTGGTTTACTGGGCTCTAATTTACTCCCCTCCACAGCACTGACTTTTTCCATCTGATCTCTCTTTCGGAGCCATGAAGAAAAAGAAAATAAGATAGAGGATTGTGCATGTGCCTGGGTCCCAGCCCGTACTGCTGCCCACACAAAAGGGGTGTGATAGAAGCTGTCCTGCAAGCAGCACCCAGCGTAAAATGAAAGCCAGGAGATCCCTTGTCTATCGAGAGGCATTGCCAGCCTCAGGTCCCTTCCCCTGCGTGGCAGGGGCTGACACAAGCGCTTGCCAGACTGCAGCGGTGTTAGGATGGGGGGTGAAAAAAGAGTAAACAGACCCAGGAAACTCTAGCTTGACATAAAAAACAACGTGATGGATAGTCCGTAGTGACCATTGGCTCCTGTGGCTGGAGGACAAGAGAAAAAAAAAAAAAAAAGCAAGCAAAAAAAAAAAAAAAAGCAGGACAAGCAATCTGCAACCAGCCTAGGAAGATTACTGCCATAAAAGCAATGCTGGAAGGGGCTAGTTATCAAGTGGAAAACAAGAAAGTACAGCTAGCTCCCCAGTCACCAGATTTAGGGGACTCTGGTTGGAAGGTTCATACTCCGGTGGGCCATTAGAGCAGAAACAGAAATGGATGCAGTAATCCAGAACATATTGAGTCTCTAGGTTACCATGAAATATAATGCAGGAAGAAATGAATTATTTTCCGAGGGAAGCTGTAGAAAGCACATATATAGACTTTTTTTTTATTGGAACTGTGTTATCAACAGTCTCTCTTAATAGTCGAAAACAGCTTCTTATGTTTTTTATAGAGTTTTAAAGATCCCTCTGGACGTGTCTGGAGGGGCAGGGCGGGGGAAGCTGCAGGCGGAGGAGGCAGTGGGGGAAGAGAACAAGGGAGGTAAGTGCTGTGAGAGTGAACATGGTGCTGGCTTCCTTGGGCTGTCACGGCTTTCGGGTCTGGTGTTGCATTTTGTTAGTTTTGCCTCGTTCCTTGCACAGAAACAACAATACTTGTTGTCTGAGCTACATGTGGAGCCTAGCTGACTGGGGTGTTGTCCCTTGCAAAAGGGTTAACCAGAACCAGAAAAAAAAATAGATAGAGGTCAATAATCTGCCTCCACTGACTAAATGCTGTTTCTACCCAACCTAGAGTAAAGGAGCTGAGAGGAAGCTGGAACTGCCCATAAAGAACTGAGTTACTCCTGATTTTGGAGGTTCAGGGTCACCTCCTTGGTATCCTAAGCACTGTGTGCTCCTTAGAGCTTGCTTCATCCCCCAGAAGAGCAACAACCAGCTGAAATTGGCTGTGGTCCCCTTGGGTGACAGGTCTGCAAGGTGCCACTCTGGGTTGAGCAGGATCAGTGCGAGGTCCCAGACAAGGACAGAGAGCCCGATGTGACATGGCACAGCATGGTAACCCTGTGTCCTACCACTGCCCTGATAGTTGCAATCCTTATTCAAGCCCTACACCCTGAAGACATCCAAACATCTATGGTTTTCTGATTTCACAGAGCAAGCAGGTTTCTAGCAAGCATTGTCATTGAGAGAAATGGGTGCTCTAGTGGCTTGAGACCCAGATGATTATTGATAACTTTAAATACATCTTTATTCTTTGACGAATGAAACAATTTCATTACATTGATGGGACTTTAAATGTTTGGGAGTGAAAATATTGAGGCAGATCTAGGCAGATTTTGATTTTTTTTTTTATATACTTTAATGTCTGTATCCCCTTCTAATACTCATACCTTGTGAAGGAGCTGCAGATGACATGAAGTTGTTATAAAATAAATCTTGAAATTATAAAAGCCCACTGGGGATGTGTGGGATGTGAACGGGGCAGCAAGGCTGGCTGAAGGGACAGGCAGGCAGCTGCAGCATCTTCCTCCAGCCCCCGGGTATCCCGAGAAACAGAGATCCCAGCGTGGCACGTGCTGGAATTTCTTTCTTGCTGTGCCAGTTTCCAGGTCTTGCGGGAGCATTTGGGGTTGGCAGAGGGGGGAGATTGGCACAGATTTATATGCCAGGCTGGTCTCTAGTTCTGACTCTCTGCTGTTCCGCCTGGGCTTCCTTCATTTAGAATCCTTTGTTACAAAATATAATGGATATCGCCCTAGGAGCCGTTTCCAATTGCTCGTGACGACGTAAGAAACAATTAGGCAAAGCATATTTTTGTTTATATCCTCACTGCCTCCTTTCCTGGGAGAGATTTAGAGATCCCTGGCTGGTGGGTTGTTAAAATGTTGCTGTTGGAGGCAGGATCTGAACAGATCTAGCGGGGTGCTTTGGGGTCGCAGCTCCCTTGGGCTGGGTAGGGTTTGCAGGAGGCAGGTAGGGGGAAAAAACAGAATTGGAAGTAACAGAAGGAATGAAAATCTAAAGAATTTATTTGTTTCATTTGCTTAAAAAAGGTTTCAAATGCCACCCTAAGGGTAGCATTCAGACTGGCCTCACTGTACTGACAATAAAACCTCCACTGGGCAATTCATAATGTGCCCAGCTTTGACCTGGGACTGAAATCTGTATTTCTGAGCCTGTAGCAGGTTAGCCAGTGCCATTTGATAGTGGATACAAGTGGATACAAGTGGAAAAAGTGATGGAGGTGTGGGAGGAAGCAGAGGCAATGCTGGTCCAAGGGCTGAAGGCTGGTGATGCTCGGGGAAGCTCGTGCCTAGGGTTGTGCCCCCGAAGCTGGGCTGAAGGCTGAACACAGCAAGGACACAGGCTCCTGAACAGGTCCTACATGTGCTGTGGAGATGTAGAAATGGATGGAGAGGGAGGAAGCGTTCTTCTGCCTCTCTTGCTCCTTTGAGGGATGAGGACGAGGGATCTGAGCTGCCCTGGGTGCTGTATCACTCACAAAGGGGTGCTCGTGGATGGGGTACCCAACAGGAAGGGTTGTCAGCCACGTCCTGAACCCAATGGGAGCAAAGACAAGGGAGAGCCCACAGGGAAGAGATGCTGCTGAACAGGAGGAAGAAAGGAAAGACAGCCCTGTCTGCTTCAAAACGTCCCAGATAATGGGGCTGCTGCTCCCAGTAATCGTGAGGAGGACCCTCCATCCATTAGACATGTTGCTGTGCTTGCCTGGAAATGGACCCTGGTTGCAAACACAAAATCAGCCAAGAGCAGCCAGTGCCAGCGGTGAAATACTCTTGCTGTCTGCCGGCAGACACATGCAGCCCCTGTGCCCCCATTAGGCAGGGCAGGCCCCTTCGTCAGCTTAACGAGCCCAGCGATCTGCATGCAAACAAGGGCAGGGGGGGAGCATTCATCACTGCAGAAAGGGGCTTGGAGATGCTCACAACACATGGCTTGTCCTTGGGAAATTGTAGCCCGAGGATAACACTGTATTCGGACCTTCATCTGGCAGAGGGAATAAACTGGAAGCTGCCTTCCTCAGTCATTTCAAATAAATCTCCGTTACTGATACAAAAGGCTCTCAGGGGGTCATTGATAAACCTCAGTGTGAAACCCAAACAGCACAGCTACCTCCTGGTGGGGAAGGAGCAGGTTTAGAATGGGTTAATTAGAAAGATAATGAGCTAACAAGGCTTCATTTCTGTTCAGTGGCTCAATGAGGAATTCATTAGAAAGGCTTAATCTAACTGAACAATCCCACGGCTTAGAGAGATTGCCCATTGATTGCCAGCCCAAACTGTTTATTTACAGGTTTTTGCTGGCTGAGAGGTCTCATTCCTTTATTTCTAAGGCCATTCGGATGTGCCATAAGGAGATGTGTGTCCTGCAGAAAGCAGGAGCAATAAAAATCTTGCAGTAAAGCCAGATGGGAAAGAAAAAGGGATTGATGCTCCCAGCAACACCCACTGCCTAGTTTTGGTGTGATCTCCGGCTGAGGGAGTTCAAGTGTCCAGGATGGGTGCTACTAGGAAAAGAGGAGAAAAGAAATGTTAGAAAAAGAAAAAAATGCAGCCCATGGTGGTTCCCCTTGGCTAGGTTTTGGTGTTTTTACGAACAGATCCAGTGTGAAACTGTGTTGCACAGCCTCAGGAGGATTTCCTAGCTGAGATGCCAGCCTCCTCTCTCCTGCAGATTGACAGTCTGGCAAAATTTCAAGCCCAAACCTCTGTCAGTGCACCCTTGTGATGGTCCAGTCCTGTGTCTGTGTGGTTTCCTTCACTGTTACACTGGGTTGTTGCTTCTTTTTTATTATTTATTTTCTCATTGGTAAGAGAAGCTGCTTGGTCTGCTCCTCAAGACCACACCAATGTGTTTCAGGTCCAAGAATCAGAGCTTACCAACACGCAGCTGTGAGGTCATGAGTTTGTTCATGCCCACATCCACCCATCTAAGTGTATTTTGTGGAAAAAGTGCTGCCCTGGGTAACGAGGTAGGATTTCCAGGGGGAGGCAGCAGCACTGATAAGGCCATCTGCCATTGTCAGAAAAATGGTCAGGACGGTGAGAATGGACCTGAGTGAGGCTGAGGGCTGGGGGCTTTGAAAGAGCCCTTGCACATCTTCCAGTGATGTAAGAGTAAGGGAAACCAGGGTGTCTTTAAATAAATATGAGTCTGGGAGCTGATCTGCCTTGAGTCTTTGTAACCTCTCTGCAGTGGGTGAGCACGACCTGTCGATCAGCACCATTATTTTTGTACCAGTGAGTGAGGCTGGTGGTAATTTCTAGATGGAGTATGTTAGACTCATATTATATTTGCTGAGCTCTTTAAAATCTTGCTAGATTAATAGCCTTAAAAAAAAAGAAAAATCTATCTTAGTGCCACATTAACCACAGGCCACAGTGTATTAACTGACAAAACCCAAATTGTTCTTTAATATTCCTAAAGCTGGTGTTAAGCACAATAAGAACAATTTTCACTTTCAATAAGAATCTGACCCTGGGTTTGCCCTCTGCCCTGACCTGGGTCTTTCTCTACAACCATGAGGGACCATGTGGAGTCATTCTGTGCTCCCTTGAAATGATGATAATTAAAAAGCATTTACTTTCAGATTTTTTTTTTTTTTTCTCCATCTGATTATCCCTTCCCCTTTGGTCTCTCTCCCCTCCTGGATATGCAACGGGACTTTCCATTTCTTTCTGCATCATCACTGAATTCCTCTGTTCTTCTGGTGAACCACAGCACACAGCAGCCCAGCTTTCACCCACTGTTATGCTGGGCATGCTGGGGTTGTTTGCAGGGGAGGGAAGCAGCACAGCCCATGATTCAGAGTGTTGGTCTGGCGATGTGCTTGCTGGCTGCGTGCACGCTGCTGGCTGGCTGTCACCTCGGTTTCCCATGCTGTAAAGTGAATAACAATATCTATCTGGAAAGCACTTTGTGAGGTTTTAACAGAGTAGTATTAATCACAGCTCAGCAATGAAGAATATGTCAGAATTTGGAAAAAAAATCAGAATCAGTAGCAGTATTTTCCCCCCATGCAACGTGTTATTAAAAGGAAGAGCTGGGTACGTCTCTCGTGCCAACACCTGGACATTTACACGGTTATCCTCAACGTCCACAGTTAGTGCTTCTGAGTTATTTGCAAGGGAGATGAGACCTCATGCTCCAGGGTTTGAACTGATCTCCAGGTGCTAGGATATTTCCGTGGAGTCATGGATCATTTGCCATCAGGCAGCTTCTTATTGCACCTTCTGTTAGCGTCACTGGTGCTGGTTCCTGGCTGCGATCAGAGATGAGAGCCAGAATATGGCAACTCCTTGCTACCTAAAATTGCAACTAAAGGGGGGATATTTGGAGGGAATAATCAGCCACACACAAAAAAAAAAAAAAAAAAAAAAAAAGGAAGGCACCTGCAGAAACACAAGCTGCATCAGTCACATGTTGTTGTTCAGTGAAACCTTTTTTTCAAGCACCATGTTAGCGTGAGAAGCTGATGCCTTCCTCCCTGCCTGCCCTGTCAAGCACCAGGGCACTGTTGTTATCTCAGTGAGCAAAACAATACAGCTTAAAAACGCCCTTCTCCTTGCTTTTTTAAGGGATTTTTTTTTGAGGACAGATTTCAGCCCGGATCAATCTGCCGATCAGCATGGGGGGATGGAGCAGCAGAAACTTCTTAAGCCAGTCCAAGGAATGGATTTAGAGTGACCGAGGAAATCAGGGCATCTTCTTCTGGCCAGGAAATTTTATTCTCCTATTAGGAATCAAAGCAGCTGTTACACATCTCAGGCAACCATCCCTCAGACGTGCTGAGCAGGAGAAAAAGGGCTTGCAGGGCCCGATTTGTTCCCTGAAGTGACCGGCAAATTTTCACGCTTAAAAAATAAGTGCAGAACTCAGAGGTTTGCAAATAGGTGAAGTGAAAAAAAAAAAAGGGAAATAACTTCATTTGCTGATTTATTCAGAGCAGAGCAGACAAGCCACTCTACTGTCAATTTGGAGGGCTTCTGTAAGGGAGAGAAAACACTGAGATTTCAGCACTGCTGGCAGTCTGCTTCTCTAAAATCCTCTGAAATCCTGCACCTGGAGCTCCCCTAACAGCAAGACTATGCAATTCACTACCTGCAGTGACTGTTGCCAACATGTTTTATGGTTTTGGCTGCTGCAATATTAAATCAGTACGTGGGTACGTTTTATTTTCCTTGATCAGAGGACTTGATAACCCTGCACTGGTGCAATATGGCAAAATATTTATTAGCTCAGAGAGGAGCGTGGGAAGAATTGTTGAAACCAGGGCTGCTGCTCCTAACTTCCAGTTTTCTTTGGCCTCGATTTTAGGTACCTGCTCTTGCAGAGAAATAGTTTAGGGGGGAGTGGAAAGAGAAAAGCGTATTGTCCCTGTGTTTCCCATGCATTGTTCCCTATGAAAGCATCTCCCTGCAACCTTTACCTTCTGTTCAGACGGCCCCAGCCTGCGAAGAGAGAATGGCAGATTTGTGCTTTCTAAGCTCCAGATGGGGCTCCTTTCTTCTTCCTCTGTAAGTTAATGGTGTCTTGCTGAGACCAACTGGGCATGTAAAGATTTGGGCAAAACTCACAGCAGTGGTCTCATAACCTCGAGGCTTCGCAGCCTCATCCCAATGTGACGGCCGGTCCCCAGCGGAGCTTGCCTGTGGCTCTGATGTGGTGCCAAAGGAGATGGGGAAGGTTATGTTGATTACATCTGTTTACCAATGGTTAAATAAATTAAAAGCCCATTGCAGACCACCAGCGGGCAAGGGTCCCGCAGCCCCAGCTTTCTGTACAAGTCCTGCTTGCGCTCTGGTATTGCTTTTTGGGAGTCGGTGTTGCTTTTTGGGAATCAGTACTGCTAAGGAGACACTAGTTTGATTAGGATCAATCTTCAGAAATAAAAATAGATGGGATAGGAACTCTTGACTTTCAGCAATGCCAGCTGCCTCAGCCAGGCCCTCTGATCAGATGGAGGTCATGCCAGCGGTCAGAGTGCTGCACTGGTTTGCACCAGAAGGTTGCTGGATTGGGCCCCTCCTCACCCACACCCTATGCTAAAGGCAAAGATGGGAGGAAATATTTGTGGCATCCCATTTAAGACCTTGGACAGTCCTGGAAGAGCCTGCAAGAGGCTTCTGTACTTTGCTGTTGGCACAACATGGGAAGGGTCTACCCCAATCGTGATCCCTGCCTGCTGGGCAGGGTGTAAATTCAATGCAAGGGACAGTCACCATCCCAGAGGAAAATGTAGTCTTAGTAAAAAAAATGAAGCAGGGAGAAAAGTGCCCCTGGGGCAGGAGGCTGGGGAAGGGGACACAGTTCCACGTGGGAGCTGATCTGGCCCTGCCCTTCAGGAGGACCCTATGGGAAGGAGGGCGAAGAAGGCTAAGTGGCCTGGTAGGGTTTCTCTCCATGTAATTGCTTTGATTCTCTGAGCTAAGCCATTAGATCCCTATTTGAGGATTTTTTTTTTATAATTCTTTCCTAAGCAGCCAAATTACCAGCCATATGGACAAAGGATACTGGGGGAAGATTATTAAGATTATTAAAACAGATTATATTTTTGTCATTGGAGCAGAAGTTGTGATCAGTGGCTAAGGCCTGAGTTTTTCCCCACTCCTCTTGCATGCTGAGATGGTTCCCAGTGCTTCTTCATTTGTAAAAGCTCACGAGGTCTTGTGCCTTTCAGTTGTTATCTTGGGTGCCTCTAGAGACATTTGTGCTCTCCTGGTGCATGGGGGGCTTGCTGGTGTCCCATCATCAGTGCAGCACTGTGAAAAGTTCATTCCGTGTTATCTGCTACCTACGATGGCGGAAGGGATATACCCAAGGATTAAGATTCATCCACGAACCACTAAGCATGCAAGTGGAAACTGTGCATGAGCCACATTTGCTGTGATGGACACTTGTGCTGGAGGAAAATCTTCTATGATAATTACCCCAAGAGGGAATCTCTTGTTTGTCTGCTCACTCTTTTCAGAGATGCTCTCTCTTCTCTCCCTTCATCCGTCACTGTGTTGGTGATGCCATGAGCGTATCCAGCTCTCCAGCGATGGAAGAACAGAGCCGACAGAGGAGCTGCTGTGCAGGGAAGCCCCTGGGAAGGCCAGGCCACGCATTGCTACAGAGAGACTTGCAGAGGTACCAGGCACAGACGTTATTTTTGGTATAAGTGTTCTTGTTTCAAGCTTTTTCAGGTGTGAAGTTTCCCTGTTCGACAGCCCATCAATCACGTTGGGGGACACCATTAATAAATCTGTCCATGCTTCTCCCTTGAGCTTGAAGAAAGAAAAACTCCAACTGTTAACAATTATTATAGAAAATTAACTCCATGGCTTTAAACAAAGACTCATTGCAGGCTATTTTTACATCATAAGGGGAAAAAATTCACTCTAAGATCTGCAGTGATATGAATTTGAATGTCTTTGTAAAACACAGACATTAGACAAAAATTCAGTTCTGGAAGTAGATGCAAATTCGATGCCTCTTGCTCTCCTGTTGAATTTGACTCCATTCTGTGTCCATTTGTCGTTTGGACACTGCAAAACAGCATAAAGGGAGGCAGCAGCATCACACTGAAAGAGCCACTGAGGCCTGCTGCGATTTTGTATGGCCGCCCCATAAAAGAAGCTTCCCCCTCCTTCCTTAATTTTTCACAGCATTTGTTGGCCAAGCTTGGCTGTGTCCTTTAGAAAGGCCCCAGTCTTGCTTTCCTGACTGTGAGTGATGAAGAAAATGAGTGATGAACTCCTTACAGCTCTTAGTAACCCATTTTGATGGCTAATTACCATGACTGCTGGTGATTTGCATGAGCTTTTGGGTTTGAACCTTGCTGACTTCAGCTGCCAACCCCTGGATGTTGTTATGACTTTGTCTCCTGGATTAAGAAGTGCTTCGTAGCAGACAAAGGAGCCACAGACTGTTATCCTGTCTGTGGCACGTGGGAAGCAGGAGAGAAGAGGTACGAGGGTATATCCATGGATGAAGGCCCTGTCTGCCCAGAGCTCCCCTTGGAGGACATTAGATATCGTAGGAAAGTTACTGTGTTTTTTTCATATGTCTATGCCTGTTGAAGAACCATCCCACCTTTGTTGACCCAGTCACTTTGTGAACATCAGGGAGTCAAGGTTAGACCTCAAGGATCTCTTGTAGAAGATGTGCAGTTCCTTTCTGCCCAACACAAGCTTTGGGAGGCCCCATCCCAGGGGATTCCTTTTGTTGCCCTCATGGCCTTGTGGCCATCCCCACAGAGGCACTTAGCTGAGGTCTCCTTTCCAATCCATGTGCTTCCAGGGGGCTCAGTGTGACCTTCCTGTGTGCCTCCTCCTACCGAACCCCCTGTGCACAGCCTTATCCCTCCCTCCCTCTCCACCAGATGCTTTCTGAGCTGATGAACCCATGCAGACTGGTAGGTTATATTCATTTGTCATGTTCTCCAGTTCATTTATCACAATGAGTGCTCTGTTGTGAAGAATCCTGATAGAAAGTCTGCTTATTCTCCTGGTTGGCTGAGATGTGGCATTTCAATCAGCTGGTTGCTTATTGCCACGACCTTGCTGGGAAATCCAGACAGCACCCAGACGGGTGGGGAGAGAGGTCTTCCTCTGTCACTCTTCTCATGTGGAAGAATGATAATAGCATTATCATTTTTCTCCCAGTGCCTGCTCTGAAGAGTTTTGCCTTGACTTTTATTTTCCCACTGCTTTTTTCCAATCATGTATGTGCGATATGAAGCTTTCGTTTTACCCCTCACCTTCAGACAGTTCATTAGCTGGGAGGTTGGGGCCACTGACAGCTATAGGCTGATGGAGAAGTGCCTACAAATAGCCACCATGGGGTCTGCAAATGGTCCCCAAGCACTTTATTAGCATCCAGGGGGGTGGATTAGGTAAGGATTTCATAACTTTGGAGGTGTGCCTGGATTTGCAGCGGTGGCCTCACCAAGGCTGAGCTGAAGGGATGATGACTTCCCTCAATCCTCTTGCTGCGTTCCTCCTAATTCAACAGTATGTAGAACAAAAATGGGCAAAATCCATCAGCAATACATCACTGGCTATAGCAGGGGAGAAATGTGGGAACAAGTGATCTCATAAAGTGCCTTCCACACTAACTTCTGTGAGTACGTGTCCCGCATCATGAAACCAAGCCAACTGCCAGTGAAAACATGACAGCAGCAAACACAGCTGTCTTGGGCAGGGTACAAAGGGGTGTGATTTGCCCCGATTTCCTCTGGCACAAATGATGCCTGCTGATGGTTTTTGGTTTGTATGCATGGCATACCAAGATATCGTGTCACTCCCTAAAAAGCACATGCCTCTTCCAAGATCAGGCTTGCAGGTACATGTGTGGATTTAACTATAACCACAGAAATGCATAAGATTGTATACTTAAAAAAAATATCTATTCAATAACACATCTCACCATGCTCTGAACGTGGACACTACACTTTAATACTTCCCCCTGCGTCCATCCTTTCAGCAGCAACAGACTTAGCCTGATGCAGTCTGAACTCTTCCCCGTCACCAGTCAGAACAAATGGATTCCAGTAGCAAAGCACACCGTGGCTTTATCATTCCTTTGACAGGTAATTTTCTCCCCGGTGAATATATCCGAGGCTTTCACAAGCCAACTCTCAGTGGCTGCGATGAAGTGGTTTCACTCCTGGCAGTGAGCAGCGAGCCCAGCAGTGGTGCCGGGTTGTTGCTCTGTGTCTCTGCGAGCCCCATGCTCCTGAAAGCCTGGTGAGATTCGTTATTATCCCCTGATAATGTCGTATGTCCTCACTTGCCTGTTGTGACCATCAGGCACGTTATTTATTACGGTGTTTTTCCAGAAACCTGGTGTGGTTCCTTCTCCGAGGCATTTCACACACAAGTAGGAGATAATATTCCCTCCCAAGAGTTCACTGTAGAAAGGCTTACTCAGCTGCCAGCTTGGTTAAGAGTTGCCCTTCACTTGATAGCAAAATCAAAATTCAGATGCGAGCAGTGCTGCGGTGAGCTGCTGAATGCAAAGGAGCAGATACAGCCTCCAGTGCAGGGAGAGCGAAATCACAGACCGAAATAGGCAAGAAGGGGCACATTGCAAGGAGGAGATTCAACCAAGGAAATGGGGCAATGGGTCTAGAGGGAAACTGGGGAAAGAAGTGGAGGCTCCAGCAGAAAATCTTTAAGAAGCCACTATTAAAACCAGGGCAAGAATATTTATTTTCAGCCCTCACAAAAATATGGATGCAAACAGGATGCCATCACTGCTGTCCTCTGGCAGGTTTCAAATCCTCCAAAGGGACCTTAACGTCCCAGCATCTCAGCTCAGGGCAGGGCAGTGGTCCTGCACTTGCAGAGTTATTCAGTTTCAGAGTTGGGCCCAGGGCTCATGGTGCCAAAGGGCTTGGGCATCATCCTTGGGCTTGGCTGCTCCCCATGCAGCTGAGGTAAAAAGGAGGAGAAACCAGAGAAGATAAAACTTGCATGGATTTGGTGGATGAACAGACCATCAAATTAATTCACTTAGATTTCGTTTTCATTTTTTCATGCACAAAAAATTAATGTAAAAATTCACTAAGAGAAAAGGATGAAGCATTTCCCTAAGTCCTTTCTTCTCTTCCACCCTGTACTGCCATGAATGTGTTTTTGCTGGAATAAGCTCCCAGGAGGGAGGCTTGGCTGGTGGGGGACTGGCAGAAAACCCAGAGCAAGCAAGGGGAGAGGCTCGTGGTAGAGGGAACAGGAGGAACCCAGAAGACAAGCAAAGCAGTTAAACACAGTGATATTACCGAATGAAAGTATCTTTTGCTTTTGAAAAGTATTCACTTCTGTCTCTCTCTCTTTTTTGTCCTATCAGACACCAGCAGCGTGAGGAAGGGGACAGGAACACATAGACACATGGGGTGGGATGAGGACAGAGCACAATAGTCCTGATATAAATAGGCTTCAGCAGGGACAGAACCTGTCCTGAATGGCTGAATGGCTACAGAAGAACACTGCTGTTTGTGGAACATTGTTCTCTTAAAGTTTTTCTGCTGGGATTTTGAAAAATTTCCTTTGGATTCATGGGCTGGCATACTGAAAAATCAGATTTCCCATGCAGCTGAAATGCTGAGGCTGGGCACGTGCTAACGGAGCCTTATCCTGCTGCCTCCAAATTCCCAGGAAACCCATCCCTTCGGATGCCACCTTGCTTGCCCCTCTGCCTCGCTCTTCGATCGATGCAGCTGGGGCTGACAGCATCTCAAAGCTTTCCTCCCTCCAGGCCTTTGCGGGTCAGTGCCCGAGTCTCAGACCTGCTAGTAACGAGCCTTATGAAGAAATAATGAGCTGGAAAAGGAGGAATATGGGGAGGAGAGATTCCCTCAGACATTTAGTTGACTATTACTATTATTATTTAGCGATAGCTGTGATCCAGACCTGAAAAGCTGCTTTTCTGGGAACTATGCTTTGCCACTTTGCAGGCTGCCTCCCTGGTTCCCTCACTGCAGCTTGGAAGATTTAATATTTCTGTTAAAGCACAGGAGTGCTGATCGATCCAAGGATCTGAATTCCACCACTTGAGCAAAGCCGCTGATCCCAGCTGTTCCCAGGATGCAGGTAACAACCAGGTGTACCCTGAGCAAGTCAAAAAATTGAAAATGCATTTTTAGCACCAAGCTTCAGTTCCTGGAAAGAAAGAGAGAGTAAATGGTGCTGGGGACACCCCTCAAGTCACTGCATGTCAGGGCTGCAGGTAGCATCAGGTGTTAGGAACACCCTCTGGTTTGCTGTGGACCCATCCTCTCCCTCCAGCAGCATTATTTGGGGTGCCGGTGGCCATCGTGCAAGGCTGGAGGAATATTTCTTCCAGCTGGGAATGTTTGTTTTGGGACATGATTCTGAACCAGGACTGAGAGAAAAAATGCAAAGCAATCTTCATGAACAGAGAAAGAGACATCGTTACCTTGGTTCAAGTGTGTTGCAAAATGTTGCTTCACTTCTTGCCACTTCAGTGTGAATTACTGGGAGGCAAGTGTTTCCCTCAGCTTGCTCAAATGCTGACATTAAAACTTGCAAAAAGAGAAACAGAAAACTGAGAATGCTTTGAGTTAGGAGGGGTGGAGGGGCCTGTGACGTACGTCAGACTTCCTTTCTTTCTCTTCTTTTTTTAACTTGAAAAAGACGTCATCTCAGCTGAGCCCTTCCTCCAAATAGACAAACAATGAATTAATTAGGGACTGCAGGACTGACTGGCAGGAAGCCTCCCCACGGATCACAACCCATCCTGTGAAGTGCCCGGACCGTGACTTGGCCTGTTCTGCTGGTACACGAGTGCAAGGCATGTTTTTTCCTTCCCCATCACATACCCGTGAAGATCTGGGTGTCGTGAGGACGAGGACAAACCAGTGGGGCAAAGCCTTCCTCTTTCTGTATCTTACAGGTTCCTCAGGATGAAAATGCGACTTTGAGGGTCCACTAAGCAAGCTCCCAACATTTCTGGGGTGGGTTTGTCAGCTCTGTCACACATGTTACAAGTAGAGCTGTCCTTTACTGCCCCCCCTTGCTGGGACCTCTCTGCTCCACAGCCCAGCAGAGCTCTGCTCTTCCAGACCACTTCTCCAGCCCACGGTCCAGGCTCTTACCTTGTACTCTTGCACCCAGGCTGCAGAGAGAGCGAGCCTGGGCTCTATTTCCATGCCCCAAGGACCAACATGGGGACAGCCACCAGGGTTTACACTGTGGATCTGCCATGGGGATGAGGGGAATGATAGATTTGGAGATGATGGAAAGGAAAAAGCTGATGGAGAGGCAGGGCATCCCTCTTCACAGCTCCCAGCTGAGCTGGACAAGCTGTGTTTGCAGCTGGGGACTGCAACTCCCCTGCTTCCTGTGCCCCCTGCTCACAGCTTCCCAAGCCCCCGCGCTCCATCACACATCCCCCAGCCCCACGAGCCTGGCCAGCTCTTCCAATCTGAACAGATCTATTTAAAATTCAGCTGGGAGATGGGCTCCAGCTTGTTACAATGCCGTCGCTGGAAATGGAGTCATCACCGGAGACTATTCCTTTTTACAACTTCAGGTATATAGATTTCCTCTCGATTCAATTTATTTTTATATAGTGTCTTTAATACACCGTCTCTCCAAACGCTTTAGCAGATAGAATTGAAATAATGAGATAACGCTTTGCAGAAGTGTGTGCAGCCGCTCTCAGACGGGCAGCGGGGCAAAGCAATAGATGGGGATAGAGCAACGAGGACAAGGTGGAGGCAGCGTAACACGGAAGCAGCAGTAATATCTGCAAACGTTCCTGCACACCATTACGGTGAGCGTGAGGACTGATGGATATGGGGAAAAGCCTGTGGTCGGGCGCACTCTGAGAGAAGGAATTAAGGAGCAATTTGAATAGAGGAAAGATGGCTCTAAAGCAGGATGCGTTCAAGAGAGGGATGTGTTCAGACAAATGGATCAAGGGTGGTGAAAGCAAGATTTAATTCTCTCTGTTTGTTAGGGAATGGAGCCCTTGTTTGCTCCTTCATCACCACAAAATGCAACAGACCTGGGGAGGGCACGGGTGGCACGGCCCCGCTGCAGAGAGATGCTAAAATAGCTGAGCTGCCCTACTGACTGCCCTGGGAAGGGCCAGGTGTGTCGAGACGTAAATGCACCCAGCTGGAAATTTCTCTCTGAACCTATTTTGGCCAGATAATGTTGATATGAGATGAGCAAGGTTTTTAGTGGAGAAGAACCGGTCAGAAGGGGAAACTGTTTGGGTCTCATTAACACGCAAGAGACCGAATAGACTGTTTTAATGTTTTGGCTTAAAATAAATATCAAAACAAAAATATGTTGTGAAGAAAGTGAACAAAATTGGAAAGGAAACTTAATTTCATCCAGGGCGGCTCACTTTTATTTGTTAGGGAAGAGCAGCATGAAAAATTCCAGGGCTTTTTGTTTTCATTACACTTTGGACTGGCACGAACAAATGAAATCACGGGTTTTCTGGCAAAAGGGACAATCCTGTCACCACTCAGCCACAGTGAGTGATGTCAGAAAAGTCGAAATGCTTCCTTGGACTGGGATTTCTGGGCCTAACCAGTGACTACTGAACCCGAGGGTAGTTTCACTGGGACTTCTGAAGGGACAAATCTTGAGTGACAGGAAAAGCTGCCGGCAGGCAGAGGCTGCTAGTCAGAGATCGAGTGAGAGGATGCAGCAGACTCGTGATGCTGCACTGCACCAGCTGTGAATTGCACTCAGGAGAGATCGGGGAGCTGCAGGTGCAATGGGTGCAGAGCCATCCAGGACCACCCAAAATACCAACTCATGGCTGAACATTGGGATGCTGGCTGGCTCCTCCTGGGACTGAAAAGGGATGGCTCTGCCTTTGGAGGTTGGCATCAGGACTGCCATTTGCCCCAGCAGTTATATCTGGGGCCTGTCTTGAATATCACGGCAGGTCGGCAGCAAATGCCAGGGCAAGGGTTGTGGGGGAGAAGGCGGGGGGTGCTCCTGGGGTCCTGGTTTGGACTTAAAAGGTACAGAAATGTGAATTTTGATTATGCTTCATTTAATGAGTTTTGAAAAGATTTGGAGCTGATTTAAAAGTAACAAAAAGCCAGGGAGATGAATGAGCCTGATATTAAATTCAATTGGCTTTTGTGCAATTTGTTGCATAGTGAAGCCTCGTTAATACATTTTGCAGGCGGTTGGGTCATTTGTCATCAGAATCGCACTTTATGGAAAGCAACTTTCCTCCCTCTTCGGTTATTTTGCTCTGAAATGAGTTTCCCTGGGTCCTGTCTGCTGGCAGGAGCTGAATTGGCTTCAGCAGAGCCACATGGTTTCATGTCAGAGAAGGATCTGGCCCATTATTTTCTATATATATATAAGTTATCCTTAAATAACATGCTCTACAGTTAACATCTCAAGTATATACACCCACATGACCCTCATCCATTACAAAGAAAACCGGCCCCATATTATAGTTAATAGTATTTATTGTTTCCTCTTGTTTTTCTTGAGAGCCGATGCAGCTTCCATCTCCAGAGGGAAGAAAGACTGGGAAAAAAAATAGAAAAAGCTTATTTCGTTTGCATTTTCCTAATTTGCTTTCCTCTGGCTCAGACATGTGTTGCCTATAAGCTATTAAAACTCTTTCTCTAGGGTTATTCTCCCCCCTCCCTCCCCCATCTGATATTCACAACTTCATTCTGCCTGGATCAATGCCTGCAAATTTGCTTTATGACAACTTGAACAAACCCATGATGGATCAGAAAGGACCTCAAAGTAGGCTGAAGCCTACTCAAGTCAAGAGCACCAGACACGTTTGTTAAAGACCTCATTGGCCTCTGATCCTTGGGTTGCTGCAGTATTGATTTTTAGGGCCCGAGCTCAATTGCGCTGGAAGTCGAGTCGCACGGAGTCGCACCCTCGCGGGGCAGACGGGAGCTTTATAATGGGAACGGATCGATGGGGAATGATTTAGCACAGCGGGACCCGGAGGCTTGGCAGAGAAGTTAAGCAATAATCGAGCTTGGGGCTGGGAGCTGTTCCTGGCCAGCGTGCTGCCCATCTCGCCGGCTGACCCCCTCTGTTAATCTGGAGCGGGTGGGTGTCAGCCTGCTTCCGCAGCTCCGGGCGGCAAATAAAGCGAGCTGGGCCCTCAGCCAAGAGCCAAGACCCGTGGCATCAGCCTGTGTGGCTCTGGGCTGTCTCCCTAAGTCACTTTCCTGCTGGGGAGGCTGAGCACAGAGGGCAGAGCACGTGCAGAAATGGCACACCCTGCACAGGCTTGCAGACACGTTTTATCTCCTCGTACTGTGACCTTCTTGCAAGCAGAAGGTTTCTCCATTCTCTGTGCACTGCATACCTGGTTTGCCATGGATACGACATGAAAATCTAAGCAACTCCACTAAAATGAAAGGGGGGCAGGTTGCAGATGAAGTACTGAGGCCTCAAATTTGGCTTATGGTTCTTTCTCCACTGCTGTGTGCCTCAGTTTACCTCTCTATTATTGTAGGTAAACATCACTATTCCCCTGCTTTGAGACAGAGGTGATGCCTCTGTGGTGTTCCTATGCATGACGTCCACAGATTAATTCTAAAACCAGGTGGGCTTTTCAACCAGGGTCCAGTGACTTCTCTGACCTCATCTTGAGTCCTAATATTTTCAAGGAGTAGGGTGCTTTCCGAGATGGACCAAGAGGGCTAAAATCCAGCCAGCATCCAAGGGAAGATCTCTCCTTTCTGTCCCATTATCAGGATGCCCCTTTTGTTACTGCAGCTCTTGAAACTGTCTTCAGGAGAATCTCCCCCTGTGTGGTGCTCCATGCAGTGAGCAAGGATGTCATGGTGCCTGAGCTCTAGCTGGAAGCCAGAATCTGGCCACACAGTGGTTCTGGCACAGCACAGCAAAAGATGTGGGCCTCTGCATTGCTTTGCTCTTTGAGGCCAAAAGTTTGTTGTAGGAAGCCCACGTGCACCAGCTGGCTGGGAAGGGTTTCTGAAAAGCCATGCTCCTGTGCTGGCCATGTTCTCCCAACTCCAGAGGTTTGGGCTTCTGAAGGAGAAGAAGCCCCACAGAGGTAGAGGCTGGGACTTCCTGGCTTCCTGGGCATCTTTCCTTGTGCACAGGCACCACGTTGTACAGGCTGTTGTCAACACTGTGAAAGGCCAGAGAGGCTGTGGGCTCTCCATGCCTGGTGACAAAGCTCAGCCAGATGAGGCTCTGGGCAGCCTGATCCAACACTGAAGTTGGGTCTGACCTTAAAGCTGGCCCTGTTTGGAGGAAGAGGCTGTGCTAGAGGCTCGAGAAGTCCCTACCCATCTAAATTATTCCATAGTCCCTCCCATCATCCCATCACGCTCTATCTGAAGCTTAGTTTTGGGCCCCTCTACTCGGCTGAAAGAGCTGTTTCAAAGTATTTCTGCTGATGAGAAGCTGCTGCTTCTTCCTCACTTGGGGAATGCTCATGGTTACTTCCCAGCTAACCCCAGCATCCCCTTGTACATCAATGGAGGGGACCAGCAGAAATGGGGTGAATCTCTATGGACTGGCAGTAAGGACTGACCACAGAGGTTGGCTCAACACCCAAGTGACTACAGCCAAAGTCAAGACAACTTCCTAGATTTGATTGGACCCAGAGTTCAATATTCAAATGGCTAAATCTGAGGCTGAGCCCTCAGTGGCCATGTTTTCCAGAGCTTATGCTGCAAATAAACATATTTCCTTTGTGCAGCTTTTCTGGCAGCATTTATCTGAGGGTCTCTGCAAAGGAAGCCCTGCCTTTCTCTCTCTGGGCAGAGAAATCGCTCCATCCTGCTGATGCTAAGTGACGGCCAAGAACAGATGCACACTGAGAGCAGGTTCAGGGATCCGGATACATGCAATTGGCAAATCTTTGCTTGGTAATTCACAATATTTGGGGGGAAAAAATAGTGATGTCTTAGCACAGTGACAGCTAGGTGCAGCTCACACTCTGAAATCTTTGTGGAGAGGTGGGAAGAGGCGGCCAGGTTTTGTACGTAAGGGCAGATTATGAAGTGTGGGGATTAGCAAGGAGTAATTACAGTGCCTCCACTGTATATTAAGTGTGTGAAACAATATACAGGCACTCAGCGTGCAGCAGGCATTATGGCTGGGTGTCATAGTTGACGTTTTTAATATCCATTATTCAAAAATTGATTCCATGCCTGACGATCAAGCAGCACACAGCTATAATATGGGACTAGTACCACACAACAGCACTGTCATCTGCTAAGAGCTTTACAAACATTAGCTAATTCTGCCTACCCCTCTGCCAGCAGCAGGTAAGGGCTGCTATTTCTGACTGCCTGAATCCCTGAAGCTGTTGTAGATGGGGAGACCACGGCAGCAGTGGGGGTGTCTGGGGCTGAACAGCACAGGAGAGTGGCCAGATCTTGAAATAACCCCTAAGTCCCCCTAAATCCAAAGGAAAAAACCTCCAGTGCTCAGAGCTGCTGAAAAATAGGACCTTTTAAAAATTCTGGGGCTTGTGCTCACTTATATATTTTGCAAACACCTCTAGGAAAGGTCTTGATTTGGGAACTTTTTTCTTTCTTTCTATCATTTTTTTCACTTGGACCCTCAGGAAAAGAAGGAAGGTCAAAAATGTCAGGGAAAGCAATGAGCAGATGAGGGGGAAAAAGACTAAAAATAAGAATAAAGAATTTTTCTCATTGAAGTAAAAAAAAAAAAGAAAAAGCACTTTGTCAAATTTTTGTGTGTGTGTGATTGAAAATATCTGATTCAGAAAAAAGGCTCTACTTTTCCCTACAGAAAATATCCATTACTCCAGAAATGAACTGGTTTGTGGATCTTAAATGAAAGCAGCAACACCTTTTAGAGTGCCTGGGTGCTCTTTGGTGGTCCCATCTCCGGGATGGCTGTTGGCAAAACCAGATTTCATCTTTCTTCCACCCCTGCTTAACTCCAGGAATTTCTGCCCTCAAGCGTTCATTTCTCCAGGCAAATCCTCTCTGAAGATTACCTGAATTACCTCCTTCTCCCTGAAGACAACCTCCAGTCCTGTGCTACCTGTCAACGCAAGCTCTCACCAACCCTTCCACCTATTTGTGCTTTGCTTTCTGTATCTGTATTTTGCTCTTTAGCAGCAGCCCTGAAGTTTCAGGTCAGGTGGTCCTTTGTGCTGGGGATATGTCTGCAGGTTGGGTTAAAATCATATGTGTGTGTGAAGGGTAAACTCCAGAAATCATTCCAACAGTCTGCACCGAGACTGTAAATACTAAATGCAGAGCCAGTAAAGGATCAGGCAGGATCTAATCACAACAGCAACAAAAGGAATTGCAGCACAAGCTCTCCATAACTTGCTTATATCAAAGACAGGGTCCGGTTGTGCCTTGTGTGCTCCTGCTCCCCTTCCTGGGTTTCTGCTCTCCTCTTTTGGTGCTGCTGGTGTCTTGGGGAGCCACGGAAAGCCAGATTTTGAAGAAAGAAGGGGAATGAGTCTTGCTCAACCTTGGGCACCTCATTTTTTTTCCAGGGCCACCAAGTGGTGTTTGTTCCCTGTAATGATGGATCTAATATTGATTTCAGAGATGTTTCACAGTGGGAAGAACGATTGTTTTCAGTGAGATCTCTCCAGATCTGCCTGGCCCCAGCAGGAGCAGAACCGAGTGCTCCTGAGAGTGTCTCAGGGTGGGTGGTGGCACCTCCAGCTGGTGGCTGCTCCCATGGGGTGTCACACCACAAGGTGGGGATGGGCTCACTGGCCCCATCAGCAAGCCAGGCAACGTGCCCAGGCTTCAATGTGTCCAGAGACCACAGCAAAGCAAAGAAACACAGCCGTGCCCTTGGGCCTAGCCTCATTTGGAGGTTAAAAATAATGCAAAGGTTCTTAGAAAAAGAGAAAATAAAAATAAAGCCACCCCCACACTTGAAAGAAACCTGCCCCTTTAAGAAAGGATTGAACATAATCTATTTCCAGCGTACGAGAGATCGGCTAAGGATTGCTGGGACATTTTCACTGACACAAATCTACATAATCGTTTTAAACTTCTCACCATTTCTTCCGATTATTCTCTTTCTGTCACTTTAGGAAGCTCTAAAACTGATTTTCTCTCCGTAATCTTCCAGTATTGCTTAGCACCCAAATCTCTAATATTTTAAGAAGATTATTTCATTTATAATTGATTGAGTGTATTTGCCAGTTTGCTACTTCAAAGATGTTGTGCTTTAAGGGGTTCAGGTAGAGCATTATTAAGTTTCCACCCCTTAGCCCCATGCCAAAAAAAGAGGCAGGGAAATTTTGCATCCTGCCTGACACTTGATGCAATTTTATTATTATTATTATTGGTATTATTTACATTGTCAGCCTGCTGAATAGCTAAAAAAGATCTCCAGAGATGAAAGGCAAGCGGAGCTGTCTGCAGCTGCAGGATGGGGCCGTGGTTTCCATCGCAGGGTGCAGGCTGGCACTGTCGCATCTCCTGGTGCAGCAGCCTGCACACCACGGGTCTCACTGGGAAAGGGCTTGGAGAAGCAATGGGTATTCAGACATCACTATTTTTTATTTTTATTTTTTGTTATTGCTAATGGATGCACTGCTTTTCAGCTGGATCCGCTGCCTAGGGTGTTTTCCTGGGTTGAGGCAGGGGGGATTGCGTGGTTTGGTGGGCAGGGAAAGAGGAGGGAAGGAGAAGGAACTGGGCGAAGGGTGTTCCTGGGACACACTGCTGACAAAAGATGTCTTCTTCCACTCAATGTGGCTGTTGCCTGAGTGGAAGCGGACTCCATCCCTCACAGGTAGGTGCTATGCAGTGGTGAGAAAGGGGCTGAGAGAAGGGAATAAGGCTGCCATCGGCAATATCCACTGTCAGAGAAGGAATTAGAGCATCTACAAGCAGGAGGGCAGGCAAAGACATGAAAAAAAGGACACCATCTACTGCACTGCTGCTCCCCACTGCATGACCAGCAGCCTCAGAAATAAGGGGGAGGCTTTCCCCTTCTCAGCCCCGTTTTGCTGTTTGCTCCTTATCACCTGAGAACTAAGGAGACGTGCAGCACAGTGCTCAAAGCAAAGCTCTGAGCCCTCTTTTAGGGCTGGCAGAGACTTAGTGATGCTCTGTCACAGTCCTTTCGGGGAATGGAGCAGCTATCAACTAACAAGAATGAATTTCAAGGCTGATCACCTGCAAGCCAGGGATAATGGGAGGTCTGCACAATCAAACACGTCTCCTGTTATAGTAAAACAAGCAACACTTGAAAAAGACATGGAAACAGGCTTCTTTAAATCCAATTCAGGGATTTGGAATCCCCACTAAACGCTTAATTAATTTTTGATTAGCTGAGAACCCATTAAACAGACTGATTCTTCTAGCTTTATAAGTAACGGCAGCATGCTGCTTTAATTAAATTAATACTAAGAGATGTTCATTTTCAAATCCTTATGTTGGTTATTTGAGAAAAATCATTTCATTCCCTTCCCTAAGAGGTTTACCATAGTCTTTTAGCCCAATGCAGTGTCTCTTCCCACCCTGTTTGTGTTGTCATTGGTTCATCTGGAGGCAGGATCTGCCACGGCCCTCAGATTGTTTGGCCCACAAGACCTGGGGGCATCCCAGTAGTTTTAAGGACCAAGAGTCTCATTTCCCTATAGGGGTTCACCCTATGGGCATGTGTATTCTGATTGTTTGGGGTCTCATAGCCCTGGCTTCTCCCATCCACTCATCCTGTGGAGCTGCTGTGGGGTTGTTTCCTCTGGCAGATGGACTCACAGAATGGTATGGGTTGGAAGTGACACACCTTCCAATAAATCAAGTTGCCCAAAACCTATCCAGCCTGGCCTTGAACACTGGATGGCTGATTCCTCCACCACAGCACAGCGAGCAGCTTTGATTTTTCATCTGTTTTTCGAGGGTAAAAACCTCTAAGCTGTCCCCAGGCAGTTGTTGCAGAGCAGCTGATGCAAGGAGACTTGTCCCAAGGTGTCCTATGCAACAACCCATGGCCGTGCCCAGGACATCAGGGAACGTGCCGTGGCTTCTTTGCCCTGATCTTCACTCCCCTAGGGCTTTCTCCATTTCCCAGTGGAAATCAGAGTTGCTGCCCAGCCTTGGCTTCTTCTCCAAAGACTGCTACCTCCCAGTGGGTGCTGGATCCCCTGGCATGGGAGGCATGGAGCCAGCCTTTCCTGGAAGATGGAGACCAGGGATGGATGGAGGCATCTCTGAATGTGACCAGGAGCAGAAGCTGGACTCACTCTTAGAGCAGCTCATCTCATGGGGGGATTCAGCACCTCCTCTCTGCTTCTCCTGTCACCCACAGTGAGATCTGACCAACAAGCAGCTCGGTGCCGGGATGATCCCCCATGGATTTAACCATGGGCCCATCGGCACACCCTGCTGATACTCGTGGAGAGGGGCTTGGCAAGCAGCCCAGCCCCCTGCACCTCCATCCTCCTGCAAACCTCCCCCTCTCCCCACTGCCCACTTCTTGTTAGGAGCTGTCGGAGGCAGCTGGCTGCTCGTGCATTAAATTAGCAGATGTTGCGGCCACACAACATTAAGCACAACAATACTGTTAATGTGCCCTCTGGAGCCCTCTGCCTCCCTCCTCACCAGGCCTCGCCAGACACAGCCTCTCCGGAGGCAGATTAATTTCAACTCTCTGGATCATAATAAATTAATTTTTATTAGAAAAGTAGGGGGGGGGACGGCTGATCTCCTGAGCTGCAGAGATTTAAGCCAGCTGTCGACCGTCTCCTGGCATTTGGGTTACGAAGTAAATACAGAAGGAGGGGATTTTTTAAAAGCACCGTCAGCCCCTCCTCCATGGGAGGAGCATGAGGGAGGCTTGGAGGTGAGGGAGAGAAGTTGGTGCTGTGGGGATAATGCTGAGCTAAATGAGGGGGAATGTTTTCCTTTTTCCTGATGGGGAATGGGCTTCCTGCATGCTACACCCTCAGGACAACCTTCCTTCCCCAGATGTGGGGGCCCAAAGCAGGTCCCCATCACCACCAAGCCCTCCTTTGCTAAAAAGTCCCCTTTCCACTTGATGCTCATCTGAATACGATTTACCAGCTTCATGCTGCCACTGCTCCTGAAGGTGGGTGGCAGGATCTGCCAGCCCCTGGGTTGTCCCTGTCCCCAGGGCTCCATGCACAGCCCCGCTCCCCAGTCACAGCCTGGCACCAAATGGGCAGAGGCTGGCTCTGTAGTTGCACAGGGCTTCCAAGCAGAGCAGATTTGGATGGTTCAGCCCAGTTCCCCAGGATGACGAAGGCTCACAGCTCCTTTTGGCTTAAGTAGGGGCTGTCTGTACTCAGCACTTATGAAAATCAGCCCTCGGTCTTCGCTAAGATTAGCGATCAGTGTGAGGCTGCTGGAAACCCAGATCCCCGTTATCAGTGGGGAGCGCGTTGCCAGCCGGGGATTTGCAGGGAGAGGGAGCTGGGCTCCAGTCACCCACCCCTCATTTCCCTCCTGAGCTGAACATTTGCTGTAGTATCAGTCAGATAACTGCTGAGGGACCTGGACTTTTGCAGGACTGTGGACACATACAGGTTATCTATTGGTGCTACGTGAAATGGCAGTACCATTTCCACCAGTCATTTCAAATGCCAATAAAAGTAGCCAGTATCTATCCAGAGGCTCATCCGAGTCAGCATCCTTTCTCCAGCTGTGGCCAACTGGTGAATATGTGTAGCACAACAAACTTGCAGCGATCCCTTACCAGAATACTCTCTCCCAAGGCCCAGGTGCATAGTCAGGGGATTCCCCATGTAACCAGAATGGATTTATTTTCTCCATTAATTACTCTAGTTGTCTTTGATTTTTCACAGTATACAGTGCCAAGGAGCTCCACAGATTAAACAGATTTAAGGTGATTTTTTTTTTCCTTTTCCAGCTGGTCTGAGCTGCCACTTGCACTTTTCAGCAGCTGCCTCCCAGTTCTTGTACTGGGCGAGAAAGGGAATAACCATTGCCTGTTTACCTTCCTCATCCCATCTTATCTTAATCACCTCCTTCACAGTCATTCCTTTTCCAGGGATGAGGAATCCCAGGCAGTGCTGTCATGCTACAGATGCCATCCTGTGCTTTGTTGGCAGCTGGCACCAATGCTGATATACCTCCTGGGTGCTCACCCATGTTCTGGGTGCTCACTTGCAGTCTTGCAGTTCTGGATTTTTGTTTGTGTCACTGTGGGGTTATTGTTCAATTTAAGAACCCTTTTTTATTTTGTTTTTCCCTAATTTGATATGATCCAGGTTGATAATTATCTGAGGTTAAGGGGAAGGGTTACTTTTAATGAGGACCTTATTGGTTACCTGGTTCCCAGCCCGGTTTCAGGAAGGGTTGTGCTAGCAGAGCTGGTGGTGAAGTGCAGCAAGGTGGGTTTCCCTGCAGAAAAAGAGAAAACACAGCTTTGGGACCAGAGCTGGAGATGGGGAGCTGGTTAGGCTGCAGTGTGGCCTGCAGCTGAGGAGCTGGGGAACCATCAGAGCTTCTCAGCATCTCTCTGGGTGGGAGCACTGTGGGGTCCTCCAGCACACAGGACAAGGACCTTCCCCTCCACCTCCGAAAGCCTCTGGAGAGCTGCTGGTGTGCATCACCTGTGGTCCTCAGCCCATGTTTACTCAGTCTTGAAGGCCATGACAAAACCTGACACCGACACCCCGCATACTTCTCCTGAACTTCCCTTTGAGAGGAGAACTTGGGGGAAGGAGAATGAGAGCGAATGGGTGCAGGGGCTGGGAAGGAAAGTGGTGCTTGTGATAACACCAGATCAGATTTCACCAAGTCCTTCTTCAAACACCAATTGAAAACCCCTCCTGCCACTTGACAGGTTTCCAAAATCCTCTTTCTTTCCAGGATCTACCCATGGCCCTTGAGTAGGGAGAAGAGGCTGTGAAATGAAAGCCCTATTTGCTCTGTGAAAGAGCATGACAATGTGTTGAGAGAAAGTGTTACTCACCGGCTCCCAAGCGTTCAGAAAGGCGTCCATTTATCTCTCTCCTTTTTTTTTTTTTTTTTTTTTTTTCTTTTTTTTTTTTTTTCTGCTTCTTCTAAGGAATCTCTGGTTGTAATCCCTCTCTGGGATTTTTCACAGTAGTCTGATAATGTTAATATTTATCCTAGCTCGGAGATGAACTGACAGCACTGTGCCCTCTCCTTTCATTTTATCTCTGTACATCTATTAGGTGTTCTGTATGGCTTCAACTTCATTAACACCCAACCCAGAGCAGTGACAGGTAAAACGAGCTTCCATCACCTCCTTTCACCTCTCTCACCTCCAGGGGTTTATTTTCTTTGTTTGTTTTTATTAGTTTATTTATTAAAAGGATAAAGATTTTAAGTAATGCCAGAAGAAGTTTGCTGGTTAAGAGATTTGTGGTGTCTGAGGAGATTTCCTAGACTGTTCCTAGCCCTTCATTAAAAAAAAAATTAAAAAAAATTGCAGACTTTTGGCAGAAGGGTTGTGGGGACCTAGGCAGTTGTTTGCAAAGAGTTTAGTCCTTTGAAGAAAAGGACCTGTTGAGTAGTGGAGCTTCTTCTACTGATGTCTGGAGTCTGACCATGATGGTCAGTGAAAAGCCCTGATATCAGGGTTTGTGCTGCCCTCAGAAGAGATACCTGCAGAACAGCAAGAGCCAGCTGTAACTTGTGATGGAGACAATCAGGATTTCCCACTTTGGGGGGGTGGAAATTCATCAGTCCAGGAGGCAGAGGGATCTTGTGAAAGTAGTAGTAGTTAAAATAATCTTGTAATTGTTATAAAGATTGTTATATTATTATACCTGACTCAGAAAACACGAACCTTTGCAGCTGTATTTTCCCAGTGACCTCTGGATTATCTACAGTCCTCCCTCACAAGAGCATTAGGATGATGAGGGAATGGGGAAGATCCTTGAAGCCATTCACAGTAAAATGCCTACAGTTTTAAGAGATACCCAAAGTAACCGACTTAGCTCAAACTTTTACTGGTGCAGTGGAACATCTTCAGTTGTGAGCACAGATAGGAGTTTGCTGTTACATACAATTTTTGAGATATTCACTTTAATTTATTACTGTAGGGTCAGATTTAACAATCTGTGAAATTGCATTGATGGAGCACCAATTTGTGTATTTGTGTATTTATGTATTTAAGTATGTTTTCACATGCAAAAACAACATATTTCTAGGATTGAAGGTTTTCTTAAACACACGTACTCTTTCTGAACTCAAGTTTGTTTTAATCTTCCAAACCTTTTACATGGGGAGACTGATTCCAGGTCTCCTCCAAACTGCTGCTTGACCTGAGTAAAGCTGCAAGTGACATCCTTTCGGCTCATTTTGATTCATCTCTCATCTTTAATGATAAAGAAAGCTGAAATAATTACCACCATCGATACCTTCTAGGATTTTTTCCTTCATTCATACAGAGTCAGTTTTGATCATCTGTTAACATCTGATTGAAAAAAAACCCTCTGTACATCAAGTTTTTGCAGGAAAGGCCAGTAGTTCAGAGACATCTCCAGTCATAAAGCAAATGAAATGTGAAACTGCTTTGCAGTCTTTGCAGTTTTGAGGAGGCCAGGTCCAGCAGACACCACTAAATGTTGCTAATAAAAGCTTCCACATTCCCAGAGCTGGTGACTCCAGAGTCCCCCAGTTTTGAAGAAATTGCTGTAAGGATGGCTTTAAATACTGTGGCCATCACAATGCTATTAAGAGTAAAAAATAAAATAAAATAAAATAAAATAAAATAAAATAAAATAAAATAAAATAAAATAAAATAAAATAAAATAAAATAAAATAAAATAAAATAAAATAAATCAAGACTTTTTGCTGCAGAGAAGGATGTATCATTCACCTCTAGATGATGGCTTGCTACCATATGACCATTAATTATTACCAGAAATATTAACAGCAACTCAGCTCTTCATTGTACTTCTGGCTCAAGTGTGGATGCTATTTCATACTCGATTTGCCTTATTCATTATGCACATTCCTGGCCGTTGCTGGCCATGCAGAGTTATTACACAAGCTGGTCAAATGGGTGAAGAAATGTTCAGTATGGCTGCTCATTTCTCTATAGCACAAACTGGATAGTTGTCTGAGGAAAAAGTCTAGAGGTGCAAAGGCCCAGGGAGGTCAGGAGCAGTCTTCCTCTCTTGCCTGATTCAGGAGCACTGGATCAGGCCCTTTCAAACTGAGACAGGAGAACAAGACTGAGAATACTGAAAGGAGCAGATCGTATAATGAAAGGCTGCCACTGAAAATATCAGTAGCACAAAGATCAGAGCTTCTTTTTTGAGATCTATGCTGTGAACAGCTGCCCCAGGAGAAAATCCAGTTCCCTGCAGACCGTTGTGCACTGCAGACACACAGATGTGTGTTACTCCACATGTCAGCCCACCCGTCTGAGTGCTCCTTCCCTCCCCATGAAGTCGCAGGATCACGTAGCAGGGTATCGCTGCACAAATTCCACCACGCTGCATCAGGATTGACCTCAGAAATCACTGCTTCCATATACTCTAGCTGCATCTGCACTGAGAAGTACTGTTCATGCCCAGAAAAAACAATATATATTTCAGTGTTACACCAGCACATTCACACACTTATGAATTATAATTAATTAATTTTTAGGTTGCACCCCAGACGTGAACACGTTGCTACCTTCTATTGCAGAACTCCTCCCACCCTCTGTCCTGGCTCTGAGCAAGTCTTCTCATCAAACCAAGAGAGATTTTCTTCAGTTCTTCTGCTAGATCTGCAAAATATATGCAGATTTATACAGTGAGGCACATGCTAAATACTCTGGGGGAAGGAGTAAAATAGACATTAATCAGATATTAAAGGACTTATGAGACAGGGAGAAATATACATTTGGGCATAGTTTGGGATTGGTTTTAGTTGTAACTGCATACACATATATGCAGTTACTATGCATATGTATGTGTTGTTATTCTGCTTTAAATAACTGGGTTGGATAGGGTAAGAAGAAAAAAAAAAGGAAGAAAAATAGCTAATAACAGTAACATTCAGGAACTGTGTCTATTTTGCAGATGGATACCAAATGGAAACATGCTTCCTTTAATCTGTGTTGCTTTAAAAAGAAAAAAAGAAAAAAGAAAAAAAAAAAAAAGAAGGAGCAGGAGGTTGGGGTTAGCAAGCTATCTGACAGTCTGAGCAGCTCATCTGATTGCAGGGATTGGGTCAGGAGCAGCTATTCCCAATTGCCTTGAGTATCAAGCACATCGGGTATGGCTTTTGATCAGAGAGGTGAGGTGCTGCCTTCGATTGCTTGGGTGGCTTCCACTTGGAGGCCTGGACCTCCCAGTGGAGTAAAGACAGAGGTTTTGGTGGGGTGAGAGGGGCAGGCACAGCACAGGGCTGTGTGTTTATGCTAGACCCTGGCCTTTCCCCTCACCGTGTTCCTTGTAATTTGTGGAAATCAGAAATAAGCTGACGTGATTAAAGAAGAACAGAGCTGGCTTAGTGCTCCTCAAGCTTAAAAAGGTGTTAGAGACTTGCCAAATTAGAAATACAGAGCTAATAGAGATCCAAAATAAGGAGGTTGCCTAATCCTTTTGCATCTAGAGACAAAATGAAGGGCTGCATTACTGTGATTGACGGACAGATAGCAGCCTGGCCAGTGAGAAATAGCCAGGAGCTGGTGCCTATCTAAAAACATTTTACATCCAGCCCACCATTTATCTGGGGATGGTATAGTTTTTGCAGGCTCTTAGCCTTGGTGACGGTTTGCTGCTTGTGACCCACTGGAAAAAGAGTTTTGCGGTGTTGTTTTTCCTTGGAGAGGGGCCGGGCTTGGTTTTTCTTTAGGTTACACTTTCTTTTTCTTCTTTTTTCAATGCAATCTCTTGAAGTCATCTTGCATTAATTAGCCGTCATCTTAACGACACTGTTGCATGTTAGACGAAGAGATCTCTGAATTCAAATAAGACTTGACCCTAAGAGGGACCAGCTCCCTGGCTTTTTCTTCTCATCTCCTTAAATCTAAAAATTGCTAAGTGATCTCTGAGGCTCAGGCTTTCCTCGGAGATTAGTGTAAGAAAAGCCCCAACATCTGCAAAAGTGACTGCTTTTGACAACCGTACAGATATCTTAAAGAGCAGGAATTTCCCTAATAAAACCCCTTAAAATAAGTCTTCTTAAGATTTCTTAATGCCACAGTGATCAGTTTGCATGTTTCAGAAATTCAAGAATTTTTTATCTGCTTTGGAAAGTTATGAAAAAAAAAATGAAGCAGGTTTATTTAAAGGGAGAAGTATTTGAGATGCAGGAGAGACGGGGTAGCAAAGCTTAGGAACTGGTGATAAAACCATAAATTGTATAGCTCAGGGAATTTGTGGACTGACTAAAAATGACAAAGCAAAGCAGCCCAAGTTGGTCATCAGAATAATAACAAAGAGGACTTTTACCAAGAAAAAAAGCATATGGACCCGCTGGCATTCTGTAGGCAATTTAAATAGCTTAATTCGGCATTGTTGTGATTAGCTATTTCCCTGATAGTGTACAGGATGGATCCTCTGCTGGTGTAAAGCAGAAGATTTTGAAACACCCTATTCAGTGCAAGGCATCTCTATTAAAGACAGTGTTTGGGCATCTGCTGAAATCTGCTTAGATCCCATCAAAGACACAAAAAGTTAAATATTGCTACCCTGGAGTAGGGAGAGATTTAAGCAAATGTGCAAATATACCCTGCATCTGGGGTATTTATAATCAGTTCACCCAAATTTACCACATAGTTCTGGCAGGTTGGATGTTGGCACAAAATGTGAGATCACAAAGCACAGAGAGACACTGCTGGAGGTATCTGTTGGCTTTGGGGGCCTGATCTTGCACTCCTGTCCCCTGCCTAGAGGCTGGTGTAAATGCACAGACCTCCAGTGTGTAGCAGAATGAGGTGCATCACGTTATTAGGGCTGTGCATGGTGAGTTATGGGGTGGGCTGGGATGCTGCTCAGCTCTGTGGCTCTGCAGCAGGTCATCACATCAGAGGAACCCTCAAATGAAAGCTGCCAGCACCCGTGGGTGCAGAGGGTGTGCAATTGCAGTGTACACTTAAAATGGTCATACAGTTGACACAAATACACTCAGGGTTGTTTCCCTGAGTTCATTCAGCGATGGAGATTTGGCGAAAAGTTTGGCCAACCAGAGCTCCTGGGAACCGGGTCTGATCCAACTACCCTGTGATCCAACAACCTCCAAAAAATGGTAAATTCCACCCGGATGCAGCTTTACTCAGTAGACCAAGTTGGGGAATAATAATGATGCTTTGCTGAACATTGTGTCTGCTCAGAGAGTGAGCTGAGATAGCAGCAGTGTGCAGAGGTGATTTGGTGTGGGTGCGTTATGTGTTGGTGACAGACCACGCAAAAGGGGAGAGGTTTTGTTTTATTTTTTTTTATTTTTTTATTTTTTTTTCCAAATTGTGTGTCTCCAATAAAATGGAGAGAAAGCAATTCAAACTTCTTGAGATCAACAGGGTTGCAGAGACATCTTTCTGCTTGCCTGCACTTTTATTTCTTTCCTACATAAAGGGGTAGGCCTCCATACTAGACAATTTAATTTGATTTTTTTTTTTAATTTTTAATTATTTTATTATATTTTATTTTATATCTCAGAGATATCACAAGGAATTCAAACAAGGCACAGGAATTCTTCATGGAGATTTCTGTAGCAGCTAGCAAGAAGGATAAAATGGAATTCTACCAGGGAAAATTACACAGAGGTACTTAAACATTTAAACATTTAAATTAAATATCTGCCGAGAGAGGATGCTGGTGATTTCTTCATCACCATGAAGGAACTACTGTGGTACAACTGAGATTTTCATGCAAGAACTGGCTGCAGGGCCTGGGTACCTGGTACAAATACATCCATCTGGGGTGCTGCAGGATGGGGCAATAAAATGCGTTGGGAAACAAATATATGAAGCCACACATAATTGTTTTTCCTCTTCCTTTCCCTCCATGGGGACACGTTCCAGCTCTGTTTCAGAGCAGAGGGACATACCAGAATTAGAGAATAACCCACAGAACCCAAGAAATCTGGTGCATGCTCAGCCCTAGCAAAGATAGAGAGGGAAACAGATCAGGGATTAGCCCCATGAAGGGACATAAGTTCACAATTACCATGTTAAGCCCTTCAGTCCTGCTGTAAAGCCTCCAAACCACCACCCAGCTCCTGCTTGACCCTGGGTGCTCCTTAAATCTTTTGGTGTGTCAGTTTTGCAGTGCTGAAACTCCCAGGTGCTGACAGGAGGTGCTGCAGGGCCTCCTGGCAGCATCCCCATCAAACCATGGCTGAGCAGCTCCGTGTCCCCCACCAGGCCTCAGAGGTGCTTCTCGGCCACCTCTATCCATGGTGTCCACCTGGGAAGGACACCAAAAACCCCAAACAAACAACCGTGGTTATGGTGGTGGTACTAATCAGAGAGGGCAGTAGAAGGCCTCAGAGAAGGTGGGAGATAGTGGGCCAAATCCCTTCAAGCAGGGATGTAAATAAATGCATTGAGGGTGCAAATCAAGGCCTGTGATGTTGTGTAATCTAATTTAGCATTCCAAAATATCCACTGAGAAGCATATTTTCTTCACAAAATACATTGTTATTTTTTTTTAAGAAGAAACGAGGGGCATTTTTATGTTAGAGAGGAGCAGCACAGACTGCAGACCTCAGAGGGGAAGGCTAGATCAGGCAAATTCGCTGCTTAGCCTCTCTATGTCTCAATTCCTTTACCTGTGAAATGGGCACAAGGCTGCTTAAACTGTCCCTTCCTACATGTCCCTGCACTGTGGGCTCCAAAATGCTGTAAAAGGTGTGAATTAAGCATCAGTAATCTTATCCCTATGAATTAGAAATACTGCTCTGTTTGAGAAAGAAACATGCCACCGTAAGGGAAATTGTAAGGTATTGCAGGTCCAGTTTGCTGCTAGCAGCCTAAAAACAATGCAAACTTGGGCCAAAAAAAAAAAAAAAAAAAAAAAGCCTTTTTGGTTTTATATCTCAATCAGGAAGAACTGTCCTTTTCAATTCAAATGCCCGGGTCTTGAGTTGTTTTCCCTGCAGATTCTGCATTGTATTGGGAATATCAGGAGCTGCCAATTGCAATAACGGTTTCTAATTCCAAATTAATTCAGTGTAAATGAACTGTCAAGAGAAGATTGATTTGTTTTGGTAATTGCCCTGATGCGGGCTGCTGGGTGACAGCGGGAAAGAGCAAAGAAGGGAGCTGTGGCAGGTCTGGCTGAGCCTAAGGGTGGGTTGAGGAGACAGAGGCCCAGCTGCAAATATCATCTGTCAGCACCACCGCTGAGCCGGATGCTTTTTTCCAGCCTTCGACAATGTCTTTAGGAATGAAGCCGATGCTGCAAAATGCTGCTTGGGTTAGAGATCGGTGTGTGAAGCAATTAGCATGGAAAAAAAATACAAACTAATCCTTCCCCATCTAAAGGGCTGCTCTTCATTTAGCCCCCACCTCTGCTCACCTGCAGTTGATGGCCCACCAGCCCTCGCCTTCTCTGTGAAGGAGAAGGGAAGATCTTGCTCCATCTGATGGCTGGGAGCTGCTCCAAGTGGGAAGGGATAAAAATGAGGGGCTTGGGGCTGTGGAAGGTTGGGTGCTGGAGGTGCACGGGTGCAGAGGATGGTGTGTGAAGCAGATTTCATGCTGTCTGGAGTGGGTAGAAGAGGTTTGGTTCTCTGAGTAGCTCCATGGGGATGTGGCTGGCTGCTGAGCCCTTCCTCAGGGCTTTACCTGCACTTGCAGCTCAGCACCAGGTCCATCTGAGCACAGACCTGTGCCAGCACCACCCAAGACCATGCTAGTCCTGCAGGGTCCAGGAGTCATTCAGTCCTTCACCTATATGTGTAACCCAAAACGTTATTTTAGCAGGAAATCTAACGTGTTACGCTTCCAGCAGTGAGGGAAAGGGCTGAACAAGCCAGGACACCAAGAACTACACTGCTCATACATCCAAAGCAGATTTTGGAGGGTAGTGATGTGGCACTAGCTAGTTCAGCTACATGTAGATGCTTTAAAATGACCAAATGATTTTAATGATTTACAAATAAATATATAAGCTTTGTTAAAACTGCTCCATAGCCATAGCATTCAGGAAATTGCTACAGTCTATAAAACAGCAAGGCAAGAAAACTGCCAGAGTAAATGACACCATAAACTCCCAAATGTTAATGAAGTTGCTTGCTAAAGCACTGCTAGACAGGCTAGCTTTTTCTTGACATATTTTTGGGGTTTGTTTTTGTGCGTGTGCTTAAATTTGCTAATCAATACAGGTGCTGTGTGACTGAATTGCTAATGGAGCCTGTAGATTAGTTTATCAATAACATTTAAATACTTTTCACACTTGCAGTAGATTTTGAATTATTTATTTGTTTCTGGTCAATTGCTTATGATCTCATTAGCATTAGTCTGTAAAGTGATACCAGACTTGTTGGAATACTTTAAAGATTTCCATGGCTCTGCAAATTTTCTGTAGTAGGGAGAAAATGCTTAAACTCACAAAATCCAGGTCCTTGTAGAAGTCCTTTAAGGCAGTGGATCTGCTCACAGGAAGGATCCCTCTAGGGATCTGCTCACCGGGGAAAGGAAAGTGGCATGATTATAAATCATCCTTGGCTATGGAGAGAGCTGGCTGCTGATCAGTGTTTATCCGTGCTCAGCAGCACTGAACGCTGCCGAGTGTCACTGGCTGTGTTTGATGCTGCACGTGTAGGTAGACTCCTGACCCAGGAAGCTGTGTTTACACTAGACTAGATTGCCAAAAATGTGAGGAAAGAAAATTGCCACCCTCGTTCTGATTTTGGGGTGCAGATAAGTCTGGGATTCCACAGAGATGCTATAGCAGAGCTAAAACATGAGCTGAAGCCTTTTGAATCCCTCTCTTTTGCCCTCACTACAAATCTGTTCCTTTTCCTAATTAAAAGAAAAAAAAAAGTCACAAATACACTAAAAAAAATATTTCATATATTATGTTATTCTGATTCAATGAAAGAGGGGTTGCCTTGTTTTGACATACATTGTTTTTCCCTTGGTAAAGGCAAAATGGGCAGGCAAGCAAGGACTTCTCTGCTCTTCAGCTGGTCTGGTGGAGTAACCAGGACCATAAATCAAATTGGGTAGAGATCTAGTGAAAACCAGTCCTGGAGAGTGAGAAAAATAAGCCAGGGTTCCTTGTCTTCTGCTGAACTTGGTTCTTGTGTAGATTCATTGTTCTGTGCAGCAGCGCCCATGACTGCAAGCATTTTTACAGTGATAGGAGGAACAGCAAGAGAGGGCCCTTTGAGCCTCCAGTGGGCAAGGCTACTGTAGTGGAAATCACTCAAGATCTCTCTCTAAGATGCCTCTAGTCATCCTGAGGAATCTCGTGACAATTTGCTGATTCAGATTGCTGTTACTGACATGCACACTGTATGCCACAGGCGGCCAGTCCTGGGTGCAGTGTGGCAGCAGCCAGCAGCCACAGCGGAGTGCGGAGCAGTCTGAACACCATGCAAGAAATGCAGCAGTGTTTTTGGCAGAGGTGCACACCTTTTCTTCCCCTGAATGGCTCTGGGACCATGTAGGACACTGAGCCAGCTGGGATCTCTCATGCAAGCCCTTTTTCCTTTTGTCTCCTCTTTTGTCTTCTTTTCTTTACCTCTCTCTTTCATTTTCTTTTTCAGTTCAGCCTAAATAATGATCTAGGACAGCACTGTCTCTTTAAAGGTGGCCTTTTAAAGTGCAACCTAATCTTCTTCTATCCACTTGGACCCTGGATTTAAAAAATTTCACCAATCCGGATTTCCAAATCCTTGCAGATTCTGAGGGGGCTTGTTTATGGAAGTATCCTTTAGAAAACGGCTTAGACTTTAAGATGAGGAAACGCAGGGAGCTAATGTGAAGATTTAGGACTTTCTAGGAAGCTTGCAGTGCCTAAGCCCTGCTTGCTTGAGCAGTCTGAAGGTCCTTTTGCAGACTAAGAGGGATTAATACCCCTTTAACCAGTGGGGCTATGCACACATTCATAAATATACCATCTTTCTCTCTCTCTAATCACTTCGCTCCCTAATCCACAATGATTTCTTAGGAATTATCATTTTATCTCAGCTAAATAAGCACATTCCTTGTGCTTTCCTGTAGAAAAATAAAATCTTTCAGGAGCTTTTCTTTTCAAAAGCGGTGCCATGAAAACCAAGCTTTTATTTAAAGCCTTGCGTAAATACAGGAAACTTTGTTTATTTGCCTCCAAAGAGAAGGGCGTTGGGCCACGTCCGCTAAGTGCCAGCCTGCACTTCCCCCCACTCCTGGCTCACTCCCTGTCCGAGTGACTTGACCCAGAGTCAGGATCAGGCCCAGCTTTTTGCCCAAAGAGTCAAGCAGAAAAGGTTTTCACAAGTTACTGCTAATACGGACCTGATGATCTTTGAAAGAGACCACTTTGTTTTAGTTTTTCATGTTTTATGTAGTTCTTTCTTTACTCCTTTTGCTTTTCAGATATTTTTTTTCATTTGTTTGTTTTATAGTTTTATTTTTTACATTTCACTTGCCTAAGTCCTGTTACCTTGCAAGGGACGATGGTCTTGCTTTTAGGAAATATCACCCTCATTTTGTAATATTTTTCATATTTTTCAGGTTTTCCTTCAGCAACATGATGCAGGCTGCAAACACAGCTGGTTTTATGAGGTTAGACTCAGGACAGGTAATAGAAATCTGACTTCTAATGACATTCAAAAAATATATATAGTTTTATTATTATTATTATTACTAAGAATATTGAGCAGAACTGAGTATTTCATTGGTAAATCGCTCCCCACTAAGGCTTTGGTTTTTAAGATCACTTTCAAATCCAAAAATGAGTTCAGTCAAATTCCAGCTGACCTGAAACACTCAGCTTTGGGAAAGGCTTTGAGTTTAATATAAAAAAGCCTCTGAATTTCCTCTATTTCTAATTCCTACTGATTTTAGTTAAACCCTTGCCTTCCAGCACAGAAAATGCACATAACCTTGAGAATCAGCACAGCTATACTATATGGGGAGCTTCTGCACCTATAGGTTTTAATATTCATGGGCCAAAAGATTTCTAAGAAAGTATTTATATATGGTATGTTTTATTTATTTTTAATATAATTTATAGAGAAGATATTATTGTTAATTGTAGATAATTAAAACTTTTGGATCAGTTCTCATTTCACATAGAAATATTTAAAAACACAGCTTGGGATGGGAATTGAACTACTTGTCTCTCCTCTTAGTAGATGTAATAATGAGAAATGAAGAATTAGAGTTATCTCCAAATATTTCCAGAATTCAGAGATATTTGAATCTGTAGTTCATTTTATGTCCCTCTCTACTGAGACAATTCAATATAATAAGAAATGAAATAGTGTGACAAATCCGCTGCAGCCCTTTATTACTTACAATCCCTACGGATTTGATTTTTTTCCTCTACTAGCCCTTCTCCCTTGCCCCACTCCCCATGCACTGAGTGGTCAAAATGGAAGTACGGGAGCTGTAACATGGAAATAAAGATGTCCTGTGCTGAAACCCTGGTCCCACCTGATGTGTTTGTAGTGAGTACACCTGGACTGGTGGCCCCACTCCCCCAGCTGTGCTGAGATCTGACCCCATCAATGGTTCTCCTACAGAAGGTGAGGGAGAGCCCCATTCTTCCTCATCATATTAGGAAATTAGTTTTTTTTGTGACAATCACAGCTGGGCTTGATGCAGGGCCACTTTTCAGCCACTCTTGCCCACACTCAGGGTCCTGGATTTGTAGCCCCTGTGAGCCTGGGAATGGGACTGAATGAACTGAAGCACTGGGCAAATTAATTTGAGAGCTACCCCACGAAATCTGCTCCCATGGCAAACCCTTCCTTTGTGGAGAGGTATCTCCAGTTGTTGGTGGAGGATGTTTTCTGCCACCAGAGTATCTGTCCCCTTCTTTGTCTGGAGTTGGCAGGACTTCGAAGCAGCTAGCCAAGTGGAGGGCTGGTATTTCTGCCTCTGTGTTTACCTACAGATCATGGTGTCTGCACTCATGGTATTGAAAGGCTTGAAGCTCTTCTGTCACGAGGAGATTTCCAGTGTTGTTTGCTAAAATCTCCTAGAAATGGCAAAAATAACTATAGTGCTCTGAAGGCTCTCAGCTGAGCCTGAGCCTGATCCGACTTTAGGGAGATTTATACCTGGGCTGAGGCCCAGACCTCACATCCTTCCATGCAACACTACGCCCTAACGCTCACTGAAAGCCTGAAAGTGGCTGGGAGGATTAGCTAATGGGTAATTTAAAAGGGTCATTTCATAAGAGGTGTTTATGATAGGTAAGCTTGAAGCCGTCCTTAAACCCCATAGCTTTATCCTGTCTCTGTGTCTCTTTGTGCTCTTGCCATATGTCTCCTGGCTACTTTTTCTGTTCTTGTCCTCCATCAACTGCAGAGCTTCCTTTCTTTGTCTTCTCAGCCAGCCTCTGCTAAAGCCCATTTTAGTCAATGGGAGTTAGGCCTTCGAACCCATCTGACAATGAATCTTCCACACATGGAAACAGAGAAAAAGGATTAGGATAGCTTTGTATGTGCATGCACATACATACACAGATTTAGATTTTCTTTTCTGATCTTGGTATTTCTCTTCCAGACTGAAAGATCTAAAGGGCAGGAAGTTTGTGACAGTGAGCCCAGAAAAGTGTATCTAAGGGATGATAATTCCAAGCATAGTTACAGCATGCCCATGGTTTAATAATCCACATTAGGGCTAGAAAAACAAACACTTTATGCCTTAAACTGTAAGAATCTCTTCTAATGGAATTTGAGGAATTGAAACATGGAACCTGGGCTTAGCAGCCTGTTGCTAGGAGAGCTGCAGTCTGTGTTTGCTTAGGGAATCATCATCGATAATCCCTTAATCTAATCGCAGAGTATAGAAAGCTGCTGCACCAGACTGACCCTATTGGATGCAAGCAGTAAGCAACAGAACAGAGCAGTGGGGTTACCCAATAGCAGCTGCTGAGTTACAGCTGTATCCAGGAGAAGGCCATGTGTGCTGACATCTTGGGAGAATATCAGAAGGCTTTCTTGTCAACGGATGGACCAAATAAACATCAACAGGATAACACCCATATTGTATTATTTCCCCATGAACAAAAAGGCCTAAGCCCACAAGAATGGCCATACAGGGACAGACCAAATGTCTGCTGGAAACAATTTTGATCCTAATCCTGAACGTGCCCCAAAAGGAGGGTGTAGGAAAGGACAGGGGACACTTTCCCAGAAAAACCTTCGACACTTTCCTGTTCAGACATAGAGATCCAGTGGTCATGTCTTGGAACTGAACATCCCTCAGTGTTTTTTCTTCTATGCATTTGTTCAGTTGCATTTTGAATGAATGCAAACTTTTAACATCTAAAATATTCCTTATTAAGGAGTCTCATAGCTTATTTACATGCTCAAAGTTTGTTTTGGATCACCATTTGTTACAGTCATTTGGTTATCTCTACTTCTTGTACTGAAAAAACCAGTGAATAAACACGCCTTATTTGCTGTAGCTTCTTGCCACTGTGTAGAGGTGCAAGTGCAGTTTCAGATGCCTTTCCAGGGGTGTATGAGCACAAATAAAACCATGAACCTCCCTGAATCTTATATAATTATGTTTTCATATCTTTGAAATGCTTGCATAGTGAGCTTGGAATCCAATCACCGAAACAAGAAATTATGTATAAAATGGTGCAGTCATTTGTATTTGCACGTGGAATAATGTGAACCTTGATGTATCTGGTGTGTGGATAACATGCACTGGTGTCTGTGCACACCTGAGAAGTGGGTAGCAGAGTGCAGGAGTAAATTGCCACTCTACCCATTGAAAAGCTGGCCATCTTTTTAGGGCACAACAGAGCAAAACAAAACCTCCAAACCTGCTGCACCAGTCTCCAGATCTGGCAGCAAAGCTGGAGACCTCAGTTTCTTTTCACACATTGACAATCTAGAAGGATGAGAGTTACATTTCAAGGTGAGCATACAGGCCCTGGGTCAAATCTCTCATAAATCACTGTCTAACTCCTGTAACTCCCATCCTGTGCCTAGGATGAGCAGCGTGATTTACTGCTTAATTCAGAACTTGATCCTAAGTCAATTGAAGTCAGGGGGTTGGCACCAAGAAATTCAGCCCCTAAGGCTACTTAAGCAGGCCTTATTGAAGGGGACACTTGGAGGTACGAACCTCGTGTGTCCTGCTTTTCACTGTTTTCTATTTTGATCAGTATCTCCGTGTTCCCACAGCCATTGCACCTGCTGGAGTTCTGATCTCTACCCTGGTTTCAAAGTTTGCAAAACAGCCAAAGTCAAAGTATTTTGTGTCCCATGGGAGAGGGGACACTGCACACAGGAATTGTTGAAGAAGACAGCAGGGGCTATCCCCTTTTGCTGAAACTGTCTTGAGCTGAATTTGGCCTGCAGAAGACTGAAGGTTTCACCCTGTGCATCAGACCCTTGGGTAATGCCAGTTGGTTGTCAAAGAACAGCCAGGGTAAGTAAGCAGAGAGTTGGTGCTGCTCTGTAGGGTTTGCTGTTCTTCTGAATGCCTTCAGAAAGATCATGAGCATCCTCAGCCTTCAGGGGGACCACAACTTTTGGTCCTATCAGAAGGTAAGCAGCAGCCCTGCTTCTCCCAGGGCACAGACCTGTAGGTGGCTATGGAAATCTGCCTGCACCCAGAAGTCCTGGGAACCCCTGTTGGAGCACAAACTGTGAAGTTTGTTTGGAAGGTGAGATCTCTGCAATGCCACGCACCTGTGCAGGGCCTGGGTTGTCTAATAGGGTCCCAATGTTTCCATCCTGCAAGAACTGCCAAGGTTTTTCTGCTCTACCAGAATTAACACGTATATATATTAATATATATATATTAAGCTTCCCAGCTCTCTAGGAAAAAACATTTCTGATCAAGTTGGTTGGCATTGCCAATGGATTAAGAGATTCTGAGGAGGGAAAGAGGGAGAAGTTGCTGAGGAAAAGCTGGATGAGCACACATGCGCAGATGGGCTGACTGCACCAGCCTCCTTCTCAGGAAATTGCAGAAAAGCAGCACAAGGGTTTTCGTGGTCAGTCCTCAGCACATATCCTGGCAGGCAGCACAGACCCATGCTCAGCAGCAGGACAACTGTGGTTCATTTTGCCCAGCCTGAAGGTGTTAAATCCTGCAGTTCCTCCAGCTTCACTTCTTCCCCCCATTAATTCCCTACCAACAGCAGGGCCAGCAGGAAGATCAGCCTCCACCCAATCCTGCCTGCCAGGGCAGAGACTGATGTTCCTCTTGTCCAATAGCAACCTCAACATGCAAATTACTGGGGGTGGGACCTGGGCTGCGTGACCCCTCCCCACTGGGTGCACAGCCTAACCCATGGCTGCAGTCCCACGTCGGTCAGCCAGGAGACAAGGGGGGGGACTCAGGGCATGGCCGAGCCCTGGTGGCCTCCCTGGTGGCCTCCCTGGTGGCCTCCATTCTGCACATATGGCTGCAGTGCTCCTGAATCTTGTCTAACAGTGATTTTCCTTAAATGCAATCCTTTAAGGTGTTAAATCTAGCTTTAACTTATTTGGCTGATCCAACTTAGATCAGATTATGTTTGTATTTATTGGGATTTATGGATGTATGATTGCCTCTGAGCCCATATGGACAGCTAATTTGTCAATTAGAGCAATGCTGATCATTGCAAAGGCATGGCATAGGCTGTTAAGCACCATTATCGGTTTCAACCAGGTCTGACCTTGAGACACACATTTATTTTGCCTGACAACCTTTTATTCTCACTGCCGGATTACAGATATGTAAATTGGGCTAAAACCTTGAATATTCATCTTAGGTACGTCAAAAAATCAGGACTTGTTGGAGATGAAGAATATAACAGGGAGAGCTGCTGAGCCGCATGCAGAGAATGGGACCTGCTTAGATCTTTATACTGTACTCATGGCTGTGGCAAGGTTTGGGGCCAGGATGTCAGGGCAATGCCCTGGGACTCCAATTAAAATCAGTGGCCATTTTCCAAGCAGAAAGAGGTCAAACCCGACTGCTAATTAAAGGCCATTATTTCTATTTGGTAGTAGCTAAAACAAGGGCATTTCCTCCCCTAAATTAGAGGTAAAGGGTTTTAATCAGATCAGATACTGCTGGTTTCAGGACCTGGCAGAATTCTTCCCCCTGGTGCTATCCCAGGGATCAGTAGGAAAGCTGGGATGACCCTGTTATGTGGCCAGGCCTAAACACGTGGGGCAAGCTGCTGTCTGGCATCAGAGGTGTATGAGAAGTCAGGGTGAGAGGAAAAGCAGCTCCTGGTGCAAGTCCTCCTCTTCTCTTCTGCCCCACAGGCTGTTCAGAGACAATGTGAGCTGAGCTGTGTTTAATGGGAAGGTTGGATGTTAACCATATAGGTTAATTTGATGCGTGGGGATTCGTCTCATCTAACTATTTAGAGGTGAGGTGAGGTGTCTGGGCATCTCCTGTGACCACGGGGTAGGTTATCCAGTGGTGATGTCAGATAGAGGAGGGATGAATCTTCATCTGCTGGTGCTGATCTCCCCACTGAATTGGGAAAGAACCTTGACAACCAGCTTAAATGAAACACCTAAATTTTAAACAGCTACAATCAAGTGAGATGAATGCTACCGTGGGTATGGGATGCAAATATGGGCTGCGAGAGGGGAGCTGAGTGCTTCTTACCAGCTTCCTATCCTTCCTCCCGGGCTCCCATGACCACATTAGTCAGATGCTTCATAAATCATGTGTCGGAAAGAACAATTGTTCCCCACACGTCTCAGTGATTCTGTGCTCGTCACCTTGACCCTGGTGTTTTACAGAGAACAAAAATTGTACTCGCACCTGTTAAAGGACAGGACTGATCACTAAGGAAGGGGTTGCTTTTAGTAATAGCCCCCCAGCCTTATTGGCTGTAAGGGACTTCATCACTTTGACCAATTTGCAGGACTAAATTCTTCAATCTGCCATCAACACTGAATTATGTCTATTACAATCATGAAATGTAGAATCTAAACTGATAGAGTTTTTTAAATTTTTAAATTTTTCTTAGAGAAGGTACAGATTCTGAAGGACTTGTGCAGAAGGAATTCATATCAATTTTGCCAAACTGCTTTAATAAATTAAAAAAAAAAAAAAAAAAAAACTGTGGAAGGGGGAACATTTTAGTTCAGTTATTCACAACTGACTGTTGTTCCCAATGAAGCTCTTTTCTTTTCGTCTCTCAGAGAAAAGGAAATGTCATTGATGCTGATTTGCCTGGAGAGACCCATTGGCCGGAGTCCCACAGCATGAACACCTTGGGGGGAAAAATATCCCACAGTGGCAAAAATAGACTCTAAAAATAATGAGCACGAAAAATATTAACTCTTTAGAGTGAAGAGAGTGGTTGCTTGTTTACCAAAAGGGACATGTAAACCCATTACATAAAATGCCTTTCATCGCCCATATGCTTTCTAACCTAATCAGCTTTGAATCCTGCTAAATCCCAGATTGAGATAGCAAATGAACAGCTCAGCTCACTGGAAGAAAGGCAGCCTCTCTCCACTGGGTATTAAAAAGAAGCAAAGGTCAAATATTCCCCCGTGGATCTCCCCCAAAAGAGATCATGCTGATTACACCTGTGCATTCCCGTGCTAAGTATTATTGAAAGTGAAATTAATGGCAAACACAACTAAAGGGCAAAGCTTCAGATTAACGCTCACATGATGGCTTTGTACAGAATGGAACATTACATCCTAAAAGAAGATTTTGCCTTCCCAATCATACTGCGATGATATTTATAACTCAGGGATAGAGACACCATTGGCTAATGTGCCAAGCAAGCACAAATGACAGCCCTTTGTCTCAGACCAGCTTTCTCTGGGGCTGAGTTTGGGATGGCCGTTCTGCTGGCCATCCCCACCCTTGCCATGCGATGGGGAGTTGATTTTCATCTATAAAGACCTGCCCGGGAAGCTGAGTTCTGGTAGCAGACAGCTTTTTAATCTAGCAGACAAAAGCTGAAAAAAGCCCAGTGGCTGGAAGATGAAGCAAATGAACTTAGAGCAGAAATGAGGCACGGAGTTTTAGGAGGGAGGAGAATTAAACATTAAAGACCCTTTCCAAAGGAGGGGCATGAGGGCTGAGCTGCCAGGTGAAGATTGCTGTTAGCCCCTAATTTTGCACCAGAAACAAGCCCTTGATTTTAGGCTTTTCTATAACATTATCATAGTAGTATTGATTCAAAAATTGCTAAGAAATAGAGCAAGTTTTGATTCAGCAATGAAAATAGCATACCAAAGTCATGCTTTCAAGAAAAAAAAAATAAAAAGGAAAACACAGAAAATGTTTGAAGCACTATGGGAATTAGAAATTTTTACTTTCCCTCATTTTTATTTTAACTTTCTAGGAGAGCTTCAAATTTGATAAAAAATACAGGGGTGGGGAAAATTAAAATTTTTGAATTAGGACTTTTAGGCTTCTCACTAAGATGCAGTAAGTTGGAGAATAAAAGAGACGTGAAAGAAAGCCATCACACCAAACTCTGTAACAAGTTTTAGACTTCAGAATAAAACCAAACACAGAGTAGGTAGTGGCTGGTGTTAAGGCATTTTTTTGTGAACTTTACTCTGTTTGGCTAAATGAACTTTTAGTTTAGGGAAGGTCTGATTTTAACTTTCTTAAAATCATCTCATAAACAATGTGAAGAGATAAAGACAATAAATTTAAAAACAAGAAAAGATTTACTTAGGACACCTAATTAGGATTTCTAATCAGGAGTCATCAAGACCTCTAATTAGCAGGGTTGTTCAGACTCATTGCTTTCCCTTTAATGGCCATAGGACATCCAAATGGTTTTAAATTATGTACCATGGGCTCCTAATCAGTTTATTGAACATCATAAATTGTTAAAAGGAGTTAATAGCTTGTGTTTCTTGATAGAAAGTGCTAATACTCGAGGCAGAGAACTCATCAAATGAACCTCGTTAGAGAAGGGAGGAGGGAGATTGCGTCTCAGTGTCTCATTTTGTTTTAGTAATTAGCTTTTACTGGATTATCCGATCCAAATCTTTATTCGGTTTACTCTGTCAAATCTAGTTTGCATTTTAAATGGAAAATTGACACGGGGAACAATTTGTCTCCTGCCCCGGTTATTGGGTCCTGCTGGCAGGAGGCACCCACGGAGAGCAAGGGTGACCAGGCAGGGTTCCCCAGCAGCCGATGTCCTCCAGCCAGGGGCTGGCTGGGGACCAGGTCCCTGCTGTGGCTCTGGTCCCTGCCTGGCTTCTGTCCCAGCAGTCACCAAGCAGCTGCTTGTGAAAGTGCCGTGATGCGATCCTGGCTTGCCCCTGAGAGCAGGCAGGGACTGACAGCATGGGGAGCACAGCAGCATAAAGTCATCCTTGGGGAGCAGATCAGCCAGCTGGGAGAGGTGTTTGTCTCCAACGGTGGCCATTGCAAGTTGCTTTAGCAGAAGTTGTAAGAAAGCTCCCTAAGGATATTTATTAAAAAAAAAAAAAAAAATCTCCCTCTGGGGAGAACAATTCCTAAATTAACAAAGGGTTCCTGGTAACAAGTGAGCATGTGTGGGTATTACAAATCCACCCTATCTGCTGTGAGAAGGTGCAGTCAAACAGAGGTCCCTGCTGTTTTCCTGGCTGCTGTTGTGGCATCCATGCCTGTGGTTTTGGTGACTGGTGAGAGCTAAGGATTTGGTGCAAAACATTAACTTTTGCAAACAGTCACTGTAATGGTCTTGCTGTGAGTTCAGCCCAGTTCATCCCCCAGCTCCAGCCTGAGCAGGGATCCTCTTTGCGCTGCTTCAGCAAGCAGTGACCACCCAAGGAGCTGCTGTCTTCATCCCAGGGAGGACTCAGGGCACCCAAAGTCACCTGGAGAAAACTCTGGCAGAGCAGGGACCCACAGCTTGCTGGATTCTTGCACTACCACCTTCTCCCTGCTTCAGGAGAGTGGTTCAGCAGCATCCCATGGGACAGACGTCCCTGGCTTAGACATCACAGCCCTGCTGGCTTTAGCAAAGGGTACAGGAGTCTGCAGCCTGTACCATGTCTCTCGCAAGCCCCTCTGAACCCATGCAACAAGACAAAAGCGATTCATCCCTCTCTTCTTCTTGGGAAGAGGGGTCAGGAAAGTGAGTCTTTCCATGCTAATGTCACACAATTACCTCTTAACTGCCAAAACAAATGGCAGAAATGGGGAAAGTGACACCAAATCAAAAATGTCACAGGTGATCGATTCATGTCATCTACCGTCGCCGCAGCCGAGGCTGGCGAGAGAGACACAGTGATAACACAACACTAATATTATATTACAGCCTTCACGGCGCCGAATGCCAAGTGATGAATATGTGTCACTTTATGTGTCGCTCACTCTCCGGGCCTGGGCGGGCGAGCATGGAAAATGGAGTGTTCAGGATTAATGATATCGAAAATGATAGAGAGGAGATTGAAAATTCCTTCCTTCCTGAACCATGCAGATTGAAATGTACCTCAGAGCTATCTCTTGCTGCCCTCCTCCTCCACCCACTTTTGAAAGGTCTTTTTCACGGCATTTTGAGGGAAAAGAAAAGAAAAGAAAAGAAAAAAGAAAAGAAAAGAAAAAAGAAAAGAAAAGAAAAGAAAAGAAAAGAAAAGAAAAGAAAAGAAAAGAAAAGAAAAGAAAAGAAAAGAAAAGAAAAGAAAAGAAAAGAAAAGAAAAGAAAAGAAAAGAAAAGAAAAGAAAAGAAAAGAAAAAAGAATGAGAACTTATAAAGAGTATTAAACTTGGAAAAGGCTTCCTCTGTTTCTCATGGTTTAATTACGATCAGTGTTCCCATCCTCACATGTGTGTCTCTTCTCAGACAGCACCAAAGATGTCCCTGATTTTAACCCAGGACCAACACTTCTCATTTAAAACTATGATGTGACCAGGAAGTTGTGGTTGGATGGAGATCAGTGTGGGATGCTTTGTGATTAATCTGTGATCTTACTGAGAGCTCTCAATGCAGAGCATTTTAATGATCATGATTTCTATTCTGCAACCTTTAGAAACTTCAGGTAAAAATCAGAGTGTCACAGTGCCATGTCTAATGAGAGATGGTGATTTTCAAGAAGAATCTGTAACAAAGATGGATCACAGCTTTAGGGTTAAAGTGACCTGGCCAATGTCACTGGCAGAGCTAAGGTGCTATGCGACTCCCCCATTTGCATCCACACACCACTTACACATGAATCCTACAAGATGACCCATTCCCAGGGGCCTGCAGGCTGGGGTTAGAGACGTGCATCAATGTATTTATAGGATTAGAGCTTGCAAACCCACGGAGACATGGAGTAGTGCAGACACCCTGCTTGTCCTTGTCTCTAACCAAAATCCTCTGTGAGCTGCAAGGCCATCCTGCAGCACCTGGAGCTGTTAACTGAGGCATTTTGCTGGACTTAGGTGGGACGTGGTGAGATAGGGGGCCTGAAGGGAGCTTAACTAGGGCAGGGCCATCATCTATCTGACAGCGAGTGCTTGCAACCATCCAGCTTTTGAGGAATACAGTCACCTCTTTGTGGATGTAGACCCACCAGTCCCGGAGCCTTGGTTTGGGTTCCTCCTGGGTTTTGGTGAGGATGCCTCAATGCTTTAACAGAGAAAGCAAAGAAAGAAGAGAAGGTTTTTAATACCTTCTTTCCTATACCTTTTCCTTTTATTTATTTATTTATTTGTTCCTCTTTCTGTTACTTAACTAGGTCACTTCCCCAGGTGGGATGGGGGAAGTTACTTTTTCCTTCTAGCTGCAGCAGAAACTGCCTACCTCCTTGCTGTACCCTCAGCTGCTATCACACACTCTGCTCTTCCACCAGAGCTTGGGGCTTTTGTCTTTGAGGCATGGTTAATGGGGACAGAGCTTGTTTTGTTAAGCGACCGATGCAGCATAATGGAACAGATTTTTATTTTTTTTCTTAGCCTATTATGACTTCCGAGAAAAGTGTTTTGCTCAGAAGAGAGAATAAAATCAAATCACAGAGAGCCCAAATGGGATGCAAAATTTGTTTGAATGTCATGTGAATAAAATGCTACGATAGCTTCTTCACACGGACTACCAAATACGTGCCTAACTTTATTAGCCTCTGCTGAAGAATCAGCACAAACAGCGAATGCTCTTAACGACTCACAGCCATTAGTTTCATAGGGCAATAGACCGAGATTGCAGGAAGAAACCCAGAATCAACTGAGAGTACCTAATTAATTGCATTATAATTACATTTGGAAAGCTAAAAGGTAATAGATCTGTTTGAATTATGATCACGCCAGGCTCTTCAGGGACAGACTGCAGTGTGAATCACTTGCACATGATCACCAGAGACACAAAGAATTAAATGACTACAAATATTTTAAATAAGAGCGCTTGTTCACTAGCGGCAATACCGGCTGCCAACCTTGGCTGGCATGACTGTGTTTGCTTTGAGTCACTGACCTGTTGCATTATTAATTTTTTTAAGGATATCTGAGATGAAATACTACCTCTGGATTGTTCCCTTAGTGGAAGATGGACTGAGCCTCAAAGGAAAATGAGGTCCGTAAGATTAAGATTGCATTTGGCTGGTGCTTTCGTAAATCACAATTCAGAGGTGCCACACATCATTATCAGACACGTTTTCCTCTCTTTCTGTCTTTCCTGATGCTTTTATCCCTCTTTACTGTCCCTGTGAGCAAGCAAGGCTGACTTCTCTGGCCTTGAATATACTTTTTCTCCACTAATTCTTCTGACAAAAAAATGAAGCAAAATAAGAAAGAAAGAAAGAAAGAAAGAAAGAAGGAAAGAAGGAAAGAAGGAAAGAAGGAAAGAAGGAAAGAAGGAAAGAAGGAAAGAAGGAAAGAAGGAAAGAAGGAAAGAAGGAAAGAAAGAAAGAAAGAAAGAAAGAAAGAAAGAAAGAAAGAAAGAAAGGAAGGAAGGAAGGAAGGAAGGAAGGAAGGAAAGAAGGAAGGAAGGAAGGAAGGAAGGAAGGAAGGAAGGAAGGAAGGAAGGAAGGAAGGAAGGAAGGAAGGAAGGAAGGAAGGAAGGAAAGTCATTTCTGAGATACAGAGCATTAATGAAAGCCTGTAGATTTCTAGCACAGACTATCAGGGCAGTGGAAGTATTTGATCAAAGCTATAAATCTAATGAGATGGTAATGATATGCAAATTAACAGCACCATGAGCCAAATGGGTAAAGTTTCTTTATGGAGTATATTAAGAGGCATTTTGCCTAAGTGGAATGGTTGAATGAACAACAAATACTGAGCCACAATCTGCAAGTATGGGTTGACAACAGTGATAAGATAAATAAAACAGATGAAGATAAGTACTATTCCCCCACTTAAAAGGACAGATGCTGTGAATGAAACTGTACTTCCCTCCCACAGGAGGAAATAGCAGCTATACAGCTTTCATGAAATATCAGGGATTTCTTATTGCTCTTGTTCAAATTAATGCTCACAGAAAAGCTTTGGAAAATATATTTTTGAACTGGCCTTTATATGTTCAAAAATGGACAAGAAAACATGAAACCCCAGGCCAAACTGTTTCCTAGCATAGTGTCAGTAACCCCCATTAGCTGTGCCACTTTACCCTAGCTTTGGATCTGGATCACTTACTGTACCTGCCAGCATCTGACTGTTGATAAATATTGAGTGGTCTCCCTATGACATTTTAATTATAACATTATGGATTTCAGGAGGAGGGGGACCAAAAGAAGAGAAAGTGCTTATTTGGGGTTTTAAGCTTTAAGGAAGAGAAAAATAATAAAAACAAAGGAAGAATATAGCACTCCCCCAGATTCCACTGGGATTCAGCACAAATTAGCTAAATCTCACTTTCTATCATTTTCAAGGGCTCCATACAACCTTGTTTTAACTTTCACCAAAATCTCCAAGACCAGCAGCAACTCCACCTCTCAGTACAAAACCCTTGGCACTGTACCTGTGATTCGTACTGTCGTGTGTGCCCAAGAAACACGAGAAAGGCTGAAGTGTTTGACAAACGCTGTTCGACAGATTGCATGTTGATCTAGGAGCTAAGCAACCTGGTTTCTGCTCCTCGGTGTGATTTCTTTGTAAAGCTCTTTCAGATCTGCAGATGAAAAATCAGATTCGTAGAAGTTAAAGCCAGGAGTGTTATAGCAGCGTAAATGTGGGTGCGTGGCATTTCCCCTTCAGAGCTTACTAATAAAATAGCCACCTCCATCTGTGGTCAAGTTTAATATCTGACAAAATCCATTCTGTTCACCTCTATTTCACAATCTGGACTGCCCTGTCAATTATTAGCATTGTGCTCAATGGAGCTGCCACACAGCTCATTTCTGTGCTTACTAGCTTAGTAAATAAATGTGTCACACTAAACATCATGACTTCTGAGGGAGCTGGAAAACAAGCAGACAAGCTAATAGGTGCAAAACTACATCAAAGCTACCTACGTCCCCCCTTATGAACTGCAAGGCCAGTTGTTCTCTGAGTGACAGGGGGGATGGAGACTCCTTCTCTGCCTTTCCCCACCAAGTGGCAGGTTCTCCCTTACCCCTGCAGCCCCTCTGTCTCTGCTGGCAGCCTCGGATCTCTTTGTGCTGGCCCAGCACACAGCCTGCACTTGGTCCCTGGTGCACGAGGCCAAGCTGTCTGGCCCCATTCTCCTGCTCCCTTCTGGGCTGCTGGGATCAAGGCAACTCCCAGGACCTTGGTCTACACGGGGAAGTTTGATTCCTGAAGACTTGTTCCAGAACTTCTCACCAGGACTTTGGTTTGGGTCAGCGACCAGCAGCAGGTGTGGAGAAGCAAATCCCACGCACCTTTGGTCTGACTCTCCCCATTTCCAGCCTTCATTTTGGCTTGAGGCTGCTTAATTCCTCACATGCAACTTCCACACAGAAAATTTCAATAAATTACAGAAAAGCCAAATGAGTCTGGTTTGCAGAATGAGGGCAACCCAATTCTGAGCTCAGTTGAGACTGCTGGGGAAAAGCAACACCTTTCCAGGCATATAGTAGTACAATTTGTCTAACAAAAGATATTACCTCTTCCCTTGAACCTCTCCTTCTCTTCCTGCCCTCTCCACCAGCACTCCACACAACACTCCCAGTCAGACCCATCAGCACAGCAAGGGCAGCTCCCTCTCAAAAGCCAAGAATCTTCTCCACAGAAATCCTCATGCCCCCTGAGTCCCTTTCTGGCACCTGAGGATGAGATCCCCCATACGGAGCACTCTCTCCATGCCGAGCCAGCATGAAGCCAATTGAGCGCTACGTGCAATGTTTCCCCCATACATTCTTGCAGATAGAGCAAAATTATCCTGTATTAGGGAAGTGGCTGACTATGTCACTTGCAACATGTCAAAAGCCATAGGACTATATTGGTTTTTAGACTCCTGCTGTGTTGGCTTGGGCATTTTCTGTTCTCTTCTATGAGAGCACTCTGTTTTCAGTGGAAATGTCAGGACGCCAATGAGCCAATGAAAGGAATCTCCTTAACGTCTAGCCTTTAATATTTCCTAGGCTCTTAATCTTGGGATGGGAAATCTAGTGCTAGAGAAGGGAAGCTAAAGGATGGCTGGTTTTCTGTATTCGTTTCTTAAAGAATACGTATCTGATGTTTCTACAAATGGTGGCACTAGGATTTAGGTCTTGCACCATCAGTTATAGAAGAAAAATAGAAACTGAATAAGACTTGCTCCAGAAGGTGTTCAGTAAACAAGCTTTGCTCTTGTGTAAGTTTGCTGAGCTGGTGGGTAGCAGAAAACAGAGCCAGAGCCAAAGGTGGATTCACAGCCCAGCCACTGCCTTGGAACAAGCAGTAAATCAGATTTCCTAGGCAGCTCACTTGTTCACAGGGAATATTCTGAATAATTCACATCTGGCTCTTGTTTGTGCTGGATATTACTCCGGGGTAACATCCTGATAGCAGTGGAGTGACTCCAACTTCTGTCAGGTAACAAGCATCTCAGTCAGCAAATGGCTTCAGGGTGAAATTAGGCATTGTTACCTCCAGACTTGCTGCAGGGACATCTAGAGCATCATTCGAGCTGGGCACTGCAACTCCTAAGACACCCCACGCAGGTGATGTCCCAGGGAGACCGCTGGGCTCACTGCCTTGTTAAAAGAGAGCAGGAGAGAGCACAGGTCTGGGATCTGGTCTCTAACAAGATCTTGAATAATCCCGCCAGATGTGAGCCCCAAAGTCCCAAAGGGGTCATAGAGGTGATGATCTGGTGACAGTAAAGTTCCTTCTTCCAGCAAGACAGCCAGAGACCCTCTATCTCCATCATGAGGTCCTGTCCAGGGGCTTGACACTTGCTGCAGAGACCTGGTTACAGAACTGACAGAAAACTCTCCAGCTTTCTGGTTCTTACTATTCACGCCCTGCTCATTAGTCCCCCAAGAGATGTTTTGTTTAAGCCAACGCCATATCCCAGGTCTGGGTTTGTTTCCCGTAAGTTACAACAGGACATTCTCCATTCAGGAGCTGACCAATGTTCAGCGACCAGTTCACAGGAGCTGTGAACTCCCTTTGTATTTCTGTTGACATGAAGCTTTACGGGCAATCTATTGACTTGTACAAAACAACAGATGCTGGCTCAAAAAGCAGTGTGAAACACATCACAGTGCAGTGGGTGGATTGGTTCACAGAAATTATAAGTATTTTTTAAAGCCACCCACCTTCCCCCTTCTTGCTAAATTTTGCTAAATTTCCCTTACACACTGGACTTTCTCATTTCCACAATGTCACCTTTTATTTTATTTTTTTCCCATTCTCATTGTTCTTGCTCAGTTTTGGGGTGGTTATGAACACTTAAGTCCTCATCTAAATGATCTAACTGCTGTCTCCCACCAGAGATGGGGCTCCAAAATTATAGATTTTATCGAATACACTCTAACAGCAAACCTGAAAAATGGAGCTGGCCTTGGTTCTATTTATTTCAGCCTTAATGTTCACTAGTACCTTGGAAATTCAGCCTGTTCAGCCATGCCAAACAGGGCAACTTTCAATGCTGCTGCTCTGTCTTAAAGAGTTCACCAATCTGACAGCCCTCTTCTGTCCAACCCTGCCCCCAAATTCCACCTTTTTTTGTCAATCACAGGCAAAAATATATGCCCCAAATCTCCTGCAGTTAGACAGCCGCCAAATACTGGAAACTTTTGGTAAAGTGATGGGAAGGAAAGTGAAATGATTTGTCTCTTTCATGTGCCCCCAAGGGAGGGGACAGGAGCAGGGGGACCATCCCAAAGAGTGACATGCAAATGAAGGTGTTAAAAAAAAATGGGGAAAAATAAAGAAGATGAAAATAAGTCTTCTTGGTGGAACACAAATGGAGTTCTAGCTAGGTATCATTTGCTGAGGAAATTGCATTTCTATTTGGGAATAAATGAGTGTAAAACTTGTTTGAGGCCCAGGTAATAATAGAACGGGGGAGGAGGAAATTGAAATTTATGACTTTGCAAATGACTCCTGTAGAAAAGAGAGACGCACATCAGAGGTGTCTTTTTTATCCCCCCCTCCTTCCCTCCCTCCTCGTTTTCTTCCCACAGATGAGGAGGACAGGTCTGAAATAAAACAGGTCTAAGCTTCACCAGCCCGGAGAGGCTGGGGGAGAGGCGGCCGGGGGGAGCAGGGACATTAGCACTTGCTGTAACGTTGTCAGCGCCGATGTAAATGGACGTGCTACATAGTCAACAAGACACACTTGGCTGCCTGCAAGTGGGAAGTACTTAAATCTTGGCACTGATAAATGAAATATTTTTAAGGGAGCTAATCAGTGAAAATGGGGTTTCATCAGGCGCTGACATGTCTCGCTTGCTTCAGCGAGTCCAAGAGAGAAAAATGATTGCACGGCGCGGTCCGGAGCCAGCCGGAGACAGGGAGCGTGCGAGAGAGAGACGGAGGCAGCACAGCACCGAGGATGCTCGCGGGGTGTGAGCCGTGGGGGCCAGGACCAGGGGCACCCCCCTGCCTCTGCACACCCCCAGCCCCCCGGGGCACCGCGCTCCCCGCCGGCCCCGCCGTGGCTGGGTTTGATGAATGGCCCCGTGCAGAACGGGCTCGGTGCAAATCCTCAATCTGCAGCCCGCTGGGCTCGGTTGGATCAGCAGTAGGCTAGCTGGTATTTCTGGATAAACACTAATAAATCTTCCTTTTCTTCCCAGCCAGTGGAGCTTCCCCTGCCTCCCCCCGTCTTTCCTCTTCTGCCGCTGGTGCAAGGGGATAGGTGAATTTGGGGTGCAGGGAGCTATGTGGGGCTGGTGGTCAAGCCCTAGGAAAACACCTAAACTGTGGGCTTGCAAAACCTCCCACCAGCCCTGCTACCTCCAGTCCTGCTGCTGGTGAGTGATTGGGACAGCTCAGTCACAGTCTCGTGCCTCAGTTTCCCCTCTCTAGAGTGGTGATGATCATTCGTTTCCCTACAGCCCCCAAAGGCCAACTGAGCTGTGAGTGCAAAGGGGCTTCTAGGAGCAGGATTTGGCTATAACCCATGGGGAGGTGGGTGGGACAGGGTTCAGGGGGTTGTGCTCATCATTTGCAGCTCTGAGCTGCTGCTTTTCAGCTCCACGGGTGTGCAGGGGCTAGATGAGCACCATGTAGACCAGTGGGTGTTTCACTGCTGCACTCCAACACATCTTCTGCACCCAGCTGATCCACCCAGGCTGATGGCTCACCCCATCAGTGTGGGACCTTGGGCAACAGAGAGCAAAAACAGGCTGAGAAAGAGGGCTCTGACCTGGCTCTGCCTCCTGAGACAGACCCCAGTGGCCACAACCCCACGGGCAGATGCTGGGGCTGTTCCCATGGGACACAGTGGATCAGCATGTTCCAGCATCCCATCAGGACAGGACAAGGCAGAGCTGTCACCTACTTCAGACAAAATCCAGCAGCTGAAGCTGCCCCTATTGCCAACCTTCCTATAAGTGACCCCAAGAACCCATGTAAACCAAAATACAAAAAAAAAAAAAAAAAGTTGCAAATCCTACAGGGTACTGCAGGACCAAAGCACTCTGCCTCAGTGAGGGACATACCAGGATTCGATCCCATCTAGAAGGAAAGGTGATTTTCCATGCATGTGAAAATTTTCACAGATTGGAATTGTTTCATCAGACTAGCAAAGGGAAGAAATACATAAATTAAAAGATAAAAAAGAAGAAGAAGAAGAAAGCCTAGTGCTTACATCCTTAAGTCATAAAGGTTCAAAGCAGGATTCCCTCAGTAATCAGGAAATGAAAATGTCCTTCAATTACTGAGCATTTTAAGACATGATTATTTCATGTGCATGCTATTAAGAAAATGACAGTGGAAAATTCATCATGAAATAAATTAATACTTAAACATTTTTAAAAGGCTCCCTGGTGTATTCTTACCCTCCTCCCCTTCTGACACAATAATGTGTTGTTTTTAAAGAAAATTTTGTTGGACTAAAGATGATAAAATACTCAATGAAAAATACATTTGGAAAACAAATTCATAACTACTTTTTTTTTTTTTTTTTTTTTTTTTTTTTTTTTTTAAAGGGAGAAGCTTAGATTAAAGTATGTAAGAAACACAAGGACAATTTGTTATTTTCTGCTAGTGGAAAAAGGTCTCTTTTTTTCCTTCATGAAGTCAAGCATGCTGGTGTTTGAATAATGGCCTCCCAAACTCACGCAAACCAAACAATTTAGGTTATATTTTCTTGGTTTTATTCTACATCTCTCCACCCCACAGTGCAGCATACCTCTCCATGTCACATTGCAGCACGAATAGATTGCCACCATAACAAAAGTTAATAATAGCTGAAAATTGCAGGTAGCTATGAGGTGCCTTTGGTTTGATCTGATTCTAAGTGAATTCGGTACTGGGGACAGTTATAACAATATGGCACCAGAGACATGAACTCATCAAATGGGTCTGTTCCAAAGTCTGTGGAAGGCAATGCACTTTTTTTTTTTTTTCATGGATTTCAATGGAATTTGGCTTAGGAATTTGGCCTTGAGAGAGCCACATGGTAGACTTAAGCTGAGGTGGGGACCTCAGGAGGGCTCTGCAGATGAGTCATGAGGACATTGCACTCCCAGTCTGAAACCAGAGAATGTGTTTCATATATATAGGAGGCTTGACTGAGAAACCTGTCTTTGTTGGTCTTTAATGCAAACAGAACACTCTGGGCTTGTGGGCACAGGAGGTAGGGCAGGCTGTGATTTGCTCCTGGAATAGGAACATCACCACTGGGAGCTCTTGTTAAAGGTGAAGGCAGGGCCAGGAAACCTCACAGCTCCTTGGGACATGGGGAAATTTTCTGTGGACTCCCAAGAAAAATGAACTTCTACCCCATCAGAATGCAGAGAATCCTACGCAGTCAGGATATGTTTTTGCAGGACACCATGCGTGAGCCTACCTTGAATTTTATCTTAGCTAGTAGCCAGCTGAGAATAAAAAATGATGCGAACTCAGGAGAGAAATGAGTACCGCTGCCTAGGTGCTCCTGCATGCTGGCAGAGGGATCACCTTGCTTTGAAGAGATAGTCACATTACACTGTTCTGCCACAGTGCTTTTGTATGTACCCATATTGTATGGCCACAGAATATCTATTTTTCTGTTCCGTGGTTCATGTTTTGAGGGGGGACTGTAATTCATGAGGGGTGCCTGCCCAGATAACTCACAAGTGGGATATACATGGCTGTCTCTTACGGAAGTACATTTTGCTGCTATCATGTATTATATTTCTACCACGCCAGAGGGGGTGTCTGCAGGTCTAAAAATGTTGGTTATACCTACAGCTACTCATGCTATTAGTATAGTTGTAGATATTATATGATTTATTGATGTGTTTTTATTTCCCACTGGTATGGTATAAACATATTTATTTCACAAAAGTGGCCAATAAATTTCCCTTATGAATCCTGTTATCTGCACCATTAACCATTGATCATTTTTATGAGGTCACAACTTAAGGTGTACATGAATTTACACCTTAATTTGTGACCCTTTCCAAAATAATACATAGCCACTTCTGAACTATTCACCTTACAAGAGGCACTGCTCATTTTTGCTGCTTCTTACTGCACTCAACATTTGTTTCCAACCAGACAATGTCTTAGCATCATGTGCCATTCAACTGTTTCATCTTCCCAACACACACACACACACTCAAAAATAAAACATCAATGAGATGGACCCAATTCATTCCATATGGCACTCTGGAATTCAAAAAATATAGAACAAGGGGACAAAACAGCACTAACAAAGCCAAAAACATGCTTTAACCTTCCTGCTGAAAAGGCCAAGACTATGTGTTCTTAACAGCAAAGAAGAATAGGAATGCCAGAAATTCAGATATTCCCAAGTAGTCCTCTCTATTTTCTTATTTTTCATTGTCTTATAGATGATCTTTGAGACATTGGGCAGCATGGGAACAGCTGTCCCCCCTGTATACTTCATTGCTTTGCTCTTTGATTTATTCAAAGCATTGAAACTTGGAGTTTTGTATATTCATTTGTTATCAGATTCCCATCGGCTAACATTATAGGATGAGGAGTGTGGTTGAAAGCCCCGGGTTAGATGTAATATTCCCACGTTCTGTGAGAGATTCCCACATTCTGCTGGTGGCCTTCATCATTGGACTTTCCTTCTTCACCTCTTCAAAGGGTGACATTGTGCTTTATACACATGTAGTGGGTACCTCTGATTGAATTTTTGGGTTACCTTCCCTCATCCTTTCCTTCTCCATTGATGTATACGGTCCCAATTTAGCCACTCTACAACTTGGGAGATGTATTTGCTGATTTATGTCCTATCACCTGCTTGCCTTCACAAACATCCCAGGTCTATCCCATGAGTGCTCATTTTGTCTCTTGCTGAGCACTCTTCGTCTCCTCCATGTAAGCTGAGCAAGTTCTCAGTTACTGGTTTGGCAAGTGCCTCCTTTCTCCTAGAAGCTGCCTGAGGAGAGTATCTAAATAGTTTGTTCAGCAAGACTGTGAGCACTACACTAAGAAGCAATCCCAAATAAGCACCACAGTTCAGGCACATTCCTGGATTTGTACACTGATGGTCACATACACGGTTTGTACAATGGGCAGCAATGCAAAGCACATTTAGAGACATGCCACACACAGTGTCCTCAGTCAATGGAAGTGCCATCCTTCATGGCCTGTGTTGGCAGGAGGTGGCAGCTTCAGATTTTATCTCCACCAATTGGGATGCTGTGCAATCAGGAGTGCCCTTCAAAATCAGAGGTAGGGAAGAAACTGAAAACCTTCAACGTTAAACACACATTGCTGCAGAGAGGTTAGTCTTGGGTTTTAAACAATGCACACAGCATGAGCCAGAGCCCTCCTTCCACACACACCCTCCACAGCTCTCTCTTCATCCAGAGTTTGGCTGCCCAGACTTTTTATTTGCACACAGTTGTCCTTAAAAATAATAAGTGACTATTTGCCTGTTCAAAGCCAGAAACAAGTTGACCAATTGCTGCTGTGTTTTACTTCAGGGTATCCATCTAAAGGCAGAGAGAGAATCAGCCTATAATGGTTTGCCTGGCTCGAAAACTCCATTTTGGGCCACAGAGAGTCATATTTCAGAGAGTATTGATCACAGTGCAGTTTGTGTTTCCTCACGTCCATGATCCTGTTTGCAGCCCTGTAAAATAATAACAGTACTCATGTCAGTAAGGTAATTACCATTGATCTAACACACTGTGACAAATTTTTCAGTCATGCCACTTGATTCATACTTAAAGTTATGGCACTACTGACTGCTCCTTAAATAATTGAAGGATGCCCTTTGTAAATCAGCACGCTCTTGCCAAAAAGTGGCAGTTTCTTCTTTGTTCCAGGCCTTGTTCCTTAGCTTCATCAGGGATTTCAAAATTAAACAGACAGCTTTCTACAGCCCAGAGTTCACACTTAGAGCAAATATCATCCAAGCTGGCAAATCACTTATGACACCTTTGTTCAAGAAAACCGGGAGAAAAGAAGACGATAAAGGTTTAAACTACAGGGAAGATCAGGGTCTCTGCGGTGGTGGGGTTTGCTAGCAGGTGGTAACAACAAGAGAGACAAAGCCAAATTCAGTTAATTCAAAACATCCATGAAAGAAGGGTTTTCCCTACGGATCTGAACTTCACCAAATCTCCCAGCCATGATGTGAAAGATGCTGTTCCTCAGTCTGTACAGTGGCATAGGACCTAGGGATAAAACTGGTTGAACCCCTGGTTCAGCACCCTGGCCTGAAAACATTCCAGACAGAAGGCATCCTGTTTGGGCGGTCCCGAGCAAGGACTGGCTTATCCTTCTGCCAAACATCATGGAGCCCATGGAGCTGGGTCCACCAGATGTGGAGGAACCGATGGAAGTGGATCCACCTTGGCCAGATCAGGCCTGGGACTACCCCGGCATGTCTTTGCTACCTGCCATCCAAACACAACAACATCTGCACTGGTAGGCAGGCTTCCCAAGTCTTTCATTTCCCTGAACCTGTAGATGGAGGCTGGGGGATCAAAGTCCCACCCACTGTAAGTGAAGAGCAGGTTTGAGACCACCTGATGAATCTGAACAGACACAAGTCTATGGGACCTGATAACATGAATCTCAGGGACCTGAGGGAACTGGCTGATGGAGTTGCCAAGCCTCTCTCGATCCAAGTTGAAAAGTCATGGCATTTGGGTGATGTCCCTGGTGAGTGGAAAAATGGAAAAGTCATGCCCTTACTCTTCAACAATTAAAACAAAGAATTGAACAAAGAGCGCTACTCTTCAACAATTAATTAGGAGACATTTCTTCTCAGAAAGAGTGGTCAGGCATTGGAACGGGTTGCCCAGGGAGGTGGTCAAGTCACTGTCCCTGGGGGTGTTTAAAGAAAGGTTAGACGTGGTGCTTAGGGACATGGTTTAGTTGGTCACACTGGCGGTAGGGGAATGGTTGGACCAGATGATCTTGGAGGTCTTTTCCAACCTGAATGATTCTATGATTCTATGTGATGGTGGAGCAGTCAATAAAATCCCCACCCTTCAAGTTTAGGGAGTCTGTCCCCAACTGCTAGACCCTTTCTTCTCACCTCTCCTATTTCACACCCTCCTTTACAATGTATAAAGGACATTGCAGTTGTTAACACAGGAGTAACACAAAACCATATAGCCACAAGACATGTATCATCTCCATGGCTCAATCCCATTGTCCTTTGTGCATCAATACATTGCTGTGAAATCCATCGATGGCAAACTTCAATTGTCACCCCCCTGCATAGGGAATCAAGGCTATAGACACCTTCACTGAGCTTGATTTGAGAACAGATGTAGCACATAAATGACCTGCCATTTGGCACACAGCTTGTTGGCTCTCATGGGACTCCCGCGCTTGGGGATAGTGCAAATCTGCAGCAGGTATCATGGTATTAGAGCCTTTGGAGAGCAAATTAAATGAACTGTCCTTCAAAAGAGCCTCAAACCTGCCCCTTCTGTATTGTTGGGACGCACAAAGCAATAGCTCTGGCTTTGATCCACTCTGCTTGCTATCAAGAGCCCTCTTTTGTGAGCATTCTTGTACCTGCTTGAGATGAGGCCAGAACAAACAGAAAGCATCTTAGAGGAGCTTACTAAATAAGTCTGGGATTGAGTGAACAGCATATTCAAGGGGTCAAATTTAATTCCTTCCTTCCTTTTGTATTCAGATTAGAGGCCAAGGTAGATTTGTGGAAGCCAGGACTCCTCTGCTAATGCTGCTTTTGCACTTAACCTGCAATTTACCTGTCAGTACCAAATACATTAAAGGCCAGCTAAGCTCTTCAAACTTCCAAACAATTTACTGCACCATCAGATGAGCTCTTTAGCATCCAAGAGCACAACGGCCCGTTCAGGTCTAACAAAAACATCTGCCACCTAAAGAAATCCTCGTCAAAAATGTGTCTGGTGAAACAAATGTGTGTATTTAAAGGAATGACATGTTTTAAGTCAATCAAACACCTCAAAAATAACAATTAAAAGCCTTCCAAAGAGACTTCTTGCCAGCGATGCATTGGCTTGGCTAGGAAGGGCTGTGTTTTCAGAGCCTCCTAAATTCCTCAACTCAAGAGCCGAGTGGAGGTTTATTAAGTGACCTGTCTGGATGTATATCAGCCTTGTCCCTAGTGGGGGTCCTGTGTTAAATTCCATCATTAAAACCTATTACCAAGCTATCAAAACGCGCCGTAATTCCGTCTAATGACCTCATTTCCCTAAGCGTAACTCAGCGCGAGGCCTGCTGCTGCGGCATGGCCTCTTGGTAGGCCGCAGCCCCTTAGCAGAGCAGGGGGTGGCGGGGAAGGAGGGAGAAATCAATGTCTGCAGAGATGACAAGGCACACAGCCAGTGACTGGGGACCACAAAACTATCCAATATCCCATTTCCTATCCAGTCTATTAGCAGCTGAAGTCAGCCAGGGCTCCGGCTTTGATTGAAGGCTGAGCTGAGACCAGATAGAGGAGGAGAAGCCCAGGCAATATGGCCACCAGGCGAGGCTCGTTTCCAGCTAGCCGAAATCACTCAGAAAAGTCTGTGTATATAAAAATGGATTATTGCATTAAAAGTTCAAAATGTTCTTTTTTTTTTTTTTTTTTTTTTTTTTTTCCTTGCCTTGCTCTGGTTAACGGGTGGACACAAGGAAAAAAAAAAACCTTTCCCTTCTCCCCCCCTCGATCCCCCTCCACACACACCTCTACTTGCCATGAAATCATTTCGTAAATACAAAAAAGGCCCCTCAGGCTATTGGTGCCCAGACACTCATTTTTAGAGTGGATAATTGACTCCTTTCAGTTGATAATTCATAGCTTGCATATGCCAGCTAATACATCAGTGCCCAGAGACTCAGCGAGAGCCCCAAGCACAAACGGGAGAGGGGGAAAGGAAAAGGAAAAAAAAAGAAAGAAAAAAAAGAAAGAAAAAAATATTTCAGATGATAGATGAGTGCATTATGGCTTTATGAATGAATTATGTCCTGCAAATACCTTGAGCAGGAGAGACTGTCGGCCTGTATCTATACTAATCTGGGAGGAATTATGACGATTTTCACATTAAAACGGGAAAAGGGAAAGAATTAATTGAGCAATTGGGCCATTAAAAATGTATGTCGGTATGTTCTGTATGTCCGTTTTCCAATTTATCATATGCTAGGAAGCTTCCTCCCAGGGTGACTGCCATTTTTCTTCTCTTTCTTATGTTTGATCTTTTTTTTTTTTTTTTTTTTTTTTTAATTTATTGTAGGTTCCTGTCACACAAAATCAGATCAGGATTGCTGTGACAAGACAAAGTCATTTTTTATTTTTTTTTTTTTTTTGTCAGGGGTGCTCAGTGTTGTTTCTGTGCATGTGCTGCCTGTCCAAAAATTGGGTTGGGAAGAACAGGATGAATTTCTTCTCTGCATCCCATATTCAGTATTTCCAACTTAATAAAACCAGATGATTTCACCCTGTTTGTATATTGTTATTCCTCCTCCATCTGAGAAGCTTTGAACTGAAGTTTGGCTATAGGAGGGCAGCAGGTCCTTTTTTTTTAAAGTTATTGGCTGGTAATACCATCTCTACCAGAAACTCTAAGTGCCAGCACATGCAAACCCTCACCCTGTGTGTGTGTGTGAAATGCCACCCGTGACTGCTGGAAAATTTCACCAACCCGGACAGTGCACTGCCTGGCTCCAGCTTTCAGATATGGATCACATCATTGTTCATCAAAAATATATCCTCAGTGGTTTCACCGTTTATCCTCTGCATATGTATCCTGTAGTATGTGTTAATTATTTTCAGATCTGAGAAATAATTTAGTGGATTAGAACAGTTTGCCAGTGTAGGGAATATTTTTAGAGTAACAGCAGTTTTAGGAACTGTTTCCAACTCCATAATTAGTTGGTTTGATTAAATATCTGAAATAGCTATGAAATATATTTCCTTCTTTTTTATACATAACATATACTCCATTATATTTACTTAAAGTTGCTTACAGTTTTAGTACGTTTTAAAACAGATCCTGACTGTAGCAATAAAAAATATATCAGTAACTCAATCAATATAAAAAAAAAATCCCATTTAAGATCTGCCAGCAAATTTCAAGCAGTCTGACCAACACACACTGTTTAACCTGTGTCTTCGATTTTCTAATCCAGGAATTATGCTTCACCTGAACTTCCACTAATACAATTAGCGTGGTGTGTTTGCTGAAACATAATGCCTTTACAGAATAATGTTTTATGCTGCAAAGCATATCTAATCTCTTCACGCAAGCTATGCTATGGCAAATCATTTTATAATATGCAGGAAATTTTTGATGTTTATTTTCTTGTGTTTATGAGGTCTTTAATTGATTGTAAGCTGCTCTTTAAGTACTTAAAGTTGTGTTTTGTTTTTGTTTTGTTTTGTTTTTAATCCTATTAATTTTATTTATTTATTTATTTATTTATTTTTTCTTCTCCAGACTTTAAATGTTTGCAGTGGCTAAAAGAGATGAGTGCCAGAGCAGAATTTCAACAAATTATTTCATTTGTATTCAGGATCTTTATGCAGAGTATGTAGGTTTATCATTTTATTTGACGTATGGCAAGCCCCTAAATTCCCTGCAATCACTCTGTGTGTGGGACTGGTGATTCTCTGCCTGGGAATTTTGCTGTGGGTTTGATTTAGTTACTCTCTGTCCCCATACACAACAAAGAGGTAAGTATCTCTCAGTGCAAATGGTACCCTCCTGAATGTCAATGCTTTTCCAGCAGCTACGGTGCTGTACAGAAGCTTTTGAAGGTCTCAAACAACTCCTGTGAGATGTGGATTAAAGGGGTGAGGACAGGACCACATCCAGACCAAAGGAGGGAGGCTCCACAACCTCTCCGGGGCAGCCTGCTCTATTTGCCCCACAGCACACCGCCTGGCTCTTGCTGTCCCAACTGCTTGTGACCTGCAGCAGAGGAACAATTTCGCTGTGTCTTTCTGCACAGAAAATAAAACTAGCAATATTCATTTCTTACTTCTGGGGATCATGGTTTTCTGAAAGCTACAGAGAAGGAATTAATTACACAGCAGGACACGTAGCTCTGCTGCAGAGCTCTGAGCCCTGTTGCAGCACAGCCAGCAATGTTTGGCCATCGCTGGCCATCCGCCCCACCTGCCCCCTCTGTCCCCCAGCCAGAGGATCTAGGCACCCATCACCTTCCCCTCTGTGTGACACCTCTCTGCGGGGTGGCTCCTTGCTCTGGCTCGGCTGTGGGAATTAACCCAGCAGGGCCTTCCACACCATGGCAACTGAGCATAGTTCATCCAAGAACCAGCACATCAGTCTTGCTGATTGCACATGCCTTCTTCTGGTAACACACATCTCAGTAAAGGATTAATGACAGCCAGAATCCCATTAAGAGAGAAACACAAGTTCCCCAGCTTACTTAATATCAGGTTTCTCGCACCTGGGTCACTGAAGTAGGACGTAACCTGCAGAATATAAAATGTCTTGTTATTGCCTTTGCCACTGACATGCACAGAGAGGTGTTAGGAAGAACATACATTTATAATCCACCCTATGTTCGGCATGCGAAGGCATGAACAGACCTGAAAGTTGTACGTAGCCTTTGCAGCAAGGTTGCTGGTATGTTCTCCTGATAACTTAGCAGCTCCCGTTTTGGACAGATATGCAGAGGATTGGAGTTTTTCCTTCTGTAACCCACAAAAAGTCAGGAATAAATGTTCACCTGGACAGCATTTCCATGAAAACCTTGTTGCATCACACCTTAAGGTTTCAGCATGTTGAAACGTTGACAATGATCACACTGTGACAGATGTGAGCATGCACCTCTGAGTGCAGTTTTCATGCCCTGTCCTGAGCTATGTGAAACCAAAGAAAAGTGTCTGGTCACTGGTGGTAACAAGCCTGGAGCTCAAGGCATGTGGAAGGCTCTTCCCACAGCTTTTCTCCCATGGTTATCTGGGATGTTTCTCCCATCCGAACTGGGATGTTGGTGTCTCTAACCTCAAAGCTGTCTCACAAATCAGTTTTTAAAAAATATTCCCCAAAATGAAGTCTGAATGAAGACCAAGGGAGTAACTTTGAGAGTCAAAGGCCCTTTTCCATGTACTGCTTCCTGGAGGTCTTTACGTGGGCCAAATTCACCTGCAGAGAACATTAGTTTTGTAGGGGTTGTTTTTATGCCTGTTGCATTTATTATTTAAGGGTTACATCAGACAAGAGAAGGACTAAATAAGTACAGAGAAATAAGTCATCAGGATATCAGTTTTGTTTTGTTGTTGTTGATTTTTTTTTCCTGAGATCAAAGAGTTTAGTAACAGACCAAAACCAGAAATTACACAATGTTTGTTTGTTTTTTAATTAAAAACAGATAATTTGTTTTAAAAAAAATCCTTAAGTGCCACTTTCCAAAGAATGTCTGTAAGTAATTTTAACACTTGTCCCCCAGAAATGCAGGATAGAGACCCTCTTTTGACATACATTGCAGGTAGAACACGAATATCACCGTACTTCATGAGGAAAAATAACAGCAACAACTTAAAAGGTAGGATTTCTGGAGAGGCACTTGTAATGGGAGCAGAATCTTGCAGCTCCATCCTGACTCCAGTGACTCTGGGTCTTGCCGCTTCTCTACCTGCGATGACTCCTGACACCCAAATGATCCATCCGGCTGCTCAGCGGGACTTAAGAATCAATTGGGCATAATTTTCTTATTTTTATCAGACCTCTGTTGTTAGCAGTGCCTCCTATTGCATTTCCATGATGGTGTCCCTGGGACAGACCTGCAGCCTCTGTGGCTGTGTAATGCTGAGATGCTCAGAAGACTCCTGCATGCGGCAATAGAGAAAATAGGTCAGGGACATGGTACTTCTTCCCCCGAAACCAAGCCACAGCTGGAAACACCAGCCCTGACACAGAAAAGCACCCGCATCCAATGCCATTTTTCCACCGAGCTTTATGCTGGGTCCTTGCTGGGTGAGAAGTTTTTTGAGAGAAGGATTAGTTTTTATTAATGATAATAAAATCAGCCATGCCCTTTTCTCCCCAGCTTTCCCCAAATCTCTCTGTGTTCAGCTACCTGCTACTTCAGGGATCCCACAGTCAAACTGTGCTGATAACTCGGGGAAGAGACCTTTCTTATTGAACAAGGTGGGAAAAGCAGCTTCAAGTGTCAGGAATTTCTCCCAGACATTCAGCATCTGTATTTAAATTAAGAGGCTTAAAGCTTTCCTGAACTTTTCCAGGTTTTTAATTTTAGTTTAACTTCAGGAGTGGAGTTTTAGGCCCGGAATATCATATCTGGAGTGCCATCTACTGCGTTGTCCAGGGACTGCTCAGAAATCGTGTTAGTTTGGAGAAGTGCAGCTGTCAGGAGCACTTTGCCTGAAATCCTGGTGGCTTTGTGCTGGTAGGGATGGGGGAAACACAAATGTGCACTCAGCAATACTGAAAAGAGTATGAATTGAGGTCAGTTTTAACTCATCCAATGTAGATGAGTTAAAGAGAAAAAAGGATTAAATATATATATATATATATAAAAATAAAATAAAAAAGGAAAACTGCTTTCTTATGCTTCTTGCATCCTGAAGTTAATATCAAAGTATCAGTGTGAAAAAAGAAAAAAAAAAAAAAAAAAAAAAGTTTTATTAGGAAAGCCTTTCAAAATACTGAAAGCTAAAATGACTCATTATCTTTCCTTTCAACCTGAAGCTTTTTTATGATTACCAGATATAAAAATAAAATAAATAAAATAAAATAAAATAAAATAAAATAAAATAAAATAAAATAAAATAAAATCTAGGTTGTTCTTGCCCTTTGCAAATCTCTCTGGAGAGCAGCTCCCTTCAAAATCCTGCTGGCCAGGTATTTGGGCAGCCAACCTCCTTGGGGTCCAGCCCTGGAAGATGCTCTGGAGCAGCAACTCTCAGGCTCATTACATTTGTAGGCAGCAAAACCACATCACAAGAAATAGCCATTTACCATGGGGACGGGTGGGATCTACCCAAACTGAGAATATCCAGCAGATTTTACAGACCCGACCCACAGATGGATGGCTTTGCAATCTTCCATCCTGCAGTCTGTACCTGCTCAGAGGACAAGCAAAACTGGTGAGAAATTGTTCATATCAGGGCAGCGAGCTCCCTCTGCTGCCTAAATCTCTGCAAGAGGCAGGCAAAAAACAGCAGCCCTTTTTTTGCTGCACTATCTTGGGAAAAGAAAAATATATATATTATATATTTTATATAAATTTATATAAATATTTTATTAATATATATTTTTATATATTTATATGTATATAAAATGTGTTGGCTGGGTCTGGGGGTGTTGCAAAATGCAACTGTGGCAGGACTCGCCGCATCTCCTGAGGTGTGTGATGGCTCAGCCCAGCCCTGGAAAAGTGCTCTCTAGGTTTCCAGCTGGATTTGGGTCACAGCACGTTCCTCCACCTGCAGCCAAGTGAAATGTTTACCTTGGTTTGTTGTTGTTGTGGCCAAATGTAATTAATTGCAGCAAAGGGCAAATTTCCTGTCTTCTGAATTATTTATTACGGTGAGATGCAGAGTGATTGCAAGGGTCTCTGTTGCTCTCTGGCTTCTGCTAAGGGATTGGTGTAATCCCTGTAAATTCATTAGCATTTATCAGCTCCCTGTTTGTGGCTATCCGGTTCCTTCCCCCTTTCTTGCCCTTCTCCTTCCATGGAGCAAAGATTTATCACTGAATTAAAGCTTGCCGATGAGCCAGGGAGGAAGGATAATTCTATTATTTGCCAGAGCGGTTGAGGGGAGAAATTGTGTGCAATAACCATGGCTCGGAGCACAGGTTCCAGAAGTCCAAGCCTGTGAGATGTCATGGAGAGAAAAGAAAAAAGAAAAAAAGGAAAAAAAAAAAAAAAAAAAGACCATACAGATGAGGAGGGAGACAGGAATCCTCACTGGCTGCCCATGACGAGGATGCTCAGCACCAAAGCCTCTGCACAGCCCTGTGCTGCGTTGTCCCCTCGGTTTGCAGCAGGGTGCTGAGGAGGAGGATGCTCCTGCCTGGAGGGAAGGCTGTGGTCTCACAGGTGCCTTCAGCCAGCCCAAGCCGATTGCCACCTTTTCCCCCATCTTGTCCTTTTTAACTGGACTGACAGCAGCAGCCAAATCCAAGCTGTGGACAACAATTTTGCTATGGAACTGAAGATGAGGCAAGCATCTCTACACCACGAGCCTAAACCGGCTTGTGCAACACCTAGATTTCCCCCCAGCATTGTGCAGTGCCAAAAATACACAGCCCGACCCATCTGTGAGTGCTTGGTGCAGAAAAATGAACGTGCATCTCCTTCTATTTGCAGTTGTATTAATTGCTGGTGACACCTACCAGCCTCATCTGGTAGTGCAGAAAACGAGCACTGCCCCATTTCCTTGTGCTCTGCAAGGAGAGATGTTTCTTACAAGCCCTGGGTTGCCCCACCAGCTCTGAGCCAGGGCTGAATTTATCTCTGGGGGTCCCTGTTGAGCCCCAGGTTCCTTTCCACGACCTTGGCCATCACATCTCACTGTGCAGCAAAGCTCTCCAGCTGCTTTCCAGCATCTCTGCTCTTTTCCCGTGACATTTTGCATCCTGGACTGTGGTTTTCAGCAGAGGCTCCTGTTTCTGTCAAAGGTGGGGAAGGATTCAAGGGCCAAGGGAGGGCAATGGGCAATAAATGAGCTCCAGGACTGGTCTGTGAGCCTAGAAAGCTCCAGATTTCCCTAGATTGGCATTGCTGTTGACTGGTTTGCCTCCAGAAAGTTTCCTCCAGCAGTGTCTGGCTGCTGCATGAGGATTTTGAGGCATCTTCCCCACATGCATCCTGCTATTAAGGCCACCCCTTGCCCACAGGAACCAAAGCTTGGGATCTGCTTCAGCCAGCCATCACCCAAACCACAGACCCTTTGCAAACCTCTCGCTTGGTGCACAGGTGTTTTTCTTCTTTTATTAGCCTCCTGTTGCTGTGACACAGGATATTTCAGAGCAGGTGCTGGCCCATGCAAAATTCAAGAACAAAAATGCCAGCTTGGGCTCTCCTCCTGTGTTTGCAAATTGTCAAGGCACGGGCTTTATTCTGGAGGCTCTCCCCCTGCTCAGGGAGGTTGGCATAACAGCAGGACGCAATTTGGTTGTGCACCTTCACTGATTGCTGCTGAAAGGCTGAGGGTTATTTATTTATTTATTTTCCCCCAAGGTCTGCTCTTACAGCCTTGGGTATAAATTTCTTTCCATTTATTTGTCAAAGGCTCTGCTCTTGTGCTGTGTTTGGGCTGTCAGCGGTTGCCTTGAACATTTAGGTCAATCACAGATATTATTTCTGTCTCTGGTGCTGGCAGCTTCTTATCCTGGGCCTTCAGCTTTGTGTCTTGCCTATAAATAAAACACCATTCATTCACAGCAGAGGGGGAAGAAACAGCAATGAGCTCAAAGTGCTGGTTTCCCAGGGAAGGGTGCTCATTTCAGATATCTCAACCCCTTAACGAATTATCAAACCCCATATTAAGCATCCCTGTTGCTTTAATAGGAACCTTGGAGAGAATTAGGGGGTTAAAAAATAGGCATCAGAGCTGCAGTGTGCACAAGTGTAGAGCGTGTATTTGCCGTGCATGTTTGGGCACTACATGGCAGGGGCTTGCACCTGGTAAATGAGGGAGGCAAAGCCGGAGCCTGAGGAGTGCAGAAACAACTGCATTTGCTCTGCTCCCTGCAGGTGCTGTTTAACACAAGGCTGATGTTCCTGAAGGCACTGAGCCCCCAGAAGTCTCACTACTCTAAAGACCTCAGGACTGTGGTTCAGGTCAGTGAATGCCCTTAGTGTTGGCAAATAGCAGTACTCTGGCCTGGTCCGCCAAAAGTCTGCTGAGACTTTTCCTCTGCAGCTAAGCATTTTGACATTAAACCAATAACAACGATAACTTTTACATATAACTACTAAACTGGAGTGGTTTCCAGTGGAAGCAAGGTTGCTCAGCTCAGATATTTTTGAAGAAGCCTTGCTCTTTAGAGGCAATAAATAGATGGCAATAAATAGATGGTAATTTGGGGTCCCATCATTCTGCAGCCAATTGTTCTCAGGGGGCCGAAGGATGCAGATGCCTCCTCTGGCAGTCTACACTTGCACTGGTAAGTAGAAAAGGATGCTTTTTTGTAATAATTCTGCGTACAAACAAATTTGAAATATTGACTAGGGAAGGGAATTGGGAAAAACCTGCAAAAACTGCTAAAATACACATCAGGCAGGCTTCTATCACCACATTTTATTTGTACCCTAGAGCAGTAATGATTATAAGCTCTAGGTCTTTGTTTAATCTCTTACTTCCTTATGAGTGCATGCATATTGTTTTGTCATTTAATGGAGTCATTTTGCAAAGTGGATCTGGGGTATTTTCACAGAGGGTTTACATTGCACATGATTGACTGAGCTGATTCCATTCCAGACACTCACGTATCCCCCTGCTGCATAAATTGGAGCTGAGCACTCTTTATTTCCTTGCAAGGGAAATGAGCTCTGACGAATGGGGATGAGCTGAATATCACATTATTTGGGGGCTGAGGGAAGGGAGGGGGGCAAGAGAAGACATTTCTCTGGATTCGTGTGGTTCTGTCTCTTCTCACCATTTTTCTCCCCATGCAGGAATACTTCTTGTCTCCATTAAAATAATCTCCCAGACACCTGGCAGTTAGTTATTATATTAAGAGGTGATGGACTGCAACGTTTGTAAAAAAAATGAAAATCTTCTGCTTTTTAAATTTCTAACCATGGTGGTGAAGTATGGGCCAAATTTTGGCAGGTGAGATCCTGGGGAGCTGCTGGCAAGGGCAAAGCATCCACTGGGCTGGTCCTGCAGCCTCCCTGCATCCCTGGTGCTCCTCAAGTTTTGCCTGGGCCAGCATGCCCCAACCAAACCCACAATGGGCTCTGGCTTGCCATACAGACACAGATTTTCCTACTGACTGATGCTAAATCCATCACTGCGAGCCCCGGCTCTTTGTAACCAGGTTGTTCCCCCAAGTAATTAGTCCATATTTAATCATTGTCAAATATAAAAGGCAGGGACACATTGCAGTCATCCTCGCAAATCATCTTTTGTCCAGATGGCCCACAGAGTACACTGGAAACCTCATTAACAGATTGTGTCAATTAATTACCTGGTCCGGGAATCACTTCTGTGGCTGCTGAGAGCAGCTGCCTGCAGAGCAGAGCAGGGGCCAGGGGCGGCAGTGCTGGACATTGCTGGTGGCTTTTGGGGTGAAACTTTTCAATTTGTAATATTTTGTGGTTTTTTTTTTTTGTTTTTTTTTTTTTTGAGGGAAGTGTCAGTATTTCTGTTAAAAGATTTTTCCTCTTTCTAACCCCAGTCTGGCACCACTTGGGTTGAAATGGGTTGGCTTTCCAGCATGCCAGCAGCAGGGAGCAGCTTTCTCATGGCCTCAGACTTACCCCCATCTGTGCAAAACTGCATTATTATTATTTTTTTCTTACCTCAAAGTAAGCAGATTAAAAGACAATTTTTTTCTCAGTCTAAAACTTAGCAGCTATTGATAAATCGGTAATGAATTTGTACTCGAGGCTATTAATTGCCTTGCAGATGTTTAGCCATAGGATTCCAGTGCAGAAGGGGATCAATAGATGTTGAGATTAAATTATCCGACTGTTTCAAACCCCAAATAATCACTGCCTGAGCTTGTTTAGTTTGGGCCCGAGACAAAAGTCAATTCCTTCCCTGTGGACATTTCTATAAAGTACAGTTGACATAAGAAATGATGAGACTCTGGAAAACGAGATTGAGCCATAAATATTCAGCTCTGCAGTGGATCCGAGAATAATAATTTAACTTTCTCTAATGCGCAGCTCTCAGAACGCTTAACAAACCCCCTATTCTTGGCAATCCTCAGCTGTTTAACAATTCAGAGCCTCTAATCCATAACTTGGGAGGGAAAAATGAAGATTTGGTTCGAATAAACCCCTAGCTGATAGAGTTAGAAGAGCTTCACTGTGGCATTTGCAATCAGCTGAAAAGAACAGAAAAGGCTGGAGACGAGTGCTCTGCCTGGAGGTATCTATAGCTACCCCGGATAAGCTCCCTGCCACTTTTTGCCTGCTTATACTTTACTATTTCCTAGCACGAGCATGCTCCCACTGGCATTTTCCCCCTCTTCCTTCTCACCTGAGCCTTTCTTGGCTCTTTTCAGCCCAAAATAAGGCACAGCTGCCCTCACCTGCTGCTTCAGTGGGCAGGGTGGGACCTTCCCCATCCAGCTGCTGACAGAGGGGCACGTGGCACATTGCCTGTGCAGCTCTGTGCAGAACCCACATGTGATTTTTCACCCAAATGAGGCAAATTTCCACCCAGGAGACCTGCCCTGTGTGCACAGTGGGGAGGGTCCTGTGGCAAACCCCTAGCAGGAGCAGGGCTTGGAGGCAGCTCTCCTCCTCTCCCAGAAATGCTCCTTGGCCGTGGTTCTCTGCTGTTTCACAGCTGTATCCCTGCCCCTCGTAGGGATAACGTGTTGGGGGCTCTCTGCTGAGCTCCCTCCCAGTCTTCCCAGCACCTCTTCCCTCCACTCCTCGCTGGTAAGGGCTCGGGAGTTGTTATAGCAACCTCGGCGTGGTTAAGTCTCTAGAGGAAAGGTTTATAGGGAGAGGCAATATCTTTTATTAGACTGGCTGATCCAGCTGAAAGAGAAAAAGGAAAAAATAATAATAATAAGTGTGTGAGAGAGCAGCTCTGGCTTGCTGCTGGTCCCCAGAGCTCTGGGCAGGGGAGAAGGAGGCAGATACAGAGGACAGAAGGGGACACCTGGGGACATGCCCAAGCACAGCTGGTGGCAAAAATTTGGGCTTTTCAGGGGAAAAGCAGCAATTTGGTGGGAAATTAGCCCTGTGTTCAGTGCTGGCTCTTCCTGTCAAACACCAACATTTTGCTGCTTTGCCCTCATTGGGAGAGCAGCCACAGCAGCATCAGAGCATCCATCCTTCTGTCCATCTGTTCATCCATCCATCCAGTCCTCTCTGTGTACCCTGTCCACCTGACCTATCAAAGGCAGTGGAAAACACTCCAGAGAAGCCATCAGCATGACAGTCCCTCAGTCACCTTATTTCCAGGCTTCTGGAAATCCCCAGCCTTGATCCTGACCCCAACCCCTCTCCTGTGCCCACTGCCTCTTCCCCAGCACACCTCCAGCAGCACCCAGTATCTCCTTGTCCCGGTCCCACGTGGCAGCTCCTGTTTGCTCAGGGTCGGATCTCTGGCACCCATCAAGCACAAACTGCTTGTTTCAGGCCCCTCCTCACTCAGGCAGACTGCACTCCTGATGTTTGCACACCTCCATCAGTCATCGTGGTGTTCTGGATAAAGCCCACCTCCTAACACAAAGCTGGGATTCACCTGGGCAGTGGGTCCTTGCTGGGAAGTCTGTGATGCAGACTGTCAGCTTTCAGTTACATTTATGGCTTGATGACGATTTTATACAAACATATAGCTTGGGGCATAAAGCTCTACACGCACTGATGTAAAAGCTCTTGTCTTTCTGCCTGGCATTTCCAATCTCCATCAGTGCCCGAGTGGAAAGTCACCTTTCATTCTGCATATTCTTTTCTGTTTAACCAGGCCATTGTAACCTGCTGAACAGAAAAAAACAGATCAGGCAGTAACTCACAGCCTGTCTGCTGAAGGATACACAAATTCATAAAAAAGAAGTAGATGGATCCTTTATTAACCAGGCAGCTCTGGGGAGGGCCAGCCTGTCTGCACGGGGACATGCTTGCACAGGGCCCAACGGCATGAGGTAGGATGGAGATAGCCCCTCCAAGCCAAAACTGGATATACAGGATATACAGGATATACTGGATATACAGGAAGGTGGCCAATTTATTTATTCATTTATTTATTTTGCCAGAAGAGGAGAAGTTACACAAGTATAGCTGAGGCCGTGCAAGTCTTCCTCTCTTTTAATAGCTGTTCGCAGCAAATCACAGGCATCTTCTACTTCTTTGTAAGAAGTGAAACCACCAGCATCCTTCCACGTGTGCATGGAGCAGAAATACCAGAAGAGGCCAAAGGGACAGAGGGGCTGCTGCCCCCAGGTAAGTCTCCAAGAGTCAGAGAGGACAGGAGCAGCATGGATGGGTACATTAGGGTACCTCAGTACCTTAAAGCAGGCTGGAAGAGATGTCAGGAAAGCCCCCATGAGTTAGAGGCTCAGCCCTTGGTAGCCACTGAAGAGCTTTCTGAGGCATCAAGATCTTTCCCCTTAGTCATGGGAACTGAAGGGAGGATGACATTATATCCCAAGGGGAAGGTAGCACTTTCTCAGCATACATCTCCTCCTCCTCCCGTGTGCTGCTGCCCGCAGGATGTATGGCACTGCCCTGTGCTGCTGCCATCTAATAGGATCAAGCTGCCTCTGATTACATCCAGGGAGCTGATAAACAGCGTGGCTGAAAGCCACTCGCCCATTACGACCCAAGTGGCTCTTGCTGCAGGGAGTTAATTAGAGCCAAGAATATAGAGATTTTTTATTTTTATTTTTTATTTATTTATTTATTGCTGCTGTGGAACTTGCCTTCTGGGGGAGCTGGAGGCATCAGTCTGAGCAGAAACAACCCCAGGAGCCTGTACAGATCTGTTGCCCTTTAGGAGTACAGTTACTAATGCAGTACCAATAAGCTGTGAAGCTGAAATGGGAAGCCCAATTCAGAGCCTGTCCAGAAATTTTCACTTAAGCTGGCCCTGTTAGAGTATGTTGGCTCCTTGGCACTAATATTTTGGCAGAAGTTCATGGTTTCAACTTTTTTTTTTTTTTTTTTTTTTTTTTTTTTTTTTTTTTCCTGCAAGAGTTTCAGTGGTGTTTTTTTCAGCAAGGGCTGAAGAGGCAGAAGAAACTACAAGAGTCCATCACAGGGAATATACACATCCCCTGGAAGCTGGGAGCAAAGGATCTTGAAATTAGCAGACCAAAGAAGCAAACCTGTATCTCTTCCTACTCACGGACTGCTAACCTTTGTTATTTTGAAGTCAGCCTCTGAGTTTCTTCTTTTTTTATTTGTTGGTGCAGCCGGGGTATGATCAGCCCCAGGTTAGCCCATCTGTGAATAAAGGGACAAGCTGAATCTCAGAGATAGGCAGACACTAAATGATAGCTGTGTCCCACAGGGACAGAGCTATACAGACCTTAAGGGTGCTTTACCCCCCCTGCTTAGTACAGCAGCCAAAGTGAGCAGTGCACCCTCAAGACTGCTCTTTTTTTCTCATTGCTACCTCCTAATTTCCACCTTCTGGAGCAGCGAACGGTCTTTGTGGAAATAGATTCAAGCCCATAAGCTTTAAACAAGGTTCTGGAGCGAGGGGAATTAATTGGAAAATGATTGAAGGCTATTAGAGGGCTTTGCGTGACTTTGTTTAAGGGTGGAAGGCTGCAAATGGCAGGCAGAGCCCTTAAGCCTCCTCCTTCCACCTGTCCGGCAGCAGAAGCTCCCCCTGATTTTGCCTCCTGGCCCCACAAAGCAGGCTTGGGGAGGGCTGGAGGGCTGTGTCACCCGTCGGGGTGCTGCCTGCCACCTCTGCTCCCATGGGATGGGCATCGCTTCCATCTGTCGTGCTATCAGTCCTGGCAGGGTACAGATGAACCTCGATCCCGTCACCGCCGCCCTCCTCCAGTGCTGCCTCACGGAGCGTAAAAGAAGAGGAATCTCTGCCCTTATCACTGCAGGCTCTGCTCTTTTACCGACAGAGATCCGTGCCTGCAAAATGCCAAGCGGTCGCGTCAGGTCCCCTGGCCCGCCCAGAGCCGCGCTGGCTCTGCAGGGCCTGTAATTGCTGTTCCAGGCAGCTGCTGCCCTAAGATGGGAGCACTGACTCCCTTCTCCCACCCCATTGCTGCTTATTACTGCTCAGGCTCTCAGGCCCCAGCTCCCTGCCCTTTTCCCATGTCACAAAACCCCAGGGGCCTACATCCGGAGGGCTCTTAAAACCACGGGGATGTGGGGAGGACGAAGTGAGCCCCTGGCACTCTTCCTCCACTTGCACTTAGGTATTTCAGGGGGATAACGAGGCAAAATACCTCACCCCAGCCACTCTTTCTCCCTTTCTCTCCCGGTGAATGCACTTTGCACCTGCTCATTAGCGAACATGCTCCGTCCGCATCGACCTGGGCTGCTGCGGAGCTGCTCCTCGGCTGCCTGCTCAGCGCCAGAGCCTGGTTAATAATTACGGCCGTGACTCACCCTGCTCCATGCTGCTGGAGCGCCATTAAGGGAATTGACAGCACAAATAACAGAAGCATTAAGCCTAATGACGGCGCGAGCCTTAGCCCTGCTCAAGTGCTGCTGGTGTCAAGGGAGAGGAGCCTTTCTCTTTGGCAGTTGTCCCTCCCGGGGGGCATCTCTTGCCCTGCCCCGCAGGGCAAAGGGAGCCTGGGGTTTCTTTGGGATGTGACAGCTCTGGTGTGATGCACACACACTTCTCTGTGTGCCACCTGTGCAGCAAATCACCCACGTTTCAGAATATCCCCATTCCAGATTTGCAAACCCTCAGTATCCATGGCTTCAGCATGCTCCTGCAGCCCCACACCAGAAAGTTGCTGTCTTCCTCCCAGCCTCCTCCTCTAACTTTCCTGAATCATCCAGAAATGTCTCATTTTTGACCCACTTCCCTGGGTTTCCTTTGCTCTTGCGCAGTGCCAGAGGGATGCCCAGCCCCTCGCTGACGATGGATGCCAACTGCCCCCTCTGAGTGCTGCTGTCTCCAGCACAGTCATGTTCAAGCATGGCCCAAACCCTTTGAATTGGTTTTCCCCGGTGGTTGCACTCACCTTCCAGGTGGCAGAGTTTTGCCCCAAAAATCTCTGGCCAGATCTTCTCCCCACCAAAAATCCGTGGCCAGACCTGATGAGCAGCGTTTGGCTGTCATTCAACTGCAGCACACCAAAATTCCACCAGCAAGGTATTTCACATGAATTTCTGCCAATTTATGCTCATTTTTTCACTGATTTTTAGTTCTTGGGACTGGGTTTAATATTTCATAAATTAGCTATAAACAACATACCTAAGAGTCATGAAGCAATGTAGATGAACAGAACGCCACAAAGCACCTGATAGCTTTCACCTGACTTGGGTTCGGCATAGCTATCCCTGCTATTATCTCCCCAAAGCCAAACTTTCCCCGAAATAGCCATTTCTTTTTCTTTTAAAAGGGAAATTCAATTTATCTTCTCTTTTTTTTTTTAGCCAATCCCTCCTCCTTGCCTTCATTGCCACAGATTCCCTAATCTTGTTATTCTTGGGTGTTGGAAGAGAGTAATCATCTCAGCCATGAAATCGAAGACAACAGCAGCACTTCCAGGGAGGTGACTTCAGTCAGAGGAATTAATTCTCCCAGCAGACAGCTCCTCTTTAGAACAAATGCAAGTTTAAGACTCAAAGTCATGTTTTTAATGAGGCTGCATGAAAATATACGTGGCTCGGAGCTCTGGGGAAATTCAGTGTTGTGTCGGAGAAATGCATCACGCCAGGAAAACAAAACGAGCACGATTGTTTCTCAGTCTCCTGCAGAGAGAGCTCGTCCCTGCTTCCCTTCCCAGCACCTCAGGGACCGCTGACCTGAACGAGGGGCTCCGCAGGCTTTGATTGAGGGTTGGATGTGGCTCCCCAACTGGATAAAGCACCGGCTGCTGGAGGAGGGAGAGGGGGGAACAGCTCCAGCATCATGTTTGCCCGGCTCAGCTGGCGATAAGGAGATAAACCACAGATCATCCCGATTTCTCATACCGAGATAACAAAGGAGGAGGATTTGTCTCCAAGAGAAGTGCCTTTTCTGCCTCATGTGCCAGCAAGAGAAATAATTTCCCTGACTTCATAGCAAACTTCGTCAGATATGCTTCTGGCACCAGGCCAGAGAGCTGCATGCAAAGCTCTGTTCTCCGGCACAGCAGGTTAACGCCAGAAACCCAGGCAAAGGTTTCAGCAGGAGAGACCCCCTGTGATGGCTTTGTAAGCGTGTACAGGTCCCTGGAGGCACAGGTTATTAAAAGTCCTGGTAGAGAGAGGTCTGGCTCTTGGAACCTGATGGGAGCAGGGGGTCTGGGAAGGGACCACAGCCCTAAAGCTGGCCTAGAAGTTTGGTCTCCACGTGGAGGCAGAGCCCAGCACTATCTTATTTTAGGTATTGCCTAGAGGATTGGGTAGCAGAGAAATTCTCAAGTGTCTGGATCAGAAATTTCTTCTGGAACCTTGGCTATTTTTTGCCTGGCAAAAGCATCACAAGCCAGTGTCTTCTCAGGGCAGGCCAATTTCAAGAAATCATTTTTTTTTTTCTGATGAAAATTTGCTCCCTGGAAAAACTCCTGGGGACTCTTTATATTCAAGGATGCCCTTAAAAAATGTAATCTGCCCTGCCAGCCCTGGCACCTTCTGTGCTCTGAGAATTCAAAGCCATGTCAGCGTGTGCGGGTCCCACGGCGAGAGGCTGACTGTGATTGCAAGTAGCAGGAGATCTGCTGATGGAAACGGCAAAATCTCCTCTCCACAGACATCATAAATTAGACTGAACAGAGCCGTGGAAACAAGCCTGTAAGGAACAATCCCCACCGACTAACCCCGATGGCCCAGCTGCCTTCTGCAGCCTGAGCCCTGGTCCCCTCCTCATTGAGGCTCTGCAGGGGTGGCAGTGGGGCAGTTGCCTGTGTCTTAGGGTCCCTCCCGTGGATGCTGACAGCTTCTGGCAGCTGGAGAAAAGCAGCCTTTCAGCCTCTAAGTTGAGCACATTTGCTATGGGCTCACCGAGGACTAATGGCATAAAAGCTCAGTTACGTATTTAAGAGGGACTTTGCACATGGAGGCTTCGCATTTTTATGGATATTTCTGCATTTTCATGGAGTTTTCTTCCCTCTTCCAATTCTTTCCCAGGGAAAAATGTCCTACTTCTTGCCCAAGAGGGATCTGGCAGGTTTGTAAGTTTTCTGTGGGCTCCTAGAAATCTGCTACAAATATAAAATATTTTGGGGGTAGAAATTGTCTGGAGGTATCTCAGTGTGAAGACATCACTGGCACAAGGATAACAGGGAATAAACTAGTCATGAATAAATTGGAGTTGGACTCAATGATTCTTGTGGGTCCCTTCCAACTCAGGATATTCTGTGATTCTATAAATTTGGGCTGAGAACCAGAAAAGCTAGTTAGATTCCATGTTGCATTTCTGCTTTATTCTTCCAGGTGGAGAGAGAAGCTCACAGTTGGGGTTGCTGCTGGGCAGGTGCTGCAGCAGGAACAGGCTGGGGGCAGGTTCAGGAGAGCAGCAGCAGCAGGTCAGCAAACCCCCCTCTGTGCTTTTCTCTCTGCTCCTACTTGTAAAAGAGAAAAGCCCTGGGAAGTTCTTTCCAAAGGCCAAAAGAAATCCTTCCTGAAGGGAGTGGGTTCTCATTTTACAGACGCTGGCAGTGCAGCCTTCTTAGCCAGTTCATTTCTCAGGTCTTTAACCAGCCAGCCTGCCTGGCATGGAGAGATTCCCTCTCATTTCAGATCACTTGGCTGCACATTGGAGAGAAGCCCTTTGACAGGGCGCATTTGCAAGGCTCTCAAATCCTCTTTATTCTTGCTGTGCTCTCTCCTTGCCTCATCTCCAAAAGACCACGCTGGGCTAAGCCCAGAAGGAGCCCAGAAAGGTGATGGCACCAGCCCTACACCCAGACGTGCACAGATGCAGCTTCCACCCCTTCCCACACCGCAAACAAAACACCTCCCGTATACAGAATGGGAGAGGATCAGCTCAAATAACCTGGCCCCTTTTCCACAGCCAGAGAAGCTGAATTCAGAACAGGTAACATGAACTTTTAGGGATACTTTTTCCTTGAAGGTAATTGTGCTGGCTAGAAAACCAAGCAGGTGAGTGTGGAGCATGAGGCCAAATGAATGCATCCGGTTGTGGGGAACACACACACAGTCCTGGGGAAAGGGAGGATGCAGTGGTAGACTAAAAGAGCAGCCAGGCCCAATGCTCACTGAGTGCAATTCTTTTAATGGGTCTGCCTTTTCTAAATTCCACATTGCACACACATAAATACTGATTTTAAAAAAAAAAAAAAAAGAGAGAAAAAGACTCACACACCAGAAACTGACTCGGAGCACAAGAAATGCTCCTCGTTTCAAGACACAAGAAGAAGGCACGAGATTCACAATAACATCAGTCACAGCCCATCACGGAGGCAGACAGACAGACAGACATGGAAATCCCAAAAGACAGAAAAAGGAAAAAGCAGGGCAGTTATGCTTCAGGAGGAAGGTAGCAGATGTTCCTGCACCGGTCAGGGTCACAGCTCGGCATAGAGACCCACCACACCAGGGCATCACCGTCCTGCTGGTCCTATGCCTCTGCTCGCCCGGGCGCTGTCCCTGCTTCTTGGTGTCCCCTGGGTCCCAAGGGTGTCAGGTCCCAGCGCAACACCAGAATTAAGGAGGCCTGCATGTGCAGCATGGCATGTGCCAGGTCCCAGGGCTGTCTGATGCCACAGTGCAAGGGAGAATCGCTCTCAGCTCCTAGCTGGCCCTCCGTGTCCTGCATCTGCCCCTGTTCCTGCCAAAGGAGCCTTGTGTTGTATTGTCATTGCATGATCCATCACTGGTAGCGTTTCATGGTGCAGTTGTCACAAGGAGTCACTCCAGCACGTATACTCCAGACTTGGTTTTCAAGCCTTTGGTGAGCAGACGGTTAATTTGTACGGTTACCACTCGATTTTACTATTTTTTTGCCTCCAAGTGCTCAAAGAAAAGTGCTGCAACACCTGTATTCACACAGGCAATGCCTCCAAAGGACTTCCACAGTGTTGCGAGCTATTCCAAAAGGCCGGTGAGCCAGCAGCTGGGAGCCAAACACAGAGCAGCAACCTGTTCCGTTTAATTGCTAGCACAATCACCAGCAGGCAAAAATCACGGGAGCCTTTTGTTCAGTACAGCAGTTCCCACGTGCCAAAGGGGAGCTGGTGCTGGAAGCGGAGATCGCCCATGAAAATGAGCTCTAAAGGGGATCACAAAGAGATCAGATCAGACAGACCTGTCCACCTCCAAGCAGCCTCCAAATTCAGGTGTGCTGATACGAGCCCTGCTGCTTGGCAATGTGCTCAGCTTCAAAGCAGCTCTGTGGAGCTGGGAGCAGTTATTTTCCCTCCTGCACAGGCAGGCAGCTGAGCAGCAGTACGATTAAACCACTTGCCCAGGACCTGGAGGCTGTAGCATAGATGTGAACCCACATCTTCCAGAGACAAGTCCCTCTCCTGGGCTTGCTCCTGCCCCTTCTAGCCAGCAGGGCAGCCCTGCTAAAATCACTCTGGTGTCACAAGTCAGTCTCCGGTACCGAAGCAGCTGCTCAAGGCAGCAAACTGTTGCAGCATTCAAGCCAGAGTTTTTCTTCCCTCTCATCAAGGCATGAAATTCAACCTCATCCTCCCCAAGCCCATGAAGGGGACATCAGCTCCCCAGACAACGAGGACACCCCGTGCATGGCCTGTACAGCAGCGTGGCTCTTCTGGCCATCCCCTCCATGTCCCCAGGTGCCATCCCTTAATCCCACACATCAGCCATCTCCCCTTCATCCCTCACACTTCTCCATATACCTGCTGGTTAAAGCCTCAGGGCTGAATGGGGTGCTGGCCAAGCTGGGAAGCATTACCTCCCTCTGTCTACAGGAGATGTGAAGTACCACAGGAAATAGATGACAGAAAGAAACGTGACAAAGACCCCAGAAAACCTGAGTGGTGTGGGGAGGCACGGGCTGTTTGCTGGCCTTTCTAATTTGGGAGCTTTGGGGTATCGAGGAGAATTAGTAGGGTGCAGGCTGAAAATAAAACAAGGGCAGAGACGTTTACGGCCTCTCATTAAGCTGTACAACTCCATGCTGCAGGAGCACAAATGATAAAAGCTGACAGACACTCAAGAAGTAAAAGAAGAAAAAAAAAAATCAATTCAGGGCTACTAAACACAGGCACCACTTCCAGCTCAGGAAGCTTCCGAGTGCCTTGGTTGGAGGCTGGGAGGGCAGTCTGGACAAGCAATATCTGTGTTTTATTCTGGTGCCTTTGCCTTGAACAGCTCTTTAGGAATTCTCTTCTTCACACTCATCCCATTGCTCCGCAAGCCCAGGAGCACCCTTAGCAGCTGGTTTCCTACAGCAAGGAGTTCCATACTGACTGCCCACTGTGCAGTGGGTCCAGCAAGCATGTCAGGAAAGAGATAATCAACACCTTCCAGCACAGATATACTGAAGCCCATACAATTATTAGTCCCCTGCCCCAAGCTGATGTGTCCCAGGCCAGCCTTCCATAAGATGATGGAAAGGAAAATGCCTCCCCACAGCACTCAGGATATAATAATTGCCCAAAGATTTCATTTTCAGACTCTCCCAGCCTCCAGTTACCCCGGGAGCTTGTCCCCAAGAATTTGGCCCTGCTGACCTCCCAGTATACACACTGCACTGAGCAGCACCACTGCAGCCCAGCACGACTAAAACTAGAGGAAAATGCCAGTGCTAATTGTGATCCCTGTGATTCATCGTCTCTTATCATGGATGGTAAAGTCACCCAACTCAAGGAGAAATGGGGCAAGGATTTTCAGAGGAGGGGAGATTGTTCCACACTGCTTTTTTCAACAGTAAACACAGATATTTTGTCCCTACTGCCAAAAAGCCTGGCTCTAAAATGCTGAAATCTTCTTGTGACTGAGTGGCAGCACGCTGTAATTTACTGCATTCCTGCTTCCATTACATTCAAGAATTGCTTCACTTCAGGAAAAAAAAAAAAAAGGAAAAAAGAGCTGTCATTTTTCAGCACCCTGTGTAGCCCCTCCTTCAGCCATCACGTTTCTACCTTCTGCTAGACAAATTAATTCATTCTCCTCATCCTCTCTGCTCCCCAAAAAGCTGTTTTTTTCCCCAAGAACTTTTCAATTCGTCCTTTCACAGCAACATCATTAGCAATTTTCTTTGTGAAGCCAAGTAACGGGCACGCTCCTTTCAGCAAAAATCCGGAGTTTTCCTGCTGTGGCATCCCTCTTCCTTAAATTGGTTCAGAGAAGCCTGCCTGCTGGCTTTCCACAAGCACCTCAGCCTCAGACTCCAGCTCACCCGTTGCAGCGTCTGGCTGGCTGCTGGTAAAAGCTCTGCCCAGGTTTAGGATGCGGCCAGGTCCCTGGGCAAGTTGAGCTGTATCGCCTCTCCTCCTGTCGTGTACTTGGCCACCGGCCCGTTGCCCTCCATGGTGAAGAGCTTGCAAGTCTTCGTGCTCTCGTGCACCGGCGTGGACTTCTTGGAGGAGATGGGGGAGTTGGTGGGGCTCAGCTGGACAGCGGTGGTGTCCTGCACTGTGTGCTCGCTCGTTTCAATTTCAAAGGCTGTGTTGCCGGGTTTGATGAGACCAATGTTGGATCCCGGCTTGGATTTTCTGGCCCCGTGAGCCGGTGGCCTCCGGCTGCAGATGCAGCAGGCCCCGAAGAAGGTGAAGGCCACCACCAGCAAGATGGGCCCGATGATGATGGGGGGGTTGTTCACGGGGAGGAAGGTCCCGAACGCGAACGCTCCCACTAACGTGATGTTGATCCCTGCCAGCATGATGCAAAGTCCACACGCGCAGCAGAGAGCAGGGGAGGGGAGGCCCTGAGGTCGTGTCTTCTTCTGGATGGGTTTTTGGGTCAAAGAGGCGCTGCTCTTTTCGCTGAACATGTTGAGGCGAGTCTCAGAGGTCACTTCAGTCCTCGCAGGGCACACTCTGTGCTGAGAAGGCTGCTGCTGGTCTCCTGCTACCTTGAAATCCCTGGAGAAGAGAAGAGCATGCGGCTGAGCATGCAAAGAGCAACAAACCAAAGGCAACTTTCCGCCACCACCCAAGGTGACCAGCATTGCCTCCAAGTCCGCTGGTACCAACAGCTAAGCAAAAATCCAGGCCTGCTCTCAAGTCTGGGCTCTCCCAGGCCTTGTTCATACACAGCCAGCTCAGGCTGGAGCACTGAGGTCAGTGCGTTCAATGCCTTCAGCCATCCAGATGGATGCAGCATGACTGAATCCGAACATGCAATGCCCAGGGGCCTAGACCTTGGCTCTGCCTCCAGCCTGAGCCCCAGCAGAGCAGTGCAGCTGTGTGGCTGAGCGGACAGACCCACATCATCAGCTCAGACGAGGTTCACACAGGCCTGGGACCTGCTGCCTACTTCTCTTGACTCCTCTCCACCCACTCTTCCCTTAAAACGCAGCTTCATCAGCTGTATTTGTTGTCCATTCGGGCGGCAGCTGGTCTCACAGCGCTAGTCATGGCCCAGACAATATGGATCTCATACATCACACCACGATGAGTGTGATCACAGGAGACCACGCAGAAGGGGCAAGGAAGCCTGTCTGCCTCAGCAGGTGTAAACCCAAACTTGTGCAAAGCTCCTGCACAAGCAGACAGAGCTGGGAGAGATCCTGTGTGGGGACCTACCCTTTCCTATGACACACAGCCCTGGCCGACCAGAGCAGCTTGTCCATGGCTGAGGTTATTGGACATGATAGGAGCTGGCTTTTTGTTCACTGAACTTCACTGGGAAGCCAAATTGCCAGAAGCCAAATTGCCAGCAGTTTGCTGGTGATGCCTTTGATTTTACAGGCAGGAGAGCAATTCTCTCCCCAGCCTGACTGCAAACAGCAGCAGTCTGCTCTCTCGTACTCCCCTGCCTGGCTCCCTAGCTTCTTCCCGCTTCTGTTGTCAAATATTTCATAAGGGAAAAACGGATACCATGCAGATTTCTACTGAAAGAGCCAAAAATCACTGTTGTGCTATTAACACTGCAGCAACTAAATTAACATCCCTCACCCATCACCCTGAAACACGCCAGTGGGATCAGCCGGCCGTTTCCAACATGCTTCCCAGGGTATAAAATTTTCCCATACCTCCAGCTGAGGCAAAGCTCTCTCTGCTGCTCTCTCCAGTGTCACGTCTCATTGCCTTTGCTCGGGCTTTTGTTCAGACCTGAATGAAGTGCAGCAGTGAACTTCCAGTGAAGTTTCTGTTGAGTGAGACATCAGCTGGAGCTGACAGGCACGGATGCACTGAAGGATTCAATTCTTCCTCATCTGGGGATGTCTGTCTAGGGAAGCCTTTCTGCAGGCAAAGATTTTTTCAGAACAGACAATGTGCAGGAGAGAAAGGGCATTTTCTCCATTAGCCGGGCTAACAATATGGATGTTTTTCCAGCAGTGTCCTTTTATTCTGCCTGGGAACCTTGGCACGCTGATGTGAGCTGGAGCCCTGATTCCGCTTCTTCCACCAGCCCTGGAACAGCAGCAAGACAGCTCCTGGTTAAACACACACACGTTAAATCACATCACAGATTTTTTTTTGTAAAGTTTGCTCCCTCCTCAGCTTCCACCCTGCAAGAATCCCCACTCCTGGGGAGCCAGGCAGCTATTGTGTGCCAAGCCCTAACAGGATGAACAAACACACCGGCTGCCTCTGCTCCTAGGCAAGCCAGAGACCAGAGGGCACGTTCCCTCTGAGATTTTCCAGAGGAGATTCTACCCGGCACCCATCACATCTGTCACCTGCAATTACTCCAAGGGGACCGTGCTGGGTTCCGGATGCTTTCAAGGCTGCAGTGATAACAGCTAGCACAGACCCTGGTAGCTTTTTTTTCCTGCCTGACACCACTCATGGTTATCACCAGGAGGGCAGGGGGTTAAGCTGGTGTAAAATCCTTCCATACCAGGATGTAACAGGGGAGGACAAGGAGGCTTGTTCAGGCACCGTTAGTGATAACAAATCAGGGCAGCCTGTCCCAAGGACAACTCACTCCAGCAGGTAAAAGAAAACCACATATCCACTCTGGAAGGATAAATGACGTTATACAGCAGGGCTCCGGGTGGGTGCTGCTACCATCAGCTTTTCCCAGACATTCGTGAACATTTCCCAGAAGGAGGGAGGGGATCCTATCTACAGAAATAGGGCCGTTGCACATGCTGGAGAAGGATGGAGACCCTTCACCCCACAGCTGGGCTGGCACAGGCAGTGTTCCCTCCTCGGGTCAGCCTAGGACAGGCAGAGAGCTCTGGGGCTGTGCCAAGGGGTTGGCCAGGCACTGGCAACTACCTGCCTGCTGGCAGGGGATGAGGGAAGAAGGAAAGTTTGGAGATAAACTGCTGCAGTGGAAGCAGGGATGGGTAGCTTGCCAGAAGCCATCGCTCTAGGAGGCCCATTGGGATGGGCGTCTGGGAACACGTCAGTAGCAGCCTGCACAAAAGGTCAGAGACCAGAGCAGGCAGTGTGGGAAAAAAAAATAAAAAGAAAAAAAATATATATAAATAAAAATCTGGGCTTCTGGAGTTGCATTTGTGGTTGTCAAACCTGGATTCTGTAAGTTCAAAGAGCCAGTCCTAACACAAGAGCCATGACAGTCCAGAGCAGAGCTGTAAAAACGTGAATCCAAGCACTTGTACCATACACACTTGGGTGAGGAATAAAAGCACATGGGGGTGACTGAGGGACCAAGCCACCAGGCACACTGGATGGCATGAAAGAAAAGCACAGGGAGCCCAATCCCACTCATTGGTGTTATTTGTATGGAAACATACCCAGAACCATCACACAGAGCTAGTTGGAGTGGTCAGAAATAGAGGCAGGGGCTGAGATCTCAGACTGTGCAAGCAGTGCTAGGGCTTGTACATGGAAGGTATTCCAAAACTCTGGGAAACCAGAGGAAAAGGGGATGAGAAAGCCAGCAGAGCAGTAGAGGATGAAGCAAAAACCAACTAAAGTCACAGAATGCCTTACACCGTCCTCTAAGCAATAAGACCCTGCAACACAAAGCCCATCCTTGTACTGATGGCCACATACAACAGAAGCATCTTAACTCTCCTGAAGCCTGTCATCTCCTAGAGCACGCACTGATGCTGTGGGGAGAGGGGTCCCTCTCCATCCCCCTGCAGTCACAGGAATTCATGAGTGGGGGGCTGTTCCCACTGCTGATATCGGGCAGTTTTTACCTTCCTGCTTCCACTTTTACCAAGTTAACCAGCTCAAAAATGAGCAACTTTCTTTCCAGCCAAATTATCCTGTCCAGAATGACAAGTCTCCTTTCCATTAAGAGAGGGGAAAGTTTTCTTTGAGCTGCGTCAAACAGGTTCTTTTCTTATCAGCTAGAATCTAGGGTTTTTTTCTCCAAATGTTTCAGCTCGAAATGCATTAGTGTCAAGGGAAAAAAAAAAAAAAGAAAAAAGAAAAAAAGAAAAAGAAAAAGGAAAAAAAGCTGCATATCCAAGCCTGAGTAATGGAAATCCAGAGGACACAGCGATTCTTTCCAGGGGAATATTCACCCCTCTCTGTATTCTCAGGGGCCAAACAGAGACTTTTATTTCTAGCTCTGAGAGTTCCTAGAGCTCCAAGGACGTGCTGACAGACTCGGCCAGCATTTTAGGAGCATCCCTTAAAGCCATGCCAGCAGCACCAGGATCACCCACCGCTAACCACGCTTCCCTCGTAGTTGCAGAGAGGGGGATCGAGCTGTCACCCATCCACACCACCTCACCAGGGTAGAACCACCGAAATATTTGAAGCCCATCAGCAAGCCTCCTTCCCAGGGGTGCGACGGCACCACGGAAAAACCCCAGCGAGCAGCAAGCAGCAACTGCAGCCAGACAGCTCCCACCACCCCAGCGCCCAGACAGCCTCTCATACAGAGCCGCAGGCAGTTTTTGGGGGAGAAACACCGGACTTTTCCCCGGGCAGAGCTCCGGGAAAGTCCCCGGCAGGGCCAGGGGGAGCTTGGATGCTTACCTGGGTTGGAGCCGGAGGGAGCGGGTGCCTCGGGTGTCCCCTGCAGCGGCGGCTCTGCGGTGCCCGAGGCTCTCACTTGCCTCCTTCTCTCTCCTCGGCAAACTTTCCTCGGGTGCCAGCAGAGTCCCCCGGAGGGCTCAGCAGGCTCCGGGCGAGCTCAGACACCTCCTCCCCTTTTCCCTCCTTCCCCTCGGAGGATGCTGTCCTCCTCCTCCTCCTCCTCCGGCGGGGCTCAGCCGCAGCATCGCATCCTCCCCTGCCTCCTCTTCCTCCCTGCGGCGGGCAGCGCCGCCCGGCAGGCTCGCAGCCTCTCCCCCCGCCTTCTTTTTTAAGTCCTCCTTTTCTACTTCCAGGCTGCAGCTCCCGCCCCCTGGGGTGCCCGAGGCTCAGCAGCCCCTTCCCCGGCAGAGGAAGCCCCCGGGCGGCCTCCGCTAGGGGCAGCCCCGAGCCCCCCCCCCCAGACCGCTGCGCAGAACAAAGCCGCGGTACCGGGGGTGGGGGGACAAAAAAGGGGGACACCCCCGGCCGGGAATTGGCCTCCGGGGGTGAGGAGCACGGGGGCAGGGGGCTCTGCTGGCAGGGTAGTGAGGGGCTGGGGGAGAGAGTTGGAAATGGAAGGAGAAAACAGCGCCCCGAGGGATGCTGGAGTAACTGGGGGGTGCTGAGACAGGACCTCCGAGGGGTGGACGTGCTCAGGGTGTTAGAGCTGGAGAGTTCAGAAAAAAAGAAAAAAAAATAATAATAATAAAAAAAAAACTTAGATGTAAAGCTACCCCAGCAATCAGATCCCAGGTACGCTCAAAGGTGCTGCTGGCATCCCTATGAAAATTTTCCCTGATGCCAGACCCCGATGCAAGCACAGCCAAGCTCTTCGCTCCCACACTGAGCATCAGCCGCTGTCTGACAGCAGAGCTGGTGCCCGGAGGAAAGGAGACAAGCTGCGAGCTGTGTGCCGAACAGAGTATAGGTCATCCTTCCTCGGCTTAGGCAGCGCAGACGCTCGCATGCCCTCATCTGCTCTCCATGGCCACACGGCTGTAACCAGCCGGGATGTTGCCAGCAACAACTCAACAGAGGCTCTTCTCTGGCTCACTGCAGAAGAATCCTATCCGGAGCAGGCTGGAGCTGATCGAACATGAATCATTCGCCCCTTTTTAAAATGATTTCTTTCATGCTCTCTAGAGAGAGAGGGAAAAAAGGTAGCACAGAGATGGAGAAAAACAAAGGTCAAAGGAGAAATCTCTGAAGAGGAATGAACACTTACTTCTCCTCTCTATTCTCCAGGCACTACTCCAGCCCGAGCACTCAATACAGCAGCATCTTCTGCTGCAACATATTGCATTTCACCTCGCAGGTCAGCATAAAAACTCAGGCAAAAACCAAGCTTCCTCCTTAGCTACAGCAAACTAGAACATGGGCAAGAGGGCAGGAGGGTATCAGAAAAGCTTCTGGAAAGAAAGAACAGGCAAATCTCATTTCAAACCCTTCCAGAGATCCAGTGTCTCCTCTAAGGATTCTCTGGCCCTGTAATAAGAGGTTCAAAATGGCTCGGCATGCTCATCCGTATCAGAAAAGTGGTAGAAGAGTACACCATTGGTTGGGCTTTCCGGGGAAAATCTCCACATAGCACACCTGAGAGAGAGTCCCATGTGCAGCAGAACTGGCATTTGGTGTTTGCTGACTGTTGCTGGGTAGAAACTGGAGTGGCTGAAACTGGTGTGGCTCCACGGTGCTCAACGGGATCAGCCCTCTAAGCCAGATCTGTTCAAGAGAGGCTGTCAGATGGAAAGGGACCGCCAGGGTCATTGATTTGAGTCCCCTGCTATCATGTTGTATAACAGCATTCATAAAGTGCTCAAGCTCCTAATGGGGTCAATTAATACCAAATGACCTGTGAGCTGCTCCCTAATTGCACAAGGCAGTGATGAAGCAGGCTGCTCCTGCTCCAGCTCACCATTGGCTGTCGCATCACTCTCCATCACACTTTCAGCTTAATGGTCCATAAACCCAATAAAAAGGGGAAGGCTTTGCTGAAACGTTACATATTTAGGGCTCCACTGAAGCAACAGTTCTGAATTCCGCATATGTGGCCCTGACAACCTGGCAGGCTGCATTCATGTGATTAAAACAACTGCTAATTCAAGAACTAAAATTAAAGGCTAGATTTCCCACTGGTATAATTCAGAATAGATTCACTGCCTTGCAGAGCTTTGATAGCTCATGAGCATTCATGTTTTGCCAAGAGGGCTTTGCCAGACTGGTGGCTCCTCACTTCAAACTTACCAGAAACGAGGAAGCTCTGCTATCCTCAGAGACAAAATCCCAACCCTCCGCTGACAGCAGGCACTTTCCTCTGGAGAAGCTGCTCATTCCCATTTGATGCTGAATTCAAAAATTAGCTTAAGTCAGAAATGTCCAAATAAGAGGCAAAATTTGCCTGCTTTTAACTGAAAACAGATGGAAGGGATAAGGGATCTATGGTTTCATAGGGAATTTTAGCAGAGGCTAACAGTGGAAGGAAAGTGCATGGACAGCATCTGACCCTATGAGACCAGCCCTGTGCCAACAGCCCGATTCCTGAGCACAACAGGAGCAAAAAGCAGCAGCCTTCAGTGCTGTCTCCTAACCCATGCCCACCACACAAGAAGAATTTATGAGAGCCTGAGAAAGCCTGGAAGTTTATGGTCCAGCAAGATCATTAGACAAAGGTCACCTCGGAAACACTCCCCTGCAGGTTTTCATGAGGTCTCCGAAACAGGCACCTCTCTGTGCATTCACATTTTAATTGCCTCTTAAGGGAAGGAAGCACCAGGCTGAATCTGCTGTTGCTCCACACCAATTGTAAATGCCACTACATCCGTCTGAAGGTTTGCACGATAGCAGGATCTGGCTCTGCCTAATGGCCTGGTGCTCTGGCAATCCAGAAGAGGGCAAGGCCAATTTCTGCAGCAGTGTTTACCTATCTATAACATCATGTACAGAAAGGAGGCGGCAAAAAAGAAATTAGTATTTGTCATTTTCAGAGACAGCTGTGAAATTACTGTGCGGGAGATTTAAGCCCACAAAGGAGACAGCTCCTTGTACAGCGTGTAATTAAAAATCGCAGGACTCTGCCACGGAGTACAACAACATTAATGTGCTCAGACCCTGTAGGCAGCCACAACTGGACCTGTCAAACACAATGGACCAGCTGTACCCTCTGGCTCACAAGGTCCCCACCTTTCTGACCACTGGGAATGCCCCAGAGGGCAGAGCTCGCCCTCAGCTTGGTCCTTGTGCTCTAACCCTCTGCTATCAGCAGCTGCTGTGGCAGAATAACAAGTAAGGTAGATTTTGGGGTCTGGTCCCATATGACTGTTCTTGTGTCAGGGATGAAGATTTTGTTACTTCTGAATGTGGACCCAAACTGGCTTTTCTTAGAGGAGAGCCTCAGCAGCCACACCTGATGCAGTTTCCCCCAGGGCACCAGCAATATCCACTGTGCTCGCTGCATCTCAGCAGGGATAGTTCATACTTCTACTCTGCTCTCCCAGGAGCTCTCTCATCATGTCTTCATGACCTAAAGCATCTAGGCCCACTGTTCCCAGATACTCCTATCTCTATGCTTGCCCACAGCCCTTCAGAGGAGGGACCTCTCGTTTGCCTTTGTGAGGCGCTGGACAGTGTGGGACCCTCATCCCAAGCTCTTGAATGCTGATGCAATCTAAGGGCTTCATTTAGGATTCAAATTCCTGCTCTGCTACAGACTCATGGTTTAGCAGTGGTTTGTCCATCTGGAGACTGTAGCATAAAAATACCTTTATTTCTCTTCAGGCTGGGCCCTGGCATCTCAGCTAGACAGTCAGCTGGTACCACCAGCCCGACTTCCAGTCTCATTAAAGCTTCACATCTATCCTCTGCTCAGATGACCTACTTCCACTGCATTTTTTTAAACAATCTAGAGAACACTATTCCTCACCATATAAACAAATGAAAGGCTTCCAGATATTCAAACAAGTTTCTCCTTCCTAAGAAGCCCTCTGAAAATACCAAGAGCTGAAGCAAATTAGCAGACAGTGTCCTTGTGTCCCTATTTGTTGGGGAAACATCTGTGCAAGCAGTCGCCCTGTTACACAAACAGTACAGTAATTTTTCATGAAGCCTTCTCAAACAGGAGGAAATTAGCAGGTCAGTTATCAGCAAGGGGCAAATAATTTTAATTACCTTGCAGAGAGATTATGTCTCCTGTGTTTAATTCTCAAAGGCTCCCACTGACAAACTAATTAGCAAGGAGCTTCATTTGAAGAGCAGGCCTGAAGTTATGTGGCTTTATTCTCCCAGCTCACAGGCACACAGTTCATTCTCCTCTGTCATGTCACGGTCCTCTCTGCCAGCCAGATCAGGCCAAAGGAGAGTTGATCTGGAAAACACAAAAATGCACAACACGCCCAGCAGCAGCTCTACCCCACAGTCCATCAGAGACCTCAGTGTTAGGGCTTCTTCACAAGAAATGCTGGTAGAAGGGCTGTTGGCTCCTCAAACTGGAAGCAGAGGATACGTTATATATTATACATTATATATTACATATTATATTTGGTTTTATCTTCCCCTTCATCTCCAAGAAGACACAAATACATTTAATTAGCATTTGGGCTACTAGGATAGTTAACAGCCTTGAGGGAGTAGGAGTCGTGATAATGAGGTCCTGATCCAACAAAGCACTTAGAGGTGGTGGGTTTTTTGTTTGTTTAGTTGTTGTTTATTTATTTATTTATTTTTGTATCTACATTGGCTTGTTGATTTCAGTGTGACTTCCCACAAGCCTTAAACATCACATAAACAATGACCTGCCCTTCCACAAGCATTACGCTTTTCTGTTGAGAATATGCCTTATGTGAATGTAAGGGTGTTTCCAAGCATGGGATTTAGCTGATGCCACAAATCAGCAGTGGTGAACTGGGCTTTTGATCATGAAGAAAAGTTTCCTCTTCTGAGCAGATACCAGTGCCTGGTTGAAACTCAGGCAACACCAGAGCTGACCGCAAGCATGCTCTCAGCCTGCACAAGGTGCAAATATGTTCATTTCACTTGTCCTTACAGGGAAAAGCACCCACCTGCTGATTTAAACCATCATAATCTATTTCCCAGTGAAGGCAGGCTGAGCTAGTTACTGCGGGTAAAATGATGGATTATAGCTTTCCACACCTTAACAATTTTATTATTTTCAATGGTTTTCCTGTTCAAGCTGTCCCTGTATATGGGGCCCAAATCCCCTTCGAAACAGATTTAATGTAGCTCTGTGGGCCAACAAGAGGAGATTTAATTTGTGCCTGTTACATCCACCGGATGGTCAACTTGCAGCATGCCAGAGCACAAGAGCCACTAATTACCAGCAGCATGAATCGCAATACTCCAGCCAGTTTCGATTCCTGGAAAATCTAGCTTTGAGGAATGTCAGACTCAGCATTATCACCAGATGGTGTGTCTCTCTGAAGAAGACATGTCCTTGATCAGTCCATCGCTGCTTAAGGTGCTACTGCTCTTGTTTTTCACCCCATGTTCTTCACCCAAGGGCTGAGTCTTTCCACAGCAACACAGCGATGATTAAGAGCTGGAAACACAGCCAGTGCTGAAAAGCAGTTGATGTCCCTTCAAAATGTGTTACACCTTGGACACAGGTATGATCTCTTGTAAGTTTTTCTAGTTTGCAAAAATTCTTGGGTCCCTCACAGCTCAATCTGCTGCACAACAACAGAAAGGTTCACAAGGTGAGCCCTTAACTCTTCAGAGCGGCAGAATAAACAAGACTTCTGTGAAAATTAAAGGTCACAGTTGGTAGTCCTTATTTGTCTTGTGTGAAAGTCTGGAAACCTTTTCAGTGTGTGTCCTGTCTCCTTAACAGCAGAGTGCATTAAGAAATTGGCCATTTGGATCCTTTCCTTTTGTACTTTAGGCAGAACCTGCATCACTTCATGAAAGCTGCTGCAGTGACTGCAGCGAGCTTTAACAAGGTCTGTAGGATGCTGCCTCGTGAATATTTACCCTCTGGTAGAGAGCAGATGTCCGCAGACTCCATATGGGATATCACATTACAACATGGCACAGCACAGATCATTAATCACATCCTTAAATGAAGTGATTATAAGGTCATCACGTCAAACATTTCCTAGCATCATGGTGTCTGCACAAGTTTTATCTTACATAGAGCCTGGGGAAGCATCTGGTCAAAACACTTGACTCCAACCCATTAGCTCAGCCGCAGAGCCTGTCTCATAACACACTCAATCTTTTTGCCTCTCAGCTCCTACAGCACCCAGTGAAGAGAAGCCACAGAGAAGAGGCTCTCCTCTCCCTCAAAGTATCTGCTGTCTGGACACATCCAGGTCCCAGACATAACAGATCAGAAGTTCTGTGCTTGCTTATGGCACATGTAGGCACGCACACACCCCACATCAAATCCCGTAACTACCCACTGGTTTATACAGAGCAACTGCTTCTCACAGGTTTGAGATTAGGTGCATGTGATAGATATCTCTTTGCCTTCAAGAGCATGATCCAAAGGAAAAACAAATCCCTCTCAAAGGGAGAGGTGAAGAACCCCAAGACAAGCAAGTTTCATCTCCTGCCAAGAGCAGTCACCAGTGTTTGCCCTCCACACAACCCAATGTTTTCTTTTAAGAAACTAGCATGCAACAGATGCTTCTGCTCCACCATACTGTCCACAGACTGATGCAATCCATAAATCAGTGAATTTGGAGACATACCTCCCTTCTGGAGCACGCAATGCTGCGGGGACATGCCAAGTCAGCAGGTGGGGGAGTAGGCGAATCCAGAGCAGTAACACCCAGAGGAGCACCAGCAGCCTGTAGCTCTGCCAGCAGATAAGGGGAGGCATTACTCACCCACTATAGCTGGGTAGGACAGCAGCTACAGGAAGGCATCCTTCTGTAGACAGGTTTTAATGTTAATTAGTTTTAAGAGCCACTGAAATTGTGCTGTTTCCTTTTCCCCATCCCACACACAGACAGCGCTCAAGTAGGGAAAACCAACCGTCATCAAGACCCTGCTAACTCCCCCTCCACCCAGCAGACTGAATAAGACCAAGTAAGAAATTAAGCACAGGATTCACCTGTCATCAACACCATGATAATGTGAAATTCTGATTAAATTTCACATAGTCTTTTAACAAGACTTGTGGAGCTGAGAAACTCAAGTGTCATTATAAGTGATATTGGTTTAGAGGAGCATTTTCCTGGTGGACCCTCCAGTAACAAAGGTTGGGGCAGAGCTGGACACCCCTTCTTCATCACCCTATCCACCACCACATCAACACACTTTCTGTAAGAGTTGCTTATATTTCACCATACTCCTTCTACAGGGATCAAGGACTGAAAGCGTGAGGTGATGCCTAAACACAGGGACATTATCTCGAAGGGATGTTACAGACATAGCTCAAATTATGGATATTATCTCAAATAACATATCACTGATGTAATCTAATACCAATATATCACAGATGTTACCTCAAAGAGGGACAGAAGGATAGCAATGTGCACATTTGGCAGAGCAGAAAACTGAGGCACGTAGACTAAATCAGCTGAGGCTCATCCCAAGATGACAATCACGACCTGCCTCCCCTACCTTCTTGCTGCCACACAGTCTGGGATTCACAGGCAGAGGTATTCTGGGGGTTTGTGTCACCCAGAGACACAGCACAACCACATGGCTGCTGTGAGCATCCCACCCCACCGCCCAGGGGACCCACAGCCACCAGCTGAGCTCTCAATCCCTCAGTGGTCTACAGAAGATAAGGGCTTCACTGTTCTCCTCAGTAAATCATTTGTAAAAAAATGAATGAGGACACTTAACCTGTCTGTGTGAGGAGTCACGGTTTGCCTATCCCTCAGGCAATAGAAGCAGTGCCTAGAATTATTCACCGCTTTTATAAGCAAATAGGAAAAAACAGCATGTGTATCCAACACCTTGAGGACCAAACTGTGCCGTAAGCAGAGCAGCAGCTGGCTCTGCTGGGGCTGGAGGAGGTGGTTAGCAATGCAGCAAGGTGCTGGGCAAGGATCTGCAGGACTAATAAAGCCAGGGCTGAGCTGCAACAATTTTCCGTGGCCCAGCAAGAGAGAGACTGCCCCGAAGATGCCACAGCATGCTGGATGTAGGCCGAATTCACCAGCTGTTTTCTGAAAAGCCTGTGATGCAGACAACATGATTAAGGAAGGGAAAGACAAATAAACCCAACAACCAGAGACAGCTTGGACTGGCGTTTCTGTGGTGGTCTGAAAGGAGGAAAATGGTCACCTCTAACCACAAGGTTCCCCCCCATGCTCTCACATATGCTCATCTATTTAATTTTAAAAGGATAGGTGGTTGCAGGGAGTATGGAAGCATTTCCCCTGCTGCCTGATCAGATGAGAATTGGATTTTCCCTACCTCAGAGAGAGGGATTGGGCACCAGGGGTTCTACTTACTGCTCATTTACACTGCTGCTAATTGCAGCCTGGCCACGCAGCCTCTGCCCAGCCAGCAGGGAGTGTAACTCCACCAAAGCAACCCATTTCTTAACAGCCGTCCCTGCAGATCTGGATTTCTCAGCTCTTCTCAGGATCTGGGAAAGTTGTTCACAAGTGACCAACAGACAGCATCACCTCTCAGCAGCCCTCGGCTAAGCCGCAGCCACTAACTACACACACGCTCACAGCCCCTTCCAGTTAGGAACTGGGCTGTGTCAGCAGCCCCACATCATTTCACTACAACTGCAGCAGGCTGGGTACATGCGCAGAGCCAGCTCTCCAGATCCAGCTAATGAGGGATACCTCGGGGAGAGGTTCCAGCTATTGTGTTTTCCCTTCACAGCCACTGCTGGAAGGAGCCCACTCACAACCACGACCCATTACATGCAGCGACTTGATGACTTGCTGCATCTGTCAGCATTTAAGTCATTAAGAGTGCCCCTTACCTCTCCCTTAGCAAGGTTTCTAGCCATCACCTTGCTGTTATCTTTCTCTGATATTTCCTCCAATTAAATTATTGGGGGTGCCTCCTGTAAGTGCCCACAGCCTGCCCCCTCTCCTACCCAGCAGTTGGGCTGCTACAACAGAAACCAGCACCAGGGAAACAGCTCATCAGCCAGCTGGAGCATCTTCTCTAGAGCCTCTCTCCTCCTTACAAGCTCCACATCTTCTCTGTCTCCAGGCTTTCACCATCAGCTCACCCAGGAGGAGCTGATCTGTAATTTATGCTTTTGCAGTGAATTTCCCTCCCAGGGAGTGCCACTGAAACCAGCTGCAGGGCGAGCCCTGTCCCTCTGCTCTCAGCACCCCTGGGTGCATGAGGGTGGCAGGCTCAGCTGAGTGTTTGTCACGTTTAACCCCATTTTGTAAAGATCGGAGGGAAACACTCCCCCCATCCCTATCTCACCTGGGAGAAACCTGCTGGCTCCTCTGCTTTTCTGAATGGGTGTAATCAATGCTGGGAGGGTTGAAAATGTGCTTGTACTGGCCCTGGAGATTTTCTGCTCGCTGCTGGGGACTGCACAACACCTACTCATCTCAGCGGGAAGTGGTTGATGCCTCACAGAAAGAACAAGAGGCCAAAATGCTGAATGCGAGCATTTCTCTTACAGTTCTGTGTGCAACAGGAGCTTATTCCTCATTCAGTGATATAGAATCCAGCTTCTGGGGAGGTGGAGTAAATCAATGATTAATTTAAAGTAATTTATACCTTTTAACCATTCAAGCCTATTTTCCTGGCTTGAGATCCACAAGCACTCTGGATCAATGCCTGGAAATCCATGACTATTTCAGGTGTGGCCATTTGTCCTCTGGGCACAGCTATAGCCTTGTGACTAAAGAAACAGCCCGAGTGCTTTTTTTCTGGTCTTTCACATCCAGTTTATTCATTTGTGTCCTCCAGAGATCACCCAGCAGGGCTGGATTGTGCTGTCCCAGCCTGGAGCTCTTTAACCTTCAGTAACTCGTGTTAGGTGTTATTGATGGTTTGGGTGTCACGTAGCACCTTACATATGACACAGCCCCCCGCACCTTGCTCACCCCTTCCACAAAACACAATTAATTACATTTTGAGCCTCTTTAGCTCATCTGCTCAGCCATAAACTCTCCTGCTCTGCACCTTGCTTCAAGCTTCCCGTCATCTGAATGACCAGAGAAACAGAAAAGGCAGCCGAGGGACTGAGCTGACATCAAGCCCATTTTATAGGCAACATAAAGCTGTCTCCAATACTCATGTGGCAGAAGTGTTTGTGTCAGGAGGGAGTAGCAGAAGGAAGCAGGACTTGTCTGCGGGAGAAATAAAAATAAAAAATTTAATGCAATTAAATTCCCCCAGATAGCGCTTGGCTATCTGGTTATATCACAAGTGACATTTTTGTTAGAAAGCATTAATAAAACCTGCTGTATAATCCAGGAGGATTCAGAGGAATCATTACACAGGAATTGATGGGTCTGCTGCAAAGTTTTATTCTCTCAATGCTGAGGCTCACTTCCAGAAGACAGGATCTGGGGTGGACTGGAAGCTCTCCCTGCTCTCCAGAGCAGGCAGGAGGGGAAAAACTGGGGAAGAGAAGAATCTTTTAGGGTGTCAGAAATCTCTGTAGGATTTTGGTCTATGCCAGTAGGTTATCAGAGCATCTGAATTGGTTTCTGGTGCCCCCGAGGCAGAGGGAATTGCCAGGGTTAGGTTTGCTGTGCTGGTTTGTGATGGGGAGATGCTCCGAGCCTCCTCCTCACAGTGCCTGCCCACACCGCGGCTTCATCCAGCCCTGCGAAGCATCCAGCCGAAATGACGGAAAGAAAGTCGTTGTAAAGGATGGAGAAAAATAGTTGGCAGCTTCTTGTAGAGCTACTCAAGAATTAAATGCCCTGACCTCTTAGTGAAAGTGCCAGCAAACACATCTTCTGCTTGTTATTGTTCCTTTCCCATTTGCTTTTAATTTGCTCAACGTATAATTTGTTAAACGGGCTGCCCAGAAGATACCATCTCAGAGCTGGTTATTATGCAGGTGCTGCTTTTATCCTGGAGCAGAGAGAAACATATCAACATCAAGACTGGGGACGCAGCCAGGAAAGCTGCTGATTTCACTAAGAAAATACTAAACATAAATTGTGTCCTGCGTCTGTCCTGTAACACTTTAAGCTCCTTACAACAAAAGCATTAAAAGAAAAAAAAATCACAGTGTAATGAGGACATTATGTGGACTAAAGATGAAAGTCTCCAGGAATAATACAGGCACAGATCATACTGGAACTCACAAAGGAAGCCAGAAAAACCAACCCACACTGGAGAGTCCACATTTCGAGGCAGGGAGCTGTCTCTCTGTGCTGTGTTTGCAGCGCGGCAATGGATATTTCCATTCTTTGAGTGGAGATGTGAGCAGCAGAGCTGGTCAGAAATCTTCCAAAGCCTTGGTTCACCAAGAAAGGCATACAGAATTTCATCCAAAACATCTCAGGTTCCATGAATCTAATCTGATTTTCTTGCAAAAGCTTTGATGCCTGCTTTGCTCCTAGATTGACCAGGGACTGGCACCAGGTCCCATAGCCTGCTAACATATGGATTAAGCAGGGCTGAGCTCCCAGCAGAGACCTTGATGCCTTGGGGCTGCTACAGAGATCCCACAGAGCCTGGGGCCTATGCAGTGTGCCAGGCCAGAGCCACAGATCCCCAAAGCCTGCTGCAGCGACTGGAAGAAACTGGAGTCACTGCAAAACACACTGACATCCCAGAGCAGCTGGCCTGACAGCACCTAGCTCACACAAAAACACAACTACATCCCACAGAAAAAAAACAATTTTTAGCCTGTTAACATACTTAAGGACACCTACAATCCCCAAACATAAATCACAAAGGATATTTGCATACTTAAATGTTTTGTTACAGAAGGAAAGCGCCAAGACTTAGAGCAGAACAGCTTTCAGTTTATTTAGAAGAGGAATCCACAATGAGGTATCAGCTTCTAACACCTGCTAAAGCCTTATTTGCCCTGCAGAGCAGCTGTGGACACCTAGAAATGTTAGGAGTTAAACACCTGAGGGTGGCTCATTCAGTGAGGAAGCACAGGAGGATGACTTCAGTTTGTAAAATCACCCCAAGCTCCCACTTTCTCCGGTCTTCCTTTGCTTTCAGCAAAATTTGCTTGGGTAGGCAGCATTACTGCCAGGCAAGCTGTATTTTAGGCCCTTCTCAAAATGCTCTCGGTGGCTCTTTTTGCTTCTGTTTGGAGCCGAGCCCTGTGGTGCCAAAACTGCAGGGCCCCACCGCCCGCCGAGTTAATGTACCCAGCCCTGCTGCGTGAGGCACTCACACAGGTCTTCTGGGTCCGGCCGAGGACAAACGCCAGTTCCAGAAGCAATTTCTGTCAAACACCACGCTGCTCAGCTCACCCAGAGGTGTACCCACAGAAAACAAGCAGGAAAGGAAACACATGGCCTGCATGCAAGCCCTTTACACCAACAGCCTTCACACCTACAGCCTTCTTTAACCCAGCACGGGGCTCCTTCCTCCACTCCACATGTAGTCACCACCATCCCACATCTTCTGGGCTGCAAGAGCACAGCAAGGCTGTCTGGGGACATGTACCACTTGGGAGAGGAAGACTTCATGACATTTTTTGGGGAAGACCTTGCACTAGAAAGCAGAAGATGATGGAAATGGATAATCATCGCCGGCTGGACTGTTTGGTCACTGATACATTAGACAGGAGCTCTTCCCAGGATTGTAGCTGATGCATCCCCCCAGGGAGCTCAGACTTTCCAAGTGATTATTTCAGGATGAAGATTAGCTGCTGGTTCTCTCTGTAAGTCACAGAATCACAGAATCACAGAATTTCTAGGTTGGAAGAGACCTCAAGGTCATCGAGTCCAACCTCCAACCTAACGCTAACAGTCCCCACTAAACCATATCCCTAAGCTCTACATCTAAACGTCTTTTGAAGACTTCCAGGGATGGTGACTCCACCACTTCCCTGGGCAGCCTGTTCCAGTGCCTAACAACCCTTTCAGTGAAGAAGTTCTTCCTAACATCTAACCTAAAACTCCCCTGGCTCAACTTAAGCCCATTCCCCCTCGTCCTGTCACCAGGCACGTGGGAGAACAGGCCAACCCCCACCTCGCTACAGCCTCCCTTGAGGTACCTAAAAAGAGCGATAAGGTCGCCCCTGAGCCTCCTCTTCTCCAGGCTGAACAAGCCCAGCTCCCTCAGCCGCTCCTCGTAGGACTTGTTCTCCAGGCCCCTCACCAGCTTCGTCGCCCTTCTCTGCACAGTCTTGTGAGAGCAGTGCGACCCGGTGTTTTTCTCCCACTCTCCTCCTGTTTTCATCTGTCGGAGGAAGCAAACATCAGCTCTCTGAGGCCAGACAACTTCTCCTCGGGTTTCACCACCAACTAATTATTACAAAGGGATAGGAAATAGAAACCAGCCTGGGATCATACCAGACGTGGGCTAGGAAAATTCTCAAGTTCATCTTCTGTGGTTAAGCTGCCTATTATGTGCTGAATGAGAGAGATGATTAAAGATGGTTGTTATTGCAGTTCAGAGCCAACAGAGACAGCTTGTACTAGGAAGGAAGCACAACACATTGTGCCTGAGAAAGCCCACTGTAAGCATTAGATTACATTTGCTTGGAAAAGTATCAGGCAGAGAGATGGAGAGGCTCAAATCTTTGGGCCACTGAAGAGCACCACACAAAGGGAAAGCTGAATGCTGTTCAAATCAGGCAAGATTAGGCACTGAGACAGGCGGTGGGGCTGCACTGTCCTCCAGACACTGCAAAACCACTCCTGCTGTAGGAAACGTAGCAATGGGCAGGGTAAAATAACATGTAGGATAACTAAAATCTTTTGCCATCTGCTCCTTTGCTTTGTTTGAGCATGGCGAATGTCTGCATCCCACATTTAGGACTTGCAGACCCACTGGGGTGGGCACTGACTTTTTAATGAAGAGGCGTTTTATTTCAGGGCTTGCTAGAAAGGTCCTGTATTTGTTCCACCCCTTTTGCCTTAAGTTTCAGGATGCTCAGAGCAGGAGGGGCTGTGGCTCTGTAACTGCTCATGGGCCTCACGGGCAGTTTGGGAGGGAGGCTGTGGTTATAGGAGTTTTTGAAGAAGCAGGCTGCTAAGCAGAGAGGAAGAAATTAGTTTGCTGAAGGAAGGGCAACACTTGGCTACTGTCAAGTGAATCTAGATAGAAAATGAGAATGTTTAGCGAGGCCAGACCGGGACTGTTCTGCGAGTGCTCACTGCTAACACAACCAAGGTGACTGCATTAATACAAGACAAAAGCTGGCACAGGTACTCCTGCATTTCTTACCATCGCCATCCCATGACAGCTGCTTTGGTCACAAACCATAAAGCAGGAAAGACAATGCTTTCTGCAGCCCCCACAAGGAGACATCCAGAACTCTGCATTATTGCAGGAGTCCTTAACAGCCCAGAAATAGAGCACTTGTGTTGAGAGACAGCCCGTCCCTCCCACTTACGCCGCCAGCAGCTGCCCTCTCCTAGCCACAGCAAGAGCTCTGCAGAAGAAAGGACCTTGCCCCTTCAGAGCTGGTGCCTCGTGTTAGCTGCTAGCAGTGGGGCCCTGGAGACTGGAAAGGAGGAAGCGAGAACGAAACAGCAGAGTGAGAGCTTTAGGAAAGCACCAGAAAGCTGAGAGCCAGGAAACGCACCGCAGGGCTCCCCAGGAACTGCATGTGGGTTTGAGGCAAGCAGCAGGGACTGAGCGAGCTCGATGAACAGCCCTGTTCATCCTTGGAGCTAGAAAGGTTCTCTGCAGTCCAAGACTTCCAGAACCGCACAGGGGAGCACATCTTCATTACTGACAGTGATTTGTTACAGTCAGGCTGGAATAGTGACAATCCCATAGTGTTAGGCTACGTGAAAACAAAAGCTAAGATCCTGAATACTGGATGTACCACAAAAAAGCAAGGACACAGGAAAAACAGTTATTTTATTTTCTTCCTTGAAACTGGAGGTAAACTGAGGCAGAGAGAGGTTCCAGGACGCGTGTCTGTTGTCATGGTTCAAGTTAGGGATGCTAGAGAAAGCAAACGTATTTCAAAGGTCAAAATCTGTAGAGAATTAGTCTGAAAAGGAGGAATATTTCTTTCAATGAATACATTTTTAAATAATATTTTTACATATTATATATAGTTATATTTCAGGAATCACAGCATGCATGATCACGTATTGCAGACTTGGCCCCTTTCAGACCTCCAGCTTCTATCTGGAAGCAAAACAATGGGGGAAAAAAATCTGTATTCCTCTCCATAAACATTCACACAAACAGCAGCACTACTTTAATTAATATAATTAGCAGTCATAATATATTTGTTCTTACAGCTGTGACAGCACTTATGCCTCACACTACACCAGTGTCTCTCCAGCGTGAGCTGGGATGTCTGTCCTCTTCCAGCACATTAAACCGCTGCCACAAAGCAAGCTTTTCCTGACAGGTTGGCCATAAGAAACTAAAGACTTCATAGGATTTGGTGTTTGATGAGAGCCTGTGGCTTTTTGTCCCAGCTTTAGAAAGAGTCTAATTAGATCCAGTGAATCCAGTCCTGATGGCACTGGTGAGAAGCTCCAAGCTGGTTGAAGCTCCCTGAACTGGACAAGCATACACTGAAGTGCACACTGCTGGAGAAGAAAGCAAGAAACCCCGAGCTGTGCTTCCAGCTGTGAGGTCTGGGGTTTGCTGTCAGGCAGGCTCATGAACTGCTGCACAGATCAGCATGGAGATCTCTCTGTCATGGGCGGAGGACAGAGACTGATTTTTACAAGCAAGTTAGACACAGAGGGAAAAGGAAATAAAGAAACTTTAAAAAATATATTTAAAAGATAAAATTTTATTTTCCAGTTCCAAAGTCTACTGTTTGTTTAGTCTATAGCTGAGCTAGGTATTCAATGTACTTGAGGTAAGCAGGTTCTTCTGGAGCTGGGGACCTTTAATACACTTCTTTGGGAGAACTAAACAAAAAGTGGCAGGGAACGGAGTGATTAAGTAATGACATGAGATGTTGTACTGTCAGATGCAACTTTGAGACTGGTGATAGCTGTGGAATAAATACTGAGAAGGGACCAAGGAGGTAGTTTGCAAGACAACATGGATGTGTGCCTAATGGGCAAGAATCAGAAAGACATATTATCCCTGCAATGTACACAGACACATAGTAGTAATCATTAACTGCAGTCAAGTGCATTATCTCTTCATGTGCTCTGTTCCTGCAGACCTGATAATTTGTCTCATCCTACACCTTAAAAGATCTGATAGCTGGGAGATGTAATGAGTGAGATCTTACACCACAAGACATCGTTAGATTGCCTACAGCAACTCAAGACTGTTTCTTTTTCTTCAATACAAGGCGGAAACATTAAAAACCTTGATGTACTTCATGAAAACAAATGAGCCAAGACAGCCCAGAAAATCTGACAGTTACTCTCTTTTGCATGTTTAGCTAGTACATCTCTCACAGCCTCCGTATCCCCCATACCAGACTTCTTTCCATTGTTTTTCTGCTCATTTGCTTAAGAAAGAAACTAATATGAAGATGAGATTGCTTCTACCAAGAGATGGTGGCAACAGCTCTGAAGCTCTTGTGAATTAGAGAAAGTAGAAGAGGATCAGCCTGCTGAATGGAAACTGAGATATCACTTGGTGTCATCAGAGGACCTCCTGGGAAGAGCTGAACCCTGTGTGTCCCCAAAAATTAAGAGTGTAAATTGATATGTACTCCTTCGCTTCACAGAATCTGTGCGTCATATGAGGCAGGGGTAGCTGTTACCATGGCAACTAATCTAATCTTTATTTTAATTTTTGCTGTAGTCAGATCACATCAGATAGGAAATAGCCATGCTCAGAATTAGAGCAATTGTATGTGCGAACACATGCACAGCAAATATACGTAATTGCATACGTGGCTGTGGCTAAATGTGTGAAAAATAAATAAATTTTTTTTATGTGGGAATATAATTTTTTAAAGAAGTAGAATCAAACTGAACTCGATTTCAGACATACAAAGAACATAGAGACCACTGTGCACAACCATCACGTTGAGTGCAACTGAGGCATCTTGTTGGGTTTTACTCACCTATCACTGCCCTATGGGAAGGGAAAATGTATAGCTTCTTTACCTTGCATTTGGAGGAGGAATTTATCCCATCCCAAATTGCAAGTCACATCAGTCTCCTTCTCCTGAGAGCTGAAGAAGGCTTCTCTGGAGGAGAAGTACAGGGAGATACAAAAATTGTGGCCAAATACAAAAGCCTTGATAACATCATAAAAACCATAGATCAGGCAACAACGTGATCTTGATGCAGTAACATCACCATGTCAAAGTCACACACCACAGGAAAAGAAACTCATGAGATCTCCCTTCCTCAGTTCACCATGTGGCTGGCAACCACTGCTTCCCATCCTCAGGGCAGGAAGCCAAGCAGAAAGCACAAACAGGCCAAAATCAGGACAACCCAATGCCCTCCCTGTTTGAAAACCCTTGAACTGCAGATATCAAAATGCCTGAGGCTCTGAGCAGAGAGGTGTGCACTGCCTTAGGCACAAAATCCCTCACAGACAGAGCTGCTGTGGCAGAAATTCCTTAATGCCAGATATGGGCAGATGGAAAATCTCAAATGTGTTCCCTAGGGATTCAACTACCTGCATGGCCACCAGTCAGGTTCCTGCCTTAGGCCACTGTCATCACCGCAGGCTTCCAAATATAACAAGCCAGCCCTTCTCTGGCTCTGAAGTGGGACAGTTTTCATGGCATCATCAACAGAGCTGAACTGTTTTATGTCAACTTTGCTTCTTCAAAGGGTCCTTTTACAGGGATTCCTTTTGGGGGGTTTATTTCTGGTTCCTTCTACTAGGAGAGCCACATTTTCCATGCAGAGGTCACCAAATTCTGGTACTGCTGCTTTCCAGAAGGAAAAACCAGAAGACAGCTTGAAAACTAGCATCTTCAGGAGATACCACAAAGCAAAACTCATCACCTACAGGACGAGATCCTGAATTAAGAACAACTTCATCCAAAGTTCAGCCCATCTCCTGAGCCATGAGGCTGTAGGAGTATTGTGTCATGAGTAAATCAGGCAGAAAACAAGGAATAGCAAGTCTTACTCAAGCTTCATAAAAGGATATCTCTCTGCCTTTTGCTGACTGCATAACACACCTCCACTTCATGAAGTCCCTAAGCTGCTGATTGCCGGAGGCTGGGGGGTTACAGGCAGGGAAAGTTTACTAATTACATATTTTTCTTCTGCATCTCCTTCTGGCCACTGACAGAAACAGGATGCAGAGTTAGACAAGATTTAGCCTGACCCAAAACAGCCCTTTTAATTCTCAGCAAGAAGCCAAGGTGCTCCAACCTCCAATTTAGGGGATGATGGGATTAGCAACCCTTCCCTTCAGCAATTACCAAACCAGGCCCTCAACTTGAGTGCCAGATCTCTCGTTAGCACAGGAGGAGACAAGCTAGAATTACAGAAGCTGTTCCCTAAAGGTGAAGTTCTGCTTTGAAGCAGTGACTTAATTTAGGCAGATGAGGTAGGTATTCAGAGCGAGATGGATGTTTGTGCCTGGAACAGAACAAGCAGAGGAAGCAGCTCAGTAAATGATATGTTTTTAAGTATTTTTAGTAATGCAATGCAGCTGTAAGAGGAAAACAAAGGAGGAAGAGCAAGAAACAATGAAAATGAATTCAGCTCCAACCAAGCACAACGGGATCACACTGGTGCGTCAAAATATGCTCCTGACCACCACCTTTTAGTGCAGGCTCAAATAAACCCATTCCTATGATCCCATTGTCTGGCAGAAGACCTCAGCCCAGAGTGGGGCTGAGCATACCCCACTCCAGTGGGTATTAATCACATACCACCACCCCAAATCCCTTTGTCCATATGTTCCCAGCTGCTGTTGGGATCCTTACCATCACCTCCAACTGCAAAAACAGCAGCTGCAATTAATAACGTGCAGACACTCTCAATTGCTCATCTCAGCAGCCATCTGGCTTCGTATCACACACATCCCTGCTATGCAAAGCAGAAGGGTATTTTAGCTCCTGCCACCAGTAGATGAAGGATGGACTAAGAAACAAGCAAGATTGATAGGAAACAGAAGATCGATTATAAACAAGCAGGAGACAGAAAGAGGGTGTTCAGTGATACTTCTGTGCAAACCAAAGGGGATCTGCCTTTCAGAAGCAACAGTTGCAAATCAGCATTCCCCGAGGACCCGTTCTGAGCAACGCTCTATGAGATACCTCAATCGCTCATTTTGTCTTTGCTACCATCGTCATTTGTGTTCATCTCAACGGCACTTCCCCAGGCTTTGAGTGCAAACAGTAAGTCAGATCTTTAACTGCTCTAATTTGGTGTGGCTCCCTGAACATCCATCTTCAAAGGATCCTTTAATAGCAATTACAGGCCAGATGAGTGGCATTTTAGTTTCCAATTAAACCCGTTTAGCTCAATTCAGAACTGCCAAATTTTGCCCAGATCTGCCATTCAGTTCAGCGCTCTGTGCTTTGTGGAAATGCAGGCAACACAACAGGAAAGAAAGCAGAAAACACACTTTCTGGGATCAGGACAATCTCTCGGAGCCATCTTTGTACAGCATCTAGCACATCAGGGACCCTTCCCATATGCAAGGCTTTTAGACACACATTTTAAAGTCAGTATATTTGAGATATGACTTTCTAGGGCATTAAGCATCCCATCTCACATCTGCTACTGAGATTTTGGCCTCCAAGACTGAAGATGATCATCTTCCCTGTGTTGTAGAAAACGATGTCACACAGTTAAGATAGCGATGTTAAACTCATGCAGAACTTGGCATAATTTTAGTTCAGCTGCAGAATTTCACTGGGCAGGGATTCAAGATGAGAGCCCTGGTCTTGGGCAAGCTTCCCATGTACGTTTCCTCAGCCCTGAAATGTGAATGGCATTGATATCTCTGGGTGAAAAACTGTATTTATTATATATATAATAAATATAGTATATAAATATTGTAATTATTTTGACTGTTCTCATTATGAACATTGCTTCAAAACCTGAGATGTTGACATTGTTTGCACTCTGCCAAAACTAAACTGCTGCTTAACAAGAAAGTAGCCATTCCTTAGGCACAGATGTTAAGAACTAGACACTATTTGATATCCAGCCTGTTCTGAAAGGAATTCACTATCAAATCCTTAAGAGGTAGAAGTCTGTTGGACATGATGACCAGCATCTTTGTAGGTATCTCTCTTTGTTTTGGGGGAAATAGTTTATTCCCAAACCTTTATGTCTGTTTGTGCTTTGCTGGCTCCTATGCTCTCTGCATGTAATAGGACACTGTGCTAAAATTTTCACTTCTGCCTAGAGTGATAAGAGCTTTTAGCACTTATCTGACATAAATGCAAAGAGCATTTGCTGCTGACACGATGCTCACGTACTATTCTTTGGCAGTACTTCAGCTGCATATTTAGCATCTACCACCAAAAGGAGATTCATCCTGAGTTTACGGACCTGCTCCCAGAGCATCATTTATGGTAATGTAGAGTGGGCCCTGAACATGATCTGACCACCCTTACCTTGTGCATGTGGGGACATATTATTTTAGCTAGGTTCCTCCTTCTCACCCAGCTTGCATTTCTGTCTGATTCCCAAGATGAGAGCACTGTCATCCTGCAAAGGACATGAGACCTTGCACATGTCCTTACCTGCCTGGAGACCTGGTGGGACCATTCAGGCACCAAGAGTTGCTGATCTCTGCTCTAGTAAGCAGAGACAGGGATCCAGGAAAGAAAAAATGCAGGGAGGGCCAAGGACTAAACATTCATCTGAAACATGTCAGCAGGAATCTTGATCTGAACAAACACAATATGACCTTAATGCAATTTTAAAGGGGATTAAGCAATGTGCAAAAAGGCATCATATTGATTTTTCAAATCCTGTCTGTATCATATGGGCTGTAAAACATTATTTAAAAAAAAAAAAAAAAAAAAAGAGTTAGTAAAGAAAAAAACACTGTATAGAAACTTTTATTCCCATAAACATCGAAAGAAGCAGAGCTGCCAACAGATACACCTACACCTATCTCCTGAATTAGTGCAGCTGTCTCTTGGGAGAGTTAACGTCCTTTCTCCCATACATCTTTTCCTGTTTGCAGATATCGCAAGAAATAAAGTGAGGTTAGAAAGAGATTTCTATTATCATCCCTTCCTTCAATGCACACTTCACTTCCATATTTTCCTGTGCAGGGCTTGGGTTTCTTTCATTCTGTTTATTTTTAATTCCTTGCCCACTTAAGCTAAGACAACAACATTTTGTTCTGTATTTCCACAGCTATTCCATGGTGATTTGTTAACGATGTTGGGTTTGCAGTCAAATGACTGGAAAGATAAAAAGTTGGCAAGCTACTTCCCTCATTAGGGAACACAGCTCTAAAGCGCTCAAGCGCCAGCCTATTAGCTGAATTATTCAACAGAAGAAAAAAAAATACATGACAAGAAGCTACAACAGGAATGGGGAAGAAAGTGAAGCTTATTGACTTTGGTGCTGTTGGGAAAGTTTGGCAGCATCCCTTGAAGCTCAATTGTAGAATTAAGCCCATTAAAGGAATTTAGGCGAGGTGGAAAGGCAGCACAAAAGCAGCCAGAATCTGGCAGTCATAACCCAGATACTGTACTGTATTGTTGCAATTTGGAACTGATGATGAAGAAGCTCAATCAGGGAGTATTTCCAAAACCGTAATTTAAGGGATCTGTTTATGTGCAGCTTGTGAATAACTGGTGGTGTTGGCGAACTTCCACATTCAGCCACAGGCTTTAAGCATGCAAATAACTCACCATGAGGATCCCCAGTAACAGGTTGTGTGCGCGCGCTTATCACGCAATAAATACCATGTAATTCAGAAGAGCTTAACTGCCCACGAGAGAGGAGTGAGTTGCCTTGCACATGCCAATGGCAAGAGGAGTTGATATATGGCAGCCTGTTTGTTCCTTTAACAAAACAGAGTGGAACAAAACCCTGATGGGAAAGTCAGGATTGTCTGGTTTCTGTTTTCATGTAACCTGAAAAGCAAAAGGGAAGCGCTTGATTCAGACACAAAATTGGCCTCAGGCAAAACCTTTAGGAATCCCTATTTCTGGGGAACTGCTTAGGAGTGGGAAAAACAGTATCTGAATCTTAATAGCAAAGGGAAGTGATTAAGGACACAGCCTCTGGTAAGAGATTTCACCCGAATGTGAGGTAAAAGAGATTTCAAATCTTGGAGAAACCTCAAGAACAAAGTCCTTCGCTAGAGGCGTCCACATGCAGACTGGACTGCAGAGAAGAGAATCATAAAATATCCTGAGTTGGAAGGGAGCCACAAGGATCATTGTGTCCAACTCCTGGCTCCACACAGAATGCCCAAAACTCAGAGCATGTCTGAGAGCGCTGTCCAAACTCATCTTCAACTCCAGCAGGTTCGGTGCCATGACCACTGCCCTGGGCAGCCTGTCCCATTGCCTGACACCTCTCTGGGTGTAGAACCTTTCCCTAACCCCCAGCCTGACCCCCCCCTGTCCCAGCTCCATGTCGTCCCCTCGGGTCCTGTCGCTGTCCCCAGACAGCAGAGCTCAGCGCCTGCCCCTCTGCTCCCCTCGTGAGGGAGCTGCAGGCCGCCATGAGGCCTCCCCTCAGCCTGCTCTGCTCTGGGCTGAACAAACCAAGGGGCCTCACCCATTCCTTGTACATCTTCCTCTCTTTATAGCGCTCACCAGTAGTTTCATGGATTTTATTTATTTATTTAGTGGTGCCCAAAACTGCACACAGTGCTAGAGCAGAGCAGGACGATCCCTTCACTTGCCTAAACTCCAGAAGCAGCATGGGCAGGGAGAGACAGGGTGTTACCTGAAGGGTTCACAAACGGGGTCTGGGGGATTTAGATATTAATTTAGTTATGCCAAACATTACTCAGAAATGGGGAAGAAAACAGAAGAGAAACACATACACGAGATCTTTACTTTTACTTACAGCTATAGAGTTGCTGTGCTAAAGCAAAAGGCATCAAGTATTTTGAAGCTTTATAAACTGCAGGTATCCGCTTATTTTAATTGTCATGTGGCACTAGGAAGATAAAACCTAACTCTGGAGATCTGGGAAGCGTGTCCTTTAGCTGCTGCAGAGCCTGAGAAAGCAGTGCAGCTCATGTGGCAGGCTACCACCCACTCCTCCGTTCCCAGGCACGATCGTTCTTTCACCCAGAAATACTGTCCAAGTAGATTTTGCATATTTTTGTGAAGAGATTAGTTATACAGCTCTTGTGAAAAGTAACTTCAGTCACAGTAGGACTAAATTTGCACAGGACCAAAAATTCTTATGCCACGGTTGTGCTGATAGAAGAGGATCTAACAAATGAGGAGAAAGTGGCAACCATCAAATCCATTAAGCAGCTACAATATTTTTACTTGGTGACCAAGACAGAAGGAGAAGTCAGGCAGTGAGATCTATGTGATGGCTCAGTGTCATCAACAGAAAAGGACCAGAATATCAGAAGTGGGATGATGACAACCTCAGTAAGGTTGCAGGGCTGAAATTCAATAGCAGGCAGAAATGGCATTAGGGAGCAATTATAATTTTTGCTCTAAGTGCTAAAGACTTGACTTCCAATCTATCGTTCCCAGAGGATAGGAAAGGACTGGGTATACAGAAGCAAGTTAGCGGCTGCAATACCTAGACAACAGAGCAATCTTTATATTATCAGGTGAAACTTTTCTGGCGAACAGGAAATCACCGGTGCTAGCATGTACAATAGTAACATGCCTCAGTGGCTAGAGTCAGGAGATTTTCCCACCCAAAGAGCTTAAGTGTATTTACCCGGACATGCAAAGGCTGAGGAGGAATGCGAGTACCAGGGATAATGTTTAGAAAACGGTAGAGTTATTTACACGGGAAGATGTTCCATTCAGCCTCTCCTCTCAAAAGCCCAGACCTCTCATGGTATCTTTACATTGCACTCAGAGTGGGAAAGGCGAGTAGCCCTGATTTCCAGCAGGCAAATTGAGCTACAGAGCAAACATTACTTCCAGACCTGCAAAGTGCTCCAGGGAAGCCATGAGACACAGGCTGAACAGATAAAACAAGTCTTCTTGGAGCAGCTTCAGTGCCATCTTACTGTCTTCCCCAGAGACCCTCTAGATTGATCATCCTTTGGGACAGTGTGTGTGGAAAGAAAACAAAGAAAGAAAATACTAAATGGGTCACTTTCAAATGACTGCACTGGCCTATACTGAGGATAGCTGATATATCTGTATGGAAAGGACCAATACAAGTTGCCATTCAATTTCCTAACCCCGCCCCCAAGTCAAATTTTCAGAATCAGAAACATATTTTCTAAAATGGATTAAAATACTTGTATGACAGAAGAAGGCAGGGAAAAAACTATTAGTCTTGAGGCACGTTTGGATTTGCCATTTGTTAAGACAAAGGACTCACTGCTCCAGAGATCTCAAACATTGCTTTCAGCACTGGGAAGTGTGCTGATATAGTCTGACAAAGGGTAATTAATCCAAAGTCAGTGTAATTGAACACTCCCACTGCTGCTCAATTAATCCGATCACTTCCCCTATAAATTCATAACTGCAGCTCCTGACCACTGCAGACCTTATTTATATGCCAAAGAGGATTCCAGTTCTGAAAGACTCACAGGTGTCTGGGACAAAGCAAGACAGAAGAAAAGCTGGGCACAAAGCAAAGAACTCAAAGCTGCCTCCTTCCCTCCCCCAAATGCTCAGTTCCAGGAGAAAGAAAAATACGACAGCAGAGAAGGAAAATGCTAAGAAATTTAATTTGCCAAAAATAGCAAGAGGCAAATGGCAATGATTTAAAATAATAATAATAAAAAACATAATAAAGAAGAATTTAAGTAATATCGCTCTCCATTCTGGACATGGGATATTTGCAAATGATTTCTTGCCTTTTTTTCTTTCTTTTTCTCTACTCTGAAGGGTTCCTTTGTTTTGCCATTGATTTTTCCCCAAAGTTGCAGGCTGTTATATTAGTAAACAATTAATTTTACAAGGCCGTAATTCTTGTCAGCCCTAGAATTCAGACAGAAACAGTTGCGGGAATGTAGCTGAGATTTCAGGGAGAGGTAACAGGGACAACTTTCTGGTTGCAGACGGGGCTGGGAGCTGGGACTGTGCACCAGGTTCAGGATCAGACTGTTCTGCATTTTCAGCCCAAACCCCAGGGCTGTATTCAAGCTGCTAGAACAGAGATCACTGCTGGTTTTCTGCGATGAGACTGCATGGGGAAATTGGATGCTATCGTAGGTTTTTTTTTGGCATAAATAGCTGGATGATGGCTTGCAAAGCTGCCCAAGTGGTTTAGACTTCAAATGAAGAGAAATGGGATAGCCAAACTCTGGAGGGCCCCTCATGATATTCCCCCATAGGAGATGGAGCCTCTTCCAGGTTCAAGTGAGATGAAGTAAACTGCTCAGAACAGGGGCAAGTTTTATAGATGCCTCTTCCTGCATTGCAATAAAGCTGACAACACCTGTAGAGATATGAGGGAAAGCGCTTTGCTCTGGTGAAAAAGCAGAGAAATGGCAACACAGAGCATTATATCATGGTGAGACAGTTCTAAGACACGGCATTAGGAAAGCTTCATCCAGCTGGTTTCACAGGAGGACACGTGGGAGATAACAGGAATTGTCTGTAGGGAGGGGTAGTACAGGAGAAAGCCACTGTGGGACCAATCCTTGCCAAAGGCAGATGGAAATTTGGTACCAGTCATGGCAGGGATAGGCGTTTTTCTCCAAAAGCAGCATGTTCCATGGATAAAGTCACAGAAACAAAACATAAACATGCACACATAAAAATCCATACACATAGAAATCCAGTTCCTGGATTGTGCCACAGTGCCTCCTCACAGCTGAACAGTGCTGAATGTGGCCTTTTGTTATTCCTTATTGTAATATGTAATTATTATGTAATTATTATTCCTGATACAGAATGAAAGGCACAGCAACCACCTTGTGTACTGGTCAAGCAGGCTGCAATTAAACCATGCCAAACATTACTGCAGGGAGCCATGGGTACACCTGTAATTGCCCACTGTAGGTGCTTTAAGGCTGCAACAGTTCACATTGAAATTGTTCCTATAAAACAGTTCTCTGACCAAGGAGCACAGGACTTGGCCCCAGGTTCCCAATTCACCAACCTGCGTTAGTCTTTGCTCTCCTCCTGCACAGAACTCCAGGAGTTCTCTCCTTTTCATTTCACAACAGCCTGGAGAAGCTCTGGTACTCTGCTGGAGCCCCCCTGCTGCAAGGCAAACACCTGGAAACAAACGAGTGAAACTGGGGGAGCTAAAGGAAAAAAAAAAAAAAAAAAGAGAGAAAAAAAAAAAAAAGAAAGAAAAAGGAGCAGGAAATATATGAAGCAACTCTGCTTTCCCCACAAGCAGCCTGGAGCTAAAGAAAACGCCACAGCTCTCAGTGCAGCTGACCAGAAGCAGTCTCTGAATGAAGTCCAGGGTGATTTAGGGTGAGGGAATGGTGGGGGAGACACAATCTATACCCTACTTCCCCCGTGACAGTGTTGTCTAATAATTTGCCATAGGATTTTGATCTGAAGGAGGACCAAATTAGGTTATGAGCTTGCTGTCAATGAAACAGAAAACATCAGGCTCCCAGCTCCTTTGCTTGGTGTCTGCCACACGCAGCCCTTGCCCTACTTCTCCCTTAGCAAAGCATTTCAGAAGGCCCCATTCCCCCTTCCCTCCCACTCCACCCTGAAGCAAAGTTGATGAACCGTGGCTCCTTGTCGCCCTGCCAAACCTCGCTAACTGATCGCGGTGTGAAAGCAGCTGTGACAGGCAGCAGCTGAAGAGGCAGCATCAAATTAAGCAGCTGGAAGGGACCCAGCAAAGCACTGCTGCTCTCTCTTACCTACTGCATGAGTCAATTCTCACCATCCTCAGCATCCCCTTATGTTTGACTGGGTGCAGGGCCCGATTCCCTGAGCAGCCCATTCCAGCCAGTCCCCACTAAATAATCTAGGCACTGAAGCATTTCTTGAAGGGCTTTTTCCCACTGGAAGAGAATTCGTGGCTCAGTGACGTCTCCCTCCAGACCCGCAATAGCTTTTTGTGCAAACAATGCCAGTGAAATGCCACCATTGCTTTTACAACTTTTTGTTTTGTTTTTGTTTGAGAGAATTGCGTTTCTGTGCTCGGAGCATTTTGAATGCACTGATCGAATCTGGCAGGAGTAACCAAACACACACACACACATCGCCTGGGAAATGGAACAAGGAGGGAAGGAAGGATACAAGCAAATATTTCTACAGGATTGTCAGGCCTCTCAGTTTCCATGGCAGTATGTTTCCATGGAAGCCAAATTTGAAGCCTGTTGCTGCCACTGGAGTGGCCCAAAGAAAAATTATTAGTCTTGAAAATTAACCAAGCTGCTCTCTACCTTGAGAGCCAGCCAACCCACAGCCCTAAAAAATATATATACACATATATAAAAACCAGCAATTTCCATCTCTGATAAAAGATTCAATAAGCACATGAGGAAGGAGGAGAGAGGAGGAGAAAATACCACACAATGACAAACAGGAGCTTCCTTTTATGCAGCCAACAATACAGCAAGGTTTCCAAAACACACTGGCAAGCACAGGGCTGAATGTGCTTTATGAAATATTTCACACAAAGGTCGACAAAATCCTGCAAAGCGTTCTGTACCACCAGATGCTGAGGGGACAAAAGGAGGGCACCTTGAGACTAGTGCTGTGGGGCTGCCATTTGTTTGTTCAAAGCGAAGCCCCTTAATCATGCTTCTACCTCCCCAGCTGCTTGCTCACCCACCTCGCTGTAAAACATAGAGGAAAGGGAAGATTTTTTACTGGGGGCCTTCTTAGTCAACATTAAAGAGCAGCAGCACTTATTTTCCTTGCTGGTCAGGCTTATGAATGCTTGAAAAGTCTCCTTTTTCCTTATCTGCCCCATTTCCCCACCGAAGAGGTCTCTGCAGCCCCTTTCATTTCCCTTTAGCCAGGTAGCCCATGCAAACTGCCTGCTTTATTGCCAGTAACCAAAATAGTGTTGCACAGAGACTCAGCCCTTTCTGAGATGGTGCAATTCAGTGACGAGATGCAGGCCTGTCTATAGGAGGCCTGGACGCAAGTTCAGGTGACGATAGCAAACCTATTTGAGAGACTATTTCGAAAGGACAGATCACCGAGACTGTGAATTTGTGACTTCCACCCAGAAACAAGTGCTATTCCCCCACTGAAATGGAAAAAGTAGCATAAAGTGCACCTAATTGGGCCTTCTGGGGATGTAAAGCCTAAAGAAAACTCAGCTGTAATTGAAAGATAAAGATCAGAGGGGAAAGAGGCCTCTGTGACAAGGGGGGCCTTGTTAGACCAGCAGCTGAATCTGAGTTCGATTCTCAGTTTGAGGCAAAAAGTTGTGAAATCAGTACTACTGAGGAGTCTTTTTTGTATCATGTATCACTACAAGGCCTCCTGTGCTCTGTGCTACCCCTCCTACCAGGGGAAGAAGGGACGAGAAGCAGGTGGTTTTAAAGCCCTGAACTAACGCACCTGATCGGGACATGGTGGGAAGACTGCCTTTGGAAGGAAGGTGAGCACAAATGCAGGGTCTGCTGTAGGGTTTGGGATTCCTGTTCTGTTCAGACTTCTGGAAAAGGAAACAAAACCCAGTGCTTGACACAGACTGAGCTGATTGTTGCAGGTGAGCCATGCAGGGACACACCAGCAGCGCTGCATCCCACCTCTCACACCGACTACCTTTAGGGCAAAACAGCCTTCTCCACGCAAACTTGTATGGACTACAAGCCATAAACCTCCAAAGAACCTCAAAAACTGCTCAGCAAGAAGCAGTCAGAACTAGTTTACATCTGCCAATAGAACAATTGGCTTAAATCAACACCTTTTCCCTGTCTGGGGAGGTTTTCTTAGCTCCTACCATTACCCAGCTCTGGCATGTACTGCTACCAGCTGTCAGCCTCCCTCTCTGCCAGAGATTAATGCCTTGAAGGAAAGCATGACCAGATTCTAGCTCTTCAGTACGAAGCCCAATATTTTACCTTCAAGCCCTGAACAGATGAGTTTGCAAGTACGTACCAGTGGGGAGCAAGGATGCTCTAATACAGGTCACACGTGGAGGCGGCTGCTGGCAGCATCCAAGGCAGCTGAGAGCACCACGAGAGCCAGATGGGGCCGCAAGCCATCAGTCGAGAGGCTCGGCATAACCTTCAGGCAAAGTGTAACCATTCAGTGCAAGTCCTGCTCAGTACTTCCAGCATTTCACACACCAGCGCTTAAAATCCTTTGCACAGCACACATCAACAGCTGAAGCTTTCCCTTCACACAGGAGGCTTCAAGCCCAGAGGAGCACTTGCTTGCCTGGGAATGGCATCGCTCAGACCTGCCTGGCTACGGCTGTGAAGGGATGAGGAGTCTCTGTAGGGTAATGCCACTAGCCAAAGGCAATGGCAAAAATAGCCCCAAACTGAGGTTCTCTGGACATTTCAACCTCTTCTCCCATGCTCTCTTGTAAAAAGAAAGCAAACCTGGCCAGCAAGCCAGTTTTTTCCTCCTTGTGCATTCACATGCATGGGATTCACTTTCCGTGCTGGCTTTTAAAGAGAGAAAAGGGAACAAGGGTTGATAACAGGTCACCCAGGAACACAGCAACAGCAGCTTTGGTCTTTGAACCAAGTTGCTCTCTCGGGGGCTACCTCTACCAGCAGTGAGTAGCAGCAGGCACAGAGCAGAGCCCACAGAGGAGCACTTACCAAGGCATTACCACAGCTACCAGACCCCTCTGGCTCCAGACGAGCAGCACAGTTAATGTCCCCACTGCACAGCTCCATGCTAATGCTCCTGCTTCAGCTTCAGGAGTCTGACAGGCTTGGGGGCTCCATCCAGGAGTATTTTGCATCGCACCACCCCTCCCGGCCAACCTTCAGTCTTTTTGCTTACACAAACCAAAAGGGAAGAACACAAAATGTAACTGGGCAGACGAGTTCCTAAGCTCACAGGCCCTCAGTTATCTGATATTTTATGAAGGTCAGAAGGATCTCAGCCAAACAAAGCTGAGATCACAGGAGCTCCAGAGACCAATAAAACAACAGTCATAGAAGTGAAGAGTATACTTAATCTTCAGAGTATGTCTTAAACCTAGCAACACAGAGAATTAAGCAAGTAATTCCTAATTTGTGTCACCAAAAAAAAAAAAACCCGAGAAAAAAAACACACAAATTCTCAAATGTGTTAAATCCATAACTTAAAATATTTTAATAAAAACAAAGCAAAATACATTTCATAATCCACTAGCACAACGTATAAAATTTTTTAAATAAGAACAACTTTAATATTAGTCACAAAATACAGCATGTTGTATAAAAATAGCTTGCACACACACTGATAAAATATAATGTAAAACTGCTCTGAACAGCCCATGCAGAGACATTCAGCCTTGACTTCTCTATTTCCAAGCACTTGTTGGAGCAGCCACTTCACTCCTTCTCATTCACCTTGCGAGTGTTTTGTGCTGGCACTGGGGGCCCTCCTCCTACCCCTCTCCACCCTGCGTACGATGCCCCAGCAAATGTTTTCAGAAATGGCTGGCAAGGTTAAGGTGCGTCACGTCGAGCATCCAGCCCGACTATCACAGCTTATGTTTCAGAAAGTGCTCCACAGCCACGTCCTTCTCAATGGACACCTCACCTTGGTCACTCAAAATCTTCAGCTTTTCAGCCAGTAGCCACCCAAATTACTCCCGACCCCTGGTGCATCACAGTGCTGAAGCTGGAACCTGAAATCTAGCCACCCAGCCAGAGGTGACTACGGGAGGCAGAATGCCACAGCTACAGCACTGTTTTTGCACAAACGTACCTTTGCATTTGATAACCCTGAATTATTCACACACCAAAGGTCACTCAAGCTTGTCCATTCACGTTAACTCCAAGTAACGCATACAAAAGGACTTGAAGGAATATGAATTTCCAGAAAGGAAGATATAACTGAGGATAGCATTAATACAGAAAAAACAGATATTAAATATGAACTCATCTGTTATACTTTGGTTATCAGACTTGAGTGTATAACTGTAAGAGAAGGGGGCACTGGACAAAAAAACGGGATGATATGAAGTACACTGAAGTTGAGAACAAGACATCAGAAAAATAATAAAATACCCCCAACATTTATCCCATATGCTGATACAAACTACCAACAGGATAAAAAAGCAACAAATTCCTCCTCATCTCTACAAAGTCCAAGAGACCCATGCACCTTTGCAGTATCATCCACATAAAATTTAAGCCCAGTGAAGGTATGGAGACAGAGATCCATCCAGTCACCTTCACTTCTTGAGTCTACAGATGGAGAATAGGGCACTGTTGGTTGAGAACAGTCCCCGCTGCTGACACCAACAGCAGCACCTTGCAAGATCTGCCAGCAAAGAGTGCAGCCATAGATATGTAAACTTTATGCTCCGCCAGGCAGAGCAAGAAAGTATTTCTCCCCCTGATGTTTTCAAATTTGAAATTTAAAGTGTGTTCTTCTAAGAAGAAAATATGAAAGGTTTGTGATTTATCACCTCAGATAATACAGCAGCAAACCCATCTTCTCTAGCTTAAAAAGATCAGTTAAATTATCTTAATGCACCAAATCTGACAGGCAAAAACACTCCCATAAAAAGCTATCCCCTTAAAGTTACAAAGCACATCACAAGAGCAAGCTTCTAATCAGAGTCAGAAGCAGAGATGCTTTTATCAGTACCGAAAATCCACATAAGAAAACAGGCTGATCTTGCCAACCCGTAACAGGAAAGAAGTTTAAAAGGCTTTATGAGGAACTGGCTGAAAGTCACTGTTTTTGGTGGCATGTGTCATTGCTCTGCGCTTGGCGAGGCGGGATTTGGACGGAGGAGAAAGCTTCATGGAGCACACGGCGTGGGCAACACTCTCCTGCTCTGCGCTGAGCTCGTTCTCGTGTTGAGACAACTGGCGGTTAAGGGCTATAGCCTCAGCAGCAAAAAGCGTCAGGTCTTTCGTGCTACTGTTCCTTTCGGGGGGAAAGGAGAAAGCAGTTACAACACACGCAAAGAGTCACTGGAGCTGGTTACCCTCAGATAAAAATATGCATTTCCAGACAGTTTTCTTTCTCTTATCAAAATATTGACAGAGCAGGCAAAATGACCAGTTATTACGTGCATCTCTCCTCGTTGTGACAACCAGCAATACGTAACAGAAACACACAGGCTTTGCGAACAGCTACAGCTCTAGTCCTCAGTCTGCCAAGGGCTCCGCATGTAAAGCCAGGTAGCCACTTGAGACACCGTGCTTCAGTTTCTACATGTTAAAAAAGGACAAGCACACAGGGCAATGCTGTCTTTCTTCAGAGATCTGCAATCCCACTAAAATTGCACACCTGGCTTCAGGAAATGCATTTCTGAGGCCATGAAGAACCTGGAGTCACCAGTGGCAGACGTAGAAATGGAAACAGATGTGTGACTCAGACCCTCTGGCATACAAACTCTGCCATCCTCTTTAAATGAATCCTGCCCTGCTCACAGTTAAATTGCTACTGTGATTACCACCAACTCCAGTGGAAGTCAGATGCGAGTCTGCACATATGATGATTATTCACCCATCAAAACGTAGTCTCTTTGGATAACACACGCCTTTATGCCTTTTTCCCCCTCCTGGGCAGCAAACTGCCAAAACCATCATTATTTGAGTCTAAGATTAGCCATGCTCCACAGGAAACGCCTTTCCCACGAACAAGCAAGATTAGGTTATAAAGAAAAATCACAGCTTTAATATTTCTGATGCTCTTAACAAAATGAGTGCTGTCACATTTATGAAGTAGCACCATTAACCAGGGATCTTATCCCTGATTTGTCACCTCTCATCTGTCCCCATTCCTTCAGTAACAGTTCTTGACCAGTTTTATAGACATCAATAGACATTAAAAAAAGAAAAAATGGTTACCTTTGAAGAACTTGAGGGGTAGGTAACCCCCTTTCAGGAGCCTCCTAGAAGAAGCAGTTAAGAAAAGTTAGTTATGTGTTAGTAGCTGGGAACCAAGCTTCTAATGATTAAAAATCATGCAACTTGCCCAGACCTACAACAAATGGATATTGCATATTAACTACTTTGCTCTGGATTTACAAATCACTGTTGACATATTCCTAAGCCATCTTTCCCCTCACAAGAAGACTGCACCATTTGCTTGGGAAGCTCTCCATAGGGTCTACCTGTTCTTTCCTGAACTGGAAACTAAAGCAAAAAGGAGATACTAATGTTCTTTTAGAACTACTTTTAAAATCTACTAGTGTTCTGCATTACTGTATTAAAAAGTAACACCATAACGCGTGCGCTGCAGTGCTCGGTATCCACAAGACAGCCATTTAAAACACATAAAGAGATAATTAAAAAAAAATACTTAAAGCTTGACAGAGTCATCAAAATATTTACTGCACAGAGCTTCAGGAAGAATAAAGCCACTGGAAATAATTTAATCAAAATATTAGTGTTAAAGCATGCAGTATCTTTACTAAATGTTTAGAAGGAGGAAGCAGCTTGTTTACGACTCATGAAGAAGATAACCCTTAAAAATGGTAACTGGGAATACGTACTCCTTGAACCCATGAATGCTGCAGAACTTGAGCAGCACTAAGCCGCTCTTTGGCATCACGAACCAGCAACTTTGAGATGAGATCTTTGGCCTCAGAGGATATATGTGACCAGTCCTTGTCGGGAAATTCATACTTGCCTTCCTGAATGCTCTCAAAAAGCTTGTTCTGGGAAAAGAGAAAAATTAATTTAAACGGCAACTAGAATGCAACCAGATGATTTCTCAGGTGGCTTTCTTCTTACTCAAATTTATCCACCTAACGTGGTGAGTGATAGCTGAAACCATGCGGTCTCCTTCCTGAGTCAATGGAGAGTGAGAGGCAGCTCCACAGTGATTCAGCACATCCTCAGATGGCCGTGATACACTGGCTGCTGACAACTCTCTCTCCCCACAGAAACAGTGAAGTCAGCGTACTCAGTTTTAAGAACGAAAAAATTCAGGCCCTGCTCTCTTGGAGCTCAGCATCCACCTCTGGGCAACCTGCTCCAGTGCCTCACCACCCTCTGAGTGAAGAATTTCCTCCTAACCTCTAATCTAAATCTCCCCTCCTTTAGTTTAAAGCCATGTCACCAGCCTTAATTCTCAGTGTGGGCTTATCTTCCCACATGTCTGGTTCTGTTACACACACAACTCTTCAGCACTGGCACTATGGCTACTCTTACACCCTACATTCATGAGGCTAAGTGCATTCTCTCAAGCGTGCCCCGTACATGCACTCACCTGGCAAACTCTGCAGACTTCTCCTCTGTCCCAGCCACAGTCTGTGCCACAGTTGCCCACAAAAGGGGGGTAACCGCTGAGCATGATGTACAGAATCACTCCCAGGCTCCAAAGATCACACCGCTTGTCATAGAACGTGGCCTCCTCTGTGAAGACTTCAACCACTTCGGGTGCCATGTACTCTGCTGATCCACACTAGAAAACCAAATTTGAGCAAATTTTCAAAGGGAGGGCTAAATCAAGACAAAACTCACAGGTAGTTTTTGTTGGTGGTGGTTTTTTTATTCCTTATTTTTTATTTTTTATTTTATTTTTTTTAACATATGACTGCTTTAAATGAACTATCCACACCACTCTGTGTTGATGTAGTAAGCCTTTTAGAAGCTTTCCTCTGGAGACGCGAAAATTTGTTTTATGGTGGAATGGGAGAAACATGAAGCCAAAATAGGTCTCTTACCGGTGTTGTTAGTTCTGGAGTAGTGATGGGAGTACATGCACTATTCAGCTTCACTCCACTACCAAGATCAAAGTCACATATTTTCACTGGTGATACCTAAAAAGAAGACAAAATATTAAGAGATTTAGAAGACAAGGACTAATGCAGTATGTGTGAACACAGCATCATATGGAAAAATTCAGGACAGAATACAAGCTGTTCTGCAGCAGCAGGCCTAGTGAAACCCACTCTTACACGGATATTCTACCCCTTGCATTTACCTCATCTGCCCCAACTGCTCCCACATCCCACCACCTTATTTTTCTACTTGGTTGGCTCCACACTGGAGCAGTTTGGGAACTATACAGAACATGACCAGCAGGACTGCAGATGTCATTTGTCCATCTGGGTACTGCCTCAGTACAGATGATGCTAAGTTGTAATTGTCATGCCCGCTCTGAAAGCAGCTGGCTTTTTATCATCTAGCCAGATGCTTGCATTTTTACAGCTCACAGAAGAATTTAACATCTTTCAGGCTTATTTATGTTAAATTTAGTTGAGATTCACTAATTGATTCAGAAATCTTCAAGAAGAGAACAGATAGAATGTAAGCACTGGCTTTGGAAACTAAGTTAAAAAAAAAAACACACTTCAGTAAGTTGAGAGACTGGAGCAGCACCTTTTCTGGAGATTCGCACAGGATGTTTTCAGGCTTCAGATCCCTGTGAGCAATACCTACACAAGAGCACAAATGTTTGTTACAGAAAACACTCTCCTGTTTTACTTCTCATTACTCCTCTGCATTAGAAAGCGGTGTGGAAAATATTCTAGGCCTGAGTTCACACACACAGATCCTGTGATGATAGAGCAAATAACCAAACTGCAATGCTTATTTGTAAAAAGAAACCATTGCATCCCGCTATGCCTTTATCATCCTTAAATGTACATAAATGTCAATCAAGCAAATAAGAACCTGCTAACACTGGAACATTTTGACCTACCTAAAAGTAAATATGCTAATTAAAAATAGCTTATTAAGATGACTTGACCTGTAGGAAAGTTTTCTTGTGTGCACAATTTAGTCAAGGGATATTTGTACCTTCTACAGGAAGCTCCTCCTTTCCAGAGGGATCATTTGGTAACTTACTGAACTCCTACCAGTACAGACAGTACCTAAGACGCACTTCCCAGAAGAAAACACTGAGCTCCCAGATGAAAATATAACCCCTTTAACAGCCACATGCAGCTACGTATCAATTTCTGAGGCAAAAATAAAACTAAAGGCTTTGGTGCGAGATGCAGAAGAAAAGGGTAAAGGAGAACAACCAGAGGGCTCCTTCATTCACTCAATGGCTACCACAAAAGGCAGACCCAGTTGAGAAACACAAAGTATTCATCTGCACAATTCACAGGCAATGGTGGTTCTTTGTGGTCAAAGTGGTTCTTCAATTGCCTAAACACACATTGCTGGCAGTTCTCCATTTCATATGATCAAACAAGACTGGAGGGCAGAAAACAAGCAGCAAAAATAAAATCAAGTGAGCAATTTGGCTGTTAACCACCTTCCAGTCTTGCTTAAAAACCCTGCAACTCCAAGCATGCTTGCTACTACTCCATAGCATGAGGTAAGTATTGTAGCAAGGTATCCCACCAACTTCTGCTTAAGGTTCCAATCTTTTTCAGCACAAACCACAAGACATGACTTAAAATACAACACTGGTATCATAGCATAGCACTGATCAAAGGAATCAGCTTTCAGAATGACAAAGTTCACATTGTTTATGCATGGAAGAGGGGAAACACGACCAACATCCATCAGGATGGCCCATGCTGACATTTACAGCAAGGCTGACAGAACCCCCAGCAGTTAGCTTAGCTTGCAATATGAAACCTAACAGTGCTTTTTTGTATTATAGCTTGAATTCAAATGTCTGATTATATAAGGTTTTATTTTGCAGTCACATACAGCGCTGAGAAAAGAAAACAACTGCCTTTAAACACTCCTCCGGTGGATTATTAGCAATAAAGCACACATACCGCAAGTGGGTGTAAGGCAGTATGATCATCCAGCTGAGTTTTAAACTACTACTAGCAAAAAAAAATCAGTTGTCCTCATTCAAATTTTTATTATTTTTTTAAAGCATCTAGCTGTAGCACTTCACTGCTAAGCTGTGCAATAAAACTGCTTTAATTTCCTGTTTACTTTAGCGTTCTGTATGCTACTTACTAATTATTTTAATGTGACACGGAAGAACCATAAAGAGAACAATAAAATGAAAGGGCATGTTGCAGCAGCCAATTCTGCAAGACGTCCCCACTGTAGCAATTCCCAGCAACAGGCAAGAAGGAAAGTCTATTGCTGCTCTAAAGCCATTTTAATGAATCACACCCCTTTTGTTTGGGGGAATGGGGAATCAAAACCAAATGCTCTGAGAGAAGTGCAAGAAGATACTAGCTGAGTAGATGTTAGGTATGCTTGAAGAGCATTCCTGGACTTTCATTTGTTACGCTACCTCCTATAGCACTAAAACACTGAATATTAGTTTCTCCACATGTCCAACCTAAGTTTCCTGTTTCTCATTCACCTTATAACTCAAAGTCAAAATCTTCTAAACATGGATGTTCAAAGATCACATTTTCTACAGGTTTAGAACTCTGAGTCATTGTATGGCCAGGCTATGGAGATTAACAAGTTTCCTAATCCAAATTATTTTTTTTCCTCACATTGAAATTAACCTCTGATATTATAGTCACGACATGCAACAAGATCCATATTCCTCAGTTTTACCACTTTATTTATTCCTTATGCATTGCTACGCTCTCTTTTTGACAGGTTCAACCTATCAAGGTTGAAATACCATAATTTCAACTTCTCAAGCACATGAGCAGTCCTGCGACTTTAAAGTAAAGCCTACAACTAAATGTTTTATTGAACTGAAGCCAGCACTCAACAATTTCGACACCAAGCAGACCTGCCGATGACCTGTAAAATCTGTCTAATAAAAGTGTCAAAATGAGCAGAGAGTTTACAAAAATAAACAATAAACATAGCCTTCAATTATATGTCACTTTATTCAGAGGTAGTCACTGTAATGAAATGAAAGCAAACATTAAGTAAATCTGCTTAATCTATGCAGCACCAGATATCTGGACACGTATCTACCACATCCCACTTGAACACATACCCTAAGATGCATACAGACATTTTGAAATGAACCAAGAGTACTCCAAGGTAGAAAAAACAGGAGGAAAAGATTTTAAAATAAAAGAACTCTTCATAAACTACTTTTAAATCTGAGCATATCCCTCGTGAAATGAGAACACCTCCAAACAAGGACAATGGTTCACTTGCAGGTCTCTCACTCAACAGTAGGGACCTGAATGTGGAGACCAAAAGCTAATACAGAGGTCTTGTAACCAGCAGAAACTTGAGGTAAACACAAAGAAAAGCATCCTTGTAGATCTGAAAGAGGAGGAAATTAAAAAGAAAATCAGCTCCCTTTTGAGCAATCTTTACATGTTAATTAGGTAACATGAACAAGCAAAGAGTTTAACCCTAATGGTAATTCTCCCTGGCTGCTTATTTATCTTTGATTCTTCAGAAGGCTATACCATCTTAACACATTATGAAAAGATCATCATAGAGGAAAACACAAGTCATCTGACATGGCTGGAAACGGAAATGCTAGCTAAGCTAAAGCTGGGCACTTGCGGATAAAAACGAGTTTCATATCCTAATACACAATATCCACTAGTGAAGATGGAGACAGCCTTCTCTTACCTTTTGTATGAAGGAAATCTAGAGCTGAGGCAATATCCCTCACTACCCTGCTAGCTTCTCGTTCATTGAAGTGCTTCCGCTTTTGGATATGGGCCAGGATGGAGCCTGCAAGAGTAACAGGTGGAAGAGGAAACCTTAGTACAAATGCTGCCTGCGCTGAGAAAATACTGTGAATAGAGGGTTAAAATACAATTGCCATTACTGGTCTGCCGTAGAAGGAAAACTGACGTCAGTATGAACAGGGCCAGAGAGAAACCATTTAGAAAGGTTACTTTTGTCTCAATATCATCAAAATGAAAAGACATTCTACCTGCAAATACACAATTCCCACTGACATCAAGGTAAGGCTCACACAGTGAGTTGAGGCAAAATTTGCCCAGGGATGCGACATCTGAAAAGAACTCAGCTATGAGCATACTGAAAGATTGGTAGCTTGCTCAGAGCACCATCGGTAACTCTTTAAGAAAGGATAAAGGCTTTTTTTTCCCCTTATATTTAAGTGAATTTCATCAATCTTCTCAAAACATTAAAAAATAAATCTTTAAAAACTAACTACACATAATCCAGAGATCCAACCACATTAAATAGCCTTACTACTGTCTTCCATTTCCTTACCCAGAGAGCTATGTTTATTACAGCAATCAGGCAGAAAATTTCAAGAAGTAACTGACATTTGTGATTAGCTCTGAATACAGTAAACATTTTATACCTCAGGTGATTTTGTTTTTAATCTTAAATTCTAGATGTGGAAGGAAACCTGCCATCCTCTGTTGTGAGATATCTTATTCTTACACCATCAATGCTGCCGCCACTCCTCCACAGTGAGGAATCAGACAGGAAAAAGGAAAGATGTTTGCTGGCAGAGACAGTCAGAAAGAAGGATGGACAAAGAAACGCTTCAGATGTGCTTTGAAATAGCATTTCAGATGCCTGGAGGAAGGCCAATCTGGACTGGATTATCAGATCTCAAAGACACAAGGCTTCCCTTGCTGATGGCACCACTTTTGAGCTTAACAGAGATTTCTTCAGGGCACAGAGTTCAAAGGATTTTCCTGGTATAGTTGTTCTTTGCAGCTTTAGGAAGTGGTAACAGTTCCTGAATGTCACCATCCTTCAGGAAAAGCCCACAGATTTTGTAGAAAACAGATCTGAGCCACCTGACGTGCTCATTTCACTAAGCAGGCTTACTTCAGAATAAACCTGAATACAGCTGATATTCCAAACTCTCTCAGGTAAGAATTATGTCAATGGAAACATGTTCTCCAGACTTTATATTCAGCACTCATAGAAAAATCCTACAAACAAAAACAATAGTAGGGCACTCCTGCCATGGTTGTACCACCTCTTCAGCATTCCTCAGAAACTAAAATGTCATCCAGTATCTTCCAAAATCCGTTTCAGAGAAAAAAAGAGGAAGACTACTAAATCGTGCAACTTCAGTATACTAAGCTAAATTTTAGCACTTTTGCTGTCAAAATGGTACTTTGCCTGAAGGTACTCTGAGCAAAGCTCTGCTTTAGTAGAGCTGGTATTTCCATCACTTAGCTATTGAGAGGGATTGCAACAGCACCATCACACTCATCCATATGCTATTTTCTTTTTTGCAAACACAGGTATCTCTCAAGAATGGCCATAATTTAAGCTTTGTATATACTCTGCAGCTTCTTTGTCTTAAAATTGTCAACCATTTACAGCAAGCTCTTCATTTTCCTATAAAACATTGACACAAACAAGACAACATGACTCAACGAGCAAAGGCACAGTTACTGGACAGTACCTCCTCGCAGCTTCTCAAAGACAAGGTAGTATCTTGCGTCATCTTCAAAAAATTCTATTAATTCCAAAATGTTCCTTTAAAAAAAATACCAGAATGAAGCACAGCATAAAGAGAGCAATGAAGAGTTTCACTACGGATAATCAGGAAGTGCCAGAAGTAACCAAAAATAAGAGTATTAATTACACGAGTTGCTTTGGTTGCCTGTAGCATTAAAATCACATTTCCAATTCACACTGAGATTTAAGCAGTGTAAACAGGCCAAACACCAAAATTTTCATCAGACAGGATTGTGAATGCCTTCTGCTACTGCTCAATTGAGGGGAAGATAACTGATAATAATAGGCTATATTCGATCATTTGGAAGAGCGCGTTTGTGCTGAAGGCAAGAGCAAAAAAATAATTAAATTGGCATTCTTTCTCTCTGGAAATCACAAGGCAGAACACACAGGGATTGGAGGAGACAGGCATTTGTCAGCATGACATTAAGTTTGGTTCATAACTTGCCATTTTTAGACTAACTTCTGTTTAGCTAGCATACAGTCTTTGCAGTGCAACATATATATCCCAGGTTGCCCTCAGAATGTCCAACCTTGAAGTTAGATTTCTTCAAAACTTATAGAAAATACAAAATCTGAATTATGCATGTGCTCATGAGAACTGCAGTTTTTAAATCAGTTATGCACTGGGTGACCTTGTGTGCTCTTAACTGCACACAGAACGAATATTAATCTGCTTTTCTATGGCACAACTTAAACCCACGACTTCAGTAAACAAGCTTGGTTTTAGATTATCTTTAAGCATCATAATAAAAAATAAAAGTTTAATGTGAGCTACACAACTGTACTACAGATAACAGCTGCAGGATACAGTCTAACAATTACAGAACAAAGACATCTAAAGGAGTAGTTTCAGAATTGGCTTAAACTGGTCTCAGAGCACGCTGCCACTGGCAGCGCAGGCTCTCGCTCCTTGTCAGACATGACTGGCAGCTTTACATTTGCTTTATCCTGTGGCTGTGTGAAGTCAGCACACTCATTCAAATGAAAACTAAATTAGCTTTTAGCTCATCTAAGAGTTCCAGTGCAAAAGCAGAAGGACTGACACAAAAGAGGAGGAAAAACCACACATTAAGAAAGGAAGGGCAAGACTGTTGCATTCAACAGCAGCTTTAACCAGATCGGCTTTTGCCAATGATGAAATCACAAGGGAAGTATCAAAACGCTGATTCCTTATTTGGACAAAAGCCACATATCACTGAAGCACAGTCAGACTACACTGACCTGGATGCTGATCAAGCTACGTGACTTCATTTGTAAACATTTCCCTAAACTTCCCAGGTAAGAGGAAATTCTCATTTTGAGCAGGTCAAGTCTGAATTTCAACTGGTTTTACGGAGACTACTACAAAGCTCCTAACCAGATCGCATATAACGAGGTTTAAATCAAAAATAAATAAATAAAAACTCAAGATACTTTAAATAAACACGAGACTCTATACTTACTTGTTACCCTGGCACTGGTACAGCGTTTCTATTTCTCGAAAAACCCGACTCCGGCTGTGGCCAGCATTTTTTTCAATGATCTGTGGAAAGAGACAGAGCTCGTATTTGAAAAATGACTGCAGGAATTCTGCATGTGGGTCTAGAATTGGATAACTGATCTAGAACCTGAATCTCATTCATGTCCACCAGAGAGAGATACTCCACATCTGTCTGTTGAACTTCTCTGTCATCTACTGACAGTGTCAGCAGAGTTCTGGAAAGCATTCAAAGCCCAGGAGAAATGAGAACAGGAAGAGAAGAAAGGAACTAAATCCACATGTTACCACAGTGACTGAGCAGTTACCAGAAGCTTTTTCTTGCATCATTTTTAACTCTGATGTGCACAGAAGGATATTCTTTTGAGTTCTGGCAAAAATAGATTTGAGTCATATCAGACACTGAACAGTGAAAAATGCGACATTCATCATTACAGGCATTTAACTAAGAAGTAGTAAATTTGCCACAGAAAGAGACATTGGCTCAGGCTGCAAGTTTCACAGAGACCCAGCAGCAGGACCTAAGGTATTAAAGCAGACATACATGGAATCTCAAAGCCCTTCTGCACTGCCATCAGAAGTCACCTGCCTTCACACACTCCTCAGACTGGAAGAGAGCAAAGGACAAGGGCTTTCCGCAGAGGCTGAGACTGAAAGACTGCTACGTGAACTGAAAGCTCATGGCATTACTGCAGGTACTCCCACCACCCCTATTTGGGATCGGTTTCTCCTTTTTACAGCCAGATCTCTCCAGTATCTGAACCCGTCTAACTCATAAAGTAGCTGCTTATTTCTAACCATAGATTTCAACAGTTTCACAAAGTTATAGCATCTTCAGGATGAGGTTTTCGAAGAGGATTAAAATTTTGTGACTATATTTTTTGCAGAAGAATCAAGCATAAAGTTTTTCTATTACTACTTGTGCTGTTAATTAAATGGGGAGACTCACGCCAACCACAAATCTGTAAATGAGCCCTTACAACCAATATAACAGCATTACAGAAAATTCACCCCATCAAAAAATAAAATAGTTTTACATGAAAAATGTCTGTATTTGCTGTTCAGAGAGCATCATTCTCAAAAGCCTGCATTACTTGGTAGGCCATCCTAGATAATGACTGCCTCTTCTAACACAAGACAAGATAAAAACAGGTAGGACTACAATCAAATCAGAACAGGAGAGAAAAGCAGGCCCCGAGATCAAACTGTTACATCGTCATTTACTGTCTGGGACTTTTATCTGCAGCAGATATTCTGGTTTACTCCGGAGGCACAAGACTCAGAATGACAGATCTATCAATGGTTATAAAACAGGTTGATTTCAAGCATCAAGAATTTTCTAAAAGCTTTTGCTATTACACACTATTACAGGTTTTCACTGAGATTCTAGGAGTGAGAAAACACGTTACAGGAGGAAGTGACACTGCTTTTAATCTGTACTTACTTTTACTGCATATTCTTTCCCAGTTTGGAGGCTGACAGCACCCTGAACTTTTGCATATGCTCCCTCGCCAAGACGTTCAGCAGTCAGCTTGTACAAATCTGCCAAAGAAATCCAGCAGACAGGACACATTAGCCAAAGCATTTCAGTGAATACCATCAAGATGAGCTATTTATCTGATGAGCATCCGTCACATGACAGCAACTGAGAAAATTCCCTTGGCAATGAAGACAGAAAATAGATTTATGCAGTATGAAAGTAGATATGCCAGACTTAATTATGCTTCATTTTTCACTTTTTTTCCCCTCCTCAAGTTCCAAGCAAATTTAAAGTAGATTTACTTCATCCCAGCAGCAAAATTACAAGTTTGCTCATACAGGCAACATCTTATCTCACCGACTGCTAGGATCGCATCCACCTTCCCTGTCTTCATTTAAAACTTGGAACTAATTTTGTTGAGGCAGGAGGCATTTCACTCCTTGATCAGAAAATGCCTACCACACCAGATTTACTTGCAGATAGTGTTTTGAGTAGAATTAAAATTTTAAGACTTCACTCCAGAGGATGGCTACCATCTCAATTTGCCATCTACCTTAAATGCTACCTACCCACTAAGTTTTGTACCGACCAAGGTTTGTCTCACTGAACTGTATTCTACTGACAACACACCAGCATTTGTGCTCACATCTAGTCAGTCAAAACACTGTTCCTATTAAAAAAATCAAGCATGAATTGGATGCACAGTTTTCACAGCTACCAGAAAAAAAAAGTGACCAAAGACTGAAACATTGCAGACAAAGTAATACAGAAATGTTGATTTATAATGTTGGCCAAAAAGCAATGTTTAGCTATTAAAATGGTGAACAACAGAGAGAAAACAAACCATTCTAATTAAATGCTCAGAAACTGGCACCAACCTTCAAATTTCCCAGGGACATGATCTGTGGCTCGGGTTCTTTTTTTCTTTTTTCTTTTCCCACTGTCTGCTATGGGGAGAGGCTGACTGCTGACCATCTCTGTGTGGCAGAACATAAAGGTGCTTAACACACAATTGATTACTTCAGGAGAAAAATGAACACACACTCGTCCATTTATGTCCTTAAGCTATCCAACAGTCTCCCTGGTTCTTCATCACAGGCTGATATCTCTCCCCCAAAACAACAGAGGAAAGCTAAAAAGACAATTTCAGTTCTGATTACCAGCTTTTGGGAAGCTTGATTAAAAAAAATGTAAAAACAGAAGAAAGTAATTATGAATCTGTTAATTTTCCTCTCGCAGCAAGCTAGAGCAAAGCACAGGAACAACCTCACCAGCAACCACCATGAGCTACCCTCAACATAAAACATGCCGTGAATTGTAGAACAGCTCAGGTTGGAAGGCTGAAGACAGGATTTTCAGCCTTCCTAAGGGTGCCAGGCTATGCTATGCTACTGTTCCACAGACGTTTTCAAGTCAGCTTAAGAAAATGAGCTCCCAAGCAGAAGGAAGGTGAGGAATGGGAAGGGTTTTGTTTAATTGCATCTCAAACAAACTAGCAAAACGAAGCAACCGCAGGACTCTCCAGGTCAGAGGAGCAATCTAGGTCAGCTTACGCTGACAACAGGCCAGCAACACATTTCTCATAGAGCCATGATTTCCCTTTCTAAACCAGAGATCAGTGGATAACCTATGCTCCAAAGTGAACAGCGTTTGTGGCATTTAGATTTTTCTTTTTCCTGCATTACCAGCTGCAGATATTACAATAGCTTAGTCAGAGGTAACAATTCACTGATGCAAGATAATGGGGCAGAAAAAGAAAAAACAGCCTCTTGTAATTACAGGAGGTCTAAACAAAAGCAGTGCCATATGCCTTTTCTGACAGAGGCTGCTTCATACAGCTAACCTGTCTCCAAGAAGCTTAAATGACTCCACAGGGCACTCACACGAGCATTTCTCCATAACTTCAGTAATATCCTGCCACGTTGGTGCTAACAGTTGAAAATCATGGCTTAAATTCTTTAAGGCAGAAACGAAGCACTGCTAAAACATTATAGAGCCAGTGGGATTTCTAAATTCACTAATAAAGATCTTGTATTACAGAAAAAAAACTAGATCCCTAGAAATAGTATAATTCTGAGAACACTGGCAATGACACTAGAGCAAGCCCTAAAAACAACTTTTCTGGCAATTCTCCTTTAACAGAGAGCCTTTTTGAACAGAAGGTTGTTTTTTAAACTTCCTAACTGTTTTTCTGCCTTTCACTGTTTCCAAGGTACTCTTACAACACAGAAATTCTGAGGCAGAAAATATTACACAACAATCTACCAATACAGCAAAGCAAAGGGACTTTTCTTGTCAATATCTGTCAGTAACAGCTCTTATGAAAGTCACTTAGAACTTACACCTTGTCTCAAACAGCCATGCTATTTTGAAAGCCCTCTCTCTTACTGAGCCACTCAAAAATGCATCACTCAAAGCCACAATCATCTCATCATGACAACAGTAAATCCTAATTTTCAAGTCTTAAGCAGAAGGCACGAAGAGATCATCACAATGGAAGACAAATGCAAGTCCTGAAACACAATAAGAAATATACAGGCATGCATTTTACCTACTTCTGAGGAAACAATTTTTTTTTAACTCAAACTGATGTTTATATAATTTCACTTTAACTTTACTTTTTAAAGCTAGGCTTTGACAGCTGTCACTTCATCCTGCATTAGAAATTATTCTGAGTTGGGATTAAAACAATGCACGTGAAGCCGCTCAGAGTTAAGAGCTGGTCTTTTTGAAGGAGGCGCTTGATTTCCAGAAAGTGTTAAACAAGTCATTTTATTGACTTGTCAAAGGGTCTGGTCATTTAGTCATACCCAGAGAGTTCTATTGCGTTTCAAATTTTACGTGGATTCAGAACTTTTAAAGGAAACTAAAAACTAGGAAAAAAACAGGAGACAAATCCTGCACCTTAGCAAAACTGACATCTTTCTTCACGACCATCTCCTGCACCCTGCCAGTTGGCTATGGTATTTACACCAGTGTTTAATAGCTCACTGCATTATTTCAATTCCCTTTAGTCTGACTCAATTCCTAAATTACAGCGAACCGCTTCCTTGAAACCAGGAAGTTCAATAGTCATCTCTACAGAAACCAAATTACTGAAAAGCTGATGTTTTTACCCTATAGTCTAGACCAAATTTGCTATCAGACATGCATGAAATGTTTGCTAATTAGATTTTTTTTTTCCCTTCCGTTCTGCAATTTCACATCATCGTGTAGTTTCCTTCTCTGCCAAAACAGCTTTTCCTTTTAAGATATCATAGCTTCATTCTCATTATTCAGTGTGTTATGAGGTACTAGTCCTAAGCTTAATGACTGCAATGACAATAAAATTCCTTTTAAATCAGGCAAATGCTTTAGGAGTTCTTCAAGCTTTCAAAGCAACGTGTTTCTGTGACCGTATACCGAGGAGTTTCTGATGACACTGGAAGACAGCGTGCCTCAGCCATCCAAGCACTGCTCGGGCGCTTTGCATACTGCATGACTACCTCTTGTGACAAGGACACTTGGTGCTCTCAGGAAACTCACCCTGCCAGACAGAAAGCCCAGACTGGATGAACTGCTCTGGAGGGAAACAGCCCACAGAGACATCAGGTCCGAGAGGAACACTTCACTCTGTCATTTAAAGGTCATTTTACAACGTGGCCCGAAGCGTTGAACCCCTGCTTCCAACAAATGAACTTGTCCACCCACCTTGTAATCTATTCTGGCTGAGTGCTGGCAGGTGAGAGTGGAACAGCATTTGGTGTTTGGAGCAGACTAGTCGAACCTTTGATAAAGAACACTTCTTACGTCCCTCTCAACCGTAAGAGAGTCAAACTGCTCTCTAAGAGACTACAGTCCAACTAACAGCCTGACAAAAGCTGAAGAAATAGGCAACAGTTCCAATTCTGATCTGTCCTTCTCTTCCAGACAGGTCAGGATTACTGCTCACAGGATAACACAACCCAGCAAAATCCACACTGTGAGGAAAAGAAAAAGAGTAAGTTTGTCTTAACTGCAACTTTGTTGAAGTCCTGCATGTTGTTATCATCATAATTCAGTGTTGAGGCAATATTTAACATATGCATTATTCAGAGCTTGTGTGGGAAGGCGATAGTTACAGCCTTTTCCTTTCGCAATTGTGGCGTCTACAGCTATGTTCAAAAGGAGGAACAAAAGCACTTACCATAAAGAAGGTTCACAAATAACGACAAGTGAAGAACAACAAAAAAGAAATCACAAGTTTCACTGCATCCATTACCTTTCGTCTTGCTTCCAAAAACTCCACACACACACACGCCAAAATCCACTACCCAGAAGTAACCCCTCTCTCATTCTAATCTGCTTTCCCAAAGGAAGGAAGGGTGGGTTTTAAAACCAAGCACACACATGTCCAGGAAGCATTTGAAGAACACAGTGCGGATGCTTCATTCTATTAAGAAGCAGATACCTTGGTTTGGGCTTTTGAATTCAAAGAGAGGAAGCAGCTTAAGCAGAGAGTCCAAGTGCTACCACCTGCTTCAAAACTGGGTCTTGCTTGAGCCGGGCTGTTCTGTAGCTGAAAAGGAACACAATCACACATTCAAAAAATCACAGAAATATTGTTCTATACATTAGGGTAGTGCCCCGAGTCTCAGGAGATTGCAAGAACCCATTGTGCTGGGCTACATGGGAACAAAGCAAATGCACACCCCCCACATTACAAAACGTGTAAGCCGTACGTACAGAATGCAAAACAGAATTATTTCCAGTGTTCCAGGCATTTCGGCTGAAGAACAGACCCCATTGTTAGTCTTGAAAAAACAGTAGAGGGATTTGTGGTGTTTATTAGTTCTTGCTGTTATAACTTTGGAGAACCCTAACAGTTTTAGGAATAAAATACAGAATTGCTCTTAACGAACAAGAAGGCTCACGCTCCTAACCTACGTCAACAGTTTCTCAAGACCCAGCACCACAGCTACAGCTGTAAGAGTCCCGTAGTAACACCTATCTTAAAGTTTGTCTTGTGAAGGCAGCCAAATAGATAACTAGATCTCCAATAGAACAGATACACAAGTAAGAAGACATTCAGCTGTGCAAGATGCTGTGAACAGATACCACTAGCGCTGATTTCACTCATAGGAAGCGGCAAGCAAGACAGGGATGTTCAAGTAACACCATCTGAAGAAAAGAATCAGGGATCTTCTGTGGATTCAGAGGATGGCCAAGGCCCTGAATTCAACAAACAAAAATTCAAAGTTGATGTGCTGGCTCAAGATGCTTTCAGACCACTGAGATGGTACCTAAAGCAGATACAGTTACAGAAATATTATGGTCCCACAGATACTACAAAAAATTTTTATTCAGACCAAATAAAAGCCTACTGAGGTCCCTGATGAAGCTTTTCCAATTGAGATTTGAAAATATTACATTGACTAATTGAATAACAGACAAATCAGCACCTTCTGAACATCATCCAGCTGCTCTGTTAATAAACACTCCTTTCCAAAGTCAATACTTACACGTTCAACCTGTTACTGACAGATTCAATAAAACAGTCATGAGTAAGTTCCTTGATTCCACTAGCATGACACACCTGTCACTCTGATTTCAAATGTAAAGCGTGTACTCAAAACTCTTTAAAAAAAAAAAAAAAGTTAATCCGCTTTAAAGTTTCAAGCATCCAGTACTTTGGGCGAAGAAACAGAATGGAAACAGATTTCAGTTTCATTTTCCTGCCAATTCAGTTCCTCACATCGTTCTTGGACATTCCCTTCCCCTGCAACACTGATTCCTCTAGACGTGGCTCATAATGAAGCACGTCTGACTCAGCAGGTGCTGATCCTGCCAAGACCTGCCAGCTGCAGGAAGCTCAGAAAAAAAAAATAATAATAAAAGACACCTTTGTAAAGTGATTACATGGTGATTAATGGTGCTTGTAACATTACAGGTCAAGAGGTACAGTTTGAAGAGGAAGGATGCCCAATTCTTCAGGACAGCCCTGTGTCAAATCAAGAGGCAGGTTATTTTAATATTCTTTCTGGATTGCATCAAGAAAGGATATTCATTCCAAACTGTAAGTAGTAAGCATTCCTACAAGTCATTCATCTCTATGGTGGTTTGCCATAATTCATTCTTAGCTATCCAAGTTAACTTCTTATATCACCCACAAGAAAACTTTTAATGTAATTTAAGTCATCAATCTGAATTCTCCATGACGAAGGAGGAACTTAAAAACATTCCAACGCCTTCTCAATAACACACAGGAGCATTAACATTTTAAAATGAGCACCCTAAAGTCCACAGGAAGCCTGAGTGATCTGATTTCATGAAAGAGCAAGTCTGAGAAAACTTCCAAGTTTTGCCTTACTGCAGGCATTACTGCACCACCTACACAGTTACAGCTCACACTATCCTTCTAAAATCCTTCACTCTGAAGGTTACAGCAACCTTTTTCTCTGTCTCCATCCTTCTCTTTGTGATTCCCTTCTGCCTCGCTTTCAGAAGAGCAGAGTCACCTTATCTCCTGTGCATGCAAGTTGCAGAGCCTTCTTGAGACCACTGAGATGGTACCTAAAGCAGAGGCAGTTACAGGAACATTATTGAGCACTTCATGCTCTCAGTTAGGCACTTCCCTTGCCAACTACGCATGGGGTTTCCAAGGTTCTGAGTGAAACCCTCCCTCAATGGCTGGATCTCACTTTGCAGGATGACACAAAGTTACTTCATATAGTTTCCTTCTACCCCAATTTATTATTTCACCATTACTGGGGGAGGAAAGAGAACCTTAATGGTATGGAGAGCATTCCTTTCCCCCTGCTGTGGGGAGAAAATAACATGTTTTAGCACTCATTCTGTAGAAAAGAGGTCTTCTGATGAGATCTGTCTGTGTCTACAATAGAGACAGATGCATTTCTTTAAAAACATTAGTTACCAGTCAGAGTAACAGAAAAAACTTCTTATCCAACTGGACAGATACAAAGGCAAAGAAGGCTGCTCCTGCAATGAGTTAATAGGGGAGGACAGCAAATCAATCTTAAGTTGGCTTAAAAATGCACTGTAATCTTTTCTGCTGCTTGTTCTAGGATAACCTGCCTCTGAGGCAGCCGCGTAGATAAAAGGATATAATAGGTCATAATATTTCATCAGACTAACAAGTAAGCATAAATTGTAAGCTTTGCCTGAGACAGCATGGCATACACGCTGGTTAGAGCACTAAAGACCATCTTCCTTCCTTTCACATACAGCAGTAGAGCCAAACAAGATAGTTAATGCGACTGACGGCTGACAGACAATTCATATTTAACAGCTTCTATCACAGTGCAGTAGAAATTTAGCTGCAAAATTATTTTAAACTCCAGATCATACATATTCGAAATGAGAAAAGTCCTTGTAATAGTACTTTGACTGAACTACTCAAAGCTTCTCTAACCCCTAGAGCAGTTTTAAATTAAGGAGATATACAGGGCAAGTAAGTTCTGAGGGCCACTTACGAAACAGTAAGCTGCTTACCCTCTTCCACATCTGATGGCATCAAGAACTCTCGGAAGACTCTCTCTGCATCACCAATTAGCTCCTCTAACCCCACTCAGCTCCCTTGCTGGTTTTCAAGCGTAAGCCAAAGAAAGTAACTTCTTAGAAGACAGCTTTCCATTTTGTACAAATGCAAGGCAAGCATTTCCTGCTATTACTCAACACCTTGCAACTGATCAGATAAGGACTTTTCGCACTAGAAGAAAGACTACGCAACATACTCACTCCCCTATTATCCAGCAGCCTTTTCTAGAGAGGATAATTAACCAAAAAGTGTTTTTAAAGTCTGGAACAAGAGCGATTTTTCTTCCTGTTCCCCTCCGCTCTACTTTCACCTAAAATTAATAGTCATCGAACTCACTGAATTTTCACATCGGATATCACAAATTAATTATTTTTAGTCTGTTTTAACATCTTCCTATCTGGAAAGGTACCAGAAAATGAAAGGAAATTCCCCACATTACTAAATTAATTTTTTGAAGGCATTGGAGAATAATTTTGCAACATTCATATCATGAAATAACATTATGGTTGACAATACTCAACTTTAAGGGACACTTGAGTGTCCAAGGCACCCAAATTCACTTTAAGCAGAAAGCTGCCAATACCATAAACAGTTACCTTTGGGACCGCCGTGGAAGAGGTTCAGCTCCACAGCTGTATGTTGCCTTGCTTCCATCCAGCATCTGGAAGGCATGGAGAGCAGCTTTGCTTTGAACAGAAGCCAAACCGCACAACTTCAGTTACCTGAGCATATACCAGACTTTCCAAGCAAGCCGTGGAGCACTACTCTGTATGGGAAAAAAATATATATATATTTTTTTTTTACATGCAACAAGCTCATAAAAGAAGGGGCACACCCCAATTGGCGGTTTATCTTTAAACAAACCTGACACTTGGCAAACAAGTGCCAACACCATCAGGGGCACTTTTGGCTATCACGCACAGTGCTGAAGCCAGCAGCAGAGTTTCCACGGGGCCGTATTCCTGCCTGCTGTTACCACTCCAACTGCTTCACAAGGTCACCCCAACAAGAACAACTGATATTACAGCGGTAAAACTCATGCTAAAATGAGGTTTTCAGTGTTCCTGGGAGCTCATAGTTCTCGGCATTGTAAGACACAGGGAAAATACAAGAACTAGAGGACTCCGTGTGATCATCCCGATCTAAGAACAGCTTATTTGTCTTTATCCCTTCTCCCTCCATACTAGACACATCCTTGCCAGCGAGCAGCCATCGCAGGAGCTCGCAGCCTTGCCACACTTTATTAGAAGAAGCCCTCCGCAGGGAACACAGCAGCTTAACCCCTGGGGAAGGCGCATCTCCGAGCTAACCCGCTCCCAAGCAACTCCCGGGGAGAGAAAGAACCCGGAGCCCTGAGGGAGGAGAACCGGAGAACCGCACCGGCTCCGGCGGGCAGGGGCCACTCGTCCCCTCAGCCTTCCCCTCCCGCACCGTCCCCTCAGCCCCGTCCCCACCGCCCTCACCTCCATGGCGGCCCCGCAGCCTCCCGTGGCGGGGGCGGTGCTGCAGCCACCGGCCCGCCCGCTGAGGGGAAGGGGCCGGGCGCAGGCGCAGGGCTGGCCCGCGGGGGTAGTGCCCCTCATAGGGTGCTCGCAGTCATTTTGAGGCTTGAGGGGGTTTGCTGAGGGAGGGTGTGCGCTTGAGTGTGTCCTCATGGGGGCAGGAGGGCGCCTGCAGGGTCAGGAGGGTTTTGGGGGGGGCCCTCAGGTGTAGGCTGAGGGGGAGGTGGGCGCCATCTTGTGCCATGGCCGCTCACCTGGCCTGGAGGTGAGGGGGACGCTCAGTGACATCCCTGCTGTCCGTCCCCCTGCGGCCGCAGTGCCCATTTCGTCAGGGCACAAGTTGAGGGGCAAGCTGGCTGTTCTCCATGTCTCATCTCTGGGCAAGCATGTGCTTTTACAGCCAAGTCACCCAAGACATCTTCATGAGAAGATGGCTGGGACGGTAGACATGTCTTCCCTGAAGCGTGTTCAGTAATGAGAAGAGCCGTCCTACAGCCCTGTTACAGCTCCTACAGTACGACCGCAAGATGGATGCGGACCACTCAGTGCTGTGTGACAGTCATACCAAGAACTGGTGGTGGAAAAACAGGAATGAGCAATGAAACAACATTCAGCATGTTGCTAAGACAGTACCTTGACAGGAAACACTTTAGTGAATTCAAGAAAGCCAGAGAGGCTTCATGTGTTAGGGCTCCAACAAATATTTGCTCTTATGAAGTCTTAGGGCACAGGAGGGATGAAAACAATAACTTCCTAGAAACTTCTTTATTTGGGATTTTTTTGTTTTGTTTCAGCTTTCCTACAGGGTTGAAACTGTTGTTTAAGTTCATTTCCTTGCCTACTTCCTTTGTCCTGTGCTCTCCACAAGCGTATTACAGAAGCCATTGATTTTTCACAGGTTTTCAGTGTAGCCTCAGGTTCAAGTTAGGGGCCTGCACATCTCAGCAGTCTCTCAGGCAACAAGCAGCAAAGTTCTTTGTTTGCCTTTGGAACAGCATGGCTAAAGCAGAGGGTTTGGGGTTGTGCCTCCTGACACCCAGTAAGCCAGATACACCTTGAAGCAGACTAAGAGGAACGTAAGGAAAAAACACAGTTAAAACAACCAAGAGCTAGGGATAAACCTAATAACTCTGGGACGCACAGAATGAAAGCTCTACGGTAGGCTAGAATTTCAAAAGGACTTTGAGAAATCAATGCTGTACACTTGAACTGCCCCTGCAGATACCAAACACAAACCACCCCTCAAAATTTTATCCATATTCTAGCTTCATTTGCTCATACCCCTTTGGGGATAAACAACAGGATTGTTAGGATGCATTTTTTCATTTTTTCACATTCTCTTGAAAAATTTAGCCAGAAGCTCTATTTCCTCTAGCCACTTCCTTACCTCCCCAGAACTGCTGCCTCTCTTTTTTTATGCCAGTGAAAGATCAATCTCATTTGTGGCAAATACAACTACAGAAAAGGGGCAGCAGTGCAAGAACAATGGGGCAAAGAGAAAAAATGCTATTGAGATGGTTTTCCTACTTTTTAAATAAGTACTACATAGTGATGTTTTTAATTTGGCCAGCTTTATCCCTTTTTAGATTTGGCATTTATATCGCCATTAAATATGTTTGATTGGAAAAACAATCAGGTTTTCTTCTCAGCAGAAACACAAGGCACTAGCTCTGTACAGGAGCAGCAAGAGAAAAAAAGGCTCTCTAATAGCAGCAATCTTGCTTTGGCCCTTCTTTCAGCTTTACAAAGAGAAGCTCAGATCAGCTTCTCAGGTGTTACCTCTCTCTTCCTGAGCCTTTTTTTTTTTAGTGCTATTTTCCACTGTAAGGCTAAGAAGTATCCCTGGCAAAGAAGAGATTTTTTCCATGTCAATGCAGACTGACATTTTGAAAGGTCATTCCCCATTTGGGTGACATTTCAATCCTCCACTCATTGTAATAAACTAAATAAAAAGATGTAAACTTGGAAATGTAGAGTCTGTACTAAAAAAAAAATAAAATAAAATCAGGTCCAACATGAACTCCTGTGCGATACTACTCCCTACCTCGTTTGCAATATCCTATCTTCTCCACAGAATTTCAAAGGCCAGTAGACATACTAGCTTCACTGGGAGACCTATCCCATTTTATTTTGCATTTGCAAAGAACTGGGAACTCACATACAATCTGATACCATATTTCAAGTGGGATGCTAATTGCCACATGGCAAGAGCTTGTAGGAAAGTGCATGGCAAAAAGATATAGCTCTTCCTACCCCCAGAGGGTGGGAAACCACCTCCAAGATGCCATCTGAGGAGAGCAACCTCTTTTGGTTATACTGGCCCAAGACTGTCATCTCTGCTGCCAAATACAGGACCAATAACTTGTTTTTAACAGCGTTTTTCACACAAAGCTATTGAGTCCTGCTAGTGTTGGCTGTTCTAAAATGGCTGAAGAGAAACACCAAATTCATCTCAATCAGTGAATTACAGCTTTATGAGCATCCCAGCACTCTGTGGTTTCAAGCTGTTCATGCAGCTTAGTACCCACAACTCTCAAAGCCACAGCTCAGCAAGTGTAAGGCAAGTTAAGGCACGCTCCACGCTCATGCTGCCTTCTCTGTCAAGGGGGCCAGGAGGGTATACCATGGTTTTAGAAAGCTTCTCACATGGGTTCAGAAGAAACAGCTGAGAAGCAAAAGAGCAGTGCCTCAGACAGCTGAAACCTGAAGGTCCCAGGACAGGATGGAGTGTAATGAAGCTCAATGGCATCTTTGTGGTATCCTCTCACAGGATGAAGGCGTGTTTTGTTCTCCTCACCACACCAGCATGAAAGAGCACATTGTCCTGCAAACAGCACAAGTATTGAAGCTTGGTTTCATAAGGATGCAGCCGTGTGTGTGCTTATGCAGTGCTTTGATATCTAAAAAGAGGCAAATCCAGGTGAAGATTTATCCACAGCTAAACCACTCCTGGCAGCAATTCCCCACCTGGATCTCTGGAGGCCCATCTTGGCTGAGAATGCTCCTCAACCACCTCCATTACGGGAGGGCATTAGTAGTCCTCTCTCCACTAGCTGATCACTTATTTCCACAACACTTAGAAACCCTTTATCCTTGAGGGATTCAGAAGTTATGGCTGAACATCTCCCCGCGTATTCCTTGAACAGAATTGAAGGGTAGTCTGGAAGAGTAGCTCGAGTTGGTGCAAGCACATTCACTCTCTCAGCATCGAGGACTGTCTATGCTCAGAGGAGATGTCAAATACATGTAGTTTATTTTCATATAATTCATCTGGACTGTAATTCCCATCTGTTTCTTGTCACATCGTTCTTCACTGCGTTAAAAGGCTCTATTGAACAGCTTTTTCTGTCTGTAAAAGTAGGCGTCCATTCTCAAAGCAAGATATACGTGCAGTCCTTATTTTTCTGAATCCTTGTTTTTCCGTCCCCTTTGTTACTTGCAAGGTGACCCAGCTGCACAGCACACTTAACCAGAGCAAAAGTCTTAAGTTTCAATCTGGCCTGGTATAAAGCTGTAAAAAAAGGCTTCGGGTTCTCCTTTTCTTGTTTTTAATAGAATAGGCATGGCATTTCTAAGAAATGGTTATGCTTATATTTCAGGGCAAAGTCCTGTGAAAAGTGAAGTAGAAAGCACCTTCTCAAGCAGTGTAATTCGTGTATTAACCACAGTAAAATAAGTAGCTCTTCCACGTGACTTTTCCTTTTATTTTTAATACCTTTTCAATTACGTCTGCTTTTTACCCATGCAGCACACAGCAGAGAAGATAAGGAGACATCTGTGCTGGCTGTAAGGCAAATAAGAAATAATTACCAAAGCTAGTTTTGATTTAGCCCTGTTACATTTGGATCACGGTACTTTGGCCTATGTTTTACTGCAAAAATGATTTTAAGCCTTGACTAGAATTATCCCTCTCTTATCTGCCCACAGCCAAGCACCTAAATCTATATTTAAGCACCTTCAATCTAGTCTAGTCTGGTTTTGAGGACATGGAGCATGTACCATTCCCTCTGCTGTTCAAGGAAGCCGTACAGGCTCCATTTCCCTGAAAATTATACTTCTCATTTAGGCGATTAAACCCAGAGAATGGCTTATGCAATCACATTTGCCAGGATCAAACTGCTGTGTCACTCTTTTGTGGTGAACAGCCCTTCTTTACAGGGAAAAGAAAAAAAAGTGCTGTTTCTTTCAGGAAACCTTATGATTCATGTGTAGCATGGTGTAGATGGTGTGAATTAAAATTGTTGGTATGGATGTTTGTGAACGCCAGGGTGAAACTTGCTTTTCCTATAACCAGCCCCATGAGGACTTCTCACACCTTCACAAGGTGCCAGTCCGCTGCCCGATGGGACAGAGGTCCTGAACTGACTCTATTTAATAGGAAGCCAACGTAAGATGGGATCTGGAAAATTTGTGGTCTGCTGGACACCAGCAAATCAAATTTGCTGGAAACAAGGAGAAAAATGCTTGTTTCTGCTCTACAAGCCAATCATTAGATGGTTACTGCATAGCCCCAAACTCCCTATCTCCCCCAGGCCATACAGCTGTGCACTGCACGGTGGCTTTTGAGACACACACGGCCTGATGCCCGAAGGGAAATAGGGCTGCCAGATGAAAAGGGAAGGGAGATATCAAGCAAATTACAGTGTCTGCAAGCTTGCAACACTGAAGGCGTATTAGACACTCAGGAAGGGCTTACGTGGCCGCTCAGGTCTGGTCTGTCACCTCTCTCCTTGCAGACCTTTTGGAGACGGACGATGAAGTGACCAGTTTGTTAATAAAATAAATAAAAAAGCAAAGACACGGTGACTAAAATAAAGACACAGTGACTAGAAATACCCTGGAAACTCACGTTGTCGCCTCCCCAGCAGTAGCACTGGGCTGGCAGTACTCCTGGCTTCATGCTGCACGCTGTGCTTTTCATCCTCTGCAGCTCCTCGCCTTGCTGCCAGACCCAGCAAGAAGTCTTTGCAAAGATCCCTTTCACAAATCCTTCCATCCATTTCCTAGGCTGTGCAGCCTGGGGGAGCACGGGGAAGCACAAGCCACGTGCTATCCCTTATGCCAGTCCCTTGGACGGCCACTGGAGACACTGAGACCCTGCGAACATCTCAGCTCTTATTCCCTCCAGCACATGTAAGCATGGAGAATCCCGGCACTGCTGGGAAGCTGCAAGATCAGTAAGAGCCAAGGGGCGAAGACCACGAGTGCAGTGCTGGTCCTGGCCTCCAGCCCAGGATGCCTGCAGTGAGTTGTCCTGAGACTGCCAGCTCCTACATACACTCACCTGACAGCCACGACAGCAAAACGCTGCCCTCACTCCGTCATTAGGGCATAGCCCAAAGCAATTGGCAACTGGCCCGGTGGATTTAAAATATTAAATGGCAAAAGATGGGTTTGTGACAGTATGGCTATTCCCAGGTGGGACAGCTTCATTAAAGGTAGTAATAAAATAGCTTTTGGAGGGTTACCCATATGGCAGTGAAGCTTCTCCTTCTAACACAGGCTGAGTAATCATATATGCTGAGGAGTCAGGGATCCTCTGCCCTCCAGACCATGCTTCCTTCTTTTTTATTTATTTATTTTTATTTTATTTTTTTTTTCCTTCAGCCACCTCTACAGGAAGAGACTCTCTCATGCAGGAGACCTCATTTGCTGTTGCTATGATGTTCTACATCAGCGCAGACGTGCAGTAGTCCCCCACGCACCGCTGGCATTTCAGCTGTGACTCAGGGTCTCTTTTCAGCAGGGAGCTGAATGCCACACTCCGGCTTCAAGGTTTTCGCGACACTTGTGAGTCATTTGTCCTTCCCTGACCCGCATGAGGGAATCCAACTGACCAGGCTGTGCTAACAAAGCCATCAGCTGCCAGAAGGGAAAAACTGCACGCATTCAAGAGAGAGACTCTTGCCTCTAGCTGTGGAACTCTCTGCTGGAATCAGCATCTCTCCCTCCTCCAAGAAAGCAATCCAAGAACGGATCTCGTGTCATTAACCCTCCTTTCCCCTTTCAATCCCCAGTGGCTTCATGGTTACCTCCCAGTGTGGACAGATTTTTAACCCTTTGAAACAACAGCTTCTCCTCGGCTCCTTTTTCTCTCTTCCCAAGTCTTCTCTTACAGACTACAAGCTTTCACCAAGAGAGGAAAAGTACCTCAGACCAGATCACATCATGATTGTTATGACCATTCACCCTAGGACCTTCCAGCTCCTTGCTGGAGATGCCACTGGGTCCAGCAACCCCCTACCACCACCCCATTTCCCAACCCCACTGGAGTGGTGGCCAATTCTTCCGTTCTTATGGCTCAGGAACCGCATACCTGTGGAAGACGCAGTGAGCCAAACTCACTGCTGTGCATCACTGGAAAAATACCTTCAGGTGGTATGCTGATAAAAAAAACTGCAAGGGGACGATGCAGACCAGGAACATGAGCCTACACCAGCCACTTTCTGAGATGCAGGCTGTGGGAAAACACCAAGAGCTGAAATTTTCTGCACAATCAGTGAAAAACAGTGGCCAGATCCACTATAGAGATGTTCAAATACTTAAGAACTTTCCTCAGTCCTTTCTCCACAGACCCCTCATGGCATTTACAGCACGCACTAAGGCTCTGCTGCTGGTGGCTGAGCCCCAAACCACTATTCAGCAGCCAGTTACAGAGTTTTCTCCATCATGCACAACTTTTTGCAAAGCTGCCAGTTGCTGAGGTCTCGATGTGGCTCTGAGCTTCATCAGTGCTGCAAGTCCTGGGGGAAATCCACTCTTCGAGTTATCCTGGGTGCTGTTTCATGATGTCATATCTCAGAGAAATTAGGGAAGAGTGAAGCACACGAGGCTTGTTCATGTTTCTTTAATTAGTAACAGAACAAAAACGTTTGGACTTTCAATTATTATTTTACAGTGAAAATATTGCAATGATTTATCGGGTCGTTTCGTGTCCATTTTGCTTCGTTTTATTTCCATGTAAAAATATACATCTGGTACACAAGATTAAAAAAAATAGATTTTCACAACAAAATAAGTGCTTTGAGCACTAAAAATGCATTTGTGCACTTTAGTGTTGGCTTAAATATTTACATTTTCTAGCCACATCCCCTTCCTCCCCCCCAAATGGGCAAATGTTATAAATATCAGCTGGGTCTGGTGTACAAAACTTTCCCAGAAAAAGGCCAGGAAAGACAAACATAAAAACGCCGTGGCTCAGACAATTTAACTCCCTTAAAATTGTAAAAAAAAAATAAAAAAATAAATTTAAAATTAAAAAAAAGACTTCAACTCTTGTCAAAAGAAAATGTCACAGGGAATGGGACACTAGTTAACAGGCACTGCAAGCAGAAGGGGAAGAAGTTTTGGGATGTGATGCCTTTCAGGGGAATAGGGGCACAGACCAGGTAGCAATGGTATGCCTTCTTTTTTGGGCTAGAGAAACTCTGATCAGAAAGGCTTAAGGGGAACCGATCTTGCATTTTTGGACAATCAGGGTAGACGAGATGTCTCTTAAAGTCCTTCCCCACCTGTTTTTCTATGCTATAGTGTTGGACGATGGAAAGAAAACAATTTCTCTAGCCTGCACCTGCTGCTCTGAGCCAAGACAACATGTCAGGAAACACTGTTTGTTTTCTGGCAAGCTTATTTCCCTCTCTTTGTATCACAGTTTCTGAGTTTAGAAAATACTTGTGTGGACTGCGTGATCACAATGGAAAGTCGCTAATTCACTTCCTTTTGTCCCCGGGCCACCTTGCTATTAGTCATGAAGTCCCTGCTGCCAAGCGTGAAAAGTTCCTGGGGAAAAAAAAAAAAAAAGGAAAAAAAAAGGAAAAAAAAAATAAAAAAGGTCCCTTTGGTAAAGCATGGATTAGGTCAGAAGGAGAGACATTCACAGCTCATGATTAAAAACAGGACATTGGCAGCTAACCTCGTGAAGTCAGCTGGGATCAAACCTCAGCAGCTTTGCAGAGCTGACCTCAGATGTTACGACAAACCCCCCGCATCTGGGCAAGGCCACAGGCATGATTCAGCCAAGGTCATACCTGCTTGCAGGGCAGGTATCGCTAACAAAGCAGTTGAAGATAATGTAGCTGAGGACAAAACAAGAGGCAAGTTAGCTGAGGAAATGTTATCACACATGGGATTGGTTTTTAGAGACCAGAGTGTGTATCAGTCAACCCAGCTTGCCCCGTTCTCCAGAAGTCAGTGGCTTTCTAAGACAGTAGCCACATGACAGACTGGGATCTGTTAAAATTTTTAAAATATGTATGCTCAGAGATGTTTAGCAAGCTTGGGATCCAGCTCTGGCCTGAAGAGGCTCTTCCGCAGCGTTCATAGTTCAGTTGAGACTCCCAGGGCAGGTCCTCGGGAGGGGTCCCCCAGCACTCTTGTCCCATCAGGTGCCGAGTGAGCTGGCTGAGTGCGCCCGCCGACATCGCTCAGTGGCAAATCCGTTCTGTCATTTCCTTCTGCATTGGAAGAAAGGGGAAAGAAAAGACAGAACCAGTAAGTGCAGAGACAGCTGACACCGTAGTGCCACACGGGGCAGCCTGGCAGGTAGCCTGCTGCTGGCTCCAAGGGAGCAGGCCGAGCAGGCGGTGCTGCTCCCAGAGCCTCAGGACGCAGAGCTCTCGCTCCAGGAGGTGCCAGCAGCTCACCGAAGGACCTGTGGCCTTGGCAAGGGATCCCACACTGTTATGCAAATGACCTCTAACAGCAGAGGGACACGGGAAGCCTTTAGTGCTGTTTGCTTCGTGTCCCTCTCAGGGGGTCTAGTGCTTTGTGGGACCCCTAAGGCACAGAAGCAGGGCTCCCCGGTTTCATCAGCTCCTCCATCAGCCACTTGGGCCCAAGCGTCCATAGCCAGAGTCCCCTCCTCTCATTGTCACCGCTCTTGTCGCTTGCCAAATGCTTCACCTTCAAATCCTAGGCCTGAGCCATTGGCGCTGGACACAGGGAGGGACAAGATGACAAGAGCAAGCTCTGTTTAGGCTCATAAATGGGGATTTTAGCCAGGATGGAATCATACAGTGCTGGCTGCATTGGGAAGGTGCCCACCTTTCAGCTGGTGGAAGGCCATAGTTATTCTCACCTGAAGGAGCTCGACTTAGTCCACTGAGCGGGAGCGGCAAAGAGAGAGCTTTTCTGCAGCCATCACCCCTGGAAATCCCCAGCACCCTGCCTTGGTACGAGACCAGCTGGGGCTCTGCCAGTGCTGCTGCCCAGTGCCACGACCTGCTGCCTCTTCCCCCAAGTGCACAGCTCCCCTCAGCCCCCATTTCTGCACTTGGCCTTTGCTAAGAGTGAATCACTGCCTGTCACCAGTTCTGCCTTTGCAAAAGATCTCTCTTATCTCGTTTTTGGCTCCTGCAATTCGCTGCTATGAAATCACTTCCTAAAGAAGTTTGACAAAAGTTTGATTGAGACAGCAAAGGGAAATTCAGGCAGAGGCAGTCTTTGAAACCAAGAACCCCTTCATCCCATAATCTCTGTATTTTTTTCAAGCTACTTGGGCCTAACTGGACATTCTCTGGCTGATGAGATGCTGATTTTTCTTTCCTCACCATCCTAAATCTCCAAACTGGGGCTTCCCCAGAATAAAGCCCACATCTGGGCAGCTCCAGCCATAGTACAGCACTCAGACCTGCTGTCCTGCTCCCGCCAAGTCCCCATGTGCTTGGTGGCCCTCCACAGCCACGCACAGGGAACAGGACTCTCCTCTCCCATGGGATTAGTGCAGGCTAACTGGCCAGCTAAGTGCGAGGTGAGGTCAGTCCTCCGGGCTCATGAGGCAGTCAGGAGGAACTCAGCTTCTCAAGGACAGTTCATCTCATCCCAAATGAGAGATGATCAGCTTTCTGCAACCTTTGAGGACTTGCAAAAACAAGATCCTACACTCTTAACTTATAATGAAGGCAGATGCAACGCGCTGTCTGTCCTCACCTGTGTGTCAAACCAGCTGAAGAGTTCTTCAAGACTGAAAAACACCCAGGGGCAGGGCAACAGCCATGGTACAGCCCGGTGAGGAGAGGAGCAAAGCAAGCCACTGACTGCCTGATATTGTGTCTTGGGGGGAAGGAATCGTTACAGAAGCCTGATTTTGTCCCCTTTGGTCTCCTGGTGTTTTCTGGCTGTCCAAGTGCAGCAGTAAGTGCAGCTTTCCCTGTGTGCAGCAGAGAGAAATGTCCTAACCCACTCAGAGTTTGGGCCCAATGCCCAGTTTCAGCCTCCCTGGGGTAACAGGGTGATCAGAATGGCTTTCAATCCTCAAAAGTTGCCCATAAGCTGCAGGAACTTGTCTCCCTGTCCCAAACACAGCACTGCATCCAGGGCACAGCCACCCTCTGGCTGCAGGTCACTCGCTCACACCTACAGCCAGGCATCGCCCGGGGAAAGGAGGTGCCTGAGCCTCCCGCAGGGCTTGGATACCAGCAGTGCAAACCAGGCAATGGGCACACCAAGAAACAAGACAGACCAGAGAGAAACACACCTCATTTCCTTGTAGTTTAACCCTGGTTGCATCATGCTGGAAAATGTGTTCATCTTCGATTCATCCAGACCCATAAATGATCCCGTGCTGCATGAGTCAGTGGCATTGAAAGGCTATTTAGCGATGTCAGCCTCTGCTTTGGCTATTAGTGCTAATTATTTACATTAGCCAGCATCAGCCAAAGCAGATGACACCATCACGGGCTGTGTTTTGATGCTAACGAGGTTTGTCATGAGGGGTGCTGGGGAGGAAGAAGGACACGGGACGCAGCAACGCTGGGCTCCCTATTAATTCTTCTCCCCATCGCGACACATCCTCTCTAGGTCAGACCACACATGACTTTGCCTGTGACACCTTTGCTTGTGTTACAAAAACATGCACATTTTCTGGTTTATGTGCCGGGCCTGTCTTGCTCTTCCTCTGGTGCCCCCAGCCCTGCTTTTTCCAAGGTCTCTGCCTGGCTAATTGCTTCCCGGGGGAGGCTGCAGCAGATCCTGGAGCTCCAGCAAGGCCTCTCTCATTTGGCCTGGATAGCTGCTGTCTGGAGCTGTGTGCCCTGCTGGGGCTCGCCTTCCTCCAGCCTCCTTGTAATTCGCATTTGGAGCTGAAGCCAGGACCTTAGACCATAATAGAAACACTCAAGCCTGAAGAGGAGATCTGGGCTCAGATCTGACCCTAGAAAGCCGCGTGCACACAAGTGCCTGGCAACACTTTGGTGTGCAAATTTCGTTAGAGCTGCCAAGATTTCAGAGGGACACCCTGTTGTGGTGCAGAGACAAAAACCGTGGGTGTGCTTCTGGGTGGCTGAAAGAGCCCACAGAGGGTGACTGCAGGGGGCAGAGCCCAGCCCCACCTGGGGCATCCTTACCAAAGGCTCCAGCTCCCGATGGTCGACCAGGCTGAACTCCCTGATGAAGTAGTAAAAGTGCTTGTAGCAGGTGTTGACGTGAGCCTCGGCACCCATGTTGATGATGCTGTCAAAGTGATGGATGTAGACGTGGACGAAGACACGGAAGAGGCGGGTGAGGATCTTAGTGCAAACCTGCTGGAACTGCTTGGGGAAGGGGACACCTGCAAAGCAGAAGCACGTTGGAAACCGTTTCACCATTTCTGGAAAAAAATGAAAATAAACCCCCCCCACCACCAGGAAAACAAAACAAAACAACAGCCAGAGTGTAAATGTTGCTGCTGTGCTTAACAGGGAGCCATGGGTGAAAGACTCCCTTGGCCAATGCCAAGGTGACAGCTCCAGCAGGGCACTGTGCCATCCAGCTTTCTCCCTTGCCCAATTTCCTCATCGCCCAACCAGCAATTTTCTGCAATTCTGGCAATCTGGGGAGTTTCCCTAGGAGAGAAAATTTCTCATCCAATGTCGGAGGCCACATCTTTCCCTGTCTGGATCCCTCTGTCCTGCCCTTTCCATACAAACCTGTGCAGACCCAGCGCAGCACAAATGTCTTTACCCAAGTCTACGACAGAACAAAACCTGTCTCAGCAGGACGGAAACCTTCCCTGCTCCTCAGAACCGAAACCATGGGTTGTGCTACCTTTCTTCCTCCACACGCCCTCAAACATCACTTCTGATGCATCCACAGAAACAGGTGGGGTTCCAGATTTCCTCCTGAGCCGTGTTTCAAACAATTGTGTCACTAAATCAGGAACAGAGACGCCTGGCTTGGCAATCCTTGCGTAGTCATGCCATTGTGCCTGTATGATGCTCCCTGCTGAAACGTCCTCCCAGGTTGTTCAGGAGCTGGGCCCACCACACTTTACTCTATACTTCTGGCCTTGTCCTGCACAAGGACACAATTTCTTATTCTGCATTTCCACCCTTGCCTAAACACACTACTATCACAGTGAAAATCTCAGAGGTATAACAGGGCCCGTGTCAGCAAGCAAATCTCTAAAGGAAGCCTGGCTTTTGAAACCCCTGCAAATATTTTTTTTGGAACGTGGAAAATGAAACAATTATGATTTGTTTTCCTAACGGTTCTTCCTCTCCCCTGAGCAATTCAATGCAAATCTGCAACAAGAAAATTAAATCCTCCCTTCCCGCAGCTGTACCTACCTCCTCCCCGAGCTTCTTACTAATACAGCACTTAACCTCTTAAAAATCTTCCCAAATAATCTCCGCTCAACTGTGGCCAGCTCACGCATGATGCTGCGGAAAGCATCAGCAAATCTCTCGGCTAAAAAAAAAAAAAACACAATAAAAATGGTAATTTGAGTCTTCCTCATCAGCCCCGCTAGGCAATTAACTTGTTTTTTTCCCACTGGCTCCTGGCAGTTTTGTTTGCCAGCAGCAGTGCCGTGCCCCTCTTCTCGTGGGGATCTGCTTCTGCCCTCACCCCCTGACCGTGGAGCTCTCCCTGCCTGCTGTGTGCTGAGGCAGGGAGCATGGAGCAGACCTCTGGGCTTCCCTGCCATCAGGAAGGGCATTGTGCTTTAGCAAAGGCTTCACTGGGGCTTTTTGCACTGAGTGAGAATTTGCTAAGCAAATAAAAGCCCTAATCACCCGGATAGGGGCAGGGACAAGCCATTAGGGTGGCCCCTGCGGAGCACACCTTTGAGGAACCAGTCGAGAAATATTTCTTTTAAAAAAGAAAAATCCATCAGAGCGAGTCATTTCGGATGAACGCAGGTTCCCAGAAGCCAGCTGGGAAACACAGGCTGTTCTGAACAGAACGGGCTCAGACTGCCAGGGCTGATGGCATCTGGTCCTGATACTGCTGTTGGAGGATCCACCTCCAGAGCTGCCAGGTGGCTTTCCTCTGCCTTTGTCCTGAGGTTAGCCAGGAACTCTCTTGTCCTATAAACCAGCTGCCAGCAACATCTTCGTGCACAGGCTGGAGAGCTGGAGGGGCAGACACATCCAGCTCCAACCTGGGTTCTCCAAAAGCATCTCTTGCATCAGGGAACAGAGATTTAGCACAAAGCTTGTGGCTGACAGCCACTGTGGGAGCTGCTGAGCTATCACACTCCGAATGATGCCTGCAGAGAGAGCATCGGGCTGCCAAGAGCTCGAGGTACCCTCCTGGGCTACCCCACCACTGTGGCTTCCCATGAACCCAGCAGCACCATCAGCTCCCGAGCTGGGCTGCTCTTCCTTGTGTCCATCACAAGGTGTCAGTGTCAGGCTGTCCTCTCCGGGCACCGCCAGGCTGCCGTGCTGGCTGGCTGTCACCCATGGACTTCAGCAGGTCACCTCGTCGTGACACCGCCACCTGCTACGGTCCTTTGGGCCCAGGGATTTTGAGGGTTGGGTTCTGGCTCCTTCTCCCCGCATCTCTCCGCTTGCAGAAATGGCCCTAGCAGGACCCGAGCGGGGAAACGGAGAGCATCAGACGTGCTGGAAGGCAGGGCAAGGGCTGTAAACGCAGCAGCAGGTACGATTTCATCGCTGCCAGCAGCGTGACTCACCGCCCTGACACGAATCAGCAGCTTCGGTTATTCCTGGATGTTTTCCTTGAAACCCCACGATGTGATTTAATGCTCCGAGGAGTCTGTTTTCCACCCTCTGCGCCGATTGCTTCAAAACATAAGGAAGCCGTGTGGGACCGCGAGGAAAAGGAAATGAGGATGAGAGGCAACGAAGCGCCTGCGCTTACAGGAAGGGAAGGCGGATGGGTCTTGGACCCTTCCTGCCATCTCTCCCTTCCTCAGCCCTTGTGCACCAGCCAATTCCATTTTTTCATGATGAATCAGTAATGTGAAACTATTTTGCTTCTTGGCAGTCGTATTTTTTCCTCTCCAAGAGCAGTAATTCAGTGAACGACGTGATGAATTATCGTCGTTAATATTATTGCTAAAAATCCATTTTGGCCGCTGGATGGTTCGGTGATTCATCTTTTCCTAAAAATACGTCTTTAAAGCTCCTTTGAAACTAACAGCACGGTGGCAGCTGCAAGCTGCTGTGGCATTAATTCGGGAAGAAAGAAGGGAGAAAATAAAAGGCAAATTGTGTAAAAAATAGCTAGCTGAGAAAAATGCAACAATTAGCCAAATTCTGAACATTTTTCTCCTGTTGTTACAGGGAGAAAGGACGGGATAATTATGCATCAAGTTTTCTCTGCTTTTTGTCATTGTTTTGGGAATACGCTTGCATGGCAGGGTTGGGCTTGGGAGAGCTTTCCAAGAACAGCCCCAGAGCCTCCTGTGAGCGATGCTCCTGGCAGCCAAGGGCAGGGCTGGCAGAGAGCGCAGGCGCTGCCGCCGCTGCTTTTGGTCCAAGCCTCACGTCCATGCTGCTTTAAAAACGGAGATGTCTCGGCACACGGGGCAGTGTGGGCATGGGACAGGTGGCCCTGCAAACCCTCCAAGTTTGGGTTTTCACCATGGGCAGGTTCTCGGTGAACATGAAATGTGATTTACCCAGCTATCAGCAGGCACCATGGGGCAGGGCGATGACCAGAAGGAGCCGATATTTTCCCAGTGGTAACTCGCTCATGAAGAAATCTACTGACATAGCTTTACCAGCTGGTAAAAATAAGCCTGTAGAATCACTTATTCTAATCCCTGCATGGGAACAATGCTTATTCTGCATTTAATTTTTTTTTTATTTTTTTTTTCAGGCCAGCTATGTTGGTTGGGAGAACGGAAACAGAGCGCTAAGCGCATGTTAACTGATCCGGGTGGGCTGGGAGAGCTGGAGGTGATTTATGGCAGCCAGGCTCACCCCAGCCAGGAAACTGTCTCATCATGGCAGACAGGTTTCCTTCCAGAGGGAGGATTTACACAGCAAAGCCTTTCAGTGGGACTGAGCCCTGCAGTAGACTTCCCTGTGGACAGGGAAGATGCAGCATCTCCTCCACCCTCACCATCTCCTTTCATTTCCAGCTGAGCCTCCAAGCCCAGGATGAAGGAGCCCCCCAGTCAGAGGAGCCTCTCTCCTAACTGCAAGCAGAGCCCGTGCAGCCGGGTCAGACCGGGCGCCCCATCCCACAAGGCTGAAATTAAGATTTTGGCAAGCCAAGCCTCCATGTGCTGCCTCTCTCCTGCTTGCACAGAGCTGTCACCCCTGCAAGCCTCATAGCCCAGAGGGGCAGAGGCTTTCCCCAAAAAAGCAGCAGCACGTGCCTAGATGCTCCAGCACAGCCAAACGGGGCTGTGAGAATTACTGGCAGCCAGAAATCCCACACAGACCATTTTCTTCGATGTTTCCAAGGCTTTTTCAGCATATTAATAAAAATCCTAAGAACAACTGCAGTGGTTTCGTCCAGCTCTGTCGGCTGTGCTGCTTGGGGAAACAGACTTGCAAAGCCCTGCATTTCGCCCTAAGATCCCTAAAGCTTCCTTTCCATTCAAGTGGCTTTGGATTTTTTTCTGGAAAGCAACCTCTCCCGGGCAGCAACTGAGACTCTGGCAGCCAGGTCTGGTGCAAATGACCCAGGGAAACAAGAGATCCCGTGGGACAGAGCAGAACAGAAAAGTTCAGTGGGAAGGGACCTACAAAGACCATCGCGTCCAACTGCCTGACCACTTCAGAGCTAACCAAAAGCTGAAGCATGTTATTAAAGACATTATCCAAGTGCCTCTTGAACACTGGCAGGGCGAGAGCTTATTTATAGACCTTTTCTGCTCCATGAAGATGGCAGGAAACAACCAGAGCAGCCCCTCAGCAAACGGAAGAGGTGGTAGATGTCTTTCACCAGCACCCAGCAGCCAGCACACCAGCTCCAGCCCCTGCACATCTCCCCAAATGAGAAAGCAGCTCAGCAGCAGAGCCAATATCAGCTGCCAAACACAGCAGGTCAGCAGCAGAGGGGTTATTTCGCGTGCTGCTTTTGCCTTTGGCAGCCGCTGCAAGCTCTTAAGGCCAAACTTTTTGCAAGGTTGCATCATATGCAGGGGGTGAGCAGCTGGAAAGGCCGGATCCCCGGTCAGGCCTCTGCTCTGGAGACGCCTTAGCTAAACAGCACGATGAGGTGTATCGTCAGGGCTGGGATGAATTAGCAGGGGTGGAAAGGAGCTGAGAAGTGACGCAGCAAGGCAGGACAAAGGCCAGACCTTGGGAGCGTGAACCTGCTTAGAAAAGCAGAAAGAATTGGAGCTGGTCCATCAAGACAAAACGGACAAGATGGTGCGGGGGTGGGCTGACCACCTCCAAACAGCCTCGCTGCTCAGCTCCTCGAGGATGGGTGAGCAGACAGCCTACCAGCCCTCGTTTCTCAGAATCACAGCATAGATGGAAAAAACAAAAGCACAGAAGAAGAGAATATTTTTTCCTGCAAACAGAATGAGGAACCCCAATCTCTTGGGATTGCTAAATTCAGCACCACCCGGAGGTTTGCAGTGATGGCTTGGGAACCCGCACTGGTTACAAGCAGAGCCCTGCTGTGAGGAACCACGGCCCACTCACCTATCCTGGTGGGGAAGATGTCCTCGTTGTTGATGAGCATCTCGATCCAGTCCATCAGCATGCACATGTACTGCGGGGCCGACAGCTTGGTCGGCTTCTTGTACTTGCTATCGTCCTGCCAGCGGTACTCGTACTTGAGCCCGCCCGACATGATGGGGCAGCTCCTCTCGGTGCAGTACTCCGACATGGTGCCGTAGATGAGGTTGATGCGGTTGAAGAAGTCCACCACGTGCACGGCGATCCAGTCGTTGATGCTCTCGCCGGGAGGCAGCTGCACCACCGTCCTCAGGTCCAGCCCGGATTTGAGGGAGGCCTGGGCTTTCTTGTAGAGCTCGAAGCGCTGGGTGCCGGGCTCGAACTTCTTGCGGGGCCGAAACGTTTTGTCTTTGTTGAAGACTTGCTTGAGACACAGTGCCATCATGGGCTGGGCCGGCCAGGGTGAGGGCAGCGGAGTCAAAGCCACGGATCTTCAGGGATGGAGGTTTCTGGGAGGAGAAGGACACGGATTTTGGTTATGCACAGAGCTGTGTGCGTGCGCCTCGCAGGGACGAGCTAGCGCCGGGATGCTGCTGGCCCCACAACGGCAGCAGTGAGGAGCCAGCCAGCCTCTTATCTCCGGGCCTTTATCTGTAAATATTGCCATCAAACAAAAAATGTGATATCAGTGGTGTTCACCAACCCCAGCAGCCCCAACCTGGCGTCTTTTATCCCCTCCTGGCAAAGGAGACGTGCCTCTTTCCCAGGGATTTCGCAGCTCCCAAAAATAGCTGCGAGCCAGCCCTGCGGACAACGCTGCGACCGCAGCTGGCTGCTGGTTCACACAGCCCCAGCGCCCGGCTCAACGGGAAGAGGGGGGATTTTTGTTGTTGTTCAGCCCCGTGTATTTGTTCGGAAGAACAAAACCCGCATCCGAAGAAGGGAAACAAACAGCAGCCGAGCGCGCCGGTGCCAGGATGCGGCCGTGCCGACGCACAATGCGCACGGGAGCTGGGGCTCCCACAGCTCCCCACGCTTCTCCAGCCTCGCAGCACCCCGGGGACAGGGGACGAGGTCTGGAAGTCACCACTCTGAGCTCATCCCTTCCTGCCGGCCTGGGGTGGCCAGCACGGAGCAGGTCTGCAGCGTTTCCCTTTTTTCCTTCCTGAAGCTCCGCTGGAAATCCCGCCTGCTCCGGAGTGTCCTGGACGGGCTGAGAAGCACTCGTGGGTCTGCCTGGAGTTCCCTGTGTGCCTCGTCAGGGTTGTTAACAGGAGGCCCCAGTGTGCCAAATGCTTTGCTGGGGCTTGGGGAGGAAAAAAAATCCCCAGACGGCCTCCCCCAGAGAGGAGGAGGTGGAGAAAGAGTTAAAAATATCAATCTGTTCACGGAAAGGGGAAGTGACTTACCCAGAGTCACGAGCAGGAGGGAATGGTGGCCAAGCAAGGCTTGGGTGCACATTCAGCGTTAAAAAGACATCTTTTAGCCAAAAGCTTGCTGTGTAAACTCAATGTTTTGTTAACTCAGTCCCAAGCCACAGGCAAATCCTATTTAACCCAGCAGAGATCAGCCATCTGTCTGGCAAGGGAAGCCCTGTGCTCCCCCAGAGCCCACCCCAGGGGCATCCCTGGGTGCAGGATCTGCCCTGAGGGGGTTTCTACACCGCAGCCACACGGCTGCAAGGGGAAAGCCCTGCTGTGGGTGCCTCCAGAGGCTGGTGGGGACGAGCCGCAGCCTTTCCCACACATGCAGCAATGCTTTGTCACCATCACAGAGCTTGTGGCATGCTGGCACCACGCCCTGCCATACCCTGCTGTACCCAGCCCCAAAACTTGTGTTTTTAGGTGATTTTTGCCCCATGCCATCATGCAATGGCTTAATACTACGGTGTCTGCAGGTGATTTTCCCCCACACAGGCCCCATGCCCAATTTAAAAAAAAAACAAAAAACAAAAAACAAGGGAAGAACCCTGCTCAGCACCTGCTGGAGGTTTTCCTGCATCTTTTGGGGATGGGCAGCAATGAGGGAGCACCACGCGCCGCTGCCCAAGCGCTGGGAGCAGCCCCCTCCCGAGCTCGCAGGCAGCCGGGCACAGCTGGGTGACGCGGGTGGGTTTGCTCTCGGGGTCCCTGCCAGCATCGCTACTGAATTACCGAGTCACTCAAAGGCCTCGTGAATCCTTACCGGAATCGGGGAGAAAACTTCTTCTCCAGAAATCCGATTTAACACAAAGCCAACAGCACATCCTGGGATTTACGACTGAAAGGAGCGGGGAGAGGCACCGGGCCAAGAGCCGGCTTCTTTCCCAACCTCGCTCCAAGGCTTCCCCTGCTCGGCGGGCAGGAAAAGACTCGAGAGGCACAGGGAAGGAGCAGCAGGGAGGCCAGGGCCGGGGCTTTAAACACCCAGTGCAGCCCTTCAATGGGGACACTGGGCAAGAGAGCAGCCTGTTGGAAGCGGCCCCAGCCTCGGGCTGCTTGCAGGACCAGCTTTTCCCACTCCCTGCCTTCAACCTGGAGCAGCGGAGCACGAGGCAGCGCTAACGGGATGCCCATTTGGGGAGATCCTAAAGCCGTGCCCCAGCAGGCTGAGGCAGCAACGTGACGGTGCACGTCCCGCTGCCGTCGGTGCCCAGGGGGCCTGGCGTGGTGCCGGGCAGCCCCCAGTTCCCACGTGCGAAATCAAAGCTTGCCCCCGGGCTCTCCAGGCACGGCTGCCCTGCGATTCCCACAGCAGGGTGGTGCCGGCACCCCGCATGTCCCGTCCTGAATCACCTGCAAATCCTCCAGAGCGAGATGTTCGGGGTTTCGGTGGTGGTCCCATGCCCCCCATATCCTCACCGCTGCGTGCTCACATCCTCGGTGCCTGCCCCATCCACCTGCCCGAAATGGCCTCGTTTTTTGCAGGGGTTGGTTTAACACCCAGTGAAACCCTTCCACTGCTCCAAAGGCTGCTGGTTTCAGCCGTGCCCCTGATTTTACCAGATCAGGAGAGAAACTTGTAGGGTTTAGTGAAAGCCAAGTCGGTGCAGGGTGAAGCTGCAGGGGTGCGGCAGGGCTGTGGGGCTGCAGCAGGCTGGGACGTGCAAAATCCTGGTTTCCTAGAGGGCTGGCAGGGCCAGGAGAGAAAGGAAATGAACTGGATGGGGGGAAACAAGTTCAGGGTCAGGATCAGCCCTTAGTTTCGGATTTGGGGAGGATACTTTTCCTTTTTTTTTTCCTTTAAATCACTTGAAAACCACAGAAGAGCACTGCCAGACAAAGGCTTTGTTTTAAATTAAGAACAACACCAAACGGGCTGTTTAGAAACTGGCAAAACAAAAGGGGGAAAAAAAGGCAAAACAGAAGGGAGGGGAGCTTCCTCTGCCCACCGCAAACAATCCCGTGCTCCCAGCAAGGCCACCAGTGCAGGCCGGCATCTCTGACCCCAAACCAGCTCAAATCCCAAAACCAGCAGGGGCTGACAGATGAGGACTGGGCTCTGGTGGAGACAGTGCCGCGCTCCCTGCCTCAGTTTCCCTACTTTCAAAACTCATCTCCCTCCTCTCCCTTTATATTTAGGGCTGTAAAGTCAATGACTTGGCTTCGGGGGGGGGGAAAGTTCTTTGCGAGTGCCCCCGGGACGTAGCAGTGCTTATTTTTGACCGGGGTCGGGAATAACAAGGGGGAGGAAGGCGCCGGCAGCGGCACCTCCAGCTGGCAGCGGGCCTGGTGCCTGCGCCAGCCCTGGACGTGGCCCCAGACGCTGACACACGCACACAGGCATCCGAAACCGCCCGGCAGCAGCCTCCGCGAGGCCCTGAGCCCACCAAGCCCCACGTAGCAGGGCTCCCGTGAAACCTGCCGGCTCCACGTGTCCCCCCTCTGCTTCCCCTGGTGGATTTTGGCCTTAGGCCGCTCCGTCAGGGCAAAAATTCCCCTCCTGCCACTGTCCTGCATGGCGGGGCCGGCGCTAGCCCAGACACCAGCCTGAGCCCCCAGATGGCCTCCAGACGGCCGGCCTGACCAGCTGCCTGCTGGCAAAGGGGCTCGGATGTGTTTTTTGCTGCTCAGGGCTGTGTTATGGTCTGCATCCCGACCCCACAGCTCCCCACGAGCACCAGAGAAGCCCTGTTGCAAAGCTCAACCTGTCCTGGAGCACCTGCAGCTGGGGTTTCTTTGTGGGGAACTTGGAGGTGCACCAAAAAGGCCCCGAAGGCTGAGCTGCCTCCCCTAAGCATCCCTATCAGCAGCTCAGACCCCGTCCCATCAGGGGCTGTGGGCAGGCAGTGCTCCCAAAGGAGGTTTTGCAGCTCTCCCCATGGCCGCGTCTGGTTTTAAAGGAGGGGCAGTGCCGGAGGAAGGTGCTGGGGGCACGGCCTCGGGCCTCTGGCCCCGCTCCCTCTCCCCGGGCTTCCTGCTGGAGCCAAGCCCCAGCTGGGCCGTCCGTGAGAAACGGGGTTATTGGCTGCCGATCCCAAATATAACCCAAACGCTGGAAAATTCCAGGAGACGAGCCAAGACAAGATGCCGGGAAGGGGATCGAGGGCCAGCACGCCAGACAGCAGGGCTGTGGAGAGCCGGGGGCTGGAGGCAGGGTCCCACCAGCCCCAAACGCCAGGCACAGCTCCTGGTGCTGCCGAGCCCTGTGAGAGGCACGAGCATCATTTAGGGCAGTCCCCAGCAACTATTTTTGAAGGCCCCATCTCCCAAAGGCAGCGGGGCTCTGCTCTCTGTGCCGGTACTTCCCTCAGCTCTGCTGACACTCGGAAATCCCCACTTGGTGAAAACCAACGTGGTTTCCAGGAACAGAACCACTCACATCTCTGCTCACCCCCAGACCAGCCTCGCTGTCCCCTCTGAGTCCCCGACCCCAGAAAACCAAGCCCCACCTCTCTGTGCTGCAGGTGGCACATCCAGCTCGCTTTGGGGTGATGCTGTTTGGGGGTACCTCACTCCTGGGGCTGGGATTTTGCTGCAGCCACCAGTGACTTGCTCGGAGCCCTGTGGCACCCAGGGAGGTCAGTCCCATGGGGTGATCCCCCCACCATCACAGCCACAATCCCAAATGCCAGGAACTCCGGCGGGACACACGCCAGCGGCTGGAAGCACATCCTCACCGCTCGCCCTGCCCCAGCTCCCCCTGCCCTCCCTTGGACACGGACAAAGCCACTTCCAGGACCGTCCCCACCGGGCTGTGGGGTGTCCACCCGCACCGTGGGCTCCCCCCATGCCCCACACACCCCCAGGCTCCCCAGCCCAGCACCATCCCACACCTCAGGCACAGGACCCCTCGGTTTTCACACACTCACAGCCCAGCTGAGACACCGGCAGTGTGGGGAAGAGTCTCCGCAGGCTCCCGTGTCTCAGCCGGGTAGGGGGGGCTCGTTTCTCCCCAGGGTTTGCCCTCCCTGCCTTGGAAACACCCCAGGAGCATCCTTGGGGGTGTGGGGGACACAGCACCGGGACGTTGGTGCTGCTCCTCTCCCCAGCCCAGCACTCACCTCATCCCCGGCACGCCCAGCCGCCAGCACACGATCCCGCTGTGCTTGCTGCTCTCTTGCTAGGGAAAAAAAAATAATAATAAAAAAAATAATAAAAAATAATTAAATAAGCCGATTCAAAACAAAAGCCCAGCGCCCGCCGGGATGCCCCACGGCGGGAGGAGCGGCCGCACGCCGATGTTGGCCGGGCTCTCGTCGCAGAAAGCGGGGCCGAGGGTTTTTGTGCCGCCGCTGATGTCACATCCTGACCCTGCCGAGCCGCAGCTGTCCCCGGGCCCCGCGGCCCCCCCGGCTCCACCAGCAGCTCCCACTCATGCACACACAGCCACACGCACGTCTGGGCAAATGCAGGCGCATCCCTCCCCGCTTTGCACCCCAAAAATCTGCCAAAGGGGGAAAGCGCCGGGACGAGCTGGGCGCCTCCCAAGGAAAAAAAAAAAAAAAAAAAAAAAAAAAAAAGAGAGAAGAAAGAAGCAGAAGAACAAAAGGCAAGAAAGCCTTCGGCTTCAGACAGGACTTACTTTTGTTAGTCTGAGAGGTGGGGAGAGTTATGAAGTGTGTTGAGATGTTTCAGTGCCGCTTGAGCCAGCGCGGTGGGCACGGCAGGAGTGGCGTGGGACGGTTTGGCACGGCCAGGGCTGCAGGAGGAGCACGGCTGGCTTCAGCTCCGGCTGCCTGAACAGGGATATAAAACACCTAGCACAGGTCTGGCATGAAGCTGGCAGGTGTTTGAGGGGGACAGGAGGCAGCTGAGCGGTGCTGGTGTCCCAAATCCCCATCCCCGATCCCCTCCTCCTCCCCGGGGAGCAGCGCTGGGGCCCCGCTGAGTTGCAGGTGCTTCCAAGTTGTATTTTTAATTACATTTTCAACGTACTACAGCAATTGGTTTGTTTGTTTGTTTGCTGTTCTTTTTTCTTTTTTCTTTTTTTTTCCTTTTTTTTGGGGGGGAAGTGGCACTAATAGGGTTTCTTCCCACTCTGGGATGCTCCTGCTGCTGCTGCAATAGGATGGGAGAACCCTGGTGCTGTGGATGTTTGCATGAAGGGGGAGGGTGTAGGATGGGGGCTTTGCCTGTTGCTCCTGAGGATTTAGCTTTTTTTTTTTTTTTTTTTTTTTTTTTTGCTTTTTTTGCTTTTTTTTTTTTTTCCTCATTCAGAGGCTTCACAGCTGTGGGTGATGCCAGGGTTTGCCCTGGAGCCACGAGGTTCAGAGACAATCCTTAAAAATAAAGCCACCTACCTGGTGATGACAAATGTCCCCGATCAGCCAGCAGGGACGTGGCTGAAGGGCACATTGTGGCCAGGTGATGGGGTGGGGACACACCAAGGACATGCAGGACTCACCTGTGCTTGGGATCTGGCCCCAGGCAGGACCACGGAGCTGGCACCCATCGCAATGTGAGGCAGCTGAGGTGTTGCAGCTGCAGCACGTTTCTGCAGAAAAGATAAAATCAGGAGGTGAAACAACCTGCACGCTCAGAGCTGGGGTTGGAGGGAACCACAGGGCACCGCAGCCTTGCAAAGGGGAAAATATAACCATGAATAATTAAACGTAAAACAAGAGAGCTGTCAGATCTATCTGTCCAGCTTGCTTGTGATCATCAGCTCACCCAATACAACAGCTCCACGTTTGTGCCCTCTCCAGTGCCCCGGGATGTTTTATGGAGGCAGGGCCAGTGCTCTCGTGGTCAGGGCCAGTGGTTTCGGGTTAAAGCAACACCATCAAAATCAGCTGGGCAGGCTCTTCCTGGTAGCTGGCAAACCAGCCCTGCCTCTTGCTTCAGTGAGTTCATGCAATAGCAAAATCTTTTAGTTTTTCCTTTTGCTGAGCACCGTGGGGTGCAGTTTCCCCCAGTGGGGTGGGGTGAGCCGGCAGGGACAAATCCTCCTGCCCCACAGAGCCACCAGCACCTGGGGACACATCCCCGGCACCGCATGCTCTCTTTATTTCTCTTTATCAGGGTTTATGCCATGCTGCTCTCTTCTTCCCTAGCAACCCAACAGGCACCGAGTCCATGCTTGTCCCCAAATGATGCGGGAAACCCCAAAACGTCCTGGGACCTCATAACACAGAGGCTGGGGCAGCTCTCCAGCAGCTGGTGCCCAGCCAGGAGGAACCTTTCAAATAAAACGCTAACGAGTAGGCTCAAATCCAAAGCTGGGAGGCTTGGATGGGCAGCAAAGATCCCGGAGGGAATTCATGGCCAGGTGAAAGCAGCCACCCCGCGCAAGGCTGCAGGTTTCGGAAACCCCCCAGAGCAGGGAGGTAGTGGAGCCATGCGTGGTCCCAGCTGTGGGTTTGGGGCAGGAGGGGGCTGTGTCGCTGTGAGGAGGGCATTTGTCCATCCTGGAGGAAGGAAGAGGGTGTTCTGGTCCTGCTCGTGAAGGCAGGTGCACGGCTGAATTTATCAGGGAGGGAAGGAAGCAGGGAAGGAAGCGGGCCTGGAGCGCTGGATGGCTCTGCCAGACCTTGCAGGCGCTCACGGGAAGAGGCCCAACACCACCATGGGACTTGACACGTTTCAAGGCACAGCACACCCCAGTGAACACAAAAGGGAGCAGGGGTTGCTCTGTTTCTTTCCAGAGGCAGAGGACTCCTCCAGAGAAGTTTGCGTGGGCCGTGCAGCGCCAGGAAGAGCAAGCTGCCCCGCCGGAGTCCTTCAGACACTCAGAGATAGCGCGCGGGGACTTCCTGCGCAGGGACCGCAGCCTCGCTGTTCTCCAGGCCTCTAATCTTTGATCGCCAAGCACAGGAAGAAACAGACACAGATGAAAAAGCACCGGGCTCAGCATTTTAAACAAGGGCACGAGCATTGTTCAGTCTGCACTTCCTCGACTGTCGCCTTTGACAAGGCAGGGTGCGTCCCCGGGGAGCGGGACGGCCTCCGGCTTTCCTGGTGACGTGAGGCACATCTCCCTGGGGCGACAGGGGTGGGGGCAAGCCCTGGTTTCGAGGTGCTGATAACCAAGAGCTTCTGGCTGTAAAACTGGCTTATCTTCTAAGAGGAGCTGCTGTCACATCCTGAATGCAGGTGGCACCGAGGTCACGGTTCATGTGGCACCCGCCTCAGCCACAAGCTCCCTGCTGCAGGGGCTGAGGTCTACACAGGGCCCCGAGGAGGTTTGGGTTTCTCCTCCATGAACATGCCCCCTTAAGGGCTACTAAAGAGAGATGCACCCAGCTCAGGAAGACCCTGGCCCACAAGTGGCTGGAAATCAGCAAAAACTACTTGGAAAACTGCTGCTGGAGTTACTGGGGCCTTGCATCCTTCCCAGGGGGAGTGGGACCCTTTGGCTCATTACACCCCACTGCCTCCTGTTGCTGCTTGCCCACACAGGTCAGCCTGGATGGCTATATGCCTTTCGAGCACAAAACTCACCCTGAGTTAATAAAGTTGAGCAGACAGGCTGTGTAAACTGTGCTCAGAGTGAAGGGACATCTTCCCTCTAGTGGTCACACAGCACAGCATCTCTCACGGTTACCCAAGCTACGACCAAAAGGTTTATTTCAGCAGCTCTTAGGTTCGTCACACACCCCAAGTACAAGTGTCTGACAAACCCTACGTGAGTTTTTAGTGGCTTAGACCTGGAGTAGCTGCTGATGTGCACCGAGCTGCAGAGGGGCAGGGGGCCTGTGGCCAGCCCATGCCAAGGCTGCATCAGTGGAAGAGGTGGGAATAGGTCCCAGGTTGTGCAACTTTCAGCTCTGTAAGCCCTCAGCAAGTCTTCCTACCACTGTGCACACACAAACCTAGCAAGCTCTTGGCTCTTCTAGTTTGTATAGACACAAGGCAACCCCAGGTCATCAGCACAGTCAGGAATTCCCGTGCCCAGTGGTCTCACCCTGACCCAAGGAGGAAACATGTTACGGCACATGAAAATACCTGAAGAAAAAAGCACTTGCTCTCTCCATCGGTTGATCCCACATCTTCTAGGGCCAGAAAAGGTAGTCACCCCCTTCTCTTAGTAACATGGGTGTGAGTGGTATGATCAGCTTTGCTTTTTCAGGTAGGGCCTTACTCAAAAATACATCCAGGGTGTGCAACACAAAAAAAGTTTCCTCCTTTATATTGTACCATTTTTTTCTGTCTTAAACCCCTGGAGAAGTTCTTAGCTTATGACTAATCACCCCATGGCTTGAAGAAAACCTGCTCAAATTACAGGTAGTGACTGCTCACAGCCTTATACTGGAGACTTTGGTCTTTTAAGCTTAGAAAGAGGCTCAGGTGTGGATCTGGAGGCCTTGAATTTCACTCCTGTTAGCAATTACTCACCCAGGGATGTTGTATTATAGCTGTATTAAAAATGAATACAGCAACTTTGACTTCTTCAAAGCACGGAGTGAATAATGAATCAAAACTGCTCTTATTTCAGCTAGGGGAAAATGATAAATGGAGCATGAATGCTGAAAAACAGAAGGAAAAATGCTCTTTAATAAAGGTGATGGGCTGTTCAGATTATAACAGCCCTATCCACACCTCCCCTGATTACTCCCCTGCTGTGCACACTTTCTCAGACCCAACCCAATCAGAAACAATGGCAATACCAGAGAACAAAACCATCTCCTTGCAGCACAGCCCCAGGAGATGGACCTCTCCTAGAAACATATTTTAATGGACAAGAGTTCATGCCTAACACACAAAAATCACTGTTAACCAGATCTCATCAGTAAAACCTCACTATTTGCCTTTAGTGCTTAGTTGAACACTGTTCACATCCAAGGAAGGGGCTCAAAGTGTGGTGTGACAGTATTACAGCAACAGGGTCCTGCAATTACACTAACTAACAGACTGTGTAAGGGCACTTTGTAACTAAGCAAACCTGTATCAGGTCATGGTTAAGGGTAGCATAAAAAAATCTGTTACCAGGCCTGCTCCCAAAATTGATCTTTTTCTGACAGAGAAGTTGCTTCTCCTCCTCCCTATTTCTTTGGCAAAGGAGGAAATGTTTACCAGCTTCAGCAAGCAGATGGGAAGGTGTAACGTGGGCTGGACATGATGGATAACTAGCTCTAACGCCAAGTTTGTGTCAGTGATGTGATGTGGACAGGGGACTTATTTCAGTGCTGCTCCTGGTTGTCTTCTGTTTACTTACCAACATGTGCAGTGGTGGCGCATGGATGATCCCTGCACAGCCTGCCCTTGCCCACAGAGGCCTGTCTGCCTCTGCTGGGAAAGAAAACGAGGAGCTCAAAGCACAAACTCTTTGGGATTCTTCTGCTGAAAGCAGGTTAAAAAAAAAAAAAAAAAAAAACACCACCCCACTGCAGTCTGTAAAGCCAGGTTCCTGCAAACACTGCTACAAACATGCCAAAGTGGCTGTGCATATCCACACTAATGCATTTTTTCCATGAGTTGTCATTTAGCAATTGAAGAACTGGTCAGTGGCTCTAGCTCTGTTATTATACCATTTCATCTTGCTTTTATTATAAGTAGTGCTGTTCCTGATACAGAAACAGGAGCTATTTTTGTCCCTTTAAATACCGTTTGTAGAGCTGGCTGAGTAGATGCCAGTCTGAGAAAAAACATGCTATAAAGCACACAATAATTCCTCTACACTACTCAAAAATATACAAAAATAAAAGCATGTTTATAATACCCTATTCCTCAAGAAAAACAATTCTGAGATAGAAACCCAGCAACAGGATGAAATGGATATATCAATTAAGAAGCACAACATTCCCAGAACAAATCTAAGTCATTCTGTTCTTTAGTCCTGAAAAACCACGCAAGCCGCATTATACATCTGTATGAGGAACCTCACACACAAGGTAACAAAGAGGAATCTGTTTTAGACCATCAGACCCATTCTCTTTTCTTGACAGGCAAGGCTATATAAATTCCACACAAATTAAAAAGCACTGGACCATGCAATTATAATGGCAGAGGGCATTTAAAATGCCTTTATTGAGAAGAAACACCGATTGTTATCTCTGTGGTGATGTCAGTACACTCCATGATACAGCTCCTGCTCTGACATTTTATTTCAGATCTCAGAAGTACAGCGTGCAGCAGTTAAGTTACAGGAAGGAAAAACAGCTCCTTCTGACAACGTTACCCTGAAGAGCAGTGCTCCAGTTGGGCAATTCGTTACCACTGCTCAAATGATCCATGTCCTCAGCTTGTATCAGTGCCAGGCAGGCTGGACAATCACACTCCCAGGATGTCTCCAGATCCCTCCTGTAGCCAGTCCAACTCCACAGAACGGAAGAGACAGGAACCAGCTAAGAAACCCTTTGACTGCTGCTGGTTTGCTTCACATGCAGGTCAGTCTCTATGACTTGTCAGAAACCTGACTAGGTCTCAGTGCTTTCCCAAGTCCGCTTTGCTCAAGCTCTGCTATAACTGACATGTATTTAAATTCATTAGATCTGTGGTTGAAGGTCTCCACTAATTCATAGGTCTCAGAGCGATCCGTTGCATAGAAAAGCTGCACCTGATTCGCCAAGCACTGGGCTTCGTGGACCACCTGCAAGTTTAAACAGAGAATTTGTTAACATTGGGTTTTGTTCTTTCCCACTGAAAAGGACTCTTCAGGGACTCAAAGTTATGCTCAAAAGACTCAATCTGAAGTCATCCTCATTTTGCAGATCTCTTCCCAAAACCATCTCCCTCTTGTTCCTGACCTACTCAGGCACCTGAGCACCATGCCTACAAACTGGTCTCCTGCTGAGCATACACCTCAGAGGTCAGAGGTGCACCCTATCTGTCATGATCCCTAACCCCTCTAAGGCACTGGAGATTTACCAAAGTCACATCTTTCTCCTCCTACGGTTGACCCACATTGCAAATCCTGATTGTCTACTCTGAAGTACAACAGGGAAATGCATTACCACACAGTTTGGGAAGTGGTGTAAGCGGGTCAATTAGAGGTGGGATGCTTTAGTTATCATCTTGTTCCACCGGTATAATCCCTGGTGCCATTAGTCCTAGCACTGCATTATTGCAGATATGCAAATAACAGTGCGCCCACACGCAGGGAAAAGAGCAAAGACACAGAAACTTAACACAAAGCTCTGGGTGTCTCTTGCTTTGTCCATCAGTATTAAGTTTCAAAACACTGTTTCAAACTTGTTAGCAGGTAGCAACCACTTTCAAAATTGCTTCCACTAGCAAGAAGACCAGAAGCACTTCTAAATTTTGCTTATGTTTTACAACAATAAATACAAAGAAAAAGAAAAAAAAAGTATGTACGAGCTGCAAACACCAGATGGTCAAAATGCTGATTTCCTCCAAACTTTCCCTAGTTTACTAAATAGATAAGTTAAAGAAATCCAGCACGACCACTATTTGGGAAATTGTCTTTTCAAGACTTAGTTTTTAATTCAAAATTATAGGAGGAATGGCAGCATAAAATGAAGGGAGCCAATGATTAGATTTCTCTTACCAAGAACTTGGAGTCCATTTCTGCTGTCATTAGTACTATTCCTTTTTCCTTCTGCAACTCAGGATAATGGTACAGGACCAGCTGGCTCGGAGCAGATTCACCTTGGGTCTGAAGGAAGTAAACAAATCTGTTCGTATCCCATAAAGAACTTCAGCTTTATTGCAGATTTTGAGGCTTAATTATAAAACTTTTGAGTATTAGCTGCTGTGGAGACAATTATTTTTCAGTGCTTAAGAGTCAGTTCTAATTAATAGTTCATTATTCCTGGTATTTACAGAAAACAAGTGATTTGCAAGCTCAGGTTGGAGTTCTTAACTAGAAGCCATTTTACCATTAAAATAACCTACAACTTCTAGAAAGAGATTTCATTTCATACCATCAACTGGTACTCTAAGTAGTTTGTGCAAACAGCTCTAACACTTTTGGCTATTGTATTTTGAGACTGCTTGACTTTACCTTATTCTTTAAAGAGACATTTAGTACTCATAAACTTACTGAATTCCGATAATTTAGGGCAGTTTTTCACTGAGAATTATTTTCAAGTTAAGCTAGAAAACCTATTCATTAAATTATTTAGCAATTGTATATTGTAATATTCTGACACTCTGCATTTTTGGATCGTAATCCATTTTTCAACTTTTTATGATAATTACTTACCTGGACATTTATTAGAGAAGTAAAGTGCAATTCTGTTCCTGACCACTGCCCCACAAAGAACTCATAGCCTTCTTTTCTTGGCAAAGCGTACAGGAACTGCAGAGAAGTGATAAATAATTCTCCTTTTCATAAAATAAAATGAACAAGAACACCCATGTCATACTGGCCTCCAGCATAAACTCCTTAGCGAGGAGCACAACAGAAAAAAGGGTCTCTCTGCTTTACTAAGAATGATAGGACAGCAGGAACCAGACTTCATGACCCAGGAGAGTGACTCCAGTCTGATAACCACTGCCCCAAGGCTCAAATTTAACCTCAGACCAATACAGAAAAGCCTGCGCTGCTGCTTGGTGGATGAGCAGAGGTCATTAATTTTCAGAGCAGGCAATAAAACAGCATTACCTTATCAGTACTATTTCATTATGAAATCCTCCATGTTGAGACGTATTTTTTTTTATCAGTATTTTATGAAAAAAATGAAAGGACTGTAGAGAATATTCAGACTCTGACCTGGTAGCTCACTTCTAAAATAAATTAACAACAGAAATGGTCAAATGTAAGATGAGGAACATTCACAGTTTGCAGTCCTGTACAGGACTTGCTCACATACCATCTTCCCACACCAGGAAGGAGGACAACACAGGAGCAGAAAAACAAGCAGAATACCTGACTGTAGAGCCAGTGGGCTTTACAGAAATGCACTTAAAGCTACAAACAACTTCCCAAGCTCCAAGTAGCTGAGGAAGTCAGACATATTTGAGCGTGGCAAATGGAATACCCAGGATCAAGTCAATCTGGTGAAGTTTCCCATTTAGATGTAAAAAAAAGCACTCAACTCCGTGAAGTCTAGCTACCTTCTGATTTTATAAAGCAGTGAAGGATTTCATTTGACTTAGCAACGTGCGATTTTCACTGTCCATGCTTCAGTGCACAAATTACTCTAAAAGCACGCTACTTTCAACAGAAAACAATACTAATCCAGCAGCACGTGGAACAAACCAGCAGAAACGTATTCTTTATCTTGTTAGCTGTTCTTGTCTTTTGCAGTTTAACTTCTTCAAAGCAACAGCATGCTCATTCACACATTTTCTAATTGAAATTCAATTTTCCAATTGAAGTTTACCACAAATCCACCCAAGCCCCATGAGAAACTGTGAACCTCAGCCTTAGGGATCCTCAGTATTTTTATGCACTTCGACTGTTAAGACGAGAACTCACTTTCTCCGCATAATACAACAGTGACACATAGCTTATAGGTCACAACAGTTCCTCCAGGTTAAAACAAGGATGCTTTAAGCAACAATGAAAAATATACAGGAACATTACTGAAGCTGGCCTAAAAGGTCTGGCTCTTCACAACACTGCACGGAAGAGATTTAACCACAAGACATCAATTAATGGAAAGCACGTAGCTAAATCATTCCCTAGGAGATTTCTGTGCTCACCTTTCCGAACCCCACACCTCTTATATCTAGATACCTGATCTCTAGATCAATCTGTTTGATATACCCCAACAGCCATTGCTTGTATCTGAACACTAAGACAAATATTCCAACACCTGGATTTTACTAATTGAGCTGATACAATACATCTGAACACAGGAGGGTCAAAAGTTTATGAATTAGGCTTCAGACAGGAGAAATGTATTGCAGCTATACATCAAGGCACCACGATCCTCTGCCATACGTACCGAAGGACATTTCTGGGCTCTCTTCCACATCAAATCAAACTTCTCTGCCTTTGGGAAAGGAGAAAGAAGTTCAAGTTTCACAACACGAATGTGGATGCACAATTGTTCAGAACTGTCTCATTAACCTTTACAGGGCACAACTTCTACTTACAGAAGGTCTCACCGAGGGAACAGGTAACAATGAAGGCACAGAAGATTATATTAGTTCTCAGCTACCTAAATGTCATGGGTGTCCTATTTTAACAATGCTTTCTCCAAGAGGCAGAAGGAAACTCCTTGGATCCAAAGCTTTACTTGTTGGACGTCGGAGTCCCACAATTTAGGCTTACATTAAAACCTCTTTTAGTAATAGTTCTACTGCATCATTTGGCATCAACAGCTGAATGAGATGACACATCCTTGGCCCCAAATTATGGATTTTACATCACAGTCATCTGTTCTTCAGTATTAAAATGCAATGGGATATATAAATAACACGCTTATTGAACAGTTTTACACGAAAACCACAAATATATTTAGTCATCCCTGATGGAAGCTGGCAATCGCATTCACATGTCCTCTCCATGTTCCCCTAAATCTCTTGCCTGGTCTTTTCTTGCCAGCACCATATATTAATACCTACTCTGTGGTGTTCAGGAAATAAAGCATACGTCATTTACCAACACAAAATTCCTTCATGTATGCTTTCGAGCGTTTGAGAATTATGCAAAGCCTTTCTTGCAGCCAAGAGAAAACTTCTGGCAGAAGCCAGCTTTTTTCCCCCTCAATAACACCACAAACTACCTCCCAGTGTGCCTAGAATCTGGTCTGCATTAAAGCTTTAAAAAGCTTCCAAAGCTTTCCTAAAACAGCACACCAACAGAACACTGCCAGCCCCACTAATGAAAGGCCTACACCACCTTAACTCAAGTCCCTGCTTTGTCCCTCCACTACAGTAAACGTAAGATTGAAATTGTTTTCAGAACATCCATGTGTGAGTGCTGAATGCTGCTTTGCATGGGCACACTGAAACACAAAGCCGCTTGATTTCAAACCCCAGAATGTGATTTACAGACCATACAGCACTTTGTATGTTCGGAACAGCCTCCCACCAACTTCAGCTTGGATACTTTAAATAAAATATGTCTGGAAATTCAGAACAGGTGTACAGAAAGAAGCACTAGCTTTGAGACCAACTGATCGCAGAGAAAAGGTTAAACACTTTTGGAAACAAAAGCCATTATTCCAGGCACTAAGATCACTCATCCTGGAAAGACAGTTTTTTCTTGAACTCTCATTTTCCTTCAATGGTTACTTCATTCAATGATTGTTACCACAATCACAACTAGAAATTGTCCTGGTTTTGTCTGGGCTAGAGTTAGATTTCCTCCTAGTAGCTGCTACGGTGCTGTGTGTTGGATTGAGGATGAGAACAATGCTGATACCACACTGATGTTTCAGTCGTTGCAGAGCAGTGCTTGCACAGAGCCAAGGCCTTCTCAGCTTCTCACATGGCCCTGCCAGTGAGGGACTGGGGGTGCCCAAGGAGCTGGGAGGGGACACAGCCAGGACAGGCTGGCCAGAGGGATGTCCCATAGTGTGCATGCCATGCAGAACAATAAAAACGGGGAGGGTTGGCTGGGGAGGGGACAACTGCTGCTTGGGGACTGGCTGGGCATCGCGTGGTAAGCAATTGCATCGTGCATCACTTTCTTTGCACATATCATTATGGTTTTGCTTCCTTTTCTGTCCTATTAAATGGCCTTTATCTCAACCCATAAGCTTTTACTTTTATTTTCTTTTCCTGATTCTCTCCCCCATCCCACTGGGAGGGGGCTGTGTGGTGCTGAGCTGCCTGCAGGGTTAAACCGCAGCAGAAAAGGAAGCTTTGCACGCTGATGTTCAGAGAGTGTAACTACAGAGGAACTACTTACAGGAATAACTGCATAAACTGTATCTTTTGCAGAAAAGTACTGATTCCAAATCTGCAGGAAACAAAGGAAATCTACCATTAAAAATCAAGCATCCACCAGTAACATTAAATGCTTAAAAAAGAATTCCATTTGCAAACAATCTTTGTACGCACTTCGAGGGATCATTTTTCAGTTAAGCCCAACTGACTCTCCTGCTAATGCAATACACTTCTAACATTGCAGAGTACTTGTACCAAATGACAGATTTCCATTAGATAACAGAAAAAAGCAGCGCACTCAAGAGGCAGCTCAAGATTTACTAGCTACAAGAATTGTTTCTTATATTCTTTACAACAGTCACGCCAGCAATGTCTGGAGGATTTTTGGTTTTGTTTTGAATAAAGAACAAGGAAAGCATTTTCAACAGCAGACAATCTTTCAAACACAGCTTGATGGCAATACCTGCATAAAAGCTCATATGAAGTCCTTAATAAATCGACTAGTCCTACGTGACTAATGAGAATTATCAGTAAAATGTTTAAACAATGAAATGGGGAAACTCAAAAGAAATAAATTATTGAATCCACTCCCAGCTACAACTGGTCCCACGTCATTCCCTGCAGAACAAAATCGCTTCTATAATGTTTTCAAGCTATCAGGAAAGCATCAAGGTGTCTGCTTTAAGTCCTGCCAGAAGGCTCCTTTGTATATGTTGCTGCCCGTTAATGAGCATGCCTACATAAAGTTTCTTGGCATACAATTTGATTAGGAAAAACCTACCAGACCCAACTCAAGCAACATCAGAAATATGGAATAGAAATTACCTATAACCAGATAAAAGGGAATGCAGTACAAAACAAAAAGATATTAGGGAGAATAACTTGATTCACATTGTCCTTGAAACAAACACATCTGCCTCCTTCTAACCCTAACCATCTTTAGTATGGGTACAAAGCCTCCTGAACGACAGATAATACAAACAAAGATAGAAGATGGCAAAAGCTTTAATTCCTGCAAAATAGTCACAGCAAAATCCACATGAGCTACTGCCAGGATTTCCCTCTACCTGTCTTCAAACCTGGCAGGATCTTGCTGATGCCAGTTAAACAGCTACACATTAAATGGCAGTGGTAAGATACAGCAGAGAGATTTTGAGTGATCAAGTCCAAATGTAAACTATTATCATGGGGGTACATTCTAGGTGGACTTCCCTATACATAGAAAAATACCTTCTACTATTGATATACATGTGAATGTACTTTTTTTTTTTTTTTTAATAAACATACAGCCACAGCCACATTTTACTTTCAGTCTTATTTTCAAGTAAAATTCCCATTCTCCCACGTAAATTACTATTAACCACAGATGTAGAACAAAGTTCAGTCTATTTAAATCCATCACCTGTTTTATTTCCTCTGCTGATTTGTCTTTCACCATCTCCACGTTAAGAATCGAATCAAGTGTCTGCAAGAGAGAGCATAAGGAATCTGGCACGGTTAACAGTTCTCTGATTCAAGTGAGAATCCAGAATGAATGGATGGATGCAACTACATAAAACAAAATCAAGCTAGAGGAACTTAATTCAATTTACAATGCATCTTAGTTCTCTTAATTGCCATAGAAACTAGTAAATAGTTAAGTAGTGACACAATGAAAAGTGGTTTCATACATTGAAGCAGAATATAAAAGATGCTGTCAGGACACAGAACAGACTTTGCTCCAGACACACGTTCTGTTGGCAGCTTTACAAAGATAGCTAAAATACAGGAACGTTGAAGAAAATAAAACCTTCCTCTTGTCCCTCTACTGGCTGAATGCTGGAAATATATTTAAACATTGCAGAGACAGCTTAACCATTTTGATGTATTACTGCAGGCTTTCAGATTCTCTAACTAGCAGGAACTTCCAGGATATCTGAGAGAAAGGACTGGATAATAAAAACCCAGAGAGCAAAGAGGTTTAAGACTTCAACATAATCCCAATAGTAAATGAAAATCTTATTATGAAGTGCAGCATAAGAAACATTACTTGTACCTCAAAAAGCTCTTGGGCAAAGTACTGATGGTAACACTACAAATTAACATCCATCCTTTATTTGCTGGCACATCCTCTAACGCTTTGGTTCATCTCCCTCACCTTATCCCGTGTGAATCCTCCCTTTGACATCTTCATGCCCAAGCCTTCTGCCTAGAAGAAAACATCCTTCTTTAATTTTTGTAGCTGATGCTTTAGTAACATTTATTTGCCTTTCCTGGCACGCATATCATGCCTGCTGACAAAATCTTCCAAGTATAAGCTCAAATTTAAGATACTTAAACATTACTATAATAAAATGCACTGTAGTAAGTTATTGATAAAGAAAGGTAAGCAGTAACTTCATGCAAATTATGAATTACAAGGTCAGAAAGGATTAGTTAAAGGAAAATATTATTTAATTAGGATCTGGTATTGTTGAACTTTTGTTTTTTAAATTCACTACAGAATGATAAATGCAAGCTGATGTCACTCCATCTGGCCAAACTAATCTGGAATGAATTAAATATTTAACTAAGCCCTCAAGCTCAGAGCCTACTGCCTAGGAAAATAGCTAAATAACATGTTGGAATAGAGAATTATGTTCTTAGCCACTAGAGAGTAAAATTCTGGGGCTCCTTAGCAGCAAGAATGCTGTACGGTTGTAGCTCTATGCTGATATTACGTAAATGACAGAATTACAGCTTCACTGCATGCAAATTACAAAGAAAAATTGGCCTTGCCTTTTCTGCCATACATCTGACAAACTCGGCTTGCTTGGAGTGTCCCACTGGCTGCTTTTTCACTTCATTTCTTTTTTCCATACGGGATTCAAACACATCTGGGCTGGCCCTGAATCAGAGAAGAGACTATTAACGGTGCCAAGTGATTAAAAGGCCAAATGGCGTTAAAGCGTTTCCTGTGGTGCTGACCATACACTTAACCTGTTTTAGTTTCTTCTGCTGCTGTGTTAGCGAAATTATCTCTTAGCAAATTGATCACGTTGGGGTAGGACCCTCTCATTTATTTGGAGGCAACGACGTAAAGGAATCTCAAGGCAGCATTTGGCCTGAGGTTTTGTTTGGTTAGAGGGGCACAAGGGTAAACTAAAGGACTTTCAGCCTAGCCCTACAGGCACGAAGGTGCCCCAAGGCAGACAGACAGCAACCTCCAGACATGTAGGGATGGTGCGGCCCCACAAAAAAGATAGCAAGGGGATGGCAGGCTCTAAGTTCATCTGGCTTTTAGGGCACTGAGCCCCTTAAGGACAGTGTCCCCCTGCACCCTCCCACAGCCACGACCTCCCTCGTGTCTCCCACCTCAGACCACGGACACAGACTCCCCCCACCTCCCCCAAACCCAACCCCAAACCCTCCGAGCCCCACTTTTTTCCCCCTTTTCTCCCCCATCCCAGCCACCTGCGCAGCTCCTGGATCTTGTGGCGATACTTCCCGTAGAAGGGGTTCTCCTCCAACGCCGCCTCCCCGGGGCCATCCCGGGGCCCCGTCCCCACCACGGCCCGGCTCGGGGGAGCCAGCAGCCCGAGGGGCCGGAGGGCAGCTCGGCTCCTCAGGGTCGCCCCCCGTCCCAACACCATTCCCAGCCCCCAGGCCTGCAGCAGCGGCCCCGCCATGGCTGCCCGGGCCCGCCCGCCACACGGCTCCGCCCGCCCCACCATGCCGCGCCGCTGCGTTCCGCTGAGGGGCAGCGCCGCCGAAGCCGGGAGAGGAGACACGCAGGTTAAAAAAAAAAAAAAAAAAAAATACAAACGAAAAAAATGAGCTTTTATTGAGGTAAATCGGAAAGCCGCGGCACACGGGAACGGGTGTGGGGTTCCAGTCAGCTCGCGCGCGGAGCGGTGAAGCCGCTACATGGTTCCGACAGGGGTACAGGACAGCAGGGAAACTGGGCAAAGGGAAGGTACAAAGTGGTCCCGACACAGGAGTCGCCGAAAATATAGAAGGAATACAAGCTGGAAATGAGAACGAGTGTCACAGAGCGTCTCACCTGGGAGCAGCCTGTCCCCCAGCAGCCCTGTGCCAGGGACGGGGACATGCCTGTCACAGCACCCCGAGCCTCTCAAGACCATACAACACAGGGTCACGTCTCCTGCTCACCCCCCAGAGTCCTAAATTATTCCTACCATGCCCACTGCCATCACATCACCTCATGATTTCAGCCCTTGTCCCTCCAGCACTTGCTGCAGGGCAAAGGTTTGGGGGCTCCTAGGACCACAACACAAAGCCACAAACATCCCACCTGCTCCTCGCTGCCAGCACGGATCCAGGCAGGTATATTCTTTGTCCCTGACTTCTGTGCCCTCTGCAGCACAAACACATGAGAGCAGAGAACCCTGCAGCGAGAAGCATGCGGGATAGAGACCAAAGGCATGGCAGAAAACCTGAAGGAATCACGGCACCACGCTCTGAGGCTGTAACGAAGAGCTGCCGGCTAGGCAAGGTCGAGCAAAAGCTACTGCTGCACTCCCAGATGATGATGGTTCATTAAACTCAAAGCACAAGTCCATCCCACACTGCAGTGACTACAGCAATTAGCAACTGACCATGCTCTTGACATGCAAGTTAAGCAGCACCACTGAACAGCTGTGCCTGAACACCAATCGCTCATCAATTGCGACTCAGTTCCCTGGCCACTGACACAAGACACCAGTGTCTGGAGCAGCACACGCTATTCTCAAGGCAAGCTCAGCTGACAAATTTCACTATTGCTGCTGAAAAGCCTTCCAAAAGTAAAGCAGACTGTATCAAAACAAAACACTGGTAGATCCACATGGCAGTGCAATAATCCCTTATATTTTAAGGTAGTTTTCATACAAATCAAACTTCCAAAAATATTTTGCAAACTCTGGCATATGGCTATGATACACTATGTACAAATAAAATACCAGAATGGTTACATTTTATTGCTCCTTTTATTATTTGGTTAAGGAATTATATATAAGTGTATAAAAGAGTATGGGAAGCTGCAAGAAGCAGGTATTAGCTTCTTGTCCTCTTAAAGCCAAGGTTGGTTGGTTTTAATCTGTTTTTAAATACTGTGTTTTAAAATGTCACATCAAAAGCATCTCCTTAGCAGGTCACATCTGCATTACCCAAATAGGACAGAAGAGCAACAGTGAAAGAAGCCTAAACACTGAATGAAAGGGTTTCATTTTGCGCATTCCTTCACTGATACATACTTCCAGAATACAATTATTAATAAAACTATAAACATCCAATCCAAAGTTGCACAAAATTCAACAGTTATCAACTGACTTCCACATAAACTGATATTTCTGTGAGGTGGGTAATTTCAATTCACTAATCATGCAAAAACACTCCCAACAAGATCAGTGATACTGTCAGCAAAATCATCTGATTTGGCCCTGACCTGGCCTGCAAAAGAATCCCTTCTGCATTTATTTTATTTTTTTTCTACATTCAGGAAGGTTTTAAACACACTTAGTGTTTAGATCCACTATAGTGTTTAGATCCACTAGTATAAACACACCCTTAAATTCCTCTAATCTAGTGAAACCTCATTTAAAAAGCACTCATCAGTAGAGAGCATTGATGTGATTACACAATCCTTTCCTGCCTCGTGCATCCTTTTTTGACAGAGACAAAAGTTAAGTACCAAGAAGCAATCACAAGCACATTAGACAGAAAACAACCCACAAGTTCTCCTCCAGGCCACTCCCACCTACTCACAATCCTACTGACAAGGAGCCTCACTCAGGGCTCTTCATCAGTGACCCCACCAACAGCAGGTGAAAGAAGCCACAGCACAGGCAACCTCATTCACAAGATCTCTGGTGACCACTCATCGAGACTCAACACTCCTCTGACTGCACCCTGCACAGTGTGCAGGAGTATGAACTATTCAGGTGCTACTCAGCAGGCTGCATTGTAGATTTTTACCTCTTAGGTATCTGTTATTCAGTAGCTTTTTTAAAAAAACAAAAAACAAAAAAAAAGATGGCTCATCTCACAAAGTGTAATCTGGACGCAATACAGCAAAGCTAAAAAGAATGCTGAAGTGAAAACCCAAGCACTTGGTAGGCAATTGCTCCTGTAGGCTCATGATATAAAAACACATTCAACTCTTCCCTCTGAAAATAAGTCCTGCTACAGATGGGCATAGGTTACCACTCCTTCCTTCCTCTGCGTGAGTCCAAACTCATTCATGGATACACTTAGTCAAAACTAGAATTTTAATTGAAGTTCTCAACCACCCCTTTTAGTCAAATCTCTCATTATAAAGTTTACTACCAACGCAGCCCCTGACACAAACCTCCCCTTAAATATGCATAATTTACTCTATTCCAAATATTTACAAGGAGAGAAAGCCCATCTTTCCAAGACAGATTTCTTTCTGCTTTACATAAAGTGCAACTCTCTAATTTAAGGCAAATTTCAGTGAAATATAAAACCATAGTTTTATTTTTGTATTTTAAATTAAAAATCAAGAACTCCCTCGGAAAGAATGACCAACAAATGCTTCTAAACAAGTGTGGGAATTTTCTGGATTTTAACAGTCCCAATATTATGTCCTGTCGACATCTAAACTTGTAATTTGTTTTCAATGAAAGCAAAAAAAAAAAAAAAAAATAGGTGGCAATGTGTACAGTAATTTCGCTCCAAAGATCAGTAAAACACTGGGAAAGTGCAGACAGTTTTTTTCATATCCCGTAGTTTCCTTTAGCTACAGTAGCGTCCATCAATATCACATTTCTAAATATATATATCTCTCTCTCTCCTATATACCTAAAGCTAATCTCAGTTCTTGTAATGAGTATTTCTCATCTCCATCTGTGTCAAATTTCTTAAAGATCTCTGACTCTTGGGCTGTAGAGCCAAGCAGCTTTTGAAGATCTTCGAACGACAGTTTCCCGTCAGCATCTTCAGGTGCTTTTTCAAACAATTTCTGAAGATCTGCAAAGAGAATGATTTAGAAGTAATTCTTTGAAGTACAGGGAAATACTGTGTAAGTTACTCGTCCAGTTTTACTACATTATGCTTTACTACCTAGTAATTAAGTAAAGCATCCCCAAATACACAGCTTGCCTTCTGTATTGTCATAAGCTGTCAGTAACCGTTCAGAAGTAAAAAAGCATGAACATCAACATTTCTGAATTAAATTACAGTAAGTCTTTTTAAAAAAATCCCTATTTCTAGCCTCAGCTAATAGCCCATTCTACCATTACCCACTGCACAGAGATGCAGTTATCTCCCACAAAAGCAAGCTCTGAATGACTGTTGCTATACCAACAGCACAGATCATATAAAGGGAAAAGTGTCTATTCATTTCCTGAAGCAAAGCAATGCCCTTTCAGTGGCTGAAGAGATTGAACAGCGAGATCCAGAAGCCATTCATTCCACCAGGCAGCATTCTCTTAAAGGAAAAAAAAAAAAGAATCGAAGAGGAAAAAGAAAAGAAAACAACATACGCATTCACACCTACTTCGTTTTCCTTCAGCACCCTAGCTCTGCCCTTGACTGCTCTCCCAATCTGTTGGGCACTTGGCACAGTACTTTGGCACTCAGAACACATCACTGACCTTAATGCACACTCCTGCTTAAATCCCCATTTTTTTTTTAATATGCTATTATCTTCTCTTTGTGGTTTTCAACCTTTTCAACTTGACCAAATTTCTCCCAGATTGTCCAGACACTAACATAAATCCAGCTACACCTAATGTCTCCTGAACATTCATATGAAATATTTACAAAAAGAAAAGGTCAGCCTAGAGAGGACACACCTTCTATGCTGGAAATTCCTGGCAAGGACAGATGTCTCAGCTGTCCGTTCTTCTCTGTGTTGTCATCAGCTGACCTTGAAGCCAGCCTTGAAAGGTCTGTGGGCTTTGCCGTAGTACTCAAACTACTTTCAACTGTTGCAAAACAATTTCTGTTAGTCTTACTAATTCCACAGATTTAGTCAGCAGAAACAAAACAGGAAAAATCCAGTAGAACCAATTCAAAGATTTTTTTTACATCACAGATGCTAAGAATATGGGCTAAGAATAGTGCAAAATTATTTCAGGATATAGTAGTGTTATCCACTTTTACCAAAAGAAGAACAGAAGGAATGAAGGCTTATTTTTAAACAGTTATACAGCCTTAACCTTTCACGCTGTACTTGTGGATGTGTATTTGTAAACCTCAAACACAGAATGACTGGCTGGCAAATGCTTTCTAATTCCTGTTCTGAAAGCGATGAAGAAACTTCTGTAATTCAATCTGCACCAGCCCACCTGAGCTGCTTTTACCATCTCCTCCCCTCTCTGGGGATGTATCATTGTCTACTTCCCTAATAGCAATTGTTGGAAAGTTGCTAAGGAAACTTTTGTATTCACGTGTCATTTTCTACGTCTTAGAGCTATTTTCTGCCCGACTGAACTCATCTTCACCAAAAAATCTTTAGAAAGCTGTGAAACTTATTCACCTTCATTACTTACTATTTTAATTACACAGGGAACCTTAACCTTTATGGATTACTCTTGTACAACATTCTTACCATTTTTTGATGCCTCATTGGGACGGTCATTTTCTGGCTTGTTTGTGAGAGCACTGATCATCTGAAGCTTCTCTCTTAGTTTTAATACCTGAGAATCTCTGGTTCCTGGTTCCTGCACATGTTGAAAATAATTTTCTTAAAAAGCACCCCCTTCAATAGACAGGAGATCAGAACAAGAATTCACTTAAAATATCCAAGTACTTTTGAATGACTTATTGACTTAATCATTTAAAAACTTGATCAGCCTGGAAAAGCACTATCATTAAAAAAAAAAAAAAAGCTATGGAAAGATTTAAGGAGTAAATTTACATGTTCTATAAAGAGAAATAGAATCAGGAACTCAACCCAAAACATAGGCAAGTATTTTGCAGACACCAATTTCAAAAGAATGTGACATTTCTATATTTCTTATACAAATGAGTAAGATACTCACAAATGATAATATGGAAAGTCAACAAATGTACTTGGGATGAACGTTTATACATTAATTGAATTACATTGTTGTTTCAAATGTTTGTTTGCAGCACTGACTACTGTTGGGTAGGAATTACTATATCACTGTCAACCATCACGTTTTTTAGTTTGGATCTCTTATGATAAAATTCTTGATTACAGGTTGAGTTCACAGCAATCCAAGCCTGATACGACAGCGTAGTCAGTTCACTCATCTGCCTTCTTGCCAGAACATGGAAAGTAACTTCAACACTATCCATCATCCCTAACCCACAACTTGGCCATTCAGTTAGGTCTGTTAAACTTGCTCACAGTCAGTTATTTGATCATTATTGAGAGAAGACTTTCATCAGTATGTGAACTTCACTAGTACAAAGTTCCTCTAAGTCAAATTTTGGCTGTTAGCTCCTGAGGCTGCAGCTCTGAAATTAGAAGACAAACAGGGACTGTGCAGGCCTGGGCAGCTCTGCACTATCTTCTTGAATTCCCTCCTCTCACCTTTTCATGATTTCCCCTATGATGCACTATGTTTATTGAGGATAAACATAGCCCAAGTTTTTACACATGGAAAAATGTCACAACACCACTTAGAGTGTGAACCCAGAATAGCTGGGACAACTTTCCTGAGGGCATGACCATGGGAACTCAAACTGAGCCAGCTGCCAAAAATCCCTCACTGCACTGGACCATGGTCTGAACTTCCAGAGACTTCAGCTGCACGAAAGGATATTACAGCAGTTCTGCTGTGTTATCCCATAGTCAGAACAACAAAACTTTAAACTATCACAACTTTTCTTCCATCCTAATTCACTTCCTACCCCCAAAATGGGGTGTGTAAACTGTCCTTCCACACTGTACTTTTAGAAGAAACTGGATCAGATAAGCCTACTTGCAGATCTTTTCTCAAGTCTCATTTAAAACATGATTTTAAAACAATGACAGGGTCTACTAACCCAGTATAGTTTGCGTTTCCTTACTTTACCTTCAGTTCTTTATTTGAATGTGTTTCATTATCTAGTTGATCTTCATTTTCCACTTTTAGAGAGGTAGTTGTATCATTTCCCTAGAGTGAAAATGAAGGGGAGCTGAGTATATGCACTACTTAATTAATATTAATTTTCTATAATAAAGTTTCTTTCCTTCAAATATGCCAGGCACAAAGCAGGATGAAAACAGGACAAGTACAAGCTAGAATAAATATCGAGACAGTGAATTATATAGTTTACCACAGCAATGTCAGCGTGTTTCTTGCTGTTAAGTATACAAAACATGTTCTTAGAGTCTGGACTCGGCACAGCCTTCAGAAAGGACTGGAAAGATTTGTGAACATATTTAAATGCTTTTTTGAGCACATTTAAGTACTGCTGAACAATCCAGAAGCCCACCTAACTACCTGGTGGTCTTGACAGATGCTCTATGCATTGGAGAGGCTTGCCCTAACATAGTTAAAAAGGTTTGAGTTACTTAATGGGATGGGTGGGATTCTAAGTCTTAAACATCAGAATGTTTAGGACATTCTCCTGCAGATTATGAAGGAAAGAAGATAGGAGTTTCTTCGAAGTGGTCATTAAGTTACATATTTATGATCAGATAATCAAACTCCTTTTTTTTTTTTTTTTTAAATGAAATCCTAAGCCTCTCAAGTATTACTCTCACTTCTTCAGTTGGGCCTTAAAAATTTATAAATGCACTATGTAGAGAGAACTGAAATTAACAGACACCCATGGTTGCACTTACCGCACTGGTAGACAAGTTGTCTCTTTTGTCCAGTTTGTTCACAGCAAAGGGAGAGTTTTCCAACAGCGTAACCCTCCGGCTGAGGTTACCAATGGCTGAATCCACATTTAGAAGCTTGATGTCATTCAACTTCTGGTACGCCACTACAGAATTATTTAGCTCCTCCAAAGCTGCATGGAGTGGCTGGCTTTCCTGAAATATAAAAAAGCCAGAACATGTCAGTTTACTTCGCTTCTGCAGCACTCCTGCTATTAACAACACGGTGACTGACCCAGTTTAACTGGGAAGACTTCAGGCTGGCTCTCCACAGAAAGGCTGAAAACATTCAACTGGAAGCTTCCAGAAAGTTGTTCCAGCTTTCAAAGTTTGAAGCTGAGATTTTCCTCAGGGCTAACCTCTTTGTTGCTCATGTAATCAATTCAGCTGTGCCAGCAAACACACAAAGCCTATTCATCCAGTTTTCCAGAGCAAGCCTGGTAACTACACCAATTATTTTTGGATATACTCTAGGTAGCCAGAGGGTCACTCTAGGAAGCAGGTATTTATACATAAGATTCAGTTTTGAGGAATATAATAATTATATTAAATACAAATAAATGCAGTAATTCCATTAGAGGCCATTTTAACTAATCACCTTTTTCTTTTTTTAATCCCCACTTTCCACACTTCATTACATTGAGGGTGACTCAACACACGCCACTCCCAGATTTGCTCAGATTGGCAAGTACCTGCCATAAAATCCATTCAATAAAAAGCCTTTAAATCATTTAAATTTACATGAGCAAAGTACACGGTAACTTGTTTGATATTCCGTTTCAGACATTCTACTCCTCACCCAGTTAAAACACACCAAAAGAAAAAGAAAAAAGGTACTCTCAGGCTAGAACACTTTCCTGTTTGCACATGCACAGGAACAAACTACAGTAAAGTTATCTTATACTTGGTTTTGAATTATGCCATCTGTATTTTGCCTTCATAAAACCATACTTTTTTCACTAAGATATTGTAAAACACACAAAAAAGTACCACTTGTATCAATATTCAAAATGCAAGGGAGAAAAGTACCTGTTTGCAATTTTCTGTCTGATTTCTCTCAGTCCTTGGCAGAGCAGTGGAAGGAAATGAAGTTATCTGTTTCAATTCCTTCTAAGGAAAAAAAAAGCAGAAAATTATGTTACCACAAGCTCACAGAAAACACAAAGCTTTTAAGAACTGGCAGAATGTAGGTAATGATGTTTGGTTTTTTGTTTTGTTTTGTTTTTTTTTTTTTTATAATTAGTGTCACTCATGCAAGCAGTATCTTAACCAGACTAATACAGTTTTCTCTTTTAAATACCGAGGATCCTAGTATAGGTTTGGGGTTTTTGTTTGTTTGTTATTAAACACATTACGTATTCTCCTTTAACATAGTATTATGATACATATTTCACCACTTCTACACAGGCTACACCTATAAAGTTTCTGTAGTACCCACTATCTAGATTAAGTTTCAAAAGGTGTCTAATAAGAATATTTAGAGGAAAAAAACCTTATTCAAAGCAATGCTGTATTGTATTCTAACTGGAAAAATATTTGTTGACTCTTTCCACTAGATTAACCCCAAGCAAGAGAGGTCAGTATAAATACAGCAAACAGTTTCTGGTGAAGATGGTCAGTAATTTCATTCTCACACACATCCTTAATTCAACCAGCAAACTGTCTCAACACTTTCACCATACCATTCTTAAGACATGGTGCAGAGAGTTACACCATGAGCAGTACTCTGTATCACACAGCAGGAAAGATTCCCAAGGCTCCACATGTGTGTAGCAGCAAGTAAAAATCTGCAGGACAGAAAATACAGGTAGGAAGCAACTATTCTGGCTCTAGGAAAACACACACTTGGGACCATATAGGAGATGCTACGCAGGATAACAAGATCAGTATATTAATGTATCAACCTGCACCTACCGAGACCTAGAAAGCATTTCAAAGATGTAGAACAAGAACTTGGAGTTCTTAGGCGTGTTTTATATTAAGCAGGTAATCTTTACACAGAGTTAAATCAGTGCATTTTCTTACCACATCATTCTGGAGTATTTCTATGGATTTCTTGTACTCTTCAATAGCTGTCTGTATGTTTTCAACATCATGAGAAACACTGGTAAGAGTGCTACCTATGTTGGCCACAGTCTGGAAGAAAGGAGCAGACAAAAATCTCAGCCTTCCTCAGCTGCATTGTTCCAACGTTTCCATTTGCTAAACACAATGTTTGTTAATGAAATAGCAGGCAGGCTGCCACAAAAACAGGCAGTCAAGTTTGGAGGATGCAGAACTTCCTTCGCAGGCAAAACAGCAAACCATACCCAGGGCATCTCAAGGCCAGTAAAATGCACACACACCCTATACCACGACTTAAGCTAGAAGGCCAAAATTACAGGCTTATTACTCCCAGAACAATGCAAAGGTTCTGGCATTAAAAAAGTCCTGAGATGAAGAAATCTGTCTTCCTCTCTGCATGGAGTATTTGTATTAAACACAAGGATGCTGACATCATCTGTTTACCCTGCCTTAATTGACTTTCAGGCCTACCTGTCAGACACGTCATGCGCTGCAAAACTGGTCTGCCAGAAGCTGCTGACTACATTTCCAAATATTGCTTTTTTTAAAATGAAAGAACAGCTCTGAAGCATCAGGAAAGCCCCCATGAATTCAACAGGTACAGCCAGTGTGCTGTGACAGCCACCTCTGCTTCTGCACTGGTGTTTTACTAGCTGGTGGCATTGCTGCTACGGGAGTCAAAGTCTCAGGTAAGACACGAACACAGATTTAATAGGACAGAGCTCTCCCATGTGCTTCTCGTTCCATTTTGAATACTTTCTTCAATGATCAAAACAAATAAAACCCATCTAAAATCCCCTTTCCCTATGAGCCCATTTCATTCACAAGTTCTTATGGCACATGTGTGACCCTGTGGCTACCCAGAGTGTATCCAAATGATATCCACACAAACCTTCCTCCACCTCTTTCTTTTTCAAGTCTGAACAATCTCCCTGCCCTGGAGGACCTCAGAACACTCTTAGCACCTTTCATCAGTCTGAACACAAGCCTCTGCACAAGAGCAACTCCCTCAGCAACCCTTCAGGACTAACACCAGCAGGCAGCTCCCTGTTTGCAGGATGATTTGATGAAAGAGGGCTTAAAAAAGATAAATTTAATTCCAATAGCAGCCCTTTCTTCAAAAAAAAAAGATAAAAGGCAGGTGATTCCAAATACAGTGGATTGCAACAGGCAGTTGAGCAAGACATTTTCTCTAGACCTATCAAAAGCCAGGCCACCCGCCTATACCCACTGAAGTTCTCCTGTCTGACAGAAGGTGCTGCAGCATGCACACAGCCAGAGGTCTAAAAGAAACCTGAGTTTTGAAAACCATTGCTCTTCATTAACATGACACTGGAAAAAAAAAACATTAAAATTGTTGTATTTAAACCGCAGAATAGTTTTCTAAGCTCAAAACATACTTTCTAGAAGGATTCCAGCTTGGTTTTTATAACATCAACCTTCTGAAATGTACATGCAAGCAAGATGGCACCAAGAGAGAAGAGAAAACAGATGCCAGATCTAGCACCTTACCTCAACTCAGCAGCAGAGACTGAAATGAACCCCGACGGTTCCCAGCACCGTATGCAAGGTCTTTGATTTTCCACGGAGTGTGACCAAACGTGGGGTTATTTCAACAAGAAGCTCTGCTGTTCAGCAGCTCGCTGCAAGCCGAGACCTGCCGGCCCTAACAGTTTGTCCTGACAGTACTGCAGTGAAGGCAGCAAGATCACACCAAGGTTATTACATAATTAGGTGTGGGTTCTACACTCTAAACACTTCTTTACGACTTCTGACATAACGCCGTGAAAATCCAGCGTGCTCCTACCAGCAGATTAGGAACAGCTTTATATTCCCCCTGGAAAAAGAACTCCTAGCAGAACTGAGCAGCCAAACCACACTAATTATTTTGCATATGACCAGCTTGCTGATTATGCATGAACTTTGTAGGGATAGGACATAAGGAGAAGTGGAAACCCATAAAAGCTACAACGAGAACTGGACTGACATTAGCTGTTAGCCCGATATAAATACTTATTTCTAAATAACAGAACTGCCACGGAAGACCTGGGAAAGTTTCAACAAACCTTTCTTTTTACCAAAACGAACAAGCCAGTTCTTTGGAAAAGAGGGCTCAGCTAAGGCACACAGTAAGACACTGTATTAACAGAGGTCACTTCATAAGTAAGCCTGTGTCACCCATTTGGGCACGCCTTTCAAGGAATTGTCAAAAAAAATCTCAGTACAATGTATGTTTTACTGTGCAAGTACTGAACTGCTGAACACCAAGAAAGCTCCCACGCCACTGTTCCAGGCACACTGCTCCCTTCTGCCTGCCTCAAGACCAAACGCAGAGACAGATGTAGCACTGTATTGCTCATTAGCAGGACTGTTTCTAGAAAGCAATGAATTTCTATTTCTTATTAAAAAAAAAAAAAAGTCAAACTCCCTTCCTACTTGCAACCACCATCGTAAAGCTGCAGACAGACTTTTTGCAAGCGTCTTAAACAAGATTAGAAAGATTAGCAACCTGAAGGAAAGCAACCTCCAAGGTAAAGAAGTGAGCACATAATACAGCCAGAAACACACATCTCCAAAAAGGGAGAACCAAATCCTTATTTAAAAAAAATTAAAAAAAATCTGCCATACATCACCTTAGGACCATAGTCTATCAACTACGTGAACCACAATTTAAAAACAACAGAGAAGCCACTATTTCACACAAGCAATTCTTGTAGCTCCCATTGTTACTGCTGTCCCCAACAGCCCTGCTGCAGCACAGCAGTGCACAACGTATTCAGCGATAGCCACATGTACAGTACTTGCCTTCTGAAGTTTCTCTACTGTGACTGGAAGATAAATCAGATCAGAAGCGGACTTTATGTTGGTTTTGAGATGATTTACTGTTGAGGTCAATAGGGAAATCTAAAAACAAAGAGGAATATTTGCAATCAGCCAACATAATCCTGATTCTGACCTTTCCCAATACTAATGGCTTAAGTTGTAATACCAAAACATAAGACACAAGAAAAAGATATGTACATACACACACACAAAACACCCTGGTCTCTAGGATAGAGGTCCTGCTTAGGCTATATTAAAAGTCTCCTGCCTCTTGCAACAGAAGCAAAATATTTTGAACTGAATGAAAAACGTATGGTACCGCCTGCCCATTTTATACTCAGCCCCTTAGGGACAGGTTGTTGCCCAAGAAAGTTTTTTTTATTTTTATCTTGCACAAGAAACCTTCACGTAGAGGAAGCAGACACCTACTTCTGCATTTAGCAATCATAAACCTGCCCAGCAAAACCCAGTAAAGCCATGCAACTTCTCTAAATGAGCGCTGGGCAAAGAATTTGCACGTATCACTCAAACCTTCTGCTGCAGAAGTGGTTTCTGTCAATTCTCTTACCCAGATTACAAGTGATTTTACAAGTCTTCAAGTTAATTTTTCATCCCACACAAAACGCTGTCAAATTACAAACACCTACAAGCTGGTCATTAATTATGAATAGCACTTCAACATCAGTTTGTAGCCAAAAGTAGTTGAAACAAACGAAGAATCATTTTTCTCATACTTGACAGTGAGAAAGAACAGATAAAACACACTTTCTTCTAGTTAAAAATTAAAGTTGTCTTGCAAGATGAGAAAAGGGGCAAGACCCTAGTTTTATAATAGGCCAACCTTGACCAGCTGGCCTAGAGAGTCTCTAGCTCCACAGCTGTGAATGTTGGCTGAAATAATTCCCAACAGTGTATCCCAACAATTCACGGAAAAAACAATAACTGAGTTCTGGCTGAGACTGGAACCAGACCCTGAAGAAACTTGAGGGCCAGCAGGAACCATGTCCCGGGTGGCTTTAACATCCAGGTGCAGATAATAATTGCCTTTCAAAAGTCCAACGAGGCACCCAAACATCTGTGGATAACATATATTGTCAGATGCTAAAGAAAGCGAGTCAAGTTTTCAAATGTATTTAAATGCCCCTGTCGTGGTTTAACCCGACCGGCAGCTAAACACCACGCAGCCGTTCGCTCACCCTCCCCCCTCCCTCTCTGGGACGGGGGAGAGAAATGGAAAGTGAAGCCCGTGAGTTGAGATAAAGACAGTTTAATAAGACAGGAAAAGAAAAAAAAAAAAAAAAAAAATAACAAAAATAATAATAACAATAATAATAATGATGATACAATGGGGATAATACGAAAGTAATAATAGTATGTACAAACAAGTGATGCACAATGCAATTGCTCACCACCCGCTGACCGATGCCCAGCCTAACCCCGAGCAGTCCGGCCCCCTCCCCCCGGCTAGCCACCCCTATATATTGTTTAGCATGACGTCAGATGGTATGGAATACCCCTTTGGCTAGTTTGGGTCACCTGTCCTGGGTCTGTCCCCTCCCAGCTCTTACTGCACCCCCCAGCCTGCCCGTTGGCAGGACAGAGCAAAGGCTGAGATGTCCTTGGCTTAGTATAAGCACTGCTCTGCAACAATTAAAGCATCGGGGTGTTATCAGCACTCTTCCCATTCTAAGCCAAAACACAGCATTCCACCAGCTACTAGGAAGAAAATTAATTCTGTGCTAACTGAAAACAGGACAGCCCCCCATAAGCACTCAACCACTGCACAGGACTGCAAATAAACGAATCCAAGCAGGCACCTCAAGTGTCTTTAAAACTTAACCCAAAGCCCCAGCATCAGAGAGGGCCACCCCACACGCACCTCTGGATACCACTAACTGTGAGCAGCTACAAACTTTTACCCTCCAAGGCAACAATTTCAGTAAGAGCCTTGCTGGATGCTTTGTTTGAAGCATGAGCTAATACATCAGCTGAGGAAACAGCCTTCTGTTAAGTGGCTTAGTTCTATCACAGTAAACAGGGCTAAGATTTACACCAGCTCAGGTTCCAAGTGTGTATTAGCAGATTTTACATTCACGAGACATCAGTACTTCCTTTGTAGCAGCACGAAACTAGCACTGATTCAGGCTAACTTCACTCTATGCACATGAAATGTTTGCAGATACTCTCCTTAAATTTGAAGTGTCAAATCTCTCTTTGTAAACATCACGGTTATTTGGCAAGAAAATAAGAACTGTACAGTTCTTAGGTTTCCTGAAATTCCTCCTCAAGCCTTCCCACCAGTTGCATAATTCTTCCTTTTTGCAACAAGTCTCCAGTCCAACTGGATGTTCTACCTTCTTTTGTTTAAGAAGAATACGTTATTTCAACTTGAAAAATAAAAGTTTGGCATCTGGTCACAGAAGTCCTTGGAGAACAGCTCACCACTGCTCTTAGTTACATAAACACCCAAGCTTTTTTTCTGCTAGCAGGTTTAGAGATAAAGTGATTCTTCTCACCTGTTTATTGATCTCCGTGATATTTATCCAAATTTTACTTAGCCCCAGCTCTCCAGTCTCAATTTGTTCTAGCTGCTTTTGCTTCTGCACCAAATCTTCATTGAGTTTAGGAATTTCTTGGAATGACGTCTTTTGATTAGATTCCACTAAACAAAGGAAAAAAATAAATTTAATCAACAGAAGTCCAGGTAAACAATGTTGAATAAGCAAGAAACAAATTGCAAGCAACAACGTCTGCAACAGTCAAAGGCAGCAGTAACAGTTTCTGCAGGAGCTTACTGCCACTTCGGATTTAAGCATTTGTTTGGAACAGCTCATTTTTGTTTTAGGAGTGCAAACGTCTGCAGACAGAATCCAGAAAGACCGTACTAAATTTAACACTTTGCAACAGCACTGTCACTCTAGCACGCCTCAGCAGGTCTTTTTTTTAGTGCAGTTACTTTGCGTTACTTTCACATGGGGGACACAAGATAGTAACAGAAACGTAAACAAGAACTGCCAGAAGTACCAGGGCAGAGCAGGCATGTGAAACAAACCTCCATGCCCTTTTCAAGCCTACAAAGGGGTTGCTGACGATGAAGTGAATTCCAAAGAGATTAACATGATTACAGCTCTTCCATGTGACAGAAAGACAACTTAAAAAATGCAAAACATCTGTTGGTAAACAACTCAATAAACAAGTGCCTTGGAAATAAAGTCAGTTCTTACTGCACTTGGTACTACAGAAGGGGGAAAACATGGCTCTCACCAGTTCTTGTGAGCCTGAGAAATGCAGCTCTTCCAGGTCTGCAGTGACTAAGCTGTTTAGCTGCAAGTACTATTAAGCAACCCTAAATCCCTAGGTATGAGAAACAAGTGAGCAAAGGTTTTGAGATGGAGATGACAGAGCTCTCCAAAGCCTGCACCTCCACTCTGCGACACAGCGCTCCCCAACAAGCTGCCATCTCTCAGACCCCAGAATAACTACTGAGAGCAGCACTACCTATACGGTGTGCATCTGGCAGCTCCGACAATAAATTCCCCTGTGGGTCATACAGGGCCAGAGGAGCTGCCCTTCAGAAGTGCTTTTGGCCCATGCAGGAGTTGACTAAACAGACAGAACTGGAAACCCACATGTTTTCTAAAAGCCACTTCACTTAAAACAAGTTCGAAAGTCCCTTATAGGTATGCAGTAATCTGTACCGATCACTCACGACCCAAATAACACTTCTGGTTGAATAAGATCCTAAAAGGCACATCACAGCCAAAACAGGCTCAGAGCTGATCACGCATTTGCATACCTTCATGCTTGCACTCAACCTGATGTCTCCTTCTCAGGTTTCAGAGGCTCTTGCAGCCAGATTACTCCCTGTTTTGCCACTCTCATGGTGTGCAGCAAGACTCCACTTAAGAGTTTTCTACAGTGCTAGAGGGTTAAATACTGCATGCATTCTTAGCACCCTTACTAACAACACTACAATGACTTCTCCCCACCCCAAACGCACTAGAGATGCAAATAAGTCTTATTTTTGAAAATGCTCTCATACAATACTCAGTGTGTTCAAAGGACGGCAGAACAAGTGCTGCCGTGGGAATCTGCTCTTACAGGGAAAAAAAAGACAAAAAACAATGAACCCTCAGAGGAAGAAGACTTTTTCCAGAGCAGCCAAAGGACTGATTCGTGTACATTTGTTCCTCCGTTCACCCACCTGTTTCACCAAAGCGGAATTTACCTTTTGGGACCAGGTTACTCTTGCTGTCTATTTTTGGTTGTTGTCGATACTGTTTTTAAAGCTGTGTCTCATAACATGACTCTCATCCAGCTCCTAGGCCTGCTGTTGCAGTAACAAGGAAGTAGGGGGCTATTTTATCACCGCGCAGAGGACCAGACGCACTGGTTTTCTCTCACAGCTAGTAAGGAGACAACAGATACATCTGTGGTCGTCAGACAGCGTGCTCAAAGCAAACACCTCTTAACAAAGAAGTCTGCAGGACAGGAATGATGAAACTTAACTGCACCAAAGCCAACAAGTGTCATCACACACGGCTTCTCAGTGCCAGCAGATTCTATTGCTTAAATTAGATCAGTCCATGAAGAGCAGTGGTTGGCTTGCCCTGAACGTGACAAAAACAGGCACTGCAGTGCCTGTAACTGGGTCCCCCAGTTCAGCCTAGTTTTAGGGGTTCGGTGTCAGTTAATATAAAAAGTTCACCTGACAAGCAGTGCCTTTCTTTTAGCCTGCCAGAAGATTTCACCTTGGCAGACAGCTGGTTAGCAGCTACTCCCCACCTGGCAGCAACCTTACACACCCTAACAGGAAGCCCAGGACACCAACAGCACAGAGCTCCTCAAAGAACAGCAAACACTTCCTCAGTATCTCCTTCCCCCATTAGCTGATCAAGCCCTCTGCTTATCTCCTGCCCTAGAACCCTCCCACTTTTCAAGTCAATTTCAAGAACTCTCTGGCCTTGTTTTTAATGTCTTTTTCATGTCCTAAGCAAAAAAAAAAAAAATAATAATATATATATATTATATACAAAATTAAGACCAAAGCCACAGGTCAAAATCTGCAGTCAATAATGATGCTCTTCAGGCAAACCGTACCTACTGAACCCTCCTGAAGCATCCACAGACCACAGGAAGTTCAGGCTTCACTATCATCACACAGCTCCTCAGCTTATCCTTGCCTTTTTCAATATATAGGATATTAAACACCACTAAAATAAGGCACCAAGATGTACCTTGTATCCAGAGGTAAGGTATAGAGACCCAAGTGCATGTTACACGTGAGTCCTATTATTTGTCCTATCTCTGCACTACAGAAGCAGTTTTAGGACTAAAGTCTTACGTGGACAGAGGAAACCTGAGACCTCCCAGCAAAATGCTTCACGCTAACTCTGTATTTCAAAGTATTCAACATGATACAACCCCAACATCACAGGCAACAAGACAAAAAAGTTGAACAAAACTCAGTCAAGGGAAGCCAGATAAACATTCCAAAGACACACAAGAAAAAACATAATACCTAAAAAAACATTTCAATTGCAGTAGCACAACTGCCAGCATTAGAGGCTTTTAACAAGCTCAGGACAAGAACATCACTTTCCATTAATTTTATTTGGAGAGAAGCATCAAAATACCCCAGACTACTTTCACAGGGCTTTTCAGAACTTTGTATTTCTTTTTAAACAGTGGCTTTGGAAGGGAGCTCTCCGAAGCCCAAAGTCAGGAATTTCATACGTGTGTACAAGCAAAGTCTCACTGAATCCAGCATTCCTGCTCCTCAGGAGGTAGCGAACAGGCAGGAATACATAATGCCTGCCTTAGATTCGCTCAGCCTCGTTATTTTTGGTTCAGAGGACTCTTCAAAGTCACAGAGGGTTTGTCTTAGTGCCTTCCCACTCTGAATAAGCAGGTAGGCAACTAAAGCTCTTCCCAGTGCCCAAAGCCAAATGTGAAATAGCATAGGAAGGTATACTTACTAGTTCGAAATTTCTCCTTTATCACATCCAGATCCTCCTTGAGAGCTACCTGCATCCAGACCAAGCCAACACAAGCCACCACGCAGGCAGCAAGAATGACAAAAGCACATAACGGGTAACAGAGCTTGCAGCATCGCAGATAGTCTCCCCTGGGTAAGAGAAATGAAGCAGACAGTGAGCATTCAAGAGTACGTGGAAAAGTTTTACTTTAAATGCTCTGTTAGAGGAAGGGAAGAGCATGCAGGCTTTGCTTAACAAGTGTTCAGGGGGAGGTTTTCTAAGCGAGGGTGCAGCGGCAGACAGGTAGCACCCCCAACTTCACATTCAACTTCAGACACTTTCCCTAGCCAAAACACCCTCCCCACTGCCACCCCTCACACCACACACCCCAATCCCACTCGGGCAGGCCGAGGGGAGCCCCCACACCCCCCAACACCCCAAACCCTCACTTGGCGAAGCGGCCCCGCGCCCCCCCCAGCTCCTCCTCCTCCTCCTCGGGGGAGCTCGACTCCGAGTCGGAGGCGGGGGGCTCGGTGCGCAGCAGCCGGTGCCCGGAGCCCTTCTTGGCGGCCTTCTTGCGGCGCCCGTCGGCGGCCAGCCCCAGCAGCGCGTTCAGCTCCTTGCGCTTCTTCATCCTCTTGGGCGGCGGGGCGGACACCGCCTGCTGAGCCCCCCCCCCGCCGCCGCCGCCGCCTGCCGCCGCCGAGCCCCGGCTCGCCAGCTCCGCCGACGGCTACAGGAGCTGCTGGGGGCGGCTGGGGGCGATGTTACTGGTGGTACTGGTGGTACTGGTGGCGCCGGGGCTGCCCCGCCGCGCCGCCGCCGCCCGCCCCGCCCGCGCCATGGCTGCTCGCTCTGCCGCCCCGCCGCGCCCCCCACCCGCCAGCAAGACGCGCTCCCATTGGGCGGCGCCGGGCCGCCCCGCCCGCCGCTCGCAGGGGAGCCCGCTGAGGGAGGGAGGGAGGGACGCGGGTTCGAGACCCGCCTCTGACGGGATGGCGGTGCTGCGATAGGGGGGGCTCTTCTTTACCCTACAAGTGGGGTGTTCCTATAAGTGAGGGATTCCCCTGTATGTGTAGCCTCCCCTACGTGTGTAATCTCCCCTGTAAGTGAGGCTTGTGGTCCCTCTGAAGTGTTCAGCCTGGTGAAAGCAAAACCGCTGCCCTCTGCAGGAGCGGGTCTGAGAAACAACTGAGATGGATAAAAGTGGTTTAGGACAAGGGCACGGTTGAGGAGATGATTAAAAGAGGTTTAATCGAAGGGCACAAACCACGTGGCATTGCCATGGCTCCTTCTGCAGCCCGCACCTGGCCTCAGCCCCAGTTTCAAAGCATTAAACCCATCTGCAGCCACAGTCCGACAGTGACACCTGCCACAGAACCATTAGGGTTGGAAAAGCCCTCCAAGATCACCTGGCCCAGCCATCCCCTACCACCAGTCACCCACCAAACCATGTCCCTAAGCACCATGTCCAACCTTTCCTTGAACACCCCCAGGGATGGTGACTCCACCATTTCTAAGGGCAACCCGTCCCAGTGCCTGACTGCTCTTTGTGAGGAGAAATGTCTCCTCATTTCCAACCTAAGCCTCATCCGCGCACAGCAGGGAGGCAGCGAGATGTCTGAGGGCCCTGGGGCAGAGCAAGGAAGGACCTCATGTCCCCTCAGTGTGTGCTGGCTTCCTTGAGCCTGCCCCTACAAGCCCTCAGGAGCAGCTCTATGGTCTTTGCCATGCCCAACACTGTGTGGTGCATGGCACAGGAGAGCCTGGGGCTCCCCAAACACCTCCTGTGCATCCTCCAGCCAGCACCCGATGCCATGGGGTTGTTCCCATGAAGGGACACACTTTCTGTCCCCACAACCTGGCTACACCAGTCCCTGAGCCCCTCGCTGTGGGGGACACCCGGCCACCCAGCCTCACACATCCCTCAGCTTGGGGCTTTTGGGGGCTGTTTTATGCCCAGTACCAGTCCCATGGCCGGACTCCTAGCTCACCGTGGTGGCCACATCTTCAGATTTTGTCCCAGCCAGCTTTAAGCTGTACCTTCACAGTGTGAAGTGCTCTGCTCACACAGCACTTAAGAGCATCTCTGCGGAGCGAAACCCTGAATCCCCCCAACCCCAATTTTTCCCAGACACACACCCTGCATTCCCCTGGCACAAAACCGATTGCTCTTGGACAATTAACCCCGCATCCCTTTATTTTATGCCCCCCAGCACCTGCGGGCCCCCCGCAGCCCCGCTGCCCCGCAGCCCAGCGCGGGGCTCGCCGCCGGTACCGGGGGGAGGGAGAAGACTCGGGGCGGGCGGCATCTCCCGGGGCGGGCGGCATCTCCCGGGGCTGGCAGCTCCGTTCCCAACAAGCTGTGCCGTGATTTGGCCTCCACTCGATCTCCCGGCCCTGCCTCCCCGCCCTGCATTGGCTGCCGGTGGGGACAAGGACGCCGGTAGCCGCCCGGAGCCGCGGCTAGCTCGGCTTTTGGGGCGGAGGGTGATGAAGGCGACCTGGCTGGGCGTGGATGTGGCCCGGGTGCTGCACTTGGCCGGGGTTTTCTGCTTGAGCTGCGTGCTGCTGAAGGCCATCCAGCTCTACCACCGGCGGAGGGAGCTGCTCCGGGCTCTGGCCGCCTTCCCCGGGCACCCCACGCACTGGCTGCTCGGCCACGTCCACGAGGTGCGTGTGTGTGGGGGGGGGGAAATGCGGGTGGGAGACGGTCTCCCGGGGGGAATAGGGGTGACAGGGGAGGAATGGGGGGCAGCAGGGAGGTGACCCCGCGTGGGGACGGGGGGACACGCGTGGGGAGAGGCGCCGGGGAGAGCCGCACGCTGCGGTGCCTGCAAAACGCGGGGGGATGCAGGCGGCGGCTGGCTGGGGGGGAAGGAGGCAGTAATGCGAGGTGTCTTCCTAAGGAAGAGTTAAAGCCACGGCTGAACACGCCCGTGGGCACAAAAAGTCCCGTTATAAGCGCCTGTGGCTTGCGTGACTAATCCCAAGATGCGTGCTTGCTGGCACGGATCAGCGTGCGAGCGTGGTGCGGCTCCCCGGCAGCTCCGCCAGGTGCAGGGGGGCTGCCTCGTGTGAAAAGGTTTTTAATTCACGAGGAGGTGGAAGAGCTTTTTAATTCCCGCTGGAAGTCTTCAGGGCCAGGCTGGATGGGGATTTGGGGAAATGGATCTGGTGGGTGGCATCCCTGCCCGTGGCAGGGGGCTGGAAACTGGTGGTCTTTAAGGTCCCCTCCACCCCGGCCCGTTCTTCGATTCTGCATTTCGAAAATCACCCTGACCTCTCCTGGCTTCTGCTGATTCCCCACCCTGACCAAACCTATGGCACCCCAAAAATAACTGACACCCCAAAAATAGGGGTGGAGAAGTTAAGCTGGAGGCAGGACCTCCGACAGACCATGTCCGCGCCACAGAGCCCCAGTTTTGCTGTGCTGAACAGGACAGTTCGGCTTTTGGCAATGTGAATGTGAAGACAGGCCAGTTCGGGGTTTTGTTGTGCTGCCAATTAGACTTTAAAACTGCAGTTAATGAAGTGTGTTCACCAGTTTCTCAGCTGTGCCAATTTATACTGAGATGGGACTTGACTCCCTGGTGCCGATCACTCTCTCCCGTCATTGCTAGGTTGTTCACAGGTCAACTTTACCTTGGACTAAAGTAACCTTTTACCTTTGACAAGCTTCTGCTTTGTTGAGGAAGAATTACTGGTAGTTTTACTGGTTAAGTGCTGCTAAATTCACTAAAAACCAACAGTTCACTGAGCCAGCGAGGAAGCTGTAAATGCCCTAGGCATATGCTGAGTACAAAATCCATGTGCACCTAGAGGAGGAGCTAACAGGATGTCTGGCAGCTGCATTCAGGGAGAACACCGAGATTTCCTATTCCATCGATTTAAAGTAATGAAGTGCCAGCTTTGGTTCAGGTCAGTATCTCAAATATATTTGTGGTGCCTCAGGTAGTTCTCCTGGGAATACATCACTGGTTGTTTTAAAGCATTTTCAGGTGTTAGGCTCTGCTTGTCCAAGTCACTTGGTGGAAATTAGTGTCAGGAGAGGTGGCGCAGAGCCCTTCTGTCTCACTGAAGTGGCATGACCTGGTGAAAACCCAGAGTGCCAGGCCCTGGCTGCACTTCCAGTCACAATTTTTGGGAACCTCAGGGGAGCTGCCCACGGTCCAGGAAGGATGTCAGTCCCTCGGCAGCCTTCTGTGTGCATCTCGCCTGTTTTAGCACCCGATGGAGGAGAGCAAGCCTATTTTTGACTAAGCTGTGTTAGTGCAGCACAGTGGTCAGATTTCAGCTCCTGCGTTTCCTGTGCTCCATTCGCTATCAGTGTGTGGTCATTAAAAATGCCTTTAGGCGCCTCTTCCCAGATGCTTTTAAGGTTGGATCCATTCCAAGTCTTGCATTTCGGCGTGAGATCGGGCTATTACCTTTCTTCCTTAGAACCAAGCAGGGGTTATACTTGTCTTTTAAAGCACCCAAGGGAGGAAGAAATAGAAGTGTTGTTGTGTGTTTTTTTGAGGCACTAAATGCATGCCTCATATCTGGAGCCCTGGTTAGGAAGCAGGAGCTGATGGTTGATGTTCCTCTGCAACATGCAGGACTTTAACCCCCTCTGCACGGCAGGCAGAGGTGGTTCACCTTGGGGGCAATCTCTCCTTTCACAGAACTCGCTCTGCTCTCTGCCAGCGCAAGGATTTGTCTCAGTAGCGTGGATCAAACTGGGTGCCGATGCTCCGGACAGAAGGCTAGGTGCAAAGACTTGTGGTGTTAGGACTTCTGCCACCCTTGGAAAGCTGAGCACAGCGAGGCTAACTGCTGTCCCAGTTACTGCCAGCATGTTTATGCTTTCTCTGATTGCACGACAGGAGGAAACCCAAGCAGCTGTGTCCAAGGGACTGTCACTTGCTCAGGTGTCTGAAGGCACCTTGCCAAGTCCCCTTTCTGCTGACGTTTCCTAAGGTATAGGCTGGCAGGTGGGTGCTGGGGAGGACTGCTGCCTTTAGGAGGAAAACTGGCCCCCTAAAACTGGAGAAATGTATGATTCTCTTTAGTAAATCCTAAATCCTAAGCTGGGGCTGGCCCCATGGAGCAGACACCCGCTGTGTCTCCCGAGGGTGAGGCTGGGTGGGTGGCTAACTGAGCACCAACCACCACAGCCTGAGAAACACTCGACGCACGAAAAGCCAAGCCAAGATAAGTCAGCACTAAAGTAATCGAGCAAACATTCCCTCGACTCAGTAAATAACGTGACATTGTGGCTAATTGCTACACCATATCAAATTCATTGCACGGCAAGTGTAATTAGACTTTCAACTTGGTCAGCGCAGCAGCTGCTGGTTCAGCCCTAGCTCACCAAAACCCTTCCCTCTGCGTAGTGTCACAGCCAGACTAGGTCTGTGGGTGGACTGGCAAGATTGTCAGAGCAGCTTTTGTTTAAAGAAACTTGGGCATGTTTTTGCTTCTGCGATCTTTTCTTCCCTGCCTGCGACTCCAGACATTTCCACCAAGCCATCTAACCAGGTCATTGGTTATTGCCTGTTTAATATACAACATGACCAGCTGTAAAAGCAATAAAACAATGATCACTTTGAAAGAATGAACCATCCAGTGCCACTGCTATTGGTGATGGTGTTCACGTGTTGCTCCTCAGAGTCTTTTCTGGGGTAAATGTGAGTTCTTTGGAGTGGCTGTGAAAAAAGAGAACCGAACACGCATGCACAGATAGGCAGCACACACCTGCCCATGGCTAGGATTAATTGATAAGGAAGAATTACTTTATATGATGTTCAAAAGTAACAAGCATGACTGCTTCTCATGCTAGGGAAGCCTGGAGGGAGAACCACCCCTTGCTGGTGATGGTTTCGTGGTGCAGGGAAACCACGAGCTTTTTAAGACAGTCGCTTAGGAGATTTTATTTTTTTTCACCGAATCTGAGCATTCTTTCTCTTTTCACTTTTCCACAACTGTAGTTTCTCAAAGAGGAAGAGGCGCTGGACAAAGTAGAGGTGTGGTCACAGAAGTACCTGTATGCCCACCCTCTCTGGTTTGGGAGCTTCTCGGCATTCCTGGTTGTCACCGACCCCGACTATGCCAAGGCCCTGTTTGCCAGAGGAGGTAAGAGACGATGCATCCCCTTGTGGGGAGCAGTCATGGACTGCAGCTGTCCCCTGCCATGATGACAATTCACAGCAAGGCAGGGTTTCACAAATAAGTTGCCTTGCAGAAATCATCCAAAGGCACGGAGATATTTGGCTTCTGTGTGCCCTGTCCTGCATGGTCCAGGCACACAGCCGCATGGCCCACCAAGGGCTGGAAGGGACCAGGGGCCCTCAAAACCACCTGAAACATGCCAACAAATCTTACTTCCTCAAGTGCTCCTTGAAAAGTCATCTTCTTGGTGCCTGATCACGGCAAGGAGAGGACAACTCGGAGCTTTGGTGTTGGCTCAGACCCACGGTCACCGTGCAGAGCTGTTGGTTTGGTGCATCCAGAGGGAGAGGTGCTAGACAGTGCTGTCTGGGAGGGTTAATCATTTATCCTACAGCGTATCCATTCGACTTTGGACGACCAATATTCTTGTTTATTCCACTCCGAGCATCTGCTTTTATACAGTTTTTCACAACTGGGCCCAACAGTGTTATTTTGGCGTGGAATAGCGATCGGTGCTGCAAGGCTGCCACCACTTCTGTCTCACACCCAACCCGAAGTAATACCCTAGGGCCAGTCTTCAGGTGTGAACTGGTAGATTGATGCTGGTGAAATGTTTACCATTTTATTTTCTCTTTCTTTCTTTTCTTTCTCTTTTCTTTCTCTTTTATTTTATATTTTATTTTATTTTATTTTATTTTATTTTATTTTTATTTTATTTTTTTTTACAGATCCCAAGGATAACATCAGCTATAAACACCTCATCCCGTGGATTGGTAAGTATTCCCAGGACTTTGCCTTCCAGGAATGACCCTGAAGTTAGCCAAGAACACATTATAAACAAGCAGCATTGCACTTGTTCCTTGATGCAGTTATGGCAAAAAGCTTTCTGAAATTATTACTTTTTAGCATGTTTATCTGGGCTGTGTCCATAGACAGGTGAAATCGTTCTGCTTGTGCCTACGGAAACATGCGCTGCCTGTGTTTCCCCAGGGAAAGGGTTGCTGATCTTACACGGGCCAAAATGGCACCAGCATCGAAAGCTCCTGACGCCGGGGTTTCATTACGACGTGCTGAAGCCTTACGTAGCCCTGATGGCAGAGTCTACCAACGTGATGCTGGTAGGGATGATGTCGAAGGCACTTTTGTAAATGAAAAACCAAAGTAAATAAAATTTCACAACAAATCCCTAAAATATAATGGTTGGGGCATAGCTACACCGTGACCTGAGGTTAAAGGCTGTCATTTGTCATCCTACCCTCAGCCGGACTGCAGCCCCTGGCTTGCCCAATGCACGGAGATGCAGTGTCCTTTCACCCCTCAGTGCTGGGCATGATAGAAACCAGGGTGAGTTAGAGGTGAGGGGTTGGAGGCTTTGTGCACAGCTGCCCCTGGGCAGGCAGGATCTGGTGCAGCTCCGGGTGCTCCTTCTTGTCCCCCTCCACCCAGCCTCCCCAGAGCAGCTCAAGGGCTTTGCCCAGCTCTCCCCCAGCAGCTCCCTGCAGCTCCCTGCTGTTCTCCCTCCTGCCAGCCCAGGGAGCAGCCAGGGCTCAGGGGCTGCAGAGCCACGAAGGCTTTTGCAATGCACATTGGTGCAGTTGGTGCAGTTTTCGCACTTGCAGACAGTGCAAAGTGCCGTGTCAGGCCATGCCACAAGGTGGCAATCTTTACCAAAGACATAAAGCTGTATGTCCAAGCCGTATTTCCCAGCCTGGTTTCATGCTGAGAGCTCGGGTGCTCCTCTCTCCTCCTTTTCTCAGCTTTTGGGTCCACCAGTTTCGTGGGTAGCTGTTGAGACAAATCAGGCCAGGTGCTGGCTTCCTCTTGCTGGGATTCTGACAGCAGTTTTTCTCTTTTCCATTTCTCTGGGACATACCTAAGGCCAAGCACTCGCCTAATGGGAAGCTGAGTGCAGACCTTGCAGGACTGCCCCTTGTCTTCTCATTCTTGTCTCCTTTACCCCCTAGGATAAATGGGAAAAGCTGGCCACTGATGGGAAACCAGTGGAGCTCTTTGAGCACGTCAGCTTGATGACTCTTGACAGCATCATGAAATGTGCCTTCAGCTATAACAGCAACTGCCAGACCAACAGGTCAGTGCTGGCTGCCACAAGGCCTGGCAGAAAGCAGCTCAGAAGGGAAGCAGGCAAATAGCTTGCTGTGATGCTCCCAGATCCACTTTGACCACTCAGACTCAAGTCACTTGGGCAAGCACTTGCTAAGTAGAAGTGCAGCAGCCTTCTAGGCTTAAAGAAGTCTTTCTGATGCCATTATGCCTTAAATGCTTGGTTAGTCACTGCTCAGGAACCCCAGGTGGGCTGTGGATGGCGAGGGCGTCAGGCTGGTGTTATTGCCTGTCCCAGCTCATGCAGTGGTGTAATTCTCTTCCCCTCTCCCCAGGAAAAACACCTACATCCAGGCTGTCTACGACCTGTGCCAGATGGTGCACCAGCGGCTCCGCATCTTCCCCTACCACAACGACTTCATTTACTGGCTCAGCCCCCACGGGTTCCGGTTCAGGAAGGTCTGCCAGCTCGCTCACGACCACACAGGTATGCCCTGTCTTTATCAGCTCCCAAAGCTTTCGTGGTGGCTGGAAGAACTTTCCAGGGAGCAGGTATGATCCAGGCTCTGCATCTGCCACATCAGCTGGCACTGCTGCAGCCTCTGGCCCAAAGAAACCCATCCAGAGCTGAGAATTAGGTACTCCTATGAGAGCCTGGGTGAGTTACCTCCTTGTCCGTGTAGCAATCCTGCGAGCATCCACAGAGAGCAGCAGCTTGCAGCAATGGCTCGTGTTGGGCATGAAGCAAGGGGTCTGACAGCTCCTGGGTTATTAAACTGGGTTAACAGAGGGCTCAGAGGGATTCTCCTCTGGGAACGCTCCTGTTACATGACCAGAGACTGGCGAGATGGAGGGATGAGCACTGCGGGCAACACTGCTGGCAGGAATTATTTTCCTCTCCAGGCCAGCCATGATTTCAGTGCGGGAGGGGTGGGTAGGACAGACCAGGGGGTCTGTCGTGGGCAAAGAATTGTGCAGAAAAGGATCTGCTACTGTGGTTGATGGCAAGGCGTATGTCACTTGTTATCATGCTCCTTAAAAAAAAAATAAAACTGTCAGGGATGCAGAAATACATGTGCCAAATGCATCATGAACTGGTAGGAGACATCCCCTCAGGCGAGCTTTGCATTCAGGAGGTGATTTCCAGGCTCAGCATCTCCTGTCCCTGTTGAACCTTACACTCTTCCTTGCTCAGACAAGGTGATCCATGAGCGGAAGGAGTCCCTTAAAGATGAACAGGAATTCGAGAAGATCCAGAAGAAGAGGCATTTGGACTTCCTGGACATTCTGCTCTGTGCCAAGGTGGGTGCTGACAGGTGCATGGCTCATCTTGGCCAAGGAGAACACTCAGCAGCAGGCAAGGCCATAAAGTGCAAAATCCAGCCCCTGTGGGGGTGCCACAAACCTCCAGAGGTACTCAGGGCCACACGAGCCATTAGATCAGTCAAAAACACCATACCTGGTCCTGCCCAGCTGAGGAGGGGCTGAGGTGACCCGGCGCTCAGCCACTGAGATGTTGGCAGTGCCTGCTGGGGAGCTCAACACCGAGAGGGATTTCACAGTCTTAATATAAAGGGGACAAAGGGATTTACAAATGAAAAGGGGCCCTGATTCAGTCTAAACAGAGATTTATTTGGGCATACATATCCCAAGCCATCATCACTCATCAATGTGTCACTTGGGGCCACTGAAGCTCTCTCTGGGCTGCTAGGACGAGAATGGAGCTAGCCTGTCCGATGAGGACCTGCGCGCTGAGGTGGACACGTTCATGTTCGAGGGGCACGACACGACGGCCAGCGGGATCTCCTGGCTCTTGTACTGCCTGGCACTGCACCCCGAGCACCAGGCGCGCTGCAGGGAGGAGATCCAGGGCATCCTGGGCGACCGGGAGACGCTTCAGTGGTAAGGCTGACCATTTCCCCCTCTGGTGACTTTTTCCCCATTATGGTCATTCCTAAGCAAGCATTGTCTTCATGTCCTGAAAGCTGGAATGTTAAAGGACCGATTTTTCATGTTGCTGAATGCACGTTGTAGTCATGGCTTTTCATTTCCCACTGTCACATTGTGCTTAACCTTGCTGAAAGGATAAAGGTGTTCAGAGGTGGTGGAGTTCCCAGCTTGCAGCATCCCATGGCTGGATGCTGTGGCTCCCTCTGTGCACCCCATCCATTTCAAGGGGGCAGTGGGAGGGAGCGAGCAGCTCTAATTTCCCTGTCTCTGCAGGGAGGACCTGGGGAAGATGACTTACAGCACCATGTGCATCAAGGAGAGCCTTCGCCTTTACCCGCCAGTCCCTGGCGTGTCCCGGCAGCTCAACAAACCCATCACCTTCCATGATGGACGCACCCTGCCAGAAGGTTTGTGTGTCCCATGTCCGCTTGACAACACAGCAGTAAAATCATTTGGCCTTTGCCTCTGAGCCGTTTTTCTCCTCCTGGACTGCTTTACAGGCTGCATCGTCGCGATTAGCATTTATGCCATTCACCGAAACCCCATGGTATGGAAAGATCCTTTGGTAAGTCTTGGAGTGCCTTTCTAATAACTTTCCCACCCTATGCTGCACCTCTTTGAACTCCTGCTCTGTGTGTTAGGACAGTGGGGCCCTCTTGCTGCTGCACATCTTTTCTCAGCATCTTTGGGATGCTGAGAAGCAGCTGCCGTGTTTCGGGTGTTTCAGGCGCTGGTGGTCGTCGCACGGCAGCATTAGCACCTCTTCACAGGGTGCTGCACCACCAGCAAGACAAAGCTTCTTGCATTAACAGACAAAAAGATGGTTTTGCTCAGCTTATAGGTGGTGAATTCAGCTGTAATCATTGCTGTGTCTGATTTGTCTTGGCAACACCATTGCACAGCTCCATGGAAACCGTGGGGGTCTGGTGGATGAGTGTCAGTCCGTCTTGAAATACATCCCCTCTCCAATGGGGTTGTTCAGAAATTATGGGGTGTAGCCTTTCTGAGGATACCAGTCAGTACCTTTCCTCCTTACATAACCGCTTCTTTTCTTGCTGTCAATACTCCATATCCAGGTGTTCGACCCTTTGCGGTTTTCTCCGGAGAACACGTCTGGCAGGCACTCTCACGCCTTTCTGCCTTTTGCTGCTGGAATCAGGTAAAGTACTGGACTTTGGAAGAGAAGTGGGGAGAGGAAACGTGTATCCCTGGGGACGGCTCAGCCCAATGGAGCCTGTGCCAGGGGACCCTCTCCCCCGTCCCCCCTGCTCACATCCCCTGGGTGCTTGCTGTGTCTGGAGGCTGAGCTGAGCTGCTTTATCCCAGGAACTGCATCGGGCAGCAGTTTGCCATGAACGAGTTGAAAGTGGCCCTGGCCCTGACCCTGCTCCGCTTTGAGCTGTCCCCCGACCCAGCCAATCCCCCCTTGAAGATACCTCAGATCATCCTTCGCTCCAAGAACGGCATTCACCTGCACTTAAAGAAAATCCACTGATGCTGGGAAATGGCCCGAGAGGCAGCAGGAGGGACCGAGTGGAGAAGGAAACAATGCTTCCTTGGGACAAAAGGTGCACAGCAGGCTTTGGGGATGAGGATTCCTCGTTCCTGCACTGCTGCCAGCAGCTGAATGCGTCCCCATGGTCACCTCGGTGCCCGCACCTCCCCAGTGCCTGCAGGTCAGCTTGGGGCAGACCTCACCTCTCTTTTCCTGCTCAATGCCTGATTACACTCAATGCACTGACTATAGTTTGGGCCACAAACTTCTGCTCAAACTGCAGAATATGCTGTAATTTTTGCATTAATAAACCAGTAATTCCTGTACCAGCCACTGCTTTGGTTTGTATTGCTGATGCTCACCAGGTCGGTCACACCAGCCGCCCCACAATCTCCTCCCATGGGCCCCACAGAATAAACCACCTCCATTGCAAAAACTGCCAAAGTGACTAAAACAAGATTTCTCCCAGTAGTTCAGAAAACAGATGTGGTATTAGGATTCAGAATCACCTTGATAAGTTGGAAAAACTGATCAAATTATCAGGATGTGGCTCTGTAAGGACACACAAAGCAGAAGAGCAGACATAGGTACTGCACAAAATTATGAAGGGAAACGACTGATGGGGCTGCAGCCTCCCCAAAAAGGTATTTTGAAGACATGGAGGACTATAAAGGTAACATGAATCAATAATATCCAGCTGTTGTAATCAACACAGACACCAAACTTGGATACTTATATAATATTTCTCTAAAATTTTCCCTTCCATCTCCGTTTACTAGATGAAAAAAGACACTGCCCTTCAACCATATTCAAGCATAAAGGCAACTACATTTACTCCAAGATATACCTTGCCTTCATATTCTCACGTGTAATATGAGATTTTTTTAATCAAAATAGCTGGTCACCAGAAGCAAACAACATACATCTCTTTATTGGATTCAGTTTTGTTTCATGATAAGATTTTAAAAAAATACCATCATGTGGGTGAACCTCGGCATGCAAAAGTGAAAAATGAAAGCAAGAACATCAGATTAGCAAGAGCACGAGGCTGAACTCAGAGTGCAGCCGCTGAATGGGAGTAGGTAAATGGGGATCAGATCACAGGACCTTGTCACAACGGTCCTCACATAAATAAATGTCCTCTGCTAAATTGCACTTGTGTACACACAGATTACATATGACAAAGCAATCTGTGAAGTTTCTTGAGCACTGACGTAGGTTGCCTGGAAATCCCCATTTTCAGAGCTTTTAAGAGCAGGTCACCATTTTTGCAGCAGAATCTGAATGCCCAAAGAGAGCAATGGATGTGCTGTGTGATGTAGGGCCGCAGCAGGACAGCTATGGTCTGCCTGTCTTTTGGGCATGGGCTGGGGGTAGCGGAAAGGCTGCTCTGCTGCATTCTCAGCTGACATACATGTTCGTGGCTGGGCTGCTCCTGCCTTCGCCTTGTTCAGTCACTCGGGACTTTTAGGACTTGCTAAAAATCTGCTTCTCTATATCTGAAGAGCAATAGGAAAGTTATTCTGCAGCATTGCTACCCTTCTCCCTGCCTTGTGCCCATGGCTTCTTGGCATGGTGTCCTGGTTTCAGCTGGGCTAGAGTTAATTTTCCTCCTAGTAGCTGCTATGGTGCTGTGTGTTGGATTTAGGATGAGAATAATGCTGATAAAACAATGATGTTTTAGCAGAGCAGTGCTTGCACAGAGCCAAGGCCTTTACAGCTTCCCACACCGTCCTGCACCCCACATCCCTCATCCCATAACCTGCATCCCACATCTTCAGTGGCAGCACTGCTTTGGAACTGGACACTCAGGCTGAGGCTGCTGGGACAACGCGGTCCTGGTGCCAGATCTTTCCCGAATGCCATTTCTGAGGGTGTCTCTTCTGCCAGTTACCTTTCCTCTGCTAGATATTAAGACACTTGAGAGTAAAGAAAAGACCTGGTCACATGGGATGTGCAACCCAGACCGATAAAGACAGTTAAATACTAGATGCAGAGAGGTTACTTCATTTTTTAATCCTTCTCTACTTTCTGCCAAAATGGTAATTGCAAAGATGATAAGCTGACCTTGGGCTGCCTGATTCAGACCTTCAGATAACGAATTTATCAAGAGTTCATTAAGGGGCTCTGCTGGGTGCAGCAGGGTAAGGATTCATTTTTGTTAAAAAGATCTTGGATTTCTTTCATTGCTACAGCTAAACAGCAGCAGCCCTGGCCTTTCAATAACTCACATCAGCCTGGTGCTGTCACCTTCTTGCTCTCTGCCAAGCACACCAGGGCTGGCAGATCCAGCAGTGACAGTGGCTTGCTCCCATCCCTGGGGAACACAATCCCTGTGCAGGACACGTGCTGCTCTCTGGGCAAACCCATTATCAGGTGCTACCAGCAATCCTCATCTAAACTCCACTGGGATATTGCAGTGGGAGCAACCTGTAAATTAAATAAGTATTGCAACATACTGGTAAGACAGCTGCATTGAATGCTTCCAGATATAAATTCACTCTGGAGATGTGTGTGGTCAGATGGGATCCAGGCAGCTCACATTACTCTGCGACACTTGCTGGGCTCTTGCCATGATTTCCTCATATATCATGTGTTAGGAAGCCTGGAACATTATTTTTCTTGGCATTACAACCACATTTCATCTCTCAGCACTAAGTGCTGCAGGAACACACAGGGACAGATGGTTTGGGCTCTTCTTCCTATCCAAATAAACACAGGCACACCCAGGAAAGCAGCTGCTGCAAGGTCGAGCTCTGGGGCAAAGTACCAATTTGCCACCTAAATTTCAGCTGCTTTGCAAACTGCTAACAGTATGTGTCCAGCCACTAAGAAAGAACCTTCCTTTCTTCTCTTTAGGTGTCTAAATTAAGTGTGGAGACTCCCAAGACCCTGAAAACAACTTTCTGATGTGTGGAAGGCTGTGGTACAGGATGGTAGATCCTTAGTGTAACTTTTTTTTTTTTTTAAATTTATAGCATGACGTGTCTTGGTATACGCTGCCATTAAGCAAGCATACACAGCACCAAGTGAAAAGCAGACAGGTTCTTTGCAAACGCTTGACAACCTCCCAAGCATCCTTTAGCAACCACCTGTAGCTCTGCTAGCCTCAGATGCCCAGAAGGTGAAGCCAAGCCCCTGTTCACTGTGCCAACCCACACGGACCTCTCGGGCTATCAGGAGGCTCCTGCAGCTGCTTTTCCAGCTGATATTTTCCTTCCGAGGCCCCTCACATCAGCTGGGATGTGTGGGAGCAGCAGGGCTGTAGGCCTTGCCTCAGTCCCTTGTAATGACCAGGCCTGCACTGTCCCCTGTGTCTCTGCCTGTGGCTCCTCGGCTGCTTCACTTTCCCTTTTGAACTTCCACAATTTCTTTCCCTGCAGAAACTCCCTGTGCTATCTTCCCCAGGCTGTGCTGAAGAGTATCAGACCAAACATTCAAAGCAGGCCCCAAACCTCCAAAGTCTGTGATAAAAGTGTTTTACACACCCCCCCACCGGTGAAACAGAAAATGAAGAGGGTGGAGGCTGGATTAGGCCAGACCCCTTCAGAGGAACCTGGGTTTGCTGTCACTCAGGATCAGATTCTTCTTCCTAATCCCCAAAAATGAGGCTCTAGCCACTCTTACCCCAGGCCCTTTCTTCTTTCCCTGTCAGCTCAAGGCACTACATCTCCCTTGACCAACCCATATATCCTTGACTCCATGCCTAGAAGTTGATACTGGTTATTAAATAACTACCGGGGAGCCAGATGGGTAAACTTCCACCCTGCCTGGTAATAATGAAACCTATTGTCCGGGGACTTTGTCAGCAATGAGAATGTCTGTGTAGTTATACAGGTCTGGAGACTCTCCAGCCAGGCTCCTCCACCTGTGGGTCTCAAGGGATTTCTGCTCCATTTTGTGGGTGATTGCTGAAAGCGGCCAGGTAGGTTCAGATCTCTCAGTCTGGTAATAGGGTAAGGCACCCCAAAAACAGCTCCACTTGTGCTAGCCAAAGGCTCATCCCCATCTCTCCCTCTGTCCTTTACGTGGCCCTGGCAAGGCACTCAACTTTTATGAGCGATATATGAGTGTGTTGAAGTCTTCAGCACAAATGACTCACGGAAGCCATTGCCCCCAAGTCCTCAGCCCCATGGAGCTCTCCTTCTCCTCCCTCCCATCCATAGTCACAGGCGAGGCCAGAGGAGAAGCTAGTTGTTGGTGGACTGTTCCCTGGAGGGGCTCTCTGAACAAATATGAAAACCTTTTTAGGGCTGAGCGAGAGTTAAAAAAGTCTGGAGGAAATAAGGACAGCTGTCGAGCAGAGTCCATGACACATTGTAGGTTGGCAATGGGGTTTCTTGCAGCATGCACCACTTGAACTTCAAGGTTAATCCCAAGCATGATGACAGACCTGTCCTCACCTTTCTGTGATCCCATCTGATAGTGAGAGAAGCTCATGGTAACATCACTCTCCTCACATCCTTCAGCCCCACATTTGAAGGCAGCTTGCAGAGCCATTGATGTGGCTCAGGCATCCCAAAAGTGGCTCCACACGCTGCCTGTTCCTCCTTCTCCACATCCTCAAGTAGTCAAGAAGCATCAGCAGGAGCCCTGATGAACTGCAACCCTCCCTCCTCCCGGCCAGCTGGACAGCCAGCCCACTCTGCCTCCTCTCCTAATTGCCTGTTAATCACAACGCTGCAGACAGTGGAGGATGATTGTAGGAAGAGCTAGGGGTGCTGTGCAGAAAAGGGAAGGAGATGTGTCTCCTACATCTTCCACAGCCATGAGGTCCCTGGAGTTAGGAACTTGTACTCAGGGGTGTGAAGTTGTCAAGGCAAACTGGGTCTCTCTTGCTTGGGCTGCAGACAAATCCTTCCCTAAGGAATCCTTCCCTAATGCTTGGTCTGACATACTCCAATCTCCTGCCTCCTGAACTACTTTTCATTCTCCTCTGAACTTTTGCATGGATTCAGCCAGCTTGGCATAACAAGATGCACTCAGCATCAGGAAGCTGGCCAAGTGTGTGAAAAATTAACTCTGTTCTGTGCCTGCCAGGAGAGTTCTCCAAGACAATAGCTTAATCCACAGCTTTGCCTTACAAGGAGTCCCTGTGTCTTCTTTAAATTTCAAAATTGTTGGCTGATGTGGTTCTAATGATTTACCAGGCTCTGGGCCAAACGATGCAGCACGTTAGCAATGGTGCGGGGAAGAAATCAGGGTGACAAAAGCCAGCAGGGGATATACCCCCATCTTCCTCCTCCTCCTAGCCTGAAACCATAGGTACCATCTTAGTATGGGTTATGGGGGTCCAGTTCAGGGGGGTGGTCACAGCGAGGAGCTGAAGCAAGGTGGTAGGACGGGGCTCAAGCAGCAGAAGCACCCAAGACTGGGGAGATATAAAAGATTATCAGCTGTTATCATTGTCTCTTTGCAGCACATCTTCCTGCCATGCTAACAAAAGCTCAGTGCCATGTGGAGAGCTGCAATATTGGCTTGGTCATCCTATCCCAGCTGAGGAACTCACACAATCGCTTTTTCTGCAAAGACCAGCAAGGAGTCAGGCTGAGTCTTCCTGCTCTGTGCAGTGGTTTACCCATCCAAGAAAAGAAAAAAAAAAAAAAAAAAGGATCATCACGAAGAATGAGTCCAGCTTTCATGGCTGGGCACTTTCCCATGCTACACCCAAACCAGCACGTGGTGAACTTCAGCCTGCTTTCATGTGCAACAGCCGAGCAACGTACCCACCAGCCCTCATGTGGGTTCACAGCTGCTGGACACTTCAAATCTGCCCAGGACTGTAATGTTAAAGCCTGTACCCAGGGTTCTGTCTTTGCAATCATTAATTAACAAATATGCCACAGGCCAGCTGAGGGAAAAGTTTCTCAGTCCACTAACCTTCAGTCACTGTCATGGAGTCAGGTAATTCATGGGTCTGGTAAGGTATTGCCATATAAACTTTGTGTCTAAAGAGTTTAAATGTTTTCACTGGGGCTGTGCAGATTCATTTCAGCCAATGATCTCCAGGTCTCTGCCACTATAAAAAGGACACATCTGGACAATGAACACCAGATAAACAGGAGGTTTTTTGCAGTAAAAACACTGCCTTCAATTGGCTGTGGTCTAATTTAGACTAAAAGCTAAAAGAAAGCCTGCTCAAGGCAGTGTGTGCTGCAAAATTTAGGGCAGAAAACCCAAGAGCAAGCCCCATGCCTTCACTACCACGGATTTGGGGGAAAGCCAGTTTCAGAGCAAATTGGGCGTGCATGGCTGGCAGTGCAGGACACGCTGACATGCTTCTCCTCCATCCAAAGAGCGTGACTGTGGTAGCCTCAGGAAGGCTGGAGAAAAGGCTCCACCACCAAATCCTTCTCCTTCCAGACTCTGCACATTAACCTGCTGCTCAACCAAAAGGCTGTCAGAGCCACGATCAAAGTCTGGAGAAGCTGACTGCTTTTGGTATCTCCAGGGCAGGGGCTGTTGACCCTGAATAGGACCAAGTGGTCTCAGCATCGGAAGCTGCTCACTCCTGCATTTCATTACAACGTGCTGAAATCTTACATGGCCCTGACGTTCGACTCTATCAACGTGATGCTGGTGAGGATCATCATTCCTGACACTTTAAGCTTGTAACTGTGCACGAGTGAAAACAGGTGTGGGAATGAGGGAAAGAAAGAGACTGGACTTAGATTGCTCCTAGAATTTCATTGAATTTTGAGGGGATTTTTGAAGTTCTGAAATTTCTCCCTCCACCTTCCTCTGGCTGTTGCACTTTCATCTTTCATCTGCTTTCCAGTAAAATCAACTGCTATAGTGAACTTGGAAAAATAAATGCACAGAACAGCTTGATTAAATTCACAGGATATGCATTGAACTAGGCTCTTTGTTGGCGAAAACAGAGTAATTAGCTTGGCAGTGTGGATCTGGGAAGAGGCAGGGATAGGGAAATAGGACCTGATTGTACTGTGGCTGAGTCCGCAGAAGTCCATCCTGTCATGTGCTTTCTCCACCACTAGGATAAATGGGAAAAGGCCAGCATGCAGAGGAAATCAGTGGAGGTGTTTCAAGACATCAGCTTGATGACGCTAGACAACATCATGAAGTGCGCCTTCAGCTCTAGCACCGCCTGCCAGACCCAGAGGTCAGTGCACAAACCTCCAAATTCTGGGAAAACAAGCACTCCTGTTTACCCCACTCAACTGCCAACACCAACATTAACCTTGGTCTCTCACAGCAACTCAGACTATTATATCAGAGCTGTTTATGAACTGAGCTGCCTTGTCAGCAAGAGAATACAGGCTTTACCTTACGGAGATGCCTTCTATGGCTTGACTCACCAAGGCTGCAAGTTTCAGGATGCCTGCAAGCTGGCCTATGCACACACAGGTATTTCTCCACCTTTCTCTCCCAGCTAAACTTCTCATCCTCTTGCAGCTGGAGCTCAGAGTGGGCCTTAGGAAGGCACTGACCAGAGGATTAGGCATTACACAGGGTCTAAACCACTGACCCAGTATGGTACATACTCTCTCCAGAGGGCAGGATGCATCTAATGTATTGCTCATTCTTCTATTCAGGTAAAGTAGTAAAAGAAAGAAAGTTATTGCTCTCCAGTGACAAGGAGCTTGACAACATCCAGAAGAAGAGACACCTAGATTTTCTGGACATCCAAGGATCCTCTGTGTCCTCCTCATTTCCTTGCTGTCTCCTTGGGGTTTCCATCACCCACCAGCGTGTTTGCACTGTTGCCTGCTCCCTGCTGGAGTGGGGTTGTTGGTCAGGTCCCTAAAGCCTGCTTGCTGCCCCAGCACCATGTGTCCACCCCCTAGCCCCCAGCCTGGGTGTGCTGGGAAGCAGAGCTCCTCCCTGCAGCCCAGGATCACTCTGGACGAAGCTCAGGGAGAAACCTTCCCCTGACAGGCTGCGGGCTGGCGTCGTGCCGGGCACCACAGACACGCAGGCCAGCAGGTTTTTCTGACCGCACACTGAACTTCCTTGAGCTGAGGGTGCTCAGGAGACAGGTAACCTGGAAAAAACACTCAAATCTGTGTGTGCTTAGGCTTGTCCTCCCCCAAACAAGAAGAAAGCCATGCAGAGGTGCTCCCAGAGTGTGCCTTCAGCTCCCTTTACACCTGGGGGCAGGATGAGGCCAGCAGCCAGAGGCAGGGCTGTGCCCCTTGCTCTGCCCCTGTCCTACAGCCCCGGAAGGTGCAGCCCTGCCCTTGTGTTTTCCCAAGCCACAAAGGCTGCTGAGGAGGTTTTTGTCCCCGAGAATGCCGCTCACACCCACACCACACCACGGGTCACCGAGCCCTCGCCCTGGAGCACGTTGGTGTCTTGCGGTAAGGAAATAACCGCAACAGCGTGGCTCTGAATGCAGCAGGAGGAAAATTCCCCCACAAACAGCGATGGCGATGACAAAAAACGCAGGTGGTGGCGAGACAATAAAACACGGGGACAAATTGGTGTCCCCACCGGCAGCGGCAGGGCAGGGGCCGTGCCCAGCTCCTGGGGAGCTGCGGGGCCGCGCTGCATCGCTAGGTGGCAGTGGGAGATGCGGAAACCCCAAATCCTCCTTTTTTTTTTTTTTTTTTTTTTTTTTTTTTCCTTCCACCTTGGCTTCGGAGGAGCCGCCTGTGCCCTCTGTGGGGAATTAGGGGATTAGGGCTGGGGGCCAGGGAGAGCTGCCACTGCCCCACACTCAGCAGGCAGCGGGGGAAACTGAGGCACAGGGGGCTCAAGGGATGGATCCGGACCTTCGTTGGGATATCGTCTAAAGGGTTGGGATGCTGTGCATCCCTTTGCAAGGTGTGGCTGCTGTTTATTGTGCAAGGCAGCTGGAGGCAAGGTTCCTCTCCTCTCCTGGATGCCCTGCTAAGCAGCTGTTTGAAAGCATAAAAAACCCCGGTCCTTGAGGGTCTGACTGCTGGAGCCGGGCGGTTGTTTGCAGGGCGCACAGGGTTTGTTTGCATGGGAACAGTTTGCTGGTGTTGTTCTGCCACCTTCCTTGCACGTCAGACAATTCGATCACGGATGAGGGAACACGAGAGGCACCTTGCAGCTCTGCTGGCCATGCAGGCAGTGAGCCTGGGGAGCCAGAGAGACCTGGCCCTGCCTCCTTGATTGGGAAAGAAACTAGCTGGCACTCCAGGATGTCCCTACAGCATCCCTACAGAGGCGATGAGCTACTCAGGATCACCCCACTGACCGCCTCTTTGGCTTGCCAGGCTCCTCCTGGCTCTCCCGAATGGCTGAACCCCAACCATGTCCATCAGACACCCTCCCTGGAAGAAAAGCAGTGGGAAATCTGCTCTGGAAAGAGGCAGAATTACCTCCACTTTTCATGCAAACCCCAAGTCATTACTCCAGGTGATTCTGACAGTAATTGAAGGAGCCAGAACCAGACATTTCAGAGTCCCAGCCTGGACAGAAGCACGCTTAACCCAGGTGTGCAGTTTGTCCACACGAGGACGCAGGCTCTGGGGGAAGGTGTCACCCTGCCACTGCATCACTGGGCTGTCACAGCCAGGAGAAAATCCTACATTTCAGATTATCCCAATTAAACCAAGCGACCCAAACAGCCCTCCCACCTTCAAATGCTGGCAGCTTCTGAACAGCAGCGTGTCAAGCAGTGTGAGATAACCTCTGCTGCGGAGCCTAAACAGCTCCGAGGGCACCGAAAGCACCACAAGGAGCCGGCAGTGCCAGGTGACAGGGACCTCATCGCCAAGCCTTGGCCCCAAAACGCCTCCCTGCCGGGCGGTGACATTTCTGCACTGCCTCATCTCGCTCCCTCCATCACCATAGCTACAGCAGCTGCCAATGGCCGGGCGATTCCTTGCAGGGTACCACAAACCCTTGGGGAGATGCCTCCAGAGCCAGCCCCTTTGGCACGGAGACGCTTCGGAGACCCCAGGCTGCGCACGCAGCACCTAAAATCCCCCTTTTCTTCTTTCCCTTTTTCTTTTTTTTTTTTTTTTTTTTTTTTTTTCTTGAAGCACAAACAATGGAGCTAAAAGGTTGGGTATCAGGCCGATAATCATGAATGACGTGTCGTTATTACACGCCGCACATTCATTATCTCCCGCTCCAGCCATGTCACAGACGGCTGGAGGAGGGCAGATAACGGGGTGCCTTCATGCAGATGGCTTATTATCAGGATGTTCCAGGAGGGGCTTTAAGACAGTTAGTGATGCTGTTTGCCAGTTAAAGATTAGAGACCCCAGAGAATAATTAACAATCCCAAAACCCGGTTTTTCTGCTGGATTCTTCTGCTTTCTCCCCCCTCCCCCGTCCTCTTTAATCTATTCACTCTAGCAGGTGTAATAAAGTGATAAGGACCGGCTCCGGGGATGTTTGTTTGGCTACTACGGGTGTATAAACCAACAATGGATGGTATTTTACTTCTGGCTTTCAGGGGCTTGAATCGAGACCAAAAACTTCGCAGCCCCCTTGCCCACACACATCCATCCTGCTCTCCCAGCTCCACCTGGACCGGCCTCTCCGGTGCCACCGGGCTCCATCCCAAGGGGCTGTGACAGTCCCCTCCGCATGCTCACAGCCTCTGCCAGCTTCACCCTGTTCCCACTGGGGTTCCAGGCTCCCTTTTTGCCTCTGCAGGGCCAAATCTCATTGCCTGGGTGCTGAGGAGCCCAATAAGGGCATGCAGCATACCCTAGGGTATGCTGCATGGGGCCAAGGCTGGAGCTGGCCTTCCTTCCAGCAGTGGTTCACCTGCACACAGCAAGTCTTTAATTAAACCACCTTGGAATAATTTACGTATCCTCAGGGTTATACAGCACTAACCTTCCTTTGCTGGTGGTTTCGTGCAGCTCTCCTCATCAGGCTGTGCATGGGCAGCAAGGGACTGGTGGGTCTCCACCTGCCCATGCTGCTCCAGGGTTGTGGATGATGCTGGAGCAGAAACATCTTAACCCTGTGCAGGTGGGGAGCCTCACCAAGCTCAAGGAGATCAGGGAATCACCTGGGGACCATCAGGTGCTGCTGGTGGCCCTGGAGGGCAGCCCCTGCTCATGGGGTGGGTGCTGGGACACCTGGAGAAGTCATCATCCCAACCATGCTCTTCTGCCAGGGAGGGATGCGGCAGCGTTGTGCTTTAAGCAGCATCCCCAGCCCTATCAGCAGGAGATGAGATATCCTAATTATGGCAGTACAGGCGAGGATCCAGGCCGTATCAGCCAGCACAGAAAGGTAAACAAGAAATCCAACAATAGACCCTTAACACTCATTAGCAGTGTCAGATAATACCTCACTTTTCTCCCTTTGGGGCTTCAAATCTAATTAAGATTTTTCCAACAATAAATTTCATTCCTGCTCGTTCCCTTTTGTTCTTTGGAGGCTGCTCGGCCTTGTCCAAAAGCCCCAACCCTCTCCTGCAGCACCCACGGCCACGAGGGGCAGGGGATGCTGAGCAGCTGAGCACTGACCCCACATCCCCTGCCCCAAACCCGGGGATGGCTCATTCAGGGTGCGCATGAGGCAGGGAACGAGCTCGTTACTCATTATAAGGATGCTGTTTATAACTTCTTTTGCAACAGGGAGGTAAAAATTAATGGGTGCCCATCCTCTCGCCACACCCCCCAGCCGCAAGCCGGAGTGCTGACGCAGCGGGCAGGCGAAATGAGTAATCCTCGGCAAATTCTGCTGAGCAAATCATTACCGGCGAACCCTGGGGATCTTGTTTGTCAAAGCCACGCAGTTTGGCACCCGTGAAAGAAAAGCCAGGGGAGCAGCCTTGACCAGGGGGCGAGCTGAGGGGGCTCACTTCCAGCCCCGTGTCTGTACCCCCAGGCACGGGGCAGTGCCTGGTTTCTCAGTGCCCAGAGCCTTCCCCAGCAGGGACATCGAGTGTCACCTGTGGGAAGCCTTGGCCACGGGGCAGGAACTTGCAGTGCTTGGCAGCACACGCGTGGAAGCGATGGCACCCCCGTGAGTGCTTCCCAGGCACCGTCCCTGCTGCAGAAAACCCCATCCCTTCGGCAGGAGGGAGCCGGGTTAATGAACAAACAGCCTGGGGGGGAGAGGCTGGAGGCAGAGCAGCCCCACAGCCACTGCCTGGCAACGCAGGGGAAGCGAGTGCTTCGTGCCCAGCCTGGAAATGGTTCCCAGTTTGCTGCAGGTCTGCACCCTGTGGATGGTGGGATTCGGGGAGCTGTGCTCTTCACCCACCGAGCAGCACTGGGAAGTTCTGGGCTGGCTCCGTGCCTCAGTTTCCCCACCTCGGGAATGGCAGGGGGTGATGCTTGCCTCCCCTACACCGAGCGAAATAAAAGTCCATCTCCTTTTTCTCCCCTTTGTTGACACATCAACTTAGGAAAAAGTGGTTTTGGCTTCATCTAAGCTAGGAAATAAGGAACAGATCCTACCCGGGGGATCACGGGGTGCTGGCCCCTGTCTGAGCACCCTCCCCACCCTGCACCACCTTCCCCGAAGCGCCCGGAGGCTGGGAGCGCTGCGAGATGCCAGAGAGTCCTGCGGGTGATCAGGGAAATGACCCCGCATGCACAGCAATCCTCTTTATTGCTGGCAGGGAAGATATGTACAGGGGAGGAGATTTGTTCTGAAACGAAGACACGTGCTGTAGGGCCTTTGCTCATATAAAGGAGGGTGAGATGGTGAGACGAGAGCGGGTTCTGGATCGCCAGCTTCCCAGAGGGCAGCTGGGGATGTGTGTGTGTGGGAAAAAGGGGATCCCACACACCCCACAAGGACCCCCGTGCATGTCCAGATCAGGTCAGCGGCCCCGCAGCGCCCCAGTGGGGCTGGCAGGGGGGCAGAGCAGCAGGTCCTGCAGCCGGGATGTGGGGAGAAAGGGATGGAGATGGCAGGGCTGGGACAGGCTCCGTGCGGGGGGCATCGGGGCAAAGGGTCCCGGCGTGGCCACGGGAGGCAGGGCGAGGGGTGAAGAAAGGAGAAGGGGACAGGGGGACGCTGCTACATGGCGGTGGTCACCACCCTCTCCTCCGGCTCCAGCGTGTTCTCGTAGGCGTGCTTGCTCTCCTTGGACCTGGGGTGGGGGGAGAAGCACAGGCTGTTAGCTCGCCTCCAAAGCCGTGGCTGGGTGAGGCTGTGCTGCGGCAGCCCCAGGAGGTGGTGAGCAGGGCGGGCACTGCTGTCCTTCACCACCTTCTGCTTCCCCCTGGGGAGGACAAAAACCCCAAAACCAGGTGCATGGGGTGGGAGACCCAGAGCAGGGCAGAGGCCGTGGCTCTGCGTGAGCCCAGGAGCCACAGGGAGGGGGTTCCTGGGCACGTCCCTCACCTGAAGTCATTTGCGGTGCTCGCGTATCTCCCTTCGTGGCCGTTGGATATGACAGCCTCCTCCTTGCCCCCTGTGGTCACCCCTGACTCAACGTTATCCCTCCTGCAGGGGGAGAGGAAAGAGTCCCTTAGCAGGGCAAGAGAAGAGCAGCCAAACCCATGGCCCTGGGTGGCTCTGACAGCACCCAGAAGGATGTGGGACAGCAGAGGCTGAGCCAATACCGGGCGGATTTTCAGGGCTGTGCCCATACCCTGAGTGCCAAGAGCCACAGCTCACATTTGCCTCTCGGGGTGGAGGCACTGCCGGGGAACCCCAGCCACAAGCCCCACGGGGTGCTCCCGGCACCGGGGTCACCGTATCTGGCACACGCGGGGTTGTTTTCTCCTGCTGACTGGTTTTTCCAGTTGCCTCCTGTGTAATCCGTTGCAAAATAATCACCCGCAGTCAGAAGCGACACAGGCAGATAAGCGGGGGCCGTGCCCTGGTGCAGAAGGGTGTGTGCATGCGTGTGTGCACGTCCCCGTGTGAGCACCGCTGAGCATCTTCCTCCTGGGCGTGAGGCTGCCCGGCTCCCCGAAGAAGCCATCCCACAGCAAATGTGTGCTCAGTCTCAGCCCAGAGCCTGCGGGTTCACCCCTAGCTGCCACCCCGGTGCCTCCCCATGGGCGATTCCCCAGCCTTTCCCAAGGAACAGCCTCGAGCAGGCAGCATCTCAAGCCCATAGCTGATACCAAGGCGGCAGTGCAGAGCTGGCAGTGCACCCAGCTGCTGTGTTTTGCTGCCGTCCCTTCCAAACAGAGGTCAGATTCATGAATCTGCCACCCCCAGCTGCCCCTAACCCTGCCGCTGGGGCCTCCAGGCTGGGAAGGAGCAGCCTGGCCTGGGCTGCCGGGCACAGGGGGGGATGCGGGGTGGCAGGGACTGGTGCCAAACCCCCCAGGACGCAGGCTGCCGGGCACGTTCAGTCCTTGTCCCTTGCCGACTTTGGGCTCGGGTTCAAGATCGAGTTCCTGCAACCGAGTGAGGCAGGGGTCAGCTGAGCGAGCTCAGCACGCAGCGAGCCCCGTGCCAGCCCCGTGCTGCCTCCACCATGGGTCGAGTCCACATCGCTGGCCCAGGACCGGGGCTGCTCGGCCGCCTCGCTCTGCTGCTGGCTCCTCTCCTGCCTTGGCTCAGTCTGCTTCACCAATTAAAACATTTGGGGCTTGTTTTCACCCAAAATGCTTGTTTTTGTGCCATGATCATGGTGTTGCCAGCACCAGCACGGTGACAGAGGTGCTGGATGTGCCCCCTGCCAGCCCCGAGCATCCCCAGGCCCAGCACTCACCTCTTCTTGTTACACCAGAACCTGTTGACCACGAAGACGATCGCCACCAGCACCAGGAACACCACCACTGCGATGACACCTTGTGACCATGGCTGGAGTTTACCCCTGGCTGCAGGGAAAAGAAGGACAGAAGTGATACGAAATGCATGCGTGTGCTTTGCCTGCTGAGCTGAGCTTCTCCATCAACGTCCAGCCAAGAGTTCAACCCTACAAAAATGAGCAGAGGGCATTGCTGCTAGCCCAGAGCGGGTTTATGTGTCTGCCTGTGCCAACAGCATCAATCTCCCTGGTACGTGCATGCAGAGCTCACTGCCTTGCAGATTTGGGACATCTTGTGTCTCTTCATGTATGTACAGAGAGCAAAGGAGGGATGTGGATGCCCCTGGGACTGGTGGCACAGCACAGCAGGAGGCTGTTTGCCCAAAATAACAGGCAGAGGGGTTCCAGCAAATGGCTCAGAGCACACATGCCCCAGGCATTGCTCCCAGCTTGTTTTCCAAACACCACCCGGGGCAGTAAGTGACAGCAGTGACGCTGTAAAATTCCGTTGTCACTCTCGCAGCAAACCGCTGCCGCCGTGGATTTGGGTAAAATCCGCCGTTCAGCAAGTTTCCAGAGCAGCAAACTGATTTACGACGGGAAATTGAAGGCCGAGCGGTTCAGAGCAACAGCCAACGGCACAAAAACCAGGCGGGGCTGGCGGCGGGCCGGGGGGGGTGGTGGGGAGCTGCGGCATCCCTGTCACCCCAGGGGACATAACCGAGCCCCCCCCCCGCCTCCAGTCTTTTTCCAGCCTTTGCCCGAGCTGCCTGCGGGCACACGAAGCTCCTGGAGGAGGACCAGGAGCAGCTGAAGCCCTGACCTGCAGCCCCTCGTCTGACACTGGTGCTGCTCACGTGGAGTCTGGCTCAACACGTGTGCTCGCAGGAGCGTCAGGAGAACACGGAGTCATTCTTCTGCAGCCATGCCCAAGTGGTGACCTGGCCATGGGTGGGACGGCTGTGAGACGTGTTCCTGCAAACAGGAGAAACCCCAGGGCAGGACAGAAAGAGGAGGAACCCTTGTCTCAGTCCTTGCTGGGATGGCTGCTCCTTGGTTCTTGTGGGTACAAGGGAGCACCCAGACATACCCAACCCCAGCCTGAGCACCGTCCTGGGTGTCAGCTCCAGCACCAAAAGCAGAACTCATCAGCACAGTTGCATCCCTTCAGGATTTAACTACTGCTTCACCCAGGCTAGGCTTTTCTTCTTCCTCAGCTCCTCACCCATGAAGGAAGCCCTGGCATGCATGGATGGGGCTGCCTCCGCCAGCCCCATGTCACTGCCTCTGCCACCGTGCCCCCAGCCCCAGCACAGCCACTTCAGCCTGACACTGGAGCCTCTCGCTGGTTGAACACTTTGTCCAGACAGATCCCTGCTCTAAGCTGCAAACAGTCCTCACCAGAGGCAATAAAGGCGCTGTGCACCCTGTGTTTGCAAACCAATCATCCAGGCAGCCACACGCCACCTCTGCTGCCGGCTGCCATCCCGCCTCCCGGCTCTGCTTTGGGTTCAGCTCCTTGAATACTAACCCCAAGGGGCTTTTATTTAAATAATATGAATACAGACCCGAACTCTCCCACCCGTGCTGTGTTTCGGGAGGCTGCTGGCTCACCGCCTGCAGGTTTTGGGGAGCGGTGACCCCGCGGTGGAGCAGCGGGTGCCAGCAGCCCCAGCAGTGGCTCTCGCCCTCCCTCCCCACACAGACACCGCAGTGTGTTTACTGCAAGGTCCCAGGGCCAAAACTCAGCCGGGAGGAATTCAGGCGGAAATTCCCTCTTGTGTCAGCAGCATGCTTCGCCTGCAGTCCCCTCAAATCCGTGGGCTGGTGCCCGTGGTGTGGGGACGGTGGCAGGGGGAAGAGCAGGGCTCGGTCCCCACCTGCACAATCTGGTGGGCAGGAGATGCTCCTTCCCTGTCAAACAGCCTCAAAGACACCTTTCACCCCCCACCCTGAGGCCTGACCAGCTTTGTTTCCTCCCTCGCTCTGTCCTTGGCTGTTTTCTTGGCCAGATTTATTTATTATTTATGTTTTATTTTTCCTGCTGGGACCATGGTTTCCAGTCTGAGCCCAGGAAGGGAGGTCCAGGTCCAGCCCAGGATGAGTTCGCTGCTGGGGTTAAAGGAGTTCAAGGCCAGCCTGGGTTTGAATTTCCATCTGACCATCAGGAAGCTCTTCTGTGCTGTGCAGGTGAGGCTGCCCAGAGAGGTTGTGGGGTCTCCTCCTCGGAGATCTTCAAATCTGGACTTCGTCTTGGGCACCCTGCTCTGGGTGGCCCTGCCCGAGCAGGGGTTGGAGCAGTGACCCCCAGAGGCCTCTTCCCACTATTCTGAGATTTCGTGAATCTAGCAGGGACCCAGATCCTAAACCAAAGCAGAGGCAGAGAGCCCAGCAATGTGGGTGAGCCCTGGGGTGCCTCTGCTGCAGGCTGAAATATCCCCGTGGGGCAGGGGCTACACGCATCCATACAGAGGAAGGGCTGGGAGTCAGGCAGAGACAAGTGTCTGCGCCCAGGGGTTGGTGAGATCTTATCAGGGAGTGAGTGCATAGATGGGAGCCCTGCCTGGCACCACCGCGGGCTGGAGCACACACTTTGGCCTGGGAGGGATGGCAGGCAGGACGGATGACTCTCACTCGCCTTCCCTGACAATTTTTTAAGAGAGACATCCCTCCCAGGGCACCTGACCACCTCTGGTGGGTTGTTCTACAGCAAACAAGAACTCCTGAGCCAAATAACCAACGTGGGGCGTAGCCTCTGCACTCCCTGACAGGCGTGTGCCCATCCCTTTGCAGCTCCAGCTGAGATCGAGGAAAGCATCGATGCCAAAATAAGCCCTGGTGCACACCGTAACTCCATTTCCATTCTCAGTCTTGTCTTCAGACACAGACAACTTCTGGTGCATCTTCCCTGAGTGCTTGGAAAGCATCGGCTGTGCTCTGAGTTTTGCTATGTCTGAGAAAGTTGTGCCAGGCTCTGACTCCTCGTTAAAGGCTTTTTTTTTTCTTTCAAAGCAACAGCAAAACTTTCAATCCTGCTGACGGTGGAGACCCCACGCTGTTAAATCCTTCGCAAGTTGGTAAACAAATACAGGAAGAGGGGTCAAGGCTCGGGCATCAGGAGGAGAAAGGGGGAGGGAATTTTCCAGCGCTTTGGCAGGATCACATTAGTTTTAATTACTCCTGATTATTTGTAGTGTCAGACAAGTCTTCCCCTGCGTTTCATGAAAATAATGTCATAGCAATAGGAAGTTTCTCTCTAAAGCCTTCGGGAAGGGAGCGGAAGCCCAATTTGCGGAGGGAAATATCTCCCCCCTGCCACCTCACCAGCGATCAAAACTACAGGAAAACCTGTGAGCTCTTGGAATGAGAAGGAAAAGCAACCCCACGGAATGCTTTCCCGGGGTCAAGAGCGAGAAATAAGGAAAAAAAAAAAATAATAATAATAAAAAAAAAAAGCCTTAAGACAACACACCGCTCGCCTCAGAGTGCGCAGTGCTGCGGGGATAAATCAGAGCCGCTCTGTCACCGCCTAACCTGGAGAGCTGAGCTCCTGTCGGCACCTCCAGAGCCAGGTGAAGCGAGCAGCGAGCCTGTCCGCTCCCTCAAGGGATTTTTCCCATTTCTGAGGTGTTTTTCCCATTCCCAGAAAACTCTCCCGGGGGTGCCCACTGTCCCCGCAGCCTCCCCAGCGCGCTCCCCGTGCCTCAGTTTCCCCGGGCGCGGGGCAGCAGGGGGCTGCCGGCTCTTACCTTGCTGGCAGCTTGCGGGCTCCAGCGCCAGGAGGAGCCCGAGGGCGACGAGCCCCAGGGCCGGCATGGTGCGGGACTGAGGTGCGGGGATTCGCGGTGCGGGACTGAGGTGCGGGGATTTGCGGCGCGGGGATTTGCGGAGCGGCCCCTGCTCACCGGGGAAGAGCCGCGCTGCGCTCGGCGCCCTCCCTCCCGCAGGAATGAGCCGGGTAAATTATCAAACTCATTAACAGGGAGGCTGATGCTCACACCTGGCTATTCAAACCCCTGCCCCGGGAAGGGGAGGGCTTGGGGATGGGGGGGCGGAGGAGGTGGCTCTTTTTTTTTTCCTTTTTTTTTTTTTTTTTTTTTTTTTTTGCCGCCCCAGAGCCAAGGCTGCCGGGGAATTTGGGGGCAAGGCGACTTGAACCTGACGATCCCCTCCGGGCTTGGAAGGGAGCCGAGCCGCCCAGCCGACATTTGCATGGGCGCAGGAGGAAGCAGCACCGCCCCGAGCCGCAAATCTCTGCCGATCACACCTGGGGCATGCGGGCTGAGAGCTGAGACCCCTCCGACCCTGCTCCCCTCTTCCCCTTCCCTCCCTGCCACCGAGCAGGGCCCTGCCTGGGACCCCCAACCATCCCCCTGGGGCTGGGAGGCTGGAGGAGCCACCCCATCCCGACTTGGACCCGCTCGTTTCGCTGCTCAGCCCAAGAAAGAGGGGTGCAAAGAGAAAGAACTGCTTCTGTTCTTTTCAGCAAGTGCCATAAACAACCTAGGAAAACACATTTGTGGTTTAGAAACCTCCTTTTATTAAAGCTGCTGCTTGGTCCCTCCCCTGCCCCATGCCCTGTTAAACGGGAGGCTGTCAAACATCACAAACACAGCGCTCGTTTTATTGAGCCTGCGGGACTGTTTCCAGATTTCTCCTGACACCAGAAGAGGCAGAAACACACAAGGAAGCAGCACGGCTGCTGCTGAGAAGGCGTGGGGCTGGGGCTGGGGCTGGTGCAGGCTGTGGACAGCTGACAGGTCAGCCTGCAGAAGAGCTGGAGCTGCTTGGCTTTGTGGCTGCTCAATCCTGGTTACTCCCCAAGGGAATTTTGGAACTGGGAGCCAGCGGTGTCATCGTCATTCCTCTCGCTGCATCTCCCAGCCCTCCCACGAGCCGGGTGTGAGCATCCCTCTCCGTGCCTGCACACCTGCAGGATTTCCCCTCTCCATTCCTCCTCTTCCCCCCTGGACCTAAAAGCAACGTTATTTATGCTGGAAATGGGCTGGAGCTGGCTTGAAAACCATCTCCCGGCTCTCTCACCATTCCTTTGGGCACCTTGCCATGCCCCGATCCCCACGTGCAGCACAGGTAAGCCTCCTGCTAACCTTGCTGACGTCTCTTGCAAGAAGCAAGGGAGGGACTCTCCGAGGTGGGGACTGTCCCTGTGTACCTGGGAAGGACGTGGGATAACCGGGACCTGCCCATAGCAAGGTCCTGTGAAAGCAATCCCACTGTGAATCAAAAGGGATGAGCTGGTTTACAAAGAAATAATAATGAGAGTGAACTTTGGTTTCCCAAGGACTTGTTGGCGTGTCTCCCGTTCCAGGGAAACATGCAGAGATTGGGATCACTGCTGACTGCGTGTCGCTTGTCTCTTAGCAAAACCCTGGCAAAAATAAAAATAAAAATAAAAATAAAATAAAAATTAAAATTAAAAAAAAAATAAAAAATAAAAATAAAAATAAAAATAAAAATAAAAATAAAAATAAAAATAAAAATAAAAATAAAACCTATCTGGAGCAGAAGCCCCTAGCAGCAGAAGCCCTGTAGCACCCAGTCCTGCCGCTGCCTTTAGAAAATTCGGTGCCTGAGACACCCCCTGCTAATTGCTACCCACCCTGCAGTCACAGCAGAGCTCGTGGGGTTTCCCTATCCCTCCTCCACCCTTACTCCAGGACATCCCATCACCCCTGCCCAGCCCAGCCCCAGGGATTTCAGGGGGATTTTCCACAGGTAGGGATGTCTCCTAAAATAGCGGGCATGGCAGACCAAGAGATGAAGGCAGGGCTGCTAGGTGGGGGTCTCGCTATCAGCTCCCTCCTTAGGAGCAAAACCCACTTCACCATCACACGTTCCCCCGTTTATAAGACACTTAAGGAAGTGCTCTTGGTCTGTCCTTGGTCATGAGGCCAGGGAATGATTCCTTTGCTTATCTCAAAGCTTACAAAGCTCCAAGGCATCTGCTGAGCCCATGGCAGCCATTAGGGAGGTATGCACCATTGTGGCCAGAGGTGCACCATTGTGGCTCAAAGCACCAGGGCTGCATATCGCTCAGTCTGCCCCGGGGGGATGAGAAACTGCAAGCAGCTTTAGTGGCGGTGGGCTTAGCGCAGGGGCCAAGTCAGAAATTTCAGCAAATAATTTTCCACCTGCTTTGTCCCTTTATAACTCTGGCAGTGGAAGCACGCAATGTGCAGAGACAAGGAGCTGCACGTTCCCACTTTGGGAATCTCACCAGCCCTCACATTTATGCTCCCAGCAGCACGGAGATGCGGTGGGTCAAACCCCTCTGGCCCATCTTACAGATGGGGGAAACTGAGGCACAGAAGGATCAGTCCCTTCAGCAGCACTCAGCCAAAGCCCGGCTGGAGCCAGCCCCAGCCCAGCTCTCTCCTAGGGCCTCCTGTGAGCTGCTGCCCATACAACAACCCTCCTGCACAGCCAGGTCTTGGTATTTTGGGATTCATGCTGATATCCTCCAAAATTTGACATTTTTTTTTTTCCCCCCAAAGAAAATATGTCTTTTTTTTTAAGCCAAAATGAACGTTTGCTCAGAGCGCATTCCTGAGCCTCAAATGTGTTCCTGGGTGATATGGCTCAGAGCGCAGATGCCAGTTCCTCTTCAAAAACCTTTGTGGGGCTCCGTGTTTGGATGGAGGTTATTTGCCTTTCTCCTTCACTTCCTTCCTCCCTCCCTCCTTCCTTCCCTCCTTCATCCTCCCCATCTCCTCCCACTTCATCAGAAAGAGACAAACACATTAAGAAACAAAACAGGTAAGAGCAAGCCTGAACAGCCCCTAAAGAATGTATTTTTCCTTTAAAAATCAGATCAGTGAATTTGTGTTTAAATGGTTGCTCCAAAAAGAAAAGAAAAAACATAAAAAAACAAGCTCCATTTTTTTTAATTTTTTGGGGTATTTTTTTTTTTACATTTTCCATCAAAAAGTATTCCCAGCCTGTCCCAGAACTCCCCAGTTTCCTATTGCCAGTGGCTTCGTGATCTCAGGTGGAGCTCCTGGTGCAAACCCCACTGCAGATGGCACGGCTCTGAGTGCAAGCCTTCATTTAGCAGGGGCCGAAACGGACCCTTGCAGGGTGGGTTCATGGATTTTCCCCCCCTTCCTCCTGTGCTGTCTGGCCTCCTGTGCAGGTCAGGCAGGACAATGTTGGCAGGACTCGCCTCCCGCAATGAGTGAGCTATTTCACCCACTGGTTACTCAGTGGCGGACCAACCTGGTGGCCCCCAACGTCTGCCCTTAAAGCCCATCCAGTCCTTCCCACTGCCACGGGCAGGGATGTCTCCCCCCAGACCAGGCTGCTCAAAGCCCCATCCAGCCCAGCTTTGAACACTTCTGGTGATGGGCCATCCGCAGCTTCTCTGGGCAGCTGTTCCAGTGCCTCACCACCCTCATCACGAAACATTTCTCCCTTATATCCAATATAAATCTGCCTCCCTCCTCTCCCCAGCTGCCTGTTTGCCAGGATTCACCCTCTGAGAGCTCCTGGGCCAACAGAGCAAAGGAGGCTCAGTGCCTGCTGGGGCTCTGAAAACACATCCCCAATAACCTCATCCCTCCAAGCTGGAGACATTAGGCTAGGAAAACAACCACCCGATCTTCCATACTGCTGCTGGAAGGACACACATTATCGATTCCCCCTCGTCTTTGTGCACCCCTGATAATTTCAGAGCACTGCCACCGTGCTGCCGGGGCGGCTGATAGCCGGGATCCCACCACGAGGTGCTCAGGGAGGGAGAAGGGAGCTGGCTCGTGCTTGGATATTCCCTCCTGCCCCGCGATATCAAGTGGAATGAATAATTCACTATCTGATCATCTCTAATCTTCGTCCCATAAAATCGGCAGCAAGCTGGGAGGGTTTTTGAAGCCTCCAGCTGCATTGGCTGATAAGGCAGGAAAGATTGGAAACCCATAAAAATGATAATCTCAGGCTCCAGTGTAACTTGGTGGAAGGGTTTTCTCCTGTCCTTTCATTAAGGATGGATTTCGTGATCTTCCTTAAATAACAACAAGCCTCCTCACGAGGAATCTCCCATCTGACAACTGATTGCATCATCATTAGGAAATAGGAGGCCAATCAGCCAGGAAAAAGGAGCAGGACCGTGGGTTGTTGCCAGGGCCAAGTCCCCCAGAAATGGCACCTGCCTTTGTAAGCTGGGGGGAAACTGGATGATTGGAATTGGATTGAATTTCTGAGTACAGAAATGTATCCCTCAAAGGACACCTTCCCTCTTTCTTTGCCAGATGAAGAGGGAAGAGTGTAAACCTGTGCTCTCTCCCCAGGGCTCCCCAAAAGCTTTCCAACTTGCACAGTTTTGCAGCTGAGAGTGCCAGGCACCAGCCCCATGCCATGCTGCTGGCCACCACCCTGCCCATTGAGCAAAGCCCCATCCTCCATGTCCTGCACCTCCTCGGTGTGAAGAGAAACATCTCATCTCCTTTCGGCCTGGCTTGCACAGCAGCCCCCCTCCATCCCCAAATTCCAGGAGTCCGGCCACTGATGGGGAGAAGAGCAGAAAGAGAAAACCCAGCTCCTCGGCCATTCCCATGTCACTCGCAACCAAGATGACCAGGAGGAGAAGAAAGGAGTTGGCTGCCTCAGTGGGTGCGGATGGCTTCAGAAAATAATTATCCCTGATGCCAGACTGGGAGAAAATTAGAAGTGTAAACTATAATCAGATGTTAAGTTGCTTTTCTTCTGCTAATTGAAATAATGTTTTCTCTGCTACCCACCACTCTACCCCTTTCAGATGCTAATCCCTATCAAACACGGACTTACAATTACAAATTCATAGGCATCTTTCCCGGGAGCAGAAATTGCTTTGCCCTGTAACCTCTAAGAAGAGGTCTTAATAGGAATTCACGAGCAGTCTCTGGTAAAGCTTCATTAGCCGGAGAGAATAGACAAGGGCAAGTTGCAGTGCTCCCTAACCACTCTAGGGAAAAATTAATTTAAATTACTTTGTAAAGTAACAAGGCCAGATAATGTGTTTCCTTCTTGGATTATTGTTTTCTGACACCCTAATGCACTCGTAGATTAGGTTGCTTCTCCAGTTTTGATGGTGGTCCATACTAAGTTGTGGTGCCTGGCGAGCAGCACCCTTCAGGAGATCACCAGCCCCCGTAGCCAGAGTTGGGAGGGGACGAGGCGAAGGTCTGGCTGCTCCTCACCATGATCGGCGGCTGGGAAGCTGCTGGGGACACTGGGGCAGGCAGAAACCATCCCCAGGAGAACTTCAGTGCAGCTCAAGAGAGAAACCTGCCTGTTGAAGGGGATGCTTCGGTATTTCTCTGGCTGAAAACCAGTTCAGGTTGGTGGAAGGAGTCCTCCTGGATTTGGACAGCTCTCTGTTTGCTTCCAGGAGGCCAGATCCTGAGCAGTGTTGAGCCCCACGTTCCCAAGGGCTGGGCCAGCACAGGAAACCTCTGCCAGAAGCCAGCACTCGTCATACCCTGGGTACCCAGGATATCTGGGTCCTTTGCAGCTAAAAATGACAGCGCACTAAACTGTGTTAAAAATGACCCCTGCATCCAGGGGGACTTGTGATTTTTCCCACCCCAGCCCTTGCTGAGGCTCTCAAAAGTTTTACTTTTCTACTCCCAGCCCCAGGCAGGCCTTTCCCTGGAATGATCTTGATGCTGGCTCCCAGCCCTCCTCGCTGGCCGTGCCATTTTGTGTCTTTTCATGGAAATGTGCAGCGCGTGGGAGCGCCCAGCCAGGAGACGTGGGAAGATGCGGCGATAAGCGGCTTGGCAGAGGGGCAGCGATGCTCCTCGTCCCTCTGTGCCTGCAGAGAGACTTCGGTGGGTTATTAACCCGGGAGGCAGCGTGCAGAATAGGCCAGCCTGGTTAAATCGCCAGGGGATGCGGGGATAATTCAATAAAGACACAAAGGGTTCAAAGGGCCTTTCGGCAACCGGGGAGCAACAAACTGCGCTGATGGTCCAGGCTGATTAAATAGGTTCCCGACTGCCCCAGGAGTCCTAGGAGACCGGGCTGAAGCTGGGAAGATTTATGAGGAGCTACCTGAATTGGGGAGGGAAGATATTTGTTTTATTCCTGGCTTCTGACGGGGATTGCTGCCTTTTTTCAGATCAGAGGGAGAGGGCTAGAGAAATGTGCATCGAGACAGAGGGAGAGATAGCAGGGCAGATAGTGGGATGGATGGACAGACACACAACCCATCTGATCGTTTTCCCGTCTCCAGTTACCCTGGGGAAGATAGAGCATCCTTGAAACATGGGGTCCAAGCTGCCAGAGCCCTGCCAGCTGCCTCCAGCCCAATTCATTTCCCTCACCCTCCAGCAAAAGAAGCACATTTTCAGGTGGCATCTCCCTCCTCCTCCTTCCCAGCACCAGAGCCTCCTCCTGGCATCCGAAGGGAAAAAAAAATAACGGGGCCATCGGCAGCGAGCGAAACGCATCTAATAACCTCCACTTCTTTTCAACGAGCTCCAGTTGTTGCTCGACAAGTGTACTCCAACCCCGGCAAGTGCCAGACAAAAGCTCCCCTCTCCTCCTCCGTGTCTGCTGAACAGCCTCATTATTTCAGCAGCCCGCATCTGCTGGGTGGCAGCCGCGATTACCATAACACAGGGGCAGGATTTGGCCTGGCTGATCCACCCTGGGTTCTGCAGCAGGCAGGAGCATTTGGCTGGCTGCAAAATCAAGAAGGAAAAAAAAAAAAAAAATCAAACATGAAGTCAGTTTTCTGGCTGCGACCCAAGCAAACAGGTGCGGGTAGCGGAGATGGGGAAAATCACGTCACCTGCTCCCGGTGCTGGGAGCAGCCCTGCCCTCAAACGCAGCCCCGAAAGGGCTCAAGGACAAAAGGTGAAGGCTCCTGGGAGGTGCCTTGGCCCGGGATGGAGGAGAAGGGGTCATTTCCACGGCTGGGAGGGCGATTAATTAAAGTGGGTTAATAGCAGGGCATTGACACAGCCACTGCAGCTTCCACCTGGAAGCATGACAAGCCTTCACAGGGTGCTGCCAAAAGCACAGTGGAGAGGAGAGGAGGAGAAGGGAAGGGAAGAGAGAATAGGGAAGGAAAAAGGGAAGGGAAAGGGAAAGAAAAATGGAAAGGAAAAGAAAATGGAAGGGAAAGGAAAATGGGAAAAAAAAAAAAAAAAGGAAGGGAAAAACGGAATGGAAACGGGAAAATGGAGAATAGGAGAAATAGGAAAAAGGGAGAACAGTGGAAATAGGAAAAAGGGAAAATAGGGTAAATAGGGAAAAGGGAGAAGGGAAAATAGGAAAAAGGGAAAAGAAGGAAAAGGGAAAATAGGGAAAAGCAAAAATAAGATAAGGGGAAAGTAAGGTAAACAGGTAAAAGGGAAAATAGGGAAAATGGAAAATAAGAAAAATGGAAAATAAAGTAAATAGGTAAATGGGGTAATAGGATAAATAGGAAAAAGGGAAAGGGGAAAATAGGGAAAATATGGGGAAAAGGGAAAAGGGGATATAGGAAAAGGGAAAATAATAAGGAACAGGGGAAATGGGGGCAAAGGGAAAATAGGGAAAAAGAAAACGGGAAAATAAAAGGGTAAAGAAAAGGAGGGAAGAAAGCGGCAAGGGCAAAAAGAGGCAGGGGCAGGGGCCGGGAGGAGGCAGCCCGCAGGAGGAGCCCGCAGCCCCGTGCCGGCCCCGCAGCGCTCCCTGCCGGCCGCGGGGGTTTTGGGGGGGGGGGGGTGCGGCCGGGTTCGTCCCCTTGTTCCCAAAATGGGACATGGTGAGGGCTTGGCTGCTCCCTCTGGTTAATTATAGAGGGTCTATTTCTCGTTTCGGTGGGCTTCGGGCCAGCCCCGAGCAGCTCGGTGCCCCCCAGCCCCTCTGCACCCATAACATGGGGCAGACAGGGCAGTTTTGGGGCCCCCACTGGGGCTCCCAGTGCTCCTGTAGTGCTCCCACTGCTCCCAACACCGTGCAGGGCTGGACAGAGGGATGGGAGCAAAACTCTCTTGGACTCTCACAGCCCCAGCACAGCCCTAACCCTGGTCCCGGCACTTCAAAGTGCCCGAGCAGATTTCCCTGCGCTCCAGACGCTCCCTCCCATTTCCTGCTGGATTCCCGTCTCGCTCCCTTCGCCCGCATCAGCAAAACAGAGTGTAAAAATAGAGGCCGGGCTTCACCCAAACACAATAGTAAATTGTTCCCCGGAAAGGTCACTGGGGCGTCTCAGAATAGCTCCGGGAGCAAGGAAAATGAATGTGTGCAAGGGGGGATGAATCTGAAGGTGATGGCTGGACCCCCAATGTGAGGTCCCCCTGCGTGTCTTGGAGCATCCCCATCTATCCCCAGCCACCTCCAGCCTTTCTGGGGTTGGCCATCACCCTGAGCCTCATCCTGTATGGTGGAAACTCAGCAAACCCAAAGCAACGTTTAGGTGTAAAAGCGGAAAAACTGGGAAGCAAGCAGCAGGAGGAGAGGCATGAGAACCAGGGATGCAGAAAAGGGATGGGAGGAGGACAAACTTAATCGCTGCATATGCTGGGCTCATCTCCGAGCTGCCCGTGACAGCACCGTGTCCCCTGGGCACCTGTAGCCTTTGTGCAGCGGTGGGAACACCAGGGCCGAGCCTGTTGCCAGTGGGGCTGAGCCCCAGCAGCCCCGTGGGACGAGCAGTGCATTGAGCAGCCCCGCCGGCCATAAATTACTGCCTCCTCTTGTCGATGCCCGCAGTGATGAAGGGGTGAAGCTTTCTCATCGCCTGCACGGGTGGGAACGTGTGGGTCCTGACGTTCCTATGAGCATATTTTAATTGACAAACGTGGGAAGCCCCTTTATAAAGCAGGTGCTTGCTCTTTTTTTTTTTGGCGGTGCTGCTCCCACTTCGGGCTGCCCTGGTGCATGGCTTTTCCAGGAAGGCTGTAATTAAAACCAGATAACGAGGCTGGAAAATAAAAGCTCAAATTTTTGGTGACAAAAGGCACACATTTTCATGTTTCACTGGCTGTAAAAAGCATGACTCTCCCACCTTCTCTCTCAATTTTAATTCAATTTTATCTAACTGGTGCCACTTTCCCATCCTTTCTCTCTCCCCAGTTTCATCTGTGCCCCAGCCATCTCACGAGCGCAGCCTCAGGGGGATTTTCTGCCACTGGATGCCCACATGTCACGTTAGAAATGTGCCTGAGCACAATGCCTTTAAATGCTTTTGCTTCTGGTTTGTGAGGAAACCACTTTTTGCCTGAAAATTCCCCACAGCGTGAGGCAGACCAAAATCTCCATCGCTCCCAAAGCAGCGTGTAACCAGCTAGCTGCATCTGGTGGCCAAAGCAATGAGCCCCGGGCTCCTCCACGTGCCCCGACCAGCTGGGGGCAAAGTCACCCACAAAATCACCCCCATCTCTGCAGACATCATTTTTGTGCAAGACTGGGCCCTAAAAAATACAGAGGACAAAAGCAGCTTGTTTTCTTTTTTCTTATATTTGAACTCGTGTGACTGTGTGGTTCCAACACCAAACTCACGCAGGAGGTGGGGAGACCCCGGTCATTTTGGAAAATATTTGGAGTCAGGGCAGTGTTCACCACCACCTGCAAGGCAGGACTTTTGTATAACAAAAAATACGGATTGATGGAAAAAGAATTAAATTCTCCATCAGAAGACAGAAGCAAGAGCAGCTTTCAGAGAGGGTCCGTCAGGAGCGACACACATTGGCGAGTGGGCGGCATCACCCCCCAGCCCTTTCTGTAGAGCCCTGTGTTAAATGTATGTGTGCAGGGAGAGGTTTTAAACCCTCACCTTGAGCGTGTGTGTCCCAAATAAAACGTCGTGCTGCTGGCGAGGGCTGCGTGACCCAGCGGGCTGTTTTCATTTAAAAAAATAAGCAGAAGGCGGAGGTAGAGGGAGACCTGTCCTGGCGGCAAGAGGGAGGGAGCAGGCTGGGACGTGGGAGGGAGAGATAAACGGCGTGAGGGCTATCGGCTCCTTCCGGGACGGGGTTGACGCATCTGTGCAGCGGTGATGGGACGACAGCAGATAAACACCCTGCTGCAGCCCAACGCCCGTCCCGTGCCCACCACAGGGCTGTGCTGAGCCTGCCGGGCTTTGTAGCAGCTCGGCTCTGGGAGATGCTTTGGAAAAGTGAGGGATTCTCTAAAAGAGCACGTGGAAATAGTTTGTGACTCCAGAAGTCATGGAAATTCAGGCCAAGAAATACCAGCACTGGTTTTGTTCACCTGCTCCTTGTCACAGGAGTGGTGTTGGCCACAGCGCGCTGCAGCTGCACACACATCTTCAATGCACCAGGTAGCCCTATAAACATATATATATGATTAACGTCACCAGCTCACCAGCTTTTTAGCATTTCTGCACATGGCTGTGACAACCACTTCTTGTTTTTCTGTTTTGTTTTTATTTGTTTCTTTGAAAAAGAGGAATTGCTGTCACCGCCTATTAAGACACAGCCAAATGCTGCCAGGGGCTGAAAACAGCAGCATTGCCCCCAGCAGCCCCAGCCCCAAAAGAGGGGCAAGGCCACCAGCTGGGGACTTTGGGGGACTTGCAAATAACTCACAGCAGTCCTGCTGCGCCCGCTCGGCCCGCGGCAGGGGATTGCTCCACAGCGCGTCTTCCTTCCTGCCGCCTGCCCCGGCCTCCCGCCCTGTCAGGACGGGTAAATTGTTTTGCAAGGGCTTTGCTGGCCACAGATGGCTTTTGGTGGCCGGGCATGGGCTGTCCTGTAGCACACGGAGCTAAAATACCGGTGGGTGAGAGCAAGGAGAGGGGAGAGAGGAGAGCGAGTGGAGGCTGCTTTGTAAAACTTTATTTAGAAATATTCTCGATATATTCATTATATATATATATTTATATATACAGACACATTACAACAAATGTGTTTTCTAAATAGCACATCCACAGTGGGTTGAGAATCAGGGTACCAGGTCTGGTCACTTCGTTTCTGCAGAAAAAATGCAGAAACCCAAGGGGAGGGCGGCAGAGAGAGGGACGGGGCTGGAAGAAAAATTATGGCAAGGAGAGAATTCAATCACACGGTACGACATTGACCCAAAGTGCCGTCTCGAACAGAAACGTGGCGATGTTCCACACACCAAGACATGAAGCAGGCAGGAGGGGAGGTGGGTGGAGGAAATGTACCATTCAAATCACAATTAAAGTACGACTGTACATACCCCGGGAGGACTACGGCGCGCCCTGCTACGAGGCTGGAGGCAGGCGTGCGTGCGGGTGGGTGTGCGTGCGGGTGGCGAGGAGGTTGTACCATTCTGTCAACTGTTCAGCTACCAAAAAGGGAGGGAAAAAATAAAATAAAATTGTGGGGAATGAGGAATTTCGGAGTGTCGGTGATTTTTCTTGCAGTGGTTCAATAAAAAGTAAGACCCGGGGTTATTTCAAAGGCTGAAAACTGAGAACTGCTTGACCCGTGTGACAGCATCCCTCTCCCTTCCCGGGGGGCCAGTGCTGGTGGCAGTGTCCCAGGAGACACTTGCCAGCCCCTGGGCCCCCTGCCCATCCCCACTGCCCTCCTCTCCTGCCCCAGTACCAGGGACACCGGTAACCGCTCAGCATCGCTCCAGCACCCCCTGGCATGGGTGGTCTGGACCCCAGAGGGCATTTTCCTCTTTTTCCCCAATATACAACGTGGGAAGCTGCCAATTTCTGAGGATTTGGGGCTATGCTGGAAACCCCTGTTTGAGCTTGGAGCCCTTGATGGGGAACACATCCCACTTAACGCGCTTGCCCCACGGTGGGAAAAGTCAGCCTGATGCTTATTATTTACAAAAAGACCCTAAAAACAAGTGAGGATAGAAACAACCAGGCTACAACGTGAGCATGCTGACAGGCACACGCACAAATCCTGTGTTCCCTTGTACCTCAGCACCTCTGAGAAGGAATTAGTGTGATAGAAAGCATCCCCGCTCAGAGGGCTGTTTCCCTTACAGAGGATGTGTGTTTTTTATGGTAATGTGGCAATTTCTGGGCCTTGGAGCACAGGGAGAGATTGGGCTGAGAGGGGGGCACCCCGCAGCACCGGTGCCTGGCCTCTGCTTCCCAAACACCCACCCGGGGCAGGGATCAGAAGATTGGGTCCATCACGACCCTCAGTTATGCGGCCACCTAAGTACTTGGGATGGAGGCTAACCCCAATGGTGCTGTTAGCACTCACCCTATGCAAGGAAATTTGGGGAGGCTGAGGCCTCCTAACAGCCTCACCCAGGCAAGGGCCTCCTAATGCCTCCTTGTGCCCAGCCTGTAGGCACTGGCATGGGCGCACGACCATCACTTTCACACAACAAAACCAAAAAAATTCAAAGCATACCACCAAAACCCTTTTACAACCCTATGTACACGCACGCTGCTGGTGCATCATTGATTCCCTTGGCTTTTTTCAATCCAAAAAAGTCCCTGGTTCAATGGGAGGCGACGTTTTCTCTCCTTACCAATCCTGACATTCATCTTCCTCGAGATGAGCTCTGCCCTACAGACAGCGCCGGGGAAGCTCAAGGAGACCACCTCGGGACCTCGCCTGCTGCGTTACCAGCACAGGGATTGGGGACGCGGAGGGCGGTGGAGAGCAGAGAACACCCATGTACCTTTTGTTCAGTGGACACTGCGTGACGGCATTAAACAGAAGTAATCCCACGTCATAAATACAACACCCCAAACAATCCAGAGCTGGGCAGAAGGGAAAGGAAGAGGAAAAAAAAAATAAAAAGAAGAAGAGGAGAAAAAGAAAAAGTCTCAATCCTTTTAATAGTTCTTTTGCTGAGGGCATTTTTCACCTCTTTAAAAAGGTACAGTCAAAAGCTCTCGGACAAGAGGCCCCGGTGGCCCTGGCTCTGAGAAGCCACACGCGCTCCTGGGGAAAGGCAGCAGTGCCCACAGCTCCCTGCGGCCTCCAGTGCCACGTCCATGGCCTCGGCTGGAGAGAAAGAGGAGTTCGGTGTCTCCTGGCCCAGCTGGGTGACTGCTTCAGTGGCCATCAAGCAGTCTGAAAAACCCTCGAAGTGCCGGAGAGGCGCTGGCTGCGCCGCCCTCCCCTCCTCAGAGTCACGCCGTGAGCGATATGTACAATGAAGACGACTTCAAAGCTTTTCTTCTTCGTACGGTCCCGTACCTAAACGCCGAGCGTCCGTCCCGTCGGGTCTTGCTCTCGGCCAACGCGCCGCCCGCCCCGTCCTGGGCCGGGAGGACGGGGAGCCCGAGCCCCGGGGCAGAGCGTCCCAAAATCCCACCCGCCCGGGTCTCGCCTGCCCCTTCGCGCTCGGGGAGCGCCGTGGGGGTCATCACCGCTGCGCGTTGCCTTCTACGGGGAGGATGGCGTGGTGCAGGCCCCGCGTGTGCTTCGAGTCCAGCGCCTCGTGCTCTTCCGTGAAGCTGTCCGGGCTCGCCGCGCCATCTAAAGAGCTCCCACAGCTGGAGTTAGGAGACAACATATCCTGCAGGAGGTCTTCCTGGACTATCCCCGAGTCTTTGTTCCCTTTGCCCCTTTGGTTTCCTTCTTCCTCCTGGTCGTTGAGCAGCTTGGCCAGGAAGTTGATGTATTTCATGGCCAGGCGCAGGATCTCGTTCTTGCTCAGCTTTTTGTCGGGCGGGTGAGTGGGGATGAGCTTGCGGAGCTCGGCGAAGGCTCCGTTCACGTTCTGCTGCCTCCACCTCTCCCGGCTGTTGGTAAAGATGCGGCGAACCACTTTCGTGTGAGGACCTGCAATTGCAACGGTGCACAGTTAGGACTGACCCTTACCAAGTCATTAAATACTTCAGAGAGTAAGCTGCTGTTTCCCAAATTAACCAATTTATTTTAGTCACGTTGGCAAGGCAGCGAGGCAGGAGTTTCCAGCTAACTGGAAGCTACCTGAGGAGGCACAATAGCCATAATTTTGTTCGGTCCAGTGGAAGGGAAAAGTTGAGTAGCATCTTTTTAGATGCCTTCTGAGATGCCTAAATTTAGCTCTCCAAGGAGAAAGGCTCAGGCCATGACCTGTGCAGAAAGCTAGTGTATTTTTAGGGTATTTCAGTAACAAAAAAGTCCTAGTAAGAGGCTAAGTCACCAGATGGTTTTATTTTCCATCTCAAAAGTCTCTTAAGGACACACCAGTGGGACAGAGGGATCTGCAGGAGCAGAGGCTTTAACAGGACTAAGACCCAGAGATTTCCCTCCTGCCCCTGATGCCACCAGGACCAAGGGCTGGCAGTGACCATGGAGCTGCCACCAGCCCCCCAGCTGGTTCATGCGGTGGGGTGGCAGGATTCGACCCAATGTCATGCAGGGTGAAAGCAGTGCCCTTGCTGCAAGGGTGACTATGGGTGGAGGATGAAGTTTTACAGCTGACCCGAGGACCACCTGCTGTCTCTGCACCACAGGGCAAGGGCTCCCTATCAGGCACTAATTGGAGAAGGGACCCTCGATCACCAGGGGTGTCCATTTGGCTCAGTTACATGTGAATTTCACTGCCATATTCCTGAAGGAACATGTAGCACAGGATGGATGCCCAAAATGTCAGTTCTCCTTTCAGCTCATCAGGGTAATTCCTGCTGGCATGACCTAGGCATTGCTAGGGGAAACCCAGAGCAAAAATCAGCCCAACAGTACGGTCCTACAGGAGTAGCAATGCCGTAACGCATTATATATATATATAGTGCATTATATATATATAATGTAACAAACTATGGAAGAAAGACCATGGCAGAAGCCACTGTAGGAGTAGGAAGCATGACAGACAAAGAAAACCATCCCGAAGTATGAAGCAAAGGCTTGCAAACAACCCATATCGATGGCCGTGCCCTAAGGTCTCTGCCCTGTAGCCCTGTGAGACACTTGCCATGAGTCACACGAAATGCTCCTGGTCATAGGGTCTGCATGGGGACACTCATTCAAGGAGGCTAAAGCTGTTGGCTTCTGCAGCATGTGGGCACCCAAAGGACTCCCTGCCCCTTGCTGCCTGCTCAGGAGGAGCAGGGAAGTCCCCACAGACCGCAGAGGCAGGCAGCAGGGAGAAACTCATCTCCAGCTGCTAAGATCCCAGTCTCATGCCTTAGTAAAGCCAATTTTCCCCTCTCAAGCAGCACGTAAATGCCTTTCAAATGAATTAACGTGCAACAGCTCAGGGAAGGGAGAAGTCTCTCACCCTCTGTGCCCCAGGGTGATGGGGAAGGTGGTGGGGACTGAGGGGACCTCAACCACCTGCAGCACCCAGCCCTGCTGGAGAACATGCTGCCATCTCCTATAGGGGTGCAACAACTCCTACACTACAACGCTCTTCCCAGACAAAACCAAGCAAACAGCCTTGCATCTAGAAGGAGATTCAGCTTAAAATCTTTTTAGGAACATAGAGTATGAGAAAAAAATAATGTGGATAATGTTAATTTTCAAAAAGTCTCATTCTTCACAGGCACCAAACCTGCATTCTCATTCACTGAAGGCTGCCTGCTAAGAGGCTCCTGTTCCTAAAATTTTGAAGTGAGACAGAAAGCCATCTTCATTTCATCTGGAGGCACTCAAAACAAGCTCAAGACTCTAACATAAATTCTGGCACCACCACAATTTTTGATCCCACATCAAGGCCAGTAACTGAATTAAACACGTACTTTAAAAGGAGCCCAGGCTTTGGTCAAAGCGTGTCAAGCAATGCAGAAATTTAAAATGCCCCATAGCTGTAATAAAATGGAAGAGATTCATTTCTCATGAAGGAGCTCGCCTCATAATTAATCCAAGCGGTTGGCTGAGAATTTCTGCCTGGATTTTGTTCCAATTGATTGATCGATGCTTTTTTAATTGCAATTACAAATCTGAGGAAAAAAAAATGGCAGAAAGATGAGCTTCCAAAGCTACAGAATATTCTCACAGATAGGGCTTTTTTTTACATTTATGCCTCTAGATCTGTTTTGTAAGAGTGGCACAGTCACTGCACGCTGCTGTCCCCATTCCCCATACGCTCAGCACCAAAACCTCCTTGCTGCAAATCCATGAGCCAGAATTTGCAGGATCAGGCCCAAACTACAGACCTGCATTACCTGGTGAGCACAGAGTCAACAACTTGGTTACAACCAAACATCTCTGCAGTCCCTAACACCTAATTTAATAATGGCACCGGAGGGCGAAGCAGGCACCAGGATGTGAGGGACCTCGCCGCAAGCACTCAGCCTCTGCCCAAACCCAACAAAATGAGGTTGTGGTGCGGGGCTGAGCCACCTGGGGACACAGCTCCTGCACCAGGATGGATGGACTGAATGTGCTGGACAGGTGGAAGAGGAAGGAAAGCTGGAAGGGGACAGAAGCAGCAATGAATGCAGATAACGCAGCGAACCCATCATTCTGCGCTGTGTCATTTTAGAGCGATGTGGATTATGATTTGTCTGATTTGGGATTGGGAAGAAGGGGACAGGGAGCTGGAGGGAAGGATGGCGAATTGTCCATCGGCTGACACACAGCATTTACATTTGCTAGGGAGAAGGCGACCCGCAGGCAGGTGGATGTGTCAGCCTCGCACACCCAGTCGGTTTGTGCAAGCATCCTTGTGTGCGTGCATCCTCCTGCTCCACGCGGGCTACTGCAAGCCCTGCTGGCTGCCCAGCCCAGGTGGCCAAATCCTGCCCTGCCTTTCCCTTGCCACCTTCCCCCCCAGCACAAAGGGGATCCCCGCAGGAAGGACCCCCCAGGACCGGGCAGGGGACCGCAGTGGACTGCAGCACGGTGCCGGCAGCTGCGGGATGATTGCGGTGCTGATCCTGCGCCCCTTACCCCTCTGCTCCCCGGCAATTTGGGGGCAGCTCAGACCTTGCTGAGCTCTGCCTTTTGAAGGCTGGTGGCTGACAGGCTTTGCACGCAGAGCCGGGCACTGCGCTGGCCCGATCCGGCCCCCGCGCTCCAACAAAGACGAGCACAGCGGCTCCCTTCGGACTGAATCTCAAAGCCATCTGCGGGGCAGGGGGGTAATTAGGCAGGGTAATTAACCACAGGCTGGACCTCTCTGCTGAATGAAACCCCCACGGCACACGCTGCTGCTGGGTCACCAGCCCCGGACTCTGCGCGGAGCCTTACCCGGGGCAGGGGGCACCCTGCAGGGGATCCCCCCCCGTCCAGCCGCTGCCCCCCAGCCAGGAGCGGCCCCCCCGGTGCTCACCGTCGGTGATCTCCATCTCGTAGGGCGAGGGCCTCCTCTTCACCCGGTTGCCGCCGTACATGGAGAAGGAGTCGGGCTCGCCGAAAAACCCGCTGCAAACGAGAAGCAGAGGAGGCGGTGAGAGAAACCAGCAGCTCCCGGCTCCCGGGGGATGCCCGAGGCTCACGAAGCCCAGCCCGGGGCGTGAGGAGGGAGGAAGGGGCTGCACGGAGCTGGGACACGCAGCCGGGCCGGGCAGAGGGGTCGCTGGTCACAACCCCCCCAGCAGCCGGCGCCGTACGCCCCGTCGGGGCGCACCCGCGTGTCGCCGAGTCGCACGGAGGGGGGAAGGGGGCTCCCCTCCGGCCCCACAGCCCTGGGACCAGTCTCTGTACCCCGCATTTATCCCCGGGGGGCACCCCAGTTCTTGAAAGCATTTATCAGACCCTTTTCCTCCCCCCCCGCAAAACCGCCCGAATGGCTGCTCTGCCTGCGGTATTTCTGCCGTGGATTTTTTTTTGCTGTTTTCTAGGAACGACAGTTTTTCGTTTAGATTTTTTTTTTCTCCCCTCTTTCTTGCGAAGTTACCAGCAGGCAAACCCGCGATGACTAAGCCGAGCCCCCCCCTTCCCTTTCTCCATCCCTCCCTCTCTCCCCAGCTCCGGGGGGCTCCCCTGGGGGAACCGCTGCGTGGGACACCCCAAAAAAGAGAAATAGGGGCGCAAGCAGGGTGGGGGGGGCACGAACCTGCCGATGGCTCCCAGCGGCTGCCCCAGGTTGTAGAGCATGGCCCTGCCGGGGGGCTGCAGGGGGAGCGCGGGGGGGCTCAGCTGCACCATGCGGGCTTCGCAGGCGGCTTCGGCGGCTCGGCACGGCTCGGAGCCCGGAGCTCTCTGCATCGCCTCCCCCGCCGCCTCCCGGCTTTTTATGTCCAGGGAGCCCCCCCGGCGCACCAGCTCGATGACGGGCACGGCGGCGGCGGCGGGGGGCCCGGGGGAGGGCCGGCCCGCCTCCTTGGCCGCCCCATTGAGCAGCAGCTGGGGCTCCGGCGGCGCCTCCATGCCCCCCCGGCTGCCGTCGGGCTCGGTCGTGGGCTCCGCTTCCGAGTCGTGCCGCCGGGGGGGGCGGGCATCGCGGGGGTCACTGGGGGGCGGCGGGGCGGGCGGCCTGTCCATCGTCCTGCGGGGAGAGGCGGCGGTGAGAGAGGCCCCTTGGGGAGGGGAGTAGAGGAAAATGGGGGGGACCGGGGGAAAAAGGAGGGGCAAAGGGGGAAAGGAGGGGGGCTAGGGAAAAAGGGAGGGAGGCGAGGGAAAAAAATAAATTAGGGTCAAGGGAAAAAAGGAGTGGGGCAAGGGGAAAGGAGGGGCACAAGGGGGAAGGGAAAAATGGGGGGAAAAGGGGAAAAAGGGGGGTCCCCTAATCCCGCCCCGACGGCGCGCAAGGATGCTGCGCTCTGACGTCACGGAGCGCCCCGGCCCCACGCAGCGATGCATGGCTCTGACGTCACGGAGCGCCCCGGCCCCGCACACACCCCAAGACCCCCCTTTTGCCCCCCAAAAACCCCATAATCGGGGGTATCGTTCTGCCCCCTCCCCCGCCTCGCAGACCCGCTCCGTGCCGCGCGGAGGGGGCCCCGCCCGGGGCGGGAGGGGCGCAGGATTTGGGGAGCTGCGCGGCCAAAACGGGCGGTGTGAGGTTCGCTCCCCCCATTTTGGGGGGATTTCTGCCTTTTTTGGGGGATTTCTGCCCGCAGGGTCTGCCACTAGGGCCGGACACACCGCGGCCCGGCCTGCACGGCGACATCTCCTTATTTATTTTATTTTTTCCCGTCTCTCTGTATTATTATTATTTTTTTTAATAATCGTTCATTTTGAAGACGGAAACAAAGCTGGCGTGGCGATTTGGGGGGGGGAGCGGGTTAAGGGCAGGCAGCGGGGAGCGAATCCCCCCTGGCCGGGGAGGCAGGAAGGAGGAAGGGGCCAGGCGCCCTGCGAGGCGCTGCCTTCCCCCCCCCGGCATTGTCTGCTGCCGCCCCTCCAACGACTCCTGTCGCGACAGGGCACCCCGAGCCGAGGGCGGGGAGCCATATCGCGACCGGTTCCGCGCTGCTTCGCCCCCATACACCCTCCTCGTTGTTTTGTTTTGTTTTTTTTTTTTTCCCCCCATAAATAACGGGTTTCGCCGAGCTGCGGCACCGCGCGTCCCGTCCCCGACCTTCTTGCAGCTTTGGCGTGGGGCATTATTTTTTTTTTTTTTTCCGTTTCCTTTGGGCTGATTCAACCCCAATTGAGAGAGAAAACATTATTTTTTTCCCTCCATATCTCTCCATCTCCAAAAAAAATAAAAATAAATATCAACCCAAAGCACGAGCTTTCTGCCTTCCCTCCAGCCCCCTCCCCGCCAGCCCTCTCGAAAGAAAATCTAATTGCCGATTCCGATATTGTATGGGAAGAGATTACTCACATGTGTCATATTTAAGTAGGGACACCGCAAGTCTCTCCTGTTTCAACAAAAGCGCTCTCGGTGTCAGGCTGAATTTACTCCTCCCACCTCAAGGTACTTACGACTTTACAGAGAGGAAGGACACCCGCATCGGGATAAAACTGCTAAATCCTGGGAGGAAGAGAAAGGAGGGGGGGGGGGGGGGGGGAGAAAAAAAGGAGAGGGTGGATCTCGTGGGGTCGGGGAGAGCCGGAGCCCGGTGGGGAGAGGGGTGCAGGGAGGGGACGGCACCCCCGGGCGGGCACCCGCAGCCGGCCTCGGCGGGGAAAAATAAGAAATAGAAATAAGAAAAATAAAATAGGTGTAATATAAAAACGGAGGAAAAATCAGCACGATATTTGGGATGAATTGGGTGGGTTTTGGGACACGTTAAGAGCCCGGTTTCCCTGGGAGGAAATCCCAAACGGGGCCGGGGGTGGTTTTATGCCCGTGGGCTCGCAAGGAGCGGCGGGTGGCAGGTGCGGGGGGACAGGGACCGGGAGCGGGATGGGGACAGGGACCGGGATGGGGACCGGGAGAGGCCGCGCTGCCCGCCCGGCCCCGCTGCGGATCAACAGGAAGGCGAGCGCCGTTCCCCCCCCCGGCACCGGGATGGCGAGCAGGGAGCTTTTCCTTTCGTTAAGCAACGAAATAAAGCCAGCCCGGCGGCCTCGCCTCCCGTTTTCGTCAAAAACGAAATCAGAAACAAAACGATAAATAAAGAAAAATTAAAAATGACAGTAAAAAAATCCGGCGTTTTGCGTTCGTTGGGGTGGAATTGCATCGAGAAAATGGAGCCGGGCGGGGGGGGGGCATTAATTCCCCGCCCGCTCGTTTCTGCTCTTCAAACTCCTTTTGTTTTCCAGCCGCGGATCGGCAGGAAATTTCCAGCCCCAAAACGCACCTCTCCCTTTACCCTTTTTGGGAGAAATCACCCCAAAACGGTGGGGGAAAAGGGAACGGGGTGGTGTGGGGGGAAAAAGGCCCCATCCGTCGGCCGGGCCCCCCCAGAGAGCCCGGGGGGCAGCGGGCCCGGGGGGTGCGGAGCCCCCGCTCCTTGCTGCAGCAGCCTGGGGGGCGCGGGGGGCTCGCACCCCAATTTCACAGGGAAGGCTGCTGCCCTCCTCACCCACCCGCATCAAAGAAGAACAAAACGATTAAAAAAAATAAATACACACAACCGCGGAAAAGCCGAGCTTTTCTTTTTTTTTTTCCTCCCCCCTCGCCTGTCCCTAGCACGGTGCAGAAGCCCCCGAGCACCCCACAAATAAATCCAAACCCCCAAAACCTTCCCAAGCAGCCCCGGCCCGGCTGTAGGGCCGGATCCCTCCCCACTCACCATTTGCTTTTCATTGGGAAAAGTGAGTGGAGCCATTTTGTGGCCTACGCGGCGCGGCTATATTTGTAGTAAGTGTTGGGTGGCTTCAGCTGGGTAGGCTCTAATTCCACATCACGTCCAGTTTCCTATTTAGTATGGAGAGCGGAACACTACTGCAATGTGGCCGAGAGAGATAAAACCCCAGCAGTGGCCCGCCTGCCCTGATAAGCTTCTAAACCCATTATTTATGAAATGATTCATTATTATTTGGCAATTTTATCGAAGGAAAGCGGAAAATTATTGCAGGGATATGCATAGGAATAACTCCGGAATGCATGCCTTCTAGCTTTTTATGTGTGTGTGCTTAGATGCTCTTAAAAAGACACTGGGAGGAAAAAAAAAAAAAAAAAAAAAAAAAGGAGTAATAAAAAATTGCACTGTGCCTGCCCGCATCTGAATAGCAATTCTTTATTTTAGTCCTCTTGGAGGTTATTATGCCCCTGCATTTTTTTTTTTTTTTTGATTAAATATGGAACACCTACTCCGTTCTTAATTAAATTTAATGAGCCAAAATAAATTGTTGGAGATGCTGAGAGAGAGAGAGGGAAGGGGTGTGGGCTGCTCTGGGACAAGAGGAGGTAAATAAAGCACGCGGAGAGGAGACGTTTTGGAGAGCAGTGGCCCCGTCCCCACCTTCCTCCCCTCCGTGCCTTGGCTAAAATTGGGGCCGGCTCCTTCTTAATGCTGGGGGATGGGGATGGGGAAGCCGCGGGGAGCTCGGCCTTGGGAAATTTGGGATGCGAGCGGCGGGGATTTGTGCCAAGCCCCGAGGAGAAGGGCTCGGGGAAGGGGGGAAGGAGCCCCGGGGGTGCGCGGGGCTCGGCACCGGCAGCGCGCCCCGTCGGGGACGGGCGGCTCTCCATGCGCTGGGGGAAGCGGGCGGCGGAAAATCAACGAAATCGCTGAAAATGAGGAACGGGGGGGCCGGGACCGGGGACGGAGGCGTAACGGGAAGGGCCCCGATCCTTTCTGCGGGGACCCCGGGGCCGGAGCCCGGAGCGGCCGCACCTGCCGGGGGGCGGCGGGGGCCGGGGGGCGGTGGGGTCGCTATTGTGTGCCCGCCACCTGCACGGCCCCGGCCGGGGGGGTGCGGGAAATCGCGGGGCTGTTTTTCTTCCTTTCACTCCTTCCCCTCAGCCTCCCGCTCTGGATGCGGCCGTGGGAGAGGTTTCGCCCCGGCACCCCCCCCCCCCCCCACCCTCCACCCCTCCATCCACCCGCCCCCGGGGGAAGAGCTCGGGTGGCGGAGGCCGTCACGGTATGATAGGGGGGGTGCTGTCACGATATACGGGGGAGCCGGCACGATAGAGGGAGCCGGCACGATGCGGGGAGCCGGCACGCTGCCGGCACGGTGCGTGAGGCTGCCGGGCAGGGTCGGTCACGACAAGCGGGGAGCCCGCCGTGCCTCCAGCCAGGAAACACGAGCATTTGCAAGCCGGCTCCTCTAACCAACAGGAAGCGTTAAAGATAGAACAGCCGGGGCTGGGCCGCGCAGATTAGGAAGCCGAGCATCTTCTGGGCCCCCAGACCCGGGGGGAGCATTGCCTCCTCCGGCCCGGCTGCGAGCGGAGCCCCCCCGGGTCCCTCCCCGAGCCCCCCGGCACCTGCCGGGCTTCGAGCGGGGCCAGGAGCTGCGCAGCAAAACCTGGAGGTGTTTGGGTTTTGGTAGGATGAAGGGGAGATGGAAATAATAGGGGAAATAACAGCTCTAAGGGGCTGCCCTCTCCCCGCTGCATCTCCCGAGGCTCAGAGCAAACCCAGCAAACTGCGAGGATTTGGACCCGGAGCTGCAGCGGGTGCTTTGGGAAGAAGGCAGCAGGCATCCCAAAACCTCCCAGCCCTACACTGCGAAAGGAAAAGTGGTTTTAGGGAAGGGTGGTTTATTTTTTTCGGGCAGTAACTGAACGTTTCAGTGGCTCAGCTCGCTGTCCAGGATCATACACAATTTGCGTAACTTAATTTAATACCACACCCTCGTCCCGAGCTGCGTGCAAGCAGCGAGGCTTTTGTTTTCAAATTGCTCCTCGCCTGCAAGCATTTGAAGAAAGTCTTCAAAATATTAACCAATACAACTGTCATCTTCCTGTGTTTCCAGACATTTTACAATAGGAAACAAAGAACAAAACCCTACAACAATAGCTCAGAGGTATGAATTGCCTCATTCATCCCAGTGGAATGTCCAAAAACATTAACTATTTTTTGGCTACTTCAGCAGAAACCAGACTGCTGGATTGTAAGCTCGTGCCTGACCCAGTAGCGCTTCGGAGTGGGAAAGCCTCCCCTTCTTCCCGGCACGGAAAAGTAGTAGCAGCTTTCCTGAAAGGAAGCGAATAGTCTTGGTGATGGAAGAGGCTGCTGTGAGGAGAAATTCTGACACAGCGTGAAGCTGCCGCCTTCCTCTCTCTATACCCAGGCAGCTCAGCTTTGCTCCGAAAAAAAATAGTGGCTTAATTCAAGCCTGATTCTTAGCCCATAAAGGCCCATAAAGGTGGTAGGTGCTGGAACTCTTACTGTAATAAATTAATTAGCAATTAGTCTATAATCAAACATCCCATAAGCTAACAGAGCCACCCCAGCCCTTCAGCTCTGAACGGGAAAAGCCTGGGACTTTGGTGGAGGTTGCTTTAATTTCTGCTTTAACACCCTTGGAGCAGGAAAGACGAGGTCAGCACCGTAGGCTGAACTCGTGTTGAGACAATGCCATCATAAAAACAAAGTTTGTTCAGACTCCCATTAAGCCCGAAGCGTGCTGATGCACCACAGCCAGGGAGAAAACAGATGGCACTATGTCATTCGGCCCCGTCCTCCCTGTTACGGATGGTGGGAACTGGAATAAATTGCAACTTCCACCGCCACGGCCTCATTTCCAAGACCAGGAGGTCAGAAGGGAGCCGCATTAGCTGCAGTGACGCTGGTGGAGCCACGTCCTTAGGACTTGCCAGAGGAAGCCGAGCTGTCAAAGCCAGCGCTGGGCACCTGGGGCTTCCTGAGCCAGGAGGAACCCAACCAGCACCACAGTCCCAGGAGTACCTATTACACCTAAACATCTGTACAGAATTCCAAGTCTGAACAGAAAATCAATAGCTGAATTCCTCAGTTTCCATAATCCCATAATAGCAATCCCAATAATACGCTGTAAAGCTTTCAGACTGATCTGTGTTAATGAAGAATAATTTATTTATTTTGCTTACCCTCCCACCTAACACTGGGATTCCTGAAGAGTTATTACCAGGTGACATCCTCATACTTCGTTAGCCATTCTCAACAGTGACCAGGAATTAGCAAATGTCTTAAATGAAGGCTACACCACACAACTGGAGATTTTTTATTTTTTTTAATGAAATCTTTGACCTTTATGAGCAATACGTAGTTATTAAATAAATAGAAAACATTCATTTAGGAAAAAAAAAATCACAGAAGTTATGAAAGTGCTAGTTTTCCCCAATTTCTTTATAAAATTTCATGATACAGAGTCTGTTACATGTGCCTTCCTGTCTGAATTCAAAATAACTTCATGCAAAGTAAAACCATGGTTATAGTTCCCTTCCCACCCAGCACAACCCCACACACAGGAATCCAAACGTTTCAGCAGACTTCTAGAAGTTAGTGCTTTAGCTCTGCTGCCCCTGCTCTGCCACACCACAGCGATGGCTCACAGTTGGCACAAACACGTAAAAGTCAGTAGTTAAAAAATTCAACAGAAGAGCATTTAAATAAGCATCATTATTAAAGCTTCATTAAGGCTTCAAGTCGATTCACCTCCTGGATACTTTAAAATTACGCTGAACTGTAAACACGAGTGCAAACATACTTCAATGCTGACCAGCACTGACTCGACCAGGCTTCTAGAGGTGGCTCTCAAACTGGGCTGAAAGCTCAGTTCTGCAAATTTTAATGTTGCTACAACAAAGAGACCTCATAAAAGACAGCTTAATCCTTGGTTTCCTGCAGTCTTTTACAGAGGGGTCCCACTTCGATTTGAAACAGCATCTGCCAGTTATCTCTGGAGATGTTCAGAACAACTTTGGCAGTTGCCTGAGTTGTTTTACATCAAGAATGGTGCCAACCGAGTTCATGCTGTGTGACTGGTGTAATGTTTCAAGGGCTGAAGTATGCAGATTTCCTGGGAAAACTTTAATATCTCCTTCATATTTCCTGCCAGGTTGTTCAGTGAATTCAACCTTCCCAGGTAACAATTTGTGGTTTGATTTTAAATCCTTCAAAATCTCAACCGAGTTGTCATTTGCTTGTTCTGCTCTGGGAGGAAAAAAATCGTTTGTAATGTTTCTTATCATAGGACCGTTTAATTCTGGCAGAGGAGCATTAGCAGTCAACTCTTTGCTGCGACTTTTCAGATGAGCAGGGAATCCTTCATCAATTCTTTTGGATAATTCAGTCCAGTGGTTGAAGCCATCCGACACAGGGGTGCAGTTGTGCAGCGCGTTTTCACTTTTGTCAGTGCCACAGCTGCCACCTTGAACGTGCAGTTCCTCTTCATCCTCACTACTGTCGTTGCCCTGGATCAGTCCGTATCGTTTCATGTACTTCTTGGTGGCAAAGGACATATTGTTTGGTGAAATTAGGCTAAGGCCCACCATGCTCTTGTCCACATTTGCATGTGAGGCGTCTTGGAAAGAGAAATCGGGAGGAGGATTTGGGCCTGAGCGACTGAGAGAAAGTCTAGATAACTGATTTTCACTGAGATACTTGAGTGCTATAGCGTTTGCTTCCATGCTCAGATCAACTACGTTGGGAGTTAAGCCATACATGCTGACGTTGGCAAACGACATGTAATTTAGTCCAGGAATCACTGCTTCAGGATTTATGCATGCTAGGATGCTGAAATAAAGCAGCAAAAAGTTTAGCATTACAGGAAAAGAAATATGCATTTCACAGTATAATCTGATCAATTCATTTCGCTCTCCGCATTGATTTCTCCTTTCTCCTGAGCACCACAGCTTGAGCAGGCTGCTCAGTGCTGAGGCCAGACATCCTGCACGTCCTGCAGAGCAGCTCTCCAGCCAGTCACGCTGACAGTGTTCAAACAGTGCCTTGGAGAACTGATGATATTCCCTTCTGATTCAATACTGACCACAGCCCTGCTACCAGGAAGAACCAACCTCTACTAGCAGATTTCAGAGCTGATTGTTTTCTAAAGCAGATTTGAGCTATTGTTGACTTTCATCAGCAAACGAGAAATTACCAAATGCACCACCAGAAATCAGGCTATGGAGTTGTTTCTTTCTCTGTTTTCTTTCACTGTTGTTTCTTTCTCTGTTGAGCTGGAGACCTTTGCTCTGAATTATTTATCAACCATGAATGTGGCAGAAAGAAGAATCCCATCCCCTGCCCCAACTTTGAAGAAAAAAAAAATCAAGAATTCTCATTTTGTCTTACAGGTTCACTTATCAGCATATTATTGACTAGAAGAACACCAACAAACTGCAGCCAAGAAGGAAGCAAAGAAATTCTGGAAAAGTATCTGATGAAATTAAAGTGAAAATGACAGAATAGAGCTCAGAAACTGTATGACTGGAAACAGCTTTTGATACACAGCTGAAGAGAACATTAATTAGGAGACTGAGTTTTGGTTTACCTAACACTTACACAATAGTATCAAGAAGACAGTAAGGATGAAAGTAGAGGTGTATCAGGCAGTCAGCCCTATCCATAAGCAGCTACATGAACAAGACCCATGTCTCAAACACACTCCTCCAGAAATGCAGCTCTTAATGATATATTTTAACTTTGGGTCAGCCCTGAAGTAGCCAGACACCTGGACTCAGTCTTGGTAGGTCTAGAAGTTACTACTCAACATAACCAGTATTTTACCTGGCATTCTCCACTTTGTGTGTATTTTTCTTCATTTTGCTGGGCGATTCAATTGTCACTCCAAGACTCCTCAGTTGCTTGAGCGTAGCGCTAATCACACTCTCTTTATCCACCACTCCCATGTCAGCCTCCGAGTCCTGTTCTGTTGCATCATCACCACTCTGATAATTAGGACCATCATTAACGAATCCTGTTTTTACTGGCAAGTGATCTTGCTCTTCTGAGGACTTTAAGAGATGGTTTACTTGGCCCTAGAGAAAAAATGGGGCAGGAAAGGAACCACATTGCCAAAATTATCATGACGTGCAGCAGTTGTCACGAAAGCAAATTGTTTTGTTCTTTTGTAATTTACTACACAACTAGATGGGTTAACGGCTTGTTTGACAGACAAGCCAAACTCAGATTCAGTTCAGATGCAATCACGTAAACTCATGTCAGTGTACAGGAACACTGTGCTACCTTACATTTCTGTAAGCTTTCTGTAAGAGTCTGTGCTGAATTTAAACATGACATTCTGCTTCAAGATTAAAGCCTCCATCCTTGAAGAGACTTGAGGATAAAGTGCTGTGCTATTTTAAAGGGCGTTAATTGGGAAAAGTTAACTGATATCATCTTTTAACTACAGAATTATATATTAGGCAGTAGACAGTACTCCATGTATGCACAGAAGAATGAGGAATAGCCATTTAGATCTTAAAAGGAAGATCTGCAAACCTGGAACTTTTCTGTAAAGCATATCATACAAACTAGAAAATTGCATGGGGTTTTCAGTCAAGCCAATCATGACTTCAGCAGTGTGTTGTTGGAACTGTTGCATTCAGATTTGAATATGAAATTTCAATGAATTACCAGCAAGTGCTGGTAGAGCTTCTGATCCTCCGATGGACGCCGGGGCAACAAGGAGGTGGGTGGCTCGTTTTGCTCACTTGTTACCACCACATGGTTGCTGGCTCCCTCTGTTGGCTCTTCCTGTAAGCACATGCTCGCACTTTCTTGCGAGGATGAATTGTGAACAAGTGCTTGGGAAACGTTTTCATTTCTGAAAGAAACCATTGACATAAGCAGATATATTTCTTTGAAACAGAAAACAAAAGGCATCGCTACCAGTGCCTGTCTATGAATACCAGAAAAGGAGAAAACAGACCACTGGAGATAGAGTCTAACGTTTCTTGGTTGTTTTCTGCCTGAAACTTTGAAAGAAAATGACTGCAAAAAGGAGCGAAAGCCTTTTGAGGACTGAAGAAACACAGCCTGCAGGGTAAGACTACAGCAGCCTCAATAGTTTTTCAAATGATGATTTGAAAACATCATTGGCTTCTCTGGATTTGTTAAAACTCATTGACACTGACTTACCCTTAAAGCAGATAAAATAAGTCATTAAAATTTTGGAGTTAGTCTTACATTTTCAATATCTTTATGGACACTTAAAGCCTTTATGAGTCATATTTTCCATATGTTCTGAAACATGACTTATTCAGAAGGTATCTTTTGTTACCATTTATTCACCTTGGTTTTAAAAAAAAGTCCTGTTGAAGTTTAAAGACCACATTGGAAGAACTTCTCAAAGAGTTATAAGTACACACATACAGAATGCAGACCAAATATAATGAACTGAGAACAAACACCCCTAGTTGAAATGTTTCTCTATAATAACAAATGTAAAAGAAATCATAATCTGCCCTGAAGTTTACAGATAAAAAGGGTAATATTCTAGAATGAGTTAAACGATGCTCTGCATCCGCTGCTGTCTGGTGTGTACATTGCATAAACCTTTTGAGACCAGACACATCAGTAGTACTATCATCCCAAAGAGATCGTTAAGTGACCCTCCTTCCCCTTCCCGTCCCTTCTCAAGAGACAAGTGTAAGATAATGGAATTTCAGAACCCAAACGATCAATTGCCTGTGTTGAAAGCGATAAGATTTAAATCACGTGACATACTAGATAGTCAATGTAGGTTATCAGTTAGTGTTATACTAACAATTATTTATCAGTCCCAAAAATGTCCCCCTCCTCTTCAAAGAAGTCTGAGTGAGAGTCTCTGTGTTCCTGCCATAAGACACTTAGAAAACAATTTCACAGATTTATGTACCCAAGTTGAAGAGAAACTTCAGATGGCATTTCTTTAAAATATAATATTGAAAACAGTGATTTGAATCAGTAACATTACTGGTAGTGTTACTTATTTGTAGATAATATTGTAATCAAGGACTATGAACATTTAAATTTTGGCCTAATTATCATCCATCTTTCCCAATATGATTATTTTAGAAACCTAATTTAACTGGAAGGATATTCCCCCTCCTTTGGCTTTTTATACTCAGGGAATATTAGATTATTAAGTGTCAAATTGTTGAGCTGTTCCCTGTGTAAAAATAACATCCATATAGATAACTAAAAATATTTCTAAATTAGACTGAGATGAGTTATTGCTACTTGAAGAATCTGACCTTAAAAATAATGTAGTTAATATCAATGAACGTGGCACTTGCATACGCAATGTAATTAGGTGCAAAATGCGGAGAAATTCAGAGGACATATCATAATCAGTCACATAATCATAAGCCTCTCAGAACTGAAATGGTTCTGAATGCTGAAAAGGAAAAATCACTGTAGGAAAGCAAATAACTACAGCAGTGTCCCCTTTCTGCTCAGGAGTTAAGGTAAGAAAGGGAATGCTGCCAGCACCGTACGTGCTTTTCCAAGCTAAATGCTCTTGCCATCAGCTCTTGCTGATAGGTAAACCAGCTAAATGTGTATGACTGATAAATACAAACTCTGAAGACAACTGTGTTTTGGCAAGCCGTACAATTCAAAGCATAATTAAAAAAAAAAAAAACAAAAAACAAAAAAACACAAAGAAGGGAAGGAACACAACTGAAGTCAGGTGACCATTTTCATAATTCTTTTTCAAGAATTATGAAAAATTACAAAAAGTAGTAACTTCTGCAAGGTAGTTCAGCTTATGTGAACAGGAGATATTTCTGGTTACTTACTGGAGAGTATTCTGATTAGCACCTTCTTCCATGAGATGAATACTGTCTACAAAGCTGGGCATGTCAACCACCTTTAAAGAAGAAGCAATACTTGTGTTACTTGCATCTTGCTCAGCATTAATTGAAATGTTTATGTCTTCCTTAGAAATCTCTGCATCCTCTTTCTTTCCTTGTGGTATGGAGTCATCCTGTTTTTCTGAGGGTGCATCCCAAAATAAGCTAGCACCTAGAAGAGAAGAATAAGATTTTTACCCATTTAGGAAAGTCATTACTATCTTTTGAGACCGTTTGGTTTTGTAAAGCTAGAGGAATCATTTGCTCACATTCAGGTTTTTTTCACCATTTCAAAACTGATTTAAGGTTTAGAACAGATAGGATTTGGCAAAACATTGTTCAAGTGCTACGTTACAAAGTATGCTCCCAAAGCATTCTTGAAGAAAATAAATGGTTGTATTGAAGTGTTTTAATATACTGCCCTTGAACCTGTTGGAAAATTTACCAAATTCCTACAGTAACCAAGATTTTTCTATGGATTAAACAGGAATTGATATGTTAATATGTAACCTTACAGTTACACCTGCATAATTTGCTAAAATTAAAAAGAATGCAGTCTCCCCTCCACGCACAGACCTCCATGAGTTACAGAAAGCATGCTATCAATATTGAATTTAATAGAACACCAGATAGGGTAATAGTTACTACTTTTCAAAATAGTGTATTAATAATAATAAAAAAGATGTGTATATTTTCTTAGAACAAATCATAATTAAAAATATAAGACCTTGCTAAAGCAATTGGAAAAATAACTCCTCCAGTGACGGCAATCACAGTCTTTGCAGCCCAAAGACCAAAGTAACTCCAGCCTAAACTCACGAACACAAACAAACCAAACTTGGCTGGTTTTGGTATCCAGGCATATGTTTGCCAGCATTCAACATTTCTGCAATACATTCCCTTCTCTCTACAGACAAAATCACAGAAATATCCAGAAAAAGCAATGCCAGTCTGTTCTTAAGGAATAAAGTGTTACCTGTGCTCACAGCAATGCTCACACTTTTTCTCATGGGCAAAGCTGGTGAGGGCTGAGTTTCCATAGTAACAAGTTCCCCTTGCTTCTCAGGCTGCTGAGCATTGCTAGATGAGGCTGTTTCGGAGGAACAAGCCTGACGAGCCTGTGCTTCCAATAAGCGTTGGATCTGTAACAGTTATCAGAATGGTATCGTTTGTACAGGAAAATATAATAAAGAGGCAGAAATGAATTATTAAATTTGAATCCTCTAAGATCTGGATTCAAATCCAGGCTGTGTTGCCACAGAAGTCTGATTAACATCCCAGTTCTCAGCCGTGCATGCAGCATAAATCAAAACATCAATTTTGACACTGGCAGAGCTAACAAATAAGAGGTTTTATGCATGCTGGCAGAAGTACACCAAGAAAACTTGAGGAAAGCTTATTTACACCACACTTGTTGGAAGTATTTTCTGTCCCCTTCATTCATATACGAAGCCTATTGCTCACTTACCAGCCAAGCTTTTAATATGCCAACTGTCCCTACACCGTGTTAAACCAGCTGTGTATTAAATCACAAATACAAGCACTTAAATGATAAAATTAGGGTTGCCCAGGCAATCTTTACTCCAGTATTTCTATCCACCGTTTGTTGATTAATTCACAACTCCAAAGTATTTATACCATATGGAGTGTTTTCCCTCCTTCATGCTTCAAGAGCTTGATTTTACAAGCAGGAACCATATCTATAGCAGATTTCAGCTTAAATTTTCTAGTTTAGGTAGGAAAAATATGTATTGCCTACAATTGTACTATTCCCATCAATTCATCACCAGCAGAATTCAAACATTAGCCCTTCAGTCCTAAATCACACCCTGCAGAAGTGTAACTCGAGGCAGGTACTTTCAAGGAACTTGACTTGGTATCAAAACAAAACTTAGTGAGTCCAGTAAAACCCAATTTTCCAGCCCAGCAACAAACACCTGGTGAATCCTGCCAGTTTGCTGCAAACAGACTGTTAAAGTTTTCTAATCAAGAGCCTCAACAGCTCAGGAAGCTGTAGGCTTTAAAGGTGGGTGAAGTAACACGTGACAATGTTCTGTGCTTCACCTGTATGCTTACGTTAATGCCAAAGTCTATAGTCTGTCTCTAGCCTGGATACACACACACATATACACACAAATTTTTAACATAGAAAAGCATACATATATATATATATATACAAAGTATTTATATAGAATTCACATCAATTTGCATTATAAAAGTCTGCTGAAAGGGAAACAAACCTTCATGTTTTGGAATTATGACAAAAATACAAAGCTTAATTAGCAAAGTCAAAAGTTTCCATTGTTTTAAGTGACATCAATTAGCAGAGCTAATTCCACCCCCAAACCGGACGTGGTATGACGAGCTTTCTTGTCCTCATGAGAACAAACACTTAGTTTAATTCCTCTGGTAGGGAAACTATCAAAGCATAACCACCAAGAGGGCAGAGGAGAAGGCAGACATTTCAACAAACCTGAGCTTGAAGTAATTTGAGTTGTCTGTCTTGTTCTGTAAGAACCCTGTAAGCATCTGGAGATAGTCCCATCATCCCATTATCTGATCCTGCTTTAGAAGCAGGCGCATGCAGGCATGGTGAGTGGGCTCCACAAAACTGTGGACTAGAAGGGCCTGCACTTGAAGGTGGTCTTATCCCATGTGACAAGCTATTTTCAAGAGAACAGTTCCCCATTTTCCCATGGCATCCCATGCTTATGGGGTTACTCGTGGTATATCCTGGATTGCAGCAAATATTTGGACAAATGATATTTTGATGGAGCACTGTACATGGATTTTGCTGAGCCATCTCTGACGGGACTTCTGCTCCATGCGTGGGGCTCATTTTACCAATTCCTTGCCATGAGTTTATTGGATTATATTGGACAGAAGCAGGAAACTGACAGTTGCATGTGCTGGTTGGACAGCAAGGTGGAACTTGAACTGGCATCTGCAGTTCTGGTGGCCTTCTGCAGCTCTGCAGTGGAAAAGCAGAGTTGTAGAGGACTGGCTGTGTAACAGCGGGAAGTTGCCTGGAACTGGACACCGAGGTTCTTCGAACTGGAGGCTCTCCCTGCTGTGCAGCTCCATCGGGATTTAATGCAAGCCTTTGTGGTGGCCTTCTGGGTTGATGCTCAGATGCCTCTGGGGAAGGCCCACTACAAGGAGTCGAAGGAGAAGATCCAGAACTTTTTCTTGATTGAGGACAGGCATTCTTACAGTGCAACTGCTGCTGGAGTTGAGCTTGCTTGCCCCTGGAAGGCCTTGAAGGTGGAATTTTCTGATTCAAATGGTTTGGTAATTGCCTCAAAGAGGGATCTCCTATATTATCAGCCAAGTTTTGTTTGTCGTCAGAGTACTGGCTGGGGTAATACATAGATCCCAAGCACCATTTCTTTTTAATAGGCTGATGTAGCGCTCGAGGTAGACTTTTAGCACTTGAAGTTCCCACAGGCTTAGGCAACTGTCCTGATTCCATGAAGCTCCCATCCAAAACAAGGGACAGTTCAGGAACTGAAGGAAAGATCCTGGTAACCTGAAGACAATTACACAAGCAAGTTTAAGACAGCATTTTAAAGTGAGCTTCCTGCTCTTCACATGCAGAATTTTCCTAGTGTTTCTCCAAGACAGTTTTTCCATTAGATCCAGTATTTGACTGTTACTGGCTCCAAATCAACTCTATATGGAATACCTTTTTAAAGCTTAGAGAATCCAGGTATAGAAAAAAAGATCTCCAAGATAATTCATATACAATGGTACTGCTTTCACATGGCATAATAGCCATGTCTACGAAACAAAAGCTCTATATCAATCTGGAGTAGGAATCCTTCCCCTTCCGGAGACAGGCTACATATTCCCTCTTATTATTGTTAGACCCAGTACGTAACAGACCCCATAAGGAGGTCAAGAAGGATGTGACAGTTGTGGATTACCAGATACGTTCTGTTGCAGGTATTTCATTATATTTGTACACACTTGAGTTTAAAATAAATAAATAAATTAACCCAGAGATATACAAGAAAGGGAGTTTGCAGCACCATTCTTAACCTTAGACACCATGGCTATTCCATATGATATTAGACAGGTTCCTTAAGTAGAACCTACTATCTCTGCTCCCAAATGCTAGCACATGCAGGAATTGGTGTCTATAGCCCTGGCACAAAGGCAGGCTGACTAGAGACAGAGCTAAGACTCTCAGTCCACTTCTTCAGGTTTTTTTTTCCTCCTGCTAGCACTTTGAGACAGAAGCTTTATGTTCTCTGATCCCCTTACAATGAGCTTCGCTGCTTAAAGCATCACATCTTCTAAAACCTGAGATGCCCAGAGCAATTATTTATTTAGTTACCTGTTGACTCACTGGGTGTGGACTTGGAATGGGTCTTGGGGATAAATCCTCATCTTCCACACCGGAGTCGTGATCACTTGCAGACAGCTTACTGGGTGAACAGCCGTGGGGAGGACTAACAAACATCATTAGTCAAACGGAAATCTTTACTTGTCTGTTTTGGCAGCACTAATATGAATCTTCATGTTTGTCACTGTGCAGTCTACAGTGAAATACCAGCATCATTTTTTCCTAGAAATAGTTATACACCTCCCTGGTTAGCCAGGGAGTTCGCATGGAAAACAGCTCTGGGACCAAGCAATGAAAATGCATTTGCTGCCTTTTTTTTTTTTTTTTTTTAATTGCCCAAAAAGATACTAATCCTCTCTCTCCACAGTATTTAAGTGACATTCTAACACTGAAGCACTGATTTATGTTAGAAAAACAGAAAGTAATAAAGCAAAGATTGTTTAAAGGAGATTGAAGGCTGTCTTACAGCCACAGATAACCAAAAATTTGATGGATAAGTCAGGTTATATATAAGTCCCAAAAATCTAAGTTTCAACCTATCTAGGTTTCAGCTCTGAAACGTCAGAAGCAAAACTGAATTTTTACCAACTTAAGTAGATTTCAGCTAGAGATTTGGATCAAAGGACACGGAAAACTTAATACAGTGAAAATACTAAGCTCCATCAGTAAAGAAACATTTGTAGGAATATCTGCTGTATAAATTACAACCACTAGTAAGAAGGGTAGAACTATTAGTATTTTTCTCTGGCTATAGGGTCAGCTTAACCATCTTACTTGAACATAAACTCTATGAATAAACACAAGCCCATTCAGATTTTAATGCAAGATCATCACTGTAGTCAGAGTTAGTCTGCCATCCTGCACAGCAGAGATCAAAAACATCTCATCTGAAAAATATCTGATTTTTGTGCACAGCTGACACCTGAAAGATTTACCTTCTAATAGGAAGTTTCTTGCAGATTCTGCTGAAGAACTCAGTTTCTGCGTTTTGGTTTTCTGCACTCAACTCAAACCGGATAGGGATCTTGTCCGAAGGTTCAACATTCTGAAATGGAATTTTATGTATTTGTGAAGCACGCAGATTTCAACTTTTGATTACTGAGGTACTGCTCCCAAAGACATAGGTTTAAGGAAGTTTATATCTGATTATTTGTTGCTTGGCCTTTACTTTCAATTCTCAATTCTTTTACCACTACAAGGAGGCAGGCAGCTTCCCTTCCTGTTTAACGCTGTTCCCCCAGCTACTCTGTAAAGTAGTTGGCCTAATTATAGCCATGAGCAGATGCTTCCTTGCTGTAACTGCTTAGATGCTCTTCCACAAGCCTTTACCATCAGAAGAAACAGTAACTGTTCTGTGCTGATTCACATACAGCTAGGAAAATCCTGGAAACAACAGAAGCAAGGCTCTGTTACTGAAGTCTTGCCATCTTCAGAAAGCTTTTTCTGGAGAAAGCACACAGTAGAACAGCACAGGACATGTAACATTAACTGCTTCTCTACCAGAGCCCAGAAGCATGTACTGAGCAAATGAACAACTCAGCCTCAGGTTCTGCACACACCCAAGAAAACATTTTAAAAAAAAAACGATATTCCTAGGATTTCTGCAAACCTTTTAATTTTCCCCCAGACTCTGCAACCCATTCTTTCAAACAGTTACTTTGCAAAAAGATGGAATTGCTTCTGCTTTGTTACTGCATCACAGGAAGAGCTCTGCAGGTTAGCAGCCACTGAACTCCATTTTGCATTCTTAGCTTTGCTCTCCAGAAAGAAAATACAAACATGCATCACCCACAGCAGTCAATGGAAGCATCCAGCACAGTATACCAGATTAATGAATGCTATAGGAAATCAGAATAAGAAAGAACACTAGCAAATTCCAACACAGCATGCTATTTTTTAAAAGACAGACTCTTAAATGCCACTGGAAAAGTGAGCAGTTCCTGACTTGGGTGGTGCTCTCACTCTGAGACACAAATTACAATAAATCACTGGGAAAAAAAAATAATAAAAAGAACAACCAACAAACCCACATCTAACTTTAAACAGCTACATCATTTTTAAACGCTGCAGTTTCATTTGGGTCACATTATAGTGACCCCTCCTTTAAGTACATACACTGAAGTTGATTTTTTTAATCTACCATGATGCAGTAAGGAGCCAAGCCACTTACTTTAAAGAGGTGTACAGTTTCATTGCAAGTTAACAGCTGAAACCCTAATTCAGTCTGTCCACGGCATGGAACACACTCATAAAACTCTGGATCTTTGTGTGTCAATGAATAAAGCACAACAAGAAACCTCCCAGATTCTGAGAAAACCCTAAAACAGAAACAAAAGTACATATCTTAAAAAAATAAGAAACAGGAAGAAGACCATCAGGTTCTCAATATATTGGGCAAATAATCAAACAATTTATCAGTCTGGTGACTTACTGTATTTTGAGTGGTACTGAGCCATAGACAGAACACAGAGGGACTTACAACTGATGCCATATGCAAGAATCAAAGCAAAGTAGAGAAACAGTGAGAATAATTTTTATACTTTCTAGTTCAACCCTTCAGGATCACTTTGTACTTTAAATGAAATCCTAGAAGTCTTCAATAATAGTATAGAAGAAAACATTATAAAAATTATAGTGTTGTTTTTTTTTTCATAATTCAATAGAAGAGATTATAAAGACACGTAGCATTCATCATTCCTCAGAATTCTAAAAATGCTCATCAATATTAAAAACAGATTTTTTAAATAAAAGGTATACTGAAGGTATTTTTTGTTTGGTTCGTTTTGGTTTTTATATGGATAGGGGACAGTGCAACACAGCAGTCAATATTAGCACAGAAGTAAGATCAAGGATAACGAAAACAATGTGCATTTCCAGGAAAAAGGTACTGCTGCTTTCAGAATACTTTTATTTTATTCTTTCCAGTTCTATCTGGGATAGAGAAAGCAGTAAGAACAAGATGCTCAAAAAGCACATTCCCATACAACTTTAAAACGATTCTCACAACTTAAGAGTTAAAAATATATGATGTACAGATTGAACAGTTAGCCTACAGAGGTTAATTCTCTTTGTATGGTTCATCAAATCAACCTAATCCACTTCCAAGATAGAATCAGTGAAAGTTAATGAGAGTCAAGCATCTAACTTGACTGCCAAATCTAATAATCTAATTGGGGTCTTATCTGCATTTGTGTGTCTTTAAATTGCTTAAGGAAAAAAGTCTATTCAGTAATTACAAACATCTGTTCACCAAATGTGTTTTCATTTTGTAATTTAAAAGCAAGTATGAATAACAGCATAAGAAATTCTTATGCATATATTGCATATTCTAAGGTTTAATTTACCAGAAGAACATTTTAAAACTATAAAGACCTGAACTCCCTCCTTCCAGCTTCCATATAAAATAGAACTTGGCCAATATTACAGGTGAAAAGATATAGAAAACAAGGGATGATTATTTACTAACATGACACTGAAAAAAAATCAGAATGCAAAAAACTACAAAAATAGACTACTTAGCAGGAAGTCATTACAAGACAGAACTAGCTGCAAATCTGTGTGCTTCAATGTGTTGGTTAGATACAAGCGGGGAGAAACCACATGCCAAAAAGCACCCATAAGAAAAGTTCAAAAAAACCCAACAGCTAAACACACCACTCCTTATGTAAGTGTTTCCTGCTTGCCAGATCTTATTTAAACTGAAGAACGCAGTGACCTTAATGACAGTAAATATTTACCTTCTTGTTTCTTTGGGATATTGGCCCAGCTCGCTAACGCTTCAGTTATAGTTTTCAAGAGATTTGAGGCAGAAGTCAAAACCAGGAAGAACAACTAAAGCAGACAGACCCACGTCCTATACAACTCATACATCATAGAATTCCCCCAAATATCCTCGAACCCATTTACCACACATTTCTGGGAGATACGTTTTTAGGCATCCCATAGTTTCTGTGTTTTGTAGACAAGTGACTTGCCTTTCTTGAACGGAAGAACTGAATAAGTATCGCAGGCAGCATGCCCAAACTTGAGGACTACTGATATGAGTAACTCCACTCAGCCAACTACAAGCAAGAAGAAATATCCGATTAGAGACCGCTACATTAGCAAGTTTCCACTACATATTCCCTCAAATACCACTCAAACCAATATGTGTATTAATATATTAATAGATATTTATCTACTTATTAACACACATCTATGTTTATGAATCTACACTTACACTCCAACTAATGGCAGAGCATATGCCTTCGGATCAGACTCAAGCAGCAAAAGTAGTTTTCTCGTCTGGTCCATAGTAAGGTAGCTGAAACAAAGCAGAAGTTGTGTTTTTTTGTTGTTTGTTTTATTATCATCACCATTAGTAGTATTAATATTTTGGAAATCAGTCTTTCAGAAAAATCCTGAAAAGAATGATGAAAGTTTAGAAAGTACTGCAAGAAGGAAGTCTGAGAAAAAAAAAAAAAAAATCAAACCCATTCTTTCTCCATACTTACTGTATGGACATTCCCTGTGTCAATCAAAAAATTATCAAGCACATTTGCTTAATATTCTGGTAGTTACAATGAACTAGAAGTGCAAGTCATGTTAAATTTGAATAACTGTCAGGAAGGCATTCACAAGGTCTCTCACCAAATAAAATGGCATTCAGTTGCTTCAGATTATTTTCCTGCTCTATGCTTAGTTCATCTTATTAAAGCAGTTACCAGTCAGAATGACAATTCCCCAACACCATCTTTATAAGCACGGTTAACAGAAAGAGCTTTTGTTCACATTCATCTGATGTTCGTTTTAGGGCCAGCACTGCTATCGTTACACAAGCTGGATGCTGTTTGTAGTTGTTTTGTTGACTAGACATGCCTCAGCCTGCCCCAGCAGGAAGGTGCTTCTACTGAGGTCAAAAGCAAGAGCTCCTACTTGAACGACTTAAGGTTTTTACCTGATCCCATTTCCTGCTTGTTTACAATGTACTGTTTTTTTAGGTACCAGAAATCATGTTCTTTTCATGTCAGTTACTTTATTAAAAAGCAAAGCACTGAGATGCCTCCTACCTTCCTCTTCTAAGGCGTACAGGCCACTTAAGGAGTTTTAGCATCATTCTTTACTTACCCGCATTTATAAGTTCCTTGCACTTGTGCAATATTCATAGGACCATTCAAATTTCTTGCTAGGGCTGTGGGAATAATTGGGACAGATTTCACAGGGGTGTATTCCAAGATATTTGCTGCAGTAATAGAAGCCCAGTGAAAACTGAAATTTAGATTATCCAGGTTTTCTGTGAAAACAATGTGAGCTCTAACAGTGAGCAGTTTAGACAGGTCCAGTGAATCTTTACTGCACAGGCTGTGCTGCAGATCCTACAAGTAAGGGAAAGAAAAAAAGTTAAACCATACAAAGTTGTCTTCATATTACTACTACGATTCCATTTTTACTGCAGTAAGAACTCAAATTATTCATTAGCCAGTGCTGCAGTAGGCACCGTATGAAAAAAGATAAGCCATGCCTCCAAAGCTCATGGCTATGCTGAATATAATGAATAATAATGTAAAATATATTTGAAATTAAACACATCTTAAATGCATTTGCTAGCCTTGCTTTATAATATATTCAGAAACCTGGGGATACTTAAATTATATAAAAATTAATAAATTAACAGCAACTAGAAGGCTCAAAGTGGACCATTGAAGCTTTCCTACGTGCATTCAAGAAATTTATATTTTGACATGTGGATGTATCGCCATGAGAAAACCAATGTAGAGTGCTATTTGTATGAAAAAATACATAGTTGAATGTATCACTGCAGTAACTACAGGCAAATGATTACAGAAATAGGTGTTTTTTCTGGATTATTTATCCACAGAGCACAGAATAGTTTACACATTTCAGCTATACCTACCAGCCTACATAGCCTTTACAGGTTTTCTTGCAAGTCACTTGCTTAGCAATACTTTTAATGAACTTTAATGCAAATACCACAACTCACTCGTGATAGATTTGAAAGAAAAAGCTGTTCTTGCTTGTTTAAATAAGTGTGTTGCTATCACAGTCATCTTGCTCTTTTTCATGGTCAGACCAGCTGAAAACTTACAGTGAGACAGCAAGATTTTAGTCGAAGATAAAAGAAAGCATAATCCCTGAACTTCTGTGAAGACCACCGATTCTGAGTAGTTTTCAGTGTGCTTTTCAGTGACACTCAAGTAGCTCACCAACATCACCATTTTTGGTTTTTTGGTTTGACATCACCAACTAAGTAGTTTTCCTCCAGGCACTACTTTTCTAGTTTTGTTTTAAATTGGTGGGGTTGGAAATTAAGACCTGTACATAGTCCAATCTCCTGCCTAGATGGCAGTTTATTAAGAAACCCAAAAGCTGCCAGCAGCTGCTTACCTTAAAAGCCAAGCTGATATCTTCAGCACTGTGGACTATAATGCTGCCTGAAGAAGGTCCCCAGGCACTAACTGTACACCGAATCAGAAAGTCTCCAGGAAGAGATGCAGTTGGAACTTTGCCCGATCCACCAGCAACTTCTCGGCCAGGATCAAAACGGTCTATTGTTAGCTTTATGCCTTCCCCATCTTGAAAATAAACAAAAAGAGTCCAAGAGCAACAACTCAGGCTCCTTGATAAAGGCTTATTCAACTAACTGCTATTGTCTGTCTACTTGATATTTAAAGTTACCTTCATCCACTGCAAGAGTCCCAAGTAAAAAACAGGCAAATAATTTCTTTTCACTCTGCTTAGCATGGCGATAGGCAAGTCGCAAGGTTTTCTCCATCAGAAATAATTTTGGATTTCTAAAGAGAGACAACAACCAAGTTTAAAGCACGAATTTTTTTTAACGCGCTTTATTGTGCTAGCTTACGGATCTTTTATCCTCCTTTGAAAGGAAAATATACAGAAGCAGCCCAAAGCTCTAAACAGCAAAAAGATAAAAGTTAGTAATATTGCATAAAATATTCATGGGATTTTATCTCTTGTTCTGTGCATCACCCCAATCAATCATTCACATTCAAGAACACACTTTAACTAGAATAGATTCACAGAATGCTTTATACGATTATCTTAACAAAAATATTTTGGCTTGATTAATCCTGCAAACTAAGGTCAGAGTGGAAACATTTTTTTCCCCCTGGAGAATAAATAACAAGAAGAGAGAAGAGCCTTTTCAGCTTAAGAGCAACATTGTTATAGAACTAAGATGCATGATAGTGAATTATTTTAATATAAGGTGTACAAGTTAGAAACATTAAGGCTAAAACACAGAACTCAAGTCTCATAAATCTACAGAGTAAATAAACCACAAAGCTTAACTAAGTTTGACAGGGTGCCCTATCATTTTAGCCCAGCACTGAATGCGGATTTAAAAGCTACAGCAGCCTGAGCTCAAAGACACAGCAATGTCAGGAGAAGAATTACGTAACTTATAAAATCACAACTCATTAAAAAAAGGTAAAATGGTAAAAAGTTTGGAATTTGGGTTAGTAAGTACATCAACATTATTTTAGCTCATCAAAGCTTATCTGATATTGACTTGGAGAAAGTTCAAAGAGAAGCTACTGATTTATGTGAACACTGTGAAGATGACTCATATCCTCTTATCAAGATTAGAGAAGTAAAGTGCCTTCATAAAAATTAAAGTAATTAATTTTAAACTTGGCTAAAACTTGGAGATTTAAATTTAAACTCACAAAGCACTGTGTGGAAAGGAGATGTGGAGGCTGCTCTGACCTGTGTGTAAGGGCTGCCCACCTCTTTACCAAGATTACCCATATATAAAGTAAATGGGTTATATCCTTCTCCTGTCACAATGATCTTCGTATACTTGCGTGAATATTGAAGATCTTGCTGTAGATGTATCTGTATGAAAATTGTCCTAAGTAACAAAGATCAATTTTTGCTCTCTGTTGATTTTAAAAGTCAGGTTTGGAATATCCTGCCCTACAAGTTCCCAAGTGCTTCAGATTTTCCTCCAGACTCATTCTAACAATAAATAAATAAATAAATAAATAAATAAATAAATAAATAAATAAAACCTTTTGGTATCTGAACCCTGATTTCTGAAGCAAGCAAAACACTTAGCTTCAAGTTTTACTTGAAGCATGCTATCTGCATTCAGTTTGCCAAAAAAATACTTTCCTTTGGATATTTAGAGATAAGGAAAAGCAAGTTAAAGAAAGCTACAAGCATGCAGTTACTTCTACACCTTTCCATGTAGGAAGCAAACAGCACGCAATTGTAGTTTAGACGAAGGTACCTCCAACCCACCTGACTGCAATTACCCCACAAAAAGAGAAACTTCTTAAACACTTAACTCTTTTCAATGAAAAATCCTATATGCTTATTACAAACACACTGGTTGTTTCTTTCTCCTTTGTGTTTTTTATACACTATACTCAGAAGATGAAATGAAGCTTTGAATCGCGTCATTGTCGCGTTATGTCAGCCACCCGCTGCCTAAGAAGGCCTCTCCATACCTGTAGTAGGCGATGTGCGAACCCACGGCGTCACCCATGGGCGCCGGGTCCCAGAGCGCGCACCTGGCCAGCGGGAAGCTGAAGGGCACCATCCTCCTGCGGCAGCGCTGCGAAGACGGCAAAGAGACAAAGTAAAGCGCCGAGTTCACCCCCATGTTCAATTAGCGTTTTTCAGAAGGAGCAAAGGACTCACTTGTTAAGAAAAAACAACTAATTGTTGCCCCGGAGCCCCCCGTTTCCCCGTGGGCTCCCCGCGGTACCTGCGGGCCGGGGTCCGCCGCCGGCCCTGAGGGCGCTGCCTGAGGGGAGACACCGCCGCCGCTCCCGCCGCTCGCCCCGCGCCCGCCGCCAGCCAATGGGAAAGCAGAACCGGCCGCGCTCCCGCCCCCTCCGCCCTCCGCCAGCCAATGGGACGGCGCCGCCTCCCTCCCGATCGCGGCGCGCCCCCTCCCCGCGGAGCCAACCGCCAGCGCGCGCGCGCAGGGCGGGGGGGATTTAAAAACGGGCGAAGAAACGGTCGGGGAGGGGGGCGCGCATGCGCCCTGCGGCGCGGCGGCGTTGCCATGGCGACGAGAGGGGACGGGCGCCATGTTGGGGGCCGGGCCTGGCGGAGCGCGGCCTGCTGCCCCCACCGGCGGCTACCGGCAGCTCGGGCCGCGCGGGGCACGCCGGGTGCTGCGGGGCGCTGAGGCGCCCGGAAGCGTTTTCCCCGCGGCGGGGCCACCTCAGCGCCGGCTCCGCCTCAGCCTCGCACCGCCCGCGAGCCGCCCTCAGCCGCCCCCGGTCTCGGCTGCCGTCGCCGCCGCCGCTCTCCGCTCGGTCGCCGCCCCGCCGCCGCTGTCCTGCTGCTGCTCCGCCGCCGCCGCCTCCTCCTCCTCATGAAGCCCGTCGTCGTCTTCGTCCTCGGCGGGCCCGGGGCGGGCAAGGGGACGCAGTGCGCTCGCATCGTCGAGGTGAGGGCGGTGGGCTCTGGGGGAGGGGGGGACTACACTTCCCAGCGTGCCCCGCGGCACGGCTGCGGGGGGCTCCTGCGGGCGCGGCCGCGGGGCACGCTGGGGGTTGTAGGCTGCACCCCCCCCCCATTGCCGAGGGCGGGCTGGGCTGGGTGCTGGGGCCGGGGCTGTGGTGCTGGGCACGGCCCGGCCGGCGGGGAGACGTGGCAGGGGTTGGCCGTGTGGCCCTCTGCCGCCTCGGGTAGCGCCCACGGTTGAAATTTGGCTCAGTGCTACGCTATGGTAGAGATCAGAACGTGTCCTGCCCCCCCAGAAGCTAACCTCGTCTCCTCTTATTTCAAAGAGCCCCAAGCTGGTGGCACAGGATGACGAGGCGTTCGGCTCTGTTCTTCACGATTCTCTTCTTCCAAATACATTTTTACAGTCCTTTGAGATAGAACAGATGCTGAAGAGGAAAGGGTGACTCTTGCACAGTGCAATATTCTCTGCCTAAAAAGCAAACAATCAGATTATAATTGCGTAGCGCTCAGGTGGGTAATTACAGAAGTAGTTGATGCTTCCAGACGTGTGCGTGTTGGCTTTGAGGCATTTTTGTTCCCTGAGCACATGCATTTTATTTTTTTTCATGGAAAGCCTTGAAGGATCAAGGTCTATCCATGCCCCAATGAAAAAAAAATGACAGAATTGTAGTAATGCCTGTGTTTCTGAATCTGCTGATTGTGGAGGGAAAAAGGACAAAGCACCCAACCACAAGTCCTAGCGCAGGCACGTTTGATGCACCTTCAGTTCTGGCGATGCCCTGGCAGTGCTGTTGCAGTTTCTGCGTGCTGCCATCACACCCAGGCCTTGGTACATATAACTGGGTTAGGCAAATTTGGTGCAGACTGAAAAATGCCATTCAGGCTTTAGTTCTGAAGGATTTTAACCTCAAATTATGGACTCTTCAAACTGGCTTATTCCTTAAATTAAGCGGTGGGATGAAAGGTTCGTAGTGCTTATAAGGTCAAATTTTGGTAAGGTCAAATTCAGTCCCTGGAACATAGCAAACAAACGAGCTTAAACTGTAGGGAATTTTTTTAGGCTGTCATTAATGGCTTTCGCCAAACCATTAGCATAGCCTCAGGGCTGAAGAACCTCCTGTGGCTGCTGCCCTGTGTTCAGAAGTATGAATGCCTCTGGCTTGATAGGCTGCAGTAATTGGATAAAGACCACTTCAGGAGGAAGGATTCAAATGAATCACTGCTACCCTAATTGTAGTTGCAGCTAAAAACGGAAAACTAACTTTGCTTGTACTGTGTTTATTTTCTTTCTAAGCCTAGAAAGAGAAGTCCAAAAGATAATAAATGGGAACTTGCCGTAATTCTGCTAATCCTGTTTGCTGCGTGGAAAGACGTTACTGACGGCCTGTGCAGTGGGCTGACTGCGGGAAGCACAAGGGGCTGCTGACAGCAGCGTCTGGCTCTCCCACTCCATTGGGCAACTCTGCAGGAGTTGCTGGCTAAGCCTTGAGGGAGGGAAGGTCTGGGGTGGCTCCAGTGAGGGCTGGGCTCGGGAGAGTCTGTTGGAAAACTTCAGAAAGAGAGAGCATGAACAGGGAAGTATGGATGAAACGCAATCAAGGCACTGTTGAGCACCAGATTTTTTTTTTTAAGCTCACACCCTTGGCCTGGCCCTCACAGCCCCCCAGAGAGCCCTAACGCAGGCAGTTGAATGGCCGTCATGCACTCAGTGCTGCCTTCAGGTTGAAAGTGTATTTTTGTTTGGATTTTAAACCCCGTTGGCAGCTTGCCGCAGAGAAAAGGGGCTGCAGCTAAGTAATAATAAACCTCATTCATCCTTGTTGTATAAATGGGCTGATTAATATTAGTTTACATTAGGAACGAATCCGATCCCATATCTTGCTCTAAACCTGAAGTTTGTGCTCAACAAAAAGTCAGTATGAGCTATAAATACTTCTCAGTTGCTGTACATGCTGGAGATGTGGGACGGAGCACGTCACGTGGAGAGGCCTCGCTTTGCTGAGGTGTGACCCCGTATGATTTTTAGCTTCAAATGACTTTATTCAAAACCACAAGCCCCTGTAGGTGGTTTGTGGAGCTGGCATTAAGTACTACCTGGGAACAATTTCTCAAAAAGTGTTGTAATTGCTTCGCTGACTGTGTTTTACCCTCCCAGAGAAGGGAGATAGCCATCAATCATTACAGGTAAGATGTGGATTTCCTAAGTACCAGCCTGCATCGTGGCTGTTCAGATCGCAGCCCCTCATTACGGACCGGGCGTGTATTTGTATCAAGTTTGGACTAAAATGGGGAAGTGATTTGAGGGAAGAATTTGTAATAGCAAGTGAAAATGGGTATTGACACAGTGTACAAAAGGGAGCAGCAGGTAAGTGATTAGGTTTCTTTATCTTTGCAGATAAGGTTTGAAGAGACAGCTGAAGGAGGCTGGTTTCCTCTGATACGGAGGGGAGACTTGTGCGTGTATTCCCTAGGCTCACAGGATTGTCACTGAAATGTAAATCCAGTAGAAATGCTGCTCTATTCCTCCTGTTTGGGAGGGGATGAAGCAGAATTCCCTCTTAAGTGCCTGCTCTCTCCCCGCCCTGCAGATTAACTCCCACAGCCTTCCACGGCTGCCTGATGTAGCGTTCGACATCGCTGGGATGTGGCAGGGCTCTCTGTGGGGCAGATGTTGGAGCAGGTAGTTGGATGAAGGCATCTGAGTGCATGTTCTTGAGATCTAACCTTCATGCTTCCCACAGCATTTATCTTTTGTGATTGTGAGGTCATTATGTGTATATAGGACAAAATGAATGCTTTATTACTGACTTTTGAACTTTGCTAATGAAGTAGTTATGGTACAGTCAAGGAAAAATACCACATTCCTCAAATCTGCACAAAATATGATTTCATTAACTTAAACTTTAAATCTTTACAACCTTTGCCTGAAACACAAAGGTCCTTTGGGAGAGGGGAAAAAAGCATAACTAAATAATCTGTCTTTATTTCAAGCAAGATGTCAGCTGTTTTTGTTGTTGTTTCTTTGTTTTTTTGGCAAGGTGACTCTGCAGGGATTTGGGGTATGCAAAACACCCTTCCCTGCATACGCAAAATGTAATTAATTCTCACCGCAGCCCTAAGCTGGATATTTCTGTTTAAAATTCAGCCCACAAGGTGGGATGCTGAGCCTCTTCTTTCTGCAAGATCGTAAATGAGAATCCAAGGGGGAAAAGGTGCTAAGTTGTTTTGGGATGTGTGATACAGATTCTCAGAGGAAAAGAAAACTGCAAAGAAGAAGGCAGTGTATCAGAAACACTCCTCTGGAAGCAGCAGCAGCAGATTTAGTTTTTGCTGTCATGTGTTAATTGTCCTCTGGAAGTCTGCAGAGAGACAGCAGTAACTTTCTTGAAATAAAAGCGTTTTCAGCGTTGTTTGCTCTAAACTCAGTTTTCAAAATCTCTTCCAAGAGTGCCACGTACTAGTAGTCCAGTTAGCTCCGAGTTCTCATAATTGTTTGCTGGAATGTCAGTTCATATTTCTGAACCGTGGCGCTGTTGTGAAACATGGTGAGAGATCATTTAACCCCCCCTCAAAAAAAAAAAAAAAATTCCCTATATGCTTCCATTTTACAGAACCCAGGCTCGCTCACTGGGCATTGAATTTAGGACTTTCCCAGCCATCCTGGGTGTCTTTTGTTCAGCTCTGCGTTCCTGAAGCACTGGGGTGTTCTGTTTGCCCCCCGCTCCCCCGGAGGCGCTATCAGTGGGATCTCCTTTGTGTGTTTTGTTTTTATTAGTGTGGGTTTTGTGCTTTTTGTTTTGTTTTGCCTTGTGTTTTGTTTTGTTTTCCCCCAGAAGCAAGAATATATCTCTAGCTAGGGAAATCTTTTTTTAATTTTTTTACTGGAATATGCAGACAGAAGGGCTGCTACTGCATGATGATTTATACCTCAAAGTTCTGCTTCTGTGTGCAGATTGCCAACGGGGCAGACAAAACTTTTTTAGGTTTAAGCAAAACAAACAAACCCAAAACCCCACACCATGAAGGCTGCCTGCTTTACGCGGTTCTATTTTTATTTCTTTACTAGCTCTTGAAGAGGCTATCTGAGAAAATGGGCAACCTTACGAAGCAACTGAAAGTTGCCAGAAGATATGACAAGCCAGAACTAGGGCAATAAAAGTTTGTTTTTTTATTTGTTCAGCCCTTTGACTTTCATTTGCAGATTAACAACGATAAGCCAAGATAGGATTCAAGGTCAGAGCAGTAATTTGTGTTGCTCTAGCTTCTTTCTTGGCTCCTGCGCACTCAAGGAACTTCCAAACTGTGTAGCAGAGCGGTGGACCACACGGGGCTGAATCGGAAGCAAACCTCGTGCCCCGTAAAAGCTCCAGCACGGGGTCCCAGCAGCAGCTGATACACACTCCTGGTTCCTTTGTACTGCGCTGAGGGAGCGGCCAGGCTGAGCTCTGCCACGTTCAGGTGTGGCACGGATACGAGCCCTCTGATCTCATTTGCAGTTCATGTGAATCTACTCACCTTTCAGCAAACACAACGTAAGGCTTGTGCTGGCTGCAGGCGGATGTTGCAGATCCTGGCTGGCAGATGACAGATCAAGTGGCAGTGGTACAGGGAAGAGAAGGGCGTTCTGGAGAGGCAGCAGGCTTGGGGTTTCATTTGGAGATGTGGCACATCCAGATTGTGCGTCCCAGTTCACCCTGCTGAGTGGAGCCTGATTTCCCAAGCCTTTGTGCGATGAACAAGCAAGCTGTGCTTCGCTCTCTTGCAGAGCACCGTTAAGGGCTGTTCTGAGTAACACCTCTCAGGTGGGATTGCTAGAAACTTGAACTTGCCTTTCCACTTCAGTCTGCTTTTTGAAAGCGAGGGAGGAAGGTATCTACACTGAAAACAGATTTTCTGGTAGAGACTGGGGTTATGGTTCTCCAAATGTGAAAACAGTTTTGAAAACAATGAGAGCAGCTTATATGGTAGCTCTGCTGATTTCTTCTTTTTTTTTTCTTCTAGAAGGGCGTGCCTGTCAGCTAGCATAGTGGAAAACATTATCTATGAAATATGTTTTAGAATAGTGAATTGTTTATTTTCCAAGGTCTAGAAGTCTGTCTAGATCTTAGGTGCATGGCATCCAAGTATTTTATTTTTTTGTTTGTTTAACCTGGTTGCTATTTTAAGCCGACCTTTCAGCCGTCAGCTAATGTTATGGATTTATTCTAAAAGAATGTATGCATTCTCCTGGGAGAATTGGAGGAACTGCTTTTTCATTGTTTGGAAGTCACAGCCCTCTCTTTCTGATTTCAGAGAAGTGGTTGCAACAGGTTCCATCCTGGGGATTGCATCGTGATGGGCTTGGCGCTGCTGGAAAGTGCTGGCACAATGCGAACTTGCAAGGCGTGAGAGCGTTTAGCCTGGTGGTGCAGTAACATTACAGTCTCTTTTGCGAGCTCTTGGGGAAAGTTAAGGTTTTGTCTGCTTCAGGATGCTTGCTGAGGGTTTGTCTCGCCGAAGATGAAAGAAAACTTTGTGTCCTGGGCACATGGCTTGATTAAAACTGGCAAGAGCAGCATGAGCACCACGTCCCTGCAGCCTGCTGCATATAGACTCGCAGTCAGGCCTTTCTCTGTGCTTGTTTGTGTTGTTTAAACTGACATGTTGTCTTTGGCTCTTGCGCTCAGAGCAGTTAACAAATAGATGTTTTGCCACTGAAGGAGAAGTTTGTTTTCCTTATTGCCTGGTTAATCCGTTCTGAAGGTTACTCCAGAAGACAATTTACTATTATCTAAAACAACTCTATTTATACAGCAGCACTTTAAAACACTTCTATCTTTTACTTTCCCGTTCAGCCGTTAAAAAATAATTTAGTTTGCTGCTGCAAAGGATAGAGAATTCCAAAAATTGTCTGACTCAAGTTTCTTTTCATGCATGAAAAGGGACATGCCAAGGAAAATTAAATGGTTTGGTAATCCTCTAAAACAGAAGGGATTATATTTTTCCTCCTGTTTTCTTCTTCGTAGAAACTTAATGTGAAAAACATCATCGGTCTTTACTTCACCAAGGACTGCATGTTAATTTGGGGTTCAGCAGAGTAAGGTTTCGTGCTTAAGAGAAAAGATTGACTTGGGTTTACGGCTTCTGTAGTCCATAGTTAATATGTAGATTTGCAGTTAAATAGGCATGTCCAAATGCAATGCACATGAAAGCACGAGTACAGAGAGCTTACAGAAGATATTTGTGGAGGTTTTTCTTCACAGTTACTTAAAGCAAAATCTTGTTTCCTTTTCTTTCCAGATGTGTAGAGTTTTGGAGATTTAGGTAATTATATCCCTTCTTAAATTATGACTATGCAGAACTAACTTTCCACGCTTTTGTGGGTGAAATTGGAAAGCAACTGAAATGTTTTTAAAGCCACTTAGTGGGTTGTGTAATATTTCTGTTGTACTTAGTCCAGTAGCCAAGTTTTTAAATCCCAAGTTCACAGCCTTAAAAAGCATTTAGGCACATTATTATGCTGCTCAGGCACCATTTTTGAAATTTGCTTCAGATGTTGCTGCAGCCGAGCTGATAACCCTGAAGTAATTTGCTGCTGCTTTTGTTTTGTAGCAAAAACTTCAGGACAAGTATGTATAGGTGTACTCTGTCTTGGGTATATAGATAGCTTAGGTAATCGCCCAGGAGGTGTCTTTATTGCCTGTTTAGCTTAAGCATTCGTTAAAGAGATGTCTTTACATCTGTTTTTAAGGACTATATTTGTTCAAGGGGTACACTTGGTTAGTTTTCTTGTGATGTTAAATGAGCTGAGCAAGTGATTGTTTTGTGATCTGAATTTTCCCTTATAACAACATGTTTCTCTTTGGTAAGATCTCCCATGGACCGATTAATCTGCTCACAGCCTGCATCTGAGCCTCCCCCAAGGGCAGCCCTCTGGTCACCTCCTTTCTGGGGAAGGACGAACACAGGGCAGGTGTGCGGGGCTGGGTTTGGAGCAGTGTGTGGGCAGGACTGTTTGCTGGCAGCAGTGCTTTCTGTTGGTTCAAGGCATCTGTGCACCTGCACTCTTAGATGCAGTTATAAGTGATGCGACCAAGGCAGAGGAGGAAGTTGCTGTCAGACCTACAACTAGAAAATAAGGACACTGCTGTGCTTAAAGCGTGCCTCCAGCTGCAAAGAAACAGGAATTGGTTTGTGTGCTTTTGTTGTTTTTTTTTTTTTTTTTTGATTTACCTGTTGTGTAAACCTAGCAATGAAAGACAGTCTTAAAATTTTGAAGAGGCCGTCAGTCAGTAGGTCAAATCTGGCTTTACCGTGTGGAGAAGTGAGGTACTGGAATTGTGTAGGATGGGGTGTAGCTTCTATCAAGTTTGGTGCTTGTTAAATGTCTCATGCACAGTGCAATGTTTCAAGAAGTGCCTCGGGCACTTTGAGACTTTCTCATTTCCAAATGGGATGTTACCTTTGAAAACACGATGCAAATATCTGACCAAGGCCATGTGAACCATTTAGCCCAAGAATCTCTCTTGCTGTGCGTCCTGAAGATGGAACAGATTTGCCACTAGCAAGCTGCTATTTCTGATATTTTTCTGTTGTAATACAGGGATAAATGTCACTGATAGTGTTGACTGATGTAACCTTGCATATGTACTAATTCAAGGGCATCTGCCTGTTTTTTGCATGTTCCAGAAATACGGCTACACACACCTTTCTGCTGGCGACCTCCTTCGAGACGAACGAAAAAGGCCGGGCTCACAGTACGGAGAACTCATTGAGAACTACATTAAGGAGGGAGAAATCGTACCAGTTGAAATAACAATCAGCTTGTTGAAGAGGGTGAGGAAAGGGCTATTTCCTTTCTAGCTCGCTCGTGCAGACTAAGTGACAAAGCAGTGGCAGTATTCTTCAAGAACTGCCCATTCTCCAATGTAGTATGAGCAGTATGGAATAGCAGACACAGGTGCACACTGCATGCTGTGCTTCTCTCGGCAATTAGTCATGCTGCTGGCTGGGAGGCAGTGGGTGATGGCCTCTGATACCTAGGGATCTGTGAGAATTTAAATTTTTCTTTTTGGGTTCTCCTAGGGAAACAAATGAAGTTCTGTATTTCTCACTTCCCGTAGCACGCTGTAGGGCTTAGTGGTCAGATCAGTCATATGAGAGTGTAGGGTGAAGGCATTAAAGTTATTAAGTTTCTGTAAGTTTTAACAAAATAGACAGCCAGGTGAAGGAAAGGGGAAGAGCACCTGCTAATGTTTCTGTGGAAGGAGAAACTCCAGTGTTCATCCTTATTTAGATGTCCAGGAAAATAATCAGGGCATCTCCTTTGTGACAGAAAAAATTTCTGTTGCTCATGCAACTAATTTTCTCTGGAGTTTTTTCCATTAGGCTTAATTCTAGACCAGGGACAGTTTGGCATCTTACGCTGGTATGTGCTGTTACGCAATATTGCAGAATGTAACAAACAGGCCCAGCTTTAAAAGTTTGAGATACTGAGCTTTATAAAATGGTGTATTCAGTTTAAAAGGAGGCTCTATTGTTGCATCAGTGAAATAAATAGAACACATTGAAGGTGACACAAAAAAAAAACACTCTGTAAATCTGCAGTAACTCTAAGAGAAATACTTATTAATTTGCCATATGAACACTTTGGGGGTGATTGAGCAAGTTGCTAGATAATTGCATGTGCAGGGGATCTTGAAATGAATTCTCTTCTGGCAGGCTATGGATCAAACAATGGCTGCTAATTCTCAGAAGAACAAGTTCTTGATTGATGGATTTCCCAGAAATGAAGATAATCTTCAAGGCTGGAATAAGACTATGGATGGAAAGGCGGATGTTTCTTTTGTTCTGTTTTTTGATTGCGACAACGAGGTAATGAAGTGTGTTAGCCTAACTTCTTTTCTTGCTATGTTGTGAGATTCACTGAAGAACGATAAAACTCAGTTGGGTAGTGAATCTTTCAATATCAAGGGACTGGTGTTGGAGTAGAAGGAAAACTTGATTTGTGAGTTTCAGGCATTTTGGCAACTTGTTTCTGCAGATGAAGAACTGCAGGCTTTTGCAATAGCAAGTGAATAATTACACTTGGTACAATCGTCTGCAAATAAATTTTACTGAAGAAGCACTTCAAAGAATCGCATTCTGGAGCGTTTATAAAAGCTTTAAATATATTAAACAATCATTTGATTCATGTTCAGAAAACATTGCTCTGTTTACTCTTAAAGATTTCAGTCTACTTGTTTGGTAGCAATGTTTGCTTTAATTCTAAAGTGCTGACAGCGTAAGTCTTAATTTTCATAGTTGTGAGCTGTGCTGTAGGATACCTCATAATCAAAATTGTATTCAGCAAGTCATTAATTATAAGGGCTTTTTGACAATGATACATTATATTAATTAAACAAATGCCATGATATGCTGTCTCTTTAATATGACAGTGCCCTTGAGGGATAAAAACTGATCGTAAAATAACATCTTAATCTGGCTTTCCTCCTTTCCCCCAGTTTTCTAAGAAATGTTGCTATTTTTTTCTTAATTGCAAAGTTTTTTAGTCTCAACAAGTGTGGGTCTATTTTTCTGCTTAATAAAGAAAATAAAAGGTTAAGTGAAAACTTTCATTGGGGGTGTGTTAATTTTGAGATTCTAATTTTTACTATAGATGTACTTTGTAGGAAAAAAAAGTCACCTAACTATTGTCCTCTTGCATGCATAAGGTAAATACACTCATGAGGTGTACACGTGTCAGCATTGCTTACTTAACTTCAGGCTTCAAAACTAACAGTTCAACGGGCAGCTTTTAAGTATCGTTTTGTAATTTTTACTGAGACTTTGCTTTTTAAATCTTCTTATGGCAATGCCAAGTAAAAATAATATAACTTTGAATAAATTAACGTGTCATCTTACATAAATTTTTGAGAGAACACACCAACTCTTTTTCAGTGTAAGCATATATTGGTAGTCTAGTCTGACATTGTGCTTTTCAGATCAGAACACATCCATGAAAATCAGATCATTTTCTTTAAATGTCTCAAGTTGGAGTCTTATTCACACCACAGAACTTGATGTTGCTTTTGCTTCCACTGACCCTAATTCCATTTTAAGAACTCGCATCTTAATAAACTGGTGAAATATAGAGCTGTCATCCTTTTTCTGTGGAATAATCTTAACTCCCTATGTGAAGTCTGGCTTAAATATATCTGATCTGGACAATATTTTGTATGTCTGGACTATCTAGATTTGTTACTAATTCATAATTTATTTTGGTTTGCTCCTGCTTTTCAGGTAAGCACATTGTGTTTGCGGTTATGATCATCCTTTTGATGTCTTTTGTAGATATGTATTGGTCGCTGTCTTGAAAGAGGCAAGAGCAGTGGTAGAAGCGACGATAATCGGGAGAGTCTGGAAAAAAGGTACTATATCCAAAACTTTTCAGTTCTCTACTGGTTTAATGTTATTATGTAAATAAATGCATTCTTTGCTTTCTCCTAGAATTCATACATATCTGCAGTCTACTAAGCCTATAATAGACTTATATGAGAGAATGGGAAAAGTCAGAAAAGTGGATGCCTCTAAATCTGTTGATGAAGTAAGTATGTAAGTCTGAAAACACAGGGATGGCAGTGTGTGGGCTACATATTTATGGGATTCTTCTTGGTTGTATGTATGGTCAGTGAAGCTAATTAGGCAGTGATTTCTGAATGAGTTTATTACTGAAGGAGGTTGTGGAACTTTCATTTTGACTTGTAAAGAACTAATTGAGATAGGAATAACTAAGAAATCAATTTGTTCTGCTTGAACATGAGCCGGACTAAAAAGATTTTTATTGTTTCTGTGTTCAACAGTTTCTTGGCTTTTTCACTTTCATGAGATCTTGCTTTTCTGAAATATTTATTATTGTTCTTATGTCCCGCTTTCCCAGAGTTGGTGCCAATTTTTCTACTGAAGAATCACTATGAAAATTTTAAGAAAAACATCTTTAAATACTATCAATTATTGTGTGCTGGATTAACTTGAAGTGACTGTTTACCTAACACTTCATAAAATTAATAATGTTTTAATCTCTCTCTTTTTAGGTTTTTGAAAAAGTTGTACAAATTTTTGACAAAGAAGGCTAATTCCCAGCTTGAAAGTTCGTTTAAACTTGTGCTTGAATCTTGCTTGAATAGCTGCTACTGCAGTCCACTCTTTGTAATTGTTTTAAAAGGTTTTTTTATTGTTTTTCACATATTGATTGATGATTGAAAAGGCAGTTAATTACAAACGGATCTGTTTTTTTGATAGGAAATAATTTCTTGTGGCTATAGTATACAAGTTTCAGGGTTCTCCATTAGTATAAGTTCAGTTGCTCATGTGGCAAAATCGTAGTTAAAACACATCTCTGAAGAGACTGTACTGTCACAGTTCTGTGCCTGTCATGGGCGGCCCTTCTTTATTGTCATGCACCTGTCTTTCTTAAGGATCAACTAAACAACAACATTAAGCAATGAGGGACCTGTGTGCCCGTGTTCATCTTTCGGATGTTTGGACCAATTTGAGGAAACATTTTTTTCAGAGTATAATTTTTGTCACAGAGTTCCCTGTTGCCCCCAAACGTGTATTCTGTAAGTAAAACTACAGTTAGTATGAGAATCTGTTCTAGCAGTTCTCACAAAACTATTTAATATGCTGTTCAGCAATAGGCATACAAAGTAGTTTATGGAAAGTGGTGCTGTCTTATGATTCTGGGTGTAAACTGTCTTGTAAGTTCCTGACTATCTGGATGACACGACCCTGGGCTTTGCCTTGTCTTCGTTTCCAAAAAGTTGAGAATATCATTTCAAAGTCAGGTCAGTTTTCCATTCTCATTTATTTTGAATGATAGTTTAGTTCTTAATTATGGCATGACCTTCACAAGGTGCAAAACTCTTAAATAGTGTACATTAAGCAAAATCTTCTAATAGTTCTGTCTTTTGTAACAAGTGGAAGGGATTTCCTGTATTATAATTACTGAAATACTGTGTTACTGAATGCTTTAAGGTTTATTACTTGGGGAAATATTTTTATGGTTAAACTTATGAATTTGTTTCCCTAAAAGTATATAATTTTAATAGTTGCTTTGAAAAGTTTGTAAATGATTGCACTTTTGTTATTATGTGGTCAGCTGAAGGGAAAATATCTGCAGAAAAAGTCCCATTCTCTTAAACAGATTGGGTCCTGCTTTATCACATTCTCTTGCATTAGTATAGTCAGCAGCAATAATAGTTGGGAGAAGCAGATAACTAGCTGAAAAACGGTATTTTAAGCGTTTGTACAGATGTGATGTAATTCTACCTTTTGTTTCAAGTAACCTCCCCCCATAAGATTAGTATGCATAGGGGCCCAACCATGCATTCCTTGCACACCCTGAGCTTTCACTGAAGAAGCCCCAAGAAGGCTTGAGGATGGGTGTTTTAACTAATTTTAGTGATAGGATTCTTCTTGCTACATTAACTGACATTAGTATTGGTTTGTGATGGGCTGCAAATTACAGGGAATTGCAGTTAGAAAATTTGAGGATTCAGCTTTTCTTTATTGCTGACTTTCTATATTTAAAGAAAGCTTTAAATTAAGCCAAGTTCTAATTAAAATTAGTTTTGTTGGTCCTCATCCTGTGCTCTGATGTGTGCAGGCAGGTTTGTATTGCATGAATACTCGTTTTACTGAGGTTCCTGCTACTGTTGGACTGGGGAAGAGGTGGATACAGAAATAAAGGGTAAACTACAGGGTCTTTTCCAGTATGGTGGTAGTTCAAACAAAGGACTGAGCACAAATACCTGTTTACTGTTGCAGAATATATGGACCATGATTACTTCTGTTAGTATGGGAGGCTAATGCTTTTGCTTTATGAATTTTCCTTTAAAATAAATAAGTAAATCATGGAATGTAATTCTTATTGTTTAAGTATGCTGACATAGGATAGGACCCAGTGAAACTACACTTCTGATGTGAAGGCTAAAATCAGGACTTTTTTCAAGACTTCAGGCAGGATTCTTTAATCTCCTTAGAGATTTAATTATCTTTGTTTCTCAGTTACTGGCTCTTACAAATTCTGCTGAGGATAGAATATCTGTTTTTTCTCATCATATACTTTTCTATGTATTTAAGTGCTAAAACAAACAAAAAACCCTTTAGAGCAAGTTGTTTCTTTTTGTTGTTTTTTTTAAAGACAAATGTTTTGGCAATACTGAATTTGGAGTGGATTGTAATGTCTGTACAAAGACTAGTTATTTTTGTCCTTTTATTTATTGAAGATGCCATTAAATGTTACAAAACCTTTCAAGTTGGATTTAAAATTGAAATGAAGATTAAAGGTAATATGCCAATGTGTTGTGCCCACTTAGCAGCAAAACTGTACACAGAATTTGAGAAGATCGAATAAACTTTGTTCTGTGGCTTAATAGGAGTGCTTGGCTTAATTTCTCTGTACATATTTATGAAAAACATCCCTTATAACGGTGCTAATATACACGTACACTTCATATATCTTGCATGGACAAACACACACGGATATGTCTATAAAGGTTCAGCTTTCAGCATCAGAACTGAAGTGCTGAAGAGATGAGAACTCCGCAGGCATTTCCCTAATCTTTCTTGATTTCTTGACCTTTTCTTGATTATATAGGTTTGTCAAGTTACTACATTCTTACAGTTCTGCAGCAGTAATTCGTTTGGAACGTCTGTGAAAGAAATGGGACTTGGGAAGTGGACCAGGAAACCTGATCCTATTGTGTGGCTACTGTTAGAGATTTATATATATTTTTTTCATTTTCCTTGCTTCCTTGCTCAATCACTGACTTCTTGGATGCTTTTCTGCTACTCTGCATCACAAGTTTATGTGCTTTGCTGGAGATTGTGTTCTTAAAGGAGCTTTTCTTCCATTTGGGGTATTTTTAGTCTAGATGCATCAGTTAAGAACTTGCTTTTGGACACTGGTCATGATTGCCCTTCAGGATAGACAAACTGAAAACTGTTTTGGATATCGGTGGAAGCAGGATTGGTGCAGCATAATTTTTTTTTATTTATTTTTATTTTTTTAGAAGACAAACAAAAAAAAGTGGAGAGGTTGCCAGGCTTATTTTAAGTCTTCATATTTCACAGAGAGGTTTGTCACAAATGAGTTGTTTATTCACATGTAGGTTTCCAGTAAACAACATGTTGAACTTGAAACCTTACTCTGGAAAGATTTGCACAGCTGGCCTGAAAGGAATGGGAAAAGCAGGGAATTTTCCAACCTGTGTAGGTAGCTTTCTGCTGGTAAAACTGTGTAACCAAACGTTATTTTAAAAACTGTTGCTGAAAGCCTACTCTGAGGATGTGGAATCTCCTAGGGGACAGACCGACAAGGGTAAGACTCTGGTAGCTTGTCCCAAAGCAAGCTCTCCTCTCCCAAAGGTAGGAGACTTGAACCGAAAATCCCTGCCAGAAAGGTGCTGATTTGTCAGGGGAGCAAGGCAGGAGAGACTGGTGTGGCGAAGACTGCAAGCACGGAGCAGAGGATTGCTGCAGTATAAGATATTCCCCACTGACAACATTTGTCCTTAATAAAAAGAGGTGGTTTGTGAGGGAATTCCAAGATCTTATGCAAAACAGCAGGGAAATCCGTGTGCTGCTGCCCAGGCTCAATTGAGGAGGATGGGAGAGTTAAAATGGGGAAAAAAAATTGGCTCAGTCTGGAGCTGCCAACTGTTGTTATCTGTTGGCAGTTTCGAAGCTGCCAGCAGTAAGGAAAGTTACAGCTTAGTGGGCTACTTTCCTGCTTAGTTTGAAGTTCAGTACCAGTTCGGTCCCTGTTGTGAAGCAGATGTCTCTGAAAGCTGCGATCTGCGGCTGCTCGGTTGGCCTTCTGCTCAGGTGGGGCCGACACGCTGAAGAAGAGCAGAGCAGATTACTGCTTCGAGGTGCAGCGCTTAGAGGCTGCTCGCGTGGGGCCGTGCGCTTGCTGTAGCCTGAAGATCCCCGGAGTAACGGCTGGCTAATAGTGAAAACTGCAAGACGATGCAAAGATGATTCAGCTAATCGGGTAACAAAGGAGACAGCAACAAAAATATTAAGACTTTGGATTGCATAGAGCAGCAGCTCTCGCCCTCTTTTGATCTGCAGACCTTTACAAATCTTCCAGTGGAGATACGGGAGCATAGATGAATTTAATCCTGCTGCTCTCAGCTATTTTTCATGGATTGCTTAGTTTAAGATGGTGGTTTTCAGCCTGTGGTCTGTAGAGTATTTGTTGGTAACAATAGATGTCTTTATTGAGTCTGTTAATCTGCTCAGCTGAAGTATTCTCTATCCTCTTTGCTTTCTGCCTTTTAATGTCTTTTCCTTACCTTTCTGAATTGCAGATACTCTTTGGGATGGCGAAGGGGTGCTCTTACCAATCTCTGTTCCTTGCAAAAGCAGCAAAATCTTTAAGTACCACCAGCCTACTGCTGTTTCTGCCAGCGAGCTTGGTGCATAATCTGTTACAAAACTGATAATAAAGCGTGTTGTGCTATTTTTTAACTATAGAAAATCTTTGTAGTACCTGTGCTCTTTTCTCCTGTGAGATCAGATGTGCCCATCTTGCTTCAGCACAGTGCTTAGCAGCAGTTGCATGAAAAAACCTCAGTCAGTAGACACTGAACTAGCAGTGACCTGTCATGCTTCGATAGGAGCAAGTGAGATGATTGAGGAGGGGAGTGAAGATACTTAAGGAAGCTCAGTCAATTCTGCTCCACTAATCAGACTCCGGCTTTAGATACCTATCTGTTCCGCGCGGCAGCGATGCTTGGATTTACTCTAGCTCATCTTTTCACAATTATGCTGGATAGAAATTCATACAAATGCACTCCCTGCCTAGAAGTTGGCTGTCTCCGCTTGTTCTCTGCCACCTTGAATTTCAGGAGTTACAGTGGCAGGAATTTACCTCGGGGTAAAGCTGTAGATTCTAAAATGGGCAGAATGAAGACAAATTGAGCCATTCTTGTGAAGAGCTAGATGCACAGCTCATTTCGCTGCGAGCAGCGATGCCAGGCTATTTTGTCATCCTGGTTTATAACTGTATTCAGACAGCAAAAGAGAAATCTTCTCTTCCCCCTCAAATATTTGGCAGAAAGCTTGCTTTTGTCTAAAATGCTCCTTAAGTACTGTGCAAAATATTCAATGCTAAACCAAATAACAGTTTGAGTTGTGCTTTTTCTTTCTAATTTACAAATAGGAGGGTTTGGTTTAGTTTCATGTAATAGCCCGCTGCAGCGAGACAACTCTTGGAAAATGCAAGGCGCCATCCCAAAAGATATTATCTGTTTTATTCTGGAGGGCTTTTTAGCACAATGCAGTTCCTTTATGGTAAGAAACAGCAAAGACTGCGGGATTGCTGGGCAGCTCTCAGGGTAAGTATGATGATATACGATGGTATATGGAAATGGTATCTTATAAAGCGGATCCCTTTGCACTAAGCTAAACCTCTGTGCTCAGCACACGTTTTCGTTTAGTGCTGTGAGACGTGAAAAGGTATTTTGGGATGACTTCTCAATTGGATCAAGTCTTTGGAATGAAGCTCAATCTATCATGGGGGACTTCAGGGACTACCAGAATCTGTCAAGGTACTTGGAGGATCAATTTAAAGCGTGGTGGCCTCTTCATGGAGCTGTCTCTTCAGGTTGCTGCTTGGGGCATTGCCACTGTTGTCTTCGAAGCGAGATCCAGCTGAAGTCCCCTGCTGTGATTACCAAATATTCCAATGATATGTTCTAACCCAAATACCTCTTGTCATCCGAGTACCTCCTGGGGTTACGTTTGCTCTGATGGAAATCATCAGTGCCTTTTTTTCAGGGGAGGACTGGCACAGAACAAAGCTCAGCTGCTGGCCCCACCTCATACTCCGCACACACACATTTCCTTTGGGAGGGAGATGTTCTGTGGGTGTTGTAGTGGCTTGTCTACTTCCATTTTAGTTTCCAGGCCACTCACCCTGGATGGACAAATTTTCCCAGCAGCAAAGCACCTCCCTACCCCAAGAGGGGAGATGGTTGCTGGAGAGTTAGAGCAGCCCTTGGGCACAGGAGACAACGATGTCATGAAACATCCTGGATGCATTTCACAAATGAAAGTGTAATCAGCAGCCACATTTTTGCTGGCTAATCAGAATGTCCATGGAAAATAGACATAGGGGTAATTTTACCGTATTCTTTTTCATTTAAAGTTTTCTGCGGAAAGAAAGTGCATTTGACCGCTTCCTTGTGACACAGAGCTCGGCATTTGAAATGCTTGTTCCTGAAGCGAGCACTGCATTTGGCTCGCCATGTGTGACTTCTTGTGAAGCTTCCCTGGGCTCTTGGATGCTGTTCCTGCCAGCAAGAGCAGATTGCTTCCAGCAATAAACATCCCACAAAATTATGTATGTTCTTTAAGAAAAGTACCAAGATTTTCTGCTAATTGCAAAAATACATAATGGATGCCTTCAGCATCTGTTATTTATTCTATAACCAGCTTTCATCCAAAAGTAACCTTTAAACAAACATTAAGATTGGATAGTTTAACTGTTCCAATGTGTCACACACATCTACACCCTCCAGTTTAATTATGTTTGAAACATGCTTGTATTTGATTCTTAGTGAGAGGGAGAGTTGTTTATATCTCCAGCTCGTAGACGTTCACAACCTGGAGAAGACGATGCTTGGAGCCAGACGTGAAAGCCTGTCTCGGGCGTTTCGCTTTGCTTTTTTGGGAAGCGGCCCCACAGCCTCCTGGAGGTAGGATTGTGCTCGCAAGGCAATTGCTTAAATGTGCCACAAGGAGGGGTGCAAGGTTCACCGAGAAGAGGACGCGGATTGCAAGTGTCGTTCATAAGCTGTGCAGTATGCCCCGTGCATTGAAAGACCTAGTTTCCTTAAAAAGCCTTTTTATTTTTATTTTTTTTTCTTTCTGATAATGTAACTTTAAAAAAAAAAAAATCCCATAAGGAAACATATTTTGGGATGGCGTTTTGTTGCCGAGAAATCTGCTATATTGGTAACTTGGCAACAGTGAACATCATCAGGCTTTTGTGTCAGTTTATTTAATTGCATCTAATGAGAAAAACTAGATGGTGCCAATTTAATTATTGCGGATGTTCTGTGCCACCAGGTTCGTGACAGGTTTGTCATTCCCGTCCTGAAACAACTATGGAACTTTCTGAGCTTGTCTTGAGTGAGATCTTTCCATGAGAGAAAGAGTCATATACCTGGTGTCCTGGAAACTGTGTTCCTGGTGTCTCCATCCCAGGCTGATGGAGAGACTTCTCTGAGAAGTGAGAGCTGGCACGGGGAGCGCCAGAGGTGAAGCTGCTGGGAAAAGCTGAGCGCTAAGCACCTGGTTCCCTTCCACAGGGCAATTTTAGAGGAAAACGTGTAGCTACACAGCCAAAACCTGCACTGTTTTGGCTCTTGAATGATAGTTCTTGACAAAAGCTAGTTGCTAATTGCTTACAGAATAGCTCAGGACCTACTGGCCGTCCTGCCATTGCTGCCCCACGCTGCAGTTTCAGGATGAGCCTGCTTTAGGATCTGTGCTTTAGGACCCGTCAGTGCAGTGTTCTTAGGGCACTGCTTCATGTTGGAAGAGAAGCGCCTCAAGAACAAGTTAACACAATTGCAGGCAGAGTCAGAACCAAAACCAGCTTGGGATTCTCCTTCCCCTTGTGGGGTGTAACATCCCGCAGTACTTGTGTCCAGCTCTGCTGCACGATAAAAGGCTAGATAATTATGCTTCAGATAACACGTGTCTTTAAAAGTTAATAAGAACATCACTTAATTAAAATAAGGCACAAATGACCTTAATAGTAATAAGAAAAGGTGATAACCTTCATTTTGAAAATTAGTTGAAAAATGATTCATCCATTAACTGTCAGTGTGACAGAAATTACAGAGGGGAAGGGAGATTTTGAGTCCTAGGGGGAGAGCAGGTAGGTTTCTGCCATCCCAGTACGCGCAGGGTCACCACAGCAGCTAACCATGGTAGGCAGGAGGCATATTAAGAGCCTTAATTAGCTCTGTTGTCACTTTTCCATCATGAGCAATTAATTAGCTCCTGCCTTATCTATACTGCTGTCCCCTCTCAGAACTGCATGGTCCCGTAACAATATGAGCTCTGGGGAAAAGAAAGGGATAAAAGTGGGGAGGTGAGAGCCCTCCAGAGAAGCTAAGGAAATGCTGAAGGGTCCCAAAAGGGTAAGGTCTTTGGCAAAAACCACAAGGTGACCCTGATTAGCTACTAATTGCTTTCATTGGTTCCAGCAGGGAAACCAGCCCAGGTGCCCAGGGCTCTGTGGTGAGGACAGGGACTTGCTGGCAGGTTTCCCTGAAGGTGGTGTGAAATTGCAAATTAGGAGCCCTGGTTTTGGTGTCCTGGTAGGGCAGGGCTGTTCCTGCAGCCTCTGCTTTGGGATCCAGGGAAGGAGCAGAGGTGAGCGCTCTGGGTTTGGTTATCCCTGCTTTGTTTTGTTTTGCTTTGCTTGTGGGTGAAGCTCTCAGTGCCGCTGGGCTGTCCAGAGGCAAGGTGCTAGGGGGGGTTGCAGTGCCGGGGAGGTATGGCTGAGTTCTTTCCTTGTGTTTTGTTGGGTGTCATAGAGTGTAAAACTTCTGTCCCTTAAGACAGAGATCTGCAGCTGGCACGGGCTGCCCGTCCTGCCTGGGGCTCCCCTTCCCTACACAGTGAGCATCTCAAAGCCCCTGGCTGGCTGAGGAGCTTGGTGGCACTCGAGGGGACTCCAGTGCCACAAAGTCTGCGTGACTGAGAAGCCTGCCAGGCGCTGCGAGAACACAAAATTAGGTTAGAAATCAGCTGGGGCTTGGTTTTGTCTTTGCTTTCTGATTTCCCTCCCCACTCCTCTTTTTTTCTGGTTTGTTTGTCTCTGTCCAATAACCACAATGAGTAGAAAAGTTGTTTTTTTCTTTTTAAAGCAGACTCAGATTTCCATGTCATCCCTTATTTTTAGGAGCTTTGCTTAAAGGGGGAGAGGGAACCCAAAACCAGTGCAACACAAAACTAAACTGACTCCCTCCAGCTCCAGTCCTCTTGCTGTGCCCTACCTGGGAACACTTCCCAGGACACTGTTAGGTGGTGCCTGTGGCAGGTGAGCCCCTGTTTGGGGGACAGGTTCCCTGGGGATGTGGGATCCCCATTTGGGCCCTGCACAACTCTGCCTGCGTATATGGACACCAACAGTCCCCAAACCTGCTCCTTTAGGGGTGATGCTAGAGGCATCCCATGAGGTCTTCAGGGGTGAAGCACAGCCAAAACAAATTAAAAATGTTTCCAAAGGTGAAAAAAGCCCCAAGCTGCCCTATTATTTAAAGGAGCTGCCTCCCCTGCGTGACCTTTGGGTGCGTGCTGATGGGTACCTGCCGCAAGGATTTAGTCTGGATCCAAATCCCCTCTCCCTCTGCCTTTCTCCCCTGAAATGGGAGCTGTCATCATGCTGCTCAATCTTTTAAGTCGGCCTGAATGCTGCTTGTCTCTCTTGCTTAATAAAAGCAAAAAGTCTCTGGGAATCTGCATGAGGTCATTGCTCTGTTTTAAGGTGTGTTCTCTCCCATTGTCTTTAGTATTGGCCTGGTCTCTGCTTTATGATCCAGGTGAAGGCACGTTCCCCACGAGAGGGTTGTTGTAGTGGAAGCAGGGGAGGCAGGAAGGGCTGTAGGTCTGTGAATATATCCACTGAGGCCACTGTGGGTTCCCTCCTTGCTTCATGGGCAGGAGGAGCCCTGAGGTCGCCCCTCACCTCCTGGGCAAGAGCATTGCTGTGGGCTGGATGGTGGTGGAAAGTGGTCTCTTGCTGCTCTCCGGTAGGAAGCACAGCTGTGAAACTGCTCGAAATACTCATCAGAAGTAATAAAAGCTCAGCTGCTAGGAAGATCATGGGGGTGGGCCAGCAGTGGCGTGTCCAAGAGCATTGGGTTGCTGTGATGCAAGCCGTGCATCTCAGGTGGGGTAAGCCCTCTGCCAGGGATGAAATAAACTCTTGCAGCTGGGATCTCTACCTGCTGAGCTGGTCTGGTCATTTTTGGCCTCAGACCACAGCCCATTTGATGTCTTTAAACAAATCAATCAAAGGGCAGCGGTGAGGAAGAAAACACAAACAGGAAGGGCAGGATGGAAGAGCAGGTTTCAGAGCAAGCTGATGCCATAAGGGGGGATAAATCCCTGGAGGGTGTGTGAAAGGGATGGCTCCAGTACTGACGTGGTCAGAATTTGGGTGGAAATGAGGAGGGGGGGAGCTGTCTGGCTCTGGACAATACCTGGCGACTTGCGGAGAGGAAGAGCAATGAGGCTGATGAGAGGTGACCTGGGCAGGTCACTCAGAAAATCTGGTTTTCTGGCCCAGGGAGGACAGGGCAGCCTTAGCCTGATGTTATCAAGGGCTGTGTGCCAGGGAGGAGGCAGCGATGTGGGTGGGAGTCTCTGGGACAGTGTCCTGAGGAGTGGTGATGTCTGTCAGGAAAGGGGATTTCAGCAAAATCTTTTTTTTTTTTTATTATTATTATTATTTTATTTTATTTTATTTTATTTTTTTTAATTTTAAGAAAAAAATCATTATTTTTTTTATCTGTATATGCTCACCTGGCTGGGTGAGCAGAAAGCTCCAAACCTTGCTATGCGGTGAGGCGGTCCCAAAGCCCACGAGATCCCAAATCATGCATCTCTGTAGGACTTTGGCATCCAGCTCCTGCTGGTTGAGCTGAAGTGACTTTCCCAAGGGCATCCAGGTTTCCTGGGGCATAAAAGAGAGGCGACCCCAAATATCTCAGTTAACCTTAAACTCCCATAGCACCCCATCTCTTCCTTAGCCTACTTAACAGGCAACAGCTCAGGGTACCTGTTAGTGCAAAGCCTGCTCATCAACATGTTTGTATTGGTTTAACACCGAAGTTGGTGTATTTCTGGGGTAATCACAAAAACGCATTGGTTTCTTGTTTCTCTCAATGACATTCTGATTTTAAGATGGCGATGTCGTGACTAGAAGGGACCTGCTGAATAAACAGCCATCGCTTCTCTTTGTGAAGAGACTGTTTTGTTGTGCTTGCAGAAAGGACTTCTGCTGCCATGTGTTGCCTCTTAAAAGCAAAAGGAATAATAAGCAACAAAAGAGTCTTTAGATATGGTGCCTATTTGGAAGGAAAAATCAGGTTTGCTATCGTGTGCGTCGTTCAATTTACTTTATATTAATTTGATCTTTTCTTTTCAGCGCGACCTGATTAGTTCCATATGTTTTTCCCCATGGCTTGGCCAGTAAAACTGCTTGTCTGAGTCATCAACTAGATAAATAATTGGCAGCTCCAAGGGCCCATCTCCTAAATCATTCCGCAGCCGTTTGTGGCCCGAGCAGATCCCGGTTGCTTGTGCATTTGAGTCAGCTGTAAAGTCTAATCTGGGCTTTCACTGGCCCCAGGGGACCAACAAACCGCCGATTACGGAGCCTCACGTCGGCTTGTCTTGGCACGGCCGCTGGAAGAACGCAGCGAGCTGCTGGGGACCGCGCGGTCGGGGCTGGTATTTATGGTCGGGGCCGAGGAGCCGTCCCGAAACGGGCACCCCGGGGTGCACACCTGGCAGCCCTGTGGTTTCTCTGCGGGGACCTGGCACGGGGCCTGGGCTTCCCCGGGGCTGAGCTGCTCCATGGGGACCCTGTGCTGGCATCTGCCCTTGAAGGGGCCCGTCTAGCCTCAGGCTGTCCTGGCATCTTTCTCTTCTCCAAATGCTGCTCGGTCCCAGGTGCAGCTGGTTGAAAGGCAGCCCCCAGCTGTGTGGCAGGGATCGAGAAGCACAGCTACGTGGGCTGCATGAATATGGCCCCGTGTGGCCTCTGCCTCGCCACAGCTCAGCCCTGTGCCAGCAGCAATAAGGTGGGCACGGGCTTGTTCCTTCACCCATGCTCCTCTTCTGGGAGACTCAATTCCCTCTACTCATTCCCTCTGCTTAAATAAGAGAAACGCTGGACATCAGCTCTCCTGTCCCAGCTAGTTATTTCTGACTTGGTTTATTTTATTTTATTTTTTTTAAGGGTGCCATGTGGGTTTTGCTGAAATCAGATCCAAGCAGTAACCCCACCGTGGTGGGAGAAGTCGTGCTGCTGTCCTGAGATTGCAAAGGGAGCTGAACTGGATGCTCCCTTCCCTGGACGTGGGGTTTGGAGGGTATGACTACAGCTTAAAATACAAGGAGGTGCCAAAAGCAGGATGAGAGATAGCTCGGCAGCGATCTCTGAGCTTGAGGAAAAAGAGTGTAAATCTGGAACAGGCCCACGGTGTTCAGAGCTGGCTCCAGGCATCTCAGCAGGGGAGGCACGGCTTCTGCTGGGTTGGAAAAATAAAGTGTGCCTCTTGTGAGATGTCCTGGCCCCTTGGCTTGTGTTAGGTGTGTTTGGTGTAAGCCTGGTGCCTCAGAGAGATGTCCCTGAGCCCCACGGCACGTGGTGAACATGGGGAGGAGGCAGAGCCCTCCTGCCCTTTGGGTGGTATTGAGGAGTTAGGTAAGTGAAGTTAAAGGAGAATGAAGGGATTGCACTGGGCTAGGATAAAGGTCACGTTAAATTACTGCAGTGTGTGACAGTGGTGCCCAGCAGGGCTGAAATGAGCTTCAGGGAGCTGAAGCCGAGCAATCGGTGTGTTATTATGTGCACATCTCTGCCACAACACGAGCCAATGTGGCTCCTGCCATGGCGGTGCCGGGCCTGGGCCTCTGAGGCCTGCTCAGGTCCTCCTTTGGTGCCTGCATTGGGCTTTTTGGGGCTCCCAGGAGCTCAGCAGCCTCTCTGTGCAAGGAGAAGGGTGCTGGGTGACCCCGCTGGTGAATGGGGCCAACAGGAGAGTGTTTCCCAAGGAAATGGTTAACTCCTCTGAGCAGCCTGTGCACAGATGGACACTCTCTTCTTGCCTAACCTTCCTCTTGTAACTTCTTCCTTCTCTCTGTCCTCTTGAACATTTTGATGTGGATCTAGATTAGGGTTTTGCAAAAACAACAGCTCTCTTCCATGGCTGCCCAGTACCTTCTCCTCCTCTTCTAGCCCAGGAAGGACCAGCACTGGCTCCTGACCTCCCTGTGGTGTCCCTCTGCCCCCAGCACAGACCTGCTGGGGGAGAGGGGTGAGAAGAAGCAGAGGGCTGGAAGAAGCATTTGGTTAGTCAGTGTGACTGGCCAAGTTGAATTATATGTTAAAGTTTGACAGTTGTTGATGTGTTGAGCATTTTGTACCATAACAGGATTTTAGGAGTCCCAATGCAGATTTTCTATAATTTGTTTGCTGTGATTTGAGCGTTTTCCTTGAAGAAAGAAAATTCGCCATGCAATTTACTGCATGCATGTAAATTTTTTTTTAATGTGAAGTGGAAGCAAGCATCTGAAATCATTCTTCTCCTTCTGACAGCAACATCTGTAAAACCTTAAGGCTGGGAGGAGGCAGGAACCAAGAGATTTATAACCCCCCGCTGAAATATTGGAACGACCTTATTTCCCGGCAATTAGCTTTGCTCAAAACATTTTTGTTTCCTATTAGAAGCAATCTACTAACATTTATATTGATGTGTTTAATAGTTGTTGGCCATCTCTGAATTCCAGCAGGCAAGGCAGAAGGGGACGGGAGGAACACGCTCTCTAAACTGTGAGCACATTTGTGTTGCATTGTGTGTTGCGTTTGTTGATAGTGGTGAAAACATCCATCACGCTATGCTCTGGGATGGGGATGACATCTTTTGGGAAAGGGAAGGGAATTGGTCCTTGGCCAAAGCTTCCCTACCGCTGCAGTGCATCAGGATGAGCTCCAGCGCCTTTGCTGGAGAGGGGATCTTGGTTCAGCCGAAACTTACCAAGAGTGGAGAAGTGAGGAGAGGCGAGGAAGGAGCTGCCCCTACACGTAAGATGCTGTTGGAATGAGTAAGGGCACTGATGGACAAGCTGGGATGAGGCAGTGGGAGAGGATACCATTGCCAAGCCCAGGGGCACAGAGACAGGCATGTGTCCAACTCAGCTCCTGCATCCCAGTGCCTGGCAGACCTCAAGAACAGTTTAACCCTAAAATTAGGATGAAAAGCAGGTGGCTGGGAGGGCCGCTCCTGTCTTGCAGCGGATGTGACCATCTCCAGCAGAGCAAGGAGCTGGTGACAGCAGCTCCCGAGGCCTCTCTGGGGCAGTCTGGGAGAGAGAATTTCTCACAGCCTTCAATGAGAAGTGATTTTTAGTTAGATGAGGGGGGATCTTGAGAGCATGATGTCATGGGATGAAACTGAGAATCGTATTTTAGGCTGAGTTGCAATGAGGAAAGTCTAATGTCTGAATGCATTCATAGCCTGGGAGCGAATGCTGTGACACTATTGTCTTCTAGGAGCCGGAAAAAGAAATGCCTGCTTGCTCCTTGGCTTTGAGCTCAGGCAGATAAATGCATCTAGATAGAGTCGTGAATGGATCTGAAAAAAGATTAACGGTTTAATTGTTGAAAAAACACTGTTTTAGGAATGTTGAAACAAAGTGAAGTTTGAAATATTGAGGATGTTTAAGGACAGTGACTTTTTTTTTTTTTTTTTAAATGATTTATTTGCCTTGATTTTTATTTTTTATTTTTCTTTGGTGGGGGGGCAGTGACTTGGGATATTATTAACTGGCTGTGGAATGTTCCTGTGATGGGCAGCACGGAGGAGGAGCTTTCTGGGGAAATGCTTTAGCCTTGCCTATGAGGGATTGTCGTCCTTAATGTTCAGTAGGATTTTGTTGTCTGCTTGCTTTCTGGAGGTTTTTTGGTTTCTTTCACCAGGAGATACCACTTGGGAAGTTTGCTCCAGGACAGACTGCCGATGGTGTCGACTCAGTTTTGTTTTAAGTACAATGACAATTCACTTGCTTCGTCTGAAAAAAGCCATTCCTGGCCCAGCTGCTTACAGCTATGCCACAATTTGCCATCCCCTATGCTGTGCAGTTGTGACTGTTTTATCAGGCTGTGTGGTTAGCTGAATAACCACATGATCCAGGTTAAAAACTGATCCCTTCTGGAGCTGCAGCAGTGAACACGGAGCTGCAGGCATCAAGGATGGCCGTTTCTTAATCTGGTTTGACTTGAGAGCCATAGCTTTGCGCAGTAACACCTGAATATTCAGCCACTTGGATGATTTCTCCCCAGAAATCACTCGGTGGCTGAAATGCTTTCCCCAGTTGTGCGCACGCTGTGTTGAAATAGCCACTTAGGACCAAACCTACACCTGCAGGTGTAGAGGCTGTTTTGACAACCTTGGAGCAAAGATGCCTCAAAGAGGCAGTGGTTACCTGCCTCTAGTGCCATGAGCTGGGTCCTCTGTGTGGCTTGGGGCACCTCTGCTGAGGTTGCTTGGGGCTGGACGTTGATAAATGTCTTTGAGATGCAGCAGCAAAGTCCTCCTCATCCATTTGTGTCCGTAGATGGCCAGAGCACAACAAGGTGAACTGAACAGCAGGCAGAGGATGGGGACACCATGCCTCCCCGAGCACACGGGGATGTTAGGTATGGAGAAGATCACATCTCCCCTACTCTCTGCTGCACTGCCTGCCGTGGAGGGAGGGTGCTGCTGTCAGTCAACAGCCTGCCTCGCTGCAGGCATTCCTGGCACAAGTCTCTTCAGGTTCGCCTCTTTGTGTGTAGTCAAATAATTCCCCCTCCAAGGAGCTCATTTGTCTTTCTTTTTCTTTCCAAGAGGCCAGGGCAGCTCCTGCTCCCCATCCTTCCCTCCTGAGAGAGGCTGAAACCCCCCTGCTCTTCGCTGTGGGCACTGCTGTGTGGGCCCAGCATAAGGTGACGTGGGAGATGGATTCTCTTGCATATTCACCTTCACTTATATGTATTTTTTGTGTCTGTAAAGCAGTGCTTAGATGGATCCAGAGACTTTCTCATATCACATTTCCATGGGTCTGGGTTGACACTGCCTGGTGCCACCAGCTCCTAGGAGGTCCCAGGGCACAGCAGCTGGTCATGCAGCGGGCAACCTGCCCTGCTCCCCTGGCTGAGATGCAAGGGGCTGCTAGGAGTTGCCAAAACCCTTTAGGAGAGATGAACAAACAGGGAGAGGAGGAGGGCTGCTGAAGAATAATGACGGTTCCACCCCAAAAGGGATAAACTGGCCACGAACTGACCTGTGCAGTGGATTATTCTGGTGGAGGTACCATAAACGTGTGTTTTGACTGAGGGATGCTGCTTTTGGGGTTCTTTTGTGCCAGGAACACGGTGTGTGGGACCCACCGAAGGGGTTCTCTCCACCCCCCAACTGCAGGTGGGTGCAGTGCATGGAATTAGCCGGGGATGTGTGTGTGCACGTGTTTATTTTCTTATTGCTTTTGAAAGAGCAGCGTTGTGGTGGCTGACATCTAATCCTAAATTTGGGATACCTGACATTGTAAGGAGAAAACAAACCTTCCTGCACTTAAAATGAGTGGCGGGGCGGGTCTGGCCCCAGTGCCTTTCAGAACTCCTTTGACCTTGCGAGCAGACCCCCTGGGCTGACTGACAGCCTTTTACGGCCGCATTAGAGCTGAGCTGACCTTGTTTATCTGGGGATTCACCTGGGAGACAGCAGACATGTCCAGGGATATTAAGTCTCGAGCTGAAAATGTTTGCTCAGGTATTAGGGCTAGAGTTAATTTAGACTGAATGCCTCCTCGGTGGCACCAGCCGCTGCTCCGCGGGACAAGGCGCCCCCCGGCCGATGACAGTTGTTTTAGGCTTGCTTCAGACATCAGGCTCCCGAGGGTAGGGCTAAAGGGGAGCCATGTGGAGTCTTTCAGCTCACTCTGAGTTTCCTTTGTTTAATATCTCTTGGGTTTTTAGTGAAAAAACGAGCCCAGGTGAAAGGGGCACATTAGGGTCCCCTTGGATGTCCTCCAGGGAAAGAAGCCGTCCCAGCAGATTGATTTCATCTGCCCTGCAGCCTCCAGTCCTGCTCTGTGCAGGCCAGCAGCATCCTTGGGCTGCAGTGGAGATGATCCTGGATGTGGGAAGAGCACGATTTTCTTGCTTTGGGCTGGTAGACCACTAACACTTGATGTGCATGGGTAGTTGAAGTGCATCCCATCTCTGGGGAGGAATGAGTGTTGCTTCTCCCCATGTCCCTGCTCTTCCCCATGTTTTCCTCAGCTGCTCTTTGGGCTGAATCCATGCCACTGCTCACCCTGTGCTGGTGACAGTCCAGGTGTCCTGGCATTCCCATAAACCCCTGTAGGCCAGAATGAACCCTTTTATTCCATATTGCTGGCATGCTGGAGCTGTGCTGGTTTATCCAGGAGCCGTCACTCCCCCTTGGTTCATCCAGCGCTGCTGGAGCTGTGAGCAGGAGCTGGAGCACAGCAGACCTGACACATGGGCTACAGGGAGCTGTGAGGCTGGGAAACACTTTCCTTGTGCTGTGGGGATCCCCTGGGGGGATCTGAGGTGCTCAGCATGGTGTGAGCACCGCTGTCTGCCTGTCCGGAGCTGGCCCAGGCTCGGCAGTGAGCCCGGTGTGGAGCCCTTTGGCAGCGCAGCCACTGCAGCCTCCCTGCACCAGGGGGCTGGGCTCGTACTGCCGAGCTATTTATTTAAGAAAAAAAATATTATCATTTCAGGCGTCAGCGGAGTGGGCTGTATCACCATTGTATCAACGATGTGGTTTTAAGGCACTTTCCTCCGCTTAAACGCTATTTGCCTTCTCCTTCAGGCAATTGAATTTAAGAAAACTCTGGTCGCCCAGATCTGGTTGGGCGGATTCCTCCCCCTGAGCATGATTCCCAGCAGGGATCAGCTCTGCAGAAACTCTGGGAGCTGTCACTTCGGTGCACCGGGCTGAATGGATTACCCAGCCCTGCATCGTCTGCTCTTTTATCTGCCCCAAAGCAGTGGGAAGCCAGGAGTAACCCCCCAGGGTCCCTCCGAGCAGCGGTTTCTGGAGCCCGGGGTCAGGTGGCTGTTATTGTAGCTAAAGGTGTTTAACCCCAATTGATTTTGACAAGCCCTATTAGCAGATCCCCCAATTACTTATCGGGTTTTCAGAGGAACGCTGTCGATTTAAGGCTTGATGCGCTAACCCCGGCGCTGCTGACAGGACGTGGCAGGTACCAAACCCGCCTCGATGGATGGAAAAATAAAAAATAAATAAATCCCCATCGATCTTCAGGGCCAAATTCTGACCCTTCCCTGGGGCTGGGAGCTCTTGAGGGTGGCGGAGCCAGATTGCATGCTGAGAAGTGAGACAGGTGAAGTGCCCTGCCCTGCAAAGCACCGAGCATCCTTTGGGCAGCTGGGGTTGGGCACAGCCCCTGGGTGACTTGTTGCCAGACACAGCAGCAAAAGAAAAAAGAGATTAGTGGCTATTTTTTGGCTCTCTCAAACCCCATGTTTATCACCAACGTGGTTGAATTCACAGCCCCAAAGCCCTGCAGGCTGGGGCCCTGGCTGGGCAGGCAGAGGAGCTGCCCAGAGCCTTCTGCCGGTGAGAAACGCCCAGCGCTGAGCTCGAGGCTCAGCTCCCAAGGACGGTTGAGATCATTTGGAAGTGACTGGGAGTTATGTGACTAAGTAATCTGGGAGGATCTGGGCATAGCACCACTGGCAAATTTCTTATGGCATCGGGAGCTGTTGGCTCCGGGCTTCACCACCCAGTCCAGCGAGTGACTCGTGAGTCCTCCGAGGTGTTTGGTAACAAACACCTTGTAAAATGCATAAAAACTTGAATTGCAGCATTCACGGGTAATGTGCCAGGCCAAGGGATCACTGCTGGTAGTTTGTTTTTTGCCTGTTGTTTGCAAGACCAATGAACTTTAGGGTTTTGCAGAGACAAAAGTGTTGAATACACCGTTTACAGCCAGCTCCCTCATCCTTCAGTGAGTGGGCAGGTTTACAAGGCACTTCTTTAAAAGAGAAGAGGCCCTCATTAAGCAGCAGTATGTTTGTTGTTTCTTGATCATTTGACAGCAATTCATAATCTATTTCTTGTTTTCTGTTATAGATATATTTGTATTACGGTGTTCATAACTTTCATACTGAAAACTGCCCGTATTCTTCCAAATAAAGAATGGCATTTATATGGAAAATATTTCTTCCAGATGATTACTTTCAAAACAGCCAGTTCCTTGCCCTGTTTGAGGTTATATAAGCTTTTTTATTTGTTTGTTTTATTGCAGGGGTTTTTGCTCAAGCCTCCAGAAATTTGGGCAACAGAGGCAGCTGCCATTGGTGTTGGAAATGCCCGGTGGAGATTTTGGCAACTGATGTCCTGAGTAATCCTGGCCAAGTCATCTAAAGGTAAGGAACCCCTCTTTGCTGATTTCTGGGGGTTATTGGTCATCTGCAGAGGTGGCTCTGGTCCCTCTGTCTACCTGTGTGATGAGAGCAACAGTGGATCCATGCCTATGTAGGTGTGGAGCTGGTTGGCTTCGAGCAGGGGACATCTCCTGCCCCAGCTATAGTGTTTGGCAGCATCCCGTGGGCTTTCTGGGCTCTCAGGCCTTGAAGTGACCTGCAAAGCTCCGTTTTGGGTGTTCTTTCTTCTCTTGTCTGGAGCTGCATCGTTTAGGAAAGTGCTGATGTCAATGTGAAAAGTCCTGGCGATGGCTGGGCTGGGTCACGGGGCAGGAACAAATCACTTTCCCACTAGGGAAAGGTCATCTGTGAAATTTTATGGACAGTTCCCCTGTTCTCCAAATACCCTCTCCCTCTGGCCTTTTTTTTTTAATAATTTTTTTTTCCGTGTGTAATTGCGTGTCAGACCAAGTGCACTCAGAATGTGAGCAGGGTCTGATACAAGGAGGGTGAAATGAGATAATCCATGTTTTCATCATCCATAGGCCTCTCTTTTCACAGCCCGTGGGCCGTACTTTATTAGGCTGAGCAGCTCTGGGCCTGCAAGAAAGAGGAGGACTTTCTCATCCCGATGAGAATGGGGCAGTGAATGGATTCCAAGTGTTTACTCAGCATTTGTCTCATGCTTTATCAAAGGCATGAGGAGGAGGTGCCGACAGACCTTTTGTCCCGCTGATGTGTTATGACAATGTTCCATGAATATGCAGAATGGCAGAAGGGATTAGAGCCAGTACAATTCCCCTCCGGCGCTGCTTTTTTTTTGCTTTTTTTTTTTTTTCTTTTTCCTTTTTTTATTTTTGCCTGGGATGTTCAGGGGTTTAAGGGTGACCTGCTCGCAGTCAGGGCACTAAACATCAGATTTCCCTGCAGATAGGGGTGTAAAAATCCCACACTTGTCCAAAGCTGTTAGCATCTGGCTCGAAGGTTGGGCTGCCGTGGTCACTGGCTGCTCTTTATGAAGCTTGGGCTGGCAGGAGCTGCCTGGCTGAGAGCTTTGTGTTTCAGGAGACAGGGGGATATTGGGGCGTAATTAAAACCTGAGTTGATCAGTGACACGTGAAACCCAGGCCGATGGTGATGTGGCTGCTACTTTTCTCTTGGTGTGGGCTGGCAGCAGTGCCTCGTCGTGCTCTGCTGCTGCTTCCCCAAGTCCTGGTCCAGGCTGCCAGGCCAAGGGATAACTGCTGGTAGGTTTTTGCTTGTTGTTTGCAAGAATTTGGGTGTCGTTCAGTGGTGCTGGCATCAGGCAGTGATACTCTCCATGCTCTGAGCGCTTTGTTTTGTCTGTATGGGTTAATGAGTTAATGCACCTGTGAGGCAGGTGGTGGACAGTATCTCCCTTTTCAATATGATGCTGCAGCAGGTAGGAGGGAGCAGGCACGGTGCTGGAGCCCTGGGCATAAAACCAAGCTTTCCTCCTGTGTTTCCAATCCTTCTCCAAATGATGCTGCTGAGTGATGGCCAGCAGCCGTGAACCCGTCCTGGTTGTGGTGTGTTTCTCCTGTGTAGCTCAGCGAAGGTCTTCCACCTGAAAAATCATCCTCCACTGGTTTTCTAAATCTTGTGTCTCTTTCCCATCCTGTTCCCCAAGTAGTTTGAGGGGGAGCTCCCTGGATATACGAGGTTAATGGTGACTTTGTGTCCTGGCTGGGTCCTATCCCGGGTGTCGCTGCGGTTGCTGTGTGTGGGGCTGCCAAGCTGGTAACTGGAGAGCATGGAGGGGAAAAACAGCGGGGAAGGAGGCAGAGCCTCCCTGAAGTCCTGGCACCATCCATGGAGAGGTGGTGCCCACAGCCACGGCACGCGTCGCTGCTTGCTGGTGTCCCTCTCCAGCCACTTGGGAACGCAGGCAGTAAGTAACCTAATGAATTTTGACGCAATTAGCCCAATGCCAGCTCTCGGCTGGTGGCCCCTGAGAGCCCTTGGCAATGGCTCTGGCGTCTGCTGTGTCCACTGCCTGCCCTTGCTGCCTCCAAGGGGTCCGGGCAGCACTGGGCTGTGTTTCTGGCAAACCCAGACCCCAAACTCCTTGGGCTGGTTGCTCAGGCAGCCAAATTCTTGAGGCTGGCTTGAAAAGGAGCCGGGAGCTTTTGCCATCTGTCTGCTTTCAGCACCGTCAGCAGTGCGAGCTCTGCCTTTGCCCTCTGGGCTGTGCGCGGAGGATCGCAGTGCTCACGCGTAAGGGAAGAACAATGAAGTGTGAACAAATCCTTCCCCCTTGGAGAAACCTGTGATGAAAACACGATTGGCAGCCCTGGGAAGGAGGCCTCGGAACTGGTCTGGGTGCCAACCCTGCGTGGGCCAAGGGGATTTCCTGACGCCAGCTGGGCAAAGCAGTGACCTGAGTCAGAGCGCATGGGATGAGGGCTGGGAGCAGGAAAAGCAGGTTGGGGAAAAGCATGTGTGAAGGCAGAAAGCCACCAGAAAGAGGGGTGAGCTTGGAGCTCCAGCAAAGAGGCCAAGGCTGCCTGGCATCACCTGTTTCTCACCCAAGCAGAAGCAATTCAGCAAAGCCCACAGCTTGGTGAGCCGGGATGCAGCTCTATCCACCACAGCCCCACCACCCAGCAGGACAGGGCCGGGGCAGGAGCAAAAGCAGCGTGGTGTGGGCCTCCTGAGCAGCTACCCCAGAGCTAGAGGCACTCGGTGCTGACAGAAGCAGCCCAGATCTGGGTGCTGGTGCCAGCTGCCCACCTGCATCCGATGCCGCTGTGGTACGGAGATTCCCATCTCAGCTGGAGGACCCCGCTGCCCACAGGTGCTTTGGAAGTGGTAGGTGGGAAGGAGCTGATTGAATCCTTGTGAGCCACCCAAATAAAAAGGTTTCTGGGTTGCTTCTGCCAGCCCCGGGTGGCACAGGGCAGGGCTAGCTTTGGCAAGGAACAATGTGTGATAACACTCAGATCAGACTGGACAGGCATGAATCAGAGTCTGAATCATCTCTCTTCCCTTATCCCGAGGAAATTACATGATGAACATGGGCCTGTTGTGGCTGGAGATCCTTTTCTTTCACCATATGCACTTTGAAGTCACTGCATGAAATTTTAGTCACTGGACACCAGTGGAGTCAGAGATCCGAGGTCTCTACAACCTGAGCCGTGTTGTCTCCCCTTCAGCCAGCCTTTTTCTTCACCAGCACAGATGTGTGCTGAGATGTCCCCATTTGGGGCAGGAGGGCTGGGAAGAGACATTGGGGAACACAAGGGCAGGTGCCTTGCTTCTGGACTTACTTCTTTTCTTGCCAGGCTTTAGGATGCCCAGCAGTGTGCTTGGCTGCCAGCCTTTGGCTCCCCAATAGCTCTGTGGGCCTTGAAAACTTCTCCAGGCAAGCATATGGGGCTGGTTGGAGGATCTCTGCTCTTCTTCCCCCCAGATCATCATCGACACGAGGCCTCAGCTCTGCACCCTTGCTGGGAACTGCTCCCAGCTCTGTCCCCAGTGTCCTACCCAGCTTCCAGCCACCAGCTCCTGGGCACCCTGCACCTCCAGCTGAGATCCCTCCTCCTGCACTACCAGGAGGGGACTGACAGAGGTGCCTGGCCCAGCCAGGAGGGATTAAAGGGCTTTTGTTTCACAAGCATTTTAAGCAGTGTGAAAGAAGCCAACCTGCCAGGCTGGCTGCAGGCAGATCGCATCGGAGGTATAAGACAGGGAAATTTTCCACGGCAGAGATGTGCTCCTGGCCTAAGGGGAGGGAAAAGGCTATTGTGTTTGGAGTGAATGGAATCGCTCCTGGCAGGAGCATTAAACAGAGGAAGAAGAATTGGCAGTGAGCTAGCAAGGTGGGATTTTACCTGTCTGCCTGGGCTTGCAGCTAATCAGTCCAGCAGTTACAGGAGGGTAAAGGAAGGATGAGGGAAAAGGAAACTTTTGCAGTGAAATCCTTGCCTGGGAGCCCTGATGTGCAGCATTTGGGTGTCAGTCCCTTGATTTGACTGAAAAATGCAAGCCTCGGTGGGTTTGGGATGGGATGCAGACGGTCTGTGCAGCAAATTTGCCTATTGCATTGCAGCCAGTGAGTGCTGGGGCGGCAGGGCTTCCTGGTGTGGGGTTAGGGAGGGGGAGATAGTGGGACAGTGCAAGAAACCTGCTCCTCCTTCGGTGCCTGTGGCTGGGCTCTGTGTTCTGCCTGCTCCACTCCTGTTCTCACCTTCCTCTGATGGGTTTGCAGAGGCTTTCAGCAGACCTGGTGGGCCAGGTTCTCCCACGGACCTGCTGCTTGTTTACATGGCGAAAACACTACAGTTCTGTGTGAGCCTCATGAAACAGCCCTGCAGGGCGCTGAGCTTTAATTGCCTACCTCGCATCCCCCAGAGAAACCCGGATGGTGCGCACCTGGGTTCTGCTGGGAAGGGATGGCTGTTAAGGAGGTGCTTGGAAAGTTGGAGACCAAGGCTCCTTGTAAAGATCTGCTCTCACAGGGGTTGTCCTCAGGAATTTGTGTCATGGTTTGTTCCACTGCTTCTTTTGACTGAGGGCACTGGGAAGGGCAGCAGAGCCAGCAGGGAGAGGCACAGCTCAGCCTGGCCCTCCTGCCTGCCCCCTTCTTTGGCTTGGGTTTTGGCCATGAGACATGGAGCTGGGGCACTTTCCTTTTTTCCAGGAAAAAGGAAAATTAAATATTGATTATCACAAATGTTGGTATTTGTCTTTGAATGAACAAGCCATAAACGCACCAAAGTTTTTAGAAGCCAAAGCTCTAAAACTCCAAACCAAGCTTTGTCCCAATCATGGTTTTCAAAGTCTTTTAGAATCTTTTACATTTTCCCTCAAGTTTAAACAGATACTTCTGTTAAGAGTACTATTTTTTTTTGTAAACAGAAAACAGGAGAAAAGCATTTTATTTTTCTTTGTTCCCCTTTATTTCCATAGGAATGAAAGAAAACTTCACTTTTTATTTGAAATTTAATTCTGAGCAGAAAATCTTAAATAGTTGAAGTGGGAAAAAAACTTCACCACGAGGGTGAAGAAGGGTTTACAAGTTCCATTCTTTAGAAGTTTTTCCCCAGTTTGGTAAATGCTTTGCCTGTACCATACCCATCCTGTTAGTGAGGAAATGATTTGCCTGGGTGTTGCTGCGCTGTTACCTACAAATACCCTGGTGGCTGAGTTAGTCCACGAGAAGTGCTCTTTTGCTGTAGTCATCTCCTCCTGTGTCTGGGAGAAGTGCACAGCCGGTGCTTGTGTGGCTTCCAGCACAGGACATCCGTGTGCGTGTGGTTGGTGGTAGAAATGGGGGTATTTCGGGGCAGGTTTGAGCCCCACTGGGAGGCCACGTATCATTAGAGCATAGCCCAGAGGCTGGAGGATGCGTTGGGCTGCTCACCTGCTCCATGGGCTGCTGCTGGGTAGGGTCCTCTCATCCCTTCCCCATGGTCCCGTTACGGTGCCAAGGACAGAGCAGGCAGCAGATGCTGGCAAAGCTTGCACATGCTTAGCAAACCTGACTTACTCCTTTTGCGTTGCCTTGTTTTAAAGAGAGAGACAGGTCTCGCTTGTGGTAGCTGTTTTTATTACAGCCTTCCAGCTTTTTATGAAATGTCTAGGGCAAAAAGAGCACGTGGAGTAAGGAAGCATAGGTGGGAATTTGTGTCTGTCTGTGTTGGCTTTCCTCGTTCAGCAGTAGGGCTCGGTCTGGTTCCTGCCCACCTCTGTCCTGCTCTGTCCATCTGTCAAACCTGCTCCACCACCCAGCTCCTACCCCTGCGAGGCTGGAAGCTGTCTGAACGCTCCCAACAGCTTCCAAGTAACTGCTCACCGCCTGGAGCCTCGGCCAGCCCCGAGCACGAGACAGGGCCAGGGCTTCTCCCGGGGTGCCCAGCGTTACGCAGGAGCAGGGCCTCGGACCAGGGTGAGCCTTCATCTCCTGCTGTGCAGATGAGACCTCTTTTCCTTTATGTCATCTCAGGTAGCTCCAGACTCAGACAGTTTGGGTTTTTCATTTCCCATTATTTTTCTGATGTTTAGACCACCTAAAAAAAAATAAAATAATAATAATTGCTTGTGAGACTAACCGAGAAAAGCTGTTCCTTCTTTACACCCTTAACTTTTTCCTTTCCAAACTGCTTCTCACTAAATCAATCTACACAAAAATCTTTGTGTCTGCATTAAAGAAAAAAATCATGCCTGCAAAGCTGAAGGTTTCCATCCCCCTCCAGCCCCCGGGGGTAATTTTCTTCGTTCTTCATGGAATGGTTTTAATGACTCCCTTAGCCTTCGTGGGCTTCTCACCTTCTCTGGTGACTGGGCAAGTCAGATCCTCAGCCTGTGCGTCACGAAGTGTCCGACACTCAGATACACACTCAACTTTACTGCTCCAGGAGTGTGCATTTAGAGTATTTGTCCTTTTCTCCCTCTTCTCCCAAGGGAATTAAGGATCCCTGCCATGCTCTTGCTTTGCTTCCCTCTCTGAAGAGCTGCCTTCTATCTAAGGAAAACCAAACTGCAGAAAGGCACAGTTCTGTCCCCTGAGTACTCCCATTGCCCCTGTTCTTGCTCACATTTGGCAGAAGGGAAACTGAGGCAGCTTACCCCAGCACGCCCAGTGGCTGACCAGGACTGGACCCAGCACAGCTCTGCCAGAGCCCACGCTGCCCTGCCTGAGCCCTGGGGAGGGCAGAAGATGAACCAGGAACGTCTGAAGAGAAAATAGGAACAAAAGCAGACGCAGGCACAAGTGAGGGAACAAGTGACAGTGGGAAATAAACCGGGCAATGAATTCTTGCTTGAACCGTAAAATAAAACCACTAGGAGATGCTTAAGGAAGATGGGATGGAGAATCTTATTTTAAAAAGCTTGGTGGCTTTTTATTTCAAAAAGGAGAGGAAGATGATGGTGTGATCTGAGCCACATCTCCGTGCCTCTGTGGAAAAAGGTTTTTGTCCTGCTGTCTTCTAGGAAATGCTTTTAATCAAGTTACGAAGTTGAAGGCTGTGACTTTTACTACTCACAGGATAGGAGGGATCTGCCACCATCTGCCACCCAGCAGGGCTTCCTGAGTGCCACCTTCAGCCTTGGTGATGGAGCCCCCTCTTTCCCCTGTCCGCCCCCCAAATGCCATCCCTGCCCCGCAGCCCTCGTACCTGCGGGCAGCCCCGAGCTCTGTTCATCCCTTCCCACTCTCCCACGGGGAAACAAAATAAAACATAAAATAAAAGCTTGGTTTCCTTACCCAGGAGGCTGCACAGTAGCTAACCGGAGGGTTTGGGGCAGAGCAGCCCCGGCTCTCTCCATCGCTGCGTCCTGGCCGCCTCGGAGCGCTTTTCCCAGGGAAGAACTCAACGAAATCCGGGCAGCGGGGGGGCTGGGGGGCAGCCTTACCTGCTCTGCTGCTGGCGGCCGGCCGTGGGATAAGACTCGCCCTGGGTTTGGCCGCCGGGGCTCCGTTTAATTTCCCCCCCAGCTCGGGAAAACCGAGCGAGCGCCCGGGCGGATCGCGCAGCCCGCTCGGGAGCGGGTTTCCCCCGGGGGCCTCGCTGCCAAAGACGGCCCCAGCGAGGGGCCGGGGGGGTTTGCCCGTGGGAGACAGGTCCCGGGCTCTCCCCCCCCCTCCATCGGAGGGCTCGGCTGGGCCGGGCCGGGCTCCGCACGCCCCCGGGGGTGGGCAGGGGGGCGGCCGCCCTATATATTGCAAAGCAGCTCGGGGCCCGGCTCCCCATCGCCGGGAGCTGCCGCGGCGCCTGCCCCCTCTCCCCTTCCCCCTCCCCTCCCTCTCCCCCAGCCCCCGGGGGGGGCTTTTTCTCCCGTAGCCCCCCCTCCCTTACTCCCATCCCTCCGGCCGTATATGACCGCGGCCGGCTTCCCCTGCCTGCGAGGCATGTGCACGCTGCCGGCCCCCAGCCCCGCCGCCAGCCCCGGCTCCCCCGGGCCCCCCCGGGGGTCGCCCCCAGCCTGCCAGGCGCCCCCGGTGAAGCCGGAGCCGAGGGGCGGCGGGGGCAGCCCCCCAGCTCCTCTTCCTCCTCCTCTGCCCCCCGAGGAGCCTCCGCCACCAGCCGGGGGTCGCCGGAGGAAGCGGCCGGTGCAGCGGGGCAAGCCCCCCTACTCCTACATCGCCCTCATCGCCATGGCCATCGCCAACGCCGCCGAGAGGAAGCTGACCCTGGGGGGCATCTACAAGTTCATCACCGAGCGCTTCCCCTTCTACCGGGAGAACCCCAAGAAGTGGCAGAACAGCATCCGCCACAACCTCACCCTCAACGACTGCTTCGTCAAGATCCCCCGCGAGCCCGGCCACCCGGGCAAGGGCAACTACTGGACGCTGGACCCGGCGGCCGAGGACATGTTCGACAACGGCAGCTTCCTGCGCCGGAGGAAGCGCTTCAAGCGCACCGACATCACCACCTACCCCGGCTACATGCAGAACTCCAGCGCCTTCACCCCGCCGCCCGCCGCCCGCCCCATGGCGCCCGCTGCTCCCTACCCCAACGCCCTCTGCTCGCCCGGCTACGGCCCCCAGCTCTCCGGAGCCGTTTTCCATCCTTACGGGGCCGGAGCAGCCCCGCAGGCGCAGCACCCCAGGATGTTCAGCATCGACAGCCTCATCAGCGGGCAGCAGGCCCTGCAGCCCTCGCCACCCGCCGAGCTGGGCCACCCCTCGTTGGGTTTATCCGGGGCTGAGCTGGCCCCCAGCTGCTCCGCCGGTGCTTCTGAGCCTCCCTGCTTCCAGCCTCAGCCCGTCAGCCCCGGCTTGCTGGGCCGGCCTGGCCCCAACACCTTGCCTTACCCCTACGCCGCCTCGCCTCCCCACCTGCCCGTGGGGCAGGGCGGGTATTCACCTGGCAGCCCGCAGCTTTACGGGGCTCCCAACAGGCTGACCCTGCCCGCCATGCGCCCCGCAGCCTGCGCTGAGCACGGCGAGCAGCTCCTGGGGCTCCCTGCCGCGTCGCCCCTTGGCCAGTTCGGCTCCAGCAACGCCTACGTCAGGCAGCCCAATTTCCCCACCGGCCTCGAGCGGTACATGTGATGGGGCTTGGGGAGCACGGACGGGTGCCCCGAGGTGGCCGTGGGCACGGCCGGACACACGGACACTGCCCCGTCGTGGGATCGGCTGGGCGGGGTGGGGGGGTCCCGGTCTTTGGCTGTGCATGGACACAAAGCCCCGTGCATGGTGCAGGGGGCCAAACTCCTCTCCTTCCCAGCTGTTTTTTAACTGGAGAGAAGGGGATGGATTTTGCTGCTGTGTTCCCTCCTGGCAGTGATGCTCTCCGTGCCTGGGGGTGTCTGTTTTTCACCTGGCTGTGCCCGGGTGGAGCAGGGCACCCTGCAGCACCCCGGGGGAGACAGAGCTCGCCCAGGAGCTCAGTGTGTGGTGGGACAGGTAGGAACCCAGAGAGCAGAAAATGTCCCAAAATGAGGCTTTTTCCTCTCTTCCCTGGGTGCCTCCTCCAGAACTGGAATGAGCCACCAAAAAAAAATTAAAAAAAAATAAAAAAATCCCACTACTAAAGCAATTCACTGGATTTTAAATGAATATTTAAGATGCTTACCCTTTCCTTCCCCGCAGGAAAAAAAAAAAAAAAGAAAAAAACTCATTCTGACTACTTCTTTTTACTATTTTTAAAAATGACTTTTATTGTTAGAAAGGACTTTTTTAAAATAAAGCTTTTCCTTGCAACATGTCCAGTGCTGCTGTTCCTCTGGCCCCAGCCAGGCCTTCCCTGGAGGAAACCCATTGCTCCTGTGACCGGGGGAAGGCAGACTTGTGCTGCTGTCTGACACTGCCTCGTCCTACATTTTTAGTGATGCTTTTTAAAGCTATTTTACTATGATTTATAAAAAATGAATGGGAACTAACCACTGCCGAGCTGTGCGATGGTTGCAATCATCACGAGGGAGCTGAGAGGTTTGCCCACGCTGTTCTTACTGGACCCGACGGTTTCCATCTGTGTAGCAGGGAGCGTGTCTTCCCTCCCAGAAATCCCTTGCAGGTAAATCTGTGATTTAGCACATCAGGTTAGGAGATTGTAGCTTTCCTTCCTAGGCACAAAATCGATTAAAATCCCAATCTGTTCACTGCCCAGCCTGGTGCTCTTTATTTGTAGGACTGTCCAGCCAGAGTGCTCAGCCAGGCTAGGAGGCAGGACTCCCTGCCACTGGTTGCTGGATTCAGCTTTTCTTGTCTAAACACCCTCCAGGTAAAAGCAACTGATTTCCCCCATCGCTGCAGGGAGTGCTCTGAAGCAGAGCGGTTCCCACAGTCCTTAAGGAGGAGCTGGGTGTCACTGGGGTGGCGATGCAGACCCGAGCATCTCATTCCCCGGCTGCTGTCCGTGACCAAAAGCTGTGTGCGGGGCACTGTCAAGGCTTTTCTCTTCTTGGTCTCCTTAAAAATGGGGCTTCACCTGTCTGTAAAAACCTCCCGGCTCTGCTCTGCTCCTGCTTTGTCTGGTTTCTCCTTTCAGCTCCCACGCTGCTCCCAGCAGCAGCTTCTGTGCTTCTCCCTTACTGACAGCCCTGCTCGGAAAGGGCTGGGTGAGAAAACTTATCCCCTGAAAATATTTCTGCATTCTATAAAAGCTATCTATGGGTAGAGATTTTTTAGATACAGAAAGCCTGCAAAGTGCTGTCCTGTACGCGGTGCACAGCGGGGCACAGCCCGGCACTGGTGCAAAAGGGAATGGGTGCTGGGTGGCGGGGGTGGGCAGGTGATGCTGAAGCTCCCTGGGCTTGGTGCTAGGATATCTGGCCCCCTGCTCCAACCCAGTCCCCCCACAGCCTTGCAGGGTGAGCAGCGAGTGTCAGAAAAGGTTTTCAGTGCTGTCGGATCGCCTGCAGGCAGCAGGCAGCGGGCAGCCGCCCTCGCTGCGGGCCCTGTGTTGCCAAAGAGGCTGAAAGCACGGGGAACAAACCCCTTTTCTTCTTCTCCCTACAGATATTAATCCCCACATGCACAAACCTCTGGCACTTGTATTGGGATTGTCATTAAACTAATGCCTTAAGAGTGTCTTCTTGGTTAACTTAATGTATCCCAACTAGGCTCTTAAGCTTTCATTTCAAAGCTTTGTTTACAGTTAGGGTGAATCTAGCAAATGAGTAGGATTAAAGTGTCATGTAAAGCATAAGCCTTGCTGGGACAGAGTAGTTTTAAGCTTTGTAAAGTTTATACCTGCGCCCTTTGTCTGTTTTAGTGTCTTTTCAGTGTCCCTGCTCAGTGAATAAGAGGGATTTTGAATGAAACGGGAGCAATTATCACCCAGATTTTGGCTGTGAAACCAAGTCTCCTTTGAAATCCTCCCCTCTTTATTTAGCAGCAGCCGGAGAGTTCAGGTGATATTAAGTAGTGTCAGTCAGAACCGTCCTCATCTTACTCCAGAAAGCCAGAGGCTAAACTTTGTTTGCTCTTCTCCATGGTGGAATGAGCGTGGTCCTTTGGGATCAGATGTGCCAGAGAGGTTTGTCTGGAGATCCGGGCAGATGGCTTCTGGGAGGAAGCCGTGGTAAATTGGGCAGGATTCAGGTCGCTCAGCCTGGATGTTGGGAGCCATGTACCCAAGGTTTGCTGCCCCTTTGACAGCTAAAGCAGTTTTTCTCTCAGAAACAGCAGCTGCCCGGGGAGATCTGGCCAGGCTGCCGCGGGTGCCTGCGTACGGCGGCGTTCTGCTCGTCTCGTGCGTGCCCCAAATTCCTGCTGCTTCCCCGCAGGTTAAAACAAGCAACACCGAGTGCTCTTTTCAGGCGCTATTCCCAAGCTACAAATAGCTTTTTTCCACTTGGGTGCAAACAAACACATGAGCTGAAATTTTAGAAGCACGTTTCCCGGAGGATTGGTCGGTCCCTCCAGTAGGGTTGGGTTCTGGCTGGATGCTGCCAGGTGTCCACTGGCAGTCCCGGTGCTGGAAATTGTAGATCAGAAGGAAGTTTTATTCCAGGTGATGCTTTGTCCTGTGCACACGCACCACTTGGAGACGGCCAGAAGTTTTGGTCCCAAAGGGACCCAAAGGGACCCAAAGGGACCCAAAGGTCAGGACTGAGCCATTAGGGCCACCCGGTGATGGGGCGATGGGTGCAGTGGGACCGGCACAAGTGTGCTTCGCCGGCCGATGGTGAATTCCTAACGAAATAGAGCAGGGGACACAGTGCCGGCTGTGGGGACAGGGGCTCTGTCCCCCGCGGTGGCAGGGGCGAGGTGGCCGGGGTGGCAGCCGCCGTGCTCGGGCCAACACTGACCTCCAGTGGAAAGCCCTGGGAAGCCGCTCCCGGCCGGCGACCGGGGGGGCTCAGGGGGCACCCGGATCGTCGGGGGGCACCCGCATCGTCCTCGTCGTCCCCACAATGGGCAAGGGGACACGGGGGGGCTCCGTGTGTGGCCCGCTGGGGGCTGTCCTTGTAGGTACAGGGACTTGGGGCACGGCCGGGACCTGGAGAGGATGGGGTTTGCTCAGGGAGGGTCACCACTAAACACGTCGGGTTGGGAAACTCCCAAAGCACCGTTTATCAAACCTGGGAAAGGATCTCTCAGGATACACTCTTCTTTACCCTTTTGCTAAGTATTTGCTGCGGGACGCTGATGGGGGCTGGGTAGAGAACTGGATGGGCTGGCTGCCCTCCTGGAGGAAAAATAGGGATACGAGTGGAAATATAGCAGGAAATCGGGCCCTCTGGTGAAGATGAGGGGGGCAGGGATGAAGGAACACTTGTCTGCACCTTGTCGCAGGCTGACTGGTTGAAATGAGCCATGCAGAGGGTGTGGGTGGCAGAGCTGGGGGCTGGCCTGGCTCTTACAGCACCCCAGAAACAAGGCTGAAGCTGGGCAGCAAAGTGTCAGAGCCCGAGCATGGGTGGTATAACACCAACAAGCTTTGGGGATGGCATCCAGGCTGTTTATTTCACAGTCTGTGCACTGGGACTGCTGAAATGCCTTTGCTCAGGGCAGGCCCCAGGTTTCAGCAGAGGAATTAACTGACCAGCACAGCTCACACCAACCCAGGTGCCTGGTTATATCCTTCTCAGATGTTCCCTGCTTGAAATATCAGAGACCGAGTAATAATAAGGTGCCCGTGCTGCACCACAGCATTTTCATCTAAAAAAAGGTGCTTCACGTGGAGGTGTAACTTTTCTGAGCATCCCGTCTGGTGCTTGTCCACTGTGCAGTGAGCTTGCTGGTGAGCAAACAGAAGGCTGCCAGACCCTTGAGAACCACAAATTTCACCCCCCAGAAGTACCCACAGACACAAGTAGGGACCATTTTGCTGCCAGCCCCCAGACATCCCAGAGCAGCTTTGCATTCCCATCGTACAGAGATGGCCAACGCGCTCACCGCAGCGTTACCTGCTGCTCCAGAGCCAGCACCACGAGGTGGCAGCCAGGTGACGCCCAGGACGAGGTCCCACAGCCCACCCTCTGCTCTCTGGCCAGACCCCACCAGCTGCGGACCATCCCCAAGCACCATTTATCCATTCCCAACCCTCGGCCGCCCTGCGGTGCTGCTTTAGGCGCGCATCCGTCTCCCCCCGGCCCTTTCTTTGCAGGCTGTCTGCTGCTTGGGTTCTCCCTCAGCTGATGCTCGCCCTCTAAGTATAATTGCAATACAAAGTAGTTTCAGAGTAGCGTGCAATAGTGGCTAATTATTTGGAACAATTATACATAACAAAGACAGAGCCAAGCAGCAAGAGGGCTTAATTGTCTGGCCAAGCATGAAATAGCACAGGATTATCGCTGACAGGGGGAGGGGGTGCAGCGGAGGAGAATTGCCCCATAGAATAGGCAAGAATCCAGGCTGCTTGGGAAGGCAAAGTTTATTGAAGAACTTGAAAATTCCCCTTTGAAGCATCTTCTGAAATGCCAGAGAAGACATGAAAAGGATAATGACCCAGAATATGGGCTTAGCACACAAATCCCCGCACTGACAGACTCCAGGCCTGCAGACGCTTAAGCACATGCTTAAATTTTAAGCACATGAATAGTCCCCTTTGACGGCTCACGTGCTTAGAGTTAAGCTTAGGCATAAGTGTTTGTAGGATCGGAGCCCAGATTTTTATTACAACTAGGCTCCTCTCGGCCATGGCAGGAAATAAAAGGCCTGCAAAGCGCGCGAGCTTCCCGCGTGGTGCCGTGAAGCCCTTTGCTCCGTACGAGCACCGTGCCCAGCCACAGGGACACCAGCATTGGGACAGCAGCCACAAGGTGGTGAGGAGCAGTGCGGGCAGGAGAGGTGCACGGAAAAATCCTAGAGGACACCAGGTTTGTGGCACCTGCTGCCCCACCTGCTCCCGCATCGCATCTCTCGGTCCCGCGGGTGCCTGATGGGTTGGTGAGGGTGCCCGTGGCGAGTCAAGCACAAAGGAGATTTTTCTCAGGAACAATGTGCAGACGTGGATCTGCCCTCTGTGGGGCCACAGCTCCATCCCCAGCAGTGCCCGGGCCCCATGGAGTGGGAGCTGCTGGGCCAGGAGGTGACACCGCCACCGTCCCCCTTCACCTTCACACCTGTGGGCTTGGGACTGCTGCTAGCTGCCACTGGAGGGCATTATATGATATATACAGTCCCCTCGCCCCATGGTATGTGCAGCCTGTTTCTCAGAGGCAGGGATGGCAGAGAGCATGGGATATGGGAAGCCACGGGCTGGCCCCACAGCGCTCGCTGGGGCACCTCGATGCATCGCCATCCCTCCGCGACGTGCCTGTGCAGCAGCCCGGAGCTGCTGCAGGGCACGGGAGGAGGATTTTCTCTCAAGCCAGAGGTTAATTATTCTTTATTGGATAATTTTCAGCTGCCAGTGCTGGCAGTGAAGGGGATTTCCTCTAGGTGGCACGCTTATCTCTGCGCTGGGAGGGAAGGAAGCCCCGGCAGCCTGCTGGGGAGCAAGAAGCACGGGCGCAGCGCTCAGCCTGCCCGCGTCCCAGCAGCAGGGAGCAGACGGTGTGCCCCGACACCTCCCGGCCCCGTATTGCTGCCAGAACTCGGCATCGAGGTCTGGAAAATTGTAATAAAAAATAATTTTTAACAAAGGATTTTCAAAATAAGCGTCGGTGGGATGCGGCTGGCTGGGTGACACCGCGTGCCCACCCCGCACGGGTCGGGTCTATCCAAGAAATGCAAACCCAGAGGTGAAACGCCAGCCCTGCCCTTCCTCCTGCACTCCCTGGTGCTGCATCTTCCACCCGAGAGGTGCAGCTTCCTCGTCTGAGCCAGGACGAGCATTAATTTTAATCTGTGCATTGACAGGCTTCCCCTCTCGCATCCTCCGTGCAGCTCAGGGCAGCGATTGCTTCTGGTGGTTTCAAGAACAGTGCAGGAGAAGCTCACGCCCCCCTAGAGTGCCAGGGATGGGTTTCTTGCGTGTGTCCCTTTTATCTGGCGCGTCCCTTTTACCTACTGTGCACCTATTTTATAGGACTGCAGAACTGCCCCCTGCAGCCACACCGGCGCAGCCATAAAGTCCCACATCAAAGCAAGGTTTAGCTTCGGTTCCCTGAGCTGAAGGTGTGGAAGTGCTGGAGCCAGGCTGGGATTCACCCCACTGCAGACCTTCAGCTGGGGCTGTTTTGGTGCTTCCCAGCTTGGTATTTTTGCTTAATGGTATTTGACCCAGATGAAATGTTCACCATCCTCACAGCCTCTTTTCTACCTGGTTGTCCTCTGCTGGGTGAGGGGCCAGGGGTTAGGGTGTTTGGCTCTGCCTCTGCTTCTCTGCATGGCATAGTGAGATACTTCCCCTCCCTCATCAGCCTTCAGGTCACAGACTTTTTCCAGCTGTTTATTCAACTCCTTCCCGAGGTGGGAGTAGAGGAAAGGGACCCTGTGCATTATTCCTCTGCAGGAGGAACATCGCAGTCACCAGCTGACTGAAGCACAGTTTTATTTGAAGCCAAGAGGCAAAATGTATCTACAAGCCTCTTTGCAGGCACATCTGTAGATGTCAGCACGTGTGTGCAGGACTAGTCTTTTACAAGACTCACCCCAACCTCATCCCCACCTGGAGACTGATGGATACTTCCAGCCACAAAGAATGCCATCCTCAGCCATTTACTCCATGCAGGAATAATTAAAAAAAATAATGATCAAGCTTTTTTTCTCCCAGTCAAGCCACGTTTCAGTAATTTTCCACCTTCTCTGGAATTTCCTCCTTTGAAGACCTTCTCTCTGCTTGCTCCTGTCCCCATGTTGAGGGTCCTCAGCTGGCGTTCATGGCAGAGGTGGGCTTCTGTGGACCTGGTGGGTGAGGTGGGCACTGGGGCTGCTGACTGCAGAGGACTCAGCAGCAGGAGCTACCTGAGCATGGTCAGGTGCTGGCGTGGAAACCTGGACTAGGAGACCTCCTCACAGCTTCCTGCATCTGCAGGAACCCAGTCATTTACATCAGGTCTTGCACGGTGCACCTACATTTGGGAAACGTGACTCCCTCCCTCACGGGTCTCCCTCTCCTCCCCCAAATCCTCCCTTTTATTTTCAGGGGATTCAGGGAAGAATGAAGTGATTTAGCAGGCTTGTTTTCACAGGGATATTTTTCCTCGTGTGGTAGGCAGTGTTACCAGGCTGTTCTGTACATGTTGCCATGTGCCAGAGTGTAATTGCCTTCCACATGCATCAGCCTTTGGCTAATGTGTTTTTTATGGCAACCAGGAGAGCTGGATTTGGTGAGTCTCAAAAGTGCACCTGGTGCTTTATGGCTTGAAATCACTGCCTTCCTCTGAGTCATGGAAGTGTGTGTGTGTCTCTTTTCATGTCAGATTGCTGAAGAACAGCATGAAAAAAAGCTTACGCCAAGCCAGAGTTAATCAGTTGAGTGTTAAGCTGCATGTGAGCTTGCCTGGTGGGCTTCATGTCCATGTGGGATGGGGTTGGTAATGAACACGGAGCAGCAGGCAGAGTTGTTGAACTGCATGTCCAAAGCTGAGGTCCTAAACTCAGATCCCAGTACCTAAACGTGTGTGTTTGTGTGTGTGTGTGATGAGAAGGTTCAGCCTTGAGCATTGGGACACCTGGGGAAACCTTCACCTGAAATCCTGGCCTTTTTTGGTGTGGATTTTGGGACATCTGGGTTTGAAAATGCAAGTCAACCAAACAGAGATATCCAACATTTGAACGCTGCAGGGACAGCTAAAGGTACTTGACATCGGTGGTCTCCAAACTGGGAATTTCGTGCATCCTGCACTACCTGGCACCACCGTTCCCAGCCACCTTCCTGTGCCAGGAGCTCCTGGCGAGCCAAGTGAGCTCCGCAAACTGGGAGCTGGCAATAAGGGGCTGGGAAAAAAAACCACGGGACTGAACTGCAGGGAGCACTGAAGGTCTGAGCCTTGGATATGGAAAGAAGAGAAATAATATCAAAGGAAATCACATAAGTGGAAAAAGAGCCCCCTGGGGCAGCCCAGGCAGCAGCAGGTCTGTCTTGTTCGTGTTTTCAGAGAAGTTAGAGGTCAGCCGAGCTTGATAACGAGGTAATACAGAAAATCCATCACTGAGCCTTGGGGGACTTGTGGATGCGGTTCTCATCAGAATAAACGACTTTAGATGCTGCCCGGCAGAGGAAACAACAACGGGTCTGCCTCGCAAACCCAGCCAGTCCTGTGCGAGGGCAGGGTGTGGGGCCGGGGGCTCTGCTCCTGATAAACCCCAACTCCGGGGGCTGCTCCGGCATCTTTCTTGCTTCCCTCCCCTCCAGCCTCGGGCAAAAAGCAGCTGGGCAGGCAGGGATCGAGATTTTCCCCGTGGAAAAAAAAATCAGTGCCTCGTCGGGGGGGCGTTTTGCAGCATGTGGGGGGCTCCGGGCTCGGGGGCGGCGTGGAGCCCCCAGGGAGGACACGGGGAGCCCCTGGGGAGGCTGCGGCCGGCCCGGAGCCCCCTGCCCGAGGGAGGTGGAGGGCATAGCAATACCTCCGACAGACAGGTGGGACTTGAAAGTCCCTTTAAAGGTTAAAATTAAAATGCTGCTCGGCTGATGCCCCCCGTCTTTTTTATTTTTATTTTATTTTTTTCGCTATTGAGACTTTTTGGAGACCCTGAGCCCCGCCAGGCACTTTTGATGGCGCAGCTCCCCGTGAAATGTATCGCAGAGCCGGGTGAAAGCGGCTGGGAGGTGGAAGGGAGGCTGCCCGTAACGAAATATCCCAGACAGGAGCGCAGAAAAAAAAAATAAATAAAAATCCGCCTAAGAACAAACGCTCCCCTCCCGCCCCTGAGCAGGGGGGAGATGGCAAAGCCGATCTTTTCGGGTCGATCGGTTGTGGGGCTGTTCCGGGAGTCCACATCGTTTCGCACCCCGTGTATGGACCCGGGATTAGCGCTGACCCCGGTACCCGCGGCCGTCTGTAGGGCCGGCGGCACGGCCGGCAGCCTGTGCGTATGGGACCCGGCCGTCTGGTGTGGTTCGCTCCAGGGTTTCCCTTTCCCGAATCGTTTCAGGGCGGTTGGGTTTTAGGTACTTTTTCTCGTTTCGATTCGTTTCTGCAGCCAATCTTGCGGGACGAAGCCGCAGCGAGCGGCCGCTCGGCGAGCAGAAGCCGTTGGCAAATGGGGACAGATGGGGGCACGGGGGCTCTGCCGCTGTCACTTCACTTTGGGCCCCCCCACCTCAGCTGGGGCTCACATTTCCCCTAAAAACACGCCGAAATAGGCTCAGGAGCGGCTGCTGGGGACGTGCTGCTCCCCGAGCGGCTGCGACTCGGGATGCGCCTTGCCGGAGGGGGGCGGGCCGGGGGGAGCGGTGCAAGGCACCGGTTGCATCCCCCAAAAAAAGTCCTTTAATGCACCCCCCCGGCCCCATGAGGAGTTTCGGAGTGGAAGCGGAGGCGCTCAGGGGCGTACGGCTCCCCCCGAGCCCCCATTTCCCGGGGGCTGCCCCCGGAGCTGCCCTCCTGGGAGGGGATGGGGACTGGGCATGGTGCGGGGGGGACCCGGCACAGCCCCCACCGTTGGTTTCGCTTCGAGCCCCGCTTTCCTGGCGGGGCCAGCCTCGGGGCAGGGCGCTTTGGTGGCAGCCACCCTGAGGGGCACGGAGGGTCGCGGGGGGTGGCAGTGCCGCTGTCCCCGGTGCCTGCTGTCCCCTGCCGCCGGTCCTTTTGCTGTCCCCAGCCTCTGGTCCCTTCGCTGTCCCCTGCCCTCCCCTCGCAGAGGCACAAGGCGCAGCTCCCGGCGGTTCCTTTCTGCCCCGAAACGCACCGAGTGGAAATTCAATCGCCCGCTTGTGTGTGTGGTCGAAATCTCTGGCAGCTGCTTCGGAATTTTTTATGACACTTTCGTTTATGTAGGGGAGTCATAACTATTATTTTACTTAATAAAAATGGAAACGGGCTCGGCTTTTTTTTCCCTCCCCTCTTCCATTTGTTCTTCCCACCGCCTCGCCGCCGGGCTGGCTAACGGGGAGCTTGAGCAGCGGCGGTGGGAGAGATGGAGAGGAGCCGGAGCGTTTCTCCGGGCTGGCCGAGAGAGGATGAACAGAGCCGCTTGCACACACGCGTGGAGAGGAGAGGGGGATGCGTGTGCAGGTTGTCGGCAGGAGAAGGGTAGAAAAGTGAAAGGACTCGGGAAAGCAGCTCCCCCAGCCCTCTTCGCCCGCTTCTTCACCGATTTCTCCGGCCGTTCAGGGAAATCCTGCCCCGATCGCAGCGAGGGAGGAGGATGCGGCCGGGGCCGCGGCTCCGGAGCGGGAGGATTGCGGGAGGGGTGCGGGAGGGGTGCGGGTGCCCGCTCGCGGGGGTTCCCCGGCGCACCGAGTCGTTAGGCTTTGAGTAATTGTGACCGGCATTTGGAAGCGGGGCCGCGCAGCTGTTTGGCCCGGCTCCCCGGTATTAGTGCTGGAGATTTTATCACCAAATGCTCGCACCTGTTAACAGCAGCGCCTGGCAATCCATCACCGCAGATTCTCACAGTGCTGAGCGCGGCCTTGGGGTGGGGGGGGGAAAGGCGGAGCGGCACAGACCCCCCCTCCCCAACCACCAGCCCCCCGGCTTGCAAGGGCTGAACGGAGCTGCCTGTTGCTGCTGGCAGAAAGGAGCAGAAAACGGAGCACCCAGCCGGCCTCCTCCCCTCCGAGGTGGTACCCGAAGGACTTTTTGGCATCCCCTTTTTGGCAGCCCCGTCCCCTCCCTCCTTCCCCGCGCATCCCCCAAATCCGGGGGACGGAGACCCCCGAAAAAGCAGCGAGGCTCCGTGCTCGCAGAGCCTCTCCGAGCAAAACCCCGTGCGAGACGGGGACAGGAGGCTGGCACGGCCCCCCCCAGTCCCCTCCGGTGGGTGACAGTGGCCGTGACCCCCAGGGCTGGCCGCAGGGGCCTTGCCCTCGGGGGGATGCTGCAGCTCAGGGCGAGCGGAGGCAGCGGAGAGGCTTTGGGAGGCCGGGGAGGAGGAGAAGGATGGGAGGGGGGGGACTGCCCTCCCCCGGGGTGCCAGGGGGGAACAGCGGCACCGGGCCGGGGAGCCCCCGTCGGGAGGGGCTGCGGGGCTCGGGCACCGTCCCAGCACCCTGCGGGCACCCGTGGCTACCGCCCGGGGCGAGAGGTCGCCGGGGGCTGCTCCTCGCACCTGCCGGGCCCCGGCATCTCCCCCCGACCCCCCCCTGGGGGAGGCGGCGTGCTGGGTGCTCGGTGACGTGTCTCTGACGTGTCTCTGACGTCAGACCGAGGAGAAGGGGAGCGGGGACCCCCAGATTCATTCGTGGTCCCCCCAGAGGGTCCCAGCGGCGCAGCCCCCAGCCCCTGGGGCGGGCAGCCGTCGGGGGGGGCGAGGGAGGGAGGCGGCCCTAAAGGACCCTGCGAGCCTCCGGCGCGGCTGGAGGTGTGGGGCGGGGGGGCTCTACGTCCCACAGCCCCTATCCCGGCCAGCCGTGACCGGGGTCCTGGGGGGGGGGCGGGCAGCGCCTTTCCTCGAAAGCATCCTCACCGGGGGGGGGTCCGGGCAGGGCCGGGAGCCCCTCGCGGCCCCCCCCCGGGGCTGCGGGCTCCACGTGATGCCGGGGCGGCCCTATAAAGGCCTGGGGAGCGCTCGCAGGAGGCGCAGAGTGGGAGCGTTTCCACCGGGTCCCGGCTCGGGAGGGGTGGGGAGGGGGGGAGCCGCCTTCCCAACTTCTGCCCTCCCCCCTCCCTCTTCCCCCGCCCCCCTCCCCTCCCTCCCTGCCCCCCCCAGCCCTCCCAAAGACCCACCGCCCCCCCCCACTTTACACACACAGATTATTTTTTCCCCCCCCCTTTCCCCCGTCTCTCCCTCTCCCCTTTTATCATCATTATCGCTATTATTTATTACCGCCGCTCTCCAGCTCCCTGCCCGGCCCCCGGGGCGTCCCGGCCCGTCCCTCCTCCTCCTCCCCCTGCCCCGCGTCCCCCGTCCCCCCCCCCCTTTTCGGCCGCCCCTCCCTCGGCAGCCACCACCCCGCAGCCGTGCCGGGGCCCCGCCAGCAGCGGCGGCGCGGCCAAGCGGGGCTCGGAGCGGCGGCGAAGCGGGGCTCGGTGTCCCGGCGGCGGCCGCAGCCCCTCCGGCACGGCCCCGGGCCCATCCCGGGAACCGCCGCTAGGTGGGGGGGGGAGCCCGGCCTCCCTCCCCGGCCTCCCAACAATGACTTTGGGCAGCAGCAGCGGAGGAGGCGGCGGCGGCTGCGGGATCATGTCCGAGCGCTCCCCGGAGGAAGAGCCGCTCTCCGAGGTGGAGGACGCGGATATCGACGTGGTGGGCCCGCCCCAGGACGGGGGCAAGTACAGCGAGGACGAGGAGGACGAGGAGGAGGACGACGACGACGACGAGGAGGAGGACGACGAGGAGGACGAGGGCGATCCGCTGGGGCTCGCCCTGCCGCGGAGCGGGGCCGCCAAGGGGCGCATGGGGGGGTCCCCGGAGCGCCTGTCCCCCGCCGGAGGCTCGGAGCCGGCGTGCGCCCGCGGCACCGCGCCCGGGGACAAGGCGACGGCCGGCGGCGGCGGCGGAGGGGGAGGCGGCGGGGGAGGCAGCGGAGGAGGCGGCGGCGGGGGGAAGAACCCGCTGGTGAAGCCGCCCTACTCGTACATCGCCCTCATCACCATGGCCATCCTGCAGAGCCCCAAGAAGCGGCTGACGCTGAGCGAGATCTGCGAGTTCATCAGCGGCCGCTTCCCCTACTACCGGGAGAAGTTCCCCGCCTGGCAGAACAGCATCCGCCACAACCTCTCGCTCAACGACTGCTTCGTCAAGATCCCCCGGGAGCCCGGCAACCCCGGCAAGGGCAACTACTGGACGCTGGACCCCGAGTCCGCCGACATGTTCGACAACGGCAGCTTCCTGCGCCGGAGGAAGCGCTTCAAGCGGCAGCAGCAGCTGCACCCGCCGCACCCCGAGCTGCTGCTGCGGGCCGGGGCCGCCGACCCCGCCGCTTTCCTGCCCGGTTTCGCCTACGGACACTACGGCTACAACTACGGCCTGCAGCTGCAGGGCTACCCCCCGCCCCATCACCACCACCCCGCCGGCGGCGGCGCCCCGGGCGCTTTCCCCTTCCCGGCTCCGCACTGCCCGTTACCGGCTCCGCCGCCTCCCGCCGCCTCCGTCTTCTCCGCCGCCTCGGGGCTGCCCTCGTTCCTGGGCGGCGAGCTGAACTGCAGGAAATCCTTCTACCACCCCCAGCTCAGCCCCAGCGCCCTGCCCGCCGCCCTGCTGCAGACCCTCAAGCCGGACCCCTCGCCCACCGGTGGCGGTGGCACGGGTGGCGGCGGCGGCGGCGGGGGTGGTGGTGGCAACCCCTCCCGGCCCTCTTTTTCCATAGACAACATCATCGGGGGGGCCGTGCCCCCGCCGCCCAGCACCAACCCCAGCGCCGCGCCCGCCGCGCCCTACCCCGCCGGCCAGGCGGGCCCCCCGGCGCCGGTCCTGGCCATGCTCAGCCCCGCCTTGGCCCCGGCGCAGCCCCAGGTCGGCCTGGCACACGAGCCGCTCCTGCAGCCCGCGCAGAACTTTTCCAGTAAAATCACAAACCTTAGCAGCTGTCATTTTTAAAGCGGGCTCCGGCCAGGAGAAGGGGAAGGGGAGGAGGAGGAGGGGGGGGGGAGAGGCGCAAACCAAACGGCCCCTTCCCAGCTCTCCTCGCCAATCTGCCCCCCTTCCCTCTGCCCCGCTCTCCCCCTTCCCCCCAACCTCCTCCTGTTGTGTTTTAAGGTAGGAAATATTTCCTCTTTTTTTTTTTTTTATTATTTTTATTTTTAACTTTATTTCCAGGCTCTGTGGCATCCAAATCTGTTTGTGTCTCTTTCCTCGGAAAAAAAAAAAAAAAAAAGAGAAAGAAAAATGAAAAAGAAAAATCGGGAGGGGGAAAATAACAATATTTCATCCCGCAAGCGCCAAAGCGTATTCAGAAAGTGGCCGTAACATAAGCTGGGACCTGGGTGAGCAACGTCTTGCAGGGGGAGGGAGGGAAGAAGGGGTCTTGGGGTGAGAAAAGAAAGGTTTTAGGGTCCGAAATATTTTCTTTGAGAGCTGCGGGGCTTTTCTGCCAGGTCCCCAGATGCAGCCCGCGGGGGGACTTTGGGACGTGCCCGCTTTCGGTGCCCTCAGCCCCTCTCCCTGGCGGCTTTGCCAGGGGTGTCCCTCCTGCCCCTTCTCTTAAGGAAAATGTTTGAACGGCTCCATCTTATTTTGCAGTTTCTTTGAAGCTTTGGTTTTAAAAGGCACTGTTTAGTGTTTCTTTATTTTTAAGGAAAAGAAAAGTCGGTGAAACTCAGGACTGCGTTTTTTTTTTTTAATTATTATTTTTCAATGAGACATTCAAATGCACGTTTAAATGAAAATCTGATCCGTCAGGAAGTTAGGAGAATTCCCGTACTGTTTTTTTTTTTTTTTTTTTTTTTTTTCTTATCCCCTTTTTCCCACCCCCTCCACGCGTGGGTTTTTGGTGTATCGGTAATTATTTGTATATAGATTATTCGGGAGCTAATGAGCGGAGTCCAGTTTACCCTTCACTGGTTGTGCATCCGTCATATCTTATTTTATTGAGAGAATCTGTGAATAATTTGATGTGGAAAAGGCAACAGAATTTTGTCCGCCGGTGGTGTAAATTAATAAATGTTTGTGACCTGGTTAAAAAAAAAAAAAAAAAAAGAAAAAATGAAAAAAAAAAATAATCCCAATGGTTCTTTGCGATGTCCTTTGTCACGCTGAGAGCCGAGAGCCCCGCTCGGGTCTCGGGGAAGCGAGGGGCTCCCAGGTTTTGGCGAAATTCAGCGAGTTTCGCTGCTCCGGCTGCCGAGGGGGGGGGTCCCCGCTTTGGGTCCCTCTCCGCGGGCGGTGAGGAAGGGCCCCCCCCCAGATTTTGGATTTGGTTTTATTTCTTTGGTCGCTTTTTGGTTTCCCCCCCCCCCATCGCACCGCTGCTCGCTGAAGCCCTGCTCCTTTCCATGCCTTTGCCGGGGGAGGCGGTGGGGGCCGGGAGGAAGGTCCCTAACCCCTTCTCTCCCCGCTCCGCGTCCCTTTATTTTCTTTGGAAAAGTTGACCCAGGAGAAAAGAAGTTGGAGGATTCCCCCCCCCCCCCCTCCATGTACACACGTCCCCTTCGGGCCTGCAGCATTTGAATGACCGAATGCAACTTGATCTCCGCCTAAATTTTGCAACGACTTACAAAGTAAATAAACATCTTTAAGCGCTCCCCCCCCCCCCCTTTTTTTTTTTTTTAATTTATTTACAGGGACCAAACGCTGTTCGGTTTGGCTGTTGGCAGGGACCCCGAGCTAACGAATCCGAGGCCTTTCAGCCCCAGCAGCGAGCGAGAGAGCTGGAGGAGAAGGAGGCAGAGCAAAGCGGAGCCGTCCGAGGCGGGGAGCGGGGCACGGAGCCGCTGCGGGGCTCGGTGCGGGGCCCGCCGGGCGCAGGCAGGAGCCGGGCGGTGTGCGCCGGTTGTGGGGAGGGGGGGGGGCGGCGTTGCTTTTCTCTCTCCCCCCTTCTTTTTTTCTCCCCCTTCCCCTGTCTGTGCCACCCCGAAGCTCCGCGCAGTTTGTTGATGTTGTTCCCGAGCGTGCCGCCTCCCCGCAGCGAGCGGTCTCACATCTCCGCTTCACACACATTTGCTTTTGAAAAGCGATCTTCGTGTCCGGCACTTGGTTGTCTCCCTTTCATGTCCAGCTCCTACAAAAGGGGCTACAAGACTCGACATGGGAGAAAAGAGGAGGCCAATGAATCTATTTTCCAGATTGCCAAGCACATGGTTGGAAATTGAAGGGGCTTTTGTAGCATTTCCCCTTCCTCCCTCCCTCCCGGCTCCTTTTCTTTTGCTGCGCGCAAATTGTTCAATTGCTCTGGCAGGGGTGTTCCTGACAAGCTCATTACTAGAAGGTGCCAGACCCCTCCTCTCCCTCTCCCCCGAAGTCTTTGATGAAGTTAAAATGCGCTGATAGCTGCTCTCGGCTATCTTTGTTCAGCCTCCTTTAATAACCGAGCCTGCTTTGAGGAGACGGGAGCCGAGGGAAGAAAGCGATGTGCACTGAGGCTGGGTGGTTGCTGTGCGGCTGGAGGGGGGGGGGGTGGCACATTTTAATATAAAGTAGCGATTTTTTTTTCTCCTTTATTTATTTTTTTGGGGCCTATTTGATCGCTGAGCGTGTGCGGGAGGAAGATGAGCCGGGGGTGCGAGGAAGGGGATAAGAAATCGCAGCCGGCGCCCGTGGGCACGAAAACTCCGCGGCTCGCCCAAGCAGGGCTCGCAGGGGTCCTCCAAGCCGGTGGTCTCGTATTTTGGAGGAGCCGGGGGGGGGGAGGCTCTCGGCAGGGAACCGCTGTTTCCCCGGAGATCCCCCTGCCCCACACGGACGGGGAGGGGGCTCGGTGGTTTTGGGGCTGGGACACCTTCCCCGGGCGCCGCCGCTGCGGAGCCATTTGCGGGCTTGGGAGATGCGATCGCCGGCCAGGGTGGGCGCTGAGCAGGGTGGGGGGGGGTCCAGGGGCATCTCCCCCCGAACGGGGAGACCCCTGGGAGGACCCCCCCGGGCTCGGCTCGGCTCTGCCGGGCCTGCGGGGGATCTGCAAGCGCCGGCGCCGTTGTTTGGTAGTGGTGGGGGACATCCCCAAGCGGCTCTAACTTTAGGCGGTGTTTTGATTTTAGTTTATTTTTCACCCCTCCCTAAATTCCCCTAAAAGCACCCGAGCTCGTTGCGTGCCCCCCTTCCTGACAAAACGACGCCGCCTGCAAATATCTGCCTTGAGTGGCGAGCCGGGGAGGGGGGCATCGATGGGAATTCCCCCAAAACCGCTCCCCCCGGAGTCGGGGGCGGCAGGAAAGGGCCCGGGACGGCTCCTGGGGGGCCGGGAACTCTTCGCCCGGCTCGGCTCAGTTGTGCAGGGAAAATATTGCCTCGGCGAGGCAGGCCGGATAATGGCTCCTAATTACGGGGCTGGCTGGCTCCGCAGCTCCGATCTTCACGGGACATTATTTTTAAGCGTTCAGCGAGGATCATTTTTCACGCCTCGCTGCCTAAAGGAGGGTTTTATTTATTTACTGGGGGAGGCGTGGAGGACACCAGCAATAACCGAGCACTGAAAGGAAAATAATTAGCTCTTGCAGTCGCTGCTTTGGGGGTCCCTGGCCAAAAAGGTGACCTGGCATTTCCCTTCCCTCCCCTCCGTAGGATGCAGGCGAATCCCTCCGGTTCTTGCTGTTGCTTTCGGTGGATATTTGCCCGTGAAAAACCCGAGCAAAGCCTGGCCGGCGGAGGCTCCACACCAGCCGCAGGGCCCGATCCTTTGCCGCCGGTTTGGGTTTTTCCCTTCTCCCTTTCTCGCTGTTCCCGAGCAGGGCTTGGGGGGGATGCGGCTCCCACCCCTTTTTCTCGCCGGCCTTGCTCGTACATCCGAGGAATTTATTTATGTATTTTTAACGTGTCCCCTCTCCTTTCTGTGCGTCCTGCGAAGGGCTTGTAACGAAACCGCGGTGCTCTGCGCGTGTTCGTTCCGCCGCAGCTTTCCGCGTGTGCGCAGAGTAAGGAGCGGGCACGGCTGGGCGGAAAAATCAGGGGGCTCTCCTCTGATTATCTAGGCAGAAAAAAACTATCCCGGCCCGGAATATCCCCGCCAGGACGGGGGACAATTTCTTTTTCTCTTTTCACTCAACTAAGCCCGTGTTGAGCCCGGCTCCGAGCCGCCGGGTGCGGGCTGCAGGGTGCCGGGACCCCTCGTCCCCTCGCCTCCTGCCTCCTCCCCTGGCACCTTCTGCTCTCCATCACTGCCGGTCGGGAGAATTAGGGAAGGTCAAGATCTTATTCCTTTCCCCGGTAGCTTTTTTGGTTTTCTCTTTCGAGTTCCTCGCAGCCCCGAATGAAAATAAATGAACCTGGATTGTAGAAACTACCTTTAAGTACTAAGAGCATCTCATCCCCTAGCTCGCTGCTTTCTCCGTTGCTGGCCGGGCCGTTTCGCTGTTACTGCGGAGAAACTCTCGTTTTCACGCTGGATTTAAGATTTAATAATAACGCCCAGTCTCCCCGTGCCCCGGTGTCCGACCTGAAAACACTTTCCCGCCTCCTAACTTTGGGAAATAGCCGCCACCAGCATCTTCTTCGCCTCCCCGTCTCCCTTTCGTTTCTTTCCTTTCCCGGCTCAGAAAGTAGAGAAACGAGGTTTTTAAGAAAATCTCGGTTTCCAACACGGGGAGGGCGGGAGAAGCTGTCGCAGCCGACTCAGCCGCAGCAAAATTGCCCTGGAAATGAAGTCTGTGCTTTCGGAACACGCCCGGAGATGCCTGCGGTGGGGACGGGCCCCGCGCTCGCCCCTCCGGCTGCCCCTCGGCCCAGGGGACGCTGCCGGGGCCGCTGCGTGGGGCGGCCGCGGCCGGGAGAGCCCGCACCGGGGGGCACCGCGCTTCTCTTTCTTCCTCCTCTTTCCTCATTCTTGTCCTCTAGTTGTTTTTCTTTCTTTCTTTCCATTTTTTTTTCTCTATACGTTTCTCTTTCTTTCTTTCTTTCTTTCTTTCTTTCTTTCTTTCTTTCTTTCTTTCTTTCTTTCTTTCTTTCTTTCTTTCTTTCTTTCTTTCTTTCTTTTTCTTTCTTTCTCTCTCTCTCTCTCTCTCTCTCTCGCTTTCTCGCTTTCTCTCTCTCTCTTTCTCTCTTTCTCTCTTTCTCTCTCTTTCTTTCTCTTTCTCTCTCTTTCTCTCTTTCTTTCCTTTCTCTCTCCCTCTCTCTCTTTCTCTTTCCTTCTCTCTTACCTTCTTCCTCTCACTTGCTGCTTTCTGTTTCACTCTGTTGCTCTATTTCTTTTTTTTCCTTTCTTCATCTCTTACTTTGTCCTCTCTTGCTTCTCTCTCTTCCTCCCTTTCTGTTTCCCTGTTTATCACCCTTACTCCCTCTTTTCCTCTTTACCTCTTTCTTTTTCTTTCCTCCCTCTTTCCCTCTTTACTTTTCTTTGCCTCAGTCTCTCCAGTCTCACCAGCTTCATCTCGTGGTCATCGGGAGCCGCTTTGCCGCTCTCCCCAGGGTTTTTCCAGCTCTGTCCCCCTCCCGTCGGACCCCGGGGATTGCCCGCCCAGCCGCACCGGGGGGGTCTCCCCTCTTCCCCGGGAAGAGAGCAGCGAGGACCCCCCGGGCTCCGCGGTTCCTCTGCCCTGCAGGATTGTGGCCCGGCTCCTGCCCAGAGCCCAGCACCCTGGCCCGGGCTGCCGGTCCCCCCGGGGCATATGTGCCTTCCTTGGCCCAACCAGCTTCTGCCATCAGGCCACACGCAGTGGAAACAGCCCTGGAGAAGTCCCAGGTGCCTCCCGCTTCCCCAAAAAAGCGACCTCCAAAGCTGTGCTCGGGTCCCCAGCCCTCACCTTCGCCGCCCGCGCCCCAGCCCACCCGCGGCTCTCCCTCCCACCCGCGCTGCCCCCCACGCCGCCTTTGCGGGGCTTTCCCGTGCGGGTGCAGCCTCCCCGCGGGCTCCGTCCTTCCCATTGACCGGCCCGTGGCTCCTTGTACCGGCGGGGGGGAGCAGGAGGGGGCGGGAGGCAGCGTCCCCGGGCCGGGAGAGCTCCCATGGGGGGCCGCTGGGGGCTGCGGGCAGCACCAGCCCCCCGGGCGGCTCCTCTCCCACCAGATCGCGTTGTGCTATTAAATAAGGCGCACCCCGGTTCCCCAAGCCCTTGGCAGCAACAGGTGACACTGCGAGCCGGGACGGGCAAAAAAAAAACAACATTCCCGCAGGGTCTGATCGCACGTTTCCAACCCTTCCTCATCATCCACATCCTAATGTTCTCCTCGGATGGACGGTCCCCTGGGGCAGAGCCGGGGCTGCTCCCTCCCGCTGCCCGCGATCGGCTTCTCCCGGCCCGGCCCGGCCCGGCTCGGCTCGGCTCTGCCGGGCAGCCCGGAGCGCGGCCCCGATGGCCTTTCCCAGCCACGACCCGAAGGGCACCTCGCTGCCCAGCTCCGTGTGGGTACAAGGAGTGATGAATAAAGAAATGTTCCTCTCCGGGTGCCAAAGCAGGTCTCGAAAAAGCGAATGCAAACCTGCCGGCTCCCCGTCGAGGGGTCGGGAGGGAGCCGAAAGTGGTGTAATGAGTTTGGGCGTCCCTGTTCCTACAGGGGAAGCTCCGTGTCGGCGCATCACGATATTTCTAATTAGTTGTTTGCTGCTTTTTCTCCCCGTCCCCGGTCGTTTCTGGATAGCGAGGTTCGGGCTCCGAGGCGGAGGGTGGCAGGGAAGCGCTTTTTGGGGCAGCCGCTGTCCGTTTCGATTAGATTTCGATTTCCCCGCTTTAACTCGCCATTTAAGTGAAATTACATTCCTCATTCGTTAGTGCCGGGGATTTTAAACGTGCTAAACCAACAGCGGCGATTCCTTTCATTCCCGCAAAATTCCCAGAAATTCCACTTTTTGTTTCCTTTCCTTTTTTTTTTCTTTCTTTCTTTTTTTTTTTTTTCATTTTACTTTTCCTGCAGAAGAAGGCGAGCAGAGACTCCTCGAAAATCCCATTTAACCCGAGCGATCCCCGCATTTCCCCACTAAAATCACTCCTCAGCAGTCGGAGTCTTGTGCTGGGCACCGGACCGTGCTTATTTCCAGCTGGGCTCCCTGCAAAAGCCGTGGGAATTTTTTTTTCCTTCCCCCGGACGAGATTACCCGGGGACGGAAAAGGTCCCCCCGGGGTGACTGTACCCGGCCCCTCGCCTCCTTTCCGAGGAGCCGGTGCCTGTTTGAAGGGGATCAGAGGAAGCGATCGATCTCTTTCGATCTCGTTTCAGCTCGGGGAACCGGGGTGGCCGCTGCGCTTCGGGCTCAGCCTCCCCCGTGGTCCCCGGCGGCCGGATCCTGCCCACGGGGCTGCCAGGGAGCAGCGCTGCGCCCTGCCCGGAGCGGGAGCAGGGGGGAGGATTTCATATTTCTCCCACCCTGTGCCCCCCATCCCTTGGCAGAGGGAACAGGGGACAAATCCCCGGGTGCAGGGAATGCGGTGCCAGCTCCGCGCTCGGTGTCCCTGCGGGACGGACCCCAGGCGTGCCGGGGACGGGGGACGGGGGGGGGGTGCCGCCACCGCCGCTTTAAATTTAAACAAAATTGGTGGAGAAGGGAAAAATTCCCCATCTGGGGATGGGGCCAAAAATGCCAGGGTCCTGCCCCGCGGACCTCACGCTCCCTGCACTGCCTGGGCCGCCCGGCGGGGACAAGGGGGCAGGAGGATGGGGGCGAGGAGCAGCGGGGGCACTGCGGCTCGGCCGGGCTGGGGGGGCCGTGAGCAGCGCCGAGCACCCCCGGCCGGCCCTGGCTGGCGTTGGGGGGGCCCCAACCTCTTCCCTGGGCTGGGGTCTCCCAGAGCTGCAGCTCCCAAAGGCACCTTCCCATGGCTGAGCCCCCGAGATTTTACTGGGGTTATTTTTAAATGCCCTTTCCCGCTGCTCCCCCCCCTTTTATTTTTATTTTTATTTTTATTTTTATTTTTTGGGGGGTTTAATTGTTCCTCTTGCAAAACCCGAGTCACCTAACGCGGATCCCGGCACTGAAATCCACGTCTCCTCTGTGACTTACAACCCAAATCCCAGTCCCATGACCTTTCTCTACCCCCCCTCTCAGGTCCCCCCATCCTCGGTCATGTGGGACACGAGTAAATTTATCCACCCTGGTGGAAAGGCCTCCCTTCTGCAGTTGCTCCGAAGAAGCCTGACACGTTTTCCCAAGGAGGATAATTTCGTTTCCCACCTTTCCCTCTCTTTCACCTCCTAAATTCGATTTTATTTTCATTTTTCCCCTGCCACGCAGGGCTCACACCTCCCCTCGGGCACTCTCCCTCTCCGTGTATCTCTTCCAATAAGCCTGTGCCAAGAGGATCAGCTCGGAGGGACCTTTCTGATGGCCCTCCAGCTCGGCGGGCGGGTGGTCGTGAGGGCATTTCTGGCCCATTTCTGGCCCAGGGAGGCAGCTCCGGAGCTGGCTGCAGCCCTCAAGGAGCCGGGGGGAGAGCGGTGCCACCCCGGAGCCCGCAACCCCCGAGCTCCGGGCCGCGTAGCCCCTCTCGGGGTCTCAGCCCCGACGGCTCCGGGGAGGTTTGCACCCCCCCTCTCTGACCCCTTTCCCCTTTTTTTCCCCTTTTTTTCTTTTCTTTCTTCTTTTTTTTTTTTTTTCTTTTCTTTTCTTTCCTTGCCAGCCAGCTAAGGGCACGCTGCAGATTTCGGGGACAGAGAAAACCACCGCGGAAAACAAAAGCCGCAAAAGCAAATACCGGCCCCAAACCGCCCCCCACTAACCCGGGGGCTGCCCGGAGGTGGGTTTTGCCCCCCTCCCCCGACCGCAGGCAGGTGCCAGGCACATGTTGGTGGAGGAAATGAAAGCGCAGCTCGGAGCGGAGCTCTCTCCTCTTCTCCCTTCTTCCTGCCCGGGGAAAAACGCTCGGGGCTGGGGAGCGGCGCTGAAATCCCGGGGCCGGGCGCTGCTGGTGGAGAGGGAAGAGGAGCAGAGGAGCAGAGAGCATCCTCCTCCACGCCAAACACCCGCACCGGGATCACCCGCCAGAAGCAGGCGATGTTGGAGCTGCTCTTCCCTGAATTTCCCTTCTCCTATCTCGCAGCCTGCTCGCCGCAGCGCTGCTTGATGCTCCCGGGACGGAACAACTGGGAAATATTTGTGGGGACGTGCGGGTGACTTGCGCTGGTTGGGATCGCGGGGCCTTCTTTAGGCAGCTCCTCTCACCCCGCTTTCGAAGGGAAAAAATGGGGAAAAGCGGCGAGGCAGCGCCGAAGGGAACTGATCGTGGCAAAACGATCGGAAACGATCGTTTCCCTGAAAAAGAAGTTGCAGAAAGTGAGTTTCAGAGCGGGGCTGGCCCGAGGGAGAGGCACCCAGCACCCGACCCGCAGGTGCCGTGCGGGGGCTTGGTCACCGGCACGTTTGTACCGTTTGCTCTGAAAAAAAAAGAAATAAAAGAAAAAAAAAATTACAACCCCGAGTACCATTTTCTTTACTCTTCGCCTCGCTCCGACCGGGTTTATTTTGCTTTAATTCAGCCGCTTTCTAGGGGAAGGCTGAAGGAAACCCAAACCGCCCTCCCGGCTCCGCTGGCGGGGGGGGACGGACAGCGGGTTACCGCTACGATTTTCGGGGCATCCGGAACGCTGCGGGTTTATTTATTTATTTATTTATTTATTTTTTGCCGGGACTGCTCCCATTTATTATTATTATTCTTTTTTTTTGGGAGGTGGGGGGGTCGAGGGATGCGGAGAGGAGCCCCCGGGGGCGCCGCATCCCCGCTGCTCGCCGCGGCGGTGGCCGCCTCTATTTTAATGTCATTATAGTTGCCGTGGCAACCCATCGGATCACTCCTCGTGGAGTGAACCTGGTGACAATGGTTGGTTTGAGAGAAATCAGGAAATGTGCAACCGAGGGACACAGCTACATTACCGCGAACAACAGCGAGGGTTTAACATGTGACCCCTTCCAATTAGACTGATGATACCTCGCTGCAGCTGCCTCCGCCGCGCCAAGGAGATGTGGCTGCTTTGGGGGTATGGGGAAAGGGGGGAAAAAGGGTGCTGGGGGCGGCCCGGGGGGGCACAGCCCGGCGGGGATGGGGCCGCAGCCTCCTGGGGAGCCCGAGGGGGGCTCAGCATCGCCGCAGCCGCATCGCGAAGGTGGTCTCAATCCTTCCAAAATAAAGAAAAAAAAAGAAGAAAAAAAAAAAAAAAAGGAAGAAAAAAAGAAAAAAGGAGGACCCCCGCCCCCGGAGCAGGCAGCACCAGCAGCACATCTGTGGCACGGGTGCGGGCAAAACCGACCAAATCCTCTCCCCCCTCCCCAGCAGAAAAAGAAAAGAGAAAAAAAAAAAAAAGAGTTTGAAGTCTTAAAATATGGTTCAGAGAATTACAAGTAATCAGAGCTGCGGGGGTCAGCAGTGCAAACTTTTTAAGACTAATGTTTATTTAGAAAAGTGAGTGGTGTCTGCGTTGCTTTTCTAGTGCCCCGGCACAAAAGTCCTAATGGCTTTTGCAGACTTGCCCTAAGAAACCCCCGCGCCCGGAGCGGGGAGCAGCGACCCCAAACCCCGTCCCCAGCCGATCGCTGTGCCAGGGACATTGGCGCAGGGCTTGGAAATCTCCCTCTTTGCTCCCCTCTTCGTATTTTTTCTATTTTTTTCCCCCCGATTTTGCCTTGCTTCCCCATTTGTTTGGTGTAACCTGACCCCTCGGTAATATTGGGAAGGAGGAATCAGGGCGCAGGGGCTGCGATTCCCCCCCCTTTCCAAATCCAAAAGGATCCCCGGGTGGGATCTGACTCCCCTCACCTCCCTCCCACGATGCCCCTTTCCTTCCCAGGAGGGAAGGGATCAGTCCAGCAGCCCCCAAACTTCGCAGGGCTTTTGGGGCACCCCCCAGCTTTAAAAGGGGGCTGGACCCAGGGGAAAGGCAGACTTGGATCCCGGTGGAAACCAGCAGCACCGGCCCCAGGTGCTTCACAGGCAGGCTGGGATTTCTCAGCCAGGTTTAACCCTTCCTGGCAGGTGCCAGGAGCCAGGAGGGCCGAGCAGGGCAGGGGACGCAGCCTGGATGTGCACCACCACCACCACCAGCAGCAAGTGCCTCTCCTTCCCAGGGCCCCGCGGGGAGGCCGGAGGTATTGGGGCTGCTCAGAAAAATGCCTGTGCTCACCCCCTCTCCCCGCCCCGTGTGCCAAATAGCCCGAGGAGCTTTCTATTTACTCCCTTTCTAAACACAGACGCTTTTACTAGCCGTGAGCCCAGCTGGCAGGAGGTGGTGGTGCTGCTAAAATCCTCCTGTTTCTTGGCGAAGGTGAGACCAGCCCTAAGCCCCCCCCGATCTGTGGGGGTCACCGGCCACTGAGGACACCCCATCCCCTTTCCTATTCAGCTTTGAGCAAGGGCCAGGGTTAACCTGGGGCTGTGCTGCTCTGGGCTGGCTGAGCCAAGGGATGGCAGCAGGAGGAGGCTCTGAGGCCACCCGCACACCTGAGGCTGGATCCTGCCTTCCCCTGGCCAAGTCCAGCTGCGGTGCTCAGCTCCGCGCGGGGCTGAGGACGCAGCCAGGAGGAAGGCCGTCAGTATTTATAAGGCGCTGAAATGCGCCTGACACTCGAGGGAAGATCCTCTCTTCTCCCTCAAGAGCTTTCATTTGAAGGACTTGGCTCTGCCCTCAGAGCAGTCGGGAAGATCTCCTGGCTCCCGTTACCTCCCGCGGCCCCACGTTGCTCTCTCTCCTCGCTGCGAGCTGAGGTGCCCACATCGCCTTGCCAAATCCCCTGGGAGATGGGGGGGTCCCAGGCAGGGCTGGCACCGGGGTTTGGGCTGCGGGGACAACGCCAGGCTGGGTGCAGGGGCCGGGTGGCCGAGCCCTTTGCTGTCCTGAGCTCCCTTGCATCCCCTCACAAAGCACCACGATGGGAACACAGTGTTTAATCCTAAACTGAGAACCTCAAAAATTCGGGCTGAAACCTTGTAAATGCATTAGAAAGGGGGAACAGAGGTGAGGGTGGCGGTGGAGGTGGCAGTGCAGGTGACAATGGGTGGCTCAGGGTGGGCCAGGGCTGGGGCTAGCCTGGTGCTCCAGCAAGGCTTTCCACCCAGCGCAGGGGAGAGGCGAACCCCTCTGTTGGGACACGTGTTTCAAATAACCGGAGTTTTTTCTCCTTCCTGGCGGCGCGGTGGGCTTGGCACACCTCTTGGTTTGCACAACTGCCAGGCCTGCGTGGTCGGCTGCCCAAGTAAGGAGGAAAAGATCCCGTTTGCGATCTGGAGGTGTGCTTTGCTGGTTCTGACATGTAAATATTAATAAAGAAACGACATCAAAGAGACAAAGAAATTAAAAAATCCTCTCCTACCCCCGGACCCCTCCAGATCCCTTTCTTGTCCTGGCAGTTGTTGCACTTGGCCTGGCTTCCCACGCTCTGCTCTCAGATCAGCTGGCAGCAGCCACGGTCCCCAGATTCCACAGCTACGTCCCACTGAGGGAAAACATTTGCTGAAGTGTTCAGATTATTGGGGAAATACATATTTCTACCTCTTCTCAAGGCTCCACCGAGGTCTAAGCCAGCCCCGCGTGTCAGAGCAGGGGCATGGAGGCATCTTCGCCTCCCCGTGAGCTCCGTGTGCCCAAAAAGGCCACGGAGGGGGATTCTCATGACCACCACATGCTCCACCAGTGGCTGTGGTGGTGAGCATGCATGGGGTTGATTTTCCTCTGCCAAGCTTCACTTCAGCCCACTCTGTTGGCACGCATGACTGTGACTGAGTGGCGCAGACACACACAGGGTTGGACCAAGCACTCACCTGGAGCATCTCCATCACCACCCCCAGAACCAGGGCTCCCTGCATGTCACCGCCTCCCTTCACCGTGTGTGCCCACGTCCCGTCCCCCAGCATCCTGGCTCGGGGACAGGGTGCTCAGCACCCTTGGCAGCCCAGGGCGCGATGCCTTCAGCGGGCAGCAGGGTGCTGGCTGCTCCTGCAGGCTCTGCCCCGTGTGTGTGTGTGTGTACACACGTGTGTGCATGTGCGGAGCTCTCTCCCGGCAGCACAATGGGAGAGCAAAGTGTAAAACGCTCCCATTCTGGCTCGGGGGGATAAATTGCCTACAAAGGGCTCTTCAACTTGAACACGCGCGGCGGAGACGCGTGGCACTTCTGCGGGCGAACAAAGGCTCGGGCTGAGTCACCGCGCTGCTGAGAGGCGTCCCAGCGCTGCCTGGCAGGGGAAGGGGTTTGGGTTTTACCTCCGAGATGGCTTTTCTTAGTGAATTCCTGAGATCAGGGTGGGACCGGGGGCGCAGGAAAAAAAAGAGGACGGGGAGAAGAGGCACAAACCCCTCGGGCTCCGCGTCCGCAGCAGCGGGCAGAGCTCCGGTGATGCTGGTCCCTTCCCAGCACGCAGCCCACTTCACAAGGGGAAGGGAAATGCCTTTCCCCGGGGCACCCCATAAAACTCACTCTGCTGTGCCTCTCACTCCACCAGCAGTTTCTCAGCCCCAAAAGAGAGGTTGTTTGGGATGGGGTTTCCAGCCGGTGGCTCTCTGGGTAACCACCAAGCGCACGAGGTGGCTTTTAGTGCCAGATGCCCTTGAAGCCATGGCTGCCAGTGGCTGCCAGGGTGTAGTGGGGAAAGGATTGCTCTGGGCTCACCATTTCTGATGTTTTCTTTCTAAGCATCCATCACCAGCCACGGCTGGAGAGGAGATACTGGAGCTTTGGATGAAATCCCACAAATGCTCATGAAAGCGGAATGGCAGGAAGGCAAACAGGAAAGAAGAGGAGTAATATACTATTCTCAGGGGCACTGCTTGCATTTCTCTGTTTGCTTTGCTGTGTCGTTTCCTTTTCCTCCAGCCACATACTATGGGATTATGGTAAACGAATTAAGGAATAAAATCACGAGGGAAGATTAGGATCCTGCTGATTTAGAGGCAGGAAGGATACCTGGGCAGGCTTGTCGAACTCTAGATGATGCAGGAGCATCTCTGGTAGTGCTGTGGGTATAGAGCACAGGATGATTTAGGTTGGAAGGAGCCTCTGAAGGTCTCTGGTCCAACAGCCCTCAAAGCAGAGCCAGCTGGGGTCAGCTTGCCCAGGGCTTTGTGCAGCCAAGTTCCAAATGTCCCCAAGGAGGGAGGTGCCCACCTCTCCATTCCCCTCTGTCTACAAATCTTCTCCTTCTGCAGATTGTGTTCATTGCCACGCCTTCTGTCGCTGTGCACCTTGAATGCTGGTGGGTGTCAAGGGGCATCAGGGGCTTATTCAGGCCCTGCTGTACCTGCCTTGTGAGCCAGATTGCTGGGGATGTGCTTCAGGGGGGGTTCTGGCAGGGACACCAGGTCCTGGGCCTCCTGAGCCCCTGGGCTGCACTGCTCTGTGCTGCTGGGGTCGCATGGCACAAGACCTTGCTCAGTGACAGGCACCCAGGCAGGTGGACCTCATCCAGTGCATTTCGGCAGCTGGAAATCATCTCAGTGAAAGATGGAGCTGTGACACGTTTGGCTGCACCTTGGAAAAGGAAAAAGAAAAGAAAAAAGACAAAAGGAGTTGTCTGCAGCATCCCCGTGTGTCCCTGCCCCAGGGAGTGGATGTGGGGGCTTGTCTGGGGAAGAGGTAGCCTGGCCCCATGCAGCAAGGAAGGGAGAGGCAGGAGTCATGAAACAGGGCTCTGTTTGGACCCAAATTCGATTTGCATGGTTAAAACGTGTTGATCCCATACAAGGTTTTCCTGGCTGGGAGCTGTGCTTGGTTCCACGGCCAAGCTTTTTTCTTTTCCAGAGCGTTCAGCATAAATCAGACTTTCACAGCCGCCTTTGAGTGGAAGGAGCAAGAAATCACGTTTTGTCTCCTGTCCAGGAGCTCCGGGAGAAGGGAGCTGTCAGCAGGCAGACCAGATCCCCTGACACGTGCTCCTTGCATCTCTGCTGCCTGCCTTTGCTCCCCGTCCTCTGCCATAATGCGCTGTGGCTCCACCAGCTCCCGTGCGCTGCGGTCCCAGCTGGGCTGCTGGCATCCTGGGGGAGCTGTGCCCCACACAAGGGACACCAGCACCACTTCCAGGCTGGGCTGGGCTCTGCCCTGCCTCTGCCCCGTGGATTTAAGCACACATATCCACACCTGGCCTGGTGCCCTGCCAGGACACTGCTTGCACTCCCCCAGGGTCACGTCTTCATCTCTGGCTGAACAAGCCCAGCTCCCCCTGCATCCCAACACACCCCATGCCTCCGATTTGGCAATGTATTTGCAATTTTTATTGCACTTTTTCATAGGAATTTGAGGGAGAGGAGCAAGTTCCCATCAGCACTACGCAGGGCACCCACACTGAGCATCTCCTGGCAGCCAGGGAGGGCCTGGGTGGAGGTGGCCGCAGGAACCCCACCAGCACCTGCCCGTGCCAAGCTGCCGATGGTGATGAAACTGAGGGTTAAAGCCTCTCTGCTGGAGCCTTTTCCTGCTGCTGAGATCCATACAGTCCATTAAAATTAGGGATCTTATTATGGGCTATATAAAAAAGGTAAAGAGGAAATGAGAACCTTATGAAGGGTTTCTTATGTGTGCAGATGGCAGAGGCACCTGAGGCCAGAAAAGCCCCTCCAACAGGCTTTGTGCAAAGCTGCTCGCTTCTTTGCAGGTTTCCTCCTCTCTCCAAAAGAGAGGCAGAGGTGATGCTGGAGCTGCAGAAAGTCCCAGAGCTGCTCTCTGAGCCTGTGGGATCCTTGGGGCCCCTTGGCCACCCCATTGAGTCCTGCTGGGACCCCAAGAGGACTGCAGAGGTTGGAAGTGACCCTTTCTTTTTACAGAAGCATGCCCCCAGCAGCAGGGGGGGATCTTCTCATCCCATGTGGGTGCAGAGCTGAAGCCCAGTGAGGCTGAGTGGGGCAGCCAAGGCTGTGCTAGCCCCCCAGGTGCAAAGCCACGCCGCCAGCCCGCTCCCTTCTCGGCCAGCCTCTTAAAATAAGGCTCGCAAGGACTCGAGCCTGGTTTTGTTTCCACTAATAAATCCCTGCTTGCACTTGAAGCTGCTGTGCCTTTTAAAACATTAACCGGGGCTCTGATTACACTCCCGATGAAAGCAGCCTTGGCCCTATTAGTTTTCACGGCAAGAAGCGATGCCACGTCCCGCTGTCCCTTACGCACTTGGTGTAACCCAAGTTTGACAGGAGAGGGAGGGGTAAAAGAAGACATCTCGTAGAGGCAGCGTCTGCAGCCACTTCTGGCGGAGGGCGTTATACGTCCTGAAATCCCTCCCCTGCCTAGAGACAGCTTCAATCAGTGCACGTCAGTTTTTAATAGTGGTGCAGTGGTGTCTCCTCTCCATGGCTCAGAGGACACAGGTTTTTGGGGAGCAGGAGTTAAGGGCCAACAGCCGATCAGTGCGGGATGCCCAGTCCCATGGCAGCAGGGCTGCTCTGGGTGACTGGGACAGGTTTGCAGGTGGGTACAGAGAGGAAAGGAAAGGAAAGGAAAGGAAAGGAAAGGAAAGGAAAGGAAAGGAAAGGAAAGGAAAGGAAAGGAAAGGAAAGGAAAGGAAAGGAAAGGAAAGGAAAGGAAAGGAAAATAGTAAGAAAAAGAAACAAAAAGGAAGATAGTAAGAAAAATAGAGAAAATAAAAAAAGAGGACAGAGGAGAAGGAGAGGAAGCCCTGTTGCTGTAGGAGGCACGCTCACCCTCTCCCTGTGCGGGTGCCAGCACCAAGCTGTGTTGAATCACATTTCCTCCCCGACAGAGCCCCCCGAGCCCCTGCCTACCCCCAGACGGAGCCCAGCAGCTGCCTGGGGCCAAGGAGGTGGTGGGTGGCTGAGTTGTGGCCGGGCAGCGCTGGCTTGGCTGGCGTGGAGGAGCAGCCGGGAGCGGGTGAGAGGCACAGCCATCCTCCGGCAGATGGGAGAGGCGTGACGTTACGTGGCAGGGCTATTATTTACCAAGCGCTCGTGTTTGTCATGGCTGAAGATGACATCTTATTAAGGAGTCATGACACCGGGGGATTTTTTTTAAAGCCTGGGGGCCAAGAAGGCTAATGAACAGGGATAGCTCCAGGAATAGATGGAGGGTGGTGCTGTTTTCAGGTCGCAGGCAAAGCTGACTAATGGTTCCCGAACCTGGTTTCTGGGAGACTTCCAGGCTATGGCACATCTCCCTCTCGCTGCTTAGGGGCAGACACTCCTGTGCTGGGGCTGCCTTCACTGCTCTTGTGCTGCCTCGGGTCTGGAGAGCCCCTGCTGCAGAGGAACAAAGCCTGAGCTGCACAAAGCACCTGCCTGCACCTAGTACCCAGGGACAGCCACAAGCTGCTACACCTGCAAACAAGGGCCACAGAGTGGCAGGGAATGGCTTTGGGACAGGTCCCCAAATCCCACCTTGCAGGTGGTTCAGAGGAAGGCTCTCAGCTCATACAACATGAGGCAGCAAATGCGGTACCTGGGGGGTGAAGGAAGCCGGACCCTGCTGTCGGCATGGCACTGCCACCCTGTACGATGCCTGGCAGGAGGGACAAACCGACCTCAGGGCTCTGTGTCCCACACTGTGCCCCCTCAGCACCAGCTCCACAGCCCTGCCCTCCATCACCGCGCTCCCTCCCCGAGCCTGAAACCGGAGCCGTCCCCCCGCAGCTCCCATGCGCTGGCTCCTTATCGTTGCCCCGCTCTGTCAGTGCAGATGCTTGACTAATGTTCCCTTGTAAAATGTTGTGTTAAGCACATTCCAGCCGCTGACATTAAATACTTGGGCCAGGGCAGCGCTAAACCTCCGGCAGACGGAGCGCTGAGCCATCCATCCCCAGCCGCACGCCTGCTGCTGCCGCAGTGAAAACATTTGCTCTTTTCTGCCCCAGCTGCCTGCCCTCGCCTCTCCCCTGCCCCGTGTCCGGGCAGGACCACGGCTCTCTGGCAGATGAAATAATAATTACCCCGGCCGCATCCCGGCCTCCCTTGCATTCCTCTGCGCTAACAGCTCGGCTTATTTTGTTTTCGTCCGCAAATATTGACTCGCTGGGTTCTTTTCACCCCGCGCCTATTAAAAAGGCATCGCTCGTGTTATTGTTATTGAATTTGTTCTGCAGCTGCGAGAAGCATCCAGCAGCTTCAAGGCATTCGCCTGCTCCGCTGCATGCCAGGGCTGTGCCCTCGGTGCCCCCAGTCCTCCTCGCCTGTGCCCCCCTGAGCTGGGGACAGGATGGGCGCCGAGGGGGTGTTGGGGTGATCCTGGGGCTGGGGTGTGGGGGTGTGCTCGGTTCCTGGGGTGATGCTTTGCTGCTCCGTGCCTCAGTTTCCCTTTTACACCCCAGGAATGCTGACTATTTCTGCTGTGTTCTCTGAGTGTCAATATAAGGATGTGCTTTTTAAGTCACTGGCTGCAACTTGTTTTATGCTCAGTTCAGCTCGAAAATGTGCAGCCCCCTGACTCCGAGGGAGAACAAGAAGTCGATGAAGAAGTTGTTTCTGGATGCCTTAACCTGTCTGGTGCAATAACCACAAAATAACCCCCTTGATTTCACACCAAACTGAATTACCTGGGTAATTAGACCCTGGGCATTTGGGACCATGGCAGGTTCCTCTCCCTGATGTGCGGGGTTTTGAGGTGTGAGGTGGATGTGGCTAATCTCCCCCTGGCAGCGGGCAGGGGCAGTGGGACAGCAGCTTGCTTGTGAGGAAAGCCCGTGTTTCGGCAGCTGTGCTCAGCTCTGGCTTCTCTCCCAGAACAAAACTGCCTGGCACCGCATTCCCGGGGACTCCCCTGTGTCCCCAGCCATCCCTCCGGGGGAAATCCCAGGGACGCCGGTGCTCCACCAGCAGACCTTACCTGGTTCCCAAATCCCCAGCCAGGATGAGGGTAGGGAACTGGGACGTAGGAGAAAGGCTGCGGCTTCAGCCGGCACCCTGGGCTGGGGGTCCTTGTAGGAACCTCTCCCTGTCCCCTGTGCTGTCCCCTGCTCCTCCATCGGACATCTGGTGGTGGCCTGTTTCTGCAGCCAGCTGGGCTGTGAGCACCTTGGCATCCTCTCCTTGTTCATCTCTGGCCTCCGTGGGAGGACAGGAGTCGTGAGGCAGCTTGTGGGGTGACGTCTGTGCAGACAAGGAGTGCCAGGCCTGACTCCCCTCCGCCCAGCTGGCCTCACTCATCCTCCTGACAGCTCAGCAGCAAATCCGCAGAGAAACATTGCTTGCTGAGCTGATTGACCTTTCCCTCCCATCCTCCGCAGGGCCCTTGGGGCTCCCACCATCAACTTCTTCATCCCTTTAATCACCCCCCAGATGCCTTTTTACTTCCCAAGCATGCAAAGAGCCAGCGGGAGCTGCCAGCTCCCTTGAAGGTGCCAGCATGAGGAGGGCAAAACCTGGCAAGAGATGCTCAGCCCCGTGGAGACACCTGGTGCCATCACGTGCAGCACGGAGGGGACCGAGGGCCGTGTGGAGGTGGCCAGCAGCGTGCTGGGGATGGCCACAAAGTCACGGGGACGGCAGTGATCCTGGACACCCTGTGCCGAGCAGCTTGCCTTCTGCCTCGTGACCAGCCTGCAGAAAATACCGCGGCCGCCTCCTTCGCCTGGTGCCTGTTGTCGGACAGCAAATGTCAGCGCCGCCGTGCCCGAGTGTTTATTTTGGCAGTGGCTGGAGGCCTGGCCAGCAGGCTGCAGGGACATGGTGGGGCAGATCTGCTCTCACCACCTCCTGCTGAGGGTGCGGCCGGCCGGAGGGTGCTTTTCTCCAGGCTTTGGGCTGCACGGCATCGGGACCTTCATAAATACATGTGGGCATCATTTTGGGTGCTGGTAGTGGAGGTTGAGGGCCTGCCCGTGGGTACCACCAGCCCTGGTGCCCCACCGCTGGCTCTGGCTGATGCCTGAGGTCATTCCAGGCATTGCAGCCTGGCGGGGGCAGGAGGAAAATCACTGCCGAGGAGTGTCCTGTTCTCCTGACCTTTGCTCTCAAAATATTTAGGATCCCACAGCGCGCAGTCACAGGCCTTGTTCGGCTTCAGTGCAATGCCATTTGCCTCCTGTCTCAGCTGTCCCCAGTAATTCATCTCCAGCTTGCTGAGGTGGGGACGGGGCAGACGTGCTTGGGGCGGGCTGTGGGGCACTCTCCCAGGCCTTGTCCAATTCTCTTGGCCCCGTGTTCCCTGTGTGTCCCCATGTCCCAGGCCCCCATCTCCAGGGACCGACAGGAGCATCCCTGGCCGGGCAGTCCCCATCTCTGGCAGGGATCTCACTTTCCTCACCGGCATCCTCCAAGCCGGAGGTGATGAAGGAGCCCAACCATGGTCATCAGACCAAACCCTGGTAAAGGCTTGGGCTTTAGTATGAAGGAAGGTGTGTTTGGGGACAGTTGGTGTAATCAGGAGGAGGAGAAAATGGAGGTGCCTGAGAGACACAGAAAAGCAGTTCAAGGCACCAACATAGCCTAGGTTTTTTGGTCAAGGGCCTGGGCTGGTGGCCATGTGAGGCTGTGCTGCAGGTCATGCGTGTGCTGTAGCTCCCAGTCCATACAAATGACCCTGTGGGGGCTGAGCTCACAGTCAGGAGGTGGCATAAATTAAGGAGGATGCTCTTATCTCCTGGGGTGTCTGTAGATGGACAATCCTTGCTGCATCAGTTCCTACAGGTGTCTCTGGCCTCTTGGAAGAGAGAGCTGGTGGAGATGGCTGGCTGGAGCCTGGGGCCTTTGGAAGAGACCCTGTGAGGGTTTGGAAGGGGCAAAAACATCTTTTGGACTACCTCTGCTCTGACTCTAAGTATGGCTTATTACACACGCTAAAATCTCAGGGCTGGTCATGCTTTTGCTCACTTTGGTTGAACATCCACTGTGTTCACAGAGGATTTTGCCATTCATATTCCACACAGGGAAAGAAGAATATGGGTTGCTTTGCTGAGCACAAACCACATGAGAGTGAGAACTTCAAATGAGACAAAGCCAGAGGGGATGTGTCCAGCACAGCCCACTGAGCCAGGCAGTCCAAACGGACCCCACAGTGAAGAAGTCCCTTTGGTGCTGCTTGCCAGGGGCTGAGAGTGGCAAAAATCCCACACTGTAGCACGTAGCACGATGACCTGAAGGTCTATGATGTTTTACATAAAAAAAAAAAATAAATTTAAAGCTATTTTAAAATTAATTTTTATGAAACTATTTTAATATTAATTATATTATTGTATTTTTAATGAAATTAGAGTTGACTTTTTAATATGAAATGTGAAATCCCAGTAGTAATTCTTTTATTGGCCAGACCCTACATTTTCTCACCAAGAGGCACGTTTCAAAAGGTTTCCTAAAATAACAATAACTTCAATTAATGATGAAAATAATAGAAGAGGGGACAGCTTCAAAGCATGCGAGGTGGAAAAAAGTCTGATTTTTTTTTTCCAGGTGGATTTGTTTCCATTTCCAATCAACTTTTGATCATTGAGCAATGGTGTTGTCTTGAGAGAAGGGAAAGCCCACGTCACCTGCAACATGGTTTGGGTTTTCAGCTGGTGCAGGACAGCCTGTCTTCACAGGAACTTGTGCCAGGTTGCATGGAGGGGAGGTTGAGCCCTGTACATTCGTGTGGTGTCTTCTCACCCCTGTTTCCTGCTGAAACCAGAAGCATCGCTCCTGCCTGGACCAAGGGGCTGTGGCTGAATGGTGCTTGGTAGGAAGCCCTGTGGAGATAGAGTGAAGATCATAAGCAGATGACAAATGAATGTTGAAAGGTGAGGTTTGATGAGGGGAAGTGACTCATGGGTTGGGAATGGGGATGGGGTCCCGGGGAGGCTCGGCAGCTCCAGTGACCCCTGGCTGCAAGGAGTTGTGGGGCAGGGGGGAAGAGGCCAAGCACTGCGGAATGAAACCAATGGTTGAGTCCGTGGAGAGTTATGAAAACCAAGAAGACAAGCCCAAAGCGGTCATGTGGAAACTGGAGGAATATCCAGCGTTTCCAAACTGTTTGTGCTGTTCTTCCTTCCCTTGGCTTTGATCAGTGTGAAGCAAGCAGAGATAGAGACCTGAGGGAAGCCAGTGAAGTTGATGCAATGCTTTCAAGCTGTGTTCGAACTCCTGAGCCCACAGCTGCTGTGCTGCGCAGGGACGGGGCAGCAGCATTTCCTAAGCTGCTGTAACATAAAGGAACGGAGTAGTATGTTTTAAATAGTCTAGACGGCCTCAAATGAACCCTCTGATCTTCTCCTGCAAGAGCCACCAGAAGCCAGCAGAGCTGTCGTGTGTCTGCAGGCAGGGTGGATGCGCTGGGGAGGGAGGCACAGATGCTGCCGGCACACATGTCCCACATTAAGCAATGCAAATCGGGGAGTGAGTCACCGACCCGTTTCTCCTCCCACCACACTCCAATAGATGTGTGTGCAGTGCCTGTGTGCAGCGAGGCTCGGCGGATTTGCATTTGGTTGTAAATACGGCTATTTGGACCCCAGCTGTGCCTCAGCAAATGGTGCCTGAAATAACACAAGGAAGACCTCACGCCTGTAAAACAAGGCTGGCTCAAGGCTCAGAGAGCTGCTTGCTAACGTTCTGTGGTGGCAGCTGGACACCAAGCCATGCACAAACCCCCTGGTGTCTGCTGCCCACCCTAACCCCACTCCCTGCTGCCCACACCTCCTCGCACGCTTCACAGAGGCTGTGGCTCCCATGGCATCTTCACTGCTCTGAGATCAGGCAGAGAGCAAGCGCCAAAAGGCATCCTTGTTTTCCTCCGGCTCCAGCAGCAGTGAGCTGTTCTGGGCCCTATTAAAGCTTAACATTGATGAGAAATAATTAGCTCAGACGGGACGTGGCCTTCGGAGGGATGCAATGCTTATGAGGGAGCTGTGGAGAAAAGTGACTTTTCCAAACAACCTGGGGAAGGGGCAATGTACAGATATATATGTTGGCAGTAGATGCCTGTTTTTTGCAGGTAGATACAGTTTTTATTTCACAAAATGAAGGATGGGCTGGAGTATTTGCTTCTTCAGGAGCATTCAGATGGAAACCCCGTTGGTGCCTGAGCTGAGGGGACACCAGAAGGAGAGGCTGCTCAGGGCTGTTCCCCCATGGTTATCCAGGAGAACCTTGAGGAGCTGAAGGAGACCCCTTTGATCTCTTGGTCCTTCAGCCTTCATATCTGGTCAGTGCTTCTGGGGACAGAGGAAGCAGACCCCTGTTATTGGGAAGACGAAATTGTTCAGAGAGGTGTGGCAGGAGGGAGGCAGACACCGATAAGCACAGCTTTCACTTATCCCTTCTGGGTGGAAAGCCCCCATAGACACCACACAGCCTGCCCGAGACCTGGCTGGGCCTCAGCCGCCACGGAGCAATTTCCACGCTCGCTTCCAGGAGGCTTGAGGCCAACCTGGTTTAAACTCCGCGTGCTGAGGGGCTCAGCGGGGGATGACGACTCCAGCCAGGTAGGTTCGGCTCTTCCCATCTCTTCTGATAAATCTGCAGCCGTCGTGAACTAAAACCGAACGTCTGCAGACTGACAGGGGAATTTCTCTCACGCTTTCCTAGACCAGCACTTGGACGAGGCTCTGCAGAACTTTTATCATGGATCCCACTGGGCATAATACCGAAGCCTTTATTTAATTGCTGCAGGAGTTGGCCTGGAGTCCTCTATTCCTTGAATGCTGTCGAGACAAATGTCCCAGCCAAACCATCCGCCCAGGTCCCACCTAGGTGGGAGGCAGCAGCTGGGCCAAGTGCTGCGGCGAAGCGCTGAGCAATTCGCCAACATCCAGCCTGGCTTTGACCCTTACACAGAAAGCAGTAGGTGTGACTTGTTTGGACCACGTACCTACAGGTTATTTAATGAACCTGAGCCCTGAAAAGTAGCGCTGCTCTAAAGCCGAGGCAGCAGTGCCCCTGACATTACCTAGCACAGCTTGGTGGCCACCCTCCCTGTAACTGTGTGTGTGTGTGTATGTGTTAGGCCCACTCTGTCACGACAGACCCCACCAAGTCACGATAGACCCCACTAAGTCACAACAGACCCCACCCACAGGGGGCTTTCCTAGAAATAGCCCTTTATGTGCAGCACAAGGTGCTGGGCAGTGGGAAAGGATGGAGGTGTGTGTTCTGCTTGCAGGGGGGAAAGAATAGGAAATTTAGGTTACTGGCAGCTCCTGTGTGAGGTTTTCTCCTCTGTGTTCTCCAATTAGGAAAGAAATCTCCCTCCACAGCTTGGAAAATAATCTGTAATATTCAAAACTGCTGGATTTGTTGATTGTAAAGTTAGAGGTGGTTTCGAGATTAGGGATCCTGACCTTGGATGTAGCTCTTCTAAGACTGAGAATCCAGGCTGGTGTTTTAGCTGGAAAGCAAAAATTTTGAGTGAGCAATAACAATAAACAAGCTTAATGTTGGTTTGTTATGCCTCTGTCAGAAGAGTTTTAAATGTGGAGCCCTAATTGCAGAGAGAGACAGGTTAATAATGAGTATGTGAAGCTGGCTAGGGGGTTGCTTTAATTTTAAATTTGTTTTGGAAAATCTTATTTTTTTTTGTGGAAGGAAAAAATGTTTTATTCACTTTCTGGAGCTATTTTTAATGGGGGACAGGGAAGGGAAGGCATGAGCTGTACTTTTTGTATATAACCAGTACTTACCTTCTCTGTACTAAAATGGTAGGGGAAAAAGGAGAGCAAAAAAGGTAATATCAGAAAACTATCTTCTCTCCCCTAGTCTGATTGATCAAAGTATTTATAAAAGTTTTTTTTTGTTTGTTTGTTTTTGTTTTCTTTGAGAATAAATACTGTTACTTTGTGAAATATATAGGATGAAAAAGTTTGTGTTTTGGTAAAATGGGACTTTTTAAAGATTTTAAGATTTGGCCAAATATCTTTAATTGCACTTTTTTTTTTTTTTTTTTTGTGTGTGTTGAATTCACCTTGCATGCTCAGAAATCCTTCCATTACCTTTTTAAAACTCCGATATCTATTTTTTTAGGCAGAGCAATGGAGAGATGTTGCTGAAGAGGCTTGCCTTTTTTCCTGATGATCCTCCAAACCTCCTGTGCTGTAAGTCAGTGATGAAATAGTTGTAGTCTGGGTAAAGCTTTTAGTAATGAACATCAAAAAAAAAAAAAAAAAAAAAAAAAGCAATGGGAATGAGGCTGTAATTTTTCTTTTTCTTGGAGAAGGAAGACTTTTGTGGTCCAGTTGCCATACTGTCAGCCAGAATTGATTTGCAAATGAAGGGTCTGAAACCTTAGCAGGAGCCTATTGCTACTCCTAGAGTTCATCCCATAATTTTCACTTTTCTTTTGTCTGCTTTATTGCTCAAGGGTAGGGCCAGGTGCCAGCAATATGACAGCAAGGGGTGAGCACTGCCAGCAGATCCATTTTAGGCTTAGTTATGAGTATCCCAGGTGAAAAGTGTTAGCTAACAGAATCTGCCTGAGGTGTCAACCCCCATCTCTAGGAGGACACTCCATCTGGGATGTCATTTGAGAAAGAGAAGAACCTGTCCTGGACTCCTCTACCCATTTCCAAAGATGTTGGCTGCAGCTTTTAAGCCTCCATTACCAGCGCAGTCTAATTTGCATGTACCCACCACTTTAGAAAGATGTTGGTGACTGTTGGGTGACTGGGAGCTGGGTGGAATGGAGCATCTTGGGGAGTGTCTGATAACACCAGTGAGGTCCTAAAGCCAAGGCAGAAAAAAAGTCCAGCTTGAGCAGTGTTGCCTTCAGGAAAGCTTGGGAAAACCTCCAGACATCATGGACTCACAGGTGAGAAATATTTACTGTTCTTGTAGAGATGAGTCTAAAGTTGGAGCTGATTTTTGAAATATTTTTATTGCTTTGTGGTGCTTCACACAACATTGTCGTGTTCATATTTGTTCCTTGATTACTTGTATTGTTTTTACAAATTAATTCTGCCTGAGTTCTTTGTAATACTGCTTAAGGTTAACTTTCTCCCTGTCTGATGAATGGGCCTCCTAGACCTGAGGACTGATGTGGTATGGATGGCAGTCACTTTTACTTATAGTATCAAAGAATTTTAAGTATTTTGAAGTGTGTTTTCCTCCAAACTACTTATTGGAAAGTAGATTGTTTGCTGCAAACGTTATCTTGTTTTGTTGTGTGGGCCTTCAAGTATGGCATTTGGAGGCCTTCTGGAGACAAGGGACTAGATATATTTACTGGGTTGTCTGCTAAATTGTCCCATTTGCTAAGGTAGGCTTATGGGATCAGTAAGGCAGCAGAATCTGAGGCTTTGCGTGGAAGAAGCCTATTGAGCACCATATGTGGGTCTGACTTTCTTACAGTGGTCCAGGGTGGGGGAAATGTTTCTCAAGTCCAATTTTGTGTTTCTTACCCAGCCATGTTGTCTTAGGACAGGTGGGCTGATTTGCTACAGGTACTTCTCAGGGGGTGGTGAATGAGCTGTGAAGATCAGGTGTAGCTGGGATTGTAATCAAACACTAACTCAGCAAGCTGGGTCCTATAACCCTGTGAAACTATGTTGAAAATATTCCCTTTCTCCTTGGAGAAGGATGTGCGTGCAGCATCTGATTTGTGGGAATTCTTCCTTCTGCATGGGCTCAAATGGAGATACTTCAGTGTGACACGCTTAGGCCTGGAAGAAATCTGAAATTGATTTTTTGACTGATTTGTCTCTTTGCAGACTGCCAGGATAATAACCGTTCAGCTTTAGGCCCAGTTGGTTTGGGAGATCATTTAGGGCTATGTTGTATTTTATTATATATCATAAGGAGGCATATTTTGTGTAAACAGGTTATACACTACAAGGCAGTGTTCCTAACAACCTCCTTGTCCTTTACCTAGGTGCTAAAACATGGATTTAAATCCTCACTGATTGAGTAAAAATCTTCCTGCAGTTATTTCTTGACCCTGCTTTGTCCTGGTGTCTGTTACCCATCTTTGGCCCAATCAAGGAGCTTCAGTACAGCAGCTGAAACCAGACTCTGTAAAATGCTAGCGTGGTATGTTCGACCTGGTGTTAATTACATGTGTCAGTGATATTTAAGTGGCAGAGAGAGGGCAGATGTGCCAAAGATCAAGTTTTGTTGGGCCAAGTTTCAGAAGCAAAACAGGGCACTGCTTTTATAAAGGGAATCTCTGGCAACTTCGGTACTGGATCTTGGAGACCAGAGCCCACAGAAATGGATGCTACTCAAGTATGCTTTGATTTGATGCAGAAGGCAGCATTAGATCTGGAACAGGGGCTGGTGGAGTGGGGTTCAGCACATTTCTGGTGTGCTTGGTTTTGGAGCGGAAGAGCTGAGATGATGCCTTGTATCTGGGCAGGATGTCTTCTGCTGGGAATGAGACCAACTGCTTTGTCATCTCTTGACCAGCTCTCTGGCATGTCAGCTACAGAGCTGCATCCTGGAAATATCCAGCTTAAATGGCAAGGCTGTTTCTGACCCGTTTCCTGAAATGTAAGAAAATTTTGCTACGGCAAAAGGAAATAAGGCTTTCCTGAGCAATGAATCTAGTGAAATCATTATCACTGCAACCTTTACAACTCCTGTGTCCTTGTGCCAAGCTGTGTCTCATTCCCCAATCTAATGATTTTCTGGGCAAGAATATGTACAAGATACATCTGTTTCTGAGCTGTTTGTGGTGTTTAGCTGGCACAAAGTCTTGGGGCTGACATGAATTTCCATGTTCATAGCACTGGAGAATTGTTTGCTTTCTCTTGAGAGATGTTAACTAGGCTTGCTTTCTTTTTCTCCTTTGCTTCTGCAAACAGCCCACCCAATTTACAACAGTTTTATAATAATGATAGGTCAAGGGGTAGAAGTGGGAGAATGCATTCAGTATTTTTAGAGGAAATGGAGAAATCAACAGAGCTGTTGCATCAGTGTTGTTAGTGTTAGCTCACAAGGTTGAAAAGAGTTAAATATCTTCAACTTAGGAAGAGGAGCATGATATGACTGTTAGTATGTGAAGTGCCATCACCCAGAGAAAAATTCTTAATTTTCCTGAAAGGGGGGAAAAAAAAAAGAAAAGAAAAACAATGGCTGGATAGCAAACCAACTCAAAGTAAAACTATAGTACATTCCTTTTTTTTTTTTTTTTTTTTTTTTTTTTTTTTTTTTTTTTTTTAACAAGCTGCAGAGGGAAATGGTGGAGTTTTCATCTTTAGTCTTAAAAAGCAGAATGCATGTTTCCTTAGATGTCCTGGCCAGTTAGAAGTTACTGGGCTCAGTGCAGGAGTTGGGTTCTGTTGTAGGTGTTATTCCAGAGGGTCTTGCTTGCCTCTTCACATTCCTGAAATGCAACACAAAGCTTCACAGCCACATGCCATGTGAGGCAGGTTCTTGTACTGGCTGGTCTAATGATTCACATGACTTAATAACCCAAAAGCAGATACTGGGGCCTCATTCAGGGCTGCATCTATCTGAAAAAGGGGAGTTGGCAGTTGGGATTGCGTTCTAAGAACTGGGGGTGTTTTAACAACCAGAGTGCTTTATTTTGCTATTTTCCTTCAAATATCAGAGTAATAAAGCTTTCCCCTGTAATGATGCCTGATGTATCTGGCAGGAGCTGAGTTGTTGATGAGCCAAGACCAATGCTCTCCACTGTCTCCTGCCTGGTGCTCTCAGTGTGGGCTCCTTGGTTCTGGGTTTGTATGGCACCAATCCATGGATGAGGGTCTCTGCTGGAGTACTGGCAGGGTTAAAACCATGCTGGGTTAGCACTGGCTGCTGTGGGGTCTGGTTTGCTTGAACATCTTGGGTTTTCTTTTAGTTTCCCTCCAGAGGTCTCTCTTCATTCTGTAGGCTCTTCACATCTTATTTTGCAGTTCAGTAATGAAGCTTGCAGACAAAAATCTATCAGGAGAAAGAACATACTGTACAAGCCAGGTTCTTGCATTATTTCTCTGACTCTGCTGTGGTCCTGTGGCAGCTGCTGGCCTACAGAATACTTTTTAGCTGCTCCAGCATCGAAGCTAACCTACAGAGCTTAGTCTCATCTGGTTTCAGTGGGGTAGATGAACTTGTTTGCTCTGCATCTTCTGTATAGCTTAAAGCTCTCCTAGATGCCTTGCCGACCACAAGTTCCTCCTAAAAATGGGACAGGACACCTTTTTGGCTGCCTTCAATCCGTGGAAACTTTGCTGAGCTTTTCTGCAAAAGGGGAACAATGCAACCTCAACAGAGAAGTTAATTATAGCAATGGAAATTTTTCTTACAGACTTTCTGACGTGAGGCTGGTATTGCTTTTCAGCAGGATAGAAGTCTCAGAAATGCCACTTTTAATGAAAAATGTTTTAATGGCAAATACTTTCCACAATGTAATGGTTATTCTTGGGTTTGTCTGAATCCTATTGAACCTCTATTTTTTTCAGTTATATGTAATATGGTTTGGCTCTTTTTGCTCTTGCTCAGATGCAGTCCTGGTTTAGGTGAGGCAGATGCCAGGGAAATCATGGGAACTATGATGATTACAGAAATATTTTTTTGTTGTACTTAGACTGTGATCTGCATTGAAATGCTGAATGAACTAAGACAGTTCTGAAACTTTGACTCATGGATATTTGTTTCCTCTAACCCAGCTCCTCTAAAATCATAGGCCTTATTCTCCTCTCTATCTTAAGCTCCGTTCAGCTTGAGATATTCATGATCTATCTGGGCTTAAATACAGGAGAATTCTCCTAAGAATTGATCCTGTGGGCTGATTGTCAAGGAAGGACTGCCTTGGATGTCAGCAGCAGGTATCATCTCACTCAGATACAATCCTGAAACAGGGTTCTGGCAACAACCTCTTTTATTTTCTTTTTCTTTTTTCTTCTGTAATGATGCTTATGAGAAGAAGGCAGAAGATTTCATATATCTGAGATCCCGTCTGTTCTTATCCTGTTCTGTCTCTGGATGGAGTCTGAGCTGTGAGCTGTTTTCTGGGCTTGTGGTGCCAGACTTGCTGAGTTCCCCCTCTTCTCTGGAGAACTGCAACTATGATCAGGGAGAGCTTAAGCTAGCTGGGAAGGTGTGAAGCAAGTTGTTAAACAGGGTCGTGGTGACAGATTGCCACTGGCACTAATAAAAGGAAAGGACTGATAATCTAGTGATATTTTTGAATACTGAAGCAATTTCTATGGTCTTAATAAATGGAGGAGGGATGAGAAGGGAATGGAAAAATGACTGACCACAAATAATTCACCTGTAAACCTGATAAATAATAATGAAAAAAAACTTTTTAGGTCACTGCAATCTTCTCTTGGATCTCGTGCAATAGCATAGTCAGAGTTTAGATACCATGGGCAGAGCTGATAAAGCTCCTCCAGCACCATGCTGTGCCCTGGCAGACACCTGCCTCTGTTACACCACAGGTAATAAAATGGTGGGACTCTGCCTCTTGATGCCATGGTGACCATAAATTTGAGTGGGGTGAAAAGGGGATTAGATATGCTCATGATGACAAGTTCATCTATATCTGTTGGTCGCAGAAATCTTTACCCTTAAGGAAGTTTTTCAGAAAACTTTTGCACTTGAATGGACCTCTGCTCTTAAGTGCTGGGGTACCAGAAATTTGGGTAGAATAAGAGCTCCAAGGCAGCATCCTTTCGGGAAAGCTGAGGTCTCGTCCCATAGCTGATGTCTGGCTCCCAGCTGAGTTTCTCATGTCTGCATCTCCTGAAGATCTAAGACCACTTTAATGGCATTGAGATCACCACCAGGTGTAAATGGAGGCTGCAATCCTTCCTGGCTGTGTTATTCCTCAGGGGAGGGTGCTTTTCACCATGTAGCTGTTCAAGATCTTTGGGCTGCCTCCCTGCTGTGTCTTGGAAGAAAGGAGATGGCCACCAGTGCCCAAAGAAATGTGCTCAGTTTCTAACTGCAGGAACAAATTTAGGGTGAATCACAGTTTCTGTGGCACCCTAGGCTGCAGGCAGGTGCCGAGATGCTTCCTATTGTGACCATCTTTCTGGGGACACAAATCAACTCTGCTTACTGTCTGAACAGTAAGGAGTCATGGAGCCTTCTCCAGCACCCATAAATATCAGAGGAGAATCGGCATCTTCAGCTATGTACCCACCCAGGCTAATACCATTTCTTGCAGCTGGAATTAATCATGGCATTAGGCAAACAACAAGAGTTCATTAGGACCAAAGGTGACTTTAATTTAATTGAAATATAACTTGGCAAGTAAAGAGGCGATCCAGTTCACAACACCTAATGGGAGGTCTGGGTTATATATGGAAAAGTTAATGGCCATAAAAATATCCAAACAACATATTTGTGCACGTGTTCCAGTAAAAGTCCGAGCCAACTACTTTTTAATGGTTTGGGTTTTCAAATGTATATATTAATGCTCTTAAAATAAGAATGAGACTATATGAGCACACACAGCATAGAAATATGAGGAGGGTGGGGGCGTGAGGGAGGGGAGCCTCATGGTGGGGACAGCATCACTGGAAGCCACTTTCCTCCTTGTGGTGGAGAGGCTGCTAAACCTCTTTGTTCCCCCAAAACTTGTGTCCGAGTAATGGATGTAGCAGCCTTGACCTTGCAGGTTGAGGAATAAAGCCTTTTTTTTTTTTTTTTTTTTTCCTGTTTCTTGTGGTGTTTTGAGTAAAGGTGCGATACAAACGTACCTGAAAAGAATGTTAATGTGGCAGTTCCGTGTACTTGAGTTTCATACACAATTACGTGAACATATGAAATAAATGAAGAGATTTCAGATGATGATATTTTCATTCCCTTGTGAACGACCACCCACAGCCCCCAAAATAATTATATTCAAATATTAATTAAATCAGGCAGCCTGTAAATCAGTGCAGCAATGCAGCCCTTTTAACCTTCCCTCTCTCCTGTAGAAAAGACTCTTCCATTTCTGCATAAACACTGCCCCATAAATGGACTCCTACATAAAATATTATTTATATTTTAGTAGGTAAACATATGAGATTATGCACACATTGGCAGGCTGTGACATCATGGACCAGCCTGCAGAGTATGCAGCTTTATACCTATTTACTCACCAGGTTTTTTGTAGAGAAGGGGCCATCTACGTTTTCATGGGGATGTAATCTGTATATCCAGTGGTGAATGTGAATCTGTTCTTTGAAAAAGGCCATTGAAAATAAGGCTAAAAACTCAGATTGTTCCCTTCCCAGTGGCATTTCTCCTTCCCCTGAATTTCTTGAGCATTTTGGTGAAAGGACCCATCTGATGGGTTGTGATGGAAGATCATTTTGTACTTGATTTCCCAGGGAACTGGCCAGTGCTGGTAGTCGATTGCAAATACCATGAAAGCTTTGGATACTTGATTCTTCAGTGCTGAGATAGAGAGGAGTAGGTGAAAGGGAAGTCTGAGATAATAGATGAGTTAAGAGTGTATAGTGGAAGGATATTTATACATAGAAGTTAAAGGGAAGGGGAAGGAAAAAGCAGTGCAGAAGATGGAAAATAGAAGGGTCACGTAGAGCTTGGGAGATGTTAGCTGAACTGCTTGCTTGGTGTGATTGCTGGGCAGGTTGCTTGGGGTGTCCGTGCTGAAAGTGGATTGCTACAAGGTGCTGGGAGAGCACGCTGGCAGGCGCCGGGCAGGAACGCGTCTCTTGATGGCTCAGCTGAGATTTCCATCTGGTTTTGCTTAGTGCCTCTTGGGGCCTGCTCTGTCTTTTGGTGGCCTGTGTGCCTGTTTCTTGTTTCAGTTGTTTCTCTGATGGTTTTATCTCTATCTTTTGGGTTCTGGGCCGCTAGGGAGAAGCTGGTCTTTGCACCAGTTGACTTGTGCTCTCAGCAGCGCTCACCTTGTAGCCAAGCTGGCTTGAAGCACTTCCTCTTCAATGAAGCAGCTGTCTTGGAAACTTTATGAAACCCACAGTTTAGGAAGAGGAAAATCAGAATGAGATAAATTGGCAAGTGAAAACCTGCTGTCACAGACGGGAGGTAGTGGACTTCCAAATCCCAAGGGGTGGAGTGTGATTGAATGCTAATAGTGAACCCCTCTCATTAGTTCTGTGGGTGGATGAGAGATAAGAGCAGAAATGACTGCTAATCTTGGGTTTTAGCACAGAAAAGTCTGTGAAATACAGCATCCTTGTGCTGGAGCTGTCTCCAAAGGGCTCTCCCCAAAAGGGGGAGCTTTTAGCCCACTGCATGACGTGTCCCCCCAACTGGCCAGCCTGCTTCACTCTGGAGACCCTGTTGGAAAGAAAATGTTTTGCACCTTGTGGATGGGCCCTGAAACTCAACCATCCTCTCTGGCAGGTGGGGAAAAGAAGGTGTGAAAGTAGCAATGCTTCACCGAGGAAGCTGTGGTTTGAGCAGCTTCTTATCAGAGCTTTGCTACCCCCTAAGACTTGTAAAATCTTCCCCCAGAGGAGGTCACCTGCTGCCTTCTGTTGCAGGGAAAAGGAAGCACAAGGAGGTGAAAGGACTTCTGAGTTTTTCTGTAGGGGCTGGCAGGAGATCCCAACCCATGAGCTCTCCTGTCTGTCTGCTGCCTCAAAAGGCCCAAATGCCTAAAGAATTATTATTATTATTATTTTTAACCAGTGATGACATATTTGACCTTCCCCAGCACTTCTGACATGTGGTGCCTTGACTAGTTTTGCAGGTGTGACTCTGATTTTGTGAAGCAACCCCGAAGGACTTTGGCTTTAGATGGGCAGGGAGCTGTCACCCCATGTGCAGGAGTGTGGTTCTGTCACCCTCAGCCTGCTGTCACCATGTACCAACTCCAACTCTTGTTCCCTCTTCTGGCTGCTGCCTGGCACAGCCTGCTGACCCCGTACTCCCTCCGAGCTCGCCACCTGGCAATGGGGAGCAAGCAGAACAGCTGACCTGCACAAAACCTCTGCGGTGGGTGTGTTTGTTCAGCACTGAGGTGGCCTTGTGTTGGCTTGGTGCCCTTCAGCTTGGCTGAGAAGCCAGGCAAAATGAAAACGAGCCAGCTGGTCCTCTTCAGAAATCCCTTTAGAAGAGATCTAGGTGGTGCTCAGCCTGGCTCCCCTCCACCAGAGCTCCTTGGAGGCCCTCTCTCCACCACCCCTCCGGCCGTCTGCAGCCGCCTTGGCTAAATCACTACAGGTTTTCCTGCTCTGTTGGGCACAGAGGGCTGCAAGAGGCACTGCAGCCATGTGCAGGGATGGGGCGAGGAGCAAACTGAACAAGAAGCTGTGATGACAAATGCATCCAGGCTTCTCCATGGCTTCAGCCTCAGCCTTCTCCCAAGAACCAGATGTGCCCATTGTTGCAAACTTATTTATGTCCAAACCCAGGGGCTTTCTGGGGGCCTTTGGGGATGCGCAAGCCCCAGCTCTTGCTCACGTGCTGGGGCTGAGTGTGTTTTCCCCAGCCTCTCCCTCCCTTGTTCCTCAGTTTGGACTTGCTCATTGCCATGCAAAGCCAGAGGTGCTGGCAAAAAACGAGGAGTTGACGGGGCTCTTGTGGGCTTCTGTGCAAAAGCAGCAGTTGTCACAAGGTAAACGAGGTAAACTAGTTCCTAATTAGTCTGCGCAAAGCGCCTAATGCCATAAATGTGGAGCGAGGGCTATAAATTCAGCTCACAGCTCGCAACGTGGTAATGCCCTGCATAGACAAGCCCCAAGTCACAATTCATTACAGCTCTGCTTCGTAGAGCCGGCGATGTTGTGCTTCCCTTTGCTGAGGGCAGATTGTCAAGCTGTGACCCTGCCTTAGTTAATTAACCTTCAAATGGGATTTATTTTCCCTTAGTTACTCGTGTGTGCACACATTTGGTAATAATGACCGTCCGCTTCCCTCGCGTTTGCTAAAAGGGGAATAAGTCATTTGTTACAGTGTTTTACCAGGGGTAAAAAAAATAAAATAAAGTAAAAAATCCGGGCCTCAGCTTTCATGGAAAATTGATAGCTTTATGCCAGAAAGAGACAGTTCCATCACAGCCACTTCTTCAGCTGTCTGCAAATATTTGAAACCCTGAGATATTTAATGTTTTTCAGATGGCGATAAATCTGCAATAGCACGGGCTCGCTTGAGCTTAGTGAGAGATGAAGTGAGATAGGAGAAAACGCATGAGCCAGCACGGGAGAGGTATTGCTGGTCACACTTCTGCCGATGTCAGGACAGGTTTTCAGGACCTTGCACATACCAGCTGGCTTCTTTGCCAGGGAGAAATATACACAAACACCGGCTTCCAGTTCATTTCCCATCCAGTTGTGAGCTAAATGTTTGCTTTTTTTCCTTCTCCCCCTGCTTTTTTTTTTTTTATTATTTTTGCGATCTGACATTAAAAATATGAACCTACAGCTGGGGAAGGAGAAATGTCACTGGCTGAAAGCTTTTTTGCATCTGGCAAGCCTGAGACATTGCTTGGGCTTTGTTTGCTTAACCTTTTGTTTGCTGTGTGGCAAGTTACAGAGGCATTGATTGTGTTTTTTTTTTTTTTTTTTTTTTAAGGACTTAAAAATAGCCACAGCATCTCCGTGTGCTTTGCTTGCAGTGTTGCTTTGCCTGGGTAAGCCTTGGATATCTTTCCCCAGTATGCTGATGCACCTGATGTGTCCTGGGCTTGCTCTGTAGGGAAATGTGTGGGTCCAGGGAAGGCTCTGGGGTCCTGCTGAATTACAGATAGCAAACTGCAGTGGAGGCAGGTAGCTCTGGGAGGTGGGAACATAAACGTTTGCTGACTTTTTCCTTTGGAATTAAGAAGTAAAATGGTCATTGCAGAGAATGTTTTGTTTGTTTGGGAAGAATGGAAGGACAGTCTGGTTTTCTGGTGCACCTCTCCTGCCAGGTGAAGGGGCTGCGGGTGATGCCTGTGGGGTTGTGTGTGGCCGTGAGCCCCTGCCCGGGAGGGCAGAGGGACGGGGCTGCATCTCGGGTTGGGTTTCTCACTTCCAGCCCACCACAGCTAAACCAAATCCCCCACCGCAGCTGCGATGCACTGATGGTTTTTGTCCAAGTGTCTGTTTATGAAGTTTTAAAGAGACAGAAACACCTCAGCAATTTGATTTTGGCAAACAGCTGTAAGCCAAGTGTGGAACAACAACAAAAAAAAATCCCTGTAAAAATCAGGGAAAATGCCTGCGAATTTCCACACATTTCACAGAGGCGGTGTGGTCTCGGAGGCAGCAGGGTGGTCTGGATGTTTTAGCACTGGCGTAGAAAACAGGCGCTCCTGCGCGCGAATGCCAGCTCCACCACCGATGTGCCGTGTAGCCTTGGCGAAGGCACCTGACCTTTCCATCTCTTGGTTTCTCTCTTCTCTCCTCTCACTTAAAAAATGAGAATTGGTGGCCCCAAAGCTGGGTGGTGGCCAGCCCGGGCTTGGCGCAACCCAGGAAGGTGGGGCAAAGGTGGCTATGTTCCCGGGTTTCAGGGGCGGCCAGGACTGGAGCTGTTCCAGGAATAAAGAGCCTCGTTGACCTCGATGGAGGCCCCGATCCTGTAGCACAAGCTGTTAATGCTTAAGCTGCCTCCCACCTTCCCGCTGTGAGCATCCTGGAGAAGGGAAGAGGTTTTTCCAGGAGTTTGGGGTGCCGAATGGTATGTAGTTACCCAGGCAGCCTGATTTTTGGGCAAAGCCCAAGCAGCCTCCCCGCCCAGCCCTCACATATTCATACCTCTCTGAAATGTTCCCTTCTGGGCTGGGCTTTCCCAGGCTTTGTCTCTGGTCTGTGAGATTGGGTGGGAGGGAAACCCTTTTGGAAAGGAGTGAATTTTGGGCAGAGCTGCAGCAGCTAGAGTGGTTGAGGGCTGCTTTCAAAGAGGGGATGAATGGGAAGGAGCTGCGGGGAGAAGCAGGGGCTTGCTGGGCTGTGAGTTTGGGGACAGGGATGGGAATGCAACCCAGGCATCCCAGCTGGCAGCTGCCCTCCCTGGTGCCCTCCCCTGCCAGCCCTTGTGCTGACCATCCCGATCCATCTGCTGCTGAATGAGTGGAAAGGTTCCAGTGGGAATTGGTTCAGGCCCTTAAATTTTGAGTGTTCTGAGGACATCCAGGGCCTGCTGCCAAGTTCAGCAGAGATTTGTAAAAACGTGCAGTTTGCCATCACTTTTTTTGTCTTCTGCCATTTCAATAACAGGATTAGGAATTTAGGTGAAACAAAGAGGGAGGAATAAAAATAGCTGGTAGATCAAGTGTCCTGAAGCTGGGGATATTTTCCAGCTGCCCCTTGCTTTCACTAGCTGAACGTTTTTCTTCTGTTTGTCCTATGGGCGACCATGGCAAACCCACAAGCTGCTGGCCGGGGGCTGCGAGCAGGGACTGCTCTGCACTTACCCCATTGAGCCCATGAGCATCTCCGAGCGTCTGCAGGCAGGGAGCTGCTGGAGCTCTGAACCTGGTGCTTCCCGGGGGTGTCCTGGCTCCTCACAGGGTTTTACTGTGCCTTCATCCCCACTGTGGCCTTCCAGGAGGTGTCCTCTCCCTCTGCAGCATTTCCACTGTGGAGGACAGGGCGAAGCATCCCCACAGAAAGCAACTGGAAATCAGAGCAGTTCAAGCTTGCGTCCAGAGCTGTTTTGGCAACCCAGAGTCCAAAGGATGTGAGAAGCTCTGTCCCACCTCTTTCTTCTCCCAGGCTCACCCCTATTAATGATTACTGTAGAGCAAACAGGGCATGTGACGTGGTTGTTAACGCTGCTCTTTTGGCTAAGATTATCTTAGGTCAGGGTGCTACACTCTGGCATTGAAGTCTTTTTTTTTTTTTTTCTTCCCTCATGTTGTTTTTATTCTGATGTATTTCTGGGCTTAATTTTCTTTCCTCCCATTATTCAGCTTAACAGAAACCTTGCCACAAGTCCTGCTGTCTCTGAGTACTAGCTCCTGCCAGCTCTCTGCTAAAAGGTAAATAACTGGAGAGCTACCTAGCAGAACAGTCAATAAATACTGCATGCAGCCCTTCTGGAAACAAATATTGCTTCCCTAGACCCACCCAAATGTTGTTCTGCATAACTGGCTTAAAATGAAATAACCGAGTATCATCTTGAATATCATGACAGTATTCTTGCGGTAACAGTGGAAAGTTCTTGCCTGTTGGTTTCACAGTACAGTCTTTGTGACTTGAATTTTAATAATTGTTGCTGTGCTGAGCAATCCAACACCTCCTTATTTCCCAGTTCATGCACTTAGCTTGCCGTCGTTTCACATTTTCTTGTAGCTGGTGGCTCTAGCGTAGTTGGGCAGAAAGCAGTGATGAGGTATTGCTTTGCAAAACGCTATTTTCACAGACCATAATATAATGCTTTTACTGACATGTTATGATATATTATCAAACACAATGGGAACCAAAATACTTTTGCCAAGGATTTAAATTCTTCTAATATGTTTTGTAGTGTTGTCGTTACTTTTCATCCTTTAATTCCTTTGTATCCAGATCCAACAAAGCACTTAAATAAAGCACTATGAGAGCTTTTGGACAGCCCATTTACCTGCTGCTGTCCCACTAACCCCATTTGGAAATTACAGCTCTGTCAGTAATGAACCTTTTAGAGTAAACTTTGTGTTCCCTGTGATTTCTGTGGGGAATGACTCCCTCCAACAGCCCTTTGGCTGAGACCTGAAACTGGGCTGTGGGGAGGCTCCAGATGTCTCTCTGGGAAGGGTATAGGGGTTTGCCGTAGGATGTTTTTTGGGGTCTGCAGACCCGCAGCTGTGATCACTGTGGGGTCAGGACCTGACTGCTGGGATATCTGCAAGGGGATGAGGACTGGCGTGTCTCTGCCATAGCCTTGTCTCTTCCCAATTGCAGAAGAAAATTCCAAAACGTCCAAAATATTCTTGAAATGAGAAAGTGACTGAAGGTCCAGATTCTTGTGTAAACTTGTGCTCAGTGATGGGAACTCACCCTGGGACACTGTTTTGGAGCCTGAAGCGTGATTCACTCCCATATAACTCCTGATTCCTATAAAACAGCTCTTAGCCTTTCAGTAGGTGTGTGTTCCTCATCTTGGCAATGGCCGTAACTCAGTAGCAAATGTGTTTAAATACTTGGTACCTCGTTTCCCTTGGGTATACGGGAAATCCTGCATCTCTGAAGCCCCGTAGGATCTTTGCCTATTTTTGCTTTGAGTTAGCTCTCTGAGGTCTTTTAGGCTACAAGATCTCCCTTCCTGGAGAGGGACACCAAGTTCTGATGTTAAGATGAGAACTGCATGCTTTTCTTCAGGATTTGGAAGGAGTGACTGAGCCTGGGAGCACTGCTAAGCTCTGTTGAAGGTCTGGGAACCTTGTGCTGGAGAGGGGCAGGAGCACGGCTCCCACCTGAAGGCCTGTCCCGCTGGTCTGGAGAGCCACTTCACTTTGGCGTGGGGCTGTGGAGCTCTGCTTAGGTTTCCTTGTCATAAATGAACTTCTTGGCTTCTTGTGCACATCCAAGTGAAGCGCAGGCAGGGCCATACATATATTTTGACAGCTTTTAATTATCATACCATAACTTTTTAAGTGTTATGACAATGTCGTGTAATCATGGGTCTCAGAAGACGTATCTTTCTCCTTTTTAATGCTTTGGAACAAACTGATCTCTGGCCTAAACTCTCGGGTTAGCTGGAGTTGCACCATTGATGGATTTGGACCCATGAGTTCAGCGGCTCCGGCAGGCTGTTTGCAAGAGTCAGGCTCTGGCAAGTGATCGACTCTGAGCTCAGTTGGAAAAGCTCGTGAAATGAAATCACTGCGCTTTGCCCATTAGGCTTGGGATGAAAAGCGAGTCTTAGAGCTGCCAGTGGTTCATATTTCATGCACAGAGATTTACTTGTATTAAGACTGTGATGAGTTTGAGAGAGAAAGAGGGAGACAATTTGTAAGCCAATGCTGAAATAATACTTCCCTATAGTAAGTGTATAATGAGAATTGTTGCTTTTATTGGAATGAATCAGTTTAAGATTGTTTAAGATACACAGGTCTTGAATTGTGAACTGTATCACTGGTGATTGACCTTCCGTGTGTTATTTTTACATCACTTATTTCTTGACATCCTGAGTTTGCTTCTGAGGCTTTCATTCCCATTCCTCTGTTCTTTTCCTTTCACACCTCTTCCCTTAATCTTTCCTGCTCTGGCTTTGGAAGTCTTTTCCTTTTAATGGTCATCTAATATTTGTCATAGACAGCATACCCTTTCCACAAAGAGTCTGTAGACAGACTGTAGCATGTGTAAGCAAATTTGAGCTGTTTTTAATCAGAAAGCAATTTGGCCGCAGTATCAAAGAGCCTTGGAGATCTTTGCTCATGTCACAGTTCAAGACACCTACACTGGTCATTTTAGAAGTATCCTTCATTTGCTTTGTGTGGTGGCTCAGGTCTTCTGGAGATTAGATCTTGAAGAAAAATTAATCTATAATTTTGAGTCTAGCGTGAAGATCCCACCACAGCTGCATGTCCCAGTTCTACCTGGTTGTTGACAGATTTCCCAGTAACCTGAAGGTCCTGGCTTTTGGATCCAGTGGTTGATCAACCTTTGTCGATCCAAAGGTAAATTAAACTCCTGGCCAAAGAAGGCTGCCCATCTTGTGGGTACCTTCCGGATCAAGTGAGCCTCTCTGCAGTAAGCAAGGGAGGAAAGCAGGAGAGCTGATCTCATGCCCCTTGGTTTTGGATGTTGCCTCTTTGGTACGGGATTTTGTTTTCTATATTCTGCATTTGGTGACCTTGAGAACAAGTTACAGATCCTGCCTGCTTCTTTGGGAAACAGCAAATATTTCTGCAGTGAGCTGGTTTCTGGTTTGGGCAGGTGGTTTAAGGTCTGTCTGAGAAACGAGGGAGTTGGGTGGCAGATCTGTTGGATCTGAGGGGCCTGATTTCTCTATGTAGGGCTGAGGAGCCACCTGTCTTCTGAACCATCCTCCAGCACTCTCCACTGAGCAGCCACCAATATTGCTCACTCGTGTTAATGTGGGGGTGTGAGGATTGTAGCTATTTACCTATGCTTCCACTGGGCTTAAGGACAGACTGGGGGAATGGGGCTGTGAGCAGGGAAAGCCCAACCAACTGATAGCCCTGCCCTGCCAAACTTACATTTTAGTCCTGATCTGTCTTTTGCAATTCATTTTATGCATGCAGAAATAGCTAGGGAAGTCTGGAGGCAATGAACAGATGTGGTGGTCCAGAGGTTATGCAGAATTTTAGAACGAGATGGATGCATTAAAAAATGTGTTGACTCTTTCTGGAATTACATTGGCACTTGTGTCCTGTGTGGGTGCACTCATCTGTATCCGTGGTGGATGTACTGGTGATATGCACATACGTAGAGCATTAAGAGACCAGAAAGTTCCTCGAGTCTCATTTGCAGCAAGACTAGACATCAAACTGATTTTTAAAAAGGTTATATTGAAACTGCTGAAAATCTGTTGGAGACCTTTGGAGAGAAAACTGGGATCTCAACCAAGAGGATTTGTTTCCCCTGGGTGATTTCTGCTTTTCATCAGACTCTGATCATATAGTCTAGCTCTCTGCATACTTCCATTGTTCATTAAAACAGGTCAAGCATGGAACGTTTTTTTTTGCCCCAATACCTTTTGCCAGAATGTCTGTTTATGTATATATGTAAAAGGAAAGTTTATTATTTGTACCACCTCTCCCTTTTCCCCACTTGTGTACGTAAAGCCTCTACAACACACCTTGTTCTGTGAGGCTGTTTTGAGGCAAGCTCATTGCTGTGCCCAGCAGCCATGGCAAGTTCAGGGAGCACAGCGGTGTCCCTCTTGAAGCATACATCTGTGCCCCTTCAAGGCTTTGGAGAACGGTTAAGAAAATCAGTTGTAGGAGAAAGAGCAGGAGAGACGAGGATAAGGACTGCTGTGAAACAGTGTTTGACTGCAATGGGAGCAGCAAAGCCATGCACTTGGATTTATTTTGGGTGCTGTGGAGGAGCCTGTGCCTGCTGTTGGTGTGAGCATCTGCACGGTGGGCACTGGGGTGCTGTATGGGGAATGAGAAGAGTGAGAATCCAGGCTCATTCCACCTGCCCCCAGCTCAGCAGGAGCTGGGAGCACCCAGCAGTGTGCTCACAGAAGCCAGCGTGAGGGGAGTGAGGGGCCAGGCCTGCCTTCAGCACCGCGGGCTGTGGGGTGGCACCCGCCCAGGGTGCATTGTCGGCTGCTGGCATCCTGGGAGCACTGCCAGCCAGCAGGCTGCTGCTGATGGGTGAAGACAACTCGTTGTCACAAACCAAATCCCCTGCAGGGAGCAGAGCTTACTGTCCCCAGGCACAAGGGACCGGAGTGTCACGAGGCAAGGTCCGTAGTGGCTTGCGCTTGGCTCTGCAGTCAGAAAGGCTGCAGCTGGTTAGCCCAGGAGGGGTTGGATGTCCTGGAGATTCCTGCCCTGCCCCATCCAGCCTGGCTGTAGCATTGTGCTGTGTCCACTGATGGACAGTTCAAGGTTAAAGTGAACGACATGGTCCTGTCGTGCTTCTTGGGTCCAGGTGGCTTCTGAGCAGCTCAGGCCCTGATGTGATGGGGGCATCTCCTCCCCTCAGTCTGAATCTGGAAGATCCCACGTGAACATCCCTGTGTGTTTTTTTTTTTTGTTGTTGTTTGTTTGTTTGTTTTAGGTTTAGATCCTTCTAAGGAATCCACTTCACCTGCATCCACTGTAGGCTGCTTTCATACAAGGATCCCACCAGGAGTCTGGCACGGGTCAATCCTAAGCCCGTCACGTTGCCCTCACCTCTTGCCCCTTGCTTTGCAAGTGTTTTTTTTCCATTTGTTCTAGCATGACTCTTGAACTACCCTCGTTTAAGACTAAAATGAGAGAGATAAAAATGTTCTTAATTTTAATTAAAACAAAGTTTATTTTGTTATTTCATTAGCTGGCCGTGTTATTTCAGGGCTTGACAGTAAAGTTATACATTACCCTGTGGGTACTCCTAATTGTGTTACAGGATTTCTCATTCACTCTGTCCAGAACAGTTCAACTCCTGTGCTGAACTCCATCCTCTTGCAGCCTGGAACCAGCCCTGTTAATGAAAAACACTCCAGTAATAACAGGGGGCTCTCGAGGGCTCCAGATAATTGGGAAAAGGTACTATTAAGTTTACTGGAAGGCAAGCCGCCTGAGCTTTAAGAGCCTACTGCTAAAGATACCGAGAAACGGGGCCTGATGGTTTGGGAGGTAAGATAAGAAGGTGGAAGCTGGTCAAAGTAAACCAGCAGATCTGGGGAAAACAGTCCCCATCTGTGAATGTCAGCACGGGGATTTGTCAGCCCTGAGTGCAGCAAATTCCTGCGAGAGGCAGGAGGCGAGGTCCTCCCCTGCTGCGCTGTCGGGAGAGGTGCGTTGCCAACAGTGCCTGCAGGACCACTGGGAAAATCTCCTGCTTCAGGGGGAAATGTGGGGCTGTTGAGGCTTTTTTTCTGGATGCAGGAATAGTTCCTGCTATACTCTGAGACAATTTGAGCTAGTCCTGGACACCTGGTCCCTCTGCTGCCTCTGGCACGATACACCTTGAAAAGAGAGATAGGAAACTGCAGGGAGGCTGGTGGGGGCCATGCTCCCTACATGCCCTTTCCTATACATTAGAAGTTAGATTTGCTGAAATCCCAATCGTAAATCCTGGTATCTTGTGCAGTGTGAACCCAGTGTGGCTGTAAAATGCTTTTGCGGGGAAACTGAATAGAGAATTACATCGATTTAGAGGTGTTTTATCCTCTGTCTCTGGTATAACTGCAGTCACCACTGCTGAAGTTGTGGTGCCTGGAATTTATTTGCTTCAGCAGAGAAGGTGCAAAGGGAGAGAAGTGACAGTTTAATTCTTCTCTTGTGTTCCGTGCGCAATTTTAATGTTTTCAGGAATATGTTTAATAGGCATTTAAAGCAAAATTAATCATATGAAGAATGGAAGGGGGTTTTGAGGATAGCGGTAAAACAGGATGGAGAAGACATGCTCAGCCCCCTGCTTTGCCCCAGCATGTCGGGCATGCAGGAGGCAGATAGGTGTCTAACTTTCAGAGATCCAGCCAAGCACCTCCAACTGAATGGACTGAGTCCATCTGCAGTGGTTTTTGCTTTCCTACTCTGTGGTGAGTAGGGAGGTATCATCTGAAGCTTAGGCAGCGCATAAGCTGTCCTGCTAATTTTCCTCCCCGCTTCTGTTGGTTGGCATTATGGGCTTACGTCACTTGGTAAAAATATGAACTTGTGTTTTATCCAGTGCTTGGATTTCCAACAGGATTGCACTGTACTTAACCTTCAGTATGTTATTGTTTTAGTAGTTTTGTCCAATATGAATAACACCTTATACCATAACATCCTCGGTGGACGTAGAAGGATGTTCCAGAAAGAGCTGAAAAGGGTTCCAGGAAAGTCTAGCTGTATGGCTTGTTTGATTTTTGCTGTTTAGCCTCTTAAAGTAGCCAGAGAAGGGGGAATAAAAACATTACAAAGGATAAGTTGCTGGATAAAAGATATTTGGTTACAAACCTTGTCAACGTTAATAACTCACATCGCTTCAACAGTGCTCTGAGCTGTCAATAAGAAACAGGAATGAGCCAAGATAAAAACGATCTGTCAGAAAGCAGATTGTATCAGAAAGATAATAGAATCAAATTAATTTATGGTGAGGAGATTTCGCAACAGACAACGGAGCAATACTGAAAACCACAGTCCAATGTTATCCCTTTGAAGAAACGTTGTACTTATTACAGCTGTGACGATTACAAATGTTTGGTTTAAAAGGCTGTGTTGCAGTCTAGAGGAAAAAAAAAAAAAAACAAAAAAAAACCCAGCCTATTTATGGTCTCCAGATTTTAAAGATGGGAGCTAAAGAAAATAAGCCTGTAGACGTATGAGCTAAGGCTTAATATTTCCATCTTCGTTTATGAAGGGATGGTTAGAAGATGGACCTGCCAGCCTGAGGGAAATTTGGATGTGTCAACATCTTGTTGAGTTTTCAAGACTTTTGGTCCCCAGTTAAGATGAAAAAGCCAAAATAACCAGTCTCTCCTGAGTAAGAAGTTCTGACTCAATAGTGCCAAAAAGTTTAAACTTGTCATTCCTCTCTGAAGAGGTTAAACTGTCTCAAAACAAATGATTCCATTTGCAGTATCCATTTTGACTTGAAAAACATGATTTTTAAAATCAAAAGAGCAGTTTGGTCTGGAATATTTTGCTTCAAACTGGAAAGCAAAACCTTGCATTTTGTTTTTTTGGGAAGCGATACTTTTGTTTTCCTGAAGGAGCTCTACTTTGTTAAAATTTGACATTTTCTCTTGCTTGGGGGCAAGAAAAGGAAAAGACTACCTGGATTAAACAGTATTTTCTGGTGGAGAGGAGGAAAGGAATGTAAATTTCTTGTAGTGCAAAACTAGGACCTCTTGGTCCTAATCCTAACGAGGACCTCTTTTCTCTTGGTTTTATTTTCATATTAGCTAATGCATGTAAAGCTGTCAGTCCCCATGGTTCAAGATCTCTGACTGTTCCCCATGATCCTGCTCTTTTCCCTTGCCCATGGCCCTGGATGGGGCACACAGCTGTGCTGCTTTTGGGGTGGTAGAAAGTTGGCAATGCCCAGCGTGTCCTGGGGCTGTGCCTCTCCCTGGCTGTACTCCTGGTTTTGCCCGTGTAAACCTGACCTCAGAAAGGTCAATGTTAGGTGGTTTGCTGCATGCACAGCATAGTGACAGTCCTCTTATTTCTCAACAAAGCAAGTGAGGAGCAGCCAAAGCAGTTAGGTGTGCTTTTGGACCTCTGTGCCTTGTCTTCTTGCAAGTGTCCTGCACCCTGACTTGGCAGAGGGCAAGCACTTCCTTCTCTGTATCCAGATGGGTGAAGCCCATACTGGCTTTGAAGCATCCTCCAGCTAGCTGAGTGGAGGATTTGGAGTGGCCTCAGATGTATTCAAGAAGGCTTCTGTCCCTGTTTCTCTTTGCCACCCCATCCCCTTTGTGCTGGGCACCCTGTCTACCCTCGGTGGTGCAGAAGTCTGTGGCTCCGGTCAAATTCGCAGGGTAGGAACCTCCAGCAGAGAAATCAGAAGGGATAATGTTCCCCAGCACCCAGATCCTCCCCGCCCAGAGTGCTGCGTTGCTTACACCTCAAAAATAAATGACCTGCATCTAAAGTATTTGTTTTTAAAGGGCTGAATGCCTCGGTCCCTCCTTGCCATCAAGGCTGCCTCTTCCTGCCAGCCCTGCATGTGGGCATCGTCCGCAGCGCGCTTAGCGCTGAGCCCCCCCCCGGCTTAATGACAAGTTCTCACTTTGTTTGTTGTTGTTTGTTTTGTTTTGTTTTTTCCCCTTCCAGCCAGGCTGACATTTAATTCTGCCTTGGCCGGTTAAATATAACCCTGAAACCCGCGGGTGAGAAAATGTGGCTCTGTCACGCTCGTTTCAGAGGAGCCAATTAGCAATGGTGATCCTCGGGACTTGGCAGCCTCTTCCTGGGCACCCGGCAGCCCTGGCCCTGCCTGTCATTCCCGGGATGAAGTGCTAGGAAATAGCCCTGTGGTTTACTAAGAAAAGCAAAGCAAAACAAGCTCCCTCCCCTGCTTTTGCAACCCCACAACCTGTGGGCACACTTGATTTGCAGCCGGGATGTGGCTCTGGGGCCGATACGCTGCCTGTTCCTCGCTGGCTCTCCTCCCATTTTTCCCCTCGTCCAGCAGCTTTCCATTTCCCAAGCATCCAGTGCAGAGGCACAGGGAGGGCATAGCAGAAAGTATGATTTCCCACTCCTTTAGGTGCAAACTTAGCGTGCGTTCTGCTGGGCCAGGCCGCGGCAAACCTAACCCAGCATCCTGCATGGGGCTGGGCCTGGTTGGTGGGAACTGGGAAAAACAAGCTGCAAAAAAGCAGCAAGTCAGGGCTACTATAAGCCATTTTTTTGGCTAGTCTTGCAGATCTCTGCTCCTTCCCAGAAGAGCTTGTCTCCCTTGTGCTTTTAAGACCTGCATTTTCATTTCCCATAAGGTTCCTCATTTTGGCTTGACACCTGTCCCTCTCCTCCTCTGTGGGCATCAAACCCTACATGGTGAAAGGTGAACCTCAGAGGTGAAGGACTCCTGTCCCTCAGGTATTGGTGAGCAGGGCCAGCTGGGGCTGTCGTCAGCCCTTTCTCCTGTGTGCACTTACCCTCCTGGTGGAAGGAAGCCCTGGTGCTCGCAGAGCAGGCAATGCCATGGAAATCCAGCATGTGGGCATGTGGTGCTCTTAAAAGGGACAATTCCCTGTGCTGCAGTGGGGATCTGGGATTAACTCCGTGCCAGTCTCTGGGGTTTAGCTGCTGTTGTTGTTGCCACCTCGTCTGGCAGCCCCATGTGCTGCTGCATAACACCCATTCTTGTAGTGCTTTGTACCTGGCAGTAGGGTGCTGTGTTTGAAGTTGCCCATGGATGGGGGAGATGGGGATGTCCTCACCTCCCAGCTGGGTGCTGCCTGCTGCCCCTGGGCACGCATGGGTATGGGGACAAAATGATGTTTCTGCCAAGGCTCTTGTTGTGAACCTCTTTCCAGTTATTAACTCACATCTGGTTAATGGTCCAGCTTTGATTTGCTGACTTAAACTTGTGCACGATAGATGTTTGTGCAGGGTGCCTGGACATCGCAGTCACTTCTGTATTTTATATCTGGCTGTAGCTTATCTTCAAAATGTTTTCAGCAAAATAGCTCCTCAAAACAATGTTTCCTCTTAGTGTTGAGACTTACTTTCCTCGTGCTCCTTTGATTTTTATCTCCTTCACGTATTTTGTACATTGCCCTAACAAGTCTTAGAGGCTGGACAGTGTCCATATCACATCAATACTAAATTTCATTATATACAAACATCAATCTGGCTCTGGACTGCCTTTTTAAACTGTCATCCAAGCCTGGCGGTGTTCAATTTCTGTTTAGGTCTGACCGTGAAAAAGCATTGGTTCAAAGCTTGTTCCCCATAATGTTCAGATCAAAACAGTTCCTCTGCGTGTTTATAATAAAAATATATTTTCACCAGCTCTTGGGAGCATTGACATTTTCATCAAGGCAATTTTCTATGGCCCCGATCCATCATAACACACGAGCTGTTCCATTGGTTCCACTATGACTACTCATTGCTTAAAGTAAATTGTTTGCTTAAAAGCTTGTTGGATCAGGGCCTATAAGCGAGAAAAGATTGCTGATTAGAAAGTGCATTTGTTCCTGTTGTGGGATTTGATGGCAAATTGAGGACATTAGGAGGATTCCAAGATTAATGCCTATATATTTGGGGAAAGAAATATTTTAATACTTTCATATTATCAAGAGGCCTTATAATAAACAGAGCTTATGCAAATGGGACACTAAAGACCAAATCCCAAACATTAATGGGGTTTGATGAGAGTAAACTGAAGGCAGAATTAATCTCCAAGAGAACTAAATGGCTATTTTCATGCTTATGAACTTAACATACTTTCAACTCCACCTTAATGAAAGACACACTCAGTTCACTGTTAAAAGAGGCACTTAAAAGGTATTAGAGGCATAAGTCCAGCTGTTGCAAACTCTAATAAATTTGGATTAGGTCTCCACTGTTTGAGTTGCGTGTGTGGGTGCCTGACCTCAAAGCAAGTTGTTGTTTTTTTTAACTTATTGATATATAGCGTTACATCAGGTTAATTGCACGTTGCTGTATTTCATGTTGGCTCGCCACGGACCTGCATGCATCACGGCATCGTGCTGGAGAGCGGGGCACCGCGAGCCGCTGCTGAGCCCTCCCTTGGGAAGGATGCTCTGAGCACGGGCGGCTGCTCGCTCCTACGGCGCACAGCTGGCTCCCTGCCCTCTCTTCCCCACCCCGTCCCGTATTTTCATTCCTCAGGATACCTTCCCATCCTTCACCCCGCTTGAAAACAGAGCATATTTTGAAGCTTTATTCTGGTGCATCAGAGCAAAATGCCCGGTGTTTTGGGGGCAGAGTTAGGAGCCTGACCTGGATGCAAACTTCGTCTTGTTGGCTCTGGAAAAACATTCGGTCCATGCGCTGTTTTGCTATAAATTCCTGGCCACCCGTGGAACAGATCGTGGATGGGTAGAGCATGCTCAGATTTACAGCAGCATCTGTGTGGATTTGTCTGGATAACAGCAAATCTTTTGCTCTGAAGGCGCTGTGGGCGCTACAACAACAAGATCGCTTAAAATTGCATTTCCATTTAAAGTAACGCCAAGCGGCGCGGCCACGGGAGGTACATATAAAGCTCCGCGATAGGCAGCTAAGGAGGAGAGGGAAATATCTGGGTAGCAAGGAACTAAAATAGATGAAGTGGAACAGTTGGAAATCTCGACTTGAGTGACAGGGGAGAGCACAGAGATCCAAAGTCAGCAGCAGATGACTCTGGTCTCACGTCCCATCCCTCTCTTCCCCCCTCCCTGCCGCCGGTTTCCCAGCAAAAGAGAAAAGAAAAAACCAGAACGCCTTTTCCAGACTGGGGGCTGGTGGCCTCGCATGTTGACACAGCAATAATTTTTAATGAGAAATTTTTAGTATTTGTGTGGGAGAAGTTAGCGTTGTGTACACAGATGCCTCTCCGGCCACCGCGCTGCGGCCGGGCTCGGCGCGTCCCCCTCCGGCACGGCCCGCGGGTCCCCAGGCAGATTCCTTTCAGGCGAAGGGAAACATTTAGGCTTGCTCACCTTTGAACCGCATGCGATGGTGTTTACCTTGGCAAGACAAAGTGGCAGTTTTACAGATATTAAAAACAGTCCTGAGGGGAATCTGGAGGCCTTCCTATATTTTAATCACCCAATTTAGCCAGCCTGAGGAGTGTGCTGGAGGGAAAATGTGTGGCAAAGCAATTTTTATTTTTTTAAAAATGGGATTTAACAGAAAATGTTGCGCTAAAACAAGAATGGAGGGAAAAATGTACATTTTATTTTTGATGCCCCCTCCTCTGGGGTTAAAAAAAATAATAATAAAAAAATGCAGGAATTCAGATATTAATCCATAGCACCTCCACGCTCCATATGGTTTCTCTCCCGACGTTTCCTGCAGGGCTGGGCTCTACCTCAGCCGACCCCAGCTCCCTGTAGACTTGCTCGTCCTCGGGTTGGATTCCTATCTGTTGGGAAGGATCGGTGCATGTTGGTTTTGGAGCAAGGGTTTGCCTCCCCACCACTATTCCCTCTGGTGGGTACGTTTAAAAGGAAGAGCGGGGGAGAACAAGATCCTGAAGAGTCATGAACGATGTCTGAAGTTATACTTGGGTTGGGACTGTGCTTATTGATTTTCAATGAAACCACGTACAAAAGGAAGAGACCTCCTTGCATCCCTCTGATCCAAGATACTCCTCCAGCCTTTTGTTTAAAAAAAAAAAAAAAAAGCACAGGGGGAAATCTGGCTGCAAGCAGTCAGGCTTCAACCAGCCTGTCAGACAGCTCTCTGCAGGAACACAATCCATGTTGATTTTACAGAGAAGGTTGTTATCCACATTTCACCACTGATTTATTGTTTTTTAACCAGCTCCTTATGCCGGGCTTTTCTTTTCTTTCTTTTTTTTTTTTTTTAAAGAAGTCCTTTTGCACTTGGCAAGTAGGGAGGCTTGTGGTGCAGCAGTGCCCTGCCTCCCGTGCCCGCTGGGCAGCGGGGCTGAGCGCTGCCATCTCAGCAGCCAGCCGCTCATGCCTTTTCCTCGATATCTGTGGGATTGATGGAGGCTGTTGCTGATGCCCAGCTGGTGTGGGACAACCTGGCTGCCAGTGCGGAAATGTCCCTGCCGGGCTCCTCGGCTGCTGAAAGATGGGTACGGTGGAGGTGGGTTTGATGAAGCCCCACAGAATTAAAGTGGCCAAAGGAGTCGCGTCGCCTCCATCTGTAGAATTCATTAGGCGAGCTTGATTGGCCTTTGTTAAACAAAGATGGGATAAGGTTTCATACTTTTTCTGTGGGAGTCAAGCTAAAGTTTCAGGCTGATGATTTAGTCAGGTGTAAGCATGAAGTTTCCAATTTAGAGGAATAAATCTAAAGTGATTTTATTATCCTCTGCTTTACCCTGACACCCTGCTTCACCCCGGCTCGCTGTCAGAGCACACGTGATGTGTTAGTGCGGGCCAGGCCCTCATCAGCCAGCAGGCAGTACAACGCGATGCACAAAAGTCATCTTCCACGCAACACCGATGTTGGTAGCTGCTCTTTCATCATCTTCACGTTCCTCCAGGAAAAGCTCTTCCTCCTGGAGTTCTTCATGTCCTGCCTCACGAGCCTGTGCTCTCCTGGAGCTCTCCTGGAGTGCTGCTGCTTCTTTTTGCTTTCATCCATGCATTTTCCAGGGTGGTCCTGGGGTGAGACGAGGCATCCTTCAGCTGGGGTTGTGCTAACAAGTGTGCGTGCCCAAGAACACCCACGGTGTTGCTTTTGTGAGCATTGATGGTAATGTTGAACGTTTTAAGATTTTATTTTTCAGCTCCTTATTTTCTGCTTCAATGCAAGTATTTTATTAAAATTTTGTTACAATTTTGACAATATTCTTATGGGGGAAAAAAAATAAATAAGTGATTAAATTAGCTGAAAATACCAGCTTTCAAAAATTGCATAAAGAGAAAGCAATATGAAAGTAACAGCAGCACTGGGTGGAAGAAAGCAAGCCATTTTGGCCAGGTTTTCAGATTCCTTTGATTAAAAGCCTGTACAACTCAGTTATTATCTAGAACATAAGGACACGGGACACAATAGGTCAAATTCATTACTTCATCTCAGATAGATCCCTGTTGACTTCAGTGAAGTTCCATTAATGATGAATTTGTCCTGCTGGCTCAAAGATAAAAAGAGAAGTTATTTTTGTTTAATATTTCAACAAGGGGAAGAGGTTAGCAAGGGAATTTGGTTTGCACAAGTTGTGTTTTTCTGTGAAGTTTAACAAGGACAGCCACCACCTAGCCAACTCCGCTGTGTATTTGTCTTTGTGGGCTGAGTGCTTTCCCTATAGACTCTCCCAAGCCCTTGCGAGGCACTTTTTGCCAGATGCAACCTGAAAAAAAATCATTCATGGTGGTGATTTTTTTCATATTCTTGTGAGCACTGATGAGAGCAGCTCTCATTCAGGTGCCTGCTGATTTTATTTATTTTGAGGCAGAGCTGTGCACTGGGTCACCTTGTCCTTGGCACCGCGGCATCTGAGTGCCACCTGGTGCCCTCAGCAATGTGCCATCGTGGTTGTGCTTTTCCCAGGCGAGTGTCTTGCTGCAGGGCTCACGTTTCCATCAGTGCATTTTGTCCAGCACTGGTGACCTTTGCTTTCCTATGTCTTTCTCTCATTGTGCTTCAGCAAGGCTGGCCTCAGGCTTTCTTCCACCTCCATTGGGCTCTTCTGTCTGGGGCAGTGCTGAGGACAGGGCAGTGTGAGAGAGGCCAAGAGCCCACAAAGCCTGGGGGTGCCTTCGGAGATAATGAAGCAGAAGCCAGCTCCAGCAGGGCTGTTGTCTCCTGTATCTGGATTGTGTGAACGATTGGGGTTAGAGGGCTTTCCATGTTCCCAATCTGAACAAGAAAAGGAATCAGCAGGAACAACATGTGGACAGCCAAGGAGCTTTGGTTTTCTTGTGGGTTCAAACCCTGGGTGAACTCAGTGATGTGGGAATTCCTGCTTTGCTTGCTCCGGAGGGGATGGCTTGTGGTGCTTTGGTGGCCGCAGTTGTTGTGATATCTGCTCACGGATATTCAGTGTGGGTTGGGTCTGTGGGTGCTGAGCAGCAGGCACAGGTGTGGGGAGCCATTTCACTGCCTCCTTGCTCCAGTAAGAAGTTCAAAGTTTCACTGGTCGCTCTCCATCCTGGAGTTCAAGGCATCTGGGGTAACGTGTAGGGAGAGCCTAACTTTCTCAAGGGAAGAGGAGACTTAAAATAGCAACTTTTCTGGAAAAGAGCTGCCAGAGTTTGAGATAAGATGATTTGTTTAGTCATAGTGGTGCGGTTTTTCTTCCCGTTGGACATGCTGTCCCCATTGCTGGCCATCGTGTTGGCCATGGCTCCCTGTGACAAGGCCCTCAGTGGTGGAGAAACTGGGAGAAACAGGAGAAAAAGGTGAATGTGCTTCACAGGAATACAGACCTCGCTCTTGGCTGTGTCTGTACAAACTTGTGGTGAGTGTCACAGTTTGTCCCTGAGTCCCCATTCCCTGTGGAAATAAGGAGAGAGGATGAGGGCTGTCGGTTACCCAACTCTCACCAGGATGTGGGCTGGGATGGGACCTGGATGCAAGGGTTGGGAACCTTTCCTGGGCCCTGTGGCTGTCCCTGCCCAAAACAATGAGACCTTTGGGACAGAGAGCAAGAGGAAATGAATGAAAAAAATGGAGAAAATGGATGTGGGGGAGACTGAATGAAAACTTAGAGGCTAAAACCTCGGTGCAGCCACAGGGTTGTGAGGAAGAGGGCAGAGGCGGGAGGCGACTGCAGCTCCACGTGGTGCTCTCCTGCGTTGACCCGGTAAGGTTGCCCTCAGCATCTCCCGCTGGTCCCCTTCCTCCCAGCCTACCCGGTAGCCCTTGTGCCAGCGTGGCCCTGCTGCCACTCATGTGGACGAGCGTTGGCCCCGGGGACCACACGTGAACTTCTTGTGAGGCACAGATGTTGCAGAGTCAAAGCCTGGCCACCCTTGGTCTAGGAGGGACTTGAGTTTCCAGTGCCCCAGAGAAGCAGGAAGTGCAGGAGACACGGATATCATGAGAAAAGAATCGATAGTCCCCCCTCGGCCTGACCAAATATTGGTTTTGCCGTTCGGTCCGTATCATTTTTCACCGCCTTGCAGGCCCTCGGGGTGGAGGCTCCCTCTCGCAGCCCAGGAGGGGCATTTTGGGGAGGGAGGCCAAGGGAACTGGCACCTCACCAGGCAGGGGGGGGACAGGGGTCGGTCACCTGCCTGGGTGACCCTGGTTGGGGATGGCAGCAGTGGGGAGGGGACTTTTTGACACCCTGTTCTCCTGAGCCAGCACCACCCCGTTAGCTATCGCTGCTGCGAGAGCTTGCGTTGGAAGAGCTTTGCTGTCTCGCATTCCCTTTCTGCATCCCCCGCTGTGCTGCAACTCCAGTATGTGTTTAAGGTTTGATATAAAATCCAGGGAATGTGAAGGATCTTCTTGGCTTTCGTAGCTTTTGGAGTAGGCCCTTAATTTTCAGATCCAATCATTAATAAACGCAGCGATTGGGAACCGCAACCCTGCCTTCCCCGATGATTCCTGCTACCACAACTTCGCAGGAACACTGCTATCCAAACACTCACAAATTATGATTTTTGACTCAGAATTGTATCTGCTACTGCTGGAGGTAAAGCTATTAATATATAAATACAGTCTAATTCTGTCCTGGTTGTTTTTCTTCATGAGGTCACCGTTCCCTTAGGAATTGCAAGCAAAACAGCAGAGTGCCTCACAAGAAATAGAAAAATCATCTCTCATGGCATGAAAAAGAAAGATGCCTGGAATGTTTTTAAAGGATGTACTCTAGCTTTCTTTGGTTGTAGTTTCTACCACATATAACATGTTTTTACTGGGTTTGCGAACGTTGGTGTTTTCTTCACAATGCTGTTGCTAGAAGCTATACTTGGTGGGAATTATGTGGCCAGTTCATTTTTTGAAAATATGTAGCTGATTTATATATTCCAAATGATGCAAAACCACTTTGAATCCCCATTAAAAAAAAATAATTTTCAACAATTCTGTGGTCTCGAGGCAATACTGCCTTGCTGTCTTCACAAATCTTTGGCTTAATTATAAGTTATGTTACCTGATGGAGAAATACTCTTTAAAACAGGAAGAAACTGTGCATGGATTTCTTTCAGACCATTTGGGCAATGTTTCTCAGCCTGTGTAAACCAAAGGGCTACCCAACCTTTAAAAGCAAAACAAAAACCCTACCAAGCAGTTGTGAGTTTGTGATGTGAACCACCTGCTGAAATGAAAAATCAGCCTGATCACCAAATGTTCAGTTTTAGTAGTATTTCCCCTGCTCTACTTGCACATCTGGATGCATGGGTCTTGTATTACCTCTCTTGAATATTAGGATAAGTTTCTTCACTTGGGGTGGTGCGGTGCTGGAGCAGGTGCCTGGGAAGGTTGTGGGATCACCATCCCCAGAGTCTTTTAAGGCTCAGCAAGGGCGACCTGCTGTGGTGTTGGCAGTAACCCCGCTATGGGTGGGAAGTGGGGCTGGGCAACCTCCAGAATCCCTTTCCAGCCAACACACTTGTGCTTCTGCAGTTCCTTCACATCTGCAAGCATTGCATCTTCTGGTGTGCTGTGGAGCAGTGTTGACCCAAAGAAGCTTCAGGTTGTTGCCCAATTTTGGGGACAGCAGAGCAGCTTCCCACACAGCGTGGGTGCACCACATGCTGAACATTGATCTGAAGTCTTGAGCTTGCAGCAAACATATCAGTGCGTTGCACTCTGTAATGTGCATGTGGACCTAAAAACATGATTTTTTTCCATTGTAAGGTTTTGCAACCAATCTTGGTTGAAAAAGTGTGAGTTTCCTTTCTAGGCAGTAAAAAATGCAGTGAGGAGCAGCTCAGTCTTCCAAAATTAGCTTCATCTGAGAAAAAGGGAGCTGAGCTGCCCTTGGTCAAAGAAAGCACCTGTGGTGCTTTCTTTCATGGAACCACAGATGGGAATCAGAGGGTGAGTCCTGGCCCTGGTGCTTTTACTATATCAATTTTCTCACATTGTGCCTTTTTACTTGTGGACTGGCAGAACGAGCAGTGGTGAGGTCCTAACCCGTGCTGTCCTTGGGCATGAAGCTGGTGACCGGGCGCAGGGCAGCTGGGCTCACCAGGTCCTGTGATATGTCTGCATTTACCTGCCTGGGCTCCCAGCCCAGATAGAGCCTGTATTTCAGGGTAATCCTCAACATCATAAATTTACCTGTGCAGATGGGACCCAAAGGGGATATTAGAACAACGGAGGAAAAACAAAAAGGAAAAAATGTACCTATTAGGCAAGCTGAACCTTTGCGCAGCCTTCATTAGTACGAGCAGGGTTACAGTTACTTTTAATCATTCAGCTAACTGTACTAGTGAAAACTTTCAACTCTTAGTCATTTAAATTGGAAGGGTCTTTAAAATATTTATTATTACAGTAAATCACACCATTTAAGGTCAAAGCAGAAGTATTTGTTGGATTCGAGCAGGATCCAAAGTTGTTTTCTTACCTGGAGGTTGAGTCCTGGTGGAAAGGTCTGTGTTTCTAATTTCACTGTGCTATTTTGTTACTATGAGATGATGGGAACACCATTATGCTGTGCTATTTTCTATTTTTTTTAATTGGTTGTTCATACACAGGCCTGTCTGGAGTTGAAAATCTCGGGGAAAAAGCCATTAACACCTGCATGTTTGACCTGCAGTTTATAAATCAGAACATATGTTTTCATATTTCTAACTGAAAAAAGCAGAAAAATGTGTTAGTGAATATTTGCAGCAAAGTCAGATGCACATTGTCTTTCCAGTGTCAGCAGACCAGAGTGTCAAAAGGTATAAATCACCGCAATTATGTGGATTTTGCCTGAGGTCTAGCCTTGATTGATGTCTCTCTTAAATAAGACATTATTGGGGATGTGGAACATGCACACTTCTTAACCTGCTGTATTTAAGATTGCAAAATGCCATTCCTGCTTTCTTTGTGCATGCGTAGGGCATCTAAACTTCTTGGTGGATTTCTCCGTGGTGTTTGTGCAATGACTGCCATGTTAGGCTTATTTATTTGTTTGTTTATTTGAGTTTGCTGGTGTGGACAACACTTAAGCATATGTGTCCTGTTGCAATCGCTGTTGAAATCAGCAAGGCTGACTTTAGCACTTGCAGTTCTTCCCAATTTATTTGGATAAGATCATTAACAAAGGCTGTGTCGTGGCTTACACAGATGCAAGAATGCACATGTGGCAGGAGAAATGCTTTCCTCTTTCTGTCCCAAAGCAAGCGCATCTAAGCACTCCTATGTTCTGTCCGTCTCTCCCTGTACCCTCCTGGGACAACGCTAGGACTCTCGGCATCTCTGTTGTTGCTCACCTGGCAGTGACGTTCAGATCGTGATGGGTGTCGTGCAAAGATGGGGCATGGTAAGAAATGCACACCTGCCTGCAGGTTTTTAGTCCTTTTATCACTTGTGTTTCACTTTATGAGACAATACAAGGAAAATGTGCTTGCAGGGTCGTGTTTGAAAACCTGGGATAGCTGCTGCTGTAAGTCAGAGAGGAGCAGGTGAAGTGAGCTGTTGGAAGGTGGTGTCTTAAGACCTCATGGACTTCCATAGAAGAAAGCTTGGCCTTAATTCCTTAAGCTCCAAACTTTATCTGCAAAACATACCAATTTGCATTATATCCAGATTTGCTTTTCTATTTTAAAAATATTTCTTAAAAAATGTGGATTGATTCAGTCATGATTAGCGAATCACAGTAGAAAAACTGTATAAGAAATCATTGAATCATCTGCTTGGGAATATTACACCTTTAAAAAGTTCCTATCCCTGCTGTCCTGTCATTTCAGGTAATAAAGATGTAATTTTTTTCTTTTTTTTTTTGAGAGCAAGGATTTAAACAAGAAAAAAAAAAAAAAGGAGAAACTTTGGGTACTATTTTTTCCTCGAGCAATGCCACTTACTTGGAAATAGTTCTAATGGTTACCTTACCCTGTAAGACCAAAAGTTCTAACTCAAGTCGATGTACTTAGCTCAAACTCCCTGTAGAGATTCAGGTTTCTTGCTCAAGCTGCCTGGAGTGGTGAGTTCAGGCCTTTGCAGTGGTTGTCAGCCAGGAGAACATTAATGGAGTATTAGAAAAATGAAGTCCCCGACCCCTCCTCCCTTCTGGCTGGTTGTTTCTACATGGTGGGAAGGAAAACATTTTCCCCGTCAGCCATTTACTGTGCAACAGGGGGAAACTGTCAGTTTGCTATGAGCAAACCCCTGCAAGATAAGTCAAAATGATTTACCCTGTAAATAAAGTGGGCTGTTTTCTTTACTTGGAAGAATTGCCCATGTGGCGAGACTTCCTATGGGAGGGGATGTGGTTGGCCCTTCGCATTTATCCACTGTGTTTGTCTTTTTTGAAAAAGCAACATTGGAAAGATTAACAAGTCTGTCACTGAAGGAACTGATATATCAAAGCTGCGGATACAAAGCAGACCATTCATTCCTTACGTTTCTGAAATCTCACTTCCAGTGCAAACCAGGTCTTCCCATTTAAGTCCAGATTAAAAGAGGGATTTCCCTCTTCCTCCCTCCCCCGAAAGTCTTTGGCACTTTTATATATATATATAGGTGTGTGTGCACATAAATATGAGTATCTGGGTGTACACATGCACGTGCTCACTACATAATGCAGCTGGACCCTGTTTTTGGCACTTGGGGGGAGGCTGAGTCTCTGCCTGGGATGCACGGAGATGGGAGTGATCTGAGTGCTGGGTGAGTACTACAAGTGCCCATGGTAGTGGGCACCAGGAACCACTGCTCCCATGGGCATTCCTGATATTTAGGATCAGGGATCTTGGCATTTCTCTTTTATCTTTTTCATTGCTAAAGCTAGGAGTTGTTTTTTTATTTTATTTTATTTTTTTTTAATCTAACCACAAGAGGCTTGTGGGTGAGGATGTGGAGACAACAGGGATGCTGCAGTGGAAGGGACTGGATGTCTGGAGATCCCTTCCAGCTGTGTGGCTGAGACTTACTGAGTACTAAGGTTTCCCTTTGTGCAGAAAATCCGATGCAGAAATACTCATGTGTATGGTTATGGCTGACAGGTACTGGCTATGCAGGATTTATGATGCACAGAACGTATGCACATGGATCACATTGATTAGTGCATGTGCATTTTAGAAGAAATAAATTTGCTTATCTCCTCAGGCTGAGGGACATTCTGAGGTTCCTGACATTGTGATGTTAGGACCAGATTACCTTTTTCAGGGGTTAAAAAAGGAGCGCATAAAGGACAACCCAGATATGTGACAGTCCTGGCTTGTGGTTGGTGCTTGGCAGACAGAAATGCTTTCTGGTCATGTATTTCACTTTGTCTCTTTATTTAACTACCTCAGCTGGTCACCTATATGTATATGTTCTTCCTACTAAGGCAAAGAAACATACACTGCGTGGTTGCTCCCAGTGCCAGAAGTGCTGTTTTAAGCCCTCATGTGCATAAACAGCTGGTGTCCAGATAAAGATTCCAGCATTAAACCAAAACAAAACAACAAACTGTGCTATTAAAACCTGCTGGCTGTGGATGTGCCGTATGCTCCCGAGCACAATGAGCGGAGGCAGGAGGATGCACAAGGCGTGTTTTCCAGGGGGGTCCCCTCCGCAGCACTCCGGCTCGGGGGAGAAGCCCCCCTGCCTCCCCACCTGTGTCTGACCCCAGATGGAGACCAGGGCTTCAACAGCAAAACTCAGCTTTCCTGGGACTCCTTTCCCAGCCAGCTTGCAGAGCTGTAGCCACCTGCTCCTGAATGCTTGTTTGTGCCTCAGGCAGAGCAATGCAGGTACCATGGGCCATCCCCAAATCACTTACCAGAAGGAAACAGCCCTTCTGAGATGCTGTTGTGTGAAGGTTTTTAAGAACCATACGCCTTTTGTCTTTGCCCTTTCCCATTCCTGCACGTTTCTGTCCCTTGGGCAGCAGGGAGTGAAGATGGGATGTGCATAGCCCATCCAGCTGCCAAAAAGGCTCCATGCCTGCTGCGGGGAGGCAGCAGGAGAGGGCAGTGAGACGGTGAAGGCTCCTTCCTGGGGTGAAGAGGGACGGCAATCTGAATCTCTGCTCTGATTCAGGCTGTGGAAGGAAAGAGCCCTGGGTTTCTCATGCCCGAGGGGAATTCTGGCTGCAGGACCTCTCTCTTTTTCTCTTTTCCTTTGTACCTTTGCTCTTGTAAAGATTTTGGGTTCAACGTGGTACAAAGCACAGAAATATTCAGTGCTGTGTCAAACTGGACCTTTATCTGCTGTTCCATAGTCTGTGCAAACTTCAGTGACGATCATTTGTATGACCTTGGGCTATATATTTACCTGAATAAATGAAAAGTGTTTCTCTTCTCAACACCTGGGTTGTATTTTGTGTAAGGTACGTATGTTCTGGAGAAAACAGTAAATATGGCCGTGAACTCCTGAGCTCAAGTTTCCTCATCAAATATCCATCACTTCCCTAAGGAAAAAAAAAAAAAAGCGCCCAGAAAATGTTGAAGCGTCCCTATACAAACGACAATAAAATACGATTGCCAGGCACAATTCCATCAAGTTTTACAACAATTGCTTTTGAGCTGTTAAGTATGCTGTGCTTTAGTCAAGGATCACTGCTTTTGTACACAAGCTTCATGTTTGGTGACATTGAACCTTCGCATGCAGATACCGATTATTCAAAAAGGGGGGAGGAAAGAAAACTCAGAGGCAAGCTATTTTACATTTGTACTGCAGATTGTTCCCTTTAATCTGCAGTCAGAACAAAGGCTCGCTTGGTTTTTATTACGGTCCTCTCAGAGGCTGTTAGCTACAGTGTGAACCCCTTTGGGGTTAAAGTGTAGAAAAATTGGGAGATGCTTGTGGTTTTGATAGAGAAGTGGAAGATTCCAGTGCGAGAGAGGTTGGTGCCTGTGCTGGAGAGGAACAGGAGGCAGTGCAAAGTGAAAGATGTTAGCTCGTTTACAATCACTTGAGTTCAATTTACTTACGGAGGTCACCGTCCTGCGGAGTTCTGTGAAGGCTTTCTGCTTTCACATTTGAATAGTTTCACTGAGGCCCTTAGCTTAAACAAGTCATCGTCTATCAAGAACAAGCCCCAGCCTGGGTGGTGGAGGTGATGTTATTGTTAGCCAGGTGCACATAATACGTACTCCTCTTGCATTGTCCACAGCCATGGCTGAATACCACTGCTTTCACTTGGAAACACTATTTATTTATTTTTTCCCCTGATTTTCCACTAGCTCTCTTGCTTTTCCCTCCAGATTCTGCATTTTGCTATCTGTGTGTGGGAGCTGGTGCTGGGACAGGTGACACTGTTACCACTGCGGTGTCAGCTGCAACACCCGCTGGTCAATCAGGAGGGGGGGCTCAGAGCTGCTTTGTGATCCACGGCTTGTTTTAAATCTTTTGGCTCTTTGCAGGGAAGCAAAGAAAGTGAGAAGTCTGAGAGATGCCCTGACTGCCTGGGGAGGCAGCGGAGCTCGGCGCTGCTCGGGGTGAGCAGGCACAAAGTGTCCTTGCAGCCCATGGTGATCTCAAGCTGGATGTTGGACAGAGGAGAGCAGTTGTCTTCTGGGTGGTGCTGCCCTCCCTGGCTGGAGGAAGGACACTGCTAATGCCTGCTTCCTAGCAGGGCTCGAGAGGAGAAAGTGGCCACGATAAATACCGTGGGGTCGGGATGTCTGAGAGAGGCCGGGGCACCTCTCCCTGTCCCCTGGTCCTATTACTTCTGACTGCCCAAACGGTAACGAACCAACCCCATTTGCCTTCTCTCAGAGAGGGCAACCAAAAACAACCACAGCAGAGGGGCTTTCAAGCTCTTGTTATCTGTAGGACTCAGAATGGGGACAACTTCCCTAGACATGAAGGGGACACAGGAGAAGCAATTGCTTACCATGCCTCAGTTTCCCTTGATAATGAGTTCAACGTGCACATGCTTTCCCCATCTGATGCTTGGGGTGTGCAGCTGTGGTTGATTAGTATCACATTTTGTGGTGCTGCTTCATGTACAGTATTTCAGAAGAGCTCATTAAGACCTTCCTTAATGAGTTGCAGTGTGTTGTAAGAAAGGGGTTAAAATAATCCAGATAAAAATCACCTCCTTTGTAACCTTTGTTTCAAAATCCTGACAACCCAAGGATGTTTGCTTTTCTCTCTGAAGGTTAAGTTGTCCTAACAGGTGCTAATTTTGTGTTTTCCTATGGAGATCTGTCCATATTAGAAGCAACTGTGAGCAAACAAAAAAGCCAATTAGAGTGCAAGGGTATTCTTCCTCCTCCTTGTTTCCGCATAGTCCCCAGCTATCTCGATCACTCACCTTAAGCCACAGATTTATCCTTTCAAGCCTTCTGGAGAATCAGTAGACTTGTGCCCTCTTTGGGGGGGAAAAAAATATCCTTTTAATGTCATGGGAAAAATATTGTCATGGGCAAGTAGATGATCCATGCTAACTGGGGTTTGTCATCAGCTTTGGCAATCTGCATAGCAGGGTTTGAGATTAATGGAGCCAAAGACTTTAAGCAAATATTGTTGGCGTGTAGTTAAACTGTCAAGAGAGCAAGAAAAAGACTTGCTCTGCAGCCACTAAATAAAGATTTGTATTCACCAAACACAGTGAACCTTTTATTAGCAATTATTTGCAGCTCACTACCTTCCAAAAAGGAAACAACTTGGTGTAACTTATTGTCAAGGGTTTATTTGCAGTTTGGGGCTTTTTTTTTTTTTTTTTTTTCTCCTTCTATTTTGAGGGTTTAATTTGAGCAGGCATTAAGCTCTGCCATCTTCACTTCTTTCAAAACACTGTGGGCCAAAATCTCTGCACCATAAATAGTTTTGTATGATTTCAGAGAGATTTGAGTCTTTAGCCAAATTTGTACAAGCTGTTGAGAGGAAAAAAAAAATCACAGAAATTCCTCAAATGCAAATAATGGCTATTAATTATTGCAATATGTTAACATAAGGTCCAAGATGTTTTCTTCCATGCAATCAACTATCTAGTTTGTGAGATGTAATAAACCAGAACAGCACATCAATTATAATATTTTATGATTATTTTATACTCTTGGCAAAATGCTTGTGCTGTTATCTCAAACCTTATTAAAGCTCAGCTGATTAAAGGTTGAAGTTTTTACATAAGTTATTGATGTTGCTTCTTTTATTCAAACATTTTCATAACAAACTAGCTAGGATAATATTTTTCTTGGCCGGAGTCTTAAGAAGAGAGACTTATATTGAAGGTAACAGTATGCAACTGTTTGTTTGGCTTAAGGACACTGAACAAACAGCTCTGTGCATCTGTCTTTGAAAGAGTTCTGTAACACAACACATTAACATTTCTAAAAGGAGACTGATATCTCGTGCTCAGAAAATGGTCTATTTAAAAGTGACGTGTACAGATTGCTTGTGAGTGCTGGAGTCCTTGGTTACTCAGTGGCAGCCCAGCTTCCCTTTCTTAGCAGTTTGTGGTATACCTATTGCCTTAAAATCCAGCAATACCAGTCTTTTCTCTCTGATATTAAAGGAAATTATTGCCTTGGCTATGTTGTAGTGTAGGAAGGAGACACATCCTTGTATCCTGGTGCAGCAGTGCATTTCAGTTGATCTACGAGCTCCAGAGCAGCAGGATGAAAGTTCAGGGCTGAGTTAAAATCCCATTAAAACTACGAGGGCTGCAACTTGCTCCCCCTTAGGGCATCTTTTCTGTTCCTCCTCTCTGGCTCCCTCAGCAGCCTGGTGAGGCATCTGCATCTTAAGCAGAACACTTCAGGTAGCTGAGATGACTGCTACTGTGGCCTGGAAGACCAGAGCAGTCCAGGTACATCATTTTAGAGCTCTCAGCGTACACGAGAGGAGGCCCATCCCCAGCTGTGCCAGTTACAGCACTGTGATTTATCTGCTTCCAGCCTGCTCTGTGCTGCTGCTGCCTCCCTCTTACCTGGCTGGGCTGGGAGTGTTCCCAGCCTGCTTTGTAGCTGATGGAGAAATGGATGTTTAGAGCTGTCGTGTTACTTTCTGCAAACCTTACAAGTGGCTTGTGACAAAAGGGAATTGAACCCGGGTCTTGAGAAGAGCTAGGCCACCCTCTCAGGAGGGCAGTTTGTACCATAGAAAAAAGCAGAGCTGTTGTCAAACCTCAGTGGCTGGAGAGCCTCGAGAGCTGGCATCAAGGCTTCGTGAGGAAAGAATAGAATTCTTCATGTGAATAGAATTTATAAAACTCTGTGTGCCCAAAGCTTGTTTTCTTTAGCTATATCAGCTGATCTAGGAAAAGATCGTCTAGAAACCTCGTTCCTCTATTTTTGGACCATCACAGCTACAACAACACAACTCGTTTGGAGAAAGTACCCACTGGAGAATTACTTTGGGGCCACTATGTACGTTTCTGTTTCTACCTTTGAGAGTTTCTCTCCAGATTCTGGGAAGGAAGTCTAGAGGCAGTTTATTACAGAAATGCCACTTAATTTTCCTTCGCCCTCTTGACATAGAAAATGCATATCTGATGGAAGTTATTTGTTTTCACTTGCCATGTGCTAAGAAAGTTTATACATGGCGAGTATTACCAATCTAAACAACACAGGCTAATTGGTGTCCTTGTAAAAATAAAACAACATGGTTGTTTGAAGGATTGTCATGTGTTCTGGAGTAGAAAATGTTAAAATGTCAGAAAGATTCAGTGCCTGTGACTGAACGTCCATCTATCTACTCAGTTTATAGCTATAGGAAGCCCTCCATCTCTGTAACATCTTCAAGCTTGCCTTAATGCGAAGAGTTGGATCCTGCACATTTGAAGGGTACTTTTAATAGACAAAAAGGCCTCTGCATAAAGACATTAATGATGCCGGTTGCACATCTTGTACTCAGAAAAGTGATGGAGGATGTCTGAAAAGTGTTTCTTAACACTTCAAAGGGAAGTCACAGCAGCACAAGCGAAGAAAGATGGATGGTGGTTGGGAACAGCCACCTACAACACACGATGTGCTGTGTATTAAACATGCCCCTGTAAGGAGTTTAGTGCTGTAGAAATAACCATATGTCAGCTTCTCCACAGTAACCTCCTTAGCAGTTAATAGATCTGCTGTCAATACCTTGATGATGCACAGATTAACTGTGCAGTAGTCTAAGAGCTTGTCTGTACCAATACATCATCTCTGCAGCCCTGCTGGGTCTTTAAGATGGTGCAATGCTCTGCTTACAGCTGGCCTAATTTTGGGATAAATGTGTTTCTGCTGATGTGGGCTGTTAGGCAGGAGCAGGAGTAAATGCACTGCAGTGAGGTATTGCTCAGGTGGGTGGTGACCCTGACACATTGGGTAGAGCCATGCCCTGAACTTGTGCTGGATGCTGCTGGGTAAGGAAAACGCATCTGAGCATAAATACCAAGTCACTGCACTTCCCTCTGTGCCACTGGCCACAAAAACCAGCGTGCACAGATCCCATCAACAGAAAAGGATGAATCCTTAGCATACACAAGAGTTTATTTACCCGGAGTGCTTCTCTTGGCATACCTTGGGCCGTGGCTGGGTTTGGGGCACCCCTCTGCCAGTGCCCTGCCCGAAGTGGGGGCATCAGCCTCTGCAGGAAGGGGGTGACTTGGGGCGGTGCTGGGGCAGGGGGAGAAGGCTGCTGTGGTTCCTGGCAGAAGCTCATGTCATGTAAACTGCTTCCTCTTCAGCCCATCTCAGGGCTCTCCTTGTTGACATACGTGTTTCCATTTACTCTGCAGTATGTTTGCCAGAGGGCAATTGCTCCTTTAACCCGAACCCTTCTCTTTATGCCTTCTCTGTTTACTCATTTTAACCCCGCTCCCTTTATCACTGCCCATCCCTCCTCTTCTCCCTCCTCCACCTCTAATTCCTATTTCTTCATCTGCCTCATTTTTCACCCTTTGTTTTTTGTCGCCATCTCCTTTTCCCCTCTGAATTTCTGTTTACCATCCATCCCCTCCAATGTGACTACTTCTTTCCCTCTTGTCCATTCTCTTGTTCTTTTTACACTCACACCGAGGGGATCCAAGCTAAAGGCCATCCTCACTTGCAAAGAGATGTCCTCTTTGGGGCCAAATCTTGACTTCATTTGATCATATTTGAGGTCCCAGGAGCCTTGAACCACCTCCTCCTCTTTTCTCACAGCAGCTGAAGATACTGAGCCAAGAGGTGACAGGTAGCCTCCCTCCAAATTTAATAAAACACAGCTCCCCAGAGATGTACACCTGAAAACAAGAAATTTTCAGGGCTATGTTTTCACCGATGTACCACAGTGGAGCTCTGACAGCCCATAACCGGCTGAGGACCTAGTTCAGGACTGCGTTTCTTCCATTGTTCAAAGAAGTGGTTTGCAACATTTTCCTGGATTGTGTACATGCTTTGAGTTTGCCTTTCAGCATTTCCTATCTTCAATTACTTCTACAGAGCTTGGAGCCAGTCCCCAGTCTCGTATAATAATGCCTTTTGTATCTCCACTCGGCGCTTCAAGCCAAATCATTGTCAGTAGAACAGCATTGCAGCGAGGCACGGCTTCTCATAAGTTTTTTGAAATATATATGTATGTTGGCAAATGCTGCATAAATGTTATAGCTTTTCCTGGCAAAACAGCACTTTTGCAGTTACAGTGGATTTCCTTAGGGAAACTGGTATAAATTATCCCAGCGGAAGCATCCCTTTTGCCAGTTGAGGAAGGTAGGCTCGCGAGCAGTGCCAGCAAGCCATTACTAACGCAGCTTTGGCCTTGGAACTGAATCGGCATTGTTCGAACTCTCGTACCGGGGAGGTTACTTACATGCTTAAAATTTGAGCTAGAACGTCTGGGTAGCTTAATGCTTAATGTTTGTGTGCGTGTGTGGTTTTTCATAATGACAACCTGCCTTTTTTTTTTTTTTTTTGTATTAGAATATTTTCAAGGAAAAAAAAATACACACACAAAAACCCCAAGAAACAACACCTTGAGCAAATCTGTGTTAATATTCAAGGAGCAAAGAGCTTTGCGTTGGGCTGAACGGAGCCCCAGGCTCTTTTTTGCTCTTCCCTGCTCTGCACTGATGACTGTGGGAATTGAAAGCTCAGTATCAACCCCTTGCCCCAAAAGACATTTTGGTATCCGTTGCCTTTGCGCCACTGGGCTATTGTATTTCAAAGCCTCAGATGCATCCATGGGGAATAAAAAGTCATGTTTTAAAAGGGCTGGAACTGTGATGCCTGCATTCCCGTGACTCCGGGACCCGAGGACTGGTGGAAAAGCACCTAGTGCCCCAGAGCTGGTGGCTCTGCAGAGCAAAGGAGCCCTGGCAGGGTAGGAATTGCTGCAGTGGGTTATGGCTGCAGAGGTCAAAGTCATCCTCCATTTTGGAAGGCGGGGTTTGAGATCGCGTGTGTCCTGGCACTGCACTTTGGACCCCGAGCTGCATGTCGTATCAGGGTTATGTAAACCCGAAGTAAAAATAATTAGAGCCGCTGCATACGAGCTTGTTGTGCCTTAATAAGCAGAACAACAACACATTCACTCATCACACTTTGAAATTGAAGTTGTAATGTCATAAAAGGGAATTTTTATTGTTTTCAAAGAACATGAAAGCTCTTGGAGCAAAGTCAGAAGGGTATTTTGATGAATAAGGTCAAAGTCTGGTGTACATAAAGCGAGCATTGTACAGCACTATAGGTTGTGCCGAATGTCAGCGAGTTACCAGAAGCCCCGACCCTGTAAACACGAGTGTGTGTGCATGAGTTTACCCTCGTAAATACCCTCATTCAGATACAACCGTAGTAAAGTTATGCTCTAACTCAAGTGTTGGAAGAATCAACATTTTCTCAATAAAATAGCCAGGAATAAATATTTTGAAGTCCTGAATTGGCCCCAAAGAGCTCAAATGTGGAATTTCCTATCAGACTAGATTTTCAGAACTGTGAAATGTCAAGAAAGTCTCTGATAAAATGTCCTTTGTCAACGCTTTTATGACCAGCACTTATATTCAGGCTAGCTAGAAATCTATTTTCCTGAAAAAAAAAAAAAGAAGCTACAATTTTTTTCAAATACTTTCTAGAGGGGCTGAATTTGTTTTCTTTAAATGCTGCTTAAAGTGTTGTCTGTATTTTTCCAACAACAAGTGAAACAAGAAACCCTTCCAAATTCTTTAAAGACTGGGGTGTTTGGGGCACACAAACACTTTCTGTAGCAATTTTGGTACCTTTTCCAATTTTTTTAATCAAAAAAGAGGTAAAGATGCTCTTTGCTCTAGGCAAAGATGCTCCCAGTCCAGGGGACTTCACTGCTGAGCTGACTACTCCAGGGCAGAAGATGGGCTGGAAGGTGGGCTTTTTTTTTTTTGTTTGTTTTTTGTTTTTTGTTTTTGCCACTGCCAGAAGAGTGGGGACCTGGTTTCCCCCATGACAACTGGCTGTGTTCCATGCTCGCCACGTGCCCCAGCACCTTGCAAGGGGCCAGGAGCACGTATGGGGCATGCATGCACCCCTGCTTGGAGGGATGGTCAGCTTGAGTAATGTCTGCAAAGGGTGGGCTACAGGATGGCAAGGGAAGTTCGTTGAACCAAAGGAGATTTCTCTTAATTTTTGTTTTCTCCACGTGCTGAAAGGTGGTCACTGACTTGCAGCGCGCAGCGTGACTCACTGCGACAGAAAAAAACCAACCAAGCCACAGCGTGTTTGCTTGTGCAACGGCTGCCTTTCGGCCCTCCTCCATCCCTTCCTTATTTTGCTCCCGAACCCACGTGGCAGACATTACGCCGATCTATTCTTAAATCCTTCCTGGTTTCTTTTTGGTACTGGCCGTGGGGCCATGTCCATCACTGGAGCAGGCTCACGTTTTGTCACCCTGCCCAGCCTGGTCCCCGTGAATGGAGGGATGCACGGCGGGCACCACATGCGGATGGGACATGGGTGCAGCCTGCTCCGAGAGCTTTGCCGGCTCCTCCCAAAGTGGGTGTCTATGTTCCTCCCTGGGCTAGCTGGAGGAGGGAAAAAAAAAAAAAAAAAAAAAAAAAAGAAGAAGAAGAAAAGCAAGGATCAAAGTGTTAATTGTAAAACATCTTACGGTGCCAGGTGGAAATGAAAGCAGGGTGATCAGTGAAATAACCGACGGGGATGGAACCGAAGTGCATTTTCCAGCAGCTCATTAGAATAATGAGGAACCCACAAAGGACACAGGAGACACAAACAAGCTTTGTTGCTCTGTCATTATTTTTAGGAGCAATGTGATACCACTCAGGGCTGGGTTAATAACAGATAATTGCCTGGCTTTACTCTTGCTTTTCGCTCTCTTTTCTTCTTCTTTCTTTCTTTCTTTCTCTCTCTCTCTCTCTCTCTCTCTTTTTTTTTTTTTTTTTTTTCTTCCTTCCCTGAATGGTTTTATGGGATGTGGACTTAGTAATGTTGTGGCAAAGTGTCATTTCCTCTTTTATTGGAATGACTCAAGTCTGCGCGTTGTGGTGGAGGTCAGGAGCACGTTTATGAAGTTTGCATTGTGGTTAATCAGTAGGAGCACAGAGAAGTTTCCTTCTCTCTTTCTCTCTCCCCCTCTTCATTTCTGTGGGGGGAGGCAACAAACCCTCCATAAATTTGCTTGCATTGCGTTGTTCTGACATGGGATTTCTCTTGAAATGGTGTCCACAGAATCAGACCGCAAATCCTCCTGGCACCCCCCATCCCTGTGTGCCGCCGTGCTTGAGCTCCGCAGGGGCTGCGAATCTGGCTGCATGGGGCTTACCAAAGCCCTGAGATTTTGCCTTGTGGAGGGGACTGGGCTATGGTTTCTTTTCCTTCTTTCCCCAGGCTTGCTGGGTGGCATTTGGCAAATGCTTTTCTGGCTGTGGCCCGTTTCCCCTGCTGCTCTGGTGTTGCGTTTGCCAGCCTGTGCTGCCGGCTGCTGGCCCCGTGTCCCCAGCCAGCCTTGGGAGTGGGGACCCTCCCTCTGCTGGCCGTGTCCCAGCTGCTCGGACCCCCAGCACAGACAGCAGCTGGGGGAACATGGGCTGAGGACAGGGCAAGGGGAAAGGAGAAGTGCTTGGAGGATGGGTGGCAAAGCAAGAACAAAGTTGCTGGTTCTTGCTAATTTAGGTCACCCTTTAAATAAAACTATATTTTTATATTAGTTTATATATATATATATAAATTAAGAGCAGCTTTTAGCCTTATTTTATGGCCTTGCTCGAGCTGTCTGCCTTCCTGGGTCTGCAGCAAGTCTCAGCTGTCACTAAGGCGCTCCTGACTGCTTGTGGCTTTGCCCTTGCTGCCCTGGCATCAGGCTCAGGGAGCACGTTTGTGAGGAATCCAGCATGGGCCAGGCAGCCAGCTCAGCCCCAGGTGCACCATCCCCACTCTGAGCTGACAGAGCAGCCAGGATGGACATCGTGAGAGCAGGGCCAGGCATGCACGGCCCTTGGGCAGTACTAACATGGACCCAGGAAGGGAAGTGTCTGGCAGCACAGTCAGTTGGAGCATGAAGATGCTGGAAAATAATTAGAAATGCTCAAGTTTTGTGGAGAAAACATCACCAAAATGATCAGGGAGAAACAGGGCTTTCCACAAAATAAACATAAAACCCCAAAACAAAACAACAACAGCAACAACAATGACCAAACCAAAATAAATGAACAAAACAAAACAAACAAACAAACAAAAAAACCACAGGAAAACAGGAGCCACACTTTCATTTGGGCCAGTGATTTTCAAGAGATTGTGTGCAGGGAAATTGAGGTTTTACACTCTTTATAAATACTCTGAATTGGCTTGGACCCATATAAGTTAAGGTTGAAAATGCAAGCTCAGGGTTTTTTAGTACCTCAATATCGTGTCTCTTTGAGAAAAATTCTGGTAACCAAAAAGCCTCCGGGGTACAGTTGTTCAAATCTGATCTGGGTTACGCTGGTAGAAAATTGAGAATACAGTCCTCAAATGTTTTAATGCCTATAAAAGAGTATTAGCGAAGAGACTTGCTCCTTCTAATAACAGGAATCGAGTACAAAATGTTATATTGAAGTGGAAGTGAGCATCCAGTTTAACTTCATAGCTATCTACCTAAATGGGCAAAGAACTTATAGCCCTAACACGGGACAGTAACCTGTAACTGCAGGCCGGGGTTGGATTCTTTGTTTCAGCTGGTTATGTAGCCTGGTGGTGGTGGTGGACAAAATAGATGCCAGATCTCCATTTGGGGTGTGTGGTCAGAAATGGGAACACTGTTTTGAGGGCAGCTTTGGTGGGAGGCCCAGCCCAACATCAGGCTTTCTGGTGCTCTTTGGAGCAATGCTGTAGACGCTGAAGACATCAGAAGAACTGATGCAGAGAGAGGTGTTAGGGAGCCACGGGAGGCAATTATGGGAAGGTTTTCCTCTGATGCTGAGCAAGAAGAGCAGTACTGTCTGTGTATATTTGTACAGAGAGTAAGAATGGTATTTCCACCTTGCAAGGTTCACCATTCAGGGGTTGGAGTTGGACGATCTTTGAGGTCCCTTCCAACCCGAGCTATCCCCTAATTAGCCTGGGCTGTGCTTTTTGCTTTACGTGTCTCTGCCCATGCTGGGGGGCCCCAGCAGGGTGGCTGTGAGTTTGGGAAGGGATCATTTGAAGGGGTGCTGAGGAAAAGGCAGGGAGATATTTGCACCAGCAGAAAGTCAACAAAGCCAGCGCTAGCTTGGCTGCGTTCAGGCTCCTTTGAGATAAACCGGCGGAGGAGCAGAGACAGTGTTTGCCTGCTGCAACCCTACAGCTTTCCTCATCCTTTTATGCCATATTTGATTTATAGAGGCACTTAGTGGCCAGATGTGAGGGTATAAGCAGCAGTCAGGGGGATGTTAACATAGTCTCTTCTTGATCTGTTTCTAATGAACGCTCAATCATTTAGTCTCACTTTCTTAGCTCTACGTTGTGAATGTGGGTTAAATCAATAACTGGTCAGCAGAGATGTTCAGAAGAAGCCTAAAAAAAAAAAAAAAGGCAACAAAAAACCCTGACCCATGTTCAAGTCATGTTAAGAGTGGTATGAAACCATCAAAAGGAAGGAAATTAAAATTGAAAGCAATCTTAACTCATGCAATTAGAGGTGGTGGGGGGTGGGTGGGCTGGAAACACAATATGCCTCAAAGTGACCTTAAGGTGAGAGCAGCAGATGAGATCCAAGCTCTTAACACAGTGCCAAAGGCAGGGAACAAAATAGCTATTTTAAGACCTCCCATCCAGCCTGGAGTGGCAGCCTTCTGTAGGCACGAGTACAACAAGCACCGACTTCTCGGTGTTGTACAAAGGTACCAAGGAGTCAGGCTTCAGAGAGCAGCAGGTCATGTTTAAAGAGCTAGAAGGACTGAGCTGTAGGGAATGCCGAGACAGTGCCTGCAAAAAGAGTCAGTATGATAGGGACAGTCATTGCTGTTGAAAAATATTGGCTGAGTTACAAACAAGGGAAGAGAAGGAATCGTTTAAGGTGAATTTGGTGCAGGATTAAGGGATGAAACTCGTGTATGGATGCAGCTGTGTAAAAGGATAAAGAAAAATCTTTTGGATCTGGGAACAGCATAAACAGGAGATGAATTTGAACTGGGAAACAGTGCCAAAGCCACTGGCACTCTGTGAGACTTGAGCTTACATCAAGGGTTTAATTTGGGCTTCACTCTGGTCATTCTGTATACAATGGACCTGAAATGGGATGCCAGGCTTTGGGGGAAATCCAGATCATTTCCAGATCTGGGTGTGAGTGTTACAACTCTAGGATCATCCCTGGTTTTGAAAATGAGGAATGTTTGCATAGAGCAACTATGGGGATGCTACAATGGCAGATGGGCAGCGGAGTGGGAGCAGTAGCATGGGAAGAAAAGGCAGGGTATGGACAATGGCAATATCCTCTGACTACCCAGCTAAGGGTAGGTGGTCCAGGTTTCTCCTCTCCCGCAGGCGTGGTAGAGGCTCTCCCCACCCCCCAAAAAAGTTTGTTCCTTTAATATCCGAGCCACCCTTGGTGGTACACGAAGGAGAGCATGCATTTTAAATTATAGGAAAAAAAATGGTTCCCAATCTTATCCCAGTTTGCAAACCCACCAAAGCGTCTGAGAGCCTTGAAAAGCCTCCAGCACCACGAGGTTTGCCTGTCCCAACTTTGTCTCATTATTTTCCTTCCCCTGCACCTCTGTGCGTCTGGAGCCCAGCTGAGAATGGAATGAGCAGCGCCGAAGGACTGTGAGAAAGACTATTTGTGTGGTAAACCCAGCACAGCCAGAAGCAGGAAGTACCAGATTTATCATGGGAAATCCTCTTGTTGTTAGATGTTTCCAGCCTACTTCTTCAGGCTTAAGCTATCTCAGTGCTGTGTGTAGGCCCTGATTCAACAGGGATGCTCAGCATTCGCCTAATTTCAAATGCATGAAGTTAATTAGCAGCCTGTTAAATCAGGGCTCTGTCACTGCGTCAGACAATCCCCGTTTACTCAGAGCTGCTTGCAGATTTCCTGCACCTCCCAAGACAGTGTAATAAGGCTGGAGAGAGTCTCAGCCTCTTGGGGTAGGGTTGGGTTCCCTGTCCTCTCCTTTGGAAGTGCCTGCCTGAGTCGTGCTCAGCTTCTGTCTCATACGTGTTGCTTTGGGGCTGACGGCTGCTTCTTGGGGAGCAGATCCTCTGCCTCCCATCACTGTGGCAGCTGTGCCAACGTCTTTCTGCTCTCATGGATGTGAGTAGTGTTGTCAACACTGCATCAGTGGTGCCTTCAGCCATGGAGCCAGGCTACAGATGATACCTGTCTGCATCCTATTCCTCTGCTGTTGTGAAGAAATAGAAGTCCAGCCTTCCATCTTCATCTTTTGCTCTGATTTTGGCCCTGGAGATGAAGCCCACAGAAAGCTTTTTTCTGTGTAGCCTCTGGCGGGGGGAAGTTCCACAGCTCCGCTACACACCGCGTGAAGAACATTCCTCTGTTCCTTTATTCTGCACTTTCTCTATGTTACCCAGGATTTTCTGCACCCCTCTCACCCTTCTGCAGCATTTTTCCCATTGTAGCCAACCCACCTGCCTTTGTGCTCCAGGGTACCTTCCTCTCTCTGGAGGGGTCTCCATCACTGATGCACTGGTCTGAGTCGTATGCAAATTAGCACTAATCAGGAGGAATAAGCCAACCGACAGCTAGGACATAGCAGGGTGTCATGAATGATTTATAATTACTTCCTCCTGAAACCACTTGACATTTGTCATTACTTGAAGTCTGTTTGCTGTGCTTGAATCAGGCAGAAACATATCTCCCGTTGAACATAATGGGGGTCATTGCAGTAAGCAAAACTGTATGTACTGTCGACAGCTACAGTATAATTTTATTGATTTAAAGTGTTTTAAGTAAAGGCATGATTTCAAGCCTGGAGATAAAGGTGGCTCGTTGGTGTAATTGCACGGTAATCTTGTTCAGTGCCCCAAATAACAATGTGATGTCTCCTAATTTATGGATAGCGTGTGCATCAAGTGATTAGGGGTCTGGGATGATGAGGCTGCAGGATGGAGGGCATGAATGAGTGGGAGGAGATGACAGAGTCCTAGGCAGAGACACTTCACGAGGGCAGCCAGCTCCGCTTTGCACTTAGCTGGTGTTGTGCTCCTGTCCCCCACTCGTCACAAGGGAGCAGGGGTTGAAAGCAGGACCAGGATTTAGGCAGTTTGGATGTCGGTCCCTGGGGAGATTTCACAAAAATTTGGGGGGCATCTAGGACTGGAGATTTTGAGTCAGGCTTTTCCCCAGGCCCTTCTGCTATAACACAGCAGCTTGTTTGCAGCGCAGGTGGTGCAGGATGAGGCCAAGAAATTTCCAAGCATGTCAGCTGAGCCTATGGGGACCCAGCCCAGCAGGCTGAGGATGCTGAGCAGGAGCAAGCTGCCCTGTGACCCCGCATTTCCATGCTGTCATGTTGTGCTTTGATACTGTAGTGACTATTAAAAAAAAAAAAAAGTGAGAAGCAATAGATTACAGCAGAATGCATGCAAATCTTCCGTGTTATTTTAGCAACTTAGTATGGGCCTAGCACATCCCAGTGGGCTGCCAGCGGCTTTCATGGAATTTTACTGGAAATGAACTGGGTACATCTGGTCAGAGGGAAGCCTCAGGCTGCCAGCAAGCTTTCACTCACTCTCTGATTATTTTATTTAGATACATATATGTATGTATGTATACATAGTAATTTAAGGCTAAGACTGTTGTATTGACTATCATTTTCAGAAGGCTTTGAAAGAAAACAGGAGCTTTGTTGCCTCATAACCGATCTAGGAAAGCCTTGCTGAGACAAATCTTCTCTAGCAAGGCTGTAAGGCTGTCTAGAGATAATATTCAGGGAGTAATTGTCCTAATTGCATTATCAAACTTCCATGCTACAGCTTGGGGGATCTTGAGGACTGTGTCCTGTGCTCATTGCTCTATAATTGTTCTCTTACCACCTGGGATGATGGAAGGAGAGCTTGGCTGTTAATTTTGAAGGTGTCCCTGAGGAGTTGGTGGGAGTAGGCATAGGACATAAATGAGCTTGGCAAAGCATGATTTGAGAGGAGGAATTTTGGTAAAGGGTGAAATTTTGTAGGAGAAATTAGATGCATGAATATAAAAGGCAGTAACTCTGTAACTCAAGACAGTAGCTCTGCAGGAAAAAAAAATATATCTGGGATTGAGAATCCAGCACAAACAAAATTTGGGTCAGCCAAGGTGTGCTCACAAAAAAGAAAAGGTGAAGAAAAAGAAAAAATAGATAAGGTACAAGCCTACCAACATGTTAAGGCTGCTGCAGTGGCAAGAAATAATCTGTTGTCCACACCCATGAGGGTTCAGACAGAGGATCATGGATTTAAATACAGCCAGGGAAAGCTGGGGGAGGACAGGCAGTGACTGCTTGGTGAGGAAGGTGATCTACTGAGACCTGAATTGAGTCTCATAGGTGGTGTCTCATGGGCTGCAAAATGGAGGAAGGCAGCAAGGAGACCTGGAAGGTATATTCCTTTCTTTCTCACAAAGGAATACAAATATGCCTTGCACTGTTGATGCCAACCTTATAGCTTTGCAGCTGAATTCAGCAGGTTTTGTTTGGCCATGTTACCTGTTCAGTAAGAAACCCATAGACTTCTGGATCAGGTCTCAACATGAGGCCTTGTGCACTATCACTGACTCAGCACCACGTAGCAGAGCACCTGCTCAGCACCAAGCATGGGAGGGACACATTTCCTTTCCCCTGGAAATGGCTGTGAAGGTGCCATGAGAGGGCAGCCCCTTGCATGCACCAGCCCCATGAAAGAAGGATGATAAACCTTGAGAGGATTCTGATCCACTGCCATGGGATCAGAGCCCAGCTTTACTGGTGGCTGGTCCAGGCCACAGGGCCATAATCCTCCCCTGATGATCTAGTTATCCTTGCTATGGATGACTAGAACCACTGTGGTCTTCTCCCTCTCATTTTCTGTGACAGTGATGAGGCAGTAAAAGCATCCCCCTCTTAGGGATTTGCTTTTATAACATTTTGGTTTTGGAAGTCTTTTGGGATCTGACTAGCCAGAAATAGAAAGAGAAGCCTTTAGAGTGGCACGCAGGGCATGTGAAAATGGCTGTCGATTCCTCTCCACTCGGGTGTGTGCTTCAAGGGCAAGGATGGCTGCGGTAACGGCACAATCGATTACGAGGGCTTAATTGCTTTTGAAATGACCATGATCTTTTTATTACCATAGCAGAACGTGCTTTGGACTCCACTGTGGCCAGTGTTTAGATTGAGGCAGACCACAGGAGGAAGAGAGCATGACCCTGCTACTCAGTACCCCACGTTCCTGTCTAAAAACAGATAGAAAAAAAAAATATTCCACATATTTCTGTCCTCAGAGCTACGCAGGCTGCATCTAGCTGGAGCTTGTAGGTTGCGGTGTTTGGGGTCCCGTGTTACTGACGTTGTGCGGCGGGGGATTTGCATGTCCTTGTTCATTCATGCAGTCTGAAGGCTGCTGGCTGCCCAGTCTCTGCCCTCCGAGAAATTTCTTGGCCATGTCCCCAAGAGGAGGGAGCTCTTCAGCCTTTTTCAGGCTGGGGCAGGACCGAAGCAAAGTTTTCACACACAGTGGTTGAGGTTGGAGGGCTTCTCTGGAGAACATCTACTCCAACCCCCTGTGTTCAAAGCAGGGTGTTCAAAGCTACAGCAACAGGTAGCTTGGGACATGGTTCAGCTGAGTTCTGAGTATCTCCAGGCATGGAGACTCCTCAGTCTTTCTGGCAAACCTACTCCAGTGTTTGACCGTCCTCAATGTAAAAAAACTTCTGGTTTCCTTACTCTTCAGATTTAATTGAAGAGGGTGAAAGGAAGTCTCTGTTTTTGGTTTGTCAATCTTCAAATGCTGTCCAGATTACATACCTTGGCCTCTTTTAGCGGAGGCCAGATTGAAGGTGGCAGTTTTAGACTTCCCTGGGTGCTGTCAGTGCCTGAAATGTGGCTTCCTAGGATGCAGATTTTGACTTGCCCTTTGCATTTCAGACATCTCATGTTCCTTTTTCTCTGAGTGCTTCTGGCCTCAGCTGGGCCAGATCTGCATCTGGCTCTGCTACAGCAGTGGGATTGTTCCTGTTTCCCCTCACCTGAAGGACAGGCCAGTTGTTTTGTGAGATTGCAGTGAACCTGTAAGCAATAGAGAGTGTTTGCAGGTGCTCTCCAAGCCTGGAAGGAGTTTTCTCCTTCATTCGCTCCCTTTGTCTCTGTCACACCAAGGCTATAGTGAGTTCAGAGTGACTGGTGAGTGGTGCCTGGGTACAGAAGTTGTACTTGTGAAATATCTCCATTTTAATCCACATGTTTGTTCCAGCTAGACTATTTTCACAGCTGCATGAGGGGGGGTGGAAGAAAGGGACACTAACAAATCTTGAGACCTCTCTAGTGCTTCAGTTTCTCATTTCCAAACATCCTTGAAGAAGAAATCACATCCACTCACTCACACAAATGCCCCAAATAGATTTTTCTATAAACTGAGGAGGAAAAAAAAATCAGACTCTAGCTGGAACTTAATTCAACAAAGGGCTGAGTCCTCCCAGCGCTGGAGCTGTTCCACATTTGCATCCGTTGAGGATGTGACCCCCAGCCCTCAGCCCCAACTGAACTTTTGCAGTAGTTTTACACAGCAATAGGACACACACTAAAAAATAAATGTAGGTTTCAATGGAAGCATTTACAACCCTGTATTGTTTCCATAGTTTCACTGCAACTATAATTCTACCCCTAATGATAAAAGCTATAGTATTACTAGGATATAGGGCTTTTTTTTTTTTCCTTTTTTTTTTTTTTTTTTTCTTTTCTAGTCTTGGGTGGTCCAGAATGTGCAGTAATTCATGTTCTCAGCTGGGTTTCCACCACATTTCTGATTGACCTGATTACTTTCCCAATGACAGAATCCAAAATTGAAACCACATCAGAACTCACTAGAGTTGGTTCTGTTTTTGATGTTCCTGGAGCTTCTCTGGTGGCTCAGCAGGATATATGTCTTCATGAGCATTCCCCCCCTTCTCCCCCCCTTTTTTTTTCTTCTCATGGTGGGCTTACATTTGGGACGTTACTAACAGACTTTGGACTTTTACCTCCACAGCCTGAACTGGTTAGGGAAATCCTGGAGGGAGGGCAGCAAGGGAAGAGAGAATTCAATAGAGATGTTATAGTCAGGGCCTAATTCTGGACACTAGCACGTATGGCTTCAGGGGGTTGTGAAAAAAAAAAAAAAAAAAAAAAAGGAAGAAAAAAAAGTTTTTCCCCCTGCAGGCAAATAGATTTTTATGAGAGTTTATGTTGGTGCACTGACAACCTAACCTCCTTCCTTCTCCCTGTCCTGTGGGACCAGCCCCACAAAAGATGGGCACATGTTAAGAGAGGGAATAACTTAATTTTTCATCACCTTTGCTACAAAGGAAGATACTGGGACAAACCAAGATAAATTTCTCAGGGGGAATAGTGCTTATGGTGGCATTGGGAAGATTTCTCTGGAAGCTGGTGGTGCCTCAGTAGAAGTCCTAATTTTAATGCAGTTGTGTGGGAAGTGTGTCTCATTATTTTTCTTCCTCTTCCAACGTCTTATTGTACCCTCTTACCTGGTAACAAAATCCTGGGATTTCTAGGAATCTTTGTGTATAGAGAAAGAATGGCTGGAGAGGAAGAGAAATGCTGCATGGTTTGTATTAGGGTAAAAAAATCTGGAACGGGATGGAGAAGAAGAATGAGGAATGACTCCTTGCTGTTTCTTTCAGTTTTGGAGCTAGGAGGACAGCTGCTGGACTGGTTGGGTGCAGGCTAAAACAAAAAGTGAGTGCAACTTTGCACAGGAGAGAACCCGTGAGACTTATTGCTGCAGGATGTTGTACAGACCCAGATAGTAGATGGAATGAGGCTGGGGATCAAAACGGGTGAATGAAGAATGGGTCTACTGGTGACTATTAAATGTGATATCCTACCTAGTTGCCAGTAGCCACCACAGGAAGGGTCAATCCCAACACATCTCATCCTTTGGTGTTTGCTGTCCATTTCCTGTTGGTTGTGATTGCTGTCAGGCTCTGTAGTGGGTGGATTTTCTGACCACAAAGAGCTGTTCCAGTGGGGGTCTTTTATATATGAGCCCCAATGACAGGCTGCTTTTCTGTTTTTTCTTCCGTCACTTCCCTGTTTGTGTCCTTGGAGAGTTGCTGGCAAAATTTCCCAGCCCCTGGGCTGGGTTGGAGTATAGTGCTGAGATGGTGGCTGTGAAGGCCACGAAGGGCTTGAGGCTTTCTTAGTGGTATGGAAAGCAGGGCAGGCGCAAGGAGTAACAGGCTCTTCCCTCACCCTTTCCTCTTTCTCCCAGGTAGGCATTCAGTCATTAGGCCAGCCCTTGATGTGGGGTTGGAACCAGTCCAGCTCACACCGAGGACTTCCTCATGGCCCTGCACCCACATCTTTGAACAGTTAATATCCACGTTTGGATCTGACTCAGGTAGGGTTGCATCCAGGGGAACACGTGCCATAGCGTGTAGTGTTAATGGCAGTGTCACATTCTCCCATTACATCTGCTCCCTGAGTGGGTATGGAAGTGGGAGAGCGAAACCGCACGCACTGTATTTCCATGCAGACATAGACAGCTGGGAGCTAGAGAGGGCATCTAGTCTGTGCTCAGCTCAGTAGCTCCTCCTAGCAGAAAATCTTCACTCTCAGAGGTGTATTGTTTTCAGAGTCCTTTCAAGAAGGTGGAAAAAGCATTTTGCAAAACAATAGGAAGTGGAGAGTGTCGTGAAAACACACTCCAGCTGGGTTTTGGCACCAGCAACAGAAAGCTTAAAGAATCTTGTCCAACTCTTCATGGCTTTCAAAATGAACATCGCGATGCTGTAAGTCAAATAACATTGTCCAACCCTTTTCATCCTGTTTGTAATTCCACTAGGGACATCATTACAGTAACCAGCTGCTCTGGGATCCTCTAATGAAAACTTTGTTTCTGAATAGAATAATTAAAGCTTCATATTCAATTGTCAAACAGCTCCGTCTTTGCTCAGTGCATGGATGTGATTAGCCACAGCAAACCATTCTGCAGCTTAAACACACAATTGCATCTAGTATAAAAATGATTAATTAGGCGACGTGCTGTTTGGGAAGTTTACAAGCAGATCAATGAACAATGTTTAAGTGAAAATTTTATAGAGACGTTACGGGCACTGCAGGTTGTGTGAAAGCCTTGTTGACGGCTTACGAATGCGTGTGTTCGTGTCCCATAAAGAAAGGCTACATCATGAAGACAGGTTCAGTAGTTATATGTACATGGGAAGGAAAAGCCTGAGGTTTTGGGTGTTTTCTCTGTATAAATGTTTTTTTGACAGAAAATAATTTCTTGTTCCCCTCTCAGTACAAATTTCAAAGGATGGTTTCTACTTCGAGCAATATTTCCCCATTTCTGTTCTAAAATGTCTTTTCTTCTTGTTTCTTTTCTTTATCATTTCTGTTCAGAATGGAGGAATGGAAATTAAAGATTTTGTATGTGTGGGAAAATTACTAGTAAGTAGGAAAAAAATCCGCCCTCAGTAATCAAGGCATTAACAAAAATAACCCGGACATTTAAACAAAGTGACCTCCACCTTTAATTTTCATTGAAGTTTCTTACATATGCAGAGAAGTGATTGGTTGCATTTTTGTGTTATTACACCTCATTTTATTACATCATCCATAAAATTCTCTAGCCTTCTTGAAATTAATGAATCTGTCCTGTGACTCACTGACTTCTGATATCAGAGGTCAATCAGAGCTTTCAACTGACTAAAAATCTGACCCACTAGCTATCATCTAGTACTGCTTTTTATAGCTATTTTGGGTAATTTCTTTAGAAAAAGTGGTAATGCCTTTAATTCAATAGAGCAGTCCACTGCTGCATTAGGTATATCATAGGCAGTTCTCAAGATGTTTTTTCATTCTTTATTTCTGGTTCCCATACGGGGATCACAGTTGTCTTCTGCTTCTTGCAGCAGGAGCCACTCCTTTAGAGCTGGCAATAGGGATTGTTGGCTTCAGTGCTGCGTTTCCTGGGTTCTTTTTCTAGGGAAAGCTCAGAAAGGACCTGATATAGAAGGAAAAATGAATTCTCAAAGAAAGATTAATTCTGTCTTGCTGTACATGGCCCACAGGCAGCCCCGGGTGAAGGCTTTTGATTTGCACCTGAGCCCTTTTTGCACCGGTTGCCGTTGCAGGCTCTTTCCAAAGTTACATCTAATACATCCTTCTCCCCATTCGCAGCCTTTGGGATGAAGACAAATAAACAAACACGAGCAAGCGCATTTTTATCCTGTACCGTATGTTGCCAAAAATAGTAGTCAGATGGAAAAGATTTTTCCAGAAGTCTTCTGCTGCATAATCTGTTTCAAATAAAGATAATAAAATAAACAACTGTTTATAAAGAGAATGCGAACAAGCAGGGCTCCCCCACTGCCTGTTGCAAGGGCACTCCGTGCAGGCGTTTTCTGCAAGGATTCCTGATCTGGCGTATAAGGTTCTGTTTTTTATCTCCAAGCCCCCCACTCTGAAACTCTATGGACAGATTTCAGGAAACCTATGGTAAATGTAGAACCCCAGGAAACTCCCAGACTCTGGTGTGAACAGGGTTTAGGATCTGAGTGCCTGGCTCCTCTTCTCCACCAGCAGCAGGCAAGGTACTCAATTGCTCCCTGTTTGTCCAGCTTGAAGGTGGGAAAAGCGCTGCAAGGAGTAGGAGACTTGTCAGCCAGCACCGCTAAAGGGCTTTGCAGATCAAACCGTGATCCGTGTAAATAATCTTCCAGCGAGAGAGATGTCATTTTGATGAAGCTGCTGCTCAGTTCCCCTTTGCCATGAGTGTTCACAAGCTCCTGGAGATGTGAGTATGGCCATTTTCCAGAGGTCTTTATTCCCCTCCAGCATTGCTGTGGAAGTCTTTGAGAATCAGCTCTACTTGGAGATTTCCAACTCATCCTGCACTGAGAGTGGTGGCCAGAAATCCTTCCAGAGCTGCCTTTCACACCACAATATGTTTAAGAAAGTCTGCCTCTGATCCTGGCCAGATAGCTTGAAATGCAGAAGAGCAACAAATGAACAGGAGCCAGGGAATGTGGGAAAGGAAAAAGTGACCCAAACTTGGGGTTGGTTGTTCTCTCTTTGGTTATTTTTTATTTTATTTTATTTTATTTATTTATTTTTTCCTGCGAAGATTTGATTCAAATTTTGGCCCTTGCTTTGGACTGATTCTTCTATTAAAAAGAAAAAAAGCTAAAACCTCAACTTAAATACACAAAGAAATAGGTTTCCCGTCACAGGAAAAGAGAGAGGAGTGGACCTCCATGGCAAGTATGGGGGAGAAGACTGCCAGAGGTGGAAATTTTCTGGGATCTGTGAGTTGGGTTCAGCTGGTTACGAGTGAGAGGGGCTAGATGTGAATATTGGATCCCTCTCTAATTTGATTCTTATGGCAGTGATTATATTTATATACAGCCTGCAGACTCCAACCAAGTGTGGTGTCTCCAGGGATGGCACAGCCACACGCAAAAGTGTTCCTACCCTAAACTGTCTGTAGTCTAAGCCAACAACAACTGAGAAGGGAAATGGAAGAAGAGAAAAAGGGGTGGTCACCAGAAAAAGCTTGAACGTGAGGTTTTGATTCAGACTCCCCTCCAGCCGGGGAATCTGCCTCCATCTCTGCCGATCCTATCCCAGCTCCTCCTTTCCTCTGCTGGTCCTGCCGCCTGCCAGCTCTGGCGGTGATTTGGGGTGACCAGCTCTTGGTGGTACCCCTCAGCACCACGGGCTGGGAGCGATGTGGGAGCAGAGGGCAGAGAGCTGTCTTTCCCCCTGGAAACCCACAACCTGGGCCCCTTGCCTGGATGGGGGCCCGAAAATGTGAATCTCTTTATAAACTTGGTTATCCAGTTTATTGTACAATTCCTTGGCAATGTATCCTTCGATGGACTTTTTTTTTCTTCCTTTTTTTCTCTGTTTATCACAACCTTTTCATTATTCATTGTATAGCTCCCTTTTACTAGCATAAATTTACATGTTATGGGCAGCAGAAGGTCGGCTGAAGCACATAAAAAGGGCTGATGTTAGTTTAGAGTAATTCAAAAATTACTGCCTGAACACGCTGATCTGGTCAGAGCAGTATTTGCAGCTCGTGCCTCTTACTGGAATCCTTTAAATTGTTAATTTTGGAATTAAGATAGGGTTTGTTTTCTCCTCTCTCTCCTCCCCACTCAGCCCTCTCACTGGCATGTGCTCTGAAACATTTTCTTTATCTGCAGAGTGGCTCTGCAGGCTGGCTCCCGTCTCCCCTGTCCATTTTAATTGCAGCCAAGGTTTCCTTTGAGGAATGAGGAGGGGAGGCAGGCTTGGCTTTTCCTTTCTCATCCAGCCATTTCTGGGCTGCATTTAATTTTTGACTGTTTTATTTAAATGTTCATAAACTCGTGGCCTAAGCCGGGCTTAAGAGCGCTCCGGGTAAGCGTTAAAAACCCGTGTCTTGAGCAAGGCAGAGAATAGACTGATGCCAGGGCAATGTGTGTTTGATAAACATATGGATTTAAAGGGAGATAGGAGCAAGGAGGCACCTCGCCTGCATATAGCTGTGTTATTTATGGATGTCCTCGCTGTGCGGTGAGAACCAGGTTCTGTTTAGCTCTCTTTGGGTGGTCCGCAGGAGATTCTGAGTAGCCTTCAGTAGCCTTCAGGCATAATTGCCAGGCATGCTCTTGTATCTGAGATAGCTTAATAAAGCATTACATATCTTACTGCTTCTATATTTTATTACCTAACCCAGTGCATGCGGTCAGCGGGTAATTAAATTCAGCTGTGTTTTTACTCTCTGTTTTAAGGTCGAAGTATGAATTTCTCCGCGAATTCTTTGAAACGGACTAATACGATGCATGCATGATAAAGGCAAGGCTAATCAGAGCCAGACTGTTAGTGCAATATAAGGTTGCCCCAGGTGTAATTTATTTTCATATTATTGGTGGTTTTACTGTCGAACATATTAGAAGACGAAGAAGAAATAATAATTCTTTTCCGTGTATGGCCAGAAAGCTACAGGCTGGCTTGAGAAGCTGGGTTTTCTTTTCATTTCTATTTTATGCCACGTTTCAGCTCAACCGCTCGTGCACAGCACTGAAGTCGATTTCAATTAACCTATTCCTTCATTAACTCACTCTCTAAGTGCATGAGGATATTGCTAGATTGCTCGGTGCCACTATGAAAAGGATTGTGGTGCAGCCTTTATTAAAAGCAATGTCTGCAGTGAAATACATGCTGGAAAAAGCTTAAACAAATCTTTTTCTTGGATTTGACCAGCTGGGGCTGGAGTGACCGTGTGGGCTCCAGAAGGTGGAAGATTTCCCCTGGGGTGAGATGGGCTGGGAGCTGGGGAGGAAAGAGGGGCAGCTCCCCCAAGCCCGGTCATGTTGGGGAGCTTGAGCAAGGCCATTTGTGTTTGCGACTTTGTTGTTGAGGGTTGACTAGATGAAATGAAGAGGCAAGAAGACCACAAATATGAGAGCTGGTCCCACTGGGGACTGAGCCCTAACCTTTCAGGGAACCTCTCTGTTCTCTAAGAAGACTTTTAGAAAACTCACAGGAATTTAGGGTGTGATCCACCTCTGTCTTGGCTACAGGAAAAAATGGATCCATGCAGTTAGTCAGCACCACTTCTCTCGGTGGGGAGAGATGGGCACCTTTGGGATGTAACTCACCTGACTTGGTTCAGCATTTCTTTAAAACATGCCCGATAATGTCTGTTTATGCTAACTGATTAAAAATTGTTGAGGAGAAGACAGCAAATGATGAACAGTTAAAGTCTCCCTCCCTAGGTAAAGATGTGTTGGAGGTCAGTCTCTGGACTCAAAATCCACTGGAACTGGCCCCATGCATGCACATATGGTCACACAGACCTCATGAAAGGACATTAAAAAGCCTTTGAGGGGAGGATTCATGTCACATAACCAGACATGGCAAAGCTGTGGCAAATTTGCCAGTTGCCCCGTGTCAGGTGGAGGGCTGTAACTTACTGGGTAACACCCTTGTTCACACGTGCTCTATGGCCAAACGCATTGGGTGAAACCATCCTTTGTTGAAGTCCTGCTCCAGAGCAGAGTGAACCCGTCCTGCAGGTAAATGGTTCCAGATGTACCACTTCCAGGGGATTTCTCTTTGTGTTGTCCTTTCAGACAGGTGGCTCTTGACCATGGTCAGGGACAGGAGACAATTTGAGACTCCGACCCTGGCAATTCCCACGACAGCTCAGGCATTGCCCGGGTGAGGTCCAGCAGAAAGTCTGGTGGTGTACACATGAAATCAGGTTCTTCTTTGACCTCTGCTTGCCCCGCTGCAAAGAGCAGTGAAAGAAATGTCCCCTCTCTCACAGCTGGATTTTTTTTTTTTTTGCCTCTGAATTAATATTTGCAAACTGCTCAGAGCTCCCTGGCTAATGGCGCTGCAAACCACACAGCTTGACTCTGCTGTCACCAATTGGAAGGAGCCATGCTGGGCTCGGGATTTAGTCCTATAGAAGTAAGATTATTTTATTCTTCTAGGAACGATAGGGTGGTCTGGCTGCTAAATTACAGCACTCCCTGGGCTGGGCCAGTGCTTTCCCTGCCTGCTTGGGGTCAGAATTTGGCCCTTTCTGGTTTCATGTTTTCCTTCTGAACTCATGAACCTGTATCGAATGTCGAAGCAACAAGGACTCGATGGTGAGGCTCTGCCAGAGAAAAAGGGCTTCCCAAAAATCAGAGCTCTCCTTCTACCGAACTCAATCCCTTCCTCCTCCCTCTCCTCACTTTCTCCCCACCCCACCTCTGTCTCCCCAGTAGAAAACCACCCCCTGATGCTGGTGAACCCAAGTGCTGCCTGAGATCCAGGAAAACTTGATAGTGTGCAGATGCTGTTCTGTCTCTCGGTAATATTTACTTTTCGGATGGGTCTTAAGTAAGTGTGAGGCCAGGAGACACTGGAGTGGCTCTCGGCACAATGAAACGTCCATTGCCTCCTCCAGCTGGAGGTGGGAAGCCTGTTCTGAACTTTTCTCACCCTCCTTGGCCTTGCTTGGGGAGTGGGTGGAGCAGGAGCATCACCCCTGTTCCCTGACCCCTGACTCACTCTGTGACCTGGGTGCGGAGGAGAAAAAAAAAGCAATTTCTCCCCCTCACCCCTCCCAAACGCGGCCTGGGAATATTCAGGCACTGTGATATTGGGATTAGCTTTGTTCAAACTTCTCCACTTCAGCCTGCGTCCCGCAGCCCACGCTGGGGGCATGGAAATGGTTGCCAGCTGCTGTGAGCGTGCAGCATGCGATGCCCTCTCCCCCCAGGGGGACCGAAGGGGACAGGTTGGGGGGACGGGGAGCCGAAGGGCTGTCTGAGTCCCCTCGCTTCCCAGGCATGGCCCCAGGGCCCCGGTGGGCTCTTGGGGGATTTGAGGTTTTCTCTCAGCCCATCTCTGATGTTGAGATCTGACTTGAACACATGCTGCAAGCTAATCGCGTGCATCTGTGCCTTTTAAAAACGCGGTCGCCTGCTGATTGAGTTTAATTCTTTATCTTATTCCTGCTAATCCGTTTTCCAATCTGGTTCCCATTTGGAGACAAATTCCCCCAAACCCCAGCCACTGGTGGGATGGATGCGCAGGGGCGGGGGCGAGGCGGGGAAAACAGAGCGGGGCTTTCTGTGGGGCACTTAGAGGCCGAGGAGAGGACATGTTACCCTGCGAGATGCCGGATAACAAAACCCTATCCCAGCTTGTGCCACAAATGCCTGACAGCCTCATAACTGTCTCCGCTTGGGATCCCACCTCCCACAGGCTGTTCTTGCCATGAAAACGTGACAGCAGTGCACTGCCAAGCATCCGAGGAATAGCGGCCTGAGGGTTTTATTTGGTGGAAAGATTCCCTTGGAGCACACGGTGGAGCTGGCCTGGTGGTCTAGCAGTAGCGGAACAACCTGGGCTGCTTTGAATTTCATGGCCAGTGTTGGGTTCGTAGGGCTGGCAAGTCCCAGCCACGGAAAAATGCTCTGGATGCACAAACTGTCCTCTCCTCTTTCTCTTCTTTCTCTCCCTCTCCTTGCCCAAACCTCTGGTATGTTCATGCGCAGAGGCTGCTGATGGGGAGAAATGTGCCCCAGCGCCTTGGTTGTGGAGTATCTCAGGCCTTGCAGGGCTGGTTTTGGGAAAAGTGTGTTATTAATGTGACTTAACACCAGTAGATTGGGAGTGTTTCAACCCCCGTATGAGCTGACCCTGAGCCCCACTGCTTCCAGATCTTCCATGTGTCCCACTTAAAAACCAAATCAGTTTGTGTGAATGAGGACCTGATTCCTGGCTTCATGTCAATTTGGGACTTGTGTTTGCCCAGGTGCCTCTGTCAGCCCCGGTTCCTTGCTGCATGCGCGCAGTCCAGGCTCTGTGCTCCCAGGGCAGTGAGTCCCGCAACTCCCAGTCCTCCAGACCCCGGCCCTTCCAGCTGCCCTAGCCACCCATGAGGCAAGAAACAGTTTTTTTGCCTTGAAGAATATACTTCTCTGTAAACATTCATTGCAATCTGCTGAAATATTTAGGAATTAGTGGAGAGAAGTACAGAAGGCAAACGAGAAAAAGCTGATTTACTCTGCTATGATAAAGGGCCAGAAGATGTGGCTTGTGTTCCCAGATTTATTACTGATTTGCTCTGTGGCCTTGAATGAGCCATTTCACTTCCTTCTGTTCCTCCTCCTGCTCTTTGGCCCTCCAGCTTATCAGCTCCCAAGGTGAACGGGAGCAGCTCGTGCAGCCCCCTGCACGGCTTGGTGCACCTAGTGCGACTTGCCTGCCTGTTCTTCACGTCACAGCATGCTGGGGTCCTCGGGTGCTGGGTAGCAGATAGTGGATTTAAAAAAAAAATGCAGAAACATGGCTATTAAATGGAGAGATGAAAGGAGATTGCGATTCCTAAGCTCTCAGAGGACAAACTGAAAAACTAGCAAGCTTGTATTTTCTTCCTGCAACTTTAGCAGATCTTTATGGTCCTAAAGGATAATGAGTTTGAAAGAACCACATTTTTAATCTGTTTCCAAGCACGTGTGTGCGCATGTAGAAAATCCACAGTGCATTTTATAGGCTGGCCAAAACGCACTTGAGTGCAGCAGCGAGTGATGCAGCAGCCAAAAGAACCCGTCACCTGGCACAGGAAAAATTATGACTGTAGCTCTAACCATTTTTTATCGTTTCCATCTCTATTGACTGACATGTATTTTCTTCCTTCCCTGACCCAGAACACCAGGACTCCGAAACTACTGAAATGTTTGCACAATCTTGAAGCATTTATTTAAAAGTTGCTTTTCCCTGAAGGGTAGGTACTACAGCCAGATTCAAAGTCAGATCAAAAAAAACAAACAAATACTATCTTTACAAGCCCTTCATATCGGTATGTACCAAAGGACCTATCAGCTTCCTTTTCCTTTTTGGCATTCTGACAACAGCCCAGCGCCTCAGGCAGAGAGCTGGAGTACGTGTTTACAACCCTTTCAAATTCACAGGCCAAACAGGAAAAGAAGGAAAATGTCAAAAATTACAAATAAAACAGTTGATCTTCAAAAGCAACGAGGCCTGCAAATGAATAATTTTTAGGCATGCTGTATCAGATTTCTTAAATATTTGTCGCAGCTGTGAGTTGCATAGTGCAGTGTTTGTTAACCTTAGAACTTGTCTTAAGTGCTCTCACGAATAAATTTATTTATATTGAAAAATCCAAGTGTCTTAATAACTAAAACGTTTTTCAGAGGATTTTTTCCTTTTTTTTTTTTTTTTTTTTTTTTTCTTAATGCTGCTGCAGAGAATTCTTCCCCATGTGCTCAACATATTGTGGCTTTGCTTCAGCACAAAGCAGGAGTGATAATAGAGATAGTGGAAAGGGAAAAAAAGAATGGGAAAGCAAGAGGTGAAAAAATGATGGGATTTGCCTACATCTTCTCTTTTTTTTTTTTTTTTTTTTTTTTTTTTTTTTTTATGGACTCGCCATTATGTGATGCCCTTTGGGTTATGGGTGCATTGCTGCCTTGGATGTTTTGCTTTTCTGAACCGTTCTGGTCTTCGTGGAGATTCAGTTGTCTGAGGAACTGAGGCACAGAAGGGTATGCAGTGAGAATGGTCTCGTATATTTAGAGACATGTTAATTGGAGGCATCTGGTCTTGGTTAGTCCAGGTTTCTCCTGGAATCAATGGGAGAGACTGCACCTCCACAGGGTGATCCTTATTATCCAAAGGTAAGTACCAAAGTTGCTGGGAGGGACATTTGTCTCCCCAGTGTCTATTGTGGGGGACAAACGACCAGTTTGAATTAGACACCTGTATTTTTGGTGGCTGGGGTCAGCCGAGATGAATCCCATTTTCCCCAGTTTCTCAGGAAAAATGATGGAAAGCAGATGAGTTTGGGCCCCAGTGCTTGGTCAGGTACTGAAGGCAGCGTGCGTGAGAGTGATTTGGGATTTACCTCCAACTCCCTGAAGGCTCTTTGCAGAGATAAGTCTATAATTTATCAATCTGCTCTGGGTGGCAGAGTGCAGTGATACTTTCTGGATGGTCTGGTAAGGCAGATTTCAGTGAGTCCCTTTTTAGCTCCATGAATTTTTGTTGTTTTGAAGGGAGAAAGAAACTATTCCAGTCTCTGTAGCTGATCAGATATGGTTTGATAAACCAGCACAGATTATTTTCCCAAGATAATGCAGAATGAGACCAAAAGCTGGTACCTGTCAAAATAGCTTGCGTGATGAAGAAGAGGAGTGGCCACCACTGTGGGTCTACAATACAGGTTAGGAATGATATAAGAATAACTTTTCCTACATTTTGCCAATGAGATATATACTAAACCATCTTCCAGTTTAGATGCTGTGGATCTGTGGCTCTCACTGTGCACCAGAAAAGACAATTTCTGGTCCAGGTAAAGGCTGCAATTGCAATGAGGGATTGCTGTCTGTCATCTGCTGCTGCTGGGCTGCTGCTCTGGCCTAGCCCAGCCGCAAGCGTATCTGCGCTAGCCAACGTGGCATTGATTAAGAAATCCCTACTGTGATGCACAGAGTAAAAAGAGATGTATTTAAAACCGCTATTTTGGCAGTACTCGCGAGCTTTTTGTTTTGTTTTGTTGAGAAAAGCAATTCAACGTGAATAATCTTTTCCTGTAAATGCGTAGAAAACCTTTAATCAAATACAAATTAGTTCTAAGCATGAGAAAAAAAATGTTTGATGAAAACATATCTTAGTCATGGCATATAAATAGCTCTTCACAGTCAATATATAATCTTGCATCATTATGAAGGGAAGTGATCATTAAAAATATAATTTGGAGAGCAATATTTTACCTCCTAGTTGTCACAGACCCCCCTTTCTGCACACAGCTCTGGACAGGGTTAATCCCCAAATGACTTTCACCATTGTAAATCAGGAGTAACAAACCCTGACTTCAAGCAAAGGCTCTTGGTGTAAATCACAGGAGGATCTAACCCCGTCGCCTGAGAAAAAAATGAAAACATCTTAGGAAAATACAACTGCTTTGGCACCGCAGAGAGGAAAAAATAAAGCAAAATGCTTTAAACTTCTAAAGTAATATTTCTTTTCAGCTTCACCTGTGCTTTTAGTCCTCTAAATCAGTAAGCTGTTATAAAGGAAAATTATATGTTCCAATCTACTGATGAATTGTGTAGTGAGATTTTACATTAGTAACCATGAGTATTTACACTTTCCTAAGATTAAAGGCAGTTTTCCAAAGCTGTGTCTGCTTATTAATTAGTGTCTGATGAAGACAGATTGCAGACAGAAATGGTGGTAAGAAAATGGAGCTAACCTTTAAGACTAAATTAATCTCAGGTTTAATGGGTTTTAGTATGATTTAAGGGTTTTGTACATTTTCTGGTAAATTTCCAATAGAAATGAAAGTGGGTACAAGCACAGAAAAGAAGGCTGAATAAACACAGTGAGAGCAGATCCTTGAGAGCTGCAGATCCACTGTGATTTGCTAGCATGTGCTTGTGAGTCTTTGCAAATGCATGAGATGAAGGGTTTTGAGGGACCAGGTCCTAAGGCAGCATCACCTGGAGAGGGAGGATCTGTTGCACCCCTGGAGCAATCCCAGCTGGTGCCAGCATGGACCAAGAGCTCTCACTGGGACTCCCTCCAAGAACACTACAACAGGACCCAGGCTAAATGCACGTGCAGCCTTCAGGATATCTCCAGGGATATCTTTGTATTCTTCCTAAATATTAATCTCATTTTAGGGTAGTGCTGTCGTACCCCATGGAGATGTACCTGGAGCAGTTGGCTAGGGCTGCTAGGGCTGGAAGAAAGTGAAAACTGAGTTAACAGCAACATGAACCTTGTGCAATATCTTAAAGAGAGGCCATGGATTTTTTCGGAGATCTCCCAAGATTAGCAGCTGTTTTATTTTCTGGCATTTAATTTTTGTATTGTGCTATAGGGTATCATGCAATGTTAAATGCAATGATAACAAAACATGATGGAGAGTTGGCTGGGGGGGGAAACCTGGTCTTGTACAACTAGTTAACATGTGTTTCCATAAATCTGCTAATCTACTTCAGTATGCTTTGAACATAATCTGGGCCCAGTAAAATACAGTTAATTATATATCCATTTTAATTGTAAACCAAGGTTCAGAATGCTTGTATTGTTACGTAAGTGCTTATAATTCTTCTATTTCTATCATATTTCCCTGGCACCTCATTTGAATTTACATGTATCTGAGGTCATAACGAATGGAGGTTCTGCTTTTGGTTAACTCTGGAGCATGGATCGGCTATCATGAGTTTAATGAAAGTGTTGTCATTTTAGTGGCTTGCTAAAAAAGAAAGCCTAGAAAAGCAATGGCACATTCAGTGACTGTTCCTGTCTGTCAGCACAGGACTGCTGTGTCACAGCATGCCACAGAGAAGTCATTACTGCAAATGAGTGTACTTGCCACCCTAAATCCACGTGATTTCATGTGTGCATAAGCTGCTGATTCCATCTGCATTCCTTAGAGATGTGGCCCACCAGAGACAGGCAGCTGGGATTTGCTTCCAGAGGCAGGGAGGAAGGTGGTATTGCAGTGAGGAGGTTAGAAAGGCAAACCATCTTGAGTGTCCAGCTTTATGAGCCCATTTGCACTTACAGGTTTGATACTCTTCTAACCCATTAGCATCAGTTATTTCTGTTTATGGTGAGGATAGACCAAGCTCTGTCTCTGTAGAGTGGGTGAAGTCTACCCAAAACGTCCCCACAGGTGAGGTTTGGAGGCCTGATTTTCAGTTCATGCTTTCCCAGCCTCTGGCACCTCCGTCAATTGTGTAGGCAGCACAAACTGCAAATAAGATCTCAGAATTGCAAGTGCACTCTATTTCCAGCCCTGGAAATACACTAAAAGGCAAACAGGTCTGGTCTTTTCCTTCTCCTTGATTGATTTGATGCTGCTGCCAGAGAAAAAAAAAAAAGCCATTTTTCATTCATTAAAATAAAATCTCCTTTAAATTATTTTACAGTTCTGAGATAACAAACAGCAAGACAAAGATTACAGTTGAAGACTTTTATACCACCAAAATCATTAGTCATTGTCTTTGAGCTTTGTATAAATAAATGATCAATGCCTCAAAACAAGACCCTTGAAGGTGTTTTTATAAGGCCACAAAAGTGTCAAGCAGACTTATTAGATGTGAAGGGAATGATTATTTGTACAAAGTGAAATGAACATGTGCAATAATATTGTAAAATGTTTATTAGTCTAGAGTGTGCTGAATTTTCCTAAAATATATCAGGTTCTCAGTTTGCATTTAATGTAGTGTTAGGTATGACGCTATATCCTTCCTAAGCTATTTTCAGTTAGCATTATGCTTTTCACAGAGTAAATCATGGGTTAGTATCCTTTATAACAAGGGTATTATCAAACATGAGGCAATGCTACCTGTCTAGGAATCGAGCGTGAAAGAAAACACACATGGATCCTTGGTTCAAAGGCTGGTTGACAGGATCGTCTCTGTTGAGCAAATATTTGCAAAGCAAGAGGGACACAAAGCTGTGAGAGTTCCTGAGCATTGTTGTTCTCCTTTTGCATGTCAGTGCACCCGTGCCCAAAGATATGAGTAACCTCAGTGGTAATTCATCTGATGTATGGCTCAGGCACCAGAAGTTGCATTTCGAAATGTACATTTTCCCAAAAGGTCGAAGGACCTTTCAGGAATCTTTGCTAGCAGACAGTCTGAAATAAGAGCTGCCCAAGTTAATGGCGCAGAACCTACTCCATGTTTTGGTGTTCCTATGGCATGGAAGCCCTTCTGCAGACCAGCACCATCCTGAAGGGACTAGTTCTCATGTTCACTGACTGCTGCACTAACTGCTGTTATCTTCCCTCATTGCTCCCTGCCCCAGGAAACCTCTCGGTGGTGTTACTGGTTGTGGAAACCATTGGAGGAAAATTTAATGTAGGTTTTATCCTTCTAATTTTTTGGAGGCACGTGGTTTTGAAATGAAGTGTCTTGAAAATTCCTTGGTGAACTCCATGGAACTCATCCACTTTGATGAGCTCATATTCTTACACAAAATTTAATATATTTCAGGTAATTATCATCACGTTTCTCTTTGGCTCTCCTGGTTCAAAGAACTGGTTGAATTTAACAAAGAAATTAGGGGATCACACCTAGGGAATAAAGCTTGCTGAGAAATGTTTTCTGTGAAAGCCAGAACCAGGTGAAAATCACTTAGTTTCAGGTTTCATTACAAATTTGAAAACCATATCTCAGGTTCACTGAAAGGTTGGTTAAGGGTCATGCTGCAGGGCCTAGTTTGGAATGAATGTGGCTGATTTATGTCGTTCGCAGCAGAACTGGGTATCGTTCATTGCTTTGACCTAGGTTCAGGGGTCTGCTCCTCTAAGCTCTCCTTGTGTGTTGAAGTCAGTGGAAATTCCCTCCACAGAGGCCTTGGAGGATCCATCTCTATGAGAAACTCAGGTTTTTTGATTGCTATAAATGCTGGCTTTATTTCAATCCCTCACCACCTCCTCTGGTGTAAGTTAGCCTGGTTCCACGTTAGCCAGCTGAACTGCTCTGTTGCCCCCAGGTGAGGATCAAATCTGACTTGGAGAACTAAGGAGTCAAGTATTCTTGCAAGAAGTTTGCACAAATCCATCTGAGCCAGAATTGCTAACTCCCCCAGCCTTGCTAGAGGGTCCCATTGCCATTTTGCAGACAGACAAACCCACAGGTTAAAAGCTCAACCAGTGCACTATTGGTTGAACATCAGCCACATCTTTGACTAATGAGCATCTGGTTCCCCTTACCATTAAGAAGATCCATGAGACTTTACAGGCAAGGTTTTGCAGACCTGGCTGTTGACACAGAAGGATCAGTCACTTCATCTTGCCCTGGGGCTGCTGATCTTTCCCACTCATGCTTCCAGGCTGTTCTTCACATCCATATTTTGGAAAGGCAAACAAATGGTGATAAGAAGACTAAATATCATCATAAAAGCTCTGACACCCCAGGAGTGTCCAAAGGAGCCTCATCACCAACTGCAACCTTTTCATCTCGCCTCTTCCCCAGTTATTAATCACTTGCAGATGCTCCCACAGCGGCATTCCTGTGGGAGACTATCGACGTCAGCATAGATTCCTTGCAGCAGTGTTACCAGAGCAAGAAAAAAAAGCTGCCCTGAAGTTCTGGAGATGGTGTGATTAATCCCTCAAAAGCAAAAACATTTGCACATGCAGTAAACCTGGAAAGCTGGGGTAGCAATATGTCCTTGAGAAATCACTGGAACAATGCTGAATGTTCGTAACGAAATGATAGGTTAGGCTGACTGAGCCTGGTGCCGGAGCTGGGATCTGTAAACATTAACCTGGGAATAGACCTGGAAAGCTGATGGATTTGCCCAGCCAACAAGGCAGAACTGAATTGTTACTTCTGATTTTGGCTTTTACCTCTCTGGGAAAATCTTTACGTCCCAAACCATCAGGGTGCCTAAGACGTGAACCAGTCAGAGTCTTGTCAGAACCAACTGGGTTATCTCTGTGATGTCTTGGCTGGAAAGCAAACCCTGGAGATCAGGCTGTGGCCGAAACATTGTCAGCTTGGTAGGATCTGTGGGAGGCTCAGACAGACAAGCAGATCCAGAGATGAACTCATCCTCTGGGGCCAGACTGTAACATGCAGAGTCAGTCCCATGAGGCTTGGCACTACCTTGGCTCCTGGTGGCTAGCTTGAGATAACTTCATGCATATGTGTTTTGGTCATTGGCAAATGTGAGACAATTCAGCCTAACTCAACCCTCCTTCTGGGTGGGTTAAATTAATCCAAATTACCTCATGTTTGCTGCGGGCTAGGAACACACACAGGCGGTTGCTGTGGTAGTTCACATAATGTAAGATCAGTTATACTGGGTAATGCCAAAGGTCTCTCTAACCCATTACTCTGCCATTGATGGTGATCAACAGGGTACACAAAAGGAAAACTACAACCACAAGGCAAGCATCTGGTGACATTTTTTCAGCATTTTACCCCTCAAAGGCACATCAGACACAGGTGGTGTTTTGTATTTAAGCCATTTTTTTTTCTTTCTTTTTTTTTTTTTTTTTTTTTTTCTTCTCAGATTAATGTTTGATTACTTTTTGAACCCATATACATTTCATAAGATCCCAAGCAAGGAGTTCCGTAGCTTTACCAGGTACCAGGGAAAGAGCTATTTACTTTCATATGTTTTCAGTCTGCTCTTTGCTATCTCCTTCTCTGCTTCCTAGGCTTTGTGCTGGAAAGGAGAGAGAACAACCTATTCCTCCTTGCTGTGGCCAGATTACTCAGGGTCCCAGAGACCTCTCTGACACCCCATCTGAGTCATCTCTTCCAATCTGAGAAGTCATTATCTATTTAATTATTCCCCAGGCAGGAGCTACTTAAGACCTTGTCTTATCCTTGTCACATTGCTGGTCCAAATGTGGGTGCATGCACTGATCATTTGCATCAGGGTTTTTTATTCAGATTTCCACTCACAACTCCAGGAAGAAGGGATCACACAAGAAGTAAAACAGTAGACATCCAAGACCAGCAGAATCTACTTGGTTTCACACTGGATGCCCTCTCCACCCACTGCTCTTCTGGTGAGTCAGGACACCATCAGTAACATTCCTCACTACTGACCCGCCTCTGCTCCCCACGTATCTGAGCCCCAGGGAGTTAAAGACAGGGTGACAAAGTGCAGTATTAAATAGCTCTTTACAAGGTTGACGGGGAAATGGGATCATTTGTTCTTTTGGAAAATGCGGTTGAATTTTGCCTTTTATCAGAGATTATCCATGTTCATTTGCTTAAAAAGCTTGGACTCTTTGGCTCTTGAGGCTTTCAGGGTGGGATAAGGAAGATGTTCATTATGTATTTGCCATGTTATTAAGACACATCAAGCAGTAATCTCACGCCCAACCTCTGTGTGGCCTTTCTGTTTTACATGCTACGGACAAGTACGTTACTGTTTTAAGTCGACTTCCTGTGAAATGGAAAGCTGGATTTTATTGATCTTGCACTGTTTCAAATCCACCTACTCTCAGCTGCATGGTGTTCGCTTGGAAAGCATTTGACTGGATGTTCCTGGAAAAACCTCACTCCGTGGAACAATACAATGCTTCTTTGTTTGTCTTCTTCTTGCTGAGGCCAGTTAGCCCTATTGAATGAAACTCAGATGTTTTGATTTGTTCTTTGGTGGAAGTTTATATGACTTAAGCTGTCTTTTTACCCTTCCCTCCTTCCCCTTTAGGTTTCTTCTAAAGAACAAAGCTCGTTGAATTAAACTGCTCTGTATTGGGATTTCAAACATTAATGAATGTTGTTTCAAAGTGTTATCTCATTTGGGGCCTGAAATGACTAAGAGCCACCGTTCTTGTGCCAATAGAAGAGTCTCTGTGGCTTTGGGATTGTTTGCTATTTCTTTTAACAGATCGGCACTTTGAAAGGATCATTTGTTTCCATACATTTCTTATTATAAAAACAAAAATAATGAACAGTTAGAAGGCCAACATAAAGCAGCTGTATTATACGTACAGGGAGATGCAGTGTGTAGTCTAGCTATTGAAACAGCAGACTGAGGATTATTAAAAAGAACCCTTACTACTATTTTTGAGACCTACAGGCATTGAAGCTGTTTATTTTATGTAGGTAAGGAGCCAAATTCTTCACAGTGCAGTGCCTCCACTTCACTGGAACCACACAGCTGAAGATGGCCTTCTGACATGGTGTATTAAAGATCTTCATTTAAATAATGTGTCCCCAGATAACTATCTTGGACTGAGCCTTTCAGGCTTCCTCTGAAATCACAGCACAAAGGCTGTAGCTGTGTTTAAAAGCAGATGTTTGCATTATATGTATTTCCAGTGGAGTTCCCTGACGACAAATATTACATTAAAAAGGGATTTTTTCTTAAATAGAAGAAGCTGTTGAGTAGCATTCATGGTAATGGGTGACTATGATCAAGTCAGGTTCTTTATTGATAATAATCCCTGGTCTCTGTGTCATTGAGAACAGTTTCTATAGGTACAAATGAGCCAGTATAAAGGAAACCAGTATAATACATCAGGGCTGGGTGGGAGGTTACTTCATTTAACTTCCGCCTTCCTTTCTTTGAGTTCCTATTAAGTTAAATAATGGCAGTCTTCAAAATGAAGGAGTGATTGAAGTGTGCCTGCAAGCCAATTATATCATTCTGGACGTGGTCTCCTGGACTCTTTGTGTATGTATGTGTATGTGTGTGTCTTGTCTCTCTTGGCTGAGACTCTGACTCTCTTGAAACTGCTGTTTTATGGACATTGTGAGAGCCTTTGGTGTTCAGAATTGTTGCTTTTATTCTCCTCCCCCCGCCCTCCCAGCCGCCGTTTGCATTGCGTGTCACAAAAGGTTTTGTGAAGGGCTGTGCTCTGAGTATGGAGTTTAGAACCTGATCTTGGTCCTTGGGCAAAATACTTGTGAGCTCTGTCTAAAAAGGGAAAAAGAGAAAGAAAAGAAAAGATGAAAAAAGACGTTTTGATGAATGTGTGAAAAACAGATCTCACATCCTTTGCCTCTCTGGGAATGTCATCAGAGAAAGGAATACCTGGGCTCAGGTCTGGGAAGGAAAACATGTAAAGATTCCTCACACCAAAACCAAATGCTGATTTCCTGCATGAGAGAGAGTGGGTTAGAAGGATCCACCATGTCAGTCACCACTCATTTAGTCCTTTCTTTGATTGGGGTCAATCAAAGAGGTAGAGTTAAGAAAAATCTGTAGTGGATAATTCTGTTTCAAGATGTCAGTGAAGGAAATTTCTTGCTCACATAATTTGTTTATTGATTTATAGAAGATTGAAGCATTATATTTTTGTGTTTTATGCCTTTGCTACATTGTAGATTTTTTTTTTTCCTGTCAGTATGTCATCCTTTTTTTCAAATTCAGAGGGACTCTTGGATCTGGTGTTGTCATGGGAAAGGAAGTCCCATGGGCTAATTGAGTTTGGAATCAAGACATAAAGCATCTTGCAGGCTTGTGTATTCATCAACTGTCTTCTTTTCAGTTGTGATGGAAAAGAGAAAATGCAAAAATAACATTTGATTATTCTGTGAAGTCATTCTCAGTTGCTCTAGGTGAGCTGTTTAGGATGGCTACATGAATATGAGATAGGTGAAGCTGATTAAGATCAGAACCACAGTAAATAACCTATGAACTCTAGCTGGTCTTGTACGTCACTATGATGAGGTTTAGGCAGAAGCGGTATCTGTGGCCCATTGTGAAAATTGACATGATCATGGGGTTACAACTTAGTAAACCATTTCTAGCCATCTAAATGTAAACCATGCATATATGTGATTGGGCAAGACTAGCAGGGATGTATGCATCATTGGAGATTAGCACAATAAGACAATTGGGTATAAAGTCTCCAAGTAGGCGTGCCATGACACCTACACCCAATGTGGTCAAATATACAAATGAAGTGAGACCATGCAACTTGGTTCCTTGCTTGCTTTAGACTACAATTGACACTGTGACTAGGGTGATATTCTCACAGAAAATCCCATGATTATATGTGTGCTGTTTATGACAAATCTATTTAGAAGAGTTTGTTAAGGATTAGCAGATGATAAATAGATGTTTTAAAAAAGATTATAAAATATTATGGAAGCCAACATATTTTGTAGAATCAAGGCTTAGAGCTACCTTTTACTAAGGGCTTTGTAATGGTTTATACCTCATAGTTCTCATGTTCACCACCACATTATTACATCTAATAATAACCTCTTGGCTCCTTTTAAAAAACTTATAAGTGCAGCCTTAGCAGGAAGTGAGACAGACATGTCTGTCTATCTGTCTATGTTTTATGATGGCAATGTTGCTGTAGCTCTGACAATATAAAAATATATTTGAGCTAAACCCACCCTGTTGTATTTTATAATATGTTATGTGGGTAGCGGGACTGTAGCTAAGATGAAGTGAGAACTTGCATTTAAGCCTCCCTGTCAGTTCATTTCAAACTTGAGTTCAAAATGGTCTTTAGAGGCCAAATTTCTCTCTCTCTCTTTTCTAACATTTAAGATGCTTCTGTGTCCAGATATTTCCTCAGGACACAGAAAGGCCAGTTTTCAATTGTGGTTGATTTGGGAAAAGTCTAGCAGCAAAGGTAACTTTGGGATACCAAACACACAATTTCAAAGTAATTGTTGTCAGGGTCCATAGATGCTGTCAGTCTGCTAGACTGGGATGCACAGATCTTTCTTCCTTTCTTACATCTCCTTCCTCTTTTGCAGATTACTTTCCCTTTGTATGTATAAAGACGTACTGTGTGTGCTCTACCTTTCATTTTCTGTAATTAATACCAAAGCATTTGTTTTTATCGGCTGATCTGCACTTGGAAATGCAATAAAAGAAAAGAGGATTTGCATTGGAAAAAAAAATAATATTTTTTTTTTCTTTAAACTTCAGAACTTCTTAGTGAGTAGTAACTGCTTTCAGCAAATTGTCTGTGTATATGTATATAAGAAAACACATGTTAAAACTTACTCAGGAATTTGTGCTCGTGAAAGAGTTGTCAGAAATCTACCCAGCTTCCTCATTAAGATCCTTGCTTTGACTGTGTCCAGCCTCCCTAAGCTTACTCAATGTCCAAGCTGGATTTTTTTTGTAGTTAGTCTACTTTTGGGCATAAGACCACAGCTGTCTATACTGTCTGCTGGTACCCCACACTGAGCTGCAAACAGAGAGGAAAAGAAGGCAGCCAGCCTTGTGTCAGATGGGGAGAGAAGCACAGGTGAGGGGGTGAAAGGTGTCACTCAGGTGGAATATTTTCCTGAGTATCTGCAGCCAACTGCTTGGAGAGGCAGGCCTGTGGGTTTGTAGTTCCTGCTGCACCCGGGATTAATTGACTATTTTTACACTTTGTTTTTAACTGTCTAATCTTACTGAAAGTTTGTAGAGAGAATAACACACCTTTGCTCCTCGGAGAGTTAGCAGGTGATGCAGAAATAACATAATTTCCTTGTTCACAGTGGATGGTTGTCTCAAAGAGGTTCTGCCACTTGTTGCAGTCAGGAGCTCATGTGTGCTGGTAATAGGAAACATCTTCGGCCTCATTTCCCCTGCAGCCCTGTACCTACTTTGCTTTCTTTATACCCTGATGCCATAAGGCCTTGTTTCTAGGTCATCACATGGTTCTGCACCTCATCTGATGTACAGTGAAGCTAAAGCATTATAGCAGTATTTTAAGGTTTTCTGCAGTATAGGCTAAGCATGTGAAAAGCAAGGATGCAGTGCCTCTTGTGCACTGGTTGAGCCAAGCATCAGCTTTTGAAGATTATAAAGACACAATGAATAATCCATCAAACACCATCCATCCTGACTGGTGGCCAAAGCAGGGGCTGTGTGAAATAAAAAACAAATAGAGGATGATGTATTTAAGGACTCTGGCATAACTTAGCCAGCCAATGATCTGTGCAAAAGTTACACAGACATTCTTAATTCTGGCATTTCCAGACTTTAGATCACTTGACCTGTGGAGATTAATTCTCTCTAAATGTAAGTTATTTTTGAGTGAAATAGGTGCTTATATTTTTGAATACATACCTCCAACAAATTGATGCATAACTCATAAATTTTCATGCCAGTATCTGTATGTATTTATACACAGAGATAGCTGTTGCTATGGTTATATGGTATCCTGAAAATGCTCAGTCTTCCTTTTCCTATTTACGTTTCAAACAGGGCTTGGTCAGGTAAAGTAAATATCTTGCCTTAATTTAGGTTTTATGTTTGCTGTAAAACTTGTTAAAAAAAGGAAAAAAAAAAAAGAAACGTTAAACATTTCACAGTAGAAAAGCAAAATTTTTACATTGCCAGGCAAGTCGACTTTGGCATTTTTCCTTTAAGTCAGTTTGTTTTTCTAATATAAAACTAATATGACATAATGTATAATCTAATTTGGAAATTACAATTTACTTGGAAGGATTATGCTGCCAGCCAATACCAACAAAGAAAGAAATTATTCGAGAATGTTTCTTTCCTTCTTAACGTGGTCGATAATTTATTTTTCCTTCAGAAGATTACTTTTTTCTTTACGACATTTCCTGCTGGTGTGATTTGCATTAGGATTAAATAATATGTTCCATGCTTAACTTATGCACCGAAGAAAGTGAATTTTTCCTCAAATTAAAAAAAAAAAGGTGCAAATTACTATCTTATTATGGACTTCACTCTACTTACTTCGTAGTGAAGTGTGTTGATCATTTTCAGATGGTTTGACGGTAATTACTTTATTTGTACTGACAGTATTTACATGAAGGGGCAATTTGAAATGGGTAGATTTGTGTCTTTTATGAATCAAGGCCACTAAGACGGCTTAGAACCGGAGAAGCTGAAAAACGGGTAATCCAACCGTGGTAATTCTGACGAACACCAAATTATCATGTTGACTCTCGTTAACCACATGAGTTTAAGCATTCAACCAACACGTTGCGTTACAGGGCTGTGGGAGAACTTTCGTTTGGGAGCCTCCCATCATCATCAGCGAGTCAGGAACGTGTCAGTTGTGTTAAATGTCCCCGCATCTCCTGCAGATGCAGAGGAGGGAGCAGGAGGGGAGCAGATTTGTTAGCTTTGAGCATGCAAAGGAGCATTAGGAAGAAGGGGGGTGCCCAGTTGCTGGAACAAGTTTGTGTCTGGCACAGCACCCAAAAATGCAGCCTCTAGGTTAAGTGGAGAAAATTAGACACAAAGGACCCATTTTGTGAAGAATTTACAGTCCTAAGCAAAATATGGCATGGACTAAATAAGATTGCTCTTAAAACATACACACACACACAAAACCAAAACCAAAAACAACGCCTCCCCCAACAAAAAAATTAAAACAAAATAAAACAAAGAACAACCATATCCGTTTCTGATTTCCCCATTTAGATTACAAGTGAGATCCAATTGTAATGCTGTTAGGGTTGATTTAAAGGAAAGTCTGCTACTGGATTTGGATGGCGTTGGAGTTGGATTTGGAAAATCTGGGCTTGGTTATGGCTCTGCCACAGACATATTATTGCAACCACTGGCAAGTCATTTATTCTTTAAAGGTGCATATAATTTTTCACCCTTTCTTTCTTCTATCCTATTTAGCCTTAAGTTTCTTTGGGGCAGGGATGGTTTCTTAGAGTGCTTTTATTTTCTTCTTCCTTTTTTTTTTTTTTTTTTTTAAACAAGTGTCCAGCACAATGAGACCTTAGTCTCAGTTGGGATCTCTGCTGTAATACAGATAATATTATTGTTGACAGCTGTTGTTGTATCTGTGTAATGTAGTAGCATAAAGCAATAAAGCTTCCTCTCCTCCTGCTATTTAAAACTTAGAGAACGGTTTTGTTGACTCTTCTTCTTGTTTGTTCTTTAATAAAGTTAGCTCAAAGCTATTTTCTGCAAGGCTGTTCAAGTACTCGGAGTAGTAAACCCAGACTGCCAACAAATTCAGGGTGCTGCCATCCTGCTGTAAAGGCCTCTCTTGTGTTTTAGTTCCTTATCAAGAAACCTTGAAGGTATGTTGATAGTAGGTCATCTACATAGTGGGTAATTTGGATTGTCATTTTAAAGAGCTCATTCTGTTTTTATTTTTTTTTCCTGCTATGTAATTCTAAGTAATTCTCTTCTTCTGAAGTTGAAAATTAAACTCTGTGTACTGAGTTTTGTGTTTTCTTTTCCTTATGCTGTCTATTTGTCTGTCCTTATTTCCATTGACCCGTTTGTCAGATTGGTGGAAAAACTGACAGAGAGTTGGAGGTCTCAAAAAGAGTAACTTCTTACCAGATGCATGAAAATCCAAAGATGGATGAAGGAAACAGCTTTGATTAGATTCCCTTGAAAGAGCTGTGGCTTTAGACACTGGAGAATGTCTAAACGACAAATGTTGCAGGACACCAGGCTTCGCACGTTCTGCCACTCATGAAGCTTGTGCATCTTCCCAAACAAAAGTCACTTTTGCCTGTTTTGGAGGTGCTTTCTTTATTTAACATGGGTGTCTCCCTGCCATTTCATGGTCTTGGTTTTACTGGACACTGTACAAAACTGCCCAAGGACCTGTCGTGTAAGGATCCTCAAAGAGATGGGCAGCAGCCCCAGTGCCCTATGCTCAGCACTGCCAAGCAGGCAGAGTAAGTGACCTGGCAAAGGCCATCTGAATGTTAGCCAAACCACCCATAAAGCACTCTTTCCCTTAAGCCTAATTATATTACCTACGTTGAGCAAATACCTGTAAGATTCGGGGTCAGGACTGATGGTTAGTAGGTATCTTAGAATAACTTAAATTCCAGCCACTGTAAGCTTAGAAACAAACATTTGTTTGGACATAAATAATGTTGTCCTTCCATTCTGGTTGCAAATTAGTGCCAAAGTCTAAGAGCAGCCATCAGTTTATACGGCAACAGCAGTCAGTGAGGTTCAGGGGCAGGCTGCACAGATCTGCGTCGTCATTGCTGTTTCCAGCCTTAATTGCCAGGCTCTAAGAGAGAAAACAACGTAGAGATAAGGCACGTGATCTCATTTTTATTGAGCGAGTTTGGCCTTGAGGACTGCCCACTCTACAGCTACATCTAAAAGTAGATCTCGGAGATTCAGGAAGGCTTAACAAAGCTGTGCAATGTATTTGGAAAATGAGTATAGACGCACTGAAACGCCCTCCAGTATATCCCGCCATAAAAGATACATATCAGGTTCCTTGTGTGGCATTTGAGGACTATAAACATGTTGCCATGATTTGCTATGTTTCCTGAGGGTTTACAGAAAAAGCGGCTTCTTTAGGGGACTGCCGTATTGAGATTGACAATTTGATGTAAACCATGGCCCAGCATCCAATGTTCTGTTTAATGCAATTCTGTGTTTGTCAGCTGTAACCAATTACGCTTTTCATTGTGTTAAATGACACCAACATGGCTCCTTTCTACCGAGTTGTTGCTAATGTCGTTTTATACGCCTTCCCCGGCTGAGCCCCGTTGCGAGCTCTGTTGTGTATAGGTGGCTGCTCTTCTTCCCACGTGCTGGCGAAGCATGAGACACCCAGATTAGAGCTGAATTCAGGAGTGTTAGGAGGTCTTTTCTGGGCCCCAGGAATGGGAGTTTGGGGGAAGCACTGGGACCTGGAGCAGGGTAGCAGTAGGATAATCGTGCACAGCTAAAAACGGTGTTGGAGATTCTCGGGGAGGATTGCGGTGGTGGTCTGCTGTAGGGCTGCTAATCCCGGCTTGTAATTGCAATCGGAAACCTCAAAACTGGAATCAAGTTGAAACTTTTCATCTCATCTGCTTCTTTCCTCCAACCCATACACAGTGAGAACCTTAATCCTCATGGTCCTCAGCGCAGTCCTGCACAGTTTCACGGCAGAGTCTAGGAGCTGGAAGGGCTCTGGAGGGGCAGGGCTGTGTGTGGCTGAGCAGAGTTTTCTGGCAGAGAGTGCTCCTAGGGACTGGGTGTCTTCCTCACACCCAGGCTTGTTTTTGTGCTGCCTTTTCAAAAAAGGAAAAAAAGGGGGAAAAAAATCTATTTCTACTATGGGTAAAGTTCAATGGTCGGTTTGATTCATTTTAAATACCTCGTTGTTTGTGAAGCTGTCAGGAAACTGGTAGCTGCCTCTGTGCAGGTCTGTGTTTGCCAGAGCAGCAGTCGTGGCAGCTGTACGTCTTCAACACATCAGCTCTCCATCATGCTTTGTTTGGAGCTGAGCAGCTTCTCTGGAGGTGGTGGGAGGATGTCCAGGAGTGAGGACAAGTGAGGTCTGGGCAGGCTTCCAGGGGGACATTTCAAGAGTTTGGTCTCAGCATGTAGAGGTGGCCACCCTGACTGTCTGGCTAATCCAGGACCTTGTCTCTGACTGAGGCTGCAAGTGGGTACAATCAGAAGAGGAAAGGTGCCAGACAAGCAGGAGATTTCCAAATATTGTCCATTCCCCAGCCACTCTCCAAGGACTTCCTGACCTAGAGGAGGTGTTTAATTTGTTTTTTATTTTTATTTTTTTTTTTTTATTTTTAATGAATCTTAGTGTTTGTTTGGCTTTGGTTGGTTGTTTTTTTGTTGTTTGTTTGTTTTTCTTGAACTTGTGCAGCCTTCCCTTCAATCTTTATCATCTTTTAGTTACAAATCCAGTGGCAGAGAGTCCCACAGCTTAACTCCAGGTTGCATTTGAACTACCCAAGCCATTCCCTTGCATTTGTTTTGAACCTGCCACAGGCTAGGTTGGTCGGTGCCCCTCCAGCAACCCCAGTTTTGTGTTGGAAGGGATCAAGAATACATGATCCTTACCCAATCACAAGGTTTTGTACAACTGAATCTTCTCTCTTCCTTGTGCTTTTCTTTTTCAGCCTGTTGTTTGCTTAGTTATTCCTTGTATAAAAACTGTTATCTATTTTTTCCCTCTTCTCCTTAGATTCTTGGGCAAAACAGATGACAGGGCCTTGCTCCTCATGTCAGTCATACACCACTGCTGCTTTTGCTCTCTGATCCCTTCCCACCAAGACCCCAGACTTAGTCCTGGAGGCTCAGACTTTGCACAGAGCAGCTGGGACTACCTGGCCCAGACAAAAGCTGGAAATGTCTCAAGTCTCTCCCTCCTGTTTTGTTTTTCCAGTGTCAGCCAGCAGCCATGGTAGACACTGGTTTACATCGCAACTGGGAGCTGGGATTAGGAGGTCTCATTGCAGCTCCCATCGGTTCATAGTCTGCTTGCAAATTTTATGAGGGAATTGGTTTGGAGATTAGGGCCCAGGGATGCTGCAGCTGGGAGCAGGAGGCAATCTGGGAAATGCTTTTCATTTTTGACCTTCAGATCTACTCTGACACTGGGTATGGATTTCCATGTGGCAGCTGGGTGGGTGTCCTCACCCTGCTGCTGCTGCAGAGAGCCTGGAGCTATGGAGCAAAATTCTCCCAGTAATCCTTGAGAGAGCTAGGAAGAAACCACGTTACCTTCGCTCTCCAGCCATGTCTTTGCTTGTCATTAAAATAAATGGAAGTACTTCACTCTTTGGTATCATAAATAAGACATTAAATCCACCCTCAGAGGGAGGAAGCAGAACAGCACTTTAAAAGAGTGGTGTTGTTTCCTCTGAGATTGTCTCAGCTGGCTTCAAACCCGGGTTTAGCTGTTGCTTGTTTAAAAACAAAGCCGGCCCCACAGTGGTGCCATAAACTTTCAGAAACATAGAAAGACCTGTCATGGTATGAGTCAGATTTTTATTTCTGCTGTGTTTTGCTCAGATAGATCCAGAATATGCATGAAAAGGGTGGGTGAGCAACTGCACAACTATTGTTTTCCATTTTTACCACTTTTTCATTAGAACGTTGTTTCTAGCAAAGTAAATAATATGAAAAAATCTGCAGTGACAATTTTCATTTTTCCTTGTGAGACTTCGGTTTTTGAATGCTGAAAAGCACCCTTTGCTTCCATTGGTTTTGGCAACCAAAACCTTAAAATGACCAGGTTCTAGAAATTTAACATTTTTGGCAGCATGACATAACATGAAAAAAAAATATTAAAATGAAGAGTAATTCTTTTTCTTTTTCATTCAAGCAAAAAGACCCAACTATTTCCATCCTATCTGTATTTTTTTTTTGCCAAGAAAGAAGACACATTCCTCAGCTGAGTCCCAGATCTCTGTGGCTGTTGTGGGAAATTTCTTGCTTTCCCGTTTGTATCTGTGCTCTTCGAGCCATTCATTCCTGGCTGTGAATTGATGTCCTGAAGCCATGAATACCAAAAAAATGGGGATCTCTCTGCACCCCAGCAAAGTAACCGGTTGCTTCAGCCAGCTGGTTTCTCAGGGCAGTCCTGGATGATGGCAGAGCCTGGTGGGAGCGTGGCCATCTCATACCTGCTCGAGAGACGTGGTCCTGACACCTCTGCCTGCTGGATGCTTCCTGGTGACGAGGGCTCTCATGATGGCATTTGTACTCTCCACCTGCAGAGGGCCGAGAGTAGCAGGGCAAGGAAGGACAGGTTAAAGGCCCTAGGCATAACCTCCCGGTGATTAAATAGTCTTCTTTGCTCTTCCGTTCTGCCTTTATATGCTGCTGAGTTTGAGTTGCAAACTGCTTTCTTGGCTTCACGCATTGGTGGCAGTGAATAGTAGCTCTTCACCCTTCCAGGAGAAGGCCTGGATCTCCAAGACAAACAAGGAGTTATTTCTGTTCCCTGACCACCATCTGATTCATGGTTTGGTGCTCCTCTCTACAATTGACCATTGCTTGCTGTCCCTTGTCAGCATTTGATGGTACAGACAGCAAAATCTCCCCGCAGAAGCTTGGTGTCAGACCAGGAGGTAGGTGCTGAATGACCGAGGGTGGAGGCAGATCTGGTGCTTTCTGCTCCTGTTGGATCTTATTGTGACCCTCATGGACCTGCTCAGCAGGCAGAGCACCATCTCTGGACAGAGCAGAAGTGCATCGAGGGTGCTGAGGGGCAGAGCCAAGTGGGGTTTCATCCCCACCTCCAGACACTGTGGCTCAGGCCTTTTGTTATAACTTCTGGGAGTCTTAACTGAGAGAAATCCGTTTAGGGGAACACCACCCCCTTATGCTTTTTGCTGCCCAAATTTCCTAGTAAGGAGGCATCCGAGTTAGATCCTCATCTCCATCCAGAGCTCTAATACAGAGCATCTGTCTCCAAACCAGCCCTGTGTGCTGGGGCAGATGCAGCTCTGTGTGAATCTGTGCCCTGGGGAGGCATCTCGAGCTGTTTGGGGTGCCCAGGCAGGAGATTTTCCTGGTGCACAGAGGAAAGCTCTGTAGGCGTGCGCTCCTCCTCATCTCTCTGTGCCGCTCTGCGCCAGCAGCCTGCCAGGATCCGTTGTTTCTCTCAGGCAGCTGTCATGGGATTTCCAAGTGCTCTTAGGGAAAAAAAGGAAGAAAGGCATGAAGTTTTACCAAGTGTGACTTGTAACAGGCCATTAGCTGAAAGCCGATTTTCTGGATAATGGACGTTGCTTTAAAGATTACTGCTGGAAGCTGATGCTTGCCCATAAAAACCATCAAGATTACACTTTATGATGATAATGTTTTGTGTCTCTGAAAGCACCCTTCACCCCATTTCTCCTAGAGCTTTGCAAATGTTCGTTTAAGCTTTGAATAGCCCTGCAAGGCAGAGATTTTTTTTTTCCTAAGCAGCAGATTGACCTAGACTGAGACTTACTGAAGTAGCACAACTTTTTCAAGGCCTCAGAGGGAGTTTATGACAGCATTAGGAGCTGAACTATCTTGCAAAAACTCCTATTTTGTGATGCTATTTGCACAGGTATGGAAGTGATCAGATATGAAAACAAGGGCAGGTGAGGATGGATAAAACATTACCGCTCCTTCTGCCAACAGATGATGCATTTTAGTACTGGTTTTCAGCTTGGTTTTCAACTGGAGGAAAAAAAAATAAATCACTGACAGAGGAGTTTTTGTGGAACCTGAGTTATTTGATGTGCTGCAAAACAACTGACAGGTAGACAGAAATGGCTGAAACCAGTGGTCAGGGAGAAAAGCCACCAACAAAGAACAACCTTCCTCCCAGTGTCTCAGACTGGTTTGAACTCCTGGCTCGTGGGAAGCAGCTCTGCTGGCAGGGGATGGTAGGGATGCATGGACCCCAGCTCCCTAGGTTTGTTCCCAGAGTGACTGCAGCCTGTTGTGTTTTTGCAGCACCCACATTTCCTGGGCTGTGCCACGCTGCCGTTTCCTGGTGGTGCTGCTCTGATCCACAGGTGTCCAGTCTCTGCAACCCACCTGCAAGGGGTAAATGTTTCCAGAAGGCAATGTCCAGTCCCCGATTGTCTGTTTGCCCAATGGGAATTGCCCTACATCACTAAGTTATAGGTACATATTCAAGTTTAGTGTCCAGTTAATCCCTCATAATCTTGCCTTTCCTCTGGAAGTGGTGGTCCCACCTCTTGCTCCCACTGGGCATCTGCTCCTGTTGCTTTCACAGAACCTTCTGTGCTTACCTGTGTTAGTGTACCCCCCTCACTAAAAATGAATCCCATAGAAAGACAAGTTTGAAGTGACTGCTTCTCCCAAAACACCTGATTCTCCCTTGGCTGTCCTGACTGGGCTGTTGTGGTAGGCACTGGAGCACAAAACAGCTCTAATGAGCTCAAGGAGACCCCAAAGGATGGGAGCAGCAAAATACCACCTTCCCTTCCCCCATCTCCCACCCTTTCCAGCACTGTGCCCAGGTGGTAGATTTCAAGCCACCTGTCAAAAGGATTTCAGTGACACAAATTGCCCAGAGCGAGGATGGCTGCACTGAAAAGTCCGTATTTACCCAAAAACATGGGCTTTCTGATCCCTGTTGCAATGAGTTAATCACTAAGCTACACTTCATACAGTTTTGGCGTAGCATCACACAGCTCAAATCCCATCTGAATCCTCTGCCAGTTGGTGTGACCTCTCCAAAGACCCAGAAACAGCCTGCAAGAAATCTCGAGGCCCAGAGACAATGGTAGAGTTTAGGCTGTGTCAACCCAGGCCTTTTACTCTTAGCCAAACAGAAAGGAAAAACATAGGGGAAAAAGAAAAAGAAAGGAAAAAGAAAAAGAAGACTGATCACACCTAGAACTCCTCAGTGACTCATAAGAGGAAATGGAAAAGCTCCAGCTATGCTCTCAGCAGTGGCTTCCCCCTGTTCCAGCATGGGGAGCAAAAGGGTGTCATTGTTCTCTGAGCATTTCCCAGCACGTCTGGGGCCTTGCTTGGGATACTCGCACCCATAGCACATTCCAGGTCAAGCTTCAACTTGATGCAAATAAAAGTGTCCCAGGCTGGCCATCAGTAATTTGAGCTGATGGCCTGGAAAAAATCCACTATAAATGACTGGACTCAAGCACTGTGCAAAGACGCAGGTGGTGGGGCTGGCGGGGACAGTCCTGCCATCAGCATTTCTCCTAGCCATCTTCTTTGTTCCAGGGTTTTCTTCTGTCTTCCTTCTCAAAGCAGCCTTGCAAAGGGACATCTCTGTGCTCAGGGGCAGGCCATGTTGTGAAACACTCCTTTAGCTGCTTTGGCAAATGCCGTTTGGGTTTGAGTTTTTCCTTAGTTTTTCAGAGCCTCACGGTGTACAAATAAATGTTCAGCAGTGCAGTTTGTGAGACTGATGAAGTAACAAGACACTGCATCCTCATTCTCTGCTGTTAAACATCATACAGCAGGAGGCACAGAGGATGTTTGCAATGTACTCCTGTTCATGTAAATAGGAGATATGCAGGTGCCTGCTACCTTTTTATAATATTTTAGTGATCTAAAGGGTTTGGATTAGTGTTGATTTTCATTTTCCCTGTTTTTAATTCCACCTTCCAGTAGTGATTCTATTCTCAGGAAAGGTTTTTCCATTTCCTTAATGTCTTTTATCATCCACAGTTCACTTGCAAGCAAAATAACACTAATCAGAAGAACAAGCAGAGGATATTGAAAGTCAGGCAATTGAGGAGAAACTTTGCTGATTTGTTAAATAGCTATTGTGCCTGCAGAGATGGAACATTGTTGGAGACCATCTGAAAATAATACCCAGTAATGAAGCATGGAAATACATGGCAAAGTATATTCTCTGAAGCACCTGTGATCTATAGAGTGCATAGAAAAATCTTTGTTAGCCTCTTAAAACAAACTCCTTATTTGAGAGAAACTCTTCTTTGTTTTTAGTAAGTGAGATAAATGCTTTTCTTGTTCAGACACATGGTAGAAATGATTCTTGGCAATCTTTTTTTTTCTTTTTTTCTTTTCTTTCCTTTTTTTTTTTTTTTTTTTCTAAAAATAAGCTGTGACTCTCAAATCATCTGCCCCCAATTTACTCCTTTGTGACCCTAAGACCCTGATCTGTCAGATCTGTCCACATCTGTGCCCACCACCGAAGAATGTGGCAGATTCAACACAACATATGGCTGGAGCTGTGCATATGATATTCATGGGAAATGGAAGAAGCATCACCATTTCCTTCGTACCAAACACCTCCTTGAGCTATTTGTACCCCACACTCGCAGAGATTCCAGGGTTTCGCTCTGCCGTGAATTACGTTCAGCAGCAATTGAAGTTTCAGTGCAACTGTTTGCAGATGCCTTTCTAGGGATTTCTTTAAGACATATTTTAGTTGCTGGGTTTTCCTAGCAAATAAATGAGCTTAGAAAACAAGGCATATTTTCAAGCCGTGACACCATACAGAGGATGTGGCAAGACCCTTCTGGTTAGGGAATTCATTTTGCATGCTATGAGGTTTAACTTATTTCCCATTAAATCCCCACTTTCTATTCTCTACTTCTTTGGACAAGGGGTGGGAAATCCTAGAGCCTTATGCTTATGCAAGGCTGCAGTTCAGGCCAGGATTGAAAAGTAGCTCAGTGCTGCATGTTTCGAGCTCAGGACTTTCAATGCTAGCTGTGATTTTCAGGGTTTGGGTACACAAAAATGTCAGAAGGTTTTGAAACTTGTAAGAGCTGCTCTGTTTCTTAGATTTGCCCCGTTCTGGGTGCCTGAATGTAGTTTAAGCTGGACTCACCTCCCCAGCCACCACTAAACCCAGGTGCTTGTGTGCCGGCCCTCAGCCTGTCCCAGATGCAAGCCAGACCACAGCATCAGCCTCAGCAGAAAGAGTTGAGAGTCGGTCCTTCTGGCTCATGCTCGTCTCATCTGAAGGACACACACATTGCTGTTTATTGTCATTCAGCTGACACATGGTAGTCTGTTAAAATGTGGGAATTCACATGTGTTTCTAAACTTGGGGTGCAAGGAGGCTTTATACCAGCTTCCCAAGAAAAGCTGTCATGATATAACAATACCCACGCTAGGGATTGTCACTAGTAGAAGGGTGTTGGTTTAAAACAAAAACAAAAACCAAAAAATAACAACCAAACCAAACCAAAACCTCTTATTTCCAGTGGAAACAGTTCTATGGCTACAAATGTTGCATATCTTAAACTCAACAAAGTTAAGGGTCATGAGTCCTCAACTCTGTACTCTTAGGAAAGAAGCTAGTTTTGTACTTTGCTTAGGTAGGTTTGGTGGGGTTCATGGTTCTCGGTTATTCTCCGCCTGAGAAAACAAACAAACACACAAACAAAAGAGCCTTGTATTATTACAACAAATGACTTAAAGTCATGACTTAACAGTTATTTATTTATTAGTAAATGGGGAGGAAGGTAGTACTGCTAGAGGCAATGGAATGAAATGGTGTCACACCATTTTTCAGGCTGCCTCCTAGGAAGAATGCAAATTGCTGCCTAATTGTTGACAAAACAAATGGTTTTGTGAATTTTAGGTGGGAGGGAGTCTGCAAACATGACTCTTCTGATCTCTTGTTGGAATATAAAAAGAGAGTGAACTCATAGGGATCTTTGTGTCCTTTGAGATACATGTGTGTGTTCAGGGCTGGAGCACCCGATCCAGTGGTGTCTGATGGATGAAGGCTCCACTGGTGACAGGCACCGTTTAAGTCTGGCTTGGGATGTTTAGCACAGCTGATAGCAAAGAAAGCCACAGTTTAAGTCTGGCTCGGGAGGTGTAGCATGGCTAATAGCAGAGAAAGGTGGGTGCCAGCTCCCCCCAGGGCGGAGGCAGCTGTGTTGGCCACGCACAGTCCCCAGCCTCCTCTCCCAGCAAGGTTTTGGACAAACGTCTTAAGGAAGGCTCAGATGTGCCTGGCTGCTTCTCTGTGTCCCAGATGAGGATGGGCCTCTGGGCACAAGCTTACCGTGCCCCAGCGCCTGCCTGCTTTGTTTGTGTGCTGCTCTCTGGGCAGAGATAATGGGACTGATCCCAAGCCAGCTCCAAGGCAATCGCAAGTCTTTCCTTTGTCTTCAGCGGGGTTTGGATCGGTCCCAAAGCTCATAAGCAGTTTTCCACCAAGAGTTCCCGGCACTTATGTCAGTCACTGGCAAAAAGGGAAGGGATAAATCCAGCATCGGCTGCTTCGGATGCCAGGCACATTCAGCGTGTGTGTGCGCGCGTGTGTCACCGTGGTATATATACTCACACAGTCCGTCTCGGTTCCTCCTAAATTACATGACCGCTTGCAATGGGCAGGCTGCTACCGGTCTGCTTCCAGGACCAACCTCAAAACGGTTTCTCTCAGAAGGGAGCTGGGAGGATCTGCACAGTGCCTAGGGAAGGCTTTTTCAGGAGCAGCTGCCCCAGCTTGAGCAAGGGGAAGAAGTCAGGGTGGCCGCCCGGTTGGGCGGGCACGTGGTGGTGAGGATTTCATCCGCGTGCGAGGACGCAGGGCAGCGAGAAGGTGAGTCTGGGCGAGATGCTTCTCCTCCCACAGGGCTCCTTTGGGCTGTTTGCTCTGTCTGCAGGGTGCCAGAGCTGGGGAGGGAGGTCTGCGGGAGGCACCCGCATGCACCCACGTCAGCGGGACTCTCAACAGCCTTTGGCCGGCGTCCCGGCTGTGTTTTAGGAACGGGTGTCCATTTAGCGCCAACCTCAGCCGGTCCCAACTGTGTGCAGGGGGAAGAGCAGCAGGGGGGATGAGGAGGCAGAGGGAAGGTGTTTTTCTTAGGAGAAAGGCAAGCAGAAATAGACACCCCTTGTCATTATTTTTGGCAGGCAAGGGGAGCTTTGTGAGGACAAGGGGTCAGAGGAGCTAGATCTTTGCCTGGGTCTATAATTGTGCTTTTTTATTATTATTATTTTCTGTTTCTTTTTGTCAAACTGATTGTTTCAATCAGAGAGGGGCGGGAGATCCCTCATCACCTGCAGAGCCGCAGCTCTGGGAGCAAGGTGCGGGCGACTGGGATTTCCTGGTGCACGATGCAGCAGGAAGGCTGGGCTCCCCAGGCCAAGGAATTAATGACACTGTTAGGGGGGAATTTGAGTTTCCACATCAGTAAGAAAAGGAACTGGATATCCAAGGCAATAGACCAAAGTCAAGCTATAAAGTAATTACATTTCTCCCTGCGTTTCATGTGTTTGTTTAATTTTAGTGTTTAAAGGGAAAGGTTTCCTGAAAGCACTGTGCCAGCAACTCTAAAAAATAATTGTGTGTCTTTCTTTAACATATATTCTGGCAGGAATGTCCTGCCTATGTTTTTGGCAAAGGCTTTTGCTTTATCATTGGTATTTAGGCTAGGGTTTTAAGTCTGACCTGAGGTTGGTAGGGCAGCAAAATGCCACTGAGGATGTCACTTCTGCTTCTTGCCCAGCACCTGTAGGGCAGTGGGATAGCTTGGTAGCTCATGCTGTGCTAATCTTGATTCCTGCATGCAGATGGCTTGCACAGCCAGCTGCTGACACTGCTGTCCTCCTGGCTGGGCTGAAGTGCAAAAAACGGCAGACCTTTAGAACAAAACCTGTAAAGAAGCAGGACTGGCACTTTGCCCTCTGCTCAGCCCCCTTTCTGGGTGCAGCCCTGGTGCTGCACCTGCGGACGGCTCAGGGAGCTGGGCACTCCTGCAGAGTCCTTCTACCAGCTCAGGTTGCCCAAAGCCCCATCCAACCTGTCTTTGAACACTACTAAGGAAGGGGCATCGATAACCTCTTAGGGCAACCTGTTTCATTGTCTCACCACCCTTGTGGTAAAAATTTCTTTCTAGTATCTATATCTAGATTCTTTCAATTTGAAACCATTATTCCTTGTCCTGTCACTACAAGCCTTGGTGAAGAGCCTTTCTCCCTTTCTTCCCCTTAAGCCTCAGCCCCTGATAGAAAGAAGAGACTGGGCACCTGCAGCAGGGTTAGGTTTTCCCTGCCAGGTCATGTCTTGCACTGTCCTAATGACAACTAAGTCCTTTTCATGGTTTGCAATGCAAGCAATTTATATTTCCATAAGCATCACCAATGTGATGGATAAATTCCATCACATTGTAACTGCACGTGTTAACACACCCTTCAGTGAGCTAGGAGGCACAATGAAGAGGCAGGATCATCAAATGGGGAAAATAAAAATAATATGGTTGAGGTGCTCATCTCTTCATGTAAAAGTCACTATTTATTCCTTTTAGATTGGAGATATCTTTAATTAGTTGTAACAGCTAGCAGAATGGGAAGAAATGGGATACAATGAAATGGAACCATTACAAGAGCATGTGGCTGATGCGATGACACTGAAAAGTGGCACAGCTATTACTGTGTGCAAGGGACAAATGCCCAGCTGAAGGTTTCTTTGTAAAATAGGCAGAAGATGTAAGTTACTGTGCAGAGACCATGCAGGGCTCCCGAGATCTAGCCTACCTCTTATTTACAGTGGTCTAAATCTTCAAGTCTCAGGAAGGAGAGGACATTTTTATTTCGCAGTCGGTTCAGCTTGGGTGGAAAAGCTTGTACCAGCACCTCGGGAGAGGGAAGTCCATGTGCAGTGGGAATTTGTCTAAAAGTCCTCCTCAAAAGCAAAAAGCGCTCATCTGAAACAGGTAGAAGAGATAATGTGTAATGCAAAACTGACTGTAAGTCCTGTTTTCCCATAAAACTGCAGATCATTTCTAGGTGTTATTGAGATAATTGAGATATATTGAAGCAGGGTGTGTTGCTAACACATGCCTTTATATATCTGGAGCATCTGTAGATATCATTGTCAGGCAGATCTGGAAACAAAGAGAACAGTGCAAGATTTCCACAGTCTTCATCACAGGCACCCAATATTAATTAACCTGACACCTGCAAAAACAACTAGAGGTGCATTTGTCCTACCAAATGGTTTTGTTTCTGAGTATTGACTTCACCAGTAGCTCCTCAAAGGAGAAAAATGTGAATTTTAATCCTGTGCCCTGCTCTAAGCAGTGTGATTTTTCACAAAAGCAGAGTTTTCAGGGATTTTTAAATATCAATAGGCAGAAAATTCAAATGAAAAACTGATTGATCTGTGTGCTTGGTGTTTGTCAGCTGGGTTGACAAAGCATGTTCCAAGATGTGACTGTGGAGGAGGGTGAGGAGAGGGGTAGGGCAAAGGAGAGAAGATCAGAGACTCTCATTAATGTTTTGACATCTTTACAAGTGATGGATGAGTGGAGGGGCTCATCTCATTGCAGGCTTGTGATCAGCAATTTTTAGAAGTGAAACTAGGTATATGCAGTGATTATGGTGTATTATTTTGAAGATTATTGAAAACTTCAAATATCACATGTGTTTTTAGATGTTAAGCTTATCCACAGATAGTATGAGTATCCAACAGCGTGTGAGCTTTCCCCGCTAAGTGACTCAGTCCATTCTGTCAGGAAGCCCAGGGTGCAGTTGTTTTCATGTGGTCACCATAAAAGTTGGCTTCACCAGCTCCTCTAGTTGGATAAGGGTAGAGAAAAACAATTTTCTGAAGCTGTTGAAGAGATACAAGAAGAAGTAAGTGCCTGTCATAGTCAAAGATGTACATTTCCCTTAAAATATGTTTTCAGTCATGACAAATGCAAATAGACACAAAGCAGGTGTCTCAGGCAGTAACAAGCCTGTCTCCTTTGAAAATGTTGGCACTTGGACTGTATGGGATAATAAAATGGACAGATTTTCCTTGATAGAGAAGTGCAGGATGAGGAAAGAAAACCTGCTGCAATGAGTCTTTTAGGAGCACTGAGACAGTAAAATAGTATAGTTTCCTCTCATTTGTATGACAAACCCCAAAAGAATCATCCTCTTTGTTAATAAAACCTTTCCCCCTTTTCCACCCTTCCCCTTGGTCACCTATCACTGCTTGGAATCTAAGATAATTCCTGATCTCTCGTCTAGACAGTGGGTTTTCTGACGTGAAAGCAGATTTCTGGCCCTTCCGCGTGCTCTTCTTCCTGCAGTCACAGGCCTTGGTCTGCTTGTAGGGGAGCATGTGGGGTTTGCAGTGCTGGCTGCTGCTGCAGTAAGCAGCCCTACAGAAGGACTGAAACTGCCTGGATGGACAGGGCTGTGTGGCCTGTACCCAGCTGCCAGCAGTAGTCTTCAGTGCACCCCAGGAACAGGGCAAATACAGCAGGAGGTCTCTCCCAAAGCATCCTTCAGCAAGTGCTTGTGATGCGATTTGTGCCTGAACCTCTGTATTTACGAGCTGCAGCCAGAGCTATCCTCTCTGAATGTGTGCCCTTGTGTCTTGAACCTATTTATACTCCTGGCCTCTACGAAGACTTAGGAATGAGCACAGATAGTTTACAAACTGTTGGTGATGATCATGTTTTAGCTGGAGTTTCTTCAGGTTGGATTTATATTTATATATATATATATATATATATATATATATATATATATATATATATATATGTATTTTTTTTTCTGAAAGCCTCTGATCTGTGTAATCCAATTGGGACGGTGGGTTTCGATAACTGGATACGGGAATTACATCTGCTCAGAGTTGAAAGGAACGGCAATTCTTGAGGGCTAAAAATTTCCTAGATATTCTATGGTTAAAATCACATGACTATTTAAGTCACTCTCATGATTTTGTGGGGAACTGATTTCCAGCCAGAGGGTCTCTGGATAACAGCAGTGAGCGTTTCGAGAGCAGATTTTGATTTACTGCTGCAGTGTTCAGTACACCTTGTACATGCTCAAAATCACACCATTTTCTGGACTGACTCTCTGCTCTCTCATTACATCTTCCTGCATGATTTTTTGGCCTGTCAGCTGTATCAAAGGGTGGTCGATGTAACAGTGAAGTACTTTGCTGTTTGCTGTCCTGGTCTGGTGGAGAAGGCTGCTCAGAAGCGATAGGAGATGCAAACACTAATGCTTGAGAAATGTAAGACTGAAACTCAGAAGCCTTGAAACGCTGGAATTAAGGACACAACAGTGTCCTTCATCCACTTCTTTGTGCATTTGTTTTATCTGTGCTTTTATTATGTATCATTGCCAAATCATCCTGCCTCATTTTTCTGCCTGGTCCCCGTTTCCTGATAGAGCAGCAAGTGTCCTGCTGGACCCAGTTTCTCCTGAAGACATTTTTCTCCATGGTCCTTCCCCCATTTCTTTCTTTGCAGTCCTGTTGCTTTTCCCTTAATGTGATTTGAGCAGCAGGGGACCATGGAGAACCCAGGGGCCGAGGTGACAGACAGCTTTCTGGCTCTCTCTTCTTGTGCCCAGAGCCGCAGCCGTGTCCAGCAGCCAGGAAGGGAGTCATAGCAAGGAAAGTCCTGAGCAAGCCCTAGAAGCCCCAAAATGGAGCAAGATCAAGGCAAGCAGAATCTGTAGAGGTTTCTCTCCCAAAAGCTAATAAATCTTTAGTGGGATGTTTTCAAAGGCTTTTAACTTTGCCAAATTTGGATGCAAAAGGCACATCCCCATTCCCAGGGTGACACCAAATTTCCAGTCCCCTTTCCAGAGGATGGAGGCGTGAGAGAGTCTCCAAAAAATAATTGTTAGAATTTGTTTTTACATCGACTAAGCACTTTTCTCTAATCTTGTTTTGGAAAGCCGCCAGCCCTTCCTCTCTCCCACCCTCCCTGCAATTTCCTAGAAAATTCTGCTGGAGGCAGACACCTGGCAAAGGAGAATTTCAGCCCAAATAGCTTAAATGTGGTGAATGTAACAGAGCAGGGACTTCTGATGGCACATGTTAGGATATCTCTACCAGGTGCTAACAACCTTCTGGCTCCCCAGTGCTGTGCTGCGCCACATCGCCCACCAGCCAAAACTGAGGACTTTGTGCTAGAAAACTAATTTCTTGTTGCTTTGAGCAGAATGAATGGGAGATGTAAAACCACCCTGTGGTATTCAGGGAGCATCAGGCATGAGTACAGATGCACGAACATGGCAAGCACTCTCTGTTTGTGCTTCGAGGTAACCCAGCCAGCGTGTGCCTCGTCCTTGCAAATGCCATGCAATATTTTTCACTCTCTGCTGGAATAAAAAGCTGCCCTAAGAAAAGCAGAATGAGGGCTGATGTTTTGAAAGGTGTCCAAGAGTAACAAAACTCAACTCTCCAGGGCTGAGTTTTGCCTCTTGTGTTTCTCAACCAGGGTGGTTGAATGTGTTACAGACCTATCAGAAATTTTGCTACAAATGCACAAATATTAATCTACAGCCATTTCCTTTGCTTTCTTAAACATGAATGAGGATTTTTGTCTCTTTCTCCCTCCATAAATTGTTCATGGTCAGAGGGGGCATGTTCCGTGTCAAAGTCTTGACCGCCAGGATCAAACAAAAAACCCTTGTGAACTCAAAAGTGGAGACAAATAAATGACTATTACTTTTTTTTTTTTTTTTTCTTTTGCCTGGAGTTAAACCTTTTCTCTGTCAACAATATTGACTTTGTTCACTTGGAAGGAAACAGAGGGAGAGAGAGAGGGAGATTTCTCTAGATGCTGCACAGAAAAAAAACATTTTGGAAGGAGGAATGAAAAAAGACAGAGGTTACAGGAAATGGTAGACATTTTTTGTTGAATTAAACCATTAGGAGTGACCCAAAAACCAACGGGAAAGAAAGGAAACAACTGGATACATTTAGGTCACAAGAACCAGCCAAACGGGGAGCTGAAACCAATTATCATAAATGAATGTTTCTCTTTTATTCATGACCACCGTGTATGCTCCCATGATGCTCTTTGTCTTATTATAAAAACAGATGAAACTATTTCGTTTTGTTCTTATACTTATTAGCTAATGCAACTTTTGGGCAATTTATCAAACACTAACACATGTTGTGATTAATAAGCTCAGAGAATTAATCACTGCTAAAGCCCCTTAAAAAAGAGAGGATGTTGGATCCTTCTTAAATATATGTTTGCACAGGATTATGTAACTGAAGCAGTGACATCTAGTTACGATACATATTCATGCATTCTACACGCTGAAAGAGCTTTGAAACCATATGTTCAGGCAAGCTGTAATTGCAGGGACTTCCATTTCTACGGGGCTTTGCTGTGTGCTGTGGGCAGAGCAAGCCCTGCTTGTCCTGCACGTGGGCATCGGGGAGCAGAAGCTGGGGCACAGAGCAGCATTTTGGGTTTGGGCTGTGGCTGCTGGGCTTCAAAAGGGGAGGCATCACCCATTGCTGTCAATGAGGGAAAAGAAACAGCTGCTGCTTTCTAGGTCTTGCTGCCCCCTTGAATCCATGGAGCATCAGCGGGGAGCAAAATGCCATTAAACCTGCCATAGCGGCTCCCAGCACCTTCCGTGCTCCCACAGCCCAACACCACTTCTAATGAGCCATAGCTGGCTCTTAAGCACCCCTAACCACTTCACTGAGGTTAGGATAAATTCCTGGGCAGGGGAGAGGAAAGGCAGAGGCGGCCAGCACATCCTGCGGCATCACCGAGGCACAGAGCAGCTGCCGGGGGCGGTGGGGGCAGCTGAGGGGCTGGGGAGCTGCCACGGGGAAAGACCTTGTGCTTTGCCTTATGGTGGTCTGCTCGACAGCAAGAACCCCATGGTTTGGTATCAAGGGGACCAGGGGAGGTATTTTCCACCAGAGCAGCTTGGCATTGTGTAAGGAGATGTCATGGGAGTTGGGTGCCCTTTCCATAGTGGGTTTGTGTCCCCACAGCACAGAGGGCTGGTGGGAGGTGGTCATTTTGGCATGGGCTTGGGCTGCATTGCATATAGACACCTCCCAACAGAGACTGAACAGGAGCATTGAACAGACTCCCTCTGGCCTAGCGAAAGCACACTGTTAAGAGTGACATGAAATAGCTGAGAACATTTGTGCTTTGTTTATATATATATCTAAAAATAAAATGACCCTTGTGGGTTTTGACTTTGCACCCCAGATCCATGCAAGACCAAATCTTAACATCCTCGAACATCACATGGGATGGAAAGTCCCTGGTTTGATCGCTATAAAAATGAAGTAATGCATCCCCAAATTTAAGCTTCGGCATCCAGTAACGCAGCTCACCAAGGCTCCCCGTTAGCAGTCTGCTCTACCCAGCAAGCTACTTGCTGTGTCAACATCCAGTTGACTTCAGCAGGAACAAAGTATGTGTTTAAGTGCTTTTATTGACTAGGGAGGGACTTAAGCATGTGTTTAAATGCTTTCTAGAATGAAGGCATAAATGCTTGATTCTCAAAGCCTAGCAAAATAATGGGGTCTTTAGTCGAGCATAAATTCTAGGGCTCACTACAGGGGTAGCTGAGTGAAATTGTATAGTATGTGTCGGACCAGATTTTCATAATGATCCTAAAACCTCTGCATTTCTCCATAGACATCAGTGAGAATTAGATCTTGCCCTTAAAAAAAAAAAAAAAAAAAAAAAAAAGGACAGCTATTATCCTCTCTGGTCAAGGCATCTGAATAAACTATTGCTTGCTCATGAATAGCTGAGGAATGGAATTCATGCAAGTTTATGCAGCTAATTTGTCAACCGTTCAGCAAAATATGCAAAAGGATGCTGCCAGGGCTGTGTGTGTGGAAATACTCTGGCATTTAAAAAGACAAAAAAAAACACAAAAAAACAACAACAAAACAAAACAAAAATAACATCCCTAGACAACACCTGTTGGCATTTTCCACAAGGACAAGATATTTTGCTATGCCTCTCACATGTCAGCAAATTAACATTTCTTCTTCCGTACTAATCCCAGCATAGTATATGTGTATTTTTTTTTTAAATAGACACATGCCACCAAAATGTTTTTGGTGTGTGTTAACAGCAGGTTGGCCCTATGGGCCACATTTCTTCTGGGGAAGATAGACCACCTTCTTTTATTTCGAGTTTCCAGCTGAGATCGCCAGAAAAAGAAAATTAAAAAGCAGGCTTTTCGTTTTCGTATTTCGGCAACCCTGATGTGGTTGCCGAGGCATTGCTTAGAAACACAAACATTACAGCACATATGGAAGTCTACTGTCGAGTGGAACTGAGTCCTAAAGCAACATGTTAAGTTGGAAAAATTTATGTTCATGCTAAAGCAGCAGTGTAGTAATCGGTTTCAATGGAAGCAAGAGGAATGCATCAGAGATGGAAATGGGTTGCTCCCTTGGATGCAAGTGCAGGAATTCAGACCTACAGTCTGGGCAGACTGCATGAAAAGGAAGTTGCTTTTATCTGTGAGAGCAAATCAGACTTTCGGCAGTGGTACTTGTCCATCGGCACACACGTTGGTTCGCACAGAACCATGTTTGCATAGCTGTGTTTTGCGTGCCCGTTTATGCACACTCAATGCCAGTTTTTGCCCTCTGGTTGTTTGTAATTGAAGTTTTTCCAGGGTTGCCTAGGGTGGTAGAGGTGCAAGTCCAAATTCTGGTTTTGCCAAGATAAGCCATTCAGCTTGTTGAGGAGACTTATAAAAGTTGCTTGTTCAGGATCCTCTGTAATCAGGAAAAGAGAGACAAGTACATCCAGGCAGTGACTCGTCCCTGTTGTTTCAGGTTTTCTGAATCATCTCACTTAGGCAAAATATGTCACTGTAAAGCAAATAAGCCCACAGCACTGCAGTTCACAAAAAGCTTATAGCATCGTGATCGCATGTCCAGTTCAGTTTCTAGTTATCTTTGAAGACATTGAAGTACCCCTAGAACCTCATAATCATGTTTCAGTTTCGTATCTGTGAACTTGACTTCCTTATCTGATGAGAATCACATCAGGATGAATAGTGAAGACTGCACAATTTTCAGCTATTAGGAAATCCATGTTTTAGAAATCCTCACTCCCAGGGAGGCTGCCCATCCAGACACTCTCGTGGTTTAGAGTCTGGAGGGACACTCTGGGGTTGTGTGTCCGGGAACAAGCGTGGTGCTTCACTGCAGGCTTGGTGGTGGAAGGTGCTGGGGAGAGACACCCTTGAACCACCCTTCAACATGCAGGAAATGTTTTCTTCTTTTAAGCTTCATGGTGTCAATGGGCCTGAGAGGGGAAAGAAGTTATGCGTCCGTCCCTGTGCTGTCTGTCCGTCTGTGCATGGCTGGGGATGGGGCAGGCAACTGGTGGGGCCAAGGCAGCCAGCGTCTTGCAGGAGAGAGAGAGGTTTGGGGACAAATCCTTTGAATCCCAGCTTTATCAGCTCCCCTGATCAGGGAATAGCTTGCTTATTAAGTTGCTTATTTTTTCAGACCAACAGCTAATCCTCTAAGAAAGTCATTTCTGTTGCTCATGGCTAATACCCCATCCTGCACTGAGAGTTGTATCAGAGCAGAGTTGCTGCTTAGTCAGTGGCTGCGTCTCAGCCAAAGAAACATCATGGGTTCTGGATTATTGTGATTTTTTTTTTTCTTAAATCCAGATGAATATTTAGATGTCATTTTCGATGTTCAATTCCTTGATTTAGCCCAAAAGAAAAAGCCACCTATTTATTTGAAAAATATTTTTGGAAGCCTGAAGATAACCACGTCGCTCCCATGGTTAAAATGTTTTATATAAAACTTGTTATTACCATAGATCAATGGGATATGTACAGAATATGTTACAATGGGGCCTGTGTTAAGGATTTGTCAAGATTTCCATTATAAACCTCTATTTTCGAGGGTTTATAACTCAGTCATAAAAATTCATTCCAAGCTAAAACTTGGCAAACAAAATGTCAACCCAGGAGAGATTTTCTTTTACCAGATTTGCTTTAATGCTTTAAACTGATTTGTCTATTTTAAAATTATACGAGTGCCCTGTTTTATAGACTTTCTGTGTATACAGGGTACGCGTGTGCATGTGTGCTAATATAACATGCATACCAGTGAAGAAACAACATTAAAAGCACATTAGAGCAGCAAAGCAAGACTTAAATAAAACAAAACAAGACACCACAGAGTTAAAATTGGGGTTGGATTTGCAGTTTGTGGCATCTTAAACATTGGGTTGCCAACTTTGGGCCAAGTCTTCTACTGGTGACTTCAGCCCGTCGGGGCTTATCTGCCCCAGCTGAGCTTCCCTTCCTTTGTGCCACCCCTCGGTGCTTGATATCTGCAGGCATCTGAAAAGGCTGCTATTGAAAACCACTGTAAATCTTGACGCTAAGCTGAAGGGCGGCTGGAGGAAATCAAAGACCATCTCAGGACACCTGGTTTGTCAGAAAGGAGATGTTCAGTGGATCTGCCATCCAGGGATGCTGGCTCCTGGCTTCTCTTGGTGGTCAAGGGGGTGAAGTAGGTGTGACAGCTCATGATTTTTGCATGATTATTGCATGACTGAAGCACAGCTCTCTGCCTCTTCCCTGTGCTTGGTGAGCCAGGATCTAGCATCAACAGCTGGTAGGTGCTTGAGCTGCTCATCCCTCTTGAACACAGATGTCATTGCTGACACCTACATCTGTCTTAGGTGCCGTGGTAGGTGGTCTGAATATTCCTCCCCCCGGCACACCAGCTTTGGCTGTGATAAATGATGTCTGGCCCATTACATTCGTATCCCAAAGCCCTGACATTGCAGCAGAGCCCGAGGGAGAAGAGGATGTGCAGCTGGGCTTGGAGACACCCAGCCTGAGCCCAGGCAGTGCAGAGGCAGAGACACCTCTGCTAGTTGTTTTGGGCATGGTCTGAGGCCTCTTATTTGATCCTGAGGGAGCTGATTTCCAACCTCTGACCACAGAAGGTATCTCAGGTGACCATGCTCCCAGACTGTTGGCCTCCTCTGGCTGCCCAAAAGTTGGAGCAGACGAACCCAAGCTGTGCCCATTTGCAGGACCAAGCTTTAGTTTGGAGGCTCAGATTTAGTTTGGAGGCTCAGCTTCTCTCTCTGGGGATCCCTCACTCCTGAAATCCTGGGGCATGAGCTTGTTCTCCCAGTGAGACTGGGGCACTTGTCATCCCCCAGTGTCACCAGGCTGTGTTACACCCTCCTCCAGCAGCTCCCTCTTGGCTCTTGCGTGGAGCTTGGAGCCGAGTCCCGTTTGCTCACGGGCTTCCTTAATTGAGGGCAGAAGTACGCTCCCCGCTCTGCCATAAATCCAGCATACACACAAACACACTTGTAAGATATTTAGAAAAGCTCTACTCTGCGTATCTTAAATGTGTGTGTGTGGGGAGGGGGGCAAAAGAGGGGGGGGAGTAAAGAAAAGCAATAAAGAGCCTACATTATACCACATGTGTGAGCAAAGGGCTGTGGTTAACTCCCTTCAGATAGATTTCAACCAGGGCCCCTTTGTAACAGCCCCCAGAAGACTACTGAAAAGTCGGCATCCATAGCTTTAAATAGGTTCATTTAAAAAATAAATTGTATTAGGGCCTTTTCCTCCCCCCTCTGCAAACCAAATACACAAGTGACACAAAAAAGAAAACTGCAGCTGGCTGCGGCTTGCGCTGGGCAGGCGGCTCCATCCGGCACACCGGGGACATCGGCAGCTCTTGGGCAATCAGGGTGCCTGCTGGAGCATTGCCGTGGGTATCTCTGCCTGGACAGACCCCTTGCTGTCTCTGCCCTGATATTGTTGAAGGTGAGGGGTCCTTGCAGCCCCCCCAGACAGGTAGTGCTGCACCCAGCCCTGCACATCCCTGCTGCAGCGCGTCCAGCCCCGAGCGCTCCGGAGATTAAGGGCCATTAATAAGAATCAGATTGAGAATAAAGTGAGTCGACAATTGGGTTTTGATTTTCCAAAGTGCTTTTTGGATGAAAATTGGCTTCTCTCCCCTTTTTTATTTTTTATTTTTTTTTTCTTGTTTTTATTTTTAACTGGATGAAGTTTTGCACAAAGAATGACGTTATTTTCATTGGCACCTTCTCCGGAGCAGCCCCCAAAACACTTCAAGTCTAGGATTGTCGATTTTTCACTTGTCAAAAAAACAAAACAAACCAGAGTAGAAATGACGGGTTTTGGCTTTCACTTTGCGTGTTGTGAGAAACAAATAAACAAAACAAATATTTTTCTAAGTTTTTAATGGAAAATCAGATTCCCATTCTTACCACAGTCGCTAATTAAGTAAGCTAAAAGGAGGACACTACGCCCAGGGACACGCAATATTTCCTCCTCTCCTTGTAGCTGGTCAGACTGTTTATGAGCATGGGAAATGTACCTCAAACGTGTCTCCGCATTGTTTTATTCCGAGCCGATGCCAAAGAATTAAAGTATTGGATCGGTGGAAGCAAGATCTCACTTTTCTGTTGAACTCGAAGTCAGAAATAAAACGGCTTCTCGGAGAACAATATATCCACAGAGCAGGGAGCTAGGTCACCTTTTGGTGAATTTAACTGAGTTCTTAATGAAAAGGGGAATAAATTTTTCACACATTCCTCTGCATTAAAGAGGGGTCAGAGACTAGCATCAAGGTGAGCCTAAGCTCAGGAAAGACACAAAGGGAATTCCTGAGCTGCCGACAGAAACGTCTCTCCAGTCTGCCAGGAGCCAAAATGCTACTGCTGGAAAAACAGCAGGCGGGGTGGAAATCTGGGTCCAATGAAGGACACGCGAGAGAGGCTGCGGAGCGGGGTCGCACTGGGGGAAAGACAAACAGCATCCCCTGCTCTGAGCAGTCGAGCTTATTACAGGGAGGAGGGCAGTGGCGGGCAGGCGTGGAGTTAGCCAGATGGTAGGGACCGATGCTCCTGTCCCCCATCTTAAAAATGTCGCTGCATCCAGTCCTGAGCACAAAGATGTGCTGCTTCTGAACACCAGCTGGTAGGCTTTAGAAAAATGTGTGACCTCGGGCAGGCTGCCAAGTCCTCCCTCACTCAGTTTTGCCATCTGTAAAATGGGCTGTTACTCAAAAGGGTGTGCTGTGAGGATTAGAAACTGGGGGTGAAGAGGACGCAGCTTATCTTATCCGAGAGCTGTTTTTTATTAATCTGTGCCTGATGGAAATGTGAAAGCAATATTTTCTGTTTGTTTGTTTTTTATTATATTAGTTATTGCTAAAACAATAATCCAGAACCATCATTTGTATGGCTGTTTTCTGATACGCCGTGCTCCTCAGAGATGTTACTGGGCAGATTTAAGCAATGAACTTGTGAAAAACAGCCTTCCCTTGTGTGTCCTCACTCCTGTGGGCAGGCTGTGGGAGGAGCAGGGGCTCAGCTGTGCTGCTTGCAGTGTCCCCCCTCTGCATCCCAGCCCCTTCCCAGGGCAGGTGTGTGGGGAGCTGCAGGGCTGTGGTGTGCCCACCTGCTGCAGTGCCCCCAGCCTCTGCTTTGGGACTGGTGCTCTCCTGGGGCATTGCTGGGGTCTCTGCTCCTCTCCATGAGCAAAGGACTGAATTGAAACTTCATGGCAGCCCCATGAAGATGGGTTGGACCTGTGGCATGATGTCTTGGTTGGACCCGTGGTGCCTCCAGCTCGAAGGCAGGGAGCTCAGGGGTGTGCGGGCTGTGGGCAGGGTGGGCTGGGCAGCTCTTCTGGGACTGCAGGGGGTGTGTGGTGGCAGATACCCAGCAGCGAGGCGACTCCAGGAATAGGGCCTGGGCTCGTTTACATCTCATTCCTAAATGAGGCACGTAATTGCACTAGGTTCTTTCCAGCATTAATAAGGGACAAGCTCCTCCAGAGGGCAATTCAGACCGGCGTTGTCTGTATTCCTCTCTTGTGGGGAAAGGGGCCCGGTTAGGTTCCTAACTCAGGCGTCTCAGCTGAGAGCCTCACATTTGGTGCAAAGACTTTGAGCCTTGGGAAAAGCATAAACAAACATGTAAAATCCTGCGGATATTCCCCATGGCTGACAGCACCCAGAAGGGATCCTTGCTCCGGGGTGGGCAGTTGTACCGTGCAAAAAACCTGTCCCCCCCATAACACATCTTCTAGGGGGAATCTGGGAGTCTGTGGAGGTGACTGGTTCTGGACCGCCTTCCCTGTCTGGTTCTTTCTCTCTTATAACATTATTCAAAAGGGGGGGGAGCGGTGGGGAGACAAGGAAAATATTTGTGTAAGAAAACTACACTTTAAAAGACAGCTTAAAACTGGGATTAATAAGTCTGCTTTTATGGAAGCATTTCTACATGTTGTAAAACATTTTTCAAAACATTGTAAAAACTACAGAGTTTCACGTTAAATATGGCTGATTTTCTTTATAGAGCTGACCTGCTTCCCAGAGGTGATGTATACACACCATATGACACAGGGGTTGCTAGGGTAGGCAGTGTTTTTACATTGATTACTGTAGTAAATAATAATGTAAAACCATGTATAAATAGGGAGTTCAATCCCGAGCTGCCCCCGGGGTCTGCTGTTCTTTACACATGGCCCATTTTTCATCACTTGTGTGATTATTTTATTTTATTTTTGGAGAGGTGGAGGGAAAGAAGCAGGGAATGTGCTGGGTTATTTTATTTTTTATTTATTTTTTGTCTTTTTTTTTTTTTTTTTTTTTGTCTCACATGAATATCTTCTCTTGGGTCAGCTGTTGCGCAGAGGCCAAAAATACTGGTTAGAGCTACAGGGAATTTGTTCCCTCGGCAGTTCCCAAGAGCACAGAGACAAACAGCACGAAGGAGCTGGGATTTGCCATGGTGGCCCAAGAAGGGCTGGTGGCTGCAGCTCCATATCCACCAGGAAATCTTTGTCTGGATGGATGGTGAAGTGACCGGAGCAGGCTCGTGGGTGCCCATCAAGCATTTCCCCTGTGATGAGCCCCTTAGCAAAAACAGTTGCTGACTTCATCTCCCCTTCGATGGAGGCACAATTAATTGCCTCCTAACCGTGTGCTCAGACTGCATTGCCCCTGCCACAGGGCTTGTTGCAGCCATGGGGAGGCAGAGAAGAGACGAGGTTCCCAGCTGGTCTCACGGCCCCCGTCCCCGCCAAAGCTCTTGGCCACCACTTAGCACAATTTGTTTCATTTTGCAGTTATTCTTTGGGGGAATTTTTATAAGCTCCCGTAATAAGTCACTTCTGCTGGGATCCGGAGAGGAAGTGAAGTGCATTAGAGGCAGAGGCATTACCTGGGCTCCCCTCCACACTGCCTCAGGATCTCAGCAAGGTGCTTCCCACAGCCCCGTGACACGCATAGAGGGTTACATGGAAAACTTTCTAGGCGTGCAAGCATACATATAAAACCCCATATATGTCTTTTTATACATAAGTCTGGAGCCGGCTTTTCTGGGGGAGGTTTTTGGGCTTCCTGTGGGACATCCCATGGGTTTGGGGCAGAAGCTGGCTACGTGGCACCTTTCACAGATGACAGCTCCCTCGGACGCTCCCGTGCGCGTGGAAATGTCAGGCTCACGACGCAGCCGCACGCAGCACGCAGGCAACGCGCCGCGCCGTTCCCACATAGGCAAAAACAACACGCGTGCACACACACAATAAACATGTCACCCTATTTCCATACAGACAAAAACAATGCGCGCCTATATAACCACACACGCAGCGACGCACACACGCTCCTCTTCCAGACTCCAGCGGGGCTGCAATTTTTAACTATCTAAATTAAAACCAGACCAGATCCTCCAGTGGGGAGGTGCCAGGAGCCCCCCCACAACTTTTCTTTCCCAAACGCATCGGGGAAAAAAAATTCACAGTTCTCCAAAGGGGCGAATGGTTTCTCAGCATGCAGTGAGGTTGGGGACGGGGTGGGAGGAAGACAGGGGACGCAGGGAGGAGAGGAAAAGGGAAGGCGCAGAATTACTTTCTAGTGGCAGAAGAATAAACAGCTTAAGTTAATAAAGCCAAGGCTGAGGAGAACTATTTGGAGAGTGTGGGGGAAGTCAGGGATTAGGGAGAAAATAGGAGCACAGTGGCAGGAAATAGTATGGCAGTGCAGAGGACCTGGAGGCAGAGGATGGAGGACAGAGGGGAGACCCAGTTGATGTGGTGGGGGAGAGAGTGAGGACAGGAGGGGCTCCTGGCTCCAAATTATGGCCCTAAGTTTCTTGCTTTCAGCAGAGCTACCTCATATTTATCAAAATCTGGATATAAGAGCCAAAATCCCTTCCCAAAATGATGTGCCCTATTTTAGGAGCCAGTTTTACCGATGGATACACCTTCTTTGTTTTGAGGCATACGTACCACATATTTAAAAAAAAAAAAAAAAGGAAAAAAAAAAAGAAAAAGAAAAGGGAGTAGAAGGAGAGTGCAGGGGCACAGGCGCTATGCCAGCCGGGGGGCACAGGCAACACTGATCGCCCCCAGCCCCATGGCCACCAGCCCCATCCCTGTCCCAGCTGGTGCTGTGGCAGCCCCCTGAGTGACAGCCCCAGCGCCCGCGCTGCTGACTTGGTGACTTTTTGCAACTGTCGAGGCAGCTTAGCAGATAAGCGCACAAGGGTTTTTATTATTCCACGAGGCAGAAGCCTCGCCTTAGCGAGCAGTAACAAATACGGACATTCACGACCAGGATTAGAACAAACTGCACTGGTGGGCAAGGGCCAAAGGCAGCACTGAACTGCAGTGTAACCCAAAACCTCCACAGCTGTTTTCATTTTCCTCCCTTCAACACAGTCCCTGTGTGGTACTTCAGGGAGAATTATGAAAGTGGCGTGTAATTCAGAGAAGTAATGTCTTTTTTTTTTTTTTTTTTTTTTCCTCCTCTCTCTCTCTCTTTTTCTTGGAGTAATGAAAATTGCTGTGGTAGATCATTTTGGATTCAAGGGAAATATCGGATGCTGTTTGCTGCGTGTGACTTAGATAACAATATGTTGGACCCGGTGCCTGCTGCTCTTGCTGCCCTCCCTCACTCCCCAGCCCCAGCGCGGGGACAGACGGGTAGCAGAGTGGCTTTCTGCCCCCCTCCTCCCATTTAAATCTTATTTAAAAAATATATATATATTGGAGAAAGGAATTGCTTAGAATTCATGAGCCTCATGCAGATGACTGCGATGACTTCAGGGACTTCTGTGGCCCAGAAGGGACTCGCTGCTTTCATTTCAGTACAAAGCCCGGTCTGTAAAAATCCCGGCTGTGGAGAAGGACGCGGCTGCTGCGAAGCCCTGCTGGCTCCTGCAGACATTTTTTGATGGGAATCGCTTGAAAAGTGTGGGACTGCATCCTCTGCTGGGCTGCCTACGGGGAGAGGAGACCATTTTCTTTCCACAGGACTTGTCCTCTCCCACCTAACGCCCCTCGCTTTGCTAGGATCGTGCCAGCAGGGAGCTGGGCCCTCTCCCACTTCAGAGCAGACACGATCGAGCTGTGGTTCCCCTCTCCTGTGAATGTTGTTGGCACAGTTTTCTGAGATGTTATTCATTTTCTCATTGAAATCTCTTAATTTCACATGTACCAAAAAAAAAAGAAGAAAGTGCTTCATCTCCTCAATTAAAAAAAAAAAATTATTTAAAGCATTCTGAGGCCTTTCCTTTCAGTTTTACTGATCATTGGATATAATTTTAATGGTTATTAGATATAATTTTACTGATTATTAGATATAACTTTAACTAGAAGATATTTTAAGTCAGAAAAACACATTTCTTATCTGAAAAAAATATTCTGCTTCAGCATTATCAAGGCTCTTATTTAAAATAACAAATAGAACAAATACTGATTTTTTTTCCACTTCCCCCTTTTTTTTATTCTGTAAAAAAAAAAAAAAACAAACCAACAAACAAAACCAAGCAAAAGCAAACAAAAAGAGCATGTTAATACACTAACATTTTCAAAAATAAAATAAAATAATCCCTCAGTTATACCCCAGGAAATACTGTACCTCTAGTGAGTATTAGGAAGAAGCGCTGAAAAGTCAGATTTCTTGCCTGAAATTACTGGGGTTGTTCAAAACCCTTAGATAGCTGTTGCATCGTGTTATCAAATTCTGTTGGTCTTTCCTTTAATGGGTTTCCCATTATTTTTATTCAACAACAACAACAAAAAAAAACAACAGCTTAGTGAATGAGTAGAAACACTTCCAAGCGCACCCTGACACATCTGCACATACCATACTAGACACATGAATTTAATGCTTGGTTGATTCAACGCGGGGAGTGGAATTTAGTGTCAAGTCAATTAAAATATCCTGTTCCCACCCCCCACCCCCCCTTTTTTATTTTTTTATTTTTTTTTTATTTTTCCCCTGATGGATTTATCAGGCTGGCTGCATGGGAGGTATGCGGTGTGGAAGTGGTGGGAGTCCTCGGCGCACTGTGCTTGTGACGTCTCGTTTGCAGAGTGCGGCTGTAAGCGTTCCTCTTCTGCTGCGGCAAGCAGGATAAAAGCGACACGGGGGCTTGGTGCAGCCCTGGAGCACCGTGGGGAAGGGAAACGGGGCTGCTGGAGCCACCGGGCTTTGCCGGGGCTGTCCCGCATGTAGGTCTGGAAGGCGACCGCTGCTGAGCCCAAAAGCTCTGTAAGGCAAATTGTTGTCAGCGGTGGGCAAGTGTAGCGTGGTAAAGATGAATCTGGGCATCTGGGGATGGAAAACGCTGCTTCTCATCTTGACGTGGGTTGTTTTATTTTTTTCTATAGACTTAACCATGGGTCATTTGCTACCCATCGTGGGTTTTATACCTGCACTGCCAGGAGCGTGGGGTGAGGGCTCTGCATCACTTACTGTCACCCTCCTGGGGCTGCTGGGCACTGAGCGGTGTGAGAAACATGTAGAGCACATAAATGTTTTATTGGGTTAGGGGACCTAACGCCTGGGTTGTTACAAAGGCAGTATCGTCACTACGGTCATTCTAAAATGAGTTTTGGTTTCACCTTAGAAGAGAGGCAGTCCGGGTTTAAGCCAGTGGATTTTTTTCTACTGATGTATGAGAATTTAGTGTATGGAAATTTATGAACATCAGCACCCAATCTGTCACAAAAAAAAAAAAAAAGTGGGACAAATTCTAAATGCATTTACAAGGCAAATATATTTAGGTGCTTGCATCATTTTTTTTTTTAAATTTTTTAGCCAAGAGGATAAACAGTTGTGATGTTTTGTATTGTTTTAGTATTTCCTCCAGCGTAGGCAACCTTTGCAGAACAAAGCGCTCTTTGTAAGCTAAGTCCTGCAGCATGTGAACGCTCACACATGTCCATCGCTGTCTGAGGGGGGACAGGAGGAGCTTAACGCGCGGAGATAAGCGCGCGTGCGAGTCCGTGCAGGACTGGCCGTTCCCCTGCACTGTGCTGGCGTGGTGATCCCAGCACACCAGCCCGCGTCTGGTTCACGTTTAGGGCCAGTCCTGAAGTATAATTCATACACGACATTTTATTAACTGGCAAATCTCCCCCCAGCCCGCCCCCTCAAATTCTCAAGACTGCAAGGCAGGAATTTTGTTGCGCGGTGGCCTCTTCCCACTCTCGTTGCCCATTTTTTTTATTGCTGAGGAAACCTTTTATTGTATGTGAAATAAAAGCTTGATGTGGTCTGCCATTTTTTAATTTACCGTGGTATTAAATACAAAATGTATCCACTTGCACAAGGTGGGCCGTGGATTGTGGTCTGGGCTTGATCCAGTGCCTGTGGTGGCTGCGTGCTGTGTCAGGGGAGAGAGGCACGAGCTCCTCTGAGGTCTGAGCAGGAGATTCACCAGGGAGGGAACAAAATTTGTCCAAAGTCTTGCGACAGAGAGAAATTAGTGGGGTGAAGGTATGAGAGCCCATACTCATTGCTTACCACAACATTTGTCATCATTACTGCTTTCCTTGTCCGGAACGGGTGAGGAGGTGGTGCTGGGTACCAGCATGAAATGAAGCCATAGCCTCAAATTCTGCTTTTGCAGAGCAATAGAGTGCAAAAAAATATAAAAATAAAAATCAACTGCAGCAGTGGGTGGGAAGATGCTGTGGATGACTGCAAGGAGGTAGCACAATGGGCCTTTTGCTAACAAAAAAAAAAACGTAGTTCCTCCAAGGGAGGATGGCGACACTAGCGGCTGGGATGCGTGTGTGGGATTTGGGAAGGCACGGGCTCATTTTGGAGCAGTGCTGTTGTGCTTCTGCATCTCAGTTTCTCATTTGCTGAATGTTGTGGGCTTGCGGTGCAGTGCTAACGAAAATCGGATGAAGGGGTCTGGAGAGCCGGCATGCTGATGGGTCTGTCTCCATAAAGCGCTATAAATAACATTTGGGGCTTTGAATACAAAGATCTCTGACTCCAGAAAGCAGAATAAAAGACACGAAGGAATCTCAAATGCAAAATATTAAGGCCCTCGCTTGAATGAGCTTCCTTAATACCAACCAGTTTTCCTGAAGAAACCCTTTTCTGACCATGTTTGATGGTGTTAGCGATGGCAGAATCGCCTTTTCTGCAGAAAGAAGCTGTTTTAACAAAGGCAGATCAGTGCTATTTCTGCTACTGCTATTGCTGGAGTCCAATCCTGCTTTCAGGACAGAGAAAGCAAAACCAAGTCCCAAAGACAAACACCTATGGAAAGGAAAGAGAAAAGAAGAGCAAAGCTAGGACAGCTTCTGGAGCTGAGTCATGGCGAGGCCTCCGTGCTGCAGAGGCATATTTAAGGCATGGCCTCCTGCTGCCTTTTGGGTTGCAGGCTCACAGAAACACAGCTACATAAATAGAAGAAGCAATGTAATCTTGGCTGCCTACATCAGATTTTTTATATAAATATATATATAGCAGGCTAGAGAAAGAGCAAAGGAATAAACTATAGAAAGAAGACATGGGAGAGGAAAGGACAGCAGAAATGAGAATCATGGCAGCAACCAACGTGTGTCTGGAGCTGATGGAAGAGGCAATATTATCTGACCCTTTCAAGAGTGGGTTTGGTCGGCTCTAAGGATGGAAGGGCTAGGGGAAGTGATGGGATCTCAGGAGTAGACTAGATGAAGCTGTTACACTTGCTCTGGGCAGGCAGTGGGTTCTTCATCACATTCTTGTTGACAGATGGATTCTGCAAGGTGAAGGGTAGGCAAAGCAGATATTGTCCATAATGTAACATTCATTACATTTATTCTTATCCAGCTTCAAATCTGGTTATTTATTCCAGAATAAGACGACTACACTCCAAGTTTTAAATTGACATAATTACTCTGAAGAAAACAGTCCATAGTCAAGATTTTTACCAAGTTTCTATGCATAAGCTTCAAAAGAAAATAGATTTTTTTAGTAAAAGCATTAAAATTAAGTATCAGAAAACCTCAAATTTCTTGTCTGAGTAATATAGTAAGTTTTGCACTCAAACCGTTGCTTTGTTAGTTAAAAAATATGTTTCAGGCAACACAGGCCGTCTCTGCTCTCTGCCTGGGGAAAGCGCTCCAAAACTTTCCCCAAGACACTGAGATAAATAGAGTGCTGAGTCCATCTTCTCTTTTCTGAAATACTTTGAAGCAACAATCAGGTAAAGAAGATCAAGAGTTGATGGGAAATAATTAGAAGCTGTTAAGCTGGCTGTTACCTGGGCCCATGGATGCTGTGCTGTTCGTGCCATTTCACTTTGGAAGGTCAGCCTCACAAAAATAATTGCAAGCCAATCTCAGGGGCAATTATTGCTGTAACAAAATATCAGGCCTGCAATTTTCTTCATGGAGGGAAAAAAAAATGCCATTTTTACTTTTTGCTGGTAACAGCATTTAATGACACAGGCAGTTTTTGAGGCAGTTTCGCCCTCCTTATCCAGTCTGTTCCCTCTTAGTTTCATAGACTGTGAAATGTCCAGGTTGTGTCCTCATCTAGTTGTGGTCCACAGCAGTGGCCTGTCCTAAACCATAAATGTTCTGACCATGAACTTAGGTGTGCTTCTTGCTCAGCTAAGATGAGATAGTCCAAAAGCCCAGCTAGATGAAGGTTAAAATACCTTCTATTTAATCCTGTGTCCATGCTGCCGGTGGTAAGCTGACCATAACTTGGGCTTTCTTGTGTAGGAGAAGGTGCTGGTACTGGTAGCACCAGGCAGGGCATCATCTCATCTCCTGACCAGTCCTGGTCTACCCAGGGCTGCAAAGCAGGGGCAGAGCTGTTCAGCATCAGCTGGTGGATGTTGGGCTGAGATGGGAGGGAGTGAGGAGCTCTCCTACCCTGTCCCTGAGCCTCTGGAGCCCCATACTGAGCATCTTGTATGGGGCCAGCCCCTGTTCGGGGGTGGCCTGTCCGTCGGAGGTGACGTGGGGTAGTGATGTGAGATCAGGACATGGGAAAAACTGCCCTGTCAATGTAACTATTGTTGTATCGCATTACCCACATCACAGGGAAAGTTATAAAAATTGAGCATTCGCTGTGCATGTGCAGGAGCTGTTTCTGAAACAAAAATAGCATGGCCATTAACTGAGGCTTTTCCTTTTTTTGTTGTTGTTGCTTAAAGACAGTTCATATTATGTACTCAATGTTTTTCAAATTAAACCATTATTTATCCAGAGGTAGCCAAAAATGTAGCCGAAAAACCACCTCTGATTATTTTTGACCTCTCTAAGGCTAATAATCTGCTAAAACGTCTTTAAACCATCTTAAAGAAAACAGAAACACCACTGCTGACAACTCACATACCTACTTTTTAATGCAGTGTTATTTTAAATGGCTGCGTTTATAAACCTCTAAAGACTGAGGTTTGTAATAGAAATGCTGACAGATCCTTAACACTCCATCCCATAATAACACAGTTTCAGGAAAGAATGGGTCTGCGGACACCACTGTCCCTGTTACGGCGCTGGGAATTTCTTCCCCATTATTGATTTTATTCACAGAGCCAGAACGCTGGTTTTCCTGCAAAGTGGGGGCAAGCACCGAGTGAGGGTGGCAGGACGCAGATGTTGTTATGGGATGTCTTGGGATGTTCTCTGCTCTTCCTCCGCCGTGGGCCAGTCCCACAGCCTCCTACGTATACTCACGTCTGCTTGGTGCCTGGAGAGGAGCACAAAATAGAGGAGGTCTCCACTGAACAGGAGCAGGATTTTTCTGCAGCGTCTCTATCAGAAAAAAATAAAATAAAATCCAACAAAACAAAGGGGAAAAAAAGAAAAAAGAAAAGGAAAGAAAAAGAAAAAAAAACCCACCTAAGAAACAGGGCTGAGTCGAAGTGACAGGCGGGTGGTTTGAGGGGGGTCTGCACAAGATGGGCCACATTCCCAGCTGGTGCACATCAACTCCCATGGCCTTCTGCCAGCTTATACCCTGGGAGGAACTGGCGAGGGGGGTGAAGGGAAAGGTATTAAGCATGCAAAGCTGTGGTGTCTATCGGGGATGGGCGGCTTTGCAGACTCTGCCCGCATAAGAAGTTCCCCATGCGCATCCTGGTGGATATCTTTTTCCTGCTATCTGGCCTGTAAAACTCCTTGAAGGGGAACAACATCTAAATGAGATTTATGTCCTCAGAAGGCAATGCGATAATTTGGGCTGTGCAGTGGAGAGGGGATGCTGCCGTATCATCATTAAATTAAGATGTGTGGGCCAGATGTGAAATCTTGATAAGAAGCCTCGTAGCGCAGCGCAGCTCGGCTTTTGATTAGCTCCACGGGCAGAGCAAGGAGAGCAGTGCCGCGGCCAGCACAGAGCGCCTCTGTGTCCTCCCGTCATTATCTCGTTCCGATCGTGGGCGTATTTGATCTTTGCACCCTCTGATCTCACCCTTGCTCATCGAGGTCTCCATAAAGAGCATCCACGCACCACGGAGAGCCCGGGCTGCTTGCAGACACAGGCTGTGTGTTTTCATCTGTCCCTCCGTGGTCAGGCTCAGTCCCAGGGCGTTCCCTGGGAAAAGGGGGTTTGAAAATCCTTTTTGTTTCATTTTTTCTTTTCATTTTTTTTTTGTTCCCACCCAACACCTTCCCCTTTACTCTGGGTTTCCTCGCACGGAGCATGGTAGGGACCAGAACGCACCAAATGCCTCCAGGGAAATGTTTTTGTTTGTTTGTTTGCTTTGGTTTGTTTTTAGTTGTTATTTCAACACTTTTGAAGATCCTTGCCCCAGATCTCTCCCCGTGGTTTTTCCGAAAGCAGCTCTGAAGGCTGCAGACAAACCCTCGGGTTTGTTTGTTTTGGGCTTTACAATGAAGGGAGCGGCAAAAGATAATGAATTAACTGCCAAAAAAAAAAAAAAAAAGAGAGAGAGAGAGGAAGAGGGTTAACAGGCTGGAAGGGTTCACTCAGATGTTAACTTGTGTCCTTCGCATACCTACAAGGAAAACACAGCATCCTCAGACCTGCTTCTGGAAACCACACCGTTGGGCCAAATCAGGAGAAAGCCTGTACATCAATGGTATTTATATGCCAATTTTCCCTTTCCCCTAACTTTTGAAGTCATAAAGAGCAGGGAACTGCTTTTAGCTTGTTTCCCTGCAAAACGACATTATCATCCTGCTTTATGGCGCATGATGCCAAGTTCATAATTTTAAGGGTCTTGTTTATAATTTTGCAAGGTTTTCAGCTGTAGGGCTGTATTCTTGACAGTATCGTTGGCTTGGCTCACCACAATCAACCAGCTGGGAGCACTGTGTATTTGTGTGTGGTCAAATTTACTGTGAACCGATTAGGATATTAAACAAAATGAAATAAACATGTAAATCTTAAAAAACATCTTGGAATTGAGGTTTACTTCCATAGAAAGACTACAGATGGAAAAAGTAATGTAAAATTAAAGACATTCCATAAGGGCAGACTTTTTTTTTTTTTTTTTTTTTTTTTTTTTGTCGCCACTATTTTATTTTCAAGGGAAATAAATAGAAATCACACTTTTTATAGAAAAGTTCCTATGTCTCTAAGGAAAATGTCCAGTGGTAGAAATATTTGTTTTAAATAATTATATTGCCGTATATATTTGTGTTCTCCTCCGTGTGATTGAATATATTTAAGCAGAGGAAGAGAGAAAAGCTTTTATTGATCTTTTTTTGTCATCTTTTTGGTACTAACATTCATCAGCTGCAGTCGTAGCTGGCCAAGAGTAAAAGCACCCTATAGGTTTCAGCTGACCGACAGGGATCTGATATGATCTAATCTAATCGATCTATGGATGAGAAAAGCTTTTCTTTTCATGCCAGTTTGTTTGCTTAGCAAAAATGAGACCCTAAGAATGGCAGAGACCACCAGGAATAACGGAAATATCCTTAGAAAGTCAAGTTCCAGTTTTCTTTCGCTTCCTTGGGTGGCCTGTTAATGATTCAGATATGATGGAGGGATTGGATTTTTAGCAGGACAGCTTGATCAGAATGTTAATTGTTTGTGACTCCTGGTGCTCTGCAGAGAACAGGTCTTCTGCCTGGCAAAACAAAGCAAAACAAAACAAAAAAGATACAAAAAAAAAAAAGATACAAAAAAAAAAAAAAAAGAATATCCAAATTTGGCTTTATTCTGCTTACAAAGAAGAACTCCTCAACTCTCAAATTCCTCACTTAAGTAGGTTTCTAAATCCCTTTTGACCTACCTGTCACATTCTATCTTATTCTAAACATAAGGGAAAAATAATAAAATGTGTTGTTTAATTTTTTTTTTTCCCTGCAAAACAAACAAAAAAAAGGAATTTTATTAAAAATTGTTGAAATTAGGGTTTTATATTTTATCATAACTTCAACAGTTTTTGTTTCTCCAAAGTAAAATTAAAAATTAAAAAAGAAAGCACAACAAAACAGCATCCAGAGAAACATCTTTCCCAGCAAGTGTGATAGCACTGACTTTGTCTTCGACCGGTTCTGACAAGCATTACTAGATTTTATTTTTTCTTAAACAGTTATCGCTTTAGCTTTCTAAGGAAAGTCCTGATTTTCTGCTTGACTGTCATTACTGCTTTCTTGCTTTTTGGTGGTGTGTTGATGTGTTTTATATGCTGAGAACCTGCCCCAGGTGCCATCATGTGGAGGCTCACAGGCAGTCATGTTATAGCAGCAAAGACTCCTGGGCACATCCAAGCCAGGTTTGGTAGCAGGTAAAATCACTCTTCCTTGCAGTTCCTATACTTGTGGAGTAAGATTATTCCAGGAAGCTGATAAAGGATAAACCTTCTTCCCTTGTCAGATATTGTATGAGATGTCTTGGCTTAAAAATGCCAATGATAGGCTCAGGAGAAAATTTTGGGTCTAGTCTACTTCTCTTTTCTTTTCACCTCCATGGAAACTCATCCCATACTTGTTCCTACCTATTAAAAACCTTGATAGATATGGAGGTGTGATGGAATTAGAAAATATTAAACTTTATGTCACATTTTTGAAGAAAAAAAGGATTACATTGCTTCATTTTTAACCATTGTTAATGTTGGCCCCTAAAATGCCTGTAAGAAAAGTGCAGAAAATGGTTATTAAATTTAATCTTACCAGAGAGGGACTTGATTATTTGACTTCTGCAAATGCTTTGGAGAAAATCTATGAATCTCCAGCTTCTCATCTGGCTCATTTTATGTTGTTGCCATGTCATATACTATATGGTTTGTTTTGATCAAAAGCTCAACAATTCTGGCAAATACGTGTTAAAAAATAAATTGTCCTGGATTTGCATTTCCTGGTGGATGAATATATGCAGCCCAGATTTTTATCACAATTTTGATTTTAGTATGAACTTTTAAAAAATTGAGAATATAGAATTTCTCTTGTTATTTTAGTCTGATGGAAAATAACCCGGTGTGTCAAATATGTATGCGGATTCTCTTTGAGTTATCTTGGACCTCATACCAAGCCTTTGTTGGTTCTTAAGCCTTTCTCATTTTCTTTAAAAAAATATTTTAACACCTGACATTTCTGCTGCTTAGCCACTGAGACTGTGGCAACTTTTGAACTTCTTGATATGCTAGACAGAGGGAATTCCTTACATTTCTTTAGTCTCCAGGTCATTTCATCGCTATTGTCTATCCATCCCCAAAAGATCTCAGGTCACTGCTATAACAGTCCATGAAAAGGGCAGAAGTGAAAGCCTGTGCCCAGGACTTTCATCATACTGATGTCTTAGTAGGCCTGAATCCCATTTTCACTGTGGTATTGCTCCAGCCTCATGTCCACAATGTCCTCCCACACACAATTTTTCAAGAGGAATATTTGGAATATGAATACTTATGTGTGTCTACAGTGTTCAGGAACACTTCTGAGTGAAAAAAGTCAGGATAACATAATATAAAGGAAGGACTGTAGTTTTTTTTTTTTTTTTTTTTTTTTTTTTCTGGAGGAAATTAGCTCCCCCTTTCTTCAACCTCATGTATGAATTTGGCTGTTGTGTTACAGTTTTGGTGTTATTTAAAACAGTCTCATTCAAATATTTGGCTTTGTTTTCTTTCCTTCTTTTTAATACCATCTGTGCTGCTTTGTTCTCTGAGTACCGCTTATGCTACAGTGGCTTTTTTTATGACAAATCAAACACAGGCTTTAATAGGAACAAATGATAAAACATATTTTAACAAGAGAGGGAATCACTTGGGGAACTTGATCTTCTGAAATTTCTAGCTAAACTGATCTGGATACATTTCTCTAAGTATCCATCCATCTCTCCACTGAGTCACATCCCTGGGGAAGTCTCAAGAAGTGTAGCATGGACTCTGCAAGCCATTTTTGCCAGAACCTGAAGCTCAGTGATGCTAGTTTAGGATTTTGTTACAAACTCCAACGCAGGTGCACAGGTCAGCAGATGCTGACAAATGGATTAATTTAACCTCGGTCAATGTTATGGTTTTTCATGGGAACGCAGCAAGTAGTGCTCTAATGACTGCATGTGGATTTGGTGCAAGACATGGGGAATAAGGTTATTATGTCTAAAATCATCTTTAATATTTTAGGCTTGTTGGAAGCTGAAGTTTATACTGACAGCCCGGGTGATTCAGGACCATGTTAATCAAAGGCAGGGGATTTATCCATAAACACCCTGTGGTCTGTGAATGCCCCAGTTTTGCGCTGTTCCTGCATGTGTCAGTTATCACACATTCATCAGTTCTGCTCTAGGAGAGGGATTAAAAAATAAGACCTTTAAAATCATAACCATCAAGGGTTTCTTTTTGTTGGAATAAACCAAGTATTGTTTTCCCTTTGGTTATGTTGATGAGCAATGTATTTGATATTCTCCACTACATATTCAGTGTCTAATGGACCAACTGGTCCCTGCAGGACTAGAGTTCAAATTAAATACTTGAAGGCTTTCCAGTGGAATACATTAGAAATCTAAACAATAATGCAATCATAGTAATTTCATGCAGAGATGAACCAAGTCAGTCATTTCAGATCCATGCCCGAGGGGACCATTTATTTTATTCTGTTGTTTCTCCTATTTTCCCCCATATATTCCAGATTTGTGCTCCTGCACAACATATTCCCATGATAAACAACAGACCTAAATACACATAAATACATATATCCTCACCCCTAGAGCAATCAGACCATCTTTATTCTCAGAGCTTGATTTCCTCTTTGTCTCCCCAGTTATCCATTCAGATAGATCTGGAAGAACTTAAAATGATCTTTTTGTTCTATAAGAAATACTGAGAATTGTGAAAAACACTCTTTTTATTTAAAATAAAAAAAACAAACAACTTTTCTCAGTCATTTGTGTTATAAGTGTGAATTAGGTTATTTTGGAGAATAGCAACATAGATGAGCTAATGTGGAGAATACAAATGCTGCAAATACAGACTAAGTTTTGTGTGGTGTTGGACAGGTCCAAGATAGGTTTAGTCTGAATTTATTTTTAAAAATATATTAATTTATTATAAAATCTGAAAAGAAATATTAAAAAGGCTAGCAACCAGTAACAACGTTGACAGAAGTGCGACCGCATCTCAGCTTTCCCAGTTACCTCACAGTGTGTTTAACCCACGAGGACACCGTGTCATTCTCTCCTGCAGCACAGAAGCAAAGCAGATCTCCATCAAAGGAAAATGCATCCCGAAAATATCTATTTTCCTGTTCCATTCTGTACCTTGTGACCTTGCTGTGTACCAGACTCCTATGGCCTCCATTGTCTCGTTTTCCTCTCCTCATTGTTCTCTTGCAATATGAGATGGTGTACTCAGCATGGGTTGATACCATTCGCTGCATGACATAATTTGGGCTAATCAGCATCAGTTACACCATCTGGAAAGGGAATAGCTCCTTAATACTTCATCACTGGAGGTCTCAGCTCCCCACTTAAAGCGGTCTTCCTTCAGTGAGGTCTACTGGTGGCCTAGCAAACATCTAGCAGGAAGCTGCTAGTCATGCTTCAGGGTTGGTTTTCCAAGCCTGGAAAACCTTGGAAGCCCCAAAGAACAATGAGCATCCTCTTCTGGACTTCACATTTGCAATGTGCTACTGCTGCTCTGCCTCATCAAACCCAAACTTCCCACCCTCCTTGAAGAATTTATTTGACAGTCCCAGTGCCACTTAATTTCATCAGTAGATGGGGATGGAAAGTTTATAAGGCAGCAATAAAAGCAAACAGATTATTACTTTCAGTCAGAACAGAACTTTAAGTGATTTAAGGGAGGAGGGATCCTGGCCTTGGCTTATGCACGTCATGCAGATGCTAAAATCATTATCACCATGTAAAAATATATCTATAAGTTTCCACTTTTGCATTTCCTTGCTGCTGCAGGCTGTGATGCCATTTTCCAGCAGTTAGGAAGTCCAGCAGCTGTTTCGTCTCACCCCACACTCCCTCCATAGCCCTCTCCAGGGCTTTTTCTGCTGACCTGCTGACTGTGCTGGGTGTCTGTGGGAGGCCCATGCTGACCTTTCCTCTCCAGGTCCACCAGCTCTCTGTCATGCTGCTGAGGACTTGGTTGTCCTCTCTGAGAGAAACCCAACTTGTCTCTGCTTTTCTCTCCCTGACTTTATGGGGCATTGCATAACTAACAGCCTAAAAAGATTTGCACAGAGCCAGCAGCATTGCCATCACCTGTTATGGGTGACATAAGTCCAGGTGTTTCACTCCTGTTTTACCTATAAAGTAGTGCATACTGTTTGCCTCTTAAGATGTTTAGATGAAGAATAAGTTGGTGGTGCCCCAGAGGAGCTGAAATATTTTAGAAGTCTTTTGAATTGGAAGGTATGATAGTACTTGAAAAACCTTTTGTTAAATACAAAATTGATATTACTTGGAGCAAGTTAATTACATTGGAAAATTTGCATATTCTGCAGATCTTTGATGAATTCTTTTTCATAAATTGTAAAAATCTAGGATAACAAAAAAAAAAAAAGAAAAAAAGAAAAAAAAAGCACGTATAGACTGTATTTTTCTAAAGGTAGAGATGGTGCTTGGAAAGAAATCCTTCCATTGTGATTTCAAAGATGATTTTAAATTAACTGGGCAAACTGCCATTTAAAATTATTAGGGTTATTACCTAACTATCATTGGAGAACATACTCGGCCACACATCTGCTGAGCTGCTGGTGAAACATCTTCCTAAGCACAGATTTGTGATTTGCGCTCATGCATGACTTACAGTGATCTCCTTATCTGAAGAGATGAAGAACAGCAAGAGTAATGTATTGTCATATGCATTTGTGGCATATGTATGATATACCTCTGACACACCTAAAATAGTACCTTAGGAGTTACTAAAATCAGATCAACTTTTATTTTTTTCATTTACCAATCCTGTATTTCATTGAACAGAAGCTTTCTGTTAAACTGAAACAGATGATGTTTTAAACTAATACTAATTGATTCCATTCCTGGAGTTCACAGTGGCAGCAAGTAAAATAGCTCCCTGACCCTGCCGGTAAATTCAGATTTCAGAACGTGCAGAATATTTTGTCTTCCCTCTCCCTTTTGTGATGCCCACAACACCCTGTGTTGGCTCCCAGCATCACTCAGTGCAGCTGTGCTATCCAAAGCAGAGGGGGTTGGAGCTGGTGCTGGAGGTGTGGGGCAGGTTCTTCAGCCTGATGTCCTTGGGGGCAATCCTTCACCAGTGCTTGTGTACCCCCTCAGTGTAGTGAGGATGAATATCCACTGCTTTGCATAAAAATAGGATGAAATCCACTGGTGATTATGAGAGGCTCTGTTACAGTGAGGCCTATATAAATGTCATCCCTTGTATCTCATTAATAACTGAGGTTCCCTGCTCTGTAGGTAAAGAAATGTGTGTTATTTCTTCTTTTCCTTGCCTCTGGTAATGCACCCTATGGCCAAGTGTCAAAAAAAAAAACACAACAAAAACCTACTCACAAACCATTCTCAAGCCCCTGCAAAAGTATAAGTTTTGGAGACAGTTGTCTTCATCTCAAGAAAATTCCTTTAGCCAATAATGTCACAAAAATGCAAACAGTAATGCTGGGCGAAATTCTCCTTTTATTATTAAGGTAGGAAAGTTCAAAGTCTCATGCTGAGAGCAGATGCTCTTGCACTCTCTGGGTTTCTGCACTTACGATGCAGTCTCTAGATCAGCATCCCCCTGAAAGCCCCTGTGCTGCTGTGTGGGGTGGGCAACCTCTCACTAACCCCTCCTTCCCTGGCTGTGAATTAACAGGGGAAAACCACCACTTCCCTCTGCCGTGCATTTGGTACTTTGCTGGGCTGTGAATTGTAAAGCAAAGGATCTGAACCCACTGTTGGGTCTCTTCAATCTGCTGTGGTGGTTCCTGCTCTTGTAGGAGAAAGCCACTCATGATCTGGTACAGAAAGAGCATCACTCTGCTGGCTTACTAGGAGGATCTGTCTGCCTGTCTATCTGTGCATCCCTGCATTTATCCCTTTACATCCCAAATGGCAGTAACATGTGCGTCTTTATTGCAAGCCATATGCTCTTGGAATTGTTGATATGTCCAGCTCTCCAAGCAGGGCTCCTTAATGGAAATGTTGACAGATTACTGGGAGCTCTGATGTCAAAACATGTGTATCTGGGATTGTGCTGGGTATTTTATAAACTATGCAGATTGAAACAGTTAAATTCTGGATTCAAGCACCATTGGCTATTTGTGACAAATATAAAACAGATCTGAGCCCAGATCTCTTCAAAAAGCCTTGTTTTTCTTAGAATGGTATAAATAAATCCCAAGTTATTCTTCACTCCACAAAAGAGGCAAAAATACCTTTCCTTCATTTTCCCAACTTTGCTCCTCTTCCACACACACTTTTTAACTCACAGCCTCAGAATCTACTCAAGTTGATTTATATATCAAAGACTGAAGGTTTCAATTAGAGATGTTCCATGAAAAAACAACAACAACAAAACTGGCCTTTATTTAAGACAGGTTTGAAGGAGAGGCATGAAAATGTGGGGACCGCAACAGGAGCATCTGTTTTTGCACGTATCATATGTCAGCAGTGATTTCCTCTACCCAAGGAGCACGTGGGTCAAGAAAACACATTGCCCCTTAGAAATGAAGGTTGGTTTATCTTTGGCTACCAAGGGGCTGTATTCTGTTCACTAGCAGAACCAAGCACCTTTCCCTAGGGAAACAAGTGACTTCTGCTGAATGTGGGAATGGCCTTCCCCAAAATTGGACTATTCCACCCCTTTGGTGCACAGCAGTGGGGTATGGATGAGGCTGTCACCAGTCCTGTCATGCAGAGGCCTCCCTTAGCTTCATGGCAGCCTGAGCTTCCACCGCGGTGAAGAGGGAGAGCGTTTCTGGGTGATTACAGCCCTGCCAGCCGTGTCCACAGCTGGTGGCACAATTCCTATTGAAAGTGCCTTAACTACATTATAACGTTACAGGCTATTAACTTCCCCTCTTCCACACACAGATTTCATTCATGAGCCATTTCTATTTCTTTGATGTTCTCTTGGCTCTTGCTTTCATTTTCTTTCTAGGGTGGGGCCTGGATCAGGTCCTTTGGTAGTAAATCGTTCTGGCTAGAAAATCCCCAAATAGACCTAAACAGTCTTGATCGTTGGAAAAGTTTTTGACATGGATGTGGAGCTGGACTGCATATGTGCCTGAAGTGTTTCTTCTGTGGAACATTCAAATAGAGGGTTTGTTTCACTTTAAGATCATAAAAAATGGAGTTATTTAATAGGGCCCTTGGTTGGGTAATTACGAAGCAAAGGAAAAGCAGACAATCCGCCCAGGGGGTGTGTGTGTTTTTTCTTCAGTGGTGTTAAATACTATTTGGATTATTCACTGAATAAACATTAAATAATGTAATTTGGAAACCAGGTCCCATTAGGGATTTAAATGTGTAGTCTGTCACTGGTAAAGGATTAAGATATTAGTGTATTAATGTAATATCAAAAGCTACAGATTCCTTCTGTGTTGCTTAAGTGCTTTCTGATCAAACATGTCCAAGTAGTTTTTCTTTTTTAATTGCTTGTTTCATGCTGTAGGGAAAGAGTGGATGGATACAGCACAGTGTTTTGGTTTGTTTGCCTGCCTAGCTGAACCTCTACAAAACAGAACTTGTTGGTCTAATTCACTGCAGTCTGAAATCAGAGGAACTCAGCAGACCCAGACCTTCACCTTTGTTTGCAAAGAGCCCATCACGCTTTGGTGTAAAACTCCTTTGCTGCTCACGCTCCCCTTCACTGCATCACCCTCCTCTGCTCCCTCTCCTTCCCCTAGTGCCACATAAACGCTGCTTGATGCTTTTGACATTTCTGCTACTTTTCATCTCAACGGTTTCTTGGGACAAGATGCTTCTACAAGGCACAAACAATGATGAGTAGATATGGCTTTTCAGAGTTTCAAAAGCTTTCGAGTCTGACTCAATAATATATCAAGGCCGAGATGGGAAGGGAAGTTGAGAGGCCCTGGATGACACTTCAGAAGTTGCAGGACCTTTTTCACCTGCAGCCTGTTTTGGAAAAGGGTCTTGTATGAGTTGCATGTGTGAGGGTATTTCTACCCCTGTGCAGACATATACAGCACGTTGACCATATTTACACTGTTAGAGGTGGAAAATACATAAATTTTCCAACAAGTCCCAACATTTTTAGCCTGGAGTGTTTGCAAATGTTGATTTCCATTGACCAGCATCTCTGGCACTTCAGCAAATCCTAGATGTCTGCAACAGACTCACCAGGAACAGGCTCTGCTAAAATAAGCTCCTGTGTTCATAAATGCTTCCTTCTATTTTATATTTATTCTCTTCACCTGAAATGGCCGTTGCTGTCCACTAGCAAAAAGCCCAACACCAGATGTTTTTCTAGAGTTCAGAGACAGGAGCGAATCAGTCACTAATGATTTGGCCACTTGGGATTCCATCTCAACTGATAGACACTTTACTGCTGAAGGAGGGTGAAAGCGTGGGTAAAAGGATTCACTTCATCCACACAGGATAAGGAACAATGAGAGTTTTACCAGGGCAAATATAAAAGAGTATGTGAGAGGAGAAAATATGAAACTATGCTAGAAAAAAGGTCAAGACACCGATATCATTGGAGACTCTAAATGAGTGGTAATAGTTATGTTTTGTAAGGACAGAGAGAAGGTACTGAGATTTATTCAGCTAAGCTTTTTAGTAAAGATAGCTAGACACAAAATGATGTGTACATCACAGAAGCATTTCCTCATGAAATTGCTTTTATGTTTTGAAGTGAACGTATCCTATTGGCTTCTGAAGAAACACAAGGCTTAAAATAAAATATATGTGTTTGTTTAAGCCGTGTCAGTGGTGAATCTAACTCGACAGTTCATCCAAGACAAAATGTGTGCTCTAAATCTCTAGACAATCAAGCATTTTATTTTTGATAACCAGTCACTGTTTATTGTAATATACAGTAATGTTTTAAAAGGAACGAGAGTGTTCCTGCTCGCTGGGTCAATTCCAAGTACTGCATTTCAGCAAATGAAGCAGGAACTCAAGTTGATGAAATTTGCAAACAAATCCCCATGGAACCCTGTCCATTAAAAATTAGCTCTGAATGAGATATTACAAACAGTACTGAAAAATAGTCTCTGTAGCTATTGTCTTGAAAGTCCTTGGTGTAATAAAAATTTCACATTTTCTATAAATGAGGGGAAAAAAACAGAGTTGCTGGAAAACACTTCAGTTCACCTAATTGGAAAATATAATTCAAATATTCATAATGATTCCTCTTAAAAACGGACGAAAAGAACATTCTTGAATATTATTTTGGAAGCAAGCCAAAATATGCACTTGTCGTTACTATGGCAATAAGCAAAAAGCAGAGAAAAAACACTACCAACAACAACAAAAAAGAACAGGTTTGAAAGCAACTTGCCATGTATGAATTATTTTTATGATCATAAACCCCTTGCAGCAACCAATTTACTGAGTATAAGTGATCTAATTGAGGGCAATCGTTGTCAGAGGGACCAAAAATATACTAGGCCTCCATTTTCATATTAAAATGCCATGCCTTGGTTTAACATTTCCAAGTGGTTATTTTAGTCCTTTTTTAAAAAACAAAAGCCTGTTGAAGATAGGGTAACTCTGTTGACCAGTATATTATTGAACTTGTTTATCTCTGGGAAATGGGACCACCTGATCTCAATAGAGTTTTTCTTTTTTTGTTTTTTTCTCTCCCTCCCCATCCCCCTTACCCCTCCTCCTGCCTTCCCCCCTCCAATTGCTTGAAACATTTCACAATTAAAGCAGAAGAGGCTTGTTCTGTGGTTCTCACCTTTTGTCCTGAATAGCCTGGAAACAGAGGGACACTTTCCCCGTTGAAGTCTGGTGTAATTTCCCCTTGAATGGGCTCTCATGATAAGAACAGGGGTCACTGGATGGGATGGTATGCAATAAAGCTTGTGATTGCATGGTTCTTCATCATCACAAAACAGCCCAACACTCTGCTTTATGATAGCACAATTGGCGCACACAATGGCTTGGGTAGAAAGCTAGAGAAACAGAGAGACGGGTATAGATACTAAGATGGAGATATCAGTCAAGCGATTGTCCCTCTTGGTGTGTTTCAAGTGCTGAAATGTACAAGTGGCTGAGAACAGGGTCCCCAAACATTACACTGAAAAGCGGTGAATGAATAAAAAGGGATGGCAGGAGTGGATGAATCTTGCCTATAGAATGCACCTTTGTGGTCAAATGTATAAGATAATATATAGCAGCTGTGTTATAAGCCAGCAAAGGGAATTGAACTTACAAAGCACAGGCTTTCAATAGCTTTCCTTGTGGGAACACCAAAAGTTTAAGAGGTGGAGGAGGGCTTATTGCTGACTAACGCCCACGCTTAATAATAGTTGTCTTGCAGGCTGTGGAACCTATCCATTGGGCCAGTTCCTAAAGTCCTTATTTACTGCCCCTAAGTGGGAGCTTTGATTGAGTAAAGGCTGAGTAAAACCTGGATAAAGACTCGGGAATTGGCTGAATGTGAAGTGAGTTACAGCGAGCCAGCGTTTGGAGGGTTCAGTCCTGGAAGGGCTTGCAGTTCCCAGGGACTTACACGGGAGCTACAAGGACTTAGTGCTAGAGATGGTTTTAACAAATGCAGAAACTTTTTAGAGTTAGTACAAAAAAATGGGAACGGTTGCCCCATGCCTTCTTTCCAAAGTTTTTATTAAAAACAAACTAAAGCACCAAAGAAACGGCCTCCAGATTATCATGAAAAAAATTCTTCCTTCCTCCTTCTGTCTCCTTTATTTAGTTTCATAAATCAGTGATAGTTTCTGATGAGATCAGTCAGTTCTGTGTATGACTTGGCCCCAACAATAATTAGAAATTGCCATCTAGTGATGCAGAATGAAAATCTTCCACCGCTTATTTTGCAAATCTCCATTCTGACCTTTCTGGAAATCTTCTGTAAGTGGTGAGGGTGGGAGTGAGGTCAAGGAAGAGTCTGCTAGAAGAGGAGTTACAATAACTCCTGAAGGGAGTTAAAATACTCTGCTTTTGAGTCAAATAGTGAGATATTCATAAAGGACCAGCTGCTTTTCAAGACAAACAATAGAGGAGAAAAAATAGCAATGGAGCGTATTGCTCTTACACCAAGGTCATTGACAAAAAGAGCTTTTAAAGTATAGTATACCGGCTTTTGTTCCAAACAAATTTGACTGTAATATGTTTGTACAAAGATTAGCTGAAAACTCTTTTCAATTTCAGAAGTGAGCAGATAGAAAGGGTTTATCCTGGACAAATCTCAAGACCAAAGACAAGGTCATGAACATAAGCCCCAAACAGTAAAATTGTTACATCCTACCAATAGCTATACATGAAAAGGTATTGCACATGTTTAAAAATCCCTCCTTTATGTAAGATATATACCTCTAAAGGTGTTCTGTGCTCAGTGGTCTACCAACCTATCAATACCTGGTGGAACGTCCCAACTTGTTTGGCTTTTAGGAGAAATATCTTGCAGGTGCTAAAGTTTTGCTCCATATGGTATTATCATTTATTAGCTATTATCAGTTCCAGGATTATCACTTTTTTGAAAGAGGTCAAATAAAGAGAAATCATCTGTGATGTTAAGATTTGTGAAACTTCTTCTTGGAATTTGTTGTGGATATCAGTTTAAACATGGATTTTCAGGAAAATGTAATTTATCACAATTGAGTATATTTTTTAAAATGGTTAAGAGAATAATTCTTCATTTCCCTTGTTTGAGGAGGTAATTCTGAGACTGGACGTTGTTATTTATCCACTGTTTTGCATCTAGAGAAGATTACAATTAGTTCTTTTGGCAACAGAAATGTCTCTCTTAATCTCGGTGAGAAAATGCTTTTTTAGATTGGGGAAACATTTTATATGATATGGTATATTAATTTTCCTAGTACACATTTCATTGGGAAGCAGTCATTCACAGCTATTTTTCTGCAAACACCATTGATTTAAATTTATTTCTGAAAACATGCTCAAGTAAAGAGAAGCAGTAATACCTCACAAGACATATAGTGCCTTAGGGGCTGAAAAATACTGAGGTCTGGAGAACTCGTCCCACCTCTTCCCCCGGCTCATGCTCTTGCCTCTTTCCATACATTTATTCTCTGTGGGCCTGGACCAGAGCTGACAGGGCAAAGTTGACTCCCACAGCACAGGTTGCGTTCTCAGCATCTTGTGAAGTCAGAGCACGTTACATTGATCCCTGTACCTCAGAGGGGTGTTGTCAAAGTGAATTTTTACCAGTGTAACATTCTGAAAATGAACAGTTCTGAAAATTTTGCTTTCCAAAGCAGTCTGGGGCAAACCCAAGCCAGAAAAGCTTCATACATTCCCAGAACACAGAAGGCCTTTGGACCAGAGTCTGAGAATGATTCAGTGGAGAAATTGCTACTGGACATGAATTGCTGCTCATTTGTATTTTCTAGAGAGAAGTCTGAGCTGTGAAAGTTGGCTTCAAACTTCAAGTCTTTCAAAAAAGAAGAGAATTTATATCCAGCCCCCTCAAAGTGTCTGATTATTCTGAAGTGTTTTATCATTTTTATCATAGTAGAAAGTAATTGAATTAGCAGGACTTTGATCTTGTGGAAGACAATCCTTAAAGCAATATGAGTACAATGGTATGTACAAACACTGGCCAGATTTATTTCACAGTCGATGTCCAAGTTGAAGAATAATAGAACAAATATGGGTGCACATATATGCATGCAAACCACATATTTTGTTTCATATATCATGTATTTTGCACTCCAAATACATATCTAAACTTGAATATTAAGTAACACAAAAGAACTCCATAAAAATAAGTTCTTCAAAAATATTTGGTTTCAGCTGAGCCATCTGTCCAAAACAATTAGGACAAGCAGTGAAAAAGGTACTTTGACCTACATGCACTGAATGCAAGAGGAACCACTGCTAGAGAAAGCAATTTGAGTGGAAGATTTTGGGGGATGATATAAAATAAGAGCCGAGGAAGAAAATATGGAACAAACCAAATGAAAACGTCCGCTTGGGAGAGCAGAGTGCTGCCAGCCAGACCACACTGCTGGCCAGACATCATCTTAAATAGATTATTCAAACAAATATTAATTTGAGTTGCTAGGATGGAATATCTGGTTTAACTGTTAGAAAACACTGCACTAATGTGCAAGCCAGTGATTAATAACAAATGTACTTCCACAGAACAAAATGTAAAATGAAAGAATGTCGTATGAAACGCTTGCAAGGAGTGAGATTTGCTTGCTCCAAAGGGTTTCAAAGCCAGACCAGGGCTCACACAGAGTGTGTGGTCACACTGGTTTTGCCTTCATGCTGGCAACATATCTGAGGCTGGGAGCATCACCAAAATAGCCATTTTAATTGGCTCAGTGACGAGGAAATCCAGTTTTCTGCCTTCCTACCTTGTCAGGATCTCAAAATGTGAGACTGGAGGGGACAGAAGGGGAGCAAAAGAGTAAGAAGTGTGGGGGGAGGAGGGGGGGATTAAATATTCCTCGTAGTAGAAGGTGAGCACGAAGGATAAAAACAGTGCACTTTTAGGTAGTGTTTTCTTGTTTGTTTGTTTGTTTGTTTTTTGAGGACTTTCAGGCACCAGTTTATGAATACTGGTTTACAATAAGAGGACACAAAACTTGCTTAAATGAAGAGACAAAATAAGATTGTTGGTAGCCTTGTGGACTTCATTCAGCCTTTGCTCTGTGGATATCAAAATTCACTGCTGGAGGCGACTCTTTCAGTCCTTATGAGTCATGTAGCCTACCTGAGGAACCCAAGCTCTCCAGAGAGGTGACTGAAGTTGCCATGTCACATCTGCTTTTGACTTCTCACTCCAAACAACTATGTGTCTTTCCCAGTGGCTTAATTTGGGACAGCTTGTAGCATAATATCCAAGTAAGACTTCAACTGGTACCTTTGGACCCATACATGGACCTTATCTCACCCCTGCTCTATCCACAAAACCTCCAGGTAGATCATCTTTGCCACTAAAATGGTGCCATCAATCATGCTGGCCGGCACCAAATCAAGAAAAATGAAGCAAATTACCAGATCTGTGTCTGAAACAACAAAATAAACAACAACTCTCTTTCCAAACAGGGGAGGCTTTCAAAGCAAAATCCTCCAGTAGGGCCATGCAGTATGAAAATAGAATTTTAGGTACTGGTCCTTAGAGAGGAATATCTCTCATTCAAAGACAAGCATCTCCCCCAGGGTTACCTTATACTTCCATGTTTTGTCCCTCCCAAAAGAAGATCTGAGCAGCTTCACATGTAACCTTAGAAGAAAGAAGTTGATGGAATAAGCTCGAGACACCATCTTTTTTCTATGTGATGTTTTATCTAAAGAGTCCAACAAAAGATGTCCAAGTATTTTTTATTATTAATATTATTGTATTTTTTTAGCTGGAAAGAAACTTTGATTGCATTTCAGTTCCTTTAATTATTTTGTCTAGCAGCAAGATCAAAGGACCAGTTCTCAAAAGGAATCAATCCTGGGCCAAGAACTCCAAAGTGGGTGCTCAAAATTCATCAAAAAATACCATATTTAGTCATTTAACTTAGTCTGCTGTTCAGAAATGTTGGGTCTGCTGCTCCCTAAGCAGACATTGTAAGCTGCCCCAAGATTATAAAATGACACATGCAGAATGATTACCCACTATTTATAAGCCTATTTTTCTGGGGGGTTATTTGGGGTAGTTCTAGATAATCCTCTGGGGTTGCTGTTTTCTATTTCTAACTATCAGCAGATCAACTTAATTATTCCCTTTCCTATCAGGTGTCTGTAGGGTTGTTTGTCTGAAGGATTGGAGGGGAGGTAGGGAAAACAATTATTTCCTTTGCCCTTGGTTTTGAAAAACTTTAGCAGGCCCTAGTCTTTACAGGATCATATTTTGACAGAGCTCTGCTTGCTGAGGAGATAGTGCAGTTTTCAGGCAATGCTTTTATCTGGGTTGCTTTTTCATACCTTCTCTATCTCTGTATTTGTATTTTATTTATAAACTGAACACCTGAAAGGACCTTATGGAAAGATAATAATGTTAGCAACATTTTAGGAAACTGAGGTTCACAGAATTGAAGCTAACTTCACAGTTTACAGAGTGGTTCTTTCAGGTTGTAGGAGGGATTTGCTGTGGGGCTGGCCATGGGGTTGTTCACCAAACTTCAGGCTGCCACAGTTGAAAAGGAGGTCTGTATGACTCACTAAGGTTGTGCAGGAAATCAGTAGCACTGAGATACAAGAATCCAGGTCTCCAGACTCCCATTTCGGTAAAACAGGCTATAAATCTAATGCCGAAATCACCAACATCAATCACAGGGAGCTTATCTCTTGAGTTGCACAGGTTACAAGGAGAGCTGCCCTAGAAAGGAAATGGAGGAACTCAACTCTTCTTATTTGGGATCCAATATTCCAATATTTCCCAGATCCCTATTCTTTCCGTGGTCATTGCTGGCCTCAGTAATTTACATTTCATATCTGTCTCTCCAGGGTTGCCGTGAGTTCTGCAGCCTGTATTGCTCCTTCACCACATATTTCATGTTAAGCTCCTTCTGGAAACCCAATTCATTCTGCGAAACTCAGGTATCAGTAGTTAGCCCATAGTGTAACCAATCCCTTGCAGTACCTCCATCCATAAGAAAATGCCTACAAATCTATCACATTTTGCCCATAGTTTAAGACTTCATTTGAAGTAGAAATTAGAGCACTGTAGTCTGTGTGCCAGGATTTATGCTGTTAATGCCCAGCTGAGCTGAAAGGAGTTTATTTACGTATTATTTGTGGAGTTGTGGGGGCTAGGTCAATCTTAAATGATGCTCCTGGTCATAAGAACACTGTCCCCAGGCAGGGAAGCTGTTTTGGCCAGGAACAATCTTCATTCCTCACCTGCAGATCTTACGTTGCCCCCACACCATGACTGAGCAGAGAAAGAGGGGAAACACACCTCCACGAGCTTCAAACACCAAATGTTCTTCAACTTCCTTCTTGTTTGCCTCAGAAAATATCAGGGTTATGGGCATGACCTCCAGTGTCTCGACGATGGTGATCTCCAGCATTTATGGGGATGTGGGGAGCTTCCAGCAGCCCCAGAGGAGCTGGGCTGCAGGTTAGGACTGAGGGTGGCTGCAGTGGCAGAGGTTGATGCTGCCCACACAGGTTGGAGCAGCAAATCCTTCCCCAAAGGCATCCCGCAGCACATCTGACCTGCTGAACATCCATATCCTCAGTGACCATAATCCATCTGGGTGTTGGTAGCTCATTGAGTCATGCTAATTAAATGCCATCCTAATTCATGTTAGCTACTTAATCTTGTAGTAACTCTCGGAGCCTTTTCTTCTCAGACACCCTGCCACATGCTGTGCTGTCTGCAGAGGATGCTCTGGTAGTTCTACATCTAGGCTGGAATTTGGGAGATCTGCTGTATCTGAGTGACTTTGAGAAACTCTTCCAGTATGCCATGCTCTGCTAGCTTGTTGTTGAAATTTCTTAACCTCATGATTTTTAAGAGTGAGTGAGTATTTTCCTTTCTCTTTTTTCTCATCCCCAAGCCTATCTAGTCTGCAAATTATTTAGGTCAGGATCTGCTTCTTGCCAAGTTGCAGTGGTGTTTTGAGTTTGCCTGGGGCATCTCAGGTCTCCTGTGTTACTCTTGATGATGATGGACTGGGTTTTACTGTATTTTGTGACATTGGGAATCTGTGATAATCCAGTTCCTGTGCTAAGCAACTATTTCTGTTCAGTGTTCTCCCGAGTGCAAGAATAAATTAGAATTTGCTTGAGGCAAGGACAATCTTTTAAATTATCATCAATAAAGTAACCAGCATATGGGTCTTCCTGGTTTTGGTTGGATTAGAGTTAGTTTTCTTCCTAGAAGTTGGTATGGTGCTGTGTGTTGGATTAAAGATGAGAATAATGCTGATAACACAGTGTAGTTTTAGCAGAGCAGTGCTTGCATAGAGCCAAGGCCTTTCCAGCTTCTCACACCAGCCCTGCCACTGAGGGGTTGGGGGTGCAAAAGCTCCTCTCCCAGCTCCTTAGGAACTACTGCAACTACTGAAACATCAGTGTGGTATCAGCATTATTCTCATCTTAAATCCAAAACATAGCACCATACCAGCTACTGGGAGGAAAATTAACTCTAGCCCAGCCAAAAGCAGGACAGTCTCTGATAGACATTCTTAGGCTTTAGTGAATACCAGTATTTCATTAATTCTGGCAATACAAGAGCATAATAATAATAATAGGAATAACAATAATAGCCACAGCCTAACACAGAAACACTTTCTGTCATTTTGAAGCCAAGTGACTATAAAAATAAATAATTTTTAATGTTTATTTGAAAAATGTTCCATTTTTTGTTAAACAGCAGTTTATTTATATTTCAAGGTTTTCAGTTTTTAATTTCAAAACTTTGTAGATTCACAGACTGAAAAAATATGAAGAAATGTGAGTGCTCTATTTTCAAAATATAAAATTTCACTAAGATCTGGAAAGAGGATGTCCATCTCTACTCTCTGCTTGAATGTCTTTATGTGCAGGATTTGAACACCCTGTGCTTAGTCTAAGAGCTAACATTTTAAATGCTACAAAAAATCTCTTTATTACAGTATATACATTCTCAGTCCATTTCTTTCTGTGATAACTGCACCCTAGGGTTTCTCTTAGCAAAGCTAAGACCCCCACATGCATACAAATTTCACTTACTAGTAGGAAGAGAGCATGCTCATGTGTATGTGATTTGTTTCAGGATCGCTGTGATGGAGCACGTGTTCTGTAACACATGAAGTGATGCAAAAGTAGCATTTGTCCAGTTGCTTTTCTTCAGACGCTAGTTGTGTGCTGTATCTCAATTTGTGCCAGTGCAGTGGCTTAAGTTGTTGCTGTGCCATTTTGTGCTCAGCTATAAGTCATGCCTGAACTTCCCAGATGGCCCTGGGCTAGACTTGTGCTTCTTGAGTGCAACCACAGCTTGCACAACAGGGACCTAGTCCATAAAGCCCCTCATTACATAAATAAATACTGTTGTAGCTAGCAAAAGAGAAAGGAGGAACTGTGCCAAAGAGGTTGGGAGCACTTAGGAAAACCTCCGACATCCAGCGACCAGTTGTGTGGAAGTGTTATTGCTCTGTTTAGGTGTAGGTACCTCCTGAACCTTAAATTTGCATGAGTGCTATGGAAGGGATTGCAAACTAGTCGAGAGATGTTGCTCTGGTGCTCATTACTATAATAACAATCGAATCTCCAATGTCTTCCAGAAAATGTTCTTTCTTCCTGTTTGCTATTTATGAACATAGAAACCTAAGAGTTCATGCTAACATAAGTTTGTGTTGCACTTCCACATTTGGTGTTGTCTTTCACTCTGCTGCATTGTAGTCTTAAGGGAGCGTTATTAATCTTTTCTCTGTCTTTCTCTTCTTTTCGTATCATTATTTGTATTTAAATAAATCACATCCTGCAAGTAAATAAATTCCTCTCAAGATCCTGAGCTGCAGTTTTCTCATGCAGATGGCAATGAGTTTCTTCGTTACTCAGTGAGAGTACTTCTGTTTCAAGTTTATGATGTTGTATGTTCATTTTCCTTCCGCACCCATTGACCAAAACTCGTTGAAATTAATTGTGCTGCAAAAATTTCATGTCACTAAAATATGAAGGAGAAATATTCATCAGTTTATTAAAAATCCAGCAAATGTCAGAGTACTACCAGCCCTAATTAATATGTGTTTAAATTCTCTGCCCTGGGCCCTCCAGTCTTTTATTTTGTTTAAACTGAAGCTTGACATTTTCAGTCAGCGCATTATTGTCTAACAGCAGGAGAGTGAAAGCTATACCCCTTTCCTTAAACATACCAGGCTGTGGAATGTGCTCTGTCTCACTTCTGTTCCCCTTCCATTTGTTAGGTACTGGACACAAGACCCTGACTCTGTTTGAGCAATCACTTTCCTTTGGACTAAAAGACAAGAGTCATATCTCAAACCTTCCATGTAGTTAGAACCCCCAAATTGTATTTCAGGGATCCAGAAATAGCAGTGGGTAAAATTTATTAGTTATGATTTTTTAAACTTAATCCATAAATCATAACTGGGGAAAAAAAAAAAAAAAAAAAAGACAAAAATCACAGGTGATAACGAGTGATAGTTCTGTCAGTCAAAATGGACACTAGCCAGCAGGACAATTTTCATGTCACCCACAAAATATTTTTGCTAGGAGCAATCTGACCTTCTGTAAAACTGTCCCAACTGCACTGTTGCACACTCCTCACCCAATGACTCATTGCTTTCTCCTTCACTTCAGTGCTTCCAAGTAGTCCCAAAATCTTGGAGCAGAGGTCTCAGTTCTGGCGTCAGGCCTTCCATAAAGAAGAATGCCATGGGGGTGTCCTGAGTCCTTGAACAGCTGGATTTTTTTCTGGGCTACCTTACTAACATGTGCTTTGCTTAGATATGATTTTCATATGGTCCACTCAGTATGCCCAGGATCCGGAGTGCTTTTGGACATGGCCTGGCTTCTCCTCCTGCACTGAGTGATATCAAAAGAAGAGGTCTGCACTACTTCAAGTTAGCCAGAGATAGTATTTATACCAAACATGTAGAAGCTCCTTCCCATCCTGAGATGGTCAGTTTTGATCCAGTGCTATTAAACCTTCCAATATATTCTCCCGCTTTGCTTTAACTGTCCGTAATCCACCCCATTTTGTCTAACCTGACTCTAACACAGTGAGGTTTCATGAGATCATCAGCCTGTCTGTCTGCCTGTCCACGTCCCTGTGCATCACACCTATGTGGCTCCCATCAGCACAGCATCCCCTTAATGTGTTATCACCACAGATGGGGCCTGAGCCACAGCCACATTAAAGCACTTGCTTCCGATAAAGCAAAAATGTTATGGTGGAGGCTGATTATCTGGGCCGTGGGCGAACCACACAACCACAAAACCACCCTTCCTGATGCTCTGTTGTGTCTCTGCTTATTGTCACGCAGACAAGAGTGGATCATATCCGCTGTAGCCCCTAGCAGCTCTTCCTAGCCCTCTCCACCCCACATCAAGGACTCTGCAGTGTCAGGGGGTGGCAGCAAGCAGGAAAGGAAGTCCGGACCGTGCAGCAAACACCCTGCGTGGTGAGCAGTGTGGCTTCAGAAGTCCTGTTTCCTGCAGCTTTGCATCTGCTAGCTGGATTAACTGTTGTCCAAGGTTGGGGCACTGTGCACTTCTAATGTGCTGCAGCTTCTCCTGAGATTCTTGGTATCTGGGGGGATCAGACACGTTGAAAATCTTACTCTGTCCATCCTGACATTTGGTATTTCAAGGCAAACTGGTAAATATGGCAAAGCAAGACACAATGTTCAAATAGCAGTAGCTAAAATGTTCACAGCTGATTTAAAGAGTGGGAGATGCTTTTTTTTTTTTTTTTTTTTTTTTTTTAACTGATTTCTGATTTCAGAGGAAAGAAATATTTTTCTTATGATAACAATTTCATCCACATAGTTTACTTGTACTCTGTGGTTCCTGGAAGCAACATATTTTATTATGTTTCCCCTTGCAATGTAAAGTACTGAATACCAAAACCCCAGAATCTGAAAACCCTGAATTTTGGGGTGCTTGGAATCTAGATATGAATTTATCAACCTGTGCTCTTTTCTAGAGAAAAACTGTAACTGTTGAGAAATTACTTTCTCTCTAAAGTTACTCCCTCATCTGCTGCATGTTGTTGCTACCTTAAAGAATGTGTTCTTTGAGGAGAAGAAGTTAGCTCCTTTATTTATTTATTATTATTACATTACATTACATTACATTACATTACATTACATTACATTACATTACATTACATTGCATTATAATATACCTCCTCTCTAAAGGTATAGGAGGAATTGATTCAGCCAGCTCTGGGAAAGCCCAGCTTGTTCTCTTCTTTCTGCTAATGCTGAATTGGGTTGTTTCCCTTCCTCCTCTCTTCTCTTGGATGAGGAATGACCTTCTTTCTCCTGGGATCCTGGGGACCTTAGATCTCCTAACCTTACTTTCCCAGTTAATGTGAAACCTATGACACCAGAAAAGTGCTTCTTCTTGCACTGCATCACACAGTAATAGAAAAGGAAAATAGGAATATCCATCTGTCAGCTCAACCTTCTCTGGCAGCACTTACACAGGCCAGTAAATGCTTTCAGTAGGGACAATGTCTTTGTTTAGATCTAGTGCTACTCTGTGTACTTAAATCAGGGCTTGAAAGCAAACATCACCTATGGCTTCACTGCAAAAAACATCTTGAGAAACCCACTTTACATTTGGTTAACACAGCAGAGAGAATCTTGCCCCCAGGCTTAGTGGGGATGAGTCATTTCCACCTCTGCCAGGGACAGAAGGACGGTTCACCTAGCATAGCGTAGCCCCCACCGTTTGATGGTTTTCTGCTTTGTGAGTCATCTAGGCTTTATTTTCAGATGGTCACCAATGGATAGTAGCTTTGCTGACAAATGGGCTATTTTCAAGGGAGAGATGCCCCTTCCCGTAAATGATCTGCGTTCTCCTCTGCCACCCCAGAGCAGGGGAGCCTGGGCTAGAAAGCCCTGTGCAATAGTCATGTCACACATCTGGTGGTAGATGCAGGATTTATGGAGGGATGGCAACTTGCTTATTTAAGTTAACCATGGTTTTCAGACATGTAATCCCTCTGTGCTGTGATTGGTCTCCCTCCAGCTCCATCTGGTTCTCCAGCATGCAGACCTGAATGGCACATGGGAATAGCCTGCAAACCAGATGCTTAACATTTATTTTTAGTGATGAATAAACTTTGTAAGCATCTCATTATATGGTCGCCTGGCCAAATTAGTAACATTCAGACGAGCATTAATCTGCAAAACTGCTAAGTGGCGCTTGGAGTGCTCAGTGGAGCTCTGAGGAGGCATCTCCTTTGTGGAAGGAGGGAGGACATTAGTGCAAATGAATGAATGACTGGGGCTTTGGTAGGGTCTAGCTAGGTGTTCCAGGAGTTTCCAGTGAAATTGCTCCTCCTGAATGATTTAAATACAACTCTACTGGTCTGTACAGTAATGCTACTGTATTCCAAGTGGATAAAAAATATAATAATTTGATTTTGGCCTAATGGTTTGGGTTGTCATCCTGAAACAAATGGAGCATCAAATGGTTTGTATCAATCTACAGTGTCGTCCATGCCTCCCTCTGCTGCTTTCATCCCTCTGCTTTGAAAGTGAAGCAGGGCGTGAAGGTGCAGACTGAACTGCCAAGTCCTGGTGCTCGTCCAGCACTGCAAGCCAAGCAGTCCCTCACAACTAGGTCTCTCTGCCTAATATCTTGTGCCCGTGAGTGAAACCTGGATCCTGGATCCGTCTTGATTACCCACCAGTCCAAATCTATCCCATGCTGATGGACAGAAGACAAACACACTGATATTTTCTGCTGGAGGAAAGCCTGCATTACAGTAGATCCACAGCTCTACAATGTACACAGCCAGAGTTAGGGCAATAACTCTAATGCAAGACAGAAGACATAACAAGCAAGTGGAAATTTTTACATAAAAGAAAATATCTGAGACTACAACAGATATTAATGAACTGAGAAAACAGACAGATGTACATTAGGGATTTGACTGATACCTGGGAGCATATTTTATTTTATTTTGTTCATATTTTTACATCTGGCATTTTCACCATATTAATGATTTAAGGAATAATTATTGTAAGGTTGAGTTTCCTTTTAAAAACTTTCAGTGTTCCATCCTGGAATTCATTCCAGATGCTGGTAACTAAAACTGAAGAAACATGCTTCAAAATGATAGTCTTCTCCAAGTCAGGATGACAGCAAAATATGTAAACGACCAATGACTCTTCTAGCCGCTCGGTTCTTTATGAGCTATCTGATTCCCTTCCAGTTTGTTTAAAATTTTTACCATGCAGATGTTCCTCCGGGTGACCAATTTTTATAGTTTTGAAAAGATTATATCAGTTTTCCATGGTATTGTGTTACTGTATTTCTTGGATTTTTTTATAGCACTTGAAAGGCTAATTTCTTAATCAGACATTACTAGTGGAATGTAGAAAGAGAGGTTAAAAAGCCAAACTGGCACTGAGAATTAAACACAGGTTTGTAATAATATGAAAGGAAAACAAAAAGCATCAACTTGAGGATGTTGTTATTGAATGAAAGTTGAGAAAACTGCTAGGAACATGCATTTTTTATTATTATCAAAGGTGTTAAAATATATACATAGCATATGTTTGGCACTGAATTGTTGTTACACAGTTCTGTAGTATTCAGCTGTCTTGGATAAAAACTATCACTTTGATACTGGAAAATTATTATGAAAATGTTAGTTTTGGGCCTACTAGTAAAAAGCAAAGATTGTCTTGCATGCCAGTAAGGTTTCTGTGGAGGGTTTGCACTGTTTCCAGAAACCATCTTTGGCAACCACTGAGTTTCACCTCTATCAACAAGTCTGCATAACATTTTGTCCTTCTTTATCCTTGTCAGGAGAGCTGATGGGGAGACAGGATTCAAATTGGCTTCACACCCTGAAATTCAGAGACAGATTTCAACCAACACTGTAGATTACAATTAGAAGCTGAAAGGAGACTTAGAAAATACTGGTACAAACATTTAAAAGGACTCTGAAAAAAAAAAAGTCACACTATTGATTTTTTTTTTTCTGTATTATTCGAAGGTCGCAACGATTTTTGTTATACCGACTCATGACTTATATACACATATGACCTGGCTCAGTCCAGAGCTACCATGATTACAACAGTTGGGCCATATGCAGAGTTATTGATTTTTTTTTTTATTTTTTTTTTCCGCAACTGTTTCCAAACTCTATTTTGTTCAGCTCTAATTTGTGACCTGGGCTCATCCCCACAACAGGTATGCTGCTTCCAAATTCCTTTGAGTGGTATCTTATTTCTGGAGACTTAGGATTCAAAATGTGCCTATTTCCTGCAGAGTAGTTTCCATTGAGTCATATCATGTTCATGGGAACAGAAAAACAAACCAGAACTGTGTTAGTTTATAATATTGTGTAAATGTTACGTAACTTGGCTTCTGAGAGTTTTCTTTGCCTTCTTGTGAAGCACTGGAAAGTGGCCACAGCCAGAGGCAGGAGGTTGAGCTGGTTGTGTTGGCGCTCCAGCTGGTGTTAGCAATTCCTCTGGAGCCTCCTCAAGGAGCCCTGCTCACATGACCAGCTTTAAATCATCGAGCTTAGGGTCAGGCATACGTTTTTCATCAGATGACAGAGGCAGGGACCTGTCGCCTCTTTGTCCTCAGCTGCAGCACACAGCGCAGCCCGGTGCTGGGTATTGCCTGGGGGTTAGCACCTAGCAAATTCCCTTGCTATGTGCAGGACCCCAAGATATCTCAGCGCCTGTCATCTTTCCTGCTCTCCTTCTGGTTTATGTTGCAATTTGTGGCTTTTGGTCTTCTCTGCAGCTTATTTTGAGCTTGTTACAAGTTTGGGGAAAATGTTTTGCAGCTTTCTTTGTGTTTATGAGAGGGGAAACAGGAGCAGAAATACCATATATCCCCCTTTTCCATCACATTTGCAGCTGTGGGGGACTTGATCACTCTTCCATTCCTATGTGGGGATGTACTTTGCAGCAAGAAGTGAAATGGTGTGATAGGGAAGTAAGAATCTTTGCAGTGCTGGGGGCTTAGTGCATGATGCATGTGAAAACATGGAAAAAACAAGTGCCCACTTTGTCTGTGGATTTGGGATGAAAACAAGTCCTCAGGCATGGTAGGCATTCTAAACCCGCAGGAAAGGAACCTTATCTTGTTCTTCAAAAAAGTCTTTAGTATTCAGTAGTTGAGTTTGTTGCTCAAAGATCTTTTCCTGCAATCCCATGCTAAGAGTTTTGGAGCAGAGGTGTTTGGACTGGGGAGGTGTGAGACTTCCCAGGAGCGTGTCTGTCCAGAGTGGGATGGTTCCAGCTGAGGCTGCTAACTGCCTCATTTATGAAACCGTTATGAAAGCCATGCACACAAAATGCTCAAAGCCAAACCACAGGTTGCAAATCAGATTTTCCTCTAAAAATCATCAGCATACCCAAGCTGTCTTTTTTTTTTTTTTTTTTTTTTTTTTTTTAATATATATATACATTTTATTTTTCAAACTCTTGAGAAGCTGGCTGTCTAGAGTTCATCTCAGTAGCCTTTGGAGTCAGAGCAGCAGCCTGACCCCAGACACAAGTCCCAAAGGCTGAGGAGCAGTGGCTGCATAGCAAGCAGGAGCAGTGCTGAGAAAGCTCTAAGAGCTGAACTTTACTCGATACAATTAGAAATAAATCAAATACTTCTGAGCCTTCAAGAACCTTCCAGCAAGCTTGATCAAAACATAACCCACCTCCTTCCTCAGCTGTTGTCTTTCACTCCTTTTCCTCCCCCTTAGCCTAAATTAAGTGAAGCCATCCATCGGTTCACATCAGCAGGAAGGCTGTGCAGTTTCCATGCCAGACATATGGTCTCTCGCTAGATTTACCTGCAACTGCTTTGTGAGGTATGAAAAACTAATGTTAATATTATTATCGATATTAAATAAAAGAAATAGACTGTAAAGAATGCAAAACCTGGGGTTTCTTCCGCTGGAGAAAGAGGGTGTTCCAAGCAGACATAGCGCAAGAGGAAGGGCTGCAAGGGCATGTTTCCTCTGATCTTTCTGAAATTGAACGGTGAATGGTACCTCAATCAATTAGGGACAAATCTAACTCTGCAGACTGTTTACAAATACCAGAATGTTATTCTGGGTTGCTGGGACTCCATTTTGGACCTGTCACTTCTGTTCTGTTCTCTGTTACTAAGATTCCCATGTATTTACACCAGGGCAAAAATGACCTTTTGCTGTGCTCATCTGTATTGCAAGCATGCTGTTCTCTGAGGGAGGAGAAACGGAGACACTTTATGTAACATTTTATTTCCCACACAACAGTCATGTAAGTAAGAAATCGAGGAGCTAACTTTAGAAAAGGCAGTGGAGAAAAAAATGGATATGTATATAAATGTGAAGCATCTCGCAGGAAAAAATTAATTGGAAATTAATGTAATTTTCTTAAAAATCTAAAATAATTTGTATTGAAAAGGTTATTAGGGTTGAGAAAATAAACATTTCCTGTTGTGGTTTCTGCAAAGTATCTCCAGTGGCAGTTGGATATTACCTTAGAGTCATCTATAATTTGTGTTCTCTAGGGAAATATTTCTGTGATTACATATAGGTCTCGAAGTTACTCTAAGTATGTCTCCCCTGGATCAACGCACCCTGGAAGTCTTTATCTTCATTAGCTATAGCCTCCATCATTCCAGTGCTCTGAAGAATATGTTTAAAGTATCGAGCATAGTCATTATAATGCAATAGGAAATAGTCTAATAAATTATCTGTCTTGTTATTGTTTCTGTGACAAATATTGGATGTAGGACAGATTTATTAGATGGATATATTTGTGAATTTATCTTATAAATTAAATTTTTTGGAAGCTAGGTCTATTCTTCACACCAAGACCCCACAAGGATTTAATTAAAGCCCTATTAGTCAAACTAATTCCTGACATGACATAGGTTTGTATTACACAAACATATTTGACTTTCCAAACATGCTTGCAAGATTTGGCATTTTGCTGAGAGATACCTATTGATAAACATAATTAGGAGAAATTACTGAAAATAAATGTTGGCTTCCACTGGACATATAAATTGCCTCATACTACTAGTGCCAGAGGAAAAAATGAAAAAGAAAAAGAAAAAGAAAAAGAAAAAGAAAAAGAAAAAGAAAAAGAAAAAGAAAAAGAAAAAGAAAAAGAAAAAGAAAAAGAAAAAGAACACACATATTTTAGAACAATCTACCTCTATACAATTTCTTCTGCTAAGAGAGATGCAGAATATTGGAAATGATCCTTTATTTTCAGAGGAAAAAATTAAGGACCACTCACACTTCCAAAGCAGACCCAAATTTTGAAGATATAACATGAATGTGACCAATAAGTCATACTATAACATGGTTAAAGCAAAATGGGAGGAGAAAGCCAGGGTGCTATCTGGACCCCCTGTGGAAAGCACCTTGCTAAGGACTTCATGACTGCATCTGTTTGGGGTTATGGAGAAACCATGCTTTGTCTGAATCTTTCATCACTCTCTTGGCTTTGCAGACAGGTCACAATATCTCAGTGGGACAGTTGCTGGAATAATTGTGCTATTTCATGCTCACCGGCAGAACAGGTATGATGGTATTTCCAGCTGGTTCTCTCTGCATGGTTTTTAGAAGAGAGGCTAGGGAAAGGTAAAGTCATCATGGGGTTTCAGTCTGAGCTTCACCTCTGTACCAATAATCACAGCAGTGCATGCAGTTAGGAAGGGGTAACTTTGGGCTCTGAGTGAGCCCACTGCTGGATGTCTGACCTGGCAGGAGTAAATAGGAACGAATGCAGTCAGAGCTCTTCTCCGTTGGGTCAGGGGATGGATCGTGTGACTGGACATTGCTGAGCCTGGTTTAGGTTTAGGCACAGCTGATTTGCCTTGAGGTCTATTCCAGTGCTAGTTTCTTTGACTCGATTAGATGTTTTCACACAGAGGTTTTGCAGCGACTGCTGATATATCATATCTCAGCTAATTCAGCAGACACCTTGGTATAATTAGTAAGAAGATATTCCCCTATCACATCTAAAATGAAGCTTATTTTACAGCTTCTTGGCACAGAAAGTATTTTGTTAACCTCTTACTCCAGAGCCATAGAGGTAGAATTCATCTGATTAACATTTTAGCTTTGCGGCTTCATCAGAAGGGTCTTTTGCTCCGTGTGCTTCCCAAAAAGACAGCGATCCCCTTTTAATACCCGGGCATTAGCTCGCAAACACATCAGTCACATTTTAAAGGCTGCCTTGCTCTTACAAAGATAATAAATAAGGAAGGATCGCTGCATCATTTCCCATCTACAATCCCAGAGCATATCTGATCGAGTCAGCTACTGCTGGTTTAAATCATGCTGTTTTAATTTTGGCGAGGACGACACAGGCAGAAGAAACAGATCTTGCCCTCCCACCGCTGGAGCACAGATTGTGCTGATGGTGGGCGAAGGTGCCACATGTAACCCGTGACTTGGTTCGGGCCCGCCCTGGTGACAAATTGCTTGCGGAGAAGAATGGCTCCAAGCCAGCACATTTGGCTGGGTGGTTTTCAATGAAAATTTAATTAATGAAAAAAAAAAATTCTGCAACCGTTCCCAGTGTTCATTAAGCATATGGCTTGATTTTTCAAAAGTTTAATCTGAATATATTTTTTGCAAATCTTTTTGCCCATTTTTTTCCATTACTAAAATCTATATTTCTCAAAACAAAACAAAGCATTGTAGGTCTTTCAGTTTTGATGGACAAAGCAACCAAAGCCCTACTATTGTCCTGTGCTCCTAGAGTCCCCATAAGAGCACCTATGGGACTTTGTATTTTATTTAATTTTTTTCTGTTCATGCCACTGGGAACAGGACTGACCTATAAAAACAAACAAACAAACAAATAGAAATTATAGGCTGAATTCATGCCTGGGCTGCTACAAAACCTGTTGGTGAGCCTTTCAGCATGGAAAATATATGGGAAGCAGAGTGCAAATAAGGAAGAAGTTTCATCACCTTAGATAGGTAAAAGGAGGAAGAAAGTCAATGACTGTGATCTTAACCCTTCCCTGGACAAAATAGTTTCAGACAGAGTTATTCCAGACAGAACTGCACCAGACAAAGAGATTAACTTCATCTCCTTCTGTAGGGCCAAGTATATTGAGTGTTTTGGAACAGTGAGGCCTGAAATGTGACTATCACAAGTAGCATAGGTAGGTGAAAGGAAGTAAAAATGGATCAGTGGCTCATCTGTGCCCAGAAAATGAGTACTCGGTGTTTTTTACACCTGATGTAAGTCAAAGGAGGGAAGTAGAAGATGTTAACTCTTGTTCTGGCAGCAGTGGTGAAAGCAGGGCTGCTTTCAAGTCCTGCAGTCCTCTTTTAGAAAGTAAAGGAAGTTTTTCTGCAGATCTTAATGGAAAATGTTTTCTGACTTTCAGTCTCATTCTTGCTTAAAGTGGAAAATTATTCTAAAAATTAAACTTCAATGGAAAAAGGGATTTTTGAAACTTTGAACTCTTCTGTTTTCCAGGAAACCCTTCATTAATAGCCAACATTATTAGAGAGGACAGATGAGTCACAGAGACCTCAAGACATTTTTAATATGAACTAACCAGAGAGAGAAAGGGATGAAGGAAGGGAGAGAGGGAGACTGTGTAAGAAACTGATAGAATTTAATTTTTTATTTGCTCTCTAAATGGCAATATTATGGAAGATTTGAACCAATATGAGTCACTTCTTCTAACCCAGAAACAGAAACTGATTTCTTTCAGCCTACTGACACTCCATTGTAGTCACCTGAGCTGAGCGTTTTCACCAGCCTGCCATTTAGCCATAAATCCCTGCTAACATGACATTTGACCCTTATCTTGCACCCAGGTCATTGTAGGAGCAGGATGTCAGGAGATGATAGTGATGTGTTTCAGATCAAAAAATCCAAGCAGAATTTGTATCATGTGGTTGCAGTGCAACTTCACCTGCACCGTACTGCAAAGAAAATGATACCTTAGTAAAGCTAATAAAAGCAAAAGAGCTTATCCCATTTCTTTACTTTCACCTGTCTTTAGCTCAGTGACTAAAATTTGTTCATGACAAGTGCATACAAGTCTCACATTTCACTACAGCTCATTCTCTTATCTCCTGTCTGTATGGTTATGAAATCCTCGATGAAAAGTCTCAGAAGGACATTAAATACCATTACTATTGCAGTCCTTGGTGTCATTGTCACATCCATCAGTTGGCAGTTCTAGACTTAGAGGTTAAATTGCTGTTGCAAAATGAGAAATGTCTTCACACCAGCAGCCCTGGTGACTCAAAATCCTAATGGAAGTACACTGATTTCAGAAGACACTGAAACATCTTTAAAATAACAGTCATTTTTCATCTTTAATGGTCTTAATCTCTTCTTTGGGATTGTTTTATGTGGTTAAAATCTTTCTTTGTCCTTTGTCAGATAGTCTTGTCATAAATGATGTTTGGTTTCCTAGAAATAATCTGCCTGAATGTGAAGATTGTTTATTGATTTCCACCATTTTTCAATGCTCCTACTTTTGCTCCTCCGTTTTAGTGTCACAAATATTGTCAAAGTCGTTCCCTTTTAATGCCAAAGTCCAGGGTCCTGAGGGCAGCACTACAGCAAGTTTGTGTCAAAGACTCATCTGGGTATCCCAGAGAAAGATTGCTTCTTCCGAACTCCTTCAGAAATACCAATCAATGTTGCCATCTGGAGGACACATAGCTTTACAGTAGACCCTGTTTCCATTTTATTCTGCTGCTGTGATAACCCCATCATGAAAGCCCAGCTCACCACAAACAGTTGTTACTCTGCTTTTCATGTCCCACATTTTCTTCAGTTCCTTCTGCAACTGATTATATTTGTTAGTCTTCTTTTTTATGCTCCATGAAACCTATCATTATTGTGTTACTTTTACATCTAAGAAATTGTTACTATTATCATTATTAAATAATAACAACCATATCTGATATCTCGATTTGATAGAAACACGAGAAAACATCCCAAACCCTGTGTTTCTGTTACCAAAGATTTCCGGTGTCTTGGAGAAAGCATTTCCCCTCAAAGCAAGGACCACACGGCACTGCTGGCTTGGAGCAGGCTGAGCTCTGGCTCTATCTCTTTAGGAAAATCACACAGCAAATTTCTCATCACACTGGGTCATGGACATAAAGCACTGGGACAGAAAGGGTTTTTAAACTGATCAATTTAACATGTAGAAATATTTCTAAGGATAGAATATCACTTCCCATCAGATGTATAGACATTAGACATGTAATTTCAACTGCTTCTATAACCCGTATGGTAAGTGTGGTGACTTCACAGGCTCTCATCCCACCTAGCTAGGTATCTGCTGTAGGAAGGAATGAAGAGCTCTCCAGAAAGGTAAACCTTTTGCCCCTGACTTTAGAGGCGAGTCTAGAGGAGTCTTCAAATGCATCCTTAATTTTTAGATAGCTGAGAATAACTCAGCTATCTGAAAATATATATATATATATATATATATATATATATATATAAATAACTGAGAATAACTGAGGTCTGCCAAATCTGGGTTAAAATATTTAGATATCTTGAAACACTAAAATCACTAAACTAAACCAAGGCATGTACTCCCTGTTCTAAGCCCAGAGAGTGGAATCTTTCGCAATATAAATATCAACCATTATCATTCTAGAGCTTCTGTAATTGGTTTTAGAATAATTTTATAAACAGCATCAAGCATGAAACAGGTAATCCTGACATGTTGGTATTTAAGAACAAGTACTCCAAAGAAATTCACTATTGCAGTTTACCAGTGATTTATAATAACTCACCACAGCAGAGATTCTGAAGCTGCTGAGCAACATGCACCTGATATTCTGACTTGCACAGAAACCTAATACAGTAACTTAAAATAATCCTCTGTATTTTCTGCTCCTGAACTGCTTCTTCGTCTGACAGCCCTCTCCTGTTTTCTGAGGCAGTGGCTCTGCTCTTGTCCAGTCTGATGGCTCCTTGATTCCAGGCCACGTGTGGTTGTAGTCCTGAAGCAGGGCCGTGGGGCAGCTCCCTGCAAACATTGCCAGCAGGATGCCCAATGGGTCCGTCCTGCAGCTGTGAGGTCTGGGGTGGCAAAGTTCCTCACTGGGTCACATGTGTGGGTCACAGCTATCTCTTGTGCTTCTTTGAGTAAAGAAGTAGGGGTTTATGCTCTCACAGATGTCCATTCCAGCCCCTTGGGTATGAGTTAATTAACTCTGGACAGCATTTTGAGAAAGCGCCTTGTAAGAAAGACCCTCAACCTAAAACACAACAGGATATTCAAGCATTATTAAGAACAGATAATAGTGTTGGAAATGGCCATCAGAGGTCATCTTTGTCCACCTCCTGCCCCAAGCAAGGACTGGCTCTGCCTAAACCTCTTGGACAGTTGTTTGTTTAACCTGTTCTTAATGGCCTTGCTTTCAGAGATCCCACCACCTCTCCATACAACCTATTCCAGGCTTTTACAACCCTTCCTGTTTAAAAGTGCTGTTCTTTTTCCCTGATATTTTACAAAAACTCTTTTCCTGCAGCATGAGTCTATCAATTTTCTTCTTATCCTCCACTGACACAAAGTTAGAAAATGCAGAGTCGAGAAAACAAAACAGTGATTTTTCTTTACTATTTGAGACAGAGACATCAAACACAGTTGTCAGCATCAATTTGGGCAGCACAGATGGCCCCTCTTCAAACATCAGTCAGCCCAGAAAGTGATTTCTGGTTCTCAGTGGAAACAACATCCCCAAGTTGTCGTATCCTGTGAGCTCCTTGAGATAATAGCTTCCAGCAACACACACCACCATGTGCACGCTTTGGTGTGCCAAAGCTCCCGTGACCTGAGGGTAATAACTCGATTAGACAGTGGCAAAGGATGGATATTGCAAGGTTCAGCGGGAGTGGTCCTTGTAACAATTAATTGATTCTAGAACGGATTGCATCCCAGAAGATCTTGGCAGTAGGATCCCAGGAGGAAATGGGCAACCATCCATTCTGTAACCTCCACAGGTTTTGTCAGCTTGCAAGTTAGGTTCCCTGCTCCATAGGGTGTTTATAAATCGTGTGCAGGAGCCTGTATGGACACATATAGAGACATATGGAGACCTCGTGTTCCCTAGCCCAGTCTCTCCTCTACTCCTTATAATTTAAAGGAATGCCTCTGTTCCTAGCTGGCTTTCAGTGATTCATGGAGTATCCCTTCAGTATTCTCATTTTAAATCAAAATGCATGTTTAGTAAGGAGAGTTTTCTGGGCAGAATGACATGAATTTCACAGAGCTGAAGATTTTATTTTAAAGACAACCGAATTCTTTCTTTTGATGTCCTTTCAAGTGGTTTTGTAAATAATTTTGTTCTCTGCTTGGTTAGTGGGGCTGACTACAGCCCTAATTGAGTGCTTTTAACTATTAACAGCCTTCTCAGTAATTTTAACTTGTAAATAGTGTGAAGTCAGAAAATGTGGTATGCTCGGATACTTTGAGCATCGTACCACATTGTGATAAAATGTCACTTGTAAATCTCAAAACATGCTGTAAAAGGTGTTTCCCATTGCTCACCTCAGAGCACAGATAGAAATTGAGGCACAGCGCGGTGAAATGAGTTGGTCCAACAGGACTCTTCAGTCCATAGGAGAGTTACTAAGACCTCCAAAGCTGTCTGTGCCCATCTCTGTGCATTAAACTCAGCTGAAAATTTCTGGTTGTCTTAAAAGGGCCTTTGTCTACATGTCCAAGTGGATGTCTGGTCAGACTGGCACACCAGGTGACAGCATTAACAAAACCCTTGGCAGAATCAATTTCTGCTACCTTGGAAATTACAAAGTTTAAGGGAATTGTTTTGCTGTCACCAGAGTTTTATTTTTATTGTTATTGTTTTTATCGTTATTGTTTTTATTGTTATTTTATTTTATTTTATTTTATTTTATTTTATTTTATTTTATTTTATTTTATTTTATTTTATTTTATTTTATTTTATTTTATTTTATTTTATTTTATTTTATTTTATTTTTTATCCCTCCCTCAAAATGGAACAATATTTCCCCCCAAATGGAAGCAGAGCAGCGGGTTTGACTCCTATGTGTGACATTGCCATTCTGCTGTTGTTGAATGCTCTGTGTTGGAGCATGATGAATGATTGTAGAGCAAAGTGAAAAAAAGAAAAAGAAAAAGGCTGAAATCAAAATGTTTCAGCTTTGTTGAAAAAACACATTCCTATTGAGCCAAAGTGGTTTTTTCAAGGAAGTTTCCTAATGGGGAAATTATAATTGTGAGCAGGGGGAATTGCAAGGAGCTCTAGGGATTTAGTAAAAATATTTATTTTTGCAAAGGATCTTGCAGGAACCTTTTCCATAAACGACCCCCAACAGGGGTGCACTAACCCTTCGCCTCATCCCTATGAGGATCAGAACATTTCTGGAGGCTTTTGGGGTGGGGGCGGGTTTGGGAGCCTTTGGAGAAGAGTGTGCAGTTCTCACTCTGCCCTACCACAATATATTGCATTTAGACCACTTCAATGTGGAAAGCGTGTCTTTAATTTCCAGTGAACAAAGATTTGGTTTCCAGTTTGGCCTTGTTTTCACCATATATTTTCCAAACACACTTTTTTTTTTTTCATTAATGTTCACCTTTAACCTATTGATTTGCTATAAAAACAAGCCCTTTTATAAAGGAAAGGTAAAAGGAAATGAGGGAAAACATAAACACATTGCAAAAGTAAGGATTTCCCAGAATAAACCCACATATAACACAAATATATGATGTAGCTTCTTTTATTAGCACTGTAAAATAGAAGGGAGGGAAAAATGTGAAAATACATTAGGGATTTTAAAGCCAAGCAAATCAATTAGTCATTACTGACATAAATTTCCCTTTCTTGGGGACGTTCAACCTTCTCATATCCCGTGGATGAACTCTAAAGCACCTGTAGTAGATCTGTTTTCAGTAAAGAGATTTAAACTACTGTAGATGTTTTTCCAAGGAAAATACAATGTTGACAGAATAATGCGTGGAAGAAGAGGCTACTAAGGCAGCTGCTATAAATTGCCTGCATTGTAATCCCTCTTGCAACACGCCCAACTTCACAGGATGTGCATTTGTTGATGCTCTACATATGGTTTGGAGTAAAAGTAATTCTGCCCCCTCCCACCCCCCCAGCACAACGAAAACGAAGCATGCCCTGCAATAGAAAAAGGAGGATCCCCTGTCACTTTCCTCCCCTCCCTGAGCACTGGAACAGCGATGCTCATTTCGAGAAGTGCCATCACATTTTCACAAGTATGTCTGTAACAGTGTGCCTGGACAGGTGGCAGCAGTGCTAGCATGGGTTAGGACATGAGCGTTCCCAGCTGTCCCAGCAGGTCCTGGGGGCTCAGGTGCTTCCCCTACGATGCCCACTTTTGCTTGTGCTGCCAGCAGGGGTGGGTTTCTGATAATGTCCCCTACCAGGGCACGTGGTGCCAGGGCAGGGAGCAACTTGCATCCTTTTCCCCTAAAGCAATCTTATCCTTGGACACCGTAGGGCACTTACAGACCTTTCTGCATCATCAAAGCTACTACAATTCTGTGTTTTGTTTTGTTTCATCTCATTTCATTACATTTTGTTTCATTCCATTTCACTTTAGCAAAGATGTTAATTTAAGCCCTCCCAGCCCTTCCTTCTGCTCCTCACTCCCAGGTGCACCCTTCTCCTGGTGGATGCACCCATAAACTCTACTTCTTTGTAGCAGGATTCATTCTCTGTTGGATCAGTTCACCAGTCTGCTTCACTGTGTGGCCTCACAAATGGCTGTCTGAAGCTTTCTGTGTTGGGACAAGTTTTTGACCTCATGGGGGTGATCTGTGCACACTGATCCTGAGCACACGCGTGTTCTGGATCACAAAAACACCTCTGGAGCAGAACTGGGAAACAAGGAAGGGAAAGGATTTTGTAGAGGAGCCTGTCTGTTGGGTGTGGACTGAGCAGAGTGTGCAAGTGCCTGTGCTGGAAGGGCTGGAGCACAAGGAAGCAAGATCCTTGCTCTCATTCCCAGCGGCTGTCCTTTGCAGGCTGGCTCCTTCCTCAGCTGTTCTGGTCTCAGCTTAAAGAACTGTTTCTACCACGGTTTGTTATCCAGCAGCTTTCCCATGCAAAACACTTCAGCAATTGCAACAACAATCAGCACCCAGAACTCCTCTCCAGCACCCTTGAGCGGATCCTGCTGAGCCAAGCTCCCTCCTTTGATGCCTTATCCCAGCGTCTCTTGAGCTGCCTCCTACATGACCACATCAGGAGGGCTGGGGATGCTCCCACCCAGGCCCTACCCTTTGGGGACCGCAGATCTGAGCCTCTCTGGTATGAGGGTCACATTTTTCAGTCTGGCAATTTTTTTTTCCTCTCTCTTTTTTTTTCTTTTTTTTAAATTATTTTTATTTTTTAATTGCCCCTAAACAAGTCGGAATTATTTCTGCAGAAAAGAAGACACGTTCTGCACACATGCACAAACAATGCATTTAATGGGAATCCCAATTATCTGTGGAAAAACAATTTTGAGGGACATTTTTGGCTGTTTGCTATGAGCCCCCAAGACTGCAGCTCTGATCTGGCCCTCCCCAGCACAAAAACTTTTCCCAGGAGGAAAAGTTGTCCCCACTTTGTGCCTTTTTGGAGGTGCTGATCCCTCCATGGGTGCCTTCTTGGGGCCAACGGGATGCCCACGGGGAGGGACACAAAGCTGGCAGGGCCTGGGCGCGGGAACCGAGGAATCGAATCCTCTTTGGGTTGACAAACAGCATGTGGCCGGGCTGCATATGGCCCTAGGGCTCCCTCCCCATGCTGCTTGGCCCAAGGTTTGATATTTGCCGGTTCGCACTTGCCGTATGGGTCTGTGACCTTTTTTTGAAACTTTTTCTTTACGAGTTTATTTTGGCTCAGCTCAGGCATTCGTAAAATTCCTGGGGAACGGGAGGTTTGAAGCACGGCTTGTAAAAGGAGGAGAGGGGAGGTGGGAGAAGGGATCGAGGAGGAGAGTTTTCCATTACCCTGTCATAGCCTCCCTAACGCGGGTCCTACGCCTTTGCGCTCCTCTCCAAAGCTGCGAGCTTCTGAAAAGAGGAGAGAGAGAAAAGGAGGGGGCTGGAGAGGGGGAGCTTGCTTCCTTCCTCGTTTGGGAGGCAGGATCAGGCCCTGAGCAGATAGGTCTCGCTCCAGTTTCCCTTGTCAGTCATCCTTCTGCAGCTTTTGGTCTTCGCAGCAGGTCAGCAGAGTTGGTGAATAGCTCGGAAAGCACAAGGCATCTGAAACAAATTAGATCTCTTATAGCCACCCAGAGACTGATGATGGATGGAGGTCTGTATTTACAGCAAAACTAATTGGCAACATACACAGACATCCAAAAAAGTATATTATTTTGCCAGACTTCGGAGTCGCTAGGACCTTTATTTTTTTATTTTTTTTAAATTTTTTATTGTAGAACATTATACAGCTAGAGATAAAAAAGAACAGTGAAAGTTTTAAATCTAATAAAAGCGTTTGACTGCAGAGTAAAAATAACATACACAGAGAAGTTTGATTTGGAATCGAATTTTATTAATGGTCTTTTCTCTGCAAAATGTTTCCAATTAAAAAACAATTCTGAAGTGATGCATTAATAAACTGCTTCCCCCCCTCCTTTGGAGGGACTAAGACTTTTAAAGACTGAGGTGGATAAAAAAAGCCAGTGGATGTTATTAAAACATAATTTAATATAACCTAAATACAGTGCTTGCATACCATGGAGAGAAAGCCTGCTGTATAATTGAATTCGAAACAAGGATAGTATGTTGACTTTTCAAAGAGAAATATTATCAGATTGTGAGCTGCTGTTCAAAAGACGGGTCTTCTTTAAACACCAAGGCATGCAAAAAGCAATAAAGAGCAAAATTGGGCAGGTTTCGCTGGACACCATGTGGCAGATTTGGATTTCTCAAAGGCAGGAATAGATGTGAAACTGGGAGCATGCGGTAGATGAGCAGTCTGGATTCCAAGGAGACATTATTTGTTTGATCTTTAGATGAACGGTACCTTTAAAAAATAATAATAATAAAAAAGAAAAAGAAAGAAGGGAGAATATGGGGATAGGTAAAATGGATGTTGTAGATCTGGTCTCCAAACAATGTTTGAAAAAAATGAATATTTCTCTCTGTTGATCTCATCTGGCATACCCTGGTGACTCAGTGGTGGAAATGTGTACAACATCTCTTCCCCGGGCTGGGAGCTTTGTTCCTGATATACATATTTGCATGATAAATAGGTGAGTTCCAGAGAAGGCCAAGTGCATGATGAGAAGGGAGGAGGCTTTCGGGTTTGGAGGGGACTCTGATTCCTGTGCCCATGTACACTTCTCTCCCTTATTTTTGTTTCAAGACGGGGAGAGTATTTTCAAGAGAGGAGACTGACCAGATGGTCGGTATCATTGTCTTTCCACGTTAAAAATCCAACTTTCTCTTTGCTGAAAGACAAGAAAATAAGTTCCCTGCCCCAAGCACCAACCTCACTGAAGTCCCCAGCTGGAGGAAGCCTCCTGAAGCCCAGCCGAAGCCAGGTGGGACCAGGGGCACTCATGAGCTGGGGAGAGGGGTCGTCCCCCCCAGCCCTGCATGCACCACATCCTTTGCACCCTCTTCAATGCCCCTTTCCCTCTGTGAACTTTCCCTCTGTGAAGGGATCTTGGTGCAAATGAGAGCCCCATCCTCCTCCTTTGGAGGATTATCCCCAGTCACCCATTATTGCTGTTATTACTGTGTTTGCTGGGATGGGTTTTCTTATTCCAAGCTTTTTTTTTTTGCTTTTTTTTTTTTTTTTTTTTTTTTTTCTTTTGGCTGCATCTGGGAAGCCGTCCTTTGTGTAAACAGCTATCAGAGTGAGCAGGGGTATGTGATCCATTAGCTCTGCTGAAAACACAATCATTGTGTTATTCCAAGCTGATGAAAATGTCCTCTGTAGTTTTCTCTTGCAATGTCCACATGCCAATCAGCGTTTGTCAGTGATATAATTTTCTCGCATAAACACATCCGTTGTGCAACTTCCACTCCGGGTAAATAGATATAATTCCAAAACCAAATAACACACTTGGAGGGGAGCAGGAGATTATACATACAAGGAGCTGGAGGGGGAGCAGAGGGGAGGGAAGCAGCAAGGAGAGATCAGCTTTAGCTGCGAAGGGGGAAGATGGAAAATTCTTGGGAACAGGCAACACTGCTGGTTTATTTCTTCATATGGCAAAAAAAAAAAAAAAAAAAAAAAAAAAAAGGAAAGAAAAAAAGAAGGTTGGGAAGCTGAATATTTGGGGCTATTTATTTTTTTTTATGAACATTTGTGAACTAGGACCACCATGAATTGCTGAAAGAAGGATGGCTGTTGTTTATGGAATTGGGAAAACATTTTTTTTCCCAATTTGAAACAGAATAGACAATACGCTGTGAGTGGGGAGGTGCCATTTCCCCTTCTTCACCAGAAGGCCGGCTCAGACATACTACGTTTTTCTTTTTTTTTTTTTTTCCTCCTTTTTCAAAGCTTACATAACCTCTGGGTAATTGTCTTTAAATCCAGTATTGCAGATTTATGCAAAAGAATGTTTTCCATCCCATATGTTTCCAGTGTGTATGTGTTTGTGTGTGCGCATGTTTATGTGTAAGGAAATTTGTAAAATAAATCCTTTACTTAAATAAGACCCCAGACTTGGCAGAGCATGGTTATTTCATGTGTGTTCATACAGCGTCTGTCCGTGAGCATACGTAGTGCACATTTTTATATATGTATATACACAACATGTACCCTGCCTACACACTGCAGAAAGGGTATTTAGTCATGTGTACCTCACAAAATATTATATGGCTATAGAAAATGCGTCTTTCCTTTTGAGGGCTGTCTTGCCTGTGATCCTACAGGAGAATCAGTCAAGAGAATAGTCTGGTCCTGAGGAAGGGAAAAATCTCTCTGCTTCATGTGTGTGTGTGCGTACATGCACATTTGTCTGTCTCCAGGTCACAGTTTTGCCCTTGCAAAACTGAAGCTTAAATGTTCTTCTGCAATAGACAAGATCTGTCTCTTGTCTCAAGCCAGGAAAAAAACTATTAACCATTTCCCAAACTGCTTCCCGCTGCCTAAAACATGCTCCTCTGTTCACATGTGTGTGCACAGCTCTCCAAACACATGGATTTTAAATACCTCCCTGCATTGGAAAGCCAGCTGGGGAGGTTTCTGAGGCAGCTTGATGCCAGCGAGCCAAATGGCATCGGGCAGGCAGATTGTGGGCAGCTGCCTGTACATGCAAAGCCAGCAGCCGGAGATGCTCTCCTCCACCAGGGCGATGCTGGCGGTGTCCCACCTCCCCATGTGCCAGGGGGAGAGCCAGGGCTGAATCACGGTCCTGATGAGGTTTTTGCAAATCCCCTCTGCTCGCTCACACCACAAATGCCTCCTGGCTGCTGTGTTCCCAGCCTCAGTCGCTGTTTCTGCCTGCAGCAGTGTTGGCTTCACCCCTCTTGCTCTGTCACCAGCTATCCTGAGCGCCCCGCAGCCCACCCACACCATGTGGGGGGCTTGCACATGACCCCCCAGGAACCGATCTGGTTTCAGACACAAGGGCAGGATCACCTGATTTGCATTTTTCCCCATCTGAGGGTACTGGGCTAGGCGAGGCGAGAGCTGAAACCCTAAACCGCTTTGTGCTTATTTGTTTTATGATCCTGTTGGGTGCAGTGTTTACTCAAATCCAGCAAGCATCTGGATTAGATAATTTGTTGGAAATTAGCGGCGTTTGATGGTTATCAGCCCTTGCGTGATTAAAACCCGGCTGTCAGTGTCGTGCTTAGGTTTTGGAGAGCAGGGACCCTGGCTGCGGGAGTGCCCACGCACGGAGCTGTCAGAGCCACGGGGATCCAGCCCCTGCACCCGGCTGGGGCTTCCAGCAGGGACAGGGGTGCAAAACTGCTGGAAAAAATCCTTTCAGCCCCCAAGCAACATAGATGAGGAGAGAAGCGGGGAGGGAGGGGAGGGAGGGGGCACAGGGGGCTGAGTTTTCCATCTCCCGGGCGGTTTGTCTGCTTCTCCTACATCTGTGCTTTGCTCTCCTCTCTGGAGATGGGCACAGCAGGAATGCAAAGGAGCTTCGCTCACTTTCCACAGTGCTTTTTACTTCTCATGCCGAGGAAAGAAGTTGGGCATCCCTTCCCTTCCCTCCACTTCCCACCCTAGCACAATTTTTTGATGAATACTGTCTACCCTCTTTCCTTCTCTTTCCCCCACCCCCCACTTCAGGGCTGAATCGTGCTCCCTTTAAGCTAAGTAAGGTTTTAAAGCTGGGTTAACTGGTGACAAGCCCAAACCCTGCGGGAAGGGTTTCAGCATCACTGTATTAACTTACACAGATTTTCATGCCTTCACTGAACAGTGCAGCAAAACACCCATGGCATAACAGAGGCTTTGGTGGACACTCAGGGAGGAAAGGGTTTAGAGACAGTGCTTGAGTGCTTGTGTCCAGGGAGGTGGTTAAAGAATGAAGAGCCCTGTGATTTTTGCAGAACCAGGTCAGATGTCTTTGCAGCAGAGAACTGTGACCTTTCCCTGCCAGGGCAGCCCAGCACCGTGAATGCTCTGCCTGGTGTGATAGTCAATGGCAGGAGAAGTGAAGAGCTTAGGAAATGGGATATACCAGGTAGATGAATGATTGAAGATCAAACTGTGTGTATTTTGCAGGGTAAGGAGAGATGTGCGTTTGTAAATATACACTATGTGTAGCTGATCTTTAATCTACATTTGCTCATAAGTAGACTCTCAAGAATTAATATTTCCAGCTGTGCACATATAGAAATATTCAACGCACAGTGTACAGCAACATAAAATTGAGTCTGTATTTGCTGTACACATTTGCAGAAGAGAGTTGGAGCATTCTTACACCATAAGAGAAATAGTTTTAAAGTATAAAGGTAATATATTATACTATACTTAAAGCTCCACAGATTTTTGGTATTCTGTCATAGTTATATTGAATGAGCAGAGCTGAAATATAAAGGATTTGTTATTTTTCTTTTTTTTTCTTTTTCCTTTTTTTTTTAATTTTTTTTTTAAATTTATAAAATGTAATGAGCTCTCTTGAGAAAGGACTCCAAACAATAAATGATCTCTGCGGTTCAGTTCTGAAAGCTTGTTTTTCATATGTGAGTACACAGCTGTGTTCATGTCATGGATATGGAAAGCATACAGAACCTTCCAAATGCCCTATTGTGATGCTGAAAACAACATTCATTTATGATTTACCACCCTTTTCCAAAAGCCAGTATTTCAATCTGGTGGTGTATTTTGCCAAAAGATAGAATCAGCAGGTAAGAAAAAACATGAAGAGATTTTTATTTTAAAATAAAAAATATAGGACGTGCTGTCTCTCCTCTCCAAGGAAAATTTTGCATTGGGATGAATTTTGAGTTCATGTGGCTTCAGCCTGGATGCTGGTGGGGTGTCTGAAATCCATGTGTGCTGTGCACATCCTAGGCAAGTAGAGCAACATGAGGGTTTGACGTGACTGAGAGCCACAAGGAACTAGGCCTTGCTCATTTATCAATGCAAACTCAGATAGGACTGGGTTATTATCTAGGGATGGGCATTATCTTTCATCTCCTCATTTTCAAACTGCTGTTGCACGTTTAAGATCTATTTTATCTAGTTTTAAATAGCTGGTTGTAGCACCTCCAGAGCCCATGGGCCAAACAGGCCTGGAATATATGTGCCATTGCCTGGGCCTGCCTGCAGATGCCCCTAGGTAGGTTTGTCCCATGTCAGTATGTCCATACTGACCAGTCTTCAGTACCTGTGTTCAGGGCAGTTGGGATATCGGGCAGCCCTAGACCAGACTTTGCATGTGTGTGTTCTCTGCAGGCTTCTGGACTAAAGAAATTATCAAATCATCACCCTCTAAACCTTTCCAATCACTACCAGCCCACAGCTTGATTTCTGGGGCCATAAGATCTCCAGGCAAGTTTGCTGCCTTGCACTAATCAGTACCGCGCGCTGAGTGAAAACTCTATCTGCACATCTTTAAATTAAACCAAACCACACACACACACACACACAAATCTTTTCAGTCTACCCCGTGGGTTTTTGCCTTGCTGCATGTGCAGAGGTTCTTATTGATGTGGGATCCATGCAGCAGAAGAAACTCCTTAAATATGCATCAGGACTAGTAATTTTTCCCTGTCGCCTGCAGCATGGGTTTAGATGATACGATCATGAAAAAGGGAATGATTTCCTGTCCTGTACAATTTAATTTTATGAATGGAGCCATATAACACAGCATAGTAGCTTTAAAAAACACCATAAAAGACATGACAGGAGAAACCAAGTCATACACTACTCCGCCATATGGAAAACAAAGCTAACGTATATGGTTTGGCTTCCTTGTTTGCTCTCTCATTGTTCCTGGATGGTGACTCTTGCGTTATGATTTTCAGAAGCCCATAGCACAGAATGGTTTATGATGTTTACTTAGCATATAGGACAATAGATGGAAAAGTGCCATAATTTGTGACGCTGACTGCAAAATAAACCTATCATCATTCACACAGAGCACTGTTCCTTTGGATAAACAGCCACGTTGTTGGTTGGCAGGAACAGACTGTCGCCTCCTGGGTCCTCGCTGGAGCTGCACATCTTCGGGCCTCACGCCACTGGCGTTTGAGCAGAGCTGCCTTTTGACTCCAGTGGGGCAGCGCTGGCACTGCACAAGCTCTTTGTCCTTATTTAGATAAAATAAGGATCCCTGAAAGGCTTCCTGACACACACACAAAAAAACCCCTCATGTGGCGCCTCACAATAACTGCCGACATGGGAAAGTTGCAGGGAGGCCCCAACCAAGCGTTTGCATGTAAATATCTTGGGCCTGGGGGCAGTTCAGATATGGAGCCAGGTCCATGTTGTGTCCTGGTCCCCAGGCATCCCAGAATTGATTCACCAAGGTAAGAAGTTTGCTCATCCTCACATAAATTTATGCTGCCATCTTTAGTGCATTGAGGTGGGTTGGAGCTCACACTGACCAGACTGCCTGGTGCTTTTCTCATGAGACTTTGGGTGAGGCCTCCTCCAGACATCAGAGGCAGCAGTTAGGGGACTGAACTGTGCGTGTATCTGAGGAAGCGTGGCCGGAAATTTTTGCATGTACTCAAAGTATCAACTCCTAGAAGACAGCATGGGAAGCGGCCTTGCAAGGGTGTCAATTTATCCTCATCCAGGGCCTACAAGGTCAGACGTAATCCATTCCTGGCATATGCATATTGATCCTCTTCTTGACACTCCTTAATGACGGAGGTACCACAGCTTCCCTCAGCAACCTCTTCCGGCCCTTCCCTATCTTCCCTTTGAACAGTTTTCCCTGTAATGTCTAACATCATCCCCCCCTTGCTGCAACTCTAAACAAGACCGCTTTCCCTCTCCCATAGATGACACAAAGCTCTATAACCTCCCTCTACTCATTCATGTGTTTGTGGACTACGAGTGTGTGCCTTTTCTAGGCTGAACAAACCCACTCATTTTCAGCCATTTCTTATGTAATATGTTTTCTAGATTTCTGACCCAAGTTTTCTGGCTGCTACTCTCCTCTGGCTCTGAGCTGCTCCATGCTTTTCTCAGAGACCTCCCTCCAAGTCTGCCTATCCCTGGACTTGATCAGCTCTGATCAAAAGTTGGTTATGGAGCCATCTTTGTGGTTTTGAGTTGAACTGCATCCAAAGCAAACAAATCCCATGATACTTTTTCCCATTGGTCTCGTGGGATGTGGCAGTTTTGAAGCAGCAGCAGAAAATAAACACAGTGGAGGCCTTCCTGGTAGTGAGCAGTGGGACAGGCTTAGCTCATGTGTCTTGCATAAGACACCCTGTCTTGTTAATTTGAGCATGATGCTGAGCGTTTCTCTTTGACATGTTACACCGGTTTTTGATCAATCAGGAACAGCGGAATAGAAGAGAGGGAGGGACAGTACAAAAGTTGAACTTTGCTCACAGCCTTACTGAAATAACAGCCCTCCTGGTTTGCTTCGTCACACATCATCCAGCTCATGAGCAATGATTTGCCAGGCTCCAGACAAATTTTTGCAAAACCCCATTCAGCATGTCCTGTTTGAAATGGATCCATTGGTGTCCACCCTGGAAGTGTTTTTGCAAGTGTTTGCAGCATGAATAGTACAACAGCTTATCAGTCAAACTGCCTGCACATACACAGTTGATAAGGACCAGACAGCATGGGTTTATCACATCTCATATCAAATCAGTCTAGATTTTTTCATAACAGGGAAATAAGTTTTTGTGGACAATGAAGCTGCAGTTGGGGTGTTTTATCTGGACTTTGGCATCAGCCCATGTGATGTTCCCACAAACAATAGTTTAGTCGATACCAGTTAGGCTGTACTGTTCCACTGGGTGTGGAGAGAAACGGAGCTAAGCTGATGGCTTTATAAAACCCATGCTGAGAAAAACAGGCATTGTTAGCCTCTTCCAGGCCTCTATTGTATTATTATTTTTAAAAGAGTCTGTCTTCTGAGAGTAGGAACTTTCTAGCTGCATGTCTGTAATAAATAAATAAATAAATAAAATAATAACACCTCTGATAAAATAACCAGGAAAGTTTCCACTAAGAGCATGTCATTATGTCAACTCTGTTCGGCGGAGAAGCATTGCATTCAGTAAATATATATTCGGGAGCTACTTTGTGATCATTGACATTTGACATTGTTCTTACATCTCTCCCTATTAGCATGTTTCTGTTTGGAGTGTACTTGACCTATTTCAGAAATATTCCTCATCTTTTCCCATTATTTACTGAGCAGCAATAACCCTGGGAAGAACCACTGCATTTTACAGGCTGCAAAGTTTCATGGAAACAAGAGGCCCCTCTTGTGTTGCTTAAGTATCTCATCTGTGAAGGTAAATATATTCCTGGATTTAATTAGGAGTTGTAGTATTAATATTTATGCAGATAAAAGTAGGTGAGGAGGCAGGAGAAAGAAGAGGGAGCAAAAAAGACTCATTCATCATGAAGGATGCTGCAGCCAGATCTCTGTGATCTCCTGCACGGAGAAATCATTTCACTCCTTGCTCCTAATGGAGGGCTCAGCATAAGTTGGGGTCCAAAAGCTTGACTTGCAGCAAAAGCTTGTTTTGCTTTGTTTTCAGATGATATTTTTCATGCAGAAATAAACGTGAAGGCAAAATGACAGTGTTTTGAACACAGATCCTCTAGGGAGAATGGAGAAGGGTATTTCCGATACTGGAGGAACAGTTCTGATCTGTTCCATTCTAATCTATCTTGTGATGGATATGATGTTTATGTGCTGCAATACTTTTCAGGATATTAGTATTTTTGGGGTCATTAATTGAGATGAAAAGTCAAAATCATCCATTATTCTGTGACTAATAATGGAAAATAAAGATTCAGTCATAATGCTTGCTTTTCAGATTTTGAAGCTGTGCTTTCCTCACGCAGTTTTCAGATACCCATTCATCTGAATTATTTTGAGGTGGAACATATTGTCAGTTTTCAAATTTCTCACACACAGGGAAAAAAAAAAAAACAAAAAAACTCAAAGATTTGAGTCTGGATCAGCCACCAAAACCCGGAGACTGTTCAGGTCTTTCTGAGCTTGTGTTTTCACAAGCAGGACAGGCAGTGGGAATCTCCCACCTCAGACCTGTCCTGGTTTGTTCTCATTCTGATCTGGCACCCCCAGTACAAAGTGGGAGCAACCTGACTGGGAAAGGTTCAGAGATACATAAAACAAGGGATCTCAGCATCCACCGTTCATGAGAGGTGTCATTGTGAGCCTAAATATGAGCATGAAGAGTTCAAAGGTGGCACCTCCCATATTTCTGTAGTGTGTGATGGAGAGTCCTGGCACATCAGAAGTTAGAGATCACTTGAGAGCATAAAGCTGTGTCAAAGGCAACAAGGAAAATGTGCACTTTCTCACTCAAGGAGCAGTTCACCTCTTTGTTCTGTCTTTTGTGCCCAGGCTGCACCTGGCCCTCTTTGATTTTAATTATCAGGTACACTTCTCTGGGGGGGCTTGGGGCTAGCAGTGTTAGAAAGCATCACCTTCCCTTCAGGCACAGCTTCGGCTCTTTGTTCTGCTCTCATAGGGTAATTGGATGCTAATAAATCAGCTCTCTGGTTCACAATATTTAAAATGCTTCTAGTGACTGGAAAAAAAAATACGTTCTTGTCTCTTTAATCCTTTCCTTGGTTTGCAATGTGTGTTTCTTCCACTCTTTCTGTTAAGACTCCGTTCTGGTGATCAGCTTTTGCTCCTCCACAATTTAGTTACTTTTCTTTGGACACAGAAGTAAAAGGAGAAAGAAGGCTTTAGACCTTCTCTTCTGATTTCTGCTCCCCCAGGGAAGTCGCTAACACCAAGCACGATGCCATGAATCCTCCCCACACCAAGGTCCTATGTGACCAAAGTAGGACGCTGGAGACAGCCAGCAGGTCTGCGCAAGTTCCAAGCCACGTGCCTGCCAAATGGCACGGGGCATCCTTCCATCACGTGTCAGGACACCGGGCACATTGCACAACTGTCCACCCCCTCCTGCCCACCAACTTAGGGGGTGCAGCCACTAAATTGCAAGAGAATAAGCCATAATCTCTTCCTACGCTCCGCAAAATCTGATGTGAATGGAGTCACCTGCCTCAGGCAGTGAGTGTAGCTGGGGGGAATTAAGTTTTGTCCACCCTTAAGAATAGACTGAGCCAGGATGATCCAGATCTCAGAGGGGGCAGCCTTGAATCCACGGGAATGGCAGAATCCAGCCATAAATAGTGTGCACCACAAAGACACACAGGGAAAAAAAAAGAAAAAAAAAGAAAAAAAAAAAAAAACACTTAGCAACAACAGCAACAGTTGCCACTGCAATTATTCCAGCAAATGACAGTAATTTGTGCTGACCACACTGTGGTCTGCCTATAGCTTGCCAACTTGTTCCTGCTCCAGCCATTAATATCAGTTTATTTTGCACACAAAGAAAATAGTTTTCATTTAAAGCTCTCTGCACACTTTGTGAGTCATTAATGAAGTCTCATGGTATCTATGACCTAAAAAGAGCACTGTGAGCTACTTTTTCTTGAGCAAGAACCATAATCTGCTGATTGTCTGATGAACTCGTTTATCACTTTTTGTCCTTCATACTTGTGGCCCCGCTCTTTGGAATAACAAGAGCTTGGCTTGAGGAATGGGCATGAAATGTGGTTGTGTTTAAAATTTGTTTATTTTCATTGTTTTTCTTTAGCTTTGTTCTTGGAGCTTGTACAATAAAGGCAAATAATTTAAAGGACACAGAGGGCTGGAGTTTGGTTTTATGCAGAGTGTGGGAGGCTGACAGAAAAGCTATAGCCAAGCGAAGGGACCGCATTCGGCGGGGCTGAGGTGAACTGGAGTATTTAAAGACTCTGGAGGATGTTGACTTGGAATAACTTCCATCTTCCCTCTCAGCTTGTAACTCACACCCAGCTCACACCCAGGCTGAACTCACACCCAGCTACTGCTGGGGAAGTGACACCTCTTAAGTCATCAGCTGCAAAATGGGCTCGAACGGCCAAAACGAGCACAAGTTGGGCAAACTCACCTGTCGAGTCATGTGGCCAGAAAGCAGCGAGGAAGAGGCACTAAGCCCCTATGAATCACTGCTAATCACTCTCTCCAGCTAATTGACACATTCCTAAAATTCCTCCAAAGCTTCCTGGCAGCCTGAGCTCCATCACTTTCTTCAGCCGTCAGCCAAAGGAAAGGCACATAGTGGTGTCAGAAAGACTCTTTTCTTGTAAATAAACAGACACCAGTGCTGCATGTGACAGCTCCGAAGCTGGCATGAGAGTAGCCTTATCCCTGATGGCAATTGTGAGACTTGAAGGTGTTCCTCTGCTCCCCCAGCTGCTCCTTCCCAGCCCACTTGTACAGCTGGTGCAAGGCACACAAACCCCAGCAACCCACACAGGAAAGATCCCAGGGAAGCATCAGTCTCACTCTCTACCCAACCAACAGTGCAGCCAGGGAGGTACAGACAAAGTCCTTTGCATCGTAAAGTTGGTCCCCAAAAGCCAAGATGCTTCTCAGGTGGCTTCTGCTGAGGCCGTGGTACAGCACTTTGACTGCAGGTGGCTTCCAAGCTGCTTATTGATGAGGACTTTGTACCACTGCACACACTGCTGGCATTTGGCTCAACTTGTCTCACCTGTAGGAGTGGTTAAAGGAAAGGTGATGACCAGCAAAAGCAAGGAGTGTGCTTAGTTCTGGGTAGGCAGCATGAAAGCTTTGCTGCAGAGCCACAAAAGACCATGTCTTCTGGGGAAGGAGTCATCTTTCCCCTGCAGCTCTCAGCCCACAGTGTGAAGATTCTAGGAGCTACTTTGAGATGACTTCAACAGTCATCTGAGAGCAGGTGGTCCATCCTCTGAAGGCTTAAAATGATTGGTCTGGGAACCTGCAGATTCAGAATATACGAAAATTGCTTAGCATCAGCTAGTTAGTTAGTTAGACTCCTTCTAGAGTCACTCAAGAGTGAGGTGGATCCTCCAGAAAGATGAGAGAGTCAAATTGGGGATGACTTTAAGCACTCATTCCTATGACAGTCTCCATTAGAAGCCTGATGCGATTGCCTCATCAGCAATGCAAAGCACATCTTAACATGCTGCCCCCCTAAACCAGCCTGCTCAGCTGTGAGCCCCCAAAAGAGCCTGCAGACAATGACAAAAAATAACTAAAAAAAAAAAAAAAAAAAAAAGGCTATTACCAACAGCTCTACACTGGTTTTCTTCTTTCCTGTCCAGCTCAGATACTCCCCACACAAGTTTTCATGGATTGACCCTTCCCAGTCCCCACTGGCATATTTCTTTACAAGTTCATACTGGTTATCTCGTTAAGGAGAGACATACTCTTAGTGAATGACTATGAATTAGTAGAGAGGAGACTGTCTATGTTTTTAAGAAACCAGTGCTCATTAAGGTAAAGATTTACCACATGGGATTCAAACAGATTGTAACTTATACTGCAGGCTAAATAATTAGGTCACATCAGGTGCTCCCCTTCTAAAGCAATGGACTACTCTCAGCTCCTGTGCCCACTTAGTTTTCTAACAACATATTTCTCTCAATGAAGCAATCGCTATGACTACACTTCAGTTGAATGAGTTCAATATTGTCCCTTTTAAAAAGTGCTGAGCTCAGCACGAGGCACTACTAAGTTGCCTGGTTTGTTTTTGTCTAATTTCAGTTTAGACATATGGCTAACCATGCCTGAAAAACACGTAATCGTATCCAGGGCAAAACTCGTATGATTATGTAGGGAGAGTTCAAGTGTTTCCCTGTTATTTTAAAATAATGTTAAATTGGGATTACACTGTATTATGTTCCTTTTGGACCTTAAATGTCCATGTGCATTTATATCAGCCATTTGGCTGTCACATCCATGCTTACTGCCTCAGTGAGTAGCAGTGAAGGAAACTAGCATATTAGCTCCTGGAACAAATGGGGGCTTTTCTTTTTAAGAAGATAGCTGGGACATAACTTAATACAACTGCTCCCTGTTCTTCTTAATGGAAAGCTAAGTGACATGACAGATGTCATGTCAGGTGACAGATAAATGACTATTAATGATCTTTCAGGCTCCTGAAGTTTTGTAGTACAAAAACACATCCCATCTTCTCAGTAAAGTTGTCACTATATATATTTGAGTGAAAAATACAATATCTTTGAGCAGTTTTAGTGTGATATTTTCTATGATAAGTAAAAGTAGCCCGTACACAATGATAATATGCACACAGCCATCTGTGCACGCTGCACCCAGAATCAATTGTACATCTCTGCAACTGAAATATATACACAGAACTATGTGACTAGGTAAAGTGGGCACTTAAAGGCATAGATTTATTTTTTTTTTCAGTATGTGTGATGTACATGCACATATTTTGTGTCATCAGCACTATTTAAACAGACCCAGTGCCCATAAACCCACACGTCTCTACAACATAAAGTTGTATACTTACCCGCACTGAGCTCTCATGGTATAGCTCTGAATTTTTGGCTCCACTTCCCTGTGGAGAGAAATGCATGCAAAAATCTTTGCGGTGCACATCTATTTACATAATGCCTGGTGCATGGGGCGTATGGCAGATTTATGTGCTGTACTTTGCCCACGCACACACCTATGTTGGGCAGGATGCAGGCGCCAGGTAGAGGAATATCTATATAATATACATATCAGCACATTATGAGCAGCTCATTGAGTCCAGCACAGTGCCCCTCCTGCTGCTTTTGTGCAGTTCATTATAGAAACATACTTGAGTTTGCTCAGTTGCTTATCCCAAAGGCCAACTTTTGATCTTCTCTTGGGAACCTGTCGCACTGCCGTGGTTTCTAGGTACCGCAGCCAATGTGTTTACCAACTCTTTTTCTCTTTCTCGCCCTTTCTATTATGCGTCCCCTTTTTTCTGCCACACAAAGGCTCTGTGCGGTGCTTGTGTGTGGTCCCCAAGAGATGCGGGCCCGGCGAGGAGCCGGTTTTCGGCGAGGCGCTGCGCTGGAGGATCTGTGAACCCGTGCAATTAGCGGTTTAGATCCGGGACCCCACGTGTGGGAGCGGGGCCGGCGGTTGTGCCAGAGCAGTGGGGACAGCCGCCCTCGGGGCGAGTGCACCGACCCCTGGCAGAAAGGTCACAGACAGCCCCCGAGCTCAGGAAAAAAACCCGGGATCAGAGCCGCAATCTGTAGCGGGGTGTCCCCCCGCCCGCCGCCCCGCGCACAACACACGGATTCAGAAAGGGATCATTTGGAAAGCATTTGCAAACATATGGGTCGTTTTTAAGTCAAGACTCCTTTAATTCACTGTGTTTCCTAGTTTTTCCTTTTTTTTTTTTTTTTTTTTTTTTTTGAGCAGGGAGGAGTTTGAGCGAGGTTTTGGGGGGAGTTGTTTGGGGTTGTTTTGTTTGGGGGGGTGCAGGCTCTGGCTGAAAAAAAAAAAAGAAAAGGAAAAGAAAAGCGGAGGGCTGAGTGGTGGAATAAAGAGCGCAGCAAACCTACCCCAAAGCAGCTTGTTCCCAACTCATGTCCCTTACACGGAGATTAAAAGAACAAACACTCCGCTCTTCTTAATGACGGCATTACCAAGTATAATTAATTAGAAGGGTAGCAAAAGGAATCAGATCCCTGATGCTAATTACTTTCCTAAAAGGATAATATGCTCTTATGTTACTGGTCTAGCTCTACAGAAATATGTCTATTACTGCTACCACTGCTAATAATCGGGTGGTAAAATAAAATGCCCAAGAGATATATATGCTTGTGTTTATTTTGGTGTATATATATGTACACACACACATGCCTATCGTGATACGCTGTATTTGAGCACTGTGTGTACAACTACACATGGTTATCACTTCGTGTTTATGTGTCTATACTTGGAGTGTTTCTCCAGACATACATGCTGACAGACAGACAGCCGGGCAGAAAGACAAATATTTAGAGCAACACTTCTTGGCGGTGCTACTGCCAAAGGATGGAAGCAATAAACAAAGGCTCCCCCACCTTTGCCACTCTTGGCCTGTGCAATTAGGTCCGGGTTAGGAGCAGGGCTGTGTTTTCCTTTTCTTGGGCGGAGAAGTGATGGCCCATTAGGCCGGTTCGTGAGGAACTAATGACTGCATGGCATTGATTTGCGGAGGAATTTTTAGCTGCAGATAAAGGTCGGTGTCCTTCAGCCGAAGATGGCTCTCAGCAGGCTGTGCATATTTTGCTTAGTTTGCTCTGAAGGGCTGCTAAACAAACGGTGGGTTAGCAGTGAAAACACACAGGCTGGGGATTTTCAGCTGAAAACCTGTGATGCAAAGTTGTTACGATCATCACTTTACAGAGTGCCTTTCCTGACTCTAAATGACTTTAGTGAGTTACCAAGTGAATTACTGGGATGACTTTAGTGACTTACCAAGTATCTGTACGGTGCAGGGGAATGTGGCCATTGGCACAAGTGCATCTGCCTGTTCCTCTGCATTTTTTGCCCACCTCCTTTTGTGCATGTGTATACAGATGTGATGGACCCGTGGATGTGCACGTACTACCGAAACCCATCCCTCTGTGCACTTACACCCCTGTATGTATCTCTGGGTGTGCATACATCTGTTTCACTCCTTGAGCATATTTGTGCCCAGGCTGCACGTCTGTGTGCCTAAGTGTGTGTAGGTAGGGCTGGCCTCGTGCATGTTGCCAGCAGGAGAAAACCTGCCTATGTAGCTCCGTGTGTGTCTACGCAGGTGTGTGCCACATGTATGAGCATAGGCTTGGCATGTTATTTTTAGTCACCCATCCTTTCAGACAGCTTCCCAAAATATCACTTTTTCCCCCATTTCTACCTCCTGATCCTGACATTCCCCCAGGATTTTCTACGGGACTCAAGGCCTTTGCCCAGTGCTTCTCAGTGAGCAGAAAGCAATAAGTGCAATTTAATGTATTATTTATGAGTGGTGGGAAAGTCTAAGGGGGTTTTAATCTCTGTTTCTCCACTTCCTTCCCAGCTGAAAACCATTTCACCTCCCTTCCCAGATATTCAGCTCCAGTGTGCTCCCCCGCCCCACTCCCATCTGCGCCTTATTTGTACAAATGTTCCCGTGTCTTTAGAAATCATCTTCAAAAAAAAAAAAAAAAAGAGAAAAAGAAAAAGAAAAGAAACCCCCTTGCCAAACCCATATTGTACTTAAACATTTGTGAAGATTTTGTTTCTCTCAATATGGTAGCGAGAGGGGGCTCCGGGAGGGGCTTTCTTGGAGAAATGTCTCATTCAGTCTCCTGAACCCCCTCCTTGAAGTTTCTTTTCAAGGCTGTTGGAAAGTTGGGCAAACTGAAAAGCAAAACAATAATTAGAGATAATTGCTTGTGTCCAAACACAGGCATCAAAGCCTCGGGGGTCTCATTTGTGATGGGCCTTGGTGTGTGATCCAAAAAAAAAAAAAAAAAAAGAGGAAAAAAAAGTAAAAAAAAAAAAAGGTGACCCTTATTTTATTTATTGAGTGGGGGAACAGAGAGAAAGTGCCAGATGGAAGGACCTCAGAGCAATCTCCAACGGCTCAGCACTGCCTGCTTGGGCGAACAGGCACTGAGGCCAGGATAAAAGGGATAGAAAGCAGGGTCAGGAGAGGTTGCATAATTACTAGGGTGGAGGTAAAAGGGGTGAGGGGGGAGACGACAGGGGTGTCTCTGGCCCTGCTGTGGAGATCTGTGCAGCCCCCCCAGCTCCATGTGGCTGGTGACAGGGGGCCAGGGTAGGTACCAGGGATGCTGCAGGGTGCCACCCACACCAGGGCCCTTTTGAGGGATGGGGGGCAGGAGCCCAGATTTTCAGGAGGCTGAGCTGCCCCCTCTCCTTCCCTCTGAGCCGGATCCTTAGTGTGGATCCAAGTGGACCCAATCTGCCCCAAATTCCTCCTTGGTGGGATGCACTTCTGAAGTGTGAGAGTGGCAACCCCCAGGTTACCCACAGCATGGGCAGCACTGGATCCCTGGTGGTTTTATTGTCAGTCAGAGGAAAGGAATAAGGGAAAAAGGATGTAGAAAGGGATGGTGGTGATGTAAAAGAAACCACCAGAACCATTGTAACAGACTCATTCCCTAGGCCTTACTGGGAAGATGCATTTCCCTGGCTGCAAATGATGCTGGAAGGGGTCTCGGCAGGGGTGGGGGCACCAGATGTAGCAGGACTGGACCCTTTTCAAGGAGGCAACAGATGAGGGTGAAGGAATAAGGGGGGAGCATTCCCACAGAAGAAGGATTACAGGGGTCTCTCCTCTGATTTTCAGAGGCACTGATTCACATGAAGAGGTGTAGCCAAGTTTCTCCTCGCCCTCCCGGTCCCTCGGTAATGGGCTTGTAACGACCTAAACGAGTTGCTGATTAGGGACAATAAATCTGCCTCTCCATCAGGGCTGTCCCTCACCGGGGGGAGGGGGGGGGTGGCCAGGACCCGCCCGTCCCGGAGCAGGAGGTGCCAGCGTTTATTTCGTCGGGCTGCTGGGAATTTGGCTGCCAAGCTGGAAAAGTGGATCTCGGCTTTCCAAAAGGAGGAGATGCCAGGGCTCAGGAGCGGCTGGAGAAGGGTCTGTTGGGGCGGCTTCGCTCGCCTCGCTCCAGGGACGGCCGAAAAAAAAAAAAGAAAAAAAAAAAAAAGGAAAAGAAAAGAAAAGAAAAAGGAGGAATAAGTAAATAAAGAGCAGGAAATAAACGAGGAGTAAAAGCCCCAGCGGCTCTTCTGAGCCCGGCCCGCCGTGCGGTCCCGCTGCACCCCCTGCGCCCCGCCGAGGGAAATGCACCGGCTGTGTGGGAACCGCGCCGCTCCGGGGCGAAAATAAAATGAAATAAATAAAAATAAGTAAAATAATAATAATTTCACTGCGTTAGCTTAAAAGGGCTGGATCAGGCTTGGTGGAGAGCGACGCCCGGTTCGTGAGCGCGATGTCAGGGTGACACTGTTGGGTTGGGGACGGGTGGCCGGGGGGTGCTGCTCCCCCCTCCGCCCCCGGTGCAGGTGCACGGGAAGGGGGCACCCAGCGCGGGGAGCCCCAAGCGGGGTGGTCTCCCGGGGAAGAAGGGTGGCCGTGCCCCCCTCCCGGCGGAGCCTCGGGGCGCCGGCATCGCCAGGCACTTCTAATTAGCAAAGAAAGATGTTGGTCATTAGCGAGCGACATCCAAGGCAGGCGCGCTCTCCCCGGGATGCTCGGAGCCGGGCTGCGGGGCCGAGGGCTGCATCCTGCCCGCCGGCACCTGGCGCGCAGCTGGAGCCGGAGCCCTCCTGCTTTGTAGTTTTCTTCCCTTCTTTCTCTGTCCTCTCCCTCTCCTATAATTTTTTTCACCCTTCCTGTACAGTTAGCGAAATCCTCGTCATCCCGGAGCTCCGCTCGTCACCCCGACCCTCCCCACCGCACAGGCCCCCTGACTGCCGGTCGTGTAATGTGCCATATATATTTTTTTCCCTTTATACTTTAGCATCTTTCATTTTCCCTCCTTCTTTCTACTTAGCAGCACCTTCGCACACCTTTTTTATTTTCCAGTCCTTCCTTCAATACCCCCCCGGCTCTGCTGGAACATCAGAGACGTTCGCGGGCTGCACCCCGAAAGACCTTTTACACAATCACATCGGCTGGCTTAAAATAATTTTTCAGAAATGCCTAAATCCCTTTTTCCCGAGTCAGCCAAAGCCAGCATTTATTTATTTATTTTTTCTCGATTCATTTCTTTTACTGCGATCAAGGAGGGGCTTTGGATCGGGCTGGCTCCGCCGAGGGAGGCTGCCGGTTCCGTTTCGACACGATTTTTCCTTTATTTTTGTTTCTGTTACATCTTTATTTTAATTTCGCTGCGGTGATTTGTTTCCAGGCATCCGCGCGTCCTCCTCCCGAGGACAAGGGTGCGGAGAAGAGGATGATGATGATGAGGAGGAGGAGGAGCAGCCTTCCTGCCCCAGGGCAGCTGTGCCAGGGACCAGGGGCCAAGGCGCGGTGCTTATTCCAAGCGGCATTTCTCCCTCTGAGCCCAGCCAGGCTCCGAAACCAAATCAGCGTGTTTATGTCCCCCAGGGTGGGTTTTCTTTGATAGATGGCTTCCCGGGGTTTGTGCTTCCTACCTCGTCCTCTTCCTTCCCCGGTAACTTACAAGTTTAGCGCCCAAACGCACGGCCGTGTCTGTGTATTTGTACATGACACACATGACAAATTCGTAATTCATTACACGATGCATTTGTCGTGGCGATGAAATACGCCTCGTGTGTACGAGGCACATTATATACGCGTTACATGTCATTCGAAAATTTGATATACCGTTCTACATACTGTAGAAAAAAATCGAAGTAAATGTTTGTATATCCTTGATTTAAGTATAAAACTTATTACACATACTTACACGAATTGTGTTCTTCAGTGAGAACAGAGAATTAGAATTTGTAGCATTGCTACGTTTGTATACGATGCACACAATTTAAGGTATTTTTTAACCTCCTTAAGACGTGTCTGGGTGCATACGCACACGGTGTACGCGCGCAGAGTGGCTAAAACACGCTGCCGTCTGCGCGGGACTGTCCATATTTACAGAAAAGAGCCCTGAATTCCTACGTATATCGAGATTTGCACGTGTGTTTCTAGCTCCGAGCGACCCGCAGCGGCTGCAGGGAGCCCCGAAGGATGGGTGCGGACACGCTGCGGGGGCGGCCGGGGGCGCTGCGGGGGGGCCGGGCACCGGAACGCGCATCCTCCTCCTCCTCCTCCTCCTCCTCCTGTGGTGCCCCCCCAGCTCCCCGCTCCCGTGTCCCCCCGCAGGGGAAAGGATTTAGGGGCGAGGCGATGCGCCTTAAGAAAACGTTATTATAGGGTAGGGGGTTGGCTCTCGTAAAAAATCACGAAATCAACAGAAATCCGCAACCCTCCCCCTTCCTGCCCCACTTTTCTCCTTGCCCAAGGATGTAAACGCGGAGCCGGCAGTTTACAGGGAATGCAGGCGCTGCGGTGGGCACTTGCCTTGGGCAGCAGCTTTGTTGGGCGGGGGGGGGGGAGGAGAAAAAAACCTTCTATTTCTTCCAGCCCGGGCACGCAGGCTACCGGCTAGGTGGGTCTGGGGGGAGCAAAAAGCTGCTCCTGCTGGCACCCGACTGCTTTCTGGTCTCGGGTACTCTCGTTTCGCTTTTGCTTGCCCACCTGGGAAAAAAAAAAAAAAAAAAAAGGGCGTCTCTCCACTCCAGCACTGCCTGAGGCAGAGGAGAGCCGAAATCCTCTCGCGGGTTTTGTTTTAAGCCACTGATGAAATTCAGAAAATTGGAAGCTGCATGCAGCCAGGGACCAAGGCAGAAAATTGCATCGCTCATCTCCTTCTGCAGACGGGAAAAATGGTCCCGAGCCGGCAGCAGGGCAGTGCCCCCCGCCCGCTGCAGTGCCAGCAGCACCGACCAGTCTTCTTCATGTACAAATTTACACAACATGTACGAATATGCCACACAAGATGTAATACATACATGAGAAACAATGCACAGCATAAAACATGTACCATATTCCATATAATACTGAAACTGCAATAATGCAGGAATATAGGAATGTGTGCGACATCACGAGGTACTGTGCCTTGTAGGTAAAGCTCATATTACAAGCTATTAGTTAGGCTGTTCAGTGATCTTTACATCATTCATAGTCAATTAACCCTTGGGACTAAATTATCCCACCCTACTGCTGCCTCAGGTTTTATCTACATAATCTTTCAGCCCCAATACATCAGCTGTCTCTGGGGCTGAGGCACGAGAAAATGCTGTGTCCTGTCCCTAATTTATATATGTGTGTATGTACTCACAACATATATTGACTATTTCTTTGCAAAGATGCATTGTGTGTGTATGTAAGTCACTATAAATGCATACAGATAGGATTTCTCTGTAGAACTGTAAAATTTTGAGGTTGGGAAGGGTTTTTTATTAGCGATGTGCATGATTTTGAAATAAATCCAAAAACACAGGAAAGAAAGAAAGGAAAATAGTTCTAGAGGGGAGCTGCAGCTGAGCTCAAGGAAAGCCAGCTTGCTGGTTGCACTTCTGGGGTATGAATTTTGCCCATTCTAGGACTGGGCGAAAAGCTGGAGGCTTCATTCTGCAGTTTTTTTAGTGACCCAGTGCACAAGGAGGAGGAGAAATCTATGGGAGCTAAGCCAGAGAAGAGAAGAGCTAGCGTGTCTTTTTGTATGTTGCTGAAGCGACTGTGATCTGAAGCCAGGGGTGCACATTACAGTTGTCCTTAGGAGCTCAGTTTTCTCTGTTGTAGCTGTTCCAGCCTGTAGAAAGGAAACATCTCTTAACAAACATAATGGGCTGCTGCTTTAGAGAACTGTATTTTCCCCTGGTCTCCGATACCTCTTCCTATATGGTATTGGAGAAATCACTTAAAGTTTTCAAGAGAGTGGTAGTGGTAAGGGCATATGGGTCTGCATGTGCGTGTCTGTATGTCACAGACAAACACCCACACGGATCCCACAGCTGTCAATAGGAAACACATGCACATCCCCAGCAAATCACTTTATGTTTTGGGGAGGATATCTATGTATAAGATACAGAAAAAAAATATAGAGTATGGGTAGACAACGACACAGCAACTGATCACAGCTTTAAAAAAATAATAATTTGAGAAGTCAGTAAGGGTGATATTTTTCAAAGGGTAATCTATGCAAATTGACAGAAAAAATATTCAAGTTAATGGAGTATCAAGCAGTAAAAAAATGTGGAGTGGGGTTTATTCTCTGCATTAGTTACACGCTATAATCTTCCGATTTCAAACTCTGTAATTATTTGGTCACTAAAGAGCTCTGTTTATTGCTTGGCCATGGCTTAAAGGTTACATTACAATCTCTGATGCTGGCAGCTTATAGTTCTCTTCTGATCACTGGTAATAGTGTGTACTTAAAAAAATAATCCACCATTTCTTCTATTTTTTAAATCAACCATTTCTTCTATTTTTTTTTTTTTCTTTTCTGCCTTCTCTAAATTTAAAAACAGATTTCCAGCTTTTGTGGTTAGTTTGTACCAAAAGTGACTCATACTCATCAGACTGGACCTATTAATTTACTTGAATCGTTGTTTTTGAAAGGAAAGAAAAAAGTTTCTTTAAAGTACCATCAAGCATGTTGTTATTTTTTTTTCCCCTCTCTCGTGAAATTAGGAATATTTATTTCCCCTTGTGAACCCTGTGCAAAATAATCAAAAACAAACTGGTGGGGGAGAGGGAAGGGAACCAGATGGTTTGCCAACCTTTGAATCAGGCTTGTACCTCTTAAGAGGAGGGTTTGCAATGGGCTTTGTGCAGCACCTTGCTGTAGGTTCACAAACTTTTCAAGTTACTTTCTGCCATGTAGTTATCCCCCAGGGGGCTACAGTTCAGCTACATGCTGTAAAGTATTCAATGCTTACCTGTCTGATGGGCTCAGGAATAAGGAGTTTGTAATAAAAACACTTGTTACATTACTACTTTCCAGTCATTTAAGGACTTGAAAAGTAGGATCATTTATCCTCTAAACTGTTGTCATCTAAGTGTTTGGAGACCTCCTATTTGCCAAGTGCAGTCCATGGTCTCTGCTCTGAAGTGATTTCTATCTGCTTCTGCTTTCTAGCACGATATAGTGGAGAAACCCTGCTGCCTTGGGCTTGAGCTTGCTAGGGAAAAATGCGCACGACTATTCTGTATTCATTTTGGCACTAGAAGCATGGTCCTTCAGGCCCTGTGTCATGGCTCTATCCAACAACATTCATCACTGCTATGGGCCAGTGAATACCACAAAAATGTCCTCAGGGGCTGTGCCTTTACCAAGGGCAGTGCCTCTTCCCCCATCTGGAGTTTGGCTCCTGTCTTCCTCCAGTCCTAGAAGTGCTGCGGAGCCTTATCTGGCATTGAGGTGCCACCAGCCAATCCCATAGGCAGCTGCTAATTCCAGTGAAATGCCCTGTACCTCCACCCTGGCTGCTTAATCCCAGTCTCTACAGGTCTATTCCGTAAACCACAGCTAAGGAGTGTGGCCAGATAAAGCAGCAGCTACTCACACAGCTGTTAGCTGAGCAGAGCCACGGGGAAGCCAATAATGTGTTCATGAGGTCTGGACTTTGGGGTTTTGCTGCTGGGAAGTGGGTTTTATTTCTGCACCTGGAACACGGCTTCCCTCAACCTTTTCTTCCTCTGCAGGTATCTCCCCTCCCAGAAGTGCAGTCAGCCAATGCGTGTTCCCAGCACCAGCAGTCCCTTGGTCTGCACCAGTGTTCCTCATAACAAACTGCAAAGGGTGAGTGTGCATCCTGGATTGGGGCATCCCTGGCTTAAAACCTTCCCAAGTTTCCAGCAGAGTCACAACAAAGCATCCCACTGACTGCAGCAAAAGGATGGGACTGGTTCCCGAGAGACTCAGGGATCCTGTATTGCACAGGGTTTTTTGGCGGGATTTGAATCAATTGCTCGAATTAGAAAGCTGCCTGGAGTGAGCTGGTTTTGCTCCCACCCCATCCCAATTTTAGATTTTCATCTACAATTTATAATCACAATCTATTTGACAAGCTGGGGTTCTGAATTCAAGCTCTGCTGCCAAAGAGCCATGGATGGAAATAACCAAATAACTGTATGTACCTCCTGCACAACGTAGCGTGCAAACAGAGCACAAACACCCCAAATCTGTTGTTCTGTCTTTGATTTTGATTGACTTAGAAGAACCGTTAAGAATAATAATGAGAAGCTGATGACATCGTGGCCTGAGGAATGCACCACTGCTAGAGAACAGATGGTGCAAAGACATTTTTTGGAAACTTTTTTTTAAATGAACTTGGCACCTGGGCCTTTCTTAGGATAAATGCTCTAACTTGGAGCAACCACAGCACTTGGCGGTTGGGATCCATTGAAAACCAGCGATTTTGCTACAGAGGAATGCATTTCTAGGAAGATACAGAACATTTTGTGGGATTCAGATTTCTTTCTGTGTGATAAGTACTATTTCTTCTTTCAGGCTTGAGAGTGTTCATCTCTTTACTTGCATTATAATTGGAAGAAAATTAATAGAATTCATTTTTGCAGCTCTAAAACTGATGTGATTCCAGGAACCAATTGACCAGGCTTTAAAGTAAATAAGTAATTATGAAGATAAGAGATCATTAGTTTGACTTTCTGTTCTCTATTTTATCAGCTTTTATCTTTTTACTTCACAGTCCTGCAAGCATTTTCAAGAGGAAGTTAAATCAATCTGTAGTAAACTTAATCCTGTCAATACTTCAGTGGTTCTTCTTGATCTCAATTCATTAGCTACTTATAAATAGTCATAGCCCCTTAGATGATTTTAGGCTGAAACAGCTGATATTATTATCATTGTGTTGAACACGACTAGCTATGCTAGACAAAAATATCTCATGAAGAAAAACATCTGACCTTGGTCTGAAGACTTTCAACGATGGAGTCCACCCTATCCTTTGATCGATGACTCCATGTTAAAAAAAAATCTATGTTTTATCGCTTATTCAAATTTGTCTGGCATTTACTTCCAGGCATCAAATCTCGGTAGGCATTTCTCAGCTACATTAAAGACCCGCTCTGTACCTGGTATTTTCTTTTTCCAGTTGTACTTGGACATCTCAGTGAACCAGTGAAGTCACCTCTTAATCTTCTTTGCGATAGATTAATCAGATTGAGCTGCGTAAGTCTGTTAGGAGAAGGCTTTTTTTTTTTTTTTTTTTTTTTTTTACAGCCCTCAAATCATATGGATTTCCATACGACTTGACATCAGTGGAGATTTGTGCTAGCTTGGAATTTGGTTGTATATTTCAATTACTGTGAACATTTTGTGGCCTGGGGTGGAACGCGCCTAAGAGCATGACAGATTATTTGTAACATGCGTATCTGTTAAACTTGGTTTAGCAAACAAATAGGGTAAAATTCAGCTGCATGCAGACGATCAGTAGAAAACCGTTGTCCCATTAAACTCTTTTTTCATGGGTTTACGTTCATCTTAAGTGCAATTGAGGCCGTGGGAGCAAAGATAAACATCAGCCCTTGAGACAGATGCTTAACTTACGCACCTCATTTTTCATGGCCTTGGTGGAGTTGTGCTGATTTACCCCAGCCAAAGACCCTGGCCCATGGTAAACAGCACAAGCAGATAAAATGGAGTCTAACCATTAGATACTGAGTCAATATGGCAAGGGGGCATAGTTATACTAGAGCAATGCTGCAGGAACTTCACAGAATCCTAGTTGCTATTGGGTTTCTGAGGGGGAATCTGGCCTGTTATTTTGGTCATTACCTCTAGTAGGTAGATTTCCCCTTAAAATTGACACAAAGACAGAGGTAAGTGAAATTGAAATGTTCAGCTGATGGAAGTTGTTTGGATCATATCCAAATGCTCTCTTTTGGTTAGAGGAGCAATCCAACAAGGCTCTGAGCAGCCGTGAGACTCAGTGTTGCGTGTCAGTGCCCTTTGCAGTCTTGGTTTTCCATGCATGTGCATTTTCACACAAATGTTTGGGTACCTATATGTGCATGTAGGCTTCTATAAGTAAATGCAGCACAAATCATACCCATTTATGTTCAAATATGCATTGTAAATGTGCATTAAATACAGGAATGTGTGCAATTATTTTACACAGAAGGCTAGATAAGACTGATGCTATGGATAGGAATGTGCGTGTGTATAAAGCTGATGTCTGGTTGTGTATGCCAGCATGATCAAGAGAATGTGAATAGAAGTGTGTGTGTTTATGTATGTATATGTGTAACTGGCATGGGGAAAGACCACTGGGAAATAAATGATACGAAACGTCTGTACATTCCAGAGAAATGTTCGGATCTTTGAGGTTAAGGGATATGCTCTAGTCACAAAAATAAACACACTGGTGTAGCATGCCACTGATATGTGGATAAGCTCACTAAGGACGGGTAGAGTTTCAGTTTTCACCTCCATCTGATGGTAAGCAAGCTGCTTCCCTTGCTGCCTTTTTTGACAGTTCAAAGTAAAATGACATTTAAAATAAGAGGTTAAAGAGCAAAGGAAAACAGAGTTTTTCTGCTTGAACTGGGGGAAATTTGATAAACTAGTCTTCCAGAGATGCCAATGATTTCAAAAGGCTCCATTTCCTTTTGATAAGGCTCTGAGAGAGTAGTTCAGAGTGGGATCTGTTAGCCAGAGCTCTTAGCTGCTAAGATGTCAGATCAGAGGTTCAACTGTTTCCCAAAATTAATGGTTAGATATTGCGATGTATAGCTGATTTTGTCAAGCCCTTTACAAAATCTTTGCACCACCATTTCCATCCTGCCTTTAAAATTGCACTTGATTTGCAAGAATCGTCAGAGATTGTTAATTATGGAAGACTTGAAGAGGGGCTCATGCTCTAAAGACTAACCTTCTTTTTCCAACCATTTGTGTTCTAACAAAAAATATTATCTCCCCTTGCAAACATTGCCTTGCTTGTACTCCTAGACCATGATGGCTGCACCAAGAATCCAATGGGAACTACATTAAGCATAGAAACACCCTGTAAAGGGTGGAAGTTCTGACCTTTCCCCATTGACTGCACTGGAGGTTCAGCTCCTAGATAACTGCCCACCATTTATCAAGTTTTTGTTGATACATGTGGTTAATCAGTGGTAGCGAGATGCTATAATCCTGTTGAGATACAAGAAATCTGTTTTATCAGTGGCTATAATCACAATAACAGGAACTATAGATTATTAAATATAATGTTAAATATGTAACAGTGAGCTCAGTGTGAGCAGAGCTTACATTTCCAGATCAGCAGAGGCCAAACTCTGCTCACTGTTCAGCTGCATCATGGCTTAAAAACTGCCTTTCCAGATAGCTCAAAAACCTGTCAGCACCTGGGAAAAGATTATAGTCCTAGTTACGTCACAAAGCCAAGCTTTAAAGCTGAATCAAAATAATTTGGACTCTTTTCCTTGACCATGAGAAGTTTCACCCAGAGCTAGGAGGCTATCTCTCTGTTTTGCTTTGGTGGCCATCTACTTACTTTGAAACCTGGAGATAAAGATCCTCTTTTAGTCATAACTGCAACTCCATGGTGCTTGGGGAAAGTGGAGGCAGAATTAAGACCCAGTAGAACTCTCCTGTATTGTTGGTAGGAATTACTGAGTATATATGAATTCCTCCGTGATATTCCAACATTCAGTGAGTGGATGTAGTTGCCAAAAGATGTCTAATAAATAATTTTTTGGACATAACTTTTCACACACAGGAGCATTAGGACTGTAGACCTCCCTGCATAGTCAGTCTTATGGGGAATCACAGTGAAAGAACCCTCATTCATTGATCTTCTTTTGGTCTCTAGAAAAAAAGAGGATAGCAGTGGGAATTTGAACAGAATACGATTAAGTTAATGTTTTTCTGGTTCAGCTGCCTGAACCTTCTCTGTAGTTTTGGGAAAGGAGGAAAACTGAGCTTTCTCCTGCTGTGAGGCTGACTGAGTGCAAGTCACTGTTTGGTCAGGGTAAAAAGGAGCGGCAGGTTACATTACCATATGCTTTTGTGCACTTTCCCCAGGATCAGAGGGTGATAATGGGGTTGTCAGAACACCAGTGAGTTGCTCTGAGTGACAGATCAGTTATGGTATGGCTGAAAGGCCACAAGAACCGAACCTTTGACTGGGGTGGTCTGTCTCACTCCACTGGGAGGCAGTGGAAGAGCGGATACACCGATCCTTCTCCTGTCAGGAACCTTTGGGTGCTCCAAAAGTGGCTGAAAATCTTAACTAATCTGAATGTGTGTGAAAAGGAGGAGGTTACAGCCAGGGCACCCAAAATGCTCTCAGGGAAGAGTTAACCAAACTCGTAGATATAAACCCAACACACTGAAAAAATAAATGAATGAATACATTAATTGATCTTTAACTAATATGACCTGCCAAATTGTTAATATGACTGTGCTGATTTACATCAGCTGAGAATTTGTATGGACGGTGTGGAATAAGAGATATTCAGGCTACACAAACATGTACACTATAGATGTGCATGTGTATGAATTGTATAGGGAGATGGAGGACAGAAATGGGTGTCTAGTTAGACAAAAATGCATAAATGCATCTTTCAGAAACAGACTGTAATGTGACATACTCAGGATTCCTGTTATGAGTGCGGTGCACAGCAAACCCCTGATTTCCATTCAGGTTTCTGCAATCACTGCTATCTTAACTCCAAGCCTTGTTAAATCAACCTCGGCTGAACTGTGGTACAATGTTACAGTGCAGATCCTGCTGCTCCCCAGTGGGAAGCTAACTTGGACTCAGGAGCCACCATTTAACCTTGGAGTCTCTGAATCAACAAGGCAGTTTCTGCAGAGACACCTGGCAGCATGCGCATTTTATGCTTTAACATGGCTGGTAAATCCTGGGTGGTTAAGTAAACTTAACCTTCATTTATGAAACTTGCGAACCAAAGGGTAAAATGTGCCTTGTGCAAGTAATTACGTAAAGGTCTTAGAGACTGGAGTTATCACTTAAAGACGCCGGGCATTGCTAATGAGTTGACTGAGAATTGATCTCTCTGTAATTTAGTTATTTATATGCAGTTCCTGTTTTCCATGCTCAGCTATAGGTCAAGCCCACTTTGAACTGCTCAGAGACCCCCAAGTTTGTCAAGCAAAGTCCCAAAGCCGTGGCACAATGATATTTTAGAAAGGTAAATATTGTCCTGAGGGGCTTTAAAAAGGAGGCAAAGCTGTTTGCTTTCTAGCTGGTTCTTTAAACTGGACAACTGCTTCCTGTTACTAAGGGGTCTCTCAGCAACGTGACTTTGCTTCTGTTAAACAGAAAAGAGCTTCAGGAAAAATGTCAGTACCACCTTTCAGGTATTTCCATATCCCAGCGAGATGGGAAGGAACAGCCTTGGGTTTCTGAATGGCAGGCTGCTTGCATTATTCTGCAAAAGATGTAGGATGGGGTATAATGGATCCTGGAAACAATATAAACACTCAGGCTGCTAAACATTACCCTCAGGGCTAGGTCTGTGCCAAATGGTTGTGAGCGATGTTCAAAAAACCTGTTGGCTCTCCTGTATACCCATGTCTGGGCATATATCACACATCACTGGTGTGTGTCAGCACCTGTCTGTAGGCTCAGGTGTGCACTTGCTGCTGCTGAGAAGTTTGTGTGGATGGGCTCTCACCCTCATGAGGGCATCTCATGGGGAGTGATGGGTGATGCTCCACCCTGTGAAGCTATATTTTGGCTGCCTGAGCTGGCACCAGCTGGTTCGGTGCTCCCTGCCTTTCCATGAACCCTGCACTAATGCCGAAGCTGGGTGCTCCTGAGGGCACACACTCGCTCTGCCCCTGTCTGCAGACTTCAGCTGTGTGCTCGTGTGGTCTGGGCAGACAGAGCAGAAGTGAATTCGAGCACACTTGGACCCAGGTAGCCAGCATCCCCCAGGAGAACAGCTGAGTTGAGGTTTTCCAGCCCATTATAGCCAGGAAACCTGTGATGCTCATGCCTAAATGTGGCTGTTGAGGAGCTGCATTACAGACCAGCCAAGGCCAAAATGAAGCCAGCAGTGCAGGTGGACAGCCTGGAAGTAAAAGGGCTGAGCATACTTTAGGTGTTTCTTCACCTGACAAGGCAAACGTCTGTGGAGGGCTTTCTTCCTCTGCTCAGGCTGGTGCTACTGAAAATACTGGCACTTATGGGTGAGGAGCCATTTGTAGATAGCTGAGGATATAAAAGACTGGCTAAGGGTGCGAAATTTGCTTTGTAAACAGTGATGACTTGCAAGAATGGGGCATTGCTGTGAGTTGGCAGCTGCTGAAAACAGGGCTGAAATTACCCTCCTCTAACTCACTTTCATAGCTGCTGTGTTGTTTTATGACTCACTGGTGCAGATGAACCATTTCAAAACAGTCTTGCTTGGCTTACAGCTTCCTCTTTTTTTTTTTTTTTTTTTTTTTTTTTTCTTTCTTTCTTTCAGAATACTTTGGGCTTGTAGCTAAGTATTCTGCATAGGCCATTGTCCTCTCTCGTGCCTCCTTACTCCTGGCTGAGAGACTGCAGGTCCCTGGGGCAGCTGAGTCCCCCAGCCTAGCTAGTCATGAGATTTCTTTGGTTTTAACATCTACAGTCTTTGTGTAAGGAGTTAAATCGGGCTCTGCCACACTCCTGTTCTCTTGGTCACCTTATTGCAATCTCGTGTCTGCCAACACCCTTGGGGCAGCAGGGGAAGGGTGCTGTGAAGGTGGCACGAAGCTTGCTACCTGGGCAGGGCTCTGTTCGTGACAGCAGCAGGAATCTCACACCAAGACCTCTTGTGGCTTCTGGATGCTGCCATGGAGCACCTCTGTTAGACAGCTGTCATCTTTTAGGATGCCTTTTGCCCCAGGAGCACTTCAGGCACTCGGGATGGTCACAGACCATTTCTATCATCCTGTCTTCTCCCTAGATAGATTTGAGGGTTGACTATAGGGCATGTCAGCTTGGTCCTGCTGCTGAAAAGAGAGGGAGACTCCTGAAGGCTAGAGGAAATCCACAGGAGAAGCTTACACAGGTATCTCTCTTTCTCTCCTCACCAGCTGGGACCTCACCTAAAGCTCTGTTTCAAGGGGCAGTCCCCAAACAGGTGGCACCATCTCTTCAAGGAAAACCTTCCCACCCTTTGAACCTTAACACACCTCTCTTCCTCTTTGCACCCAGCAGGCTCCAGAAGTCTCCCCTGCATCTCCCCTCTTCAATCCAAGCCCTTGCCTCCATCCCCAGCAGCATCCCCAGTTGCTTCAGTCGGAGCTTTGTGGGGAGGCTGCTGTGCAGGGAGGAAGGCAGCCTTCGCCATCTAGTGAGCATCATACACCATCACCGGCAGCTGCGCCTGAAGGAAGGGCTGATCCATTTCCCCCACGAAAACCCCTTTTTTTCTCACCTCTGAAAGAACACGCTAACACGCCATGATGAAATCTATACAGTACTCTCCTACCCACCGTCATTAACATATTGCCGACAAGCTTGTATATACAGCAGATTGATCTTACCCAGAATTTAAGCACTTAATGTCCTGGAAAGACCACTGCTGCTAAAGACATTTTCTCCCCTGCTCTGCTTGGGATGGCAGGCAGGGGCCCGGCAGCACCAAGGGAATGGGGCTGTGGATCTTTGTGACATGGTAGTTTAGCTAATAATGGAATATGAAATAAGCAGGTGGTCTGTGGCTGTATTGGGTATGGAAACAAAGATTTTTTTAATTATTATTATATATATAATTTTTTTTTTTCTGGGATGATCACACATATATAGGGTCCAAATCCCTGTCACAGTTTAAGAAGTGTCTGATAAATGAATGCTTCTTTGGAGGGTTTCTAAAGGTTACCTGACATCTGCCAAGAGACACTAACGGGCAGGAAACAGGGCAGGAGTGGGGGGCTGTTGATAGACCCGTTCCTGCCTTCCTGTCTGGTTTTCTACTACATCTCCCCTATTTTTAGCCTGGTTTCCAAAGGAAACAGAGGGTTGCGTGATTGCTCTGCCCACATCTGTCTATCAGTCTGCCGAATCACGCAGGCAGGTTTCAGCCAGGTTTGTGCATGGAGCAGACTTCTATCAGACTCCTTCATGTCCCCTAGAAATAAATATCCAGGGGAGAGGGAAGGACCCCAGCTCAGTGCCCTGGCTGAAGGGAGGGTTGCTGCGTGAGCCCAGCACTTTATCAAGTCCTGGTGAAGCCACACACAAGTGGATTCCAGGAAATGGGGTTTCATAAATTCATCTGTAAAGTATTATCATGGCTAATTAGTGTACTAAATTTAATACCTAAAATGTTTGGTATGACATCATATTATTAATTTAGCTGTGACAGCATTTTAACAGCACCAGGTTAGGGAAGAAATCTATTGTGCCAGGTACAAACGTGTAACCTGCAGATGATCCCAGCCCCTCCAAATGCTCTCCAGGCCCATTTGATGCCTGATTGCCCAGATTTTGCTGTGGCAGCCAAGGAGATGATTCATGCCAGGGTCTGCACCAGCTCAGTGCCTGTGCCCTGAGGCCCTGCTCCTGGGGCAGGGTGGGCACCTTGGTGTCTCTTCAGGCACCGCAAGTCCCAGCCACTGCACTGGTTTATGATGCTGTCAAATTCCAGAGCTGGAAGCTATTTTAAGAGGCTTATTTTAGGAAAATAGGGAGAGATTTTCTTTGTTGTTAAATCTGAGGGACATCGTGAATTAGAGCTTTGAGAAGCTCAGTTCATTGCGGGGGTGATGATGTGAGACTGAGCCATCCATCTGTATCCCTGTGTCTCTGAGCCCCTTCAGAATGAGCTGTTGCAACGCAGAAGTCATATGTTGGGCTTAACCCTCCATCTGCTGTAAAACATCTTTTAAGTGTGTTGCTGTGACCCCTTCCTGCATTTATCTTGTGCATTTCAGGGATCAGGGGAGAGGTCAAGGGTTATCTTGAAGGTTAGGAGATGTGCCCACCACCAAGAGGCATTCCTGAACAGTGTCAATATTTGGTCTTACACAGAAAATATGAGCAGGAGATAAGAGGGTGCTGAGACACATCCGCTGGGAAGGGAGGTGCTGGGCATCCAGTGAGGAGGATGAGGTGGGGTCACTGGGGCAGAGGACTGCCCATAGTCCATGTCACAATGGTGGCACCACTCTGCAGCTCGCCCGTGTTTCTCTTTCCAGGTCAGATGCAGGTGGAGAAGCCTCATCACCCCTTAAAGGAAGCAATAAGCAGCTCGGCCAAGGTCAAAGAACACAACCTTGTTCAAACCTAGAGTCCTGAGCCTCAAACTCAAGTGCAACCCACTGCATCCCACACTACAAATGAGGAGCACATGTATTCATCTGAAAAGTGTAGTATTTTCTGGAGTGCAGCGAGGCAGGTGGTTGCCCATGTTCCCTGCAGAGCAGAGGTATGTGATGGCTTGATGCCTAATGGATGCTGTATTTAATAGGCACTATGGGATGAGGGCTCAGTCCCCATGATATGAACAATCTCATGACTGTCGTGCTGGGAGCTGGAGGAGAGCTCAGAGGCCATAGAGCCAGGGGCTCCTGCAGAAGGGAGCATTAATACAGGGTTAAAATCCTGATAAATTTTAACTCAAGGGGAAAAATATCACTTGACTCTTCCCTTACCCCCAGCAGACTCAGCCTGATGCCTATTAAATACCTATTCCGTAATTGCAGTATATGTTGCTGACTTAAATGCCTTCTGTTATCTGATTTACATGATTGAGCCATTCATTCTTCCCTTTTCCACCTGTTTCCTTGCGCTCCAGAGCACCAGTAAATAGCCTGCAAGCCTCACTGGAGGGATGGCTGCAGCCCATAGCAAAACAGCACCGTGTCTGTAAGAGGCCTGAACGTGCTCAGTGGCCTGCAGTGAAACCCGGGCCCGAGGAGCCCAGCTCCTCCTGAAGCCAAAGTTCAACGTCATGGAAAACTTTGCTGAGGTGTGCTGACAAAGGAATCCTGTCCCCGCACCTTAGCTGTGCCTCAGGAGGCACTGAGGTCCGATGGGCAGTGGCATAGTCTCTCGCACAAAGCAGCAAGGGGGCTGGAAAGCTCCTTTTACAGTCCAAACGGATGTTTCCCCAGGCTCATAAAATATACAGTTTAAGTAGTAGCTATATTTCTGAGGCTGGTCCCACACCTGCAACAACGTTGTAAATGGCGCTGGGATATATGGCTTTAAGACTCCTTGTAAAACGCAAGATCAACACAAGATTTACACAGTTTTATGGAATTGTTTTATAAGCTATTTTGACAATGAATCCTGCTATCAAAATCACCTCTGGTGCTAATCACGGAGGAAGCATTTAGCAGGAACCAACAAAGATTAGTTTAAACCCCTTTCCTACCGAGCTGTGGGCTGTGCAGTGCATCTCCCAAAGCCTGGGGCATGGCTCACACAGCAGCACGTGTGGGGCAGTGGGACCAGACTTCAAACTGGGGGTGGACACATTTTTTGGTGCCTCTCCATGCTCTGGTGGGGATGAGGACTGAACAAGGACTGCAGGAGGTGAAGCCAGAGATCCCCTTCCTCCCATCCTCCCCAGACAGGGATGGAGCTGGGCCTCCAGCAGGTCCTAACAGACCCAGGGGATGCACCTGGGGCATGGCAAACCAGTGGTGGGACCTGAGCACTGCACCTTCCAGCACCCAGCCCTCTGTGGTCCTTCTTGCCCACCGCTGGGTCACACACGAGAGGAAAGGCTGCAGTGAGAGGATGAACCAGCTGGAAAGCCCAAATCAGCACTGTTGCCTTGCATTGCCACAGACTTTGCCCCATGCCAAGTGTTGGACGTGCCGAGGGGACGTTTGTGGGTCAGGCTAGCCATATGTCCCTGGCAAGGAAGCCACGGGCAGTGAGGCTATCATTACACGGCTGCCACAAGCCACAGCACAACCAGAGCCTCACCACTCCCAGCCGAGGGGTTAGTGCATCTCCTGGCTGCTCTGGGCAGCTCTCAGATTCCTTCCTCTGAGACACTCACCAGGAGGAAGGCTTGGAGGAATCGCCTCCTCCTCCTCCTGCTTGAACATGGCTCCCAAGGGTTCCCTGGGTGGCTCTGAGTCCTGAGCATGAGGACGGTGAGCAGCTGCTGCCTTTCTGGCTTCTTCCAGTGTCTCAGGACATTGCAGCAGTCCCTCACCAAGCTGTTTCTGTCCTACATACATAGAAGTCCCAGCTAAATAAACAGGAACATAATATGTGCCTGTCTCCAATTTTTTCATTATCTGAAGACACCTGGAGAGAATGGCGGGGTGCTGAATTATGTGCACGTTGTATGGTTTGGCATCCTCTGCTCTCTTTGGCCCACTGTCACTAGTTACACTCAGGCCTTTCTTGTCCCCTCTGCACACACGCACTGTTGGATGCACAAAATAACTTCTTTGCAGTACGGGATATGGCCACGAGATGTCTCTTTAAGCCATCTGTGACTCCAGCCCGGTGAACTGGGCCCAAGCTGGCTCGCAAGCTCTGCAGAAGCTCCTGGGGCCGAAATCTGGCACCAGCCCTGGTGAGCATCCCCTGTTGTAGTAAAGGGGATTGGAGAGCAAAGCTGCATGTGCAAGCAGAGGTGACACCTTTTATCTAGACCACCTGCAGGTATAGGTGGGAAAGGAAAAAAAAAAAAAACAACAAACACACACTGACCCAAACAGATAGCTTTTCAAATACTCAAGAGCTTTCTCACTCCAAAAATACAAGCCACTGCCTTCAGACTAAATCTCAGCTGAGAACAGTCACTCTGAGTTTATCTTGGTTTTGTCAGGTGTTCAGTCTGGGGAAAAAAAGGCTGATTGATACCTGCAGAGAAGAGGTATCAACATTAGCAAGGAGGGAAGAGATAAGATTGTCGGTCAAAGAGAGAGAGAAAGAAACAGGAAAGGAGGGATGGATGTCTACTGGCTGTGAGGTAATGAAGAGTTTACTGCTGGTTTTAGGGAAATATAACTGCCATAAAAACTAATGAGTCCATGAGCACTAATATATGGCAAATTGGGGAATTTAAACTTGTCTTTTAATGGTATATTTTAGGATTCTCTTGCAAGTCTGAACCAGAAATCTAGAGGTGGTATGATTATTTTGTGGAAAATGTCCTTCAATTGGCAACTGAGTGCATCAGATGGATGGTAATACCATGTAATGTTCAAATAATAGTTTCCAGCAGATTATCCTGAACATCATAAATTGGCAACAGCTTCTCAGCACAAAATTGACCCTGATCAAAAGCTTGCCTATTGTTCTGGACATTAGCTAATGACCATTTTCCAGCAGAGAAAGCGCTGGAGGTGATGCCAGGAAAAAATACTCATCATCCCTGTCTTTAGCTGGTTACCATCCCAACTCAGGACCAGAACCATTTCTGCAAATAAGTGGCAAAATGTTTGCTTGATCTGATAGCTGGAGCCTTTGTCGGGGGCTCACAATGTGTGGAAAAAAAAAAGAGAGAGAGAAGAAAAGCTTGGGCTGCAATGCAGCTGGAATGAATGCTCTCCTTGCCTGCCGATCAGAGCAGATTACAGTTCACCTGCTGTGAACTAATCTCTCAGGGAGAGGGTCAGTTGTTTGGATAGTGTTGCTAATGGAAGGCAAAACCTTTCTGCACGCTCCCTCCTTCAGCGCTCGGTCTGTTTAGGAGAAGAGTCAGTCCCGGGTTATTCATCAACTTGGTTAGGAGCAATCCGCCCAAGTTCACAAGCACCTCTGAAGCGCTGCACAATTACAGGAAATTATAGCTCGGAGCCGATGTTAAAACAGAGCCATCTTCTCACTTTTCTGACAGCAATGTCAGCAAGGCCTGCATTATTTCATTGCGTTGGAGAAGACACGTGGGAAGAATTTATTCCTCACCTTTGAGGGTCTCAGCCCCTCTGGTGCTGGGGGATACCTTCCTGGGAAGGGGATGAGGCAGTGCTGTGGGGAGCCTTCCTGATGACTGCACCAGGCCTGTGGCTTGCTGCAGGAGGCCAAATCAGAGCAGTGCCGTGACAGAAATCCTTTGCAGCCTGCCTTGCCCATGGGGGTTCAGTGGGACATGTCTCAGCCCCACACCAGCAGACAGGATGGGGACAGTCCCCCCGTGGGTCTGCTGCACATCCATTCCCTTCCTCCAGGTCCCTCATCCTAGCCCTGAGCTCTTCACCCCAGAGGACAGCATGGGCCCGTACGCTGCTCATCTCATCCACAAAGACTCCTTGTGTCAGGGCAGGAGGCTCTCTCCACACCCCATCAGTCCCCCCGATCCACCTCCAAGCCATACTCCGAACTCTCTGTAAGGACCAGATCCTCACATCCACCTTTGCTTTGATCTGGTGGAGATTCAGCAGTAGGATCTGCCTCATAGGTTTGTTGCTTTTTAGGAAGAATTCTCTGAGGGTAACGTCTGCTCATGGGGAAGTATCATTTTGTCAGACTCATATTTATATGTCACTTGCACACACACAGGGTTTTGGAACAAAGTCAATAAATGCACACGAATGTCAGAGACTTGAATTTTTGTCTCAGAGATAGACCTGCTTAGGGAGTGATTTATTACCTCACTTTAACACACATAGTCCAAAGCAAATGGTAATTTAAAGTCTGCTGTGTGTTCTTTGTAACTGTGTAGTAGGTGGTTTGTACTACCATATTTTAGTGAGAGGTGTTTGGAAATGGAGTAATTGTTCAATGATGACTTGTAGGAAATAGTTAAAATGACAAAAATGCTGAAAAGTAAAAAAAAAATAAAAAAATCCTACCATTATTTTCAGCTTTATTTTATTTTATTTTATTTTATTTTATTTTATTTTATTTTATTTTATTTTATTTTATTTTATTTTATTTTATTTTATTTTGTTTTGTTTTGTTTTGTTTTGTTTTGTTTTATTTTATTTTATTTTATTTTATTTTATTTTATTGTTTTTATTTTTATTTTAGTTTAGTTTAGTTTAGTTTTTAGTGCTGGACTCCACAACACCCGTATTAGTATAGCCTCTTGAGTGATTTTCCAGTCTTACGTCCACTCATCCACTCACTTTTAACTGCCCAGCTTTTAACGTTCAAGGTGCCCATCTACAGCAGCCTCCACCCATGCTAGCCTCACAGTCACAGCCAGGCTCAAAAATCACATCTCCAGATGCTTTTACCATGTCCCTGTGCACTCTGACCTACAGAAACTTGCAGGCATTTATTTGTGGACCTGTTTTGTTGGACGAGGTACAATTCTAGAAGAACAAACCCTTCCCCAACAAAACCAGCCTGTCAGTGGGATTTTTGACAATGTTGTTATTGTATTTTCTTTCCAAATGACCAAAAATATATTTTCAATTCAAAATTCTTTCATTGGGAAATTCATGACGATGGGTAATAATAGCTCTTTTAGGGATGTATGGAAAATGAATGTTTTGTTTTTATGCAGCAACTGAGGGAGATCTGCATTTTGCTGCCTTCTGTTTAATCTAGCTTTCACTTCTTGGGGGACACAGCTACAGTGAAAAATAGATGTTTGGCCATCAGAGTCCCTTGGCCTTACGGTTAAGAAGAAGTGTTTTAGTGCTTGCAAGATGATCATTAATTTTATCTCCTGTAATTCCTCTCTCCTTATCTATACAGCATGTTTCCATAATTTGCTTTTGACTGAATAGCTTAATTTTGCCTGTAAATCTGTTCTGCTGGGAGTACAAGAAAACATCTTCTGTAAATCTTTGCTATGATGAGAGACAATTGCAAATTTTTTTCATTAATATTATTAGTTACTTTTGTAATAGTGTAAGCCATGAATGAGGTACTGATCAACCATACAGATATCTGAAAGCAAAAAAGAGATAAAAAAAGTGGAGGAGTAAGTGTTATGTTTTTCTATAACAGGGAAATGAAGGCTCAAAAGTCCCAGGTCCTGCACTGTCTGTGATACAGTTGGAAATCTGGAATAAAACATATTATCTTTGCAAAGCTGGTGGTTAAAAGACAGCATATTATTTTTCTCTTCAGTGTGACCAGATTTTTAATTTTCACTTATGTGCCATCCCTTTTTTTACCCTTCAAAATGCTTGCCATTCTTCAGGTTGTCACAGAGATACAATGATGTTAAAATACCAGAACAAGCAGCATTTGCTCTCCCTCTCTCTGTTTGCACTGTTTTTAGGGAAAATGTATTCATTGCAGTAGTGTAATATTATTTTTTAGTTCAAGCATCACTGTCCCTGGAGTCACACTTTCAAGCCTGAAGCTGTTTGCTACTGTGGGTGCTCTGTCAGCACCTTTATGCTAATAACAAGTTAACCACGCTGAGATCCCCAACCCACAAATTTGGGATGAGACTGATCCTGACAGCCGTGAGCCCAGCAGATGTCTCTGAGGTGGCTTCAGTGGGGCTTGGGACCAAAACCACTGGAGCACAATGCAGAATTAAGGGCTGCTGTACTAGTCAGCAACAATTATTACTGCAGTAAAACTAGACAAATCTTCAAACAACACTAAACCCTGCCTTTCTCAGCAGCAACCAGAATCTCTGATTTCTATATCTGTCTGTAGATGGCACTATGGCAGTAGGAGTCTCACAAGGAGAAATGTGACGGGAACAGGCCAGGCGTCGGGAGGCTGCTGGCTCCTGCCCTCAGCTATGGTTTTCCTGGGCTGGGAGGGAAAGAAATTACACCGTTTTTTGCGTGCTACACAGTCAATCAAAACAAGTCAACTTTTATTTTTATTTTATTTTATTTTATTTTTTTTCTCGTGTGTTAAAACCAGCTTTGTGATCTGGATTCGTTTCTTAGAGCATCTCTAGGTACGGGTGGTGCCCTGCTTCAGAGGTGGCAGTAGGGCACAGACAGATCTGTTTCAGCTCCATCATCCTTTACAAAATTTTCAGAGACTTTTCCCCACAGGCAAGGATGCTTTTTTGTATACCTCCCACCTCACACCAGGTTTCCAGGTGTTATTCTTCTGCTAGTATCAAGTGCTTTTCTGTGGCTTTCCCACTTAAACCATCAGGAGTGTGGAGTTATCGCTGAAGCTTGAACTCCCTCACATTAAAAATTGGCTTTGTTACGGTCCCTGGTGGAAAAAAAATATTCTTCTTCAAGACAAAAAGACTGGTGGCAAATCATGCTAACGACGTATTTAAAACCTAAGAGAGACAATACTTAAAAAGCTAACAATAAGAGGATGACAGAGCAAGAGGGAGTGTACAAACAGGAGGGTGATGTTGCATTTTCAGTTTATGTATTGTTTTATGAAATTGCAGCATTGTTATGGCATCTATCAGAAAATCACTTGTGCTCTTGCCAGAACAATGTTAATGTTCTACAAGTTGAAGCTAGCTTCAATGTCCTGCTTTTCAAATGCTGTTTGATTTTCAGTAGTTAGGCTCAAGGGATATTTTCTCCCAAAACAATGAATTATTTCACTTGTTTCCTATTCTTTTTAATTATTATTATTTTAGAGGAATCTTAATTTATGGCTGTTAACATCGATGCTGGATGAAGCAATAAGCTGAAGCACATGCCCATCTTTGGTCAGAAGAGTCTCCTAGGACTGGTGAAGCAAGGAGCAGGAACATTTCTTTATAGGGACCAATAATGGAAGATAGGAACCCAGTGAGCTTCCAGGACTTTTCTTTCCACAAAGTTCTTGATTTTAGGTTCAAGAAGGTATTTTCCTTTCGTAGTGAAGCATGCAATCTTGCAGTTTCCCTTTTCAGATGCATTACTTGAATGCCCAGAGGAGAAGGCAATTCTCCATCCCTCTTCTCAGTGGTGTTGCGCCTGCGATGGTTGCCCCATCCAAGGGGCGATGCTTCTGCTGCAGTGAGTGGGGAGAGCTGGGAAACAGTGCCTGCCTTTCAGCAAAACATGAGGAGACACGAACCGTGTGTCGTGCAGAAATTAATTGTGCCTTTCTGCTGATGGCTTTCTGCCTGCACACTGTGAGCATGCAGCAGGTTCAGGCCACAATATATTATAATAATGATAATAATAATTGTTGTTGTTATTAAATAAGTGCAATGTTATAAGGCAACCTGTTTTTCACTTCCACTGAGCAGTTCCTACCTAGGATATAAGCAGAATGGTTTGGTGATCAATACATTAGGGGGCCTTTCCATTAAGTGATAAGTGAAACCAAAGGAGGAAATTATGCTTTGTACTAAAAATCCATTTAGCTATTAGATCACAGTATCACAAGCATAAAAGGAGGGTTATTTTAGCTTTCAGCTGGCCAGAAAATGCCAGTTGGAAAACAACAGGAGGCTCCCTTTCACAATGTAAGAGCCCTTTCTTCCCTGGATGAAGGGAGCGTTTCTGACTGTGGCCTCCTGCTGTTGTATGTGTTTCATTTTTCTCTCTGGACTAAAACACTCCTGTAAAAAAGGTGGAAACCAAATCTAATTGCATAGAGATAAATGAAGGCTTTCACTGTATAGGTGCAGCATTTATATGGAATAAATTTGGAGTGCTTGTTTTGTTGCTTTTGCTGTAACTTTAAAGCAATTTTGTTTCAACAGCTATGCCCCATCCTTACACAAAGCATGCATTTTATAGGGAAATTAATATCACACCAATCCCTGATAGCCAAAAAGACAAATAATATGCCACAGATTATGGTGCAGATCACATCTGGATCTGACCTCCAGTCCTAGTGCTAGACCCGAGCAGGTGGTGATGCGGACACTGACAGCCGCTGTCTGAGAGCTGCAGCAGGTCCTTCTATTACAGTGCAAGTGAAAAACAGGAGATGTACTTGCTAAAGGCTCTCTGTGGGGCAGCACGCTGGAAATTCAAGTTCACCAGGGCTGGTGATCCATGTGTTTTGCTGTCCCCATCGGCTTCATCCCCTACCAAAGACCCACGCTGCCTGGCAGCCCCTGGGGCTGCCCCTCTCCTGCGCACGCCCTTGGCCACTTGCACCCAAAGTTGCCCAATTCCCTCGTGCTGGAATTAGGCTTGAGGAACACTGTGGTTTTGGACTGGAGAATCACTCATTTTCTCTGACTGTGCAAAGGACAGCTTGGGGTGGCTCTTTTGCACAGTCTCTGGCTCTGGAGTTAGCATGAATTCCTTGCCAAGACACTCTGATTGATCTCTGACGCCAGGGCGCGCTTAAGTGAGAATATTTAGCCTACAGGACAGCAACTCCCCGGTGCAATCCTTAATCTAAAAGCAGAGTGATTTAACTGCAGACTAATTAAGTATCTTTTGGAGCTTCAATACCTGACAGCAGTGCAAGACTTCCAAGCAAACCCTTTTAGTGATGTTGAAACATTTCCCAGCACATTTTTGAAATTGCTCCTTCCTGAGGGCTGCTGGTTGCATGAGGATTTCTTCACTTGCTCACCTCCTAACGGAGCACTGGATGCCTGGCTCGTGAGTCTGCCCCTAAAAACCTGAGGCTGCTCAGTGCCAGGAGGATTTCAACAGGTGTTGAGATGACTCACATCAGAGTCTTCTCTCAAGCTCCCTCTTAATGACTTCTCTCAAGTCATTACTATTTCCTAACACAAAGATATTAATTACACAGGAGGTATTCAGTACATACTGGCACCACCAGTTCATGGTTTAGACCACAACTTTATACTCAGCAGATTGTGCTGTCTGTTTTATTGTCCCCAGTGTCCCTGGGTTGGAGGAAGGGACCACCTATTGCTGCCTGGGGAGCTGCTCTACAAGGTAGGAGGGAAGTGGCAGATCCCCATGCACCTACCCTCACGTGCCTGAGATGCCTCCGGCCCCCTGACCTCAGGAGAGGAGGGATGATCTTCAAGGAGAGACCTTTAATTCAGAAGGCTGTCATCATTCTCAGAAAATTGACACAGAAAAGCTTGTGGTCCAGAAAACTGATGATGTAGCCCTACAGGATTTATTATTATTATTATTATTATTATTATTATTATTATTATTATTATTATTATTATTATTTTGGCTTGTGTGTTTGCTTTTGACAAAATCCCTCCTTTCTCCTTGCATATATCAGTAAGAAAACAATCAGGTTTTACAGGAAGACTTTTCCATCTTTTTTTTTGGGGGGGGGGGGGGGGAGGAGTGAGAGAGGGTCAGAATTTCAGGTGCAGATCCAGTGACACAGAGCATCTGTGGGACCTGCTGCAGCAACACTGTCTGAACAAGACAGGCATCCTCTGAGTGTTGTAAGATTTCCAGACCTCCAGGCCCAGCCTGACTGATTTTTTCACTCTCTCAGGCTTCCCCAGCTGGCATCAGAAAGAAACATGTTTTCACAGGGCAGCAGACAAATAGCATGAAACAGGTTTGAGATGAGCCTGGTCATGCTTCAACTCCACCTGTCCTGAAGAGGCCTAAACTACATTGGCTTTGCAAAACACCCAGCTTTTTAAAGGCATCTTTTACTAATGAGTTCATTCACCCCAATAGAAACTGCTCTGCTGAGCTGGGCACTACCTTTTATCTGTGCTCAGAGTCCACCAGCAAAGCACACAATCACTCCCAAAGCAAACATATTCCAGTCAGGCTACCAGCAGATGAAACAGGAGACCCTGATGGCATGGATGAGGTTATTGCTTGAGAAAGGACCACAGGATCGGACCCCTAAGGAGTGAAAGCTGAGCAGACAACAGGGCTGACGGGATGCTGTGTGTACTCTGCAATTCCACTGTGTCCACTACCTGCTACATGGCCAGTTTAAATCTTGCTCTTGCTTTTTTATGAAATGATCCATATGTTGCCAGCTCAGAAATATATTTATTAATATTTTTTTTAAGTTTAAAAGCAGTTATGTCATAGCTGAAACAGCTGTTCAGGAACCACCCAGGCAAGAGGCCTCTGTGCTGCGTCTTCAGTGCTGAGCTGTCTCAGTAGGGTTTGTGTGTGCATGTCCCAGCAGAGAGGAGATGCAGGGGGAAGCACGGCCAGCCAAAATGCTGCTTCAGGGAATGTCTGTGGATGCCACGTCCCCAGCATGTCGGTGTCTGAAAGCTGGGGGTGTTGCCCAGTGGAACGCAGAGACAGAGCAGAGCTGGACGTGAGCTGCCCTTGTACAAGTCAGGCAGACTTTTGGTATCTGCAGAACGTGGTAGCAGCACCTACACCTTGTAGCACAACCCAACACAATGCTCTAGGCATGACACCAACCTGGAAGAAATCATGGGTAAAGGAGGGAGCAATTTATTTAAATGAAGTTGGACATGGCACTCCTTTTCTCCTAGTGGAAGAAGACAGAGGGCTGCAAACCTCTTCATCTTCAAGCACTGAGTCTCACTCATGATCCCGGCTTTTCAAAACAAACCAAAATCCGATGACCTCTGGCATATGGTGTGCATGCCACAAGATGTGAATAACAGCATAAATACATTCCTGTCAGCCTGCTTATGGCCATTTCTCATAACATCTTGGAACAGCACAGGAGACCACACTGAATATGAAGTTTCCATGATTAACCAACGGTTTGCAGTGCTGTGATTATGGTTTAACCAAAGATTATTACTTTGCGCAGCCCAGCACTTCAGAAATATCATCATCAAATTATCACATTGCAGTGACATTTTGCTCCACACGGAGATGGCATTCAGGACCGTGTTTGCGAATAGAAAATTGAGTTGAGGTCTTCAGCAGTCTGAAGCATGGGAGGATTGCAACAGGTTTGATTTGGATAGAGACTATCCATTAGCAATTATTCTTAATGACTGGTCTAACAAGCTCAGAAGGAAGGAGTACTTAATGCCCTACTTTCAGAGCCCTGCACAACAGGTAAGTAACATCCAGGCCTGGCTTCAAAACTAGGGCAAACAGGGGGTCTGCTGCTGCTGGGAGAGAAGGGAGATGCAAGTCAGTAGTGGAACAATGTTAGCAACATTTTCATCTGGAGTACAAATGTCATTTTACCCCCCCTCCCCCCATTCATTCTCATTTCAGCATTTCTGCTACTTATCAGTGAAAGATGTATTATTATTATTTTGGCACTGCAAAAATTCAGAAAACCGAAAATGGTATTGTTTCAGTTGGGATTATAAATTTTATACAAAGCCAAGCCATGTTGCTTTTTTTTTTCCTTTTTTTTTTTTTTTTTTTTTTCCTTTTCTTTCTGAACTCGAAGTATGAAAACTCATTTCAACAAGAAGTCATTCCAAGCCAAAGTTAAAAACTTCACAATTCTGTCTCATAGGGAACATCTCATATTTACCTTACATATACTATGCATGGTCATTTGCTGAATATCTCAGCACCACTCAGTGCTGCAATTCCCACCAAAATATACTGTGTGGAAGACGATGCAGGGGATCTGACTGTAGGAAACTAAGTTTTGTCTTTGTTGAGCTCCAGGTAGACCATGCAGGGCAAATAATTTAAGTGAGGATTATGGCCCATTCTGCACCTTGTCCATTCCCCAGCTTGCCTGGCAGATTCTGCCCTAACACAGCCTGGCCACATCAGAGAGATTTTGCATGGTCATGCCAAACACTAGAGCTGCACAAACACTGACTATTACTCAGCTGTGGTCAGGTTGGGCACTTTTTAAAAATTATTTTGAAGTTGGACATACTTTATAAGAAGCAAACAGTGAAGTACCTTTGCAAGCTTTACACATAATTTTGTTCCCAGGTCAGAAGCTGGCTGGGACAAAGCACATCAGCACCTTTTAAGCAAATGACATGGGGTAGAGATAATGGGCTAAAGTAAAAGTAATTCTGGGTGGCATCACTGAAGGACAGAAGTTTGTGTGATAAGCCTTCAGACAGCACAGCAGGTGAACTGAATCCCACCTTGAATGTTTTTGAAGAGAGAAAATAAGGAGGCAGTGGATTACGTGCATTAGCTTTATGCTTTTTAAAATGTTTCATCTCATTTATGAAGATAAATGAAGATAAATATGAAGATAAATGAGATGAGGTTGGAGATGCCCATGACACCCATGCTCCTGCAATGCTTGAGTGGAAGTTGTGACAGTATTACACAGAAAGACCACTCCAGATCTGAACTGTTGGGTCAGCCTTCTCAGAGAAAAAAAAAAAAAAAAGACTTTTTTTTAGGAACAACTCTTTAGGTTGTTTCTAAATGTACTCTTCTGGGCAAATTTCACATATTCTGCTTTTATGGAAATGGCTTCTTTAAACACTAAATAAAAATTATGCCCTTTGGTGCTTTTAATTCACTGTCTTTGCAGCAGTTCATGCCAAAAAAAGGAGGCAGGGGAGCTCTTATAAAGCTGTATTAATTGAAATAAATGAGCCATGCTTCTGAGAACAGTGTACCATAGAGGAAAGGCTGCCTTTTGAGTCCTGATCCCACACCTGTCCCTTGTGGTTTCAGGCATGTCATAAAATCCCCTGTCCACCTCATTTTCCCACCTTATTACGGTGGGACTGGGGTTGTTCCTTCACCTGACACCTCTGGGTGTTGTGAAGTCTAACTCAAGGCTTCAGAAGTGCTTGGAAGAACTGCATTTTTTATTTTTAAAGCCATAGCAAGCGTAGCCTTTCCCATTCAGTGTTGTTTATGAGCATACTTTCATTAGTCCCTCAGTTTTTTCTCTTTCATTTTGAGACTGGAAAATATGCTGAAAATCATTTCTCTGGTGCCTATGGGAGAAATCAAGCTTCTTGCAGAGTGGGAGCACTGGGAGATTGTGGAGCTGTGAGGTCAGCTCCCTGAACCCACCAGACGGCTGTGGAAAGCTTCCCACTGGCCTTAGGCTAGACCCAAGTGCTCATTTTTTTTTTCCCCAACTCTTTCATTTGTATGTTCAGGCTCAGAGAAAGGGCAAGGTGAGAAAGGCACACAGAGAAATATGTGGCTGCTCCCTTCCTCCGCTCCTTCTCCCCAAAGATCATTTCCATCCACCCAACTTTTTTCCCAGATACGGTATCATGTGCTTCTGTGAGTAATATCTGAGAAGGAGAGAAAAATTATTTTCAAAGTTCAGGAGAAACATAAACCGTCACATTTATGAGTGTTTTTCTCCTCTTCCCTGCCTCTGAATGGCTGGAGTTTTATTATTCCTCTCGACTGCATGCTGAGATAGGTACTTTCCTTTCAAGCAGGGCCTGTTGCTGGCAGTGTGCTATAGAGTCTCCAAGCCTGGTATGCGTTTTTGTCTTTGTGTCTGAGTCTTCCATTAACACCAGCACTGTAGTGTTCTCCCCCTTCCCTTAGAGTTACTGCTTTTGTGTGACGATGAGCCAGGAAGGCTGTGGTTTCAAGGAAAGTGAAGGACAGTGTTGTGAAGGCACAATCTATCCAGCTCCCAGAATTTTACTGTCTCCACGTGCATCATGATCTCACTTTGCCTGTTTTTCTGCAGGCTCACTTGGCCATGTGGAAGGGCACAGGTGATGGTGCCTCTTCATCATCCTCCCAGTGGTGGGCAACCAAGCCCTGTCTCTAGCCCCAGGCTCTGCATAACGTCAGCAGAGAAAAGTCTCCAACCCAACCGTCTTTCCTCTCATTGACTCAACACACATGGCCACAAGCAGGGCCAAGAAAAAAAAAAAAGTATGGATCTTCATGAACTATTTGCATTTCCCTTGGAGGAAAATGCAGGAGCAGGAAGGGGTCACTGTGTGGGCTGGATCCTGCTCTCAGGGCCATGCTAGGCAAATGCACAGCCAGGAAACACAACTAGCTTTGTCCGTCATTCAACCACACAACCACAGCTATTGTGCTTCCAGTGCGCACATTATCTGAACTAATGCGTCTTCAAGAAGATCCTTCTGTCTGAGCGATGATATCACACACTCTGTGTCCACTTCTGGTCTGGACTGAGGCTAAGAGAAAAACAATTCCTGGCAGATTCCTCAAAGTGCTCGCTTCCTACTTTGGTAATGAAGACAGTTGTTCAAGAAGGACGGGTAGGTGTGGGTTTCTGCCTTATCCCCTTTTGAGAGATGCTTTTGCCAGTGCGTAGTAGAAGATAATAATGCTCCCATTAAAAATGAGGTGAATGCACAGGCTAACTTGAGTGGGTGGAAAGGACTTCACACAGGATGAAGCTGGGGACAAACCTACCCCTGCCAAGATAAACAGCTGCAGAAATCTCTGAAAAGCAGAAGAGCCCACTGCACTGCTGTTCAAATAATTCACCCACATATCACTATCTTGGGCTGTGCATCCATCACATTATAATTAAAACCAATGGGTTTCATATGAAGGAGGAAAAGGTGCATCATAAGTCATGCAAGAGGACTGGAGAACTGATACTGTTAGGACAACAAACTGATATTCCTTAGGACAATAAAGATATGGGGTCTGCGCAAATCAAAGCAGAAAGCTCCCACTTTCCCTTCTACATCTGTCTTTCATTTACTTTGCCTCTATCGGCCTGCTGTTGATGTTTTCTCACATTATCTTGGTCCCTTTGTTCAAACTGCTTCTCATTCCATGAAGGCAGGGAGCTCCAGGTGTGAATGAGGGCTGTTAGCATGAACTCACTGTCGCTGTTATTATTGTTATCATTCCTCTGGAAATCAGCTCGATGGAGGTTTGGCTCTTGTGTAATTTGTTCTGCCAGTTTAACCTGATCCATGCTAAATGTGAAAGTGGAATACACTGAAGTACTTTGGACGGTGGTTTTCACCTAAAAGAGGCGACTAACCTAGCAAAGTGCTGGCATGCCTTAGGGCAAGGTGTTTATACTTGCAGGACTGGGACACGCTGCTTAAATGCCTTAGGTGTTCAGGACCTGGTGCAAAGCCCACTGCAGTCAGGGGAAGGCCTCTGCCTGCACATTGGCTCTCACTGCACACATGATGCAGTTTGCCAGGTGTTACACCCAGAGAAAGGGCAGAATGGTTTGTTAAGTTTATGGGGTGTTATGAAGGCACAGGTTAACTTAAAGATATTAGGGGTTTGAGTCCTGACTCCTATTTTACACCCACAAAATGTGGTGGTAGTACTAGGCCTTGAGCCTTGAGGTCTGTCCCATGGTCCTCAAGTCCTGGTGCTTGAAGCCCACAGAGCTCTCCAGGTGTTTCTGCTAAGCACATCCTTGGGCACAGGCTGGTGCAGGGGGGGCATGCCTGGTGGCCAGGCACCTTCAGCCCAGCTGCAGGTGGGACGGGCCCTGTGTGTGTTTGCACTTCTGTTGCTATCTGCCCTTCCAAAACCCAGCGCCTGACACTCACTGAATGCACAGGGAGATACCGCAGGGCTCCTATTTAAAGTGAGAGAAACAGTCTGTTAAAAAAGCTAATACAGAATTTGTAATGCTCAATAAAAACTTTCAGTGTTTTACAGTTTAAGACCCCAGTGAAATTAAGTAATCATATTCCCACCATCCAGTTCTTTAGCAACCTATACACATACTATTTTTTCCATTACTATTGTTTCAGTTACTGGCAGCAGACTTATGGGTGTCTGGTTATTTTTGTCTTTGGATATCCTCTGTGATTTTTGCTGTTCTTTTGGCTCCATCTGTACACCCAACTGGGCTCTCACCATTAAATATATTTCTAAGCAGTCCCCTCTGCTCCAGCCAAGCCCCTGGAGATGCCCCACAGCTCCTTTCCGTGGCTGCAATAGGTGGGCACATCTTTGGGAAAGTCCTCAGTGGAATCTGCGGCTAGAGGCACAGCCCACCGTAACTTTAAGCTAAACACCAGCTTTCCCCCTGCTTGGTAAAATATGTTCAGCCCCTCCACAAATCAAGTGCAATAAAAACACCTCTGCCTTGATTCAGTAGTGGTTAAACGCACGGGCAATGATGTGTTTTCCTTCAGATGTGTTGCCTCAATACATTTGCCACATTGTGGACTCGTTTCTAGAATGCCAATGGTTATGTGATCACTGTCTTCTAGAACTGCACCTTGGCCAGCAGTTCTTAAAACTGCTTACGTGGGGTTGGAGGTCTCAAGTATAATAATTTCTAGGAGTCTCATAAGAACAGACAGCAGGCAATAGGCAGCAGGGAAGCTCTATTAGTACAGGGTAAGTTAATAAGATCAATTGTCAATAAATACCGGGAGTAGAAGGGAAAGACAAAAAAAAAAAAAAAAAAAAAAAAAAGAGAGACTTCATTAGCTTTGATGCTCACAGTACAAAACACTTAAAAAAAAAAAAAAAAGGCAAAGAAAAGCAGACAAAAAAAAAAAAAAGGCATTGTACCAAAAGAAGACACACACACAAGTTATGCTTGAGGTCTTTGCTAGAAAATGACTCCTAACCCCTACAAAAGCAAAATCTCTCCTGGGAATATTTTTCACCCACTTAAATGCTTTTCGGACAGAGAGAACCAAAAATATGCTGCTTTTTATTTAAAGCCCAAAGTGATCAAAAGGAAAAAAATATATCAAGAGATATATATCACAGCAGACTGCATTTGGCTATTTCTGCACCATGCAGCTCTCTATGACCATCCTCAGCATGGTCAAAAGAAGGGTGGAGGATGCTGGCTCAGGCACACCTGCCTGTGGTCCCCAGGCCCCTGGGGATCTCTGGCCTAATTCTGCAGCGTTTGCAGCAGAAGACTCAGAGAAGGCACTTCTGTACATCACAAGTCAGTTGAGGCAGGGGGTGGTCTGCACTCTGAGTGGAAAATTTCTATGAGTTCACAAGCCAAAAATCCTGGAAACTGCTGAGCAAAATGAAAGCTGGAGTCACAGTGAGGCTTCATTTAGCTACACCCAGCCCCTTCAGCGAGGGGAGCTCTTGTGGCTGGCACTTGGGCGATTTGGGAACCAGAGAGTCCTGGGAAGCGCTGATCCAAAAAGGAGATGGGCTGCTGGACAGTAGCACAGATCCCGAGCTGTCCCACAAGAAACCCAAACTGTCTGCCCTGAATTTTTCTCATCACAGCTTCGCCTCTTCCCAGTGCAAATCTATAAACAAGAAAATCTCGCGTTGGAGTAGAAAGCTGCAATTACAGCCTAGGAGTACAGACAGGGGTCAAGGGAAGGAGAAGCTTAAGCAAACTGCACCACTGAGCCAATATCTGGCTGTGCTGATGGAAGGTTTTTCAGCTTTTCAGACCTGTGGCTGAGCAGAACACTTAAGAGCAAAAGGATTTGGCAGACTGGGGCTGGTCAGGGCCAGGAATAGCTGGCAGTGAGAGGCTGGCCAGGGGCAGGGATGGTTAGGGCCAGGGCTGGACCATGTGGACTCTGGACTGGCTCAGAGACCCATGGTGGAGGTTGTTGGGTGTATTTTAAGCAATGGAGTCTTTTTTATCATGTTTTTAGAGAGATTCCTCTCTGTGTTTCAGTGGCGATCCCTTCCTGTGCCTTAGTTAGTTCACTTCAGACTAGCTCAAGTACTTGCGCTGTTTCCTGTGGTGGATATTTCTAGACCAGCTTTGCTGGTGGAGTCCTCTCCAAAATAGTGTGTTTAAGAGCAAATGATTTAGCACCTAATTAATAAGTAAGCAACAATCCTGTGACCAGGAAGAAGTCTGAAATGTCAGCTGCGAGGCAGGCTTTGGATGCAGGAATAGAAAGGAATATGCCAAGAAAAATGAGCAGAGCTCTGTGTCACTGCACCTTGGTGCGGAGAGGTAGCTTCTGAGCCATCCCCAAGGGAGACACAGGTCCATTTTTATTTTTATTTTATATTTTTATTTGCATTATTCTATAAGAAACCTTCCCCAGAGAATTAATTCCTCATCATCAAAGTTGGTCTTGAACAAAAGGAAATGCTGCAGACTGAATATTCCCCTTTTCAGCGATTCCCTAGCTTGTAGTGCAAAAGAAAGAACTCAGACATACACGATTCTTGTGCTATGGATTTATAATAACATTTTATTAATATATTATGCTACAAAAATATTTTGACAAAATAATATTAGAAAGCATCTTTTTATTACACTCTTCAAAACAGTTCACAAAAGCAGGAGGCGGAACAGGAAAAAATATTTGAAATACATTTGAATTGAAAACTGACAAATGTGCAATTTAAAATTCAGTGAATCTGCAGGGTGGTTGTTCATTCCTGTGGCAGAAAAGTATCGACTGCTAGTTGGAAAGATCTCACTGGTTTTAGTTAGATTAAAGTACCTCCTGAAAAGCTAGTCACAGGAATATTTGCATTTGGGTTGGGACAAAACACGCTCACACGCAGACACACAGACACACATACCCACACCCATATGCTCAAAATTAGGAAATTGGCTTTCTGCTCCAGTTAAGCTGAAACAAGCCTAAATTGAAGCTGAAATCTAACACACTCCATGGAACATTGATCACTTCAGAGATATGACAAGCTCATATGCTTTTTGGATATAATATAGAAATATGGTACTAAGCAAAGTTAGGAATGATAACATTTATGCTGAGATAATGACTTTGGCACTTTGGTTTCTCTAATGTAAATACATGATAGGAAATTCCTCCCTATCAGTGGTACATGATAATGACTGATGGGGACATATCATTTGACTAATCAATGCACTAAACATAGGTTTAATTCTCACTTCCCCGCCGCCTGCCCCTCTGTCTCTCTCCATAATTGTATACTGAAGAACTTAGATAAATACACAGCTCTGTACCTTGGGTGTTCCTAAATCACAGCGGAGCTTGGAGGAATGGGAAGGGAAGTTCAACAAAGTAGATTTTTGACACCTGTATAAAGCATATTTATAAATCACGTTCATCATTTATTTCCAGAAGAGGTATTGCATTATTCAACAGCCCAAGGGATTGCAGAGAACTACATCAGTTGTAAAATATAACATACCTTCTGTCCCAGCCTACTAGCTGGTTCTTCAAGTGGCAATGCATGTTAATACAGCATCTATAGTTAAACACTGGCAAGAAAAGCATTAAAACAATGAAACAGCAGAAGTTAAATCTATTGCTGGTGGTATGGGATATTTATTCTACTGGGGCAATAGCTTGGCAGATAATTAGCATTCCTTTATAATGTTACCATTACAGGTACTGTGTGCTGCAGCAGTGTCAGCTGTAGCTGAGTTGAAAGGATGAATCATGCATTCATTCAGCTTTGGACTTGACCACATCAAAATGTCCTTGATTGCTACACATTGCACGACTCTCTTGATTGTGTTTCTCACGGGTAAATAGTACCATCAAAGTTTGTTATTTTATATAGCATGGATTTATTCATTTATTTTTAAATCCCCTGCTCCTGGAATCTTGCAATTACATGGGAATCTGAGCTTCCCTTAGGAAGAGACAAAGCAGTTGGCTCCCCATTTTCTGAGAAACCCACAGAATAAAACTAAAGTCCCATGAAGCCGGTAGTCAGTGTCACTTCAAGAGCTCGCATCAAATCTGATACACGCTCTAAACTCACGTGGAATATAGTCATGATCCATTGCAATGGATGTGCATAGATCTGTGCTAAACACACCAGTACTGGTGCATTTTAATTAATACTGAGCTGCTATTGCTGATGAATAAATACTCTATCAATCACAGTGAGGGTCTCATTTTCTAGTATTGCTATGCTTACACACCAAGGATTAACAAAAGTTACCCTAAGTCACACTTTAGGGAAGACAACAGAATAAAAGAAATGCTTGGTCAGCGAACTGCGCTACAGCTGTTCACGTGGGGTTCCTGAGCTATCTATGGGAAGCTACTTAATCTTGTATTTATCACAAGTGGTTTCTTCTCCCCTACCCAGAGGAAGCTCAGATGACTGGGTGCACTAGATGCTTTTAGCTAGCAAAAGTCAAGTGTGTTGACTCCAAACCCAGAAGGCACCTTGCTTTGAAACCTGCACTGCAGAATGACAAACACTGGGCACGAGCACAATTGAAATTTGGTGACCTCCAGCAACATTCATTCGTTTCACAGGAATTACAGACAAAATGCCAAGAAATGCACATATGTCAGAACATACGTTGATATCCAAGCTATTTACATACTGTGATATCCACACATGCCGTGATATCTGAGCTAGTAAGTATCTAGCATTACTGTCCAATGGAGAAGTGATTCACAAAAAACTCATTAGTGACAAACCGAGTATTCTGTGTGGCATAGTGACAGCTGTGAGTGTGGTGACATCTGTGCTCATCATATTCCTAAAAGCCTCACAGGCCTTTGGAGAAAGCCACAGGATAGGAACAGGAGAACTGCAAGTCCCAGTCTTGGTCCTGTTGGTGGTTTTCCTTATGGTTATGGACAACTTGATTCTGTTTTCTGCTCTTTTTTTTTTCTCTCTCTCTCTTATCTTTTTATGGTCTAGCCTATTTATTCTGTAAGTTTTCCAACACCTGGAATTATTTCTGGGATGGTACCATAGAATCATTTCTGGACTTGATCAGACTATAACAAATAAAATTCAATGGGCTTCGGTTCATTGGCTATTTACTTTTACTATGTAACTTATCATCACCCTTAAGATTTGCCTATGTTATTTTCTGCTCTCTTTTTATGAATAATACATTACTATTCGGGTCTGAGCTCTGTCTTGAATACAGCAGGAGAACCAATCTTTTTAAGCGCATTAAGGTTGAATTTGAAGGTCTGTTAAGCTATTATATTCAAATGAAGGCATTTCTAGAGTAATAGCGCAAATAAAACTGAAATGAAAGTTCTCAAAACATGTTTCCAATATCCAGCCCAGTGCAATAAATATTATGCAAGGTGAATGGCTTCTCTCCAAAACTAACATCTCTGATCTTCTGCTAGCCAAAATACACAATATAAAGGTATGCACAGGGTGTGCTTGAAGCTCACATTCGTGGCAAAGCTCAAAGTTTTCCATTCAGTCTTATCAACTGCTGTACTTTAAAATATAGGGGTAGCTTACAGCACTGGCTGCTGTACCCACTTAAACTGACCACAAATCTACACATCCTTCTGACAAAAGTAGAAAAAAAGCTAGAGGTCATGATGTGCAGTAGGTCAAAAAAGCCATCTGTATTCTCCCTTGCCTTTGCAAAGCAGTGGGTTGGGATGCATGGTGAAAAAGCTCAATATTTATCATGGTTTCAAATAAAACCATGTGAATATTACAGTCTAATAATTCCCTTAACTCCTTTCTTGAATTCACTGGTATAATGACAAACTAACAGTGTATCCTAAACCATCTCTCACTGAGGAGACTTGAATATTACATAGAATTGTCTCCAGTCCTGAACACCATGCTGTGAGGCTGGTGGGAAAGTGACATGACTGTTTTCAGTCAGATTTTTACCAGTATTAGTGTTATTGTCATCATTATCTGCTATTTTTTTCATGGTGAAAAAGCACTACTTTTTCATTAAAAAAAAAAAAAAGGTTTGCATCACATTTTAAAAACATTTAAATTTTAAATTTTCTTTTTAACTAAGATGTTTTCATCACAGATTTCAGATTTTTGTTTTGTAGATGACTTCAGGAAAAAAAAAAAAAGACTATTTCAAGCAAAATTAATTTTCTGTTTGAAACTTCTGTATCAAAAGTGATTTTTCATCTTGTTTTGTTGGGGAAAAAGTTAGCATGCCTTATTAAGCATGGTAGTTTTAAAGATGGACTTGTTTTTTTTCCCACAGATGTTGTTCTTCTCATTACTGAAAAGTTTGCACTACATGCAAATTGTCTTAATTTTTCCATCATAGTCAACAGAAGCACCATAGTCTACAAACAGGAAAGTTCTTGCACATCTCCATGACAAAAGGGGCTTGGTTCCTGTGGTCTTGAAATAATTTTGGACAAATCTTAATTCAGCATGGAGATACCATCTCTAAGCACAATAGCAGGATGATGATGAATTTCTAGACATTTTTTCCCCGCCTGCAGGTTGCCCACTTTCATTAATAACTGGTGCAAAGCAATTCTATAGATTAGCAGGAAACTGCATTTTTATAACCTATAAACAGACCAAATTCTGGTCTCATTTATGCTGGGAAAGACTGTGGGCTTCTATTTATATAAGATGAGGGAGAGAAGAAAATAATTCCATTGGGAAAATTCCAGATTTAAAATGAAATATTTTATTAAGAAAAAGATGTTTTGAGTTAGATAATGAATTAATCCCAGGGCAAAGATGGAAATTGGTAATTTCCAGAGAAGTTAAATAGCTGAGTTAAAGACAACAGGGGATCTTAGAGGGTTATTTTGACTAATGACTTACTAAATCATATAAAAATATCTGAAATTTTAGGTTATAGCAGCTGACTTGAGCTAAGAATGCACAAGTTTTTCTAATGGGCAGAGGCCACAGAGAGCAGGATCTGCTTTATTCAGTTTCAGTTATGTTAATAAGAATTTTTTAAAAAAGAAAAATACAGAAATGCAGCAAAATGTACTTATTGGATAGTTGCTGTAGAAAGTAATGGTTAAAGAAAAAAGCCATTCATCTGGTGTCAGTTCAGGCATTTGCAGAGTTGTCAGTTAGAAAACAAATATAGGAAATATTAATTTATCTGTTTCACCATCACTACTGATTACTAGGGATGTTATTAACATATACAACAAGAAAAAATAAGTTTACCAGTCGAATAAATACATTTTTTCTTTTTCTTTTTTTTTTCTTTATATGAACATGAATATTTTACAAAACCCCATAGCACTATGGGAAATAAAGATCCTTCTACAAAAAGAAGATGTAAGTCAGTGTTACAATAAAGCTTTAGAGTTTCAAAACGTATCTGGGCAAAGAGACAAAATCAGCTAGAAGGCACTACTGATTCACTGAGAAGGTCCAGTCTGCAAATGTTGTCATAACCTCCAATTCATTCATAAATTATCTCTCTTCTCTATTCCAAGAGATTGCACGTAATCCTAATGCGGTCAGGAAGGCTGCAGTAGATTGAGAAGAAATGAAGCTATGGCCACGCAGAGAGGAGAAGTTATTGATGGCCATAAAACGGTGGCTGAAGCTGAGCTCGTCGGCTGAGGCTGGGACGGGCGGTCTGAGTGTGGTCTCTGATCCAGCCGGTTGGAAATCCAAATGGGAGGTTTGACTGTGATGTAGCCATTGGTTATCCTGATGTAGGAAGGCAACGTGGTGGTGCTACAAGAAAACAAAAGAGAAAGAAATTAAACAGGAGAGCCCTTATCTCTGTTCTGTGATCTGTCATTCTATACGTAGTAACAACAGCCATGACAATCACAATTATTATTATTATTTGCATGTATTAGACACGGAGAGAGATCCCCAGGGGACAGTAACTGTGATGGTCTGGAAACAGATCTGATTCAGGATGTCCCTCAGCTTCCGGCTGCTGGTAGAATCCACCAGGATGACCCAGCTCTTATGTTCTTAGATACTTTCTCACCAACAAAGGTCTCAAAATTTGGCCTGTCTCACAGCCATGCCTTACCCATCATGGAGTGGATACCAAGTCCAGGAGGGGCCAGAAAACATTTCCTTTCCCTGTCTCAAAACCATAATTTTCCAGGATCCCCTTACAAAACAGATAACTTTGAGCACAGGAGACCAAGCAGCTTCTTTTCTTTTCCTGGCTTTAAGACATTTTGGATCCTATCATAATGCCAAAACCAGACTCAATGTGAAGTTTCCCTGGCTGCAGCTTTGCCTCAGTAGTGGTGCTTATTGATTGTAGCTTGAGCCAGAACTTTGCTTTAAATGTGCACGTTGGAATTCATCACAATTCCCATGACAATGAAGGTCAAAAAGATCCATTTGCAATTGATTAGGAAGTTTTAAATTGTAATCTCCATTTCATTAAATGCTTCCTTTGCACCCCACTTCAGCTGATCCATAATCCACCAGTTGTCATGGAGCAGCATAACTGAGCATGCAAGATTGCGCAAGGTGGATTTTGGAGTTAAGGCACTGCTGTGGAGCAAGGAGAAAAAAGACAAGTTCCTCTGAAAACAAGATGTGACACTAATACTTGCAGATTCTCCATGTTACTTCTTAAATCTTCCATAGAGGGGATTCAGGGTTACTAAAACAGCCCTCACATCATTTTTTATGGGGTAAGAAGCTATGCAGTCCTATAACTATTTAGCTACTTATCTGAGACCTTGGAGAAAAAAAGGCTGCGTATTGCATAACATCAGATAAAAGGAACAATACCTTGCTCCAGATCCGTGTGCAGAAAGAGAATTTAGCAGCAGTGAATGCTTTTGTCTTTTTCTGCCTGAGCATTAATAAGATGGCCTATTGCCATTACCATCGGTTCGAGCTTCTAGCTTGGACACCTCACAAGCATGGAGTCAATCATAAACCGTGAGAAGACCAGAGTCCACCCAGAAGAGGGCACTGACACAGGAAGGTCAACATCAAACGCAACAGACAATCACTGCGTGTCACACTTCACCCCGAGTTTTGGAATAATTCATTTCAGCTCTTCCCTCATTCTTTACACTGTCACCACATCTTCTGGGCGGGACAGTTGTTATGCTGCTAGAAGTGATCTTAACTAATGTGTAATGAATTAGAGCAAAAAGAAAAGGCAGTCTATAATTAAAGACATGGGAATTGCTTCATGAGAGCAGATAATACATCTAAGCAGCATTATTTCTTGACAGTGAGAAGTGGTACTTGTTCCAGAGGTACAAACTGCTGTAAATAAAGAATTTGAAATCTAGCCATGCTGGAGAAAGCTCTTATCTAAATTCCCATAACAAGTGGTTGGTTTATATCTTTAATTGATGATATAGGGCATACAGCTTTAGAACTTGTGCTATTGCATCAAAACTGCTGCAGCCACTTAATAAGAAAGCATAGATCTGGGATAAGTTAATGCTGCTGTTTCAGATTTGTCCAGTGTTTTTGAGCAGTTAATTTAGTGCTGGCAAAAATGATGGCAGATTAGGTACTGTCTATTCAGGCTCCTGTAATGTATGTAACATCAAGTATGAATGGCATACCCACAGCGAATATAAAGCATCATTAAAGCATACTTCTGACAAAACTACACATGCTGAGTACTTCAACAGAAATGCAGTCATGCTCCAACCTTTGATCCGGATCTCATTTATCCTTTTGAGTGATATTGTGGTGCAGAGATCTAGCAATGATGATAGAGGGTACACAGCTTTGGGGTTCTTACTCTGCACCACTTTTCCCTAGTATGTATGGGCAAGGTGCTTGTAATCTTCTTTAGGTTGTCACTTACAGAAATAAGCAATTTAGCCCTCAATTAAATTTCAGACTGCAAGAAGGGTCTGGTTTTCAACTTCAATTTAAAAATTATTGCCACAGTGCCATATGGGACTTGCATACACTTTGGGTATATCCTACTCCTGACTCATTCTATGGCTTCATCCGCCTTTGAGACTAACATGTCCCTTGCACAGACTGCCTTTCTGCACCTTGGGGACGTACTGTATGAGATGTCTGGGGAAGGGGATCAGGCTGGCCAGAGAACTGAGCCCATTCATCAGCCAACTACCTCTAAGGAATTCCTAAAGAAACCTTAAATCAACAGTTTGCATTTCTGTATGATGTGCTTCCATCTTCTAGTCAACTGCCAGAAGTATTTTGTCAAATTTTTTAGTTGTTTTTGTTTTTTCTTTCCTCCCTTGAAAAAAAAGGTATTTTTGAGAAAAAGAAAACAATTTACTTGAAATCCAGGGTTTCCTGTCAAAAGACCTGAGAAGTTTTTGACCCCTCTTCTCAGTCAGTGAGGTCATTTGTTGGTTTCAAGACATTAAATTTCTATAAATGCTTCTTTGTTAGGACAAATATTGTTAGGTGGAGTTATTTGTTACTAAAAAATCCTTAAGTGATTTAAGAGGGGATAACAGTGAGTTTCCATGCATGTGTACAAGGCATGCTAATAGCAAAGGAATCCTGGTTTAGCCATATATTTCCTTAAATGCGGCTCTACTTTTAGCACGCTAGCCTACCACCAAGGTAGTTTAGAGATAATTAAAGCAAATGACCCTTCTAACAAATGCTACAAAACTCCTCGAAAAACCTCTGGTTCAAGCTTGCAACTTGGCTGTTTCTATAGCAAATGGGGAGAGAAGCATCTCCAGAAGGTGGTCTGCCTCATTCCAGTGTAGGTCCCTATGGGTACGTAGTGTGGCTGGGGGTCCCTCTGTTCCTGCGGGCTATGGAGGAGGTCTAGAGAGCCATGTTAGATTACAAACTAATCCTAGTGGTGGCTCGGGTGACAGGAGATGGCTTCTCCAAACTCGCTCTGAGCCTGTTTGCCTCTGTACATAGGATCTCACTGACCCTCAGATGAAAGCAAAAACAGAGACCCCTGAACTCAACCGGACACTTTCCACTGTCCTCAGGGAGGTTTTGATCATTCCTGAAATGTACTCAGAGAATAATATAAATGAATCACAGAGCTGGAGGATAATAATCCGAATTATTATCACACCTTCTCTTGCCAGTCCAGGATATTCCATGTTTGAGGTTTTTGTGTCTGATAAAAACATCTTTAATAAAACATTCCTCATGAGCTATGATGAACAGGCAACCACTGGCTCCACTGTTCGTATGCCTGTTTTTTGCTTCTGTGTATGGGATTGTTTTAAAAATTTGGAAGACTCCAGGTACCGTTTAGCCAAATGACCTGGGGTATCATATTCATGAGCTTGTACTTTTGATCAGATAATAGAGCAGTTTTTCAAATCAGTGCATTAGTCATACATTGTCTTACCACCATTAGGACGTGTAAAACTTTCCCAAAAAATGGGGCCCCAGGCACATGCTTCGTGAACAGACCCTACTGAATCCAATTAAATGAGTCAAGTCCTTTACGCTGGGGGCATGTTGAAGCACCTTGATGATGTGGGAGCATTTTAAATTTGAAAAATAAAACAAACACACACAAAGCCCTTTGGGGGAATTTCTGTTCTGGTTTAGTTTGCAAGGACTTTGCAAGGAACTCACAAATAAAGTTTTAGTGTGACTTGGTTTATTCACACAAGCAGGGTACATACAACCACATGTGACGCTGCATCAGGATCACAGAAGACAGGGCCAGGAGGAACTTTCTGGCACATCTGTCCCAAAGACAGGAATGAGATCTAAGCCCCTCCTGACATGTATGTCTAATCCAGCCTCAAAAAAACCCTACAGTGATTGCAATTCAAGAGTCTCTGCAGAGAGACTTGACATCCAGAATTACTGCCTAATGTTTCACCAAATATCCCATGCTACAGCACAAGTTCGTGACTCCTCTTGTCCCCACAGGCAGGTTTATTCCATTCCTACTCTCAGCAGCCTTTCACATATCTTGAAGACTTAACCACGTTTCACCTCGGCCTTCTCTCATTTAAACAAACAATTCCCTCTGCCTTTTTCTGCAAGTCCTCACGTGCTCTCCCTCCATCTTTTCTTCTCTTCCCCCCTGACTCTGCCTGGTTGATCTGCATCTTCTCTGAAGTGAGCTGCCCCAAACTGGGACCTGTAGGTCTCTCTGAGGTATTACCAGCCAAATATATATTTAATATATATAATATAATAATCAGCAAAAGAAAGTGCACGAGAAGCTCTGGCTCCCAGTTAGAAGACACTTATTTCACATGCTGCCCCTCTGCAATCTCTAGGAAGATGTTTTTTCAACTGCTTTTTGCCCCCAAACCACCCTTATACTCCCAGTAACTGTTCTCAAGCTGATGGAAAACTGGTGGTACACTGAAGGATTGAGCCCTGGCTCAATTACAGGGATATTTCTATGCACATTTAATCTGCTGCCATCTTTCAGTCCCAACATGGTTTCTGTTCAGGGCGGAGGAAGTGGCCTTTTTTAAGCATAACTTACAAAGTATTTGGGGATTTTTCTGGATCAAAGGAGCTATATAAACACATGACAAGTATTTTTAATAAATGTAAACAAATGTGGACTCAGACAGCCTTTCTTACAATACAACATCTGATGAAAGAAGCTTATCAAGATGATGTGCCAGCATAGATTGAACCCTGAAAACATGCATTTTTCAACTGAAACCCTAATGAGCTAGTAAACTGGAGGAAAATTTTTTGAGTAAATACAATAATGGCTGTTTTGCATTTGTGATTTGATGTTAACCTTATGATTTTTTAAGTGATATTAAGCATATGCTTCCTGTTTCTTTTCAAACAAATTTTGCCTTTTTTTTTTTTCCTTTTTATTTAATGAACAGATGTGAAAGGAGTTGATCACATAATTTTTCTGCTGATCAGAAATAACGTCCTGCTAGTGAAGACAATTATTCTTGTAACTAACCAGACTTGTTTATGTCACCAAAACTTACTAATCAAGATTTGAAAAATATATCTGCATTGTGACCAACCTGTTGTGGTATGTAAACAAACTGCCTGGCAAGAAGTCTCACCACCCTTCTAAAAAAAAAAATACCCCCCCAAAAAAATAATGTAGGTGCTTAACCAAAAGGAAAAAAAAAAAAAGAGTAAGCTGGGGCAAAAAAAATCACACTAGAAATGTTACAAGGTTTAAAATTTGAAGACCATTACTGTAACCTCTGAAAGGGAATGTGAAGCCTCCATCTCCTGATATTTTTAGATTAAGATTCAATGTGTTTCTGGAAGGGGCTCTTTAGATCAGCATAAGCTACAGTTTCCCAATCTTTGTGTCTTTCTTCATTGCTGCCTTTCTCGTGGACACTGTTCTTGCAGCCTGAGGGATAAATCCTGCAAGATGCTGAGTCTCCTGGTCCCAGACTAGCAGGACGCTAAGCACTGCAAGCACGAGTGCTCCCAGCAAGGTTAGTTTTCACATACCTACAACTCAGCACGTCCTAAAGCCCATTATGGGATCAAGGCCAAGAGGCTCATGCTTTGGCAAGGTTCAGTTCATCAAAAAAAAAAAAAAAAAGGGAGAAAAATCCAACCTGGATCAGATTAAAGAATTGGGTTTTGGTCCAGGGGAGGCCACTACGTGTTCGCAGCAGTGTAGTAAACTGCCTTTGCATGTCTCAATGAGTGAGCTATCTCACACACTGCTTTGTGGCCAACAGAGAACGCGGGATGAGCCAAGGAAGAGCCTTATCTCTATTATTTTCTCTTTACCCTGGGGTCATTGGGACCCCAGTTCTTTGGTCGTTTTCCACAGAGCAAGAATCCACCCTCCCTGTGAGCAGCACAGCCGGAGAGTCACTGACAGGCAGCTGCAGCCACGCTGTCGATAAGAGGGGTCAGGCAACAACATCGGGGGCATTTCAACAACCTGCCGCTCTCCATCTGAGCCTGCCTTCCGACGAGATGCAAATGAGAACCATATCCCCACCTGAGAGCAACTTGGAGCTCAGATCCAGTTTTATTTCATGGCTCTGGCTCTGATGGAGATGGACAGACAGCTCTTCCCCCTTTTAAAGTGGGTGCTTGGGAGCCTCCAAGCCCCGTGTACAGGCAAAGGGCAGTGCATCTCCTGATAGCCCCACTCTTCGTTGGGATCTCTAGGAGAAAGATGATGTCTCTGATGTCCCTGGAGCAGTTTTGTCCCCCCTCTGTGGATGGGCCAGGGGCTGGAGCTGGGAGATTTGGTTTTTATCCCCACAACACCCATCAATGAACTGTCAAAACTTTGTTAAAGCACTTCACTTCTATTCCTCCCCTGACTCTGACCTGAGTTGAGACCTTGAAGCTTCAGTGTGACACCGCCAGCACGTACCCACCATGGAGTGACTTTTCAGGCTCTTGCTCCAATCTATAGGCCCAGGTGGCCACCTGCAGAACACCTTTGTGATGGCAAATTCAGCCCTGTTGTGACATCCACCTGCATTGGGGCGGAATGCTACAGGGACCTCCCGAAAGGCAGAAGGTCCTTCCAGGCATGGGTGGGACATCCTGTTAGGGCAAAGCGTATCTTATGCTGTGGGGCCAGAGGAGGGGAGAGGGATGGAGGCCATGGGGAATGCTGCATCGGAGATGGGGAAAGGTGAGGAGAAGAGTTTGCTGTCACGGTGACACAGCCTGTGGGTCCCTCAGGCATGAGGACAGCGTGGTGCAAAGAGAGACGTGCATGTTATCAGCAGGTAAGGATGGAGCAGGTGAGAAGCATCTCCAGCACAGGGCACTCTGAAGGCACTTTTCTGAACTGAACTTTCAGCAGGTGGGAAAGTTTTATTTGTACTTTGTGGTCAGGTTTAGGTTTCCCCCATCCCTACTGGAGAGTGCATATGGCCCTATTCAACCTCCTGCCCTAAAATGCTGCAAGAAAACCTTGCAAATATCTCACCCACAAATCCTGCACCCACACGTGGCAGCAGCAGAATCAGGCCCGCAGCTCCTTTTCAGACAACTGCAGAGTGGTGTAAATACACAGAATGCTGTAAAAACCAATAACCTTTGAAGCACACCCTCTGAGTAATTACCCCATTCCCATCTAATGACTTAAAGATGTTATATTCCTCTCTGATTTGGCAACAACAAAGATTCTGACCTTATTAAAACCAGCCCGTCAGGAAACTACATGTCATCCTTAAAAATAAAATAAAAAATAAAAAAGAAGGAAAGAAAAAAAAAGGAGAAAAAAAGAAATGAAATTCTTTAAAATCCCTGTGAACAATAATTCAAGATACTGTAGCTGAAGACCCATGATTTGTTGTAGAGTGTCTGGGTGGTCCTGAGGCAGGAGATGACAACATTAGCTCTTTCCTTTGCCCTTCTAAGAAATGCTTTGATGATTCTCTAATATCCTAAGAATATCCCCCTGTGATTCTGCACTGGGACGAGGCAATCACAGAGCCAGGATAATGCATCCCAGTTTTACCCAGGGCCTGGCCCTTGCTTACAGGGGATAGCTCAGAGCCCTTTGTTTCATGGGCTCTGCACAGACGTCTGAGCCAGGATGAGTTCGCCAGAGCCTGAATAGTGATGTGGCCTCAAAAACATCCACAAACTCACCCCCACCTTCTGTACACATCTGGTTGTGTACCTGATTTGTATGTGCAATTAAGGCACTCATCATCATGGCTCAAATAACCAAATACTTCTTCCACTGGTCATTGGACAGATAATGATTGCAGTATTTATAGCCAAAGTAAGCAAGAACATCAAGGTTTGAATATACAGATGATCTTAGAATGGTAAAAATCTTGCCAGTGATGCAATCTGTGCTGTTTCTGGGGCAATCTGCTGATATACAACATGCAAAGGGTTCATTTGATAGTACTGCAATCAGGTGGTTTTGAACAAAACCCCAAGCATGAGCAGAATCTTTCTCTTTTGTCTGTATTTCGCAAACTGTCCCTCAAATTAAACCAGCCCAACATACAAAACAATTTGCAATTTTTGGGGTGGTCAAAGTCGTAATCCCTATCTTATTTCTTGGGCTTAACCTTTCAATTAATTAGAAACAGAGTGACTCGGTCTGCCCTCTCCAATGTGCACTGAAGTGTTTGTTTGGTACTGTGTGGGCCCTATGGCTCAAATATTTTTTGCAGATGCACAGAATTAACCATGCATGTTTAGATGTGCTTGGGGAACACATACGTTCATAGAGATGTATATATTTGACCCTGTCACTTTCTTGTTAAACACTGTAAAAGATATCGACTTTCCCCTCCAGATTTTAAAATGATTTAGAATAGGCAGTACTGGGGAAATACCTAAAACATCCTGTCAAATTAAGTATTTTCTCCAAGACTGTTCTCTAAGACACACAATTATTTCAGCTAAGAAGATGCCTGTGCAATGTATTAAGGAACAGAATGAACAACCAAAATATAAACTGGCTTAAATGGATGTCCAACATACTGCATTTTTCCATTTGATTTTAATTTTCTTTTTCCTTCTCCCTGTTCTTTTTCCATCTCCATATAACATTTTTTTTTCTCTCTGCTTGGTCTGTATCACATTTTTCTCTCTAATTCACTGGGCTCACTTTCTTCCTCACTGCTTGTATTTTTCCAGAGTCTCTCTTAATAAGAATAATTAAGGTTGGGTCAGATCTTCGAACCTGTTATTTGGAGCAGAATTGAATTCAAGCTTGTTCCACTGAACAAAAGCACTGCCTTCCTTTTCTTTCCAGCAGACTCGCTCTCAAAATAATAAATAAAAAAAGGTTCATAGGGCACATCTACCAGGCAGTAATGCGAAGGACATTAAATTGCTGCAATGCCCACAAGGCTGGGATTCTTCCTGCTGCTTGCAAAGCAACTGTGATGATACCAACACAACACGAGCTCCTTCTCCACAAACTCTGCCAAACCCCCTGAAGGCCTGGAGATGCCACTGGTGACTCACGAAAAGCCACTTGCTGGCCTGAAGTGCTGGAAAGGCCGCAAAAGCTTTCCCTGCCAGGTATCATAACCAGGACCCTGAAGTGTCTCCACGGAACGGAGCCAAAGAATTTTGTGAGCATGGTCTGCACCGTGCCTCCCCATGGTAGCGCTATGCGAAGCATCCCTGATATCCAGCAGCTCTCCAGAAATTGGCTTGGCTCCCTTGCTTTCCAGTGCGGCGGGCTCAGACCCCAGGTATAATGCTTACTTTGTTCAGTTAAGTTATTCACGAATTGTAAAGGGGAGATCTGAGCGAAATGGGAATTTGGCCTGGCATTTTCATAATTGCAGGAACCCAGCTTTTATAGCATTAAAACCATATGAATTTAAATAAACCCTACTTCTCCTTCATCCCAGTAACTGGACTTAGACCACAGCTGCCCTCTGAGGTCCTGCTGGGTTTTCAGCACTGCCGGGAGTGGCAGGGAATCAGGTTTCCTCCCATTTCACTCTACAATGAATCTGTCTTCTTAGATAAACCTACTACCAGAGTATAACTGCGGTTAAGCCCCTCTTATAAGCCAGCTGCCCACCACAACAATAATGTCATCTTCCTCTCTGTCGTACTTTGCTTCACTCAATTTCACAGGGCACAAAGCTCAGAAGGGGAATGGCAGAACCCAAAACAAATCCCTTATCCTTTGCCCTTTTCCTCTGGTCTTGCATTGACAGTTTCACATGTGCATCTCCCTGGAATTTTAACAACAGATTTCTTTTTCTTTACGGTATCCAAGTGCCTTCACTAGAAGATATTTCTGCTATGTTATGGATTTTATTTAGCTCTGCTAAGCCTGAAGCTTAACCTTGAGGAAGAGCACATCTGCACTCTTCGGTACTTAGATACCTGCTAGATACGAAGGTCACTCAAATGCCTAAGTTCAGCTCAGGGCTGCAGTGTTTGAGATGAAGGTTTGTGCTAGCTTTTATATGGCCAGTGATGTCTTTGCCATATCTGTGTATTGTCAGAGAGGAGAGGCAGCCAGCCTTTAACACAGCAAACAGTTTAATTTCAGAGGTCCCACCTTCAACCCACGCCCAGCTTTTGACACGGCTCTATTAGCTTTTCTTGCTGATGGGAAATAGGGAAAAAACAAAACTTCCTGATGGACAACTTCTTTTTTTGTATCAAGTGTTGCAATTTAGGGAGCGCAGGTGCTTTACTACCCACTTCTGTGTTTAAGAAATCCAGCTCACCCTGGGCATAAGCCTACTCAGCACTTCTTACAGCATCTGCGACTGCAGTCAGCCTTGCAAGTTTAACACAAACCACACTCTTCACCCAACCCAAACAGCAGGGAAGAAGTGCTACTGTGTATTGAATTTTCTTTGCCTGTTAAACCCAACAACTTATTTTTCAGCTGAGTGAATAAGAACAGCTTTGTAGAACTGTGTTAAAGTGCATTCCAGGTTTAGAAGATTTCCATTTACCTGAGGGTACCCACAGCATTTATTCTTATCTGTTTGATATGAGTCAGAAAGACAGTTTTCTTTTTTTTGTGTGTGCGATAGACAATATGCCATGAGGAGCCATAATTAAATGCTCCAAGGAGACAATCCTCTGAACGTCTGGCCAGTGAAAGCCCTGAATATGGAAAATATAAATGTCAAGGCTCATATTTATGAATTGGAAGGGCCATGAAGACATCTGCTAACAAGCTTTCTTCCAGAGCCCATTTGCTGTACATGGTTATTCACAGGCAACAATAAACATGTGCATGGATTACATGCACAGCCTGCACTCCCTTTCAGATGCTGAAGAACACATACTCCAACAACACACAAATGCTCTGTTCTCATAACACAAAAATACAAGTGTGTGCAAACCTCACAGCAAAGCTCTTGCATACCAGACCACAGTGGGATATGCTGCTGGTACAGACTAAAAATAGAGGGAGAAAAAGCCTTGCATTAACACAGAAGACAGACAAACTCATTTAGTGTTAACTCTTTCAGTGGAATAAACATTCTCCTTTTTTGCCTCTCTGCACAGGAGGCATTTTGTACAAGAGCTCCAATCCTGAAACCTAATATTTATGGTGGAGCAGTTATGGATGGGAATCTCAAAAGAGTCTAACCTATTCAATCATGGTAGCTTAATATTAACATAAAAATAAACTGTAGGTAAAATAAACTTGCTGATGGAGAGCCTCTTTTTGTATCAAGAACTGCAATTTAGGGAGTGTATTTATAGATGGCTATGGTGGAGGGGTCCCTTTGTACTTGGCTCCATGGCCTATGCCAACCACATGTAGCTAGTGTTAAACGGGGCAAGTAAAAAAAATATGGGAGAAAAAGAAAATTCAAGCAGAAAATGGAGAACCACAGAACTGAAAAGTGAACAGGCTGTTCAAGATTAAGAGGAGTGCTGGCAGTGGGTAAGGAAATGAGACCGTGCTGGCTGAAAGAAACAGTGGAACAAGTGGGGATGTGCATCACTGAGCAGTGCTAGCGAAGAGATTATCATAACTCAGCAGCTGCTCGTTTTTGAAACTGAATCCTAAGCAAACATTTTATTTGTGCTGCATCAGGCAGATGCAGTGGCTCAAAAAGGCTTAAAAGGACTTGCTATGGCAGGGCTACATTTCGTCCAAGTCAGAAGTACACAAAAATGGGGCACATATAAACATGGAATATGGACTACCTTTATTTAATATATACCAAAAAAACAAAACAAAACAAAACAAAAAAAAAAACAAGAAAGAAGAGAAATCTCTTAATAGGTTCCATAAAACATCTTGTATTTTCAACCTTAATCAGCATTGAGGAGGAAGGAGCAGAAAGTGTTCTTGGATATCCAGCGCTGAAGCATACCTCACTGCTCAAAAATCTTAGCTTTTATGTGCTCCAATTTTGTTACTTGCTTGCCTTCAAAAATATGGATTTAATATTTGTGATGGACTTAAATTTTTTGAAAATAAAATACCTAACACATTACCAATAAAGAATTTCGTTTCATGACAGAAAACTGAAATCTATATATATCCCAATCATATCTCTATTTCCAAGAAACTTCAGTGTTCTTTATATCTAGTGATTTTATTTTCACGTATTTTTAGCTTTCATTAACATAGGGTACACATACTGATCATTTATATCAGTGACGAGACAAATCATAATGAAAATAAATATGCAAACATCAGCAACATTCAACTACGTAAAATCAACAGAACGAAGCAAAATGTGCAGATCTTTTTTGTGGGTCTAGCATGTGAAAGTGTGCCTGCACATCTTTGCAGCCCCATCTGGAGAATAACAAAGTAATTCCTTGACTTTACGAGGGGAAAGAAGTTATCACTCATGGCCTGCTGACAGGGATGGTCTATTAGCATGGAGATGCTAGAGTTTTGGACACAAATGTCAAGATTTCCCATCCGTTATTGCGATGCACAGGAGAATTCTGTGCTGAGTGCGGGTTTCACAGCTTTAATTAATATGTTCTGTGCACTCTGACCAACCCGATAATCCAAGAAACCTCTACAGAAAATATCTAGGGATGAGGGATATGTCATCACTGTATCATATGTTACAGTCCAGAGATTTGCCTCTTATTTATATTGCACCAAGTTATCCGAGTTATCCTGTGCTGTTATTTTACTTCCACGGGAGGGCTTGAGTGCTTCGGGCTGGGTGAAGGGCAGGATGAGAGGTACCAACATCGGTGCTTGTGTAAAAGAGGCATCAAGCCATCTGCCCATCTTAGAGGGGATCGAATGGAAATGGTAGGAGACTAAGGAGAGGAAAATACAGACTAGGCCATGTTTTGCTCAGGAGGAGGTGAAGACCCTTTCCCAGAAGCACGATGAGGCATGCAATGGGGGGAGAGAGAAGGACCTATGGACACGCTGCTTCAGTGGCCAAAATGCCATCTTCTGGCCCCTGTATATCCAAAAGAGTTCACTGAAAACTGGCCAAACTAGGAGCAGATTTTAGGCTGGTTTGACATACAAAGCCGCCATCTGCAGAGGAACTGGGATGGAGAATTTCTCCAGGAGGTGTATTGAGACCACTCAGCGTGACGGAGGTGTCTCGTATCCCAGCTATCAAACCACGAGGTTTCTCTGATGTGTAGGTATTTCTATGCCATGCCCTGGAGGCTGGAGGCAGTTGCTGATAGGGATTGTGATCGTGAAAGCTTCCTGAGAAGGAAATCCTTCCAGGAGAACAGCGAAGGAAATGGCAGACAGAAGTGCTGGAGGAAGGCCAGGGGGCCACACACCCTAGCTAAGCCCCAAACAGCGATGTGACAAGAGGAGGAAGGTGCGACTTCAGCACACCTCTGATCCTGCCTGCTGGAATAGCCCCTCAGGGAGACAGGGACCCTGCAAGAAGTCAGAAAGCTCCTGAAGCACTTCCTAATCCCCAGCCTTCAGCTAAGATTAGGCTGAGCACGGGGCAAATGCAATGGTGGCAACTGGTTGCCTGGCTGCGTGGGGACAGGCTGGAGGAGGGAGGGATCCCGCATCAGTGGGCACGCAGAATCTGTGCAGTGTCCTTACCAGAGAGGCAGAGAGGGTAATTTAAACAAACAAGGCCCCAGTGATGGAAATTTCTATCTCAAAGCCACCATATGGAGGGAAATCATCTGACCACAATTTACCTGTTAGACTTCAAAAGTGTCTAGGTCTCCTCTAAAGAAAAGCAGCCTTTTCTTTAATGAAGTTAAGTACTGTATTTCAGCACCGTGTGTTGTGAAAAGGAAGCAATTTGGATTCATTTACTGAAATTTACCTTTCAGATGCAGTTAAGTGAAATTAAAAGTTTGTCTGAGTTGACAGAGTTCTGTTTTCCATCACTGCATTGTCTTGAAAGAAAGGATAACAGGCTAAGTGCTTAAATTCCATCCAAACTGATAAGGCTCACTCTACACAGGCACACTTAGTGCAGTTTATTACACATTGTCTCCCTTCATCTATCATTGGTATAACTTTTATTTTTTTTCCCCTAAAATAATTGTTGCTTCCAGAAGAAATTGATATTTGTGATGTTATTGCATTCGTCTGGGGTTGAACAGTCTGCACTGGGCTATCAGAGAAATGCCATTTCCAATTACAGAGGGAATTCATTTTATTTCCCATTAATGGCAGGCTTTGCAGGGCTAAGCTTACACCTGGGACAATAATCTCTTTTTCTCTTGTCTGATTCTTTTCCTTGAATTTCTTTTCTATACAAGTGAAGCATCTGTGCATCCTCAGTGTATTCCCAATGCTGTCTTTGCCCAGATCTCTGCCTCAGCAGTTGGAGTGAACGTCTGATTTGCCCATGATGTCCTTCCTAATTTTTTCTTCTCATCACTGCATTTCTCTCTTTCACATCCTCCAGCTGCCATCGCTCCTTCCAAACCTCACGCCTCCTGAAGCATCCTCCCAGCTACTAACTCCCCTTCCTCCCTTTTCCCAGGGAGCTTCCCTCCCGCCCTGCTGAGGGCCACGGGAGCTGTAATGCTCCCATTCTTCTTGGGAGAGGTTCTCTATTGTTTTGGGCTGCTTGTCTGTAACCTTAAACTGTTTACCTGACCTAGAACAAAGGTGTGCCACTGATTTGGCCTTTGCTCACTACTCTGAAACATCACAGGCATCTCTGTTCTTTCAATTTACTTAGCAGCTCTTCATGAAAAGCCAGTGAATGATCTGTAATTAATTATATATTACAAGGAGAAGCTTAGCTAACACAGTGTCAACAGGAACAATAACATACTCTGTGTGCCAGACTACAGCCTTACAGCACGAGGGTTTTTACTCCTCGCTGCCCCAACTGACTTCTGGCTACAAGAGCTAGCTAGGGTCTTAATACTGCCTCCATTCAAATTCCTCCCAATGACAGACTTCAGATCTGCACCTTTCTGCAAAATCAAGTAGTTAGAAGAAATATCCTGCTACTTGAAATCTCCATTTCATTCTGGTTCTTGACAAACAATTTCAAACGAGAGTTGTAGCCAGGCAGGGCTTTTTCATCTTGTTTAGATTTGGAGGGAAGGAGGCAGATGGGAGAGGAAACCACACATTTCATCAGTTTTTTACTTTTTTAATAGCCTTCACTGAATTGTTCAGTGAAGCCTATTACCCAGGAGATCAGCAAATCTTAGCTCTGTCAGAGACAGGGAGAAGGCAGAGCAGGAGCTTTCTCATCCTCCACAGCGGTACTAACCTTCAAACACACAAATCTAAACACCGTCCACTCAGGGGTGCCAACTCAAATGCCTCAGCTGTTAAGACAGAACAAAAAGGAAAGGACAATCTCCAAGGTATAGCTGAAAGTAAATACTAATAATGATGTGTGACATTAAATGATGACTCATTTTTCATGAGGCCATTTCAGATTGTAGCTATAACCTCGGATCAGACCAGAAAGACTGTGTGAGCTGAAGTCTTAGTGGAACAATTAATTATGGATTTCCTGGCTTTTATAGGCTGGAGTCAGATCTTTGATGTTCCTTTAAGATAGTTCTCCTGTGTTCATTTCCTTTGTTTCTGTGCTGGTAGCTTGAAAAAACACCTTAAGATTTCCATAGGAGTGTAGGAGATAGCCTAGAGATCCATAGTCCATAAAAGCCCTGCAGTTCATGGCTCATAAACTCCTGTAATCCACGGTCAATAAAGCATTGGAAAAGAGCTGTATGAACCATGGTCATTTCACAGTTCAATGAGGTTCATACAAGAATCAATAATCTGGTTTAAATTCGCCTGGATTTTTCCTCCACCTGTAAATTTCCCTTTGACTTTTCAGGTTGAAAGGTGGCTCAAACAGCTGAATTCTGAAGACCTTGCATGGAAACAATGAATTTTACACAGCTTTTACGCCCCTCCCCTCCCCCCCCCCCCCCCCCCATCATAATAATGACCTAAATCCCTCTACTTTGTCTCAAAGTCAAGTTTCAGATGACAACAGGTAAATTAGGAAACTCAAAGTGGAAGAAGAACCATTAGGAGAGACTGAGCCACAGCTCAGCATAACACTAGATGCACAGAGCTCAGTCCACACAGTGACATTACATCCAGAAACAGGATGGGGGGCTCCAATTTAAGTACATGCAAATGCATAATGGATATGTGGACAGGCCAGAGTATGAGCTTCTAGTATATCAGTTATCCTCCAAAAATGAGTGCTAACAGTCTCACTGTTGAGTGCTGGTGAACTTTATTGGGGCAACACAGTGTAAGCTTACGTGCTTTGCCCATATTATTATTTTTCCTACCTGTTTCCTCCCAGGAACAGTTGTGCTACAAAGTCTGGTGACAGTCACAAATTTCTGCTCTTTTCTTGCCAATCAGGAGGGAACCAGTTAGAAAGAACACACTGTTTATTGCCTTGTGCAAGGTCCAGCTTGCAATTAATACTGATGAAACACAACTGCCAAAAGCACAATATGCAGCAGCTGGTTTATGACAGTTGAGACCCTATCCAATTTATGGGGAAACCAGAGCTGGTAGTGAGTCTGTGATTTAGCTGAACAGTTTGTAGTTTTTGTTTTGTTTTGTTTCCAGGAAAACTCCAGAAGTTGCCCCAGAACTGCAGAAGCACTAAATCCATCTGAAAGCACCAAGGCAGACTTCTCTTATTCCAGCCTTTCCTCATTTCTAGGGCTGTGATCTCCCACTAATATCTCCCTGGGATCTTTCAGCAAGCAGGCTACACACAGAGTCTGGTTCAGCACCAGCATGGTGGGAGCGGAAACTTATGTTTCCTCATCCCAATCTCCATCCTAATGAAATGGAAGTAAAAGGGATAAAAGGTTTTGATTCAGATGAAATCTCTCACGAGCACAGGGTGAATAATTTAACTCTAACCTGGAGAGCTACCCTTTTAAAGACTTTTCCTAGGAATATTTCTTACTGAAATAAAAACAACAAAAGGCACAAAGTCTGCCAAAGCTATGCAAGCACCACTGCTTTAAGCTCCCAGCTGCACATTTCCATAGCCCTATCAGGCCCAATATCCAATATCCTTTCCGGATAGATAAGAAGGGGGCAGGAGGAATGTGGCTAACTGCCAGGATCCTGCAAGATCTGACTGTTTAAGCACCCCACTTACATTACTGGTAAGGTGAGCTGGCCTAGACAGCCATGTGGAACACTGGGCCATCGTGGGACACCACGATTTGGTATGTCCTAGGTAGAAGACATACAGAATTCCCTTGTTTTTGAGGTAATGAACTATGTAGGACCAAGTGCTTTTTATCTCATGCTTAAGCAACCTCAGTAGAGAGGATCCAACACTGAACACTCCTTAAGAACAAAACAGATCTGATTCTTCTTAACAAAGCTGGCATTGACATCAGATATACCCTTGTTACAGTAAGATTTTTATACACCACTGAAATAACAACCCTTATATCACTTATCCCAAGAAAAGAAAACAACAAACCACAATGAAAAAGGCAGCAACTGCTCCTTAAAAAGAATGACTAGTAATAATAATAATAAAAGAATGCAAATATGTAGAGTTTTTTCCTTAGTAAAGGCAGAAGCCTCCAAGAGACTCTGACTTACTTGGATTGCTATGGAAAAGCACTTTAGGTGCTATGAAAATGGGAATAAGATTAATGCCAACAGAGAGACAATAATGATATGTACAGGTGAGCAGCCAGTTCCCAGTTTGTTGTTTTCAAGGCAACCTGAGGTGTTAAAAACATTTCAGCCCCAGAACGCAGAAGACTGTCAGATATCTCAAAATCTTGAAAACTCCCAGGAGGAGTCTAAATGGTTGGAAAATGGCTCAGTCTTTGGGCTGAACCTGACAGTAAATATTGGAAAATAATTAGTGGGAGTAGGGCAAAAAGAATATTTTCCCTTGTCATTTTTTTCCTGTTTTCACTCTGGTAACTGTTTGTTTCTGTATATTTTAAATATTCTGAGTATTAGCTTTCTTTCTTTCTCTTGACTTGTAGATTAAATGTTCCTATGAGCCTTCCTCCAAGTTTTTCATTATGCTCCAAAAACAACACCTCCCTCTCCATCTCTCCCATTTAGCCGTTCTCCAACCCTTCTTATGGCCTATCAACAAAGGCTGGGATCAGTAAAGGGCAACTATTTAGGAGACAGCAGGATGAGGACAAGAGCCATAAAAGTTATGACTCACCTGTCTTCTATCCGAACCCAGAGGTCATTGAATTGCCTCTGGCGATGATGTTTGTGCTGCTTCTTGTGCCATTTCTTCTGCCGGCCAAACTCTTCCAGCTGGCTGATACTGTCTGGCAACAGGAGGTGAGGAGACAGGCTGTCTTCTTCATCCATCTGCTGGGGCTTCAGGGAAGGAGACGTCAGTGGGACCTGCTCAGAAAGCTGGAGGGCAGGCAGGGCTGTTGCTGAGGACCCTTCAAAGGCTGGACTTGTCTTTGTCGTTCTTGAACTGCAAAACATATTTAAACATTTGGTGAACACGTGAGAGGCAATGCTAAGAAAAGGTGAAGACAGAGGACTACACTACTTGTTGGGTGCTGCTAGCTGCTAAGGAGGTGTACAAGGAGAGAGGCTTTTTTCTGGAGCAGTGCCTAAACACAGCAGTGCATTTCCTAGAAAACTACCAGGTAAACACCAATCTGAAAAAGGGTGAAGAGACAGATGATAAACCATTGTTGATTTCTTACATTTTAACTGTTTCTTACAGGCTTTGGAGCCTCCTATATGGGTTACTATCACATCCTGCAGTGGTCTGAAGGCTAAATGGCAAAACTGAGACACTGAGGAAAACAAATTTTCAACTAACGAGTATCCTAACAGAAGCAAAACTTAAATGAATAAGGTGCCACTAGATCCCTTCTTTTTTTCAACTTTTGATATCATCTGTGAGAAACAAATAATTGTTTTGACTGCAACACTAATTATATTAGTGCATCTGAGTAAGGACTGGTGATGGGGAAGCCCAAACTGATGACAGAAGCACAGTCTAATGGCTGGGCTGCTGGGACAGGATTTGTGAGACCCAAACTATAGCAGTTTTTGTATAATTAAGAAGTGAGGCAAAAAAAGGGAGTAAATGACCTCTCCCGGGGCACCATGAAACAATACTGCCAGAGCTCTTCACTTCTGCTGTTTGAAATACTACCACCTCTTGCATCTGACTGTAAATCTGCAGCAAAAGGCCTTCTATTGATTTCATCTTCTAGAGTTTCACGGATTTTAGAAAAAAAGTCAATATAAACTCTCTTCTTTGATATGTGGCCATGTCAATTTACATTTTTGAGCTATGATATCTGAAACAAAAATCTAATAAAGCACTACTGACACAACGGGATATTTTTATTTTTTTTTGAACTTCAGTAGAAGTTCCTGTTTGGTCTTAATTGCAAAAGAGGATGGTCCAATGAGTTGCAGGTAGAGAAAATGGAAGAGAAATAATAGGCAATATGAAGCTGTGGTCTGTGAAACTATTTCTATTACATGGATGCTATGACTTTTATGACAGAAACAATTAAAGCCACGTGAAAAGCTTTGCCTCCTGAGTGAAACCAGTAAGACATTTTAATGAAAAAGTAATAAGAAATCCTAAACTTCATTGGTGACAATGTACAAAATGTGCTGCAAGTGAAACCACATGTTTCATTTACGGAACATTTTGTTCTCTTCCAAAAAAGTCACATCTACTACTAATAATGGCAGCTTTTTTCTTTTCGATATTTTTGATGTCCATTACAATAGCACTCAGGATGGTCGTATCTATTTCCACCGCATCACGTTTCACCTAAAGGTCCTTCCATCTTTACTAGCTACTGAGTATTAATTATCACTCCTATGAGACTCACTGGCAACTACAGTAACTTTGTCACTCATAGCCAACATTAATGAAATTTTTTCAGAGATCATATGACATACAGAAAAGAAAGACACTTGTTTAAATTCTAAAATTCTCCAATGTTGCTTTCATTAATAACAGACCAAGAAGTCCCATACTTTCCTGTTTTTTTCCAAGCATTCAGACTTTCAGCGAGTCAGTTTTGAACTCATTCACACTCATTCCACACTCTGTTTTTATTGCACAGAGAGATCTACTGGTTCTAGGTGTTTTTTTTTTTTTTTTTTTTTTTTTTTTTTTTTTTTTTCGAGTAAGACTTTCTCCCATGATTCACATTGAGGATGAGTTTTCATCAGTGCAGCAACATTCTTTGCAAGACCTTGGAGCTCTCCAAAGTTTTCATGTCTTTTTCACTGCACTTATGACTGTGTAGCAACACCATCTCCACAGTCCAGTAAAAGGAAAGGCTCTCAAGATTTCCAATGGATGGGTCCTTCAGGTCACAGAAGACACTCTTAATTTTTATCCAATCATGTTGGTGGACCAGTGAGGTATCAACGTGCAACTGCAGCCACTTGGTGGCTTGGAAGATAACACTCGGCAAACTTGGCAGGATGGTTTGGGCAGCTGGGAAGGGCCTGGACCAACCGTACACAAGCAGCAGGTGGGCAACTGCAACAACAGTGGGCAGCAGAAATCCCTGGCCTCATCGCCTCCTGCACTTATGCCAAAGCAATGGGAATAGAGGTTGGTTGCTACTGCCCAAAGATAGATTGTGCTGGTACTACCCTGGATGCCTCTGCTCATCAGTGTTGTGCGAATGCACTCTTCCTACAAGCCATCCACCCACATGCACATCAAGGTGAAGAGCCCCGACCCTGGCTACCAGGCTGCAGAGGGCAGAAACATGGTCAGAAGGCAAGAGAATGAAGCAGATGCAAGAACCTGAAGCTGAGCTGCTGCCAAATTTCTGTTTCTACTGGCTTTGTGGAACCAAAACCATGTCTCATGCTCTGATCAGTTGGCAGTGAGATCACATCAGTAATTCCTCGAGATGCTCAAGGCAGGAGCAGCCCCCACATCAGACATCTGCCAGTAAAAGCCTGGGGCCACCACTTGGTTCCCTGAATGCTTTTAGAGACATCTGAACACATACTTTCCACCTTTTAACACCTACTATTTTGTTACACATGTTTATCTTGCTCTGAACTCCTAGTAAACTGGAATCAGTGGAGAGGTGTTTTTAAGGGTTGAGATTTTAGAAACCACTTAATAGGACTGGCAGCTCACTTCTTATTAAAATTAATGAGTTTGGGCATCAAAATCCCAATGGTGGCTTTAAAAGCTTCTGGCTTAATTGTTTCCACTGCCATCACATGAGCCACAGGTTGTAAACTCGATATTTCAGAACATTCTTTGGGAAGAGAATAAATAAACATTGAAGAAATGTTAAAATGTTGTAACCCAAAGAGGGTCATAAACTAACCACTTGTTCTTTAGAGTTGACGCATAGGGAATATATCCATTGTGGCAACTGCATATTACATTTGGTCAATATTTGTTCCATTATTCCTCTACTACTAATAATTATCCCAAGGCCTAAGAAAGACTGTTGAAGATTATATGTTGATGCATGTTTGCATCTATATGTTTTAAGCTATGTTGAAGCACTGAAGCTTGAGAATATTGGGAATCAGAGGGGTGAAATATCCTTGGTAAAAACATCTGCAGACTCAACAACTCTTCCTAATAAATGAAAACAAAATCACACACAGTATGTGAAAAATAAAATGGTCTAAAAAAAACAGATACAATGACAATAACAAAAAGCCAGTTGTCAAGTTTTAGACATTTAAAAATGATTTGTTTTTTGAAATTGACTTAATAAAACCTAGAGAGCTAATTGTTTCCAAATCTGATCATCATCCTTCAGACATTTAACCAAAAGTAAAAATAAAACCTTTAATCCAGCAGAATATGCACATTTAATCCAAATACATTGTAAGAATAAAGATATTTCAATTCAAAGTGAGGTAGACTGCCTATCAGATGATAACCTTCCCACTGATTTAATTATTTTTTTTTTATTAATACATTTATAATGAATTTATTCCTATTCTGCATTTTCCCCCTAAAAAAAAGACCCCTCCTTCCCCCCAGTATTTGCAATAGGATACCTGGGCAATAGATCTCTTCGCTGCATGAAGCTTTACCATTAGATTCACTGATGATTTCATGGACTATTTCATGCCTTTCCTTTGGTCTCAGTCTCACTGCACTTTGTTAGCACAGCTGTACTGGATGAAACCGTGGGGATATAATATACTTTTTTTCACTCCTTCACTAGTGCTGAGACAGCTTTTCAAGATACATAGCTATTTTTAAAGCCACAGAAAAGTAGAGCTGGTTTTCACTTTGTGAGGCCACAGTGCCTTTTCTTGAGAAGGAGTGAGAAACTCTTGGGTGAGAAACCACCCAAATATCTTGGTCCACACAAAGATCTCGGAGATTTTTCATGAATAACTTGATACAACTCCAAGCTCAGAGGTTCCACCCATTTTTAAATGTATCATTCCCACATGGGACAGTGTTTGAGAAACTAAAAATATTTCAGGCCCTTAGGTGGGTTTCTCTCATCTCTGACCTTAATTTCCTTTCCTGGGATGCACAGTTCTGCAAAACAATTTCCCTGAAATCATGCAAGTCCAAATAATAAAAGTAGGGAGTCTCAGCAAACAACCTAAGTTGCTTTATCCTATGGTACAGAAAATAGTAAAAACAGGAAAACATTTGTTCTTATTCATTCTTGAAAATGCTTAATCCCACAGACAAAGACCCCTGTGGTTTTGTTTCACTTCTGGTGGGTTTGCCATCCTTTTCTAATTCTTTTCAAGAATTAAAAGAACAAAACAAGACATGCAAGTAGATTAGGCAGTTGTACCCTCCATTAGACTGTCTCAGCATTTCTCTTTCTGCCTTGTGGTCTCCAGTGTCTCTGTTGGCACTGATCATAGAAATTTGACTCATCATCAGGATTTGCCAGGCTTACAGAGGGAATCTGGTCAGAAAAACAAAATGAACATGGTGAAGTCCTGTAATAGCTTCTTTTCATAATTCCCATGCTCATAATTGCTCTAGCCCTACTTCCCCTCAACCCCAAGCCACCTGGGAGTGCAGATGTGCCTTCCTACCCGCCAGGCAAGGACCCCTCCTGCCCTCACATCATCTGTCCAGTTCCTGCAGCTCAGAGGGCTGTGACCATCTCCTGAGTGGAACACCTCCTCCACAGGGCCACAAATTTGCCCTTGCTTTAGCTCATGAGATAGGAGATGCCATTCAGAGGCCCCCACAGAAGCACCTCCTCTTACAGCCAACTCACTTCAGCCACTCCTCAGCAACAACAAGGAACCTGCTCCCCAAGACAACACTTTTAAAGCACTTTGCTACCTTCCACACAACTAAATCCTTCATCTATTTTTCAGCAATTTTGTGGTAATGTCTTTGTTCACTTGGATATGCACAGAATCTCTTAAAACCCAAGTTTGCCAATTTGTTATTTGCATCTTGTCTTTGTGGTGTGAGAAATGGAAAAGCACCGTTCAGCACACTGCCATGGTTTGCATGCACTTTCAAAGCAAGGCGCCGGTGCCGAGCTTTTTCCTTTGCTCCTTGCTTCAATTTTCAAGACTGTCAGACAAGGAAAGAATTTGTGTCGAGAGACAAGCTGTGGTGATAGCAAGGAATGTGTGATGTGGCAGCTTTATCCTTATGCCACCGTTCTTGGGATGCACCAGGACTGCAGCCAGGCACTAAGTTAAGAACATTTTATTATAGATGGATTCCCATAAATTCCAATTTGGGAGTCTTTGTCAAAGCAAGAATTCATCAGTCCTTCACAAGCATCTTGCCTCCCCTTGCCACAGGCCACAGAGACATCTGCTTCTTGCTTTTCTTTTTCCTTACGCATCTCTCAGAGAAAACAGTCATCCTTACCACAAGATGGGCATCAGAATGTCCTGTCCCACAAGAAGCTTGACATTTCTTTCTTTTCCACGCTAGGATGAAACTCGGGATTTCCATAGCTCTTGGGAGAGCAGCAAACAAAAGGAGAAGAGAAAACCAGGCAGAAATCCTAACCCACCCCAGCACAGCTTATAGGGCCTCTCACTGTTGATGTACATTACAGATTTAGGCTATGGTCTCTCACATTACCAGGTGACACCAGTACATACCACCATGGAGTTAATCTCCTTCAAGTTGAAAGCGTGGATTTATTTATTCCTTACTGCAAAAGAGAGTAACTCCAAAGAAGAGATCTGAGGACTAGATTTGTCCGATACCACTTCAGGTGTCCAGTCAAATTGTTTAATCAATCACCATATGCTTCCCCTACAGTCAAAGGGAAAAAGGTGAAAACTCAGGCTGCTGATTTATCCTCTGTGTTTGCATTTGGATTCTCTGGAGACACCCACCCCGCTCCTTTAGCGACCATGTAGTCCTAACCTATCTGAGCTGATTCAGACAAGTGCCATAAATTACTGAGGATGAATTTGGGCTTAAGAGACAGCAAAACAAAATACCTGTGAAATCCCTGGCTATTCAATCACCTGAGAAAAAGCTCTGGTTGCCTTAATTATAACGAGGTTATTTTATTTAGTGTGCTGTTGCCTTAGGCCTATATGCTACGGTTAAAGCATTGCCATTTCTTAACAGAATTTGGAAACAAAGTTGTTTTCATTTTTGCACCAGTCTACTACAACTCACAATCAGTTAAATTAAGTTAAGTAATTAAATTAGATTACAGTCCACCCAAAACTTGGACAGTATCTCTGGACTCAAAATCCACATCACAGTATTTGTCTGGGAAGAACCACTGCTTTTCAAGAACTGTGACCTTAGTCTGAGAGGGAATTTGGTCCTCCGTATAAACATATAAATGCAAATACTCAACTCTGTGCATAAACAAAGCGAAAAGCTTGTGAGGTCAAGCTATTCCCATGGATTTTAATGTTTTCCTTCCTAGTTTGAGAAACTATAAAATGAAAGAAGTGTGTAGAAGTTTTCTTGCCTACTCCATTTCATTAAAAGTGGAGCTGATCTGCAGCATAGAAGAAATGTAAACTTTTTTGTGATTTGAGTGGTTGAATTTACTGAAAAAATGAGAGAGCTAAAACATTTGTAATGTGCCATTTCCACATTTTCAAATGGCCTTTTATTTCAGAAAAGTCAAAATGTTTCATTTCAGCACTTTCTGAACAAAAGCTTTTGATTTTTTTTTGAATCCTCTGTTTTCAAAGACTTAAATGCTACAAAGTGTCCTTTTTTGTTTAAAAATTGATCTCAATTAAAAAGAAAAACCCAACTAATAAATACAAATGACAAAACCCAACCCCTGCCTTCAAAGATGTCCTCAGAATATTCCTTTTCAGTTTGCTGTGAACTTATTTCCCCCTTCTCAACCCTTTTTTTGGTTCGGTTCCTGAACTAAACCATTCTTTGTTCACGCTTCTCTAGCGTAAGCTGTAGGAGCAGTGCGCTCCGGCCTCAGAAGATGGGCTGTGCCCACAGAGGAAGGATGGGCTGGCTCTCCAGTCTTGCTCCCATCTCCCACATTAATAAGTAAATAGGATCCTTCTGTGTCCCAGTGGCACACAGGAGGGCTCGTAGCCTCACTTTGGACTCTATTCTGTAAATTTCCACACTCTTATTGATGACCATACCAGTTTAGCGTTAAGCTATTTATACCTAGGTAGTGTGGTTTATGCAAAACACTCATAATATTGCTGCCTTTGGAGCCTCACTGCCTCGTGGAAGTTTTACCCAGAGCTCTTTGGACAAAATATCTGTCCTACAGCTCAAGACAGTCTATTTTCTTCTCCAGCATCCTGGTTCAATATGGGCTCATGTAGCTACGTGGCTGCCCTGGGAAATCTGGTTTGTTCTGGAAGTCCACAGAGGACAGAAAGGGCCTGGCATTCAAATTACAATTCCCGTATGTCCATACCACTGGAAGACCTGTCACATAATGTTAAGCACAATGTTTAAACTTCTTCTAATGAATTTTTGCATGCTGACTTTGCAATGAATTTACAATATTTTTTGCTTTTCCTCCCCGATTTTGGACAGAAACAAATGCTGGAGTGTCAGCATTGTCTCTGGAGTGGAAATCCTAACTTCTGGCCAATTTTTCCAATAACACACAGTTTTCCTGATGAATCTAAAGTGATGTGATTACCCCACAAAACAACATTTTAGGCTTGCATTTTTATTAAACTGGAGTATTTTCAAGGTTTATTCCACACATTTTTTTTTTTTTTTCCTGAAAACCATTAGTAACAAGAGCAAACATATTACTCTTTCTTTTTTAACCTAACTTTTTAATAAGCACACGTGTATTACTTTAATAAAGAAGAATGGTGGACTTATTACTGGGCAATGTAATCTCTGTTTCCTCTTTATAAAATCTCAGAGCTTTCTATGTTAGTTTGAGGTGATGTCATATTAATTATACACAGCAGATTTTTCAGGTGCTGGAAATTAAATTCCATCATTCAATAGGTTTTGCAAAGCATAACATTTTTATCCAGTTCAGCCCAATCCGCAACATTAAGTTCCTTCGGATCTAATTCTGATGTTTCCATAGTTTTGGTTCAGGTTTATGTTTGGGGCCAGTTCTGCTTCTACAGTTTATTTATGGTTTGGGCAGAGTCTTAGAAACTAGACAGTGATGACCAAATACCAGTGACTTATCTCAACAGTTATGAACTCAGACCCCAGAGACAAGAAAACAAGAAGAGGCCTAGAAAAAATCGTTCTTTCTTCCCCAGCTGCCATAACCAAACTAGAAATAGTCACCGAAATTCATCGCTCTCCTAATTTCATCTTAAGCCAATCGCACTCGTGATGTCTGTGGCTGTCTGCTCCTCTCCAGTCGAGGTCAACTTTTGGGGCACTGAGCTGTATGGACATGCATAAAGGCAGGTCTGCTGACTCAGTTGCAAACACTAGTCTCTTGTCTTGTGTGTTGTTATTCCCAAACCATTCTTGACCTTCTGTTTAAGCATTAAAAAAAAAAAAGAGAAAAAAAAAAAAAAAAAGGATGAACTTACTTCATCCCAGTATTTGTCATCCAAGTTTCAAGATTAAGCAACAGATTGACAAAAAAAAAAAAAAGAAAAAAAAAAGATTGACAACAAACAAACAAACAAACCAATTCCTTGATAGAATTACTGTTAAAACGTAACCGATCTGTGTATCTTTCTTGTTCGCTATCCAAATTGAATTCTGCTCCCAGATTTTGTCCTTCAGAAACAGATTTCCCTTCTAGGCTGGATCCTCTGGAGAGGGAAACATCTGCAGGAATACATATTTCTCATCACATCTTAAAAATAAACTCTCTACAGAGACATCAACCAAGCACTGTACTAAATGCCTAACTCAGTACATTTTTGCTGACTTTAGACTTAAATGAGGGGCAGGCTATTCAATATATCCTGGTGTTGTTTTCCGCACTTTCTCCTGCTGTTTTTGAAGCTGGGCTGTAGCAGGGATGAGATACTGGGTGGATCACAGATCTGTACAAGCATGGCAATTGTCTTCCTTAAGTACCTTGTTCAATACAGACTCTTACATTAAAAGATAACAGATAAGGGAGGCACATAAGCCAGCTGCTATCTCTAGAAGAGGAGAGACACGGACCACTTAAACTGAGCAGCAGGCAGAAGTGAGGAACTGAACAGCCCTCGGAAGATCATGCCTGTAAGAGACCCGACATCTCTGTTACACCAAACCCACTCTGTCTCTCTGTAGCTGACATGGTAAAACATCTGATCTGCTTAGCCATTAATGGCTGCTGAGCTAAAAAAAGGAACCCAGAGCCAGGCTGCTGTTCTCCAAAATATTGCTATAGCCCATTTGCATCATTTTTATCACAAAGCCTGAGTGTTTCCAAGAAAAGAACTAAACAGTTGTCAGAAATCCTATTCAGACAACACTTCAGCCTGTCTGTGGGCATTTTTACTGCACGGTAATGGACAGAGCCCTTGAAACGTAATGAAAGCAGAAGAGTTCTTCCTCCAAACTCCACTTGCTTTAACATCTAATGATGTTTTACCAAATCTAACGTTAACAGATTTCACATAAGTTCTCTCTATATATTAGCCTGGTTTCACTCGAATTCCCACTCTATATTAACTCATGCTGATAAAACTGCTTGTATCAAATACTCATTTCTGCCTGACAAATCCATTCTTCATTATAATTCTTTGTTAATGAAGCATGCATATTGCTGCTGAAGCCTTGGGGAAGAAAAGTAGCTTCTTTATTCTATTTTTTTTTTTTTGGTTGTTAATTGAAACCTATGAGACTAGATCTTAAAATACAGATTGAATATCTAGGAATATCTGAGGCCACAAGAAAAATTGATTTTTAATGAATTCAGGCAAATCTCACCAGCTAGTTACTAACATGGGGGCTGAGGTCTTGCTCTCCTTAGATAAGAAAAACTCTTCCTGACCCGAGCTGGTGCCTTGCAGCAGCATTACAAGGCGGGGGCTTTCCTGAGCTCCATCATTTCTCTCCGACACCAGTTCTGATGTTGAGAGGATGCTGTTTGCATCCTTGGAGAGGACCCTGAGAGGCACTGCTGAATGCTTTCATCAGGAAATGAAAGCCAAAAAGGGGATTTTTTTTTTTTTTTTGACATCTGTGAGATGTGTACGGAAAAGGTATTCAGAGCTCAGCACAATTCATATAGGACGAGGGATAAGAACCAGAAAGACACATCAGCCTACCTGGGTCCTCTACAGAGCCTCTGAAAAGGGAGAAAGAGAGTGATGGGTGTTTTGGTGCCCTTCATCTTCCCACGGAGCAAAAGGAAGGAACATCCATGCATGGCTACCAAGAGCTTTCTGCTGCCCCAACAGAGGAATTCAGCCAGCTGGCTTCCTTGGACAGGGACATATCAACACCCTCAGGTGCTCTTTATGTAGTCTTTAGAGATTTCATTTGTCAGTGAAAAGCAGTAAATTAGGCTGGGGATTGGCAGGGGTTGAAACCTTCACTGGGGGCACTTTGTGAATGTGACAAATAGCTCTTGTCACAAGCCTGAGCAAACCCAACTTCTACACAAACCATTCGCACACACGCACACGAGCGTACACAATACCAGCAATCAAGCCCAGCTCTCCTCGCATGAAGAGAACCCCACGTGGCAGTAAATGAAACACCAGGAAAATGAGAACCACTTGTTTTATTGTCCCCAGAGCACAGTATGTCACTTAGGAATCCTCCTCCCACCATTGTATGTGCGTGTGTGTTTGCTTAGTCTGTGTGTGTTTGTTTGTTTGCCTGGAAGTGCTTTATCTAAGTGCCAGTTCTCTCAGAGGGTATCGCAGACCAGCATTTGTAGCACTGTTGAGCTACAAAAAGCATGTAATACCACTTCTAACAAGTATAACAGACGTCAGAGACTCATCAAAACTATGCCTGGCATTTGGCTTTGGTTCTAGCAGTCTTGTTAGCCTCTTATCACCGTGGAAAGCTGGAACGTTTTCAGAACAACCAAACCTGGTTTGGTTTGAGGAGGTGCTCCAACCCAGCTCACGTTACAGGAAAGCCAATATTCCTTTGCTAACAGGGGGCTTTTTACCTCAAAATCACTCTTTTATTCTCAGAATAGACTGGTAATTTAAATTTGCTTCATTAAAATAAATAAATAAATAAATAAATATTATTAAAGTGAACCATCTTATCTGTCCACAAAGAGTGTCCCCTTCTTCCAGCCTTATGGGATCAGGCCATCTGTGCCACATGGCCCTGCACTGCACATACACTTTATTTTCAAAGGGTCTGGAGGAACAAGGGTTGTGCTTGCAACCTGCCTTCAGCTTCTGCCTCTGTCTTCCTAATCCACGCTGAGTGTCATTGTTTGCTAGTTCTCCTGTAAGGGGCTTCATCTTCTCCCTCACCATTTAATAAGTGAGGGCTCCTCCTGCCCCAGACTATCTTCCCCTCTAGGTGTTGAATTTGCAGCACAGGTTGGGGATGTTGACTTCACCAAAAGGGTGAAGTAAGGTTGAATTTATGTTGCTATCAGACACAGAAAGCCCTTGACTTTTTTTTTTTCTGCTGTGGCAGTCTGGCCTGGCAGCTAAGATCAGTCCTGGATAGGCAGTATCTCCATACCCCAGGTGTGAGATTGACAGGCAAGCACCAGCCAACACTAAGATCAGAAACAGAAAAGCCCCATATAAATCTTCTACTTTCACTAGAAGCAGCTCTACAAAGGAAACATCTGTACGAGTATGTGTTGATAAGTCTCAGGCACTGAAAAGGAGACTCAAGTGACCCCTGTGTCATATTCTGCAGTAGCCAAGACGTATCTTGTATTTACTCAGAGCAGCACACAGCTGCCAGTGGTTTTACAGCTCTCTCGACAGGCCTGAGCGTGGCCCATCACATCCCAACAGGGCAGGGATTGCCCAGCGGTTTAGCGGTTAGTAGCTTAACTAATGCTAAACTAGCCGTGCTGTCACCGTTTCCCTCAGGGAGTTAAAAATCCCGTCACGCCCCAGCTTTCCATGGGAATAAATCCCCACCTCACATGAAGATAGTGAGAAGAAACACAGCAGAGGTTGAGGGATGCTGAGCTGCTGGGGTCTTGTCAACATCACGGACAGATAAGCGTGGGCCAGACAGCAAAACTGTCCCCATGTCGTTGAGAGGTTACCCACACAAGATGTTTTAATTCTGACCGCAGAATGAATGATTCATCCGACTCATCTCTCTGCAACGAGAATAAGCACTTGGGGCTGCCCCAGCGGGCCCTCTGAGACAGAGAAGTTTATTCCGAACTGAAGCACAGGCTACTCGAGCACTGCTCTTTTTAGCTCAGTTTCCTAACCAAATGATGACACCCTGCACGTAAGCCTGTCTGTCCCTCTCTCCACTCCCTTCTCCAGTAAAAACCCATTGTAACCAAATTATCCCAAGTGGCACAGATAGCAGAACAGATTAAATGTCTTTATTTGTATGAAAATATGCAGCAAGGAGAAAGACCTTCCAAGGAAAGGCTCAGGTGTGAGCTCAGCCCTTTCCTAGACATCAGAGTCCAATGATGAGAAAACCCAAACGACACCTAGACCTCATCAGGTCTGTCATTTCCAGCCTTTTCTCCAGACCAGACAAACAAAGCATCCGCAGTCTCTGCTCACAGGACATGCCTTCCAGCCACTGATAAAAAATAAAATGTGTCCTGCTCCACAACTTCATTTCAAACAGCTTTGATTGCCTATGCATGTCATTTGCTTTCTTTCACTGATTTCAGTGGGAATTGCTAACCATTCAGCAATGATTGCTATCTGCATAAATGCTTGAATACATAAAAACTGACTTGAATTCATGGCTGTATTTGTAAAACAAACAAACAAACTATAAAAAAACTCTGCTAACTCTGCTTTGCTTCAAGTCTATATCCCCTTTCTGCTTAAGGGGGATGTTTCAAAAATTGCCTCAGGGATTTAAAACCTCTATGTCTGGTAAATGTTAATAGAAGTTACACTTCCCGTTTCATTTGTGACCAAAACCATGATCTACACGTAAAGTTGATACACATGCAAAATATTAATTTAACATTAGCAAGAAATCACATGCCTCTGAGGGAAGAAAGAGCAACAGAGTCTGGAGCAACAGAGTGGTACTGCAGAGGAAGAAAAGGGGCGCACAGCAAAACTCAGTGTGTGCCCAAAGCTGGGTCAGAGGTTAGGGCACAACTCAGTCCTCCAAATCTGCATCTGTCAAGATAAGAGACGCAGAGGAAGAGCCACCTACACCTGGACTGTACCACCGCCAGTACTACCCTGGCATTAGACAGCTTTGATTCTTAGACCCGCTGATTTCAGAAATCTTTTTATCTCCTAAGTTCACACAGGGATTTCTGGATCTTCCCAAGTGCTAGAATTTGATGCGTAGACTCCATGGATGTTGGGAATAATTCCTCGTGCAATGTTTTAAAACACCACAAATGCAGGCAATGTTACAATCTAAACCCGCTGCAACACCAGAGGTTTACTGCTCTCCTTGTACAGAGAGCCACGTGAGTTTATGTCAGCTAGCAATGTTTTCTTTCCCCTTCAGAAATGAGGAGGAGACAATACCACAAAAGTATTTGAGATCCATGTGAACCTCGCTTAGCCACTGCGGATTGGGATTTACATTCCAGGGGTATAATGAACACAGAGACGCAAGGATGCAGGCACACAACGTTATTAAGCTCTTGAAGATTATCCCAGTCTCACTCAATAACTTAGCCTTTTCTTAATGACACTGGCATTTATACAAACTATAGCCTTTAGCAAAGCTCAGTGCCAACAGAAACCAGCAACATCACAGAGGCTGAACAGCAGCCCAGTGTAATCCCTTGTGTTAGAGCTCTGGACAGGCTGTATCATTTTTCCTCAATGGAAGGGGGATGTGTTTATCTGGGAAGTGTTTCATATCAAGGACAATAGGGGAACTGTTTGGCTTTCCACAAATAGGCTGGTATGCAACTTCCGAGCACTCTCCAAGGAAAACGTTGGAACACGGGCCATGTCTTTCCAGCAGGGATTTCATGTAAAGTAGTTAATGCCCCACATCCTTCATCCTGATTTATTCCTGCTTCATCCTTGTTTCAAAGTGCTGCGCTGACTTCAAACACAACATGGGGCTCATCTCTGTGAACGTGCACTTTGATCGCTGGGGACTCCAGATTTGTATCGTCCCTTCAAACATAAACAGAGATGTGCTGTCTCGACAGAGGTATTTCTGTGACTGCCTTTATTTTTGCAAGAGCAGTTTGGAAATGCAAAGCTGGGATCAGATGGTGGGAGATTCAAATCTAGTGGCCAGACAGGACACTGGATACCGAAGCACTTGGACTCTATGACTTTGCTGCTGAGTTGCTGCAGGGTAGTTGGAAAATCTTGCCTTGAGTTGGAGTGTTTCATGGGAATCAAAGGATAGGATTCATTGTGCTATTATCCACAACCGAGAGCACCAAATTAGGTCTCATTTGCTCTGCAAACTGTGACCAGCAGAGAGTGGCACTCGCAAAGATGTGAGCTGGTGTGACTTCCCATACAGCGGAAGGAAGAGGAAATATCCCAGTGCTACTCCTTACATCAACACTAGTGCCTGGTGGGAGCAACTCTTGTCTCACTGAGGTCAATAGAAGTTACAGCTGCACTAGGTGTAAATTTAGGCTAATTGCTGGTGCTGATGAAAACAGCTGAGGCAGACAGATAGGCTCTGCCAGGTCCACAGTGGTCACAATAGTGTAAATCCTCCAGTTACTTCTGCTGACAAACTGGAGGCTCAGAGATCTGTCACAGTAGCACAAGAGCCGTTTTACACAAGCACAACAACTGCAGTCCACATGACACCAGCCTGAACAAGAAATCAAGGCTGAGACCCAAACATACATTTTCTGTCAGACACTCTAATCTTTGCATATATTAATTCTAAAATTAGAATATTGTATCAGTGTATTTTTAGCAATCACGATGGTAGGAAGTTGTCTTCATGCAGGATGTTCTTCCATTGTATCAGCTGACTCCCATTACCTCTATACGCATATACTGCATCTGACCTGTTTTTCCTCCCTCCTGCTTCTTTTCACAGGTCCATTTTTCATTCTTCCTGGAATGTAGAACATTTGGGAGTGTAGGTGGAAAGCCAAAGTCTTTCAACACCCATTAATACAAATTTGTTTTATTAATTAAGTTTGTGGGAAGAAAAAAAAATAAGAGAGCTGATCCTCTGCTCTGCAATCATGAATCACTGTCATGCACATGAGAAGACTTGTCCTCTGAGACACCAGAGGCTGCTTCAGACAAAGTGATTGAGTTGCTTTCTTGGGAAGTCCTGAGTCATCAAACACAGCAGTTTAATTCCCAGGAAATGGGAAACATATTGGCATGACATTCGCTTGTACAGAGCACAAGCTCCAGAGAAAGGTGAACCTCCAAAGGTTCTGGAGATCAGTTTAGCTCGTGGAAGAGTTTTAAAACTTGAAAGCTTCTCTGAAGTATATCTGATCTGGAGCTGGGTAAAGTAGTCCCATCGTATGATTTACTGCATGAATTAAACTCGACATAACAAATTACATGGGAATTTACTTTGACTTCTAATAAAAATGATTCAATGATTACAACATTAAAATATGTTCTGGCTTTTAAGTTATTCACTCTGACAAGTGCTTCATATATTCACTGTTCTTAATTTACTAGTCATGTTGTAAGAACTTACTTCCTTGGCCTTCCTGCTCCTAGCACTTAACTAGAAGGAGCAGCTGATACACATTGTTCTTAGTCTGATCCTTCACCATGGTTCTCCTACAGCGATACTCAGGCAGAGATTTCAGACCCAAAGTTGGTTCAGGGCCAGAGTAAAGTCACTTGGTTTGGCAGAGATATCACGAGTCGTTAAAAGTGAGGCTATTTTGCATTGAAATAGACAAGAAATGGCAGAAGATTTCATCTCATATGTATATGTATGTAAGAATGACCATCTTCTTGCGGGGGCAATTGAGAAAAGTACATTTCAAAACTTGCTACAAGATCCGCAAGTTTTCATCTGGCTATGTCACCAGTCCAGTCATACAATTTTGCCTTTTTTTTTTTTTTTTTTTTTTTTTTTGAATCTCTGGAGAGCTTGTAACCCCATTGGGACTGTGAAAAATGTCCCTATAAATAGCTGAACATTCACGGAAGATGTAAAATTTATTTGTCACTGTAGTGCTATGTAGAAAACTATATTCCCAAACTTTTTTTTTTTTTTTTTCCCTTTTAAGGCAGTGTTCTTGAAGGAGTTTTGAGTGAAAGTGTCAATGAAAAATTCATTGACTACTCACTTGCCTTGTTCCATTTTTAGGAACTCATGCATGTGAAAGAGATCCCCGCAAGCAGAATTACAAGTAATTACACTCATGCTAAATCAAGTAGCTCTACTGATGGCAGCACAACCCACAGACCTCCTGGCTGAAGGAAGAGAAGTCAGCTTTGGAAGAGGAAAAGCTATCTGGCTTAACGTGTGAGGTCTCTTTGCCTGACAACGTGATAGTGAAGGTAAGGGAAGTCGGCACTGCCTAGGCAGAGTGACAGCAAACAGACCACAAACTTCCTTAGATAAACGACATCTTTCAAACCACACAATACCACTTGATACCTTTGTGCCCCTTGAGCTGTTACAAAGTGCAGCTGCACTTCAGCCCAGATTGATATCACTTGGGACGGAGACCATCAATCCACAGGACAAGTGCAGGCTGAATACACAAACAGAAAATTCACACAATCTCCCTGTTTCAATGTAACGCTGGAGAGAGGATGGTGCAATTTTTCCAAAGGCTTAAATGAGTCTGATGACATTGTCTGACTTGAACACAGAGCCCAAGTCCTCCAAATAGGAGGGGAATTAATCTCACAAAATGATTAAGCATCTAAAACTAGCCAAACGTCTACTGCAAGCAAGCGCAGCAAGCTAAGACACCCACGGACATTCCTCTAGGAAAGCCAGTCTTGTTACATTGAGTATAATAATAATAATAATAATACATGAGCAAGCTCTCTGTTTTTAACTGTTTCACGGCTCCTCACAACCAAAGACAGGAGATGATCAGCTACAATCGCTGTTAACGATGCCTGCTGTAAAGCTACTGGCACAAATAGAAGCCTTGATGTTGATAGCAGCACAGTTTGGATCAGCTTTATCTCTAGCAACTACAGGCCAGGATTTTAATCTTACATTAACGATGTTAGCGTGAACAGATCTGCATCAGAGTTGGCTGGAAGCAGAAAGAGGATGAAAAATCAACTTCCCTCTGGAACCAAGAATTCCAAAATTTGGCTAGGAAATAAAATAAGAGCTAGCTCTGATCTTCTGAAGTCTCCAAGGCTTTCTAAGCTGACTATTAGTTTATAGAGCATGAGAACCAGATCTAAAACGGATGGGCTGCAGGGCAGCTGAAAAGCTAGGAACCATAGTGCTGGTTTCATGACAGTTCAACGAGCAAGCTGTCCTCTGAGCCAACAGAGCCAGACCGAGCTTCCCCAGTGGCGCTGAGTGCAAGTTCCGAGGAATACAATCATATAGAATATGAAACAATTTTTCTAAATAAACTAGAAATTTTCCAAAGATAAAATCTGATTATAGGGAAAAGTGAATGGCCCACTGGGAAAAAAAGTCAAGCAAAATTCCTGAGAAATTCTGTTCCATATTTTTTCACCAACATCATGAATTATCCTGTGAAAGAGCAGGATGAGTAGTAAAAATAAGTACTTTTTTTTTTTTTTTTTTTTTTTTTTTAGCAAATCCCATTCTTTCAGAAGGCAGGCAATGTTTAAAGATGGCCTAAAGAACATGCAGACACACTGGCCCTAAACAATGTGTTGTTCAGGAAGTGACAGGATAATTAAGTTTCTATGGCTGAGAACTTGTAAGTTGACTTCGCTTCTCTACCATGACTTGGAGCTTTCCTTCAATTTCTTTCCCCCTACGAGTTACTTTGATTGGCTCAGACCCTATGCTTTGTGGCTGTAAGGCAATTACAGGCACAAAGAAAATTAAATCACAAAGGAGGATATTTTAAAGGCACACGGGAAACCCTTGAAAATGTACTGTGCATATTTTCATGACTAAACGTTTTAAGCATTAAGCAGTTATATTCTCCAATGTTAGATGAGGCAATAAATTTGCCAATGCATGCGGATGAACCCCGTTTAATCCCTATACACCACTTACCGCAAATTATGCTGTCAGAGAAAACCCCTAAATAATGGGTTTGCTTTTCTTCTGAGGGCAAGGAAGCTTGTGAAGGGAGTATGATCTTCAGGCTCAGATCAAGTGAAAGATCCAAAGGTTTACAATAGGATTAAGAAGAATTGCAACATCCCAATGGGCAAATTATTCCACCCACAGAAATAAAAAGTGTGCATTTTTCCCTGTCTCAGAAGAGACAAGATCCAGAATGGCCTAATATCTCCCCAGGTCTTTTTTTTTTTTTTTCCTTAATTCAGTTGTTCCCAATGGAAGTGCCACAGCTCTCACGATTTTTTCTTCTTTCTTTTATAAATAAAACTTTACTTATTTCACAACTTTAATGCTCTCCCAACGGTATCCCAAACTTTTACAGCTAAGTGGTCCAAGAAGAATGAAAGTGGAGGAACCCTGCCATGCTGGCACCCCAAACAAGACACGTGGGTATTCCAACAAACGTGGCAACTGCTGGAAGATGCCTGAGGGCTTTGATGGCATCTGTAAGTTTCTGGGATGGTATCTACTGAACTGGCGCTTTTACTAAGTAGGAGCTATGGGGAAAGTTATGTCAAAAATTTTCCACCCAGCTCTGCACACCACCCTTTGAAGGTCGTGGATCCCGATGGAGTGAAAAGGCTGCACTGCTGTGTGGATCAGGTGTGCTTCCAATCCCATGGGGAACAAGAAAACATTTACAGTAGAGCAAAAACACTTCCATCATGAGACAATGCTGATGCTGGGGAGCCAGGGTCACACCTGTAGAATGCTGTGAGAAAAGGAGAACAAGCAAGTGCTTTGCTTCAGAAAAAGGAAAGGAAGCTACAATAGCAAAGACATGTTGCTTCAACTGGGCCAGGAAGTTCAACCATAAGGAGGAAGGGTAATTAATTTCTACAGCAGAGCTCGGAGAGTTTGCAATAAACTCTCAGATGGCCAGAAATAAAAGCCTGTCCTGAATTCTCCCATTCTGAAAGAAGGCAGCATTGAGCATAATATCTGAGAGAGCAGTCTGATGGAAATGAGCACCGCCGTGTGTTTTTCTGGCCTAGAAAACTGTGTGCAGTATGTCAAGGCTTGGCGCATGGCAGAAGGTCAGAGCCAATTCTGAGAACTCAGTAACAATAGAGAGTCATCACTGGACACAGGTGCTTCCTGAATTGATCTCGCAATTTGGCTGTTTCCAATTAAATGTGAAGCAGCTGTGGCCCTTTATCTGCTCGACTCACTGGAATCCATCTAAAGGGAAACTTTCTCCCATCTCCTCCTCTCCCCACCCCAAGCAGACAGCCCTGCTCTCTGAAGAAAGAGAGGGGCAGGGGACAGCCAATTGGCAGAAACCCCACTATTAAAAGTTACCCTTTTTCATCTCAGGGCAAAGCAATGAGATACTGATTCAGCTGTTCATTTTCCACTGCCTTTATCTGGGGACAACAAAGACAGCCAACAGAATAAGAAAAAAACACGAATGCTGTTGAAGGTTGTCAGGCAAACAGATTCAGGATGCTTTCCCTCAGGCAACAAAATAAACAAATGAAGCCACTGTGGGGGTAAGTTCTGAAGTGTTTACAGCATTGTTGTGCATGCTGAGCACAACAGAGTCCTTTACAGAAAGGGATGGAGCTTTAAAGAAGGTATTTCCAATAGTCAGATAGTGGGATTCTAGAAGGGGCTCAGAAAAGTCAGCACAGAGCCACCAGGCAGATCAACAGGAGCTAGCAGAGTTCAGAAATCCAGTAGGTGCTGGCATAGCTCTGGGATAGCTCTACACCAGTTAAATTTACTTTACACGAACTTTTCTTTGCCAGTTCATTGATTCTGGAGCCACCAAAACCCTCCATGTCTTAGCTCTCTCTTCTAGACTGCTAAGGCCTCACTTTACTTTTCTCGTTAAGAAAGGAAGAGCTTGGATCAAATTTGTAGTTGTCAGCAGACAACAGAAAAGTGAGACTCGAAGCAATCACTTTGGTTGTCTCAAAGAGGAGCCCTCTAACAACCTGTGCTTGGCATCTTAGATGGGAAGTGTGACCAGGCCTCGAGAGAGGCTGACGGGGACTGGGCGTTGCCAAGGCCACAGTGACTGCGCCCAGGCCCTCTGCCGAGAAAAAGGGGAAAAAATAAATAAATAAAAAAAATTAAAAAAAGGCTGAGGCGACCCAGACCCTGCCCACCGGGGTGGCGGCTGTTCAAGCCTCTGGCTGCAGGCAGCGCCTGAGCCTGCCGCTGCCGGGGGGAGGTCAGCGTGGAGACTGCCTGCCCCTAGGGGGAGAGGCTGCTCAAATGGTGGTTGAGCACAGGGAGGAGGAGGAGGAGAGAGTGAGGGGCATCAGAGTGTGTTAGCAGGACACTGCCTGGTGGAGTAAACCCCTGGTGTGCCAGAGATAAGGGCACCAGGGGGATGCTCCCAGAGGGTGGTGGAGCCCCTGCCCTGTCGCTGTCGGACAGAGGGAGGGGGCCGGAATGGGGATTGGGCTGAATGAACTTCCAAGGTCCCCTACCAGTCCCTAACATTCCGTGATTCTGCGATCTAAAATAATAATTTATTTATTTTCCCCAAGACAGTATTGCTAGTAACTAGGATGCAGTGCTGGTATTCTGCTAAAGGTGCTTTCGTTGCTGCAAATAGCTAGGCTTCTGACAATCTTTCTCAGGTTATCCAGCAACTTAACTGTCCTGATAGCCAACATATTCAGCCAAAACCCCTCTTAGTTTCAATATGATCTACCTCCAAAAGTTCCTGTGTGCCAGCTCAAATCATTCCTCTTGGCCCTTCTGGGCACACTCTGTGCACAAAAATCCTGTTTTGAATTCCCTTGGCCAAAACATAACCATACAGCTGCTTTTTTTTTTTTTTTTTTTTTTTTTTCTCCAATCCTTGCATTTTTTCCATGTGCTGTCCACACTCCCCCAATTCTCTCCACTGGAGTCCAGCTGATCTTCCCTGCACAGTATCCAATTTTTCAATTGTCAGTGCCAGAATGCAATGAAGTAGTCCTGACTCCCTTATACAACTTACTTGGAATTAAAGCAGAAACATCCCTTTGGGTTTAAGCAGAGGAGAGAAAGACTTCCTCTTTCATGTATGATTCTACAAGAATGAAGACCAAAACACCTGCATCTCTATGATCCATATTGTAAGCAGCTCCATTTTTTCTGAGCTTCTACTTGTTTATTGTATGTGTACACATGCTTAGTATAGCCACTACTACAAAACAGTTCCTCTTGTGGGCCTTTCTAGCTGTTTTCAAATGTTTTTATTTCACCTTTTAAAAAGGAAGGAGAGAAAGAAAGAAACAAACAAAAAAAAAACAGAAGCCCAGACAAAGATGCAAGTTTCCATAAGACTCTTAATAACAACATAAGACCAGAATTACACCAATTAACTGGTCATGCTTTCAGAATATGCTGTCAAATTTTGTCATTACTGTGCTTGCTTAGATTCTTTTGCATCTCACCCAGAAAATGTTAAATGCAGGCTACTCTAAGATGCATCTGCTACAGCATAGTTTGAAGCATCCTCCTCTGTTCTAAGAGGCAGCTCCAAGCACTTCTGATGGATGCAGCCCCAGCTGTAGGACAGTGAAAACTGTCCTGACATGCTAGTCTGGGAGTCTTTTTTAATTAAAAGCAGCAAGATGTTTCCCTGACATATATTTAAATTCTATTTATTTAAACTTTCTATAATCTTCTACGGTTTCTGCACCATGCAATTTAGTAGCAACCCTGTATTTCTTTACCATGCCATTTGTCTTTCTTTCTGTATTCTCATTTAAGATGGACTGATCTGCATGGATCATCAGTCAATAGGTACACATACGGGTTCATCAAGAGCATCTAATCTTTATGAAATACAGCCATATGCCCTCTCTCAACTCAGTCCAGTACACGTGCACATCAACATACCCAATACATGCACATCAGTATTGTATATACGTAGATATATACGATATGCATCAATATAAGTTTTGTTCACTGTTGAGGACAGACACCACCAGAATTAGGGACCTAGTCCAGACAAAGGGACCAACCTGCCAAATGCTCTGCTCTGGATCCGGGTACAGAAGCTACCATCTGTAGGATAATTCAATTGAGGACATATGCATTATTCTAGGCAGCAGCCCAAGTCCTCTTGCCTTCAAGTACGTTTTTCCCAGGGACTGACAATTTTAGGCAAGACATCATGAACAATAGATGCTGCTGCCAAGTTGGGGAATGGATACATGGAGGTACCCCACATTGCCAGTAGGTCAATATTAAGTAGTAGCATTGTTTCATGTTTCCTGCCCCACCATGTTACTTCAGCCTGTGATGACTTAATAAAGACATATCCCAACACCATGAAGAGCTAAGATTGTTCCTGGATATCTCCCACGCTACTGTATCTTTCTCTTAAAGATTTGCTAACAGCCAATAAATTAATAGTTTCACAATTTCCAATTGAAATACTTTCCACGGGAAGCTGATACTTTCAACTAAATGAAAATTGCTATGGAAAGTGCCTGCTTCTCTGAAAGGAAAGTTTCTCTGTCAGAAATGTAGGAACTATATTCCTGCAGAAACTGCAAAACTCAGCTGTTTTGGTATTGCTTGTTTGGGCTTTCTGTCACATTGTATTTTTAGACACAGGCATTTTGGTTAATTTTAGCCAAAATTTCCAGTTTCAGTCAGTTACAGAATTTACTGCTCTTCAGTGTCACATTGATGTTTCTCTCTGTCACAAGTGCTTCTTTAAATCTCCTCTGAGTATATGCGCTGCATTGTGTATGATGATTTTTTCTTCCTCTTCTCCCCCCATTGTTACTTAAGACTGGACTTTAATGGCTCAACATATTCCAAGAAGCATTTAGGATAAATGCTCTGTCAAAGACACTTATGTACACTTGAGCCATATTGTGTTCCTTATGAATCATCACGAGTATTTCACAAACAAGGGTGAATCAGACAGAATTTCCAAGTATATTAAATATAGCTTTTTCAGATGTGGTCTCCTAGCCCCACAATTAATCCTCCATACTGAAACTCATCTCATATTTGGACCATGTCATGTCTGCCCCACCAGGGACAGGCGCATGCTCCTAAGACTTTCTCCTAAGGAGGATAACAATCCTATAATGGAGCAATCTCAGCCAATTTTTGTCTGCAGAATGCAAGGAAAAGGTTAACTTTGCAAACTTAAATGGTATCTCACCACTCCTTCCAGTTTTATTCTCTGAGATATTTGTAGACCTCAAGCAGAAAGAGACCTCATCTAAATCTCCAAGAAAGAGAAGTCTAGGGTAAGAAGGAAATGTTTCACTGCTTGAAGACAATTTTGTGACATATTTTAGCTTATACTAACAAAGATAGCCCAGAGCACAGTAATCAATCTTCCTCTCCTGCTTTACACTTGATCAGATGGATAGAGATGCTTGGGGAATATCCAGTTGTTTTTTTACCTACTCAGCACACTTTCCAGAATGTGTAAGATGCATCTGCTACATCACACCTGGTCCTTCAGGCAAAATTGAAATCCCACCTGAAGAAGATCAGCCTTACAGAGAGGCCTGAAAAATGAATCTGGTGGCACTTTACTGCTCTGCGATGGAGGGGCAACCAAAACCCCATGGAGAGAAAAATTCAAACCAACTATACAGGAAAATGACCAGAACAATTTTTCTGGAAAACGGGAAGAAATTGTGGTGCCTCTGATCTAGTAGTTTTAAGCAGCTGTGATATGAATAAAGTTCACAAGTGAAAAAAACAGCCACTGAAGCTCCCTGTGTTTCCAAACTCATGCCATAGATGCTTTACAATGCACTATTTGTCTGGAACTTGCGTGGGAAAGGGAGGTACCTCACGCCCTCATCCACCTTCTGTACTAATGCAATAATTTTGCTTAGTCACAGAAAAAGGGAGAGAAAAAAAAAAGAAAAAGGAAAGAAAATGATTAATAATCTGCAGGCAGCTGCTTACTTTCCAATTGGTTGTCCAGGAGGGGTGTGCTCCACTTCAAATCCTGCTTGTCTCAGTACATCAATCACAGTGTTGTTACCCAGGAAGTGACCTAAAATACAGGTAGAAAATAGCACTGTCAATTAAACTGCTCCTCTCACTCATATGACTTTCTCCTTTTGCAACAACAGGTTTGGGAGGTAAGCTTACCAGAAGCTAGGCTAGCTCTAAAAGCAAGAAAGGCACATTATGCAATTTGTTGGAGTTGTCTCAACTATTCACCACTTAGCCCACTGCAGCCTTTGGCAATGAGCAGGGGAACAGACAGCATACAACCTGATACGATCTTCTGTCTTATTTACCCCTCCCAACCCTCACATGACCAAGGGACTGGGCGTATAAACCCAAACCTTAATGTGTTCTTTTTTAATAGCGCTTGATTGTCCAGGAATCTGCAAATTGCTACCATGGAAATTTTTATTATGTGCATGGACTAAAGGTCCTTCTAACGTGGATATCCAAGTGACCCTACAGTGGTGAAAAGAATATTATTTGGGCATTGACTCATGAACTGGAACAATTTACAGCCCCAGATGTCCACCCTGCCCATCATCATTCATGGACATCTGCTTATGAAGAAGCTCTGAAGCTGCTGCACTCAGTGCTCATCTACCTCAAATGGCTGCGGTTCAGAAATTGCTTCATAAACCACTCCGCCACCTGCACGGCAGGGCTGGGAGGAGCTGGGATGGTAACCTTATCTTTTCCCAAATGTGAAGATTTAGTCCTGTAAACCAGTGCACTTTGCTACAAGTGTAAAGGTCGCATTCCTATTCACAGAAGTAACAAAGAGCCCAGTAAGTATTGCAGCATGTATGGGCCTTGAAAGAGTTTACTTAAGGGAATCCTATACACTTGAGGTCTGAACCAAATCCTGCCGGAGTCAATGGGAATCCTCAAAGGGCTTTGGGTACAGACTCAATAAGGCAATGTAATCCCTCCAAAGCTTTCAACTTATTGTCAGAATTCCATATTGTACCTCGAACCCATCCTGAAAACAAAAGTAAGGACACAAGATCTCCACTAACAGGTTACACTGAAGTCCACGTAGCCCCCTCACCTGTCTCCAACTGTGGCCCATGGTAAATTTTAAATATGTATAAATATATAAATGAAAGAGAGATAGAAAAGATAGAACAATCCTCCCCCATTGTGTCCTTTAGCTCCCCTCTCTGCATGGCTGGGTGACCCCCATTTACACCCAGGTCATCACGTCTCGCTGCCAGCTCTGAATAGAGCAATTCACCATGAATGTGCTCAGGCCTCTGTCTCCGTCTACTTTTTGCCCCATGACGTCTTGCAGCAGTGAGTTCTACCGCATGCAAAAGTGCACTCCTCTGGCTTGTTTCAGGCTTGCTGTTTAGAGAGTGTGTGTTTGCCTTACGAATGGAGTATGTGCCTTCAGAAGATGCCAAACTACCCATCTCCACTGCAGAATCAAACATTTTTCTCAAAAAAAAAAAAAAAAAAAAAAAAAAAAAAGGCAGGTGGGACATACCCAAGTCTCTCCCCATTCATGCCACTATGTAAGGAGTTGATGCAACCATGAGCAGTCAGCCCTAGGATACTTCCCCAATGCTGCATAAAGTCGCTATGAATTTGAGAGTAATTCAGTCTCCAGTATTCCTTAAGCCTGCGTCTCTCTGCTTACACTGCCAACAAGGGCGCTAATTCGCATCAGTTGTGAGAATGATGTAGCTGTATGGCTTTTAGTGCAACTTGCAAGCAGTGGTAAGAGCTTTTTAGCCAAAAGACGTTTCTTTAAATGATTAAACGTACATTTGCAGAGCCCTAACGTGTTCCAGGATTCCTCCACTTCCTTTTAAGAAAACTCAAAATTTGATTTTCCCCTAACTTACTTATAACAAAAGCCAAAGGAGTAGAGAGCAGTCCCAAAAACGTGTTACATACCCTCAGAGATTTGAGAAACGAGACATTTGTGAGTGATTAACTGGATTTGATCATATCCTGTTTTTTTATGCAGTGGCCAAGGCAAACAATGGCCCCGATTCTGACACTGGCAAAGTGACACTGAGGAATCAAAGTCAAAAGTGTCAAGGTCAGAGATGTTTCTGTGTCCATGCTCACTGTAGTAGAGCTCTACTTTCCCTGAACCAGTCCTAAATGCCAAGAGATTTCCTAATGGAAAAAAAAAAAACTGTCCTGGATCCAGCAAATCTTTGACATTATAACAGTACAAAAGAATCCAATTTTAACTGCTTTAAGTCCAGAAAAAAGGAACTTGCTACAGCTCTGATTCCTCATCCACAAAATGGCAGGCCTGTCAGGAATGTCAGCTCCTGAGCAAAGCCTGTGAATCCCTTCCAAGCAATAGATGAGGACCAAAAGATGATATCTCCTGGCCTTCCTTTCCTGCCTCCTCTGTTGAGACCATGACGAAAGCTGATAACCCTCTTGGCCTGGTGACCTGCTGTGCACGACAGCAGAGGAGACCATGGACTGTCCAGCAGCACGTTTTTCACTTTGGTTCTGGATGCACACAGAATTTCACTTTTGGCCATATGGCAGCAAAGCCCCACAATGCTCCAGAACTGGAACAGCTCATAATAACAATATTTATTACGCAGACACCTGTTCAATGAGACTTATCTCAATATAGCAGCCATCAGTTCCAAATGCAACTCATTGCTGAAACAAGATGGACCAGAAAGGGAAGCGCATTCAGCATGAATTAGGTCAGCAAAAAACATCAAGTCCCTGCCTCTGGCTGCCAACATGTGCAAACAAATATGTAATAATTGCCAGATTATTATTTTTTTTTTATATATATAAAAAAGGATGAAAAATCCTCAGCAGTGGATTTTATTTATATATACACACATGTACTCACACTGTTCTTCATATGTGTATATGTACATGTGCACGTGCATGCATATATCTGCTTCTGCTGAAAACTTTAAAGATTTCTCTGCCAGGCCACGAAATTTCATTCCAAAAGGCAAAAGTCTCACCACACACAAACAAGTAAAAACTATTGAAAAGTTTGTTCATCCAGAGGTAGATCAGATAACTTAAAGACACAGAGGAATGCTCTTGCTGCTGCATCACTATTCCCTCTTCATTCTAAACCTGGATAAAATACTCCTGCAGTTTTAACCAAATTTACCATGACAGCTGATGAAAACTGGATCCAAGAGGTCAGAACACCAACTACCTTGGGAATTCCATGCAAGTATGGAAGTAGGGGAGGAAGTGAGAAAGCAGACAGAAAAGATTTTCTAGATAGGGACTTGATGTGGAAGTCTGTACCCGAGTAGAGCCTCTCCTAACAGTTTAAGTTTAATAAATAAATAATAATTCCTGCAAATAAAATGCAATATTGTGACATCAGTCCATTACGTGTTTGTGCTTAGGAAATTCATGATGATACCAGGCAAACTGCGCAAGTGTTCAATGAATTCTTAAGTAAAACTTAAGTAAAATGTTAGAACAATATATATATATATATATAAACACACACACATTTTAAATTTACTCTGTTACTGGCTCCAGTTTATCAAGAAAGGTGTGAATGCAGTCCTTCTGCCCTCTAAGGATAAGGAAATACTCCTGAGACTTACTTGAGGACAAGGCCCAGTACTGAATAGACATTTCAGAGTTTGAACAGAAATGCAGAGGACTGGCTGGAGCATCTCACTGCACACAGTGGGAGTTTCTAGGTTAAATTTGATGAGGACAAGATTTTTGTCCTGTCTCTTGCACCTTGTTTTTCTCAGACAGAGGATCTAAGACTGGAAACACTGGAAGAACATGTTATACAGCATGGCTGCTAACATTAATCAAACATCTTCCATCCCTGTTTTTTCTTTTTAATTAAAAACCGTGTTTTGAACTACACAAAGCAGATACACGTAACACGTTTCCTTATCTCCCCAAGGTTTCATTTTTCACTGGTAGAAAGAAAGAATAAGCAACTTTGTTTTTTTATGAAGAGGTAAAAAAAACAAAAAACAAACCACGCATGTTTTCCTTAAAACACGTATACACGCTTCTGAAAAGGCACATTTTCTTCCTTTCTTAGTGGAATATGCTGGGCAAAAGGGAGATGGGGAGAAAAATAGACTTCTCAGCCAACTCTTAACAGTCACAATTATGCATTTTCTAATTGACTGTAGAAACTAAAGCTCTCCTTTACCATCACAGACATCTTGGTGACCCCATCAATAGCATATCCAAGCATAAGATTTCATCCCTCAAAAGTTAAATGAGCTTGGGTGTTCCTACACATAAAAATACAAATTTGTTTTGATGGCAGAAGCAGGAAAATGTTTCTAAGCAAATGTTATGTACTTTATCTAGGTTTAGAGATCTACTACAAATTACTTCGTCTCTTCGTTTCATGATTCTTTGTTCCATAGCTTAGCAGGATAAAGGGGTACAAAGGAGCAGGAGATAATTCCCTCACAAAGGACCTCCATTGCCAGAGCCTTTGAAGTTGTGCTAAAAAAGCCTTGCTAGCCCATTAGCTGACACACAGCAGAAACCTGAACTGTTTCCATGCACACTACAAGCAGAGCTATTTTCTGCACAATTAGTCATAAAAAGGACCAATGTAAACTGTGTCGGGAGGTCTCAATTCTTTACATTCTCCACACAGTGAATCAGACGTTATGTATAACGTTTTGTTGCCATTTAGACCTCAGGCTGCTTTGCAATCAGGAGGCAGCAGTCTCTATTCCTGTTTCTCTCTCAACGCTGATTTTCAAGGCTTTTGGCACCACCGGCGTGTTTATGGCAGTTAGACTTCACAAGAATTAGTGCGGGCAAAATGCAAATGCCAGAAGCTGCACATTCACAACTGGGGCAAATATTTACTTGCTCTTTTGCATGTTGTCTCTAGAAGTATGCTATTTCTCTTATTCTGTGATGGTCCAACCAAATATTCTGGGAGGTTGAGTGATGAACACGTCAGGAGGAGGCTGCGACAAGGAGCTGCAGCAAACAGTTCAGGCAGTGAATTTTGTTTGGGTTTGCCAAACATCGTTTGACTCTAAACCAATGGTCACTGGACAATGACACAAATTTCCTGGGGGAGCCACGTTACTATTTCCTGCCATTGCAGATGTCCCAGATCCATGATGGAGAACCAGTTTTGTGAACAGACCTTCCAAACTTTTATTTCCTATCCACTCTGCCTCCAGCACGATGGGTGCTTCTATCCTTGCATTAAGTCATTTTTTTCTAATGAGTATCATCCTCATCCTTTAAAAACTAGCGGATCTTTCACTTTTCTTTTTCTTATGGTGAACGCACTCAGGTTTAAACTGCTATTGCTGCTAGAGGTTTGTTTCTATCTTTCTAAACCACTTATCTGAAATCTCACTCAAGAGACAAGGATTACTTGTCTCAAGCACACCTTGGCAAGGAGCAAGAGGTAGATTTACACACACATCCTGCTTTTTCAACTTGGATCTAGATGCAGCAGAAGGTTTCCTCCAGCCTGAGTATCCTTCTGCTGTGAAGCATCTTACCAGCATATAACAAAAGGATACCTGGTTAACAGATGAGGTAGGTGATAGAAGGGTGATAAAGCATTTAGTGATGAGTATGTTGCTAGGACTGCCTGAAAAGTTTGATTTTACATTTTACTGTCAACATAAACAAAATTCATGCTTGTGGAGACCCAGCGAGGAGATTTTTCCAGAAGGGGCCCCAGTGTTCCTCCTTCCCACATCTGCATGAAACAAACCAGGCTGTACTCAGTGCCAGGGAATGGAGGATGCATCATACTCATCAGCATCCCAAATGCATCCCTACCTCTGTCCCAAACAGACCAGATGTAACAAAGGCTTCCTGGAGGCTGGTATTCAGGTGCAAATTGAGAGCTGCAGGTTGGGCTTTCCAAAGGGAAAGCATCTTTAAAAGATACAGCACAGAACTGGGCATGCTCTGGGGCAAGCGCTGGGCAGTAACAGTGCCCAAACACGATGGACAATGGAAGGGATGAACCAAAACCTAGCCAACTCAGATCACCCCCTGCAGGTCTGCTGATGCTACCCCCAGGGTCCTTCCCATAGAGGAGAGTGCTCAGCGCTCAGAAAGAGCTGGGAACTCTGCACCTCACCTTTCCCAGAAGCCTGTCACCCCAAATTGCTGCCTTTTCCCCTGCTGCAGGACATGCTTTTGCACTTTGAAATGTCAGTATTACGCAAAAAGCTGGGAAGGAAAGCCGGGGGTGCAGGGAATGAGCCTTTCTTCCTCCCATGTTTTGGCAGGAGCGTGCCTTAAAAATACTTCTGTACAAACCATGTGCAATGGTCTTGTAAAGCAGGCTTTCATCATAGCCTCCTTACATCATGCCACCACTTCTCCAAGGCAGATGGAGAAATCATTTCCCTCTCTTGTTTGATGTTGTTATTCTCTGCAGTTGTGAGGAACTGACTCACAGCCACTTTCAGACAGTCACGGGAAGCAAAGCAATAAAACATGAAAGGCCAAAATGTGCGGCACTTTGGACGTCCAGCAATCCCCCCATGGCTCTCCATTCTTTCCTTGCATGTAATCACTTCTCTTCCCTCTTACCCATGAGCACTTAGAGGACATGCTCTGGAGAAGGGCCACACCATGGCCGGGTGGGGACTGCAGTGATGAAGGGCCAAAAGTTGAGGGGTCATTCCAGACTGACGGCAGGGTAGTGGAGCAGAGATTTGTGATTCCCTGGGGAGGCCTGGAGAGCTGCAGTGCAAGGCTATGCTCAGAGCATCTCAGCCTGAAGGAGGGGCAGACTCCCACTGCCTAATTCTACTTTCTTGCTGCTCCTCCGTGTAATAAAAACTCCTCATGCCTCTTTCCCCCTTCTGCTCTTCCTCTCTGCTTAACCTCCCTGAGCATCCCTCCTGTTGAGGGCATGAATTCTCCAGGCACATAAATGTCACACACTGGAAGACCTCCTCTGGAAATAGCCTGAAGCACGATGCACGGAGACCTCAACGGGGCCAGCCCAGGATGGGGCACAATCCTCTTCCCTCAGCTTATTGATTTGGGACCGGCACTGTGCTGGCACAGCTCTCTGCTTTCAGACCCAACACGGTGCCATCAGGGTGGATCTGCAGAGCCAACACCCAACAGAAAGCTCAGTTCTCTCTTCAGGCCTACACCATCTGTTTCACTTTGGTTAAGAAAAACAACATAAGCGAGAACTGAAGTGAGGTCACCTCCCTGGCACATCTTCTGGTCTCTGTGTCAGACCACAGCAACAGCTGAACTCAGAGCAGGGTTCATCGCTCTTCATACGTTTCTAATGAAGTGAGAAGTCTGCGTTGGTCGCTCTCACTGGAGAGCTCAGGCACCTCCACAGAGCAATTCATTTCACCATCTCAAATAGCAGTTTTAGGAAGGACGCATGCCCTTTGTGCAATTCTCTCTTTATCGACCATGAGTTTAAACAGCTCCTTCAGCCTCAGCATCTATCAGACGTGATACGACAGCCCACCAAGCTGCCCCACCACTACCCAGAAGCTCCTGAATACTGCATGGAGCCCTTCCATCCTTTCTCTCCATCCTTCCCTCTTCTGCCCTGTCCCTCACCTTCCTTTCTGTACCAGGGTTTGCAAGGGAAGGGGGCTTGTGTTGATCTCTACCTGATGACCTTCTGGGGCTGCTTCATATTCTAGCTTTTCTTATGTGGCATTAAAAGCGTTTCCTGTGGACAGAAGGTCCAACAGTTCTTCATGACCCTCTCAGTACTTATTCTCAAGGAAATAACTCATGGGTATATCAAGGATTCAATTTTAAAGGGCAGAGGGAGGTGGATGAGTAGCTCACAATACCTTATTATCTCTGTAGGTTTGAGGTATGATGAGTTCAATTCCTTCCTGACCATGTATTCCTTCCTGACCAAGCATGTATAAATTGAAGAAAAAGGGCCTCTGTGAGCAAGCAACAATGCCTACAGCTTTGAGGTGTTTGTTTTTCTAAAAGGTAGTTGTTGTATGAGCTGGAGCTATTTACCGGGACAAAAAAGTTGTAAGAAGAAAATCATGTGGACAGGACTGAAGCATTTGCCTGTGCCCCTCATGTGCCCCTCTGCAATGGGCAGGGCCAATACAAAAGAAGCTTGGGAAATTTAGCCCATCCACAGCAGCATGAGTGCTTAGTAGCTCTCCATAAGAAACAGTGGGGAGGACCCTGGTAAGAATCTGCCCACTGATCGTATCATTAGGCTCCTCCTGGCACCTACAGTCTGCACAGGTATGGCTCTAAACAGAACTAAAACATCTATAACATCGCTGTAGTGTGAGATTAAACCACCCAGGACAGTGCTGGTGGCAATGTCCACAGCTCTGACAGATCTGTGAAAAAACTCCAGAAGACTACAGCCAGGGTGTCATTTTCTTTTTGAAAACAGGCTCAAAAAGTAAAAACCAAGCTCCCAGTTGACAGGATATGAATCCTCAGTTATTCTTTCTGGTTTTGACCTCACTATTTTAACAGACCACTGATTTCTTCATGTTTTCCAGGAGCCCCTTTCTAGTGGTTTACTGGTATTGTGGCAGCAGCATTGAACCGTGAAGTCTCACAAGTTAAAAACATGGCAATACCATAGCACAAAACCAGTGATTCCTCAGAAAAATGCTGGCCTTCAGATGTTTATGGATAAGGACGAGCTTTGTGTAGGAGCAGAAAGTACCAATGCCTTCTAGCCAATTTCTTGCACAGTGCCCTGCATAGGAAAATGGAAGCCATTTTACCAGACTTCATGGGAGAGGGGAAAAAAAACATCAAAAAGGAAACTTTTCAATAACATCAAAGCCTAGCCTCCTCAGTCAGTACCTTTATACATATAAGAAAGCTTTTCATTTTTAAGACCATCGATGGTTCATCTTTTTCCAAGAAAAACCCAGCTGGCCACTGGATGTCACTGTTGTTGCAGAAAAACACAGCAGAAAGTTCACAAATCAGGCTGTGAATAAGGTAAGGTGAAGTCACCCAAACCTGGGAAGTGCCTTTAATTTGAGTTAACTGGTACAGTGCTGGTGGCACTTGGAGGCTGCCTTGCCAGTGCAAACAACTGGAGGCAACACATGCTCCATGGCTGAGGTCTCTACCATCAGCTGAAGGCAAGTCCTCTGCAGAGCTCAGGGTGCAGAGCTCACGGACGCCAGTTCAGTGGTGTACAGATAGGCGTCCCCTGTCCTGCTGGCTCCCCTCTGGCTCCGTGTGCTGAGCTGTGCCCCTGCTCAGCACGACATGTCCAGCCTGCCCTCCAGTTTGGGCTCAGTCTTTCTACCATATTGTAGAAAACATCACAGCAAGCATGTTTCCAAGCTTGCCCTTGCTCCTGGATTAAAAGCAATCGTATATAGCCTTGCTCTGTGCTTTTAGCTTGTCCTGCCAAAAGTGCAGGTTAGCACAGGGTATGGCTTTCAGGGTCTGAGCTAGCATCTCCAGTGAAAACAGCTTTGCGTTACATAGACCATTTACTTGCTCTGAATTAGTCTAAGAATTTTCAAACTGTGCTCAACCACACAGAGGAAACGAAACTTGCCCTGGAAGACCTTCCTGAGCCTTTTAATTCAGCTGATGTCTTTCCATTATCACAGAGAACCTCAGCAGTGTAGGAACTGGGCTTTCTTAAGGGGTGCTTTGGGGTTGTAGACTACGGCCTTTGACTCTGCAAAAGCAGAAGGAAACAAGCCAAAAAAAACTTTTCAAACTCAGCCCCTGGGGTTAGGGCATTGGTACACTACCAGGTGCAGGTAGTGCTGCTGTGGCATTTCAGGAGCTAAGCATTGGGTCTTCCTGTCTTCCACTCAAACTCAAGGCTTGATGCTTGCTAAGTGCCTGCTCTAACATAACTTGTTTTGATCTCCCTTGTTTTGTGGGTTTATATACTATTACCCTTAAGGAGAAAATAAAGGCATGAATGCACAACACGTGTTGGTTAAGCTGCTTAACAGGATGTTGGAAGATCCTGAGATACACACATTGAGGGAATAGATATAGAATGCATCCATCTGGAGATCCATCTCTTCTGAAGCGCAAAGCATGCCTAAAGCTGCAGAACAAGAGAAAATTGATCTAGAAAGTACCTCTTTTCATCCCTCTAAACGTCAAAAATCTAGATTACCTCTAGCTGGGAATGATAGATCAGATCAGCTTTGACTCTGCGGGATGTTCATATAAATTAGAAAAAGGATCTCCATAGAGCATCACCACCGCAGTATTTTTAGATAAAAGTTAGGAAATTTTTGGTTTTGAGTTTTCTTCCTTTTTTAAAAAAAGCAAAACAGAAAAAAAAAAGAAACACAAGGGTAAGGAAGGACAGTCCTCTGTTTAAAGGTCCCATGGTGGAAGGAGTGGGGGTTCCAAGCCGGCAATGACAAAGCCACTACTAGGCAGGGACAGTAAATCCCATCTGTTATGAAAGAGACCATCTCTGTAGTGAGAAAAGGAGCATAAAAACAGTCCTACAGTATTAAGAGATCCACTCTCAGCTGTGAATGTATGAATACAAACAATATCCCTCCCAAGCTCATATGCCACCTGTCCTGGATACTGCCTGTTACAATATGGCAGTGGTGAGTTTCCTCCCGCAAATACTTCCACTTGTAAGCTGCCTCGTGCACGCAGTCACATCAAGCATCCACATTCCCATGCACAAAGGGTACCTTGCTCACAGATGTTAAATTTAATTGACCCCAAATCAAGGGAAGCTGTATTCCTGAAGTACTGATTTGTACATGTTATGCCTGTGGAGTACTTTTTTTATATCACAAATACATTCCTAATTAGACCATCAAATGTGTATCTACATTCCATCCATTACTATTTGTCTTAGTGAATTCCACCCACACAGATCTATTCTCAGCCACATGGCCAAACATCCTGACTAATTTCAGTGTAGATTTTTTTTCTGTATAAATGTGTATGTAAATAGAAAATCTGTGTGTTTATACATTTTGAGCAAGTAGAAATATTTGATTTGAATCACCACTGCATTACTCCAGCTTTATGCTGGTATAAACACACACTAGTGGTTTTCACTGTTATCTCCTGCTGCCGAGCTGTGAACACAGAGGAAAAGCAGCAGCAACGGAGATAAGTGCATTTTATCTGAATATCTTTCTGTAAAGTCTGCTCACTGGGCCAAAATTGAGTTAAACCAAAAAGAGGGAAATCCAGTGGTCCTGTTTTTTGATTTTTTTTTCTCCCCGAGACATGGATGTCCACTCTGATAGGTGGTCATGTTCAGAAGTTGAGTTATTATGGAAGTTTAGAAACCGCAAAATATACACAACAGATTTTGAAAAACATTGTGGTTACGTGGGTTCAAGCGCGCTTGAGGAATATGTTAAAATCCAAGCAAACAATCTATTCCTATGCCTCTGTTCTGTTAATACACAAGTGTGCACACACATCACCAAGCTCGCATTCCAATTTGTAGCTCTGTTACTCACAGCATTCATTAAAGAATAACAGCCCCTGTTTGACTATCATGAAGCAAAATTGTTCACACATGTGGACCGAATAGACACACCAAGGCTGCACCCTTATGGTTTCTGAGTGACAAGCTTAATAAGATTACGCTTGATCTTTCTCTTAATAAAGCTGGATGACATTCAAGCAAAGCCTGGATTTTGTTTTAATGGCACATTAAGGGAGCCCAGAGCTTGGCACAGCTGGAGGCCTGAACCATCGAACGCAACTTGGCACTGCCAACATTCCGTTGTGATCCCAACCTCCCAGACCTCACATAATGAATATTTATATCTCTATATACACACGCACATGTATTAAATACCTATCATTAGCTGGTCAAGGTCAATGCTCTGGATAATAGAGCGGGATGTAATACCAAGAATGGTGAAGGTTGTTTTTATTTTTATTTTTTTTCTTTTTTCTTTTCTTATGAATGACAGAAATTAAGCAGCCCATGGTTTATAGAGTCTGCAACATGACGGACTGCTTTTAAACCACACATTCCAGAAGGAAGGAGAACAACCCCAAGAAATAACAAAAGAGAAGTGTCATCACCTTACTGTTTAAACCTGAACACGGCTGAACACGGAGAATCCTGCTTAACTTTAATAACACCAGCAGCCTGAGCTGACTTCAGGGGAAGCAGTCATTTGCTTGAGATAAGTCAGGGCTTGCGTGCTTTGTAGCACTACGGGTTAAAAGCTTGTGTTAGCTGAGTCACAGTGATTTAAAACATCATTGCACTGGCCCAAAGATTACAAAAGACAGAACATAAAAATCACTTAGAGTAACAGGGAAGATAACACTGACTGTTTCTTTAGGGGGAAAAAAAAAAAAAAAAAAAAAAAAGTTACCACTTCCCCAGTTAAAGTCTGATTTTTGGAAAAGAAAAAGCTCCCTAAAGAATAAACTCAGCAGTCCCATCTCCCTTTTTCCTCATCTGTGATGGATGTTATAGGAAGGGTGCAGCTATGCCTCTGTACGTGCCCAGGCTGGATGCCTGTGTATATTTACCAATCCTACAGATTAGTGAATGGGTCTCAGGCTTCCATGCAGAGCTCATGATGGAGCTAGGGGCTGTACAATCATGGGGTAGGGACTGTTCAGATTTTATAATTTATCCACCTAAAAATTCATTTTGGGGTCAAACAAAACTGCTCATGAACTACATTTGTTTAATAATTTAAGAGTACTGAGTGTCTTTTGCTGTTTCCAAAATGAAAAAAATCATGGTTTTGTTTCAAAGCATTCAGAAATAATTTAACAAAATGTTATATACGTAGATTTCTTTTCAAAAAGAACACAACTGTGGACATTAAATTAAACAATTAAACATTTTGCACAACCTGAATTTTCTTCCAGGCTTTTGTTCTGGTGAGGAAAAAAAAGTAGTTTTTGTTCATCATTGATGCAATTTTCCTTCCTTTTCCTTCAATCATCTGGTTCAGCCAACAAACCAAGACAAATTATTTCTACTATTCTAGACAGAGTACAGGCCTCTGTTAATGCAAATGAATTCCCAACCCTTAGCCTTTCTCTTCTCAAGATCTATGTAGGCAGTACTGTAAAGCCCAAATATGATGGTGGAAACTTCCCCAGCTGTTAAGGCCATAGCCATGGACAAGTGGTACAAGAGGTTCATGCGAAGGCCAACTCAAGTGGGCCAGGATGGGCGCTTAGCAGATCCAAAAATCTCTGTAGGATGTCCCATCTCCTTCACTTAATTTAATAATGAGAATCCCATTGAATTCAACTCAAACTGCTCAAATTAACTTCCAGGTCTGTGTACCTGTCCAGCTCTAACTCTTTATTCTTGGCTGCCAAGTCTTACTTTGTGTATAATCTAAACATTAGTCCCCTGAGATCAACAGAAAAGTGCCTAGAAGGCATCTCCTTCACTCTCCAGACTTTCAGCTACATTAAAGATGAAAGAGCTCCAGAGCACTGAGGACATGGACTTAGAGGTGAGCAGAACATTAATGGAAAACTCTTGCTTAAACAATGCCCCATGTTATTAAGTATAAAAGAATAACTATTCTTGCAGAAATTTGGCCAAACACGTAGTTTCACTTCAGTAATTATCTGCTCACTTTGCTGGATTAAACTCAGATCATCCTTGACTGAAATAAGAAATTCATTGCCTGCCCTATTGGCATTTTTACATCCAAACCCTGCAGTATTTTTCATCCCACTGAGCTCCACCTATAGAGCTCTCACACTATATTTTGGCTGACTATTCTGGGCTATTATATAAGCCCTTTGGCACTGGTCTGCCCCAGCTTTCTCCCAACCTCCACAATTTTTCTCACAGCCAAGTTTCTGCAGGAAACAAAACACTTTTCATTGAGGCCAATTAGCTCAAGAACGTCAAAAGAAAAAAAAAAATCAAAAGGCTTTGGGTCAGTGACAAGAGCAATAGAGAGGCCAAGAAAATGAAAGAGGCTTGTTCTGAAAATGTTTTTTACTATGTCAGAGCCAATTCCCAATGGAGTGAAACAAGAAAAACATTCCTAGAGAGGTTCAAGATCTGTCGTGAATTCCCAAGGCACATTAAGAAGTCTCACTTTCTCCGTCTCTCATTCCTTTCTGCGGTATATCATGGGGCTCCAGAAAGAGGGTGATAAGTCAAGAGATCTTTACAGAGATCCCAGACATTCAACGTAGCAATGAACCAAGGGTTGAGGAATCTACGTCTAATGCAATGCCCCAAAGTTCCTCATATTTTTGAAAAAAAAATTGGAATCAAAACTCAATTTGAAAATATTTTTTGTTGTAGTTGAGATGCAGGGACTGCTTCTCTCAAGAAACAGTCACTTGGTTTCCTCAGCAACAGTAAGGAAAGTAACTGGTCTGTGCCCCTGCTATGCCATCTTTAAAAGCAGCATGATCTGCTTTCCTCCCAGGACATATTTATCCCATTACATGTCTGTATATTGATAAAATTACTGATGACTGAATTTTGGAATGAACTTCAAAATACTGCAACCGATGCTTTTCCCACCATCACCACAATGCTCATAATCAACTCTACTTCCAAGATGAGAAGCCCCACCAGACCTTCAGGCTTGTCTGTATGAGAACCAAAGATCACTTTTCAAATTGTTTGAAGTATAAATTCAGTGGATTACTGAGCATCAGTCTTAGAGGGCCCAAGGCTGCTATCATGAAAAAAATCAGTTTTTCAGCTGAGCTTTATTTAATGACGGACTTTGCACTTCCTAATCTGTTTGGAAAATAAATGCCACATGGCATCATAATACACCGAGCAAGGGATAGTCAGGCTCCTAGCAAATAATTCATAATGACATCTTTTGGGTTAGTTTTTATGATGCTCTTTGTAGGACAATGCCGCAAGTTGATCTTGAATATTTCACCATGAGAACAAAATATTCCTCCTGACATCTAGCTCTGTATTCATGGGCTCATTTTTTCTAATGATTAATTTCGAGTTCACGCAGAGTATGTTCAAGATTACGTGGATTCATATTCAGTTGACCATATCTGAGAGGATTATTTTAGTGTGCCCCAGTTTATGGCCCGTGAAACATGATCCTCCTTGTCTCTCTCTTTCTCTTTTTCTCTCTGTCGGCAGTATTATTCTAACAACCAGATCTGGGAACTCGCTATCAGCATGACAGCAGAAAACAGCTATTTTTCTCTAGGAAAATCAGCTTTCATTCAATGACTTACACTTTGTGTGCTCTCATTGCTAACAGCTAAACAGAACCAATTAAAACATTCCTGTCAAAATGGTTTGAGGGAAACTCCCTTTAGGCTAAATTCAGGTTTCAGGTTTGTCAAACAGACTTGATCATTTTTCGTTTTCCAGCATATATTGCTGCCCTTAGTGGTGATGCTAACCCAAACAAGACAAAGCATAGCTGAAACACCCTGATTCTGACTGAAGCCATTGCTTTAGGTTTGCCTGCATCTCTCTGAAGAGCTGTTGCCCACTTCACCTACACTGGAAGGTGTTTCCCTCTGCAATCAAAAGACCAGAACTGGCAGCACAGTGTTGATCCTGGCATAAAGCAGGCAGACGTGCCATCTAATAGCTCTGGCGATGTCTGGTCAGCTTTCCTGTCATAGTATCGTTATCTCGAGCCAACTGCCAGCTGGCTTGAACTGTGCTTGATGCATGAGGAGCTTTCAACCAAGAACACCCTGTGAGCAAATAATAGCTGCAGGGATTAACAGAGAACGTAAATTACACATAGCAATAAAATTTCATGTGCAGCCTCAGAAGATCTCAAAGCAGTTTATGGACAGGAATTAGGGTCCAACGCGGTGACCCTTACTTAACAAGTGCAAGCTAATTAGAAAGCCATCCCATTGAAATAAGCAGGGTTGCTCACAGAAGTCTGTTTAATGTGTGGCTACACAATTATTATTATTTTAATTATAATGATTTATATTGTGGTTGTTTCTCGAAGCCACAGTCCAACCGTATCTCCTGGTGCTGTACTAAAATAAATGAAACTTGGAGTGTTCCTACTCCAGGACACCCTGTTGCTTGGTGAGAAACACAACTACCTTGGAACCGACAGATAACCATTTTTCCAGGTCCACAGGCAATCTACAACATACTCATGTTTTATTACGTAGCCTAAATTCAACAAGTCAGTTGCTGAACAACTACTTCTGCTGCGTACAGCCTGGCCTGAACCAACAGGCAATGCAACTTGCTGATAAGAAAGTTGTTTTCAACTATAATCTTGGAAGTAAAATCCCTATAGTAACGTAAGATATCGAACCACTGTTTTTCAGTATCATTACCGCTGTGTCCAGAGTTGGTTGGATTTTCTTGTGGTATTATCATCCCTTCTATCCTGTGTCACTGCAACTGCATGCAGAAAGCAGAGGTTATGTACACCATATTATTTCAACAGAGAGCGCCTTTCACAACCCCTTGGCAATTTTCTACATAGTGCGAAATGCACTGGGCTGGGTAGAATGTTATTTTTCTTTGACTGATGCTGTCAACACGTTATCTGAAGTCTACCTCTGAGTGCAAGAGCTCAGTGAGAGTGTTTGCATTGCACTTGTGCGTTACGCTACACCCATGCTTGGGCACCCTCTGCCCCATCACTCACCGATCCCACTTTCTGATCACTTGACTGCTGTTTGGATGAGGCCCAAATCTGGGCTGAGCATCGAATACAGTCAAAGCAGTCAAAGAAGGAGAGATAGCTGGAAAGTGAGCTGAAAGAACTGAGATTCAATGAATTGTGTGTTTCTTGAGAACAGCTTTCCTGTAAATACTATGCTTAAAGAAAAGATCAGATCCCACCATTTTTTCACTCATTATGGAGAACTGCAATACACTTTCTGCAGCATGCTGCTTTTGCAGATGGAGACAGGAATGAAATTACCTTTCAGTAACTAATACATACAGCACACTTTATCAAAAGATTATGAGTACCATACTATTATGCAGTAGCAACCTAGTTTTCTTTCTATTATACTCTATAAATATTGTTTTTATACTTAATATATTCAGGGAATCTTTGAGCTGATCCCAGAAAAGACAACATACCTTAACCATGACTAGCTGACAGCCTAGGAGTAGCAAGGAATAAATGCTCTGTGCATTTTGAATTGCAGGAGCAACTCATCCCATCCAATTTTCCAGAAAAGAATTTGGCCACAAGATCAGAGCAAAAGGAGTCTCTTTGCAAAGCATGCTACTGAATCCTCAGTAACTGCAACCCGCGCTTAAGGCTCCTGAGTCACTGGGAAGGAGAGGACCTCATCGTCCCCTGACAGCTCGTGGGGGAACGGCCAGCGCTGATTCACGAGGCAGAGAATTTCTTCTGAGCTGCCAGCAGCCTCCCCCAGCACCTGGTTTGCTCTGCCTTGGCGTTCTTCCATCTGCAACCTGCGCCAACCGTCAACAATTAAGAGACAGTGTTAAAGACCCCTTGCCAGCCCATGGCACTGGGGCTGCTGGCAGCCTGCAAGGCTAAGATGTGAGGACGGGACTGGCACAACAGGGATCGGTTTTGTTTCCAATGTCAAGCGCCTTTTCCATGACGCTGTTTTCAGCATCCAGTACCTTGATCCTGAAAACTCATATTAACAATTCTGCCTTCACACAAATGCAGATGTATTATACACGCAGATACATGAGCACGTATATATTTTCCTGTAGAGGATATATATTTATGCTTTTTAAGATGAACAAGGAGAACAGAAAACCAAGAATTCTGGGCTATTGCCCAAACCACACAGCTTTGAAATTAGTGGTGCGTTGAAAAGAAAAAAAACATACACACACACACACACCCAAAAAAACTGTTTCCTTCCAAGAAAAGTGTCTAGGTTTTCCAATGTGTTTACGACTGATGTCTACCCACAAGAGACTAAAATCTGGACTGGATGAGTCTGGACTGGCATACAACATCAAAAACCTCTCCTTCCTGAACCAGGGAACAATACCGTGTGTGTCTGTGCACAGAGGCGGACTTGTTGTTGAAGAACTTTTTCCCCAAACCATTGTATCTGCTTCTAATTTCCAATGAATCAGTGAACATGTCTGTGTGCTACTGCTCTTCCAGTCCACTATTTTATTCACAGAACTCATCTGTCTTTTCCTTACACCCGCTCACTGCTCCCTCTGAAATGCAGCTCAGAAGTGTTCAAGTTTCTTTCTCTGGAAGAGGTTCTCCTTAGCTCTGCCTTTAATTAAATTGTATTATACGTGGTAAAGAAACAGGTGAATTAATACAATGCAACAGCTAAGGCAGCTATGACTCTAATAGAGAAAGTTGGACCTATGATGAGCTTCAAATGCTGTAGGCAGCTGAAGAACATGACAAATACAGATCTGTACAAAATCAATAATCAGATTATAGACCTGTAACTGCAGTCTCTCTCTTGCAACCCTGATCTTGTCTAAGTAATATCTCTCGCTAAGAGTCTCAGCTAGCATTAGCTTCATTTCTCTGGAAAGCTCAATTACTACCTACTGCAATGGAAACTTTCCTCAGTATCAGCTAGATCTTTTTGCACCTTCAGCTCTGAGCCAAGGAATTACTGATGTGAATCCCCCCTAAGTCAGAGATCCAACACGGCATTACAAATGGAGCAGAACTACATACGCCATCATTTCCCACTTCTAGACCTCAGGCACAAATGCAGGGGCCAGGTTTGGAGCAAGCCCGACCTGTCCCCCAGGAGCTCTGAAGGAACATAATCTGCTCCTCACGTCCTGCTACTGTGTTTAGATTTAACGATACAGCCAGAGTGGCTTTTCCTCTGTGGTAACCCAGGGCTCAAGGAGCAGGTGTGCTGGGGTGTCTGGGCAGAGGCAAATTCCTGCTAACGGCTTGTTCTTTCACCCGTCTTTGATTCACACGATTTGAAATAACTTCACTCAGGATGTGAAGCTGGGTCCTCAGTGAAAAAATCAACTGCAATTTCACCTGCCACTCATCACTGCAACCATTCCCTGAGACATTGCAGCCTCCTGGTTAGATCCAGGAGCTGCCGGTGTGCAGGGGGAAGCCCTGGCTCCACACGGTGGTATGGAAGGTCTCCATGGGAAGAATGTGTTGCTGCTCAGCCCCTCTGCGCCCTCCTGGATGCAGTCCTCCAGCAATAATGTGGTATTTTCACAGCAGAGGAGAGAACTGTACCGCTCTTATTTACCAATGGGAACATAAAGTATGGAGAAGCTAAAACCTTGTCCCAGGTAGGGCAGCAGCAGAGCAGAAATACGAACACAGGCCTCCTAAGACCAATGGTCATGTCTTGAGCTCTCCCCAGAGCATGCTTTGCACAGCAGAGAGGGGCATTCAGCTGAAGCACAGCCTGATAATGTTATGTACGACCCCTTCCCTAGTTATGCTGGAGCCTTTCATCTATGAAGGCTTCACATTGTCACATGTTTAACCTCGTGCTAAATAGATAATTTATGACCACACTAATTCTGAAAAACAAAGGGAAAAACTGCAGTACTATATTTGAAGTGAAGTCTGGCAAGACGTCCCACTCTCGCTCCCCAAGAGCTTTATGGCAAAGCCTAAAATGGTTTCCCAGGATGTAGTATATCTGGCATGAATTCCTGCCAGGCAAAACCTTGTCTCGTTTAATTAGTTCTCACAAATTTTCACCATCCTGCTTTCGCAGTGAGGTCTAAACCACAGTTCCTGCTGTCCACACACCATGGGGAGTGAGACACCAAGTCCAAGGCCACTGCTGGTGGCCTGGTTGTGAAAATGCCTGATGGAAATTCATCTCATTAAACATTTGAAAGATGGATGCTCTGGCATTGGAGCAGCTCAGAGTGCTCAGCTGGAGTTTCTGCTGGCCTCCAACTCTCTCTTTGTAATATTTTTGGTTTTGCTTGCTGGAAAATGACTTGTGAGAATGCTCTTGAGCGCCAGTGTTTGGAACCAAATCTGTTTCCAGTGTTCCCGAATCCTGGGATGCTCAGAGCTGATGTGCTGACTCAGATCACTGGAGGCATGCAAGCTAGCGAATAGTTCAATCCCGTGGTAATGAGATCTGGTAGAATTAGACCTCTGTATGATTTATTCAGCATTTTGTAATCACTGTAGTGTTAATGTCATCCATTTGCTCCCAAACCTCTGTTTGGAAAAGAGCAAGGCTAGTCAAAGGAAATGCCTTTCACCCTTACAGTATCAGCCTCTTTTCTTTGCAAAATGAATGGTTCCAGATCTCTGCAGAAGTGCCTGACAGTTCAACCGAATCCTCTTGAACTAACATCTTTATTCCTATCGATTGTTAGGCAGTTTGGCAACGATACTTCCCAGTTCCCTGCTAGAGACACTGAAATCTTTTGTAGAGGATAACAACAAAACTCAGTCAACAAGTGTTGAGATAAGAGCCATGAAATACTGACATTAAAAAATAAAAACACAATTTTCAGATAAAAGTAAGCAATAGGACTTGGCGGGTAACTCAGGGTTCCCAAGGCTCACAAACACCCTCATTTTCCCTTTGTACACTAGAAAGTTTTCACTAATAATTCTTAGAAAGCATTCTTGTCTCTTGAGCCCTGTGGTCTCCACTACATAGCTTTTTCAGGGCCTGCTCTGTCTTGCTTAAAACCTTGACAGAAAGGTGGTTGACTTAAAACCACCACAACAGAATATGCTATGGAGTAAGAAGGCTTATGGCTGTGGTAATTGGGAAAGCCCTGTGCAACACAGCAAAATACCAGAGACCGTAAGGGAGCATCATGGCTTGCTGCAAGCATACAAAGAGCTGGAATGCTCTTTCAAGGACATATTGGTGGATCAGGGAGTTTGGTTACTTTGCTTTGTTTCCTGCAATTCATTGGAACAAGAGCTCTTCACAAGACATCTTTCTCTACAGTTGTCATAGGAAGGCAAGGTTAACACTGAATAACAGTTGCCCTCACTATTAAACAGGCTTGCCTCCTGCATTAAGTCACAGATTTGGGGCTTCTCAGAACTATTGTATTTCCTTAATAGAATCCTACAAGCCATGCCCCAATTTTTGAAACACAAGCTTTTATTTTCCCCTCTGCACACACTGCTCATGATCAAGTTGGTGTTGTTCCTTGCTCCTGCCTGTATAGCTAGAAGTTTTCCTTAACTTTTTTTTTTTTTTTTAAATCTGTGTCCTGCACTTTCATAGAAAAGGAATGACTGCTAAAAAATCCATTAACATGGTTTGGCCACGGTCCAAAATTTCAGCTACCAAGAATGTTAAATCCTCCATCTGTTTGCTAGTTAGATAATGTTACCTTTGAGCTTTCCTTTGGCTGCTAAAGACACTTTATCTGCCTTAAATGTTGCAGAAAATTACACTTTAGGTCAAAGCCTGTGTGCCATTAAATAAGAGGGGGAGGGAAAATTTCTCGCTATAAATTTCTACGTTTAGTCCCTCCTAACTTCTCATACATGCAGACATGGAGAAGTCCAGAGCCTAGTGTAATCATATTAATGACATGGATAATTGATGATGAATGATGGATATGTTGAGCTAGACTCTAATCCACTCTTAAATATTTGCTTGACTTTTCAAAAATCAAGGGAATACCCTAAAGGGAAGGAAGTTCTTTCACACAGGAGAAACTAACAGCTACGGTGTGCTCGAGCGAACATTTGGCTAAGACATTACTCCATGCCTCAGCTGGGGAATCAGGCTGGGCAGCGAGGCCCAACGCGCTCTTCAGTGCTAAGTCCTGTCTGTAACATCCATCAGATAAGTCCAGGGAGAGGTGACCACTGCTTTTAATGACATGATTCCACAGAGGGCAGGCCAGGAGGTGACTTTGCACAGTCCCCCCTCCACCATTTACCTTCATTTTACTTCCCATTAAAGCTGATGGGGCACACAGTCACCTCCTCTCCTAGGAGGATATCATATGTGGAACCTGCCCCATTGACACCCATGGGAGTTTCCCTCATGGCTTCAGCTGCCAGCTCCCTACACCTGGGATTTCACCAGACAGCAGGGGTTACTCTCAAGTCCCATCGTAGCTTTCCAGCCACCTCTGACCCCACTGAGCTCCCCGGCCCAACATAACAGGTGCCTTCCAGATGAGTGCTGGAGATGAAAATCCACAGCCGCTCAAGCTCTCTCTTAACTCCCTGATGACAGCACAGCCTCCTCTGAGGAAAGCTAACGAGGAACCAGCTAAGCATAACAGCAAGGGGCACTGATAGCTACTCATCAGGAAGGACTACACCAAGGCCCCAAGCCCACAGGAATTCTGGCTCTCCAGCTGGCCTCCCTCCTCCTGGGCTGTGAGGCCTGTAGGACATGGGATGGGGCTCTTAGTTTGAGACGGGAGGTACAACCAGCCTGCTCTCATTTCACAGCTGGGAGGAAGGTTTCCTTCCAGCCCTGTGGTGATAGAGTTTCCCAGCATCCAGCCAAGTTTCCTCAGCTGCCGCTGAGGGACTTAAGTTTTAGGGCTAGAAAGAGATTTCTAGGCATAGAGCCCCATCTGCAGCAAAGTCAAACTGAACTTGACAGCAACTGTGGGAGGTCAAGAGAAAAATGACTATGAAATGGTTGGAGTTGTCACTTCATTAAGGAATTGAGAAAGCACTGATGTAAGCATGGAAGGTGCAGGCAGGGGGAGGACTAGAGAGACACTAAAAAGGTCATCACTCAGCTTGAAGTCACAGGTTCAAATCTGTCCTCATACAGAGCAATCAGCGTTCATGAGTCACTTCAGTAGCTTGTGACTGCAGTGGGGAAGAGACCCGAATAATTTCTAATGGAGAAAGATCTGTAGATGAACAGTCGTGCAAGGAAGATAACTGCCCAGTCTGCCTGACTCCAGGGTAAACACAGGGTCTCAATTATTAGTAGTCCACTTGAGGGTATCAAATGCATGAAAAGAGCAAAGAGAACATGTATCTAGAGTGTACAACCCCTTCCCTAACTAATAGGCCAGATTCATGTAAATGACCACAATCAGTCCTCCTCAATCCACAGAGAAACCAAGCACAGTTGCTACCATTGACCTAGGAAGTGTGAATGAACCATTTGTTTGGAAGCAGATGAAAGGAAGTGTGCAAATGAAGCTTGTCTCCATCACCACGACAGATTTACTTCTTCAAGTGGCCTCAAGTAGCCCTGGAAAGGAAATCTGGAATGTTGTAACATTCATAAATATTTGAATGTTCTGTCTTACCTTGAAAACAGGCAGAAATCCTATCCTAATGAAAGCACTCCTGGATTGAACAGTCATTTTGTTAAGTGGGCCGTGACCTGGGGAACTAGGTATTGGTGATGTTTAATCTGTATCTGTATCTATGCACATGTACAAACACACGATAAAATGCAGTGGTTGTCCCAACAAAAGCCTAGGAAGCATTTGAAAACAAACCCAGATCTAAGCTTAGTTACTTAGATTTTCAAATGAAGCTTTGTAAGGTTCAGAAGCAAATCAGAAATACTTTAACATGCTAGGGGAGACAAATCATTTTTCCTTACTTCTAGTTACCCCAGCAAGCTTCACTATTTTCATTAGAGCACAGTGTCTGGTGTCTTAGGCTTCTCCTTTCTTATCTAACACCAATCAGACAGTTATGGCAGAGTCCTACCTTACATTCACTTTCTAACTAGCTGCCACAGAATTTGAGAAGAAAAACAAGTGTTTGCTGAGAGGAACAGCAAACAGATATTGAGAGAGAGACACATCATATAAAGCAATCTGCAGTTTAAAATTGGTATAATTACGTGGACCAATAGAAAGCCCTTCTGCATGTGTTAAGATGAAGTAAATCTCTACCTGCTGTGCTTCTGGCAACTACAGAACAAAACAAAACAAAAAAACAACGACCAGAAAACCCTACAGAACTTGGGAAATTTACTTCTTGAGATACTGAAGCACCAAAAGATACCCACTTAACACAGAACTCCCCACATTTGATGGATATGAACTGCATAAAGAACTGCAGAGTTTAGTTGTTCAGTTAATTAAAGATGCTTTTTTCTTAACTGAAAAAAAAAAAAAAAAGCAATTGGATCCACAGGAGATTTCCCCTACCAGCTGGTTCTGAACACTTTGGTACTCTCTCCACTGGGTATAATTAGATTGCTATAACCTAAACAGCCCTTTCAGTCCCATCATTTTAATGTTCCCCAAGGTGGTAAACAGCATTAAAGCCTCATTCCCGTAGCCTCTAGGTCAAGAAATATGTACAACTGTAGGTTATATCTTGAACGCTTTTCCTTGTGACTACAGAATGAACCACAATTAGTTGACTGAAATGCATCATGAAGCTTGACACACTCTGGCTTCAGTCTTTCAAAACCATATTAGCACAGGATCTACTTCCCATTCTGCATAGTATGACAGACTGTAATGGAGCCATGAACCAGAGTTTGGCCTTCATGCCAAGCCATGAGAATAATAAACAGCAATGACAAAAATGAAAAATCATTTGTCATATCCCCAGTTGTTTCTTTTATGAGGAAAGACAATATGCATTGCGTATGTAAATGTACATAGATATTGACTCTTCTTGTTCCAGTTCAGAAACTATTTCAGTAAAATAAATAAAAATATCAAAAAGAAAAATAAATTTTAAGGCATTTGTTCTGGGCAAACAAAACCAGTATTTCCAAAATTACTTTGGATCAGCCAAATGTATTATGTATGCTTCCAAGTTAAACATTTCGTTCCAGAGTTTCAAGCTTCCTCTTTTAAAATATTCAGAAATTTTCTTTTGAGAAAAAAAAAAAAAGTCAAGGTGTTTTTATTTTGAATACATCAGAAAAAAAAAGGAGTTTTTGAAATTCAGAACATTGGAGAAATTATGTATTTCAATTATTTCTTTGCCACCCTCGACCCAAGTTGGGTCTACAAAACTATATAGTTTTAATTGAAACAAAATGATATTTTAGAGCAAGAGAATTAGTTCTACTTTCAGCACAATTATGCTGTGTGAGTAGCACTGGGATTGAATCTGGTTACTTTTAGGAATTCTCTCTACAGCAAAGGAAAATTATGCAAGTTATCTAAAGCACTGAATGTGCATCAAGAAATAGAAATAATGAGCACCTTAAATCTAAAACTGATTGGGAATAATTTAAGGACACCAAGGAATAGAAACAGCAACACACTAAGAACCGGATAAGCCCACTGCTACATTAGGAACTTCAAAAGCCTTCCCTGAAAAGTTTAGGATTATGTTTTGCTGCTCTATAGAAAGGCTTTGTTATTGCTTTCAGTCTGAGAGGAAAGCAGCAAAGCTTTTCAAATGCTAAGAGATTTGCAATGGAGTAATAAGCAGGAAGTAAAAATTATTATATTTTTTTCTGGAATTGGCAGAGTCAAAAGATATGAACGTGGAGAAAACCTTACAACTGCTTTTGCACATTGATATATATGTAACATTTACACACACAAATGACTTATATATGGGTATAATATGTGTATGTAAAATGTGTGTGTATGTTTATGTATACACACACTTAACAGAAAGACTCAAGTGATATGAAGACTGACTGGATTCTAACAACTATTTTTCAGTATTTTCCTGTACTGAAATGTCACTAAGAAAAACGACACCCAACTCATCTTTTGTTTCTGACAAAAGTAGGCATCAAAGGAAGGTGAAGATGACTAAGAAAGAAGTGGAAAAGCTGTAGCTGACCTGAAGATTAGAGAATCCTATAGACTTGTTGATCTGAGCAGGAAAGCCTTTCAGAAATGGGCCATGCTTCAAATGTAGGCGGCTATCCAGATTAACAAATCGAGGTTCTTACCAAAGACATGACTTCACGCAATCTTTTTCACAATTAATCTGATGTCCTTCCGGTTTTGCCTAGTGCTTCTCCTAAAGACATTCTATTTTTACCCTTAAGCCAATAAATGCTGCAGAAGCATCCAGTCTATCTTCACTGCTGGCCAATCTATACCTGTTAACATTTGCTTTGAGCTACAAAGTTGTTCTTCCTCCTTTCAATGTCTTCCCATTTGTAGAGAACATATTCCCTACCTTTCTTTTCTTCTTGAAGAGAACTGTGAAATTAGTCTTTTTCTAGGACTTCGGTTCTGCTATCAGTCAGAAGCTGCTCATGGACTAAACCTTTTACATGTTCCCTCTCATACCAGTGCTGTGGGGATATGTAGAGCATCTTTTCTGTGGAGCTGCAGAAGTTTTTCCTATGAACGGTGATGTGGGGAAGAAGCTGCCCTAACCAAGAAAAAACATAACAGTGCCTATCTGCTGAGCAGTAGATTGAGGAAGAATGGCAAGAGGTTTAAATAGGGAATATGATGCCAGGATGCATTTGATGAAAATTTTCCAATTTACAAAAGAAATTAGACAAAGTTGGTGCCTGGAGGTGCAACCCATGTTATTTGTACAGTTTGTTACTAACAGTAGTCTGTTCTCTAGTCAAACCTAAAGATCATTTATAATTGTACATGGAGACGAAAGTTTGCTTGCCCACATTTTTAACTTCTGCCTCATATAAACAACTGCTTGGAGGAGATGTTGAGATGGAGTAATCCAGCCTCCTTCCGTTGCTCTATAGAGCTCCAGCCCATAGCGGAGATGATGGATATCTCAACTGTTGTTTCTTATTAGCTAGAGGGGAACATAAGATTTATGAACAATGCTATTGATGGGACATACAGTAAATTTCACATGGGATTAAGGAAAGTTGGTTCATTAGCTAGATTTAGGGAGAGGGAAAAACAAAATGATTAATCAATGGAAGACAAAAAGGAAATCATACTCAGCCCAGGGAACATACATATCCGGAAGGCATATGTTCTCTCACTTAGGCAATTTTGCTAAACACTCACAATTTAATTGAACATGTGAGAGAATTCTGCAATAAATTAGGCACAGACTCAGAAATGGAGATTAAATCCATATCTGAGAAAAGGAAATGCATTTAAGTTTCAGTTTTCTTGTACTGTTAAAGTACTTGATATTCCAAATCCTCTTTTTTCTCTCAGTGCTATTTACTACACTACAGACTTCAGGCAAGCAAACAAACTGTACTCAGGATACGGGAGAGACAAAGAAAAACTCAAATTTAGTTTTTTTTTTTTTTTTTTTTTTAAATCAGTTCAGTTGACTTTGGTTGAATGAACTGGTTTGTAATAAGTCATAGAAAGAAGAATATCGGACAGAGTACTCACTGAACAGAAAAGATACTTAGAAAAGTGAGATCATCTGTGGTGGTCAGTATGACGTTAGAGAAAACAGCCATGTCAACAAAAAAAATCCTTTGAGATTATTCAGCATTAGTTGGTAAAACTGCATCAGTTTACAACAGTAATCCAAAGGAGATCAAGCTTCTGGTTACAGAACTAGAGCCATGTAATATTCACAGAAAATCTCAAATACTTCAGAACTGACTATCCAAAAAGATTTCAGAAAGTAGCTGTAAATGGGCAATCATCTGTGATCAGAGCATTTTTTAGCCAAAAAATAAAAAAGGGGGGGGAGGGGGGGGATTGGTAGTGAGCTCAGCACTAGTCAACATTTTCATCCATGATTTGGAAGTTGTTCTCAAAACACTGACGATGAAGTCCACATGCACGAGACAGACTGTCGGCACTGTGAATTATGAAGACAGAGCCCTTTGCACAGAGTTGCCTCTTCAAACAAGGCATGCAGGAACATGGCCAGTGCTGAGAAAGACTGCTGCAGACAGGGGATACTGGCTAGTGCCCTCAGACAATGAGTATAGACATACACCAGTGACCACAGACCCAGATTCCTGGTGTGCTGCTGTCCTGCGCTGGATGTGGATAGGAGCACAGCCCAGAGACCCGGTGGGCTGGTCCAGTATCCAAATACAGTAAGACTAAAAGAGAACCACTACGTATAGCTCCAGTGACCAGCCATGACAACAAGCATCATCAGGAGCAGCATAAATCAAGAAAATTTGGCAGACTGTTTCTAGTAGGATTTTTGGATGTCTAATAGAGGCTGAGCACACATGCTCCAGCTTTTCCCTCAGCAGGGCAATGATAGGATTTCCCTCCCTTCCTGGCCTTGTATTCTCAGGTAGCATGCACAGCCTAAAGGTTTTTAAATGTTTTTCACGTATTTGTGAAATTAGTCAAGGGTTAATGGGGAGAGGGAGGGAGGGGAGCAGACAGACACATAAATCCACTTTCAGTATACCCACATAAGCCTTGTTTTCTTAAGAAACCACAAATACAAAGAAGATCAACAGAATAATTCAAGGACCAGGAAACAGTCCTCACAGAAGGAGATTTAAGTAGCTTGGTCAATTTAGCATAAGACAGAGATGCACTGACTGCAGTTATACATATCTTTGCTAGGAAAATTAGCAATTGACATGGAAAGATTAATTAGTTTAGCAGAGAAAGGAACAACCCAGTCAGAAGTGACATAAGACTTATTCAAAAGAGAAGTAAGGTACTTCATCTATTTAATTTGCCAGAGCAAGTAAAAACCACTGCAAGAGCTTATCGAAGGGAAGTGGAGAGAGATCCCCAATGTCTTTAAAACCATTTGGTGTTTGACCCCTTGCTAAGTCTTCCTTCCTATCCACCCCTTTTCACCCTCAAATTAACCAAACCAGTGAAGCAACAGCCTGGGGATGGAAGGTGGCCAGAATCAGCTCCATTCTCATACAGAAAGCTCTGTTAATGCTCAGCACTGCTTCTGTCGATACCATTAGCTCTTTTTCTATTATGTCAGCAGGAGAATGATCAGGTCTACATCATCTTCCCAGGGAAACATTGCAGAAACAGTACTCCGCTAAAGAATGGCTTTGATTTGTCACAGAAAAGGCCTCTCAAACTGACAGTTTTCATCTGAATTTCTTTGGGCAATGGGGGAAGGAACATATTTTCTCCTCCAAAAGCATTCAGCAAATTTGTACTCCAGTCAGCTAATTTTATTACTTCTCATAAATGTCTGTTCCTGTAATGCTCTCAAGGTATTTTCATAATTCTACCTTGGGAATTACAAATCAGCTTTCTCTTTGATAAAGTAACCTGCAGTATTTTATTTTATTTTTTATGTTATGAACAGCTGAAAATGTATGACATCCCATAAAATGTCTGGGTTAGGCCTTTGAATATGGCTTCTTTTAAGACTTCTTTTAGCATTGAAGCAGAGAAATACAATCCTAGGATTGCATTCTGCTAATCAAAAAGAGGGAAGGAAATCCTTAAAGCCAATGTCTAGAGTGTCTTTAAAGCTGTTTTTCTGTATTCCAAAGGGATCCAACTTCCATTTAATTAAATTTTTGTTTAAGAAAAAGGAACCTGGATTATTTTATTTACTTATACATTTTTGCAGAAGTTTATGATGAAGTATATTAGAGAAGGGAGGGGGAGAGGAGAAAGGTGCTCCCCAAAGACAATGCATATTTAAGTAATGAAGTATTTAACTACAGAGCCTGAAAATTCACTTCATGGCCTCAGAGACAGAGACACAGCTTCACTCATATAGCAACAACTGCATGCAAAGGAAAGAGTCCTCTACACTTAAATAAGCCAGGTCGTATTTTCATTTAGTTACCTCTCCAAATCACAGGCTGGGGAGCATCACAGAAGCACTCAGCCAGTTTTCTGTCATGCAATTGTTAAGGGAATTTCTTGGAAATTTTGCAAGGCTAATTTTGGAAGAAGGTTTTTTTGATCAATTTATACCAAATCCTGATTTAAGGCAGTAACACAGCTGTTTGTAAATAGGAAAGGTTACAGCACAGAGAACCAGCATTTCTTTTACTACATTTCAGGACATAAATGATACTCAGAGGATTTAATATTTTAAAATCTACAAGAAAGCCATTTTCCCCCAGCAGCGACTCTAGCCCAGGATCTAGCCAGTATCTCTATGCTTGAAGAATTAGTAGAAAAAAAACATATCACAGATAAGCATTTTTTCAGCATATCCTTACACTCTCTGCTTTAGGGAATTGCTGAACCAGAGGTTACAGCTGGGTCATAACTTTAATGAGCCACTGGTGAAGCTGTCTTTTATGAACGTGTCAAAACTTTACATGTATCCACTAAGAAGAGAGAAATTAATAGAAAGCAGGTCACCAGTGCCCTCGTTTTGTGACACAGCTATCCCAAAGCAGTGACAGTCTGCAACTGCATGTCCTTCTCTTTTGTTGAGGTTTGCATAAACAATACATGATACAACTTAGAGGGAAGAATAGTTTTTCAAGAAAACTTGAGGACTGCAGATGTTTCGCAGCCTCAGATCTAGCAGCTACTCCCTATTTTTTTTCCAATCTACAAGTTTGGTACAGGACCCACATTATTTAAAGGCTTGCTACTACTAATATTTTCCTTTACAAATGCTGTAGATCCAGCCAGACCTCCTTCACATCACTAGAAAAGCACCTGTCTGAAGTGCAAAATGGAGTGAAGTTTCTGGCATCACACGTGGCTGTTTTTAATCTACACACTTGAAAGTGGAACAAGCGGCAGTGGTCTTTAGTATAAGGCCAGAGCAAATGTCAAAGCCAGTCCTTTAGGTTTATAGCAAAATGTTGTAACCACTCATGCATCTTGCCTTGCAAGTCACTGCTGCCAAGACAAGTGAGTTCATTTCAAGCCAACATGAAACACCTGAAGCCCCCATTTGATCTGTGAAACCAACCACGCAAAACAGATACATGATCACATCAATCTGCTCAGCTAGCACAGCCACACTCCCAACAACACACACCATGCCAAACACAGCACTTTCTTTTGGAACAGTCAATGGGATTCCTCACACATTCAGAGTTAGGCACAGCAAGTGCTCTGCTGCATCAAGCACTCAGCTACCCTGAAAGTCAGACAGCACTAAGACAGGCAAATACAGGGATTATTGTCATTCACATCACCTCCTACAGGTCAGAAAGAGAAATCCAGCTCCCCTCCAGACAAGGGAGGAGGGGGCTCGTCTGGAAGCAATTCAGAGCATCCAGGGTCATTCTCAGCAGCATGCATTACTCTACTGTAATAAAGCAATCCATGCCCCCTTCCTTGTTTTTGCACTAAAGGGGCAAGTTAAGGATACACACACATTGCAATCTGAGAAAAGGCCTGAGAATGTTGTCAACACCTGTTCAGATACACACCTGCATATGCTGAGCAGGTTAACAGAGCATCAGGTACTCAGCACCAAGGCATGCTGTCTGGAGGGCCTCCATATGGATGAGAAGCTTGTGGAGCTGCAAAGACAACCTGCTCTGTGCTGCTCTGAAGTGTGCTTTTTAAGAGTGATGTAGACATAGCCTATAAATCTAAGTTAACCCTGTAAGCCTGGAGGAGTCAGAGTCCAAGACTCAGTTCAGGACTAGGAAGGGCTTTGCAGCATTAGCTCATTCCAACCAATATCAAACCTGTTTCTCAAAACATTTGTGTAGATTTATGAGGCTCTGGTGGGTGGGAACATGAAATAGATACCATGCTCTTCTCTTCGATGCTAAGATGATTTATGCTGCCAGGCAGCTCTTCGGCGCAAAGCCAGAACAGATCTATCAGATGTAACTAACAAGTGTTGTAAAACTGTGAGTAAACCAACTGCAATGTGAGCATCAGTTCTGTGAGCACGTGGGCCCCAATGGGGGAACAACAGGTGCATAACACAACCTCTGGTAGGAAGAAAAACAAAGAGGTACACAGAGACAAATTTAAGTGGCATTCATCCCCATAAATCACTGTGACAACTACAATTCTCACCACGAAAAAGAGTAAAAGGAAAACAAGACAGAAAAAAGGGAGGTATGTGCTTGAAAAAAAAAAAAAAAAAGTGTCACAGCACCTCGAACAACAGAGCAACAGAATTGGAAGCAGCCGAGTTAATCCCTCATGGACTATCTCACCATAATGATTATTTATTCCTTACAAATGGGAATTCTAATCTGCTGATTTTGTGGTTGCATTTTTGTGGCTTAACATTCCACATGTCACAAGAAACATCGGCCTCCCCACCCTGCCTAAATCCTCCCCGGTTAAATTGATCACATGTGTGGCACACAAACGAAAAGGCCACATGCAAACATCGCGCCTTTGATGGGCTGAATTCTGCTTATCCTCGAGACAAGAGAAAGCCCAATAGTCGTACCTTCGCCTGTGACTTTCTTCCTAAAATGCCACCGGAATCATTTTGTTCACCACAAAACCAAAACAAACCCATAAAATCTGTGACTTTATTATCCTGAATTTCAGCAACTATTTTACCAAATATTCCCGTATCTAACTAAAACAAGAAAAAAATAGACAAGATTTGGATTTGATTTGAGTCAGGGTGGTGCTCTACTGTCCCAGCAATAGTGACCCACAAGCTCGATTTCCTTCAATGAATCCATACTTTGCCTGCCTGGAATTAGACAGGAGGTTCAGAAGACTCCAAAATGATGAGAACCGAAGGTCATTACCATTCAAAACCTTTCTAGCAACTCATGATACTGAGGCACAAATCCTATCAACCTCAAAATCCTACAGTTTCACAGATTACTCTGTGGCAATTCCTCCTCTCAGCAGTATCCAGACTTGCCTCTGCACTGACCAGATGACGCTCAACAACCTCAGAGGGACCTTGCACAGAAGTTATCCTTCTGTGGAACTTGCTTGGCAGGGAAAGGCTTCCGCATGATTTGTCCTCAAGCATGCGGAGCAAACCTCACTTTGGTATCCTGCTGATGGAAAGCCAATTTACCCTGTTGGGATGAAAGGCAGAGTAGCACAATGCCTGGCTCTACCTTCTCATGCCTTCTGGAGTATGGAAGAGAAAAAATCTGTTGCTCTTAGGTTTGGCGAACTAGCTTAATAAAATCCAGTTTAATAAAAAGCAGTAACCCAGAATCACAGAAGATTCATGAACTGACATCCACAGACATGCTGCTTGCACATCTGGTCTTTACCACAGAGTCTGGTGGCTTTCCCTAAGCTTTGAGTCATGTCAGATGCACAAAGCTCTGAAGCCAGAGAAGAGCTATGGTTCAGCACTTCCCACCAGGGATCTGTTCTCAAAGGGTACACGCACTGCTTAACAGAAACAGGCCAAGCAGCTACCCTGAGCGCCATGCGCCTGGTTGCCCTTGCAAGGTACCAGTCATCTCATGAAACTTGTTCCATTTTATACTGACTGAAGTATGGTATAGGGGCATGAGTTTGGGGAGGTCCCTGCTGATCAGCACCTGGTTCTGCTGATTTCCAGTGCTATCCCAGCAGGCACCCTCTTGGATAACCAAAAAACCAGCACAGCTGCAGCTCACCACCATAGGACCAGAGGTCCCCAAAGGCACGAATCCGTTCTGCAGTCTGTGCACCAAGCACACAGCCCAGCATCCAAACACCCTCCTCCCCATGCACAGTACACGGCATCTTGTATACCTGTGTTCCCGTAAGCAAAAAGATCTGCCAAACCGCATTGGAGAGCTCTGACAAAATTGACACCAGATGCATCCTCCCCAAGTCGGCAAGGACAAGCTGAGATTGCTATCCCGTGACGTCTTACAGCTGGAGGCTTCATCAACATATGACATTAAAGTACATGTGATAAGAAGGGTGTGCCAAATAGCTAAATTGTAGCCTTCCTCTAACATACCAAATAACAAGGCAAACTCGAGCTAAATTAGAAGGCAAACAGTGGATTAAGTAATATAACAATTGTCATATGTATTAAATTTGATGTTTTTTTTTTTTTTTTTTTTTTTTTTTTTTTACTGCAGCAGGATGTTAGTAATGAAAACAATCCTTTAGCTCCTCAACTTTGTAAACCCACAAAAGAAAGTGTGTTCATCAGATCTCCCTTTGTCCTACCACCTAGTGCATGGCTTGTAGCAAGAGGCCATGTGAAAATGGGAGTAAAGATAAAGACAAGTACAAAGTAGGTTAAAACTCTACCAAATTAGCTGTCTGTATTCAGTTACATCAACAAGAGCATTTCCATCCCAGCTGGTACTCAGCTGCTAGAGGAGGTGGAGAAAGATGTTGAGCCAGAATCTCAGTAATTCGTTGATTAAAAGATGCACTTCATTAGAACATTCTGCTATTAAATCCTACATGGTTTTCCTCTTACAAACCTAAACAACTATTAATTTTATAACATGCACTGAATCTGCATAACTAAAGAATATCTAAGCGACATTTTTCTGCTGGGAAATGCTGTCTCAGCTCCAGAACACTTTGCAGAAGATATCAATTTTGACAGTTACTGAAAGAGAAAATTCTGATTTGACGATCTGGAGGTTGTCATATTGTTAGAATTGTCATCATTTCTTTCAAATAGCATTTATTTTATTACTTTTGACTGTCGTGCCTTGTTGAAATGTTAACATCAATGTCAAAATAATTCCACAGATCATACCTTTACGTGATGACTAACCTCTTATCTTTATTGCTTGGCAGCGTTTGGTCACCATCAAGGGGGAAACACAGTAGGGTTTCAACTGAGGCTCATGTTGGGGCAGGCTGGAATTTTTTGTTCCAAAACCTTTTAAACGTTCCTTTTTTTGATTCAACTTAGAGTACAAACACATTTCTTCCCCTGGAAGAGAAATCTGACTTTTCAACATCCTGCACGTGTGGTGATGATAACAGCATTCATTTGCACTGACTTTCAACCACTGTCTTGGAAGGAGTTTAGAAAAGCCCATCGAGAGCTCTCCTCTGGTGGCACAGCTGTAGGGACTCCCCCGGAATAGTAGCCAAAGCTAGAGGATCCCTGCAGTTTTAAGTCCTTTCATAAAACTGGTTGAAAGGTACAGAACATCTCCTTTACTAGGAACTTACATATAAAATAAGGACATTGCAGCCTTTTAATTGTTACCACTACTCTGCTACACCACAGTAATTCGCCAAACATAGCTTATAATTAATTTAATTTCAATTTATTTTTTTGGCCCAGATGTTTTTGTTCACCCATTCTGCCTCCAGCAACCAGGCAAGAAAACTTTTTTAAGCAATACAAACAACTAGTCAAAACATCTTCCTGAAATGATTAAAAAGTCCTAGTTTTAACTTGGACTTGACCATCTTAGAGATCTTCTCCAACTTAAATGATTCTATGATTCTAGGCCTAGGGAGTTCACCAGATTCCTGAGAAATAGTTGAAACAAATGTGCAGTCCCTGCAGAGATCTGCAGGAGTGAATGGGGCATCACTCAGCAGAATTAGGTCCAAGCAGCTCCTGCCACAGGACCTTCTGTCCGAGTAAGGATGCGATGACGGAAGAGCACTGCTGGTCTGCTGCAGCAGGAAGAGAGTTGCTGTAGAAAGGAAGATGAGCATACAGCAAACAGTGAAGCAAAGCAAAAATAAAATAAAAGTAACCTTTAATCTGCAGCTAGCCTGAAAATGAATTTTTTAAAAAGTGTTCTTTAAACCACCAGCATTATTTTTAGGCACACATGCCACAGAATAGGTCATTTTTCAGCAGAAAGATTTTAAATATATTCCCTATTTCGCCCATGAAAGCCTTCCCAAGAATCTTCCCCCATGTCTCTATTTTAATGAATTATCAGCCTTCATTTTAATTTTCAGAAAGGGGAGTGGAAAACTCCAACAAAGAAAAACTTTTGGGAGAACAGTTGTCATGTATTTGGAAAAAATACTTGGATCCAAAGAAAGCAATTTTTTCCTTTTCTGATTTGTTACAGGTTCAAAACATCAACTGATATGATGGGAAAGCTGCTTTGCAGCTTCTAGAGAAAGTTGTGCTTTTAAACCAATGGGCCACAGGATCCAGTGGGAGAGAGACAGGTATCCCAGAGCAAGACAGAAGTATCTGCTCAGACTTCTGTAAGCAAATTATGCACAAACATCTGTTAGTGAAAAGAGCAGGAAAGAAATCACAGCAAACAGATGTTCACGAGGCCTGAGAACATTGCTGTAAAGCTGCTGTTCTTCAAGAATTCCAGGCACTTATCAATCTGGTATTAGATTGTAGAGGCTGAAAACACTCTGGGCATACTCCGTTGAAGACCTGGGTAGAGTAACCAGATCCAGGGCCATTTGCTTCTGGGTTGCATGGTGGAGGTGCAAGGTGCATTTGTGTGCAAGGAACTCGGTGAAGTGTCCCACTACCTGGATTGCTCTACAAGGAGCTGCCAAACACTGCCCCCAAAGCCCCCTTTTTACCCCAGAAGTCTGTGCATAGCACATCACACCTCAACCCGCTGAAAAAGGAGCCCGCTAACTCTGAGGCCACAGATAACCGCACTTGAACATGGATTATGGTCTCAAGAGTTTGTTTCCTGGCAGGATTTGCTCCTCGGTTTTCATACAACAGGACAAATTCAGATAGACCTGAGACACTGGAAATCATGTATGTGAAACAGGTGAAAACACACAACTGACCAAATAAATGCTACATGCCCTTACGCTCAAACCAGGGCTTCTTCACCTATTGGCACAGGTAATGGCTCACACAACAGCAAGCAGCACTGCAGGGCCAAAACAAGATCTAGAGTTTTCTTCCCTGCTTCCCTCCCCTCAGACTTTCACCCAACTCCCATTTGCAATGGTGAGGAAGGGACAGAAGACTGAAACAAGCAAGAACTCTATTAACACATGCAAATGTCAGTAAGCTAATGAGATTCCAGAACTACCTCAACTCCCAGAAAGAAATTACCCAAATCAGGTCAATCTGAATAATAATGAGATGACATTTTCTCCTCATGGGAGGCCACAGCTGAAGCATGCAAAGCTGCTCACAGTCCTCTTGTCTCGATGACCACATCAACCTAATAAACTTCTGTTACATCAATATTGTTCCTGTCATTGCACTTAGCATAATTAATTCAGATGCAATCAAGACAGAGAGCAAAACAGTCTCTGCAAGCACCCCCCCAGCACTGCAGTCATGCTGGCATTTTAAAAGTGGATTTAATCAAATGTTAATCAGGAGAGAGAAAGTTCAGGCAGGTGCAGCTGCAAATAATCCAGAAAGATTAAGGATGTCTCAGTGGCTGATTATCCTGCAGCACGGGAAACACGCACCGTGAGGAGGATGACAATCTGTTTCCATCTCCTCTTTTAACAAGGCCCATTGTAATTGCCTGAATATTTATTTTTCCAACTGGAAGTATGCGAAGCATTTTGCAATATGTGACTTTACTGGCTCTCTTCTCCTTGTCTGTACAAAACAACTCAAAGTGAAAAAGTGACCTGGTCAAAATGAATTTGTATGAGCATTTTTCCATGCGATAACCTTTTTGTATTATTAATGAAGTCGTATTATTAAATGTTATTTTCCCCATCAGTAACTTGCTGACAAGATTTTTAAGGTATAGCCACATGAAGAATTTCCATGCAAAACTAATGTTTCAGTGTAAAGTAAAAACCCTGACTAAAATCGTATGATTTTTCATGACATGGAAAAAGGACAAGGAAAAACCATAGACACAGAAGCATGATGATTCAGCTGGTGATAAGGCTGGGGAAAAAAGCACTGACCTCTTTTATGCTCACCATATTTTTCACCATCTGTTTCTAGTATAAGAGTATTTATTTTTCTTTTAGCCCTAACTATCACATAAAGAGGTTATCTCCCTTAATACACATGCATGCACATCTGATTCTTTCATGTAAACCTTGTGTTGAGTGGGGAAATCAAAAAAGTCATGTGCAGAAATCATGAATACTTCACGTCCAACAGTACTTTAAGCTTCAGAGGCCCATATATAAGGTTTAATGGGAAGAAAAAGAGGTTGGCCATGGGAACATTCTCATAAGTTCAACATCACTACTGAGGCAGATGCATTGACAGAAGAGCCTCTCTGTTGCTCACCCTGTGCCAGAATTAAGTTGCAAATAACTCCAACTGACCCACCTGGAAATGACAGGAGACCACCCTTGATTTGAAAGCAAGCTGATGGGCGATGACTGCCAATCCAAGCTTGAGCTTTATTGCAGCCAGCTCTCTTTAGAACAGCCTGGAGCAGACCTTTGTACAGCCTGTGACCACAGCTTTGGATACTCATATCAAAACCAATCACAAGATCACAGAGATAGAGAAATACATGTATGGGACATAGAAAAGTAACCCTGATTTTCTGCCTTTTTTCCCCCTGTAGTCTTGGTAAAGGGGGAAAGTCTAAAAGCCGGAAGTCTATTTTGAGGAGGAAAATAGACTGTACCAGGAAAGTCTGGTTTCTGCAGAAGTTCGAGGTAGGCGATCACGATGATTCGCTCTACATAATGATCTCCTACAGCTTAGGGCTGGACCCTGCTTTAATATTTTGTTAATATAAAAACCCCAGTGAGTAGACTGGCATTTCTGGGCATAGTTTATTCTGGTCTTTGAGCTAGGAAAAGTTATGCAATGGATACTGCCATGCTTTCGCTAGCACCAAGGTAGGAGCTTTTAACAAGCCTGAGCTCCTGCAGAAAAACAGGCCAAGCAGAACCATTTGCAGAGCCTGACACACGGGTTTTGGGGGCCTGGGGCAGCCCCTGGGTCCCTGGTGAATGTTTATCTGCTGCATCAGTCAGGGCTTGGGGACCTTTTAGCTCCCGGACATTATTAGGGCTGGTCTATGTCACCAGCTTTACAGCCCGCTCCTTCGGCTCGTTATCAGTCCATGAGGGAAATACCAACGGAATAACTCCAAGTTGAGCTGAGGCTGAGCAAGAAAGGCTCATTTAGCAAAAACGCTGAGGGAGAGAGGGAGCAGGGCTGGTGGGGGTGCACAGACAAGTGTTTCCATTCAGATGCCAAAACACATGTGAACAGACAATTTATTTACATTAGCCATTTTTTGGAAGAAGAAATGGGAAGGGGGAGAGGCTGGCTCCACTGTGGATTCTCATGTTCTGTCTCAGCAGATGTGAGCTGTCGGGCCCCGTGCCGTGTCCCCTTGGCACCATGCCACCACCCGCTGGCGTAGGGCCACCAGGTCCTGAACAACACACCACGACCATGTGGAGCCCTGCCTTCTTGCTGTAGGTCCACCTCATCTTCCACCTCCTTTCACCCAAAACCCCACTGCTGGCTGCCGAGGCCAGGCAGGAGGAGGCTGGCTGGAGGACAACCACGACCTCCAGCTGAGGTGGAGCTGGCCTACTGCCTGCGGTCTCCAGGGCAGAGGCAGGGGGGGGTGCAGAGCTATCAGGCTTCATCCCAAAGGGGCTCTGTGTGCTCCTCACACATCTCTGCAGGCCAATTACAGGGGAAGCAGACATGAAAGTGAGCACAGGATGGAGGCTGAGGCACGTTTACTGAATGGGAAGCAACAGGCTTGAGAAGGGATTGGCAGCACATCGGCCACACAAGCAGCACCACAATGAGTAACCTGCAAACAGCCCTGAAGTCACACCTGGACCTCAGTTCGAGACACTTCCCTTCTAACAGGGCAAAGAAAGAGGCAGAAAGCACATCTAGATTATAAATGATCTAGAAAAGAGTCCAATATCTACATTTACTGGAAAAACTCCTGGGAAATTGCTCAGTGGCCTAAAGGAAGTCCAGCCCAGAGGAACAAGCTATGCTGCAGAGATGGTGGGAGTTTGTGCAAGTCTGGCACGAGCTGATCTGGGACATGTCACAGGAGGGAGCAGCTCTTTGCACAGCTCTCATTCAGAGCAGCTGACTAAATAGTGCCATGTGGCTGCTAATGAAGTGCCAAGACGTGAGACTGATATCTAGATGCCAAAGGCTTCTCATGGGCCCAAAAGGATGAAATTAGCTTTTGAAGTGTACTTGTGAACTAATTTCGATTTTACAACATCACATATACACAGCTCAAAATCAAAGATTGTTTTACAGTTACAAACCAGGACTGCTCGTGTTGGTGTCCCACTAATGGAACATAATACCTCCAACTGAACTTCCTTCCCAAAGTACATCCATATTTTTGATCTGGCAAAGATATTTTAATTTTAAGCAAATGACATTATTACCTAGAGTTCAATCTGCCAGATCTTGTTTTCAGTTTGGAAAACAAACTCTTCAGTAGAAAAATTAGCCTTCAAAGCCCCAACAAACTTTAACTTTAGTATCTGAAACAAGTTCTGAAAGAGTGCTCACTGTTTGATCTCAAACTGCTGAACTCAGCTGCATGAAAACCAGGATCTCTGCTCTTAGGAGAGCTCCTTGTAAATCCTTAGACCGACTGGGGACCAAGTAGGTGAGGTAAGTAACAAATATTTCTACATGTATTTTTCCCCATGCTCCCCAGACTCAGAATACTTAGGGCTCACAGTCTTGTCTGGGGGTAAATTCAAACACATGCTGAAGTTGCAGAAACAGCTGGCTGGAGCCAAGGGGAACCAGAACAAATCAATCTGAAAACCAGTGCTGTAAGAAGTCCTGTTGTCCACAGTTGTGCTAAGACCTGTGAGCATCCCTGTTGCCCAATGACCTGGGGCAAATACTGGCTTACCCTATGTCAAACTTCCCTACCCTAGATGCAGCCTTACTGTGGGCAGGGCCCTATTCAGATGCTCAGGGCCTTTCCCCAGTAAAATTGTCTTGTTTTACAACAGGAGCTTCTCTGCCAAGAGGTGAACTTCCACTATAGCCAACTGTACATGCACTGGCTAAGAAAGCAGTCCCTGCAGTAATGCCCATCAGAAGTGTGAAATACTCACCAGGCTGACCAGGGTCTGCACTTCCAGCATCTCCCAGCACACTCAGCTCCTTATAGAGCCAAGAACAGCAATCTAATAGCAGAAGTTCTTATCACTCTTAAAATAAATTAGTTAGAAGGACAACTTAAGAAAAGTTTTAGGCACACACCTCAGTCTATCTTTATCCAGCAAAGCCCACAAGCATACGCTAAACTTTAAGCAGTGTTTCTGTCAAAATGAAGTCAAGTTGAAGGTAAGCATATGTCTAAAGTACAGCAGGTGTTGAGGAGAATCAGCAAAGGGGAAAGGACATCTGTCCTGGGAGTGGAACATGTTTCACATTTTACAGTCTTTCCCGACCTCCAGACTAGCAGGTCTTGCCTCAGATTCTGGCTACTCCTCTGCTACAGTTTATAAATGAATAATTGCTAGTAAAATAAAACTGATTTATTTTTTTATTTTTTTTTAAACTTTTTTCCACAGCTGCATCTATTACCCAAGTGTACAAATATTGTATTAACAAGATCACCTGACTCAGCTCTGTTTTTTATCACAGAAAATGTGTTACAGATCTATAATCAGAACCATGCCTCTCAACATGATTTGTGGGACTCTTAACTGTTTATGCTAAAAATAGCTTTTGTCTTTTAAATTTAGCAGCATCACAACATCCCACGAGATTGCTCATGTTAGATTCTTGACTGCATTCATGGCCATGCAGTTATTTGAGAGGTGAACAAGAGTTTGAGCTCATGCTTCATGCTCCTTGAGCAGGCTGCAAGAGTCTACCCGGGCTCTTCTTGCTGTCCCGGGGGCACAGCACAAGTTATGTTGCCAACTTTTAGCTGTCTTCTGTGACATGCGAAGTGTCTGTCAGGATTAGGCAAAGCCCCCCAAACAATAAATATTTTCTGCCATAACAGACTAAAAAAAAAATAGTACTGGATCACACTAAAGGTCCATACAACTCATCGTCCCGTCACTGTGGATGGCCAACACAGATGTCTGGTGAAGAGCATGGAAAACAGGAGAGCTCTGTAGGGATCCTTTCCCCCTGAACTCTCACAGCCTCCAGCCTTCTGCAGCTCACAGGCTTCCTGAGCCAGGTGATGTCTTTGGATACAGTAATCCTCAGTGGATTCATTTCCGATCCAACAGCAGCCATAGCTACATTGTCCATATGAGCCCCCCCCCAAAAAAAAACAAAACACAACACTATATCAATAATGCTCATCTGGTCCTGCAACTTCAGGGATGTGCAGGTGTATCTTACCAAGATTATATTATTGTATATCCTAATATCTTAGAAATTTGTATTTTGTTTGTGGGAGGGAGGGTGTAAAACATCAGCTGTGTGCAGTGGAAGGGGCGAGCAAATGGTTAAGGCCAGAACTGGACCTCAGAACACCCACGATCTGTTCCTAAATCGGCCACAGACTTTGTTGTTGCTTTGGGCATATTAGTTCAGTCCCTTATCTGTCAACTAGAAAGAATTATGCTGTTTTGGTCCCCCTGTAAGGTCCCTGGGATACACCAATTACCAGCCCTCACTTCACCTAACTTTAGGTTTTTAAACATAGCACTTTTCTTATGCCCTAATCTAGTCAATGGAGAGAGACTGACACAATGAGATAAATCTCCTGAGAGAGTTATACCTTTCTCCAGAGAGGTATACTTCCTCCTCCTGAGATATAAATGAGAAAACCTATAATCTCTTGATATTTCATGAAATTACTGTGCTAAAGTACCTGGAGTCAGCTACCATGACTCCAAGTCTCCATATTTAAAATAATGGGCTAATACAAAAAACACTTCTTAAAAAAAAAAAAAAAGCTCTCAATGAGTATATCCCATCTGCTGAACTACAGACAGGAGTAACTAATTCAAATATGCATTCATGGCAATGCTTGAGCATAGCAGATGTGAAACCCAAAGGCCAAATACATCCGGATGCGAAGTACTTGCCTTTCTAGCATCATGTTCTGACTTTCCCATCAATTTTCTTATCCAACTCTCCCTCTGCACATAGGTTACAGCCCACGACTTCCACATCATTTACATTTATGTTACTGTAACTGAACTTCTGAAAGATTTCATTGGTTTAATAGTACTTGGCAATAAGCACTTTGGCACAGTATAGGTTCTTTCCAGCCTATGTGTGCAGTCTGATACTATATTTATGCTCTGGGTGTTTGTTTTCTTTTAAATTTACTTTTTTTTTTTTTTTAAATTGGGGTTGGGGTGTGAAGGCACAAAAGAGACAGGGCAGGGAAGTTAATAAAAGAGGGAAAGAGGAGAACGATGGGATCTAAAATTAGTTACTTAAACATTCTGTATGGAACTGAATGATGATTTGATAGGGCTGTCAAACCTGACTTCTTCCTGAAACCCGCACAAATAAATAAGCACATAAAAGAACTAACAGAAGCCTCGGCCCAGCCTGTCAGCACAGCAGCTCCATCATGGCAAGAATATATAAGAACAACTACAAGCCAGTTTCTCAGCAATGCTCTGGCTATGACGCAGAAAGAAGAATTTAGCATGTGGCTAATTGCCTTTCATCTAAAAGTCAGATTGCAGAGTGATTTTTCAAACAAGAAAGTCAGAGATAACAGCACAGAAGAAACTCAGATTAGATGTCTTGATGAGATTAATCCCACCCAGCATTAGATGTCTAACTAAACACTAGATGTCTAATTTAAGCTGGTTATTTTGGTTTCTGTTATCAAAGGAGGCAGTGAAATGCTGACAGAGGTTCATGTCTGGCATCTTAAAGAACTGTGAAGAACTGTGATGGGTGAAGTAACTTTGGAGAAGCACATTTCTGCTAGCTATTGATGAAATACCTGTAGTTAAGTCATTTGAAATAAATCCATTGCAGAAACAGTTTGTGCATCTCCATCATCAGTTCAAAAGTTGTGAGAAAACCCATGATTTGTGAGTGGTATGAGGCACTTTGCTATCATTTTGCATGTAATGGGGATTTGTTAGGGTGCAGTCTCACTCAAGACTGAGCTGTAGGAAAGAGACCTGGGATGTCAGAGTGCATCAGTAGCAGTGACCAGTTCTGCACTGAACTGGCAAACGTGCAGTCTTAGCTGAGCTGGAGGGAAGTCCCATCGCATTGAGAACTGATGTGGAGCAGACTACACACCAGCTGGATGAGGAAATAGCAATGAACCAACAGCATTTAGGAATCTACATGTTAACTGAATCCATGATATTTTATACACCTGTTCCATGGTTAGAAGCATTGAACTAAGGGGTGACCAGATCCTAATCTCAAAGAGGAGAAAACCAGGAATGTCTTCATTTAATACATTTGAGTGACTGTAGCATACAGCTGGCAGAAGATATCAGAAACAAGCCATCTACTTCTTCTACTAAGTGATGAATATTCATTGCCCTAGTCAGCTTAGATCCATGCTGCTCTGGCAAGAGCCCAATTACTTTCTGTAAAGACCATGACTAAAACACAGATTTACTTTATATTCTCTGCCCTGCTGTTCATCTCTAGCATAGCTTGTTTATCTCCCAATATATGTTTTGCTACAGCCATAAACTTGACTTCAGCAACAAGCATCTGAGCAGTGCTTGGAGTGGGAATCATAAGCAGGCATGGCAAACAGCAGCCATCTGGCTCAAGTCCCAGCACTATTCCATTCGAGCAGATCTGTTCTTTGGTGGCCACTTAGAGTTGTATTTTATTTATTTAGTGCTGCTAAACCTCATCTTTATTTGTTCATGTAAATTGCCTGAGTGGCCCTGGACTTGGAAGGGAAACACATTTTTCCCCCCCTAACAAAGAAACAGATGATCTCATTGGCAAATGAGACACATACGGCATTGTGTTTACTTCAGAGCAAGTTCACTTACGAATCAAGCCACTTGACTTACCAAGCTTTTTTCCCCCCGTTTTCTATTATGGGGAAACCTCTGTCAGTGAGGAGGATGTCCCTTCTTCACCTCACGCCATCCTGCATTCCCCTGCTGTCAGGGTTGCTGCCTCGCTGCCCCGGCGGTGCCTTTTCAGTCTGGTTACTGAGCACTTAACTTCTGTTTGAGTAAAGAGACAAACTATTTTACAATTTTGGGTACTTGAAAATCTAGCCCTTGGATCCACGTCTACTGAATCCTAAAAAGAGCAATGCCATGCAATTAAAATGTCTGTGACAGGTGCCACCCATACGCTGCTGCTCTTCGTGGTGATGCTCCATCCATCGCTGTCCTCCTCTTGCAGGAACTGCTCCAACCACAAAGCACTCACTCACTTCCCTGTATTAACTCAAGAGTCTGGACACAAACTTCTGTTTCCCACATTCAAAACGAATCTAAGCCATCAAAGAGCTATTTGCCAAGGAAAAAGTTAGAAGTCTCACTGCATAAAAATATTAATCCTACCAGGACTCCCACCCCTCCCTGGAGAACCGATTCCTTATTTTCCTAAAAGAAGTCCCTATGAACTGGCATTCTGGAGTGAGGGCCCGTTTTTGTCACACAGCTGTCTTCCAGTTTTTCCTGGGGGAAGCTCTGTCCTACTTCTGGGTGATGGACAAGTGGCCACCCACAGCTCCCCACCCCGTGGCAGGCTCATCCAGCCACCAAACCCTACAGCTTCTCCCAGCCTCTCTGCTCATCATTTGGACAGTCCTTTCAGACAGCAAAACACAGGGTGAATTTCCAAGTCCTTTTTCCAAAGTTTTCCTTGGTGCAGCTGAAACTCCTCTGACTTGGAGTCAGCAGACTGAGGACAAATCAACCGAATGACAGAGTGGAAGAAATGAAGGAATCATCACTACTTTGCGCATTAAACAGCTGATTTACCAAAAGACATGAGTACAGTTACACAGGGAATTGTTTCAAAAATAGTTCTCTGCATACAGGAGACATGACCACATATGCTCCTCTCCTGATTCATGACCTGTCACTATGACATGCGGTATAACCTCTGTTGTTAGCTGTTATTAATTAGCGGGACAGTTTTCAGCCCAGGGACAGCTGCCATGAGTGTTACCACAGCTATGAGCTAACACATTTGTAAAATCACAGTTAAATAAATTGCACATGCTACCTGGTAGTGCCATTAGAATTGACAGCCTTTTACATTTTCATTTTTATTTTTAAATTATTTATTTTTCAAGAACAGACTTTCTGGCAACTGCAGACCTGTCCAAAAATCCATGTGAAATCTGTTCAGATGGAGGTGGTACAGAAAAGCACCCATTTATAGGAATTTGCACGATTGCAAACAATTGTTCTCTATTTGTGTGTTTGACTTGTTTATCTGGGCTACCCCCAGAAAATCTCTGAGCACACAGGAATCTCGTGTTTGTTTGCAAGTTGGAAGCCTGCAGCCCCAAGAAGTCTCCCAGCAGAGGGGACAGGACCCGTACCTCCCTAAAGCATGTGAATACCTTAAAGAGAGCTGGCTCACGTTGTGTAGTGAAAAACCTCCTGCAGATCTTAAACACCAAGACAAAACAGACACTTGCAGCTGCTGTTCTGCAACACTGGGGTCAGTAGTACTCCCCCCAAACTTTCTAGGAGGCAAGGGAGGTTATGGTACCTACAATTCATTCCACTGTCCTTTATTATGCCACAGTAGTCAACAGAAAACGTAGAGATTAAAACTCCCAGCTCTTCTGCAGATGAGTTATTGTCCAGTCTCGGAGGCAGAGCTCATAACATTCCTTTTATACATCCGCCTCGGCTTAAACCTATTTCTGGGGTTATCTGAGTGTTGCAGGGAGGAGCAGTGTGAAAACAGCTATGAGATATGGCCGGGTGCCTGGGGATGAAGCTTGCCTTTCCATGGCATGATGACCAATTGTATTATTAGCATGTATGAGCTCAGGTCAAAGCTAATTAAAGCCAACAGACAAGTGTTCTCAGCCACACTGCTCACCTACAGAATCAAAAGAGCAATCAACTGGGAAAACATTTTGCTGCACTTTTTCAGCTTCTTGCTCCAAAAATCCTGACTGATCTTCCATACAGGGATAAATGAAAAAAAAAGAGTAAAAAATTCCTACAACATCTGAACTGAATATGTAGTTATTGGAAGCTTTTGGTTTTGTGTTTCACCCTGAGCTTTAACTGGCAGGAGACAACAGATTCACGAGCTTTTTCCAAAGAACCTACGAGAGAAGGGAGTCTACTTGACAGAGTTATATCTCTGGCGAGGAACAGCACTGATAATCACTTTCACTGGAGATGCTGTAAAGTGGTTCATAATTCATTCCTTTTGTACAATGAACGCAGGACAATTAAATCCAGCTCTCTTCGATACTATGCATAGAGCTCCAGGACAATCCATCATTGCCTGTTCATGCACAACAGTGCAGAATTAACAAGAAACAACAAGTGTGCTTGGGTACACTGTCTCATCGCATTTTCCCACAGTTACAGGGATCCATCGTTGTAACGAGACTGCACTTAACATAGCCCCTTTGCTTGCAAGGCATAAGTTTTATTTTCCTGTATTTATTTCCTTTTCTCACCCAGCAGGAAGAGGTTTTCAACACAACTGGGTTTGTATTTTGTTAGTTTCAGACTAGTGCCCATGCCCTGCAATGCTCCCACCCAGTCTCTCTGCTACTGACCCCTTGGTGAGACTCAATCAAATATTTCCCTTTTTACAGCCAAAATTTGGCCGTAAAGTCTCCTTATTCCATTCTCTAGATCTAATGGAAACAGATGAAGATCTGACAAGGCTGCAGAATCCCGAACAAGGATTCAGTAGTTCAGTAAAAAAATGCCATTAAAATACAAGCTCTTTCCTGATCACTGAAACCATCAGAAAGGTGTTTTGCTATGGATCTGTTTGGAGAATGAGCTCCTTTTCCAATCCCTAGCAAGGAGTGAGTTAGAGCTTACATCACAGCCTTTTCCTGACTGGGAACATTAATAAACCTCTTCCTCTTGCCAAAGCCACCTCTTTCCAAATAGGAACATAACCCTATGAAACTTCCACCTTCCATCAAATTCAAGGCAAATTACCCTATCGGTTCAAATGTTCTTAACAGATGTGCAGAACTAGGCCAGTCCATCTCACGAGAAACTGCATCTAGTTTCCTCCCTCACTCCACAGCGACACCAAATTAGAGTTTTCACCTCACTGTTGTTACACTTCTCAGCTTGTCATCACCAGCCTCCTGTGAAGGCAGCCACAGCACTTTGGTACCTCCGAAGAAAAAAGCTCTGAATTTTAACATACGGTCTCCAAATGGCTCCTTAAGTAATTGAAAGATGTGAATAACATCAATCTGAAGTACTATTCCTTGTCCAAGATAAGGGTCTGTAAGGATCTTAACTCCACACTGCTGAAGGCAACGGTCTTCAGAAAGATCTCAAACCCAATCCTTTCCAGAGATAGGCGTTATTGTCAGATCCAAGAGGAGAATATAAACGAGTCAGGTCCATGTAAGGCCCTGTGCCACACATCTGAAACCAGGCTGACAGAGCTCAGTGATCTGAGGATGACAGCAATAGTGGGAAACTTGCGCTATTCCTGCATGCAAGCATTTAAGAAAACAAATAGTTTATGTGAAGAGATTTCAGTCTATGATTTGTTTGCAAGCTGTTAACTTTGTGCTATTTGTCTTTCTTGGGATACAATTAGTCATCAGTGTCATCTGGCTTCTTGATACAGTTAATAGATTAAAATCAAAACAAACAAATAACAAAAGCAACAACTAATGAGCAATGAAAGCATGTCTTCAAGCCAATATCTTTGCATTCATTAGAACACAGATTCCAGAAAACAATGCTTTCCTCCAAACTAACGTAATGATGCCCTCGTTATGGGTGACAAGCAGCAAAAAATATTTTCTCATGTTATGTCTTACACAAGAAGAATTCAAGATGTGTTTCCATCCCTAAACCTTTAAAAATGGACTTAGATCACTTGCGAAAGACAGATTTGTTTAATTATATATTCTACGAGAAAAAATGACTAAGGAAATTATCAGAAACATTTGGTGTCTTCAAGTTGTGCAATATTTACACTAGATAAATATGGCAATTTCATTTTAACCTTGTTTCCAAAAAAAAAAAAATGAGGCTTATAGGATCCTGCTGTCCCTCTGTGTAGATGCTTTTGTCTTTATGATCTCCCCTGAAATATTTCTGAACCCACAGGCAAGTTTCAAATCTATTAGACAGAGAAGAAGCTGTCTCCAAGACAGTCCTTTCCTACATGTTTTATGAAAATAGATGACTGGACAGAGACTCACTGAACTCTCCTGTGGAAGAAAAAGTTGCAGGGTGAGCCTTCTTAGGGACATCAGAGACCCATAAAGATAATACGAATGCCCTAATTAACAGAAACGCCTCAGTTACAGTTCAAACTGTATTAGACCACTGGGAATCCAAGCAAATGACCTAAAACCATAGGAAACCAGGCTTCATTAATGTCACTGCTCATGGAAAAGCGTAAGTGTTTGAGGATCAGAGCTTAACATCCAAATGGCTCCACGTGGACAGACCTTCCACTTCGATATTTCACTCCCCTGGCCTGGGATCTCAATCTGTGCATCTACTGCATCCAGCAGAACCCAGCTCTGACCAGGGGGCTCTCCTAGGACTTCTCCATGTGACAGATGTCAGCCTCCTAACACAGCACAACCTTGGCCGCACTGCCCGAGGCCAGAATTCTCATGGGCACCATACCAGCACTTACTTCGCAGGATTTAAAGAGGACATCCTGCAAACTGAGCTTTTTAAAAGCTCAAGGCAGAACTAGGTGCTTTTCTGGGATGGAAAAAAAGTATCTTCTAGGCATCATCAGCTTGCAACAAACCTCAATGTAGACTAGTAAAAAAAAAAAAAAAAAAAAAAAACTAAAAAACTTTAACACCTTAATTCCTTTTTGTTATTTACTACTTCCAGTCCTGTGCCTGAACACAATACTAAAGCAGTTTAAACAACAATCTTTGATGGGTTTCGACTCAAAAGCAGGGCTTTAAAGTCTTCCAAATATTTATAACTATCTGAAATAGTATTCATTTTTCCCTTGTTACTCCAAAAAGCAAGAGCACAGAAGGAAATTGATCTTTGATTCTGCTAAAATATCAATGGGAATTTTACCAAATGTCAGTCTCCTCAAACTGCGTATATTTGTTTAAAACATTTTGCTTAACAGCAGATCGAGGGGGCAATTTTCAGGGTAGAAGTTTTGCAAATATTTTAAGTACAGTTTTAATTGACCCAGTTTGACATTAAAAGCACTTTTTAAACTCTTGATATTGTTGGCCATTTAAGATAAGTGGCAATAAATACAGATTAATTGTAACACATGAAATGAAATCTTCGAGCTGTGGTAGGCCAGTGAAAAGGCCCTTTGTGTGCCGGGGAGGTGCAAGATCATGTGTTAGGGTTAGGCTAACAGAATACCCCGTCAAGCTCAGCAAGGTTTTTGGTAGCTCACGCTGTGACCAACTGCAAAGACAACAAACTTTAGGCAAAGGCAAGCCGTGTGATTGGCAGGTATTAAGAAAAACAAAAATGCTAGAAGGACGGGCTCCCTTCTGACAGGAGCACCGCACAGTGCAAGAGTTACAGGCAGGCCAACACTGGAGCTTTTATTGTGTGGGAGATGATTGAACTGTGAGCATAAATTCAGACAGACAACTTCTGAGCTTTTTGTGTTTCAAGGAGATGCTGGATAAATGCTACAGACTTGGTGAGAGGCTCCACAGGGGACACTGTCTGGTACGTCTCTTCATAATACTAGAAAAAACAAAAACAACCCTCCCACACACCCTCCAATTTCCACCCCTCCTGAGCCTTGCATGCAATAAGACAAGTCATCTCAGAAGGCTGCAGAGGGTCTCAAGGTCTGAATTGCTTCTCATTGACAGCGCTTGCTTATTTGGCCTGGTTGCTGCTTTAAGCAAACAGCAAAGATCTAACAAACACATGGTATGTCAAAACATTAATTGGTTTTGGCTGCTGGCTTTGTCCCTCACAAGGATAACCACCCTTGATGAATAGAAAGTGGTTCTGTTTCTTTTTTTCCCCAGTTTCAGGCAGATATCAAGCTTATGAATGATTGCACTTCTACTAGAAATGTCTTTCCCTCCCTAGATACGACAGTTGAAAAAGAAGGAAAGGCTTCACCCCTCTGCATGTCTGAATCTCTCTTCTCTGCACTCAGAGATGGAAAGTTTGCTGAGCGCTAGTGCTAGCAAAGGATCTGAACAGTGAGTGAGAGGTTTGGCCAACATTGGGCTTCAACTGTATCACATGGTGAGACTTGGAAGCTTTGTTCTGCTAGGTGCTGTGGGGGATTACAGCTCTCCCTCTCCCATGGGGAGGAAATCCAGCCCCGTGTGAGTTTTCCAGAGCTACTGGCAGAGGACTTCCTTCACCCCTACAGCACACACCAAGGCGCTCTCCGAGAAGTGCAGACAGCACTTCTGGGCCAGCCAGCTGCTTGCTGACTCTCCTCAGGAATAATACGGCTCTTCCATGAGCAGCAACACAAAACGTTGCTCAGGGAGGTCTTAATTTGCTGAGCAGCTTGCTCAGGGTCAGGTAGAGGTAAGGACAGAGCCCTGAATTCTTGACTCCTGCTCTCAGGGTTCAGTTAATCCCTCCCACCAGAAAGGCAGGCATTTGTTGGAGGTCCATTTTCTACATTTCCTCTGTAGCCAGTGGAAAGATGTCTCCAGAGGGCAATTCCTTCCATCTTAAAGCATGTATCTGAGTTAAGTGGGAGGATTTGTCCCATGGGGATTCACGGGTGAAAGGAACCTGATGATCTTACACAGAAGATGTGTTGAACTTTCAGATACAGATCAAGAAGGAGCATCCCACCCTAACAGTTACCACTGTTACCAAGATACCAGACAATGTTCAGAAATCTAAAGAAAAAAAATAATTAAGAACCAACTCCGTCTTGACTTTCCCAACTCCCATCTGTGTTTTGCTCTGGAAAGGTTCCAAACACCGTCCTCATCACCACGTTTTCAGCACATCTTCTCCAACTGCTAAAAACTATCCCCTGTTCTGATTACCTAAGGTTGCAAAGCTGCTTCCCCCCACAGCTCATGGTTTACTCTTCACTGTGTTTCTCGAATTTGTTTCTGATTGCCAGTAAGCCCTTTCAGGTCTCGAGAGAACAACCTTCAAGTGTTCCTGAATTCTGCACACAGGAATGTTGCCCCAGGCTGCTTCTTGGGCTGGTAAGAGTTTCTGATGCTCTTTGCACCCCTTTGCTACTTAAGAACATTTTCAGGCATGGTTGATGGCACACTTGGCCAATTAGCAGTAACGAGGCTGCATGGTTTGAGTGCCTACGACTCATTAGGTTTATAGAGAGTCCTGGAGGCATGTCTAGGTCACATTTACAAAGCTGCTACCTAATACTGCTCTGGCCTTGAGAATGAACTGCTCAGAGTGCAGTCCAGAGATACGTGGATCCTGAGATGCTCAAGATAATTATTTACTCTAAACAGCATTATTCTGTTCGTACCATGCCATGACTGATACATGTACTACATACCACAACCTCCTGCATGCAGAGGAACCAATAAAGTGCCATAGACTATGGAGAGGTTTCACCTCCTCCTCCCTTAGAGATTTTCTGAGATCTAATAAAAGTTCAGCTCATGCTGTGCTCTTCCAGTGGATGAGCACCACCAATTTCTCTTCCAATCACTTATTTTCATGAAGCATGGAAGAACTTTTCTTGGAGTCTCTAGCCATCTGTCAACTTGGGTTATAATCAGCCAACAGACTAAAAATTTACAAGGGCGAAAAGACATTCACACACACCTATATGCAGACACTCACAAACACCACGATTGCTTAAGCCTCATTTCCTTAGGAAACCAGATTAAAAATAGCATTGATGTCAATAATGAAGTCTTTATTTCTTTGGCAGACTCCTGTTACTTTTAAACCAATCCTCTCAGTGAGAGGTACTGCAAAATTTTCAACTGGAACCAGAGCAGATCGCTAAGTGATAAGAACCTCACAGCAGTTTCACTATACCTCAAACACCTTAAGGAAAAACACAAAGTGAATATGAATTCTGTGTAAATACTGAAAACTGGTGCTGAATTTCATACCGAGTTAACCCAGTGGTGGCATTTGATTTTTCTCTCGAATTACCTTCAGCATATAAATACAATTTAAAAAAAAGTCTGCAAACCTCAGAATTTAAGGTATTTCCCATAACAAACTACAGAAAATTACTAAAAATACCCATGTTATTTATTTTAGATATAAGTCACCTAAGTTTCAGTCCTGCAACATTTTTCCTGGACAGTGACAGAGATTTCATTTCTGCCAGGGACAGATCCAAAGCTAAACTCCAACAAAGTGTTAGTACTTAAATGAAAAAGCTGTTTGGAGGTTCCCTGGCAGAAAGGTCACTGGCTGGTGAAAAACAGTTTATCAAAATCAAAGTACTCTGCAAGTCTCAGTGAATACCTCTAGAGACAGAAAGTTACAGAACACATTCATCTGATGTTTTGCTTATTCACCTGCCTCCCCTTTCTTATCGCCTGTCTGGAAGTCAATAGGAGTAAAGGCTGGTAGTTCTGAAGACATCTTTTTTATTTAAAAAAAGTTAGTTCACAGCTCTAGATAATTGGTCTACCAACTGCAAGAAATCCAGCACTACCTCCTAGCCAGTCACCTGCAGATTTGCAGTGGCCACAGCTCTGAAGCTTCTACCAAAACCAGCACTCACTCCAGTATTCTCTACTTGTGTTAAGACCTTTTATATTCTTAAGTTTGTTTTTTAAAAAGGTTAATTACAAATCTGAAACATGAACATTTTCCATGGATTGGAGTTGCTTCTCTCTCCCTACCAGTCTAGACCTGACTCACATTTCATTAGGTCTATTACACAGACCAGAAAGGGATCCGAGATTCAAGAATGAATCCGATCTTCTTCCAGTTTTAGATGGCAGCTCAGCTATTGGACTTGGGCTTGAGCCCAGTTGTAGTTGCCACTAGACCAATTTTGTCCACAAAATTGGTCTAGTGGCAAAATTTTGTGGTCTAGTCCACAAAATTTTGTCTGCTGCTTTCTACACACCACTATAAAATGGGTGAACAGTGGCAGAGTTTGTTTTCAACATCTATGAGGGGTGAATAACTGAAGTTTATGACATCTCTTCTGGCTGGCTGGCGCTCTAATTATTTCCCCTCTGCCTCTCTAAGTAACTCTATCTTCACTTTACGTTTCTGATATTTAAATATTTTTTTTGGGCAGATGTATAGTGCACACGTTTTCTTTTCCTTGACACGTCTCTTGTGATCTACCAGAGAAAACAACAATGGAACAGGAATTTAATAGGCTTAAAAAGAGAGAGAGGGTATGGGTGTCTTCCAGTAATGTGAAAGTAACAGCCTAGATTAAAGCACTGGAATGACAAATAAATATTGTCTCATCCAGGTGCATATGCCAGTCACCTTGATGTCAGCTGCAGAAGTCCCATTAATTCAGTGAGAATAGGATCTGATCCCAAATCCATAAATCCTTTCTCAGCAAGTTTGCTCTGATGGTATTCCTGGCATAACCATGACCAAGAAATCCTGGAACTCTCTCAAGAACGCCCACTTTAATGAGATTTCCAGTCCCAGTTTCCATACCAGTAAAAATTCTCAAAAAAATCCACATAATTTACAGCCAGGCTTTTTAAGGATTTCAGTTCTGTATCTTTTGCAGAACAACTAACTCTAGCAGCATTCGTGCCCTGTCTTTGCAATCCATCAAGATGATCGCCGGTACTTCCTCCACGCACAGTTCTCCTACAACTCGCCCCTAACACTGATCAGAAATGCCTTGAAGCTGTAGAAGCTCAGCAGTACAAAATACAGAAGTACAAAGTATTCAGAAGTACAAAGCTCCTCCTGACCGAGGAGCTTTAGGGGACATAACTATGGTGGTCTAGGTTGCCTTTGGGCAGTGCTGCTCCTCCAGGCAGGAGGGAACATGAACCCACATCAACCCTGTCAGTCTGTGTTAATATGAGACACTAATGAAGGATTTATGCTAACACACAGGGTTCTGAACTTCAGCAGCTGAGTTGCCAGATTTCCTTCTGCTCTGGGACACCACCGCACAGCTGGGTGACTGGAAGTGCATTTGGGTGCAGTAACATCTTAAATCTGTGCTACCAGCTGGGATAATCACTGCAGAGGCGAGATCCTTGGATCTTTTGCCATCTGTATCCTATTTTCCTTTTCACACTAGCATCCCACAGAAATCTCAGTGGTAGGAGGAACACTGCCAGCCTTGGGGTTCTCCACATAGCCTTTTACAGATCTCGCTAACAGTGCTGTTGGATCTGGTTGGGAACTTTCTGATGAGACTGTTTTGGGATGGAAAGTGATGAACGGTCTGGCATCCATATATTGATTTCAACACCCCTGCTATGAAATCTAGAATTATATGGGACCTCTGCTGGTCTCCTGAGAGCTTACAGGGTGGCCTATAGATCCACAGAAAGTTCTTGCATATGGCTAAGGGTTGGGGGGGAGAACATTTCATCCCATGTTTAAGCCCATTCCTGTTCAGCAGAGTGCTTAAGCCTGGGTGTAAATCTCCCATGATTATTTGCAGTTCCAATAAGAGATTTTCCTGAATTATGTCTACATTTTTACATCTCAAATTTTGAGGAGAAATACAGCTAGGGCATAGCCAAAATCTCTATATTATAGGACAGAAGGGGCCAATATAGCTTTCTTTTCTTTGACAACAGACAGGCAGAATTAGACTTATACAGTAGAACTTGGCACAGATGTAATAATAAATACGATATGAAAATGTCAGGGACCCAGAGGACCTGACATTAACATACACGTTTCTTTAAAGCAAAATCCTACTGTGCACAGGCAAGTTTTCCCATTCATCCTGGGAACAATTACGCCAGAGATGGTAAATGCATACACTGCACTTTTCAAGGCCTATTTTATTTGCATTTACCATTTACTTAAATACCTGCAACTAGCAAACACGAAGGCCTGGATTTTGGGCTGCAATCTACTTCATTGGGAGCAATGAAGAGAAGCAGCCAGGCAGGACTCCCTGCTGAGCATGAGGAATTCTCCAGCAGACCAGAGGGAGTCCAGGGCTGGCTGAGCTTCCCTCAGCAGCTTTGGTGGTGACACCCAAGCAAAGTACATGCCCGGTGACATAAATCTGTTCTTTCACTTGCTAGGTATCCTACCTTCCTTTGTTGGTACAGGCGACAGCAGCCTCAAGATAGCTAAACATCACGTATACTGTATAGCATTTCTATGATTAATATCTTGTTGCACAGCAGGAGTTTTTCCTCAGATCAGGATTACAGGCATCAGCCTTCACAATGGCACTTCCCTTTTCACAATAAGGTAGTGGAGGCAGGTTTATTTTGGCTTCCCTAGCTCAGGTTCTCTCTCTGTGCCAATTTAAGCTTCAGGTGAAAAGAAAATATTCAGAGATTTCCAAACTTCCATATGATACCAGATCAATGTGCATAAAGTTCTGCTGAAGTTGTGTGGCTTTTTTTTTTTTTATTTTATTTTATTTTAAAAAGGCTACAGGCTGGATTTGCACTTGGAACAAGCGGTTCCCCAGTGGAGTAACTCCGGATTTACAACAGTGTCTGAAAAGGGAATCAGACCCTGCCTATTTAATACAGACTTTTAAACAAATCAATTACATGTTTTTGGTCAAAATTAGCATTAAAGCATATTTTTAAAAGCAGCGATACTTTACCTTAAAAATTAACGTTAAAACGTCCTTACACAAAAACAGGCCGACCTCACTACAAGCATCTGGATGCCCAAATAAACACGAGCAAAGGGAGTTCTAGCATCTGCAGACTGTTAATTCACCCTTTTTTTCCTCTTTTGTAGGCTCGCCAAGTTCAATCTCCTGGTCGCCAACTTCTTGTTCCACCGAGACAGCCCGCTGATGAACTGCACTAGTGATGTCAGTAGCACCACTAATCAGTGCTGGACCAGGACGTCTGACCCTGGGGATAAAGTCCCTTTATATTCCAGCCTGCGAGTGTATGGTGTTTTGTTTTTTTTTTATTATTATTATTTTTAATTTCTCCCTCCCTTGTCCTATAGAGGATCCAAGACGAAGAACAGCAATGAAAAGAGCTACACAATTTCTGGAGAAAGGAGGACTGGGCCTCTGATGTGAGGCCGAGTTAGCTCCCAATGGCACAAAAGTGGGTGCAGCTTTGTGTCTGATTTGCATGCAATATTTCATCAGTGCGGAGTGCAAGACACCTATTTGCATATTCAAAGTCTGTAAATCCCCAGTCCTCAGTGTGCAGTTGCACGGCAGCCTCAAGGCATTTCTCCTTTGAAAAATCACTTTCAAGTAACATATGTGAACCTGAGTGCCAGATCTTGTGGCAGGTGCTAACAGCTTTCAGAAAGGCCCTCTGGATTTTAATTTTTTGTGTTTAAGCTGTCTATAGTATCCATCACTTCATTCCTTTTCCTAAACTACTGAACAGAATTGTAGTTTCCCATAACAAAGATTCCCACCTCTCCCCATCTTTCCTCTCACACAAATTTAACATCCACCACCTTCCATCTCAGTGATGGCCATCGTTATTTTATTTATTTTAATGTTCAGAACAGCTACATCACCTGTAGCTGTCTCCCCAGGTTCTCTTTAGCTTACGGAGAAAAATAAGCACATCACTGTAGTGATCCAGACCACGCATGACCTGAGCCACCTTCTCACTCTGCTTTAGAAGGTGAGAGGTGGATCTGTCCCTGCCTTTGGTATCTTCTGTATCTATGATGAGGTGTGATGAAATTCCTCTTGGGAACCCTCTGTAGAGAGCAGTGAGAAAGCTGGAGCTGAGGATTAGGGACAGGAGGTTTTGCATTCTCCTGTGCTCTCACACCACTTCCATCCTTTAGAGAAGCTCAGCAATTGCTTTCTCCAGCAAGTGAAAACACAGCCACAAGACTTGTAACACACTTCTGTGTCCCAGATAGCATTTAACATTCTGACCAGATAGCATTGCAAAAGGCTTTGGAGACCATGCATTACATTATTTTTAACCATCTAGTTTACAACAGACTCATTACTGATGATGCTGCCAGCCTAACACTGGCGGAGAAAAACCTCAGCGGAATGGGGAAGGAATTCACCTTTCCTGAATAGAAACAATCAAAACCACTGAAGTAGGAACACCAGAAGAGTTATTCCTCTGCTTTTATGGGAGCATGTAGACATCAGCAGAGCCCCAATCTTTTCTCTTACAGAACATCTCAGAAATCTAAGCCTAATCTCAGCCACCTCTGTTAACATCTGAACGAAAGAGGCCTGGTTTTGTCAAGTGGAGAGTTCTGGCAGTACACAGATTTTACCAGGAGCTGTGGAAATCCCAGGCATGCTCTTCCGACACACCAGGGATGGAGGGGGCTGCACAGACCTGGCAGATTGGGAACACAAAAACTGTCCTCTGCCACAGGACTGAGCCCCAGATACAGCTTGATTCCCCTCTTGCCATGGGAGCCACTATGGTGCTTACAGTTCAGCACAGAAAAATAGCTTTTTTCCAGACAAACAAACAAAACAACCAACCAAAAAAAAAACCAACATCTTAAAGCCTACTGACTTGGCTGCTAATAAACATCATGAACTGGAGCAGCATCCGAATTTCTGAAGCAATAAATCCAGCTCTCAGTTACAAAACTGACAGCTCTCATAAAAGAAAGAGAAATGCAACTAAGTAAAACATCCTAAGGAAATTATCGTTCAAATTAACTGCAGACATAAATTTATCCATCTGTTATCATAAGTGTTACTTGAAAATTATTTGCCCATAAAAATGAAATAAACCAGAGTGATTTTTTCTTAAACATTGACTTCATGTGTATAGTCTTAGTTGCCAAAATATTAACTCTTTTTAACAGCCCATGTGCTCTTGGCAGTGTCTCTGTTTCTTGACTGTAAATGGACCTTTATTAATCGCATGGATATATCAGGGCTGAGGGGCTTCACTGATCAATAATTCCTAACAGTCCATGATGGATTTTCAAAACAAAAAAGCAAGCAGAAAAATCATTTTTTTTTTTCCCTGTTCAGAAGTACCCTATTTAACCACTTCAGCTCATTCAGAGAGAAAAATTAACATGCCTGTTACCTGAAAAATATCATTTAACTGCACAAACAATAAATGCCATTTCTTTACTAGAGTACAGTTAGTGTGCATATAGGCATGGTGAGATTTTCACATTAAGCCAGACCATGGTAAACTCTGGCAGGAGAAGAATGAGGTGTACAGAACTGGGTATAGAATTGTGTCCCATTTTATCCAAATCCTGTATTTTTCTTGGAGAGGAGAAAGAAGTAAAAAATGGAAAGAGTAAATGGACATTTTCACTTGTGTTTTATAAAGGAATAAATTGAAAGTTTGACCTGTTCCAATTTATTTAGAGTATGAGTAATGCTATGGAAGGGTAGAAGTGGGAGTCTATTGAAAAGTGTTCCTTCTATTTAAAATAAAGTCAGAAAACCGAAAAGCTCAAGCTAAAATTGAGCATTTTTGTTGTTGTTTTAATATTTCTGAATAGAGCAAAAACCTTTCAGCAGAGTAAAAAGGTTTGACTTCATCTCATGGATCTAAAACCTGTTTTAATCTCATCTTGTTTGGATATTCAACTACCTCTCCCCTTACAACTCCTTCATCCCCAGTACTTGTGTGCTCGATGTTTCCTGGCCTTGTGCTCACTCACAAACCAGACACCCTAAAGCACATCCCCTGCGGCGCACCCTGATGTCTCTGCAGCTCAGCTCTGTGTGGCACACAGCAAGAGTTTAACAGGGACACCACATTCTTGCTCCAGCATACTCTTTCTACAAGGAATCACTCATCTTGTGACACCATCGGATGAACTGTGCAGCACCCTGCCTCTGGAGGGTGATTTTCAGAGTGGGACCCTGTCCCCAGGTGTACACAGGATGACACCAAGGCCAAGCAAGTCACCTTACAGCAGCCCAAGACCACAACACTGCATTTGCTGAAGCTTTTCCAGAGTTATTTTCACGTAGCAGGAGAAAGTTTCATGTTTAGGGAAACATTTTGTTTTCCTAATTTTATTTGTCAGCACAGTTTTATCCAGTTTTTCCCTTCCCAGAAACCACGACTGAAATTATGAAATTTGGAAACCAGTATACCTCGAAACAAATGAGAATTGAATTATATAAACTCCAATATCCTTAAAATATATGTTTTAATAAAAAGATCATGTTTAACATAAGAAGAAAACCCTTTGGGGGTACTTCATCCAGAATACTGTTTCCCTAATTAGCGTTCTTCTATCCCATCAGCCTTAAATACACCAGTTTTCAAACAAAGTGAAATAAGTTCTTGCACTATTCCAAGAGTAAGCACATTCCAGCAGGGCTCTCTCATGCCTGTCCTAATCAAAGGTGTATTTCTAAAATTTTGCACTTAAGAGTTCATGGGAATATGTGAAAGCCTGAACTTTCATCAAGAACACCATTTTTTATACATAAAAAAACAAAAACAAAAAACAAAAACAAACCCTCAAGGACCTGGAAAACAGCTTGAATTTGTGTCCAAAGCACATAAAAAAAAAAACACTTAAAAATCAAGAGGTAGATATAAGAATATAAAATGCCTTTTTTTTTTTTTTTTTTTTAAAAGTCACTCACAATTATACCTTCAGGACAAAGACGGCTTTTGAATCATAATAGAAAATGAACTTGCTTGCACTTAGGCCACATAAAAGTTTTGGCACTGAAGAATTAATAATTTTCTCAGTACTTACGGCATGAAGAAAAAACTCTGGAGAAGAGAGGAGGCATTAATTGTACTTAAAGTACGGATGGCCTGCAGGGAGGGACTGCTTTAGTGAGAAAGGCCAAAGGGATGGTGGAACAAAGCACCCAAAACAAAAAGCTTTCCTCAGCCTCTCCCCCACCCTGGTTTCCAATAAATTCTGCCACATGCATCTGCTCTGTCTTGTTACAGTCTGTGCTGGAAAAATGAAACAATCCAGTGACAAAGCTTTTTCCAGCGTAGCCAAAAAGGACACTACGAGATAGAATGGGACTTGCTCTTTATAAGCAGCTTTCGGAAGTGGAGCTGCCTGGCTGTTTCGGGTAGCTGCTCTCAGATGTCGATAGGAGTTGAAAGCCCAAACCCCACACACAGCGGTGCCCAGTTTGTCCTCCTAGCTCCAGGAGTTACCTGCTTAGGGACTTCCTGAACTGGAGACTCCATCAGACCCATCACATACTATAACCTCCAATAAACCTAGCTCCACAGATTAGACAAGCTTTTTTTTTTTTTCTTCTCAGATTTAGTCCCTTTCCAATTATAAACCATAATGACACATTTTCCTACTGTAAAAACAGATGAGCAAGACTCCTCATACAGAAATATCGGGCAAGCTTGAGATTAAATAGGCTTGGGAAAATTCAGTCTGGATCCACTCAAAAAATAAATACATCAAAATGCATCTATCTGTACTAAAGCCTGCAGTCTTTAATCAGAATTCCCACCAAAGTGAGTAGCAAGAGGCAAGTCGTTGCCAGAGTTCACAGTGAGAGCCATGGGATGAGAAGCAAAGTTCTGTCAAAAATGAGAAATAGTTAGCGAGATGGAGCAGGAGGAGCAGATCAGTTCTCAGCATGGAAATCTCAAACTGCCTTGAAGTCAGGACAGTTTAAAGAACCACTGAAGCCGGCACTCAGGATTCTGCTGAGCAGGGGCCTGAGCAGTTATTATTTATGCTCTTATCACACAGAAATGTGAATTCCATTTGAAAGGGTAAATAATTAAAAAGAGAGACGGGACAGTTGTGTGTGTTGTTGCAGATGTACAGAAGTTCTAGAGACATTTTCTTTCTGCGCTCTCCATGGAGAAAATTAAAACAGGCAGAGGGATGCAGTGGAGTGTTACTTAGAGACTTAAAATGCTGCTGTTTAGCTATACATGTAAATCATAGACTTGTACAAAGCTCAGAAGCATCCAATCTTTTCCAGCACACCAAAGCATCTAAGTCACATCAAGAAACACATGGAACAGAAACCCCAGAAGGTTTGAAACACCAGCCCAGGACCCAGAGCCACATGCTGGTGCCTTGTCACTGCAAGGTTTGTGTTCCCCCAGACTCCCTGCCATCAGTACCTGACCTTGCAAATTCAAAGGCTCCTCAAGCACCCCACACCCACTGCCACCAACACAACCATGATGCAAACACAACCTAAGAAGCCAAGAGGTTTGAGTGAGGAAGGGAACAAACACAATGCTGTGAGAAGTATTAACAGCTTCACTGCTCTACCAAAACACACTGACAGAAAGCACAGCCTTATCACAACTCAGATAGACCCAGGCCCACCTCCTGCAGCAGATCACTTCATTTTTTAGAACCAGGTTTATACAGAAAAAAGCCTTTCTGCAAATCCCCTGAGAAGGCTTCCTGCATGACCAGAAGAAGAACCCCAAAGCATTCAAACCACTTTATTTCTAATCACAATACCCAAATAAAACCAAGCACTGCTGTACCTGCTCCAAAGGCAAAGAAGAAGCTCTTGTCTGCATTCTCCCTCAGAAGTGCCATCACTCTCTTCCCCATCCTCTCATTCCTCTTGTAGATGAGCTCCTGTCTGAAGTAGCTGTCTATCTCCTGAGCCGTCACCTGCTCGTGGGGTGGGAGCGTCGTGTTGATGAAATTAGGGACCTGCAGTGGAGAGAGAGGCACAGGCTCAGCTGGAGGCACCAAGCTCCGTTAAAGACAATGGGCTTACAAAAAGGACATGTGACAACAGTTAAGTAATCTCGAAAACACTGGAGGTTTTAATCTAGTCTTATTTGAGCCATCTGAACATTGCTGAAAAAACTACCAGAGGATGTGAGATTACTGGGAATTGTACAAAAAATATACAAATCACCAAACAAACAAAAACCCCAACAACAAGCAGTTTTTCAGAGTAGCTGGTACCCTTCTTCATCTCGGAAGGGAACAGCAGGCTGCAAATGTTTCCTAAATGGAACTTAAATTCATTTTGACTTTTCCCCATTCTTTCAGCAGACTGAGCTTTTAGGCATTACACCTGGGTAACTTACCAAAATCTCTTCTCTGCTTTTTCAACTCAGTTCATTGGGTAATTAATAACAGAACAAGTCCTCTGATCTGTTCTCAGCTGAAGTCACCTTGACCTTAAGTAAGGGCTGCAAGACTTGGCTTGTATATGCTGCTTTTGAATAATCCAAACACTTAAAAAAGTAGGAAATGTTGATGTAAAGAAAGATGTAAATGTGGTAAAACTCCTTACCTTCCCCTCAGTTTTAGATGCTATTAGATCTCACTAGAGAAGACCACGAATTGCAACATGTAAGTCCCTAGAAAATCCCTGATATTTTGGGGGAGAGGAAGGCAATTCCACAAGAAGTGCTCCTTTAGTCCCTACTTTTGGGAGGAGAGATGTTCGCACACAAAGAAGCATGGTGAAAACCCAAAGCATCATTAGGGTTGTTCAAGCAAGGGCAGCAAACCCAGGAAAGGGCCAAAACCCCAGCTATAAAGGACACACAAGCCAGAAGTCTCTGATTTTTAGGACAGTTGATTTGTTTTGACACAATGAGCCCAAGGTCTTCCACGAGAACGTGGGAGCCTACAGTGCAGAGAGAAGTGCTGTAGGTGGACAGTGTCTGGTGACTGTTTACAGGACCAGGCACCTCCCAGTGATTTTCTTTGCCTCATCACTGGAAAGCAGCTTAAGCTGCAAAACCCCAATTTGGATTTCTGAGTCCCCAGGTGAATGTAAAGCTTCCAGGATTTCCAGTGTTAATCTGAGTCAGTGGTAATGGTATTGCAAGCACAGTCCATAAGGGGAACATCCCTCAAGCAGTGTGCTGAAATACTTGATGCAAGGGCTCTTTTGCTTTAATTCTTCCTCTGGTTTTCTACTACACCAGATTCCTGCACTCATTTTCTTAGAACCTGCCTTTACTCTTCTTTTTTCAGCCCACCTCTTACCCTCCCATGTGGCCGCATGATTTTACCACAATGACTTTTGCCTCTTCCCACATTCGTTGCTCAGATTGTCCCTCCAGAAGCTTTCAGCAAGTCTTAGGGAAAGAACCAACCTTCACCTTCCCAGTGGCTCTCCTTAAAACTTTCTCACTGCAGCCACAACTCCTCTGATTTGTGTGGGGGACGGGGAAGCTGAGATTTCTCACCATGCATTATTCAGCAGGACAAGTCCAGGCTTTGCCCTGGATTTGCACCAAGGGCCGTACCCAGCTGGGTGAGCCAGAAATGGGCACCACATCTCTGGAGCCAAGAGTCCCACTGCTGCTGATAGCAATCTGCTGCTGTACCTGCACCAGCCAGGAGGACCAGGTGGACCTTTGAGGTTCAAACACTGTGATTCCCCAACCTGCTTTGCCAAATCACCCTACTTCCCACAGCACGTTCCTCCTTACGGATTCAATTGTATTAGCCTGAGTCACTCCTTCCTCCCGGCTCTCCAGGGTGGCTTGGCTTCTCCAATGTATATTGTAAAGTCCTCAGAGCAAGCAAGTTCTTTGCACCTTGTTCTCATTTTAGCCCTTTGCCAGCACTCAGTAACAACAGTCCCATTAAGCCAGACCAACTGGAGACACCAGTTTCCTGTTAATGCACAAGGAAGCTGCCTCATTGTCTGGCAAGAGCCCGTGCTTGTCTCAAAGGGACGCAGGAGCAACCTGCTGGCGTCAGAGGGGTAAAACATCGCTGGCTACGATAGCAAAGGATGCAGCAGCTTTGATTCCTGGTGAAAAGCAGTGAGAGATTACTGTAGGAATAACGTTTGAGGAATAAATAGCCATTTTACACTTGCTATAACCTTTGCAAGGTACAACTGTAAATCAGTTGGTCCATACAGACATCACAAGGCTTTGCAATTCCCTGTGTTTCAGGGGATGATGTAGCTGAGCCAGGAGTCATGGGAGCTCTGGGGGACCGAAATGGAAGGTGACATTTTCTGGGAACATCTGAAAGCTGGACACCCACGAAAGGGAAGTCTCTTCTCCCTTGTTTTGGGTGAAAGGAATCGAAGGCTGGGAACCGATGGGGACCTGCTCTCGGATCACCTGCAGTGCTTCAGGGAGAGCAAGGTACAGCACTGCCTGACGACCTGCACAAGGCAGGAGCAGCAATACTGGGGATCAAATGGCTTCAGCTCATACAAATTATACACTTGCAGTCCTACATTCACATTCAACTCATAGTTTGGTTCCCTTCCTTACCTAACCTAACATATAGTCCATGAAATGGAGACACTTCCTTGCCTTGTTTTTTGCCTTTTTTTCCTCCTTTCCTTTGTATTACTTCTGTGGGAAAGAGTTTGCTAAGGACAGAGAGATAAATTTCAGAAAAAGGACTGGGTTTTGTCAGCATTTCTCATGCTTGTCCAAAGAACAAGAGGAAAGAAGGCATCAACCCCACAGGCACATCACCAGCTAGGGATCCCTCTGCACCTTGTGCGTTCCTGTATTTCCAATGACTGCTCCATCACTGGCAAAAAACTGACCGCGCCTGTGTATGTTTGTGCGTGTGTGTGGCAGAGGCTGGAAGATAAATGATTGAAGTAAGTACGGCCGTACACAGTAGTGCAACCACACTCTGAGCTACGACACTGGCCCCATTAATCACCTCCGCTCCTCCCTGTATCGCCGCTCCTTTCCACAGCCGGTGACATACACCATGCCTGGCTTCAAGGAGGCAGCTGCTCCTGTTGATTTAAGAAACCCTTTGGATTCCTAACTACCAGACAGGGATCAGGAAGTCAAGAAACAGTCGCATGCAATTAGGAAGCTGTTAACCGCAGTCGGGATTTAATGTTTTTTGGGGGAGGGGAGGAAGAAAATTTGTTGTTTTAAAAGAATAGGCTGATGAACACACCAAAGGGATGCACCTTCCCCGTCCATTTCATCAAATAATTTTCTTTCAAATCAGTGTAAGAATTATTTTTAATATTTAAAGGTAGGTATTTGTCATTTTGAGCTGCGTGAATGGATGAAACATTCACTGTGCTAATGGGCAAGGGACTGACCACCTCTGCAATAATAGCTGACTACTGCTATCAGTACTCAAGTGCATAGTGGGCTGCATGATGGGACTGTTGAAAAATCTGAACTTCTTACTTTGCTGTTCATCCAGGAAAGCAGGAGTTGTATCAGCAGAAAAGCGCAGTGCAACCCATCACCTGGGCTCCCTTTGCAGTTGATACATGTTAGAAGGGATAAAGAGGTTCTGTAGTCAGCCTCTGCAAGCCACGCAGTTTTCTGAGAATCCAACCAACTCATACAGACACACACACACAAAAATACGTATTTCCCATGGAAACTCAGTAATATATTTCACTCACAGCTATTGAAAAGGAAGAATATTTTGTTTGACTGAGGCAACTAGAACTTTTTTTTTTCTATTCATATTTACCCTGGACTATAACTCTCCAATGTGCAGTATAGATGGACTCCAGACTTAGTCATTGGGTGTCACCCTTGGTGTCATTAGGTACACCGTGCATTTCTTAGTCAAGCTTTCGAAGTTAAAGGAGGAAATATGAGCACTAAAAGAGGGTAAGTCCCAGTCTTGCAGAAATACCCCCCCCCAAAGTCTGTGTAATTTTACTTGAGTCAGTATCCCTGATGGAATATATGTGTGGGTAAAGGTCTGCACACATGTCCGAGCTTACAGTGCTGTGGGATGCGGGCCATAATTCTTCACCTTTGAAGTCAGTAGGAGCTTTAGGAAGAAGAAAGAGGAAGGGTTGTGGAGTGGTTATGACACTATCCTGAAAAAATGGGTCTGTTCCCATGGGCAATACAAATCTCATGCATGATCACAAACTTGTCATTTGGGTTTAGACCTTCAAAGCAAACTCAGCACTTAACCTCCACTAAGTATCTTTGAAGCATTTGGCATTATTCCTCCTGTCTCTCAAAAGCCCATCTGTAAAATGGGGACAGCAAGACTTTCCGACCTGAGAACAGATGTTACATACAAGGCACTGGCTGAATCTACTTGGAGAAGACAGGACCCAAAGCAAGATCCAAAATCAAAGATGACGCTTAGCGGTAACCTCTCTTCCCACAAATACTTTGTGGAAGGAGGCTGGGATTCTGCTGCAATCATTAGCATAAGAGCTAACAACATACTTTAGCTTAGAAAAAATGTATCAGCCGTATCTCAAGATCTATGCTATGCTGTCAGCTTTGTCTACAGAAACAGAGAAAAAGGGAAAGAAAAAAAAGAGAAAAGAAAAATATATTGGTGCAGGGTCTTTTATCACAGTTAGGGCTGACTGCCAAAGTTCAGCTGAAACTTCATAAACATTGGATGACATTTAAATACATTTTCTTATTTACTATTTTTTAATATTTGGACAAATTTTCTGGGCAGAGGCACAATGCCAAAGCTGTGAATGTTGATCTGAAAATAATTTTTTGGACACATATAAGCACCTTCAACTTTGTAAAACATTTTTTCCCTGCTTTGGATCCACTGGCTACAGTGGAACTGCTCTAGATTCAGTCCAGTATCAAATCATAATCAGATGTGGAGGAATAGTGTTTTTGTTCCTACTACTATATGTTACATTTCTGCCCATTTCCCATTCCTTCAGTAACCCCTGTTAGCCTCATTCTGTTCCAGTGATGCTAGCCTATTCCTGGAATGTCTGTTCAAACAATAGGATTATGTCAATAGAAAATCAGTACCACCAATATCAGGTTAAAGGGCTGTGTGTGTGCAGAAATGACCTTCATCCATAATTCAGCTAGAGATGGAGAAGAAGCTCAGGTAGGGAAATGGGAAGCCAATCAATCCCTGCCATGGAAAATAATACAGTGGTCTCAGAAAGCCCATTTAGGAGCAGAATGATTTCAAATATACAGAAGCAACCAGTCTCCATATCAGCGTATGCCCACACAGCCCATCACTGTGTTTTTCCTCTTTTGGGGTTAGGCACCACTGGTACCCTAGAAAATAAAGGCCACAGCTGAGGTGAAGTTTGATTGCTTCAAGGCACATGGTCTGAGAAAATTTCCTTTCCTGAAACCTCTCCTGACATTGTCGTCCTCTGTCTTGCTCAGCCCTCTCAGCTGATGAAACTCCTTGCTCCCTGTCTCCCAGTAAGCAGACAACTAATGGCTTTCCAACCTCATGGCATGCGCATCATTGAACTCCAGACCACCCCATTTATATTACCATCACTGCTCCTCGCAGGGGAATCTCCTAATAATAATGCCTTATGGCCCCTCTCTCCCCTGGGAGTTCACAGGCTAGACAGAGAAAACAGGAGGAGACTCGCTCCAAGTCACGAGACAAGACCATGGCAAGGCCATCAGCTTCTCAAGTTCCAGTCCCGCACCTAAACACAAAACCCATCCGTCTTCCCCTGACAGGACAGCTCAGCCTCCATGCTAGTAATTCTTATCTCCAGTTGTTACACCACCACCAACACTTTATTTAATATGATATCCATTATATATCATTAGCTGCCTGGTTTATGAGCTTTACGTGGGCAGAGGCCAGGAGACAAGTAAAGGATCATGCTTCCCAAGATTTTCCCAGTACCAGCAGGTCAGGAACTTTTATATTGTCTAGAGCAATACCCGAGATAAGAATCTCAAGAGCTGACAGCGCAGCTTACGCGGGCTTCCGGAGAGCCAAAGCAGCATCCTGAAACCCGCCAGCTCCTCTGGGAGACTGAACAGCCCTAAATTCACACCAGCACTTGCTGGGTCAGAGGCTGACATCTGAGCTCCAGTTATCACTCGTTTATGAAGGGAGGATACCTTCCTGTTAGCCAGCCTTGACAGGGCATTGTGGTTTTTTATTGCATTGCTGCAAAATATACTACCCTGGACTGGGAAGACACCTGTTTCTCTCTGATTTATGAACCCTTCTGGCATCTGGGAGAGCAATATTCACTTACTGCAGCCTCTGATATGAAGAATTCAAATCCAGCAAAGAAAATGGGCTGCATGAGGAAGCAGCTCCATGAGGAGGACGTGGCTGCTGGAGTGACAAACTCTGCTGTCGACTCGGCTGGTTTTCCTCCAGCACTCCTGAGTTTCCATCCTGATGGAGACCTTGGCCAAAAACGTCTGGCTCTTCTGATTCAGCCCAAAGCTGGCAGCTGCCAAGGAGACAAGCTTCCAGTTCGTTATGCAAAATGGAAACCAGGACTGCAAAATGGTGTCTGATCCAGGCATGTTGCAATTAGCCCGTCCTTCAATGCCTGCTGCTTTAAGGTGACAATTTCTAATTTTTAAGCACCACAAATTGCAGTAATGTATTAGAAGCCTGAGTAGATTGTAAAAGGAGTCTTAGATTTTCAGGATAAATCAGCCCCATTTCTCTACTTTCCCACAGCAAACATCTACCCGTGATGGGAGGTCAGAGGCACTTCCAGCACATTTTGGAGGACAGGGCCAGGATAGGTGTGTCAGTTTGGTGGATTTTGTGCTGCTAGTTGGTTTACCAGAAGTATGCCCTGACACCAAACTTGGATACAGACACGGTCTGACTGGAAATCACAGAAAGCTTTAACATATTCCCAATCCGTGCTCATCCAACTTTGTTCCCACTGCCTTTGCAGAACGCAGAGCAGTTCTCAAGAGACAACCCTCACTGCAGCCAGCGGCCTGGAAGTTTTGGGAGCATGTCAAAAAGCAGGCGAGCTTCTCCCACCCATGCTTTCCCACCCACTCGCCCACCACGCTGCCCTGCTGCAGCCACCCCTGCTCCAGGGAGCCCTTCGGGATCTGCTCTGGGGTTTGGACCAGCTCAGCCTTTCCACCACAGGAATGGATTTTCCATTGTGTCCCTTGGCTTAGTGAGACCCTGTAGTGTCCCAAAGCCCTGACAGCAGGAAACAGCACTGAGAAATTGTGAGGCCAAGGGGCAGTCACCTCTCCCTCAGCAGAAAGTGTGGTCTAGCAGACTGGGAGCTGAAGGAGAGGGGGCTTCACAAACCCCGAATTATTTTCTGGCTCTGACTCATTGCAACTTGGATACATTGCTGCACTTCTCAGCATTTCTTCTCTCAGTCCTCTCTTTCAGAGGGCTGGGTTGCACTGCTAAGGAGCTCTGTTCCCACCCCACAGATGGGTGCTCGGGCTGCTGGGCAGCAGCTGAGGTCGGGGTGTCTCACACCTGCAAGCCAGCAAGCTCAGCCCTGCTCTTTTCAATGTGTTCTTGCTTTCATCTGCTGCCAAGAAAAAGGGCAGAAGGCGAGCGGCGCAGGCAGCCTGGCTGTACCATTTTCCTTGGCAATAGCAATGGCAGGAAGAGGAGGAGAAGAGCCTCCCCTGCTCTCCAAAACCCAGTACTGCAGGGCAGAGGGCAGCACCAGAAGCCCACCGAAAATACCAGGATGAGGCCGGAGGGGAAAAAAAGCAAAATGGAGGGGAAGGAAAGTGAGCGAAGGAAAGAACTTGCAGGACAAAGCCCAAGAGCACAAAGAGATTTGGTGTAAGAGCAACTCTGCTTCTTGGGACCAGGTCATGGCAGCCACATCTGGCTGTGAGCTAACCCCTGAGCCCGCCCACGTCGCTGCTCAGAGTTCATGTGTGTGTTGCAGATGCATTGCAGGTCTCACCAGCAAGCTTTCTGTAATTGGCCTACCCGATTAAAAGCTAGCTTGGGTACCGCTTAGCATGGCACGGCAATTTTAGTGTCCAAAAAGGAGATCTTTGCGTTTCAAATTAGCAAGCTCAGCTCCATGAGCCACAGGAGCATCTGAACTTCTAAATGGAGGAAAATTACAAATCAAAGAAGACCAAGAGAGGAAAAGTAGGCTGAGAACTACTGAATTTTCTAAAGATAGCACATTGTACTTCAAAAAAAAAAATAATCTGCAGGTGAAACAAAAGCTTCATAAGCCACTGCTGGCCTGACTGTAGAAAAAGAAATAAAAAAGGGAAAAAAGAAAAAAAAAGGGGGAAAAAAAAAGGAGAAAGGCCACAGGGATGGGTTGTGCACCTCACAAACAGCTTGGGGGGGTGATACTTTTATCCCTGCTAAAAAAGGACTTTCAGCACATCCCTGCAAAGTCATGACCTCCATGTGTGTTTTCTATTTGTTTTTCCACACCAGCTAAATAGTTGCTTTCCAAGCAGTTGGGGAAAAAAAGAAAAAAAAAAAGCAACACCAACCCCTCCCCCAAAGCCTCTTTCCCCACCCCAAGCCTGTCCCTGCTCCCCTTGGTAGCGATGCCAAAATATGCAGCCGGCCCCTCTATCTGAACGAATGTTTTGATTAAAGAAGTCTTAACAAAACAGCCAGAACAATGATCCCGGCCCCCTTTCTGCAAGCTTCACCCAGCTATGCAGTGTATATTTAGGACCAGATTACAGGGACCTGCTCATTAATTGAATAAGGATGACAAGCCTGCAGTGTATGCAAATAAAGGTTTGGATTTCAGTGGGGAGGGTAAATCTGAACTACCGACTGATAACTCCTGCCCCACTTAAAACCCGTTTAACATTGGGATTTTTTTGAGGCCAGCTTTCATGAGCTTGCAAACATATGGAAAAGTTCAAGTTTTTCTATTTCCCTTCCAAATGCTTTGTTTCCTTTGACAAAGATTTTTTTCTTCTGTTCTGACACTAAAACCATCACCTATTATATTGCCATGACACCCAAGGAAAGGTACTGATCAAAAGGCAAAGCAGGGCAATAAAGTGAAAAAAAAATGGGGCCAGAAGGTTTGTTTATTAAGGCATTGCAGTTCTTTTTCCTAAGGTATTTTTCATTTTGTCTTTTCTTATACAGTGGGAGATCAGCTGGCCAGCAGTGGGTACAAACGCGAGTTTGTTCATCTTGAGAATATATTGTCAGGGCTCTGCCACGAGTTTCTTCCCATACACATTTGGTAGGGTGCTAGGGAAAGCCTGAATGCTTATGTGAAGTTTGCAACCTGATTTTAACCCAAGGGATGCATGACCCAAAAGATACGGTTTGCAAAATTTCACACAACTTAGCAAAGAACAAAAAGGGAAACGCTGGTTGATAACGCAACAGCAGCTGGACCAGAGGCGAGACGATGACTTTTGAACTAGTGTGAGATTGGGACTCGGGGGATGTTTGGGAGGTCTAGAATAGGACACGAAGGTGCAGAACATTGCCAAGAAAGCAATTCAAAATGGAATGGGGACCAACCAGGAAAAAAGTAAGGAATAATTTAGGTGCAATCAGTTAAATAGAGACAAATCGTGCTTAGTTATCCTTGGAGCTGTTTTACTACTAAGTGGTTAGAACCGTACAAGGCTTGACTTTGGGCTTATCAGCAATCATCTCCCCCAGGGAAAAGAAGCTCCAGGTCTGAAATTGCTATCGGGGAGCAAAACCAGTTTATACTGGTGAACCTGATCTACTGGGCTCACTATTCACCCTTGAACAGTAAGTGTTGGACCAGGAAAAGCTGTGTCAAGGAGTACCCAAGAACAACAACTTTTCAGATAATGCCTGGATACTAATCCTGCCAAGTCAGCTGGGACAACCAAATTGACCCCCCATTTTTTCCCTCCCTGTCTTAATGAGGTGACAAACACATCCTCTGGATAAAACACAAAGAGAGAAGAAACATTTTGTATATTCAACTCACAAGATATTGTTTCAAAAACCAACAAGTCTTTCACATTTCTCTTGAAGAAGTCTTTCCAAGAAACACTTCATAAACCAGCTCTTTAAAAAGAAGGGACAGTAAATGCTTTACAGCAAACATATAGCAATGCACAGAAAGCAGCATGCTACCACCTTCAGCTCCAAATATTTTTCCCAGTCAGTTTCATGCTCTTTTATAGTTGATTCCCTTACTAAGTAATACAGGTAGTCAACAATCCTTAAATGTCCTTAATGTAAATCAGCCCTTTTCTGTAAGCAAATGTTTCTTTTCTAGTAACACAGCAGTCTCTGAAAGAAAAATCTTTGCCTTTAAATGTCTTGTTCCAATTTCTCTCCTGCTTTCTCTCACTCTCCCATTGCCTTCTCCATGGAAACAGAAAAGAGGAAAGAAGGAACTTCCAAGTTAGACAATGCTAAATGCAAGCATACAATGAAAATTTCCAAGCAAGAACCTATTTTCAAAACCTGTAGCATGAAAATTATCTGGGAATGTTCCAGATAATTCACAAAAAAAATAATTTCTGCAGTGTTTTCCCCAGCACTGTCATCAACAACTAGACTTTCACAATCTGGATCTGTAACCAATTTTCTAAAACACATAAGTCAAAATACAATATTGCTCCAATCTGAAATCCTGTTCTGACATAATATGAAAATTAGACTCTGAAAACGTTGGCCGCCCTTCTGCTTTTTTGCTTCCAAATGCTCACAATACACCAATACACGAAGCTGTGACTCAGGTGCAAGTGGAAAGAACGAATGACCCCATCACAGCTGATCAGGAGCTCTTCTGGACTATGGGAAAGCAACATCTCTGTGAGAGCATCCTGTGCTACAGCCAAGAGACAAGAAGGCGGGAGACATCCTCTGCTTGCTGTTGGAGCACAAGCAGATCTGAATGCATGTCACCAAACACCCAAGCAATGATGGGACTGCCATCAGTTTCACCAGCAACCTATGCTTGTGGAAGTGTTACCGACCCCTCACCTGGACCCAGAAACTCTTGGGACCAGCTCACTTGGTGCCTGGGACAACCTTGCACTTGCTTTGCTGAAAAGCCTATAATCACTTTCCCTGGAAGGACGAGAAGCTGTGCCAGTTCGTCTGCACTTTGTTACAGCTGAAAACGATAAGATGCTTCCAAAGTGTTGTGTTACAATAGCTGTGCCTTCAGTTTAAGGATTTATCTTCTTTTCCCATAGATAAAACTCCATTCCTTGGACAAATTAGGTCTGCTTATCATTCAACACTCTACCTAATGGTTTCAGCTGTGTGTTTCTGCATTTATTGAAGCTGGGGCATTCCACAGATAGCTTTCATTGATTCGAGGAGTGAGCCAGAAATCCAGTCATATTTTATCCAAAATGAGAATGGGGCAAATTAATGATATAATTAGAATTATCAGGACTCTTAAATCTTAAAGGACAGGTTTAAATGCAGAATGATACCATTTTTAAAGAGGTATATAACACAACCTGTTTATAAACAGCAAGTATATTGTGAAGTGATGAACTAAACCTTTTCTGTGGTTTAGGGAGGCTGACTACTGACATGCTGCTATCATATGGGTCTGTAATATCAGGATCACCACATCCTTTTCAAAAGGCAAAGTCCACTACCCAAACAATGCATTTCAGCATGAATCCATGGACTTTTGAACTGCAGAACCAATTCAAGGTACAGGTGACATCATACCAGCAAGTTATACAAAAAGCTCAGTTGTTTATGATGGGCAGAGCTATAAGAAGGAGTCACAACGAGCCCTCAGCACCCAAAAAGGGTTGAGACATATCTGCAAGGCTGAGGTGATCACCAAATAACTTCATTGCATAGCCTGCCTTTCTGTGTAGGATGAAGCAATAACATAACCTCTCCTGGCAACATGAAGATTGTTAACTCAGGTGAACAGAAAGCATATAAACTGCGTTATTCACTGGCCTAGCTTGATTTGTTCATTTTCATATGGAAATACACTCAATTATTTCAATACAGCCCAAAACACACACAAAACACAAGAGGTCTCTGGATGAAAGATGCTTTATAAATGGCAGGTACGACCCTTGCATTGTATCGATAACCCTGAACGGGACAGGCAAATAACAAGTATGCAAGCAGTGGGACCTGGCTTGAAGAAAACTGTCTATAATAAAAGCAGTGCAGCCACATGCCTCTGGTATGCCAGATCAGCAAAGAGAGAGGAGAAACTACCCTGTCCTGGACAGGAGCCTTCCTGAGGTCAGAAGAATGATTGAGGACAGCAGAGGAAAAACAATAGCTGGAGATCACGGGTATAGTCTTTGGGAAGGGTTAGAGGAAAAATACCCTCCTCATCCCCTCTTTATAAAGCATAGAAAGGAATACAAGGAAACACAGAACCAGCAAATCCATGCTGGCAAAGATGAAGCTGCTTTACAGAACTGTCCTTAAACAATTGAACATCTCAAAATTGATCACAGAATTAATGGGTACAAGATACCCCTGAACCCCAAACTCTACAGGTACCAGTTCAACATAGTTAAATAAACACTTTTACATCAGATTTAGGGAACAAAATACAAGAGAAATTGTTCTGTACTCTAATTCTTGTTCACCAAGGCTTCAGCTTATTAAGCAATTTTTTAACTGTCTTAGGTAAGAGAAAGTGTTCTCTGGAGGTAGACAGTTTTCTAATTTTGGACTTTTTTTTTTTTTCTTTTTGTGTTTTAATGCATCTGGACATGCTGACCTTAATTCCTTTGTAAAAGCTTCAGACAATACCAAAGTTAAAGCTGCTGATCTAATCTCATGCCTCTTCACTTGTAGACAACTTTTTTTCAAAAGGAGAGAAAGAAACTATGATTTATTTGGGGAAAAAAGTCTGGAGATAAAGGAAAATAAACCTATCCTATCTTTATCTTAGAATATTTTCTCTTCCATATCATGTTGACTTTCTGCCCAGAAACTCCGATGTAAGTCTCTTGATTGAAAAAGTCACAAGAGAACCAAGAGTTTGCAGAAGGCTGTACAAGCAGGAGAGATGTTTCCTACTCCACTTTTGGGTCACAGTCTAACTGAATAAACTCAGCCTCTTAAAATTTTATTAAGTTTGAATAAGGATTTATATGTTCAGAAAAATGGTGGTTGGAAACAAAATTAAAAAAAAAAAAAAAGGGATAGAGACAGAGAGAGAGAAAGGAATGAGGAATGTAATATAACCACAGGAAAGGAGAGGTGTTTCCCACTTTCACTGTTGTTAATTAAAATAAAAAATAATAAAAAAAAATGAAACTGAGAAGAATTTCCTTAGTGCTCATCAGTGTTGATTGCTCCAGGACAGGAAAACAGCAGAGATTTGGGGACATGCTCCCACCTCAACCCAACTAAACCTGACTCTCCAGCCCCAAGGCAGGGAACAGATCCCTGAGGTAATCTTGTTCTTTCCTTGTCCCCTTCCCTGTCCCCATCTCCTTCCCCGGGGTGCCGAAGGAGCTGTCCTCTGACCCAGTGCCTGGACTCCTGCTTTGGTCTAGGAAACTTTCCAACATGTTACAGTTACCGAAAATAGCGGCTTTGAACTGAGGGAACTGATGGACAGACTGACCTTTATCCTGCAGCTCCCACTAACTTTCAAGCAACCAGCAGACACTAGTAACCTTATAAACAGCCCTCAAATGAACCCAGAAGTTCAAGTGATGATGCAGCCAACTTGGGATATTCAAAGTTTTTCTGCACTTGCAGACCTATCAGTTTGGTCACCTGATGAGGACTGCAATAAACTCTAGACATGTGATAAATCCCTGTGCTTAGATTTAATGGCTCAAAAGAAAAATGCCATGGGGGATACTTCATATGTAATATTTAAGCCAGGTTAATCAAATTTGATAACTGAATGGTAAAGACTTTGTGGCGGGGAGATCATCCTTGCAAAAAACAGGTAGAATAAACTTCAGGATTACCACTGGCAAAAGTTGACCTGCATAGAGAGTTATTTTAGGTTTTAATTTTCTATTTTGTTCTGCATGCAATTAAAAATAAATGGTATAAAGCTGGTTTATAAAAACACTACGAAACAAAAAACCTCTTTAACCAAATTAAAAACAACAACCCAAGAGATGAAAATACTCCACAACATTTAGAGTTCTGCAGGGACTAGTATACATACAGAGATTTTAATTTTCCATGGCCTGTAAGTGTTATAATCTCTATCAACTGTGTGTACTCTGGGACCATGACTAACACCACTGCTTGAACTCTCATTGGTTATGGCTTCTTTCTTCTTCCTTTAACACTGTTTTTAAACTCACATTTGATCCAAGAATTTGCAGGGATAAAAAAGTTTTTACAGCGTTCTGTGCCTCTCAAGTCTAAAACACAGGTCTGTTATAGGACATTGTGTCAACAAATCGCAGATGTCTGCGAGTCAATGCAGTCAGTGTGAAAGGCCATAACTTGTCTCACGGACCCAGGCTGAGAAAAAACGCTGGCAAAATTACATTGTTTGATAGCCCCAAAAAGATGACACAGGACATCCAGATGTCAAGACTGTCTTCATGATTTTATGACTGGTATTTCTTTGCATCCATGGCAAATATATTAGCACATCTTGCAGGAGGATTTCTTCAAAATCATGATGTGTTTATCTCATGTGTTTGCCTTCACATTACAGGAATTGTTAGTCATCTTCTCCAGGATCTTCTAAAGTCTTGAGCTCTCTGCCTTTTGTAATTCACATATCACGTCTTTACAGACCTGTTTTTACCTGAGTTGGTTCCTCCCTTTACTTTTCAGGGCTGCCCAGAAAGAACAGCTCTGGCAGCTTTGGTGCTACACAGACTTCTCCTTTAGTACTGCCAGGTTAACCACGCTGCCACGTCCTGCTTAGGGATACTGAACCAATGCTTCACTCTCTAGGACTGGATTCACTGCGAGAGCAAAGAGATTTGATCCCGTTCATTATAATCAATCATTCTTTCTACTGTTTGAAAATGATAACCAGTAAGGGAAAAAGAGGAGAAACGACCATTTGTCTAGAATTTAGTGATCTTTGATTGTCCAAGTTGATGTCTTTCTGCCCATTGAGGGGCAGGTTAGTTCTGTGATAGATGACATAGAAAAGTTGCAGTGGATGTCTTTTACACATCTGCCTAGAACTTCTAAGAGGGGCATACAAAACCACTATGAAAGCATGCAGATTGTGGAGGGTGGCTGCATTACAGGCAGACTGGGGCCATCCTCACTTTCTCAGCTCCTTCTCTGAGCAAAAAGTAGCTCACAGAGCCCTGTGCAACACAAGATAACATAATAGGCTTTCATTGGCAAAACGTATATAATACTGCCAAAGGTTGTACAGGTCCCCTTTAAGCAAGTCATTGCACCTGAGACAGGAACCTGGGGACATTTATCAAAAAAAAAAGAACTAGAAGACATCCAAAGACCAAGTTTCCGTAGAATTAATGGGAAGGAATAAAGAGGAACCTAAGTATTAAAAGAGAATCCTGGAGTTTGCCATGAACTATCAGACTAGTCTGAAAGCAGATTTCTGCTCCATTGAGAGTCTTTAATAGCAGTGGATAACTAAGATAAACAGAGACTGAAGGGCTGCCTGAGACACATACAAAATTATTGAATTATGACATGTTTGAGAAGTTATTTACTTTATAGAGTATTTACATAAGGTTCACTTCCTCTCCAAATATAAGCTCAAATATTACAAAGCTTTTTTTTTCCCCCCTTAATGAGGGGACCACATTCAACAGCCCCACAAACATCCATAATTAACTTTTTTTCAGGCACATTCCTAGGAAAGTTTTCCAGGCAGTCACTTCCCCAGAGCAAATGCAATACCAAGGAAGCCCCAGTCTCTCACCAGGCAAATATAGAGAAGAAAACACAAGGCATCAAAAGGAACAGGGAAAAGAGGAGACGGGGTATAAAGTGATGACCCTGCGACCGGAGTTTTACTTTTCTCTGTGCTATAGGCACCTGACAGGCCTTCTGCCAGGCTCTTAACCTCTCTGTACCTCTATTCATCAGCTGAATTAAACACTTTGTTGTCATATGATACCTGTAAGAGGGGAGCTATGTGTGCATTTATCTGGCAGAAACAGATGCCAAGCATTTTAACGAACAGAGGTCACTGTATCCAACGCAGAAATTTTAGATCAGGGGCTTTGGCAGGAGAACACTTCCTGCCTTTTAAGGGAGAATACCACTGCTATTAAAACAACTGATTTGTTCTCAGTTATCCGGCCCATCCATAACACTTTTGCTTACCTGAGAAGTGTCGTGATTGAATATGACAGCATTCAGGTCTCCACAATTGTAATGCTTGATGAGATCTTCAGTGGTATATGGGGCCTGCAAACTACCTGCTCGGAGACTTTCATGTTGGAGCAGAGTTTGGTTCAGAGCAAACAGCACCTGTAGAAATGTAAATAATAAAAACAGGAGAGGAGTTCAAGATACCAAGTATCAAAGAAGCAAAGCCTTAGAGACTAAACTTTTAAAAACTCTTATGTGCCTGAAGTTTATTGACCCATTGTAGCCCACAGCAGTAAGGAATGATCTTTAGGTATTCCCAACTGGAAGGGAATTCCACCCTTCTCTAATAGAATTCCTTATTACAGGATCCTTGATATTCTTCATAAAGTCTAATTTCATAATACGTACACTGCTTGGAACTCATGGCCAAGTGGTCTGAGGACAATTAGCTTATCTCTGCACAGAACTTGGCTACGTGAGAGACACTGGAATGAAAAAGTCCCAGAAGTAGGAAGCTTCTCTTCTATTGTCTCTGCTTCCTGACAGCTAGCTTAAATCCAAAGCCCAAATAAAGCTAGAAGATTTAAAAAAAATTAAAAAATCATAATCTTAAAAACTTAGGAAGTCACTGTTGTAGCAGGGGAATTTCTGAATGATTTTAATGCCAGAAACTTTAGGAAATTCACTATTAGTCTCCCTTCCTTAGCCTTTCCCCCTTCACCTACCCTTTTGCAATATGAACATATATATTGAATTGTAACACTGTCAATTGGATTTACTTCTGCAAAACCTCAGGTATATAACAAATATGATCCAAGATTTTTATTTTTTATTTTTATTTTTTAAAGGAATAAGAAAATAAAAGTATCTCCAGGGCATTAACAGCCTCTTAATAGGAAGCTGTTAGATGTTAACTAACATACACAAATTCTGGTTGAGGGAAAGCAAATGTTATTTTTAATTTACTTTTTAAAAATATAAAGATGGTCTTTCAAAAGAACCTGTTACATCGCAGTTCTGCAATTGGTTCCCTCTTAAGATCCAAGCCTAAGAGATTTCCTTGTTCAGACCTAAGGGTCTCTTCAGGCTTTTCTACAAAGAGATCCAACTTTCCCAGGACCATAGCCTACAGTTAAGCATCTACCTAACTTAGTTTTCCTGTAATTTAAAAAACCTGCAAAAAAATACAGCTTAAAAATTTCTAAGCTTTGAAAGGCTCTGAGCTTTCTCTTTTTCCCCTAAGGGCTACAGCTCAAAGAGGAAACGGTTCATCCCAGGATTTCCTGGGGATTCTAAACATTTTGACTAATAAAAATAAAAGCTTAGAAAAACTTTGACAGGAAAACCGAGAGTAGAGGTTTTCCCAAAATGCTTTTAGCAAAATCCTTCTCATTTTTGATTTTTTAAACAATGGATGTTGCTGGATTTTTATATACAAAAATGTGTATACACACACACACACACATATATACAAACAACCACAAAAACCCTGAGGATAAGACAGAGTGTTTTATGGTAAAATATTAAGGAGATGATAAACAAATCCTTCCTTTATTCCAAATGACTTTTTTGGGGGGTTACTCTGGCTTCCTGAGGAAACCAGTGCTCTGCGTTCATGCTCTGCCTCTGTCTCTTTGTTTCCTCCTAATAAATTTGGAACCTATTAGCTGATTTCAGTCATATTTGCAGAGGGTTAGAGGTCTTAAAGAAAATTGCCTGCATTTTCCTTGAAAATAATCGTCTGGTTGCAGAAAAAGCCGCAGTGTGAGTTCATATAAGACACCACCATGAGAAAGAAGGAGTTATTCAGAGCTTGCCACAGGAGATGGACCCCAGAGTTCATTAGTGGCAGTGGCCGTGTCAGGACATTCGTGTTCTTGCTCGCTTTCCCCGCCTTGCAATGGGACCTAAGTGCTGGTGGCCAGCTGAGCTCTGGCACTCCGCTGACACCGCAGGGAAGCGAATCGCCGGGTTCAAGCAACTGCCCAAAAAGCAGCTCGAGAGATTTTATTCTAGGCTGGGAGTTAAAATTAGAAATTGAAGCTCTTGCATATGCTAAAGCAAAATTTCAGCCGCCTAAGCAGATTTCTAGAGAAGTCTTGCTTAATCACGCCGTAATCACCATGGGTTTTGGTTGGGTGGCCCAAAACACACTTGAAGAGATGCAGAGTCTTGTAGCAGTCACTTGCCGGCTGGATTTGTAGGCTTTTTCCCCCAGAGTCTGGTTAAAGCCATCTTAAAAGCTGCATTTATTTTTCCTTACTGTTCAGATAATGCCACAAAAACAATGCTGCTTCCTTTCCTTCTCCCTATCTTAATATCAGTGACCCCACGACCTCCAGCCTAAACCTCTATCTGAGTTAAATCTCCCAGAGGTGCCTGAGATTACCGAACAACTGATGACTTCAAAATAAACACACTTAGAGCGACTGCCCGTACACAGTCCCACCTAATAAATACAGCAGACAGTATTTGTTCTGGGAAGTGATGGGAAGCTAAGGGTTTGGCTCTGGGAAAGTGCATTTTTATTCACGCAATTTATGATCCTCACATCTGTGTGCTTTGAAAGCCATTTTTGTGCAGCTGTCTCTGGCCCTGAGTTGCAAGCGATCAAACACGGACAACAGGAGGGGTTTTTCACCCTGCCAGAAGGAAGCCTTTTCACCCAAGTGGTGTCATTCTCTGGAGAGAAGCATTCAACACACGGATTTTATGAGCATGTTTGGAGACACCAGCTCGGCCCTTACGGCAAACCCATGGGTCCGGCTTTATTGCTGAAGAAAGCAGGTAGCACCGGCCCCACACAGCACCAGGAACCACTGGGCAGACTTTTTAGCAGCACTTTTGCATAGCCTATTGCCATCTCACGGATAAGGGGTCTGTACCAGACCAGCAGTTCCCTGGCAAGGTCAGAGGCAGACCTGAGACAAGGCGAGAGCTCTGGCATTATGGGTGACCTGCAATCAAGGTACGCCCAGGAAGGGGGAGATCGGCAGGGTCCTCAGGTTTAATTTCTTGGTGAACGAGGCTGCTCCATTTCTTATATTCATGCCATCTGTTCTCACCACTACCCAAGAGTACCTGTGCTGCCACACTGCACACCTTTGGTCTTTGGCCCCACTGATCTTGGACGCCTCAGTTTATTTTGTTAAAATTTATAGTTCCCTCATTTCTAATGACAGCTCAACTCCGTGCCCATCACTTTGTCTAGGAGGCAATACTATGGATTTCTAACCAAGTGGAAAGGTTCTTCAGTTTGACTACAGTCCCAAATGGTGCCACCGTGGCATCTCAGGGGCCATCTTAAAATAAGACAAGGAAGCCTTGTTACCATACTATAGTAACATACTTGAGTGGTCCCAAATATTCTTATGAACTATTTTGCTAATAAAATAGAAAACAAATTCAGATGTTACAATCAAAGAAATAAACTTTGCATTAAGCTGAAAAGAAAGAGATCTGTGTTCTTCTGGTGTAATTGCTATTGAAAACACTTGAGAAGGAAAGGAAACCCTGAGAAAACTCTTGCACCAGACTTTGGTGTGCAGATAAATTTCATTGTTATGTGATGGAGAAATCACTTTCCATTCCTAAACTTATGAAGGCTGAACCATAAACACTACATTCACATGACTCCAGTAGCTGGAGTTACAGGATGACCCCTGCATGGAACCATGATTAATAACAATACCACAAAAACAAGTACTTAAGTTTCACGCTATGATGTCATCTCTTGGGCAGCGAACTATTGTTTTCTTTTGCTCTCTCTTTTGGACAAGTGCCACCACAAGGCAAATACTAAATAAGCATTACTGGAAGCGTTTGGGTGACTATATCCCATCAGAACCCACATTGCCACTCAAGAAAAGAAGTGCCCACTCTCCTGCTTGGTTCAAAACAAACCGTAACATAAGTACTGAGCTGTACTGCTCTTCTGAGATTCTTGTTCTGTTGTTATCATTCTCTATATTCAAATGGAAAATCAAATATACTCTTTCGGTTCAAAATAATGGCCTGGAGAAAAGGGAAAAAAATGAAAAGAAAAAAACAAGTCCCCGATTTTCCAGATTAATGAAAAGCAATAAAAGTGTTTGCCCAAATCTGTTCAGTTCCATTGGTTTCCAGAAGACGGGTTTCCCCTTTCCTTGAATCTTTTGCACTGTTGCTAGGAATTAGTGAGCTGTGAAACTCACCTAATGAGGTCAGCATCAGGAAATAGCTCTGAAAAAACAGGTCCAGGAGGAACTATAAAGGACTCTCTCAGTGTCCAAGAGAAATCCTGGATGCATCGGCACATTGTACAGCCGGGGCCACTGGAGGAACGCGCCTGACTTTGTTGTTGTTGTTCCTATAAAGGGACAGCTAAGGAAAGTGAAACTATTAACTCATCCACTGGAATTTCTGCTCACAAAACCGTGCCCCCTGTTAAAGCTCCTCATAAAAGCCTTTCGGCTAGTTGGTTCCATATGTTCCCCAAACCCGCAGTTATTGCTTCTGAAAGGCAGGAGTAGTTAACAGTCTGCGGCTTGGCACTGACCAGGGAGACCTAAGGACCCTGCTTTTTTCTCTCCCTTTCAAACTAGCAATTAACCAGTTTAATAAAACAGTTTGAATCTGACCAAGGTGCCTGGAGAAACCCCTAACAACGGCAGATCCTACCGGGTTAGTAACAATGCTGACACGCAGACACGGCCTGGTGAAGAACACTCGTGCTAATAGCTCACAGCCCTGAGACTACGACTGATTTTCTTGGTGCTGGGAATACTGCAGGGAGCTAAGAGCTCCAGCTTTCAGCCCTGCACACCCAAAGGTCCCGAGGAAGTATTTAAGTTGACTTCCAGGAGCTTAGCACTAGCTTCAACCTCTTGACCTTTCTCTTTACACAAACTTCCCATGATGAACTTTGAAGTGCTAAAGCCATTTTATTTTTTATTATTTTTTTATTTTCTTTGTGTTTCATTGAATCGAGGCATAAAACAAAACAACAACAAAAAACTCTGAAACAGTTCCTTGACAGAAAACACTGCAATGTCCATGAGTCCCCCACTCCTTCAACACCAGGACTGCAACACACCATTGCCATAGCGCAGGGAGGACTCTCCTGGTCGACAGCAGCTCTCATTCATTCCCAGGGCTAAAGGACAGTAAAGGACAGGACAGTACTATAATACTGCTTCTGTACAACGTTTCTGGTTTCATCAGTGCTTGAGTGTGTATAATTAACTTGGAGCCTGGATAGCAGCTGTGCAGGGTTTTTGTGGGGTACCTGATAGATACAGGTCAGTTAGCCTCAGTTTGTTCTCTTATATACAGGTCTTCCCTTGCAGAAGGGAGTTGAGACAAAAATAAAGACAATGGAGTAAAACTCCAAGCTCAGTTAATTTCCATCCTGATAGTACTTTAGAAACACTTTATCATTCCTAATACATATACTATAAACATCACATGTTAAATAGGCCGAAACATCCCCAAAATGTTGGGGACACAAGAACAACTTGGTTCTTTTTCTCAGTCGGTGGCAGGAGGGAGCAGTAATTGGGTAGGATTACTCTCTGCTTTGGTCAATGCCCAAATTCAAGCTTAGGCAAATAGATTAAGAAATAACAGAAGGAAGGATTTGCAACTTAATCAGAATTGAAACACTGAAAGGGATAGAATTACACTTGTTAAATTTGCAGTCTAAATGTATTGCTTTTGTGGATTTTGTATGCGGGATTTACTTGCATCCAGTACTCTTACATAGATCTAATTTCTTAAATATGGCCTTTTCAGTTAGGCTTGTAAATAAGTGACTAAAATCCCATTTATCCCTGAAGCCTCGAGGTTTTAGGTCTACGTTTAAGAAATTTGCTGGTTGAGGACCTGACCCTGCGAAGATTAACAGGAAAAATGTTATTCCCTAGGTTGTTCTGAGTTCAGTAGATGAATTTTGATGGCTGAACCTACCCCAAAGTCTAAATATTTGCAATAAAAGAGTCACACTCCAAGCAGCCTGATTCAGCAAGTGTTTTCCTGGTTGAAGTGCAACAAGTGGCAGTGGCCGACTCACTGCCCGGCAGTGAGGACTTGCAGGTCCAAGTGCTGCCAGTTAGGCTTCTGGGCTGCAGTCTTAGATCTTGTCAGCAAGAATGTAAATCAACAGCACAATCAATTCATACCTCTGGCATGAGACAGCACTCTCAAAGGGCGACAATATTTTTTTTCTTATTTATAGCTGAACCAAAAGTGGCACCGAAGAAAATGGCTTCTAACCAGGACTCACCTAAACCATTCAGTTCCTGGACTTAAAAATCTGTTAGCCTCCAAGACAACAAAACACTGCCTATGAAACTGATTTCCCCTCCTACTATTAACCTAAAAAAAACTGTATTAGTTATTAATGAAGTCAGACATTATGATGTAAATAATTTTCTTCCACTTCTTTACACATTTGACACCAGTCTGTGCCAGAGGAATAGCAATTCTTCCAGGGCTGAGTAGCTGGCAACTGGGTTTGATTTTAAACAGACTCACTTGATTTTCAGATAACAAAGGCATCAGAAAGACCATTACAGAGATAACAGGCTCGGGCACTCTTATGATATAAATGCACCCAATTCCGTGAGGAGAAACGAGCTGGGCTGTGCAATACCTGATGATAACTGTTGAAGACCTCCAGACCAAATGAAACCCACAGGCACAGGAGAGACAATTTTCACCCAAGCAAGAAAAGCTGTGGTCCAGCAGGACAAACCGGACACAGCCTTGCTGCCTACTTGGTGATGCCCTGGGCTGAGCTGCAGCCTGGCTCCTGCATACCCCTCAGACCCCATTCTGTCCCTTCTTGTGCCACCACCCTGCAAGCCTGTCTTGGCCCCAGGCTCCCTGACCTGTGGGAATCTCACCACTTCCTAGCAAACTGCTGTATTCAAAAACCCAAGTGCTACCTCAATGTCAGTGGAATCCCACCCCCATGATCACCAAGTTTTGTGGGAGCTAGAAGTTCATCTGCAGGTTTGTGGACAGGAGCAGTGTTCCAGGAGAGGTGCCACGGTGTCACTGAAATGAAAGAACTCATCCATGATAAGTCCAACACCTCCAAAAGTGTCCGGTAACAGATAGTTTGGGAAAGAATGTAAGACATGAGGTGAGCAGAGGGTGAGCTTTCTTCAGACACACAACGTCCATCTTTTGGAAATCAGCCCAGTGGGGAGCTTGTGACTGACAGTGCCTCTTCTCATATCGCTCCTTCCCTCTCGCCTCCCTGCTCTCCCTTTGGTTACCCCCAAATCACCACCGTGCTTGGATGCAGTGCTTTATTCGGGAGCAGCCAGCTGCCTGTCTAGACACGCAGAAGGCCACATCGATTGCCCAGCTGAGCCTGCTATTTTGCTCAGCAGTTGCATTTCTGAAATGGAAGCCTGGAAAGGCACTTGGGACCCAAAGGGCATTGCCCACGATCACCTTCTTCCATCTTAAATGGGCACATTGTCCCCATCTCTGGGATCACCGCTTTCAAAGGAGGCACATGAAATCCTTCCCGAGAACCTGAAACCACGTTTGCGCTCTCGACTCACAAGTAAGATTGTTATGGGCCCATCTGGGGTTTCAATTTTACTTTTTTGTCTCCACTGTAACAGAAAGAATGTGGGAGCATGCCCCAGTGGGGCATACGGCTCAGCTCGTGCCCTGGTGGCACAAGAGCCACAGTGAAAGGTGCACCCTCATGGGATAGAGCAAAGCTTTGGGAGCTCCTGGTTTTAGGCAGCCAGCCTGAGATATTTTTTTTTAAAAAGCCTGGTTTAATGATATGCTATGCATCCACCCATTGAAAATCCAGCCTGTCCTGGGTATATTTAATTTGGGGTTTTATTCATATTACTGCTTAATTTTGAACTGCTTCTTTTTAATTACCAGCTGAAGCTACATAGTAAAATGGACTAGCCCCACAGGCATGTTTTTCTTTCTATTATATTACAGTGAGGCAGCAGATTAACTCCTTCAGCCATCCCAGCTTAACACCTCACGATGCCAGCACGGCCCCTTTCCAGACTGCTGCTCCCACAGCAAGAAGGGCTGAAAGGGACATAAAGACCTGAATTTCCTGCTCCCAGCCCCAGGTATCAGCACAAACAGGTGCCAATTTCAATGTACAACAGCACGCTGGAGAATAAATGACTGCCTTTTAGGAATGGGTACACTTTCCAGCAAGCCAGATGGAGCAACCAACTGCCTCTGGCCAAGGACCGTTTGGGGTAACAACTGGCTCGGTTCCCCAGTCTCCACATGAGCATGACCAAGTTGGCATCTGTAGAAAAGGGAATGTTTCCTAACCCTGAAGGTGATTGTGTCCCTGCGAGTTCAGCAGCAGGGCAAACCCGAAAAAAAAAAGCACATCAGGATTTGGGACAGCACAGGAAAAGGTTTGAATTTATTTTGTTATGCAAAACAACCTCACCAGGTTGTTTTGCACCTGGCCTTCTGATACTTAACAGAGTCTTATAAAAAGGATGGAAAAGGACTCTTTACTCGTGTAGATAATAATAGGACAAGGGAGGATGGTTTTAAACTAAAAGAAGGGAGTTTTAGGTTGGATGTTAGGAAGAAGTTCTTTACTCAGAGGGTGGTGAAGCACTGGAACAGGTTGCCCAGAGAAGCTGTGGGTGCCCCATCCCTGGAGGTGTTCAGGACCAGGCTGGATGAGACCCTGAGCAACCTGGTCCAGTGGGCAGCATCCCTGCCTGTGGCAGGGTGGTTGGAACTGGATGATCTTTAAGGTCACTTCCAACCCAAGCCATTCTACGATTCTTTGATATACAGCCAATAAATGGATGTTTACTGTGGAGCTGAAACCCTCACTGCAAGCCCTGCAGTCAGCCTGCACCATGCCCTGCAAGCCAAGGGGACCTACAGAAAAACCTACAGATGCGTCCATGAGCTTAACAAGATATGAATGCAGGAGCTCCCACTTCAGCTGCCTTTTGGAGGAAGAGAGAAAAGAAAAAATGGAGAATCAGAGGCACCCAAAGACACAAATTGTCATTTCAGAGCTCAGGGACAGCCAGGGAAGCCTGCACATAGGGGAAGCCTTCTCTGAGGGTAGAGGAGGATGCACCAGATCCACTTGCTGCTACCCATATGGCACGGCAGCTCCAGTATACACTGTATAGCATTACAGCTGTGTTGCAGTTTACAGGACTCTTGCCTGGAAGCAGCAAGTTGCATAAAGATTATTCAATATTCAGTTAGCCAGGAAGAGAAGGTGACCTACCCATCAAATCACAGCAGCTCAAATTTCTCATATCATCTACTTGCAGCCAGGTGCTTGCCTTGAAACTAAGTGGAGGCCAAGAATAATTACTTTCTATTCACCGAGTTATTTACATCAGTTATTCAGCAAATAAATTCCACTAACAAATAGGTTAAAGGAAACTGCAATCTATTCACAAGTCAAGTTGCCAAGACAGAAGAAATTTATAAAAATAATTATTTGAAACAAACTACTCAGTTAGCTTTCAAGGTCATAATGTTAAATTCAGACACTATTTTCTACTAATATAAGTCTCCCTCAATGCAATTCTGTTGTTTATGAACTATGGGAGGTTATCTTTCTAGAGACAGCTATAACTACCATATTTTCATTACCGTTGGGACTAAAAGATCACATTACTTGAACCTTTGTATGTCTAGGCTAAACAGTCTCCATTTCAGTCAGAGAATGCCTATGAAACCAGCTACTGGAGGGGATATGCTGTTAAGAAATCAAGCAGAATCTTCACAGATTTATGCTAAAGCCAAATGTTGTATTCTTGCTGTGAAAATTTACATGAACTGGCACATTCTGGGGAAAGCGCTTCATTTAGCTAATGTTTTTTGTTTTTTTTTCTTTTCTTTTCTTTTTTCTCCTTTTTCTTCTAACCAGTAAGAAAAGACCTTGAAAAACATTATTTGCAAAGCTTCAAATATCCTTGAAGGTGGGCTATTTCCCCATGTTAATACAAAACAAATAAGTATCAGAGTTACTGCTGTTTTCAAGCACCATTCTGGTTCATATACTCAGACAGAAGAGAAATACCTGATAAAGAAAGAAGCCTCAGATTCATCTTATGTCCCCTTAGCCACATCTCCCTGCTCCTTAGATGTATCTCCTCCTCTGGGCAGGCAACGCACTCCCCCCCACAAAGCAGAGAGAGAAAAAAAAAAAAAAGTAAAATACTTTTTCTCCTCCCCTCTATTTCCTTGCCTGACTAATACTGGTCCACTGTAAATCTGTAAAACACAGCAGTAAGTTGGCACATGCTGCCATCCCCTGAAACAGTTTTCACCAGGTTGTTCCCCCTAAAACTGTGCTTCACCAGGAAGATTCCCAGAAATCCCACTGATGTTGCTGACATTGCACATGGGGACACAGCTCAAGCAAGTCCAGGATGCACTAAGGTGAAAAAGCAAATTCCCAAAGCAAATCTCTTTGCTGCTGCCCTGGAATACTATACAGCAATAGCAGCCTTTTCCACAATCGTGGGTGGCTGTGGCTCTGAAGCTCTTGGCTTCAGCCCACTCAGTTATGTCAGGACAGTAGGAAAAACATCCAAACATCCCAAAGCAACAGTGGTACTAAGTATAGCACTGAGGACCACCTCCAGGTTTGATATATCTTCTCAAACCTAACTCCTAGGAGCAGGGTTGCAGAGCCAGAGACTGAGCCGGTGTAATTTAGCACAGTTCTGATGATGTCAGCAGAGCTGTGCTGATCCTCACCTGCTGAAATGCTGCCTGCATCACCTTGAGGGAGGAGACCTGGATGATGGATGCGGTGGGAAGGAAATATCACCCTTCACAAACCTGTGAGAGATCAGCTCATTTTGAAGACAGCAGCTTTTCTGCATTTCTTCCCTATGCAGTGATCTTTCTACCTTCCCTGAAGTAGGCAAGAGGGGGAATGTACCCAGGTGGTTTTATAGACTGAGTCCTTCGCAGATGTAAATTGGTCACCTTAGTTTGCCCCAGCCATGCTCTGCTAACTCTCTTGGTAGGGAATTTTGCCTCGTGTTTATGTTTTGTACAAGAGCAGTTATGCTTGACATTTAGTTGTTCATCACATACAGAGATATAATTAATAAATTCTAAAAAACTTAGCTTGGGTTTTGAATGGCAAATGCTCAGTACCACTTAGAAATGAGCTGTAGGTCTGGAATTATTCATTAAATGACTCCAAAGCATGAGTCTATCTGAGAAAAATGTCAGACAGTTAATATACAGGGTAGAAAACTGAATAAATTGCAAAAGAAGTTTCCCAGGAAACATTCTTTACTGAGCTCTGGTAACCAGAAGTTACTGGATTCAAAGTGTTAGAATACAAACACTATTAAAACAAAGGCTTCATGGAGTCTTGTTTAAATGGCAAATTCTGACTCTTTTTTTTTTTTTTTTTTTTTTTTTTTTCTTGATGGGGTGAGCCCTCCTCTTTGCTTTTAGGGAGCTAAATTACATTTCAGTTTGCCTATTTTCATCACATTTTGCTTTGGGCACAAATGACTGAAAGAGTTCTCCTCTTTCTATGCTGATAGCAATTGAAAAGGGATTAACCAAAAAGCAATAAACTATTCACTCTGAATTGCTAGCCCTAAATTTTCTTATTAGTGTCTACCCACACTAATTTGAAACTTAGCAATGCTGGTTTTCTCCAAATCTGTCAGCTGAAATAAACTGTTTCTGTTCTTTGCAGGCTGCATTTGCCAAAGATCTTTCTGCTTTTAAAGCACCCCCCTCCACTAAATATATCAGGATTGTTGCCATTCTCAGAATTTCCCATAGGTAAATAGCAAAGTTAAAGAGAGAGTAAAGCTAGCATGGTATTTTTCAAGTTATTATCATGGGAATCCTTTGTACGCAGGAATATCGAAGTGAAGTCAAGGCCTGTGCACAGTGCTGAAGGTAGATGGGTGGAAATGTGAGTCAGTTACTTGCGAAGACTGCAGGCCTAAGCCATTAAAGAATCTTGGGAGGAGAGGAAGGTCTCCTGATGCAAGAAACTAGTAGTTCTGCTAAAGATCCACAGAAACTATTTCAATTACAGTGGGAATCACTCAAGAAAAGCAATCCAAACTGTTTTCTCCTGTCATATGAGCATTGGGAAGGGCAGAGCAGGAATCCCTGTAGCATCATATGAAGTCTCCGGTCCATCCCTAGCCATCCCTAGCCACTTTTGCCAATCTCCTCTGCAATAAATCCAGACCCTCTGGCACCTAAAAGCTTCCATATGATAATCCTAGCCGCCTATTCAGGATTAACTCAAGTCCCCATGCCCCAGTTGCACTGCATGACCAAGAGACCGATTTCCAGATGGCACCAGCAGACCTCAGAACTGGTTCTGCTGCCCACCATGTGGTCTTGGGCATCGTTTGGTCTTTTGTATTCAAACCTAAATGCTACCAGATGAATGCATCAGTTCAAAGGCTGGTGGAAACAATTAAGATCACAGGAAGCCACGTTTATCTTTCCACCTATAGCACTGAATTAATCATGGCTGATAGGGATCTAAACAGAGCAACAAGGTCTTGCCTTCGTGTCCCACTCAAGCCCCTGATTTATATCACTGCCTGTCAAGGAATGGCAGAAGATTGCCCAGTAGCTGCTGAATGTTTTTCTCTCACCCTCTCTCTCTCCTGGGGAGATGAATATAAGCCAGGACATTCCTGCTCTGCTGAGGATGCCATGAAACCTAACCTCGTGTTGACATAAGCATTAGGCCCCAGGACTGTGTAACAGGTCACTGACAGAAAGATATAAGATAGAGCTCCCAAATTTGACTGGCCACACACAGGCAGGCCCAGCTTCCAGAGCTTGCATACCTGTGAAGGAGACCCACCAGCTCCTGGACACCCGTGGGCACAGCACTCTTGCTACTCAACCGATTTTTCAGATGTGTCTTCTGGTAGGTTCAGTGGCTGATGCTGCCTGAGATTTTTATGGGTTTTATATTAGGTATTTCCTTAGCAGGCTTCAAGGGTTGGATTTAGTTCTAAACACAGGAAAAATCCAGGGACTGCAAAACAGCTGTATCCATACAGTTTCTATTAAAAGCATGACAAAGGAGGGAGTGCCAGAACCCATCCGTATGGAATGGGACTGAGAGTTTGAATGTGCACATCTGACTTGGGGTATCTGCTCTCAAATGAATTAAACCTTTAGTGCTCATCTGTCTATCAGGAGTCCTACACCAGAGATTCAAAGGGGTCTCGCTAACTGAGAGCTCTGCTTTCTTTGGAAGCAGAATTCTTGAGGTCTGGTTTCTCCCTCCTCAAGCGACACCGATGCCCACGTTTCACGTCAACCAGGAAATGGGAATGGATCTGTTACCATATGCTAAGCTTTTCTCCATCTGTGGGAGGCAAAGCAAAGACAAACAAGGAGGCTTGAGTCAACACAAGGGTTAATTTAAGAATTGAGCTCGCTTAAAATAAAAGTTGTCACCAACCAAAAAGAACAAGTAGCCATTGAAGAGAAAACTGTTGAGATTTATGGGCCCCATTCTAGAGACATAAAAGGGGAGTCAATCATCATTTGAAGTTTATTTTTTTAATAAGAGCTCCTCAAACATTCTCTCCACTTTTCATTGACAGAAACTTAAGCTTATGGCTGTTAAAAAGTTAAAAATTAGGGGTTTCCTAAGTGGGAGCAGAATGCATCATTGCTCTGTATGACCCTGGCTACTCAAACAGCTACTGCTAATTCCCAGTGGAAGCATCAATGGCTTGTGAAATAGACTCCTTTCTTTTCTTGTACAAATTATTCCTTTATATTTTTGAACTTCTGAACCTCTGGGCTTAATAACAACTCCACAAGAAAGAAGGAAAATGATTGAGTGTTTATAACAACACGCATCTCTTTTGATTGTCATTCCAGGCTGTGGCACTTTCAGTTTAGCTAAGCCTCACTCACAGCCACTCTGCTAAATCATTCAGAAACAGGGCAGGAGAAGGAAGGGAAGGACATCTCCTACATACAAACTGTGGTCATTGGACGTTTTGAAAACTTCCGAAACATTTATCTTTATGGTCTTTCTCCTCCTCCCTAAATTATAACCTACCCACTTACAACCTGTTTGAATGCTAAGCAGGAACTACGCACTGCCCACCCTTGGGGGCTTCAGCCTTGCAGCCTGCAGATGAGCTGCAACACATCAGAATGTGGGACACACACACAAAAATTGCCAAACGAAGCAAGACAAAAACTTTTAAAACCCACCCACACATGAAAGCAAAGAAAGAAACAAATCAGGGGAAAATAATGGGAATGAACAGTCTTTAGCCTCATTTCTTTTCAGTTGTAAATGCAAATCAATGTGACAGTGCTGTAATAGATGACAGGGTCTATTTATTTTTTCTAAAATGATATACAGTTGTTGGATTCCCCCCTACCTCCCAAAAGACTTATATGGCTTTCAATTGAAAAAGGCCAACACTAGCTCACTCAAAAGAAAATAGCAAAGCCAGTCTCAGGAATTGCTTGGCTTCCTCCAACAGTTGATTTAACAAGCATTAAATCCCCAGTTATTATGTTCTAGATCTCTTGCTGCTAAGCACCATCACTTTGTTGGTTAATACCACGCTAACTAATAAGAGTCATAGATTAGTAATAGTAAGCTTGGCAATTAATATTTGAAGGTCCTGGTCCATGCAACCCAGCAGCACGCAGCATTTCCTTTAAAAGGCTCACGTAAGAATTGCCACCACTTACACGTTAGCAGAGCCTGCTGCTCAGAGGCACATACTTCCTTGCTTGCCTATCAGCAGAGAGAAATGTAGCTTGATTCACTGCAGCAGCTTTATGTCAATAAAACTCATCTCAGACCAATACTGGCTTGGCTGAAGTACAGACAAGCTAAATCAGCATCCTGGAGGTTTTCAAACATTTGCCTTTACATCAGTCATCCTGTATATTTACAGCTGATATTTTTTCAGGTTCTCACTGGTATAATCTAGCAGTAACTCCTTCAAGTGCGTGGAGTCACACCAAGGTACACCACTCCATCGATCACACTCTGTGAGGGAATCCTGCTGCCTTTGCTTATACATTACAAAAATTGACCAAAGGGACAAACTGAAAAGGAGCAATTTTAACAGTTTCTTATGGGTGATGGAGATACCTTCTTCAGAGAGACACGTTTACTCAGACATCTTTCCTCTCTCCTTAATTGGGGTTCTTAAATGCAGCTTTGGAAATCCCAGAGGTCAGGCTAAATCCCTACTAAATTTGCTTCATTAAACTCAGTCCACTGTGGCTGGAACGTGTACGAGTTGCACGATTCGAGTGGCAGCCACCGCCTGCCGCTACCCCAACCACTGGCATTTAAATTGAAGCCCATTCATCACATGCCTATGGTCAGATCTAACCCTAAATGAGTCCCTCCAACTTTGTTCTAAAATATTTATTACTTCTTAGTTAGTACATTAAGAGGGAAAAAAAAAATTCAAACTGTAAACCCACAAAAGGCTGATGAGGAAAGTCCTAGGCATCTCACTCTTCACATATAAACATACAGCATATAGTAGACTGAAGTAAAGGATCACCCTCATTTCCATCAGTGGACATTTATCCTGCAAGCTGTACTAAATTACTAGTACAAGCTGTCAAAATGAGCTGCTAACTACAAGCCTGATTAGCTAAGAAAAGTTCAGAGCACAAAAAAAAAAAAAAATGGTCCTAAGTTTATTTCAATTTTCTCTTTGGTGAAGTAAGTGGATGGTTTCCACCGTATTTCTTCACCCATGAAAATAAAGTGTATAAAGCGTTGGAAGCCTGAGGGGCCATGAATGAATTTGGTCTTCTGTTACTTTGGGAGCTTTCTTGTTCAAGGCTACAAAATTTATCGCCTGTTTTTACAAAGCTGATGATGGACCAGGTACAGGTCTCCAGATAACTATGTTCTTCCAAGTCCTACAAAAAAAGGTGATAATGCAGAGATGATGCAAAGGGGAGGCTGAGCAGCAATCTCAGCCCTCAAGGAATCCACGTAGGACTTCATCCTAGAGAGAAACCCCAGAGAGCTGATGCCTCCCCTCTCTCTGCCCTGCACAAGCAAAGCTTTTGGGCTTCCAGATGAGGCTGAACATGGAGCATGGTCAGGCAGGCTGCTAGCAGTTGGTACTTTCTGTGTAAATTCCCTACATGTAGTAACACAACCAGATCCTGACATGCAACAGAGCTCAAAGATGCACGGGTAGCCCAAAGCTGCGATAGGTGCTGAAGGCTGGGGAAACCCCAGTAGGCTGCAGGATACTGAATGCTGGAGATTTACAGACCCGGCTAATGAAAACTTATTACCTCAGCTCAACCTCCCATACAATTTTTCTGCTGTTCCAGCCCTAATTCATACAAGAGCTCTGCCAATGTATTTCAGTATTGACTTGCAATGGAGCTGGAAAGAAAGTTCTTGCCCAGTGGTAAAGACTTAGCTTGTACTTAGAGGATGTGGGCTTGGATAAATCCCCTTTTGTAAGAGGAGAATGAGACACAATGAGTTTCGTTCTTGTGAAAGGGTAACAGGAAGACAGAGATGAGTCACTTGGTGCAGCCTCATAAACCCATGTCCCAAAGGACCGAGATGCACAGAGGTGGTAAGAACTAGTCACGGACAGGAGCTGTCTTCAATTAGCATGGTATTTTCTGCCATGGCATAGCTGCTTTCCAGACTAAAACTCTCAGACACCGCATAATAATTGGTCATCAAATGATGGGCATCTCATCCCTTCTGAGTGCTCAGGTGGGGCTTCTTTAACACCAACCTTTCTAGTTTCAAGCTGAGTGATAAAACTTCCTTCAGCAAGTATTTAGACCAGTATTCCTCCTCGTATCCCATTCAAACAATACAAAAGTCATAGCCATCATTTCTCAGCCAGTTACAGTAAGGAAAGAACATTAACCAAGAAAATCTAAACATAGAAAAACACAACGAAAGTGGTTTGTTTTTCATGATATAAATTGTTCTTTTAAATTGAGTGGGCAAAAATCCATAGAAATCAACCAGAGGAATAGGAAACTTTTGCAATTTGGTCCAATTTCTATTAAAGTATATGGCAAGCCTAAGATTGATTTCTATGGATCTTGGATTAGGCCCACACAGAGAGAATTCAGAGCTTTCCAGGTTAGAACAGAAGCTCTACAAACCACCTTCCCGTAGTTCGTACCAGGTTTGGGTTTCAGAGATGTGACTGAGAAGGTTTTAACAATGTTGAAATTTTCCTCCTCAGATCCAAAGGGGAAAAATGAAAAGGGGTTCACGCAATTCCAAGTGAAAAAGCCAGCAAAGCCGCTGCTGAATCAGCTGCCCATGTGCCTCTCTTGTGCACTCCAGCTCAGATTTGTAAGCAAGTTGTGTCCATAAAACCAAATTCTATTTGCTACAGCCCTGCTGAAGTCAAAGGGTCATGCTTACAACAGAAATTGAGATCTTTCATTTATTTTCAATATTGCCTTCTCCCTGGGGTTTGCTCCCCCAAGTCCTTCTCTTTCTCACTCCTTTTTCCAGCTCCCTTTGGGCAGCTAAAACACAAACCTCATTTCCAACCCTTCCGTGGTTGATTCAAGGCCACCTCCTGCTTCCTGAGGTCTCGCTCACGGAGTGCTCTCATTCTTTCAGACCTCACATCTGTGTACATTTTTATTCCTCTTCATCTGCGCTGGCTTTTTGGGCTATGACTGAACATGTCAAGAGATTCAACCACAGACTGTCGGTGTAACACTGATTTCTGCCTTAGGGAGGGATTTTTCAGGAGCCCTCAGAGCTGGCCTCACCAGAAGCTGAAGTCATTGAGAGTTTGGCTGAAAAGAAGCTGTTGGATTAGGCAACCAGAGGAGGATTTGGGACACTCTGCCTGTCCTGTTTCTCAGTGCTAAGACAAGTTTCTATAAAAGATAGTATCAAAAAAAAATAAAAAAATAAAATCGAAAAACCAGCCTGGATTATCACTATCACCACTCCTAAACCACATAAAGGCAAAACTTTAAAGGCAACTTCCAATAAACTTATTAGGGCTTTGCACTGCTGTTTTCCTACTTCCAAACTCAACCCCACGAAAGCCGCCACCTCAGGTTTTCCAACACTATAAGACATCCCATAAGTCCTTCCTTTCAATTTATACCATTGCCTTAACCCTGGCTGTTATTACAGCCACAGTATCTGGCTCCAAAGAGCACGGTATTAAACAATACACCACCGGCTGCTTGCGAATCCCTTCTTCCCTCCCCTCCGTCCCCCTTCACTTCAAAGTGCCACTTCTACTTGACCTTATCGCAGCAAAGCCTGGCCGGCAGAGCGCACTCTGTCACACAGCACAGGGGGACCAGCCCCAGCCGGCCGTACGCGATGGGGTTTTCCTGGCTTCCTGACATTTTTGATCTGATGGATTTTGTAGTGGTCTTGTAAATGGGAATTAGTCATGCCTGGAGGGTAAAGGTTGTCAGACCTCATGCTGAAGTGCACATGTATTCCTGAAAGGAAAACTAACAAAAGCAGATTCTCTGCCAGGCTAGGAGAGGAAGAAGATATCAACAAACTGACAGAAAACAGCTTCTGTGACTTTCCAGCCCAGCAAGGACCAGATGGCAGGGCTGGGGGAAAAAGACAGGAGGGAAAAGGAAAAAAAAAAAAAAAAAAAAAAAAAAAGGGAAAGGGTAAGATGGAAGGTGGAAGAAGGAAAAGAAAAAGGCTCTATCTCTACCTAGTATATTGAATAATGTCAGGGAAAGAAGGCTTACTTTGGCCCTGGCAATCACACACTAGCTAATCGCTCAGGATCCTTTACTAATGAGGAAGGATTTATAAGACTGGCAAGACTTGATGAGCTCAGATAGCCTGGATCATATAATCCTCTGGCCTTGAAATAACGCTGTTGGCACACAATATATTGATAGATAAACAGGAGTGAACACGAGTATAAAGCTAGCAAAGTAATAATAGATTTAATTGGTGCAAGTCAGTGTCCGCCAGGTTACAGCTGAAAGACTCAAAGATAATTTTCTGTAGCTCACAGGCCAGCTGCACAGACTTCACTCAGGTGAGTAAATCCTGCTCCTGTGAGTTGCACCAGCTCACATTGTCTACAGTGAAACTGCATGAAAAGGGTTTCTTGTAACGTGTGAGATGGAGGAAGGGCTGGGGGAAGCTGTTAAAAATGAGAGTCTGAATTGGCTAAATTGGCAAGTAGTGTGGCCCGACAGGAATGGATCAGGAGAGTGGGGCCTGATATAATAAACACTATATACATTTCAGGAGGTTTACTTTGGCTTAGCACTAGGCTGGTCCCATGGACTGGAACGCCTGTTGAATCCACAATGAGTACCAAGGTGCAACAGGGGTAAGACTGAGGGATTCATTGCAAAAGCGAGGTCCTGATCCAAACTAAATGCTGATGTGGACACCCCCGAGTTGATTTTCATGTTGAGAGTAGCTTGTGTCTCCCTATAGTTTTTAAGCATGCTGGGGAGAGATGGTGTAAGGAAGGAGTTTCATGCACTAAGAACACAAACCACAGCTGAATTACTGCGATGTTAGCACGTCAGATAAAGTGTAAATAGCTGTCCCCGTGCCAACCCCCAGCCCGCTGCAACTGCACACAAGGTACCTTGACTTAATCATCATTTAAGAGAGCTTGTTAGAGTAGCTCTGCAGACAGGCAGCAACTTTCTGAGTTCCCACAGGTCCCGTATACCTGAACTCCTAGATGTTACTTTCGGGTGGGTTGCCAGCGCTGAAGGGAAAGATTAATAGGAGAGATCCTGACCCTGCAATAAACACTCAACAATACTTCTTACTGTTAGGCCCTCCTGAAACCTATACTGGTTTATCTGCTGGGCCACCGCATTTGGTGGGCCCTGCCCAAGTGAGAAGACAGAGCTTCATCACAAGGTAGGACAGGCAGAGTTTTTCCACATGGATGCAAATGCAGGAGAAGTGCTGGAAGCAGAGAAATTTTCCATGAGAAGGCCTTCCCCGGCCTTCAGGGAGGGCCGCCATGCGCTGCCGTACGGCTCCAGGGAAACGCTAACAGGACAGGAGCTGTTATCTAGTGAGGAACAGAACAAAACCAGCACTTTTTGTCTGGTTGTCAGCTCAGGTTGTCAGGCACTTTGCGGTGCTTTCATGACCTTCACTGTCGGTGTTTCTGCTCAGTGCCCCAGCTGGTACTGCTGAGGAGACCTTGAGGGTTTCGTTGGTTTATGCCCAGTGTGTTCGCTACTGACTGTGCACCCTTCTGGTGACAACATTAGGATGAAAAGATGGATCTGGGATGATTTCTCACAGGAGAGAGGCATGCTTTAACCGGTTTGCTGAGAACCACATAGGAAGTGTGGCAGACCCTACCTCCTTCAGAGGAGAACAGGCAAATCCTTCTTTCCACTGTAAAGCAAACACATTCTTGGTGTATCTGATTATTAGTTTAATGTGGGTTTTGCCTTGTGTAGGGTTATCTATCAGCCTCATCCTGGGACAGAGTGCCACTTCACTGCAAGAGATGCTGCGCATTATCAGTGTAATGGCAGGATGGGGCCAGCCCTGGACAGACACTGTTTTTAAAGAGGAGGCAAAGCTATGCAGGGATTTGATGTTTTTGTGATAACAGGAGGGTACTCAACTGTCTGAGGTTGCTTTGAACTCCTTCCCAGTCATGAACCATCCAAAGAGCTGTCAGAAAAAAGTGGTGTGTCCTGAGAGAAATCCCAGTCCTTTGATACTTGCTTTCATGCTGATACGAGCCCAAAAAGTTGAAAGAGCAACATTTTCCACTCCAGATGTGACAAAATAGAGATCTATCAGTGTCTTCAACGGTGGCAACAAAAGGGGCAAAATCAAAACAGTCTTTTAACACCTCTAACACATATCTGCCCCGGAGATGTAGCATTTCTTTTTTTTTTTTTTCTGGACTGTTACTCTTACAACAGAAAAAGTTCAGCCTAATCTAAGATCAAACCCCAAAAGCAAAACACAAGAGTGAAAGGGGGAGAACAAGATACACATGGACACTCAATGAGAGCAACAACTAGCTGCTATCTGCACCGTTGGGGACACCAACCTGCCCTGCTGAGATGTCTGTCACACTCCCGTCCCCTCACCTCCCAGCCAGACCCCCCAAAAACCCCCTTGAACCACACAGTCACACTAAACAGAGAGACCCCATACACATAAAGGCCTGCCTGTGCCTATAAAATGAGGCAAGGTTGCTCATGCTTATCAGTGGCAATAGGCAGAAGTACAAGCAAGGCCCCTGAATGGCACAAGTGTTCCTGCTTCGGTCACAAAGACATCATTTCCCTGAATTTTATTTTATTTATATGTATGCTTTTATTTTAATAGTCTTTTTTTTTTTTTTTTTTTTTTTTTTTTTTTTTTTAAAGACTGTAGGCTAAGATGGCCTTGCTTCCCCAGGGGTCTCACTAAAAGCCAAACTGCACCCGACTCACCAGTGTAACTTAAAAAGTTAACCAGTGGTTAGGGACAAGCCACCTCATTCTTTCCATCCCTGGAATCTTAGTGCATATGAATTTTGGATACTGCTGCAAAAGTGGCACATTACAAATTAGCAACAGTTTAGTTTATTAGTCCCCAAGTGGATTTATTTATGGCACAGAAAATATTGCTATAGGTTCCTTGAGACTGGGAACGTGACGTCACTGAAATTAAAAAGGATTTCATGTGGAAGGCTGTGCCAAAATGGACTTACTCCTATTGTGCTTTCAACATGTGGTATTGTTTTACCATATACTTCTTCAGCTTGATGCCTTCACACCTTACAAAGATCTCCTGTTGCAGCAGCTGATGCTGGATTCTGCTGAGGTTACCGCCGCAGGCATGGAGGGAGCCAAATATAATAAGAACCTGGACAATTCAGACCTCCTTTCACTTCTCCAGGGAACAGGACAATACACACTGAAGACTCTCAGACAAAAACATGGTGGAACCACTTTTTGCTTCACCGAGTTCCTGCCTGTGGCGAAAGAAGCAGGCTTCTTCCTAAGTCACATGCACACATATAGGAATCACTCCGCTACTTGGTTTCTAACCTTAGACGTTTATCCATACAGAGACATCAGCAATGCTTGCTATTCACAGAAAGGATTCAGGTCTTCAGGTGCCTTTGACTGCTCAGAGACAAATGAGTCATACAGGTTTGTAAGTGGTAATGTGGATGGAAAGAGGTTTCTATCCAGGGATTTAACCTAGGCAGTGATCTAAGCTAAAGTAATTAATTCCCTCTTCTCAGAGTAATGAAAACAAAACAAAACAAAACAAAACAAAACAAAAAAAAAAAAAACAACAACAACCACTAATTCCTTTTGCAATTGGGGAAAATGAGGCACACAACTCTCTCTACATATGCAGCCCTACTCATTGTGTCAACTAAACCATGGTGTCTCTAATTAAGCAGTGTGCTCAGAGACTGTCTTAACACAGTTTAGTTTCTGAGTTTTCTCAGAAATGAGAATGAGCTAATGAGCGAAGTCAGATTCTGACACCATTTTCCACAACACTAAAACGAACACATCCAACATGCAGGAGTCAAGACTCTGGCCTTTTGGCATCACACAACCTGTACCCAGGGAGCAGAATCAGCTCAGGACAGAATTAGGACCCACCAAACAGATTAACCTCCAAGCACAGCTCCTGAGCACTGCGGAAAGAGGAAGAGGAGCCACGGAGCTCTGACCCCCACCACGCCACACCACCATGCAGCATCCCCTGGCTAAACACAAGTGTGTTCTATCAGTTAGCTTGCTCTGAAAGAATTATGCCAATGTATTCATTTTTGGTAGCTGGTGCAATTTTATGATATACATTATTATGAAATAATTGGCAAAGAATGACCGGTGAGCTCAGCATCTTCTTGCCTGGAACAGAATCTGCAGGATTTGCATGTAACACCCTTTATTTTAATGCCTTTCCTCTGAGCTGCTAGTACAAAAGGTTGTCCTCATTAGTGAGACACCGCTGTTTATCCCAGCTGCGGTTTGGCCCTTCAGCAAAGCAGGTGTCACTTCCCCACCCGACAGAAGGAAAAGCTGCTGCACAGCAGCGCTCGGAGAGTTTTCCAAGGCCACACACCGAGCACACGGCAGCACCAGGACTAGAAATCTGGACTCTCGAGCGCCCGACCACAAACACAATCCACCGAGAGACCACAGTCTCCTGACACAGCCAATGCCCGCTCCTGCGGACTGTAATAAAACAAGTAAAGAAGCAGAGTTTGGGTTTCAGGCTGGCTGGCCCCACTGGAGCAGATCCCAGCTGTTTGGGCTGTGGCTATGTGGCTGCACGGGGGGTGATGGCCAGCAGAGAGGAGCCTGTGGTGGCCAAGGGGGGAAGGAGGAGAAGGTGCCGGCAGCCTGCACAGCCACAGCCCCGTACAGCAGCAGTCAGGGGGAGATCACTCTGGGGCTGGGTCATAACAGGAGGCCAGCAGGGTTTTGGTCCCTTTGTAGGTCTTCCTGGATGCGTGGTGTGTGTGAAGTAATTCCGGGCCTGCATGGCTGTGTCCCTGCCCCTGATTCCCAGCAGGGCAGTGGGAGAGGCCTAGCAGGACGGGAGGGTGGAGTTTGTGCTCCTTCCTTTGCCCTCTCCTCCGTGGAGGTGAAGCTGATGTCAGTCCAACTTTTACCTGAAGAAGCAAAAGCTCCTCCTCAGAGTTTCCTCATCCACTGCTGAACTGCAGGGGAGTTACAGGAAAAATGACCTTAAGGTCCCAAAATGGCCTGCACAGTGTGTTCTAGGGCCGGGGCTGTGTAGCATGGCTTGGTTCATTTCCACAGACAGACCTCAAGGACATGATTTTCTCCGTCACAAGCTGTTACTCACAAGACTTCAGGCCAAGTCACAGCAAAGTTCACACAACCTGATGCCTTCTGCGTGGCACAGCAGGCAGCAAGACTTAACCTAAATGCTGGGCTGCATTTCCATCTCCTTCCCACAGCAGTCAACTGGAACCACTGAACCCAAAAGTTGCCTCAGTACATGTCCTCACCATCAGTCTCCTTTGGTTTTGAAACAAATTTTGGCATTATTTACTGCATCTCTTTCTAGCACCCAAGGCCAAGACGCTGATTACCAAATTGCTAATTTTAATTACTACCTGGCACGTACGAAACAAAACCTGCTAAGGGTGCCATTACCACAAGGAGAAAAAAAAAAAAAGAGAGAGAGAAAATAAAACAACAAAACCAAGAACGCTGCTTTGGAAGAGAAGTCAAACCTCCCTCTAACAAAACAGTTTCTGCGGCATTCCTCGTTCCCTGAGTTTGTGTTTCTTTTTTTCCTATGGGCTATAAAATTTAGCGTACTAGGAATTGTGGGTTGCTTTACAGAGCAGACGGTTGGGTTTGCTAGAAGAATTTGGCTTTAAAGGGGTTCTTCTTTCTGATGGCTACTTAACTGGCGACCCCAACTCATTCGACACCTGCAGTTTATTCATCTCTTTCTTCTCAGAGAATGGGAAGATTAAAAGCAGAAATCCTAATTCCTCTGAAAATCTGTGCCTGAACATGCACTTGTTTCTGTAGAGAGAAAGGTAAAAATAAAGCCCTGCAACCTTCAGCACCTGCCAAGGAACATCAACTCTTCACCTCTTCTGAATCAGTTTGATCCAACACTGTCTCACCCCCACCTCCAGATCCTGACTTTTTCATTGCCTCAGAATTTGGAAGCTGGCCTCTTTTCTTTCTAACTTTCACTGGCCGAGAAGAAATGTCTCACGGGAGAAGTGTCAGTGTCCTGTTGTGTCTCACCAAAGTGAGCAGCTTCACGTGCCCTCAAAAAATCAGAAATTTCTAACCACCAGATAAATGGCATGTGGTTGGAGTCTGTCTTCAGCCAACCTGTTTCAGACCTTTTCTTCTCACAGAACCCTGTCCAGCCTCTCATGATCAAGAACCAACCTCAAAAAATCAGTGCAGCACTGTTTGCCAGTGCTCTCCCAGTCACCAAACCAGCGCAGAGCCAGAATTTACCTCTGTCTGCATCCTTAGCTCAGCTCTTCATCTATTTCACGGCACTGAGTGGAGCAAAAGAGTTGGGGATGGCAGACCATTGGTTCAAAATGTGTTTTTATTGGTTCTGTAACCAGACACAGACCAAATGGATTGGAATTATGATTCCCGCTCCAAGCATGTTGATTTTCCAGCTTTTAAAATCTGTTCACCTGGAGGGTGTTTTCTCCAGAGATGTCAGCATCATTTTATTGTTTGCTCTCCCTCTGCAGTACAAGGAAGCAGCATTTCTATTCAGCTGGAGACCAAGCACAAAGCCTGTCTTCATTCCAAACTCAGAACAAAAAAGGCAAGTTTTCAAAATTTCTCCCGGAGCAAAACTTAGGGAAAAAAAAGGAAACACAATAACTAGCAATACATTTTGGATCTGCTTAAGCACTTTATTTCAATAACAGTAAAGTTATTTATTTTTCATTTGATAGACTAACAATGTCTCATTTTTATTCTAATTTTAATTCTAGAGTATAATAGAGAAGATACTTTATGCCAAAATGAAAACAAACAAACAAAAAAAAACCACGACAACAACAGTCAATAAAGGTAATCCATACCATAGCATTAGTAAAATGAAATATGAAATCATTCACTTGCCATCAAAATCAGCACAAGCCAATGAATCATACTCAACATCAGTGAATGTGCCCTATTTTTAAGGAAAACTGTTTGGTCTGAATTTAATTGATCAATTTTCAGCATTTCTCAGATTCCACTGGTGTTGACCTATTTGTATCTTAATGGAATAATGCTAACATTAATCTTCTTTAGCACCACAAACCTATGTGGAGGGTTTATAACAGGAAAAGTTTTGTTGAAAGAGAAAATATCTTTTCACTACAACAGTTGCGGTACTTGGAAAAAATAAGCAAGCATTTTGGCGCCTCAATAAAAAAAATAGCAAGCATTTGAGATACCCTCAAATTTTCATTGGAAACTTTTTTGTCACAACAGCTTTAGACTCTCACCTTCTGCATTATAAGACAAGGGCGGTTGGCTGTAGTGAAGTGTGGCTTCTTCTAATGAGCTCTGTTCAGAGAAGGTGAACTTCACTCAGGGTGACCACCTTGTCCTCTCTGCTACCGATCCATCCCAGGACACACAACACATCCTTAATAAACGTCTGGACTGTAGAACAGTTATCAGACTTACACTGCTTCAAAGTAAGAAGAGCAGCTCCTATACACTCTGTCTTGTCCTTAAGAAGGCACTTTTCCCCTTCCCTTATCCCACACATCACTGTTCACTCAGGCAACCGAGCCTGACTGATGGGGTCAGGATGGAATCATCTACACGCATCAAACAGGCTATCTTGTCCCTGATTCTTATGTAAAGGCGTTACAAGAAGGAACAATGGCAGATCCTACTCCACTTGTCTGCTTGTCTTGTACAAATCCGCGCATGCACGCACAACTGGAGTCCAGGATCAGGCTACAAAACGTTGCTGGGATACTTTAGATTTAGATGCTCACCATCTCTGCCAGCCACACCATTATCCTAATCTTAGTGTATTCACATCTTGAGTATCCAGGCTACAAGTCAGCTTTTGTGGAGCAGTGGGGAAGGAAGAGGTATTACTTTTAATGCAAAACCAAACCTTTATATGTAGCTCAACCTGTCTTAATGAGACCGGTTGTGGTAATGAACATTAATTGCTTGAAAATGTGATATTTTACATGGGAAGACCATTTAAAAAGAGGTTATGAATGGGCACAAAGTCTGAGAGGTATTTTTTCTTTCACAGTTTCATGAGATCTCTTTATGCATTTATTTTCTTGGTCAGTGGCTAGGTTTAGTCTCTTTACATCGTGGCTTTGCTCAAAACAAGGGAGAAATTGAGAAAGGAATTGCAACACTCAGGCAGGCACAGGTCTTTTCTCTCTTAACCAACAAACTGCAATAAAATCCACAAAGAAAACCATAAGTCTGCTGGACTGGAAAGGCTGTTCACATTTAAAGAGAAGCAAGGTAATTAATATGTCCTTAAAAATGTATTAACTTCAAAAAATATTGAAAGGATATCACTGAGCATTCACATAAAGTTAGGATTCATAACGCTTTCTGAAAAAGCAAAATGCTTCCAGCCACGTGAAGCACCAAATCAGAAGGAACCATGTATTTTGTATTATGAACATAGAATGTGTGGGCATGGACTAAGTACCCAGGTGTTGAATCTCATCTTGAAGTCTTTCCCAAGGCTTCCAACTTGTCATCCTTCTTCCTATCTGAAATTCAGATCTCCGAATAAGACCCATCACCTGTGCATACACCTTATGCTAGAGCTCAGCATAAAGAGAAGTTTCACCTATAGAGGATTTCGACACATAATAAAGTACTGCAGGACCTTCTCTGCGCCTACTCCATAGAGATTATGAACGAATTATTTCCCTGAGCTGGACAATAAAATCAGTGATGTACTGATTAGTACTTCTGATCCAAATTTTGCTATTCCAACTGAAGTGGTGGCCGAGGTTCACCACAGCACAGCTGGTCAACAGCACTGCTCATTATCTACAACATTAGACTTTGTTTCACCTCCCTTCCCAGCCACGAGTTTCACTAGAGAACAGACAGGGGAATCTAGCTGGGCAGTTGTGTTGAGCTGAATAGGTCTACCAGGATGATGGAAGAATGACAGAATCAGTCATCAAACAGGAGATATTCCCACTGGTAGCATAAAAATGTCAGGACTCTATCATACTGTAAATGTCACTCGTTTCTGCCAACTTATTTTTATTTGCATTGTTTCTAGTATAAATATTCTTTTCTAAAAATGTCAGCAAGAAATGCCAGTTAGTTCCTGACAATGATGACAAAGAGAAGATACATGGGAAGCTAAGTACTAGAGTTTCCCAGAAAATCATAGGGGATTTTTTTAATGGAAAATATTGCACTTTTGTTGAAATATCTCTAATCCTTTGGCCACCCACCAAAGTCTCTTGGAGTGAACAATATTAGGCTGGGCCAATGGGCTTTCAATATTGATCCAGCTTCTCACAGAAAACAGACACATTTGGGTTAAAAGAGAAAACCCCAAAAAGCTATACTGTCAAGGACTCAACTGTCCACCAAAAAAAGTTTTGATAGCATTTTTTTAAATGAGCTGCATTGAATATGTCACCAGTGTTGACACTAGAGTCAATGAACTAACTCCACCATAATGCATTCAGTGCAGAGAACACCAGGGATCTTCCCTGATCTATAATTCAGCCTGGCATTCTGCTGATGAGGATTTTCCAGGGAAAGCTGTAACCTACACTGCTGTGCTCTCATGTTGCTGATTTATACATAGATGTGTGTGCATGTGTGTGTATATATATACATATATATATATTCTGAAGTGTTTGATTTCCTTTATTTTTTTAAGAAGTGTCCCACAAACTGTTTAACATGATGATACATTTTCATTGAGGATTTCCCTGCTTTTACAAGCAACAGTATAAGAGATTAGCACTTCAGAGAAGAAAGCTTTATGAAGAGCTGGATCATCCCTACTCACTGCAAAGTCTGAACTATGAAGCTTCCAGTATTTCCAGCCATTGGCAATTAAAGATACAATCTTAGATTTACATAACTTCTGAAAACTATTTTTTTCTTATCCCACATTGGCCTATTTTGACAAAAATAAGGATATTTCTGATGATTCTGCTGCAAAGACTGATATCCTACTTATACTGACTACAAGTGAGTTCAGCATTAGCCACTTCCCTGCCGCTACCATGGATTTACACCAGTGAAAGTGAGACACAACTTCAGCTATGTAATTCATGCTCATAAATAGTTTTCACACAGCAAAAAGATGATATTATAACAAATCCTACAATGATGCATATATCATAGGATATTTGTGGCATGTGGTATGCCAGCTTAAGAAGAGTTTACATAAATTGAATATTGCTTGTCATATTTATGGAACTCAAATGCAGAAAGCAAATTCTTTAAGACATAAGTTCTTTCAAGGATACATTCTTAAACTGTAGAAAAAAAAAAAAAAAAAAAGAAGGAAAAAAAAATCCTTTACCTTTATTTACAAAACACTAGATCACCGACATCTTTTATTTTACTCTTTTCCATTAGGGCTGAGAATAGTTGACAGTAATATCGCGTATTATGGACATAATATGGCCACCTAGAGATCAGGTGGGCAGGAGCAGAGTCTCAACACACCTTTCGCGGTCTCAGCAACCCCATATAATTCATCCTTACAAATGTTGGCATCAGTTAATGAGCTGTTCTGGAAACAAGCTCTTGCAAGGTATAATCCAACGTGTGAATGTCTCTCAGCCCCTATGAGGAAAACAACTGCTTCTAGATTTCACCCAAGCATGGACCTGACAGCCAACAGACAGGGATTATGCTTGAAAATTCTCCCTGCCTCTCAAAATCCCCAGTGTTGTCTTTGAAAGCTCGCCATTCCTTTGGAAACAGGCACACAACTCTGTCCAGCTCAATTTCTATAGCACCTCCTAAAGTACTCCCATCCCTAGGAAAAGCATACTTCACTTTCTAAAAACGCCGTGCCTACTTTATTTCAGGGTCTGGATCTGGCAAAAGGATACCTACGCTTCCTAAAGTGAGGTGGAGGGACCGCACCTTCCCTGCTCTATTGCTGAGAGCTCGGGGAAGCCTCCAACATATGGAATCGCTACACGAGTTCAGGTTTCTCGCCTCTCCCTCCACACCGTGTGGAGCTGACCCCAAGTGAAACCTGAAAAGAGCTTACTTCCAACTGGGGAAAGGTAACTGACAGGAGGGAGAGCTTGAATTCCCCCTCCTGGTAAAGCTGTGTTGTCCACACCTGCCGATTAGGCTGGAGGCATGTCGCGATGCCATATTCCCTTGGTTTGTATGCCTGCCAGGGTTTGACACCACACTTCTCCAAAAGCAGCTCTTCATCAAAGATGTCTTACATTCAGCTGAAATCAAAGAGTCTGAACAGATGGCTCTAAATATATTTCCTCCTTGTAATGATGGCAAATAAAAGCAGTGTCCTCTAACACGTTCTGTACAGCATCTGTAACGCTAGTGCCGCAAAGGGAAATCAAAAGAAATGGGGTAGGATGTTATGTGTGCTGTGCGCTCGGAGAATATTTTAAACTCCCTTAGCCTCTGTAATGAAAACCACACTGTCTGAAAGTGAAACACTGCTGATTGTTAACTGTAGGTCTGTTGGAAATAAAGCAAGGGACACAGGGAAAGGGAATTTCACGTAAATCTAATTTCTTCTGTGTCAAACAGCGCTACTGTATTTCCTTCCATCTGCAAGGATACCCTATGAAATGTGGATGAATGTTATTACAGTCTGCAATAAGCAGAGTTCAAAGGGGGGAAAATTTGGTTCAGATTTGGATTCGGCAGTTCAGAAGTTTCTTCACACTTTCTTCAAATGACCCAGAAAAAAAAAAAATCCAAGGTCTGACTCGCCAATCTTACATAAAAACTTCTATATGAATACGGTTGCTATGCAAACTAGCTGGGATTTAAGCAAATATTTATAAATTTTGCTTTTTTTCATCAGAACTAAACTGGATTATTCTGCGGGTAAGATACTGACTGGGATGAAAGAGCTACATCACAGTTCCTAGAGCTCTGTCTGTGGCTCCCCACATGTCTTTGCACAAGTTATTGCTTCTCTTTGTGCTTCCCTTCCCTCTTTGTAAAACAAAGAGCCCACTTTTTCTGCACCCTTTCTTGCCCTTAACTATATAATAGCAGCAGAAGCTACGAGAGTAGCAGGAAACACAGGCGGACGGTGGGCAAGGAAGCTCTGATCTCTACCAGGTCCTCTTTGTGCTATTGTGAAGGGCATTAAATAACAGAAGCAGCATAAGAAGAGCTTCTCATAATAATTCCCCCCACTTATGACTCTCCTAGGAGATAAGAGAAGTGGAAAGCTAATGTTCACTATGCTTAACTGAACATCCAAATTAAAGCTGGAAATGTGCTTTTCCCTCCTGAAATTCAGGCTTTTCTGATGAATGTTACTTCTGCTTGTCTCCAGCAGCGATGCTCCAGTTCCTCCGTGACGCTGTCTGATGCGACAGAAGCAGCCCCGGGAGCACCCTCGGGCACAGAGGCCAAGGGGCTGCTGCAAGCACTAGCAGAGCGGAGATGTGCACTCCTCTTCCCACGACACAGAAAGTGCTACAGACATCACAATCACCTTCCGTTTCTCTCGAAATCAGTGGCATTTAGGGGAACTGAACAAAGTAAGGAGGTGTTAATGCTAAGAGATGTGTTTAGAGAACACCACGGTCCTCAGAGTGCCCCATCCAGGACAGGGCTTTTCTGCTGATTTTGAACCAGGCTCCTGTCTGGAGGTGAGGGAGGTTGCTCCCAGCTGCCCCCCAGGGCTCCAGACTCCTTGTTAACTTCATCTCATCTCCTGCCTGGATGCCCAGTGGCAATGTCCAACCAAACACTCCAAAAGGTGCAGTAACACAACTCCAAGTCACCTGGAGCTTCCTTCCTCTTAGCACTTCCACTGGCTTTCCAGACTCTTTCCCCAGCAGAGTTCGACACTAAAAGCAAAACATAAGCTGGCGGCTGTCTCCCCACCAACACAGAAGTGCTGGCACTTTCACATCAAGCTACCAAAGCCAGCCTCCCTTCCCTGCTCCAGCCCCACGGGTACCAATTGTCCACTACAGCTCCCAGACACCTCTGCTGCCCCTACACTCGAAGCCTCACCTCAAACGCTGGACCCAGTCACCGCTTGACTGCCCGCCAGGGACCGTTCCTTTTCCTGCAGTTACGATTTTGTCAGACCCCCAACACACATACAGATCTGCTCAGTCTTGAAGGGACTTGGAGTTCCCTGCTCGGTCTTGAAGGGACCAGCATATCCCGTTACAAAGTCCCAGACTAAATTCACTCCCAACAAAAAGCCATCTCCCTTTGGACGGGTAAAGTCTACCTTTTGAAATATCCACATGTTGTCTCGGCAACTCTCCTTTATGGCTATTTACATTGGATAAGAAGTGGAACACAAAGCAACATTCAGACTAAGAAAGTGCTCAGAAGCAGTAAAATACTGTGTTATCTATTTTTTTAGCCGAATAAATTGAGCTTGCTTTGCATTATTGCTGGCTGTCTTAGCCCAGCTCTGAAAGTGAGAGAGAAAGAGAAAGGGAATCTTTAAAGGCAACTCCCAGGAGGACACTAATATTTTTAATAGTTTGTGGGTTATGAAACAAATCTGTGTTAGCAGTATTATATATCTCAGCCTGAACCACTGGGGTGTTTCCAGGCTCTTTAATGAAACTAAAGTACTAACACAGCATTGCCAAGAAAGTAGATTTATTCACAAAGAAATGTTTGCTAGCAGAAATGAAAACGTAGGCATGAGTGGGACCACAGCATAGTAATGCACAGTCTTGTCACTCATACTGCCCCTTATCACACCAGCTGTCCCTCCTGGACCACAGGTCGCACCCCGCGCCCTCTTCCCTGCCATCTGATTTTGCATTTCTTTGGGTTTCAGAGCCCACAGCACAGCAACGCATCGATATGGGCCGAAATCTGTGCTAACAGCAAAACTTGATCTATAGCCGAGGAGAGCTGAACATAAAAAGAAAAAACATATACAAACACTAGGGACTTTTTTTTTTTTTTTTCATTTTACAGTGTGAAATAGGACCCAAACTAATCAATGGAGCTCAGTGGGAGTGCATAATTATTAATAGGCCCTACATGGGGCCTCTGCAAATATGCAGTTCTCTTGGAAGTTTAAAAGGTCAGTGTGAATAACTAAAACATACTTTTCTTGGTAGTTATTATGCAGTAAAAAAATAATTCATAAGGAAATCAGTTTAGCAAAAAAAAAAAAAAAAAAAATCCTCATGTTCTAGCAGGGTGGTTTAAGAGTCGTTCCTATGTCTTCCATGTATCTTTCCTGGCAGGTTAATGGCCCATGTTTTATTCTCTGTCTTACTTCCTAAAGTTCATAAAGCCCAGTCCTTTCTCACTGTTTGTTATTACAGAACTTGACTGCATGCTGCCAGGCTGAGAGCGGGAATGAAAAATGGTATGGCACTTGGAAAGCAGCACAGCGGCGTAAGGCAAGGCCAGACAAAACACCTTTGCACAGCGTTGCTGGTCAGCGAATTTACCGATTCCACAGCTGCCTGAGAGGTCCAGCTAGGTACGTGCTACTCTTCAGGCTGATTTCTGGTGGCTTGCAAAGCTGGGAGCATGATGGGAACCATTAATGGCTCAGGAACGTCCAGGCATCGCGTCTAGGCATCGGGATATGCTTCAGTGAGAAATGCTGAACTGACGTGAGTCCTCCCAGACAGAGCCCAGCTGTGTTTTACGCTGAAACCAAAGAGGCTATGCTCTTGTAAGACACCCTGGGAGGTTGTGAAGAGGCAGGAGGAGATTCTGGCACAGCTCCAGGGACAAACACCAGGAGCAAAGGGTGACCAGGATGAGAAAAGGCTCCCTCCAGCCATGCACTGGCAGGTTTGCAGCAAGTGTGCTCTCCACTCAGAGCAGTGCAATGAAGGGCAAGAGGAGCGAGGATCTGGAGCAGATGGCACCACCATGCACCAAAGGCTTTTGGGGAGACGTTGCTCTTATCAGAACAAGTGACTTTGTATGAATTTCAAACAGCAGAATAAGGACTGTGAATGATGTTGTGTCAGATGGAGAAAACAGTTTCACTCTTGCCTCCCAGCAGGGAACTGAAGCTGAGCAGGGCGATGTGTCAGAGAGGGGCCACCCGCACAGACAGTATGTGCTACACCCCAATGCAGTGCTACTGCACAGTGCCACGGCATGGTGGGAGGCCGAGCAAATTAATGTTTAAATTTCAGACCTGAAGGAAAATCCCATCAAGTGATATTTAGTGCAAGCGTGGCCTCCATCGGAGGAGGCGGTGAGCTGCACGGGCAGGTAGGTGGGGATGGCTGCGTACCTGCCTATAAACGTGCACCTGACCACTGGCAACTGAACTGGCCAGCTCTTTGTCCAGACCTGGTATGACAATTTTTCTGTTATTTCTCCCTTGCCATGTGCTATGTTGAGCAGTGTCGGGAGGGGCACATGGTAAACGCTGTGGCTCGGTACAGAAATACCCATGAAATGGCCAGGTTTAAACCTAAGTATTTTTCTCAGGAGTGAAGTCATTTTATTACTACGCTCTCTACCCAGGCATGTGCAGCATCTGGTTAATATATTTCTGGGTAGCTCCTAGCTCTGAAAATGCTCCATCCCTTCCATATTGCAAAACACACAAAGGCAAACTTTCCAACACTTCGCTCAGGTACCTGTTCCAAACACTTAGAGCTCTGGTTAGGAGTATTTTCCAAGGAGCCAGCCTGCATTTTCCCATGCTTAATTTAGTTATTGGAATGTCTGCCATTTATATGTGTTCTCCTTGGCTCCTGCACAGGTCAGCTACTATAAATCAGCCCAGTATCGCTGACTTTAACGCAGCTACAGTAACTTACAACAGCTGAGTATCTGGTTTATGAATGCAGTTCCCAGAGCTTCATGTTAAATACAGCCCAAGGCTGGGGCATTTAAACAAAATGAAGAGGTTATGAAAGGTACGTACATGTCTTCCAGTTCAATATTGTTTGTCCTAGATACTTACTAGGTGATGAAAGGATAAATAAACAGACCCCAGGCACGGTGATGTCAGACTTTGTTTTTGCCAGTGATATTTTCTCTGTAAATGGAGCGCACGTGAAACAAATGAAGAAACAGGTGAGAGCGAATGTTTGGCTGCCAAACTTGGCCGTAGATAAAACATGATGAAGATATTAACCCTGTGGACTGGAATGTGAGCAGAAGAATACCTGGAGAGGGAAAGGAAATCACTGTGGTCATTGAGAGCTCTGCCTAAGTACCTGACGGCGGCTAATGAAGAGGTGCGCAAGGAATTACAGATCCAAAGCCACATCAGGCATGATCCTTAATGGCTTGATCCCATCTGGAGATGCAAGGGAGGCACTTCTCAAACTCAGCTCGCTATGCTCTTCCCCAGTTCTGCTCTTGTCCAATTTTGTATAGACGCAGAACCGCATCAAGGCCAGGTTGCACACGGCTACATTACAGGAGCTTCACATTCCTCATTCAGACCCTTTTTCTTCCAGCAACAACAAAAACTAAGAAAGACTTCCCACGGAAATGGAAAACTGTTCTGGGGAGGAGACAGAGCAGATGGATCCCAACAGCCCACGGCCACCACCTCCTGTGGCACATCCCAAATCACTGCCTTGAAGCTACACCAGTGAAGAACAACTACCCAAAGCTGCATTCTCCTGCTTGCCCCAGACCCATTCATCCCAGGAAAGCCACTGCATGAATGCTACACCTACACCAGTTTAAAACAAGTTTATAAGGAAAAAAAATACACCGATCAAAACCAAGATTTTAGGAGAAAGAAGGTAAAGAGTTGGAGGGGAAGCACCAGGTCACTGCGATGTGCAGCTGTCTCTGCTCCTCAGCCCAAGAAAGCACATATCATCGGGACAGCCTCCATCTGCCAGACCTTCACAAGCAAACCGAGACCAATGCAATGGCCTGACCTGGGACACGTTCTCCTGAAGACAAGATAAAAGCATAAAACCCACGACCTGAGACATCATGGTTTGAAATTAGCTGCAGGATTTGACTCATCTGACCTGAGCCAGGAGAGTCCCCCGCCGGCAGCAATGCCCATCAAAGCAGAGCAGGAGCAAGTCGTCTTCTCCAGGTACTCCTCTCTGTCCATGGGTTAGAAAGAAAATCCAAGTCACCGTCTCAGACCAGACATCTCCCTGCAGTGAGCAGGGTAACTCCCATGGGAACTGAAAACATTGTGCTAACTTTCTTCAAACAGAGTAATAAATGGTCTCTTCTTGAAGAATTTACAACATATTAATTAGACAGCAAGTTGACATATCTCTGGCTAGCACATGTTAGAACAACTCCACAAATATTTACCAGCTGAGGTCTAGAAAGATGAGGACCAGAAAGAAAGCTAAAAGATTAAGAAAAAATTCAGCTAAGTGGAGATGTGGCAAAATGCCCTACCCAGCACAGCTACTCTGAGCAGAAACTCCTTCTGTATTCCCGTTACAGGGATCCCCACCCCTGATAAAGGTGCGAAGGGCAAGCTGTGTCAACTGGTTTCAGTCTAGAATATATGCCAAACAGGGAAAGGAGACCCTTAAGCTTGTGATCAAGTAGGGAAATGTTGATACACCTGGTTATAATACCTTCCGTCCTTCAACCGTTCGGTTATTCTGGTACCTGACATTTCAGGAGCAAAGAAAAGGAGCCCGACAGTGTTAAACAGAAACACTGTCAGCTGCTTCTTTCCTATTAAAGTAATGTCACAGCAATTTCACTTCCTAACTTGCTGTTCCTGTCACTGTCGTAATACATGGGGAGCACGTGGCAAACTTTGCTTACAAATTTCCCAGAAAAGAAAATGCCGAGGCTACCTTGGCAAAGGCAACCACAAACATTCTCATATGTTTTCATAAGGCTAAGAATAAAAGGCTCTTTTCTAAATCAGATGACTTCGCTTTAAAAAGCAAGCAGGAGTCTAATTCCGAGCTCCTTATTTTCAGACATCAAGCAAAACTCCTAAAATTATCTTTGGGTTATTATTTACAGTCTCTTCGCTCTCCTTTCTTGTTCTTTCTTGTTTTTATAAAGGACTTTGATGAAGGCGAAAAGCTTGGATTGTTTATTGACAGATCGAGCATAAGCAATACAAGCACAGAAGATGGCTGTCTCTGTGCTTAAGGTCTTGGCAAAGGAGTTGGGTTTCTGTGTGGCTTGGGCACACTTAGGGCCACATTTTCTAGCGGGTTTTCCAAACTGTGCTGGTACAGCCACGTTTCCTGGAGTCACCAGCCTGAATCAGGACGAGCTGGGAACAATGTGGCAGGATGGAGGGGGCAGGGATGCTGGCGGCAGCGCTGCTCAGACCAAGGCATAACACTGAATGTTCACTCCCCATAACATAAATCCTGCCATTGGTACCTTTGAGAAATTATGCATTATTTTTGCAAAGAAGGTGATAAATTATAAAGGCTGAATTATTTACTACACTGAGCAGCAGCAAGTGATTTTCCTCAGAGCAGCTCTCTGCTGAAAACACCAACGCGGCCAGAAGAAAGCACACAGCTTTAGAAGGCAGCAGAGCACCAGAGGCTCCTTCTCCAGAGCTATTTCAGTCTCCTAATGACTGCATAATGGAGGTAGAATCTAAGTCATCTGCTTTCCTATTTTACGCAAGGTGACTAAGAAAGTCTTATTTGGTTTGAATAGATTTCAAAAGTGTGCGCATATATATATTTATATATATATGAATAAGCCTCTTTCATAAGAAAAGACTTCATGAATATTTCATGGCTTTCCCCTCGGGTTTGTAAGTATCTGGTTTGCATGCTTTTACTAAGTACAATTTACTGCCATCTGGGCTCAGGAACGAAGACTTCCACGGCCTTCTGCTGCTTTCATCAGCGGCCGCAGCGTGAAGGATGCTGTGATGCAAACTGCAACATCGCCCTCTCCGCTGGTACCAGGGACATCTTCAGGTTTTGCAGGAGCAACGGTGACAAAATGACCCCCTGGAATCGTGCAGCCCCATTAGCTATAAGCCAGCATCGCCTGCTGCTTCTGTCTTCCCCCAGCTGGTTTTTAAAGAATGTTTTCTTTACCCCTGGAGCTTGCAAGATGCTGTTCAAAGGGAAAGAAAAGTACAGGGTGACCTGTGGAATTCATCTCTCATCACATCCCGAGTCTTTCCACATATTTTTTTAAATGTAAGTTTGGATAGACAGGGCAGTTCGCTGTCACATCTCCCCCTTGCAATTGCTGACAGTCAGACATTCTTGCTTACTTTAGGGTTTGATTTATAGTCTGCAATTAGGCTAAAAGTGGGTATTTTAGAAAATACAAAGGAAATCTATGATTAGTTGTAAATTGAAAGCAAAAACAGAGACGGGCAAAATGATTTCTTTATCCAGCTTGCTATTCCAAACTCGCATTTGCATCTCTGTGAACCTGTCAGAGGGCACTCGCTGCTCGCTACGGGGTGCTCATCCTCCCGAACCAAGCCCAACGCATTTCAGCTCGCACCGCCACGAACTGACCCCTCTGCAAACCGCTGCCTGCACTGCAAACAAGGCGAGTTCCAACTGCTTCATTCACAGCTCTGCCAAAAGTCTGGTGGTTTTGACGGGGGCTTGGAGCCTGCAAAAAGCGAGGTCTTGAGTGAAATGCTGATGGGATCGGCTTGAGAAGTACGGCACGGACAACTGTGAAAAGATGAATTCTGCATCACGGGCTGCTAAGAAATGACAGGACCAAACGGTGCAGCCAGCCCTGGGGAGGTACGAACTCAAAGTGACAGCTGGGATGGGATCGCCCCAGCTTGCACTGGTCCGTCCATACCTCAAACTCCATCCAAACTACGCAGCTCTCTCCGCTCTCTCCCAGGTCTGCAGGACAACGTACACGAACCAAAAAGGCAACTTTGTGCAGTCAGTGTTTATTTTATTCTGAGGGAAAGGATGAATCCAATGTAACCACCTTCGTTTGGGGAACTGAGAGCACATTCCAGCAAAGTAACAATGAGTACAAAACCATCTCCTGCAATTCAGCTCGTGGCCTTAACATGCTCCACCTGTGTAAGTGCTTGGCAAAGGCTGAAGCCGAAACACCAAAGGATTTCAGCACATAAAGGCCTCCCAAAAATGAGGTTGGGTTTAAGTAGCCAGGCAAAACCCTTGCATATAATAAGGGGGCATGAGAAAGGTTATGCCTACTTCACAGAGCAGATTCCAACACAGAGATCCCTTTTCTTGGCCACCAAAGATGCAGAACTCTGTGCAGTTTGGTGTTTATTTACACAAAAATAGCCTTCATTTTTGTTCCATGCCTTGAGGCTGTGCAAACTATGATAGGAGAGGCATGTTTCCAGCAGTGATAAGCAGCAGACAAGGGGCAGTATTCTGCCCAGCATCTGTTACTGCACCTCTCCCAAGATGAACACAGCAAATTAAAATTAGCAGGACATTAAAGAATTAACACTATAAGCATTTATGACCAGTGTCAATCATTCACTGTCTCCTGGAGCATGCAGCAGGGTGAACGAGTACTGCTGTACCCCGGGGATTAATGGTACATGACTGAAGCCATGATTGCTGTGGGCTATTTAGTGGTGAAGCACATTTGCCCTCAGCCCGGCTAAGGGAAGTAATGAGCTGAAATAAAGAAATGGGAAATATGAGTTGGATAAAGGGAGAAAACATCCTAACAAGCTGCCAGGGGAAGTGATGGTTCACCGCATGGGTCACTTCAAATTGGAGTGGGTAATGCATTGGAAAGTATCCGAGTTCCTGGGAGGTTGTGCACTGAATTTGAAGGATGAAGGGGGGGAGCTGGTGCATTTGGGCCTCTTGGACTCGGTATCTTCCATGGCGTGCTCTGCAAATAGCTCAAGATTTGTACCAAGCCCAAGCTTATCTCCCACACGCAGCACTGGAGAAGTTTACTGAGGAAAATAACCAACACGCTCACCATCCATACCTGGTATTGATTTCCCTGGGTAGCCTTCCCCTCCTTAGCTGCGGCACTTCATGGTCCTCCAGATAGTTCCAGACGAACCCATTTTACCCTGTATTTGCCACAGAATGGCAGCACCATCAATAGCAGGAGGCCAGCTGGCGGGCAGCAGCTTCCATGCAAAAAAAACCTTTGAGCAGCAGCAAGTTCCCAGTCCCTTGTGTTCATGTGAACAACCTCTAGACAACACAAAAGACCTACTCAGGGCTTCTCCACAGGTCCAGCTGCCTCTAAGATTTCTCTCTCCAAACCACTCAGCCTATTCTTTAGGTCAGCAATACCCAAACTAGAGCCGGGACCCTGCGGGGAGGTAGTGCAGTTATTAATAGCGTTATGAGCCTACAGAAATGTAATTCCTTGGACAGGTATTCAGGGATCACACATTTTCTACTTGGAGGTCGTCTGGCAATCAAAAAAAAAAGTTGGGGGTCTGCTATTTTATATCTTTCTTCCCCCCACAGAGAACAAGGAGGTAATATCCAGGCAAGGTAAGGCCTCCCCAGCCTCTGCAGACAACGAGAGCTCATTTATTTCCACGCTGATAGGGGGAATGTTTCTGAGCAGTGGTGATTTGGGAATGAGACTCAGCCAGCTTGTTACATTACATGCCCTCTTCAAACAGGAGAGATACTGCTTTCACATCTGACATGCATCATTAAAAAACAATCACTTCAAGCAAGACTCGTTTTATTTATCACTAAAAGAAAAGAAATGGGAAAAAGTGAGAGATAATCATCACTCAACCCTTTCCCTGCTGAAAAGCGAAAGCCTGTGTCCAACGAGCAAGACCACCCATCTCGAAAGGGCTTTTGTAAGATTTACACTTGGCTGCTGTTTTAAGAAACTGCCACTGCTATGCCTTCAACACACATCCAGGCCTACAGCCCTGTGAGCCTGACATCCTATCTCCGAGAGTAATAAACCTCAGATGCTTCAGCATAATAGATAATGATATAACAGGACGTCCACGGAGAGTGTTCTGTCCTACCTGTGGACAGTTAAGATTTGGCTTATGTCCTGGACAAGGAGTGTTTACACCACTTACAAACTATTACACAGTGTCATGTTAGAGCTATGGAAATGTCTAACTTCCCTTGCATTTTCCTGTGTTCCTAGAAGATACTTTTAACAGTACAATCTTGTGGAGATGGCCCGAAAATGACAAAGCCATCCGCATAGCCACCTTTCTGGCAACATTTCTTCCCAATTTTGCAGGACCTGGGAGCCTGCAGGCTTGCAAACTGGGGTTTTGAGGGAGAAAAAATCTTGGCTACCTCAGGAAATAATCTTTATGTTACTATGATATGTGAACAGTATTTCTGATCGTGTAAAAGGAATAAGTTAACATGGTATCAGGAAAAAAAATAATTTAACAGTCTGAAGATAATTTGTCTGTGATAAGTTTTGTTGCAGAGCGAGCAGATGCTTTGACAGCAGGTACGCAGTGTAAGCATCCCAACTCCGGGTGCAGAGAACAGACACCCACCTGCTCATCCCATTTCCAGCGCTTCTCCTTTACCTCCCCTGCCTCAAGTCCTGTGAGCCCCACGTTTATATCCCACAAATGCAGAGAGCAGCACAGCAGTGCCTCAAGGTAACTATTGGGAGCTTCCCAAGGAGTTCAGCAATGTCTCACTGACTGCCATTTGTTTCCAGGACTAAATCTGTATAATCAAAGAGAGGAATCAATTTTCCAAGAGCTATGCAAACCTGCGTAGTAAGCTAGGGAACTTCTTTTTATCAATGAGACATGAGTGAACAGACTGGACGTCCCAGCAAAAGGGTCAGACTTGATCTTAAGACTGAAAGCATCTTCACAGAATCATGGAGTGAGTCAGGTTGGAAAAGACCTCTAAGATCACCTAGTCCAACCTTTAGCACAGGGTGGACAAGTCCACCACTAAACCATGATACTAAGTTCTGGATCTACACGTTTCTTGAAGACCTCCAGGGCTGGCAACTCAACCACTTCCCTGGGCAGTCTGACCCAATGCCACACAACCCTTTCAGTAAGGAAATTTCTCCTAACACCTAACCTGAACCTCCCTCGGTGCAACCTGAGGCCATTTCCCTCACCTTATCACTACTTCCTTAACATTGCTCTCCCAGAAACTCCCATCCTACCTTGTACATTGAATTGACTGAAATAGCTCCACCACCTTCACCCGAGAGATTCCTGGTGTAGAGGTGAAGGCAGCTGTCGAGCGGGAGGCCGACACTGAGCTCTGGTGCTGCTCTCGGCTGTAACAGTAGCAGGGCACTAAATTCAATGGCTTAGCCTTCCCTACTCCACCACTATTTTCTGTGCCCAAATAACTGATCCTTAATGAAGCTATTTATGTAAGGAAATTAAATTAAAAAGGAATGTTAGTCACCTGGGTGTTGCCACACGGCTGTAATGTGTCTGGGAGAACTGAGACTCATAAATTGTATACAACACACTGAATGGAGGTCTTTAGCCTGTATAATTAAGTGGCAACTAGTTTCATATTAAAGATATTACACACACACGGAGCCACAAACAAAATGTCATATTCTCCATTTCCTGTGTATAAATCTCTGCACACAGCAAAGCCAAAAAACACGGGGTAGGCACGAGGGAGTTATGGTATCAGGGGAAAAGCTTCAGGACTGAAAAGTGACCTATGGTTTTGCACCTACAGCTTTTGGAGCTGGAAGTAAGTGGCAGACAACTCCAGAGACACAAGCCATTGCGGCCACAATTACTGCTCAAATCTTCAGAGACTCAGGGCAAAGCAGGATGTTGGGCACCTCTGAAAAATAAATAATCAATTGCCCAATGCTACACTACACGGACCACTTTTTTAATGGAAAATACAAGTTCAAGGACAGATTACGTTCCCTTTCAAAACCCCATGGCCAAAGACACAACAGCTGCAGAATGGGAGAAGGCAAAGAGCCACTGAGCCTAAGAGAGGAGACAAATCTGCTGATCATAGCAGCTCAGACACCCAAATAAGCCTGGGTGCGTATGATAGAGTCTCAGAGTGGCCCTGCAAATCACCTTGATTTCAGACTGGAACACCCACCAAATTTATAAGCCTACACATAATCCTAAATCCCTGAGAACAGCTACGCTGCCAGGTGAGGGTGGTTTTGAGTTATGGGCAGATGTCCCAAGCTTGGCTCTGCATAAACACAGTGCGGACATGCTGGATTAGCTATCCAGGCTCCACCTCCACTCAGTAAGAGCAGATATATTCTCAGTGTGTCAGAGGCATGTGGACTGTATGTGTCTCCTCCTCGCTGCCTCCTGAAGAAGTCCTTTCAGCTGCCTTAACCCCTCAGTGGGTGAAGCCAGGTGGGATACAGCCCCCTCCTCCCACCCCATGGTACAGGAAGGCTTCCAGGCCCCTCTGGGGCCAGGACATGTTCCCTGGGCTCTCCTTCCCTGAGTACAGCCGCCCACCTGCTCTTCCTCCGGCAAACAGCCCCAGCTAGTGCTGATCCCCAGGAGGACGCACCCTCGTTTAACAGCCAGCCATCAGCCTGCAAATTATCACTGCTCTTAACACCAGCAGAGGCAGCACTGCTGGGCTCTGAGCACCCCAGGGGAGAGAGCTCTGGTGCTGAAAGGTTTGTAAGGCAGCTCTGCGTCCGCAAGGCACGAGCAGTGGTGTTTGCCCTTGCTCGGGACATTTCGGGCAGAGCTGCAGTGAAGTCCATCCCTCCCCAGGCAGCTCTGCTGCTGCTTGTGGCTGCACACAGGCAGGAGAAGCAGCACCAGGCTACACCAAGAGACACAGCATCGCACCAGCCCTTCTCTAGCACTCTGCTGGCAGGTGGAGCTCATGCTTAATTATCATGAGTGATTTATTAACTTATAAAGTCAGATTAAATGGGTATTTTGAACTGAGCGGCTGAGAGGCTTTGAAAGGGGAAAGTGATTCATGCTATTTATCCAGCTGAGGCAAAAGCCACGTGGCGTGAACCCACAATACTAATTTATCTGGATTGAAAGTAATACATCTCTAGGAAAAGGAGGTGATTAGCAGCCAGCAGATGCATTGATCAGGAGGAGCACCTGCTTCATACCAGCACACTGTCCACATCCATTTCTAAACCCAGCAGAGGAGATGCCTTAGGACCAAGTCTTCCAAAAGGAAACTCTGTGGAACTGAAAAATGGGGAAAACAATAGGAGGCAACACTACAAAGTCTGGTCTATCAACTGGTTGTGTTGTTTTCTGTAGTATTTGTGGCCAAAATCTACATCATCTGAGGTACTAAATGGACAGTTTCCTTACTTCTGCCTGCAACAAGAGCAGACTTCAGTACTAGCAGGATACACTTCTGATATATAGTTAACAAGGACTTGGGGAGTTGTACAGAAAAATAAATGGCACCCCCTAATTGTTTTCCAGCTGAACTGTATGTAGGGGAGCTCACCAAATAAACAAAGAAAGAGCAAGAAGAAAAAATAAGCTGACCTTGGGCCCATGATAGAAATGATCCAGCAGAGCTACAAAGTGCACAGATGAAAGGATTTAACAGCCCGGATTTATGGGGCTGGTGTTTCTTAGGCCAGGTGTTCCCTATTCCCCACCTGCCTCTCCCCTCTGTTCACCTGATTGATCCCTCAGCATCCTTCTGTGCAAGGATGGAGGCTCTGGGCAAAAGACCTGCATCAGCTAACCAAGCACCTGTGTCTAACTAACCTCTTCCCAGATGGGAAAAAAGAAAGCATCCCTCTATTAAAGGTTTCCCACGGTATTATAGAAGGTCAGGGCTTTGATAAGGGCAGTACCATGTTCCCAAAGCAGAATTTTGGAGTGGCTTCAGTTCAGTCTGCTTGTGCAGGGATTAAGCGTCCAGGAAGAAAGGATAGTGAGGGGGGTAAAGCTCATCTGCAGCGTTTAAGGAAGCCCTGATATATGGGGCTCAGAGGTGCCTTTCAGCATGCAGGGATGGTGGATATACGGCACGATCTCAGGAGCAGCAGCAGCAGATACAGGGATTCACAGATAATGCCCTGTTTTTTCAATTTGCTGCTGGAAACCGGTGGAAATGAAATGAGCATTTTGGGTCAACCTAGGCTTGCTTTAGAGGAGATTTATGGAGCGGGAGCAGGGGAGGGGGTCAATGAAATTAAAGCATAAGCAAACTTTTCATTTGGGTCAAGCTACCTTTTTGTTCGTGCCTAAAATGAAGTCTTTCAGTGTTGAAGATTTTCCTTGTCTAAACTTGCTTAGATTAAAACTCTTCCTGAATGATTAATTTCCAATTGGAAATGGACAGTGGAAGGATTTTGTCTTGAAATGGCTGAAACAAATGTTCGGGTAGTTTCCCTCTCTTTTCTGTATCTTTTTCCATACAGCAAACTATTTTCTCTGTTTGGCATCACTTTGTGAACATTAAGGAGTCAGCGTATCCAAACCTGCCATTTTTAGGCAGGTGAGAAAATCTAGCTGTAAGAGCTCACCCAGAAGTCACGGGGCATCCCCTGATTTCTCCCTGCTCACCTGTGGCAGCTGTGTTCACCTCTTCACCTGCCCAATCCAGTTTGCCAGCTCAGTTCAGACTGTCTGGTGTCAATGTGCCCAGTGACATGGCAAACAACACATCCAGCCCCCTTTTAATCTTCAGATGCTTTTATTTTTGTCTTTGACGTGAGACAGTGTCTGACTTCAGCCCAGGGCATGTACTTGCACTTCTGGCTCTGTGCGGAGCTGTTTTAGCCACTTCATCACCACACCCGTAGATTGGCTTAAACCAGGAGAAAATTTCTATTCCTCCCCTTTGGCCAGCCAATGAGCAAAGGCAGCCAAGCTCTACCTTTCCCCCTGGCCCACGGATCCCCACTTTCCAGGCTCCTGCTCTCCGATGCGAGGAGGCCAGCAAGCAGCAACGCTGAGCGCCTGGTGTGAAAGGCTGTGCAGTGCGAGCGTGGCTGGAAATGCAGGTTGCTGGCTCCTGGCATGGTACAAAATTCAAGGCACAATCAAACCCATAGAGAGTAACTAGCAAATCGCTCGAGCTATTTTTTTATGAGACACTTTAGCCAGCCCTCTTTTCATATCCTTTACGAGGCTGCCTTCAGCCCTAGTCATAGTAAAAGCTCCAAGTTATGGAAATCATAAGAAAGAAATTATGTATGGAAAAATCATTACATTATAAATTGGTTCCACTGTTCAAAACATGTAGGAAATGGGGCATATAAAACTCAGATGGTGTTGCAGACTTTGATACAAGGTTCATTATTACACCGTGACACAAGTGAAATATGTGCTAACATACTGCCAGCTAATTTGCCTTTATTTACAATGCAGACCCATCACTGGGCAACTTCATAAATTTGATCTACTTGGGTGATTTCTGTGATCGAACGTGGCAGCCCGCACAGAAACATGCACACAGAGAAGTGCAGATCTTACATCTTCAGGACTACTCAGCTCTGAACGCCTTCCCCCACCTCCTTCTAAACTAATACTAATCTCCCTGTTTTCTCCTAATCTTTTTCAGATTTTTATCCCCCAATTAGACTATTAAATTTCTTTTATCCAGTTATACATGAGCTGTTTGTGTCTGTTTCTTAAGAAACTAATTGAGGTAAAAGGCAGGCGCAACTGGGTAGGAGTGTTTTGACAAAATGTTCTTTGTTGGAAAATACCCATTTGTTAATATGGAAAATTTCCAGGGAAATGCATCAGTTTTCATTAAACTTTCATCATAAAATATTCTGAAGCCAACAAGGGAATTTCAACAGCCATAGACCGATGGCTAAAGCTGTCCCTGGAGAAAAGGGACCTCTAAGGAGATCCACTTAAGCATGGTGGCTCTGTGGGATGTTTGCTGCGAGGAAAGGAATCCCAAGGGATCAAATTTAGCTCCGGTTGTGCATTACATCTGATAAGAAAGGGAACAACCTGGGAAGACAAGAAACGGACAAAGCTGACATAAACTGGATGTCCGGCTTTCTTTAGAAAAGCTCTTGCTTTAATTAAATGGTTTAAAAATAAAATCATAGTCATTATAAAAATATTTCTTTACTGGAAAAATTCAGGGAAACTGTTCTTTAAGACTTAAATGGTCTGTTTCTGTACTTCCACCGAGAAGCTTGGTTTCTTTCTGCAAAATTACATTCTTTAAAATAGACTCTACTTTCTATTAAAATATAAGAGGTTGAAATCTGAATGAAGTGCTTTGAATATATTGAAAATGTTTCAAATGACCCAAAACAATTCTGCTTTTTTGTTCCAACACAGAGCAAAATTTCTTTTGCTTGCTTCCCAGAACCTCAATAAACTGGAAAATCCATTTGCCATCCAGTTCTACTCACAGCACAAACATCAAGAGGTCCCATTTACTCATGCCGAGATTGTGTCTGAGCTGAAGAAGTGCTGTCAAAATGCAAAGTCTCAGGATCCCCTTCAAATTTCCAATTTGGTTTTGCAGAAGGAAGGAGGCTGGTTCTCAGCCATGGCAAAATCTCAACGCTGCCATCATCAGGGAGTGTTCCAGTTAACATAACCTTGGACCACTGTCCAAATATCCCTCTGCCTAGCAAAGCCAGCCCCTAATTTTGAAGACACTGAATTTTTCAGTTCTCGGGTTACAGTTCCCTGCACTCCATGCTACCAGATTTCACAGATGAGAGTCTGGTCCTGCCTGTGACAGTCATTTTTTTTTGGAGGCATGCTGACAGACAGGAGGGGTTTACATCTTGCTGTGCATATCTGCTTTCATGTCTTTCACCATCGGTTAAAATGAAATCACGTAATGAGTGAGAAGGCAGAGGAGAGGCAGTGGAGGGCGATCGAGGAAATCCTACCAGCCGTAGATGGCACTTGGGGTATACATGTATAAAGGACCTGCATGTAAAGGGATTTTCGCTCAGTCGCTGAGGTCCAATAATGAAGGACTGACAAAAACATTACTTTCAGTCTATAAACTGGTGGGGAAAGTCTCTAAGACTTGCAGGTTCACTTGGGCTAAAGGGCCTCCATGTCAGATTAGAAAGAAAAAAAAAAAAAAGCAGCTGAAAATATGTGGGAATAGCCCATGGTACCTGGCTGCTGCTGCCAGGAACACTGGAGATAGTTTTCATGGCATGCTTTTGACCAAATGGGCAATTCTCTTGCAAGAGACAAGCAACTCTCTGCAATTCACGTATTTCCTAAGGCCCTGAGGTAGGCGCACTTGTGCAGAAGATGCTTTGCCCCAGCCCCTTTCTCTGGCTTTGGAGATGTTTCTCCAGTGTCTCGCTTGTCTGAAAAACCTTTCTGTCTTACTGATATGCTCACCTTGTCCTCACTCTGCAGATAGTAATGTCTGCCTCTTCTTGTGCAGCTGGACCGGTTTCAACCAGGTAAAATCACACCTTTCACCTTCAGCTTGGTGCTTGTTCACCCACAGGGAGCCTAAAGCTGAAACCTCCAAGGGCCTGGAGGAGAAATTCTCTCCAGCTGAATCTCAGCTTCCCCCATCCATCCCTGGGCTGTCTCCTCCTGCCAGGAGGACCACCCCTCACTGTGTGTGTGCTGCACCCAGCACGATGCTCACACAGCTCCGGAGCGATGGATCTATCGGCACTGCAACCGCAGCAAACAGCGGTCTGCCGCCGATCCCTCGTCCCTCCTCCGCTTGCTGGCTTCAGAATGGTGAAAGTCTAGCAAGCTTTGCAGTAAGCACATGGCCTGAATTCATATGATTCCCCTTTTATTTTTAACTCAGCTTTTACGGCACCGTTTAAATTATATATATATTTATTTTTAATACGGAAATTGCATCTTTAACGGAAATTAATCTCCCAGTCCCCCTCAATAAACCTTTTGAAGCTCTCTGTGACTATGACAGAGGTAGGTATTTTTAGGACTGTGTGGTAATTTCTCTGCAGCATTCAATAATTTACAATATCATAGCTGAAGGTAAAGATTTCCCCTAAGTATAATTTGGCATTAATCAGGCTTTCACAGGCATATTTGTTGCAGACAGGGCACCAGCCTGGAACATGGCTTTACCCCAAGGATTGCCAGGAAGCTGCAGGACTGAATAATGAAGCCTTATGCAAATTCACAGTGAAGGGCAGCCTGGGCAAAACCCCAGTCTCACCACGGGCCAGACAATGTGGGGATGTGTGCAGGCAAGGAAGAAGCACGTGGTCACCCCAAAGCATCCTCGCAGGACGCTGGCTAAAAGCATCCTTGGTGGTGTGGGGACGTGAGGAGGAGCTAGCACACAGCGTAACAAATGCAACACAGTGATCCAAAGTGGTTTCCGATCCACAGATTGATGAGGTCCTTCAGTGATGCCTCCCAGACCCTCCCTCCTTCTCCCGTGTTATTAAGGGATGGTGTTTTGCAGTAACGCTGAGAGGGCTTGAAAACAACTGCTGCAAGGCTGAGCACTGCACTGTGGTAAGAACAGGCTTGTATATACGGTACGAAGGAAATGCAAGGCAGAAGAGGCCAAGTTTACAGACCATTCGTAAAATGCATGTTCATGATGAAGTACGCTTCTCTACCCGAGTGTCTGTCTCAAGGTGAATGCTCCTCAGCTATTTAAAGAGAAACCATCTGAATCACAGCGCTGCCTTCGTCACGTGGGAATAAGTGTGTGATTATCTGCGCATTACGTCTGTCATGGTTTTAGCTGGGATAGAGCTAATTTTCTGCATACAAACTCATAAGATGCCATGTTTGGGATTTTTTATGATACCACACTGATGTTTCAGTCGCTGCAGAGCAGTGCTTGCACAGAGCTAAGGCCTTCCCAGCTTCTCATACCACCTGCTGCACTTTGGCTTTCCAACTCTCCCCCATCTCACCTGGGGAGAGCAAGCAAGCGGCCGGGAGGTGCTGAGCTGCCTGCTGGGGTTGAACCACAACAGTGCTATTGCAGGTCTTCTGGAAAACTGAATTCAGCATCCATGTTCACAAGCAATGCCCAGAATTAGCATTTCTTTTTCTGTGACAACTCTTGGATAAGGTATTTGGAGTTTCTTTAGTGAATTTTAAAGAAACCTTTTGTTTACAAGCTAAAAATCACTTTTAAAAAGCACCAAACACTCTGACAGAGCAACCCTAAGTCTGACAAAGCCCCTTATTTCTTAAAGAACCAACTGACATCACCGTCGAGGGAGGAGGCTGAGGCTGGCGTAATGCTCCTGCCACCTGATCCCTTATTCCCATGCACTGTGTTAGCAGTCCTGCACGCCGTGGTGGCTATCGCTAAAACCTGCCAGAACTGCGCCTTGTGTGGGAAATGTCAACATCCCGGGGCCTGCGTTCCCATGAACCAAAATTTCCCAACAGCAGCGGTTCTGGAAATTTTTTCGTTACAAATGTGTATAGAATTACAGGCTGTTACAACACAATAAAATACTACCAGTAGAGAAACACAGACCAAAATATATAGAAAATAACCAAGAAAATGAAACATTTGTTAAACTTGACGTTTTATAATTATTATTTTTATTTTTTATTTTATTTTTTTTTTTTTACAGAACCAAAAATCACAATTGCTCTGAAATGAAAATTTCCCAATTGGATTTTCTTCTTCTAAGAAATCTTGTCAAAGTGGGCATGATGTGGAAGGGAAAAAAAATGTTTTTCCTCGAGCCAAAATAAGCAGATAAACATGAAAAAATACTCGGGGTTTGGCTGCATTGGAGCTGTTGGGAGGCAGGCTGCTGTTCACTATGGACAGACAGGGACACACGGAGCCGGGGTCTGGTGTCTCCCTCTGCTTTCCAGCCCCGAGCACACAGCCAGCTTCCAGCCACACAGACTGCAGAAAGCACCTTAACGTGGCCAACATCCCCCCGCTTTCATTTTACACATGTCTAACTTAAAAATGATTACACTGGGGTTTAAACTAATGACTTCTGGGCCCAGACCTTGGATGGCAACTGGCAAGAGGCCAGGCAGGAAAAAAAAAAAGGAAAAAAGCAGTCATAGAGGACTTCTAAACCTGTGACAATCGGTGCATGTGTAGTGGAAATGCTTCCACCTTTCCTGCCCCCATCTGCTCAGGATCTCATCACAAAGACTGTCATTATAATAACTTTATTATGGACCTTCTGGGGAAAGCGAGGTCCCGGCAAGGCTTTTGCAAAAGCAGACAGGAAACTCTTTTGCTCCTTGCTAGTGCAAAGCCCTTTATAATTAATGCTGGGTAAATAAAGCGCTCATCTGTAAACACTTTTAATTAGAAATTGGTTAAAGCTAAACCCCCGTGACCACGTTGGCCAGGGGGATTAGATGCACGTCAAGCTTTGCCTGATTGGTAAATAAGAGGTCCTTTAGTACCCTCAATTCCTGTGTTGTGGGACCTCTTTCAGCTCCCATCACATGTCACCGCGCTGCTCAAGCCTGCTCTCCAGGTTCAATAGAGGATCAATATTTGTCTGTACTTTCTAAGCAAAAAAACCTCCTTGACACAGGCAGCATCTGTGTTTGAACAGTTACTTGCTAACACATAGCAGACTTTCACCAAAGAGATCTCCAGCCTGACAGGTCAAAGCAGAACGAAGGTCACCGAGCACCGCCGGCAATCTCTGTTTGCTCAGCGCCACGCTCAGGGCTCAGCCACCAGAGAGGGCTCAGCGAAAAGTGCTCGGGGCTTTCGGGAGGCAGGGGGCATCGCAGAGAAACAGCACACGGCTAGGAGAAAACAAAATAAGAGCCTAACTGCTTCTGTTGCCATCTCCTACCCCTGTAGATGACATGTGCCCGATGTCTCTTGTCTCCTGGTAATATTCAGAATACCCAAGAGCCACCATCGCTTGGACCTGCTCTCGGGTTTTAGGACTCTGTCTTCTGACGGTGTGGGAAGGCGGCCACCCCACGCAAACCCAGGTGTTGGTTGTCTTTAGGGAAAACAGCAGAAGTGTGCAGGGATGAGGGAACCACTTGCAGGAGGCACGGTTCTTGCTCTGATCACACTCATGGATGTGTTCACGGCCTGCCGAAGGTCTGAGCTGCAGGAGATCTGAGAGGCCCTGAACATCATGAAATGTGAGGGCCCCGCATCGCCTGAATGAGCACACACAGGAATAACGCCTGAGAGTTGCTTCCAGAGATGGGAAAACTGAGGCACGGGAGGTCAACAGGAGGTGTCCATGCTCGGCCAGTGTCAGCAGCTGCTTCTGCTGAGCCCCAGCCCCAGCACTGTGCTGGCTAACGCTCCCCCATGCTTCCTGGTCTTGGGCTGCTTGCCCGCTTTTTTTTTTTTTTAACCCGCTTCCTGTAAAAGACGAAAAACTTTTTTGATATAAAATGGGATTTCTCCAGCAGAAATGCTTCATCTTTCCCTGGAGGCCTATTTCTAGAAGCCACAAAGCTGTGCTTTGAATTGCAGCTGGCACAGGGATGCAGGACATCGGGGAGTGCTTGAAGAGAAGAGCACGGCCCAGAGCGCGCTGCACGAGGCAACCTTGCCTACCACATACGTCCTGGCCCACGGCTCCAAAAAGCTGTTCTTTCTATTCCCAGCTCCCTGGTGGACTTTGTGCATGTTACTTGACCTCTTCTTTCCCCTTCCATGTTTTCGTTCTGTGTTGGCGGTCTAACTCCAGCCCTCGGAGGGCAGGGGTGGTCCCGATGGCTGTGCTCACGCCTTTCCCTCCAGCTGCAGCTGCTCCAGCCCGGAGATAACCTCCTCTCTGATGCCGGAGGTGATGCTGGAACCAGCCAGCCCAGCTGTGTCTTAGACCACTCCTGAAACCTCTGCTTTCCAAACATGCAGAGGTAGCACATACCGCTATCTGAAAGACAGCACGTCTGACTTAATTGAGATGGACTCAGATGACCACTTGCTCATGGCAGCACGTACAGGGGTTGCAACTTTGAAGCTGGCCCTACTTTCAGTGAGGGATTGGAATAGAGACCCCTGGAGATGTCTTCCAAACTAAGTTATTCTGCAAGGCTGAAGGGATTTCCACCTCTGCCTTACATGTGGACCATCTCCAGCTAGGCTGGCTGCAGCCCGAGTGAGCTGCATTGGTAGCTGACAACCAGCTCTCTCCCCCCGTACACACTTCAGAGAGTAAAAATTGCTCCAAGGGAAGTCTGTCCTGAAATAACTTCTGTCTTGTCACCATCGTCACCTGCGTTCTCGCCTTTTCCCACATCCAGCTGGAGGCAGGTCCGGCTCTAGCAAAAGCCAGATTTGTTGTTAATGATGCCTTAGAAAGTAAAGCCAAAAGTACATTATAGATCCCCCACTGGCTTCTGATCAGAAGGCATTCGATGGCAGCACATCAAATACACCCACGTGCAGTATAGCTGTCTGGACAGACATCCTTCCCACCCAGTGATCCATTAGGAAGCTGGAAGCAGTGTTGGCTATGGGTACCTTGTGGGATGGAAAGATTTTTGGAGCTGTAGACTATGCCAGTCTTCCATCAGATACCCCCTTACAGCTCCAAGAAATTTCTGCAGTATAAGAAGCCTGGCTGCCAAGTGAGGCAGATGTCCCCCAGTGTCGAAGCCTCAGCTTTGGAGCAACTAAACTTCCTGGAGTTGTTACCTTCAGACATTCCCAAATTCAGCCTAACTTCATGTGTCCTCCACAAGTGGCTTGAATGCAATCAGACATATGACATGCAACTGCAAGAGTCACTTCATTGAGTGACCTTCATCAGGGAGGTGGAGCCCACCACCACATGCAGGACACAGGACTCCATCCAGGCACAATGCCCCCAGCTTCTCAGGGCGTTTCAGCAATGGAGGATTAGGCTTTTTATTTGGAAATGCCCTAAAACAACCTCCTAAATGGGGGTGGACATCGCTTTCTCCAGGGATGGCTTCAAGTCTTCCTCCCAGCCAGCAGCGAGACGGGGTGTTAGCAGATGCGGCAGCAAGAGGAAGTAGCTGGGATTCTTGCGGCTTCTGCGCTCTTTTCTCTCCTAGCAGGAAGTCTTTTAATTTTTTTTCAAATGCACAAACCATTCTCTGAAGAAGAAAGGCAAAAGGGAAGTTTTCACATGGGCAAGAGCCCCACTCCAAAGGCATTCAATCCCTTAATTTATGACATACTGTCCACGTGTATTATTAATATGGCTATTATTATTTCTTCTAAAAATCTTTTTGTACTAGTTCAGTTAAAAAATTGTGATTTGGTCCCCTCGGGCCTGTTGGTTAACAAAAGGGAACTGTGCCCATTTGGATTACCTAAACCCAGCAAGAAACCTTTGATTTAGTACCGCAGGCCCAGGTCCCAGCTGCCGCTCCGCTGCCCTGGGTTACAGTGTCATCGCTGCTCCCTGCGAGGGGGATCAGGGGCTTAACGGGATTTAGGGTGGAAAATCCAAGCTCAGCCTGAGGTGCCTGCAACACAGGACTTGAGAGAGGAAGGGGAAGAGAGCCAGATTTGTTCCTTCCCTCCTTTCTCATCTGGGACCTGCCGCATTTCTCTTGCCCGGGTGTGGGAGTGGAGAGGGAAGAAAGAGAAAATCCCATGTCAAATGTGAACCTCACTGAAACCAGTTTCCATGAGGACAGGCCCTGGAGTATTGCCCTCAAGAAGTCTGTGTGGCTCTGATTAAGAGGAGCGGCAAGGGAACTAACTTACTATAGTGTCGGTAGTGTTAGTACTGTCTGTAGTATTTATAGGGTTACAGTGTCTGCCATTAGTGCCATTATTCTGCTAATTGAAAAATTATATATCACACATACTTATATGATGGCAATAACTTTAACAGCAATCATGAGCAAATAATTAGTCTGCTTGCTATGGAAAGCAGAAGCCTGGATGCGGTGGTGCAGGAGCTGTCTACAGACCCGTATTCCCACAGGCTTGCCGCAAGATGGACCAAACCAAAGGTAAATGACAGAAAAGGAGGAAAAGCGGTGGAAAAGAAGGCTGTGATCGTGCACAATAGAAAGTAGGCTCCTTCAAGGAATAGGCTTAAAAAGATCATGACTTCAAGCACTACTAAGACCACTTTGCACGTCACAGGTCAGCAAGTTGCAAGGGCCAGGCTGTCCGGCAGGGCTTCAAACCCAGCCCCTCTCACTAGTGCCTTTCCAAACTGCACCTTTCCCCACACAAGTCTTAGGGTCAGGCAAGAACCACAGCTTTATCAAGGAGAGAGTGGAAAAAAACACCGTTTCCAAAAATAAAATGAATACAAGCATGACCTTACCTAGCTGCTATTGCATTGTGTGGCCCAGGCCCTGGTACTACCCCGGGCTGTGCTAACAGGGCAGAACAGGGGGGATGGAAGACAGGATTAGCCTTTCGTGCCCCAGCCTTTCGTTCTTTACAACAACTCAAATCACTCCATTTACATGGGAGTGAAATTTCCTTTCTCCTTTCTCATAGTACTAAATATTCACAGTGCATCTTGTAGGAAGCTGGATCGCGCCGAGCACACCCAGCATTCCTTTTTTCCCCAAAGCGCTGGATTCTGCGTTCATCCAAAGGCAAAATCGAATGCTTTTGATCCGACCATATTTTTACATCTCTGCAAATACACAGGGGTGCTTGTATTAAAATTAATTACCATGAAAGCCACACAAGTTCACAGGCTTAATCCCAAGCAAACCTCCCTTATAAAACAGAAGTTCAGGATGTCAGGCATCCTTCCCAAAGACACAGAACAGAGGCCTGGATGGTAAAGTACTGAAGCTTTAAGATCTCTGCTGGCAACACTTTCAAAATTCAGTGATTGCCACAATTTGCAGAATCCCATTCCCATTTTGCAGAATCACAAAATATTCCGAGTTGGAAAGGACCCACAGGGATCATCGAGTTCTACTCCTGGCTTCACACAGGACAAACTGAAAATTAAACCATATAAAGGCAGAAACTCTACGTGTATATGACAGGTATCAAAGTCCGGGCCAGAGTCTATACAAGTGCAATGAAGTCATTTTGGATTGTGCCCATTAAAGATAATATGACTCATGGACTATATAGGCTAGCACTTTGGGAGAAAATGTCTCAAGTCTGCATTCTTCATGAAACATGCCACGAATCTGAGCTACCAGGGAGTTACTGTCTTCTGCACTTAAGATCAGAAAGATACCAAAAAATAACTTATTGAGAAAGCGCATTTTGAATCATCTTCAGGTTTTTCATTAGGATAGATGACCACCACAGCCTCTCTGGCAACTGGAACGACTTTCTACATTTCCCTTCTCACCTTTTCAACGGGGCTGAGGAGAACAGAGTTATCTGGACTCACTCTGATGTACTCTGTCTTAATCCCAGCCCTGCCTGCAGAGCATGGATATGACAAAACCCTTCTGTTTCAGGACTTCAGATCAGGAAGGATGCCCTACCCCATGCACACGCACACATTGCCTAGAGGTTAGTTCTGCTCTGCCCTATGTGTGGAAGCACGAGAGGCTGTACCAGTGGACGAGGACAGCTTGAGCTGTCTCCATCAGAGCTGTGGGCTGGGTGTAGAAACTGATGCCTGACGGGTGTGCACTGTGTAAGTGTTCAGATACAGTGACCTCCCTCCACCCTGCCCCAGCCAAATCGCCTGGGATGGTGGAGAAAGCTCCATCAGGGTTATCTGGGTGTGCATCACCTACGCAGTCTTGCTGTGGGAACCGTCACCATTATGTCAGCCTGCAGCCTGCAGTTTAGTCTCCTAGGGTCTGTAACACAGAGATATCTTTAGGTCTAATGTGGAACTGCAGACAATAAACCAGGGGAGGACCAGACCCTCTTTTCAGTTGGACCTAAACAGTTTTTAACAAATGCATGTCTAATCGCTCCTGAAAAATCTCCTGTGGTGGAAGCTCTGCATCGTGCCTCATCTCTTCTGCCTCTCCTGATGGGAAAGACCTCACCAAGGCCAAACCCGACTCTCCTGGGCTGTACCTAAAGCCTAGTACTTTGTGTTCTGTGCCAAGGGGCAACAATTTGACTCCTGTCTTTTGTTTTTCTTTGGGAACTTCTACACTTGAAAATGGATATACTCACAGCATTTTATCCAGGAAAAACACTCCAGGAGGCAATTACTGTCTTATTCCTGCTCTGTGCTTCTCCCCCAGCTCAGGGCATGAACTGGAGGCTTGAAGGAGCTCATCTGTCCACCCCATCTCCACATCTCCATCTCCCCTCACAGCATATTGCTCCTGACCTGAAGCATTTCTTGGTTCTCCCAAATTCCCATCTTCTTTTGCATTTTGCTGCCTGGCCAGACCTGTGCTGCAGTGTTACAGGAATAGTGGGATGAGCTGCCAAGAGCAGTAACAAGGGACTCATATAAACTTTCCCTCTCAGCCAGGAATAATACCCCAGGACTAGGAGTCCACTTGAATTGCAGACAGGAGGAGGGAAGGAATGGGGAACCTATTCGCTTGTTTTGCTGTTTAAACAAAAACGTGTTCTCCTAGCTATATGCACACACTGCTTGGCAAGCACAGTCCTTATTAACCGTCTTTGTTGGAAACGCTGACACCACGATCCTGCAAGACATTCCTGAGTATGTGAAGTGTGCAAGACAGGGAACTGGAAATGTGCATGTGTCTCTTTGTGTCTGTGTGTGAGAAGATGCCCTCTGGGAGCTGCTGCGAAGGCACCAGCACGACTTTGGATTCCCTCTCGTTTCCTCTTGAGAACAGCTCAAGGTGAACGGGGTAGCTCAGCAGTACCCAGAGAGCAAACAAGGTTCATGCTTCTCTTCAAATCTTCTGATATTTCCATCTTGTCTTTCCTGTTGACTGGGCTCTTTTCTCGCCTTTGCCTCTCTCCCTCCCCAGGCCGGAGCACTGCAGAGGCTCTGTTCCAGCTGGAACAACGCTCATCTGAGCTCCGTGGTTTCTCAACCGGGCAGAAGCCAGGTCCAAGAGGACTTAGGGCTTTCCTCTAAGCCATTACCGAAGTGTTAATATTGCCACCCAGAAACTCTTAGATCCACTTTTTGTTGCTGGATGCTTTTTAGGCCTGTAACCTCCACTCCCTGGGGAAGCAATGGCTTCACACCAGCACACCAGCTGGCCGCCCCGTTAAGCCCAGGTTCCTCGTAGTCTGTCCCCAGAGGAGAAGACGAAGGGCATCGGCATCTTGCTCAAGCAGTCTAATGCATCAACATTTCTTGGTGGTCATGAGAGCAGGGAATCTGCAAAACCATTACTACTCCACAGAGGGAGGCATGTGGAAATGGAGAACTATATAAATATATACAAATAAATATACACACAGTCAAACCCCAAATCTTGAGTATCCTAGAGACCTGGCATTCCTTTAAAGAAATTTATTCCATCCATAAAATTCCCTGCAAGCTTGTGTTCTTGTAAAGCCATAATACAGACTGTCAAGTCCTTTCAACATGATTAAGGGAAGGAAATCTTCCAATGTCATCTGAGGGCAGTAATTAGATGTAGGCAAAATCTCATGAGTCCACCCAGCTTTGTCCAAGAGGAGAAACCATCTGGCATGGCCAATGATGCAACACCGCTCATCCTGGCCATGACACAATATATCAGGACACAAAGCTTAGAGAAGAAGAGGCAAGTTTCCTCCCTTGCAATAAAGCAAGTCAATCACACTATGCCAGTCCCAAGAAAAGGACCAATGTAATAAACTTCAGTTGTTTTCAACTAAAGGTCTTAATTCACTGAGCAAAAAAAAAGGGAGAGATGATTAGGTTTTATTAGGTGGGGAAACTGAGGCAGAAACGTGCACAAAGCTTCACAGAAGAAAGCACAACAAGAAGTATGGAATCCGTGATTTTTGGTCGAGGAAAATCTGCGCTCTGGGACACACACTGAATCATTCATCTGCAACACATGCAACCCCCTCTGGGCTGCTCTCATTAAAATGGCTTTTTCTGCGAGACAGAAATCTGGTCTTGGTTCTTTCGCGTAGGACTGGGGCAAGGCAGCTGGGTTTTTACTTCTGGCTCTGCCACAGATTTCCTGCGTGACCTGCTCTTGCTGCAACTGCCCGCTCAGCCAAGAACGAAAAGTAATCAATGCCAATCACGTAGGCTTAATTTCACGAGGGAGGAACACGAAGTGGTAAGTGCAACAATGCTCTGTCATGGAAAAGCCTCGTAAAGACCCGGTCTTCATCAGAGCAGGATTTGGCCCAGCAGGGCTGTAACCCCGCTTCCAGCAGTCGCCCCTTCCAGATGCTACAGGAGAAGGTGTCAAAGCCTCAATCTGCCGTGAGTGGTGTGATTTCTTCCTGACCTCAACTGTTGCGAGCTTATGCCCTGAAGCATGAGAACTGATGGCCCGTGTGATTTTATTTGCACTGGTGTAACTGCAGATGGTGTTTGCCTTGCTGAAAAATAATTGACCACAATATGAGAGATGTGTTGAAAGCTGAACGTTAGCGTGGCTAAAATGTGTCAAATCCAATTACCTGGGACAGAAAAAAACTCTTGCTACAGGAAGAAAAGGTGAGTTGCTTGTGAAAGTGATAGATAGTGGTTTTCTGCTATCTCTCCACTTGTTCCTTCGGGGTTTCACTGCTTTCAGGTGGTGTAATTTGACTAGCAGCTGCTGGGAAAGCCAGCTCTGGATACTCAGAGACACGTCACGATGAAGTTGTGTATTTTTTCCTGCTGGGAATGGTCTGAGATCTCTGTTGCAGATGTAGCCTCCAGGTCAGGAAGTTGCCCGTCTGCCCCAAACTGGCCAGAAACACGTGGGAAAAGATAAGGGATCGCTGTACTTACACGCTGAGTGTTCAGCACCAGCTTCTGCCTGATGGCTGGGTGGGATCTGACCCCGTTCTTGCGGACTAACAACACGATAGGGGCAACATGCCCATTTCTGAGAAGCAGCTTTAGGTTAACAGGTGACGCGGTTGACTCAAGGAGGCAAAGGACTACCTGCAGGGTGGCTATGGGATGGGCCCACAGCCAGAGAAGATGTTAGGCTGAATAACGGAGGTGCACAACAAAGCACTTGTATTTTGTGGCAAACCACTTCATCTGCTTCTCCTCTGGAACCACTGAATCTGATTGACATGCAGGGCGATAGCAGAAAAAACACCACGCTCGTTGGACACGAGCTTTCCATTTCTCCCAAACCGGGGACGAATGTTAAAAGAGGGAAAAGGGAATGTTTCAGGAACTGACCAAGGAAATGAAGGAAAAAGCCTCAGATAGGAAAACATGCTCCGTGAAAACTTCAGAGGATTATATAATGCACTATCTAAGCCAAATTCAGCCTGGGCTGGTTCACTGCCATCGAGGACTTGTATGGCCAAAACCCAGTGCCTGTAATCAATCCATCTCACCATAAAATTTATCCCAAATGCTGCAAAATACCTTACGCCGTTCCCTTTGAGTTCCCTTATCTGTCACTTTATCATTTCCCCTGCTCACAGAGGAATACGGTTCCCCTTCAGATCCATTAGCCATGTGGCGAGGGTGCCTGGGCTGTGTCTGTGCTTTGGCATTTCTGTATGGATTGGCTGTTGCGGAGGGACTGCACTCCTGTTTCTTCAGCTAGATGAACCATACCCCAAATCAAATGCTCCATCAAAATCCTAAATTCACTTCGAACCATTAGGAAATTTTTTTCCTGGCCTTGTTAGTGGTGGCCTTGTTTCAACCCAAAAAGCAGATTTTTGATTGAAACAAAGACGGCACTTATGCAACTTCAGCATTGTGGGGAGCATTCCTCAGCAATACCAGTGCTTTTTTTTTTCTTTTCTTTTTTTCTTTTCAAATACGTTTCTCCTTCCTTCTCACTTCAGACAGGAGAAGCTCACAGGCTCTGCAGAGAGGCAGCATGCTGGAAATCACTACAGCCCTCCTGGTTAAAAAAATAACAATAAAAATAAAAATAAAATAAAAACATGAATGGATGTGGCTAACCAGCTGTTGAAACCTGAGGTTATGCTTGACTGAGCCATGATAGGAAAAAGACCCCCAGCTACAGAGCATGCTGAACAGCTCTATATCCACCCTGCCCTTCTCCAGCCTCTTTGTCTCACACCCTCATTCACACAACATGAGCGGCAGATCATTAGCCCAGGGGCTGTTTGTTTTCGTTGGGATTTTCTTTTGCTTGTAAAGCTCTAGCCCACAGTGTTAAGAGGTTCTCTGCAGCGTTGTGGTTACTCCCCTCCTGGCCATCTGTGAGTGGAGCAATGCTTTTCCAGCCTGCACTCACACACATGCTCAAGCAGATGATGAGCACTCTCCCATCCCGGCTGCAGACGATGTTCACACACCCCAGCTCGAGGAGATGCTCATTTACCACCAGTTCCCAGCCAAAAGGAAGGTCTGAAGGCAGGAAGGGTGCCCTGGGTTTGGACGTGCATTGCTCAGACCTCCAAAGGCCACCCCAGCGACTCAACACCTGGAGGGTTTAATCTACTACAAGCAACTCTGTCCTCAGCCAGGACCGAAATGCAAGCTCCTTGTCTTGTGGACTAGCAATTCCTCGACTCCAGCTAAATTACAAACAATTAAAGTGCAATTATGGATGGCTGAAAGCCCTTGGATATCAGGACGGGAAAGTCAATTGGAAAGTCTCAGCTCAGGGGAGTGCTGATCATCCATCCCGACCTCCTGCAGACCCACTGTGCAAGTAAATCCTACCTCCGAGGAGCACAGCCCACAGAATGGGGCCCAGGGACAGCTCATCAGATGGAATTTGGGGGGTTTGTCCATTCATATGTATGGCCAGGATGTCTCAGTTGGAATACAGGACAGGGCTTTACAGGATGAATCATCAATGGCATGATGGATTTTCCATTAATGGAAAATCCAGATCCATCAGCTGGCGTGCCACCCGCATGACTTTGTCCCGGCACTGCCGACTTCTCCATTTCACTTATGTTTCTGAGCTTTTGCACCATTTCCATCACCTATCAGCAGCCGCTGTTCTCCAGGGGAGATTTCAATACTGAAAACTTCCCTGACTTCAGCACTAATTACCAAGACCAGCGAACCACTGATCCTGCCAGAGTGGTAAGATTCATCTTGAGGCTCCCTGGAATTCCTACCACCACGCAAGAGACTTTCATGCAGACAAGCACAACTCTATCAAGCCCCAAAGAAGGTCCTGCAGCTCCCATGGTGGCTTGTAAGGACCTCCAGTCATGCCCACTCTACCCCATATCATTGTATACTGGGATAAAGACTAAAGCAGCAACCTCTCCCTCTTTATCCAAGATGGCTTTCATTAGAGTCCTTCTACTGGCAGAGGGTCTTGCAAGTCCCCCTGAATTACAAAAAAGAGATGTTTCAATAGACAGTAAGTGAAAGTGAATCAGATTTGGAAAGGAAAATGCATTCTTCAGCAGTGTAATAAAACATACATTGACTAGGGATTTTCTTTGTAAGTGGAACAATTGTGCCTTGGGTTGGAAGTCTTGTGAACACTTACTGCAGCCTGTAGGGCATTGCTTACATATCATAAACCTCGGCTCTCCTCAATAAACAGTGTGTGTGCGTGTGTAACCGCATAAATAATTGTGTGCATAACTGTATACAGAACGTATGTTTGATACTTAAACATAGCCTTAGAAGTCCTTAGAACAATAGGTTGAACCAGATGGCGGTGCAGTCCCACAGGAGAACATAATGCAATAATGCAGAACTTCTGGCAGAAGGAGCACAGTTCTAAGAGGAGGATAAATCTCTTATATTTAGGCATGATGCCTAGGCATTAACTTTCCTTTCTTAAGTGAATAGCATAAGTAATATTTATTTTGTGAGGTAATCTTCTTGTTTCCTCTCACAAACCTAGGTCTAGCACTGCTATTATCATTACATTCTCCCAGACTGCCTCCTCCAGCGTATTGTCCCCCTTCACTCAGAGACCCCAGACCTGGTAGTGGCCTGCTGCCCCCACCCCCTTCCGCACTGTTGGGCCTCCCAGAGGATGAAGACATCCCTTCTGACCTCACTATGCATCGTCTTGCTTTCTTTTTGTTAGCTCCCGTTGAGAGCTTGTGAGGAGAAACTCATGTTCCTTTCCACCCAACTTCAGCTGGTGGAATAGCTCGGGAATGTTCCCTCTGCATCAGGATGGGCAGCTGTACCTTTAGCTCATCTGTGTCTTTCCTTTGATCACTTGGTCAAGTGGAATGACCCCAGCTTGTACCGTTTGAGCTGCAAGGAGGGTACGCACTGTATTCTTCCCAGATAATACAGCTGGCTTCCACTTCATACTCTGGGCTGTTCAGAGGTATACGGATTTTATGAAAGCCTAGATGATGAACTCTCTTGCCCAGATCTACTAAATCAATTTTGTCATTCTAAGGAAAAACTAGAAGTGATGTGTTGCAAGGCATTTAAACATGCATTTTCTTAAGCTAAACTTTTATGTAGTTTCTAGTAAAAAAGAAGCAATTTCTTGGTTTTGTATCTGCTTTTTAGAAATCTGAGAAACTGTGAACATGGCATGTGATCAATTTAAATTATCATCACTTAAATTATTAACACTTAGAAAGGAATAATAAAAATATTTACTGAGGTGTTTCAATGGAAAAAGGAAAATAATTTAAAACATTTTGCTACAAGGCTTTCTTAAAAAGTTATTATAAAATCTGGTTTCTCAGACTGACACATCTCAGTAATAGACAGTTTTCAAAATACTCTACAATTGTTATGGTCTGAAGTCAAGGAAAACCTTGTGTTAAAGCTACTATTGGTTAATTCCATCCAGAATATGAAAAAAAAAAAAATCCTTTTGAGTTCAGCCCCAAACAACTTATTTGACTGACAACACTGGTAGCAATCAAGCAGGAGGTTATTTGCCTAAATGCCAGCTAACTCAACTCACTGGAAGCAGTACTAAAGAGATTCAACTCCAGTTCTAGACTCAGGACTAATACTAGCTTTCTCCAAAAATTCAAAGATCCCCATGTATAAATGGCTATATATTGCAAATATACAGAACTTCCAATAAAGAAAGATACCACTTATGAAATCTAGCACTGGATCTGCCATCACCCCAGTTTTGAAGCCAGATAGGCAGTAGCAGAGAGAATCTCAGCATCCATTTAACAGTCAAAAAGCTAAAGAAAAAAAAAAAAACTTTTTTTTTTTTTTTCTTTTTGGTGCATATCTGTAGCCCTGCTCTGGGATCTGATGCCTGAACTTGAAGATTTTTATTGCTAAGAGTAATCACACCAAATGCTGGCGGATCACAAAACAAGTGAGCTAGTATATACAATAAGGCGTGATACATATATTAAAACTGCTAAATCTTCTCCGCAGAGTTTTCTGTACAGCTTGTCCTACAACATACATGATGAGGCAATAATAAAACATGTGGCATATCCTGCACCCTCCTGGCAAAATACCACATCTGCTAGTGACAGATGCCCTAACAGGGATGATGATCAAAGGTGTCACTGGGATGTGGTATCACTGCAGTCTCTGAAATGAGCTCATTTCTAAGAATCACAAGGTTATCTTACTGGGTTTTAGTGATCCCTTGAGCTGACTTACACCAACCAAACTGAACTCTGCAAAATTCCCTTCTGGTGCAGCTCAGTGCTACAGCATGTGCTTGGGAAAATTAATGCCTTATTCTTTGATACACAGCTACTGGGAGGTATTTCGGCACTGGTAAAGTTTGGAAACACATGTGCCCTAATAGACTCTCTGCGGCCCTGTTCAACAGCCACAAAGCTGCTGAATTTCACATCATGTTATTTGCAAACATGGAAAAAGGGTCTCCTGCCAACCTTCCTAGTGTTCCCTGTAAAACACGTCTGATTTTCACTTACAGCATCGCAACCTGCTGACAATAATCAACACCTCCGCTGCAGTGCAGGGGAGCCCTCATGTAGGAGAGCATCAGGCCCCCAGGCTTTGCTGAACTGAATTGAGAAGCCATCCTGTCCGACCAGGCATGGTATTGTCATAACTTCCCTCACATCAGCAAATTGTGCTTGGACTTACTCCAGTCCTGCAGAACAGCACAGGACCCTTAGTTTATTCTTTGCTGCTTAAAACATCTAAATCCATTGTAATTCCTCAGCTAAAATTAATTGTAGGTTTCCAGTTCTTAAACCCCTGGAACCTCCAGACTGTCCCACACCTTTTCCCAGTGCTGTATTCAAATATGTAATACGCTAAACACATCTATCCCAAAAGAAACTGAAGTAGAGTTCACAGTGTAGTGAAACTCTGGGATCTCTTTTATTTTGCCTGTACAGATTACTTTCCCAATATTGTGTACCTCAGTAACTCCTGATGACTGCTATGAACATGGAAGTTATTTCCAGCATTTCAGTAGAAGGGATACATGCTACCTCCCTGTACTTGCTCCTGGTACCATTTGTCTTCCTCTGCGTGGGACATCCCACAGCCCCTGATGACACCTACTCGTGACCAAGTCTCTGTCCAGTGTCCTCAGGGCTAGCAGAAATACCCCTGCTGAGCTATGCCAATTGACAGCAGCTGAGGATCTGACCCTTCTTTGAATTTTATTTTAACTGTATATTGGAAGTACAAAGTGCTTTAAAAGAAAATCATGAATTGTAGGTTGAGCTTTGGAAGGGGCTGGCACATATGCCATAATCAAGCTCATACCACGTAGTCATCTAAATGGCATCTTTTCATAGACAATCTAGTAAAATTTAACAAGCTCTGTCTTCAGTCCACCTCTAAATGCAAGTGTAATTCATAATGGCTATACACACTTCAGGTTTTGTTCAGGTCCCTGACATCTGTTGCTTAAAAATAGCTTTGGCACAGACTTCCTCAATAGCAAATCTACTTACATTTAAGAAAACATGTTGTTTGTTGTTATGGTGCATTACAGTATAATTCAAAAATATTCACAGTGAAAAAAGAGAAAGATTTAGTTCTGGTTTTCTGGCATCCGGTCTCTCTCTCCTCCCCCCCCCCCTTTTTTTTTTCTTCTAACCACAGTGTTTTTCTGATCCGGTTTATCTTGATGGAAAACCCTACATACATATACACACATACAGAGCATGCACACTGCAGACATGGAGAAATAGTTAATAATGGTGGCATCTTTCTTCGGAAGAGTTTTTTTTTTTTTTTTTAATCCCTGCATAAAAAGCACACATCAGCAAACAAGGAAAGTTAACATCAAGGAGTGAAACAAGAAAGGCCAGAGAAACTGCAGTAATTTTCTTTTGACATTTATGCTTTAATAGATTCCAGAGCCTCATAATTTCTAGGCAGTCTGAAATGGCCATTTGACAGATTTTCACCCTGATGAAAAAGTCATATACTTCAGAGAAAAAATGCAAAATAAAAACAAACAACCTTCCCTCCACACAACAGAGTGCCCCTGAAGCATGTAAAATAAAGACCAACTGCACCAAAACCAACTGACAACCACCTACAGCTTTCCCCAGGCTACAGGCTTGTAGGGGAAGAGGAAAAACTGGGCAAGAGCTTGGATCCTCTCTTAAAAGCATGAATTCCCTGACTCCGGAGGTGAGGGATTCTCCGTGTGCACTATATCCAAGACCATACTGGTGCTAAGACCCCCCTGGTTCATGCTGGACCTAAAGCCATAGCACACAGGTAATACCAAGGGCAGGTGGCATTTGCTGAACACATTAATTCCTGCTCCTCAAGTCAGGCAGGGACTTAGGAGCTTTGTGGGTGCATGCCAAGTCTCGTATTCATGCTATACAGTGAAAAGTATTGGTGGAACAATCCCTCATCCATTCTGACTGACAGCGTGGTATTACTGACAGCAGACGTCAGCAGGTGGACTTTAAGGTTTGTATTACGAGAGAAGTATGTTCCTGGGATTAAGGCAATGTCACTTTTCCTCTAGGCTGGAATGTCAACGCCCTCATTTTACAGACAGAAACGCTGAAGCACGAGGGAAAGGACTTGCCCAGGGCCAGAGAGGAGGTGGTACGACAAACCAGCAGAGCCAGGCTTCCTGCATCCCTGCCCGTGTGCTAGGCCGCGCGGCCTTGCTGCCAGATGGTGCCACCTTGTACCTGTTTAACCAGTGCCACCTTGTACCTGTTTAACCAGTGCCAACCAGCTCACAGCCATTAGGGTGTTGAGCCCCCAGGCTGGAAGCTGAGCTCTCCAAGCTCCTAGCCTTACGGCAAATTCAGCTTCTTCCTGCTCATTGTCTCTGCAGACACTATAAATGCTGCCAGCCCTACAGTTTCACTCTGGATCCCCATGATTTCTGTCGCAGTGAATTACTGACAGCCTGTTTGGTGACTTACGTGACTTCTTAGCAAGCATAAACTCTCCTACGTGGTCTCCTGCCCCTCTCCTTTACTCCACGCTCCCCTTGGCAGAGCGTCTTGGGACCAAAAGTGGCACAGAGAAACTCACAGCACAACTGAATATTAAGCTCTGCAGCACTGCCTGCCACTTGTGCCCCTGAAACATGCTTGGATAAGTACCAGGGTAAAGCATCCATCCTCTGCCAAACAACTTGCAATTATTTCTTTGGATAGCAGGGAGGTATTTTGCATTAATCTTGACTGTGCCACATCTGCACTCTGGATTAAGAGAGGTTTTTATTTTCCAGAGCTGTCAATCTGGTATTTTTCCATGCTCAATAAATTCACTTCTTCTATAAACAAAAAAATAACAAAGAAAGAAGATGATGAACTATAAGACGATTTAGTCCTGAAATTTCTGGCTGTTTTTCTCTTCCTAGTGAGGGATCAAGACATACTGCTACAGCTTCATTCAGCAAGGTCTTATGGAAATCTCATTTTGATACTAAAATGATGTTTCCAAATGTATGTTTTGCTCATTGAAGAATTCACCCTCATTTATCTTTCCTATTGGACAGAAAATGAACAGTAAATTATTCCAGCCCAGAAAGCAAATAGCCACTGACAAAAAAAAAAAAAAAAAAAAAAAAAAAAAAAAAAAAAAAGGAGTAGATTGCCACTTGCTTTTCACTTATCTGCCCAAATATTTCAAAATATCTTCTTCTTATATAAAATATGTCTGGCTACACTTCAGATGAGGGCCTACTATGGCTGTGTCTCTATGGCAATAGCAACAAGAGATGGCAGCCAGAACTATACAGTCTCAAATCTTCCTTATTTTCTCATAGTTTCACTGAATAGGTGTGGGTTTTTCATGCCACAGTACTTCATAATGGACTGGTACTAGGTAACCCATGGTGTGGTCAAGGGCTGATTAAAGCTGGAGTTGTCTTTTTGTCAGATAAAGCTGGTAACCAAGGATTCAGATAAATATGCAGGAAGTACTTCACAGCTTCTCTAGAAATAAAGCTGGCATAAACAATGCCAACTGGGGGCCAACAACGATTTTTCAGGCTATTGGCCAGATAAATGGACTTGTAGAAGGCAGTGCATGCACTGCATAAAGCACACCCATGCTTTTTGTTTTGCAAAGATTTTTCCAGCAAGCAGAGAGAACGCTCTTTATGTAGGTGCATTGCCTGAGATATGCTGCAAGTTAGTATGATGTGATTTGGCAGTGTAGGTGATCAAAGACACCAGCAGAAGGGAAATCAGGACAAGGGATTTGTAATGGAGACTGGCAAATCCCCCAGAGTCAACCTTTAATGACATAATTTAAAGAAAATTCCACACTGGATATCATAAGATCACAGAAATGCTGGTTGGAAGCGATCTCTACAAGTCTTCGGTCCAACCTCCCACTCATAGCAAGACTAATGCTGACACTAGGTCAGGTCAGCCAAAGCTTTGTCTAGCCAAGCCTTGAAAGCCTCCAAGGAGAGAGATACCATGACAGCTTGGGTAACCAGGAGTGCTTCCAGTGCTTCTCCACCCTCCTAATGAAAAATTTTTCCTTATGTGTAACTTCAGCCTCCCAAGCTGTCATTTGTTATTGCTCACTGGTTTATCTTCTGGCGTTCCTTACAGTTTGTCACTGACATTTTTGTAATTGTCTTTCAAATAGTTATAGGGTGCTATTCGATCACCCCTGCACCTACTCTTCACAGCCTAAAATAGCCTGCAACCCCACCTCTCACCAGAGACGTGTTCTTGAATATCTCGGTGCAAAAGCAGATGGCTCTGAGCAGCACCTCGGTGTGACAGCCCTGGAGCTTGGTACAGCCACACTGATCTCCTCTTCAGCCCTCTTTAAATGTCATGTTCCAGGTACCTTCCTACAGCACTTGGTTTCACTGCTTACTGAATGACATCTTATGTGGAAAGGGAAATTCTCTTCATTATTTTTCAGACCAGTCTTGCTTTCCCTGAGTATTCACAGGGCCCTGAGCAAGAAGACTGAGCAGACTTTTACCGACCTTTACTTCAGTGTAAATATTTCACTGTGTTTCATCACAGCTTCCCTTGCTCATCTAAGATAAGTATCAGTACAGCAAGTATTTATTTAAGGCAAAGTCTAAGACACTTTGGCTTATTATTTGTTGTTGTTGTTCTGTTTTGTTTTTGTTTTTAATTTACGGCATCCTTTTGATATTAAGCAGCACCAGTGGATTATTCGCTTGCAAAGGCAATGTGCTACCCCCCAACACTGGGCTGACTCACAGCTTCTGTGCTGACTCAGAAGGAGAAAACCCACCTCGCAAACCTCACCAGCAGCTCCTCTGGCACCCTGGATTCTCCTTGGCGATCTCCCACATAAAGACTGATCATGCCTGAACTCGACTAGCTGGGGAGATAAGGAGAGCACACAGCCCAAGCGGTGATGGCTCCAGGCCAGTGAGAAGTTGTACATGCTTGCAAAACCAACACAAATGATTTCAAGGGAAAAGGAAAAGTAGCAGAATGCATTAATCCCAAAGACTAACACAAATAAGCGTCTACTGTAAACATGAGTCAAGGTTCCTCTTTAAAGCCACATAACAATTTCAAGTAATAATTGCATTTAGGATTGAAATCCCTGTTCTTTAATTTTGTCCAAAAATCGGAGAACAGAGCAGCAGAAAAAGATAAGGGAGTGTCGGGTCCTAGTCTGGGCTTTCTCACTGAGTAACGATGGAGCAAGCTTTCGCAAGTCACTTAGCTTTGCTTTCTCTTAATACTATCTCTGTTTAGTACTCTCCATGCTCTTTAGAGGACATCCCTTACCATGCACTTACATTGTACCATCTACAGTGAGCCCTGATCTCATATCAGAAACTGTTACTGCTACTAATCAAAGCAATTCTCAGGATGGCAACATTTCATACTATTTTTAAGTGTTGAAGATTTGTCCATGACCTATCCTCCTTCTTATGTGTTTGCAACTAGTTGTTTTTTTAGATGAAAACGGAAAGTACTGCATTCATTACTTTTTTGTTGTTGTTTCTATTACGCTCGTGGTTATTCAAATTAAAGTTATGGTTTTGATTCTCTATGACATTCCCAATGACCTTCAAGTGCCAAGTAATTTGTCTGAGTCTTTTATGCACTAAGAACACTCCTAGTTAGCCACATGGTGATCAGCTGAGTTGGGGTTGATTTGATCTGATTTCAGTTGTGTGATAGCCTCATCTCACCAGCCAGGCTCTTTCCATCCCAGTGCATCAAGAGCTGGGAGCATCCAGCCAGAGCCAGCCAGAGCCGGCAGCTTGGGAGCGCTGAGCTGAGTCGCCCTCTGAATGTGTCTATGTTGTCCTTTCATAATAAGGTAAGCCTAAATGATGAGACACCAAATCCTGAGATTGTTAACATAGGGTGGGGTGAGTATCACCACATTGGTCTGATTCAAAGATTAAGAAAATAAATGAGGAAATTCCTGTTGAATTCTGCGTATCAGGTTCTACCCTGCAGTAGGATTATTACCAAGTACAAGAAAACTGTCCTGGGTATACTCCAAAGACCACTGGAGTCGACCAAGCCTCATGAACCAGCATTAACAGACATTGGATTAGGGCTTTGCTGGCATATCAATAGTGTAAAAATTACTAGTGTAATATCTTTTCCATTAAACATGTCTGAGTTTGTTTGTTCCAGGCTCAAATACAGAGCACAAAATAACTTTACCCTTTAGAAAATGAATCCAAATTCCCATAGCCTGAGCAAGGCCTGTCTCTTTTTTTGTCTCTTCTCTTTTACCAAATAGCCACTACTAGCTCCGTGGAATGGAATTTATTTGGAACACAATTGTTCAAAACAAAATGAATTATTCCTACTCTACTTATGAATGCATATGCTTAAAAGTAATTCCAAGCAGCCTGGATTTCACTAATGATGGAAAGACACTAAGAAATGAGGACTCTTTTCTGGTGTGTGGTTACATAGGGAATGTGATTTACTCCTTTACCATCATTTCTTATTTTAATGTAATAGTATTTTTCTTAGGGAGACATCTTTCCCTTTTCATCAACAGATAATGAAGAGAAAACCACTGTGTTTAATGTGGCATGGAATTGTTTGCTTTAAACAATAGATTTTTTTTCCTAGTTCTACATTCAGAAAACATTTACTGGGGAAATGACAGTAGCTAAATGAATGAGTTATAGAAGTCATAGCTGAGCTAAAGATGAGTTGATTGCTTTTCCGATTGGCTGAAACCAAGAATATAATGTCGCTTTTGTAACACTGCTTTCCCAGTCCCCATGTTTATCTTACACATGGTCCCACATTCAGAAACAAATGTACTCTCATAGAGAAAGCAATTATGGCCTGTCAGCTGAGCTGCCATAGCAGGCTGTATGTGCCCTTAGCACAACTGGGAAGCTGGGTGTGTTGCTTCAGAACTGTTTCTGGTGGCCAAACCTTTCTGGTGGTAACTCAACTCAGCTTTTTGGCAGCTTTTGGATCCTTTTTGGCTGCATATATGTTCTGCTGGGCTCCTCCAAAGCTGCAGGCCCTCAGGAGGCCTCAGCAGTTCTTTGGTGGGCCTTAGGCCATGCCAAAACTGGGAGTCAGGATTGGAGTTAAGGTTAAGGATGCGGTGTTTTCCTCAGGAAAGATCCATCAGATATTTCAGTATCTCCCACTCCCTTGTGTCAGCATGACCCACCTTTGAAGATTTCCTTGACACAACCCCCTTAGCAGCCAAATGAATCTGCGAAGCCCAGCAACATAAACCTGACCACCGGGCAAGGTCGATGGTGAAGGAGAGGTGACCGAAAAGCTGAGCTTCTGCCCCACCAGTCACCCACACACACTCTTCCCCGCCGTGTCCAACAACAAAATGTGCAATGAGAACTGCCACCTCTCCCACACAGAGGGATGTGGGGGAATTTGATGGCTGTTGCTGCTTGATCAAAGGCTCTCAGCCTGACTCGGTGCCGAGTGAAGTCAATGGAAAGCCTCACATAGACTGCAGTGGGCTGTGGATGAGACGCTATATTCATAGGCTATTATTATTATAATTGATTTATATGAATGCCATGTGTGCTAAAACAATACAAAAGAGCAGAGCATTCAAAAAATAAATAAATCTTAATTACATCTTTTCCAAGTAACATGTCACAAATTTCTGGTAATCTGAAAAACTGCTTGTCCAGATGTCCGTTCTCTCCCTTTCCCTCTCCTTCCCCCTCGTGTCAGGCTCACCCCATGCAATATTTGGGGTGCAACTAGAGGGAAATTACGGCATTATTCATTGTCCCTCTCCATAAATGTATCTTGTTTGCTTTACTTCCCCCTTCTCTCAGTGCTGTTTTTCCCCCCTGAATCACTGGAATAATTTAATAAAGACAGCAAAGAAGCCAGATGTTTCTGTTGTAAAGACAAGCTCTGTACCTGTAAGTCATGGAGGGGGCTTAATAAACATGAAGTGCCTATTCTTTAAAGCGTTCCAGAGTTTTGCATTCAATTTTCATTTCAAAATCTGCCAGAGCTCTTCAAAGATTTTGTTACTTTTCAACATCATAATGTTCCTATCAAAGCAGGAACTCATCAAATCCATTCAGTAACAAAGCTACTAATCCCAACCTTTTCTTCCAAGACTTTTTTTTTCCATGTAATTTCATAGCATCAGGATGTCCTGCCACAGTTTAAGAAAGCTAGCCAAGAATTCCACGGGATATAGCTTTCTCTAAGTATGCTTTAGCCCTGCTTGCCAGTTACAAAAAGATCAATTGATTTCTAGCTATTTAAAAATAAAATAAAATTAAAAAGAAAAAAAAAAAATAAAAAGAAACCAGAAACAACACATAATTCTAAAAACAGTCACCTTTTTAGGGATCTGTAAGAACTTTGCCAGACCAGCATATTCACAGAATAGCAAAAACACATGGAACTTCAGAATAATAAAGATGAATAAATAGCAGCTTCATGACAGATATTGTTGAATGGCTTGAACCTTCCCCTGCATTGCTGGCTGACCAGCAGATACAATGAATATTTTGCTGTCTGTGCTGGCTTGGGTGTGCATCTCCAAACTGAAGAACCCAATTGCTGCTACAAAATCAAGTGCTGTTTCCTAGGACAAATACTTTTATTTTCACTGCATGCACTGCAAGGTGTACATCCAAAATTTAACTTATATATTTTCTGTATTTCATCCCATACTTATAGATAGGATGAAAGTAAACAGAGAAAGAAAGCCTATACAACTTGCAACCTCACACACCTCTGCATTATGCACACACTACAGATCAGATTCAAGCAGATGGCTGCTGAGGACATGACCAGCTTTAGTTAAGACAAAATTGACCTTACACCACCAGACTCACCAAATTCCTGTAAAAGTCTCCCTTCTCCCTTAGTCAGTACAACACCTGTAATAGATGTTACTCAACCTGCAGACACCAGTTCCACCGCCTCCCTTCTGGGGAAAATCATGGGTCCTGTAGGTGAGAGTAATTCCTTCCTGTGCTATGAGAAGTTCTGGCCCAATTCTCCTGCATTTCCTTAAGGATGTCCAATCACCAGCGTCAGGCTCACTATGGTTAGACACAGCTTGCTGTCTTTTTCTGTCAGGCCCTCTCCATTCTCCTTTTATCACTGTAAGCAACATGTCCCCTGCCCATCCTTCAGGCTCACAGCATGAGTGGGTGTCCTCATCTATTGGACCGCTCTGTAGGTCTTCACATCCAACTTAAGTCAAAATCTTCCAGATTTTCCCAGCAAAGTATCTGTAAGACATAGCCTTCTCTTCCATACAGACATTTAAAAATCCTGTCTCTCTTCATCTCATGTTGGAGTCATTACAAAATCTTTTTTTTTCAGAGCTTGAGTTAAACAATGATTCTCCAGACTGTTGCTATGAGACTCATCATGCTCATGGGCTTGCCCATGCCTCTATTTTGCTGTCTTCTTCTCTTTAGCTATTGATTTTCTTCACCTCCAGGACTCTTCAGGAACATTCTCTATCTCTTATTTGGTATCAAAAGGTTAATTTATATTTTCAGTTGTCTCATGATACCTTTTGACTACATTTTCAAACAAACTAATTAATTTGTCTCTCCTGTCTCTCTTACACATCATTGTCTTCTGTCATTGTCTTACAACTTTTCTTCACATGAAATAAAACTGGTGAGAGGCTTGGCTGCCAGGACACTAAAAGCAGTGCAGTGATGAAGTCCATTTTCCTGTTCTTCCTCTGCATGCACCCATAATGTGGGCAGATGGAAGACCTCTGGAGCAAAGCTCACCTTTTCTATAAATTTGTGCCTGACACTACTGCATTACAAATCTGAATTTACGATTCATTTTTATCCTATTCATCACGCTTTTGTTGTCCAATCAAATAACAGAGTCTACATCAGATGATTAAAACAACTAATAACAAATAAATAAATAATGAAAAGCGTATGCTAACAGTTTATAAATTAATCTGTGGCACGGCCTGCATTCCCATAAATCGTCCACTGAACAGTTATGAGCAGAATTAATGTTGTTACGAAACAATATTTTTTGTAATGAATAATCTGACCAGTTTAAGACAACAGTTACGTCTGGGCATTTATTACATCAAATACACTCATTTAGAAAGCAGACATCCAAAACCACTTCATAATTTACAATATGGCAGAGAGGAGTTAGTGGTTATCCATCCAAACAAAACAATTTCTTGTAGCATAAGAGGGAATTTATTAAAAAGGAGAACTTAGAGAGCTCTTCCACACTGATAACATGTATTCGTTTCATATTTCCTAAATACACAAAGTGAAAATATATGATCATATACTAAAAAAATTCAGTCCTCTGCAGTAAATTTCAGAAAATGGGGTATCTGGTTTTTAAAGGCACATCCCGGATATTTGAGGATTTTGTTAACTTAAACTGTCAACTCCAATGCTTGATTAAGGACAATGCAAGTTTTACAGGATAACTGCCTACCTGCAAATTTCAATATATTCTTTAATTTTTTTTGATGTACATAATAATAATAATAATAAAAAAAAAACTTTAAGCATATTGCGATGATTTTAAATGGACTTGAACAATAAAAGAAGAATGTTTACTGCCTGCCTGCGAAGCCTACCATTGTTCCTTACACATGAAAAAACACAAGGTGTTGAGCAAAAAGCAGTAAGAAAATACTACCAGAGAGTGATAAATGCCTTGTATTTTAACTTGATTGGCTGCGAGAGGTGACTGGACACAGAGATAAAAGCGAGAGAGGTCCAGCTGGAAATAAATACTGAAATGACACTAGGATGAAATTGAATGTGATGGATAGATCAGAAATAGCTTGATCTAAGAAATAATGCAGGGGATATAAGATAAATATGAAAAAACTGCAATTTTTCTAAGAAGCAGAACTAGTAAAAATGTTTCAAATCTTACCATCCTGTGAATTGTTGCATTTTTCTGGAGCAGTTATTATCAGTTCTAAGATACCGGTGTGAATATTTCTGGGGCAAAAAAATGTGTGTTCAGTGAGTTCCAGGAATTTTTTAAATCCTAAACTTTTGAAGAAAATCTGCTAGCAAAGAAGGAAAGAGGCCATTTAATAACTCTGCCCTATCAGTTCTTCAGGAAATCAGTCTTTTCTATTCCCAGATTGCTACAAAATCTTATGAAAAATTGTGTCATGCATTTTTGGGTAGATCTACGTGGCAACATGAAGTGTGGGCTCCATCAATTGGAATATATGCTTCAGATCCTAAGAGTGTTCATATTTTAATTACCAACCCAAATATCCCCTGCACATAATATCCACGACACTGTCACACCCTCACAGAGACTTTAGTGAAACTAGAAGTAGTGTGAGACTGTGCTCATGGGCAATAAATATGCATAAACCTAGCTCAGAGACTATGCACTCTGTGCTATATTTTTTTTAGCTTTTTGCTTGTATAGCAGCTAAGATATTGGGATCTCTGCCCATGATTGCCTCAGCAATTTGTTAACACAAATAAATAGTAATAGCGAGGTATGTAGTAATGATTTCAGTCAGCACCTTGCAAGCTTGGTAGCACCACCCAAGATTTCGGAAATATTGGTGATGCTACTTGCTACTCCGTGCAATTTGTGCATCAGTCAAAAGGGTAAGCACAGTAACCTCCCCTCCTCTTCTCTCAAATCCAAACCGTCCTTTAGACCTTTGCCCTTTGGGGAGTATTTTCCATTTATCTGACTGAGAGTGGATCGGGCCTCAACTTGGCAAGGGAAATGGAGAGAGAAAAAAAAAGAGTACGTTTAGGAAGAATCCTGACATGTTTTCTTAAAGAAGAAAATGCTTCAGAGCACAGGGCAGGAAATAATGTGCTCATGGGCGGTTTCCTCCTCCAAAGCAGCTCACACGCTGCAGCTGAGACAACAGCAGCTGAGATGGCAGAACCAGAGTGGAGTTTCCCAGACCCCTCCGCTGGGGTATTGCAGTGCTGAGTGCTGCAGCTCAAAGCAAAGAGGGTTTCTCAAGGTCCGTCCACCGAAGGTGGAAGAATTCAGTCCTCTTCTGCACAAGTGGGAGCTGTTTTTCTCAATGGGATGTGCTGCCACTTGCACACCGCTCTGTGAAGTGATAAGTCTGCTTTTCAGTAGGCCACTTGACGTATTTTCCTCGTCTGTGGTTTCCTCACAGAAACCAGACGCAAAGCCAGTGATGGATAGCCCCGTACCACGGGGCCATTCCAGCAGGCCACGCAGCGCTGCCGTACAGAGGGAAGGATGCTTGGCCCATGAAGTCAAACACGGCGCTGAAGATTGATCTGTTCTGGAATTCCTGTCTGATGCGCTGACCATTAAGTTATGCAAACATGTTAATTCGCGACGCAGAATAAAGCAACTGCCTCCTGCCTCTCCAGGAATGTTTAATTTGGGGCCCAGCAGGGAGAAGGCATTCTGTTAACATGAACATTTTGTTAGTTTTAGCAACAGGGAATGTAAACTACAATGGAAAAAGTAATGAATGAATATTGAGAAGGAAGCTGAAGGTTAAAATTTGTGTCCTCCAATAAATCAAAATGTGTCTGAGAGGTTAGCAATGCAGGCACGTGGATTTTAAATGTTAAAAAAATATTTTATTATTTTGCAGAAGTCTGCAGCGTGCCAGGAGGATCATTTGTGGTCCATTGTGACTTAAGCCCAAGTCTCCAAAGTGAACAGGAGCTGATCTAACTAAACAGGAATGAGGCACCTGAGCACCTTGGAAGACCCGTGCCTCTGCTTGCAACTCGCTATGGCACTGTATCTATTGGGAGGTACTGTAGAAACCCTGACAGAAAATGGTATCTGCTCAGAAGATCTGATAATGTAAATAAAGAGCGGATGAAAGGAAGTGCACTCAGTCTGCTCAAGGTGGGCCAAGATGATGCAGGAGTTTCCAAAGGTTTTATAGAGAGTGTGAGTTTTCCAGAGCTTGGAAAGACTCCTAGATCTCCAGAGTGTTTAATCATAATTTTCCCTATATTCATGCCTCCCTCTTGAGCACTCTGTCCACTTATAAAGGTCTTGTCCCTAAAAACAGCAGGCTCGTCTTATGGTCACAGCTCTTACCCTGGGATCTAATTCCAGTCTCAAAGGGAGCCAGCAGTAGAGGGAACGCAGCAGGCAGGGGAACACCGGTGTCCACACAACAGCTACAGGCCACCCACTGCCAGACCTTCAGCTTTCCTTGAGCACAACCCGCTCCCCACCTCTGTGCTCCTCGAGTCTACAGTGCCATGAACTCCTCAATCGGCAACGATTTGCTGGTGTGCCTTCACAGCCCGCAGCATCCTTTGATTTCCCTGAACCAAGCTGAACAAGGAGCTCACCTGTCCCACTCCCTGACTAGCACCACGCTTTGTTTTCCAGCCGCAGAGGCCAGCTTTGATCCATTTCCAAGAGGCAGGACTCGGTCATGGTCTAACACCATCAGCACAGCCCACAGCGCTCTGCTTACACAACGCAGCAGAGGTGAGAGGGATTTTCCCTTCTTCCCTCTTCCAAAATTGTCAAGTGCTTTCTGCTACATCAAGGGAGAAGCAAATTAGTCAATCACACCACAGTCTGATTGAGCTAATGCAGCGGTGGCACGCCAGCTTCCCAGAACAGCTACGTACACCCTGCCAGCTAACCGCAGGTGTAACCTACTTCTACAGGCAGGGCAATCCATCATCCCTGATGGAAACCGTCAAGTGTAGACAAAGAGGCCCCTTCGTGCCAGCTCTGGAGCAGAAAAGCCACAGTAGATGTGATGCCCCACCACCACGTTTGTTTCCTCAGCCCTGGAGGGCAGGGGCAGGCTGGAGTTGGGGAATCCTGTGCTGCAGCAACGTGGGCAAAACACAGCAACCATGCAGCTATGTTATCACACGTATGCTACTTCAGGCAACATTCCCGAGCATTTCTGGGCTTTTCCCATCATTAATGGGCTTCTGGCTTCATTTGGAGCACCAACGACCCGGCTGCCCTCTGGGGCAGTGCAGCCAGCGAGCCCTGCTGCTGCTTCAGCCTCGTGACCACCTATCAGCCGGGGCGCGAATTTCTCTCGCTTGTATACACCTCTCTTGCCAAAAATATCTTCCTCCCTCTCCCCTTGTCTCCTTTTAAAGCTTCGTGGGCTTGACAAGTCGGTTTTGGTTAAACTTTATAAATCATTTTGTTATTTTCTCTTCCGTGTGTGCGAACACAGAAATAAAGTGATGTGAAGGGCAGGAAATTCTTCTGGTTTACGTCCTCGCTGTTGGGCTGGATGTGCAAAGTGGGTGAGAAGGAGCTTAATCACGGTGGTTTTGAGGTTTTGAGACTATGGGGAACAGACTAAACTGCTTCCTGACCCTGATTTACACTAAGAGTTGAATCTAATGGCACAAATACCTCAGCGGTATCACAAACCTCCGGAGCTACACCAACTATCAGTTTGGCATCATCTCCTCTCCTTCCCGCAACCGCTTTTGTAGTAAAGGCCCAGTAACAAAACAAGCATGTTTTTTTAATAAACAGACCTAGGCCCTTGTTATTCCATGATAACCAGCCCCAGGATGTTCCCAAAACAGAGCAGCACGTGTTGCTAGCAGCAGCCCCACCAGCTCCAGCCCTGCGTTCGAGCCTTGTCAAACACCCTTCGGAGGTAGCAAAGAGCATGAAACTGCTTCTGATCAAGCCATGTCCCCGGCTCACACCGGCGTGCCTAAAATAAACATGTTGTGGCCTGACAAGTAATTATCTCCCTCGTGCACTGCGCTGCTCTCGCAAGGCAGAGGCAGCAGGCCAAGGCAAGGGGATCTGCCACCAGGGCCTCCTCCCGCAGGCAGCCACAGGAGGGCCATGCCCGGCTCCACCGATGCTGTGCAGTAATGCTTAGCTCTCCGCTTGCACAGCATGAGTTAAAACAACTCCTCGTCGTCTCCATTCATGGTTGGAAGAGCTGCGTTGTGCTCAGGACGCTTGGGTGTTTGCTTTCTGCCGAGCACGGCTCGGGCGGCAAAGTGCTCGTCGCAATGGCAGGGCAGGATGAAAAACGAGGAAGGCTCCCTCCTCCAAACAGGCCTCTGCTGCATGACACCGGCCTCCCTCTCCTAAGAATTATTGCGAGTGGAAAGCTCAAGTGGAGTTTGGTTCAAGCTTAATGAATTATGTTCATTTTCCAGCACATTGTTTTGGCTGATAAATCACAGCTTCATGCACCATTAGCGTGCAATGATTGGAATATTTAATCAAAGGCCAGTTTTTTTTTGTATCATTTACCTTTGAGAAACCAGATTTGCTCGCTGGAACAGATTTGAACCATTACACACGCTTATCAGCAAAAACCTTTGTTTTATGTCAAGTGTTGCAATATTTAAAGCTCTTACAGCCAAGCAAAGTTTGGGAAAAATAAGTGGCTCACTTAGCTCAACAGACACAAAAGGATTTGGGATGTTATTTGAAAGGATTGCGGGGAAATCAAAGAAAAAGTAGAAGAAGAAGAAACAATTCTACATTTACAATCAATTCTTATAAAGGCTCTTTTGTTTTGCATTTGGATCTCTGAATAGAATCAAGACCCTTTTGTTCTGGATGCTGTAAGACACAGCTTTGAAGACGTAAAGAATTACTATTTTTTGTGTTAGAGCTAGGAACTGAGACTCAGAGGATGCCTCTCTGAGTGTAGCTGCTTCTCCAGCCCAATGCCACCTCTTGCTAGGCTCCAAATCCTGAAGCCTGTGCTACGAGGCGGCCCTAGCTGCAAATGGGAGCTCTCCAGCCATGGAGTTTTGGGTGCCTGAAGAGAAATTCAGTCCCTGGCTGCGTGACCAGGAGGAATGAGATGTGGAGGGGTTTTGCCCAAGGGTGCTGCGTGTGTCTTGGGCTGGGGCAGGGAGCTGGCTTCTCATGCCCTCTGTAATTCAGCGGGTAGGCAGATGGAAAATTGCTGGCAAGAAGGGTCTCTGCGCTTGAACATGCTGTTCTCTTGTATCTATTTACGTTGGAAAAAGGGGAAAGAAAAAAACTCACTTGTTTCTGCCACACGTTCTCGTAAGCCTGAGGAAAAACTGTTTGGAAAAGGTTTGTCAACAAAAGTATAGAGCTATCAAAGGTAAAAACACCTCCTACAGAAGGGTGAATCAAAGGTATGTAAAACTGAATACAAATCTGAACTTAAACAGGGTTTCATAACTCCCTCCTGAGTACAGTTTGTGCTCCTGGATAGGAATGAAGTCTCATATTTCCAGAGTAGTGGGTGCTTTTGTTTGCTTCTTGAAATGCTTGGTTGAACAGCAGTGCAGAGCTGTAAAAATAGGTTTATTTTAATGCACTTTATGGGTCTGATTGTTAACAGAAAAGGCCCGAGGGTTGTGTGAGCCTGTGCTTGTGCACTTCTGCACTAAACTTTTATGTGTGTGATCTCCCACACTGTGTAAATGGTGTATGTGGCCACACGAACCACTTGGTGTGCCCTGAGCAACTTCTGTTTAGGCACAGCTACAACAACCACAGTGTCAGGGCCATCAACAACCACATGTTGGCGGATCTCTGCCTTCTCACAAACAGGCGCTGGGATCACCACGGGCTGTGCAGGGCGCCGGCACGAGAGCAGCACAGGTGAGCTTGTATGTGTCCAGAACGTACAGGTACAACAGAAACATCATGTGGCCATGAAGGGATAAATATTTCTACTTGTCATTCCCTTTTGTCAGCCCTGTTTTCAAAAATCTTCTCTTCCCCTCGCTGCCAAAGAGCCCCTTCTCTCCAGTTTTTCCTGCAGGAACCCCAGATGTGAACTCACAGACTTTTGGGGTTTCCAAATCCTTGTACAGGCCCAGCCTGGATCCAATTAAGTCAGATCTTCTGTGGTGAATCAGAACAAGAAGTTCAGTGCTCAGCCTTCTGATGACAGCGGTGCTGTAAATCTGGCCGTGGGCCTGATTTCTCTCCTTTATCCTGCTCTGCTAACGAACACGTGCCTTCCAAGGCAGATGCGCAGGGTTTTTTTCCTGAATGAAGAGATGAACCCCACTCAAAACAGCAGAAATCCCAACACCAGACCCTATACCTTCAGCCAATAGCTGCATGTTGCAAACGTGTCACTGAAGCGCTGTCATCCCCCGGGGCTGCAGGTCTGCTCTGCTCTCTGAACCACCACATCTGCCTTCAGAGACATCAACAGAACAGTCAAAAGCTGGCACCTACCTCACGCTTTCCCGATACTTTACATCAACGTTACTATGCTAAGCACAGTAAACAGATTTGTTTGAAATGAATGGTGCTTGGCACACAGAGAAGAAACAAAAATACAATGAATTTATTTTTTTTTTCCCATGGTGACAGTTCTCCAGCTAACCCAAGCTGAGTTTTCTGGAAGGCTGAGGGCTTTCTACCAGAGCTGTTCTGGTTGGACTAGAGGATGGTAATGTCTTTCTTTTCTCATCCAAAGAAAAAGGAATGCAATTAGTTTGTTAAAGGCTTCCAGTTCCTAGAGGGCAGGCATGCTGATATGCTTTCCAGACCTTGGCACAGCCTCCTTATGCTTTCCCTGGAAAACGTTTTTTTTCTCCTGGTTTTGAACCCCATAAGCACGGCTCCATCAAACCTGTAGGCCACCTCCAGACAAAAGACTTGTGCCTTGTGCTGTGTGCTCCATGAGCAGCAGAAATCCACACACCACCACGTCCCACATCTTCCAGGTTTCTGGTGACAGAGTCTGGGTGCTGCTCTCTGAATTGTCTTCCCTCCCCTCTCGAATACTGCTGTTTGGTGATAATGGCTTATCATCACATTTTCTGTCTGACCAGTTGGTTCCTTCTCCCAACCCCATATCAAGACACCACAAGCAGAAGCTAGACAGAAAGCAGATGATTACACACTAAGGTACTCAATGTGATAAAAGAGGTTCACATATTTTTATCCAACCTGGCAGTCTCTCTCTTTATTAGTTTTGATGACACTTTTATTGGGAAGATTCCTCAAGTCCAGGACAAAGGTTTTATTCACAGTCATAGACAGAGGAACCCATCCCTTGGGATACCTAGGGAATCAGAGACCTCAGTTCAAACCTGCCTGGCTCAGAGCAGGTATTAAAACACCCTTGAAGCTGTGTGTTCCTCTCTGGGTTTGTGGAGGATGGACAGTTCTCCCCTTTGGACTGACCAAAATTTTGTTTCTGAGCCTGTTTCCACAAGTTCCCTCCCACCTATCTGGCGATACGCACACGTCACACGCCTCTCAGAAAGTTTCGCTGTATCCCAACGAGAAAGCAGTAAGGATTGTGTCTCACTTCGCGGGTGGCTCAGGGAGCTCAGCAGATTGCTCTGTGTCCTGCTTGGTGGCAATGCCAACGAACACGTCCCGACTTCACATCGCTCGCTTGGAGTCCTTAGATGTACTTGTTCTCCAGAGAACTTTTGCCTGAAACATCTAACCACAGACCTGGAAGTGATTTTAAATATATTATAACAAATGTTGTTAATCACACCCACTCCCTTATAGCATGGCCTGTAAAACAAGCATAGGGAGTGAAGAGGACTTCCCACTTCCCATATACTGGCAGCAAATGCATTTCCTGCCTTGCAGAACTATACATTTATTTCACTGGGAAGGGATGCTCTCTAGTGGTTAGAGAATGAGGCTGGAAAAAACAAAATCTTAAAAATTTCACTTCCTGTCTCTCCTATCAGCATGGTGCATATTAAGAGGCAAGTCATCCCATTTCTCTGTGCCTTGGTTTCCCTACATGTCTATGGCTCGCAGTAATCCCTCTTCTATACGGCGATGGCTGAAACAAAATTTGCGAAATATTTGGAGGGGAAGCTTGAGGTTAAAGCTAAGCGCTATCACCGAGTTGCATGAGCTCTGAATGAAAGATCAGTTGATGGGAAAAGGTGAAAACCAGTACAAATAAAGAGAGAAGAGTCTGAAAAGCTTCTATTGGATCTTTCCCCCTTTTTGCTATAAGTCACGGAAACAGCTCTTTAACTTGATTGCTCCTTATCTTTACCTAGGGCATCACAGATTTTTATATAATTAAAATTTCCTTGACAATTGCCAAGGATTTACAATGTGAAATGTTTCAATTTTTCTTATATTATGTCTTGGCATCAAAGAATCTGCACTCGTTTCCTAAGTATGGGATAAAGATGATTTCTAGTGGGAGACAAATGAATCAAGACCTTGACACCCCTATTTTTTTCTTTCTCTCTTTTTTCTTTTTCTTTCCTTTTTTTTTTTTTTTTTTTTTTTTTAATACATCTGGTTATTATTGAACAGAGGCTTTCATGTTTTAATGATAAATTGTCTTCTCCCGCTGTAACAATGTCCCCAGACGGCTTGTCTTGGCTGAAATGTCTTCTAAGAGCATCTGCTTTTGATCTATAGGGGTTTTAAATCTTTGGATCTAATCTCTAGCCTGACTGACTTGAAAGCTGATTTCCACAAAAGCAGAGTGTGAAACTTGTAGAAACCCTTTAGTGGAATCATTTGAAATTGTTTAAAAGACTGTATTGACAATGCTCAGTATGTCCTTACAACTGTTTTCTGCACATATACATACATACGTATATATATATATACAAAACATAAGAAAGAGACATAAGAAAGGAATTTCTTTTAACAAATGCCTCAGTGGTATTTCCATGTAATCTGCATATGTTGTGGCTTAATAGTCTAATAAAGAAGGACTGGAAGGTTTCCAGAGCACAATATTTATGCCATGTATATCAATTAAGATAATTGCCAATTATATTGATATGTCAATTAAAGTCAAGTGACTTTTAAAAGAGTTATGCCTGCTATTAATTTAGTCATGTGCATAAACTGTAAGAGCACTTAGAAGGATGCAGCTTAAATTTCTCTGTATTGCTGCCATCCAGCACATCTAGCACACAATCACCATGCTCATTTTGCTCGTTCTGGCCCATTTTAGCCTGCAGCTCACCAAGGACTAGAGAGAGACAGGACAAAATTCAGCACAGAGCTCTCCCCTGGTGGCACGGTGCTGCCACACTGTCTGCCTGCATCTGATGCACGTAGAGCAGATTTTGATTTCATCCCAGCACAAATGAAAATAGGAGCTGGCCAGTATATGCATGAGATTTCTGTGGCTAAGTAGAAACCACTGTGGTCAAATGAAAGAGAGCCTCATAATACTGCAATATACATACATTTGTGTGCGTGCGTGTGTGTGTATGATAAATATCCTACAAGAGTTCCTTTGCCTATCAAACCCTACACAGCATTTTGAAACACATTAATGACAGTGACAAACAGATCCTTAACCAGCTGAGAATTCAGGTTTTACTGGGATTAAACTGAAGTTTAGGACAAGTTCAAGATGGTTTGAGCAGAGTGCCTCTTCTCCAGGAACTTTCTGGTTGGAATATAATGGAAGCCAGACCCCAACCTCCCAGGCTTGAGGTCTGCAAAACCAAATCATAACAACTGGTGAGGTTTTGCTGAATCAAAGCACTCCGTTTTCTCCTCACAGTGATGGGCTGTGATGAGGAACCTTCCTTCAACCTTTTACTCCTCGCACCTCAGCAGCGGTGCTGAAATACAATCAAATGAAGATGTATCTCTGTGATCTCCAGTTTAGGGTTTGCTTTGCCAAAGCGATAACCTTGCTGCTTGGCTTTGAAAGCCCCCAAACACAGCCTCTCCGAGGCCATCCAAAGACTTCCCCAAAGTTCATGGCTGAAAATGAATTTTCAGAGGCTCCACGAAAATTTCTGACTAATTCTGTGTCTGACTGGGCCAGGGACAGGACGGAAACAACCATCTCAAAACCTTTCAGCACGGCTGCTTCCATCCAAACCCAAGCTCCAAAGCAGGGATGGGATGTGAGAAGCAATCAAGAACAACATTGGAAAAACACAAATCTATCCTAGTAGTAAGGCTCAGTTTGACTTTGGGTTTGGTCCCAGGCATGAGGAAATATTCAGGGAAAGTGGAGTTATTTCCTTAGATTCATTTGCCCATTTCTCATTAGCAAAGCATCCTGATACTTTGCAATCCAATGCCTAGCAATGGTTTCTGACTCTTTGAAAGAAAATTGAGTGAATTATTTCTAGGATGTTATAAAACTGGACTGATAGAATAAATATGTGGGCTGGAAATAGGCAAGAAACCTTAAACTGAGCCAAGAGGCTCCCTTACTGTAGGAAATGAGCATTGTATAGGTCTAGCATGGAATTTTTCTCCCTCTTGCATAATGACCAAATGATAGGATTCTCCCTGGACTTCAGTGCTCACTGAAGAATTGTGCACCGAGCGGGCATTTTATGGAACACTTTGTAAACTGAACCATCACCGGCAAGTTCTGTTGTCACAGGTCTTGCTGCTTTGACCCAAGAAATATCTGAGCTAACTGGAGGAACTAACTAGCTAGTTCCTGGCAGGGACATTAGGAACTGTCACATGTTGTTGTTGTGCTCCAGCTAACCCTAAACGAAAGGGAGATTCAACCACGTATGACTCTAACCTTTCTCTAAATTAAAATTTGGGCCACTACATTGTCAATTTAATCTATTGCTGTGGATGCCACTACTTTTATCTGATTGCAAATCTCCGTATCGCTTACAGGATCACGTAAAACATTTTGGATGATACGCTTACTATCAAATACTACTCCCGAGGCCCAACATCTAAAACCACCCTGGTGAGAGCACACACGGAGGTACAGATCAAGCAGGGAGGCTGCAGGGGGCTTTCTGGAACACAGGGACAATAGAGGACGAGAAACTTGGTGTTTCCCCAGAAAAATGCATTGCAAGGAAATGAAAAAGAAAGAAACCCTGTCTTTGGTGTTAGGGTGAACAAGACCACTGCCTTCCTCACTCTATCCAATGGGTTCAGGACCTCCTCCAGCCCTTCCACCTTAAGGACTGGTCCACCGGGGCGGGCACCCACAGCGGGGGGGCACAGGAGGTGCCCGGTGGCTGTGGCATCCAGCAGGAGGGCATGGGTGGCCCCAGCAGCCCGAGCGCAGCCGAGCAGCCAGGCGCAGCTGGCGGCACGCTCAGCCCCTCCGCGCCGCGCTATCACGCTGCAGATTTGCTAACTCTCCTGTTGAGTGCAGTTAGGCATTAGAACTGCTAATACGCAGTGATTTTGCCTTAAGCTTGAAAGCACCAGAGGTTAAACAGATTTTGATATAAGAGCCTACAAGGAACACTCTATTTAAAAAGCCTATGCATCACTGGCTACAACTGAAAGGATGATGAGTGGTAGGAGGAGATGAAAGGTGGTTCAGACATGGGTATGATGACAACAGTAAAGGGAAATTAAATACACTGCAGGGAAATAGAAGTCATAATCATCTTGGGTTTGCAGCTCATGAACAGTGAAAAGCTTATGTGATGAAACAGCAGGTAGAAGTGCCTTGAGACTCAAGTTTTAAGGCCCCAAGAGTTTAAACTTGACATTCAAGCCTTTTAAAGTTTTATGAGGGCATCCAATAATTCCTCCTGCTCAGCCCCCCCGCTTGATGTGCCGGTTGTTTGATTTACACACCTTCCTGAATGTACAATCAATTCCAGGGAAAGCATGCAGAAGCCATCATGGGGCTGTAATTAAATAGCTCTCACGCAGCTTAACCTCTCCAATAACGAATGTCCAGCCTCCTTTCTAAAGGCCGTCACGCCTTCAGCTGGTGAAAACCGACACATCCCTGACAAGAACCACAGGATCCAGGACAATTTTTATCCAGAGAAGCACAACACACCCTGCCCCAAATGTGCGCTCTGATGGACGCAGGCAGGAAAATCTTGCTGATCCACCCAGGGCTAATTTACACACTTGGGCATCCTCCCATGAACATGATTAGCCCGGACACCATGCTCTCCGGCAAAGCCTCTAGAGCACAGAGCAGCAGCTCTGTCACATCCCCTGCCACCCTCCACCAGTTCCTCTGCCACGCAACTGCACAAGCACCAGAAGTCACCCGAAACACAAAATGACAGCAAGAGCCTTACTGACCAGGTCAGATTAACCAACAGGGCAACAGATCCTCTCTCTAAAATAGCTTTGTACTAATTTTATTCTTGTTCTTATTATACTAACTACTGTTCTAATTACAGGGTGCTAATTATACTGAAATTGTACATGATTATGTTAATTATCTAGCTGCGCAGCAATGCTGCTTTTGATAGATACAAATCTCTTTTTTTTTAGTCTTAAATAAAACTGATGATACTTTAAAAAGAAAATTGAAAGCAACATGTGCCCCTTCCTTTCTTCTCCCCACCTTACCCATTTTTTCCTGTGTAACTTCAGAAAATACAGACAGACAGTGCTTTCAGTCACAGCCATCAATCTGAGATCACTGATGACCATGGTTTTAGAGACCTAGCAGCTCCATCTTCATCACTTCAAGCACCTTCAAGAGTGTCAGTAAACCCAGCCCATGCATGTTGTGCTCCTTCCCTGCTGCCGTTACTTGCAGGGTCATTTCTGATAGACTCTGGGAGGTGTTTGCAATCCATGCAAATATTTGGAGACTGTCTGGTAACACACAGTCTGGAGTGCCCCAGAGCACAAGCTTCCATGGACTCCGGAGAGTGTACTCATGAGCACAAAAGACAAAATCCATTCTTTGGAGAAGACATTTCGTTACAGACTCTTTGAAAAACAGGGAAGTTTGAAATAGTACATGTGAATCAATAAGTAGAAAGAGAGGTGGAGTGCATACTGGACCTGTCTGTATTCCTAACACACATCCATGGATGTTGCATCCACCTACTGTCAATAGTCAACATTGTCAGACACGTCCCAGCGTAAGACCTTGATCATCTTTTGGAAATGCTTTGCAAACTTTTAATCATATTAGATTTTTTTTTGTGCAAGTGTTTTTTCTCAGACAACTTGCATGTCTCATTTAATGCTCTTTGTAGCCTAAGTTCTTTTGTCCTAACTAGCTGTGCTCCCTTCAAGTCTACCTGTCTCAGTAGCTCTCCAATAACTTTTAAACACCCAGGCAGTTTTCATCAAAATAATGGGAGAGTAAGGCCACTAACTTGTACGTCTTTCTTGATGAGAAATAACCAGACAAGGGAAGAAGAAGTCTGCTAAAAATCACTAACCAAACAGCATGGCTGCAGCACAAAATCAAGCCTTACTAGACAATCAGAAACCAGCCAAAAATAACTTCCAGTAGAAACGTGGTCACTGTAGGTCAAGTATTGACAGAACAACAAAAGCTTGATACAGAACAAAAAGGTGATAAGGAGCCTGCTCAGCATCTACAAACCGAGCCCTGCGTGGCTGTGTACAGACAGGCCATGCCCAGGGGAGAGCCCGTAACAACCTGCAGTAGCCACATGGCTCCAAGTATCAGGCCTGGTTCTGTATCACCCATTGAAACGTCACCTTTTTTATCCAGACGTATCCTTGCCATGACTCCAGGCACTCTGAACCCGTTTCTGATAGCTCAGCTGCCCAACAGGCTCGCTGCACCCATGAGACGCAGGTTTTGCCTTCCAGTGTCAACACACCCTTAACATGCCCATGAGCTCAAGTGCTTCAAGCACGCAAACTGGGAGAAAGTCAACAAACAATTGTGGGCCATGCTTCCACTCTTCAAAGTGTGAGCCAGCTCTGCCTTTGATGCTGTACACAAAGTTTCCTTGTTCCTGTTTTCCTAATTCCTGCACATCTGATTGCAACATATGGCCAGTTTCAGCAATTGACAAAATATTTCCTTCCCCGTCCTACTTACATCACAGCTTTCTGGAGCCACAGATCGCTGTGACCTAGCAAATCACAGCTGAGAAGCAGCAACTTGCCCTCTGCATTTACAAACAAACCACCACAGCGAGTAGAAACTCAGCTTCTCTCACCCTCAGATTTCCAGCACTTGACACTGGATGGCTGCTGTGTTGTTTAATTCTGGTTTTGATGATACCCTTTCCACTCGTGATCTGGACGAGATATTGACAGACAGAAATGGGAGCATCTGAAAGAGATTACCACAGTCTGCTGCTCTACAGAAGGTTCCAGATAACTGACAGACAGGGCAGACAAAAGGGGCTGAACAGATACAGCACCCATTAACAGCCTGAGAACTCAGATTTGAATCAAATAGTGTTAAAACTTGGTATTCATTCCCCGGCTGATCTATCCCTAAAATTCCTCAATGACAAGTCCAACCTCAACTCTTATTGCAGTTATTACCATCATTTCCTAGCTCTCAAATTGTGCTGTTCATCTTAAAGCACTTTTATGAGGAAAATCAGTGGCTTTCTCCCCATAGCAGACTAGAGGTGATTTACCCAGGGCCACCAAAGAATGTCCATGGGGGACTGCACACACAACCCGAGTGTCCTAGTTATTAGACGTGACCAGGGACATCTCACGTGTTGTGAAGGAGATTCACCAGCCAGCTGCCTCCTTGACCAAGACCACGGCTTGTAGACATGCACACATGTTACACACCGTAGAAATCACCAGCAGCACCAAGACAGGCTCTGCAGGACAATCTGGAGACTTCAGGCAATGTTTTTCTAACGAGGAGAATTTTCAGGCAGAGTACTGAACACCCTTCCAGTTAGAAACTACATGAGCACATTCACCTTAACCCCGTATTTCAGTCCCTCTAAAAAAGAGGCAAAACACAGTTGCACTGGCCTGGGGATCAAATAGAGGAAGAGAATATTAATTCCATATAGTTAATTGGAAAAGAATAGTTTTCTTTTAAAAATAATAATAATAAAAAAATAAAAAAGGAAAACAAAAACAACAAAACACAGCAAAAATATAGTAAAATAAACAAGCAAAGTTCTCGGCGCAGTCATTGTTTGGGCGTGCTGTGTTCCCTTTTCCCCACAAACCCAAATCTCTGCTTGCACCTTCCACAAAGCACGCGGGGGTGGCTGTTTGCCGAGGCTCTCTGGCCAGTGTGCCCAAGGAGAGGTTTCTGTAGCTGGGAGCTCGTCCCACAGAGGTTAACCAAGCTACATCTCCAAAGGGAATATTATATAAATGTACCCAAATAGAAATACTACTTTTTTTTTTTTTTTTTCTGAAACATCCTCCTTTCCAGGGTTTCTAAGACAAGCAACCCTTTTTCACACCTCTTTCAAGAAGCAGACCCCTTCCCACACTAAAAAGCGACCTGTCCCCTGTTTAATTTCCCCATTTCTGAGAAAAAAAAAGGCCTGGGGTGAACAGAAAGCATCCTGCACCAGGCACTGCCCACCAGGCACCAGCCATGGCCCCACTGGCCTGTGCCCAGCCCAGGGGAGCCAAAACTGCAGAGCACAGCATGGGCTGCCCATGCCGTTTTGGCACACCATTTGGGCAGCATAATTACACATGAATCTTTTGGTTCTTTTCCTTTTTTTCCCTTTTTTGGGGGGGTATAATTCAAAGAAAAATAGAGCATGTTTTATGTGTCAGAGCAGCAAGTTTTAGCATTGCAGGAACTTTGTTTTTCTTACTCCCGTACTTTTCCCCTGCTGCAGTGGTAGGTGGGGTGGAGGAGGAAGGAGAAAGTTGCTTTTTGAATTGCAGCGAGACCTTTCCAGATTCCATCACTCCACTTATTCCACTGGCCTCCTGAAAATAAGACACCGTGCAGAGGGTTTACCCTGCAGGAAAAACTTCAATTAGATTTCCTAATAAAATGTAGAGAAGCTTCATAGATGGGAATAAAAAGTGATTTTTGGAATTGTTCTTGACTTTATTTTTTTAATTCTCTTTAGGCTGGAATAGGAAAACCTTACTCATTCTCACAAAATTCTCTGGGACTTATTGAGATACACAAAACCAAAAGAAGCATGTAACCATTAGGCCTCTATCCATAAAGTAAAGAAGGAATGAAACAGCAGTGCATGGAGAAGTGAAATGGAATAATATCATCCAAAATCTTGGGATCTCTTCTCCCCAAGTGGTATCACCCCTGTTTTTGTTTTCTGTTGGCAAACACCATGGCTAGGGACTTTCCAAGAGCAGTTCCAGGGAAGCAAATTTTATCAGTGAAGTCCAGAATTTGGTGGTATTTTAGCAGCTGCCAATGATTTCTTGCCAGAATCTTTTAGAAGATTTTGGGATTTTTTTTGACTTTTTTTTTCTTTTTTCTATTAGATGGAATTTCCTAATATTTCCTCCCTCTTTTTTTTTCCTTGCCACCTAATAGACAGATGTGCTTTTCCCAACTTTTTATTTGAAATGTGTTTCTCCAGCCCTAAGAAACAGCAATAGTCTGCATTTTTCTACCAGCTGGAATAAGGACTGCCCACATCAAACCTTCAAGCTTCAAATATCAGCTGACATTGTTGGAATCCAAGGCCGTTTTCAATAGGATAAATCTTTACTGATTTTAGGTGTACAACAGTAGGTCAGTTTTGAAGTCATATCTACAACTTGCTGCCTTCAAGACTCAGGCAAAGGACAGGAATTGGAGTTTTTTGACATTAGAAATCCAGGAAACTGCCTCCTCCAGTATTTGTGTGCTTTTTTACCAGCCAGCACAGAACACCACATTAAAGGAGATCACTGCCATAAGCTGTCACTATTTCCTTGGACAACTTTGTATTTGGACACAGGCTGAGACTGCTTTCAGGCACCTTTGCTGCCTACTACACAGTTCTCAAATCTCATGGGGACATCTGTGCACCTCCCAGGGTCACTGCAGAAAGACAGACCTTGCCAGAAACAATTTGGGCCAAGGGTGCTCTCAAACGCTTCTGTGAGGATGAGAGAAACTCCAGCAGGGTAAGATGTACCTACAAGTACCCCTGCCACTCCTGATAGAGATGCTGGAAGGTGCCCGTGGCGGAACAGACAGGGAAGCAGCAAACTTCTTACCCTCAGAGATTTTAAGAGCCTGACTGGGCAAGGCCCTGAGCAACCTGACCTGCCTTTGAAGTCAACCCTGCTTTGAGCGGGGAGCTGGCCTGGAGATCTGCAGATCCTTCCAGCCTAACTCATTCCAGGCATTTATGAAAGAAGCTTTATAGGAGCTGGCACTGCAGATATGTGCACCAGGTGCCCCATCCGAACGTATCCCAAACCACATGAAGCAGGTGGCGGCACAGAGGAACACACAAATTGCCAGGCCGGGCCCTTCCAGCCATCACCCAGACCCTACGGCAGAGGCTTCGGAGAGCAGTGTGCGGAGCCCCACCATCAACGCCTTCAAAATCACACGACCAGAAGAGAAATTCCTTCCAAATCCCAGGCAGCTAGTAATGGGCCGATGCCCTGAAGCACACGGGTTATTATCCTCATTAGATTTACACCTATGCAGCCTCACTGGGGATGTTCTTCTTGCCCACGCCAAGGACGTGTTTTCTTGGCAGACATCTGAGGTGATACAGAGCTTGCTCAGGCCCTCAGTGCTCAGGCTAAGCTACTGCATGCCAATAAAATCTTTACACCACACCATCTTGTGTTAGGCAATATATATTTATACAGTCTGTGTGGTAACAGCAAGGTTGTTTTTTTTTTTTAAAGGCAGAAGTATGTAATAAATGACATCCCTTCAAACATACACAGACTTTACATTTCAGCACCTTCTGCCTTACAGTCCTCCTACAACCTCAGCTCCTATATTTTGTTATGAAATTTATGGGTTTATGCATACCAAAATTGTGTGTGTGTGGACTGTTACCACCAGGGTGGTCTTGGAGAAAAGAAGCAAATAAGATGCTCAAATTTGATTACAGGATATAATAAAAGTCAAGACTTCTTCCAGCTCATTCTCGTATAGTCCCTTGGAAGAAGAAGAAGAAAAAAGTCTTTCCTTTTTTTTTTTTTTTTTTTCCTTTTTCTATAAAGGAACTGCTTTCTCCCCACCCAACAGAGCTGGCAGTGATAGCCAATTTTCCTGTGTTTGAACCTTTGAGTATGCACTTCAGAACCTCACGTGGTGAAAACTAACCCCAGAATACCCAGGAGACAGCTGAAAAACCCATTTCAAGGGCAATGCTTTGATTTCTTCACATACACAAAATTGGACCTTTTTTTTTTTTTTTCTGCAGTCAGGGAAAATCTCCAGTCTCTGAGTGAAGGGAAAACTGCAGTGATTACTCCTGCCTTTAGATGGCTGGATAAATATTTACCCTATAAGACCATATATTAAGGAATGAGCTTTTTCTTTTTTTTTTTTTTTTTCTTCCCCAAAATACTGTTTCACTGTCTCGGCAACTGTGAATGGTCCTGGTGTGTCTCTCAGTGTGGGCAGCCATTTTGCTGCTGCATCATCTCGCCTTTGTTGGAAAGGGATTAGAGACCGACACCGGGAACATCACTATCAAAATCTCCTAGCATTGCTTCACTGTGCCCTACATCTCATGTTGTTGTTTATGTCTGAGCAAAATAAACATAGATTGCTAAAAACATGCCACTAGGCCAAAATGAGAACTTTGTGCCCCCACCTTGCCCTTACTTTTCACAGTTACGAATGACCAAGGAGCCAGGCTGTGATGCCTGAGAGCAGACCCATTTGGGTTGTGTAGACCCTAACCCACAATGGACTTCCCAGACTGGATAGGGACAGAAAGCAAAGCTGGCCCATCACCTCCCTTCCTTCATATCACTGCCAGAGTCTAGGAAATTCAGTTCCCTGTTAAAAACAAGTATGTATAAGTAGGAAAAAAGCATTTCAAAGCCCTTATTTAGCAGATTCTCTAATTCTCTTAGCCCCTGGAGGAGTGGACTTTTAATAACTCTTTGCACTGGAAGGGACAGATTGTCATGATTTTACTGATGTTGTGTAGTACTGTACCCCACAAGAAGCCCCAGTGAAACCAGTGAGTAAGAAACCCATCATCTAGTCCAAGGAGAACAAAAGCAAGAAGAATGGAACTGCCAAATCGCACTGGCTGGTTTCTCCCCAGATTTTTTCCCAAACTCAGAAAAAGTCCTCTATCACAAAGAAACTTTTCTGTGGTAGTATTGTCTGGCTGCTGCTGAAATACAGCATGGGATATAACGCACACAATATCTATATGAAAAATGCACAGCAGTGAAGTAAGCATTGTTTTCTTAGGGAAAACGGCTGTGTGAAGAAAAAAAAATGAAAAGCACATACATATTGGTGACAGCTTGAACCAATTTAGATAAAAACACAAACTTTTGAAAAGCAAAATCTAAAGAGGAAATAAAAATTTGCAAGAAAAAAACACACAGTGGATGCTGCCATTCCTGCAAGCTTTTAAAAAAGGAAATAGAAGTCTAATTGAAACTTTACGTAATTAATTTTGTGGTGTTTCCTTCAAGCAGGTAAAAATGGCAGCACTTCCATAACGAATTCCCTGACACCAGTGGATACATCACACAACACTATTTTGAGACATCATTTCCCCTGCATTCTTTACCGGTAAAATCAATTGCTTGTGCACGACACATTATGAACCATTAAATAAATAAATAAATAAATGAAAAAAAGAAAGAAATAACAAACTGTTTTATCACAGAACCATTACTGCAGTGGTAAACCACTGCCAACAACAGCATTTGCTGATGATGAAATTATTATTTCTATTACAAGGGAAGTAATACATTGCCCACAAAAAAAAATAAAAATAAAATCCTCCATATCTGAGCTATTTACCCTGGGAATTAAACGACGTTTTCCTATAGCATAAGTTCTATTTAGAAAGCACTGTGGATTTCAGCACAGCCTCTCTCTTTTGCACTCATTCAAGCAGCAGTGATGCCAAGTGACAGCATGGCACGCAGATAGGTTCCTGCGGTGACACAGAGGGAATTTTACCTAAGCTCACTCTCCAAGAGTTTTCTTTTCTCCAATATACTTTGCTTGCATTGAGCAGAAAGGTTGTAAGCACTGTAAAAAGTCGGAGCATTTTTCCCTTTTTTGGTCAAACTTCCTGCGAAATATGTTGTCCTCAGCGTAACATTTTTCGGATCACTAAGGAAACCTGGGTTTTCTCAAGGTGAATTTTCCTCTCTCCTTGCTTCCCCCCACATCACCTCACCCCCAGCTTCATTCATCAAGTAAGCGAAAAATGAAGCAAATTTGGTTCCCCATTAAGTGCCACAGGTCTCCGGTAAGAATATAGTATAGCTACTATGTTCAGGACGAGGGAGTGAGGGAGAGAGACGACAGAGCTAGCCAGCTCCTTCCAAGCACAACAAACATGACGTTGAGAAATGCGGTTGGAATAGCTGTGGATAAGCCTCTCCTCTGCTCAGCAGCCAGCTCCCCGTAATTTCTGGATAACAAATGCAGCACTGGATTAACAGATAAGGCAGGAGGTTTCTCATCCCTTTCATCTGAACTCTTCCCTCCCATTGCCAAGCCAGCTTTTTGGCCTCTAGACCTGGAGTCAGAAGGAGTTGTTGATCAGCCCAGAGCAAATGCAAGATCCAAAAAAAAAAAATTATCTGAAAAACACTTATCTGTGCCTGTATCGGAAAGGGGCAGTCATCCACAACATGCTGGGACAATACGTCTTCGGAAGGGGGGAATTTGTAGCAGCAGTTGTTTTTTTCCAATCTGCCACTCCTGTGCCATCATTAGAGACGGCAAGACAAACTGCTGAGAGCAAAATCCAGCTTTGCAGAGGCCCATCAGCCAACAGGGATGCTGCTCCCAGGCACCGATGAGGCATAAGCTGGTTTTGAGCACCTCAAGCCTTGCTGGTGCAAGTTCCCAGTAAGTTTCCTACAACTGAATGTAGAGGAGGCCGTGTAGTCACTCAGGGACCCTTCTCCATTCACTATCAGCACCCTTCCACATTACATCAAGCTTCTCCTTGAATTCTACAGCACTCGTGCGTAGTATTTTAAAGCAAAAATAAAATTATTAGGTGGTTGCAGTAATACCACAGAGTCGGTTTTCAGAGAAGACATCTAAAGCCCCATGCACCATAATGTGGGGAATACAGAAAAGCTTTATAGGCCTTTCCCTGCCCCCAAGGAGCTGAGGATCTTTGAGCGTCCCTGCATCTGTCAAGTGTGATGTTTATTTCCTCCGTGGAACAAGCTATCTTTATGAAATGAAATGACTGCCCTTCATATATTAAAATAACACCTCCTTAGGAGAGGCTTCCATGGGCATTGGTTATAGCCCACTTCATAAAGGGAACATTTACACTGCAGAAAACTTAAAAGTCAGCTCAGGATTGGAGCAAGACCAATTGGGAAGCATGGGACCAGGACGTTTCGTCTTTGCTATGAAATTAAGTACCAGGCAAAGGCTGGGTTTGGGTTGTTTATTGTTGGGGATTTTTTAACCAACTTTTCCATGTTTCAAAGCCTCTTTGCTAGAAACAAAGAAAGCTTAAATGTGGATTTTTAATAGTACTGTTAAATTTAATAGACATTTTGTGCAGCTTTGCGCTGAAATTGTTTAATGGTTTATATACATGGCTGGCTTCATACCCTGGTGCTTTCACTTCATGCTAAACTATGTAAACGTTCTGCTGGAAACACAACTACTTTTGTATCCAGGAAGCAGGGCTTTGAAGCATAATGTGTAAAAGTGAGTGGGATTTCAACACACGATACTTAAATGCCATTCTTCACCCCATATGGACAATGTATTTCTTGTCAGTGCCATGAGGTTTGCAGAGAAAACAAGCAGAAAACGTCTTTAGATATTAGTCAGCTAGTAAAAACCTGAACTTTGGAGCACTGCATTAGGTAATCAGCTGTGTAAAATGAAAGCATTTGGGTGCCTTTCTAAAACCTTCAGCATTTTTCTAAAACCTTTTTTCCCGATGCATTCAAAGTGAAACACCTATTTTTTCTTCTGCTCCTTCTATTACTCACTCTTTTGACTTGGTGTCCTCTCCCTGAATGCTCCCTTTACTGGTGAATAGCTGATGCTACCAACCCATAACCCAGACTAGGTTAGCCTGGTTCTTAAACTGCTGTTTTAAACCACTTACAAAACAGGGGCTAGAGGTGAAATTGAGGGGCTCCACACTAGGATGCAGGAAGCTTCAGTTTCATTCTTGGAACTCCTTACCAAGAAGCAGCCTGAGCAACCTTAACATCCATCTAACTTTGGAGTTGGTCTTCATTTCGATGGAGAACCGGACTAGGTGATCTCCAGAGGAGCCTCCCAACCTCGGCCACCCCATCATTCTATGGTTAGCCTGTTCCTGTGGGCATAGTGGGAGGATTACACTTCCCTGCTGCCATGAGTGTTACATCCACTTTTGCAGACACAAGGAGCTTTGTTTCAGTAAGGGCTCAGTTCTGGTCCTACAAACATTTCTCTGATCTGCTTGTGTATGTTTGCTAGGATAGAATTGATGAGCACTTTAGGAATTAAAAAAACACAGACAAGGATCTTGAAATTCTTCTGTGCAGCACCAGTAATCAGCACATTGGCAAGAGAGCACTTTTTCATGGTAATGACTCATTCGAGATCTATTACCCGACGCATAGCACACAATCTCTTTACAAGATGATAGCCTCCACCTTGAGTGGAAAACTGGGGATTGGTAGATCCATAGCTACAGGCATGAACGCGTCAAGCTGAGTTAAAGAGCCATAAGCCCCCCAGGCAGACATAGCTTATTCAAAGGTTATTTACACATATGGATGGAACAAAAACCCATGTGATAAAATGAAGAGTACTGCTGGTAAAACTCCTTAAGTCTCCTACCAGTCATCTACTTGCAAAGCATCCTCTTGATTTGATGAGATCTTTGTGCCCTACACACATTGCTGGGATTGCCCACACTATTGCTAAAATACCTGTTATTAAATAACTCTTAATACCATGACAGTGTCTGAGAAATCCTCCTCCACTTCCACCAAATGACAAGACAAACACTTAGCCCTGGTAAGATGTACTCTTTCCTTACTGAATGGGACATAACTTTATTTATTTATTTATTTATTTGAATTTCTTTCTTATATGTGGAGATATTAAAACATACACATTTATAAAGTGAATATATGCACATCTTGAGTATATCTTGTCCCATCCAGAACAGGATACTTCAAGGATTTATGTCTTCAGCTTCCTTTTTTTTTATATATATATATAAAAAAATACTTAAAGCAATTTCTTAGCTAATTCTTTGAAGGACAGACAGATTAAAAGCTGCATGTGGTGAGATGTTACCACACCTGGGCTCCTCCATGTACAAGGGAAGCTCAGGAGGCACCCTGTGGGTGCCAGTGTCTCATCAAAGAGTCCCAAACCCACAGAGGCAGCACTTTGCATTGCTTTCACGTGGAGGTGTTCAGGTCCTGCAGCAGCAGCACCACACTGAAAGGTCAGCAAGCAAATAGGAGGACAGGACTTTGGCTCGTCACACTTGCTTTAAGGGGCATGACAAACTTTCTGCACTGAGGGCTTGCAGCATCCCATCACCTACCTGCTTTCCTCCCATTCCACTAACATCATGTGAACATATCCATCTACCCACCTATACTTCAACACTTCTCTTACAGTCATGGGATCACTTGTAGACTATCAGTACGAGCTCAGGCTGAGTTTGTACGATACTTCTGCGTTTCCTGGAATGAAATGTGGAAAAAGCAGTGCTATAGTGCTGAATCTTTTAGACAACACTTTATCTCAGTTCAGAGAGCAGAGTGCTAAACTTGCAGATCAATAAATCAAGACTTTTTAGTTCACAAGTTCCCAGAAATACCAAAAGCAAGTCTAGGATAAAAAGAGTAACTACATACATCCAAGAAGGAACTTTAGGCAAAATTCACTGTCACAATGTAAGTCCCTATGATGAATGTCCCTGTTCTTCTTTACAGCTCTCACAGACATGATGCTAACTCCCCCCTCCAACTGGGCCACGATGCCAGTATGCACTCCTTGTACAGTTATTTAACGTGCAAGATTAAGAAAATAACCACCTTTTTGCAGAACACAGTGAAACCTATTTTTTGCCTAGAGAATTCTGCATTGCCATGCTTAAAAGAATGAACCAATTCCCTGGTGATTCCTATCTTACGCCTAGATATCCACCTGTTTCCATCTAGCGCACAGAATACATCATTCTCCTTCTTCTAATTCAGTGCTGGAGTTTAATTTCTTTTGGAAATCCATTACAGCCAGTTTGGCAAGGAGAATCGAAGCTAGATTTCACAGGCTGACCATGTGCGTTTAAGGGTTTCAAAGCTTCACTTTCCTGCTCACAGAACAAACATTTTCTTTTTAACTCTCTCTCAAGAATGCTAGAGAAAGCCAGGGGTATCTGACATATTTTGGCTTGCTGTAACTAATACTTCATGGTCTGATGATAAACATAATAGGCTGTAAGCTGGGTATTGTGCCGAAATAGTGTGCAAGGCATTAATTGTTGGGAGCTGGAATTGAAATCAGATGGCCCACTTCAGCCTGACACAACCCAACGGGTTGTTCTTCACACCTGAGTGGCAAACAAATCAGCGTCAACCTGAGAGCATGTGATGTTGTGCCGCCCGGTGCAGCTCTGGCGCAGCAGATTGGAAAAAAAATACACACACGTGTGGGCACACACATACATAAATACATGGAAATTATTCGGGCTCCGTGTTGCTGCAGCAAATGCATGGAAATTATTCAGGTTCTGTGTTGCTGCAGCTGCTAAGCTTTTACATTAGGGACTATTTTAAAGCTCTTTAAAAAGAAACATTTTGCCTCAGCTTTAATGTGCCTGAGCAATTGCTCTTTCCTTGCGTGCCAATTCGCTTTTCCTTTCTCAGGACGTCTCCCTTTGCTAAGAAGAGCATTTCCAAACGCTGTTGTACAACTCAGAAGCTTTGCTAACACAAGCAGAACAATACCACCCTGTCAAATGTCAGAGCCTTTATGCAAGTGCTTCTCTAGGACAACGAAGGAAATTAGCACTGGCTGGAGCCAACGGGTCTGTGCATAGCTCGGGGATGAAGGAAGCAAAAGTTAAGGGACTGAAAGGGAGCAGGGAGAGAGAATTGTTGCTGAAAAGTATTTCTGGTAGAAACAGGACTGCTGCAACAGACCAGCAGTGTTAGAAAAGGCATCATTAAGTGGAGCGTACTTCTGAAAGCAAAGAAACTTGGGCAATTAAGATGGCTGTATTAGTTCAAATGGTGTGTGGGAGGAGGTATCATTTGATTGACATTAATTGCTTCTATTAGTGCTGTGTGTACTATACTGCAGCCAGGCACCAATAGAGACATACAATCCATGGATTAAGCAGAGGACAGTGGCTCTTTTGTAGCTCTTGGAGTGTATTTGGAGCTGAATGACAGTTCTTGAAGCAAGGAGCCGGACTGCAAAGAAATCCCAATGGGAGCTTAACATCACAGGTGGAAATATTCTCCTGAAAGCTGTTGCCACCTGCTCTAATTGCTGAGTCTAAATGTCTCAAAGCTTTCGCATTGGTAAGCAAACTTCTCTCTTAAATGTAGCCATAGTGCAAGGGCCATCCGAGCCTCTCAGGCCTCCTGGTCACCTCAGTAAATGTCTCCCAGCCCAGGATGAAGACAGCAAGCGGTTACCTTCCCTTCCAGCAGCGATGTCTCCCCAGCCTCGTCAGCCAAATCACCACTAAGAGCAGATGGCCGGAGGAGCAGCGTTTCTCCCAGCTGCATCACCAAGTCCAAATTCTCATCTCCGAAGACATTTGGAGCATGATGCTACCACAGAAGAAATAGATCAGTTCCTGACTTTTCTTCCTCCCTGGATAATACGGCTCAGAAATTTCCTAAAGGCAAAACTGTTCTCCCTGCCACATTCCACAGCCCCCGCGAGAAGATCTAGCAGTGGGAGAAAGTCAACTCTAATGAGCCCTCAGACAAGCAGCTTAGACGAGATGTCTAACACTTAGGTAACTAAAATTAGATGGGATAAATCAGTCTTTCATCGTTCCTCCATCCAAACAATGGAGATATTAGTGCTTCCCTGTGAGTGCGTCCTGATGAAAGCATTGTGAAATGCTTAGATGCGTTGTCACAGCGAGGCATGAAAGGATCTTCAGAGATGTTCTTCAGGCGACAGATCTGCAATTGCAGGAGCTGCAGAAAGACCTTGACAAAGATACCCAATAGCTCATTCCAAGGTGGGGGAACAGTAGATTTTTTTTTGAAAAACTCCCAGTCAGCAGTAGTGGGAAATATTGCATTACGTTGCCAAGAAAAGACCGTTTTTTTTTTATTCCTTCCAATTTTCTTAGTTTTAGTCACGTAAAAGTTCTGGTTTGGGGATTGTTAAGTGTCTCGCTTCATCTCTCAGAGTTTTTCCATCCCCTAAACAAAACCCTTTCAAAGACAAGAAGGTATACACAACTTTTCAACAAATTTCAAACTGAATTTTGTGGTGAAACAAGAAATCAAAATGTTTCTTTCCGAAAAGATTAAAATGGAAACTTTTGGTAGGAATGGAGTGTGCGAGAGGAGGGCGGGGATGACAGCACTCAGCGCAGATTTCCAAATACTCTCCATTAACTCAAAAAAGGCTTTTTGCAGGAAATAATCTATTTGCCCCATACATCTGACCTTTATTAGGGGAGCAGGGAGACCTCAGGCCTGATCCAGCTTCCCTGCAGGAGAGGAGAGGGGGGAAGCTCTGTGCTGGATGCACCATTCCCCAGAACGCCTCTGTCACGGGCATGGTTTTAACAGCCCGACCTATAACGTTTACAGACAATCGTAAAAAGGGAAGCGTAATTCTTGCAATTACATTTGAAGAGCAGTTTTAATGAATATTAAACAGCTTTAAACATCAAAGTATTGACTGAAGTGGAAACATAATATCTTTACTACCAGCCCTTTCCCCTTGCCGAAAGAAGACGCAACGGGGAAGGGAGAGCACGGGTTTTATCAGGGACGTCAGGGACGATTTATAGGAGCTCAGTGACCTGCACTTTGAACTGGGCTCTCCACCTACAGTCTGTAACATCCTATAAAAAGATATGCCATTATCTCCTGTGCTGCAGCCAGCCAGCCTGCAGGAAGGGCAGACTGCCTGCAATGTCTGAGGAAACACTTGGACTATTAAAGGCAGACAAAGGTCCTCCTTTTAATTTCTTTTTATTATTATTTATTTCTCCCTCCCTGCCTCCCTCGCTGTGCTGTTTGCTGCACAGGATTCCTTTACAATATCTCAGGGATAGCTGTTTGGACCTCAGGAAAGGACAGGCCTGAAAATCAGCTTTAGCTACAAAAACCATCAAGAGGAAAACCTGAAAAGGATCATCAGCATTGGTTTGCTTTGTTCTTTATAAAGGAGAATGCAAAGACGCCACGGTCAGTCCTTGCATCTGCAGCCCTCCTGAGCCACAGACAGCACCTAAAAACCACCTCCTGCAAGCTTGTGCTGGGGCTGCGGCTCCTTAAAAAAGAAAAGTGATGGTGGCACAAGGAAAGGATGCAGCAGGAGGCTATGGCCAGAGCATCACCTGCCTCCCCAGTGCCTCCGTTGTGGGTGCAGGGGGGTACCCAGGGAATCGCTGCCTCCACTGGCTGCCGAACCAGCCCCACAGCCGCTCCATCCCTCTGCCCTCCGAGGCACACAGTTCGTCCCATGGCTCAATGCCATGTGAAAATTTGGGAATCCCACAGGAAGGCAGGCTGGCTGTATCTCTAGGCCTGATCCAAGCCATGCGCGAAATTGCAATCAGTACCGGGGTCATCAGTTCAGCCGGCAATACATCATCGTCATGGCTAGATCGTGACACGCCCTCGCGAGATCAAGACTCCTTCTGTACATGATTACTATTTATTTATAGCACACGATAAAAAAGTTACAGTAACACGGAGAGGCTAAGACTGAAACCGGGATAGGAACCGTAAAGAGATTTTATCACTGAGAATAGTCGGCTTTGCATAAGGAACAGTTTTATGTGATAAAATACCAATATAAGAATGTTCCTCAGAGGGATGCTGATATTGGCAAAATTACTGGGGAGGAAAATTATCAAAATCTTTGAATTCAACAAAGCCAAAGTTCACCTTTCTCCAGCAAATGGTGGTGACCTCCAAACGAAGAAAACGTGCCAGAAGAGCTGAGCTGCAGCGAGGATCCAGTCGGCGTCTCTCCGCAAACCGTGACTATGAGCTAAAGCACCGGCCATGGTCCGGGTGCTCCGAACGGCACGCACGCAGACCGGCAGCTTTTTGCCTAGCACAAACGTAGGGTTGGCTCAAGAAGGAAATCATTTTGCATGTTTCATGTGTTTTTCTGCCGTTTAGTTCCCCATTCCCACTATAAAACCCATGATAAAAGAACATAAATAACCAAACTGGAAACAGCTTCTCTAGAAACCGTCCAGAATATTTCTGAGCTGTAAAGATTCTGTCACTGCTGATTTAATTTTAGTGCTCAGGAAAATGGAATTACACGAGACGAATGGTGATGATTGCCGAAACCAAGAGTGTGTTTTTGACGGCGGGAGGCAGCACGGGCTGCCTGTGAGCTGGCGCCTGCGGATGCCAGCAGCCACCCGCGTCCTCGCAGGGTGGGCTTTCCCAGCGCCGTGGTGGCACCGCCTGCTGCAGCTTCCTGCAGGGGACACACAGATCCAACCTCTCTGAGCAGCCCCTGCGCCACCGGCTTCAAGGGGCAGATGTCCCAAAACGACGGGACATCTGTAAAGAATCTCAGCGATTAATTTGGTAAGAAAGAAAGCAGTGAAAGCCCCGACTCACAAAAGCACCCAAGTTCAGGTTTCACTGAAGTCTCCCTCAAGTTCCCTCGAGGGAGAGAAATGGGGACATTTCAAGGTAACTCTTTAAGCCAGAAGCTTTCTTTTATCTTTTCTCCCTGGCACTTGTCTCCCTGAGTATGTGTCCTGCTGTTTCCCTCCTGTCAGCTACACACCACGGTGCGGAAGGCCACACAAAACACCTCAATATGTTCAATAAAATCAGGACTCTGCATTAGCCCAGAGATCGCCTTCCTTGCCTCACACGAGCCTGTATCCAGCGTAACACCCTGGAAGCTTCCTGCACAGTAAATGCCATTAATGCGGCGCAGTGCTGATAAAATCCCTCCTCACCACAACACCTGGCTGCCGCACGGTAGCTGCAGGGGAATGTCAGGCAGCTCGGCTGGAGACTCATCCCGGCACTGATCTGTCTTCCCTTAGGGAACAAAGCTGCTAATTACCGAGCAAATAACCGGGCTCCGCTCTTTTGTGTTCCCGTGTGCCGAAACACAACACAAACCCCTTACGGGGTCTGATCCCAAACCGATCTGATCTTGCGGGCTGTGAATCAGGCCCGCTGCAAACAGCTCCCCACACACCTTCAAGAAGACAACCGCAGGAAGGGCAGGCAACCTGCATGGCTCTGGGGAGGCAGAAACACGGGGAGAAACCTTCCACGTGCAGATTTCAGGCCTCACGGGTGCCTTCTCTCTTGGGGCTGAGGCAGTGCCCCAGCAGGTGGGACAGGGAGGGACAAGGCCTGCTCCTGGAGGACCAGCCTTGTAGCCGGCTTTATCTTCATGGTGACCATGAAGAGCAGGGACCTCGATCCCTGTGTTTAGGAAGAGGCTGAGGAACCAGAGCAGCATGAGAGCAAGGAGCTGGAGGTGGCAGAGTGCTAGGAAGCATCGTGGCTAACGGGGGACCATGTCCAGGGGTCCCCTGGGAGGACTCACTCTCACCACGGCTGTCCCCAGTGCACTGCAGGGCTGGGACTGGCCTCCTTGAGGCACCAGGAGCCCACAAACCCACCCCTTTCTTCAGCCTTCACAGAGATGGCACTCGGGCTAGTCCACAATAGAAACCCCGTGGAGGCCAAAGGACCTCAGGAAACTTGGGGGAAAACGTTCTGCCGGGACCCCACACGCTCCATCTTTCCCCTAGATTAATTCAATCTGCCTCAGCTTCCAGCCAAATCAAGATATGGGCTCATCTTGCTAAATATAGCTCTCGAGTAATTTCCTGCATATTGGGACAGAGTCATTTGGCAACAGCGAGATAATGTGTAACAAAAACACGGGGCAGCGGCGGACGCCTGTGGCTGCCCATAAACCATTAGCGGCAAGGTCGGCAGCCTCCGACCCTGATTATGTAACCCCGAGCATTACCATTCCTCGGTTTATTTTCTCTTCCTCTCAGGAGGACGGTAGAAATTTTAGGAACAGGGAAAGGGCATCCAGCACGATCCGCCTGCCATTTCCCAGCAATCTTCTTAATCCTACTCCTTTCCGTAAGGCTGCTCCTTTCCCAAGCTCCTCCTCAAGAGAAAGATGGAGGTGTCCCTTGAACTTAGAAAGTGCTGCCTTGAAGTATCATCTTAAAGTCTTAATATAATGTCTTTACAGCGCTTGCCATTCCCCAGTAACTTATTCCATATGCTTAAGCACTCTTTGAGCATAGTACGTCTGCCTCGTTCCCATCTAGCTTCGCAGCGCTTTTAGACTATCCTCTGATTTCTGAGCCCCTTGCCAACGTGAGTCATCTGCCCTTCAGGAATTTCTAAGCCCTCTTAAGCAAGTAAAGATAAAAACAAAGGAAGAATCGAGGTGTGCATCCCTCTAGTTAACTGTTCTGTCTTCCATACTGACTGAAAGGGAAAGAGCATAAAAGAAAAAGTGGCACAGAAAATGGGCACTTTCCATGGTATCTCTTCCCGGTGCCTGGAAATCGTCGCTTTAAGGACTGCCTGAACTGGGGGTCGCATCAGGACTGGGAGATGCTCACGGCCTTCCATGAACATGTCTGCTCCCCTCTCAGATCCATCTGCACTCTTGGCCTCCACAATATCCTGGAGCAATGAGCTATTTAATTACGTGATACGTGCCACAGTTTTGCAGTCCCTTCTCACTAGGTGAGATTAACATCTTTTAAGCATTCCTCGAGGAGACTGTCTATCACCTCATTATCCCAGACAGCGGCTTCCAAGAGCAATAATGCCTGTCTGTGGTCCGGCGGCCCCAGTCGGAACAATGTTCCTTACTGGGATAGACAGAGAGCCAGACGCCTTAAAAGCATCACCCGGGGATATTGCACCAAATCAGTAGTCAGCCTGGTCCCGCTCTGTGCCTGACTCCTGGTGGTGCCAGCGCTTCCAGAGCAACAAAGCCAACAGCAAGGAGTCTGAGTATCAGTCTCATAGGAAGAGAGAATTAACCCTGCCAAGTCAGAGGTGACTTTATGCAATGAAGCAGAACTGCTGACAAAACTGGATACTGTTGTTATCCATGGAAATAGCACAGGTTTGGAGGGGCTGTGTTTTGTCTTGCTGCTTTTTTTTTTTCCTGCTAAGTTCCTGATCTCAAAGACACCTTGAAGCAATGGGTTCCCCTTTTTAATTACATACCCTGTGAAGATGTGTTTTCTTTCATCGCCTTTCCATTTTTATCAATGTCCCCTTGTCCTTGAATTATCTGGCAGAGCAAGCACCAGTTTCTGATCTCCAGACTAGGCATTTTCCTCTGCTTACTCATTCAGGCTCTTACAACCTACCGTAGGAGGTCAGCAGCCATTTCTGTTCTGCAGCTTTGCCCTGGGCTGTTTCAACAATAATTTCCACATTCATTTCCTGACTGTTGCTTTTAGCCCACATTTCCTATGCTGGCTCCCACGTAGCTCTAGCCCAGCCTCCATTGCACCGCGTTGTTTGCCACCTGCAGCTCCACTCGTCTCAGTGATGTGTGACCCTTTAAACACAGTTGTATTTACTATTTGCTCTGTCTCCACATCAAGATGCTGATAGGCTTTTGTTTCATTCACAACGTATTCACAGAAATATTGTGCACCAGACCAGAAGGGATTGAGTGATGCAACCCAATATAAATTCACTCTTACCGACCTCTACCATGGGCAAGTCAGGTTTACTCCCTCTCCTTCACCTGGGGAACTCTATCTTTGGGATCATCAATTCCTCTGATTTATCACTGTAACCTCCAAAGGAGCTTAACTCTGGTTAAATTCAGTCAAGTGAATCAAACTGAGTTCTACCAACTGGAATTGTATCAACTTATATCAAACTCCATCTCTGTTCTTCATCAAGATCACCAATTTACTGCGTTTTGAATATTTACACCTCAACAATGATGGATGAGCTTCAGGAAGCACGGGAAGGTGGTTTGGAGGAAACATCCACATCTCCAGTTGCTTATTTTAGCCTAAGCAATCCTTCTGGATTAGGGTTATGTCTAGCTATATGAAACCATCACATTTTGCACAGTTTCCAGCTGGAGAGGTAACTCATTCCAGGCCAACTGCAGGTCAAGCTCCTTCCAGCATGTGTCCAAATGGCCTCAGGTTTGCTGAGAGGGTCATGGGGCCCTAAGGAACCTCGCCTGAGATTCAGGTTTGCAAGAGAGGATTTCCCTGTTGTAACGCACCTAAAAATCTGTATTAATTAGTGAAAGGAGAAGTGAATGTCTCCTCATTTCTTGACCAAGAAGATTTTTCTTTTCCTAACACTGTTTTCGCTATTCTTGCCTGATTTTGGATCAGGAAATCCTCTTCATGCAATGGAAACACTTTTCCAGTTGAAGTAAATGAAGGCTGCATCCCTCCCACCAAGTGTCAAAATAAAGTGCAAGGAAACTGGTGTTTGTGCTTTTCAAAGTCCACATTTTTCTCATTAATTTCAAAGAAGTTGAGTAACAAACTCCCTAACAGCTTTAAAACAAGATCCCACCCCACATATCTTAGCTATCTAGCAATCTTGCGATCATGAAATTACATCTGGCACAAGCACTGATGAGCCAAGGAGATGCCAATCAAAGTATTTTCACTGAAATGTTTCAATGAAATGGGTCATCTTCAGCAAAGACACACACATAATGAAAATGTTACTATGACAATTAAAATCAGTAATGGAAAACAAATTTTCTAAAATGTTTTGGGCTTTCATCATTATAAATCAATTAAGTTTAAAAGAAAAGCAAATGGAAAACCCTTTTTAAACTAAAAAGATAAAATTAAAACAAAAACATTTTCTCAATTTAAATAGCAATATTTTAGAGCAAATAAAAATATATATAATATCTTTCATGAGTAGTCGAAAAAATTAGATTTTTTTTGGTTATCTGTATTCCCAGCTGTCATAGATGGTATCAGATTTCACCATTTTCAAGATTAAGTACAAAAGTTCACCCTTCTGCTCCCCTCTGATCACTTCTTCACACATCCATGATTTATTTTCAACATGCAGTTTCCAAATGCTATATAAAAACTAACGCTTTCCTCCACAATATGGAGAAATAGTGATGAAAATTTCACCTTTCCACAGATCGTGATATTCTATTAATGTACTCTGAGATTGTTAATACATAATACATACCTATGACAGCCCCTAAACTAAGACCAGGCTGTTTGCCCTTTTTCCCCATGATATACTGAGCTCTGTACACTCCGTGTCCTTATCTGATCTAGGTGAGTTACCCTGCTGCAATGTACTTTTGTTGCACGTAACCACGATGTGTGAGTTACCACCGGGTAAAAACACGCCCCATTATGCTAGCGAAGACACAGCAAAAATACTGTCATAGTACTTTTAGGGTGAGAAATTATAAAGGGCTTGAGAAGACTGAGTTTGCATCCCCACCCTCAAAAACTTGGAAAGAGTTCAGATACTACAAAGATGGGGCCAGACAGACTTTCCTTCGATATTTCAATAAACAAAACTCCCAGGCCAAATCCCTGGTCTTAAACAAATGAAACAGAATAAAACTTCCCCCTCAGTGTTTTGGTGGAACATTGTTTTTCAATGAATGCTGTGTTTCAGTGAATGGCAAAAACTGTTTCAGTAAACTTGGAGAGATTCCTCTCCAGATACGCAGCCCAGACGAGACCTCGAGTTTGTCTTGAAATTACTTCTCAGGCTCTCCCTGCTGGGAGGGATTTAGGATTTTTATGGCATTAATGCCGGACCAGAAGGTCTGAAGGGTTTGATGACATGAGGACCACCGTAAGCAGAAAAAGACTCTGGGAAGGTATTGCTAAACAGAGCTGGGGTATCATAAAACTTGCCTTATGAATTCAATGGTGATTACTCATCAGGCTTCTCCATTGAATTCCTTTTTATTGCTTAAGCCAGTTTGAAGTTACTGAGCGCTGTTTTCCACCTCAAGCAGCACTGTGAGCCTCTCCTTCCAGAGCACTTGGTAGGCTTGCTCTTCAGGAACTTCTAAGATTGCAATAGAGTGTTTGTTTAGCAGTTTCAGAAGAGATTGCAAGACACAACAGCAGAAGGAAAAAGAGGCAAGGCAACACCTGCAAATTAAACATCAGCAACAAAGTCAGAGGCACAGAGCAGGTGAATTTCTTGCTCACAAACAGCGCCCCGAGAGAGACTGCAGACCTGGGGGCTGGTCCTCCAGGGGTCCCTTGGGATGCCTAAAATAAATGCCCGGTTTGTGGAAGTATTGGTCTAACTCCCCCAGTGCACAGATTACGTGACAGCCCGTCGATCTAGCCTGAATGACTGGCAGAGACCCATCGGAGGCAGCAGAAGTCAATTAAGCCTTTGCTTACACACAGGTTTTCTGAGCCAAGCTAAATTTTTATAACCCCAAACTGTTCTGTTTCAAATTCTAAACTCACACTTTCACATCCCTTCCAGTAGAAAATATGTGAATTAAACACATGTGTAACACAGACACACACACACTCACTCAGAGCACCTTAGGAGACCCTGACACGTACCAGGCTGGGGGCTTTGGGTTGTTTTTTGGGGGGAGGAAGGAGGCATGTCTTGTTTTTTACAACGAGCAAGTAAAAGGATCTGATGTGACGGGCAGTGCCGCATCGCTGGAAGCCCAGTGGGAAGGAAGATGTCACTGCCCTTTAAAAAAGCCAGAGGTCAAATCAATGCGAGGACTCTGATCTCCAGGAGTTAAACAGGGCTGCAACCACGCGATCGTGGTCCTCCAGAGCCTCATCCTGCCTTAGCTCACATTTCACCTTTTCTAGGCATTACTCCGCATTCGTTCCTATTATCTACTTGTGCTCGGCCCCAGCACAGAAATGTGGGGATCCACCTGGTAACAGCTACCCTCAGAAAAGTTTAGGCTTCAGGCTCTTTTTCCATAAGCAGGCAAATGTTCAAATACTTATCCAAAAATACAGGTACAATCTGGCAGTGCAGCTCACAGGAAACATCCCTCACGTGGGAGTTTCAGCACTTGCTGTTTCTAGAGGTGCCAGAAATACTAGGGGCGGAGGGAGTGCTTTTCTAATACTATTTGGAATATTTCTCACATCATTATGAATGTAGCTGGGAGAATAATTTATAATGAATCATTTTATTTTAGTTAATTTCTCTGTTTATTTTTGGGTGACTAACACACACCCTCAACTGCCTTGCGTGTACTTAAAATTTCTTCCTTAGTAATTAGGGCCAGGGATAATGGGGGCAGAGGCTTGCTTTCAGGCGGTTTGGGGGGCTCATTTTATCTTCAAAAGTTGAGATTTCTCAACGGGCAGGTTATGTGCTGTATTTCTGCACTGAGGTGAGAAATGATTGTCCCAATTTGGCTCAAATTTCAAGACCAACAGGTGTCATTTCAAACCTGAAAGCAGTTATCCATACTCACTTGGCCACTGTCGCAGACTTGCTGTTTTAACAAAGAGACGTGCTGGTAGCCACAGTGAACCCCAAAACAATCCACATACTCAGACGAGTTAAACTGCAGCTGTAACAAGAGGACATGTACTTTTTACAGCCTCACAAAAGCAATCCATAAAATAAAAGATTTCCTCATAGATGTGGTTTATTTTGCTGCGTGTGTTTATGAAGGAGGCCGTTTCACACCACAGAACAGGGATCTGAAGAAGATGTACGTGGCCAATTTTTCCTTTGTGAAGCTCAGAGACGACAGAGAGACATCAATATTTGGAAATACCCGCCATGTATCTATGCAATATAAGGGCAAATCCTTTACGGTTGAGGGGTTCAAGGCCTCTAAATACACGCTGTTTCCCTTAAAAAAAAAAAAAAAAATCTCTGTTCATCTGCTGTCATCAGAGTCCTTGGCTCTGTTTTCTGTTCCAAGAGAATAGACTCAGTCCTGTCACAGCCTTCTGAATGTTTCACCAGGGTGGTGACAAGCCTTTGTGCTGTTTGCTCAGAAGAGGACCATGATACTTGAACCATATGTCAGCACTTGGAGCCCACATGAGTTGTAGGACTTCCTCTCTAAGTTAAGTGGAAGATATATTCTTCAGTAAAGTCTTTTATCTGACTCAGTGCAATTCAGACAGCCCGAATTTCTTCTAACCGCCTTCCATCTGCTTTCTATTTGTCTCAAGAAGGCTTTCAAGGTAGATGGATTTTTCTGTTTAATTATTTCACCCACACAGATACCTTGCTGTTCCGGCTTTATTCTGCCCAGTCTTCATTTCAGGTACAAGTTGAGCACTTACTTTCTGGAGTTTCACGAATTTGGCTAGTCTCTACACATCCTACCATGTTCAACAGAAGTTAACATCCAGCACACACCCCATCAATACGAAGGTGACTCCCAGGAGATGGGATTCCAACAAACTGCAGAGAAGGATTTGGAGGCACCACAATTTGCCAGAAGGTAATTATTTCTGAGTCTACACCCACTGCAGGAGAGAACTTTTTTCTCTTGTTTTTGTCTATTTCTAGCTATCAAAACAACAGAATTGACTGATAATACCACAACAGTAGTCCTACATCCAGTATCTCATCATAGGAAATGAGGATTATCAGCTGCTTCAGAGGACAATGCAGAGATTTCTGTGGTGCTCAGTTAACAGCCAGTCTGTGATCTGAACCCAACCTTTAATTCTCCAACAGGCCACTGACTGCCTACCTCCAAACCCAGACCACAAGCGTGATGCCACAAAAGCTGATGGATGGTTTGGTCTAGCAGAAGGGAGACTGCCCCCCAAAATTTGTAATCAAAGTTCAATGCTGTGATCTCCTACTTCAGATTTTCCATGAAGTGAGAACCTATTTCTGTTCAACGTCTCTGCATGTCTCCCATAAGCAGCAAACCTGTCCATCTTTTCCATCCAGCCTTCACGTCAGTCCTACCTACAACAGTTTGCTGTGCTGGGCATTCAGCTCAATTTCTCACATTTTCAACTCACCAAATGAGATCTGCTAAATGGTATAAATGGAAAACACGTTGGAATCCTTGGATCTCTGCCATATACATCAACTTCTTTAATTTGAGAAGAAAACTGGATAAGACCTTGACATCTTGAAGGGTGTGCAGCGTGAAAGACATTCTCAAAACAGATACAAAGCTTTTCTAGGAAAAATTGGTGAGAACATTTCATGTGGCAGAAAAAAGTGTTTTTTCCTGTGTCTCCATATGTTTCATGGTCAAGAGATGTCCTACATAATAGACAGGTTCCTGTGAGGCAAAGGTTTGAGAGAGATGGAGAACAGTTGTAAGGGTGATCAGTATAGAAAAATGTTTTGCCTGTAGGTTTTATGGGTAACTTCTCTTCAACAAGCATATAAGGAAAACAGCTAACCAAAAAAGAAGGGGCCCCAAAGACAGCTATAGCCAAAGATTATCACTAAACAACACAGGCATCAAAAAAATCCAGCCTGGCAAGTGGGACTAAATAAATATAAGTCTTACAGGCAGTTTTTTTTTTCCCCTCCTGCCACAAGATTTAAGTCAATCTATTTTGCTAGAAAAACATGGCTCACTGCAATCTAAGGAATTTTTATTTCTTTATGTACCACAAGATGTAAGCTAATCTAGTTAGAGAAACATGCTTTCACTGCATTCTGAGCATTGCTTCTCTACACTAAGATATGTTTTGTGATGCCTTTATGACTTTCTCTGCAAGCCTGATGGGTTTCACCTCACCTAAAATCCTCTTGGCCACTCCCTTCTGGTGACCACTTGGATTTCGCTGCACATGTCGGGGGTGGCATGAAAAACCCTCCATGCACTGCAGTGGAAAAACAATTTGTAACATTTCCTGAAGCAATAGGTTCCAACCCATTGAAACTCTATTTACCATACGCTTGAAAGACTTCAGGAACAACAGAAAGTCGTGCATGGATGCCTCTGTGCAAATGCAAGTCAAGTAAAAATAGATCCTTCTGACTGCCATCCAGCTGCACTTGCAGAGGCCATTTGTAGCTTTCCTGAGTGCACAAGCTATCCTCGATGCTCAATTTTATGCCTAAGAAAGAGTTGCTCTCACCCCATGGCAAGAAAATAGAAAATACAAGGACAAATTCCCCTCTGATTTCTGTGGGGCTGGCAGGCACACACATCAGCTGAGGATGACCTGACCACTCCAGGCTGAAGGCTGAAGTCCACATAGAGAAGATACATGCGCATAAATGCAGACATTACACAGCAGGATGTGCTGGTGGTCAGACATCCCCCCCAACCCACCCACAGCTGTGCAAGCGTCTGGCAGGGCTGCTTCGGTTCCTCTCGCTGCAACCTCACAAGCACCCGAGTGCCGTACACATTTTCCATGCACAGCCCCAAGCATGTGTTGGCTTTCTGCAGGCTCATCCCTCGAAGAAGGGCCACTCTGTTGACTTCCAGATGCTCTCATTTTGCCGTCATCTTTAAGACAGTAACTCAAGCAAGCTTCCTGCAACCAAAACTGTCTGAGAGAGAGACCTGGTCAATGTCTGCAAGGCCAAGAAACCACCAACATTTACCAACACCCGCCCTGGTCAGACAGTTTTGTTTTGCAAATATTGCCCTTAGAGGTCACAGCTTTAAGAGGCCAGAGCTTCTGTGTGGTTAGGATGAGTATTAGGGAACGTTTAAACCTCTTTTGGTTTGGAACGTGCATTAAAAACACGGAGGAATGGACTCACGAAAGGATTCACTACTGGAGGTTTCCAACACTCACCTGGAGCAGGCCCTGACGTTACAGCCCTGCTGTAAGCAGGGAGCCAGAAGCAAGCTCAGAGTGACATGACATGGGTAGTCTGTGATGTTTCTTAGGCTGTTGTTGTAAACATTCTTTGTACCTTCCCTCTTTAACCTTTCTCGGCAGGTCTGGTTGTGTTTCTGGGCAAAAGCGAAATGAAGCATTCAACTGCACTTTTAATTTTTAAGGTGTACGTCCAGTACTCTGATATTCACGTGTGTTTCAGCACATTCTGCCAGTGAGAGTTTTCACTTACTCAGGAGACTGTTTCAATATTTTAAAATAAAATATAACCAACTTGGATAACCCATAGGATATGGACCCACTGGTTCTAGATACCATGGTCATATGCAGGTCACGTCGCTGTGGTTAAAGGCTTTTTCCATCTGATGCCCATTCAAAGGATTCCAGGAAATAAGCTGCTGTACATACGCAGCCTTGCCACAATTTATACCAATTAGCATCTGTGCCTGGAGTCTTGACAGTAGGAATAGCTGAAATGTTTTTAATCAAAATATGCTTGATGAAAAGTGGGCTTTTGACAAAAATTAACACTTCATGGGATTAAAGAAACCATTTGCATCAGAATTGTCCAATACATCAAAAAAGGGCCTGAAACCACAACATTTATTGTAAAGAAAAAGGGGGATGCAGAATGGAAACTTTTCAATATTTGTCATAGAATGCACATAAAACATCCCACAAATACAATACAAAAATATATTTTAACTAGTTAATAAACAAAACTATCTTTTTCTATGAACATAAGTACTTCTACTCCAGTTTTCTGTGAAAAACGTGTTCTTGAACCAGTCCTCCTTAACTGAAAGGCTGAGGGGAGAGATACATGGGAAAAAGAAAGGCCTCTTTTCAGAAATGACCTTCCAGGTAAGAACTGAAGCTTCTTATACTGTTGCCAATGAGTTGCTTGATCTATGAATAAGGAATGAGAGAACATGAATGTCTAAGGCTGCCTGGTGAGTTCACACCTCTAGACAGTTTGAATTCCCCATAAATGTAAAGATTAAGGCAGTTTTTGAAAGAAAGTGCAGTGCATTTACTATATGTACCCAAATGAATGGAGGAGCCAAAGAACTCCCAGACCCGAGCACAGAAATCTCTTGGTTCATCACATGCAGCCCCTCTCAGTCGATGTATAACAACCTTTATTCAGAAAGGTCCACCAAACTTGACTCCACATAACTCTACACACCACAAGCCACAAAACACTTCCACGTAATCTATAACAACTTAAAATCTTTAATTTGAAAAACCAAAAGCCACAAAAAAATACAATGCACTACAGGCAGAAAGAAGAAACCCTAAGTCTCTGCAAGAACAGGTAATTTGTTAGGTGATAATGCCTAGTGGTCACAGAAAGTGGCCTATACCCCACGCTACTTTGGAAACACTAAAAAAAATAAATAAAAAGGAAAAAAAATAAAAAGGAAAAAGGAAAAGAATAGCTTCTGTCACTAACTTTGGGAAAACTTCCTGACGCTAAGTAAAATGGGTGCTTTTATACTGAGTGCACGAGCACCACAAAGCCACAAGGCATCGGAGCATTTTTAAGACACCAAATGGAGCAATGCATGACCTGTGGTCATTTCTATTCACTTATCTCCATGATCTCAAGGGAAGGTGGGAAAATACCAAGAGCAACAAAACATTCCGAGTTAGGAAGGAAGAAGAAACAAAATAATAATAAGTAAATAAAAGTCCCCCCTTTGTAGACAGCCAGAAGATCCAATGAGCATCAGATGTGTACAAGATGTGCACTGCTGCCATGAGCCTACAGGCCTGTCCCCAGGAACTGGTTACTGATGCTGATGAAAACGAGACCCACATGCAGTGGCCTGCCCCATTTTAGTGGAGTTCGGAAGCGGCCACCTTCGCAGTGAGTTCCCTAGCACCTCTACCAGAATTTGCAGTTTCACAGGTAGTGACTACAATGAGAAAGGAATACATAACAGACTGGTTTCTGAAAAAGAAAGAAGAAAGGTGTGGGAACCTAAAAGCCTAAGGTGTTTTACTTGTCGTCATGTAGGTTCTTGCTCCTCTGCTGGAAACAGAGGAGAAAAAAGTGGGTGTAATCTCCGTTGCTAAGGGCAAAGTCATGTACAGTCAAGGTGGATAAACGCTGAAAGGTTTGGTTTGGATAAGCACTTGGGAGTTGGGGTGCTTATCTACATCTCAGCCAGCTTATCTGGAGCGCTTCGATCAGCAGCACAGCCAGGAATCACGCCAGAGTGTGATCTTCGTCTCTTCCCAGAAGGTTCCCAGCACCGAGCCTCACCGTACTGGCCACGCCAGGGATGTCCAGAGAGAAGAGGATCTGACAGCAACCCAAGGCTCCTGTTTCCTCACCCTCTGTGAGCCAAGGAGAAGGTTCCTCGTGTGGGAGAACAAGAGATACGTAGGGTTTGAAGAGTGAAGGGGATTCTCATCAAATCCAAGAGAAGATTCTGTTCAAGTTTGGGCAAGAGATTAAAAAATGTTCAGATTTTTATCTAATTGATTTGCATGCCCCTGTTTATAAGGAGATTCCAGACGTGGAACTACAGACTGTTTATTATTGCTTGCACAACTGTCATTTTCAGACAGCCTAAATTCCACCCAAAGTTCCTGGGGGTGAAATTCACCTCCCATACCATTAGCTGTCTAAAACGTAGGCGCCTAGCCTAAACTCGTTGGCTAGGCTCCACTGACAGCCAGTGGAGAGAGGCTGGCACCTCCAGGGAGCGATGCTTCCCACGTATCTCAGCCACCTTTCTGCGGTGGAGATGAATCACCCCAGAAGAGCCTGTCCCTCCCCAGCGACTGCAGAGAGGCTGGGTGACTTGCTAAGACTAGCTCCGGTGTCTGGAGCCCCAGACTTACACCTCCCACCAAAGCAGGCAAATGTTGTACTCGGTTTCCCATTAAGCCAAGGGAAGAATGAAGAGTAAGTGCTTGGTCGTAAAGACCTGTAGATGCCTAGCTCCAAAGGGAAAGCAGGATACCTCAGCAGGAATAAGAGGCTCAAATCAGCATGTGGATTTGGGCCGAAGTGACTTCCTCCAAGCTTTCACGCTAATTTAAAACACTGCTTTTCCACTCATCCTTACAACTTTCCCCTGGCTGTGGTCCCTTTTAAAGATTCTCTCATGAATCCTTCACCAAAAAAACTTCTCTAAACTCCTGAATAACCAGAAAAAAAGAACTTATAAGGACAAAAATAGAAATTAACATGAGGGGATGTCTCCAGCAGCACTCGCGAGGCATCCTGCTGCACAGCACCTTGCCAAGGACACAAAGCAAGGCTGCGAGGCCCCGACTCCGCCGCCGGCCGGAGAAGCGACCGCACACAGCAGCCCTCCTCTGCTGCCCCTGAGCGCGTGGGTTCCACCTAGAGACCCCGCAGGAGAAAAACCCCCTGCCCTCCCCGTCACATCGCCTTTAACGCAGCACAGTAGCCCATCAGAATTGCTGGGTTTATTCTTATGTTCCTTGCTGAGAATGAAACATTTTTATTGAGACGGAAAGATTGCGCCATGTGCATAATTGCTGCATACAACAAGATGGAAACCACAAGCAATAAAATACTCCATGGGCGATGACTCGTGTTTACAGTAAATAGGAACGATGCTGCCAGATGTCAGCAGCACCAAATCATGTGTTGCTTATCCCAGGTCTCCAGAAGAAGGAAATAAAAACCCCATCATGGATATTTTTATTTCTGGTGAGGGGACGACTGCTGGGTTGATTGCATCTCTAGAGCTCTGGGTAAGTGGCAGAGACAGGAACTTATTTCTGTTTCAAGAATCCTTGTACATTATAGTGGGAAAATGACTTTAATAGTTTTTCAAATCCCAGAATTTAGAAATACCATGTTCCTTTGTCTAGATCTGCTAGTGTGCTGAGCCTGCATTGAAGCCCAGGGGAGTGATTGAATGCAGAACATTTGTTCCATATGCCACCCCCTCTCCCCAGCCACAAAACAGCACCCAAAAACCTACACTTTGAGGCACTGTTGAGACACCAAATGTCACAACTGCAACATGCCAGGAGAAGGAAGTGGAGGAGATCAAAGACATCGCTGGTGTCCCTGAAACCAGGGCGTATCCTCTTTCTAGTGAAGTGTTTCAAATCAAGACGTCAGTCTTTCCATTCTGCTGTAGCTTGAAGAGAAGCTACGGGCTTAATTCCTCAGTAGGGTTCACCATTTATGCAGAAGGCTAAACCAGAGACATCTTTAAGGATTATAAAACCCATGAATTTGTGCTGCTCCAACCACTCATTTAGGACCCACAGAATGGATTTAGGACTACATTCCTGGAAAGAGTCTAGCCGTTTTGAAGTGCTCCCTTTAGGATGCCTCAGAAGTCCTGATTTAAAAGAGCTGGAAATCAGCCTGAAAAAAAAAAAAAAAAGTCAGGACTTTCCTAAGGAGGATTCACATCATCCATTGCAGCTGGAACAACCAGGACAAGCAGCCATTTCTGGCAGTCCTGGCTTCAACTGCCTAGGCTTGGGCATCCAAATTGCAGCCTCCTGTTCTGGTCTGTTATCCTTTGCATGCCTGGCACAAAGAGTAAATGCCAAACCCTACTTTTCAGGTGCAGTGTCACAATCTATGAAATCCTGTTGTCTCAAGGCATGTCTAGAAGGATTTTGCAGCAGATGTGGGCTTGCACTTCCTTTATGCTCCAAATTTGTTAGACATGAGCCAGCTCCAAAACAAATGCTGGCTGTGAGTATGTAGCTGGGTGTACCACGCTGAAAGCCATCACACATTGTCTCAAACTCGCAGTGGAGTTAATACGGCTATACAACATCTGTTCAGTACAAACACAGTCAGAAGAGCTGGCATCTGCGTGCAGAATGACAAAGTGAGCTGGCCTGCCTCTAGGCAGACCCCAGTGATGCCAAAGAGCTCAATAGGCAGCGGACATTTTAAAACACGAAATTCTCTCAGCACCAAAATTGTTTGTCCTGAATGAACAGCATCCAATTAAACCAGTTGGATTTGAACCTCAATGTTGGTATCAGAGAAAGCTGCCTTTGGAAATCAGGCAATGAAGGAAAGAAAAAGATATAGCAAATATACCAGAAACTGAACGTCTGTTGACTATGATTTATTTTTTTTTAAACTAGACTGATAGCCTACTGCCTGCAAAATCTCCGCCTGTCCATCACAGGGTTCAAACTGTCCTCTGAGCCTTCCTTGTCAATTCACATAACTCCTGGTAATGGTCTCTTGGCAGCTTCACCCTGGAAACTAATAAGCAGGCAAATTACATAGTCTTGGACTTATTTCAGAAATACAAGTACCTGATCTCATTCAATAATGCATGACGCTAACAGTCCTTCTTGCAGATGTGATTATCCTGGTAATGATGTATTGTGGAGACCACAATCTGGCGTATGACCTCATCCTTATCTGCAGCTGCAAAGCACTACTGAATTCAAGGTTTAGGCCGCAAGTGGCCTCGATTCAAATATGTCCAGTGCTCTGAGACATTCAGTCCTAAATCCCCCAATAAGACTAGACGGTGACCTGCTGTCTGAGCCAAATTCTCACCTAGTGTAAGCAAGCAGGAAAAACATATATTTCCAAATCACATTTCTTTTAATTTATTTTCCTGTCCACAGCACTGAAACTGAAATAGTTCAAAATTGACTGATTCTAGCACACTGGCATGTTTCATTAGGAATTGATGTCCATGTAAGAGTAATGTTATCCTGACAAAGCTAAGCATTTTATTTACGTTGAAACACTAAACCCTTTCCAATGGCAACTTTTCTAACTCAAAACTCTCCTGAAATTTTAATTTCTTTGAATATTCTGCCTCCTTGGCAAGCATTTTGATTTCCCACTCCTGTTTGGAAAGTTATTTAGAAATACTGATATTCTCCATGAAAGGAAAAATCCAGTTGTTAAGCAGTGCAGCATGAAGCACCCTCAACTAGACAAAATTTATTTGGTGGGTAGGATGTGGTGGAAAAGTTATGACCCCAAACACGCACACCCAGAGAAGCCCTTCTAAAAATCCTTGCTCTGCAGCTTCTTTTTTCAGCTGAAGATCAGTCCCATGCTCATTACACAACTCCCTGTACACATTCCCACTGCACGACCCCTGGACGCCCCAGCTAAATACCCCATATCATGTGGCTCAAACTTTTCACCTATTCCAGCACAGCAATCATTGTTTTCCTGTTACTTTCTACAGAACTAGAAACTTGTTTATCTTCTTTTAGTTCACAATGTTCAGAAAAAAACATCCTCCCAGTTGGCTCCTTCTTTGCTCAGGTCTGAGGAGCACCTGCTATGCATCAAAAATGCTTCTCCTATCTCTGGCAGCCCTTCCCTGTTTGCAAATGGCCCTCTCCAAAAACAAACACCCTGGTCTTGGCTTCAAATAGCAAGAAAATATGTTTTTTCCTGAACACACTATTTGCCTTATATTCCACTGACCTTCACTGACTGTCCTGTCTAACCACAGCTTTGATACAATGGGTTTTTTCTCCACATGTCTGCGGCTTCAGGGTGATGTTTTAACACATTCATGAGCTCCAAGTTGGTTACAGCAAAGCCTCAGTTACCCCCAGATCTCATCTACCTATAGCACTCTGCTAACCGAAAGGGACTTGTGTTCCCTCAAGGTCAGCTAAAAACATTGGGCATTCCCTCAATTAGCTCAGACCTTGGCAGAGCAATGTATTTACTGGTCTTGACTCACACAGCTGAAGTTCACAGAAATGACAGCACCAGAGTTTACCTCTAATAAAGGACCCGTTCTCTTTGAAAGGCAGATGCCTGTATTTTTCCACTTTTGAGGAAGTTCTCCATGCCATCAGCTGCCCTCATCCTGCCTTTTCTTGTCTGAGATACCCATAAGTCATCCCGTAGCTTCTAACACCTGAAAAATCTGCACAAGGGTAAGTGCAAATTTTAAAACGAGGGTGTAATTAACCATTAAGACAAGTTCCCAAGAAAAAAAGGTGGATCATCTTTTCATCTCATCAAAATCAAAATTGGCCACCTCTCTGGAAAATGTGCTTCAGCCACCCAACCACTGTGGGCCTCTCCACTGAAATAATGGACTGATGCTCACAGGGACCTGTGAAAAACAAGAGGTTGGACTTGCTGATTTAATGGTCCTTCCAGGCTGTGAACTCTGAATGTAGGAACCTTGCCGCACACAAAGATCTGTAATCAGAGCTCCTCACATCTCCAAATATACCTGCCCAGCCAGCAAAGTACCACTCAATGGCAAAATCTTTTCCAGCTGATCTACATCTCATTTTTCAGCATCCCCGTGACTTTCTTTTAGCACTATGCAATTAATACAGTCCTGAATACTGGTCAGTGCCACAGCAAGTGCTTTCTCCTACATTTCTTCCTTTATCTTGACTTCCTTAATTCCCCATTCTTCCCTATCTCCCTATGTATTTTATGCCTGCTGAAGGTATGTGTGGATGTACATGTAAAGCCAAAACAGTCTTCTACCCATTCTGCAGAAGCCATTCACTCAAGGGAAAGTCCTACAACAAGACTGTCCTACAACAAGCACCGTAAGATTTTCATACAGCCTTCTTGATCTATAACGGGATGTTTATTGCTCACAACAGCCAAGATAGATTGCCAGGGCACACAGGGTTGTTCAGGGGGCTTTTCTGAGCACAGAACAAACCACAATTAAATGCACAACAGCACTCTCTGGCTGTACGTCCAGGCACAGCACGCACCAAGGATGTGCCACATCCATGGCTGTGGTTTAGGTTCCCTCGAACGAGGATTCCCAGCCCTCGAGGTGCGGCTCTGCAGGACCACAGATCGAAGCAGCACGTCAGGGATGAGCCATCTTCTGCCTTGTGCGTGAGCTGCTCTGCGTTAGAGGCCCACTTCTGTCACTCCTAACAGTGACAGCATCAGCTGAGCGGGAGGCAACCAGGCGCTGGGGGCACTGGCCATGGAGGTGAGCTTGAGTGAGGAACCACAGTGACAGGCTGGATGCGTCCCACAAGGCCAACCCTGACAGAAATAACTCTAATTTTGAGCACCAGAATGGCAGGCTTAGAGGAGAACCCAAAGGTGCCTCCTTGGAGAAGATGCCCCCGATTTAACAGCAGTGGCCTTTCTAAAATGTCTGCCCAGAAGGCCAGCCCAAGGACCCTGCCTTTCTGTGGTGTCCCCCAGCCCCTAGGAGGATCCAGCAGCCTGTCTGCTCCAGGCCCGGCCGAACAAGGCAGCGGCCTGTTCTGCCCGTCACTCACAGCCGGAGGGGAAGCCCGGAGTGACTGCTGAGGCTTGTGTCAATAATCACCGGCAGAATGTCCTCTCTGTTTGCCTTTAGCACAATAAACTATGCCTCCCCCCTTCCCTCATCGCTTTCCTCTGCATCCAGACAGGCACACCACAGGGATGGACCCCCGCTCCCTCGCAGTCCCTCCCCCATTTTCCTGTCCCCACTCCCAAGGAAGTATCTCTTATATACAAGGGTAGCATGCAAAAATTTGACTAATTTTACACAGGCAGCAGATAACAGTGGTATGAAATTCCAGCAGGATCCTGGTGAGTGCCAGCAAAGACCCCTGAGACTGCTGAAGTAGAAGAGGTGAGCCCTGCTTACAGCCCACAAGGCTGGCTAGAGGGATAGGAAAGGGACAACGTGTTATCCCAGAAATCTCGATTTCACATCCACAAAGATAACTGATAAGAAAAATGAATTGAAATTAAACAGCTTAGCCTAGAAGTAAAGATTTGTAAGAAACCAAAGTTTTACACCAGGATGTGAAAAAAAAGACATGAGAGGTTCAAACTATTTTTTTTTTTTTTTTTGCTACAGCTTTTACAGCTAATCCCCTCTTTACATGATTCAAATCATGCTTTATAGCATACCCATTTGAAGCACATATACCTTTTTCCCCTTTCAGTGCATCATTCCTGACCCTACCCCCCAGTATCTGTATGCCCTGTTCTTTATGCAGTAGGACAAAAATTACAGATACCGCCTCTGTAACAGAAAGCCAAATGTCAGGAAGTCATCTTTGGAGAAAGCAAACCGAACACATTGCCTTCTTAGGCCTCTGATGGTTAACACAGCAAGAGAAATTACAATTAATAGCAGTTAATCCCCATGCAGCTGTCCATCTCCAGTGAAGATGTGAACAGGGCTTTGTCTCCAGCTCTGGGCTTCTTTTATCAGCCATAGGCTCATGCAAAGTTACCACCCTGTGGCCCCGAGACAGGCTGGCCTAATTTCTGGCTAGCCCAGTGTCCCATCTCCCAGCACATGGAGTGAAGCACTCGCTGCTCCCAAGGCATGGCTGCCTGCAGAGCTTGGATGGTGTGGCTGCAACTCAATGCCTTGCTGCTGTCAGGGGCAAAGGGCTCGCTCCCTGCTCTAAAACTATGGAGGGTGTTTAAATCAGGGGCCCTAAACCTACAGCCCTCCTAATGACCTTAGACAACCTGTCCCAAAGTTGTCTTTTTTTATATACCTTTACAGCCTATAAACCTTGCACCTTTTACACAATAGGAAGACCCCTGAACACGGTTATATTCTGTAGTTGACCTCCAATGTCAGACGACTTGAGATCAGGCAGAATTAATGAATTGCTGCTTGACAGAAGTTAGACTCAACGACCCTTGTGGGTCCCCTCCTACTCAAGATATTCCATGATTCTATGACTTTCTTGTTTGGTGCCTTCCTTAAAGGATTTTTACACGAGCTAGTGAAGCCTGTAACAAAAACATGTTCTTAATGAATAAATAAATCTGAAGTTCCTTCTAAATTTCATCTCACTAGCACGGAAATAATTTAGTTCTCCAAAGCTAAGGGAGATGTAATGTAAGTCTTGAAATACCACATATGGAACCAAATGGTACTGGACAACAAATAAGTAAACCTAACAAACTAACAATAATAAACTCAAAGGAGCATTTTGTAAGTAAATATCAAGTTAAAGTAACATAATAAATTGCTATGGAAACTAGAACATATACAAAGTTTAAAAAATAAAACTAGATTTTAGTTGGGATGTCCAAAATTTGCACTTGCTCTCTGTAGGTAAATGTTGCCTTATGCCCACTGGATGATTCGTAACCCTCCACAATGAGAAATAAAAGGTGATGCTTTGATTTGTGAGTGCTTGGAAATTAAGTCTCAAGCATCAGCCCTGGCCATTAATACTTAATTTTTATGATTCTATCGATCTCAAAGCATTTTAATGTCTCTAACTAATACCACGTGCATCAACATAAAGAGTAGCACAATGTGCCTCTGATGTAGGCAGTATTATTCCCTTCAGACAGGTGAGTAAACAAAGTCACAAAGAATTAAGTGTTAGTGTCCGAAAGGAAGTCTGTGGCTGAACTGGGAACAGGACTTGTCCCTTGACACAATCCTCTTCCTTAACCGCAGTGTAATCTTTCCCTGACCTATGCATGCAGCAGTAGATCACAACTGGGATGTTTTTTCCTATCCAATACATGTGGGATTTTCATTTTTTCTTTCCTCCTCCCGCATCTCCCTGGGATGGCAAGCTAAGCTGCCTCCTTCAACGGGCAGCGGCATGGTGGAATACAGATAAAGGCAAGAAGGAAAACAAGAGCACTACTGCCCGAGGTTATGTGGCCCACGCACAGCAGGGAGCAGCTGGATGTCCTCCCTCAGAATGGTCCTTCACCCACCAGCGTGCACGGCACCGACTGCACCAGGACAGACGCACTTAGATAGTCCCTTGCTGGAACAGCAACCTTAGTTTTCCATAATGGCATAGCACTGTAATGGTAACACATAGGAAAAAAAAAAAAAAAAACATTTCTAGCACAGAACTACTTTCCAGGCTTTTTGCAACCTTAGGAACAGCAGCGTGAGGTTGTCCCTTCAGCTTGTGACACCTTCTTTTAGCTGCTGTAGCTTCATCTACAGTGGAAGTGGAGGAAGCACCTGCGACACCAACCCACACCAGAAACAGCTCAAAGCCTTTGATCACTGCTGCAGTTCTTAGTCAATCTGTTTTTCCTGTAGATTACCCAAAGAACAAGACCCATCCTATTATTCTTGGCAGTTATTATGCACAGTTGTGATCTGCCCAGTGCATTTCATATTTTATTTTTCTCTTTCCCAACACTTCTGCTCCTCTGGAGATTACTGGCCTTCCCCGAGCCTTTCCCAACTACAGGCAGTGCATCCTCGGCAATCTCAAGAGAGGGATGCTGACACCAGGCTACCACGGTCAGTCTAACAGGAGATGGAAGGAAGGAGGCCTTTAGCCCGGCAGTAAATCCACGCCTGCACCCAGCTGCACAGTACAAGCTGATTTTTCAAGCTGAGCCAAGTCACCAGTGGCAGATATGGGGTACCGGACTTATAGGGATAAGTGATCTGATCCGTTATGACAAACCTTTGTGTTCTTTGGCAAATCTTGTGAAAAGACTTTCTTTAAAAAAAAATAAAAATGTAATAAATATGGTTATTAAGAAACAAACCCCAGTAAATTGTACGTAAGAACAATTCTCAGCTACGAAGCTCATTCATCCCACAGATTACTGGGAGCTTTAAGAAAGTGAAACAGTTGTTATCACTTGGTCTGTGGGATTTTGTTGGCTTTTGCAGGCTGATCGCTATATTTAAGCTAGAGCTGCTGTGTCAGACTCCCTGTGGGCCAAGAACAATATATTCCAATAACTGACATCCCAAACATATCTTTTTGGCGGGATAGGATATCTTGACGAGCTTCAAAGAGAGAAGAGGCACGGTACCCTGAAGAGTTCAGCAAATCTGGTAGATGCAGTTGGGTGGAAGTGACTCAAAGCTGTGATCTCCTTGCCCACAATCTCCCCACATAATGGGGATATAAATACCATCCATAAAAAATCGGTGTTCTTCAGTAAGCCAACAAAATTTGTGAGTTGAAATTGCCCTGGGTCATCCAGCACGCCAAGGACAATGATGAACCACGGATGAACTGGTTAAGTCCTAGCTCAGCATTTGATCCACTAGACCCACAATGCTGCCATCCAAGACAGGATTACAAAGTAAGTAAGACAAAGTAAGATCCTCCTTGTTTTAATGATGGGAACTCTGAAAAAAGTACGCTTTCACTACCAAAATAAAACTTAATTTTGTACCAAACCTCAGTTCAGCATTTTATTCTTGTTTCTCTTCCGTCAGTGTGGATTACACTAACATTTTTTTTTTGCTGGAGGTATCTTTATCTTAGGTCATTCAGAGGGCCAGCGTGTTCACATTGCCCATACATTTATTAAACTTATTGAAGGATTCACAGTTTCTTGGATGCAGCAACATTCTGAGTTGTCTTAGGGAATAATCAGCAGATCTTTTTAGCTGTAACTCACAAGGTTTACTCACTCATCACCCCTCTGGAAATGTTTCTTTCCAAAGAGGTGTATTATCCCTAATGCCTGCAAAAATTATCTGTGATAGCATAAAAGCTCCTAACCTTGTCACGTTTCATAAGCTATCCCCCAACAAGTGGCTTGCCAGGCAGCCTCCTTCCAACAATTGCTCTTCCTCAGTCCTCAGCAGCTGGCAGTGACCTTTAATACAGAAACTCTAAGGACCAAAATACTTCAGAAAACAAACACCATCTCCAAAACCTTTCTACTAATGCCCAGAAGCTCTTGAAATAGATCTCAGAACATGAAGCCAAGCCAAATATTGGGCTCCCCCATCCTGGACATGCTTTTAAATTGCACAGAACAAAAACTTTTAATTTATATTTGAGTTTAAAAGTCTAAGAGCAATAATAAATTAGGCAAATAAACCTGTTGTCCAGGATCAAATAAGCTCTGAGAGTGCCTAACTGGGAACATGACCGGCAGTTAATCTTCTAACAATGAGCAGAAAACAGGCCACTGAAATTCTGCCCCTCTCGGAAGAGGCTTTCTTTACTTTCATTTCTTCTGCCATTCTTCTTAGCAGAATTGCTTAGGGAGCCTCATTTTCTCATGTTGTGAGGTCAGTCGAGCTCTGCTCCTCACACTGAGTGGAGGAGTTGAGATCCGAACTCCCTGCTCACCTTCAGCAGAGGGTTTTCCACGAACTGCCTGCCCCCTTGTAAACACCCAGCAGAGCACAGTTCCCAGCTGTGCTCACATGCCGAAGGAGGAAAACAACGAACGGGATAAATCGCTTCTTTTGTAGCTCTGTTTTTCCAGTTTCCCTCAGCATGTGTGCTTCTGTGCGTACAGATGTGATCAGGCTGTAGCTGTTAGGAACTGACTTCTTAATTTCATATCATCCAGAGTTAAAGCCTGGCAGAGCCTGACATACTCTAGGGATCTGAAACTCAGGACATTGCGTGAACACGTGCATTTGAAGCAGCCTGTCTATTTTGTGGTCTTTTTCTTAAATATACTGTGTGCAAACCCTGAGACAAGATTGTACTTTCAAGTGGAACCTACCAGTGCAGATGCAATAGAATGCACTGCCTGCAGCACGGAGTCCAGTCACTGCACGGTCCTACACAGCAACTGCCACCTAAGGAAAAAAACTCTTACAAAAAGTCTTCATCTTATTACTAGGGCCAAATGGGAAGTACTGGGAAGTGCTGTACCATATGAGAGAAGCGAGAGTAGACCCCAAGTGTCCAGGTTGTCTGAAACCCTTTGGAGCCACAGAGGGGGGTCACAAATGCAGGCAGAGAGAGCATAAGGAAAGGTATTTCTGTACAGAGCACGTGGAGAAATCCAGCTTAGCCAGGCACACATACACAGGATCTTTCACCAAAGAAATTCCTTTCTGAAGCGTTTGTGCCTTGTGATTATCTCCCTTATTAAACCTGCAGTGCCCTGGCTGACAGCACTCGGGAAAAATGGTCGGCTTCCTCTGCTGTAAGCAAAGCCCTATAACCCTGTGAGAACTCGTACCTGTGCATAGGAGAGCCAGCAGCTGAAATACAAGGAAGCACCTGCTCAGTGCAACGACTGGCCGTTCTTCCCAAGCAAAATGCACGGTAAAACACAGAAGAGGACATGCCAATACTGAGCGAAGGCAAGTAAGTTTTCAGTGGAACATTACCACTGGTAACTGCTTTTTCATGTTCAGGTGCTGATCTGGTCATCCGCAGCCCTTTTGCTGAAGAAGTGACCAAAGAGAAGCTATCTGAGATGAGCAACGTTGCCAGACCTAAACTGGGACATGGACAGTGGAAGCACTCTTCAGGCACATGCAAAAAATGTCATTCACAGCTGGTCCTTCTGTCCCTTTGTAGGAACTAATCAAATTAGAGGTGTTCCCACTGTGACCAGTTACCAATTACACACCACTAACTAATAACAGGAGAAATTAAACATTTCCTGAATGAGCTCCAAATGTTAAAGTCTCTTCTTAACACAGCTCACAAGTCACAGAAATCAGATTTGCTATCTCTTTTAGGTCTCGAACAGAGCAGCAAAACAGGCTGGAACTCCCAATAAACATTATTTTCAAGCCACAGCTGATTCAGAAACCCTGCTAGGGATGTCTAAATATTGGATAAGGGCAGTCCAGTTTGGATCACAAATAAACTCACCTCAGTTTGTGCCTAAAGTGCTGAAAGAAGGAAGAAACTGCCTTAATTCCCCTCCTCCTGAGGGTGAAATGCCGTAGAGCAGGGCTATGTTTTCTTAACTTTTATAAGCACAGCTTATAAATGCTCAGGCTGAGCCTCTCTCCTAGAGCTTGTGCAGTCCTTCCCTAGGGGCTCCTATGGTCCCAAGGAGGACAGTGCATGGTCTCAAACCTCACACTTGCAGCTATAAAATTCTCACCACAGTGAAATCCTTCCCTGCCTCTGCAGTACAGTTGCCACTAAAAGCTACTAGTGTGGCCAAAGAGATTAAGGCTACCATGTGTGTGGACAAGGTGTGTTCTCTTCCTTTTCAGGCATGCCTGAACCCCAAATCCCAAGAGAGTCTTGTTAAGGTGCAGAGGATGTCAATTTTGGAGGTTACAACTCTAAAAAAGGACCCGTTTCCTCGCTATACACTCTTAGGGTCTTCTGTAGTGTATGGCAGTTTCGGGGATGTGATTAGGCTTTGACTGCTTTTCCTCACCATACTGGTTTGTAGGGGATGCAAAGTACTTCTGATCACGTTGTATTTAACAGCAGGGATTAAACAAAACAAAACAAAACATAAAAGGCAGATAGCTTGAAATAAATGCATACAAGGAGGAACATGTCTCTCTCTTTCCTGCCCACATTTCAGGTTATCAAACTACTCACAAATCTCCCCCCTCCGTCTGCAACCATTAGTGCAGTGGTATTACCTGCACTTCTCCATGTCTAACAAAGGAGTTTAAAAACCAGACAAATCTCATTCCAGGAGCCATGTGTTGTTTCTGCACTTATAGCAAAGTTTTACCCAAATCTCCTTCTCTCCATCTTATAACTTTCTGCCTTGGTATGTGTTACAGATGGGAATATGTACCAGGCCTTGAAAAAAGACACAGAAACATGTGGCACTGCAAACGGTTTTCCCTTGGCATGACCTGGATGATGGGAGACAAAGACCACACAGCCCATAACGAGAAAACACAAACCCTTGCCCTGACCAGGACAGCTAAGCCAGCTAGCTGCACATCTGGAGAAGAATCCTGTCTCCTTCACAACCTCTACCCTTCCACCTCCGGGGCTCTACATCAAGGCAACGCCAGGTCTCAAAGCAATCCTGCAAAATGGCACAGAGAAAGAGTTGTCATTAGGTGACAGCATGTGCTCTACAAATCTACTTTTCCACAGCGTGCCCTGCTGGGACCATGCCTGTGACAGGCCAAGCAGTCAAGCACAGGGAGGACCAAATCACAGATCTGCAGTGCGTGTGGGGCAGTATTTGGATTAGAGCACCCCTGCAGGAGCTCTAACCTACATCACAAAAACCCAGGCGGCTGCAGATCACAGGAAAATGAAAGCGCTGCTCCCTTTTACTCTATTAACCTGTAAGTGACAGGAGCTTGCCCCCTTCCTCTCTTTGACCCTGGGCAGCTCAGGCTGTCTGTGTGTCCGCACAAACAAGCCACCGTCAGCGAGCACCTTCTGTTCCCCACGCAAATAGGGAACGGTGGTTCCTACCTTGCATAAATGGGGTGGAACCAGCATCTCATTTTTTTATCTCTTTTAAAGTGTCTGTGCAAAGCCCAGCAGCTGGTCCTCATCATTAATTCAATTTCAACCAGAGCAGTATATTCAAAATCTCCTGAAATGTTTCGTGTTTTGATATCCTTCTCCTTTTAACTTCCTTTATGTTTATAATATGGAAGGGGGTGCATGAATTCTTCCATGGCTTGTTCCCAGATTCCTCCTTACCCCTGTGGGATGACAGGACGCTGTCTCTCCTCTCAGCAGATGGGAGCAATCAAGAAGCATCTCAGGTCACTGGGTTACTCCTTCATCCCCACTGTGTCCACAGCCACCATTTTAGGACCACCCAGTGATTTGCCTGTTGGACACCTCCAGCTCCAGTCAAAGGACACACAAACACAGACAGGAGCTTTTAAGGTCACTCCCCGGCTTGTCTGTTTGGAAGTGCTGGTACCTTCTGGTTTTTGGAGGGCTGGATGACTCAAGAAGCTCAGCCCAGGTGCACACTGTGAAATGCCAACAGGGGTTAGGTTTTGTTTTGCTTTCCAAGCCTAGACGCCTCTCCCTGAATGACTAAATGGAATAATCCCGTCTCAATTTTGAGAGCACTGCCCAGGTGATAGGAGAGCCAGGAGCCCATTTCAGGACAGCATTAATCTTTACCTGCTTGCTGCAAAACACTGCAAACCAAAATGCTCTGAGAAAACATTCTCTAGTGTCTGCTAGCGACCTGCCAAGCTCAGCCTACACCCCTCATGTCTCCTCTCTCAGGGACCAGGCAAAGCCCTGCCTCGAGCTGGTTTGGGTGCTGCAAGGGTGCAGGGGGCACAAGGAGCTGGTGCTCTGCACAGTGCTGCCTCCATTTGTGGGGCAGGGGCTGTGCCCAGGCTGCTTCTCCCAGCCATCACATTCCTTCTGCGAGCCCAACACACCGTAAGTTTTCTCCTAATGCTGCCAATATTAAGCCAAGAGAGAGCTGAACCATACTTCCCCTGTCCTGACAGAAAGAAAATAACCCAGAAGTTAAATTTGACCTAGTCTCTGATGGACTAGAGAGCTGTCCCAAGTCCCAGGTTAAACCCCTAACCACTACACCAGCCTTTCCCTCTGGTGTGCAGGCTTTTCAGCTAGCTGGAAAGAAGGGGATTTTTGTCCCGCACAACTCCAAGAAGCCCCTCTGAGCCCTCTCTCCACCTTCCCTGTGTGTAGTCAGTGTACTCAAGCCTTGCAGGTCGGTTCCTGAATTTGGCCCTTTATGAATAGATCACTATGCTGGCTGCTCCAAGACGCACACAGCCAGTTATATGTGGGGGAGAATCGTAAGCAAGGGCAGGAATGCTTGTTTGGCAGCCTTTCCCAGCCTCCGAGTGTCTGCTGACTTTTCTTTTTTTTTTTTTTTTTTTTTTTTTTGTCTCTGCCTCTGCCTCTGCCACCTAATTTTTAAGCCAGGTTTTGATCTTCTCTGCCTCTGTAAATCAGGAGAATCACTCCGGACTGACATCAAGTGGGCATGTGCATGCTTCAGTATGTTGCTGTTGCTCTCTACCTGTCTGGACATCCTGCAGCAGATGGGAGCTGGGATACTGATGGCACATCTCTACCTGCCCTCTTATCCTCCCTCTCGATCAGCTGGGTCACCCATTTGGTGTCTGTTTAGTCGGCAGTCAGCTGAGACAGGTCAATGGTGAAGAAAAGAAACAGCTAAGAAGCCTTGCTATTTATATATGATCTTCATGCTCTCATCCACTCTTCCTATATATAATGTATCTTGCTTCTGCAATTAAAACACATTACTTACGGAGAAGATAATATTTCAAGCTGAGGAGTAAATTGGAAAGCTGTGTTTTTCATTTACATGAGTTAAACACACGAGGGACAGCTGGAATGGCAGTTACAATTAGACTACCCATTAGGATGCATTAGATGACATTAACCCAAGACCTTTCAGGTCCACCGCAAAGCAGTTGGGCTGCAAGGCAGTTTTAAAAGCAACTTAGAGCTTTAAAGTGACACTCATGTTCAGAGCAAACACTGAAAGAGATTTTTTTTCCCCTTCGTGACATGGCACACGATCAGTGTTGCCGCTTCCAGCCTACAGGAGCTTGGCACTTCTTTTAAAGCCTTCATAAGGTTGAAATCAAATGCTGCAATAACCCCTTCACTACTGCACAAGTATCCCAGAAGTGGTATGCAAAATGCACTGGTAAGTGTAGCCAGATGGCAGTGTTACCAGTCAGACACCCTTCCCAAATCCTGGTTATTCATCTCTCCCATGTGTGGTTGGCAAGATGGAAAATTATCCATCTTCCTTGTAAAGAAAATAAAAAAAAATACTGAAGTATCAAGCCACTGAAGAGCTACAGAAGCACTACTGGTTTTGCAATATCTACCATGGCAACTTATCTAGGCTGTGATTTTTCTCTTGGGATCCAACTTCATAAGTCACCAAAGAAAGACAGACCATGAAACACCATTCAAATATTAAAAGATTCATAGGAAGCTTGAAATGAACTTAAATTCCAGAGCTCCAACAACTTTGAGTACCTCTGGGGATTTCACTTGGATAATAACTGAATTATTAACTAAAAAAAAAAGCGGTGTGTGGAAAAATGAAGCCACTAGCTTGCATGCGGACAGGGATCTACAGGGATTAAGAAGACATTTAAAAATACCAACCTTCTTCCAAATGTCTCCTTAGTTATGAGAGGAGACGTGCCAATGGGAGACAGTGAATGTTTTATGGGAAAACAATCACTCACAACCAGATGCACTGCTGAGACGTGTTTGAAGTTCCAGCGACTCCAGCCAATCTCACTTGCATCAAACTACCTGATCCTCCTGAAATCACTAGCAAGCTCCTGTTTGTAAAGCTGCAGAAAATCAGTCATAGCTTTTCACAAAAATGCTGAGTTGTCCATGTCAAGAAAATTATAGAAAGTCAGGCTATGAGCAGGAGGGGGAGAGGGTTAGAAAAAGAGAGCATTGTTTATGGAACATGAAAAGCTCCAGCGACACAATATATGGAATTCGGAGCAAAACAGGCCCTCCTTTCTTTCTGTACAATTCAAATAATTCCAATGGCAGACTGGATATTCCCTGAAACGAGTTAGAAAAGCACAGGGCTGTCAAAGCAATTCAGAAAGGGAAAGTTGAAGTAAACATGGTGAATTTTTTAAGCTTTAATGCTTGGAAGACCTTAATGTTACCCTACATAGCGTACGCTTTTCACAGAATAGAAAGAAGAGTTAGCTGCACCCAACCTGAGAAGTCTACATGGGCATTTAGAGAAAATGTGTGGAAGTACCCGTAGATATGGATATGGTCTCAAATCAAGCATGATGCTCAACACACACACCTAGCTCTAATCAATTAGGTGGTCTTAAATTCTGATTAAGGCTAAAAATTTTTTGTAAAGTCCTTCTACTGACTTGGAGTTGTCATTTTCTGTAATGGCACTCTCCTACTCCCCCGAGATGCTCTAGAAATCTTAAAGGTGGACTGGCACTTCTTGTTCTGATGTTTATATATTTGTGAGGATGGGGATTGACTCTTACCATCAAAATGCTCTGAATTCATACTTTCCATTCCTCTGTACATCTTGTTTCTGTTCTGCCTCTCTACTCAAGCTGAGAGTAGGAACTAACCCCTGAATTCTGAGGAAATCTTTGGACCTTTAGACTAATTTCTCCAGGAAAAGCCTCTTTCTGCCTTGTGCAAAGAACACGAAGGACTTCGTTCTCCTTTGTTATGGAAAGACAGTTTCCAACATTTCACAAGATTCAGTTTTCAATGAGAAATGGATTAGTAACAGAAATGACAAACAGTTCATGACTATTTCTACTTCCCTCCTTGTCCTTTCAACATATATATGTACATCATTGTAATTTGATTTTGATATGATATGATTTTGAATAATTGGATCAATAAAATCACAAAGCCTCTATTCAGCCAGATCTAGAGCAATTACATCCAGTAAAACTACTTGGTTATATACTTTATTCCTCTAAGGGCTTCTGTTTTTGAAAGTACCACTTTCATGGAAGAGTTTCTATCGAACAGAAGAAAGGCTGTATACTTTGCCAAGTCAGGGAGATAGCAGATACAAAGTCTTGCTCATTTAACATTTGAAAGACTTATTGCCTGGTGAACAATCTTACCAGGACTCCCTTGTTTAAATTATCTACATTAATGGATGACCTGAAACTTAAAGAAGTTAGTCTGGGTTTCTCTTGCATAAAGCTTACTGTCTAATTCATTCTTCTTGACTTGTGTTTGAAGAGAATGGGGCTTGTTTTTTTGCTTTTCTCACAGTGACTAGCGTGGCTTTTCACGAAAAAGCTAAGAATCACACCAACAAATTGCATTCATGCAGTCTGGGCTGTCTGCATTACTTGTACAGAATGGAAAGAGTGGGAGGATAAACTGGGACAAACAAATTGAGAAACTAACCAACTTTTTTTTAGGTTTAAATAGAAAACTTTCTTTGATAATTCTAATTGCACTCAATATGTTGTGTTGTTTCAGGTGGTGATGGGGGTATAGTTCTACTTTAGAACAGATTTTCCTACTTGTTTACATCAAAACAGAATTTAAAACATTTCTAGTCCTTACAGATTTGCAGGTTAGATAATTTCTCTCTTGTAACTCTTCCACAAATGTCTCTGCACGTGATGGCTTTGTATAAATCAACCTGATGTGATTGTGATGCGCTCTGTAGAGCTCCTGACAGCCACGAGGTGTCTCTATGAACTGTCCCAGAGAGTGTGTGAGTGTTGGTAAACAAACACAAGAAAACTGAAATCCAGTCTCTGGAGAAGCCTGTTTGTTTGACCGTAGTTATGCAAAAATGCTTTAATAAAGAAATCTCCTAATGGAGACATCTTGTACATCACGACAGCTCTGTCCAAATAACCGAGCGGTACTAACACCAGAGAAAATATATTTACAGAGTCAGAGAATGGTAAAACAAGAGACTACATCTGGAAGTAGTAAAGAAAAACCTTAAATATGCTAGGAAAAAGTTCCAACACTGGAAGTCACTTAGACAAAGGAATACGTTGCTGGTTGAGAATGCATGAGGCAACAATACCAAGAGGTGCTTCGGAGACGAATTCTGAATTTTATCATAACAACAGTATTTGGCTGTGTCACCGGAGGACTAAAACCCATGCTGATACACCGAACCTGAAATCTCATAATCTGCAACCTACAACTGCATTTGGGCAGCAGCAGAGCATACAGTAAAAGCTTTCTGCACAGAACAAGTGATTAGGAGCTAGAATACTGTTGAAATATAGGAAACTGAGCCTATGTCCAAGCAACGTCACTGTCCCAGCATTCACCATGTTCAAGGAATTACCCAATATGGACTTTTACTGGCTGAGTCCTTTAAACTTTGCTCTGCGCCTACCAGTCACATAAAACTATGCATAACTGAAATGGAATGGGGAACAGATACAGAAATTCCTTTAAAACCAAGCAGCAAAGACAAATAAGAATTTCAGGCAGAAGGCTAAACGTTTGACTCAAAAGCTGAACCAAGCACACAGGTAGCTCATTTCCTTGGTGATGGAAAGAGGAGAATTCTGGGGAGCAAAGACAGAGATGAGGGACTCAAAGTCCAGTCCATGACCACCTCTTCAACCTCTCCTAAAACAAAACCAGTAGCTGCCTGGCTGTGGCTGGGGGTAAAGGCGAGAGATCTGGGTCACCTGAGCTGCAAGAGACGCAACATCTGTATTTATACTTTTGTCTATGTGACTTCCATACGTATGATTTATATTTCTGAAATGAACTTTTAGTTAAGACAACCTAGAAGAGACGTCCCTGATAAGATGTCGAGGTGGAACTGCCACATCCTGCCTCCCATTTTTGATCCAAAACTACTTCAAGAACAATGCCTGCTCACAGCGTAGGACACTACTAAATGTTAGCAGAGCTAGAGAAATCCGACCTGCTGGAAATCCAATGAAAAATACACATGAAATTTCCTGTGGGCAAGAACAACTCACAAGATGTAAAGCACTGTAACTCTACCAATGTCAGCAGAGAACACAGCTGTAGAGGTGGAGTTGCCCTATGTCAAATGACCTGCTAGTGAGGTATCCTGGGGTTGTGTTAGAGACCTCCCATGAAGGAAGCACCCGACGAACTTTCTCCTCTCTTAACATACTCATTCAAAGCTGCCTAGAGACTTTCACCTTTCTGTTGCTTTCCACAGTTCAGCAGGGAACAATAATTGTACCCGCAGATAAAAGTTAAGAATTCAGTCTTTTCTGTCTTGATTGTGTTTTTATGAACTAACGGCACAAAAATGTCCATTTGGGTCAATCATCAGACTGTTGATTTGCTGATGAGGCTCTTGGGTGTTTCTAGCTACACTTCAAGTTTAAAATTGAGACGTTTGAAGTAACATTTTTTTCCTCAAAATACAAATAATTACATGAGCACTGTTTCTGTTAAAAAAAAAAAAAAAAAGAAAAGAAAGAAAGGATTTTCCAAAAATAAATAGCTCTACTATCTTGCCCATCTCTCACGCACACAAAGAGCCGCATCAGGATTGTGTCTGAGGCTCCAGACGAGTCTTGCCTCCTGCTAAGGCAGCCAGCGTGCTAGCACAGCCCTTGGTTAGCCTGGAGGAGTGCATGCAGATCCCACGGGTTCAGGTGGCCTAGCATGCTTCATAAATCGTGTGAGGCATATCCGACATGAGAAGAATGAGCGGGAGAATAAAAAGCAATGGGCTTATAGCTGCTTTGGCTGCTGCTCTTTCAGAGCTGTATATACCCATCAAGAAAAGACTTTGACTTATGCCACAACATTTTCAGACACTTCAAGCTGAATTTTCCTGGGCTCTGTGTACTGTTACTCATTACCCATTCTGCAGGCCTCGTCCAGCCGCTGCTCCAGCAGCTTTGCAGCTACTGCACGCCAGGCAGAGCAGCCACAAGAGGTGACAGCAGCCTGGAGTAACAGTCCCTGTTTTCCATTCCCTGTGCATGGTCCATTTCACCCCATTCCTAAATCTGGGGCAGTCACAGGAGCCCTTGGTGTGAGCTTGCAGCTCCCCCGTGCAGCAGATTTCATTCTCAATGTTCCTGTCTTCCCTGGACTGAGGGAGGGCAGTGCCCCACGAGGAGCTACCAGCACCGTGCAAGGCACAGATAGCAGAGCCCAGGAGGGAACCACAAAGCTCAAGATACAAAAAAGGTGATGAAAGGTAAACTGAATCACTGCTGGCTAATTCTTGGTAGGCTGTGGCCTGAACTAAGTGCTAACCAGTGGCACCCCCTGCACCTGGACCAGCTGAGGTTACCCAAGCTGGCTTAAAGCACCTCCCTCACTTCAGCCCTCTGTGCCTTACACTTGCACAACCCCTTCTTTTTCACAGACTCTTTGTAGAGTGCCATGATTCACACTACAGACGCACAAGGCAGAATCCTCTCCTTACAGACCAGGGGTCCCATGCAGGGACACTGGCAAAGCTGGTGGATGAACCCGGCCAGCTCCGAGGCAGATGAGCTCTTGTGAAGAGGAGAACTAGAGAAACAAGACCAAGGGCGTGCTCTTCCATTGATCCCAAATGCAGGAGGGAATTCAAAAGGCTTCAGACAAGAGGAAAGGCACGTTTGCTGAAATAAAAACAGTATTTTTACTGTTTTGATAAGCACGATGGATGATAAAAGGTCTTGGAAGGCATTTACTCTATTTCATACTGGAACGCCGCTAAAGCCGGCATGGCAAGAGACTATAACCCTGTAAACATATGTTGTGTATTAGGTTCTGATCTGGCAGCTTGCCTTATTTTTTTTTTTTTTAAAGCTCCAAATACACTTCCATGTTTGTGTTCCAGCAAATGAGCGAAAGGCAGAATGCTTGAGCGACAGGGACCCTGGAGTGCATTGGACTATAAATCAGGAGAAAAAAAAAAAAAGCCTCCATTAGTGTTGGCACATCAGGCAGAGGATGACAAAAATATCAGCAAATTCTTTTTTTGGTCCTTTTCCCCCAGCTTTTCCTTTTTCTGGTGTGCACTTCCCAGCTGCTGAGGACTGTAAAAATCAGCTCTCCATTTCAACTACCGACAGGACAGAAGTGACAAGGGAACACCTCTGCACACAATTTCGCTGCTCCCACCCACCCAGCAGTAAATCACCCCACAGAGCATCCTCTCAATAGCACTTAGCCTGGGTCCCTGTAGGGGCGGAGGAAGAAATTCTTTCGAGAGGCGTTTTAAGACTCCTCAGGATCGAGAGTTCCGGTTCATATAAACAAATACTGTTACGAAAGGCCAAGCTGATATGGATTTATGCAAGGAATGTATAGGATGAATAAGCAATTTGGTAATTAATGGAGTTGACAGGCACTTTCTAATACTACACAAGTATGTGCAAACTGAATGGTTACATATACATACTGATCCAAAGGCAGGACTATTTTTAACCCATTTTGTACCTAATCATTCAGATGAAGGAAACACGTTTTTTTTTTTTTTTTTTTTTTTTTTTCCTTGGGTACTAATCTTGACCTCCCAAAGCCTGATTATTGGGAAATAAATCCTTCCCACTTAGTACTCTTGCAGACAGCTAACCCGCAGATTTCTTGTACAGCATGATGTTTTTCTTAAAGACCATCTCAAGAATAAACTCCTGATTACTTTCTAGGCATTTACGACTTTTTTTATGTCCCACAGAATAAATGCAGCAGTTTTGCTCTTAACAAAGAACCGAGAGCTTAGTTGCATGGGTTTAGGGAATTTCTGAAGAAACTCCCCTGGTTAACACAGAATTTCTTTTTCTACCAGCTTCCAAAGTAACCAAACCACCACTGCTACAAGGCCAGCTCTGGAAACTAAAGATGCTCAGCAAGGTCCTGAGCAAAGTACTGCGTGACCTGGTAGGAGGTGATGCTAATTCCTTGTGCATGGAAGATATTGTGACATTTTGAACTAGGCAAGGAGAAGGAATAGTGTTGTAACTGCTCCCACGTAGGAATGAGATATTCAATGTTTTCTCAGCCTGAACTTCGTCCCTCTTATGATCAGCAAAGAGGCACCTCGCACCTCAGCTCTCCAGCGTGAGGTAGATGAACCCTGAGGTGTTTCAGACCCATTATTCTGTCCAGCCAAAAGCCAAAAACAGATGTCAAGATGACTATATTAAATATATCCTCTACTAAATGCGTTTTAATGGGGCATAATGCTGCCTGTTGGCAACCCAGCCGCGGGGCAACCTGCTAAGACCAACCGAACATCAAACTACAGAGTGCTGTCTGCTGACTGCCCCCCAGCCCAACCCCAGCTGCAGCTGCCTTTGAAGAAAGGTGCAATGCCTTCTGCATGGATGTACATGCCGAATAAAGTCTTTTAAAGCATGTGAGAATGAAAGCTGTCATCAAAACGTACTGAACAATTACGGGTTGAAGGTTGAACTATCATTACTTCATGCCCTTCTATTCCCCTCCCCTTCAGGGTGGGAAGAAGGGGGGGGTTATTCATTTGTATTCAAGCACTTCATTAATGTTTATAAGAGAATCCAAACATGCAAGCAAAACAAGGACGAAACACTCGCGCCAGACGTGTGATGCGATAAATGTCACTGGAGCAAATATTTAGATCTGTTTACAGAGAGGCCTATTAAGTCCTTTTTGAAAAGCTGTGCAGTGTTGTGGCTTGGTCTCTGCCTAGCAGCTCCAGCGTAAACAAATGAAAGATGGCTAAGTCTCTCTCTCTCATTTTGTTATGACATCTGGAAACCTAAAGAGGTTGGGAGAAGCCAACTGGCTGCCCTACTGCGACGTCGAGCAACAAAGTCCGCTTGTTGAATGATGGCAGGACACGCATAGTGGAGCTGCTGAGTTCTCCAGCCTGTGCCAAAATCTGTGGATTTTCAACACAATAATCCCTCAACAAAAGTTGTTGCAACACAAAAGTCCTTGGTTCATTGCTAATGATGCAATTCTTCGCTGTCTGCCATTTTTAAAGAACATTTGGGTTTGAGAAAATCAGTTTCAGTAGGAACTAAAATGAGGTGCAAAGATGGGTGGAGATGGTCTATTTGCCAAGGGATGTAGATGTGTCCCTCCAACTCCTGCCAGAACTACAGGGCTCCAGAGATGGCAACCAGCCTGGATTTCTGTAAGTGGCCCTTCACATCACTGCTTCACTGACTGCAGTCCTGCCACATACAAGTAACCTTTTTCTAAGAGACATAAGTAAGTTGAAAAGAGAAGTTTATAGATGGATAAATCACAATCTTAGCCCAAGGCATAATAATGGGATGTTTCTGCTTCTGAGGTCATACTTCAGTTTCCAACTCATTATGTAAAGTCTATAGATATAAAATTGTAAGGTATAGATATAAATATAGATACAGATATAAATATAAAAGTGATCAGGGTTCCCCAATCCTGCTGAAATTAGTTTTTAGTCTGAAATTAGTCTTAACCAGATTGCCAGCTTGCTTGCTTTCTGTTCTGAAGGACCAGAGCTCAGACCATACAAAGGACTCGGTATAGTGATCTCTACCATTGCTGGCTGAACAAGGCAAGAGATACATGAACCAAAACACTTCCAGTTTAAAACTGTCCTTCTGACAGCTTACTTGGTTTAGGTCACTTTTTCATTGCATCAACAACTCAGCATGAAACCACAGGTAACTTCACTCAGCCTACTTTTTAAGCTTAACTGTATCACAAATAAATTAGCCAAATATTGACTATTTTTTTCTTCCTAGTTATCTTCATGAATTATTTAGCTACACAAAACCCCTTTCTGTATAAACCAGTAGGAGGCACGTTGCCTAGTTTTGAGGAGCACAGGGATATGGTTTTGAGCTCCAGAGATCTAAGGACCACATACTTGTCTTATTTATTTTAACAGGAACCACACCGAGCTTTGCTCCAGAGAATGGAAGAATGGCTGCCAAGCCTTCTGGGGAGTGTTGCACTGGTATTTTCAAAGCTATATTCTCAGGTGCAAGAGATCACTGCAAAGCACATCCTTTCCTTCCTTGACTGGTAGTGATGATGGATTACAGAACCTGATAGTTGTTAAGCCTATTTTTCTCTTAAAAATTGTAGGAAGGCTCTGACACTTTGGTGTGTTGGAAGAAGGGGAAAATGCACATGGCCATCCAATCTAAACAGTAAATAAATACTTGTTGTCTCTACTGCGTAACAGGGATCAATCTTTTCAGACTTTAACTTCCAAGAGGAATTTTTTCTGGCTGACTTTTCTTTTTTAATTAGGCTCCCTGACTAATTCTTGCAGAAATGTGTGACAGTTTAGTGGCTTGGTGTCAGACCGCAGGCCCTTCCACAATGCCCTACTCAACTATACTCCCTGTTTGGAGCGTGTGTTACTGCTCTTAATATTTTAGACTCGTTGCAAGTGCCAGGCCTTGAAACCTTGTCAGTAGCATGCCGAACATCCACAGGAAAGAGAGAGGAATCCCTTCCTCTATTTTTGTTTAGCTACCTCCTGCTCCTCCGCTTTAGAGCTAACTCTTGGGGTTATTTATATTGCATGACCTTGAGATAAATGGCATCTGGCAGGCTGCCGGATGACTTTGTGTTTCAAATCAAACGTTCTCAGTTTCTCCCCCTAACAATGGGAATAATTCCTGAATGCCTTTTTTAGGGTATTTCTTCCCATCTCATTGCCTGCCATGGAGTTCTTTGGTAACTACGTCAGGGTTGGTGAACTTTAGCTTGACTTTCTTGTTCGATGCGACTACCAAGTGGTGTGTGTGGTTTATTCTGTGGTTTGGTGTGTGTGTGTGTTTTCTCTTTGTCCCAGAGTGTCTGCACTGCTGGTATTAGAGCTACAATTGTTCTATAAAAAGCAAAGATCCCTTGAATGATCTGCCAGAGGCTTTATCTCTGAACAATCTTTGTCTGTACTTGCTTTGCCGTTAACCAGTTTTGACTCCCCGTAATGGCTGGAGTTGCTTTGCTTTAACTGATATATATCAAAGAGAACTGCTAAAATTAACTGCTCATGAACTGTGTCCAGGATGTTAGATTAACTCATCTAGAATCCTTCAGAGAACAAACTGATTTATGATGTGTTATGACATTGTTACTTGATGTGTTGCACAACAACTCAATTTTAAAAAATGAAGAGCGCTCCATTAATAAGAGATAAATCTTTCCAGTGTAATTCAAATGAATCTGCAACAGCTTTAGAGAGAGCACGATAAGGGATCTTGTGTGGGTTTGGGTGATTGTGTTTTGCATTCCTACGGATATCTTCCACTGGGATCTCTTTGTCAGTAATGACAAAATCCATCCAAAATATGCCAAAATATGACACCTTTTGGGAGATTATAGCTGTTTGCACTTCCCAAAACACAAAAGGATACACAAGTGATTCTCAACAACTTGTACTTCAGGAGGCTTGAGAATGTACATCAAGTACTGCAGTGAGCACCCATGCTTCCTTTCAACTGCAGAGCCATAATTTGCTGAAGAGCCTACATACTAAGTCACTTACAAACTTGTCCGGCCCTAGTAACACACAGAAAATAATCAGAGTGGCAGGAGTGCATCAGAAAAAAAAATAAAAAAATAAAAAAATAACAAAAATAACATAAATAAATAAAATCTACCACCAACAACTGTTTTGCACTAAAACATAGGGTATTTTTTAAAGCAAGCACTATTCCATTGCTGGAACATGAAGCAGTGTAAAAGCTGACTTTAAATTCTTAAATTTCTGTTTCAGATGCATATATGTTGAAGGCTCGGGTCTCTCTGGATACCCAGCTCCAACAAAAACGCCTTTGAAAGTGAGCTGAATTATATACTGTACAGTATGTCTCATTTCACAGCCAAGCCACTTGAGTTAATAAAGAAAATCCTCCCTGGCCTCACACAATTAGCTGGGTAAAAAGCTAGTCAGCACAAGTCTGCATACAGCCACAAGCCAATCCATAAAGTCGAACACTGTTTCATGCCTGCGAATACCTGCTGCTGTGACCCTCTGAACTTCACCTCGCCACCACAAGAACAGGATTATTTCAGGTTGGTATAACCTGGTTTCATGGCCTGACTTTCAGAGCCTCGAGGAAAGAAAATATCTTCCTGTTGTTCTGCAAACTGAAAGGCGAAACGACAAAGGCACTGAACTGCAGTTTGCTTGCAGCTGTCAACCAATAGAGCATCCCAGTGTCTGAAGGCCTGGCTGTATTAAAACTGGTTTGGCCATAACTTGGTACTAGAAACTCAGTTTTGCTCAATTCTATGTGTTAATGAGTTATTTCCTTCAGCAAGCAAATAATGAGATTTTTTGAGGATGTTCATTCTGGCTTTTTCCTGTACTAATCAGGAAAGAAAGTCATTATGAGAAAGAAAGGCCTTTTTTTTGTACAGCCAACTCTCATAAAAACAATCATTTTGAGACCCTTTGGCATACATGCCCCCTCTTCTTCCTGTGATGTCCCAAAAATAAAACATTACCTGAGCTTGAAAACAAACCACCGAAGTTAGCATCCAGTTGGATCCCAGTGGTCTTTTCTATATTAGAACCAGCTCTGCATGTGCTGTAAGGCTTAACACTTTTGCAATTAACTGTACTGTGATGATTTTACCAGTGCTATAGAGCCAATGGGACACACTGGGATGTATCTCATCATACTTCACTGCTGGAATAACATTAATCTCGATGATTATTTCTAAAACTGTAAATCAATCACATGCCAGAAATACAAAGACCTTCAAAAAGTTGGGCATGTTTCTCAAATCACCCTTTTGCCCTCTCCCCCTCTGCTGACTCTGCAAACTCCTGTAGTGGGAGCATTCTGTCTCACATTTAAATAAATATTCCCCATCACTATTATGCTGTCACCTGTAATAGGAAAAGCCTGCAAGAAATCAAAGGAAAGCAAAATTTGTGTGGTGGCAGAAAGTGTACAGAGAATAATCAGTCTTCATTGTGATTGTTAACAAAAGTGAGGGAGCCTAATGGAGACCTTGGATTTAATAAAGTCTCTAAAATATTGAGGGGGTACTTTCAAGACATAGAAGCTCCTACTTTAAAGAAATATTTTCCCTGTGTTCCTCATAAGTTGACTTTTATTAAAATGGAAAGAGGTTTGAAAATAACTTGAAGGTTTCTCTTTCCTTTTTCTCATTGCTTGGCTCAGGAGGTGAGCCTGATGAATTTTGCTCTGCTCCACACAGGCAGCTCCTTCTCCATTTTCTGTACTGGGGATATTCATGTCTCCCAGTGGGTACCCCAATACAAGAATTAGGGTAAAAAAAGCAAGTTTGATGAAGCTGGGGAAAACATAAAGCATTTAGTGTTACTCCCTTAATTGTGTTGTTAAGCTAGCATTTTGGCATTGCTAGCTTTTCTGAGCCGTGCTTAGCAGCCTGAATCAGCATCTCAGTGGACTCGGTGATTCTGCAGGGATAACCAAGCATGAAGAACCTCTAGACTGGAACATATTTGAAAGGCTCCATAACTTCCATGTTAACAGAGCCTAGGAAAAGAAGAAATCAGGATGCTTTCTTTTTGTACAATCTTTTCTTCTGTTTGCTAACAGGAATTTCTGGGAATGGTTCACTGTTAGCTCTGGCTTCAAGGGACACTCTGGAATGAGTGCAACATATAGGATCTGGTCCATACCCAGTGGTCTTCCACATCTAACTGCTATTCAAAGGTGTGGTCTGCAATCGTGATTCTGAAAAAAAGTCAATAATAAAACTCCCTTTTGACATCTGCAGGACTCTTCAACCCTCACTGTTGCTGCAGTGCCCGGACAGAGGTGATCAGCAGTGACTCACTGATAATAAATATAATTACAGTATTTGAGGGATGATGATTTCTTCAGGCAAAACTGGCTATGGGAATCTATGTATGATGAGAAATGGGGTGTCTAGGCCTATGTCAAATGACCCTCAGAGTGGAAAATCTTGGGTCTTTGATCTTATTCAAACTAAAAATACTTCTGCTAATGAGCCTCCTCAAGTCACACAACATCCATCCCAAAATGCTGAACACATGGTTTTAATTTACAGTTTTTAGCAACTTTCATTTATATTGTGCTACAAGTCCTGAAATGACTTGCAGAAGAAGCTCTAAAAACTGGAAAGTCAAATGGCAAGCACTGCTGTTGGAATAACTGGTGATAAAAGTAGCAGTCATCTGTACTAACTCCTGCTGGAGTTTCTGATACAGGTATTAACCGTGTCACTTCTAATTGTCTGTGCATTTAAATGACAACTAGATCCAATAAACAACAGTAACAGAAGACAGATACACTGTGCTCTTAAACAGTAGAGAAAGCAAATCTGCGGAGATGAGCGAGATGCCATAATTACTAGTTGTGGTGGGTACAACCAGCCATGCGTTTGAGTTGCACGTCTGTTCCCAGTCTGCAGAGAGTACAGCCTTGTTCCACTCCCAGTCCAAGAACTGGGATGTTACATTCAAACAGTGATATCTGCAATTTTAAGCTCTGTACGCACCAGTTTAATTTCTGGTATCTCAAGCAAGCTGGAACCCATAATGCTTTATGGGTTACAGAAAGAATGTTAGGTCCACAAATTGTTACAATATTCAGAAAAATGTCTTAAGAGGCTTCCACACATAAATAATTCGAGAAGTTCAGGAAGATATTGAAGCTTTGTGGCCACCCTGCAGTGCTTTCTGTGGATTTTAAATCTAGAAGCATCTAGGATCTGAATTGTTTATAGGTTTGAAACAGGAACCTGGGAAAGCATGTGGGCACGAAGCAGACAAGTTTCCCTGCAAAATAAGGCTCTTCTAATGTTAACTCTTGAAAGTTAAAAAATGAAGTTCCCGAACACCAGTCCTTGATGAAAAACTCAGGTTTGGTACTATCATAAATGGTATGTGCCCTGGGGACAATACCTTAAAATCCCTTATCCAAGCATGCAGGGAACTCCTTAATCAGGACCAAAAGATGAAAGAAATAAGAAATTTCATGTGGCTCAAGAAGCAACTCTCTGATTCCTTCTGTTTTTTACCTGTCTCATCAACTCCTAACGACAGTGAAGAAATTAATGGTTTTGGAGTGTAAGGCCTAGCACAGGGGAAACCTGTTATTTTACAGTATGTCCCTCTGAAGTTCCCAAATATGCTTTGCCAGGAGCCCTGCCACTGATCTCTGTCTCCACAGGAGTGCAAGGTGAATGAGTGCCCTTGCTTAAGATCATTTCTGGCCTTTTCAATACAGGAACCTCCGACAAGCCTGAATGATGTGGGCTGGCTTTATAACGTGGATTGCTACTCACCAGGGAGCTGAGGGGAGGCTGTTAAAGACTTTCTGAGGACTGTAGGTTGCACTATACTTCAAGTTGAGGTTTTTAAGGTCAATGGTTCGTTCTGTTTATAAGTAAAGCACTCTGGGCCCAGGGCAGGATCCTGACAGCTCTTGCAAGAGCATCAGAAACAGAAAACAAACAACAAACGGACAGAAAATCATCGTAGGAATATCATTTACTGAAAAGGGGTGTATTTTGCACTCACTGGGGGAGCAGTTTGAAGGTGACAAACTATCCAGGGAAGATCCCACAGGAGTACGAAAGCACCATTAGTGCCTGAGGACAGGGATGGATTCAGGCCATCAGTACTCTTCTGATCACTTCCCTGAGCATAACCTGGGGAGTAGATCTACCCCAGGGAGCAAAGCATGTGCCCCAGTGTCCCCTGTGCTCCTCAGGGCTCCCCACTGCTGCGGAGAGGCAGACCATGCTCTGATCCCAACTCATCTCTCACCACACACACAGGAAAAAAATGCCCAAATCCTGCTAATTTGCTCATATACATTGGTAACGTTCAGCTGCCTCAAACACGCCTTGTTCACCATGGCTTTCTGGGGTTTATTCCTTTCAAAGCCCACCTTACAAAGATACACTTCCTGCCTAAAATCTCTTACTAGCAGCACCCATAATTTTGCAAACAAATCAACCAGCAAAGATCTCTTCGGGCCTGCTTGTGGAAGGCCGGCAGAACTGAATCTTCCCAAGGGAGGTGTGAAGGGCTCATACCTCACCTGCTCGGTATGCACCTCTTGTAGCTATATACCCAACAATTATAGGAGATGAACTGCCAGATCAAGTTGTCATTAGCTGACTGGCTATTTTCTTGATAGGCCTCAAACTCCAGGGTGAGCCTTTCAAGGGTACTATGGTGAAGAAGTGCACAGCAACTGGCTGTAAAGAGCAGCACGTACAGCCCCTTACACCTACAAAACACCAGCTGCTGATCCTTTCAGGTGTTTCTGCAACTACCCCTGTTTTAATACCTGCACAGTTTCACCCTCAGCAGTTCCCCGGCACAGACATAAAACAGCACCGTTAGTACTCAGAGGAAAGATTTCTGGTTCTGCTGGATGAACTTCTACCCCAAGTTTGATTTTAGTGGGGAATTTTTGTATTTGTTTTTTACTCTGGGGTTGGGGAGGGAGGTGAAGGGGGTGATAATTAAATTAGAGCCAGCAAGCTGAAAATTATGTGCACGCATGCATAATCAAGCCTTTTAACAACATTTCTTCCAACAATAATCAGCAATCTAAACAGATGATAGAAAACTATTTTTGATTCTCTTGCCCTTTTGATAAAGACTGAAATGTTTTGAAAGCAAAAAGGTATAGTTTTTATTAGGCATATACCATATTTCCTAACAAATAAAGTAAAATAAAATAAAATAAAATAAAACAAAACAAGAATATTCTCTCAACTAAATTACACAGGCTGTCAAAAGTCAGATAGCTCTGAAACTGAGCCCTTTAATCTGGTTCTGCAAACTTGGAGCCTGGATCTTTCATTCATGCAAACAGGCAAATTCCCCATGAAGTGAGTTATGCCAGTTCCTGTCAGCTCCCAGAACCTCAGCTTTGGGATTACAGAAATGTTTAATTTTTTTGAGGGAACAGGGGAGATGGAATAGCAAGTCCACAGCCGTGGGCCTGTCTATATATTAATGTCATGCTGTTTTGCCATTGAAGGTCTAGCTTCAAGACTGCAGATCTGTCAGTGACCAAACTTGATGGACCACCCATTGGCCTTTTATTAAACAGCACTTGTTCCTCCTCTAATCCTATCACCAGAGTAATCAAAGCTGCTATGTCCCAGGGTTTGATGGAACAGCAGGACCTGGGAAATGAAGACTGATTTTGTTAACAAAGTAATTTCTGCCCCTTGAATGCTGTCTCATTGGTAGAAAGTAGGGAGACAAGGTTTATTTGTGCAGAGAATGAGGCGGCAAAGAAATGAAAGGGGAAGAATGGTGAAGTGTGAAGTTTAATCTGGCACAGTCTAAGGTTTCTTTCTTTGAGGCAGTCTCTGATCCAATCAACACCGGTTTGATATTTAACATCTCCCCCTGCAGTTTGAAATGATACCAGCCAGAGAATACTCAGTCACAGCTTAGAAAACCTCAACCAGAGGAAGAGAAAAGGGGCTGCTCATGGCTCCCCTTTGGCCTAACAACTTCCCTGACAGATTGGTAAGGATAAAGTCAGATCCCTACGCCAAATTCCCCTTACAAAGCTTGGGATTAAGGGCATCTGGCACGGCTGCATGCAGATTCTCCCTGCAGTGAGAAGTCTGATGGGACGGGAGGAAGGTTTTATTTTCAGCTTTGGGTAAGGAACACGTACACCTTTACATTCTCAGTTCGGGAACCCGGCTGAGAGGTAGGCCTGAGCTGTGAAACAAGAACTACACACAGCTCCCCAGGGCCGAGCAGTTTGTGTGGAGCTGCTGCTGGCCTCGCTGGCTCTTGGTGTGGACGAGCTGTGGCCCGAGGACAGACACGGCCGGGGTGATGAGCAGGAGCTCCCCACAGCACTCACAGCCCAGTACCTGCCCTCTGCAACGGGACAGGGCTGTCAGAGGACACTGAGCAGCTGCAGCAGTTACCTTCAGCATCCCCCTGGCCCAAAAAGTATATTTCAGTCTGGGGAGAGGGTCCTAGAGAGGAGGTGAAAGCCCTCCCCTATCTAGGCCTTGTAGGATGCATGGGCCTGCCTGCGTGGCCAGAATCCCAAACAGAGAAGGCCCGGAACTTCTTCTGTCCTCTATCAGCTCTTCTCCGTCCTGGGACATTTGATGTGGCACTTTTCTGGTCACTCTATAAATAAACGTCTGTCTTGTCAGATAGAAAAGTTGTCTGCTGCTTCTTCTCTGTGCGTTTTTTAGCTTTTTCGGTCTTGCCTTCAGTGAAACCCTGAATCTACTTAAACCAAGGACCTATGAAACTTCAACCTGGCCTAAATCTGATCTGAATTCCCTTGTTGTCAGGTTCCCATCCCAGCCCTTACCTATACCTTAGAAGCCCTGCCACCAGCTATTTAAGACCTAGGGCCCACACATGGATTTTGTGTCCCCAGCGGCTGCCAGAGCCACAGGAGAAGCAAGGATGCTCCGAGAGCTGTGCAGCCAGGCGGTGGGAAGGCAGGGCAAAGGAATGGAGCTGGGAAAGCTGCACAAAACACTGACCAGAAATTCCAGGGCAAATAGGGTCTCAAACTACAAAGTTTTTGAGCTTACAATAAAAAAAAAAAAAGAAAGAAAAAACGCACCACACGCACCACACAACAAAACAATGTGCTGTGCTCTTACCTGCAAGAGCTAGCTCTCCAGGAAGCAGCCAATTATATGAGCCACCTTAATCTTTTCATCCGGCTAAGACAATCAACATTTCAAAGTGACGCACAGAACGTTTCAAAGATCGTTCTTGGTCAAAAATGCAAGTGTATCCGCTTTCTTTCAGAGCAGATCAAAACCAAGTACCACACCGGGACCACTCCTAGATTTCCTCCTCCTCACGGTATCAGATTAACAGATTTGGTGCATGTAGTCAGATTAAATATTTGCAGTAGCACAAAGCTGCCTTTGAGGGGAAGTAAAAAAAGCCTTTTTCTTTTTTAATTTGCTAAGGGCAAAAATACTGGACTTTGGGGACAGAGGGAACAAAAGCATTGACATGATTCAGCGAGGCGCAGTTTGAAAACCTGAACTCCAAATGCTGGAATTACATGCAGTATTCCTGTAACAGTAATGCTGAAAACAGGTAAAAACTGCTGATGCCCTTAGCAGATTCGGGACTGTAATTTATCACAGATGTTCTCATCAAACTGTGCAAACACCCCACAAGACAAAAGCTGCTCAATTTCTGATTTCCATTTTAGTGTGGTTTAATTATGTGTTGCTTAAGGAAGGCTCTAAGACCTGGAATTAGGAGGTGAAACCTAGCAATAGTAATCCACTCCACTAAATTAGCACAGAAATACACCAAGCAGTAGGACTGCCAGACGGTGTGATAACATTACAAATTACTATTGTTAAACAACTAGCCAGGTGTCAGGATGCATGAAATCTAGAGGAAGCAAGAAAATAAATATCTGGTTTGTTTTATTTAATTTTGTCTCATGTTGTTCTGGTGGCCTCGTTCCCAGAAAAAGCTTCAATCTAGGAAAAATCCTCATGTACACTTATGTGTATAAGTAGTAATATCAGTTCTCTGCAATAATTAAAATGTATTTTTTAATCAACTCAAACTTCCTGTAGGAATGATTGTCCTTTACTTGCCTATGGCGGTAACACTGTTCTTTTTTTAGTTTACTAATGTAGCAAAATGAAGGGGAAATTTTTGCTACTATTTAGAGGGTAGTGACTGAGCGAAAACCAGACTTAGGGTAAGCACAGCAGTGAGTTTTATGCTCTGTCCCTTTTCCTGTCTCTCTCACTCCTTCTCTCTCTCTCTAAAAATAAAAAGAATGCAATATGATTCATATTTAAAAGGCTTCCAAGAGGTACGTCTTTAACCAACTGCTTGCACATGCTCGATTCTAACTTCCATGTTTGACCTAACACAACCAAATGCTACTAGAGCTCTGCAATGATTAATTATTTTTACCTCACCTTAAAGAAGCGGTTCAATAGCAAGGACAGGCACTTAAGCACTTTGAAAAGAAGAAGGAAAAACAAATTCCATGTTTTTCATGTATCTCAACTAATGAAAATGTCCAGGGGGCTTTTAATTTTTATTATTTTTGTTGAAAAACAACCCCTCCCCCCCCAAAAAAAAGTGTATATGACCAATCTTCTCCTGTGAAGTCTGAATGCAGAGTTAGTCTTCTAGCGGATAACATCAGATGGACCAACTCTTAGTGAAAGCTAGACTTTTTGCTCTTAAGACAGCTCCCACTAGACTTCAGGGAAGAACGGGCTGAAGGCACTCCAAGGACATTTTAATCACACCAAAGATCAGTCCTTTAATCCTTACTCACACATCACCAACAATTTTTTTGCTAAAACTAGGACAGTAAGGTACAGCTGGAAATAACTGATCTAAAATTAATGCCGAAAAGAAGGTTAAAAATGAAATATCGTAGCAGTAACTGACACCGTCTTAAATTTCCCCTGGATTATTTGTTTTCTTCCACACACGTTCATTTCCTGAATTTCTAGTAAATCTGATTTCACATAAACAGTTTCACAAAGCAAAGTCAATAGCTGTGACTGTGTTCCTGATTAATCCACTGAAATGAAATAGACCTCATGGCTTAGTATTTGGTTGTTTAAAGCTAAATCCACTGAAAGAATTCTGGAGTTCAGTTACACCAATAACTTTTTTTTCTTAATCTACATCCTTTTCTTTTTTTCTGAACTTTACCTGTTCTAAAATGAAAAAAAAATCCATGCAGATTACACACTTAATTTCCCCCAGACCACGAGGACAACTCGAGCCAGTTTGTTTTGACCCAGAGTAACTACTAAAAGACGACCAACAGTTTGCACATACTTAAATCTATTTGAACAATGTTGAATTTCTTTTTTCATTGTTCATGCTTTATCCCCTTCGTGACAAGTACCACAGAGCTGCTTTATTTAAAAACAAACAAACAAAAAAGCACTTTTTACCCAGCTCCAGAAACTGACCAGAGGCGTTTAAGTTTCCCTCACAAGTGACAAGCCAGCAGACACACACATTCACACCCTGGACATTTGCCTCTCAAATAAATAATACACATGATAAACTCATAGTGCTCACTGTGCACATCACAGTTGTTTTCTTTCACGCAGCATGGACCAGTGTGATGGAACAGACAGACCAGTGCAAAGGCCACTGAAGCCTTTGAGCATCCCACCCCACTGCAACAGGCTTCAATTTCGCTATGGTAAACTGACTAAAATTTGAGGAGAATGGCTCCCAGCTCCTGGGATAAGCCACGAGGCCCAGCAGCCTCCTTACCTGGGAGAAGTTGAGCCCGTTCAGCGGGTGACACTGCTCCTCCACCCTCTCCACCGCACCCGTTGTCTTCTTCATCCTCTCGGCCTCCTGGGCAAGGTAGAGATCGAGCACCGGCACCCCTCTGGAGCGGATGTCGGTCTCCGTCAAGGAGTTCACCATGAGCATCACCCAGACGGGCCTCTTGCGCTCCCAGTTGCCGGCGATGGCGTTGAAGAGGTAGTCGGCGTAGAGCCCTTTGCCCCGCTGGTCTGGGGTCATCCAGTGGGGCAGCATCAGCTTGATGTAGTCCAGGTGGCGCTTGAGGCGGCGGTAGAGCTCACGGGGCAGCACGTCCTGCAGGTTCTCCCCGTGGGGCAGCATCTGGCAGCTGGCCAGCCCCGAGATGGTGTAGGGGTCGGTGAGGTCCAGCTCGAAGTAGACGCTGGAGCTGGCCTGGAAGGCGGCCTTGGAGTTGTCGGGGATGAAGTCCCACACCCGCGTGTAGGGCACGTGGATGGTGCCGAAGAGATAGGCGGGGGGGTCGCGGCGGATGGTCCAGAGGAAGGAATTGAGCTCTCCTTGCTGGCGGGAGGAAAGCAGGGGACGGAAGGTCAGTGCCGGTGGCAGCCACCCATGGGCAAACCACCCATGGGTGGCCCGTGGGGACAGAGCAGTGTAGGGGGGGGGCACCTTCCAACACACCCCACAGCACAGCTCCCAGCAAGCAGACACCCACGGCGAGCACACAACCACAGCACAGCCCCACGAGGGGACCCCCACGGGGACCCTCGGGTGCCGCGGGCAGCGGCGTGGCGACAACCAGGGTGTCCCCCCCTTCTCCCCTCTCCCTCCCCCGGCCGCTGCCGCGCTCCCGTGCCGGGGGTCCCGCGGGGGCAGCGCCACACCTGCGGGGCCACGCGTGTCCCCCCCGGCCCCGCTCGCCCCCCGCTCCGCGCCCCCCTCGCCCTCCCGGCGCCGACTCCCCCCGCGCATCCCCCGGCCCGGCCCGGCCCGGCCCGGCTCGGCTCGGCTCGGCTCACCGAGCGGGGCAGGTCGCACTGCCCCGTGTCCATCTGCTCCCGCCGGGCCGCGGCGTCGGGCAGGAACCCCCCGAAGACGAAGCAGATCAGCGTCAGGTTGAGTTGCATCCCGCTTCCTCTCGCTCTCCTCCTCTCTCTCTCCTTTCCCAGATGAGCCTTTTTGGATTTCTAGGATCTTTTTTTTTTTTTTTTTTTTTTTTTCCCTCCCCCTCCTCCTGCTCTTCCCCCTTTTTTTTTTTTTTTTGGCTTTTTTTTTTTTTTTTTTTTATTCAAACAAACTTTGCCAGTCCCATCTGCATCTGACAAGTGCAGGGGGAAGGACTGGCCGCCCCCTCCCTCCCATGCTCTCCCCCCTCCCGCCCTCTCCCACCCCCACCCGCGCTGGCTGCGGGCTTGTCAGAGCCGCTGGATGCTCGGGGCAGGACGCTTCTCATCGCCAGCCTCCGCCATGCTTTGATTTTTGCAGACCGGAGAAGCTCCCTTCCCTCCCCGCCGGTTCGGGAGGAGGTTTGGAAGGGAGTGCGGTGGAGGGGAGAGAAATAGCTCCAACAATTAAAAAAAAAAAAAAAATTCTTTTTTTTTTTTTTTTTTCTAAATTTCGGCGGAGAAGAAGAGAAGCTCCCGCGGAGCCCCGGGACCTGGCGGCTGCTGCACACCGCGCCGGGGAGGCCGAGCTCGGGCTCCGCTGCAAAGTTTCGCGCAGCCGCCCCGGGCCGCCCCGCGCCTCCCGCTGCCGCCGCGGCCGGGACGGGGACGGGGCCGGGACCGCCGCCAGGGGGCGATCGCGCCCCAGAGCAGCGGCGGCTGGGACCGGGCTGAGGGCGGCGACCCCTGGGCTGCGGCGGCACCTGCGTGGCGCTGGGCTCAGCCCAGCAAAAAGCCCGATGGAGGCACTCGGGGGAGTTCTGGCGCTGCCGCCCCGCAAAATGTCCCCGAAGTGCTCAAACAAGAGGGCTGGCTCCTGAGAGCTCGGCGCTGAGGGGTTGGGGTGCGCGCTCCTCATGGACCTCTCACAGCAGGGGCAGCGAAGCCTGGATGAGGTCGTGGTGGAGGGCAGGTCAAGAGCATGGGCACCACATGGAGCTGGCCTCAGCCATCTTCACTGCCATCACCACCCTGGGCATCCGCTGTCGCCTCAGTAGCTCAGGAAGGCTGAAGAAAACCCCTCTGAAGGGTGCTTGGGTGGTTAGATATAAAATCATAGAATCGTTAAGGTTGGAAAAGACCTCCAAGATCATCTGGCCCAACCATCCCTCTACCACCAATATCACCCACTAAACCATGACGCTAAAGCACCAGGTCCAACGTTTCCTTGAACACCCCCAGGGGTGGTGACTCCCTGGGCAACCTGTTCCAATACCTGACTACTCTTTCTGAGAATAAATTTATCCAAATTTCCAACCTAAACCTCCTCTGGTGCAACTTGAGGTCGTTCCCTGTAGTGCTATCACTGGTGATCTGCCCCGCTCCCAGTCACGCCTCAGGAGAAAGTGCCCTTCTCCTGGCTGGTCCTTGCTGACCAGGGCACATCCATGACCACTGAGCCTGGAACTTTCTTTGGAGGTCACTGCCACAGGTGCTCAAGTCTGTCAGCTGCACCTCGAGCCTCCTCCCAAATGCCCATCTCTGTTAAAGCTGTGAGGATTTCTGAGGCAAGGACAGGCTGACAATGGCTGGCGGCCACTGCTTGCAGGAGCTGCCTCAGCGTCTTCTCAGGGCGCTGCACACTGCAGAGATGGGATCCCAGCCTGTCCACCACCTCCAGGACTAAAACCTTCCCCAAACTGGGAAGTTCCTTGCTGTATTGAGAACAACCAAAGCCACTAGGTTTCCTTTTTATTAGAAGTATTAATTGCTGGTACAAGGCAAGGCCCTTGCTGTAGCAAAACTCAGGGCAAAGTCGAGAGGGATTCTGCCAGGGCCTGGCTGGCTGAGATGTGGCTTCCTGAACAGTGTGAGAGGCACACCGAGGGCTGGGGCTGCCGTAAACAGCCACAGCCACGGGCCGCCATGAGGAGAGGCTTTCGCAGCACCGCATGTGCATCGCCACAACTCTGCTCTTGGGCTCCAGAAACTCAGGAGCACACTCCTAACCACAGCATCAGCACCAGATAGCACAGTTGAAATGTGGACTTGCATTTGCTTCTCCCTCTGCCTCCTCACTGTGGCATGGAGTCCAGCGAGGCCATCTTGTCAGCAGCAAGCTCACACCTGCACCACTCACCCTGGGGCCTTTGGGCCCCCCAGTTCGTGCTGCTGACGACGACTCAGGCCCGGCTGGATGTGCCCACGCCATGACTCTCTCCTGCAGCCCCACCTTTCTCCCAAACGTGCCTCAGCGCTCACCTCCAGCCCACTCAGGGGCATGCAGGGTGCTGGGTGGTCACCGAACGTGGCCAAGCCCCCCAGCTCAGACGATGTCTGGATGAATCTGCGTCCCAGCAGATGTGGTGCCGCAAGGGCTAAATGTCCAGTCACAACACAGTACACGGTCTTTCCCTAGAAAGCTGCCACAAGCCTGTTAGAAGCTATAAGCTTGATGCTGTCGTGATACTATAGCATGGAGGGGCTGCTGCACGTGTTCACAGCAGCTTCCCATGGGACACGGGTGCTTTTGTCTGGCTGTGTGGCCTTGACTCAGTCGTCCCCTTTCGGGCTCCTTCCCAAACCTCTTCCAAAGCTGTGGAAGCACAGAGGGGCCTCATCAGAAATCTGGCAGGAACACCTCCAGTGACGTGACCCAACATCTCACACACCGGAGAAGACGCCCAAGAGGTCTGTAAGGCGATGCGAGGCCCTGTTCAGTCGTGGGTGCCGTGTTGTGAGGTAGGGCGATTACCCTCATCAATGACATACATATCAAAGCACCCAGGGCAAGAATAAACAAACATCTTTGGCACTGTGCTCATCTTCCTTTAGCCAAAAGGCAGGTGTGGGGGGGTACAGCAAGTTTTCCAGCCATTTCCCTGAACTCAGCCCTGATGTTGCAAGAACTGCCTAGCTGTGAAAACACAGCCTCGCCTTGATTTATGCTGCTTGTGGGTAAGATGACTAAGAAGAAGAAGGAAAAAAAAAAAAAAAAAAAAAAAAGGAACAGGAGCAGAAATCCCAGTGGGAGCGCGATGTGGGTGTGTACCGATTTGGTGGGACAGTCAGGTTGGGGAAACTCCAGCCAGAGCTTCAAGCATTAGGAAGTAGAGACCACAAACCACATGATATGTATCACAATGTTCAACCAAAGATTCAAAAGCATGCCACAAGCTTTTATGAAGATAACACTTTGGTAACAGCAAGGGAAATTAATTCTTTTGTGTAATTGTTACATTTTTTTTCTCCCTCAGATGAGTTCCATATGTCCTCTTGATTTTTTTTTTTCTTTAAACACAGCAGTTTAGAACGAATCTTAAATAACGTTTAGCCTGCTTCTAAAGTAAATATTTACAAAAACATTAAATAATGGTTCTGATCTTTGGAAAATGGATACTGCTGTCTACCTGCTACTGTTTTGTTCCTATATGGAGTAAGGGAGAAGCTTTGTAATAAACCCCAAGGCTGTAAAAGCAGTATAACAATGTGATTAGCAGTAATCAGATGGGAAATACTGACTATTAAAAACTGTGAAGAGATAAGAGGGATAAACTGCAAAGGGAAGGTTACGTTATTTTGTTTTTACAAATTTCAAGAAATCTAATGGGGGAACAGGCTTTTAATCTTACAAAAGCAGTATTGTTTTTTGGAAGCATAATAACGTTGGCTGATATTTATGTCATGTATCATCTTCAAAGAGCTTTCCTAAATAAATATTAATCATTTCACCAGCCACTTAAAGGCAACCACTTCAGGGGTGCGGTGAGGCAGCAACTAACAAGTAAGTTGTACTGAGACAGGAAGCGAGGACAGCCAGATTCAATAAGGAGCCCGTGTGGGTACAAAAAATATTTGTGGAGGCTTTAACAATATCTTTAATCACCAAGAGCAAAAACTCGTGGTAGGTTTCTTTGTTAATGAGAAACTGGCATTGGAACTTGTGATTACAGAGAGTTTCCAACAGGTAAAGATCATTAGATCTTGGAGGAAACAGCTTGTGAAGGATCAGTATTTGCACGCAGGGAGGTGTAGCACTTTTATCAGAACATGCTCCTTACAGGGCTAGCTACCCTTTTGTCTCTTCATCTCCTCCCACCTTCCTACCAGGAAAAATTTCATACCGTTAGCCTGTGCCATATCTGTATTTCTCTGTCTCTGCCATGCTGTACTTTCATTTGAAGGATTTCAAAGCACAGTCTCTGTATTTCTTAGGCCTTTCCTTTAAAAAAGGACAATGGCTGACCCACAGGCTCTCCCAAAAGCTGTCCTATGGCAAAACTGGAAGTCAGAACCCAGCTTTTCCTTTGTCCTTTTTTCATGAATGAAGCTGAAAGTGTCTTCTGCTCCAACCAGAGATGGCAAATGAGAATCCCTCTTTTTGTATGCTGCAGATCATAGAATAATTTAGGTTGTAAAGAATGTCATGAGCTTTCTGGCCCAACTGGCCTCACTTAGAGCAGGGTTAACTGCAATCTCAGATCAGGTTGCTGAGGTCCAAGTAAGAATCCTAATTAGATTTCTCTGCTGTCCTATGCACAGGTGGCATTATACGTAGCTGTCCTGGACTCGGAAAGTAACAAGCCTAAAGCAGTTGCACTGCTAGCTATCATGTCACAACCTGTTATTTGCCATGACACCTGTGCTGTGATGTGTCTAGCAAATACAGATTTTCCCACCGAAGATTGATTTTGATGGTAGCAGTTGTATTTGTGTATAACATCATTGTTCAGTCATACAATTCATGATTCAAAACATGCAGTTGCTAGAGGAACAGCACTCTGCTTATTAAGGCTGTCACACTGAAACTGCTCAATTATCACAACTGTTTTAACATGTTTTACATCTTTTTTTTCTTTTTTTTTTTTTTCCCTGTGTATTGCAACCAATATGATGCAGTCATTGTACTCAGTCTTATATTTCCTTGCCTGTTTGTCCTCATGTGTCCAATTCAGCGCCTTTTGTCTCAGCGTCCCAGAAACAACCAACCTAGTTCTTGAAGAAAATCCCCTCTCAATCCTAACATCCTCCCTTCTAAGGACTGGGTATGAATTTTGCAGCCCTACTAGCATTAATAGCTTGTATTACATTTTGCGAAGTCTCACCTTGTGCTGTGGCCTCTGCAATGACAGACCACATCCTGCCTGAGACTAGGCGTGTAAATATGCTGAAGAAAACCTTTCCCAGTGTCAGATTCTGGTATGTATTCTCCCTCTGTATAAAGTTTAGTCTGAATTTGTGTATGTATATAATATTACATGTGCACACACCTATGAAGGGATATGAAACTGTGTGTGTGTGTTTCTATATATCATTGTGTTTACATATATAATACACCTACACATGCACAAAACGATGGGATAGGTGAGTGCTATTAGCACTCCAGTTAATGCTTTTCAGCTTTTTTTCTCCTATTCTCCCAAACATATTCTGGGTTTGAGCAGGTAGAGGTGGAAGACACCTGCCCTTCAGTGCTGTTCTTCTACTACAAGCACAGTGAATCCTGACTGTTGGAGACCTCCCGTGTGCACCTTAAGCCCTGGCATTACCACTCCATTCCTTAAACATGTTAAGTTAGAGAGATGGTGAAAGAAAGGTCCGAAAACAACTCATCTACCCATGCAGGAGTAAGCGCCCTGCTGCCCAACTAAAGCAGTATCTCTTTTCTGTAGCACAACAGATTTTTTTTTCCTTGAGGCCTAGTAAGCAAAGAGTTTTCTTCCTGTTCAGCATACTTCAGTGTGCAGTTCCAGAAGCTCCACTTAATTTCATAAACAGTTCAAATCGCTTCATTTTTGTAGAATGATTGGGAATTCAGCTGCTCCAGAGTCCTATAAAGGTTCCACTCTTTATTGTCCTTCACTTTGTTTTTCTTTTCCTGGTTTTTAGATTGCCATTGCTTTCTACAGCCTTTATATTTTTTATATTTGTTAGTGTTTATTAGTGAGAAGTCTGAGTTTCATAAGTGGGATGAGTCTTTATTATAAAACAGATAAACCAGCCTTCCAAGACAGCACTTCTGAAGGAGGAGTATGTATGACTATGTATGACTGTCATTTTTCTAACCCAGAGCAGAATATTCCAAGGAAATTCAATTAACTTGGTGCGTGTGTCTGAAATAGCTGGTTTACCCATGGCATTCCTGTTCCAGGATCATTGAACATGCATAGTGGGCATGCAAATATTCTGGTGATTTGGTTTAAAAACCACTTTTTTTTTTTTTTTCTTTTGGAGCTGGTGAAACACGTCTCATATTTGTTGCCTGTGTATGGGCCTGCTCCTTATTAAACTCATGGTCCTTTTTTTTCCAGTAACCACTTCAGTGCTGTGAATCAACATAACTGGTTCAGAAAAACACCATCTGTCGATTGGATAAACAAAAGTCTCGTTAGCTGGAAGTTTAATAGATCACAAAGTCTCACCAAGTCCATTTTTTTGTTAATAAATTCCACCATGGAATATTTTCTGATGTCACATGGCAAAACTGCCCTAAATAAATAGCAGCTGAAGCATTTTCCATTATTTATCTTAGTGTTTTGTGAGCTCAACAATACAAACTGTCCAGGATCTCAGCTTCCCTAATCTCAAAGTGCCATATGGGTCCGTGTGCTTGGCTTCATGAATCATAGACAAGTTGGTTTAGAAGGGATCTCATCTAGCCTGACTAGAATTAGATCAGAGGGACAGCTATCATCCCAAACAGATCCCCGTCCCACCGAGGAGTGGGGGCTATGGCTAGAGCTCAGTAATAGCCACTGAGCTCATTTCTGGAACTCTGTGTCCACATTATTCTTTCTGATACAATTCCCATATATATACACATGGGAAATATTATTATAAATGCATAATATATAGTATGTATCATAATGCTATACATAACATAGTGCATATAACTATATACTGTATATAATAATATACAATTATATATATGAATATTTCCTGTGGTCGTCAGGTCGTTTTTTCATGCCCTGTCCCCATTTTTCTGAGCAGAAGACTGGGCCTATGGCCAGGTTCTAGGAAAGTTGTTCAGGTAATGGCCATTTTCCCTTCCTGATCTGTGGAGTTCCTCAGAGATGGTCTAGCTGATCTCCCCATGAGGGTGACTGGACTCTTCAGCTGCCAAGTTTCACTAAGAAGCTTTCGTGGCTTCAAAGAAGGGTCATTCAGACTCCCTGCTGTTTCAAATCAAGAACAGCCAATGCTTCCAAGAGTACAGTGGAGTCCAAGATCCACCCTGAGTGAGACTATGGTCGAGACTGTACCTGTTTATAAAATAACACAGAAAGGAGCACTCCTGCCAGGCTGCCTCTTGCACAGGCACCAGATAGATGCCTTTTTAGATCTGGTCATCTGCATACTGTTTTTTAATTCTGGTCCAGAACAAAGTGTACTTGTGCTCCTCTGGACCTTTACATAAATACTTGATGAGACCTTCACATTATCCTAAGCCTGCTAAAAATGGTGAATGACACATTTGCCTAAGAAGTTAAAGAAGGATAGTGAGATCACTAGACTAGAAGGACTCTGCTTTAGGCCAAACTTCTGGGAGAGGTGAGAGTTTAAACTAGCTGGCTGCTAGTTTGTGCCAGCACTGCAGAAAGGTGTTTGCAGGGTCAGCATGGGCATGGTATTCTCTCCAGGGTAAATCACAGCCTGTGGCAATGTTTTCTGATAAATGGGCTACTGGAGCTACCACAGCCAGTGTGCATTACCTTCTGTGTACCTAGTCATCTAGAACATCTGCTGCAGGAGAAATTTGGCTGCCTCCCTTACAATGAAAGCTGGTGGTGGTTGTTAGAAGGCAATCCTACCCCTCTCCATGCTGTCTCCCTTCTCCTCTCCCATAAGACCTTTTTCAAGGTCTTCATTTTTCTTGTAACACTGCCAGTTCTCTATCCAAATCAACAAGCATGGGTTTTGCACTATCTTTGTGAAGCTTCAGGTGAGGAGCAGGCCATGCATTTGTTGTACACCCACACATGTAGAGTGGCAAAATTTTTGTACTTGATTCTTTCTGCCAACTGGAAACAGCTTCTGCTGGTTTGAGTAAAACATGTAAATGCACTTAATCACAAGAAAGAAGCTTTAACATTTCAGATCATAGTAATCTTCCCCTTTCCTTCCTCCTGCATAACTCAAAGTGGTTTATATATTTGAGATCCAGCTGTGCTTGCTTGAATCTGTGATACTCAGACTGTACTTTGAAGCTACTTCTGCCCTGAAATCACACTGTGTATATCCATTACAAGCTGTAGGGAAGAATTAATCAAATAAAACCTGATGCTCTGCTATGCTAAAGCATATCACAACTTACCTATCTCTTCTTACATGTCTTCTGAATATTGCAGAACTGTAACACTCTTTTTTTGTTTCTTTGAAGTAAATTTACAATAGCCCCAGTAATCCCTTTGCACTTGAGAAAAAGTAAACCTTTCCCACTTCTGCAAGTCCCTAAAAAGTCTACAAGGGCTTCTCTACTAAGCTCTGTCCTTATGAGTATCAAATGTTAGCTGTGAGCTGGAGGACTGTTTGCGGCTGGGTCACCTTTTATCCGTGTGCCAATAGGGTACCAATATCAGTTTATCTCAGATGGTATGATTTTCAGTGTTTTTTTTTTGTTTTTTTTTTTTTCAAAACCTTTTCAGCAGACAAAGAGACAATACTGACTTTGTTTTGAAAGGGTGTTTACAGTGTACCGTTGCTCCCAATTTGTGCTACTCACTTTCAGTCTGCCTGTGTGAGGAGTTAGGTTAATCTCTCTGATGTTTGCACTGGTCATCTGGAGAGCACCAAGAAAGCAGGAAAAAAAATAACAGATTAAGGAAAATATCAGAAACTGTCAAGAAGAGTGAGCTATCCCCACTTTTTCAGAAACTAGCCTTGCTTTCATATGGAAGTAGATCTTGCAGGTAATGTGAAAACTGAGCTGTGCTTTCTGGGCACATCCTTTCATTGAATCTCTACCTATAAATGCCTTGCCCTGGTACATAGCCCCGCGGTGAGACAAAAGGACTGGTTATGTATGTATTTTTGTCAAAAGTAGACAAATATAGCTACAATAAACCCAAAAGTTTGCAGGGTGAAATAAAAAAAAAAAAAAAGAGACTTTCTTTTCAGAAGCAAGAAGTTATGACTGAGTCTCACTAGGATAATGTTCATTGGGATCGTCAGTCACACTTTTTGTTGTTGTTGCTGACTTACACATACACACAGAAACTGCCTTTCACAGATGAAAAATGTCTTGCTTATTCACAAGCCCCGTAGAAATAAACATTATTTTATATACATGTACTGCTGGCAGTGAGGATTTTATTTTTCATGCCATGTGCCAAGTTTTCATTAGTCAAAGTGTGAAAAATCCCATTTGCTGTGTTTTGGAGAGTTCATGCTGGAAGCATTTAGAGAGTAATTTACTGATCTTTCAATCACTGGAGAAAGGATCACCCTGGGAGCTGGCCAGCCATGTGGGATTCAGGAGTTGTGCTTTGATCCTCAGCTTCGTAACCCACCCTTTGCTTTACTTTGTGCAAATTGCTTCATCTGTCCACATCTTGGATCCCCAATGACAAGGGTCAGGCTTTCAAGTCATAAATTTGTTCAGCAATATAAACTTAATATAGCTCAGATACTAATATAACGGTAGCCATGTGGTCAGGCTCTTCAAGCTTGCCTAACATCTTGATAAACGGAGGCAAGCCTGGGTCTGAACGTAAGTTCGGGACAAACTCCAGAGTACAAACAGGGTGAACGCTTGATTTCACTTGACACCATCACCCAAACCAAGCACACTTTTCTGGGTGCTTGGAGCTCTCCCTGCTTGAGTCCAGGTCCTGGTCTGTGCATCCCAAGCCTACCTCATTCGGGGTCTGATACAGGGAGATAAGATCACTGCACTGCATTCTCTAAACGAGGTCACTGTGGAGGCTGTAAAGGATCATGGGGTAAGTAGAGCTGCCTGGGGAATGGCTTTAGCTTGATAGATTTAACTCCACGAAGTTGAGTTATATGTATCATGAATATGTAAACTGAACATGAGTTTGAGGTCCTGTTCCCACCTGTGCTGGTGAATTCTCTCTGCTGCCCATATTCCTCTGTGTAAAATCGGAAAAGCACCAGACCCAACGTGAGTGAGACCAAACCCTCTGCTTATTCAGATGGAAAGTATTGCCCAAGTCCCCAGGGTTACATGAGCTAGACCTAGGAGATTGTTTTCCTTCTTAGAAATGGTGTTGCCAAGTTCTGGACAGAATTTACAGAACAAATCTCTTGGCATTGTAACTCATTACAAAGGAGACCTAAGTTTATCAACTGTATTGTAAATGATGGAGCCTTACATCAATTCTTAACTCGTCCTTTTAATGGTTCTTTTTCTGTTCCTTCTCTGCCCTCATCAAGGTGACCAGTGAAAGACTTAAATCTATTTTCACCCTCTTTAGAGGCACCGACAATAAAGCAAATGAAATATTATTCTTTCTGAGTAGTAAATTTATAGCAGGCAATAACAAATCCATGAGAATGTATATGGCCTTTTGCCAAAGAAACCAAGGATTTGAATCCGTATACTGAAAAATACACACATATCTATTCCGGTGTTTAAGGAGCTGTGGGAAATGCTTTTTTTTTAAGTGGCAAGAGAGAGAAGTACCCGAGATCACCTAAGACCCTCCTTTCAAATCCTGAAAGTCACCAGAAGGTTAAGGCTTTATAAAGACTTTCTAAAGCCTTTAGCTATCTGAGCTCCCATGCTACCCATGCATGGGGCAATGTGACTCAAGGCCCAGTGTCCGTGCTGAGATGAGGACTACAAACCTTACCAGCTCCTCCCCTGAAGGAGCCATGGGAGATGGTAAGATACTCACTTTGAATTGAGGCAACACATATCAGCACTCCTGAAACCAAACTGCACCTGGTCTCCTGCAAACTGTTCATTACCTTTTGGTAGTTTTCAGCTTGGTGCCCCCCAAAAATGTGTTACCCATCCCATAGGCTGCATATCCCCTGGATAGCTCCTCTGCTGGGTTTCTTTTACCCCTCCTGTTCTCCTCGGTTGCATCTCTTCTGCCTTGGTCATGTTCATGGAAGGATAAATGAGAAACCAATATCAAACCAATGCAGAGCACACTGAGATTTCCTCCTCCTGTCTTGGATTTGGATTCAGTGTTCTGAAAAACCTCTTGAGAAAGATTTGCTACCATACTGTCCTTTTTTTCCTTGCATCTCCCAGGCGTCTTGGGTCTCCATGGCTCTCTGGTTTAGGGAACCTACCAGATCTGTGAACTGGCATTTCCCAGGCTGTTTACTACCGCTTCACAGTTGTGGATCATGTCTCCCACTAAGCTTGCTTTAATGTTTTTGGCAAATCTCACCATGTCTTCACCAGTCCTCATTTGGCTACGCATGTGGAAGTCTTCAGACATGTCTGCAGTCAGATGCTGGCCATGTTTTCAATCAACACAATTCAGCTTTAAATTATAGCTGCTAGAGCCTTTCAGGCTGTGCTGACAAGCCTGGCCCTTAAAAAAAAAAAAAAAAAAAAAAAAAAAAAAAGCCCCAAAACCATGTGCTTTGAGGAGAAGGAAGGGAAAGTGACATCCTTTCTGGGAAGGAAGAAGCGGGAATACCAAGATCTGGCACTCTGGCCTGTGTTTGCTCTGATGATGCATCTCCATGTGCTGTGTGTCCTTTGGTAACACTGCCATTGTCGTGCCACGTCGGGGATTGCCAGATGAGGAAGCTTGGCCCAAAATAAACGCCAGGCTGCTTTTCATCTTGGGGATTTGTTTGTGCCAAGCGAACAAAGTGACTTCTTTGTGGCTGTTTGCGTTTGTCGTTCCAAGCTGTCTGAGCGCTAGGTTATAAATACACACCACGTTTTGATAGCCTCAATATGTCCAGTCGGACAAGCCTTGCATGCTGGCAAGAAAAGGATTTGGCTTGCCTTAATTATTTTTGTTTTAATACTTTTTAAAATGTTTGATATAAATCAAAGATATTGTAAATACAATTCGGGAGGAGGGGGGTCCTCCCTCAGCCGTTTTGTAGGCCAGGTTCCTGACCAATAATTTTAGGTGAATTTCCTGTTTCATACGTGTATTCTTTACGGTCCTGTATGTAAAGGGATGCTGTCAAGTTCAGAATGTAATTTAGTGTCATTGACATTCGTAGATTTTTTTTAATATAAAAATGAAATGATGTCAGAATTGTATTAACTCACGTCCTCTTAGAGGAGATGCAAGGTGTGAGGGGAACGTGAGAGGCTGCGTTGCTCTGAGCTGTGCCTTGCGAGTGCTGATAGCCAAGACCCCGCTGTCCCGGGCCATGGCAAGAAGAAGGTCTGAAAATCAGTGGTGACGCTGAGCCCTTTGGGCTAAATCCTGAGCCTTGGGGACTGGTAGCCAAGTCCTGACTACTCCGTTTGGGAATGTTCAACCTAATCGACTTGATTTTTTCCTGCGCCCACCCTCTGCCCCCACCACTGAAAAACAATACTGGTGAAAAACGCCTCTTTGGGAATTTAATTTGTATGAAAAGCATTTTAGTTTTGTATCCAAATCTTCCAGTCTATGTAGGGTTTTCCATTTGCTTTTCGCAAAGGCTATTTTTCACTCTTTTTCTCGTCCAAAATTCTTATTGAAAAACTGAATGCTTTTACCAAAAATGGGCATCTTTTCCTTCTCCTTCACCCCCCTTCTCCATACACAACACCCCCCAGACCCCTGAAAACAAGATAATTGAAAGAAAGCACATTTCTTTTAAAAATTTCCCATGGAAATGATTTTGTTGTGGTTAATGTCTGTTCTGTCTCTCTTCTGTTTGGAACTGGAAGAAAATTCCTCAAAATCATTATCAGCCAGTGCATCTCTATAGCCCAAGTCAGCTTCTAAACATCTCATGTATTCATTTATGCAATAATCCAGTAACCATAGTTGTGGTCGCTGGTTTGGTTGCAATTTGTGTGCTGTAATAGGTGTTTCAACAGCGATTTGAAAACTGAAAATTGGTCAAAGATCTCACAGCTTAAGGCTCAAGTCAGAAAAAATGCACTTAGTGGTTGCAGCACTGTGCATTACGTGTACACATTTTTACTATATTTGAATATATATGTGATATGTACATATGGTTGGAAGTGAAAGGTCATGGGATGCACATTTTGTGCCTGATTTTAGCTTTGCTTTCTAACAGACTTCACCCTGGGAACAGTGACCATCCTGAGCAAGAGGCAGAGGAACCTGGGCCCATTTTATGCAGTGGTTAATCTGTTTCTTTTTCTCGTTCTGGTGCAAAAAGTAACTGTGGTGCAAAAAGTAACACGTGTGACAGCACAGGAGGTTGCATGCTGCATCTGCATGGACTGTACTGGCCATCTTCAGCCTGCTGCAGGCTTTCTAACATGGTGTTAAGGAGTGCTCATAGAGTCTGGTCTGCTTGTAAAAAGCACAAAAAGAAAGTAGATGTTTGGGTATGTGTCCCCTTGTAAATCCAGTTTGTGGCACTGGGCTTCTTACTTGCTCTTATTCCTCTGTGTGTAAGTTAGGAGGTGTATAATATAAATTGAAGACTAATTTTTTTTCTTTGAAGCTATTAACACCCACCCACAAGCAACAGGAAACAGACTTCAACTTTAATTAGTACCAACACATTCAAAATTCACCCTATATTTGCCTTCAAGTGCAGCAAAGCAGCTTCAAAGCTAAAAGCTTCTTCACTTTCTAAGTAATAATGAGGTATTAATGAGGCAATTAGGGGCTTGTAAACATGGTGTCAAAGAGATATGAACTAATCACTAGCAACAGGAAAAAGACAGATCCTTCTGACTTCAGTGCTCTGCGCTCTCCCTAGCCCCCTGAGGCATTCTGTGCTTGTAAACTAATCCGCAAAAATGTTCTAGATTAATTCAAAACACTATCCTCCTTTTAATTCCCTGACTGTCTTCGGGCTTGTTTCTGAATAGATGCTCTGTGTGAAGGCTTTTAAATACGCACTTTTGTTATTGCAATAAAACCCAGACTGAAGTTCTCTTGCACTAAGTTGTCAATTTATATTTGGCTCTCTTCTTAGATACATATGAAATATTTCTAAATCATTTGTTAGGATATTTCTTCCAGTTTATTTCCTTTTAGGCTATTTAATTAAAAAAATAGAACATATAATTTAATTAGAACTGACAAACACCACTTTTTTTTTTTTTCTTGAATGTCAAATGTTAGCGCTGAAAATGAAGGATTAAATACACCAGTTAAATCCTGGCGTGATGCAGATGGGGCAGGGACAAACATTTCCCCTCGCAGATTTGTTACTACAGTGTTGGACTAGGATCTGGAAGATCAGGATTCTGATCTCACTAATTTGCTGCATGATTTTATGGGAGCAACTTTTATGAGTCTCATTTCCTTATAGCAACACATCTAGCTGGTGCCTCAAATCAACCTGTCATGCTTTCTGTTGCTAAAGCAAAAGTCACAGCAGAGTTATCCAAAGTACGATATTTAATGTGGTCCCACCTTCGTGACTCATTCTGAAGCTGTTCCTATTAGAAAATATACTTCCAAATAGCATTATTTTCTTTTTTTTTTCAAATAAAAGAGGTGAGAAAAAGGACTATAGGAAAAATGTCTCAGATATTCACAGGACTCCAGGAGGTGAGGCTTTAGGAAAAGCACAGGCTGAAAGCACTTCCCGTGTTGGAGCAAGCATATCCGTACAGCATCCCAGATAGGTATGCTTCAGATCTTTCTCTGACAGCTGAAAATCTGACCTTGCTCTTTCCTTCGAATTATCTCCACAGATGGTATTGCTCCATGGCCAAACGTACTACCGATTTGAGGGAGGATTTTTGGATATGGCCTGTTGTCTCCTGGAGATTGGGGTGAAACTCCATATCCTTTCTCTGCATGATCTCATTACCGTCAGCTCTCCAGGGGTTAAAAGTGAGTTCACTAAACCAGCTTATTGTGAAAAAATATTTTGAAACATAACACATTGTGGTTTGATCCTGCATTCTCACAGGTATATGTTGGAAATCACTTGGTTGAAGTCAGTAACATGTGTGTTAAGCTCTCAGAAGTGAAAACAGAACGGAGGCCCTAATAGTTTTTCCTACATCAGGAATTTGATCTGATCCACAGGAAAATTGTACACGAGTTCAACAGTCCAGCACTTTGCCTAGTAGTGTGCAGTTGACTATAATCATGGAGCTGCCCCTCAAATGACCAGTTAAAAATGGTCTCCAAACATTTCTGATGAGAATGCTTGTGGAGATGGCAGTGGTGAATCATGTCTGCAAATGCGAAAGCCAGTGCTGGCCTCTCCAGAAGTCCAGCTCACTGTCAGAATTGTCTGCTGTGCTTTATTCTGGACATGAAATACCTCTCAGAGGAGCTGGTTACCAGGTTATGCCTGGGCTTTATGTGCTGCAGAAGAGATTGATGAGTGTTCAATACTATCACAAATGGCTTTCGGAGAGGTTAGCTAGCAGAATTTCATTGAGCGTCTCCCTCATGTAAGCCCTTTTAATCTGTGGCCGATTTGGAAAACTTCGGTCTTTATTAAACCCTCTGGACAACGAAGAATCAGCTACACCCTGTGGTCCTGTGCAAGCCAGTAACGTCTCTCCCTCACTACTAACACCCAGAAAGCTGTAGCCTGTACTGGGATATGACCAATTCTTTTCTCTGGACATGAGATCTTGTTACGGCATCACTGGCAAAGCAAAGGAGCTCTTGGGTATCCCATTGTGTTTGTGGTGGCAGGCTTTGGGGAAGATACCACCCATTCCGTGCAGCATGTAAATTCCCAAACCACAAGCACGTACACTCCTGGCTGTCACCCAGAGCTTTGTGCCTGGGAGCCCGTAGCCATGTGACGATTTCGGTGTGTGGCTTGTAGGGCCGGGAAGGTTGACACGTGTGAGGATTTTGCTAGCTCTTATTAAGGAAACATTCATAGTCTAGTGTCATGAACTTTCCAATATCTCTTTCCCCACGTGTTAGAGGCAGGATCTCCGACCACATTAGGACGAGACCTCAGCAACAGGCATCAGCTACAAATACGTGATGCATGTGCCTTCTGAGCAGAGCGCCTGAAGCGTTTGGCTCGTACTGGGAGCTCAGAGGAGTTTGGGACTGGTGACCCTAAATGCAGCTGGTCAATAAATCACAGGTCTGGCCCACAGAGTCCTGGAGAGGAGGGGAGCCCTGGTGTCCTGCCCTGAGTGCGAGAAGCAGACCCCAAGGTGTGGGAGAGGGGCAGGCACAGCATCCCCATCCCAAGGCGTGAGACACAGCAAACCTGCCTCATTAGCTCAGAGCTCTCCAGTGCTTGGGACATTACCTTTCCTTCACCCCTTTCCTTCCTCTTCCCTCGTTAATCCTACATAACTCTCTCTGCTCTTTCCATCTGGGTGGGGATCTTAAAGACCCCTACAGCTCTGCAGGGCCTCTCCTGTTTGTGTGCAATACTGCAGGATGGCTGGACCATTAACACCTTCTCTGAGCACAGCATGTTGGAGTTGCAACACTTTCCGGCCCGGGCTCCTTTGCCAAAGGGTATTGTGTATGCGTGCTCAGCTTTTCTTTTAAAATCCCAAATAGGGTTTTCTTTCCTCCTTCCCTTGCCGTTTATGTGTGTTTTTGCCATTGATATCCATGTGACTTTTACCGTTGTCGTTCCCTAACAGAGTCTGGGGTTGTTTTTTGTGTTGTTCTCCTCTCCTCCTCCCCACCCCACTGTGGTTTCTGTGAGGCCGGTGACCTAGGAGAAGAACCTGAGCGAGGCTGCGGATTAGGAGGGAAGCGCGGATCCCTTTGCATTGAGGTCATTAGTTCAAATGGAGCCAAAGGAAGTGACATCCGCGGGGGTTTGCCATCTGAGAGCTGTAGCTGATTTCCTGTCACAAAATATCATGCTGTGGGGCAGTAGGGATTTATGACTGCGTTGGATTCTCTGGGACATAATAAGGTGAGTCCCCATGGAAACCTTCTGCAAGGCTGAGACGTTCCTGCTATCTCTGTCACTTCTACACTTTTGGGAAGCTAATGAGGGCCAGCTCAGATCACGGCTGTGCCTCCTGGACTGTCCCACAGCTGCCTTTTGGAAATTTGGAAGACCAAGGTGCAATAGCTTTGGAGAAAAAGCCTGAGACAAGTAAAGGGAAGAGGTTTCAGGTGTTTTTCTCAAGAACACAGCTTCATGCAGTCTCACATAAGTGTTATAAGCATATAAAAAACCTGATTTCTGGTGTTACGGAAATGAGGATCCCGAGATAGATGGCTAAGAAGAATTATATGGAAGTGCACGTGAGCCTGGCCTGAAATCCATGTAAGCAGCGAACAAAAAGCATTCTGAGGAAGAGGCATCTCTACAACAGCAGGGGTGTCTGCTGCTTCCCTTCATGTTAATCTCCTGACAGCAAAACTGGGGGAAGGAACTTGTCGAGATGGTTGTCGAGGTTAGTGGTGAGCCAAAGGGCATGGCATCATCAGTGAACCCTCAGCAGGTGAGGAGTATCTCTGGGATCTCTTCCTGGGGCAGAAAGGTCTTCTGAGACTCCAGCAAGAAAGGACCAGGCTCTTCACTTTAGGACCAGAGTTAAGAGCTTCGCTCCCTCTGACAAAGACTTCAGCCATAGCTGCAGTTTGCGTTTTCTGTACTGCAGTTCCCTGGCATGGGAACGGGTTAACGGCGTTTAAGCTGGTCTTTTTAGACTACGAGCTTTGTGTATGCATATGCTGCGAGAGATTTGTCAGAGCGTTTCCTGGAATGGGGTGCTGATTAGCCAGGGCCCCTTGAGAACTCATAACGGTAATCAATGTAATGATTGTAATAACTAATGATAACAAAGTCAAGAATGGCAACAAAAAGCTTCAGAGCACAGCGTCCTTTGATTTCGAGGCTTTTGAAGGGGAGCAGAAAAGAGTGATTTGGGGACATAATAAAGGAGCCCCCTCCCTTTCATAGATTTCCTCCTGGGAAAAATATTTTATTGAGAGAGGGTATGTTAGCCAAAGCAAGACATAAATATTTTACTTATTAGAGCACAGGCTGTTTCTCTTCTCGTTGGCTGCGTTGCCAAGGCTGGCCTCCGACAGAAATTTGCAGGGTCCATTTCTGTGCTGTGTGGTGGAGGAGCCGGGGGGCACAGAGACCCAGGCCATGGGTTGAGAGCCTGCCAAAAAAAAAAAAAAAAAAGAAAAAGAAAAAAGCCCTTCTTAGAGCAATTGTCTTGCTCATAAAATGTGACATTTGCATGGCAGCCGCCACGTCCCCGTTTTTGTCTTCATAAACAGGGCTTTGGAGCTGCGTGGGTTGAATTGGGGAAAGGGAGCAGGCCTCCGCTGCTGACTTGACAACAAAAGCAATCCCCGTGTGAGGGCAGAACACGTTGCCCCCTTCCCCATACATCCCACCCTGCGTGGATTCTTTGATGTCTAACACCACTGAGCTCTCCATCTCTGCTTCCTTGAGTCGGGCTGCATCAGAAGGGAGGTGGACAGGAAGACAGAGATGCTAAAGCAGCCCGACCTCATGTAAAGGCTAAAAGTATAGGTGGATTTCCTTCCCACTAGGGAGGATCTTTGGGCTGACCCAGGATGATAGCTCGTATGTTCCTATACCCAGTTCCTTAAGGATCCTGTCTGCGCCGGTAGTTTATAGCAGGTGTCCAGGAAAAAGTAAAAAGACAAGGCAGATGATATAAATACTTCCTCAGGGTGCTCGCTCTCAACCTCTGGAAAATTGTGGTTCAGAGACTGAGCCAGAAGTGGTATCTGTTGTGTTTTAATAGCCCTGCAATTGATTTTTCTTCCATGTTTTTGTCTAACTTACTTCTGAACCCGTGTCAATGGCTGACACGTGGCAGAGCTCCATAGTTCAGCTGTGTCTGCAGATGTGTGAGGACCTGTCTCCCTTCTCCTCCTCTGAACCCACCTCCAGCCGATCCCAGCTGATGTCCTGCAGCTCTCAGAGCCCTGCACGGGACTGCCTGCCCCTCACAGCCCGCTCCATGCCCCTTGTAGTTTTATAGACCTTGAACGTATCTGTCTTCCACCTTCCAGCAACATAGCCCATTTAATGATTTCTCTCACAGAAGATCTCCAGCCATTCTCTCCCATACCTATTCCACTTTTACTATGTCCTTTGATGTTCAGTGAAAAGCTGGATTGTAACTGCCTGTTTCCCAGGGCTGAGCCAAGGGCTGTTTGGCATGTAACATCACTTAGAGCAATCTCGGGTTTGTTCCCTGCTCACATTCCTGCTGGTGAGCTGAAAGAGGGCAAGGAAAGGTGATCCAGAACCAGATACGGCTGGTTCCTGCTCTGTTCCATCAGGTTAACTCTCCAGCTGCAGTGTCTGGAAGGAGAGCAGGTTCAATTGAATTAGAAGTGGAGAAAGTTTGTCAGTGGGTTGGCAGATGAATTTTGCTTTACACCATGGAAACGGATATGGTAGTAGAAAACACTGCCAGTCAGTGTGCGTTCCCCCTAGCTCTGTTTGCCAATAAGAAGATCCAGCAAAAGCCAACTTTGTTCTTGCCTAGTGATCACATTATGAATCTGCTTAACCACATATTTATTCCCTGATCTGTGAATACATTTCAACAGATTATCTCTGCTGGTGAAAATAGTTCAGAGGTGACTGGTTTCTTTTTAACCCCTGGAAACTACTTTCAAAAAGCTTTTGGGAAATGCTGCATTTTGTAGCCCCTTTTCTTCCCGCCCAGGGAATTCAATCTGGGCACAAGGGTATCTGCTAGGGTCTAGCAGAGGATTCTGCTCTAAAAGCTGAGCATGTGTTTTATGAAACGCATGAATAGCTTTGACCACACTGAGGGAAAATGCACTCCAAAAAATTTAAGCCATTGCAAGGCTAGCTGCGAAGCTGGAAATGTTGTGCTGTCAAGAAGAGACAGTTCCTTCAGTCTTCCCAGGTGAAATCCTAGCCTCTATCTAACTATATGAAGCTGGTGGCAAACTTCCCAGATTTCAGCAGGCCAGGGTCTCACCTACTGTTGTGGAGGACTGCGGGGGCTGCAATGGACTGCACAGAGTTAACTCTGATGTCACCAGGCAGCGCGATTTTTCCCAGTGTTTTCTGCGTGTGGGTCCAGGAACTCACTATTGAATTAGAATCTGTCTAGGAGGAGGGCTGGTAATTGCAGAAACAAATCCCAAGGGCTGCCATTTAATCTACAAGCTCAGTTTTGTTTCAATTAGCTGTAAAGTTGGCAATGAGCACAAATGGGGAACCATGAAATGAAAGCTCCTCCAGTGAAAACTATGCCCACAAACTCTTCAAATCGCTGACTCTCATCAGAGAGCCAAGGGAGGGGAGAAAATAAAACCACAAACTGTGAGATCCAATTATGATCTTTCTCCTTTGTTCTTCCACCATCTGGAAATGACTGTTTTATGTTCTAGAAAAGGCATGTTCTAGACCTGATGTGCAGTCGCTCTGCAGCTGCACAGTGCCTGGCTTGAGACAAAGCACTGAGTTTTCGGGACAAAGGTGCTCTCCCATTTCTTTGCCCAGGATTTCTGTGCCCACTCAGTCATAATGACAGATCATGCTTCTTCCTGGTGTAGAATCAGCTCCAAAACAGAAATGAAACTGGTTCATATTGTCCCTGGATTCCTCCGAAGAGCTGAGTCTAACCTCAGCGTATTTGAAGACTTAAGAGCTGAGGGCTTTTCCCCAGTGACATTTTATTTGTTGAGCCAAACTGAATGTTTAATAACAAAGAAAGCTTATCACCCAGTTTATCTGCTCATAACTCCTGGGCTGCCACATGCTGCTTGTCCCTCACCTCAGTGTGAGCCCGGCAGACAGACTGCAGTCAGACTGTGCTCAGAGCTCTGTGTTTGGAAGTGGCAAGCATTGCTCTAGTCAAGCTTTCAAGATGTATTTCTGCTTTACAGACAGCAGGGACAAATTGTTCACTTGATCAAGCCCTGAGCTTGGGCTGCATTAATCCTAGAATCTTTCAAGTCAAGTAAACACATACTGAAAGCTAAAAACGCTGCTTCTCTGGCAGCTTTCACCTGACTTAGTCTCAAGGAAAAGTTGCGTTTCCCAGGATTTTTATATCAAGGCATCAGTCATTCAAGCAGGAGTAAGTATATGCCCAATTAATATAACTTGCATTGTCTGTGTTTACATATAGAGTTTTTCATCAGTACATCTCAAAGGACATTTTGCAGATGAGGGCAAAAAGAGGGCATGGAAGTAAAGTGAATTGTCTGAGGTGACAGAATAAACCAATGTCAGAGCTGGAATCAGGATCCATGACTCCTGGGAAGTGTTTTATCCACTACACAAAGCTCTCTGTTACTGCTGCTGAAGATGATGATAGAATTTGCATTAGGCAATTCAAAAAGAACAATTGTTCTATTCAGCCTTATCCTACAAGTGAATGTATATTCAAAACAGAGCCAAGGTCTGGCTGTTAATTCCTTGTTCCCAGCCCACTGGATGTTGCTGCCTTATGAAGACACCTTTATTAATTTCCCCAACAGGAAAAGCAATAAAGCCATCCTAATCATCAAAGATGTCGCTATTAGAGTTCCCAAAGCTATCTCCCTTGTATTATCATTCCTTTTCCTCCAGATAGGTCCTGGGGAAATCCAGAGAAGTCTTGTGGCATTGATTGGATCAGAGACTTCCAAAGGTGCCTTCCAGCCTAAATTATCCTGTGATTTTACAGCCTACGGGTCATCAAATAAGGCTCTGTGAAAGAGCTCCTGCGCCAGAAAGTACTTGTTTGGGAATCAGAAGTCAGTGGGGCCAAGGTTTATCTTCTAACAATGTGACTGCTAGAAATGGCTAGAAACAGCTCACCACACTGGCTTTTTTAAAGTTTTCCCAGGATCCTTTACAATCGTAAGCACCTTTTTTTCATACTTTTGCAGGCTGTTTACCCAGTGCAAAAGTGGTGCGTGAGCTCATGTCATTCCCACACCATGGTTTCAGAATGAGAAAGCAGAGTGTTACCTCACCTCCCTGTGGCTTTCACCAAAGCATCAGTCTCTAACACATGTAAATTCAGATATCGCACAGTACAGAATGACTAAAAAATGTGGTATGTGGTGGATTTACCATGTAGTATCTCATTTCTGTCAGTAGGACTTTGGGGGCAAAGAACAAGTGGCAGGAGTTGAAAGACAGTTGAAAAGTACTCTGCTCTTCTTGTGCCCTAACCTATTAATGCAGATAATGTTGAGAGAGAAATAAAGAAAAACAGTGAGTTCCTAAAGCTTTGTTTCAACATATTTTAAGTTCTTATGGCTTCCGTGACACCTTATCTTCACCAGCACATTAAAGACATCCTGGTCTCTAACACTTTCTCCTTGCTTCATTCCTGTGCAGGAGCACTGTGATACCCTGCCCCTTTGACAAATGAAACACTTCAGGGCTGAGGGCCTGCCTTAGGGTCACACAGGGAGCCTATCTTAGAGCAGAGAATTAAAGGTCCCCCAAACCCTGAAGAGTGCCTTAACCACTTTTGCCTCTCTACCTAGCTTTCTTCGGCAGGCACATAGAGTGAATTTGAGCTTAATGCTGAGATAGACACATGCACTTCGGGCACTGTGTAACGTGGAGCAGTAGTGTCCTTTCAGAAGAGCCTTTCTCCAGTGAGTAGCTACTCTTTCAGTCCCACTGACTTCTAAAAGACGCTGGTGTCAAGAGTAGCTCAGCCTTGGCCTTTATCCATAAGTAGTCTCAACGGTCAAGACAACTATTGAAGTCAAAATACTCTGGAGATTGAGTCATGGGATCAGGATCTGGCCCAAGAAAAGAGAAAAAGAGTGTCAGCACTTGTCAGTGAAACTCTTCTGAACACCTCTAGCAATTTAAGGAAAGTTCTACAGAAATGCCAGCAAAACATTTCACTGGTTTCCATTAAATAGTTATCACAGATCCTGCATGCAAGCAGACCCAAGTCTTAATATATAAAGCAATTTGGCCACAGACATTATGTATTTAAAAAAAAATAAAAAAATCTGTGAGTTCAGGAGCACTTGAGCAAAGCAATAAATTCTCCTTTGAACCATTACTTTTTTTGTTAGGCAACATCATAGTGTGAACATCAGCTTGTCTTCCAACAGTGGATTAGTCCCCCAAGCCCTCCAACGCCCTTCGGGTCACTAATGAGCTATTCAGCCCTCAGAAAATAAACTGTGGGGCAGTCCTCACTCAGGAACCTCCATACCCCTTCCAGGCACATAAATTCCTTTATTCCCATTTTGTAAGTGTGATAACACAGGTCAAGCTGGAAATAGGATTCCAGTTTCATTAATCTAATTGGACAGCAAGGTGGATTAAAGGATTAAACTAATAAATGGAGATAACAGATTTTTCAGCTGTTTTGAAGCAAGTTCATTATAACACAGCTTAACCCTCTAAGCTACATTTTTACCACCTTGCACCCCTTCGAGCTGATGGTTTTTCTGACATCCTGCAATGCCATCCTGGGATAGCTCTGCTAATTCCTGTGCCAAAATGCTAGCTGCCATCCTTCACCCTCTGCTAGTTACTGGGCCTGAGCCAAGAATCCATCAGCATAAGAGAAGCAAAATCAGATGGTGCAAGCCTGATTACAGTCCGTTGCTGTCTCACCCAGCCCTCCCACTGGTCGTTTCTCAGCAGACTCACTGCTCCGCCAGATTGTTCTCCTGCCAGTTCATCAGTCGACGACATTAATAAGTGGTTATAAAGATAAGTTCCATCTTATCCTGAAGGCCTGCAAGCGATGGAAAAGATCCCTGCAGAAAGAAAGGAGGTGGTCTCAGCTTGGTTCTTTGTTGGTAGAGCAGATGTTGGAGATGCCTCGCTGGGAACCTGTATGCTCCATAGAAAACACAAGCAGTGAGTGAGACTGAGTTGTGTGATCTCAGTTAAATCCCTTCGTCTCTGATTGTCCCTAATCCTGGCACCTGCATCCAGGAGGAGAAGAGGGTCACACACCACACAGCTCTCCATTTGCTTTTTAAGGTTTCTGTTACAACAAAAACAAGGATCTCAAGCAGACCCAGGTGCCTTTTTACTCTGCCACATGCACGTACCCTTGGTAAACATGGCTTTGTCACGATCCAACCAAAGTTATCCACATACCGCCACATTTACACAGGATTTGAAGGTCTTTGTCCTTTGAGAGGAGTCCCAGTGTGTTAAAGTTTCTGAGATGCTCCCAGGTTAAAAAGTAATCACAGAATCACAGAATGGTTTGGGTTGGAAGTGGCCTAAAAGATCATCCAGTTCTAACCCCTATGCCATGGGCAGGGACACATCCCATGGTTGAGCAACACCAGGTTGCTCAAAGCCCCATCCAGCCTGGCTTTGAACACTTCCAGGGATGGGGCATCCATGGCTCCTCCAGGCGAAATGGGGTTGTTGTATTGCACAAACATCATCAGACACTTCCCCTCTAAACCAGGACTCTGCTTGCCTTTAGGGGTGACTGAGGTAAAAGGGAAAATATTGTTGCTGTGGCTTTTCATAAGCTTTTTGGGCTATGGATGGTCTCTTCATAGGACAAAATCAACAGTAAATTAGCCATACAATTCCCAGAGGACCCCTTCCTCCTTCTAAACTGTCTAATTTGTTCTGAATGAACATGAATTTCATTTCCCACATTTCTCTTCTGTTCCTAAGAGAACTCCTAGGTTTACACTGCACCTCTTGACTGAATCCTTCATCTGTAAGCACAAGGGTCAACATTTCAGCCCATGGACCAATTTCATCTGGGTTCCTGGAGCAAAGGGCATGCTTTGTAGCATTCTCCCTTTCAGTATATCTGGCCAGAAGGGTTGGGAATGTGAAAGGAAAGATGGTATCCCTGCATCCCATGATATACAGCTCCACATTCTTTATGCGCTTGTGCTGGGCCAGTGGCCAATCCTGCTCATAACTGCCTGATCTTGTAAGCCAAAGAGTCTTGGATCTGTCTAATTCCTGGGTGGGACCAGATATTGAAGATACCAGACAAGGTGTCATGTCTTAATGCCAGACCACAGGCATAGAGTAAGGCTTAATTTAGTCCTGTCATCATCACAGAGCTGACAGACCAGGAATAGCTGTGCATATAGGCCACACGCACAAATCTTCCTCTGAATCCATAGGAGGAAAAGTCTCCCAGTTCAACCAGGCTGTTTATAACCGTGTGCTTCAGGACAAGGCTGCGATCAGAGGCAAAACTTCCCCAGCTCAGTCCAGGTTGGCACAGTAGTCTGGGCAGAGACAGCAGAGGCTTTTCCTCCAGTTCCATGGCCACCACCACAAAGTTCCCTACAGCTCCTGGAGCAGAACTGGGAACAGGAGCCAGAATATGGCAGATGTGAACTCTTCGCAGGGCCTCAGCGGAAAAGACATGCCACTTTGTCAAATTATCAGAATTTGTGGTGGAAATGACCTATTAAACCTCGTTGCTCTTCCCACTGTCGTCACCCCGGGTTCTTCCTTTCAGTAGATCTGTTAATGCTTTGTCAAAAGGCAGAAACACAGCTTTGACATAAAAAGCTGCTGTTTACAGTTGATGGAAAGCTTACATTAGACTGGGCCACCTGAACCCCCTCACCCAACATAAACAGAATCTATCAACACTGCTTAAACCATTAACCCTGACAACTGAGGCTTTCCAGGGAAAGCCCTTATCAAAAGGGGGCTGCAAATGAAGCCCAATGAGAAAAATCCTCGTTGGCCCAAATGTACTCAAACGAGAAGATGCGGATGAGCCTTGTTAGGCTCACGCTAATCCTTTTGACAAGCCAGAGATTCCATCAGGTTGGAACACAAATCCTCCAGGAATCTGAGTCTCCAGCTTCCTCTGCCCTCCATTGCGATGGCAGTTATAATTTTTTAGAGATCATTATCTGATCAACGTGGGATAGGAATGTTTGGAGTTGAGCATCTGAGTCATTAGTGGAGAGAGGCCCTTCCCCACACAGTGAGGTCTGCTGAGAGAAAGCTCCCCCTGAGAACCACAAGGTTTGTGACCCCTCTCTCATGTTTGTCCAGACACCAGTAATTTCGTGGACTTGACCTGAGAACAGTCTGTCTGAGGGAATTCACATGGAGGATATATTCCAAAACTCTTCCTTCTAACAAGCATTCAGAGCAAAGTGTGAGGCAAAGAGAGGCAGGCTATAAAGAAAGGGCTTCACAGGAACTTTCCAAATGTGATCGAACCCCTTCTACCACAAACATTTGGCCCCTGTTTGTGAAACAGAAGACTTCTGGAGAAAAACCTTGTCAAGAACAATACTGACTTTCCATCTCCGAACTGAGATTGTGGAAAAAGTTGAAAACGAGAGACAAAAAAATAAGGAGTAATAGGAACTTTTTCAATGTTACGACGAGTTTTTAATTGTATCCACACAGGGTTTCCAGAGGATTCAAGGGAGAAAAGGTATTTTTGCATTCTAAATGCAGAAAACTTTCTCCTCCTCATTCACTCAGGTGTGCTGAGAATGAGACAAAAGCGAGTGGTAACTAAAGGGAAACACCAGATGATATATCAAATATTGCAAGCAGTTGTTTAGGTGCACATAGAGTTGCTTTATGAACTACATATCTCACTTGTTTTCCCAAAGGAAATCCAGCACACATCTACCTCCACCTGGTGGAGAAGATTAAAAAGTTAAAGATTATGATTTTGAAATTCCAGACTGAAGATCTTGTATGTATTTCATGAAGCTTGAGAGGGAAAAAAATAAAACTTTTTAAAAGTGAAGGGAAGCTTTACCAACCCACACTTTCTAGATTTAGCAAGCCTTCACTACTTGGCAATAGTTAAATATTTAGCATTGTAGGGAAGGGAGACTTGTTTTTGTACTGAGTACATTTTTGACTGGCTTTTCTACACGTTGGATAGATATTTAGGGAAATGTATTGGCCTCACTGGACAGTGGTGGAAATCCAAGGGAATTTAGCTCGAGGCAGAACCAGGCCATTGGTATGTGAACTGTGAAAGGCAACTGAGCTTTTTTCTCTCTGCAGATGGTAAATTCACAGACTTTCAGGACAGAAATGTTCTTATTCTAATGCTTTGACTGCTGGCTACAAAAATGCAATGTGTTTAAATCACAAACAGAGTAATCTTTTTGATCTGGATCTGAAAACCCCAAAAATTGCCTTCTGTACTTTTAAAGAAGGTTGGAATTTTCCTGCATTTTTTTAACTTTTATGGTCGTTGTAAAGAATATCAGATTGTTCACAAGGAAGGATTCTTCATGATAGAAAGCTAGCCTGGGCTTTGGAAGGTTTGGTTTTGAGTCCATATTTCATCACTGATTTCCATTGTTGTGGTGGTGGTGGCTGTAAGCATTTTGTGAAATCAGTGACTCTTTTTAGCAGAACATCTTTTTCTCCCAACTTTTCCACAGGCATTCAAACTAAAGATGCAAAATGGCAAAGGCCGATTATCCAGACAATGCCTGAAATAGTCTAAAAAGAGATTTGCTAGTACTGTCCCCAAAATTAGGATTTTACAGCTCCAAGAACATGCTTTCAACCTTCTGGATTTGTTTTGAGAAAGGCAGGCAGACTGGAATACCTAAATTGGTAATAACAGGGAATGTCTTTGGATTCTGGGTATTTCTTTTATCTTGACAATAATCCTTTCTTGTTAGCCCCAGCTATAAGAAAATAAGGACCCTGAGGGAGAAGAGGAAGGGGCTGGCGGTTTAACAGAGCTGCTAAATATCATTTGCAAATCTTATCTCTGCCCTCCGCAGCTAGACTTTTCCATGCGTATTACCAATGGAATGCTACATTTTTGCACAAAGCATCCGTGGATCGTTGACATCTACTTTCCTCATTCCAGGAGGAAGCGTGGAGCAACCAGAAATCTGACAGATCCTCCTAAATCTAAGGACTCTCCCACCAGATGGCTGGTCCACAAGCAAAGTGTCCTACCATGGGCACCAAGCAATTCAGAAGGCGTGCTAATGGCACACCAGTATGTTACTGCTGCCACATCCCACCCTGACTTTTTCTTCCCGATCAGTTAAAGATCTCCTTTGTCAAAGCTGCTGCCTGCAAGCTCTGGTGACCTTCAGTATCCATTTGAAAACGAGGCTTAAAAATAGTAGAGAGAAAGTGTGCATACTTCTTTTTTTTTTTTTTTTTTTCTTGAAAGTCTCCAGAGAATCTTCTGCAAACCAAAGTGTGTTTTCTATTATGGTTTACATCAACAAGCTGATCTTGGGGACTTCTGTCTGTGTGTGTTTCTGTTACTGATTTTGTGTGTGTGTGTGTGCGTGCGCGTGTGTCTATCGTGGCCCTTGTTTCCTCTGGAGAAAGGAGACAGTAAAACCCACTTGAAAATTTATACACACAGCGTCAGGAGCCCAGTTCATTCATCTGAAGACGCTCCTGCTGTGTTGGGTAAAATGCCCAGAAATATTCAGAGCTGTGTTAACCACAATTCTCCGCTTCCACGTTGTGTCTGATGCCGTATTTGGAAGCTGTGATGCCTTTGCTCCACACAGCTGACTCAGAATTTGCATTTGCTTGATACCAGCATTGATTTCCTGTCCCTTTGGGTAGCTGTAATGGATGGAGTGGCCACAAAAAGTTCAGCAGGACAAGTAGACAGAGTTAGTGAGCTCAGTGGAGCAGGATCAGATGTCAGCCAGTGGCTGCTCAGATGTCGGTGATGCAGATTCAAATGCTGGAGTCTGGCAGACGCACGACCCACGGGTTGCAATGCGTTGTTAAAGAAATAAAACCTACCCAAGCTATTCAGGCTTACTGTGACATATCGCCACTGGCAGCCTCACGCTGGGTCTACCCTAATCACTTGCCAGCATAAGTTAAGAATGTGATTTCACTTTTAATGATACTTCTGGACTAGCAAAAGCCTTCTTTGAGGGAGTGGCCGACTTTCCCAACCCTGTCTGCCTTGCAGCAAAATCGTCTTGTAGCCAAGAGCCACAAGACTCAAAGTAGATCTCTCAGAAAACAGGACAGCTTCTCAGCGAGAGAGGTGGCTCCCTTCAGAATCCCACTGGGAAGCATCTCGAACTAGCCCGTCTGTTTCAGACGCAGCTGTCCCGCTGGTTCGTTTCCTGCCACAGCCAGGAATTTGGATTACCCAGCACTTCTCACTGGGACGGCTCACACCCCAGAAGAAGCTTGAGTCATAGGATACCATCCCGATCCCAAGACGGGACTAACAGAAAGCTTTTACCTGGTCTCTGGGTGGGGGTTATTTCACTCCGGGTAGAAGTCATAAATCATGCTGATGCTGATGCTAGGAGGGTTTGCCAGCATGGTAACACTAATTGTAACTACACCAACGTTTAAAACATTTTCCAGGGTAGGCTAAGTGAGTAACAGAGATGAAACTGTGAATTTGGCTGCCAAGGAAGCACTGGGGCTTGCCGGCAGCTACCGCATAGCTCATGCTGCTATGCCTGCTTTCAGCACTTCCAAGGGTTTGCCCATGCTGGTGGGTGCTGTTAGAAAGGGATCCTATATTGCAAGGAGACCAGGGCTGCTTGAATGTGAGCCCTGGGAAAAGAAATGTACCCCAAGGGTACCTGCTTCGTGAATGAAAAGGGTGCCACGTGGACTGTTGGGCTCTCTGAGGAAAATGGGTCTACTCTGGAAATGAATTTTGCATTACTCTGAGTTTTTAGCTCAAGTCGTCAGGAGATTTGTACCAACATGGAGATGTATTTGGGTTGTTGGGGTTGGGGCTTTTTGAGAAGGAAGGGAGAGCATTGTGAATCCTTTTATCATACATTAATAACCCTGCTGTGCCAGCTGACTTCCTGAAGGGAAGAGACTTTTTTTTATCTGCATCCAAGCAGATATGGATTCCTCTCCATCCCCAAACAACAAATGCAGGCAGGCCAAGCCCTTCTCCTGGTTTCCGTGGGGTGCTGCCAATTGCCTGTGTGCCTCTGGGCTGTCTGCTGCCTCTGGGGCTATTTGGGCTGGATCTCTCCTCTGCCTTGCCAGTGCTGGCATGTGAAACGGTGCTGCCCTCAAATGCTAACATGGATTAAATTTGCACGTGTATGATTGACACACTGGTTTGGCAGTCAGGCCTCTGGGCCAAGGTCCTCTGGTCATCATCCTCCTGTCAGCTGGAGACCGATCACCCTGAGTCTCCTAGTCTCTCCTAGTCATTCAGCATGAACGTGAGCAAGAAAAGGAAACCAAAGTGCACAACAGGAGTGGGACCTGCTGGAAAGCAGAATGAGTCCTGTCTGAGTTATCAAAACACAGAGGACTGGAGAAACTCTCAGGATTGGGGTGCTCTGTCTAAGACTTCATGGATATTTCTCTGTTGTCCAGCAGATTCCTCTGCTGTGGTCCACAGACCCCAGATCAGAAGCCCGGATCCCATCACTTGGCTGAAATTCAAGTAATGCTCAGTTCTCAAGCTCCGTGAGATTCCTCTAAACCAATTTTCTAGAGTTTTACCACAAAATCGCACTTTCCATACTCCTCCCACTTGGCATGCATTTGTATCCTGTCCGTGCTGCTGAACACAGAGGCAGCTTGTCTGGGTTATAACAAAGTCATCTGGTGAAGAAAAGTTCTGCTGCTGCTGTTGGATGTTCAGAGCAGAACCAGCTCTGGAGAGCTCAGAAAAAAAGAAAAAGAAAAAAAAAAAAAAAGTAACTTGGTTGGGCAGGCTACAAAATATGTCCCATTGACTGGAGAGTGTTTTCTTTTTTCTTTCTTTTTTCTTTCTTCTTTTTTTTTTTTTTTTTTTTTTCATGGGAAACTCAAGCAGTGGGAACTCTGTCACAGCTGTGCTGCCACTGCAACAGAGATCTCACCCACACTGTAATTTGTGTTTGCATTACTGGAAGTCTCAGAAGCCAGTGCCCTGGAGAGCAGCTAACTCTTCTGGTGCTGTGTGATGAAGGTAGTGTGCCTCTCTGCACAAAAGAGTGAGATGAGAGACAATGGCAGACACAGCTAATGAAATAACCTTTAAGAAAATGGTTTCATCTGCCACACCATTACACACAGAGATGGTATATCCCTTTCCCTGTAGGACATGTTTGGAAGCTCAGTGTTAAGCCACACTTTTCCTGCTGCCTTTTTGTTTCACAAAGCTGTAGGTTGTACTCTTCACCCAAGTGTCTTCCCCCAGCATACACAACCCATATTTAAATCACTAAAATTTGATATAGCTTGCCACGGCAATCTGCCTCCAGACCCCATTCTGGGTCTTAAAATGAATGAGAAAAACTGTGAACACATCATGGTATTTTCAAGCTTGCCCAAGATTGGAAAGAACCTCTGGGAATGAAATCCTGAAAGAAAGGGAAAAGCAGCATTTTATCACTCTTGGAGGAGAGACTTCCAGCTGTTTTTTTCTTTTTTCCCTCCATCCTTCCCCAAAGTGTCAGTGTGGTAAAGAAGAGAGCAAGAGACAGGGAGAATGGCTCGTATGCTACCATCCCATCTGCTGGAGATGCAGAAAACCTTTGGGAGCAGATGATCTTGAAAGCTTCTTACTACATTTTGTATAAGTCTCAAAATCATTAGCTGCTCTGCAGCATTCATCTCTTCTATATGAAATATAAAACATTTTAGTTTAAATTCATGAAAGTATCTTCCCATTCCGCACTTAAAGCTTGACCAGCCTTCCTGTAATATCTGATAAAATGTACACATGAACCCTCATTCAGGCTTTGCTACATTATGCAGATGCAAATGCCTTTCCAGACAGTCTTCAAGAGCAGTGTCTAATTTTGAAGAATGAGCACAGTGCACTTCTGAGTCTGTCGGTATAATTGCAGCATTTCATTAGACTCCTTCACCCCTCTGCAAGGGGACAGCAAGACAGTCAGCAAATACTCTTTCTCCTTCCATAATGCTGCACAGGATTTTAGACCAAAGGTTGTACAAGAAGAAGAAGTAACCTTCAGGAGAGGGAGGAAAGTTTCTGAGAGCTGTTGAGAACTGTTTCTTCCATTGTTTTGTCAGTGTTCTAGCTCTATGTCTCACTTTGACTTTGCAATTTGACTAGTTCAATGCATTCTTCCTCTTTTTCTCACTATTCCTTAATAGCTTCATATGATGAGGCCAAGCTGAGTCATTGATAGCTAACAGAAGACACTGGATTTCCATCAATATCTGCAAAGGCCATAAGGAATAAAACTTCATGTGTGTTTCTTGCAGAATAGCCGAGACTTCCAAGAAATCTGCAATATAGACCCTTCCAGAACTGCATGTATTGATCTATATTGAATATTAGCCAAGCCTTGAAATGCTGTAAGAAATGGTGTTAGTAAGAACGACTTTGTCCTCAAATGGAGAGCAAAGATAAAGCATGCCATGCTGGCAATCCTCATACAGTTCAAGCATACAACTACAATAGCAGATAAACGTCTCAGTGCTTCTGAAAAACATCACTGGACTGAGAGAGAAATGGGCTTTTTTAGAGTGCAGTTTATCCCATCCTTAGAAAGACATCCAAAATAGCTCAGGGAAGTCACAGCTCTAAGTACTCACTTCATCTTGTGGAAAAAAGTGCAGTTAAGTGTCTTCCATTTTTGGTATTTTATTCTGTATCTGTCTACAGTTGGGAGGCAGATCTGATTCTTCATGTTCATCAACTATAAGTATTTAAACACCACTATAAATCTGACTCAACTTTTTAGGTGAAAAGAGCAAAAGGGATATTTTGACAATCTGACTGCTGAGCAATGATAATCTCTGCTTCAGTCCTTTAAAAAAATAGGACATTCATCAAAACAAAGTTTATATGTGAAGATTTTCATACCCTAATCTCAGCCAGCCACATCCTGATTCTGCATTAGAAGTAGCTTCCTGGCCTTGAAATGAAAGAGGTTGCTCCACTGTAATTAGGGACAACTGGGAAGAGTGGTTGATCTTGGTGGTTTGTGCAGCAGTGAAAGCCTTCAGTCCTTGTTCTCCCGATTCCTGTGGAAGTCTGGATGGTCACCAACAGGACCATCCAAAAGTGTCTGGATGTCACCTGAGTTTTTCCATTTGTAGCAGTCTTTTGAAATCAATGGATCTATGCCATTAAACCAGAAAGCATTCTGGACCATGGAGTTGAAAAGATAAATATTCTCTTACTTTCTCCTTCTCCAAAAATATATATGCTAATGTCTTCCTTGTGGTTGATTTGCAATTATGCTTAAACCGCACGCAGAAGAGCTGTGGACAAAAGATGTGCTTTCCTAAATTGTGTCCCATAGGGGAAAGCCTGGGTGATCCTTTCCCAATAGCAGCAGGGAAAGCATGGTCAGAAAATGGCTGTCAGGTTCCTGCCAGCTGAGAGCAGGGCTTGTCTTCTCCAACTCCTTAGTTCCAGTCTGCCAGAGTAATGCTACAGAGAAATGTTTTATTCCACAAGCTGTTCGTGCAGTTAATGAGAGGCAACCACAGTCCCAGTAGCCAGGGCTGCCTTTCTTAAGGTGATGCCCTGGCAAGTTTCCCACGGTAGTTCAGTAGCTTGGCTATTTCTTTTCTAAATTTACAAGCAATCTCCTGTTACATAGTGGGGCCAGCTTCTGGGATATCAAGTGGTTTTTCAGGTGTTGTATTACAGTGGGCTGGAAGCTTTTATTCACCGGGCTTTGCATGTAGCTGGTGTATGTTCAAATGACTGTGTCTCCAGTGTTTCTTTCTGCTCTAATTCATTGCTTTGCATCTACCATGGCCCCTGTCTCTACTTCAAGTTCAAATCTATTAAAAAAAAAATGTGTGGGGGAGAATAATGCTTAGCTCAAAGAGTGACATCGCACTTAATTACAAATCCCATGAGCTCCTCAAAGGGACGGTGTTGTAAAAGGTTTTAAAACTGGGGACACGTCCAAGTTTCAATTTCTGACAATGAAACTCAAAGTGGAAATGTCGTTCACAGGGCTGTGGATCAGGGACTGGTCCAGGGTGATGAAGGGATTCTGACTCTAAAAAGTTCAGGACTGTTCTTGTGTTGTTAGTATCTGTCTAACTGCTCAGTTGAATTAAACAAAACATCTGAAAATGATCAGTCCCCCCCCATAAACGTCACTGCTTCACAAAAGAAGATACTGACTTACCAAAGATTATAGTATATACACATGTGTTTTATCTCTGCAAGATGTTTTCAAGAGGTTGAATAAGCCAGTCTATGTGCTGACGTGAACTGTAAGCAGAAGATCAGCTTGAAATATTAGGCCAATAATACGGGTAATATACATCCAGTTGCACTGCAATCCATCTCACAAGGTGACTCGGGTCGTGGTTTTGCCAACTGAAGTTAAAGTGCACCATCTGGGATAATCCCACATTTCGCATGTTCTTGCTTTGCTTTCTCAGTGCTTTGGAGTTCTCTTGTAACCCCAGATGTTGACAGAAAGGCACCACCACTGTCTTTGAGAGGAAGATGTGGGCTTGGCTATTCCAACGCTATCTTAGGGTCAAGAGCAGCCGCAGAAAGAAAGCTCTCCCCAGAGCTCTGCCTCTCCACGGGTGCCAGAGATTCCTCTCCTCTGGGGGTCAGCTGGCTATCGCAGTGTGGTTTGTGTTTACCAAGTCATTATTTAGAAGAAGACAATTTGCTTCAAAGGACAGCTCTTGTAAGACATCTAAGGGTCCCATTCCACAGGTCCTGTTATCCATTCTTTTCATACTGCTTTTGTTCTGCGACAGTCGCGCAGGGTGAATGCTGTGCCCCAACACTATCCTTATTCTAGTTCACAAGGAAGATCAGATAAATCAGTGTAGACTGGACTTCATCCTTGGGAACTCCTGAAGATAAGGCTAATTGTGCATTACATTTTTTTTCACATGAGTTCATGACAGCAGGCCTGTGAAATGGTTCATGATCTGGCATTCACTTTCAGTATATCTGTGGTACAGAGAAAAATGAAGTGTTATACCCATGACCTCTAACATGGTAGATAATTCAGATAAAACTTGTAGTGAACAGAAAAATCTCATTTGTCATAATTCTGGCACTGACTCCATAGCAGCAGAGAGGCTGATGGGTACAACATGCACACATTTAAAATCTAATAAATTGTAGCAAGGAAATAGTTGAGTCATGCGTAATTCCCTCCCTCTTCCCCCACCTACCCCCCATCCCATTTGCTGTCAGGAACAGTCTTTATGTCTTAAGCATATCTTGTTAAAGTGATGTTCAGCAGCCAGTTGTGGAAAGGACTTTTAGTCTGACCAGAAAAGCAGTGGGCATTGCTCACGCTCAAGCTTTCAAGATACTCTTATTTTCTAGCAAAGCTCACTGCAGGACTGGCCATGGCATTTTTGACAAAACTCTAGGCGATCTGCAGCCACTTAGCAGTCATTGGTCTGCAATCAACACCGAGCTGATTGAATTAAAGGTGTAATTATTCTCCTAATGGATTTACTGCAAAGCTTGTGTGGACAGTCTTGAATGAATAAATTTCTGGTAATACCAATTTAAAATGGTTAGGAAAAAGGTTCAAGATCACCAAAAGTAATTTTTCATTTAATTATATATTATATGTGGTTTACTGCTCATTTAATAATTCAGCTTTGGAGCTCACATGATGTCTGTGTGGACAGGATCCATTCAGGGCAAGGAGAGAACATTACCCACTGGACAATTCACAAAAACTTTATCTTTTTGATGTCCCCATGAAGTAGAGTTTTGGAAAAGACAAGATGTTTTTGAGCATCTTCAGAGTAAAATATTTTGATTATATCATTTAAATACACTGCTCCTTCTGTTGAGTTTTCTGCCCAAAATGATTTGGGACACATGCAACCAGACCAGCTCCTCAAAAAAGTTGCTCTGCAGTAGCTCAGCCTGGATTATTTGTCTGTAGAAAGGTTTGGTAGTCAAACTAAGACTTGGTCTCCTTTCAACTTGAACTGTATCACCCGTTCTTTGATGAGCATCTTGAGAGAAGCCGGATCCTTCCCTCGCTGAGATGGTTGTACTGCAGTGTTTTACTCTAATAGGCTGGGAGGCAAAACATCTTACACATCCCTGGTACCTACCAATAGCAAGTCAAGCTGGAACTACTTGGAAAAGTAGGGAACAAGGAGTTTCCTAACTCAGTTTTGGAAATGTTTGTGAAGCTACAGGTTGAATCTGTCCTCAGAAGGAAAAGGTATTTTTAAAAAGGGAAGAGGAAGAGTGAGAAACTTGAACTGGAGAAGCAATGAGATGATTTAACAACCAGCAGCTTTTTCCTATTTTGGTGTCCCAAAATATTAGGAGTGGATGAAAACGACAGCACGCAGGTGATCAAATGGAGTACTTTGCCTCCTAAATCAGCGTAGGGAGCAGGGACTAGCTGGCATTTGTCACGCCCGCCAATTTGGCTGAAGTGGAATTTGAACCATGCTGCTGGAGATATTGGACAATTTTCTTTCATCTGGTTGTGGGTCGTGTCACATGGCCACCATATGTGTTGTTCCCTGGCACGCACACACACACCTCTCGCTCCTCGCAGCTGTCAAAACAAACATCATCTGCTTTTTTTCAATCCAGGAGAGTTTCAGCTCTGGAAGCAGTGGAGACCTGAAGGCTTTTCTAACAGGATTTCACATTGCAGATTATCTTTAATCCAATTCATCTCTGCCCGATACAGCTCTTGGAAGCCTGTAGCCCATCTGCAGAGTTTGCGAGATGGAAACTCCTGTCAGCTGTGCTCAAACCGCTTTCTCTGCTGGGCTGTAATAACAAGGAAAATCCTGTAATGATCTTCCTCAACCGTTGAAGGGCTTTGTTGTGGTCATGAACAAGTCTGAATTTACAGCAAGAGCATTAGATTGTATACAAGGAGTAGATTTTACTTGACCTCTTCAAGGCTTGCATATTAAACTGGGCTCTTCTCATTTCTTCTAGAAGTGAAAGGCAGAAAAATACATTTTTGTTATTTTTGAAGTAGTTCTTAGCCTTAGGATTGCATCAACGACCCAGCAATCCCAAGGCAAAATGTTCCCTTACAAATTCACAAAGAAAACAGAGACCTTTCTGATCCCTCAGAACAGAGCAGCCTGGCACAAACTACTGCCTTGCCCTAATATCTCTAGGACTGGGAGCAGGGCCACGGTACGACACTGAGAGAGGGGCTGGGGTGCTCGAGGAGGCTGTTCTGATTCAGGCCACTTTGCAACACAAGATGCAAAAAATGCCTTTTTTTTTTTTTTTTTTCCTAATACTCAAGAAGAAACCTGACCCGCAAAGTAAAAATCCTCTGGCTGGAAGTTTCCAGTCATGTTGCAGTCAAGGCAGGGGAGTAGCCTGGGCTGATGGACGAGGTAAGATGCTGCTGGGCAGAAACAAAAGTGATTTGTGCTTTACGGTGGTGGCAACAGCAGCTCTTTTTCTAGTCCTAGCACACTGGCTGAGTTCAGGGGGAAGGTTTCTTTCTTTCTTTCTTTCTTTCTTTTTTTTTTTTTTTTTTTTTTTCATTCCTTACTGGTGTTTCCAGACTGGATACAAGATTCCTCCTACCTGCAGTGGTCCAGTGAGCAAAACCACAGCTGCTGCAGGAGTGCCATGGGGAAGGGAGACTTCAGCAGCAGCAGTAAAGGTCACATTCCCCTCTGCCAGAAACTCCACCTCCTGCTTTCCAGCAGGACATTCAGGGAGGAGGTGGGGAAGATGGAAGAGTTTGTCTTGAGATGCTACAGGCTCCTTCAGATCCACTAAAGGCCAGAATTTTCCTTCTCATTTTTCCCCTGTTGCTTTTTAATGTTTCCTGTTCTCTCTTTAACCACAGTTCCCATGAAAACATCCATGCTTCTGACTGCTCCTGTTTCCTTTCTAGCTGTGTTTTCATGCCACCTTTATCGCCAGAAGATTTTAGAGGCTTCTGGTGGCAGAGTGACTCGTGTCTATCATGCTGTTTGTTCTCTCTTTACAGGGGTAAATTATCTGAGAGCAGTGGACTGCTTGCTTTGAAGGGGTTTTATCACACAAGTGATGTATGTGGTTTGTGTGTGGGAGGCTGTATGTGCATGTGCTGATCTGAGTTTGTTTTAGATGAGGCCCTCAGTTCAAAACAACCCCAAACCGCTGACCTCGGAGATACAGTGTGTAATCGATGGATTTCCTCCAGGTTCAGAAGGGATGAGGAGTAGCTGGTCTCATGAAGCTTTCTGCTTGGCAGCAGGGCTGAACTCATGCTACTAGAGTTTGCTTTACTGCTGCTGTTTGTCTAAAAGCGATGCCCACAAACCTTAGACAAGCTCTAGGCTGTACTGGGCAAAGTGCTGTACAAACCTATCCCAAGGAGAGATGACTGTGCCCAAAGGAGCTGGAAAAATAATAGCAATGCTTCCACTTTTATTAGTTCATTGTAGTGTTACTTCAGAGATTTGCCTGTGAGCCATGATCATATTTCTGCTGAAGTCGTAGAATGAAGTCATTAGAATGAAATAGGATAACAATGGGTAAAAACAGCCATAATTTTAAAATGTTTTGAAAAGAGTGTTCTGCCACAGAAAGAAACAAACAAACAATTGGAAAATCATAACGATATTGAGTTAAGGAGAGAATAAAGGTATGAATGATTTCAGTTGTTTATTACAGAGCCGTGCTAACAATTTATGAATTCAATTTCTATCACAACGTTTAGATTGCAGGAGACACTCTTCTTCTCAGTGTGATTATGCAGCACAGACTTTATAATCCCAGTGAGTATGGGAGCCTTCTATAGGGTAAAAGTTTTCCCTCTGGAGCAAATCACAGATGAGGTAGGCAATTACATTTATGCGGGAGGAGCAGAAGCTAGAGACATTAAAGGTGAGACATCTGAAAGTGCTCAATGCCCGCTTCGTGACATTCTTTGACACCATCAGAGTTAGGACAAGTAACATGTCCTTTGAAGATCCCACTTTAAAAGCTTCTCCAAATCTGTCAGTAACTTGAACCTCTTCTGCCCTATCTCAGAGCACAGAACCCACCCGTTCCCACTCCAGCAGTGTCAGCAGTGTATGAGTTACTTTCTCCCCCCCGTTCGCATGGCTGTGACCCACAGCATAGTGCTGGTGGTGTGAAGTCGCACTGTAACAAGACCAGTAAGTTAAAATGTAACCGAGAGAGGCTTCTCTGCAAGATCACGTATGTTTCCCTTAAGATAAGACTTTAGAGGGATAATATCATTCCTCAAAAAGATTTTTCAGCTCCCATGACACCTGAAGCAAACAAACGTCTTGTGGCCCAGCACTGATAGATGCAACATTAAAAGCAATTTGATAGCCTCTCCAAGGCTGAAAGGAAAGAGCCTTCTCACATGCTGTACCAGGGGACTCATGATGAGGGAGGTTTGTTCTTCCAGCCCTGGGTTTCGGTGTGCGTTCCTCCATTGGCATAACTTTGTTGATGTGAAGGGAGTTGCACCACTGAGAAGAAAATGAAGCTTTCTGTTGTGACAAGACCTGGAGGAATGAGAGATGAAAAAATCTTCCCAGGAAGAATTGCAAATCTCCTTTAGACTCAGAGAAATCACTTCCATGCCAGCCTTCAGCTCCCTTCCCTTCACTGAATGATGTTGGTTCCCCACATCCATTTGTCTCACATCTTCATCTCAAGCCCCATGCCACTGCAGGCTCCCAAGCTTGCCTTGCTGCTCCTCACGGGAGCAGCACCCTGAGCATAGACCCTGAGCTTCACACACCTGCAGCCTCTGCGACCCCTCTTTATTGCTTTTGCAGACTTAAAGGATCCATATATGATCCATACCCTCAGATAACCCCTACAACACTTCCTGCATGGCAGGGTCCTTTCCAAATGCTGTGCATGGGAGAAGCAACACCCCTCGGCAACGGAGCAGGGTATGTGCTTCCTTAAGGTATGGTCTCCTCACCACGTGAAGCCATAGAAGCTGAAAATCAGGCAAAATTCCTGGAAGAAAACCCATGGCGTCCTTTAAAATCCAAAGGCGCAGTGCCCTGGCTCTAGAACTGCCTGAATTCATGACTCATGAACTTTGGAGAAGTATTTCAGAGAGGCATGGCTCCCTCAGCTTCGGTCCCGGACTGGCCCGTGGCTCTGCACTGGGTGCCCCAGGAGGCTGGTGGGTCCTGGTGGCCCCCACCTTACACCCACTGCGGTTCCCTTCACACAGCCCTGTCCCCAGTGCAGCTTTTGCTCTTTTCACCGAGTGACTTCCACCTTCCTTCACCAGCCTGCTGCAAGATCCTCCCTGCCCGCAGCCTCCCTCCCACTTTCTGCTTTCCTTCTCACCCTGAGCTCGCTCCCCCACACCGCGCTTAATAGCTGGGGGAGAAAACAATTACTTATCATGTAAATCTGCAAAACCTCTTAGGGTTCAAGACAATTTACATAACAGAGGCCGTGCACCTTAAAGCAATCCCCGTCCCTCCGGGGGAGCTCTCGGAGGAAGTTACTCATTTTGCGGTTCAGTCCCTTTGCCCGGCGATGTCACATTTCAATCCACAGTTTGCTGCCTCCCCTTTGGAAATGCTGATGAAAACCTGGTGGAGTTCAGCTTGAGCTTTCTGCCTTGCGGTCCCTGCAGGTGACTTTTACTTTCCAGCCTGCCCGGCTCCCTCTCGCCCCCCTGGGGCCGCCCAGCACCCAGCTGCGGGTCCCTGGGGGTCCCTTGGTGCCCGGCAGCGCTGATAAATCCCCGGCTTTGTTCTCCCCCGGGATCCCTCGGGACAGGGTTTTGGGGAGGAGCTCCTGAAGGTGTCTTTTACCAGCGAGCAAAGAAACTTGAGAGAGCTGTGGAAATTTCAGCCTAAAACTCAATTTCAAGCTTGCTCTCCCCCTTTTATTTGAGAAGCAATTAAACATTGCCTTGTTTGCTTTCCTGCTGTTCACAATACCGGGAGGATAAGGAGAGACTTGATTAGTTAAATATAGCCCAATTTATCCCCCCTCCCCCCCTTTTTTTTTTTTTTTCCTCCCCATTGTACAGACTCTGGCACAGCTCCTGTACCTGGGCACCTACAGCTTTCTAAGAGCAGCTGACATGGAGACCTGTTGGCTTACACACAACCCTACAAACTTTTTAAAGCTCACCATTTCTTACCCCATATTCAATTATATCTCTTCTTTCAGATACAGTTCATTTCTTTTCATGTGATTTTTTAAAAAAATCATACCAAAGCTGATTTCAGGAACTATGTTTGGGGCGTGTTTCACCTGAAAAACCTTGCAACAGAGTTCAGGATGTGGGTATCCACTGTAATGTGGGTGTTAGATCTCTCAGAAAGCCTACCAGCAATTTGGACACTATAATGATAGTAAACATTTTCAAAGTGTAATATGAGGTTGAGTAATGGTTTTGCAGTAGCCAGCTCATAGCTAAGCTCTGGAACACCTTGCTGGGGCAAGTTATGTTTGCTGAACACCTACAGGGGTTCAAAGGATGGCTGAACAAGTCCATGGGGAAAAATCTATTAAAGGCTACCAAGCACCAAGCCACACAGTCTGGCTCAGGAAGTCCTTGGAGGCTGGAGCTTTTCAGAAGAAGCACTGCTATCCCTTTCCTCTGTTTTAGTCTTTTTTCTAAGATATTCATTGTTCCCATTTGTCTTCCCCTTAGAAATATCATCAACCCATCCCTAAAAACAAACAAACAAACAAAAACTAACAGCAATACTTGACAAAGAGATTCTAAAGCAAATAATGAGGAGAAACCAAGCAAATACAGAGAGAACAAATGAAATAAAGAGGCAAAATACTAAGTTTATCAAAAACTTAGGAACAGAGGTGCAGAGGGGGGCACTGAAGGGAACACTAAGCAGCACCAGCCAGTCCTTGAAGATGTCCAAGCAGCCGCTGCAGCCACCCAGGGCTGGAGGTGGGTGGGACAGAGCAGCAAACAGTGGTCTGAGAGGGCAGTGTCTCTCGTCCCTCTTGCTGAGCTCATCTTCCTGAGTAGCTCATGAGACACCAAGCTTCAAACCCATTTTACTGGAGAGAAAATGTGGCTGCAGGACATGATGATTGAATAACCTTTTTCAACCTGATGACTCATAGGTTGCTTTTTTTTCCCCCTTCTGTTTTTCCTAAAAAAAAAAAAAAAAAAAGAAAAAAAAAAAAAACAGCTTTGTGGAAAACATCTTTTCATCTGACACCAGTTCAAATGTAATTTAATTTTAGTTTTGTTAAGACTGACCTCATCCCATGCTTGTCCAGTACTAGTTGCTGATTTAAAGCCCCATTATCCTGAACACATTAATGTGATATGCACTACAGACATCTCTTAGCTTAGAGCAGAAACCTCGTTAATGGCAGGAAAAGCCTGTAGGCTTCCAGGGAGCCATTTTCACAAGAGATGTTTGCCTTAAACTTATTATCTGCTTAATGTCTTTTTTTGTCTGTCTGTCTGTCTGTCTCCTCGGTTTGAAAGCACAGCCCTGAATGTAGGTCTTTATGTGTCCCTTTTGATGTGTGCTGCTGACCTGTGAGCCTCACCTCTTGCAAATGAAGGGGTCCCCGCACCTGCGTGCCTGGCAGAAGCACCAGACCTTGCAAAGGCAGCTGTTTTATCCAGGCACTGGAGCAGTGGTGTAACTTTGCAGGTAACAGGGAGATGTCTTGGCTGAAGGGGCCTACAGCCCCACTGAAAGGATGGGACGTAGCTTTATTTCTTGTACCCAACTCAGGTGAATGCTTCAGAGGTGCTCCAGAGGAGATGCAGGCATGAAGGCAGTGGGAATGCAAGTGGATGGCACTGGTTTGAAGGCAGCAGCTGTGCTTCTGGTGGGCTGGGTGGGAAGAAGAGGGTGTGCTGAGTATGGGCGAATCAGAAAAGCAAACCCACCTGCTTTCTCCATCCAACCATGCTTTAAGGGTCTGTAGCTGAGCAAAGAGATGAAAACTCCTTTTTGAGGCTAAAACAGAAAGGTGAAAACAGGGAAAGGGGGGGGAAAAAAAGGCTTTATCTCCTTTGAGGGCTATCTTAGTGCAGTGGTCCCCAGCATGGAGCTCCTACAGGGAGTCCAGTGGGTACAAGTCCCACAGGCCATAAATCTAAGTTTTTCATGGCTGTAAAACATCTCTGACATCTCTGGACAATGTGCTACAGGAGGGAGCGTTGTTGGCATACCAATACTTGTTTCCTGTCTGGGCACCTGAGCGTACATCATAAGAGGAAGATGTAGTGCCAGTTCCCTGCTGCTCCCAGAGTAAGATTACCATGCTGCTTCCCATTGTCCTCAGCCAACCCTCTAAACAAAAAAAGGTTGAGCTATTGGAGGGGACAGGGAGGGACAGCATGAATGGAAAAGAAGTCAAGGAAGCCAAATGAGAAATAGCTTTGGAAAATCAGCCTACTTCCAGAGAAATCCCTGGCAGAAGGTTTGGAACGGGCTCTGTTGGAAGAGTCTGAACATCCTGAAGCTGGAGAGACTGAAAAACTCATCCAGAATAACTTGGTGCAGAGTAAGGTGGCAAAAATGAAGGATGTATCGCCCTCTGATTACATAACTGAAGACCTTTCAAATTGCTGTGGCCTTAGCTGCACTTCCAGACCCAAAGGAACCAACGTAAATTTGGAGTTTGTGCGATGGGGAGAGTCTCTGCCCTGCAGATCCATGATCTGGAAACTTATCTTTCGTATCAGGGCAGGATAAGATGATGCCAAGAAAGACTCCTCTAGCAGCGGGAGCACGATCAAACACTGTCCTGGGAGAACCAAGGTTATGCAACAGGGCCCTCTGAGAAGATCTTGAAATTGAATCCCAGGGACTTCTGCTCATTACCCTTAGACAAAATAGTTCTGTTGGATGGCTCCGCATTTAATTGCTGAGGAAACCTGATCAGAGCAGAAAGGAGGTTCCCAGCCTCTGGCTAAGCTGATGGCTTTACTCAGTGGTTTCTATCAGCCCTGAGCTTCTCAAAAAGTTCCTTTCAGGTGCATCTTTCCTGAAAGATTAAATGCCTCTGTGCAGATTACGGTGCTGGGGATTAATTACCCCCTGAAGCTGAACGGCTGCTCTCTTAAGCCACATGCACAGGATGCAAACCACGTATAAAATAGGAAGCAGAGAGGTTTTGCCACACAAAACAGTTGGAAAACACATTATTTAAGGATAATCTAATCTCTTTAAAAAAAAAAAAAAAAAAAAGAAAGAAAAAAAAAGAGGAAGGGCTGTAGAGAACAGAGCAAACTCGGTCCTAGGCACAGAGAAATATTTGGTCGTAGGAAGGCACCCAAATTCCAGTCGCTGCAGGAATTTAAGGCCCAGTCCAACTCCACTAAAGATGAAAAACTCATGAAGATTGCATCCTCTATGCTGCAAGAAACTAGGAGACATCTGAAAGATGGGAGGCAAGGGGGAGTAAAGGTTGATGAAAACAAGAGAGAGGCCTCAACTGAGAAACTCACAGAAGCAAGCAGATTTCAAACCCAGAGAGACTTGGAGGGGCTGGGATTGAGGATTCTAGTTTGGACAGTTACCAAGAGAGAGGAACTGCCTCGATATTTTGATCATAATCTGGCTTCCGAGCCTGGTGTTCCTGCCCTCCCTTTCCCAAATTTATTTCGGTTTACTGAGAGCTACTTCCTAGATCCTATCTGTTTAACAAGCTACATCCATGTTTGTGTAGCGCTAAGTCTCTGTGCAGCTCTCTGTGTAATATTTTGGCCTTGGTAGGTGCTGCAGATGCCCTGGAAACAGATGTACCATTGCGTGCATCAGGCTGATGGTGGTGTGGGGCTGTCTGAGCTCCTGTTTTCCCCATCAGTTGTGGAAATGGGCTTCAGAAAGGCTCTGCCTGTAGGACAGAGAGCCACGGGCCACAGGATGGGAGCAGATGTGTTAGATGATATCTAGAGCTCACTCCAGATTAAATAAACCACTGTGATAATATACCATGGCTTGTGGTTATGGCAGACAGCACACTTCTCACATGACAGTGAGTCACGCCGCGGGTTCGCTTTCTTCCCGTTCATTTACCTCTTGTTTATCGCCGGCGGTGGGTAAACAGTGAAATGAGTTTCTCGGAGTGTGGTCTTTCCAAAGGCCACTGAAATGCTTCCTCCGCCCTGAGCTGATCTGAGACAACTGTGGCTGAATGGGGAGGAAATGTCCTGTTTGGATTTATTTATTTATTTACTTTGGGGGTGAAAAAGGCAGATTCAGTGACACTGACCTCTAAATTAATTTTATTTCTGTTATAGAAGGGGGAGAAAAAAAAAAAAAAAAGAAGTCAGAAGAGATCATTTTGATGTTTTCCAAGTGAAATGCTCGAATTTTCCCATGTAAAGAGACTTTTCATGTCACTGAGCATCTCTTGTTTCTTATTTGAATTCTTGAAATGGAAAAGAAAACATTTTGTCTGATTCTGTTCCTCATTTAATCAGACACTTGTGAAAGAAATTTCGTATCAAGCCAACATCTTACGTTATGGGTTTAATCTGGAAGTGGCAGCAAATGGGCATAGCCACCGACCCAGCAGCTGGGGTCGGAGTTCAGGTGCTCCATCGCCCTGGATCTCCTTCCACTGCTCACCCCAGGAGCCCCCAGCCCCTGCACAGTCCCCGGGCCGGGCAGAGCACCTGGCCACTGCGCTAAAAATGAGCGTCTGGTGCCCTCTATGGGTCTCTGCAGAGCCGTGGGCCTGAGTCTGACCCCCCTGCTCCAGCTTCGTGCCCGAAAACCGGAGTGCTGAGGATGCGAAGGGAGGAGATCCTCCCTCTGAGCAGGACAACCCGGGGAACAGCTCGCGGGTTCTTTTTGAAACAGAATTAGAAAAGGAGCTTGGAAAATGCTTCCTTTGCACTAGAAAGCAGGAGAAGGGTTTGGGTTTGTTTTTAAAGAGAATAACTGAAATTAAACAAACCCCCGTCATTGCATCCCAATCAGGTCTCATACGGCACAGATCTCTCCCGGGGAAATGAGGCAGTGGGGTCTTGCTCAGGACCTTTCCCTTAAACTAGAGCTGTCCTGCAGCTGAAGGTGCAAGCTCTCTGTATTTCTGTACCTAAATTAGCTTAATTTAACTGGTTGGAGCAGCACAAAGCTGACTTCCTGAACAGCCTCTGCCCAGAAGCAGCTTTTCTGATTTAGCAACAGGAATCTGTGCCTACGCTGGCTGCAGTGTCACCAGCCCCCAAGAGATGCTTCACCCGGCTGTTCAGGATCAGCCCTCATTTTCAGTAAAGCACTCAAGGCTGAGGGAGCTGAGAGGCAGGGCATGCTGAGGGACTCCTAGGGCTTTTTTGCAAACCAGTTTACAAATGTGCCAGAAATAACATGGAGTGCTGGCTGGGATGAGAGCAATTTTTGGTACTGAGACTTCCTGTGTAGTGCTGATAAAATAAACTCTACTTACCTTTCCCTGCTTCCCTACACTGATGTGGCTTGTTACAAAGTTCATCTCTCCCACCCCTTCTTTCTCATTTATTTCCTCCAGTGAATATGAAGTTGGCATGGGAAACTGGATTGACGGACTTGAAAACTGAAGGTCTCTATGCTCCGATCTGGCAAAGCCCAAATTGCATGTAGGTCTAAAATCTTGTCCCTTCAGCCTTTGAGCAGCGCTCAGAAAAGTCTCCTGCTGGGAATCCAAGACCTGTGTGTCTCATGGGTGCCCAGCCCTGCTGGTGCATGGGGCAGCCAGGCTCTGTCGTGACATGGTTTGTGACAAGGTGACAAACAGTCTGCCGAGGGATGAACCTGGGGCAGGACAGGACAACGATGGTTACGGGACCAGCATCCCCAGAAGGCAGGGGTTCCCATGGTGGCTGCTGCTTCCCGAGTGAGCTGTAGCCCTGATTGCTGCACCCTGCCTCTCAGAGCAGGGCGTCCCAGATCCCCAAACTCTCGACGGCATCCAAGCCGTGTCAGCATGTGGCGATCTCATTGCATTTCTGTGGCCACAGCCCATCTCCATGTTGCCAGCAGCAAATTCCCATCATCCTGTGCTTTGCCAGCACCGGTCCTGAATGGAAGAGATTGTATATTCACCTAGAATGGATTTTTTTTTTCTTTGACAGAAAGCAAGAGAGGTGCATATAGAGTCGAACTTACAGGGCCTGATTGATTGGAAAAGAGAGGGAAGGAAAAAAAATTCTTAGGTGCGGTTTGCCTTGTAAAGTATGTGTTTCCCTGCTGGTAAGGTATGTATATGAGTTCCCCTTCAATTCAAAGCCAGCTCTGTTCATCTCTTAAGCTCCTGTGTTGCCAGGATGGGCACTTTACGAGGGAGCAATCCATTCTGCGAGTGGGAGCAAGGAAGAGTGGGGCTGTACCGTGCAGATGACCAGAGACATTTTCCTGCCGCAGGTTATTGGGTCAGATGGTGTGGCTTAACACAAGTTTTCCTCAGCAGTGCAGAGACCTTAATGCCAAAAATGGTCTGCAAATGATTTAATCAGATCTCTTGTCAGTGGCTGATGGATCCCACCTAGTGCTGACCTGAATCGTATGAGAATTCACCACTTCCCCCAGTAGTTTGTCCTAAAATTAATCATCCTCGCTGCTCAAAATGTGTCTTTTATTTCTCAGTCTCTCGCTCTGCCTTTCAGGCACAGACTTTAACTATGCCTTTCTCTGCGGGCTGAAAGAGTCCTTTGACCTGTGGTGTTTTCACTGGCTGCAGATATTTTTATTTCATCTAATCAACTTGTCTCTGTCCTTCTGATAACCAACCAAGCTCTAAGTCTATTGTTAAGAACTATTTTCTATATTTCTTTACTTACACTTTTTCTCCCAAAACCTCTCCAAACTTCTATTTTAATATCTATTTTAACTATTTTAAATCTGTTTTAATTATTCACACAAGAGCTGGTGTTACTGTGCTAGGGCTACACAAAGAGAGGACCACTGTTCTACATGGCTGCCCATTTCTCTGTTGATCTAGTCATGGAAACGCCGTATCTTTAATTCCTTTCATATCATCTGTGTGTCCCCTCTGAAGTCTTCTCTCCAAGTTTTGCTTAAAATGTACCTTTTATCGATACGTCTTAATGCCAGTTTGTATGTGGAATGCTGTACATTGTACAGTCAAATAAATACCCAGATTTCACACATCACATTTACCAACCAGCTATCCAGCTGATATCAGGTCTGTACATCAAACTCTATTTTCCAGAAAACTTTCTTGGCTGGCATTAGTTATATTTTCTGCTGTACATTTTTTATTTCCCTTTCAGCAGAATAGTCTATCAACTTTTCCATTCTCTTGCCCGTGCTGGCTCCAGGCTCACTGGATTAAAATTGGCGGAGTAAAACTGTATATTCTTTCAGAAACTCACCCTGTGTTGAACATGTGTAGGTTCTCCTGAATTTCTCAGCTTTTCAGGACACACGAATAATCTAATGACATATGGCTAAGTATTTGGGGGCTCACACATCCACGTAGACCAGACTGTCCAAGGTGAAACATCCTAAGTATTCTATACCCAGAGCTAAACTACTTGCTGAATATCTCTTCTTCTTTCAGTCATCTCTTATCAGCAATTTTACACTCTCCAGTTAGGTAACAGGCAATTGTAATAGTTAGAATTTCTGTTATTACATTCTTGCTTGAGCACTTGTCTTTGGCTTTCACTCTGCCACCGGTGATTTTCCTGGTATCTTTTGCTCCCTTTATCAGTTACCTGCAGCTCATAGCTTCTAACTGGTATTTAATGTTATCTACTCCTTCTTAAAAAAAAAATGTTTTCATGTAGCTTTTTCTATTACGGTTGTCTTTGTGTTTGAGTTTGGCTCTTAGCCAAAGCTGTCCTTGTTTCTTGATTGGGAAATTAGTGGCTTATTAAAATATAAATAAATAAAGAGGAGGAGGTGGTTAATGATGCAAAAGTTGGCTGAAAAAATGATCCCCTTTAAAAATAAATCTTATTCCAAGAAAAATATGTGAAGTCAGGTTAGAAAGATCAAGCCTCAACTGTTAAGGGAACATGCAAACATACAGAGATAATAAGTTATTATGCATCCTAGGATATTTAGGGAATAGCTTAAAAAACTTAAGCTTTTGAAAGGACACAGTGAAATGGCAGAGTAGAGCAACACACTCCATCTTCAAACTCCAAATAAAATGTGTAAATGTTGCAATTGCTTTTCAAGTAATCTGTTCGGGGGCTGCTATACCTGAAGTGGAGCATCTTGTCTCATTGGATTTTTACTTATATTTTAATCATGAAAATAAGCAGTATGAGTTTATAAAAAGTCAATCTTGCCTAGAAAACTTGTATTTTTTTTTTAAAGGATTACTTGCTTTTTAGGGCAATATGCAATCACCGTATCTTGCAGTGAAACCTATTTAGCTAATCAATGCAAAGTTGGCCTGGAGAGGAATAGCATTGTTGGGTTTAAAATACTGTCTAGGAGAGTAATGAAAACAGCCAGCCTTAAGATGAAGGTATATTTTTTGGTGGGTCACTGAAGAGACTAGCATAAATCTTCTTACCCTGCAGAGCTGATTTTAAATGAAACAAAACAAATTCTCAAGAACATTGTGTGTTACTGGTCATGAAATCTGCTGATGTTCTTTAAGAAGATTGGACAAAAACTGATAAGGACAGAGATGGGTTACAGGAAAGAAAGATAATACAAGAGGGAGAGAAAGCAAGTAAGAACTCGGTGGAGAAAATGAATCCAAAGAAAATCTATTTATTAGGAAAAAGAAGTGTATGCAGCAAGAAACGTAGGGTTGTTTCTGGAGAGAGCATTCTGGTACATAAAATGATTCAGTGGGGGTCAGGAGTAAATGGCAATGTTGAAGTTGCATGATAAGAACACTGAATCACCAGGAAGAGTTAGTGGATCTGCATGTCTGCTCCCATAAGCCATGCCTTGCCAGGTGACAATGCTGGCCCCACTGGTCAATCTGCAGGTCCCCATAGAGGATGGTGATTTGTGCTCACTGATGGTCTGGACTGCAAGTGCTTCAGAGGGTGGAGGACATCAGCAAAGAAGAATCTCCTCTCTGCATGACATTTTGTAAGTATTGAATGGCCTTTTGGGTGAGAAACAAGTCAGAGTTCCATAATCCACCAAGGCAGTGTGTACTGCAGATTTCTGACTTCCTTACACCTGCTCTCCAGACTTTCTTATGCGTGCTTTCCCATGTCACTGTTCATACTGCACCATATCTTCTTAGCCTGGGACAACTCGGGATGTCTTCTGTCCCAGCCAAGGTTGTCAGCATTGTGCCCCATGGCTCAAGCAGGGGCTGACAACATTTCTTCAGAGTCTTTCAGCTCTGTGATCTGTCAGTGGGCCATCAGAAGTGGCTTTGAAATTGCTGTTAACTGACACGTGCTCCAGACTTTTTGAAGAGCGTTGGAGGATTTGGCAATACTACAAGATCTCAGCTGTGGCGATCTCATCGTGCCCTTCTGTACCAGCCAAGACTTGGCGGCAGTGCGTGAAGAATTGACTAGAACACTTGCCATGACAGCTATAAATTGTCCGGTCTTTTCAGGCATACAAAAGAGTAATGACAACTGTGTTGTAGACATTTGCTTTTGTGTGAAGTCGGATGTCGCCTTCATTCCAGACACACTGCATTCATCTCCCCGGGGCTACGCTGGCTTGTGTGCAGCAGTCGTGCCTCTCCAAGACAGCACATTGCCAAGGTAGCAGAGTTTCTGTTCTGATGGCAGTACTGCATTGTCAACTGCCTTTATATGCTTGCCACCAAGGCGTTTCTTTTTACTGCTGGCAAGTAGGGAATTAGCAAAGGGTACGAGAACCGGGTGCATGCTCTTCCTAAAGCTATAGCTCTCCCTAATGCTTTCTTGACCTCTAAATCTCCTAAAATCTCCTATGCTTTTTTGACATCTAAATGCTATCACCCTGAACTTGCTAAGGCAGGCACAAGCTGATGGTAACCTCAGTGGAGTTTTCTTCCATAAATTTGTTCACTTTCCCCTTGAGTCTGTGTAAATTCCTATTGTCCACAATGTCTTGTAGCCAGGGCTTTAGCAGTTCATCTGCCTGGCATATGCAGAGACATTTGTAATTTTTATCTTTGCTCCTAATAATTTCATTTACTGTACTCTGGAGTTTGTACTGTTGTATTCCATTGAGCAATGACTCAGACTGCACCAGTGATGTGTAACTGCACAATCCACTCTGGGGTATCAGAGTTTACCTCCCTGCTCACTTACTTAATATAAAATATTACTGACTTCATGTTTGCTCATTGAGATTTGCTGCCTATAGTGGTAATATAGTGGTATAGTGGTAAACTTGAGTAGCACTCTTCTACTGGCCACAGTCATAAGGTAGACAGGCATCTAATTCTCAGGTCTGAGATATTCCTCAGGTATTCACACTGCCTCTTGGCTGATTCTCCCTGCAATGTGCATCCTGTCATTCTGAAACGGAATAAAACTGAGGTGTTCCTTGGGATTGCTCTAAAACACTGGAAAAAACTACTGTGCAGGGCATTGTCTTTTTTTTTCTTTCTTTTATTTTCCCAGCATCTTGAGAACACTTGGCAATTTCCTTTCAAATAAAAAAGAGCAAATGAATGGAAATTGTGCATACATAATTGTGCTAAATATTTCCTTGGTGGCAGCATTCATGACGTGAGATGGGAGTTATAAGTACTGCACTGTTTTCAGAAGAAAATTTTCACTCGCAGTTCACTGAAACAGTTTCTGGACTTATCTTTAAAGAAACCAGACAGCTTCAGATCTTTACCTTAGCAATGTGGATGCTCGTGGATCTTTGCCAGACTATATCTGCTGGGGATCGAGGCCAACGCTTTTCATCTTCAGTTATCACTTATTTATGTCCTTGAATAGGTCAATCTAGAAACAGACATTTGTGAAGAAGAAATTTGTATTAGTCCATTCAGTAGGCCTTCACAAAGTTGTTCAAAGAGGTACAGTACAACATAAGCAGTATGAGGAATGACATTTATCTCTCACAATTCTCTCCAATGTCAATGAGGACATGTATGTCTGGGGGTGACAGAAACAGATCATGGAAGTGTAGCTATACAATGTCTGTTGATCATCTAGCTGTAGACTGTAGGGCTCAGTCTAAGGTACATTAGCTGTCTTCTTGACTTATACGATCACAGTGTCGCTATACTGTGTGTGAACATCATTTTCTGTATATTTTTTCTAGAAAGACAAAGTTGATTTAATGAATGCCATCATCTTCATCATAGACAGAATCCTCATGGCTTTCTCAGATGTTGTCTTCAGTTCTGAAGATTTTATTTGTTCACTTGGTTGGATTGCTCCGAGCAGTGCAACATTTGAAATTTGAGCTGTGCCTTGATAAGCGTATGATGTCACTTTTCCCTGATTAAAGGAGTGTAATTCTCAAGATTTGACTTCTGGAGCGCATAATACATTTAAAATTTACTTTTAGGGTCAAAGTCTTAGCTGGTATAAATTGATGAGGCTATGTAATCTTAAATATATCATAGGCAGCCAGGATATACCAGATAAGTATGGCGCTGTCAACTAAAATAATAGTATTTCTTTGAGTTTTAGGTCTCCTTTTAATCCACAACACTAGTTCAACATTTTCCTATGATTTTTCAAAACCATATGGGTCTCATTTTCTTCTCACATATACTGCTTACGTACAGATGCAACATTACTGAGTTCAATGGAGTTATGTTTTGATTTAAACAGGTGTCAGGTCTCAGTCTAGCATGGCACTTAAGCACATGCTTAACTTGAAAGCAGGAATGTGCTAATACAACTTCTGATTCTGACCTTGAAAATGCTCGCTATCTGCTTGCATTCTTGCTATCATAAATATGGGAACCAGGAAAACAATTACTCTGTTTCAGCCACTCAAGAAATCAAATAATTGCTCTAAAATAGTTGCCACAGATCCATAAGGAAAACTTTTATACACTAAAAAATAGTAATATATGGGGTTAACAGAAACTGTTTCATATCAGATTCTTTTTTTAATTCTCTTCAGGAAGGAGGAAATGGAATGAGCCCGAGCAATTTTCTGAATGGCATGTTTTACCTTTTATGATCTTTTTGAAATGACATTTCAGTTTTATTTTTAATGAATCTTATCATTTTAAGAATCATGTTTCTTCCCCTCTCTGGCAAATCAATTTATTGCATGCTACAGAAATTACAAATTGCCATACGAAGATTTTAATCTTAGCTCAGTAGTGGAATATGGCACAGCTAAAACAGAGTACTGTGTGCTAGAGAGTAATAGAGATCTCTTCTGAGCATCTCCAGAAAATTCAGCAATATCCAGTCAAATGTTGCACTTTACTGGGAATTTATAAGTTAGCAATGCATTTTATTTTTTTTAGTTAATTCAAGAGCTTCCTAAGTACAGGGTATAATTCAAAGATATTTGGTGATTCAATCTCTATATACCATTAAGCAACACCTTTGTCAATTTTATAATGAATATAAAATATAGTAATTATATTACTTAAATCCATAATGCCTCATTGAATTCCAATGTAAAATTCAGAACTGCTGTGATTTTTATCAATGTATCAGACAGTTAAAAAACAAAACAAACAAACAAAAAAATCACTCTCTTTTCTCTGGAAAATAGGCTTAAGGAAAAATCCTAAAATTATTTTCATTGTGTCTAAAATTTAAACAGGAATTATTTTGTTTATTATTAGGATTTATTTATTTATTTATTTATTTGTGAAGTTATTTTGTAGATAAAGATGAGATGATGTCATTAAGGTTGCCAGTTTTTGGAGTGGAAGAGGTTGGGTTCAAGCTAGTAACACCAACCTGAAGTTCTACAAAGCTCTACATGCAGGTCAGCTTTTTATGTTGTTTCTCTTCACTGGGAAACTGTTTTGCTCCTTATTCTATTCCTTGGAATTCTATTCCAGGAATAGAAGCAAGAATAGGAGTAATAATAAGGATTCATTTTGCTCTTATTCTATTCATCTTTTCTCTGTGATGGCAATATACTACAATATTTGGGGATCCTTCTTTCAAATCACTAGTTAATGGGTAGATCTGGTTTGCATGTGCAAATCCTGTTTGTGCAGAAACACAAGGAGTGCTACATATGAAAATAGGTAGAGGAATACCAAACTATCTCTGCAAATCCTTGTTTCATTCAGTTGGTCTGGTGCCAGCTATTGTACTGTACTGAGCAATATTTCATGCAACTCTGGTTGTCCAACAAAACAGCTTAGGCTGAGCCCACAAAGCTGGACAACATAAAAGGCCTGTTCAAAGTTTTGATAAAAGTGTTAGAAGCATGTTCAGTCCCCTTGTTCATCATCAGAAACTTCATAACATTGATCTACCAGTTTGTAGTCCTGGCCATAAATCTGTAGAGAAAGCAAAATGAAAGCTCCTACCCTGGAAGAATCTGAGTGGTCTCAAACATGACCATCACCAAGGTTTCACCTTGAATTCTGTGGGCAAGGAAGCTCCTTATGTTCTATATTATTTTGGTGTGGGATGAAATGTAAAGAAGGAGAACAACTCACTTGACTGAAACACATCACGAAATTTAAGGAGATTGTTTATATAGGTGCTATGTTTAGTCACTGAAGAGAGAGGAGTTAAAGTCAGCAGTAATTTACATATTTAACATTGCTTAGCAGAGCTGTCTCTTAGGAGAATAAGAAGGGAAAGCATACAGCTGTTACATTAGAGGCTCTGATGGGAATATCCTCTGCAATTAAAACAGCTTCCCAGAATCATGAATGTAAATCCTTTCTGCTTTACTGTAGCAGGTGTGGTGTTTCTGAGCTTCTAGAAGACCATTTGCTAACTGGGGGTTGGAGATTGGGTGCCAGACAGCCATTGCCACACTGCAGAAACTGGGCCTGGTGCGTTCCTGCCTGGCCTTGAAGCAGGTTGTCCTCGTGCAGCACTAACCCCTGTGCTCCATGGGCTGGGGAGTGCTCGCCGGGTGGCGGTCGATGGATAGGCAGAGAATCAGCTGCAAGCATCATTATGCCATGGCATTAACATCTCAGCTCCTGTGAACATAGCTGTGCACATCTGGCCTCAGAAGTCCTCCTCATTTAAGTGTGGCAATTCAGACCACAGGAGATGGGAAAGGAGCAGATATTGTGGTTGTGTAGTTCATCTACACGTCCCTGCTTCCATATTTTATGGTCCAAATGAAACAGCACAAAGAACATTTTCAGTGGTGGCTTGATGCTGTTAGCACCTTTGGGACCTCCTGGTTGATTTCTGCAGCTCCTGACTTGCTGGCAAGCCCGTGGTGTCTGCACTTTGCCTTTGGCCTCCCCCTGCGAAAGGCAAGCAGGCAGCTCCATGTGCCAGGCATTAACCTGGGAACCTGACTGGAGGAAAACATGTCCCATTTGTGCAGTTCAGTATAACAGGAAAACATCTGTCCGTCATGTCACGCAAGATAAGGTGATTTGTGAGTCCGTTTGCCTCAGGTGGGTTCAATTTTTGATCTTGGAAGGAACCCAAGCCAGGGAAGGCTGTCTGCATGCTATGCTGTCCAGCCTGCAGAGCATGCAGAGAGCGACTGGCTGCTGGAGAGATCCTGTATCCTGGATGCTTTCTGGAGGTGCTCGGAGACTCCCAGCCCTTCCCCACCGTCTTCTCATCACTAACAATAACCAGACACCCCTGTCTCCTGCAGCATCTAAGGGAAGAGACCTCAGTTAGACTGAATGCTTCCCATAATTTGGCTGATATGGAAGTTTCTATTGTTTCAACCTCACAGTGATTCATCTGTGAAATTTTTTGTTTCTCTTCATGGTTTGGTTGTTGTTTCTTTTGTTTGGTTGGTTGTTGCTTTTTTTTTTTTTTTAACTTCTACAAAACCTTTTGCTAATTCTGTAAAAATACTCTGCTTTGAGGGGAGATATATGGAAAAAGCAAGTCAGAGTGAAACCAGTTCCAGCCTCACACACGGCAACCAGACACGGCTGAAGTGCTGCCATATACTGCTGATGGCTAGAAGACCTTGCAGGTGAAATTTTTAAGTGCACTTGCTCCCTGCTTTGGCCTGATTTAGCTTCTATGGAAGCCAGTGATAGTTTTATCACCGACTTCACGCCAGCGGTTAGGCTGCTCTGTAGAATAATGTGGGCTCATAATCCCAAAATGTTAGTTTCTGGACTGTGGATCACATTGAAGCACTTTCATTCTTTCAAGTTCTGAGCCAGGGCTTCTTGAAGAGTAACAGAAGGAGAAGGCAGGAAAGGGACTTGTGGTGTTGCTGGAGGCAGCCAAACATCTCCCGTGGAGGATGCAGGTTAGGTCTGAGATGTGCTGGTGCTCACTGTGAAGGGCTACAGGGAATGCGGGAAGCAGAAACAAATGTGGCTGAGCCTGTAGATAAAATCTGAATTCCTCTACCCAGGGGTTCCTGAAATGGAAGCCTGTAATTCTTGGCATCTGAAGTCATCTAGAGATAGCTTTTCTTCAACTGCTTGGTGGACAGGTTTGCTGTGGTGAAAGGAGATAAGTGAAAAAGGAGTACAGAATGGGACATGTATCATTCAGGACATTGTAAAGGTCAAGATGCTTATGCAAGACCCTGAACTGCAATTTAGTCTGTCAAGAAGGAAATATGGTATTGGAGGAAAAGGACCCAGAGAATGTACCTATTGAAGACGTGTCTTTGAATACAAACAAAAACTGATAGTTTCTAAATTTTGACTGGTTCTCTAACTTAGTGCAACCTTTCCCAGGAACAGCCAGGTAGTAAAACAGTATAGAATACACTTTCAGAGGAATACACTCCTCTAATGTAATTAATCTTCTTCACTAACAATAGATGCTCAAGCCCTCATCCCATGTTACACACTGGGATACTCAGGATGTCCTTGATAGTTCACAAATAGCACCAAAGCAAAGGGAGGTGATGGTAAAGCAAGAAAGCACAACTGAGGGAGAAAGGGAGGCACAACATGGAAATGAAGAAATACCAAAATACTACATCTTTGCCAAGAAGGATGAAAAACAGGAAGTCTGGGAAAATCACACCAGTAGCAAGATCTTTCAGGCCAAAGAAAGAGCCAGAACAACCTCCCTTCATCGTCCACCCACATATCTGGAATCATTTGCAGGAGGAGTTGCAAGAACAGTGGGCACCAAGAAATTGGACCGGTATGTCTTCCTTTGGGGTCAAGGAACATTTGTCTAGCTGAAGCTGAGCTTACAGATTCTAGTGTAAACCATCTCTTTAGAGCAGGAACTATCTGTACCATCCCTTTGGGAAGCACCTAGCGCGACAGGATCCCAGTGGTTTGCTGTCACCGCAGTAAGTCAGTGATGTTAACAGTTGCATTTGGGGCATGGAGGTAACACCCAGCTGTATTTGCAATTGTAATCATCATTGTTCCTTTGCAAATCTCTGTTGACAGTTTTTAATGAGAGTGGATTTTTCTGGCAAATCCCAATCGTGTTGTTAACTAATTAGACTTCAGTGTCTGCTCCAATGCCAGAGCATTGGACCATGGCTGTCATGCTTCCTTGATATTAGTGAGAAAGAGATCTGTTTTTGTCTCACTGTCTGTCAATGACAGGATTTCCCAGAAAGAACTTAGATCTGCTGACTTGAAAGGAGAAAAACAAACATGAAAAACCTAACATCTTCAGCTACTGACAGCTACCTTCCCTATGGTGCTCCTTCCTGAGAGCTGCAGCTCAAAAACCATCCCTGCAGAAGCAACAGAGAGATACCCAGTGATAAAGATTGAACTGCCTTTGCAGCCTCTATGTTGTGGGCTGCCCTGGGGCTCTCTTGCACAGTTTTCACCTGTCAAAGCTAAGCTCAGTCCCCTGCCAGCACTAGAAACTGATGTCTCAACGTCACACTCCGTAGCATGAACCAGGCTTGAACTCTGGGAGCTCATGCATAGAAGGATGTGGGGGAAGACCATTTAGGTCAGTGGGTTTCAGCCTGTGAAACTTCTAAGAATGAGGCAAAATCAAGTTATACTGTGTGATACAGGGTCCCACATGAATTTCCTGAATGTTCTTCATCCTCACTGGAAACTTGTTCAGGGTCCTAAGATGGGAAAAGACTGAAAACTCCTGTCCTAATATAAAGGAAACAATTCATATCTCCGTTCCTGTTTCTACCAAGTCCAACTTTTTCTACAGCAATAATAATTAAAGGTACATTTAATCATGGTAATGCTTTAGTCTAATTAATGAGTCAAAATCTATGACTATTTTAAATTTGCATTGTTAATTAAAGTAAAATACTGTGGTACTACTAAGGCATTTTTACCAAAGAGATTTGTATCCTTCCTTTTTATTAAACAGATGAAAAGGAAAGCACTATTTACAGCTTAAAGAATAGAAAAGTAGAAAAAAAAAAGTGTTAGCAAAAAGACAATTGAGAATTTATTTCAAATGCAGGTTCAGCTATCATCCTTCCATCAAAGGATCTCAAAATGCCTTTAAACTACTGGCAACTACCCCAGGACTTACCTTTGTTGTAGGCGTTATTAAGCCCTTGAGAAGCTAAGGTGTAGGCAGGGGGTGACTTTTCATTCAAGGTTATTCTGTTAGTCAGGAGAAGGGATAGGCAGTCTATACTCTGCATGCCACGTGCTTTGGAGGAGCATTTGGCTGCTGTGCAGGAGGAGAGAGAGGAAGGACAACTGTGAACAGCATCACCAGAAAGGATCCCAGCACCATGGGACCCTGGGCAGCACAAAACAAATTCCTAGTCCAACACAGAAATGAGAAATACTGAATCACAAAGTTGTTTTGCATTAACACCATATTGCTCCCCCCCATGTGTTCATTCTTTGTATCATTCCTTCTGATTTGTCTTAGTTTATATATCATTTCTTTTGCTTGTTTGCTTGTTTGTTTTTAATGGACATTTTTTCTCTTGTATCTCTTTCCCAAACACAACTGAGCAGTGCAATGATAGCTGTGCAGTGATACTGTGAATTAGAGTGGGGAAACACTATTGCCACATTAATATAAAAAAGGGGCAAGTTCAGGTGGACATCTTAAAAAAACGACTTTGATTTCCGATTATTAACATCAGTCCCATTGATGTCTCTGAAACTGGGCAACCTGGAAATCAGGTACCTCAGCTTCCAGTGGCTTGAAAATTTGCTTGGCATTTACTTCTTATGCGAAAGCATGAGAAAATGTTCATTTCTGTCCAGATCGCCTGTAAAAATCTCAGAGGTAAAAGAAACAGTGCCAATGCTGAAATATCTTCAAAGCTGAAATGCATGTTTGATGTTTTAAAAAAAAAAATCACCAAGCCCTAAAATCAGCCACTGTTTTTCGATAGAAACACTTACTAAAATACATTTTTTTTGCAAGTATTTAAAGAAAAGCCACATTTTTTTAATGAAAAATGACAGCAAGTTCTAGGCAAAACTACAAGCCAGTTCTAATAGTGGGGGTGGGGAGAGGAGGGAGAGAGTTATTGCAAGGTCAGTGGAAGATCATGGGGCCACTGCTGGAAAAGATTTTGGTTATCGAAGGGCCAAGCATACAATGCCTTCATCAGAAGAGGATCATTAGTCATATTGGAAGATGAAGGGTGAACATCCTATTCCAATAACATAACCTCCTCCCCTCTTCCCCCCGAATTAATTGCTTTGCCTACAGTTAACATTTTCAGGGCAGAGAGTAATTCTAAATGTATCACATCTTTGTTATTATTATTTTTTTTTTTAATGAAAAAAAATCTTCTTTGGTAGATTGGATGGTAAGGAACTTTTCAGAAAAAAATCTGATTTTAAAAAGGGCTTCATATTTTAGGTTAATGTAACCTGCATTAAAAACAAACCAAACCAAACAAAACAAAACAAAAGTAGAAAACTATTGCTTTGTGACGCCCTCCTATAACTGAATTGCCCACATAACACCTCCTTTTGTGAGTCACGTGAATGATTCAGCAGTTGGGAGCAGCAGCACAAATCCAGTGGTGTAATGTTCACCTGCAGATCAGAGAACATCATGTATTTATTTCCAGAGGTATCAACCTGCTGAAGAATGACTTTTCTGCGGTACATGCTGACACTGCTGAAAGCGAAGGCTGAGACCTGCCCACAGCATGTGGAGGGTGAAGTGAGTTGTCCCAGAGTAATTCTGATCTTCGGCTGCCCTCAGGGGGTGTTGTGAAAGGGAATTATTCTCACTTCTCCTCCAAATGGGCTCCCCACCCATGCTTCTAACTGACAGCTTGACTTGAAAGAGTTCACCCGCAGGAAACTATTAGAGTGATGATCATTCTTGTGGTTTATGCATCGATACAAAAATTCTTGGTTTTCAAAAAGAAAAAAAATGCTGTGGTAATTTTCTTAATAACTTTTTCCTCCTCTTGAATAAACTTGGGAAGGATCCCAATGAAGGTGGTTGCCTGTGTTGGATAATTAAAGGATAAATCTTTTCCAGCATAACACATTTGTGAACATTGTGTAAATATGCATTTAGGCAGTTGAGGCATTGTGCCTCACAGCAGAGTCGAATACATGGACAGCTGCTTTAGGATAAGGCCCATCTCAGCCAAAACATGTGCTGGAATTCAATGCAGAAAGCTTTCTGCCCTGGTTTTACCAATGTCAAATACAGCTGTGGCATTTTGTTGAAATCTCCCTGGAACCGAAGTTATCTCACCTCATCAGAAGGCTGTGCATGGTTTCTGCTTTCCCAAGCTCTTTCCAGGGGGATAGGAAAACAGCAAGGTCGAGCTGAACAATTGGGAACTTTTCCCAAGAGGAGAGGAGATGGAAAAATGTTTGAGAATGAGTTTGATTGTGTTTGAAGTGTGGCAGTGGCACAAAGCCAGATCGGGATGCTCTGTGAGAGTGAAAAGATGGCCCTTTCACCAAGCAAAGCTGATTCCAAATTTGACTTCTTTGGTCTCAGAAATGAGCTGGGCAGCTCATTTCCCTGGAAGACTCCCACCTACCTCTGAGCTGCAGCCAGGTCAGAGAGAGTGGATGTCTTTTCTGATCAGTCAGCGACTCACTCAGGCTCCCACTTCCTTCTCCGTCTCCCCAGGGCTGTTTTTGTCTTTTCTTTCTCATAGGGAGTGAATTGACCCTGGGACTGGACCCAGAATGGTTCCAATGACAGCTGAGAGAGCATTTAACAGTAATAGATGGGCAGGTACAACAATCAGACGCACAATGAAAGTCACTGACTTGACCCACAGGTTTTCAGGAGCTTCCCACGGCCTCATTTCCCCCTTGTTTTTCCTGTTTGCTGTCTTTTTTTTTTTTTTTTTTTTTTTTCCCATTTCTCACTTGCAAAGTTGGGCTCTGCCCATTTATGTCTGAATTGTTCCCTAGTGATTTGGGAGTGGCTAGGATGCACTACTCAGGAGGAATGGTGTTAAATTGGAAGCAATGTGCTGCTCACAGACTGAATACAGCCCACATGATGCCTGTTTAATGCTGATCTTGCTTCCTTCTGCCCTCTTGTTGTATCATTCCTGCAGGTGCTGGTGCAGAGCTGGCACCAAGATGCCATTGACATGAGTGATCCACTACTGATATGAAATAGTGGGGCTGATACTAAATTGGCGAGTTAGGGACTGCCAAGGAGATCTGTCTGACATGGGAATTGAAGAAGATGGTTTCTATGAAAATAAAATCTGGCAGAAGCTTGTTATTCCTTAAGAGGCTGATCAAAACATCATTTAGACATTAAATAATAAAAGGCAGGAGCACATCTGTCCTGCTACCAGGCCTATTCCATTGCACATTATCTGGCTGTTCCAAGGACTTCCTAGGAAGCAGTGCAGTGAATTGCCTTTCTAGTAGTATGTGACCTTATGTTTTATTTAAGGATAAACTGAGTAGAATGTCCCTGTCAAGCCTTTTTGTGTTGGTCTGCTCTTTTCAGTCTCAAGCTTCCTCCTTTGATTAAGGAAAGGAAATGGTTAAGATGTGCCAGGGACAGGACTGACCCTGGGGAAAGCCAGTTTAACCATGTGGAGGAAGAGATAGGAAAGCACACTTTTTATCACAAAAGTGCTCAAAAGAGTCCCCAAGATTTAAGAGCTCACCCATTATAGAGTCTTAAAAGACTACAGTCTTAAAAATCAGGCAGAACCCTGCGGCAAGGTCTTCTAAATGTCGTCCTGTGGATGGGCAGCATTCAGGCAGATACCATGAAACAACATGAAAAGAAAGAAACACTATCAAGATGATTATGGAGCCATTGTTGTGCTTAACTAATTAATATATAGCAATCCACAGTTCACTTCGATCTTAGATATCTTTTGCAATGTTAGGAATCATTTACTGCTCCTGAAGTATTTTTTAATTTTAGCCGGGGAAATTGAATTCTTGAAAAAAAAAATTGCAAATTCAGAGTCTGGCCTGTAAGTGACATCTTAATTTCACTGAGCTAGGTTATAACCCCCTAATATATAACTTGCTATTAATTTACTGATAAAAAACAACAACAGCAAAACAAACAAACAAAAAACCTTTCTCTTCTGTTTGTTCTGTTTTTCAAACTAAAATGCTACTTAGGAAAGTGTTGCCAGGTGAATGACTGACGTGTGTCTTGCACTGACAATTTCAGGAATGTTCCAACTCCTGTCTTCTGTATTTTCAGCAGGTTAGTCAAAAGATGACTTGAAGAGGTGAAGTCTTAGATAAAGAGAACATAAATCAGATTAAGGAAGTATGTGCGGGAGCCTTTCCTTAACTATTCTGATTCTCTAATGTGTTTAACTCCAGGAAATAACTTGATGGGTAAACCTTAGATCATTCCCAGAACAACTAATGTTGCCTGAATCCGTTGTTGAAAAGGGGAATTATCCACTGTAAAACTTTATCCTCATCATCTGACTTGCATTTTACAAAGTAATTCATCTTTTTCTACCTCCAACAAAGGTGTTTGTTGCTGTGTAGTTTAAGGTTCTGGATAGAGATGACTCATAAAATAGCAATAACCTCTTTTTTTTATATATATATTTTTTATTTTTTTTTTTTTTAGTTTTCTTTAGTAAGAGGATTTTCTTGACAGGCAACTCACCAATTAAAACTCTACTCCACCAGAATGTGGTAGGGCTCTGCCATCTTTATCTTTTAAGATTGTTTCCTAAGGAAGTGAGAAACATGCCACTGCATGCTTCATACGTCTGTTTCTCTCTGTCCACCCCCCATCCCAACAGTGTTAAAATTTGCTGATTTATTTTAACCACAAGTATAACAGAGGAGTGCAGATTCCAAAAATGTCAAACAGCTGAAAATGTTGTGGAACTCAGAGGCTGGGTAATGTGAGACAATTTACAATACAAGCTTACTCTCAGACAGCAAAACAATTACCCTTAGACACTCATCTGTGATAAGCCAAGCTTCATTAGTTCTGGTACTCCTAGAAATAACATGTTTATTTCCTTGATTCTGAAGAACATTTATGTTCAGAGTTCACAGTTCGGTATCCTGCATGTGTTTAAAAGCGAACTCAAACTGTTGACACTTCAATGCACAGCCAGAGGCCAGAAGTGCTTAAACCTCCTCCTGACAGACAGCAACCTACCCAAATTCCTCTGTCTCTTAGTGGAGCGTGTTGCTACTACATTTTTGACTACAGCACTGTGCAGGTTATCATGCAGCTTTTGTCGTTCACAGTCTTCGACTAGTTCTGAAAGAGCCATTCTACCCTGTCATCCCCTCCTTCAGATAACCACCTTGCCCCAAGGAACACTTCAATGCCTCCTCTAAAAGGGCAGAGGAATCACGCACATTGTATTTGGCTATTTGGCTTATCCATGTGCTAGGAAGGCTTCAGAAACTGACTTATGATTTCCAAGTTTTAAAAGGAAGTTCTTTCAATCATGTTTCAAAAGCCAGGTGCCTTTTGAATACTTCACTCAAGATCAGAAACATTCTGGGCATTTCCTATCATGTAGGGTACTGAAATGACGCAAATCCTGTCTGTTAATTGAAAGACATTCAGAGAAGGGATTTTGTCCAGGCAATTATGATGGAATGGAGCAGACAAATCATGTTAGACCCTATCTAACATTATGCTGATTCAGGCAGTGTCTGTCTTGCAGCTGGTGTAACGCCAGGTGAAACATCCTATTGCATGTCCGTGCAACAATGAGCTTGTATCTGTTCACTGTCAGAAGCGATGCTTCCAGGAAATCTCACAGTGGGTACCAAGACTGCTGGGATCACCATCTTACTATCTTTCCTTTAGTCAGCTACATCTTTGCTTCTAAAGGCCTCCACTCCAGGGAACAGCTCCTGGTTCTACCTAGAGAAATGTAGTTTGCATCCACAAAATTCAAAGCTAGTCTTCTCCGAAGTGAGCGGGCTTTGTCCGATGCTTCACAATACTTTCTTGATCCCTTCTCAGCCACATGTAATGGCTTTGAAATTTGAGAAGAATTTATTTGTATGCTTACTTCAGGTAGTTTTGCATGGAAATATCTTGAGACTGTGCCATAGCCTCTAACAGTGGCTGTGATTTCCCACTAGGGAAGTTTCACATCATGGGACTTGAAATGAGGGCTATGTTTCACAGTGACAATGTTCAGAGAGCCAGACGGTATGCTCCTAGATCTTAACCCAAGGAGTTGCTGGGACAGACTGCTTCCAGAGGAATTAACTGGGGAGTTCAGCTGTTTGATGGTGTAGATGTTCTTATTGTGGCTGTATTCAAACCAAATCGCTTCTCAGTTGTCAAGCAGTGGGAGTGGAGACCAGGCTTGCTGCACCTGTTCACATTGTTATGTGGAGGAATTTTAAATGACCTCCTGCAGGATTATTTGGTTAATTGTTTGTAAGGACAGCTGGGTGACAGAGGTCTTCTCATCAGGGAGCAATGGTGAGCAAAGAAAAAACAAAGTATGGGCTTACTGTGCTAGCCAGGCACTTTGCACTGCCCCTATGGTAATAGTCTGCAGTGATACTATGGATGTTTTCCAAGAAACTGTAGAAAATAGTAGGAAATACAGGACTTCCTGCAGGAATTCAGGGGATGTACAGATGGGACTTTTAGTGAGATCTGGGAAAAATATTCCTTGCTACCTGGACCCAAGGAGAGACTGGTCCTGGGCAGATGAATTGTGTTTCAATTGAATGTATAATGGTCCAAATGACTATTATAAAATTACAGCTAGAAACTGGTGGATTTGGGGCACTGGGATACCCAGAACCAGTGTGACACAGTGGCAGATGCAAGGCTTCATGCTAAACAGTTCAGACCTGCTACCTCAGTCCAAGTTGAGAAATATCGTAAGGCATGCCCCATGTCTTTTGTTTGGAGGGTGGGGGTGAAAAAGCATACCCTGCTGCTCTCAAACAGCAGCATGAATGCCACGAAGCCTTACTGAACCCTGATGCTATACATTAAAGCCAGCATAAACCTCACAGAAGAATTCAAGCCTCATGGGAAATATTATATACAAGGATGTTTGAGAACTAGGGCTGAAGGGTTTAGTTTGATGTCTTAATTGGGACCTGATGCACAGCTGCCACTGCATTTCTTTGCTCCCTAATCTTCATTTCTTTTGCTTGGCAGGCACCCTGCAGACAAGCAAGCCTTCAAAAGCCAAAGAAATGTGTTCTAGGTGAGGGTCTAACAGGTTATATACCAGAGACCTCTGCAGGATGTGCACAGTTAAACAGACTTTCCCACTGAGCTATTAGCAGTGTAAAGCCAGGCAGAGTTTTCTTTGGATGAGGCATGCCTTTTGGTTCCTCTCCTGATCTGCAGGGACAGGACAAGAGCACTTGGGTATAATGTTTTTGAGTTCACAGTCCTGTGACCTGCAAGGGATTTATAACTGCTGCAAAGCAGGTGCCAGAATGACCATGATAGGATGGGAAATTGCATTCCTCTGAGAGGAGTCCAGCTCCAGGAGATGGTCAGAGCTAGTCCAGGACTTTAAAGTCAACTTGCATACAAACTTTTTCCTTTTTTCTTTTCTTTTCTTTTTCTTTTCTTTTCTTTTCTTTTCTTTTCTTTTCTTTTCTTTTCTTTTCTTTTCTTTTCTTTTCTTTTCTTTTCTTTTCTTTTCTTTTCTTTTCTTTTCTTTTCTTTTCTTTTCTTTTCTTTTTCTTTCTCTCTTCTCTTCTCTTCTCTTCTCTTCTCTTCTCTTCTCTTCTCTTCTCTTCTCTTCTCTTCTCTTCTCTTCTCTTCTCTTCTCTTCTCTTCTCTTCTCTTCTCTTCTCTTCTCTTCTCTTCTCTTCTCTCTTCTCTTCTCTTCTCTTCTCTTCTCTTCTCTTCTCTTCTCTTCTCTTCTCTTCCTCTTCTCTCTTCTCTTCTCTTCTCTTCTCTTCTCTTCTCTTCTCTTCTCTTCTCTTCTCTTCTCTTCTCTTCTCTTCTCTTCTCTTCTCTTCTCTCCTCTTCTCTTCTCTCCTCTCCTCTCCTCTCCTCTCCTCTCCTCTCCTCTCCTCTCCTCTCCTCTCCTCTCCTCTCCTCTCCTCTCCTCTCCTCTCCTCTCCTCTCCTCTCCTCTCCTCTCCTCCTCTCCTCTCCTCTCCTCTCCTCTCCTCTCCTCTCCTCTCCTCTCCTCTCCTCTCCTCTCCTCTCCTCTCCTCTCCTCTCCTCTCCTCTCCTCTCCTCTCCTCTCCTCTCCTCTCCTCTCCTCTCCTCTCCTCTCCTCTCCTCTCCTCTCCTCTCCTCTCCTCTCCTCTCCTCTCCTCTCCTCCCCTTCCTTCCAGAAAGGCTAAGAACCGATTTGCAGAATTCCTTATGTGTAAGTGGTAATGAAATAGTAAGGAAACACAGTGGATCTCTTGTTTTTGCCAAACTGAAAAATTGTTTGCATCATGAATGATCAATAACTGTCTTGTGAGTTTCTTTCCAAGGCCAGTCCTCAATCTTCTTACAAAATGTTTGCCCTTGCCAAGTTTGTCACTGAGCCTGGCACCACTTGGCTGTTTGAATGATAACTCTGGAATGTGGAAATTCACCTGTTATAAAGTCACTGTGTCTAGGTAGTACATAAGTGAAAAGATAGGGCTTATCACACATAAACTTCCAAAAGGAAAAACAAAGCAAGAATTTTAGAGGGAAGATTCTCTGCCTATGAGCTAGGCTTATCTTACAGAGACTCTCTGCCTGTAGACTTGACATCTGGCTGTTCTAAAATAATGTTTTGGGCTGTTTTAGAAGTTGTTATCCTCACATTGTGTACTCCTAATTTCCCCAGAAACATTATTCTGCCTTAACTGTTTTGGTTTTACCACTTCCTGCAGTTGTATTTTCCCATATGACTTGTGGCACGGTTTCCTCCTAGTTCCCCTCTGTCAAAAAGGAGAATAGAAGCTTGGGCATACATAGCATCTCCCCACAGCACTGTTGGCTTCTGGTCCCCTGGAGCTGTTTAATTCATCCAAGAGATAGTGATAGTTGCTTTTTCCTTTTCTGCCACAAAATTGACCACCCCAGAGTCATCTGCTTCTCCAGACCAACCAGATTGCTTCATGAAGTCCTAGAAATACCAGCCAGAAAATGCCATCTGGCTCAATCAACTGGCTTTTTCTCTACATCTAATTTGCTCTTCTATACCATATCTACAGTGATGCATCTGCCCTCAGCTCTCTATTCATTGGCTTCCTGTTATACTGACAAAAATAAATTTGACAGTACACACTCTCTGATGGACTGAACTTGTTTTAAATTTATTCTTCTAATAATGTTGCAGAAGAAAATTTGGAGAAACAATGGTGAAATGTGTCCAAAATGTCAAACCATGGAGCAGAATGAGATGCTGAGATCCAGCTGTGCAATTCCACAATGGATCTCCTCTCAAAGATCTGCCAGAGAGGAGCTGGGCTGTGCTACTTGTGGCTCCAAGTTAACTCTACACTGAAAGTTGGCACAAAGAGGAAAAATGTCCCTTTTTCTCTCACTTCTAGCATTTTCCCAGCAGGGACCAGTGGCCACCAGCCAGGTTTCAAAGAGAGCTATGATTGATGGGTGAATATGTAATGGGGAAAATATCTTGCTGCTTCCTCATGTCTGATTCCCACTGCTTTTGCAGGCTGTATCCCAAAGCACTGCTGGGAATAAACAAGTGAGTTTCCTTTCTTGGACATCTTGATGCTCACGAGATGGACAGTTCAATGTAAATTCAGTTCATGCTCATTAAGTGACGATTTGTCATTTGTATACAAAGGTGCATATGCAGAGCTTCCCAAATAATCAGAATTAACAAAGACTCATTGTTAATGGTGGAAATTATGGCTTCCAGTGGTCAGATCCGCTGTGGGTGGAGATCAATATAATTCATATAGAGTCCTCCTAGTGCCACTGAAAATAGGTCTTCGTTCCTTACTGTTCCAAACTCAGCAATGAGATTGTTAATGTCCTCATTGCAGAATGCAAGGTGGGTATTTAAATAGTGTCCTAATGACAGAAAATGATAGAGAAGTAAAGGACAGCCTTGTTGCAGATTGCATTTTTAGTTTGCAGGAGTATAGGCATCACACAAATGAGAACTTTCTTGTTCCTCTAGAATAGTTTTTTGGGTGTTCCTGGAGGGCTGCTGGTTGTTTGGTTCTCTCTTGCTAAAAAGAACAACTTTTTGATGACTTCCCCTAAAATCATTACATCTTCCATTAGATGAAAAGAAACGTCAAACCCCTGTAAATAAGTGAAAAAATAAACCAGTGGCAAGAAAGGCCCTATTAAGTATTTATTTATTTTTTTCCCCACATTTTGATTTCCCTGTTTCTGCAGTGAGTATGTGGCCATCCATTTTTTTTTTTTTAACCTTCAAATTCATTGAGTGCCAATGATTAGTTGTAAGGCAAAAAATCTTCAGATGCCTAGATAGTGTTCTGCAGATGTTATCCATTGTAGGTGATGCTGTCTTGAAGTTAACTACAAAATAATAAAAATCCCAGCCTCAGAGAGAGTCAGAGAGCTCTTGGGAGTGGTAATGCAGTACAGAGCCTTTCACCCTGAGGTCAGCAGGTCAAACCCATTCCAGATCAGGAGTGACCAGCAGTTATTAAATGTCTGCTTTCAGATTTGCAGAGAGGATTTGCAAAGTGTTGCTTTTATTACTGCTACTGGAAGGCCATTCATGCGCCTATATTGCAAAATCTGCTGATCTATGTCATTCATGCTAGACACCATGGGAGTGAATACTTTATAAATGTCCAGAGATACGAGTTTATTTACAGTATAAAAGTCATCAGAGTTGTCACCATTTGCCCTTTAGTGAGCCAGCTCAGTGGAAAGATCAAAGATGCAATTGACCATGGTTAAGAACTTTATTCTCTTACCTTTAGATATGGTCTCTGGGGTCAAACTCAGAACACTAATAGTTCCCACCACAAAGCTAAGTCATTCTTCTTGGGTATTTCACTAGAGATGTTTATCATCAAGAAGTGTCCAAGAATCTTAAATCACTGCAAATAAAACAGTGTGCAAATCAAAAGATCAAATGCAATAAATTGATTGAAATAAAAAGAAAAAAATAGCAATTAGAAAACAAAATCCTGTATTTCTCTAAGTCTGTTAGGGGCAGTGCTGACAAACATACTCACCTTCCACAAGAAATATAGCTGCAGGCAGTACATTAGACATGTGAAAGGAGTACTGCATGAAGTCAAAGAAAATCTAAGCTTCTTTTCCTCTGCCATAAATCATAGCACGTGTTTTTTTTTCCAAGGCAAGGTGAAAGATTGATTTTTGCACAGTGTAGGGTTGCATATATTAGCTTCTGATTTTCAAGGAAATGGCACCATTTCTGAATTACGTGACATGCATTATGTTGTCAGTTTCAACAAGTGAAATAATATCTAAACTTACTCCATCCTGTAACCCTGTTTTCTTCTCTTGTGCACCATCCCTTCTCCCTGATTGCTGCTGTTCAAGCAATCTCTCCTAACCAGCTTTCCTTCTCACTTTTCAGCTGAAATTTGAGGCTGTGAAAGATATTAACTTCTCTGAGGCAGCACTTGAATGAAATCCCTATCCCCCATCACAGATTTAGGAGGTCAAATGCTTTGACTGAAGGAATCAGAGTATATCCACACCATGTAAAGCAATACTATACATTTATTTAGGATGTCACTGGCATTCTAATAAACAGTGTAACTGGATCAGACTAATTAATCCAGCTAGAAGCTAAACAACGATGTCAACTTTGCATCACCATGAAATCTGTTTTTGCAGACCGTGCATTGCTCATTACCTACAGTAAACCACCCAGGAGGATAAAGGAGAAATAAGTCTGAAAGAACAGAAAATAAAAAAGTATAACTGTAGAGGTGAGGACATGAGTTTTAGGAGGAAAAAGTGGAAGCACACAAAAGATATGGAAATCCTAAGCCTAATTAAACCTTGAAGAGGGGAACCTATTGTGCTTTCTGTCTTAAAACCAGTGGTGCCAATGGGCTGCCTGCACAGTGGATTCCTCCCCTGGCAGTGCCACTCTAGAGGCCCCGAACTGTAGCAATGTTGGTGCTTTTACAACAATTTGTGTTTGCAAGCTCTTTGTACAGCACATCACGTACAAATATCAAGCACAAACTTTCATTTGTTAGAACAAGAGAACAACAATGGAATTGCTCTCTAAAATGATTTTCATTGGAAAGTAACTAGAAACCATCTTTTTCCATCTCAAGAGTTAAAGTAATTGGCTTGAATTCAATGATGGCCTAACAGCAGGGGCCTTGAGTCTATGCCTAAACCACCCGCCTTTATTAATTATTACCTTCTATCATGTCTATGAGGATAGTCTCTACAGGCAAAATTTTGTGTTGGGTACAGACTGGTATGATTAATGGGAATCTCCAATCCAAGCAGTGGAACTCTCCTAAGCTAATTGCATCCATTTCCCCCTCTGCCTAAATTCTGCTTTAAGCCAAGCTTTACTATTGCCTGTAGTTTGTGCAAGGCAATGATCTGAAACACTGAGGGACTTTTCAGGTGGTTTCATTCCAAGTTGGCTTACTCTGCATCCACATCAGTTGGGAGCTGGCTGTGCCACAGAGATAGTATAAAATGAATTGCTTCATACTAATGCCTTTTCCTAGCTGATCTGAAATGAATTTGGGTTCTCCGGGTTAGTGGATTCTGCCACAAATCTGGGCAGAATCCAGTGTGCAGGCAGCCTGGCAAAACAAAGCAGGGAGGTTCATATGCCCATTTCACTGCTCGAGCCTCAGCTCTGCTTACCCTCCCTCCTTCTGCTGCTGAATGGCCAGTTGTTCAAACAGCTTTTTAAACAGTGAATTTAAAGAAACACAGACAAGGTAGAAACAAGATTACAAGGTCACAGAGGTGAGGGGAATTGACCCCATCTGAGAATAAAGGAAACACGAGCGCAGGATAGATGCGGTCTGTGCTCTGCTGCGGTGACCCTGCCTTATGAACTGTCTGCCCAAGAGCCCGCTGCTCCAGCTGATTTCACTTCCTGGCTCTAGGTGCCAGTGCTATGAAGACAGATTTCTTACTGCTCCCCACTTGCTGACACAGGCCTCCTGTGAGCTTGAGTAAAGGAGGGAAGCAAAATCTTTACGGGACCAGCTTCTTTGTGGCTGTTTTCTGCAATAGGAATTTTTTGCTTAGAATTGTATCTGTACAGCGCGGCAATAATTGCATTTGGATGTTATGTTTTTGTTTGTTTCTTTCTTTTTTTTCTCTTTCCCTGTGAGGCCTGAAAACACATAAAAAAATGTTGAAATACCCCTTAACAGGATCCTCGTGGGTGAAAATCCCATGAAAACATTTCTGTTTACACAAAGTAGGGAGCAAGGTAAGCCTTCATTCGTGTCTCAGGTAAGGATGACATTCATCTGAACTGAGAACTGTATGTTAAGTGATGACTAGTTGCTGCAGTGACTTTCTCCACAGTAGCAAATTCTCCCCTAACTACCTGTTGGATTGAAGTCTTTGCAAGGAGAGAAGTTTAATTTAGGAGAATCGCAAACCCCCAAGAAGCTGAACTCATATTTTTCTTTGAAACTTGATGAGATTTGCAGAAAGAAGTCTCTCTGGGCCCTATGTGGAGAAGATCTCGCTAGAGAAATGAAAATGGGGAGGAGTGCCACAATAAAATCACGTTGCTTGGAGACTGTGATGCTGCCATGCCTGTTCAAAGGCTTGCACTCTAATCTGGGACTGTTTAGAAGGGAAGATACTCAACGAAATGAAGGTCACCACTGTTATTCCAGCTATGCACTACCCATCCCATGCTAATTGTGTTAATCTTGCTTCGGAAGGGTGTTGGAGAAATTAATTCCTTATATACTGTAAGAGGCAAAATCTTGCACTATAGATGAGGGCAGGGTGACCTGAAGAGTTCCTTCCCCCACAAATAAACATGCTTCTCACGTCAAAGGGAACTAAGTTTTTGGTATATCCCAAACATGCAAATGTCAAACTACCCCACAGCTCCTCGGGCTGGGTCCTCAGGAGGCTTTTGAGGTTTAAAAACAACAGAACTTGCTTCCCAGCTGCAGGCTCTGAATGGCATATCTGTTTGTTATGAGCTCTCTGAGCAGCCCCAGATCTCTACTACTTAATTTCTATTTGTGGATGGATACGGCTTGCTTCTAGTAGGTGTATTTAAAGACTGTAAACTAACTCTTTTACTGATATGGGTGTTCCTTTCAAAGCTTGCCGGATATTTAAAAGACTTTCTTGGCCTTGGGCACACAGCATTACATTCTGCTCTAGTGCTGTAGTTTACTTGATGTTGACAGCTCCATTCTCCCTCACAGCACCTTGGTACATGGCTCCTTTGCACGGAGGCTGTCTGAGGTGTTCCTTTATGTGTCTTTGGGTTATCGGCCCTCCATTTTTCTCCCTTTCCCCCTATAAATATTTTTCCATACTTAACCTCTGAGTTATTTTTTCTTTCCTCTACACTGGTATTGAGGTACAGTTTTCCAATATGTAAGCATTTCCATTTTTTTCCCTCCTCCCCCCAATATTTGGCTAAATTGGACCAGAATCTATTCTTCTCTTAATTCCTAATATACCAGAAGTTCCCCAGACTCAGCAAGGACTGTTGGAAATTATCGTCCTTTCAGTTTCTGAGCGAATGGCAGCAGCACTGTTGACAGGGATATCATTTTACAGAGAAGCCTCTTTGGGGCTTTCTTGGTCTGCTGTCTGAAGGACAGACTCATCAACAGAAAGGCTACAGCCAAGGATCTGCACCTCTAAGGTCTTCAGCCCCAGCAGAGACCCCCAGGAATCTGGGCAGATTTCCATTGGAAGTTTGCCTTGGATTCAATAAAATTTCATTAAACCCCTACTGTGCCAAGTGTAGCATATCGGGCTCAATGAAAAAAATTTCACTGGCTCTCATAGTTTTCCCAATACAATTCTCTGGCCCATACTTTCTATTTCTACTGCCTCTTTGCCCTCACAGCAAAATTAGCTGTTGTATACAACAGCTGTAAACAAGAGGAGAGCTAAACTGTTAGCCAAAGACCACTACTGCAGTGACCCAAAATAATTAAAAAATAACTGAAAAATTTATAGCTCTGCCAGATTGTATCTTAGTTGTCTGCTGTCTCTTATAGACTTCTCTGTACCACTCTTTCCAGGATATCCCAGCCTAGGCCAGCTTTCCTTTTGTAATTTCAGTGCTAGAAGTATTTGTGGAACATGTCTTCAAAATATTGCTACTACTTTAGGAGCTCCCATCACAGTGCCAATTTTTGTCAACAGTCTTTCTCAAAACCATGGAGCGACAAATATTAATAACAGAAATAAAGTTACAGAAATTTGGAAAAGATCTTAGAAAAAGTGATGTTGATCTGAATCTAGAAAACATGCTTTACAAAGGGGAGTGAAAGCGTTGCCTCTTCTCTAAATGTATATATATATATATATATATATATATATATAGATATTTTTTTTTTTTTTCAAAGAAGACAGCTTGATCTATAAACTAGCTAAACTTTCTTTTTGATGCACTATGTGGGATAACTGGTTTATTCTATGGCAACAAAACCTTGCTAGATCCCCTGATTGGAAGCTGCAGCTTTTCAAATTCAGTTTAAAAACATTGCAGAAATAGAATGAACTAACTGAAAGCATTGAGAATTGTCTCTAATTTGCTGTCTAGATGACAATTTTTTTTTCTTTTTCTTTTTTTTTTTTTTTTTTTCCAGCTCGGATAGAAAGTGTAATCATACTGCAAGAATTCTTGAGTGACATGGGATTTTATTTTTTGGCTGGTGCTTTGTGGAAGGGGCAGATTAGAACAGTTTCTTCTACATTAGAGATTTAAGGTCTGTGAAATATTTGTAGCACCCATGTTGTGAAAGCTATTTCATGCTTGCATATGCCAAAGCCCTGGGGAAATGTAATCCTAACATTTCCTTACCTATTTACATAGAGGAACACTATGATCACACCGAGAAAAGTACAGAGGAATAAAACAATAAAGATGGTTCAATTCATAAAAATAAGCTTTAATTCATTTTCCTTTGAGTTTAACTGGATAAAAGCAGTGAAACATTTTATTTTTACCCGTAGATTTTTTACAAATAGACTTAAAATATTTCTCTTCAGATTTGTGGCTCCAACAGCTGCAGCTGAAACCAGCAATCAGCAAAGCCCCTTGTTTTTATTGGAGCTGAAGTGGCTTGTTGAAAATGGATTGGATTACGGGGATCAATCAGCAGCAGGTCGAGGATGCAGAGGGAACTCTGCCAATGCAGCCGGCTGCCAGGAGCAGCGAAAATCCTTGGGCTAGTGGCAGGTCCTAATGTACTGGAAAATCCATTGTTTTACAAAGAGCTTTGGAGATAGGAAGTGGATCGAGTTGCAGAAGAGTGCAAAGATAACAATAATTCTCCCAAGTTCCTCTTGTTCCTTTGCACATGGCTGAAAGGAAAATAAACTCGTTAGAGATGCTGCCTGAGTGTGTGTCCAGCCAGTGCCAGGAGATGAGCAGAAACAGGACAGATGTTAAAGCATTGCTTGTCCTGAGTCATAATTTAGGAAACAGAGCACTTCTGAATTTCGATAGCAGTCATCTTAGAAATCTGAAAGCTGCTGTATGTTTCTGTCCCATGCAGTTCTGGATTCTCCAAGAACGGTGATGATTGCTGTTGCTTTCCATTAAATTACAGGGTTGAATAATATTGCCATTGTTCTGGAGATGGTCAGTTCTCAATGTATTAGGCCTTGGTTAATGTCAGGATGAGCTGACACCCCTTTGTCTCCCCAGTCACACAGCAGATCCATTACCCAACTTGATGAGAATATTACTAAATAGACTAAAACCAGAGCAATGAATCACTTCAAAGTTCAACTCCTTTAGACTTCAGTGTTGGTTCTGTACTTGCCACTTGTGAATTAGTCCTCTCATTCAGCTGGAGCTGTCTCATAGCCATTTGAAGTCTGAAACTTGTTCCAAAAGAGACCACAGATGGCAAAGACACAGTCATGAATCCTGCCTGCCCTTGCTGACACAGGAATCAGAGTTTCTAGATGAAAGACAGGCATTTGCTGATCTACACTCATGAGTATTTGGGAATATCAGCCTCCAGCTGGATGTGAGCTTTGCTAAATAGAACAGTAGTTCACAATTCCAAGAAATATTTGCAGTGTGTGGCTTGTTCTCTTGAACTCTAATCACACGGCGAAGGAACACATGTTTTCCTCAAATATCGCCATTATTAAAAACAGGTAGCTCCGCTAGAAGCACAGAGGCAGAATGGATCTATCTGATGACAACATATATTCCTTTGTCAGTGGCAGGATATGGCTCCCATGAGACCATGTGTCAGATATTAAACTGATACTGCACTTGAACTTAGCCAAATGTCTGGCATGAAAGGGTTAGAAAATCTACTTCACGAGCAGGGTTTATAACAATAATAAAAGTTCTCCGAATTTGGGAGCCTAATGAAAATCCATATAACAGTCCAAGAAAAGCAGACCAGTGGAAAAAGTGAGGCATTTGAATATTCTCCCTCTTTCTGTGTCGGGCTCTGGTACCCTTGGTGGGACTGACTCTTAGGCACTGAAGAGCTACAGTTCCCCTCAGAGGAATGTTCTCCTCCCTGACAAAACAAACAAACAAACAAACAAACAAACAAGATTTTGAACTGTAAAATGCAAAGAGAAAGTTTCAGAGATTTCTTATTCTGACTTAAAATTCCAAATTCTCTGTTAAAAAATTTTGGGAATAAGTTTCTTTCTGGACAAAGAAAGTATTTCATTCTGAGGAAATCAGCATGCCTGATTTCAATGTCGACTCTTAAAACCTTGTGGGATATGATGGAATGCAGGGGTTTTTAAATGTCCAAATGACATGGTATTTTCAAAGGAAAATGGCACACATTTATTTCTCCAACTTGAAGGCTTCTGAACATATTATTCTCTGGAATAAAGCACCAGCAAAATGGAAGAGTTTTTCCTTTATCTTTTTTTTTTTTTTTTCCACTGCCTTTCTCCACTCCATTTTATTTTCATATTTGAGCCATAGTTGGATGATTTGGGAAAGGAGTGTCTATTTCTGGTTGTCCAGTGGAATTCCTGGAGCACTTTTAAAAACATTTTTGGATAGTATAATAACATAATGAAATTCAGGGATCCTGGGATATTCAGTTTAAAGTGGAGGAGGATTATTTCTGTTTCAGGTAATGTCAATTTTCCAAGTCAGTGATACCGGTGTCTCTCCCAGAGCATAAAATATGCAGGAATAGGTAAGATGGCTGTATTCTGTTGCTTGTAAGGCTGAGGATAACCAGAAAACTGTTATTTTCCAAAGTTTTGTGGTAGAGCTGCCAGGAAGAAGGGCATTATAAGGGAACTGTAACCCCTTTTGTGGAGGACTGTCTTTCAGACCATATTTCATTTGAACTGCTTTCTCATCCCAAAAGCTCAGGGACATCTTCAGAAGCACATTTCCAAGTATTGGACTACCTCACATATCCTCCTGCCGTACTGTGCACAAACAGTGAATTTCTGTCTGCTGCCAAGACTGTCTACTCACTAATTTTTTACATTTATAATAGACTGTGAGTATCACGGGTTGTCACAGACCATACAAGGACTCCTGGATCAAAGAATAGATCTCTGCTACTTGAATGGGCAAAAATGTTAAATATTATCTTTTAGGTAGATGGCAGAGAAAGAGTGTGGCACACAAAACATTTTGTATTTTAGGCCCTGGGTGAGCTGTCTGTGTAAGTATGCATGTAAACTGTCAAACCCTGTTTATGCCTACTGATGCAAAACCATTGTATACCTGCATCCCATTTAGAAAGTTGTAACCAGTATATGTGGATTTCATCAGTTAATATTTCCTTTGCATTTCAGGCCTAAAGAACTGAAGAGCAGAGTGCTTCAGCCAGTCTTCTGCAAAAGTCTGTGAACATGTAAAATACTATACATATTACTTTAATTTTGCAAACAAAGCCCACTTTATGTTGAAAGATTCAATTTGTGCAGCAATGCTTTGAATGGAAACATTGCTTGCCCATGTGTGGTAGGACGAATAGCATTTTAAGTGACTCATCAATGGCTCCCATGACATCCTCTTAAACAATCAGAGGCACAATAAACCAGTGATTTAGATGAAGAAGCTTCTTGCTGGAGAAATAGATCAATAGAATTTAATGGCAAAAGTCACTAATTTTTACTCCAGAGTAAACACTGATGATGTGACTAGAAACTGGATAGTTCCTAGGCTTGATTCTCAAGCAACTGACATGTTCATGTGCAAGATATTATTCATCTTTGCTCTGACAAGGATCTTCCTTTCTCCATTTCCCCCATCCCTCGTAGGAATCAGGTTTGGCTAGCAGGCACCTATGTAACTTGTATTTCATATTTATCTTGCTGCAAAGCAAGACTCAGCTTTGGTTACTGTGGCCAATTGATAAAACACGTTTACCGGTGCCTTAACCAAAGAAAGAAGACCCTGGAGATTTCATGGTAGCAGAGATTTTGTGTGGTAATTAGGGGCCTGCCTAATTTTTTCCACATCTTTCCCTAGATGATGGAAGCCTCTGAGTCTTCAAAGAGAAAGAAAAGAAACAGGATGACTATGTCTATGTCTTTGCATCACTTTCTACTCAATCCTCATGCAGTTTCTCTTGCCAGCTATCTAGAGGTCCAGAGCTGCCACCACTTTCCCCTGTACCTACACTGACTCAGGGGATTTTCTGGGTCCATTTGTTAGGTCACATCACCTGGAGGTATGCATCACTCATGTTATGTCAGAAGGATGTAAATCGTGCTCTTGTCTGGACAGCGGGGTTCAGCAACAGCACAGGCAAAGCATGAATGGCCTCAGCTGTCTGTGCCACACATGGCTTCTTCTTTTTCATAGTCACATTTGGTGCACTTGGGGCTTTGCTGAGCACAAGACTCCTCAACAGACCTCCTGCACTCTCCAGTAAGGTATTCACTCAATTTGGGATCACCTCCTTGTCTCACCACACCTACATGCTGGAGGGAGGAGAACTTTCTGTCCCAAAGGGCATGACACTGCACATCTTTCTTGCAACATTTCCTAGGAGCAGAACAACCTCTAGCCTCTGCTTTTTTTTTTTTTTCTTTTTTTTTCTTTTTTCTTTTCCTTTTTTCCTTTAAAAATTAGCATTGAATTAGGCATTGAATTAATTTTAAGGATTGAATTAATAAAGGTAGTGTTTGGATGGTCAGAACAGGAGCTGCAGTTCACTTTGCACTTCTACCCTGAAGGGAGCATCTCTAGCACAGATGAGAAGACTTTGGTTGCAGATCTCTGCAAATGAGCTTTGTTGTTTTTTTTTTGTTGTTTGTTTTGTTTGGTTTGGTTTGGTTTGGTTTGGTTTTCTTTTGTTTTCTTTTGTTTTTTTCTTTCCCCCACTGGCAGCTAAGGGACCTCCAAGGTTCCAGGCTTTTACATTTTAAGAAGTATGTTTTAACTGCTCACTCATAAAGCACAAGCCTGTCTGGAAAGAAAAACATTGCAATCTATTATTTGTTTTGTTAATTGATTCAGGCAGCCGATGGAGAACTCATGTATGGGGAGAACCAATCTAAATCACTTTTATGAGCAGAGATAGTAGGTAGGGGATTTTGTTTTTACTGAGCTGCGTTTGGATATTCGGTATCAAGCTTCCTAAAAGGACGTAATCTTGAGATTATAGCTCTCTGTGGAGCCATTGGGGTCACTTTGCAATTACCCAGATTTTCACACTTCAGGTGATGAGAAGGGAATGGCACAGGAATGGTGTTCTTGTACTCGTGTCAATAGAGGAGGGCCCTTTCCAGGAATGGAGGAGGTGCCAGTTTGCAAGGGTTGGGGTGAGTGCAAAAGACCCAAAAACACACATCTATGCACTTTTAGGACACCTGATAATCATACCTGGGAACAGTATATATTTCCTCTGAAATTATTTTTCTTGTGGATTTTGTTGTGGTTGGATTCACTACAGATGTGACTTCCTCATTTAAAGCCATCATTGCTAAGCCATGGACAGGAGGACTAGAACAGGTAGAAAATTTGTAGATGACTGTGATCAGCTGGCCTCAAACTTTTGTTTGTGCCTGGTAAAGGACACCATCAAGCTAGACTTCATGCAGAAGGTAACACAGAGACATCAGCTTTACAATATAGCATTATTTCTGCAGCTTAGAAACTTTACTGCATCCTGAAGTAGTCTTTAGGAAAACAGACAAATAAGCAAAACAACAGGAAAACAAAATATAAACCTGAAATAACAGTATGAAAAATCAAAGCAGAGTTGGGATCATGGTTTTCAGTAAAACACACAAACATGAAAGTTCAATGATACAGGCAGAAGTTAACTGGGAGTTAACCCACTTAGCCCCACGAGTCAGACTGAAATGTATGGAATAATTTTAAGGATTTAGCCTCTCTAACAACAGAGGTTTCCTTCCTTTTTTTTTTTGCTTGGGTCTCATGATGTGCATTTGAGAAATGGTCAGGCAGGTTGTAAGCCTCAGCATCACTGATTTTAGATTTGGTTTCACATGGACCAAAATATACCAAGAAAACAAAGTAAACATACCTGCTGTTTCCAGGAGGAGAGAGGGTCTTCCTCAATATTTAACTGCAGCTTTCTGTGATTTGTTAGCAAAGTGTATGGTCATTACATACCCATATACATTAAGTATATTATTCACTGTGATCCTTCACAACAAAATTAAAAAAGCAGTGAGAACGATCTGCTCTCCTACGTGTATATATAATATTTATGTGGTATATGTAACAGATATTAAACATATTCATAGACTCTTATGTGTTTACATAGGTAAATCAAAATGCTAACTGCATGGTTTATTGCCTTGTAAAGAGTGCACTGAAGCTACACAGAACTTCAGACTGTGTGAATGCATGTAACTTCATGGCTTTCTCAGGTTTTGCACTGCAGGGATTATTGTACTTCAGATGAGTGATCCGTATTTTTGGAGTGAAACTTTCTGAGTTTTAACCTTATCAGTGAATCTGAAGTCAGTGATGGTATATTCCTGTTGAGTTTTGGAGGAGAGCTCCACAGAAGGCTATTAAACATGGTGGTTAAAATACAACCTCTGATCCAGTAAATCTGTAAGCAAGAATTGGGAGGCAGTGAGAGGGGAAGGATTATTCTATACTCGCCTTATTACGCTCTTTGCTAGACACCCACTGCTGACTGCTGCCAGATGTATCTTGCACTAGATGGACCTTTGGTTTGACTCAGTATGGGTGTCTCTATGTTCTGTTGCAATCTATGAAAAGTGTGATTACACGTGATGTAGTGTTGTTACTAAACAGTTCTTGGAGTGGCAAAGCTGCCAGTAATTTTTAGAGCAAAATTTTTACAGAAACCTTTTGAGTTTTGTTCTGTTTTGGAAGAAAATTAGTCCCCAGGTCAGTCTGTGAGGTCACTCAATCACTCAGCACTTCGATGCAGATAGCCTTCCAGAACACACTGAGAAAAGCTGGCTATTGGTTCGTGTTTCACACCTCCTTAATTACACACCTGTGTTCCTTTTATTATCAAAGCTTGAATAGGATCGCTCATAAAACGGAGGCCAAAAGGAAATTGCTGGTTTGCTCAGATTGCATCACCAGTGTAAAATGGAATCATTTAATATCTGAACACTCTGCCCCTTTCATTTTCATTTTCCTTTGTTCCTTCCATGCCACTATGGATCTTTCCCACCCAACACCTATGATGCACTGATCAGCAAATGGGGGAGGGAGCCATAATTTTTCTCAGTTGTATACCGTTTTTTCAGTCTAAAATCTAGATTTCACCCAAACTGCTATTTCAGTCCAATGAAAAGTAGCACCAGGTCTCCTCAGCTATAAGGAAATGCTCACACCCCAATTTCTAGTTGGGCTGCTCTGTGAGGGGTATCTGAAGAACCAACAGCTTGAATTAGGAGCTACATGGAGTGTCCACTCTGTCTTGGCATCTGTAACCTGTGCGTGTGGATGCATGCAATCCAGTGCTGTATGGCTTCTTACCTTACAAACCTGGTTCAGATTTGTAAACCAAATATTTAGGATTGTGTATACTTTACTGCATTTGGGGAATTGATGTTTGTCTTCCTTGATCTCCAGGATTTTTTGTGCTCATTCACTCACTACGTTTTCATTTACATATAACTAGAACTGGCTTTGCCCAGTCTGACCTTTCTGTATCTTCACTGGGGCAAAATCCTGACATCATGGAGAGCTCATTTAATGATCTAGGTCCATGTTAGTTTAAAACAAGTTGTGCCATAAGCATCATCACTTCCAGTGGCATCCTATGAATTAGGGCTTCAAGGGTCAATGTAATGTGGATTTTCCAATGGTTAAGGAGGAAATATCCATGCAGTCCTATGAGGACTTTGTTAGTAGAGTGATTTTTCTCTACCCAGTGACTTCTGTTCAAGAAATAGGCAAGAACATAATTTTTTATTCTTCCACATCTGTGCTAAATTTAGTTGAAAGAAGTAGACACTTAAAAATCATTGGGAAACTCAGACAGTCATGTACTGAGACACAAACAGGACAGGCTCACAAGTTTCATTTCCTTGGGAAATCAATCTAAAAGTAAAACCTCCTCACTATTTTTTTTTTTGTCTTTTCCTTTATCCAGCTCCTCTTCTGAAGGTGCTTAAGTTATTCCATGTTAGTTTGGAAATGCAGTCAGTGATGCCAGCCCGTCACCTGGTCTCAGTTTTCACCAAGGTGAGCTAATTCTGTGAGTGCTGTATTTTGACTGCACAATTAACCTAACTCACCCAGACCTTTTATCATGCTATTCCTTTTCTTCACACCAGCATGGTACTGATGTTAATATTTTCTCCAGGATCTACAGATCCTAATTTTCATATTTCTTCCAAGTAGAAGAACATACATGGTTTCAGTGTATGATGGAGAAAAACAAAAAGATACTAGTGCTATAAAAATATCTTTTAAAATTTTTCATAATCCATGCCTCAGCCAAAAATAGTGCAGCAGACACATCAGTGTGATCTCACCATCTCTGTCTATGACAGGGCAGCAGTTACCTTTAGGGGATAGCAGTGGCTGATGAATCCGGATGTTAAATCAGGGTCAGCTTCAATGCCAAGTAGCTCCTTTTGTGATGGCTTTTCCAACAATGGGGCTTTGAAGAAATTTCCCCCAGAGGAAAAGGAAATGGAGGGAGTTTTCCTTAAAAAACAAAACCCAAAACAGAATCCTGCTTTGCTGGCACAGCAAGTGATGAGCTTGAAGCCAGCTTGAGGCAGTAACTGAAGGGTTTTGCCTACTTCACTCTTTGCTCCTGTTCTTCTTGCCCAGGCTGCTATGTCCAGTGGTAACTCAGGAAGGGGACCAAAGAAGAAGGCACAGCAGTAGTTCAGGTTGTGCCTGCACTAGGAGAAAATATTGTGTTCTTCTTTGAGGTTCATGAGGTACCTGGCCTGGAGTTTAAACCCTTGTGTAGACAAGTCTGCTGTGTGAACAAGTGTGAGCAGGCCACAGTAAAGGTTATAGGGAGTAGCCAACATTTACCTCTCACCACATGCTTTTACAACTCCTGCTCCATCTTCACTGGCTTTGTCATTTTACTTCCCAAACTCTGGCAAACAGAAAGATATATGCCTCTTTCCCCAGTGAAAACGACAACGTCTTTGAGCAAACACTTGTGTAACAGAAATCCTTACAGCTCAGTCCTTTGCTATTACTTTTGCTATGGGTAAGGCCAGTGCTCTTCCTTCTCAAATGAGGGCCTCCCAAAACAGCTTGAGGTACAACCTAAGAGCAGAAATTGTCAACTATTTCCCAGTGCGATGACATTAATGCCAAACTACATCTGTCTAGGTGGCAGGAGGTCCAAGAGGGATTGTCAGCTCTCTTAAATGCCCTTTCAGGTATGGGAGCAACGGGGCAGAAGTCAGAGCACTGGGTCTTGCAGACTGCAAAGGACAAAGCTATGGGAATTGAAGGTGTAGATAAGAGTTTGTACAGGTTTTGGCAGGTTTGTGTCATTTCATCCACTCAGGGTGGAGGAAGAAAATCACAAAGGGGACATGCAGCAACAAGGAAAAACTGTTTTCTCTTTCAGACTCTTCCTGTGCTATTCTTCTTGTCCATTTTAACCTCCCACTTTCATGAAATAAAAATGATGGAAGCAGATAAGAAATGAATTCAATTAAGACTGATTCTTCCCCTTAAAGGGGAATCCAGGAAGCTCTCTGCAGCCCTGTTTCTCCCTTTGAAGTGTTGTCTTATCACCCTCCTCCCATTAAAATATAATGGGCTAGCAGTGGGTGTGCTGGGATTTGACACCCAGTGGGGAACCGCACCTAATCCTACACCATCACCTGATCTGGTTTGGCTTATTTTCACAAGCCACTGACCCCATCTTCACCATTCAAAGTGGAAGAGGGGGAGGACCAGAGAATTATTGTGGAGGACTTAGCCCCAGCTAGATGGCCTCTGCATAGGTGTCACGGAAGAGGGTTTCAAACACGGCCACATAAACAAATGCCTGCAGGCAGGACTGCCTACGGACCTCCATGAGGAGGGAGGGGAAAGGGTTTATCAGGTGTCTGGGCTCATTTGATCACAGGATGCTCTGGATACTGCCTTTATCTTCCCAACACTGTGGGTTGTGGTGACTCACCAGTCACTTAGTGGAGTGGGAACAGCTTATGGGTCACGGCAACAAACAAACAAGGAGAGGAGCCGGGGAGACAGAAGACATCTGCTCTGACACCATGGGCCTTATCTCTGTCGCTGGGCTGCATGCACAGCGCCTTGGGTCTGGCCATGGTATCACTGTGGGCAGCAGAGCCTTAACTGAGCTGCCATGAATCTGGGGGTACGATAAGGAAGGGTGCAGAGATGAGCTTTATGGTTTTCGGGAATGGCTGGGGTTTCCTTCAGAGATGCAGAGTTGTTATTGCCTCTAGAAACTTTCCTGTTTCCTAATGAGAGTGTCTCAAATAATCTACTCTGGTAGCTCTTCCATCTGAGTGATGAACAACACCGGAGCAAGGATTCACCTTCCATTTCAGCCTTCTCTTTCTTCAGCCATAGAAAGGCAATGGGAACTGAGGTTCTCATCACCATGCACAGATGCACTCTGTGCATCTCTCTTCTGGCATACCACTAATAGCCATACCAGAGTGCTCACAAAGGGCAGTCCTATAAGCATATAAAAAGGAAATGCTTATAGGACTGCCTATAGAAAGGAAAGCTGTTCCTTCTCTTCACCTACTATGTGGAGGGTAATGTGCTTTACAGCCCCATCTAGGAGAAAAACCTCAAATATTACACAGCAGATAACCTGCCCAGGAGCATATTTCCTGACCCACTAGCTGCCTTGTCACATCATCTGGACATTGTTCTGGTGGTTGCAAAAGCCTCGGATGGGACTGGGGCTGAAGTTTTGCTCTGGAAGAGTAAGATAAATGATGAGGGGCATGTAAGGGTTTTTTGAGCAACAGCTGCTTTTTATATCCTGTCTTCCCCTGTTTTTCCTTAATTCTGATGGACTTCCCTGGGTATTTGGGAACAATTTTTTTTCAACAAAAATGGAATTAATTCATCTGAGCTGTAGATTAATACCTCCAGTCATTGCAATCACTCATCACTACTTGTTCACGGATGGCAAAAGGAAGAGCAGAGTTTGGCATACCTGGTCTTTTCCCAGGCCTGTTTCTTTTTTTTTTTTTTTTTTTTCCCTTTCTCTTTTTGACCAGTCAAAACCAAGACAGTGCTGTTCACTCAACACGGCCTCAATTTTATGATTATGAAAACAGCAGCAGACAGCAGGTTTCCAAGAAGAGCACAGTCGCGTGCACGCCTGTCTCATATGTGAGATAATCTGTAATGATTTTGGCTTCTGACAGTGGCTGTCTGCAGTTGCAGAGATCAAAGTCCATAGAGAAACTGTACCTAAGTACACAAGCCTGACTGGTAAGTAACACCAACACCTCATGAAACTCAAAGTAAAACGTTTGGATACTTTCTTTTTTTGCAAGACTTTTCCTTTCAAACTCAAACTAAGAAAACCAGAAGATGAAACATAATGCATGTATCATGCTGGATTGTAAGACTTGGTCAAAAAATGTAACTGAATTAAGAGAAAAAATTCCAGCTGGGTTTAGCTAGCACGATGAAGGTGCACCAGCCTCTCTGGCCAGCTATAAACAAGGCACAACCAGTGTTAAACTGGGCTGCCTCTGGTTCACCAGCAGCAGTGACCCAATATCTCACACAGCTCCATTAACGGGGGACAGCTTTTCATAGCAATCAAGAGCAAGGCACAAACTCATATCTCTTGAGATATGGAAAAACATTGGGATGACTCTTTCCCAGGAGCCCTTTGGCTCCATGTCTGGGTTTTATTGTTGCTACTCACCTCGCTGTCTCGAGCACAGTATCCCAAATTCCTCTTTACCTATTTTTAACCAAAGCTGAGAGGAACTCAAATCCAAGCACAGTAACTTAGGCTCAGCAGCAGCCAGAACTGAGATAGAAAATCAAAGCCAAACATCATTTCTGATTGTCAGGTGACCTTTGTGATTTTCATCTCTTTTGATGGCTTCAGGGAATTGCTTGTCACCATCAGACTGTCTTTGGTTGTTTATTAATTGTGTTTTCTCCCTAATTAAGTGACCAAAGGTTTCTAAGTGGAAAACTGGCTACGAGTGAGCATGAAATTTCATAAAAAGTTTCCATCATGTAACCATTCATGCCAAAGTCTTCAAAGCTTTCAGGAATTATGAATTTTTACACAAATAGAGGTGATTTTCTAATATCTTCAGGTATGAGGATAAACAACAGGATGAATAACTGGGAACTGAAATCAACAAGGAAGTAAATCTGTTATGAACTTAAAACAGTCATTTTTTTTGGTCAAGTTCTGGTCCAACTACAGAGAAAGTTTTGCTCTGTTTGGTTTTCTTTTGAGTCCCACAGAGGCTTCAAAGTAAGAGTTTAGGTTCAGTTCTGGGTTTGTAAAGAAATAACAATTTGAATCAGTTTTCAATTTGGGTTTGGGCTTGATTCAATGCTGTCAAGTACATTCACAGAGTGATTAAAACCGTTCCAACAGCTCTGGCCATGAGGAAGCTCAGGCAAACCCAGAGGACATGCAGATCTGGACAAGTACTCTTGTTATTGGTTAAATTTTTCTGCTAACTAAATATTCGCACAGACCAAAGCCCCATTGTTTTAGGCAGGGCAAGAAGCAGGTAGTAAAAAAATAACCTTTGTCTGACAAATCTTCTGGCCTATAGACACAAAGCTGGTACAAGATGAGAAAAAGAAGCGGTATCTTCTTTCACAGATAAAGAACTGAGGCCCGGAGAGGTGAAGTGGCTTGGCAAAGACAGCGCAGGAAGGCTGCAGAGGAGCGGGGAGGTGCACCCGAGTGCTGCGAGCCCCTCGCCGTAACCGCAGGCTGTCTGTCCTTCCTGCCTCCCCGGCCGTGCCTGCGCGGCCGCTTGTCCAGCACCCGCTCAGATCTCCATAAAATAAGACAGAGCAGCGACCAACACGGCTGGGGGGAGAGTGGCGAGAAAGAAAGCCCGTTTATTTTTCTTTCTGCTACTTTATCTCACTTCAATGGGAGCAGTTGAAAATGTCGAGGATAAATGAAAACAACTGTTGGGCATCGGTCCAAGTGGTTAACAAAGAACCCCAAACTCTTTTAAGTCCTCCAACTGAAAGGTGCTGGCATAAAAAGAATAGCATTTTTCTTTGTAGAAATCATTTGTTGAACTCTCTAGTTCTGAACAGGACTCATTGCCTTCTCCTTGTTCACTTCATCCACGCTGTAGAAACAAGCCACTCAATAAAAGTAGAATTAAAAAAAAAAAAAAGAAGTTATTGCAATATTAGATATTTCCTGACAAACACCATGTTGTCATTCACATGTGACATCAGTCTAAGGTCCTGCCATAAATGACAGTCATTAAAAATCCAGTGTGAGGGCCCCCCCTCCCAAAATCATGTGTTGCTCTGGAGTTGGGGTCAAATGCCAGGGCAGGTAACTATTTTCATCCTCGACTGGACAGCGGATTTCCTGCTCTTTGTGAGTCTGTGGTGTGTCCAAAAGCACCTGTCCATCCCTGACGGGTGGGAATGCAGCACCAGAGAGGGGAGGTGAGTGGGTTTGGTCCGAAGTTTCTCCTGATAGCATAGTGAGGCTGCTTTGGAAAATTAAGCAGGAAGCCCAGCGAAAATTTAGTCTTTGAAAGGAAGTCGCCAATGCAATAAAGTGGAACAGACAACCAGAATAGGTTTTGTAACCCAGTAAAAAGGCTGACCTGTGTAACTTGGGCTATGGAAGAGGTTGCTTGGTGAGAGCTGTGCTTTCTTCAGTGCTGGAAGCATTTTGGTGCCAGGGTAGGAGAATGTAGAGAAGATGTAGCCCTAGGGCTTTGATGCCTACAGTGCAGATGAATGCTGTCTTGATCTGATTTGAGAGGCTGAAGTTGTGGCTGTGCCTTCAATGTTTTGTGAGAAAGTCAACCTTTCACCTACCCTGTGGTTAGTACAGGTGGGAGGAGGAGCACGGCTTTAATATTAGGGTGGGCCAGACCTTGTCGTTATAAAACTCTGTTTTCACCTTTTTAAAATGTAGTTGAAATTTGGGTTGAAATCTAACAGATTGGATGCCAGCATTAACATTATTGCTTTAAAAGAAAACAAACAAACAAACAAAAAATCCTAGAATGTGTCTAGAGGGAAAACTGCATTGTTCTGCTCATGTAAACAACACAAATATTTGAAGCTATCCCATTGTGGCCTTTAAATACCTGTGCCATCTTCATTCTCCCTTCTAACAGCATGGTGAAACAAGTAGCTAATTTGACATTTTCAATTCCTCTTTTCTCCTGAATTTCTGTGAGGGGGGACAGAATGATGAAAATGGACACCTCTGGAAAGAAAGGGAAGAATTTACAACTTGCAGCACCTCACCCTTATACTAGGCTAGATTAGGACCCGTGATACCTGTCTCTTCCCATTACCCAGCTGGCAGCAGAGACCCCAGTCCCAGGAGAAACCTGCCTGCCTCACTGTGCTCTGATGAGAGGACAGCTTTCTTCTGGAATGGGCTCATCAGGCCTTTGTTCAGATGGCTGAAGTCCTATCCAGATAATGCAGTTGCTGTATTTCTTTTCTTAACTGTTTAATGAGGATGCTAAATGCCCCTGAAAACCTTAATTCAACCTCTTTTATGGCAGCGTTTACTGCCTTGAATGATTATATGTGTGATCCTCCCAACCCCCAAACTCCAGTCCTTTATTGAGTGCTCAGGAAAGCCCCACTCTGCAGACAGAAATAACTTATCTTCTGGAGACATCTGCCTCTGCTGCCAACAAATCCCTATCTGGGATGGTCAAAACCCCTCCAAAAGTACAGATTTGTTCCCTACAAGGGAGTAGGCACCACTTACGGTACAAGGAAGATGTAATGAAAGAGAAAGCAAGCTCTGAAAATGTGCATGAGATCAAAAACTCAAACTGGGACTTCCAGAGTACAGAAACATGTACACATCCAGCACTTCCTAGGAGGGCCCAGGGAACCAGGGGGTGCCACCTGTAAAGCAGACATCACTCGTCTCCTCCACAGTCTCAGAGATTCCTTTTTTTGGCCATGGCGATGCAGAGATCTTGTAAGACTGAGGAGATGCAAATGTGAGAAGGTGGTGAAGAAAGTGCAGTCTGAAGCTCAGCCGCAGTTCTGGAGAAGGCAGAACAAGCTACCGCATTGTGGTCTGCTCTGGGCAAATCCTTACATCAGTTTCTCATAAGAGGTTACTTAGATTAATCCTGGCTTTGCAAAGTTTGGGTTTATGGAAGTCCTGAGCTTTCACAGTTTCACCTGTGGTAAAGGTAGTCTGGTCATAAGCAATAAACAAGGGCGCACTATCAGCTGAAAACTCAAATCACGGGCCATTTGTACTTCTCAGACTTGAGAGAAATGTGGATCTTAATACATCTGTGCATCCATTCTCCATCCATAAAGCAGCAGTGAAACCAGCCAAACTAGCTGCTCAGCAGTAAGCTGTGAAAATAAACCCATTATCATCATCATTTATGAAATGCTTGGATTCCTTTGTGATAAATGACATAGAGAGGCCACAAGGAAATGAACAATTCCAACTTCAGAGCAAAGTTTGAGTAGTGTGCTGAAAAGAGATGACATGGGACCACATGTTGATCATATATGTTAAAGTAAAATATTCAGCATCTCCTTATTAAGCTAGCACTGCTTGTGGGCTGTTAAATTAAGCAAGGGTGCTACCAAAACCAAAATATAATGAAAACAAATAAGGACATCTTTCAACCCCTTGCAATTCAGTAGCTGCAAGAATAACCTTCTCCAAAGTTTCTGTGTTGGCATATGTCTAAGCAGGGAATATCTAATGGCTTCAGAAAACTAAGAGGGTGAGCAAACAGGCCCAAATGAGGATTTACATGACAATAGCATCAGGGTAGTAAACCCCACCCATTCAGTAGCATCTCTCCTTGCTCTCTTCTGTGTTCAGCCCTAGAAAATCTCATCCTTTCATGGGTCTGAGTGTGGTTCTTTTCACATTGCTGTGCAAAAGGAAGGGGAGAAATAATAAGAAAAATCAAATTTCCCCTTCTGATTTCTCTTCCTGATTTCTCAGACAGGAGAAATTCCACCAAAATTAAATGAAATCAGAAAAACAGTGAGTGAGATCAGAATTAGTCTCTAATCATTTATTTAGAATTCCCGAAGGATGACAGAAGGGAAAAGCTGGGGACATGCTGGAACATTGCCCCAGGCACATTCAGCAGTTATTAAAAAGAATTCACTTCCATGCAAATTGTATTTCATCAGCTAATTAAGAAAGTATTTATCCTCTGCTTTAATTAATATCTTGTATCTTCCTTCCGAAATACTTAATCATGGAATGAAATCATCATAGAAATATTGCCCTGAAGTTAGCATTGGCATTTTATATCTCAGAAAATCTCATGTGTGTGTGTATGTGTGTGTGTGCGTGTGTGTATATTTTAATAGCAGTAATTATAAACTACTCTGTCAACTTATAAGGCTGCTTTACATTTCTGGCTTGCTGCCAGTTTTTTTTTTTTTTCCCTTTTTTTTTTTTCCCCAGTGCCTGATGAATAGCAACTGTTGTGTATGCTAGATCTGTGCTCCATTTAAGCAATATCCCCAAAGAAATCGGTCTTCTTAGCTGTTAAGCACAACTTTGTTAGGCAGTGCCTGGGGCAATTGACAAAACCCATTTGTTAACTAAAAACTGTAATCAGTGGTTTGTATATCGGCAGTGTATACTTTCAGTAAGGCCACATTATAATAGATGGAAAATCGGTTATTTCCTGAGCATCAACAACCAATTTTCCACCAGTTAGGCTGGAGATGTATATCCCAGAGGTATGTAGAAAACAGAATTGACTGGTGTCAGCTTAAGCATGGGAAACTAGCAAAACACATGGTAGACTTTCTAAACAAACTAAATCAGCCATGCTGCAGTATTGTTATTGCCACCTGTAATTTAAGTAGAATTTACAAATCTTGCTATGCTATTAATTTTGCATTGAAGTGCGAGACATTTCCTGGGAAAAGTCTCTTATTTGAAATGTCTCAATCCAGACTGCTTACAGTCCTAAGAGAGGAGTTACAATTCAACCAGAAGTTACAAACTTGAAGTAGGTGTGACTGAACACAAGAGACCACCTTGAGGATACTAGTGCCATCCGGGCTCAAAAATAAATCTATGTATCTCTAAGATGAAGCCTCACTTCCTTAACCAAGCCTTACTCGTGCCATTAAATCAATAGGCAATGTTCAGTCCAGTGGAGCACCGCTCACATGAGCACTGTAATCCCATTCATTTTGAAGGCATTCCTCACCCAGAATACTGGATTCAATGCAGCTAATCCATTAATATAAACAAAAACAAACACCAGCAGGATGTAGCTTATCAGTTATTTCTGAAATGTCCTTATCTCCTGTAGAGTTTCTCCCTGGGAAATAACGTGCAGACTTTTTTCCTCCTCTTTCTTGCAAATGTATGGCTGGAGCACCCAACAACTGCTAAAATGCAAACCAACAGTCATAAGCCTATTTGGACTAATTCACTCACTTCAGTAGTCTTGGGCTTTTGGGTGGTTTGAAGCTTCCCTTTTGATTCAAGAGCTGGAAAATCAGGCCCCACATGCAAGCGATTACGTGTGTCATCAGCCAATGGCACAGAAAGGTCACAAGACCCTGATTTCAAACCTTTAAGTGTTTGTGTGTGTGGGGGGGAATCTTACTGCCTTAACAATTCCCTTTTTTATTTCTCTTCTTAACATGATAAATTATTAGAACATTATTAAGTTAACTCTTTGTTAAAGAGCATGACAAATCCCTAAGTGAGAGAGCGGTGCCGTTGGACTGACTGGCCCCTGAATCTTGCTGTTACAAAGAGAATGGTTGCAATTCCTTGTGACGTTTTGCAGTGAAAAGATGGATTAGTAGGCAGGCATGTGCTGGAGCTGTAAGTTACAACTTATCTCTGAAAGTTTTAACTTTATGCCTTTGCATGCCTAAGAAGTCATTTTTAAAGGCGGCTTTAGCCTTTATGAGTCCCTGTGGATCTCTGCGCAGATCTGTAGCTGCAAAGACAGTCCAGGCTCTTTGATGAGGGCCTGGGAGTTCAGGCAGGACAAGAGGAGTCATGACTCAGTTTCTGTTCCTGAGAGTGTCACTGACTCCGGCCGTGTCACTAAAGTTCTCCAGGCTCCAGCTTTCCACATAAAACAGGCATAGCCAGATCTGGAGTCTTTTATTGTTTTGTGAACACTTAAAGAAAGGGTTGGCTAAATGGCATCCTCGGGAAGTATGAAGAAGTGTTTCAGATCAGTGTTAGGGGAGAGTTAGGGGACTCCCTGCATCCACACCTTTGTTTTCCCAGTAACCTTGTTGCTGAAAAGGACACTGTAAAGGGCTCAAAGTCCTGGTGGAGCTGGTGTGAAGCCTAATGCAAAGAAACTGTCTTTGTCTGTGCCTTCTTCCTCTTTTCCTTCCCTTCAGAGCTCAGTCCGTGTTGTCCTTTGGTCAATTAAGGTCTCAGGTATTTTTTGCTGCCTAAACAGTTAAGAAATCCAGCCCCTAATTCTGTGTCCATTAATGTCATTTCTTCTCAATATGATCAGGTTCCCTTTAATTCCTGTATATAGGACTTGGTATTTATTACATTGCAGCAGTCTGAACATCCAGAAGTTCAGCTCCTTGGACAGAACTATGTTGGGAACTATCCCAATGTTTTTATCTGCCAAACTTAGAAAAATAATACAGAGAATCAGACCAAAGATAAGAATTCTTGGGATTTGTTCTGGGGACAGATATACTGACAGATCACCAGGATAAGCCCACCACCGCCCAGTCCTGGAACAATAGAGCACTTCAGACATTTTAAAGGCTTTTTTGATTTGTTTAGGAGTCTTTTCAGATTTGTGTCAGTTCTTGTATTTTCTGATCTTCACCCGATCAGTCCCCTCATTAAGCAGTGGAGATGGATGCTGCTGGGAATTTTAGTAGGAACTTAGGATGTGACTGACCTTAATTGTTTTGCTTTTCCTTTTATAATAACAAAAATGACATTGCAGTACCAAGGATGAAAAGACATGGATGTTCAGCAATGTGATTAGAAGGGCTGAAGCGGAATATGCATGTGTATACAGAATATATCTGCAAACCAGGCTGTGATTTACTGCTAGGCTTAGAAATGCTTTAAAGACTTCTAAGCACAGGAAGAAATATGCTGTTAGTAAAGCTTCCGTGTTATCAGCCCAGCTAAATAATGATGTGCAATGTGTCATGTGCAAAGAATATATTAATGCTTGGATAAATATTTTCCTAATGTCTGCTCGGTTGATATCTCCTTGGCATATAACCAGTGGATAGTAAATAACACTCATGTTTCTGTTTACTTAAGGTCTATTTTCTCTCCTGCCTTTTACATTGGCAATAATTTTGGGGGGTACAGGGGAGGAAAAGGCTGAGGGAACTGGAGCCTTGTAAAATGTTTGTTTTCCTTACAGATTTCACGAGAAATAAACTGTTTATGTTTTAGTGTTTCACTGCCGTGGAAATGTTAGATGATTTTGTGTGACCATCAAAGTGTTTAATGCTTAGCCAAGCAGTAGCATTATAGAGAGTGGGAGGGGAAGAAAATGAGAAACTGTGGAAACACAATGAAAAAAAACAAATGAGTCCACTTTACCTTGTAGCTCCTAACACGTTATTTTTCCTTGCTTGTGGGCATGACTTAATGCTGGTTACTCCCCTTGGCTTCAAACTGCATTCATTTTAATCATCTGTTTTGACAACCTCTTTCCCCCTCAGGCTCATCTCTAATTGAATTTGTCATGCAATCCTCACCTCCCCTGAAATTGTTTGTACGGGAGGGAGGCTGGGAGGCAGCTGGACCCAGGTTGGTTTCCGTAGTGTTACCTCCAAAAATCATCCTGTTCCAGGTCTCATTTGCAGCTGAGGGTCTTGGTATTTGGTCTGAGTTCCCATGAATATGGCTGCTGTACTTCCAGACCTCATCTAGGACCTTCCCATAGGATTTAGTGGACTTCCAGTTTGGATTCTTACCAGCTCCTGCACTTCCTGCTGTCTTCCATATCACAGAGCAGATATGCTCTTAAAGAGCTTTTTATTTTGAGAATAGATTTCTCCCTGCAATCCCCAAAATGCAGCTTTCTAGCTCAGTTCTTTCCTTTATGACCTCCCTGTAAATCAAATGATGTCAGTAGGATGCACTTAGCAGACAAGCAAGGATGCAGACCTGAAATTCTGTAGCATTACGGACCTCATGCACCAGGTATACAGGCACGGCAGAATTTGGCATGTGATCTTTAGTGAAGCCCCAGCCAGGATTTGTGATAGTGGCCAAAATGGAACTTAAGAGTGGTATTTCTTAATTTTTCTCACTCAAAGAGAAAAAAGTGTCCTCACTCAAAGAGAAAGTGTTCTCACTCAAAGAGAAAAAAGTGTCCTCAAGCCTGTCCATCTCAAATACTGTGCTTTTATTCTTAACAAAGAAAAAGAAAAGAAAAGAAAAGAAAAAAAGAAAAGAAAAGAAAAGAAAAGAAAAGAAAAGAAAAGAAAAGAAAAGAAAAGAAAAGAAAAGAAAAGAAAAGAAAAGAAAAGAAAAGAAAAAAAGAAAGAAAAGAAAAGAAAAGAAAAGAAAAGAAAAAGGAAAAAGGAAAAAGGAAAAAGGAAAAAAGAAAAAAGAAAAAAGAAAAACAACAACAACAAAAAATGAAAGTATTGCATGTACCAGTTTTTGTACTCAATATAAGGTTTGTTTGCTTTTTACCATTTCCATTGCTGAATTCATCCGAGCGGTTCCATCTTGCTTGCTCCAGTTGATAGTGTTAGGCACTGGGGGGATTAACATAAGGACACTCATCTTGTTCCTTGGCATAAGTGGAGCCATCATGTTGTCTTCATCTACTCAAAAGCGCTGTGTCAATATGTCCCTGTAAAAAAAGTGTTCAGGGTGTCTAGATAACACGTGTCACGTGTTTGACACACCACCGTGTTATCTCATCTGGCCGAACACTAAAGATAAACAGTGTCATGGAAGTGCACACGTGCTTTAGACAAGGTCTGTGATCAACTCAAATTTACAACCTTTATGTCTTACTTAAGCATAAACAAAAATATAACAGACTTATATTGTCTACATTTTAAGATAACCGGTAGGAAAACTTGCATTATAAAATCAGAAGTGTTAACACTGGAAGTCAGAACATTTACCAGCAGAAACGAGAAAATTTCCTAATGGGTGCCAAAATACAAAAGAGATACTTACTGTTATTTTAACTAAATGCTATTTATGTACTTGTTTTGCTTTCTAGATACAGATCCCTTCTAAAGTGTATGCCTAAAAATCTTAAAAGTCAATTTATTCCATTGTTTTCAACAGATTTTTTTTTTTTTTTTTTTTTTTTTTTTTTTTGTCTGAGCAGCAAACGTCTCCCTCCCTGCTTTGGCCCCCCTCAGAAACAACTCTGTTTCTCTTCGTGTTACCAGAGTGAAGAGGAAATACTTTGAACCCTCCAAAATCCTGTTGTTTCACTGATGAATCACAGAATTTAGTGGTAGGCTAAAGAGGTTACTTTTCCTACAGCAATGCAATCTGGAGTAGATGAGAAATCAAACTACTTATGGCACTACCATTGTAAACTGGATAAATGTTTCCAGACAGTGGATTCCAATTTGATCTATCGTTTTCTTTCTTTCTCTTATATGCAGATCATGTGAGGGACTTACAAATAAAGGATATAATGTCAGGGGGATAGGGGTAGGAAATGAAGATTAGTTTCCTTTTCTTCTATCTTCACCACCCAGTGAGAAGTTAATTTTGGCTGTGTTCAATCTGAGTTCACAGAAGGGAGAACACTAAAAAGCTTATTTCTGGTAAAAGTCCACTGCCAAATGAAATGGAAAGAAGAAACAAAAATTATAATAATGAAGACTGAATTTGAATTGGGGAAGAACAAATATCCTCTTCAGAGTTCAGCTCTCGTCCCTTTGGCATCTTGATTTGCCAACTCATTAGGAAACATCTTCTCAATATTTTGCTCTAATTTAAATGGACAGATGCTGTTTCTCCACAAAAGGAAGTGGTATGAAGAAAGTCTGTCAGAGTCAGTTTGGCATTTTCTTTTGTTGCATTTTGTGTTTATTGACCTTTTTTTTCCCTTCCCACAAATAAACTCAATAAGATAGACACAAGTCCTTTGGCAACAAGGAAATAGAAATCACTTGTGGGCATGTGTGCCCACATCTGCAATCTCAGAAAGCTAAGTCAGGGTCCAGGTTTGACACATCAATGTTGTATATATCTTTTGGATGCTGGCAGCAGTCCTTTTTATTTAGCATAAACTGAGTACTGAGTGGGCAGAAATATATGGGCTTACCCAAGATACAGCACTGAAAGGCATGGTAGACTGATATTATATGTACACCATGGTGCAAAACATCTGAAGCCTGTGAGGTCCCATGGCTGTAACTGGCAGGAAGACTGTAGAAAGCTGGCCAGCCCTGCTTTGAAGGCCTAGCCTCATTCCCCTCATCCTCTTGGCCCACTTGCAGGAAACTCTGGGTGAGGTTTATGGACTTATTTTTGCAGGAGGTCAACTGAGAGGCATGTAAGTCCCCAGTGGCCTTGGAGTCCAGCAGAGCAGGACTGGATTTTATTCCCATGGCTCTCCTTACTGACTGTTCTGCAAATTAAGTCCAGAAGCTTCCAGAGTAGCATAAGCAATAGATGTCTTCTAGCGTACATCTAGCTAGGAAGAATATTCATTCAGAGGCTTGCATTCACCATGGCCCCCAAGCTCCAGAGCCACCTTCTTCCAGGTGACAATGACAGTGGAACACCCCAGAGATCAAACTCTTAATGGGACATACAGAGGAGCATGGGGGTTCTCCAATGCACACCGAGTATTGGTCTGAATGCCACACCACTAATGTATCTAATTACACCCCAAATCTATTTGTTCCTTGTCACTTTGATTTATCCTCTTCCTTAATGCCACATTGAGTGCTGGAGCACAGCCTCACTGGAATCACTGCTCTGTGCCAACAGGCTGCTGGAGCATATCTGATGAGTTAGGCCCATTGAAATCAATGTGCAGGTTTCACTGGGGCCTTGCAGTGACTTCTAAACATACGGCCCACTCTTCCCTCTTCCCGAGCTCATGCGGGAAAGCAGCACAGTGGAGCTGGTTTGGAAATCACAGCCAGCAATGACTGACCTGAACTCTCCTTAGTCAGAGACCAAGGTTATTCCAGAGTCACTGCTGCAAACTTCACCGATTCCTGTCAAGGAGAGCTAAGCTGTTAACCTGAAATGCTCCCCCATCCTTCATACCCACTGTTTTATTTTGTTATGTAAAACAGTGGTTAAATAAACAGCCCTCATCTGCTGTGTGTAAAGGAAGAACAGTGCCTGTCAGGAGAGGAGAGCCAAGAGTTTGCTCCTTACAAGGTTATGCTTGCTCTTAAAAAAAAAAAAAAAAAAAAAAAAAAAAAAGTTTATACCAACTGGGAAATCACAAGCCATGGAGGAAGGTGGTGGCACTGGGCATCTCTCCCCAGGACAGAAGAGAGGCTGCATGCTACAGAAGGCATCCTTCCAGCTCTTCTGCATGTCAGCTCCAAAATGAACGCGTGGACCTGGAGTTACACGGCGCACACGCTGTGGGGTGTGATGAGGTGATTCTGAGCAAACAGAGAGCTGTTAGTGAACAGTGATCCTTAACAGTTATTTCCTGTGTGATGAAATACCCGTCACTTGTGATCAAAACCTATCACTTAATCATATGGCATTTTCCTTGGAAATATGCATTTACTTGGAACATTCATGTTTCCCCCCCCCTTTTTTAAGGAAAGGTTAAAATATACTTTTCACACAGACTCAGAGCTGCGATTCCTCTCTCTGTTCTTCATTCCCATGGCCAGCACTGGCTTCTCCCCTCTGTGACTTGCAGACATGGTCCTGAGAAGTTTTTCGGCATTTGGGAGACAGCCAAGCCCTACTACTCTGGGTCCTGCTCCCAGGTTCTTTCATGTCTCTAATAAGACATGAACTCTGGATTTTTTTCACAACTGGAGCACTTACACTCCTCTCAGGAGATAAATGTTGTCTGAGATTGCACTGGAAGAGTTCTCCCAGGAGGAGAGTCAAGCACTTTCTCTCCTCTCTGTCTGCCTTACTGTTGTGAGAGGTGGGAACGTAATATGCACAAGGCTTCTCCGATGTGTCAAGTTTCATTGAAATCGGTCCACGTGTTCAGGAGTTGCAAGGGACGGGTGGAACAGCAGAAGGAGAAGGACAGACTGTATGGGTCCATTAAAAATTCAGCTGCAAAATAGTGCTAGTTGTACCATCCCTTAGTGCCACAAGAATTGGGGTTTCTGTTAGCGATTTAAACCCACTCCCAAATGAGATACACCGCAGATGAGATTCAGCCACAGCTCTCCTCACTCTCTCTTGCAAGCTTTATGAATATCGTTCTTTTCATTTCCCTTGCTGACAGGGCCGCAGACGACAAGGCCTGCAATTGCAGAAGACGCTGCAAGAGCCCGCTGACAGGTGATTAACAGCTCCTGGATGCTGTGAGCCCGACCACACTTCTGACCACGAGAGCAGTTAAACAAATTATCAGCAGAGCCGTTCTGTGGTTAACTAACCCTTTTCTCTAAACAAGTCTGCTAATGGCGTTCCCAGGCCTGGCACCCCTGTACTCTTGCGAGCCAGGCACTGCACGCTGAGACAGGTTGCTTCTCCCATTTAACAGACCCCTTTACAACACAACAATAACAACAACAAAGACCAAACTAGAAGACAAAAACAAATCTGAACTCTTAATATCATGTATAGCAAAATTTGGAGAAATGAATGCGTTTTAATAGATTTGTTCTTTGGGGAGTCTTTCAGCAAGGTGAGGAAGCTGGGATTTATTTGGCCCCATTGCAAGGCAGTCTTTTGTCGGAGTTTTCTGTCAGAGCCAATATTTTGCTCTTCATCCCAGACAGGGCCTGAGGGAATGGGGTAAACCCCTGATGTTTCAAAAGATACAAGAGACAGAATCCCAGAAGTTAGCTGAGACCCTAAACACGGGCAGCAATTGAGCAAGCACTTCCCCTTCCTGCTTGTCCACAGCCCTTGTTGAAACCAAACCGCCCCAAGGGCTGAAGGGAGAGGAGGAGGAGTAACCTGGGGCAGGAGGGAGAGGAAGCACTGTGAGGAGCTGACTTTATGGGGGAAGGGGATCCACATAACCCCCTGCAGGGTCATAGCAGGCTTTGTAGAGTAGTGTGTACAGGGGGCTTCACGATAAGTCTCTCAAACAGGATTTGATCATAAATAGGTCACTGATCTGGTAGGAAAAGCAGCCAGGTAAACATGGGAGGTGGCCCAGGGCCTCTCAGGGACAAAACCTTCACCTGCAGTAGCAGGGTGCTCCAGAGCTGCTTCTGCCTGCTGCTTGAACTGTACTCAAGTTTTGGCTTGACCTCACACTTTTATTGTTGAAAACTACTAAATTCTGAAACCGTAAGTCTTCCCTAGGTTGGCTGACCTGCAGCTGTCCTGAGGGTTGTATCACCAAGATGCTCGTACCTCCAGACACTGGGTGCTTGTATCTGCCATTCCCCAGGTGTCACGGGGATTTGTTCTTCCCCTCACACATGAGAGAGCACCTGTTCCTGAAGACATACCACTGAGGGTCCAGCACTACCTTGTAGCAGTATTGAGACAAACTGTCTACCTCAGATGCCTCCCTGGTGTATCAAACTTGCTCAAATTTATAAATGATGAGTTAAGAGTGGAAGGGAGATGAGGAGGTTCCAGGCCTAGGGGTGGTTAATCTAATGATGGGGACATCATTGTTGTGACTTTGCAGAGACTTTGGGTTCTTGACATCTGTCTGTCTGTGACTGAGAGTATAGTCTCCTGAGAAAATAGGTGCTTAGGGCTAATTTCAGTCTTTGCTCTTCATTTAGAGATGTCTGGGTGAAACTGAATGTGTGAGGATGGAGGACGAAAGAACATGCTTTAGACCTTAAACTTTTAGCTGTGTATGTGTTGTGAAATTTTGGAGGATTCCTGTCATACAGTGTGTTTTATAGCTACTCCTCAGGAGGCTATAGTCATCCAAGGTATAGATATAACCTAGGTCTTCTACAGGTCTAAGATGTTCTCTAAAGATGCTCCAGTACTCCAGATCACTTGGAATCCTCCCCATGCTTCCTGGGCTTAGCCATTTTCTGGGACTGATGGGAGGATAAGGCTATCACTCCAGAGATCATTAGATCACGTCCTGAGGGCACAGTGATGAACACACTAGGTGCCACCCTGATTGTGTCTACTTAGAGAAGACAGGGGAGATGGAGAGATGGAAAGTTATAACGACCCACATAGAGTAACCATTTTCATTATAGCTTCTCCTCTTTTGTCTTTTCTCCACTTTTGTTGCAATGTAGGCAAGGAATCCTTGTCATGACAATCAATTCAATAGCTCTCCAAGGAATAACAGCAGATGGTTTCACACCCTTACACAGTGAATTGTGTAAATGAGAGAAGAGTCATTAAGTGCAATCACTGGTGAGAGGCTTTCAGCTCCAGCAACTCTTTGAGGTGTGTGCAGAGAGCACAGAGAGAGAGTACTTACCATACTTAGGCAAATAGAGTTTGGAGAGAAAAACATTATGCAAACCTTCCTTTTTTCTTTACAGCTAATTTAAACAGGTGGATGTCTAAAGTCCAAGCTTGGAGTGCTTTTCACTTCCAAGGCTTTAGAATAAACCACTTTATTTTTCTCCTTAATGCATGGATGAGAAGTTAGATCTTCTCACAATCTGGCTTACACTTGGCATACTTAACCCTGCTGAAAGTGCTTCCTATATCGGTTCAAAATTGAGAAGAAAGAAGAAAACAAAGTTGATGGAGGAAGAGAGGGACATTCATTTCTGTTCTGCCATAAATCTCATCTGGGCTCTCTTTTTGATTTAAAAGAAAATACCTGAAGGTCAAATCACTCCTTCATCCATCTGGTTCTTCAGAAGAACTTAAGCTTGCTGTGGTGCACCCTCCCTTCCTGCTGAAGCTTTGCAGAGAGGAATAGAAAACTGAGGGGGCCAAAGGGCAAGAGAGGAAATGGTCTTGGGCTGTAGCAAAACTGCAGATGTAGAGGAAACTGCCAAACTTAAAGAGAAGACTGGCAAGTTCTAGACATCAACCTGTAGAGTTTTTGGACTGTGGTTTTGGTCTAAGCACCTAACTCCTATTTTATTTCATGGAATAATGAAATGTTTTCACTATTTTTTTCATCCCTTTGTAAATGGTTGTAAGTTCCTCAGCTAGAAGCTGGATGAACCTCAAATTTGCATTGTGAGTAAGCGATGACAAAGAGTTATCTTCTACTGTATGTCCTACACCATTGTCATGAAATCACAAAACTAACTGAAGTGCACCTGTTGTGTTATGTGAGCTGCAACAGCCCTATAGTCTCCCTGAAACACTTTCTTCTCTCCAGTGCTCCTAAAACCCACCTTCATTTCCCTGTGCACAGCATCTTGCACCACAAAGGCCTCCTTTGAAAAGACACTACAGGTGTCTGCTGATGGGTAGTTAACTGCAACAGGACATCACCACCTGACCAGACTCCTGATCACAGGTGTAGTTTATCAAATTGTGGACAGGGCAGGTTTGTGTTTAACAAACCCTTTTGCTATAAGAAGCCTGATAATGAAGGCAGTCAGTTTGGTATCCTCTTGTGCTGCTAGTTCAGTCTTTTGGGAAGGGGAAAGAGAAGGAGAAGCATTTAAGACCGTTTGATGCTCCACAGAGCAGCGTTAATGAAAACTGAAGGCCAGAGGGAGGGAAGAGAAATTGCCATCTCCTCAGGAAGGAACTCATCAGACTTCTCACCAGGTCTGTTTTTTAATTAACTTTGTGACTGTGATACTCAGTGGGTCTCAGTTGGATTCAGTTGTCTTACTGTAATTGTCTAGTACCTTAAGATGTATCTTGGGCTTCCAGTTGCCCTTTGGATAAATGTGGGTCTTTGGGATGTCTGCCTGTCCTGTGAGGGTGCTTTGGATATCATGAGAAGGTTAACGTAGCCAGTCACTTGCATTATTCAAAACTAGTCTGGTACTTTTTCTTCTCATCACAGCGTTGTATCAAGGTGTTCTCTAGTTTTGGAACCAACCATATTATTTACATACAAATTACCCAGAAAGAGGCCAGGTGCAATCACCTGCAGGATTCACTGTGAAGGGCATTGCTAGGACAAGGAAGTTTTTTAAGAGAGAAATTTTACTCGTGCCCTTGGTTTCCAAAATGAAAGCTTATTTACCCTGTGTTCTTAATGTCAGAGGATTGCTTTCTATGACAAAACCAAGACAAAAGTCCACTTAAGTCTGGTGACAGTTTAAGTGGTAGACATACTGTTTCTTTAAGTTGAAGGTTTTAGGTTTTTTTTTTTTAGTCGTTAAAGCAAGAATAATGTGCAAATGTGTAATCAATAGCACACTTTCTGAATAAGACTTCTTAAAGAAAAAAGTTCTGAATAGTGTAAGATTTTTTTTTCTGTTTTCCTGCCCTCTGATATGTTGTAAAACTTCTGTTTTTACTGTGTTTTTGGAGCAATAGGTTAGCTTTGCCAAGAAAAATCTACAAGTTCATGTGTGTCTATATAGCAGTCAGAGTAAGTTTCTGCGATGTTGCTTGATTTTGCAGAAAGATTTGTCAGCAGAAGCTATCTCTTTGTACCGTAAAGGAGCATGAACAAACAGCATTTCTGGATTAAACATGTGTTGCTTTCAAATCAACCATATAAAAATGAGGTCACTTGCAGGTGAGCCTATCAGTCAAAAATGCACAAAGGACTGATTTTTTTCCCCCCAGTGGTCACAAAGAGAAATTAGGGGAGGGAGAGAGAATTGTGTTTTGCCAGCCCAAATCAGAATTTTGTGGGTCATTTGCTGAAATGAGGAAAATAAAATCAGTCAGTTTGGGCCACTCCATTTCACTTTCAGGTTATTTAGCTCTGAAACTAATGACGACAGTTTTCAAAGAATGATCTCAGAACTATCGGAGCAGATATAAGACTACAAAATCACATAGATGCAGAGGGAAAAAAGCCTGTCCGGTTAGTTCGTAATGGTGTATTGGAGAGACAGCCTGATTTAAGTACTAAATTTTTTCCCAAAGTTTTGAAAGCTGAGCCTCCTTCAAAAAAAAAAAAGTGAAAGTACTCTACCCTCTCTCCTCACTATGCAAATTCAGCAAAAGCTCAGACAGCGGCATGTGTAGCAGTTTATGATGGTCTTCTTGTGCTTTGAGTGGTAAAATCAATAATAAGCAAGTCCTGAGGGCAAGGAACAATTTGGAGATACTGTTCCAGACTCTCTGCTCATTTAAGGTGCCATTGCTACCTTGTTATTGTGACATATATTACAGTTTTTTTTCCTATTGTGTGTAGTACAGCAGACAGTGTTTGTAAGACAAATATTCAGTATACATAACATCCCAGGTTATACCTTCCTTTTTCAAAAATAGGTTTGTAAAGTTAATGGCTAGGGCCTTAGATGTTTCACTTCACGTTTATTGAGACAGCCACTTATATTTGAGGGTCTGAGGCTCTGAGCCTCTAAAGGGACCATTTTGTTTTCACTCATTCCTCCCACAACCTGAATCGTACCCTTATATTTTGGGAAGGAAGTGCTCGTGTTTCAGGTCCAGCACTACTCTTGTTCCCCTTCTGGCCTGCAGCTCTTCACTGCTCAGTGCCTCAGTTCCCTCACTTTTGGATAACTGATGATGAAGCTCCTCACCCCACGCTTGCCAAAGCAGCTGGTGATGGGGTGCTTGGAGCAGTGGTGGTGGAAAACACCACTAAGAGAAAAGGATTATTTGGACAGTGCTGAGCTATAGCTGTGATGTGTGTGGCACAGAAACTGCATTATCCATAAATATCTAAAGGAAATCGTTATTGGAGACAAAATCCCCAAACAATCTATTGAACTGCCACATGCTGTCTTTCTGGTTCCACAAACTGTCACAGGCAGTCTTTGAACTTCCAGTTTACAATCACTCATAAAATGAATGACGTGCCTTATAGGCAGCTGTCAAATGTGTTTAAACTCTCTCTACTGCTTCCTCCTAGGCAGCCCTGGCAGTGCTTTCGCAAGCAGCATGACGCTGTCTGTATGTAGCTTTGCACTGATGAGGAGACATCTCAGAGGAAACACCTTTACCAGTACTTGCTCCTGTTTCCTCTAAGAGGGCGAAGGCAAGCCTTTAACACTTTTGCTAGCTGCCCCTAGACCAAGAAGGGATTATGAGCCTCAAGAAAAATAAAAAGTCCTCCCTGGGAATGTGGAAGTGCTGGTGTGCTTCCCAAAGGATGCTCTCTGGCGTCATGGCTCCTTCCCAGTTCCTCCACTCACACACCAAACCAACCAGACCTTTCTGATATGGTAGGTCCTTAAGATAGGTGTCATTGCAGAAAGTTCAGGAGCTACAACAGGGGAGTTTGCCACCCTCACGCACTTCAGGTTTACCTATATTACTTGCTCAATCCTATTTCACATGTAGCAAGACAAAAAGCTATACAGCCCTGGGAACCCACGTGTTTGACTGCAGCAGATTAAGCTCTTGTTACCAGTCAGTGGCCAGCCTGTTTTTCCAACTGTTTTCTAGGAATTCTTTCCCTCCCCAGTCCCAGCACCCATGAAGCATTTGCAAAATATTCCTTTTTGGCTTTTGACAGTCTTGGTTTCAGTTTATTTTTGCCAGCTAAAGGATTTCTGGGCAGGTTGACAGGCATAACATCTCCTTCTTTTCAAAACAGTCCAGATACTGGAGCGATGGGCTGGGAGCTGTGTTTGTCTTAACTTAAATTGCAGATCTATTGCTCAGGCTGGGAAGATCTCCCTCTCTCAGTTCTTTCTGCAATGAAAAAAGCATCCTCTTTCATCTCTGTCCAGGTTACTTGAAAGTTTCTTCTGCTTTTGTCAGGAGTTTTTTTGGATGTGCGAGAGAACCTTACCCATGAAGAGTGACTTCTGTAAAAATCCTGATAGTAAAGAAGTGAAAGAATCACCGGGAGAGGATCTTTATAGGCCTTGAGGCAGCAGTGCCACCTTTCTTGGTGACTTGATTTGAGCTAATGTGTCTTATTTTGTTACTGTGAAGAGGTTTTTGTGACTGGCTTTCTGGACAGGTCCGAGAAGCTCAAAAGGCCTGGTAGCTACTTGCATGAGATTGTTCGTGAAGCATTTCATGGGACTTCCAATGCTTTAAGCAAAATAGCTAGCACCAGGGATGGGATACCAGAAGTGCTTTGTTTCCACTTACTGTAAATGATCATAAATTCTACTGCTACTTTATTGTGGTGGCTGTAGTTCTTGGAAAAGTAAAGGGGGTGGGGGACCAGTTCCCAGTCAGTTTTATAAAGTACAAGGTTGCTTGTATTGGTACCAAATCCAAAGTGCAATATTTCAGCTATGAATGATTGGATGTTTTCCCAGCTTCCCATAAAGTCATTAAATACAGTGTAAAGGGTCACCCATAACATAACCAAAAGATCATTGCATGCAGAACTGGAGCAAATTGTCAAGACAGCCATGGTTTTCAGGAAGGTGAATAAACACTTCCAACTACGTAGTCTTGGAGGTAGCCATCATTGTGAAAATGGGCCTTGTAAAGCATTCTTCAGTAGTCTCCTTTATAGCTCACTGTGGCTTCTCTAGGTCTATCTTAGAAAAGCAGCAGCCAAGAGTCCTTCCATCATTAGGGAACCCATCTCATGTGGAACTCCACTTTGGAGGAATCTTCCCTTAAGACAAGATCCGATCTTGGACTAGTGATCTTCCACAACTGAGGAAAGTGAGTGACTCTCATGCTTTTTGAATGTTTACATGGCAAAGTCCCATCCAGCAGAGTGAGGATGATACCCAGAGGATCTACATGTTACCTCTTCATAGAAGTAACAGGGAGTTGTGTTGTCACCCGTGTTTATTGAACCATTTGGCAGAATTTGGTTGCTATAATATGATTTTCCTATTAACCTATATGACTGTTCAGCTAACTGGTGGGGAAATCATTATTTTCTAGACTGCTTTGTTAGAAGATGATAGCCGCTAGCAGCAGCTGGAGGTATTCTACCTGCAAAGACAATGCTAAAGGAAAAAAAAAACTACAAGAAAAACAGGAGATGCCTCATTATTCAGAGGAGACACTATTGAGCACTGGGATGTGCACATCACCAGTGAAGTGTTTCTCTCAATGTCCAATGGTGTAGGAAGGAAAAAATGAGATTGGGAATCAGTTCCTGGCTTCCCTCTTGGCAATATAAAACATAGAGCAATGTAGGTCACCATGCAGATTTAAATGTTCAAAAAGACTTTGTTTTTCTCAGGAAGTACTCCATTTGGAATGGAAAATAAACTCCTTTAATTTTTCTTTTGACCACTGCTGTATACACAGCTCATTATGGAGCTGCTACATGAAGTACTGCCAAATTGAAGCAGAAAATGTTGGTCCATCTGTGACACACAAGAAGCCAATGTGGTCCATTTCATACTTGCTTAGAGCAGCAACAGACATGGAAGCAGAGACTGGATGCAGGACTGAACTTTTCACAATCCTGGGTGTGTTTGGGTAAGGGCTTTGGCTCAGTTTGCTGTGCCAAAGTACAACCAGGGCATGAATCTGAATTTTCCCAAAGTTCAAATGCAGTCCTATTCAGACTCCTCAGACCCTTGTTTATTTGGCGTGTTGTGACATTTATACACACACACAGGGACTCATTTAAACCGTCCAACTCAAATCCTCCTACAGCCACAAATGCATAAAATTTGAATGCTTTTTTTTTTTTTTTCAGACATTTTGGCTGAAATGAAACTTTTTTACAGTAATAAATAACAGAATAATTATTTTTACTTCCTACACAGGAACTCAAATGTTTGATTGATTTTGCTCCTTTTGGCAGAGTTGATAGGTCTGAAATAGTTTTCCCTGGCATCACAGAAATACCGGTTCCTATTAACCCTGAAAAGTCCTGATGTGACCTAAACTCAACTTCAGGATATTTGATTTCTCCTTTTCCCTCCTACCCACATAGGAATGCAGGAGGAAATGTCACACAACATAGTTGTGATTAGTCTCTGACTTTTATCCATCCCTAGCGTCTGTGCAATTGCTTAAGGTAATTTTACAATTGTCTTTTCATAGACATGCCCTTGTTTTCTACTTGGTCTTGGTGGAATTGGAGAATTTTTGATATTTGTCTAGGATTTCCTTATCCAGAAAGAAGAGCAGAGAGCTACTGTTCAGTGTTCAAAGGAAATCTGTGGATCATATCCCTATTACACCTGAAAATTCCAACCATTTCTGGTGTCCACAGCTCTGTGCTTCCTGGAAGTGTTCAGTAAGCCCTGTGCAAACCAAACATGTTGGTCTTAAGGGCCTACACCAAGTATGGCTTGACATTTCCCAGAAACCTCAGGCTGAGTGTGTGTGTGCAGCACACACTGTCTGCACATATCCTTCTGTCTGGGAGATGCCAGGTTCCACTCACCATTGGCAAATGCTCGTGCTTAATGAGAATTACTGTGCTGACAGATCTTTGGCTGCTTTGATTACATGTGAACAGTAAAGACATTATTGTTCTCACTAGTGTGCCCAGACCCACATGCTTGCCTGCCCAGGCTTGTTCCATGCCACTGAGGTTTTGGTGGTCTGTGTGGAACACGTCTGTCTCATCATTCACCCGAGCTGATTCAACAACCAAGCAGCAAGCCCAGTCCATGCTCAGTTTAATCTCTTAAGCACTAGCCAGCTTTATTGTGCATGCACCCACAATGATATGGAGGAGATATAAAGAGATATTAAAGAAAGGTATAAGTCTGGGTACATTTTTATATGGAAGAAAGAAGTATAAGCATAGACTTTTATTAATTTAATTTCATTTAAATAATTTATGAAGAGCTCAGAAATAAGAATTCCATATTGAAGAGACAATGGGGTGAAGCACACAACACTGCAGCCTTTTTCCATTGAACACCATTGTGATGATGCTAGCTTTATACTGCAGAAAAACAAGAAGGAGCAGATTAACATGCTAGGATAATGACTGAAATATGTTTGGTATTTCTGCATTACTGATGGAGGACTTGCAGACCATTATTCTGCCAGCAAATTGTTTCAGTTTCTCTGGCCTGGAATAGTAAGGGGGGCAAAGGGTCTTTGCTTTGGAGAACATCCGCTTTCCCACTGCACTGAAACATACAGAACAGTAAGTATTTAACAAAGTTAATTGTTCCACCAGTCTTTGTTTTCCCAGGCCCTATATGATCAGCCAACATAGTCCCTCTTCTTCCTTAATCTTTCCAGTTTGAACTTTTGTTTTTTAAACTGTATGCACCTTTAGGTTGTCTTCTCAAGTGCTCTAGAAAAGTTGTGCCGGCTATTTTCTCATTTGTTCTCATGTTCTCTGGTACAAATTGGCATTGTAGATGGGGATTGTCTTCACTTCCTTGCAGTGAAGACAAAATTGCAAAGAAGTCTGGAAAATGAATTCATGTATTGTGGTGACTTCAACTGTGTCTGGGCATAGTTATGTTGACATCAGCTGCTGACACTTCTGCGCTTTACTGGTCCTGCTGGGAGATGGTAAAAGTTCTTGGCAGGTTCTGCCTTCCACAGGCAGATCAGGTCTTCAGTGGGCTTGGGCACCTTCTGGCCATGCCAGTCTTTCTTTGCCAACCACGCAGTCCCTAGGGTGACACTTAATGGTAGGCACTGTCTGCAGCTAGGTCAACGTGTCTGTGTATCAGTCTGTCATGGGGAGAGTGTCACTGCTTTACCCATGTGGTGGCTGTGAGGATAAACATGTCATTGGAGATGCTCAGAAGTGGAGGGCTGGAGAAGGGTGCATGATAGAGAGGCTGTTGTGTACGAGTAAGAGATTGTCCGTGTGTGTGTGCATAATCTCACTCAAATTATGCAGCCAGGATCCAGCATCTGAGAATCATTTTCTCTGAGGATCATAATTGTAAAGCTTAACCAAATAAATATTGAAAGACATTATATAAAACTCCCACACAGAGCCCTGCAACCTGAAACATAAAATATATATGCAGCATATTCTACTCACCACAAAACTATGCTAGGAGTATAAGAGTATCTTTTAATACAGATTGGCTAGCATCCCACTCCCGGGTCAGACATGACGTCCCAATAAACATTCATGGATCGCTTGGAAATCACAGGCATCCATGATCTGTCTTGCCTGCCCCCCCTTTTGGAGCTGAATATTTAGAGCTGAGCTGATATGGCTACTCACTCCTTCATCATTGTTCTTGTCTTCTTAATCCCACCAACTAATTCATATGGCGCAGTTTCATCAACCGAGTCATTTTTAAGTAGTTACGTTCTTTTGGGGGCTTTTAAAACAGCTGGTTGTAGCACTGACTTGAAGTCTAATCTCTGTCTCCTGAGAGGATACTTTTTTTTTTTTCTGCCTCACAGTTTCTTGATAACTTCAGAACCAGATAAATACAATAACTTCTAATGCTCTAGTTGTTTGCTTGAGTTCCTGCTTACAGAGGGAGCCACTATGCTGAGAAAACAGCAATAAGAAAACTCTATAAATTCAGTCTTATATATTCAGAGCCTTGTAAAACCGACCAGAGCATGAATTCCCACAGGCACCAGATGATGTTTGATTCCTTCCACTGTGGGATTTCAGCAGAGTTCACCAACACAGAGACAGGTGTCCAAACTGCTACTGTGGAAGTGACAAACGTACTTGAATAGAGCCTTGCACCCTGACATCATGGTTATGGGCTGTTTCACTACATAGAGTATTGGGAATGCATTAGAAGAGCTGTTATCACTACCTGCATCTGGTGGTTCTACTGGTATGAAAGCATCCCTCGTGCAGGTGAGAAGGTTTCAAGACTTCAGAGAATGGCAGGTCATTTGGTAGTGTTGGATATTTTTCTAAGAGCTTTAGGGGCAGATAGGCTTTCAGGAAGAGAAACTGCATCCTGAACTCAGAGGCTTTTGTCAGATTTTGTTCAAGATCCCTACTGTGCTTAGATCTGCTTTCTCCTGGCTTAATCACGTGCATATCTGGGGCTGTCTGATGGAGCATTTGAGGACCCAGTCCTGAGACAGCATTGTTATGCAAACCCAGCAGTAGCCCAGCCAGCGCAGAGCAGTTGAATGAGTCACAGGCTTTGTGGCATACAGAGGCTGCAGATGGAGATTCATGTTCACACCGAGAAACAGCCTCATTCTGTACTTGCTGCCATCTGGAGACAGAAATTAAAAACAACTGGCATGTGTTTAAACCCCCTCCACCCTTTTATATGGTTTAATCTTTCAAATTGCATTTGTTTAGCAAAGGAAAAATGTATTAATTGTTCTGCAAGTGTGACTAATGGTGGTTAGTCCCATTCTGCTGTCAGGAGAAGGGCTGCCATTAACTGCTTTTAACTCCTGCTGGAAGCTGCCCTGCTTCTTGCAAAGTTTTCACGCTTTGGCCAGCTTCAAAGCTAGCACTGTCCATCCAAAAGCACTCTGAGGTTAGCAAGAAGATCTGTGGTCATATACTGTAGCAGATTTAGGTTCGAGCTCTCTAACTTGGAGAAACTGGAGATGTCTGAACACAGAGTTCCTTTTAGACAGAAATATCTGTTTCTCATCCAGCCTGTTGAGACTGCTGACTACTTTAGCATTGCACACATCACTGATTGAAACCTTCATTGTTTCTAGACTGGATGACCATAACATGGGCTTTACATCCAATCTGAAGTTGGTTGAGAGCAACATATTCTGTTCCCTAGGCATGGTAACTGTAGACACATGACATTTGTGGCTTGGAGGTTTCAGAGCTGGAAGTCTGATCTCTACAAATTATGTTGGGATACTCTTCACTACTCAAACTATCCTCCCTTCAATGCAGGGAATGTGGAAAAGGCATTTTCTACACTGCTGGAAATGTACAAATAATAAATGCATCTGCTGAGGTATAAGGAAATGTTGGGACGTCAAATTTATCTACAGTTCCATTTCATTTATTTTTTTAATCCTTCTGCTTCCACCTCTGTCTGTCTTATAATACATTCACCACTGCTGTTGCATGGTGTGTGGCCAAGAGCACATAAATGTGGCTGAGACAACATAGAAAAGACCACATGGAAATAAGATGCTATCAACACTAATGTTTTTTGGATAGGTCAAGAAAAAATGCTGAATGAAGATGGGACAGCACATACATGCAGCTCCTCCTCCTTGTATGAGATGTAAAATAAAAATCCGATAAGAAAAGAATTATTTCACTTTGTCAGAGGAAGTAGAATCAGTTAATGAAAAGAAACTATGGTGATGTAGGATAATTTAAGTGGATTATCTTGAGTGGAAAAGTCTCAGAGAAGTGGAAAACTTCTCTTTGCAGACTTTGAGATAAACAAAGCACTGAAAAATACCCACCAGGGCACAAATATCTATGATGAGAACAGAGGTACAGAAATAAAGGTGGATGAGTAGTAAATCTTTCTTTTTCTAGTAATTCTTCTACCAAGAAATCAGACAAACTTCAGTATGTGGAATGTGATTCCATCCTACCATCAGCATCAGCTTCATTGTATGTGTGCTACCATGTTTTCTGCTGCTCCCTTTGCGTAGATTGTGGAACAGAACAGAGAGCACAGAACTGCTAAATCAGAATTGACAGCCTAGGAAGCCAAGCAGTCATATTCCAGCAACAGTCAAGTACTTTTTCAGGGAAGAATTTGTGAAGTAATAAGTTCCATATCTTCTTTTGGCATAGTCCAGAAGGAATAAGCAAACAAAAGGGACAGCATGTCTTCTGTCTGCTCTGCAGCAACGTACACAAACTTTGTCCATATCTTTATGGAAAAGAAAGCTGCCAAAGTGAAAGAAAAAGAAAAACCTGAAGTAAATTTTGGCCCATTTTACCAGTGCTATGGAATAGAGGATCTCTTTGGAACTGTCTTCTCAAAATTGTCTGAGAAATGAGTGACTCTCCTTTTGCTGCTCTTTCAATGAAAGGGATATGCTCAGAAATTTAGGCAGGCTTGTGGCCCTGTGGGTATGCCACAGGCCTTCCTTTACTTTCTCATCAACTTGCCAGGCCTTGCCTTTGTACTATGTAGACTCAAACTATGAAGACAGCAGAACTCCAGATGATGCATCTCAAGGGTGCGGCTTCTTTGCCATGGGCAACACGAGCTAATTGCCAAGTTCACTGCTTTTTCCAGCAATCATATTTAGAAACATCAAATTAGAGACTGATGCGATTCAAATCAGATTGTTGGATTTCTTCAGATCTGCGTTGCTCCTACCATTTTTAATCACATTCCCTACATGGTAAGGAATATGCTGAGTTCAAACCTACCTGCATTTTGTCAGTGACACAGTTAGCCTTGAGTCTAGTCCAAGACTGACCAAAATCAACTGCTCTATGTCTCACCTTCGTGGCCACCACTCTGTAGACTCTACCATTCGCTCATTCTGTATTTTCCCTTACTGGAAAGGGATTAAATTAAGGGAGAAGTGATTAGAAACAGAAGGGAACTTGGTTTTAATGATCTGTACTTTGTTCACAAAATAACTCACAAACCATTCACTGATACCTTTTGATTTGCAGACCTTCCTTGCAGGCTCTGAGTCAAATCAGTGATCCAGAAGAGCTCAGAGAGGAGACGTTTTCCCCCCCTCAAAGCAGTGATATTGGAAAAAGATGTGGCCCTCTGCAGCTGTCATGGCCTTTGATATCCAGCTACATGTTGTTTCCATATTGCATAGTGAACTGTGAGACCAGATGATCTCCATAAATAACGCAGCCTCGCGATTTCCTCAATTACTGTTCCAACAGAAACTTCCAAAGGGTCGATGCTCTAGGGAGCACTCTGTGAGCACATGGGGACACCACACCTTTAAAGCACTTCTGAGCACAGATGAGAGATCTCCCCATGTGAGAGGCAGTCTAGACACAGGCATCCAGTTCTGTAGAAGGGTCTGACACTTGGAAGTAAACCTAGAACAACTTGCATTACAGCAGAATATAATGCAGGGCATTGAGAGATCTTGCTGATCAGTGTTAGTGTGGTTTCTGTTGTTCATCTGAGATTGTTATGCACATGAGGTTTAATTGTGAACATGACAAATTGTGAAGATTGACTATGAGAATTCCTTCATAACCTTTAAATCTCTTCCTTCTAGGAAGTCCTTCAAACCTCTGTATGAAAAATTCCTAGATAGAGCTTTCTTCTGCTGTGATATTGTTGCAGTTGTAACAAATTCATTAGATATTTTTCTGCTGCATGAATCTCTAAGGAGCCCCTTTCCCAAAGAACATTCAATAAGAGCTTTTACCCTATACCAAGACGTTGGCCACAGGAGTGAGAAGTATGTATGACTTACACATTTATAACAGATAACGTTAAATATAATAAATTTCCTTTTCCCCACCATGGATTATCACCTTTGTGCTTCCTCTACCAGCAGCTATAAATTAATTTCTAGCAGTCAGGCTTATCTGGCCTCCAAAATTTCCTCTTTCCAATGAAATACTGTGTCATCTCTAAACAGTCTTTCCCAGCTTAGCTGAAGGCATCCTTGAAAGACTGGGCCTTCTCAAAGGGCCTGACTGGGTCTCGTGAATGCCCGTGTTTTTAGATAAACAGCAGAGCAGGATGTTGAGGCAGACAGCACTGGCAGAGCTGAGCAGATGGGAAGGTGAGCTGAAACAGATCAGTTATTCACCCAGGCCCCAGCTGAAAGTTGATTATACGGAAAGCTGTGTGTAAAGTATTTATAGTTGGGCCTCAAAACTCAAAATCTATTCCAAGAGCGATAGTTTACATAGTCAAATATATTCCCATTAATGCCTGTATTTTCTTGCTAAAATGCTTTATTTAGTTGTTTTTTTTTGTTGTTGTTGTTGTTATTGTGCTGTTTTTTTCCAAATCTGCTAATTACTTCTAAACAATATCATCCCTGTGAAATGTTCTTATTGAAAGATTCAAAGGCTCTGCAAGGATTGAGAATTCCCACCTAACTGAGAACAGATTTATGCCTGGATTCAGCCCCCAGTCCTGCCTCCCACAGACTGTTCCCAACAGAAGAAGTCACTGGGTTTCCTTCCTACCCTTTCTGAACACTGGAAGCCACATGCACGTGGGTGCTTGTTAGTAGTTATGCCTTTATTTTGATTCATGGCATGATAGCTTATGATACCATAAAACCTACCAAAAATAGCAACCCAATTGTTGGCTGCAAAAATCACAAAGGCTTTGGAAAGCTCAGTGATGACAACTGTGAGAGCTGGTAAGATGTCTTACTGAAGGGTAGGTAGGTCTTCTCAGAACAAGACACAGATACATATAAATGTCAGGAAATGTGTACGTGAATATGCACGTCCACAGGATAGACACTACATTTGAAATTGCCTTCTGTAGTCTGGTTTTACAGCTGTGCTGAATGCAGTCTGGGAGCATGACAAAAGGGTGACACTGCAGATCTCTGTCATACCCTTCCTGCAGGATTTTTACCTTGATACTATTTAGTCATGTTTTGACTGATGTGTATATATTCACACACATAAGCATATCTATGTATGCATAACAATATTTTTTAGAAGGATAAGTTTCTTCTATATTTTGTTTCCTGCTAATGCTGTGATCTCCGGAGACCTGGGCTGTATCTTCTCATGTTTGGCTCATGTATACAGACAAACACATCACAATAACCCCTATTTTTTCCAAATAGAGCCTAACTTATAATGGTTTAAGATGAGGGAGGAATGTCTGTTTTTTAATATAAGTTTTGTTGAACTTTCGAGAGGAACTTTGCTGCCATGTGACCTGAGACACAGAAAATGTTGATACCAATAAAATCTTAGCAGAGTATGCCAAGAAAATCAGCATTTAGTTTACCTAGGATATCCCAGAGGAAACATACAGTTAATACTAGAGTTTAAAATATCTTAGCCTTGGAATCTTAAAACTCCATCAGCACTTGGAAGAGGGGGAAGAAAGAGTACTAAAAAATCCCATAGTAGCAACGATGTTAAACACACACATGCAACATGTAGCACGACTCAATAGATCACTTTCAGTGGCTATGGGTTATTTCTGACTGGTTTTGCTCTTGATCTCCTCTTATTTGAAGCACTGAAGAAAAAAAAAATAATAAAACTTTCCCTTTTTGAGAGTACCTTATAATGAAAACAAGAATATTTTGAAAGGAAAGAATAGGAAATGTTGACTGAGGTGTCCTGCTGCTTTTTAAGTAGTCCAGCTCCCAAGATTTATGTCAAGAGCAACAGAAGGTTGGAAATGAAAGAATGCTCTTGAAGTTATACTCCGTAACTCAGCTGAGCAAGATCGCTTTTTCATTTACCTTGTCGAAAACCCAACATGGAAAAAAAAGTTTGGAGATAAAAAAAAAAAAAAAAAAATCTTACACTGTTACTGGAGACTTACAAATGATGTGGCAAAGTAAACATGTGTTCCATGCATGAGAAAAAGTGCTCTATTCAATGATATAACAGCTCCCTGGCTTGAGACAGGTGGTACAGAGTTTTAAATCTGCAGAACATTGGCTTGGGTTGCATCCTTCTGCTTTGAAGCAGTCCTCATACATGGGCTCTCTGTAAGACTGGGGGCCTAGCCCTGCTTCCCTGCCAGCCTGCAGACAACGCAGCTCTTCCTTTGCTGTCCTTGGTGCTCGTGGGTCTTATAAATGGAATAATTTACTTTCTTTGTGTTTGAATTTGACAGCATCCCATAATTCCACTGTTCTTGCCAAGGTAGGTACTTCTGAATGTGAAAGCAGATGTCAGCAGGGTTTATGTTGTGGGATTATACAGCCAATAAGGATCAGTAATAGAAGTTATGTAAGTAAAAGGGAGCAACGCAGTTCTGTGAAGAGAGTGCTATTGCCTGAGAAAGGTCTCATTTGTGTACAAGTGTGCTGATTTCTCCACTGCATACTTCAGATTTTGACACACGGCACCTTTGAGTTAATGTATGAAACAATTCCCATTGCCTTCCGATGATTTTGGATGTGTACCTTTGGCCTTAGTTGAGTGTTTTTTCTTAAAACCAGCAAGGTACAGAAGTCATTGTGCTGAGGTGTTAATGATTTCTTTCTTTTTTTTTTCTTTTTTTTTTTTTTTTTTTTTAATCCAATTGTTTCATCAAAAATCTGGAAGCAGCTTTCTTGCCCTGGGAGCCCAGGCCTCCAAGACTTGATCAGACATAAAAGGAAGCCCATATTTCAGATGTAGGATGAGGCAGGTTGTGCTAGTACCTGGAAAAGGAAGCACATGTACTGAATGGATCAATGATTAGTTTGAAATCAATTATTAGGTGAAGATGGCTGTGCATATAACACGTCCACTTGCAGTGGGCTGAAGTGTACAGTGTATAATTCAGCTGGCCTCTTCTCAAATCTTGATTATCGTGATGTTTCCTAAAATGTCTGATTCTCAGCCTACCCATATATGATAATGATACCTAGATAGTAACACCAGAAAGGATTGCCATGACTGCACAGACTTTTTGGCAGAGCACAGACTGGGGAATGGCACGCAGTTCCTATCCTTAACTCCAGTCTCAGCTGTATCATGTGTGAAACATCACTTTGGTTTCCAAGAAGTAACTATTGTACTGAGTCACTCAACTCATGTGTAATTCACTGCAGAGCATCATAAAAGTATTAAAGCAGGGCAATATCTAGCGTGTCTAATTTAGACACCTAGAACTTATTATTTCAGCTACATTAAAATTGTTGTCGTCTTTACATGGTGTAATTCAAACATCTGGAGTAAAGGCAGTCAAGTGCCTTCTGTCAGTGTCACCTGCCTCTATGCAGGTTCTTTTACAGCAGAAGATGAACATGCTGTAAAAATATATCTCCCCTCAGGATCCAGTTTATTAAGTCTTCTTTCCACACAGATTCCCAAACTGACGCTGCAGGAAAGGTCTTTAGCAAATACACATCAGGATATCAAAATGAGCTTGCAGTGCTTTAGACCAGTGTCACAGAATCTAAATACTTAACATTTAAACAGATTCAAACCCATGGAACTTGTAGCTGTTGTACTTGTGGTACAAATTCAGCATCTGCTTCGTAAAAATTGAGAAATGGAACAGGCTAATGACTGCCTTGAAAACACACCCGACCATGTAAAAGGCAGAGAATAGATCTGAATTCCGGTTTCCTTCCTCACTTCTGCCTCTGTAATGGGCCAAGTCAAAAGCCTTCAATCTAAACAGACCTGAACTGCGAGGAAGTTCAGATACAAACTCTTACAAGCCAGGCCATTTCTAATTATTTTTATTATTTCATTAAATTTATTATGAGACAATATTTTTATTAATGCTAGCGACCTCATTAACTCTCTGCAAAGGGTTTGTCACACACAACACTTAACAGCTGCCTGATTTCAGGCATTGTGAACTCACTCATCTGGCCCTCTCCCCAGCATGCATAGATCCATAGCTATCCAGCCCTGTGCTCTACTCTCTATCAAGAAGGATTTCATTTTCATGATGTTGTATTTCTTGGAAATTTGCTGTAGTCCTGTTATGGCCAGTTTTTATGCCTTCCTCCTCTAGCTGTGTCCCACATATTTCTTCTCATCTGCCTTGTTTCCTTCTGTGTTGATCCAGATGGGTTGTATACCAGAACCGCATTGTCTCCTGTGGAGAATATCTTCTGGCTTGTTGAGTCAACCAGGGTTTGCAATGCCCCATTGGGGTTAGGCTGTAAAAACTCTCTATTATGTGTTCAGCTGGGCTCTGAGTGCAGATTTCACTTTGTTCTTTCTTTATCCACAATTGAAATGGCTTGGATAGCATAATTATTAAATGCTGAGGATCTGGACCACAGCCTTGAAGGATTGTCAAGAGTTTTGAGTCACTGGTGCAGCTGAGAGCAGGATGTGGGACTGACAGGATCAAGAAGGAAGGAAGCTACCATGTGAACCTGAGACACAGCCAGGTCTCCTATAACTGTCTTGCTGGGTAGGCAACATCCAATGCCAGACATCTGGAGATGAGCACAAGTCAAGAGTAATTTCTGGAAGAACATATGGATCCTGTAGTCATACCCATCCCTGGATCAAGAGAATCAGACGTTGCACCAGCAGGTCTCATCCCATGCATTGACACAAGAACAACCATGTGCAGGCAGGCCCAAGTCCATCCTTTTTTTTTTTTTTTTTTTTTTTTTTTTTTTTCAAGTCAGCCTATACTGAATGTCCTGGATAATGGGTCAGAGAGCAGGTGTAAGGATATTTCCACAGAATACCTCTCCAGCTTTGGCATAATGTGGTTCAGAGTTCCTGTGCTGGAACATTTAACATTTCTTAATAGATTTTTTTTTTTTCCCTTGAAACTTTTTAAGCTGTTACAAATATTTGTTCTCCACAATCTCCTGTGGCAAGCATTTCCACACAATTTAACTACACGCTCTATGAAGAACCACTTTTTTTTTTTCCTTTGTCTTTAACTTTGCGGTTTGTTTCATTCTTTCCTATTCTTGTGTTAGAAGAGCGTGAATAATTATTTTGTTCGTCTTCTGCAGACCAGTCCTGATTTCACAGAAACCTATTCCTCTCCTTCTCAGTCATCTCTTTTCACATTGCTCCTGATAAATTTGCCATGTTATCTCTGGTAGGTTAAGAATTGTAACAGTCTGAGGATCAGAAAGATATTTTTGTAGTTTTGGGGGAGAATGAGAAACGGAAGTTAGGGAGGAACCTGGACAGCAGGTTGGATTATGTGTTTGGTTGTGAAGGTGGTACAGCTTTCACCTGAAAGAAAATCTAGATTTTTTTAACTTAGGTTTGTTAAGTTTCAGAAGCTGTAAGCATACAAAAAGGAGGACAGGAATTTATGAAAAGATTCAGTTTCTACATAAAACTTTAAGCCCAGTTCTCCTCTTGCCTTTCATAAAAGTAGATCTGTAACATGGTGTTAACTTGAATTATTGCAGGGATTAGGAGGTGAGATGGGTCCAGGTCTTAGTTATTCTCGGCTCTTGGTTTTATGGAGGTGCATCTCTCCTGGATTTATATCTGATTTACACCAGGACAGATGGGAAGAAAGTCAAGCCTATTGTTTTTGCACTCTGCTTTTGACAGTGCTGAGAATCTTCATGCTATAAAAGTGTCCACGCTCTGCTGTCTTCCATCTGTATTACATATATTGTATCTGTCGTGCTGGTATGGAAGAGCTGATGTTTTTGGCAAACTTTCCTTCTTGTACACATCTAGCATCACAGCATTAAAAATAGCGATGGATGGGAGAAAAAAAAAAAAAAAAAACAAACAGCAAATCTGACTCATGGGAAATTTGCATTTTATCCCATGTCGGAGTGGAAAAGAATACAAATTTTTCTACCAGCAAAATGAAAGGTGTTATCAGTTCTCAATTAATTCTCATTCATATTTTAGGAATAACTGGAGGCATTGGGACCCTTCAGCCATAGGAAGCTCTGATTTGTCTCCTGTAACTGTAGTTGTCTAAAAGTTGTCTTCTAAAATGAATAAAAGAGAGGGATGGGCCTATATAGAGTGACTGTTATCTGAGAAATGGTGTCTAGGATGAGATAAGACAAATCACTGCATGTTTGGAGGTACTTTGCTCTTTGTGTTAACCACATAATGAACTCAGATAAGCCATTTGACTAACTGCTTACCTTTTAGGCAACTAAAATTAGGAAAAAAAAAAAAAAAAAAAGACCCTCCTCTGAATACTTTTTTAGAGATAATGTTCAGCTGAGAAGAATACAAGATTACAACTAACTCAGAACATCAATTTCCATGAGGAACACCCTGGCTGATACAGAGTACGACGCTGATGGGCAATATTTTATCTTTGTTTTCCTGGCAGAAAATTCCTTTAGAAAACAATTCTCTCCTAGAGAAGACTTTGGAATGAGATGAAGCCCTGCCTTCTCATGAGAATTATTTCACTCAGAAATTAAGAAATAGCTTCAAGTAATAAAAACAAAAACAAACAACAAAAAAGTGTATATATATATATACATTGATAATGAAGCATACAAGTAGAAGCTGATAGACTGGGAGCTATAATATTCTCAGCTTCCATAGCCAAGATTTATGAGGGCTTTTTTTTTTTTCACACTGGCAGTCTCTTTAGCCATGCAAAAATTAGATATCCAATCTAAGTAGTGTCTGAGCTCCTTCTGTGCTCAATGCAGAGACACAGGCACCTCTAGACAGAGTCATCTCATTGGTTCTACAACTGTGTCTTAAAATCTGGGGAACTTAGATGTGAGATAAATCTTCTTTACTCACAGACAATATATATGCATCATTTAAAAGCCACTAAAAAACTTGTGCTATTCTTTGTGTCAGCTAATAAAGACAGTAGAATGAATCAGCTACCCAGGACAAAATGTGTTTCACAGCTCTAGAGGTGAAGGTTCTTTATCCCCAAAGATTCTTCCCATAAATGAAGAAGTCCAGGGGGTAGCAGATTCAGAGTGACTTTAAAAAGTTCTTGATTAGAACTAACTTCTAACTTTGGCTGATAGGAAGGTCCCTAAATATAATACCTGACCATTGCTATATTTAAAAAAAAAAAAAAAAAAAAAAAAAAACATACAACAACAAAAAACAGCTTCTGTCTTGAGTTCTATTCTTGTCTTTATCTTCACTGAATCAAATTTGCGTGGATTTTCATATGACTTCAAAAGGCTACACCTAAAGCTGTTTTCCAGCCAAATTTCAAGCCTTGTTTTGAAAGTACAGTCTCACTAGGACTATGGAGAAAAAAATGACTTCAGTTTCAATAATTAATGTTCAGCAAGGTCATCAGCAACTGTTTGGTGTGTATTGTGATAGGAAGTACCTAGTGGTTTTCATCAGCAGCCCTGATGCCAGCCTCCTGATGGTAACAGTCCAGAGGCTTCCTGGTGGCTATAAAGTTTAACAGAGTCTATAAATTAACCTCTATCTAAAGCATTCTAAGACAGCTTCTGAGCATGGGGTGAAGGAAGGTGGTGGGAGGGAAAGTAATGTGATCTGTGAGCTGAGTAGTGTGCCAAAGGGGTGACCTGCAGTAAGGTAGGAATATGGGAAAATAAGCAGTAACACAGTCTGGCATCTACCCCAAAACACTCCAACTGCTTCATCGTGTCAAGTAGAAACAGATGAAGACAGAACCCTAGATGACTGTCAATCCAAAAAAAGGAGTTAGTGTGCCACACCGTGAGCCCCAATCTTTTTAGTGTGCTAAGGAAGGACCTGTGGGGACTTGATGTCCTTGCACTACGACTTTTCAGTAAATGCCAATTGCTATCCTATCGCTGCAATTAAGAGCTTTCACCCTCAGTGACCCATAAACACATGCCCTGGGACCTTTCCCCAGAGAATTTCAAATTACTTTACCAACTGACCTAAGTAAAAACGTGGAGTGCCTTCAAAGCCTATGAGCATATTTCCTACACAAAGCGCAAGGTTCAGACTCCGTTTATCCTGCTCTGCCCAGGATTTGCTCTTTTTGTTTTGCACTGAATTTCTTTCCTGTTAGACATTGTTCATGAGCCAAAGTTTTCTTTGGAACGGAGAATGGGAAAGGACCACCTGGGTTAGGAATTCCTGTCCTCTGGAATTGCAGGCTGCTGTGCCAGTTTCATCATTTTTTCTCAGAAAAGAGGTATGCAGTGCTGGCTGGGAATCTGTACAGATTCCCTTCCCTTTTGGTACTAGCTGGATATGGACACAGAGGATAACCTCCATCCAAAACAAGATGTATTACATGTATTACAAGATGCATTACTAATAAATTAGTTGACAGTAGATCCACCTAATCATGGCAAGGCTAGGAGTCCTACGAAAGACAACAGTGTAAGTCTGGTATTCAACCACAGTGCTCTGTAATCCTAAGGAAAGAAGGCTGCTGTGAGGGAGGAGCAGGACTAGGTCTACAGCACTTGTCATCCTACAGACCGCTTCTCGTGGGCATATGGAGAGGGAGCAAGGTGCCCATGTGAGCTGCTGTGGTCATGTCTGTGTCTTGTCAGAGCCAAGGAGCGAGGGCACAGCACAGGCGTGTCAAACACATTGTCAGAAGGTGCTGAAGTGGCTGGGTTTATTTTAATCTGGAAATATGGCCCTTGCTGCCTTTTATGACGTGCCAGTCTAAGCTGCCTCTGGCAGCTGTGAGAATATTGGTTTTGGCAGACGGCTGCAAGGAGCAGCAGACGGGAAGGAGTCAGCAGCAAATGTGATAAAAGGAGAAAGTTGCTGATGCCAGGAGGAAAAGCACAAGGTCCCACTGATTACCAGAAAGCCTTCAAGAACTGTGGAAGAGGAGGCCTCCTTGGACACTGAGATGGATGGACAGCAAAAGACTAGCCTTCTCCTCTTGACTTAAGCTGAATTGCTCCCCTGTGCATGTAAGATGCCCCACTGAAAGGAGGGAAAAGCTGTTCCAAAGGGGAAGGGCAGAACTGGCAGGAGATGCCAGGGAAAGATTTCTCTCCTTACCTGGCATTTGGCTGAATTGAGCCTCTCCGATAAAATGGACTGGGCCAAGTCACCAATAAAGGGAGACATATGGACCTGTGGGAGAAAAAGATGTCTGAACTGAAGGCCAAAACCATACAGGTGTGCTAGTTGGTACTACATTAAGAGGTCCAGTATTTCCCAGAACCAGAAATTTATTGAAAAACAAATCACCTCTGCCTAAAAATTACAACCATCCTCTGTGGTTTCAGTGATGGACTTTTTTTGCCAACTAGATAACACATTCTTTGGGACCACAATTTTCTATGTGCTTTGTGCTCACAAAGATGGTGGGATGTGTAAAAGCTCCCAGGTCCCTGTGAATGCCAACAACAATGATGATAATGTGAAGGTCAGTGAAATTCCCACCATTCCTTCTCTAACCAGTTGGCTGTAATGAGAGGGCTCATCAGAGATGCCAAGAATGGATCCCTGGAAAGAAGAACAATTTAGATGCCAACACAGGAATACAAGCTACTTTTTATTATTGTGGTTTCCAGTTACATCCAGAAGTCCAAATTCCTAGCTGAAGGACTGCTCACCCAGTGGCTTCCTGGTTTGTGTTTTGAGCCCCCAAATTTTAGATGATTATAGCAGCAAAAGTTAGCAACTGCCCATAAGTTCACCGCAGCACGCCCTGCAGAGGGGAAAAAGCATGCACTGAGACTATCAGAGTGAGTTTATCTCCTGAGTGAATTCCATGCACTTGGCTTTGACTTACACCAATCCACTGTGAGCCTTTGCCCATAACTCCATATGTTCCCCATAACATGCCCTTTTTATACACAGTGGGTTAATTTTGCTTGATAATGCATTTCCTATTTCTGATGAGGGCCAGCAAGGGAGAGTGCTGGAGGAGTCATCTGAAATGGTGTTCTACTATTTTCGGTGTAAGGAAAAGTAGAAAACATCAGGTATAGAAGCTTTTTGTTAGGATGCTTCTAGCCCAGCTTTGTAAAATGAAGACCTTTAGGGGAGCATCAAATAAATCTCTGAAGCATATATTACTTACCCAAAACAAAGGCATACTCTGAACGTATCTGAGATATGCCTGTGACTGGCTTTCAGAGAGGAATTTACAAGCTCGGAGAAATTTATAGCCAAGAGAACTTTCCAAGAAATAAATGTAGGAATAAATATTTACCTCCTTTCTCCAAATCGTGTTTTTTCTCCAAAAACACACAAAAAAATTGTGTTGAAATAATTATCTTTCCTTTTAAGTTGTATTTATTCAGAGACCTATGTGGCATGAAAATGCAGTCCAGATTTAAATAATGGACACCTTGTGTTGTTGTGCACAGAAGAACACCATGAGTGTTAGTTACCTCTGGCCTGTGAGACCTGTCACTTTGTGGTGGCTCTGGAGAGCATATTTGGGAATAAAATAGATGTGGTAAAGTTTGTTGCTTGTGATACTAAATCAAAGTAGTTTGGAGTTTTGTATTGCTGAAATGTTTGCTAATGACCTAGATGGAAATAGCATTCATACCACAAGTTAAAGACCAGGTTGGTGGTTTTCATATAGTTAGGCATACTAACCAGGCATCTTTTTTTTTTTTTTTTTTACCAGTAATTCCAGGCTTGTGAACAGTTGATTTTAATAAAATAACAATCACTATTTTGAGCTGACAAGAAAACTATGTCCCTCGCTATTTTCCAAAGACAACCAACTTCCTGAGGAGTTTCCTACAACCCAGTGATGCTTTGCTTATAGATCTCATTCTAGCATTTCTTTCATAAGAGAAGGGAAGAGAAAAAGGACAAAAAGAAGAAAAGAGTGTGATCTGACTATTAGTATACATTCTTTTCTTTTTTTTTTCAACACAGAGCTTTGATGTGCATGGCTGAGTTAATATGTCAGTAATTTCTAGAGATCTGGTTCATGGCATGCTGTTGTTATTTACTAGGGTATCACAGCAATGCCACACCACAGCAAGTTTCAGTTGTGCCAGCTGGTACGTGTGCACCTGGAGAAAAATCATTCCAGCTGCAGCACTGAAACCAAGAAAGTGGCAGAGAGAAGACCACGTAATGGTGGCTACATAAAAGAGAATCCATCAGAAAATGACATGGATGATGAGAAGGACTGAAAATATAACTTATGTGAAAAAGATTGACAGAACGTGGATTGTTTAGTCTAGAGAAAAGACAACTGTGAGACAGTTGTGATAACAGTCTTCAAATATGTTAAAGGCAGCCACAGAGAGGGAGGTGATTAACTCTTCTTTATATCCACTGGGGATAAAGCAAGAAGCAGTGGGCTTAAATTGCAGTAGTGGTGGTTTGGGTTAGACAGGAGGAAAATCTTTTTAAGGGAAAGGAAAAATACACAGGGATAGATTTCCCAGGAAGGGTTTGGAGCCTCTGCCACTGTAGATATTTAAGAGCAGGGTGGAAGAAGGTATGGTTGGTAATGTCTCTCAAGGTTTTTATCTCTATAGCATGCTTTATGATTTTCAGAACTAAAGCATAGGGAATTGAAGTGATTTGCACAATGGGCAACCTCGAGCAGGACTAGAAATCAAGTATCCTGAGTTTATCAGCTGACTGAGTGAAAAGAGAACAGTGTCAGGGAATAATATTAAAAACAATTAACCAACAGCTCGATATATAATAATAGTAACGAGAACAGCAACAATATAAAAAAAAAGATCCAAATATTTACATTTTGAAGATTGAGGAATTTTGTTCACTTGTGTTCTTAATGAAAACTGGCCAAAACACCACAAGATTTCCAGCGAAGAATTCCAATATTTTCAAATGTCTTTATTCAGAATCAACTTCTAGATAATATGTTCCATTCAGTGGTGAAATGCAATGTTATGTATGAAAGGATGAACACAATAATGTACTGTAATAGCTGATGTGTAGTATATGTTCAGATAGCAAATCCGAATATTATCACTGACACATACATTTTAGCATTTAAAGAACAAAAGGAAAGAAATCAAAATGATTAGTTGTTATTCCCCTCATGCCAAAAATGTAGTTGTTAGTATCAGAATGCTTTGCTGAGCCAAGCTGGATTGAAATCTGCCTATTTCTAACATTACACTATGCACTGAAGTTTTTTGAGCAGGCCTGTTCACGTATTTTCCATTATTGCCATTTTCTGTCATTGCTTGAACAAAGTCAAAAGGGCCAGAAAAATCATGGGGAGAAGCAGCTCTAACTGGAAGCAAGGTTACCTGATATAACCCCGAAGGACCTGCTCCCTTGACATTTCCAATCAGTGAAATTACTGGGCTGTCGTCTGTTTATTTTTGTATCAACATGTTCAACACAATGAAGTCAGCTTACCCTTCTGAAAAGCCAAAAAGCTGTGCTGGTATCCACTGAACATTCAATTTTAAAACACATGCAGGAAACACGGTAATATGAACAGAAATGTCTACATGTGGATGGCTTGCTTATATTTATCTGGGTGGTTTTCTTGCTGTCCATGTCTGTATTATCTTGGCCTTCACAAGTAATCACAGAAAACTAACGCACTGTTGGAATAACATTTTATCTTAATGTCTTTATCTGTCCACCTCCACAACCAGATGTTATAGTAAGCAGTTAAGATCCTGATTTAAGGGAGATTCTTTGAATCATGTAATGAAGATTGATAAATGCTTGGGTTAGGAACAAATATCCAGAGGTTCCCAATGTCTGAAAGGCCATGTGCATGCATAGATGGATGGGGTCAGTATCCTGAAAGAGCATGGTTGCTCTTTCACCACACAACCCAGACTATGCAGCACCAGGAATTTGTCATGTGGGGACCACAGTTCCCTGCCTGCACTGGCTGGGAGGTAAATCCACTCCCGCCAGAGAAAGATCCCATGCCCACGCACTCCACAGTAGAGGGTGAGCATAGGAGAGCCTGAAGACCAAAATTAGGGTTGGACAGTACTGGCTTTATCTGTGCAGTAACTATTTTGCAGAACAATTTCGTTCCTCAGCCAGCACCTTCCCTTGCCATTAAATCCACTTCAGAACGGTTCCGTTGTAAGGCACGTACCCCACATGTGGCGCAAAATGTACAACGTGCACAAGTCCTAAGTTGCCATCAGTGCTTCAAGGGCCTGACTGGCATATTGTCAAACATTTTACAATTTAACAAGTTGCCAAATACCTTCTAATTAAACAAACCGTTCCTTGCTTAATGCCAAACAATTAAAGGGGTTTATAGTTTCTAATCTAACACTGCATCTGTTTTAAAGGTCTGTTTAAAATATCAGAGCCTTCTGATCATCTAATGGCAGTTGAGAGCTGATGATGGAAAAGGTTGGCATTTGACACATCCATGCCACAGAGTCTGGAGAATTTGTGTTCCTTCTTTTTTTTTTTTCCTCCCTTGGTGAATTCATGACAAATTGTGCACAGAACCTTTAATACTTTGACTAGGTTTGGAGAATCACCTCTGGTCCTCAATATAAATTAAGGTTCCTCTTTATTTATGAGAGCTTTACTCTAAGGATTATTAATGGGAGCAGGTTTGGTGGATCGTTTTCTTGAACAACTGCAGGGACCCATGTCCTTGTTACAGACCAGATTAGGAAGTACAACTAGGCTAAGTTTGAAAAGGCTTTTGGTGTTTAAGGTTTCAACATCCAACGTGATCCATCTTATTCCAGACTCTGACACATCACTATTTGCCACATCTGAACCAGACCCCATAAGAGGGAAGGAGAAGAATCACTGAGGCTCTCTGGGGAGCTGAGTTGAGGATGGAGAGGACATCAAAAGTGATCCTTGGATGAAAGTTGAAGACAATGCCTTGCACCTGAATTATGAACAGAGGGGTTCAGCCAGAGCTCAGACCCATGGTGGTTAGCAAATTTTGAAGCCTGTTGATACTGGAATTATAATTTATTAGCAAATTTCCCAATAGTCAGCAGAGGAGATTAAACAAGTTTTTTTGTTTGTTTGTTTGTTTGTTTGTTTTTTCTTCACATCCGTGGCAACCAAAGAATCAGGTTCAGCAGTATATTTATTCAGTGAATCTTCTCTTTGCTGTACTAAAGAGCTTCAGGAGTGTCTTTGCAGCACATTGTTACCTTCTATTGTTAATTGCCCATCTTTTCACAAAGATATTCACTCAGGTAGAGGTTTAAGTCAAAGGGGAAGGCAAGCCAGCACACCAAACCATGAAGAAAACAATGGTTGGTATAACAGCTGGGCAAGTAACTAGAAGAGACAATCTCTCTACAATCAGCCAGACCCAGCTCTATTTATGCAGGTGTAAAAGAGCTCTTGCCATTGGAAATAGTGTGCTCTCATTGTATGACACATTCTTTCCTCCATCAGCATCCTGTTTAAACAGGCTCAGTGAGAAGGGGGTGTCTGCTATTCATTTGCGGATGCCTTGTGATGATATGAAACATAATTGTATAATTTATGCAGAATAAACCAAGGAATGGCTGCTGTTCAAGGGAACTTGCAAGGCCCCAAAGTACTTGAAATATTGGAGCAGGCAGAAAAGATAACAAAGCCTGATCTTTTTGCTACTCCTTTCATTAGGGCTGCTCTTGTACAGGGGGAGAGGAAACAGTTAGCAAAAGAATGTGATTCAGATGTGCTTGTGTATTGCTGGAAGAGAGAGAAGCACAAAGGCTCTGCGAACCTATTGAGAAACTCCACCAAAGCCAGTGTACTTGCCCTGGGAATGAATATTGGCCCCTGGACTCCTCTTTCTGTGCAGTGCAGCTCTTCAGATGTTTGTCAAAATGAATGTTCAATTGTTTGTTTGTTTAGAGCCAACAATGTCAGGCTTCACATTATGACCCTGCTGTGCTTGGCTTGTTCATGACTTCTCTGCCCGAAATCATTTTGTTTTTATTTAGCTGGAGAAGGGAGAAAGATGTTGGAGACTTTGCTTTATCTTGTAAGGAATGATTCAAGCTTCAAATGTTAAATCTGGGGCTTGGCTCTGAGGCAGGTCAAAAGAGATTAGCTTGGAATAAACTGCTGATGTGGAGCCTTGCTTTCTACATAATGGCAGGATGTTTTCATGCCATGAAACTATGAACAAGTCCTCTAGAATTACTACAACGTTACCTTCCAGAGAGATTTTCTGGCTTAAAACTAAGACCTCCTGATTCTGACTTCCTGTGCAGTAATGCTATCACTACATCGAGGTAATAAACTCCCAGGCTTTTCATGTCAGTATTCTGATTCAGTTTACAAGAAACTTTAAGCTGCAAGAAAATACTCAGAAATGAACATGCAAAAAGCAAAGTGTTTCAAACTGCACTTGATATGCTGTTCTCACGCACTGGCTCCATTTTTGTGAGAAAAAAACACTTTTTTTCTTGTTGTTCATCAGCTTCCTTTTGAAAACATAGCTTGTTCAGTCTTTTTCCATTAATTGATTTCAACAAAATGATGGCTCAGTGCTTGTAACAACACAATGTTTATTAAAGATGTGACTCCAAACTAAGCAGAATGTGAGGTGCTCACTAAGAGCGAGTGTCAAAATGATGGTATTTACAACAAGGATAGCGATGGTCTCTTCCAGTCAGATCCATTAATGAAACTCATCAGAATGTGGTGTTACTTGGCAAAATAAAACAACACGTCCTTGCTCTGAGAAATATATATGTGTTCTGACATTTTCAGAACACCATAAAAGGGACATTCAGAGTGTTTTGCAATCATGAGAAATAATGGCAGTAAAAATACACTGATTTTTTATTAAGAAAATATGGTTATCCTAAGTAATAATGTTGTTTTGGCAGCTGTCTTAGAAGGACGTCAAAATATTCTCTGCTAAACCTCTCAAAATCCTAGGGAGGTGGAAAAATAACTTACTAGGGTAAAATTTGTTGCATTAGTGGCATTCCCAGATATGTCCACAGTTACATAGTGCCTAGAGGATTGGGTCAGAGACCAGAGCGAACAGTACGGATCAGTCTGTCCTGCATGGTGATATTGTGATGTAAACATCATTTCTCTTTGGTTTTCATTTGGACAGTTCATCTAAATCTGAGCTGAGTGACCAATCTTTGCAGGTTTGTCAGAACAGAGAGCAGGATAGATCACAACCACATATTCCTTACATTGTCATAATACTACTTAGGTTGGAAGGCAACTCTGGAGTCCTCTGGTCTAAAATCCCTTTCAAAGTTCGCTCAGGGTCCTGTTGAGCCAGGTGCTGCATAGCTCCAAGAATGGAGATTTCAAGGCTTTCTTGACCCCATTTTCAATGTTTGATTATCTTTGTTACTTTTTCGTAATTCTTATCATATCAGATTATCTCTTCTTGCAGATTGTACCCATTGCTTCTTGTCCTGTCATTGTGAACCTCTCAAAAGAGTCCGTGTCTGTCTTCCCTACAGACTACCCAGTAGGTATTTGAAGACTGGAATAAAATCACTCATTAGCTTACTCTTCCTAAGATTGCATCAATGGATTTCCAAAGTTTTCTTGGAAAAATGTCATTAAGCTCTTGTTCTATTCATATTTCCTTCCTCAGACATCTACTATCAGCTCTGCAGGGGAATGAATGTCAGCTTATGCGGACCATTGGTCTTACCACTATTGCATTTACGTATCCCTGGGAAGGACATACTTAGGCTGAGTCACTCCCTCAAAGCCTTTCTGTGAGTTACAAGGTTGTGATTGCAAGTGAGCAAGATGACTTAACTGCTACCAGTTGTTTTAGATGTTTAAAATTTCCTCATGTTTGAAAGCCAGTGCAGTGCAGATGCTTTTAGGATCAGGTTCCTTGCAGATTGAATTGCCCTGACATCTGCAAAGTGACTTGCTTCTCAGTGTCTGTTTCAAATTCAATAAAGTTTACAGTAGCCATATCTGACCACAAAGTGCTTCTATCAACTTCTGTGCAGTCCTGGAGCAAAACCCACCTTTCCATACCTTTTTTTCTGGGGCTTAATTCTCACACAATCTAGGATGCTACCTAAGTATTCAGCAAATGCCACAAGGTTATGGAACGGTATTACTAGATACCAGAAACACGCCATAAAATGAGAGAGAAAACTCAGGATGCACCTTTTCTGTTTACAGCTTCTTCCACTCTGTTGTGATAAACATCATAAAGAAGCCTTTGTTAGAGCAGTTCTCTAGATATTCTGAAAGGGTGTTGAATTGGTGAAACAGTGCACTTTGCTCAAAAACCAGAAACATGATTCCTGCAAGGCTTCTGTATGTTTAATGAATTAAACAGCAGCAGGGCACTTCTCTGCTTCAGCCAGACTGGTCTTCTCTGCCATGGGGACCAGCGTCATGTCCCTCCCGTGAATCACATTCAAAGCCATTCAAAAGATGTAACAATTCTGGTATAAGTGTCATTGATGCAATAAAAGTGGCCACCACTCCTGTCAAGTATTGTCATCCAGATAACTGATGTGCGGAGAGATGGGATGTAAGGCTACATGGACTGATGTACATAATGGCTGAAGTTCTCAGTTCATAACCTTCCTCTATAAGCTTTTTTTTTTTTTCCTCCTTTTTCCATTCCTTTCCCTTTCCTTTCTCTTTCCCTTTCCTTTCCTTCCCTTTCCCAGGTCCCAGTAGATCTGTCTGTATGCCACTGGTTTCCTGGGTAGTTCTGGGCAAGCCCTTGCTGCTCCCTCTTTTTCAGTTTCCCTCTCCATGAAAACAGACCTTGATTTTCTTTGCAATGTGCAGATGGGGATTTGCTGCTTATCAGTCTGATGGCTATTATTAGCAACTAGGAATGAGGAGTGATAGCAGTAAGTGAAACAGGAAAAGGGCAAATGTCCCAAATGATTTCCACTGATGACTGTTCTCACTGAGCCTGGGGAGAGGCTGTTGCTCTGCAACAATTCTCCTTTACACCAGTACCAATGAGCAGGTGCTTTTGGTGGCATCGACCCTGAAAGTTGAGGAGGTTACCTCTGTAATGGGGTGTATCGTGCTCAGGGTGAAAACTCCTGCCACTAGCAGCCAAGGTTTCATTAAAGGTGTCAGACTTTGTGGCTTCACTTCCAATCCTCTTGGTAATCAGGCAGGAAACCAAAGGATATGTTATTACAGTCAAATTTCTGCCTGATCACCAAACAGCTCAGCAATTTGGTGAAAATTGCCTGGCCCTCCCACATGGAAAAAAAAAATAATAAAATCTTCTCTCAGCATTAACAAGTAAAGGTCAGCAATTTTTAATATCCACTAATTCATTTTCTCTCTCTTCACTTGTCCTTCTCCTGCATGCATCTCTTTGCACATTGGTGGACTGGAGAAGTGCTGAGGACACTTGACACCACATAATTCATCCCAAACAAAAGGGAAGAACAGCATGGGAAGGCCAGGAGGTGGAGAAAAGCCCTTTTTAAGGAAATGCTCAAACACTTTAAAGTGTCTTCTCTTGGGGGAGGGGGAAGTAGGGAAAGGAAAAGGGAAATCTTTCTCAGCTCTGGGCTCTCACACATGAATTTTGTGACAGAGATGAACAGAAAGCAGGTGAAGGAATAGATGTAGTGAGAACAGAAAGCATATGGGTAAGGAGAGCTCAGCACCTTTCTCACAAATCTTTTTCCCAGGAGAATGAGCTGCTGCTGATTTGGCTGTCAGCAGTGCTGGGATTTACAAGGTGCTGCTGGGCTTTCTCATCCTAAGTCAAAGAGCGGGATGCAGCAGCATACCATCATCCTTGTCATGGCCTAATGAAAGGACTGGCTAATTGCCTAGTGCAGGTATTCACAAAAAAAGTGTTTGCCTGTTTCATGTGTTACATTCTTTAAAGAAGCAAAATGCTCACCTGGTGCTCAGTGGTGGGGAGTGGAGGAACTTGCATTAAATCTTTTTCTTTAGGGGAAAAAAAAAAAAAAAAAAAAAAAAGGAGATAGAGTTGGGCCAGACTTGGCTTACTGGGGTTTCCTTCCTCCTCTTTCTGAATTTACCTCAGCAGAGATATTTTTGTTCCTCACTAGTTAGCAAAATGTCATCAGGATTATTTTCACTCTGGGAGAAGTGGGTGTGATGTGTATTTATTTATGAAGAATGTCTGTATTGCTGCCTTTTCCTGAGCATGGTTGAAAACAAGCAGCGGGAGTTGGCTTCTTTGCATGTGGTGCTGAGCCTCTTTCTGCCTGCAAAGCCTCTGCTTTCTCTTCCCTGCCGTGATGTTACTAACTCTCCCCCAGCTGTCTCTGGCACTTCTCTTGCATCTCCTCTGAGAGCTCCTGGGGCTGTTTTGCTGCTTCACTCTCAGATCAACCTCCTGCTCTAGTACTGGCCATCCTCCTCTTTGGAAATGCCTCTTGTGCCTCAGCCCCTGCGCAGCCAGATGCTTGGGAGGTGGTTCTTCCTTGTCTCAGTCATTGCTAAACACAAGGTAAGCCGGATTACTTTTAGCCTGGATGGAAGGTGGCTTCCATGTCTTGCAGCCTTAGTGGTGTGCCTGCAGCCTTACTTGTGTGATAGGTAAGAGGAAGCAGAACATTGGGGTTCATTCTGTGGAGACACTTTCAGAGCTGAAAGTGGAAAGTGGTCTGCTGCTCCGTGTGGTAAAGTGTAGAGAATTTCATCTGCCAGAATAACACCAACCTGAACAGTGCACAGGTGTCCTGCTCACAAGCCCAGCTCCATGGCAAGATTTTATTCTCTTTCACTCACGAGAAGTAGTGAGGCCAGCAATGCAGACAAAAGCTGAGCAGGTTAGTGTTGTAAGCAGGGAGCTGGAGATCTCAGTCACCTCTCCTGGACATCTTGGCCTACCAACAGGCAAGGCTCCTGCTGAGATGCAACCACCTTGACAATAGCTTGCTTCAGTGCATGGGCCAGAGTTCTCAGGGGTGAAGGCCCCAGTCCTGCACTTCATGCCAAATCTCTTTTGTACCTTGTCTCATGTGCCAGTATTCTCTGTTATGATGTCTATGCAGCATTTTTGTTCTCTCTCTTCTCCCATAGCTGCTCCAGGAGCCCATGCTGTGTGCTTAAGCCAACCCAAGAGGAACAAAGACAGATGAGGGCAGAGGGCAGAGAAGACATCAGAGGGGGGAGCTGAAAGGGGAGACAAAATAGCTCAAAGTGCTCTGAGATGCTGAGGTGCCATGGGGATGCACAAGTAGAGGCTGACACACCAGACTGGGGCAGCAGAAAAGCTGTAAAGTGTTTTGGGTGCAATGGAGCAGAAATGATGTGCCAGTTGTTTCCAGTTTCCCAGCGGTGAGAAGTTTCATGGCTTAATTCAGGGAATATTCAAGCAAAAGGCCTGAGTGCACTCTCCTGCTCTGGACTAAATCTTGTTCCTTCTCTCTCCCTGCCTTTGTTTAGCTAAAATCCTGAGCTTGCTGGGCTGGGGGTGCTTTTCAGTATGTGCACAGCCTACACCTCACACACCAGGATGCTCTGCAGAGTGCTAGTGAGAGAAATGACAGCTTGTGTTAAAGGAAAATGATCTGGGGAAGAGCTGGAGCACAGCCAAAGGGGTAGCTGTGATATCCAGGGTATGATGCACCAACTCTTTCACTGCCTCCACTTCCTCAAAAAGGAAGAAAAAAAAAACAAAAGCCCAGAAAACACAAGGCACAACTGTGTTATTTTTCCTTTTTGAAAACAAACGGTCTTTTCAATTAGACTGATTTGTCCCTGGGACAATCAATCTGAGGTTTATAAAAGCAAACACTAGAGTAATTAGTTCTATCCAGGAAGAATATTAACTCTGTTTATCTTTGTGTAATTAATCACTGACCCTGCCAGCTCTACAAAGCCTCCTTTGCACAGATGGGGCAGCAAAGGAGGGGAGCCGAGGGCAGGAGCGGGGTGAGCAACACGAGATATCCAGCGAGAGCGTGTCAGGATGCTGTAACACACGCCTTCCCCCCACACACAAGTGCTCACGTGTGAATCCTGTGACACCACGTCCTAGCCCCAGAGCCACGGGGCTGTGCAAGGACTGATACCCGAAGAAACACTAAATAACATAGTTTGATATCCCTATTCACGTTAACCTTTCAGCTGTGGGGACACACATGGCTCATTTGCTGAAGTGATAAGGCAGTGGCTGTGTTTTCACTGCAGTGCCCAGGGCAGCCAGCAGCCACCAGGTGAACGAGCACTCGGGTGCCTTCAGGAAGAGGAATCGCAGCCTCTGATCTGGCTGCAGTGACCGCTGCCAAGTGCCACCCCAGAGCTGGCCGTGTGTCAGGGGCCGGTGTTACGAGCTAGCTGTGGTTTGCTCTGATCTGAAGCCTACAGGGAATGGAGCAATTCCTGGTCTCCTCCTCTATCCCTGACCTCCCGTTTAACTTTGGAAATGTTTGGATTTATTCAAGTGCTTTTCAACAGCATGAAACAAGATCAAGGACTGGTTCCCTCTTCCTTTACGCTTGGTAGGGTTGTACAGCCCATCTCTCCTATGCTGCTTCAGTAAGATTTTTGATTGGTATTACAGCAGCAGCTGAAAACACTGGAATGAAATACAGGGCAGCAAATATGAAACACTGTGCAGACACGCAGCTAAGAGAAGTCATGGAAAACACAGCAGGTGTGTGCAGTGGGCAGATGGAAAAATCAGCAATAAGATGAGCAGAACTGATGGGCATCTTGTCTTGACTCAGATTAGGGAAGACCAGGTTCCCTAGTGTACAAAACTGTCTCAATTTCTGCCCACAGTCCGTTAACACTTCTGCACTGGTCCCAGTGCTTCCCCAGGAGGATTTTACCATGACATACAGAACACACCTTTCTGCATGCAAATCACTGAAGCTGCTTGTGAGCAGCCCTAGGCTGATCCCTTCTGTTAGGGAGTGAAGTGTCCCCATTTCACCACCCCCTGATGCCAAGCTACCTTGCTATCTCAGCCACTCTCGGTTGCATCTGAAGAAGTTGAACCGCAGGTCAGAGGAAACCCGATCGTCCTCTCCCACCTCCTACCCTGAGCTGATGCTCATTAAGGTGAGGTATAGCCTTACCTTCACAGGACACCCCTTTCGCTCTTTATCAGCCCCACTGAACACTAAGCAGGTCACATATGGTCTCTGTCAGCTGCACTGCAAATCTTTTGTACCCTTTAATGAAAACATTGCCGGTGTTTTCTTTTTGTCGCCGTTGGAACCCAGCCGCATCTCCGTGATAAATGGTGCCTGTTGATGAAGGAATGCTTCGGCCAGACCCACCACTGCACAAGGACACTGTGCTGATCCAAAACTGCAGCCAGGGGTTGTCTCCACTGGTTTTATGGAAATCCAGTGAATGACACCATACCCAAGTAACACACACAAGGAGTTGGATTCAATAGCCATTGTGGGTCCCTTCCAGCTTAGAATGGAGCTTTCTGTTCTACAGTCAGAGGCTGGGAGATGAAAACCAGGGTGAGGAAAGAGAGTTAAAAATGGGGGTAAGTCTCTGTGTTTTCTTTCTTTCCAGCCGGACCCAGTACAATGGGACAACTGCTGATCAGAGGAGTCAGACATGAGCTCCTTCTGCTTCTCCTGAAGGGTTACCTCAGCTATTGCACAAGTGGTACCCCCTAAACACACTCTTATCTACCCATAACTCTTTCTCAACCATAGCTAGATTTTTGTATTTGACTGACAACAACCCTAACCAAAAGCCATATAATTTTTTTAGCCAGATCACCAACCATCTCCTCATGCAGCTGTGTGATTGCTGATGGTGAGACAAGATGGGGAGCAGGTCTATGTAGCCAAGAGGTGGAGAAAAGCGAGTTCTTGTAGTTTATGTTGATGATCTCAGATCACTTTAAAACAGCCATTAATCCTCTCTCTTTAAAGAGTAATGATTTCAGTGGTGGATAATCTCAGGTCAAGCCCAAGTGGCTGTCAAGATGGGTGGTCATCACAATAAAATATAGGATATCAGGATGCAACTCAATTTAGCAAGTAATCTGCCAAAGTCAGTGACCCTGTAATTAATGTCTTAAGGGAGGGAAAAGAAAATCTTTTCTTACAGGAAGGGAAAGACATTTTAATGTCTTCAGGGGGTTACACAACTGAGCAGTGTTGTCTAAGAATGGAAGCTGGGGAAAGGAATTGCTCTCAATTTCCAGTTTCAATACTTCACTCACAGATGCATGAGATCTGAGAAACCAATGAGTGTTTCCTCAAAGACAACATAATGATTGTGGGTTCAAGCATATATTTTTCTGTGCAGTCTGAGTGGGTTTCTCTGGCCTTTACTGAGAATTCATCACAGAGATCATATGGAGAGACATCATCAAACTTTATTATTTTTCTTTTCTGTTTCCTTCCTTTGTTTCAAAAACACAATAATTTTACCAAAGCCACTAAATCAAAATTCCACTCGGACGTTGCCTCAGACACCCAGCACTTTCGTGCTTGTGTCTACAGCCTTCGATGTAAAGTGTTTCTGCGAGACTCAGGGAAAATGGTGAAATAACACACCTGTGTTTCTCCTCAAAGCGAGACAGCTGGGCAGAGGCCAGGCCACAGGTCAGGTTAACCTGATAGTTGTGTATCGAACAGGCACAGCTGAACTGCTGTGGTCTCCAGATGGCTGCCAGGACCAAGGGGAGGGGAGGAGGTGGTAGGACCAGGCCAAGAGGAAGATCTGGGATGAAGAAGAGGTAGAGCCCTGAAGCTGTTGGTTGCTGCTCCTACCACCAAAAGGAGACTGAGAGGATGGAAAGATAGCTGCTATGAATGGGAAGGACACAGGGATGAATAAAGTGCTTGTTCTCTCCATTAACCTCCACTCCAGGACAGCAGACCATTTCTGTAGAAGCGTCTGGGTGTTCTCTGTTCAGCTGCAATTAGTGTTTCCTTGTACCTGACACCACTGATGGGGCAGTGCATGCACAAGGTGTTCATACAACCTACTCATTTCTCCTTTATGCCCACTGGATGCAAACCACCAGTTTTGGAGACCTCTGCTTTTCCAAGGTTCTTCACAAGAGCAGTGAGGAATTTCCACCCTTCCTTGACCTCTGCAGAACACCACTAACACAGATATGAGTTGTTGGTTGACCCATCTTTGCCCTTTGAGGTGCCAGAGCACAATATAGGTCTCCTTCAGGTGTCTCAATTAGCTGATTGCCTGCCATAGAACCTGCCCAGTTTTTAATCTGTGCATGTTGTGGAAAGCCGCTGCACTTTGTAAGTCCTGGCAAGACACAACTGCAACAGCAGAAAGCATCCAGAAGCAGGGCTGGATGCTTATTCAGTCCTGGCCTTTGAGGCTGCAGTGACACGGTGCAAAGAGATGGGCTCTTTGCCTTTGCCAGTGAATTTTGGAAGGTGAATAAAAAGGGGATTTATTAAGTAGTTTAAGGGTACTGGAAATGCCAGAGGGATGATTCCACATCAGGTGGGAGGGAACTTGTGCACATGTGAGGAGCTACTGCTGTTCCCACAGAGGAGAGGAAGAGTAGGAAAAAAAATTTCTTCCCCCAAGCCGCTGTCCCATTGCCCTGCCACCAGTGCATGAACTGCAGCATGACAGAAAGGAGTCTGACCTTCAGAAACCAAGAAGGAAAACGTTGCTTTTTGTTCAATATACAGCCTTTGCTTAAATGCCTCTGTGGTCTGTTACAGCCTGGCACAAAGGAGCCTTTGATGGCATGGGGAGTCCCGAGGAAGCGGCAATGCCACCTAAGAAGGCACTGGGCTCCCAGGGGTTTTTTGCTTTCTTTCCCACCTGCCCCAGATGAAAGGCCCCAAGGCAAATGGATTTTAGGAGTTGGAGGGGTGAGCTGTTGTGAGCTTGTGTGTTTTACTGCCATATCCCAGCGGCTGCGCAGCTCCACTGAAAACCGGAGCTCTATTATTCTCTTGTATCAGTAGAAAGGAGCAGGGCAGCAGGGTCAAGGGAACTGAAAGAGGCCTTGCGGGGCAACCAAAAGAAAGCATTGAGGGGAAAGTAGCACTATCAACTCTTGTGATGTGATAGCAACTTTCACCATCCTTGACCTCTTTCTGAAAAACGGTGCCTATCAGAGACAAATGACTGTGCTGGGAAAGCCTGGAAATTGCACTGGGGAGCAATTCAAAAGGTTTCTAAAAACTGCTAGGGGGAAAAAAAAACACTACATGTTTTATATAAAAAGTGTAGGAAGAGTATAACATCAACAATGTTTTACAAAGAGTAAAATAAATCAATGGTCATTAATGATATTAAAATAAAAGTACATAAAGTGACCATGAACTGAAATGGAGAAGTCTACAAATTTCAAAAAATATTCAAAGATGTGTGTATACATGTGTTATCATAATAAATTATGTATAATCTATTATAACTATTGTCTATAGAATTATTTAGGTTGTGTCTTAGATATAACAAATAATGTACAGTCTAAGCTGAAGCGTACTCTTTCATAAAACATGTTGTTTATGTCCATGTCCATGATGATGAGGCAGGCTGATGAATTTTGATGAGGATGAGGCACAGGTGGTGACAAGGGTGAAGCTCTGCTGCCTGCAATGTGGCACACATAGACCAGCAGAGCTTCTGGGGTGCAGCATCTTGTTCTCACTTTTAAATGTTCCAAAAAAAAAAGGAAACTGTGACTCAGAGTCACTCATGGCAGTGACTCAAAGACACTCAAAGTCACTGAATGCAGTGGAGAAGAAAGAAGTGCACGATGGCCTGAAACAAGCCTGGGGCCACTGACCTTTCCACTGCAAGGAACATGTTTGCGAAAAGTAGAGAGCTTTTGAGCATTTTTTTTTTCCTTCCCTCTCGCTCTTCTGTTTTCCTGCTAAAAGCCAAATTCAGAGCTAGCACAGTTCGAGTGCTAGTTTATATCCAGTGGAATTGGCATACCCTGGTTTCACTTGTGCACTCACTTTAGCAAATGCTGAAATCTTCATTATGGAAGGTCACCTGGGCAAGTATTTTCCAATCATGATATGTTTCATTCCTTACACAGGATTTAGGATTGCTATTATATTCTAGGCTTTCTCCAGGGGATGAAGGGAGAAAGGAAGCTATTTGTTTATCCAGGTTTCTGTGAAATTGCTGTTAACCTGTGACACGATGCAAGGCTTGCTGGCTCTACCTGCTGGCTAGAGGGGAAACCACACTCCTCTCTACAGGATGTCCTTAAAGCATTAACAAACCATTTCTAGAGACAGTGGATTAGAAATAACAGAAGAAATCAAAAAGCAGCTGCTACCTGATCGTTCACAAGCTGTCAGGTATGTCAGCAAAGCAAGACTGATGTTCCGGAGCAGTGGGAATTGATAACATTTCACTGCTTCCTGGCAGGCTCTCAATAACTGAGCAACGAGAAACATCAGCCCGGAAACCAGCCCCACTGCAGGAGCTTCACTTCTGTGAAGATTAAAGCTCGGGCCGTTGTGTGTCCCGCTGCAGGTCTGAGAATTGAGGATCGACTTCATTTCACCTCAATATAATGCTGATCTAGGGCGCTGCAAAGCCATGGGCTGAGAGGAAGGTTTTCATTACCGAATTTTAGCTCCGTGGTCTGAGCTCTGATGGAAAAAATGAACAGCTACAAAAGCAAAAAGGGGTTTGTCTGTGGTTTAGCTGATCCCTTTTTATTTGGCATATCGGCAGGAGCGAAGTGAATGGCCTCTTCTCTCAGCTCTTGCTCCAAGTAACGATTGCCTCCAAACTGCAACTCTTATGCAACCAGTATTACAATCTTGACATTGTAATCCTTTCCTGAACACATTTTCAAAGTCGACAGTAAAGAATAGAGTGTTTTTCCCTCTTAACTGCCATCCCAACCTGGCTCTTCATGTCAGCTTCAGCTCCTCTGTTCATGTCTTGTCACAGGCAATCCAAGGTATGTCTCTCCAGGAGCCTTAGAGAGCTCAGATGCGAAACCCCGAGATGAAAATCAGTGGGTTTCCTGTGGAAAAAATGCTCAGAAATCTTATCAGCCCAATAATTTCCAGACATGTCTAATCCTGAGGGACTTGCCACTGGATTTACATCTGGATTGTATAAGTTTCAGTGAAACACCTGCATTAGGCTCCCTCTCCAGCCAGCAGAAAAGATCAGCAGGGTTGACAGAGCCCTCCTGGAGGCACTCTGCTCGGCCAGAGACTATGGCAGGATAATAGGGTGATGAGTCTCCTAGCCTGGATGCCTCAACAAAGCACAGAAAATGACAAGGATACACTGGAGCCATAGCTAATAACTTTGTTTGAGTTATCAGACCGGAACCCAGCTCCGATCTTTCCGGAGCAAGCCCTGTATAGTCTGGTTTTATCCCTCAGAGGAGTAGCTGAGCTTCAGCACACAAAAGACCTTGGTCTCTGGAGAAAGAAGAGTTCATTTTTAAAGCAAAACCACTCAGCAAAGGAAGAATTTCCCCCAACCCCTGCCCTACACTTGCCAAACTTTTCTCCCACTAGGGTCAGGATTCAGAAGAGCAGGATCACCGGGGGTTGCTTTTGAAAAGTTCTTCTGCTATTCAGGAGATGTACCAATGGGATTTGTCTAGCACAGATCAGAAAGTTTTTCTTTTTCTCTCAGTGTGTGTAAACTACTTAATCCCTCAAATATTTGCCCCATGCAGACTGACAGGGACTTGGAAAGCTGGTGTCCTCCCTGAGAGATGTGTTCTGCTCCCATAAGCAAGAAACCAGAAATGGGAGGGCTCAGCTGGGTGTTTATGGTTCCTCCTGGGTACAAACTGGATAGAGATATTGCAGCTGTGCTGTCCAGATACAAAGAGTTTGGATCCCAAATAGCCTGCCCAATATTTACTACCACCACCGCATGCAAAAAGCCAGAACATCAAAAACTCCCAGATCCAGAATGATCTGTCCACTGTGCTGGTGGAGCTAAACCATGGCATGGTCCTTTTGTTGTTATGCAGGGTGAATTCTGAGCAATTTCCTACTAGCAGATAAAATCTTTCTGTGGGGTTTCTAAAAGATGCTCTGAAGCTCATCTTTCCGGCCTTGCGAAAGAGCAGCAGAGATGACTAGAAAGAAGACTAGAAAGAAGACTAGAAAGAATTGCTTCTTTAGTACATTTGCCATACTGATTGCACACTATGTGCCCAGACAAGTGACAAAAGTCACTCAGAAGCTCTGAAAAGTCTGATTAAATGCATGAGAAGAGAAATACCTTCCAAAAGCTGCTTTGGACAACGTGATATTAAAATGCTCCACATAAAAGTTACGTTCACAATGGTTCTATTAAGACAAGGACCCCATTGTGCCCAGTACCACCACAACACAAGCTAAGATTACGCTTACCCCAAATAATTTATGTTCTTAAGCTGAGGAAATAGGAAAGTTCATTTTCTTCATGTTACAGGTGGAAGAGAGTAAGTGATTCACCCAAGGTCACACAGGAAGCCTCTAAAAGAGGCAGAAGCACGACCCAGGTTTGCTGAGCCATATTCTGGAGCTGTAACCACAAGGCCATTCCTCCTCTCCCAAAGCAGAAATTGGTTCTGGCTGCAACAATTTCTCAATGAGGGGATTTAACCATCATTTGGGTCTCCGTCATGGGTGGGCGGAGCTGAGACAAACCTAAACCCACGATGGTATTCATGGAGTTGTCCACGTGGATGTCCCCAATGCCCAGAAGAAATTCATTATGCAAATGACCATCAAAATCAGCCCATCATTTCAAGTCGCTAATGGAAAACAACTCTCCCTAAACTGCATTCCCAAAACATTTCCTCCAAGCAGCAGGCTTTAAAATATATATATGCACATATATATTTTTTATTTAATTGGTGTTGTATTTCTCTGACAGATTGGTCCAGAATGCAGAGGGAAGGGAGAAGCCACTGGAATGTGTTCTAAATTAATAGTGAATTGTGACACAATCCAGAGCACTCATAATAATCAAGTTAGTATGTTTTACATTTTCTCTCAATGTGTTTTGCATTTTTGCTGCATGGGGAAGGAGGCTTTAGATATTGAAACAACATAATGTTAAACTTAAAAAATGACAATTCCAACACCGGCTGCTTTAAATAGTTTATACCTTGATAGTCTAATGCTCTGTGCAATGTACACATGGCTTTGTCGGGGACCCCTCAAATAAATATAGAATATTTATGGTTAATGGATGAGTGCTATTATAGATTGAAAAAACTTCTGACTGCTGCCTGGCTAACCACTCAGTATTTTTTTTTTCTTTTTCCACATAGTGGTAGTAACAAAAGCATAGTAAATAAATGAATGATAATTTACTTCCATTTTTCCTAATGTCCCTTTACCTGGGACTTCTCTGAGGGTGATAAAGGATGCTTCCCCATGCTCCCTGCAATCCCGTTTAGTGGTACCAAAGAGGTATTATTTCTGCCTTTTCCAGCACTGTATCCTGCTTCCTTCTGTTTTCTCTTCCCATCTATGTTAAATGTAACTCTATATTTATCTTCTGAACTTGAGGAAGGTCGCAGGGGTTTAGGCAGTCAGGGCAATTTAGTGGGTTTGTTTTAGGAGTCAGGTAGTTTGGATTTTAGTTCTGCAGTAAAAGGGTGAGAATTTTCTCTAATTTAATACAAAATGTATCTTTTTTAAGGTCATCATAAAACTTCTCTTAATTCATTTCACTTATATTTGACATAATAGATGAATCACAACCAAAGATGCCAGTTTCTCTTCTCTCCTGAACGGCATAGTCCAGAAACCAAACTTTAAAACTGCTGCCGCGAACTGTCTCGTAACAAGAGAAAGGAGATGGTCACCTCTCAGGGATCATGGCTAACAGAACTGTTGAGCTCAGCTGAGCAACTGGCACTTCTTTGCTCTGGTTTGTAAATTCCTGGAGTTTCTTCTGGTATTTGTGTATTCGGGTTGGATGTTCTCCAAGGCAGAAGGAGCCTCCTGCTCACAGTTTGTATAGTCACTTGGACCACAGAGCCATGACTTTAGTCAGGGTGGATCCTCCTGTAATAAAGTTCATCTTTTCCTTATTTTACATTCATAGACCTGCAGGCAGGCAGGTGTGGCATTGGAGACAGCACAGCATTTTTTTCTAGCCTGATTATACATCAAGATGAGCATAATGTCTAATCAAGTCAGTCTGACTATTGATTTGCCCGAACAAATCTCGCAAATCTTGGGAAGCTAATACCTACTTTCACTGTCTTTTCTCTTTGTGCAGTTGAAACAGTATTGTATTTCACAGCCACATTATCTTGAGAACAACATGGCAAGTATATAAATGTTTATTTTATTCAGGTCAAACAGAAGGACTTGTAAGGGAGTTTCATCTTCTATGCAACTCTCTAATATGCTCTTTTTCCATTGCAGACCTGATAAATAATAAGTGATTCCTGTTGGGCTGATGATTAATTGTATACTTTAAGAATTGGTAACACCATAAATCACTGTTTAGCATTCTTCTTTGGATGTGTATTGCTGGCTGACTAATCAGATTAGACCTATCTAATCACTGGAAATGGGTATATTAATTATGTCTCCTATTACATTGATTTCTAAGTCAGAATTCAAGATCACATTGATTCTCTAAATGCAGACAGCTTAAGTCAATAAATGGTTCTTGGAGAAAGGAAGAAAATTGAAATAAATTGATGGAAAAATGCCTCCGTGTGCACATGACTTGTATGAAAAGAAAGATCAGCTGACGTGTGTCATCTTTGCTTAATTTTTGAAAAGCTATTTACATCCTATGGTGATGGCTTTGATACATAAATGAGATTCTAAAAATGAGACTGACACAGTGAAGCCGGTCTGTTATGTGCAGTAAACAGTGCTGTTGTTAAGTTTGGCTTTTACACTAGAAGTGCATAGTTTGAGGTCCCTCATTCCCATGCTAACTGCTAGTCATGTCTACAGACCGAGACGAGCCTCAGCGCCAAAGAACACCAAGCTAAACAGAACAAGCTGAAAGGGAGTAGAGAATGAAACAGTTGACAGTGGGTATCCACCTGATGATGGACAGGTAGTCAAACTAACACCCAAACAAGTACAACCACTACTTAACAGGCAATTCAAATAGACTGGAGAATGTTTAAGACAACCCCATTTGTCATTGTGCCCGGTTAGATTAGCTCTAATAATTCAACATGTTAACAGGAAGGAGAAAGTATGAAAAATACAAGGTGTTATTAATTTCCAACCATGATCCCTACCCTACTCTCATATAGAGTGCCAATAAAGAAAGAAAAGTCACTATCTAAAGGTCTTCTAGCCAGACTGGAATATTCAGGAGCCTCTTCTCCTAGGAACATCTTGAAATTATCCATGAAGTTTTCCATATAAAAATCTCTTCTCGTTTACGCATCTAACTCACTGACCTGAATTTTCCTAGACTGAGCTTTCTTAGCAATTGATCAGCACCTTAGCTTTCTGTGCTTGCTGTAAGGGATACCATGGTTCTATGAAAAATTAACCAAGGAGGACATAATACAGGATTGATACAAACATGTAACATCTGCAAATCAAGCTGCAGCACACCTTCCAGATGCAGCTTTTTTTTACCCACGATGTGCATCAAACAAACTCATCCTTCTTGAGTCCCAGTGAGCTCTTTTAGTCTGAACATACTTAATACTTTCAGCTCGATTTTGTAAGTTCAGCATACACAAAAAGTTGGACTAACTAGAGCCATAGAAGCAGGTTTTTACCAAGAACAAAAAGTGAATTATTATGATGGGGAAAGAAGAAAATGTTAAAAATACCCAGATCCATAGAGTCCATCTTCATTAGCTCTGCCACTTGTGGAAATGCTCGTTTATTATTGAATATCCCTACAAATTCATTTCTTACATCTAGTCACCAGACAACATTTTTTAACAATTTTGTTAACAATAGTTTTGCCTTCATTCTGTTTGTATCATCTGTTCACTGATCTTTGCACAACTAGTTATTTGTGTTTCGCAGTCTCCTTTTATGCTGATTTATTAATTCCTAATGTTTCATTACTTCATAAGAGCGTAATGTGATTCACAAGAAGCAAATAATGAAGACCAGTTAGCTATTGAAGTCCTGGCAACACAGTCACTACCTATAGTCAGGGCTTCATGGTCCATCAGTAAGTCTCTAGATGCTTTCAGAAGACAATATGAAGCCACTCCTCTGAACAAATACACTTGTCATTTGTATTCACAAAATACTGTCCCAAATTAAAATATTATGAGTCAATATTTTGAAGTCCTTTTTCCAGAACTGACAGTGCTAATGAGGTTGCTGGCCAATGAATGTGTTAACAAAAGAGATAGCTGCAGCTTTGTAAGTAGAAGGTGTATGCTACTGTTGCTACTACACAATACATATCCTTGTATCAATCCGAATCATGCTAGATGTCAAATAGTTCCTGCTGTGTAAATATGAGCCACTGAAGTTTGAAAGAAGATGCTATTGACTGGTATGAATTAAAATGATAAAATTTTTGTCTGAAGAAAGTGGAATACAAATAATTAAGTCCTTAACCATGTGCTTTCATGGCAGTTATTGCTCTATGGTCCTGAGACCCCATGAAGAACCAAGTTAGAAACATTCAGTGGTAAATCCATGTGGGAGAGAATATTTCAAACAAAGGGCAGTGCTGTCATAGGTGAGAGGACATAAAGAATAGTATAAAATCTGTCTTTATAAACTGACCAAAAATGTGTTCAGGCTAAAAACTGGTAAGAAGGGAAATATGGTCTTGTAACACTCTACAACATGAGGAGGGAGGACAAAGAAGCAAGCAGTAGAAAAGATCTGCGACAAGATTCAAAATGGAACTTGACAAAATTTTATTTTGAATGTAGGTCCAAGAGGTCCTTCTAGATCTGTTATCTCTCAAAGGAATACTCCACCAGTATGAAAAGAGGTCGATAATGTGACACTGACCTGTAACTGGAGAAATTTGGAGAACATAGAAAACCAGTCTCTGTTTATGCTGCTGTGGTTCTGGTATCTGTCATTGCAACGTTAAAATCATGGTCTAAATTGTGTTAGAGCATAAGTATGGAAGCTCTCTTGATGCAAAAACAGTCCCAGCAGATCTGGACAGTGCCATGTTTGTCCTGTAAAATGTGGCTGGAAAACTGTATGTACACTTTGTTACTTGTCATGGCAGTTTATTTCTTTTCTTTTGTCTTTAAACCAATCACTTGACTCCCCCCAAATATCAGCCTTTAGATGCAGAAGGCATTTACACATGCAGGCTATTACTGTACCCACCCAGACCTCCATGCTGATTGTGCAGATTATATAAACCTTTTGGATACATTAGCACCTGAATATGATTTATGAGGGCAGACGGGAGATGCTGATTGACCTGCTTTCATGAAAGCAGCCTGTTTGCTGTGAAACAGCTTCCGGCATAAATCATTTTAGACATGCTTTTACACTAGGACTAAATAAACACTCACTTATGCCTGGTACCTGCTAATATGTTAACAAGTAATGTCCTCGAACAGCCTCGTTATTTGATTACATCCGCGATTGAGGACTTGGTGCTGTTGCTTTCTCTGCCTGCCAGGATCTCACTAGCCCAGACACATTAGCTCACTTGAATACAGAGAAAGTGGGATTTTATCAGTCTCCATTATCAACCCAACATAACAAAATAGAGCATAAGGGCATTTATGATCTCATGGCTGAGGCATTGTAACGCAAATGTCTCGATCCCTAAGTTCTTAATGGTGTTGTTGCCATGTCTTTGGGTCAGTAACATTGTGCAGGGTTAATTAAGAAAGACAAACACAGTGGAAATGAAGGAAGCTGGAGGAGTGCCTGCATCCCATTCCTGCCTGTACTTGTGACCAGCGTGCTCTTGGCCTTTGAAAGATAATCTCTGCTGCTGCAACCTCAGCAACCTGTCCCTCTTCAGCAGCAGTTACTGAACTGGACCATGGCTGCAGGTGATCCCGCATCTCCCAAGACAGAGCAAGGCAACCACCCAACAAGAAGAGGCAAAGACACCTCTCTCCCCCCCAAAAACAAGACAGTTTTTGTCTCGGGTGCAGATTTTACTTACTAGCTTTGCTGTCAAAGTAACGCTGGCCAGCAGCTGAAGGTGAACTCACCCAAAGCACTGCATATCTGCAGGTAACCACCTCCATGTTCACGCTCCTTACCTGCACCAAATACGAAGCCAGGTGACATAGCTGGGTCCACACAAACCACAGCTAACCTCATCTATGTCACTTTTCTACTTTCACAGCTCAGAACTGTCAACAGTGGCAGCTGGACTCACTTATTCTACATAATATCATTGGGATGGGACTGTGACATGTTAACAGTCCTCAGGAGCCACTTTGGGACCAGGCCTTTTGTTAGCATCAGTCTATGTTTCTGGTTGTTTTTCCAGGCACAGAAGGGTGTGATAGAAAGTGCAGGAGCTCAGGTTATATAGAGCAGAAGGAGGGAAAAAAATAATCTATGAAATAAGAGAGGGAAACGGCAGTCTCCAAGGTATGTGAGCTTTATGTTTAAAATACAGTGGCAACCACTTGTTGTAAGCATCAGCCACCATAAGCACCTTCAGTGATTTCAACAAGAAATGACTCCCCACTGAGATACTTTATCTGGTGGCTGCCACAGCAGCTGTAACCTTACAAGGAGCTGCTCGCTAACTTTCCATGGAAAACAATTTGTGTAATCCATTAAACTGGGCGTCTGTTATCTTGAACAGGTGAGAGTGCAGGCCTCCATATGGCATGTCTGGGACCCCCGTTAGAGGGGAGGGGGTGATCCAGAGGATGCCTCCATGCCATTCAGGAGGGCAAGTGAGAAGCCAGCCTTCACCTGGAAGCTTTATTTCCTACTGACATGCACCTGAAGCTAACCCCATGCGGCAACTTCTGAGTGCCAGACTCATCCTGCTGTCACAGCTCTGGCCTGTCTCCTTAAAACACATGGCAGAATACATCCTGGCATTAATATCTGGACAGGTATTAATGAAGATTAATTCAGGTTGGTACATGGACAAGGATACAGGGTTGTTGCAGTCTGCAATTGAGAGGACAATCAGGCCTTGCAATGCCAGGAAATTGTCCCCATTTCAGCTTTATTATATGAGACCAGAGTTTAAGAAATCCTTTAAAATTATGAATAACCAAAAGCTTTAGACATTTGATTCCTCATCTTTGATGGAGCTGTGCCATGCTTTACAATAACATTTTGTTATTCCTTGCAAAAGCTACACTAGCTTTAACAGACTTCAGACCCCGACTCAGGAAAACTTCCCACCATGGGAAAATTTCATAAGTCCTGTTGTAATGAAAGGGACATAAACAGATCCTAGAAGTCAAATGCAGGTTTGGAAATTCTATGAATCAGGCCCTAAATGCAAGCTTCAGGAATGCATTGAGCTCAGGATACTTTTTTTTTTTTTTTTTTTTTTTTTTTTTTACCTGGAACCACATATTTCTCCCATTTTTGCAAAGAAAAAGTTAAAGAAGCTGATAAAGGTGAACACTGAACAGGGACTATTTTTATTTTATTAGATTTTCTTTGCACCTCACATTTATCGTGGCTGTTCTGGTAGTGATGCTGTCCTAGCCATGATGTAATCTGCAATTAACTAGTCTCCTTTTGTCAGCCTTCATCATCAAAGCCTGTTTTTATGGAGTGTTAAGTCTAATATTTACAGTGTTAAATACTTGGACAATATTTAAATTGGTTTCATCACTTACTATATTTAGTTGGAGTGATATTGTCTGGTTAACAGCAATGAAAACAATTCCGTTCTTTTGGGTTTTATATTTTGAGTGGGTATTAGGTAACTGGAAAATATGGTCATTATATTTGTCTAACATTTCTACAAGTTGTAACATGGCATTTCAATTTGGGCTTTAACTCATGAATTATCCGTACGCAAAACCTTTGAGAAGTTTCCAGGTTCAACATCCAAACAAGCACAGAGTTCAGTGGTGTTTCTGAAAGGAAAGCAGTTTAATATTTATACACATACATAGAAAAGTATGAAGACATTTTTCAGGACCTTTTCTTTCCAGCAATGCTGCTGTTACACAAAGTCTGCTCTAAAGTTATTTTTAATGTCAAACAAAAGACGCAATGAATATGTGATTTAATCCCAGCCTCATGGACATCACTGCCTTTCTGGGCATTGCTCTTGTAGTTTTTGTTTGTCCTTGTGATTCATGCTTTTCTCCACTTGTGGCATATGTGGACAAACTTGCCCGTACTCTCCTGAGTGATTTCATCCTTCAACCCAAAGGCCTGTAAGACTTCACTGCTGTGCTGACTTCTCATCTCCCACAGTAAGGAGCTCTGAGAAGTGCCTACCTTCACCAAAGTAGAGGTCTTTACTAGAGGTTTTTGCTAATACTTATGTAGTAGAGCAACTGCTATGTGGACATTTTATTTCAACTGCAGGGAAAACATCTTACCTACTTTCTTGTCTTTAGCTTTTCTTTCTTTTGTTTGTCTTGGTATCAAGACATCTTGTCATCTCAGCTATGTGGTTTCTAGCTATCCCACTGAGTTAGTCATTCTTCTCCTCGATGATCACAGCCATGGTCTCTGGGCCAGAACAATACCTGCTCCGTATATTGGCTCCTGTCCACCAGAAGTTTCTGCTCCAGAGGCTTTTGTCTATAGTCCTATGCAAGACACATAACCGTAAAAAAGAAGCTTTATGGAGAAGGATTTTCGCCTGACTCCTGGAAAGGACAGTGCTCACAAAACCTTAGCTCTGACCCAGCTCTGCTGAGCTTGGTTCTTATGTAGGGGACCCCACTAACAAGAAAGAGCTATAATCCCTTTAGACAGCTCTTTGAACTGCCCAGGAGCTCTTTGACAAAGTCTGATACAACTTCTGAAACACTGGAAACTTTTAATCACCCATTTTATTCTTTTGTTAGCAGATAAAAATAAGAGATTCTGAAAAAAAAAAAATCTACAATCAATAGGCTACAGAAAACTAAGTACAAACTAAAAGACAGTAATATTTTTAGTCATTGTATGAAGTGAAAGTTGGTGGACTTCTTCCTTTAATTAGTCATATGCTTTTGAGAGTTGAAATCTGACTGTGGTTAGAGACTTTTTAAAGAAACACAGTAAAGTGCAGCTCTCTGTGAGCTGCAGTTTTGCCTTAACACTGAAATGTGAGTTCACTGAGCTTCAAATAAGTATGAAATATGGGAACAGTTCTACTTACACTTCTACTGTACTTACACCAAAGCCTTCACAGGTGTCACTAAATGGTTGCTTGTGCACAGCTGGCTAGAAGAGGGATGGGGATGAGGAAGGAAGATCCCACCTCTGTGATATGGCCATGCCTGGTGACCGAAGTCTCCTGTGGTGGTTTTAAAGACAGTTTGCGTGCAACCTGCTGAAGCTCCAGCTTTCAGAGTGACTGGCTGAAAGTAAAATTTACTCCTCCAATAAACAAAGAAAAGAGTATAACCAAACAAAATAAGCTTAAATTAACCATCCCTTGTAGATTACTTGGGTAATCTTCCCACTCTGTTGCTAATTAAGTGTTCCTAAAGGAAGCATGTCAAACAAGAGATCTTTGCTTTGGCTTGGATGACAATACCAAATTGTCCAGAGTTGATACAAAAATCTGAGAAGAACCAGAGTCCCTGAACAGTCATAGGACAGAAGATAGAAGATCTTCCAGAAGGTAGAAAGACTTGATAGCACTTATCTGTTTTCTTTTCTATGTGTTTATGAACTATCTACTCTAACAGAGGTGGGCACAACCTTTTCTGTCTAGGAAATAAGGTGCTGAATATTTCTTCCACAAACACTGGTCTAGTTTAAACATGCTTAAGACTCTTAGAAAGGGTTTGGGTAGCTGAACTTGCCATTTTCTATTGTTTGTTACTCTGCCATTGCTCTTGCAAGTTGGACCTCAGAATTCAGTGCCTAGCGAATATGCTCTTCAAATGTGGTTTGAAAACCCCTGGTGAAATAATAGTCACAGTATGCTATAGGTGTGGGAAGGATAAAAATCTGGGAGCTAATGTATTTTCATTATATTTCCTATTTTGCACTTAGTCACAAGTCTTTTTTTTTTTTCATATAAATTGTTTTATATAAGTTACATTGAATACACTATTTTGTACTTTTTCTGTAATAAGGCAGGATTGCATTTCTTTTTAAGGACTTTTTAATTTTATTTTATTTTTTGGGGTTAGTTAACCTCCTTCCCCAACAATGTTCAGGACAATTTGTGAAACTTGTAAATTATTACTGTTTGTACAAAAACAATTTATTTCAAACTTTGCTGAAGTATTGGGCTGGTTGGAGAAAATGAAAAGGAAAGGTTTAGTCATATTCCTTAGTTAAACTGTGTTTTAATTTAAAGATGTCACAGATTTTATGGCAGTCTTTATTTACTTTCAGTTAGCCCCAAAATAACAAATATGACTTCCAGATTTGCTACAAAGAGAGTAAAAAAGCAGGAAATGTAAAACAAACTTTGATTAAGAGCCTGATTCTGTTGATTAAAATCAGTGTCCAAACACTCATTGACTCCAGAGATCAGATTTGAACCTTTACTGCGCTGGACCAGCTCCAAACCCCACTAAAGTCAATAGGAGGCTTTCTTTTGAGCCCAGTCACTGGGTGTCTGTCTGCCTTTTTCTCTCTTAAAATATAAATCACCGAGAGGAGTTTAATCTTGCAGTTTTCGGGGCCAGTGTGACATTTATTTTAACTTCGGCTGTTGACAAAGTACCCCGCATCCTGCATTTCCCTGCAGGCAATCACATGTCTATTCTAACTCACGTTACTTTCTGTCAGTGATTTTATTTTATTTGCACTCTGCTTATTCCCATCTACTTCCCCAACCCTCCTTTTGCATCTGTCCATCACATTTGGCAGCAAGAAAAATGAATCTATTCTGCAATACCAATCTCAGTGCCACTTGCCAGTCCAAATAAGAGTTGTGTATCTAACACACCATACAGGGTCTCAGTTTCTGGATTTTGTCACAAGAGCTGTATTTTCTCAGCAGCTTATTAACAGCGTGTGTTTGGGGTGAAAATTAAGCAAATGGAAAAAGGATGTCACAGCAAGGAGCTGTGTTGCAACACTTAGGTTATTATATTGCATTAAGTTAAACAAAGAGTGTTTAGCCATGTTATGACTATGATTCTCATTCATTCCAGTCCCTTGAGAAAATGTATTTGAAAAGAGGCAACTTTCCTCAATCAATTTCCCATTGGTCAAAATGATCCCAGGTGCCACTCTTGTGAATTTGGCAGGGAAAAAAAAAAAGTTAAGGGGGAGTAGAGCTTGGGGAGGGGGGAGGAAAGATTGCCATAACTCTGCTGATGCCAAGAATAAGAAGAATAATGGGAACCGCTACAGATCGGAAACTTTTTTTTGGTCATTTATCAAGTCCATATTATTTTCTCATCTTTCACTGTCTTCAGAACGCATGTGTCAGGTGAACCAAAAAAAAAAAAAAAAGTTACAAGAAATCTTGACTTGTACTCCACTTTCCCAGAAAAATGTGCTGACTGTCTATCATGTGCCTGAGGTCAACCATGCAGCTTTCAAAACGACTCTGGATCCATAAATAGTCCTTGGACAAAGCTGCCAGGCATCTGAGAAGGCTTTGAATTTCTCGTTCAAGGAAGGGGTGACATGCAGTTGCTCAGCACCAACCCTTCTGTTGGCTCTTTCCACATCTGGCCAATGACTTTGTTGCCTAAATGGGAGCTGAGCAATTCTGGAAATTGGAGTCTAAGTAGAAAACATTCCCACTTCTGCTCTGTCAGTTGTGTTGGTGAGGAAATACAGCAATGTGACGCCTTTACCATATGTGAATTTCAGCATAATTTCTAATTCCCCTGTGCCTGAGACATAGTTTGCTGAACAATTCCCATCAACTACTGCTTCTGATTAAGGTGGAAGTGATGCAGGTGATTTTGATAAGATGAACTCCTTGGGTGACTTATTTAAAGATGTTATTCCACTTTGCAAATGCTTAGCCGCTTGGTAGATTTTAACAATAAAGTTCTTAATTCTCAAATGAAAGGGACAACAGTGTCTGCCAGGTATGTCTCACTGACCTCCAGAGAAATCAGCCCTTTCATGTGCAGTAAGAATGCAATATCCTTTCTCCCTGTAGGCTTTCCCACTTTGAGGTCTTGCTTCCAAGTCTTCACAGGCAACCCACTGCCTGCAAATCTCTCTTACTTACCTAACGTGGGCATAAGCTGTTGGAATACAACTTCTATTTCCTTAACGAGGGATGCTGCCTTCAGTCACAGCATTCTCTACCTGACAGACACATTTTCTCCCGCATTCCTTCATTTGCTACCCTTCTGTTCCTGTTTGCTCTCAAAAACTCATTTTGTCCACAAACCAGATGGCAGCGCATGACCTACTAACAGACAGGCAGGTGAGGAGTTGTGTCTCTGCTCCTAAAATACATCCTGCTTGTGGCCTACTGGTAATCATACTTCTGATCATTACATCCACATTATTTCAGACTCCATCCATCCATCCATCCATCCATCCATCCATCCATCCATCCATCCATCCATCCATCCATATGACCTGTCTAATCTTAAATGTCATCTGACAGAGAAAACACAGCCTCAAGGTAATAAACAATGGGCAACACAGACTGATATGTGTTGCTAAGCTGTGAAACTGCTTGCTACAGGGAACTGAGGATATGAAAAGATTTAGAAGTAGCTGGACAAGTTCCTGGAAGCCAAATTCATCAGTGGCTATTAAATACAAAGACACTACATCTGGCTCCGGAAATCCCAGCACCACAAATCACTGGCCCTGAGCAGCAATGTGCTTGCCCTGTTCTAATTTCCTTCCTAAAGTACCTGCTGGCTACCATAGACAGAGGATGGGGCTGGGTGGACCTTTGGTCGTAACCAGTTTGGCCATTCCTGTGTTGTTGTATGAATGGATGAGCTGGGACTGAGCATCACTCTCGGCACTAATGTGTCTGCGCTCACCCAGCAGTATTTCTATTACCAGCACTCTCCAAGCTGCTTCTGCCACAGCATCTGGACATCACGTAGCACCTGAAGCACATTAAGCTTTTTCAGCAGGTAATAAACCCCTGGATAGTGTACGGCAGGCGAGTCCCATTCTCTAAATACCCACCACGGACATTGCTTTCTCCAGCAATTGTCGAAGCCTGCTTTAGATTAAACTACTGCAGACCAGCCACTGCAGAAGAGCAAGGCTGGAAACGGAAGTCTCTCTTGTTTTGTTTGGGTTCTTTTTTTCCCTCTGATTGGTTGTTTTGGGCTTCTTTGTTTTTTGGCAAGTTATTTAAAGGACAAATATAAAGTTAGACAGCTGAATGCATCAAGAAGTTCAGCCAATTTCTCAGGCTACTGTCTTTTTACAGCTGTTCCAGACATGAAAAAAAGGACCAGGAAGGGCTGCATCTTCCTGTTTCCTTTCCACAGCACAAGGTAGATTTCTCTGATATAAAGCAAGGGGTTAGAGATGTCACTAGAAGCTGGGGTGGCACTGCCATACAGGATTCCTGTACTACCCTCTCCCTGCTGGTGAACTGCTCTTTTCAGAGTCATTCCCAGTGTCATATACCCAGGCTCCACCTGTCTCATGCTCACTCTCCATTAGATCCCTGAAAGGTGAAGCACAGCATCCTTTTCTCACATAAGCTACAGGGGACAGGGCTGGGAGCAAAAGAAAGAGACACCTCCACTTCAGCTGGTTTCCCCAGAGCTCCCCTGGGAATTGTTTCCCTTTTGTCTTGTCTCTTGTCTGTAACTGGGACAGCTTAGCTTGGAAAGGGTTGCATGGAGCAAGCTGAAGGAAAGAAAGGAGGAAGGAAGAAAGGAGGGAATGAAGGAAGAAAGAAAATGAAACAATGAGAAGAAGGGAAGGAAAACAAAAAATAAAATGTAAAATGCAAAATGTAAAATCTAAAGAAAGGAAGGGAAAGAGAAAAAGAAAAAGAAAAAGAAAAAGAAAAAGAAAAAGAAAAAGAAAAAGAAAAAGAAAAAGAAAAAGAAAAAGAAAAAGAAAAAGAAAAAGAAAAAGAAAAAGAAAAAGAAAAAGAGAAAGAGAAAAAAAGAAAGAAAAAGAAAAAGAAAAACAAGTATGTATTTCTGATGACAGCTGCACAAGCATGCGTTATTCTGGCAGATCTCTCAATTAAAATCAAGCCACCCTAATTTAAGGGGAAAATAAACACAGGCCCGATGCTATGTGCTTTGTTTTCAAAAGGAATCAGCCTGAGGAGAGGCAGCAGGGCCCTCGTCTCGGCAGCTGTTTGCAAGGGAGCTGCCGCTGCGGCTGCTGCTCCCTGACCTGAGACGAGGCTGGGCATGGGGCTGTCCTGCGTGCGGCAGGAGATGCTGGGCCATGTCGTGTCGTGTCCATGTAGGCCATGTCACATCTGTGTGGGCCCCAAAGCTGTGAGAGAGCCCTCGGACAGGCTCTGCGCAGGCACTGGCCCTTACAGTGAAGAATTAGGAAGTTCAAAGGACAACTGTGTTTTCTAGTGTTTTTCTTCTCCTACATTTTTAATTAAAAAGTGAGGCTCCTGTTCACTCTTCTGCTGTTGTCTTTTCTCCTCTTCCCACTGAACCCACGGTGAAATGAAGAATTGCCATCACCCTTTGGAAGAGAAAATAGCTGAAACCAAATGAGTTTGTTTGCAGATTCCCTCTGTGTCCCCCATGCTTGTCTGATTAAACTATTCATGGAACAGTAGAAACCCTCTGTGCCATTTCAGGTTTGGTTAATATTGCATAGCAGAAACAATGTGATCAGCCCTGGGGTGTTGCAGACCTCATCGAACCAGGTACAGCCCTTTGCCTGCCCAGGGGAAGCTACTACTACCATGCGATGGAAGAAACCAAAACCAACAGCACAGGGACGCAGAGGTCAAGGGTAAAAGGGACACTTACCCACCTTGGACACCTAAAATGTCCATTCTCTGCACAGAGGAAATCTGCCTGAAGTTTCAGGGAAGAAAAAAAAAAAAAAAAAAAAAAAAAGAAAGAAAGAAAGAAAGAAAGAAAGAAAGAAAGAATGTAAAGACTGTCATAGAAGTAAAAACGTGCAAACTCTTTGGCCTAAGCTATCATGGATTCGGCTCTGGATTACAGAGGTTCAAGAGATCAAAGCAATAGCAACCAGAAGGGGCAAACCAGAGACAGCACACAGATAAAAGGAGAGATGAAAGCCAAAGAAAGCTTGGATAGGAGGCCGACATTGGTAAATGAGAAACTGGGGTTGGATTAAACCAGTAGTGCTTGATGTGCTGTCCAGTCCCTTTCTTGGCCCCATCGGCTCCTGCAGAACTGAAGCTTTGGTGTCTGGGGGAAGGGGAGAAAGGATATTTCCATTTTTTGTCCTTACCAAGAAAATCTTCTGCATGAGAGTTACGTCTGTGCTGCCTGGGGAAGGCTGCAAGGAGCCAGGACAGAAGGGATCCTCCTGGGGCTCAGGGGGACGGTGGACCCAGATCTGGCTGTGCTACGGGCTCCCCAGGTGTCACCCTATAGGGGTAACCACCACCTAATCTTTGTCTCACCTGTACAGGCAGACATTATTTTACATTGTGCAGTGTCTGCTGACATGCAGTGAGGGGAACTGAAAATAAGCTGTGGGTGCGGATGGCCACAGGGAGGAGAAAGGACTGGGAGGAGGAGAAGGAGGAGAAAAAGAAGAGCAAGAACAAGGACATCTTAAAAGAGGAGGTGGAGCTGGAGCAGGAAAAGCAGCGTGGCAGGGTGACCTGGTTCTGTGGCAGGAGTGGCTGAGATGGAGGGAGAGGCTCTCTAAGCAGTGAGGCCCAAAAATGAGAGCAGTAAGTGATAAAAACAGAGAAGCACTCACTTCTGGGCCTTGTGCTGCAGGGAACTGCCATAGAATGGCAATATGATGTGTTATGTGAGGATTTGGGTGTGAGAGGAGCTGTTTGTACTCAGGGATTGTTCCTATACTCCATGTTACTTCACTCAAAATGATTTTGGGGAGTGGTTGGGACATGCACATGTGGGTCTGAGGTTGGATCAAGATAGAAAATGTGATCAAAATGATTATGTGGTTTGAGAGTTCAAGCTCAGGGTGCAGGAGGAGGAGACGTGGCTTGTGAATCTCCCGATTTCCTATGCACGGGCACACGAGCACCGTGTCCTCCCCAGCCCCTTCTCTGTCCATGTCGGAGCTGCTGGTGCACGCTCCTGCACCCAGCACCAGGCCGCGAAGGGGGAAGACTGTGGCCCTGCCCGCTGCTGTGGCTGAGCCTGCACCTAGGTCACCCATTATTCACAAGCTGCACTTGTGAGGCTGGAGAAAGCCCAAATTTCCCTCCTTACTGGTGTGGAGCAGCACCTCTGCGATCTCCAGCTGCCATCTGCTGGTAACTGCGCCGTGCCGGAGCCGGACGGCCAATGCTTTACTGCTGGACACGTCTCCCTGGCCAGCACAGAAGCTGAGCATCCTTGGGACCAGGATCTGCAGCAGCCATCAGCATCCCACACCAGTCCCAGCAATGCGATGCACAAGAGTCACCTGATCTCAAGGGACTTTGTTGCGAGGTGTGTGTGTGGGAAATTGATCCTGGTACAGCAGAGCACTGAAGGACAAGCAGGATTTAAGCATGGCAGTAAACTGTGATTTATTGGAAGCTTTTTATTTTTTTTTTCCTGGATGGATATCGAATCTACCTTGGGGAGGTGGGGAAGAGGTGGGAAACAATCTGCTAAAATATGTTTCTGCAGTTTTCTGGTCACTTAGGCACAGAAAAGCAAGTTACAAAAAGTGGAGCTGTTATTGAGAGCCTGAGTCTGTCTTGTGGTCTTGTTTGTTTTTCAATGAACTGTGCAACTTCAGAACTATTCTGCTGCATGTTTACCAGTGAAGATACAAGTCAGAGTGGTCCAAAATCCATTGCATGAGTACTGACTGCCCCCACAGCACGAATGGTTGGTTCATGGTGCTGTTTGGACTTCTGGCTGACCTGGAAGCACTCTCTCCCTGCCCACAGCTGCCCCTCTTATCTCCTCCCTTGCCAGGTACATCACATAACATGGTGGCCAGCCATGGCCTGTGGCCTGACCACCGGCTGGTATCTGTCCTCTGCGTCAGGCCCAACACATCACTCCTTCTATTTTCTCTAAAGCCCCAGTTTCTGCCAGTTTCTGGAGTCATGGTATCGCAATAAGCATCCCAAATTTCATGCAAATAGGAGACTTGCTGCTAGAACTCCTTGTGGTGGAAAAAAAGTATAAAAATGCACCCTTGGGGAACAGAAATCTGAAGGAAAAAGAAAAGCTTCTCTGCTAAAAAGAAAAAAAAATCCTCAAGATATCTAAGCCAGTATCATTCGATTTTGGCCCCCAACCTAAGAATTTTTAAGGGTTGGAGTTGGCAGTAACAAAACTCTCCTGATGCTTTGGCCAAGAATAAGGGCATTATTTCTTGTGTCCTGGCCAGAGTCCCAAACCGGATGATTCCCCTTCCATGTACGCAAAACCCTCCCCTAGAAATTCATCTCCGCATGGGTCTCTTTATCACATTTTGTCCTCAGCTTCTCCAGGGCATCACAAAACAGCAGCATCCTCCCACACAAAGTCTCATCACACTGTGCAAGTTGATGGCAGTAGTTTATCAAGTCTGATGTATTCCTCAGGATACAAGCTGCTTGAGCAAGGTATAGGAGTCATATAAGTTATTATCACGGTGCGGATTAGTGTTGGGGGTGTTGCTGGAGAATGTCACAGTCTTTCTATTTCATTCTAATTTTTTTTTTCTTTTGGTAGGGTAGCTAGGTTTGAAACTCAACCAAAGAGACTTCTTATTTTTATTTTATTTTAGTTTTGTTTTAAGAAATCTGGCCCTGGAGGGAGCTGTCACTTTGGATGCTGATTAGCTTTTGCAAGTTGACAGGGAGCAAGGCGGCTTTCTCTGTAGCGATCCCAAGTTCTTTCGCCTAATCAAGCCAGCACTGCAGGCTCCATGTGGAGGAAATGTAACCCTATCTCACTGCCTGACAACTCCTTTAGTTCCAGACTTTGTTTCCTCAGTCCCCACAAACTGTAACAAACCATTAAGTTTGATTTTTTTCATTCTTTCAGCAACCATTTTAGCTCTGCCTTCCTTGCTGCTTTTTTTCCTTAGGGATAGTCACTCCAAAGACTGTACTCACTTCATATATATCCCTCATCCTTAGCATTTTTTGGCATCTATTGTATCAGCTGGTCATAGGATATGCAGCATCCTTCAAAAATGCCCCTTTTTAGTTGGGGGGAAGAAAAGAATTTGTATCTTATCTGTCCAGCTTGCTTTGGAAAGACATCCCAACTAGAAATGGATCGACAGGCTTTGCAGAAGGCTCTTACTGGAGCTAAACAGAGGGTCTTGCTGTTGCAGGGTTTGATTCAGAAGATGTGGATCTCATTTTCAGTTCTGTGAGAGTTTGTAACACGGTTACTGCAGACAGGTGACATGAAATATGACCGTCTTTCACTCCGATATGGCAAGCAGTTAGGCTTGCTCATGGAGCAAGAGCTGCTGCCCCAGACTCTCAAGACTGCATTCAAGGGAGGGGAGGCAGCCAAATGGTGTAGGCAGAAATGATTTCCCTGGGTCCCCCCATGCAAACAGACACTGCTTGAGGAGCTGCATATGAGGGAGGGAACAAAGGAGCCCAGAAGACTATGGGGAATACAGTGTAATTTTAATAAAAGGCCTGCAGAACTTTGGGACAAAGTGCCAGCTGGGAAGAAACTTGTCTGTGATTCCTTCTGCTGGACTTCAGTCTTTCTAAACAAGCAGGTTCATACCACACTTTGCCTCCCAGTGAAAACCACCTCCAAGCCCACAAACATTGACTGATCTGTCAGAAGGAAGAATGTCCTTATTCCAACTCCTAACTCTAAGATTAAGGATATAATTCTTCTTTGCCATTTTTTCCCTGACATGAAGAAGGATTTTCTAAACAGTCACCAAGCAGAGATGGATCAAAGCTGCCGATACCTGTCTGAATCTGGAGTTCCAAAACACTCTGGCTGTTGACATTTGTGGGTTTGTTGTGGAGCCTTTTCTCTTGAAATGGGCCACCCAGTGAAAATTTAAATGCATTGCATCACTTTTTAGTTGTGCACAGGGAGTGATTTTTTTGCAGAACACTTATCAAAATCATTCAGCAATGACTGTTTTGTTCCCTGCTGTGTGATCTGGAAGAGGGTTGTGCAAGATCATACCGGGGAAGAGGGATGGGTATGAGCCCATCCCTTCACCTGTCCTGGAGGAGCTTTCCAGGTCATCGTGCACCACCTCCAGCTTTTTACAGTATCGGTTTAAGTTCCTCATGGTTCTCAGACAAGAGGTTGGAGGACAACATCAAGGGAAACCGGTTGTACCTGAAATACATAACGCACATACCCTTTGCAGGGGCTGTGAAGCATTAGCTTACCTGCTTTGCTGTGGAGCATCACGGACTCTGGCAGCAAGATTCACCTTCTCCTGCCCTCCCTCTTGGCTGGCTGTGGTCTTCAGAGGCACTCGGAGACGAAGAAATGAGGTGGATGTGTTCTTATTGCAGCTCCTCCACTTCTTCTACTGGTTTATTCGTTATTTTTTAATCTTCATTTTACTGTGGTAGCTAGTGGCCACAGCTCACAATGGCCTCATCGTGCAGCATCACCATGAACACAGTAATTCACAGCCCACATTGCAGGGTCTGCATGGCTTTCACTTCTTCTTTGGTGTTTCTCAGACCATCTCTTCATTTTCACTCCAAACCTGAACCATCTTTTCAGAAAAGCAATACCCAGAGTCCTAACATAAACTACACACAGATCCCTTCATGTCTTAAATTCGCTGAAAATGCTCTTAGAAAAAAGATTTATTCCCAGGGCTTTTACCCAGACTTCTGCATGGATTTGACAAAGACATTACGTAATAGCTAAATCTTCATTAGTTATATCTGTTTGCTTTGTGCCGTCGTGACAATGATGAAAGCTGTAAATAAGTATATTGTCCCATCTTAACAAGGATAGCGTATCCATCAATAAGGACACTTACTCTGCTGAGATCTTTGCAAGGCTGTACAGGGAAGTAAATTAAAGGGAGAACAACATCCTTCATCTGAAGTGTCCTTGTTCTGTCACTTAATGTTTTACCCTTGCTAATATCTTTCAAAGTCTGGCTCTCAGTCAGAAAAGTCACTCTGTAAATATGACATATTTTATCCAGCCTAAGTCTACTCGGTCCTAGAATTATTTTTCTGGGCAAGTGCAACTTGAAACTCCACCTGTGGCATCTCAGCTGGATTTCCCAGCGGTCACAGAAGATTCTCAGATTCCCAGCTCAGCTGAACATGGAGGCACAAACCCTTCTTCAGGTTGGCAGGTGATGGAGTTGGAGTAAAAAGCAGGTGGGATGAGGCTCCACTCACAGAAATGTTCATTTCAACCTAGACTAAAACGTCTGGTAGCACCACACATGGCGCAGGGCATATCAGCTCGTGTGCTAGTTTGAAACTGACCTGTATGCCAAGAATCTCCTTAATCTACATGTATACACAGATGATAGGGTCAGTGGTCCACAGCGTTCAGGCAGGAGCTGCAGGTGATGGTCAGGAGAGAGTGAGGAGCAGGTAAGTGACTGTAAGGGCAGGCAGGTGTCACCTCCAATGCATGGATCCCTCCTGGTGAGATGGGCATGTAGAGAAACCTACCAAGGTACTGAAACCAGCACCTTCCTTGGCTCTTCTGCGTGGTGTTTATACCTCTGACTTCATAGCAATTATCCCTGACTCACCCCAGGGTAAAATAATAATAATAATAATAATAATAATAATAATAATAATAATAATAATAATAATAGAACGCAAGGAGCGTTGATGGACTTGCTCCAGGCTTATGGGACAGTCCAGGAGTGAAAATCGGAGTGTGGCCTGCAGAGGGAAGAAAAGAGCTGTGGTAGCACCGCCGCGGCTTCCCGGGGGTCTGCTCCTCTTCCCGCTGCCTCTGCCTGCTCCCCACCAGGCTGCTCCTCGGGAGCAGGCAGAGTTGCTTGCCTTTAAACATTAAATACATTAAAGCTCATTCGTATCAAACCGAAATTAAACTGTGGGATTTTATTTGAGAGTCATTCCCTCTGAGAAAGGGCTGAGAAGAAAATACAGGTTAGCTGAACGCCTCTCCCATCCAGCCTGCAGAAAAAAATACCCCCAGGAGGTAAGGTGAGAAGAGAGGCTTGGCTATTGTCTTGCCTCATTGCATTGTTATCTGTATACAGGCTAATTCCTCAATCTATTTAGAAATTCACTAATTGTCATTGGAGCTATTTGCTGACGACTGTGAAGTAGCTTCATAATGAAGAGGAAGTCCATTTATTCGTTAACATTTGCGAAAATAATTGCCTGTCACTTAACCGAACATCCTTTGCTCCAGAAGCACTTGCTCTTCAGCACTTTTTTTTTTTTTTTTTTTTTTTTTTTTGAGCTGCACTCTTTGAAACGTCGCTTATAATTTCCAGTCCCTGAAGGGCTCATTCTCAGCTGCTGTGACATGAGTCAGAGAACAGACTCCACAAGAGGACACTAAACGTCCTGTCACTTTTACTGCAAGGAGAGCAGAGCACATTAATGGAGCCGCATTGCTGTGCTCCAGGAGGGCTCCGGCAGGTGGGCTGCAGCTCTGAGATACTGCTTAAACAGTGGGGTTTGGGGGATTGCTGCTCCTCTGCGGTCTGCCCTGCTCCTCTGCTGAATGTTACTGTGGTGCTGGGGAAGGCTGTGGCTGCAGGGCTCAGTGGTAATGGAACCAGCTTTGGCCAAGGAGATGGGGCACGTCAGGTATCCCTAACCCCACCATCTGAGCTGCAGGGGCTGCCTCCTGCCCCCCAGCTGCAAGCTATGCTCCCATGTGAGAGGCTGAAAAAGGAGCAAGTTCTGTAGGGAGAAGGAAAGGTGTTTCAGGAGGAGGAGGAGATGCAGGTGGAGGTCTCTATCTCCCACCTCTGCTCAGCCCTATGTGCCCGTTACATCTCCACCAGATCCTGGTCATGCCATGGGTCCCCCATGCTCACCAGCCCACCCCTGCCCTCCACGCCCAGCTCTTCTGCAGCCACTACCAACAAGGATGAAATAAGTCATCCTGTCCCTTGGCTCTGGGGAAGCAAAATTAGGCTTTGCCGACATGACTGAGAGGCTCTGAGCTGCTCTGCCTGCTGGGGAGGGCGCTGTGCAGTTAACCAGAGTGCTCAAGGTGCATTGCCATGTCCCCTGCGGATAAGTGGGATCAAACGAATTTGCCCCCCCCAGAATCAATAGAAACCTGCCTGCTGGCACCCGCCGGGCTTCTGCTGCTGTAATAGCTTTCACTCCAATGCCTTCTTGTTTGTTCATCACTGTGTTGAATATTTATTGTTTCCTGGGCACCTGAATTCCTCCTCCGCCCCATCCATTCCCAGGGCAAGGAGTGCCACATCTCCCAGGGGTGAATGCCTGCCAATGTTGACTTAAGAGCATGGTGAGCAGGAGATAAGCGCTGCCCTGCTGCCGGGGCTGCCAGAGCCATGCACCTCGCACCATGCACCCGCTCCTCACCCGGGGTTCCTGCAGCGGGGCCAGGAGCCACACAAACGTCACTGGGATGTGTCATCCCCTCGGCTGGGGCAGGGACAGGGATGGGTGTCCCTGGGGGCGTGGAGGGGCACACCTCCACGGCCAGCCCCACGGAGCAGTGCATGAGCAGGACCAGCAACAGGAGGGTCACAGGACTGCCCTGAAGAGGAGAAGAGCACAGCTGCAGACAGGCTCAAGGTATGATCCTCAATGGAGATGCAGGCGGTGCAGTCCTACCCTGCTGCACTAGCAAGGGGTCAGCCCTTACAGCCTGGGACGGTGCATTCAGCGAAATAACACTTGGCAGGGTCCTTCAGGCAGAAGTCAGTGTCATTCTTGTTGGTTCAGATGGCTTGTGGTACCTTGGAGCTGCCGGGAATGGCTTGCAAGGTGTACTTACTTTTCAGGGCGCAAGCTTTCAAGTGCTTGCCTGTGTTAATTGGTGCTGGTTCAGGGCCTTGGGATGGTGGGGTGAAAGGGGTTGGGTTGGGTACCCCCACAGAGAGTAGGATTTCTGCTTTGGGAAGACAGGAGATACTGGTTTTGTTTGATTCATGGGCAGGAATTTGATGAATTTCAAGATTAAGAGACTGTCTTTTTTTGCTTTTGGGTGCTGTGATGTTAAGAGGGAAGTGTGTGGGTGAGTGTAAATCAGCACCGTGCGCAGAGAGCTGCCTGTTTGCACCAGGGGATTTAGGCTTCCAGATATTTAATTTCTGGTAACTTTCCTTCAGCTTGTTGAAACATTTCAGTCTTGAAAAGCCTCTTGTGGATAATGAGACTATGGGGAGGCACCGCTCCCAGAGAGCTTCAGACTCAGGAGCGGGGGAGGACAGGGGCCGTCCGTTAGCAGTGCAATTAATTAGCAAGTAGGTAGCCAGCATTTGCAAGGAAACACTGGGAGAGATGGGGATAAAACAAAATGAGAGAGTGGGTTTGATGCTTCTCTCGCAACCAAGCGCAAATGAAGCTTGCATAAGTTTAAATGTCCCACTTGATATTTCGTGGGGAGGAGGCAGCTATGGACAGCAGAGAACATGGCGGGGTGGTGAGAGATGGTTCTGCTTTGAGGTCTGGGGACTGCCAGGAGAAGGCTTGTGCCAGCTTCAGCTCCACAGCAGCTTTTCGGTGCTAGAAGGAGCCTTGGGCAGCCCCCCCAGAGCTGTCCCAAGGGAGTAGGGGGGTGGCTTGACACGCTCCCTGACTCGGAGGGCTGGCGGTGCTAGACAGCTGCAGGCAGGGGCAGGAGGAACCTTTGCAGCCACATCTGAGCATGGCAGAGATGAGATGGGGGAAAAAACAGTTTCCCCACCCCACAGTCTTCCAGGCTCGGGGGATTGCTCCTGCAGGGCTGCGTCCATCTGCCTGTCCCCCGCACTTGTGTTTTGACCATCAACTCGAGCACCCACAGGGACCTTCATGGCCTCCCCCCAGTGCTTCTAAGCAGGGTCCCAGAGCAGAGGGAGGTGGAGGCACAGGTTCTACCCACCCTGAGTGTCACAGGGTGAAGAGCGAAACATCCCACGGAGCTGGGGAATGGCCCTGCTGTGCCAGGACAGGGAGGAGGGTCTGGTGGCTCACAGCTTGTCACTGCATGGGGCATGGCCCCCTCCTACCTGTCTGTGGCCCAAGACAGCTGCTGCTCCTGCTGCTGTTGCAGCTTTCCTGGTGTCACGCAGGGGACCTGGCAGCGACTCTGCTTGTCACGCAAGCAGCTTAACTCCTTTGCTGCTGCCAAGGAGCCTGCCGAGAAGGCTCAGCTGTCTCCTCTCCTGTCTTTCCCCCTGTTGCTATCTGTGCAGTGAATGCACAGCTTAATGTGTGCTCCCTGCCTGCTGACCGCCCGTTGGGCCTCTCCACAACACGGGGCTCCCCACTCACACCTTCTCTACCTTGTTAATTATTACAAGGGAAGCGATGAAGACGAACGTGCGCCAAAGTCCAGTGTGAAAGAGAAAATCAGCAGTTCTCTCACAGCCATGAGCCAGCCCACCCCAGCCACCACGGAGCCGCCTGCGCTGCCAGGGGAGACGAAGGCAGTCTTTGGGGTGGCAGACATCATCGTGGTGGTCTTTTACTTCGTCTTTGTCCTCGCTGTTGGGATATGGGTGAGTCCCTGAAGTTACAGGGGTTAGGTCTGCAAGCATTTGACCCTCCCCACTCCCCTGCTGGGTACAAAGGTGTCTGCCTGCAAAAGGCATCCCCTGCACACACCGTTATCCCAGGCCCTGCTGAGCAGGTCGGGGAGGCGATATCTGTGAGTCTCCATCCCCACATGCGGACAGCTTTGGTGCTTGTCCTGAGGAAGGTGCCTGCCTCCTGTGCTGCAAAGTAGTCATGGGCAGGAGACCAGGGCAAGGGGAAAGCTGGGGATGGGGGTGGAAAGACTGAAACAGGATGTTAAAAGCTTTGGAAAAGTTGTTATCAATTATAAGTTCATGTTGCTTTGTGTAGGCCTCTTTTATAGAGATCTACAGTGTTTTTCTCCTTCCTAATGTGTACTTTCAAGGAGAAGACATTAAATAAGTACTAGTGGCTTCTTTCCAAACCTATATTACCAGAAGCCTGCAGGAAGAGAGGCAGAAGCACACAAGCAAAGGGCTGCTGGAAAGGAATGACAGAGTGTTTCAAGGCTGCTGGGATGAGCGTTGGGTCTGACCTGAGGGTGGGTGAATGGAGAAAAAGCTTTTTCTTTCTCCTGTGTTTCCAGTCGTCAATACGGGCAAGCCGGGGAACCATTGGAGGTTATTTCCTTGCTGGACGATCCATGACCTGGTGGCCTGTAAGTGAAATGCATCCCTCTGTTTTTCATGGTTTGAAAGTAATTCTCTATTTAAGGAGGGCAGGCCTTGTGTGGGGATCCCATCCATACACTTTCTGTGCCCCTGAGACAAAGAGAATCCACCAGAAATCATCCCAGGCAACTTTGCCAGGGAGCTGCAATATAGTGCTATCAGACCAAAAAGATAGTTCAGCATCTTCAGTTGTTTCTCATCTTTAAATTTCTCTGCTAAAGTAAGCAATAAAAATGTCCATGCTGGTAGATGTGGAAGAGCTCTGACTGCCTAGTTGTGTTTGGCCCCAACTCACCAAAGATTCCATTGTCCCCAAAGCCAAGACAGCATTAGGTAATCTAGGAATGTGCTTTCCAGTGAAAAAAGCATTTAGAGACTGAAGAAAAAATAATCCCAAAGCCCAAGACTTTCTGAGCCCTTACTATTTAGAGTAAAGTCGAGATTATTGACAAACGATGTAAAGGATATAAACTTCAAACCACCAAAGTATAAATCTTCACTATGAAGAAAAAAAATCTATTGAAAGCATCTTTTCTTGGGAGTGAAAGGTACATATAAAGATAATTTAAAGTTTGAAAGGAATAAAAATGCCACAGGAATAAATATCCTTCTCAGCCAATGCCAAACTCCAGCACTATATATCTTTCTAGTGAGTCATGAGTAGCAGAATGCACTTCTCAACCAAAACACTGTTGTTTTTTTCCTTTTTTTTTTTTTTTTTTTTTTCTTTGCATGTGTGTTGCCCATAAATTCACTAGGCTAAATTTTCAGCCTTTTCCATCAGAGATACATCTGTCTCTCAAATATGTTATTTCTTAAACATTCTTTACACTTTTGCTCAGCCAAGTGACATTTAAAGAAAATGCACAACTTGATGCTTTTTTCTAATTAGGAGGGGAATAATTAAAAAACAGTAAAATGGAGTATTTTTCACCCAACAATATTCTTCTTCTTTTATTTTATTTATTTTATTTTTTTAATTCTTATTTCTTTTTGCTCCAACCACAGGTGGCCACAGAATCCTCTGGGTACAGGTTGGCTCTTGGCTCTTTTGATTTACAGTCCTAGGTCCATAGCAACCTCTAATACTGTTCACTTTTTATGTTGTTTGTCCAGGTAGAGAGCCAACTCTGCAGCACTTCTTGCAGGCTCAGTTCCTCGTGGCCTTCACCTTGAGTACATGACTGGCTTATATGTACTATTTCTTTTTACAGGGGTGACAGGTCTCTTTTGTGTTAGCCTCAGATAAACCCTGATGTTACATTGCTGCTCCTGTACAATATATCATCTTCTGTATTTTTGTGTCTGATATAGATATCAGGAAAGCAGATTACAGTTCTTGAGAACACCACTCCCTACCTAAGTTGCAAACTCATGTTGCAGCAGCCAGCTCTCTAATCAGGAGTTTTCTTTGACAGACACGAAGGCAGAGCTGTTGGCAGGATTCAGTGTGGGTGTTCATGCCATATTAATGTTTTACCTTGCTCAGAGGTGAGAAGCGGATCAAATTCCATCAGTCTTTGTTTCAAGTTTAGCAGTGCTAAGAGAAAAATTCCTCACAGGAGACGTAGCTGAAAGCAAAGTTCCTCTGGAGAGAAAAGGGCTCGACTTGTACTTTAGGTAACATCTCGTTTGACCCTGAGAGGGATTTGGCATTGGCATACAGAAGGGAGGTGAGGCTTTGTGCCAAATTAAAGTATTAATTAAGTCATATAGTCTTTGCCCAGTTTGAATTGCCTTGGAGCTTGCATTCTTCCAATTAGGGTGTCAATGAGCCATGGTAGGGACAGCATCGAAGTTAACCTGAAGAATTAGTATTTTCCAGCCTACTGCAGGGCTGAATATCTTTGAACCTATGTGTACACAACAAACACAAAGGACTACATGTTGCCAACATTGTCCCTGCTACTGTTCAGGAACATCTTGTGTTAGGAGGAGCTTCAAGAGGGTGGTCATGTCGCCGTGGCCTTGTAAACCACCACATGCTTGTTCAGTGCAGGACTTAAAAGAGGCTGGGATGTCTGCAAGCTGTGGAGAGGTAAAGCCTAAAGGGTCAACAAGGTTGCACATTGCTGGCTGTGTACCAAGGGAATTGAGAAATCCATCACATTTCATAGACACTGAGGTATCTGTGGCTGCCACCAGGCTTCCCTCACCCATCCGTTTCCCCCAGAGCAGACATTTATCTCAGGAGAACCCTTGCCAAAGCAAACCCTGATTCTCGGGGAGGAAAACCCAACTCTCCAGTAACACCCAGCCACCTACCTCCAAGGAGATGACATCCTGGGGAAAGGGAGCACCTGGGGGAAGTGCTTGGGCTAATAGAGAAATTCCTTGGGATGACTTTCTGTGTTGTGTGCCTGTGCTGTGTGTTTCAGATCGGAGCATCTCTGATGTCCAGCAATGTGGGCAGTGGCTTACTCATTGGCCTGGCAGGCACTGGAGCAGCTGGGGGCCTTGCTGTTGGGGGCTTTGAGTGGAATGTAAGAGCCTGTTATTTTGTCAACTAAAACATCACTGTTTACAAAGGACTGTGGGTTCATCTCCAAAACCTGATGCTACTGGTATCAGCAACTCCAGGTTCTCAAATTTCAGAAGGGAAGCCTCCAGAAATTGAGACAGCCTAAGAAACATGAAGTCTTTATTTTAGTTTTAAGTGGAATCCACTTAGATGCTCTTTGACCTTCCTGGAAGCATATGGCTATATTTGTAAGCTTTAGTCACCACTCATCAAGATTAAAAGATAATAGATGCTGAAAATGTAGTTGGATAATCACAGGATTCCGGGAACAGGAACTTTGAAACAAACAAACAAACAAACAAAACAAAACAAAACAAAACAAAACAAAACAAAACAAAACAAAACAAAAAAAAAAAAACCAGCAGGTACTCCTAAATTCAATGCAAAACCATGAGAATTGGCAACACTGCATTCACCTGTCAGCTGCCAAAATGTGACGTCTCTGGGGTGAACATCTGGGTGCGAAGGCAAGTCTCATTCTGCCCTATTGAAATGCCCTGGAAAATTGCCACTGACACCACACAGAGCATGAAAACCAGGCCCTTTGTGTGTGATGCTAATGAAATTTCTCAGCTGCAGTGATGAGGAGTGAGATTAGTGCCAGCCTCACAATAAACATCACTCACCTAACTCTAAATCTCTTGTCTGTATCAGCAGAGCCTGCTAATAGTGCCGGATACTTGCCAAGCACAGGCAGGGCCCAGCCCACCAAAGGCTCTTTCCTGGGATATCTATTCACTGCAGCTATTTATTTTTTTTTAAACCCTTAAGATCACCTTCAAGTCCTTTGTGAAGAAACCTGAGCCTGCTTTCAGGCTGGTGCATGTAAGACATATCACTGTATTTTAAGTAAATCTATTCAAGTAATTTTAGAAGCCCATGAAGACAAGATTGTATGTCAGGACAAATCTAGCTTCATGAGTTTAGATTCATTTCTTTCAGATTGGAAAGGGACCTTAGGATATGCCATTATTCTCTCCCTTCGGCAAGGGACATCACTCAGCTGCGGGGATCATATGGGCATCTTTTACCTAAGCCAATCTCTGCCACTGCAGGAACCACGGCTGTTCTCTTCAATCACGCTCAACCTCTGTCCCCAGGGCTCAGTTTCATTTCTGATAACTTAAATAACCAATCAAAGTAAAATCTGGACTAATGGAGGGTACTTGGAAGAAAGGTAATGTCCAGAACATCCAGGAAGTGAGGTCTGGTAACCCAGTGGCTTTTATTTATGTTCTGGATCTCCATTCTGGGCTTTTGCTGGGTTTCAGAAAGGAAATACACGATGCCTTTAAGACTCTTCACCTGTGGCAAAACAACTGAACTGCCCCTTTATCTACCCGCAACAGAAGCAGATCTGCTTCAGCCTGAAAGGAGAACATCCCAGCAGAGTCTTGCTGTTGCTTATTTTTATGCTCTGCAGGGAGGCTGCTGCCTCAGCCTCATCACTTGCTAATCAAGCAACAAACAGATGCTTCAATCCTTCTCTGAATCACTTAACTATTCACTGCCACAGAGTCAGTGATTTCAAAGGCCACCAAATACAACATCATCTTTAGAGACCCGGAGCAACAGAATACACCATCTTGCCCAAAAGATCCAGATAAGGAATGGATATGCCACCTGTGACAAAGAAGCATGGGGTGTAAGAGGAAAACCTCAGAAACTTTTAAATATATTGTGATAATGCTTTCATTTGTCTTTTCATCTTCTGAGTAGGGACAAAAAATCCAAGTACTTCCCAAATACATTGCATGGCACCACACACTCCTTTCTTAAGTTGTCCACTGAAAGGGAAGATGAGAATTGTGTTCTTGTGTTGAATCACGTGCCTTTATTTTCTCTGTCTCTTTATCAGGCTACCTGGGCACTCCTGGCTCTTGGCTGGATCTTTGTGCCTGTTTACATCGCAGCTGGAGTGGTCACCATGCCTGAGTACCTGCAGAAGAGATTTGGAGGGCAGAGGATACAAATCTACATGTCTGTACTGTCCCTCATTCTCTATATATTCACCAAGATATCCGTATGTATCTAATTGAACACAACCTTTGTGGCTAGGGCAGGGGTAGGGCATCCTGGCACAATGCAGAGATAGCTCAGATGTCCTTCGAAGGACCAGCTCAGCTACCAGAAACAATATCAGTGTATTTTGTGCTTCTTTGCTTAAGTAAATACCTGCCTCTGCATTGATCATAGAGATTTACCTTGAGAGAGAGAGTACTCATTAAGGAGCAATGCACAGGGAGAACTTTACAGGGATATAGCAGCTAATTACTAGATGGTGTAAGTACCACAACCTGCCTTTTCCCTTCCATCAAGTCAAACCTTTGGTAATTTAGACAGGGGAACTGCAGCATTACGCCATCTGAGCATCTGGCTGGTTACATCCTGTAGATATGAAATCCTCTTAAATGATCATAAATCTGCATAGTCCTAGTGATTAGTTTGCTGTTGTTCTTGTTGAGTTTTCAGCATTAGGGATATTATTCCTCTCTCTCTCTGTCACTTGTGTTGTATAAGGAGGGTATAGCAAAAGGGGTAGGTTCTAGCTTAAGACAAAACTCATTATCCTTTCTGGATTGCTTGCAGTGTTGTACCCTGTTGGTAGTTAAAATGCAAGGTAAGCTGTTGGGTATTTCATTTCATTTAAATGCCATTAATAAAGAGGTAGAACATATGTTCAGAGATTTGATAAGAACTACCTGTGCCCTTGGAGGGACAGGACTGTATTTCAAAGCCCATTACAGGGACTGAAAATTTTTGTTTTGGCCAGTTTTGACTAGACTCCATTGAAGTATTTAGACGTCAAATTGCCTTAGAAGATTTTGAATGAAGATGAGGCACCCATGTGCCTTTTGCAGCCGGCCTCAGTGTCCTTGCCCCAGGCTTATTACTTCTCGGTTCCTGGGGGGTGCACTGGAAGATGGCTCAGGGCTGGGTGCATGGGATAGATTTCATCCTCTAATGGCCAATTGTTGGTCATGTTGCTTGCCCCTTGCTGCCACCACTGCCCCCAGGAGCTTTGCTCTCTGCAGTTGGAGCATTTCTCAGGACGATGTCTAGGAAAGAGATGTCTGGAGCAAAACTGGACAAATGGAAAGTCTCTCCTGCAATAGCACAACAGTGTGCACAGCTACACACTCAATGCACAATGTGGAAAAAGACCAATATTTCAAAATGACCTTCAGCAGAGCAGAATTTGCCAATGCCTTTCAGGGCAGGACCCTGGCCCCAGTCATTGCTGTTTCATCTCAGTGGTTTCTCCTCCGTGCAGCTAATTCACACGTGGCTGACGGATGTGGCTGGCGCAGTTTATGGGCATGACAGGTGCTTTCTATTAAGCAGTGCCTTTGTTTGTAGAGAGCTCATTTAGCGGCTGGCTGGACAGCCGGCAGTTGGTTACAAGAAGGATTTTTCTTCCTGTGCATTTTGCCCAGGTGTAAGTTAGCAGCTAGGTCATTGCAGAGTCCTCCCTGTTTGCAAAGAAAAGCAGAGATCTCAATAAACAGTGCTGTCAAAGGACTCAACCTGTGTAGCTACAGAGCTGGTTGCATTTCCTGCTGGGAAGTCAAAGACCAGAAGACTTGCTGGCTCCTGTAGTGCCCTGGTAGTGGTTGTCCCATCTCGGGGTCACAGAGATCAGGAGCAACACTGGATGCTTGCTTATTTGGGGCACAGCAAAGAGAAATCTTGTCCCATCCCTTCTGTCTTGTTTTACAAATGTCTTTGCCTGTACCTCACTCCATACCAGGTGTACAAGCGTTCTTCAGATTGATTTCCCAACACATACACATCTCCCTTATCACCTTCCACATCTGAACGATGCTATCTGTATAATTCTGGGTTTCACTCAGTTTCTGGTTTCACTCTCCCAGGCAGAAGGTCCAAACAAAACAGAGGTGGTAGGGGTTGCTATATTTCTAAGGAGGTCCTCAGCAGGTATAACCTGTTTTACTGGAGTCATTTTAATGCTGAACAGTGTAAGTAGAAAAGCAGATTGGTGACCTTTTCAGATAAATAAAACATGGTGCAAGATAGCAGTGACACTTTATAGAGGTCTTCCAAGCTGAGAGTGACTCCTGGCCACCAGGACATGGTGATGGGCAGAACATGGTCTGTGCTATTTCCACCTTTCCTTCTGTGGATACATGGGCACAGGTTTGATGTCCCCATGACATGGGATGCTGCTCACCATGGGTGGCTTCACTGTCAGTGAAGCTTGTCAACGCTTTCATCTGCAGAGGGCTGCAGGCTGCTCTATGAGATTGCACTTACACAAAGCAGAGCTAACATCAGACTTTTATTATAATTATTATTATTATGAATTTATTTTCCAGACAGACATTTTTTCTGGAGCATTGTTCATCCAAATCTCTTTGGGCTGGAACCTCTACTTGTCCACTGTAGTCTTGCTAGCAGTGACTGCCGTCTACACCATAGCTGGTAAATAACAAATTTTAAAATAAACACTATAAGCTATGGGCAAGCCCCTTACCATGTTCTTCCTGGGAGGGCTTGTGTCCTGGGGTCCAGCCCAGTACCAGCTTTTCCCAGTGGATCTGTTCTGAAATCACAGAGCTGGGGCCAAGGAAAGCCTTTTTCCAGGTGGAATACCCGTTTCTATGTACGCGGGGACACTGTTTTCTCACTGTTTTTCCTAACAGGTGGTTTAACAGCTGTGATATACACAGATGCGCTGCAGACCCTGATCATGATACTGGGAGCTTTGGTCCTCATGTTCATAGGTAAGGGGAATCTGCAGGGACATCATACACTAGTTTAATGATCCCAAGGTCGTTAGACCTTATGGGGTACCTCACCTTACCCTTTCAGGTATAGTGCAGAAATGAGTTTCAATCATTCACAGAAGTGGTGCTGGTACAACTCTCATTCACCAACAAACCAGACTTGCTTTGTCCTTTGCACTAACTGTATGGTGGTGATGTCCTGGATAAGTTCATCTTGCCAGTTGGAGCTTATCTGGAGCTGCCAACAAGCTTGCAAAACTGCATCCCCAGGGACAAATTCAGCTCTCACTATGCTCATGTAAATTCAGAGTAACTCTGCTGACTTTCCTTGTTGACTTTGTGGATTACTGTGGATTCACCTGGGCGTAACTGAGAATTATAAAAAAACAACAAGGAACTGACCATCATTGGTCTTTGCTTTAAGCCTCCTTGGCAAACAGAAATACGGATATATCCTGTTTAATTGCATACCTTCCTGCTCCAGTTCTCGGAAGGTGTATTGGCAAAGGCTAGATGCTGAGCACACTGTGAGGATTCGGGTGACAGAGTTTTTCCTGCATTGATCCTCTTCCAGGATGTGCTGTTCAAACCACAAGGACTCTGGGCAAAATCCAGCTTACTCTTGTACACACTTTGACTTCCAAAAGTGAGGGTGGAATGAAAAGAAAGGAGATGAGAGGAAGATAGGTGAAAAGAAAAGCAATCATCAGACTCAGATAAGGAAATAACATTAAATCATTGGTATTTTCTTTTCAGGATTTGAAAAAGTTGGCTGGTATGAAGGCCTGAAGGAGAAATACAGCACAGCGATTCCAAAGGTGATAGTCCCAAACACGACCTGTCACCTCCCACGTGAAGATGCCTTCCATTTGTTCAGGGACCCAGTCACAGGTGACATTCCTTGGCCTGGACTTATATTTGGCCTCTCCGTGCTAGCTCTTTGGTGCTGGTGCACTGATCAGGTAAAGAAAACCTTTCCCTCTCAGGCACCCCACTGCAATGTTCTTTCCAACCCACTCCTCACTTTGTAGATCTGTGAGCTGAAACATGACTGTGTCTTGCTGTGCAGGAGTTACTGCCTCTGTTACTGGACTAGACCTGAATAGTTCTCTCCTTCCACCTTCTCAGCAAGCTGCTACTTTTGTGAGCTTTTTAGGGTGGGTGAGCAGATTATTTTCATGTCTTTATCCTGCTGTGGGCTGGTGAGTACTGGGGGTCTGCATGCAGTTTGTGCAATGAGGTTACAAAAACGGGGAGCTGGAGCTGGTTCTGCAGTGACCTTGTGCAGACCTCCAGACAAGCTGCTCATATTCCAGCAGGTCTCACGTTTCTTATCCCTATCCAAGTTACAACAGGGAGAACTGTATTTGTTTCTTAAGAAACTGTGCTTTCGTTGTTCAAGGTGGGATAATCACCAAAACCCACCACTGAACTTTTACCAAAACATCCTTGTCTGCTTCATTCCTTGTCTCTTACTGCTTTGTAACTGCTGTCCCCAGTCCTCAAGGTGGCTTCACTTCAGTCAAGGGCGAAATGATTCCTCTAAAGGAAATTTCCATGCTGCCCTCTGCCATAGCCTGTACACTGAGCTCTGAGCAGTGGCAGCAGGCTGCAGTCAACCGAGATGGGAAAGTTGCCATTGGCATGCAAAACACTCTGGGATCCTGTCGCATGAAAGTCATCCATGAGAACAAGAGGAGAGATGGATCCTGCTCTCTCTGCAGTGCTCCAGCTTTACTCCCCGCTCCCTTTCTGACCAATTGCAGGTGATAGTCCAGAGGTCGCTCTCTGCCAAGAACCTCTCCCATGCCAAAGGTGGATCGGTGCTGGGAGGATATTTGAAAATCTTCCCTATGTTTTTCATCGTCATGCCAGGGATGATCAGCAGAGCTCTTTATCCAGGTGAGCCTTCCCATATTCTTCACCATAGGGCTTTACAATTTTTATGAGCACTAATCCCACACAGGTCCTTCAGCACTTTTACATCTCAGAAACTCCGCTGTCTTGCAGGTATACTTGTATATATTCCTGTTGTGCACAGATGTTCCCATGCCCTTCTTCCACCTCCAGTGCTCCCACAGCAGAAGAAATTAGTGGGGGTATCCTAATGGGGCAGATTGTACCACTGAGAACAAAGAGCTCCATGCTGTGGGCATTATGTATATCTATCTAGACGGAGTCGATGACAAGAAATATATGAAGCACTGAGGTTGCCCTTTAGGTCCTGTGGATTACTTCCATTGTTTATTTGGTGAGAGTCTTGGCAATCTCCCACACAGATTCATGCAGTTCCCGGTGGATTATGTGAAACAGCCCTCCTTTGTGGAAGAACAAGAGTTCCCCTCATGTTTTCTCCCAAGGAAATGTCATTGCTCATTCCTCCAGAGCATGCCACTTCCTAGGGAGAATGTCCTGGTTAGAAGCACTGCTCCTGGAGGAAAGTGCCTCACGTGCTTCCAGACTTCATGAAATAGGAGTAAGTCAGCCTGCAGCATCATTGGCAACCCAGCTGACAGGCTCATGGAAGCTCTGCAGTTCCCCCAAATAACAAATCATCAAGGACTACAATTACGTAGCATCCAGGAGACTTATGTCAGTACCCTGAACAGAACTGCAATATGTCATCTCAAAGTTTCACCTTTATTTTAGGACATAAAAAAAAATTCTTAAGCTCTACTTGCTCTAGCTGCATTCCAACTTCACCTCTGATTTTATATTTACCTACGCAGGGCATCAAGATTTGTTCCCTTGAGTTATGTGTCCTATGGTTCAACAGCGTTTACATGACTTCTTGTTATTTTCCTGTATCCTACAGATGAAGTGGGCTGCGTGGACCCAGACATCTGTAGAAGGGTCTGTGGAGCAGCAGTGGGTTGTTCCAACATTGCCTACCCCAAACTTGTGATTGAGCTCATGCCTGATGGTGAGAAAACTTTACATTCGTGGAGGTGGGCTTGAGCCAGGCTGTATGTAGAATCAAACTGCCCTTATCCATCCTAAAGATAAGGAAATCTTCCTGCAGTTACCAGCCAGCCGGAAGATAAAAGAGTGCTGGGAATCCAAAGGGTCTAGTCCTGATTTTTTTCCATGTTTTTCTCCACCAGGGCTCCGGGGTTTAATGATTGCCGTGATGATGGCAGCCTTGATGAGTTCCCTCACCTCCATTTTCAACAGCAGCAGCACTCTCTTTGTTATAGACATCTGGCAGCGGATCCGCAAAAAGGCTTCAGAGCAGGAGCTGATGATCGTGGGCAGGTCCTTACATTTCTTTGTGTCTTGTTGCTGTCATCATCTGTTTTGACTGCAGCACTTACATTCTTCAGTCTGGACCCACTAAGAAAAAACTGGTGCCAAAAACATAGAAGAGGAACACAGCATGGGAAAGAGCATTACCTTGTCCAGCTTCACCTCAGATAGATGTAGTCAGAGAGAAACACTGTGCTAAGTAGATCAGTGCCCCTCTCTTCTCTTAACTTAGCATAAGTACTGCCTTAAATCTGTATTTTAGAAAAACCAAAGGTACTCTAGAGTCACCATCACCAGAGGTCTTTAAAAACACGTTATTTTTGCACCAGACAGGAGCAATACATTGCAGTTGCTCCTTTTTCATGAAAAAGAGCAGGCTTGATGAGCTGGGCCTCCCAGCTCTCTATCTTTGTGATAAGTTATAGTGCCCTTTACGAGCAAGCTTTAGCACTGCATTATATCAGGGGCATATAAAGTTCTCCTCTTGATAGCAGAATTTAAGCTGCATTCTGTATGTTTGTACTGTGTTTCCCTCTCCAGTCACAAGCTAGCAAGAAGTTTCAAAACTTCATTTTGGGACAGGTGAGGGATGCAGGCAATAGCTTGCTCCACTGCTGTGAAGTAGTGAAAGGGAAAATACCTCCTGTTCAGCAATATGGGCAAACCTCTACAACATGCAATGCAAGATGAAGGAGGATTGTAGTATGCACCTGAGATCCCAGAAGCAGTTTTAATAACCAGAGAATGTGTTGTAATTTGGCAAAGACACCAGACTGAGCGTGTTATCTGCTTGGAGAGGTGGCAGAAAAATTCCTAATGATCACAGCTTCCATCTTCCTCTGTTGCATCCAAGAGGAAGTCCTCTGAAGATCATGTCACTCTCTAAGACACATGGAGATGAGGGGCTTGCACTGACCGAGCTCGTGGTGAGAGTCACCAGGCCCTTGTGGATCTCTTGTGCATGTTGACTGCAAGTCCCAGCGCAGCTCACTCTGAAATCCATGAAATCAACCCCGGGATTTGACTGAATTGACCTTCTAAAGGAGAATGATTTTGTCTTTACTTGTGTCCATGTTACTCTTGACAGTGATCTCTGGTTTTATTCTTAGGAAATTCTGAAAGCAATTGTAAGTTTATTTTGCTGCAAAATTTCATTTTCAGGTAGACTCCTCCAACTATAGAGCTAATACAATTTCATACTCATCTTCCAGAGTCTTTATCCTCATCCTGGTAGTCATCAGTATTCTCTGGATCCCCATCATTCAGTCAGCCAACAGTGGCCAGCTCTTTGACTACATTCAGTCTATAACCAGCTACCTGGCTCCACCGATCACAGCTCTCTTTATCTTGGCAATCTTCTGCAAGAGAATTAATGAGCCGGTAAGTGGGATGTAAAACACCAATTGATGCACATATTTAATTTGATAAAATAAATAAATAATTTCCCCTTCACTACCTAGCTTAGGAGATTCCTTAGATTCAGAGCCAGTCCAGCTAAAGTGTGACAATTAGAAAGAATTTTCCTGGCATGCATTAGTGGAGCTTAGCCCAGTCTCTAGTGCATGTGTGTTTGCTTCCAAGAAGCCACTGCAAGTGGTGCTTCTTGGCAGTCTCCTCTGAAATCACAAAAGCCAAGGTTGTTCTACACTTTAGGGAGGATGCCTCGAAGTCTAGTTGGAGGCTTGTTGCTAGGAGGAGACTCTTGCATTGTCTGTGCTCTATCTATTCCATGTTCAAGAGTAGAAAGAGAAAAATGAGGATTTTAAACTGAAAACATCCTCCTTTAATGAATGTCAGTGTAAGATGCCATCAGGTCTATCAAAGAGCTGAATTTAAAAAAAAAAAAAAAAGGCAGAGAAAGGGAACTTCAACCAAGGGTAACATGCAGTGACCTCTTCTTTATGTCTGCCTTTTCTCAGGGTGCTTTCTGGGGCCTTGTGGTTGGGCTGGCTATTGGACTCGTTCGGATGATCATCGAGTTTATTTATAGCACACCGTCTTGCGGTGAGGAGGACAGAAGACCAGCTGTGCTAAAGGACTTGCACTACCTCTACTTTGCACTCATCCTCTGCGTCCTCACTGCCATTGTCATTGTCCTTGTTAGTCTCTGCACCCCCCCAATCCCTGAAGAAAAGGTAAGTGACTTTTCTCAGAAGCCCCGTTTGGTTTCCAAAAATCTCTGAAATCTGTCCTTTTCTTTTCCTTCCATGGCTGAGAAGTGGAGTGTAAAGCATACGCTGCAAAGAAGCACTTGCTCCTCAGCTTTCTGTTCCCCAGGTCTCATAGTGTTAATGCTTCCCGAGGCACTGAGTGCTTGAAATTGAGTGCGAGTTTCCATGCTGTGCCTAGAGCTGGGCAGACACCACAGCCCATCATTGCTGGAATAGAAAGAAAAGAAGAAGGGGGGAAGGAGAGGAAATCATATTATGGAGCACTGCTGAGGAGGAATTAAATATATCTAATTGTAGCATATACCCTGTTTCAGCAGAGCCAGCATCAATCTTGCAGGCAAACAAGATTAATATCTTTTGCAACATGGGCATTTAGGAAAATAACATTTTGTCCCAATGTGATCTCAATTACATTTAATAACTTTGAGTCAGGCACAACTTTCTTTTACTTAACACATTCACATGGTGCAGAGTTGGGAGGCTTTATATAATAAAACCTTAAAGCAACTCTTCCCGGTCCCAAGTTTTAAAGCAGCTGTCAATATAACAAAACTGCCATCTACCTCCAAACAAAGGTTGCTGGATAGATTTAAAAGACTTTTTTTTTTTTTTTTTTTTTTTTTCCCTGTCTAACTGCATGAGGAAATGAGAGTGATGCTGTCACAGCATTTTCTATCTGTTGCTTCCTCATAACTTGTAAAGCATTAACCAGCACCATCAATGTTTGATTGAATGTTAGTGGTGTCAAAGATACCCAGCTCCTAAAGATTACATGAAAGCAGGTGCTCAGATAGAGGAGAGGCAGAGAGAGAGAGAGACTGCCTTTGTGTCTGCTTTGAGATAAAGTCTCATCTTTTATTAGCTATCAGAGGATCCACATGGGAGAGAGAAATACTGGCAAGAAGGCACCATTAGTTCTGCAGCTTACGTTGTTCACTACTGCTCAGGGGTGGCCAGATGGTTGCCAGCAATTAATTACTGTGGTTTAATGAGTTTCCACTCATCATCTGACCTGTGATAACTAAACGTGTTCAGTGCTCCCTGCCCACAGCAATAGCAAGATAAGATGCATTAACACAGAACTGGCAAATAGCAAACATCATACCAACAGTTCAGAAAGTGAAAAAACTGGCCGCAGCACCAGAAGGCTTTTACTCTGACCTCTGAGGTATAAAAACAGTTAAAACATGCTCTAAGGAGTGCATGTGTTGGGGGAGGAGGGAGAAGAAAAGTCTTGTAGATGCATGAAAACCTAGAAAAAAAATGTAACATATTTATCAAGACTTGAACCAAGTCCTAAGAAGGACTTGCCTGCCTAACCTAACTTGCTAGACAAAAGAAGCTTTGTATATCATAGCTAGCTGGATTTTATGAACCATATTTAATACCATACAGGATGTGATTAGCTACCCTTGGGAAGCTGAAGTAGGTGCCAATATTGCTGGGTTGCTGCGTGTCTGGCATGACTCTGAGTGGGCAGTGTTAAAACCAGCACCTTTCATTTTTCCTTGGTCAGACTAGCCCAACTTTTTCCCTGGACCTGAGCACATCAACAGGGTTGGACGGTGACCCATAGTGGTGTGCTTTCCCTTGGTGTCCTGTCGAGGTGCTATGGGAATGCTGAGATATGAGATGCTCTGTGGCCACTCTGAGATGGTTCAAGGACAGAAAGGCTGAGAGAAGGAAGAGCAGGAGGTAGAAATTGGGATGGATGTGTCAGCCCCCCTGGACCCAAGCTAGCACCTGAATTTTGTGTGGCCATTAGCAACCTCGAGTTGCTGGGTTTTGCCATGCAAGTGAGCAAACTTGTAGTGAAGATATTTTATGTCGCCGTGACGGTGGCTGAGGGGCAGCAGGCATCCTAGCCAGAGCTGCCTGAAGCTCTGGCCCTTCCCAGTCCCAGGTGCTGGACAACTCGCTTTGAGAGCCTCAGATAGCCACCCATAAACATTGTGTGGGGCTAGTTCTGGCAGCCCTTATCTGTGCAGCACTTCGAGAAGTAATGATGAAAGACACCTTATAAGGGCAAGAAATTACACCATTTATTTTGTCACGTGAAAGGAAAAGAAAAAACAAGCCACCAAAAGAAAAGCCAAGGAAATATAGTGATAGATCAGATTTCAGCAGATGTAAATCAGCATAGCTTCATCGCCTTCAAAGACCAGGAACAGCTGCTGAGCACAGTTATGCCACTTTACATCAGCTGAAGATCTACACTGGACAACTTTAAATATTGAATCCCAATTCTTTTCAGATAGCAAATGAGCAAAAGGAGAAAAGAGATTTGTATCTGATGTTAGAGCGGTACAGCTAATGTGCCTGGCTTTAAATGAATTACAATCCAAGAACTGCAAGCTGTAGCATTTTCTCCGGCTGTTTTGGACACTCTCCCATCCCTGTGGTGATTGATGCTGTGCTGGAAAACAAGTATGCAAGGAATTTGTTTGGTATGCTCCAGAGTTCATATGTCTTCATTGTAGGTAGTCCATATTGTGTCACGCCGTCCTTGAAAACCCTGCAAAAGAGCTTACAATTAAATTTGAGACTGTGAAGCTGAAACACAACTGTCAGGTGCCAGATGGCATTTCGGAACAGAAGGATTTATTCTAGTTTACAAACAACAAAAGAAAAACTTTGCTGAGTTATTGCAAACTCCCTTGTCCAAGGAGAATGTGGGGGTGAAAAGGGAAAGAAACAGCCCACAAAAAGAGAGCTACGCAGGCAGGTAACGTCCCCAGGGGTCAGGGTTTGTGCTGACAGGCTGATGGATAGGCAGTTCCAGCTGATGTGCTCCAGAGCTGGGGATGTTTTCCCAGTGTGCTGAGGTCTGGATTCAGCATCTCCTTCAGGTGCAGAGCTCAGGAGGAGAACTGATCCAGCTGTGGCTGGCCTGGCCCCACACCGTGCACTGCAGAGGTGCTGCAGCGGGGCAGGCTGGTGCTCCCCCTGCACCCCGTGGTGCCACTGAGAGCAAAACGTTTTGTAACCTCTGCTGAGGAGCTGTAGACAACATGAGGCTTCACCTCTAGGGTGGTGGCTTGCCTTGTTGAACAGGTTGGCCACAAGCAAAGTAGCAGCTCTGTGTGGCTCGGTGGTGAGATGTGAGGAGGTTACCTGTGTGTCCATGCTGCTTCCAGCTGAGAATTGCTCCCACCTGGCAGAGTCTGAGCCCCAGGGAAACTCCAGCCCCTGCAGGCTTCACTGAGATGTGAAGTGACAGTCACTCAGTGACACATGGGAAGAGAAGTGAAAGGAAAAAAAGTTTCTTAGACGCTTTAGTACCCTGAAACTTTGCTATGTTCCAGTGACATTTTCTAAGTGATTAAAAAAAAAAAAAAAAAAAAAAAAAAAAGAGAAAAGAATCCTTGAGAAAGATGAGGATCATCAAATCAAAGCAATTTAGCACATCGTGACAAGAAAGATTAGCCCTGCCCAATGCTCATCTTGGTTGAAAATGATTTAAATAAAGCTATAAATCTTCTGGAAATTATGCAACATTTTATGTCAGCTGGAAACTGCTGCCTACATTTGTGTGTGTAAAATTCAAAAATTAAACTCACGTTATTTTGTAAGTGACCTGTTCAAGACATTCATCTCCATAGGGGCAGAGCAGGGAGGCAGTCGCTCATCGGGCAAACGCACGACTTTGCCTGGCCTGTCAGCAGCAGCACAGCCCCGCTGCCCTGGTCCCATCCCGTGGGAGTGCAGGCCGTGAACCTTGTGTGGGTTTGATGAGTGCAGTCCTTGCTGTTTGCCACGGTCACAGCATGCAGAAGTTAGGAAGTGCCACCAAGCTGCTCAGCGTGCATGGTCGGCCAAACAAGCAGCAGCTGCAGCTTGAATTTAAAGCCCTGCACACCTAGGATGGTTAACCCGCAGCTGGCAAAAGGACTGATGTGGGGTTTGCAGGATGAACCCATCCCTGGGTGCTTCCTGTGGCTAAGTGAGGAGAAGATGTTCAGACCTACCCCAGGACATGAGCTTCAGACATCCTAGTTTTGTAAGGCAGAGGAGATTGCAGCCACAAAAGCCTTTCCAGAACAGATCCTTCATGGCTTGTCATTGAAAGGACAATGCAGAGCACGGTAATGTCTTGTATTAGACCAATAGAGAAAACTGGAGTTAAACATAAATAAAAACACCAACACAACAAATGAAGAAAAAAAAAAGAGAGAGGGAAGAGACGTTTGTACAGACAAGCGTGTGCCCATTCCTTTCCTCTTGCGACTAAACCTGTTGGTCTGATGCATGGTATTGCCCTCGCTGCAAACTGTGACCTGTTTATCTCCACCATGGCTCTGTCCCTCTGTGCTGTTGCAGTCACAGGGCAGAGACACAATACTGCTGCTCGTCCCACCCAGAGCCCTGAGGTAAGCTCCTTCGGAAGGGCAGGTTTCTGCTTTGATGTGAGATTGTCTCAACTGTGGAGTTTAATGTTCATGTTGGATTTTCTCCTCCTATTAAACTGCAACTGAGATGGGACACAAGATCCTCCAGTCTCTCCCCATGTCCCACAGAGCCATTTAGATATCAGTGTCCCCATGGCCATATAGGTGCATGCTAACACCCAGCTGATCTTCCTGTGATGAGGGTACAATTGCTGTCTGTAGCTGGCCATAAACAGAGAGGGTTATCTTAACTTAATTTTTTATTCCTTCTCTCTCTTTCTTTTCCCCCTTTTAATTGACTTTGTTGCCCTTTCCCTGTTGGAAGGCTGCTGTTCTGGACACAGATCTTCATCATTATTTCATGTCAGTAAGCTGAGCAAAAAGGAGTCTGCTTCCGCAGTGTCTGCTAAAAGGTTTCTGGTAGAGACAGGGATGGAACTGATTAAGCAGAATGACAACAACAAAACAAAAGAAAACAACAACAAAAAACAGATGGATCGAAACTAGATTAACTCATTTTTTTTCAGCTTTCCAGCTCCAACTGGATGATACCAGCTTTTTAATTTTTTTATTTTATTTTTTTTTAATTTCCCCAGTGTGTGGGTCTCTGCACAAAAGGTAGATGAGGGAAAAGCAGGGGAAAAAATGTCACTTTAGAACTCCTCTGCCAGCACCATGTTGGACCTGTCTCCCCAAAGAGGGCCATGACTTACATGCCAGTTTGGGACGGGCAGGCCATAACCTGTGTGTTCTCCATCTCTCTTTGCAGCTTGCTTGCCTGACATGGTGGACAAGGCACAAGAAATCACCTGACATTGACCTGAGAAATTACAAGAGTGAATCAGCACAGATGAACTCAGCCAATGGAGAGGGCGACATGCTTGAAAGCGCAGATTTGGGCAATAAGGAGGAGGAAGGTAGGTGCCTGACTGTGGACAAGCACATTCATGTGCATGTGAATGCATAGCCAGGATCTCACACATGTGCCCTCCAAAACTCATGAGAGGTCACCTGTTGTAGTCACTGGAGTCCATGACTTGTACTTATGGGGATACCAGTTACAGAGATGTGATGAATGGAAGTGTGGCTGTTGGTCTTCCCAACGTATCTGCTAGCATTTACTTCCACATCACAATCATATGAACGGCTCAAAGGAGCTACTGTTCTTGAAAAGCAAGAAAACCCACCACTAAGTACAATGTTTCTGCTCCTCTTCCCAATGAAGTCATTTATCCATGTGAACTACCCTGGTGCAGTCCTGCCCAGGCTGCAGCGTTATTTTGGCACTTCAGGCCTGGACACCTGAAGGCAGGATGGACTCCTCAGATGGGGGTCAATAGCCACCTACAACAGCCCCCCTGGGGGTGGAGGTCTGTGCTGCTGAGACCCTGCTCCCTGGCCCATTGGCACTGGGGCTCTGTGCCATGACACTGCAGGTATTTCTCTGTCTCACCAAGATGCCTTTGAGGAGATCTGTATTGATCCTGCAAGCATAACCAAAGCAGCAGCTAGTAGTAGCACTCTCATGGCAGGCTCTGTAACCAGCACGTACAGATGGTGTCCCTTCCTGTCCCCATCACTGCCAGGAGATAAAGCCCTTGTCCATGTGCTCGAGATGCCTTCTCCTTGCCCCTGTGTGGTCTGTGCTGGCCAAACTCACTCAGCGTTGCTGTAATATCCTGCATCAAAATGGCATTATGGTCCGAAGAGTAGCAGGAAATGCTACATGTGCAAGTTCTGTTCAGAGTGAAAAAAATAATAATCCAGCTTTCTGGTTTTGAGCTTAACCTTCCAAGGTTACAGAGCAGAAGAACTCAGAAGAAAGGCACATACACAAGATTTTGCTACTCCCTCCTTTTGTTGGTCAGGCCAAAGGACACTGGTACCAATTACAGCCAAGCTAAACAAAAGAGAACAAATAAAAGAAATCTCATTTTTTTCCCCATTAGAGTAAGTTTGGGTTTCAGTTGAATGCAGCTGTTCATCATTATTTATTAGTTTTTATCAATTCCTAGTTCACTTAACTGGCTCATATTTTTATAAACAAATGTCTTGGTAATTTGGTGAATAGTAATGATGGGAAAGGAAATACAGAACAAAGGATCTGACAGTTTAATGAGATTTTTTTCCTTGGGTAACACCTTGTTTTCAAGGCCTTCTACCTTTCAAAAAAAAAAAAAAAAAAAAAAAAAAAAAAGAGATTATATTTGGAAAGAACAGCCAGAGCAATATACACAGCACAGGACTGACAATTAAAGCACATACTTCACCTGGCCTGTCACGTGTAATAAACAAGCCAGGAGATCTCTAAATGGACCATCATGCTGTCAGGAATATGTGAAAGTGGAAGGAAGCTGGGTTGGGGAGGAAGGGGAACAGCTCCATTAATTAACAACTGGTGTTGCAATCAACCTGCAGTAATCAGGCTGTGCTGTACATGGCAGAGCTCACTGCTTCCCCTTCCCATCTCCATCTTCTGTCCCACCTGAAGTGCCCCCAGGCCCCGCAGGCTGGCTGACACACAGATGAGGGAGGGCCGTGTCCCAGCCCGGCAGTAACATTTTGTCCATCTCTCACAGCACCCAGGCCTCCCTGCTGGAAAATGCTCTACCTGTGGTTCTGCGGCCTGTCCCCTGGCCCCGCACGCACTCTGTCCCAGGAGGAGAAGGCCGCCCTGGAGCGGAGACTCACCAGCATCGAGGAAAAGCCCCTGTGGAGGACTGTTTGCAACGTTAACGCTGTTCTCCTGCTGACCATTAATGTCTTTCTGTGGGGATATTTCGGCTGAGGTGGGGTGAGGCGGCAGCACATGGCTTTGGTTTCTCTCAGGGCTTTTCAACTTCATGTCCAAGCTGGAGGCGTCAGGTGAAAGAGGTTCTGGTGATGGTCCCCGTGGTGCTGGCGTGCCTGGGGCGGCTGTCCCCGGAGGCCCTGCTTGCTGGAAATGCCTGCGGGGCTCGGTTGGTCCATGACTAAGACAAGGTGCGACCGAGACTCACAACCGGTCGCATCCAGGACGTGTGGGTCAAGCCAAGAGGCCTGGGGGCAGCTTTAAAAGGTGCAGAGCCGAGCCTGGCAGAGGGCAACGGCTCTGGAAAAACCTGGCTGTGGTGCTCACTGCTCTCCTGCGACCTGACTTTGCTTGCAGGAGAAGGACTCCTGGTTTACACTGGTGTGAAGCACTACCGCAGGTTTCTGTATGGCCGAATTGAAACAGGGTTAGCGTAGAGCACTGGCTTAGCTCAGCAGCAACAACCCATGCTCCTGCAGCCCCCCAGGACCTGTGCTGGACCCCCCCAGCTGGCACTGGCAGCAGGGACGGGGTCCCCCACCAGCCCCCCGGCCTTCCCGCTCGCAGCATGAGCCTGTTTACTCACCGCACCAATCCTGCCCTTTAACAGCATTACAGCAATAAAAGTGCCTCAGTAACAAAGCCAATTTCGACTCTGGGTTATTGTGGTTATATATCCTTGAACTGATGCACAAAGGTCTCCTTGGGACCACGGTGTCCGGGCTGTGGTGGGGAAAATGAATACACCTTGTGCCAGGTCACCTCTATCTAGGCCTCTCTGATCCCCCCTTGGTACCCTCCTGAAATGTGGCATTGCTGTCACATTTTAAATCACCTCCGTAGGAAGAGGTGGTAGTGCCCACACTAATATCACGATGTGGTGGTTAGGACATGCACCTGAAGAAGGTTAAAAACACCCATGGGGATGTGACCCTCTGTGCTCCAGCATTGGAGGGGCACGGCTGAGCTATCGGGCATGGGCTGTGCAGGGAGTGAGGGCATCAGGTGAAGCACAAAGCCATGAAGATGAAGACGGTGAATGATGATCCTGCAAAGAGAGGAGACACGAGACCCTGTGCCTACCCGATACAGGTCATGGTTTCCCCACTTGTCCTCTATTAGGGTAGAGGAGAATGAATCAGCTGTGCAAGACAGTCTGTGTGTGTGTGTGCAGATCAATACAAACACTTTTTTTAAGATGAAAAAGTACATTTTCTTTAAATAAGGGAACTCTCAGCCCCGTCAGTGGCCCATCTGTACCCATGGGAGGAGGTACACGCTGCAGAGCTTGCCTTGCCTTTCCAGTATTCAATTTTGAGCAGGTGGTGCCCAGATCAGAGGGTGCCTCAAAACATTTAGAGGAAATCAAGTTACCAGCTGTGATTAATAGCTGGTAAATGCCTAATAATAATGGACACATTTCTAATGCATTTAGAAATACTAAGGCTCGCGCCTCCTCGCCTGGAGCAGCGAAGCGCTGAGTGCTCCTGAGCCACACAGCCCCTCAGCAGCACTTAGCTCAATGGCTTTATTGGCTTTTTGGACCACACATCCTCTAAAGCCATGGGAAAAGCAGCACAGAGCAGGATGAGGAATACCACAGCAGATTTTTTTTTTTTTTTTTTTTTAACATTTGAGATTAAATTTTGAGGGGAGAAAAGAGTAGTTTTGCAGAGAATAGAAGTGGAGTTTAATAAGCTTTTTTTTTTTTTTTTTTTAATGACACAAATAGTTTTATCTATGGACATACGGCCCTGACTCTCCTGCTCCTCATCTCACCCTGTGGATCCCAAATAATGGTACCTCTAAAATGTCGATGCCTATGTCAGTTAAATGAACTAATATACTTTGAGAGATGTGGCTGCATCCCTGAGCGTGGCCACAGAAGAGTGGTGACATCCGCACTGCCAGATGCAGCCAGCTCTGCACCCCGCAGGAGAAATTCATTTCATTGGTAAATTTACGTGCCGTACTACTGTGCTTTGAACCATGAAAGCAAAACAAAAGAAAAAGAAACATCAGGGAAAGGGGAGACTGAAATGTTTTATTGAAAATAAACCAGTTGTCTCAAAACATCTTGCTGTGTGTTTTCCAAGAAAGAACAATATTTATCCAAAAAACATCAAAAATAAAAAAGTTTTTCCCTCCCTGTAAGATTGGAGCTGAGGAGGGTTTCCTCTCCATACTATTCCTCATTTTAGTCCCTCTGCTCCTTTCTTTTTGTCTGCCAACATCCTAGCTCCCCTCTGCATCTCCCAGCCTTGGTAATTTCTGGTCAATGTGCGTCTCCCCACAGGTCACAGAGGAACACGGTGCCTCCAGCTCCTGCTCTCCTCCTTGCACCAAGTGGGGCCTTGCTGGCCCCTCTGCTCTCCCTCAGACTCACCCTGAATGTCATCGAGGCACAGGGATGAGGACAGGGCATGGCAGGACGGGTCTCGATCCCCAGCACTGCAGGTGATGCTACGTCGGGGAGCACTGCAGCTCTGGGCAGCATCTCAGGAGCATGCTGGAGTTTGCAAAGGAGCGAGATCACACCTGAAACTCTGCAGGTGCAGTGATTATATGCCCAAAATAAAATGTTCGTTTCCTAAGAGGGATTAGCAAGGCCAAAACACAAGGCCCGTGACACTCCAACACAGTAACTGTGAAGAGTTTCACCTCCTAACATGTTATGCATCCACAAAAGGAGAGGGTCTGTCTCAAAGTCACGTCAGTTGAAGACACACAAATGCTTAAACACCTGTGGCAGGGTTGGAGAAACATTTTTAGAGATACATGAGGTGGGATGAGCTGCGGCTGCTGCAGGCAGCACTCCGGGCTGGAGCACCTTCTGGGCACAGCCCCTGAAGGAATCAGGATCATCCACGAATCCAACCATCTACAGCCCCAGAGCAAGGAAGAAGCACCGTCACAGGGCCCAGAAGAGGCTTTAGCACTGGCACTGGGAGAGGCAGAGCCCGGCAGCGTGGGGCTGCAGTGCTGACAGCCCCCCGGGAAGGCGGCTGCGGCTGTGCTCCTCAGAGCCCTTCCCGGGAGCCGCCTGTCAGCGCTGCAGGGACACGGCCCGGCCTCGCTCCTCACCGCCCGTGATGGATGGCAATATCCTAACAAGAATGCATTGCTTTCGGAGCTGTAACCAATATACAAGTCCATTGGCAGCAGATGTTATTAATGATGCCAATACATATTTTCTTATTAATCTTCCATACTAGGCTTGTGTCTATCTGCAAATGATTATCATTCATTTTCCTGACAAATCTATCAAGATCATTTATTACTGTTCGGCAAAGGATCTTCTTTTATACAAAGATTAATAACATTGCATTTTATCTGGCTGGCTGAGCCAAAGGAAATGAAATTAACAATGAACCCTACAAACATGTCATCACTTTAATTTACCGGAAAATATTTTAAAATGTTATTTAAAAGAATATACGCTATGGTAGGCACTGTTTATTATAAAGGAAAGAAATGAAACTCTACACATTTTAGCGGGATGAAGAGCAAGTTAGCTCCATGCTTTCTCTGGTTCCTTGCACTCATTTTCTGGGACAGAGAGGGAGCAGCGTGCGCAGACCTCACCTGCTCAGGGGAAGCGCAGCTGGAAGTCACTGCTTGCTGGGTTAAAGGGCATCCTACCCAGGAACACCACCTCTCATCCCTGCAGGGACCACTGCCCTCCATGTAGTCAAACATCAGAGTAAAACTCGGAGAGATCTGAGGGAGAGGAGGGGAGTTGTGGGTTCATTGGTGAGGCCTGGCTGACGGTGTCCCAGCACCCTTCTGGTCACTGCTAGGAAAAGAAACACACCTACTGAGCTTACATAGGCTGGTTTCTTTTATTCTTTTGTGTTGGGTTATTCCCCTCCCTTGAGTAAAATACTTAAAAAATAAATACACACCAAGGAACACATCAGAATTTCCCTCCTAGTTTTACTGCAAATAGTAACGCAAAACAAACAAACAAAAACAAACAAACAACAAAATGGCTTTTGAAGTACTTTGATCATACCCATGAATTTCAACTTCCCTCCACTGCTGTGCCCCACGTTCCCAGCTCTGGCCATCTCAGGCAAGGGGAATCCCACCACTCCCCTCCACAGCCCTCTGCCTGGAAGCATTGTGCTTAAAGCATAGATTGCTTAAAACAATTTTGAACTATGTAGTCAAGAAGTGCTTCTCCAACACTCCAACAAAGCCAACTTTCTTACCTTCAGTGGATTCATTTTATCTTACCCAGATACTAGGGTAGGAGCAATGGTTTAAACCCCAGACAGAAGAGCATAACCCTGCTAAAACCTCAAGCTTTAACAGTTTCAAAATGCTGATGTATTGGCAAGAGGATTTCCAAGTGTTCATTTGTGTATCTCTGGGGAGCCACAAAAACCACACTTGTTAAACTGGTTGGCGTTTAACCAAACATTTTATCACTACTTAACAAAGTCTTCTTGATTCCTTTTAATTTAAAAAGTCATCAATAGCGTGTAGGTCTGTAACAAATTTTTAGCAAATAAGAAAAGCCTTTTCTCTGCCTTTCCCCAAGTGTACCCTAACCCTCAAAGTCATGTATTTTCTGCACCTTTCCCTGACCCAGTGAATCTTGAAACTCATATAGGAAAGCTGGAAAATGCTTCTGCCCTGAAACAGCCATGACCCAAGTACTGGGCACTTCCAGAATCAGTTATAGGTTCAGAGTCCTTCAAGTGGAACAAGGAAGTCTATGGGCATCTCCGATTCCTGACCAAAAATGCCCCATAATGCCTGAAGGAGTCTTCATGCTTTCCCCACCCTTGTCTGAAATGAAGTTTCCAGCACCTCTGCGTATCCACCTCCATCACAGTAGACGGGGTGATGTTGTATCAGCAGTTGCCATCTGGTCAAAGGCTGGCACCGAAGTCTCGGTGTGCCATTCAAGCACAGCCCAAGATTTCATAAGCAAAAGCTAACATATGATGCTGCGCAGTATTACAGATAAGCTGTCCAAGCAAGACCAGATGGCACCACCGTGCCAAGGACAACAAGCATATTAAGATGTCAGAGTACGAATCAAGTCAGCCTGAGCTGCTAAGTTCACGCCATTTACGCACACTATTCCCGTGAACGAAGCAAGCTGTCCTCAAATACACTGCAGAAATGCTCCTGGAGAGGGCACAACGCTCTGTGAGCCACAAGATGTCCCCCTGGGAGCCCCAGTGCCACGCAGGAGGGATTGAGCTGAGTACCTCACAGGACTTGTGTGTAGGCAAAACCTGAGAGCACCTGCACATGCAGCACTCAGTGCACTCTGCAGTGTGGTCCCTCCACCAGAGTACTGTCAGACTGGGTTAACAGCACTCAGGGTGCAGTATGGAGATGGAGATCATCGGGGGTCAATTCCTCTGAACACTTTCTGGTTTAGCCTAAGCAGGCAGGTTTTATTTTTGGGTGTGGAGGGAGGGGCCAGGGCAACCATTTTAAGAAACCCTTAATTTCTGTTGCATTCATTCAAAAACAGGAATGCTGTTTGAAACATTCAGCTGTGACTCGCTCCCGTGGCTTCCGCAAAAGCAGCATTCAATTTAATATGTGAGACTCATAACCAACTCACGCAGTGCAATAGTTCACATCAGTTTGACGAAAAAAATTCTGCTGGAAGCGCAGGCAAGTAGCAGTGTCAATTTTTCATTAACCTACAGCCACTGTCTCTGTAGACTTACAGCTATAAGTAAGATTACTGTTATAATTTCTTCTTATCCCTAAGGGAAGTGGAAAAAAAAAAAAACTTCACAAAACTTTTAAGGTCATTAAAAAAAACACCTTTAAATTGGAGGTAGTTTCAGTTTACTTTCATATTTCAAAATCAAATCTTCGCTTCAGCCTCACATCAAAGCAGAAATGTCAGTTGCTTTGTTTCTACGTCTTCCATGAAAGAAGTTCCAGTTTATACATGAGCTGAATGCCAAGTAAATAATTTTCCTGGGGAACAAAGGCAGCTTTTCTGTTTGTTTTAAACATATGTAAATAGAGTCCCAGGAGCTGAGCTGCCTGTCACTTCAAACAGGTTTACACTCATGTCACTCCAGCTGGTTATTTCTGACCGACCTTAGGGCAGGACTGCAGAAGTTTCCCTCCCCACTCCTCCGAGCACTCGTATCAAGCAGCCACTCAAATCCTTCCCCTTTGGCCTCACACCTCACTAAAGGGGAAACAGTTTAATATGCATTACTTCTGCTAGCAAGTTTATTCTTCTTTTTCCTTTATTTTTATTTTTTTTTTAAGCTCTAGTTACAGTATCACAGGAATACTTTGGTCCTCTGTCACAGTCACCACAGCAGTTCTGAAAAGCATCTGGCGGATAAGATCAGTATCTGACAATGTATGACTACTATCAATAAACAGTCAGGGCTGTGTTCCTGCATACCAGCGGTATATTAAAGACTGATGGTACCAACTGGTTTATGGGGGACATGGAAGGAAAAAATAGATCGGTAAGAAAAATTATTAAAAAAGAAAAAACACCACACTACCATGAGGGCACCAACAGTCTCAGGCAGGATTTGCCTTTCCAGTACCAGGCATTGAAACAGGGCAGAGTTATTTTCCACAAAGCCAGAAGACAAAAAGAGGCACAATCCCTTCACATGCCCATCTGCTATTACTCTCTTTTTTTTTTTTATTATTATTTAAAACTAACAGATCAGTGCACAATTAAGAGAGCTTATAATGCCTGTCATTTCCAAATGGCTTGGGTTATATCTCAATCTCCAGCACTCGTTTTGGGTGTAATACCAGGTAGCACTGAGGGATGCATCACTTCGTAGGCTATGCATAAGCCACACTTAAGGAAAATCCTCAAGTACACAAGAAACCTCAGTTTTGATTGGCCAAGTTACCACAACTTATTGATAATTCAAATCACTCAAGTACTATTCAGTGTTTTCTTCTCCCTGGTTTTTTCATCTCTTGACAAGTTTACAAAGAAAAGAATGGAGCAGAGCTTAGCTGCATTACATCCAATATGCTGCCTACACAAACGCCAGAGAAGCTAAATGAACCCCAGAACATATGGCACTCTGCTGACAGAGCTCAGAAACTGGTTCTGCATGAGCAACAAGGAACATCTTGAAACGCACAAGACATATGTGTTTTAGGAGGAAGATTGAAGTGTTTCATAATAAAACAGGACAAAGTGAAATACAAGCGCTGTATAAAATTTTAATTAAAAACTGGTTTTACCCCTCAACGTGAATATACAATATGTTTCACAGATGGATTTCATATTTAAGTATTATCCAAACCAAAAACGTAAATGAGACAAATAAAGCCTTCAAAAATGGCACAGAGGCTAAAATGTATGTAAACACTAGATGACTGTGGTGAAAACAAGGCAAGCAGGGAAAGCAACCTCTTAGCAAATGTTTACTACTGGAGTACTGAATGAAGCAGTTCATGCACATAGCCTTAGTAGCAACACAATTAACTCAACATCCCAAAATTGAAGTCGGTGTGACAATACAAATATAAGCATTAGAATTTACCACCATTCAGCAACATAACTGGTGCTTTGGTTACTTCAACACATATTTATAAGTTCCACAGGTTGTGGGGTACGCTGATTTGTTTACCATGAATTATCCATAACCCATGGAAAGCCATTCACCAAACAACTCCCCAGATTCACCCTGACTTTCAACCTCCTACGCCCACCCCGTGTGGTCCTGTCCATTCAGTGGCATCAGTGTTTGATAGTAGAACAAAGTTTTTGTGCTGTATCCTCAGGTTCTGTAAATCTTTGTGAACCAAAAGAGACCTTGCTTAGCAACAGCAGGCTCCCTCCCCTGAAGAGGTAGAGGTGAGAAGATGGCATCTCATGCAGAGTTCTCTGTCAGAAACAATCACCCAGAACTGAACAGAAATATGAAAAGAATCTCCACGCTGATAAAGCAAGGAGAAGGATTACTGTTCCTCCATGTCGTTCAAACAAATTATCACTGCACTTCAGAGTTTCTCACCGAAGACAAACAAGGAATAAACTGAATGTCTTTGGCAAGCCAACACTGCTAACAGAGCTACAGCCTCAACTTCTAAGGGGTTTGGTTGACAATGTTTTGAATTCCATGGACAAAGCAGTAGAAACTGACAAAAGCATTGGGGTTTGTGTTTAATTGTTCACTATATAACAGAAACAAGGATATTAGATGCTCTTCATCACTTCCCACAACACTAGTTTATTTGTTGAAACTCAAAGGAACTGGGCAAAGACTGGCTCTCTGCTGCTACCAGAGACCCTCACCTACACCAGATATAATTTTTGTTACTGAGGTAGCTCATTAAGATCATCCACAGAAATGCTGTTCTCTCTTAGATTCAGTCGTTTTCACTACAATTAAGCAGTGAAGAAGCTAATTTTTCACTCATTTAAAAGTTTCCCCAAATTTCTTGCCTCTTAAATCTCTTGAAAAGTCAGCATCCTGCTAATGATCACTCTGTAACAGTGAAGTAATTAACATCATGGTTGGCTTTCCTATGACCAAGACATTACATATTATAAGATTTACAAGATTCTTGCATAGTTCAGTGTTCCAGAAAACAATACTAAAAATGAGAAAGATCAGAACTACATAATGTAATACCTTGCAAACAGACTGAAAAGGCAGAGACTCCTTCCAACTTACTTTCTCTGACAAACCTACAACACACCACAGAAATGCTTCCACTGTCAAGTTGCACACACCTTTGTACCCCTTACTTCCTAGGAAGAGGATGAGAACAAAACATGACAGATGTTAATAGTGCTGGTTAGCCTTCTTAGAAGAAAGTGCTAAAACATTAAGATTACAAACAAACAAAGATCAATTAGTATGAGTTTAATGAACCCATATCATACAAGAGACATAAGCTGATTAGGATATCCATGGTAAAGACAAACTCCTGAAAGCACATGTAGTAAAGTAGTTCATTGTCTTTTTCAATAGTTTCTTAAATTTACCAGGTTTCTATCTTGATAAGATTAAGACTTGCTTAATAATTGTCTAATTAAAAAATAATAAAAGTGGGAAAATTAAAATAAGGTCTTTTTAGTAACCTGGAGATGAGATGGGACTTTTCAGCCAGGCTTCCACAAAATAATTTCTGTAACATTCACTTCAGGATCCCAAAGCACTTTACAGTCATTTAATTAAGCTTCAGTGGAGCACAAACTCCCCATTTTACAGCTGAGGTAACAATGAGAAGGATTTTAGCACAGACTATTAATTTAACACTGAGCAGAGGTAGAAGTTCTGTTATTTTACCCCCAAAACAGGTTCCCAACCTCTATAGGTAATTTCTTTCTCCACTCACCATTTTGGCAACCCCCTAAGCAATAGTAAAATTCAGACGTGATGCACAGTCTAAAGAACAGCACTCATCATCTAAGCCTCTCAGATCTGGGCTATGAACACTCTTGTCCATCTATCTCACAAAGCTGTTCCTTACTCTATCCATCCCTATGCCTCTTGTCCCCAGCGGACCAATTTAAGCTTCCTTTCTTCTTGTTGAAAACTTTGGTAAGGCAAATCATTAAAGAGTTTGACATTTTTGCCTTTAATCCGCAACAGGTCAATGACTGAGTGATTTCCAAAGCAACTATTACTCAGCAAAGGATTTGGCATCCTACTGAATGAGTAGACAAACTACCTGCCTACTGAGCCATCCCAAGGTCCTAAGCTATATAAAGTGATCTATAGGAGAGAGGAGAGGGAGCAAGTTGGAAGCAAACTCTGATTTATTAAAACGAGTCATTAAAATATTACACTGATTGCATACTGCAAGCAACACTGGATTCTGCAAAACATTTGGTGAAAATACTCATGGGTTGTAATAGCTTGGGGAGGACAAGAGAAAGAGAGAGACTTGATAGAAAGTGCACTAATTCTCTCTTAATCTAGCCCATTATTACTAGACTCAAGTAGGTAGCTTTCCTTCAGAAGGTAAAACGATGAGCGTGGAGTTACACCATCCCACTGTCACTAACAGACCACTTTGGGGAAGGAAAAAAGTGGGAATGAGCATAAAAAAATGCTATTTAAAACTCCACTCAGGAGGCTAGAAATGTGCATTTGATAGAAGTGATTTAAATTGTATTAGAAGGCAAGGTGCACTAAACAATTACAGTTTATTACTACACTGCTTTGCTGCCTGAACCTATACTTATCACACACTGCAGTAGCAAAGGAGCAGCAGTGCTCAGTGCACTTGAGCTATATGCGTATTAATAGAAGAGGTAGCTAAGGAAACAGGGAAGGGGCCAAAAGCTTTAAACAACCAAGTGGCCTGAAGATTTTATGGACAGATAGTGTACTTCAGGACTTAAGTCACATTTCATAGAAAAAATTTCCATTAACTAACGGGATTTCCAGCACATTGCTTGGAAAAGCACTGTGCCATATCACAGCATATAAGCTGTGGAATGACTCTGACCCAAGAGGGAAACACATATCCTGCAGCAGCTGACTCAGAAAGGCATACACACCATCTCCCTCTGCAGCTGGAGCAGGGCCAACACTCATGATCTATCTGCTTCATTTGTTGCTACACTGCCTTCAAAGGCTTCAGTGACAATATTCATGCTGGTCAGAATTCAATATATGACACTTTCTTCTTTTTCTCCTATCTAGTTTTAGCCTTTGATGGAAGAAGAAAGGTTGCCGTATTACTGTATGCTTTGCTTCTTTAGTTAGGGGAATTAAACAATATACCCCCCTGCTTCTGGACCCCTCAGAAATCTTACCTTGGTTTTCTACTTTGGCCTCCAACCTCCCTCATCATGTCTTGAATTCAAGGCAACTTGCATCCTTACTCCTTCACACAAAAAAAACCCCAAAGCCTCAGCATTCAGCCTCCTACACGTTGAGCTAATTGGATTAAAGTTTGCAATGCTGGATTGCCAAGGAGGGAAAAAACAAACAGTACTTCCCTATCATAGAATGAGATGAGGCCAAAGGGGAGAACCATCCTTTAGAAGACAGTAACTTTCATTAAGCTGTGACACCAGCAAGGGCAAACACAGATAATATTGAATGAAAACTGGGTCATCATGAGAAGAACAGCAAATCTTTAAGGCTCAAACACATACAGGAAACTGCAGCAACTTTCAGATTTCAGATTTTAATTTTAAGCTAAAAGGTTGGAAAATTCTCTCTCAGAATATTCTGTGCCTATTTAGGAACCATTTGGATATATTTATTTTCATATGCAGCAAGAAAAACTCTTCCTTTATGGACTACTAAAGAGTAGGAACATACTAATGAATGCATACCAGGTACTGGTAGCACAATACAGCCATCATGCCTTCAGTGGCATGGCTTGGGTAAGTTTTATTTTGCAAAACTGCAAAAAAAGTATACTAATTCATAGCATGCCTCAACACTTATCCATAAGACTGTGCAGCTAATGCCCTTTGAAAGCAGTAATGTGCTAAATGGCATCAGGGACAGGAAGTTATCAGTGTTAATCCACTTCAACTGGTTTAACTGCTACAAGGAATAGAAATGTCTATATGGAAGACACTTCCTCTGAGAGTCCCCTTTCCTGAAACAGAAGCACACAGCCTTTCAATGTGCTTTCCCACTAGCATAATTGCTCACCAACTGCTTTCTCAAATCAATTATGTTGTCTCAGCATTAAAGGATAGAAGGCAGAGTAGACCAACTTTTTGTTTATCTTTGCATGCTGGCAGGTTACAGTCAGATGTTCTGCCATCTGTACTGCAAGCTTTATCCTTTATCCAATCCTAACAGGTAATATGGCATTGGTGTAACTGAATCTGTTCGCTCAGTCAGGGAAGGAGCCAGAATAGGCATTTGTTTTCCCCCCCCCCCATTCTAAAAGGAAGCAGGAGATGGACACTCTTGCCCTTTTAAAACATTCTGCTTTTCAATAGATGGGCAATTTGCCCTGGTCTGCTAATGTGGGATCTGTTCAATGCAAGGCTGAAAAGGTTCCATCCCTGGGGAAAGCATTGAACTGCTGATGAACATTTGGTGGCCTTTAGCAAAAAGGATGCGATTTTTGCCAACAGGATCCCAGCAGGCTGGGAAGGACAGGCTCCAAATTAGGTGGGATTGTGATGCAGGAACTTCAGAAAGCCCGTACTGGGTATACAAGCTTGCTGGCTAGCTCCAGTCTTTCCCCCTCCCCACTCATTTCCTATCTGTATTTTTAAAAATCACAAGTATAATGGTAAATGTCATGACTGCACTCAAGAAAACCTAGAAACTTTCAAACACATAGGGTATGTGAAGACAACTTTTCTTCTGATACAAAGATCTGGGTGGGTTTCTTTTAAAATTTGACATTATTTGAAAATTTGTGATTAAAGGTGCTTGAAACTACTTTGAAAGCATATCTGTAGGTCAGTATCAGAGTTTTCTTTCCACTTTTCTCAAAAATAAACAATCCAAACCCAATTTTCTAGAAAACCATTCCAATTCCCTCTTTCCCAGAGCAGACGCTTTTATATCAACACTTGCATTTGCCTCCCCCTCAGACACCCTCTCTGAACACTGGGACATATTGCTTCTTCAACCAATTCTATTTATGTTACTGAACAGATTTAATTATTTAAATAATAATTGACTGCAGCTGAAACCTGACTTATGTCAGGCAGGAATGTCCAACAGACCTATTTGTCTTCAAATGACTATTTTCTGATAGTCTCAAAGGAGCAACACCATCTTAATTAACTGTGGAGGGGCTTTGTACTTTTTTTTTGGCTTTGTACTTTTTTTTTTTATTAGGGAGGAGGTGTTGCTCCTGATAATGATGCAGGGGGTAGTGGGGTGCATATGGTTCTGCTAATAGCATTCAAGTGGCAACCCAGGCCAAAACCCCATTTCTCCAAAAGCCTGCCCAGACATAATTATACCTTAAAAATAGAGTACAAATATTTGTCACATAAAAATTGTTTTCGTAAGAAATATCAACATTGTGTACTGTGCATTTCCAGCTAGATTGCTATCAGGAGTGTGGTTTTTGGTCTGAAACAATGCCAGAAGCTTTTCGGTACATGTTTCTGTATATTTTCTCGAGACTGTCTTCAAAGATTGCTCTGTGAGACTTCCCTTTGTATACAGCTGCACGACTGGACCAGTATTCACCATTATCCAATGGAACAGTGGTGTTCCGCTGCACTGGTGAACTGTCAACACAAAGAAGATATAAAATAACGATCAAATCAAGATAAGAGGAAACAGACGTACAAATCCAAATGCAGAAGCAGAAATCCAAATGTAAAGCTGCTAACCACAGATTACCTTTCAAAGACAGAAATAAAAACTGCACTGCAGCTACATCTAAGAAATGGAAACCCACCTTACGTTATTCATTCACACAAATTCTCCCCCACCTATCCTTGTGGACTTGGCAATACCTCCCAAATAAAAAGAGAATTACTTCTAAAAGAGCATGCAGTCATTTTGCTGTATTTTGACAGGCAGTGTGACTAGGCACTGAGCCTATGCAAGAGCAACACAGTAGGATTGCTGTGTCCTTTGAAGGTCAAAATGTAACCACAAGCAGCTATTTCAATATGAAGACAATCTATCAGAGGTATATTAAATTACTGTGGTTGCAGCTGTAAAGTGGTCTATCGGAAGCATCTTGGATTAAGTATTCTATGAAACACATTATGATATAATGGCAATCGGGTGTTCCTTCCCCACCCCATCTTATGTGTCACTGTTTTAATACCAAACACAGTCTCATAGTTTAGTTGCTTTGAGATATTATTTCCTTTATCTATAAAGTGAAATTTATTCTCTGAAAATCATTGCAAAACACTGCCAAATCTGAAGTGTGTATAGCTAAACTTCATGATTGTTTGCTTCTCTTGAGACTTTCAAAGAAAGAGATTGTGTTATATAACGAAAGGAGTTATTTTACTGTAATAAAGTATGAAACAGATGAAAAATCATCAGCAGAAAATGACTACTAAAGTGACATTTTTCACATCTGCTTGGAGATTTAGGCACCTATGACACTTAAAGATTAGAACTGAGTTATCTTCAGCCTTTCACAAAGGCTCTCAGTCTACAAAAAGAAACCAAAAATATGAAGCTTGTGGTGACCATCTTCCCTTAGGAAATGAAATACATTTCACAGAGATGTATATAACAAAATGTAAAACTTATCATTTATTAATCTACTATGGTCAAACCAATCCTCAAAACTTTGTCCTCAAGTTCATATCAATAAACATGCATGACAAGAAGGAATGCTTGTGTCAAAGGACACACAAATATACTTGCAGCTAGCTCCATTAAAACATAAGGTTTTCATTTTAAGAAGGGAAAATGGTGAGGTAAGAAAAGGAAAATCAGCATCATCGTTTTTTTAAACTCACATTTCCAAGATTCTCTCTCTCCTATAGAAAACAAAAGTAGTATTATGGTGGTATCAATCTATACCCCATAAAACAACAAAATCTCTAAGTGACTCCAATATTAAAGAGGAAGAAAGGTCACCTTCATGCTTTTCAAAAAAATAAAAATAAAGCCCCGACATTTTAAGTCAGTCAACAGCACAAGGAAAATTTAAACCTGCTTATCATCCTGGAGAGGGTGATCTGTGCTCTACAGCTTGGACACAATGAAACCAACCTACCAAACAGCAAAATCAATAGAAAAGTTATATAGGCCTGTGTTAAATGTAGACAAGTCAATACTCTGGAGACCCATCAACAGTTGAACTTTTACCTCCTCCTTTTGGCAGTTTGTGTTACCTCAGTTCTGACTAAGAATTTTCAGTCTGACAAATAAGCCTGGCACTGGGAGCAGCACTTGCAACTACACAATAAGCAGCTTTGCATCATTCTTCTTAGAATCCATTTCCTGTATTGAGCCTTGTACTTTCATTTCCTACTAAAGGCAGAATCTACATAGAGACACTCAAAACCCAACTTTTTACTACAGTAAAAAAGTCTCAAAGAACAATAGCAACTTTCACAAATTCCTAATGCTGTTTCTGAAAAAAGAATTAAGTGTGTGTGTGCATGCATTTCCCATTAGCCAGACCTTGCACATGAGATGTTTAGCGCTAGTGTGGACATAGATACAACCAACCTAGAGAAGAGTCCCTCTCCTATCTCAGCTGGAAACCAACTGACAACCTGAGCTAAGCAATCTGGGAATTACACTCACAAATCATATTAACAGCAGGATTTCTGCACGCAACTCCCTGCTCTGAAATACCTGTCATATGCTTTTGTTCCGTCATACATCTCCTTTAAGAGTCCCAGAAGTTCTTTTCTGAGTGAATCATATACTAAATATTTCACAAAACATGGACCTTTTCCTTGCTCCCAGTGGTTTTCAATCATCTGCTTTACTGCCAACATTTGGTCGACAGTACCATGTCCTTCTATGAACTCTTTCTCTGTCCTTGTATCCTGTTTATGAGCACTGTGGCAAACACTTGGCAATCAGACTGTCCTCGAGTCTTTTTATTTCTCACCCTTCAGTGAATGGGATTAGTGCTGCTGGCCTCTAAACCCAAGGACCGGTCCTTTCCCAAGCTGAGTGCCACATTTTATATCCCCATCACTTCTTGATTCTCTAGTATTAGGATTTGTTTCTTCTTTTTTCATAGTCTGCAGTCTCAGCATCAATCTCAAACTCCCAAAGCTGCCTCAAAACAAAAACTTGCACTTTCTCTCTCAGAAACATCTCCTACACAATTTAATTGCAGCAGCTGTCAGGACAAAGGATAAGGTAGCAAAAAGGCTACATGCAGAATACAGGACCAAGCACAGGAACAGAAAAACTAACAACTTCACTTTCTGTAAAAATCTAAGACTTCCTAGATCCCTTGAACAGCAGTGACCACAACTTACAGGAATTAAAAAAAGCCAATAAATAGATGAACTCTTTGGAGTTTACTAATCTCAAGCAGAAGTTTACTATGCTATGCATAATGAACTAACCCTCTTTTTGTTGGTATACAGTGGTGATTTGGGAAGCCTATGTTATAAAATACTGTATCACTTTAATTATTAAAATAATTTTTTTAAATGTCAAACAATCTCTAATTTAGCACCACATTTCTAGGATTTTGTCTTAATATAAAGAAAAATGGAGAATCCATACAACCCTAAATGCTTTGCATTGCTTCGTATCTTTCTTCGAACAAGTATCCCAAATGTTCTACAAAATACTGTGCACATACATAGAGAACATCAGGACTGATAACTTCTACAGAAGTCAAATACCAAAATATTCTGTGTCTTAAGTAAATATTAAAATAAAAACCTAGATATGTGAGGAGCACACACTATAATTAACCCGTATAAACAAGGTTTTCAAAATGTCTTCTGAAATACAAAACACCGAATCACTAGACCATTTATGTATTTGCATTTTTTTTTTTTTTTAAGATGCTTCTCTTTTACAGCATGTGTTTTGGAAAAAAACACACCCAAAAGCCTTATTACTAAGTAAGTTTCAATTTATTTTTGCATTCCCATAATTTTAATGAAAGATCACCAAATAGATATTTTTAAAGTTACGTGTACGCTCTGGCTTATAAAATCCAACAACTACTGCCCATGGATCATTTTTATGACCAAGCCCAGTGCTAAAATCAGAATTTTATGAAGACTATACTGACAGTTCCAAACACCATGAAAGGTATGATGATAATTAACTGTATTTTGCTTTTAGGTGAAAAAGCTTGCTAGGACTAACTCCTACGGAAGCCTTTTCCCAGTGCAATATAACAGCTCAAAATAGGAAGAGAAATTTTTAGCTAAATTTAAAGGGCAATATCGTGAGTATGACTGTTCTCTCCTGGTCAGAGAGAAACTCCATACCTGCTCTGCAGTTCACTCATGGATAAGTGTGCTTTATGAGAAGAGTCTCTTGTCTTAGTCATGTCTCCTTTTGATGAGTTACTTTCATTCTAAAAAAAAAAAAAAAAAAAAGCACACCAGAAAATCAAATTCTCATTACCTTGGTTTCTGATTACAATGATCTCATTTCAAAAATACATTCTTTCCACTTAGAAAACTATTAAAGTGCTTACATTTCATGGGGGAGAAAGGGACAAAGTGTAATGAGCCAAATGCCATTTATGAACACTTTTAATTAAGTTCAGCACAACTCAGCTAATATTTTTCAGGTAATAAACTGGAAAGAATTTCTAGACATTGTAGATCTAAAGAACCATGCAGACAGCATAAGCTTCAATAATCCCCCCAAACACGTGGGTTAAATACTATGAAACCTACAAGAAACAAAAGGAAAGCAGTGAGCAACAGAAGAGGGGGAAAAGAGAACCAAAAAAGAACCCTAATCAATTAACAACTTTTGTAATGAGCTACTGTTATCCATATCATGGATTTTACCAAGTAGAAGCGTTTCTATCTATCCAAATACATCCATGCCATACACAGGGCTAAGAACATGCTTACCCAACATTAAAAATAAGTTTAAAAAATATACCAAAGGATCCTTCAGCGGCATTCTTAACAGTTGCTAAGAAGCAATCTGACCTTCGAAATACTATCTAGATATTAATAAACCCATATTTGGCCTCTTAAGTAAGCACGAAACGAAACACTTCATTTGAAGCAAGCCAGTTGCCCACCTGAGACAGGATGGTAGAAATTCCATCCACACTCAACCACACTCAAGCTAATGTGGACGGAGAAGACACTACTTAAGAGATGGTATTAAGTGATGCTTTTAGCAGAAGCTAATAGCTGCAAAGATCAGTAAACAAAATCATCTTTCACACTACATCACAAATAATTGGAAAAAGAGCATGCAATTAAAATAATTAAACTTGTTGGTAACACAAAACTTGAAGAAAAGACAGTAAAGACAGTGGTAGATGGCAATCAGATGCAGAATAAGCTGCATAGCAGGAGCATGGGTGTGAAAAAAGCTAACAATTTATTGTGGTGAAATACAAAGGTAATGTGTGTGTTTGTAAACAGGAAAACTCTTCCTTCGACAGTCACAGACTATAAAGCACCGAGTAGAGGAAATGGGGTACAGTGGTAAATAAAACTGCAGAATTTGCCTGAGGCAAATTATGTTCTGGAAAGCAAAGAACGATGGAAACATTATGATACTGTCAGAATGTCACAGTGGAAAGCTACAGTGGACACCCTAAGGAATCTGCAGCAGAGCTCCAGTCACACTATTTTTACAGAGCACTATGGAAACTAAATTTTGGAAAACACAGATGGATGCTTCTGGGAAAGGTTGTTTAGCATTATGTTCTTTGGAATAGAAAAGAGTAAGAGATACTTTGTAAACTCCCAAAGTTTGGAAGAGGATCCAAACCAGAGCCAAAAATCTACTCACCCCATTGTGTGCACTTCCTTTGCTACTCCCTCACTTTCAAGATGACCCATTTACCTCATCCATCCACTGCATAACAATGCAGCCTGGATTTTGGGCCTCAATGGAAGTAGACCTGATTTTAAACTAAGTAAACAGGGAATTCAGAGCCAAGGTTCTTTGGTATATCATGCTGCAACAGACTAAGAAAACAACCTTCTTTTACTGCCCCAGACATCTGCCAGGAGTTTACTGTAGTCTCTGAAGTCATTGCCTCCCAGCCAGTACAGTTCAAACATCAAATTAGTGTTACATCTACTTTTTCTGCATTGAACTTTGAGGTGGGCAAGGCTCTCACACTCTTCATCACACTTCCCACTGATGTAGTAAACTCTGGCAGAGGGGTAAGATGGACAGCTGGGGACGATACTGACTTAAAACTGCAGCAACCTTTGAAGGCAGATTTCTGTCAACATTCCTTTTTCTACAAGGAGAAACTGAAGCAAACGATCTTTCCCCACTTTGAGTAACTCATCTCTCTTTGAACCGATCAATAACATCGGTGTGGTAGATTGTCAGACAAAAATAATTTCATCAGAGCTCCTTATCTTAATCTTACCTACTCACATCCTTATATCCTTTTACCTTACCTTTCCTTTACCCCCTCTCACACTTAAGACCTTAAGTTCTCTGCAGATGGACAATCCTGTCATTCAACTTGTACAACGCTTTGCTCAGGGAGATACTGTACCACAACTGAGTTTCTCAAAATCACAGTAGCAAAAACTGCTATCTGACTAAAATTACACTTCAAAATTCCATCAGCCTCAAGGACAAAAATATTCTGGTCCCAGGCATGGCCTCATTAGATTTCATCGAAAGCCACATAATTAGGAGGGAAAAAAAGCACGCATTTGAAGCATAATATTAGCTCTACAGACAGCTGGACACAAGCAGCTGTTGATGTGCAGCTGCACAACATGTTAAGCCCTTCATGTACTTTAATAGAGCTCCAACATATTTTTTGGTTAAACTGAAAGCAGGGGAACCAGATAAAAAGAAAATTTAATTGTCCTCTATACCCTATGAGGAGGCCACCTTTCTCTAAAGGGTCCACATGAGGAGGCCACTGAAACCAGCATGAAAAAGTTCAGCTTATGTACTGAATTCCCATTTCTACAATGAAGTTTGCCTGAAAAGACATCATAACAGATCCAAGACTGTAAGCACAATCGTCTTCCTCAACCATCTTGGAGAAAAGAAAGTATTTAGTTTGAGTCAAACTTACAAATACTAGGCGCTGTCTAGCACAGTGTGTCCTTAAGATATTTTTCACTCTTTTATGGATCTCATCTCCATTTGCTGGTGGAGGACAATGAGAGTTAAATCTGCAAGAGGAAGAGGAAAAACAAAGAAATATTTCCTTGTTGAAAAGCTCCAACTTGCTTTTCACTCTGATTTTTTTTTTTTTAAATTATGAAGCATGCATTACTTCTGTCTATTTGGAACATATACAATGTCTGGATTTGATTCTTTTTGTCCTCTGGGGTACAAGTAAAGAAACATTTTGAAGTACTGCATAAACAACATGCATCCACAATTCCAGTATAAGATACAAAGCACAGAAAATGTTGATGATTTTGTAACTTGAGTAATATTTCTGTAATGCCTGTATTGTCCCTACAGAACAGAAAAGCTATACAGTTATTCTATTCCCAGTGATCAGGCTTCATTTTTCGCTTTTTAAAGGAAGTATTACACACATGAAATTCTTTTCACTGAAATAAATCAACAGGAAGATAACCCCAATGTGTGCAAACAGGAAAGCCTATGGAGTTCAAAAACAGCAAATTCACAATCTTTATTCCACATGATGGAAAGTTGTGAAGTTTACATTAAAAAACAGGTAGTTTCCTTGATATGGGTGATTTAAAACCCAATACTCTGAGATTTTATTCTTTATTCTTTTATATTTTGCAGCACTTCCCCCCCCAGTTTATACAAAGAAGCCTTCAATCTTCTCAGCAAGTTCAGAAGCTGGCAGAAATTACCTAATAGTCTTAGAATAACTACTGATAAGGGAGGCACACAAGATTTTAAGAATAGGATAATTTACACGCCAATCTCCAGACTTTAGTACACTCAAACATGTATTATCAAAACAAACCAACCAACAAATACAGAGATGAGATCAACATCTAAAATAGATTCACTGGAGAAAAGGGAGCGTGAGATTGAGTAAGTAAACTTTTCATCCGAGTGAACAGAAACAAGGCACTAAATCAAGAATGTGCATCTTCACTTCAATGTTTCCTAACATCCAAGAAGTTGATTTGCATGAAGAAAATAAAAAGTCATGATATGTTTTTTATTAAAACTCATGCTAAGATATATATGGGTCACTAGCCAAGCAGCCAGCTGTAGATCAGCCCCAGATTGTGTAATTTGATCCAATGGAAAAACACCCAGCAGCAAGACTGGTGGCCATACTCTGGGTGGATTACGAGCACAAGAAATGTGGACAGTCTTTAATAGTTGGCTTCACAAATTCAGTGCAGCAGAGAAACATCATGACTCTGGACCTTGATTCTACATGGGGCTCTGGAGGGGTTTGTGGGACTGGAAATGCCTTTTGATCTTTACTCTCCAAGTTTATCACACTCCCTGACCCTCTTCCCTCTGAAGATCTCAGCCTGGTCATATCAAGCTTGGTTTACCTTATCTAACTTCCAGAAAATCTCATTACTACTAAGAAACAGTACAGTTCCTTCCAAAAAGGACAAACCAAATATACATTGAAAGTCTTAGTCCAAAACATGTTACTTGGCAACATGAAAAGTAATGGAAACAGGATCTTGAAAATGGGAAGTGCCAGGCTGACTTGAGTAATGCAGACAGGGCTGGGAACACCTTAAAACCTTTTGGATGATTCTTTCTGTTATCAGAGATTAAAAATGTGCCCTGAAAGTGACTAATTCTCTGCTTTCACATAAGCTTCTTCTATTTTCTTGTACCTAGTTAACTTACACACTCATTTATTATTGCTTACCTTTCCAAAATCTCTCTAAACACCCCCAATATTTTCAGCCCATTTATGAGTTTCCTTAAATCAAATCATCCATTTCTGAATGCTTCTGTTTTTCTCCAATAAAGGATGCCAATAAATGGCAGAATATTGGAAGAATGAATCATACAATCTATAGGGGGATGTATTTTCCATACTTCTGATGACATTTAACATTGCTGTTATAACCAGCTTTGTGAAAATCCTTGCCTGTAATGACCCACAGATGAACATTCATATTAGAATCCTGAACATTTACAATTAATTTAAAACCCAACAGCACGTATGGCAAATCCATATTGTTCAATTCTTTTGCATACTAGAATGTAACGATCTGTTGCATTAAAAGATCTCATAATTTTTCCGAAAAGAAAGGAAAGCGGTTTGTAAATTTCTGTTAAGAGAGAAAAGCACTGTCTTTAAAGAAATAGAGGCCTAAACCACTTAACAGGCAGGAATATATATTTCCTTAACACAGTCAAATACAGTTTGATGTACAGCATTACAAGGCAAGTGCTGTATCACTGGCAGTTTTTGAAAAATAAAAGAAAACCAAACCCTGCACGCCTGCTAAAACACACTACTTAAATAAATCGTATCAGGCAGGAATCAAGAAACTCCAAAAAACATCTTAAGATGTCCTATGGGCCCTTACAAACACTAACACGAAGGGAATTCTGAAATGCATGTTTAAAAATCTGCATTCTAGGTGCAGTAATAGGAACTCATTTCCCATTTAACAAATAAAAGCTAGACTCTATAACTCCAGAAGTTATGGCATTTCCCTCTTATTTATACAGCAGCTGCTGTTCTTCCAACATTCAAGTTGCTGGAGCTGAGAAGTTGGAATAGATTGCCGTGGGGAAATAAATTTTATGAAATTCCTATGTAAGATTTCAGATCATTGATATTAATCTTAAATTTACAAATATCCTTGGAGACACATGTATTTACTTTTGAAAAAACGAAAGCCCAAGCTTGCGATTGTATTAATTTAGACAATATCTGACCATGTCTGCAAGAAGGAAATTTAAGTACTTAAATCAAGAACTATTAGATTTCTTTCTCCAGGTGATTTTATTGATCAATCCACTAGTGTGCGCTGTGGTATAAGAAATGTTAGCCACTCACACACATCCCAAATTTAATTTACAAAAAAAACTAGACCTTAAGTATGATTAAAAACAGTATCAGCTTATTTTTAATTAGTTTTGCTAGTATTGTCATTGTCTAATTTTAGTAATAACTATTAAGTCTTCGTCACATTTAAAGTCATAATGTTAATATTTACATCCACCAAACTGCACACTAACATGAAATCCTGCCTTGAAATGCAACACCCATAATCTGAAGTGAAACCTTTTTATGATATGCTAACTCCCCCATTGGAAACGTTTTATAAGAGAGGCTTTAAAGCACAGCTTCCTAAACTATAAATAAAGGGATTCCATTTGCCTAAAATGACCAATAATGTGTTTTTAAAATGACTAGCTATTTATTTATGTGATTAAGGTGTCAGTATTGTATTGCGATGTTGAAAGGCAAGTCATTTCATTTCAATGACTGTTTGTCCTGATAAACGAAATAAACTTCTACAGCTGTATTCTTTGTCATACTTTCAATTTTCCCTGGGACTTGCAAACATTCTGCAGTTACATCAGTTTAAATTGTTTATTGATTCCAATAGATTGTATAAACACTTTGGAAATATAGCTCAGTGACCTAGAAAAAGCCAGATCAATCAGAGAACTTCTCAAGATTAATTTCAAAGATGTTGTGTCGAGTACGATCAAGGAAACAGAACCATTTTCCCTTGTAATGTGACTAAAAGAATTTATTTTCTTTATGAGATAAGGATTTTTTTTTTTTTTTAAGGTCATGCAGACAACATCTACCTTGATAGAAAAAAAAAAGCAGCCAAGCACAGAGTCTAGATCTTGTGCTAAAGATCAAAGCTATTTTTGCATATAATTTTATCCATTAGGATGAAATACTCCATTACGAATACAAACAGGATATATCCAACCATATACTCTAGTTAAACAGCAGCTTGCATACTTGAGAGCAGTAATAAATAGGAATTTTCAAATGTCAGACAATCCAATCATTCACTTGCCCATAGTGAAAATGTTAATATCACATTTCAGCAGGAGATACTAATACATTTCATATCAGTAGAATTAATGCAAAAGCCTGCTGCAGAATATTTGCAATGCCTATCGTGACCCCTTCCCCCACCATCACACCTCCTAGCCTTGTGAACAACTCTGTGCATGTGGCCTCCATGAAGAATTCATCAGCTTCAAAGACACAGACTTCACGCTGAGCAAAACCACATACAAGGACAAACTAGCAGAGGACAGAAATCAATGAAGTACTGTAGTACCAGCTTCACAATTGGAGAGGACGCCACTGTAATTGGGGGCAAGGGGAAGGGAGAGAAAGAAATAACTCTTAAGCCAACAAAAAAGCCAACAACTACAAAATAAAACAACCTACAAGAACTTATGCATAGAACAAGAGAAATTTTCAGGAAACTCTAACGTAATTAACTCTGAAATGGAAAAAAAAAGTCATAGATTTTATATCCAAGTAGGTGTTTATACAGCATGCAGAGTAAGTAAAGAATTTATTTCACTTAAAAGGACATGAAGTAGTAATCTGTAAAATGAACATGGTTCTCAGTATACAGTGGTCTGGAACAGAAGCACAATAGAAAGGCTGAGCTACGCTTAATGAGTTTTACTGGTCTACTTGACAGAGGTTGCACTTTCGTTTTGCCTTCTCTGAAAATTTCTGATGGCTGTAAACCCCAGTGTAAACGCAACTATGCTGACAAAGTGTTGTATAAACTATATTGGTACATACTGTTCTGTGAATTGTAATGAAAGTGTAACAACATGAAAATCCTTACATGCTCACAATAAGTGAGCAAGCATGCTGCTTCCACAATGCCAGGATACTTACTATGAAGCAGAAACAGTTACGTACAGCCAAGGCCTCAAATCAAAGAACAACAGCTTAAAAATTTGGAAGCAGTAGCTGACAGTCTGGCTGTGCCTATTTACTCTTCATCTTCAGTAAGAAACTTAAAAAAAAAAGTAAGGATATCTCATCCTTTTTAAGTAGTTTCTCTTATATTCAAAAGCCCTGTTTACTGGTAGGTCTTAAAGCACTACGGACATTTGCAGCGAAGAGTTTCAAAATTCACAAATGCTTTCTTTTCTCCCCCTAAATTTTATACCTAGCCCTTAAAACTAAGGCAGAATAAATCATCCTCACATATATCATGAATCCCAAGGGGTAGAAAGCTTCTGAGATTTCAAGGAAGGCCCAATATCTGAGTAGTTCCTCAACAGATGTTCAAGTCATTCTTGTACTAAACATTTGGCATGTCAGAACTGGTCAGCACTTTCTTGTACTCTTTGGAAGCTTTCAGATTATGCTATCTTCTCTAAATTTATTCATTTATACACAAAAAGGCTTTGACAGCAATCACTTTCAAATTTACCTACTGCTGCTGCAAAATCAACCAATGAAGATGACAAATAGTAGAGAAGCTGGTCAAAAATACAAAATGAGGCTTATGCACTACTGCAGAACATGACACGAAGTAACTGATCTTCAAGTGCTGCTTCCAGAGATCAGCTTAGAGAAGGCAAAAAAGTAAACTTCCTCAAGAGGTGAGAATGATAAAAACAGAAGATTCAAAAAATCTTACGACCACATGAAATTCCAAAATTTCCAAAATAACTAGATTTAAATAGCTAAAAAAGGATAGGAAACCTAGTTGCAGTTTCTCCCTAGAGCAAGCCTTTTTCTGAAAAGGCTGATTTTTTTTTTTTTTATGTTCCACTTTATAGCTGGAAGTTCTCAGAACTTAAACGTGCATTCTCACAAATGTTAACTCTGTCTTTGGATGCATTCCACTTTCTAAAATATTAGGTGAACTACCTGTGGTCTGGATTTTGCTACGCAACAGAACTAGTAACAGTAGCCAAGATCCTCGAGTGACATCTCAAGATCTTTGAAGCCAAAGCTTCTGATAACTGGAATTTTCAAGGACTTTCTGTAGAATTTAGTCTTTCAATAGTAGTATCTAACTTCATGCTGATATTTCCCTAGTACTTGGAAAAAGATAATACAAAAAGATGGTATTAAAACAACAAGGATATTACAGAAGGGTACCTGATTCACAGTTACCCTGTCTTACTTGAAACAGAACTTAGATTTTTGTTAAATTTTATAGGAGGTAAGATCACATTTCAGCAGTACAACCAGGAGAACATTAAAAAGACATTGGGATGGACTTCACTCTAGGAGCATATTCACTCTTCAAATCAATAATAAAAACTAAAATCAAAAGCCTGCCATGTCCAGGGTAGGAAAAAGAACCCACTGATCCCAAACACACAAGTAGCTTTGCGTCTCAACATAACAGAAATGGTCAAATACTGCTCTGACTGGAGTAGTCTCTTGTGAATAGGATTTCTCTTGTGCCAGCAGAGATGCTCCATTAGAGGACTTCTGCCATTAGCTTACAGAATCCACTTCACTGTTTCCTTTCGTTACAGGAAGATGACTTCAGCTTTGTATTTTGCTGCAGATTTCATTGCTGCAGGGAAGTCCCTAAGAAAAACACCATCTCTTCTAGGGGTGCATAAGGATATACATGCACTATGAAAACAAGGACTGAAGTTGATTTTTCCTTTCCTACAACAGCATTGAGAGAACACAGCCCTAATGCTCTTCCACAAAGCATATAGGATACTTATTTATGCACAACCAAGCAGTCTATGGGGGCAAGCAACATTAACTGCATTGACTGAAGCTGGCAGACGTCATGGACAGGAACTAAAGAGCACACATGCATCATTGCTCTGCAGAGGAGGTAGAATCAAATAGGAAATGTAGTTGCACAGCTGCATCACTCTGTCTACAGTCAGTTTGCAACACTAAATGATTTCCTTAGGTGACATGCATAAAAAATGTAAAAATAAAATATGAAAAATAAATATTCAAAACCTTGCTGCCTTGGCCAACAATAGAACTGTTTTAGTTTTACTTCTGGTTCAAATCCAATGGAAGAGGCAAGAGGATTGGTTTGCGATCTCTCTAGCAGGCTCACAGAAAGGGAATGGAAACTGCTACAAATGATTCAGAAAGGTTCACAAGACCTTATGCAAGATCCCAATTTCTGTATCACTGAAAGGTATTGTAATGACTTAGCGACTATTCAGCAGTGTTCTGGGGAAGCACTCCGAAGATGGCAGACACCAACTCCATACCACTTCCTTTTAAAAACAGAGGAGAAAAAAAAGGAAATAAAGGTCGGGGTGTGGAGTTAAGTTTTATACTATGGATTGATCAGTGTTAAAAAAATAGCTTGTATATGCTAAGCTTTTTGTCTTTGCAATTCAAAATAAAATTGAGGAAATAAACTCCAAATCACTTTGAGATAAGACTATTCTCACAAATATACTAACACTGCTATAGTTTCAGTAGTACTGATTTTCTCTGTATTTCTATGATCTGAACAGCAATATTTGCATGCATTTCCAAACACTGACCTCTGATCCTTGCTTGTCATTCCAGATACAAGTCTCTATATACAGTGAGCTAAATCCATCGTTATCTCAGCAGCATGGACACAAAGATCAAATTTTTTAGACTATGCCCTTTACTTCCTTATTTTGATTTTTTTTTTTTTGATGACAAAAGTAAATGCTCACATAAAAAGATGTTACATCCTTGGAGAGCTGAGAGCATTTGTTCTAATAAGAAAAAACAACTTCACAAGATCACAAATTTCTTCTGGAGAGGGGCTGGTAATGAGAAAAAGCAAGAACATTCAGACATTACGATTATTTGGCAGATGACTAAGTTACTATGCATGTAACAGCAGCTCACGGCACACAATACTTTTTGCTATCAATACAAAGGACTCTGTCAGCTTTAAAGATAGTGAATTTAAATTAAAAAAAAATGATTCATACCACATTAAAGAAAAAAATCACCATTACAACCTCTTTCCCAGACATGGGCAACTAATGCACAATGACAGAGGGAAGGTAGACAACATGACAAGAAAAACCCTCCTCAAAATTCCAGACATCCTAATCTCTACATAACAGTTCACTAGAAACACTATTACACAGAACAACAAACAAGCCAGTTTTCAAGCAGATGATGTTAAAACACCAACTTAATCTTTATGGGTATTAAAAATTCAATGCCCCCTGCCATCTGTCATTTTTCTTTTTAAAGAGAAAACAGACAGTTTCTCCATTTTGGAAAAAAAAAAAGCATTAGGTCGTGTGTAGGCTACAAAATGCACCCTTTGAGCATTCACTAAGTGAGGTACCAATAGCAACAAGGAGGAAAGAGCCTGGAACAAGTGTGAACTAGCTGCCAAAGTATGTCTCCAAGTAGTTTCTCCTCAGAGAAACACTTCAGAATTTAGGACAGCACATCAGTTCAATTCTCAGATTCTTCAAGTTATTTTATGTACTTTGTTATTCAGGCCCAGCTTTGTATACAACTTTACTGCTACCAGAAAGCCAACCAGTAACTTATTAAGCTGAATGTACAGTAGAACATCATGCACCAAGGTCACATTCTACTCAGTGGGAAGTAGGGAGTACTCTCCTTGAAGGATTAGAGGACTTAAGCATGAAAAAGCTGTTGCTTGTTCACATTTCTTCTGTGCCACCCTCATGAGACACTGTAACAGCTATACTTGCCCAAAATATTAACCTCAGGATTGGAATCCAGCAAACTATGGGATATTAGAAGCTGTCAGTGGAGGACTAAGAAGGGGAAAATAAATATATAGAAATTAATATACATAGAATTGCTACAGAGGCCCATGCTTCAGCTTAAAAGAAACAAAAATACTAGGATGTCAATAAAACAGCAAGATTAGAAAATAATACACTGCCTATATTAAAGCTAGTCCAAGCATGTTACTAAAATGGGTCACACATCTGACTACAGAACAGCCACAAATATATACTTACAAACAGTAGGGTAAGACAGAAGGGAAAAATGTTTCCAAATGCCTCCAAAGCATCCTGCTTGATGAACATCTATATTTATATTCCTGATAGTCTAACTCCCACTTAAACGGTAATTATTTATTTAAATATTCTGTTTTAGATGTGATGGACATAGGGGGGCACAAAACCTGGGGCTTCATTGTTTCAGAGAATGTTAGCAACAGAGATGTCAAAGATCCTTCTCATTGCCATATTATTCCTTTTGTATTCATTAAGCAGAGAAGTGATGGCAGACACAGCTACTGAGGAAAAGTCAAACAAGATAGTTGATGGGGAAAGATTTCCTGTCTCTTCAGCCTGTATCCTCCAAACATAAAACCTATAGTCATGCAATACTGTTATCATCTGCTCTTGTTAATGATTCCAGAATTTCACAAACAAAAACAAGTCATTACCTTTCCCTTAGAGAAGATCGATTTAGCACCGAACTTGGAGAATGCTTCTGAAATGCTGAAGGTGCTGAATGCACTAATGAACCAGCAGAAAGGGACTGTCTGTTAGGTGGACCCAAGATCACATCCTCATTACAAACATCAGACGAGCTGTCACAGTCTTTTCCATGAGTAGATTTTGCCTGTTAAAACAACAAGGGAAAAATATGAAAAGACACCAACAAGCCTTGCTAAAATTTATTATGAGTATCAAGAGGTACAATTTTGTATTTAAAACCAAAGCGTTACACACTTCCCATATATGCAAGAATATCTACCTGCTGGGGAATAGCACAGATACCCATTTCACAAACCATATTATGGCCAAGTCAGCGTAACAGGCCTTTTATCACCTTTTTCTGACTGCACAGTTTGAAGGCCCATCTCTCCCAGGACCAGAGTCAGCGATGCCTGGGAGTTTAAACCACACAAATCTCAGACCTCTCCCCAGTCTGTGACCCCTTGTTCTTAGAAATATTTTTCTCACAACTGCTTTTTCCTCCACGGAAAACTCAGGCCTATCTATTAATCTTCTACTCACTCTTCACTATACTAGGTACTCTTTTCATAACTCCTCTTAACCTGAAAAGTCTCCATAGGTTACCTTATTTTACAACAAATACAAAAGTACTCTGACATTATCTTCAGATTCACTTAATACACAAAGCAGCTAGTACCTTAAAAACAAAGGTGGAATGACAGAACAGTGGCTTGCCATTTATACTAGTGCTACTTTTGTATACTCCTCTGAAAAAGTTTCCTCTCAGAATGACCACGAAGGGAATTGTAAGCTGCCTTTAAAGCCTCTTCTACAGTCTTGTCACAAGCCTTAATAGCAAGGAAAAGTAAGTCTGGTACCTATAGGCATGGATATCTTACAGAGCATTAAGTTTCACATTTCTATTTGTAAATAATCCATCAGCAGAGCTAAACTGAGTTATGCCAGATTTTAAATGTCCTTTGTCTTGTGTTTGATAGTACAGTAGATAAAGTTTCAAAAATACCTACATATAGGACAATTCTTCTCACTCAGGGCTTCCCCAGAAAAACAGTTTGTAAACAATAGCATCTCAGAATACTCACTTTGGCTCTCTTGGGTTTGTAGCTGCCGAGAAGAGAAGGATCTGGAGAAAGAAAAAAGATGTATCCCAGAAGAAGGTGATCATTCAACTATCCAGATACTAGCAGTGAGGTAGACTTCATCCTCCTAACCACTAGCCAAAGACCACCAACTCATTTTGTGAGTACATAATGGTACCAGATGATAATAGGTCTGTTACATTATCTAGCTGATACAGATTGATAGGTATAACCCCAAAGGGAATGTGAAGCCTTTAAAATCCTACACCCAGTGCTACTGCAGAGATCAAATGTAAAATAAGTTCAAAATGATTTGCTACACAACTATTCATAATTATAGGAGGCACAATAAAAATGAGACAAAGCAAACAAATACTGATGAGACTCATTAAAATCTCCATACTGCTAGACACGTGCAGTAAAATCAAACGTTAGCATACTTCCTTTTCTTGTCCTGTACCCTTAATAAAACCCTCAGTTACTGCTATCAATGAGTGTCAAAGCCTATACACAAGTGTATCCTGGATGATCACTAATAATTGCATGTCGCTGATCCACTACTCACAAATATTGCCAATAGAAACATTATTCATTTTTGGAGTAACGTAAGCCCATGAACTTCAAAACAATCAATACTCCAAGCCTGACCAACACACCCACTGACTGAGGTGCAGATTTGCTCCTCTCTGTGCAACTAATCAAAACAGGTGAAGTGGAACAGAGCATCTGCCTGGACTTCGGTATTTTCTGCTCCTGCTTTTTTTTTTTTTTAAATCATGTAGAACTATGTTCCAAGTTTCACAAGGTAAAGGAATATGTAAAACCTGCTTTTGCAGCAGTAGGATTATTCACTATTCTTACTATTCCTAAGAAGAAGGAACAGTTTTTTCCCCATTACAAAATGTAAAAGACAAAAAAAAAAACAAAATCAAAAACCTACTAATCTACTGGAGAAAGGAAAAGCTTTAATTAGAGATATAGTACTAAATACTGACCATGCGTTACCTTGGACCAGGCTCCCACTGTACTTTCTCTCAGGGTACAACAGGCATGAAGATCAGTACCAGGACTTTGTTGTTCTACCTGGAGCAAAACTACTGTTAAAATGTACAGTATCAGACATTTTGATCTATACATGTATTTTGCATTATTTACATTTAAAAGAGCACATGCTTTCTGAAGCCATGTATTCTTAATCAAATACTATTTTAAAATATTTTCATAACATTTTGTTCATGTTATACAATAAGCATTATCTCACATACACAAACAGTGCTAGAAAGGTCCAGAACGCTCAATGTCATGTTGTTCAAAAGGAAAAAATGCAGTTTTTCCTTCATCTATAAGGTCTATAACGTTTTAAATAGTACTTGATATCACATATTTATTCCAAACAGTTCAGATCTCAAAGTGCTACTCTTCCTAATTAGAAAAGTTACACTTTAACATAATTTAATTTTAATCTTCATGCAACGCAAGATCTCCAAGTCAAAAGAGATCTGAGCAGTTGAGATGCCCTAAAAGTGGCCTTTCTAGATTGAGAATGCTACAACAGTCAGGATATGGTACATTAAGAGACAAGTTTTTTCCTTTTTGTACAGACATAACAGGGCAACCAAAATCAATAATGAGTGTTTACAGGTGCTGTAATTAAACTGTGAACTTCACCTATAGATCAAAAACCAGAAGAATTGATTAACAGGAGTTAAAAGAAAAATATCTGAGAGAGAAACAGTAGGTTGATGAATAATTAATGGCTTATTAAGGTTAATCTGAATTTCTAAAAAGGTACCTACAAGTAGAAGAAAACTCGAGGACGAATTCTAGAATTTGACAAGCCGTTACTATCTGCACATGAACTAGAAAAATGAAATAATGTGAGGACCAAATTGAATTAAATACTCAACGGCTGTGACAAGTGTCCAAAATTGTAGACAAATCATAATGTCACAGCACAGAGTCAGAACAACTCCATCTCTGCCCCTACACATTCTAAGAGGTATTCTAAGAAATAGAGAATTGTTGCAATTGTAACAAAAAATAAGATAAAAACAATTTATTGGAGAAAACGATCATCCAAGAGTCTGAGCAATCAGGACCCCTAGTTGTTAAAGTGCTTTACTCAGTTTATTTAAATAACTACTTAATTTCAGAATGATTTTTCTACATACATTTAGTAAAAATTTCTCATGCAGGTGCTAAATGCAGGTGGTTATCAGCTGTAAGTAAAGTACTAGAGATTTAGCTTTGAGCAAAGGAAGTGTTTCAAAGATCATAGGATGCCAACAAAGTATAAAGAGAGGTAGTGTAAATGTTCATAATGTGACTAGACACTCTTTCTTTAAAATCTTATTCAGGATTTTTTAATACTAATATCAATTACTTCCAAGTTGAATTTATACAGCTATTATCCTGTCTAGTGCACTGGAAGAAAAAGAAATGGGGCCTCAGAGAATTTAACCAAGATATTCATGAAAGAATTTGATCTTTGTCTGTTACTAACACAGATAAAAGAAATTTTATTTTAGTTAATTTTATATTTAAATCACCATACGACAGACTAGTAAAGAGAGGAAAAACTATTTATCTAAACTGAGAGATGAATGAATTTTTGGAGCAGTATTTAGTGAAAGAACAATATTTGATCACAGCTTAAGCTAGAAGCACTTTGTAGAAAATACAAACCCGTCTAACTACAAATGGAGGTTTATCAGTTTCTCTTCTGAATTCATAAGGACCAAGGTTTAAATGGGCCAATCGTTGCCTGGCTTCTTCTGATAGCTCACACATTCGTCTTTTTGTGTATGGAGATGGAGAACGTGACTTAGAAGCTATTGTAGGCTGCTCGTAGTTCTTTGTCACTATGCTGTGCCTGCTTTTCTCAGGTGAAAGTGTGATTTTCTTTGGCAACTTTGTTTGCAATTTTCCATTTGGGGTTGAGTGATGCACCCAATTCAAATCATCCTAAAGGGAAAAAGAGAAATTACCTGGTTTGACAGCATGCAGAACAAAGACCTCTGACAATAACAGAAACAGGGAACTAATAATTTTAACAGAAATAGATGCTATGTCAGCTGAAGTTCCTCTCAGAAAACTATAATCAAACAGCAATATAAAAAAGCAACACTGTATTTACCATTTCGTCTAAAATCAAAAAAGTTTCAAACAACCTTAAATTCCAACATGTAGCAATGTTGAAGTGTCTAATAATTACTCAATTAACTTGCTCACAGGGTTAGTATATAGAGACTGTAAAAAACAAAAACAAAAACAACCGAATTTGGTAGCAAGTTCATTTAAAACCAACTTTACCTGCTTAAAAGACTGTCTTAAATGACGTGAATACTTTTGCAAAAGGGGTGGCAAAACATCTGTTTATTGCTCAGGATGGCAGTTTACATCCAAAATATGCATTTTTTCTTTTAAACCAAGATTTATAAAATCACACCATTATCAAATATTGCCTTAAAAGTTTATCTCCGAGTTGGTACTGTTTTTCAAATACCCACATACAGCAGAATAAGGGAAAGCTGGAGAACAAATTCTGGGAAACTCAGTCAAATATTGAAGTTTTGCTTGAAATACATCATCATTCCTTTTTAATTCTTGTAATTAAATGAACTTGCAATTACTCTAGAAGCTTTATAGGTCAAGGAACTCTAGACTATGCAACTCTTAGTAGACTACTTCGTAGCAGCATGTTTTAACATACCACAATACGGGTAATTAGGCTTTTTGGTGAGAGTTTGCCCCAAATCCCATGTTATAAAAGCTCAAAAATAAGAGAACAGCAAGAGAGTTTTTTCTTTTGTTTTGTTTTTGGTTAGAAATTCCTTTTCGAGCTTGAGGAAACTGACACTACTCTTAAATTTGAATGCTGCTTGTACTGCCTCAGTTCAGAATAACCCAGGAGCAAAGTGTCCACGTCCAAACATTGCCTTTGTGTCTTTCCTTCTCATCTAATGATGAAGTTGTGTGGTTTTTTTTTTTTTGATCAACATAGTTTAAATCTGGCATCACAGTGGCAGTTCACTCCACTGTCTCTCTCATGCCTGTACCAACACTTCTGCAGCTAGTAGTGAGCCAGAGTATGAAACCAGTCCAAACAAAAATGGACCTAGTTCTCAGAGATTAATTTCAACAGAAGTCAACTGTGCTTTTTCTGGCTTATTCTCTATAACTTCACTGCAATACATGCAAATTTGATGTGCCCCTTGTAACATTAAATACTTTTAAGGACACTTTTTAGTTTTAAATCAAGCTGCCCTTTACCTTCAACAAGGTTAGTTTTCTGTCAGTGCCAATTTTCACTGATTTTTTCAATCCTTTAAGTGTCTCAATATATTTCTTTTGATAAAATTGGAAGAAACTTCTTAGTAACTAGCAATGCCACAAACAGGTCAAAGTCACCTAGTGCTTTTTGCACATATACCTTCCTAACAACCATTCCACTTTCATGATACTGCACAATTTCTCAATAATCTAGTGACAGTGACTTTGTGTGACAGCCTGTCCCAGGAAACCCAACAAAAACACAAACCAGTGAGACCAGAAAACAGCGCTACCAAATGAACAAATACAGAGTGTTTTCTTTTCCCCAGTCTCTTCAGCTACTTTGCCTTTAACTTCACCCATTGCAGAAGAAGCATTTCCTGATTAATATTGGTGAAGCCTTTTCAATAGAAATCTTCATTTCCATTGCTGTTACTGATATTGTTATGAAAAACAATTAAATCAATTGGTTTGTTTTTGATAATGTACCTTCTCTGACTTCACCTAGCTTTCATTGTCCCATCTTAATTTTAAGTGTCAGTGAGAAATGGTAAGGAGGCATCTTCCCACCTACAAATGCACCAGGGATTGACACTTCAGCTGATCACAGAACATAGCAGCTGATAATTGTTTCAGATTCAGGGAACTCTCAACATTTACTGTCATGCACCAAACCCACTCTTTACTCATACTTGATTAAAAATTTAATCAAGTTGTCAAGCACCCATGACAACTGCTTTAACCACAACAAAAGAATGAGAAAAGTTCGAAGTGAACAGCACATGCAAAAATTGGAACTAAGGCTATCAATATTAAATCTAGAAATTAAATTGCAAACAATTAAATTATGCTAACCTGTATGTGACTCCTTCCTGAGCTTAACAGACTTTCTGTAATAAGGGAGCTCGTAGAAAATCTCAATTTTGGTGCAATTCCCTAGAAGAGAGACAATAATTGAACATCAAGCTCCAACTCGAGATAAAGGGTATCAAAGTAGTAAATGTCACCTAATGTAACAAACCATTCCTAATTTTCAGCCATTTCCTTTGTTAATTTCAGCCTTTAATAAAGATAATTAGAAAAGACAGAACAGCAATGGTAAATGTCAAGATGCTAACATTTGCATTTCTGACAATTCAATTACAGATGATTATATTGCTTTCGTACAACAATTAAGGTCTGACTTTTATTTCAATACATTTCTTTGTCAAAAGCACTTTTAAAAATTTTTCATGCCATGCTATATAGCATCAATAAAAATTCCAGTCACGCTCTAGAAGTTTCATTATTGCTAACTTTGGAAAGTTATTTATAAATAGCCTCAACTGTGCATTTTTTTTTTTGTAAAAAGATTTTGAAAATTAGTTACATTGCAAATAATTAATCATTTGTTAAAGTACCATTAAGAATCTCCTTTTTTCTGTAACCTTCAGGGCAAAGTCTGATTTCTCTGGATTTTCTCCCATGTTCTACTTCTTTTTAATCCTTTCTTAAACTCATGGCTGACAAGAGACAGCCCTAGTTTGAACAGTTTAGATTCTGTGGGATCCAACCTCCTGGTCAACTGGCACATATGTACTAATGGGCCAGCAGGTCCCCGTGCCTTTTTATGGCTAATAGTCTGTTGAACTCATCTTTTACTGCAGCCATATAAAGGTATGTAATACCTTTGAGAGCCCTACTTCCTGCTAAATTTGCCTAGAATTGGCTAATGCATACAAAATTTATTAGGCAAAAATAGCAGAGATTTTGACACACAAGTGTTACGTCCCAAAGCAGCAACACTGAGAAGCACAGATAAGAACTAAAGGCCATGCATTCTAGAAAGAAGCAAGAATCATCTATGCACCTCTTGCACAGCTCTGTAGAAACAAAGGGGAATTTAAGTCTCCCTAGAACTTCCCATCCCGCTCTTCATTCAACACAATGAGAACTTGCTGCACGTTCCCATGCACCTGTGCACAGAGGCATTTTTTCATCTGAACTCACAAAATTACAGAGAAACAAAGAAAGGGGACAGTCCTTTGGTGACCCTATCCCACACTTGAGAATTAGCAGGAACTTCATGTGTGAAGGCTACTACTGAACCAAACTATTCCCTACCACCTGTCTAAACACACACTGATTTCCCATAAGAGAATATGATCTAAGTTTCAGGTTAGATTATGGAAATAAAATGACAAAAATGCCAAGAAAGCTCAGTCACACCAATTAGCAGAGTCCAGGATTCAATCAAGTCAAGTTACGGCATTTAAAAGAGATTTTAAAGCTGATCGTCTTTAATCAACTCATTTTTACTACTAATGAATTGTCAAGTGTTATCAACAGTTTAAAAAAAGGACACATCAGAATTAGTAAGTCTTCTATAAAAAGCAACAGAGCACCTACTGCTTGTCTCTTACAGAGAATGAGAATGAATAGAGACTTGTTACATGCTTCTAATTAAAAAATCACATAAAACTGTGGTTTCTTCAAAGAAATGGTTTGTGAAGAAGAAATACAGAATAGCACTCTCACATACAGGAGTGGATAGGTAACTTATGCTAACTAGGTAATGTAGCTAACAAAAAACAAAAGGTTTTCTACAACTCCCAAACTGGGAATTGCTGAAAGATATTATACGCAAAGGCTGTTCCATAGCCCCAAACATGTCTGTAAATGAAAGTCCAGCTAGAAAGTTTTGGGCATGTGTTCCTCTGCCACCGGCTTAGTGGTGCTTGCAGCCCTCAGCAGACTTATCAGTCCTCCTGCACCAGTCATTAAACAAATGTGACATGGATATACTATTAACTTGGTCATAGGAAAACTGTAAAAGCAGTTTATATTTAGGAGATTAAGTCTGCTTTGCAACTTGGTTAAGTGCTTTTAACTGTAAGGAGCACAAAGACAAGTCCATAGCTTAAAAAGTATATATGTACATAGTAGAAGGTCTTATATTGGTATGCTAGTGAAAGATAGAGGAACTGAAAAGAAAATGTTTTAAGTTACATAGCAAATACTGCATGAAGGTGGGGAATGGAGATAAGAATGTCTGTAAGAAGTCACCACCAGTTGAGGCATAAACATATTCTGAAAGGCAAGGGTTGCAGAGAAATACAGAAGAGCCAGAAAAAGCCTCAGCTGGGCAGCACTGGACCAGGAGAGATAACTCGAGGCATGTCTTGTACGCGTATTGTGTTTGTAAGCCTCATAAGACATTTAGCCAGAGACATTATCAGCCAAGTGCCAGATTTCTGGAGGAGTTCTGATCCTCTCAACTTGGGATTCCTTCCAACTGGCAGATTAGGCAGTGACAAGCAGTGTCTGATTAACACTGCTATCTGAACTCCACAACCGTAACCTTGTTGTTGCTACCTCTTTTTTTTTTTTTTTTTTAAATAAAAGACAAATTTATTGGGAAGCAAAGTGCCTCTGAAGCACAGCTGTCAGTCAAAAATACTCAACATCTCAGCTAGCCATAAATAAGTTTTTAATGCAGGAAGAACACAACTTGACCAGCATAGAAATAACATGAGCAATTTTGGTTTTCAGGATCTTGTTTAACACTTTGCCTTTTGTTTAGCATTTACATTCAGTGCTACGGTGCTGCCAGGAGGTACTTGCCAGTAAAGCTCCGGGAACACTAGAAGATGGAGACATTTGAGACTGCACTTCTTCTGGAGGTAAAAATCCTCACTGCTATCCCATTTGACAACCAAGGAGAGGAGCCACAAGTACTTTTGAGAGCCTCCCTCCACTTCCATCAAACACAGCTTCTTTATTATTCCTGAAAATGGGGTCAGTATGTGAAAATCCTTTCTTAAACTGTTCTGATTTTCTTTGATGGAGATGGAACAGAGTAACTGATGCTTCTCTGCAGTCCTCATTTCAGGGCAGAGATGGATTTCATTTACACTACTCCTGAGGACATAGGACATTTCTGTCTTTCATCAGTCAACATCTGAAAGCTACTACAGTGTTATAATTCAGCTGCACATCTGAATGATTCTGACCACATCTTCTCACAGCTGATAAAAAGATGACACCTTTTTATTAGAAAATACATATTTTGTATTAAAGAACTTAATCCAACAAAAAGAAAAACACAAAAACAAAACACTAACTGCTCTAATGGCTCTGCTTCTAGAGATTCATTATTCTGAATCTTCAAAAAATCTAAAACCATTTTGGCAATTCCACTTTATTTTATTACCAAGTTATCTGTTTTCTTTTTCAAAACCAGGAAGAAACCATTCTATAAGCAACAATACGACAAAACAGGAATCTTGGATGTCTCACTAACTTTTTATAATATAGATGCCATTCAAAAATAGAGGAATCGTGTAAAGCACTTATGTAACTAACATAGCAAATGTCAACATTCTTGTCCAAGACCTGCGTATAGCAAAAGGCCATTTTAAAATAACAGTGAAAAAATAACAGACAACTCCAGCACGCCTTCAGTGAAGACTTACTTAAAATTCATTCAAATTTACTGTATGATTGTTGCAGCAGCTCTGCAGAACAGGCTTTCAGTTTAAGAGAATAAAGCTGCAACACCAAGAACTTCTTAAGGTATTTCTCCTCACTCACAATACCAGAACAACTGTTTTTGTGGCCATCTAGAGAACTGTACTGAAAACAGCTTGTATTTAAGGCCATCCTTTTTGTGTGGTTTTACTGACATAAATATTTTTTAACACTTACTTCCCTGAACTGTTGAATAGTGTGGTTACACCCAGAGAAGAATGATGAAATAATGGAAAAGAAAAAATAAACAGCAGGATACAAGCTAGGTTCTGAGCTGTGGTAACTTAAAACCCATCAAAATGGAGGCTGTTGTGGTCTCACTCTCCCTTGAGCCACCAATAACATAAGACACTATGACTTAAAAACAATGGCTTTTTTTTTTTTTTAACAGGGACAGCTTAAGCTTGCTGTAAAACCACACATTTTATATCATAAAATCATAGCCTGAATTCATTCAAATGCAGCAGAGCATTGCACACCAAATTAGCACTTCTAATTGCAAGTGACAGGGCAATTTCCAGGTTGCCGTTGCAGGGGAAAGATTATACCAGTTAAACGATACCAATGACCTTTAATCAGCCTTCCTCCCACCCCCACAACTTGTTTTTAATCCAATCACAACAGACAAGGGAACTGAGTCCCAATACAAACATCCTGTCACTACACTAGTACAACTTAACCAAAATAAGACACACGAAACAAATTCCAAAACATCTCCTACATCACCTCCATCGTCCTTGACATGACTTCCTGAGGTACTCCACTGATATCTAATGTTCAACAGTCAAACTTTATGAAAGGGTATTTCATTTAATATGTACTTGAGCCCATATCTCCAAAAAATTAACATTAATTCATTGCACTCATTTTGCCAATTAGTTGTCATTTATCATAGGCTTTTGTAAAACTGTAGATTTAAGTTATGGATAGACCTTGAGGAACAGGCTCTGGAACTTAACAACAATCATACAACACTAAGCCAAATTTCATTCACTATTTTAGTGGTGATTTTAGATGTTGGGGAGGCCCACAGATCAGATGGCATAGCACTATATAAATTTGTAGAGGCTGGCATTGTCCTAAACAGTACAAAAAATGGTCTGAAAGTGCTAAAAAGAAACTAGGGTTACGTGGTTTATCCATCGAGAACCATGGAGTCGGTACAAGGTCTCCCTCTTTTTCTCTTGCATCCCTTCATCTACCAACTGCACCATGGATTAAATTGAAATAGAGACATGTCACGGTACCACACTGCAAGCCAACTGGAAACTAACTTTTCCACAATAAACGCTTTTTGAAGCATTTCAAAAAAAATGTATATACCTTCGCTGAAGTGCAACTGTGGATTTGTACATTCAACACCTGAACTGGCAAAATCTGTCAGAAGAAATCGCTTTTCATTTGAAGAAGTTCAACGGGTTTCTCCAGTGAAACACACTGTACCATAAATACAATCCACAGATATTCACTCACTGTAAAAGAAGAGGACCTCTTCATTAAAATCTCACGATCTAAACCATGGTGCCAACGGGTAAGCTTAGGGTCAGGGAACAGGAAATCTCTTGTATTTTCTTCGTAAGTAGCTAGAATTTCTCCTACTAAAAAGAAAATATATACTTTAATTGGGAAACAGAAAATGCTATAATATAGTAGTACAGACGTCACACACAAGACATATTCAAACTAAGATAAATTTTGTTCTTTACAAATTAGCAGCAAGGCTAGGAAATAACTCCAGGAAATAACCTCATCTAGTTAAATCAGGCACAGAAATGTGCAGAAACTTAGCCTGAAAGTATGTTTTGCTGTTATTTAAAGAAATATAGAGCTGTTAAGGCAATCTTCTTTAAGATACAGACGTTTTCTCATGGCAATAACTACTTCAATGATTTTTCTTCCTTCTTTACCTTCCATGCCAGAGAAGAAACTAGTAGTTTTATTAATGGTAGCCAATCCCTTCTGAAAAACTTTTTCCATGTTACAGAATATTGATGCTTCTTAAATTGAAAACTGGCATTGTTGTCAGAAGAAAATACAAGCAACATTAAAATCAGTACCTCAAGATTCTCTCAGTATCCTGGTTTGCTACTTTCTTCTTTAAAAACCTCCTTAAATATATATATATTTAAGGAAAAACCATGACTGCATATTATGAAGAGGTTTAGGTTGTGCTATTACAGTCATTCTGCCAGCTTTCGTTGGGGTGTATAACATCTACCTCTGACCCCGAAATTACTTACACAAGATCTTTTACCCTCCCACAAAAATCCACATTCAGTACATTTGCTTGTATAAATAGACTCATGCATCACCTGAGAAAAGCAATTGTTTCTTTGAAACTACTGAGAACAAGTAACAGTGTTTTTAATACCAGTTTCCAAATGAGTCCTCTTTCAAACTTGACTTTATTTCCAATAAAATGCAGACTTACATTATTCATGGGAATACTTGAATTTCATTAAAATAGATTTTTATAATCACACAAACCAATAACAGAAGTGTGACAAATCACTATTTATTATCATCACATATCCCAAGAGACTTGTAATACTTATAGTGAGGATAAGATTTTTCCCAGTGGTCACCATTAGGATGGAAGGGAAAAAAAGTGTCATTCTGAGAACAAGATTATGCACTCTGAAATTTCACAGACAGACACTTCACAAGTGAATTGTGATGCAGCTAATACGTGATGTGTTGGGTGATTTCAGTTTATTTTCCATTTTTAAAATATTATCACTTTCCTAAGCATGAATATGGTACATTTCAATATTCAGTTACTACTCTCCTTCAAGAATGAGATCCTCTTGATCTATTAACATTTTATATTCAGATGACTATTTGTTGAAGAGCTTTCTATGTTGTTTGTGTATTGAAAAAAGTGATTGTGCTATAATGGGCAATGTCCTCATGGAAATTCACCTATTAAACTGCATAATTTATGAAGAGACTGAAACAATACCTGGAGGAACCAGCTGTATTAGTTCAAGTACTGCTGTGTCAACTAGAAAGGAAGAAAAGTTTTTTCATTAGTTAAAAAAACACACTAAAATGAGAAATAATTTTTGTCAAAAAAGAAATGCTCACTGATTTAACCTTAATAGCACTGTACACTGTCACGCTATTTCTGCAACACCAACAATAAGAGAAAATTAAGAACAGCTTGTGTAAGTATTACAGATGAACAAAATGGCATTAGCAGAGTACAAAAGACAAGTCTAAATTTGACTAAGAACTTGATAAGTTCCATCTGCTGCCACGTTTGTCCTTTGAAAATAGCTTTTAAAGATGATGCAAGTGTTACATCTTTTTCACATAACTTCATGTATTAGGGAGCATACTCCTGGAGTTTAGGGTCAGTTCTGTCTCATTATACTCCACATGTGGCAAGACTGCTTACTGTCGATACAAACCATTTTCTTGAAAAGAATATATGAAAAGAATCATTTTACCAAGAAAATCAAAGTTTATGCTTATATTATTTGAAAAACAATCATATAAGTTGTCAGAGGAATCCATTACCTGACTGAATAACCAGCTGGTCATCCTACTAATTAGGACTTTTACCCCTTCTCCTGTTCTAAAGCATATACTTTATGTTCTAGAGGCATTTTCTTAGTTAACAGCATTTTGGGTAAAGTTGTAGTATCCAAAAACCAACAAGAACTTATGCCTACACTAGCAACATATCTAATTTGAAAAACCACTAGTGCTAGTGTCCTAGCTTTAAAAAAAAAAGTAATAAAAAATTTTAAATTAAATACTTTTAGTATGTGATATTCTATATTGGTTACCCACTAACTTTTCAGAGAACAGATCCTTGATAAAACTATTACATACTTGAAACCTCCAAAACATGTTTAAAAACTGTACAAGCATGACATAAATGCATACAACATAATATGCATAAAAAGCAGAACCTACATTCCAGTAACTTCACAAGGTCTGCAGGATCAACTATATCAGCAAATGTCTGGAAAATAAATAAATAAATAAATACATGAATAAAAATAACAGCACAGTCAAAAATCACCAGATGGACCTCTGGGGGAAGAAGAAAAAAATAAAAATCAATATTCTTCCCTGCTTCAGATGGTTGCCAAGAGTTCTATCCCCATTGGAAAAAGAAAGGAATCTGAAATTATCATTTGGCACACGATCAAATTCATTGAAAGCTAGCAGTTCTTGTCATATGCTTTCTAACCATTCCAGGGTTACCTCTCCATATTTAAATTAGGAGGCATTATGAAGAGTTGAACAGAGATAAATATTGTCTGTAAAAATTTCAGGAGAGAAAGGTAAATTGCTGGATGCACTAGAATTCTGATAGATGACTTTAAGCTTAATTTTCATGGGAGTGACTATTCATGTACAGAGTATCGTTCAGTTTATTTTTTTTTTAACCTGAACCACATGTGAACAGACGGCAAAGAATAGAAGAGGAATTTCTGAAAAAGAAAAAAGTTGCAGAGGATATTAAGCAGGTAATAGGCTTCCCTGAAATTCTGCACTAAGTGAGGAGTGGTGTAAATCACTTTGCTGTTCTACATACCAAACACTCAAAAATACCAAAGTACTGCTACCCCACAAGCACCTAGAACTATGCAATAGCTATTTGTAAGAAGACTTATTATTCTCAGCTTTCTTGTTCAGCTCTTCTGTAAGCAGTTAAGTTCTAGTGTCCCGCAGTTCCCTTAAATTACAGCCAAAACAGTGTTCACTACATTTCTCTTAAGTAGTTTGTGGGATGTTTACCTTTAAAGAAATATTGTGTTCTTTTATTTTTTATTTATCTTTTACTCTTCGGTGGTTGGCAAAATTATCATTGTTTTTGTATTACCTACATCACAAGAGTATCACTGATGTTTACTCTGTCTGGTTTTCAGTGCTAGGGGATGCTTAAAAGAAAAGAACTAGAAAGGGCAAAGTATTATTATGCACAGGTAGTCAAGAAACCAGATCCTATCTGTAAGATTCTGTGTTTCATTATCCCTGTGGTACTAATAATGAAGCAAGTGGGGACTCAGAATACGTGATAAACAACTATAAATTATAAGGTCAGAGTACTACCCTGGGAATTCTGGTGACAAACCATGAAAAAAGTAACTGAAAGGGAGAAAGATGTCACCAAAAAGACTTGAGTTGTAATCCTATTTTCTGCTGAATTAAATCGACTCTCCCATATCTTACCACCCTTGTTTTACACCTTGCCATTGTTTTTAAAACTAAGTTTAGTTCTTTCCATGCTAGGAAATAAAACACTGAAAAAGGCCAGTTCGTGTAAGAATGCACAAACACCTAAAAATAAAATATTATAAATTTTCAGTATGCATATTTCTCAAGTCACTGTGTGGATAAGGGAGGCATATGCCTCCTTTGTGCTCAAGAGAACCAGGAGCTATAATACTATGCCATCCTCAGTGTGATTACTTGCACTTGGGGGTTTCGCAATGAGTTTCTGTGAGTGTGGGATGAGTTTTATTTGCCTTGTATCAGAAGTTGACACTATCTTACCTTTTCAAACACTAGTTTTTCTTGAAAGAAAAGTGGAAATGCTGCAGGGACGCACCGAGTTTTTTTGTACTGCCCAAGCAGAGAGACACTGAGATAGAGATCCTCTTTGTCTTTCAGCTGCACTCCAGGGCAAGTTATCTGTAATAGTAACACATTCATTAAAAAAACTGAACTTTAGTTACAGGAGTAATGGCTGTTTTCAGGATAAAAACGAAATGGTCAAGGCTGAAATGGTTGATTGCTGAGAGTCAGGTGACAATGAATTAGAGTGGAAACATTTCTAAAGCAGTTCTATTTGTACAGAGTGACAAGAAAAAATTGTCACCATTGTAAAATAACCACGACCAAATTCTTCTTACTGTAAGTAAACACATTCCATTGGTCTTCAGCCAAACCTAAAACTGGTATCCCAATTCCAGGTTAGTATGTGTGTGCATTTAATGATGATTTAATCATCAAGGATCACATCAGATTCTAAACAAAGAGTGACAGAAATCTAGAACGAAGTTTACATGATGCAGAGAAAAAAAAATATCAAATTTTAGCCTAACCATTGAGAGAATGAAGCTGGTAAATTTACATGCTTAGATTTCCATGCTCTGACCAACCATCAAAAAATACAAGTTTATTCACAATATTATAATTAATTTTGCAGTTGTATATGTAAGTGACAAAAAGCAAACGTTATTCCATTACTGTGGGAAGTCACACAAATTTTTATAAAAGAAGTCTGGCCACCCGGAGTGTATTCAAGGCAGGGAAGACTCGTCATTAGGCTACCAGATATTGCCACTAATATCTTGACTTTCTTTGGGCCATTCTTATTCCTTGAGTAAGAAGTTGGTATGCCTTTAAAGCTCTGATGAACATCAAACATTCTTACCTGTGTTTCTACTGCAATGATGTACACAAATCACTGCAAAACTATTTGCTATTTTTCCCAAGCCACATGGTTTTATTCTATTACCCAGCCAAAGAATTGTCACCTTTCACTTCAGTTCTACTGCTCACTTTTTATAGCAGCATAATAAAAATGAGGTTGTCTCTTCTAACATAAGGTTGCCAGAGAAAGTGTTCAGACTTTCAATTGCAAGGCAGAAAGACAAAGGAACAGAGTGACAGGAATTAAAATAAGTGCTTTGGTTACCGTCTCTTACTCCCAAATGAATGTTTACTTGAGACATTGTTAATGGATCTAACCCAAAATTATATAAACAGCAGAAAAAACAGCCTCCAGTGAAAAAAATAACAAAAATAATATCTGTAGTGTGTTGTAGATTGCTATACAGTACAACCTTTAAAAAAAGTTTCTAGTCATAAATATCCAAGAAAAAAAAAAACAACAAACAACAACATGGCAACAAAAAAGAAAAGTGTCCTCTCCATTAAGTTAAGGCTTCAGATCTGAGAAGTGTCATATAATGGACATCCCAATTGAAACAGGATGCCTATCATTAAACAGCATGGTGCAAGTGTTGATGGAAGTGAGTGAAAGAGAGATTTCATTCATACAAGGCAAGATCCCCTGAACTACACACTACAAGTTCTATTAGCTTGGCTGAGGCTTTTCTCCTTGAATTTACGATTCTTTTTAGCTGGAACTTCACACCTTACAGAAGGCAACCAGTATTTGCCTACTTTCTGAGATGAAAAGTGAAAGGTTTGAAGACATCAGGTGTGATAAAACTGCAAATAGAAGTTGGATGACATTTATTCTGTCTATCCTATAGAAGAAAGGAAGTTCTTACAAATCAGCACATGTAGAAACTTGTTCTTCTATTATCCTGGAGAAAAACTGCACAATCCACTGCCTGGGCTAAAACACCAAATCTACATCTTCATGAAACTTTAAAGAAGCTCCAAAAATGAATGACAGGTATGTACCTGCAGTTCATGGAATTCATTTTGCAATATGTGGTGCATGGAGCTGCAGAACACCTAAGAGACAAGCTAAGTTCTTACCTGATTGCAAACCATTCAGGCAGGATGAGGAACCGTTATAAAAATCGTAATAGCATTACCTATGGATCAACTCAGCAGGATGGATATCAGTGCTGCAATTAACCGATCTTAAAACCAATGAACAGGACTACTCGTGAAGGTAACTGGCTGGGACAGCGTTACCCCAGACTTCTCTGCTTCAGTTGTCAGAAGGACAGACAACATGTACCATCCCTGGTGCTGGGACATCACATTCTGCCACAAAAATCACTGAATTCCTCTCATGGGAAGGAACAAAATTCCACTGCATCACAATTCCATACAACTGTTTTTCCTCTACGCTAAGTCCTAAAGCTGCAGCATGCACTTGCAACCAATGAAAAAGGTCCTGTCCCCACAAAAATGTTTTTAAAAGCCCATTGCCACCACACAGGGAGAGTTCAGTACGAAGGGCAACAGACAGTATTAACTTCTGTAGAGTGCAAGCTTCCATAAAGAATAGCATTTTGGTCTTTGAGTTGCAAAAATAATCTTCTCAACGTGAAGAGATGCCATTTTAGTCTCCTTACCTGGCAGTAATCCACAACGCTATTAATTCATCTTAGTGCTTAAAGCTTTACCTACTTCACTGCCGCATTTGTGAATTCTCCAAGTAGCAATGACATGAAGAATAATGTGAATTTCATTCTGTTGCTACATGAGCAATCTAAATGCCAGCAGCAGAGGTAGGCACCAAAATTAGTCTCAGAAAACAAATAACAATGAAATCTCAGTCTGGACAATCATGAATTATTCAATTTAAATTAATGGCAGGATAAACCAAATAAGGTCTTTAACTAAGGTTTTCAATTTTAGAAGAGCAGCCTTTCAGAAATAAGGAAAGCTAGCAATGAAATAAACCAAAGAGCTCGTACATTCAGATAGAAAAAAAGACCCTGGAATTTTATTAAGCCAAAAGGAGCAAAACCAATCTAGAACACATATCCTAAAGCAATGGAAAAATGAATACGACAGAACTTTCGACACGAATGGATGGATTTCCAAGGGGGCATAGAAATATGTAGAACATTGGAAAAAAATAGGAAAACCAACCAGAAATCCAAACAGATTGGGCTTTATTCATAAATAAAGCAAACAAGGAAAAAGTAAGATTAGAAATCAACCAGGATGTGAGAATTAACAAACTATGTCCCAAACACAACTGAATATTTTTCCCTTGCTTTTCGTGATACTTAATACAGGAGAAAAAACATAAAGAATGAGATTATGGAAATGACCCAATGTGCCTAGGTAATGGAGCCACAGGGAGGCTGAATCACCTGCAGCCCAGGTTCTGAAAGAACGCAATATTTCTCGCTCCATTGGATATGTAACTAAAACCTGTGTTATGAAAACAAGGATAGCACCAGCTGACTGAAAAATAGCAAATGAAAGGCCCATGTGAGGCAGAAAAAGTCCTGGAAAATTTTAACCCTCTCAATCAGAATACTTAAACAAGCAAAAGTAAAGACCAAAGGATATGGATGAAAAACATGCCTAGAAAAAAAAAAAAAAAGCCCAGCAGCACATATTTAATAAAAATAGACCAGTCAAGCAAAACCCAACTTTTACTTGAAAGCCTGTTTTCCGGGCAAAGGATATCTGATTTATCTGGACATCAGAAACATCATATGATGCCATGTGACAAATTATTATTTACGATGCAGAAGATAGGAGTCTGAAAGTCCTAAGGTGGTACAGAACTGGGCAAACAACAGCACCAGTAATAGGCTAGACTGGAAAGCATCAGTTTGAGGGTTACTATGAAAAACAATCATCCATATGCCCTGCAATCCATGTCTTTAAATATTTTAATGACCCTGGCACAAGAAGTCAGATTATGCTCATGAAATTTTCCAATTAAAATTCAGAAATCATCAGTGGTAGAGAAAAAGACATAGAAAAAAAATCAGAAACAGGAATGAGATACACCTACTGTGTATTAACAACAGTTTCTTCTTTTACTCGGGGAGCTCATCTTCAAAGCTGGCTGAAGAGAAGGCAAGTGTGTTAATAAATGACAGTATAACCACAGTGCAGCTGTGAAGAGACTAACATTGAGATATAAAGGATGAATTTTGGACCTCTCCTGACATCATCTAAGGCAACAGGGAGACCCCATCTGGAAGGCTGAATTCAATTCTAACCCTGATCAACGCAAACTCAAAGTGGAAGAGTAGCACCCATCCCTATGGTGATCAGAAGACTGGTAAGCCTGCCATACAAAATACTACTGAAAGAATCAGGTTTCTTTATCTGATAACGATGAATTGTGAAACGATAGAACTGCTGCCCATAAAACACATCAAGAGAGCAAACACTGGGGAAGAAAAAAAAAAAAGGAAAAAACCAGCAAAAAGCCAGTGCTGACATGAGTGTAAGAGCAAGGTATTAGCAGAGACTGGAGAGTTTTTAAATCATCACAGGAATGAAGTGAGGGCTTCAATGGGGAAAAAAAGGCAAAATAAGTGGTCCAAAAAAGCAGACTAAATAACTTATTAAAAGGGTTACCTGATACAAGTTACATAGTGCTGTTGGAACATGGCTCAACAACTCACATGCTGAAAGGGGCACTGAGATCTGTGTTGGAGATTTCTGTCCCCTTCCATTATTACTTGTAGGCCTGAGAGCAGGGTGAGTAACAAATGCCCCACAGGTGAAGAAGCCCAGCCCTGGGAGAACACCATCCCTGTAATCTCTCTTGGTATGTGAGGAGGTGAAGAAGAAAGTACATCTGCTCCTTTCCAGGAAAAGGAAACAGGTCTTTGTGTTACACAAACCCACATGTGGAGGAACAGAATTAAGAGTATCTGTTGCTTTCCAGGAAAAAAGCAGGCCTCTACATTATGCAAACCCATCAGAGCAACACGGTTAGGGTGACACCCTCACCACCTACGTTGAGAAACTCAGAGCTGTGTTTAGAGCAGCCCTCCAAGTTTGTGAACAATGGTAGTCAATTAACCAGGAACCGGGTGGGTTTCCCAGCGTGCACTTTCTGGGCCTGCACTTGAACTTCCCGCGGGGCGCCGCAGCCCCTCCTCCTTTTGGCACCAGGCACCGCGGCAGCACACCGCCCGCCGGGCGGCCTCACGCCCGGACGGCAGCAGCCAGCGGGTGCCGAGCGGCCCAGCAGGCCGTGCCTGAGCACCCCTCCGGGCCGGCCACCCCCAGGGGCTGAGGCAGCTCCTCCCCCCGTGAGGAGCCCGAGGCCTCCCCGCGGAGCTGCTGCGGGCTCGGCCCCTCACCGGCAGCTCCCCCCGCATCCCCAGGGCTTCTCCTCCTCCTCCTCCTCCTCCTGGGGCCGGGCACTCACCTCGCGGATCTCCAACCGCAGGACACAGCGCAGCGCCCTCCGTGCCATGGGGGCCGGGGGGAGCCGGGCCGGGCCGGGGGGGTCCGGCGGCTCCTGGCCCGCTGGGCCTCAGGCGCGCCGCAGGCCGGACGCCGTTGTCATGGCAACAGCAGCACTTCCGCCTTCCCCCCGCGCATGCGCCGCGCCCGCATGGAGCCGCCCTTAAGCTGTGCCCGGCGTTCCCACAATGCCCTGCGCCGCTGCCCCTTCCCACAGTGCTTTGCACCTCGCTTTTTTTTTTTTTTTTTTTTTAATTGTTATTAATTTTGTCTGGGCGCATCCTGGGGTTGCACCTGGGTTTAGGTGCCTGTGTCAGATGTGTGCAGCTCATCTCAAACACCACTGTCCCCGCTGATTTCACGGGGTGTTTCCCTAACGGGGTTGTAACAAGTCCTCCACTAAACCATATCACTAAGCTTTACATCTTCTGCTGTAGAGTTGCTGAAGCAACTCATCAGGCATTGCCTCCAAAAGAAGACAATGGCTCAAATGTGTCCTGTGGCTGGCCTTGCTTATTTTAATTTTACAATTTCAAAGGCTGACAGTGCTAAGTGCTTTGGAAAGAATCACCACTCTCAAAGTGTTTTGTTTTTATTAAAAAAAAAAAAAAAAAAAGAAAAAAAAAAAAAGAATGGAGAGAATATTAGATGTCAGAGAAGACAGTAGTGGTATCAACTATTTCTAGTGATACTCATCTGTAGACTTCAATCCTTTAAAATAAATAAATGACTGGAAATGCAGGCCTTATTTTCATTATCATAGAATCATAGAATCCCCCAAGTCAGAAGGAACTCATAAGGATCATCGAGTCCAACTCCTGGCACCACACAGGTCTACCCCAAAATTCAGACCATATGACTAAGAGCACAGTCCAAACACTTCCTAAACTCTGGCACGCTCGGTGCTGTGACTATGTCCCTGGGGAGTGTGTTCCACTGTGTGACAACCGTCAGTGAAGAACCTCTTCCTGATATCCCACCTGAACCTCCCCTGTCGCAGCTTGACACCATTCCCTCAAGTCCTATTGCTGGTCACTGAAGAGAATAGATCAGCACCTGCCTCTCCACTCCCCCTCGTGAGGAAGCGATGAGGTCTCCCCTCAGCCTCCTCTTCTCCAGGCTGAACAGGCCAAGTGACCTCCGCCACTCCTCATACGTCTTCATACGTCCTCATACGGCCAGCAGGTCAAGGGAGGTGATCCTCCCTCTCTACTCTGCCCTGGTCAGGCCTCACCTGGAGTACTGTGTCCAGTTCTGGGCTCCCCGGTACAAAAAAGACAGGGATCTCCTGGAAAGAGTCCAGCAGAAGGCCACAAAGATGATACAGGGCCTGGAGAATCTCTCCTGTGAGGAAAGGCTGAGAGACGCGGGTCTGTTCAGCCTTGAGAAGAGAAGACTGAGAGGGGATCTTGCCAGTGTTTAACGTAAGAGTGGGAGACAGAGGGATTTGGCCAACCTCTTTTCAGTGGCTTGTGGGGACAGGACAAGGGGCCACAAAATGGAGCACAGGAAGTTCCTCACCAATATGCGAAAGAACTTCTTCACAGTGAGGGTGACGGAGCACTGGGACAGGCTGCCCAGGGAGGTTGTGGAGTCTCCTTCTCTGGAGATATTCAAGGCCCGTCTGGACGCCTACTTGGGCAGCTTGCTCTAAGGAACCTGCTTTGGCAGGACTGTTGGAGCCAATGATCTCTTGAGATCCCTTCCAACCCCTACAATTCTGTGATTCTGTCTTACCCTCTAGGCCCCTTCACCATCTTTGTAGTCCTTCTCTGGACATTGTTGTGACTTCTGTAATAGCTGTGAAAAAAAAAAAAAAAAAAAAAAAAAACAAGCAAGCTTTTTTTTCCCTTTTTATTTTTTCCTTTTTTTTTTTTTTTTCCCTTTTTTGTCTTAGCAAAAGGTAGGATTCTGTATTTAGGAGCTGGAAAAAACTCCCTTTTTTAATTGCACACCTCTGCTACATAGGTTAAGGGGGTTTGCACTTAGATAAAGACATTTTATATGCATTATCAGTCTCGAGGTTATGAACAGCTTTTCAGAATTAATGAGAAGGAAATTCTCAAAGATCCAGGGCTCAGATGGTAACGGTATTAAAATAGTTTATTGCTTATTTTCAGATACCTTTCATACACATACTTTTTGGAGGGCTAAATAACATGTTAATGATTGTGAGGTATGAGATATTACTGTAAGTGTGGCCATATAAGACCAGAAGACAGATAAATACTGAAATCAAAAATGGCATCATGTTTGTGATGAAAATTTAATATCCACATACAGTGCCCTGTAACAGAAGTACTTTATAACCCTTGAAAAACAAGCACAAGGCAGGACAGAAAGCCTCTCTGAAGTGAAAACATGGTGTTGAGTTTCAGTTCTTTTCTCTGGTAAACCAGGGAAAACCTGGGGTAAGCTGGAGTATTACGCACAGAGATGCTTCTCCATCCCTCTGGTCTGCAGAACTTCTCCACACTGCCCTGCTGGGCCTTGGAAGGAAAGGCTGCTGCTGCTGCTTCTGCAGTGTTTTTCCTGTCCAGCCCGTTCTGCAGCAGTGTAAGATCCATCTGGACCTCCTGGTAATGACGAAGTGCATAATTTAGTCTTATATTTGCACTGCGGGAACAGTGATGCAGGGAGTTGGGGACAACGAGGGGACTTTCAGCACAAATCCATTTGCTAATAAGCAAAACTGATAAGCAAAACCACAAAGGGCATGCTACTTAAATAGACCTGAGGTTTTAGCTGCTATAAAGTTTCCCTGCTGTGAAAACATGTGAATTCCTTTGCTTTTACAAAAGTAAATCTTCTTGTAACGCTACTTATACTTAGTTCCATGTAATACAAGAGCCTGGATGACAGCTTTGCATTATGTTAATGTTTTTACAATCTCCTCCATTTAAAAGCTTCTTCCTTTTCAGTCCTCCAGCCCCTTCCACATACCTACTGTAAGAAGCTTAGTGTCATCAAAATACTCAATTCTGTTCTTATTTCTATCATTGTAAGTGAGGAGTAATTATCAAAAGACTGAAGTTGCCCTGGTTTAAGATAATTATCACAAGAATTCTACCCTATTGTTGTAGCGGTCCAGAGGGTCAGGCCTCATGAGTTTCAACATATCAGTATATGCTACAACATAGGTAGGTAGGAAATACAGGAAGAATCACGTTTGCAAACAGTGGATATTCCAAAATCCAGAATCTAAAAAATACTGCAGATTAGAGAGAAATGAATCAGATAAGACTGGAGATCAGAGAGTGAATCTCACATCGCCGAGTTCGTCAGAGATTCATTTTTGGTTAAGAAGACAAGAATGGTTTTCTCAAACTTAGGAAGCATAACACTGGGTGCAAAGTGGCATTTTACACTGGGTGCAAAAGTGGTATTTCACAGGCATTCTGGCAACAAGAATGAAGGAGATAAAAGAGCTTTCCACATTTTTCCACCTTGTACTGCAGTTCTTGTAAGCGTGTTGTCGGAGAGCCGTTTCTGCCTACTTTAAGACCTTGATGTTGTCGGAGAAGCCAAAAAAGACCTCAGTCAATGCACATCAAGCACTTCTATTTAGATATCATCACTGAGAGTGATTGTCTTGTCAATAACTGTGGAGAATTCCAGGAAGACATCTGCTCAAATAACAGCAACAAATTATGAGATATGGGAAGATTTCCATATTAGAAAAAGCAAACAAACAAAACATTAAGGCTGTTTTACTTCGGAGAGGAGAAAAGTAAGATGTAATACAAAAGAGGTACGTAAGGGATTGAATAATATGTAAAAATGGATTTTTCTATTTACCCATGCCTATTTATCCTTTCAAAGGACACATGCAATGAAATTAAAAGACAACAATCAAAACTGATAGAAGAAAGTACTTTAGATAGTGGAACTCATTATAACAAGATACATTCACCAGTGTTCAAAGCAGAATCAGAGTGCTTTAGAGACCCCGTAGGACAATACCCATGTGCATTACTTATTTTGATCTTCTCACTCAGTGCTAGGTTAAATGAGCAATTCACAAAAGTCAGTTCCTGTGCAAAGAATTGTAGTTGAGGAAAACAGCCAGAAGAAGTTAAGACTAAACAATCCCAGTGCACTGTACAGCAGAGCTGGAAGAATTTTGTAATGTGAGAGATTCTAATAGGATCTAAGGGGACCAAAGTGAATTGCATTACTGCAGACAGTAATGTAACACAGAAGGTAGAATGTTAGATTATTGATGAGGACAGAGGATGGAGATTACCTGAGGGTGTCAGCAGATGATTCACAAAATACATTTTCATCTAATCTTTCTACTTTAAAGCAGGGAGGGAAAAAAAAAAAAAAAAAAAAAAAAAAAGTAAAAAAAAAAAGTTGCTCAGAAGTTAGTATTCATTAATATCCACTGCTTTAGAAAAAGACCACAATGACTTTGTTGATCCCATCAAAGTGCGGTGTATTGTGTTTGCCTTGCTTTTTCCTAACCTGCAAGAACACAACTGGACTGAGCTCTCAAGGTTTCCTGATGAACCTACAAGTTGCTACAGGCAAAGGGTGCCTGGTCATGTTGTTCTGTAGGGGAAGCCATGACTTATCTTCCCCATGCCTTCCCAGTCTCTTCCCAGCCTATTGAAGAGCGTTTTCTACTGCACGGCTGGAGAAACTCAGCAACTCTCCGACATTTCACCATGGCTCAGACATGACAGAGTGAGTCCTCTGTGTTGCTGCTAAGCCAAAACTCACTTTGGTGGATGTGATCATTAACCTTCACCGATTCTCAATGCAAGTCATGCCTGCAAAGTAAAAAAAAAAAAAAAAAAAAAAAAAAAAAGTAAAACAAAAAGTTAAAAAAAAAAAAAGGCAAACTACCTAAATATACTTTAACATTCTTAACATGTAAGTTGTTTTCCAGTTCTGCTAAATTCTTTCTTGACTGGCTTTAGCTAAGGAAGAAATCAAATCTGATTTGATTACAGCCACTGGAGGAATATTCCAGATCTTGAATTCAGCTGTGGTAATTGGAAACTTTTCTTGTAAAGGAATGATCTAAATTCATCTAAGAGATAACTTCAATGCATTCAGTCTTATGAATTCACAAATGGTACAGATACAATCAGCCAATACAGTATTAGATTTATACCCCTAGAAGGTTCCTGGGCTCTCTGTTAATCAATTCAAAAGAGGTAATACATTCCTTTGTGTTTTACTTTTTTTTACTTTTTTTTCTTCTTTTTTTTCCTTTTTAAATTATCTTAGATGGAGACGTTGCCCCAGCAAAGTTTTTGCCTGAAACAAAATTCTTCTAACCAAGTTATAAACCCCTGAAAATAGGGGGTTTATAATGGGACTGCTGATAGACCTTTAACAATAGCGTTGTGAATTGCGCTGCTATAATTAATGATACTTCAGAAAGATTTATGGTCCTTAGACAGAGATAAAACAGAAATATCATTGCTTCTTTGCCTCCCATCATTTTATCCTCTATGAAATTTTATGTGAAATAAGTCAAATGAAAAATGTAAGCTCTTAATCTTTTCCCAGAGTCCTGTCTCTCACTTGATGAACACTTTTGTAGAATAAATTAGAGCGTTTTATTCCTTATGCATGTATAGCTTTGTATTTAAAAAGCAAAGAAAAGAACTTTGGTAGGTTGGCAGAGCAACTCAAGATGATACTAGCGGAGGACACAGAAACTACCAACTCTTCTTGCCAAGTCTTCTGCCACCCCAGAGATGATGGCTCTGGCCCTGCAGGAATCCAGAGCAGCCGGCTGGGCAGCGTCCGACCGGGCTCCCGTCTGCTGCAGTGGATGTGGAAGGTTGGCAGTGATGGGCTCTAGCTGCAGCAGCGATAGCACAGACGCCTGAGCAGAGAGCCAAAGATTGGGGCTTGATTACAGTTGATAAATACCTTTGTGTTGAGAAAATACAGGATACTAAATGGTTGTTTATTATAACTGGGAAGGGCATAGCAAGAGCCAGCTGCTAGAAACTGAAGCTAGAAGAATTTGAATTAGAAATTAGGAACCACTGGAACCAGCTCTTAAAGGAAAAGGTAAATCTCCATTTTCCAGCAATTCCAGAGGAAAATGAGGAGCTGACTAAAGACATGCCCTTGTCAGAACAAAACTTATTTTAGCCAAACAGAAAGAAAAGTGACAACAGAGAGCCAAGGCCCATCTCCCACACCTCACAGCCGGTGCTTGCACACCCCAACCTTCCCCAGGGCTGGGAGTCCTCCTGCTGGGGAGGCCCAGAGGGCAAAGGCAAAGCCTGGGCTCCAAGCTCCTCAGTGTGGTCTTTGCTGAGCTACTTCTGAGCATCAGACACCAGCCTTTTTGGGGAAAAGCCTCACCTTTGGGCAGCCAGGCTAGTGCAGCAGCTGAATAGGCAGCTGAGAAATCACAGTTTGAGGCATGGGCCATCTGAAATGGCAGTTAAAGCCCCAAATCGATCACATCCCATTGTAGGCCCAGGCTCTGGCTTCCATTAGCCTCAGCCAGCTCAGATGGCATCTAGCTGCTTGTTTTTTCAAAAGCCTCTCTGCAGTGTGGCAGGAGTTTTGTCCCCTTGCCCATTAAAGTAGCAGTGTTTGAGCATCTTCCATGTTAATTTGATTGACAACAGCAAAGTCACTAGAGAACCTGAAGGACTTTCTGGCTGGCTTGTTTTCTGTTAAAATTGTAGTGTGGTGTTCTATTAGAGAAGAAAACTGAAATTCTTTCTTTAAATAATATCTGAAGTTACCCTGTCTAATAGGGTGCTCTGAGATCTATGCTCAAGTTCCTCATAAATTATAGCATTACTCCTTTAAACTTTCTCCAATCCATCAGGAACAGAGAAGGATTTTTTTTTTTTTTTAAACAAGAACTTTTGGTTTTCAATGGAATTCACTCTGGAGGGCAGAACTTTTTTTTTTTTTTTTTTTTTTTTTTTTTCTCTTTGTAAGGAAGATTTGTAAAGGGGCAGGATTGTGGCTATTATTAGAGTCAGTCCTAAAGAAAATCATCAAATCCTTTAGAGCACTAGGCAGATCTAGGCTAGAAAGCATAACAGGATGGCATAGAGCAGCCCATATAGCAACAGAGAGAAAATGGAGCAGGAAGAAAGAAAAAAATGGAAACCCAAAAAGAAGAGCAGATGCCAATTAGAATTCTTGCAGTCTGCAGCAAGGGGTGAATGTAAGAAGCCATAGGAAAAGAAAGGGGTGAGTGGATTAGCGTTAATCACAGACAGAGGAAGTAGGAAAGGTTTTAAATGAGCTTTAAAAAGCAAAAATTGAGTTAGCAGCTCAGAAGAGAATTCCAGACCCAGCAAGTGTGGGAGCAAAAATAAAATGCAGAATACCAGGAGATATATCTGAGTCTAAGCAATTAAGTTCGTATAGTAATAAGAAATTTTTTGGAAATTGAAGCTTTTCTCTCTCTCTCTTTCTGTCCACCATCACCACCCCCAGCTCCCCTCTAAGGACAGCACTGTTTTGCTTATCCTAGTGAAAGGGTGCATTTAGTGTTAGAAGAAACTGACTCCAACCTGAAGTCTTTTTCACTGTCTAATGGTACATACATACAGCACCCTGTCACAGGAAAAGCCAAGCAATAATTTGCCCAGGCACACAGTCCACAATTTGCCTGTGGAGCTAAGTGAGGTACACCAGGTGAGATCTGGCACAGCATTGCGCAGTGTTTGCTTAACAGCTTCAAGTTGTCTAAAGACCTTGGGGTTGAAGATGAATTCCAAAATCTGCTACTGCCACCACCAACTTCAACACATCTCAGAGCAGGATGGCTGGGCAGTGAGGGCAGGGGTTCTCCTTACAGCTGTGGGGTATGAAACATCACTTATCATTACTGTGCTGCTGTGCTGCCTGTAAAATAAGAAAGGTAACAGCCACTGATGAAAAACAAAACAAAAAAAAACCACACACAAACAACAACAGCAACAACAAAACACATCACAGGCTATTTGTTCTTACAAGCTGCAAAATACTACCATTAAGAAATCCAATTTCTAGCTCTGGATTTATCTGCAGCATAAGAAAGAATAGCACAGTGTTTGAGTACAGGTCTTTTACATTTGAATCATCGTTTAAAGGTTAATGAGGAAACTATGGAAAGGTTGTTTCCTCATTAGTTAAACACTTTCTTTTTAAAAGCTCTATGTATTCATAGCATATTATGAGTTTATCATTTGCTACAGAAAACCTTGATCAGTCCCTTTTTCATTTGCTTGTATGACATCATTTTCAACAAATGCAGTCCAGGCCTCCGCTTGAGTCATCGGTCCTGGATCTCTGTGTCGCTGGGTGCAGTGGTATTGCAGACACGTACACTGAGCCAGCTTGGGCTAGCTTCATGCTCTCATGCTGGCTTTGTGCTGGCTGCTGAAGGACGGACGGTGCTGGATCCATGTGGCAAAGTAACCCATAGAGGTTACAAGGAAGGAGCACTGCCATGAAGGGCTTTTAGTAGCATCACTGAATTCAAATATCCTAGAGGCCGCATCCTCGTTCTCTGCACTGCGATATATTTTGGAGGTGACAGCAATCCTTCTGACATGGCAGAAGATGGATCCCACCTTACAGCCTCCAACCCAGCCATGCTGTGTGTGGTCCCATGGGGAAAATTGAACTCTCAGGGAACAGAAAACCAGAAATTTGCTCCAGCTCCTTGCTCAGTGCCAGGGCCATGTGTGCCAGCTTTTCCAGCCTGACAGGACTCTTTTAACAACCAAAGTTACACACAACCCCCTCTGAAAGCAGGGCTCCACGACAGAAACGCCTACACAGCTGTAGCAGCCACTTCTCAAATGTGCTGCTGCTTATGAACCGCAAGAATAATATGGCGAAATGTGCCGACTTTTGCAGTTTTCTCCTCTTTTGTTGAAACTAATGAGTCACGATTAGAGTAATGCTTTTCTGTGACTCTGAAACCATTTTGCTTAATGAGGTACTAAGTCTTTATAATTAGGCCCAGAAGGGAACTGGGACGTGGCCCCTTAAGAGCAATAATTATTTAGGTTATTTATGGTAATAAAAAATTGAAAATAGGAATTCTTCCTCAGAATGTGACTATTTATTCTTTTACATATTGCCTAACAGGCAATTACCCTATTAAGGCAACGTTTTGTTGCTAAAGACATTAATTGAAATGTAAATTAAATGTAAATCAGCTAATTAAATTGATATGTAATGAACTTGTCATGCAGGCCTTTGAGATCAGATGCATTTTGCTAATAAACAAGTGTTACAGTGGTGCCATTGCTCACTGGAGTTAAGGTTGTTTAATGCGTTGCGTCTATAACACTCTCCCTCCCCAAATTCAGAGGTTTGGATTGTGTTGTTAGAGCCCAGAACGAAGCTGGCGCTGGGCAGGTCCCAATTATTCCCTCCAATTATCTCCTGATCGGCCTCCTTGCATGGCAAGGTGTCCTCCCAGTGACTGGCGCTGCACTGCCCACCTGCCTGCAACCCAAGCTCTGTCTGTCCCTTCTGCTCCCCAGAAGGGGTAAAACTCTTCATAAAGCCCCTCTGCAGGACCAGTGCTGCCATGTCTGATGGCTTTTTTGCCAGGTTAGAGCCCATGGCTGGTGGTGCCAAGGCTGCGGCCTACAAAGCGGGTGGACATCCAGGCCATGTCTCACTCAGGTGTCCCTCATTCACAGTTTAAGCAGATACCTCTGCCTGCAAGCATGTGTGCTCTTTTGCTGCCTTATTTTTAGGGCAGTCACCTCTCCACCAGAGTTTTTAAAAAGCATTTGAAACACATGCAGTGGCTGCTGCTTGTTGACACCATCACTTCTCAGTTAGCTTTTCTCTCCTGGTTGTCATATCACTGGTTGATTTTGACTTGAAGCTGTGGGGATGACAATATTATTTTTGTCCCTGTGCTCTGTGGCTGGTTCAGGAGGGGCAGTGAACCCTCACTGCAGTGGGAGGATAACTAGACATTCCTGAAATACAAATAAATAAAATAAGAAATGAAGCAATCAAAATTTGCTTGGAGATTATGTCGACAATGTAGAAGGTGAACATCGCAGCCGACACCATCAAGTGAATCCAGCAATAGGAGGCTGAGCCAGGATAACCTTCTGTGCTGTCCATAACACACGAGTAACCTTAATCATTCAGGTGTGAGCTTACGTCAAACTGGAAATTAGGAGGAAGGGATATGAAACTATCACTTCTCACATGAAACTATCAGTTTTCCTGCAGCTACATTTTGAACCAAACCCACTGAAATTTCTGGAATAAATTTAGTCCCTGTTTGAAGGTATCATGGAGAATAGAAGCCCCTCCCCTGCCAGAAACACAAACAAAACTCACTGCCTACCATTATACAACACTAAAGCAAATGTCACATATTTTGCTTTTGAAAAAGCCCTGGTCAGCACCTTATAAAATCTACTGTCCACTTCCATTCAAATCATGAGAACATTTTGTGTGCATAGTCATAAAGCTGACAGAAATGTGGCAAAATAGGCTGTGAAAGCAAGAGAATAGAAGTACAGTTTGGAGTTGCTGAAGTGCTTTTGCAGAAAGTTTTCCTGGACACGTTGTACTATCATTGCACGTGAACATTCACATGTAACTCTGTCTTGAATAAGCCTGATGCTGCATTTATAACTTCTACCCAGAGAACCTTCCACCCTGCAGTCCTTCAGGGCCTGGGATATTTAATAAACATGTCAACTACCACTCTTCTTCAGCTCGAATGCAGCATCTTGTTTTTTTCCTGCTGAAGAACACTCCAGTTTGAAGTTTACAGAGCAATTAAAGACCCTCACGGGGCCCCTGATATGTAGAGATTGTCAGCATATGTAGATTAGTAATTGTCAAGTTTCTCCCTACGGCCGAAGAGCTCTTAGTCAAATTCCAGAGATCATCAAGTATTCAGATTTCAGTGGGCTTTGTGTCATACACAACACAGTGGCATAATTAAACTACAGTGCTTCTTTTCTAATAAACTTTTGGATCTGGCTATGTTTCTATTAATTTCTTTTAATTAGCTATGATCAGCAAATAAAAATGAACATCAATCTAAAGCTGCAACTTTGCTGCTTCCAAAAAGATGCCCTGGGAACAGCTTTTTCTTCTAAACCAAAGAGGTTTGGGGACCACACTTGCTGATGTGACTTGCAAAGGCCTGATGTAGAACTAAAACCAACAGACAAGGGGAGAAGATTTCTCTGGTTGCTTTTCAGCTGATGTGTGCCCAGGTGACTGACTGATGCTGCCACCTTGAATTTCATTGACCCCCTGGCCTAGCTCAAATTTTAGTATGTTCTTCACTAGATGCTTTGTCTTTGGATGTTGATCTAGATAGAAAGTGAAAAAATACTTGGTTTAGAGGTCAGAGAAATAAGTTAATTAGTATAAGGATCCTCACAATGCAGACCCATGCTGTAAGGGTCTATCACAGCATCCTTGTTGATCCCACTGCCCTACCAGGGCAGTTCTGTTCTACCAGGCAAATACACATCTGACTTTAATATTCACTTGGTTAAGTGCTGAAGAGGAATTGTGCCAGTTTGCTTCTTGCATGGTCAAACCCTTGAAAATTGAATGGCTGCTCTAGTACAGTAGTCCCTGGAAGGCACAGTGTAACAAGAGAAAATGGATGAAGCTTTCATGCAATATGACTGGGCTGTGCATGTTCTGCCAGCTGGATCCTATGCTGTGGTCCCCACAGATATTGCATTGTGGACTCTGGGCTGGTACAATGTGTAGGTCATTGGTCTGCAACCACAGTTTGGGCCCCACTCCATCAATCTGTGTACATTTGTAGACAAAGCCTGTGGTAATTTGTTATAAATGAGTGTGGAGTTTTTGACATGTAAACAGATTTTTTTTTTAAAGCCACATGTGGGAGCTGAAATTTTAATTCCTAATAAAATAAAATAAATAAAAAAAAAAAAGGACATTGAAATTGTGCAGGCAGTTTTAATAACCTTTGCTACAGCATGCTAAATAAGGGTTCTGTTGTTACTCAGGAGGAGCAGATCATTTCCATGCTGTTCACACCTTCTGGGTGTAGCAGAGGACAAACTGGTCATGCTAGGAAATCAACAGAGATCTTTTGTTAACATGAAGCTGCCCAAGCACGTGTGTGTGTGTGTGTGTGTGTGTGTGTGTGTGCGCGCGCTCTTGCACACTCACACACAGACAAGCAGTGCAAGCAGTGTTCTCTTCTCAAATGGGGCTACCTGAAAATAGCCTAAAATGCCCCAAGAGGGATTGTGTCCAGGAGAAAACTCTTTGTTATCTATCTCTATTACTGTACTTGCACAGCAGTTCTGGGTGTGTAAATCCCATTTTATTTGTCACAAATTACACAGAGCTCCAGTGCGGGATGTTGGCAGCTCTGAAGACTGACATCTTTCACTCACCCCACCAAAGGCAGCCAAAGCTTCCCCATCTCAACACTAAGGATGATCTGAGGCCAGTGGTAGTTTCAGAGTGGCTTTCTGCAGTCTTAGGCTGAATTCAAAGCGTTCATTTTTCCTCCAACCTCTACTGTCCACATCCCCATGCTCCTTTATGGGCTAAATCTTCATTTTACAAAAATCACTTAAATTCTTACTATTAGTAGCTACAGCCCTGGACCAGAAGTGACTCTTCTCTGCTTGGCCCACTGTATATACATCATGCTTTTTTCTCTTCCCGAGACCTGTTTTTATGCTAGGGCATGAAAACTGGATCCAAGCAGCATGAACAAAGTTTGGGTTTGAATAGTAGCCCAGGAGGAGAATCTGAAGGTAAAAGCATCCTGATAACAAGAAGAAGGAAAAAAGATAGAAAAAAAAAAAAAAAAAAAAAAAGAAAGAAAGAAAAAAGAAAAACCTCCTCACATTCTTCTTATGATGATACATCTCAAAATTATTAATTTTGCTTGTCCTGTATCATATCTCAGGGCAAGCTACTTTTCCCGACTGAATTGCAACGTGGAGTTTGGTTCGGTGGGCTTAACTGAAGCGTGGCTATCTGGAAAAGGCAGTGCTATCTGTAATAAAGTAACTCCTTCAAATTTACTTTCTTGATCTTGTACTTTGGTTGGGCTGCCAGAGTCTTAATGCCTGGAAAAGTATCTGTCACCCAGGGGCCCTCATTTTAAAGGGCTGCAGGTTTTTAGGGGCTGGATGGCGTCATATCCCTGCATCAATTTTGTCAATGTATTCCTGAGAGCGAGCCAGCCTGAGCTGTGTGCTAATTTCTCATCTCGTCTTCAGCTGATGGCAGTCCTGGCTCAGCGAGATTTCAGTTTTGCTCACTGGATCCTTCTTTCCCTGCCCTCCCTGAGCTATATTTTCTAAGCACCAATTTCACTCCAAAATTAAAGATGAAATTTAAAGATTAGGGGCTGCAGGATTTTTTTTTTTTTTTTTTCCAAAGGCATTTCGATGTCTCATACCCATTGATTGAGTTAGGTATCTAAATCATCCAGGACAATCTGGCCCCTATGCCAAATTATATGATGTAAATGGCCAACTAGACTTCTGAAATGCTCTCCATTTTAATTGCCTGACATGATTAGTAGTACACGTAACAACTGCATCGTACATGGGATGCGTAGGGTGTCATGCGTATGGATCCCACTGCCCAGCTTGGACAGAAGTGCTAGAAATACCAAATACCACTGGTGCCAGTCTTAGTCCCAGTCAATTCTAATTACTTCAGTTGTCTGACGCCAAATTCAGACGTACCATGGTGTAACTGAGGTCAGGATACAGTACATGATTCTTATCTTAATACCACTTTAGTACTGTAAAGGTCAAACTGTGCATCATCTGAGGAGAGGAGGTCAGGGCTTTGTTAATTATTCTTTGCATTCCTTGAACAAAGGGATGAAGATTGTCTCTGCTGACGACTGTTCTTCTGTACTGCATATTTAATCTTAAAAGCAAAGAATAATGGGGGAGCCATTTCTGCAATAACTTTTGTGTGGGAAATCTTCAAATTTGCCTTGCTGGGCTCTACAGGCAGCAAGGTTGAGGCAGAAAGCTACAGCACGTGCTGTGCCAAACTTTAGCTGTACCAGCCCCTTTCCAGTATGTTAGGTAGAGACAGTGAAAAGCTGGGTTCCGACGCTATTTTTAGTTAAACTTGGTTCACCATTGTATATATTTTTATGGGTTACCTGTTCTCATGAACTGCATCCATTTCCAGGCTGCCGTCCTAGAAGCCCACGCTCACAAGACATCAGTTTGTTCCGGCTCTTAAGGCTGTAAGCAAAATCATCTCTAAAACCAGAAAGTGACCCCAATCCGTATTCATTCCTCTAGTTTCCTTTCCTGATACCCCTAAAGTGTTAACTGCTGAAAGCAGGAACATGAAAACCCACCATCGTGAGAGCTGATTGAAATTCAGCCCACTGTGTCACCCATAAACAGGAAATAAAGAATACATGGCTGTGATTAATTGTCTATAAATGGCTATTGCTGCCTTCCCCTGTACCATACAAACACAGCCCGTATATTTATCCAGCTCACCAAAAGACTAACAAGCAGATCACTGCTGTTTGTCAGGATGGGGGATTTAAGCAAATACATAAAGTGGGGGCTCTGTGCTTGCGTGTATGTAGACGTGCACTCACATCTGCCTTTCTGTTTGATTTCCAATATTCATGTGAAAATCAGAGAATATATTTTTATAAAGGTGTATTTGTCAATAGGTCAAAATACATTGAGACATCAAATTATAGCAATGGAAGATTTAGTTAAGGATTTGTGTGTGTGTGTGTGCGCGACGTTAGACACATCAATCTGTAGGGACTGATACTAATAATACTATTAATAAAGAGCAGTTTTCTGCTGTTATGCTCTGTAACTTGGCCAAATCTGAGACCTGCAGAATCACTGGAAATATAAAAATCCTGTGATACACCGAAACTAAACCTGGGGTTTGCAGCACTGGTGGGTAGAGGCTGTTTTTAGCAGTCGCGAACGCACCTTCATTAAAGCACCAGCTTGCCTGTTTGTGGTTCAGCTGAGCTCACCAGAGCGGAGCTGCCTGCTCTATTGTCTCCCTGGCAAAGCGCAGGAGCAGCTCTCATTTGCTGTGATTTACAGTCCAGGGGCTGCTGCCGTGGACAGCGTGCTGCCTCCCGCCCCTCCGGCCTCTGCTGCAGCTGGATGCTGGGCACAGCAGGCGTCTCTCTCAAAATTCGGCTGCACAGGTGTTGTGGTTGCTGTGCTGGTGCGGGAGTGGGAGGTGACACTCTGGAGATTCGGTCCCTCTAGCCCCATCTTCCTTAACGTCTTTAAGCAATCATTTGCTTTCTGACTGTCCCAGTTTCCCTAGGTGTTAAGAAGGGCTGAAGAACCACCAGCCTCTGTAGAGACGTTGCGGATCAAGGAGTGAAAAATGCTGCAGGAGACCTGGATATTACTATTATTACACTACCTGCTGCTGAGCAATGGTACAATAGCCAGGAATTGATGAGAGAAACAGGAAACAGAATCCCAGCATGGAAAAGATCTTGAGAGCATCCTGTCCAACCCCTCTGCTGAAGGCAGGTCTTCTGGAGCAGATTGCCTAGGACTGTGTCTTGTTGGGTTTTCAATCTGTACGAGGATGGAGACACCACAACTTCCAGGCCATTAGCAGAGGCTGTCTAGCCGCAGGGAGCCCTCCCTCGGCCTCCCTCCCTGTTGTAAACCACAGTGATTATCTCCACCACCACCAAAAGACAGCTCCTTCAGAAATAAATAAATAAATAAACAAAGCTCACGCCTAAAGATGTTATCATGCATAATTCGGGGGAAGAAATCCATACTGCATTTAAAAGATTACATCTTATCATCCAGGGTACTTATTAGCTTGATGATTTAAAAGTACACGGGGATAGAGTCTCTCCCATGATTTTGCACTGGTGTCAGTGCAGTTGTTCTGATGGACGATTCGCCCTGCAGCCCTGCTTGGGACAGAACTGCTTTTCTGTGCCAGAACTTGCCCAGATGGAATCGGGATGGACCCGATGCATGGTGGGCAGCACAACAGCCCCAAAAGTGCTCTGGGGCAGCCAAGAACTGAATGTGTTGGACATGCTTGTCTTTATCAAGTGCAGAAATGCTGGGCTAGTCCATAGCACTGCTAATATAAATTCTTGGGATTGTCATCATTATTTGCATTACTTCACCTCTAACTTCTCACCCAGGGAGTTCACAGTAAGAAAGGATTTTGCCCTGCATGCATTTCAGCATGACTTTGCAGTCCCATAATCAGCGTAAGGCGTTACAAAAGCATCTGAGGGTTGTTGCTGCCCCTGGCCATCCCCTCCGTATCAAACACAGACAGGACACTGGCCACCAATGTGCTGATAAACTGCTGGCAGAGGTGCTGCAATGTGCTTCTCTTTGTCCCTCTCAGTTGTGCCTTCGGTCAAGTCTAGTGTTTTGAACCTACGGCGGCTGCCTGCAGCATGAACATGTTTTTATTACAAACTGCAGGCATCTGGATACTGAGAGAGTAAGGAGGCTGGAACAAAATTCAGACAACTTTACCCTGGCCACCGCTGGCTGCTCTGACAGCCCTTGATATTTCACAGGACAGGTTCCCCATCTCACAGCATGCCCTCCTTTTAACCTGGCACATCCCATGCTAAATGGCACTCTAACACAAAACAGGGCTTGCGTTTCCACTTCTGGCCCCACACTGTGCAGCTAGCCACCATTTTTCTAAATCGATGAAAACATTTTTTTTTTTTCCAAACTATACCTGAGGTGCTCTCAATTCAGCACAATTGACCCAGAAGGTGCACACCCTGCTCCTGATCACAGCGAGGGTCATGGGGGTTTCTGGGGTTCTTCTCCATGCAACTTCTCACGAAATCTGCATCATCTCACAGATCCCACATTTGTATCTTGGGCATGGAACTAACTAATTACCTGGGGACTGTGATGTTTACATCCATTTCAGTCAGAAACCCTCCGATGTGTGGTTCAGGATGTCTCAGGATAGCTGAGTGATAGCTCAGTCCAGGAAAAAGGGACGTACCAAACAAGCAACATAAGAGTGACAGAAGAGAAAATAATTTGCAGAAACTTTTCTCCCCACTTTTTTCAAGGCTGAGACATGTGAATAAACTCAATTTAACAGCCACTATTAATTACCATTTACCCTCTGCTAGCACTGCTGTGGGAGCATCTGTGATGTGTTCACCAAGCACCCATTGGCATTGCTCAGCTGGGTGCTGGGCTGCATGGGGTCTCGTTCACTTCCCTGGCTCGGTGTCCTACTGCAACTCACTTCACAGCTGCCTGAGTCTTGGGCCACCACGTGAGAAATGAATGTTTCCTCACGTGGAAAAGAAGCTGTATAAAGCAACTTTCGTATGAGGTAGGCTTACTGTGGGGTTTTGAACGGTAGAGATGAATCACAGAAAGGAATATTGTGCTATTTATCCTAAATCTTGCAGCATTACATCCATGGAAGGGCTGAGCATTCAAGATTTGAAGATCACTTAAGATTTGCGGGGTGATGTCCTGGCTTCATTTAGAAGAAAAGCAAAGCCATTCTTGACCTGGAAGGTTTCACCCTACCCTCAGTGCTGAGCTGCAAGCTCTCCAAGGGCTGCTCCAGTGCTAACAGCATCCCTCTGTTCTGAGCATCTTCCTGAGCTAAAGTTAAGTCGTGCTTCTCCACCTTCTTTCTCTCCTCTTCCTCCTACTTCTTCATCAAGCCTGCCCAGACACACTGTGTATTTTCTACTTTGTGACTCAGGATCAGCTGCTCAGACTCCTTGGGAGTGTGACAGAGGTGTGACCAACCAAGAGGGAAAGGAATCTGCCTCAGGGGAGGAAGAAATGAAAGCGCTGAGTACAACATGGATTTGCCAGAAAATAACTTCCCCACCAAGGACCGCACTCAGCATTCAGCAAAGCAAACAAGAGCTAGCAGCCTCTACATTTACTGCAGCCCAGCTCAGTAAGGTGGCATCTCCCAACTGCATCCCATAACGTGGGTAACAAAGGACCTTAAAAAAAAAAAAAAAAAAAAAAAAAAAAAAAGACACCTCTAGAAATTCCTTCATTCTTCCTTGAAATGGGGCGTAAATGCTGCAGAAAAATCCCCAGTAGTCTTCGTGGTACAGCCAGGGAGTGAAACCAAAAAATTGCCTGCCTTCACCTAGCACCAAAGGGAAATGTGTACAGATCCCCAGCATTTGTTCAGGCTGCTTTGGCTGAAGGCACCCAGTGTAACAGCGCTAAATGTGCAAAATGAACAGGGGACTCCTTACCCTCAGTATAATTTTGTGCATGCAGTGGGGGATCACAGGAGGATATTGGCTCCCTTCTGACTGTGAGAAAGACTTCTTCCCCAGTGGCAAAAGTTGCTGTAGCTCTTTATTGATCTTCCAAACACTGGCTGGTAAGAAAATCTTCCTTCATACACCCAGGCGCTTGATGCTGCTGCTTAAGTTAGAGCTGGGTGGTTTCTATTTCCACTATTTCCAGAGAGTAAAGTTCAATCCTTACTGGAAAAGCAACATTTTAACATATTTTTTAATATTTAACAAATGTTTTTAATGATAAATAACTTCTTTAATGAACAATTTTATGAAAAAAGAGGCCATGATTTCGAATCTTTTTAAAGTACATCACTGATCAGTGCCCATGAGCTCAGCCTCCCTTGTGCTCCCATCACAGGAGGATTCAAACCCCTCCAGATTTGCTCTCTCTAAAGCGTTATCTTCCTTCTGAGTGTGTTAGTCTGCCATGGAGAGGCGCAGGAAATATGGAATAAATCCCAGTTCCCTGAATTAACCAGCTCTGACAAATCCTGGCTGCCGTACTGCTGCGGTGCAGCTCCCATCGGATGCCCTTGGATCTCTGCTTGGAGCACCAGATGGGGCAGAACATGAGTGATGAGAGGGGCTCCTGCAGGCCCAGGCGGAACCAGGGGAGGATGTATCAGAAGGATGTTTCGTGTCTGAGCTGAAATCTCCTCTCACACACCACAAACGTGCAGGCCACAGTGCATTTACCTCCAGGGAAGAGCCGAGATGATGGTCCCCTCTGTCTGGATGGCAGCCTGTGGCTGCAGGAAGCCTTCCAGGCTCTTTCATGCCTGAAGATGGCCCAGTTGTGTTTACACAGAGGTACTGAGCAAGTCAGCAGGCTGTGGGCCATCCTCACCCTCTGAAAGGTTCACACTTACACAGCACCGTGTAGCCCCGGCCTTGCAGAGACCCCGTGAAGTTGCTCTCTGCTGTTAACCTGGCGCTACGGCCCACTGCATACCGGTACTAAAGCACAGGGAAAAACCTTAATCAACTCCTGCAAAGTTCTTTGAAATCTCTTTCTGTGTGAGGACAGAGAGGCTTTAAGGGGACAAAAATCAGCTCCTTTACCAGCCATGCCAAATGTTTTTAGCAGCCTCCAGTACAAAAGGAGGCACAGTGAGCTCTGCTTATGAATCATTACCATCCAGCACTGTGCTTCAGGCTGCAGAGGAAACTGGTTTAACTTAGTTTATGTGAAAAGGAGATAGACACACACACACACACACATTTATAAAGCACACAAACATATAATACAGGAGCCAGAGAGAGAGTCTGTATCTACATTTATGATATCTTCCTGCACCAGGTAAGGAAAGCATCTTTTTCCTTTTAACCAGGTGCTGTACATACATTGTTTCCTTGCAGTCTATCTTCAGGTTATAGCAGTTCACAAGGTTTTTTCTGCAGATGTGTTATTCAATTACTTCAGGGCTTTTCCATTTGTAATATTATGAAGCAATGATAGCCAGCAGACTTCACCTGTCTTTTAGAGATAGCCAGCCTGGTAATTTTAACTCTGCCCATTTTATCCACACCAGTAAATCTCATAACATGGTTATAGAGAGATTCCAATTTTTGTAGAACCTTCTCCCGGGAATTCCTGTATACAATATTGCCATAGTCTGTAATGGACATAACCTGTGATTGGATTAATGTTTCCCTAGTGAAGAAGTCAAAGCATTTCATGTTCCTATAACTGGTTTGCAGCTCTGCAGTAAAGGTCTTTGGTGTGGCAGAGAAAATAATTGCAAACGCAGCCCCAATCAGAATATATAATCCCCTCACAGCGAGGGTCCAATTCAATGCAGTTAGACTGCCTGTGTGGGGGTTTGTAGCAGGATTTTCTTGTCAGGAGAGCAGAATGCACAGAAAACAAGTTAATTTCAGCACTTTAATATTCATGCCCCAGTCCTGTGCAAAGAAAAGTAAACTCATTGTTCCTCCTCCAAGGGAGAGCCCTCCAACTCCCCAGGCAGAGAGCAGAAGAGGCAGGGCAGTGCAACGGGGCTCTGGTCTCCCCACAAGAAGAGCCCACCACGTGGGCTCAGATAAACACACGCATTTGTTCTGGAAAGTAAATTCATTTCTGACAAGTCAGACACCCAATTTTGGCCATGTATTGGTATCTGAAACTTTCAAAATCCCTGATATTGCCTTACCTTGAACTTGACATGAGAGACTAGGAAAGAATTACTTGTTGAGCGTACAACGTGCATTACTTATGTCTGATACACAGATCTGCTTATCTGGGAAGACGAGGCTCCAACAACGCCAGCTGGAAGGCCAGAAGAAGGCTCTGAAGTGGGATCTGTCTGCTCGGATGGTGGATAAGGACCTCAGTGTTCACATGGGGGAGACTGAACTAGAGACTGGGCACTGAATGCTTCATACTTTCACCTCCCATGATCGTCCCCAAGCATTTGTAAAACGGTGTGTGCACATCACACGCTCTGCCCCACGGATGTGCAAGCCCTCATCATGTGAGCCAACAGTGAAGGCTCCTGTCCTCAGCTGGTCAGGAAGGGCTTTCAAGAAGCATGCTTTACTGGTGAACCACAAAAGCAGGGGTGAGTCTCTGGAGAAAATCCTATAGATTCACTTTGTAGGGTTCAGAGGGGACGCAGGAAGGATGTCGAGGTGCAAAGATGGGTTGGGCAGCTGAGGCTGCTAGCGGACCAGACGGTGTGGGAGACAAACTGAGACAGGAGTGAAACGCGAGAGCAAAGACTTTGAACAAAACGTGCTGGAACAAGGATGGGGAGGGTGGGCTCCAGAATGGGCATGCTGCCCGACTGACGAGCAAGGCAGATGCTCTTGGCAGATAACCTTATGTTTGGATGTTATGGTATTGCTAGGCAGGTGGAGAGGATGGGAAGAAGGTTACCAACATGGGAGTTGACAAATGGGATGTCATCATTTCCCATATGGGTAACTGTCTCCAATCTGTCCCTTCTATCTGACTAGAAGCTTGGGATATCTCGGCAGAAGGGAAGCATCTCCAGTAGAGATGAGGATTCTGCATTAGGTCTCTACTGAAAGTTGAAAATTGCATGCTCTGGAGTAGATATGGGTGACAGGAGACAATTAAGAAGCAGAGACAGCGATTTCAGGAAAATCCCATTATTAAATCTGAACTTAAAAGGCTGACAAGTCAGATGGCAGGAATCTCTGACACCTGATAGCAGGGCTGCCCAAGGGCTTCCCAGAATCAGCTTGTCCTCTTCTTGGTTTCAAAGTGACTCTGGGGACTATTGGGGAAGAAAAAATGGATGTGAAATAACACACACATTCCACAGCTGCTTTTATTACTTTATTCATAATTCTAGAGTAAATCCTTTAGTTGCTAAGCAAATACCTGAAATTCTCTTGTTATATATATGCATGTGTATATAGAACCATTCAAAAATAAATAATAAAGAATTCTGCAAATGTTTTCCCAATGCATGCACAAAAGGAACATTTCTCCCCCAGTAAACCAACTTTGAAAGTCTTCCCCTCAAAACCTATAAAACCCAACGATAGTCATAAATTAACACTAGATTAATTCAAAGGAGAACTTATCCCCCCTCTGCATACCTTCTAATCCATATCTCCAAGAGGTCATTTTAATTATCGCACTGTCACTGCTATTCATTACTCTCCTCTTGGAGACAGAAAGCCAGCACAGTGCCTTTTGGATGCCTTGGAATTCATCACATGAGGGCATTTTATTCTCCCTAAAATGCTCACAGGTTAACTCCCTCACCTTGAAAGACTGACAATATCAGGTTTGTTTGGTGTTTAAAATCATTCTCCTTTCTGTGAGATATCTCTTGCTTGTTTTCAGCCAAATTCTCCTTATCAGAGAGAAACTTAACTAACAAAAGCCCAGCAAACAGCTGGCAAATGCACAGACACAATCAGCTCAAGTTTTGTCAGATCCTGAGTAGCTTGCCCTTTTTCACAGGCATGCAAAGCCTAATATTTTATCCTGAATGATACCTGCTCACTCCTTCTGACTGCAGTTATGCTAATTGGATGGAAATCATGTGCCAGTGGGTCCCAGGAGGGCTGTCTGGGGGTGCGATAGGGCTACAGAAGTAGGTGTGAGGTCCTGAGACACAGAAGGTAGACATCAGCCTTAACCCTGCTTGCTTTGTTTTCACTTATATGGAAAGGACCGACAAGGGCCTTATGCTGAACTCCCTTCCATCCATCGTGACAATGGTACAGACACAGGATTCAAAGACAGATGAGCACATCTGAGGGCCTACTGGCTTCCTGGCTGCATGTATGCAACTCAGGCTGCTCTCAGGTAGCTCTTTGTAATATCTGCAAGGTGAGGGCCCGGCTGAGTCTGCCTCTGCTCCTCAATAATAAAGCTCAAGTCCTGGGAAAGAGAAGAGGAGTAACCAACCTTGGTCTTTCACTAGAGAAAGGAATGTCTGGGGCTGCTACTTCTTCAAGGCCACCCCACACAAAAGCACCCCAAAGCACCCCACACAAAGGAGAGCTCATTCGGTCTTTCACGCATCCCTCTCCAACCCCAGCCTGGCTCATCTTTTCCCTTCCTAGCCACTGGGTCTCAGCATCTTCTCTTCTCCAAACCATCACTAAGTCCACCGTCCCTTCTCAATCCTGAGAGGTACTTCCAACCCCCCTCCCAGACACCCTCTTTTACTCTCCAGTCTGAGAACCACTGGCATTGCACTTCAAATCCACATCATTGACAAATGTTTCCAGTAAGTCACACAAGACAGGAGACAAGGCTGCCCGATGACAGTGGCTTCAAGCAGACATAGCACTTGCTGTCCATGCAATGGGATGATTGTGACGTTCCACCTGAGATTTACAACAGCAGCACAACATCATTGGTTCATCCCTTTCAGCACTACCCCTAGCTGACACCGTCTCAGTCATAAATCTTTTGGGAAGTCCAGTCCTTCTAGACCCCGACCAGTTATTGCTGGAGGACCATGGCTTCTGCCTGTCAGACAGGTCTTGCAGTGAGTTTCATGCCTGCAGCCTGACAGGTGACATCAGGAACATTTCTCATATGACCACTTCCCTCAAATGATCTGATAGAAGAGCAAAAAACCTAGCCATGCAGCGGATGATAAACGGCACATCAAGGAGCGCCTGCCTGACTCCCAGAAGCTATTTATCAGGCTCTCTTAATGCAAGCTAACTGGGCTACTGCATGCAATTGGCATAAAAGCGTCTGAGCCTGACAGTAAAAGAGGAGACATCACACGGGGCAGCAGGGGAGCCAGGACTCCCTCATTTGCTCATCGTATGGATTACCCCTTTAAAGAGAGCAGGAGAGGCTGGTGGAGGAAGGGGAGGCTTTCTCATTGTAACAAATAGCTTTTCAGCCACTGCAAATGATTTCTCTAAATCTATCGGGTCACTCTTTATTTTCCCAGAGATGAGGGGGAAAAAAAAAGTCTGAAATTGATTTACCATCTATAAATAAAAAAGAATCAATGGTAAAATTTCTAGCTAATTTCCCTCTCCTTCTTTCCCCCTTGGACTATTTGTTATCTTAGAAATACTTATCTGGGGAAAAAAAAAAAAGAGAAACATCAGCAGTTCCAACCCCAGCCGCACTCCTCCTCCTTGCCCCACAGACCAGCCCTCTTCTCCTCTCTTTCTTCTTCTCCCCTCTCATTGTGTGGGGAGAGAGTGGTCCTTTGGATGTGTCTGGTTCCTCTTCTCCAGCTTGCTGCCGACGTGGCCAGTCCCTTGACCCTGCGGAGTAGCGCCTTTAAAAAGTGGCTCCTTTTCTTTCCTGCCAAAGGAAGAGAAAGAGAGATGTTGTGAGACGCTGTGCTGCTCCCGCGGCAGTTTAGCCGCACATGAGCTGAGCTCCGAGGAGCTGCCATGTGTAAATCTCACAGGGAAGCATGCCTGCAACAAGGCTTTGGCAACTCAAGAGAAATTGGAGGTGGTTAAAGACCAGCTGGGCCCACGTCCCTTTGGCCAGAGCAGGGTTAGTCCTTCCAGGAGACTTCAAGGGCTTTGCACCAGCTCTGAGCTCTCCAAGAGATGGGCCCCACTGCTTCCCTTTAGGCTAAAGCTCCTACAGCTCACTGCAGCCCCCACACTCCTGAAACATTTCACATAATTTCCCCCAAGTAACACCCCTTGTATCAGTGTGAACACTTCCTCCTGGGGCAGATACCATTAACAGGACAGCTGGGTTCCCAGGTGTGCTCGCCTCTGCGCTGCCCCCACTGCCAGGGCAGCTCACAGCCCCTGATGTCCCCAGACTCCCGCCACATGGTTGGGGAGCACCCATCCAAACCAGTGTACTCAAAGAGCCTGGCTGTTTCACCATGCCCATTAAATCCTAATATCTTAAGGTAATTGAAATCTGCAGCCATCGCTGTTGTCTGGGGCCTGGCACTTCCAGCCCCTGGTGGGCTGCTGTCCGAGCAGAGCACTGGGGGTTAACTGCTGACCTCTGAGGGGCAGAGTTACACGAAATACAAAATACTTTTGCAGCACTGCCCCAGGAGTTCTGGGGCTGAGGACTGAGCTCAGCACAGCTCCGTGGCTTCCCGCAGCTTGTCCGGGGCAGCAGACACCTTCTCCGTGCAGCCTTGGCTCCTGAAACAATCACTGCGGGTTTCCCAGACAAAGTGCTGCTGGGGTGTGTTTACAGCGTGCACGCTGGATGTTTGCTACTTTAAGGAAATCTCTAGCCTTTATTATCCATTAATTCTGTAGCATTTCTATTCTGTTTACTTACATAGCCTCGTTGCTTAAAGGCCTTAATTAAAATCCTCCATATCACATCCCAGCTCTCTCGCCACCCTCCGGCTCCTGCCAGTTGTGTTTCGCAGCAATGACAGGCACAGACAAGTGGGCAGCCTCAGCCTGTCTGTCTGTCTGTCCATCTAACTGCTAAGGCCCTTTGCCTTGCAGCACTGTCAGGTCACACCGGAGCTGCAAAGGTGCCTCTGAGCTGGGCGCAGGAGCCAAGAAGCAGCTCCTGGCCTTGCCAGCGGCCCCCAATGCTGCTGGTTTTGTTCATTCACCCCTGCTGCTATGGCAGGAGGCAAGTGGAGAGGAGACATCCCTCCTAACTCGGAGGAGAGACTCTCTCCTAACCTCCTAATCTGAGCCTGCCGCAGCAGCTGGAGCCCCAAACCCGGCTGGTGCTCGGTGTTGTACAAACCCGCACGGAAGCAGAAACGCTTCAGTGAAGAGAGCTATGATGGAAACCAGGTTCCCCGATCTCTCCACCCCAAATCACTCGAGGAACTGGGCGCCTCTGAACCTTCCTGCCACTGCGACATATTGCTGGCTACCTTCCCCCCATGCAGATGTGTTTGTCTGTGCTTCTGCTTTTATCTGCAGTAAGAGGTTTAAAAATGCATTTGAAAAGAATTGTAATAATATAGGGACCGATGGGGCACAAGGCTAAGGGGGCTTTGCTCCACCAGCCCTCCCCTCCCCCCTGCTGTCACAGCTGCCACCAGTTCAGCATCCACTGCATCTCCACAGCTCGATCACCAACCTACGGCACAGTGGTATTTTGAAGAGATAAACACTGAGACAAAAATAAATAAATTAGGACCCTGGGAGGGAGACCTGAGAGGCACAGAGAAGTGAGAACAAGCGCTTTCTCTGGTGCTGTGTATAATTACATTGACAGGTTCCTAGATGATGCTGGAGACCCAAACGCGGCAGCAGCTGTGGACCAAACAGAGAATCCTGCAGAACATAGGGAGGCACGTCTGTCAGCCCATCCCCTGCCCTGGGGCTGCCCCTGTCACTGCTGACAGCCTGCCCGTGCCCCGTGGAGGAGAAGCACCGTCTGGGCAGGGCTCACCCCTACAGAGGCACTGATTTCCCTGCACCCACTTGGCCAGAGCACGAGAGCATCACTGCTGAACCTCCTTCCCAGAAAGGCAACCCAACCCGTCTCCTCTCTGCAAGAGAAGGAGCAACATAAAAACATGCAAAGAGGAGAAAAATGGGTCGTATACCTCCTTTTTCATCATCCAGGTAACACCAAAAAAGCAAACCTTAGTTAACCAGCGGCACTTACAGGTGGGATTTTTAGACACTGTCCTTTTTTAGCAGACATCCAAGCATTCACTGAATGGAAGCATCCTGAGTGTCAAGCACCCTGTTCACACCAGGTTCTCGTGGCAGTGATTTTTGGATGCACAGCCAATTGACAGACAGTCATGATCAGATCGCAGCTCTGCTGCGAGCTCATCGCACATACAACAGTTAATCTTGCAGCCATGCAAACTGTTTTGCAAATTGAAATCTCAGAGGCATAGCAATTACAATACCAAATTTATACCACATCTCACAGTCAACTAATTGTACATCCAAAAAATCACCACTTGAATAATCTGAATACATTCACCTTTACTGCTAAAAAAAAACCCACTACGTGCTTGATCTCAACATAATTTTGAGTTACGGAACCCATGGGAAAAAATGCCAACCTCTGATTTCAACAGCAAAATTGCTTCTCTCTAAATACAGCAGAAGCATAGCTCATATTGAGGCCTAGCATGTTGGTGTTTCCACTGATGCTTTTTTTTTTTTTTCTTCTTCTCCACATTCTGCAAAATGGGGATGTTGCTTGCTTTAGCTCCTCAGCCCATCAAGTCAAGTCCCAAAAATGTTTACACCAAATACACTTCCCATGTTCACCTCTAAAACAATTTTATCAGCATTTTTAATTGCTAGGAATACTTAAACCTTATAGGTTTTACAATGAATCAGCAGGCTGACAAACCAGGCTGATGTTTTAGATGAGCTGAGGTTTACGAAGCCGCTGCCCTGGAGCAGGTGAGGACTCTCACAGCCCCCAAGCACACTTGTGCCCTTCTGGCATTTTGAGCTCTTTCACACACACGTTTCTTGACTTTAGTTCCAACCTGGTAAAACATGTTGAGGTGGGGAACGACAGATTTTAATTAGGGACTTAGCAGCTAGCATATTAAAGGGGGCCAAAACAGAAGAAGACTGTGCTTAAACTGCAAAGGGAGGAGAAAACGAGGTTATTTGAGCCACGTGAGTGGGATCAAAAATGAATCATCAGGGCTGGGAAATGGCTAACCTCTGATCCCTGAAACCAAGAAATCTGGTTGCTGTCATGTATCTGCTGATCTAATTTTTACACGTTCCCCTCCATCCGGAGTAGCGGCGGTTCCGTTGCAGATGGGCAGCCATCTCAGCTAAACAATCAATGCCTGATTACTTCAAATGCTTCGCTCTCAGGGATGCACAATTAACCGGGCCCGTATTTGACACTGCAAGGAGAGCGCAGTATTTTCTGGGATTGTCTGACAAGTTTCAAACGTAAAAAACACAAATCAAATGGCCCAGCAGATAATGACAGCCAGTACCCTGGCAGTTAGATAATGTGCGTGCTCCAAAGCAAGGCCAATTAGAAGCTATAAAAACAAATTTACAATGTTAGAGCAAAGGTCAGAAATCCTCAGCCATTACCGCAGGCTTGATTTTTTTTTTTTCTTTGAGCAATCACCAGTGCCTACTTCCAGAAAGCGAGCACAGATACATGTTTGCCAGATGGCCACCCATACAGCAGATTATGATTTCTGGGCCATGCAAAGCCCACTGGCTTGGTGCATGGGGAATCCCAAAGCTACCTGGCAGTCTCACCGGGTCCATAATTTTCTGAATGCAAGGATTGCTCCACACTGCTTATAGAGAAGGCATCGTATTTGAGCCTGCTCCTCAGGAGAGTTTGCAGGTGTCTCTCCCCGTGCCACTGAGGGGATCCTGCTACTTGTCCTCCATCCCTCTGTTCCTGCCCTCCCTCCCCAGCTCACCGCAGCGAGGCACACCTTCCTCTCAAGGACACCGTGTGGAAGCAGGAATGATTCGCCTGTAACTGGGACCACATTTTCACACAGGGGAAGGAGAAGTAGTCACAATTAGAAGCACCGCACATGGCTCGGACCCAGCCATAGTTGTGTATCTTTACTGACCCTGGAGCAGAAAGCTGTAAAGAGGATGAGAAGAGGTTTCATCTTGTCCCCAGTCCTTCTATATTCTAAGGAGAATAATGCATTGCATTCACCTGATGCTAGCAGAAAATGACCATCCTTTGAGTTCAAATCAGACATATGACATTGGGATTAATATGCTATGTACACCAGACATTACCCAAGTCAACCCATCCAACACGTAGCAGCTCTCTGTGCTTTCAAAGTGGAGTGCGCTGCCCTGCTCTTTGGAAACAGGGAGAGTCCACACAGGGGTGAGGCTTGAAATAACACAGATGCTGTAAATCTGCTTACTGGGCCCTGGCTTCCTCAGAGCTGCAAGCCCAAGGAAGAAAGAGAAAAGCAGGTGGGTACGTCTAGGTATATCTACATGAGGATACCCAGGAGAGCTAATCCAAATACATTTAGGGTGTAAACGTAAAGCTGATTAGTGAAACCACAGTAAGCTCCTATGTGGATATGCTCCTCCAGAGTTAAAGTAGCCATAATTCAATTCATTCATTTAGCTCATTTCCAAAAGTAAATTAAGGTAGAGAAAATTGAATTAAACAAGCTGACAGCACCTTCATTTTGAAAGGGATTGTTAACACGGACCCAGTCTACCTCATGCAGTAATGCAGATTATTTTCCCCTGCTGGGCAAGCATGCTGGCTCCCCAGGCCAGTCTTGAAGGCGTGTGTTTTTACACATCCTTTGTTCAGGGATGGTTTGAAAGCATAACCAAGCCCGAAGTGTATTTGGCTGTTTGCATGTGCTTTAGACTGCCTGTGCTTAAATCCAGGGTGAAATCCTTCCAGCCAGTGCTCCGGTCCCTAAGTGTTTGACAAGGTAATTGTTGTAATGGGGTGTTTTGGTGAGCCCTCTGCTGGAAGCCGGCCAAGCGCTGCAGATCTCCCCAAACTCTGCAAACGGATCCTTTTCATTGAACCCACGCAAATGTGTCACAGTTTAAAACCTGAAAGGCTTTCTGTAATGACAGCCACAAGTATCAAGAGTTGCATAAAACGTGCAGACGTGCGTGGGAGTGAGCTGACAGATTATAATTACCAATAGAGAAGGGGGAAAAAACAAAAATTAATTTTTGAGGCAAAACATATAATTTGCCTTTAAACCATAGTAGTGTTCCCGTTACTAATGCCATTTACAGCCCTGGAAATCAGATTGAAATTGTTTGACTCCTCAGCAGTTTTATTTGCTTTTTTTTTTTTTTTTTTTTTTTTTGCTTTGCTTCTTTTTTTTTTCCTTGTAAAGGTGCACCAGCCAACGTGGGAGGATAAAAAAGCAGGGCTTTTTTTAGACACTCATATGAGATTTGCACTGTTTGAACACGAAGGGAGCCAGGTAAGACAGTCTGCGGGCTTTGGCAGCGTTTCTGTGCTAGCTGGTAGGATCGTGCATCACTGCAGGCCCAAACAGCCCTGACAGTGACACAGGGAAGGCTCTTAAATTCAGTCTGGTGCCACTTGTCTACTTCTCCATACAAAAGGGACAGTGCTATAGGGCACCCATTGACCATGAACTGGTAAAATCCCCAAGACAGGTTGCAGTCCTCCCTTGGAGCCAGGCTGGTGATGGAGGGTTTTTCAGCTGACTTTTTTCCTACCCTCACTTCATTTCCTCCTTTCTTTACAAATTATAAGTGGTTTTGCTGATCTTCCTCTGGAACAGCACTGGAGGAAGGGTAATAAACCATTTACTTTGCTGTGCCTGCACAATTCAAGAGACGCTGCCAATAGCGTACACCCTCAGGCTGTAGTAGGGTGAAGTGCTGATACAAGTAGCCCGGGAAGGTGAAGAGCCTGTGTGCATCCTCCGTGGGCAAGAGAAATGGCCAGACCTGCTAATGTCTTCAGGATTGCTCTGGGGAACTTCTCTTTGAAGACCCAAGTCAGTTTTATTTTGAAATAAAATAAAATAAAATAAAATAAAATAAAATAAAATAAAATAAAATAAAATAAAATAAAATAAAATAAAATAAAATAAAATAAAATAAAATAAAATAAAATAAAATAAAATAGGAGACACCAAACTTGGTCTCAGCAGTAGTGGCTGAAACGTGCAGCTGAAGGCTGAGCTGCCTCCTTACCCATGTGTCGGAGCACATGTAGTCTGGGTGTCCCACACAGACGTTTCATTCATCCCTGCTTACTAACAGGGCTGGGAAGCCTACTTTCCTATACTAACACATGCCCATGCCCTGTCACCTGAGCCCAAGAGATGAACGCCTCAAAGATGGCCAGCCACATCTTCAGTATGAGAGAAGCAAAAGGAAAAGGTGCCTGATTTTCTTTTTTCCCACTTCCACAGAATTGCAACACTACTGTGCCCTGGAAGCTCTGGAGTATTTTGGATCTCAGTTGCACAGAGATCAAATTTGTTCTAGATCACTATTACCCTGACAAAACTCGTAATTCTTGCTAGGATCTCCACTTTTTTTTTTTTCCCAATATATTTATAAGACTGCTTTCTCACTCGAAATGTTGGGGGAAAAGATGACAAGATAGCAGTTTAAGTTTGGAGGAAGTGAGCTGGGGATGACAGTGAACAGAGTCCCTAGAGAATGACAAGAAGCAGCCATCTACATAAAGCAGGCAGGTGGCTTCACTCCCAGCTCTCGTCTCAGACGTGGCCAGGTCAAAGAAAGCACCGACAGATGCAAGTAAAACCTCAAAAATCCTGAAGGCATGTCTTTAAAGCATAGAGAGGATTTTTTTTTTTTTTCTGAAAGACAGAAAGGGGGGGACTGGGAAGAACATCCCAGACCCAGTGGGACAGAAGGAACCCCATGCAGCACGTGCCACAAAGCAGAAAATCCCTGGGATGGCATCAGCCTGAGCCTGCAAGACCACACAACCCCTGGAAACATCTCCTTTGTGTCAGACGGGGCTGAAAACATGAAAGACTGAGTTATCCCAGCAGAAGCACCTCCTTGTCAGACTGTGCCTGTCCATGGGAAGATGTTCCCCATCTCCACCCGACGTGATGCAGATGATGGTTCCCATCACCTCCGAGGATGACAGGGCAGCCCCGTGGGCCTCTCTATCCAGGTGGGTACGCAGCTGTGAACTCATACATCATCATTAAAGCTGCAAAGTCAAGCAGCAAGAGGAGGAATTGCCAGAATAAAGGCTGTCAGAGCAATTTTAATTCAACCTCCTGGTGGATATGCCTTCTGATACAGTCTTTAATTACCTCATCACAGCCTACTTTTTCCTCAACAAGACTGCTGCTTCATTCAGGGCACGATGGACAGGCAGCAATTAATGAAGGGCCAGTCAATATTTTGTTCTGTCCTTTTTTTGTTCAGTGCGCTGCCCCAGGCATTATTTGCTGCATGCCATCAAATGCCTGCTCTTAGAATTATTCATCTTCTCCTGAACTTTTCTTACACGTGTATCAGTGCAGCAATTGAAAGTTTCCCATGTAGGAAGGAATTTCTTTTCCTACACCCCTAAAGGAAAACCCAGTGCAGAAATGAGTTGCAGAATATTCTGCTGGCAAGGTGAGGTTTTTCAGGGTACTGACATGATGTCTGTTCAAAGCCCAGCTCCCATAACCTCAGTCAGAGCTGTAAGCACTCAGTGTTTCTATAATTTGGACTCCAGTTGCCCAGAAAACCAGAAATATGGAGCTGGCAGCTCTAAGGGAAAAGAAAAGAAAAAAAAAAGTTGGTTAGAAAGGCAAGAGGAACTCTGCTGACGCTGCGCTGGAGCACGGCTCTGCTGCACAGTCAATGAGCCAGGAGTGAAAGAACAGAGCGATGCTGGTGTGGGCAAAGGCTTCAGGCAGTGTGCAAGGTGACTTGCATTTGCAAATTTTTGCATTGCAAAATTTCTGTTTTCCTACTTTAGCAGCTGTACTCTGCTTTTTCTTTATCTCATACAATTTTTTTTTGTCTTTTACCAGACTACAGTGGAGGACGTTTTTTTGCTTCCAAACCAAGCAATGTTAACCTTTACCTGGGCACAAGTAGAGAGGTGTGTGCAGGACAGACTCAGCAAGAGAAAGAGCTGCCTGTGCCACTGATGGCATCAAAGGGAGGCCCAGTCAGATGCTTCCCAGTGAGTGCAGAGGGAGCAGAATTTGCTGGCTACTGAGCAGCATAAAGAAAACATTATAAAAAGAGGAGAGGAAGGGCATGGACTTTCATTGCCACCTGGCAGCCCCTGTCGGCATTGTGCTCTCCTGCTCTGTGCCCACTTAACCCAACCTTGGGGAGATGTCTTTGTGCGCTGGGTGGACTTTTCTGAGCCTCTCTGAAGGCTTATCACTCTAGAAAACATTCAGCAGTTTCAGCAAGGCTTTTAATTCATTAGCTCACACATGAAAATATTCTAACCTTTCTGCCCTTCCTAGCTGAGTCATCGATGCTTTCCGATCTTGCAGCAGACACATCACCTTCAGGAAAATAGTGGCTTAGCATGCTGATAACAACGGACCTTATCTTCCTGAACTGGGCGTTCGTTTAGGATCACAGGGTTTTGCAGGCCATGGGAAAACCCATGTGGCCACCAGGCTCCTGGGGAAGCTGAGGGAAGGCTAGAGGAAACTCAGCAAGAAGGGTCCTGGGAGAGGCTGGATGGACTGTGGTGGGAGGGAGGCCGCATGGCAGGATAGCTGTGGGCAGGGTGGGGGTGGAACAGACAGAAAAGATTGTCTGAGAAGTAATTGGTGATAAAATGCCCTTTAAGCATTTCATTTTGGTGTTTGGCTCTCTACGGAGTCAGCGTAGAGCCCAGAAGTCTCCTCAGGGCTCTGAGGTACTTGGGGACTTGAGGCTTACCCAGATGTTCCCTTGGTTGCAGAGGGAGCAGAAACCACTAAGGCAGGCCGTGGCCAGCATAAACTGCCCGTGTTCTCTATGCTCCACGATGGCTGTTGTCAGAGAGCCTGAGAGGTCTAAACTTTATGAAAAGGTGCCTGAATCCGAGCACTAGAAATATTTCCGGCAATTTTCAGGACCATCTCTTGCTTTCTATGCCTCAGTTTCCTTCTGTGATGACACCAACATACACACTTCCCTCTTTAAGATCCTTCAGTCAGATGTGCTCTGGAAGCATTTCAGGTTGTTGTTATTTCCAGGGCTATCGTTATCACACATTTTGGCTGCACTAATTCCCTCAAACAGAAATCATTCTGCCTGTAGTAGGCTGGGACAAAGCAGCCAATTAGTTGTCCCTTACACGTTTATTAACTCTGCTCCTTCCTTTCAATGAGTATGTGGAATCTGGTAATGTTTTAATATATTTTCATAAACTGTGGGCACAACATGTCCTGTTTCAAGCTAATAACCATACCATATAATTAGTCCTGATTACACAGATATTTAGTATCAGTTTCCATATTCCAATCCCTTCCTAGTGCCACTGCCCAGCCAAGACATATTTAAAGCCACAGTCATCTCTCTCCTCTTCCCCAGCAGTTTGCAAGATTCTCTTTTGGACAGGTTTGCAGTTAACATGATAGCTTCAAAGGAAAATTTCATTTCATTGATGTACATTTTATATATATACAGGCTCTGATCAAATGTCAGGTGACAAAACACGGGATACAAATAGAAGGCATTTGTCTCTTACAGGGAAAAGCCAGTATTTGAAAGCGATGAGGAAATTAACAACATGAATCTTTAAAGATCTATTCCTTAAACATCTGTTGGCTCTGGGCTGAACATTTACTGTATTTAGGATTTTACTGTGAGGTAGCACTCCCCAAACAAAAGATCCCTCACCCCATTAGATTCTGGTGGGGGAAGGAGAGAAATTTGCTCTGTTCAACCTGATTATAGATGTGTATCTTTTCCTGCTGGCGTGGCTGTCTCTATAGAGATGGACATGGATATTTGATGAGATTAAAATGCTTCAGTTACCACTGTCAGTGGTTCTTTAATTTAAAATGAAGAAAGCAAACAAACATTCCTTTTGATGAGGTAACTGAATGATGCTACAGAAAAGCACTTTGCTGTCAGGTGGTAATTAGGTTCAGTAATAGTCATGGGTTTTTAGCCTTGGAGGCTGTGGCCCCTGGGAGTCTGAAAGAAATGATACATTCAATTTCTGGAGGAAAGGAAGATGCTGGATGCTTTTCTCTGCTAACCCTGCAGGTCTCTGCAGATAAGAGCATTCAGAGCTGCAGCGCTGACAATCCTCCTTGAGCCAGCCTAAACTGTTGTGTCAAGATCATGAACAGAGAAAGGGAGATGGACCCAAAGTAGAGTGTTTAAACACCTAATGCAGTCAGGCTGGCTCTGACCACATATATAAGGAACTGCCAGAATGGCTGCACCGAAAGGATTTTTAAAGGCTGCCGAAGGGTACTCCAGCAATTGCTTTATGGCCTGGGCTGATATTTGTAACATCCATCTTAGGCATCAATGGAAGATCTTCAGTAGGAAAGTATTCCTTTGTAAACAAGCAACTGCTCCCACAGCTACTTTCTTAAGGGGAAAAAAGAAGAGAAAAGAAGAAAGTGAATTTCAAGGCTCATCTGCATTCCTTGGTGGAGAGGAACAATTCAATTTGGAACTGGATTTTCGATTGTAAAGTATAAATTATATCTGGCTATGCTGTTAAGAGCTGAAATCCAAGGGAAACATTCCAATTGATCCAAATGCATTTAGCTGGAAATTTTGATACTGCAGGTGTAACTGCTCTGTTCTCAGAACAGAGACAAATTCTGAATATGGTGTTTCCCATGAAATAAGAGCTTTGGTTCTTTGCTCCTTTCTCCATGTTCTTATGAGGCTTTGTCTGTTCAAATAATGGTAGTTCTCAACCAACACTTTTAGTAGTTTTACCCCCGCTCCTTACACAAGGTAAGATGCTGAAAGAACACCATAATGAAGACCAGCAGCACTGCAGGGCAGTGCATTTCAAGCCCTTTCTTCACACCTTTGTGCATCGCTCACTGGTAGCCTTACTTCAGGTCCAAAAAGGACTTACTTTTGGACAGACAGCCACTAAACTGTCTGTAAAGCTGGATTAAGGACTGGTGAGGGGGAAACTTGAGGCAAAGGGTCCTGGTCACACCAGCAGAAGGAAACTGCCATCCAGCTGCCAACACTGCAGCAGGTCCAAGGCAAGGTGAAGAGCGCTGCCTTCAGTGCAGGCTTGCCAGTAGTTTCCTGAAACACTGAAAAGTTTTCACTTCCAGAATTAAAACTTTTCAAAATAAAGCAAGTCTGATTCTCCTCTCACTGTTGGGAGATAAATGAAGGGTAAGTCCATTAAAGATACTGGTGTGAGATTGGTGTGTAGCAGACAGAATTCAGGAAAGATATTGATATCTCCAAAATCCCCTGAATATTTTTTTCAGGCATAAACCAGGTATCTTTCCTGATCATAAATGCTTTATTTCCGAATGGAATTTCAATAAAATAAGCACAGTTAGACTGGCACGCTTATTATAAAGCCATAATGCAGCAGCACTGAAGTTTAGTCATGAAAGGTATTAAAAAAGCAGCCCCACTAAAGCAAGAGAAATTGCTTTTTGACCTACCGAGTTTTAGGAGTAGGTGCTAGCGGTCTTTCCACCAAGGAGTTCAGTCTGTAGTAGTCCAAGAATGTCCTAGCCACATTCCTTCCAAGCTTCATATCTGTAAGTTTTTAATTAAGGAGCATTTCTGGAAATAATTAAAAATAATAATAATAAAAAAGCAGAGTCTAGAGGTAAATTACTGCTATTTGACGCATGAGCAAGTTTTACATTAGCCATCCCACAGTGCTCAGACCTCAGGCAAAATGACTTACATAAGCAGATAAAGCGAGGGTCATCTTGTTTGCTTCTTGTTTTCAGAGGCAGATGCTATATAAAACCACAGACAAGAGGAAGCAATCTCCCTTTCTCCCAGTGCCTGGCTGCAGATCCCTGTGGCATTCGTGAGGTAATAGACAAGACCAAGGAGCGTTCCAATTTCAGTGTTCAGGGAAAATAAATATCTAAAAATGTCTGGATACAGGCAGTATTTCTGTGCTTGTATCTAGGAAACAAGGTCAACGATGTCGTGGTATGAACCAGCCATGGACCAGTACACAAATTCAACACTGGGATTAAAGCTGTAGCCCTCCACCTTGAGCAGAGACCTCCCACACTGTCCTAGGAGAATCCACTCTACTTTAGTTGTGGTACATTCAGGACCTAAAATGGTGTTTTAGCACTGAAATGGAAGGATGCCTTGGAGAGCTATACATTACCTTGAGGAGGTCGGCAGTAACACCGGGAGCTCTTCCCACCTCACTAGCCATGATTTCAGCTTTGTCTAACCCAAACCCAACACCACATTGATGCTACCCATAAAAACTGCTGCAGAGACCTTGCAGGCACCTGAACCTCCTGAAGACTCGTTTGCCTAAAAAGAAGCTCAATAATTCATGTTTGAATTGAAAAATAATTTGCTAGCCAATATATCTATGGGGCAAACCTCCTCTGCATGTGAAACATCAGCGTTAGACCTACCCGTTACAGAGTATCACCCGCTTATCCTCTACAGGGTGATGAGCAACTGGAAGAAATGCAATGGATGCCATTATCCACAGCTGTATTGTGGGGGCTGAGGACTCCCTCCATTGCTTATTTTGAACTGATGCCTACACAGACATTTTTTTTTTTACCCTGATGCTGCCCCAAACAGCTGTTTCAGGTTTGTTGATGCAGAAGCTGAGGAGGGTACGTAACCTGGGGAGTCTAAATACGCCTCTGGATCAGACACTGAGCAGTCCAAGGAAATAAACCGTTGCTGAGTTGTTTTGTGTGCATATATGCATGTTCTGTTTCATCAATAGTTATCTGCTGATGTTTCCATTAGAGGAAAATTCCAGAAGTGCAGCATCCCAGGGGCTTCCAGCAGTGCCTGTGAAGATGCTAGCTTCTAAATGAAGCTTTTATTACCCGCCCACTTACATTAGACACATCAAAACAAGTGAGCATGAGACATCAGGTTCAGGCATCACTGTGAAATCTCTTTATCATTTATTTATTTATTTGTAGGGGAGGTCGAACTGACATGACTCAGTCTCTAGTTCTACCTCTGCAACCAAAGACTATTAGCCAGCCACCAGCTCTGCTGGTGCTGCAGTCAAGCCCTGATAAAGAGGTTGAGGATGACTCCTGACACCAATTTTCTCCCCAGTGATCCAGTCCCACTTCTCTAGTTTCCATTGCCATACCTGGGGATGGATATATGGATCCATCCCTTCTGTTTCAGGGTCTTCCTGGGTACATTAATTGCCATCCTAATACCATGAGTGCTGCGGGCATCTATATTCCTCTGCCCAGCGGCGCAGCACAGCCCAAACAACTGGTGTTCATGGCTGTTGTCTGCATGGACAGGGACAAGGGGTTGTGTGAAACGGCACCGGCTGCTGCAGCACCCAGAGAGCAGCAGCCTGCCAGCACCAACAGATGAGGATAACTGTACGCTCACAAAAGTTTAGATAGTTGGAGACGGCTTCAAGTTTATCGGTTCCAGGGAGGGCACCATCGCTTTGAAAGTGTTTTGTGATTGTTACAGGAATTTGGGGATGGCTGGGGGTAGTTTGGTTTCTGCAGCTGTGAGCTCAAAGCAGAAGCAAAGGTTAAGAGTTCAAAGTCGTCTGAGAAAGCCAGAAAGAAGGGGAGAGGGCTGTCAAACATTTAAGGGATTGAGAAGACTAACATGGCTTGATCTTGTAGTTTCTTTCATTTACTCGGCACTTTAAAGACACAAAGTGGTAATTGGACTCAGTCAAGTCTCTAGGACATTTTGTCGGTGCCACTCTCAGAAGGCTCATCTGCCAGAACTGGCCCTGCTGCCCTTTTCTCTGTCTCCCTACATCACGTTTGTTCACATGGTGGGAAACGCCTGACCTGCTGTCCTGGGGGACGAAGCCCTGGGATGAGAGTGGGTGCAGCTCAGGAAGTGGCTACGTGAGCCCCTCCACGGTGCCTTACAACTCTGCTTCAGCCCTGACCTGGAGGAACCCAGTTCTATGCCTGAAATTAGATCCTGGGGAAAGCTTTTTAATGACAAGGACAGTTAACAACTGGCATAACCTGCCTAAGCACATCTTGAAATCTCCAGAGTTAAGGTCTTCAAGAACAGGTTAAACCCATAGCAGATAAAAAGGACTTAGGTCTAACTGGCTTTGCATGAAGTTAGGGAAAGGAAGTATAGAAGGGCCCCTAATGCCCCTCCAGCCCCATTTCCTTCAGTTCTCACTGTGTCCTGCAGCCCACACAGACCTCCTGTTTGCTAGGTTTACGAGGAAAGGCAAAGGCATGTTGCAGAGCATGGACACACCAGTAGACAGACCCTGGGGTGAAACTGCACACGCAAACTTATGCCACCACATGTGGCTACTGCAAAGCCACGACACGGGAACAACTCGCAGTCAGTGCTGCTGGAGAGAGATTCAAAGCAGCATGGGATAAAAAATGTGCGTGTTCTATTACTAGCCTCTCTAGCCATCCTACCCCCACCGCTCTGCTGGCCGCCTCCGCAAAGGATGAGCAGTTTCTGTCACAGAAATCAGGCACCTGATACATAAAAACAGAAACAGCAATAACAGCCTCTCCCTGTGACTGCCTAGCCTGGGCGAGAAATGGCCTGACTCACTCAGACAGTGCGGGCAGCACACGCCTGCACAACTGACAGAGAAAAACAAATCAAAGCAATGACATTTGCATTTATTTCACATGCACAGAAGACCCAGACTCCATTTTGCTTTGCTAAATATCACAAGCACATAAGTAACTGCAGCTACAACCAGAACCTACCTTTTCTGGGTAGTTGGTCTGGTTTGGCTTTTAATCATCTTTCTTTCTGCAACCACTCATGCTGTGCTTTTGCTCACAGAAATGCTCTACATAACTTCAGCCACATTTGACAGAAGGCCATTGCCCAGCTATTCCCATCACAGGAGATCCCATGAGGCAGTAGAAATCCGTCTGGGAGAGGCACAGTGGAAATAGCGGGGTGAATCTCCACCCCCACAGGCTGCCATGACTTCCTCCCCTCTCCTCTTCCTTCCTCCTCCATCTATTTGTTGTTTCACCATGCTCTGTATTTCTACCTGGAAGTGGGAACCGGCTTCCCCATGGCTGGTTTCCTTCCTGGAAATGCTGTGAGAACAGCATTAGCTCTTTGAATGGCATCAGTGCTTTTGGGGAGATTTCGGAACAGTCTGCTCATGCACAACGCTGCCAAATTTTGCAGATGCTAGGAAGTTCAGATAAGACAGGAATCATGTGGGGCTCTCTGCTAAATCCCCCACACTTATGATCCTCACCACGTCTCACACCCTGAAGCTGCTGGCCCTGGCATGAAAACAGGACAGAGGAGGAGTGGGGATCTTGCAAGCCATTACTAGTTTTCGACTGAGAAGATTCACTGATCCTATTGTGAACAGTCTGCTTCAGCTGGAGGCTCCAGAAGCGAGCACACAGCCTTGTTCTGTTCGTGTGTGGAGGCAATAAAAATCTCAATTTGGAAACCAGTTAGCGGTACAAGTCATTAGGGGAGGTACTAAATGTTGCTGCTTTAATAGCTCACTGATCATTTAATAATGTCGCTGCTGCAGAGCATGGTGGCACCATTCACTCGCTTTTGTTTTGCTTTTTGAAATTCACGGTCATTCCACTTTCAAGTGAGTGGATTATCTCTCTTTTCCCCTCTCGCCAGACACTGCGAACTGCTTTAAATAATTAGAAAAAGGATGGCTCCTTCAAGTTCGCCATCTCATTTTCATAAGGTCCAGAGTCATTGCTTTGGAACAGGAAGAGAAGCTGTGGTGGTAGCGAGGATTTGACAAGGGCAGAACAGTTAGCAGCCCCCACTCATCTTTGATAAGTCCTGTGGGGTCCCTGCCAAGCAGATTGGATCTCTATTTTTGTGTCTCATCTAGAGGACAGCACCTCCATCAATTTGAAACACTGCGCTGGGTTATTAGTTTATGGAATTCGTCCAAGTTTACTCCTAAGCAGGATTTAAAATCGTGACCTTCCAATTCAGAGGCACCACTTACCAGACCCACACAAGTCTTTTGTTTCAAACAAATAGCTTTAAGTTCTATAGATAGATAGGAAGGAAGAAGAAAAAAGAAAAAAGAAAAAAGGAAGGAAGAAAGAGGAAAGGAAAATGAGATGCAAAGAGAAAGAAAGATGAATCTTTTTAACAGCGCAAATTAAAAACCAGAAGAAGCTCTTTGTCTGACAAAACTGAATTCTACAGCAAATCTCAGTCCACCACCACAACAATCCTGTTATTTATGAAAAGAGGGTTATTTTGTGTGGGAGAGTCCCAGATGACTGTGGTCAGTGAGCATACTGTCAGCTTCATACAATCTCAGGAGAAATATGGATGAGGTTTTCTCGTCTGTTTATAACAGCTTCCATCAATGGATCAAACCCCTTCCTGACATGAACAAGAGCTCTAATGGAAAATGGCATTACACGGCTTTAAACCGCAGTGCTATATTACCGTGCTATATTACACCCAGAACCAGTCCTCTATTTTAGCAGAGCTGTTCTCGCCAGTCACTTACTTGTTTTGTTTCACAGGACTGCCACTGTCCTTTGACAAGTAAGAGATGCTGCCCATGTCACCTCTAATTGTGGGGGGACACTTCAGATGAAGCGTGACTGGGACAATGCAGAGACTTTGGTGGGGGGCTATTCTGTGGCTTTTCCTGATCACTTACCACAGTGCAAATCTGGGTGCTGACGACCATACACCCTTCCCCAGGACCATCAGTGCAGGAAACAAGGTTCACGTGCTCCGGTATATCTGGTTACGTATTTCAAAATCATTAGCAAAGGAAGGAACTTCTAAAAGGGAATGTGGGAGCAGACAGGACTGACCCAGTCCTTCCTACCGACTTCTGCAGGAGCAGGGCCTGGGCAGGACAGCACTTAAAAAAACCAGGCTGTCAGCTTGCAGAGCCGTGAGGTGTCCGTGGGCATGCTTCCTGGGAGGGTCTGCCATGGTCAGTGAGGATGGGGCTCCTCATAGCTCCAGTGTGAGGCCCAGGCTGGATGTGGGAACTGCTGGTCACAGCCTCTCGTGGTAGGAGGCAGGAGGTCAGGCGACAGAATTGCAGCTGTCCCCCCTGGCCTTAAAATCTATCAATGTTCTGAATACAGCCAGCCTGGAAATGGCACAGGGACTTTCCCCAAGTCCTCTCGCACATTAGGAGAATATTTCCATTCCCAACAGCCTCTGATCCTGATCCAAGGCATGACCGGACAGCACAGATGCTTTTGGAAATGAAACATAATGGCAAAGACAAGTCTTCATTTTTATTCCTCTTGTGTGTTATCAAGGAAGGAGCTGGGTGGAAAGCCCCCTGGCTGACTATTTCAGGCTTTCAGGCCCTTTTCCTGAAATGCTTGATTGTGGTGGAAGAAATTACGAAGATGGAAGTTGCGCGCTCTTCTCCCTGAGTAATCAGAGGCCTGTAATTTTCCCTCCTCCTCTGAAAGGGGAGGACGAAGAACAGGTATCTTGGAGAGCGGGGTTTTATCTCTGCTGGAGGGAGTGTGCCGCAAGGACCGTGCCGTATTTCCCATGAACTCATTTCAATATCAGCTCTCGCATCTGTCCTTCTTGTGAACTCAACAGAAACAGGCAGATGCTGGTTAATGCCTGGGGTGGGGAACAGAGGGGTCTGCTGGTAGAGAAAGAAGCAGGTAGAAGGTGGAGTTGCTGGATGGGAGACACTGTCAGGAGAGAGTCAAGAGCCCCTGACCCCATGCCCATGATGGGGAGCAGAGGGAAACATGCTTGAATGCCTGGAGCCCCAGTTCTCCCTCTGCCACACCACAGCACCAGCGAAGAAGCCACCCAACTGAACCGAACACATTTGGCTGCTGATGAAAACCTCTGCACAAAACTGACCTGCAGAGCTGCCGCCACACGCGGCCAGAAAAGGGGAGCACTTAATTCACCGTGGGATTTAAGATATGCAGACAGGGCAGGAAAATCAGGCCACCCAGAGCAAGCACAGAAACAGAGAGATGTGAGATGTCTCAGACACTACCAGAGTAGCACTAGAAATGCAACACTGCCTGTTTTTACCTCTGAATCCACATGCCATTTATCCTGCACTATGAGCATCATTTTGCAGGGACATCTCTGCTGTTCCATTATCCTAATGCCATCTTCACATTGCTCTGTGCAAGTTACATTTTATTCATCTTACAGTCCCTCTACGCCACTGGGAGATGGAAATGGGCCCTCCTGTAAATGGTAATCTGGCCTAAGCTGTGAAATGAAAAAAGAAAATGGTTTATTTAATATCTTGGCAGCACTGACTCCTGATGAGATTATCTAAGGGGCAGAGGTCAGAGCTCACAGCTGAAAAGGAAAGTCTCAGAAAGGGTGAATTTCAGCACCAGTAGATTTTAATTCATGAAAATACCGCACCAGCATCACTCTCTATATTTATATACTTTAAAAATGATTTACCTAAAAAAAAAAAAAAAGAAGTTATAACAGCTCCTGCTAAATTGTCCCAGAATGAATTTGATCCAGTATTTACTGGTCTCACATTACTATCTGAGGAATCTGTAGTCAGAGTATCAAGAAAACATGAGGCTATGTCTCTTCTTGTGATGTTAACGTTTCTGATATTTTGTATTGTTTAATTCTGGTCACTTGCCAGATCTGGGAAGGAGCCCTTGCGGATTAGCTGACCTCAGCTCTTTACACAGTCAATGAAAATTACAGAGTTGATTCTCTCAGACACACTGAAAAGGGATAAGGGGAAAGGAAGCAATTTCCAAGTGAAAATACAGCATTCACAATCTTCTCAGATCACTGATGTTCTCAAATGCACAAGGGAAAAGCAGCAAGTAAACTTAAGTGTTAACAGCTTCTGTTTTCAGTTTGGTTAGAAATGCAAGAAGAGTACAAGCATTTCCAATTCCAATTAAAACTCCCAAAATACACTGGAAAATCATGAGCAGAACTTTTTTGGGATGCTCTTGGTCCATCACAGCTCAGCCCTGAAGCATGATGACACCCATCGCTTCACGTCTAACAGTTCTCATTAGAGATTCCACTCACAGCTTTGTGCATAACATTCACCACTACCCAAACAAAATCAGTTTCAAGATAAATGGTAAAAAGAATGTTTCAACACACCAAAGTGTGGATAAACCATTTTTCATCTCTAAATTGTTGGAAGCTCATGAGTTGTATAACTCATAACTAGGCATCAGTAGTCTGTTGCATGCTGCATTTTCCCTCTTCAGCTGCAGCTTGCATTTTGAGACAGAGTCAGTAGCCTTGAGGAGAGAAATCCTAAAAAAGAAGAAATTATGAAATATGAGGATTTAAGAAATATGAGAAATTAAGAAATTATGAAATGTGAGAATTGAGTTCCATTGTGATATAAACCTGCCTGTAACTGATTTTAAAGCTTTCGGGTAGAGGAAAGATAAAGAGTTAAAATGCCTCTCCTTAAGGACTTGCTCGGAGACCCACTAGATTCTTCCTGCCTTCAGTCAGTCTGTGGTAAGTCCATTCAGGGCAAGGCATCGTCTGCATCTGTAGTGGGCAAAATGCAAGGAAGAGACAATTTATATTCAGCAACTGGCTCACCTCCTCTCTCAGACTGTCCTGGGAGGAAAAAGGACCACGGCCTCAGAGGCTGTGCCTTTAAAAACACTTGCAGGCTGCAAGTAATAGTCATGCTTCAGTGTGTTCAACATTTTGGCTGAGCTCAGTACAATGTGCAGTGATTTAAGGCTGGGAGATCAGGCGGGATTCAGCAAATTCAGAATTATTTATTTCTTTAGAGCAGAAAGTCTGGCTACAGATTATTTACTGCAAATGGGTCTGTTTGGGGGAGGGGAGGAAGGAGAGAGGGTAGAGAAGGGGCAAATTGATTGATTGAAATTTTTCAATTAAAATAAGCAGTTTTTTAAAAAGATTTAAGGTTTTATTGGAAAGTGTGAAATAATTCAAGAGTGTGGAGCCTTACTAAGTGCAGATCATGGAGAACTGGGGAGGAAAGAAAATAAAATCTTATTCTGTGGAAGAAGGGAAGGAAGGAAAAAAAATGGATGAAAAACATCATTATCTTTGTTTCTTCTGCTACGTTAATGTATTTCTCTCCCTGTGTTATCTCCAGTATCTGCAAGTATTGATTCAGAATAAGGCACTGTGGTGTAGGCTGCAGGCAGCAGAAAGCTCTGCTGGGAGTGGCATGTTTCCGGGGCTGTCAGAGCATGAAAAAATACCTGGGGATTGGTTTTACAATGGTATCTGTGCCTGGACAAACTGAAGACAGGCACATTACCCTCTCTGCAAGGACCAGGCTGAGCTGGAGTAGCAGAAAAGGTCCGGCTCAAGGGGTGGATCAATGATGGAGGTGTCTTTGGGTGTTTTGCCTGAGCTCGAGTAGCATTAAAGGATGAGAGGACAATGACAGTTAAATGAAGTAAAATTCTTCTGGATGGGGAACATGAGGCATGCATGCCAAGACCTTATTTTTGTTTGTTTTTCTGTCTTGGACTCAAAGGTGCACACCGGCTCTTGAGCTCAAGCTTTAGGGGACACACATGAGCTGGGCCAAAGCTCTCTTCACATCAGCCAGACACACCTCATTTGTAGCTGGTTGCTCCAAAGTGATGCTGGCAAAGGACAGGAAAGAATTAAGGCTGTTACTAGTAGGTAGAGAAAACGAATGCTATTTTTGCCTCTGTAAGGCAGGAGTAAAATATTATTGTAATCTCCGTCCCCCCAATTAATTTCCTCTTTTGCTATTATAATTCTCATTCCCAGATAAATTTAGCTTTTTCTAAAACCTTTGATTTTTCCTTTGTGTTTTACACTCAAGCTGGAATGCAGCGATAAGGGACTACACACACATATATATTTAATCTACACACGCACACGTATAGCTATATATAGTCCCTGCCACAAATAACACTCCTCTGACTGCTGTCACAAAGCCCTTGCTAGAAAAGCTACTCACCCAAGCTGGCTTGCTTTCCTACATCATGTCCCTCAGGGAAGGACTGTTGGCAGCAGCATGTCTGTGTCCAAATAAAGATGCTGGAAAGGTCTGCAGCTCTCCCCTGCTCCACTGCCTGTCTCTTCTGCTTACTTCTCCTATGGGGTGGGAATAAACCCCTGCCAAACTTCAGCCCCACTGTCTCCTGTCACAAAAACAACAGCTGACTTTGCTGAAGTGGCTGGAATTACACCGCTAGGCAGTCAGTGTGGGAGAGGCTCTTGATTTATAAAAGGGGGCATCTCAAATTGGGAGGGGATTCAGCATTACCTGGTGGGGCAGCTTTAGAGCCACTGCTTTCTCTGGTGAAAAGGGCTTTCCTAACAAGATGCTTGTGACCATAATACAACCACAAACCTCTGTAGTTTATGAGAGACCTGAGCAGCAACTTCGCATCTCTCCATTTTCCAGAGTGTCACTTATGGTTATAAAAATCACTTCCCCTTCACATTCTCCTTCTGGAGGTGAGGCCTGTCTGCTGCACTGGCACAGCTCCTGTGCAATAAAATGAGAGGCTGAACTGAGTGACAGTCCCGGTGGATGAAGATAACAGGAACAGGAGGCTGTTTGCCTCCTACATCGTTTTTTTTTTTTTTTTTTTTTCTTTTGGTAAAACAAACCCCCAATAATATTACTTTTTTTCCTATAAAAACCTTGTACTTTGAGGCTACATCCTGTTTTGCTATTGCCACAGTCTCACTGTCCGCTTGCATTCCCCATCTCTATCCCCATATTGCTATTAATAACTAATTAATTCCAGAACTTGCCTTCATTCACAGGTTCCTGTATCTTGTGGAGGACTCACATGGCCACACAGCCCAGCTGATGCAGCAGCACCGACCTCTGCACCACCAACACCCCCCTCCCAGACCCACCTCCTACACTGGTGTTTGCATCACGTCACCGGGGAATATTCACCCACGGGTGCCAAAGGACTTGGCTGCAGCTGCACACCCTGACACACAGGGATGAGATTGAATGCCTCTCTTCAGTGAGCAGCCTTGCTAAGCTGGATGGCCGAGCTTCCAGCTGCATCCCAGGCTTTTGTGAGATGCAACATTTGGCTGTGGAGTCACCAGGAAGAGTCAGCCTCTGACGCTCCTGAAGTTGGTTTAATTTCAGCGTTATTGTCAGGGGACTTAAGAGACTTTTAAAAGGATGATCAGAAGTCCAGAAAGCCTGAGGAAGAAAAACTGGTAGAATTTTGTTACTTTTGGACCACAAAACAGGGAAGAGAGAGGATGCTGTGAACAGGTGAAGGCTGCTGTATAAGAGGATAAACTTATCTGCATCTGCTGGTGATGGGATAAGATACAAAGGTCTTATTTCACAAGAAAACAAATTGTCATTTGATTTTAAGGCAAGCTTTCCAGTGATAAGACTAATGAAACATGCAAAAAAATATCTCCTGCAGAGGGCAAGGCAGAATTAGAAAAACAGGTATGAGGAGAGGGACAAGTAGAATTGATCCTGCCTGAAGACTGAGGGGTAGGTAGGCAGAGGGGTACCCATCTAACTCAATTCTCTAGGTTCAGATCATGTTGTACAAGCACCCTCTCCATGGGGATATTTCTCAGTCCTTAGCAAGGCAGATGCAACCAGTCTCTACTTCTACTGTCAGGAAGAATAAGAAGCATGAAGAGGCAGGTGCTGGTCTAGTGCACGGTGTCCCTGCCATGGCCCTGGGGTTGGAATCAGATACCTTTAAGGCCCTTTGTAGCTCACAACCCCCAGAAGACCACCAAAACCATCTCACCACCCACCACTATGGCCTGTGATTGAAAATTCAACCTCCTTAAAGTCACTACAAGCTGCCGTCTTCAGCTGGACTGAATCCTGAATCCCCTGCCCCGCATTCATTTGCTCGGTATTTCTGAATTCAAACGCTGTTCTTTAAAAGCCTCTCCACCTTTTGCTGCTAATTAAAACATTGGTTGCACTCTGGCTTGCTTTTCCAAGAGGTCTGGACAGCATCGCAGGCAGCTCAGACAAACAAACAACCAAACAAACAGGATCCATTAGGAACTGCCACTCCTGACTGTCGCCCTTTCGCATACATCATGTTGAAAAGGTTAATGCTTCCCCAAAGGTGTGAAGGAGACGGGCGGAGGGGAGGGGCAGGAGGGATCCAGTCCTGTGAGGACCAGATGTCAATGAGACTCAATACAGCACAGAATGGGCTCCCCCTGCCCCCCCGAGTGAGACAATTGCCCATCCCTTGGCAAAGCTTCCCTTTGAGGGATCTATAATTTATTAGGGAAGGTGGAGTTCTGAATAAATTGCGCATAGAGATGAAGCGGTGATGATCGCTAACTCAAATCCCTAGGAGCGTGGCATTTTCAGTCTTTAGCTCCCATTTGTGTCCCCCCCAGTCCCTACTAAGTGAGCAAGCCAAAGAGCTGAATATCGACAAAACATAATGAGCTCATTGAGATCTAAGCATTGCAATTAGCAGGGTGGAATGGAGCAGAGGGGCTGGGAGGCAGACTGTAATTATTTATAATGTTGATAATCACTTACATGTAGTTAAAAATATAAATACATCCCAAAGCTTGATGGCATTAACTACCCTTCAATTAGCTCCGTGCCCAATAAGTAAGCGATACCCAAGCACTTAGAGGAGAAAGGCTCCAGGCCTCTGTCTCAGGGCTGTACTCACCAGGAGCCTACAAACTATTGGCACAGGTGGGTTGAAGTAGAGATTTTAAAGGAGATATCATCAAGACAGCTCCCATCACTAGCTTATTGCTAATGCAGTTGTGGAGGAAGACAGCTCAGATACGTGGCTCATTCTCACCTGGTGGTAGTTTCCCCTCTGCCACTTTTGCTCATAAATTTCATGCATCCAATCCGTTAGATAGCTGTATGGCTTCTCGCTGACCAGAATTCAATTAAGTCAAGGGGCACTGGTACAGAGAGCCCCCCGGGAGGAGAGAAGCCCTTTGCTGTGTGACAGGCTGGTATCTCTGTGCTGCAGTCCCAAAGTACTCGTGGTGCATTACAGAGATGCTTGAACCATCGTTAGGAGCACTCAAACCACAGCACCGTGTGTCTGTGCACAGCTCACCTCATGCTGTTTCTCTCGTGCCTAAGCCAGCTTGTTTAAAAATAGCTTGAGTACCTCTGTGCTGCAGATATTTCCCTGTTCCTGAAGATTTCGACCAAAGCAACTCTTCCACAAAGCCAGCCAGTCTGGAGAATTGTTGAGATGGACAATCAACTACTTTCTTTTCCTGCCATATCCCATCTCTTTGTGGACACTGAATCAAAACATCTTTCTTATAGAAACGTAAGAGATGTTATGAAAGAGTCGGTCCAAATACAGACATGTTTTACCAGCCCGAGGGAAGGGAGAACAAGCAGTGGAAAGCAGCAACTCTGAGCAGAGGCAAGCTCTCGGGGAAGATTACGTACTTGAGAGCAGAGCCGAAGATCAACAACATACCTTCACCTGAACGGTAAGCAGCCGTGACCCTTATCATCTCCACAGTGCACTCCACTGACGTAAAAGTACAGCCTAAGTCAGGTTTTAACGGAAAAACAGGTGAGAGTGAAACCACCAGGGAGGGGGAGATTACTGTACATCAAAAAGAAAGAGATTTTGGGGTGGGGGAGTAGATAAAACCCCAATCTGCCTGTACCATTGATTTCCTTCCAGGTGAAGGGAGCATTTAACACACGGAGGTTAAACATGGACCCTTCTCAGTGAAAATGTACAGAGAGGGCAGCAGTGGAGGAACGGTCACCGGAGTCTAGTGAGGGAGCTTAATGAAAACAAGGGAATTGTGGAAAGAAAAAAAAAAAAAAAGCAGAAAAAGGAAAAAAAAGGAGGGAGAACAGAAGCAGGCTGTACTGCAGTCAAACAGGCTCTGAGAAAATACAGGCAGTGTTCAGTGAAACTGAAAGGGAGAAAAGCAAAAGCAGAGTAAATGGAAATTGTTCAAAGATAATTGAATGTATGTCCAAGTGCTTGCGTTTGCCAGCTAGCAATAAATACACTGCCTGCGAAAGCAAGCCAGTGTGGGCAAAGGGAGGAAGTGCAAAAAGCAATCAAGGGGAAGCAAGAAGCATATGCAAGCGGGGCAGCAGTGCTGCGGGGTACAGGAACAGGAGACAAGGGACGACAGGTTAGAGAATGAAGCCGTGAGACTGGAAATGAGGCAGAACTATGTATCTTGAACTGCATTCAAATGGGGCCCTTAGGCCTACCTCGAGCATGCTGGAAACCTGAAGGAAAGGCAGCTGGACCATGCTGCTAGGGCCTGGCAGCGGTCAGGAGAGTCGGTGTGTACGGGACTGTGTTCTGGTAGGATGACCATTCAATATAGTAAGAGGGTCCAGGAAATTGGTCCTTGCTCTGTAGAGGATTTTGCAGGGACTGAAGCAAGTGATTGTCAGCTAATAGAGAAATATACCCAAGCTATTCTAGCAGAGAAAGAGCAGGGAAAGCAGAAAGCACAGGGAATTTCTGACCTGTCTAGAAAAAAAAAAAAAAAAAAAAAAAAAAAACACGCAGAGAGGAGGAATAAAAGATTCTTTCACAACAAATACCAAACCAGGTCAGACCAAACTTAACCTACCCTAACAGCCTGCCTTTGTTACCGGCAAGTGTGCAAAGGAAGAATACAAGAAATACTTCAAGTGAAGAGACCCCTCTCCTGGTAAGAGGAGCAGTGCAGCCACCTCGGCCAGGGGCAGTGCCCGAGCTGAGCACATCAGTTCACTGCCCAAATCAGCTTGGGCACAGCACCGGACAAACACAGCTCAGCCATCTGCAAGGCCAATTTCCCTTCTCAGCTTCCAGCAAAGCCCACTGAGAACCAAAAGGACCACCACACAGGCACATTGCTGCAGCACCAAGTACCAAGCTGGGAGCCAACATTTCCCCAGCACATTCTTGCAAGTGGTGTTCCCAAATAAAAAGATTAATGCAGGTGATAAGAGACATAAAGAGACAGTCACAACAACAAATCAAACAATACTACTTCCACCTGCCGGTAGTAAAAACCTTGCAAAGGCCCACAGGCTCCTCTGTTTGCAGATTAAACCAAGGTGCAAAAAGGGATGTGATGTTTCCAACCCCACCAAGGAAATCCAGCAGCGCAAACAAGAAAAGGAACAATTTCCTGGCTTGGTCCATAAGAACATGCCTGTCCTTGCTCAAGGTGATTCACGTTTCAGACGAGACAGCCTGGATGCATTATTTGGAAAGGACAACAAGGAGGGAATATCATCAACAATATTTCCACAAAGATTTTCTATGAGAAAATCCCTCTTCTCCAGCAACATTTGTGCTTGCAGCACATTGCTTTTCTCACAGCTTGCAAGAAATAAGTGCTCTGCTGCTTCCCCTCTCACAACCAGCATGAGACACCTCACCCATGTTCAGCCAATGCAGGAAAAAGGAAACGAACCCACGGGAGCGGGGAGCCCCCTCGAAGCACATCGCCTGTCAAAGCGTGGCTCCCATGAAGAACGGCTTACAATCAAACAACCACCCCAAAATTGCTTGGCAAGTCATTTTGAGCTGATGCAGCTGGAAAACATGGGTCTGTTTGCTGATCATTTGTCAGGCAGGAGAATACGCCAGGCTGATCAGAGAAGACAAAACTGTCAGAAGAGCCAAAATGTGTCCTATAGCTGAAAGAGCACAAGAGCTGAGAGCTGGCCTTTATTTAAGCCCTTCTGAGCACCTCAGCCTGTACTTTTTTGCTTTTCCAGAAACACTTGAGCTGATTGCTATTTTTGTTTGGTTGGTGTTTTTTAATTTTTATTTCTATTAACAAAAAGGTGTTTTTTGTTTTCCAAATCTAGTATTTTCAGAAAAGAACATGTGTTAATAACAACTACTATTTAAAACATGGAAAGGAAATTAAAAATAGGTCCTTTTCCTATCTTGTAACATGGAAACAACCTCAGCATTTCAATGATTTTGATGCTCCATTTCTCTCTCTCTTATGCAGCCACATCAACTCTAACTGGTTTTGACTAACGCATCTGCTTTAGGAGCACCTGAACCACAAGGCAGGGATGTCAACAGGGAGACGCCTGGCTATTTCAGCATGCTTCAGAGAAGTTTCATGTTGGATTAACCACTGAGTCCAGTCAAAGACCTGGAGAACAGGGGTGAAAGTTATTCAGGCTTGCAAACAGGGGATTAGTAGTTTTTGGCAAACCACGCCCGAAGGTGGGAAGGTGTCTAGATCGACACCTGTTCACCTGCCTGTGACTCCCGCAGTAACCTGTCGCACGTTAGATCAGTTTTGTGACAGCCAGCTCAGCTGATCCCACAGCCCTGCTATTTCTGTCCCGTATTTCTGATTCATTTATTGCACTGTTTTTCATGCATGCTAAAATCCCCTTTATTCCTCTCTGTGCTGCTGTTGCCTTTGATTGCACAGAAGGGATTTCTAAATGCTTATTTACTACCATCCTCTTATAATTCCAGCATCTTGGAGGAAAGGCAGACCAGTTCATTTTGAAGCAGGACGTTCATCTTCTCGACAGCTAGCATAGACCAGGGCATCAATAAATTAAAGCTTCTAGGGATTAATTGATTGGAACAAGGTTGGTTAACTTTATGACTAAATGGGAACTAATCTGCTAGCGGACAGAGCAGAGCTGGGTTACATTTGTACTCGGCGAGTTTGGGCTGAGAAAATGAAACATTGATGATGGTAATAATAATACAAACAGGGATGCCAAAAGGAAAAGGGAAAAGGGAGGTTTTCTCCCTAAAGAAAATGTATACAGGCTCTGTTAGATCTGAAACGATATCTCCCTCAACCTCTTTTCTTTGTGAAAATCACTACTTCTGAAACAGAAATTCTACCGAAGGAAAGATCCCATTATCAGCAGCAGTCACATTTCACAGCAATGTGATTAACTGCCGGTCACATGGGCCCCTCGCTCGCCACTTGTAGACAGCTCAATAATTTTAACGAGGAAAGAAGAGCGTCTTTCTCTTCCTTCCTTCCTTCCTTCCCCTCCCCCTTCCTTTATTTTTTTTTTTTTTCTTCCTTCCTTTCTTCCTCCCTCCCCTCTCCCCCTTCAGACTTCCCTTACAAGGCAGGCAGTTGAAGCTGACCCTTAAGGAGAACCCCTCTGGGACCTGGATATCACTTATCAAGTCTAAATACGCTGTCCTGGTCCGGGTTGATGCGAAGCGCGGCAGCTGCAGCTCAGAAATCTCCCCCTTTCGGAACAAAACCAGTCACCTTGGCCAGGAAATGTACTGCCTCCATCACAGTCACACTTCAATCACCAGCCTCTCCCTCGTCTCAGCTCCTGTCCTTGGTTTGGAGTATTTACAGCCCATCTGTCTGTCTCAAACACACTTCTCACTCAAGAGGGAAATTAATCTCTCCTTCTCTCTTCTCTCTGCTTTCTCTCTCCTTCTCCCTCCCCCTTCCCCCAACACTTGCAATTTGCCATGAACAGCTTCCCTTTTCTCATCTAAAATTCTCGATGACTTTGAAAATTGACTGCACCCACACACCTGGGCACGGCGAGAGATAATTGATTGCATTTTTATTTTGTCTCTTCCCTAAACTGTTTTCCTTGCTAATGGCCAGTTCTCTGCCATTTTTTTTTTTTTTTTTTTTTTTAACTGACACTCGGTGTGAGGGACTGAGGGAAAGGAAGAAATAACCAGCTGCTGAATGTTGTCTCTTCTGCTTCTCTAAGGAATTAAAAGCTCAGTGAGTGATGAGGATCCTGTCTGGATATGGACCAGAGCTCCTGGGGTCCAGGTGATAGAGACCCCTGCATGCAGCCTCTCTAGGGTTTTGCAAAGGGACACGTCCTGCAGCACTGTTAAAAGCAAAGGTCACACAGCTTGCATAGACAGTAGCTACAGACACCTCCACATTTTCCACTCACCATCCAGGCTAAGTTATGTACCACTTCTCCACCCTCTCTCCAAATTAAGCAAGCTCAACATCTTACAAGGCAGGGAAACTGAGGCACAGTTTGTGTGCAACGCCATGGGATGGGAGGCAGCACAACTAGTAAAGCAAATGACTGGGAACCAAGACACACTGATTCTTAGCCCAGACCACCCATCCAGGCATCAACTGAGGTCAGAGAAACCAAAATACTCAGATACAAATCCAAAAAATATAATTCTAAGTTCAAAGTGAAAGCACTAAATCAAAAATAAAGGCACTTAAAGTGACATCCAGATTTTTCACGTGAAATACTAGCTGTAATGTCTCTGACTCAGTTTCCCCATAATAATAGCAAGAGGTGACTGTGAACCTGCCTCCTATTGTCAGGAATTGGTGGCAGCTATCTTATGCCTTTCAGATCAATGGGACGTTACTAGTGTATTTGTTCCCAGCAAATCCTGCCTCTCCTCCCATCCTCTTCATGTGAAAGAGTAAAAGATACATCAATATCAGTCAATTTGATGAATGACTCAAAAAAAAAAAAAAAAAAAAAAAAAAGCAGCCCTAGTAAATAGCCAGAAAACCAGAGTGTGCAGGGCTGGGAGCAAAGGATAAACTTGGAAGAAAGTTACAAACCAAAAAAACACAAGTTACAACAGGAGAAAGCCTGTGCAAACCAGGACTGCTTTAAACTCATATGGAAATGCACCACAGCAGAAAATTAATCAGGAGACTAAAAGTAAGGTACAGGGATACAGGATGGGTTTCAGAGGAGGAATGAAGCAGATTTGGTAAAGTCAAGTTATCATTTGAACCTAGAAGGCATCCACTGGTTAGGTGATTACTTCCTACCTGTACCTACCTCCTTGAGGCTTTGCTTCTTAAAAGTAAAGCTGCTCTTGTGAGTGGTGGCTCTGACTGCAGGAACGTGCTGAGAAAGCGGCGATGCTTCTGGGGTGCACCGGGGCAATCAATCTGTGGCTGAAGGCCCAGCAAGAGCAGCCTGGAGCCAGATGGCAGCACAGGAGAAGCCACCATTCAAATGGCACACACTCATTCGACCCTCAGATCCTGACAGACAGGTTCTGCACATCCAGATTGCCTGCAGCACCTGCAGACACCCTTGGGCAAACACACATTTGTACATTACTTACAAAAATGGTACTAATAGAAAGACAGCCACAGTCCACAGCTTAGGGGAGATCACGAGCATGTTATGAAACATTTCGCTTTGAGAGTCGACATCTAGCTATGCAAGAAATAGATATGGAGCTACTAAGGACAAGGAAGGGAAAGGGATGGACTCAAATCCCCAGTATGAACTTGCCTCCCTGATTTCCGTGCTGTACACAGCCAGCAAGATCCTGGTGCTGAAATCAGTTTTCAGCTTAATCCTATACCTGGGAGCTCAAGATTGAGGAAAAACTGGAGAGAATTTGCAGTTATGCAGGATTTCTGCAGTAAAAGATGATGGAAAGCTGGTGAAGCAACCTGATACTGCCTGATTACTGACCAAAACTGAACACTATTCAGTTAAAATCTACACTATACTTTAGTTTCCTTTTAAGTCTGTGCAGCAAAACTAGATCCAAAAGAAACTTTACCCATGACTACAATCTGTCCAGCAAACTGTGAGCTTGCAGTTATGTGGGCTAAGTCAATTTATCTCAAATCTCATAAGGCCAAAGCTACTCTACCGTTTTGCTAATCTGTAATAGAAAGGAGCATCCTTCACTTCTAGTCTTTCCAGCATGGATCAGCTGATTACATACATCAAACACTGATGCCAGAGATGAGTGAGAGCAGGAACAGTGGGAAATAAGATTTAGCCCACACCTTCATTTATTTTTTATGATCAGAATGTTTCCAAACCCAGTTATGTCTGAGGATATCCTCAAGCTGGATGAAGGTGTCAGGTAGAAACTGGACCCTTCTTTTCTGTTAGCCCATTGCAGAAAACAGAAAGGACAGGCTGGTGCTTGCAGAAAGCCAGGACAGGTGCCTAAAGAGCACCTCCTCGGGGTGCAGCTCTGAAAGATTTCAAAGCAAGACTTCTCCAGCAATAACGTTTAAAGGAGGATGGATGATATTTTTAGGGGCAATATAGGTTTGTTTGAACTATTTATCCTCTCTGTACAAAACTGTTTCCTCTTCTATTTCAGTAAGTACATAGTTCCTCTCCAGATTTATATTCCTAGGTGTTTGTATAACCTTCACTCAAGGCTCACAGATTTAAGCATAAACACGTTTGATCCTTTCCTTTCACCTCATCCCTGGATTTCTGTAACTGCAGGAATGAAGAAGCATGCCCCGAGGCAAGCTCCCCTCTCATCAGGTAGCAGCGACCTTGGGTCACAACCTCTGGCTTTGCCAAAAGTGGGCAAACACAAAATACATACAGGGCTGCAGTTCAATTCAGTTTTAACATTCCCATTAAAAGTCAAGCCTTCTTGTTATTTGTTGTCAGTCTTTGGACAAAACCAACAATAATAATTTCTGGTGCGCTGACCCGCCACGACCTACTCACCTTTCTTGACTATCCCTACCATTACCAAAAACCGTTTCCAGAGCTGGTGGTTGTCAACAAGAGTTAACTTTTATTGGCCCAGCAAAGCTCTATTCCCAGAGGTTCCTGAATGCCACCAATTGGCAATTTCTCAATTTGCTGTCTGGAGATCAACCTTTTTTTTCTGAGTGCTCTGTTAATAAGCATTTCTGAGCAAAAGGACTGAGAGACCTAAACCTCAGCACAGTGGGAAGCCTTCTTCTGCATCCATCAAGACCTGGATCAGGCTTCTAACTGGGCAGTAATTACTTGGATAATAAATAAATAATAATAAAAAAAGATAATTGCAAACTTTGGAGCCAGCATAAGGAACAGAATCATTCCCAAGTGTTAACCGTGGTGCTGGACCACCAGCAGCTCAGCTCTCTTCCTATCCTACAGCACTGCTCCTGGGGTCAGCCAGGAATATGGATATAACCTTCTGCAGTCCTACAGAAAAGGAAAATCTTAAATTTGAAACCCAAAAGATGCACTCTCCAGTGGGCAACATGCCTCTGACTTTCTCAGCAAGGGTTTGTGGCTTTGCAGTCTGGCTGCTTTATTTTACAAATAAATTTCATACAAGAAGGGAAATGTAACAAACAAACCATTTAATTAGCAGGTACTGCAGAAAGCAGGAAAAGAGCAATGCTGTGGAGAGAGTGACTGTATTTTCTCTCCATTTATTTCACACAGAAGTGTCAGTGACAGCAAAAAAAGTAATTCCTGAAAGAAAAAAAGTTTTTTTTTTTTTTTTTTTTAATAAAAAAACTTAACAGTATCTGTTTGAAGACAGCCTGTAAAATGAGCAAGGCCCTACTTGGCCCAGATAGTTTTTGATCTGTACTAGAACTGTTCTCTTTGGGATGTCATATAAACGCAATTGATCCTTCCACTGAAGCACAGGAGATTTACACTGCTCACGCCCAGTCGCACTAATGAATGTCCCCATACTGCGGCAGGAAAACAGGCTGCTGGAGAATCAGTATATATATTATGTACCTAGGTGAATTTTTCGTATTTCTCTCTGCTTAACTAGAGTCCAAATGTGCAGATATTTTAATCCTCAGCACTTCAAGTTCCCCTCGGTGATCTGACCTTGGTTAGGGCCATGATGGAGTCACTGCCATGACTCCACTGCAAAACAGATCTACCAACGGTGCTGTAGGGCCCCTTCGTGAAATGTGTGGCCTGTCCAGTGCTGCTCTACAATGTCTTGAAGAGGCAGAACCCACAGCTTGCCCCAGCTGCATGTGACTTGAAAATGGTTTGATGCCAGGAAAGTGCTATGGAGGAAATGCAGAAAGATCTCAAAGATTCCCCACCCAAAAGGTTTACCACTCTCCCAACAGCCATATGTACCATAAAAAATGAAACTGATTTGAAGTCCAGAAAAGGATTCAGATATATCCCACTACCTCATGAGCCACAGAAGATACAAAGCCTGCCTGGTAAGAGGTGTGACTTAAAATTTGTGCTTCTTCTCCAGACTGTGCTTCTGGAGCAGGGGACACCCAAGTGGCTGCAGCCACCGTGCTGTTTGTTAGGCTCTGAGCCTGCCAGGCTAACAGAAGATGCTATGCAATTACTGTGTTTCATATGCAGGGATGGTGGGACTCTTATGTAAATAAGAGGTATCCTTAGCCACAGAGAAAGGAATTTAATGCCATTTGGTAGGAAGTTCAAGTGCAGCATGTTGGAAATGTCAGCTACCCTCTAAATGAGAAGAATCAAATCCCAAATATTCAAAGAGGAAGAACCCATTGAGAAAGTAGATGAGAGAGAGAAAACACAGCACAACTATTTAAAATACAGATCTTGTCTGTATCCAAAGCTGCAGGAGACTTTAAACGTGAAGGAAGCAGAGAGGTCCCAGAGGCCACCTCACAGACCTGCAGAGTGCTTCCCTTCAGACAATCAACACCATGCCTCACATTAATAAACGTGGCTCACCTGCTGTGCCATGGGCTTTGGTATGGACTGGGCCTGGGCTTTGAAGGGGGCATGAAGCTCAGGTGAGCTTCATGCAAAACGCTGCAGCAGGTCAGCTTGGAGCAGGTGACCATTTCGTAAAGCTTGGCCACTATGTACATCATGCAGTTAAAGGAAATCAGGTGGTCTTAGGTCTATTTGCCAGTGGAAATGTGTCCACAAGGCACAGCCTGCTGCCAGGGTTGGCACCTTGGCACCCTTGTTGCCTGTTTTCACAGAGAAGCAAGGCACTCAGTGGGCTATTGAGAGGTCTTTACTTTTCACCTCTAAAGTTGGTCCTTCCAGACGAGTGCTAAGACAGTGGCACGGATAAGCTCTTCAGGGGATGCGACTTTTCAGGGCTGTTAATCCATCGCTAAATTCTCACACATGCACAACATTCTCATAATAAGGTATAAAAGCAATTCCATGTATATGTCACACCATTCACAGTACCTCACAGCCACTCTCTGGGGCGTTCAAATACAGCACGATCAGACCGGTGGAGTCTCAGAGACAGTGGGTCATCTTTGGATGTGGAGTTACTAGCCCTTCCCCGCACCCTGGTGGCCTGGCTGGTAATGGATGTTTCATTGAAGAGCCCAGAAACACGAAAACTGTCTCACACTGATTGCATTTTAGAGCATTGTGCTCAAAAAAAAAAAAAAAAAAAAAAAAAAAAAGCCTGCACTCAACAGCTCTCCAGAGCAAAACAAGCTGGAGGCAGCTGAAAGCACCTGCTCCTTCAGGGAAACCCAGACCTGCCTCTTGGTATCTGGGAGACGTCCTTTTGAAACAGCCCAACTGCAGCTCAGTAAATAGCAGCCTGTCTTCTTGCTATGCTACATTCTCATTCAGCTTGGGGAAACATGCACCAAACATTTCTGCCACAGCTGGGAAGCAATGTCAACAATGCAAATTTGAGAGCTAAGAATTGAGTCACTCATGACTGTCTTGCTTTACTCCTGCCTCTTAACTTCAGTCAAAATCCACTCATCTACCTCACTGAATCGAGCTGATTTCTTGTTGCTGTTTTCTGTAATGACAATAAAAGTCACCAAGTGACAGCAGTTGGGTTCTCTATAAGCATTTGCAATTGTTTCGCGATGTAGTAAGTGGACACTGGGACAGACAAAACCACAAAGTGATGTCTTTTGAACTCAAGCCATCAGTGTCTACTTGAAGAGCAACAGACAGGAAGGCATTTGAAGCATGCACATCCACACTGCTGCATTTCAGTGAGCACCAGGCCTGAAATGCACATCCACAAGGTTTCTTATACATATGGATAACAACACAGCACGTGTACGTGGCTGTGCCCCCATCGGTGCAGCTGAGCATACCACAGCTGCTGACCAACCCTAGGAAAATGGAATTGACCCACCCGGGCATGGGTTTGCTTGTCTTGCTTTGTGCCCACCCATGGAACAAAGTGCCTGTCAGCCTAGAGGCAATCAGTCTGTATCCTTTTCAACGCCCCAATAGTAACCTAAAAGGTAAGAAAGAAAAAGAAAAGAAAAAAACAATTTACCTTAATGATACGGTTTGGTTAAGAATTAAGTGTTGATGAAAATTTGAAAGCTAAAGCTCACTTTTTAATTCACAGACCAGCTGCAGCGCAGCATGCAGAAAGTGGGGTTGTCTGTTTCATTTGCTAAAACACCTCTTTCCTAGCATGGTGATGACTATACTCTTCTGTAATTCAGTTTAATTGAAATTCTATGCCTGTTAAATTCTGAGTCCTATATTGATCAACATATGTCAACTGTGGAAAATTGTACTAAATTGTGTTGTGTTACTGTGCAGCAGTCAACTGTCCATTGGTGTCTGAAGTCAGTTTATTTCACCTACTCAGAATTGGACCTGGACTGATATTACATCTAGAATTTGATTTTCTGTTCTTGATTTTTAATAACTAGGATTTGTACCACACTCAGAGAGATAAAGAGAGGCAGCACGTTGGGCTGTGAATCTGTCAAGCTGTACACACGAAGCAGAGCCTTGCCTGGTTAGGAGCTGCACAGAGCAATCAGCTGTAGTGCAAGGTGGTGTGAGTTTCAACAAGCAACCCTCTCCATACCCTGCCTGCTCTGAATTTATCCCCTGACACAGGGTTCATGGCAGTTAAATCTGCTCCTGACCATACTTTTTCACAACAATATTTTCTAGGCCTTCTTTTCCTGTTCTGAATGATCTCCTGTGGCTTTTTGTGAGATCCACGATGCTGAAATGTCACATCCTGAGCACTGGAACATGTGACCTCTAAACTAGGCAAGATTCCCCCAAATATAAGCCAAAAATAAAAGTATGTCAATGTATATGCAGAAAGCAGATAACACAATAAAGGAACACAAATGTGCTTGTTGGTTACCACACCAGCATGGGATTTGAGCAAACTGCGCTACAGGGGACTGTCAGCTGTGGCTTTTGGCACACTGGTCACAGTAGTTTCAGGAACCTAAACTCAACATCTAGCATTCCAGAAATGGAAGGAGGATATAGGTGACATTTAAGAGGTTAGAGTCTTTGAAACTTTCTATGCATGGATTTTCCATCCTGAGCAGTTCTCCCTTTGGTGGGGCTAACAGGTGACTCACAGAAAAGGCAACTACAAACAGGATTTGTTTTTTCCCTACCTCCACAGCTTATTGCTAAGGATGCTTCCAAAATGAAGGTATTCAATAATTACAAACTGACCCTAGGATCTACAGACTGTTGCTCTATGAATATTTTATCTGTCTTTATTTCAGCTAGAACTGAGTAGCAAGGTTACTTTTTTTTTTTTTTTTTCTTTTTTTCTTTCCCCTACAGTCATCAGGTAACACAATCTTTCTGGAAAACAATAGAACAAATTAGTTCTCCATTCTTTACACCTCTTTTTGGATTTGCAGGACCTCGATCTCCCAGATTAACAACAGTCTCTGGCCTAACCTCAAAAGCAGGCAGCAGTGAAGGAGAAAAACACAAAAAGAATTGGCCAGAGAAGACGAACAGAGAACAGAGATGGAGTCAGTTTTACCCATCCGCTGCTAGACAAAATCCGGCTGTAGTTATCTTTTCTACTTGTTAGCCGATATAAAGCCAGTTGTGTGTCCCGCCCTGGTTCTTGCTGGGTAGTAAGATGTTGCTTCAGGCTGACAGGTTTCCACACGGCAGATCCTCAATGTATTCTGCCCGTTTGCTTTTGAGGAAGGTTTATAGGAGCAGACTGAGCAGTGTTAACCATGACGAGATTGGAACGGACACCCTGAGACGCACAGCTCTTTTATCAGATAGCTAACCCTCCGGCAGGGCGTGGGTGGTAGATCCAAGGAAGTAAATTGCCTGTCACAGAGCTTCTCTGAGTCACACTAGTGATCATATGGCCACCGGGCCTACATCTGCAGTCTAGCAAAGGGGCTGGGGATCAAATGGACCTGTTAAAATTAAATTTTAACAGGGACTTCTAGGAAAGGACCATCTGAGGTTATCTAGCTCCTTTCTTTGCCCCAGGTTGCTCAGGCAGCTCCTGCCAGATGGGTGCCCCCTTTGTTCTGAACATAGCAATGGGGTCCCTGAGCCTCCCATCCCACTGCTTAACTGAGAACCTTGCTATCACACCCTCTGTATTTTCTTTGTGTCTCAGACAAATCCACCCCTTGCTGCAAGTTAAGCCCATCACTCCTAACTACCATGGCCACGGAGAACAGATTATTCCCTTCCTCTTTGTAGTCATGCAGGTGTTTAAAGACTGTAATGTGTTCTCCCTCTATCCTGCTCTTTCCTGTGCTAAACAGCTCTGAGTTGTTTTGACCCTTCTTCTCAAATCCTGTTTTCCAGATCTCCAATTGTTTCTGCAGCTCTTCTCCCGACACATTTTCTTGAAAAAACCACATACCCCGAACGAATCAGTGCCCCAGCCGTGACCTGACTCATGCTGAGCAAAGCACAGGGGTCATTCTAGTACCTATTTCCGAGGAAGACTGCTGTTTTTTTTTTTTCCCCACACACAGCAGAATTTGCGTCATGCTGGTGATCCACAGCTCCCAGAACCTTTTTATAAGTAGTTTGTTGCCTGCCTCGCTCTGTACAGCTGATTCTTCCTGCCTGTGTATAGATTCCTGCTTTTGCTTTCTGAATAGCATCCTCCCTCTCTCTTTTTTTTCCCAAACATTTCTCCAATTTGTTTGATCTTCTCAAGTGGAAGCTCTTGCACTGAGCAGCCTCTACAAATACACGGTGCAGTTTAAATTCCCCAGTGTTAAAAATATATACTTGACTGTAAAACACTCTACTTTTTATATGGAAATAGCAGCTCACTGGGAGAAAAGTGGCATTGCATTGCATGGCATGCTGAAGCAATCTGGGAAAAATAAAAACTATTACACACCCAAAATAAAAATACAAAGAAAATAAGTAAATAAAACCAATGGGATTGTATTTACCAACATATCAAAAACTTCCTATTCAGAGACATTTACTTTCCATGCAAATGTAGATTCTCATTTGCTTTTATCTCCATTCTATATGCACACTGTATGTCTCAGGAGTCTGTCAGGTTGATTTGCTATTGATTGGGAGGGGGAGGTACGTACAGAATAGACAAATACTTCTTTAGCAAGTAGCAAAACTATTAACTCAATATCCATCGGCCTCAAAAAGCAATTCTGTCCTCTTTTGCCTGTTTTCTCATTTTGTTTCAACCACCACTGACAGATACCTTCAGCTTTCTTCTCTTTCATGCATAGTGGAAACAGCAGTAATTAATTCTAATCACAGGTAAGGAAAGCACAACTGTAGACCATGTCCGATGGAAAAATATGGTCAGAAACTCCCTACTCACACTCCTGCCTGTCTGCATCTAAAATGTACAAAGAACTGTAAAGCCAAAGGAGAGGAAATGCACCTTTCACTCAATATTTTGTGCTTGTAGCAGAACAGCAATGAAACAAAAAAAAAAAATGAAGCTTTGTTTAAACTTCCACACAACACATGAATATCCATCTCAGAATGAAGGTACAAGGTAAAGGACCAGCAGAACCTCAGGTGCACATCTGCTGCCTCGCTGGGACAGGCTGACAGACCCTCAAAGGACAGCTCCCACTTTCTGATTCTGCTTGGTTCTCCACGATGCATATTGCCTGATACACCCATGCTTCAACTGCATGTGGAGAGCAGAGACCCAGCGATACTACATTGTAGAGATGATTAAGGCTACCCTCTTGAGAGCTGTTTAAAATACAAAGAAATTGACTTTCATTCACAAGGCACCATCATTTCTTCAATTTATTCTACCAAATTTCCATCCATAAGGAATTTTAAGCTTTGAGCATTTAAAACTCTCCTATCATCCCCTGAATCCCCCCCAGCTTGCCACAGGACATCAGGCACCTGTGCCCAAAGCAGTTGTCCATGCCTCATACAACAAGTACCCAATACATTTGGATACCTCTTAGCAAACTATTTCTTTCTCCTTGTCTGATGGCTCCCCTGCAGTACTCCACAAGACTCATCAGGCCAAGCCTTGCCTGTTCTTTAAGCCACATTTGATAGCCAGCTTTGTATGCTAAATACCTCCTTCAGCATCGCCTTCTCGAAGTAATGATATATCTAGTTCATTTTTCTTTATGATCCCCACTGAAATATTTGCCAGAGTAATATCTCTCTTTCCTAAGCTTCACAGCTCAATATCTGTAGCAAAAAGTTTCATGGATACTAAGTCCTCTTTGTTCATCAGTTTTCACCTCTTTTACACACCTTATGGGAACGCATGGAGACACGGAGCCGCCAGCTCCACTTCTGACAGCTATTAAGAAAAATCTTTTCATGTGTTTGAGCTAAGGGAAAGATGGAACAGTTAGTACCACTTTCAAAATGTTTCTGATGAAAACATGCTCAGCGAGAACCTTCTACACAGTATTTGATTGTTGCAAACTTCAATTTGGACTCTGTTGGAGAAGCACTCTGTATTACAGAAATGGCAGCATAACTTCATCTCCTCCCAGCCCTGGTGGCAAAACAAAGCCAGTGCCTTCCTTTCCAGCAGTATCCTAAGCACTAACACTACACTGAGTGAACTGTGCATTACAAACTAGCACTGTTCTCCAGCAAGGCTGCTCCTGCAGTAAAGGACCACGACCAATCCCTTAATAAAAGGGATAATAATAAGAAAATATCAGAAATGTTAGATAGAAAGACTTCATGACCACGGGCTTGACTTCTCTCAAAATGTTATCACATTTCTAGAAGAGACAGATATGCACCTGAACACGTGTGGTTTAATCTCGGAGGGAAGGAGACACTAAATCCTTTTAAGAGATGTCAAAGATAGAACAGTACTTAATTAGTAGTTTTAGAGAAACAGTCATATAAAAATAGAAATAATAATAATAAAAATTCTATCTGATGTAATTAAACTGATATAAATTCTGTGTTTTGAGAGAACTAAGTTTCTTCATTTAGATACCACTACCTTTGGGCCTAAAGCAAGTTTGTCAATAGCTTTGCGATGGAATTTTATGGGATTTGGCATGGGGATTTAGACATGTTTTCCTTTTAATTAGTGATGCCTCCAAATTTCACAGCACGCTTTGAAACTCCATACTTTCCTCACGTTTTACAACCCCCTTTTCCTCCAATAAAAACACCTGAACTGGAGTAATCTTACATAGCAGCTCTAGTGTTTCCTTCCCCAAAGGATCTAAAATGTTCTAGACCTTTACTTAGCTGTAACTGCTTAGTGGCGTACAGTAACACTATAAAAAGTCCAAGAGAGGAACAAAGACCAAAAGGTCTGAATAAGAAATTCAGGGACATGAAAGACCATTACACCTGCATCGTGATTTGTCTAGGTGAGACAGCTGCCAGAACATCAAACACTAATGTTAGGATTTAGTATTATATATCACACAAAAGAAGAACATACAGATTTTTTTTTAAAAGACTATTATTTTTATATCCACTGAGCCAGTGGAAGACAGATATGCAGTTACTGCAGCAAGCACAGACTTGATTCTGTGTGTTCAGAAGTGCTTAGTGAAGGGGTCTGGGGAAGTAAAAGAATGGACTTCACTCAACATTTGGATCCATGGCAACTCCTGAAAAGGCAAGTTCAATGTCCCACTTCCAGGTGAGTACAGGTGGAGTCCTTTTAGCTATTTTTGGCCTGTCTAACTTCTGGTTTCTAGCAGAATGCAGAATAAAAAATAAAAGCTACAAAAGGATGCTACATAGATATTTTGGACCCCACAAAACATTTAGTTTACCCTTGAGGTAAGCAGAGTCAATGGTCCTTGGAGCCATTTTGACTGGTGTTTATTTTTACTGCTTATTGTAGGCACTCAGGGAAACACTTTTTGTGCTATTTCAGTAGCTTTAGCACCATACTGCATTGAAGCTAAAAATCTCTCTGTCCTCGTCTCTCTTACATATCACTGGAACGACAGAGACAGCAAAAGAACCCAGCAAATACAGTGTGTCGACTAGCTAGTGGCATGCATAAAAGGAAGCAAAGAAGATGTAATTTCAGGTATTTTATTATATTCCAATTTTCACTCAATCTGATTGTAACCAGGCAATTTCAGAGCCAATACTTTCTTCTTTCCTTCCAGATAAGCCTTAGAAGCAGGGCCTTTTTTTTATCATTATGAGAGCAACTTATTACAGTGTTGATTTATACCAAGAACCAAGTGGGATAACTTGAGGCCAACTTGAAGCTTGACCATTTAAAAAGCAATGGACAAATCCAACTCATCACTGTATGGTATGCTGTGAAAATACTACTAAGTATTTTGATCTCAACTACAGAATTAATGCTTTTGTAAAGAATCTGTTCTGGTCCCTGCAGATGAGAGAAACTCATATATGAAAAGCACTAATTAATCAGGTAAACATCCCAAAAGTATAACTTATGGAACATAAACATGCATACAATTATACATTAATAATATCTGATGGGCCTAGAGATGCATTTGTCCCCGTATCAGGCCTTCATTTCCTCCTAAAACCTCATGAAAAGATCAGTCACAGTTAAACAAAGCTTTTAAAATTACAATGGTTCATATTCTCTATAAGCTGTGGACAGTGTTTGATACTGGAAGAACTACCAAAGAAGTTCGTATTTTTCAGTACTTCCTTCACAAATTGAATTACCAGGTAGAAATGGCTGAAGTGTGTACTAACAAATCCAAGTGGCCATTATGTTCTTTATTGCAAATTTCAGGTTATTTATGCTAGTTATCTATGATTTTTTTTTCTCCTTTATAATGTATGGGGCTAGTGTGATCCTGAATGTTGCAGCTGAGGTTTCAAATTCCAGACCGTACCTGGGAAGAAGTGGCACTGACTTGGCAGGCACAAGACATAAGTTCTGTTCTTGACTCTGCAATTTATTTGCTATCTCACTTTGCACATGCCTTTTTCTTCTCCCATAATACATTTGTCCATCTGAATTGGACAGCCTTCACAGCTAGGATGGTCTTTTCCTTAGGGTTTGTATCTGGCACCCCTCAACAGTGCTCCTGTTTCCTCTGGAATGTTGAGCAGCATTGAATCTCAAGCAATTAAGAAGAGCAAAAAGCCTGATTATTCTGCCTAAAAACTCTGTAATGGAACCAACACTGTGCAGATGGAAGAACAGATACCATATCATATGACTAGTTTGCTCCACTACACAACGAAGAGTCAACTGTAAGCAGCTCTCTAAGAAGCTGTATGGTGGTAGTTTTTTGTCCAGACCATTCAGCAAATACTGATAAATAACAAATGAGTTTGCATTTTACGGGTGATTTATTAACCAAAACTAGGAGCTAGCACTGTAGCACAAACTAAACTAAAAACAAATGGGTGTACTTAGTTTGCTGTCACCAGTAGAGGCATCTTCACTAGTGATAATGAGACTTGGACTGCAAACTCTGCAGGGCACAGACTTTGCCTTACATTCATACAACAGTTAGCACAGTGGGATCCTGGTCTATTATGAGATGCCATGGATGCTAAATTAACACAAATACACATTTAGTAAGAAGCAAATGATAGATGTTTTGTGGACAGTCAGGTTGCCATATTATTTGGATTACAAAGTTCTCCTGTAGCCCAGGCAGTACTAAGAAAATACTATATTAAGATATCCAGCATATATTCAGGAGCTCTCTCATGCAATATTCAATCACCTGAAGTGATTCGGAGCACTGCTAGTATTAAAGAGCATACTTTGCTGTATTCATTTGTGAGCTGTTGCATACCAAAATCTGAGCACACAAGAGATCCAGAATAACAGGTAATATCTGCCAGAGGTCTTTACATCTTAGAAATTCAGCCATCAACATCTGCTGAGCTGGGCCCTGTTTTAGGTGAATTTTATGGAAAAGCTATTGATTAAACTACAGCTTTAGCTCTGTTTACCACTTACACAGACACACACACACACAAACAAATAAATACGCTACAGAGCTGCATAGCATTTCAAATTATAGGAGTTTCCACTTCCAAAAGCACTTAAAAACATTATCCACAGACATACACATACATGTTTGCTGTTTAATTGACATTGTTTTCCCAACTCCTTCAAGTCACCTGTAATATCAAGTCAATTAGGTATTATTTTCACAACCTATTTACCGAGCTACCTAGCAATCAATCCACCTACACATAGAGAGAACAAATGCTCATGGGGGATGGTAGAGCTTAAGAAACTGCTGAAAACCCGTCAGCCTCCTCCAATGGCAGCCAGGCTCGTAGCGGTGCAGGATTACACAGCCTGACATCTTGCAGAAAATAAGTCCATGGGATAAAAGCTCCATATTCTGACAGAGCCATTCCTTCTCTGCAAATCAATATACTCCTGCATGGAATAGCGTTACTGTTTCAAGTTATACATGTGCTAAATATGTTTTGGATTACACTGGTATAAGTAGATAGATGAGAACACATTTCTTTTTCATCTCTTGGTGCAGGACAGCAGCCTGGGTCACCAGGTGGATTGGGTTTGGTTCCTGTCACTGTCAGACACTTTCTAGATGACCTTGTGCATGTCACGAGGGGCCTGACTTCCAAAGGGGGCTTCACATGTGGTGGAGATACAGTAATCCCAGATGCTTGTTATCAGCTGGTCACCTCATCTCAGCTCATTCACCAGCTCACAGCATACCCAGCCAGCTAAGTGGTCAGCTCTGCCACATATTCAGTTCTGTCTGTGTGTGTGGCAGTGATGACGGAGACAGAGATAAAGATATAATCAATTGTTTTTCTGTAAACAGTCTAAATCAGGGTCAATCAGACCCACAGCTGATGTATTTGCAAAGTCTGACTGTGGTCTGTCTCACCAGGGAGTGTGCAGGGTCACGGAGCAGGAGAGCCTGTCCGACCCTCTGCCACATCAGGCTTCACCGTTGTTCTCAAAGGAGCTCCCACTGTGGCTTGACATATAGGACCCATCTTGTGAGAGGGCATACGATCCCATTGACAAATACTTTTTTTGTGTGTGTTTTATTCCCTAACCTTGTAAATCAAAGCAGTAGACCCCTTTATTCTTCCCTTTGTCTGTGTTGCATCTTGAACTTCATTCCTGAGCACTTGTAATGTCCCCAGCACGAGGGGGCTCCAATTTACACAGAAAAACCTGGGTCTTTCAACGTAAACCAAACAATAATAAATCCTAGCAGCACACTGCACAGAGCCAGCATGAGGCTGAAATCAGGGATGGCTATAAAGCTCTTTCAGAGTGAAAACTATTATTATTTGTATTGCTTCATTTAGTAGAATTGCAAGTCATACGCCTGTACAAATACGTACATTTTTGGGCACCAAGCCAGGCACTAAAACAATAGCAACTGTGACTTGTCAGGTGAGACAAGATCAATCAGGCCAGGATTCGGAGTTCAATTCACTATTGGAAATAGACCTTCCTGGGAGCTAAAGCAAACTAAATTAAAGCACAGGTATTCACACCACCAGAGCATCTCAAAATGAAATTTAAAGGGCTTCTTCACAGAGATTGGAAGGTAATGCAAACAAATGCCCATGAATATTTGTTCACATTTTACGAGCCTTTGGTTTGGACGTTTTCACCTGCTTTCAGTACTTTACTGTGTGTTCAAGTGATCCACATTTTGTGGTTCAAAAGTCACAGCATTTCAGTGCTCGCTGCAAATGGCTTGTCTAATTTTTCCAGGTGGGAAGTAATGCCAGATGATTCCCCCTGCTCAGCTGTATCAGGTAAGATGGTCTGACTTCTGAATTCAAAACCAAAGGGAAATTGGAAACTTCCTTTCTCTTCAGACCATGCCAGTTTTAGCAAAGACACTGTTTAGTGTTTTCCAAGGTGTGCTATGAATTCTTTTTGCCTTCCACGTTCGTCTCAGGGCTGAAGAAAGGTCTAAAACATGAGTCTTCCTTCGTGATGGCTCCTCTGCTACTTTATCCCTAATACCTATTCCTCTCTTTACGCTCCCTGTGCTAATCTTCACTCACTAACCAGTTGATGTGCCTACACATCCTGTACAATGAGACACACTGGCAGCTGTCACAGCATCACTGAACCTATTGTTTGATGTGGTGCATGCATACTCTTTTCACAGCACTTTTAGCCTGCCTTTTCATCACATTCAATGCGAATACACCACGAGGAAGGAACAGAATTTCGGTTTAAATCAGGCACTGTTATATACTGACGACAGTTCTGGAACAGACATTTTATCCCTTATTGTTCTTTTTCATAAGAAAAACACATTGCCTTCCATAAATCTTTTCTGTGAGTCCACAGGGTCATCTATTTGCCAAAAGAGCAATTATTGATTATTCCCAGCCTACAGCTTCTGTTGCCTTTCCTGAAAGTGTGTGTCCATTTCTAATCAGAGCTGAGGTTATGACACAGCTTTTGTCATCTGCCTTACCAGAAAACAACAATATCCCAACAATATCCAACGCACCGGTGTAAAGCACCAGAAAAATAAATGTGTTCTTAGTGAAGGATCTTCTTTTATTATAATTCCATATTTTAGCAAGGTGGATGCCCTGCATATCAGTCAAATAAGTTGCGAGTGCAGTCCATCCTTTGAGTCTCTCTAAGCAGGAATCTCTGACAACGCCTTCTAGCACATTAAGGCTTAAAGGAAAAATTGAGTAGTGTTTCAAAATACCAATTAGACATAAGGCATTGAGAGTAATGATCAATCACTTGAAATTTCAAATCTAGGTACTCTGATCCTTCTTGCTCACAATATAATCACATTCTCTCACCAAAGGACAGCAAAAGAGGCTAACACAGAGATTTTATATGAAAACCTCAGCCCTTGCTGGGACTGACTGGCCCCAGGACATGCCAGTGACACTCCTTTTTAGATCACTAATTAGAATCAGTGATTATGGTTCAAAAGGGCCACTGTGAAATGAGTTGCTAATAATCATCATGTACACAGCCAACATTTTGGACTGGGCTGGGGTGCCCCATGACAGCCTTTACTTTATGTTCGTGTGTTTAATCCCCCTATCAGATAATTCACACCCATTTGAGAGTACCAGCCTGGGAAAATAAATCCTCAGATAACCCGTGCAGTCAAATAATCCACCAAATCAGATGTGGAGGGATGACTGGGGGTAGGGAAACTATTAGAAAAAAAGAAGACCGTGGGAGTTGAGCATGTAGAAGAAAAGGGACACTGAGGTAAATGTCCCCTCATCTTTTCCATAAATGTGGGCAGAGACCACAGTGCTGCTGGAGCGGTTTGGCTCATTTTATTTATTTATTTCCTCCACAGAGAATGAGCAGCTTGTTCATGAGAGAATGTAAAACTCTACAGAATCAATGAGATTTGAAAACTGCATATTTTCCACCCACACTACAATGGGCATTATTGCTGGCAGTCAGCAGTGGGAATAGCTGGTTAGACAACCAGCCTTAATTAGGAGGAAAGCATATTCTTGTCAGGAGAAAGCCAGGGCTAGAAATATTTGTATCAAGCACATTCCTTGGATTTTGGATGCAGCAACCTTTGCGAAGCAAGATCTGATTAAAAATGAATGCACTGTAGGGCACCATTTTCAAAGTTCTGCACAGGATACTGCTCCAGACAAACAACAGAGGACATTTCAGATGCTGTCCCCTCTTACTTTATGAATTGTAGGTGATGCATTCATCCGAAATACCAAGTGTCAGAAACGTGGTCCACAATAACTGCAAGGGCTGAGCCCTCAGGAATGCCACAGATCACTGAGCCTGCATTTGAACAAGTCAGGCTGAGCTGGAAAATTATTTAGGGTTCTGGTGCTGAGTTCCTGCGTGACCTTGGCATTTGTGGCCACGTTTGGTCTGTGTGATGCCAGGAATCACAGAATGGCCTGGGTTGGAAGGGACCTTAAAGATCACCTAGTTCTGACAAGTCAGACTGTCTGCAGAAGGTGGGAGCAATTACACCTCGTAAAAACACAATGATGTTATTAAGGGAGTGCTTTTTAGGATCACAAGGGGTTAGGCAGATCAAGAGATGTCCAAGCAAATCTAGCCCCTCACTCATGATCTGACACATTTTCAGTGGACCCTCAGAATCATCAGCCCCTCACTGAGTGCACAGCTGGCTGGGCCACTTGCCTTTAACTGACACTAAGAAAGATGGAAGAAGCTGTTGCTAAAAAGCATTTTGCAAAAGGATTTTCCGTGTAAGCTCAGCATTTGTAAAGCCGTTTTGATGCCCTTCCTGTGTTTGGGCTGTTCTTAGAAAACTGTTTGAAAACAGAAAGCTGATTATTGTTCCCGGTGAAAAGCTGAAATGTTATGTTGTTTATTCTGCTTTGGAAGTGTTTAGGCTGCAGACATCTGAACCTGGCTCCATTTCACTTCTGTATGGCTTCCAGCCTCCCCTAGAGACAAACTCACACACACAGCCCCGTCCTCTGCCCTCCCACCAGCAGGCTGCCACCAAGCCAGGAGGTGCTGCTTCCTCTAAAGCAGTTGTCAATGTCAGCACATGAATCTGCTGACAGATGGAGACTGAAAAGTCATTAAAAAAATAAAAATAAAAACCCTCCTGCCCTGGAGATCAAATCCATCAGCTTCCCACCGTGTCTCGCTTCTCTTGCCTGCCCAGGAACTGACTCCCTCAGCCCCCCTGGAAAAAGGATGTCCCCAGGGCCAAAGCACAAAGCTGCAAAAAAGCTGGCTGAGCTGGGGTTTTGTTGTTTCACACCGTAATTACACATTAAAATTTGGATTATGTTTTTTTTTTTTTTTTTTTTTCTCTCAGTGATTTTTTAGAGGCAGACGAGTCTCTCTGGCCTGTCCCATCCAGATGGTGCTCCAACTGGATGCAAGTCTTCAGAAAACACTTTTCAAACTCAAAGTAAAATTTCAACAACACCACAAGTGTAACTGTGTGAATTCTGTGCTTGTGCTTGTGAAAGAAACACAGCTGCAAGAGGGTGAGCAAAAAAAGAGCCAAATCCCCTAAAGGCCTCAGGTACATGAGACAGACACCCACCTGACTCTTGGTGGCCAGTGCTCAGGTAGCACACACGGGGCAGGATCCGTTCTCTGTGCTCCTTGCACGGCACACGGAGAGAGCCTCAGGAGGTGACAGAAGCGATCTGTATGCTGAGCAGGAGCTCCACAGAGAGAGCCAGAAGGAAACAACAGGCACAAGTGATCGCTGTAAATCCTCCTGCTCCACCGTGCCTGAAGCAGGGCTGGACAGACGGCTTCTCCATCCACACAAACTGTCAGCCCTGGACTTATTTCCACTTGTAAGTCAAAATGTTTTAACAGAAATCCTATGTACGAGCCTGGAAAGTGAGGTATTGCCTCCAAGCTCCCTTCTGCCAGAGAAGGTCCTACCTGCTAAGATCTACTCCTTTTAACGAGCACCAATTTGAGAGTACGATGCTCCAACTCAAACCACCCCATCACATGGCCAGGAATGTACTGCCCAGGTTGGGAAGATATTATCCGGGTGCCTTGCTTTGGGGGTAGGTGTTTAATTAAAAGGTGATTCCACCAGAGGTGCTACCTACCTCCATTTCCAGAACAAAGCAATTGCATCTGATTTTGGGAAGAGCCCTGACTTGCCAATGGATGCAGTCTGTTCAGAGGCTGGGGGTCAGACCGGGCCCTTTCCAGAGCTGCTGGAAGACTCAGTAACAGTGGGACTCCCAGGCACATGGCACGGCACAGAAATGTTAGTCTGGGCATTTAGACAAAGTTTGTGTAATGAAGAGCGGCGTCACCAAGTGCTTTAAAAGATGGACTCTAAAAAGTAGCATTTAGAAGGCAGGCCATTTCAGAACATAATTTTGAAGGATATGTGTAAAGTTCCTGTAGAATTTGTTTCAGACACGCAAATCCTTTCCTAGATCCTTACTCCAATCCTGTATTTTATAGAGCAGATGTTGGCATCAGCACTGCAAATCTCCTCCACTGTCTTTCTGCCAGAGACAGCACCAGCCCCTGTACCAATGCCCTCTCAGTCCTCCTACCAGCTGGCCTCTGATGAACAGTGAACAAAAACAAGGACCTCTGTGATGTGCCACCCTACCTCAGGTCCCAGAGAACACTGAGATACAGGCACAGAGTCACCAGTTATACATTAATTTTACGACATGGCCTATGTATGTGTTTGCTTCCAAAATCCCATCACAACGTGGCCTGGGTTCAAAGTAAAATGTGATTCAGTTCCTCCAGAAGTTGACATAGCTTATTGTTTATTTGCTGTTCTCTCTATATAAATATATTAAAAACAAACAAACAAACAAACAAACAAAAACCCACAACTCAGAACCAAAGAAGGGCCATTGCCAAGAATGTCTATCGGAACTGAACCGAGACCATAAAGCCATATGATAGGAACGTAGCAGAAGCGAGTAATGAGTTTTGATCCTACAAGGTAGAGTATTTCTACCCTTTCCTCAAAACCCATGCAACTATTTACATCGATTCATTCTTATGAGTCCAGAGACTGGGAAGCCAGCGTGATGCCTGATGCAAGAATAGCAAGCTAGTACATGACAACCCAGATGAAACTAAATTTGAGCTCCTTTCAGATCACCTACAGTGTGATTATAAAGGAAGCCCCTCTGTCTAAATGGCTTCATGTTAATTTTCTTCATCTGTTTCACACTTCTCCCCCTTTATCTCCCCACTTCCCCAACAATACAAATGATGTTGGCTTGGATATATTTTCTCTCCAGCAGTTCAATAATTTGGAGACAGCGATGCATCAGAGCTCTCTGTTGGAAAGCACATTCAAACATTTACCATTCACTCCTACGCTGATTACTCACTCAGAGTGCTTAAAAAAATAATAATAGCAACATTAAAAAACAACAAAAATACCAACCTAAAACAAAAATGGGAATATAGGAGTGTACAACATTAAAATAAACTCTGGGTTCCTTGCCAAACTCATTAATAATTTTGGCTTTCCAAAAAAAAAAAAAAAAGAAAAAAAAAGAAAAAAAAAAGATTTGGATTGCTCTGCTCTTCAAGTATCAAAACATCCAATTAACACAGCTAATTAGCGTCACAAACAGCAGTCAAAAGAATGGTAATTTAGATTCAGGATTTCAAAGGTTTCTTAATCCCAGGCCAATGCAACTAATCTCTCAGAGGCTGAAAGTGTTTTGTTATTGCAATGCAATTGTATAGCATCCCATCAATTAGTGGCATTGCAGGGAACACTCGCTTGCATGATTCATTTGTCTAATAGGAACAAAAAAAAAAAAAAAAAGAAAAAAAAGAAAAAAGAAGGGAACAAAAAAAAAGAAATCAAGATCCTTAAAATATGCAGTATCAATTTTTCCATATAATTTATACCTTAGCTGGAAATGATTGTGAATAACACTGTGTCCTTCCCAAAACTGAGCCAGCAAGGCTGAAGGGTTTTTGCTGTTTTTCAAGAGATTAATAGGACAGTACAGCCAGCCACACAAGTGATATCGGCTGGCCTGTGATTAGATCAGTTGGCTGATAAGAATATTTCTTAGAAAGGGAGAGAGAAAAAATGTTTGAATAAAAAAAATCCCTTTCTTACCAGCCATCCCTTTATGCAGAAAACACAAAAATGACAAGGTCCTCTGCTACCAGACACTGTTATGTCCTCATAACAGTCATCAGCACATTATCCAGGGATTTGATTCCTGATCTCTTGACAATCCCACAGCACCAACATATTTTGCAACACCACTTGCATTACCAAAAGCCTAGTTTTTCCAGTGGGATGAGAAGGGAGAATGTTAGCCAAGGAAAGCCATGGTAAATTTTCAACCCTCCTGGTTGCAGAAAAGGCTTCAAGAGGAGTCAGGAGAGCTGACAGAGAAAAGATGACAGCCTTTATTTGCCATAAATCTCATGACTTTTAAGCCAATGCTATTTTCTCACTCACAATTTCTCTTCATTAAAAGCCAAGAACACCTTCCCTGGAGGTGCAGAGAGCACAGATCACAGACATGCACGGGTGCAGGAACAAGATCTATGAACTGGCAGAAAAATTAAACTCTGCTGTCCCAAAGATAAGGAGAAAGAAAAAAAAAAATGATCCTTTAGCCAAGAGTGGAAAGCTGCAGGTACACATTGCCTTAAACAATGTTCAGGTAGCATTAAAAATAAGTCTACCTGAAAACTACGTGAATCTACCTGTGATTATTGAAAGAAAGCAGCACCAGATGAGCCACCCCTGGGAGCAAAGCAGTTTCACAGGAGTAGGGTGCTGTGTGCTTCAGCCACTCAAGGTGTGCAAGCAAGAACACATGGGACAGAAGGCCTGGGTTTAGGACAGAAAGTTCTCAGCTTAACGTAATCCCATCCCCATGTCACACTAGGAGTGAGCAGTAAATTGAGGGCAATAGTTTTTCAAATTAATGTGGTTGCCAGGAACTTTTTCTCATGAACCTACAGCCAGCTGTGGTTAACACTGATACTGGTGTTTACTAGAAGCATGGGTATAGCTTGAATCCTGACTAACACCATCCCCAGCTCTGTTACTGTGCTCCTTAACTTCAAAAATGTGGACACAGCTCCAAACTCAGCCATATGCCTGCCTAGTGGGAACAGACACAAATTATTCAAGAGAGCTTTGCCAACATACCTTAATCAAGCATCTCACAGTAGGACAGAGAACAGAATGAGGGCAGCACAAAACAGCCTTTACCTTAGGAACATGAAGGAGGGCATACTTAGGTATGATTAACAAATAAACACAGATAAGCAAGAAAATAATCAAACTGCAACGAGACAAATCCATGAAAATATGAATAGAGTTCATATGAAGGAGGTTGAAACTATTCAGTAGTCTGTGCTAAAAAATCTCTATTATGGTCAGTGAGGAAAGTGGAATAATCATCCTAAGCTAGTGCTGGTATTTCAGCTTTGCAGAATGTCTGATGTGCTCAGGGACAGGGTTGCTCATCCCTGTCTAAGATGCTAGATGAGCAGAGGAGCACTCGGCACCATTTTTGAAATCACTGCACCATTTTTGAAATCACTGTTCCTGTCTGTGCTAAAGGACTCCAGTTACCAAGTCAAGATTTGAAGGCACATCTGCAATACCCAAACAGCTCTGCTCATTCAGGTGTTGTGAAGGTTCCATTTTAAAGATTAAGTCCAACAAGGTTGACTTAATGAGCAAGGTCCAAGTTCAGATATAAACTTTCTCTTATTTTACCATGTTTCTGTATAAGTTGTGGTACGGCTCACACAAGTCTCTGACTAAAACTTTACAATTTTTTTTTTTTTTTTGCAGTCTTAATTTCTAGCTCCTGTATCAGACCTGCCATACAACTGTACTTAATAAGACTTCATTGAACAAGACAAGCCATGAGAAGAACAGGCTCTGCAACGAGTTAAGTACACAGTCAAATCTAACTGAAGTCAAGAACAGGGAACATACAAAGGCTGGGACCAGCCCAGTAAATGATCCCAGTATCAGTTCTGTTCCAGGCAAAGCAGGTATAAAAAGGGTATTCAGAGGTGAAAAAGTTAATGTACAAATACAGTGTTCACTCCTGAAACCATTACCATGTTTAAGGCATGAAGCACTAATGAAGATGTATAGACTCAATCTCATGGACTTATGGACTGAATCTTTGCCTCACTTAGAGTAAGCTCTGGCTGCTCTTGCCCACTCGATCATCCTTAACACACTCATTGCCATCAGCTACTTCTTTCGTCCTCTACACACAGAGATCCTCATATGCTGCAGATTTTGACACAAAGTCGAAAGAGTGGATAATTAATTATTAGAAGGCACTTTGTTGTGACTAGATTCTGTACTAGTTGGGCTGAGACGTTAACATTTACTCAGGAAAAACTAGGAGGAGGAAGCCCAAACAAAGCAAAAAAAAAAAAAAAAAAAAAAAAAAAAAAAAAAACCTCTCAACAGTATGCTTGATTAATACAAGTTATTAAGTTATTAGGGATCGCCCAAATGCGAACCTTATCTATGAATTCCTTCAGTGTTTCATGACTAAGGAATGCTCAAATCAAAGTCAGTCTGCATTATTTTCACCACAAAGTGAAAATTTGACCATGTGTTTTGGTCTAAAAACTAAGCAAAACAAAACAAACAAACAAACAAAGGAATTGTACCAAGCTGGCAGGATTCAAACCTCTAAGGCAGGTATCCTTGGGGAAGTGGGTGACACCGTAAGAACTCTGCAATTATTTCTTTCAAAGTACTGAATCCCAGAGCCACCACATCACTCAGCAACAGTAGGAACACTGATACTGAAACCACCACAAATATATCCTGCTGTTCAGATAAGCCAACACCAATGCAGGATGCTCTCTGCAGCACATACGTATACAGATGGAACTCAAACACCAAAAAAACTTTGGGAAAACAACCCAACTTCTGTGCATTAAATATTACAATTATGTTGCACTTCAACGGTTATTCTGTTACTGTATTAAAAGCAATCACTGTCAAACAATTCAAGACACCTCCTGGTTCTGCCTCAAAGGAGAAAGCAGCATTTTGATTGAGATGGTTCACCATTTTTCACCTCCTGCTTCAGCTAGATAACAAAGCTCATGGACAAAGGACAATGAAAAGGTAGGAGTGGTTATCTCAGAGCAACACTACAAAAGTTAGCAGGTAGGTGGTAGAGCTAGGTTTTAGTCAAACTCCTCCTTCTCAGCCTTGTAGAAGATCAGACAGTAAGGCCTGCTGCTACTGTGTGGCTAGCTAAACCATGGCAAAGCCTGTGCTCATAAGCAAGCATGTGTAATCTAGGTATCTTACAGTCCAGAGAATCAATGACCAAAACTCTAGCACTGCTTTTCCTGTGAAACATGCCCACTTCATTTTCCAAGCCTCATGTTCATGACTTGTAAAATGGAGAGGATGTTGGCCTTCCTTCCCAAAACAATCTAAAATTCACGATCTTAAAGGAGCTCAGAAGTACTCTTTACCAACAGCACACTTGCTATCATTTTTCACCTTGTCCTTTCTAGATATGTTTAGCAATGTGCAATAGATTCATAGCGAGAGAGAATCCATGTTGGATGAGAAGAAAATATCTTGAGGTCTGGATTTCCTTCCTAGTGTTAGTGAGTCTGAGTTAGGTGCTGAAATATAACCTTAGCATTATTGCTATGTATATTAGCTGAGAGTTAATAGATAGGTACATAGATCTACATTACAATTAATAAACCTAGCCAGGGAAAAGCAAGTCCCACAGCACACCTTTCAGAAGCGAGCCGTTATTAATCAGCATTTTAACGAAGCATAATTACAACAGCTTATGGCTCCCACCAGGTAAAGCAATAATTATAGGTGCAACCAAATAAACAGGGAAAATAATTACCTGTTTCTCAGAGCTAATATTAATTTAACCAGGCTCAGAGTGATGGCTAGACAGACAGCTCAGTGCTTTTGCACAGCGAGCCAACTAGTAAGAACAGTTCTGATTAAAAACAAAGATCACGGTTGCCATTGCCAAAGAGGGGGAAAGGTACACGGTCTTTTTAACCTCCAAGACACGTTCCAGATTTCAAGCAGACAGTTAGTCACTGGGCAACGAAATTCTTCCTATATGCACTGAGTATGAGGAGCGCATCTTCTCCCGGGAAGAAGTGGTGAAATGTCCTGGACTGACACACAGCCATGGTGGATGGAAAGCATGAGAATACAGTTTTGAGCAGGGGGAAGCCACAACACAGGTTAGAGAAGGGCCACTCAGGGAGAGCGGCAGACGCATCAAGTGCCACTAGAATATCTGGAACACTCCAGGCTTCCTCTGGATTGTTGTGGCTGGTAAGCACACCCCCTCCTGGATTTGGTGAGGCTTTCTGATTGCATTGGGGATCCCCCGCTGCATTCACACTCTGCCTTCTGCAAGCAAGTCCCTAGCATATGAAATAAAAACAAAGTGAAGCCTTCAATTTATTTTTTTTTTTTCATGATGCTCCTATCTCACTATGGAAACACAAACAAAATAGATGTTGATGATGATTTATTACACGCTGATGAAAAAACCCACAGCCCAGTGGTGGTTTTGCTTCTAGATCTAATACTGTTAAATATTAAATTTAAATGTTAAATATTAATATTCTAATACATGCTGGTTTTACCTGGCGATGCAAAGGATGCAAAGGTAGGGTCAGGGAGCGTGGTGGAAGCTGCCAACCACAGGCTGCTCCTCTGAAGAGCTGGGGACTGCAGCATAGATCTGGAATGGGGAGGAACAGCAGAAGCAGGGAGGTAACAGGAATAACAGCACACAAAGTCACAAGCAGCTGGGTCGTGACTGAGACCAACTGATATTGTCACTGATGTCATTATGGCACAATCACAGCATGGCCCTACCAGGCCACGTTTGTCCTCAGGCCACTTTCCAGCCCTCCGAGAGTTTCAGCAGCGCTGTTTCATTGGGGTTCTCCAGTGATGTTTCAGACCAAATTACACCAGTAAAGAGATTTGTGGCAACACTTCAGGCTGAAAGACCAACTGTGCCTTTGAAAAGCATCAATTCCTAAGGCTGTACAAGCCAGCATGGTCTTGTGTGACTCCAATGAAACAAGAGCTTACAGCTGGGGTTTGGCCCACTGCTATGGGGAGGAGGAGAGCACCAGCTATTTGGGGACTTCCCTAAACTAGTTCAAATCAAGAAACTTCCTTCCTGAGTGTTGCCGTGACGGGTGGTCCTGGTGTGGGAGCCAGGCTCTGCCAAAAGCACACACTTCACATTCAGGAGCAGAGTATCCTTTGCTAGGGTTGCTTTGGCTTAATCATCAGATCAGCTTCTTCGTTCTGTTTTTTTTTTTTTTTTTTTTTTTTTTCCCCTCCCATTTTGATTTTTTTTTTTCCTCAATAACTACCAGGACTGAAAACATTCAGTTGTGCTTCATATTTAGCAAAGTGACTTTGCACATCTGTACTGATGCAACAAAACAAACAAAAAAGGTATTTGCCAAGGACAAAATAAAACAAACAAAGAAGGAAATCTTAAAAAAAATAAAATAAAAACAGGTGCAGGGGGTGGGGATTTAAGACATTTATGAAATGAATAATAACCATGTTCTCTTCAGGAGCTCCAGAACAAATCAGCTGGGAGAAGGTTTGAATGCAGTCTTGATATGTTTCAGCAAAGCTAAACCAAATCCCAAAGCCTTTTTAGCTGCACCATCACTAAATGGAGGCTTATGCCACTGTAATTTGGGTTTGAATTGAAGACATGAATGTCAATAGAGTCAAGAGGTTTGGATACAAATGGGGTGGAAAATTTCCCCAGAAGAATAGATTTTACCCTCACAAAATCTGTAAAGCAAGGATTATACAGAAAATGAAGCTACAGAAAACGAAGCTACATTGCCAAGAGCAGGATATTTAAACCCCTCACACAACTTGTCTGTAATTTTATTATTCTTTTAATTTCCTTTTTTTTTTTTTTTAAATCTCTTTCTCTCCCCCCTGTCCAAACTGTAACCATGAAATAACATTCTGGAAGCAGACATGGTGGGGCCAAATTCTCATCCGCCAAAACACTCTAAGCTCAATTTGAGCTGACAAGGCTCTGAATCAAGTGCTTACCCTTGTAAAGCGACTTTGCCTTGCAACACAGGGCAGTTGGGGTCTCAGGGCCTCTGCCCCAACAGATCCAAAAGCCTTAAGTGAAGAGAAGATGGGGAGGGACAGCTAACCTCCTCTCCCATTGCCTTCCCTTTCCAAGGCTGGTAGTGTCTACAGTTTTCAAACTCGATCAATACATTACCCAGATGCCTGGGTTGCTTGCATGGGGTTTTGAACCTACAGTGTCACGCCACAGATCCCTTTGGGCCAGGTGCACAAACAGAGCTAAAACCACCACATGTGACCAGAATTCCTAGCACATTGCTGCAATTAGAAGGGGTTCAAGGACTAGGCTTTTTACAAAGGCTCTGGAAACACTTCTCCACACTTTAAATGCCTCTAAAAACCTTCACCATCTTTTGCTGTAGTTCACCTACTTTAAGCACAGTGACAAGCATCATCCCCCATCTCGGAAGAGCACTATGACATTTCCTGAAATATGCTGGTCAACTCACATGTGAGGGCCACAGGGCAGGAAATTCTTAACACAACTATTGGTGAGGAGAACTCAGCCCATGCAAACCATTTCACAAGAGCATGGCTCAAAGCGAGGACAAGAAGAGTCTTAAACAAACGGTTTCTACTCAGCTACTATCCAAAAAAAAGTGAAGCTTTCATTGAATTTTCCCTGAATCCGACTCTTTGGAAGCTTGTGTGGTACTCCAAGTAGCTGTAGGAGTCTTCCGAGGCAATTCAAATTCAAAGCTCCTGCTGCTGGCTGCCTGAGTCTCTTTTACAGAAGTTTTCCATGACACTTTATTTTGAAGGATGTTACTTTGACTTCACGTTCCAAGAGGAATAATACAAGGAGGGTTTTGCTTAGCCTGAATGCGGGTTTAGTGCCTGACTGATCAAAGCAGGCTCTCTCTAACCTGTGCAATATCTGACTTTGCAGAGCTCCGCTGGCAAACTAGTCTGATGCTTTCCACAGAGAAGGAAAACGCACTGGAACGACACAAGTACACGAGAGATCAGCAAAGATGCAAAACCATCCATCACTGAACCAAATAATGCAAAGGTGGGACAAATCCAGGGAACAGCTGGATACACAACTCTGCAAAAAAAGAAGGCCTCAAGTCCAAGACAGCTTTATCCTCACTCTAGATAGTGAATGGCACCACGCAGTGATTGGCAAAGTAAATCCTCCTGCAGTCACAAACAGGCAAGTACTGAGAGGAATTACCTGAGGATCAAACTCACTTTTTTTTTTTTTTTTGGTAAAGTGGTAAATGAAAAACATGAAGAAGGTGCCTAAGGCTAGCAGTGTCCCTTCCCATCCCTCTGCCTCACCTCCTGAGCCACAGTGGCCTTGCAAGAGCACTGTGTGGGGGACCTGGCAGCCAGAGGTGTGGGAGCTGCGTGGTGGCAGTGCCCACCTGGGGAGTCGTGTGGCCAGGACCTCACCCATTCAGCTCAGATATCTGATCACTCTCAAGCACAGCACACAATCAAAGAGAGACCTGCCATCTTCACCCAGTTCCCCCTTTCTCCCAGGCAATACAGCCAGCCTTACAAAGAATTACAGGTTTTTGCAGGTCTAGACTACTTTCCGTAAAATCCTAGGCTCTGGGAGCCATAGAATTATTTGAGGTTTCCCCAGCATTCATTAAAAATTGCAATTGTAGTTTCACAGTTGGAGAGAAAAGCTTAATGTTGCAGTTGCATGCAGACATAAAAATATACCAAAAATCCTTATTTAAAGACTCCCAAATACACCTGGCAATTCCGTGTTCCAGCTTCAGTGGTGCATGCCCTTGTACTTTGAGCTTTCCTTCCATGTACTTTCCCCAGGGAAATAGGAGAGAGAATTTAAAAAGAAAATAAAAATGAAGATGAAAACATAAATATAAAAGTTCAAAAACATTGAGGTGAGGATTAGGAGAAGATGCAGTGACAGAAAGTAATTCATTAACAAAATCTGCCTGGACTTCCAGGGCCCCTTTGACTGAACACACTCAGCACAAAAATGAGTCCATGTTGTATGCCATGAAAATGCCAATGAACGTCATCACTGTGCAAGGGCTTTAAAATTGATTCGGGGGGTGTAGGAAGATTTTGCTTCACCTTCCTTAGTGGGGAAGCCAGACAGAACTTTAAGCTTTATTGACTCTGGTATTATAATCACAGTTGCTAGTCTTTCAACCTGTTCCAGAATTGGAGAGAGGTTTTCTTCTCTGTATGACTAGACACTGTAACACAGTCGATTCTGTGCTGAATTGAAATTCATCAGAGCCTGCTTTGTCTCAACAGAGTAATAAAAGCCTAAAACGTTATTATGCATGAAATGGTTATGGAACTAATGAAAGGGTTGTTTTTTCCCCCTTGTTGCAAAAAGGGGAGGAGAGGGGAAATATCTGACCTGACAACAAAAAGAGACTGAAAGAAAGATAAGCCTTTTACAGAAAATTGACTCTGCTTGCTAAAATGTGCAAATGAAGCAAAAGGACCAGATGGGTCTCAGAGAAAGAACCCAAAGGATACAATAAAAGCTGTACCAAGACTTGAAACTGCTCAGTGCAAGGGACTTTGCTGAAACCCATTTCTGCTCAAGAAGACCTAACGTTTAAATCCAGCTACAGTCTGCATGTTTGTCTCTTTTCTTGATCTTCTTTCATGAACCATTAGCAGGTACTCCAGGGCACAACAGAGCAAAACCACGCTCTCCCTGGGTCCATCCTCCACAGAATTACGTATCTACTGTAGAATGTATCCCAAATGAAATATTTATAAAAGTTCCTCATGGGACCAAAAAGGCTCGGTAAGATTCATCTTTCCTCATATAAATCTAAATAATAAAAATACATGGACAAAGTCAAAGTATGACCGAGGATGGAAGAGAACCACTGCAGCATGTGAAGACACTTTGATCTTTACTGTTCTTTCTCCCAAATTAAACATTGCCTGATGAATACCTGTGATTTGGAGACAGCATTTTGTGCTGCTTCAGGCAGACTTGGGGTGATATATTAGCATTAAAATCTGGCTGTATATGTATTGGAAAGGGCTCATCTAAGACAGGCACTTGAAGAGGAAGAGCATACCCTGCACAACCTTCCTCTCTGAGTGCCTACGAGAGTTAATTAGTGATTAAATAATTTAATTACATAAAAAAATGCACAAAAGACACACATAGATCAGTACCAGGTGCTATTATGTGCCTTTCAGATCTTAAAAGGGCATACACAGAGAATAAAGACACAGAAAGAAGCTTTGACCCTGCTGAAGTGGGTGGGGATTTGCTAAGCAGCTTGGATGGTGCCCACCCCATAGGTATCTCCATCACATCTCATGACTCAGGCCCCTTGGCTCACCCCTGAACCAAGCGGGCAAACCAAGCTTTAAAGCCACATTAAGCATCAAAACGATTCCAAGATTTTGGAAGTCCCAACCACACACTAAACAAAACAATGTTTGCGTGCTTTTGTAAATAGCTCAGTATAAAACACACATTGCTTCCCCCCGAAAAAGAGGCTGATGAAAATGCCTGGTTTCTAACCCCCCTCTGATCCTCTCAGAGGGGGGGGGTTCAAAGCAAAAACTCTTAAAACGTTACTGCCATTTGTCTAATGCAATTCCATGCTCCACATCCATCTTTGGAGGGCTGACTTTCATTAACACTTCAAAAATAATTTAAGGTTTTCGCGGTGAAGGTTAGAAACTTTTCACAGCTCAGAGCTAATAGCTCTGCTGTTTACATGCTATAATGTCTTGATAACCTTTTCAAACACACTGTGGCCGGCAGCTGGGACCTGTCCCTGCTATTTTTGTTCCCAGAATGTAACAGCAGAAATGCGATGACTTTGTGCCCCTGAAATGGTCACATTTCTTCTCTTTAGGCTTCTCTTCCATTACAGCACTAACAGAAAGGGCCTCACCTTTTCAAGAGGCTCCTGATGTATTGAAATACAGCCTTGGCTGTCCTTTCACTGGAGAAATGAAACAAGCTGATTGTCTCACTGGAAGTCCAGTTCCAGGAGGCACAGGAGGAGGGCAGGCAGCCTGCCTTTTCTGTCCAGGGGTGTCTTGGGGAAAGCAACGAACCTGTTGGAACTACTTTGCTTGGAAGAATAGGGGTAGGTTTCTTGCTTTTGGGTGCTGTATGGCCAAAGTCACAATCCCCCAGTTTTTATTCCAACACTGCAGCAAAACAAGTGCTGCAGATCCCTTGTTTTGTTTTATCTGAGTTGTGTGTAGATTACAAATCCTTACTGGAGATGTGGCAACATGGCAAACAATATCTGAATGCCCTGGCATCCACAGGCTAGAAAATGGAGTTTCAAAAAGCAGGAATGTCACTTGCTCCAGTCTCCTACCCACTCAACGGCTGGAACAGGAAGGAAGGCTATTAGGATGCTGTAGTATCTATATTCCTTTCTGAAAATGTCGTGCAAGTCTAATTTCAGCATACTGTCCATAAAATTACTGGGTCAAACATTGATCTCATATAGAGATTGCATGGAAATATGTGATCCCAGGGAGAGCTCCAAGAAGGGTTTTCTCTCCCCTAAGCCCAGGAGCAAATATATGCAGCTGCTTCGAACTGATGGTGAGTAAAGGCCCTGAAGCTGAGAGCATGGGACCAGTCCATTCCTGTTAAGTTGAAGCATTAAGAGTCCTGGACAAGCTGCAAAGAAACAGAGATGTGATCAACTCACTCATATTTACAACAGACCTGAGGGCACATCCATGATGCTCCCCCTCCTGGGAGCTCTGCTAGATACAGCCTTGGAGCAGTCATAAGAACCACAGCATGTGTGGCAAACAGCAGGGTAAATGAGCCCTAAAATAAATTGTTTTAATGATCATCTCCTTTTTAATGATCTCTCCTTTTGGGCAGAGGTCAGTTTGTGACAAGCCTCCTGCAGCCCCTTGCACCTGATCAGAGACCAGTGGAGGTGGAAGGAGGGGTTGTGGGCTCCTCCCAGTCTCCAGAGACTTTCAGAGGGCACAGCGGCTGTGGGTGGCATGGGCTGATACCACCACAGAGGACCTGTCCCTGAGAGACGGATCAGCACATGGGGTTCTAGAGAACAAGTGGAAAGCATTTCTTATTACTACCAAGTCACTGTAAGTAGCTTGAAAATAAGTACAGGCTTCTGATCTCCATCAAAGTGCCTTTTTTTTTTTTTTTTTTTTTTTTAAGTTAATAAGTGATGGCAAAAACTATTAAAATATTCCTTAGCTTGGAAGGAGATGGAAGTAAATCAAAGAGTACACATGATACAATTTATTGTGGCTTATTTAGGCAGCTTGGCTAAATACTCCACAGAAAGCTGCAAATTCAGCAGAAATTTTGCAAAGAGTTAGTGTAGTAAATGAGAACAGATAGTGATCAGGCTACAGAACAGCAAAAGAGAGTCATCGTTAAACCTAAATGATGAGCCCTACTGAATTAGGTCAGTGAATATGCCCCTTTCCTGCTCTAGTTTTAGGTTGAGTAAATGGCTTCAAGCGATGTCGTTTTCAGAGTTCCTGCAGTTGCCAGTGGGGCCATATAATGGACGTGAGAAAGGCAGCCAAGAAATACCCAACAATTTAGATCTACTCTAGAACTGGGTCAACATACGGCAAAAGAAAATTAAAGTCAACAAATGCAAAGTAATGTTCATTGCCACACGATCCTTGGAACCCCTGCTAAGCCTAATTTATATAAATGGCTTAGAGAAGCTGACTGCAAACTGGTTAAGCCTGCTGACAACACAAAATTGGGGAAGTGGACATGGAAGGGAAAGGAGAAAAGCAAACAAAGAAATTCTACAGAGTCCTTAGCTTTGCTAGGTAATTTGGACAAGGTGCAGCAAATAACTCTTAATGTTGACAAATGCAAAAGCAATACAATTTATTTGCAAGACCTTGCAAGAAAATAGGAATTGCCTTGGACCTTGGCAAGGGAAAACGAAAACGGCTACAGCAGGAAGACAGTAGCCTTTTCTGATGAGGACCAGGTGGCACAGCCATCTAATTCATTTTTAAGTTAAGAAAGGAATCAAGGTGAACAGCAAAAAAAAAATAACATTTGGGTTGCTTAAAGACAACCAAAAGAGAGCAACAAAACGAACTTGCATCTACTCTTACTGTAATGTCTTTGGCTGGCAAAAAAAACTGCATAGGTAATACTCTGCCAAGCCTGAACGTAAGCAGGACCTTGATAAAGGTGAATGCAGTAACCTTTGCATGAGCCAGACAGAAAGTGGGTGGGCTTGCTTCTGGCCTCCTGGTGAGGATGGCTGTATAGGTAGAAATTCCACTCCTGTTTTACACTGACAGTCCTAGAGTTAAAAATAATAATAATAAAAAATACAGACAAGCTCCAAAATGAAAACCAAGCTTCTGAGAGAAGGGATTTTTTGGGGAATTTGAATGTGACCTCAAAATTGATTCCAGTGCCTCCCACCCAAATGTGTGCAAGGACAGTTTTTTCCATGCAATCAGGTCTTGAAAGCTGTTAGCAGATAAGGCAGGGAGGGGATAATTTTACAGAACTATAACACAACTCCTAACACCATCCACTCCAGCAGAGACAATTGACACAGCAGCATAGTGCAGGCTTGATATATCAAAACAAATATATAATAATGATAAAATTTTCCTGGACTGTTCCTCATCTTTATAAGAAGCAATAAAAGTAACTCTTTGTAAGTCTATTGTTCAATTCAGACATTAAAACCAGACTACACAACATTTTTGGACATCTTTGGACAAATATACTACACTGAGTGTGAGAAGTGACTGACCTAGACATGACAAAGTGATACATGCTGTAAGAGTGAAGTGGGCAGTGGGAAGACCTATAGGACTAATGCAGGCTTTAAAAGGAGAACAGATGAGAACGAGATCAGAAAGGATCCTAAAAGGGGGGTGGGAAATAAAAAATACAACACAAATGACATCACAAGTGCTGTAGTCAAGGAAACGAAAGTTTCATTTTCTTTCCCCTCTGTTCAGAGCAAGCAATCACAAAATGGACAAAATGAGGAATTCAGAGCCACTCCCATTTTCTTCCCTGAGCTTATTCTACTTTCAAGGACAATGAAAAGCACGTTTAGTTAGTATAGATTTGGGATCTAATATATACAATGGTTTGATATTTCAGTGTTCAGTTCATAGTAATACTGACTTTCGCTCCTGACTTCAATCAATGCATGTGGCATCAGGCCAGAAAGCAATTTACACAGTAAGAACTCCTTACCTGCCCTTTTTTTGGGGTAGGCTTTCAATCACCAACTCCATGTTAGAATAATCTATTAGCCACTCTAAGTTAAATATTTACAACGTTGTCAAGGTGTTATAATTGTGTTGTTGAACTCCACTTTGAACCTTTTCATGGGCATCATCTCCTTTGCCATAACAGCCAAGAAGGCATTTTGTTCCTTACCCTAAGCTAAATACCTCTGGACCACAAAACCTGAAGAATGGTACAAGTTTCCCCCTCCCACTCAGAGGTTTCTACTCCCCAAGTGGGCAAAGTTTAGAAAGCAATTAAGAGGATTTGCACATAAGAATGCATCTCAGCCTGCCAGTCATCCAAAGAGGCAGAGAAAGATTTTTTTCCCTAACACAATTCAATAACAAAGCAACAGGAAGGCCCACATATGAAGAAAAAAAAGAGAGAGAGAGAGAGAAATGATGAATGACAGCCATTGTGCTTTACCATTAATTAACCAACATATTTTAAAATTCTAAGTTGCTTTGCCATTCTTAGGATAACAAGCAAAATGATAAAGTCACCACTTCTACAAACTATCCTCTCTGAAGTGGATCCCAGCCATTTTTGAACACAAACTCAAAGTACATCATACTTCGTCTTTTGCAAGTCACTTATCATTTTCTTGACCTAGTGCCACACGTTTAGTCACAAGGGATGCACTTTCCTCTACTAGAGGGCATACAGCACCTAGAAAACCACAATGCAAAGCTGTAGGCCAGTGCTGGGGGCATTTGACCTTTGCCAGGTCATAAATCTTGCTGGGCAGCTATCACAGTGCTGGCATCAGCTCCACCCATCCCAGGGCACTCTGAATCAGGAGAGAGGTAGCAGTGCTGCATTACCAGTGGGGAACTAGCGGAAAGACAGTAGGTCTGCCCTCTGAAATCCTGGGTATTCAAGCTTTTCAAGACTTGACTGCCCAACAAAAAGTGCTCTGTTCATTGTTTGTAAATTAATTTCTTGCCTCTTTTAAAGAGCAAGCTCAGAAAAAGCATCTCCTTATTTCTTTTCAAGCTATTGTATCCTCTTGTATTTTTGTGTTATTTGCAGATTCCTGATCTTTGAGTCACTGCTGTAATTAATATTTAGATATTGAATTGGGAATGACAAGTAGATCAGTGGCTATTAAAGATTATGGCTTGATGCAGCCTCTGGAACAGGAAGTCCTTGATGACCTGATTGCAAAAACTGGGTGGATACTTCAGCATTTCCTCTGCCTTATATCTCTTGGTTTGTTTCAGTTCTAGTACTATTCAGTAAAACTTGATTGCCACTAAAAGCTTTATCAAAGCACATAGCATTGCCTGAGGTCAGACCAGTCAAGTCTTGAGCCTCATATGAACTGTTCTGATGCATAGAAAATGTGTCCTTAATTCCAGCCTGTCCTAATGAACTGGCCTGTCTCTACAGAACCCTGATTTTGAAATAGAATTAACCTCCATGTATTATGGTCTGTGGTACAAATAGCATCAGGAAGAAAGATTTTTTTTTTTTTTTTTTACCTTGTTCACTCTCATCTGTTAAATCATGACTCCTTTTATTATATTTTTGTGCATTTCCTCCTAGTAGGATATGGAAACAAGTTTGGGTAGTTTTGTTGCCTGAATTTTCTGCTACACACCATCTACTTGATGTGGCTACATTCTGTCCAGTGGAAGAGAATTCAGACATTTATTATTTCCCATTTCTATACCATCTCTACCACTTTACCTAGGAGGAAAGGATCTTTTTCCTACTATAGCTCAAAATAAATATAACACATTTCTTCATACTGTATCTATGCATTTTAAAGCCATTTTAGGGTGATGAAGTTATACGTGTTTTATTTGCATTGTTTTGTATCTCTTCAGTCAAGCAAAAGCTTTGCCAAAATGCCTACCATTGCTCTATAGGGGTCAGACCAGGCAAGTCTTGACCTCTTGTGCAGGGCTTGCTCAGCACACCAAACTCCCTGTATGCACTGATCACCAGTGGAACTCCTTGCGACCAAATATCAAGGCATTTAAGAGCTTGGCAGCATTTAAAAGAGCAAGTGACAGAGGCAGATCTTGGAAACATGCTTCAGCTTGAGGACCAAGGGAGAACGTGGGGTGAGCAGCAGGTGAAATGAGAAACAAGACCCATCAGGTGTAGGAAAAGACAGGAACAAGAAGCTGCTCAGTTCACCCGTAAGTACACGGGCCTTCGCAGGCTTTCTCAGCCTTCCCAGGCCAGGCTGGTTGTTCGCTGCTGTAAGGAGGAAGGGGCTGAGGCCTTACAGCCTGCTGGAGGAAGGGGAAAGTGCCATAGCCAGCTTCACAGGCTGGGGGCAGTCCTGCTGCTGCTTCTGCTGCTTGGAGTAGGTCTCAGGAAACAATGACCTTGCTGACCAGAGACTAGGCCCACACTGTGTGCCCACATCAGCACCCCAGGCCAGCAGAACACCCACTGAATCAGCCGTAGATACACAAACATTACCACTCCCCTCATTGGCAGTTTCAGAGAAAGGCCTGAGATAGCTCCAATAGGCAAGGATCAGCACAATGCCTTTCTGAACCTGTAGCCAATTTTGTACTGTTCATTGCAGACCTGTTACAAGCACTAAATTCACTCCTTTTCCCACATGCACACCTTGTAATATCTGCATTTAGGATGCCTCCTCTTGTCATTCAAACTGGCTACTCAGCTAAGCTGGCTGGAAAAGCAAGAGGCACAAGAGCTGACATTCTTGATTTGCAGAGTTTCTTCCACAAGGAAGGGATTTAATACATTTATTACCAACCCAATTTACACAGAGACACAGGGATTCAGCAGCCACCCATGAGTCAGAAGGGAATCAAGCCAGATGGAGGAAGAAGGTGAGATGAAATTTGTCCCAACAACCATCAAAAATATCCAATCTTCTTCAAGGCTGCCTTGCTGTAAGTATTTTTGTTGTTTGCCCAAAGGCAGCCATCACCTGCTTTAATGCCCCAAACAATTAGGCTTGTGCCATTTAAAGGCAGGTGGGAAACTGCAGAAAAAAGGCATAGCAAAATGCTATTCCCTGCTGGCTTTCTAAAGAATGGTGAGATGGGGCAGCAGGAATGCTACCAGGACAAAGTGGGATGAGACAAAGGGGGCATGGATTGTGTAACAGGCCAAAAAGGCTGAAGGTGTCCAACCTGCACGTCTCTCAAGCAAAGGAGCAAAGTGCTGTCTGTGTTGTTTTCCTGGTGGGCAGCAATGAAGGGAGGCAGACAAAGTGATATTTCTCTCTCTCTTGCCTTGAGCAGGTGCCAGCAGAAAGCTTTGGCAGCTGCCGAGTGTTGTGCTCTGGGAATTTCTGCAGCACAGAGTGTTGGTCTCACTGCCGCAGTTGGATGACACCAGACCCGGTGGTGACAATGAGCCTTACAAGGAGAAGTGAAGGTGTAAAAACAAGATGAAATCCAGGCTGTGCTCTTTTGAAGGGAAGAAAGCATTTACTGACGTCAAGAGCTGCAGCCAGTTCCATCTGAGGTGCGTGTCGTGCCCAAAATGAATTTGAGAGACCACAAATTCACCTGGATGATTGATTTCATGGCCTGAGAGTCAGAATATTAACTCTGTACAGCTCAGCTCCAAAATGGCTCCTCTTTTCTCATTTGTGCCAGAGCCTTCCTACCTTTTACTGCAAAGGTAGGGAGGAGCACTGTGTGGCAGTCCCTCATGGCTCACCAGCACCCAAGAGGAACCAGAAGAAGCAATGAGCAGTGTTATGGACCAGGAGTGCACGAGTGGTGTGGCAAGAGGCTGGGGAGGCAAGCGGGCTTCCAAGGCTGTGCTCACCCCTAACTGCATGTGGGACCATTCTGCCAGTCAGGAGGGCCCACAGCAGCCAGTCAACACCTGAGTTTTATTCCCAAAGTAAAGAAAGTACCAAGTGGAAGGAGGGACTGCTTTCTGCAGAACAGAACGTGTGCAAAGCTAACTAAATACTGGGCTCACCTCCCTGGCTGGTTGTGCGTGCAGACCATACTTGCCCTAAAGGCTATAGAGGTGACTGTGGGACAAATTTCATCTTTGATATCACTTGGATGATTTTGATAGAAACACAGCAGGCTGATGCCACAGGAAATTTTCTGATTTTTTTCAAATAACTCACACCTAAGATGCTAAACAGCCCAAATGTACAGCCAGTTCTTCACCATCCTCACAGCGAATGGACCAAGCCTCCCTTGCAGTGACACTGAGCTGGAGGCCCTGCTCCATCCACTGCCTCTCGGCTCAGCCCTGCTCTCTGCACAGCATCTGGCACATTTGCCAAAGGGGAACACACAAATACATCCTGTGTGACCCATGTTTCATCCAACACATCCAGCTGCTCCTATTTTCAGTCCAGTTCAGGTTTTCTACTACCTGGAGCGAAGGAAGAGAGAAACAGGTAACTGAACACCACAGGGAAAACACACAGAACCAAGTGCTAAAGCTGATCAAGAGCAGAACGAGTCCCAAACAGGGAGACCTAGAAAGGAGAGGCCTTTGTGGCCTCCCTTCTTCCCTCCAGCTATCTTCAAAGCCCCCAAACCCACTCTAAAGTCACCAAAGATAATACAGCAACTGGAGAAAGCAGGGGGGCTGGGGTGGAAGCAGGAACTGCGGCATCTGCAAAGGGACGGACACACGGCAGCCAGACAGCTCGGAGACAGACTCCCACCGGGAGCCGGCCTTCCGTGGCTCTGTTTGCCCTGCAGCGGTTTCTGAAGCGCAGAGGTGTTTGCAAACTCGCTCCCGCTGTCCCTGCACCACAGCTCAGCTCTTCCAGAGAGACAGAGAGCTGATTAGGTCTCTGCAACACTCTCCCTCCTCAGCTCATTTTCTGTTGATGCGCCCAGTGTGGTTTTCTAGCTCCTGACAGGGTTAATTGGCAGGCCCAGTAGGGGAAATAAAATGTTTCAGCTCTGTGGTTGCTTCTTTTGTCCTTGTTTGCTCACGAGGCTGTGGGAAGCACTAGCTCCCGAAGGGTTAAAGAGCGAGCACAGCAGGCAGGCAGCTGCTCCAGATCTCTGCAATTTATTCCTGGCCCCTTTTCAGGCTGCTCAGGTGCACATTAAGGCCACTCCAGGGCTGACACACAGCCCCTGCTCCTAGGCCTGTGGCTACAGGCACAGAGGCCACAGGCCAGGGCCCAGGGCATGGCTGGGCTGAGTTATGGGGCACAGCCACAGCCACCAGCAGCCATTTTGGACCCAGCAGGCAGGAGTGGCTGTGGGCCTTGAGCTGTCCCTCAAGGGCTGGGCTTCCGAAGAGACAAATCCCCTCCCAGCTTCGTGTCTGAAAGCACTCTTGTTCCTCTTCCATTTCTAAGTTTCCAGTGAAGATTTATTATCCTGAATAATTACTTTGTCAGCCAAATGAGTGAGGAACAGGAATATCCTTTCTTCATTCCAGCCACTAGGCCATTTGGCTTTCAGTGAAAGGAGCCAAGATGATTTTAGTCCCCCTTCCTTGTAGATATTATTTATTTGCACTCTGACAGCATGTGGGAAAACTCATCAAGAATTAGAACCCCAGGGCATGAAGCTGGGTTATTATTCACCTATTTAAAACTGGGAAGGAATGGGTGGTCAGTGAAGGCTCCAAGGCAAAGACTCCCTGTCAGCACTGAAGGCCATCTCCTCCCTAGAGATCTTACAGTCAGAAGAGGCAGAATAAGTGACTGAAAACAGGCCAAGGGGGTTGGGAGGAAATAGAAATGGCAAAGCAGAAGATAGCAGTAGTTCCCATCCCACACTCAGAAAGCAGGAATTTCATACAAGATGACCATGAAATGTGTATGGGTATACACAGAGATTTTCACAAGACCTATGAGTTCAAGGTTTATTTCTGCAGGTACATTTATTTTGGGAGGGGAGGTGTTTTTGTTTTTAATTTTCACTTCCTTGTAATAAGAATATTCCCTTGTCATGTGAGAATGCAGCTGCAGCAGTAACACTATGTTATGCCTGGATGACAAGAACACAAAACCAAATATAAATAAAAAGAGAACACAACCAGTCCAATTTTGGTGCCCACCTGAGAGAAATGCAAGCAACAAACAGATTGTACAAAAAAAAAAAAAAAAAAAAAAAAAAAAAAAAAAAAAAAAACACCACCACAAAAAACATCCCTCATGCTGGATTTCTGACATTACTGGTTAGATTATTAAAATGGTAATCAGTAAAAAGGGCAATTTCAATCAATCAACTTCATCTCCTAAAGAGAAGCCACAGGAGGGAGAGTGAAGGAGTCAGGAGATCTGGTTGTGCAGATTTAGGCAAATCACTTCTCTGTGTGCCTCTCCCTTCTCCTTTTATCTCACTAGACTGTGTCCTAGCCCTGTGTTATCGTCTAGACAACGCCATTTCTCCATTTCTCCTGTGTTTTTATCCAAGAGAGGGTTGGGAGAGGAAAGGACGGGCAGAGCAAAGCACCGAATCTGCAAGCTCTTTACAGAGTTACAAATGGAATTCAGATCACCAAGTCTTAACATCCCTCATCATCAGTAAGTGACCATGAATCCCTCTGGCAAAATGTACCTTTCTTCCCTCCTTATGTTGGTCCAACAGAGAATGACAACCTGCTATTCTGTTAGCCCAGGCAGCAGCATCCTGTGTGCTGAAGCCGAAGGCTCGGCCCTGCTGATGTACTGTGCGTGTCAGCACAACAACACTTTTCCTCTCAGTTTGCTTTGACAAAATTCAGGAAATTGCACACAAATGCAATGTTAAAAAAACCGTTATGATCGCAAAGCTGAAAGCCTGCTAATCGGGAAATGTGGGGAAGAAGATTGCACAACTCGCCTGAGGCCAGGCAGTGACTGAGCTCACAGCTGAATACAGGTATCCAGAAACCCAGAGCTACACCTCAACGCGGATCAAACAGAAGGTCCCAAAATGCCCTTATCAAAATAGGACCAAAACATCTTACCGGATCACTGCAAACACAGCTCACCAGTAAAAAGACTGTTTATGGTAGCAAGGTTTGAGGTTTGGTTGGCTCCCCTACAAGTCTCCACCAGGCTGCACAGGACTGGTGAGACTGGCTTCCAAAACTGCCTGCACTGCAGAACACACGTGAGAAATAAATAAAACACGGTAACTCTGTCCTTTTGGGTTCTTCTCTCCATATTATTGTGTCACTGTGCATGTCACCCTGTAATACCGGGTTATTTGTCATCACTGAGTGCCTAGATTGGCCCTGCTAGAGAAAAATCAAAGAAAACAGCAGGGGCTGAGGTGTGATGAGAAGGAAACAAATTCTTCCCTCTGAGAAGCATACGTACTTCTCCTCAGCTACCCCATACACACCCACACGCAAGCACACATTTCCAGGCTGCTTCTTTCCCCCCACCAGCAGGCTGCTTTCCGCCTGCCGAGTCCCTGTGCTTCTTCCCCTTTCTCTGCTCAGATTCAGTGCTTCTTTTCTATGGATTTCTGTGTCAGCTCCCTCAAGGATACTCGCTGGAATGGACACATTTACGGGATGACTAACGTTCTGAAAGCAGGTGGTGCTATTATAGTCATACAAAAGCCACCTATTTTTGCTGCCTTGTGCTGTCATCCTGTTAGGCTATACTTTGCTTTGCCTTGTTATCGTACCAACTTCTCAGCACCATTACTCTGGGCTGCTCCAGTTCTAGGGCCATCTGCAGAGAACTGATAGAGGGGCATCTTTATTCCCTGCAGTGGTTGTTCAGAGCTCCCCCCGACAAAGAGAGGCCTGAGAGCTTCTCTCTGTCATAATTCATTTGCTTTGCGAATCTTAAGAACATACTTAAAGAAGAAAGTTCTGGTATATATGAGCATTTAATGCACATACATGTTAGTGAATTCACACATTTTCACAATTGTGAAATTCACTTCAGTGAATTCACATTCACGCAAGTTCACTTTATCCGTCTATCGTACGAGGATAATCACTTTGGAAGTAATAAGGTAAAAATTTGAGTACTACCTATTATTTTCAATGTTGTCTGTTCACATTAATTACTTAAGCATCTCAACTCGTATTGGTTTGGAAACTCTGAGCTTGTTTTATCTCAGTTCTTGTACGTGCTCTTACCTCCCTCCCTATACTGTTGGGTTTGGTGTTGTAATACTGTGAGGGTCTAAGCAAGAGCAGGATTTCTTTGTGTTAGGTGTTGTACTTAGCCACAGACTGTTTCTGTCTAAATATCATTTAAGTAGCCAGGACTGAAAATGCAGGATGAAACATGGGCATGAAGCTTAAATAAAATGACATGATTAGAAGTCGCATTTCCTGAACTTCAGTCTTGAAACCTCATTTAAATATCTAATACTGAAGTGACCATGAAGATGCCATGCCAACATATGACAGTTTTAAATTGCATGTAACATGTAATAGAGCAGGGATCACGGAAGGAAGAGCCTTGAGCAGACCAAAACCAGACTCTCCTGTCCTTTTCACCTTGAAGGGAGAAGCTGGATTTTTGCTTCTAGCTCGGCACACTGCAAAACCTGGCAAACCTGGTTCCAGCTCCTTTTACTTGTAAACCCAGAGGAGGGCAGTGCAAGTCGTATGTGTGCTTCCCAAACTGGCTTATGCCAATCCAGCGTGTGTGTGAAGGATTTGCATTCAGAGAGCCTACAATAAGTACAGAATTATTAATACAGCATTGTACTCAATAGCTGAGACATTGCTTGTTACCAGGGGAAAAAACACTACCCTTCTGCTATAAAGGATCTAAATGGGAATCAGGCGCAGTCTCGTCTCATAGCGTAAATGCCCTGACCTGCTGTTCCCTACTTTGTAACACAAATTCAGCTATAATCAATTATAGCTTGAAATGCTCCTTAAATACAGAGAAAAATCCAAAGCACATGCAAAGGCCTCTGATGGTAACTGATGCGATAAAGCAGTGCAGGAAACTCCTTTTTCTTATTAAAGGCTGATTTTAAATCCCTCTGCAGACAGATGCAGTTGCTGTGCTGTGTACTGCTAACCTTGAATTCACATTAACAAGTTTTATCAAAACTTTCCCTTCCCACCTGAGTGCATAGCATGGGAACTTCTCTGACAGCGGCTGCACATTCTCCTCTCCCCGCATTTCATCATCAAACATTCCCTCCTAATCAATACAGGTCAAATCTAGATCCCAAAGGGCTCCACAGCGAAAACTATTGACATCAACAGGTCAAGAATAGCCAAGAGATGATTTATACAGCAGAGAGTAGAAAATGTAAGCAGGCAAAGGATACCGAACTCTAAGCTGGTGTAAATCAACACAGCTCCTGATTTACATCAGCTAAAGATAAGGCAGGGAAAAAAAAAAAAAAAAAAAAGGAGGATTTTTTTTTTTTTTTTTTTTAAATGACCTCAGATGCAAACAAGCTCATATCATAGCACTGTCCTACAGAGATGCTTTGACACAGGCAGGCTGGTACGACAGGGAGGCTCCTTCACTGACCGCTATTGCCTGCCGAGGCAGCCCAGGACACAGAGCAGAAGCAAGGAAGCAAAAACCTGCTTTGTTCTTGATTTCAGCAACCATCAGAAAAAAACACCCACCTCTCTTCAGTCGCCTGCCATTGAGAAATGAAACGTTTCGTGCCAGAAGAGGGCACTTTAACTACAGGCAAGCGTGAGCTGTGCTGCCTGGTGCTGACCCAGGCAGGCAGGCAAGGTGGGGAGGGGGAAACCACTTCATTACGCCCAACCTGGCTGCACTGGGAGGCGCAGAGGGGCACCAGGCTGCTGGGCCTCCAATCGCCTCCTCAGAGTGGACACTGAGTGCTCATCTTCACTGGGTTTGCTTCCCTGACCTTGCTTAACATCCCCCATTGAAATTAAATTGCCCCACTAACAGTGGAAATACCGATGCCCTGTCCCTGCTCCTGTTCCTCCCAAAACACAGGCATTAGCTGAGACTTTCCTTTCTATTTTTAGAAAAAATTTCCAAATATAATACCTCTGAGCACTCCGTCTCTCTCTACCAATTTTGGTTGGAACCAAAAAATGGGCTCAGAAGTTTTGGGGTGAATGGCGAACGTATATGAAACACACATGCCAACTGCCCAGCAGAAGATAAATAGTGCCCTAAAACTAAATACTGCCTGCTTTTTCCAGTTGTATCAGCCAGTTCAATAAAAGATTGGTGTCCCTACAAACCTTACCTGTTGCAGTGCATACATGGGTCCCATCCCTCCAGGCCCAGCATGATCAGCCACGTCTCATCTCCTTAGAAAAATCGTGCCAACAACACAAAAATTTCAGATGTTATGCAAAAAAAAAAAAAAAAAAAAAAAAAAAAAGAATTGTAGGCAAGAAAGATGAGAAGAGATGAAGAAAAACAAATTGAATGATACAGCAAGTATGAGAAGTTAGGTCTGGCTTTGAGAGACTTTTGTTTCTTTTCTGTGGTGTTCCCAGTGATGAATCTCAAGCCATTTTCTTGTTTGAGATAACGCTAGCACAGAGTAATAGCTAATGTATCTGAATCAGTCCATAAAGTCCCACTTCATCTATCTATACCATCTAATTCTCAGTGGCTCCCCCAGAATGGCTAGTCCTCTGTTCGCCTCTCCGAAGTTTCCAGACACATAAATAAACCAAGCACGGACAAATTGGGTCTGAAGGTCTGTTTCTCAGATAAATCTGGCAGCTGCCTCAGTTTATTGGCAGTTCATTTATCATCTCAAGAAAAATATTGATGGTTCTGGAGACATAGGCCCTTTCTGCATCCTGGTTGAAGGAAAGCTGTCCTTCCTGGCGGGCTTTGGAAAGAAAGTCAATGCAACAAATTCTACTTGGCAGACATGTGAGGGATGCAGTGCAAACAGGAATCATTAAGCAGGGAAGAAAGGACACTAGGATGATAACTCTATTGGCCTAGGAAGGGCCCAACCTTAAATCCTTATGGTATCAAATGCTTAAATCCTAAAAAAGCAAGAATATGAGGATGTGAGACTTAACAGACACAGTCATGGTGTTCTTGAGGTGAGGTATTACTGCTACTACACAGTAGGAGACGAGGAGTTTGAAGCTATGTTCTGTCTACAGAACCAGCCACTTACCAGACCTTGAAAAAATCCACAACAACTCAAAGATAAAAAGGCTTGAAAACAGGAATAATGGGACCAAAGTACTATAGACCCTCTTCCCTTGGGCTGGCAAAACCATGTGGTCCTGGCTCTACCACATAGCTGTGTTAGCAATCCAGCTGCCCCTCCTTTAGAAAGCACTGAGGAGGAAAACTGAATCCTCTGAGCCATTCCCATCCCCTACCTTGATTAAGCCTCCTATATTCCGCTTGAGTAGCCTGTTTAAGGATTTATTGAAAAGAAGTTTGAGATTGGTCATGTACTGAGATGGTGGAAAGAAATCTCACTTTGTACATCTTCTTCAACACTGCTTCAGCCACATGTCTGCAGAAACCAGACCCACATATTTGATGCTCTGCTACACAAGGGGTCTCAAGTAGCTATCTACACACTGGATTTCTGAGGGACTGGGAGATGAAGAAAGGATTAATGGGTTTTTACCTGTCTTTTGGTCTTCTGTGGCACCAGATGAGAGCTGCTCCTTTAATAAAGGTTGCTTAGTTTTAGAGAAAGTAGTAAGTAGCCTGACAGAACCATACATGCTACCCAACTGTGGGAGTATGTAATCCAGGAGTTGGTTTGCCAAGAAAGAGTAATGCACACCAATCATAATGACAGAAAGCAAGGTACTTGGGATGTTGCTTTAATACAGCAGTTTTCACAAGCCATGCAGCAGCAGTTGATTCCTAGGCTCTCCTCACCATATGACCAGAACCCCAGCCTATGCCGAACAGAAATTCAGTTAACTTAACGGGCTTTGAATCCCTCATAAGTTGTAGGAAATTGAAAAGTACAGCAAAACACACACAGACTGTTAAGCGCATGAGGAACTGGACACACGATGATTACAGTGTGTACTCTGAAGCTGAAAGCTGCATCTCTCATTTTCTTGCTTATACCTGCTTGTGTGACCAGGGCAGGATTTATCCTGAGCAAAAGCAGTAACCATAGTGCACAGCAAGTACATACACTGCCGTTAGAGTCATCGGAGTTGATTCTCCATTGCTTAGCAACTCACAGAGTTGTGTATATCTGGAAGGAAAGTGTAGATGATATACCAACTCCAGAAATGATTCTGATCTGGTAATATTTTCCCACTCACAGTGTACGAGATAAATATTCAGAGAATAACTACGTAGGCTAGGAGACTTCAAACTTGGAAAAAAAGAGGACTGATATGAGCACCATGGGGAAAGCAGATGGGGATCAATGCCACTTCCAGTGTAAAAATTAGGAATCACAAAATAAAGCATGCAGGTGGTAGGTTTAAAACAAACAAGACATTGCTAAGCTGTGGAAATCCCTGGCAAGGAGTGCTGTGTATACTAAAAATTCATACAGGTTCATGGGAGACAAATCCATTGAGTGTTACCACAGACATAATCAACATCTATAGCTGTGGGATCCCAAACCACTAATTGCTTGAAGCTGGGAGAATATTCAGAGGAAGTATTATTATTTGCTTATTCTATTATTATATCCTTCTCAGGCTTTTTCTTTTGGCCTCTATCAGAGATGAGACGCTGCGGAGAACTGATTTTGATCTGAGCTGATTTGGCTGTTCCATTAAGAGTTGAGACATGGGAAAATCAGACTCATCCCGCTCTTACAGGAACACAAAGGTGACCTTTCTGAACACTAGATCAAAGCTGCAGATTATCTTTACTTTCTGACTGAAACATGCTCAGACTTTGCTGCTGTGAGCCCCGGACAAAGTGTCACTTCTAGGTTACAAGAAAAGCTATTGGCTTGGGGTGAGCACGTAGCGGCCTTGCCTTGAACGTGTATTCATTTCACCCATGGACTGTACCTGCCACGTTTTTCACCCCTTTCAACAGTGGCTTGATGGAGAGGATGCAATCTGCTTTTTCAGGATGCCACGAGATATCCTTTAAGATTTTCAGAGATGTTAGCAATAAAAGCTTGCAGAGAAAAGGAAAGTGAAGTATGGTCTCTAGTCATTAATGACAGGCCCAGGAGGGTGATGAGATGTGGGATCTGTTTCCTGCGACTTTCCTACTATCCTCCTCTGGTTTCTAACAATAGAGATGCAGCTGTCCCTAGTAGAAAGATTAATTTTGGTCTCTGTACTCATTCAGCCAGCTATTTTTCATGAAACTTGTAGGAATGTAATATCTCTGAGACCTTCATCACTGTCAAATTTGGTTGCAATTGGTCAAGCAGCTGAGACAGACAGATACACATATAGCAAGACACTAATTTCTTTGCTGAGTTTCCTAAAAAAATGTCTCTGATGCCCTTTTGGGATATTGGTCTGAGAAACTAAAGATGTAGTAGTAAAAAATAGCTTCTGTTCCTTCCCTAGAATTCCCTTTAATCACCAAAAAGACCTGCTGAGCCTTCAGGTGGCAAAATATAAAAGAAGGAATAGTTTAGCTGAAAGAAAACACACAGTGGGCAAAAAGCAGAAATTGGGCGTGTCTGAACAATGAAACACCATCTGCAAAAAATCCAATGAGGTGACAAAAAGTCATGGAGGACACATGCAAGGGGTAGGGATAATGACCTAAAGCCACAAAAAAGATGGTGAGGATACGGACACAAAATGGCCAGGCACAGAGGAGAAGACCCAGCCAAAAGCGAAGAGGCAGAAGAAGGGAAATATGACAAACGCAGAGACACACAAACACCAGTACAAGCTAGCAGAATAGCAGGCAGAGACCTATCAAAGAGACACCAACTGCAATTTTTCTGTTTATTGCTTTTTGAAAACTGCTTCATCCTGAATAGCTTTTTTCTCTTTGTTCCCATTGACATTTGGGAAAGCTCCAAAGCACATCACTGGCTAAAGCCCTCTCCCAACCTAAATCTTCAACCCACAGATGTTACTGTTTAGTCATATTAACCACCCCCCTCAGACATTTCCAACAAATTGTTAATAACTTTTAAGCCCTGCTCTCCGTTGCCTTTCAGATTAGCCTTGCCCTTTCCTTTGCACTTAAGTTTAGCAAGTGTTACTAATAGGAATTTAACATTTACCAAAGAATTATTTTAACTACGGGTCTAATAGCATTTGTATGGTGTTCTGAGCACCCAAGAGCCTTGCTATCAGTTCCATATGCTTAGTTTTGTCTAAGTTGCTTATAAGACAAAGAAAAAAAACCACAGGTTTACGGAAAAGCCAGTTGAAAAGTGTTCAAGACCTTGAGAACCGGATGCAAGAGGGATAGCTGTGCATGGAGGGAGCTTTCCCCCTTATATATATTAGCCACAACTCTGCAATCAGTCATGTAAATCAACTTCACCTTCCAGCCATTCAGTGAAAGCATCACTTGAGGTTGGTCAAAGTTATTTTCTCCTGTGTGTAAAAGAAATACTAATGGACAAATGTAACAATGTTTATTAACAGTCAAATTAATTTTTATACCACCAACAAGAACATTTTGAATTACAGAGCTTTGTGTTTACAGTCCACTGACTAAGCTGGCCTTACAGCAACCACAAGCCATTGATAGCTTGAATGAAAAGCAGTGATGGGGATTTCGATCAGTAAAGCCTTAGTGACAGTCTAGCACCAGTTAACATACAGTCTCTGAGATGAAACCCCAAAGGCTGAATTGGATATAAGATCATTTTTGGAGCTGGGCTTCTTCATCTTGGCTGGCTTATAGGTATCGGTCTTCTCCTGTCGCTGGATATAGCCCTACCTGGGCCAAAGAGCACATTCTCCACCAGCACTGAATCGAAGATGGCTGGCAGAAAGCAGGGATGATATTTGCACATGTGCCTCTGTAAGACACTATGCTCCAACTGTCCACAGGGTCCCTACTCCCAAATAGGATTGTAAATATTGAGAGCTCCCAAGTCACTCTGTGCAAATTCCCTAGCCCAGGCTCACAGCTTCTGAAATCTTCCTGCACTTGCTCTTCAAAGAAGCTAAGCTCCTGTATTTATGGCTAAAACTGACTTGAGAATATTTCTGAGCTTCTAGTCCACTTCTGTACGCAGCCTGCTTATATTCTGGTCCCACACCAACCATCTCTTCTCTTCCCTGCACCTTAGCATCCTCAGGAAAGCAACCTGTGCACACAAGAGGAAGGAAAATAAACCACACCCTTATGGGTTCCCTCCTTCATGACACACAGCATCTGGGGACACCACAGCTCTAGAGCAAACCCCAGTGCCCACCTGCTGCTCAGCCTGACTTGTGCCTGACAGGACAGGTGGGCTCACAGCACATCTGATGCTTCATCCAGACTAGGTCCTCAGTTTGTACACTTCCTTTCACTTGGATATAAAACAGGCCTGTGAGTCTGACCTGCTTGCCCTCCTTCCCCACAGAAAGCCACGTGAATGCTTACAGAACAGGAGGTGTGCAAAGCACCTGGGCACGCAGAGAAATGACCCAGTTACTCATGACCACTCTGAATGCAGCAGTTAACTGAAAGACCATTTCCCCATGTGCATGGTGTTTGATACCTGGCTCCCAGCCAAAAGGTAATGGGAATCATATAGTTAAATCCCCAAGAAATGCTTTGAAGATACCTTCCAAGAGTGATATTCTGCATTTCAGAAATAAATAAATAAACCCTTTCTTTAAAAGAAAAAAAACTCACCTTTATAATAGCACTTTGCACTTTTATAGCATCTTTCATCTGAGTCTATCAAAGCACTTTGGGATGCACACACTAAGAAATCCATTACAAAAATTATAGATATTCCTAACTTGACTCTAGTCACTTGCCTTAATTTCCATTTCTTTACTGATACTCCCAGACAGTGTCTGCATAGATTGATGCAGTCAATGCTACAGGCGACTAGATAAACAAATCTACATACAAATACACACTCCCTCCCCCCAACTCCCTCCCTTACAGCAAAATTAAGTATATCTCTACAGCACTGTCCAGTGTATTGAACTCTGTGGGGGAACAAGGTATATGTATGGGAACACCATACACTACTTTTGACTTTCATTCCACTGCACGTCATTAAACAGACTTTTTCTGTTTCTTAATTTTCTTTGAGCAGGTCCCCCAGTATATATCTGATACGAACAAACACGCAGATTCTTTCTGGGTATGAGCCAACAGCTGCAACCCTGAAAAATATCAGCTTCTTATATCATTAACTGAGTTTCCATGGTGCCCTGGGGCAGAGATATTGATGCTTGACAGCATTATCACTATAAAGTAACTTTACAACCCTATAATTTAACTCTATGCTTCCAGTAATATTAAGAGCATTTGAAATTGTGGCTGTAAACCTTGACACTCTTTCACACAGACTGGGGATTTGAAAGAGGATTTTGTTTTCTTTCCTCAAAGACAGCCCAAAACATGGTATTGAGAAAGAACTGAATAGTGGAGAGATGATGTGCAAGGAGGTCACTCTTAGGGAAATCTCTGCAGGATCAGGATTAATGCCACTTTTTGCAACACACAGAAAGGAGCCTGTTTCTAGGAGCTTAACAGAAGAAGGATGAAGAAGTAGACCTCTGGAGGTCTTTTGCTGAGTATATGCCTGACTGACTTGGAAATCATCTTGGCAACAAGCTCTAACTCAAGTTCAAACATAAAGCACACTGGGTAACCTCTGCAGAGCTCCCTCAGCTTTATCAGCACAGCCTTTCATACCTCATTGGCTTTTGCTAGTAATGTTGCCTTTATTGGGTGGGAGCAAACCTGCAAGGGCTATAATCTGGCTTGTGAGGATCTTCTCTTAACACGGCAAGGAGGATCAGGGCAGGCAGTTTCTAAAAACAGAAATGTAAAAAAGCCCAAATAGCCAAGTACATTGCCCTAGAGGACTGGCAGATCCATGAAGCTCTAAAAGTTATAGATGCCTTTACTATAATTGCAGTTTGCATACAGATTTCTTTTCCCCAGGACAAGCATCTACTGAGATCCAAGTACTCAAAGAGGAATCTGGGTATAAGCAAATGACTGCTTCCTCCAGCGGATTTAAGTTCTCAAATCCCCTGTGGTCAAGCAGCAGGCTTAAAAGTTAAGAATAAGAGCAAACCTGGTGGTCCCAACTGTGCTGACAGTCCAAGATTCAAGTACCTGCTAGGTGCCTGAAGAGACTCCAGTCAATCTAAGCTTTCATTCTGCATGTACCAGTATGCACGCAAGCTGTAGCCACATAAAGACATCTTTTATGTCCATAAGCACAGCAGAGAGTTTAGCAGTGCAACTGTGCCTTGTTTAATGGATGCAAAGCTTCCAGTTCAACACATACAGTGAAATAGAAAATACCAAATCATATCACTGCAACTTGGTTCAGCTGTAGCGTTAAAATATCTAACTCATTTCTCAGCTGTTTGTGATGTGAAAAGACTTACCTTGTGAGAATAGTTGGAATGTCTCTTACTTCTGTGTTCTTCACCAATTATTTCCAAAGTGTTCTTTTGTTTGTTTGTTTTAAAAGAAGTATCATTAAATTCATTCTATATATTGAGGGCTTTGAATCAAAGAAGTAAATTGATGCACTTAGCCATACAAAGGAGAATCATTCCATCAGACACCCCATCTCCTGCTCTACTCAGAAGTGACTTCAACAAGTAAATCCATATACATAGATGATTAAAGGCCTGTCTTTGGGTGGGGGCCTCCCCCACCTGAGAGAAACCATTAAGATTAAAACGCACCACAGCTGAGGACATGTTATTCTCTCTACAGCTACTGGGCTATAATCATACCAATTCTTGCCTCATCTCCATCATTTCTATCTTCCACCTTGTGGCAAGGCTTTGGAGGAGCGAAACCCTTTATGCTCTCTTATGGGCTGCCTGCTGTGCAGCAGGGATCCTACTCAAACACTCTAAAAAAATGAACCCAATAGATTTGAAAACTGTTGATATGAGGCTCCTTTACTCGCCACTCTCAGGTCAGGCTGTGATGGCTGCTGCTCAGCGACTACAGTGAAAAAGCAATTCTGGGTGTGCTATCAGAGCAGCACTGAGTCCTCCAGGGGTTTCATCCTTCCTCCCCCTCTTTTATCTTTTGCTCCGTGCCCAGCTCTGAGGCTGGTGTGTATCCAGACAGCTCAGCAGCTGAGCTGCTGGTGGCGAGTGCTGTGGACAGTTTACATGCTTTGTGTCATAAGCCCAGTAAGTGCCTAGTAAAACATGGTATTTTATGGAAGCGTATCAGCTCATTTTAAAGCTTCATTACCTGATGCTGAGCAAACTGTTGCTATGCCACCTTTTAATCAGTTGCCATCAAACATGTGCATGTGTGAGAAGGGTTTTAAACATTTCTCTGTCCACTTACTTCCAACAAGCCTACAATCTTTTTATTATGCCTTCGAAACAAAGTCCATTCACTGTTATCTACAGCACGTTATCATAGGGTACCTATCAGTTAGACACAGACCTACCAAGCACACACATACCTCTTAAAGAACGTGTAACAGGACATTCAGGAAGTTACACCTGATGCAGTGTTTCCATCCTGCAAAGCACAAGAGGCACTCCGGCAATAGCCATCACCTACATCGGGCTAATAAAGGCCCAAGACATTCATACAACCATGTTAGCTCTCTTTATTTTGGAAGAGAACAGAAATCCAGCACTCCATAGGATGCTGGGATCCCCAAACACACACTCTGCACAGAGTGATGGAAGTTCCTTCACTCCCAGATTTCATTTAAAGTAAATTCTGTGCTTTTTTTGTTTGTTTGTTTGTTTTTTAATAGAACAATCTAGATGTAATCCTCTGAATGCTCAATCTTTGAGGTATTAATTTTGGAGAATATATTCAGTCATACTAACTGGAGAAACTGGGAAAAGATTTTCACTTTTAATGATACCTTCCCTTGCTATTTTTAATTTTGTTCTTCTCTTGTTGGAAAAAAAAAAAAAAGTTACTGCCCACACTGACAATGTCAGAATTTAAGTAACACTATTATGCTGAAAGTTCATCTCCCATTTTCACATATGTAAGGTACCCATTTATCTCACCAATTGCTAAGTATGTTTCAGTCATGCAAGTCTGAACAAAATGCATAATCTTATCCAGTGTAGAAACATATCTAATACAGGCTCACATAAAGGCTTGTACAGACTGTGGTGTTAGCACCTAAGCCCAAAGGAACATGAAGAGAGTAAAAAAAAAAAAATTCATACCCTTGTACAATGGCATGAAAGGGGGTGGTACTGTGATCTTATTTGCCATGAATGCTGTAAATGAAAGAGGCTGACAGGTAGAATTGCATGCCACCAGTGCAAACAGAAGACTATTCACAGTTTGTTCAGTTTTCTCACCTGTCAGATGGCTTTATTTCTACCAGGCAACTCTAGAAAAATGTTGGGCTAAATAAATACTTTTGTAGAATCTGGAGATTATCAGTTGTTTTGATCTCTACATGAGCTAGTATAGCTCGTTTCTGAATATGGGGTATGGTGTCCTCTATATGCTCTGCTCAAGACCGTGGGTTGCATAAATTCTGTCCATTCTCCAAATTGGAAGCTGAGTCTCAGTTTGTACTTTGTCATCTAACACTGTAAGCTTTGAACAATTTCAGCCACCCTGATCCAGTTTCTATTCAAAAATGAAATAAAACAACAATAAAACAACTCTATAACCTAATAGCATCACGGTGGGATGTTCATCCTAAAAAAGTAAAAAACAAACAAACAAACAAAAAAAAAACAACAAAGCAACAACAACAAAAAAAAACTCCTAAGAAATAAGGCTTTGAAGGCAGATTTCCTGCAAACTTTCCCTACCAGTTCACGGTATTTGGGCTCACTGTATTTTCTTCATTTATTTGCTTGACTTGCTGTCTGCATGTAGCTAGATAGTTAATAGAAGCACGCCTGTCCTTGGAGGCCAATGTGAGCTGACTGCCTGTGTCTTTGGTTCAGGTCCATTAAAAAATCTGAGCATTAATTAATCACTGACTTGCAAATAGCTTGGAAGAACTGTTCAAGCTAAATGGGAACATTCTGCAGTTGTTTTACTTTTGGTCACAGGCACTTCTGTGAGATGAAACTTCTCCCTTGCCAGGATACAGTGTGCATAAATCCAGCCGCTCCTGTGTTAGAGCAGACCAGCCCAGAGACTGCCTCAAGCAGCTCCATTTCTTTCTCTAACTAGGAAACTGCACACATGAGGAAGAGCTGTCATAAGCAACCCTCCTGAATCCTTTTGAAAAGGAAATAATAAAACCTACCCAAGGCAAAATGCCAGCAGTGCATACTACATGGGCAGTCTTCCTTGCTTGCTCTCTGCCAGTCTGGTCAAAACCACTCTTTTCTCCTATTTCACTCAGCTAGGTAAATCTGGGACTGTGGAAATCAAGTCAATACCTGTGTTTGCCACACCTCACCAACAAGAAGGTTATCTGTGAACTGGAGTCTGCTTGCTAATGACGGGTACAATGAGCAAGCTGAGAATAACGCAGCTGTCTGAAGAAGACAAACCAAGCAAATGGGTAGAGACACTAGACCCCACACCCAAAACCTCTGTAATGTGAAGCACAATAAAAAACCTTCATGGAAAAAGAAACTAAGCCAGCATGACCTACAAGTCATCAAGAAAAATGTATTCAAGGGAATCGTGATCTCATTTGTATTGGGACTCTTCCCACTCCTCACTGCTAAAACTGCTTTTGATAAATAAGGCTGATAAATAAGCAGTTGTCAGTACAATGAGTACTAAGTGAGGAGGAAAATTAAAAGTGAAACTAAGGCACATGTTCTTAAAAGGCCAAAATACCAACATAAGAAAATAAGTACCCAAACCTAACAACATGAACATTTTGTTCTCAGTGGCAAGATGCAGTATATACGTGTGTTGTGCAAGTTATTCCTTGGAGATATTTAACCTTACTGGGCAAAAAGGAGCTTGTATTTCAAATGATAAAGTGTTCTAAATCACCTTGATATATTCAGTCCCCTTCTTCCCCCAAATTTTGCTTTAAGAGAAACTAAACCAAAAAAACAAAACAAAACAAAACAAAACAAAAAAACACACCCAAATGATTAAGAATTATTTTCCTTGCTCCCCGGTTCTCCCACCATGTGCATACATACACAGATAGTGAAGAATTATGTGTCATATGAAAAATTTTCCCTCGCTACCCTAAAGCTGTAAACCTTCCCCTACTTCCAAAATGCAGTGGAGAGGTAAATAGGCAATCACAGCTAATCTTCCTCCCTCTGCAATATTTCTAAACCTGTGGAAACTTCAAAAGCTACCAAGATAGAATGACAAAATGAAACAACACGCCCAAGCTTAAAGTGTGGGTGCCAGTTATTTGATTAAGCACAATGACAAAAAGTAAAAGAAAAACATAAAAACAGATCATTAGACCAGAATTCTACAAGTTGTTGATACACTGAGATAGCCAGATGGATACGTGTTTTTTGAGCAATGAGACATTGCATGTACACAAGTCCTCAAAAATGCGAACAACTCTGTCAGTTTTATTTGTAGAGCTTGCTTTCCATTTCTTTGTCAACCAGTATTAAAGATCTGGCCCTGAGGCAGCTGCAGAACCTAATGGACCCTTTAGAGCCTTTTGGCTGCAGTTCAAAGGCAGAGAAGATATTTTAACTCAGCACCAAAGATGTACTTTCAACTTGCTATTAAAACAATGATACAAACACAGGTATAATGAGAGAATAAGGGGAGAAATGAAGAAAGAAATGGAAGACTGTGGAAGGGAATGGATCAGAGGCTCTCCAGGACTAGTTTCTATAATAAGTGTGTGAGACAATCTCCTACAAGAGGGAAATAGCTTATTTGATCTAATATGCCTTTCTCTTCTTGAATTTCCACAGTATGGAGAATCAATATGAGGGAAATTAAAGCATCAGGAGCAGACTCACATTTCTACTTGTGTGTTCCTATCTCAGCAAACTCTTATTGAGATAGAAGTATTTACCTTAAGTGCTCAGTTCACGTGCGCTGCAAGAGGAGGCAGGATTTCAAAAGGATACATGCTTCTTCTGTGTAGGGGACAGCAGTTGTAGTTCCAGCCACGATGTAGCTGTAGAATGAGACTTCCAGTGTGTAGCAGTAGGACGTATCATTTAACAGCCCACCAAGAAAACGCCTGCCTGTCCCTGCTTTCACAGCATCTCGGTTGAAGGATGTACTGGACTGCAGAGGAAAGAACACAAAGACATGAAGAGTTCACGAGTGGAACAAGGGAAGGGTTGGGAAGGAGTCTGTTAAAATAGAAAACAGCAAAGTTCACATTGCCGAATCCCAATTATGTTATTTGAGACCGTGATATTTTTCAATGGTGGCCTGGAGAGACCATTAATGGAAATACAATTCTGGCGTATAGGCTATAAATAACATCTTGCAAACTTTCACAAAATTAATCTCAGTTCACAAGTCACATTAGCTTTTCTCCTTCCCTTTTGGATAATACTTAAAGAAAGCCTGTTTTATGCACGAGCCAAAAGGGAACTCTCCAGACCCTCCATCTCAGAAGTTATGATGGATCATTATTTAAATATTTAGTTCCTTCTCTCTGCTGCATTCTCCTATACCATAAGCATTCCCCCCAACTCCCTATCCTAGACTCTTTAAGCAAAGTAGAAATACAATAGTATTTACATTTTAGTGAAACTTTTTTACCTAAGATATTTGATTAGTTTTTAAATTAGGTCACACAAATTTCCACATCACTAACTTAGAATGTTAACTGGATGTTGCTCTCTGGGTGGAAAAATATACTACACTATTTAACAGCGTTAGCAGCACAGTACAAAGGACAGTATTTTGTGTTATTACTGAAGATCTGGCTTTAAGAACCATACAGCTTTATGGCTATTCATTTGAGGGGTGGAGGGAAGGATTCCAAGTATTTCCATAAATGAGTTTTAGCTTTCCTTTGAAGGCATGACATCTTGACACTCAAGGGGAGATCATCAGGTTGATTTAAGTCTTAGAGCCTGTTTCTACCGACTAAACAGAAAAATGGAATCTGATTTCATTTTGGCTACCAGACCCTATCAAAAACCTAATAACCATTAGACTGAGTCAGTCTGGGCTTAGCACAACCTAATGACCATTAGAGAGAGGAGAAAAAAAAGAAGCATAGCAGATCCAACTTGGTTTGACTGTGTAGAAAGTCTTAGTATCTTCTGCACTGAGACTTTCACATTGCCAGAGAAACGTAAAGAACCCTTAACATATAGCTTACGGTTCAGCCATTGTGCCCACGGTGAATTATCTGAGCTATCCAGGGGGTCCTCCTATTGAACCTTGCATCTTATTTTACTAACACAATGTTAGTATGTATCAAATCTTATCAAAACCAGGGGATATAAGACTTTTTTTTTTTTTTTTTCTTGTAAATAAGATAAATAAGTAAATAGAAGAGATGCAATCATTCAAAATGTTAAAATCCTGTAGACTGAGAGAGTCATGCTAACACTGAAATAAGCAACAACAACAACAAAAAAAAAAAAAAAAAAAAGAAATACCTGTGGGTTTATTAGCATTCAGAATGTTTTCAAGGCTCTCATGTTATAAAAAGGAAGTCTTTCCAGGTTAATTAGAGTAAGATGGAATTGGGTTTCTCATTAGCATTATATATAGAGCTTTCTAAATGTGACGTCGTCTTTGTGGTAACATAATATTTAGCTTTGTGGTAAAAGGTACACAGAATGTATTCTGCTATATACTTATCATATAATTTTCTTCAAATTGCATGTCAGGAAACTTGAGGATGCTCTGAATACCTGGACAGGGAGATAAAGCGCTCTTGAGAACTGATGGAGAAATTAATTGCTAATTTGTTCTGTGGAATGAAATATTCAAGGAGGTTTGGAAGAGGGAAAGTTCTCTGAATACCTGCAAAGTCTTCAAAAGACTACCGAGACTCTGGAACTGAGGAAAGCTCTGTCTTCACTTAAGATCAGAAGCAGAAAGGAAGATGATCATACTCTTGGGGATTGCCTCAAGTACACACTGATTTCAGTGGACTGTGCTTCATGTTCAAATGAATGTGGAACATTTAATGCACAAAAGCATCAGCTGGTGAATATGGGTGTACGAAGCATGTACGAAGCCAGCTCAAAGAAGAAGACAATGTGTCAGAACATGGCACTGCTCAGCACAGGAAAAAAAACAGAGAAATGTTAGAGAAGTGATTCAGGGCAGACATTGGGGACAGAAATGCTCCCATAGTTAGGAAACTCAGGTACTGATTGACGTAGAACATCTATGAAGATTATGGAATCTCATCAACTACGTTTAAGAACAAATTGGACAAGTATCTGTCAGGTATCTGTCCATCTATCTTTGGGATACAGTTTGGACACGAGCTCCTTTTTATATCTGTATTTCCCATGATTTCAATCAGGCTCGAGGAAGGTTACTAGTTGAATTCCTCAGAGATTATTCTTGATATAAATCTTACATAATATTTTCATCACAGTCCTTGGCACGGTAAAGGAGGACCATGCCAACAAAATTTGCTGATGACACAATGTGGAATGAATCATCATTATGGAGGAGGCTCTGAGTATCATACAAAAAAAAGCAGTGGGATGACTTTGAGAACTGGAGTGATAGTACGCAGATGAAACTCAGCTGCACAAGTGCCAGGTCATGTACTCAGGGCCTAATAAAAAACAATCTCTGCTATAAGCTGAAACCTCATCAGCTGGAAATAGATGAAGAGAGATCTGATGTATTACTTCACTGAAGTGATTTTTGCTTTCTGGCAGAAAATAGCTCAGAAGTTGGATCTAGTTATTGGCAAAATTATACTTGACATATTTCAGAAGTGAAGCATAAGTAAATAATTCGAAGAAGGATTTTTAAATGGCCAAAAAAGAAAACAAAATTTAGATCTTTCCAGAGTTTGGAAGTAGCATTTTATAATGCTATTTTATGTTGTAATTTTATTTTATTTTCTCTCTCTCTCTTTTTTTTTTTTTTTTGTAAGATAAGTTCCAGTTTCACCTGTACAAAGAAAAAAAAAACAAAAACAAACCTTCAAATGGTGGCCACATCATTAATAAAATCATCTGTTCATTTCTTTACCGGGTAGTGCTACACTTCCAGGGCTGGGGCTTCACTTAGATGCACAAATGTAGAGTCTGAATGTTAACTTTGTCCACATATTGCAAACAAAACAAAACAACAAAAAGTCTGATGGCACAGATCAACTTGTTACCTTCACTAAGAAGAAAGATCTCTGATTTGACTCAAGGAGGGTGAGGGAGAGAAAATATAATGTAAACCTTTCAAATATGAACACATGCAAGTTTGGAAACAGCAGCTTGGGCTTGGCTCTAGAATAAATGTTACAAGCCAGAACATGATTTTGTATTTCAGATGAAAAGAAGAAAATTCCAGATTCAAAACAATTCAAGTAGTGGCAAGGAAGGACTGCAGGTACTTGCTTGAGTTCAACCTTCTACTCACTGTCTCAACTCAAGAAAAATAGGATGGAAAAATAAACACACAGACTATTGATTGCTTACCAGCACTGATCTTGGCAACTGATAATGCTGAAACAAAGACTATGAAAACCCGTGGCAAAGAAGGAGCCTTTTGCATTCACATTTATTTAATCAAACTCTACTCTGGGGAAAAGGGGGAAAGAACACGGGTCAGGTTGTCCACAAATGAGTCTGTTGTTCTCTCTGAATCTCTTGCTCTAAAACCCTTGCAAAGCTGAACTCAAGTCATCATTAAGCAAATGCACTGAGCAGGCACAGCAGGAGAACAGCTAAACAAATATTTATTTCTCCAAGGCTGAATTGCATGGGAGTGTCAACAGCAGCAGCAGCAAAAAGTACAAAATCGAGAAGGGGGTTGTGGAGGGTGGGATGGGGGTGGGCATGGGAGGGAAGCAGGGGGGAAAAAAAAATCAAAGATTTTGAAGTTCTTAATTAGAGATATTTGTATAAAATCAACAGTAATTCATTATTAAAACACACATATATATTAAAGCTGACAGAAGGACTCTGCTTCCCAGCTTGCGTGAGAAAATTCAGTGAACAAATTATCTATCCTCAGGGTTAGGAGGTGCCAAGCAACAAGAATCCAGTGCTGAAAGAGTAAGATGAGGAAAGGTGAAGGATTCCCCCACTTTCTGCTGGGAAGAAACACATCAGAAAACTACACCTGGAACCTCACACACACTTGGGAGCCTCAAGGTTTTCTGATTCTCTCTCTACATCTCAGGCATTTGTGGCAGATTTCCCAGGCCTCCTTACCAGATTTCATCCCTCCTCCCCATGCTCTGCTGAACGCCTTCTGTATGACTGGTTTTCCCATGGGGAATTACAAGGATCCTCCAGACAGCATAGAGAAATTCATAAACCAATTGGACCTTATTCAGGTATTGTAGTAAAGAGATGGGTGGGAAGAAAATATGAAAAAAAAAAAAAAAAAAATCAGTGTGCAAGTTCTTTTTGGAGTAGTCTCAAAGAAGAAGAAAAAAAAAAATCTTGGCCCTTGGTCAGACCTTTCAATGTGCCAGAACCCCTGTCTCCAGGACAGCATTGTCTCTTGGCTGTTGAGAACACTTGACCACGCAGTGACTCTCCTTAGAGAATTCAGCCCCTTAGATCACAGGTTCAACAGCTCAGGCAGCTTCCATATGGCTGAGAGATACTCCTGGTTCCTTGGCACTGCTCCGCTGTCCTGTTAAAAGCTATGGAATGAATGCCCTGAGCAGTCCATATTCCAAGTAAGGGCAGGCAGTTTACTGATTGCTTCTGCTTGTCTGTATCAAAGTCAGAAGAGGGGCTCCAAATACAAAAAGGAAAATAACACAGCTCTATATCTGACTGAACTTGCCCAAGACCTTCTTCCTTAGGCTTCCTGATGGACTTGGATGCTGAGAAGTTTCTGCTTGGTGGGGGCTTGCAATGATGGGATCACCTCCTCAGTGTATATGTATTCACAGTGCACTTGTCCTGCAACATCATGAGGAAGCCTCAGGTTACATAAGAGGAAAAATAAAAGGCAAAATCCAGTAAATCTGGTCCCACTCTTCTGTAAAAGATGAGATGCCCAAAAGGGCTGAAATATCAGTCAGGCTCAGTGTCCAGCTTGTGATGGATGGGAGCATCAGTTCTACCTTTCACTGATGGCAAGGGAAAAGGACATGGTACAAAAAACATTGCACCCTTATACAAGAGTTATTGGGGAATGAATCTTTGTCTTCTGAAATTACCAAACACATTAGGAAGAAAAAGGATCAAGGGATAACCACAGAGCAAGTCAGGCCTTACCAGGCTCCCAGCATGGGAACCAGGCTATAGACTGCACATCATTTACAATCAATCTTTAGGTGTTTCTCTAACCCAGCAAGAAAGGAAACTACAAGGTACAGATAACTCAGAAATGAATTAGGGGAGAAATCATCAACCAGCCTGAAATCTGGTCACAGGCTATGACAGATTGAGAAAGATGAGTTTCTGATTTAACAAGGTCTAGGGGGTTCCTGTAATCCAACAGATACATTTTACCAGCTGTTCACATCTCCTGCAAAACTATTGATTGCTTATGTGCCCATGGAAGGAAGTAGCAAACTGCATATGGTTTCAAAAACCTGAGCTCTAGTGTGCATGCAAATGTTTCCCACAAGATCATTTGTCTTTACAAACAGAGTATCTGCATACTCAGAATAAAGACATCCTTCCCATATGCCTGTGTAGATAGCTGAGGTAAGTCCAGGAACTGTTTTACAAAGGAATGTAGCGTTTTCAATTGTACTCTCACAAAATCAGAGAATCTTGTTAGAAATCCTCCCTGGAGAAGAGCAGCGACATAAAAATGAAGAGGATTCATAATTATAGAATGGTTTCATATTACAACATATAATTAAAAATATTCTGGGTCACCTTATGCCATTTCCATTTGGGAAATTAGCTTTATTTCACAATTGAAATGATCCCTTCCTTAATTCAAAACAAACCAAAAAAATAAAAAAAACAAAAAACCACCACCTGCCACACCTTTTGCTCATTCTGCAGGTGAGTAATAAGCACTTTAACTAATGGGATAAACTGGGAATGTGCATACAAATTGGTTCATGTTCTTCACCCACCAGCACCAACAGTGGCCAAGTGTAATCAGGTTACAACTCAGTTACAACCTCATCACAGTTCTCTGCTGATTCTGCTCTCGCAGCTGAAGAGCAAGCTTTATTTCTGGAGGTCTGACCTCTCTGAGCCCTCAACTCACTGTCCCAGTGTAGCAAAAAAGTGATAATAAAAAAGTTAGTAGTTAGCGCTCTAGAAAAAAGGAACGACACACTTGTCATCAGGGAAGAATAGATGTGCCATTGGGAAATGGACTGGAGCCCAGGCGACGTCAAATCTATCTCTATGAAGAGTTTTACGCTACCAACTATAACTCACTCACTCCCATTTTCTAGAGTGCTTTATTGAAGTCTGTGGAAGTCAGAAAGAGAGCACAGAAATGCACCGTCTTTGCAATCTTTGCCACGGAAGGTTGTAAATTGTGATATTACAAATTGTGACTCTTCTGTTAGCCCCTCCACAGGGTGCAATAAGAGGGGTGCAACTGGCAGCTCACTTTCCCCGTATGGGCAGAACTAATTGCTGCCACGGTGTGCCCAGCAGTCACTGCTTTGACCCTGCCACTCTTCACAGCTGCTAGCTCATCACGCTATCTTACAAGCAAAACTTAGCTCCTTACTTCTCTGGAAGCACCGAGGAAACTTCTCACTTCCAAAGCCAACTTAACTCTCTTCTCACACCCACCTCTCACCAGCTCCATTAACTCTCTTAATAGACTGGAAAGCATATGTGTTAGTGTTTTTTTGTGATAGACTATCAACTCCATGCCAACTGGGTCTGGAGACATGGAAATCATGGCATTCGGGAAGCTGCTTTCAGGCAGCCCTCTTCCAATTTATTTTACAAACAAGCTGCAGACAGCATCTGAAATGTAGATGGATTAAAAAAAAAAAAGAAAGAAAAGAAAATCCCAAAGGCAGATGGTAGCAGAAAGCTGATCTGAAGGAGGCAGCAGGTAAAGAGGAAGGACTCTGGGAGCAGAGATGTGATGAAATGGCAGCAGAGCTCAAAATGACTCCCTGACTCATCTCACCTTGCAGCTTTGCTGCATTTCTGATGCACAGGAGAGAAACACATTCAATCTCAAAATCATTTGTGACTACTGAAATTTGGGTAGAGGAGGTTTTGAAAAGTTCAGGATTGTTTCAAATAGGGATCCCATTACTTAGAGATTTTTCAAATCCCTTAGGGACAGACAGATTGGGTTGATATTCTTGTGACAGGATGCTCTTACTTCTTGCTGACAGCTCCAGAGTTAACAGCTTTTTGTTTCATAACTTCTGTGTCTGGTAGGAAGCACTGAGGTGGGCAGCAAACCTTGGGTTTAATAAGGGAATATTCTCTGGACTAAGGGAAAAAAAAATAAAGATTTGCAGAAGTCTGAGACAGAGGAGATCTGACTAGTCCTAAGAATGTGAAAGAGAAAAGCCTGAAAATGAAACCTTAAAACCAAATATTCTCAAATCCTAAGACATTTCCACCAATTCTACTACCTGGCTCATTTTTCCTTCCTCCTCCTACTTGGTGGAAAGTAGACAGCAATCACCTTTTCCTTAAAGGCAGCATCATGCTGTAGGAATACCATGAAGACGACCTGCCTAGCACGGCACTGTCAGGTTTCAAAGTGAAGTTCTCCTCAGAGAAATAATAGTTTAAAAAGTACTTTGTCACCACACACACATCTGCTCCCTGAGGGGCTCCATTATTCCTTTAACGCGTAGTGAAGGAACACCACATCTTTCTCCCCCTCCCCATCCCTCCCAAGTGACTTTCAGTCATGCCTGCTTAAGTTTGCTGATAAAAACACATATTTGCATGGCCATTAAGAGAGGAGGTGGAAGGAGGGAGCTTTAGAAGCTCTCAGTTTATGTCTCAAAACCAAAACAACCAAATTAGCTTTTCTTTCAGAAGCTCAGTGGTTAAAAAACCAACTGGGTTTCATGCTTCAGGGTTTTGGCAGTTCACTTGTGAGAATCACGATAGCTGCACTTTTATTCTCACCTCCCATTATCTGTGCTGGCTCCGTACAGTGCTCTGCCATTTGGCTCCAGGACTGCTGGAGGTCTCCGCTGCCTGTCTCTGCACCCTGGACCAGTTACACTGGCAGCACCAGAGTGGGAATTTGGCCTTTCGCATTCCCCAGAATTCATTCTCATGCACTGAAATGTACTCATAGCTCCCATCTCCATGAGTGCTACAGCACTGAAGTTGTTTATTGAGTTTACTGCCTTCACCACAACAGCTAGCACAACCAAATCCAAATCAAAGCAGTGGGTCTTCTAAGAGAGCTTCTTAAACAACGCTCTGCAGCCAAGCTAAGCAGAGTGGCAGCGGCCTTACCTGAGGTTTTCACAAGGTCAGTCGAGCACACCCTTACAGGGCTTGGCAGCCCATCACCACCTACTCAGGAAAGGCAAGAGAAGGAGGCAGGTTTTACCCCATCCTTTAAGCAAGCCTAGGCTGGAGTTCCTCTTATCACCAGCATCTGCCAACCCAAACACATCCTCACATACACAGACTCGATGTAGTCTTTCCAAAACATACGTCCTCAGGATCTCTCAGCTTCTTCTTCAGTGAGCCTGGTTCTCCCTCTCATCAGAAGGCATGTAGCCGCCTACCCGGACATTAACCTACACCCAAACCCATCACCCGCAAAGCAGAGAATGTCTGGAGCCTATCTCCCTACAAATAGCCAGCCCAAGCTTTGACCAGTGATGTATAACATATAACAGAACTGGACATGATTCAGGGTAATGATCTGCTTTTCCTGTTATTTATTTATTCTTAAAAAACAATGCAATCTCAGCTTCCCAGAGCACATCCTTCCTTGAAGATGCCAAAGCTGGCATTTCCTAGCCTAAGCTCCACAGAATAATCATGCCGTTTAGAAAATAACTTGCATCTCTGGAGTTCTCAGTTTCCCTATTCATCAGTAGAAAATGAGACATTTCCTCAAAATATACAATAAAATAGCCTCTAGCAATAGCCTGCAATTCCTCTCTTTACAATAGTTTTATGAGCGTGTATGCAGTCTCCTGGGAGTGCTTTCATAATCATTTATACAAATGATAGAGACTTAGGACAATGAGAAGCAGAAAGGAAAATTCAACCATCATGCATGCAGTTGCTTTGAACAGTCTGCAGGAAAAGTGGTTTGTAGTATGGCAAAGAGATGTTCTGCTCACTTGTAGATCCAGAATAGATTACAACTCTCCATGAGGAGGTGCTGTGTAATGTACATCCAGTCTTCTTAGGCTCTCTCACTGCTCCAGAAACAGTTCTTTAAATCAGATTTCTATTCTACATATATTAACATATCATACACTTAAAGCGATAATACCCAGAAAGAGATCCTGGGAAGGGGTGAGGCTCACAGTTCTTAACCTACTTTCTACCTCTCCTTTATGGCACTGTTTGTGCCAGCTCAGTGAAATTTTCACCACTCTACAAGAGAGATGACTTGCATTTGAATGTAAAGGAGCTCCTTTCATTTGTGCCACTCTGGAAGTCTGTCACCTGCTCCCAGTTCCTTGACATTAGGTAAGAATAATGATGGCCTTTGAAAATATGCCATAAAATTGCTATGAGAAGTTGTTTCTTCTGTGCCTATTCAAAATTTTTACCTGTGCGGGGATGAAAAAGGTACCGTCAACTCATATGCACAAACAACACAGCAAGAAAGTAGAGAAAGAAAATCCATTTACTGCCCCCCCCCCCCCCCCTTTTCTTTAAAATACAAATTAATTCAACCCTCTGTGTTAAAAAAGGGGTGGATTGGCTCAGCACAATGTAACAGAGCAGTTTGGTTTAGTCATGACTCTCTTGTGAGACCAAAACCTATCCCCAAACCTATCATACTCAGAAGCACAGGCTTTACGCTCTGTTCCTTGTGCCACCAGACACACTTCCTCTCTCCCTTTTCCCAATCTCCAAGAATAAATATATAAATAAAGAAATGGAGAAACTGTCCAAGAAGTGAAGCAGTGAGCAGAAATTCATCCCAGAGGGGCGATAAAGCAAATAATAGCTGTATTTGTCTTCCTGGGAATGCCCTGGTATAAGACAACAAAAAAGGAGGTAGGATCATTTTTTGTACTCAAGTTTTAACAGATTTCGGAGTAGATCTGTTAAGCTTTTATGATGTTAATAAAGCCCACCTGAACACAACAACTTTTGCCTTTCTGAGACAATGATCTTTTTGTCAAAAACATTAGAGAAGCATTTAGGAGATGGTGGTTGGACTGCGTCTGGATTTTACTTTGGGATGAATCTCAGGTGTGAGCAACGTTCTTACTGCTCACCTTTTCCTTCTCAGCCACATGCAACACAAGTTTGTACTTCTTTATTTCAGAAGAGATTATTGAGTTTTGCTCCTTGAATGTTCACCAGCTATTATTACTCCCTCTGGCACTTGTGCCAGCACTTGTTTCAGACATGGCCCCAAATACACTGGGATTAGTACAGGGATCAAAAGACTGAGAAGGAGATGTCTAGCCAGGGTAAGTGATAACAGCCAGTAGATGGGAGGAGGTTTGCTGGAAGAAACACAGCTTCCCTTAGAAAGCTTGGACAGATTAAGGCTGTGCTGTGGAAATAAGACTTAGATCAGGAAAACAATAGAAAATACAAATAGATCGAAATCTTTGAATTGATTGTTTCAATTTTAGATATCCAGGCTAAAAAAGTCTAAATGAACTTAAAAAAAAATAAATAAAAAAAAAAAAAATCAACAACAGAAAGTAATAGGCCAGGCCATTTCATGTTTGAGTCTTCTCATCTTGCCAAGACAATGACTCTCAAAGATCTGCCTTTCCCAAAGTGAAGCAGGCAGGTCCTTGCTCAGAAACTTCACTACTGATTATGCAGCACAGCATAAACCACGGGGAAGGCTGTGTGAACTGCTGACAAAGGCATTGGATTGGCACTTGGGAGACCTGGGTTTCATTCTGTGATTTCCCCAAGCGAGTACCCTTTCCACCCTCTCTCCTTCTCTTTCCCAGCATGACTGAAAGCTCTGGGAGTTGCAGACTTCCTCAGAAGGTTAACTCAGTGCCCAACATAATGGGATCCCAAGTCTCTACTAGGGTCTTTGGCTAACCACAGCACACAAAGGAGGACAGACACTATTTCATAGAAGCTGCTCTGCTGGGAGGTTGAAAGCAAAAAAATTATATGAGAACTCAAAGGTATCCCAAATACCACCAGTTCTGAGCCAAAAGGAATGACAACAACAAAACAAACAATAGCAAAGCAAAATAAACCAACAAACCCCACGAGATTAAGCCAAGTACTTAAAAAGGCCAGTCTTTTTCATCTCACTGCAAAGAAAAGCAGTCCTTACAAAATGATAAAGCTACCCACGAATGGCTGTGGTTGTTTCTTTTAAATGAACCAGAGAGAACAGATGGTCTCTTCTCATACTGTCACAAAGGTCGAAATTAGCCACTCCTAAGACTAGCAGGTTCTTGAAATGTTCAAGTGCTTGTGTCTGGTCGTGATGACTAATCCACTCTCCAGAACAAGAAAGGTCAAATGAAGAACACCCCTCCAAACACCGCACCAACTCCTAGCCATGGCTGATGTGTAATGCACTCAGACGTGGTGTCAACAGCTGCTCCCTAAAACCCAGTGAGTCAGCCTTTCAAAAGAGCTTGTCAGCTCTCACTGCTAGAGCTTTCATACTGATTCTATTTACTTCTCAGTGTGTAAAAATAGCCTTTCTAAACCTTGAAATCATGAAATGTTTTCCTTAAAGAATTTGTCCTTCCCCCTCCCCCCAGACAGCTTCCCAAGAATCTCTCACATATTTTGAGAGCAAAACTTCCTCGTTCCTCTTTCATTCCCTTTCCCCTTCACGTGCTGACAGCCAAGCCAAAGACAGGCCTCCATTTCTGAAGCCACACAGAAATGAAGAATTTCTGTTCCCTTTCACAACTTTTACCTGCGAACTGCAGTCAGCCTTCCAGCATACTGTGAGGTTAAGTGTTCTACTCAGCAGACAGGGTACAGAGACATTGGGTGACTTGCCTTTGGTCCTACAACACCATGCAGGCACAAATCCCCTATACATCCCCTACTTTAATCACCTGCCTCCCTCGGATGCTGTCATTTAAATAAAAAGGCCTATTGGAAATGACAGGTGAAGAAAGCAGTCCAGGCATGAAATGCACTCTAAAGTATATTAATAGAAGGTTGCCAGACAAAACGGCACAAGGCATTTGATCGCATCATCCAGGCTTGTTGTTCATGCTCCTTTGCATCTGGCTGCGTGATTTCTGCCAGATTCTCGGCTGGAGGAGTAGGCTAGGATTTGCCTGCTTTCCCTAACCCGTGCCGGGCTCAGCTGCAATCATGCAGAGCACTGAAAGAAATCCCTTTGAGTCGGGATTCATTCCGAACATGTAAAACCCAGACAAATGACTGCTTCTCCAAAGTGAATCCCATTTCACAGCAAGTAGGTTATTAGTGTGGAACTCCATACAAGTAGCCTGCATTCAAAAGCCCTCTGCATTATTAATAGAAGATGAGCTTTTGACATCAAAGGAGAACCATTATGTATGCTAAACGGTGGCAAAAATTGTACCCGCACTTCAAACCTTTTCAGTTCTTTGTCCCTTGTAAATCAATCAAGGTTGACAGATGCTTTAAGGAGAGTAATCTTTTCAATGATACTGTCAATGGATAACATAATGGAACATTGTCTCTGTGCTGTGTGAAGACATGGAGCTAGTCAATTATGGACAACACTTCATGCAGCCGCCAGTTTTCACTTGAAGTGCTGCTGTTGAAGTATTATAATCCCAACAAATGGCCACAGCAGCATACAATGTAAATGAGACCTCCTGAAGCTTTGGAAAATTAATTAGTAACAACAGTGGTCCATTCCCACACTTTCAAACACCAGCCTGGTAATGTTAACGATGCACTTCTCCCCTTCCCTTCGAGCAGTCAATAGGGCATATTTACATACACTATTTTTAATCTTCAACAATTTTCTTTCCCCCCCTTTTAGAAAACGCAGGAAGCTCTGGATTCTTTTCCTCTCTTTCAAGCGGCAAATTTCACCCCTGATATTTCTAATGAGTCACATAACCCACATGGCTGGAGCTGAAAGCAAGGGAACAGAAACTTTCCCACTCAGACCCAGCAGTAACATTCACTCCTCTTGCTTCACAGACACAAGACACTTTGTGGCTGTCTCCTCCTCCAACACCTCTACACCCTCTACTGCCCTCAGAAGAATGGCTTGGATGGAGGGCAGGGGAAACGTTTCTGGTCTCAAGAGATCAGCAGAATGTAGGTTGAAAGCCCAGTGCACTGAGTACAAGCAGCACCTGGGTCAAACTATGATGCACTGGATGTCAACATGTATGCCTGACTGCTGGTTTCTACAGAAAGGAGATTGAGAGTCTAAGGGAGAGACTGCTCTGTTTATTTAGTTATTGGCTTCTATCCTATGTCATTTTCTCAAAGATTTTCCCTTTGCCAACTGAGACTTGCACTTAAAAGAACACAATCTTCCACAGTAACAGAGAGATGTCCCACACAGGAGTACAAAATTTGTAAATTCCTATCAACTGGAAGTATTCATAGCTATGATCTGTTAGCACCCCCTTAACAACTCTTCTTTTTTAAAACAAACAGGTGCAGATAAGAAACTTCATTACTGAGATCTTCACTGACAAAAACAGGCTCTCAAACCCTACCCCAGCTTCCCCACGCTCCAAACATCTGGGAACAGCTACATCTGCTTTTTCTTCTTATTTAGTATCAATTCAGCCTTCTGTGCTCTGGACAGTTTTCTGAGAAGCCCTTGCAGTGGCTGGCTCCAGAAAACTTCAAATTGCAGCAGTTCCCAGAATCCCCCCAAACAGACAATGGTTAACCAATCCTATGAGGTAATGGTACCAATACTATGGGGTAACAGAAGAAGCAACAGAACCCCACCAGGAAATATCCAGCCAGCTGCTATTGTGGGTACATCCTGAGAAGAAGAAGGAAACATTCAGTCTATAAGAAACTTCCCTCCTTGGAACAGAAAATACAAGAAGTAAAGATATCTTCTGCCTTGCTTTAGAAGTGCCAGCAACCCATCCAAACTTTCTCCCACTCTTTCATAAAACAAACTACCATAGACTAGAGGAACAGAGAGGAGTCAGGAGTTTTGGTTCCTCTTCCTTTTTGCTGGAACAGATCTGTCAAGAAAACAGTGGCACAGCTCCATTTCAATACCCACTTTCTATTCTTAAGCTCCACAGTGCAATATGCACAAACACAAGACAAAAGATTTCTCTACTGCTTCTTGATGAGAAAGCTTCAGGCTAGCATTCCTGCCATGATGAAAATGGCCTTTTTTCCAATTATGCTGTGCAGACTTGTCTGCTTTTTAGTCTGGTGTCAGATTTTGTTTCTGTAGAGCTAAACACATGCAACACGGAAGGGTTCCTGTCCTCCTCCACCTACCACTTCTGCCACAGGCTGGTTGGGATGGCATTGCAGAGGAGGCAGGCATCATGCCCAGCTGTAGGAGACCTGTGCTTATCTCTCTGTGCCAGGAAGATGAAGTATAAGCAATAAGGGGGTAGCAGGAATGGTAAAAATGTATCGTGGGTAACAAAGGGGGTTAGAAACATGACAGACATAAGATCAGGACCCAAACAGTAAGTTCTTGCACTCTTTTCTGCTCAGTGCAGGATTCCAAAGTGATATTTAACGGTGCTTGTTCCCACTATATGGCTGTCAAATGTCATCCACTGCCTCATGTCTGAAAGTTCCTACTGCCTTGGCTGAGATGTAATTGTAAACGCTCCTTATCCTAGTCAAAGCAAACCAGGGCACCAAACAACTGTTACTTAAAAGACTGTCCACTGAAGCAAACCTGGAGTGTGTAGATTGAAACAGAGCAAGGGAGAGCTATTTGGATGCAGCTGAGCTGGCAGCCCCATAGGTGTATAACATGGACCAGGAGTGGTGAACAATCATTTGGAGGCAGGAGGGAGGGTCATTTGATGTTATACCATTATTTAAAGTATATGAGTCAAAAGTTTACCAATGTATCATATAAAAACAATAAACCCAATCCAGTTGATCAAAAGCTAAAACTTCTTCTGATAAAAACTAAGTGCATTAATAAATCACAACTGAAGGTTATAATACAGAAGATGAAAAACATGCTTCTGTTCATGTGTCTAATAACCATACACAAGATCAAAATTTATCACTTTAGGAGAAAGGTGAATGTAAGAGGAAAGATGGTGTCTAATCATGACAAAAATTTTAAGTAGACCTCTATTGGTACGAAAATAAAATTCACATAATTCAATTAAGATAAAGATTTATCATTAAAAATAAATTAGACACACACACACAAATGAATTAAGAGAAACATTGCTTACATAAGAGAAATCTTCAGCATTTTGACAGAGTAGCTTGGGTAAAACAGCCTGTCGCTGAAATCTTTCCTCGTCTTCAAAAATGTTCCCGTACATGAAGCCATTCATCATGGTGGAGTGGGCATGGATGTCAATATAGAACTCCAGGTTAATCTTCTGTTGAGGGGAAGAACAGAACAAAACAACACAGCGTGAGATAAATCACAACTGTGTTATGTAGGCGAAGCCTTCTGTAAATCCAGTACTGCCCTCCTTGAGTCTACCCATGGTGCCAGTGTCAGAGAGCCACACCAAAGCCATTGTTTTGATGCATCCAGCCATTCATGTCTTCTTGGGGTTGTGTGCAAGATGCAGCTCAAGGCCTTGACAAACATTCCTCTAGCTGTTCTCAGCAGGTTGGAACATTTATGCAGCACAGGATACTGTGCAGATAGGCATTGTTGTCCTCTTTGCCACAGGGCTCCTTGCCATTGATAAAAGCATGTACCTTCCAGTTCCAGAGCATGACTGTTCAGGCATCTCTGAATGGCTCTGCATTACAATATGCAGATGTACCCTTTCAGCCAGCAAAGACAGGCTCAAAACTGTGTAAATAAGACTTTCTTCAGTATTTCCAATGCAGTTTATTTCAGTTTATAAAGAAAAATACCACATATTTCTAATCCTACCTAATCTGCCTGGAAATTTGTCTTACTCTGCTTTGTAGTAATCCAACAGAAAAAAAATCCCCAAAGCAAGTGCCTTGAATACCTCTATCCTTGTAGCTTCCATGTGATTCTGCATCTACTCTTGCTTCAGAAGAGAACACCAGCCTCCCTAATACAGACGTGCCTGCTCTCCCCATACCCTTCTGCGACTGGCAATTAATTCAGTGCCAGGCAACCAAAAAAAAAACAAAAAAAAAAAACAAAAAACAGTGCTCAAATGTCCCATCCAGAAAGACATTTTTGTCCTCACATAAGTGACATTGCACTGCCAGCAATGGCAAAGATCAAATATTCACCTTGACCACCATGTGCAGTGTCACTGACAGCAGTAAGAAGGCAACAGCCAGTACTAGAAAATGCTACCGGAGCAGCAGCCACTGAATTACCCAGTTTCCCGAACACTTGCAACTTCTGGTCCTTAACAGCCTGTGCTCTGCGACCAGATAACAACAAACCTACCTCACTACCTGGCCACCCTGGCCAGTAAGAACTGCCACCAGAAAGTAGATCCCAATGGTGGGACGGAGGAGCAGAGCTCTGTTAACAGGACAGGGGATTATGATATTTAACCAGACAGCCCCGTACCTCTCAGTGGCAAATAAATATACCCCTTGCCAGTAAAATGCAATATGCAACTCCCCAGCTGTACCTGGTCTACACCCAAAGCTTGCTCAGGCTACTGGAGAATACTGAGCAACAAGGCAGTCTAATGTATTAAAAAAGCAGTTTGTATGACAGCAGCGTCAGCTCTTCTAGAGAGTCTCTAACAGGGGGAGAACATCATTTGGTATGTGATACTAATATGATACAGATTTACTTTCCCTTGGCAGAAAAGCAATGTACAATACGCAGTGAATGTTCAGTTTAATTAAACAGCCTAGAGAGAGTAATACTGTATCTTATTAAGCCTCTCCTATGTTAAGATGCTAGCTAATGTAATATCAATATCTGACCATGCTTCACAGGAAAAGGAACATTTGATTGTATTTGACTCTAAAACAATAAATTGTCTGCTACTGCAAAAACATTTTGCTGTGCTATAGAGGACCAACAGTGCAATAAAGCATGCATCTGCTATTTAGAGAAAGCTTAGCATCAACAAGATGAAACATCACATATGATTTTCCTTCCTCTCTAAGCACACACAAATTAAAACCAAGATCGTATAACACTTTTTTCCATAAAATAATTTCCCATCAGAAACAGAATTTGTTGAGATAGATGTACACCTCTTTATCACCATAAAACCTAACACATTGTAAAGTCTTAAAACAGTGATTTGATGTTGAAGTGAGGAGACAACCTAGTTGCAACGGATATTTCTAAAGCATGAATGTCCTTCACACAGAAGTCAGTGACCTAAGGTATGTTTATTTTAGAACTACATAGAGTTCTTTATAGCAGCGTATTTACTGATATAAAGTAATTGAGAAACATAGCAAGACATACAGCAATAGACTAGCATAATTTGTGAGTTAAACAAAACTGAAGGGGATGGCTTAGACTGTATGATCTGTGCTGAGGTGTTGTACTATACATGTACTTCTCAGAAGTTCTCAAGTTGTTTCCAAAGGAAAGAGTCTACAAACAAGCACACAAAAGCACAGTTTAGTAAAATAATTTACCAGCAAAAAATTCACCTGTAGAATATGTGTGAGCTGAGCCTCAACTTAGTTTTCATTTGACCAAGTCATTTGACCAAGCCATCCAGTCTGATACTAGAGAATATTTTCTAAACTTTCCAAGCATTCTTGCTAAAAATTTGCTGATAAAATTGTCCTTGAGAATTTTAGACAGTCTCTTAGAGAGCTGAAGTTTCTTTGAAAGTCTTTCTTTATCATCCAGAATATTTGCAGATATAAATTGATTCTTTGAAGAAAAGCAAACCATGACATTTAAGAGATAACTCATCACCTAGTAAGTGATTAAAACCATTTACCCAATCATTCCCAACATATTTCAAAAGTAATTTTCTATGTCAGCCAACAATATCTATATAAACTTTTTTTTTTTTTTTTTTTTTTCTCCTGCTGGTCCTTGCTCCTTAACCTGCTATGGAACATATAAAATCTCAATTTCACATATTCCTGCCCACTAAATATAGTGCCAATTTGCAATTGTCCATCCTATTCAGTAAGTTGTTAAACACCACTAAAGTAATTGCCAGTTAAATGTACTACTCCCAGACACTGCTGTATGTGAGCAGATCAGTATTTCAGTGTTTCACATTTCTTTTCTTCTGATCACATTCATTATTTTATCAAAGGGAAACATCTTGAGCATTCTCTGTTACAGAACAGAATAACTCAGTGCATTGTTAATATAACACATGAGTTCCTAATGGAAAAATTCTCTTTATTCACAGACACAGAAATATTCTGACCTTAAAATGGACAATAACAGCCCAGTCACTTGGATGTTAACTCAAAGTTCTCCAACTCATGCCACTGAGTAGCAGGTGATTTGTTTGCAAACGTGTTTCACAAAAGAACGAAAATATTCTCCCAAACGATTATGGTATTTCTTCTCTCTCTTTAGAGACATGCATATTCATAAGTACTTTACATGTAGAAGCTTTCACCCACTGCTACATCAGAAATTTAAGTACAGGAATAAAGTTTCACATTTCAGTTGAGGTTTTCTGGAAGGTTTTTACGTAATTACTGGTCTCCTGTAATTTAGGTAGGATCACAGAATTAGCATTTTATTAAATATATAATGTCACCTACTGGTGGGAATTTCCAAAAAATCAGCAGAGAGCTGACCTGAAATTGTTTCTCTTGGAGATAGGGAGAATTTTAATTGGAAATGAAGTTAATAAATTTATGTGTGCATTTACATATGTGCATGTGAACACACTTAAAATATAAACTAATTCTATCTGCTGCTAAACCACAAGGGCATCTGATGGTATCTACACAGCAGAACCCACCCTGGTTATGGCTTATAAAGCAGTAGCATCTACAAGTAAGAATGGGAATAAATTTAGATGTGGCTCAAAGTCTCAGTCACATTTGCTTCAGCTTTTAAGCAGAAAATAATGAATAACCAGGCTCAAACATTTCTGGCTGCCGTAGCTGCCTTCTGAGAGACTTACAAGTTACATCCTACAATATTATATTAAACTCATCATTTTCTGCTTTAGAGGTGGAATGCAAAATGATTCAGATGCCTTATAAAAATCATCATGCAATTTAATTCCCTCAAGTGTCTTTTCTTTGTGCTTACAAGCAGCAGCAGAGAATTTCTCTCATGCTCTCTTTTTTAAGTAAAGCTGTAATTACCTGGATGACCCAGCTTACAGAGTTGGAGAAAACAAAGGCAGACTTGCTCTTTCTTTTCTCTGTGTCAAAACAGAAAACACTCACTAGACTGACAATCATTGAACCCCACTTCCTAGAAAACAACAGTTAACATTCTCTCTCTTGAAAAGAATGGTCTTTGCCTCTTCTTGCTTCTTACCACATAAAAAGAGAGTAAATAAATAAGTGAAAGAATTTCTGCTCTAAAGTTTATTTGAATCCCTGCCTTCGTGGCACACAATTTTCACTGTTCTCCTGGGTCAGAATAAAGTTTCTGACAGTTTGAGAAATATACATTAAAATTAGGGAGGGGAAAAATGAAAGAAACCATGGTAAAGAATGAAAGCTCATATTTATTGTTAAGACATGACACAGGCAAAATAGCACAGAAACAGGTGCATGTTGCCATGTGAAGTGTTTTGAGAAAACATTCTCAACTTGTCTGCATTTTTATTTTATTAGCTGAATGCTTTTAGAAGGTCAGTACTTAAAGAGCAAAAGAAAAGAATGATGTTAACAGCTAGTGCCAATATAACCAAACTTAGATTTTGAACAGTGCAATTATGATTCTTAAGGAAATTGACATTAAAAAAAAAATCAATAAAAGCTGTAATAAAAGGATAACTGTGCATCAACCCCAGAACATGGGCCACTAGAGAGGCAAGTGATGCAGGAAAAAGCCAGCTCTGTCCACCAGCTGTCACTTCAATATGGATTTTATTAATTCTTGGGAATAGCAATTGGTTTAGAAAGACAGTCCAAAAGACTTCTTCAGGCCAATATATGATATGGGGGATGGGATAAACTCTTTGCAATGTTTTATACGGTTGTTAAAACCATGGCTTGTCATTAGTTGTAGTGAACGTAACAGCCTCCAGGCAGACTTTCCAGCCTTACTGCTCAGCCACTGAAGCAAATGGACATACAACAGTTGGCACCACATCAGGAGTTTGCCCTTTTTAGTTTGGAAAAGATTCAGAAATTCCCAGAAAGACCATCTCTTTGAAGCTTCCTCAGGTCCAGAATCTCTCAAAAGAAAATTACACAAAGGTTTCAGATATATCCATCTTCATGTACATACCATACCACATGCTCATATTTTGGCAATTCCTGCAGGTGACACCAGAAAACACAAGTCCAACATGCTAATAAGCAAAATCAAGAAAAACTGAGCATTCAGCATCAAATGTTCAGCAGTCCATATTCAGCTAGAAACCATCAGTCCTGACCCTCTCAGCTCCAGGAAACTCTGTCCAGTGCCTTGGATCACTCTTGAGGGATGCACAACACTCATCTATTGTTGACTACACAAGGAAACATGAGGTAGAGTTTGGGCTGTCTTGCTGTGTCATACATTCAAACCTCCCCTGAAATATCCAAATTTGGATGCCTGGCAAGGTGAATTTTAGCCAAATCACTTTTCTAACATCTACCTTCTCCCCCTATTTTTCCCATAAATCTGAAAGAGACAGCATAAACCCTTAAAAAATATTTCCAATATTTTCCTCTACCATTCTATAAACTCCAGAGGATCAGCAAGTCGGGCCCACAGTGTCTTCTCCAATTTTGCAGATGATGTAAGCCATGTCGTATTAGAGGCAGTATTTCAGAGATATGCGACTCTCCTTTGTAACCATAGGGACAACCTCATCTTTCTCCTTCCATTCATCATCTCATGGTGATCCATTCACCTTTGTGCAACACCATGGCAACCAAAGCAATTATTTGCATAAGATAATAAAAGTAGAAAAGTGGTTTACTATTTTTAAAAAAATTCTAAAGGTTAAAAATATTTTAAAACAATATTTCCTCTTCTTGTTTCCAGTGAAGAGGAAAATGCCAGTTTAAATACACTCTTATTCTCACTGATACCATGCAGAGCAGTCAATTTCTCCTTATTCTTATACAAACCCTTGTACAATCTGAGAATGTCTAAGTGTTCCTGCAAACGCAGATTGTAAACACTGATGCCCTTCTAATTTTGCATGACCTTCTAACGGTTCTTCATGACACTTCACACTTTTTTTTTTCCAAATTATTTCAGTGATGTTCTGAGAGATGGTTTTTGGATTCAACCACTCCAGTCCAGTTGCCATTTAGAAGTCATTTGAATGGCTTACCCATCTGATTACATGCCAATTTCTCAATCTGAATGATATTTCTTATTAATAGGCATAAACTGACATGAATCATTAGTGACTCAAAGAGGATGGAGAAGAGACTTCTGTTGGTTCCATGGATTCATACAGCAAAAGGATGACATGTCCATCAATGCTATCATGCCTCTTAAAAAGCAAGGGATGCTTTTATCCGCAGAAGAACCCCCTTCAGTGATCTTGAACCCTGCTCTGCTGTGCCCATCAGTAGGCCTGAAAGGAGCTAAATGTGTAGTTTTGGCCCCGGAGTGGGAGATCAGCAACATGCATATTCTGACCCTGGTTCTTTCTCTATCTGCTTGCTTCTCTCACCTGCCAGTGCAGATAACAACACCTCCTGAGGATTAGCTGACGTTTGTAAAGCGCTTTGAAGATATAAAGCATCACTCCGCGTACAAGTTAAGTGTTAATTCATCTGCCAGGCTGATTCACTCTTTGACCTCTCTGCAGAGACTTTCAGTTAGTGTCAGCTCTGGCAGTTTTTGCAATTCAGGCACCTGTCCACCAGCTACTGGACTGAAGCCAGAAATTCACACAGGACGCAGAAGAGCCGTCAGATGGCGGTAACATTTGGTCATGACAGGCCTGAATTGGATTTGAAAGGGTGACCTGGGGGTGAAAGGCTCTATCAAGAAGTCACTTCTGTTCAAATGCATATTAAATTAGAAAGGGGCCAAAGGGACAATTTTAAGACCCAGATCAAGTTTAGACAAGACTTTTGGGTCAACTGCATGGAAAATTCTTGTAAAATTTTTACCCTCAATGAATAGGAATCAAGAAATACATTCTTTCTGGATTTTGGGACTGACCCTAAGCCAAAACAAGAAGGGTAACTCTGAACAAGGAGAGTCATTGTTCTGTCACATCCTCTCTCTTTCTTTTATACAGGAACAAACACAATGCACAGACACTCAGAGAGATGGGATTTGACCTCAGCAAGCCCCGAAGACTTTAGTTGCCTGGATAATAAAAATAAAACACTGGAATTGTACTGGGTCTCAGTCCATTATCTCACACTAAATTTTGATGATCTCACTTGGCCCTGTCTATCTCAGACCTCACTTTCACATCCCTGCTCTGCACATGTTGACACGGAAGCCCTGTGAGATCTGGATCCACCACCATATGCTCTGCTGAACAAGCTCTGGAAATCCTGCCTTGCTCACTTGTCTGCAACAGCATTGGCTTTACAGAAAGACAGCTTTTCAGAAAAAAAGGAATTATGGAAAAATAACCAACAAGTTTTTGGGAGAGGGGAAGAACCGTACTTTTTTTTTTTTTTTTTTAAGCTACAAAAAGAGAAGAGCTGAAGCAGCATTGTAATTCTGGCAATTAATGGCAAGGAAATTGGGTGACAAAACCGAAATATCTAAGTGACCATGTTGTCACTGGGTGATTCAGTTTCACTCTTGTCTGGTTCTGCAAGTTTTCTCTGCTGAAATGCTCCCAGCAGCTGTATCAGGGAATTTAGCACTCCTTGGTACTGTTCCTTAGACACTCACTTGCTGTGTAACCATAGGCAAGTCATTTAATGTCTCCAGGCTTCATTAATTGCTGTTTATATACTTGAACCTATATTAAGTCCAAGAGTACCTGTTCACTTCATAGAAGCATTAATCAATTTGTGTTTTACAAATAACTTTTAATTGTACCCCTGCAGAATCTTCTAAGGTACACAGTCTTTACTTTGTAAGTACATAAATAAGGCCCAAAGACATTTCCTGTCTCTCCTCCAATTACAAAGGGAAAGAGGCTAAAAAGAGAGGAATTATGGAATATAGGAATTATGACTTGCTGTCCCCTAATTTTCTAGAGACTAATCCAGTTGAACAAATTGCATGTAAGCAAATCAAAATTCCAAATAACAAATTTCTCTAGTCTCTCAAATAATATATGGCATTATTCATGATTTCTCATTAAATAAGTAACAGCTGACAGAATATAAAGTCATCAGGCAGAAGACCTAAGGCAAACAAAATTAAGTACTTTTAAAATTACCTTATGCTGCAGAAATCATTGCCACCAGATTTTGGCCAAAACATAAGGATCAATTAGATAAATTCAAATAAAAATATTCTACCAACACACAGAAAGAAGTGAACACAAATTCTTGATCAGAAAATCCCCAGATTACACATTGCCGGAGGCTTTGCCCTGTTCTTCCAGTCTATCCCTTATATCTGCAATAGGCCATTAGATACTGAGACAAACAGACCTTCGGTTTGATGCAACATCGTTGTTCTTATTTTCCAATTAAACTTTAATTTCTACTGCAGAATATGACTTGTGTAGTTCTTAGAAAGTTAACGCATTGCTTATTGGCAAAAAAAACATGCATATTTCTACAGTTTAAACCACTTTAGAGGGATTACTGAATGGTAGGTCCTCACTACATAAAGCTTTTAGATCCAGAAGCCTCAAAAACAGTGATTAGTAGAAGGTAGACATCAAAGGTGAGGGCTCATTTTACACATGCGAGCTTTCATATTGATGCCCCCCCCCCCCCCCCCAAGTGTCATCTTCTGCTTCTAACAAAGATGCAGAAAATCAGATTAGTTAGACTTATGAGATGACCTGTAGTGGTAGTCCTTAAGTAAGCCCTCACTACATAGATGAATGTGGAATAAGAAAGAGACAAATGTATGCAAACTGTAAACCTGTCCAGTCAGGTGGAAAGAAACAACATGAAATGTGTTGTTCCAAAGTTATGTGGCCATCTATTTCCTTGGAAAGAGAGAGGATGGCTATGGATGGACACTGCGCATGTGCTCTACTAGCGATGGACAGCTGAAAAGCAAACTAACGATCTCTCTCTGTCTTCCTGGCACAGCCTCACCACAAGCAGAAGCCATCCACAGTCATTAGTCTTATTCTGTTCCTCAGAAAGTTGCCACTTTCTTTTCTTCCCTTGTACTCAGCATAGGCAACAAGCACAGCCAAGTAAGAGATAAAAGTGAAAGCTGATAAACGGAAACACAAGGGCACTGAAAGAGATTAGGTACTATACAGCAGACATAGCTACTGGAGGGAGGGTCAGCATGCTAACAAATAAAAGAAAAAAAGAACTGTCCATGATATCTTCTTTTTGACCCAAGATTCATCCGCAGCTGGAAGAATAGGTTTCCTTGAGTTTTACTGGCTCAGAGACAGCTCAGCCTTTCAGATCAGCATAGCATTTCCCAACGAACTGCAGAATGTTTCCTCTGTGCTTTACATCTAGTGGTATTTATTACCTGTACAGTGCTGTAAAAGTTAAAAAGTAATGGCCATTTTGGAAGGATCTGCTTTTATGACTGTAAGCACAACATATCATGCTTTTTGCAAGGCACTTATCAGCATCAGATGCATCTGATTTTTTTTTTTTTTTTCCTCTCCAATATTCCCCAACCCACACTGGCTGATAGGGCAACTGTGCTGCTGCAGGCATTATCACCTTGTGCTCTGACCATCAAACAGTACAGCAGGGCAGTTAATGGTGTCTTTAAGTAAATTCTCAAGGCAAGATCTCAAAGGCAATGTATGCCTTGCAAACATATTGGGGAATGCCTTTTTTTAAAAAACATTTCCTATAGAAAGAGGATCCAGGTCTTGCAGAACATCAGGGGCTCAAGATTCAGCACAATGGTAAAAGAAATAACCAGAATGACAATTTGAAGAGAAAAAACAAACAAACAAACAAACAAAGAACTAAACAAAGCTATAGTTTCTTTGAAGAAATGTATTTCCTATCCAAGACAGTAGGAGTTGACCCACAGAGACATTGCTTGACTTAGAGATGTAGGTGTTTTGTGTCAGCTTTTTCTTGTGCATGAATATATACATCTTTATAAGTGTGCGTGTATACAAAATTCATCTTTGAATATAAAAAAAAAAAAAAAAAAAAAAAAAAACCTCATTTTCATCCTTGTACCCTGTTTTACATCTCTCTATAATGGACAAAAAAGCAATTTGCTCTGATTTATGGGTGTATCAGGTCAATGTTTGATCTCTGCTCTCCTAAACGCAGCATCAGTGCTGATGGTCCATGTACTGTTTTCAGGTTGAGTCACCAAATACTAGAGTGATTGCCCAGGTCTATGATATACTTTACAGACTGCTTCAGAAGCCAGAACAGATTGTAGGGCTTCAGAAGTCCTACAATCCAACGACACTGGGAAACAATATAATTCTGGTTTGTCAAGATATTCTGATAGATGAAACAATTTGGGTAGTAACTAAATTCTAAATATGCTGTCCATCAGTTTGGTGGAAGGGGTGTTGGAATTAGATGATCTTTAAGGTACCTTCCAATCCAAACCATTCTGTGATTCTACAAAGTGATGCTTTCCTCCCAGTCTGAGCTAAGGAGCCAGCTTCCTGTTCTAGTTAGTTTTGGAGATCTGGATTCAGATGAATTTGACTTTTTAATTTCTGATACTATGGTGTTATACTTCATTTTTCCATCATCTAATTTGCTGTGTGAATGCAAAATCCTAACAACAAATGGCTGGCAGTCTTTGTTCAAGCAAAAATTGTATTGGTCCCTGTACTACCTCAGCAGTCCCTAGAGAAAGATAGGTTCTTCAACATGTGAATGAAACCACTTAGATCTGGATCAATCTAGTGGTTTCTCCTCTGTCACTGACAAAGGTAACTACACTCCTAACATAAACTCCTTGATTTACCACTGAAATTAGAGGCCTTTCTTTCTCGCTGATTTTTTCCTCAACTGAGAAGATATGCCAGACCTTATATAAATCTGTGCCACTTGGAAAGTTTCAAATCAATAGTCTGATGCCAAGAGAAGGGACAGTAAACAACTCAGTGCAATGGTATCAGAGTTTTAAAGAAAAAATGGCAGTCAACAATATTAGTAGCTTTTAACACTTTACACTGGAGTTTGTTGCTTTATAGTCCCTCCAGAGATTGACCTAAGCTTTAGCTATAACACTGAATACTACTTGGATACAAGAAAAGCTAGTATTGGAAAAAAAAAAATAGTGAATAAGACATTTCCCCATAATTGGATGAATTATATGATGTGACATAAGCTAGCCACTTGCCAAACTCGAGTGAAAATACAGAGGGGTCACATCTGCCCCAGCTTCTTAATGTCGGGTAACACATCCAGATGGTTCCAAAGAGCTGACCTGCCTTCCCAAAGATGCATCACCAACTCTGCTAACCAAAGGAACCAGAGAAGTCCCAAAAGAATATCCTGTTATTCCAACAGACCACAAAACAAGACAGAAATGAAATATATAGGACAGTTTAATGAAAGTTCTCTGGAGGCAGAAAAGTAATCGCATAAAACTTCAGCAGACAACTCATGGGCAAACCAAACTTCTGGTGAACTCATTCTGTTTCTTTATATTTTCCCCACTGGTTTGCTCTCCTCCATGCTCCCACACATCACATTGTGAGTCGGAGAAAGTCCGTTAGTAAACTTTAATAAAGCTCCCATTTCTCCCAACCACTTTCCTTTAACTTCAGATTTCTCTGAAGGGAGGAGGTTTCTGCTATCTCTGGTGGTTGGAACCTGATCCTGTCATTATTAGCTTTCTCAGAAACTCTTCATTTGTTGAATGTTGGTCTGTAATAAGAGGCAGAAAGGATAGTCATTTTTATAGCAACTACCTGCCAACAGAATTCAATTCTTTATCCCTTCAAAATCCCACATCTGTCCATGTCTCCAGGCACTAGTGGAAAAAGCTCTGCATTAGTTATTTTTATTATCAACATAAAAATCTTTCCATTTATTTATTTATTAAGAAAAAAAAAGCAGCTATCTACAAAACTCAGTTCATTTTGTCCTTAGGCAGACATTTAAAGCTGTCTGCCAAATTCTTTTCTTAATAACAAAATAAGCTAAAGTCTTTATTACGCACAGTGTAACAAAATATGACCAGCTACATTTACCCAGCTGAGACATATGCCATCCATTTATCAGGCAAAAAGTCTGTGACTAAAGAAGAAGAAATATCTGGTAAAGAAGAAGGGCCTGTTTCTGAACCTCGGTCTCTCACTGGTTCAGATGACAGCTTTGAGCCCCAAAACATGTCCCTTTCCTGCCGGCAGACAAGTCCACAATGCACGCTGGAGCAGGGACATATACCAAGTTAGTGATGAGGCACAAGTCACAGTACAGACCTCTCCATTCAGAGTGAGCAGGGCTCAACTGAATGACTATTCTGATTTTGGGACTCAAGCGCTACACCAAATGGCTCTTCCAGGTCTTCCCTAACACAGCAGGGAAGGGTAAAACTTGTACTGCATGGTTGCCTTTGGGAGATACCACCACATCCTCGTCCACCAGCTTCTTGGACCCACCACCACACTCCATTTTCGGGCTGGGTCTTTGCTTTTGGATCTTGACAGCATGACACAACAAAGACTGAAAATATAACCCAAACCACTTAAATTCCATGCACAAATGCTGGTAGTACTCATATACATGGACATGATAGGTGATGGGAATTGCACCTTCTGCCCAAAATCTCGAGGCCTATTTCACAGCAAGCAGAGTGCCTGGAAGGCAGGAAGGATTTGGAGCCCTAGCCAGGATATGTGTCAGAGCTGCTGCTTGAACTCTTTCGAGGCTAGTGACTGGCATGTTAAACCCAAACAACAAATCTTAGGCTGACACAAGATGAAACACATTAGGCAGATGGCATGTTTTCTCCGTGCAAGCCAGCACCAGAGTATTTCCTCCTAACGATCTCCTGTTCTTGTTCTCACAGCAAAATTAGTTTTAAAGTAAAAAGAAGCAGAAAAATATATAACATGATGAGAGCAAGATTATTGCGTGGAAAATATATCAATATCAACAAGAAAGGGATTTTATTCTTTCAATTCCATGGCTTTTATTTATACACATATTGTTTATAAAAACAAACACCCTACTTAGGCAGACGTGAAAAGTCAAAATTTACATTTAAATGGAGGCATTTAGGTGGTTTTTTCCCCTCTCATCTCTTGAATGCGGAGTACAAAAGACTAAACTCTCAATTTTCCTAAATGGAAGGATAACAGGTGAAGTTTGCATTCTGGGAGCTATTCATTAAGTGAACAATGTTCAACTCAGCACTGACCAAAGCCCAGCTGATCAAGGGGAAAGGAGCACTGGCTATTAGACTTGATGGGGATTTGCCCAACAGCTGAGACCAGCAGAAGCTGTGATCTGTCCCCACAGAGAAAATTATGCCAAACAGCTCCCTGAGAGCAACACCTACATTTTCAGATGTACAGTGGGTCAGTGTCCAACTGAAAATCACTGCAATTTTAGAGATTTCTGTGCTACAATAGCCCTGGTTTCTTTGCTGGAACTACTACAAGTGTTTCAAGGCATGAGGTGATCAGCTTGTAAGAGAAAAGAAGACTTAGAACAAATCCATAATTACACAGCATTAAAGCCTTTGTAAAAGAATGGAAGTGGAGACAAATACTGTGATGACCCTTGAAGCTTGTCAGCAATTAACTTCTTTCTCCCCACACCCCTTTTCTTCCTGGCAAGGAAAGTGAGTATCAATTCTAACCAGGGAGTCAATCAAAACAAATACACTTGTAAGTGCCATGCTCAAAGAATGCCATCCCAGTCCGTGGAAGGATGTAGCAACATTTTTGACCACTTTATCTGGCTGGAGCACCCCAGCAAGTAACAGGTGACCTACCACTGCAGCTTATTCAATCCAGGGCTGGATTGCCCCTCTCTGTTTTTTTTCTGACATAGAGCTGACCCACAGTGTTAAAAGGACACAGGCAAAAAAAAAGGAACCTCATCATTTTTAAAACAAGGGTTAACCACAGATCCAGCCACCACTTTGTGAGTCTTTACATTGATTGTTTTTAACTCACTTGTGTGTTATATTGAGAGAAACCTACATGAAAAAAATGGGATAAAAAAAAAAATACACAGTAAAAATGGTCTAGCTGTATTTTTTAAAAGCAGATGAAATAGTACATAAATGGTTGGAAAAGGCACACACACAATCTAAATGCCTGGGAGGTAAGAGTGCTATCGCTACATACCCAGCACTAGGAAATCACTAACTTGCTCTTTTCAAAGTTGCAGACAGTGATTCTAGTCTCCCAGGACACTATCCCAAACACTACCTTGCTATTGGAAAGTATATTCCGACATACTTCATTATTGCAGTGGTCCCTCTGTCTCTGGTGAGTTCCCCTTTGTGCTACCCTCACAAAGAGCAAAAGAGTCTATTGGTTCTGCATCAAATGGTGCCAGTGTTTCTAGCGCTTCCCAACCTAAAAGCAGTACCTACATCAATTAATTCAATCAATCTATTCATGCCTGTTACCATCCTTTCATTCAGAAAGGCATCACAGCCCCATTTTGAACTGATCCTCTGTTTTCACATGCATGTTTTCATCAAAAAGGACAGCCTTAAGAACTCCACCCTTCCCACTTCTCACTTCACCTACTCATGGGTGACCACGCATTTCCAGGTCTACGCAGTACCGTAACCCCGTAACCTGGCACAGTTTGCTGGGGACCCATGTTATCATCTAGGGAACCATTTCAGCTAGATGAAAAAAAAAAAAAAAAAAAAGTCTAAATATTTGGAGGCATCTCTCTTCCAGCCCAATCAGCTCCTTGAGCTGCCCATACATCACCCCCCACCCAAAGAATCAATTGTATGATTCATACAGAGAAACTCTTCACAGAGGTTTTGTGTTTGGGTATTTTATTTATTTTTTAACCCCCCCCAGGACTTTGTTTTTATTCATTTCTGCCCTTAAAAAGACAGCTCTTCAAATCCATCCAGTTGCCTGCAATCTTCACAAGCAAACAAAACCTGTTGACACAACGTGGTAGGTTTCCTAGAACCACTGCCCCTTCACTTTGATGAATGAGCTTACAGCCACCAGGTATGCAGTCTTTCAAGACGCATAGATAATTACAGCCTACCTGATCCTTTACCCCAAATATGTTGGATAAAACTGAGAAAACGTTGAGATCAGTAGGCCATTAATGCAACTCCATCAAAGGGTAATGAATATTGTAACACACCATGGGGAAACAGGTACTGTTCTTGGACTTAGACATTATCTCAGTAAAAGCAGGATTTTTTTTTTTTTTTTTTTTTTTTTTACTTCAGAAAAACCCTTAGGATACAATTTTAGCCTCCAAAGGCATGTCAGTTTGATGCATCCCTGAGCTATCCCCACAATCCGATGAGTTACTATTATGGAATCCTACGAAACATTTCCATCCTTTGCCATCTCTTACCATGACCAATTCTAACAATACTACATGAGGGATGGTTTATTTACACACATTTCTGTGGCATCCATGCCCATAACGTCCAAATCTGACATCTGTTAATTCCACACAAGTGAACTCAGCTGGACAAGAGGATATAAAGTAATATAAAATGTCAGCTTTCATGCTATACGGATTAAACCAGCCATGTAATCAGGCACTCTTTATGATGGGCATATCATGGGTAAGCAGTGATGACAGAGTTTATCAGTTACCAAAAAACAGTCATATGTATGCTTGATTCTGTCTCTGTAGGAGATTCTCACCTAGCGGTCCCAAACATAGGCACATGGTTATCACAGCTGGTGGAAACACTCAACCTTCTGGGTTACCTTCCAGCCCCAGCAAGGTTTAGCATGCCCTTGAATTAACCTTAAATCTTACCCAAGGGAATAACTATGCAATAAATTGAAACAGGCAGCTCTAACCAGCTGCAAACAGGCAGGAATTAGGCAGAATACAGCCAGTGGAGCCCCAGCAATAAAGCTAAGGTATAACCACCTCCGTTCTGCTCATGTACTGGGCAATGTGACTCATCAGGCTGCTGTGTTGCTCCAGGTAATGGCTGCTGATTCCCAAAGGGTCAGGCACCATCTAAAACTGAATTACATTTCTCACTGAGTATGTACCTTCTTTGGAATGGCTTCTCTGCTGGTGCTGCACCACCCTGGTGTGAAGAAACATCTTCCAGGGTGGGGCCAGACAGTCACTGGGCTCCACTACAGAGATTCCCTCCCTGTGTTCAGCTCCTCTGTTTGCAGATACTAGGAACAAAGCTACATGACATGTCTGAGTTACCAAGGCATTCTTCTTGCCCCCAAACTGGGTATTTCCATGTTTGTTTGTTTTTCCTTTTTTTTTATTTTTTATTTTTTCAAATACTATTATATCCTTTTTAATAGCCAAGATTTGGGGAATAGAAATTTTTAGGAAACATTTTTCAAAGAAGAATAAACTTGGCACATGGCTGCAGTCAGGTGCCTCACAGCAAGTGGACCAGCTCAAAGATGCAGAGACCAGTCAAAGATATACAGAGTATAAGCACCATCCAAAATCAAGCTGTCTTCTATGCTAGCAAGCTGAATATGTACTTCTTGCCACTATAGTTAACTAGATGTTTGGCTGCCTGCCTACTTGGAAAAAAACAATATATACCATCATACCACGCTATAGTTGTTGTTTTCTCTCTCTCTCTCTCTTTTTTTTTTTTTTTTTTTTTTTGGCAGGGAGAGGGGGAGTTGTTTGCTTTGTTTTTTAAAAGGTTTTCAGGTTCCTGTAAATGTCATTGAGTTGTGTATAAGGCTGTGGCATTTTGCTCTCTCTAATACCAGGAAATTCATATACACACATTTTCAGTTGTTTATCTTGTAAATACAGTGACTGAATCAAGGCGTCACAGGAAAAGAAAGTGGGCTGTTTTCTTCCCTAACTTTTCTGGGACTTAATAATATTGTCAGTTTCTCTTTCTCTTCCCAATTCTATTTTGTCTTAAGGCTCTGCATCTTGGAAGACTGTGAAGCTGCTGTGTGATTTTATCTCCATGATTAAAGTGTTACACTTTATTGAGCTCTTTGCATCAGCACCAAAATCTGCAATGCAGGATTTTACATAACACTTCATTTTCTCCTCGCACCATTACTGTTATTAACCTGGTGGCAATAAACAGAAAATACAGTTCGGCTCATGATGTACTCTTGAGTTTTTTGTGTGCGCGCATAACAGAAAAGGAAAAGAAAAAGAATGGAAATGAAAGAGCCTCCACCCTATAAAAGATTAGTAATGTCTGCATAAACCTGCATTTTCCGCAAAGAACATTTGCAGCTTTTCAGAGTTAAAAGGAGAGATACTTTACAAACAGAAGCTGTAGCACAGATTTCTTATAGAACAAGAGATCAGAAAACAAAGAACACCCAAACAACATCAAAAATCCCCAGCTTATTACTGTTCTTCATTAGACTCCCAAGATAGAAGATTCCATTGATGCCTCACATGGGGATCTTGCACTTTTCTTTTGTCCCTGGTGCTTATTTAAATGATGAAATCTGGAGAACATGAGATCTGTCAACAGCACACCATAAGGAGTTGAAAAACAGCTCAAGAGCTGTACGCACATGCTACCATAGATGACCTTCACAGCCCATCAGTGTATGGAAACTGAATGTTTCGCAGACACGAGATCTCAGATTACCGAGGAAAACAGTAGAAATTTAATATCTGCACATTTGTAGGAATAGGGGTTACTAATAGAGTTACTTTTTTGCTGAAGTGGGAGGAACCCTTAAGTTTTGAAACAGATACATCTAGGTCTGAAAGAAGGACCACAATAGCCATGTGGAAAGAGATAGGTCATCCACTATCAGATAATCATCAAAAACAAACAAACAAACAAACAACAACAAAAAAAAGCACACAACCACTACCAGTAACAAAGAAGAGAGAGATTAAAAGAAGAGAGAGATAATTATGTCAGTATGGGGAATTAGCTAGATTGGTTTGTTAAGGAAAGAACACGAAGAAGCAAAATCATTTTTTGTATGAATCAACAGCAATGTTCAGGGGCTTAGTTGTTACTTTCAGGGAAAACAAAAATACAAGGGCAGGCTCCACAGCCTTGCTATGCTTCTCTGCCCTGCAGATCACATAAGCACTCTTTTTCAAGTCCTGGAGTGCTGGTGATAGAAGTAGGGGGGTAGCCTAAAAGGCAGTTTCCAGCCTGTCTTCAGTTGCTCCTATTGCCCTCCATGAACTGCACTATGCTGCAATGACCACCCAAGGCATCTCCTTGCAGGTGTGGTTAGGGAAGTCCATGCAGATTGGGCTGAGTGGTATTGTTATAGCTTCCATCCAACAGATTGCTTACCCTGAGAAGTTCTGGTTATTTTTGAAGGAGTTTTTTTTTTTCTTTTTTTTTTTTTTTTTTTTTTGAACCAAGAGAAAGCTTTTAGAAAGCTCTCTAAGCTTCTGCCCCCTACTTACATGGGTTCCTGCTCTTTACTCTTGCTATTTATTTTGTACTTGTTCTTTACTCATAAATGCTGCAGTTTGAAATATAGCAGAACATTTTTCAGTCCGTCAGTGTGTTGTTTGCTGTCAAGGAGACGAAATGTTACTACTTTCCTCTGGAGAAGCTTAGGACATGATGGATGAAATGTCACAAATAATTAGACTTTTCTTATGAATTACATTTTTTTAAAACTTCTGTTTTCATGTCAACAGGTATGTTACAGATAGGCTGCATGAAAGGACCTGGGGAAATTTTAGTTCTGTGGGAACAACGGTAATGTAATATCTGATAAGCCAAGGCACACCTCTGGCCAAGACAACCGTTAAACAACTTTCACTATGAAAATTCTGGGTTATGAAATTCAGAACCCCGTAGCAGGAACAGAGAGGACCCGAGTCCAGTTCTTAAGCAGCACAGACACAGGAATTTAAATGTTGTCTGATATGGCCTGACCTAAATTTCATCCACTTGTTTCTCACTGTGATCAGGGTCTGAACTCTCGCTGGTTTAGTTATCATGGCTAATCTACACTTCATGGACCGGGTATGTCCATGAACATTCCCAGTATCTGCCAAATACCTGAGGATTTTGAAGAAAACTGCAGAAAAAAAAAAAAAAAATCACAGGCATTCATACACTACTTCATTATTGTTATATGAGTTTCTAAAGCTCTCATCATTTTAATCTCTAAGTTTATAAACTGCCAGTTGTTATAGTAGGTAGGCAGTAAATGCTAGATCAAACATAACATTGCAGCTGAATTACTGCTTTGAAATCTTGTATCACATGCTACGACTTTAAATTGCTTGCTTTGCTAGAAAGGCTCAAAGAATGCAAAGCTATGACACTCTAAATCACACTAATCAATGATGTAAATCTTAAGTGACAGAATGTATCAATAATCAGGAATGCTCCAGGGGAAGAAATCACGGGAATTACACACCTTTTAGGTCTCCCTTCCATGACAAACTTATTGTCATTTTTGTAGATTCATGAAGAAAATACAAGGATTAGCAGTAAAGTAAAAATTACTTATCTTTTGACATGGAAATAAATTATCTTTATTTACAGCAAAAATAAGTTTCTCATACATATTTGCTAAGTGATCTCAGCCGATTAGAAATTATTGAACCAAAATGGAAGTATTGCAGTGAGCGACCCGAAAGAATCACTGGATACTCTCAGGAGTTTTGAAAAGTTATTTTTCACACTAGAAATTAACTGTATGCGCACATACATGTGTGTAGTGGAAAGGGAGATATGAGGATCCAGTGTTCCTAAATGGAATACAGCTTTTATAGGACTTCCTACAATTTCAGACATACATTGTAGATACTAGCATTATCAAAACAGGGCCTGGGAAAGTAGTTTTTAAATACCAAGAATGAGGGGGGGAAAAAGACTCAAAATGGGTTTTACTTATCTAGAGAACAGGGTTGAGATCATCAGCTCATCTCTAAAGATCATAAAACAACAAAAGAAAATTGCTTCCCAATGGCTAATACGATGAGAGAAAAGAGAGAGGTTGAGTAGCTTCTTGACTGTTTCACTTCCTTGCAGCAATACCTAATGAGATTCCCTGTGGAGGTGGAACCTGCCACACATTCTCTACATCAAAGGGGACCTTGTGGGTATTTTATGGCCTTGGACTATCACACTGCCTAGTATCGTAGATAGTTGCTTCTGAAAGTCAAAGTCCCCATGACTCCCCAAAGCCAGTTATTCCTCTTTGAGGAGCCCAGAAATTGATAAAAACCACCATCAAACACTTCTTTCACTGCTTCACAACTGTTTATATTCTAACAGCCATGTGCAGATTTATCAAAGAGTTAAGTGGTTGTATTCTTTCTCTCCCTTAAAACAGCCTATCATAACTTACATCGTATAATAGCTGTGCATCCTTCCTCTTCCTTCACACTACAGTTAGATAAAGGGAACACTGTCAAATTTCCTGTAGTGAAATCATACAGATGGCCCCATCATAGATTCCCAATTTATTCGCCTACCATTTCACATGCTACAGCCACCACTGCCATGTTCCTGATGAAACTAGACTCAATAAGCATCACAGATGACTGTGGTTACTGTTCAATATGTTTGTGCTCCCTGTGACACTGTTAATCTTTAGCAGATCTTAAAACACTTTGCAAATTAAATAAGTTACTGGTATCACATTGCAGCTTGGCAAACTGAAGCCCAGAGTTAAAACAACTTACCCAAGGTCATGCAGGATTTCAGAAGTCAACCAAAGATTTCAATTTCTCTCCATTACGCCTCTGCTCTTATTTGTTCTGAACAGGTAGGCAGAGGTTCCAGGTACTGAACTGAGATCTTTTTCACGTTAAATGCCATTTTCAAGTAGAGCAAAGGTAGATGTAACAGCAAAAATGGCATGGAGAGAGGAGTGCTGTTAATCTCTTCTGCTTCTTCTGGATAAGTTATGTGAGACAGGAAATCTTCACAGTTGAGCCCGACTTCTATTATTAATGCATGGAGGGATAGAGTTAGAAGGAAAATAGTTTTCAAAGAAACAGTTGCATATGAACACTGTTTTCTGCACTTTTACACTGTTAACCTTGTTTCCTTCATTTTGAGAGTAGACACATAAAGTATCCCAACATGAACACAATTCTGGCTCTGTTCCACTCAACTCGTGATAAGGACATAGCGTCAGCTACCTGGGAGCATATCTCCCAGGACTCTGACATTTTGTGGATTCCCGTGGTTGGTTCCTGAGTCAATGTGCTCATTTATCACACATTGAATGTTGTACTCCTGCCACAATGCTAGCTTTGGGAAGCCCTGTCTCTACTGTTCCCCAGCCAGCAGAGATGGAAGGGGCAGGAAGCCTCCACATCACGAAATGATACGTGCATTGATTCCTTGGTTCTGCCACGGTCTTTGCATTTGACCTTCAACAAGTCATGCAGCTCCTCTCAGCTCTCACTTTTATAATGGGGATTGCAGAATGCCTGTCTGTCTAATCTTCATAAATCACAACCTTCTCATGGAAGACACTTGCTCACAGTGTATGGCAGCACAAATTCAATGGGATGTTGATCAGAACAGGAGCTCCCAGGAACTGCTGTACTACAAATAGCCTGTGATTACACAGACCTGAACACAACTCCCTTTCATTGTGTCTCAGGAGGGATGCACAAGAGTTATTGTAATAGGAACATCCACATAACATGTTGTTTGAAAAGGTGCTGTTTACTTAAGAAACCGCCCTTACTTGTATTTAATGTTTTGTACCTCGGGTTAAATCAATGCAGGAAATATTTTTGCTATTCCCATATCTCAACAATAATCATGCAAAAGGTCATACAATATATCATCAATAAAATAATGTCTCTTGAAAATCAGTTTTGCCCCACAGTTTTTATATAGTCAAATTATTTTTGAAATAGAAGTGTCATTCTTTAACCCTGTCAGGAAGCTATAGGCACAACATTCAGTTTCCATTTAAAAATTAAAGTGCAAAAGGGTAGAGAAACAAAACAAAACAAAACAAAAACCAACAACAACACAACAAAAATCACTAACACAAATGTCAGTCGGGCCTGGCAAAAAGAACACAGAGATTAAATGTTACCTTTTATAGTTTGCAACCTAAACAGAAGATTGCTGAGCTACAGCATGACAGTAAAATCAACTGCACATATGCAGACAAACTGACTAGTTGAGTCTTCAGCTCCCTCTAAGCTGGAAAAATGACCAGAGGGGGAAAAAAAAAAAAAAAAAAGCTATTAGGATAAATGAAAGAATAAATAATGCTTTTTAAATCTTTCAGTTTCAACACATATAATAAGCCATTCCTGGTAACAGTGGAAAAGTCTGAGATTTTTTTTTCCTGTTAACATAGGATTTTTACTCTGAAAATTTCTCTTTAATATTACTTGAACATAGGTCACTCTAGCTGAACATCAAAAATATACTGGCTTGGAGTTTAATTTTGGGACACTTAACATTACATTTTCCCAAGAAATGGCTGTTCTTTTCCTGAATTTCATGGCTCGTTGAGCTTTCAGGTAAGAGATGGTTTTACAGGAATATGTCTCTGTATATTCTTTACAGTCCTTATAAAACTGCCTGGCTGGCCGGAGTGCTCTGATTGCCTGGGGAACATTTGGTAGGTATAGGTTAATCTATGTGACCTCCATAGTTCAACTGAAACTGCTGCACAACTTTCTAAACAGCCATCTTTATTTCTTCCCCATCCACTCTTCAGTTTCTGAACAATACCCAGGCACAAACTTTCTCAAGGATAGCTGGAAACAAACATGCAGGTGAACACAAACACATTTCTTCCTGTAAAAACATACACAGTGGTATAGACAAAGACTCCAGCCTACCCACAGACACACGGTACTTTAGGTACCAACCCAAGTGAAAACCTACATCTGTGCACAAACACAACAATTACAGCCCAGCAGAAGCATTTCTATACCAAGAAGAAACACAATGCAGCTGCTGGGAGGAGTGCATTATTAGCAGGTAGCTGTCCTTTCCAGTAAGGAAAATAATTTGTCTGCTTTTTAAAGGAAAGGACAAACAGACACGATCTCTTCCAGGTTAGTCTTTTTCCTATATGCTATGCATTTGACTTTTAAACAGATGATGGGTTATAAATCATAATTACTCCAGTTTGGTGCAAAGGGGTAACTTTACACTGCTTACATTCCTTTCCTTCCCATCCTCTGAAGTAGCATTATTCTGATTCAGTACCCAAGCCACGGAGCACCTTGTGACTCTATCCTGCCTTCTTCCCATCCCTTAACACCTCTTCTCCTCTTTCCCCCCACCCCTATCAGCACTGTCCCCCCAGCAGAAATTGCCACACATCTGTACAAAGGACGAGCAGAAGAATAAGGTGACAGTTCTTTAAGGAATGCATAAAAATGCAAATTAACAAACACCAAATTTGCTGTAAACATTAAATACTTCAGACATGAAACCTTCTGTGCTACAAGAGTGCTTTCAGCATTATCTATTCACAGCAGTTCCTCTGCTCCTGAGGGTCATAAACACTGAGAGATGGAGCCAGCAAAAAAGCTCTAGTTGAAATTCAGCTCACAGCAAAAGCAATTTCCGAGTGTGCAAAGTGCTGTCAGCAGGCCTGATGTTTGTGTATGAAATATAGACAATATGACTGGCCCATCGGCAGTCACTGTCAGCCTGATGGATGGTGCCTGAAAAGAAGTAAAGCGGCTGCCGTTAGGGCCCAGTCTATCAGACGCTTGATGGAGATTCGGGGGCTTAATAGAGGTAAAAGTTTCTTCTAATCGGACAAAATTTCCAGCGGTGATCACAAAGAAAATAAAAGGGATAGCGACGTGATACAAGGGCGCAAGCAAGGCTTTACCATCTCAGCCACAATACAAAACAGAGGAAGAAAGCAGCATATTCTTGATACCAAACAAAATCAGTATCTCTGGCCCTTAGACCTTGAATGTCCCAGGACAGGGCACTCCTATAGCTCACTGCGTCCACAGGCATTTTCAGGGGTTTACCACAGTCCACTCCCCCTTGCAAAATGAAAGCATCACTTTTGCTGTTGCTTTGTGCTCTTTGCTGTGTACACTTTGCCGTGGCAGTGGGGTGGCTGGATGTGACAGACTGACACCTGCACAGGTGCAGAAAGACTTGTGAAACACAGTTCAGATGTCCCCCCTCCTGCTACCATTTGGAAGCTGGAGACCTAGCATTTTTTATTTATTTTTTTTGCAATGTTATGTGGATAACTACTTCATGTGCAGTATGTGGGGTCTATCTGCAATGAAGTTACAGAGGGCTACACTCTACATCATATTTCATGCTATGGAAACCTCAGTTCATGGTGTCAAAGACACACAGGCAACAAAAGTGGAGACCATGTAGCAGGCACACTGCATGGATCAGAGAGCACAGGCGGCAGTTCAGTTACTAATATGTGTACCAACAAACCATGAAAATCAAAAGGCTCTGATGAAATAACACTGACCACCTCAATAAAGCATGAGTGGTTTGCAATTAGAAGTGAGTTTGTGCTTCAAAGTTCAGGTGTAAGGCTGTATCCAATCTATATATATTTTGAAGCTATTAACCCACAGCTTTGATCCCTCCCCATTTGCAAAAGTGTAGAAGGGTTGACAGCTAGCTCAGTTTTCCTCCCTTCAGATATGTGAGAAGGGAAGTTCACAGCAAGGCACAAGGAAGAATTATGCAAGTTCTCACTCTAAAACAGGACTGTCAAACAGGAAAATTCAACTAATGCCTGATTTTCTTAAGCAAAAACACAATATTAGGCAAAACAGAACATGAAATTAAAAGCATGCACAAATGGGAAACATTTTAAGTCTAGGACCTCCTCAGGTCTAGCATTCTGGCTAATGTTTTGGAAAGAAGCAAAGTATATGAGAAAAAAATATCAAATAAGCAAGCTTAAAAAAAAGACATCATTTTCAGTGAGACTTTCTACTTGTGACCCCAGCTTTAACAGCTTCTGCTCAATTAGAAATAGAGTCAAAAGTTGCTCCTGGGGCATCCAAAGAATTAAAGAATATTAGAAATGTTTAAGTATATCACACGATATCAGGAAAAACAATAAACGTTTCAGGACTTCAAACGGCCATAACACAGGACACCAGATAACTCCAGGACAAATACTTAACCCCAGGACAAAACATGCCTGGTTAGTTCCTACCTGAGCTTCTAGACACGCAGCCTATGGCTTACTAGTGTTTTTTTTTCACCTCCCTGCACACCCTCTAAAAATGGAGAATTTCTTCCCTGTACAGACACAGCCCAAAGAAAGATAAGTCGGGAACAGATCTGTCCCTGCTCTCAGACCTGGACTTCACAGACAACCTCTGGTATTTCTGCAACACTCAGTTGGGTTTTTCTCCTAGGGCCCCAATTTATTCTGCCTCAGCTGCAAATTCTGCATCCCAAATCCCCATTCCAGGATTTGTCACAAGGACTGGCAATTTCCTACTTACCAAATGTACACAAGAGCACACAGAACTCAGCTTGGTAGCAAAGCAAGTCCTGACATTAATATCCTTTAGCACAGACTCCAGAAGAGCTGCTAGCAGTGAGCTTTTAAAAAAGATTACTGCATCTTTAACAGATTTTAAACCAAGCTCCTTTACCCTATTACCAGCACCTGATGAAAATGAGTACCCTATTGAACTCACCAGCGGGCCATTAGAAGTGTGTCAGATTATATTAACTAGGCAATTAAAAAAAAACACCCAACCAGCAACAACAACGAGCAAGCATCTCAGCACACAAGGAGAGCCTGTCTGTCGTTTTGTAAATCCCCAAATTAGTTTTGAAAGGCCACTTTCAGCCTGGAGTTAAGGCCAGATTTACCCTCTGTGTGTCTGCAATTGGCTGAATCTCTGCAGTAACCTGATGAGACTGATTATTTATGATAAGTGACTGACATTGGACGGCTGCCCAAAAGGCAAAGGAATGAAAGCGGCTGTGACCCCAAACAAGAAGATTTTCTGTGATCGGCTCACACGAACTTCTAAAAAAAATATGACTTTTGGTTCTACGTAGAAGATCAAATAATTAGACAAGCAGATGTGCACATATTAATAACAAAAGGTGTCTGCGTGGGGGGAGTATCCAACTGCAAACAAGCCATTTATTTTAAGACTAAAGTGTTGCTGAAATTCCCGATCAGAAAAAGAAAGAATGATTTTTAAGCGTGGTGTGGGAGGCATTTTGGAGAACTGGGGGTAATTTAAAGCAGAATATGCTTTTTTGATGAGACTGCCAAAACCAAAATGCCTCTGGATAAAAAATAAAACAAAAAAAAAGTTAATTTACATACAGACAGAGCTGTCAGGCGAGTCGTCAGCAGAGAGAGGGATAACAAGTCTTTGGGTAACAACTCCCTTGTTAGGAAGATGGCAGCGAGAAGCAGGATCAAGGGAAAAGGAAAGTCACTGTGCAGATGTTTTAAAGGAACAGTTAGCATTTTCTGTGGCTTGGGGGGCTGAACACTACAGCTGCCTTCTCAGTGCAAGTACAGAAACCACCTGCAGGAAGTGTGTGTTCATAGCTGGGGAAATAAGCCAATAATATCTCCTACTTCTATAGAGCAAGAGGGTCTGAGCAAAGAGCTCAGCTCTGGATTCCAACCTCAACTCTCCCCAGCATCATGCTGTTGGGGAAGGGGCAGGAAGGATGTTAGTTTGGCTCTCCTGAGTCAGGCTCTCCTTCTAGGATTGTCTGAATTGATTTAAGAAGGCAATAGGTAGAGAGTCACACTCCCACAGGAGTCCAAGAAACCTCAAGGAGTAACACACACAGTCCTTGAGTGCAACTGAATTAAAAGCTCACAATGAGAAAAATAAATGAAAAGCCCAGGCAGCTTCCCCATAAGAGCTGCAGAGAGCAGATTTCAGAGCATCATCAGCACAGCAGCTACTCCTTGTCTCCCATCACCTGTCTGCAACCCCACCAAGCAGCACAAGGACTGCTGATAGGCAAGGCAAGGAAGGAGAGGTAACCCAAGCCCAGACACGGCCACCTCTCCCTCCGTACCTTGCCTATCAGCAGTCCTTATACTACTCCCACTTATTGCACCTCAGTGGATGCACCCCAACTGTATGCAAAGGTCCAGGAGGTGGGATTTGGCTGCTGAGGTGTTGCCTATTCCCAGGAGAGAGAGAACAGAGAAGATGGAAGGATCTTGCTGGCCAAATGAAGCCTCAGGCCATCAGCTGGACTGGACTGAACTGGTCCGCTTGATTTGCAGATCTCTTCTATCAGCTTTACCTTTCTTTACCAACAAATTATTTCCCAAGAGCTGTCATTCTTTTCTATTCCTTTAATCCAAAAGACTCCAAAATTATGAACATCTTGTGAAGATTTTATAAGAAAGAGATTAATTTCAAGTTGATCCCCCACTTAGTCTCTACCACTATGGCATGAGAAATGGAGTAGCTTGTTCTGCTTAAATTTCTTACATTCCTGAGAAGAAATTATGGACCATCCCTCAGCATCTTAATGATGATGGGAGAAAACTGAGATCCCAGGAAGCAGCATAGAGTGGTCCATGAAGCCAAGCTACTGGGTGTAATGATCACATGTTGTGTTTGGAGCTCAGTGGCACGCCGATCGCGTTGCAGAATCGATCATTTTTCTCAATCAATCATTGTTCTGAGTCACTGAATCGATGGGTCACCAGCTAGCTGCATGGGGAGTCATGCTCAGCTGACATTTTAGCACTGTGTTCAACAGTAAATGATTCTGACTATCAACATGGAAAGCTGACCAGGAAACAATGTATTTATCCCATTTTTACTGAAACCAACTGGAATTCAGCCTCTGACAGAGGGTGTGCATTCAGCAGTGTCCTGTATTCTCCAAAAGAAGAGAGTGGAGCTGGCCACAGTGTTACTTCCTAAGCCTTCCAAGCTAGAGAAGGACTATGACAGAGCACATAGCTTTTCAGGGAACAAAACAAAACATCATCTTGTCTGAAAAGGTACGTCTTTCACAACTGTGCTTTTCTGTTTTTACGCCATACCAAAATAAATCCTTAAAATGTGTTTAAGCTAAATATCACACAGAGAACTCATTTTAATAAAAACTGAAGCATATATTTCACAATTCTTAGAAAGGGCAAAAAAATCTAGAACCTGAACTCTCCTGATAATGTTTTAACTTGATCATTTTCCTGTGTGCAGTACAAAGTGTCCTACATGCTACACGGAACTGTTTCATTATTTCTAATACACTGGAAAGGAAAAAGAACAACTGTCATTTGAAACGTCCCCTTGTTCTAAATATGAACCAAACATCTGAGACTGCAGAAACTGCTCTCAGTGGTGCCTTTATGGGAAGAGCTCTGTGTTATGTTGCAGACTGACAATTAGTAAGGAAAGGCTTTTCAAAATGCATCTTGGGGGTTTGTTGAATGAGTGACCCTTTGTGGTCAGTGTATGATTTAAGTAAGTACAACTTCAGCGTAATAGTGGGTTTCACTGCAACAGTAAAGAAAATAACTAAGAACAGAGTGAAGAGTTTTCTTAAAAACACAGTAGGGTAAGAAACAACTTGGCTGGCCATGGGGGTGGACTGGCTAATCTCACAGATTGTTCCCATCTCTGTCTTCTAAGTTGCTAGAGGAATGAAAAATCTACTACAAAGCCAGCACAGGTGATTCACGATTATCTGCATTTCCCAAGCAAGCCCCCTGACAGCAATGATGTGACTGAAGATCAGTTGGGGTCTAGTTTCAGAAGGCAACATGTACCCCCAGATCACATTGACATTATCTTTTGGAATGTACAAGCAGCTCAGTGCGTTTAGTCTTACAGATATATAGCAAATCCCTAGCAAATTTTTCAACAATATATCTGTTCACTATTTCTTTTGAAATATTAGCCAGAGAGCAGGTATTCACACAATTTCAGTGATGTGAGATATGAGAGAGAAAAAATAACTAAAATATAAGTTACTTTACTTAGCCAATTTAGTAAATACATTCATAATAATAATAAATTAATAAGTAATGGTATTTGAGTATTACATATGTGACGCTATATTTCTGATTGAAATGTTGCTCTCAATAATCACCACTATTTTTTTCTGCTTTTCAGTCTATCCTTACAGTTTGTAAATTTCCCCTATATTTGGATTGCATTTCTCTCATGATTGTTCACATGCCAGAAAGGATATTTTCAAGGACAACAAAACTGAACTTCAAACAAAAACAGTTTCAACTCCTCTGAACACAACACAAAAAATATAAATGGGTAAAGAGGGGAAGAATTGTGGTTTTCAGTCACTAACACATTTATTCATATATTTCCTCTCCCTTGTTTCATACTTCAAAATAAATTCAAGTACCAAAAATCAAATTTATCAGGAAACTCAGTCCTCAGCAAAGAGAGATGCTCAGCCAGGGGATGATTCCTGGCTGAAGCAGTCTATGTATACAATAGCCTTGCCTTTGACTGGTTCTCATGCATAGATAACTAATCCACTCTTTATGGCATATGGTTTTTTTGACCCTTCCTAGCAGATATCATGTCTTTCCTTCTGCATAAAGTCTTCTAAACATCTAGTTGGACTTTCTGGCTCTCATTTCTCTAGACGTAACCTTGCTCCTCAAATGCCATTCAAGGAAAATTATTGTCTCTTATTCACTATTTGAAACAAGAATGTAAATGGCAGGACAAAGTACGTTTTTTTTTTCCCTTAACCTTAGCATAAATACTTTTATTTAATATATTTTCAAACAACCAGCAAAACAACACAATAAGGCCAGTGTTCCCTTACCATATACACCTTTATACTCCCATCTGAAGATTTAGGACTCAAATGATCAAGGCAGCTGAAATGGTATAGCCTGGCACACAAATCCTTCCCTTTTAGTGTTGTCATGTCCCAATACAAACATGCTCTACCTGTTCACAACTCCCTTCCCTTTTCCCTGGTTGCAGACCCTCCCATCGCTAAACATCATTTTTAACATTCTCTTTAGCCCAATCTCACAGTATAAGTAAACAGCAGCACCAGCAGTAACAAAAAGCATCCTTCAGTTTCATGAGTCTGCCTTCCATTTAAGCCATGAAAATGGAAAACAGCAGCTGCTGGTAGCTGCATAAACATAACTGCAGCACATAACAACTGGCACTTTGCTGAACTCATCTTTGCAAAATAGTAGGTGCTGTTGTTCTGATGTGATAATGATTGATTTATCCACATGGTATTTAAAATGCAGGTGATGTGACCTTTCTGTTCTAGTCTACTCACGAATGATACATTTAAAATCCATGTATTATGTGGATTTCTTGGAAAGGTGGAATTCCCAAACTGAAAAGAATCTGCTAAGGTTCAGTACTTTGGTTACCTGATGTAACTAACTCTGTAAAGCCAGAGCCCGACACATGCTAAGTGTACTTGATAAGAAAGCATCTCCACAATATCTTAGTGTGATTCCTATTCTTTTCCATGTCATGACCCTTTCAGAAATTTGAAAAACTGGGCTTCACAGTTTTGAAAAACACATATGAAGAGTATATATATTTCTTCTGAACAAGCATCCCAACTTTTGAGTGTTTATTCACATCCTACCTGAACTTCAAACCCTGCCTGGCTTAAGTCCTCATTAATAACTACGACTCCAATTCAATACTCATACCCAGCGACTGTGCTTGACAGCCACCAGTGCTTAGCTAGTCTGTAGTTTGCATCTTGGAGGAGAGCATCATTTAATTTGTCCATATAGCTCAAACATTTCCTTTCATATACAACTGAAAAGGATAAAAGGGATTGCTCATGACTGTTATTCACTAAGGCACCCACCAACACATTTCTGAGAGCTACAGGCAATTTGGGGGGAGGACGTGGTGAGAATTATGGGTAAACAGCAGTAAATATTAAATTGAAATAGAGGCAAACAAATGTTGCTACAACTACAAGAAAACACATTTTCAGCTTTTGAAATCTGACTGGATCAAAACTTGTTTCCACTAAGCAAACATGAAAGAAAACCTGCAAATTCTTAGTAAGAAAGGTACCAATTGGAAGTATTTATTGATTCCTGTTTTGTCAGTTACAAAATAAAACATTATCAAGGGAAAACAATAATAAAAGGAGTATGTCTGTTTTTACCCTTTAAAATTTTTAAAACCACATATCCAGAGCTGATAAACCTTCTCATTAAAAAAAGCCTCTCTACCCTCCATGTATTTCTTATATCTATACTTTTTTATTATTCACCTTTCTCTATTAATAATTTCCAGCACTTAGAATTTATGTGCAGTATTTAATAAGAGCTGGTGTGAATGTCGAAGGTATCTTGGTAGGATGTTATGTGTCAAAAAGTGATCATGTTACAGGGTGATGGATTAATACAAAGAAACAGCTTGAAGGCAAGGAAGGCAAGGTATTCATCTTTTTTTTTTTTTTTTTTTTTCCTTAATGACAACACTAATACATTTGTTTCAGTTCTGAAATTAATTTCCTAATAGTAAGAAAGGTCAAAATGAATGAGGAGCATATGAGCCTTTTTGTCATCTTTAACAAATTATCCCAAACAAGCCTGTCAGATCAAAAGGGATAACATTTTGAGTAATAAATGTTAGTACTGATTAACTGGTCAAAGTTAATTCTTTTCAGGAACAGCTATATGCAAAAGGTAGAAACCATTCATTTGATTTGATTTTTTTTTTCATTTTTAATTTATTTCTTCTATCACGTTTTCAATATAGTCTTTTTGTAAGTAGGCCTACTGTCTTCTACGAATGATATTCATTAGATGGAATAAACTGAAGATGTCATCTTCAGTAGTACTCAGATGGGAATCTACTTCAACTGTTGAACAAGTCAAATGAATTTTAAAAAAACATTATTCAGTTTATGCACCACTTTTGAACTTATGCTCAAATTCAAGAAGCACAAAAGCTTCTATACTGCAAGTGCTCTCCTCAATTTCAGCTTAGAAATGATAGTATTTTTGAAATAATTTGAAACATATGTGGGAAATTAATGGAAGGAAGTGGGATGGAAATATTTTGTGAAATCTTACTGGTTTTCAGGTACTTGCTTTGTAGTAGGATTACTGTGGAGATTTCTTCTGAAAGATCTATTCTCTTAAGTACGTAATGAGTTAACACTGATTTACAGAATAGGGAACCTATGCTCAAAAAAGAAAAATCTTCATTATGACAGGTTCAAAACTGGTAAGGACAGTTGGTTGGGTTGTTCTTCTTGTTATATGTGTATGTTCAGAAGCTTTTAACAATTAGAACCTCCTTGGGCTGAGATTGGGGCAGAGAAACAAACCCCAGTTCCCTCAGATGAGTCAGGTTCAATGTGAGGACAATAGCCAATAACATTTAGCAAATGCTACGGGCTCCTCACCTGTGTCATCTATGAGACTTTTCCAAAGAAGAAAAATGGTACCTCCATCCTTTTTTCACAAACACCACACTGGATGGGAAAGATATAAGTTATACTCACAGTAGGTCCCAAAATTTTTGAATAAATTGTTACAAACACCTGGTTATAAAGCTATCATCCATGTAATTTAAATAAAGCTTTTAAGAACCTATATTTCCCAGATAAAAATTCATCCCAGCTCTCCAGGTATTAGATGTGATTCATAAGATGCAACTTGCTGGCAGAGTTTTTGTGTCACAAAACAGTGACAAACTTGCCTTCCTTGTCTAACAATACCAGCTGGACAAAGGAATATTACTACTTTCTTAAAAGCCTTGCTTCTTTTCTATTCTGAAACCAACAAGATGGCCACAATAACATTACACCTCATTCCACATGTTCCGGCAGAATACCTGCATGAAGTCTTCTCTGTGTTGTCTAAAGAATCTGTGGTGTTGCCTTACAACACCAAATACATGAAAACATTTATGTATACCAGAAAGTGAGGGAAAATTTAGATTGTCTTGCTGCTCAAGCACTGTAATTTAGGGGAGTATTTTAGACTGCCATTTTTTACCCCCACAGACTTCCTTGAAGAAGAAACTTTTGCAATTATACACATGTATTCTGCAGGAATACTGTCACTTCCAGTGTTAGCTTGCTCTTCCTCCAGACCTCTGCCAGCCATATGAAAAATTCAGCAGTCTTTAAAAGGAGTTCAGCTGATGTTGGCTGTTACAACAAAAAATGTAAAACAAAATGCACATAATAAACACAGACAATACAGTGCAATAACATGCAGGGCAAAAGGTAGGTGGTTTCTATGCCGTACTGTGTCACTTACTAGCATGAGAAAGGGTTGCTCTCAATTTAATTACAGCCATTTCCCAGGAAAGCAACATTTTCAGCTTGATGTTGCCTTTTCATCTTCTCCTGGTGACTTCAACTTGTGCTGTGGAAGCACCCAGTGCAGTCTCCATGCCTGTCTGCAGCTCAGTTTCCCCATTAACATAACTTTACTCAACCAGCTCATTGAGGATCCCCTTAGAGGCATGGGCCCCCCTGTGCTCCATGAAGTATTTGAGTTGCTCTAATGCCCTATCTTCCACAACTGCATTTGCTCTTCGTTAGGACCATGTACTATGAGTAGCATGTGATTTCTATGAAACTTCTGAATAGTGGGTCAAAATCCTGACAGAGCTAAGAATTTCTGTTTTCAATCACTTAAAAAATGAGTTCCTTTTTCTGTTTTATTTGGGACACTATTCCAGCAACCTAATAGATCCCACAGTTGAGGATTTTTTCCCCTTAACTTATTCACATTAACTTGTTCTGCTAAAACTTTGGTCAGTGGTATTTATAAATCCTTTCGTCTTTGGGGTTTATGTGAGTCAAAACTCTAGAAGATAGCACAAAGTTAGGTGACTGGGAGTTGGAAAAATATGCTGGTTTCTGATATTTGCTCTTCTCAGAATAAAGGGTTTCCAATTTATTACAGTTTGAAGGATTTCTGCAGTATAGAGAAGGCTATATCAGTCCATACACATTAACACAAGATTGGGTTCTCTATTACGATATCAACACTTTTCCAAAACAGACAGCAGCATGACTAATCTCAAAGCTCCAAAAAAGAAAGCATCTCCCTATTTGTTTAGCCGCTGAGATCTTCCAAATATTTTTTAAAATGTTCCCTTCTCTTCACCTCCTCCTGTTACTAAAAAAATAAAAAATCCCCAAGAAGAATTTAAAGTGAAAGAGCGCATTCAAAAATAAAACACAAAGAGAAAACCTCCAGTGGTAGATTCCTTCTGGCTGGTGAATTTATTCTAAACTCAGTGTGGAGAAGTGAGTAAAATAAAGGTCAGACCCTGTGCTGGGAATTCCCCTGACCTTTCAGGCTGCATCCATCATCGGTATTACATAGAATGTGCCATTTATCACACCAAACAGAGAGCAAATCTTTAACTCCTTTTCTCTTCCTAACAGTACAGACCCAACAATTATTCAGATTTTAAAATGCAATCGATGTTTATCCAGCTTCTTGTTACAGCTCTGCCTCTTTGGGCTCCTCTCTTCACCAGCCATTGGATGTACAGTACATAACCGATAAAGCAGAGAGCATATGAGAACTGATGTGTCTTGGGGAGATGGGTGTGAAGAGGTGGATAAAAACTGCATTTGAAAAGGCTCTCAGAGCCTTTTAAAAAGGATCTGCTTTCCTACGGACACCTGGCTCATTCGAATGATATTTGTGCCAATCCTCTCCTGAATTCAGGATCATATTTAGAGAAGTCTGGCATTATTGTGTAAGAGGGTTCTGTGAAAGAAAGTTTCAGGCCTTTAGAAAGCATCGGATAATTATTCTGCTGTACTTTCTACAGAAGTTTGGCACCTGCTTAAAACAGATTTGGCTACTTTGTAAGGAGCCCTCCAGCTGTGAACCCACCATGGCACTGGATGCTGCAGGCGGCACACAGCCTTGCTCATCACCACGGCTGAACTTCTCTGACACAGAAACTGGCCTTTCTGATAGTGAAATATCATCTACACAGAAGCAAAGACCAAAAGAAGATGGAGAATACAGGAAGGAGCTATTGCCAAGTGGAGATTCAGCTTTCTCAAAGCTGCAGTGATCAGACTAGCACTGAGCCTCCTCCAGGAGTCGCCACCACTCATTCCAGAGAAGACAATGAAAACTTGAGGAGGATAGGGTCTGCCTAACACAGCCACACTGGGAGCAGTGGCAGGGGAGCCTGAAAAAATCCCACCTCCGTGTAGCTGTGCTCCTGGGTTTCCAGCCATGCTACTGTCCCAAAAGAACAGGGATGCCCTGAGAGCCCTGTTCAGTGGGACACCTTAGCTTGGCTTTCTGGACTCCGGCAGTGAATGACAGGATTTGGAGCAAGCCCTGCTCCATGCTAGCATAGGGATCTCTCTCTTCCCCTGAAAGATAGCCATATGCCTGAGCCAAACAGTGCCCTCATGCCATTCGGTGTCTTCTGCTTGCATTTGATGCACACATTAGCAGCACTAAAGACCAATTCTGGGGCTCCCAAGCTTCTCCCTCACAGAGAATGAAGGAAGACGGGGCAGTTGCCAGGATATTTATGAAAGGGTGCATGGGGCAACTATATTTGCAGAAGGTTAAACAGCTTAATGCACAGTATGAGCATCTGTGTCATGAATCAATGATTAAAGTAAAGTCTCTTTCATCAAAATTCAGCTATCTCAACCATGGTAAATAATAGGCTAATTAGGCATCTGCTCATTCAATGTGCAAAGGGCCAGGCCAATTCCTGGCGCAAAGAAAAACATTTGTCACACCAGCGACAAGTCATTTTCAAGTCTGTGAACCACCTAGAGCAAATGCTCCCCACAGAGAGCACCTCCACCTTCCTCTTCATGCTGACAGGGCTTAGAAACTGACCTGGGGTTGGTGAGCAAGGAAAGAATGGCTTGATCCAATGCAAAATGGACATGAAATGTAAGGCTTAACTTTTAAAATGTCAGTTGCCCTGAAAGAGAAGAGTGGGGAGATGTAATTGTCTCTTTGCCCACCACGTATGTCAATTACACGTTGTTAAGGGGACCAAATTTTACCAGAGAACAGAGTAAGTAGCTTTGGTAACAACAGTGGATTAGTTTTCCATGTATAGACTCAACCAACCATAACATACTTACAAAATAATAATTTCAATGGAGATATATCTTTTCTTTTTTTTTCTTTTCCTGACTGCTTCCCTCCTCCTCCCCCTCAAATTAGGCTCACCTTCCTTTTCTATTTTCCTTTGGTTCTATAAGTTCAGCTAGCACAGAAATCAATAAATCATCTTGTGGTGGGGACAGCAGCATGCTCCACATCTGGTTGTGGCTGTGGTACCACTAAAACGGGTAAATTCATTTGAATGGCAGCCAGATTTAAGAGGCGATCTTTTAAGGCTGATTGAAATAACCCCAGAACTGCAAGGATTATATTCCAGCAGGGAGGCTGCAGATGCATCTTTATTCAGAATTAATGCCATTTCTTCCCAAACAGTCTTATCTATCCCTCACACATAGCTCTACGATTCCTTCAAGCAGTGAAATGCTGCTGCCAGGCTACTGAATACCTGAAGGCCACTTGGCACCAGGCAGCCCCTCAAGCACAATTTGTAACTAACTTTCCTTTCTGATAATAGACCTTTAAAAATGACTGGGTAGGGTTTCTAGTTTCAAGATTCCTCATTTTGCTGGACAATGAATAGGGGAACAAGTCCTCAAAGGAGACAAGTTGGTCACCCCATCCCATAATACCACAAAGAGAGTCAGCAGCTCCCCTGAGAAGTCTAATGAACTGTTTCTTAGAAGGTTTTCAGCTCTCAGCACACCACCTTAATGGATCAGCAAGGTTGCATACTCTGAAGCAAGCTGGCGCCATGCCTGCTGTGGCACTCCCTGGACTCCTGCATTGCTCTCCTGAGACAGATGGGATTTTCCATAGCAGCTTGCAGCAGATTTAAGAATAGAAAGTTTTTCTGATTGCAATATGGTCATGAGTAACACGGGCAGCCTAATAACCTGTGTGTTATTTGTTTTGTTACTAAATTCAATCCATCCACATTATTACATCCAAGGGTGTCACCTTGCAAAATACATCAAGCCTGCTCAGGTATTGCCCAATGTACAGTAAAGCTGTTTCCCCTGTATTCCACGAAGTTATTCAAAATTACTTTAAAATGCCTATAAGAAGTTCAGGAGAAAGCTAACATCCTCTGTCTGCCCTTCTATCTCCATTTCACAGAATCACAGAATCACAGAATTTCTAGGTTGGAAGAGACCTCAAGGTCATCGAGTCCAACCTCCAACCTAACGCTAACAGCCCTCCACTAAACCATATCCCTAAGCTCTACATCTAAACGTCTTTTGAAGACTTCCAGGGATGGTGACTCCACCACTTCCCTGGGCAGCCTGTTCCAATGTCTAACAACCCTTTCAGTGAAGAAATTCTTCCTAACATCTAACCTAAAACTCCCCTGGCTCAACTTAAGCCCATTCCCCCTCGTCCTGTCACCAGGCACGTGGGAGAACAGGCCAACCCCCACCTCGCTACAGCCTCCCTTGAGGTACCTATAGAGAGCGATAAGGTCACCCCTGAGCCTCCTCTTCTCCAGGCTGAACAAGCCCAGCTCCCTCAGCCGCTCCTCGTAGGACTTGTTCTCCAGGCCCCTCACCAGCTTCGTCGCCCTTCTCTGCACCCGCTCAAGCACCTCGATGTCCTTCTTGTAGCGAGGGGCCCAAAACTGAACACAGTACTCGAGGTGCGGCCTCACCAGAGCTGAGTACAGGGGGACGATCACCTCCCTCGCCCTGCTGGTCACGCTGTTCCTGATACAAGCCAGGATGCCGTTGGCCTTCTTGGCCACCTGAGCACACTGCTGGCTCATATTCAGCTGACTATCCACCATCACTCCCAGGTCCTTCTCTGCCTGGCAGCTCTCCAACCTATCAGGCTATTTGTCCTTTTGTACCTTCAACGAGTTTTCAGCAAGGTTTCTCATACAAATCCCATCTCAGAATTGTTTCTGAAAGCTACAATCCTTGAGGCCATTACCAGATGCATTTTTAAAGGTATTGTTAGTGGAGAAAAAAACAGATCTTAAAAATGTCCTCCTTTTGCAAGTAGCATTTCTGATGTCACACTGTTACAACCAAATTGGCGCTTTCCATATTCTTAGTGTTTAATCCTTTTACCCTCTAAATTTTTGTCTTACCTTCTTCTTCCCCTTTAAATTTTATGCTCAGAGCTGATTAACACCATGATAAAAGTAAGGATTGCAAAGTATAATTAGTTCTGAGGAACAGGGAAAAGTTAAAATAAATGGAGTTTACTGGCACTGAAATAATGAAGTTCAGAAAAAGCTGCGATGGCATCTAAACGCTTGAATACCAGAACTAGCTATTTTGTTTATGAAAATGACAGCCAAAGCAGACTAATTTTCAGATGTTCAGAAAACAAGTGTGCCTTCCCATGCCCAGGAGTGCTGGAAATCACACTGTTCATCTTCAGTATGGATATAGAGACCTTATCTGGACAGCCAGATAAAAGAACTTTGACCCACAGCCATGTGTGCACAGTCCATACTTCAGGTTGGCCTTGGAAGTCATTTTCCATCACAGTCGTTATTGCCATCTAATTACATCTCATCTTACAGGTCACGCCAAAAGCCACCTCCAGAGCACCTTTTCCCTCAAGCAGACTTCTCTTAGGAGCCTTCCTAGGCAATACAACTGCTTCCAACTTCCAGACATCTTGGCCAGGAATCGGGCACAAAAAGCATGAGAGGGCCATTCCAGGACAGAGAATGCGGTGTGTGTTGGAAGGTCCCATGTGCACATATGTCCTATCTGAAAACCAAATGGTTGAAGCTTCCTCTTACCAAAGCTAGGAACTGACGCTCCAGACAACTCCCTGGGCTTGAAGACTGAATGAGAGTGAACAAACTGTAATGCTGAGAACTGAACAGGGGCTTGGTTCAACAAGAGACAAGATGTTGAGGACAACTCCCATGCTCAATATAGATGGCTGCCAAGCACTGACCTGAGGGGTTTTCAGTGTACAGAGGGAGCGAGTACTGATGTCAGAATGACTTTAAACATTTGAAAACCCTAGAGCAAATCAGAATCACTCTGCCCATTCTCTGTAAAATGTAACAATTCCCTAAGCAAACATTTTAATCTTCACCTATGCATCACTACAACTACTTTACCAGGCTGAAGGAAGTAATGGCATAATTTAATATGTTCTGCCCACAGACTGTTCTGTAAATTCTAGTCCAAAAGAATAAAAAAAAAAATAAAATACCCCACTGAGTCCCAGTGCAGTTTTAGAGGGCACTGACATTGTTAATAACAAAGTTCACCAGGGTACAGAGCCAGTTAGTTGAACTTCAGCTTTATTCTCTCTCCAGTGTCCTGAAAGAGGGTGGCAGCTGGCAGTGCATTCCAGCCAACTCTCCTTCACACAAGTTAGAGAAGGAAAATTTCTATCAGGTCATCCAGCCAGTCTCTGAGTTCTTGCAGGATAGCTCCCTACAGCTCACTGTGAGGCTGTGATCCAATTAGCATGGACCCCTTTGATGCTGCCCAGCCTGCAAAGCCAGATGGCAGCTTCTCCTTTGCATTTTGGGCCTGGGTACAGAACGCAGACCACAGTTTTTGTGATGGCCTGGTAAACAGCTCCCAAGCTTTATTCCAAATCCTCCAGTCTTTCCCCAAATTGGAGTATAATGAGATCCAGTCATACTTCAGAACTCCAAGGGGAAAACATGCAGATAAATACCCTTTTTAAAAAACACAATCAACAGGAAAACAATGCATAAAGCTTACTATATGTGTAATATATGTATAGAGACATACACTTCTACTGCTCTTGGTGCACAGATACTAATGGGTTCAGAGCATAAATCAATTTGAACAGCTAAAAGCAGACAAAATCATCATTTACAGCTTCCACTGACTTCAGTGGAAGATACTGGTGCTCTCAGAACAAGACCAAAAGCTGAACTAATATTTCATTTGGATGAATTTCCATTTCAGATCTAGCAAACTGCATTTGAAGTTATTTTCACTAATAACATAAAATCACAATGTCTGTTATGATATAAATTTTCATTGCCCTTTACTATTACAATACTGCAGAAATCAAAGTCTTTTGCAAACACTCTGTACAGGATATCACATTATACAACAGTGGTATACATCAGTTTGACTAACACAGCCAATAATAGCTAAATATTTGTTTTCGCAAACAAGAATCCACTACTGTGACAGATGTAAAATCCGTACAATAATATGCAAAGGTCGGACAGGCCTCTTTGCACTACTCTCTAGCCAACTCACTCCAAATCACACCTTCCAAGTGTCTCTAGAGTGGTTCACTGCTTCTCTCCCTCTAATCTTGTTAGAAAGTAACCACGCCACTTGGAGAACGATTTTTGGAATTAACAGACTAGAACCAGGATAAGATGGGATCAAGCAATCAGCATTTTCCGGCTCTCAAGGAGAACAAAATACAACAACAACAATACAAACAACAACAAAAAAAAATAGTTTGCCCTTTATATCAGCTCATCTCTCCTCCATCTTGGACTCTGGGAAAAAGCACCTAAGGATCTAATAGCTAGTCTGTTCTCTCACCACCACCCCTTCCCAACTGTAGTCTTAAGCCTCTTGTTTTTAAAAATAGTCAAAAACCCATCAAATTGTTCTGTCATGATGAGATGTATTCATCATTGCAGAGCTGGAATAATTCTCATTTCAAAGAACAACTGGGATTTTGTGCTGAAGAACCAGGTAAACAGATTTAAATTGTTTTCTAAACAAAGATCCTGATCCCCCAAGCAATATTAGTAGATTCAGCAGTTCTTACTTCTGTAGCTCTAGTTTGAGCTGCTGCATGTAAGAATTTTGTCTCAAAACCCTTTCTCTTAGTTTTTGCCTTCCAGTGAAAATTCCTTGTTAAACTGGGTGAGTGAGGAGATAATTAAGTGATTTGCCTTGAGCTGTCAGGCTGGACAACAGCCCAGCTTCCTCCTGGTTCTTATTCCCAATCAGGTCAGTTTCAGCAACCTGCCTTATTTATTTATTTATTTTTATTTTATTTTTTTTTTCCCTGAAGAAAGGAATGCTTATTCAAAATCAACAAATTAACAAAATTCAAAGATGTTCTTGCACAGCACTGTCATTGTGGCTTTCATTTCCAAACAAATAAAAATTAGGCTAACCTTTAAATGTTCCTGCGTTGATTGGCAGACCAAAAAACATGGCAAAAAAATACACTCTTCCTAATTTTAGAAACATCTGAGTCTGACATGCAGCAGGTACAGGCATGTGCCATTTTCCTGAGTCACCAACATGTGGCATCTTGCTGCTCCGGCTTTCATACACCAAGGTTGAAGAATGATGGAATACGTCTGCTGGTTGCAGCAATAGTCTGGTACCCTTAGCAACATTTGGCAAACTGTGAATCTTTGTTTACATCAGGCCAGATCAATACAGCCATTACCAAGGGACATAAACAATAAAAAGCTGTCTCTATTGCATGAGTTAACTGTGGCAAGAGGAGAACAACCAACTCCTGAAGGGCAGACTCGCCAACCAAGCACAAGCAATAATGTTTCCATAGACTACAAGTCATCAGAGATGATTAAATCTAATTCTGCCAAGATTTAGTTCTACAGTGAATACCCTTTTTGGGGGAAGTCATAAACCACCACAAATTCCCTAGCAGAAGACCAATACTAAGATGGAGGCAGTTTATTTTCAAAAAATACAAAACAACAGATTAGGTGACTCAGAACAGAAAAAGATTTCTTTCAACATACAAGTCTACACTGTTCAAACAATGCTCTACTGATGGGGTCTTTTCCAAAGGTGACTATATTTCAGTAGGGCATGCATTGAATCCTAATTTGCTTTTGAACTTCACATTTAAGATATAATGAGAGAGGACAGGACCCTATTTCAGAAGGTACTTTTGAAAACCCAAATCTAAATGCAAGACATTCTCACACTTAGAAAATGATCTTGTAGGGGACGGTCCATAAATAAAAAGCATTTAAAGGAACAGGCTATTTGACATAATAAAATGATAACATCATTAGCATTACATATCTTGCAGTGATATTGTTGAGCTAAACCACTGAAGACACCAAAAAAGCATCAAATTCTATACTTCAAAGCATTAAAAAGGTAAAACAGACCAAAATACTACAATGAGAGAGGCAACATCCATTCTACAGACTTTGCACGCAACTTTTTTTGCGGAGCTTTTTTCAGCAATATTAGGTGCGTTGCTCCCTCTCCTCCCTGCTGCAAACTCTCTGTGGTGTGCTCATCTTTGACTTTGCTGTTTACACACAGGCAATCCTGTTTCTCCCAGACATACACTTGTTTGTCAAGGTTTAGTTCTCAAATTTTGATCCCTTCTCTTCCCTTGTTTTAAGAAATAGTGACAAAAATAACAGCATTGTCTCTAGAAGAGTCACCCCGACACACGAGTAACCCCCAAAAAATTAAGGTGGCAGCTCACTTGTTGGAGTGCCCCTGGTTTTCTGTGCACTCAGGTGGCCTCATCATTCACAGGATCAGATTCTGCAGCTCAGGCCATCAAAATGAACCAGACTGGTAATCCTTCTCTCCTGTGAAGTTTCCTATATGCCAGTTCCCATAAGGTAGATACACTGAAGAGAAAATCAAATAAAAGAAAAAAAAATAAAAAAGAAAAAAGGGGGGTGGAAGTGGGGTGTTTGGGCTTAACACAACCACTGACCAGCACAGGAACAGGGTTTCTGAAGGTATTTGGAGAAAGATTTGACATTCCAGATGCTCCTGTGAGATAAAATGTCTGAGGTCTTTTAGATCAGTCATTCTCTCTAACAGCTAAGCCACCAGAAGTTGGGGAAGCTCAGACTTTGATGCCCATTTAGGAAAACCATGATGGATGATATTTAGTACTTTGTAAGTCAGACTAGATTATCACAGTGATTCCTGTCTGGTTTTAAAAACCTATTGATCCACCGGTGTCAGCACTGCAGAAGACAACAAGTAGAAGCCTTCAAAATACTTATAAGATGGGAACTATTCTCAACTTTGATGCTGTAAAATTCCAACATCAGGATATATCTACTGACAAGAAGACAATTAAAATTCTGCTAATTAAAGCATTAATTTTAATTGGATTTTTTTTGCTAGGCAAATAGCAATCAGGTTCTGGAAAGATGACTGAACACAACTGCATAGGAAACAACAATCTATCATGTTAACACTGGCTTGAAAGAGTTAAGCTACTAAAATAGTTTTCTTTTCTGAAGAAGCTTTGCAGTAGATTTTTGCATGTAGTGGTCCTCAGGGTTTGGGATAGTTTCTAAGCATATAGTAGCAAAAGCAGTCAGCAGAAAAGCTTTAACAAGAAGAGAAATTAAGTCTTGTTCCAGTGCAGCTTGAGCAACGTTACGAATAGGTCACATACATCATGAAAACCAGCCATGAAATATAAGAACTCACAGCCATCCAGAGACTGATTAATGATTCAAATAAGCAATCTCTTTGTATAATAGCACTTAGGGAACATTACAGACACAGACCCCATTCAACAGCTTAAACTGGGCTCTAGATCAAGAAAACATATGCAAAACTGCAGGGTTGCTGCCCACAAATTCCAGCTAATAATGCTACAGGCATTAAACTATTTTTGACGCCTGCAAGTCTAAAAGTGCAGTTTTTCATGTTTAAGAAAAATAATAACTCGGGAAGCAGCTCTGCTTCATTATAATGGTCATAGGACGAGTTTTCAAAAAGACAAAGACATTGGCAACTTGAAATTATAAAGGATATCTATTATACTTTTCACAAGAGCAACAGTGTTACTCATTCAGTTCTCTGGTCAACTACTATATAACTAAAGCCTATCTGCCTAAAATATCCACAGTGGATCCATTAGTTCCTACACCTTTCTTTAAACTGTTAGGCAGTTGCTGTGTTCTCCTTCCGGGATTCCTGCTCGCATGCCCAAGCTCTGAATGGCACAGTAAAACAGGCACAAGATAGAAATAAGCAGTAGAGAATCTGATCTGCAGAATTCTTTGGGATTTCTACCGTGCAATGAGATATGGCCAGAAATCAAGGAAACTAGTCTGTAACTTTGTGTGTTATCAGATAGACAATACAGTAGCTTTCATTGTTTGAGGATAATTCTCTTTTTATCTAGGAATATCATACAGTCTTTATACTTCCCTCTTCACATTCAGAATATGGTTTCACTTTTTTTTTTTTTTTTTTTTTTTGGCAGTTTAGTGATACTGTACGGCACTGCACACTACTTCCAACAAGGTTCAGGAAACCTTAGGCACCATAAGTACGGGACTGCAGAAGTAAAAACAAGGGAAGAACAGAGCTTTCTTTTAGACAAAACAGCTATCACCTATGAAAGCAGTAGGTCTAACCCAGCCATCACACAGCCACCTCTTTCTCCTTTTTCCTGCGAACAGTAAAAAAGGCTGTCAGAGGATGGTAGCAGAAGTATTCTTTGCCACACAGGACATTTAAGAAAACAATACAAGTAAAATCACAAATATGAACAATACTGCTCCAAGTACTAGCATCCCTGTTTTTAGCATCTTCTGGATCTGCCAGCTCTGGACACAGTATTAACAGTCTTTGGCAGATTACTTGTTGCTTCACTATTTTTGATAACTTTAATATGTTTGTATTGTTGCAAAAACAGCTAACAGGCTTGAGAAGCATAAATTCCTCTTCCAAAACTACATGTAGCATTGTACCACTCTTCTCCATGTTATCTGACTTGCGCCTTATAAAAAGCAGCTCTAATTTGGGAATTCCCTCTAGGCTTCTCAAAGTGAACACCAAAGCAAATAATTCATTTAGCATTTCTGCAGTGACCTTTCTTTCCTTGAGGATTTTTTTTTTACATCTTGATCATCTATCAACCTTATAGACCTTTGGGCATGCTTCTTGCCTCTGATGTGTTTGAAAAAGTTTTTATTATTAGTTTTCATGCCTTTAGCAAGTTATTCTTCAAAATTGTTTTTGTCCTATATTATTACAGTTTTGCATTTAACTTGCTAGAGTGCAGTGGGGTTTATTCCTCAGTTCATTTGGACAAGACTTCAAAGAGTGTCCTTTTACTGCTAATGGCCTTCTTCAGTCTAATACTCCCCTTTGGAAACTTCTCATGTGACCTTTTTTTTTAAAGTTGTGGAGTTTCTCAAAAAGGGCTAATACACTTACTCCCTAACGGTAAAGGTAGAAAAATGCACTGCTAAGATAGTGTTTTTATATAGCTGCCGTGTCACCTGAAAGTGTTATTTTGCTCTGGTTTGCCCTTTTAGCTACTCCTTTTAGTTTTCCATTTTATGTTGCTCCCTTTTCAAAAGCATGTGAAAATCTAAAGACATTTTAGCTTTTACGCTCCACCAGGAATGATGGATTTGAGCATGTTTATTACCACAGAATGATTCTGTGACAGTTACATCTTCAATCAAGACTTAATCCTTGCTACGGAAAAAAAAAAAAAAATCTAGTATTCTCTTTTGAACTCTCTATTTTTTTTTTTATTTTTTTTGCTCCAAAGTCATTTTTTAAAGAACATAAATAAGAATATAAATGCAGTTTTCACATAAAACATCATCATGATATTTACCCAGCCCCCATCATTACCCTCTGAGCCCTCATAGCTTCTTTGGTTGTTCTTAGCATGCTGTTAAAAGGATGCTTACTGTTACCATCCCATTTTGGCATGATGCTTTAATGCATAGAGATTGTGATACTGTTTGGTACTTGTTGATATGATTCCAGCCTCCTGTCTGTGTTGTCCATCTGCCCCCCTGCCCCCCCCCCCCCCCCACCACCACTTTTTTTTCCCCCTATTTTGCTTCTGATCTTTCTTTTATCTACAATGTCACTCCTCCACTGGCTTAGTTTCCTCTGCTGTTCGTGAGTAATTTTACACTGCTATTCCAGTGCCCACTGATTGAGATGCTATTATGTCAATATCCTCATTTAAAATCAGCATTTCACTTTTCCCATCTTCATTGCATACATTGGGCTAATTGTCCACTGGCTGGGTAAGCCTCTATTACAGCTATCTTGCACCAGTAGAATAGCACGAACAGACATAGTTAGGTCAAACACTTGGCCAGCTGTCTGTAAATCATTTTTGAATACCAAGAGCTCTTTTGTATTAAATAAAAAAGCCCTGGCAGTGACTTTGCCCCTATGTCTTAAAAGGCAAACGCAATCCCAGGCAGAAAATTGAGCTGCATGAACAAAGAGCATGTTCCCAGTGCTGTCTGAAGTACAAAAAATAAAATGGATCAGCTCGTTCCAGGCATTTTCACTTGCATCCTGTGAGAAGCCCCATCTCTACGAAGCTCTGGCAAGGGCCAGCTGGAATTGACTGCTGCATCGTGCAGGAGTTCATCCTCCTCAGCGCTCATCAGTTCAAATGCAGCCACCGACTGAAGCAGACTTGTCAGTGACCTTGACTCTGACACAGTTTATAGTGTCTGCTCTCCTGCAAGTGCTTCTAAGGGGGAATTTTTCATAAGTGGGTAAAAAAAAATAAAAAATCTCAAACCCTGTGTCTCCCTGAAAAACAGAGAAGGGGAGGAGAAACATGAAGCCAGAATTACTGAGGAGGAGCTTAAACATGTCTCCCAGGCTCGGCGAAACTCTCAGCACAGCACTGAACATGTCAGCCACTCCCTGATTAATGCTACTCTCCCCAGTGCAGATACTAAAAAAGGAATTTGAAAACATTACAACTGTAGGAATTACAGAAGGTAGAAGCAGAAAGAAGATGCAAGAGGGAGAAAAAAAAAATCCATACAGAACCTCTGGTGTATGCACAGACCAAAAAAATGTGTATATTATATAAAGGGAATATTTTCCTCCATTGACAAGGGGTAAATTCTTTGAAGTGATGGTTCTGATTCATCAGCAGGGTGCTGGCAGATGCCCCTAGAAAAACAGAGAACATGGCTGTATATCTTCAAAAACTATTTTAGGAGACACTATTTCCTCAGAGGGATTTTTGAGTTGTGTTCAGCCCCCCAGGCACGTCCCAGGAAAATACAACTGTGTTTTGATGGTAGAGAGGGTACTAAAGCTTTGATAGATAATATTTTGATCCAAGGTAAAAGAAACGAAGAGTTTGACTAAAGGCCTTACAGAGCTGAGGAAAGACACAGGGTTGCTGAGCTAAAACTAAGAAAGCAACAACGCAAGTTCCATGTAATAGCAATAAAACACCCAGAAGAAAAGATAATAAGGTGTACAGCAGATCACTGCAAAGTGGAGGTCATAACTAACATGTCTGCCCCAAACAAAAAACAGCAGTACAAAGATTTCTCAGAATGGTGAAGTACAGAAAAGAAAAATGTGCCTGATTTAGACGGGTAGAGCAGCCACTTGCAAGAGCTACTGCACATAGGTGCCCCAAGTGACAGTTTGCAAATATTACTGCAACATTTGGGAAACTGAAAGGGTTAACTAATAGGGTACCAATTAAGAGATATGATAGTGAACCACATGCTAATTTGTCTACAGATGCTTCAAACATGTTTGAATGTAATGGAGCTTTGAAGCAGCTTTGAAGTGTCAGGTACAAAAGCGGTCATTGCATCGAAGCTAACATTTTGGCTTTGCTCTCTGGGATTGAAATGTTTCATTCTTCTATGAGAGATCTAAGTTAGCTGAAACAGTGCCTACTCTAGCTACAAATATTACCAAAGTGTGAACAACAACAACAAAAATAAAAGAATATCTGTGCCAGAGATTACCAGAGTGATATGATTAGCACACTGAGCACAGAAAGAAGTTTGCTAGGTATAAACACTTTCCCAAGGGAGTCTAGAGTGTTTGACAGAAGCGCAACAGAGCAATGTCCACAGCTAGATTATGAACACATCACTGTGACAAACAAAACAAAACAGAAACAAACAAAAGGCTTGTCTAGGTTAGTTTAAATGTGGTTTGTAATTCCCAGAGCTGTTACAAAAATAAGGTTATTTGCAGAGGGTGGCCTAAACAGCACATTCCTTCCACAACCATCACTTTAAGAAGTTCATGGTTCTAGGTGGGACTTCATCTAATGGTGTCAATGATTGCTAAGACATTATCAAAGAAATTATAGATTCGCTTTTATATATACATTTGTATGTATGAAGATACGCATAGAGGCAGTTTACATGTTGAAACAAATCCAAGAGAAGGTGAAAAGAAGAGATTGATCGGAGATCAGAAGAGAACCTATAGAATTCCATTCTATTGCCTCAGAATTGACTTAACTCTATCTAAACCCTTCCCAATAAACGCCATAAAACCCTCCAGTGCAGAGATTCAGCATCTCCAGTAAATCTATTCTAGTAGCTAACTAGCTCTGCTGCTAGCAAGTTCCTTCTAGTATTGCATGTGTTTAAAAGACCATGGGAAAGAAACTGCTAAGATCAGAAACTGCTTTAACTAGCAGAAATATAGAGTGTATTAGTGGCACAACTGTTTTTATCCCAATAACAAAGTGAAGTAGGTTTATTAAATCTTTCTTTTCTGAGTGAAAGAAAGAGAGGAATTCTTCTCCACTGTTTCTTTCACTCCCACAAGACCACTTACCAGAAGATACCATAGCTAACAAACTGGTCGTGAACATGATATTTATTTTTGTCAGCAGATATGCAATGTATTCATATTTAACAATAGGAAGAGCTTAACAGGAATATTTTCAAACAGTTTGTATGAAGTATAATGTTAGCTGGAGCATTAGTAACCCTTACTATGCTAGTCCAACAGAATGCAAGAAAATAAATTCAAAGCCAAAATCCAAAGCACTTGCTAGCAAAAGCTATGGAATCAGACAATGATCCATCCGTTCCACTGCTAAATATTGACTTAGCAGCAGTGAAAGAAGGGTCGCCCTTACTGGCATTTTGTTCAACAAAGGACTGAAATAAGAATTATATTCACAATTCTAAAAAGTTACTGTTCAGTCAGTAGGGACTGGTAAGATGGAAGTAGTACAGGGCATTTCTACAACAGCAACAAAGTGGCACAAGCATCACAAAAAGCAGCCACAGGGTTATCCTAGTTGAACACATACGGTATAAGAAGAGGTAGTATCTCCTCTAGTTTCAGAAGTAGAGAAAATAGAAGCAGCATGTTGGCCATTCCGCCTACAAACAGCTCAGAATAACATGCACAATACTAATTTATTGGTGAAAATTGATGCCTGATGACAGTTGATTTGATGCCTGAGTGAAAACCATCAGGTATAAATGACAACCCAGGATGTCTGAGGGACTGAATGTTGCCTCTTAGTAGGTTGTTAGAATTCAATATTTTGTTAACAATGATTATTCATTACCATTGTGTTGTTTAGCTGGGGAAGGAAGTCTAAGGGCTCTGCTAACAGCAAAATGGAGCCAGGTAGCGTGTTATGCTACAGATCTCATTACACTTTGTTAATCTGTTATGACTCCATATACCAGATGATGCAGACCTCAGCTGATTCGTTTGGCTCTTAGTGATTTCTGAGCAATACCAAGCCTTAACCCACAGCCTTTCCAAACATTTATTAACATCCAAACTGGCTTCAGCTGGAATGAAAGTCAGCTTATAATTTTGCAGTGAAATATATTCCACTTTGTTGCTCCAATTCATAACAGGAGCAGGGAAGATTATGAGGGAAAAAGAATTTTTGAGCAGAAAACAATTGCTTCCAGTCATTCCAATGTTAGATTAGGTAATAGTACTTGTGGGCTTATAGTATAAGAAGCCTAAGTGTGCAATTTTGATATGAAACTCTTGCAAAAATCTGTTATTATACTTTGTCAACTATCCAGTATCACACTGATGATAATACTAATAACATCATTTCATGAGATGAGTGGAAGTAGAGCCTCTAAGATTGACACAATTTGCAGGGCGGACAAAAGGAAAATTTATGTCACACTCCAGCAAAGTATATACATCTAAGATACCAGCTTTTTTTTTTTTTTTCCTTTTTTTTCCCTCCTCCCCTCTTCTCCCCTCTTAATGCAGAGTTGTCTGTTGAAGGATGTAGCACTGCCAGAGGCAGAGAGAATGGAGGCAGAGTTCACTAAAGTGGTGTTGCCATTAGGGATAGTTGCAAGCTGTAAAGTATCAGCTAAAGGTTTCTGATCTTTCATTTTGTGACCTAGCTTTCCATGGAATCAGAACACTTCCCTCAAAATATGGCACTGCCTTTATAACCAGGGTCACTAGAAAAAATAAAATTCTGATTTTCATCCCTACAAAAGTTCAAGATAACAAAGAGCATTGGGGGTTGGATCTGTAGCACACGTAACACTCCCCTAGCATTTCCACAATCCGAACACTGATCCTGCACAGTCAAAACTACCTTTCTTGACAGTATGTTATAGGTGTGGCTATGGAAAGCCTAGGAAAAGAGTTGCTTAACAACAGCAGTGACTGCCACCAGCCTAAACAGTGAAAGAAGACTATACTAGTCAGTGAGAGCTGTATGCAGAAGGGCAGTGGTGACTGGATGCCTATATCAAGCGCTAGCAACTGAACTGAATCTTTGAAAGAGATGGGGAGTGGTTTGGAGGGATAAGAATGCGTGATCTCCTGATGGGGATGATCAGAGATCAGTACCAGAATGAGTAACAATGTGAAAAGAATGTCTGTGTGAGCACAGGGGAGGTCTGAGCCTATATCCATTGGCAAAGATGGTGGGGAAACCTAGAGAAACCACTTAGCTGAACAATAGAGTCAACTCCAGTGAGTTAGGGATTGTCAGGGAGAGAATGCATTTCTCCTCAACTGGCTATGCTAACCTCTTTGCACACCACTAAACATTCAACCTCATCTGATTTCTAGTGTCTGGGACTATCAGCAGAGAAAGCAAGCTGGAAAACAGATCATCTCATGCCTTTTTCTTTGGCCAAGCTGTCTCTGCAGTATTCCTGCAGTAGTGAAGATGCATGAAGTACAAAGGACAACCAACCCCAGGGAAGGATATCCACCTGTCTCTAAAGGATATAAAGATGTATGGCAACACAGAACCAACAAGGAGTATGTCCAATATGCTTGCAAGAAGATATATATATTACTGTGGAGAGGAATGCAGTCATCTGCCAAAGAATCAGGAGTTACATTTGCTTATTAGACAAGTGTTTGTTCTTCTATAGTCTTACTGCTTGGACAGCCAAGCCTATGCAGATCAAAAACAAGACACAGCAAGACTGGGAATATATGATGCTTTAGTTCAAATCTAAGCCAGTACATGGGATCTTAAAGCTCTCAAACCCAGAAAAGTTGCTATTCAGTCTTAAAAGCCAGCCTCAAGTCTGCAGTGTTATGTTTACTCATCCCTTATTATTAACTCTGTTGTCAGCAGACACCCACAAAGCCCACAGGCAAAGCATCTCTTTCCCTCCCTCATGCCAGTGCACAGCAATAGTAGATTGCCATCAGTTAATTCATCAGCCCATGTGACAGGTGTCTGTGGGGTGGATAGAGCAGTTCCAGCCCAGAGGATGACTCAGACTTCAGCACGTTGGGGCTACGTTTCAGCTGTATGTTTTGGTTTCAAATCAAGGAAAGCTTTCACTTGGAATTGTATTAAAAGTTTGTAAAGGCTGCAACACTCCAAAGTAAGGAATGGTAAGTGTAAAGTTGTCTGTGAAAAAAATAATTGAAGACTTTGGTGTATGTATGCATAACAAAGGAGGTGATAATTAACGAGCACACATCAGGTAAGTGTTGGTCCCTCTCCCCCCCCCCCGTCAGGTCTCCAGCTCATTCAGGGCACAAGGTGAATACTGTCTAATACTGGAAACATTTGCATGTAGGACTCCAGCTTCAACGACAACAGGCAATAGAAAACAGGTGAATGACATGAAACTAATCTGGTCCCAGTCAACTTAAATTATCTATCTCAAATGAGTAGGTACTTCTGCCATAACTGTCTCTGCCTCTGTTCCCGATTCATGCAAGGATAATGTAATTGTCTCTCACGGAGGTGCCACGAAAAATAATTAATTTCTCTGAAATGCTCTCATGGTATAGCAATAAGCAACATAATAAGCCCACAAGGAGATTAAAAATCCTATCCTCAATGCAGAATCTGAAAAACACAGTAAATACAGGACAGGGCTCCACAATGAACACAAGCTAAAACAAAACTCTGAATAGCTGCTTACTATGTGAAAGTTTTCCATTTGGAGAGCTCAGGGAGGCAAGGGGCTGAACAAAAGAATATTATGAGCCCCTGTGGTTAAAGACCACATTGCAACGTACACACTCAAGGGGACTAAGCCAACACTGAACATGCTACCTAAGTCCACTCATTAAATCTGTTTTAAACAGTTCAGTTGCTCCTCAGGATAGGTGCTGTATGGCCACACGAAGCTAATCAAGTAGTTCTACTGCTCTCTGTCTTGGAGGCCTCATGTTATACCAGGGGATAAGCACTGTTTGATTTCCATAGACCATCCATGTTCTGAGCTTGCCACTGCTGAGCACTCGACCACCTATCCAAAACACATCCTGCTTAACCATAAGCACACAAGGAACACTGTTGAAGTCAGCAAGATGGTTCATGTGTTTAAATCCTGTTGTGCTGATCAAGAATCTTCAGCCAACTGTTCAAGATGTAGACAAGTAAATTCGTCACTTCAGTATCGCCTGTAATAGTGACTAGCTTCAGAGCTGAAAATACCCCCACAGTACACATAGTAAGTCATTTTCACTGTGCTGGCCTATCAAAAACAATCGTTTCAAAATCAATGACAGACAAAGATACAAAGTTTTTGACCTCCAGTGTCCTCACCCATCCACTTCCACCTAAAGATATGGTCATTACAGAATTTAAAACTCTTTAAATAAGCATCTGTGCAAAACCCAGGAGAACAAAAGAGAACTACAGATGCATTGGTTTATTTTTATACAATAACCACAGTAAACACTTAGCCTTGGACCATTCAATGCTGGAATCACTGTCGCTATAGTATTGTGTGTGTGCCTCATAACCACTTGACTTATTTCTGTGTCAGTCATCCTCCCCCCTCTAGAATGAACTTTTTTTCAAAGGAAACAGCTTATCTTCCATACTGCGGCAGTAGAAGAAAAATCCTCCTATACAGCAACACTTAAAATGTGGTTTTATGCTCTTATGGCAGCTAATTTTCCTTAAATGATTTAAAGGGAATGAATACATCTAAAGGGCCAGCACCAAGCCATTCTGGAACAACAACATGAAGCTGAACTTCTACTTCATACAACCCAGTTCTCCTGTGGGCAGCTCCTCAAGACAGATCTTGTCTGGAGGGGGAGAAACTGAGGTTATTACAATATTTTGCAGGGACCATTAATTTGCATTTTATTTCATTTCATATTTCCCAGTGTAGGGAGACTTCAAGTGAAGAGAAGGTGGCAGGACAAACCTTTTCAGATGTATATTCCCCGATCCATCACAGTTTGACAACAGCCCCCTTGCAACTGGTTCACCTATGCATGCAGCCAGCCCTCTATCATGTGCTACTCATCTAAAAGTTACACTCTATGCCTGGACAGAACTTAAAATTTTAGCAGTCTGAAGTGGCATATTTTCCCCTTTTGTCCCAGAACTTCAGATATGGTCTTTTCATACAAATATAACTGGGATCAGAGGGACTAAGAATATGGTATTGCCTGGAAAATAAATAAATAAATAAATAAATAAATAAATAAATAAATAAATAAAATCCTTTCTTGTGTTGCTGAGGGTCTCAAACTGACAGAAAGGTTGGTATTGACTAGGGGATCATAAAATCAGAAAAGAGGTTTTTTTTTTTGGTGAATAGCTTATTCACTGAGAAATGAAACTCTGAAGAGACATCTGAACTTTTCTAGTAATTTAATCAAAAAAATAATCCTAAATTGCATTTAAAAAAAAAAAAAAATTAAATAACCCTGAAAATGAAATGTTACATTTGTGTTTGAAAGGTTCCTTTTCTTTCCCTCAGAAGGAAATGAACTGAAACTGGTTCATCTCAGGTTGATCACCACAGAGGGGTGGGAGACAGAGATGGAGGAGAAAAAGATTTCCATTTCATAACAACTCTGACCAGACATTTCTTTTGAGTTTTCATTTCAGCTACCACAGCAAATAAATTCATTCTTTGCACACAGGGCAACAGGAAACTACCAGAGTTTTCAAAGCTTCCTTGGAATTGGACAAAGCTGAAAAGAATTTTTCCCCCAAGAATAGCTTTATTTTACTGACAGTGACTTTTAATAGTGCTGAGATGTGTCGCTTTATGAGCTATAGGATTTTCCCTACACCTAACCTTCTTGTAATGTTTAAGGACCTCTTTGTCCCTGGAAAACAAAACAAAACAAGCAAACAAACAAAATTTCTGCTCAGACAAAGGAGCCTGCATGCTCTTTCCATCTTCAAGAAGGAAATTGTCTTGTTCTTTGGAGCAGGAAAGAAAAGAAAGACCAAACTAGCTGGAAGGCTCCTTGCTTTACTGTCCATCATCACCATTCTAATATAAGATATATTAAGAGCTATAGTCACAAGCACAGTGCTAGGTGCTGCACAAACAGAACAGAAAAAATTCTGAGCCAAACAATTGGTGGTCTTAGAAAACATTTTACATACAATAGTGTACTAAATATGGGGTAGATTCCTACCTATAAACTTACCATTTTTGTGCCTAAAACCCATTCTGTACAGGTATTACTACTATCTGGAAGATAAAAGGTTCAATTAAGATGTACTAGCAAAACCAGGAGTTAAAGTAAAGAAGCTCTTATTCTGTATATAATGTAGCCAGCAGTAAGAATTATTCTCTTTATTAACAAGGCAAACTAGGTCCCTTTTTTAAAAAAAAAAAAAAAAAAAAAATACATTAACTGAAAGAAAATAAAAATAAAAATCCAGGGAATTAAAGATTCAAATGCCATTTCCATAATGTGAGGCAGACAGAAAGAACAAATTTCAGGAATTCCACACAGAAAAAAAATAATAAGCTATAACATCTCCTTTTATTTTTTTGGTAGTGATTTTTTCCTACCCATCTCCATCTTTGTTCAGCAGTTTTTCCTTAGGTGCCACATTCAATAATCCTTCTGCACTTTGATGTCAAACATTCAATAGCTGTCTGCCTCCCTCCCACTCCTCTTCTCCATATTCTCTGCAATCCATCTCCTCTGATTAGCTAAGATTTCACCTTCAAGAACACCTCTGCTTCTGAGTGAGCACGAGTGTGTGCGTGTGTATTTATATAATATTTGCAAATATTATCCTCCTCCTGCTCTGCACGCTACATAGCAACCCCTGCCGGAGCTCTGGATTAAGCATCAATGCCATTCAGTAATTCAATTTGGGGGGCCTGCTGTTTCAAATCCAGCTCAGGACATCACGAGAGCAGCTCGATTGAATTTAGGCCCTGCTTTCAGCATTATTTCATATTTAATCTGAGCTGAACTTCATTTCACTTGCTCTCTCCACTCCGATGCTTCCTGCAACAAAAGGCACTTCAGATGTTCCCTGATCTCATGCAGTGGGGGTGGTGTTTGCTTGCTTCTCTCTTATTTTGGTTTGCCACTGGATTAAGCCACGTCAGAGTTGCTGGCAGCTCTCACAACCCCGCAGGAGGAGACAGACAGTACCTTAGCTGAGCGGCTGTTCTGGTGTTACTTCTCCCCACTCACCGGGTTGTTGTACATCTCGATGATAAGCTGTTTCACTCCGTGCAGGGTGGGATGAGCCCATGGAGATGGATTTGCCCAGTGCCGGTTTAAATCGAACCCCATAAGGGAGCACCTGCACATACAAGAAAAAACACAACACAAAGGACATATATGGGCTGTAGCTCCTCCTGGCTTCAGATGTAGAATTAGGGCTGTATTCTGCAGCTGCAGTATTTGAATAAGTTATTCTTACAGAAAAAAAAAAAAAAAAGAAAAAAGAAAATTCCCCCTTGAAGACAAGGAAAGCCTGCAGCAACAGCCACTGTTAGAAATAATGTGAGCAGCTGACTATCTATGAAATAACTACATCTTTGGCCATTCAGCCTTCTTCCCATGCACAACATAGATACTCCCTCTGTTCTTTGCCTTTTACCAGCTTGCCACACTGGTGCTGGAGGAGCCTGCCTGGCCCTCGAGGTTCAAGTCTCTTCAGAGCTGCAGCTGGGGGTTCTAAAGCTATAAGGATAATTCATGCACTGCATCACCAGGCCTTTACTTTGCCCTCAGTCAGGCCTTGACTCAGCAAAGCTGTTAAGAGCATTGAAATCAATGGCCATTAAGTATGTGCTTAAGGGATTTAAAGCATGAATGCAACTGTTCACTAACCCAGGGCCTCAGTCTCCTTCCCTCCTGCAATTGCCTATGAGAAAATTAGCCAGCCAAGACACAAAGTTAAAACGTTTTTTGGCCATCAGATCTTGTGGTCAGTGAAACATATATGCCACTTTGGCTTCTCCTTCCTGCCATGGCTCATCTCCCTTGTAGTACATTGCATTACATTTGATTCAGCTGCTCTAAGTCCCATCGAGTAATATTCCCTTCTGGTGAAGCCCCATTAAAACTCAGTGTGCTGGTGGTAGGGTGAATGCACAAGAAATTAAAAATCTAGAGTAGGCAGAGATATGAGGGGGAAATCATTTCCCTTGCCTACTGCAGAGATCACCTAGACAATCTCTGGCCACTGATACAAGCTGGGAGTTAAATCCCTTCTACTGTCTCAGTCTGAGTCTGGGACCAGTGAAGCTCAAGCAGATCTTCAGGAATTGGGACCTGAAATCAGCTCAGGAATTCTATGAAAGATCATACAAAGTCCACAGAAATAATAAAAGCTCAGACACAAATGCAACTTTCTATATAATACAAGCAAACAAACAAACAAAAAAAAATCAACTTCATTGCTAAGCCTTAAATCTTCTTGAGAAAACAAGAGCTTTCATTGATCCCTGGTCTATTATGAGAATGTCTGTTCAACCTTAATCTTTTAAACACACCTGTGTAAACAGCAGAGATTTACTCCAGTGGCACTATCCTCCAACAAAAATTCTAAGAATCTAGAGACCAAAAACCATAAGTTTAACTGGCAAAAAGAAATGAAAATGCTCCCACTTCTCTAGCAGCTGAAACAAATGACTGTGTATATCAATCCCAAATAAAAGCTAGAGACAGGTGAAATGCTCAGAAAAGCAAAGGGATGAAACCACAGATGAGCTGGAGAAAGTCATCACCTTATCTTGGTCATCACCAGTCTGCTTATCTAGAGAGCAACTGTGCTTTTTCTCTGGACACCCCAACAATTCCACAGACAATCATGACTGTTGTCTCCAGTTCATGATAAAGCAAAACACATTATAGAAGATTTCTCCCCCACCACCCTCATTTTTTTTTGGTCTTAATATAAACTCTTCCCAGTCAGCTCAGCTAATCCTACCCTCTTTTGATCTCACAGACATTGATATAAAATCAGAGGTACTTTCAGAGACATACATGGAATTACACTGGGACAAAACCAGTGTAAGAACAGAATCACGTGGTTTTCATTTCATCAGTTCATACCCCCTTATGGATGAAGTGTCCCATTTACATTTTGTTTTAGTTTTATTTCAAACTAATAACACTATTAAAAGCAAGTGTATTTTGATTCCATTATATTACTCTCCAAAGCACATTAAAGTGGGCAAGCTACAGAACACCAAGACTAAACTTTAAATTCATACATTGATTGTCAATATTATATTTGGGACTTAGGACTTTTTGGATAGCATTGTATAAGTCATCCCTATAAGGAATAGAAATAAACAATAACTAATTTATGAAAGATACCAAGGCATTGCAATTTGCACTAGCTAAATTTGCCACTAATCTCTGGTTAGTGGTGAATCTCATAGTTCATTTCAAGCAAGAGAAACAGTTGAAAATAGTTGTCTTTACTCAAGAAGACTTTGTAAACACAAAAAAAAAACACAATGCTCGACAAACAAGTTATTCATTTGGGAAGCTCCTCTGAGTTCTATTTAATAGGATCCCAAATTAATTTCCAGATATCACTTAGCTAGTCTTTGATGTGATATATCACATCTTTATCAATGTAAGAACAATTAATTCAATTTCTGACGGAGGCATTAGTATTTCTTTCCAGTCTGGGAACAGCATACATTTTTTTCTCCTATAAGTGTTGTTTCCCCCCCCCCCCTTTTGGCCTAAAGACAAATTTGTATCCACCACACTTTTGCTTTATTCATCTGTTGCAAACTTGAGGTCTCTCTAAGGAAACATCAAGTTGTGTTCCTTAGTACTTCAGATTTGATTATTGACTCTTTTACATGTGGAGCTGTCTCCCAAAGCTCACGTATATCAGGACATGACCAAAACACAGAGTAAGAGTCTCCCACATGCCTACACTCATTATTTTGTCTTTCTCCCAGATGATGTGATCTCCCTTGTGGTAGTACCTCCAATGCAAGCACTTGAACAGGATAACTTAAGAATTGAATTTTGCACTGCTTTTTAATTCCCCCTACCAAGCTTATAATGGTTCATTTCCAGTCCACAATGCTTGCAAATTTCCATTGCTTAACTGTTTACTTTCTGCTTCAAGCATTGTGTAGGCAAAGTGGAAACACAGGTATGTTCTGGAAACAGCAGCTCTGCAATGGGAAACAATTATGTTCTAATGCAATACAGAGCCTTTCAGTATTTAAGACCAGCTTGCTCTCTCACTTACACTGCAAGTGGCTTTGGTGTGGCTCCTCATATAACTAAGTATTCCCCAGATCTGTCCTACTGAGATTAAGTTTATTTTGTGACATAAAGCATTCTGTACAAAACTGACAAAGTGAAAAAAATACAACCCCCCTAAAAAAACATTAAAGGACTGTTTAAGAATAATCTTTGAATCTTTCAAAAGTGATGTGGAGGAGACCAAAACAGGAGACATTACAGACTCCAACAGATGCAACAGAAGACAAAAGTGGTTCCAAAATTAGCAATGGATGGAGGAAGTGAACTTTTCTAGAGTAAGGGCATCAGAAAACACTCCATTTCATGACATTTGATGTCCATGCCCATAAATGCTCTTAGTAATGATAGTATTGACATGGAGCCAAATAAGAAGGACATACACAGGCTACCACAAGTTAGAGGTGGAATCAGGAGTTGGTGAGTTTTCTACAAAAAAAAAATAAATAAATAAAAATAAAATGTAGTAGCAAACTGCTGCTATAACCTGATTGTGGCTATCATTCATTCTGTGAAAACCTGGGCTTTGCATCAGTCATTGCTGACCCCAAAAAATGACATACATCTTAAAATATTTAAGCTGTTAACAATTACTTGAATATTGGATTGTGATGGTTAGGGTTTGCTAGATATATATTACACTTACTATGTTTCTGTTCTGTGACAACATACATTTAAATCAGGTTCTGTTGTTACACTTGTTGAATTAGAATTTGCTTTTCACAAATGTTCTTCAGCCTTTTTCTAAAATTTCTATTTTCTACCAGCAGATAAATTTATTACAGTGTTTACAAATTTACATAAACACAGTGCAAATTCAGTCAAAGCAAATGAGTTTCAAAATTGAAATGGAAACTGAAATATTTTGCAGTATTTATCCTCCCTACTTGGGAGACAGCCAGATCTCAAGAGGTTACCAGCTCCACTCAGTAAAACCAAAGATGTTCAGACCAGCATTCAGCTTGCTGGGCAATCATCTGGACAGAACCTCTTTGCTTCCGAGGGCTTAACTCAACACAGGTTTTAAGGACTTCCTATGCAGCTGCTTTAATGAAAAAATCCTTGTTCCTTGCTAGAGCCGAGGAAGGTGTAACACCACGGCCTACACTAGGTTTATTTTTAGGGCTGCTTCCTATTCTTTCAAGCTGTGTATTTTCTTTCTGGAATCTCCAAGTTACAGAAACTTCCAGAACCTCTGCATTCCTTTCACTTGGGTTCTTCTCCCCCCCCTATTCATTTTTCCTACTATGTGAGTCCGAGTCTCTTGCTAACAGACCCATTTCCACAAGGTGAGATATGGAGAATAATGGAGGAAAAGAGTTAAAGAAATCCTTTTTCATGGCATATGATTTAATACAAAGAAAACTCTACACTCTTCCCTTCAGCTTTGTAAGGTTGCGTTGGTTCATTGGATCAGTACCAGGTGAATCTCTAGATAATATTGCACACAAAGCCAGGGAGTTCAAATCCACAAATGGCACTACTGACAGGGTTAGGATTTGAAATTGAAAAGGTAGTGGGGGGACCTCAGGCTTATTGCAATACAAGCAGAGACAGAGGGTAATTGGTCTCTATTGTTGCACTTCGAGGCAAGAGTAACGGCAAAGAACTGCTGAGAGACTGCAGCCTGCAATATCAAGCAGGAAGAGTAGGTGTGCAGTGTGAGAGCGAATACAAGAGGAACACATGGAAGACTTGTTTCTTTTAATAAATATATCATTTTAAACCTGTTATATTCACGGCATTTTACAAATCAACTCTACACCTGCTGTTGTCGGCGAAGTCAGAGTCTTCATTAGCGAGCATTTCATCATGCGGGTGCTTGGGGTTTGCGATTTATGCATTTGCCTATTATTCATTAAAGAGGATTCATTCAAGCCTACATGTTCTAAGGCAATTAAGTAGCAAGACATTCTAACACTCCAGTTACAGAGAATCCCCCTCCCAACTCTCTCCCCCCTTCCCAGCTTTCTGCATTTTTAATTTAGAGCTCTGGAAACCTTCACAAAGGCTATTTAACATAACCACTGCAGCGTGCTCCAGGCAGAACACAAGTGGCCATACAGAGCAGAACAGCATTAGCTACCAGAGACCACATGGTGGAGTAGATGTTTACAGAATGAGCGCTGCATGGTGTACTGACATAATTTTAAATAGTACATGACGGTTAAAGATGTGTTTCTCCATTTTCTGTGTAAACAATGTTAAATAAGAATAAACACAAAGGGATATTTTCTCCTTCTGATGAATACATGCATTTCTCAGAGCTGGTAATAGGCGCTACAGACACACGCACCAAGGAGAATACACATCCCCACCTGACATGGGCAGACTCCCTTCTCTGATCTGTAGGATACATCTCAATTCCAGTATTTTGCTCTCCCTACACACCCTGAGTCCTCAGTAATGCCAGAAGGATTCCTGGGCATGAAGCAGAGCACTGGAAATAAAAATGCATCCCGTGTATAGGAGAATCCTGATGTGTTTCTGGGATGCAAGACAGTAAGAGCTGATCATTAGCACGGTCTCCCTGCACATTCTCCAGCATTATACCCAGTCCACTTCTCCATTTTTTAAGGGACATAGTTACCAGCACATCCCTAGGGAGACAAGTCACAGTTTAGCAAAGCCCTTCTCTAAGAAGGGTGTGTCTGGCCCCACACGTGGGTCTCTCCAAATGTCCACTCTTCAGGGGCGGGTGTCGCCCATCCTGCCCCAGGAAGGTGTTCCTGGGACTCCTGCTCCCTGCTGGGGTGCTGAGTCACACTGGCACATCAATCTTGCATACCCAGGTGCAAGTAACTGAGAACACCTACAGTTCTTCCATTTTAAAGCCTGATTCATTGTTTGGCCTTTTCAAACCCAAACATATTGCTCACTTCATGAGAAGAAACCAGCAGAGTTCTTCACATCTTTTGGGTTCCCAAAAATTTCCACTGCGGACACTGACCATTCAGAAATTTCATATACATAGACCGCAGTGTAACATATACAAACTTTCTTTCCCAATAGAATCCACGATCCATGGATCACAACCTGTTAGCACTGGAGAAAGAGAATTCCAACTTCACATGTGATTTATTTACCCAACTCCCACCTCTCTGAGTGCTGTCAGCAGACCAAACTCCTCTAGGTTCTCCTTCCCAGTCTTCCTGACATTTCATATCTTCCACACAACATCCCCAAACCCTTCCATTCAGAAAGGCAGACCTTCTATAAACTACTTGTGTTTCTTTGTCATTCTACCTTCCTGGGTTTAGTACCCTTTAGCAGGCTGGGGGGAGGATAAGATAAACTCATCACTGGTGTTCGCAGAAAACAACACACACATAAGCATTTCCCAAGACACAGCTTATCTTGAGTCCTGCTTTCATTCCCACTTCTGCCCCTTCCTAAGACTATTTAGCTTATCTGATACACACCACCTCTCAGTTATTAGCAAGCACTCCAGCTGCTGTACACCAACATTTCCTCACATTACAATGCATATTTCACATAGGTCTTGTCAGATGAAGTCAGCAGTCTTGCTTAAAAACAACTGCAGGGAAGAGGAAATGAGTAGCGTGTTCCCTCTAGACCTGTATTAAATGAACACCCCCCAAAAATGGTTCAGGTCTTACTATCAGATCTATTACACATCAAAAGTGGTGGTTAAAGGAGCCAACTTTTATGTCACAAATCTGTGCTCTTAAAATTTGGATATGCCACAGCTGCACAGACGCATACAACCTTCATTCAGCCCTGTGTATGTCATTATTATGACACAGTCTTCAACTGCCAGAGCACAGAGTCCTTTTCCACAGGGTTCTTGCTTTATTCCACACACAGGATCAACACTGTTCATTAATGAGTAGATTATTCAATATTTTGTCATTTCCTTATTGCTCTATATTCAGCCCTAGGCTCCTGCTTACTGCATGCTACTCAAAGCCTCCTCCAAAGACAGAGCTATTCAGTTCCTCATTGCTTTTCTGAAGTGCTTAACACTGCAGGACACAATTGCTTTATAAACACTGATGGACTTATTTTCCCAACTGCATTGGTACAAGAGGGAACCACATTGTCCCCAGTTCATAGAAGAGCAGTCAGAATACAGTGAATCCATAAAAAGACACACACTAATTTGGACCGCTGTATCTGAGAGGCTAAAGATTTTTTTTTGTTTTGTTTTGTTTAAGAAAACTTCACGTAGCATGTAATGTATTCACCATCTAACAGTCTGATTTGAGCTGAAGCCGACCATACTCAAGGCTTCTGGTTTCTCCAAATATGACCTGAAATGACAACATTGGCCATTAGAATATTAGAAACAGCCACATCTAGGAATTAGGACAGTTAGAGGTGTAGGTTCCTATAACATGTTATTAATAGTTTATATATGGGTTTCAGGTGTTTTTGGTTATATGTTTATTGGCCCATTTTGCTTGGTTTTGGAGTTTACTGCTGCAGTGAACTCTGTCCAAGACCCTGCTCTCATACATAGCAGTTGATCTCGCCCTTTTTCTCCTAAACAGAGTTAACCAATTACACCACTGCATTGCAGCTTGTCAGACTGTTTGAATCCCAAACTAACACCTACACTAAGGCAGTGATGGTACTCACACATTCTCAGTAGATCCACACCAGAAGTCAGCCAGAAGAAATCCATCTCCAGTATCTCAAAGGCCTTATCCTCTGATAGCCAGAAGTGAGAGTTTGACTTGATACACAAACTACTAGGAACATGTGCTCTGTTCTGATGAGACAGCAAACAGAAAAGCAGCACAGGACTGGCAGCCTGCTAGCTGAATGCTGGCTAGCAAGATTTAACTGCCCAGCACCAGAGAGCACAATCCCTGGCTTCCTTTTATAACTCTCTTTGCTAACAGGCTCTAACACTTAGGTATTTCTCACCCTCATACACAGCCAGGATATTGATTGTATCCCTGCACGGTCTTGCCATGTCTGTAACTAGCTCAGCTTGCAAATGGCTTTTTGAATTGGGTACATAAATATCCATCCATTTTTGAGTTGGCAGAAGAGAAGGCCCCTTTATCGTCTCTGCGCAGCATTACTCAACACATACCCATTGTCTGCAAGCAGCCTACCCATGCTTCATTAGTTATAGCCTAACTTTCACCCACAGTTAGAGTCATGGGTACATTCATTAGCCAGGAGCTCCAATACAGAGTCCCTTTGCCACCTATTAGGTGAAAAATTTATAACTGTATGGAAAGTCCTGAACAACAGCCCAGGTCTCATAATATTCTAGAAGAGGGGAAAATGACTCAGTGGTTCACTTAGGGCAATAACATAAGACTGTGGAGACCTCTTATGCAGCCTATGGAAAAACTGCAATGCCTCAGTTCTCCTCTTGTAAAAATAATTATATTACCGACCCTCCATGGTGTTTTGAAAGGAAATATGTGAAGGATTATAAAATACTTTGGTGCTACAGCAATGGGAATATATTAGGCTCTATAGATGGAGTTTAAGTGGTTTATGGAATCTCAGGAAGGTTTTCTGACATAGCCTGAATTGCAGTGAGATTTGCTTCCAACGAGGTCACACTACTGCTCATTTAACATTCGCTTCTGAAATACTTGTAAGAGCAATAACATAACCCAGCTTCATTTTATGAGAGAAATTCTGAGTTTTTATTTATATATGTATAAATATATACACACGCATCTACATATATATGTATCAGTGAATCTTTCCTCTTGCTCTTTCTACACACAAATCCTTGTAAGTAAAGATTTTTTCCTCTCAAATGTCTCTCTATTCTCACTTTAATTTCCAAGGTCATCTGGCCCACTGGGTGTGTTACATATTGCTATCTAATTAAAGAGAGCACATTAACCTTACTTTATTAGGTTGTTTTAATACCTGCCAACTGAATGTTGTGCATTTAGCAAAGGGACAATGTGGCCAAGTATATTTAAAACAACAACAACAAAAAAAAAGACAAAAGAAAACAAAACACCTGAGCATTTGTCTTTGGAAAGTCCACCAGAAATTCTGAGAATGATGCAAATATTCTTTTCATAATCACTGCTATGATAAAATAACAAACATTTCATAACAAAAATAATCCCAGTGCCTTGTTTGTCACATAACATTTCAGAAGATGGCAGACAAGCTATAAAGCCCTGATCTGTCTCTGATTGCAATCAACAAAAAGACCAGATGCTTTCAAAGGAAGTTAAATCAGGCTCAGATCTTTTCCAATCACTTCTTAATTTAAGGGGCAGAGTTTTACCATCTGAGCTTCACTGCATGGTATTGCCTTAGTCCAAACAACACAGAGGAGGGGAAACTATACAACAGCACAGTGGTCTCTGTTCCATTACCAATTTTACCTCATATCACTTAGGCTCTGTATTTTCCACTAGTCCCATCGGTTAAGCACACTATACACCCTAGAAAGCAAGGTACCTGGCAAAGATATATTTCTCATAATATTCCATGACATCTCCTCTTACTAACTCAAAACAACGTATGAGGGGATTTGGTGCCATCGCATGAGATATGGGTCAGTTGTCTGATACAGATGCTTGCCCGATGCAGAAGAATGGGAGTGTAAAAGCACTCAAACTGTAACTTCTATCAATCACTGCAACGCACCAGCAGAATGTGATTTGATACCGAGCCAAGCTAAAAGTACACATTTTGATTCCAGAGCACTGAAAACAACTCATTGCAATGACTAATGGTACAATGAAAGATTAGTTTGAGAATCCTGATGAGAATATTAAGTCTGAAAAAAAAAAATAAAAAAATTAAACCTTCAGGGATTTTGAGCTTTTTTTTTTTTTTTTTTTTTTTTTTTTTTTACTGTTACCTCTACAAGACAAGCACTTTGTGAAAAATGGTCAGAAAAGCAATTTTTTGTCTTCTAGTTAAAAGAAAATTATACCATTTTCTGCAATGTATAGAAGAATGCAATAATTACTGAAGATATGCAACATTTGAAAAAAGGAGCTCATGATGAGATACCATGCCAAACTAAATCTGCAGGTAACCTTCACAAAGGCAGACCATGAAATTTCAGGTGGATGCTGACCTCAGTGTACTTGTTGTCACACCCTGTACATTAAATTTGTTTGATCAAAAAAGCATCTGTTAACCAAAAATATGAGTGAAAATTTCTTGTCAGTCCAGAATTAAACCTGCCATACAGAACTGATCTTATTTTCTTGTGTAATCCTTTAAGAGACCATTTAATACGAAATTATGACACATCATTGGACCTGGCTTTGTACTTCTCATCTTGAGATGCTTTGCTTTCAAATGTAACTGAAGAAGGCAGAGAGCTTCAAACTGTCAAAGACAAGACTGCATCCTTCAGTCTACCTGCACCCCTCTTGCTTTATGGTCTATACTATTTTTCCAGTGAACTCTCCACTCAATCAGACAAATTATTATTGAATATTAAAGCACTAATATACATGGATATATTAAAGTTGTGTTAGCAAATCAAAAAATATGGTTGAGAACTTTTATTAAGTTCAATGGCAACCTTGTCAACTGTTGCTCAAAAAAAAAAAAAAGTGAATAGGTAGAACACATGCCCAGTATTACTTGATCAAAATTTTATATTTACTTGTTCTCTTAAGCTTATGGCTTGTGAAATGTAAGATGCCACAGCAGCAAATATAGTGCAATATCAGCTCAGGGTTAAAAAGTACTAATGCTTATGTGGTTGCACGTGCTGCAGTACCCAATACTATTTGCCTTTCCTCACTGACTGTTCTCAGAGTTTCCTTTCCATGTCACATCTGCACTGTAGCAACAGAAGAGCTACTTGTCAGTCTGGCCTCTTAAGAAAATAAGATTTGTGCAACCCTTACAGTACTGAGCATGCACAAAGGTGTGATTTTGCCTGTCTGTTCTCTACCCCTCCCTCATCTAACTTCTAAACCCAATGGCTAATTTTAACTCAGTTTAATGGAAAAGGACATAATGGTAAGGAGGATTATCAATGCTCATAAAATGTATGCTTCCTTGTGCGTCTAAGGGGAAAAAGGCTTAAGGAGGGAGAAACAAAGTTCTCGTGCAAGTCCAGCCAGGACAGAGCTCTTCTCATCTGGCTCCCTGTCCTCCTAAAAGGACTAGAGATGAAGTACAGTGACATGACAATACCATGAGAAACAGTTTCCCCCAGATAATCAGACACATAGATGTCAGACAAATTGGAAGTTGGAAAGGAGTTTTTGGCTTTTTGCCTGAAAGGGTGCTCCCATGAACATGTCAACTGAAGAAAATATTATGCAATGAAGTAAGTCTTTATTAGGTAACAAAATCCGTGCTTAAAATACACAAATGAAAAAAAAAAAAAAAAAAAAAAAAAAAGACTATCCACAGCAATTTTCAAAACGTGACTGGAAAAAGCCCCAAGTAACACATGTATCAGTGAAGTTAGATTTGCTTTGAGAAGGGAGTCTGAACAAAGATCTCCAGAGGTCCATATAAAAATCTTTTTCCTATAATTCTATGAAAGTCCCAAATATAGGGAAAGTTTTAGTTGCTGCTCCTACCTCAGTAGACACCAGAGAACCCAGATGTGGAACAGCAGACTTCAGTCTTATAGAATGATTTGGTTTTTCTTTTGCGTATTTGCAGTTTAACACAGTTCATCACCCTTGAGATACAATCCCATAGCAAAAATGTACAATGAATGAGAACATATATGAGTGGGAAGTGGAGGAGCAAACAGATTTCAATTTCAAGCTTTCATAGCTTAGCATAAACAAACATGAAACAATTCATCCTCAGAATATAGAGGTGGGAGGAGGTTATTGACAGTGTCCTCTAGACACACAGGGAGACTGAGAACTAGAGAGCCTGGAGCGAAGAGAACACTTTAAGAATTGTTTAAAACCTTAAGAAAGTTAGAGACAAAGATGAAGCTTGTCTGTTTCATTCATAGGAGCTGTAACAGCAATTCTTGTATGCTGCTACCCCCAGACTGTTAAAAATAAAAATAAAAAAATAAGGCAGCCCTGTCAAATGTGGCTTTCTCCTTAACAAACATGACCTTTTGAAAATATGAGTTAAAATTCAGAATGGGTGAACAGATTCTAGAGAAAGCAACAGAAATAGCTTCTAAAGAGCATACACTCAGCTAAGTCTCTTTATGAGTCTGAAAAGCATAAATTAATTTTTTATATTTCCCCTCTCCATTATTTCTCAGAAATTTGTCCTTTACCTGTATGCAAGCTGGCATAGGACCAAGACTCAAAACAGTCACCTCAGATGGTGTCCCATTTCTGCACCTTCTAGCTGACAAAGATGATCATGAAGTGATTAGAGAGAGAGTTTCTTCTCTTTCAGATTTGTATAGACACTCCTTTAAGCTGTAAGCAGACAATCTAAGAAAGACCACCTCCCCAGCTGACTTTCCCATTAGCTTCTCTATTCTCACATCATTAAAAGCAGTGATGCGCTGCACAGATTGTTACTGCTTCAGCACCAGTGGTGTCTCCCATGGAAAGCTTGTTTTGAAGAATCATGAACAAAAATAAATACTAGTTCATACTGTACCTGAGCCCACTGCTTATATATGATAAAGTTCTTGTGTTCCCAACTGTCTCGTGTTCCCATCACATCCCACTGTCATCTTCCCAAGGCGGTTCAGGAATTAGTCCTTTCAGCTATATTTTGCACCGAAGTACTTCCATATTTGACAGGCAAGACAGAAAACTATTCAGCAGTGCTGATACCTGGTTTGTTCAAGCTAAGACTAGGATCTGAGTGCTGTGACTTCCATTGTGGACTGAAGTAGTTCTTTGATTTGGGGAGTTAGTGCTCCCACCTTTGAGTATTTTGGAAGCTGATTCTTGTTCTTGCCTCCTGACAAAATTTCAAGGCAACTTGTTCTTAAGGCCCATGAAATGGGATTACTGGAGGCATGTAGAGAAAAGAGCAATTCACTACTTTCAAAATCAAATCACTCTTCTATACTGGCTTGACCTGAATGCCTGCCAAGAACACTGTGGTATCCCTATCTGAAATTCACATTCAAACTCACAGGGTGGAATTAATCAAATAAAACAAACTTTGACAGTAGTGAAATGGGTCACCCTGACCACGCACGTGCTTGAAAGAGTAGATGGAGGTAAACAAATCTAAGGCTTACAAAATTAAGTGACTCACTTTTAATGGAAGCACATGGAAAAAATAGTTTTACGGCCAGAAAAAAGAGGAGATGAAAATAACTTCAGTTTGAAATAAAATTTATTGAAGCCCGGAAGACAAGAACAGAGACAAAGGAAAACAAAACAAAACAGCCCAGAAGAGCCCTGAAAATCCAATCTCTCCCATCAGCCTCTGGAAAATGGATAACCTATGCGTGGTATGATTGAATTTCACTGTTTCATCACCCTAGCGGTAGCATCTTGTATGAAACTCTGTTTTATGAATTGAGTTTTGAGAGGAGCCTGAGAGAGCAGAAGTTATACCAATCTAATCAGGAAGTGACAAACACATGCATCAAAATGTTGCATCGTCAAGATCCAGAAGCCACTTAATTCCAGAAAGATTTTCACGTTGAGAAAGCACTTTTGGCAACAGCATTCAAAATGATGAGAAGGAAGATGAAAATCCAGGTGGAGGAGGATAATTATTTTTTTCAAAACATACTTTCAAAAATTAGGCCAAGTTCCTGCATGGTTTCCAACTTCCTATGCAAACCCATATTTTGTTTGAATGAAGGACACAGGCATTTTCTTCCATTTATTCCATCTGTTTTCTAAACATATGATAAAAATGGAATGAAAGGTACATAAATGAGATCACACCATCATAAAATCCATAAAGTCATAAGACACCACACAACACTGAGCAAAACATCCCAAGAAGGAGTTTAAATACAAGAAATAACATACTAATACCATTGTCACATAGGAAGGCAAGCAAGATTCAGGATCCTGCTTTGTAACAGCTCCTAAACAAAAGCAGAGCACAGAAATGGTCTATGATTATCAATAACATGAGACCAAATCAGAAAGCATGTGCATTTAAAGGAAACGACATCAAATGCTTCCTCCTTCAAAAGAAAAAGAACATCACAATCACTTTGTATTTCCCTGGTCTCAGCTTGCATTTCCTATCTAAATACTGAAGATAGCTTCAAAGGATAAGTACAGATTAGCAAAATATTCAAGGTGATTGAATGGATTAGTATTATTGTTTAGCACAATGCAAGGTGATAGAAAAATCCACAGAAAAGAAAGATCTGATATCTGGACAGCCACTTGAAATTATGCAGCTCACACGCTGAATTTTTACATTTTTTGTAACATCATCAAGTGTCACAGTAGATGCCTGAAAACAATTCCAACTAACGAGTGGGATTTAAAACTGGGGATCTTGAGCAACAGGTGGAACAAAAAATCCTAAATACACTGCTATTTTGTCACACAGAAAAATCCATATGCTAGTGCCAGAGGCAAAAATAACACATTCTAACAAACTACACATAACAAAATTCTGAAGAAACATTTTTTCTGTAGGAGAAGGGAAAAAAAAGAACAGAATTTAAATGCATCAAGAAAAAAAAAAATCTTAAGAGGAATTTTATCCCACATCAAATCCCAGTTAGTTAGAGAGCATAAATAGCTGACATCCTCACCACGCTGGCTATTGTAATCATGCCCAGCAGCTACTTCTCTGTTTTCCCCACCCGCATAGAAATCCATGCTTTAGTTACAGGTTTAGTGATGTGTTGTGTTCCCCTTAGGTCACAAGAATGCAACACTTTATCAAGCAGATAGACCATTTCACTGCATGGAATGGCTATTTAGTTTATTTCTAGGTACCCAACATCAACAGAGCGAAGCTTGAGTCAAAATAAGAACAATTTCACGTAACCTTTATTTAGGGACTGAGATCTTGCATTAAGACATTAGAATTCTAGAGTCTTCTTATTTTCCAGAACCAAAAACTTTGTACTTCAAGAGCTTAATAAAAACTCCTAAAACTTGGGCATCTATGGTTTGCATTTCATTGGTTCTTGGAACAGTTCACAAGCATTAATGAAATCTTTTTGCTGCAGCAAGGCAGGTGCATACTATTAGTCTCACTTTGCAACTAAGACGACCGAGAAACAGAGGGAGATTGAGTGAATCATCCAAGATCATGCTGGACTTGTTTGACAGGGTCATAAATAGAAATCAGGATTCTGCAAAAAGTAAATAAATCACCTCTCTCCCTGCAAGAAGCAGAAAAATGTTTGGTTAATTTTAACTGTGTGCATCCTTCCATGCTTCTGGGATACAGCCAGAAAAGGAAATATCGCTATTCCAAGCAAGGTCATTCCCTCAGAAAGTACAGGCAGACTCAGCCATAAGTAACAAGTGTGCCAAAACAGCGTGTCCTCACAAGAATTTCATTTGAATGTTTAAGATCCAAGATAGTGCTACAAGGATTTGAGATCTCAATGAGCATTATTTACCTGAAGAGAACCCCAGTTCCAAATTTACCAATGTTTTCTCAAGGGTACTTATCAAGGCATGAGTAAACAGCAAATGGCATTCACCAAGTGAACACAGGACAGCTAAATATGCCGAGTTAGCAGAATTATCTCCAGACATGAAAAAGCAACTTGCACTGGACTGTGGCAGGCAACTTTAGCCAAGACAAACAAATTAGTGTTGATGTTACTTTCTGCAGTGTAACGGAATGGCTTAACCAGAATGCACGTGTGGAAAAAATGAATAAACCCAAAGAGCCCTCATTGGCCCAAACACTACAGATTTATCCCCATTTCCAGGAATGCAATATTCAAGTTTAACCGGAAAGCTTACAATATATTATTTGGGCTAAAAAGGCAGTTTGCATTTTACTTGTCTTGACAGTTTTGACAAGATGACTATCAGATGGAGGTTCAGAGATAGATGTAAAGCAGAAAAAAGCCAATTATCAACTTTCTTCTCCTTCAGAAAAATTTGAAGCTGCTTCCCTGTAATGAACAATATGCAAGTATATCATTGGAAACTGAAATGTGGCTTACACCTGAGGCAATCAGCACAGTAATTGGGACAATTCTCAAAGACAAAAACTTCCCTCTCCAAATTTATATTCATAGCTCTTTTGGTCTCCCCCACCCCTAGAATTAGAAGTCATGACTTCCATTTGGGAACTCCAGCATCTTCAGTGCTCTGCAGCCATCTCTGTGGTCACGCTGCTCAAACTAGGAGGGCTAAACTAGCTCAAAGTTTGTCCAAATTGGAAGATAAATTAATGTTGTAAAAACCAAACTCCTATTTCAAACGAAAGCTGTATGGCTGTTATCAATCCTTTAGTGCAAGAAGTGGACGTTTTGAGACAAAGTACAACATCCCAAAATCTCTTTAGCCTCATTTCCTTCTTCACCACACCATACTGCTTGTTTTAGTGTTTGAGCAAATGACAAGAAATTTTCAAGACAAACTTGAAAACTTAAGGGAGTGAAGGGAGTATTATGCAAAACAGTAGCTAGCTCTGGACACAACAAAACTTACGCATTAAATAAGACTAGACAGTAATCTGCAAAGAGGGTAAGAAGGACAATCCAAAAGCATTATGTCCAATAACATAAAATGTGTTAGATCTACAATTTTGGTGTTTAGTGGTAGAGATATCAAAGCAGTAGACCAGCTATGAGGATACAAAATGAAGAAGATTAAGGGAATGTGGAGTAAAGAAAAGCAGGATAAGAATAAAAGTGGTAAAGGTGAAAGAAAGGAATTGCTGAGCATGCACCTAGTCACAAAAAGCAAAGTGCCTGAGAGAGAGCATTCAGAGTGGTCAGAGGTTACTGCACATTTATGACATATAGAGAGCAGAAACAATCACAAAGTATGGCTATTTCTAGAGCACCATCCAAACTCAGCCCACAAAAGTAGCCATTTCATCATAATAAATACTGGAATGCCAGGCAAAAATGAGACACAATTTTACCTGTTTGCTTGGATTTATCTCAAAATTAAGAGAAAGAAAGGAGGGGGAAGCCACAGAGACACATTGCTGGGACCAGTAGATCAATGTCAGCATCCCATATGAACTCTTTTCACAAGCACAATACTAGCTAAATAAACCTGCCAGTTTATTCTTCTGTAGCAATTCCCACATTGTTAGGAAACATTTCAGTGCTAATAAGGAATCTGACTGACCATTCAGATATGATAACTGAGCCCAAACTAGAGTCTGGTGCTAGCAACATCTGGTACACCCATACTTAACAAAAACTCACCAAACACATACACAAAACAGTGGGCCAGATCCACAGTCAGTGCAGGTCAGTGCAACTCTGTTGATAGCTATATGCAAAGATATCAGTAAATTTATGCCAGCTGGAGAACAGACTCCTCTGACTCACGTTAAACAGCTTAAAGGCAGACAAATCTCATCCTTACCCCCCACTTCCCAATTTACCAGGGCTCAAGATATCTGTCCAGATAGCAGTTTAGTCCACTTATTACAGATGATACAAATCGCTTCTTGGGAGCACACCACTGACCACAGACAGCTCTAGGCCACCAGCCTAGAGTAGGTGATTGACTTTTGGATAAAAGATATACAAAATAAAATTGAAACCTGAGTTGGACTAATGTTACAGTTTGTGAAGTAGCTGCCAACAACAGAGAATGCACCAATCTTGTATTGGTTAAGTTATGTAACTGTAGGTGTTTTGATACCTACTACATAAAAATCAGAATCTATAGTGCAAGATCTGACAACTTGAAAATAGTAATCCCCCTGATCCAGTACACAAAGTCTGGATTTTTCAGAGTACTAGAATCCCAAGGGAAACTTCATCCTCAAGCAATTTCATGCCAAAATTTCACAACCCAAGGTGGTACACAGCATTTCCCCCTTTCCCCCATAAAGTTTTCAGAACAGAGCATCGAAACCTTTGAAATTCTCTCATGGCTCATTTGTAGGCATCTCACTGCATCCCAGTGAGAGTGGATAAGATGGATAATTGAAAATGGGACACGTGGGCATCAAAACAAGCAAAATGGCCCCTCCTTTCTTTTTTTTTCTTCTGGTTCATGCTTCTAAATGAAATCCCAGGCTGTCTTCCAGCTGCTACTCAGAGCTGTCACAGAGCAGGAACATGTAGAGAGCACTTAAACGACTGACTGACCTATTTCCATCCTTGTCTGTGCTGCTGCATCTAAACCCTTTGTTCTGAATTCTGTGCACATACATGCACACGTGCACAGCAATTTTCCTGCATACTCCCATGAGGAGCTATTTCCAAAGTCTAACCTCAGCTCCTAAAGGAGTTCTCTGTAGCCTCCAGAACAGCTGTTAACCCCATGGCCTAAGTGCCCTCCCTAATTAGGTTAACTTTTGGGAGTCTACCCTTTGGGGGGAAAGTCGAGAGCTTTGGCTCACTACCTTGTTTTCACTCGTATCAGGTCTGTTCTCCATTGAATGCTGCTCTACATCCAAGGAATTTGTGTACAAGGATACTTCATCCCTCTTAAAAATGCAAGCATACAGCATACTCAATTGCTTATCATATAAATTTAAAATCACATTAATAGTCAAAGCTCTGGCAACTAAATTCATGTATGCTGCCAAAGACCACCAAAAGAGCACCCAAATGGCTAGTCCCTTCCCACAGCACTCTAACCAATGAGACTTGAGAGTGGCAAAAGGTCTCCACAGCTGAAGGGCTCTTGAATCTTCCTTGTTCCTTTTGCAGCAGCTAAATGAGCCTTGTTACCCTATGTGACTTCTGTGCTACTATATGTGGCTTCCCAGGAAGCAGCAGTCACTGTCTCGCTGATCTTGGCTGAACTTCAAAGATATAGAAAAGTTAATTGGATGAAATGAGACTTCCAAAAAAAACTGAGTGTGTAAAGACATTCAATGAAAGGTTTTAATGAAAACTCTAATCCAAGGAGCTGCAATAGAGTGGCAGCAGTATTCGTGATATCGTAGTGGAACCAATAATACTTAGGAGGAAACTTTTCTTTCTTAGTTGTTGTTCCTCCTAAATGAACACTTCATATGCTTCCCCCCCTTCCCACCCCTTTCAATTAAAAGGGTTGTAAAATGAGAAATGAAAAAAGTGCTAATGAAGGCAATACAGAGCATTAGAAAGATTCCTTTTGAATATGACTATATTATCCTTTACTGGTCTATGAAAAAGGATACAGTAAATGTTTTTTTCATTATTTCTTGTTATAAGAGAGCTCTGACATGAATGAGTATAATTATTGCTTCTGCAGTTTTGTATCATTCTCTCAGTAAGTTTTCTATCTCTGCTGAAGGTGTTTTTATAAAAGGAAACCCTGGTCAGCAGGGTGTCAAGTGCTGCAAAATCCTGTTGATCATTTGAGGAGCAGAGCATACTCTTGAAGATTTTTAGAGAGCCTCACAGAACTCAACCAGAAAAGTGAACTTTGAAGAACCCTGAAAATTATGAAGAACTTCAGAATATTCATGTATTCTGAAATGCCAGGGCAGAGCCTAAATTCATCTAGACTGATTTAAATAATGAACCATCCAATGACACCAAGCTTCTACAGTTATATCCAGACATACAGATCCTTTATATACAGATACATAAAGGACAAAGTTTGGTTTTCACCTGCAGGCTTCATGAGAGGACAACCTGCTATTTGCCTCAGTAGCTTGTTTCACAGATTGAACCATTTCCTTTACTTTTTGAAAGTTTCACTCTTGAAATATTATTGTCATATCCTCCTCTGCAAAAGTTTTCAACTCCTACACTACTGCTCTGCCTGAACACGTGCATGATGGTGGCACCAGCTTCCTATATTAAATAACATTCTCTCCTTCGTCTTGCAGTGGAAGAGATGTTTTCCAAACCTCAGATTGATCTTTGACACTTTTCCACACCCCTATTTCAAATCTCCAAAAGCACAGTCAGTGCAACCAGACGTATGAGCTAGGGCAGAGCGCAGGACTAGTGCGGTGACTCAGCTGAGGTCTTTCAGGGGTACCTCAAGTATCCCAGTGTGGACCACATTCATGTAGCCTTCCCTGCACTCTCATGAGGGCTTCAGAGAAGTCAAGACTAATAAATGGCATCTGTTATTCCACTCAGTATTTTCCCCTAAAATAGGTACAGGTACATTTCAATGGCATGTCAACACAACACAAGAAACCAGTGAGCAAATCGCATCAACACAGGTACTCAAAACCAGTGAGCAAATCGCATCAACACAGGTACTCAAAATAAAGAAAGCGTCCTTAGTTGAAAGCTAATCCAATCACCAAAATCAGTTTGAGAATTTGCATTAAGTCCTCTCTCAGGACTACACTGAAGTTCATCATTCATTTAAATATTACAACCCTGAAACCAGGTCTTCACTCCTGATCTCTGTGCAGTGGATTTGGTATCTTAAAAAGGGAGTAAAGCAGATGACAGCACCTTTCCTCCTGTTCAGGTCTGTATAATAAAGGCCTGTTTTCCATCATTTTCAGGAGGTTAAAAGACTGAGATTCCTATATAGTGTAGTTATAGAGGTATGCTACATAACCAAATTCCCTTAGAGACACTATTTAAAAATTTGGGATAAAGAGACTTCTGAAAACAACTCAAAACATGTTGATCTTGTAGGATGACTGGAAATACATGTAGTTTCCAGTGGAGCCTTGATACATGCAGCTGTTATGTTCTTGTTACTTACAGATCTAATCATTTCTTGCAGAGACTACCAGGATTTTGTGATCGACATCGACTGTTCCCAGAAATATATCTTCACATAAAAGCTAATCCACTTTTGTACAGAAGAACTACCAAGCTAGCTCTAGAAATAGAATAAAACAGTTCTCTTGGATGGGACCTACAAAGGTCATCAAGTCTGACCTTCTGGCCATTTCAGGGCTAACCAAAATATAAAGTATATTAATTAAGGGTATTCTCCAAATGTGCCCTTTAACAGAAAGCTTTTTGCTGGTTGGTAATTTTTAAATGATGGCTTACAAGCATCAAGAAGAGTCCCATTCATTAAACAAAATTTTAAACAAAGAGAAACATCTCAAATAATATTTGCCAAAGATTTCTGCCTTTCTTTTTCTTTTCTCTTTTTTTTTTTTTTTTTTTTTTTTCTTTAAACAACCAGACACAGAAGCTTAGGACTCCAGGCTGTTCCCTGGATAAGTTTAACAGTCTCAAGAGAAAGAAAAAGAACAAAGAAAGCAAGTACACCAAGGCGTCATTCTGTCCTGCAGCTGAGCACTCTCCTCCAAATACCATTCCTCATATGCTGTGCGTCCCGAGGTGCCCCATCCTGCCCCAGAACAGATCTTTAGCTAACAGGACAGAGGCAGCTGCTCGTCTCAACACTGATGCACTTATGCCTGCAGGCAGTCCCTTGGGAAATTTTACTTGCAGCTGGTTTAGGCTCTCTTGTCCTATTGGACTCATTCACGCAAAGGAACAAAATCTGATGGCAATAGCTGTGTTAGGAAGCCAAGCTGTTATCAACACTTATGGATCAGAACTGGGTGCCTGGTCTGCAGGAGATGAGAACTGCCCAAAAGCCACAAGCTACGCACCTATAGGGGAAAGAGCATTAAAACAGGGATCAAAAGAGAAAGTTCCATACCTGTGAAAATCCAACTTTCAACTTAGTTGTTTCTATGACCATTTTTATTGTATAGGTTAGAGGTTGTATGTTTTCAATTATTTTTTTCTTCCACATTTGATTATTAAAACAAAGCCCCATCTCTAATGAACTGAACTGATTCAGGAAAATGCAGGTACAAACCATTTCTGCTCATGTGAACATTGATCAAAATGATCAAAGCTGACCTTCATCCTCCTTCTGCAAACCTAGATCTCCAGAAAAAAATGCTCATACATCTTCAACCCAATGGCTCCTGCTTAATCCATGCATTCAGGAAAGCATCAATAGAAGTTAACTGGATTTCCTAAGAGATTATCAAGTTTTATTTTTATAATGTTTCTTCTGTACCCTATTAAGCTTACATGTTATCAAACCTTAAAGCCCTCTGCACGAGAAAGTTGAAAGAAAATGCCTCTAGCTTCTACTGATTCTAATGGAATTTGTCATTTGAAAGGAAGGCATTGTCTCCAGAACTTGTAGAACACTTCAATTAGATTAAATGATTTAAGTATATACTATATCCATTTTTTTTCGGAAGTGTATAATATTAAAGGAAGACCAAAAGATCATCAGGCGTATGGGCTTCTTGCAAAAGAAATCCATCTGCACTGAACAGTACTTTGAAGATCATATATTTTAAAGCTAGAAAGTAGCTAACTGATCATATTTCACAATCTACCATCAACTAAACACACAAAAAAACACCTCCTTAAGGCAATGCCCCTTCACAAAAGCAAACAACCAACCAAAAATCACCAAAAAAAAGAACTTTTAAGAAAATATTTTGATTTCAAAATACTCTGTCAGGGAAAATACACCAGTCTTTAACCATCCCCTCAAGGACTTATTTATTTATTTTAACATCAGTGTAAAACTTCTTGGTTTGTTTCTATTAGGCCCTCCTGTATTATGTTGAAAAGTATCTCATTTTTTTCATGTTACCATATTTCTGAAGTATGGACTCAGATCCTATGATGGGTCCCCACATACATGTATTGTCTCAGATCACATCATTCCTTCACCTGCTGTTACCCTAAAACTAAGCTCCAGGACACTCCTGCCATATAGCAGTTTTTCTAATTCTCTTTTCATTCTTGTGCTTCTTCAGAATGGGACAAACCCATGCCAAACACAAGCGTTTGCACACCTATGGAATGCGTTTGTCTGACTGTCTTTTGAGAAGCTGAATTTTTTTGAATATTCCTGTCAACAAGTAATAAGTTTTGAGAGACCCAAAACATAAAGAGCTTAATTAAGTGATGGCATGGACCAAAAAAAAAAAAAAAAAGGGTTCTTAGAATATCGATCTAGATTTTTTTCAGACAGGAATCAGACATAAATCTGAGATAAATTCAGTGTTCAAAATATCCTGGTTGGCTGGATCAAGGCTGCTGTGGTTGTCTCCTCCTCCAGGTTCAAGATGAAAAAGTAGTTGAGTGAGTTCTTCTAAGGTAGCAGTCATTTGACTTCCATGGGAATTTATGAATCCTCAGCTGTGTTGTTACCGTTAACAAGAGCTGACAGTTAAATGCATTTCATTAACAGAAACTAGAATGAGAATGACAAGACTTTAGCAGATCAGATCTGTAATTGAAAGGGTGACCAATGTAAGGAATAAGAACTGTCTGCTGGGATTGCGCTTGCTTCTTACCCATACCAATAACAGTGTACATCTCCTGGATGCGACTTGTCTTTCTTTTACACAAGTTAGCAAAGCATCAGCAAGATGGAGATGTCAAGAGGAAGCCTACGTGAACATCAGTTCCTCCTCTCACGTCAACAGAAGATCTAAAAGTAAACCTTACTGGAAGAATTAAAAACAAAAAAAGATTTTAGCAGCTGAAAACGCACAGAAGATTTGCTAAGACACAGCAAAAAGTGAAGGAGATAGACTGGCAGTTTGTCAATTGATTCTTTTCAGTCTTGGAAGAGCAGACAGAAGATCTATCCAAGGACAACTGCTGGGGTAAAAACTTGCTGAGAGTGCTTGCATGGAATGGATATTCTGTGTAGCTTCCTCACTAGCAAGCGCTGCCAGAAGATTGACTGAGCCTTGAACATCTGGATTTCCAAAACCTACTGAACAAAACTATCTCCAGCTGCACAAAAAGACAATTTAATACAGATGTAAAACAATGGGTTGAACCATAATACTGATCAGCTGCAACAGGGTAACAAAAATCCCAGAGCTAGAATTGAAATGATGCTTACACTGGGAGATGGGTAGAGCTCCACAGTTGCATCCAACCAGTGAAGAACAGAAGAACATGCTGAAGAAACACCTTTTGGGTCAACCTTCCTTTGCAAACCTATCCAAAATCACTGAAAGCTCCCTTCCACAGCTTCACTAAATCTAGAGAAATCCCAGTATCAGTTAATAAATGAAAGTTCTTTAGCCTGATTGTATAGATTTCTATTGTGTTCCCTGCCACTAACCAGAGGGCAGTGGAAAAAACACAAATGTAAAAATATATATATATATATATATATATATATATAAACCAACATTACTCGTCCTATTATATTTAGTACTTTGTCTTCCCCTGCTCTAACAGCTTGCTTGATTGCCTTGTCCACCTGCTGTGCCACACTTTAACTCTGAAAGCACTTTGTGAAAGTGAGGATCACTTATGATGCACTTGTACAGCAGCCAACAGAACAGGATTGTGGTTTTTGGTCAACACCACAGCATCAATGCATCATCACTCATCTAAGCATTCAGGCTGCCTTGCTGGCCTGATGCAATTGAAATCAATATACAAAATTTATTATTAATAATATAATATAATATACGGCCAACCTGGGAGACTTTGCACACTTTCGCAACATCCTTCTTGAAGCTCTTGAGATTCTCAGAGATGAACACAACGTTATCACAAGCCATTCCTTAACGTAGCTTACTCACTGCTTTACACAGCCAGGTCACAGCTCAGCCCATTCCACAACTAGCGACCAGTCTTGTTTACAAGGAAAACCCGTTCCCCCACCCAGCTGTTACTTGGAGAACCAAATGCAAGGCCTCTGTCTCCCTTTCTTCTCAAAGGTATCGCACAGGGGCACCATGGAGAAGTTCAGGCTTTTCTTAGAACCAACAGAGCTGGCAGGCTCCTGGGATCAGTGCTACGTTAGCTTCAGGGTGTTGGGAAGCTCCATTCTTTTGCAAGCACTTGGATATCTGAATGGCAGCGATGAAAGGGAGGGGGGCACCTAAGCTCCCCACCACAACAGCATTCCAGCATTATTAGAAATCCAGCTGTTCTCTACAAACAGGCAGGATTTACTGTTCATACTTTGGTTAAAGAGACAGATGAAATTCCCCTTCCCCATCCATTATCATTGTATAATCTATACAATTCATCAGCTCAATGGCTGTGTCAGTAAAGAAAAGGGAAGGAGAGCATTAGTATTCAGAGCACACGCACCACACAAGACAGCAGGTTTATGATCTGCGCAACCTGAAATAAGCTCTTCTCTTCCCTGGGGACCTGGGTTAACACCAAGTAGCTGCACGTTAAGTTGCGAATCCTTCTATTAATATACATCCTTTCCAGCCTGGAAGGGTGAGAAGAGGCAGAATACCTGTCCCACTCACACTGGCAGAGATGGCTACTGCATTTATGGTTCCAGCTGTGACCAGAAATGTCACTTCCATCCCTTTCCTGACCCCAACCCCTCCATGTCAGCAGAGCACTCTTCCTCCAGCTCCCAGGCACCAACCAGGCAAAGCCATCAGCTGTCAATCAGCTGTCACATCTGCCTCCTCCCAGGCTATCCTGACATCCCCCCTCTGCCTGGCGCCAGAGGCTGCAGGGAAGAGGTAATCTGCTATGAGATTAATTGCTCCCTCTGCCGTGTCAGCACACTTATGTTGGCTGTTGTATTTAAAGGGGGTGGGGAGAGAAATGGATTTCATGGGCGGTTTTTCACCACATGTCACAGGACATAACAGTTGCATGGAAACAGCTCGTCTCGAGCCCCTGACACCATAAAGCCCCAGTTCTCCAGAGCAGTATAGGCACGTTCAGCCACCCAGCTTGTTCCCAAGCAGTAAAAATAATCATTTGCACCTACTAGTAAACAATAGCCCTAAGAAACGGATCATACAGGCAAGACTACTCTTGAACACACCAAAAATGACCCAGGAAATCAGCAGTCACCCCTGTCCTCCGTCTCCAGGGCCTCTGGAATAACTGCACCACTACCACCTAGATCTCAGGCTCCAGCTTCAAAATTACTTTAAGCCCATTACACCCAAGATGCTACTAAAACAGGATCTATCCCCACTCATTTCTCCCTCCTGTCATCGTTCCATTTTCCTGCCTGCACAGGGAGCCAACTGAGAACTGCTTTGTCAGGCTGGTTTTCTGCAGGATCAGTCCTTTTCTGGCTCATAGCACTGCCACACAAGACCCAGTCCTGGCACAAAGGAGATGACAGGGATGCATGGCCAGGAGGGAAAAGAGAACTGAACTGCCCCTTTGGGTGCCAGCACATGCTTTCCTTAGCTTAAAATAGTTGTGAAACAGTGGTCTCCAATCTCTCTCTACTTCAGCAGAAAAGACTTGTGTACTAGTAGCTAAATTAAAAGTTTCTTTTACACATGCAACCTAAATTTTTAGATGAGCACCAAGACTATTTTTCAAGGGCTTGTGAACTCCTAAGACTCAACACTTAGCCATGTTTCTTTGGAGAGAATCCACCTATGATGATTAACGAAGCAAAACTGTATGGTCTGCAGACAGAACACTGGGTGCATCACCAGGGAAGGGTGAAAACAAGGTTCTTCTGTGTCACAAAGATGTGCAACAGCCAACGTGCTGACCAAGACGTGTGAGTGAGAACTTCAGGCAGGCACCTGCCTTTACACACATCAGAAGTGATGCACATCATCAGATTATTTAATGCTGTTAATACAATATGTATGTTAATACAAATGTTATTAGTACAATATTGTTTTAGATAATGGATGCTTATTATTTAGATTTGTCTCAGGATTGTTTTCCTTTTACATGACACTGCCCTTAGGACTAATATTATAAATTATACAGCAAGCTGCCATCATTTTAAGTGCTGCAATTTAAAAAGAAAGAAAAAAAAAAAAAAAAAAAAAAAAAAAAAAAAAGAACAGCTGTCATGGAGGAAAAGAAAACAACAAAAAACAACCTATACAAACATTCCCTTAGGCTGCTTTTGTTTTCCTAATAACTTGGATGGGGTTTCCCTCTCCCTACCCACACAGCCTGATTTGGAACAGGAGTACAGGATGTCTACACTGATATGTAATAAACCCATCCACCATAAACTGAAGGTGAGTACTGAACCATCTGCTTGCAGAACATCATGCAAATGGACCAGAAGCAAGAGGACTCTTACACAGGCAACAGGAGTGATCACTGGCTGCTGGTTATCTGTGAATGGCTGCAACTTCAGAAAACACCAGGGTCTCTGTCCACAAAGCTTTTCTCTTAGCTGCCTTCCCTGACAGGTGGCAGGTAAGCAGTTTGTCTAGGTAAGTAGTCATTGCTTAAATAAGGGGGAGTGGAGTTGAAATGTTAGCCATGATGAAAAATATTCTAAAGGTACTACTTGGGGTGAAACAATCCAAAATGGGGATACAGACTAAGCACATGCTGGACATTCCTGTGCTCATGGATAGAAGAGAAAACACCTTTCTCTTTCTCCCTCTTTAATCTGTTCCCCTAAAAGGACAAGTAGGTGCTCTCATCAATGCAAAATTTGAGCTCACGGTCATTTCTACAGAAAAATATTTATTCCCTTGATTTATAGATTATATTTTTTCACTTAATTGTTGCAAAGACAAACCCTGTTGGTGTGAACAGGCACTCAAATATACCCCAGTAAAGCTAAAATACAAAGTAGCCTGGTTGTGTTTCTGGACCAACAGAAGCATCTAGGATCTCTTCAGGAGTCAGGAGAGCATAGTCGAGTTGCTCCATACTAGACAGAAGCCAGGACAGAAATCTCTTCCAAGGTGACTCACAAAGTGAGGGAGGGATGGAGGATTCTAGTTAAGGAAGAACTTCGTTCAACAACCCTGACAGCACAAGGACAGCTTGAATCCCCATGTACAGCCTGGGTGTTGGCAGGGCTTCAGGCAGTCCTTACATCCCAGGACGGGAGCGTACTGCAGGGCTGGAGCTGAGCTCAACCTCATCAACACTCCAGGTTCTGGGATCTGCTCCAGATGAATCCACAACAACTCAGTGATGCTGCTGGCAGGACCCATACGATGCAGACAAAAGCAAGAGCATTCATGCCAAGCTTTGGCTGCTCTTGATTTCTGCAAGGAACAATACCTTTTATTTGGGTCAGTAATTTATGTTAAGGAGGGAAAACTAAAAGGGCGAGGTAAGGGGAAGATAGCCCACAGAAAAATCGCACATGCTCCTGAGTCACAGATGTCCCTGCAAAAGACACTGCTGAGCGCTTCCCTGGACTGGACCTTCAGCAAAGGAGTGGTATCATTAATTTCATTTGGGAGAAGGGAGGAGACAAAGCTTTGGGAATTAGAAGCTGGACTGTCCCCACTGCTAGCAGTTATGCAAGCATTTTTCACACTACACAACATCTGCTGGGATAAGCACCCCACAGACACCTATCCTGCCCATGCTGTTGCTGTGAGTCAGAATCCTGCTGGCAACTGCTGGAGGACTCTGGTGCAACTGCAGCTAGGTGCAATGCCTGTTAGAAGCTAATGCCATGCCATGTATAGGCAGCTGCCTGCAGACTGCCAATAATAATAATGATAATAATAATAATAAAAACAAACAAACAAAAAGTTACAGGCATGTCTTGCACCTGTCTTTGAAAATAGCTCAGAAAACCATACCAGCAAATGGCACTTGCGAATACACCGCATACTTCTTGGGTTGTGTCACAGCAAGGCTTTCTGAGTCTGGCAAATAGCCTTTCTGAGCAGCCCTCCAGTCTTCTCTATCAGTTCTTAAATGCCATGGATTGTGGCCTGGCAACTGCTGTTGAAGTGGTAGAGCTCAGCTCATTATAACATTAGGCAGAGACCCACTCAGCATGTTTCTCCCTTCCCTCACTTGCAAAACTAACAATAAAACACTGCTCTCATTGCACAGGTATATTTAAAGATAACATTTTTCTAAACAATATTGCTTGGTACCTACATAGTGCCTCAAAGCAAAGGAACACACCATGGTTTTTTACACAAACTAATAAATGTAGCTGTACAGCTAATCTTGGTTATGAGATATAATCTTAGATATTATTCCTCAACTGCAGGTGGGGAAACCAAAGCAAAGACCTATAGTAAATAAGCTGAAGTTAACTGCAAGTCATCTGAAAAATTTAAAAAAACAAAACAAAACAAAACACAACACACCCACAAAAAGAACGCAAAAACACTGGAGACTGCTCCTTTTTTTTTTATTATTTTATTTTATTTTTTTTTTACTATGAGGAAGAGCTCAAATCACCAGAGATACAAGCTAGATGAGAGGAAAAAAAGAAGAAAGCCCAATATATTTACTTAACTGAAAGTAAAGCAAAAACACAAATATGATTATTCTGACTTAAGATCTGCTATTCAGGAGGGTAGGAGAAGAAACACACACCTGAACTAAATTAATTTTAATTGCAAATACAAATACATCCTAGATGATAAAAATATGCAAAGATGAAGTCAGTGAAGGTCAAGAATAGGGCCCTACACATCAATACACACAAACGTTACTCAGGTACAAAACTTCGACTCACTTGGCTGGGACTCACAAGTTGGGTGCTTATTCTCTGCATAACAGCTCAAAGGTAATAATCACAAATGGTCCTATTTAAATAGAAAATAAATAGCCCTGTCTCTTTAAGAACACCATGTCTCATTCTCAGTAGAATAATGGCAGATATAAAAAAGCTATGATTTCAATATTTCTTGTTATGACTTCTCTCCCCGCTCATCTAAAAATAAAAGGCTACTGTCTAGTCCCAGATCAATCTAACTAAAAGAGAAGGGTTCACTTACAACAACAAAATAGCAGCTCCAACACTAGTTACGTATTCATCACATGTGGAAATGGTCCCATAATACTGCCTTCAAGCCTTTGCAACAAGTTGTATTAAATTAGGTTGGGTTTAGATTTTTTTTTTCCTTGTACCAAAAGCAAAATAAATATAGCTTTATTTAATGCTACTAAAAGGTTCAGATTCAACTGGAACCCCAAGGCATGTGGCTTTGTTGTTAAAGCACATATACTGACTCTATTGATTGGTGCAGTCCTCTGTGCAAGAGAATTTGTCACATCAATAGCAACTGAAAAATACTCAGGAGCTGTAATATGGTTTAAATGAGCAGTTACCACATCAATATAAAGAGCATTTTCAATGGCAGTAGATAGGAATGCTTTTGCAAGCCTGGTATTTGTTTTAAGATAAAGGATGACAAATTTCTTATTTATTTTTTTTATTTTTTTAAAACCCAAGGAAGCTTTTTTAACTAGTAGTGAGCAAAACAGGAACCACCTTAACTGTTCCGTGATCATAGCACTATGAGCAATAAAAGCACAATGGAAAGAAAACTTCCAAGCAGGAAAGGAACAGCAATGATGTAAGCCAGATGGAAGTAAAGGCCAGATAAAACCTTTGCTACTCATTTGCCTCCCCACTCTTTCCTATTGCTCCTGACCACTGCACACTTGTATCACAGCTGAGGATCCATGCTTGACTTTGCTTTTCAGGACCTCAGCCCAGCACACTGCACAAGAGCTGCAAAAAAAAAAATGTAAGTGTACACAGGAAAAAGACTGGCACAGAAAATTTCTGAGCAGTCCTCAATGCTGAGCGGGAGCTGGGGGACAAAAAGCCTTCTGCCATGCCTCATCCCCTCCCACATCCACGTGGAAGAAAGTAATATAAGGGAATGGGTGATATTAAATGTGATCTAGGCAGGGGCAGGAAGAGCCTCAGTGCCCTGAATCTAAATTAAGAAGACAAGCAAGGTGCAAGAGGGGCTACTGAGAAGTCCATGAAGCTCACAGCAGCCTGAAGGATGCAGCCTTTCCTGCAGCAGGGCAGGAGCTGAATGGCCTTGGACCAGAGGAGACAAAGTGCTAGCACTTACTGTCTGAGGACAAACCAGATAAATATGAGGAAGACAAACCCACTACACTTTAACTAGGAAGAAATCCCATCAGCTCAGGAAACGTCTGAAAAAAGAATCATGGAAAACTGATAAAGTACCTGGGGGAAAGCACAATGAGCAACTTTAGCTCTTACCTTTCCCTTGGCACCATCCACTGCTGCGTTGGTGGACACTAGGCTTGTGAGTTCTGGCAGCATGGCTGTTCTCACAGACCCTTCGAGGCGTACAGCCTCTGCTTTGGTCATAATGGAATTGAAAAAAAAACACACCATAGGAAATTAAAAGCAAGGAACAAATCTCCATTTCATGGGATTGAAAAATCCCTGTTTTTCAATATTAAGAAATAGTGCTCTATTTTCAGGGGATGGAACATACTCTAAAAATACACCAACTCAGGAAAAGCATAATTCTCTCTCAATCGCATCCTTTCATCCCTTGGGTTAATGTACCACCAATATTTCTGTCACTGCAACAAAATCCCACTGAAGGAAGACGAGAAGCGGCATGTGCTGCAAGTTTGAAGGAGATGAGAAATTTCACACTATCCTGATATCTTCTGGGTAACTGCTTATTTTATGATGACTAATAGGCAATTACTATGGTAATACTGCAATACAACATGTGTGAGGTTTGGGAATGAGAAATTATAGGTAACTACTTTGGACTCATTTCTATGGTAACAAAAAGTAATTGTCATTAAATACCAGTTATATTGCGGCTGTACCTGGTAATTATAGATTTTTTATGCCCAGTAACATAAATAAAACCAATAAATTTATTCAAAAGGTCCATGATTGTTTACTTATACGTTGTTATATAGAATACACAATGACAAACGCCTAATTAGGAAAAATAAACTCCATCGAGAGCTTCATCTTGTCATCTGAGATGGATACTCTGTTTTTCAATTCAAGGCAACGCATGCGTTTCACATGCATGAAATGAAGCTAAGGAAAACCTTCCCACCAGAAAAATAGATGAAAAATAATCGAAAGATTTTATGCAAATGACAAGATGCACATGAGTAACCATGTCTCCCAATTAGACAAGTTGTAAGAACGAGATGGTGTGTGCAGCCACTGTGAACATACAGGCACGTATGTAGGTATAAGCATATACCCCAAAAATGTTATAATCAAAAATCAAAATCAGCCATTGCAATGTCACAACATACAGTTCTAATTTAAAGCTAAACCATTTTGGATAAAGTTCACTTATACTTTTACTGTTGAATGACCCTTCTTCTATTACATGTGAACAGGGATGTTGAACTTGGACTGCTAGTTACAGAAATAAAGTCCACAGAAACTTATTTAGGACCAATTTCAACTGTTTCATTTGATCTGAAGGCAAATTTTCTCTTTACGTTTCAGACTCTTCAAAACTGACCTGAAGAAAAAAAGGCCAGTTCTTAAACAGATCGTGCCATTAGCAAACAATGACTGTCCATATAAAATGCTGAAATTATTCATTTAAAGTGTTTCTCTAGCCTTTCCCTCTCCTTTTTTTTTTTTTCTTCACTTCAAAAAAAAAAAATTGCAAAAGTCAGCTCACTTCTACAAACAGTTTCAAGCCTTCATGAAACTATATTTTGAGGGGCACAAAATATACCACTTGTCCAAAACATTTAATCTCCAAACTGCTCTCGGTGCCATATGGACTCTGCCACCATTTACAGTGAATTTGGTTTTCCAGTTCTGTTAGGGCTGGCCTCCTTTCCATCCAGCAAATTGTTTTGCTAACCCCCCACAACAGCAAGAAAGTAAAGATTGTGGTGACTTCTAAAATGTCGTACTTCTCACCAAAAGAAGAAAGAATTAGAATTGGTGTGTGCCTTCTTTCTCCCATCCACACGAACTCTGGAAGACCCTACAATCAAGCTAGAAAAATATTCTGGTCTGTCATCACTAGAATATTTCAGCTAATTAATGGCTTTAATTTACAGAAGGGTGACACTGTCACAGCTTACCGATCAAAAGCAACACAAATGCCAAGGGTGGGCCTTCGTGGGTCATGCAACAAAGCCTTTAGAGAAGTCAGGATATTTCAAGTGCCTCGTCATGGCATTTCTGTGGTACCTCGGTGGAGAGCTGCCCAGACTAAGAAACACATCCCTTTCGGTGCCAGTATGGGGTTTCATCTCCAGAAGGTGAGGCTGACAAATTGGAACTAATCTAAGACAGTGTGGTACAGTCATCTCGCCTGCAGGGACACATTTCAGCATTCAGCTGCAGAATGCCAGCTTAAGAACAAGCTCTCGATAAAGGAAAGTTCAGGCCAAGCCTGGGGATGCACGACTTTTAAATCAAGAACACGTTTTTTTTTCCTAGCCTAACCCCACCTCCCCGGGGACGGTAATAGATTCAGAAGATGATAATGCTATAGCACAAGCTGAGAGAAAAGTCAAGAAATCTCTCTTTGCAGCAGTAGTTTTCCTTTACTTCCTAAAACTGTTTCACAGTTTAATCCATCAGAGGAATGGAGAAATTCAAAAATATACTTATTTTTTGCCATGTTCTTTTGTGAAGTAAAAAATAATAATAAAATAAAATAAATCAAGTCATGCCACATCCCCATCAAAAAGAGTCTTTCAATTTGGATGAGAGCTGAGGACAAATTACCAGCCAGAACAGAGGGCCAATCTGGTAAAGAACCACAGTTTCAGCTAGGACAACCTACGGCTTACTCCTATGCAATTTAATTAACTAGCCCATGTAGCATAACTTTTTTTACCCATTGTCTGTAAAGCCAGTTACACTTAGAAGTACAGCAATACCAGGCTTTAAAGAACTTCAAGTAGGAGATCAAGCCTGTCTTCCTCTTTTCGGAGAGACCCTACATCCTTGGACATAATAAACAGCAGGTCCCGATCATTATTCTGTATGTTAGAAAGAGCTGGGTAGAGTGTGGCAAGAAAAGGACTGTGGAGCTTTTTTTCACTGAAGAAAGAGTGTAGTTCAGTAGTTATATTCACAGAAGGGTATGGTGCTAGCAAACCAGCAAACAACAGCTAGTGCTGCAAGCAGGAACAATCCCAATTAGGCATTCAGCACTTTGGCTTGCAGGTGAATTTACACTCTGAGGGCTCTGCTTCTCTGCACCTAACATTTCAGACAACTCCAGCCAGCTCTGATCTATTGTAGCATAGTTTCCCCATGAATTTCCATTTCTTCACTCTTTTTAGAGAAAAAAGATGGATGAAAGCAAAAATTAAATGTTCTGATTTCTAAACAGTCAGAAATTTCACTGCAAATGAAGTCTAGTAGAGGTGATTTCACCAGCTCTCTTGGTCTGTGTACATAATCAATAGATATAGAGAGATCCATATTAGTTCATTTTCTATTAGAAGATTTATGCTCTAAAATTACAACCAAATCACAACTTCTATTTTTTTTCCCCAAAAAACTGTGTAGACTTCCCAAACATTCTAAATTAGAGAGGAGGCTTAACCAGTTTTTAGCCTCATAAGGCACGTTGCCTTTTTATTCCCAACTCTATGCATCTACAAACGCACTTCTCAAACACTTGCATATACTTGAATACATCAGTAAAGTTTAGCACCTTGTTTCCATACATCCTGTTATACAGAAAATTGATATTCATTTCCATGACCCACCATTTTAGACCCACCTCAATGTACGTGCAACAAATAAACAACCTTCCTCACAGATGTTCCTGTGCCTTGAGCACTTGTGCTTTATAGCTGTGATATTAAACTCACTTGTTGCTGGTTATGAACATTTCACCACAAGAAAGTCTCTGTAGAATCACAACCCATTTGGCCTGTTCTCTTGAGAACGAGCAACAATTTATAGATAATAAACAATTATTGGTATTATTGTTGCAGTTTTAGCTTAAACTCCTAGACCTCAGTTTACAAGCACTCAAAACAAAGGAAAACAGGTTTCAGAGAAGAGCACAGGACCCACACAATCCACAAGAGTCCTGCGTCTCCAAAAGGCACAATGAAGAAAATTCCACCAGCCAATTGTTACCATATTGTCCTGTGTAAATGAGTGATTAGTTTCTGTCCAGAGAACACAAGAACTAGCATATCCCATCCCTTCTACAAGAACTGCTGACACATTCAGGCTTTTAATGGTGCTCACTACGCCTGGGATTTCAGAGGACAGCCAAGTGCATCCAACAGTACACTTTGCCAATTGTACAAAGCTGTGTGCTGGTGGGGTAAAAGAAACTCTCTCACACTGGCGGGAGATCAATTTACAAACTCAAGCATGAGGTTTAATTACCCATTTCATTATCTTAGCTTGCATAGCTCTGAATGTGCACCTTCAATGAACCAAAGAAACAGTCAGTAGCTGCTGCTTTGAGAAAGAGGGAGATAACAGGAAGTAGAAGTTCAAATGACTAAAGCTGCTCTCGCTGCCTATGGCACCACAAACCTTGTTTGCAAAACAAGGAGGATTGTCCCCAGATGATACACCTGTGTTATACCATGCTGCACTGAGGAAATCTGAAAGTCCTATTTATGTGCTAATCCGAAAAAAGACCAAAAGAGATGAAACAGTCTTATCTTACCAATCACATAGAAGCCACAGAGCTAAAATTTCAAATACTAGCAATTGATCCTTAGAGACTTTTTTAAAAAATTTATCCAGCAAATTCAGGCAAGTAAATTGTGATGTGCTTGTGGATTTTGTATGAGCAGGAAATAAAGAGTTTGCTGTAAATTATTCACTCAGCCCTAGTTAACTACAATGCTGGCACATTACTAGGCTTTTTAATATTCTTCTCAAGATAATAGGTAGCATTTTGCTTATTATCCTGTTTTTAAGTTATTAGTTACATTAGGCTTTTTGTAAACAAAGTGAAGAATTGCAAGAAAATCAAATGCTTTTCCAACTACTTCATTAAAAGTCCTTTTAGTTCAGAAGGGTTGAAATTTCTGCATCTCATAAAAGGCTGAAACAATAGCATATCATCAGCAATTCCAACTGAATTCACATGCCTTTTTATAATACTTGGGCTCCCAGATGGCTTTTCAGGTTATGAGCCATATACGTGTCTAAAGCTACATGCCTCCGAAAAGGTATAAATAACAATGCAGGAGAAAAACCTACAGGGCAGGAGAATTTATGGTATGAAAAGAAAGCTACTTAATTGCAACTGGAGTTTCCTCAGTGCAAGGCACCTGCACCACAGTAATGTAGTGTGACATGGTACAGCCATTTAAGGGCTTTATTCCCATAAACTGACATAGAATTTATGATAAATTTGAGATGCCACTACAGTGATATTGCTCTGCTTTTGGATTACTTGAGTTGAGGGAGTATCAGTGTAGCTGGAGGGAGACCATGTATCCTTGGAAGTTTCACATATAAAACATGTACATAAACAACGTGAAATTACCCAGGTAATTCTCTACTACTTCAGTTTAGTAAGAAGCAAAACATAGGAGGGCTAAGAACCACATATCAAAACAAAGAACAGAACCAGCTACACTAAACTGCATCTTTTAACTTCTTCCTCAGTGGTCTCCCCTTCCACACAATAATCCAGTTTTATTCTGCTTAGCAATGCAATACCTAATTAGATCAAAGCTCAAAGTAGCCTGGCTTCAGCGTACTGTGTTTAGTCTTGCACTGTAAGCAAAACCACGTACAGTATATTACAGTTCTCTGAAGAAGCCCCTGAGAAATATGTGGTAGATGTAATTGCCCCCACAAACAAATCATCAGCTAATCAACTGCTTTTCATTATCACCTCCAGCAGCACATCTATTTTGTAAATAAACACATTAAGAGCAAACAATTTTAGGGAAAACAAAAGATTATCTGAATACATTCTCAACAGCGGAGGAGGTAAAGCAGTAATTCAAATACTAAAAGGAAGCAAAATTAGCATAGGGTGGATGATTATTCCATTCCATGTATCACTATCTATTACAGTACAATAATAGTTTGAAATCTGTGACTTTATAATAGATGATCTGGGTAGTTGAAGGAAACTGTGATTGACTGACACATTTACATAGAGGCTGATGAGCAGCATAATGAATGCATTCATAAAACACAGCTAAGGTCTAACTCTAAGCTGACTTTAGCTCCCATATCTACAGGTGGGTTGCAGAGCAAATATCCTGCTGCCTTGGAGAGTTGCCCTCTACCTCCTGAAGCAAGTAAATTTGCCATTGAGTCCCCTTATTCGATGGGAACTTCAGAAAGCTTACAGTCGTGAAAACCTCCACTTTAAGAGAAATGAAATGAAACTAGCCATACAGTGACAAAACAGGACAGGGTATATAAGGTAGATATAAAAATATGCAAATTCATAGTCCACACCATACCTGTAATTTCCTAGGTATACTCCATCAGGATTGAGCATAGGTGCAATCTTGAATACCAGGTGGTCTCTCAGTACTTTTGCAATAGGATGCTGGCTCACAAGGAAATCGATTATACCTGAGAAAAAGAAAATGTGAGTTTGAAGAGGGAGGTTTACAGCGTCAACAGTTTCCAGGTATTTATATGAAAATTCACACAAACAATTAAAACGATCATTCCTCTTGATTCCTGGCAACACCCCTTCTTCCAGCAGAACCACTTGCAATAATTTGGCCCTTTTCACCTTCTAAAATACTCCAGAAATAAAAAATTTAAGGATAAATAATTTTAGTCCCTCCTGATAACACAAGTACAGTATAGACAAAATATCAAATGCAGCCAAGCTTCCACGGAGGGACAAGTTACTGCTCATCAGTTGAGCCACAATAACAAAACATCCCTCCTTGTAAGTGGTGAAACGGTGATGTAAAAATTACTTTTAACACCTCACATAGCCAGCACATCTGTGGGCTCATACTCAGTTCACTAGTAGCAATTTGTTGAGCTGAGGCACCTCAAAATTATTTTGAGCATGCGTCTAGACCTACCCTTGATACGTGAACACAGGGATCAGGTCATCTGAATGTGTAAGAGTTATAAGATGTCCCACTATTTCTGGGAGAGTTACATAAACTTTATACCAGGCACAGGGGAAACTGTGGGGTTGTTAGACTAGAATTGATAAGGTCAGATTCTTCACTTGCTTTACACCTGTTAAAAACAGGAGTAACTCCACTTCAACAATGCAGCTCCCTTACCCTGGAACCAAGGCAAGCGATGGGGGAAACAGATCCTAAGTGCTCTTCTGCAGGGCACAGTCAGCACCAGACCCCACCGGAGCTCTTGCCTCTGGGCCCAGTGCTCAGGAGCAGCTGAACAACCCTGAGCTCCCAGGCTGGAGCAGGAGGCAGGCTGTTGGATTCATTGCTTATTCTCCCACTGAGTTGGTACCGACAGAAATAGCTTCCAGGGAATGAATGTCTGGATAAATTGAGTTCCTGTGTAATCTCAGGACACCCACAGATAGGTCATGACAATTTGCTATTTATTGTGAGGTCCATCCTGTGAAGCAGGAACCATTTACTGAATTTCCCCAGAATAAATCAATCACTATGCTCTAGTAACTGGATAAAATTAAGCAGAGGGAAATTAAGGCTGATCATCAGTAAAATTTCACTAATGGCAATCTCTATTAGACTGTGGAATTGTCTCTCCAGGGGAAGAGTGGAACCCCGTCATCAGAAACGTTTAGTGCTGGACAGGGCAAAGCCCTAGGGAGTAGATATAACAAGCAGTAATTCAGCACAGAAGAGATGGCATGGCTGACTAGCTGACTTCAGAAAGTTTACTATAGACTTGATTTTTTGATGCAATCAATACTTTTACAAACATACAAACTAAAACCCAGGTACACGCCAGGTTAAACACACTTGCTTGTATCTTGGCTGAAATACACAATAAAAATGGGACCAAAATCTCACATTCTGGACTGCTCCTTCATTTGGCCTATTTCCTAAGGCCCACTTTGTGTTTCAAATATTAACAAATCTGAACCAATGCTGTTGTTGGAATGAATTCTAATTTACTGAGGCATAAGTGAGGAAAAAAGAGGTTTGTGAAATATCTAAGATGATTGAGATATAACTGACTCTAAACATCAGCAATTTTTTCATCTATTAGTGATTAATCCTGAAGAGGAGAAAGTCCCTTTCTGTAAGCAGGTCTTCCACTTGAAAAGAGATTAAACCTGAATTTCTGAGGCAAATTAGCATATACATAATTATATTGCTCAGGAAATGTTTCTGCCGTTACCTCCTCCCAACAAAGGAAACTGAACATCATTCTGCTTTTTGGCTGGTGTTGTGTCTTTTGTTCATTATACAACAGCAAGAACAAGAAGAAACGACAGGGACACAGCTAGACCCCAAATAACCAGGTTGCCTGTATGCAAACATGAAAGACTTAGCTATGTTAAACTGCTGCTCTGACTGTTCTCTGGCAGTGTCTAAAACGTAATCCACAGTAAGCACACCTGGAGGGCTCAAAACTACTTAAAGGAATACAACCCTGAGCTTAGGTCATGGCTTCTGGAGACACTACACTGGTTTTAGCTTTAAAGAGCTTGCAACTAGATTCAAAACCCTGAAGCAGTTCATGTCTTCTAAATGACATGGAAGAGTTCATTTCCCAGAGATCAGTATGTCCAGAACATGCTCCACCCAGGTCACACATGAGCTATCACAGAGGCCACAACAGTTGTATAAATGTTGCACTAGGGCTCTGTTAATTTGAAAAAGTATGATCTTCTACTTCACCACAGACCTTGATGGGATATGACTGCCAGGAGATGTGGTGGTGCACCAAGTGAGTACTTGCAACAGCTCTTCATACAGCAGGAGCCTTGGGGACAGCATAATTGCTCTTCATTCACGTGACAACAGGAGAGCCCAATGTCTTGGGGTTTTTCTCTGGCTTTAACCAGTCTTGTCTGGATGCTACTCACTTTCCTTCTGTTACTGCTGCAGCCACACTCAGAGCTTGGCAAAGGCATCACGGTAACTAGAAGCTGCAGTTTTCAGCCTTGCATAGGGAAATACTATTCCTTAACCAAGAACATGCTGTAACATGAAAGGCTCTGTATAAACATGTTCAAAAGTTCTCCAATTAAAAGAAACAAGCCAATATAGCTTGAGTGTTCGCTCTTCACAAAAATGAAGAGGACTGACCTTGGACACTCAACAGCTGGGTGGCAAAAGAGACCCAGCATCTCCCAATATGCCCTCAGTCTGTTAGGAGGTACTGCATTCACAGTCCTCCATTTGAAGGAGATTTACTTTATTTTCTTATTTAGAAGACTATTGCTTAAACCTGAGCAAGTCTTACCCCATGATAGAAGAAGCAAGAGAAAAAGAATCGACTCACAGAAATCTAACCTGGACAAAGGCAGTTCCAAAGAAAAAAAGAAGCATCAGGTAAAAATGTACATCTATGTATATGAACTTCACCATAAAAATATTGTAAGCATCCAAATAATCAATACAATTAGCATAAACTTTTGTCTTTCAGAGGAATCTGATGGTCTCCAGATCAATAACATTTAAAGTAAAAAAGACAGATATCAGACTATTAAAAAATACCATCCCAGGGAACTTGGTCCTCTTGTTAATAAATCAATACAAACTAAATTTTACAGCTTCTATAATCAGCAAGAGACATATCAGTGTATCTCATTAGGCGGGGGTTAAGAATTTGGCAGCAACCAAAGCCCATTTAATATCATTTACTTCAAGGCAGACATGGCAATACAACAGATGCCCTAATTTATTTGTTGATCTTTGTATTAAAATAACAGTTTGCTGGTAAACAGGAAGGGTAATGATGCCAGTCACCCTTGTTAGTGGCTAATAATTGCTTAATTTGTCCACTAATTGACCTGTGCTACTGTTGAAGCACTGGATCGTGTTGCAGGGCATGAAGTAAACAAGGCCACTGTAATGTTACTTTAGAGAATGACTTCTGGAAATAGAACTACTTATTGCTATAAATTTTCTCTTCACAGATGAGCAGATTAATTGGTCTGCCAATTAGTCTGCTATTAAAGAAAAAAAAGGCTGCCCACAGATTGGTTGGATCTTCAAACCACAGCTCATGTTTGGGTCAAATGAAATAATCCAATCTGAATCAGTCACATCAGCTATGAAAAATAAGACAAGGATTCTTAAAAAACAAATCTCTACAGCTAGAGATCAAGGAAAATCGCCCAGTAGCTGAGTAATGGCTCTTGAAGCATCTTCAAAATAAAACAGATAACATGATGGAATAGGCCTACTCAAGCACATTACAGTGTGCAAAAGTTCTCCAATGAAAAGAAAGAAACCAATATAGATTATTTTAGTATCTGAAAAGTAATTAAAAAAATTATTTTTCAAAAACAAACAAACAAACAAACAAAAAAACAACAACAACAACATGTAATTGTAGATGCTGCCTGGAACCAGAACAGCTCTGAAATCAGCAGTCAGCCATGACATAAGGAGAGGCTCATCCATAGTCCACAAAAAATCAGCTGTAGTCTTTGCATTAACTTCAAGGAGCTTTTCATAGTTGTTGTGAGGGGACAGAAAGAAAGAACTGAGAACAAAGAAAATAGAAAACAATGCTGACAACTTTAAGCCTTTAGATATGCAGTCATAATGACTCCCAACATTTTAACAGTGGATTTTTTTTATTTTTTTATTTTTTTTAATCAGTCCTTGGCAAACACAGCTTCACTGAAACTGTGCTAAATCAGGACCAGACCTTCTCTACTTAGAGTTACTTCTCTGTCATTATTCTTTCTTGAGGCTAAACACATTTTCTGGAATTTTCCTTGCCTTCCGCAGCTCAGCACCTCTGCCTACTCCAACACCAGATCCCAGAAATGTCTCTGTCCTAAACCAGCTCGTGGTGCTTCATTACCACTCTCTCCAACCATTTCCTCTCATAACGTGGCAAAGCAACCTTCTCTGCTTACCCAGAAAAAAAATCAGCGGAAATCATGCATATCATGCATTTCCTCAATCAACTGCCTTAAACTCTGTTTAAACTTCCTGCCATCTCCAACACGACCTCTCCATATTTACTCCTTCCAAGGCAATCCCTGTATTACCTTGTTTCTCCCTCATCACATCCTTTCACTGTCTGACAATATGTTTAATAGTATAACTATATAATACATTTGCCCTGTTCTTATTACAGAAAATCTGATTACCACAGATACTAATGCAATATGGCAACTGCTAATGCAAACATATCCTGCCCTGTGTCTAGTATATGCCAAGAAAGAAGTGATTAATATCTTCAGACCCATTTCTTAACATTGAGTAGCTGCTCATGTCCTGCAGTCAGCTTACCATAGCCTGCAGGTTAAAGAACATTAACACAACAATTGTGTATGTTCACTGGAAAAGAGTTCTGGATGCTCATGCTTGTATAAAACTGTTTCTCTGTCCTTTAACAGGGCCTTTCAATAAATACAAAAGGCATAGTTGCACATTTGTAGAAAATAAGAATGTGGGGTTTGTCTTTTTGGGATTTTTTTTTTTTAATGCAATGATAAAAACATACCAGATGACAGGCTATTGTAGCTGCTTAGACCTGTGTTCACAGAGCACAAGCAGTAAATTACAGCAAGGCACTGTTTTGTCACTACTTGGGTGTGAAGAAACTCTTTTGGCCAAGGGGCCCTTGTCTGTTCATCCTTCACCCTATTTCTTGTGGCCATACAGAGAAAAAATGACAGATGAAGGACAATTCTCCAACCCAGCATGGTGGGAAAGGTGTCATACTCACACTGATCCCTACATCACAGGTCATAGCAATGCCATACTGATGTGATGGCTACAGAATAGGTACCTGTGCTTCTGGTACAGCCTCCAGTGCTGGCCAGTAGGCAGAAAAGATAAAATAATAATGTCTCACCTGAATCATTTCCAGCATTAAATATAACAGCAAGAGGTGGAGAAGAGAAAAAAAGCACATGAGTGGTGATAAATGAGCAGACCTGGCTCACAGCAGGGTTATTGACATGATCTAATGTCACATTGTCACTGGCATTGTGCCTACATAGGATCATCGCATAGAGTGATCCACAAGAACAGGATCATTGTAGATACTGACTCCACTCCTTCTCATAATGCTGTTCCCCACCTTAATGCCTAAAAACAGACTGCCAAATTTATTTATTATTTTTTTACACACACTGTTTTTAGAAATATGTTTATTGGGACAGAAGGGGGACAAGGAGTTAGAAGTAAAGAAAAAACAAAGGATCTTATCCTAACGTCAATACAGAAGGAATTTATACATTTGAAAGCTGATGCTTTAATTGGTTTGTCTGTCTTTCCAGAAGTCCTTCTGGAATTCGTGCCAAAAAAAAAAAAAAAAAAAAAAAAAAAAAAAAAAAAAAAGCTTTTAATCAAAATTATTAAAATATGAGCGGTGCAGGAGCACTGCAGTACTAAAGCAGACATGCTGGTTACAGTGTTGGATGAAGGAAACCTCAGTGCCTGAAGGATGTCAGTCAACAGTTTCCAGTTGCCAATCCTGATGCATATCTGCAAGCATATGCCCCAGAGTTACTGCAATCACAAGAGAGTGGGAAGATCCAGGGCAGCACATGTTTTTCATTAGCTCCCTCTCTGGCCCTCGTCTGTACACACATAAGTGCAAGAGAAATGCTCTCACTGAGATGGATGCAATACGATGCACAGACATCAGCAAGTATTCATCAGACTCCACCTCTCAGCTCAGTCCCTGCTCCATCTAGTCGGATGCTCGGATTTCATCTAACCTTCCCCCAGGACAGGCTCAGGGCAGAGCTGCACAGACCTGAGGGTGCCACATGGCAAAAACTAGTCAAGTTTTAGAAGATACAAGGAAGTTGCCAGTAGTTCCATGGATGTGAAGCTCTCAAAGGAGGCAATGACTCAATGACACAATTACCCATGACGGGACAAACAGGAGCCAATTAAGACAGGCGATACAGAGTTAGGAAGGTGAACTAGATGCATTCCTAGTTATGGTTCATCTAACATATACAGACCTGTTTATCTGGATTACCAGGCCTTTTAATCATGGTACAACTTGTCCCCAGCTAGATGAGTAAATATTTCAGTGTTAAATAACATCTGATTACTTGAGCACGGTTGGTTAAAAGCACTCTGAGAAGTCTTTAGGTCCCTGTGGTCATCTCAGAAGATTTTTTAAATCCTCATCCATCACTGCTATTTTAAAAACAAATAGCAACAGCTACCTGATGGATTGTACACATGGTTCCATTTCAGTTATCTTCAAAGTTTAATCAGCCTGAGCCACAAAAGTTGCATGCGTAACTTTAAGGATTCAGCTATGATAAGCATATTGATTAGGAGAACATCAAGCCATATTATGGCATATTTGTTCTTTTATTTACCATTTCTCTCTCATCTATTCTCTGCTGTAACTCTGTCTCTTCAAAACACAGGATTAAAAGCAAAGGAAATCTCAAATAATAGGATAAAATGAATGTGCAGGAAATGAATGGGTGAATTAGATTACAGCAGATGAAACACTGAGGTCTCAAATGCAAAATGCAGGGAGTTTATTTAATTTGTTACTCTTTTAAAATGAAAATATGCTCACTGACTTGAATTAGTAATTTCCCTGTTTTAAGATATGTTAGGCCATTACAGCTAGGCCTGTTTCCAGAACAGTGAAATAAATGGAAAACAGCCAGTCTCCCAGGGAACGCGCTAGCTCACTGCATTTTGCCAGCCCAGTGAAACAGTGCTAATGTCAGCTCCAGAGGAAACTCTGCTTCTGCTGTAGGGGCTGCGTGCAAAGGAATTGATAACAGCTACCAACAAATGCTTAAAATGGCAGAGCAAGGCACTATGGATTTTAACTCAAGTTTTAATGTGCTCAGTAAGCACAGAGTAATTGATTTAAAGAATCATTTTAAAAAAACATACACAGTGTTTGTTTCTGACCTTTCCCCTCCCTCTGTCCTTCAGTTAGCATCACAACTAATCTATCTGGCACTTGGTGGGGCTGAAGCACAAGACCCCACAAAGGAGACAAGAGGTAAGAACAGCAGTCAAGAGCCTCCCAAACAGATTTTGCCAGCAGGGTATAATGTTTGACCCAAATCAAGGCATGCCACCCCTCCAGGTTTGTCCAACATATTCTCTTGCACGCAATGATCTGAGGGGAAAGAAGTCTCTATTGTAGGACCACAACAGAGTGGCAGGTCTCTCTAGACAAATCAGCAGATCATAGTTTGTGAAGACAGTAAGCAGTAATTGCATTAATATCACACAGCTCTATAATTAAACAACGCTGGCCATTCTGGGACCCAAATATTTCAAGTGTTCCAGAACACCCAATGAAGTTATAAAAATCCTCCTCACACTGTTGCATAGAAACAGAAGATGTTTCTGCTGTTAGAGTCCCAAAGGACACAGAGATTACAAAATCAAAGATAATTTGAGAACAACTTGCAATAGTAAAACCAGACAGGACCTCTAGATAAGACGGACCATACGATGCCACTAGACAGGCCTTCTTGCCCATTTTAATGAGTCCGCTGATTAAGAAAGTGTGGGACAGAGCAGTATGGAAAACAGCTTGAATTTACTTACACTGGTACTCCTTGTTTTCACACAAAAGGGATACACTTACACCATCTACTTTTCACATCTCACTCTTTCTGCTAGATGTTTACATTTAGACCATGCAAACATTGCCTCAAAACACTGAACAATTATAGCCATGTCCCAGAACGTAATGCTCTAGATGTATTTCCAGCAGGATGACCAAGTAGAGGTATGGATACAAGTGGAACCAAGTCAAGGAATGGATACAAGTGGAACCAAATCAGCCACAAATCAACAGTAGAAAAGTAGAATCAATTTGCTGCAAAAAGGTTAGTGGCAAGCATTTAGGATTTCTTATGTATTTTTACAAACTGTGGCTCTTTCCTCATAAAAAGATTCACATCTGCTTTGGAGGATATGTAACTGCTGGTGCTGGGCTGGAGCACAATGTTCTGATTTAGTATTGAGAAGATATAGATATACATTGCCAGTAAAACATAATTGAAGTTGGCATTCCCAGTGGCTAGGATGTGGGATCACGAGCCAGAATGCCTGATCGAGGTCTCTAGCTTTGCTGATTTTTGGCAGGTTGCTACCAGAGTCTGCTATTTCACCACGTTCAACTTGAGATAGCAATGGCTGGATCTGCAGGGTAGCAATGCAAAAAAAAAAAATCTTCGGGGCCAAAACCAGCAGATGGATTTTTCAAACAAACTCATGAAGCTCATTGGTGCTGACTATACTTGGAAACGTGGCAAGTGGCAACAATAAAAAGGTTTGCTATGTATTGTGCAAATTCTGAAACTTTTCTGTTCTCACCCAGATGCAAGTAGAGGAGATCTGTGCCACTGACAGTCCATTGCTTCCCCTAGCCTGCCCCAAATGTAAGCACTTTCTAAAACCTACCCCTGCAGAGGCTAAGATGGAAAACCTTCCAGTAACCTTCCAGACTATGAGAACTGCTGGCCACTTCAGAAATGCAGGCTTCAGTACTCTCAGCATACTGACATATTTTCTTCTAAAGAAATCAAAGAATTCCGAATGTGTTGCAGAAACCACAGGTAGTTTCTCATAAGATCACCCCAGACTGGTAAAATGTGGTATTTGAATTTTGCCTGTTGAAGTTGTCAACCACAAATGAGAAAATTAAGAATTTTGTGAGGGCAAGCCCTATTCCTACTTTGAAAAATTTCCAGATTTTCTATTACCAGAGCCTTGTCCTCCTTGAAATATAAAATTAGTCAACAGAACTTAGACAAGAGAAGACCACAAAGATTGTCTCATTACAAAAGACTGCGATCCTCTAGGTCATATTTAAGTAAGGCTACTCTGATTAAAAAACAAAACAAAACAAAACAAAAAAAACAGTCTTCTAGCATGTTGTAAGACTCACTTTCATGTTTTGGCAGTTGTTTAACAGCTGGAGACCTGGAGGAACCCAGCAGTTTGAACCTCTCTCCCATTCATTGAAGCCAGCAATTTATGGCCTCAGGACCCATTTTGATGCAATTGATTTTGGATTCTGGGTCTTTTCAGACTTTAGAAAAAGACATGGAGCTATGAAAAAAAGCTTGCTTCTCAACAGCTTCAACCTTGGGGGTTCGCGGCAGCAGTATGTTGCTTGAACACTTGATCAGAGAAGCAGCAGGATGTTCATGACACCAACCACCTCAACCCACTGCAGCTCTGGCCACATGGGACTCCTGTGCTCTCCCCAGCAGCAGCCGGTTACTCACTATGAGTGCAGGTGGTACATCAGGTTAATCTCCCCCATTATTTCATGATGTCTGTCTCCTCTTCTGTACAGCAATGGGATTCCCACTAACTTAAAATATATATATACCCACATGGGGATAGAGTGAGGCCAAAACAGGATTTGTCTGGTAAGTGCAAGACTAAACAGAAAGGAGCAGACTGCCTCCTGACCTCTGCAGTGATGAATCCATACCTCAGCCACTTAATTACCCTGATGTAGCTTGCTTAACTACAAACTAATCTCCCCCAGGCCTTGCAGGCAGCCATACAACTCTCCAGTAAAACTGGCACAACAGCAAAACCTGTGGAATCGACTTGAAAGAACGTGTCAGGCTGTCAAAGAGAGGACATATCAGCAGGAGTGTGCAGCTGCGGCAGGATTGCCCGAAGGGTTCATAAATTCAGTGCACAGAGCAACCTGAGTGGGTGGCTTTGTTGGTTAGCTTTGTTTTCTTTAATTTTCCTAATATGCTGTAAGGAGCTTGGAGTTCTCTTTGCATCAAAATGAGCCTACCAACATGCCCTGGACGATGCCTCTCTTTTCCTCCTGGGAGAAAACAAAAGAGTTCCTGGGGAAACACTGCAGGAATCAGATGATCTTGCTTTATTAATGAATTACTTGGGATTTATCAGAATAATTCTAAAGATGTTGTTTCAGAAGATGTGTTTGGTCATCATTATTATTCAAAGTCTGTCTTTCCCATGAGTGCAAGTCCTCCAGACAGTACGAAAAATATTTGCTGGATTATGGCCCTCGATTTTTACAGAATTAACTAATGTTCAATACAGCTAAAACAGAAATATTCAGGGAGATTCTGCCTTCCCTGATGTGTAAGACAAGAGGATCACAATCCTGAAAAATGGCTTGATGGCAAGGGGGGAAAATGCACACAGAATAGGAAGATCCAGAATGCATGAACCACGGTTAAGCAGGCATTTTTATTCTTTGCAGAATTAACTCAGGAATCCTTGCATTATTTCCTGCTATCCTTATCAACTTACAAAACATCAGTCTTTTGGCCATGGCCCTGAAGGGGAGATTCAGCCACACATCAACAGCTCACACAGCACTAGTGAAGAGGGAAAAAAAAAAAGTCACTTCTCTCCATTTTTTTCCCTTTTAGTTTTGGAGTTAAGGGTCTAGGCTATTATGTTGTTGATGCTCCACCATCACCATCAATGCACCACCACCATCAATGCTTCTCTTCCCCTCCATAACAACTGAAGACTTGGATGTCAGGAGCCTTTCTGGGGCCAACAAGGGGACTGCACTACAAGTGCAAAGTTTCCCAAGTTGCCCACACCAGGGAAAAGATTCCCAGCAGAGCATTATAAGCAATGAAAAAAAAAAAAAAAAAAAAAAAAAAAAGAAAGAAAAGAAAAAGAAAAAGAAAGAAAAAAAAAAAAAGAAACACCAGGGAGGACTAGGCAGACTTTATTCTGCCTGGGAAACCACTAAAGTTTGCTGGACAGCAAGGAATAGCCAAAGATGACAACACTTCTTTCAAGCCTTTTGCTGAATTGTCTCACCAGGACTCTTTACACTCTCTATGCTCAGAGTTACTTCCTCAAAGCCTGGCAGCTCTGCCTTTCTCTGGGGACCAGGAACCTTTGGGCTTCCAGTGGGCTTGATTTAACACAGTTGGAAGTGGGAATGGAGGCATGGATGGCCTAGCCCATTTCTCCAGGACCTGTCATATAGCACATTTCTTTGTGTTCAGTAAGTGCAAACAAGCAGCCATGTTGTGCTCTTACTATTATGGCATTAACTATTGTAGCAATAGGAACTATGGAACTCTTCAGAAAACAAAGAAGAACTACTGAAGATGGATAGATCAGTCCAAACAAACAATGTGCTATAAACCAAGAAAGCAAAAGATAGATTTCTCTGGAGGGAGGCAGAATTCATTTACATATGAAAATCTAATACACAGTGAAAAAGAAAAAAAGGCACTGCATAAATAATGCTAGGAAAAATGAAAAATATTTTTTTAAACACATTCTAAAAATGGCTTCCAACATCTGAAAACGTGCTGTTCAGTCAAGTAGAGACCCAGGAGCAATAGGTAGGAAGCAGGCAGGCACATCGAGCTCTATCACAGACCAGAGGACCACTGCTGAAGTAGTCTTTCAGTTGTCCTTTCTAGATTCCTTCAGCTGTAGAGTGCTGCAAGACTATATTGGGGGGCATCTCTCTTAACTTGCCTTGACCTTCAATAAATAGTCCACAGGTAGTAGCCACTGTCACAAGCGAGGTACTAAGCTAAATATTTACCCTGAGTTTGCACCTCAGAAAAACACCTGGAAGTACCACACAAGTAAAACCAACTGCCTGTGGGAGAAAATAGGTTTGCATCCATTTCTCCCTTGGTGGTGGAGGCTGAGCAATTCTGATCAGCATCAAAGAATAGTCAAAAATGAAATGAAGCACAGAAGACCATCTGCACAGCAAAGTCTAACTTCAGCCTCTACATACGGAAAGCTGGGACTGTGTGCGACACCTGAACTACTTCCTGGTGACTCATGAGCTGACCAGACTGGGGAAAAAATAAAAAAGTGATTTATTAAACAAAAACCTAATCCTCTGGGAAGACACAATCGCCAAGAAATTGCTGGCTGCATTTGAATTTTCTCCCCTTGAATTTGAGATGAAAGTTGTGTATCTGCAGGTTGCTTCCAGAGCTGCTGGAGGGGACGTGTTGGGTAGCTGCTTTACACCAGTCTCCAGCAGGGAAAAGCTTTTTTCTGTGATTTGCTTTTTTTTTTTTTTTTTTATTAAGACAAAAACAAAAAAGCAACAAGGTGACCACATGTCTACACAAGAAAAGCATTGCAGCAGTCTGCCCCACATCAACAAAGAGGGATCTGTTCTTTTATTTACAGTGCATAGTATCCAGGCAAAAATAAGTTCTACAGAAAAAAAAAAAAAAAAAAAAAAAAAAAAAAAATCAGGCCACTGCCTGTCAAATACAAGCTCCTGGCTGCTATAGAGCAGAATATGTTGTAAACCCACCATCTCCACACAACCCCCAAGAAAACCTTACTGTGAAAATGGAGCTGTGCTGAAAATCCTGAAGGTGATAGTAATTAGCAATGAAGAAGGAATACCCAGACAGCAAACTGTCCTCACGTGAGTAGGGCTGCCACAAGCAACTGACATCTCTGCTTGTGAAGAGGTAAAATTCTCCAGGAGAGTATAAACTACACATTTCCATCTGAAGAGCACAAGGGAGGAAAATAGCAAGATACAACTTTCAGGGGTTCTCTAAGCATTGAGTTATTTTGTTGCTGTTTTAGGAAGAAAAAAACCCACAGCATTTCCTAAAGAATTCTGTTTGGAGATGCTCATTACAGAACCTACTTTGAAGCATATTTAAGTAGGAATAAGATGCTCTTGTTCCAGAATAAGAATTGCTTAAGAAATAGTCTGCTCCACTCTACGTTCACAGCCTGCCTCAAATGTAAATGAACTCTCAAGTGCCGGCAAGCCAAGTGCCAGCAAGCCCTCAGATAAAACTTCTCCCCAAGCTCCTCACAGCAATGGGCTTAGACTCTGGCAGCATTGTGACCACATAAGCTAATGTCAAGGTGTTATTTCTGCTCTTACCCTTGGCCATTAGGAACATCACTAAAAAGAAAAAAAAAAAAAAAAAAAAAAAAAAAAACAAAGAGTTCACATCTCACCAGAGACGAAGAACATTTACCTACAGCAAATAGATAGAATTTTAACATCTTGACCAGAAGAATACAACCTTAGTAAGTTTAATAAGTAGCCTCTTTTGTTGCATGAATGATACAGACATCAGGGGTGGGGGGTTCCACTGAAAACACTGAACAAACTGAGACCCCAGACTGACATGCACAGTGCAGAGTAACAGTTTATTTTAAAGCCACTATAGGGATCTATCATTAAGGGACCAACTTTCCTGGTAAAGTTTTTTTTTTTTTTTTTTTTTTTTTTTAAGAGAACCATGCAACTGTTCAAAATCATCCCAAATCCACATTCTAACTCCTTGTCCACCAAGTATTTAATAGAGGTTTGCCCAAGTATTAACATTTCCCTCAAAGCAATTTGTGCCTACATTTCTTCTAAGATAAAATTAAGCAGGACTGGTAATGTATTTGTGCCCACTTTTGGCTGAAGCATGTGCCCCATTACCCTCCTCTCAATCCTCAGAGTGCAAAGCGGGACAGCACTGGAAGAGCAAAGATGACTTCCCCAAAGTGCTGTTCTCTCAGGCAGGAATTCGCCTTTATCACGAGTCCCTTCCACTTGCCCTCCAGAGGAGATTTAGGCTCTTTGCTCTTTAAGCTGCAGAAGTCAAGGAAACATGCCTCTTTATAAACACGTACACAATACCTTGCGACAGGCACACACAAAGCATGTGAGCAATCTGTGCAGGGGCAGAGACAGAATCTCACCCAGGTGCCCTTGTGTCAAAGAAAAGTTTCCAGCAGCCAAGTCCCAGTCACACATGAATGCCAGCTCCTCAGAGCAGCAGTTATAGCACCGCAGAAGGAGCAGGAAGGCAAGCACAGGGCACCTTGGAGACAAAAGAACTGAAAACAAAATGAAAACAAAAAGTTCAATTCAGCTGAACCGAGCCAGGGCAGGCAAAGAACAAAGGGTCAGAAGACAAAGCTGGAAACAATAGACCAGCAAGATTAATATCAGTTGTGAGAAAGATCTTGGACAATACTGAAAGGGAAGGAAAAGGATTAAAGTATAAAAACTAGAAGAGAGAACTAATTGTGAAGCCTGAGATACCAGCACAACAGCTGCAGCTTGATCAGTACATCTCACACACTATAGCCCTTACAGAAAGGGCTTCAGCTCACAGATTTAATTCCTAGAAATTAATGACAGTTACTCACTATCAGCGATTCCTTGTCATTGACAGGAGAGCCATGCAGATGAAATCTAAAGACAACCCCCAACTTCCTTTGTTTTTTTCCAGCCCTGTTCCAATTTGTGCATATTCACGCCCTGCTCCAATTCCACTGGGGCAGGACTTCAGGATTTCTCCCTGGGATTTCCCCTAGCACCAGAAGCTCTAGCAGCCCTTTGTCCCATGCATGTGAAACCCAGTTTCTTGGGGAAACCTACCTGCACAGGACATGGATGCTCTTAGCCAGATGGACAGCTGCACAGCCCCTGCTGGCAATGCCACAAGCAAGCCATCTAGTAGCTCCAGCAGGCCTGGGCTCCAGTGGAGGCCCAGGAAAGCCGGGCAGCATGGGCAAAGCACCTCTCCCTACAACAGCACAACTTGCTGCCCATGGCCGTACAGAGAGCAATATGCATGTAAAATGGTCCTGACCTAACTGATAAATGGAAAGAGAAGAACATCTTAAAAATCCACCTGGACTGCCATTTCCAGTTGGAAAAACAGACCGTATTAAGGAAAGCTAAATGACCATGAAGTTCAGCTGTAGCAATATTTTTTCCTTTTCCTATCCTCAGAAACCAACAAAGTGCCACAGTGTGCTGTTACAAAGATGACGTGCTCTGCCCTACAGGCAGGTTGGTTAGGGCTGGAAGGAAATGATCTTTAAGCTAATGCTATTCAGAAGTACGAGCAGTCAAGAAACATTGCAAAAACAGTATGTTTAAGAGATTAATTGGGCAATCCCACCCGGAGACAAAGCAAATTTGCCTGCTGTTGTGCAGTGAAGCTTTTCTCAATTCTCTCTCTTGAAGACCAAGGGCTCCTTTAACTCTGATTACTGTAAAGAGGATTAGTTAAGCAGAGGTAGTCAAAGGCCTGCCCTGGGCAAAGAGCAAACTGAATCAAACAAAACCACTTGACATTTCTTAGCTGCGTAGGCAAAGCTGACCTTGTTGTCCCAGGGATGAGGAGTTAAGACCGATCCATTCCTTCTGCTGGAAGACAAAAAGCGAGCGTGCAGGGCTAGACTCAGGAGGTGAGCCTGCCCAGTGAGTCCAGTTTTTTAGTCCCACTGCTGCTGAGGGAATACAGGAGATAAGACAGCAACTTCTGCTGCTGGTAGCAAAAGGTGTCTTGGCCACAACCTTCTCCCCAGATGCCCCAACTCCTTCCTTCAAAGCAGCCTGGCTCTCATGGGCCCAGGGGATTCCTTTTTCCTCATGCAGAGTGCAACTCCCACACCCACCCTGCCACTTCCATACCTTCTCTTCTGTGCAGGGGTTCACTGGCACATCCAAAAAGCACACAATATGAGTGAGCCACAAAACCACATAGCCAGAGAAATTTAACCTCATTAAAAGTTCTCTCCAGCTCAGGAAACCAGTCATGTAAGCTCTCATGCCTGCCTGATACCATAGTGATTTGATTCAAGATGTGGTATCTTATAACACCTAACATAGCAGAAATTCTTCTAATGGTCTATTTACATCAACATTTTTAAGAGGAGCTTTTATTTCCATTACTCCAATATGGACGCTTTATATTCTTACAACAACCTCTCTCCCCTGGGATACTTCACACTAAAATCCCATCCAGGAGATTTACAAGGGACAGACAATAGTGTTTTTCATGTTGCTTTAGAAGTCAAGGAGAGTGTGTTTCCCTTTGTATTAAAGCTTAGGAGCTGTGCACTTAGAGGAAAAAAAAAAAAAAAAAAGTCTTAGTGAGAAGGATGAATGCAGTCTAACAACTTTAAGAAAGCCCTGCAGCTCATTTTATGGTTGGGCTGCTGAATTCTGTTGTCTTTGTCTACTTATCATTTGGTTTCCTGAACCCCTAGAAAAGAGACCATGAACTGCAACTTCTGTTCACCATGTTCCCCTCAGTACTTGGAAGTGCTAAGCTATGTCTAAGTGAACAGAAAAGTGTTCCCATCTACTTCTGCCACAACTTATGCATAACATCTTGCAGAATACCATTAATTTTATAGAAAGATTTTGCTCTTTTTTGAGCAAGACCTGTCACCTCTAGGTGAGAAATGTGCAATGGCCTAAGGATTTACCTAAGGATTGCAGGTGAAAAAGGAGATTCGTAAAGGGTACAATAAATACTGAAAGGGAATGGGAACTCAGCATTTTCATACCTTAGGGGTGGGAAGAGTATAAAACTCCCTTCAAGTGGAACTTCTGTTTAGTTCAGTTTCTTTGCTACAAGAAAAGCAGCTGACAAACGGAGACACTGGCAATGGTACCATGAAGAGCACTCCTGTCTGGGAGCATCACCAGAACTGCTGCATGGCCAAGGCAGAGCACCCTCCTGTATCCAAAGATGAACCACAAGCTAAGTCTTGATAAGTATGGCAGCATTCATTTCTTTGAGCCTAGATGTAGCCAGCAGAGTATACACATTTGTTTCTAGTCTCTTTCATTTGCCAGAGAAGACAGAAGTGTAACCTCACAGTAATATAACAAATATGCATGTGTAATACTCAGATGCTGTGGAATCCTATTTGGTTTCCTCCTCTGGTAAGAAACATAGCTGAGAAATTAAGATTTGGCTTCCTAGAAGGAAGAGTATCACAAATAATGCATCTAGAACGAGGTTAGAACTGATGCAAATCTTGCATTTATTTAGACAAATTCAGTCTGATGTGAAGTGCAACAGATAATGCCTTCAAGCTTCTGAGGCCCCCATCATTATCACTACAGGCATTTTCTGGACTCAGTGCTTTTAGCCGGCACAGCTGCCTGCTGCTTCCAAAGCACCCTATACCAATGCCTACAGGACTCAGTTTAATTTCTCTAGGTCAAATTTATCCCCATGAAATAGCTAACCAAGATCATCACCTGTGTTACTTCAGAAAGGTTCTTTTCACATGTAAAGGCTTCATTAGCTGCATTTACTCTTGCATTTAAAACATGCCTTGTCCTGTCTTTCAACTATCACTTATGCCCTAATGCCCAAAGATTTATGCTTAGTGAAGGAGGTAGAAAAAAAGCTTTTAACCCAGACACAGCTTATTCCTCCTATTTCCTCATAATAAAAGACAAAGATTGGCAGAAATTCCAAGCAGAAGCAACAAGTTCAGAAATGACTTTTTGCATATATAGCTGCCTTTTCTACAAGCAAAAAGAAAACGAATTCCAGTCTTGTTGCAGCAACTTCGCTCTTCAGGGATTCTCCAGGAACAAATTCAAAGAATCTGAAGGCATTGCCTCCATGAAGTGAACCAGACAACTGCCACCACTTCTAAGAGGATATCTTGGAGTCTGTCCTAGAATAAGGTCCTTCACAGCACACAGAGATGAAGAGTACCTTAGTCATGTAGAGAGCAAGTTCAATAACCCATTAGCCTGGTGAATTATTATACAATAGCAGAGATAGCTGGTAGAAAACTTGTTTTCAGGCAGTTTGTTCCCTTCTACGCCATTTCTCAAACTTTAAATCAAAAATTGTACAAAAGTGTTTTTTTTTTTTTTTTTTTCTCCCTGCCCTCTAGTGGCAAGAGGGTGGGGGTTAAAACCGCAGATTGAGAATGCTCACAGAAAACCAAAAAAGACGTTGACTGGTATAGTCTGGTTTTTCATTTCATATCATTTGATTTAAGGTGAAGCAAGAGGGAGCATTCATTTAAACAGCTGTAATGAAAAGAGATTGATTGAAAAGTCATTTTTGCTCCATTTCTTATGGATAAGAGTCCCAGGTGTCTGTTTTCCTTACATTTTCTTTTTAACGGCTGTTCCCTATTCAGCCCATAAGCTTCAAGGTCAGCATCAGGTCAAATTGCATTTAGTACAAGATGCTCAGCATCTGCAAATCCCTCTCCTTTCCTTCCTGCACTAGGTCTTCAACCCCAGGCTCCCAGTCTAGGAAACTTTGAAGTAAAATGCCTGGGGAAGAAATTTTAATTTTTGGATTTAAATGGCATAGTGGATGCCACATTAGCAAACATATTACAGAGATGAAAAACAACATCCTTTTAACAGAAGATCCTAAGTTTATGAGGAAAGTACATGCCTACATACATCTAGACATGCTGAAATTTGCAATTGCTGAATGCTGGCAAAAACAAAAACATCTAGGAAAATTTAAACTTGCTAGCTACCATGTCTCCTGCAACACTCCACGTGCATTTGCCTTCTCCAACAAAGCAAGTCTAGTAGCCAGAGGAAGGAAAATAAGACTAAAAGAACACTAGAAAAAAATATTCCTATTGCCATATCTTGAATGAAATCCAAGCATTTAGAAAGCTGGTTTAACACCATTTTTTTTGGATGGTAGGGACTTGTACATGGATTTTGCATTTTACACACATGCACGCTGCATAAGTATATAGGCATTATTTGATATTTGGTCCTATCCGAACTTCAGAAGGCCCTCTCAGAAATCAGAACAGCCCAAGAGAGATGAATTCAAGTTGTAAAATGAATTGTCATGTTTCTTTGTTGCACGATAAAAGCCCTGCAGGAGCAGTGACTGATCTGTTTGAAAATGGTCCGTAAGAGTAAACTGAAAACAAGAGGCCTCTTCATCCTCAACCTACTCCTACTTCCTCAGCCCCAAACATGACAAGCGTCAATGCTCATGATCACCATCACAGCCTGAGGAGGAGAGCACTGTTCTACCTTTGTATGTAAAGGGTACTCATGTGATATACTGTCTGGTGACTAACTCTCCATCTCTGACCCCAAACTTCCCAACAAGCAGTTTAGAACTATCAGGAAAACTTCCTGAAAAGGCTAACCTCAAGCATTGTAATAACTCTTGAAACACCAGAACAGAAACAAAAGTTTCTTAATCCATCTGTCTGTGAAGAAGCTCTTTGGGGTTTTATCTGCCTTTTAAGGAACTGAGCTACAGCTCAGCAGCTGCACCACGTGTGAAATATTATGGCACTTGTTTTTAACTGCTAGACGAGGTGTTTAATGATTCTAGGGAGGTCTGGCTAGTGCTGCTAGCACTCCACAGCTGTAAGGAGAATAAGGTGTGTAACCAAGTTTACAACACTCATAACATCTGCAAGGATAAGGGGTATTTGTATCCAAAGCCCAGTTTTCAGTAGATTCTTCATAATGGAAAATGAAAACTGATAACAGAAACAATACAGCTCTGAATGGAGAGGAGCATTTATGGCCTCCCACAGTTACACAAAGATCCTTGTTTAGGTCTCATCTTTGACTATGTGGAAGACAAAGGATCAATAGTCAGGACCAAGTATATATTGGTATATCAAGGCTAGATAACTTCCTTCTCAGGATGTCTTGCCTAACCAAAAAGTGGAAGACAAGAGGAAGCCAGCGTCAAGCCCCAGGAGGTCAGTGTTGACACTACATGTAGCTGTATATCCTCAGCAGAGAGCAGGCCAAAGAGAGTAGGAAGAGACTCTGCTAGCCAGAAGACAGGTAAGGAGTTAATTATGCACTTAGTGCCTTAAAGAGGAAGACAGACCTTGAAATGAATGAAACTTTTTTTTTTTTTTTTTTTTTTTTTTTAAAGAAGTGCTTGTAACTTATCTCTGGTTCCTCTATTGGCAGATTCTCCAGGCTTGGACAGTCACAATTCTGCTCCTCCATGAGATTCTGCTTGCACCTGGGGAATCTTTGGGACTAACTTCCATATCTTAATACACGAGGTGGTGAGTATAATCGAGTATTCAAGAACAAATTTCTCTACTGAGGAAAAAAATCCTGACATATTCCGTATGCACTGGGCTTGCATTTGGATATTAAATCTGCAGCATCTAACTCTGCCAAAATGCCTCCCAGGACTCCAGAAATAAAATTCTTTATTATGCCTTCACTTGACCGCCCGAGGGATCCTTTTCATCCCTTCTTTTGACTCTCCCACGCTAAAGTTTCCGAAGATGGAGCAAGCACCCACTTTCACATCTGGCAATGCTAGAAACAACACAGCATCAGCCTTGAAATGTTTGCCATTTCTACTTGTCTTGACACTAATTATACACACAAGGCAGCTTCATCTGCACTGGGCAGAATGGCTCGATGCACAGCAGAGTTCAGTGCCTTCAGATCCGTGCATTTCCAAGTGAGTCAAGCGTGCATTATAACTGCAGTCACAGCAAGTTTCTGATGTGCTTCTCCAAGACTGACCCCTATTTTTTTCTTGCTTCCCCCCCTCTTCTTGTTTTAATTTTTTCTTTTCCTACAAAACAGTTTGAGAGAATCAGAGCATGACTTCTATCCAGTTGTTTCATCAGGCTAAACATGCCACCCACTTTTTCACATTCCTTTTTTATTCCCCTTTCGAATAAACTCTCCATTATAAAAATAAAATAGCTTCATTTACAAATACCACCTCAGCAGCATGCCTCAGCCCTCATTTTGCAGGGCTATGCCAACAGCCACAAACAGAATCAAAGCACCCAATTAAAAATCCATATTCATTAACAAACACCATGTATACTAAAATGCCCTGCATTGACTATGCCACCGCAGGAGATGAAGCACTTGCTGAGTTTCCCTGCTCTCAGCCTGAAGCCCTGTTGTCTTAAAGGAAACATTTTACCTTTGCTAGCACACAAGCTGATGAGAAAAGGCCCAGTATCCTCTTAGCCCATCGGGCTAGGACAGCAGAAGTGACAGCTGTTGACCTTTTGCCTTAGAGAGACGCCAGACAGGGGGCTTTGCCAGGCTGAGAAGTGCACAGAAGACCATGAAACTGTTCCAGACCTTCCACACTGAGGTCTTTAGGTACCAAGAGGGCCAGTTGCAAACCAATCTGCAGCATTACGAGCAGCCAATATAATAAGCTCTGCATATGCTTGATTGATGCAACTCATTGGCTAGGCAGGGCCATACCCGAGCTGATGCAGTAAATTAACACATTCCCTTGGTTTCGGGGAAGTTATGCTGATTTACACCATCAACAATTTATCACCACAGAAAAATCACATACCATAAGTACAATATTTCAGACCTATACAATGAAGTTATATGAACACACGCAAGGATTATTTATTTATTTGTACCCACAAGCCTGAGATTTATAACTCGTTATAAATACAAGCCGGGTAATTTGCTTTCTATTTTTAGCAGGAATGTTTTGTGCAGAGAACAGCTGTCGGCCACTGGGTGCTGCGCTCCTCTGAGCAGCAGCTTCAGACAAATAGAGGCCTCTCAGAATTACACCGGAGAACTAGGGCCATTGCTTTGCAGTGGAAAAAAATATTGAAAATAGTAGAAAGCAAGAAAAAATAATGGAGAACCGCTCTCAGAGCTTTCCCAACTGGTTTTCCTACAGAAAGGAGCTGTATGGGATCACATTGCATATGTGCATGTCAGGCTGTCAAGTCTTCCTGAATAACCTCAGTGCCCACTATCCAGTTCTGATCAAATTTTGGAAACATTCACAAGTCTCAGCGATAATGTATTCCCACTGACTTCAAAAAGACATACAGCTGGGTAGAGGTGAGAGAGTCTTCTAGTGTCTTCACCACGGGAAAAAAAAAAAAAAAACAAAACACATCACACGAACTCAGCCTTCTGTCAGACCAACAAAATTAGGCATATCCAGCAAGGGCATCCATAGGAAACCAGATCTGATCTTTCATTTTTGTCACAAAACTGTGACAGTGCAGGCACTCACCTTGGCACACGAAGGAAGATGGTGTTTCCCCAGGGTGGACACGCGCAGTGATGAACACCACTTTCTGTTCTGCACCTGGACGCAGGTTCGCTGCAGCAGAGGGGGGTGGCAGGTGACAGAGGGGGAAAAAAAGAGAGACAAAGATCCTTAAACCGGGTCCCATATGTAGGACACACAGGGACATTAATATTAAAGCATATCCTTTTATTAAAATTGGTCATACATTATAAATAAGCGCAATCTATAATTAAAGTAGGCAGCGTCACTGGGTCTCCGCACCAGGCCATAACAGCAGACTGCACAAGGGCTGCAAAGCTAATGACACGCAGCCAAACCTGCGACAACAAAGTTAGCTCTCTTTTTAAAAAACAAGATTTACTACAGTGAGTTTAACTGCACTGTAATTGCTCTCTCACTTGTGATAAATGTCCCCCTGGGGCACCGAGAAGAACAGTGGGGGTCCATTCACATCGTAAAGCCAATTGCACCCTGCATTACACTTGATACAAACCTTAGCAGTGCCAAACAACAGTAAGTGCTAACAAATGATACTTATTAGCACGGGTTTTGGTTTTTTTTTTTGGGGGGAGGCTTGTGGGTTCTTTTGTTTCTTAACTACTTGGGTCTGTATCTGCTCTGATTGAAAGAGACGTTAAAAAAAAAAAAAAAAAGAATTAAACTGTGGAGAAACAGTAAGTATATGAATCATGTTAAGGAAATCACTTGCCTTGCTACATGAAATAGCAAGAACCTCTGAAGTGGACTATAAAAGGTGGCTAATGGTGCACTAAGCAAAATTCTGTGAGGAAGAGAGAACATGGACCTGGAAAATAAGCTGGGTCCCCTTCAAATTACAGTTCAGCAGAAGGAAGACAGATCCTAACACAACTTTCCATGGGTTAATCCCACACTATTGAAATCATGATGCTTCATGGGTGAAGCAGGATGTTTTCCCTATTTGTGCACTGACAGCGTTAACAAACAGGAAATAAAAATTATACCCCTTCAAAGAAGTTTTGGGAACTTAAAAGACCATAAGAGGTCAGGACTTCAGTTAGATATCTTATCTAGATCTGAACACACAGCAGGAGTAATACTAGACACAGCAGGATCCAATTTAAATCTTTACTCTGAAATAAAGTTTTTTCACTGAAAGGCAACTGAAAACTAAATCCAAACTTTTTTTGTTTGTTTGTTTTCTAAATTGGGCTTATACATTACATACATACATTCTTAAACAAGAAAGATATTTGGAGCCTGACACCAACACCTGAGGGTTGTTTGTTTTTAATTTCCTGAGTCTTATGAATGCTCAGCTTACCCAGTAGTAAATCACACCTAACAAAAAATCACAGAAATAATCAGTACATTTTTGGTTGTTCTCAGGAGACAACTGGACAACAGATCTCAGCAAGGTTTTTATTTATTTATTTATTTAGCCCTTCTAAATGCCCTACAGGTGCTCACCTTGCAACTCAACCATTCATTTGTTCTTTCATTCTCGTTTCACCACTCTGGTGTTTCTGAGCCCCAGAGGCAAAGGAATATAAGAATGTCTCTGACAAACATAGCAGCTGGTGGGGTCACTTCTGTCTTGAGGAAAAGTGGGAGGCAGCAAAAAGGAATACAACATCATCTGATGACCATCCCACATCATTTGCATTAACATTGATTAGCGTGGGAGGAAGGAGATGTAGCAGCAAGCCAAATTTAATGAGCAAAAGAGGAAGTCTGGGATGACACCTGCAAGAGGAGGAGTTTTCTCCTCAGAAAAAAAAAAAAATCATTAAAGGGGCACAGACTCATCACAAAAGCAATGTTCAGCAACATGACTACTCAGCAAAGTGGTCAGCATAATACTGGCCCGTTTGGAGCTGGAGCAGCTTCTCAACTAAGAAACTTTTTAGAGGATGAGATTTTTGCGTTTGGTTATGACAGCTTTGACCCTCTCCACCATTTTCTTTTAAACTTTATTAAACTCAGCTCAATATTTATTCTGCTTTTATCACAATGTTTAGCACATTGTGATAAAAATGTCACAAATTTTGTGACAGAAATCACATTCTGTTTATCACAATGGTGATAAACACCAGGCAAATATCATACTGGAAACAAACCCACTTAATTGCTAACAAACAACTCAAATCTCAGCTCTCTGAATACAACATGCATTATTTGGCCCACAACCCACATTCCTTCTCCAACACTATAGCACATATAATCGGTCACTTGAAGCAGTCTCATTGGCAACACTCCCTCAGCTCTCACCTGGTAAATGAAAACTTCTACTCTTGGTTACAGATTACACAAGTCTAACTAAAACAGAGTCCCTCAGAAAATGTTTTCTACCAAAAGAAGACAAATCACAATCTAAACCTCCATGGAAAGGCAGAAAATTCAATTAACCTTTTTCATTTCATTTTTATGCTTCTATAATACCATAGAAACAACTATTTGTATGGAGTAGCTTAAGTAACTAGAATTTTCTTGCAGAAATAATCAATTTATGAAATCACGTTTGCACTACCAAAATGAAGATCTGTAACAGGACTGAAATAGAGTTTGTTCAATATCGGAGATCTTTCCTGCTACCATGCCAGTTCAGAAAGAGACTGCAGAGACAGCAGGTTTCTGGTCCTAAAGCCATGGTATGGTATTGGCGCAATTTCCCAAATTAGTACTGCTAAGGCTGGTGAAGTACAAACGAAGAGTAAGTCTCATCCCAGCAGTCTACCTCAGAAAGCCTTTAACTGGTGCCCATGCAGGAGAATGTGGAAATGAACTCCGATCCTTCACAGAGTGCTGCAAAGCTGGGGCAAGGTACTAATAATGGCTTTAGAAATGGTTTGCCTTTCTCCTCTCCCACATTTTACCCCATTCATACTAGACCTGAAGGCTCTAATCAGAAGAAATAGAAACCATTATCCTAAAAAACGTGCATTCATTTGATTTTAACGCCCACACATTTTCATGAAATACATCTATCCACTGGCAAAACAAATTCCAGTCTTCCTTTCCCAGGGACTTTGCAGCATGAGGTGGGCTGTTGCCAGCATTTTGTATTCAAAACCCTGCAAGTTGAAGACTCCACAGAGGAAATAAAAAAGAACTATATTGCATTACGCTTCACTGTGTTGTCTCGGCTTGTCTGTCCAACAGAACTGTAACATCTGCGTTGAAAGCGAACACTGATGTCGTTGCTGTCCTGGCTGCCTAGTCTCTGCTACATTAAACTGCTTTAGCAAATCCAATCCAAGCAGCATTTACTGTACTCTGGTTTTTCCTGAGAGACCAGATTAGCACCTAATTCCATTTGTTTTTGTTACTTCTGGTCACAAATGTCATTTCAGGTAGGAGTACATATCTCAGCAACACACACTACAAAAGAACACAGTTTCTGGTCTCTATCAAGCACCACTAGACTGGGTTGAGTCAAATAAACACAAGCTTTTCTTGCCAGTGGTTTGCAGGCCACGTCCCATCAACATCTTTAAGCCTTGTGTGAACAGTGCAAAGAAACCAAGTGGTACAGAAGGTAAAAGTGGTGCCATTTGTACTGCAGAGCAAAGACTGTACTACAGGTTCTTCAAATCAGACATCTAGCCCTAGTCACATTTTCGTGGTGGAGGTGGAAGCAGGATCTTGGCTCCCATACAGCATCCATGGGAGGTCAGCTCTGTGTAGGGGGAAGCACCTCCACACAGTGCCTTTGTTGCTCACTGACTCCCCTCACCTTCCAAGCATGCTTACATAGTCCCACCTGGAGCACAGAAGGATTTTGTTTAGCAAAGCCTCACTTGTGCCTGGACTCTACCAAGCAGCGGTCCTACACATCACACTCAAAATTGGATCCAACCCTCTCAAGTTCCAAATTTTCATTCAGGCTCTGGCCCTGACTCTGTCAGGTGCTTAAATATGTGATTTAGTTCGACAGATCTCTGTTGTGTTTAAAAATGGGCTTAAACGTAAGTGTTGGCATAAGAGCTTTGCTGAACTGGGGCCTTTTAGCAGGAAGCCTGCTTCTGAGATCATTGTCACAATGTTTTAAAGTTGGAGATTGTGCAACTATTATCCTTTATTGCCTATTTTATGCCAAAGTCTCTTTTCTTTTTCTTTTTACATCCCTCTTAAAAGCAAAGCTATTTTGGGGCATTTAATATTATTTAATCTCTTTACTCTGGCAGCGTAGAAATTACAGGGACCATTACAATGGTCCTGTGTGTGCGTATGCTTTATTGATGTATATGCTGACCTAATATCAAATTGATTTTGCTCAGCTTTTCTGCTGACCACAGAAAAATGCAAATTGGGTATTATATTTGCACACTAATTTTATTGGGCCCTTGTGTCTTCATAAAAAGATAAAGTTTGGGCTAATAAAAATAAAACATTTCTGGTACTAATATAGGCAAATGTTTATGTAGGCAGGTAACAAATTGGTTTGTCATTTAGGGGAACATAAAGAGCACTAAAATCATCTTTAGGCAAAATAGATTGGGGGCTTTTGCTTAGCTTTTAGCTTTCATTTGCAAAATCAATTTAATGTAACACAGTGTCTCAAAGACAGGGTGACACAGGATTAAGACATTCATTGTATTCCTCCACCATAATTCCCCCTTATTCAGAGGCCCTGGGATTTGGGTTTGCTCTTGTTCAAAGGAAATTAAATATATTCCAGGAAAAGGGAAAAAGGAACACTTAGACTTCTGGTATATGCAAGCATCCTATAGGGACAAACACAGGGGAAGGGCAGGAACGTGTGACTCAATGTTCTGAAGGTAGATGTTCGAAGAGTTATCAACACATTTCAGTGCCACAAGGAATTTGAAAGTGTAATACTTGTATGATCTCCTTGCCTAGCTATTTCTTTGTTCTTCCTTCCTCTTCCTTCAAGTCTTTTTTAACAATGCCTTATGCATCTCTTTGATGGCCTGCAACCTCTGCTAGACTGCAGCTAAGTGAACTTCGATGACGGTTTAACTAGATGGGCATATATCAACAGCCTAACTTCTATTTACTGAAATTAGTTGACCTATTTAAATCCCAGAGCAGCCACTATTTCTGCTCAGCTCTTGCTTTTCATCTTCTCCTTCCCCATCCTTCCCTCAATTGCAGGGTATTTTGGAGGGGTTCCATGCAGTGGGAGGTTACATAAACAGTTTTGATGTTAATACTTGACCGCATTTTCAAACTAATAGCCCAGCAAAGGGATCTGACTGTAAAACAAAAGGCCAGAAGTATCTCCTGGTAAAATTACGCTGAAGTAGATCAAATGACACTGCGAAGCTATTTGCAAAATCAGAAATGGCAAGCAACTGTAGATGAAGATTCCCCTTACCTCCCAGATCCACTTGTTTGTTTTTAATCTTCATTAAGTCTCGGAAGCAACTGTTTTTCCATTTGGTCTGATACTGTCAGCTTGCCACCCTTCCAAGGCAGGAAAATTAACCACATATAAAACCATTCCAGGTACGCTCATATCATCCTCCCTCACTCCTCCTCTCCACTGAAGAAACACTCCCACCAAAAACTGAGGCTTTGTTTTTAAATTATACATACTCTTTTGAACATTAGAACATACAGTCCTATGAATAAGAACAGTAATCTGGAATATGAACAGCACATTATCATCCTCAAATGGCCAAGGTGATGACAACTCATAATTAAGGATGCAGACAGTAGCATTTAATGTCACCTACCTGCATCACCGTCATATCATAACAGTTTAGCAGACAGGTCCCTAGCCTGCTTTCATTTTCCCTCTCCTGCTTTGCTATTTATAAAGTCAGGTTGGAGTGTAGATAAACCCCTTGTCCTCCAGAGACCACAGACAGGCAGTAAATTATGGGAAGGCTAAGTGGTACATCAAATGTGTCTCCTCAAAGCTATATATCATCTTGTTAAAGTTGATGCCTAATCCCAGAACCCCAGAAATCATTCCCAAAATCCCAGAAAATGTTTGTGTCCTTCAGCTGGTATAGAACAAGAAAATAAAGTTCACCTGCAGGAAAAAGCATTATAGCCATCTTTTTCTGGAAGTCATTTTGTTTGTGTGCCTTTCAATACTATTTCCTTAAATTCTGTAGAATCAGAACACACCCATTCATATTTGAATAAATAAACTCTGATCTACAGCACTCATCATTTTTTCTTGCAGTTGTCAATATCATGTTGCAAACTAAAACCAAAACATGTAGCATTTATCTTTTAAAAATCGTACACCAGACAAACACAGTAGTTTATGTACATAGCACTTCTCCAGTTACCACCAGTGGCAGTATAAAAATCTTCAGCCATTCCACAGAATTCTCTTAACTGAACTCCACGATAGTGAAGATAGGCAGAAACACTGAGGAGCTGCCTGCAGCCACAAGAGAAGTGGGTCTCATCTTAGGGAAGGAATCAATGCTAACTGGTACCTATCTTGTTCTCTCTTTTCACAGCTATCACCCCTCTAGAAATGCTTGCTGTCCCAGTAGCTTTCACTTTATACAAAGGAGAGAAATAAAATATAAAAATAAAATATTCAGATGCAAGATATTTCCACCTGCAATACTACAGTTACACTGGTATCTTTTCAGTTTGTCTTTAAAATCCAGGGATTCAAAAGATATTGCTAGGGCATGCTATAAAGCAATTCTCTATCAGCTCTCTCCAGTGGAGAGGGCTAAGGCTATGTTTGTTTGCTACAAGTATGCATGGGCTGAAAGATAAGGGAATAATTTATGTCAGAATTTCAGCCAAGATAGCAAAGAGGGAATTACCAACCACTCACAGAACAGTCCAGCAGTTACAGGAGCAGCCAGGACACCTTTGTTCTGTTCTTTCCAGTTTTGCTGTGGATTTGTCTGTGATTAACTTCAGTACTTAAAATTTCCCCATATAAAAAATGAGCATAAACATGTGAACTACAGAAGAGGACTGAGAATCTCAATACAGCTGTACTCAGACTAAGCTTCTGAGATGCAGAGCCACATCATTGCATCCACAGATCCTTCCAAAAAAGCAGTTCTGAAATGAACATCTGCAGCTGCCCGGAGATGCAACTCTTGAATCCTCTTGTCCAGTATCTCTAATCTCTCAAGGACAATGGATAAACAGAAAAGAAACATGCAGAAAAACATGTATGGGTCACAGAAGATGTTTTTAGAAAGCTGTGCACCCTAGCACCCACTGGGGCTATGCCTTCATTCTCCTCAGAAACAGCCAAGAGCTCAACGTGAACAGTAGTGGAAAAAAGACTGGAGAAGCACAAAATGGTGGACATAGCTGGGTAGTTACCTCCCAATGTATTTTGTTCTAAGTAGAGTCATAGATCATTCTGAGGAGAAAAGAAATGAAAAAGCAATCAAGGTTTCCTTCCTCTGCCAGCTCAAACCCAGGGGAGCAGTGAAGCACAAAGTATTCCGCAATGCAACTAACACAGTCACTGGATTTGCCTCCTATATTCTCTCTCTCAGACATTGACATGAACACCACAAACCATTCTCTCATTCTTCCCATAACACCAGTTGTAAGTGAGCATGGGGTGTCCCCACAGGAGGTGATTTTTTTTTTTCTTCTTTTTGGTCTGTCAGACATTCTGTGGGAGGAAGGCAAGAGACCGATACAGGGTTAAGCAGAATAAAGCCTTCCATGTACAAGACCTTGCTTGAAAGCAGTGATCCCAGGCAGGACATGCAAGGTGTTCTGCAAAAGGTTCTGGCCTTTACTGAACTATGGCAGTGTGTTCTTCAGTAGCTGAGCTAGAAGTCAATAAAAAGCAACCTGCTGAAATGAGATTCATGAAGAACACTGCTCCTCAGATCATGACTCTGACCTCTCCAGGAAGCACTAACACTGTCTTCAGAGAGAGTGTTGAGTCTGCAAGATGAGAAAGACACCAGTGCATAGCCCCTCTTCACATTCACAGCTTGCCTGAAATCAAAGTTCAGACCTGAGCATGTAGCACCAAAAATTAAGATTCTCAGTAGAGAATCTTATGTACCAAATTAAATACCTCATCAAGATGGTGGACACAGGTAGGCCTCAGCTTACCACAGGCCTGAAACACTTGTACACATCTCTAAAGCAGCACAGAAGCAAATCCGTCTTTACTGTAATATTAGTAATTGTTTTCAAATCAGGATAAGAGGCAGGTTCATTTTAATGTAAAGGGGATGGCAGAGAGGGTGGAAACCATCTCCTCTCACATCAGAAGCTGAATTACCACCTTTCCTGGACATACCGCCAGGCCCCTGCTTTGTTCACTCACTCTTCCCAGTTTGTAGTCAGAGGGATGTGCTGTCAGGGAGTCTGTGGTGTGAGAGGAGTCCAAACAGTTCTACACAGTTTTGCTTATGTGTATATATTCTACACACTGGACCATGACCTATCATCAGCAAGCATCACAGACATGACCTTGGACAGAAGCATACTAAGAATATTCAACCTGTATCGTACATCCAGCAGTCTAAGAGGATAAAATCCTGTCACACCCTTGTAGTTTACTTCAAGGGAAAATGGTGAGATGCATGCCCAGACATAGGGCACCTTCATTCCTCATTAAAGATGAAAAATTAAGTAAGCTACCATCCTGATTCAGACACTGCTTATAACTCCCCACACACATACTATTACATAAGCAGTTACCAATAAACGTTTAAATTCTACCTGGATGCACAAAACTTTCTCCTACTCTAACCAAGCTGCCATGTCTCTTCCCCTCTTACCTGCTTTTCTGCGAACTGAGAACAATTCCTCACACAGATGATTTTTCTCTAAGATGTCTGCAAGCAGGCACATTAACTAGTGCACTAGTGTCTACCAATCTTAATTGTGCTTTTTGTCCCATCATTAGTTAGCAATAAATTTCAGGGGTACAATCACATGGCATAGCATATTGGGTATGCTATGCAACAATCATTTTGTCTGCATAAATATACTGGAAGGCTGTGCAAGCTTTGTACAACACAGCTAGTCAGCAAACTGTTAAAACCAATTTATACACATGCACTCTCTCTCTCAAGGCAATAAGCCTATGGAGAATTTTAATTAAAGTCAAAGGAGCTTTTAAAAGTGGAGAGGGAGAAACCTAGCACAGCAAGAAATAAATTAATAAAAACGCGCTCCAAGTTGAAGCTCAAGGGGATCACTCTCCGTCATCATTTATTTAAAGGATGGGACACGTCAAAGATAGGAATGTCAAGTGGGAGATGCTGTGAAGCAGCAGAGGACAGAAAATGGGCTGATGAACTGGATGCCACAGCTCCTGTAGCAGATCATTTTTTGTCACAGAGGTTATATTTGTGTCTGACCACCTGCTGCTTGATATTCACAACCTCTCAAAGTTAGTCACCAAAATATCTGTATTCCCTTTCACATTTGATCTAGCAAGGACCTTTCAGCCCATCTAGACCACCCTTGTCTGGCTAGCACCCAACTTGTGCTGAGAACTATTCCACTATCTCACCCCAAGGAGATTTTAGTTGGTATTCACCCAGCAGTTTCCTTTGCAGAATTTCAGTACTTCTCACTTGCTTCTTCCCCTGGTGTTTACATATTTTTAAATGTCTTAATTTTGCATGCATTGTTTTAGCTTCTGCTTAGGCTTTGGAATATTCCAGAGGAATGAACTGACCCCTTCAGATGAACCTATACGCACAAGCTCACCACAGATAAGCTCAATTCTCATGTCCTCACAATCTTTTTATATAGAAAGTTTCAATGCTCAGGTGAGAGCTGGCATTCTGCTCTTCACCTGTCATTCTTGCAGCCACTTGTAGCCTTTTCCATAGCAGGGAGATTTCTTCACTTGAGGCCAGTTGCAAACAAGCAGTACCACGCTGCTTAGCTTTAACAACTCCCAGTATCAGCTGCTATAGCAAACTCTCATCACCTCCATCTGCCTGTCTTGTAACAGCTCACTGGGGTGTAAGATGCTTGTGTGGATCAGTGTCCTTAGCAGCCTCCTAGGTCTCCAACCCTGTATTCAAGGGAATATAATGCTTCTAGTTGGTGTACCATCACAAGCCTCCCAGCATCAGATGCAAATGAAAGTAATCATCCATAATAAATCATGTGATTATGCTGGAAACCCATGCGTGTCTGATCCTTCAACTACTAGAATTATGGAGATCCAATATTAACTGCATATCTTGACACTCATTATCTCATTCAGTGTTATGCTGTCTATTCTTCACCAGCCAGATCCCTTGGTAGGGACAAAAGCTTCGTGGATTGATAAGATCCCACATCAATTTCCACATAAAAACAAAAATGTAACTAATTTCCAACATTAAAAAAAAAAAAAAATTGAAATTTGAACCTAATACATATATTTATTAGTGAATGTAAATTGAATTACGTTTTGCCCTTTTCCATAAAGAAGAAAAAAGAAATGCCCTCATCATGGAAAGAGGGTTAGAAAGGTTAAAAAAATGAAGAAAGTCAAAGTCATTACATTCCAATCAAACTTGATAAATATGTAAATTACAGCAACTAAACAGTTGGCTTTGACAAATTACTTCCACGTAATGGATTTTTCATAGTAATGAGGCTACAGTGCAATTGTTTTTTTAAAGCCTTACATTTCTCATTAATACAAAGTGTGAGTCAGTATGCACAATGGGGATATTTACTAAAAATTTAAGAAAAAATTCAGACAGTAGTTGACATCACAGAGGGATGCCACATCCTGAGATGGTGTCATTGCTTCCATCAGCACTGACAGATTGTTGACTGGTCTTTAATTAAGTAGCTTGAACTTGAGGTGCTATTCAATGCCAAAGTACAAAACCTAGGACTTCGTTAATTGCAATTCATTTGTGATATATTTATCCATCCAACACTATCAAGGGTGCCAATGGCATATGTTGCACAGACTCTCCAAGACCCACAAAAATGGAAAAAGGTGCAATAAAATCACTTCAGTGACCTTTAAATAACCTCTCTGCCCACCTGTATCTTCCTACCTCATTCAGGTCTTTGACCCTGCCTGCTGATCATCATGGCATTTGTGTACCATCTTCTCTGCAATCTTCCCAAGTCCCTTTCAGCCACTCAGCTCATAAGCTCTTCTACCCTCAGCCTTATCTTTATTTTAACAAGACTTTGCAACACAGGTTGGATGCTAGTCAAGAAAGATTCATGCAGAACACCCTCATTTGTAGAGTATTGCTTTCAATTACCTTACCATTGTGCTGAAAATGATCTGGTATTCAACTAGGCATCTCACAGTTTTGCTCTAGGTTCCAGTTTCACTTGATGCAACTTACTTAGGAACCTCTAAAACACAGAAAAGGTTGGAGCCAGCAACAGTTTTTCAAATCAAAGTGGCAATGACTGAAGTGGAAGTGTGTCCAGAAACATTGCAGTTTCCTTGATGTGCATTCATAGCCTTAGCAAGGAACACACCACACAGGGTTGGGAGATAGGGAGTGTAGACTGTTAGCAGTCAACCAGCCAGTTACTAGTACACATGAGACTGTGTTTGGATGACCAAATTCAGTGACCAACAATTCATAAATTCATAAGTATAACATTGTACTTAAGCAACAAGCTGTTTTCTGCAGACATTTTTCTGCATATGCAGAAGCCTTCCTTTTTTTTTTTCCTGATGTAAATAGGAAGACCCAGACTAATTACAGTAGGCAGAGAAGATTAGCCACTCTTTGTACCATACCATACAAAGCCAGATTACACTGGTGCACACAGAGACTCAGTTTACACATGGTGTGTGATAGCACAGATCATCTAGGTTGGATATAGACATTTCTGAACAAATAGAGGAAAACTTTCAACATGCATGACTATGTCATTTGATACAATTTTAGTTACTCAGCTATTCCTATTGAGCGAGGGCAGTATCCATGTTCCTTCAGCACAGGGAACTTCACCACTTGACATTTGAATTTGTGAGCCAAGGCTACAGAACTGAGTTTATAGTTACCCTACACACCGTCCGTGCACCTGAGGGTCAGCCAATACAGGATGGTGATAGATCAAAGAATATGCTGTTGATTTTAAGTAATTTAAAGTAAAAACAACCCTTCTCACCCCAATCTGTTGAAAGGACACAAGAGTGAGGAAGGGAAAACACAGCCAGGGGGAATGTCAGCAGAAAATAAGGACAGAGAATGTGGAGGAGGGAACATCATCTAATAAACCTTATAAACCCTGGCTATAGCTCTGCATGCATGCATTTCTTTTGCTGATATAGGATGCATACTCCATGTAATGCTATTCTTGTGAGCCAGGAAAATCTGCATGTAATACAGCAGGAGAATGCTAATGACTTTCAGCTGAGCTGGAATTGAACATTACTTGCCTTTATCAAAGGTAGACTTCAGAGCAAACAGTCAGCCTTGGGGTTTCTCATGGAGTTAGAAATCAGTGAATACAACATGACCACACACATCCCTCTTTGTGCTAAGTGTCCCCCAATTGCACAGGAGTTGATAATCCCTCCTAAATATCCCTCAGGCTATAGCAAAGGTATTTTTCAAGCAGCACTTTGTCAGTAAGAAAAAAGTAATTTCAAGCCCATTCAAGTGATGAATACTTGAAGCATAGGTGGGTTAAACAGCTCACCCAACACAGGCTGCTAAGTCATTGGCATGACTGCCAGCAAAACATTTGTACTCCCCACATCAACCTGTCCTTACCAGGCTGTGAGGACTGACCCTGTTTCTTCTTACCTACATCTCTGATGGAAGCCACATTACCTGAACACTCTTCCACATTGAAGACATCTGACAGATTTGGAGCTATTTCAGATAAAAGAAAAATGAATAGATACTCCAGATGAGTGGGAGAAAAACAGCAACTGATGGCCTTAATCCTGATGGCCTTTTTCAATAGAAGCTACCAGTAAATGACAGAAAAGCTTAATTTGAATGAAAAACTAGGTCAGCACTTGCAATGATTGCCTTCTGAGTTTAAGAACTGATTTAGAAGAAACAGAGAATAGATTACCCCTAATTTGCCTTATCTTTACATTCTTGATCTATTGATTATAATAATTGTTGCTAATGGAAAGATAGGTTCCACAAATATTACCATACAGACAGCAAGCAAGAGTGAAAATTGATTTAAACAGTTTTGTTTCCAGAGTGCTAGTGCAATGCAGTACTGCAAGACTGCATATTTCCAAGGCAAAGAAGAAAAAATAAAGTTTGTGCCATTAAGTACAAGGAGATTTTCTCATCACTGTGGAAAAATCTTTCAAACCAGTCATGTCCGCGCTGATGACATTTAAGACTGAACCCTGGAGAGATTTTTCAGAAGTTGTCAAGGCTGAGCCCAAACCACTACCCCAATTTTCAGAAAGCTTCTAAAATGAAAACTTTTTGAAGGTCATTTTCCTCTATCAAATATGTGATGTAGCATTGTCTGAACATGAGGATTGAAGTCAGAAATCCTGTGTGTTTTTTTGTTGCTCCTCCACCAAACTGATGAGTAACCTTTCAAAAGACATTCAAGAATAAATCCACAAACAGATTTAACAACTAAAGTAACCTAAATCCCATTTAAGCCCAAAGTTTAGATCTTCAAAAACCTTTATTCAGTTGTCCCCTACTTTAGGAGATGTCAATATCCATAGGCAAACAGAGCTCTCTCTTTGGCCAAGTCCCCTCAAAAATGCACATGCCTCTGTCTCTCCCACTAGTTTCAGCAGGCATTTCTAAATATTACCTAATGGAAGGGAACCAAACAAAACATAGCAGTAAAAGCACAATGGCAACCACCTGTTTTCTTTAGTACTTACTCAGAAAGTCCCCAAACCAAAGCTCTGCCTGATAGCATTTGAAACTATATTCACACTTCCAAAAGTACCCTAAACATATCACACTGCAGAAGTGTTGTTGTTGTTTTTAATATGAATGCTTAACATTAAAAAAGGACACAGCAGAATCCTGTTTTGCCTCCTTCCACACTGACACCCTTAATACTAATTTACAGGATCATGATTACTTTTGCTCAACAACTAACCCATTGTACATCAACTTGGGTGACAGAAAGCAAAGTAGATTCAGCATGAAGAATTACGAGCCTCTTCCTAGCTCTACAGCCTGAGGATGTGCATGCTTTCAAGGCTCGGATTTAGAACACAGTCTGGAAAAACTAAGATTATGGAGGCTGGGTCAAAAAGTTGTTTCTTCCAATCATCCTCTGGAATGGGAGCGTTAGGGGGAATGGCTTGCCTAACTCCAGGAGACAACTGTGAGTCAAAAAGCCTTCTCAGTGCTAATTAAAAAGTGTATTTAAGATATGGACAGAATTCAAGGCCTGTTCTTCAGGGCTTCATATTTGGGTGCCTTGATTTGGCTGGTTTTCTAATTCTCATTCTTTGAATGTTCTGGAACACGGATGACTACTGAAGGACTGATGCTTCCTGTAAGCATCAGCTCAGATGCCTTCAAAATTGGCGCAGGAGTTGTATGTACTTACAACTCCTTTTTTGTACCCCTACATTTACAACTCAATTTACTTTCCCCCAGTTTAATAACACTGGTAATAATTACCTGGTTTTAAACATTGCTTTGATATCCTTTAATGGAAAATAACTTTACATCTGCATGCATATATTACTAAAAATATCTCAGGTGTTTGTTATTTTTTCCTCTTCACTGGGAAATTTTGGAAAGCACTTTTCCAAAATCTGCACCTTGATCACTCAGTATTTTATCTACAAAAATGCAGACTTCAAGGTTTTATTTGCTTGAGTGGACAGGAGACATCAGGGGGAGGAAGAAAAAAAAAAAAAAAAAAGGCTTTCTTGAACATTTTGGTTTTTAATCCATTCCTTTCCTACTTTATCTGGCTGTGGGTCACACATACAATGTATGTCCAGATGATACCAGTAAGTCAATAGTGGATATATTATGCTTTTACTTTTTAACATGCCATTTACTCCTTTTTTGGATAGAAATAGAGAACCTGAGCTGCATACAAATGGGTCACAGCACCTCATGTTTACCATTAAACATGAATTAAATCTGAGTAGCTTGGCATATCTCTATAATAAAAAAGGCACCGTTAATAAGATTTCATTAAACGGAGAGCTAATGTGTAACATTCTTATATCAGATATGTGAAAACAGAATTTCATAACAAGGCTGGGAGAAGTATTATCAAGGACCTAAGTAGAAAATCTGTCTTTTTCGATACTGGAGGAATTTATATTTGAAGAGTGTTCTTTCCTATTGAGATCTTCATTGACTTGTACAAAAATACTGCTTTTAATCTCAAATCCCCACTGGCATTTTCATATAAGCACTGAAAATGCTATTGGGCTTTAGAGATTTAATTTAATGAAGGAAAAGTATTTCTATTAAAGTATGTAATTTTTATTTTTTTTAAACACAACATCTTCTGAGGAACCAGGGAAACGAGATTATTTTAAGCTCTGAAAAACTAACCTGTACCCTTGTAGAACTCCTGCTTCACAAAGAAAGCTTAACAGCTGTGGCAGAGACTGTAGGTGCACTCGAAAAGGGACCCTACTGTCCCAAGTCACATACACACTGAGAATGCCAAGCCTAGAGGAGAAGGTAGAGGAAAGAGGAAAAGAAGTGTCCCCATGCAGTCAGGTTGTTTATGCTAAACTGCTGCATCATTAAGCTCCATTCTGAAATGTCAAAGATGGCAAAAACTCACAAAATAGCTACTAAATCTTCTGCATTAATGGACTGATCCTCCCATCTATTCATGTCAAAAAGTAGTAGGTCTGGCTGGGTACGAAACAAATTCACTGTTGGGGTAAATGAAAGCCATTCCATCAATTTGGGCAGAGTTGCACCCATTGGCTCCTGTGATGAGGGACTATGAATGTGCCATTGTAGATTCCCTGCACATTAATTCTCATGGTACTGCTTTTGTTAGGCTAAAAAAAAATGTTTTATTTGTGGATTGTCTATGTCTTTATTGTATGAATATTCATTACAAATACAAATACCTTTTCGTATTGAAGAAAGTGCACTTGACACCAGGAAACCTCTCAACAGGACACTGCCATGGTTGACAAGATGAACAGTAAATATAAGTTACAGCAGTTTTTCTAATTTTGTGCAGAGCTTACACAAAGTTATATTTATTTGATTTTTTTTTTAAACAACCAAACAGATCATTATTATGATAACAATGTAAACCATACACCCCTGTAATATGTTCCTTACTACAGCAACAGGTGAGCCAAGGAATTATATGAAGAGACACTGACAGCAGAAGAGTAGTCCAGAAATAAATTCTGGACATTTCATAAGATCCACTGCTTATACTTGGACAACTAGCTCTGCAGAGGGATTGTTTGTGTAAGGATGTAATGAGAACAGGGCAACTAGATGCCATCACAAACAAACAAAAGATCACGTCTAGTTTCTGAAGTGATGTAACCTCAGTGAAAGGAGTCTAAAGGATTGCGATGAAAAATTAGTTCCCCATAACCAACCAATGAAGCTGATGTACACTTCAACAGTCTTTCAGCCCCAGAGCTTCACCACAGCACAAACAACAGCCTGCTTTGACCTTTCAGTTCTCTTTCCCATGTTTAGCTATAGGCCTTGTCTGTTTACATTCTCAGGCCTTTCAGGTATTTTTCCTTAAGCATGAAGTAGTGAACAAAAAGATAATTCTGCCATTAACTTCAGTAACTCCAGGATTCCCATGTGCTTGTAGACTAGTCAGCACAACAAAGCACCTTACTACTTGAAGTCCCTGTAACTAACAGTAAAGCAAACCTAAACTGTGACTGGGAATTCACTTAGCTTGCTGCACCAGGTAGATCACTATCAAAAACTGAAGGTTCATTTCTGAAGGTTGAAAAGCTTAACAGACGTAAGTTAAATATTACTAATCTGGGGACATGAGCAATCACCTGATGTATTTGGAAGAGCAAATATTCCATCTGTGGGCTCCTGTGCATAAAAATATTTTTCATTTAAATCTAATTAAACCATGGGTGAAAAGAGATCTATGAATCTTTTATCAAAATAAATACTGTTTGGTGGATATTTTTGACACCTACACATTTGAGCTTGACAATTATTTCATCCTAACAGCTTCAGTTTATTTTTTTCTTGGGTACAGGCAAGTATGATAGACCAAGATCTGATTTCCTTTATTATTCTTGAGATAGTCCCCTGCATGTAGACAGCTCAAGTGCAAATATTTTTTTATGTTTGGATTAACAAGCATCCAGAAATTCCTGTTTTTACTCAACAATTACCCAAAATTATGCAAATTGTCACTAGAGAACATTTTTGCATGAAAGTGATCAATATTATCATTGAGTACTTCTGTAGCAGCAGTTCTGGCTCCTCACTAAAGCTTTAAGACATGCACAGAGTTACTCTGCATAAAAACACAATCTTTCCTTGAACGCTGCCACACCACTGGCAGAATATTTCCATTCTTTCACAAAAATATCCAGGAGAATAAAAAACTGATTTGTTGACATAAGATATGCATATGACAAAGATTCCTCATCTTTCCACCTTCTGCAGCAGTTTAGATTCACATCCATTGCGAGACAATACTACACTCTAGAAACAAATACAAACTTCAGATCCAGTTTCAGGGTCCAATGTTCTGGTTCAGTTTAGTAGCCCATGAGATTCACCTGAGCTCAGATGATTTCAGCCTATTCTTTTGGATCTGGGGACTGATAATATTCCTTTAACAAAAGATCTTTCAACTAATGGCACCTAGCAAGTCCTGGAAGGAAATGGGATTCTTCACTGGGGCTAAAAATGGAATCATCCAGTTTTTATCTGCAAAGGGAAATTATACTGTACCTCATATTCATTCATCACTGAATGAATTCCGTGCTGGAATGCCAATTTCCACTGCTGGAATTTCTTCTCTTGGCTTGACTTTCCTTGCAAAATCCATGAGGCAGCATTAGGACACATGTAGAGCCTAATGCAACTTCTGACCTGACAAATTTATATAGCACTTCCACTGTCCTTCATTCTGCTCACTAAAACAATCCACCTGGTAGAATCCATAAAGAAAACCCATTTGAGAGATGGGCCTGCAGAAGTGATGGGATGGCTGTCTTTGAGAATACTAGTGCATGTGAATATTGCTTTTGCCAGGATCATCTCACCTGATTTCCATTAATCCAGAGTTAGATTTCAACAGCAGGCAAACTTGTGCTTACCAGGGTAGTGCTTGCCCTGTTGACAGTGCTGAGTGATTCTTAAGTGCTCAGTAAATCAGTGAAATTTTCTGAACAGTGGGAAGTTCTGATGTCATTAACAAGAAGATGAATGTTAACTAGCAGCTGCAAATTAATTTGAAAAACATGTTAGAAACTGCTTATTCTTTTTTCTGCTTTCTGCTGCATACCACATAACCCAGGCAGGGATGGCCAGTGCTCCAAAAACATCCACAGTATTCAGGATCTGAATACTTCGATTTTCCAAACACTGACTTAGCTTTTATGCCTTGCATTGACTGTGATCTCAGAATATTAAGGGTCAGAGCATTGCCTGCCTTACAATTCTTTTATCTGTCAGTTTTCATATCATGCTTACCTGGGGAGTATAGGAACACCTTTCAGCTGTGCATTAGCCAGGATGACCACATGCCTGTCTCTGATCTGGGTGCAGTCTTGCCAAATGGGCTTCATTTGTGCTGAGGCTACCATCCAAAAATAGGCAAATGGGATCAGGGAAGGCAAGGCAAACAGCATTAAACGTGTAATGGTACCAATTAATGAGCGCTTGCCTCATGTTTTGGAAGATGGGAAACCATTTCACAAACCTGCTAGGGCTGTGTTTAAACAATAACTGCCTACTTTCTTTTAAAGGGAAACAATCTTACTTTATTTCAGTTTGCTGCTTCTAGCAATGTCAGCTTCTTTAATTATTGCTATTTAATTATGTCTTAGCATTTGAACTCTCCTCATTAACCTTCATCAGAGTGAGATACCTAGGATAATGCAATGGCAAAGCCAACATCTTGTGTAATTTTTTTCCCTCCCTCCACCCCCTTCCCAGATCTCCAGAATTCATTAATTGAATGTTAGAGCATCTGGGCCACTTAAGTATTCGAATCATGCAGCAACATGGGTAGTGTTAGCCTGCTATGGCTCAATAAACCTCTCATTCTCTTGTTCACGGTTCATTTGAATTTTGCAGAAAACTCTGGGAAAAAAAAATGAGGCATTCAAATAAAAATGGTGCAGATAATGGTAGGAGGAGATGAAGAACTCAGACAAATGTTTACCCTAAGTACCATGTGTATGTGGTGCTGTCATCCCTCTAATTGAAAAAGGGAATGGGCTTTAGAGCAGAAACCCACAAGCTAGAGTGCCCAGGCTCTATTCCTGTGTGACCTTCAGCTGTCACTGTAGCTGTCCTCTCTATCTGAAGGTAGAGTTTTTATTTTATTTTGGAAAAGTAACAGAGCCTAATTTCTTATTTGACAAGTGTTCTAAGATCCTGGGAGGAAAGGTATAATAAAAGTGCAAAATAAAACTATATGTGGCAGTATTACTCCTGGTTCTAATGGATTTTAGTAGGATCTTTAATCCCTTTATCTACCATGAATAGATGTATTGTCTATAAAAGAAACTTTAAGCTGTTTCACTCCACTTTGGTAACACCTTGGTAATGCAAATATGCCTTTGGAGTCTTTCTCATGACAGTAGAAAATGAAAGTGCAGGAATAAAACGTAATGGCTGTAATGGGGATTCTTGATGCAGTTGTTGTACCTAGGCAGGACTTCTGTATTTTCATTTCAGTTCTTCACTGTCTGCACCATATAAACCTGGTTTATGCCACTTCTTGGCCCAGCACTGTGTATTCCCAAGGTGTGCATTAGATTAGGCTTTTTTTTTTTTTTTTTTGAATAAAATGTAGGCTGTACAACTACCAGAACCATATCTGTGAATTGATCTGGGCTTTTACTGAGGTCCCTTAGAAAAGCAGGAGCAGGATGATGTTTTCATATTGAGTGTTGCTTAGGGTAAGCATGGATATGATAGCACTCGAAAAAGACTGATCTTTATTTCATGGAGAGAGACTCTACCAAAGATTTGCCTTTGCAGAATCAGAACACTTATGTGAGCTGCTAAGGCTGGAGACTCCAGGCTCACTGCAGTCATTGCAAGGAGGCATGAAACTGCAGAGGGTGCTTGAACCCACAAAGACCTGCTTTGCCCTGTGGAAATAGTTGGCTCTTTACTTAAATACTTGAAGTCAGGTGGGATGAATCCTGGGTGGAAGTTGAGAAGGCAGTTAGGTGCCTGACTCAACCTTTACCTTCTGAATCCCATGGATTCAAAAAGGTTAAGTGTCAGCTTGAGTCTGTTCCTGCCCAATCTGCCTTGTGCCCTCAGGACTTCATTTTTTCAGACTTGTTCTCCACTATTTTTCCAGAAAGCCAAAAGGCTCTCTATTCCTCTACTTAGGGCTACAATGACCTTCCACGTAACATTTGCTGCCAGTACTGGTGAAGGGGAGTCTCGCATTGGCTTGGCTCTATGCTGCATGATTGCTGGGACTGATATACACACCTTGTTTTTGTCAGCACACACTGAAAATACCTGAGGCTTCTAGCACTAAGAGTCAATCTGAATGGGAGAGAAGATGGTTTTCCTCTGAGCTGAGTATCTGAGGTGCTGCATCTGTCTTGGATACGGTTATGGGTTGCTCTGTCATGCAGTGAAACTTCTTTGCTTCTCTTCAGGGAAAGAGTTATCTTGTGATTTTCAGTGGTCATGTCAGGTTGGTCGATGGTGTGCTGGCAGTCCTGCAGTGTGTACCTGCTGCAGAAGTAGCATCCCTACTGAGACTGTCAATGTTTCGTTTTAACTGCTTGTTATTTCTCTCTGAACTTGGTGATGCTTTGGATTTTCCAAGGACAAGCTCTTCCTTTCTCAGTCCTTGACAATTAGGAGTCTAGAACAGATGTTTTTGTCTTTTCTGTTTGCATCCCACATTTGTTCAGGTTCACAGAGACTCTTTCTCCACCCCTAGATAACTGTGTAAACCCTCCCTTCCAGAAACCTTTGACCTTCTCTCAGCAAAGAGCTCCTGAAGAAGGCTGTCCAAACCCAGGCTATTTTATGGCTTTCTTTTTTTTGTTAAAAGTGTTTTCCCTGATACAGAAGCAAATATTTTTCTTGCCTTTTTATTCTTTCATGACTAAAACAGGGAGTAGGAAAGGAGTGGAAGAGCTATAAGCAGTGTAAAAAATGGGACTGCTCTGTGTCACTAACTCTGCAGAACAGGTCACCAGTCAGATGCATTAGCCTATTACTTCTTACACTTGGTGTTTCATATTTTTTTTTTTGTCTTTACTCTTATTTATCTGATGTGGAGACATGAATTTTTTGACAATCACCAGCCAATAATTCTGCATTTGTCAAAAAGAAAATGAGATAATCATTGTGTGGTTTGGTATTACTGGAAGGGCAGATTAGATTTGCTCAAAAACGGTGGCATTTTGTGGTTACTTTTATGTTCTGTAAATAGAGGAAGAGACAGATTGAAGAGATTACAAAAAAATCCATTTCAAGTCACTGGGGAAGCAGGTAACCTTCAGATCTGAGCTTTGCATAAGAATGCAACAGGAGAGAGTTTCTATTAACACTTCCAGCTTCTTTAAAAAAAAAAAAAAAAAAAAAAAAGAAACAAAAACAAAACAAAATACTGCTTGCTGCCCTACATCAACCTTCCTCCCTGTTTTTTCCCTTCCACCCACCTTGTCCCCTGGCAGTGCCATTAGAGATGAGCCAGTGACTCATGGCAGTTTCTCAACTGAGGGAAGCGGTCATAGCTCCATTGGCTTCAGTGGAGCAGTAACAATTTATGCTGGCTGAAGGATGGTCCCTCATGGTTTGAACCTGACCCCTTTTTTTTTTTGTTTGTTTCTTTGTTTTGTTTTCCTCCCTACAGTACTGGGATTTTTGTTTGGTTCTCTATAGTGAAAGAACTTGCAAACGTGTTGTACTAACACAATGCAATTTCACACCTTTCACACTGTTCTTCATAATAGTACAGTAAATGGCAAACATGCATCTAAAAGGAGAAAGCTAGGTGAAATGGGGAACAAGTGGATTTCTCCTGGCTGGATAAAAATAAACCTGTGTTTAGAAACACTTTGGGAAGGGAAAGGAGAATGGAGAGTGGTGTTAGAAAGTCAGCGTAAACCAGCCCTCCTCAGGAAGTGGCTTTCTCTAAAACAAATACACTCAAACATTTCACCCTACTCCTGACCACTGGCTTCCACAGTACTGATGTGGCATCTGTCACTACAAATACCCAAATAGCAATATGTTCTTTTGTAAATCTGCCACCAGCAGACTGTCAAGGCAAAACTTGCAGCGTTTTTATTGAAGGTGCAAAATCAGTATCAGAACAAGCAAGCTGTGCACTCGTTTTCATCTGAAAGTCAGAGTAGTATTTAAAGCTGTGTCTCAATAGTTGAAAATTCAGCACGCAAATCCACTGAACTCCCATGAATGCATGCTTTCTCTGGTCATTTTGTCTCTCATCACTTTACCCTCTGAGTAAAACACCACTACAAACCAACAGAGAAACACCTCCCCCTGCTTATCCCCATTACAAAGGTGTGATGACCTTGCTGAATGGTGACCAAGGGGAATATGGTTACAGATGAGTGGTGGCTGAGCTTTTGACAGTAGAAATATGTCTCCTATTATAAGTTTTCCCTTAAGTTAAAATGCTCTGCTGTCTCTTTCTACCTACAGATGTCTTAAATTTGAGGCAAGAACTTGGCAGGAGTTTGAAACGAGGCAAAACGCACCGCATATATATCCATGGAAGTTGTACAATTTGAAGTTCCACAGACAGAAAACCTAATTATAACTTAGTAAACTCTTCCAAAGGCTGATTCTTCAGTGGCAGAGACTTCCTAAAGCTGGGCACAATAATCCTTGTTCTCAGGGGAGTTTCAGAATGGTAGGATTGTCCCAGTCACAAAAGGAGTTCCAAGACATCAGCTACCCATGGTAGCCATGATACCATCACAGAAGAAAAAACACCCCCCAAAACAAAAACTATACACAAAAGCTCTTGATTCAAAGAATCACACCCATCTAATCATCTTCATTGGTACCCGAAGTTTTCTCACATCATTTATTACAGTAAAAACACTTGTGCTCTGTCATAGTCTTTTTGCAGAGATTTAGCAACTGTCAGATACTTGATTTGCAGGTAGAAAACTCAGATAAAAGGAATCTTTAGCTTTTAAGGCCCTAAACAGTTTAAGGTCTCATTACAAACACCAGAATACATCTAGCCATACCAGCCAGCTCATGGCAGGTTTTTACTTTCTTATCTGCACAACTGCTGTTGGCCTACACTCAAGCCCTTGCTCATCTCATGACCTCCTATGTTTCTTCACATACATGGGTTTATTTGAATTACTTTCATTGTTAAGAATCATTTCTTCACACATGCTCAACAATTGCAGATCACTAATTCAGTGTAAAAATGTCACAACAAATATTTAGAGAACTAGCACTCCATGTCTCAGCATGCTGATCAGAAAACCAAGAGCTAATCCTGAATATATTTAACTGTTTTAATCCTTTGAACCACCTTTAATGAAAGGGTACAATGTTAAGTCATAATGGCCTCTAATAGAGGCCTCTAAATAATAATAAAGACCTCTAGTGGTCTTTAACAGAGTACAGTACACAAAGACTAACATTGACACAAGCAAAATCTGAAGTATGATCAATCTGAGCCCACCAGATAGGTAATAATGACAGGGACAACAAACATTTGCAATCAAAGAGTAATCAAAGACATCTTGGAATAGCTTCCTCAGATACATAGATGTCTCAGTATTTTATAGGGCTCAAACTTTGTTCTCTGTCTCACTGCTTCTTCCTGCAAAGCCGCCTCATATTTTCAAGACAATTATTTCTGCAAGAAATTTACTTAAACAGCACAATCTTCTAGTCTGCCATTAGAACAGCGTGCTCACAGTAGAGAAGGAAATGGAAGGACAAATATAAGGAGGGCATGAGGGTAAGTTACGGTACATCTGCCAAATAAAAGTTTTGTCAGGTTGGGTAACGGATGGTGAAACAGCTGTAAGTGATTTATATAATTCTGCTTTTGTCTGTAAGGTAAGTTTCTGGTCACCTCTTGCACCACACATTGTGGCACAAGAATTATACCATTGTCTTTTACTGCCATGGCTAGCACTTTGTGTAACTCCTACCTAATGAAACACAATGTTATCATAATCTCCTCTGTAAAGCTTATCATCAATTATCCACGGCATTGGAATGGGAAGAGGAAATAACAGAAAGTTGGCATAGAAAAAGAAGTTTATAAGGTGAGAGAGATGCAAATTGGACAAAGCAATCATTCTATTTAGGATATATACAAATATATTTGAAAGGCAAAGTTAAGTAGAATGAGATCACCAATACAAAAGGTTTTTTTAAGAGATTAAGATCAAGATGATTTCTAAATAACATAGGTAATTGGCTAGTGAACAATCAAAAGACTTGACTGTACTGCAGTTTCCTTCTTTGCTTTTAAATGCATCATTTCATCTCCCACTAGGATTTATGCTACTTTTATATAGACTGCATTACAAGAAAGTTGTGGCCTCCAATCAGATAGGTCCTCTAGGAATTCAATTATTCACCCAATGAAAAGCTACATGAAAGCCCTCCACCTAATGATTTTTTCTGGCAAGGAATAGTAATTTAGTGGCATCCCAGTCAAACAAGATAGTGGACAAGGGGGATATTTGCAGGCAGCACATTCAAAATTACAGACAGTATTAGATTACTACTGAGTCATCAATTTCACTATGTCAAATTCTCATAATTAATAAGGTGGCTACTCTCATTTTTCAAAAAGAAAAAAATGTATGTATAATGCAAGACCATACACATATGTTTCAGGGAAAAGCGCAAGTTTTTTCCCCATTAAGATTACTAAAAAATATTGTAGTGTTGAAGGACAGTAACTTAAGATTTTGTTATTTGCTTCAACATAGACAGAAAGAACATACAAACTAGGTGCCACAAAGTTTTTTTTTCCTCCTCCAGAAATACATACAGAAGATCTTCATTTCAGCTGATACCCTCCTTCATGTCAAATGACTGGTATCCTCTCTGCCAACACTAAGGGTAATGAATAACCACCATTTTAATTCATTTAGAAAAAAATAGGGAAGAAACTACTAACAGAAGATTGTTTTTATGTTTTAAAAGGAATAGTATTTATTATTTATATATATATTTATAGGCCAGGTGCATATAAGAACAAATACACTTACACTCTTTTCCTCATTCAAAAGTTTCACAATTTAAAAGTGAAAAGAATGATGAAATTAAAGAAAAATTGAGGTTCAAGAGGAAGAGTGAATCAGTGGGACTAAGACTACTCACCACATAAAATACTGTCACTATCATTAACCCTCTGTTAATTGTGAACACACAATGAGATGTTGTGCGTACTTCAAAAGACTGCTTTTTTAAAGCTACAGTACAGATTCCCTAATGATGCTAGGAAGGCATCTGCAGTACTTTGCCCGTTTACATCACGCAAGGTATTAGTAATCCATGATATACTATCCTCTGTAGTACCCTCTTCCACATTTAAATGCTAACAACTCCATACTGGGAATCAAGTTTATGTGAAGCAAACTTTCCATAAAAGAAATAAACCATGCTAAACATCCATCTGATTTGTGTTTTACTTGGGGTACTTCTCTCTTTCCTCCTTTAACATATCTAGTATCCTCAGGAAACAGCACAATATTAATACAATATTCCAGTGATCCACTTATCTCCACCAAATAGTCCCCCTCTCCTCTGTCACTCCCCTGAGCATGAAGACAAATTATATATGGTTTTTAAAATTCATTCTTTTGGTAATAAAGAAGCTTATCTTATCAGTTATTGCATGCATTAAAGTGTTGTCCCCTAGAGGTGTAGTTTTCCACCATACCCTACCCTTATTTTAGCATCTGTTAGACTGAACTGTATTTACAATCTGTGTACTAATATCTGACCCTTGGCCTTGAGGTAGGAATGCTGATCCCCAGCTTTATCTGACAATTCTCATTTTCCTGCAGTTGCCTCTGAAAGTACGTGAAGATTAGTTTGCTTTCAGGGTTTATTGATTAAGCACTGTAAAAGATGGTTGTTGTGAACTAACTTGGGTCATAATCGCTTAAATAGGTCTCAGGAGCAAGAACAGTCATTTTCTTGCAAAGATAAATGAAACTACATAACCACATATGTAAGATAAAACACACACGGGTTTTCAGGGGTACCTGTGCTTTATGTTGCAATTACAATACAGAAGAGTGTTTCCCCCTCTTTAAACACTCTCCCACCACTTTCCCTTAAGTTTACAAAAGGCAATGCTGGTGATCATAATCTGTGCAGTCACATTTTCTTCTTACACAGTAGCTTTCATCAAGGATCTCAAATTACTTTTTCAACACTGATTAATCCTTACCTGTGAGATAAGCACCAACACACATAAGAGGACACAGGGTGTTCCACAGCTTATCCAAGGACACAGTTCCTGACTGGTAACTGAACCCACACTGACTGGGATCAGATTAGATGACCTCCAAAAGACCCTTTCAACCTTATGCTATTTTATGCAATGCTACACAAGTCACCCCTCGCTTAAAATACTTTAAAATGTGCAACGTGTTTAATAAATGTCAGCCACAAGACAAGATAAACCCACAAGCTGCTGAAGCTTGAGGTCTACATGGAAGCAGACACCCCAGCTAAGGCTGCAGTGACTTCCTATCCCTTGCTGAGGGGAAGAGGCCAGTGATAGGGCCCCAGCATATCATCCCCTCTCCAGGGGGGATTCACTGGGTGTTCTGCTTTCAGAGCCACTTGCTGTGCTCCTTGCTGGCTTATCTCAGACACCTGTTGGCATGAAACCCCAGCCACACCTCATTCTCCCAAGAGAGGCTTCAAGAATTTTGCCTGCACACACTGCTAGATGAGGCAGCAGCAGACCCTTATTTCAATAGCAGGCTGCTGAAGAGTGTTTATAAGAGAAAATCATCATGGGTTTAAAAAAAAAAATCAGACATCCTACAGGAGTGGCAGTGGGCAGGAAGATAGCCTCAGCCCAGAGAGACATTATGTTGGAAGATGCTAGAGAGAGTGGGCCTGACAAGAATTTAAGGCTTAAATTGGTTCCTGCTGAAGACAACATCAGATCATCTATCACATCCCAACAGAGTTAAACCTGGGATTTAACCTCAGGCCCTAGGGAACAAGCATAATCAATCAACAGAATTTCCACTGAAGAACAAGACACAGAAGAACACCACTCTGTTAACACCTAGAGAGTGAAAGGACTGCAGCGGGGACATGAATTCAGTGTTTGCATAGCCTATGAAATTCTGTATCACTAACTTGGTATAATTATGCTTAAGACTAGAAAAATGCACAGAACTATCGTTTAACTTGTTCACAGTAACCATTCCTTAAGTCTGTGCTTAATATTTAAATTAATTCTCATGAACTAAGTCTGTTTGGAAAGAACCAGGCAGACATTTGCAGAAATCTTCCATAAAAATGTAAAGATATTTAATATTTTCATAGAAGACAATGAATACAATTTAATTATGTTTAATAAAGTGCTATTTAAATTTCAAAATTAAGCAAAACACATTAAAAACTGAGATAAACTGGATTTTAAGTGAGCTCTACAGAAAAGTACCATTTTCAGCATGTGCAGAAATACAAGTTCAAGAAAATATTCCACTGATCTGATCTTTTGCAAAGCCTGTGCAGCTTATTTGAACACTGCTTTGTTTAATAAGGAAATTTGTGAAGTTTTTAATTTCTGAATTATGCATTCTCTGAGCATGCATTCCACTTTGCTGAACAGTTTTCTCATCCTGTATCCAAGAAAGTCTCATTTGACCAGAAACCAAACCCACACCTTAATTTCTCGGTCTTTCTGCGCTCTTATCAATGTATTGGCTGTCATTTTTTTTCCTGGTTAAGGTTTGTAGCTGTGCTTGATGACACTAATTATTGAACTCTTCTCCCTTCAACACACAGAACCAGATTCAGGTATTTCTTTCAGATTCTATATAGATTTCTGTGGCATGTAGTCGGTAAGCACAAGACAGCAACTCCAAGGGAAAAGATGTGTTCCTCAGTATTCATTACACAGCTCCCAATTTCTTCTTATTCGCAATTTGAAGAATATATAAGAATAAAAATTTAGATTTACGAGTTGTTTTTTTCTAGGTTCCTTAGGAAGGAACACATATGTTTTGTACATAATTACCAGAAACTAAGTTTTGGTCCCCACAGAAGACACTCAAGTCGATAGTGCTGGCCATCATATCTAACAGTCCAGTTCTTGCAAGTGTTTTGCCATCACTACACAGATCAGGATTCTGGTTATGCTCAGCATTAACATTCTTCAAGCTGCACAGTGCTTCACAGATCACAATCATTATTATCCTATCTAAAAATCTTTAAGTGATATTATGAAGCAAACCTTGAGAAAAAAATGCAATCGATAAGTATTTGGAAACCAACACCTAGCAAAGAGGGATTTGAACTAGCATTTGTTGTTCAGAAGCTGGTGTTGATGCTCTTATTTACCCTTCACAGAACAGTGATGGGGGGAAAAAATATCTATATATATTATAATGAAAATTTTCCTTTTACTTGAAGGTAGAAGAGATTATTTACTGGATTCTGACATTGAAATATCTTGTTTCAAATCAAAACTCTCGGAAATATTAGAAAATTTAAGTCAGATGTAGTCTGTCAGGATGCTCTGTTGGACTAAGGGTTGACAATTGATTTTTCTGGCCTCAGAAGCTGATCCCATCTAGGATTTAAGGCAATTGTCAAGACAAACTTGTTTTCTTCAGTGAATTTCTCATCTTACAGAAGAAAGATTATATATATATATATATATATACACACACACACACACACACACACACCATGGTAGCACTTCAAACTGATCAAAAGAGCATCTGCACAATGAGCATCTGTGTTGCAAGACTCCTAAAAATCAATGATACTCAGTAAGAAAAGAGGCACAGGGATCATATTCAATGGAGAAAGTACTTTGTAAGCAGAGTTCCTCATCATTACCCTAAGATCTAAATTTTCCTTAAAGCCTTAATTTAGAAAGCACAGTAACAGACTCTCACACTTGGTACTCTGATATGATTCAGCCAAACATCTGGAGAAGCACAGGTGGCTAGCAAAGCTTCTTCATCTCTCTATTCTTCCACTTTAGGAACTGTATGGAAACAATTTTTTTTTTTTTTCCCTAAGCTACCTTATTATATTCCCTGGCCTGTTATAGGATCATTTGGTTACATTTCCCCTTTGCAAACTACAGCCAGTCTGGTTTGGTAATAATTGCACTCACTGTATTTTGATGTCAATGAGAACACACAACACAGACAGGAGGCCTTCACTCTTTGCCTCCAAACCTACTGCTCCTCCACTTCCTTTCAAAATGCAAACATTTGGTTGATTTTCTACAGGTCTGATTTGAATTTCAGTGGCAGGTGTGCATAACCAGATTTGCTAGCATCAGCAGAAATGCACAAAGCATCCAAGAATAAAAGCTCAAACACATGATCAAATTACTGAGCCTGAGAAGCTACCATGCATCAGCTGAGGCTGTTACAGTGATTCAAAATACTCAGATTGTGAAGGAAATTATCTTAGTTTAAATCTCTGCAGAACATACATAGGCAGAATGATACTACAGCTCCTGGTCTGAGTGGCATAAGAGCTGCCACTGAGGCAGCTACTGTGGCACAGGTGATGCAGAGTAACCAGATAAGGTTTTTAGTCAGATGTCTTAAATGCAGCAGTTGAAAAGGTGAATACATGTGAAAGTACATAAAGCCTGTGTATACACTTTATGTATTATACGGCACAAGGTAATATTTTAAGGAATTATCCTCAAAAATCCTCACTGTGCATTTGGGTACATGTCTGAGGTGATGAAGGCACTGAAGACTTTGTGCTTGGATGTTTTTAGCAAGCTCTGCCTACAGATACCTCAATAGCTCTGGTTCAGGATCTTAATGCTTTTCTTAAACATGAGCTTCTTAGTTGACAGAAAACAACAACAAAAGCTATTCCCCTAAGCAAAACACTTAACTGTTGGAAAGATGTTTAACTTTCCCTTTGTACTTAGTTTTGGAGAGAAGGGGGAAGGCGTTGAAATTTCCAGGTCCAAGTTACTCTCATCATGCTGCATCAGAGCTGGCTGAATCAGTCACGCTGCATTACTCTACATGGCTGATTTAGCCTCGTATGATGAGTCACTGCAGTCAAGCATCAGCAGAGATGTGCTACTTAAGAAAAAAAGTCAGAGCAGGTGCCGTGTGGTTAATTTTGTCTTTAAAAATTGATTTTTTTTAATTACTTTTTAAAGCATGGTAGGAATATATTTAATCAGATGTGACTGTTCCAAAAAATTGTAAAAATCATCTTTATTAATTTGTGTCTGGAGGCCCCCAGTGAGGGTAGGGAAAACTCTGTTGCGCTGAGCACTGCACATTTGCTTGGGGAAGTGACAATGTCCCTCCCCACCTGCAAAAGACAATACACAGGGGAAAGAGCTCAGTGCAGGAGTCCGGCCCTGGATTCCTGATAACCAGGACAATGAAATTCCATAACCTGAAATACCATAACCTTAAAAAAAACATTTCTAGATGTTTTTTAAGATATGAAGTGGAAGGCAAAAAAGGGTAGAAGAGAGGTAAAAGATAAAGGCTCTGCCAATGAACAAGGTGAGCAGAAGAGTCAATTTTCAGTGACCTTGACATCTCACTCATCCCTGTTCAGGCAGCCTTATCTATCACATTGTATATGTGCTGTGGAAAAACAGGTCACTGGCATGCTTTGGTGGAACCTGAACCCCACTCCACTGGGGAAGAAAGCTTTTTGCACTTGAAGTAGTTTTTTGTTTCCCTTACAGCATCCAGAGCCTGTATTTCAGTGCTGAAAGATCACAGCATAATTCTGGAAAACTATAAATCATTCTCCCAGGATAGATCACCTCTTCCTCTTTTACTCTTTCATTTCCTTCTTCCTCTCACTTGCTTTTAGATGCCTGAGTAGATTTAGATTAATCGTAGGACTGAAATGTTACACTGAAGGGCTGTATTCATGCCTGATCTAGCTACTGCATCCTACTGTAATTCATGTACATCAGTAATAAAAATAATCCTCTGGGAAAATATAGCTCAGAATGGATTTCTCTCTGTGACTGTCAGCACATTTTCATTCCAATGAAAACTGAAAAAACAGTTTCTAAAATGATATTGCAGCAGAAACCTTTAATGGAAATATCTCTAGGTAGCTGATCAACCCAGTTCACTACAGAGGCAGGTTTCAGTCTGGAACAATAAGAATGAGAAGTGCAAAACCAAAACAATATTCACTGCATTACTCAAATTTGTTTCCTTCATTATTACTTTGCAGTTCCTAGTTTAAGAAACCAGAGATCAGACTTTTCCACATATTGCACAACCTATTCAAGGTTCGATCACTTGCCAACAGCTAAATGAGTGCTCCAAAAAGACCCAGTCCTGCATTTTTCACAGGAGCATAATGTATCAGAACACAGGTGCACCACTCTTCTAAAAGAGAGAGTTTGCACCGCTTTCTCCCGCTGTTAAGTCTCATTTAAGCAACCTTCTAAAATAAGCGTATTCTAATTGAACTGCTTACAATACTTGACAGCATCTTTTGCTAAAAAGAAGTACATTTTCCATTTCTAAAAAGACAGGGGAAAAAAAAAGTTCATCTAAGGCCATAAAAGACCACATTTTCTACAGAATATGCATGATGTAGACCAAAGATAGTGATAATTTTTAAACAGTATTTACTTACAGGGTATATTAGCAGAGGAAGCGAAAAGAATTTTCACTTGCTTCACTACACACACTGACATGAACAAGTAATCATTCAAATGCTTTTAAGAAATGCAGTCTTGCTTGTACAACTCTTTGGAGTCACAGAAATGAATGTAGATTACAGCAGCAATAGAGAAGCTATAAATACACATACTCTGCCAGTCACATCTGCTGGTTTTTTTTTTTTTTAAATATAAGATCATGGTATTGATATATTTCTTCTTGTAGATGATTTAAACAGTTATTTAAGATGTCAAGATTAAAAATAGTCTTTTAAAGAGTAGGTAAAGGCATGATTCCTAGGTTTTCTTTACTACATATTCTAGACATATTTCACCTCAGAAAAAATATCTGCTTTCTTATGGAATATCTTAGCCATTAATCAAAGATAATGTCTTTAAATACAAAGTTTAAAATAAATAGTACTATCTAGGAAAATAAAATCAAGTAAAGCACCAATTAATTCAAACAAAAAGTGTTTTGCTAGAAAGGATTAGTTTTAACACAATTTGAATTTCAAAGTTAAGGTAATCATCTTCAAGTTTCCCAGCTGTTCATGCATATCATATCTGCATTTTCCAGGTGACCTCATGTTTTTGACTGGTTTATAGCTAAAGTGGGAGGGGAGAGAGGTGTTTAAAATACAAATGGCTTATTTTCTTTCCCTTGTTCTCAAAGAGGGACACAGCAAATCCTCCCTCCCCTAGCTCAACCCCTCAAAAAAAAAAGTCCTCCACACTGATCACAACATTCCAGAGTTTCATCCAGCTCAAAATGGGAAATACTTCTAAGTACGTAAATTGTCAAATGGTGAAACCAGTTTCCGTCCAGTTTTCACAATCACTCTTTCAGCTCTTTAAATTTGTCAAGGTGTCTCACTCCCATGCATTTCTAGGTCCTAGGTCTTAAATATTAAGATCTGCAGAAAGAAGTAATCAAGCTTAGAAAGATTTAACACTATAGATTTACCCCTGCACCTCCCTCTCCCCAAGTCTTCCCTCCCCACATGTTTGACCTACGTGTCATTTGAAGACCACCACCATTTACACAAGTGAGGATGCAGGATTCAGTGTTCCTGTTTGGTAGGACCTCATTTAGCAGCTGTACAGAATATTAACACACCAATTTTTCAGAAGAGTGCCGCAACTATTGTACCATATAAAAGGTCATATGTTACAAAAGCAGAAGAGACAGTCAGCAAGTCCTATCTTGCTAGCAAGGTGCACAGGCTGCCTCAATAGTGTATATGATTACTAACCAACCAGATTCCTCCAGGACAAATACCTTGATAAAGGCTAGAGCTTCTCTTATCATACTGGTCATTATTGTACAACCACTAGTAAGTTATATCTGAACGCGTTCCTTGAGATAATTTTGCTAAAAGCAGAGACTTTACTTTCATTTACACAGTTAATAAAGTTAATCAGGACAGACCTTTGCTCTGTGAAACCTTCTACAGACCTGGATATTCATTTTCCTTTCTTCTGCAAACAAGAATCTCAGAAAAGAAAGAAACCATTCATCTCCCAAAACATTGTATAAAGATACTTTGTTAGAAAGCTCCAATTTAAACAAAAAAGCTCTGAAACATCAGCAGAGACCTTTCACGAGTAAGCCTACTTAACTTCTTCTATATTTCTTAGGTAGCAGAAAGAATATTAGCATTTTGGAACTCCTGAAAGGCTATCAGAGTGACAGTAAATACCATTTGATGCCCTGTACCTGATGAATTAGCACATTGCCTTCTTCCCATGTGATACAAAAGAATTTGTTATGTAGCACCTGGGATCCCTTCTGGTAAGCTCTGCAGTTGAGTTCAAAAGTTAATATAGCTAAGAGTGATACAAAGCCAGAAATTAACCTTCTTTTACTCCAATGGAAAGACATTACAACATCAGTGCAGCACTATGCTAAACTTTTGTGGAGCTTCACATGCAAGACTTTCCAGTCAAGAATGACTAGAATGACTCATGAAAGATACATTTCCAGCTAGTGGAGACGCACTGGTGGACACCCAGCAGAGGTGGTACTGAACACATTCTTTTCTCCAGCATCTCGGGCAGTTGTGCATGTTACAGATGTTCCCCAGCCAGAGCTGAGCTGCGTGACTTGCACTTCCATCTGGTCTCAACAGATCACACTAACATAACAACTTCACAGCAGCCATTTTTCCCCTACACAAACCACAATTTCTTGAATAATTTCTCCGGTGGCTTGGAATCTAGTAATATTTTCTTAAATAAGAAAAAAAGTCTCCTCTTTTTCCTCTTATATTTATGAAAAAATTTTGGCTATTATGAAGAAAATGTCACTTTCTAGTTCCCATTTACACTTAAGTACCTTGGTGTTTCTTTGGGGAATTGGTGCATCACATTTTGTTCTATAACTTTTAAATTTTCCAAACTCTTTTTCTCCCCTCAAAAATCTCATATGGAGAAGAATTAGCAAAGTTTTCTATTTTGTTTACCGGTGATTAGATTGTGATGGGTAGGAAAAGAGTAAGTTTCAGAGGTAGAAGAATTTGTTACAAGCCTGTCTTCCTTATAAAATTCTGTGTAATTCTGAATCATTCCATAATTTAACTTATAGAATCATAGAATATCCCGAGTTGGAAGGGACCCAAAAGGACCATCGAGTCCAACTCCTGGCACCACACAGGTTTACCCAAAAATTCAGCCTTATGCACAGAAGTTTGATGTTTCAGGTACTAAGATAAAATAAATCAAAACAGTCCAAAGAAGTTTAAATGAATAGAGTTAGACACACCAAAAACTTGACCCAGTATATATTTCTTAACATGAGTAGTAGCCTGAGTAGCACTAAAAACCTAGGACCTTTCATTTTGAGACTAACAAAGCAAGACATATATCTTGTCAAACTGTAAACCTTAGAGCAGCACTAGCAAATTCAACTTTTTAAAGGTAACACCACAAGACCTTCCAGAGCAGTACATAACACAACTCATCTTTATTAGAAGACAAGCATCATTTTTCACAGGGGAAACTAACTATGTCCAAAAAAAAAAAAAAAAAAAAAAAAAAGAACAAGAAAGGAGATAGATAGATAGATCACTTAATCTTTCAAAAGACGGAGGTAGATCTATGTCAAAGGTACCATGGATGAAGGCAAGACAATGAGGGCTGGTGATCAAAATAAAAGGACATATAAAAACAACCCTTGAACATAGTAAAGAAAAGGATATCAGGAGCAAACGAGTATGCACGACACAGGTAAAGACAATTCAATTTTGATTCAGGACAATAAAAACTGATTGCATTTGAAAGTCCACCTTACTATCCTAAAAAAAAACATCAAGTCTCTAAACTGTAGCTGCCAAATGATAAGGGAAATTTGAAAAACCTACTGAATCCACTGAAATACATGTATGCACTGAGTCTTCCACATGGCATGACAAACTTCAAAAGACAGTATCAATATTACAATGTGCACAAGCTATTTGTCAGGCCATAATCAGATGCCAGAATTAGTTCTGATAGAACGTGCAATTGCTTACCCTAGACAACACTCACTGTCCTGATAGAGATTTGGTAGTTAGAGAGCAATTTTTTGATTATTATTTTTAATCATCACTGCAGTCATCTTATTAATAAGAGCCAAAAGGAACTTGACCTAACATAATATATTATGTCAGAAAAGAACAAAAGAACACTCCTTTCTAATCCAGCAACCATTTTCAATTAAAATGTCCACATTTGGATCCAAGCTTATTGCAAGAGACTTACATTGGCTAATAACCTAGCTCTCCTAAGCTAGTCAGTTTTATCTGAATTAGAGATCAAGGTAGATCTGTAATTAATTATTCTTTCAGACAATCATATACTATATATGCAGCAGATAAAAGCATGTGAAATTGCTGGGTTCTAAATCCTGGTCTCAGTTATGTCCTCGTGTCCTGCTACAGTAAACTTCATTTTTATATATATATATATATATATACATATATAAATATATATATATATATATATATATATAAATATATATTTAAATCCTTGGACAGCTTAGAATTTCCCTTTTATCAACGGTCTTTTGGTTTTATTATGCTTTCCATGTTTTAAGGAAGCCTAGACATGCTGGGTCCAGATATATTCAAGGCAAGAGCAAAAATTAATGACTGCAACGCTGAACATATGAAAAAAGGACATTCGATCTGTTTCCGGGACTTCAGTATTTCATATAGACAGGCCTAAGCCATACAAGACCTTTTAAGAACACACAGCTAAGCATGCTGCCACCAGTACATGTTTTCCATGTGCAAGTCCAAGAAGCTAACACAGTAAGTGTCTAAAAGTTTGGCGGAGAAAAAGAGGTCATCACATGTTTGGCAACACATCATTAACTTTTTAATTATGCACTAATGGACATCTGATATTTCAAAACCACTACTTGATGCAATTATGTTCCACTTCCCCACATTAAAGGAAAGATGGAACGGCTCTGCATCATCCACCTGCTGTATTTCTGTACATTTTTTTAAAGCCCACTTAGACCAGCATTAATGAATTGTTCCTACCCACCATTGATATCAAGTAACACATTCATTGGTTTTAATACTTTAAAAAAATAAAAATCTTTGATCAGCAACCAGTTTTAGATATTATAAATAGCTGCTTACTGAAAGACTTCCCCAATGCCCAACGTTAGTAAATTACATGGTTCGGGACTAACCTGCACTTTGTAGTTTTGCCAAATTCTGCTGAATGTCTATTAGTGCAGGTCTACAATGGCTGAGCCAATCCTAACAAAATAATAGTGCTTTTCCGTTTTATCTCATGACTAATCGCACATGCACCTATTCCATTACTGCCCCAGCTAACAGCACAGTTTGCCACAGCAACCCAGGGCAGAAGAAATTGCTGACTACCAGCCGAAAAGAGGAAAACACCACATTTCCATCAGTCGTCCTGTTAAGCCAAGTGTACCTGAAAGCAGCTGTGCTTCTCCCACTGCCTCACTGCTGGATGCTTTTATCATTGCCTTTCTCCTAGCACTGGAAAATTTCCCCCTGGGGCATGTTTTACCCTGATATAACAGGCACCTGCTTCCACACAATACCTTATTTACTGCTTGCCTCCACATGTGGCAGACTGAGCACTGCAGGGGAACCAGAAATTTCTTGCCTGGATGCCCAGAGAGTGACTGCTGAAGCAAGAGCCACTGAGGAAGCCTGCTATCTATGAGCTCCTGAATGCCTGCCCTGGTGGCAGGTTCTTTGCATTGGCGGTCTTAGCACCTGGATTCCTCTTCTACTTTTCCCTGACTCCACACGTCTTGTCCCACCAAGCAGGACAAATCATTTTACCACAAGCAATTTTCATTTATTCCAGATATCAGGGGGAGGCAGGGAAGACTAAAGCACTAGAACACTTTCCAAAGCTTCCCAAAGGCAACAGTCTCCTATGGTCTTCAATAGCTATAAGTTGCTAATTAATGTTGTATTTTATGATAGGATTGGAATCCCCTTAGGGGACACAGCTTCTACTCCCATCTCCTTTAGAGACTTCTGTTTTGATTATCAAGAACCGAAACAACTCCAGGGCTCTCAGATCTGTAAAAAGGGACCCCCCAATGCTGACAGAATTATCCTCTCACCCTTCCAGAGGGCAGTCACAGCTCCAAGCCAGGCACAGAAGCTCTCTGTATATTGCCCAAGTTGGCACACAAGGAGCAGGCAACAGCATCCTCAGGTAGCCCTGTCGAGTCCCAAATGTGACCTTCTGTTTTTCTGCCTGGAGAGAGCATATAGTTACTTTACATCCTTCTCCTCTGTGAGAATGGGACAAGGAACCTAGAACACCTTTCTCCAAGCCAGTTCTCCTCTCTCACGAGAGGGGAGCAATGGTTAGGCCCCTTGTCAGTGAGCATACTTTTTTGTTGTTGTTTTATTTTAAATGGAAAAATAGACTAGAAAAGACTGAGAAGGCTTTCTGGGAGCTCTCCTGCATGACTCAGCTTTAATCTCTTCCACTACCACTTTCCAGGGGCTTGAACCTGTCCAAACCCTGGGTACCATCAGCTCCCCCTCAGTGCTGAGGGTGAAGCAGCAGGCTACCATCCACACCGCATTAGAGCCTGATCCTGCAAAGTGTGCTGCCCTGGCAAGGTCTCAGGGTAGGATAAATTGTTCTGTCCTGGCAATACTGAGGAAGTATACAAGTAACATCTTCATAATTGCCTAGTCTTTAGCTGAAATATTAGTGCCTGCAATACCTCAAAACCAGCATCAACACTTCAGACAGAACTGACCCAGAGCACCTCAAACACGAAAATATTTACATAACATCCCAAAAATGGTTTTAAACCATTTGAAGAACAACATAAGAGATCCAAGGGAAGAATTTAGCCCCAGTGAAAGATAAATGAAATCCCATTGGGAAAGGCCTGGTTCCATCCCAACCCCAGAGGGGTATTTCAAAGTTTCTTGCATCCTCAGATAATTTTGCTACCATGATTTATACATAGCTAGGGAAGACCTAAGATGAAAATCACATGTAAAAATCTGCAGTGCTACCAGGTGGCCTCTGGAGGGAAGAAAGTGCTGTGAAACTTCTGGAATGGTTTAAAGCTCTGAGTCCCTACAAGGCAATTTGGATTACAGGATGGCCCATAGCAACATGCTGTTCTTGAATACACAAAGCATAAATATAGCAGATCGACTTAATAGGTTTTGTACGGCACATCTTGTTTTGTTTGCAGACAGTGCTACTAGAAACAGCCTCCAGTAGAGTCCAGCTTCTTACACGATTGTTTTGGTTCAGCTCATGCCTGTTTATGTAAGTACCCATTTTAGAGTGGCAATTGCAAAAAGTAATTGCAAGTCAGCAATCACTGTCCAAGGACTGGAAGGGACTGCTCAAATCAGTGCCCCCTTCCACTCCAGACAGTCACGTAGGAGTCAGGATCAGATAGGTCCTTAAATGATGTCTGCTTTTCCCTGTTCTTCTCCACCCCTTCACATGAACTTCTCAAAACACTTCATTTGCTAGAGCTGACACCAAACTGGCAGGTGTCCATCAGTACCCATTACCAATTGAACATCTGGGACCATATATAAAGAGCACTGCCACCCACAGCAGATGGGCAAAGCCTCATTGAAGAGGCACCTATCCTTAAAACAAAAAACAAACAAAAAAAAAAACCACAAAGCCTAAGAATCTAATCTCATTTTTACATCTTGGACACGTCTCCACTAACAGCACGTCCATACATTCCACCACCTTATAGTACCATGTAAGTATATATTGCTATGCCATGTAATGATACATGAAAAACATGAAGGCGATATGTTAACTTTTGATGAATCAGAAGTCCAGCAGGCTGAGGCAGTGCCCAGGCTTATGAGCCATTGCTGGCTGGGCAGGAGGAACCAGCAGGGAGCTGAGAAACAGCCCTCAGGTCAGGTGGTGCCAGGAAAGGCAGCTCAGAAACTGGCAGCAAGCAATGTTTGGTTCTGCTCTGTTCAGTAGACAAGTGTGATGTGTGTTATTTGCAATTAAAAGAAATTACACCATGTACTGTACTGTACATCTGCTGATTAGGAAGGCAATGTCCTCACCCATGATCTTGAATCCTGGCAATTCTGCCCAGGAGAAAGGAGTGCTATCTTCAGATACACAGACCACTACAATCCCACTTCTAAGTAAAAAAAAAAAAAAAAAAAAAAAAAAAAAAACCAGCAGATTTACCAGTCCCACAGAGAACCCCAACCTCAGGCTCCCAGGACCCCAGACAGAGCACTCAGCTAGCAAATTACTTCAAGGTATGACCACACAGAATCACCTACTGCATCATTTTTTGATGACTTTCCAGCACACACACGCTACAGTTTATTTCTAAGCATCAGATGCTTTACCATATCACTGTCACCTTGTGGGCACAGAAACTAGCTGGAGCTTCACCTGCATGCCTCGTGCCTGTATTGAGGAGGCCCCAGCACAAGCACCCTGCCTTAGGACCAGCCTCTAAAGCAGGCCTCTAAAAATGACACTGTATCCTACACATACTTTGGGTGAATTGCACAGATTTATTTTGGTTTCGAGCTCAAAGATAGCCAAATGAGTGATTCCATATGTTTGTAACCTTTCCCCAATCTGTGGTGGATTGCTTTATAACCATTTGCAGGCAGCTGATACATCGAGGGCTTGCTCACCCTCGCAGTGGGAACAGCCTCATCGACTAGCAGAGCCTGCTGCCCATATGCAAGCCTGGGCCCTTTCCAGTCTGCTCAAGGGGCCTGGTCCCTCTTGAAATACTCCAGGTCTCATTTAATCTCAGCAGCTATAAAACTCATCCATATTATTTAGCTTACAGTGCACAAAAAGGCACACAGAGGTGTGGTTACAATGCTGGGGAATGAAGGAATAGAGAGAGAAACAAAAATCACACAAGAAGTCAAATAATCGAGCTGAAAGGGGGACTAAAGGACCACCGTATGTTTTCAGCTAGGTAGACCTGACATAACTTGCTTATTGACTTCACAATGTACATGACTGCGAACTTTCCCAAGTCTTTTTTAAACATTAATCTGGCACTTAGGCAAGCCAAAGCCCTGCACTCCAGCTCTTTGAGAAAAGCCTCCAGACCTGGCAGAGTGCACCGCTCTTCAGGTTTCACAACTGTAGCTGAACATGCTGCTCATCATCTTTGGTCCAGTGCATACCAACATATACACAGCAAACCCTAAACCAGGCCATTAGCTGGCCAAAATGTTGAGGGGGTTTTAGCACTGTCTTCACCAACCACAAGGGGTGCAGAAAACCCATGGAGTAACCTCAGCAAAAGAAAGTGCAAGCACTACAGGGAGCAGCGTGTCAGGAGAGGACATCATTAGATACAGCACAAAGCACTGGATGGTGGGGGGATATTTGTGCTAGGAAGCAAGGAACAGGGCAATTTCAATATGAATTTGGCATGTGCATCAGCTCACTTCATTGACACAAGCCATTTGAAAAATACATCAACAAGCAATCAGGGAAATATTCCAGCTGGGTTTCTGTGTCTGCCTCTCCTGAGTATTTCCATCTCAGAGTCTTAATCCAGAAACAATGCAATACAAGGCAGAATCTGATGTCCCATGTCCTGCTGATTAGCTGGCAGGTTTAGCAAGGAGCCCTGGAAGATTCCCTTTTTGAATAAAAAGCCAGTTGCCAGCACCAACTGATTGGCATTAATGCAAATAAGCCATTCCAGAGTTGAACTCAACCATGCCACGTGTCAGCATCTCATTACTGCATTACATTATGTAAATCAACCTCCAAGAAAATGCAAATAGAAAAGAAGAGACTATAATCTCAGCAGGCATCACACTGTCAAGCGCAGCCCCAGCTGCCAGACCCATGCAGGAGCTAACACCCCACTTCCTGCAAGACAGGTTGCAGTCTTTGCACTGGCTCCCCATTTACCTCTACTCTCATTTTATTTGCTCATGACTAAGGTCTGGCACCTGTGTGCTGAGCTAAGGGGACTCCCAACATCCAACCCATTCCATTAGCAACAAGTGACACAGCAAAACGTTGCCCAGTGCATGGAAATGTGCTGGCTGTCCTTTTTCAGCTCTTCTTTCCGAGGTCAGGGCTGAGTGAGCCCAGGGATGCTTTATGCTCCCAAATAGAGTGGGGGGAAAAACACAGTTGGAAAGATTTTTATTAGTGCTTTCCCGGGAACAATGAAGTTGCTAACCACTGAACCTTCCTATTTAGCTGCAGAGTCAAGCCACCCTGCCATCTGCTTTTGTTCACTTTTTACTTGCTCAAACCATGAGTTTAGGTTGCACCTAGGTCTCTGGAAACCAATTCATATTCACTGCCCATCCAAGGTCTGACCTCAGTGCTTTCTGCCTCTCACTTGCTACCTGCCCAGTGCTCTTCCTCTCCTGTTCTGTTCTTTTCCTGCACTGGGCTGTGCTATTCTCGTCTTTGAATCCCTCCATCGGCTTCATTTCATCTACCACACTAAAGCCAGGCTTCTCTCCTGATGCACAGAAACCTAATCCCCCCAGCACCTCGGCTCTCATCTCCTCCCCCTGCCTTTACACCCCACACTCCCTCTAAGCCTCCCAACCAACTCCTATTTTGCACTCACTCTGGCCAAAACCTCCCTTCCCATGCACGTAAAGGGCTACTGCTATGTGCCTGGCTGCATTTCTTCCATTCATATCTTTCCAGAGGGACATTGCTTCAGTGAAACCTTTCAAAACAATTCACCAACAAATTGTAACAAAAAAAGCCATTTACTGCTTTAAGACCAAGCTTTGGTGATCTGATCCATCCCAGACACTGCTTGGATGTAACATCCACTGCTCTGCTCAGTGCTTGGGAGCACTGAAGCAGGAACTGCGATTTCCTGTTTCGTGAGGCGCAGACCACACTGTCAGGGCCTAATAAACACTAGGCAATGTTTCATTTCCTTATAATTAATTGCATCATTTGACCCATACTGCAGAAAGGGAGGCACAAAAGTAATGGACAGGATTCTTGCTATCTGTAAAAGGAACTGATCAAATTCAACAGCAGCATCCAGAAAATACTTAAAGAACAATAACTTTTCAAAGACCTCATGATAACCTAAAGTAATCCTGCTATAGGGATTACATGCCCTATTTAGCCAAGGAACAGTATACAAAAAGTTCTGTCCAAAATTTTATTTGCATGCACACATGTTAGTGTGTACAGTAGGTGGGAGGTAGAAGATGTAAACAGACAAAAAAAAGTTTTTTTTTCCCCCTGTATAACACGTTGAACTTGTTTTTGCAGTTCAAGATCTGTCTTTTCCCAGTGGATGACTTGGTTTCACTTACTGTAAGAGGAGTTGGGAACTCCAGAGACAGAATTAAATACAGTAAAAGTAACCAAAGCAACAAAACAAGCTGGAGATGGCTTCACACTCTCAGGATAAACAAAAAAAGACTTTTCACGGTGTATTACAAAAAGAAGTTTCTGGCTGTATGTCATGATATAAAATAGGACTTACTCTAATCTAGTCCTCAAAGCCTACAACCACGTGGCCATGCTCATGCTCAGCTTTGACCACCCAATGTCACACCTATCAGCTTCAGGAGGGCTGCTGCAATCCCCAGCCCGAGTCGATTGGCAGCTGATCTTTGCAACACTCCATACCCATTTGGCAGCAATAAGACCTTTTCAACTGGACATCAGCATTCACACTGAACCTTCATTAAACGCTCCTCTGGGTAGTTTTTTGTTTTGTTTTCATGGCAGGGTGTGGCTTAACTCAATTTTGGAAGTAGGTATACAAAGGTCTGGGAAAACAAGTTTGGAAGGGACTGGCAGCATGAATGGCAGCAGTTGCTATTGAGAGGGTTCGGCACCATTAGCTGCACTGATATTAGCTGGATGCGTGTCACTCGAAAGGAAACTGCAGAGTTGCATTCCTGATGATAATGTCTGCAGGAGCTTTGTTTCAAGAATAAGGAACAAGAAGAAAAGAACAGGGTCTCAGAGGAGGAATGATGAACATCTGGTCTGAGGCAGACAACACTTCTGGAAATGATGGCCATGCAAATCACCGTCTGTACAAGCTCAGAACAAAGAGTGCACACAGCAGATGATATCTAGGCTCACGCTGCCATTTAAATGGGATCTGCTAAGAAGCAAACATGCCATTTTCATCTGCAGCAGATTTGTTTTACGACATGCTGGGCTTGACTGGGCTTCTCTGCTAAAGACATGAAGAGTTCCTGAAGCCAAGGACATTAGAAGGTGGGACACTGTGCCTGCCAAGTCCCTTTCCTCTCGCAGACCTGGAGGCTCCCACCTCATCCTAGATCAGTTGCAGCACTTTGGGCAACCTGCCACCTTGTCCCCGCTCAGACACCAGCCAAACATCATTAGGGCAACTATAAATTCATCCACTCAAAGAAATAAAAAATACACATAGCACAATCAACTCACTGCATCTGTTTGGGCTTTGATTTGCATCCATGTTTCAGAGTCACTTTATGAAGTGAAACCAGATTTAATCTCAGAGCATCCAATAAAGTATGGGAACATGCCAGGACAGCAAGGAAATCTGAGCTGTGGTATCTGCCACAAGCAGGTGAGCAATCGCATGAAGTCTCATTAAATGGATACAGTGCAGTGGCTGCAGATTTCCTAGCACCTGTAAATCAGGAGGCTTGGAGGATATTGAGTTGGGTACAATGCAGCACAGAAAATTGGGCTTACAGGGAGAAGGGAATGAAGCTTATTTTGAGAGTAAGACAGTAACAACTTTTGTGATCATGAGGGACAGAATAGGACAGCGTTTCCCAAACCCCTGGAGAAGACATGACAAACACTTCTCACCCTGGGATCAAACTACAGCTTCATCGAGATTTCCTCTTATTGACACACTGCAGCTGAAGATCAGAGTTCAATTACATTTCCAAAACTGCACTGTTCCCCCAGCCAACACTTCCCAATACTTTAAAATCTACACATAAATAGAAATATGGGCAAACAGCTGAGAAACAACCACAACCAGAAACTTCAGGAATTCGGGAGGCCCCCTGCTTTCCCCTCACCTTTCCTCCTCCTACACTGAGGAACTCCTTTGGCTCATCAATCCGCACTCCAAGCTCCGTGCCCTTAGGGCACAGACATCGTTTTAAAGGCAGAACAATTTGGGAAGCTCACACACTAAAGAGCTTGTTGACCGCACAGCTCCCAGCCCAATTCTGCAGATGAAAATGCTTAACATGGCTTGAATTAGGATTTACTGCTCGGAGGGTTGATTCAGCTGCCACTCAAAGTCTGTCAGCATTTGTCTGCTGCTCCTAACAAGGCCTCCACAAGAAATTTTGATGAGGGAAGAGAGAAGTTAAAACCCCATGAAAGGCCTGAGCAAGAGCAAAAATTGCAGACCACCACCAACACAGAAAGGCCTCAGAAGCTGAAATTAAATCTGCTCAGGGCAAAGTATGTGTCCCACTCAGCTACACAAGCCAGAAACTGTACCGTGAAGATCACATAGGATGAAGCCGAATTCCCAGCAGACTTGCATCTTATCCCTGACCAAAGCAGGCAACCAGGATGGTACAATCTTCAGCTGAAACTTCTACAGCAGTCAGGCCTTCCCAAGAGCTCTCCCATGGGAGTATTCTCTGCTCTAAAAACAGCTCAGCCTATATTGCCATTTCCAATTTGGACATAGGAGAATGCCTTGAGCATCCCATCAATTATTTTCCACAAAGACTTCAGAAACCCATCTTCAGGACTACCACCTTTCTGTCAGATTTGGTTAGCTGATGGCAATCAGCAGCTCCAAAGTTATGATGACACGCTACAGAGGGAAGCCATAAAAACAAATCATGGGAACAAAGTCTTAAGGACTCTGAACTGAGTACTTCGGCTGAGGACTTGACAGTTGCTGCCCACACAAGTACAATTTGTATAACCGCTATCCAGTGGAGCAAGCACTATAAGTCTCAGCTGGCAGCTGAGAGTAGGGATGTAAGTCACAGAAAAGAGTTGTTTCTGAGCCAGCCATCACATAGAAGTAGCTCTTTGTGGAGTTTTTCACATGCATTGTTAAAGTTGAATTGTTGCTTGAAGGTACAGAGCAGAAAACCAACAAAATCAAAACAGACTTTCAGAAGGGCAAGGAAATATGCCAGCAAATACACTACATGGGGCTTCACCTTGTCAAGATTTTGGCATGCACAGACTTGAAGAAACAAAAAAATCACCTTTTGCCACTTGCTCTAAGAAATTTCACAATCCTCTGAAAACATACGACAGAATAGCTTGTAACGTCAAAGCTGATAAGCAGCTCCTGGATGGAAGACAAGGCAGCTCTGTTTTGCACTGTGATATTTTGTCATGAAACCAATCAACAACATTAATGAATGAATTTATTTGCCATTAAAGGAAAGACCTTTCTGCTTATGTTTTTTTGCACTGGCAGCTGGCCTCCTTGAGACTGCACACTTCAAGTCTTTGCCCCAAAGGAAGAAACTGTGTGTGTGGGGGGGGGGGGGGGGGGGGAGGGAACACGACTTTTTTGAGATATATATATATATATATATATAGGAAAAGTTTGATTCAACCTCAGAGAAAAAGACATAGATTTTCCAACCAAATTATAAAAACATATGGAAACTACATTGACTTTTGGACTAATTTTTATTTATTTATATTTTCAAAAAACAGAATTGACTTTCTCACTGTCATTCTGCCTCCGCCACAGGTCTTCCAACAAGATTCAAAACACTGAAGCTTGGAGAGAAAAAAAGATACTGCAATAAGTGGAGACCCCAGAACATTCCTGAACATAGAATGCACAGTTTATTCCTCCTAATATCCCATGCACTCAGCAGGGCATTCAAGCCAAAACCAACTTGGCAAGAAGCAAGTAAAATTTTCTTTCCTACTAGAGTACTAATTCATGTCTCTGTAGAGACAAAAAGGGTTGTTTGAGAGAGAGGAGACTAAGGAGCCATAAGAATGCCCATTGTCCTTACTTAGACAAAAAGTTTCCATGCACTTTCAGTTATTAATTCCCTAACTGAATTTTAGTAAGGGCTCTATTGGACAGGGATCAGTAGAATTTCTAATCAAAACCATGATGAGCAAGAAAAAGTCTGCTTCTCAACATGAAATATTTAGTGTAAAATCCCATGAGCTACAGTACATCACACTAATGGAAGGAGGAGAGAAAACCTAACAATTAAAAAGAGCCTTGCTGAGAAAATACATAGAAAATTGTCAAGCTGTCACTTATACATCAACCACAGCACATCGGACAGTACTGCAGGCTACTGTAAACCCATTTGTTTCTCTTTAATGGGTTGCATCAGGAAAAAATAAAGACTATAAACTGAAGAAGTTTTTTTTGTTGTTGTTGTTTGCTTTTAATCAGAAGGGTAATGTCAGTTAAAAAGACACTGAAGTACCACCAATAGCTGCCTATCAGAGCCTGATCCAAGTCTATGGTCCTGCTCTTCCCTCCACAGCACCTGTGCAAGCTTGGAGCAGCCCTAAAACAGCCCAGCTATCCCAGAGTGAGACAGAAAGGAGTTGTATGTAACGCATATTTACTGTTCTGACAAAAACAAAATCCACATAGACCAGCAAGCTAGATTCTTTCCACCTTCTGCATCTCCAGCAAAATTGCCAGTGAGTCTAGTTCCAGAGCCGTGACTGCCAACATGATAACGCACGAGGCAGAAAGAGCACAGCTTGAGCTTTAGATGCCAGGCTGAGCATTCAGCACCAGCAGGTACAGAAACCTTGTTTTGACTTTAAACCTGAGCAAATCTGATCTGGGAGTTCACTGGTGGTGAATAAATACGGAAGAAACTGATTTCAAGTTGTATCTTTTGAAAGCATGAGTTGACAGGACAAAAATAGCAAATGCAATAGGTACTGACTGCCATTGTTACATTTGTTTAAGCAGAGATTGCTGCAATGTTCAGGAACTGCATAAAAGAGTCTGCAATATGCAATCAAGTCATAGGTCTGAAAACACACCACGAAATATCCAGTAACTTTCACAAATGATAAGAGCTGGGCAGATAAAAGAAGTAATTACATCTTCTTTGAAACTTTATTAAGCTATTTTTAGTGCTTTAATCAAGGGCCCAATTCTTCCACCTTTCTTCACACCAAATAATCCTTTACTCTCTAATTATTTTCACTAGTAGGGCTACTGGCAAATTAAGTTATTATTGAGCCAGAGTTAAGGGAATCAGAACCTGGCCCCAGACATTTTAGATTAGAAACAGAGACTCTGACCAAATACAGCATCATTGGTGGCAAACAAAAAAAAAAAAAAAAAGCATCCCTTTACCTCTCAGCATGATGGATGCAGTCCAGAGCTGGAGGCTAAGGTTTCTCGCTGTGATATTTAGCCAGTGGCTTTCTCTAGGGCTGTGCTAATCAGACCAACTGAGCTAGATCACGGTCTGATGCAGAGAAATACAGATGGCTATTAAGAATTGGACTGGGACCAGCTCATTCACACATGCTATCGGGTTATCAGACACCAGCCACTTCTAGGCAAATCCCAGGGTAAAAGGGAAAATATTTCTTAAACATTGGGTTTTTAGCATGAACCTCCACATCAAAGCCTGCCATGACTGCCAGACGTGGGAATGGCTCCATACAGTGCTCCGCACTGGTTCAGTGGTCTGCATCAGGGTAGAAAGGTCCAGAAGAATCCCTTCAATTGCTGTATTTCATGTTGTGGCTACACAGGCACGGAGTCCAGCTGCAGCCCTGGAGAGGAAGGTGCATAAGCAATACCCAGACAGCCAAGCCTTGGGAGCATGCAGATCAGAGCTAGTCAAGTTTTCTTTACTTTGGAGACTTGTAAGAGGTCTGACTGTCAGAACAGAGCCTGGAGGTGGTCATCAGCGCTTTAAATAAATATCAGGATTTGTCCAGTTTTATATTTCACCAAAAGCTGTCAAATTTGGGTTAGATTTCAAATTTCAGCACTCCATTTCTCTCCGCATTCAGATACTCTCACTCAGCCCTGCTCACTCAAGTAGGGAGCGCTGATTGTCGCTGACTGCTTTCTCTCCAGCCCCCAAGGAGTTTGCTCTGTGCCACATTGGGTGAAAAAAAAAAAAAAAAAAAAAGGAATACAGAACACAACCAAAAAGAGGATTAGTGCCCCATTCTAATATTTGTCAATGAGCGTTTCTGAAAAAAGCCAAGTTTTACTACTTCTTGTCAAGCCTTTTTCTGGAAGTGAGGACATTTTAAGTAAAAAACAACCCACACATCCTGAAGCACATGACCATTTTAAAACAAATTTAAAAGGCAAAAAGAGGAAAAAAAAAAAAAGCAGCCTGTAAATAACTGAGTTGCTGAACATGATAGGGCATTGAACACAAAGTCTGCTCCCCCAGAAAGCACACACAGCCTCATCACAGCTGGGAAATCCAAACCTCCAGGCACAACATCACTGTGCTAACAGCATTGCCTTGCTCCCAAAGGTGGTACTCAGAGCACAGGCAGGAGAAAGGAGCAGGGAGGGAGGAACTCTTTGCCCATTGTCAGACTTGCTGGATTTGAGCAGCAGGACCTTTCCCAAAGCTGAGATAGTTTCTCTCCACTTTCAGCTTCCATCCAACAAAAAAATCACCTAGGAACTTCCTCATTGCAGGCTGACACATCTCTTCTTTGAAAGCCCTCTGACAGTCACTGGAAGATTTACCACCCCTCCAGCCTGAGCTGAGGCATGGTGCATGCACCTGAAATTCACCTTTTGTTTGTGATCTCAGGCCCAGCCTTGCACATTTGTCTTTGGTGAAGCTCTGCAGAGATCAGCAGTACTGGTGAGTCCACGCTTCAGGTAAGTCAGGCAGCAAGTGCTTCAACAGGAGAGCGATATCCACATTAAAAATACATATATTCCCACAGTTTTAGAAAATCTCAACTGCATAACACAGGTAAAGAGAAGAGACACCTCTCTTTTTGTGCCAGAACAGGAAAGCGGTATCACATTAAGGCACTGTGGGGCAATCCGGGGCACCCTGGCCCAACAAAGCTGACTCAGACATGATGCAACGTAGCACAGGGTTGCTTCTGGCAGGCTGCCACAAATGAGACAAACAAGAAAGATTCTGAACAACTCTTGCATCATAGAAACCAGTAAAGTGAAGTTACTTCACTCAGGGGACAGTTTCCTGCTGCAGCCTCAGTTACCAGCAACATGAACAGGCGCAAGGCACAGCGACATGAATTAACCGCAGTCACAGCCCTGGTGTACGCTGACCTAAGTCAATTGAGTAACTGGGATATTATTCCAGGCCTCACTTCCAGAAGAAGCCACCTGACAGCTGTTACCTTGCAAACTGCTCTGCAGAAGCAGGTGCAAAGTGACCAGAAAGAGCTTTGTTTTTCTTTCTTACTGAACTGAAGTACTCAGGACAGATAGTTACACTGGGAGCTGCATCTTCAGAGCTGGATGGCTGCGAAGACCCTACAGTCCCACCACAGAGGAACACTAACAGCAGCCATCTCATATGGTGAGCAATGCAGCCTTGTAGGAAAACAGACCTCAAGTGATGTATAGCTTAATTACAATGTGTAAGGTCTTCAAAGATCATTAACTGGAAAGGCATTGGAAATGCAGAGTATTACTTCAAAAAAATATCTGACCTCAAAAAAAAAAAAGCTCTATGAATCCAACAAAAAACACCAAAATCTTCCATTTAAAAGGAATGAAGCATAAAACACTTGATTCAAAACAATCACTAAACAAGACAATATTTCCAAAGCAGCTTTTGGAAATTACACACAGCAAAAGAAAATGCATCTAGATTCTCACAAGAAAAGAAGCTCGCTCATTGTTTTGGGATTCTAAGAGAATCAAAAGGACCATTTTAATGCTCCAAATCCCCCCCCTCCAGAAAAATAAATAAATCTCTCAAACATTTCTTCTTTTCCATCTAGCCTGCTTCAAAACTGATCAGACACATGATGATTTAGGGAGATGCGACTGCAGAAACTTGTGAGCATTTCCACTGAATGCAAAGCAGTAATTAAACATTTCCTATAGAAAAGAAAGGTTGTCCCTTGGACACTTCTGTCAATCTGCATTTAACAGATACAGCAGCCTTCTCAGTTCAAGCACACAAGTGCTCCAGTTCTTCGCTGAAGTGACCTTAGCTGTCAGCCCAGACTGTCCTGTTCAATATCTGTAGCTCTACTCAGTGCATTATGTGAACATGTGAGGGGATGAGAAGATGCAAAAGAGAAAAGCACGATGAACAGGCAAACCATTGGCCCCAATTAAAAAATTAAACAGGTGTCCCGAGATTGTCAGCCTGAAGATGGAGCATCTACATTTAATTAAAGGGATAAGTTTAGCAGAAAATGCCACTCCAGCTACTGTCAGAATGCATGATTAATTCGTGATAAAATACCCAGCGCTGTCTAACAGAAGCAGACGGCTGGGGGACACGTATTTACACAATCACTTGTTACTTCAAGATATTACCAATGACCCCAGGCTTTGTGTCAGCGCATTAACGTGAAATTCTCACATCTGGTCTTCTTGACATCTCCAACGCACTGGAGGCGTTCTGCAGTCGCCCCGTGCGATGGCATGCCAAAGCCCAGGAGCAACAAAGCAAGCACCCCAGCAGAGCTGTCTGCATTACCACCAAACAGGGGTCACTTGCCTCCTCCTCCAGTCCCAGTTCATCCGTCCATCTCCCACGGTGACATAAGGGCACAGCTCTTCCCTAAGCTCATCAGCGATGCCGGTCCTTTCCAAGTGATTCCTTAACAACTGGTTTCCCTGCCACGACAGCGGGTGCTGCACCCGCTGCTAATCACCCGCTGTTTCAATTAGCGGTTTGGGCTTTTTTCCTCCCCATGATTGATATACTCGTCTATTGAGATGGTAAAGAGCACAATTATTTCTCCTCAATCAGTGACTGTTTTATAAACCAGTTGGGTCAGATAACACGTGCAACCATGCCTTGAAGTTTCACTTGTCCTGCCCATCTGATCATGCTTGACAAAACAATGGCAAGGTCCCACTGGTTTCCAGCTAAGGAGAGGAGTTGGTTTTACTTCCAGCTCCTGGGACAGCAGATAAAAGCTTCCAGGAACACAACATTTTCTCCCCCACCTTCATCTCACAGGGAGGGAAGGTTGCTTTTTGCTGGCTTGGGTTGCTCAAGTTTCCTCCAAGTCAGGGAAACAGTCAGTGCTTTGTTTCATGCAGATTTGCTGGAACAGTTTAAAACATTAAACTAACCAGGCTCTGAGGACACATTTGTGGAGCTTCCGCTGAGTTGCTTCCCTGAGTTGGCACTCCAACGTACTATGATCTATACAAGAATCTCTTCTCAGGGCTCTCACCATTTTGCACAACAGGTAGTTTCAGAAATTTAATAGCCATCTCTCTTCATGCTACTGATCAAACACATGGGACCCACTCTGAGTGAGCCAAACCCTTCCAGAAAAGGGATGAGTCCTTCCCAAAACACACCACAGTACAGCTGGCATTGGATAGGATTTTATCTGATGCAGCTGACATCTGACTGACTTATTTCTTAATCTTATTCCTGAGCAAGCCCAGGGAAAAAAAAAAGAGAGGAAAAGAAAAAAAGTCAGGAATCATCACCTTCAACTCTGCTTGACATCAACCATTTCCTTATCCCCTATCCACAGCCATGCTCCTAACATGAGATTCCTCTTCAGGTTAGCTTTTTCACTTCAGAGTGAAGTCTTAATAATCTCTGCCATGTCTAACTTCAACTATTCTATAGATACAGACACACAAACAGCCACATGAGTCACAGTATGAGAAAGTCACCATTTATTTTAGCACATACCCTCTAAACCTTGAATTTCTGTGGGTTTTGACATGACTGTCTGAGTTCAGGATATCGCAGCAGAACTGCACTAGTTTCTCTGTACCTTCACAAGCACCTTGCATCTTAGAAGAAATTTGTTCAGAGCTGGTGACATATGGTGACTTTCAGATCCGAACCCTCAGCTAAATTACTAACTTGCTCAATGCAGACAGTCACACAAAGGTGTACAAGATGTATCACTGCTCAGACATTGACCTAGCTAAGATTTTTATGACCATCTTTGGATTTCTTACCTATTGCTGAAAGAATTTCTTATGACTTCAAGCAGCATACATATAACACTTATTAAAAATAACCAACAGCTACTGATCAACTACAATCATCAGCAAGGAACTAAGTGAATAATAATCTGGAATAATGCTACTTCTGCTACCAATAGATAAATAGAGTTGGATAATGAGTTGAAAAAATATCCTGGTAGGCAAAGTAATACAGATGTTTCTCATTTGTACAGTCATACAAGTTGAGCTACTCTCCACTGCCCTTGAAGCACTGAAACAGATCTAAGAACACGGAACTTGAATGACATACCTCTGTCACGTGATACTATCACCTCCAGATCCCAGCTGCAGCAAGAAGAGTTGTTTTCTTAGACCTTCCTTCCCAGAAGTATTAACTGTCAAAGGAATGGCACAGAGCAGCCCTTCAAATGTGCATGCCACAAAGAACCTGAATCAGCACTTCACTTGGCTGCTTGACTGAATTCGTAGCCATGATGTTTGATATTGAAACTTCCTCTGGGCTAGTTCTTGGGTTTCTAGGAATCTTCCCAACTCACACAACATAACTTCCCTATGACAGCCACATTTAAGGGCACTACGGAGTTCTTGTGATCACGAATTAACTATGACCAGACCTTCTTTGAACTAACTTGAAGGAGACAACATACTTCCAAGCATACAGAGCTTAGGAATAATGCAAATAATAGAGAAAGGCATTAAAAGGAAACAAAGGTGAAGCAGAAAAATATTCAAGAGGTCATCTTACAACACCTTGGAGAGTCAGTATACATGTTAGTAACACCTGAGGATTAACTGCGCTAATTACGGAGCTTTATGTCCCCATTCTAGCTGCTAGACTACCATATTGCCTCTTTTTTCTTCCAAAGATGGATTTATTTTTTTCAGGCTTTCTGCAGTTCTCACTTTTTCAGTAATTAAACTTATCTCTGAGGCAATCACATTTAGGATTACCAGGTTTCCTATCTCCAGGCTAATAGGGTCAAAATGCTTAGCTGCCCTCCTGCCTGCCAGTTTATAGCATTTTGCTAATGGATCATTTCCTTCCATGGGGATAACATATTGGCTATTAGGTGTTCTCTTGTTGCACTGCAATTTTAGGTGGTCAGGCAGTAATAATAAGTGCTCATTATATGGGAGACTTTATTGCCAGATTAAATGGAGTAACAAAGGAATAAGAGTAACTTTTCACTCACAAGTTTGCTGTCAAGGATTTCAGTCAAAGACAAAGCAGACATGTAAATTGCTCGATCGTTCTCTAGTTTCAACCTTGCTTATGTTCTTATTTTACTGTACTTGTACTCCCAAACCACAGTACTGCTCAGTTGACCCTATTTAAATGTCTGTGTCTTGGAAGAATCAATGTCCAAGGGGTTTCTGTTTACTTTAACTTCTTTCCTGAGAAGCCCTGCATCTGCAGTGCATTGTTTCCTGGTTTTCCTCAGTATTATCCACGCCTTTATTTTATTTTTCCTTGCACTTACACGCTCAAAGTAGCTCACTGTGGTAGTCAAAGGTCTGACTAAATCGGCATCTCTGTATATTAAAAATGGGAGACAGGGAAATAAAAAAGTATGTGAACTGGTCATTTAAACAAAATGGAGTCTCTATGCAAAATGGCATTACTTAGGCCATGTTTGTACCCACAGAAATTGCTATTTCCTTCCAAAGTGCCATTCCAAAGCAAGTTTTACGTATCTGTGACAAACCAGAACTGCAGGTGTACCTAATACATCCTGGTCTTAATGCAAAATGGGATAACAGTAACTTACCTCTAAAATGTTGATTTTTCTGGGAGAAGCATTTAATATTACTCATTAGACACTACCAAGTGAATGAGTTAAACTGACAGGGGAAAGAAAAACTATGGTACTTCAAGGCCATTACATTGCACAGAAAGTAATAATCACTTGTCAGGCTCTCCACTTCGCACAGAGCCTTATTTCCATAGAGGTGAAAATTTAATAGTTCACTCGAATGATCTTATTTTAAAGAATTTGGTGCAATCAGTGTGAACCTCACATTTTTTACTTTTTTTTAAAAAAAAAAAAAAAAAAAGACTAAAGACAACCAGTCTGGCAGGGTTTCCATTCTCAAGAGCGCAAGACAAGATGAATTAAAGTTAATTGGGGGTAAAATGAAGCACTTTAAAGTGCGTCTCTGGAGCTCACAAAACTAGAATAAGCACAGAGAAGATCTATTCAATTATCCATGGTTGTGAGATTTGTTTTGTGGAAACCATAGTACTCAATCCACTTGTTCCTCTCGCTGTCTCTGCCCACGATCCCATCAGACCTCGCAGGCTAAGCCATCTGGCTGGATCAGTACTACAGCCGGAGACTGTCAATGAAACTCAAACTTGTGTTCCATCAGAGATGGTGCTGCTGGTTTTCTGAGAAAGAGCTTCTCCCCAAACCAGAGCCACCTCATCAGCATCACTTCACAGCCCACACCACTAATCAGATTAAAGTGAAAGGGGACAGAAGAAAGAATCAGATTAGAGAACTGAAGCCTTATCACATATTTCCAGGATGGTTTCAGCAAGAGGAAGAACCTAACTCTGCAAGGTAACTGCTACCTGAGTAATTCTGGTTTCCCTTTGCTCATCTCTGCTTAAATTTATCTGCCACTAATCCTAAGCAATTTGGTCAAAAACCTAACCTGTACATTTCACCCCACAGACTACTGCATTTCAGCCTTGGCTGGAGCAACCGCCCCCATACACAGCTGTACTTTGGCATCACAACTGCAGATTCAGCTCATATGTACACACCTGACAGGTCTAACCCTGATGTGGGGTGTACCTAGAGCTCTGCATAGGCTGCTCAGCCCCAGCAGTGCAAGGTGAAAGGCAGCATCCTGCAGTGGGCTCATGGATTACCTCAAGTGTAGTGCAAAGTGGAAGCTTGACAAATTAATATTTTTTATGCCACCTAATGGCACTGTAATACAAATGAAACATGCCTCAGACTGGTCCAGGCATGCCTTTGCAGAATAGATTTATCACACTGTACAATCCACGATTTGCTCTGGGATCTGAGTGAAAGTCAGTAACGTCCTCTAAATATCCTCAGAGTGGTAAGACAAAGAATAATCATGCACAGACTTAGTTTTTGAATGGGGTCCTGATTTAGGCATCTTGTTTCTCATCTTAGCTTGCAGCAGGTGAGCTGATTTGCCTTCTCAGAAATCTGCACTCCTGGCTGAACTGGCCACGCTGTGTGCTTTTTTTTTTTTGGTGTTGTTTTTTTGAGTGGGTGTCTAATGGGAGCACAGTGAGGAAGATGGACTGTTCCTGTGCAGCAGGGGGTGTGCTGGGTACCTATGCCTCCTGGGCAGCACTGCCCTATGACTTGCTCCCCAAACTCCCACTCCATGGCAGAGGCACCAGCGTGCCTGGAATAGGAAATGAAGCCTGCTGCAGAGAGGGGGGGCAGTGGGAGGATGAGCTGTGCCTGGCCTTTCTCGCACCTTTTCAGTCAGCCAGAGCTGCAGGCATCGCCTGCTTCTTCGCAGCTGCCTTCCACAGAAGGCCAGGCCATGCCCTAAACTTCAAGCCTGAATTTCCAGAGTAATGGGGAGTCTGGACATCAAGAGGTCCCCCTAGGCCATGCATTAATCCAAGGTAGGCAAGTCCAGCACAGCGTTCGCAGTGCAATTATAGGCAGGACTATAGAGCGCACACAGTGGCAAACAGGCCATGCAGTGAGGAGACCTTCCTCTTTGAAAAGCTTACTTCATATATTCAGGCTAGCCTGTACCGGGAAGTTTTACCAGGTTATGCTGTGGGTAGACAAGGACTGGCACTGGCAAGTCAGCTTGAGTTTACCTTGACAGTCACCATCTATGAGGATGCCAAGTCATGGTCCACTATCATGACCAATGGTAATTTCTCAGGGCAAATTCTTCGGCAGTCAGAATCCCACAGCTCTAAACTGCAAGCTGACGTGCAATAGTAAATCATACTCTGGTTAAAGAAAATCTTGCAATAACATATTGAAATGACCCCAAAATCATGAACTATTGATAGAAGGTCTTCATTTTAGTACTTCTTTGTTTGAAAAATAATAAATATTCTTTTTTTTCCCCTACTTCCTTTATGTGGTTTCCCTTTGATGAGTAATAAATAAAAAGGCAGTTGAAAACAGAAAGCGAGTGCAAAGCCCCAGATCTGAAAGGGACAAAGACTCCATCTGTCACAGAGAAATCCAGCAATCCGAGTACCAGCACAGAGCCCACCTGCCAAAAAGGTTTTATGTTTATGTTAAGTGTGGCTTTAAGGAACAGAAATGTTCTCGCAGATAAAGGCAGCCAGAAGAATGACTAACCGAGACGCACAGACAATAATTCCCCTCCTTTGATTTCCTCTGCTGTCACCACTATCGGTTAGACATCTGAATGAAAATCAGCTTAGAAACTTTGATCCCTTTAAAAACAGAAAAACAAACCCCATAATCCGGAAATCCCTAGAGGAATACAGAACTTCAGCGGCCTCCTACACACTGCCTTCAGCATGAGGCTGAAACTGTGGTGAGAAATGCATTGGGCCCCTGTCCTTCCCCAGCAGTCCCACACTGCACACCAGGCAGGGAAGTTGGTGGTGACACACAGGTGTCCTCTACTCCCTGCTCAGACCCATGCCAGGGGAGCTTGTTCTCCTCCCTCACTCATAACAGCTTGCTTGTTGCTTTGTGGGTTTAAAGGAAATGAAATTTAGGACTGGTATTTCTTCAGAAAGAAATCAAGCAGCCAGCCCTACCAAACAGAGGGCCCGTAAATACTTCAGGTTCCTCTATGCCTCTCCTCACTGTTTTGCCTCTAACATACCCAGACTGAAATACCCATCTTCTTCCCTCAGCCCTTCACCTTGGGTGATGCCTCAAACACAGCCAAAGCTACTGTGCCCTTAAACTGAATTAAAATAATTGATTCTTCTTTTTAATTTTGTTTTACTAAAGGCTAGGACCCAAGTGCTGGGAATGAAACTGTACCCAGGTGGGCAGAGGGGTGAGGAGGCAGCTCTGCAGTAACGTAATTACTGTCCTGGGATAACACTTTTTATTGTCCTGAGATAGATCTCTGCTAAAGATCTCCGTACTTGCCATCCTTGGGTACCGACATCCCAGAATGAACATTAAGACTGCACTGGACATAAGCAGCTCCAAACTGCAGACACATCACTCACTTCAGCACAAAGTTCAAAATCTGCTGTGAATCCAGAGAGCAGCCCCCTCACTTGATTGCACAGGCATACAAGTGCCGTGAAGTCAGAGACTTACCAAGTGATCCCCAGTCACCTCAGCAAGTTCCCACTGGGACCAGGATGTCAGCACAGCTCAGGACAGCAAGCCAAGCTCTATCCCGGAGCATGGACCTGGAGACTCATGGGTCCTGTTCCCAGTTATCTCCTCCATCCCAGTGCAAAGCCATTTCTTTTAATAGCACTGGCCCTGGCCCTCCCCAGGCAGCTCCCCTGCAGGGCACACGATCAGCATCTGCATCAGCTGTACACGCTTCCTCTCTTCAGTGACCTTCCGGGCTGTGCTCCTGCCTGCTCCATTAACCCATCCTTGTGGGACGGAACCATACATGAAATACCTGAACTTTCCAAATAATTCCATCGCATCCACAGCTGCCGCATGCAATGTTTCCTCCCTGTGCCCTTCACAGAGAGGGAGGCCAACACAGCGGGCATCAGACACTCATGTCTGAAGCAAATCTCATTTTCTTCCTCTTTCCTAGAACAGCAGCCCATATAAATGGCTTCCCCCCACCCCCAAACAAGTTAATAAATACTATTGCATTTCTACAGGCATTGTTGAGGAGCTCAGCCACCAGAAGCCAACCCTGCTGCATGCCTCCTCCCCTCTGCAGGGCAGCTTGTGTGTACAATGTGCACCCCAAGCAATGCCCTTCAGCACGGTTATTGGGAACAGCCCTTTCCTCCAGCTCCCATGCCCTGCAAAGGAGCACTAGCCCCAGTGTGCCAGAAATTGAAAAGCAGATCTGAAAAACAACAGGCTTTAACACCCCTGCACCCTGACCATTAACTATAATTGTATTCTACATCAATCACGCGAGTTTTCCCCTTAAAGGTTATTAAGTATAATTTCTACTATGCAAATAGTTCCAGCTTCATTAATGGATTTTTGGTTTCTAGTGGAAGTTATTCTTTGATGAATGTCTCCAGATGTCAGTATGTGAAAAATGTATTGGGGGAAGAAAATTCTCTCCAATGCAGTGTAAAAAGGTCCACTGGAGAGAGGGGGTTGGGAAAGATAGGATCATAATTAAAACAATTAAAATTCCTATCTCATGACCATTTACAGATGCTCCAAAGTGGCTCTAAATTAAAGGGAAATGTCATAGAACATGGATGCTTCTGCCAAAAAGCAGCATTAAAAATGACAAATTCCAAACAGCCTGAAGACTCTCGTTAAATCCAAGGAGCTGGGCTTCACAGCTCAACCAAGACAAACTGAGAGGGCAGACCAAAAAAAGAAAACCAGATCCAGCAATCAGCTTCAGAAATGAAGGAAAAAGTGGCCAGGGAAGCGCTATCCAGCAGAATAACCAGTCAACAGGAGACCTACAGGTTTTTTTTTTAAGATTTATTCCCACCATATCAGGTATTTTTTCCTATCGTCTTTAATGACTCTGCCCATCTGTTACTGTTGTCTCAGTTGTGGTCTTTTCCTAACCACAGATGATTTTTTTTAGGGTCTGCCCCTCTTCCTCTGCCCCAAAGCCCTAAGCCACACCAAGTCCCAAATGAGTGGGGAGAGGTCTGTGGGGGCTGTTTACGCTGCTTTTCTCATTGTTTTCATTGTTCCCCCACAATCCACACTCACACTGCTGGGAGAAATCTCTTGAAATATTTTCTCATTTGTACCGTGAGAAACCTCTGCTGGTGTGCTTGGGTAGGGGATCCTGTTTTATTTTTTGTTTTCTTAAAAAAAAAAAAAAAAAAAAAAAAAAAGCCATCTGCCTAAACTTCTCCTTACACTCTCTTCCACTTAGGTTTACACTGGAGGAACTCAATTATAAGAAATACAATAAATATTTATTGAACTGGTGAAAGCAATAGCATATGCTGCACACGCTCTGTTTTTCTGGATATTTTTTCCCCCTGCATCAAGCCCTTGTTCTGTCAGAATTGTTTTCATGTTAGTATTAGTCAGTCACTCCCCATGTGTCAGTAAATGCAAAACATGCCTGCTGTGAGACAGAGAGCGCGGGTGCCACTTTGCAGTTCCTCGGGATGCGAGCTGGCACAAAGACAAAGCACACACAAAAGATGACAGGCACCACAGCCTGCTTTTCCAAACAACAAACTGTGGAAATGATAATACCTTGGGAACAGGGCTGGGGTGGGCAGGGAGAATGCATATAGACTTCAAGAAGCAGAAATTCAGCTGCTCCTTGCTGCAGGAGGGGAACACTGCCTTGGCAGAAAGCAGACCTGTGAAGCACAGCTGCTCCAGGAAAGCAACATCTGCGCACGGGGTCAGGTATTACAACCTGGTAGCAGAGCCTATTAAGTGGCCATCTGTAGATGGTTTGCTTATTTACAGGCATTTCAATAGCGCAGCTCATCATTACCTAATAAATGTTAACTAACTTGGCCGCATCACGCTGCTGTAAAGGAGGCACGTTCCCATCCCCTTTCCAGCTGACAACAGGCATTAACTCCGGATGCCTCCACTTCCAGTCACACCAGTCGCTCACCCCTGGAAGCCTGCCCGCCTGGCTGAGGACTACCCCAGGCCTTAGGAGAGGGGGATTTGGCTCAGGATATTTGCTCAGTCACTGGCCAAATCACCCAGGATCCAACCTCCAGAGCACTCAGGCATTGCTCAGCACCGCTGAGCCAGCTGCCGGCAAGCGGAGCTACAAGCTCTGCACTGAGCCCAAGGACCCACATCCAGCCCCAGCCACAGCCAGTACTGGAAGAACAATCAGCTCAAATTATCTCCAGGGAGTGAAGCCAGGCATCCAGAATGAGGAGCATGGACCTATATGATCTGATCTCACATCATACAGAAAGACCGTGGTACAGTCCGGAAATTAGCTCAGCCTTTCAGCTTCCAGCATAGTGCCACAGCCAGAAGAAATTATAGGACAGGAAATTATTGTTGACTGGATCCATCATTATTCTTTTGCCATCTGTTACCTTCAGGTTTAGTGTTTTTCATAGCTCATGGATTAGCGGAGAAATGTAGCATTGGTTTTCAGCATTGCATCCAATTTTTACTGACCAGCAGCTGAAAGAATAAGCTCAGACCTTGATCAGGTGTTCACCTTCAATTCCCTGGGAAGGTTTCTGTCATGAAAAATGCTACAGAATCGTTAATGAGCAGTTGTAGTGGAGACCTCTGTTTAATCTCCCCATCCATCAGCTTGCACCTTTGGCATTGCAATGACCCAGGCTTCCCACAACACCTGGTACTTACATAATGGTTCACCTTCTCTAAGCACTTAATTGGCATAATAGATTAACGTTTATAGATTAGCTGACTCAGAAGGAGACCACCACGTTCTGCATTGCTGGTATCCCCTTCTTTTGGCACAGAGCCTTTATTTGCTGCATAGGAAGCAGCTTGTTAACCTCTTAGGATCCAGCTTTTTACAGACATTAGACATTGGTTTAGAAATTTCCCCACAAGTATGCATTATGGCTAGGTCAGTCAACATCCCTCTCCAATATCATCAGTAGATGAATTGCATCACCATCTACTTGTCACGAGCAAAGAGCACACACCCAGGCTGCTACTGAGGTTCAGGTGGCATAATGGTACCCATACCACAGCCTTCAGTAGGCATCTCCAGTAGATGGAGCTCCATGTGACACTTATCAGCGACATTATTCTGAAAACCTACAAGATGACCATGATAAGTTTATGTTCAACCACTGAAACTTCAAGTGGGTTTGTAACTGTGCATGCCCATCCACCCACTGTACAGAGCCCATGTTCACATTGACACCGCCCTTTAAAGGATCAGAACCAACTAGCAGGTTTAGGCAGGATGGGGCATTTTCCCAGCAGAAACACCTTAAATCAAGCAAAAGTCATGGTTCATTTAATGGCATGAGTAATTAGGAGCCATCAAGTCAATGATGGAACCAACAGATGAAGGAGCCATTCAGTGGGGGGTATGGGAAGAGATACAACAATCACTTCTGACCACTAAATTAAGTAACCTCAACAGTAGACATCCTCAATTTCTACAAACAAGGAAGTGTGTAGATGCTTATTTAACTTTGTGCTACTCACTTCTTGCTGCACCAGACAGCTGGAGCCCTGGTAGCACCAATTCCCCCCAAGGCTCATCAGGAGACTCTAGTGTTGAGAGGAAGGCATGCTAAGACCTTGGAGTCAGGTCCTAAACTAACTGTACTAAACAAACTCTCCAAGCAAGCAACCATTGAAGTCTTCCAAAACCCTAGACCACTGGAATAACTGTGACCCATGTCCCTAGGCAGTCTGGCCCAGTTAAAGGCGTGTACATATGTACACACACACACAAGCACACAGGCACCTCAGCAAGCATGGGAAAGAGGTTTAAATGTCCGTGCTTCCCTCTTTTCAGAAAGCATTCCAGCACACTCACTTCAGTCAATGAACACTGTTCTTAAAGGATAACCACCAGCTTAAGAGAAGGCTTAGCAAGGACAAATGCCGCCTGTAACAAAACACTTTGGGATAGAAATAATATTCTTAGACACCTTCTTTGGCTAGGATTTAATAAGTGCGAAATCAATGTTATAATCAAACTTAATACTCATTTCCTAGAATAATCCTCTAACACAGCACTTGCTATTTCAGCTGATTAGAAACATTGCTCAAGTAATAGAAATTCCTGATCAGTAACCCAGGAGTCCACGGCAAGACTTTATTATTTTAACCTAAGGCAGTTGCTTCCCTTCATCCTAAATGTTTACAAGTGGAGAAACACATGTAGGAATTCTTCCGTTGCCATCAACTTAAACATCATGTTCTCCCAACAGCAGGTAAATAGTGGATGACAATGCTTTTAATGCCTAAACACTGGTGTGCCTGGGATTAACCACCAGACCTTTGCAAAGGCCCGCTGTTTATTTTGTTTTTCATATTTCAATAGGCAGGGAGGGAATTTCAGGCTACAAGTCTCAGTAAGGAAGCACAGGAAAGACCTCAGGCAACAGCGGTGGGATGCTGCAAGTCCTAGGTGAGTTCTACAGGTGAGAAGCACCTATCTTCAAAAGGCTCGCTGTCAGACAAGATAGATTTCAATAAAGAGATGAAACTGATGTGAGGTTTTCTTTCTGCGTTTCTGGCTGCTTTTGGCAGAGCAGACCTGCGCACGCATGAAGGAGGGATGACTTGACAGCACACTGTAAAGCTTTTCCTTCTTATCAAGACAGAGCAGCTGAGACAGCCTCTTCTACAGCTGGCTTTTTAATTGAAAGATTAGAAGTTCCCTTATGCAGTTTGCATCAGACACAGCATTTCACAAAAGTCACCCAGAGTCCACATGCTCATAATCCCACAGCCCGCAGGATGGAGTTTGACCAGGGTCACTAGCACAGGGAGGGGACAAGTCTGGTCTTACTGCCAGAGCAACTTGTGCCCATTAAAAGCTTCATTGAGCTCCCCTGTTACAACTGGGCGTGCTTCAGTGGAGCACATCAAGTCTGGAGGTAGGGGGCTACACCAACACATTGGCAAGTGAAAATTCCTCCATGAGACATCTTCACCCCCAGCTCCCAGGTGCTTGCCAAATACAGCAGGATCAGTGAGTGCACAGAGAAAGAGCCTAGGTGAGAACAACTGAGCCATGGGCTGCAGCTCAGGCTGAAGGCCAGGGCTGAGTCCTGGGGACACGCATTAAGAAGGCAGCCAGCTGCATCTTCTGGGCAGAGCTGAAGTCCCTGCCTGGGGACGGGGATTGACTCGGCTCTTGAGAGAGCATGAAGGACAAGTTGGCAGCAGCACTAGAGACACTTTGATCATGCAGCTTGAGCTGCTATTTAGGCCACCAGATTTCCTTCATTTAACCCATCTTTGACTCTTGTAATACTCCAGGGAAGCAGTGAGCATTCAGCACCACTGCCCAGTGGAAGAGAGACAGGATCTAGCTCTAGCAGCTCCCTGCAGAACAACAGGGCCAGAGGAGCTTCCTCCTGCAGCATCCCAGCTCCACTGCTCCCTACACCATGGCTTCCCCACCTCCTCTCAGGGAGCAGCTGGAAACTCAGCTGGTGGAGGGGTGTTCGGACACACACTCAGCCCTGCGCAAGTGCCCAAGTGCCACACGGTGTCTCTTCAGCTGGTTCAATGTCACAGAAAAGACCCAGTCCTCCAGAGGAGGATTTGCCAGGAATAATCCCCCATCACTTTACAAGTGGGGAATCCAAAAGTCCAGGCCGTGAAATCCTGACATCTCCTCTACATGGCAGAAAACGGAGGTGACTGCCAACACACAGGGAAACAGGAGCCAACAATAAACACCTTCACAAGAGATGGTCCCTGTCAAAATAAACGCAGATGCACATTTCCACTTGTTATCGCACTGCCATACACAGCCCGAAACATATTTCCAGACTCAAATGGTTCATTATTACAGAGAACAGAAAAAAATGAAGATAGTGTCACTAAGAGAGAGCACATTGTGCGAACACCCTCTGCTTCATGTTGCAGTGCCTGGGGGATGACACGAGCCCAGCCCACCGGGGCAGCTCAGGCATCCCTGGCACCGCTGTGCCTGGAGATGCAATTACTGTAAATAAACCAAACTTTCATTTCAACTAGGAGGAAGAAAACAAACGCCACTTAAATGGGAGGATGTGGATTTTTGCAGCTGAGAATCTGGTTTTCTTTTGTTTCAACAGGGCTTGGGCTTTAAGAAAAAAAGTCAGTAAAAGAAAGGGAAATTCTCCTCCCTTTAAGTCTTGCAAAACTCATCCATCACCCATCTGTCCACCTTGCACCTTATTATTTATTATTCAGGACTCAACAAGCTAGCATGCCAGTTAAGATTTTCCCTGAAGAAAGCTGGCATCTAGACAGACAGCAACTGCTATCAAAATGTTTTTCTATTTCTCTGTCCTCCCTTACTCTGTCCCTTGTGGTGGGAATAAACACAAAACCTTTAAAGTAAATAAAACTGTTTTTAATGAACCAGCAAAAGCAAGAGAAAACAAAACACAGAAGTCAGTTTTCTTTAGTCGGGCTTCACCAGTCCTCCATTAAATCACCCTCCTCATGGTCCCTTTCATCCTCCTGAGTTCTCACACAAGTTGAGTCCCAGGCACATGCAAGTTTCTCAATACACAATGCATCTGTTCTTCAAAGCAGAGGTCCAAAGCACAGCTACAACCACATTGCATCTTTGTTGGGCATCACTAATAAGATAACTTAGCTTTGTGGCATTGCTTCAAAGCTAGAATATATTGGTGGCTGCCAGTCAATTTGCCTCTGCAGATAGGTATTACAACAAGAATTCCTCCAGTTTGGGCAATACTATTGTGTGCAGTGTGATGCAGAGGCACCAGCCAAGGTCAGGTCTCCAACACACAGGGAGCCACCCACACATCTCGTCCAGCATCGCAGCCTTCAGGCTGCCCACGTGGGCACGGCTTGGCTCTTGGGTCAACTGACTGCCATGAATCCGAATCACATTCATGGGTTCCTAGCCCTGGGTTTGAATTCTCAACACCCAATACACTAAAAAAAATAAATGCACAACTGCAGCTTTCACCTCCTCTATTTCAGCTTTGCAAAGCAGTTTATCAGGGAGCACTCCGCTGCCAGCCTGAGGGCTCTGAGCCTCCCAAGGCAGCCTAACCTGGAGCCATGTTCTGGCCCAGGTTAAAACAGATGCTTTAAAATAAAGCCACAGATGCCTCTGAAAATAAGGCCTTTCCCCTCACTGCCCCAGACAAAGAACAATCTGTGACAAAGACGGAATAGGGTAAATGAAGTGCCTTCCTCTCCATGATAGCACCTTCTATTTTTGTATCTTGCATCAAATAACATCCTCCTTTATAACACTCACAGCAAGAATATTTATCAGGAAAAACATAAACCAGAAAAAGTGAGATTTTCCTCCCCCCTCCGTTATCTCAAAGTTTCCTGCCTGAGCTTTGCACGTTGGCTGATGTGTTCTTTCATGTAATACGTAAATATAATTTATGCAGGAATGGATCTGCAAAATGCGCTTGCTGGAGTGCTCTATCTTATGCACACATACAGACACATCTGGGGGCAAACAGCTTATGCAGAGGTTGTGTAAATGGATTTGACAAATATAGACAAATATAAGGAAAGCTGGGTACCTCTTCTCATACTGGAACATCCCCCAAGCGTGGCACACAGTGCTCAGGCAGAGAGCAGACAATTTGAGCCATACAGCTGTAACATGAGCAGGGCTTTGGTGCACAAGCTCACATAAGTGCCTGGTGTTTCCACCCCCAGCTAGAGCTGGGAAGCTCCCAGCATGACCTAGATCTGGTGTGTCCGGGTCAATCCCATGTACCTCCAGCACCGAAAGTGACACAGACCTAACGCAGCATCTGTTAATCCGAATATGTTTATTACCCATTCCCCAGAAATATCCTGTCACTTCTCTGGGTGCCATCCAAAAAAGTCAGAATCTACTAATGTTTTATAAAAAAATGCATCAGAAGATTTTTATTTTTATTTTAAATACCCACTGCTCTCTTTCCCAAATGTCTTAATTTTTGCATTCCAATAAATTATACAAGCGATCTAATGTCTTTCATTCCCAAAATTCATTAGGCTCATTAAGGCTTTAAGCTCACTCAGCAATAAGATGGAATAAATTCTTTCCTGATGCTACAGGAGCAAATTGCCATGCTGGGACAGTGGCTGAGGAAGAGGAGGAGCTGGGCAAGAGGAGGGGACAAGGCACTGCAGCCTGTGGCTGCAACCAAATCCTCAGTGCTATGAGACCAAAGCAAATGGTGCTGTTGGCAGACCAGCCAGAAGAGGCTGCTTGCAACAAAAAGGATTTCCTGCAGCCTTTGAAACCTGCCCACATCTGCACAGAGAGGAACGAGCATGGCAAGAGCCCTCCAGCCATTGATTGCACTGATAGCACAAGGATGGTCAAGGAAGAGGTCCACATCCCCCCTCTTTGCCCCTTGCACACCCACCCAGGGTGGCTGCAGATAGTTTTGAAAGCACTGTCCTAGGGAAAGCAACCTGAACATCAGGTTTAACTCAGCTGGAAACAGTCAGGCTCTTACTCTTCTCGTGTTTCCCATGGCTTTAGTCAGTTCCTGAGAGCCCTCTGTGTTCGTGGGACCCCAAAGTCTGACTGTGATCCAAGGGGGAGATGCCCTGGACATCCACAGGGGCATCACACCCACCAGTGCATGCATGGCTGTACAGGGTGTGGTAGCAGAGAGCTGCATCTCCTCCAGCCTCCCCGGCTGAGCATCACATCATGTTACTGAAAATACTAGAAGATGTCATACAAACAGTGCTTAGTTTCACACACACAACCCAAAGCACAGCGTTCAGGTAGGAAAGTGGTCTTTTCAAATATCTTGTGTCGTAGAAACAGCAGCACAGCTTAAATGTCAGTTATTTCATAAATATAAAATAGCAAGTTTAGTCATTTCCCCAGGTTCCCCCCTCCCCCCGCCCCCTTTTTTTAATGTATCTGCTTTACTCCTTTAGCTGCTTACTCATTTGCACTTACCTTTTAGTCTGATCATGTAAAAGGTTTTGGAACAAGTACAGAGGAAGAATAAAAACATAATGGTTTCTCACTGCTTGAGGGCATAACTCTAATTAAAAAGAACATTCTTGCTTTTAGCACCCAGACTTCCCTCTCTTCTAAATATGAACTTTGACATTTTCAAACTGAGATTTAAAACAAGAAAATAATTCTCAGTACCACGATGAAGGACTGCCTGCACTGTACAGTGGAAGAAGGGAGTAGTGAGGAGAAGAAGGTGCAAGGCTAATGGCCTTATCAGGGAGCTGGAGTTAGGGAAACGCAGATTTGCTCACCAGCAAGACCCCACATCTCCCATTTGCACACCAGCAGTAGCATCAGGTGCTCCCTTTGCAACAAACCACATTGCTCAGTCTGGATTCACTGCTCTGCAGTCCACCAGGTTACACATGTGAGCTCCAGCACTGACTGCAAAGACATTGCTGATCCCAGCCCATGTGGCCACACAGCACAGGTAACAGGCAGATGAACATTGGTGCTCCACATGAAGCCTCCATTTGTGGATGCTCCAACTTCCAGGCTCAATGCCCCAAGGAAGTTTTGCCTGTGGCAATAACACTGGTGGGCGTCCATACACCCAGCCTCAAGGGAGCCCACCCTGAGAGAGGGGATGGAGACCTGGCAAATGCCCCAGGGATGCATCCAGAACCAGGTACTATGTACTGCCTCATCTTTGCTCCACCTCCAAAGGCAGCTGCTCATCCCAGAGTCAAACCATCACTTAAATAATTAAAAGAGGAATATTTATATATACACATTCAGAAGCCTCAGAGGATTGCTCAAGTGCTGCCTTAGGCACCAGGTATTCTGTAGTGCCTCTGCTTCTGTACTGCTCCCCAATACAGTAAGGCCTTCCCAAATGATTCCCTTTATTCTTACATGCTCCTTTTAACTCCAATCCAGCCAACTTTACATCCTCTTGAAAACCTCCCTTAGGTGTCCTCAGCTATATAAAGTAACAGAGTATTTTTGCAGAGAAAAATCAGGATGTTCACTGCTAAGGCCTTCTTCTCCCACACATGCTGGAGGATGACTCTTATAATTGTGGAAATTGGAAAGACTACTTTAAATGAGACTTCTTCAGACTACTTCAATGAGAACATTACTTAGCAAGAGCCCAGCACTGCCTTTATATGCACCACTGTTGAACAAGCTGCACTCACACATACCTGCACAATCAGTACCAATCCTGCAACCAAAACAAAATCCTGCAACCTGGGGTTCCTTGCAGAAACCCCAGGGCCCGAGACAATAAATGGTAAAATTACCCAATAAATGGTAAAATTTTCCTCTTAAACTACACATCTTAATAGTCAGGATAACCAAACAAATCACATTGTAGCTTACCTGCAAACGCGTCACCCACACACCAACTAGCACCTTCTTTTGCTTCTGCCCCCCTACTTCAGGGATACACCCTTCAGCTGTCCTATGTCCTAACTCCTTGGTTGAGCTGGTGGCACAAAACCCAAACCAGTAACACATGTTGCTAAGGGGCGCCAGGTGTGGCAAACTAACACCTTGTTTCCTGCAGAGTTTTGCTTAGGGTTCCTCTTGCTCATACAATGTATCAACTATAAATTTATTAAAAAAAAAAATATTTTAAATTACCTTCCTAAAATCATCTAAAGGTCATTCAGTCTTGGATTTGGAGTGGAAAAAGTATAGAAAAGTGTAGAACCAGGACTTCACATAGTATACATCAATAGACACAAGAATAAGACATAATCAAATGAAAAATTTTAGGTTTGGAATCAAGACTCATCGAAAGCAGCAATTTGGAAAGGTGCAATACAATTAAAAAAATGGTAACAATTTAAAATTAATACATGCTACTCTATTTGATCTTCAACAAATTACACACTATATTTCATTTCTTCTTGTAACAGGAGCAATTCAATCGTTATCACTTTCAATGAATATTAGTATTAATTTTGTTTTACACATCACTACCCAGGAAACATTTACTAACAGTGGATCAAAACCCACACACACGTATGGATTTCCATGCTGAAAATCAGTTCTTCAGCTCATGTGAACAAAGGACTAAATTGTTTCAGTGGTTCATATCCAGCACATATCCCTTTACAATGCACTTGTGGCTAACGTGGCAGAGTTGACGTGTTTTATGATGGAAAAAAGGTCCAAGTGCACAGCAGTGGGCAGACCCATGGTGCTGCCCCTGTGGAAAAGCAGATTCCCCACAACCCACCATTAACCTGCCTGTCAGAAGCACTGAGCTCACCATGCAGTGTGCTAATCAGTAGCTATTTAAACAGCATGTTACCCATTGAAAATTTTGCACAAGGAGCGCCCTCGTGATAGGACATGCTGGAGAACTCAGAAGCAGCTGCAGGATAATTTATTTTTGATTTGGAGTCCTCATCCCGTGTAACAACTTTAACTAGCTTCTGGATGATTGACCAGCTTCATCCATCAAATGATTCAAAGAAAGATAAAGCCACACTGGAAGTGTCACTACACATTTGTTTTTCTTTTTCCCTTTGCTCATTTGCAGACAAGAAAGGAAGAGCTTTTCTTCAGTCTTCATTTGTAACAGCAAATATGCATACACACATAGATGTTTGCTACAGAAAGGTCAGAGGGAGAAAAAAAGCAAGACCCAGAGAACTCAAAAACCTTCAAAAGAGCTGGACTTACAGAACTACAGTCCCCAGACTTTCACACGCCCGTGGAGGAAGATTGGAGGCATGGACTATCCTGCCCCTCACTGATGGGGCAGGTTGGCTGGTTTGAGATTTTCTATCAAAACTAGAATTCCAAAATCATTGCCACCAAAGAAAGAGAAAGTGAAAAAAAATCTGTTCTGTTGGGGTTTTGTTTTGGGGAGGTGAGCAGAGGGCAGGGGTTAATTCTCTTAAGCAGTTATATCTGAGTGAGAGCAGAGGCTGTGAAGCTCACTCACCAGGCCAGCACCCACACACGCCTTTTTCAAACCATTCAAGAGTGATTGAGATGCTTGAAAGTAGCCCCACACCTCAGCCAGTTGTTTGCAACTAAGATACAGTCCAATTTCAATTATTCCACCGATTGATCTTTCAGTGATAGATTTTCAAAAGAACCTAATAAAGAAAAGTGTCCAGTTCCCATTAAAAGGTAATGGTATTGATACCTAATCTGTTTAGGATCCCCTGAAAAATCCAGTTAGAATTAATCTGTGGAGAAGCTTCACACTTTTGAGACTACGAGTTAGTAGAATTGACTATTCCCACGTATAAATCTGACGAATGCTAAATAAGATGCTCCTAAAGCATCTGTCCATATGTCTCCGTCCTGGGCAATACCATCCATTCTAATTCAGTCCTGGACCTGTGCAATAGAAATACCCTAATTTCCACTAACCATATGTTAGTTTTGCCATATGGAAAAAATATGCAGTAATGAGAGTGGTGACAGAGCCAGATTCCTTTCCATATGTAATCTACAGTAAAACAGAATTAAACCCAGGTCTCTCCACAGGAGGAAGCCAGGTACAGCCCACTTACGTCCCTGTGGGGAGAGCCTGAGTTGCCTAGCAAACACGTTGTAAAAAGCTCTCACACGTCTCCTTCAATGGGATGAATACTCTGCATAATTTTCTTATAGTACTGCGCCCTATACAAAAGCCTGGTTGTGTGCCATGAGTACTAAGACTTCAAACTGTGAGTGAAAAACTGAATTACTTGGTATTACTGAGAATGCCATTCTTACAGAAATTCAGCACTGTCTTGATGGGATTTTATCAGCATTTCAGCAAAAGGATGCATCATTTATGCAAAAAGTAAATCACAGTTGTAAATTTATGCCTTTCTGATGTTAAGATGCTAATAGGCATGAAGCAACAGCAGAGAGAAGCAATACTGGTTACACAGCTTGGGAAATAGTGAATATTTGCCCACCTTTGCCCAACAGAAATTCACAGGCAATACTTTGCCAGTCACACCGGCACGTGCTTATTTCCCTGGAGAGCAGAAGCTCTGCAATCAAGGGGGAGAAGTAAAAATCTGAGGAAAAGGCTTGGCAGGTCCCCAGTTACTCAGCTCAACTCCCCAGCCCCACCGCTTCACTTCATAGCTCTGCAGGGATGATTATCCCAGGTTAAAAACAAGCCCAGGGGACAGCTCCTCTGAGCTCTGGGTCTCTGCCCCCAGCCCTCAGCAGTACAGCAGAGGAGGGGCAAAACATGGGAGTGACTTGGTCCTGACCTTGTATTAGCACAGCTCCCCTGCCTCAACCAGGGCTGCCCTCCGAGAAACAATTTCTCTCAACCAAGGACCAAGAGGCATAAATTTTCTGCTCCTGGGCTGGACTAATTCCTTCCCTCTGCATGGAAATCTATGTCTCCTGATGGAACAAAGCTTCTTCCTTCCTACCATGGGTGCCTCTGAGCAGATGGTCATATGTTCCCTATTCTAAGTGCTGATACAGCCCAGAAAGGTTATCTAATTACAGAAACAATACTTATTGGATGCACTAATGCTTCTGCAATTTTAATAGCAATATGATAGCTAGGATTTATATTATTTTCCCTTTCTGATTAATTATTTACACAGAGACAAGCTGAGATTATTAAGTACGTGTGTGCCGTGCCAGGCTGCAAAGAGATTTGGAAAAAAGAAAAGGAAAGATACAGACTTTAAACTTTTGGAAAACAATCCTCTGAGTGCTTCCAGATCCCGTGACGCAGTGCCCTGCACCACAGCTACTGGCACGTTGGCTCAGAGCAGACTTGACCCGGGACATTACAGATAATGCTTTGACTTCCTAGTTTGGTAGTGAGCTACAGTAGAGAAAGGAAACTTTCATGTCAACATGTCAATCAAGGCAAGCTGTGTTTGTCTGCAAGCCTAACAAAATGCCACACAGGAGCACACGACAGCTGGGGAACATCACGTAGTGCAGGCAGCTCCCGAGGACTGTTCACCTACTCCCCACGCGGCATGTCCCCCGAGGTGCCGGCTGAAAGCAGGAGAGAGCCTGGGAACAGCCAGGACTGCAGGGAGACACTTGTCAAACACCCAGCTGATTTCAAAGCACAGCCACGAGCTCTTCAAGTACACAGAACTCTGTGGGAAGCACACGTTTTTCCCCTTTTATTAAAAAAAAAGAAAAAAAAAAAAAAAAAGTCCAATGACTTCTGTTTACAATGTATCATCTTTTCCTAAGATCAAGTAGTTATTGGAGATTTACATTTATTTTAATAGATAACTCAGATACTTATTGCTAAAGTAGTAATATGGAGCCTGGCCAGCTGTTCAGGTGGGATGATCTCACTTTGAATATTTAATTAAAGAGAATCAAATGAGTCCAAGACACTCTTAAGGCTTTGGATAAAATTCTGCTAGTTTATAGAAATCAGAAAACTGTAGCCACTGTAACCATTCAGACTGAAACTTGAATAAATTTCTGTTTTATAACTGTGCAAATTCCCTTGCATTTGTTTATCATTCAGCATACCAAAAATCACTTTGTTAACTTTCTAAAGTCCAGATGTTTATAGGCAATAGTGCTGTTATCCTCCTTTGCTGTGGTGGTGAAATTAAAAGAGGAAATTCCTAAGGAGGAAAAAGACAAATCTTTATGCTTTTGTTGTTGCATTCATTCATCCTGGAAAGAAAATAAGCCTATCAAGTTTTAATCAGCTGGCAACTTTGCTTTGATTTGTGAATAACAGTTTTAATAAGAGATATTTCACAGCACAGAAGATTCTGTGGTGCAGAATGCCCCACAGCCTCCTTTTCTGACTGGGAGTTTGTGGTCATTTAAAATAAACACAAAAAAAAAAATAAATAAATAAAATACAGAACTGCCAACACCCACCCCATCCGGGCTGATGACAGCTTGAGGGATGGGTCAAAGAAGAGGATGAAGAAGCAAGTCCTAAGAAAACGGGGCTCCAAACAAATCTAATTGATGTGATTAAATTATCAACATAACCTCACAGGTCAGGGGAGAAAAGCAGGAGTCTATGAGACTTAGCAGGGCATGCAGCTCCTCCTCACATCTGCTTTCATGGCATCACGTGTGGATTAAGTAAATCACTCCAGGCATAAATTTACCATAGAAGATGGAGGAGCACAGGCTGATCTGCCCTGTCCATCCCGCTGCAGCCACAGCAGGGGGGAGTTCTGCCTGCAGGGACAGTGACACAGGGAATGTCCTCATCCCTGGCACCGAAATACACATTTGCCACTAATTCAATGCCCTGAGAGGAATCGCATGGGGTAATGGCCCAGGTCTGTACAGCACACCCCTGAAGAGGGAAAGGTTTATGGGCAGAAATGTCTATGCATCACGCCAGCAGGCATGATACTGGGTTAGCCATGGAGCCACACTGCAGCTGTAGAAGGAGGCTGCATCCACACCAAGGCTGGCTGCAGAAACACAGACTGAGGGCAAATCACAGCTTCTGCAAGGCCTGCGGGGAAATGAGCAGCTGCTGGAAAGGAGCAAGAAAGGGGCAGATTCATTTAGCTTGGCACTGCAAGTGACACTCCTGGAGGCTTCCTAGCCTTGGGTGGTGGGGAAGAGAACACACACCAAGGTCAAAAGAAAAGCAGAAATCATAGAATCACAGAATGGTTTGAGTTGGATGGGACCTTAAAGACCATCTAATTCAACCCCCCTGTCATGGGCAGGGACACCTCCCACCAGACCAGGTTGCCCAAAGCCCCATCCAGCCTGGCATTGAAAACCTCCAGGGATGGGGCATCCACAGCTTGCACGGGCCCAGGGCCTAATATCTAATCTAAATCTACCCCCTTTTAGTTTAAAGCCATTCCTCCTTGTCCTATCCCTGAATTCCCTGACAAAGAGTCCTTTCCCAGCTTTCGTGCAGGCCCCTTTCAGGCAGTGGAAAGTTTTTTTTAAGGTCTCCTTGGAGCCTTCACTTCTCCAGGTGGAACAACCCCAATTCTTTCAGCCTGTCTTCATAGGAGAGCTGCTCCAGCCCCTTGATCAACTTCATGGAAATACTCTTGGAAGGGTCTATGCCTCTGTGATGTCTGCAGTCTTGCTGCAGTGATGCGGGCATTGAGCACCATCTTCCTTGTGCTTGTCCCCCTCTATCCTCTGCTCCAAATCTTGCCCCCAGTCAGGAAGGGGCAGGAGCCGTGTCTCTGCCTGCCAGCAGAAAGGGTAGATCAGGTGCGGGTTCCTCTGCCTTCTATTTTCCAGTGAGAATTTCACAATAGAGTAAATCTCAGGTAGCAACAAGGCCTGCTGCGTAGGGAAAAGCCAAGTATGAATAAGAAACCGTTCCATCATGCTGTCACAGAAAGCAAGTTCCCTGGGGCTTGAAGGAAGGCTGTGCCTTAAACGATTTGCTCTTTAATGGGCTTTTTCTCTGCAATCAGCATGTGAACTTTAAAAAACCACTGGTTTGGTTTCTGGAGTGTGTAGTTCTGGGCCCGACGAACCCACGCAGCTCCTGGCTCCCAGTGCACTGGCTGCCTGATTGGCAAGCCTGCCATCCAGAGCTGCCGGGCACCTTCTGCATTATGGATTGTATGTAAAATAATGTGCTTCTGATTTTAAAAAGATTTTTTTTTAAGATGCTATTGACACATCACCTGCCTAAAAGCCAAAAAGATGCATTTTTAGAAACAGAAATATAAGCAAAAAGGCCTGCAGAAGGGGCATACAGTGTGTCATCTGCACATGTACTGCTCCAGAACCAGACAAGCCCCTCCAAAACCAGTGGGATTAGGGTGGGAGCAGGGGCTCCATCAGGGCTAGTGGAAGTGAAGAGTGAAAGCAAGCTGCTGCTCTTACCCCTCCGCAGAGAGGGGACTGGGTGGAAGGAGGTGGCAGAGGGGCGCTGCACAGCCAGCTGCAGGTAGGTGGCCATCACCCGATGCAACCAACATCGTGCAGCAGAGACTGGTAGGCTTTGCAACGTCCAGAGGTAAGTGCTGGAGTTAGGCACTATCAGCAAGAAAAAGACATCTGCTAGCACTGTCACACCCTCAAGACACCTTCAAAACCTCACCTCCATGAAAGGTCACAATTCAGCCTCCAGCACACACCCAGGGCAGGAGAGATGTTGTCCTCTAGGTTACACAAGTTGCCTTTGGTGGACATAGAACTGACCCAAGTCCCCAGCTCACACCTTGACAGCTAGACTAACCTTTTTCTAGCTTGTGCTGTGGTCTCCCACATCAATTGCTTCCTGGTCTCTCTCTCCAAGGGCCCAATTACAACCAGCATTTCTTATCCTCTAGTGGAGTTACAGAGGACTGATGCTGAGCAGCAGCTTCTAACCCCTTCTCATGAAACTAGCTTAGTCTTTGTTGCACTGTATTTACTTCTGTTTTCCAATACTAAGGAAAAGCAAACAATGTGGAAAACCTTTAATTTCACATTTTCCCCCAGCTGGTAAAAACGATAGCTAGATATGCACACATCAGTATAATCATCTCCTAAACAAATGGCACAATGACAAACCGAGGGGGCGGGGAGAGGGGGAGCAGAGCACAAGCTGGTGTTTTCAATTTAGAAAGTATGCATTATTTACACTGCCATTATTCCACTCAATTTGAGTTCACGCTTTAGTCCTAATTTCAGTATAATCAAAGTCAATGAATATTTAATCAGCATTGCTTCCAGAAATTGAGTAATGCCATTAACATAATGTCCCCAGGACTTCAATGCCGATTTTCCTCAAAAGCACAGGACTTCCACTCTTGCTGCCCTTCCCCCTTTCACCCTAACCAGTTGAGGCTCTGCTCTCCACCTTTGCTGGGTTCAACAAGGTGGAACCTGTCCAAAATGCAGGGAAGGGGAAAGCCATTTCCCAAGCGCAGCGATGTCTCGCTGCCCGCTTTGATTCAGCCCCAGGATAGTTAATGAGAGCCGAGTGTTTCACTCCAGCGTGACTCAGTGTGGAGAAGCGTCCTAATAACAATAATCCATTTGCACTTCTGAAGCACCTTTCAACAGAGGGGCTCAAGCCATTCTGCAAACATTAATTAATCCCTTCCGCTCCCCTGCAAGGAAGACACTTATTAATGCGATAGCTAATCTACAGATAGGAAAAGTGGAGCAGGACGAGGTTAAGTGCCTAGTTTACAGCTGCCCAGGAATCCAGTGGCATTTGGGGTGGAGGTTTGGAGCTCCGACTGGCTCCAAGTTTCATTTTCTAACCAACAGACTGTGCTGCTTCACTAAAATATGATCAAGAAAAGCAGCAGTACCTATGAATATTTATGAACAATACAAAATTACAGCATAAAAAATTGTACAGACATTTCAGAGCTGCTAAGTGATGGCTCCAAAGCTGTGCCTCTATGTGCACAGAGCACTCAGCAGTCTGTGCACACATGCCCCCTCCAGTGGGGCTGCATCTAATCTATCATCTTTTCTAACATGACTATCACTGTAATATCTCAGCAATGCCTTCAGCTGAAGACCTATCACAGCTTTCCATCTATCTGGGCTAGCTTATAAAGCTTTTCTCTGTGGTGCCAGAAAATCTGTGGGGCATATGTTTTTAAATACTGGATAAATTCCCCACTTTCCCTCCCATAAATCTAGCTAGCATCCTAGTGCATCCTGCATTAGTAATGAACCATCTCTTGTTCTCCCATAAAATTAGAATTAATCCTTATGTATATTAATAGGGAAGAAACAAAGTTCAATTTTGTCCACTCAACACATGCGACTGGGAAATCTGAGGTTACATACAGAAAGTACTTTCAAAGTTATTCTAACCTGATTTTTAGAGGCTTTTGGCAGTTTGGGATCATCATGCCTTTTCCAGGAACAATTTCTCATTTCGTGTCAGTTCCTACTGCTCCCCCCAAGGTTACCTGTTTTCAGATCTAACAGCTGCTCTGATGAGGCTCCAACACAGCAAAGACTCACAGCAAGGCAGGTGCCCTTTTTGGTGAGGAGCTTAAGGATCATCTGAGAACTGCTGCAGATTTCTGGGTTGTACTTGTGCACATGGTGTATGGAAAATTTCAAATCCCCAACTCTAAGAATGGTTTTCAGAAATATTTTCTCAAAAAGTTTCACGAAGTTTTTGAAGGTTGAAACCAGTATTGCAAATATTAGATTATTTTGCTGAAATACATCTGGTTGTGACCAGCTCTAGTGTAATCTTGCCGGCAAGGCAGTACATTTGGGTCTAGGTCAGTGAGAATAAAATAAGCAGCATCCAACAAATTTACTCTCTAGTTTTATGCAATTTTTCTGATGTGGGCAAACATGAAGCTTTAGCTTACAATTATTTTCTAATTATTAAATCTTATTCTCTACTCATCTGAAGGTTTTTCTATTGTAGATGGAATGGATGAAATAAGTGATGCAATTGGAGAAGGGATGGAGGAGTAAAATGTAGCCCTGAAGAAGAAACAAGGAATGATTTTCCTTGAGCAGGACTGGAGAGACATTTGCAACACTCTGAAAAAATAAAATAAAATTAGGAAGACTTGGTCAGCTCAGAAGCTCATGTCAGCAGTAAATAAAAGCTTGTAAAGATGGCACTAACCTTAATGCAATGAAAGCCCCCCATATCTCAGGGAAGCACCTCCATAAGGTCACATAGCATTTTCCTAACCTGTCTTGCTCTTAATGACAATTATTTAGAAGTCAGAAGCTTAACAGTTCTGTTTAAGTGACACATTCTCTTGCCTGTTGAATAAGGTTATCTCAGCCATGCTCCACCAACAACCTCTGACACCTCCCTGATTATCATAATGGCTTTAAACATTAGCCTTGGAAAACACCATTACCACCCTGTCTGAGAGCAAGGCATCACAGCACTAGATGTGTTTCACAATGGAATGAAAAATGGTGGTTCTGCCCTGGAAAATACCAAATCTGTTGACTCCAAGTGAAAACCAGGTACTCCGACAACAACCAGAGGTATTTCCCTTTGACAAAGAACAAAATAGGCATTGTGCAAGTCCAGGCTGCAGCTCACCAAGATCATCTGGGAGGGCAATTGGCTTTGGCAGCAGTGTCAGGGAATGCTTTTCACAGTGAGCTTCCTGACAGGCAGAGGAAGAGTTAAGCCAGAGGGTGGGGAGGGAAGCTAGAGGATTGCCATAACATATCATCAGTGGGACTATTAATAGGGTACAGGTTATAACTTATTCATGAACTTCTGCACTTTTCACTCCTGCAGTATGGCAGGGTAGCAGAGGAACACTTAAGAACGACACTACTAATGCACCAAAGAGAAAGGAAACACATTTCTGATGCTGTTGCACATTAAACCTATATAATATTCCTCAAGACTATACCAGATCAGTCAAGAAGACACGGATACTACAGTTAAAAGATTTGCCCTCAGCACATCAGTACCCCCTCTGGGTTTTAGAAGCCTTTGGCAGATACAGAGAACATTAAATCTTTTAATCTTGGGCATACTTGCATAAGTTGTTGTATGACTCCTGTTTCAGCAAATACTTGTGGGCATTGTCAGGCTCAACATGCATCACTTGTCTGTCTGGGGCCCATGTCCACAGTGGCCCGGTGCCAGCACAGAGGCATTTCCCTTGCTCTTTGCAAGCCCAAAGCAGTTCAGAGCAATGGCCTTCCTTACCTGTGCCACAGTACAATCCACGTTAGACTAATGATAATTCATTATTGGGTTAAAGTGGAAGAAAAGCAAGCAAACAATCAAAAACCAACACCTTCACACCCTGGAAAATTGTTTCTGTGCTTTTTGAGTTTTTGTTTGTTTGTTTGTTTGTCTTGAGGTTTTGTGTTTCTTTGAGGTTTTGTTTTGTTGCTTTTTTTCTTTGATTTTTTTTTTGTTTTTCTTTTCTGTTTTCACAAGAAATGTGAAAATGTGAAAGCCCATGTTCCCTTTGCTATTTCAGTAGAAGAGCTCGCACTGGCTCATGAAATATCACCTATGTCCCTGAAGGAGACTAGTAATACGGCACAAATAGTTTAGCACTTAATAGATATGGCAAAGGTGATGGGAGTCAGTAGCAAGGCTGAGGAAAAAAAACATCTGTCCCTAGGGACCAAGTGTTCCCTTCTCACCTACTCTCCTGGCAAGAGATTTAGCACTTGTCACTGGTCACTGTTTTATCTCCACTGTCTTAATTGTCTTCCAGCTAGTTAGGGCTCATTGTATGTTATATTGATTGTTTTTCCCCACTAATTGACTGTGTGGTTGTTGGCTTCTTTAATTGCCATCCTGAAAGGCACTGTAAATTGTCCTACATCAACATTAGTGATGGTACAAAAACATAGTGATGCCAAGGAATCTCAGTGTTAATACAGCAGGGAGAGATCTCAAAGCAGGCAGCTTTTGTACCCAGCCCAGGTGTGCAGTCGAGTGCTGAACCTTACCTATTTTCCAGCAAGCTTTTGATACGTTCACAGATGAAAATGTGAAGTGCAATCTGTGATCCCAACAGAAGACCCCAGGATATCTCCACTGGGGACAAGGGAAAGACCAAAAATGACCAAGATTAAAAAAAAAAAACACTGCTGCCACCTAACCTGTGAGATCTTTGTAAAGCTATCATCCCATTTCACCCCCCTCTCTCTTCCAGATCATCCTAAAGTTTTACAATCCTGGTTCCAAGCCATAGTTGGGTTCAATGTGCATTGACCCAGCTGATGGATGCACACAGTGTGTCCTGCCCAAACACGTGTGCCCTGCCTGGTTCCCCCTCCAAGTCACAAAACCTAATGTGTATTTGCTTTAGCGTTCCAGAACCTTTGGTTCAGATCCTAAGGCACTTAATGTTTCTCACAGGCATAAGGATGGAGACAGAGACCCATGGAGACTTTCTAAAGCATCCAATTCCTACTGCTAATTTTTACTAATTGGCTCAGCCATTTTAGAGCCTTTGAAAGCTTCACAAAGCACTCACAGGCATTTTTATACAGTTAAGTTGCTTTACCTGGATCGGTCCTTCAGGCCCCATATCTGCAAGCATTGTGTATGTACACAAATCCAAACATGCCAGCTACACTGAATAGGAACACAAAATATTTAACTATAGTGGAAATGACAGAATACTATGAAAAGCAAGATGAATTAAAGGCCTAGAAAAACATTTTTTTAAAGAGTTTAGCTTTAACAGTGGAGTCTGGAATAAATTTGCCCTCTGAAATCTTACTAAACACTAAATTAATCATACGCACTTTATCTTTCATGGTTTACCCCCAAAGTGGCTAAGATGTGAATGTCGGTTCTGCAGCTAAAGGGTAGTGTGGCAAAGTTCAGCAACTGCTCTCCTTCTCTCGATCACCCTGCCTGGGTGAATAATTTAATTTCCTTTTCTGAATGGAATGAATATCTAGTTACTTCCTAACTTCCCAAACTTCCTAAAGCATTCCATACAAATGGCAGCACTGCAAATACACTGAGGGTTAAATAAAGAAGAAAAAAGCTACCAGTATTTTCAGCTGGGCTGTGGATAATCTAGTCCCAATGCTCACCATAAGAAACTCCAGCAACAGCCACCATGTTCCTGCACCTGCCTTTGGAAAGATGAGTGCCACAGCCTGCAGCACCTGACAGGCCCCCTTGCACCTCAGCTCTTTCTCCTGTGTGTTGAAAATGCAAGACCCTTCCACCTTAGCCAGGCACTAATTCACTGGGCAGCTAAAGGCACTATTCTTTATTTGAAGCCAAAGATACTTATTGAGTACATGCTGATTGTCTCTGGTCTGGAATGACATCAATACTGCAATTGATTCCAGACTGCTTCTTAGAAGAATCCCAGTTCTAATTTAATGCTATTGAGCAGCAGGCAGGAGGCAACCAAGGGAAGAATTTCATTCATTTCAGCCAACAGCCAAACAGTGGTGGGTTTTACAAAACCAAGAGTCAGGGTGATATTTCATGATTTTGAAGGATGATGATGATTGCAGCTGTTCCTGTTGCTGCCACTGCCTACTCCCAATGATGCAATATCCAGGACCTTGCCTTTTCCCCTGTTAAGGCAACAAAAGTGTTTGGTTTAGTTTGGTGTAACAATGAAATGGAAAATATTTCTTTTTAAAGCTGCTAAACTCTTCTACTAATTTATGGTGTTCCCTAGAACCTTTTTTTTTTTTTTCCTGGGTAAACAAAGTTCCCTCCCTACTTGTACAAACGTGCAAGGAGATTTCTAAGAATTATCCTAAGTCCAAAGGTTCTCATACCAACCATAGTATCTGGTTGCTTAGCACTTCCCAAAATAACACCATATACGATTGCCAGTGACACACAATGTCCTTTTTCATCTCACGAGTAAAGTGATCTTGCTAGCCCATCCAATAGGTAGAGCCATTTCTCAGCATCTTCACATGGCTCTTCAACCAGTCAGTAAAAGAATTTGTATTTCACTTGATGAGAATATATTGTGAAAATTCATCTGCTATTTCTACATGCGCTGACATCTCTGCTATTTCCTGCTAACCCCCATCCCAGAAGTATCAAGAGCAACAGAAGGGCAATCCATGCTCAACACTTGAAATTTGTTCCCCAATCTTCTTGAAATCGCTTGAGTGGTTCTCACTGTAAGTGAGGAGCCAAGGGAGAGTACGTTTTATCCTGCCACATCTACAGTCCTTTCTTTAGTTTTAGGACATTGTTCCTCAATCCTAATGGAACAATTAGTAGCATGCAGTAGTAGCAGAAAGAGGAGGAATGCAACTGAAGCAAAGAAAACTCAGGATGCAATCCCATCCATCTTTAGATGCCACATCCTCAACAGTATCTGCTGTGACCACCAATTCATTAGAGCAATGCAATCTGTTAAGTGATAGCCACCAGTCGGTCCCCCCAGCTGCCTCTGCAAAGCAGCCAGTTAAATACTTCCAAGGTAGCAAGTCAATACAGAACCATTTTTCTCAGGCTTCGTTGTTTTCTAGCATTAACCTTATTAACCTTTAAGCACAGAAAAAGGGTTGTTTATTCACTTAAACATTGGCTTTGAATTGAAGTGATAAGTGAGCGGTAGTCTTGCATAGAAAAGGGATAAGCACCTTTCTGCCCTGTGGGCACATTCTCTGCCAGGCTGTTGGCAAGGCATAAGCCCATCAGCCCTGTGAGAGCACTTGAAGTGAACTCCATCTCCTGGTGTGAGGAAGTGCCAGGTTCATCTTGGCCTTTTTCAGAGGAGAGGGACAGAGGAGTCTCTACTTTATTTGGGTCCTGCTGCCCTGTGCAGGTGTTCTCTCTTTCATACTCTGAAACACCATCTCTATACGCATCTCGCTCTCCTTTCAGAGCACTGCATTTGCATGGACCCAGGTCTGATGCTGTATCGAAATTCATACCATTGGTTTAATTTCTCAGAAAATTGCACAATTCCTTTGGTCATCTTTCTGCCAGCTCTTTTATGAAGCCATCCCTGATGTCCTGCACTATCTCAGATCAACTTCTCTCTAAAACTGGATTCACACTTTGCACCTTGGAAAATAGTAATACACTCACACACATGCATAGACATAGAAACCCACCTGATATGCATCTTATTCTAGTGCTACTGGAGGAACAGTTCACTCCATAAATGGAAATATATGAGCTACTCAGAATGAACCTTACTGAACTGATGGGGTCACCCAATATGCTTGAAACCCAGTCCAGTGCTCAGGTATTCTGATATATTTCCATCTTCTGACAGTTTAAGCAAGATCAATTTCTCTAACTGTTCTTTAACACTCACCTTTTTCCCCAAAACAGACACCTACATGTATTCTCACATCTTATACTCCAGTCTCATCACCTGCTGGAAACTGTTCATCATGAGGAGGAACAAGAAATATGTGCTCTCCATCAGTAATGCATATTTTTCATGTCATGTCCTATATGTGACACTTGTCAACGTTATTTAACTGCAAACTTCTTGCTGAACCCTGATCTAGTGCTCCAGATTATTTCCCAGCTATATCTTTTATTGTAGTGGCACAAGCAGAGAATGTGGCAGAGGTTCTTAAAATGAGAAAGGGAACAGAGACACACTCCAAGAGTTTTATATCCGCATTTTGAGGTCGCTGGCAAAAGTTTGCAAGCACATTTTGCCTGTGAACAGCACACTACCCACCAGTATTTGCTGTGTCTGAAGTTGCCAAAAAAACAAGCGTGAAACACACACAGGGGAAGGGCTGAGCTGAGGCAAAGCCAACTTAGTATCTATCTGCTCACAACAACCATCAAGCACGTAAATGAGTCCTGCACTTCTCTTTCCTCATCTTCACTCTGTGGCCACTCTCCAAAGAGAAGGCAGCGTGATGAGCCAGAGGAAAGCAAAGCAAAATGTCCCCATTTCAAGATCTCATTAACTGCTAAGTTAATAAGTGCACTGAAGCTTTCATTCCTCAAGCTGAAACAGGAAAAGTTAAGAGGAGAAAAAAATACTTTTACAGTGTCAGAATTTTTACTTCTCATTTCAACAGTGCCTCTGCACATTTTTAATAGCTGCTCCTCCACACGAAATCCACAGGAGCAAGAACTTACTGGAGTAAGTTTAAGGAGCCAGAACTTACTGGAGTGCTTGTATCTGCTTTAAAAATAAAAAAAAATAATAATAAAAAGAAAGACTCCATATATTCTAAAAGCTTATTAGCTACTTTTTGGCTCTCAAGCCATTAAGGTTCATTGGGCTTGTGCCTTCAGACTTGTCTCCTAACATCTTCCTCGGGGCAACATGTCTTTCTTAGTCTTCCTGTAGCCACCAGAAATGAACAGCAAAATACAGCAAGAACTATTAAAGTTAGCAGAGATTAACATACCCAGGCAAATGCATTAATATATTTTTAAAGCTTTTCCAGGGCATGCTGAACCATCAGGACTCCCATTTTGACACTGGGACAATAATGAATAGCTAGAGGCCAGAAGTGGAGGTGTTCAGGGGTTGGAGTGGGGAGCAGAGCCAGAGCAGGGAGACAGGAGACAGCACCGAGAAGCAGATTCCACCAGGCCCTGACCTCCTCAGAACTTTACCCCTCTCCATCTCTGCAGCAGGAGAGAAGGAAAGGAGACAAGGAGCTCTTCTATCCAGCAGCTAGAGGGGGTCAGAGATTTAAATTTACCCAAATGGCATATGACAAAAAAAAAAGCAGGAACAAGAAGTGAGGTTCAAGGCAACACCAGTTGTCCCTGTTTCAAGAGCAAGGGCTATGGCAAATGCTTTTGACTGTGGTGATAGGATCCTTCCACCTACAGAAAAACAAGCACCTGAACACAACAGTAAAGTTTTTCAAAGGTCATAGTTAGCAAAAGGATCAGATTTTTGTTTGGCAAATAGGAAAAAATAACCCAAGGAAAACTGGACACCCATTTCCTTAGTTTAAAGTCAACCATTATTAAATATGGAGAAGGTATAATTTTTGGCTTCCACTGAAATTCCAGAAAACCTCCTCAACATTTTGGAACATCACTTTTAATTTTCATTGGAGGATGAATATTTTATACTAAATTATTTTCTGATGAAAGACTCAATCAGTAATTAAAGACCATAAGTATTCACTTTATACATGTTTATTTGCTTCCAACTTTTTAAGAAGATCAAGTTATTTATGGCTGAAAGTAGCCAGAAATAGTGGTAGAATTACAAATACATTCTAAACAGACTAACAAAGCAATGCTCACAAGCAATGCTCAATGTTCCTAAGCAATCCTACAACATCAGAAATGATAAAGAATTAAATATTGCTCATACTGGTTTTGGACTTTACACAGAGCTGACTCAAATCATCTGCCCAATATCTTTACAGGACATGTGTAATACTATTTCAATTTTATTGGGGATATGCCTGATCCCAGTTTTAGAAATTTTCTCCATTTCATTAGCAAAGTTAATAAAACAATTAACTTACCTAAACTGGAGCCCACAAGCTTTTGTTGATTTTTCCCCCTAAAAGCTCTTTTGCCACTTAGAAATCAGTCTTTTATTTTGGAGTTCACCCCCATTTGTTTCAGAGAGAGAGAATGACTTGAATACCCTTGCAACCATGTTCTAGATACACTAGGTTAGTTTTTTTTCAATTTTGGTTTAAATATCTTTTAGAAAGAGACTCAGAGAATTTTTTAAATGCTTGAATTTCTTTAATTTTCTTGTGAGAAACTGAAGACACCTAAACACCACCATGGATTTGTTTGGTGGATTTAGTTACCTGCCTTTACTCAACCAGATAGCTGTAGAAACCTGCTTTCAGTAAACATGTTAACCACACAAGGCAGTGTCGAAAGAGAAACTGAAATTCAGGGATGCCCAGCTCCTGATCTCTTAAAAATTGCTGCAAAACTGGGAGAAAAATGGATGTTTCCAGATTCATGCCCAAAATGTCAGCAGTCTGCTTACTATTGCTATTAATGCTGCCCATAGAATTGCCCAAGAAAAAATCAGGGAATCATCACTACAATGGAAACCCAGAGTCTGTGTTACAAAGTACTGAAATTTGGTGCCAGGGAAGCTACAGCAGGGGCCTGAGTTCCTGTTCCCAATGCACCACGTCTACATTTGGCTTGGCTCTGTGTTCTCAAGAGACTCTGCAGCTCAGTCCAACAGCCACAAAGGTCGCTGCTGGAGGGAGAGTTTCAGAGCATTCCCATTAAGCCAGACTGTCTGCCAGAGCTTAAGAAAAGTTTTGCTTTCTCTTCTGCCCTTTACAGTTTTCACTTTGGGTCACCTCCCTTTTAGCGCCAGGCAAGGCAAGAGGATTCACCCTGGCTCTTGGAGTCAGTTGCTGACAATACATTAGACTTAAAATCCCTTTTAATATTCTACTTAGACACACTGTAAAGGAAGAATGGATATCCAGAATAATTAAAATACGTTTAATTTGCATGGAGCTTAGGGCATTGTTCTGACATCAAACATCACTGTCAACCATATGTGGAATTTCAACTGCCAAGTGCTTCATTTATGTGAAAATTAGCTTAAGTGTACAAAGAATGAAAAATTTATGATTATTTCACATTTTAATAAATGCAGTGCTATGCATTAATTTAGACTTCTAAAACAATTTTGACAGTGACAAGGGAATCCTCCACAGACTAAGTGCTGTACTATGCTGTGTTTCACATGTCCTGCAGAATTATGTGGTAGAGCATCGAGGTAGTTAGATTCTTAAGTTTTTAAACAAAGATATTATATAACTATATCACTTAAAATACTGCTTTGGTTCATTTTTTCTTTTTCCCATGAGGAAGCATAGAACCTATCAATACCTTTCTTGTGTTACACAAAACTGCTTACAATAAGAAAAAATAAAAAATAAATGAGTGCATATATTACGTTGTTCAATATAACAGGCATTGGCAACCTTCCCCAGACTTTTGTCATCCAGGAAAGCAACTTGGATGGTGATAGGATCTTCCCCAAGGTGCTAAGACCTGACATAAGTGCATTATTTTTCAAGAGTATCTTCTGTTCTGCATAATAAAACATGATGTTTCACCATCTCTCACTTTTTATAGGCCATCTGGGCTTTCTCCAGACCTAGATGCCAATCCCTTGATGTGTTCATGTTTAGGGTATCCCAGACCAAGAGAGAAAACATTGGCAACAATGGAGGAATTATTTATTCTCCAGGTCCAACCACAATGTGGCACCTTGCATATAAGGACTAACTTTGCATTTTGCTTTGATGACAAAATCAACAAAGCACAAATGTAAACACCTGAAATACCATATGGAAATCCCAAATGAAAATATAAATGGCACAAGGAAAGAAGCAGATTTCAGCTGTTGTCAGCCCACACGAGACTGACTTTGGCACTTAATAAGATCTGTGTTTTACGGACATGGTCTAGTGCACATCCCTCTCTGCATGTATTGCACACCCAAAATCTACATTAAAAGAAGGTTATTAAAACAATTCTTCAAGAGATCAGTAGAGACCAAAACCAACTTCATTCTGCCATTTCCTAAGGTGGGGCTCTTTGAACAAAGCTCTTTGGTGTATTTTCATTTCTTTTCTTTTTTTTTTTTTTTTTCTTAAAAAAAAAAAAAGCGAAGTTATAAAAATGGAAATTCTATCACATAGCCTCACCTTGAGCACAGATGAATTATAAACAGGGTTTGATCCTTCAGATCCACCTAGAGCTCTCAGCATGTGAGCTTATCTAGTAACCAAAAGCAGTAAAAAGCCTTCATCCTATCTAAGAATCAGCTCTGAAAGGAGATGAGATCAGATGTATACTTTGCTATTGGCTTTCATGGTTGTTCTCTGACAGCAAACTAGTACTAAGAATAAAGAACCTTAAGACCTGGCAGCTGTAAAAGGGTCTGATCTGGCAGGCCCGGCTCCTCCTGTAAACTCTGAATCATGAGCTGCAATCCCCACTTCACAGTTAGGTTAGTTACAGAATTAGTCATTTGGGTTAATGCCCAAATGCCCACTCACTGTAGCTGGAGGCAAAGCCCTGGATGCTGCTGGAGCCCTCCTGCATGATGAGTTTAACCAGGCAGTCGGGGGGTCCCCAGCCAGCATGGGCTGGCCTCGGCCATTGCTGGCCTGGGCAGGCATGAGTCAATGTGGAAGCCTGCCATGCTCCCCAGCTGCTCTCTCCAAGGGGTCTAGACAGAGGCACTGTTTCTACCAGCAGAAGTAAATCGAGGGAGGAAGCAGGATGCTGTTATTCCTGGCTCTGCAGAGAGAACGGGAGGGTGCTGTGGGTTGAGAACAAGACACCTTTCCAGGGAATAATTCACAGAGGCTAGAGGGTCACAAATTAACAAGAGGACCAGCAGCTCTGAATGCTCCATATAATGAGTTTCCGTCCACTTTCAGTAAGAAGGATGCCTTTCTGAAAACACTTTTGATTAGAGACTAAAGCGAGTCCCTTGCTCCCACTCTGCAGCATGCCCTGTGAACAGTGTAGGGAGGTAAGGACAGTAGGTGCCTGGCGAGTCTGGCCCTACACAGGGACAACATGTGCCTTTGTGGCCCCTCCTCATGAGGGTACTAATGCCTCTACAACCTAGACGTAACTTTGCATGAGTCCAACTACTGTTTGCAAAGAGAAAATGCAAATATAAACAAAATTAATGTTTGGTTTTGCCATATTTTTTACATTTATGCTGCAAGTGCAATTGGATGGCTGATCCACTAAGCTACCCCATCAGAGGAACTACTGGTTGAAAAGGGAACTCCCCAGCAGCAAACTACCTTCACAAGCTTTGCACAGGATGGTAGCTATCTCATAATGCATAATCACTCTAAGTGGGATTTCAGAACTATTCTGCATATCCACGACAAATTAAAGCCAATTTTAATTGCTGATTTGAATAGAGACACTTATGAGCCTTAATATTTTTCCCACATTTTTTACTAAGCTTTTATACAGTCAATAAATTAGATGAGATCTGTATTCGTGTATTTGTAAAACATCATGTGGATCATTTTCACTGGAAGAATACAACTGAAAACTACCACCAGAAAATTAAAAAGAAGTCTAGAAGATGTATGCATTTAAAAACAAATTAGAGGCTGGCATCTGGACTTTTATTCATCTATTGATTTGTGTAGAATACAACTTTCTGAATATATTGCAGAAAAAGTTGCATGCAATTTGAGGACTGTAGTAGGAAATTTTCAGCTGTATGAAATGGAGACCATTCCTGTGTTAAGTATTCACTGGAGGAAGTTAGGCAGCAGGCCTAACACCAACATTCAGGCCTGTGGTATAACACCAACAGTCTGCCCCAGGAAATTTTTGCTCCTATCCTGTGCAGAATATCTTGTCAAGAGCACTATCATCACACAGACTTTTCATATCACTAACATTAAGCCAGAGGGCTGCAGAAGTGGAAGAAGGAAACATCAGCACAGGAAGCTTGAAGTAGCCAGGAGGAGCAGGGCAGTAGAAGAGAGGGTAACATTCGTTCAGGTTCATGGTGTCCAAACCTGAAATTTCTTCCACCCTTCTGTGGCACCAGAACACACCAAACCAGTCAGTAATAATCTTGCTTACGTGATTTGATAGGCTTGAACCTTGCTGTAGTGAGTTATCAGCAACAGAACACCCTCTGTGCAGGCATGCTGATGCTGCAGCAGCAGCAGGAGGACATTTGCAGAGAAGAGCCAGGTGTAGCCAAGGACGTTCACCACCAACTTGAGTGTTGGCTCCAAGGGGAACACAAGGCTGGGCTGGGCTCAGGGATGAGCTCTTGCTCCAGTGGCCCAGAGCCTCTGTAATACACGCTGAATCAAAATATCCGCTATGCAAATAGAAGGAAAGAGCTGTACTTGTCAGCTTCCGCACAGAGCCTTGCTCTGCAGAGAATAAACGCTGCCCTTGCTCAATCTTCAAACGCCAGATTTTTATTCCCCATTTTAATCCAGAAGGTGCATTTGAAAACATGAGAGGAAAGAAAAAGCAGAGATCATTGCCAAGCAAACATTTCAGCTATGGGATTCTTTGGTGAGAAAAAGAAAAAGGCAGAAAAGTAAGATGAATCAAGAGAGCTGCAGATAGAGAGGGAGGCAATGGAGCTGAAGACAGTAATGGGCAGAAGAAGATGAAGGGGCAAAAGAGGATCAGACAGGCTGAAATATTGCATGTGTGACTGCTGCTCTGAGTGAAAATGAACCCATATATTGTCAGTCACCTGTCAGACACCAAAACAGGAATTTTCTCCTCACCCCTTGACATACATGACCCCACACACTGCTGCAGAGCAGCACAAATCTTCGAAGCTTGGTGGAAAAAAGTCTGCTTAATGGAGACATAGCTATCATGGGCCAAGGTTTCTGCACTCACCCAAGGCCAAACTCCAAGCAGAATTACAACAGCCATTAGGTGTAAATTCCTCAGCAGGAAATCAGAAAGCAACCACCACTCAGGTTAATGCCTTTGGTCACCTCTGTTTTAATAAGCATATAAATATTCCCAAACACTCTTGTCTAACAACGTATTTACTGCTACAAATATACCACAGGCATCCTGCATGGAGGCACCCAGGGTGATCACAGAACTGGGTAAAAGAGAAAAATTCAGCCAAGCCTTACAATAGCTGAGGATCTGCTCCTGAAAGTTTGTCTGTACAACTGCCCACAAGCCAATCTCCCTGAGACAGAGATAATAAATATTGACCACCCAGCATACTAATTAGCTAATACCTATTGAAGTTTCCACCCAACCCACGACATCCACCCTTCCCGAGTGTGCAGATGCTGACACGTACATTGAGGGAATTCCTTGTGGAATGATGTCCCTGCAGTCCTGCGGCTGTGCTGGCAGCAGAGCTCAGCTGGTGCCCCTAATCCTCTGAACAGGAGGCAGAGGATCAGCACAGTCACTGGAAAACGGATGCAGAACACATCCTTCCCACACCTCCTGCCAGCTGCTTGCAGCAGGGGTGGCATGAGATTTACAGCCAGCTGCTAACCTTAGCAGGAGGTGCAATGCCACAGGAGCAGGTAGATGAAATGAGGAGAATCTGTCAGAAACTTAAGAAAAACAAAAAAAGGAAAAAAAAAAAAAAAGAAAAAAAAAAAAGAATTAAATAGGAAAAGGGGTTGGGGGATAATTACAAAACAGGTATTTTTAATGGTTGCTGGCAGAAACCCCAACCCTTGTATTTAAATGGCTTTTTTAATTAAAAAACAGCAGGCTATGAATGCTAATCTTTCTGAGCAGAAAGCTCCTGATGGTTTGCCTGTTTCCAAAAGACTAAATGAATCAGCAAGAAGACTGACCCCATCTCGGGAACATTCATTTCAGAAGGGCCCAAACTTTCAAAGTCTAAATGCACTGCATTCCTCTATACACAGAGCAACATATACACTAGCACCGAAAGTACAACATTTATCAAAATGCCCAATAGTGTTTTAGCTTTATTTTTTTTAGATCTGATCTGTCTTTCCTTGTTACTTCAAAATGTTTTCTTTTCTTTTATTTTTTTTTTAATTTTTTTATTTTTTTTTTCCCTAGCTAAAAATATCAGTGGAGGCCTGCCAGGCTAAAATGTACAGTTTGAGTCCCTAAGTGTTTGGGTAGGGAATATTCCAATTGCTCCACATTTTTGCCTATGTAAACTATTTAACTTGCAAATCAGAAAGCAATGTTGTATGACACACTTGGGTTTTTCTTGGAATCTCAGCAGACATGCAGTGAAAAAAAAAAAAAAAGTATATAACCAGCAAAGAGAGAGAGTGATGTCAACCATGTAGTACAAAAATAAATTGTTAGCAATTTTTTATGAACTGAGGTTTCCCAAATGTAAAGCAATTTAACAATTTTGTGCCATTGCAATTCACAGTATCTGCGGGTAGAGGGATTTTAAATGAAAATCCAGCCTTATTCTATTCCGTGTCAAGAATTATGTGTCATTTTGTTTCTTCCCCACATTTTATATTTGTATAAAGTGTTAGAGAGAGAAAGCCTCACCGGAGAAGGCCACCACCAGGAAATGGCATGAGAAAATCCCGATGCTGTAGAGTGGTAGAAGGCTTTATAACCTGGCACCGACAGCACCCAAATTAACTAGACGTGGAGCCTCTTTCAGGCCAGCAGGTTCCCGTGGCGATTTATGAGCTGGGGCTGCCCACCCTGCTGGGACTGGGGAGGAGACTGGGGCTGCCCAACTGCCCAGCTTGGCTCTGTGTCTTCTGCCTGAGGGTATGTGAGAGAACTGGGGGGAACACCCAGCCATGCCCACCCCACTGCACTTGCCATGCCCCCGTCTTGGTGTGACTTCAGAGCCACCAGCACCGTGCTGTGGGCAGGACAGTGAGGAGCAACTGGCATCCGTCTGTGAAGGTGCATATCCCCCTGACACAGACACACACACACACACATACAAATGCTTTCCTCTCATCTCCAAACACCTGGTCCTTTCCAGCATCGTCACACAGCAAAGCAGGTGCTGTAAAAGTCCCCTGGCCACTGCTTTCTGTCTCCACACTTTTGTGTCATTTCTTCCTCCTCTATCATTGTGTCAGCTCCTGCTGATGGAGCTGACCTCCCTGTTCCTCCAGACGTTGCATCCGAGCCCTCCAGCACACACATCCGTCTCCTGGCACACCACGCCAGTAAGGAAAGTACATTCAAAATTAGAAGATGATTACACAGTTTGCACTGTCGCCAGGGAGTATGTAAACCCAGTCCGCTACCGGTGCTGCCTGTGCCTTTCTTAACTGAGCATGCCTTGCTCAGTGTGAGGAAAATCCATGTCAGGTGGACATTCACAATATAAATACAAATGCATGTATAAAAAGTTAAGTATCACGTATCTGCACACAAGCAAACCCAGTCTCCTGGTCCTGTGAAGCACAGAAATGCTGAAGAAACATTCTGTTCCAAGCTACTGTAGAGAAAAAAGTGATGAATAAGAGCATCACTGATGTGTGCATCTTTCCTAGCATTTGGCTGCTTCAGGGGTCACAGTTTCTGTATGGTTCCTTCAAAGGCAGGGAGGGTTTACTGTCCATTGAGATGGTCACTGAGACAAGATCATTTGAGAAGCCTCAGATATTGCTACCTAGTCTGCATGACCACCCTTGATGTGTCTGGGTGTTTTGTGAAGCTCATGTCATTGCTTTGAGGCACCCTGTCAGATTCAGAGTAGAGAGCAGACTTGCAGAGGTGCTCTTCAGGTTGCTGCCTGACTGTTTTCTTGAACCAGGCTGAGCTTTTGCTCAGATCAAGGTAGGGAACAGCTCCAAGGAATTTCTCTGCAAATTCATTTTGCAGGATGCTGATTTCTCATTATGAGAGAACACAAAACCATTTGACAAGAAATGTTCTCTTTCCATTCTCATTTTGTTTCACAACCTATGGCCTAAACCTCAGGTGAATTTTCAAATAAGCCAGCACTCGTAGTTTTAAAGGAAACAAAAACAGAGTGCGTTGGCAACTTATGTTTTCTTGCAGAGTGCAGGAAGAAAGCATAGGAACCCACTGAGATAGGCTGTGCCTCTCCCTTATACTGAGTGCAAGGAACTCAGAAAAATTTTCACACTTCCATGGATTGTGCCCCACAACACTGCCAAGTTGTTTTTCCCCTCTCTTTCAGATGGGGGAACTCAGAGAGATGGGATAGGAGGTTACATAAATCCCCAAAGTGATCTAGGATCTAGATCAAATGAAACCTCGTGTACTTCAGGAACTAGAGCACTCTGTGCTCCAAAACGATGGATAGTTAATGCTTCATGAAGTGATGGCCTGACTGTATATTTTGCATTCAAGTGTCACACTGACACTTACCATTCTTGGCACCAAGGAGCTAAATTTGTCTTTGTGTTCTTTAATATGCCCCAAGAAAGGCAAAACTAGAGAATTTCCTTGTGTCTGAAACACAGACACATTCCCATTGTTAATCCAGCCACTGAACAGGGCAGTGCTACAGCCATATCAGAAAGCCTTTCCAGTTTGATTTGCTCTATCCATTGAACAGCAGCACATGGATCAAACGAGGCTGAGCAGCTTGCCATCCACCTGCTTCTCAAGTGCAACGAAGCAGAAGAAAACTACTCTGACAATTTGAAAGGGGACTACAACCAATTTAGAAGGAAATGATTGCGCTCCACCCAACCCGATGCCTCGAAGAACATCACGGAGCAATCCTCTATCACTTAGTGTTCTGGGCCTGTCACTCCTCTGATTTAAAATGAGTTTAGGTAAACTAGTTGCACAACCATGATTCACTCTAAAGCACTTCCACTCAAGGGCATTACTCTGCCTTGCTGACACCTTTAGACTTTTAAAGACTATTTCTGCTGTGTTTCCTTATTTCTTGAAACAGATTTGCATACATAAGTCTGGCAAATCCATCCACTTTGGTGACCAAGAATCTTTGTTTCCTCCTGAGAAACAGGAAGAGCTCTGGGTGTGCATGTAAACATGAATTTAGTTATCATACCTAGACCTCGTTCCCCGCCTATAACAGATCTTCAAGGCTGTGATCAGTGCTAGCTGGTTATTGAGTAAACATTACTTGGGAGCAGTATTTGGTTAAAACTGATCCTTAACCCTCTGCATTTTTGGACAAGAGAGTGCTATTTTTATTTGGCTGATCACTGTTGACCTTAGCATCATCCGCTGTCATGGAACTGCATTAACTATTCCTTGACTTTCAGGCCCAAAGTACAGTTCAGCATTTTCTTAGATACTTCAGAAAGAAGCTTGGTTGTGGCATCTCATTCTGAAGTCCCTAATGCCTTTCACAGTGAATTTCCTTGCCGAGAATCAATGCAGTCAGTGCCCCTCTGTGCTCCAGGGGGACTGCAGGGACTGTCAGAGCAAACCTCATGGGACACCACTGCAGGCAACCCTGGGAAGCCAGTGGAAAGCCTGGCTGAGCTCTATTACTTTGGGGACTGCATAAACACTACAGTAGATGAAGCAGCTCCCCCCCCCACCCCCCCCCCCAAAAAAAAAAAAAAAAAAAAAAAAAGAAAAAAAAAAGAAAACCATGAGCATGTGCTTCCTCAGAGAGAGGGAAAATGTTCTATAGGCTTTTAAGACTGGTCAAATAGCACGACCTAGAAGAAATCAACAGGAAGGAGTAGAAAGCTTTGCAAGCATCATGCGGGACAGTGTCCACAGTCCCTGCACTAGCTCTGTTCAGTATATGATGTATCTGAACACGAGATGTGGAGCTGGAGCCTCCAGCACCCTGCCCCACTGCTCCTGGAGGCTGCGGGCTGTTCCCACCTGTCCCCAGGCATCAAATCCTCATGGAGCAGGCAAAAGTGGATGCAGGCCCACTCCCTGCCTTCTCCATGACAGCCATCGGGAAGGGGAGGCTTTAGATTTCAGGCAATGAAGTACATTTTCCACTTTTTTTTTTTTTTTCCCCAATAATACATTCATCATTTTATTTACTGCAGCATCATGACCTCCCCCACAGCAAAGAAGTTTGTGGCTTTCCAGACAAAATCTAAGTGGACTTTGACCCAATTGTAAAACTTTTTCTTTCCCTAACAGCTATAAATACAACCTATATAGCTACAAGTTTCATAGATAGAAACTTCAAAGACTTCTTCAAGAAAGCATCATAGATAAAGCACTTTCCATATACTGTAAAGTGAGTTTTCTTTGAAACTAAACTGACAATCCGTGTTTTTTTTTTTTTTTTTTTTTCCAGGTGTTTGCCCCTGTTCCTTAAGGAGGAAGTGCAAGACAACTGCAGAAATAATGACTAATGGAGATCCCCTCCTTTCCACCCCCTAAGCTTAAAACCAGAAGGAACAATTACAGTATCTCCTCCAGCTTGTAACAAAGGCCCTTCACCCCATTAAGGTGCTGTGCACATTTTAGCTTCTCAGAGCTAATTATCGATATGTTACGCCCCTTAGTCTTACATTTTAGTGGAGAACAAAATCTAACTTCATTACAGTGCACCCCCGCATCCTTATAAAATCCAGCATGGTAGGAAAAGAGAATAACTTAAATGTGAGAATTCTTTCCAAAGTGAACTTAGATATATTTATTCCCTTTTAGTCTGGCTTCTGGAATTTTACATAATGGAAGGCCATCTTTGCCTAACTTTAACCCACAAAGTAGCTGCAATAATGCAATCGTTGCATATTTTTTGCTGATTCTGGTATCCCAGCCAAGGGCCACCCCTGTCCCACCCTGCCTTGTCCTCACAATCGGACAGGTTCCAGACACTATGATGCGGTGTTTGGCCCATGTCCTGTTTGGCTGAAAAGCTCTCATTCAGTACTCCCCCTCACTAATCCTGATTTACCAAGGGTGGGAATTCAGGTGATTTAAACACCTCAGGGCAAACTGTGGGTCAGGGCCATCACATTGGAGCAGTTCGGAAGAAGCTCTGCTCCAGAGCGGCATGGAGGGAAGCATAAGCAAAATATTATCAGCCTTCAAATACACCTGGCTCACACGGTACCGCAGGCTCCTGTCCATGAGATATCTGCTATGGGAACTCCAGCAGAAGGACAAGGCACCATACTCCTCCTCATCCCCACCATATTCCCATGAGGGAGGGAAGTCATCCTCCCATTCACTGACACCTCTGTGTGGTGACAGGCCATGCATTTCGCCTCACTGAAGCCATATGTGCTTCACGGTCTCCCAGTTGTTCCCTTTTTAATGGGGACGTCAACTGGCAATTCCCTTTAGGTGCCTATCTGAGGCTCTGGCTGCAGCTGGAGAGCTAGCTCTATACTTTGCTCTGCTTGAAACTGGGCTTTCAATGACATAATTACAGGCCTATATTAAAATGTTATATTTAAATGATCTTATTCTTCATCAGCAAAGGATATTGTGAACCAAAACAAATTCTTCTATATCATTTATTGTATTTAAGATAATTTAATGGGTTTCTATTCATGCTGGAAGGCAGCAAATGAATAAATTCCATAGCACTTTATTTAAATATTTTAGAACAAGTCTTGAAAGATGTTTTCATTTAGCTGAAAGCAGCTTAATAGCAGTTTTTTTCTCTGCCACAGTAAAAAAGTATGGGTTTCTTTTTATTGCGCTTGTTAAAGTAAATGGCATTTTTAATAAAGACTGTCCCCATAACAACATATATGATTTGATCACATTATGAAATAAATGTCATGTGAGATTATACATTTCAAAGCAGACAGTTTATGTTCTTTTAGTTATTAAATTCAATCAGTTTTACTTTTTTTTTTTTTTTTTTTTTTTTTTTTCTCCTGAAGGCAGGTATGGTTTTGATTAAAATATGACCCCAAAAGCAGAATAATTTGTGAGAGTGTATTTTCATTTTTTGAAGGTTTATCTACCTTCCCATAGGAACTTAAAAGAAGAGAAAAAATGTGCGGCATCTAATGGCAGAATTAAAATTTGTTTTCCTTCGACTGACATTTTCATTCCCTAGAAGAACATGATATAACACAGGGCTGTGTGGAGAAGTTGCACTTAGTGCTAACTAACAAGATGTTATGGTTTTAGTCCATAAAACAGGCTTGATACAAATATGCTTGAAAGGCTGTAGAGCCTCCTTAGGAGCCTTTAAAAATGAAAATTTCATTATTTTTTCTGAGGTCCTACCTATGACACTGAAGACACAGAAGCCTGTTTTCCCAACCCCAGCATGCAATTATCCCTACCTCCCCTCCTGTACACCGATGCCCTCCTAGTTGTCTTTCTAAAACCCTCCATCCATTTCAGACACTTCCACTCCACAAATGTCCTGGTTCAACAAATGAAGCTCCTGTTAAAAATCACTGATAACATGGGTGTTTTCTTGATAAAGAAATTACTTTTAATCTAAACATCACCATCTGTCGGGCCCGGAGAAGGAAAAACAAGAAAAAAAATGTGCAGTGATGCACAGCCATGGAGTAACATTTGAAAGCACGTCCCAGATCTCTCAGAGCATGAACACTGAATATTAAACAAACACCTGAAGCTACATGTGCCACCACCTAAAACTATCACTTCATTTTCTGTTACTTGCTGTGACTTAAGGAAACATCGCAGGCATCGCCATCTGTGTCGCTTTTAATTATCAATAGGAAGCGCCCGCACGGTATTTCACAACTCATTCAGAAAGCTGCTACAGGGGCAGTGCATGTGTCTGAGCTTTCTTCTACTGCCTCGATAGGGAGATGTGTGCTCACTAGGAAGCAAGGCTGGAGGTAGCCAGCTGCATTACACCAACAGGCACAGCCTCTCCTTTGACAAAAAAACAGCAGAGGCCTCACACCTTAATCTGCACCTGCCCCTGGCATCCCCTGACTAATGAGGGTGCTGATTGTTAACACTATTTAGGTGTTGGCTTATTGACAGAATCAAAGAAGCATTTAGGATGGAAAAGACCATGGAGATCCTCAAGTCCAACAATCCAGCTGAGAAGAGACCAAACCATCCTTGCTGCAATCACCTCAGCTGTAAAGAGCAGAGCGATCCCCATGCACTGAGTGAGGACAAAAAGGGGATGCAGAGCCAGTGTCTCTGCCTGGGACATCAAGCTCTTACCAGAGCACACAAAACAAGTCTGGAGGATGGGTAGAGCTGTGCAAGTACTGCCAAGAGTTATGCTGAAGTCGAGCTGCTGAGCACTGTCTCATTCACGGCAGTCGGATGATCAAAGGGATGGGAAGCTGGCTGGGTTGGGAGGCAAGTCAGCAACTTTCCCATTATTCCTGACAACTCTGAGCATAAAACCACACTGAGGGCAAACGATTTCACCAGTAGTTGGTGATTTCCCACAGGTCTGCACTTGCTGTACCTCCTGTTTGCCCTCCAGGAATCCTGATGGCCCACACTGTGAGACCCCTTCCCAAAATGCTGCCAGGGTTTCTGTACATTTCCTGCCCTACAGCCCCTCACCTCCTGCCTGGGAGGTACAGATAGGGTGCAGTGGATGGGAGCTGATGAATAGGCAGAAACAGCCCTGTTACCACAGGCAACTGAATTGGGCTGTAAATAAACCCAAAGTGAATAGCGCTATGTAGGATGTTTTACAGATACTTATGTGATCTCCTCATATCCTGTTAAATCTCTCAGGAAATATTCAGTAAAACCTAATGCCTGTTCATTGGAAGTGACAGTCTTCTGCAATTAAAAATGGTTGGAAATGGCACCCTGCTCCTCTGCGTGAATAACCCAGACTACAAATCAAACAAACAAAAAAAAAAAAACACCTCCTTGCAAGCAGCTGTGGGGCATTTGGGAAAAAGATGCTCAGAAAACCCAAGCAGCAGCATATGCTTTGGATTCATTCCTTGCTGTTTCCCACTCTGTTTGGTTTTCCAGAGCAAACTCTAACCCACTCATTCCTTGTGGGATTTCCACTCATCTGATCTGACCCAAGAAAAAATAAAAAATAAAAAAGTATACGTACCAGCATCTCTCCCCTGCTTGCAATGGTTGTCCACTGCAGTGGTAATGGTAGGAATAAAGCCAATTAAAATCAGACTCCAGAAGTCAATCCAGTTTTTCACCTTCCATTCCTTTGTTGGAATAAATGCTGCATGTTCTCCTCAAGTTCCCTCCCTAAGCAATGATCCCATTTACTTTTTTGACCTCTGTAAATTAAAACAAGTTTGGAGCTCTCTTGGTTCAGAGCTGTGACTCCATTTACTTGTGAAATTGTTTATTCAAGCAATTCCCACTCTGTAGCATCAAAGTTTGTTGTTAATAGTTGCAGACCATTAATCTACACGATGAATATAACTTGTGGAAGAATCCCGAATGGACAAGCATGATAAGAGATGAGAAAAAGAGGCTGGCAAAACTCCAGGTACAGGATATTTTTGTGCCTGACCTCTTTAATTACTTGAACACCAAACTGACTGGTAGATGAGATTTAGAGCTACTCCAGTGGCTACCAAAGCCTTCTTTCATTTTTGTGAAAAAGCTGTGGTTTATTTTTTCCTCTGCAGCAAAGAGGTACATGTCATCCAGTACATCTCACCACAGTGCAAAGAGGAAATTACTTTAAATCAGAAAAAGGAACCTCGCAGCACAGTGAATGTATACAAATACCTCTTCTGAGTCTCACTGCCAGAGTGATATCATATTGCCAACAAGGTATTAGGGGCTATGTTTTCACCTCGAGGTCTCAGGTCCAGGGAACTGGGGATGAGAAGGCTGGAATGATGTTCTGGCTGCTCATTGCAGGCCCTTAACCTAAATAACCTTCACTGAGACCATTTCTGCAGGCACTCTTCCTGGCACTGGGGAAACTGGTGATGATGACGTGTGGATAAAAGCTTTTGGAAAATGAGAATTTTGCTATTACAAGGAATGTCTTTTATTTTAAATTGTAACAAAACCAACAACACTTCAAAACAGAAGCAACCAACTAAATAACTACAACATCTTTATTTTTCTCATTTAATTTGCTGTCTGCATAAAAGCAAATATATCTCTGCTCCTGGAATTAGCAATAAGCTGGAAAGATTCAAACTTCTGGGGAAACTTCCCAAAGTAGCTGGAAATTAGCCATTCCTCCATCGACCCATCAGGGGCCTGTCCCCATTCACCACATGGTATGTTCATTCATTGAGAAGTTTTGGAACTCCTCAAAGATTTTCACCAAATATTTGTAATTTTACACTCTTCCTCTCAATTTTAAACTGAAGGTGAAAAAAGATTGAGGTTATCAGCTGCAACACACCTCAAATCAAGAAGAATTCTTCACTAGATTTCGTGATGTATTCCCTCTATCAAAATTAGTGATGTCCATCTCTCCAAAATTTCACATTTGGGAACCAAATCACACCATCATGTTATCTTGCACTTAAGAATTTAAAACAGTTTGTGAGTGTGATTTAAATCTCAGAAAGTGCAAAACTTTGCCTAGTGACGTGTATATTTACTGAAGAAAATGCTCAGTTGATTGAACTAATGTTATTCTAGTAAATTTTGAGAATATCACTGGAGTTTATAAAGCAGAACTCTACCCGGTAATGAAAACTACCCGGTTCAACATCACTGACTTGGGTTAGCAACTTAGTTTGGCTTGATGCTCCTTATTTATTTTACTAAATAGTAGAGAGTTATTACTAACCTTTGAGGTTGATCTGGAAAAATAATTCTTTATTGAAGTCTCATCAATCCAGAAAGTATCAAAACCCGAGCCTGAGCCTGAAAAAATCATTCTTCAACCTGAGATATGCAAGAAATCTCTACTGCTGAGGAGAGATTTGCAAGATGGATTAGGAAGAATTTTGCCTTTGGTTTGATGTTCAAATTAGATTACTAATTCACAGAGTCCTTTTACTGTTTAATAAATTCAGATGAAAAGGAAAGATACAAATTCTTACAGTTTTCTCACTATTTAATACATTCAGATGAAAAGGAAAGATAGAGCATAATCAACACATGCATTAATTTATGCAGATCTTTCCCTAGCTTCATGTTTTAAAATGTCTTTTTAGATAAAAGGCCAATAATACTCAGCATTTTTCATCTTCAAAGTGCTTTGAAAATCTTAACTACTGAATTGGCATAGCATACCCATCAGGTCCATAAAGATTAGCATCCCTGTTTTAAAGAGCAATCCCAGGCAAAAGAAGTTACGGGATTTCCTCAGTAATCAGAAGTCAATGCCAAGGCTAGGTGTTAATTAGCAAATTCATAACTTGCAGTCGCAGCACTTAGATTAAATCCCGTGCTCTCGCTAAGTCACTCAGTACACATGATACATGTGTAAAGTCCTGGCAATTCCATGCTACATGAAGTCTAAGAGACATAAAAGGAAACAGACATCTTGTACAAAAAAAAAAAAGTGCATGCAACAAGGAGGGGGGTTTTAGTGGTATGCCCTTTTCCTTGGGAGCAATGCTGTGAGTTGGAGAATCTTTCCCAAAGTGGAGGCTACCTGTAGCTACATTAAATCAGACTGTACAGGCTGATCTGCCATCAGATCTGTGCACAGATGGACTTGTCCAAGCTGGGGGCATCCTCCCCTGCTGCCACACAGGGCGGGTGGAGGTTCTTGTGGGACCGGGACTGGCGAGGGAGCACATGCTGCCCTGAAAATGGGGATCCAGCAGCAAACTCGATGCTCGACCTTCTCAGTGCTAAGCAAGGCAAATGTCTTACACAGCACCAAGCTTCACCTCGCTTCTGTCAAACCACCCCAGCCCAGACAGCAGAGGTGAAAAGAGGAGCCAAAGGCAGAGATGGCAGGCGAGAGCTGTGAGAACAGAGCTGAGAAGCAGATTCAGACCTTCTGATTAGCACCAAGGGTTACTTGAACAGATGCCTTTCTCTCACAGAGGGCATAACCACGTTACAGAGAGGAGTTTCTGCAGTTTATTTACAAGGGAAGAACACTTCCTAGATCTGCTACTAACAGTTTGTTCCTGTAGCTGTGCTTCAATCTGCACTATGCTGCTGGAAGAACCGTCACTAAGAGCAACTCCAGCACTTCTCCTTTTAAGTTCATTATTTTCTTTCTGTGATATAAAGGCACTTCTATGCAGGCCCTGCAGATTGTCAGTGATGAAACAGAGAGCCAGTGATTCACTTCAATGGCTGTGCAATAGATTCACCTTCGCTGCTACGGACAGGGAGCTTGAGAAGTGGGAACATCCCATAGAAAGGCAAGGTAACTGACATGCAAGACCTGGCCACTGTGAAAATCATAATGACATGGGGATTTATGGGTTATAGAGAAGTCCATGGTTATGGAGAAGTCCTTTTTATTTTTTAAATCAGCACTTTAAAAGGGGAGAAGACAGGGGAATGTGCAGCTCCCTATGTGAAAATATGCAAACAGGAAATACTTCCAGACTGCAAGTGGCTTGTGTGCAGCCCCAGTCAGAGCTGTAATGTCGGCACACCGAAGGTGCTGAGAATTGATGCAGCACCTGTTTTATTTAGATATGGGGTGTTGCTGTTTTGTTTGGGGGTGATAGGTGCCCTCTGGCAGAAGCAGATATGTAGTGGTATCTTCTCCAGTCATTCATAACAAGGCATGTTTATGCGAGGTTATGCACTGCTTTGCTGGCATGGCGATGGGCTCTGGGCCAGGAGGTGAAATGCCGTGGAGATATTCTAGCCCAGGGCCTAGAAGACAAACATCAGAGTGGAAAGAAGAGTTCGCAGGAGTACAGCGTACAGTAGTACACAGTTTTGGTTTGCCCTTCCCTACAGTATCAAACATTAGGGTCATGCCTTTGCTTTCAAAGGCTTTCAAAACTCTCAAGAGACCTTCAGAAACACTGGCAGTGGTTGGCCTGTGGGAGAGCTGAAACCACTGCTGATCGCTTTAATGGTGAGACAACACCGTCTCAGTGCTTCCTGGTGAAGGAGCTTCCTTCATCTTTCTCTTGTGCCATACCTCACATGCAGATTGCAAAATCTGTGCAGCAACAGGAGCCCTTTTATGATATGTTGCCTCAGCATCTAGCATCCCGGGGTCCTGGTGAAGGACAGGACTCTCTCCTGGCCACAGCTATGCGTGAGGAGTGTCGATTACAGCGAGTCCAGCCTTGCCTTGCAATCCCTGTGACAGAACAAAGCCAGACACCAAATCCAAGCGATGCAATTTGGAGAGGGTTCAGCTTTGAATCAAGGGCTGATAGCCACCTCTCAGCACTACCTGTAATTATAACTCTTTATCGCTCCATCTCCAGGACCCAACCGCTAGCCTATCATAAGGAAAACGCCCTCTCCCAAACACGTAAATGCTTTCTAACTGCAGATCCTAGCTTACAACGCACTTCATCGAAGGTTTAGGCTATCAAAAGGAGGCTGCATGCTCCATGAGAAAAGTAATATCCGTTTTAGCTTTCAAACATTTTGGCTTTTTTATTAAAAATATGTACAACAAAAGCCTTACACTGTTGTCATATACAAAGGAGATAACAAATGGCATATACAAAGCAGATAGCAAACGCTAAGAAGTGGAAATCTGTCACCTACTAATATCAAAAGGCAACACAGAGAACGAAAGGCAGAGAAGTTTTTCACTGCAGCCTGTTCATAGTGTGAGCAAAGCTGAACAAACCTATTGCAGCCATGGTCCCTCCATCCCCTGTGAGTGCTCATCACATGGACCAGCATCCCAGCTATCACAGAATACAAAAGGCTTTGTCTAAAGGGACAATGCTGAGATAAAATCATAGGAAAAAATCCCTTGCTTGTATGAGAAATAGCATCTTTGACTATTGAGAGAGAGCATTAAAAGTAACACGGGTTAGTATTTTCACTGTGCCTTACATAGCAGTGTGAAGGGGACAGCTGATCTCATGGTGCCAGGCCAGGCAGGAGCACCATCTCACCTATACCCCGAGAGAAGTGGCCGGCAGCAGGGTAAGAGCTGGGAGCCACAGGGGACCAAACACAGCAGCTCCCTTCTCCTCTCCTTCCCCAGGTCTGGATCCATCCAAAACCGAGAGCTCCTGACCTGCAGAATGGCAAAGCCACATGGGCATCCAGCTCCTTGCTTCTCTGGAAGTGGCTTCCACCAGTTTCTTTTGACATTTGCAATCTCTAACTCGAGAAGGAAAAATTTTAAAAAATTAAGAAAAAATCATGGCTGGTGCAGCAACCTTGAATAGTTCCCTGATTTCTGTGCTGGGAAATCACACACGCCCACTGTCAGATGACATTAGACTGATCAGCTTCTGACTCTGGTCATATGCTCTCCTACATACAAAGGCTGAAATGTCGGTCTTCTGAGTTGCCAGACCTGCAGGAAAATAGTATCCTCCACAAATTGCAGTAATTGAAGGTTCCAGGGGATTTCATTAATATATAATAGCAGAACACTTCGGACAAAATGGATTGTGTTGGGGGAAATCAAAATCTGAAGCTAGTGTTTTAATTTCTAATAATAAAAATAAAATAATAATATTGATAAAAAACAAACCACAGAGATTTTGCTTTAACTTAGTGTTTTAAGTAGGGTCAAAAAGAAATGTATTATTACCTCTCTACTCCAGATATAAGCCAACATGTGGCTAAGTCTCTAGTTTTCTAAATGCAGTGGCCTTCATGTAGTAGTTATATACACACTACTTCCAGTGTATGGCAAAGCACAAGAGTTTAAGAACTGCAGAACAGAAGCATCTGCAGAGCAGGGTATAGGTGGGCTGTGGAAACCAGAGGATGAGGTTAAGAAGAAAGACATATCATAATGATTCCTTCTAGCCTTAAAAATCTACAAAAAGACATCAATACTGAGAAAAAAAAATAATAAAAATCTCTCCCTGCCTCCAGTTCAGTGCACAGGCTGCATTATGCATTAACACCCTCTTGAAAAAGTTGCAGAGTCTCTGTCTAAAATGAGACAAGCCAGTAGAAAACATGATGAAGTTTGTCATAGCTGTGCTGGGTCTGAGGAGGGCAATTTCCCACTGGCACTGGCACAGCTGCAGAAGAAGATGTGCTGGTGACAAGGAAAGAGGCACGGCTTTATCTATCTGTTCCTGTAGGTGCTGCGATCCTGTGCCCACATACTCGCTCTGCTGCACTCGAACACTTCCATTGGTCTTCCTGCACTAGGAAGGGGGAAAACCCTTCAGAGGGTTTCCCTGGGCTGATTCTCCTTGTTACACTTTTCTTGTCCCCTTCAATGGACAGTGTTACCCACAGTTTCCTGCTCGGGTGGTTGTCCACCAAGCAGCCCCAGCAACCACAGACCTTTACCAAAGGACACACATGCACACATCCTTCCGCCTTTCTTTCCTCACCGGCCCTGAGCTGCCTTTGGAAAATTCTGTGCCTCAAATTTGCAGGCATTTCTCTCTTCATTTATTAACCTTGCAGCTAAAACAAGTTCCTCCATATATAGCACAACTAGCAAAGCCTCATTCTCAGCAGCTCAGGTCTTCTATCTCCCACCTGCCTCCCAACATAGTTCTTCCTGCAAGCCCTCCACAACACTCCAAGTTCATCCTTTAGCCTCTCAGTACAGCATCCTCCTGATACCTTCTCCTCACCCAACATCCCCAGCTCCTTTTCTCACTACTCCATTCCAGACTAACAGCCTATATCCCTACCCTTTTGCCCTCCTTGCAGTATGACTATGTCCCATTCATACTCACTAGCCTTGCCTTGTAAAACCCTCAGTTCCTCCCTTCATCCCTTCATTTCTTAATCAATCTCAAGTTTGGCAGCTGGCTACCTATGAAGTTACTATGGAAAACTTTCAAAAATAAATGAAAAAGAGACCTCTGTAGCCCCTTGGTATTCCAGCAAAGGAAGGTGACATCCTTCCATCCTTCAGGAAACAAGTAAAAAACAAAGGGAGAGGTAGAAGCAAAAAAAAAAAAAAAATAATAACAGAAGAAACCAAGTATAGAAGAAATTTCAGTGACACAGAAAGGACAAAATTCACATCAAAGATGAGCTAGGACGTAATCAGGCAGAAGGACCTCCAAACGAAGACAGCTCATGCAATGCATTTACAGTTGAAAGGCAGAGGCGGATGGGATGGTACTCCAGGCAGTGAGGGCAAGCATTTTTTAAGATGAATGAAATGTTCTGAAAGAGAAAAGTACCAACACAGACTGTGTTTATAATAGATCACATCTTTTTTTTTTTTTTTTTTTCCAATAGGCAGGAAACTACAACAGGAGGAAGGAAGATTAAGATTCACAGCTCTGAAAACAACTGAGACGATGAATTTAAGAAACCTTTGCCATACACAGTCTCTCATTTCCAAGCCTCTGGTGCAGGAAAGGCAAGGTCTTCATCTCTGAAAGGGTTTTGTGAGCTATGAGCACAAAAACACAGAATAAACATCAGTTTTAGATGTATTTAACAGGAAGGTTATAGCAAGATTTTTTCCCTTCCCTCTTTTGGAAAGAAGCATACAACACTTGTTTGCCTCAATTCACAGCCAAGTTGGATTGGGAGCTTGAAATCACCCTGCTTTTCTAATTGAAAACAGGTGATACGGCTACAAAGAATCAGAGTTCACCAGAGTATCCATGAAAAGTCTACCTTTTCCTACCTTTTGTTCAGCCTTACTCCTATTTAAAGGACTTATATTTTTGTACCTCAAGACCCTTTAAAAGCTAAAATAGTTTTCACAACCTATGCTTCTTTTTTGGTAGGGAAACAATTGATGTTTGTTGTTTTACATCGTTATCACTGATGATTTGTAGGCCTATAAAGATAGTAAATAAAATGACATTCATGACATCCCCTACCCCAAACTTATTTTACACATTTCTCCCCTAGACCTTTAGACTGACTTGCATATGACAGCACTTCATTTGTATTCCAGCCAAACACAATGCTATCTAGTGTCACACCAGGTAAAACAAAGTTAGACAAATTCAGAAAACACAGAAAAATATAGGCAGTTTGGATTTTTAACCAGCATGCAATATGTCCAACGGCAATGACTTCAAGGTTGAAAAGATGTCACTTTATTAACAGAGCACTTACATTTGTATATGTCACGGCTGCTGTAGAAATGACTACAAATGCAGCCAGGCATCAGAAAGCGTTCAGCAGAGCATTTTCTGACAGAGGGGACTTGACCGATCCAGACAGGCAGTTTCACTGGGTCCTACATTTCTTCTGGGAAAGTTTAGAGTGTTACAATGAATTTCTATGTAGATGAGTAGAGAGGAGTAAGTCTGTTCAACTTGTAAAAACACTGGAAAAGGATGTATGCATGAACTGTGCTTCCACATTCTCTGTGATTTATATAGATTTATATGGGCAGAGAGGAAGAAGGGATAGAAAAGCTGAAGGGAGCTCAAACCAGAAGCATGCACCACTGTGTGCAGGGTCCAAATACCTGGCATTTGCAGAGCAATATCTGATCTGTGAATAGGACATTATTTAGTGATTAAAATGGCTACCTACAAATGGTAGTTATAGACTAGTGAATTAGTAACCACAGCTGGTGAAATGAAATACAGAAGCTTATGGCTTTGGGAATAGCAATAATTCAACATTTTTTAAAATCCTGTATTTGCTTCCTCCTCCCCTCAAAAAATAAATTCTGCATCAGGTATTTATCATCCATAGTCATTATAGATTCATGTAGTGACACCACCACCACACAACGAAAGCTCATGGTGTCCTTCATTACCACAAGCAATGAGAGCCCACCATAATGTTGAGGGACAGTTCTTCTCCCCTCCCAGGGCACCCAGGTGTAACACAAACACCATAGATGGACCACTGTCTCCCAGACCATTTGCTGCAGTCAAACCTGCCTCACTTTTGGTTCACTGACAGCTGCCTCTCCAGAGAGTGATATTTTAACGGCGTGTGTTCTTTTTGGCCTGTTAGCTCCCAGCCTCAGCAAAACAGCTGTGCAACTTTGGCTGGAATCCAGAATTAACATAAGTCATTTTTTAACCTCTTGATACAAAGGCATTTTATGTAGCTCCCTGGTAGAACCTCTGTGCATAAGAGCCTGCTATTAAAATAAGCCACCACATGCAAACCAAAGATGGTCTGAGACAGCTTTTCTGGAGGTGGTTGGTCACAGCCTGGTCCTGTGTGGCATCTGGACAGTACCAAAGGCAAGCTAATTATTGTCATCACTACAGAACCAAACCCATCACAGCACAGCACTGAACATAGCCATGATTTGGAGAACCCCTCGGTGCCTTATAACACTGTTCAAGCTTTAGTTCTTACTGTTTTATTGTCCAAACTTTCTCCTCATGTAAACGCAAACACATCTTTCTTATATGAAGGTTTTGAATCTCCATCAGGAGCCACAGGTATCATTTGCTTCCTGTCCTGGCTTGTGGTGCCACAGCAACTCATAAAACCATGGAGCAAATGAGAAGAGCACAGCATCCTGCCTGCAGCAGGGCTACGAACCTGACCTTTTTTAGAGCTTGTCCATGACTGACAAATGAAAGCCACTAATGTTAAGCCACTTCTTGTTGCCCCACAGCAGCCATCCAACTTTCAAGAGCTCAAGAACAGTTGTGTCTGAAAAATTTCACTCGTAATCTATTGAGACCAAGTCTGTCTACTTTCTCCAACTTTCCAGCTCTCAAATGAAGGTATAATTGCTCTCTACAAACCCCGCTTCCCTTGAAGAACTAGGACATTTCTACTTAAGAGGTTAAACAAGGACTTGGATACAGATTTGTAAATGTTGACTTATGTAACATGTCAAGCAAATGTATGTTGCGTGCATCAGTTGTCTGAAGGATATGTGTGCTGTGCCACTTGCAGAGAGGTTATTATCAAGAATTTGGCAACATGGCATAGGCTGTTTGTCTTTAATTGCAGGGTCTTGCAAAGCATAAGCAGATATTTGTTTGCAACTGCATCAGTGAATGGTTATTCGGAGAGGAGCAACCCCGCCTGCGCTCCCCTCTGCATTCCCCACTGCAGCCATCAGCAAACAAAGTCTGAAAAACTACCTACATTTGAGCCTGCATGCTTGAGAGGCCCCCAGATATTTGCATTGATTTGGTTACTGCAAGAGCTACACTGGTAATCTCATAACCGAGTTGCAGTCGGCCTTCATTTTTCCTCATTCAGAGAGGACTGAGTGAGAAATCAGCAGTTTACTTTTGGCTCCAATTCAAAGCAGCGCGCTCCGCAAGGCAGCGACCATCCGCTCCATCAATGCGAGCAGAGCACTTACAGCAGCCAGGTCCTGGTCCAGGACCGGGGTTGCTAAGCAATATGGAAATACAAATAATAAACGAATAGCAGCCACCTGCAAAAGATTACATGCTGAATTGTACCTTACCACGAAAGCTTATGTTTCAGACTTCATCTCATTTGGATTCAAATTTGCTGAAATTAAATTTTAAAAGATGGAATGATTATTGTACAGAATGTTTTGAGATATGTAAACACTTTCTGTTCTATTACTGTGAATCACGTTAGAGTTTGTTTTTTTCTTTAAGGCATTTAGAGCATGCAGCTCTGTGGAATACAATGGCTGCTTTGCTTATTACAGCACAGACTTGAAACTGCTTAAACACATTTTTCTGTCAGCATGTATTTGCGATTCCCATAGTTATTTAAAAGGTGACTGTTATTCCATGTACAAATGTGTTGTTAGCATGATTGATGTCAAAACAGTGTTTGCACTCCACATCAGAGAAGATTAAAAGCTGCTCATAAGAAATCCTCTTCACAATGCACAGCAATGTAAACACACCATACTAGGAAATCTCACAAAAGAAACTTCCCCTCAAGGCCACCTCGGATTTGCTCAATCCGTCAGTTGCTGCCACGTGTCCCTTGGGAAGGCAGCCTCCTTCCCGGCACGCTTGGTCTGTAACCCGCTGGCTGTAATGGCGCTGAGCGCAGCCCCGCGCTGAGGGCTGGCCTTCAGGCAGGGCTCACTCAATGAGAGGAGGACTGGGAAATGCAGAAAGGCCTTCAGCTTTCGGAGTACATTGCATCCTTGGGCTATGACCCAGGCAGTTAAAAAGGAATTAAGTGCTGTTACTTGAAAGTGTGCTACCCTAGCGCCCATGGACAAGCACCCAGAAGCAGAGGCCCAGGCAGAAGGGAAGATGCCCTGGTCTCCTCTCAGAGATGTAGACCAGTCCTCTGGTGGAGCCATGGAGCCACAGCAGTGCACTGGCCGCACAGAAAGAAAGGGCTAGAGCCAGTGGCTGTGGTGGGATGACACCAGTTCCCAGCTGGAAACCAGAGCAGCCGTTTCAGTTGCAAATTACTACAACCTCATGAAATAACGTGCTGACAGGGTAAAATGGGAAAATCCCACAAACAAGACTAGTTTGGGGTCATTCCGGTCTCAAGTGAAATTGTGGGAAATGGAATTCTTCACAGGCTCCATTTCTGCTTTTTTTTTTTTTTTTTTCCATGGTATGCTGATAAAACAACTCACTCTGACCCCGGGCATCCATCTCACCTCCGGCAGCACACAGGCTCCTGTTCTCACCATGTGTCAGGATCCACAGAAACCCTACATGTGCACATCTTCACAGCCAAACCCTGAAGCAGTTTGACTTTCCTCAGCTTGTAGAGAAGCAGTTTAAGCTTGCATTTGCTATGGACCAAAAGCTCTCACACACAAACAGTTACACAAAGCTATAATTTGTAAACTGAAGCGATTTAATTGCAAATTTCAAACTTCATCACCAGAAGATTATCCTGTCTAGGGAAAAACACTGTATTCAAGCTTTCTACCAGGGCAGTCTTACCCTGTAAGAAAAGGTACCTTACAGAAAAGGTACCTTTTTGCTCCCCCCCCCCCCTTTCTTCTCTCACTCTCTACTTTTTTTTTTTTTTTTTTTTTTTTTCCTCTGCTGGTAGGCCTGGCTCAAAGGCAGGAGGTTGGCTTTACAGGAAAGACAGGTAAAGCTGTGTACAAACCTTGAAGTGGCAACTTCTGTGGAAGCATGTATGCTCTGTATTCTGGAGAAATGAAGCAAGACAAGGTGGTGCTGAGGCAGCAGAATAAATTATGCTAATCCAAACTACAAGGGAGGTACCATGTTGCACAGCCAGATGTGACTCTTAGTATTTATATTTTTATGAATGCACTCTCTGTACCTTGGTTCCTTAGGAGATTTCACTCTGCATTATCACTTAAGCTCACAATCACCCCACGCTTTGAGATTAATCTCCACAATAAACACCATGCTGACAAACAGAACTGGGGACATCAGGGAGAAACACGGATATATTTTTTTTTTTCAGAGATATTTTTTCAGATATTTTTATATATTTTTCAGAGATATTAGAAATAAATGTGTAAATAAAAATAATGGCAAAATTCATCCTGGTGTTGCAACAGGAAAATTTTATGTTTGTAGTAGCCCAATAAAACATACCAATCAAAATATCAGTGGCTAAAATATCCAGGCTTCAGTTTGCAAAGCTACCCAAGAGTGGCTATGAAACTCAGTTCCCATTAAAATAATCTTACAGATGGCTTTCCAGATCTCAGTCTCAAGCTTGCATTGACATATATTTTCTAAAAGCCTTTGGATAGTCTCCTGATAAAAGGCATACAGTGTTATTTGACTTTCAGAGCACGGGACCCAGGATTATATCTTCAGTACTAATTTCTGACATAAGGTGTGACACTGAACCATTAACCAGCTCCCTATTTCTAAGCATTATCAGTCAGTTATTGCTTAGAAAAGTATTTAATCTATTGGGACAGCCTGAATCTCCATTAAATGTTTACAAATAGTTTTAGAATAGGTTAAAATCTACATAAAAGGCACAGGTAGTTTTCGTATGAGCACTAGTTAAGCATACACCCTTGGCATGAGGAAGAGGGAGCATGCTAGAAAAATCTACTAATGGCACCACACTGAAGGCCTGCAATGATGCATATAACAAACGGAAAGAGAAGATCCCTCAAGATGACTTTCAAGAATGGAATAATGGAGGTGTGATTAAGTTTGACAATCTAAATACAAGTTCCTACAGACTGATAGGGAGTCTGGTATACAGCACAAACCCAAAGGAAGGATAACAATCTCAATAGAGTCATCGATTACCACTAAATTAAAAGTCCTCAGCATGACAAAGCCATGAAAAGAGCAGGAGATATTTCTAGAGAAAAGTATTTCTAGAGTGATAATGTCCCTGTGTAAAGCACTATTACCACCTCAGATAAAATTCAGCACAAAGCACCACTGATCAAGTAAGAGACAAGTACAGAAGAAACTAAGATAAGCAGATGGATCAGTGATCATATCTTCCAAGTAAAATTTAAAGGGCAGTTCAGTCTAGTTAAGGTAGAGTGGATGTGACTTCTCATAATCTCTTACAAAGACAAAAGACAAGACAAAAAAACAAACACACAAACAAACAAAAAACACACTATGACAAGGTAGCAACATTTCCTCAGGAACAAAATCAAACTGAAAATAGGGTTAAAAAACAAGTCCTGAAGAATTATGTTCTAAGCTTATCTACCATTACATGGAGAAAGAGCAAAACAGGAACCTAAATTCAATAAAACCTTGGCAATTGACAGCTCTCTAGGTTTTGGGATAACCTATTTTAGCACAGCCAAACAGCTTCACTGTAAGAATTCATGGCGGAACAGACATTCTTGGAAAAGAGTACTATACTTCCCACTGCCAAAATGAACAAGCTGAGCTTATATTTTATAAATGTTTCCTTTCCATAACAGACTGTAATATTTACATTAATTCACCCTAAATGTCATCATTTTATTCCTCCATTAGGCTAAGCCTTCCAAATTAAATTGAATAATCTGATACAGAAATACACTTGCCTTTGATGTGACCTGAAGTGATGCAATCCAGACTACAGCTGGAATCGTTACTTCACTGTTTATTCCCTCTCCCAAGGGAAAAACAAATATACATTACGATGTATGGATTCGTGATTTGTTAAGGTACTTGTACTCTAAAAAAATGAATCCTTCTCTGGATTTCATTGTATTAACACACTTTGTATCCATAACACTCGAGACAACATTCACATTTTCTACCATCATCTTTAATACAGAAAATTCATTTGTATCCTTCCACAGGCAAAAGAACTCTAGATGAATTTTAGGACACAAGAAAGAGTTTGGCACATAGCTTACAGCCCTGGGAGACAGTCAGGGATTCGCAACAACAGGACTTTTTGTCCCGAGCTCAGACTCCACTAACCAGTGCCGAGGGATTCATGGTTCTGCAAGGATGTAGGTCATGCCAGAGGGGACACACAGAGTCCTGCAGGAGCCTGGAGGCAATTAAAAGCAGTGATGCAGCTGAGCATCACCACAGGCAGTGAGAAGGAACTTCCCCTGAGATGGGAAATTGCAGTCAAGATCCATCTATTCATCTTCCATGTCTCTGACAAGAAAGGATGACTTGGTTATAAAGCCTTTCAGATGTAATGAGTTACTACTAGCAAAATTCTCAAAAGATGTCATGGGTTACTGAAATGGTGCTAAAGTATTTAATAAAGAGAAAACCCTGCAATAACAAATATGAATTCCTCTAATCATGCTTTTTAGGCTGTATCCGGTTCTTCCAGTTATTCCATTTGGGGACTCTGACAGTACAAATAGATAACTCTCATATGCAGAGTACAGGCAATACCAGAAAAGAGTTTGATTGTTAGCTAGCAACAAAAGATCCCAAAGTTCTGCAGAACTGTCTGAATAGCCAAGATGTACAAAATTTATTGGAAGATTCTGAAAGAGGGAAAAATAAAATCAGCCAAAGATGACCTATTTTTGGTTTCATAAACAGATGGGATCAAGTTAGCATTTCCCTTCCAGTTGTCATGGGTTAGAGACCAGGGAGCAAACAGATACAGCTGCTCAGGTCCCAGTTATCAGCAGAGAAAAACAACTGCAGGTACATTCCTTGTTCAAGGAGAAGAAAATGCTAGGTAGCTTTACTGAGGAAAGAGCTTGAGGAACTTCTGACATGGCAATGGCTATAGAGAAGCCCATCCAGAAGTGCAAGTACCAGACTCTATAGTCTGTATATCATTAAAAAAATACACTTGACCACCATTAACTTTCATATTAAACATATAAGGAGAGTCTTAAATGCTACAGACAGTGCAATGGTAGATAACACACCACAGAAGTACTGGAGATCCAAATGCAACCTGATTCAGAAAGATCCCAGAATTGTCTCAGCACTATTGTCACCTCTGGGGCAACCAGCTCACACTGTCACCTGCAGAGGTTGGCAGGGCACAGCGGCTCTCCTCTTGACTAGCAGCATTGCCCTTTTCTCCCTAGCAAAGCAGTGGCACTAGCTGAGCTGCCGTAGGTAGTGGATGAACTGGAACCCACCAAGGTTCAGACTATGATGAGACAACAAATTCCCTCCTGAAAGAGAATGAAAAACTGGCAACATCTTGCACCACAAAGGTGAAATCTTTTGGGTACAGGTTCTACCTGACCTCCAGAAGAGGAGATAGGATCAGTCAGGTAAGCAGTGACCATGACAGCAACTTCTGCACCACCCATAACCCTGCAAAACATCACCAAGTCCTTGCCCAGAGTGATTAATACCACAGCACTGGGGTGGGATCATACGAGAATCAACTGGTTTCCACGCTCAGCATTTCAACACGCACTGGAACTGCTCAAATCTTATCCCTCCCATCATTAAGCTTCTCATTAGTTAAAACCTACACAGCCCCTCCCGGGTCACGTGGAAAATGGCCACCCTTCAGTCACCCCCAGCACGGGAGGAAGCCCACATTAGGCAGAACATTACAAGTCTTTTTTTTTTCTTGAGTTCATCAGGTGTGGGTCATCATTTGAACTTCACTGGCCCCGTGATGTTGTCTTGTCCATTCTTCATAAATGACACCTGGATGATCCAGTATGTGAGCTTTGATTTGGCAGAGGCATTCATTTCAAAATCAGGAGGAATCACAAAAATATTAATAGGCATTTAAAAGCGAAACATTAATTATTTTTCAAAAGGTGCAGTATGCAAGTTCCCTGATGCCTTTACAATAGCATTAATCTAAAAAACAAACAAACAAACAAACAAACAAACAAAAAAACCCACATAACATTTACAAGTTACTAAATTAACAGGGAATCTTTAGAGAGATGATGAAGGAAATTTAGAAGAAGCCTGTTTGATACTATTCAAAATTCTCAAATGAAGGAAGGGACTTCTTAAGGAAGGATTAATTAAAAGTTGTTTTTTTTTTTTTTTTCTTTACATTGATAGAATTTGTGTTTACATATTTAAGTCTGTTTTGACCTTCAGAAATCTAGCAAATAATTTTTTTTTTTATTAAACTATCTTAGTGGAGGAATTTAGCAGTTCCTCATCTTGTCCCTGAAGTTAACTAAGGATATATGTTTAGCAGGCACAATCAAAAAAAGTATGTGCAAGCCCTACCTAAAGCAACCTTTAAATTATCAAAGTAGACATAGCAAGGGTTGAGGCAAACTCTTCACCTGGCAGGTCCAATTCCTGTATGGTGGTTTGGCTGGAGACTCCAGAATGACACAATTCCAGTAAATGACTATGTCTCTAACGATACCCTCCCTTCCTTCTGAACACAAATAACACCATAATGAAAATGACTTTTCATCTTTCAGTTCGTAGGTATCACCAAAAGAAATAAAACTCCAAACCCCTCTGCTAAAGACAGAATAAAATTAAATGACAGTAAGATGACTGCAGCCTACCATCTTTTTGCTTTATCATTTCACTGTCCTCTTTTGTATGAAACACAGGTCACCTGTTGCTCTTTTCAGCTCGGTCCCACACTGTCACCCCCCTGCCTGGCTCAGCAGAACTCTCTTTTTCTCCCTATAGAGACAAATTAAGTGTGCCCCAAATTATAACTTGTGCATATAACATTCTAAAACAAAGTGTCATGTATCCTAAAACATGAGATAGTACACATCAATTAAGCCCAATACTGTATTTAAGAGACTATCAACAATTTCTCTATAGACAGTACTTCCATGAAACTAAAATGAATTTGGGTAGGCATAAAGGAAAAATATTACAAAAATGAGCTGTCACCTAGGAGACCTGTAGTGGTGGAAGAGTAGAAGACGCTGTTTATTGTGAAGAATTTAATGAGGCAGAGTAATACTGAGTCAAGAGAATATTAAGACAGGCAAATCAAGAACCAGGAACTGGAAGCTAAGCCAGAAAAACTTGCACAGGAATAAGGCAGAAGTTGAGCAGTGAGATAGCTACCCACTGGAATAAACTACTAAAGGAAAAGATGGATTTTACACTTAAATGTGTTTTCAAGGCTGCAGTCCAGCTAATATTTCTCTTCAAAGGAGCAACTGAGGCTTTCCAGTGGGGGACCGCGCTATCTCATTGAATGACCCACCAGCAGACACCACAGCCTGCCTTTCCATCCATCTTCACACCTGTAGCTCAACAGCTGAGGTGACACTTCCCAACTGTCCTTAGATCACAGGATCCTAAAATAGCTCTTTCTTTCTGAGATCAACAGGTTGGCTGCTTTTCATACAGTAAATGGAAAAAGCAAGTCCCAGGAGGCAGTTTAAAGTCATAAATCAGTATAATCTGTCAAAGTGCCTAACGCTTTCCATTGCTCAGACTATGGAAATGATAACCCAAGCTCACAGGCAGTGCTATTAGGTGGGAAACCTCCAGGCCACTGGAGAACTTGTTTTGAGGACTGAACACTTGGGAAATACTACTAAAAGATCTATTTACAGGAAATTCTATCTCACCACTTTGAGACCACCATAAAAGAGTAAAATTTTCTTTTCTGCAATCTCTGCTTTAGCACAGCAAGAAGAAAAAAAATAAAATGCTGCTGTGTGAAGTCCCTGAACTGCAAAGTCTGCGTACGGTGACAGGAAGAGCTGCAGATCTCCTAAGGAAACACTCTAGCTCTGTGTCACTTATCTCCAGGAATAACAAGCAGGTATTTCACTTCAGAACCCTGCTGACAGCTTGCAAGGTGTGAATTGTGAAATGGTTCTGTCCCTTACAGCAAGCACATAAGACCATCTCCCACTCGCAAAAGAAACAAGCAGAAAAAGAAGACCAGGAAAACAGATAGGGCTGGCCAACACCAGAAAAATGATCAATTTGTGGATTTACATGGCGCAGAGTTATACAGAATAGCGGCATATTATATCTGTAAACATACAGCTGTAACTGCATGAGAGAGAGGTCCCTGGCTGGAGAAGAAAGCGCTGATTACTCTACTTGTTAAAGGTTAAATTCCTGGCACGTATGAGTGATTGGACTTTTTTAATTAATAAAACTTCTCACTGATTGAAACCTTAAATGCCAGTCAATCTGCTTGAAATTTTGCTATTTGGTTACTCACTTCATCTAAAAAAGCATGTATTAATTCTCTGCGGGAAGGTGAAAAGGCATACGTGACTCCTCCATGACCTGCTCCTAGGCAGCCTGCACCACCAGCCATGGTCCTCCTCCTCATTTGTCTGCTGCTGAGTGGATCTCAGTTTCTCTTTAAATTTAGGAAAGCCACAGAATTGCACATATTTACCAATAAGCAACCTTTCCCCTTAGGGGAATATACCTAATGAACAGCCATCCCGCTATGTTGTCCTGCCTTGTTCTAGCACGGAGGGTGATCCCTTGCACTGAGCTACACAGCAGAGGACATGTTGTGACATCACATTCACTCCTGCTTACTGCCAGATTTCTACATCCTCAAATGCTTATTCCTGTATGGATATACAGTGAAATGTAGAACTTACATGAATGTACATTGGTCCTGGAACGATGAAAGTGTCCTTGCAACTACAAAGTAACTAGCAAGTGTCAAAGCATACCGACGTAAAAATGTGAAATCCCACTTTCAGGAGTATTTTTTAGTCATTTCATAACCTAAGACATTTTATAAAAATGGTAACATGGAACACAGTAACTCAGAAGTAGGTGCTTTGCTCCACCCACCTCCAATCCTGCTTATTTTGAGAATTATTATTTACCAAGCATTCCCATAAACCCTACAGAGGACTCCATATGGAAAGGGAAGAACACGGCACGTCTGGATCACAGACTCAAAATGCCCAAATGGACAACTTTCAACTACCAGTGGGCTGACATTCCAAATTAAACATCGAGAAAAATGGATCCCATCAAACTTCTATCCTGCTAATACAAGAAAAATGGAAAACACATGGAAATACAATTTATTTTTTAACTAAATTGCAGTTCAGTAAAATTATTTCTGTAAACATTTGGTAAGACTTTAGTATTTGACTGTAAAAGAAAGATTACGAAACTCTCCCATGTAAGGTTTTTCATTCATCTGAATCTCATGTGGAGGAGCCTGGTGCCAGCACGACGTGGTGCTATGAAGATGCTCCATCCTGCTATCCCAATACACCCTTTACATTCATTCTGATTGAACCAAAGGGTGTTCACAGCCAATTCTTCTGATAATCACCCCATCCCTGGAAGCCTACATCTTTCTCCACTCCAAAAGCATGAAACTGTAAGAGATGCATGAATATCAGCAAGCATAATTTCTTTTATTGTATTTCACAGGACTTTTAGCGATTATTATACTGCAACAAAAGCAAAGTCCCTTCCATTCTACCTCCTTTTGGGTGTTCAGCAAAATTTCTAGCCCAAAACATCGAAAATAAAAAACTAGTAGGAGTTTAGCTCCATTAAGGCTTTACTACCTGTAAACAAGGAATGTAAAGCTGCTGTTCTGCAAAACTTGGAGATCATTTACCTCCTTAGTAGGAGGAAGTTTACTCCTTTCCTCCCAGACTCACTTTCACTTCTGCTCTGACCCAGTCATAATGGAACTTCTGATGCCATAGGTGAGGTATTTCATGTTTACGATAAGCACCTGATGTCACAACCACGGGACTGTGATCTCACTCCAGGACTGAACAAGTGGGTATCTGACGCACAGAGTGAAAGTTATTGTTCAAACACAAACAGCAGAAATAATTGCAAAAGTAAAGCAAATGAACAGTCAAGTAAATTAATTCCTTTTTGAATTACTGTTCCTGTTTTAGAAGTCCAAATGACTCTCATTTCCTATTTAGAAAGCCTGAGGGGGTGAAAAAGTGTCCAAGATGGTGAAATTAAAAATTAGCTATTGAGCATGAAACATGCAATAATTGCACTTCATAGCATTTTTATTGCCTCAGTGTTGAATGAATCACTCTACAACCCCACACTGTTATGATGAAGAAAATGACACCAATAAAGTTGAAGCAATTGATGTTATGACTTCATCAATCCAAGACTAAAGGCATGCACATAATGACAAATATTTTTGAAGAAGACTGAGAAAATTACCACCTCATTTTGGAGAAGCAGAAATTTCATCTTTATGTCTTTCTGAAGATTAGCCGTTTTCACACCAAAAGATGGAATATTGAAATAATCCTCAGCATTTCTCCAGATGACACAACCTTGCTTTCCCTTCCAGAAACCAGCCAAGATTTGGGTTTTCAAGAGTAATGAATGCAGCTAACAAACAGTAAGGCTACAGCTAATACAGCTGTCCTAATTCCAACATTTTCACTCCTTCCAGGTTTTGCATCAAGGTAGTATTATTTTAGCAATGAACTGCACTCGGCTTTATTTTAAGAAAGTCTACAAACTCTGGAAGTGCGAAGCTGAATTATCTCTACAATTTCACTAAAACCAAATAAAGTTCAATTTATTGCTACTTAAAACTTCCAAGAGAACAATAATCTACACTTAAGACAACAAAGCAGCAGCGCAGCAATCTATCAGATAGAACATCAAAGGTGCAGTGCACAGAAGTTACCTCCCGCAGGGAGATCATGTCTTCTTTTCACAGTCATGCTCAACAGCTACCCAAATGCAACCTCAAATTCCTTCCGCTGGTAGCTAAACTTCAACATGACTAAATAAATAAGAACATTAGTCTGGCTGTATTAAAAATAAATAAATAAAATAAAATAAAAATAATGACAATATAACCAAAGCACCACCTCCCCTTCTACCTCTTTGAAGCATCACTAAATCCAAACCTGTTCTGTAACAGCTGATCCTGATGATTTTTTTTTTCTCTCTTCCATAAATACTAGCTTTCTTTTCCTAATTGAGTGGCAAGGCATCTTGACTGAGGTATTAAAATCTCTGTTAGGATTGTTTCCTTTAATATAATAGCTCATTTCCCTTATAAAATCATTAATGGAAAATAAAGCCCTTTTTGTTAACTCTAATCTTGCTTCCTTACAAGAGCGCCAGAGGCTTTTTAGTATGGATCAGGTCATGAATATTACAAACTGCAGCAGCAATGTGTGGCAACAAAGGACGCAGATTATTCATACAATAGTGATACCTTCTTTCTGTGATGGAAAAAAAAAAAAGACAAAAAATAATAAAAAAAGAAACAGTATCCATTGATCTGGACAAAAAGTCAGTTCCTCTTAAATCAGTGTTTTCCTGCTACTTACAAAATCCAGGTTTACTGTATGAATCAATAGCAGAGCACAAACCTTAAAATGATGAATCAGGAGTACTACAGGCTGTGATATGTCCTATTTCATTTTATGTCAAAAAGTCTGGCCTGTTTCACATGAAGTACAGATATAAAGTTAGCAGGTACTATTCTTGCTTAACGTTTTCTAGTAGACTCATGGCAGATAAATTAGGAACAAACAAAGACTATGTACAGGCAGGCACAATTCCCAAAGAATGAAAGCACCAGCAAGAACAGTATTGGTCAGAAATGCAATATAAAACAGTGAAATGAAATCCACAGCTAATTTATCAATCAGTACCTCAATTCAGAAAAGCACACCCCTGTAAAATGTGTATTTTTCCTTGGGTAATGCTGGAACACATGACAACTGCAGCCTATTTGCCTACTGGAAACAGACACGTAGGGAAAGACTTCTACAGTCTTTATATGAGTTCACAGGGAGAGAAAAAATGAGCAATAAGTAAATTTAAGTGCGAAGATGTTATTCATACACACCTGCTACCCATTAAAGAGCCCTCCACAAATTGCTTTACAACCAGCGAAAGCTTATTTCCAGAAATCCAAACATTTACTTCAAGTTAAAATACAATAAAGAGGTGTATTGCGTTTATGATGTCCTGTTCCCTTACTGTAACTTAGCAAAACTTCAGGTGATGCTCACATTAAATTTCAGTTGCCCGATCCAAAGGAATTAGCCCCACAACACTACACACCGTAGGGAAGTGAACCTTTCTGTCCTACCACAATACTCCAGTTCAACTCTGCCAAAAATTGCCTGCTGGACCTGGGGTGATAAATCGAACGAAGACTTCTAAGATACCTTCCTCAAAGACGACACTGACATTCTTCAGCAATATGCAGGATTAACATCTAATGGGGCAAGTCTGTCAAGAAGAAACCTTGGAAAGATGATGTTGGCTTTACAGACAAATCTCCGAATTTGGGGGGCAGGCTGGAATCCTCACTCTAATTAAATTCTAATCTGCTTTTCCCAGGTTTTACAAAACGCTGTCTCAAATAGGCTTATCTCCTAAGAAGTGTGGCACGATCTTCTCATTAAAGATGTTACAATGAAACACATTAGTACTAAAGGCATAAAAGACTGAGGAAATTATGGACATTTTCCCCCCAAACTGGTGGATTTTCCTAATACCACTTTTTTAAAAAAACACAATGTTGTACAATTACAAGTCCGCTTGAAAAGTGGGAGCTTGATGTTTAAGTGTTTTTCCAATGTTATCTCCATTTTGTTCTTTAATTAATAAAAGGATGCATGCACTGACATTATAAACACTAATTTGCTATTTAGCATCCCAAATTAGGAAGCATAAACATTTATGCACTTCATTAAACACTACCTAAGAACACTTCGAGATTAACAGGAGACAAGCTAGGCTGTTAAAAGTAATTTCAGAGTAAGCATAAGCCACCGTAAGGACACTCCTCCTCTCCTCAACCCTCGCTACGAGTTCCCCCTGGCTCCATCCTGTTGGCACAAGCCCTTACGAAATGAACCTTGGAAATGGTGTGATCTGACAGCCTTGTGTAAAATCACAAGTGCCGGCTTAAGGGATGAGGCTGGAACGCAGGGCCACGGGCAGAGAAAGCGGGGCGTACTCTTTTGGCAGCATGACACACTTGGATCGGCTTAAGCCTATCACAAAATTGCACCTTAGAAAGCATGAAACAAATGCTTATGCCCTAAATTAAGACATCATTTAAGCACGTGGTGTGCAGGAATAGACGACGGGCTGCTTTCCCCACCTCTCCTGAAGCAGGCACTGCAGTTCCAGCATGCCACCTCCTCCCCTCAAGCCACTCCAGCCCTTGAAGGAACACTCGCTTTGCTCCCTTCCCATTATCTGCACACACAGGACATTGCAACAGGCTTAGCGTCAGGGTATGCCAGCACTAAAGGAAGACGATAACAAATGGCAAGTGTCTCAAAGCTACAGGAAGCAGATTGCAGTGGTAGAAAGAAACAAACACTGATGTTCGGGAACAGACGAGCTAAAAGGTAGGTAATCACGCCTGTGTATGGAAAATAAATGGAAGGTTAACTAAAATCACACATATAACAAAACCTCAAGACTCATCAGAACAGGCCCTAAGTTATCTCTACAAATCTTCTTCTTAACATCCTGCATGAAACAAGAGTTAAGGCTATTTACTTTCAGTTACTGACTTTAAGATATAATTCAGACACAACAAATTATTCCTTATGTCTGTGTCGCATGTCTAACTTCAATGTTAAATGCTTTTTTTTTTTATTTCTAATTCAAGTTTATGCTAAAAGTATCTGTTGTTAAATTACAGATTCAAGGGGCAATGGTACTAGATTTTCTGGTATACATACTCTTGCCATAGTGTAGCAATCTTTAAATCTTTTAAAAATACAATTATTATTTCAAAAACAGTAACACGGACATAGTTAAGAGCTTTGTACCATAACCAGAAATCTGAAAGGTGCCTTGGCGCCTGAAAAAGAACTGTTTTTAGATCTCTCTCTCTCTCTCTATATATATATAAAATAAATTATCATGATTTTACAACTTATAGCTTTGGATATTTTGCAACTATGACGGCAATAGTGATCTAACTACAAGATAGTAAGTGAAGAAGCAGCATTCTTTCTGTGTTTTTGACCAAATATATTGTTAGAGATTGAGACAAATATTTATAAAATCAAACGATTAAAATTTCAGTTCAGAAAAAACACTTTGTAAAATACAATAAAATCCTTTTCAATAGCAAAGTGGATTTTTACAGTTATACCTTTTGAACAGATTTTTACTGCAGCCTAGATTCACTAACTCCAGTAAAACAAAATGTAGGCAAAATGGGTTTGTGTTTGCAGAATTACAACCTATATACAGAACTGCAGGTTACATACTGCATCTGATTGGAAAAAAACTCTGAAAATTCACTGTTTCATTGTGAGTGGACTTACAATCTATCTCACATTATTTAAAAGCAGATTACACTATAGTAAGGCTTTTAACAAAATTGCTCAAAAAATGAATCAGTTATAGAATGAGTAACGTTTCAGGGCAGCTTCTCCCATTAGCAAAAATGCCACACAAATTAAAAAAACAACACTTATGTAAAACACTAAGATTTTATTAAAAATCCAAAATTTATTGCAAATTGAACTTTGCACTTTCCCTCCTTTCTTCATTTTTACATGACTTATTGATATCCATGATTTTTTCACAGATGTACTTGTTGACTTTGGAGAGTCTCTGTGCAATTTCGGTTTCATCCACAGTTTCTTGTGCTATTCTATCATACAAACATTCTGGGGAGAAAAAAAAAAGAAAAGAGACATTAGTCTATTTTTAGAAAAAAATATAGCCCTGTTTTGGGCTGACTACTCGAGAGACAACACTGAGTAAGCACTGTGTATATTTATTGCAAGACAACTGCAGCATTCATTGATTCACTGGCTATTTTCTTAAAGAGAAAGATTTTTCAACTGGGTTGAATCTGTGGCATGACAAACTTTTAGTTATGCTGTGACTACATTAAGAAGCTTTCTATACAAAAACAATGCTATCTCCAACATTTTACAATTTCAGTGTTGCCTGCTTAACTCTTGCATTTGTCTATATCTCCACAGCAGATTTAGAATCTTCTCCCACATGAATGTTCTCACCAGACCTCACAGGTCCCTGTGAGTCACTTATATCATCACACCTTTAAGACATTCAGTAAATGATAATGCTAACAAGACAAGCAGTAACCAGTAGAAGGCATTTAGTGATCTATTATTATTATTATTATTTAAATCTGTACAACATACATTAATGTCTGCATCTTTATTGTATGCCCTGTCCCTGGGCATACTTTGTACTCCGCTTTTATTAGTAGATTATTCAGTGCGAGAGCCATCTTCCCGCAGATTTGCACAATGCACTTTGTGGACTCAACTGTAATACAACAAGCAAGTAACAGCAATAACTGCAAAGCAATGAGGACAATGAGTAGAGACAACTCTGTTCCTCAGTGTCAGTAGTTTCGTGCCAAGACTCAGCACAGGTTACTGAAACTGATGCAACACACTCAAATCCTCAGAGACAGGCAGGTTTTGCTTTTTTGGTTTCATAACCAGAACAATGCATTTTGTTGTGTAGGCTACTAGTAATAAACAGCTTCTCACACTGATTAAACAAACTCTGTTCTGCTTTGCCTAGTAATCTATTCCAGTAGCCATTTATTGCTTCATATACAGAAAGCCACAGAGATTATCACTTAATTAACATAGTTTATAACGTTTCTAATGCATCACATTAAAAGTTATGAAAATTAAGTACTATGCGTGCTTCGTAGTTCATTTTGAAACCTCTCGGAAGTTTTATAAAGGCTGTTTTGTGTTAACAAGGTTTATAGCAGTGCTCATGCATCACACTTATAATTTCTTTATTACATACTATACAGTAGAGAGTTTTTAAAGAAGCTAGAGATATCAGACACATGAAGAGCTAATGTTATCACTCAGAAATCTATCTTAAATACATTATTCTGTGCCCACCAATGAGAACATCTAAAACAATGCGAATTTTATGTTGCAAGATATACACTGAAAATAAAATATAACTATAAAATAAAATCATTCACCATGCAGCCTGATAGCTGAAATGCTAATTATTACTAAACTATGATTTGAAATACGAAAATAAGAAATATGAAATAAGAAGAGGCATGTCACTGAGAGCCTGGAGATATCCAGCATGTCTGTAGGACATAAACTTGAATTTCATCAGTCTCAGGAATACTGCCAAAAGGTTGCAGCAGATACACCTAGTAAGGTGAACTTCCAGTAAAATAACTGTTACAGCCACAATGTCAAGCAAAGAATTACTTGACAGAACTTACACACCAGCTGTGATTCTTAAAGTCAGTATGACCCAGATAGATCCGTGAGTAAAGATTATCAAAGTTCTTTCTCTTCCATTTCTACGAGGGGCTGCAGAAATCATCATTTAGTAGTTACATAAAGATGCTCGCTCAGGGTCTCCAAAGAGTGATTCAGGGGTTCTGCTTTTGTCTTTTGATTGTAGAGAAGCGTAGAGATACCCCTTCTTATTTCTGACTTAACCAAAGATCCAAGTAGACCTCAAAGACTAACAAGGACCTAAACTTCTCCGTGCGATGCCTGACCAAGTCATTGCCCAACTAGCTTCCTCACATTTCACCATTTGTCCACTTGCTACTCATTTTTTTTTTCTTCTTTATTTCTCCATAACATTATAACTTTGCATTTGATTACTTGCAGCTTTCCAGTAGACACTGCTGACATGATGACATGATGACCTGCTAACATTAACACAAATGAAAAGGACACAACGATGTGGGAAATCATGTTTGTACACTGCCCAGTACCACTGATACAGGAATTCTGTCTGTTGCCACCTAAAAGTACTGGCCATGCAGTTTAACTGGCTCGTGAGGAGATTGTGCAGTCTTGAGTCCAACAAAAAAGGAGTCAAAGACAAGGTGGAAAAAAAAAAAAAAAAAAAAAAAAAACACTGAAAAGAAGAACATGGAAAACCAGTGAGTAGAACAGTAGAATTCAAATGTGGGTTGAGGCAGGAAGCAGAAGTATGACAGAAAACAGAGAAAACTGAGGAGGTGGGGAAGAGCTGAACTGCTGGGGTGTGTAAAGGTAAGGAAGAGCACAAAGGGAAGGGCTCCATCTGCCTCTCACCATGTGCCTGCTGGAGTGCACTCCCAAACTCTCTGTAGTCAAAACAAGATGAGTTAGAAGAAAGCTAGCATTTAAACAGTGTAAGCAACACAGACTGGCCCTGACTGAAGTAAAAGAGCAAATTCTCACATAAGCAACCTTGCCAGCAGCACTGAGAAGCAACAGCCTCCAGCTGGGAAACTTGAAAGCTCTTTCCAATGAACAATCATCCCTTTTTACTGTGGGTTTGTAAGAGTGCATCTGTATACTGGGTGACCAATTCTCTTTTCCATTAGAAGCTGAGAAGGGTAGCCACAGCCACTGAGTGGATTCCTTACGCAGCCAGCACATCACTGCTTTACGTGTTTACCAATAGATCCCAGCCAGAACTAGAAATTCAGTATGGAACAGCTTGCATTTCTATATTTATTCTTAAAACAGATTAGTGGGGGAAAAAAAACAAACCTCTTGTATTCATTTCTTACAGAGTAAGAAAGACAACAGTAGGAAGATCAGCTCCCCACAACACAGACACAGACACATGCACAAACTCAAAGAGGAATTGTATTGCTTACTTCCAAAGCATGATACTTGCAAAGCAGATTAGAACTGCTCTTAAAAGAGTTCGTAGTTAAGAGCACATAGTGACTAAGAACAGGACATACAGAAAAACAAAGCTCAAGCAAATTGCAGGAGAAACTATAATAGGGAGACTTCTTTCAGCCCTACTGCAATTGAGCCTGGACACAAAACCTAAATCCAAATTAGGTATTTATTCCATGAGGAACTGACTCAGTTCTAACTTTAAAAGAAGCCTAAAATACCAAGAGAGACAGAAATGAATGTGAAACACAAGCATGATGATACAAAAGGACCGAAATTCACTATTCATTTTAAATACAGAAGGCCTGCTCTCTCTATGTACTACATGCATGGACTCAGGCTTGCAGTTACTAAAAGTGTCATTGCAATTTTTCCTGCCAGATAGGTCAGTGATTTACACTTCCTGTTCAAATTCTAATTCATGCGTAACATTTAATTTTTACTATTTATAGTTTCTCCACTTTAGAGTGTAAAGCTATTCTTTCTCAGCTCTGAAGGCATGCATATTTTTATAGTCGCAGCTATAATGACTTCTGTGCCTCACGTCAGAGTTACATTCTGGATGGAAGAATGTGCTAAAGCTACTCTCAGGATGGTTAAAAGCAATTACGTGCATTTAAAAGATCATAATGTTACAAACGAATTCCAAAACAACATGGTATTCTCCAAGCTCAGAGTCCTGTCCTGCAAGCGGTTCAGAGTGATGATCTAGAACCTTACTGAAGTCAATGTACAACTCTTCAACTGTGAAGGCCTGCACTGTGTGCAGCTATTGCAATTGGTCTGATTTTTCCTGGATAAGTATGCTCCTGACAATGCAATAGCAATTTTAATTACAGCTTTTAATCAGTTAATTTTACATGAGCTGAGATGAAGCATCTTTCAACTCAGTGATTAATGGTTAAACTCCAAAGCAGGAAGCAAAAGTTTTCAAATAACCTACCTCTGACAATGCTTAATTTGTGAGGTGAGAGAGGTGGCTTGGGAACGGCATCTTTCTTTTTTTTGGTTGCAACTCCTGTGACACTTCTGTTCTTGAGAACATCTGTTCCCCAAATCATAACCGCTAGATTTTTTGTATACTTTGAATCTCCTTGTGTTACTTGCAGCTGGTGCCATTTCTCCTCATCTACCCAAATTCCACTGCCAAGATGGACCTAGAAGGTAGTAATAATAACAACTTATCTATGGTATGTAGCACACAACAGTCTCCACGTGCTGTAGGAACATTAATATTAGGTACTATAACAACAGTAATTAGGGCTAAACAAATTCATTTAGCCTGATTCTGAAACTTCTCCAACTTTCTGGGTCAGGGATTTACTCCTCCTTTTTGTTCCCCCTCAGTTCTTCTTACTCTACCATTTTTATTACTATTAGTGTTTTTACCCCCCTCCCCTCCCCAAGCCTATCTCCTCAAAGACTGTTGTTAGAAAAGAGAACTAGAAGAAGGAAACTGTAAACACATCCAGTATTATTATAAAGATATGCACAGCGTATAAACCAAGCAGTTGCACCAGCCTAGTGCAGGAGCAAGATAAAAAACATTTTCTTTAACATGAAAGCTTCTCTGTGGCTGAAAAGGACCCAAAGCATATTTTGGAGGCCGTAGAGAGGGAAATACTTCCTAAGCCATATCCTGTGCCTGTTGGCAAAATTCAGCCTGATTGTTTAAAGTAACTAGATGGGCAGGAGGGATTTTGAGAGCTCCAATTTCAGCATAAATCAAGAGACTTTGGAAGTTTTGTGGGACTCAAATTCTATCACAAAGTTCGCCTATCATGAACAGGTGAATACTGTTTTGTGGTAAAGGCAATGACCCACTGCTGCAACATCATAAATTTTCCATTACCCAGACAACAGGGAGCAGAGATATTTCATTACAGTAATAAAGCAGGATAATATGAGCACTGAAAAAGGCAGCATAAAGCCACTATAGTCTCCAAAAGGCAGCTAGGCAGCTGCTTGAGACTAGTTTCACTTATTATCCTTGTTCAGCATTGACTGTGCTGGGTTAACATCCATGGAACCACCCAGTATCTCTACCCCAAGCTTCCCAGTGCTCCGGACTTCAGCTGAATGCAGGATGAGAACTTGAGCCCTGTCCTTAGGCTGGCACTGAATACATTCAAGCTGATAAACCTCCTGATAACCAGGCCACTGTCAAGCAACAGCAAGGAAAATGATTCCACCAGTAATCAGCATGGATCTGATATATCATGGATCTGATATAAGCACAGCCAGTAAGTCTGACTGGATCCAAATGCTGGCCCTGTGCAGAACCACAGATAACATCTGTCCCTTACAAATCTGTGCTCCTAGGTCCTGGAGTACACTGCAGACACCTGCACTGCCTGCACACAGCAAGCCTTGTTCACATGGTGATGGACGTCACTCTGTTGGACCCACACTTGCTCGGCACCCATGACAAGATAAGGCATGACCTAGCTAATCTAATCACTGATACGAGTTCACTGCACTGAAAAAGAAGATCATACAACCTGCTGTCAGATAATTCTGCAGAAGTGGAAAATACCCAAAATATGTATCGACCAGATTTTTGTATCTCATATTCAGGTTTCATAAAATGTGATCAAATGGTGGTTCTTTCTGTAACACTAACTCTGTAATAAAAGCTTACTTCCACCCCATCATTTAAAACCAATCCTGTGAACACAATTCTATAGCAATGACTGTATTAGGAGACCTTGTTGGGTTTAACTGGTTTGGTTTTAGTTTATTTTTTTGTGATTTTACTCCTTTCATATGGTGTTACATAAACTCTGTCTCCTCCTCATACAGATCTGAACACTATCACATAAGTCCCATTAAAGGCACTGAAAACTGGGCAAAACTACTGTTAAATTTTATATAGCCATAATTTTACAGGCCGTATTCACACAAACTTCCATTTTCCTTTAAATTGGAACCTGTCTTAATTATTATTGCAGATATAGCCTCAAGAAACATTTTATTATTACAGCATCCTTCAAAAGTAACTAGCTGTTTAAAACCTTACACAGAAAAATATGAATGGTTCAGCTACAAACTATGTTGTTAAAAATAAAAAATACAAAAATTCCTCAAAGTATAAAACCATAAATCAAGCTGCCTCTCCTGCAGAAACTTCTATACTAAGAGGATTTTAGGAAGCTTTTCACAAATCCACATGGCATTTATATTTTGTAACAGACAGAAATGGAACTAGTAATAAGCACAACACGAACACCTTTTTTTCCTTTCCTTCTCTGTTGTCAAGCCTCTCCATAATTGCTTTAGGAAAAGTCACATTTTTTTTGGTGCTCTCTACATATTTTGTGAGACACTTTCATGCAGATTATGCAGTCTGTGTTCGGAAAACAGACACCTTACAGGTATAATTCAGCTATTTCTGTTTTAATATGGAAAGTTAACTGTAAAAACAAACATAACAGTTACTTAGAAAATAGCAGATTAGGAATGTTGTGATGCTAAACTTTGGATTTCTGTATTAAGTTAGTCATAGAGACTGCTTCATTTGATCAAAAATCTGACTCCTCTCTGCAAAGGTAAGAGTTTGTCTTTGCTACAGATTGTTTAGTCCTTTAAATTAGTAAATTATTCATTAGCTTTAAATTATTTGAAATAAAAAATAAAGCTACAGCAAATATTTTCAATACTTATGTTGCAGACAGATCATCTCTTCTTTGAACATACTTCACTTATTAAAAAAGTGATCCCTGATATGAAACACCTATGGTAACAGCAAGTACGTGACAGACAGTCACAGACACGGAAATCTTATGTCTCCCTTTTTCTATTTCTAGCACTGTTACAGCAAGGAATTTAATCTGTCCATGTCTCAGTTTACCTCTCTTCGAACAGGCTTGGTACTGTTTCCTATTACTCCCAAAGCTACGGGGAGCTTACCGCACTGATTCAGAACTCATTTCTTCCTTGCTGGAATAGATGCCCCATGGGCCAGACCCTTGGCTTGATGAAATCAACGGGAACTTTGCCCCTGATTTCAGCAACTGCAGGATCAACCTCTAAGCACAGTGCAACAAAAACAGCAGCAAATTGAAAGCAATGCTCGCCATTGTAACTGTGCTAACAAGTGCAACGTATTTAAATGTATCTTAGAAGTTGGACTTTCTTTTTTCACAATGAATGCCATCAGCTCTTGTTCAGTAACTCTGTTGTCCCTCTGGAGGGGAAAGATTTATCTGCTTGGAAAGAATCCTGCTAAGATCAAATCCAATGCCACACAGGGTAGGAGTTCTAAAAAAGTATTTCCACCGTTCTGGCAGTGTATGTCAATAAAGGTGTAATGAAAGAAAAAAAAAAAAAGGGACAAATCAGGAAAACTGAAAAAAAAATAAAAATCTCCCCAATACTCTAAGTACATTATTAAGTTCACATTTCTGATCCGGCTGAAACCCCAATAAATAGGTAAACATTAGAAGTACCCCCAAAACTACAGAAGCCAAGTTAAAGAGAGATTAGTATCTGTAGAGAGAGAAAAAACTTCAGCAGCATAAATGCCAGGAGATTGGCAGATGAAATGAAGGTGCAGAAAAAGCTGCATATGAATACTAAAGGACGTGCCCTAGCTTACAAACCTTAAGGAAAAAAAAAGCAAAGTAAACCAAACTGTCACAGTAATACATGCTACGTTTCCATCAGCAATCATATCCACCAAAAAAAAAAAAAAAAAAAAAAAAGCAAATGATGTATGTTAAATATATTAGGCAAGAAAAGCTATCTAAACCAAATACCTGTCAAACTGCCAAAATTATACCATTTGTCATATATATTTTGTCCTCGACAATTACGTTGAATCATCTTTAGGAAAGACAGGCACTTGTTCAGTCAATCTCCTAATGCAGATCTGAAAATGTAGTATTTCATGCTATTCCATCACTAAATTCGGCTCCGTGTCAAGGCTGAAATGGACATTTCCTTCTAAAGGGTTCTCAGATTATGGTACTGAATGCATACATATCCTAAGAGACAGGATCTGCATAGACAATTCTTAAGGACATATGGTTTTGTAAAAGAAATATAACGTTAATTTAATCATAATGGCAACAGCTATAAAAGCAGGCCTCTGTGGATGAGCAGATAATGTCTTAAACATACTGAAGTCTGAGAAACTATCAGTCAGGTGCTGGCACACTGCACCTAGACGGTATTTCATCAACTTTAAAAAAGCATCTGGAAAATAAAACTACTTCAGCTCAACTCAATGGCAATGCTCCCACCATATCCAAGGGCATCCATTTTCATCCCAGAGTTCATAATTAGCTGTTGTACTTCAACCAAAGCATGAAGGTTTCTCTGCAGTATGAGTACAGCACACTACAATATTAAAGACCTTTTAAGAAAAAAGGTATTTCTGTTAAATAGACTAATGTAACTTTACAACGTGCATTATCAACTTTGGTATATATTCAACGGATTTATGTATGTCACCAACTGAAGACTATGCAAACATGCTAGTGCATGCATACTTAATCATCATATCGCTTGTGTTGCACAGCATTAAATGTTCTCATCACTGAACATAATTTTCACTGCTGTTCATATTTGTATAATTCCTTCATTTTTCTCATCATAACAGTGTACCTTCGCAAAAACTGAGAAAGTTTGTACAAACTGCAACCATGCAAAACCCCCAGGAGTATGAAAATTCCACAAGAAAATCACCTGAAGGACATTTACAAACTATTCATGCTGTATTTAATATAAAATACCTTTCCATTCTCGAGAATATACTTGTCCATTACTGGAACAGGGGCAGGATAATACGTTGATGTATTTGCTTCCTCACTGAAGGTCTTCTGTACCTCAGGTTCGGGCTCAATTGTTTCTGGTTTTACTTTTTCAAGCTCAATGGCCGGTCCTAGACAGTTAAGAAAAGAGAGCTGTCTGCTATCCCAGAGAACATGAAATCAATTACTTCATCACCAGTGGTTAGTGTAAAATATCACAGTAGTCACATTCATTGTAAAGTCAGAAAGAGCCCAAACCAAAATCCTACTTGAGAACATCAACACGTAAAAGCAGGATAAGTAACTCTGTCTTATATAGATTAAAATATTTAGCTTATATTTCAATGTTTAATTTTATTCTCAAAATGTAAGGATAATTAGAGATATGGATAAGATTGCTTCAATGCACACTATCGATATTGTGCTAGAATGGCACAGAATTCATAAATCAGAAAGAACAATAGTAATTCTCCAAATAAGAATTACTATACAGTTATGTAGAAACCTACATAATTTACTGAGATAATTATATAAGTTATCCATGTAGCATTATGTATTTTGTAAAAATTTGAAGTCTCTTTAGATATAACAGATATATTTAAAATAGTGAGGATCTACAGCAATGGTGAAAAGGAAACAGGCTTAGGCTATTTATGCTCAAGTATCATGCATAGAAAGATTATTCAAAGTTATAAAAACAAAACCTGCACAAATTAGAATTTTGATTGTCCAATCTATTCACCACACCGATTTTTATTTTTAAAGTAATCAACAAAAATTAAGCACAGCTTAAGTAATAGAATAATGTTAATCATATGCTTGAGGCTTCAAAAGAGGATAATTATTTTGTCAGTCATCATCTTTTCTTTTCCAGGTCAAATTGACAAAGCGTTCCTAGAAAGGCAGAAGAATAAAATAAAATAATTTGTGAGCTGGATTTCATCATTCCATTCATTGCAGCAGCTAAACCAAAAGCTCCGAACCAGCTCTGGCCCCAAGCCTACCCTTGTCTCTTGATGTCCCTAAGCTCCAGCAGCCGCTGAGGTTCCAGGCAGGAGGGTGGTGCACTAACGGCCAAGTTGCCAGCTCAGGGCCTGGACACCACAATTATTACCCCCTTCCAACAGCTATAAGGAAAAACTCACCCACTTGTAAGAACTACACTGTACCAGGTATTGCATATATTCAACAATTCAGTCAGCATGTCACCATCATGCACCAGCCGAGCCCTGAATTGATCTAACTCTGCAAGTCAGCCTGGCACCAGAACTTGGGTCACGCATCTTAAATAATTCCTGTGCGTGGAACAACCAAAGTATTCATTCCTCCTACTTCATGCAGTTTCATTCACAGGTTAGTACACAGTCATATCAGTGTTTCCTCCATTGTCAGTATTTGACATTTATCCTATAGCTCATTCTGCTCCTACGTAGCTAGCTAAATGTTTTCAGATGACTGCCACTTGGTGCTGAGGAACAACTAGAAATTGCCTGGGCAACTCGCACGACCACACAGCAGAGCTACCAACTGAGTGTCTTAAGAACAGTATTTAAGAGCCATGTGCGATGCAAACATGGCGCAACTGAAGAATTGCAGAAAACAGACCATTTGCATTGCAATTTTATAGTAACCTTAACAAGCACCTGAATTCTCATGCATACGGAACAGTGAGACTGAAACAAACTGAAATTTCTATACTTGAGACTGCTAAAATGAGTCAGATGGGGGAAAGTTTTTGATCGATTGAACCATCCAGAGTCTTTGCACAAATCTTCGCGTTGGCAGATGCAGTGACATAATTGCCAGTGTGAAGTTAGATGGAGAAGTGAACTTTTAGCTCTTCCTTTAAGAGCACATTCTTCAACAGAGCACTATTTTGAGCTTTCTTCAAATACGTTATTCTTACACTTTGAAAAACACTGAGGAAAATACCTAAGCATAACCACTTTCTTCCTAGGAGGAAACAGTTATCTCAGGTTAAATATTTTTACCAACTATTTAGGTCTTTCACTGTGTGCTTGTAATAATGTATTGACAGAGCTGGGATTTGGTTTCCAGAGTTCCCCAGAAAAAATAGCTGACAAAAGTCCCCAGTAACCATAGCTCTAACAAGTTGGAAAGACCTCTATAGCAATTCATGCTTTACTGCTTAGAAATCACCAACAGAAAGCCCTTACATTGTCTTCATTAATACACTGCTGATTCTTCTTCCCAAACAGAAATCTACCTCTAACTAGGTAGGCTGCTTTCACTAACTACTGCAGACTGAATTTCCAGCCCCACATGTTGTGAATTAGACATAAAAAGACATACAACCTGCATTATTGCCTTTGTACTATTGGATCTTGTGTGCCTGAATTACCATACACGGTACTTCAGGTTCTCTCTTTGAAGCTTCATGCTCTGCATCTTATTGTAAAGAAATGAATGGGCAGGGACATAAAAAGTAGGCTTAATAATAATCATAGAATCATAAAGGTTGGAAAATACCTTCAAGATCATCTGGTCCAACCATACCCCTACTACCAACGTCACCCACTGAACCATGTCCCTAGGCACAACATCCAACATTTCCTTAAACACCCCCAGGGACAGTGACTCCACCACCTCCTTGGGCAACCTGTTCCATCGCTTGACTTATGTATCAGTATTTAATAATTTCTGAGAAAAAATGTCTCCTAATTTCCAACCTAAACTTCCCCTGGCACAACAATTCCCTCTAGTCCTATCACTTAGTTATCTGTGAGAAGACCCCCAGCTCCCTACAACATCCTTTCAGGTAGCTGTAGAGAGCAGTAAGCTTTCCCCTGAGCCTCCTCTTCTCCAGACCAAACACCCCCAGCTCCCTCAGCCGCTTCTCACAGGATTTGTGCTCCAGACCCTTCACCAGCCTCGTAGCCCTTCTCTGGGCACACTCCAGGGCCTCGATGTCCTTTGTGTAGTGAGGGGCCCAAAACTGAACATAGTACTCCAGGTGAGGCCTCACCAGAACGGAGTACAGGTACAACATATTTATTACATATGGATCATGAAAAAATGAAGACAGTTCTTCAAAATGCAACAAGGACACAAATGTTTTATCACAAAAAATCCTTCTCCTTCTGATTGTAAAGTTTCCCTGAGAGGCCACCAACTTCAAATGTTGTATGAAGAGGCAGAAGGCTTTTCTTTAACACCTCTTGAGCTAACACAGCCTACCAAGATTTGTAGGAAAACAACAGGAGTCTGTGAAGTGGTAATATTTTATAAACAGTATTTCCTGTACTCTTGTTTGACAGAAACGTGGCTTTTTTTTTTTTTTTCTCTCCATCAAAAAGCCAAACAAACCCAGAGAAGCTGAATAATGGTAGTTGCTTAAGTGTGTGGTACGACACAAATACCGTTTCATTCTCCCTATCTTGTTGTCACTCCCAAGACTCTGTAAACTACATCGCTGAAAAGACCATGATAAAAATAACCATTTTGTGACTGAATGAAGGTGGATACACTCTCAGGCTTTAAAGCAATGTTAATTTTTAGCAGTGTAACAAGGAAATACAGTATGTATCAGAGGGAAAACTACACCAAAACATTATCCCTGCTACAACTTCACTATTTCTGGTCATGTACAATCATAGTAAACCGTACATGTCATACTTGGAGATCCCCTACTTCTAAAAGTTTTTGAAATTCTTATCTTCTGTAATCTAAGGAGTATTTGAAATTAGGCCTACAGGAAAGAGTCATCGATGTAATTCTCTAAATCACCTCATTCTCTATTAGTACAAACAGGGTAAATTAGTGCATTTTCAGGTGCAACAGAGGAAAGAAAACAGAAAAGGCCTATGATTACAAGGCTTCCTGATCTCAAAGTAGGCAAGGGAAAAGAGTTTTTGGCTGTGCGCGTTCTTCATGGAGTTTGGTAAGGGATACCGTAACCTCTTCCACTACTGTCAGCCTTTTTCCCCCACCGTGCTGAGGCCTAGAACCCTGGTCAAATGCCCATGTCCTCAAGGAAGCGATCTGTTGGGCAACAGTATACCAAAATCATAAAAAAAATCTTCAATATTTTCCCTATGTATCAGTAGTGATTTCACTACTGTCATTTGCCATAGCTGTTTTCAAGGCTCTTTTAAAGCAAACAGCAATTCAGTGTCACCACGTGAAAGATGACGAACCCCACTCTTCCCACACGAGTGGCTCAAGTTCTAGTATCAGAGATGAAGGGCCAGGTCTGGATATACGCTGACTTCTAACTTCTCACTGAAATCGACATATCGATGGGAAATTAGAAGACTGAATACTTGACTGAATGTTAGCTCAAGAGGGTGTTCTATATTTGATCTGCGAGTTTAAAATGGCAACAGGCACACGTTTCCCACAGCTGCAATTCATCAGCACAAACCAGCTGTCATCTCATGCAAAGAAATCAGAAGTCTCCAAGGTGAAACAGAAATGCAATTAGTTTGCATTAAGTCCAGCTTGCTAGAAGTAAAGCGTAACATAAATTACATGTAATTTGAAACTCTAGGTTTAAGAGATCACCACAACAACTGAAGATAAATTCAGGATGTAATATATTTTCTGAACAATTTTCACAGATTATTCACATACTCAAATATACCTCATTTTTAAAACTGTAAAGTAAGGAAGACTAAACAAGTCTTTATATATCTATTTCTTGATTAAAATTAGCACTTTTTCAGACTGTCATCAGACTCTCTAATTAATAACTTGCTGAAGATGTCTCCCTGTCTAATCTTTCCAGAATTTTGTACTGATCTCTCTAGAACTGGGTTGTTTCACTATAAGACTACAAGGAAAGGCAATAGAATTAACAGCAGTTAGTACATCGAATTACCACATCACACACACACACGCGACACAGCCCAGAGGACCAAAACTCTAACTTTGTTGTCCATGAAAAGTTCCATCAAACTCCAAAGGGATTAAGGACAGAACCCACCTCCATAATGTTTTAATGTTACAAATAATTATTACAAGGGATTTCTGGAAGTTATTGATAATTCATATTTGCCCAGGTATGTGATTAAATTAAAAAAACTTGTCTTCAATGGAATGAAGATGTATTTTCAACTGCAAAGCAGGTGGCAGACTGATACAATTGAAAATCTGGCCCAATACTTAGAGCGAAGATTCAGATTTTTTTATTCAAGATTTTTTTATTCTTCTAAGCTTTCTTGACTTGGCTCACGTAAAAATGCATCCCTCCTTTCTTAAAGTGAAAGAAACAAGACAGAATTCAGAAGCTGCCTTCATTTCATTGCTGGTCTCACCACTCAAACTGCTGTCAAGTCAAATTGGTATTTTACACTGTTCAGCCCCATTGCCTACTAACATCTGGCTGGTGCTCCATTCACATAAATTCTAGCTAACTACTTGCAGATGAAGAAACATCTCTCCATCCAAGGAAAATTTTTAGAAAGCTCACTGGAATCTACTGCCAACCACATTGTGTTTTGCAGATTGTGGAAATCTTGCCTATTTAGTTTTATTTAAAAAGTTTAACTATAATGTTTATAATAAGTAATGACATTTTAATTATGCACAGCGTAATAATGATGAGCATTCACAATCAAACACCCAGTTTAAATCTTCAGCAGCTACTTCGAGAACCTGGCTCCAAATTTGCAGACACACCTTAATGCATGCACAGGCACATGCTCTCTTGGGTTCAAGTTTGTACATGAATGGAGTTCGGACCCCCATGCATTGCATGCATTCGTTCAAGTCAAGTAGAAGAGCCGATATCCAATTTACATGCAAAAATTAATTTTCCAGATACACAAACGCAGACATAAGACACAGCATGCTAAGTTTGGATGCACAAATTTTAACCAAGTTTCAGTCACCAAGCAAATCTCCTTCAACACAACAGTACCACATTCTAATAGCAAACAAATATAAATCAGTAAAATATTTGAAGGTATTCCACGGTACCATCTTCAATGAAAATGATGAAATTTTTATTTTGTCTTTTTTCCCATTTATTCCAACATAACCGTTAAATAATTGTTATAAACCAAAACAAATTAGCAATTGATTCAAGATATTTAAATTTTAAATCCAAATTACACAAGCCTGTATTTTGTAACAAGTATTGATAATGGGACACTAATATAGAATGGTTTTTAAATTATTCTTTAACAATCCACTATTTTTTTTAAATAGCACGGCTGTTTAAAGCCACTGCTAAGAAGCCCAGGTGTATATCACATTCCAATGTACCACTAAAGGGAAGAGGGGGCAGAAAATTGAAGGTAACACAGTCACATAACAAAAAACAAAATCCCTAACTGAAAGGAATAGAATAGTTTTAGCCCAAATATTCATTGTACTGCCTTTTCTTTCTTCTTTTTAAAACTGGAACATATTGGCATATTTTGCAGATGAAACTTTATTATCTTTTTCAGCATATACTGGAAGTTCAGAGACCTGTTAAAATACAGCTGCTTAAAACGGAACTCTGATTCAACCAAACCAGCACAAAGACCTCTACTATCATTAAAGAAAAACCCAGACATACAGATCATACAAATTCGACATATATTGTACAGCCATAGCAGAAAACCCTTTTAACATTCAATGTCCAGTTTAACAACCACTGCTATTCTTCAAAAATGTTTCCATTACTATTGATCACACTTGCAAAATTCATTAAAACTCGTCCCATTTAAGTCCGGCACTTACCACTACCTAGTCTTAGAAGCAGTACATCCTGGAGTCTCCTGTTCAAGTCTCTGAGCTCTTTCATTTCTGACACGAGTGCCCCATACTCCTTTAGCTTCTTTGCCTGTTGCACGAGCTGTCTCCGCGTTCTCTCAAGCTCCTGTTGAATGTGTCTCATTTCTTCTTGCTGCTGTTGGTAACTCCTCAGCAATTCTTCATAGAGAATCCGAGGAACTACAGCATCGTCCATGTTGTTCATCCCTTCTGAAGTCTCCATAAAAGCCTCCTCAGGGCTGGAAGTATTACTGAGACTCATCCCATTTTGTTTTTCAAGGCGAGCAACAACTGCTTCGATGCTTTTGTGTGTACCTTCACTTTGTTTCCTCCCATCTTGCCTCTGCACATTACAATAAAAATAAATTAGAAGAGCAGTAAGATTTAATACAAGTTAAATTCTACAGATTTGTGAACTGTTCATATTTTTATTTTTATTTTTTTTTAAAGAAAAAGAAGACATGACAGACTGCCTGCAAAAATGTTCTGCCTAACAGATTTGTATGGAGACAGACCTCTTAACTAGCATGCACGTGTAATTCAGCTTAATGCATATATGAACTTCTGAGGCTGTTAAAGGCCTTTGTTTCTGCATTTGTGCAACACTTGCAAGCAAGCTGAGTGTATTTAGGTCACTTGATTCCATACACAAAGATAATTTATTTAAAGAAAATACTGGATCTGGATCTCTTTTTCTTTTAAAGTTTACACCTAACATCTAGGTTTCCTACAACAATGAATTTTCTGGTAAGAGAAACAATCAATTATGTGCTGTGTTTGTCACCTGTAAAAACATCAGAGATGAAAGGAGCATACCACTGAAAGCTGTTTTGTACACAGGGGGACTGTCCTTCCCACACTTTAGGAATCAAAGCCTTCTCTGGCTATTCCTCTAGTACATCACCCAGTTGGGTGATGCAAGTGACTGAGTTAACACTATCAGAACACACTGAAAGGGAATTGTAAACACTGAAACTGGAGACAGAATGTATCATCTAGTCTCATTTCCTTGATCCACTGACTTCTTCTACATTAGTACTGCATTGCAGAGGCTTCATCTCCTTTGAACTCTAAGCAGAAATTTACCTTCAGTCTTCTAAACAAAACCCAAACCCTACAAATTAAAGCACACCTCTTTCCTGGGGCCAGGATAGTAGTATTAAAATGTAACAGCATGGGTAAAAGTCACTAAGTTTTACTGGCCAAATGTGGAAAAAGCATTTGAACTTCCAAGCAACTGCAAGGAAAGCAAATGTAGGTCATAGGTTAGAGACAAGAAGCTGACACTATCAATTCCCATACCACAATATCCATGAGTAATGTGGCAGAAAATGAGATTATTTGATGTTATGCCTGCTCCACGCATGCTCTAAAAAAATGCTGGCCCACCATAAAGAAACATACTAGTATCACTCCTGCATCTGCAAAACACATGAAGCCACAGAGCAGTATGTTATTCTGAAGGCTGGCAGACTTTTAAAGAAATCATTTGATATCGAAAAATAAATACAGTTACATAGTGGGTTTCTGTCATCTGGACCTAAAAATGCAACAGGCAACAATAATGGAGGGATGCTGTCTCGTCAGTCTGTCTTCTCAACCACTGCTGTATTTGGGATGTCTCAGGGCACCCCTTCCAATTCCAAACAGGCAGAACGCAACAGGTCAAAAGTGCCACTGCAAACTGCTCAGTATTCATGCAACCGGTCATTTTTAAAGCATTCTGGGCAAAATGAAAGAATTGTTCCAAAAAATCTCAAATGACAATTAAGCTGTGCAGACTGTATAAACAGGAAAATGTTTGCAAATAAATCAGTTTTCTGAAAACCCATATCCCATCCCTCCACCCCCAATTTGACCCAATTACAACAAACACAATGTTTTAATGGGATCAAAAGCAGGCCTGGAATTCTTAAACTACAACAGCTGTATATGCCCCAAGAACTTCAAAAAGAAAAAAAAAAAAAAAAGAGGGAGGGAGGAGGAAAAGGGAAAAAAAAAAAAAAAAGGAAAAAAAAAAGGAAAGACTTCAGTACCTTACTGTGTCTAAGCTCCACATCTTCTTCCCCATAATCTGTAACCTCCCCAGCTTCTTCTACGTGATTGAGAGAGAGTTTGGGGATTTTAATTTTCTTCTGCATCACACTGTTCTCAAGGTCAGTTTTGTCCTCTAAAACGTATATTAAAAATAAAATTTTGTTACATTAATCAGCGTTCTTACTTCCAAATGCTGCATGACTTAGGCAAGAACAGTATTAAAAAAAAAAAAAAAAAAAAGTTTCCCATGCTTCAATCCCCTCAAATTAATCCATGGTGTAACTCAACTGATAGCCACTGACAATTCTAGAGTTTCAACAGGAGATTGATCTGGCCAAACACAAGCGCAAATAACTGTAAAATGCCAAGCTAAATTTATTGGAATCATCAAAAGTTTTAACAAGTAGGTAGTACTATCACTGACGTAAGTGTTAAAGATGCTGTAAATAAGACAACTTCCTACTAAACATCTGTATTGCTTTAAATTATATTTACCAACAGTATTTTCATATTCATTATCTGTTGCTACAGTTCAAATTCTGCTTAGGTTTAAAACGAAAATAAACTTGGTAATTTACCCTACACTTTGTCTATCATCTGCAAGCAGTACAGATCTATTTGCAAACATGGCAGATTCTGCTGTTCTGCAATGATCAGGGCAGGAAAAGTGGATGCTGCAGGACACATCGAATGGGCACTGCAGCAAAGCCTGCACATAGACCAAATCTGTATCAAAATAATTATATGACCCCTACTTCATTATTTAATAGTATTAATCCTTTTCCTTCAGAGACATATGAAACCAATAAATGGTCATCTTAATCTTTGAATCTCATGCAAAAATGAAGTAAAATATTTTTGACTCCAAAAGACTCTAAAATTTCTAAGACTTAAGTATTTCAAAGCATCCTCCTAAAAATAAGTTTGAAAAATTTTAATAGTTCTGAGAAGCTGCAGAGGGGACAGGGAATCTAGAGTATCATCCCCCCAGGTGTGCCTGTGATCTGTAAAATTACTGCAGAGCAAACAAGGTCTTAATAAAAGCACAAGCTTGTCTACCTGTTCAAGACATTGACAAGGAGAGATGCATTTAAATTCTGAAGTGTTGTATTTGTGCACTGGAAGTCTATGAATAAGAAAACATTTTGAGTCTTCTTATCCACCTGCAAACTGTATTTCAGAAAGCGTCCCATGAATATTTTTGAAAGTGCCAATGAGGATGGCATTTCTGAGTGCTCAGTTGCATTGACTTTTGCTTTCTCAAATTAGCATCTCTCCACAGGACCTCAGAATGGTTTGTGTTGACAGTGTAGAAAAGGGAAACAAAGGTAAATCACTGTTTAATGAGGAGTGAGGCATTCATTAGAAATGAATTACACAGATGAATGCAATTCATTTTGTTACAGATAGAAATGGATCTCTTGTAGGCAAATGGTGATATTACAGCCCAAGGCTATGTAAAAAGAATAGGCACAGAAAATGCAGAATAAGACATTAGACAACCTGAAATGAAATGCAGATGGTAGCAATAAATACTAAGACAGATGCAAAAAAGAAACAGATAAACAACAGAAAAACAGCTAGGCTTATTTTAGATCATTCTCTGTTCCCCAGAGCACCATGGATGCTTATCCCAGTAAAACAAAAGGCAATCCAACTGTTTCAGTTTTGGAAAAAACAAAAACAAACAAAACAAACACACACAAAAAGACAAAAACCTACATTTTCATTCATCTGGAAAATGTAGGTTCATCAGAAGAGTAAGATAGCTCACTTCCACTGTCAGAGAAGAAAACGGGAGCTCTTATTTAAAAATCTAAAAATTTAGAGACTGAAAAACAGGCTGATAGGTACTGGCACCTTCACAGAAGAGAAGTTCAAAAACCCATACTGAATGAAAAACTACTTTTTTCTGTGTCTACATACTTTGGGCCACCTGATAGATTGAGGAGTCCTTTGAGCACACTCTCATTGCAGAGACAGCTTCTCCAGGTTGCTTTGCCAAACCATCTCCCACAGAACATGCAAATGAATTCCTTCTACACTTAAAGGATGTAGATCTGCTTCTATGGTCTGAAATAACCCTTGGCCTCGTAACAAGATGGACATGATCCAATTGCTTCACAGTTATCTAAAGTGTCTGCTGGCAACTGCCTGAGGTCAACACTAGCCAGAACCCCAGGCAAACTGGAAACAGACCCTGGCCACTCTTCAGCCAGGGAAAAGAAAGCCTTGAAACGGTCACGAGAAAGGGTCGCCAAGGAGTAAGTGCATGTGCGGACTACAGTCAAGTCAGCAAATACTTTCTGACAAATAAAACAACACTAAAATAAAAACAGTTTGGAAGAACAGAAATATTTATCTTTTGGTTTTGGCTTTTTATTTTTTAAGTCAACTTAGAGAGGTTAAGAACATATTTAATACTCTGAACAACAGAAATGAAAGAAAATACCTAGCTCGGGGTCAAATAAAGCTATTTGACTTCTTCACTCTCCATTCCCCTCCCAATTTCTCAGTTTGTGTGTGAAATCTGTATTTGCAAAACTTTACAGGTGGACTGAAGGTACAAGTTTATTTATAGCTCCTTACAAATGCTTAGTTTTTAAACTATCGGTGCAGAACTACCAACACAGGTCTTTCTTATGTTTGACAAAACTTTTTGTGTGACTCTTTGATTTTACTGCTTAACCTGTAAATGAGCCAGTAAGTTGAAGAACTCATTTCCCCACGTGCACTAAATTTGAAGAGACAATGGTAAAAATGTGTTTATGTAAATTAAAGCTCAGTATTTTTTTCATTTACTTTATGAGCTAAAAATGTTATGTTCCTCTGTCTTCCAATGGAATTACATATAATATTTTCTTACATATGTTCAGCTCTTTCTAGGCCTATTTAAACCTAACACAATTCATCCAGTGTGTTGGATATGAAAGGTCTTTTGTTTTTCCTTTTTTTAAGTGCATTTCTAACGTCTGTTGTCTTCCACATTAGCTGCAGACAGAGCCAGAAAAATCTCATTCTGAATTTGAGGATAATGCTGAAGTACTGGCTCGTGTTCTGTAAATATTAATGGAATTTGGGAAGGGGAGGGAGGGAAGTGAGAGTAGAGCAGGGGGAGGGGGAGGAGAAACATGAACGTGCCTTTCGAGCAGTTCTCCTTAGGCCTCCGTTTCTGCTGTTGTGCAAGCCTACAAAAGACAAGGACAAAACAGGAATCCAGCAAAATGCAAATCACACACAAATTTTGAGCCAGAAGCAAATCAGGATATGAACCTAAATGACTGAACAAGATGCAATTCAGCGACTGCAGCCACAGAACACGTTAAGAAAGTGAAAGGCAGTCCCAGCAATGCTGTCACTGAACCTTCTTTGAAATGATGTGAATCGTTTGGCTAGACTTCGTCCCCAGTCATTTAAACCTCACTACAAGTTAAACATTATACCTTCCCTCGGATGGCCACAAGAAGATTGCTATGAAGTTGTGCTTACTGTTTTTCCTATAAGTGGAATAAACGATTTAGCAAAACCAGCTACTGAGAACTAGCGCTTAACACAGCTAATTAGGTACCTGTAACAAAATACGCGCTGCAGAACTGTGGTGCAAGCACGACAACACTGAAGCCCTCTGTCCTTTAAGAAAAGACATGCTGAAGACACGCGCTCTGATAAATTAGGAAAAACCGCTTTTGTGCACAGCAGCCACAACATCAGACAAATAAAATTATATTTTGTGATTTGGTGAACAGAACCAAGAAGGCTGGGATACCAGCGCTGCAGGAAAAGGTCGGGATGGAGCGATCGTGCCGGCCAGCCATGTGGAAGCGCAGGGCTCCAGGGCCAGCGGTCCCAGCCCACGTGGACACCCACCAGAGTGCCAAAAAGACAGGGTACCAGAAGACAGCCAACTGCAGAGACATTTCAGAGAGCATTGGTAGACATCCGGCCTCAGCAGTGCCAAAGGAAAAAAGGCCAAAAAACCAACCCTGCCTAAGAGACTGTATCAACTCGCGAAGGATAAACTGTTCCTGGAACGCTTTCTTCACAGTCAGGCCTTCATTTCAGTGTCAGGATGGGCAGATCTAGGCCAAAATGCAATAGCTTCAAGCCTGCAGCAGCAGGGAACTGAGGCAGACAAAGCGAATTTGACAGGGCAGGAAATGAGGTGGTTAAATTCAAGTAAAACTCTGTGAGTGATCTAAAACTGCACACCCTATCCTGGGACGTAGAGTACAACTATAAAAAAATCTCCAAGTCTCCTTAAAACATTCTTTACTTTCTAATTTAGGAGTAAGGACTGAAAAAACTAATCCCTTTGAAAAAATAGTTCAAGTGCTGTTTTTTCCACCTTTGGAGTAAAAGCTGGAAAACTAGAGGAAGAGAGCGCTGCACTCTGAGTAGATGAGGGATGGCAGGTCTGGGATCAGTCCAAGCAAGCGGCTTGGTGATGCTATAAATCTTATAATAATAAAACGAGAGAACCTTGAGCAAAATTCATCCTTCCCCTAAGCCTTCAAAAAAAAAATTCCACCCCTTGTGGAAAATGATATACTGACAGTTCAAAAAATGTAACATCGCCCTTCCCGTTTTTAGGCATATACCCAACACATATGGGCAGCACCTGCACCAAATTCCCCCCACGCTGCTGTGTTGAGCTGCCTCAGTGCTGACTGCGAACATCATCTGCCTCAGGAGGCTCTGCACTACTTAAAGAGCACAAGTAGAGAGAAAGACACTCAAGAACCAAAACAGAAAGCCCACAGGCAAAGGTATACTTGGCGCTTCAAAACAAATACACACAGAAAGCACCACAGGGCATGGATTCCTAAGTGCCACTTAAGCACAAATAAACAATAATCAATATTGCTGTGACTGAAAATGAAAACAGCACGATAATATAACAACAACAACAAAAGGCAGCTAGTTTATCTGAAAATGGAAAAAGGAAAATCATAAACGACGTTCTTAGCTCATATACTGCAAGCAAAGAGGAAGAAGAGATCTGAGAAAATGCAACGATCCTGCTAGCTCTCAAAGTGTTCAGGATACAGAGGAAGAAAAATCTCATGTAAAACTCCCCAGGGCTAGAAGCAGTGGAGGTTAAGGCCACCACCAAAGTGGAAGAAACTCAGAACGACAACAGTGTACAACACAGGGTAACGGATGGCTGCAGAAATGTAAAACTTACTTGAAGAAGTAAGTGACGTGCCACCAAACCTGACGTAGGTCAAAGGAGGGCAGTAGGCCAAGAGGCATCCACCAGGTGCTGGCACAGTCAATTCGTCATTTGGATATAATAATTCACTATATTGTTTTATTTATTTTTCTTCCTTCAGATTGGAGCAGAGCTTTATTGGAAGTTGAAAAAGAGATTCCAGAAAAAAAAAAAAAAAGAGAGAGAGAGACTGGGCACAGTGAAAACACACACATGAAGTACATTTAGTTGGACAGAAATGGTAGGAAAATATCTCGGGCTATCCTAAGCTTAAGCTGAAAGAAAGTTTTCTGCATAAGGATTACAGAGAAGGAAGCTGGAAAGAAATCTGAGTCAACGAGAAAAGTAAGGATTAAAAAGGCAGAGCTGTGAGCTGTCATCATCTGGGCTAACATCACCCCCCAAAATTTAAGAACTAAATACTCCTGCAGCTCTTCCCAAGAAAGAACACAGAAACAGACAACCAAGTGATGTGGGGAATGTCTTCAGCACAAAAAGAGGATTCTGAAAGTCAGGGAGGATGACATACCAAGCTACAACACTGTGACAAACAGGGCCAAAAGGCACAAAAAGGTAAGGGCATGCTCTGGAGGAGCCAGCCAAAAAAAAAAAAAAAAAAAAAGAAGCTGTTAAATCTTATGAATTTTATTTATGTGAGTGAATAGAAGCCAGAATGAAAATAATTCTTAATGGAATTGGGAAAAGGCAAAATAGAAAGGTCTTGACGTACCACTTGTTAGGTTAGAGGACTGGTGAGAGGGACGAGATGCCAGAAGCCTGAATCAAGGCTGCCCGCTGATGATGGGGACAAGCCGTTGGATGCCTGCCTTGCAAATAGGAGCTACAGACCAAAGAGCAAGAGAAAGGAGGAGGATGCCTACAATAGTAGAGGACAGAATAAAAACAACTTCCACCTCTAACTTCCATTGGAAACCCTACTTCAAGACTATCTCTCCTTCATTAAGAATCAATACAGTAATAAAGATATGTTCACAGAGAAAAAATACGTTCACAAACCCGCAGCTGCTCTCATAAAACCAAACCCACCACAAAGGAGCAAAGGTTGAGGTCTGAATCTACACTTTTTTCTCTAGTGGAACAGAGATATGCAGTTTAATACTGCAAAGAGTGAGACTGTATCAGTGTGGACACCTATTTGAAGTCTTGTTTCTAAAACACAGGACAACATTCAACTATTTTTATAACACGTTCCTTGTGCACGTGTTCATTTATCAGCAGATTGTTCAGATTTGTTATTTGAATATCAGCTAAATTCAGATTTGTATTGCAAGAAAAAGTGAAGTTATCTTTCTTCTCATATTTCATATTGATAATAGAAAGTACTTCTTAACACAAAAGTTAAAAAAAAAGTCTCTCCAACAATAATTAGCCAAAGCAACATGGCTAAAAACAAAACTCTGATAGAAATAATTATCATCCTTTAACAACAAAATTGTTTCTTCCATTTAATTTCTTAGTGGTATTAGAATAGTATTTGGTGGCAGTAGAAATTAATGGAGGTACAAGATCAAGTAAAGAAAAGACATCAGGTTGAGAAACAGGAAATCTTTTGTTGTTTTAAACTACACTGAGGAGAACTTTAATCTTGGATCCAATATTTACTTAAATACTGACCTTGAATAACTCAACCTCTCTCAATGTCTCCATCTACCCCATTGAAGTGTTGTGCAGTTTTGTTAATATTTGTACAATATCCTGAGCATGTCAAACATAAAGGATTATAGCTATTTTAAAGCAGCTCTCTTAATCCTTTCTGAAACAAATACAGTAATACTTTATTACCATTAAATTAAAACAAAAACAAGCAAACTAAAAGCAACCTTTCGAGCAAGTAGAATATTAAAAATCAATCTTTTAAATCTTTCATCTGTACCTATATAGGAAACGCAACTATGGGAATTACTTTTCAGAAGTTTGGACATGATAAATATTTTATAAAAACAAAATTATGTTATGAAAGCCATTTTTTTTCTCGAAAAGTTCAAGAGTTCACCAGCTATTCAAGCACAGAATGAAGCAGCAGCCTACAGGGAACTCTCCAGGAAACCTCCACAACTCTCTCTGACTGAAGAATGAATTGCTATGGAAATAGCAGGTAGATTCACGTATTTCTTTTAGTTTACATACAAAAATTATGATGTGGTTCAGGCTCTACTATTTTTAAAAGGTTTCTTAAAAAAAGAAAAAAAAAAGAATGAAAAACACCAGCAAATACTTGACTGCACATAGGCAATTCCATGGAAAAAAAAAGGTTTTACAGTCAAATTAAGAAAACAAAAACATTAACTTACATTAATTCCCCTTTTCACTCCCTGCAAATTTTAGCATATTTTAATTAGTAAGTGTTAGTTACCATAGCTACCATCACCACACTACCTTTGAAGTCAATTTGATTAAAATCCTGAAATTCATACTTTTCTTGTACCATAGTTAAGCTTATACAACATTTACAAGCTTAACTTGTGTTATGTGGGATAAGGTACATACAAAGATCAAGAGAAATAACACTGTAGGTGACCTGTATGCCTGAGTGTCACAAAAATACGTAAGTAAATGACTTCCGACTGTTCAGAAGCAAAAAGCAAATGTGACTGAGGAGCAAGCAGGTCAATTGAGAATGGTTTAAGAACAAAAAAAGATATTTCCTTCTGGAATAAATGCAGAGATAAAGGAAAAGAGAAAACTAGGGGGTAAAATCTTCTCACACAGACACATTCTTTTTAAACGCCTTTTTACTGGCACTTTATGCCGCTGATGACATACAGCGATAACCATTATCATGAGGGTTACAGGCAACAGTTTTAAAAGTTCCCTTTTTTTTTTTTGGCTTTGCGCTAATGTGCCCTATTAAGGCTTCAATGCTGAACATACAGATATGATAAAGATGTGCCTTTGTATAAGCCCTTTATATCTCAGACATGCTCCTACAGGAAAATTTAGAAGAAAGGGGGGAAAAAATAACAATCCACCCTTCATCTTGAAATAGTTCAGAATAAAGTGGATCAAACACAAGATGAGTGTGAAATGCGGCTCTGAATATTCTTTATGAATACCACCACACTTGTATTCATGTGGTATGAACACTACCACGTTCTGTTGAAGAGTGTGATGTGGTTATTCTGTGACATACACGCAAAATGGTTTGGTGAGCCTCTGCACCTCAAATATCACAGCAGAAAGTAATATATAGAAATAGATATGTATATATATAAATATGCACATAAATTTAATCTAGACCATATTTTGAACAAGTTTGCTTCAGTAGCGTGTGCCCTGTTGGGTTTAGCTCCACTCAGTGACTAGAGGAGGGCCACTCACAAGGCAAGACACAAGGCACAGGTGGGAAGAGACACGTGTTGATGTCCTGGAGTTCAAAGTCCCAGTCAGCCCATAGGTACTCCACAGCTATCCCAGAAACAAAACAAAACAAAACAAACAAACTAACAAAACAAAACACAAAAAAAAAAAAAAAAAAAAAAAAAAACACAAAAAACACAGTCTGGGAGGAACCACAACTACTACTGGAAGGCTTCCTATGGCACTTCTTTACTTGGGGTCACACTGGGAATACCCAAGAAGCAGTTGCCTGAGTTGCACATCATGACAGGAAACAGACCTAGAGCTTTCTAGGAACAGAAAAGTTCGCAGCTTCCACAACAGCTCATGCAGTCTGCTGGTTGCCCTGTGTCTGAGCATAGGCTGCCACATGGGCGCAAGGTGGGCACCGCTATGCCCTGCTCTGCCTACTCCACATAGTGCAAGGAATAACAAAAAAAAAATAATAATGCACAAAGAAGCACAAGCCTGCAGAAATACAAATAAAAGCCTTGGATGAATTTTATACATCAAGATCACTTCCTGACCTAAATTCTGTATATTCTTGGGAAAATCTAAAATCTCATCCTGTAAAAATTTCACCTGCTCTAGCACTTGACAATGCCTCTCCTCCAGCAGCTATCCAAAGTAGGCAGCTTCAATTTGTTCAGGTGTATCCACCCTCAAACTTACTCCCAACTCAGCAACAAAAATCATATAGTTTAAAATTGTTCTGGGAACAAAGATTTTACAACCTTCTGAAATACACAGCAAATTAGCTCATGATGAGCTGCACTGGCTTTTAAAGATTTTTTTTTTTTTAAATCACCTAACCTATTTTAATAAAAAGTGGAGCATAACATTTTATAAAGGAGCAAGAAAGAATAAGGGTACAGGCAGGTATTAACATGTCTGCAGTGGCAGGTAGGGAACTGCAGTAAGAATCTGATGGAGATCAGTTTGCTATGACTGTGTGGGTGGGAAATATTAAGGACAGCAGGTAGGGAAAATAATTTACTGTAGTCAGAATGTATTAGGAAGTAGTCCCTATTAACTTGTTAACAAATGCAACCTTTAGTAATAAACTTTTTAAAGTCCCTGTACCTCTGCTTGTTCCACCTAATACTCATCACTTTGTAGAGCAAGGAAAGGTTCCCGTAAGGTCATCTAAGAATCATACAAGCTCCTAAAAGGTGCACACACTTAGAGACAAAACTCCCAGTGACTATAATGGATAGCAGTGGAAAAAGTTGCAAGTGGCACACATATTTCAACACTAGGGATCAGAAAACAGCTTGTCAGCATTTTGACGAAAGGACACAAAGGAAGAAAAAACGAGAGATGTGGATGATCAGAAAGACAAACTCGAACTTCTGAAAAGCTGCCTATTTTTGTATTCTCGATGAGAAAGACCAGTTAACATGTCACCTCCAAATCTGCTTTACAGTGCAACTCTAGTCTGCTGAGCTGTATTTTCCATTCAAGAGGTAAATAAAACGTTTCCTTCATTACTACATAACAACAGTTGCCTATTAACCAAATACTGAACTTGTTGTGGAACAGAACGTTCGTTTCAGTACGCCTTCTATGGCTCAAATGTCTACAACTGTCCTAGCCTGGGGTTAACCTTCCTAGCTCTAGCGTTAGTCTTGGGCTAACTTTTGAAGAAGTCAAAGGTTCCCAAACCAACGCGTGCCGCCACCACCAGCAGGTCCCAACCACACACACACAGGCATGAGAAAAGCACACACCTGCTCCCAGCTCGTCTATCACTGCTGTCATACTACTACATATTGCTTATTACTGAAGTATCCAGAAGACAACAGTATTTATCTCCCCAACATACCAAGTCTGTCACAATTACGTGATGCTCTGAGCATGCCCAACACACTACCCTTTAAAAAAAAAATAAATGGAAAAAAAATTGTGATACCTTTACATCAGTTCCCTCTGCCCTGCAGCGTCAATAGCATTTCTCACAGGTGTGCAGGTTTCCAAACATTCAACCTCACCACAAAAGATCAAAGAAGTGCTTCTAGACTCTCTCAAATCAAGACAATTGTTTCATGAACTATCTACACAAAGAAAGCTCCAATAGAAGTTTGTACTATGGGCATGAAAACTTATTTATCCCTGGCGAACTCCTGATGAAAATAAGGAGGGTAAAAGTTTTAAAACTATCATTTTTTTAAACAACGTAGAAAAGGAAAATTTGTTTCAAAAGAAAAATCATGATGCTAATCTGTAAAAGTTGAATTGGTCACTATAAACCAGAAATTCTGCTGAAGGGTCTTCACGTAAGATCAAGTTTTCTCACCAGTATTTATAACCACTCTAAAATAAACACCTATATTAAAAATTTGGGGAGGAAGTGACAACTTTAAAAGTAAGTAATCCTTTGTACATAACATATGTTGAATTCAACTACAGTATCTTTACACACTGGAGGGAGGAACGAAGAACAGAAGTAAGGATTCAGGTGAGAAGTTCTCCAAGGCTGTCAAACACAGATACAGTCATGTATATTGAGATGTGACAGATGTGATAAAGACAGTTGTATGTTTCTTTGTGTTCCTGGCTCACTAGGAGTATCTCCTGTAGATACTGCAATCTCTGAGGAGCAATTAGTGCAAACCACTAATTTAAGTAACAAGTCTTGCTCCCTGGAGGAAACAGCATTGGTTTGTTCTGGCTCAAGTGCGATGAAGCAAAGAGCAACTGCACAGAAAACAACTTCTCTTAGGTACAACCTGACTGGAACAAGGAAATTGACAGAAGTAAGTGCACTTTCTGCTGGGTTCACTACTTGGCAAACTGAGGCAACCTGGTAGGCTCACCATGTGAGCAAATCCGCTGTGAGAATTTGTCAAACTTTTAACTTGGGTTGAGATGAACATGGTGAACAGAAAGGACATTGCTACTGCAGTTCCCCAGTAAGAAAGAGGAAGGTGAGCTCCACGTGGGATGTCTCTGAGAAGAGGCCAAGCAAAGCCCAAACAGCGACACTGCTGTCTTCCATGTATCTGGCAGGTAACTTGCAAGAAATACGTCCTACACAAATTCTGCTCTGCTATAGACAGGACACACAAACGAAGTGGTGGCACAGGACAACAAAAACTTTGCCTAGTGGGTTCTCCTGCTACCCTGAACTCCTGGCGTGGCAGCTGTTCAGAAACTGGAAAAGCTTTACAGGGAATGATGTACATGCTTGCCTTTTTCTTATTCTTTCCAAGCACCTGCTTGTGGCCACTGCTGTAAACAGGACACTGGCATGAGTCGCTGACTCCAGGCCTAAACGGACCACCAACTTGATCCACTTTGGGAACTGTTATTTCCAAAAATAAAACTATAACTAAGAAAACACTAGTTTTACGTGACTATAGCACTAAGCTGCCCTGTTCAGAGACGAGAAACAGGCACTGCCTTCCCAGGACTCAGTGCCAGAGAGCAGTTTCTGAGGCCCAAGTTTCTGCACTTGGGGAAATGGACGTAACCAGCATTTCTCCTTCCCAAGCGGAGGGCTCTGGATCCAAACCCAGCGTCCCTTTGGCTCCTCACAGGGACAGCCCAACCGTCAGCCACCATCTTCCCACCGCGGGTGGGACACACCCGCACTGGCCAGCAAGTTGCCACAAACAACCTCAAACTTTTTAGGTGCGCCAACTCCGAGCAGGGCAGCGCATCGTTGCAAGGCAACTACAGAAAGTCCTCATGGCAACGTGCTGCGAGACGTGACCTGGGGCCACGCAGGAGGGGAGCACCTTCCAATGGCCAAAAAGCGGGTTCAGTTCTTAACAGTGGTTTATGTAGGTGAGGTATGAAAGCTGAATGTGAGACCAGCACCAGGCAGCCAAGCCAAGAGCCCAGCGGAGAGGTCTGGCTCCTTTTTTTTTTTTTTTTTTTTTTTGCCTTCCTATTTGCGAAGTGACTTACACAAGCAGCGCGGACATAAAGCAGCACCCCTCCGGCTTGGCAGCGCGCTGCCCAGAGCCGCAGAGTTACGTACAGCGGGGACTGCGGGCGCTATAAATACCCCGCGCACCCACACCTCAACTTCGGGGCCCCCGAGTACGTGTGTGTGAGTGTGAGTGTGTGTATGTATGTGTGGGGGGCTAATTTCACCTCGACATCACCACCAGGACCAGGACCAGAACCAGGACCAAGTCCAGGACCACCACCAGGACCAGGACCAAATCCAGCTCCAGGACCACCAGAACCAGCCCCAGGACCATCCCCAGCCCCACAGCACCCCCCTCCCGCCCCCCTCCCGTCCCTTCCCACCCCCTCCTCCGCTCTCCCCCCCTCTCCCTCAGCAGCGAGGGGGCGGCTGCAGCCCCCCCCCCCGGCCCCCCCCCAGCCCCATCCCCGTGCCCGCCGCCCACCTGCCAGCGCCAGGATCTGGGCCTTGTGCAGCAGCAGGCGCTCGCCCCACTCCCCGGGGCTCTCGTCGTCCTCGTCCGCCTCCTCGGGGTTGCGGTAGACGGTGTAGACCTTCTGGTTGTCGAAGTCGAGCTGGGACGTGGGGCTGAAGTCCTGCACGCAGGAGACGGGCAGCGCGTAGCAGACGTTGTCCTCCAGGAACCGCACAAAGGCGTACATGGTGCGGCGGGCGGGCGGGCGGGCGGGGCGGCCGCGCCGGTCCCGCGCTCCCCGCTCTGTTATTGTTCCTCAAAATCCGCCTCTGCGCTCGGCTGAGCTCGCCTGGCCGCGCCGCCAGCGCCGGGATAAGGCACGAGCAATCCAGCGCGGAGCGCACGGAGACGGGAGGGAGGGCGCGGGGCCCGGCCCGCCAGGCCCGGCCCCCGGTTGCGGCCGGTGCCCGCCTGACTGCCCCTCTGTCCCCCAAAACACCACAGAAACTCTTTGTCCTTGTCTGACAGCAGTGCCCGTGGCATTCTGAGCACGAATTCCCAACCTACTGGGCGCACACAAGCACAGTTACGGATCTTTTCACGCTCCTGTGTGAAAGAAAGTAGCCACATTGCTTAATCTGGCCCAGGTTTCTGATACTGAAGTCTGTTTGGCCCAGCCCTGAGAGCAGCCCAACAAAATAGAGTTATTTAGAGGCCAAAATAAAAGCAGAATGAGTAACCGACAGCGAGAGAAGGGTATCTCTATTTTTGGAAAAAGGCAACACAACCCAAAATGCCACCACAACCCAAAATACCACCACAAAATTAATCCAAAATACTTTCCTGGTTTGCATATCCCTAAACATTTGCCAGTATTTCTGCCCTGAGTTTAACTACGCTGAACGTGTTGTTCTTGGTTATCGTTTATAGGCTTCTAAGTACATGAGAGTAGACCACAACCTGGAAGAAAAAAAATCAAGTAAAGTTTTGACTGAGCACTGGAATGGGTTGACCACAGAACTTATGGAGTCTCCTGCATGCTCAGAGACAACTTGACAGATGCGCGTGGTTGTGGGCAGCCAGTTCTAGCTGGCCCTGCTTGAGGAGGAGATTATGGACAAGTTGATGTCCAGAGGTCACAGAATCAGAATATTCTGATTCAAGGTCCCCTCCCTCCTCAGCTATTTGTGAAGGTATCAGAAATGCGTAGCAGAAGGCTGTCTATCTCAAGCAGCCCATGAAAACATAAGGCACACATACAGGTATAGTTAAGCCAATACAAGTATTTCAGAAACAGGCTGTAAACTTCCCATACAAAAATGGCAGCTTTATTATTTTAGCAATTACAGAGTTTTGCAAATACTTCAGTTTAGGATTGGGATTTAAGCGCCAGTACTTTATGTTAACAATAAAGTATTGCCAGACTGGTATGTAATTACAGGCAAATATAAGTCTGCTACAAAGTATGGATGACAAATGTATTCTAGTAGCTAGGCTGCACGGGAAATGAAATTCCAGCAAAGACCGTGTTGCTGATCAAACAATAACGGCTGCTGTAGCGATCCTCTACCTTCTGTTACAATGGAGGTAGAAGGAGCTGCAGAAAGATGACAGGACAGACTGATGGCTGGAATTACTCCATGGACGCTGTTAAAATTACATGAAGGACAATTTTGTCCGACTAAGTTCAGTGGCTAGTGAGGGATTCAGTACACTGAGTCTTATTGGGATTGTATTTCCTCTGCAGCTGAAATCTATTAGCAACATCTAAGGCTGCTGTTAAAAGGAAAGGAAAACAGAAAAATGGAGAAACTAGATATAACAGGAGAAACGAAAAGAAGCTCGGGACTCAAAGGTTAGGGTAGATGCAGAAGAGGAAAGATCTCTTCAGGTACCAAGGAGACTTGGGTAATTTCCCCTAATGAAAGAAAACTAAAAGCGTTCATGTAAGGGCAAGTAGCATCAGAGTGTGTATTTTTTTCTTTGCTTTTTTTTTTTTTTTTTTTTTTTGAAAAGGAACACTAAACTGGCATTCGCAACATTTTACATTTGAAGGTTCAATTACAGCAAAGGCTATAAAGATCTTTGTGTCAGTGGCAAAAAAAAAAAAAGGTCTCAGATTGTTTAGAAAAGCTGTTTCACAGTTCTCCATTGAAGGACATTTTTGGGAACAGATTAAGGGTTGGAATGACAAATGTGTGTTTACACTTGGTCCCCAGCACACACATTGAGCCAGAAGGCATTATAATGCTAAAGAATTAATAATGATCCCATACATTTCTCTTCTGCCTGCAAGGCACTGTGTTAATTTCTGGCTCTGAAATCTATAAATAATCTGCATTGGGTAGCTGTGAAGCAGCGGAAAAAATCAGTTTAAGCACAGAATACAAACACAGAAGTATCAGCACTCCTTTCCTTCAGACCTTCCTCCTTTCTGCTAGTGGTTAGCCAGTTGGTTGAGCACTTGCTAGCCAGAGAACCTAAAGCTTGAAGACATAGAGCTATTTTACAGGCGTAGGTTTGAAAGCTCATTATTAAGGGAATGACTGTATCCTCACCAGATTTAAATCCTTTAGCAATTCCCAGCCTTTTAGAAACAACAAAACCCTGCTGAGAAGGAGATTGTCATACTTTCAAAATACAAATGAAGCCTTACCTTAAAAAGTAAGTGTCACTCCAAGAGTCAGGAAACCACAAAGCACAGTCCCAGCCCTTGAAGGACTTGTGAGTGGCTGTTTCCTGGAACACTACCTACATTTTTCTGCTGCTATTTTTCTTGAAAAGTACAAAAAAATAGCATTAAAGCAGAAAACTGATGCCTGCTGTTTTGATGGGAACTCTGTGTTTTCACTTAAAGATACAAAATGAAAAGCTAATAGTACCAATAATAGTTATGCAGGTGCTAAATCTCTTCCACAGCAAAACATTAAAATTAGACATATCAGTCACATTACTTCCATGTTTAACATCAAACTTTCAAGGGATGCCATATTGGTTTTAAATCTAACGATGAAGTAACTCCCATTTTCTTTTACCATTCAAATGGAGGGGCTTCAATACTATGTGACTATTCAACAATAATTGTATGCTGGGCTACTAGTAGGAATCCCCACACATTAAATGCACTATTAAGAAAATTTAATTGTTTTCTGGTAAAAACTTATTTATCCTCAAAGTAATACATTTCTTAAACAGTTGCATGAGCTTGAAAGTACCAAAAGAAAGATATGTTCACAACTGTTTAGATAACTCGCTGCATTTTAACAATAGCAGTTAAAGTCATAAAGCTTAAAGAATGACTAACAATGTTCAGGAACTGAAGACAGTTCAAAGGCTTAAGTAAGTACACACATTCAATCCACTCAGGATACGGTTAGTTTTTGACCAAGAATATGTTCTATCAGGTAGTCAGAAAACATCTCAAGTTGATCAGTTACATAATATCTCATTTTTTCCTCTTTTGATAAAGTGAAAGATAAAGTCATTTCTGGGTATAAATGAATCTTTCCATGAAAAAAATCATATACAACTTCTAGGTGTTTTGAAATGGAGAAGGTGATGGGATGAGGGGACTTATCTAGACAGGGCAATGCAAGCATTTCCAAGGTTTGGTCCCACTTCAGCTTTTTTTTTTTATTAATAATTTTTAACTCTCAAGACACCACTGCCATACTCTGCTTTCAGTGTCACAATGATTACACATAAAATTCAAACATAAAAAACAAGGTCCAGTTCCTATACGATCCTAGAAGATGGACAAGAAAATGCTTGTGTCCACATATAATTTCTGAAGTGCTCCAATACCAAAAGGACAGTGTATGGGAACCTAGATTACATAGATAAATTCTTAAGATTTAATCTTTTGAAATCTGTGGCCTTGAACCATCCCCACAGGAGGAAGGGCAGCACTGCAAGGCTATTTAGTCCCAATTCCAGAGGGTGATCTAACCTATCTTGGGGCTGATAATACTTTATCTTCTTTTACATTAAACTCGTGCATCCTAGCAGAATATTTTTTCAAATAAATGAAACCTAAGGAACATTTTATGGATCCATTCACATAGGAGACATTTATTTCCCAGAGGTAGCTGGTACATTCTGCAGCAAGACAACGTAATGATTAAGCAAAAGTGACCACTGGAGAAGGCAGTTTCCTTGCTGTTAATGACTGGCTGGAGAAAGCAAGGTCCAAAGACAAAGACAGACTGTCATTAACTGCTGAAAATTCCCAACGTAAAGGCCATTATTACTATTATAAAGCTGGACAATAAATAATTATATTCTTTAGGGGGTTGTACATATTGAAAAGACAAAATTCCAGTGTCTGTTGCTGTGGATACTGGTCTGTAAGACACTTATCTTTCCCATTCTGTCAGGCTACGCAATGGATAGATCTGGGACTGGCAACCCTTCAAGAATGGATGCCAGACTGTATTTTCCTTTTCCAAATTACAGGTTAAACGTGCTTACAGAAAGTCAACAGGAATCAGGAGGCACTGCCAGTCGGCACTACCTTGCCTCAGCATGAGGCAGCAACTGTCCTCACTCTCACCCTGCTCTTCGCTCAGCGGGGGCCAGGAGCTGGGTTGTCTGGGAGCTGCAAATGACCCTCAAAGCATCGCGACTTCCAGCTCCCACCCAGCTGGATACCATTCAAAATCTTGCTAAATGCCATCCTCGGTATTCAGGCAGTATGCTGTTTTCCACACTATAAATTTCTTGCCTGAGAGAAGCAAGTAGGCGAGACAATGTTTTCTTTGAGCTGACGCAGGCATGGACTTGCCTTTAAAAGATGTCCTGTTGGTACCACTGCCACCATCTTCAAGACCTTCTCTGAAGACATCGCTGCAGTCCAAGTGATTTTACTGCTAACATCCACTGAAGGTTTCAACCTACAAATAGCTGTAAATCTGAAAATTTAATTTGAGATTTTCCTTTCTTTTGTTTAAACTGACTTTTGGTTGGCTCTTTACAGTAATTTTACTAATATGACTATAGATGTAGATTTACATATATAGATTTTGCACCACTGCAGGAACTGGATTCCTTCCTTACCTTAGATGCCAAAGGGACTGTAATTTGGCAAGGACTAAACACTACGTAACCTGGCTTCAGTGTAAATTATAATTACTATACGCTGTGCATGGTTAGCTTATACAGAGATTCTGAGTAAGACAGGACTCATAACCTTTTTTCATAGTATTTCCATTTTGGTTTTCAGTTCTCACATCTGTACAGCATTGTCCCATCTTGAACCAGCATTTGTGTCTCGTACTGGCAAGGGAAGACAGTCCCACAACCCTTTTCTATATAGGTCAATTCTGCTTGAGAAGTTCACACAAATAACATGGGATATGTACAACAGAAAGAGTCAACTACTACCGACTGCATTTTTCCAGAATGGTACCTTCACATACTCACACTTCCACTTTCCTTCGAAAGTCTGATTTCAGCGGGAGAAGGGACAGACTCTAGGGATGAGTCCTACCTTTTTGTAAAGTTCTTGACAATCATCAGGAGTGGGGTTGCATAAGTGAGGACAGAATCAAAAGTGCTTAAAGCGAAATGTTTTCACACCCCAGTGCTTTTTAATTCATATTCTTGTCTTGCCCTTTCTAATCCCTTTCAAGGATAGCTATAGTTCAGTCTGAAGTGCGTTTGTATAAAATACTCCCAGGAAATAGTGCTCACATCTCACCACTTCAGAAGAGAAGATCAAATCTGCTTCTTGTGATTAAAGTCACAATCAGAGGTGGACCAACAACTCTTTTGAAGAACTAATGTGAGCATGTAAAATTCCTGTTGTGGAAGGTCAATGGGAGATAACACAACAGGAATAACCCTTGTAATATTTCAGAAAAATACTGTCATCAGCTGTATCTCATTAATATAAAATTTAAATTAATAGAACATAATATGTTACAGTTGGCAAACTGAACATTGCAAATGCTAGATACTAAACATGCAGGTCATCACTGCTATGCAAATCTTTGATATAGTCTGTGAACCACTCCACACCTACTAACACCAGATATCTTTGATACAACAATTTGCAAGTTCCAAATGGAGTGAACCTGCTCTGCACAAGTAGGTGAATTTTTTATCTTTATATATACACAAATTTTTTATATATATATATATATATATATATATATATATATATAAAAATATAAAACTGGAAGGAGTTGCTGTTGCCAAACTCCCAGAAATTCATGTGTTACCTATAACAGACTCCAACAAATAGGAATTCTTCTAGTTCTTCAACGAGGGGTAACTCCTATTATCTCACGTAGCAAAGAAAATTGGCATTCCTCTTTGCCCTACTTACAAGGAAGTTGTTTCCCTCAAAAAAGAAAAAGGCATAGGAAGCTGAAAACCCAAGAGTTGTTTTAATTCTCAAGGGGCTTCATGCTTTGCTAGTATTTTTCACAAAAGCCTGAGCAACATCTATTGTACAATAATATTTAACATTCAGGAGAATCAGGATCTTTTTTAAAGTGTGATCAGAAAGGGGGGCCCTTCATAGGCTGTCACTGTATTCTTCATAACAAAGCAAGCTCTGTTTCATAAAGAAATACCTTGTACTAAAATACCCTAGGGAAACTATAGTTGTTTAATTTTGTGTTGGTTTATTTTTAAACAAAGATGGGAGTTTTCAAGTTTGAGGTTCCCTTTAAGCACTCTTCTAACATGAATATGTTTAAGGATGCTCTATCAAGTTCATGCATGAAATGCCATCCAGACGTTAGTATATTTCTATGCAAATAGAACTGTGGAAGCTAATAACAGAAATCTGCATTTTTTTCACATTTCCAGCGTATTATACAACTTCTCATTCTTTCCTGTTTTGTAACTCCCATTAGCCTCTTTTATCAATAAAACAAAGCTCAGGTTATATTGCCTCCTGCTTAAATTCTCCACAAACATCAAAGCTGGACATTTGAATAAGCAATTTAGTGTATACATTTTTATTCATTTCAATGTACTGATATTCTCCTGGTAGGAATAAAAATTCTGCGAAATAACTGCAGAGAAACATACCATTCAGAATATGAACTGAAATATTCTTGCAACGCTTTTCAGAGAGGATGGTGTGATATTAAGATTAGATCCTGCATATAATCAAATTTTGATGCTTGTACATACAGTCTGGTATTTTTTTTTCTTTATAAGGTTTGTATGCAAAAACACAGCAATCCAATATTTTGAACATACACTGTCTGCAGATACTACACAGTCCAAACTGATGAAAATATAATGTCAATGAAATAAGAAACAGTGGAACAACGCAGTATACAGACTTTACTAAATTCATCATAACTAGCTTTACAATTCCAAGGCCATAAAATATTGTAAAACCAGTCTTTCCAGACAGATAGAGTATAAGGGCTTGTGTCCATTCCTAAATTCAATCTTGGTGTACAGATTGACTCTTTTGGAGCTGTAAATATTTCCATAATCTTCTAAACTCTCTGATGTGATACACACAGCAGTTCTTCTGAATGACCTTTATCTTCCAAATTTGCTTCCCTTTTATTTACTAGTACATACAAGAGGTAATAAAATAGAAAAGATAAAATAGGTGGGGAGACAAGGATTATATTACAAGCAAGAGATGTTACTACTGAGAATAACCACAGTATTTAGTGATCATAAATGTAAAGCAAACCTACAGTTTTTATCCAAAAACACAAGGCATACAATAAAAGACCACAGAGAAGTCTGAATTTTATTCAACGGGTCAAATACAAGCTGGTCAGTGCAGTAGCACGTGAATTAAATAGTTAATTGCTTAAAAAGTTAAAAAGTTAAATAGTCAACTCATTGGGAAGTCTGCTAATAATGGTTAAGATAAGTTTCCCACCTATGAAAAGTGATTAATCAATACATCTCTTAACAAGAAAGGACAGTTCTACTGACAACAGTTATTTGCCTTGCCTCTGACCTGGAGGGAAAGGCATAGTCATTCTCCAAGGGCAAGTCAGTCAGTCTTTAATCCTCTACTATGACTACAAACAAGGCTACTGATTATTAAAAAAAAAAAAAAAAAAAAAAAAACAAACAAAAAAAAACATTATATTGAGGCTTTTCTACTTACCTGAGTGATCAGCTATCACCCACAGATGCATTTCACTGATTTTACACACCATGTGTGACAAATATTTTGATTTTCCCCAGTGCCTCCAAAACTCACTGAAATCTCTCCTGACCACTATTACAGTATTATGTTTAAGTCCATTCATCACAAAGAACAGGGACAATAGCCATTCCCACTCACACTTCATGTTGTGAAATGGACTCAGAGAATGTTTTCAGTGGGCCTGAAACATGCAATGTTGCAGTCCAAGAAATCCTAAAGAGTTATCACCTTACCCTGCAGGGCTGTCTCAAAACAAGATCTCAAATACCATCCATGCTTAGTGTGGAAGATGCCCAAATCCCATCCATAGAAACCATGGAGCACAGTGCATTGGAACTCCCATCTCCACGGAGCAAGGACTGCCAGAGGATGCCTCCATCTTCTTTCTTTCACAGCCTGAAATTCTCACCTGAACATATATGCAGACCTCCTTTCAAAACATGGGTTGAGAGAGAGATCTTTACAAAGTGGCCAGCAAGACCAGGAGGGCACCACCATGGTATCTCCCGCGTTATATCAAAAATCTCATACCAGGGCAAGGAATATACTTGCTTCCCCCTTTCATCTGGCTGAAGGGGTTCAGAACTCCACTCTGCGCCTCCAGTTGTAAACATTGCTTTCTTCATCCGCCCTCCACCAGGAAGGGAATACATGTGTCTCCAAATCTCAGGCTCAATGTATAATATTCCAGTTGACTTCTAACTGATCACTTATAAAGGCAGAAGCATAGCAGGTGAGCAAGCTACTGCAGTGTAACAAATCTATTCCCCTGAGAGCAAACTACCTTGAATTAACTCACATTTACCAATTGTAAGAGCACATACATGGACAGTTACTGTAAATCAGCTGATTTATGGGAAGCTCGTTATTCTGCAGTAATTTATTTTGAGGTCTGTATTCTAGAGAGAAAAATGTTGCTGAAGTGGGAAGTAAGAAATGTAACTAACAATTAGACTTGCTCTCAAATACCTCCAAGGTTATGTTTCCTCCAACGAGACATTCTCAGTGAACATACTTGCAGTCTCTTATATTGTGTTACTTTTTTTTTTTTTTACATTGATTGTAAGACAATTATAAGTAAAAAAGAAAAAAAAAAAATGGTTTGAGCATAAATGCCCCACTATTATTTATTTATTTTTAGTTACAGACCTCACTGAAATACCAAGATCAATATAATCTTCATACTTAGGAAGACTAAAAATATTAGAATTTCCTCTTAAAGACTCCTCTGAAATGACACCAATGTCTTTGGGATGCTATTTAACATACATCAGTGGAAGACTCTCGGTAATCTGTATTTCTAAGTTGGAAAGTAACATGGGTTCCAGTATCTTAACTTCCATCTTTTCAGTTTAGAAATTTTGTTCCTAGTGAAATGATTTACTAAGTTTTCTCTAGGCAATTAAAATCTATTCTACAGTTCAACCTTTGGATGATATATAAATACATACATAGACACTCCTACAAGGCAATTTGTCTGCCAATCTGGAAAATGCTAACATTATAGTCAATAAGTCAACAGTCTGCAATGTTAAATTACAAAATCAGAAAAAAAAAATCTAGCTTACATTCAATCTGGATATAAAGATCATTAGAATTTCTAATGTTCTGTGTGGGACAGTAAAATTCAAAGACGACTGTATTCTGCCCCAATAACCACGATCTGCACAGCACATTCAGGTATTGTTGGAGAGATTAAAAACACAAAAACAGAGCAGAACAGCTCAGCATCAGATAATCACAAGCAATTCTATGTCAGCAGCAGACAGCTGGAGACATATGCCAGCAATATTGCAAAAGTGGTAAAATGGAGATTTCGTGACAGCAAGAACGTGGGATTCATACATTAAGCTAAAACTCAACCAAAACCATTGAAATTGTTGTGCACAAGTAACAGCTCTCTGTCACAGTGTTCAGAAAGCCTACCATTTGGCATCAAAAAAACAACAAAAAAAAACTTAAAGATTAAGCAGAAGAAAGTAATACTTCTCCCTTTAAAATTTTTATATTTTTCATGTTGAACATGTGTTTTCAATGTTACTGATTATTGTGGGTGAACAGATCAGAACAATTTTTTGAGATCAGTTGGAAGAGCTGTTCAGCTATACACCAAACTCGTGTTTTGTGAAAATTGTGTGTGAAAAAGCAGTTTGACGGAATCTTACTTACAAATATTTGTTTAAAGATTTTTACTTCAAAGTAAAAGTTCAAAATAGAATGATCAATAGTGTTCGGTTTCAACTGATATAGCTGGAGTCATTCTGTTATTCCCTTCCCCTTGGGTTTCAAGTGTCCATCAACTATTATAATTCCCTGATACCCTCTCCAATCTATCCTTGTTTTTGTCTCTCACTTTTTAAATTTAAATATCTACTGCTAAAAAGAGTATAAATCCAAGAAAGAGGCTAAAAAATCCTTTTGTAATTATTTTGAAATCAGTAGAGTTAGAACAGGGGAAAATACTTTGACTTGTGAGGTAAAAAATAATCAACCTTTTAATGATCTACCTTTCCATTCTTTTCTCCCTGAGCCTATCTTACAGTAATTGAGATCTTTTTTCCATCCCCCATCCCCTTTTTTGTTTATAGTTAACCATGTAAAACCAGAATTAAAAAAAAAAAAAAAAAGTCAAAGACCTGAACATGAAAAAACAAGTTCTCTATTTCACAAACCAAACCCCTCTGTGTGTTAGATTTCCTATAAAAATAGAAAATGGCTTGAAAATGTTCACAAGAAAGTAAAAAGACTTCTGATGGATTCAAGTGCCCCGCACACAAACACCAGTTTCAAAGCAATGTTTTCCATTACGTCATGGGAGTGGTTAGACCTGAACATCTGATTTTATTGCTGAGGCTCTGCCTTTGTATCTCAAGCATTTTGTCCTAGGATTTTTCCATGATGGGATTCCTGAACATGCAACTCTCAGGGAGCATAACAGAGACAAGTGACTTGTGAAGAATTAAGGCCCAGGCCAGTGATGTCTTTGTGTTTTAGGACTAGATACCTGATGCAGGTTGAAGAACAATGTAACGCTTGAAGCACTGATTTGGGAAAAAAAATAAAAATAAGACGCATCAGCAAGAAATTGCAGATTGATTGCAACAACAAATGCCAAAACATCCTAAAAAGAATAAAAATGTGCTGAGTTAAAGAAATAAAAAAGAACCAATGGATACAAAGAGCTTGCAGGCCTCAGGTAACTTGCTTGCATAATTGACCTATATCTGGGGCACTTAAGCAATTTACATAACTGATTTTTACAGAGATGCTTCTGCTTTGATGATGGTATTTGGTCTAGTTCAGTAGGTGGGGTAGACAGGATCCGCCTTAAACTTCAAGTAAAACTTCAGAAGCAAGTTGAAACTCATATTTTAGGTGAATGGTGAGTCAGTACCTCCAGAGGAGAGACTGTTAGGTATAGGAAGACATCAGTTAGGTATAGGAAGAACAACTCTTGCATGAACTGATGATTGGTTCCTCAACACATAGCACAGACCAGCCACCTGGTTTTCAGAAGCCTAAAACAAGACTTGATGAACTTTAGTCCACCCATTCTCCTTTCCCCAAAAGTTTACACCTTATTACACATAATATTGTAGCTTATTTAAACGCCAAGTCCTTTTTTAACTTGTGTTTGGGGTTGCTCCCATGTAAAATACATTACAGTGGCCTCTGTGCTTATCTCATGTCCATCTGGAAGCCATCCGACCAGATGAGCACTACAGGAGATGCACTAGAGTCATCTTGCATCCTCACCTTACCTAGGCCGGAATGCTGACTGCTGCAAAAAACACAAACTGGGAGTAGAACGTAGAGCTGAATACATTAATCAGAATGATCGCTGTTGCAAGATCTGCTAAGAACAAAGAAAACAAATTCAAGGAAAGTTAACACTAGAAACCATTTGCAAGGCTCCATGAGTCAGCTAATGAAATAACTGTCAACTGTAGACACGAACCTTTTGTGCTTTCACACAATTTAAATATAAAGTAATTTGCATTCAGGAATCTGAGTCTCCCTGAAAAAAGGATTAACAATTGGATTCACTTTCTTTCCACAACCTTTTTTCTCCCTCCCTTCCCCCCAGGGATGGCTCTGATAAGGTCACCTTATTAATGCAGATCTCTGTTTTCCAGAAAGCAGCCAGGAGTTTAACTGTTTCACTGTGAAATGATCTATGAGATGAGAACAGTCCATTTTTTATCCTTGATTGATCATTTCAGCATGTATAACAGCAAATCCTAAGGGACACCGCTCAAATCTCTGCTTCAGAATGACCTAGAGACTCAACACTGAGAAGTGTTGCGCTCCACTACACAATCCTTCATAGTTTTTTTTCCCTTAACTTAGCATTTTCCACAAACAGAATAAAGTTGCTGTGCATCATTGTGGCTCTCTACAGAAAAACATTTTATAAATAAATTAAAGTTTTAACAGCTGAGAATCAGGTGTCCCTACAACCAGAAGAGGAACAGAGGCATCAGACAGTTAAGACTTTTTCTCGAGACACGTCAGGAAGATGCCTGTGATCTCAGTGCAGGTGTCACAACTTCTCATTTCCTTGCTGGCCACGAGGAAATATTTCCTGGCTCTTAATAGCTTCTGACGGGAGCCGTCTTGTGCCAAAATCAGGGGCTCTGCCTTCTGTATGACGAGTTGAAAATAAAGCTATTCTCTCTCTCCCTTTTAGTTATTTACTGTGTATAAACGTTATCTCAACTCCATTATTGGGTTATTCTTCTCTATTCTATGCACTTTCAATCAACTAATCTTCCTTTTGCTTTTTTTGGTGACTTTTACTGACGTGCACAGACTTTTTAAATAAATCATTATGAATATAAATAGCAATGGTTAGATTACAAAGGATTCTGGAGCACTTGTGATAGTAAATTAGCAGCCAGGCAAACCAACCTACAGCTGCCAACAGCTGATGTAATATTTTGTAGTATTATTTTCTAGATTGCATAAAAGAGAATTATTGGCCTTCTCTGTTTTTTATATTATTTTTTTTCTCCTCAGTTTGTCAAACAGTTCAACGATTTGATGCTTACAAAGTTCCCAGTGAAACACCTGGTGGAATTTAAAGACAAAACTTCTGAATACCCATAAATCCCAAATATCTTATACACAGAGCAGGGGAGATAAGTCTGAGACACGAGCAGCAGTCTGAATTTGGGAAAGAAACCGCAAGGACATACTTCTGTTCTCAAGAGTATTTCTGAACAGTTGGGCATTATATCCATGTGAAGAGCTACTCCATCAAGAACCATTTGACACAACTCTCCCCCCCCTTTTTTTTCCTCCCATCCTTTCCTCATAAGTGCTAAATAAAATCAGTCTGGTTATTGCCTCATGCTAGTTCAATCTATATATTCCTGTAATCATCTGACAGAGCAACATTAATTAGAGACTTTTTATAGGCCACACACATCTTTGCATCCCTTTATAAAACGCTGACACATTCCCTGTCCAAAAGAGATTACAGTCATAGAATACGATCCCACAAATACCTGTGGCTGAACATAGCATTTGCTATCATGCGTAAGCCCAGTGCAGCTAATAGCAACTCACACAACTGAAACAAAAAGCTCTGATTCGCATATATGACTAATCAGGATATTCAGGACACAATATCTATGTGTTTGCAGTCTGAGATTTTTGGGGTTGACTCTCTCAGACTTGACAAATGTCCCAGGGCAACAGGCTGTCTATGAAATGATGCAGAAGGAAGGGAAAAAAAAAAAAAAAAAAAAAAAAAAAACACTAATAGTTCCCCTTAAGTTCAAATAAGGAAAACAAAATTTGGAAAATTGCATCTGGAAGGCATTGGGCAGTTACATCGTGATGATGACGTTGTGAAGATGGGTGGAGTGTACATATTGGAAGGGATACAGGAGATTGCAGAGATGTACCAAAACAAAGATTTGGATTATGTGGGCCTTATCAGGGACAACAGGCTCAGCATTAAAGTAGAAAAGACAAAGAAGCAACAAAAGGAATCAAAGAGCAAGAGATTTAATTGTGAGCAGCCACAGAAAAGGTTCCTAAGCACTCTACTGCACTTTGGTAACTGCTGTCAGACCCAAGCAGGGATGCAGAAGATAATGTCCACGAAAGGTCTCAAAACTCACTGGTTACAGAAAGAAGTCTGATAGCAATCTTACGAACACCATATTTAAGTAGCTCATGTATCAACCTTGAGATTAAATGACCTTGAATTTAAAGGAACGTGTTGTTCCTTGGAAACTGCCTTTCACTTCCCTCATTTTTAGAGACTGATATTATTCTTTTGGAGGGATGAGTGACACATGTTGTAGGTATTTTGCCTAAGGTGTGCTATTCCTTTAATTGTTATTTAATAAAATCTCATAGTTTCAGAAGGCACACTATAACAAGTTATTTGCAGGTTATCACTGATGGATGCATGAAATCCACTGAATGCATAAATTGCTATTCAGCAGTAGCATGGCCTGAATATTTATTCCTTTATATTTACCTTATGTCTGTTCCATTTCATGTACAGATAGGAATTCTAAGACACATTAAAAAATCATTCCCAATGATAAACATCCACAATGTTAATATAAATCTCTCTTCCTTCCCACCTAAAACAAAGCAATCCTCCCTCCACCTATGCCCCTGTATTAATAAAGACCTGAGTTTAGGGAGAACCCCTGCTGCAGTCTCCAACCATTACCAGCCTCACATTCATCCACATGCAATGAAACTCTCTTCAAAAAGTCACCAATATCCTGCAATAATTCAGGGGAAAAACAAAGCAAGATAAGTGTAAAAATGATTAGCTTCCACGTAGAGCATTATAAGGTCAGATATCTGGTTGCTAGTCTGAGCGACTATTTTTACATCACGGTGTAACTGAGAAAGGGACTGCTAACTATTCCAGGGGTTGTGTTACGGCTCTTGATATGCCCAGTGTGAACAAGAGCCTTCTAGCAGCCTGAAGCAACTCACACTGCATAGTGTTACGCAGTCCTTAGTCCTTTATTTTAAGGACTTTTTAAATTTAAGGTAACTTTATTATTGAAGGACTTTTTATTTAAGGTAAAGTCCTTTACCTTAGTCCTCTTGAATAGCTTGCTGCCTGTTGAAAATTAAAGATATATTTTCAATAATACCCCTCTGCAAATAATGGCTAGAGTACTGTTAAAAATATATATATATAAAAATCCCAAAGTGAATGATTTTATTTTGAAAGCTGTTATTACATTACTGAGGGATACGGTAACAAAATCTATGCACAGCAACTTTTAGATGCAGTGCCAGACAGAAGTATGGCTAGCAGACAAAAAAAAGGGAGGGTGTGTATTTTTGAACTACTCCTGAAAAAAATACAGCTTGAAGCCACAAAGCTAGCACTATTAAGAGAAGAAATGTAGCAACTAAATGAAAAAGGAAAAAATTAGATGAGATCTTAATTTGGTTCAAGATAGTTGCAATAATACAAGCTGAAGGGTTTTTACTGTCCCTTTGCAGTAACTTTAACTTTCATAAAAATTGGGAAGATGGGTACAAAAACAGGAATGATATAAATGCAACTAGGCAACAAATGTGGGATGCTAAAATGTATCATAGATGTATCATGAAATATAAAGCATTACTGCAAAGACAAGGGAGGTGGAATGGTTGCACTTGTGTATGTATACACATAATGCTTGCAATTCTTGTACACATTTATATCATCACGTTGTGTAGGTTTTACTTGCCTTTTTTTTTTTTTTTGGCTAGTCTAGCCTGAGTTTCACTCAAATCAGTAGATCAATTTTAATTTTTTAAGTTATCTTCATCTGCTGCTTATACACTGCACTCTTAGGTCCATACAGGATTTGGGCATAAATGGAAAACAACCAAAATAAATAACTAAATGATAATACTACTAAAAAAAGAACAAGCTTAACCGGATTTTAAGAATAAGCCTATTCATGATGTCTTCAATTATTGACAAATTTTTGAATTATGGCAGTGAAAACCAGCATGCTTCCTTAAATTGCAGTACAGTAGTTTATCTGGTAGTTTAAGGACTCAGTTTTGGACTCCATCCTTAACATAGAACTATGGTGTTTTGACTCGATGAAACTTGGGCAATTAGTAATCATACACTTGAGTAGCTGACAGGCCTTAACTGCAACAATCATAAACAGTTTCCTACATGCGCTACTAGATTTATTTATCAAAGCATTTGCTTTTTAATCTGAGTAAAAAAAAATGGATTTTGTAAACTGATTGAGATTAATTAAATGCATAATTCAGGAACAGAAAAAAAATCACTACACATTTATTTTCAGATCAATTTTCACTGGGCACTTTGCGGACTTAAGGAGCAGAAACTACTAACATCACAAGTAAAGATTTCTGCATTCACATTAGGGAGACAGGGATTTTTTCCTCATTTTTCTTTACTTTGTCTGAAAGCTAGGTGTCCAGTCCATGAGCTTCCTTCCAATGCACTGGGGAAAGATGTACGTTTCTATGGAGAAGCTGAGGTTACCTACTTTGAGAAAGAATAAGTTGCTCTCTGGAAGGTCTGAGAAAATATTCTCTGTATGAAATTTCTCAGAAGTCAGAAAGCAAATACAGAAGAGCTTAAAATATGTATTTGTAAACTTCCATACTTGCTCATATTTCTTTAATACTTCAGTCTACCAATATCAAAGAAAACAATAAGTGATGAAAATTATATGGACCTCAGCAGAGTCCCAGGCTACAGTGTCCCAGTGCAAGCCTAGGAGTTTAACTAGTTAAAAATAGCAGTTTTTATATAGTTCTATTTTAAATGACTCGGTTATTGTAAATTGGTACCCCATGAATTGGCTGAAGCTGCACTATTTTACAACATGCAGATCTGCCCCATATTGCTGTGCTCTGGTACAGTGCAGCTCAGCTGGTGAGCGCTGGGCAGGATCCAACGCTTGAACCAGCAAAACCGTGGCTGGTTCTCTTTTATTATCCAGTGTGAAACCCAGCAGACTTACTAGGGCTAAAGTTGATACTGCGAAACACCATTATCAGTCATGTCCACAACTAAGGGCAAAACATTATTTATCAAAATATTGGGCAAAATCTCTAATGTTGGAACGGGCAGCATCTTTTAAAATGTGATGCTCTCCTACAAGTTGTTTAACGTATTTTTACTCAGTGTGTCAAAGAGCTTATTAGCAGGCAGACTTCTCAAAGCCCATACCAGCACAGTCCACGCCACTGCCCCTGCTCAAAGAAGCAAGTCCTCAAAGGCAGCACATTCAAACAACGGAAATAAAGGGAAAGTGAAAAGAAAGTTCAAGTCAGAAGTGCTGTTTGTGCTCGGTTATTCTGGTACTGCTCTCCCAGGAGCACTCCACTCCCTGCCAGCATCTACAGAAAGAGACTCTCGCTACCTTCCAACCAGCCCAGAAAGGATAATCTATCTCAGTGCCTGTGAAAATCACATAATCCTTTTCCATCAGGATTAATATCCAATGCCATGATAGTCTGATACATACAGGATGAAGTCTGGCACTTCTTGTTATAAAGTTCCTGGTAGGAAACAATTTCTGCTGTCCCCAAACCAAAACCCACAGCTGACTGATTTCCTTTCCCCCCACTACATGTGTGTTAAAGAGGCAATCATCATCATCATCTTTTTTATTTATTCCACTAAACAATTTTCACCTGGCAAGATTAATGCCTGTGTCTAGGTAGGTATGTTCCAGCTGCAGCAATAGTTTAATCAGAATAAAACTAATGGCAGCATCTCTCCTTCCCTATGCAGTCCAACTGCTGGCTGTCCCCCTGCAGAGATACCTGTTGTGATTCTTGCAGGAGAAAAATGACCCATTTTCAGGTACACACAAAGAAGCATTACAAAATAAACCGAAGTGCTGCCTGCAGTTCATCACAAGTTACAGAAACCTCATCACCTGCAGAAAATGTGTTATTACATATATGGGATGGATCATAACTGAATGTTGGAGGCTCAATAGTCATAAATTCGGTCACAACCAGTAAGGAAATGTATTTTTACTCATTCATTTTTTTAGCCAACAGGATGTGAGCAGCAGTTTGAAAAGCAGGTGAAGCAAGGAAGCTTGAAACAACTGTAGCACATTCAAACGACATAAGGATGGGATCAGGACTTGTTATATATTCATCTTATTCTACCTTGTTAAAATCTAATCCAACTTGCACCATCTTCAAGACCTGGAGCAGGCCCAGAAGAGCAAATCAAAGTTTTCTAGACAGCACAGAGCAGGCAGGTCCTGCCATTTGGGATTATTAAAAGATCCCACTACACATCCTAACCTTGCAGGCAGAAACAAGCCTGCATGTCACCTTACATGGAGAAGCGGAGGAAGGTGTTACATCTTTAATAGCTAGGCTAGTATTTCTAAGTGTAGGCACACGCATTAACTAATTGAATGGCTATCTTCTAATCCTGAGAAACCAAACTGCAGTTAACTCCAGATTAAATTACAAATGTTCACAGTCTTTGGAATAGTAATACAAACTTGAAGTTGCAGACTAACCTTTCTGTAGGCTCTAACTGCTCTTTGCTTTCCAGGCTTGCGAACATCTGGTATTACTGTTTACTCAGATTGCTGAACTCAAAATTTCTATCCATACTGGTATTTTGCCATTGTTTGTCACCTTCAGCTTCAATGTTTCATAATTTTTCATAACAGTTCAATATTTCATAAGCAATGTACCTTAAGAAATAATAGCCAAACATACATCTTACTGATACTATGGGCATCAGCTTACTAACAGCATTTCATAGAGACCAAACAATTCATAATAAATGACAGAATTAGGAAATAAGTTATCCAGACTGAGTATCCTGTTCCTCCCCCTTCATCATTTTCAGGGACTCTGTCATTGGTATCAAGCTGAAAAGACCACAAAAAATATTGTAGGACAGGATTAAAATTCAGAATGAGCATGAGAAATTGGAGAAAGAGCCTGATGAAAAAATGGTGACAGATCAATAAAGACAAGGTTATACATAAGGAATAACTAACTGCACAAATACAGGCTAGAAGACAACATACGAGAACGTTGTTTTGTAAGAAAAACTATGGCATATTTTAAATCAGAAAGTCAACACAAGTCGGCAGCTTCAAACTTTACAAATGAGGCAAATATTAAATATGGGATGTCATCTGTTCACCATACACAGCATTTGTAAGGTCTTAGTTGGACCAGTGAAAAAAGTATTCTGCAAGAAATCCAGGAGAGCAAAGGAGTTCACAAAGGTGACACACAGCAAATGGCTGTAAGGAGTGAAGTTGTTTGGTATCAAGAAGAGGTTCAAGGAAAAAAATAACAATAAAAACAAAAAAGCAAACAAAAAAACCTTCTTCAGTCTCAAGAAAAAAAAAAAATCAGATCTTCGGAGTTTTTAAAAACATTTTTAAAAAAGAAAAAGAATGGAATGATTTACTCTCTGTAATGGTCTTCTGCAGAGGGCAGAAGCAATGGATTTCTTCTTTCAGCACGGTCAATTTAGTTTAGACATCAGTAGACCTTTCTGACCTAAGACCACCAGATACCATGGCTGCTTCTCACTGAGAACAGGAAATCTCTGTCCTTCGATGTTAGAGAAACATCCCTCAAGCATGGTACAGGTTTCCCTGTTTTGGGTTGAAAATTGGACTAGGTTGTAACTTGAAGAATCTCTTGATTGTAAATGACTTTGTGGCATATTTATAGAATCATCTAGGTTGGAAAAGACCTTCAAGATCACCAGTTTCACATCAACTTGACCTATGAGTCCCATCACTTGAAGTCCCATCACTACACCATGTCCCTTAGGTGCCACGTCCACAGGTCTCTGAAATACCTCCAGGGATGGGGACTCCACCATTTCCCTGGGCAGCCTGTTGCAACGCTTGACCACCCATTCCATGAAGAAATTCTTCCTAATACTCAGTCTAAACCTCCCTTGATACAACTTAAGGGCATTTCTTCACATCTTGTCACTTGTCACATAAGAAAAGAGACTGACACTCTGCTGGGTGCAATGCCATTTCAGGTAGTAGTAGTAGAAAGTGATGAGGTCCACTCCCCTTTGCTGGTTAGGTGCTAACATAAGGCTGCTAACAGAAGGTGGGCCATTTAGAAGCCACAATTTTCTGGTTCTACAAAACCCAATAATTACACCATATTTTCCTGAGTGCATTTGAACTCAGGTGCCTGGATTTGGGGAGAGATTAAAAGCATGATAGTGAGATGTTTCCTCCTGTAAACTCACATCCTGATTATACCCTGTTACATCCTCAGATGCATCCACAGATAGCCTAGGCACGGCCATGAACATCCTGTAGCATGGTAGAATATTGTCACATAGCCATCAGGCTGAGAAGTCAAACAGGCTCCTTTGGACACTGCTGGGATTTACAAGCAGTGAAATTACAGACAGTCCATGATCATACCAGTTGTGGGCTGGGAACGCATGAAGCCATCATCCTGGGCTTGCTCCCACAGACAGGCTAGGAAGTATAGATGTAGCTTATATGAAAGATGCTACTCCAGCAGAAGTAAATGGGAGGAATAAAAGCATCTGGACTAAAACAATAAGTTGATGGTAAGCATGTCAAATACTCCTGTTATTTAGTCAACAACAATTCAACTTGATATATGTGCTTTGAAGGAGGGTCAGAAAGACTGGAAATCAGAAAATGAACCCTGGAGGGAAAAAATGTATATATCCTTTTTAATGCTTTTTGTGACCCATATTTTTAAGCATTTATTCACATTGACTTTTTAAAGGAGAGAAATACACATAATTTGCACTTCGGGATAAGTTGAAGGTGTCCATGCAATTTCATGGATGGCAGAATACCAATTTTGCTTAAATGATAGAGTCCCACCACATGTCTCTTATTTAAATGACCTGAAAATAAGAGATATGAAGGCATAAGTAAAAGCAGAAAATGAACCTAAATATATAACACTAGTGCATTCAGTGATATTTCCCAGTGTATGTTTCACTGTGAGCACCAAGCCCACTCTCAGAGATTGTTATCCCTCACATTAGCCCTCTTCAAAGCAGTCACCCCCATCACCAGTAGAGTTCTGCAGGGTATGTACAGAATCACCAGGTCACTTGGAGTAAAAATCCTGGCTCACTAACAAAAGCAGGAGAGGGAAGTTTTGTTCAGAAACAACACACTGTAATTTGTTGGAAGAGCAGTATAGTTCTTCTGTGGGATCTATGGTACAATAAAATCTGAATAAGCTGGGTACCATCCAAGATTCCCATAGCATTTGAAAGGTTGGCATTGCAAGTATTTCATTTCCAAGTCATAACAAACAAATAAGAAAAGAAAAAGGTCAAAATATGGAAGTGTCTTAAAGACAATACTACAAATCGTTTCCAAAAACTGAAACATTTTGGTTTTCTATCATAAAAAAAAATCATTTCAAAACTTAGCATAATTACATGTTTTATCTGAACTTCATTGAATCATCTTTTGTTTTTATCTACTACAACCCCTCTTCCCCTACTCATTTGCTTTCTCTTTTATACACTTGCCCCAGACTCTGCAACTCTACTACTTCCTCTCTCACTTTTCCTTAGTTTTTCTCTGTTTCTCAGAGGAGTTAAGTTTTATTAAAAAAATAGCAAGTTTTTTTTTTTATTCTTTAATTTGTCTTGCTCTCTCCTAGTAATTGCCAGGAAAGCAACAATCTGTCTTCATTGCCACAAAGCCTCCAATATCAACTTCCACAGCCTCAGTTTTGTCCTACTTTCTGACTCCTCCTAGCTTACTCTCCCACACTTCTATCAAAATAAAAAGCCTGTCCTGATTGTTAGGTGACACCTGACTTCTGGATGAAGTTCCTTGACACTAAAATCAAACTAGGACATTTGGCTCCCAACAAAAGTGTCCTATATGCTGCTCTTATCTGGAAGGTCAACCGCCTTCATGGTCATTTAGACCCCATGCACACCTGTCCATCAACTTTCTTGCCTGTCCTTGGTATGATCATGAAACCCCACACACAGGCTATTAATGCAGATAACTTCTTACAAATACTTCCCAAAAAAGTACTTTAATATAAATCTCCAGAAATAAATGATGGAGGAAAACACCTTTTAAGAGTTCAGAGTGAATGAAGTGTAGCCTATTATGCTTGGAGATCATCATCAGGTTCTCTGGTGTTGTGTGACTTTGTTTATGAATTACGCCTGTATGGAATCTATTCCCATTTCCACCCACCTCAGCAGGAGCTAGCTTATTTATAGGATATTAACTTCCACAAGGAGGAAGAAAGAAAATGTTCACGGAGCACCAGACAAGCTGGCAGATCACCATCTACTACCAATAACATTTTAAATGGTCAACTTGTTCCACCTACATGGGAGATCATTGTGAGATGTGGCGCATGGAATCCTGTTTGCAGAGCTGACCATCCCATGGTCAACCTTTCTGGTTGACAACAGGGACCAAACCTGTTTGAGCTCTGAATCCAGATACCTCCATGCTTCACTCACCAGCCAAGAGACTGCAGTAAGCAGCATTCACATAAATGAATCAGCTGTTCATTTTTTCCTTCACAGTCTTTATTCACTGTAGAAGTGTTTAATATAAGCTTTACAGTAGCATTTTTATTTTGCCTAATACTTTTTAATTTTCCTTCACTTCATTTAGCTGCTTTTAATTCACACAAAATAAAGTATTGGTTTGTGCTTCCCTTTGGGCCAAGTCATAGTGCTTCCAGGAATCATTAAGGTACACATGGGCCTAGCAATGTAAATGTACTTGTAATATTAAAAGGACTATTTAACAAGAACAGTGACTGTTGATTTCCTTTTCAGATTTGTCACAGTTCAAATGCTGAGAGCGAGTAAATACTATATTTTATCACAGACATATTATTCTGACATTTATTCAAATAATGGGCTTTGTTTTGTATGACCTTAAGAAAAATAAGTGCTTTACTAAAGAGCAGAATACATCCCTTTGACTTTTAAAGAGCAACAGATTTCGTCAGGGTTCAGTACTAAGACATCCTTGCACAGTTCTGCTGGAGTTTTCCTGGTTTGGGGGTCTTTTTGAAACTTCTTGGTTTATTGTAATTATGTCATCTCTGTAAGCTGAAAAATAGTCACTGCTCATATTGTAAGGAAAAGTATGTCAAGAAATGAACAGTAGCATTCATTCAGAATACTGAAACACATGGATGCATTCACTAATGTCACCGTAACAACAACACAAAGCATTTCTGCAGCACTGAAATACCCATTAGTTCTTGTGATGAGCAAAGGTATATGTTTTAGAATAATTTTTAAAATGCAGGGGGGAAGGTAATTCTGAGCAAACTATGACAAGAGAAGCATCCTGTTAGGTACTGCAGCACAACAAGTGCAGAAGAGAAATTTCACTGACCTGACATCTTTCCCTTCTCTAATTGCTCTGAGGGGAAAAATTGAGCATTGAATATTCATGTATAACTGAGAAATCAAATTCCACGTGCATCAAACCTTGTTTCTGCACATTTGTTTTCCTGAATTAATTTTTAAAATGGTGGTATGCCTTGGCTTTGTCCCTGATGCTGAACACTTCAGTTTAGTTCTTGCACAAAGGCACAGTTCTGCAGTAATGCTCCCTATCCCCAAGTCAGTGTGTCCTCTTTAAAAGAAACCATACAAAGCATCCTACAGCCCTAGTGAACCGCTTAGTCATATTGAAGCACTGCAAACCCACCCAGCAGTGACATCCATCACGTTATAAATATCCCATTCCCATTCTCTAGCAGATGGAGCACAGCACTTGCTTCACTAATCAGCAGAATATAATTCACCTAAACTCTCAAACAAAATACATGCTTGCAAGAGGAAATTACTCAAATTCACCTAGTGTTTTTCTGAAGAAATGCAAACCGCAGAGGGAAGTGTACGCCTTTGCTGTCAAAAGCTCAAAGGAAAATACTGAAAATTAGTGAAAGACAATAAACAAAAAGCCCCATATGTTGCGGGGGAAAAGAAGAATATGCTGTAGTGCTTACTACATTATCAAAATATAATCAAATATAAAACTTTTACTTCTAAAACATGGCAAATCTACAAGGCATTAGAAATGGATCTGTAGTTCACACTGAAATATTTATTTGTATTTTATGTTTTGTTCACAGTCTGATTAGGTATGCAGCAAACAAAGATGGTGAGCAAGAAAGGTAGGTGGGGAATTTTTTTTTTTTTTTTTTTAAAAGATCAATATTGTTGATTTGGAAACAAAATAAAAGGCTAAACTAGCAAGGTTCAAATTCTGATAACAGATTGGTAACCACAAAAAAGATTTCACGTGGAAACTTCTTTCCTGTTTCAAGCCTATTTTCAACTTTTCAGTGCTAGACTTCGGCTGAAAAAACTGTGGTAATGTTTTTGTTCTTTCTTCCCTGAATTCTCACATTTCAGTACTAGGTCACATCGATAGGCACTCTCAGATGTTCAAGACTAAGTGAGCATCTTAGTTTCTCTCACCCCAATCAGCACCTGGTATTTTGAAATTTCACGACTCAGGCTTCATGACCCCAGTACACAGGGAAGTCATCTAATAGTGATAATTAAAACAGAAGTTTTTACAACCTCACTTTACACCAGATGAGACAGATCAAGAACACTGCTTCCTGCAGGTATTCTTCAGTAGCATCTTGTCACCCAGTAACTGGTAAGAAAAAATCATGAACCATAATAGCATCAAAAAGTTCTGCAAGTAGAATATTCCTAGAAGCACAGAGATTACTTTTGACCTTGAAAGGGAACTACTGAGAGCAAAATTATATAAAATTCAGAAATCAGGAAAGAGCCTGATTTGATTAAACCATACATCTGAGTAACTGGAGACTTTACAAAATCAGCATTGTAATATGTATGCATGCACAGACAGCTCAGTGGAAGCTTGCAGCATGCTATACTCGGGAAGTGAAGGTAATTCCACCTAGAGGTGTGCTCAAGGCCAATTTACAGCACTGTGCAAAGGTCATATTTTATTTAACTGAAAATATGGCATGAAAAGAGTTACCTTGCCTTACCTGGGGAACTTCTGAGCAGTGATATGTCTGCTTTTCCCCAAGTATTTGAACAAAAAATACTGAAAATACATTATCTTACCGGGACTGAGAAATTAGATTGGGTTTCATATACAGCTTGTGTGCATCACTGCGTACACTCTCACCTGAATTTCAAACTTTCAGTGAAACTCATATGGAACGTTGATTTGCCTACTTGACCAAAAATTTTATAAGAGTGGAGGTTCTATTATGCTATCCATCCAATCTTGATACAAGTAATAAAAATACCCAGCCTGATGATTAAAAATAAATAAGTCACAAACAGACTATCGGGCAAATTTGAACCATGGGAAACCTTTAAACTTTGGAAATGAGAGCAAGCTGTGTCCTGCCGTGGGCAGATTGTAGCTAGCTGCCACCCTTGCAAATGCTGGTGGGATAAATTGCCACCAGACTGGAAATGGCACTGAAAGAGCTGGAGGGAGAGTAGTAAAGGAAGAGCAGGGACTTTGCAAGGCTTACACAGGAAAGAAAGGTCACTCTGGTGTTAGGGAAAGACCAGGAAAAAAAAATCTGAAAGGTTTCTGTATGCATATGAGCCATAATGAGTTGGGTATGAAGCTGAAGGGCCAAACTATGTATTTTGAAAGAGTTCTAAATGAAGGAACATATGCGTTAACATATTTCAAGTGATATGTTTTAAAAACATTATCAAGCTTTTATGCACATGTTGCATCGTTCAGCTCCTAAATTCTGCTGCGAGATCTGTGGGAAGAGATAGCCTGCTTTCTTTGATTCGCAGCCTCGATTTTGTATGCTGCCTGAACACAGTCCCAAATGTGCTTTGAGAACAAAATTAACCCCTGATGGGCAATCACCCAACACGCTTGCTTGGTATTTGTTGGTTCAGTGAAACAAAGTTATCTGTGACCTTTTACTTGATCACCCAGGAAATCAGCACTGCTTGTGAAGTGAAACTGCACTAATGTGAGACCCAAACTGGGCTCTGTGGTGATCGCATAGATGCCATTTTGCCTAACAGAGTATATACATATTATATATAAGAAATTATTTCTATTACCTAAGAAATACAGAGAAGTTTATATATATATATATATATATATATATGGTAATTTTTTAAGGTGTTTTATATTTACTTTCAACCTCTCTGTAGGCTCAGAAAGAGCCACAGTTCCTGAAAGCACAGGGCGCTGGGAATCTGTTTTCCCAGTCCTGTGGGCATTATTGCTTGTTCAGTGCATCCTCAGCCAAACTGCACGGATGCAGGAGGCATTCCTCTACAAAAATACTTCTCAAGCCTATCCTAAAGAACATTGACACACACAACTGGTATTTGTAGCGAGCATTTCAGCATCAATTATGGAGATCAAGGGGTTCTTTGATGAAAGAACTCTAGGAGTTTGACAGGTATTTACTGTACCAGTCAAATAAAAGACATCTGAGAGCTGCAAGAGCACAAACGCACAATGACAGCAGAGCAGAATGAAGGAATTGGCAAAACTTTCCAATGATTACAAAACCAAAAAATGATCATTAGGGATTTGAAGATCTAAATAACTGTACTACAAAGACACACTCTAGTCTGAATGCCACCCTCACTTTGTCTTTAAATGGACATTTGCAATAGAAACTCTAATTTACTTCAAGGTAGTTAAAAGAAACTTGATGCTGATGTGTAGTGAATAGGTTTGTGTAGAGAAGTTGTGGTTTCAGCAACAGACAATGGCTATTTTCTGTTAGCAGTTGCCACAACACAAGTTTTTAGTGCTAGGGAAGAAGGGTCTGAACACTGAAAGTGGGAAGAGAGGCAGCAACAAGGTTAAGGCATGGTCAATACCACAGAGACTCTTGTTCCTGTCCTAATAATTTCTTTACTAGCATTTGTGGAAGTAGAATAGGGATCCTATTTGTCATTTTTATTTTCTTACTTTTTTTGCTTGTTTGTACAATAGGAATTTTAAGTTTGTATGTGGGTGAAAGTAAGAACTCAGGAAAATAAACATGAAACAAAGTGAATACTACACAGGCCTGACATACTGGGGTTTGATCCCATGCAGCAAGACTTCCCAACACCTGTGAGAAGTAACACTGTGCACATCTCTACTCTCCTGCCTCCCCCGAGCAGCGGGGGCTGGCACTGTGGGACAGGACCTCTCCTTGTCACCTGGGGACACCTCTGCTATTTGGGGGACCTGTTTTTACCACAGTCCCACTCAAGGCCAGAAAGTCTTCTCCTTTTGGTTACCAACAAGATGAACCACACACATACATGCGCGCACACAAAATTTGTAGGGAAGTTTTAGCAGTCTGTTCAAGACCTTAATCAGACTCAGGGCAGAAGAGACAACAACCCATGCGCTTCAGTTTTAATGATACATCATCATTATTACTTCTGGGTACTGGTATCCAGTCATTAGGAACACCTACAAGCTCCAGTTTAAGACCTTTTTTATGAACCACTTTGCTGCAGGATTGAGAGCACTCCTCCCACATGCTGCCAGCAACACCTAAATGCTGCCATCTCATCACATCACTTGTGATCTCTGTCATACCACACAACCCTACTGGCTTCACCCCCTAGCAAAGAGCATCTTCCCACCGTAGAAGACTCAGTAAACCTTGCTCTACACCACAGAACTTCAGAGGGTTTGTCAGTCATATGGCTGAACAGTTCATAGCAGCTAAAATTACTACTGTGACAGTATTACCTGTTAATTGTCTACACATTGATAGAATCTCTTATATTTATATATGCACCCTCTTTAGGAAGCAGCCAGTTTCACTAAAACATCATTAATATAATTAATATATTTCATTACCTTTGTTCTGCTTCAGTTATTTTTCAACAAAAAAGCTGAATAATTTCAATAGCTAGGGGAAGAAATAATGTCAACTTGAATAGAAAATTTCTTCATTATGATTCCTGAACTTGATTTCCAGCACAGAAGTAGAATGTATTCGTCAGGATGATGGCAAAAAGAGAAACAATAGGAAGCCTTTGTTATTTTAAATAGTTAAGTTGTTACACAATATGATGGACTTCTTCTGTTGTACCTTAATGGATAGTAACACAATCAATAAATGGCTGTAACAATTTCGTTCTGCTTCACCTGCTGTAATTGAAAAATAACTCAAGCAGAACTTTGGAGTAGTTTGTGATGTATATTTTTTCTTCTTCTTCTTCTTTTTTTTTTTTTTGATTAAGATAAAGATTACGCTTTAGTGATTGGAGTAGGTGTAATTGTTATTATAAACACCTTTCAACAAGCTGTTCTACCCTGAGAACAATCCTGCAAGGCTACAATACAATGAATGAAATCAAGGGGAAAAAACATGGATCTGAGTGGCACGAACAAGAATGTCATTGGTAGAGAGAGGAAATAGGAAGGAATGAGGTCCTGACATTTGCCAAGACTTCAAGCTACAACAGGCACCATTCCTTCTATTGGAGCTGAATAACAGAAAACCATTGGACTAAAATCTAATCATTTTGTTTGTAAGAATCTGTAGTCACCCTAGTACTTTCAGACTTTTTTTCCTTTTTATGCATGCGTGGGGGAAGAACTATTGCTTTTGTATTTTTCACCTAGTTGTAGTATTAAGACACAGGCATTGCAGTCATGTCTAATTGTGTATAAGCGGAGCTTCCATAAGAGAATTCAGAGCAGTGATGCAGTAATCAAAAAAATAAGTACTATAAGCTCTGGAAATTTGGAATGGAAGTTATATTAAAAGGAAATACGGAAACAATTAAAATGCAGTCAGCCTGCCTATGGCATATACTTTAAGTGTATATAAATATCCACTTTAACTTGGGAATATGAGCTCATCAACGTTGTGGAATAGCTGGTCCTGACTCTACCCTCTAGTGTGAAATTACCAAAAGAGTTTAAGAGCCACCTTGGAGGAGGCTGCACAGGTGGCAAGCGAGAAGAAGCTCCACTTACCCCCTCCATCAGTTGGTCATGTCTTTATATCAGCATACACTGCTATGCTGCATTTTGTGTTGGAAAAAGATAAGGCCAAACCAATACACCTTAAGCTTGGAGTAGGAGGACAAGTGAGAGCTCTGTGTTCCTACAGAAATGTTTTTTGGCAGCAGTCTGGGACTGTTCTGCCCTTCACCAAAGAGTCAGTTTTTCTGCTCTCGTGACTATAGCTGCAGACCTCTTAGCAGGTAAAAGACAGCCTGATTAGAGAAGTGTTTGAATTTAATAGTTTCCAGGTGTGAGCCTGCATTTAATGGCAGCAAGCTTTGTTTAGAGGAAACAATAGGAGTAGTTAGGTTTTAGTTTTTCACACAGCAACCTTCAATGTATAATGTGTGCAAAGACAGAAGAGAAAATTATTTGCTGTATTGTGAATTACATTCTATTAATGAGCAAGGCTGAGCTGAAGTAGCCATTGAAAATACTTCGGTAATGTAGTAATAAACTTTAACATAAAAAAAATATCAAATAAAATACAGAGTTGTCAGCTGCTAACTGATGCAGTTAGTCTTACTGTGATCTCTTACAGTAAGAGATTAAATTCCAAAGAAAATACAAGTGTTTTCTGTTGAATTTGTCAAGAATCAATTCTGTTTGTTTATCCAGTTAGCATTCCTTTCAAATGAACTTTTCAAGGCATCATTTTTTTTTCCTATTTAAAGAATACTGGGGGAAAAATAATCCACTTAAAAAAGCCTTCCAAGTTAGAGTCTTCTCTTTGGGCACTTCAGTCCACAGCAGTCTCATTTTCTGGGTTCCCTCACTGCTCACTTCCCTCTAATTAGAGCCAAGAGAATAGATCACAGCAAGTAACTTACTCAACAAATTTAGCTTCCTTTCTGCTCTCCAAATGTCTGCAAGCAGATTGCAATTTCCTCAAAATTGTTCATTATTCAAATTTACTGTATATATTTTTTCTCCCTCTGAGTATTTCTCTATGGATTGATCAAGAACAGTTTGCTTTAAGTATTCTGTATTCAAAATCCCAGCTGCCTTCAGTAGTTGTGATTAAATATAGAAGTCATGTGATATTATTCCTACTTTTCAAATGCAAAAGCATAACTCTTTTTCAGACCCCAATTTGGCAAAGAAGTTAAGCATGCGCCTAAAATTAAGCCTAAATGTTCTGCACCACAGAGATGAGACTATTCACCTCATTAAAGTTTAACACGCTTTTAAGCACTTCCTTGGATCTGGGCCAAACAATATCTCCTCCCCACAAACAACACAAGGAATTTTACTCATTTGCTTGGAGTATTTGTTCCCATAACTCCAATCTTTCACAAAATGTTTAATATATAGGACATTGCTAAATTTATGATTTGCCTCCACTGAATCTCTCTCCAAGACACGTATGTTCTCAGTTACAATGATCTGCCCCATTTGGGAACAATTTTAATTAAATACTACTCTAAATTATATATCAAGGCTAAGAACACATTGCTGTTAATATTATTATATAAGCTACAGTCCATAGAAGAATCCAATACCCTTCTGATGTTTCAAAGCAAATCCAGCTGGAACTGTCAGAGGGCCCTACTGCTAAAATCCCACCAGCATCAATCACCTCCTCTTAGGTCAGTGGACCCTTCGGGAGACTGGTACATACCATATTTTAAACTTAAAATATGCCTTGCGCTGCCATCCACTGTCACCACTCTATAGAAAAAAGATTATAGGATTCTGCTTTTACTTATCTGCTCAGCCAAACTAGAACCTCCTAAAATCCAGAACATTGTTCAGCACAAACACCATTATGTTATTTACATGACTCCTCATTACTAGGCATACCAGGGTTATCAGGTCCACAGACACTTCTCTTTAGGTGGTTGTTATTTTGCAATAACGTTTGTCACTGACCTTAACAACAGTAATCAAATAGTAGAAAATTAAATACTTGTATACAAAGTCAATCAAATTCATTTTGGAATATTCTTCCTGAAGTTATAAAGCTTTTGCTCTGTATGTCATTTCAGACCACACTAGATTTTTATTTTATTCAAAAAGGTTTTTCACATTCCTGCTGAGTTGTCTCCAAACTGCCTAATTTCCTAATAGTCTCCCCCTTTCATAAAGTTTAGGTTTTGCAGATTCATTCTTCAATGCAGTCACAAATGGACCTAAGAAGAGGTGACCTATCATCAGCAGACAATGTTAACAGTCTCTTTGGTACTCCAAAATATCAGATGGAAATTATTTCTGTTATAATGGGTAGCAGCAGGTCTCCAAGAGGTTTCAGAAGAGTCCATTTGATAAAGTTTAACACCTTTACATTGTGAGAGTTCACACATTTCCTCCCATACATCTGCACCAAGGGATCAGTGTGTTCCTAGCAGCCTGAGGTGTGAAGCTTTCTCCTATCCCATGGCAAAAACATTTCCATTTGCTTAATAGCAGATAAGACCTCTTAAGACCTCTGTAGAAGAAGGAAAAAAAAAAAAAAAAAAAAAAAAAAAAAAAAAGGAAGGAAAGGGACTTAATGAGAGAATTTTATGATCATCTCAGTCACAGAATTGTCTGACAATGAAGAACTTCTGCGCTGCTTTATGCAAGCTGTTCATCAATATGCTCAGGACCCCACCTGGCAAACCTCCTCGAAGTTTTCTCTGTAATGGTTTAGCAGAAGTTTTCAAAAAAGGCTTCAGGAACATTATAGCAAGAGTATATCCAGATTAGGATGCATCAAAACATCCCACACATGGGCATCACTGCTCATATGGTCCAAAGAGGAGTTTGTGCTCATAGGTAAGAGGCATTTGGGGGTTAGTAGCAAGGCTGCAGCTCATGTGTGTTGTGTTCAACTTCAAGTAGAAAGCCACAACCAGCTCAGTGAACCTCAGGGAGCGTAGCTATCCTCATGTCCAGGACCAGGAGCATGACAAGGATGAGAAAACAGCAATCTGTAGAGGGTAGGTCTGGAATGCAAGGAACCTTCCAAATCCTGGGCTAATTCTAAGAAAAAGAAATCAAACTTTTTATCCCTGGTCCTCTATTGATCTAGTATTTTGCATTTTCAATTCATCCTGGCTGAAGAAACCTCTGACTGGAAATTTGGGTTAAAATTGACAGTTGCTAGTCTAAGAGCAGCTCTAGAGCAGTGCATAAACTTGGAAGGCTTAAGGAAGACTTTGAAGAGGAGGCTGGGTCGTGATGAAGGAGATTTTCCAGTTATGGTAAAAATGCCTTGTTCATGACTTGCAAGAACACAGGATCTTAGACAAGTCAAAGGATGTTGTAAGAAGGCAGACCAGCTGAACATTTGAAGAGCTAGAGAGATTATATCTAAGCAGTGCCTAAGTGGTCCAAAGCAAAAATTTTAATGTGTTATGAGTGAAACACTGTGGCATTTTCAGAAAATATATATGTATATTTTTGGAGAGGTTTTGTCATGGCTAATGCATCCAGGCTGTGTATGACATATACACAAAGGTTTTTTCCATGCTTTTGTGGGGTTTCTACATATTTATTTCCAAATGGGATCATGGAACAGCCAGTGTCTGCCTTGCCAAAGCAGCAGCTGATACTTTCTGAATCAGGGCAAGCTGCACACACTAATGAAATCTGAGGGTTTATGATAGATGTTGCATGGGAAGGAGCTGACTGATTTGAAATGGACTGTGTAGTCCATCGCAGGCAATTTCCCTCAGAAGTACAAAGTTCCACAAAGCAGAAGATATTAGTAGAACAAAGCCCCAAAATATCCCTGATCTTTTTCTCATACTCTGCTCCTACAACCCAGACATGCTCATCACTCAACTAGAGTTACATCTGATCTTTCTGGTGCTTTCCTCACAAACAGGAAGAGCCACGGCCATAGGATTTACATGGAGAGGAGATTACGAAGTGGCTCAAAACAAAAATGCATGGACTTAAAGCAAAACAATCCAACACAACCCTAAACAAAACTTTAGGGACAGATAAACCCTGGAGTCATTCACTTTTTGGTATTGATGGCAGTACTCAAATCCTGTTCCACAAGATGATTCCCACTCCATGGACTGGTGTGTCCAAATTTATCACATCCAGCAAAACTTAACCAGACCTGGCATTTGACACATGGTGATGGTAGTTTGAAAGAGATGTCTCACTGCACTGTCTCAGACTCTGAGTTCAAGCAAGCACTAATTTCCACACAATCTTAAATAAGACCACACACACGTGAAAGACAACTTGCAAGCTCATTTAAAATTTGTGCATTCAGGGGATGACCAGGAGAGGGTGTCTTCATTGCCTTTCAACAGTTCTGTGAGCTAAGAGGTACCCAGACATTTAGCAAGCGTCACAGTACAGAAACAGAAATCCTCAGCTGGTGGTGTTTTGGATTCTGTCAGTAAATAAACAGACAGTTTCAAGATAGTCATCTAAGCAATGAAAAAAAAAAAAAAAAAAAAAAAAAAAAAAAAAAAAAGCATCAGCAGCTTTTTCAAGTAAATATAGAAGAAAAAAAGTATACAGACTTCAACAAAACTCACATCTCAAAATTCTGCTGAGGATCTAGAAGTGTACAGTGATGCTGGGTGGCATTTAGCAGACTGCACCACACAAGTGGGAAACATATATCCCAATTACTCTATCAACTCTAATTCAAGCGTTTGCTACACCCTGTATTTCTAGTACTGAAAAATATTTATATAACATCCATTTATGTTGCACCTTACATCCCACAGCATCCTAGAGTGTGAGCCAAACTGATCTATCAGCTACACATAGGGATCGCTTCACCCGGCACTGAAGTGCAGCAGCTGTTTAACTGCACATGGCAATCCCTCAGAACTTTTAATGAGAGGAAACAGCATCAGACTGTATGTGATCGAAATGCATTGAGACCAACAGAAATGTAATTGCTCAGATTGTGATCTGGTGCTAGCACACTGAGGAAGAAGGGAAAGTAGCTAAGCACCTTTACTGCATTACTGTTCTCCAGCCCAGTTTAATATTCTGCAGGTAACCTGCAGATTTTGAGGATAGTACCCTAATTAATCTTCCAGTGCCTTTTCATCTCCAGCCTATAATTCTCACATATTCGGAAATAGTTTTAATAAAGTATACGTGTCACTTTAAAGCAAGAACTAATGATACAGCAGATTTTATCCTCCAGAAACCACAGTTTCTAAAATGTATTTTACAGAAACCTTTGGCAGCTAGAGGTCAGACTGCTTTAATTGTACATCAGCAAAGAAAGAAAGGACTAATAAATATATTCACAACTGAAAAGGCCACCAAAAAAAGGAGAAAATACAAGTATGGGGCAGTAAATTTTTTAATGCTTATCAGCTGCAGAAAGGTATCCACATAATAGACTTCATAGGACAAATTTATGGTTCTGCAAATGTTCCCTTCATTTAAATCAGCATCTCCATGACTTGATATCTGCAAATCACCCTAAAATCCTGATGGGCTGAAATACTAAATGCCACAATGGACCATCTAACGTTCCTTCTTCCTGGTAAACAGGGAGGAGGATCTATCATAATGACACTGAGGCCTTTTGAGGAGCCCAAGGTCTGGCAATTATGCATATGAGGCTGAGTGTTTAAGTCCAATAATGGGGCTTTAGTGATGGATGGATCATCCCTTCCTGTACTTCTAAGATGCTTGTGATAGCTGAATTGTCCCCAAGTGGCACCCATAAATTTTGGCCTTTCAGAAAAGCCCACATATTGTGTAGGTATCACCCAAAGCCCTCATTAGTTAGACTGTGACCTTTGCTGCGTGACTATCAGGCAAAAACCTGGAAAAGGCCTGTGTTCGATTAGCACTGCAATTTGTTCATTATCTCCTGACAGGAATTTGCAAGTGTCAAAGACAATTCTGTTATGAAAAGGTCAAGATCTGAACAGTGGGGGGGGTGGGAAGAGAGGGCATCACTCTCAGAAATTCTACCCCAGCAATAATAACCACCACCCAAATTGTCATCCACATCATTCCCAGGTACCAGGAGGCAGGAGCAGGTAAATCGCAATTTTGTATAATTCATCTTCACAGGAGTTAAATCACTTCAGGATAAAAATGGGTTTTCTGCTTTTTTACTTAAAATTATGGAAATTGTTTCTGACAGCAAATTGCTCCTAATTAATTTACGGTCTCTGCTGGGAAAACGCACTGTACTGTTGATTTCTACCTTCTACAGACTTAATTATAAAAAAGCAAAATTTTCCTAAACTATTAACTTCTGTGCTGCCAGAATTAAGACTTATAAGAGCTGCAAAGGAGGCTGGCTCTGGCCTGCAACCAGCCTGTGGTTACACTCTGTGTTCACAAATAAATGATCCCCTCCAGTATCACCCTGGTAGTATAAGGCAGATTATCGCCATTTTGAAAGACTTGGTTTTGTTTCACTCTGGACAAAAGTCAAGCTTTGACAATCACAAAGTTGGCTGTCACACGATTAGGCTGCCCCATACCTCTGGCAGTACCTCACCATTGCCTTGGGTGAACCGAGACCTGCTGTGTACAATGGATATCCAACACTGGTTGTTCTTCTACCCCTGCCTGAGGCCATGAAGCAGTTAGCAACACTATAAATACTTGCATGGTGACAAGCTGTAGTGTCACTAATATGGGAAATGGGAAAAGTGACTGCGCTGAGAACTGCAGGTTCACTGAGCTCCAGCTTGTGGAACTCCCACAACAGAGCAACATGAACAAGAGAGGGAAAATGCAAAACTATGGACTCACTATCACATGAGATGCAGACTGCAGGAATAAAATTTCATCTGCTCTACCTCACATGAGGGGTTGTGCGCCATTACTAATTTGAGAAAAGTGGGCATCAGATCTTCGGGGCTGAGGACTGCAAGCAGCCAGTAAACAGGAAAGAAATAGGACAGTGAAATATTTGTATTAAAATTAAGAGTCCGAGTGAGGTGAACGTTCAAGATCAGGCCTAGGCCACTAGTACTTATGGGGAGAAAAAGGAGAAAAGCCCTGTTTTGAGCTACAGGCCATCTTCCCAGCATGGCCCACCTGCACCTCCTGGACACAACAGAATGGCCTTGAAACCAATGGTGGTTGGGGGGCACTGAGAGGGGCATTGAAATTTCCCCCAATGTGCAGATAAAAATACCTCCTTTCCGATTCTGTCATCTCTGCCATCCAGACTCCAGTTGAGTCTTGCTGCCAAGTTTTCTTGTTGCAACACAGAGGCTTAACATGAGCCATTATCCATCCCCCCCCTTATTATTTTCTTGAGACACAGTCCATTCAATTACACTCTTTATTGGAATTCAAAAGTTGTAGTTATCTCCTTGGCAGCTGATGATAAAACCTTTGATAGTGCACACTGGCGTTGGGCAAAATGTCAAAAGACCTGCTGTACAGGCACAGAAAATTTGACCCACTTTTGTAATACCACAAGGGTCAGAGTCTTACATTAAATCCAGTGGGAGAGTTTGGCACAAGCCCATTTGATCCATGATATTTAATTCTGTGAGTCAGATTTACTCAGCTGCTATCATTTTCTAAGTTGTCCCTGCTGAATGATTCTCATCACTTGCTGCATGAGGGAAAGTAGCAGCAGATCACAGAAGAATCTAGAAAATGTTGTGTTAATATTTTTTACATCACTCCATTGCTGACAGCTATGACATTTAAGAGAAGAGAAGGATTGGTGAATGAGGATTCAGAGCACTCCTGGTTAACTTCAGTGAAACAGCAGCATAGGCACATAAGGGATGTGCATATTATTAAAGTACAAACAGATATACTCAAGCTTATTACTCTTTAAACCTGAGACTGCAGAAAGAGGCATTGTTGCCATCCAAACAAATCATTTTTATTCTTACACAGAAGAAAAATGGTAGTATAAGACTAGAGATCAGCAAAATAAAAGAAATAAACCTTGCAAGAATGTGCATAGTTATTTAAAAACAAAACACAACAAAGCAAAACAACAACAATGCAAACAATCAAACACCAAAACAAACAAACAAAACAAAAATCTTAAGAGCTCAGGAAAGCAAAATTAAGGCTATGGTCAAACAAAAATTATATGGGCACATTATATGGGTAGGTCAAGTAACCTTAACTCTGCCCTTCTAATAACAACTGAAAGAACAGTCAAAACAAAAAAGGCAAATCATTTGAAATGAACATATGCAGAATTACCATGACATGAATGCAAAAAGCATGGAGCATGAATGTAAAATTGTCACTCAACAATCTCCAGTATTTCCTTTGTTTCTTATAAGCAAACAAATATATGTATTCCACTTTGCTTGGCCTCAGGAGAGTGAAGTATTTCAATTTGAAATAGTTTTTCTTAAAAATACCAACCAGTGATCAAGTACTGTTTATCCACAGAACTTTTAATCATATACCTTGATTAGAACTGTAAATTAAAATGTATGACATTTATGAAAATACGTTTGATGTTCTTCACTGTCTCATGAAGCAGGCAAACACCACAATCAGAAGTTGTCTTAGAAAATTACAACTTATGCTTACAGTCAGCTGGCTGAAATGTTACTTTAGCTAACTGCTGCCATTAGAGAAAAAGCCTGAACTGCATGACAATAGTTTACCATATAGCAGGTTCTGCCAATTCAGCTTGAAAGGCAGCACTACTGAGTTTTGTGTTTAAGAAAAGGAAGACAACAATGTAATAATTACAGAATGTAATGTACTATATTGTAGGAACCTAAGGGAACTTCTTGGTATAGGAAAGTTTACTGTTCCTATGGATAAAATTCAAGATGAGCAAACGATTCACTGAAGATAATAATTGAAAAAAAAGAAGTCAATGATAAATACATTTCATCAGATGGAAAAAATAAATAAATTAATTAACAAGCAATAGGAGACATCCACCTCAAAACAGGTCCCTTCATCCTTCCCCAGGAGTTATGCAGAATACTGGAGGTTTTAAACTAAGAGACAGAGACTAATGTAGCAACACTAGTAGAAACAGTCAACAAAAACAAACAGCAAGCAAAACTCTTGACTACTGCAATGCGTGTGGTGTGGGACTGACCTGAAGGACATCTGGCAGCTTCAGCTGGTGCAGGACATGGCTGCCTGCCACAGAGGATGAGTAAATGGACAAGAGCACATTGCACCTGCTCTTGGGCTCATGCTGACTGCCAGCTTCATTCCAGGTGCAAACTGAAGTACTGGCTATTAACTATGAAGTCCTCACTGATATAGCAATTCAGAGACCTCAGAACATCAAACATGATGGCTAGATTTTCTTGTGGTCTTTATATAGGGTAAAACTATTGACCTAACTGAAATATTCCCTGATCGCTATCCCAAGCATCCAGCATCCCTCGTGGCAGCCTCCTGCTTTCACACTGCTGGTGCTGAAGGTCTCTGGACGTGGCACTCTACCTAACTGACTATCAGAACATGCACCTCCTCTATATGGTTATACCACTTTCACTATACCTCCTTCATTAGGCAAGGCATCTTAGATCTGGATTTTCTATGGTAGCAGTAGCGATTCTCTCTTTTTTTTTTTTTAAATGAAAACTTCAGCATAAACAACAGTTTTATCAGTAAAGCAGATGGTGTTGAGCATGTGCTATTAGAGTTAAGCTTTTGCTTTCATTTAATGTTGTATGTGACACTTGAGTGCTTCTGTGATAGGTACCTCCTACAACTCTAAAAGTGCAGCAGGTAAGTGGACCAGAAAGATTTAGGAAGAATGAAATCACAAGGAGCAGGAACATTACTTGAGTGGGACAGTTTACTGGTGTGACACCCAGAGCAGAAGCTGTAAATCCCCATAACTATCCTGGCTCTGAGTTACTTCCTGGCTAACTGAAATTTCTTAAAGTTATGAAATATATTAAAGGAATTAGACTACCAAGTTTACTAACTTTATCAAAATCTTCCAAAAGGGGATCTTGATTGTTTATTATCAAAAAGACCACTTACAATAATTAAATTTGGAGAGAAATTAAACATACTGCTTGCTGCCAGCACAAATGCTCCAGGACAATGTTGGACTGCTTGGCAGAGGTCACTAATAACATTCCTTCTTGATTTTGTCCTGAACTTTTCCCAGAGATTAAGGAAAACTATATCTCCATTTTCTGTCTGGAGCATGCTTGGTTACAATGACTTTTGAACCTGTTGAACTATTTCAAGCTATTAGACAAAGGGTAATGTAGCATCCTACAAGGTAAGAAATTTCTTCGCATTTTTTTTAATGAAAACAGAAAGACCATTCAAGGGGAGAGACTATTAAAATGTCTTCGTCGGGGGAAAATTCGTAGAATGAGCTCACTACTTATTAGAGATCAGAAAATCCTTACTTGCAAGCAGGCCTTATTAATCTTGCTGTTAACAGAATTGCTTATTCTAAAGAGGTGCATGGTATTGCTGTGCTTACAAGATAAAAGATGACAAATTCATCAAATGTCAAACTAACTGTTTATACAACAGAAATGGAGCAGAGACGGGCAGTAATAAGGCTTTCCATGTGTGTTAGGTAAGCTGCTTTCTCTCAAAAAGCCCACCCCACACAATTGAATTCCTCATGCTTGCCTGTGGGTCAGGAGACAGCACGCCACAGGATGGGGAGCAAATTTTGGGGAAGCAAAGCAGAGCCAGGCAAAATGAAGAGTCTCTGCCAGAAAGCTTTTTACACAGACCTCACATGCCTCTGCTGGAAAAGAGGCAAGAGCTTTGCATCTGGCCAGTGCAGCTGCCAAAGCCACCCCAAGAGTGATAGAGAAAAACATAGAGGAGGAATGCCAAGGGCAGCACAAGCATCTCTGCCAGCACGAGAACGTGATGCCAAGTGAAGAGCACAATTGCATGCCTCCACCTTAGAAATGGCATGCCTGTTTAATAAAGTAAATTTGGATGAAGGAACAACTTGCCTGGGCACATTTTTTACATGTTTTTAAACTATGGAAAAAGAATAAGTGACCAAAACACTTGTGTCTGCACCTATATCAAGCCCAGAGATAGTGTGAGAGCTGCCAGCATAACTAAATGAAATCTGCATTGATGCCAGCACAATCCTCAACTGAGCAAAATATTGCAGAACTTGGCAGCTGGGGTCTCTGATTGCCATTCAAACAGGTGGAGAGGAGTACAAATGAGACCTTAGTATCGGGTGATCCCAGAGCCAAAGAATCAATGGATTGAAATGATAATGCCAGAGACTGTAGAAAACACTGAAAAGAAAAGAAAAAAATAAAATGGACAAGAGTGAAGCTAAACCATGACATGAACAACTAGGGTAGGCCACAAAACCTTGCAACTCTCAACAATTAAATAGTAAAATCATGCCATAATTCCTATTTGTATTTAGGTTATGGACTTTTTAAGGCATAAAACACATTAGTATTAGAATAGCCTCTGGAGCAGACTGAGCACATAAATTCTGCAATTCACTGAAGATACAACATCAATGTCATGCATCCATTTGCAAAAGCCCAGATTATTTCTTCCTTTGATCCCTTAAAATAGAAGCCCCAAATACCTTTAACAAAATATCCTCAGCAATATCAAAATACTTACAGAGCAGTCTATTGCAGGGAAAGAAAGAACTAAAATAGGAACATGAAACATTTGAATTACAGACTTCCAGGATATCTTTTAAAACAAAGGAATATGGGAGGAGCACAGGGAACAGCTGTGTTTTTACCTTTAGGTCTGCCATTACATCACAGCCCAAGTTGATAGCAAATGAAAGTCATGTCCACCTGCAGCCTGTTTGCTGGCAAACTGGCTTAGCAAACATATTTGCGGTAGCAGTCCCATTCTTTGCTGTCACAATTGACACTAACTAACACCCTTGCTGACAGACTTGGGTGAAAAGGCCAAGACTGAATGGGCAAAGACTGACTTGCCCTCTTCCTCTAGCTTTCCTCCTTCAGGGGAAGAGTTGAGATGCATGGGGACACAGTTTAGCCTGCAAGGGTTTTGTTGTGTCTGTTCTGTGCCCAAACACCCCACCTGAAGCTTCTAGCCTACCTGTGGATCTCTACAAATGCATTCACTTACAGGGAAAATAAACAAACAAACCAAAAATCACAACAAGCAGAAGGCACAATTTACATATAGAACCTATAAAAGACCTTACAAAGCTAAAATAATTGTTTGTCAGTATTCAGCGTACTCTCCATTAAAATTCAAAACATAACCCAGACCCCAAAATGCTTATGGAAAAGAAGTATGGTTTATGTAATATTATTTTGACTTCTTATGCAGAGGAGCATCTTGCTTCTAACACCGTTCTGGAAGTGTTAGGTTATCCTGTCAAATTTTTTAAGTCTGCCACTGAGAAGAAAAGACCAATGCGGTGATGAAACCGAGGAAATGTTCACAGACATTTTTAATGTACCAGATTTTGCAGAAGGTAGTGACTTTGCTGTGTCATTTTATAAGGTCTTCACAGTCCCAAAGCTGATACCTACTGTGTAAAAGAGTAGAGCACTTACTTAAATGAGGAGTAACCTTGGAAGGTAGACCATGTTTATACTAACCAGGGAATGACTGCTACCAAGTGAGAAGTCATCCAAACAAATCTGCTAAACAGAGTAGTATTTCTGGAGTAAATCAGCCTCTCATCTGGCATTACTTCAGACTTCTATCAAGTAACTTCTCTTCTTACAGACCATTTAAGGAAACAAAATTAAACAGATGAATGAATAACAAATCATGAAAAAATCTTCTTATTGCTTTCAATCCGCTCCCTGATCAAATTCTTTGAATGTTTCCCCCATAGTAATCACATTTTAAATACCCTTTATAAATATCCTTTATACCATTGAATAAGTCCTAGAAGATCCAGGGGAGAAGAGAAAAAAATGTTTCATAAAAGGGAAACCTCTAAAAATAATTAATATAGAAAAAAATATATATGCATAAATACAGTGTCAATGATACTTAGACTCTTATTGAAGTGAGATGAATTGATTACTGAGAGTTGCTCACAAACAAAGTATTATCATTAGAGGAACAAACTGGCATCCAGCTAACCTACTACTTCATTTCCACCACCAATCGGTGTCAATCATTGCCTGACAAGAAAAACACATTTGGCACCGGAGTACTATACTGTGCTGGGATACCTTGCAGTTCAAGTCCTCATGTGTGACATGTTTTTTCTTTCTTATTTTTCCTCCTACCCTTTAAAAAATATACTACATACATACAAGAGCAATATTAATTCAAATCAGAAAACTCTGAAAAATGACTTGAAATCTTGTTTTGGAGAGGAGACTCTTCCTAGATACTCAATGATGCACCTACAGCAGGCTATTCCCATACATGCAATGAAATGTAAGCAGACACTTCTGAATTCCTACTTATATCCAGTGGCAGGCAAAAGCCTTAAATATTGCATGCAACTTTCAAGGCTTGCACCTGAATTGTAAGGAAGCAATGTGTGAATTCTTAGAAGGCAGGTAAGCTTGTAGTTCTGCCAGCACTGTTTTTTTTTTGTTGTTGTTGTTGTTTTTTATTTTTATTCTGAAAATTAACGTACCTTTAAAAAAGGTCAAATACATTTCAAGGTGAAAAATTCAGGCCATGAGAGCATATTCAACTAACAGATGTACTTATGGCATTTCTGAATGGTTTCACATCTGAAATACTGTTTTGTTTATCAAGTGCAGAAATCCAACCTCCCAGCGACAGAGCTAATAGTTACTAAATATTGTTCAAAACATAAACCAGCAAATATTTAAATGCTTGCCTTTCCAAATGATACATTAAAATAATAGTTATTGTTTTACTTTGTTAACAGTGATTTTTCACTCACTAAATTAAACAATACTAAAACCAATTTAATTTCAGAACACTTTGGTGATGCTCTGACTTAAAAAGGAATTTGGGAGAATCATTTAACAATGAGTAAGTTAACTAGATGTTTACTTACTCTGTATGACATCCTAAGCACTTCAAGTTTTGAAGCCAGTCTTATTACCTGCACTTATCATGCTTTGGCTCACATCACAGAGCAATCCTGGAGCACACAAAATGGATTCCCCTCAGATGAAATTAAAGCAGAAGATGTGATCCAACCACCGACAGACATTCAAGTCAGGGGAGCAGACTAGAGCAGATCCAAAGTAAAAACCTCAAAAATATACAGCATAGGCATGATGTCTTAGCACCAAATGTGCTGCTCTAAAAATCCATACCTGTCAGTCCACACAATTTGCAAATCTAAACATAGCTTGAGCAACATGATTTGGGATGAAATCCAAGCATTTTCTTTATTGTCATCATTCTGGTGGCTCTTTGCATCTTCAAAACAAATGTTTTCAGATATTTTAGTTGTATGTGTCAAAGAGGAAATAAATATTTTGGTACTATTCACTTCTTGCTGCTGTGATATAAGTAGTGGTTGATAGGAAACAAAACAAGTACTGCAGATTGTTTTAATTCCTGTCAAGTCTATTATTACATTGCTTACATATGAAAATAAAATCATTTTATTTTTAGAAAAAGATTCCAAAAATGATAAGTCTGCTGCTTCACCTTGCTGTTATCAAATAGTCTAGACTATGTCCACATCCTCCCTCCTGCATCCCAAGCACCTGCTTGCTGCCCTGGGATAGTCTCTGTTTGCATACCTCTACCTCCTGCTTTTCTTTGCATGCCCTTTCTTTGGATGGGCAGACAGAGGATGGATCAAAATGATTCTTTTGGTTTCTGAGCCATGACAAAATGTCATGACCCACACAGAAAATGCTATATTTCTGCAAGAGCACCTTAAATCTTTTAACCCTGGTTGCTCGTCGTAGTTACTCTAAGGATGAGCAGAAGCAGCAGCTTATTTCACTGCAGTTACAAGAGAAAAGGAGTGTATGTGTAACTTACAGTATGAATCTCTCTGACACTGTGACATTCAGCACCTTGCTTCAGTTGTTTTGAATCTGAATGTTACCACCAAGGAAACTTGAATAAGAACTCCTAAGAGATGTTCTTATTTGTTGAGCTTGCTGAGAGCACTATCTTTACAGGGATTCCAAATCAATCCTCCTACAGGAGGTAACTGCCACTACTAATAAGGGTTTTGTTTGTAATTTGCTGTATGTTTCCTCAGGATATCACTTTCCTCATCAGGAAAAGCCTACGGGCACTCACTCAACTCCAAACAATATAAAGCCATTAAATTCTTTTGCCCTGTTAAAGGGAAAGACAAACTTCAAATTACACAAATAAAAACATCCTGAAAAGCAGCAAAGGAACCTTCAGCATCATGCAAGCTGATTTTTCTTCCATGTTATTAGTTTAGCATTGTGAGCTCTCTGCTTCTAGTTTGACCTTTAACTTTGGTGAGATGTTGTCAGAGTCCCGTGTCTAAAGTAAGAGTAATATACAATTTTGTTTCAGAGGCATGCCTATTCTGTTCACTCTGTTCATATCCTTATATCTTTTGACAACTTTTTATTTTCTGGGACATTGATAGATTTCCAGACATAATTCATCACATTGGACATTTTGTTCAAAGTAGATGAGGAAAGCTGCACAACAGAAACATCACTTTTGGTAGACTGCCCAATGCCATGGCTGATCCAGGTCTTTATTTTCTGTTTTCTCTGCATCTTCCCAATTATTCATATAGTGCTATTAACTTCACAGTACTTCAACAGACAAATTATTATGTTTTACTCCCATGTTACTCTCTTGTTTATGTCTTCCTTGCTTAATGCAGCATGAAATATTTTAGCTAGTGTACATGGTGTAATTGGTCACCTAAAAGTCAGGCAAGAATACACAGAGCGTTTGAAGGTTTACTTCTGAGCTCTGCTGTTGTGGTGAAGCTACAGTAAAACTTTACATATTCAGTTAATCTGCCTGTTATCACTACTCCTTGGTAGCTTTTTTAACTATGCTGCTCTCCACTGACATAACAACTTTCCACTTTGATCGCACGCTGGTAACACTCAGGTGCGTTTATCTCCTCTGACTAGAGGGTGGATCTTTCCAGAAACCTATCTTCTGACTCTGCCCATTTTGACAGTGCCCGAATATTACATAGAGGTTCAGAGCAAAACAAAGCTGTAAATTATTTACCTACTTCAATCTGAAATCAGGCAAGCCGTGATTTCATCCCTTCATAGTAAGCAAGTCAATACGATTTGAACCAGCCTTGAAGAGTACTAGTCCAGACGCTGACGCTCCATCCAGTATAGGTAATATTACTGTAAATACTACATTTTAAAGTCTATACCATGCTGTACGAAACACCTTTGTGTGTTGCCATGGGATTCTCGTCCTGATTATGATAGGTACACAGAGTATCTTTTGACAGTTCTTTGCTCTAAATAGATTCTAGCTTCTAAATTGACCTCTTATTTTGTGTGCACAGGGATGTAACTTCCATTAAAGCCTTTGAGTATAGCTCTCATTTGTGCAGACACAAGCATGAACATGCACAAAAAGCTGCTATACAAAAGGGAAATTATGTATGAATAAAGAAGAATTTGGATCAGTTGTCTGTATTAACACGCACACACATACACTGAGTACACTCTGCGTAAACCTGCCTTCAGATGCTCCTGTTGAGTTTGGTTGCTTCACAGTTTTATTTTATTCACTTATTTACATTGCATTTGAATTTCTTTCTGTTACTTTCAAAATGCTACAACATCAATAAAAAAATAACAGAGAAGGATGAGGGTTTAACTAGCAATGATGTATGAAATGTCTCAAAGTGACCATGTGCCTCCCATAGGCTAGTAATGGTGATGAAGGGCAGAGCCCCAGATTTCTTCCCCTTTGAAAAATTCCATTCTTTCTTGCACCAAAATTTGGCTTGAAACGGGAAGATTAGACAAATTCCAGACACGGTTTTATTATGCTTCAACTAAGTGTGAAGACACACTTATTTTGCCAAACTACTACAATGTACATATGCAAGGAGTGGATAAGCTGATACTTTTCCATTCTGTGTAATGGCCACTTGATCAGTGTGAGGGGAGATAATGAGGCAGCTCTACTTTTATCTACAACCTCTCCAAGCTGCTCAGCTTTTTGTGAGCAGTTGCGTTAGGCTACTACAAAATCTTGTGTTCCTTTATCACAGCAGTGCCAGTGATCTTTTCAACTCCCCAGATATTTACAGCCCAACTGTTTTGCTGCAAAACAAATGGGTATAAGAACATTTCTGCTGATTCAGAACAAGCTTTTTTTTTGGTGTTCATGTTGTCCATAGATTTCACATAGGGTTTTGTTTCTTCCTCACTCTTGTAACCCCTATTCTTTAATACTACAGTAACTCATAAAGTGTTATCATGAAGAATTACCACAGTGGTTCAAAGCAACTGTATCAAAAAGAAGTACAGGGTTTTGAAACCACTCTGAGGTTACTATCTCTTCTGAAATACGCCTGCACAATTTAGAAGTACTCATTGAAAAGGAAGGGAAGGAATTCAGTATGAAATGTCCCATGGGGGAAACACACACACACACACACACACACACACACAAAACGAACAAACAAACAAAAAAAACACTACATTTTCACTCACATGCAAGAACTGTTAAGTCAAGAATGATGCACCTGACTAACATGTAGGTAGCAGTTGACCACAGTGTCATTCATTTACCCCATGTTGATTCCAATAATTTGGGCTGGCTCAAAGCACATCTTTAAAACAGGGGCCAGCTTTGACATCCTTAAATCAAGAGGGCATGAAGAAACCCCCCCTTCCTTTCACAGCTAATTCCAGTGCTGACTTTTCATTTCTGTCATCCAGCCTTCAGCTTTACCCTCTGTTAGACTAAAAAACCTGCAGGCCCTAAAACTGTGCTGTAAGGGGAGTACTAATACATGCTATCACATCACCTCTCAGACTGCATTTTGATGATCCAAACAGAGTTTAAACTCTTGTAGTTTTTTCACTCTCCAATACTTTAATGCCAGCCCTGGATACCAGAACAGTATATAGTACACAGAGTTTAAGATATATTTTTGATAATCTGATCCATTCTAATTCCTCGTATCTATTAAAATATATATATATGTTTTTGGCATATAACCTTCCAAGCTACATCTAGTTTAATTACTAGATGAGGTCAATCAGAATCCCAAATTCTTTTCAATCAATACTGCTCCAATAAGCAGGCTTCGGGTGCATTCCCCACTTTAAGCAGCAGAACTCTGTATTTTGCTATGTCGAAATGTATATTGTGCAAAGTGACGCAGCCTGTCAAGAGATCAAGGTTGCACTGTATGACTAGCTTCTCTACATTTTCTTTACCACTCAACAGCGATGTTTTAATCACCAACAAATCATCATTAGCAATAGCACTGGGTCCACTACCGTGAAAAGAAACCCATTAAAAAGAGCCCTGTTCAAGCGAGATTCTCCCATGATGAATGACTTGTGAGATGTGGCAGCTGACTGATCTTTAACCTATTTAATATGTTCTATATTTTTTAAAAAGTTGTAAGGTTCTAAATCAAACACCTTCAAAAGATTATGCAGCTAACTTTCTCAACTAAATTTATAATATACTCAAAGGCTGAGACAAATTGTTTGACAAATCCTCTCTCACAAAATGCTGACTGCCTTTCATTCGTGTTTAACTTTGACTAACTAAAACTCCATCAGTCTTTTCATTAATTTCCTGGGGGCTGTTGTCAAAATACCAGTCCATGGTAACCTAAGTCACCCTACTTGCCTTTCCAAGTATTTGCACAATAAAATGGCATCTTCCCATGTACCAAGATATACTAATTACTTGTGGCATCACATCTGATGTGATCCCAGCTCCTTTAGGACTCCTGTACAACAAATGTCTCAGCCTGCTGATTTAAGAGTGTTTATCTGTACCAGAGATCAAAACAACATCCTTTTCAGTTATTACTGGACTTGAAAGCATTTCAAGGTGAGAGAAACCAAAAGAAACTCCTATGGTATACACCTGCCTTTTTTTTTTTTTTTTCATCATCAGTAAGAATTAAAACCTGTAAAATTGTAGTATGTCTTGAATAAAATAGATCCTAGAAAATATATTACAACTATAACTTTTAGCTTCACATGGATTTTTCCTTCATTTCTTTTACTTTTTTTTTTTTTTTTAATTACCTCCTATTATTTATACTTGACAGTTATTTATGCCTCCTGTTCCTATTAAGGATATATATTTAAGTTTTAATTCCTAGTGGTGTTGCACATTTTCTGTTTAAATATTAGCCAGAAATTTCCTACAGCTGCTGAAATTTAGTCCTTCTCAAACAAATGAGATTACAGGTAGCAGTTGCCTTCTCTTCAGCCTAAACGAATATAAACTTGTTATGATCTCTGCTCACAAAACTACCACCAGCTTCTAGGCCAGTAGTAACTTGTACTTGTTGCTGTATTTATCCAACACCATGTCATTCAAAATAGAGTTATGTGGTACTAGTTGCAGCATTTTTAATTATGGGAAAAACAAACAAACAAAAACACATGAACTTTAGAAACTGAGTTTAAACTCTACTTACTGTAGTGGCAGATCCTACAGAAAAGAAAAAAAAATCACATTTCTCAATTTCTTTCCAGATGGAAGCCATTTTACTGATCATCCTTGTTGCCTTTCACTGTATTTTGCTAATTCTACTGCCTATTTTGTGAGTAGTGCATTGTTACATCTGATTTGTTCTTCAGTTTTCCTACTATTCTCAAATATTCTCTTTGCACTTTTGACTGCTATTTTGCTCTGAGCAGACATTTGCAATGAATCTGAGATATCACTCCTGAGTGGTAAAAGCTAGATTACTACTTCATAGAAATCTGGGACAGGGCATACATTCATTTTAGAGTTCTTAACTTCTATATAATGGAATATAATCCTGGGAGAAGTGACTTTTTTTTCTGATTTCCTCATCCAAGGTAAGTCTGTCACAGACAACCATCACTCCTGCCAGCCACATTTTAATGAAATCAGGAAAAGGCAAGGGTTCTAGCTTTGGTTCCCAAGTGGTCTGTCTGCCTGAGCTGCCTGCCCATGTTCTGGAGAGAACACAAGTTCAATTGTGTTGATCTTCTCCATGTTCCTTAGCAATGTCACAACAGCACAGGACAGCCTGAGTTACAATATAAGAAATTAGGCCATACCATTGGCAGTAATACAAATGCAACTGTAATTCAACTCTGTGGTATTTGCACTTGCATCTAGGTGCCTTTCCTCTAGCCATGGAATTTGTTGGAGGTAATACCAGCACGGACACAGCATTTCTCTCTGGAACTGATCATCTCTGAACAAAAGATATGGGTTAGAAACAGGAGAGTGCTCCAGGTTCTACAGCCATTGATAGCGAACCATGAAGCAGCACAGGGCAACAAAATGGAATCATTTAAAGTTTCAGGAACACACTACAGATTTCTAAAGTCATTCCGTTGTTTACTGGATAAGGTTTGAAGCTAGACTTATGAGCTATGCAATCCAACGTCCAGCTTTGCAACTGATCATATAGATAAGTCCATATAGATACTTTTTATATAAACAGGTGCTCATTGTTGCATTTAACTTGGCAAATAGCTACACGCTGTACAAAAATTTAATCTGAAATGTCTCTTTTGCTGTTGAAATGATAGCAAAAGTTCCAATAAATAAGAGATAAAATGTGCAAATATTTGAACAAAAATATAATTAAAATAAATAAGAAACTCCCGTTTTCACAGCTGGTCACTGGTACTAATTGCCAGCCTCACATTTCATCTTCAGGACTCAGCTGATAAAGTTAGCCATGACATACATAGTTTTTGTCAAGAAGACATTCATTTGTTGAACAGTACATTAAAAACAAACAAAAAACCCACAGTCAATTCAGTCAGCAGGTTTTACACCATATACCTGTGCTCCAGCTTCACTGATCTTCATCTAAGTGGTTTGCTTCATTTGGGATATATGCAAAAGCTTTCTATTATCTGCATGATGTCTGTCCTCCTACCTCAGATCTCCCCAGATCAGGTTTCTCTCTGTCCTGCATTCTGAAGCAACAGGCATAGACGGTACCTTCCCTTCTGCCTCTTGACAAGCTGTATTTTCAACTGAAAAAAATGCGGGGAATTCAGTTGTGGCCTCCTTCTGGCAGCAGAAATAACCAGCACATGAAACTTATTGTTTCAGGTGCCTGAGCACCTGCAGCACTCCTGACCAGACCTTTCCAGCTCCATGTGGTCATTGCTCCAAGCCTCTCCTTCCCTGAATGTCCCCTCTACCCAGCTCACTGCTAGTCCCACCACCAGCACTCCTCACTGCCTTGCACAACCTTCTCCCCCTCTAACTCTGTCTCCTCTTTTCAGATGGGAAGATTTGCAATGAGAAATGACTGGCAGGTCTTCTCCAGAAAAAAAAACTGTGCCTAGCAAAGTGGAGGCAGTGTAATAAACAGGATAATTATAAATTGTCATCTTGTGCCAAAAGGTGCAGGCCAAAGTGGACAAGATGCTTCAAATGAAGTTGATGGCATTAACCATGAACAAGTCTGAACATTAAAAGGGGAAACAGACCTTATTTTTAAGGCTGTGCTAGCAAAACCTCTCTTACAGACAGTGAATAATAAATATACTGGATGCCATAGTAATGTCCATGGGGGGAGGTAAGGGATTGCTATAAAACATAGTATTCTAACTACTACAGATGTTGCTGCTAGAATTTACAGCTTACTCTGCGTGCTTATCTCTCCTCACCAGTTTCTGCACGTTGAGTCACATTCAAACATCATGGGCCATTTTAAGACATCTTTTTATTATTTTAACCTTTTTTTTTTTAAGCTACAATTATTATTTTTTTTTCTATGCTATTCTGTAATGTTAAATGGATTCAAGACCTGTGTTTACAAACCACATGCAATACCATTTTGGCACATGTAAATTACATGCAAATACATTCTAAATTAGTTTGTTTATCACTCCAGAATTCTAATCCAAAGGTCTTTTTTTTTTCTTTCTTTCTTTTTTTTCTTTTTTATATTTAGGTTTTATTCTGACATGTTTACAAATGAGTTTGACTCTGGAAAATAACTTAATAAACTCAGGGTTAGCTATGCAATTAGAGGAGGCATCTGGGAACCATAAAAACTAGAAAACAACATTTACATCTTTTGTACATCCAAGATCCCACTTTTCTTTCTCCCTTGAATTCATCATTTCAAAATATTGCAGTTATTTTTGTATGAGGACAAACAACAAGAATTCATTTTTATAACCAATGACCCCTCTCTCCAATGAGCAATTCATGGGGCAGCACTGGATAAAATGCACAAAGTAGAAGATTTCATTATAAAAAAAGAAAATGAAAAATAACTGAATTAACATTGATCATGACTTTTCAACAGTGTTTCTTATTATTACGGCCAGGCAAAGTCTCCTGTGGGCAGTAAAGCTTTCCCATGTATTATTAGCCCTCTACAGAAAGCTATGAAAAGACACAAATCTGTTTTGTCAAAGGACAGAAGAGCATTTAGTTATAAGAGAAAGTATGGTCATAATCCATTGTCGGGTTAAAGGTGAAGAAAACAGAACTATAACACAAAGCCTTAAGAGAGTAATACTCCTGCAGTTAATTCCTGAACACCGCGGTAGAGACGCCTGGTTTGTGGGGAGAATACATTCTCAGGGCAACCTGACATCTATACGGTTTATATTTATTAGCAGCAGCACTATTATATAGCATCTCTATTTGCACTCGGCACAAACACACAGCGCCATGGCTTCTGCTTTGGGAGGCATTTGTCCAGGTTCCACAAGTGTCTGTGCAGCTGTTGTGAGAGCCCAGGGGTGATGGGGACATCTTGCTTTGCTTTGCTGCTACCAGTGCTCCAGCCCAGAGCAGCTGCCCTTGGACATTCAGGCCACTCCAGAACTTTTTCCTAGACTACAAAAAGCTATTTTGGGGCTAGACTAACAAAATGCTGGATGGTGGAGTGAGGGGGGTGAGATAAGGATCACACACTTAAGGAATTTCTTCATGGTGTCAGCTTTGTCAGATCATAGACAATGATTAGGGGGTTTGGCCCACATAAGAGGCCACTTGAGTGCTTTGGATCAGATCCCAGAGCAGACTTGCTCTGAGTGACCAGATGAGGATTCATCTGGCATCAAACTGCAGGCCCTGCACCCTCCAAGCCCCTGGCAGGAGCAGCCACCAGGCAGGCTGAGCGCAGGGGATGGCAGCACAGCAAAATTTAGCATCACTCTGAGGCTGTCCTAGAGACAGGCAGGAAAATCAGGGTCATTACAGATGATTCTTCCTTCCAGTAGTCCCCAGAGGATAAGGACAATGGCTGCAGCTGAGTAACAGGGCGAGTAATGTAATAAAAACATCAAGTTTAATATAATCCCCTGCTGTCTTCTGGATGGATCAAACACACTTATATTCATTTTCATTTGTATGGCCCAGCAAATGTGAACTTCGTGGTTTACGCTGCCCTCCCCAGGCCCCGCTGCAGACCTTGTCCCATTCTGCCTGCATGCTTGCTCTTCTGCCAGCACTCTCTGTCCCGGCACTCGCAGCGCCCTGCACAGACAGCACAGCACATGCCACGTCAGAGGCAGACTGTGGTGTTAAGTGAGTATTTCACCTTCCTTTAACCTGATTTTTAAGGACACTGCAGTGATACTACTGCCTCACGGTACCCACATTATCTCATTTAGCAGCATCTCAGATAATTCCCTACAATACTGTGCTGAGCTGGGTGATGAACAAGACACTTTTCCACCGCAGGTTATCCTGCACATTCAGTCTGAATTTGCAAAGCCATCACACCTTCCCCATTCAAATCTCTCCTAAAAACTCCTTTGTGCCTTCAAGATACAAGCTCAAAATAATAATAAAGGCTCTAGGTTATCCTTTCTTGTGGGTTTCCCAATGACCTTGGCTGACTGCTTTTACAGAAAGTGTTCTGCATACCAAAAAATGAGCCCACTGGAAATTCCTAGAAACAAATGAGCTAAAGAATGGTTCTTTGTGCAGTTCCAGCTCCCCTTTTCCTCAGCCCCATCCATTTAGCTGTATCAGCATCACTGTTTTGCCATTCTGTTACACCAGAAATTGAAGGGCAGGGGTAGCAAAGAGGCACAGCAGTCTAGAAGAAGGCAAAGACAGCAACGGGCAGCTTCTCAAAAATAAAAGGCAGTTCTATTAAAATCATCCTTTATTTTTGACATTTTCTGTCCATGTTTCCTGCCCATTGCCCCTTGCTTTGTCTATTTTAGTTACCAGCTATTCAGGGGCAGCTTGGTGTCACACTGTGCTCATCCAGCACAATGACATCTTTGTGGATTGGGACACATGGGTGCTACCAAAATAGAAACGGACCACAGCTAGATATATGAGCCCAGCTAGGTTTAAAAAAAAAACAAAAAAACAACACCTCAGAAGTAAAGGTTCAGGTCCAGGTGCAATCCAGCAGCACTGGAATGACAGCACACTAAAGCCAGCAAAATCCAGCGAGAGCCAGGGCTTATTTATCGCAGGCACAGCACCCAGCTAACGGGGCTTTGCTGGCACCTGGGCCCATGCTGGTGAGCCTGCTGCTAGCTGCGCAGAGCTGCTGGGCAGGTGCCTGCTGGCTCAGGCATTTCTGCGCTGCACTCCATTTTGTAATGTCAATATAATCCCCTGCTGGCTTTGAGGTATTCAGAATACACTGATTTTTCACTAAGTCCTGTTCAGGTCACTCAGCAGATAATTAAACAGACAGATAAAAATTCCTAAGTGAAGAGACTGTTTCCATACAGATGTCCTTGCTAATTAAAATTTCATTAGAAAGGAAGGAAGCTATCCATGCTCTCTAAAAACACCTAATACTATAAAGGTTTTGGGGGGTGTTTTTTTTGTTTTGTTTTGTTTTGAGGGGTGGTGGTGGGAGATTATCTTAAATTTTTCTCATGGTTACCCAAAAAAGGAGAAAAACAATACACCTGTGCACAAAATTGCTCATTTTCACTCTAAGTGAGCTCGTTCTGCACATTGTGAAGTACTACAGAAAGATTATGTGCAAACATTTACAGCATAAAAAGCTTTGTCACCTGGGATGCTTGCTGCTTCAGAAAAATCTGATCAAAGATAAACGCCAAGACAACTCCTTGTAATCAATTATGCACAGATAGTCCTCAGTGTATGCACGATTCATAAAAATAATACTGAAAACATAACACGGATTTACATGCAGAAATGAAATATGGACACGGACAGAACACTAATCTCCCGATAGGTATCTTAAATAACAATCCCAGTACTTTCGGCGAGTTTCCGGCTAGATATTGCTTCCCTGAGCAAGTCCCCAGCATTCTGCATGTGCCTGGCTTCCACAGGAGGAGCAGCAAGCTGCGTGGCCCAGGTCCTGTGAAGGCTGCAGCAGGCTGCCCTCAGGGAGGGTCTTATTGCTGTGTAGGCAGGGAGGATCAACCACCCTTACACACACAACACATCCAAAAATTCCTCGTGGTGCAAAGCGAGCCATTACTTGGCAGCCTGGCTTTGCTGAGACGTGGGATGACAGTAGTGGGTGACAAGCCAGCCCTGATGTGCTGCAGGCTCTCTGGGGACAGGCACTCTAGGTACCAGCCGCCACCACCCCACATTACCCACCGCATTCATAAGGGCAGTGGAAGATATGCTCAGCATGTATGAACATGTAGCACCGTCACCCTCACTAATACCAATCTCACACTTTGAGGTCTTTTCTATGTCTTTTTCACTCAGCCTTATGACAGTCAAGTTGAGGAATTCCCATCACAATGTCAAGCCTTTCATCAACTCCACCTTCCCCCACCCCCAAACCTGTAAAATATTTATAATTCCACATGAGGATTTATTCCTGTTTTGTTCTAGCTGACATCCTTTTGTCACAGGGCTTGCACGTTTTTGCCTAGGTGAGCCCCAAAGATTACGCAGGGACTTAATGAGCAGATCAATTACTGGTCATAAGAAAAGATACTGTCTCTTTAAAGGTTATTTGAAGGTTGATTGCTATCTTATTGCTTATATCCTGCAAATCTATTCAGCCTTATGAATGAATTTGACCTTTTTATACCTACGGGGGAAAAAAAAAAAGAGAAAAGAGAAAAAAAAAAAAAAAAAAAAAAAAAACAGAAGTTAATTTAGAGCTCTATAATACAACACTTTTTCCCAGAGAAATGAAAGGGCATTCAAATCGATATCTGCACAATAACACTCTGATGAATGTTTGCACCCAATTTTCTCATTTTGCTAACTTGAGATTGGGCATTTTGAATAGTTCTCAAAGCACATATTCTTTATGTGCTGTGAAGTATGTGGTATTGTGTCCAAACAATGCTAGAGGATAATCATTATAGGAGTATCACTGGGCCTGAAAAGGTCAGTTAGTTAGAAATGTCAGCTTTCAATGCAGCCATGCCGGACCTTCCTATGTAAGGATCCAATTAAAGGGACATGCCAAGGTGCATGGAAACATCATGGTGACCCAGAATAATAATAAGGTATTGTGGAAAAGCTTGATATTTTTCTTCAAAAGTAATGGATTAGCCTTTAGAATATCCTCTCTGCAGCCTTATTTTGACTTTGCAAATATCACTTATTCTACATGTATCCAAAAAAAGGTCATTTTTTTAAAAATGCAAAGGTGGGGATGAAACAGTCTTACTAAAAGTAAATGTTTAGTAACTAAATGGAAAAAAAAACTCTGGTTTCATCATTGGACCAAAAAAAAATTGTCATTCCAACAGAATTCAAAACTGTGACATTTGAGATGGATATATGTGGTGTTTTGGGAGACAGATGGGGATAAATCAGGGGAGACATGCAGACAGGCGAGGGTGAACTTTATTCTCTTGGGACAGGTTGTGAGTGAGGACTGTCTGCACAGGGAAAAGATGAGGAAAAACAACACTGGTCAGTGAATATGCAGCATCACTACCTTAGTTTTGTTTTTCCTTCCAAGCAAATGGAGAGATATAAGTAAGAATTAGGAACATACTGATCTGCATAAATAATTACAAGCAACAACGTTACTTCTCCTTATCAGAGCAAATGGAAATTTTTACAGCTGTTCAGATACTGTGAAGGTGAAGATGAGGAATTGGATACAGTCAAATTTCTTAATCAGGCTCAGGACAGCCAGAACCAACATAATGGCAATAAAATGGCCCTATGTTTTCTCTCTGCTGTTAGTGTATCATCTTGCTGAAGGATCATCAAGTACGGAACAAATGTCTTCCTGTAATTCTAGGGTTCAGCTAAGACTGACAACACTAATTTCACTCTGAGCTGATACCTCAGCTTATATATTTTTATGGTAACAAAGATTTTGTACTGTGGGATTTTACAAACAATTTGGGGTCTATTGCCTCGTAGAGCATGGTGCTTCCAAGATATTTTACACTATGGTGGGCATATGGGAGAATTAACCTCAGCATCATGGTGATGCATGATACAGTTTCACTCCTATCCATCACTGAGCATTGAAAGACTCAGTTATTGCTGGACAGATAAATTATTTATTTTTTCCACCATCTTTCCAAATAAAATAGCACATGAAGTTTCACTAACAAACACAAGCAGTAATTACATTAGGCTGTTTAAAAAAAACAGACACTATCCCTTGACACATACTTAGTCCAAAATCAATGTAGTATTAATTAATAAGGACTATCAAAAATAGCACCTAAGCTTTAGCAGCAAACAATGTTCTGTCACATTTTATTACTCTGTATAATTTTTACTAATACCTGTCTTCTAGCTTCATGACTTTGAGTTCATATTATTTTCATGCTTCAATTAGAAAGAAGTAGATAGTCAGACTATCCATGAAGGTAATGGAAAAGTCTTGTAGGGGGGCTTAGTGGTGGAATTTATGGTTAAATGAAACTTTCAAATATACTATAAAACTTATTCTCCTTCCTTTGCTTAGTTTTACTTGAGGTCTCATAAGCAGTAATATGTAGAAATGCAAAACTTAATCAGCTAAAAAATAGAGCAAATCCCACATATCATTTTATGCAATACCAGGAGAGCAGAAATATATTTTCCTAACCAGAGGAAATTAACTAGGCAACAGTCCTATATCTATAATTTAAAGCAGTAAAATATGTATGGCAGAAACTAAAGCCACCTTAAAAGAATTCAGTGTAGCAGTGTATCACAAATTAATGAAATGGAGACATTTTTAGAGCATGCAGCACTGAAGATATTAAAAGGGGGAGAATATTTCACCACATAGATCAGTCTGATAAATACTTTTAAAATCAAGCTTTTTTTCACTCTTTAAAAGTTGAAGAGCTTGAATATTAGGGGGAAGCACATACACAGCTATTAACATTTCTGATCGAATCTCTGTGCCACTCTATAGTGATCAGGAATATTTCACTCTGTCAGCATGTGTAAACCTCTAATGTGGTCAGAGGAAAATCTGAGTAAATCAAGAGGAAGGAATTATGGAGTCAGCTCTTACTTTATTTCTCCTGAAACAGAGCTGAAAGAAACTTAAAATACTTTATATTCCATGCTGGAGCCAAGCTGGGCACTACGGAATATTCAGCTACCACAGGTTTTCTAAATGCAATCAATTTACTGCTGCCAAATGTAGTAGGTTTATATACATCTGGGAAACATGCACCTACGGTCCTGACGAATTTCTCCTGACATTGCACTGATTTCAAGAGAATGTTATTTTAAATTGGCAGTAGAGAGACTGGTGGAGAAGGATAAAGCCCTGAGGATGGCTGAATCAAAGAGAATTTCAAAAGAATTTTCCTGATGGTTCTAGGATAATATCACATGTTAGCTATTTTCAAAGCCAATAGTTTCCAACACGCTTCCATTTATGGTATCAATAATTAAAAAATACTTCCGTGGGAGATGAACTTACCTTACTGAGAAGAGAAATTGAAAAGCTATATTACTATTGTAAACACAGGAGATGCAAAAAGCTTTGTCTCCATGGAAAAGCTATGGAAACAGGGATATCTTATTTGCAGCTATTGAATGGTTACTGCAAAATGCCGTGTGACTGTATGTGCATGTGCAAAGTGTTATAGAACATGATCACATAGAAATTAAGGGCAGGCCCTCAGCTCCTGCCCACAGCAAAACCGAATTAAACCACCTGAAGATTCAGTCTTAAAACCCAAGGTCTACTAGACAGTGTTGAGGAAATGCTTTGGATCAACTTCAGAGGTAAAAGATTAAGTTTAAAGAAAATTTAAATTACCAAATCTTAAACCTCATTATGTCCCACTCCCTGCCTGCACGTCCCTGCCAGCTACTAATAAATTTTTAAAATCTTTCCCCCAGCCCACTGCGCACATCAGCTCTGAACCTGGCAGCCTGAACCGTACAGCGCGTTACAGCCTAATTGTAACTTGCATGTCAAGGGGCAAGAAGAAAGGAGTGTGGCGAGAGCATTGATAAGTTTAACTTAACATTCCTCCAGCTACTCAGCAGTAAGGCAGAGTTGTGAACTCCCCTCCACATTTTACATGAGTGTCAGTTACTTCAAAGGAATATATTCAAGCATGAGGGAGTCTGGCATGCTCCCAGCTTATGCATCATTTGTGCCTGGCTGTTTCTGGAGATGCACAGCAAAGCAAAGACTTCCTCCAGTTTGGGGCACGTTGTGGAGCTTTCCGGAGCTGTTTTCTTAGGAGCGCTGGAACAGGTCAGCTGTGCATGTTGCATACAGAACATGTAGCTGGAGCTACAGCTCTCACCCTCTTCATTTCTTCCTTTTATTTTTGTTTCCTTTTTTATTTTTTTTTTTACCCCCTCCCTCTCCAGAATTCTCCCAGTCCAGGATAGAGATTAATGACGCATACCTTTTCAGTTTAACACACAGACATGCTGTTCCACCAGGTTTTGTGGTGCCACGCACACATGGCTCAGGACTTGGAACCAACCTGGAGCAAGGCGAGAAGCCACGGCAGGTCGCCAGCACTCTGTGAGCAGGGGTTGGGTTTGGGGCAGGAGGAACAAGCACCACTTCCAACCCACCAGTGAAGTCCCGAGCAATCATTCAACGACCATGGCCATGGGAAACATCTCAACTGCCATGAGGTAACGTTAGGTTTCGGTGATCCCACAAACTCTTTTGATTCTTTCAGCACTTGTACCTCAACACTCCTTCCTCTACATTAACAGCATTGTTTTACCTTGTGATTAATCTCATTAATTGGCTGATCAATTTTTGGAAAGTTTGTAGTGGCATATGGAGAAGAGCTATTTTAACACACACAAGGGATCCCCAAGTGACTCTTGACTAAACAAACAAAAATTGGTTCAGGAAATTTTGCACACTTAAAGTGATACTCATCATGACAGACATGTGGATCATAAAGGTGACCTTTGGTTTTGAAGTTTTTTGTCTGTTCTGACAATTAGGCAGTAAGGCTTTGGTGGCTGATCCTGCCTGGGAGATGTGGAGGACTTTCCCATAAATAAGGAGGACTTTCCCATAAATAAGGCTGGGTGACCTTCACTGCAAACGAAGGCTGCCTGCCCACGGCAAGGTGGAGCACAGGACCAAGTCCCAGGGATTAATAGCAGCAAATAGACAGCCCAGTCCCTAATTTGAATCACTAAATCAAGGGACTACAGTGATTATAGCTGATCTCAGCCATCATAAATGACACCACAGCTTTTTAAAAACAGACTGTTGATGTCAGATCTTGCAGCTAAAGCTCAAATATTAAAAAGTTACAATCTACAAAGTCAGTAAAAGCCTTAAGACTGTTTTTTTGTTTGTTTGTGTTTTGTTTTTTTTTTTTTTGTCGTTGTTTTGTTATTTTGTTTAATTTTTACTTTTCTGATATTTGTAGGGCCCAAACTAGACCCTTTAATCCACAGGCTGATATTTTCTCATCCTACTAAGAATTAAGTGCTTAACTCTGTTCTGTTAGCTTCTTTCAAAAATCTCAGCTTTAGGCTCTTAAGTTAGTTTGGCCTGATCCAACACCAGGCTCCTTTCAAAAATGCCCTTACTGAAAGCAAAGTTGTAACAGCTCAATTCAATAACTGTGGTGTGAAAAAAAACATTTTTCCCCTAAGTAACCAATTATTGTATATTCCTGGCTAAATACCTAGGGGTAAAAATTATCTTTCAGAAAAAAAACATGTTGTGGAAAGCTTTTCTCCCCCCTTTTAGTGCAGCACATCTACCAATGCAGCCACTGGAAGCTGCTTTCAAATTTAGCTATTTGGTCGTTCCAACTAATTGCTGTGTTGATTTAGTAGGTTGCTGTATTAAATTGAAAGATCTGAAGCATAGCTATTTACTGCAATCACACCTATGCACAAACTCAGCTTAGTCAGCCTTTCATTGTTCCAGTGAATACTCTATCCAAAATTACAAGAAAGGTATCATAAATTCCTTTTGCAGACATTTCTCATATTAGGTTATTCTGTTCCCCAACCTTTCTTTTCTCTTAAAAACAAAACAAAAAAAAAAAAAACAAAAAAAAAAAAAAAGGAAAGAAAGAAAGAAAAAAAAAAAAAAAAGGGTGATCTTTGGTACCCTTATCCAAGATCTGAGCGTCTGTTATGATTAAGACCTTCAGTGATTTTTTTTCTCTTTTTTTTCCCTCTACAAATAGACAATATTGAAGATATGAAAAATGTAAAAAAATAAAAAGTGCCATGTTTGTCCTTGAAGTTACAGTCAGAATAGTGACAATGGCTGTATCACACTGTATTGTTGCTTTTATCAGCAAGTGCCCTGAGCATACATTAACATAATTGCAAACTGCATGAAAAGTGAACATGCAAAAATGTGATGCAATTGCCAATAGCCTCAAACATCTGTCCCAACAAAGTGTTCCTCCTCCTTATTTTAATTCTTATTATTTTAACAAGGTTAGTGAAGGAGAAACCATGTCACAGATGATATCTACATTTAGGGTGTCAGAACAATTATTGATGCAAAATTGTTATCCAAGCAAATGTGTCACATTTTGTTCACTTCCCATAACACCTGTTCTTTTCGCTAACACGTTATTCCCAGTTAAAGCCAGAACTCATTACTCCCAGTTAAAGGCAAACTGAGAGCTTAATATGCACATACAGCTGAAAAAACAAAAAGTTAACCAAAAGATAGCACCATTCAGGCACAGCATACATCTGGAGCTGTTGGGCAGCAAACTTCTGTAAGTTTGCTTACAGAAGAAACTGAGAAGAAACTGCTTACGGAAAGAAACTGAGACAGAAAAATAACAATAAATTAATAGCCACGCAGCCTTAAGAGCAGAGATCAAATAGAAGCACTTCTCAAACAACCGGCATTTTAATCACAGTACTGAGGTCTTCAAACTCATGATGCCAAGGTGCCCGACATTTTTGTAGTATAACACATTTTGTTTTATCACTTCAACAGGCTAATATAGAAAGCCATTATGGAGAAGGCAGTTTAATGCATTTCAATTTTACCTAAATGTTTTTTGACCCACTTTGGCATTCTTCAGAACGAAGCCTTGACCTCCTGTCTCTCACTACCATGCACACAGAGGGCCAGTATGCCATTGCTCCCCAAACTGCTCACATTTGCCACCAAGGAAAATCAAACTCACATTTCTGTGATACTGGAGAACACATTGTGAATTTGAGGGCATCTGCCCTGCAGACATACCTCTAACTGTAACCCCAGGAGGCTTAAAGAAATATCAGCACTCAAATTCATAGAGTAAAGGTCTGAAGAGGCAGCTCTGTGAACGGATAACTGCCCGGGGCTTTGCCAAGCACAATATAGCTGTCACTTGTTATTATGTGAAAGATTTTCTGGGGAACAGTGTTTTTCATTTTGCATGTCAGAGACAGGGGGGGAAAAAAACACCACATTTAGACAACCACCTCTTTAAGAAAAGAGAAGAGAGCCGTGCGGCAGAGCTCACTTACCAGGGCTGGTTATTGTCAGGAGGTCAAGCTGCCGTCTCTGCTGAAAAACAAATTATAAAAGGAATTGTTAAAAGGGGACTAATTTTAGTCGGTCATCTTAGACCTGCAAAGTAAGTGTTCTGACATTTATAGCAGAATTAATTACAAGTTACATGGCTCACAGTTACTCTTTTGGATGGGATCCACATGTACTTTAGGAGGAATAAAGAAAAAATACTAGCTCAGTCCTTTTAATGTGTTTTTATTTGCACTTATAAAGTGTTACTATTTCTTTTTTTGGAGCATATACTTGAAATGGATAGCTAGAAGCACAGATGGACCGATATATTTATAAAAGTGGTTTATGATTCCACAGGGAAGGAGACGAGGAACCAAGACAAGAAACCCTAAGTTCTTTATTCATATCAATCACTGACTCATAGCCTGTATGTGATCAAACACAATTACATTGCCTTGGGGTAAACCTTTCAAAGACTTGTAACGGTATCTAGACAAACTCAAGACTGATAAAAGGAAAGCTTCTTTTCATGCCGAGCACAGTTAGCCCATGGAGCTCATTGCCACCAGATATCCCTCACCCTAAAGCTTGCCAGTCTTGATCAACACTGAATATTTGTACAGATCACAAAATACAAGGATTGTGATGGCAAATACCAAGTTTAAACAGAATAGTGTTTTCTGGAATGGCTGCAAACTTTCACAGGTAAACCAACCTCTACTAACATTTCCCCCCCCCCCGGAACAAGCTATGCCACCAAAGCCTTGATGGTGGCCAGGGGCATCAGAGGTTCACCTTCCCCTTTACCATGTAGGAAAAGCTGTTACCTCCTCCATGTTTCCAGTCTAGAGAGACTTCTTCCACCATTAGATCTCTGTGGCCTTCCACTGAAATCCACATGTAACAGACAATTATCATCCTTTCAACCTTTCTGAGGGTGCTCTCCATCACAGGAGAGCAGGACAGGGCAGGGCTAGCCCCCATCTCACAGGCAGACTAGACTCTTACTGCCTCTTCTTCCTCGCTTTTTTAACTTACTGTCTTCTCCCTAACTTTGACCAACATTAGTGTGTCTAGCTGGCATTTCAGATTATACTGTCCAGTTTAATTTCTCTCTCCTAATCTTCTCAATAATGTCTGTGTTACTTTCATTTATTGTCAGCCCTATTGATCTTTTTCTAATCTAATTCTCATCATTACATTCACTGTATTCCCTCGGTGACAGCTGAAAGTCCTTGAGGAGGAAACACTGACTTGGTATTCCCTACAGTGAACACTCTTCCCTGGAAATTACGACTGATGAAACTCCTTTCTAAACTCATAATTTCTCTATAAGTAAAGCTTCACTGGCTCAAGCGTGCAGACACAGCTGATCATCCACTGAATATACTTGAGTTACATGCCAACGCTGAACGTGGCCTGCTGGGAAACTGAGTAGGGTGTGAGGCTGAAAAAATATTTTCTGAAACCTTCCTGGCCTTCGGGACCTTACCTCTTGTGCAACGCAAACCATTTTAGAGAGAAACCTCATTCCTGTCTGCTTTTACAGGTACTCCCTGTTTGCTTAGCTCTGGCGAGGCATTTTGAGTATGGCTTTAGCAGCATGTTTGACATTTGCTTTATTATAAAATATAAGGCCAGCCTAAGCTATGCATGCCAGGCTAATGGTAAAAGGGAGCAGAGGACTCTGCCCCACTGCCTTGCGTTGCCTCTGCAAGAGCTATTCAGAAATGCTGTCCCTGCTCTCCCGGGGTGTGCTAACCCCAGAGTTGTTCTCAGGGAGCAACAAAGCAAAGTAAGCAATAACGCAAATCAAGGGCCCACCTCCCCAGTGGGAGCCGTAAGAAGAAATGTCTCCTAATGAGTTGAATTTTATATAGATCCCATGCCTTAATCCTGAGTTATATGTACAAAGATATGAAATGCCAGGGCTTAGCACCCACTGGGCCAGAACCTTTGTTTACTTTTCTTGGCACAACTGGAACTCCAAATGATGTATATCTAATGAACAGCTAGAGCATAAAACATATATCCAAAACCTATACTCTGTGAAAGCTTCTCCACTGGGAAAAAAAAAGGTGGAATATAAATATCCTACATTAAAAAAGGTTGCAAACTCTATTGTTTGAATGGAGAGACATTCGGGTAGCTCAACTGGTCCCCAGTCCTGACTTAAGGTTATTAGAGTTAGAATAAGCATTAAATGAAAACCTAAGTGGCTTAACTTGATGCTGCAAGAAAATAAAAGCATACAGAATAGACTAAACAAAATATAAAACTTTTTTTTTTTTCTTATAGGATGTTGCATTCAAATTGGCCTTGAAAAAAAATATATATATAGGTCCACAGGAAATATTTGTGTATGCGTTGAACTTTAAGCACAAGTTATTTCTGTGACTTCAAGTGGAGCAGCACTGATCTTTTGCATCAAACACCTAACTGCTGCAAGGGATTTGAAATGCCACCAGGTTCTTGGCACTGGCTCCACCCAAGCGCTCCAGGCTGGAGCTCAGTGGTGGCTGCCTGACCAGGGCACCCAGGGAGAAGAAATTTCTCTGCTCTGACCTTCAACAGACCTTGAAGAGATTTCTTGAATTTAGCACAGCAAAGGAAGCTTATGCACACTTACCCAAGCCTTGGAGAGGAGGAAACAGCAAAGTGCATTTCAGAATCATGCATTTCAACATGTAAAAATACACTAATTATGGCTCCAATCACTTTCCGGAAATTCAAGCCTGCTCTCACATCTCAGGGGTTAGCTCTCTGCAGTTTCCAGGGCTCAGCTGGATGCAAGCAGACTAGTAACTATATGGATTTTTTAAAAAAAAACTTACTGGCACACTTATGAGTAGCTATAAAAGCAACAGAATTTGGATTTAAAGAGAAAGACACTACACAAAGTGTCAAAGATTAAGAAAATAATGGCATCAGAAATATCACGGCTGTAGGGCTTTATAATCCTCTTCTCCCTTCAATGCTGAAAGATGCAGATTGCAGCTGTTGCCCCCCTCCAGCATGATCACCCTCTCCCTGTTTCGACAGATTTCTTGAAAGACGTATCTCAAGATGTCTGGCTTATTTTTTAATAATTATTATTTGTTTGTTTTGCCTTTAGTAATTTTCCACTTCTCAAACACCAGCTCCTGCAGAGATGTTTGGGAGTACCCCAGTCGAGATGCCTGGGACTACCCTGATCTTCAGGCAACCTCCTGTCCTAAGAATTACTACCTGAGTGCTATAAAACACGACTATCATTCCTGATATGAGGGGATGTGACAGTTTCCCTTATCACTAATTGTGCATTTCACCTACATTGACAAAAAGGCATTCCAGGAGAAACACTGAATTGATTTCCACAGCAACAGCCATAATGTATAAAAGGCAAACAGGAAGATTGACTCTATCACAGTATCTGTAGTGCTACAATCCTGTCCTACCCTTAAGGGGCAGCATCCTCATTTTCACTTTGCTGGCTATTTGAAAGCCCAAAGGCATGAAGAGGCCATTGGCAATTCCTCCTGGCTTCCCATCTTGTGCGTTTTTCCATCATTGGTACTATCCAGAGGCACAGTCCCTACAGTGCAGGGCTCTGCAACAAACCTGCAGCAGATCGTGTTCACTTCCATAAAATTAACACAGTCTTTAATTAATGCAATAAGCACTGATGAGTAATAAATCATATTAAAATACAAGGAAGGCAAATTTTTAATAAATTAAGCATTGATTCACTCAATAAATATTAATCTATTAAGCATCACGAATTCATTACATTTTAGAAAACTGGTTGAAAAACCTATCTGGTGATCTGGTCTAAAGTGTGCAGAATGGTCCCTGTTCACCCATAATGTGCACTTATTTTTAACGAATTCCCTAATTTATCATGTTAAACAACTTGCCTAAAAGTGAGCATGGAATATTATTCCATTGCCATATGCAATTTTCTTGACAGATTCTAATTCACTCCTTATATCGCTTCCTATATTTTTCCCAGTAATTCCCTTTCTGAGTACCTTCTTTCTCTTCCTTGATGTTGGTGGTCTTTAAAACACTTTCTGACTGGTGCCATTTAATTTTCACCTCAATTAACTCAGTGAGAGTTGCAATGCTAGGAAAAAAATACTGTGGGGGGTATAAATTAACTCATTCATTTAAGTTTGGCTTATCTATGAGATGTTCTTTCACACTTTGCCGAGTTCCTCCAACCTTTTATATAGATGTGGGATGTGCTGCACTTGCTTTGACTCTTATCTACAGATTAGCAAAAGAGAAGGAAAAAAAGCCAGATGCAAAGATGCCCCACGAGACTGATATGGAGCTGTTTCTGTAGCAACCGATGATTTTCTTCTCATGTAAGAATGAGCCTAGTCATATCTAATTCCGAATGTATCTGGGCCTCACTTGCCAGCCAAAGCTGTGTCAAGTATAAAGTCAATATAGTCAGAAAGAGTGATAAAAAAAGCAATTATAAAGTCATCTTCCTGCTCCTACACTCCCCCTCTAGCCAGGATCCAAAAGACATCCTTACCCCTACTTTCATTCCCAGCTCATCATCTCCAAGCCCCCAACATCCAATGAAGTGATGGAGGTGACAGGCAGCCACCCAGATTATCTCACAGAAGAAGATGCTTTGCTGGAAGCTCCTTCTCCCATCCCATGGCCTGGGAGATGGCAGTTGTCTGGCATGGCTTTCCCTAGGCTGCAGGGGCATCTAAGCCTGCCCCGGGACTATCTATTTATCTTTCTAAAACTATAGTTTTATATGAGTCACCACATAAATATCCTAAGCCCAGAGCTGAGATCAACTTCAGCTTTGGCAGGCTCTTGTTGGGTTTGTGCCATTTCACTGCCTTCACTCTGCAGGCACTATTTTCTGCACCTATGAACCCAAGGACAGACTGCCCATCTCACTAGCATCTCCTCCCATAGTCCACCCACACAAGGCTGGAATTGAGTCCCTGGGACCACAAGAAAGCTTTGTCTTCCTAAATGTATTTTACCCAGCCTGGTCTCTGCTATCGATCTCTTCTATCTAAATTTAATGTGGTTTGAACAGGTGTCTCTTCCTACCACCTTCAATCCACAATGTAATTCAGAGAGTTTAAAATTGAAATAAAGTGCATGTGGTTTTTTTTTTTTTATTTTATTTTGTTTGTTTGTTTTTGTTTCATTTCCCTGGAAGATTTGCCACAAGTTGTTGCTAATTTTGCCTCTTCCTTTTAACTTCTAAATTAGTGCTCTTCTATAAACAGACTGTGTTGACATAAGAGTAATTGAAACCAGTGCATCTCTGCACAAAGGAAAGCTGAGTATGTATTGAAGGGTTTGTAGAGCTGAATTTCACATTTCTCTGGCCTTTATTAATGCCACACTGAGTTATGTCAGTGCCTTTGAAAGCTATCCTATACCATTTCTTCATGAAAATCTCCAAAAGTTCAGACAAAAGTTCAAGGAGATCCCAATCATGCGACTTAGCACCGTGTGTACAACACAGCAGCACTCAAGCAGCACCAGAAGCCTCCTCAGCTTTGCACTGTGGGGATTTACAATAGAGATAAGGGAGGAAGAGAGGAACAGTGCAGACAAGGAGAGATTTCGGCTGTATCCTACCCGTTTGCACTGCCACATGGTGACAAGCTGCACACTGTGGTGTGTTCTGCTCATATGCAGGAGATGCTTCTGTAACAGAAAAGTGTAAAGCTTCTTTTTGTTGTTTGCTGTGGACAGTTTAAGAAATATTCAGGGATAATCAACATCTGGAAAATCTTTCTAGTGAAAGCCTAGATAAAGAAGGAGTGTTAGAAAAAAAAAAGTAAAAAAAAAATAAATAAAATAAAAAGTAAATATAATTATGTGAGCATTTCACATATGTCTAGCTTCTCAAATGAGAGGTTCTCTACTTACACACTCTTTTCTTTCAGAGTGCAAGACTTATTGCCAGTGAGAGAATCTCAATTTATGTAATGATCCCAGTAAAATACTAATTCAAATCCTGTTAAAATAGATAATCCGATTATTTAAAGCTCTTTTTTTTTTTTCAAAGTTACAATATGATGCCAAGCAACAATCTTTTTTTTCCATCCTGAAATCATAAGTTTTGTTCATATAATGAAACAAGATCTCACGTTTGTACCTGCTTTATTATTAGCTGCTAACATTCCTTGGTTTAATGATAAAATGAACCAGTCAGCTTGTTGACACTTGACTAGGATTTTAGTAAATTGCATCTCCTGTAGCTTAGTCTGTGGAATCAATTATTGATAGTATAGGTGCGGGGGAACATTTATAAAGTGGTTTGGGATATATTATCACTCATGCTAAGAGCTATAATGAGCATTTGAAACAGTGACCTCTACACACATTTGATCTTTGCAATATTTGGTAATTCAGTTCTGGTTTAGAATCAAGACCAAGTCCAAACAATGAAAGTCAGTGCTGATCTATTAAGTAACTTTACTCATCCTTACATTTCACATATTCTTCTCCTTAATATTTGACACCTGAGCAGTTCTTTCACAAAATCCAAAGTGCCAAGGATACATGATACTTTCCTGTATTTCAGAAACACTGCCAAACAAGTAGCTAAAACATATCCTTCTCCCTGCTTCAACTATTTATCTCCAGAATACAACACTCATACATAATGTATTATTTATTAACAAGCTCCCTAGTTCTTACAGTTGTGCTGTGCTCAAAAGCTATTTAGAAATAATATCAACACAATGAAGGCTCAGGAAACATTGAAAAGCCACGCGAGGTATCTTTGGGCACGTAAAAACACTCCCTAGTACCTATGGCAGTAGTAGGAGTAGGTCACAGCCTCAGAGCCCTGGTGAACATATTACCACTAGTATCAGTAGATCATTGCCCAAAGCAACTGCTATGGGAGCTGAGTAACCTGAGCAGCTGCGCACTGGAGGCCATTTGCAATACGCATCATCACTTTTATTGGTCACACCAATTCTCAGTCTGTTCCATGTATTCTTGAGTGACATCTGCTGGTGCTTTATCTATAAATTGCCTTATTTACATATAGAGCACTCATAAAGATAGTATCCAGAGTCTCAGTGAACCACTAGGAACCAAAAAAAAAGTCCATCAATTCACTAGGAAATATTTGCAATCACAAGAAAAAGTCATTAAGACTTTCTTATCTCTGGGAAGAAAGAGAGGAGGAACAAGCTGCTCTGGTATATGAACTGATCCTTAACTTTGCAAATGAGCGTTAGGACAACAGAAGAACTCTTACATTTTCCTATGCTTCTGCCTCTGTAAAAAAAAAACAAACAGAAACATCCTCAGACACCTCAGTGAAGTAATCGAAAGATAGAATTGTAGTGACTATATGGTTAATGATGTATACTATGCACATACATTGCACCCTCTCAGATGAGGGCATAGAAGGACATCCTTGATTATTTAATAGTGCTGTCTCTTTCAGCCATGTCAAAATATGCCAAGCAAATCCAATCACTTCATTGAACCCAAATGGCAAACGACTCAGAGCTCCCAACTTCATAAGCTTCCACCTTCCTACTTAATTTAGGCCTGAAATGCTGATGCAAATTTACAGGCACAGTGCTGTAGTCATCCCACATCCTGCATAGGGCATATATACACAGCCTACTATTTCTGCCCCAGTAAAGATTAGGGAATGAGAACGGATGATATAACCAATATCTCATCTTTGCTCTGCTCTCCCCTAAAAGTTTGGGCCTACAAGAAGCATAGAAAGAGGATAAAGCCCATTTCTCCATGGTCTTGGCAGCCTGATGACACATCCAGGTTTGACTCCAGCCTCTTGTAGTTCCAATAACAACAAGGTGGCTGCATGCATGTATTAAATGAAGCCTGCATACTTATTCTGCAAGGATTTGGGATCTACTCACTCCACAATTTAACTCAGCTTTTTAAAGTGTTTGTTTTGGTAACAAACCACCATGCAGGTTTTTCATAGTTTGGTGTATTATTATGCAAATTGCAGAGCCGTGGTTATAATCCTGTGCTTGTGACATCAATTACTTAATGCCTATAGAGATTACTGTAATGCCACAAACAGCGGATTATGTCTTAAAGTACATACTAAGCAGCAGGAGCTAATAAACTCATCTCCTTAAACTTTATTTATTTTGGAAAAAAAGAGTAAACAAGGGCAGGAAAACCTATACAGACCACACAGAGTGCTATTAACAACCAAAATCCATACATGATGCAGATTGCTTCTCAGGCATTGCACAGCCATTCTTTAGCTGTGAATTCCTGTCGTATGTTAAGTCTTATGAAGGAAAGAAGCAGCATTTGGACAGAAAAAGGGACAGATTAGTGAAAGCAATTATGAACTTTGAGAGTCCACCATTTGCAGGTGGGGGACAGGGTAAACAACAGTGTTCAATGAATGTTTAATTAGAAACAAAGCATATCTACCTATAGCAGTAATGGGTTATTGACTAATTAGCCATTGTTTATGGGTTGTATTAGATAACAGACAAGACAGATTAACTCCCAACATATGCAATTTTAAAACTAACTATGCTATTGTAGGAGCCTGTGATCATATGCTAAAGGAGGCAAAAACCAAAGGTTCCTGTCCCTAATCTGCTCTATCTGGACTCTGAGCTTGAACTTCAGCTATGCACACCCTAACCAGCAGATCAATTCTCCTAACCCTTCTTTTGCTTTGCGTAACTAAGTAACTTTGTGTGCTTTGTGTAACTATGTATTTATTGAAATGGGATGTAAGCTCCAACATCCACATCCAAAGTAGCAACTTGAAGCAGCTGTCCTGCTTTCTTCTTGTTGCCTAATACTTCAACAAACTGCCATCTTGCCAGAATAGACAGCACACTGTGAGGAAAGAGACCTATGTTGGGTTCTAGGAAATCACTGTTGATAGAACTGGAATTTGAAATTTTCATTAAAAAAAAAAAAAAAAAGAGAGAGAGAGAGAAGAAAATCAGAACTAGAACTCTGAGGGAGTTACTGGGGAGTTTTCTGAAACACAAGAAATTCTCATTAAAAGATTTCTGATTTGGAAGAAGTTAAATACTGTCTGGTTTAGGGAGCAGTATGCATTTACACTTGGGCTGGCTCAAACTCCGTGTTGGAATTCTGCTCAGGGCAGCACGTAACCAAGCAGCAAAGCTCTGTATTATAGCACTGGCAGCATCCCATCCCTAATACACCTGGGCCCAGCCAAAGGAAATGCATCTTTGATAAACTTTTAAGAAACAGGCCTCCCATGGTTTCATACCATAAGGACAGCAATACAAAAGGAAGGAAGAAAAAGACACATAAAAGATGCAGCACAATAGTAGATTTCCTTGTGAATATAAAATTTCTAAAAATTGCTGCATTTTCATGCATAAAACCTATGAATTATGTGTTAAGAAGTCCCTATGATCCACCAACAGAGTGAAAATAAACATGAGAGAAGACAACTTCTTTCGTTGCCATTTTCTCTGACTCCCCGGAGTCCCATCTCTCTTCTCCCTCCAAGAGCTCCCTGCTTTTGCTTCTGATTTTGTGTGAATTACCTGGATGTGTTTATCTTGGGTGTTATTTTCTTTTAAGGTATTGGAGTTTGCCTGAGATACAGATGAGCTGTGTGAGAACACAGCACAGGAATTTCCAGGTCACAGTTTCAGGGCTTGAAGGTGTTCTGCAAACATTCAAAATATATTCCCTTTCCACTCAAAGATGCCAATATTTAAAGGCAACTGCGTGACTCATACACAGTGGTAATGCATGCCATTTTATTTAGAAGAATGCCTCAACAGTACGTTATATTTCTAGTACCTCCCACTCAAACATGTCAGAAACTTAGAAAAACAAAGACAAAAACAGCAACCCAAAAGAAAGAAAAAACAAACAAACAAACAAACAAACAAACAAAAAACATAAAAAAAAAAAACCTACACTTTCAGTAGTGCACAATTCAGCTCTACAAGCAGAGCAAACTTTCACCTGCAAGCCTAAAGTAGCTGGGCTTTCTTTATTACACAAAGCAGAATAAATACTGGGAGAACTTTATAACTGGTGAATGGTATGCATGAGATTTACAGTCTATATCACCTACAAAATCCTTCTTTAGTGATTTCTGTTTGAACCATCACTGTTCATTTTCAAAGCCATCTCACACCTACAGCTCCAAGCATTCAAAAGGAAAAGACAGAACTTCTTATTTTTTGAAAGTTACTTTTCCAGTTAGAATGACTTCAATCATACACATGTATACACAAATATATATATGTATATAGTCACAGAAAAACATGCAGAAATAATTATGCATCTGCATGCGGATGTGTGTATATACCACAGTGTGTCTATTCACTTCTGCATTGTAAATGGTCATAAAACTATACGCACACCTTACCTATAGACAAGGAATTGATATAGGCAATTGGTATTGCAGCTACTGAAGGAAAAATACTTACCTTACCTATCCAAGGACCAAGCTAGCATTTGTCACTGACAGAAACACAGCAGTACTACTGCCGTGGGTGCCTAGTCGGAGAAGCATCCCTTTGAGGAGCTGAAGGAAATCTGCATTAGAGGAGTCAATGAAACTGATTTCCAATGCACCAGACTGGAGGAGTTCAGTTCCTAATCTTCAGCTGTGACTTCACTGGCTCTCTACTCTCGTCACATTCACTTTTCCTCGTTCATTTTTTTTTTCCATTTCCTCCATGCAGCTGAAGTGCTATAGCCCAGTTTCATCTGCATTTTTCATACAGCTAATATTATGGGAATGTAAATCAGTAAATTGGAAATATCAGATTCAAAAGACTTGCACAACAGCTGGACAAAAGCAGTATTTTTTCTCATGCAGCATGTGGACAGCTAACTCCATTCCTCCAAGTCCTGCTCCAGCTGCCAAGGCAGCTTTGTAGCCAAAGACTTTTCTGCAATAGGGACAGGCAGGAAAGAGGGGGAGAGAGAACTGAGAGTCTCCACATGGTAGTTTAGAGGACTGCTTTATCTAACAGTCTTTTCACCCTATAGTGAGCAAAAATCCATGTTAGTCATATATAAGTCAAGACAACATGATCAAAATAATTGTGAAAAGTTAAATTAGAATCTAGTATGTATGGACAAATACATAAATTTATATGTCCTACTACTGTGGTCTCATCTAATTTCAAGCTTTTCATCTAATTTCAGGTTGAGTCTGTTTCCTTTCACAATCCATGGCAGTGAGTTTTTCTATTGTTTAAATATGTAAAACTTTCTCTTTTCTATCCCCCCGTCCCCTTAACCAGACCACTGCTTGTGATATTCACTTAATAAACCAGTTGAGGCAGTCCAACATCATTCTTCTAAATGCAATTACAGCTCCTGAAAGCACAGTTTGGGGAAGTCAAATGGCAGCTGTGGGTGTAGGCTATCCCACAGGTAAGAACAACCTTACTTCCCAAACAGACTCAACACTTTCTCATTCATTTCTAAAGCAATACCTCAGTAGTTTTCTATTGTATATGCTAAAATCCCTATATCTGAACATCTTGAACATCACAGTACCTGGATCAATGTCCACTAAAGCTGCATCCTATGCTAAAACTCTGAAAGATTAACAAGGAGTGATGAGACTCCTTACAGCCACTTCCAGAATCACTCTGCCTTTGTGTAGTATCCAGAATGATTCACATTTAATCTATGTGTGGTGACTTTAAAATTGTTTGCAAAATCAATAAAAAGGAGGCTACCAGGACTAGCATGGCTTTTAGCCTCAGACACCCAGATCTGAACATTTTGATTTCCTTTCCAAAATTTGGCATTTTAGACCAAACCCATCTCCTGAGCATTTTAATCCATGAAAAACATTCCAGGGGCATTTCTTTTAAATTTTTATTCACAACTGTTGAAGAGAGCTGTGTACTTCTTATATAATACACCATGTTATATTCAAGGAGAAAATAAAAATTTGGTTCATCAAAATCACTGAGTAGAGTTAGTTTGCCCAAGAGCAGCCTCAAATGGATCTGTGTAAGCAAATAATACCACCCAGATATTACTATTTTGCTCATCTCTTTGGTCCATGTCAGGTTATTCTGACTAATAAAATAAGGAACAACATTTGTCCTGTACAGCGAACAGAGATAAGAGAACTGAAATCCTCTTTTCTTTAGCCTGGTTGCTAACTGCTTCAAATTATCGCTTTTTTACAGTTGTGCTATGAGCAACTCATTGGGGACCTGCTATGTGATATACATCTACTAGTGGTTAAAAACACAAAACAAACACTTGTGAAAAGCCTGCCTGATAACTGACAAATCTAAGCCAATAAGCACCCAAAACACGGGGACTTCTGTAGAAGAGAGAAGGGAACCAAATGTCATATTAATCAATTTTATATAATATTGCTGGGTTTGCCTCAGCTGCTCCATGGCACGGTCCATCCAACTTCCTTAATTCTGCTTGCTAAGATGGTCACTGAAAGCAGACCACATCCCTCAAAGTTACGTCTCCAGAAGACAAAAGTTGAGATTTATTCATGTACACGTAGAAAACAGTTAACCAAGAATGTAGTAAATATGCCATGAATCTGCTGCAAAGCAGTTGTTCTTTGGGTTACACAGAAAATGTATTTATCTAAACAAGTTGAAATGTGGATGTTTACTTTTGATTTGTTAGTCATTCTGAAACTTCCACTTCTTGGAAAAATATGGTTCTGCATTTAAATTGCTTCCATTGCAGTTATGCATGTTCTTCATCAATTAGACGAAAACCAATAGGTTTCCAAACAATTATTGAACATTAGCCTTAAAAATTGGTTCTCTAGACATTAACAGCAACAACATTTGCATACTGTCTTTGGAAAAACATTTGCCTTCCCAAAGAGTTTTTTAGTTAGCAAAAGAGCTCTGGTATGTCAAGAGTAATTCATGAGGAAGTATCAGTCCATCATTTCAAACCAATTTCACAGTTACAGGAAAGGTGAAAAAAGATTCCTCAAGTAAGCATGTGAGGAAAATGTATCCTTGCTCTTACCCTGAATTCTATTGTCTCAGGCAGTTATATTTCAGGACTTATTTTAAAATGATAACAATAATAAAGCAAAGCAAAACAAAACAACAATAAAATGTAAATGTTCCTATTTATAGTGGTAAAATTAAGTGTCAATACATTTCTTTTCCCAGAAAGCTGAATTTTCTCTTTTTGGTACCGAAGACAGAGAACATTTTTTCCTTTTTAAATGTAACTCTGCCTCTTCCCTGCAGGTTTAGCCATCCGAGAGCCAGGGGCCAGTGTGGCACACCTCACCTTACCCTTGCCTGTCCCAGCCTCTCTAATGGAGAACAGGTGTTAGCAGACAGCCAGTTTATTCCTTCCAATGCACCCCAGCAGAGAGGTTTCTCTACTGTCTTAGCCATGGCATCAGATACATGTCCATGCTGTTACAACTGGAAAAAATATGAGAGCTCAAGTCTTGTTTTATAACTCCAAACAAACAGACAAAACAGGTCAAATGATACAATAGAATCCGTATTATTAAAAGTACTTTTTAATGAAGAAAAATGATAAAACAGAGCCTTCGGATCACCTGGGCTGGAAATAAGTGAAGTAATTTAGGATTAATGTTGAAAAGCTTTGGGCTGGAGGGAGAGGGGAATATGTGGTTTAAAATTTCTTAGGGCAGAAAAGGCAACTTGTATACTAAGAGCTGGCAAACAATCCATACAAAACAGGTGGTGAAGAAGCAAGCGTTAAGAGAAGAACTACAGGTAAAAAAAGGTACCATTAGGAAGCTGACTTCAGAGGACATTACAGAGAAATAAGATTAAACTTTTCTTAAAAACAAATAAGCAAGCTAACCAGCTCAACCAGCCCTCTGCTCAGCAAAGAAATCAGAACCGTCAGCTTTCATTCAACTTGTAGAATAAACCTAAACTTAAGAAAAAAAAAAAAAAAATAAACAAAAAGGTTAAGTTTTGCCACACAAAGCTAATTTTTACTGGCCATAGCTTTTCCTGATTAGGTGTTTTGTGTTCTGAGGAACATGAGATTTTCTAGGCTGGGGAGTGTTTTAGTATAGTTACTGTGTCAATTTTGACTTATGCACAGATTTTTAAATATGGAACTGCTTCTCTACTTATGATGACAGGCACATTCACATCATGTAAAATTGGGAATGGGGAGAACTAAACAAAGCTAGTGAGCTCTGAATTGATCACCTAAAACATCTGCTGTATTGCTTAGGAATTGCAGCACATATGGTCTATAGAAGCATCCAATATTTGGAGGCACACTACCTATGCAGAACATCCATAAAATGTCAGAAACACCCATTTTGGCCATTTCAGTCTTAACTCTGAATGTTCTTCTTTTAAAGAAAATGCATAAAATTATTTTGGGGCTGATTCTTCTGTTTGATCCGGTAGTTTGATTGCAATTGACTTCGCTCCTGCCCCTAAATCTCCCTTATGTTTCTTTACAGCACTAAGAATGCTAATAGTGTTCAAAAAGACAACAAGAGCATAATGGAGAAGAGAAAGAAAAGTTATCACCTAAATGTGATCCTTCCCTTCTCAGCCAACTGACTCCCTGCACTCATTCTGAATCTTACTGCTATTATAATACAACAATCACATGGCAATTTTCAGACAATACCTATTAACAGCAAATCATCCATATGCAATTCTAAACTGGATTTTACTCTGATGCAACAATTCTGCTGTATAGAGCTCCATTCTTGCCATGAGCAGCACATATAAAGTGACATTTTTCAGAACAGCTGACCTAGGAGTGGCACCAAAATGTGCTAACATATTTTTGAGAATCTGGTCCTAAGCACTTAAGTCTAAATAAGACAAGCCATGCCATAGCCTCTGAATTTACATTTAAAAATATTACAGAAAAAAATATCTCAAATAATCAGATAAAAGTACGTTCTTTAAATCCCAATGCCCAATTACTGGCTTTGAACTCCCATGGCATCAGGCTACTTTGTAAGTTTGGCTTTGATTTTGGGAAGATAGGAAATGCTGGAATGCCACGTCCACTCAAACTATATGTCGATGGAAGAGAGCTGCTGTGCAAAACAAACGCCAAGTTGGATATTTGTGCCACAGAGTCACTGAAGCCATCAGGATGAAAAATTCTTCAAAAGGGACCTAGTCTAGGGACCAGTACAGGCTCACAAAAGATGACAGAGATCACCTAAAACACTAGTAATTTGTGTCGGCCAGCATTCCCTTTAGCCAGTTCAGGCTCAGAAAGAGGTAAGGGTGAACTATGAATCAACACTCACAGAGTCTCTCTGGTAAACTTATTATTTGATGCAGTTTTCTGTTGCAAACCCTAGACAAAGGCTTTCCCCCTAAAGATAAACAGTAATAAAAGTGCCTCTACTTTCTCAGCACTTTGAACCTAATCCACTGGTAAAAATCAGTAAAAAGCGGCATTCCTAAAGCCTCTCCAAAGTTTATTGAAGGACACCCTACAAGCAATTACAAATAAACCCGGTGCTAATTTACCCTTTACATCACCAGGCAAACTGGAAAGATCCTACTCACTCTTCTCAAACTCTGTCATTCAGAATAAATAATTCTGAGATTGCTAGGTGGTGAAGTGGACACCAGCCTTGATACCTACCAGCTCCTAGAAACAGAATGCAGAATGCGGCTCACATTAGAACAGACCCTAATGTATCTTTTCAAATAAATCCAGTGCCCAACCAGTAGTGTCCAATCTTGCAGGATCGTTATTTCCAGAACTGGAATGCTAAAATACGGTATTTAATGTAAACCACTTAATAATATCAGCCAGCTGTGTAACTCTGAAAATGAAAAGCATGTCTCATTTCTTTGTGACCTGAGGTCACTAAGAATCCAAAGAGGGCAAAACTCACAGCTCATGTTACCTGTGACACAGACTTATTTTCTTCTAAACCAAAAAGCCTATAAGCTTTGTAAGAAACGCACGCTGTCCTACATTCAGACCTTTTTAAAGAGCAGATCACAGAAGGAAAAACGTTGTTAAGAGCATATATAATTCTATGAGGGCTCCCTCTTTTGGCAACAACAGAAAAGCATCACAGATCACCACTATAAAGCTCCCTAGGAGTTCTTTGCTTTCAGGACTACGAACCTCAGCATCAATAATACAGACTTCCTGCCTGTATCTTTTGTTTTAGGGAAGAGCTTGTCTGCATAGACCATCTGCATTTACTAACACAGAGGAGGCTGCTGCTCTTGCATTCTGATGTTTGTACTGCCCTTCTGCAGAAACCACGATAAACCATGCAAAGCTCCTAAGCTCTTTCCCACAAAATCTTCCTGGGAGCTGAGAGTTACAGGGCTGGTCAGGAGCAGCCAGAAAGAGAGGAAACTTGGAATTGGCTGGGAAAAAGCCCACAGGATTAGTCAAGAAAATAGGTCACAGAGGAAAGGCCAAAGAACAAATGTGGAAAGTGTTGTTTCACCAACTGGTCTCTTCCTGGGATGTGCGCCAAGAAGTACAGAGGGTCCCCAGAAATTTCCTTTGAATATAAAGGCCAGCTTAGACTGTGCAGCTCTTCCATGGAAGCTCTGGGTTATAGTTAAGCAGTTAAACTGAAAAACATTGATTATTTTTATTTTCATATTTGCATTGCTGGTACAAAAGATTTTGCCTACATATAGGGTTTCTAAGATGCTGATCACACCGTAAGAAGCAGTGCCTTGAACCTCAGCTGAATTACCAAACTTGTTACACCTGGCTTCTCAGTTGACCAGAGGGCTGGAATTTTCAAGGGAAACTTCTTCAACTGAGTTGTTACCACACTTCTCAGAAAAACAGAGTTTGAGGTCAATATGCTGAGCCTAAAAGCAATTTCAGGCAAGTTCTTCAGTATTTACAAACACCAAAAACCTAGACCTATTAATTTGACCTCAAATAGTAAAGAGTGAAAGCGTTTGGTGAACTTTTCCCCTTTACTTCGCTGTAATTTACATCAGTTGATATTCTAAAACTCTAGTTCTATACCATAAGAGTTTTTAGCAGTTTTTGTCAAGAATTATTGAAATTTGAAAGTTCCCTATGTTACGGTTCTCTCGTCTAGGCCTCAAAGGCTTTTGTGTTACTGTTGTGGGTAAGCAAAGCTTACCCTCATATGGGGAAGCAAAGCAAGAGGGTACTGGCTAGGTGAACTCAGGGAGAGCTCTTTATAAACACTATAAGTGTTATGGAGTCTTTCAATTTAACTACTCTGTCTGCAACAGGCAGATTATTCTAGATTTATATACGTAAAAAGTATGTCACACTAACTTTTTATTAAAAATTAAAATCTTTTGAGTCACAACAGAAATCAATATACCACAATTTGAGTGAAGTAGAATGATGATCCTGTGGTTAAGTAATTGAAATGGGAATTGAGTAATCTGTCATTCTCCCTGCTCTGGGCAAGTTAGCTCTAGATGTCTTAAGCATTGCAGTGTGGGCTCCTAAAGGAGTTAGACATTGTGTTCTCAAAAGCAATTCATGCAATATAAAAACCATTTTGGTTACGTACCTAAACACAAATCTAATTTTTCTATTTTGCACACCCTGGAAACCTGGGCTTTTTTAACATCTCAAGAGCAGTGAGATGGTTAAAAGAGCCAATCATTTCTAAAGATGCTGATCTTAACAGCCAATACAGTAAGAATTAAAGGCATGCCTACATGAACAGGTACAGTCTAGTGTTGCCCACCTCTAAGCTTACAGGTGAGAACCTGTGGTTCTCACCTGTTCATTTTCAGCTGTGAAAATCATTCAGAAATGAGAGCATGGGATGTAGCTGCTAACCATTATAAATTTTTCAGAACATAGCTGAAACAAATCCTTCTAGCATACCTATCTGCAACTGACGTTGTAAAAGCATCTTTATAAGTCTATCACCTTAAATCACTTTTGAAAATGAGACTAGACTTCCTAAAGTCCATATGCATTGCTCTGCATAGTATTGTGGAGGCCAAGCTCTAAATTCAAGAGCTTTTCTGAAAACTGGACTTCTCTACTCAGCAGAAAAGGTGTTATTTTCTTTCTTTCGTTCTTTTCCTCTAATACCAGTATAAGTTTGTTTCATCTGGGATAACATCTTTCAGTGTCGAGAGCTTAATTTTCAGACTTGTAGACCTCATCGCGGTCTACAACATCCTCACGAGGGGGAGTGGAGAGGCAGGTGACCTATTCTCTGTAAACACCAGCAATAGGACCCGTGGGAATGGTGTTAAGCTGAGGCAGGGGAAATTTAGGCTTGACATCAGGAAGAGGTTCTTCACCGAGAGGGTTGTTGTGCACTGGAACAGGCTCCCCAGTGAAGTAGCCTCTGCACCAAGCCTGTCTGAATTTAAAAAGTGATTGGACTGTGCACTTAGTCACATGGTCTAAACTTTTGGGTAGAACTGTGCGGTGCCAGGAGTTGGACTTGATGATCCTTATAGGTCCCTTCCAACTTGGGGTATTCTATGATTCTATGATTCTAAGTTCTTTATGTGGGGATTGCCCTTTGCTGTATGCACATATGTTGATGATTGTTTATACTGTGGCAGTAATAAGGGGTGAGGTGGTCATAGATAGATGACCACTAGGTTTTAAAGAATAAGGCATCAAAATCACAACAAGATGAGTGCTGAAGACTATGAATCATGATGTAATTCTGTATGTAAATGCATCTATGCAAACAGTACGGGCAAAATCTCTTCAAGCTTCAGTATAGACCCAAACTCCAGAATCAGGGCTGATACTTCTTTTCATGCCATGCCATCAGTGTCTTTCTCACATCCAACCACAACAGCTTATGAAGAGAAGTATTTGCTTTCATTTTAAATTTGCCTGCCTTTTGTCACAACCTTAATTTCATTGCATTGCTGAGTTTTGTATCTTTATAAAATGCACTATTCAAGCTTCCAGCAGACATGCAGATTAGCCTTATCCTAAAGCACCTCATCTCTATTTATCCCAGGATAATTAGTCACGTAAATTAGAAGTCATTACCAAAGGCTACAAAACCCTTTAGCAAAAGCTTGTTGACAGGCTAAACGTGTTTAAAGTACTTTTTAGTTCTGGGGGTGGGAAGAGAGGGGTATGTGGGGGTGCAGGAAGAAATATCATCACAGTAAGAAGTAAATTCTGACACAGAAAATGAGGTTGCATTAATCTGTATTTATTCCCAAAGAAAGACTTACACTATTGTGTGCTGCCGTGGTGATATATAACAGAGGACATTTAAAATGCCAAGCCATAAAAGTGTATTTTCTTCATTACATTTTCTTTGAATGCTTTGATCTTCCCATTTTACACTATAAGTTTGATTCATCATTACTTTCCAGTAAGAAACTGCCACATTTGATTGTGGAAGGAAGAATTCTTATCTAATTGCAATTTGTAAGCACAGGATTTAGTGTATTGTTGCCTGAAAAATGGAACTGTCTAAATTATTTTCCCTGAAACTAACATTCTCAACAAATAAAGGCAACATATGATAGCTGGGCATAATTAAAGAAAAATGACACCTACTGTTACATGAATAAAGAAAATGTGTTGATGACAAGAGAAAAAAAAAAAAAGTGATTTCCCTGCAGTTTTGGTGAAACGGAAAAGCATCACATTTTAGTTCTTTAACACATTTGTTCAATGAATTGGAAAAAAAAGAAAAAAGAAAAAAGAAAGAAAAAGCAATCCCATCCTCCATATCAGCCTGAAATGTACAGTTATTTCTGCACAGTCAGAGCAATGCATGTCAGACATTTTGGATTTACTGTGCATGCACAGCAACCCTGTCTGAGCTCCCAACAGCCTTTTCTGGGCAATGGAACAGAAAGGAAAAAACATGGCACAGAAAGAAGACAGCCATGAAAAAACTGGGCATGTAGAAACCTCTCTTAAAGAATCTTATTTACAGCTTCACTTTCAGCAGCCATTTTGATCTTTTAAGGTGTCTGTACATATATTATACAATCAGTTCTCAGACAACTTTCTGCATCTTCAAACCTGTTTTTTTTTCTTCCCACTTTTGTACTTCTCATCCCTGCTCCCTCACATATGCTTATCTCTTCCATTCTTCAATATTAAACAACTCATATAAAACCACTGTTAACAAAATATGTAATATTCTGTTATCACTTGGCATTTTACCATCCAAAGCTTAGAGTATTTGTTTTTTTCTTTCCCCTTTGTTTTCAGCACTGTTCCATTTTGCCCCTCCCCACAGCATTCACATACTCATTGCAGATACAATGATAAACTAGTTTTCAACTCCATGGGGTATGAATAGGGCTATGGAAAATAACTAGCTACAGCAATGCTTGATAACAAATATGCAGTGACAGCTCTGTGAGATGCATTCTTCCCCTTTCTCAACAGTGAAAGAACTGTATAATTTGTAACATGTTGGAAGAAGTGCTGCACTGGTCCTTGCAAGTTTTCCAGCTCATTCTGAAATCCATTCAGCTCCAGTTACTTTCCTGTTGGTATGTACTCAAGACTAGGTCTACCCAAGTTGGCAGTGCAGTTTTGAGTGCAGAAGAGGTGTGTTTAGAGAATAATGTGCAATATACTTGCAGAGAAATACACCTAGAATATGACTAGCTGTTACAGAAGGACTATCTATTACTATCTATGATAATTACCTATTATTTGTCACCAAATATATATCTCAGTGATATATATCTCAGGAACACTATAAATCCCTCAAGAGAATAAATTATCTAATGATTTTTCTTCAGTGATCATAAATGTTTGGTCTCAAGTATCATGTCTCAAAATAGAAGTCATTACTCTGAGAAGGAGCACACTAGTTATGACTGGCTTTGGAAGATCAAAAAAAAAAAAAAGAAAAAGGAAAAAAAAAAAAAAGGCTACATTTGCATTCAAGTCCAAACTGCAGCTATGGGGTCTAGCCCAACCTACAAAACCACTTTAGGAGCCACTGACCTTTGTTTGAGATATAAGAAACAATCTACATGAATTACCTTCAGAGTCATCTGCAAACTGCATGTCAAAAAAACTTTCAAAATAGCATAAGCATGGTGGGGGGACATGCATATCTCTCCTGTGAAAGAGAATCTCCAGTTGTTGTTAGTAAATAATAAAAATCATTTCTTGCAAGACTAGACAGGTACTGAACTTGGTGTTAGCAAACTGTAAACCTTGACACTGGCTGCACAAGAATTTGAAAGCTGGAGAAATATCTTACTAAATGAATGTCCACCTTGAATAATAGTGCCCATTTTACCAATATTTCTCTTATCACAGGTATAACCTCGTATTTCACTTTGATTCATTACATGGGCAATTGGTCTCTGTATCACTGACTGTTAGAATAAACTCCAGTATTAGGGCAGAAGAATTCTTCCCTGTACCTTACATGAATATCGCATAACATCCAGGAAAGAGAGATATAAAAACAGTTAGCCCAATCTACGTGTGGGTACTGTGTTTGCCAACTGGGGCTTCTTTATCAGCTGCCACTGAAAGTGGCTGTCATGAGTTCCTCTGTAGCTGGTATCATTGCCTGGAGGCAGAAGTACCTTCTGACCATTTCTGTATATGAAAAAGGGCCAATCAAATTAGAAAACACTTACTGACATTAAGCATCCATTAAGCGATCTCCCAAGGTACCTTCCAACCTTAGTGATTCTGTGAAATATTCTTTTATGTCAATAAACACAAACAGATCTGATCAAATATTGATTTCCAGCACTTCTCTTCCTGAGGCAGCTTTCTTTCGCTATATAACATTGTGAGTTAGTCAAGTGATGGGGAAGATGAGGGATGTTTTTCACTACTGTGCCAGTGCCCTCTGTCTTTCAAAGCCTCAGGGGGTTCTCTACAGATTCAAGAGGAACAAAACACAGATGGCTTTGAAAAGAGCTCTTCTTGGTCACTAGTGCTTTGGGTCTGTGAGGTTTTCCTTGGCCCATTCAAAGGAGAAGCTTTGTACCAGGACCTGAATTCCCCATTCAGCAGGTGAAGCATTCCACAACCTTCTTCACCAAATTTACAATATTAATAAAACTGAAACAAACAAACAAGACCACCCCCAACATCCTAACCTGCAAACCTTTTAGCTGAAAAGAGAAAATATTAATTTTCTCTCAAATAAATTATGGGTGTTGCTGCTGACGTTAACTTCACATGGAAGATGTTCAGATCCCACAATGTCAAAAAAAAAAAAAAAAAAAAAAAAAAAAAAAAAAAACCCACCCTCCAGTGTTTGGGAACAGGGACAGACCTTGACTCACATTATTGCAACATGTTTTCCAGGCTGAAGTAGATAATCTTCATCCAAACTGCACAGGTAGCCACTTGCCTCCTGGGGCACTTAACAAGAGCACTGAAATCTCTCTTCTATAGCTTGTTCCATGGGTAGATCTTGCCTAACCTCCTCTACTGCTCTTCTTTTCCTTTCACCCTCTGCACAGAGAGAGAACAGTGAAATTCCCATCATCTCTAACAATTCCTCGTGGGCAATGTAGTCCTATATGTTTCATTCACTGTGCTAACTGTACAGTATTTAAACCTCATCTGAATTGGTAAGTAAAGAGAATGTCCCTGGGGCTGCAGAAGACAAATACAAATTCTTACTCCAAAGGTGTGCAGTTTAAAAGGAAGGATGGGATAAGACAAGATAAAAACTCAAAAGAAGAACGAATTGTAAGCCTTGTGTGCTGGTGTCTTTTTTTTTTTTTTCCTCAGAATGTACAGGGAAGAGGAAATACAGAAGGACATGGTCATTCTCCATGAGCAGTGTAGGTCACAATGAGCAGAGAGGATCTCCTCTGTTCATGCAAAAATAGGATTTGATGCTTTTCTTCTACTCTGTAATTATTTTTACTAGGTTGGGAAAGATTCTACTGAATTCCTGTAAAAAATAAATTACTTTCTTCAGTAAAATAGAGAGCATAATTTACTTATTTTTCCCGTTACTCTAAAAATCCCCCAATGTACAAACCACAATGTAGTATAGTGCAGGACAGATTAGGGAAGAAAAAGGAAGACTTTCTTACTCCCTTCCTCTCTTTCATATCTTTCTCTGATCAACAATGAGTTCTTTATATATATATTTCCTACATTTTACCAGATTTTTTCATTGATTGCAGAAAACATTTTCAGTCTGGACTAATTTTTAACTACTTCATAAAATCATCTAAAATACAAATAATTTTAAAATATTGTGCTTTTATGATATGAAAACCCATTCTAGACCCTAGTGGAGCTACTGCTGTGAAAGCTTAAATCAGCATGGTAAAAAAATGAACCATAATATCTTGCACTGATGTGGAAGGAACGGTTTCTGGCCTTTTGTATAACTTTTAATGTATGGCAAGACATATTAAGAGTGACTTAGAGATACTGATAGGTTTTGAAAAAAGGTATAGTAAAGAAACCAAACCAAACCAAAACAAAAAACAGTACTTAGCAAACAATGAAAACTCAGGGACTTCTTAAAAAATTGTCTTAGCATTCACAAATGCCAAGTGAAGTCAGCTGAGTACTGCAGTGATTCTATATTTCTGAAAGTCAGTCACCCATTTTTAATGGAGAATGGCGAAATACCTTGTGGGGATATAGTGCAATTTAAAGTATTATGAAGACAAAATACTAAGCACCACTTCTTACAGAACACACCATTTCATCAGGGCATTTTTAATCAGCATGCCTCTGAGAGAACTGAGCTCAGCTCCACAATATTTAATGTCAATGACTGCTGGTTAGCAGGGGTGGCAATTCTGCTTAGTGGGGACATCTTCCAGTGATTTAGCAGTGATTAGTATTGCTCAATCTCCTGCTGACTGTCACTGTTCCTTTCTCTAACAATAGCTGCGCACTTTCCTCAGCTCTTCTGCGTGTTAAAAACTTCTTTTAATGTTTTTCCAGCATCTCCCTCTTCCTGCATGCCTCCTCCTTTCCTAATAGGAGCTTTGGTCCCAAGGGCTTTGGGTGCAACAAGCTGTGGCTGGCCTAGCTGGCAGCATTGTGCTACTGTGGAAAAGTTCAGTCCCTTCCTCAACGCAGTCAGTATTTAATTCCCCCTCCTTAAACTTGTCTGGTGGCAGCAAAATGCTTGCCACAAGTTTTCAGTTCCCTGAGTAGCTGTGTTGACTTAGAAGGAGAATCATTTGTAAACTTAGTTCAAGAGGTCTCAGCAGAGACAGCCTAATTAAGAAATTCAACAACTATTTGTTATTTTTTATTTGGTCCTCTGCTTTGGGCCAGCATTATTCCATCTGTATAGTCTGTCTTTAGTGAACTCACACCTTAAATATCAGAATATCAGTATGTGTATTAGTAGTGCAGGTTTGCTAAAATTCCAGATTTGCAATTCATTCAACTACTTAAGATGTGTAAAATCCTTTTGCTGACTGCTTCACGACTTAGTTAAAACAGCGCTTGTTTATTTATTTATTTATTTATTTATTTATTTATTTATTTATGTGTGTGTGGATGAGGCTGGTTAGGTGATGCTTCATTAAACTCCTAGGAAAATAAAATCTTGGTGATTTTGTTAATTAGTTTTATTTAAATTTACTTGCAATGTGGCTTGATAATAATGCCTATATAGTGAAATAACAGAAACAATATTTGTTGTTTCTTTTCACTATTGAACAAATCTCCTTTTTCTCTCATAGGCTATTTTGGGCAACACTTATATCAGAGGTAGATGATAGCATGTCTAAAATATCAGTTATCTATTATTAGTTTTCTCATAAATTTCTTGTATGATCTTCAGTAACTTCTTAGGAGGTTATCTATAGAAATCAACCTCACACTGAAGTTGCTGTGCTCTACCTATTATATGGTCATTACATGGTTTCCTTTATAAATATAATGACAGTCATAAATAGTCAGGTATTTTAAAGTGTTTTAAATTAGAGATAATTCTAAAATACTAACTGGATTTTTATTATTATTATTATTATTTTAAACTATCAGCAAAGAAACCTTAAAGGAAGTCTTTGAGCAGTAGTTATATTCCTGGCATCTGCTCCTCCTTAGAAAAAAATTGTTGGTATTCAAATGGCATCCACAAAATGATCATATTTGAACACTTTTTAAAATGCAGAGTGGAAAAGAGAGTATAGCAAGCTCAAGGAGTAATTCAATATTCCAAAGATTGCAGCCTACAAACCCAAGACAATAAGGACTCTATAACAATGGAAGTCTACAGTCTACATGGAGTTTTGATATCAGACTTTATTTTCTAATCAGAGAATGAATTTTATCAGTGTTGGTCGAAAGTAACCTTGGGCACTGCTAAGATGGCTAAAGGGGGGAAGGAGCCTGGATAAAATAATTGCATATAAATATCCAGAAATAAATTGCATTTGATCCCAAGTACACACGGAATATATTACGACCAGGCTATTTTAAAAATACTTACTCAAAGAGATTGAACAATAAGAATGTTCTTGTGCATAAAATGGAGAAAAAAAAAAAAAAAAAAAAAAAAGCTTATCTTTAATAAACCTTTCATAAATAATTTCTGTACTTCTTTAAAGTTTGCGGGATAAATTCTCAGTTGACGTAAATGGTTCTAGATCTGCATCTTCAGAAAATGAGTAGGAGCAAGACCACATAGTTGCAATGTTTGTATCCCTAGACTGCAAATTAGGAGCAATTACAGAACAGAGATGCAAAATGATGAATCCATTCACTGTTGAAACTTCAGTTCAGCTGTGCTGCTGTACTGATAGTATCTAAATTTAGGTACTCAATTTAAGGGCTTTTATTAGCTGGCTAGTCTCCCTTTTTAGCAGTATAAAGAAAAACTGATCAGGAGGGCAATTCAGAACACACATGTGAGGCTCCTACTCTGGATGAGTCCCATCAACATTACATAGTTATCCAAAAGTGAGCAGCCTCTTTAATTACACGCCTTAGCGTGACAGTGAGGCTAGCCCCTCAGTTACCAATATTTTTAAGCCTGGTTCAGGAGTCAACACTTTATTTTTTTTTTCTGTATCTTTATAACAAGTACACTATATTACATTTGGAACTTGTGATGAACAAGTGATAAATGTTTGTTGGGGATTAATAGTCCCAAGTTTGGGATAAGGGTGCTACTTGGACTTTTCACTCAAAATGTAAGGTGCTATGCCACAATCACTGTCAACTTGAAGTATTATTGAGGCAGCCCAAACCAAATTTAGCTATATCTCTTGCTCTGAAATCATTTGGTGCAGTGGTTTCGATTAGGTTGAGGGTAAGACTGTATATATGTATTCCATGTCTCATAGAACTAACTGATTTCACAATCTTATACATTTAAAAAACTAGTTAACTAGTCATCTAGTGTAAGCCAGTAATCTTCATTTGTTACTACTGATGGAAAGCGCAAATCACTCAGCCCTGCAGGATGAATCATTTGACTTCTCTCAGATAAATGTTGTAAGAGAGAGTGAATCATCTTCAAGAGATTCTCCATGCCAGCCATTAAAAAGAAGGCCAAATGGCTTGCTTGAACAAGGTCTCCACTATGGTTTGTCACCAGGTGAAATGAATCTCACCCTAAAGTTTGTGAAGAATGGAAGGCACACGAAGATAGCTACTTACCTGAAACACCTGGTTGCTGATACTTCTTTCTGAATTAGGTATTTTGAACTTTACCTGGGTAGGAAGATTCTCAACAGAGTAGTAAAGAAAGGAGAAAAAAACTTTCATTTCAAGTTTAAGTCTCTTTAGCAAGAGATGCTATAGAGTAAGAAGAATCTAAAAATAGGGAAAAGAGTTTTGAAATACTTAAACTACATTACATAAACACAAATAACAAGCAAACAAGCCAGATGAATTTCAAATGGCACTAAATATAAGCTCATGAGTACTGGCATTCTTGGAGGATCTGAATGAGAAAGCTTGTCAACATTAATGGACATAACTTGAGAGAGAGGAAAAGGAAAAGAGGTTAAGGGTTGAACACATTTTGTTCTATTTACTCTCTGAAATCCAATTAACTTCAGTTATTTGAGAAGACAAAGCTTGAATAACACATATGAAGAAATGTAAGATATTGAGACTCCTGAAGGAACAGGAAGAACTCTTGATACAAACATTGCCACATATCCAACAGGTCAAATTCTTTGAATTAAGCTTGAAAGAAACAAGAGTCCTACCAAATGGAATGGAATGCTTTTTTTTTTATTATTATTATTTTTTATTTTTTTGTAATTTTTGATCTCTTTGTGCCTCTAAAGTCATCACCTCCAGCAGCTTGAAATCCAGCACTGCTGCTTGTGCCAGATACCTGTATTCATTAGCACAAGTGTATAACAATTGCTGAGGCTCTATTTCAGCATTGAGGTTAGGGGCTCCTTTATGTTGCCCTGGTTGCACAGCAAAGCAGAAAAGTTGTGTAAGCAAGTACTGCACAACCAAATTGTCTATGACTAAAGATTAAAATAAAATAATAAAAATAATAAAAAAAATGTGAACAAGATGAATAAAAAACAAACAGAAAAACAACAAACAAAAATATTGTCATGTGTTTGAATATAACTGTTTTAAGAACATCCTTTCCAAAGTTTGTAAGTTCAGTAACTAGGAAAACCTTTAACAAAAATGTATGCAGGTAAATGTCATGATGCTTTTGCAGCTTCAGGGGAAAAACACAGAACAAGAGAACAAGACAGATAGAAGTAAACTCAGAGAGAATGAGCTATAACCTTCTAGTTATCAGGTGCATGCATGCTTAACTTGTTACTTTATCTGTTCCTTACAAATTGTTCTGCTTTCATAAGAGCAAGTACACAGAATGTAAAAGAAAATAGCTATGTTATACTGAATGGTCATAGTTGATCCATGAGGGACAACTACATCAGAAAAATAAGTAAATAAAGGTTGGACTAGATGATCTCAGAGGTCTTTTCCAACCCGAATGATTCTATGATTATGAAAAACCCATTGCATGGAAACAGTTAATGTGAGAAACAACAGGAACAATGTAATTATTTCTATGTAATTGTTGGGATGGGAATGCCTCTTTGTAAATAAAGCCTCTACAAAGAATGACAGGGATGAAGTGACTTTGCTGTTCTGAATAGGAGTTTAAAATAACAGCTTGTAAAAGCATTCCCTCATTTTCACATAGTTCTGTAAGTCCATCGTGCACATTTAGAGTAAGAAATATTAACTTTTGTCAGGTTGTAATAATAAGAAGAAATATTAGTAAAGTTAAGAAATACTAGATCTCAGTAAAATACAAGAGCTAGAACAAAACTAATTGTAATTTGTGAAGCTAGAGAAATACCTTAAGGGAAATCATACAAATTGACAATTTGTGCTCTGCTAGAAGCAGGATTCCAGCATTGCTGTGCCATCTATGGTCTCTCAATCATTAAATGTGCAAGAGAACTTTGTCTTTATAGACAAGTTTTGAAAATGGCAGTCTGTCAAGTCACAGTGTATGAGGTCCATCTCATTTATCTTTAAAGGATAGGCATAAAAGCTAATCTGGTCAACTAGGCTTCTTTTAAAAGGATAGAAACAGGCACCTCTAAAGGACAATTAATCTTATCTATCGTAAACACCAAGCTCAAGATGGAATAAATTGCCCTATAGATGTGCTTTTCTTTCTCCATCTATTACTGAGGAAATCTGGACAATGAGCATGGATTAGATGCCTAAATCTAAATGATAAAGTTATGCAAGAAGAATTCTTCCCAATAAGACAACAGACTAGCATGTTCTCCTTGAGTCACAGATATATTTGAAAAATAAAGAGTAGACTTGGCTAAGGAAAGCAATGGAGAATTGCAACCCTATAGCATAAGACAGAGAGTCAATAGCATAGACAATAACTGAAAGGTATGAAACCAGCTCTCCATCCCAATGCAGTTCTGTATTCCCTGTAGTGCTACTTCTCATTGTTCACCTTAATCTGTTTGTTTTGGGATTAAAATATGAAAGCAACTAAAGGAGAGTAGTTTTATTAAATAGCTGCAGTAGCGGATGGCTTTGAGCTACCTCCTGTTACTCTCAAAGATATGATACCAATAAATCTAGTACCGAGCAACGGTAACAACGTGCTCGGTATTAGTACTGGTCTTGGCCTGTTTGCTTGTCCTGTGAGAATGATGAATGATTGTCATGCCTCACACGAGAATCATAAATAGCCTGGTATCAGAAAACAAATTCAGTGCTTATAGGGCACCAGTGCCAGTGAAAGCATTTGTTGGGAGCACGCCAGTGAGCGCTGGCTTGCTTGTGAAAACCACTGAGTTTTCTTTTCTCACACCAGCCCTTTTCATAAAAAGACCTTTGGAGTTTTATGTCCACATCAGTACGAAAACAGTGAGAGAAGCAGTGACTAGTTTTAGTCGGGGAGAAGGTTACCGCATTCTGTAAATTATTTTCTGAGGCTGTTGCTGTAGCAGTGAAAGAATAAGATTAGTAACAAAAAGTCTCTATTTACTCTGAAATCCCCCTGAAATCATAGATTGGAGATTGCATAGAAATAACAGATAGAACTAAAGAGTTGTACAGTATTAAGACTAGAAAAAGAAATAAGATTGCAGTAAAGAGTCTTGGCCAAACTTATCAATCTAGACAGCGCCACATTCTCTAATAAGCAGACACAATAAAATAAACAATACAAGCGGCAACTCATGTTCAGTTATCTAGATACAACTGTATTTGTAGAGATCAATTTTGGAATCAAACCATCTCCCCTGACAATATTAAGTAAATATTCGATGTCAGGAGGACATATTCACTCTCAATTAAAGAGAATCACAGAATCACAGAATCACAGAATTTCTAGGTTGGAAGAGACCTCAAGATCATCGAGTCTAACCTCTGACCTAACACTAACAGTCCCCACTAAACCACATCCCCAAGCTCTACATCTAAACGTCTTTTGAAGACTTACAGGGATGGTGACTCCACCACTTCCCTGGGCAGCCTGTTCCAATGCCTCACAACCCTTTCGGTAAAGAAGTTCTTCCTAACATCTAACCTAAAACTCCCCTGGCGCAACTTTAGCCCATTCCCCCTCGTCCTGTCACCAGGCACGTGGGAGAACAGACCAACCCCCACCTCACTACAGCCTCCCTTGAGGTACCTATAGAGAGCGATAAGGTCGCCCCTGAGCCTCCTCTTCTCCAGGCTGAACAAGCCCAGCTCCCTCAGCCGCTCCTCGTAGGACTTGTTCTCCAGGCCCCTCATCAGCTTCGTCGCCCTTCTCTGCACCCGCTCAAGCACCTCGATGTCCTTCTTGTAGCGAGGGGCCCAAAACTGAACACAGTACTCGAGGTGCGGCCTCACCAGAGCCACGTACAGGGGGACGATCACCTCCCTAGCCCTGCTGGCCACACTGTTTCTAATACAAGCCAGGTTGCCGTTGGCCTTCTTGGCCACCTGAGCACACTGCTGGCTCATATTCAGCTGACTATCCACCATCACTCCCAGGTCCTTCTCTGCCTGGCAGCTCTCCAACCATTCCTCTCCCAGCCTGTAGCTCTGCTTGGGGTTATTGCGCCCCAGGTGCAGGACCCGGCACTTGGCCTTGTTGAACTTCATGCAGTTGACCTCAGCCCATCGGTGCAGCCTATCCAGATCCTCCTGCAGAGCTTTCCTACCCTCAAGCAGATCGACACACGCACCTAACTTGGTGTCATCTGCGAACTTACTGAGGGTGCACTCGATGCCCTCATCCAGATCATCGATGAAGATATTAAAGAGGACCGGCCCCAGCACCGAGCCCTGGGGGACGCCACTAGTGACTGGCCTCCAACTGGACTTGACTCCATTCACCACGACTCTTTGGGCCCGGCTATCCAGCCAGTTTCTAACCCAACGAAGCGTGCGCCAGTCCAAGCCAAGAGCAGCCAGTTTCTTGAGGAGAATGCTGTGGGAGACGGTGTCAAAAGCCTTGCTGAAGTCAAGGTAGACCACATCCACAGCCTTTCCCTTGTCCACCCAGCGCGTCACTTTGTCATAGAAGGAGATCAGGTTCGTCAAGCAGGATCTGCCTTTCATAAACCCATGCTGACTGGGCCTGATCGCCTGCTTGCCCTGCAAGTGCTGCATGATGACTCTCAGGAGGATCTGCTCCATGAGCTTCCCTGGCACTGAGGTCAAACTGACAGGCCTGTAGTTTCCCGGGTCTGCCCTCCGGCCCTTCTTGTAGATGGGCATCACGTTTGCTAGCCGCCAGTCAACTGGGACCTCCCCCGATCGCCAGGACTGCTGATAAATGATGGACAGTGGCTTGGCCAGCTCCTCTGCCAGTTCTCTCAGTACCCTTGGGTGGATCCCATCCGGCCCCATCGACTTGTGCACATCCAAGTGCCGTAGCAGGTCACCAAACAGTTCTTCATGGATAGTGAGGGCCACATCCTTCTCCCCATCCCCTTCCACCAGCTCCGGGTACTGAGTATCCAGAGAACAACCGGTATTGCCGCTAAAGACTGAGGCAAAGAAGGCGTTCACATCCATCTGAATCCAGCAAACTAAAGTAGGCAATGGCAGACAATTAGACTGGTTCCAGTTACTGTAGATAAATAAGTAAATGTTTATATATGCATATCTTTGTCAACTTTTTTTATTTCTGTAAGAAGTACGTTTTATGACCCACCAATTAAAATAATAGCTAATAAGGTTTTGAAAATGCTGACCTGGGCTAGAGGTCTAAGTCTTTATAAGGTGACCTGGACCTTTATTAAGCAAGATTTCAGTTAGGCATTATTTAAATATTAGTCCCAATTACTAAAAATATCTAGTGTCCAAAATACCATAAAAATATTGAGAGATCAAATCTCGGTATACATGTCCAGAAGGAAACAAAAAACACTCAAAAATTACAAATATCAATTGTTGAAGAATCTAACTGTATGGGGAGCCAACATAGTCATTATTTACCAAATAATAAAACAAAATAAAATAAAATAGAGAAACAGTACTTCTGAAATAAATGTGTCTGGATATATAACTAGTACCGGGCAGGCTATTACTGCAGATTGCCAACCCTACCACAGCTCTGTCAATACGTCTTAGTTTTGATCAGCTGGGGACGTCATGTGAGAAGACACCCACAGTGGAACAGTGAGTATGAGCCAGTATCACGATTTCCTGGTATTTATATTATGGAAATATAAATAACACTTGGCTACAAAATTCCTCACTCCAGAACTCCTACAACTTCAAGCCAAGTCTTCCAAACATGAATGGTTAGTAACACAGATAAATGTTGTGTTTCTAACTCACACCCTAGAGCATCTCTAATTCTGATTTTCCTATAGAAAGTACAGCCCATATTCACTCTCTACAGCTACCCTGAATTAAACTATACTGAAAATTTCTGGGCTTCTTGGAGCCCATGGACAGACTATCCAATCAGACAGCATTTGGAGCCAAATTTTCTGCTGGCTTAACACCATTAGTGTTGGTGGAGTTATGCCAGCAGAGAATTTGGCCCCTGAACTTGGAGTCGGTTTTCTAAAACCTATCCATTTCTAGGCAACCACAGAATGCACTGCTGAGGGCACACTGAGAGAAAAGCAAATAAGAAGCATTTTTTTTTTTTAAATCTGTGTGAGTACTTTTGGTCTGCCACCAAAAAATAAATAGCGCCTTCAGCTTTCTACCATCTGCAGCACCTGTAATTGCACAGTTTGGACTCCAAAAGGGCCTGCAGGCTGAAACTGGTTTTGCTTTAGGTTTTCAGATCTTATAAATCTTCTATCTCTTGTGATGTAATGGAGATTTTGTAAGATCTTTTCCAGGTTTAACTGTCACAGTATATGTACAATTCATTGCACTCACTATAATCCAAACACCGTCTCTAATATGTTCTGCCTATCTTTTTTATACCATTTGTTAGTGATCAGAAAAGATTTTTGCACTGTATTCTTTTCCCCTACTGTTCCTTTTTTTGCCTGCTGGCAATAATTATAAGTTGTGCAGGACACAAAAAAGCGGATATTAAATAGACTGTATATTATTAAAGATACTGTCATAGGCTTCAGTCCTGAACCAGCAGTCTGAGTAATACATATTTGCCTTTGGCACAAAAACATAGTCATTATTCCTGACAAAACTGAAAAAAAGGGGTGAAAGAATTGTAGCTATTTAGTAATAATTTAAGGTTTTCATTTATTTCCTTGCAATACAATAATGTACATGCATCTGTGTAATTGTTTTTCCTATGCATTCTAGTTGAAATGCATCCTATTTCCTAGATTCATGACAATGAAACATTTATACCCTATATTCTGGGATTAATTTATATTGCTTGTTTCATATTATATTATTAATATTAACACGCCACTCCTCCCCTTTAATTGTCCTTTTCATAATAATAGCAACTATGAAAGAATCCAATTTGCTTGAAATTTTCTGTCTTACTGCACAAAATTTTCTGTCTTATCCTAATCCAAGGATGTTGGGCCAGCTCTTCAGGTGTTATAGCATTAGCAGATTTATACCAGCTGAAGGTCTCATATCTCATTTCAAACTGTTTAACTTCAGCTACCAGGCTCTTGGTGTAATTTATCAACTTGATCACTTGCATATGTGAAGTTGTGATATTCTTTCTTTTTCCCCAAGTTGGCTGAAGATACGTGTGTACATAATATATACAGAAAGTTTAATTCCATAAAGATCTCTTATCCAATGCACAGTGAAAGCACTATATTTATTGGCATCATGTCATATTTGCTATTTATTGCTTTGTTTTTATAAATGTTGGCCAATCACTATTGAATACAATTCTGACTGGAATCAAATGAGTTTGTAACTTGTATTTAATGTCATTTTCCAGCTCAGCTCTACTTTTTATAAAGTGTGAAAAAGAACCTCTGGTGAAGTTCTGCTGGAAGAGCAGGATTAAACTAAACCAAATTGGGCGCAAACTCTGACTGCTGAGCTTCGGACTCCAGAGATACTCTTAGATAAAATATCTCTAATCAACTTAATACCACATCAGTTGAGGAAAGATCTTGTATCATGTTCTGAGGGTGAGAGATCAGAGTATTCTGAATTTGTATATAGATAATACACAGGCTTGGATATGGGTCTCATTTCTTTCTGATCCAGGAAATGGAATTCACTTTTTAGGCATACAAAGCACCAGATAATACTGTCATAGTACCTTGCTTCTAGTAGTATTTATCCTCAAATGATCTGAAAATACATTACAGACAGTGAACTGCACAGCAGTTCTGTAAAGCATAAAGATATGAGTTGATTATCAGACAGAAATAATACTCCAGATGTTATAAATATTTCTTTACCTGCTGCATTAAGTTCTGGTCACTGTATCTCAAACAGCACTAACTGCTTGAAGCAGATGAAACAAGTCTTGTGGACAGAAGACTGTATATCACCAGAGCACATATCAAAGACTGAGGCTTCCTAATTTAGAGGGGAAGAAAAAAAGATATAGAAAAATAGTAGTGGTAAAAAAGGATGAAGTTGACTGCCGTTTACCATTATGAGAGAGAAGGGCCATTCTATAAAACAGAAGGGCTGAACATTTGAAATATTAAATGCATAATTCTTATATTATGCACAGCTAATCTCTGAAACAGCAGAAAAAGTTATTAGAGGAAAAGTCAGTGTGATTCAAGGATTAGTTGATTTCTATACATCTAATGAGAATATTCAAGTTTACTTTGGGGTAGAAAGAAATAGAGGAATTAGCTCATGCTTTAAATAAGACTTTCACTATTTTCTGATATTTGTAGGGAAAAATTTGGCTATAGTTATGTTATACCATAACTGCCTGCTATCTCTGCCACTCTTACTGATATGTTTGTTACAGTTCATTACAGGTTACAGGACAAAGGAAACCATTGATGTGATTTGGTGCGGTTACTGTTTTACAAATGGGCCAAGTGAGGTAAGAGTGATATCACAGAATCACAGAATTTTCTAGGTTGGAAGAGACCTCAAAGTCATCGAGTCCAACCTCCAAATATATATACACAAGATGACAGAGAAAATCAGCTACACATCTGGGAGCAGATCCCAGGAGTCTGTCCCTCAGGTCCAATAGTAAGAAGTTGACACTAGTCGGTCCTCAGTTCTGTAAATAAAGGAGCAAAGATCTCTTACAGAGGAAAACGCACATTACCTTTTGGAAGAATGAGACATCGATTATCTGAATATGTATATATGCTCTTGATTTAACATTCTGCTTGTTCGAGTTCATTTTTAGAAACAATATAATGAAGTAAGTATTGAAACAAGTATCACAACTGCTTTTCAGACAAAGCTGTGCTAGAAGTGTTTTAGCCTTATTCAGTACATGTTGCTGTTGCATGTTCTGCACATGCTGTTGTTGCTTCCTATCCTGGGACACAAACTGCCCTTGCTTTTCTGGTGACTCCATTTACTCCTCCTTTCTTTGACTCCTAAAATTTCTTCCCCCAATTCCACAACGAAGAGAGAGAAAGAGAACAGTCATCTTAGCTTCTTGTCCCAAGCCCCAGTCTTTATCTTGCCAAGGCCTTTAAAATAACTCCCTAAATCTCTAAATCTATAAATTAAAAAAGCAAATAATACTAATTTATTTTAAATGGAGAAGAGGGAAGGGGAGGGGAGGGTTCAGTTGGAAGAGAACCTTCAAGGATCATCAAGTTCAACTGCCTGACCACTTGAGGGCTAACCAAAAGTTAAAGTATATTATTGAGGGCATTATCCGAATGCCTCTTGAACTCTGAGAACTTAGAGAAGTAATTGATGCCACCCCTCTAGGAATCCTGTTCCAGTGATCCTCACAGTGAAGAAATTGTTCCCAATGTCCAGTCTGACCCTCCACCTGGTGCAGCTCTGAGTCGTTCCCACATGTCCTGCCATTGGTTCCCAGGGAGTAGAGACCAGCACCTCCCTCTGCACTTCCCCTCCTCTGTGAGCTCCAGAGCAATGAGGCTGTCTCATAGCCCCCTTTTCTCCAGACTGGACAACCCAAGAGTCCTCCGAGTCTCCTGACAGGACATGCCTTTCAGCCTTTTACCAGCTTTACTACCCTCCTCTGAACACTTCCAAAGACCTTAATATCCCTTTTTATATTGTAGAACCCAGAACTGTACACAATATTTAAGGTGAAGCCTTGAAAACACTAAATATAGTGGGAGAATCACCTCTTTTGATTGGTTGGCTATGCTGTGTTTAATGCATCCCCAAACGTGGTTTGCCTTCTTAGGGCTGATTCATGCTGAGCCTATTGCTGACCAGCACCCTATTTGTTATTAGAAAATATTAATTTTCTAGAATATAAGCTAATAACCCTTCTGATTTCTATTCTGCATTCACACACTGATAACTAGCCATGAAATAATCAGCAGTTTGTTCTTTTGCCTAGGATGGACAGAGATTCATATCAAGTCCATGATTTCTAGATAGCGCTGGATTCTCAAGCTGTTCAAGTTTCTGCCAAGAAGTAATGAGGGAATAAATATGTACAGGTACACAACAAATGAATTTTCTATTTGAAATGTGTTAAGAGTAAATCAGGACACATTTCATTCATCTCACACCTTTCAGCGTATCAGAAGAGTCACTGCTGTACTTTACCATCTTCAAATAACCTCCAGTGCTGTTAGCAATACCCTCCCAATTTAAAGCATCTACTTTAATTTCTGATCAACATCAAGAAGGAATTCTTCTCTCCTTAGTAGCTGAATTCAACTTGAAGATAAACTTCATTATCATCCTCATAGTCTCTCATACTGTATCATTCACTTGGTAAATTATTCTGTCTTAGTACCATGGAGGTCACTGTTACGGGTTCAGACAAGAGTGAAAGCAGAATGAAACTCCAAGACTACAAGTGCAGACTAGTAAGATGTTAAAATGGAATGTCAAATAAATTTTGATATTTAACAGGATAATGAATAGAATGAATTCTAAAGTATTTTATATATATATATGTATATATCATTCACTGACGTGCTGTTCATTGTCCAAAGTCTACTGGTTATCTTGGATAAAGATTCTGAGAAAACAAGCATACTTATCTTTCTAAATGTTGTCCTGCATATACAAATAAATAAATAAATAAATAAATACATTTCCTTTTAAGCATGTTTATGCAAAACCCGAAATATATATATATATTTTTAAACTATCACTGCTAAGGCTTGTGTTTAAATAAGCAGTCCAAGCTGTGTGTGGAAATCCATTGCATATCTATTTGGTCTGAAGACAAACTGATGTGTTCAATCTACTGAAAGTAAACCTGTGACATTAATATTTCCAGACTATTTAAACAAAGTTTGACAAAATACTTGGAGTAGTTAGTGAGGAATACTGCAGAAGGTACTTTTCAGTTTCAGCATCTGGTATGTACTCTTTTCTCAGATGTATGAGAAGATATGTGCTTTCTACCCCTTCCATATGGATAGAATATACAAGGATTTGGGGCAATAATATGCAAGGAACCCACTATTTTTCCCAATGAGCAGAGAGGCTGAGATATCTCATCCATATATACATTAGTATATATATATACATATATACATATATACATTATTATACATGTTAAGAAAGAGATAGTCACACATATCTAAACATTGATGGAAGTATTCATCCATGCCCCACCTAGTAATACCATGCACCTGTCTATTGCGCAAGTATGTGCTATGTACATGGTGACATCAGCATTAGAGAGCCAAGGGAGCATTACTGATGCCCACGTAAGTATTTTTCTGAAAAGAAATCAAGCCTTTAAACAGCAATATTGAACTGTTCTTATTTAGTCACATCTATAAGGTTTTACTCATGCATTGCTTAGTATTAACATGCTGTGTTTATCTCTGAGTACCAAACTCCTTTCTGTCCAAAAAAATGATACTGAAAATGCATAAAAGCAACATACTGTGAATAAACAGCTTATCTTGGGGGAGAAAGATAAAATTCACAATACTAAAAATGGGGAAAACCTTCTTCACTGTTGAATTTACCATTTATAGATTAATCTGTCCATTGTGCTTCTATGAAAAGCTTTTCTGGCATTCCACTCAGAAAAACAAAATCTACATTTAAATGAATGTAAGAGTGTACTACAGCAGGAGCCTGTCAGACTGTTTTATACCTCATTGCTATAATGTAATGTTATTGATGCAACCTAGATTATGTTTGAGAAATGAGATCGTGCAAATTCTCTCCCATATATCAACCAATGTGGCACAAAGTATTAGGCTACAACATTATGTAGTTCTGAAACTATTATATGACCTCAAAGTTCCCTAAAAGGCTTCAAATTGGCACAGACTAAGAATTTGCTAAGGATATGTTTTCAAAGGGAATAGCTGTTGCTTGTTTATGGCTTAAACATTATACTATGCCAGTAATAAAATACCAGTGATGCATGCAAATGGAAAATCGTGCTGCTTTTTGTGGTAAAAAGGTTAATTCCTTTGGAAGAAACCAAGTCCCTGGATAGAAAGCATCTCAGCCACCTGACTAACATACAGAAATTTCAGTACAGTCTTATTGTATACAAGGGCTAGGAAAATCTAATAATATCCCGCTTTTTTTTTTTTTTTTTTTTTTTCCCTAAGATTCAGCAGGTAAAAGCTCTGATTGAATTTCATCTTGATTTCATTAAATATTCATAAAGGCCAATTAGAAGGGCAGCTAAGTAGGCCACAAGGCCCCCTTCCATCATTCTGTCAAAGGCAGTCCGTCAGACAGTCCTGTTTGCATTAGGGCCTGGTAGTCAATATCTTCATTCAATCTTTATGTAGTATCCCTCTAAATCACTGCTCCATCCCACTTTACGGCTTTTATGGACAGACAAGAGAGGAAAAAATCTAATAATTCTGAAGGCAAGATGCTTACTCGGTAGAAAGCAAAATGCAAATGAGAAAAAACATCCTCAATCAAATGATGGAATGAAAATCTTTTCTTTAATGAGCAATGACATTGGTAGAGCACTGATTACATTGAAGAAAAACTGTTTAAAATTCATAATCAATCAAGCAAGTTTATTTTAACCTTTCATGACTAAACCGCTGGGTTACAGTTTAATTTATTGATGGTGCTTATCTCTCCCTCCAACCACTAATTTTAAAATTACAATCCATATAGAATATGCTGAGTTGAGTCACAAAAATATATACTGATGTTTATATTCAAAGAAACCTATTAGCTCTGCCTGTTTCCCTTTAAAGATTCAGTGGCCTTTCTATACACGCCATATTACATATATTTGCAGTTTATGCGGCAGAAACGCATTAACTCCACTGGTGCCTGGCTGGACTGAAGTATCATGGCAGTTTTCATTTCCAAGTCTCTTTGTCAGACTGAACTGAGCAAATATGCTTCTCTGTGTTCGAGCATAATAAAATACTTCATCATGCCACTAACCACACATAGCAAGGGGGCTCAGAGGGTACTTCCTTGCTTGGAACATGATTGCCATGCAATTTGAAAACGTGGCAGATAGTTTTTTTGTGTAAGATTTCACTTTTTTTCTATATCAGATGCCATGAAAAGAAAACACATTTCCTCTACTATTGTTGACTCTCTTCCCAGAAGAGCTTGAGGAATGCTGTGGGTTATAGCAAGGAAAGAAGACTGGCTTATATACTACTTGAATAAGTTGCCTGTACTTGAACTGCTATGATGTGCACCACCAAAATGTCTTCTCAATATGTTTTGAAAACACTTTCAAGCTCTCTCTTCCATTTCCTGAATGTAACGATGTAATTTTTAACCTCACATAGTATATAGAAATATAAGTTTCATCACTATGTACTTAAAAGGACTATATTGTAAATTCCAGAGATTAAATGGAAACTCACTGATTTCTAAGGTCTTTCCACTGATTTCTTGTTAGATAGGCCTTATATGTTTACTTCATCATACTCCACTGTGGTAGGTTGGAGTTCAGTACAGAAGACTCTGTGGGTACTTTCCTGTACAGCAAGTACAATACATAAAATTTAGTTCACTTAATTTTTAACAGAGACCAGAACAGTTATTCCTACCCAACTATCTATCCTTTTCAGTATATATACAGTTCCATTGCAGCTGTATCTGAATCCCTGGACAATTCTGGTTTCACAGTCATTTAAGAGGTTGAAAAATATTGTCATCCCATTTAACACGCACCGTAAGCTACTGAGAGACAAAGATTGTCTTTTTGGTCTGTGTCTGTACTGCACCTAATCCCACTTGTTTATGTCAGTCAAGAAGCATGAAAAGGAACATAATACCAGCCAAATAGTTATGGGTACCTGTAGGACAAAGCAAAATGTGACTTCCAGTTGTTGCAAGAAGGCCAGTGTATGCTCTGCAGTGCACCCCAGTTCTCCTCTTCCTTCACTGGACATATCCCTGTGCAAGTCCCAGATCCAAGGAAGTGCTTTGGACATGTCCTGGCTTGGTGTCTGGGCAACTGCTGGTGCAGTCCCCTCTGTTCTGCTCACATCTCTAGTTAATCCACCAGTAATTACTGTATCTATCTGCCTTAACAAAATGTCTTGATTTGTAAGTAAATCGCACAAGAAAAAAAAGGCTGCAACAGCTGCAGCATGTCAGACAAAGGGAAGATGTTTATCATTTTATTTGGTCTACAAGGAGTTTGATATGCCCTCTGTAGGCCATTAGAATGACAGAGTATTAAAAACATTTGGGTATCATTTTAACTGAGTATACATTGTCTATTTGGTCTCTGTTCCCTTTCCTAAACTGGTCCAGCTTCAGTAGCAGTTAATTTGAAAAACAACAAGAATAAACCACAGAGAAGCTACTTGAAACAGATTTCTTTAAGATAATCTGCTCTATTGCTTATTCCTAACCATAAACCACTGGCATTAACCATAAACCATCCTAATCACCATTGGCACTACATTTCTCCTGCTTTCTTAAACTGTGAACAGAGAAAATCCCAGACCTGTAAAAAGCAAGAAAATGTCCAATAGCTCAGTTTGCAGCTTGTATTTGAATGATTATTTAAAGACTTCACCCAGAAAAATGTAGAGCTTAAGTAAACTACTTCTTCCCACTCCTCCCCATCCAGGTTAAGAACTAAATCATATATTTACTTCTCATTTGTATTTGCCATGACAGACAAAAAATCCCCAACAGGTTGTTGGGAACAAAAAAATATAAATAAAAAAGGGAAAAAAATGTTGCAAACAAGGCAGGATGCTTTTGCTGCTACATACACCCTCATGAGCATGCATGTTTGGTCTCTGCGTCCTGAGAAGGACACAGCAGAATGAGAGAAGGTACAGAGAAAGGCTAGAAATGAATTATGAATAGCCGCCTGATGAGGAGACTGTGAAATTGCTAGGACTTAACCACTTGTAGAAGAGAAGGCTGTGAGATGTGATTGTGGTTTAAAAAATCCTGGAGGTAGTGGGTAAGAGTGATTCAGAATAACAGAGCTGTTACTCACTATATCTTACAATTAAAACCAGGTGCCACCATTCTTACCTAAACTAATGGATCAGTGTCTTAAAACAGATAAAAGTATTTTTTTAAACATCAGGCACTGAGCTTCTGAAATCTGTTGCCATAGGGGGCTATCAACGCATTGCCAAGTTCAAAAAGAGGTCAGAAAACTCAGGAACAACAGGTCCACAAATAGATCCTAAAGAGAATAGGCAGGGATGTGTTCTCTAATGTCCCTAATCCAGTGCTCACGGCTGCTGAGGGGTTGGGAGGGGAAGGGACTGCAGACAGTGGTCAGGCTCATCCACTCTCATTAGACAGCATCTCCTGCTGCCACTGAGGGACAGGGCACAGTTAGACCATGATCTGATTCAGTAGGGAATTTCTGATGTTTTTATATTACCCTGAAAAAAGTAAATATGCTGTGAAACATGTGCAGATTGCCCTTTTACATGGAGAAGGGGAAGAGAAAGGGGAAGGACAAGGGGAAGCTCATGCCCTACAAAAGCCACCTCTTAGTGCTGAACACCAGAATAATATGAACACTGAATAATATTTGTTTTATAAACCATGCTCTCATCATCTTGGGTTGGATGAACTCACAAGTGCCCAACAACCACAGCCAAACTGAAACTGGAAGTCATTTTCCCTTCCAGATTACATGGTGTTATAGTAACAATTCTAGTTCATTAAGAAAATAAAAATGTGGCTTTTTATTCGTATAAAGAGAGCTATTCATATGGAAAAGATATTCCTAGTCCCATACAGAAGAAATCTGTTCAGGAGCAGGCCTTAATGATTTTTGTTAGCTTTCAGATGTGGTTGCTGATCTAAACGTCAAGAAGAATCAAAAGAATCTGTGGATTTTTTTTCCTTCTTTCCTAAAAGGAACACGTTTTTCTGCCCTTATTTCTACGTTTTTTTCACATTTTTGTCTGGATACATGATTACTTCCAATAGGCAGCCTAGATAAACCAAGAGAGAAATAGGAATGTTTCACTTTATCCCCTAAGAGCAAATGTAATCATGTTCCCTTGCTGATTTGTGTTTGGAAATTACCATTCTAATCCAATAGTTTAATTTTATTATACCCTTCAGTCTAACAGACCAGGCAGAGAATGTGTAATCACAAACAAAGGGCCAAATCCTGCTTGCCATACTAATGGGAGCAGTCCCACTGATTATAATGGGACTACACGCAAGCTTTACCCTTAACTAATATGAAAAAAGATAAACGTACTCAGACTCTAGGGTAGGTTTTTTCTTTGGGCTTTTCTTCAGGCATATTATTGAGTTTCTCAAACACAGTCTAAAGTAGTGGTTAAAGTACAACTGAGATGAAAAAAAAAAAAAACCCTTCTTCATTAGAAAGTGCAGACATGATATTTAGCTTATGCTGAGATAAAAAGGTTGAAATGCTGCTAGCAATTTGGAAGCTAGTATTTATATGCATCTACTTGAAGTGTTTAAATATAATATATTTCAGCATCCTTTCACAAAGGCACCTATGTGAACCTTTTTGCTCTTTAACAGGACTTGTAAATCAGAGTGATTGGGGGGAAGGATAGAGAGGAAGGGGATAGCAGGGATCAAACCTTTCACTACTTACTCTGTTTTCTTACACCTCACCTGTGAAGGGGTGCTCAGCCCAAGCTGATGTCACCCAAGAGTGTTACTCACACTAAACAAAGTACTGGGGAAAATCACCCAGTTATTTGCTCAGCTTCCAAGCCCATATTTGCCTAATATCTTCCAACATTCTTGGTTAAGGCTTCAGTGTAAAGGACGACCAAGTTAAAAGCATATCTGAGACTTATAAAAGAAATCAGGAAACAGATTTGCAGAGATATGTTAAATAGTCTCAAAAAATAAATCCTGGAAAAGTAAGTGTAGCTGTGCTACCTGTGCAGTATACACATAGCCACTGCCAGGCTATTAGTTACTTACTTTAAAATAATCTAATTGAATACTTATTCTTTTCTAAGCTTCTGTACAACCAAGACAGAAATATGTAGAAAACATACTCACAGCAGAAAAGATAAAAAAAGGTGGGGGAGGTTTGCCTGCTTGTAATTTTTTTTTTTACAATCTTTTTTTTTTTTTTTTTCCCCTGAAACAGTTCTCAGTTATGTTTCAGAACCTAGCCATCTCTGCATAGAAATAAAAGTTTTTAGTCCTTTAGCGTTACAGTGTGTATTTATTTTAGTTGAGCAATCTCTTTATCCAGTTCTCTGATTTAGTATACTACAAAACAAATACAGCTTTCAAAACACCACACTTATACATTATCAGGTCATATGTGCCCACTTTGCTTTTCATTCTTGACTAGATGTTATTTACACAGAACATCTTTCCTTGAACTCATAAAAACGTCTAACTGATCATGTTTCTGATATACAAGGGTCAGTCAATATAAAAGATGCAGAATAAATTGATGACCAAAAACTTGACTTCCAAGTCATCACCAGCAGTGTAATAAAAATGATTCAAACACTTAGCATGAGTCATCCTGGCAATTTGATGGGATCATTGTTTCCCAAAAAGGAAGTCCATACAGAAGCTTCTGTGCTACTCACTACAGAAGACAGGTTTTGTAATAGTAAATAAATATAAACTTACCAAGTCCCATGGCTTGTCAGAAATCAAGTCTTAACCAAACAACACCACTCCTTAAATATCCATGCCACTCCACTCATTTTCCTAAGAAAGCTTAGGGACACATATAGCCTTAGAACACACCTCACAAAGGGGAAAAAGAAAAAAAAAAAAAAAAAAAAAAATTGCAGGCTATTTCAGATAACAGAAGTATTTTCCAAAATCAAGGTTCCTTTCCAGGAAATATTCTAGCAACAACTCCCTCTCTTTTACACTGCTGTAGATCCACTCGTCCCAAGATTAGGTTAAGGAGGAAACACTTTCTTTTGTAATTGAATTGATACACCTTATTTAGGAGTTAAGTCACCCTAAGCAATGTGTACCACTAAGCAGGAGAGACAGACACCTCCAGAAAGCGTTTGAGCTAACCTTAGATCAAATTCAATCTGGAAGTGTCTTTTTCTTTACTGATTACTGAGAAAGCCCCAGATCAAGCTCCTAGCTTGGAGCGAATCTCAGAAAAAATGCTGAAACAGGATCAGTTAGGGCTGAAGACATTTACAGAGGGAGACCAATACCTTGACCCAAAGCAGAAAGCCAGTAGGTGTCACAGCTCACTAACACCATGGACTCCCATTTTGGACCAATACTTGTTCTATAAAGAAAGCCAAAGGATGCAAAGGACTTCACCCATGAAACTGCGAGACTAAAGCAAATAAAATAAATAAATGAATAAATAAAAATCTCAATTTCCTTCTCCCAGTCCTGACTGGTAACAATACAGGAAGGCCTCTCATTTAACCATTTCCATACATACTTTTTCATCTGGGAATGACAAACTGGAAAATATATTATGCAATACAATGATCCCAGTGTTGTGTTGGTGATGTGAACAAGATGAGCCCAAGTAAAGTTTTCCACAATGGGGCTTCTCATTAACCAGCCACTTATATTAAGGAAACTGGGCTTGTGGCATACATTTGCTGTTCAAACACAACAAAATACACAGTGTCAATTATATTCAGAAGACAATCTACAAATTTGGTTACCACTTTTCCAGTTCTCAAACCAAGATACTGAGATTAATAACATTTTTTCCCCAAAGTGATCTGTTGCTTCCTAGGACGCATACTTTAAAACAAACAAACAAAAACAAAAAATAAAAACCATCACCCCCCAAACAAAACTAAATAAAATAAACATTTTCATCTACCTTATAGTAGGTATCTGACCCTTCCTGTCTTTCTGGTAATAAGGTATATTGCATCAATGGAAAGTGAGGGGATGAAAAGGGAGTGAGCCAAGGAGTTCAAGCTTCAGATCAGCTCTTACAGAGGAAGACTGGATGGAGTAGATGGAGCTAGTGATCTTCCAGCTTGGCTCCACACACATCTAACCCCTCTGCAGGGGAAAATGTGCCACATCTTTTTATGGCTCTGATTTTGTATTTTTCTACCATCCTCTGGTGTTTTATGGGGACAAGCAGTCTCCTTGCAGGACATCAGAAAACAGTCAAAACAGCTTTATTCTGAGCACACTTAAAAAGCAATTCGGGAGATCAAGAGGCAGGCAAAAATCACGGACAAAATGTAGGTGCCACAGAACTATAATAATTGTAAATAACAGCTATAGCAAATTTAGAGACTATTTTGATTAGTCTGCCAGAGGTAGAAGTAATGTTGAGTGACCAGCAACAGATTGATTTTTCTCTGTAAGCTAATGCTGTTCAGTGTCTGAATTGTAGTTATTACTCTACTATTATCCAAGAGCCAAAAATCTACTCAAGAATTTCCTTCCTCATGCACAGAACACGAAATCTAGGAGTAAGAACTCAGGACTAAATTAATCTAAATATAAATGGTTAATGCATGTGAGAGAGACATGTTTTTCTCCAACTGGAGCTACTAATACTTCCAGTTGTTAATATCTGATTCAAAAAGTCTGAATTTCAGCCATCATATAAAGCAAGGACAAGGATTCATGGTTAGCTACAATGTGGTATACAAAGGCAATCATGCCAGATTTCTATTATCATGGTGAGATTCTGTGACTACATTAAGCCAAGTTGCCTGACAGCTATGAAAAAGACAGCTTCATCCACTTTTATCAGAACACTGACCTTTTCAAGAAATAATAGAATATATCCTGCTATCATTTCTCACATGAAGCTCCTGTTGAGGTCAATAGGAATTTGGCATCAAAATGTGAAATCAGTACTTGGCCCATAATGTTTAGTGCTGCATAACAGGCTATTGGGAAAGGATCCAATGTTAAGCATCAGTTCTCATTAATTACACTGCAGATTCCATTTCTAAAGACTTTCTATCATTTATTGTGCAAATTAAATACTGAGAGCCAGATCCTCAGCTGATGTAGATCAGAATACCCACGATGAAGTCAAAGAGATAAGGTCAATAAAGATCAGTCAATGAATTCAATACAGCTAAGTAAAATTACACCACAGAGAATCTGGCCCAATGAATAATTCTCTCATCTAATCAACATTGCAGATTTTTTATCTGCAGTGACTGATCTTTGCTGCATATCCTGTGCCTCTTCACGTGTGGAAGGTCAAAAGATGAAACTGGTGGAAAACCTCTGTGAAGAATATACAACAGAAAGCTGTAGCATGAATAAATCCATTTCTGAACTTCAATATAGCATTGTGCTCTAGTAGAATAAATAATGTCCTCTGCTAAATTTAGTAAAGGTTTAGATTTTTGTCATTATGAAGCAATAATGTAATTTGCTATTGTAAGAGCTTCTACTTACAATTCAGCAAAAAGGTGATGATCACTTTTGTACCTTGCCTACTCACTGTGATGAATTTTATGGTTCTTTGTATTACGTCTCAAAGGAAATAGTTTATATGTTTATTTTGTGATGCAGTCGCTGTTAAGTATGTAGCTTTCTCTCCTCTTCTCTGAATCTGAATTACCCAGTCTGGACTTCTGACTGATCCTCATTCCAAAGAAAATATATTTGAACTACCTTGTAGTTTATGAGCTTATAACATTAGAATTTCTGGAGGTCAAAAGCCTCTACACAGACATTCATAGAATCAGATAATAACATTTAGAGAATAGTTTTAATTCAGTCATAGAACTCATTTTACCAAGCCAAAAGTACTATTATTTTTGACAATAATAATTCATAGTGCCATAATGTACTAACAAGAAAACAGGACTCTGTTACACTAAGCATTGCTCAATTGCAAACCAAGCCGACAATCCCTTCCCAGAAAAATAATAATCCCATTAAGTCCATTCACAACCTCTACCATATTCCTCAGAGCAAAGAGTAGCCTTCCATCCAAGCATGATGCAGTCAAAGTTGTAGTCAATGCAAACACACTTGCTAATCCTATATGGTAACAAGTCATTCTGTGTGTGTGTGTAATTTCAGCAGTAGCATTTGCAGTAAATCATTACAACCTCAGTATTTATTTTGTAAACTGAAAGATGGAGACGAATCTGACGTGTCCGACCATCCAGCATGCTGACACATCCAGTGAAGCACTAGATGGAGCACTTACTGCTGTGTCTGGAAAAGGCCCCCAGAAAAAACAACTCCATTACCCTCCTCCCTATTTGTAATATACTTTCAACTTATGTTTGAAAGCCATCAAAATATGAAATGATCTTAAATATGGAAGCTGCATGACAACATTTCAATTAAAAAGCTTTTAGGAAAAGGTCGTGGAGAGCATCTATAATATATTTCAAAAGGTTTTGGAAAGGAGGGTACAATATGGGTCACATCACAATTATGGCAAATTGGGTAAAAGAGAGTTTCCTGAGACTGCTCCAAGCAGAATAAAAGTGATTGAGAAAGTCACAATATGACAGATATTAATAACTACTACCTATCATAATGTCTGATATAGTATCTTTTATCTCAAAGGATCCCAAAGCGCTTTGTAAAACTCTGCATGGAATAATTTCTTTTATCACTACCATGTTTCCATATTTCTCAGAAAGCAGTGCACTGATGAACTCTACACAGTAGCACAGCATGAAATTTTTCAAAATCCCAGAAAGTGAAGAATACCTTTTCTATTTGAAATTTGGGCAGGAAAATGGTGCATTTGTGTCTAAGTTCTAACTAACATAGTACATTTTCAATAGCAAATATCCCGAAGTGCTGATGTACCTCTGCCCCAAACCAAGAACATCTAGCACCACTGTGCACTTTGTAACAACTTATTTAAGATCAGCTCAAAAGAGGAGCATTAATTACTGAATCACCAGGAATATGGCTTTTGAGATCCACGAGCAATACTGAGGTTTCCTATCAAACTACTCCCTCAGATTAAGATAATATGATTTATCAGACCTGCAAAGATTCCAGCCCTGATAACATGGCAAATCACATGCTCCTACAGTATTTTACCAGAGAGATAGAAAACATTAAAAAATATATATATATCAACTTGAAATCTTCCTAATACCTTAAAATCTGGGTAAGATGACCTGCTTTAAATTACATAATATGTTTAAGAATAAAAATAAGCAAGCAAATACATGGATTAATGAAGAGATATTTTTAGGGGTGTGGCTCTAATGGGCTTATCAATATTAATCAAAATAGTATCCTAAAAAACAAACAAAAAATAAAACAAAAACAAACAAACAGGATCTAAACAAAGCCCTATCACCAAATATAAAACATCTCCACTTAGAACTTGATTCACACTGCCATATTCCTATCTATTTGTCCTAAACTCTGTGTTAATTCTTAAAAACGAACAAACATCAATGCAAAAAGTTAATCCTTTCCTATGCTCACAAGGCAGTGAGGAAGCACACCTTGTGTCAGAAGAATGCAAAGTGATAGGAAAAGAGCTTTCTTCCACAAAACTTGTCTTGTGTCTTAGGAGGTGTTTGATTTCTGTGACTAGGGATTTAATCTGTGTTTTTTTCCCCATGCCTGTGAAGGCTGAAGGAGTAATTATTTTATAGAAGGACAGACTAAGTAAATGATTTATTTGCAAAGAAAAGTAAATACAACCGTATTTGTAACCCTTAACATCTCCCTTTTTCCAGGTCCTGCAACTGAAAATACTCTTTTTTTTTTTTTTTTTTTTTTTCAGAGATTTTCATAGCTTTGATGATTATAAGACAAATATCTACTTAGTTTTTCAAAGTCAGAACAGTTTAAGGTCTTCAAAAATCAGTGAAACTCTTTTTACTGCTTTCAAAAACCCTCACACCAGACTACAGTTTTCCAAAACATGAAACCCTTCCTTATTTACATGAATTTGTCTAGGTCACATCTCTTTGTTGAATTTCCCTCCTATAAGCTCCAGACTTCATGTTCAGGTTGATATGTTTTAGTGGGCTGCGTAGGTAAGAGAACATTGCAATACTATGGGTACTACCAATAACCACTCATATTTTTCTATTATTTCCTAGAAATCATCTAAAATCTGCATGTGGGGATTTCCTCCCTCCCCAGTCCACCACACGCCCATGTGTGCTGACACATGCACACAAGCACACACACACACAAAGGACTATTTTGTACTGACATTCAGCTGCCAGCTCATTTTATTCTGGTCTTTATAAAATAATATCCTAAGTAGCCTATTAGCTTTAAGGTCAAAATCTTTGTCTATTTTCTAAATCTGTTCTCTTCTCTCTCCCCCCTCCCACTTCCTTTCCTTTCATTACCCTTTCCTATCAATTATCTCATCCTTGCCTGCTGCCCATCTGAGCAAGCCAGCAGGACCCCCTCAGTGCCCGCCAGATTGTCTCATTCAGCTAGCTCTCAGGTTGCTGCTGATTGCCGTCTTTATTCATTACCAAAACACTTGCTACATGGTGCTTGGGCCCTGGCAACCAAACTCTAAATCCTGCCAGTGAGAAGGTAATTACTAGTACACCACAAACAGAGAATGGAGTCTGCTGTGAGTTGTTAGAAGCAGCCGTGAGATAGACCCGGGCTATTTTCCTGCAACTGTAGCTGACTACTTGCTTGTCACTTGGTATGTACTAATGACTGCCCTTCTTATTTATTTATTTATTTATTTTTGTAAAAATCTGAAAAAAATATAGTTCTAAACAAACGCACAGATGTGTCAATTTACAGGTGGGGAATACAAAATAAGGTGTAAGAGGAGTTTTACCTAGGCTTTCATCTACAGATTTATGAAGTGGCTGCAGCCATCAGGGCTACTTGAATGCAGAAGGTATCCTGAGAGCCTTTTCTGATCCACAGGAGTCTATGTCCAGGGAGAAAGTTAATTTTCCTTAACTGTTTGCTGAGCTAAAATAGGTAATAGACAGTCTGTGTTAGGCAGCCAAAGTCTTCCAAGCCATGGTTTGCCTTCCTGTATCAGTTAAACATTACTTCCAAATGATCTTAGGCCTCGTTCTCTCATTGTATTCAAACTGCAAGAGGTCTCTGCTCGTTTAGTCCTTTGTATTTACAACTCTTCCCTTTAAATACCTCTTTCAAATTTTTACTCTTTCACTTGGGAACCAAAGCTGATCAGTTTTGTTACTTCTAAAACATATTTACTAGGCAAAGATATTTCTGACATCAGCTGAAAAGTTCAGTGTGTCTTTTGCATCTGCTTTTCAAATCTTTAATCTTTAAAGTGCTCACAAACAAGGCAAATGCCTTAATGCTAAGCAGTCTCTAGCAGATTTGAAAGTGAAATTCAAGTGGCATTTATCTCCCATCAGTGGGAAGGATTTATCCTATTACCTATCACTGCCATTGACAAGCATTGGTCCTTTAAATCTCCAACATGTAAAGGGAACCAGACTCATCTAAAACTTTTCATATAAAAATATCACCTTTGATCCAAGTAATACAGAACTGTATGAGAACAGTTATAGTGAGAATACTGTATATCACAAGGGAAATAATTGATATATTGAAAGAAAGCCAAACAGATTTTTATTTTTTTTAAGGAAAAATCTTTCATACCACAGAGTTAAAAAGACCTTGCCCCTGGATTTGTTTGCAGTGCTTTGCTTAAGGTTTAATTCTATTGATTACACATTCCATTTTCCAAAGTGCCATTTGCCTGAAGGAGCAGGTGGTGTTTGCTGTTTCCATTTAACTGATATATTAGCCATGTGGTGCACTGCATCAGTGGGCAGTATTAATCAATTTACGGCAAGATGACAGAGAGAATCACTCACAGCAAAATTGCAAGGGGGAAAAAAAGGACAAAAGGAGGAAAATAATGACCACTAATGGGGAACTTGAAAACAGGAAAAAAAAAATCTGTGCTTTTAATTCTTCTCTTTCACAACAAATGAAATTGGAAGAATTTCAGAACAGCCAGTGTTAGAAAGGAGACAAATATCACTAAGTCCACTAGAGGACTTTTTATAAGCGCTTTGCTGTTTGGCATTATGGGATGCATACACAGTCAAAGATCTCAGATACTTGCTGACAAACTTATATTTCGTTTCCTTAAATGAAAGCAAAATGCATCATACAAAATCAAAGTTGGTTCAGATCTTTTATTGGAAGAATAGTTCAGTTTCTATATGTGATAACTAATTTTGTATAAAGCTATTATCTACATTATTTAAAAAAAAAACATTTTGAGTTTATGATTCTACTATGAAGATTTCCATGACAGTTAGGTGGTTGTGTTTCAAATCATCTGGTTCCTTCCATTCATAAGATCTCATTTCCAAAATTTGACCAAGTTGTATGTTGTTCTGTAATTATTAGTCTTCAAAAAAATACATATATTGATTTAAATGCAGTGAGAAAACAGAGAAAGATACAGACAGAGAAGGGCAGATGACTTCCTATCTGTTTGCAGTCAGGAAATGCATACCTTCAGAGATTACAGAAAATATACCAAAGTTTAACTAAATACTTTCACAGTCCAGATTGCTTTCTCAGCCACAAAGCAATGGAAATGAAGCATTGGCAGAGGAGTCTTAGGCTCCCCAACAATGTCGCTATCAGCAACTCAGAAGGCCTTGCTCTCTCCAGCCTTCCAGCGGGGCTGGAGTCTCACAGATACGTACCAAAATTGCAAACCCACATATTAAAAATCAAGCACCAACAATAGCAATGCTTTTTGAAAGATAAAAATGTAGAAATGCCTTCTATAACACATCAAATGCATTGCAAATAAATGCTTCCTGTAACACAGCAAATGCATTGCAAATAATTAGGGGGAACAAAAGAACAGACAGGATATTTATGTCATGATGTCAGCACTAATGTATTGCTTTTGTTTCAGCATCTAATTATATTTTAAGAACTGGATGGAGTTTGATGACCTGTTTAGTCCCAAGATTCTATCACACCTCTCAGATGTGTAAAAGTAAAAAAACAAAAAACAAAACAAAACAAAACAAAAAAAAAAAAAAAAAAAAAAAAAAAAAAAAAACACCTGTCCTGGGGAGAGAAAAAGCAGAGAAATCATTGTAATTCTATCAGGTCAGATGAACTGGGAGAAGACCGAACACAGATGTAATCTTCCCGCCACACCAGGTGAGGAGTGCAAGAAGTAAAGAGAGACAAGCAGGGAGTGGGATGCAGCTAAAGGAGAGGCCAACAGATGAGCAGAATGTTTCTCCATTCAGCCTCTGCAATGGTTACTGGATATAAGTCCCAGGAGCCACACTGGAGAAAAGTAGAAAACTGTGCACTCCTGTACTTAACCTGGTCTCCAAAAGGTTTGATCTGAACTTTCATTGTGAATGTCTGGACATATCCATCTAGCATAACATGTATGTTCTATGAATATATATAAGAGCAGGGAATTTTAAAAGAAATATAGACTTACTGATTCCAGTAGTAGTAGTAAAGGCAATTTAGAAATTTCAAGATTGGAACAAGAGTATCAAAAACCAAGAACTCAGCAAATCTACCCTTGGCAACATAAGGTAAAACGTCCGATTCACATTGTTTTGTTACAGAAAGGAGATAAATTCAACAGTTTCCACTGAAATACAGGTTAAAACTGTAAGGAATGTGAGCCCTTGTAAAAGGGAAGACACCACTTAGGAAAACTGTCAGATGTTCCTGAGGGGCATGTTATATATCTCCTTACACACTGTCTCCCTGAAGCTGACTTATCCTTGAGTATCAGCATGCATTTGATTGTTTAATATTCTATCCTTCCTTAATATTTTAAAGTACCACAAAACACTGAAACTATGCTTCATAAATTAACAAATAATAATAAAACAGTGCTTGAGGAATCTGTTTAAGTGATACAATATTAGCATAAATCATAGGCTTAATGAGAACTAAGGAAACATTTGACAACAGAGAATGATATGGCATAATTCAATAAAATAAAGTTATAACAGCTCTCAGTAGCACCAAATCATTAAATAAATTCAGCAAACTTTTCAATTAGACACAACTTCCATGGATTTAATAGACTTGCTAATAGTTTGCTTTTGTATCTTTTGTGGTTTTTCCTCTTTGCATCTCTGGACAGAGAAAGGGTTTGAACATCTGAACAAACTCACAGGGCGTAACTGAAGATGATAAGAATGTGAAAAGCAGAACTGGGAACATCACTTTAAGACATTAAGTGAAATTATACATGGGCTAATTTACAGGCTAGGGACTTTTAAGGGAATTTTCTTTTATCTTCATGTGCTACTTCATAGCAAAACATTATCAGGAAACCATTTCAAAAAATCATGCCAGCATAGGAATTGCCACAATTAATGAATCTCATGGACCAATCTTCTCCATTGTTCTTTCCTTAAAAAAACGTCTAAGAGCATGTATTTTGGAAGAAAATGAGAAAAAGCCCCAAAGCCTTACTTCACACAGCTGTTCAGGTAAGGTTACTCCCTTTGGTCTCTCCCTAATCCCTAATATGAAATAATTTAATGGTGAAACATATGTTTTAATAGTATCTGAAACTTGTTAGACAATTAGTACTCAAGTTTTTCTTGTTATGCATTCAAGGATCTAGGGGAGTGTTCCCATATTTTTGGTCTGTTACATCTGGTGGCTCTGAGTTTCACGATTGATTCTCTATATAAGGACTACTCCAGTAGCAGTGACTATTCTTGCTATTCTGTGGATAATTATTATTTTTCCTAGTTTTATGTCTGTTTTCTGTGGTGTCTGGTGTAATGCACTACGTAAAGGAAAAAGATGTTACATAGCAGCTGCTAAATGTTCTACTATCTTTGCCAAGCTATACAGCTCTCTTATTTATGCAGGCAGACCTTGGGTAGGAGATGCCAATTAGTTCAGAAGATGCAGTGTGTTCAAGCAGCAGTGGAAAGGACTATTCACATTTCTACTCACTGAAATGCAGGACATGGAAATGGAGGTATTAATATCCGTTTGCCTTTCCTACTTTAATATCCCCACTGAGAGATCACTGCCCAGACATCAAAATGTTTTTAGTGGTGATGTAAGGCTCGTTGCAATAGATAACCAAAAATCATCATGTAGGAACAGGGCCCTAGCCTTAACTTTTCTACATTATTGATTTTCATTTTTGTTTGTTTGTTTGTTTTACACACCCAAACACATAGTTCTGGGGTCAGGCTGCTTATATGCATTTGTGAAGGGCTTCATAGAATAAGGCTATTTATATTTTCTGAGAGAAGGGAAATTTGCAAGTGCCTTTATCACAGTGACTGACCTTAGCAATAGAAATGATGCCACTGATGGTTATGATCCTGGTGCACATTCACTGCACCTTAAAAGGTTGCTTTTTACCTGTCTTTACCTTTTTACCACTACCTTTCAAGTGTACCATGATTACGACCATAAGCTGATTCTTCTCTTTTTCTCCTAAAGACAAGCAATTTGTTTTCTCAACTGTGATGATGCCCTTTCTCCTGGCCTGGCACATCACTTAAAGTTGGTTGGCATGATGTAAGGGAGGGGAGAGGCTGGCCTTCATCAGCAATTCTGCACAGATATGCCAATGTAGAATAAAAGCAGCCTTTTCCACATCAGGCTGCTTATTAAACAGCTCTTAATGGTCTGCAAAACCTTCCCTCTTCCCTCTCCCTCCAAAAATGTGCATTGCTTTATGGGGCTTGTGGGAACTACAGGCTGACTACATAGAACTAGAAAAGGATGAATTCTAATTAAGAGATAATGTCAGTGGAATAGAACTTTGTCACAAGATAATGATCCCCTGCTGTTAGATAAATATGGAAGCAAAACTTAGGCAGTTTTTGAAAATAAACATTGAGGTGAAGCCAAGATGTTTATACTCAAAAAGGGAAACATTCATCCCTCTGCAGTATTTCTATTTCATGGGGTTTTTTAATTAAACAAAACCAATCCTTTCCTCCCACCCAACAAAAAACATCTTCATTAATGACCTTAGTCTTGCAAACCATCACGAATATAAGATCCTCACTTAAATCAATAAGAGTTGTAAAGCAGTACTGTAAGGTTCACTCCATGGAAGTAATAGTTTTGAGAATATGATCAATAACACTTAGCAACTCTTACTACTATTTTTCCACTTTTTAATAATCAAATTACTAGCTATAATGAGCCAAACTACCTTTTGGCAAAACTCCTTCTTGTCAGTGGATGTATGCCAGCAGGCAATTTGGTTCAGTGTTTTACATATACTGTATTCAGTGGGCAAATTCTGATCTGTTACCTGTTTATATTTGGAATATATCAACAGAAGTCAGTGGAATTACAAAGTGAAAACTATGCAAGATCTGTTTATTAATGCTCTCACAGTGTCTTTAATTTACAATTTCTTGGAAACTAAGAACAAAATACAGCATGAAAAATATAGTGACATTTTAAGATCTGAAGCAAAAAGCCTCACAAGCTCTATGCCAGTCCCAACCGTAGGCTATGTGTTTTGCCCCCTGTTGAAGAGGAAAGCCATTCCCCTGTTCTTGCTCCCCTGGGTTGTCTGTGAATCTCGTAAGTGATACAATTCAAGTATACATGTACTTGTAGGTCTCAGGTCCTCTGATACTTTTTGCGTAAATTATACAAATGAATGTCACTAACAGACTGACAAACAGGCTTGCCCCAGTACAGCTTCACCTCGCTGATGCCAGCACTGGAGTAGCTTCTCTACTACCAGCAGAAAGATGGCAGGAGCAAGTATTTCAAGGATGCCATCGAGGCATTGAATGCCAGCAAGCAAGCAGCCCAGACATGCCAGCAGTTGAAACTCATCTCACATGACAGAACCTACAGCACAAAGATTCAGCTGCTTCCCTTCATAATTTAGGCTCCCTTCTACCCCGAATTACAGATTCTGTCAATTGACAGTAAAGTGTCATACATCTTTCTCCAAGAATAAGCATACTTTTAGTTAAATTGATTAAATGATTCTTGTACGTTTCTGTATTGTTTTTCTGTTCTGTTATTTTCCCAAGATGGTATCTAGCTGCCAGAAATAACATTCAGGAAAATTCAGAGGGGTGTTTTTTTCTTTTTCCTTTTTTTATTCTATATGAGCATGTATAAAATAAAATCAATTAAAAAGCAGGAATGCAATTTCTAGTGGCACTTTGCAATGACTGATTAATATATTTTGAATATTTTCCACTGTAAATTTGCTTTGCTTGATTTTCTTCCCTTGGAAACTGCTATTTAGTAAAAACTAATCAACATGTCAACATTTTGTTTATTCTTAAACAGCATCATTTATTATTATTATTACAGTGTCACTTTGTTGTTTGCCATGTAGAGGATTCTACGAGCGTCAGCTCCCCACGTGGCCCACCTATTTGACATTCAGGCTGCTTGCCCCCTCTTCCACTGCTATGACAAGGTTATACAAAGTCTGCAGCCCTGCAAAAACAGGTTCCTTTGGAAGCTGAAACTCTGACAGACTTCGTACACAGCAAGGCATCCGTGACATCTTGGCGTCTGCCAGCTCCATTCTTGCTTGATTAGCTCTTGGTTACTTCAGTGATAATGTCTGGAGGCACTGATTAATGTACAATAATGGTACATCTCACTGGAAAGATAAGCTTATAGGAGATCAATTAAACAGTGGCAATTTCACAGGCTACAAGCTAGAAGAATGGTACTCACAGCCTTTTCTTGGAGCTATTTTTTAATCAGTTTCTTCTGCCTGCTCTAGAATTTTCATATAAAACAGTAACTATCATAGGGGGAAAAAGAACTACCCTGAAAATGAAAGGTGACGGTACCCATTAAAATTACAAGGGAAAATGAATATGAATCAAGGCCCCTGAACATTCCTTCAGCTGTCAGAAGGTTACAAATTCTGCTTTGATGATAAGACAAGAAGTTTTTTGAAATGCAAACTTGCCATAAATGGTACATAGGAGAATGCCATTGTTTCATGCAATTACATTGTTGCCTGGGCAACCATGTACAAAAGTTAATGTAAGTACAGGTTTAAAGATGAAATGTCTCCTAAATTGGAATAAAAAACCATTTAATAGTATAGATGATCCACAGGAAAAAAAAAAAAAAAAGAGAGAGAAAAAAAAAAGACACGAATGTAACTATAAAAAGACCTCTCCTTGAGCAGGAGTATAAATTAAAGGTTACCTTCCTCCTCCAGTTTTTAGTCAGATATTTTAATAATAATAAAAGCAAAAATCTTCAGGTATTATATGTTAAATAGATATAACAATGGAAAATTTAGGAACGCAAATATTATCTTGCTATTAGAAAATTTTAGAGAGATTCATCATGTAAATAACAAAGATTTCAAAAGATAGCTGTTTTTGTAAGGGTTTTTAAAACAGACAACAAATTATTTTGCCCTAGAAAACAGTACTATGGGAAAGTATTTTATTGAAATGTATCCAGCAATTGTTCTTCCAATAACTATATTTAATGCAGATGGGGGAGAGAGAAAGCCTATATTGTACTGGGCAGTCAGTTTTATTACTGGAATGACTACACTTCTTCCTATCATCAGCCTGGATTTAATAGCAGAATTATGGCCCATTATGTCTATTGCAATGACTTCTCCGGAACAGGGTGGCCAAAGATATATTTGAATGTGGAACTAAAACACATTGTTGGATGTAGTCTTCAGGGTATTTTGCATCCCTGGTCACATGCCAAAGTGGAGAAGCATCCAGAAATCATGAGAGAGAGACCAATGAGATCGCTAAAGAGCAGAAATAAAGACAGAAAAAGATCATCCTTGCTCTGCATTGATTTTTTTTTTTTTAAATCAGAATATAATCTACAAAGAATCTTGCACTTACACTCTTACTTTTTAATGACCACAGCTGCCTCTGATGATAATATGAGAATAACCCTTTGTAAAATAAAAATAGTATTTTTCTTAATTTGGAGGGAGAATTAGAAATACTCTATTTTGTTTTCCTTTCCTTTCAAATGTGTGTACTGTTTTTTAAAGAAAGATAAAATGTTCCTCTGCCTTTGTTACTGTAACCTTAAACAAAAAGTCTCCAGTATTTTGGTGGGACAAAGCACAGGAAAACATATTGAAAGGAACAATGCTGAACTACTGGATACATAGAGTAGCTGACCTAGCAGGTCTTTTCCATCTCTTATTTCTTTGACTGTGAGAAATGGTAGAAATGCATAATAAAGTCCAACACATATTCAGTAAGACACCAAGTAACACAGAATAATACAATTTTGCCTGTGTTAGGAAACAGTAAATGTATTTTGCTGGAAAAGTCAGGTAGGAAGAAAAGAGATTTCTGGCTGATGTTGAAAGAAAAACCTCTTTGTGTTAATCCAGTTGGGCATGATTTTCACAAGTGCAGAACACTTAAAACTCCACTTGAAGTCAATAGAAGCTGCAAGTGCTCAGCACTTCTGAAAATCAAGCCCCTCGGGAACTGGTGAAGAACAAAGAGCAAAGAACTTGTGCATCGGATAAACTGACTGTCAAAATTTGTAGAGCTGCCATCATCTTCTCATTTAAACATGTTCTTAACACCTTCCTCTGCCTCTGAGTGATAGCTACAAGTCACTCCAATCTGGCACTGGTTAGGCAAGCAGCAAGCTAAGATTTCTGCTTTTATGCTAATGCATTTGTTTCAGAGTTATCATCACGCCTGTACCAAACCCTCATCTGTCCTTGTTTATCTATTTAACACACCTGTTTGTGCCTTGTTTCCTACCCAGGTTGATGTTATTAGAACAGATACCTTCATAAAACATCAATTAGAGGTAATCAGCTCTTTCTCTCTCTCTTTTTTTTTTTTTTTTTAAATGTGTTATAAAGGCTCTCTCCATACTTGGAAGACCAAAAAATCCATAAATTTAGCCTCGCCACAGTGGTTATTAACCTGAGCTTGTAGAAATGCAAAATTATCAAGTTCACATTACAAACCACAGGTAATTGGAAGGTATCAAACTCTGTGCGTCTGTCAGATTATATCAACACAGTTAAGAACAAAAAAAGGAACTGAACATTGAACCCATCTCTGAAAAATGTACCAGTCACTTCAACAATTGTTGTTTGCTCCTGAGGAAACGTGAAAACTTAAGACCATGTCTGTGCAATGAAGAAATGAGATCTTATTGGAATTCTTATGAGGAAGAAAAGTCTTGGTATGACTCATAAAATAATAATAGTATGAATAATACTTTGTATTGTTTTAGTGCCTTCCGTCTCAGAAGCTGAAAGTAACTTCATAAAAATTAATGGATTAAGCATGACAATACACCTTTGAGGTGTACCGTTATCTTTGTTTTACAGATAGCAAGCTGAAGGCAAACAGATTCTAAATGCCTTCCTGGACTAACACTTGGAGAAAGCTCCAAATACAGCTCTTGCAGGGAACGTAGGCCTTCTGAGGAATCAGGGCAAAATTATCACTTCATTTGTCATTATAAGCCAGAGGATACCAAAATGATTTTGAACCTGATGGTCAGTGACATTTGAGGGAACACAAATCTCAATAATTGCTAATTTCCTCCTGAAGTCTGGAGGGTAGAGAAGACAAAGATCCAATACAGTGTTCCGCTGACATCAAGTTGTATGTTTCCTATATCTGTTGGTTGGCAACAATCCCTAATAATCATCATGAACACAGAGTTCAGGACAAGCCACAGGTTTTTTCCTCCACCCACTGGATCTCATGGAGCATGTTTTGGGGTGAGGGTGAGAATTGGGGTTAGTGGAAACAGATCTGTAGGATAACAGGGTTGAATAGTTCTGCTAATAGAAAAATGATATGTGCTTAGTTAATAAACAAAATTTATTTCAGGACCACTCCGTTAGGGAAAAAAAAAAAAAAAAAATCAAATACCTGAGCACTAAAATACATCTTTGAATAACTATCCTCCATTTATGCCAAATGACATAAGCTTGGATTGCCACCAATCCAGTGTACTTTGCAAAAAAAATCTTAATCTGCCTGAAATGGAAGAGCTGTCACACCAAGATAAGCTAGAAGACCACAGTTTTACTAAAAATTGCTATCTGGAAATTCTTTCTGTAGCAAGGTAAACAGTTCCAGCTAACATACTTTCTACAGAGTCAAAGGAAATATTTTCAAAGGATAACTGAGGTTCACATACCAAAATGCATATGAATTTCTCTCTTCTACTTATATCCTTATCTTTATCATGACTGGACTCCTATCGCACTGCCAATTTAACAAAAGTGAACTTCAAAAATCTGAGTTCACATTCCTGTTTTCAATTGCAAAAATATTTGTCTATAGGCATAAAAGTAGTCATGCAGAAATGTGAATTGGTAAGCTTCAAACTAACGAAAAATCTATCCAGATGCATATCCTGGGGACAAGCCAGAATTATATGGTTTATTTAGACCCTTGGATTCACTCAGGCCAGATCTTACTGACCACAGCAACTTCTGGAAACATGCAGTTGTTGGTGTATTATTCACGTACTGCTACACAAACTTAACACAAAAACAAGGACATATTGGCTACAGGCCCAGTAAAAAAAGCTCCTCCCTAATATGTTTATGACTAATGTTTATTACTAATGTGTGGAAATAAATTATTTACTTTACCTTCTTCCTGAAGTGACACAAGTGTAATGTTGGCAAATGTACCATGGACACTTTTCAATCTTCTGTAGATTTTAAAGACTGCTGTAAGAGTCATATGAATCCCTTCAAAAGATGAAGTTTGCATGTGTGTGTATACGTGGCTCTGTGTGTGTGAGGTATGGAAGATTACCTACTTCATTTCAGCTCAGTCATAAAGCTCTAGTGGTACTAAATCATCATACCACCAGGACTAGATATCTTTGAAGGATCTTTGCACTTGAAGCTGTCCTAATCTGAGATCTGATTCTTTTTATCTCTTCAGATCAGTTGAGCATGCGATATGTTAGAGAGCAATGTAGAAGCATAGCTGATGAGTTCCCCATTTAATAACAATTTGAGAAAAAAAGAAGAAATTTCTAAGTCTTCAGAACTGTCCCAGAGTCAACTGCCTTCGCTCAAACTCATCATCTGTATTTGTATGCAGTTAAAAAGACAGATGTGGTTTTGTAGGATACCTCCAGTACAGTAAGTTTACAGAGGACCACAAGGTTCAACAAGTTTGATTCGCTGTGTGATACAATTCAATCCCTCAGTGTAAAGGCTCCTAAATCCCAGTGAGCGAACACACCAGCTAAACATACCAGAGGGAGAGCAGCACAGTGGCAACACACTGACAAGCCGATTCGATTTCAATTAGCATTTCAACTTCAGCTGACAAGTCAGAAAGACAGAGTGGGGGAAACACACACGCAAGACAGTGATACTCAGCACAGAAACTCAGCAGACAGGGAAATAATGTAAAGGCTGCTTGATTTGCAAATTGACTCATGCGGAAAAATCAGTTTCCTTATTATTTTACAAGACAGAAAATTAAGGGAGGGATGTATAATTAGATAAAATTATTTCAATCTGAAAGAAAGTATCAGGAAAATGTGAGCAGTTCAGATACCTTTTAAAAATGCTATAGAAGTAACAGGCAGGGGGAGCTCCTCTACTGGTCAGAGGTGACAGTAAACCTGCCAGAAGGTCCAGGAGCTGCTGCCATCACTGAGCAGAAGCAAAAGTGGCCACCTGCTAATTAAACGGTCTGAGTTAGTACCAAAAATTTTAAGGCTATGGGATTTCCCACCAGTTATGAGCTGAATGGATGCAAAAGTGAGGATCTATTACAACTGGCATTTTTGGTGAAAATGAGCTGCACTTCAGATCTATTTTCCCTTGGGGTTTTGATGAAGGGGGACAGATGGTTGGATAATTTATACCATTTGGCATGCGGCTACATTTGGAAAAAAAAAAAAAAAAAAAAAAAAAAAAGAAGAGAAAAGAAAAGAAACCAAGAGAGACAGACAGACATGAACTATACATATCTGGGCAGAGATGACATAGATCTACACAGACACCACCACCAGTACGTCTCTAAATATTATAATGGCAATTTTAAATGAAACATAGGGATTGGTGACTCCACTGCAGAGAAATTAGAGTGGATAATACGAACACTGATTCTTTAAAACACTCCCATCTGAAGATCTCAATTTTGTTTACATGAATACATGATTATGCTTTTCACCTCATTTTTTTTTTTCATTCAAACATCTCAAGTTTTACCTCCTCTGGTACTTCAACTTGATGTAAATACTACCATTTTTCTTGTACAGTGTTGAAATTAGTAAAGTTCTCATTTCCTTTTTAGGAATGATCACATTACAAAAAATTCAAATGCAGTGCTCATATGCAGCTTCGTGAAATTCAGAGCACCTGTAATTGGAAATAAACTTGATGGAGTAGTAAAGACCACGCATTCTCAAATCTGGACATGGGAAATCATCTATGGAGTCACTACAAATGAAAACACACCAAACTGAGGGTAATTTTCAGCCTTTCTTCCTGTAGAAGTGAGGTTTAGGTAAAACAAAATCGCCTCTTGTCTGTCAGTTCCCTCCATACCACCACACCCACCAGCCAATATTCACCAAATTTCTCAAAGTAATCTCATTGATATTACAGATAGAGAAAGATAAAGGAGAGGCACTCAGGCTGGTTCCCCAGATGAAGGCAAACTCACAACCTGCACTTGGGGGTGTATCATGCACCACAGCACCCAAATGAAGCAATGTCATGGGGTGCTGGTGTGCACAGCCCACCGCTTCCACGCCTGTCTGCAAAACCAACCTCAACCAACTTCCGTGCTTGAGGGCCCCCTGGCTGCTGGAGGCATGATGCTCACCTCAGCAGCCTGTTTCCAGCCCTGGCTCTTCTCAGCAGCTAACATTTACTTGCTTAACCCTGTTCCTAGACCAGCCTCCTCAGGAAGGTCTCGGAAAAAGCCAAAGCAATCAGAATACGTAAGGAGAGCTGTGTCAAATCTAAAGCTGTAAATATTAAAAACCCATTGCATGAATATTGCAAAGCTAAATGCTGCATGTTGGCAGAAAGCCCGCAGTTGCTGGTGACCTTCCTTGGGAAGGGAAGGCCGACCTCCAAACAGCCGTGGGGGCTGCGCCTGTTTGTGTTTATCGTGCATAAATATACGCTGGTCTGTTGACCAAGTTCGCGGGACATTTACAGTAGTTATTAAACCCGATCTGTATTGTTTCAACCTTTCTAGAGCTCTGCCAATGTTTGTACAGTAAATGCTCTCATCTACAAAAGAAGATGAGGAAAAAAAAAAAAAAAAAGAAAGTGAAGCACGATGTTATTGGACTCACAGGCCCTCCCTCGCAGGCTGGACAGTTTGCTGGGGCTGGTACATGGGGAAAGGTGTGAAAGCAGCATGGGGCTCCCTGACTGCAGCCCCAGGACATGCCACTTTCTAAACGCTAAAGCAGAAAGCAGCAGCTCTGTCTGGGCCACACACAAGCCGCTACAGAGGCTGCTGTGGCTGGTACGGACTCTGATGTGTTTGCACCAAAAATGCCTGCTGCAGTTTGTTGGCGTGGCCTGGGAGAGAGGCACACAAGTGGCATTCTGAAGAGCAACAAGGAACTTTAGGAAAGGCTTTGGAAATGCTCGGCATTTACAGCGTATGCAGAATCACAAGAATGCCTTGCTTTGTTTCCTGGACTTGAATTTTGAGTGTGAGACCATCTCTTTGACTATTAAAAATGCAGACAAACCCCATCATAATTAATCTGAATTTACTCTGGTGGAACAAAACTTAGAACCAGCTTTGAAAATCCCACTAATTTTACAAGGGAAAAAAACACTGCAGGTCTTTTAACAGTGGAAGTGTTGGTGAACACCTTAGACGCATCTCTGGCACTAGAGATTTTTATTCACTGGGCTTTTAATTTGTTTTCACAGCGGTTTGAACAAATTGAATTTGTTAATTAAAGCGGTAAAATGAAATGCTGAACATTATTGACTAGATGCTAATTACATTAGAAGAGATATCGGGGGAGGGAGGAGTCCTTGTTTTCAATAGCCAGGACAAATCATATTAAGAGAGACAAGTGATCGGTCTGAGCCTAAAATCTGCAGGGAAAAAAACTGTTTACATGTTGTGGTTTAATGTTTATCATTCATGATCTTCAATTGGCAATACCAATAGAAACATGATTACTGCAGCTTGCTATTGTACCTCTTTTCAAATTTCACTCTAGTTTATAACATTCACTAAGCAGAGGTCATTACCCAATTAAATGCAATGATGCTCACTGTGCTAATCAGGGAGGACATTATTCTAAAGTTGGCCTCATGAAAATGCAAGCAGCTCACATTCCATCTCTGAAAAGCCCTTTGAGTCTTCAAGCTGTAACTTTTAGTATTAAAAAAATTAATATCAATTAGATTGTTTTTTCTTCACACTGACTTTCATTTTATGACCTTAATTTCCATATTAGCTTATTATTTTCAATAAAAAATTAATTTTACCTTTCATCTACTTGTTTGAGAATGGTTGGAACTTGGTATTACTTTATTCAATATAATTTAACATGAATCTATACCATATCCTTCTTGCTAATGTCCAATAACCAGTTTCTGCTATGGTAATACCTGGACCCAAACCTGAACACACTTTTTTGAACATATGTAGATATGTTCACCAAATGAATTTATGATCAAAGAAAAATCCTGAAAGTTCTTATTGATGTGAAAACGCCAAGAGATTTTCATCCCTGAGGTACCTAAGTCAGGTTCGAAAATACCACTGAGGCTCTAAATCTCTTAATTGATACCTAAAGTTGTACCCAACATGCATAAGTTTCTTTCCAGATTGAAGATGTAGATACAAAAATGTGTGAGTCAAAAAAAAAAAAAAAAAAAAAAAACAGCTTATGCTTTTAGAGTTCTATTGACTCTGCAGTACTAGCAGGTGTAATAAAGATTACTATAAGCTTTCTGTGTCACTGCCATCAGAAGATGATTCAGAATACAGAAAGAGGATTTGCTGAGTAAGAGCAACCATTTTTAGATTGACAGTTTTCTTCCTCTCCACTGTGCTAATAATCATGTTCCTCTTTTTGAACACCACCAGGATACTTAGTGCTTTACAAAAACATAAGGAGACTTTTAGAAGGAGTGAAGACATTTCATTCTAAAAGGCATCAAAGTCTCTGCTGCTCGTAAATACACTATAAACAATAGATGATGTTGCATTAAAAAGACACAAACAACAACAGTAGCACAGAGAATCAGTTTTAAAGCTTACTGGGCAGAGGGAATAGATGTTTTTCTTCCTTTAGAGTCGCAGCAGAGAAGTGGCAATAAAATGATGAAGAACTGATACATGCAAATGAAATAAACTGAAGCAACTATTTATATGTCTGGGAAATAGGGGAAGAGCAACAAAACAAAACAAAACAAAAAGCCATCAACTGCAACCATCAGTAACAGCAGAACCAGCTGCAAAGCAAGGCACTACCACCTGCATTAGCTTAAACAATGAGTGCAATAAAGCCTCAAACATAGGAAGGTGATAAATTAAAGGTTCTTAGCTCTGGCATGTTGAGAGTGTCTTAATAAGGACAAAGAAAAACAAAACAAAACAAAACAAATACTCTTCCTGTTGCTTGTTAAAAGTGTGTGCTTTGTCCTCCTTTCCAGTACTTACAAACAACACACAGAATGGCCGAAATGGCACATTTGTGTTTTATTTCTTTTGGGGAGTTAATTGCCTGAGAGCAATGCAACCTGGCTGGGCTCAGTATGGTCCCAACATTGTGAATGCTCACCCCATGTGCAACTTCATGCATTCAAGCAGGCTTATTGAATTTGTGTGCATGTTTACTTGCACAATGAACACTTCAAGCATGGTCAGTGTTAAGGAGTCCGGAGGCCCTGGGAACAGGGCTGCTCCAGTCTCTCCAGCCTGGAACAAAGCCAGCCAAATCACTGCTCATACATTGGAAACCACTCTGTGCATGTGCAGTTAGTCTGAAGAGTCAGGATAGACCTATTATGCATAAGTAAGGTGTAAATTGTAGCTGATTTTCACAGTGCTTCTAGCTATTTAGAAAAGCAGCCGCTTCCTCCAAACATAGTTGGAAATGCTGTCTCACATGTCTTTTGTAAAGAACATGGATTGTGACCTTATAATATGGAAAATCAGATACAATACAGACAGCTGACAGTTTCAGCTTTGGCTGATAGGTCTGCAGAGACATGCAGATGTACAAGCTGGACCTCTGGGAACCTACCTGTTAAGATGACACAAACTTCAAATACAACCAAGAACTCATTCTCAGCATATTAGTTTTTAAAGTCCTTACTTAAAGATAGCAGAATAGTAATCAAGAGTCTGATACTACCTGCATAACCTTATTCTGCTCTTTCACTTAGCAAAACTAAGCTGCTTGGGATCCAGAGCAAACAATACCGGGGTCTGGCTATTTCAAGCATCTATGGCAATTCTTTATATCAGCCCATACACCAGATATGAATCTAGATCTTAATATAAGTGTAACATTATTAAAATTAAATATATATATAATACACTCATATATATAAGTATAAATTAAAAAAAAAAAAAAAAATGTATCTTTGATGTATCTAACAATACATTTTTTGAAAGCCTCTTCCCTTTGCTAGTTATGGTCTATTCGTATATACTTGATCTACTTTCTAAACTGAGTGGTTTGGTTGTTTGGTTTGTCTGAGAAGCCTTCTGAACAGCCCATTTACCTTGGGTCTTTTAGAATAAGGTGCATATAACAAAGTGAATTTCAAGTTTGAGCCAAATTTTTGGCCACAGAAATGGAAGAGCTACAAATTAGAAACCTGAAGTAAAATGCATGCAAATGCTATCCAGAGGAAGTTATTACCACTAATGCTTGTGAGCTCCTGCTGTGTTGCTGTGGTTTTACAGATATTCAGTGTAGGTCTGTTGCGCAACAAAAGAATTTAGCTCTATGTTTGCATGAAAGAAGGAATAAATTTGTTACAATCAGTAAGCAAAATCCAAAAGGATTGGACATCTGCCTTGGAATCTGCTTGCTATACAGAAAACAGTTTAATATTGGCAATGAAACAAATCTAAGAAGTGTACAGGACCTAATTAAAGGAGACGTGCTTAGAAAACAGATATTAAAATAACAGTCGACTAGTTTTGGATTAGAGAAGAGAAATTACAAAAATAGAGAATAAGTTTTATGGTGATGATTTTCTGATGTTGCCAGACAGTCCACTTGTTAAAACTGTCTTGATAACAGCACAGTATGACACTTACAGTAGTGTAAAGGCCATGGAAGCAATACAGTTCCATAATGCTGTGTTTTTAGCTTTGGTCTTTAACAGTCTCCTTGACTGCTGATCCCTAAGTGCATGGTAAAAAAGTAAACTTTACAAACAGTAAATGAAGGTATGATCTTATACATTCCCATCAGAAACACATAATAAAGGAAGGAGCAGCTCTAATTTACAACGTTAGATGTATCAGAGGAAAACACACAGAACAAATTTACAATGAAATTACTATCTAGATGTTTTATCAATACCTCCAAGAAATATAAAAATAAATGCCCAGGGTGGCAATTATCTATCTGCACATTCACTAGTTCCCCACCCCCTCCCCCAATGAAAACTTAAACTGAAAAGTGTGCATTTGGCTGTGCCAAGAATTTTGATGCAGGACTGCTCCATTTCACTCATGTTCTGGCCTGAAGAGATTAATCCCTGTCACCAGAGGGATATTTGCTTTTAAAAAAAAAAAATAAAAAAAAATCTTTCTTTCTTTCCGTTTTTATGTTTCTTTCTTTGTCTTAAACAATTCAAATTATGACTTCACAAGAGAGAGAATTTCACATTTTCCATGTGACGAAAAATCACCTCTACTTAAATATCAAATGTAATTTTGCTATTGACTTTACTGAGCCACTAGAACTCAGGACTGTGATCTGTAGGACACACAGTCATGGACAGTAAGAAACTCTGGGCAACATAGTGCTCTGGAGCTGATTGGATTTTTGAGAGTTGCATCTGGACTCCAAAAATCAAAACTTTGCTTTCTACTATTCCTCCACCTGCATTTCAGAAAAGCAAGCACCACAAGGATTGCTTGTTAGAGAGCACATCTAGCCCTCAGAAAAGTTTCAGGAGCTACAACTGGCTCAGAAGAAACGGGAGTTACAAAATGACCTCAATGCCCTTCCTCATGCAGCTCTGTGGAAGCTAGCAATAATCTGTGTCATATTTTGGGAAGTCAGTAGAACATCATGATGAAGAAATGCCCTAAAAATGAAAATAAAAAGCCAAGGGTATTGATACTAGCACCGAATTTGGACAGCCATTTAATTTTCAATTTCCACTAATTCCTAAATGTGGTCAATGAACATGAAGAATTTCAGTACATTACCTCCAGAACAGATTAAAGCTACAATCAAAAGCAATAAACTAAAACACAAAACATAATTGAAAAAGTAGGAACCGCAAGTCCTTGGTCAGCCTAATGGATGTAGGAACTGAAGCAATTTGTGAGCACTCATTCAGTTCTGTCTGAACAGTCCACTACCACATCGATGACGAGGCAGTAGACCATAAAGTTTGTCACAGAAGTGTTAGAATCAAATTAGCAAGGAGACAAAAACGTATCTTACCTCTGAAAAAAAAAAAATTACCTCTGGGTTTATATTAGAAGAAGAATAATTTTATATTGCAGTGGCTTGGGTTAAACTTAAGACATATTTGTATTTACTCAAATGCATTTGTACTGAAGGTGTGGCCAAAGCTCTACCATTAATATGGAGACATGCACATATATAACAAACATTTTCTTGTAATGTTGTTCTGGGCAGAGCGCACCTACCTACACAAACCTAGACTGCATTCTTCATAAAATACTGCAAATCTAGTATGTAAAGGAATGAATCTCTCATTAAATTTTATTTTCCTGCAGTGAAACTGTATGTTGATGTGCAAGATAACCCAAATGTGAGGGCTATCCCAGAACTATAACAGGTGACACTGTAAGCTAAACACTGACTTCTGTAGTACAAGCGGTAATCGTTGTGTTCTCCATTACAAGCAACACTGCAGAACTGCTACCAGTAATGATACCCATCACAGAATGTTGTAGCTGGGTGATTTAAAGGAGAAGAGTCTGGACTTTGAATTTCTTTTTTTTGCCATTCACATGCTATGGAGTCTTAGATTCTTTCAGAGCTGATGTTATGTCAATGCACTCATTACAGTTTAGCTGAGGTCTGTGTATTGTTCTTCATATATATTCACAGCATACAGTAAACTCTAATAGCTCCTTTGGAGCTGTTACACTGTATGCTGTAAATGGTTATTAACAATAGTATTCATTCATTTACATGTAATGGATTCATAATAGCAAAAGTAGAGTGAAAATCTTACGCTGTAATATGAAAAGTAGATACTGCATAAAGGCAGCATTTTAATACTCAATACTCTGATTTAATTATTTTTAAAATATCAATAGGTCCTGGTTCAGCAGCTTGTAAAATTACACAAGCCAAAGCAGCCTTTAAGTCAAAGGAGCACAATGAATAGCGTGCACAAAGCCAGAGATTTCCACAGGCTCAATTGTCCCCACAGATCTGCCAACATTAGGGATGTGAATCCTCTCACATAATGGTTTCTGCCAGTAAATTGGCACTAAGAGGAAGAGATTTCCCACCCCACGAGCTGTCCCATCTGTGGCAGTACCCCACACAGGACACCCACCCTCCAGGCACTGTCAGGTGCTCCAGGCAGTTGCACTCCATGTGCTGGAAGATTGAGAGGGAACAGGAAGAAAATCACCAGACACAAAGTCATATCATTGCTTTCCAAAATCTACAGGCAGGTCAGCCTGTTCACCTTTAATATGGCTTCCTTCTCATATTAAACCTCTCTTGAAAGGTAATTAAACATGGCATAGAAGATCCAAACTGCTGTGTGGAATTTAGAAATGAAGCCCTCCATCTCCAAGAAGTTGTGTCCTACAGGAACAAATCCTGCTCATCCAAAGTGGACCAGTCCCCAAAAGACCTCCTGAGGGAAAACATTCATTTTCAACCACAGTATACAGTACCAGAGCCTCGTTTTTCCCTCTGTTTCCCTTCCTACTGAACTGAAATAAAAACAGTCTTTCCTTTTAGGTTATTTTAGGTTTTCTTTATGCTTAAAACCAGCTAATGTCAACCAAAGGAACAGATTTTAAAATGGAGTTACTAGCAAACCATGAACACACTGAGTGAGGACTGACAGACACTGCTGTGACAAAGCAGTTGAGCTTCTACTATAGGCTTGTTCAAGTCATGTTTTATTTATCTAAGGGTTTAGTACATTTGGAAGCATATTTTCCATGGATGTTTTTTAATAACCTGGGATGACTTCTGTAGTGCTTCTCTCAGCAAAGCCTTAGATGGCAGAATAACATGAGAATATCAGGTCTCATTATTTCAGCTTAATAATTGGTTTCTTTAGTCATCCAGAAGTCTAATGGAAACTGTAAACATCAATACAAATTTAGCTTTAGTTGGTATCCTCTGAATACCACTAATTTAGCCATTAGTTAGATTGCCTCGTAACATAAATGTAATGCCTTTGTTCTCAGCAACAAGATGAAATAGAAGAAGAAAAAAATACATGTTCACAATAGTCAGGGCAAGATACGCAGCTAAAAGTAGTTTTTACCAAAACATCTGAGCAGATTCTCATATAACATGTAAGGTATTGGTGCTTGTGTCTAGCACAGTCACAGGAAGAGAGATACATTTTTAAAGGATTCACTAGATAAGCTGTTTACAGGAGCTGAGTCCAACACCCAGTAAAATCCACCAGCAGTTATATATCACAAAAGACTAATTTGCTTGAATACTTGAATAGTTTATGTTGAATGGTAAAGAGCAAATGTTTTTCTTTCTTTCACTATTTCTTATTTTTATTGGGTTGTACAAAGATACTGTAATTATACTGACATAAACCATGTTCTAATTTACCTGTGTTTTACAGCTGTTGTTTCTGAGCTTACACTAAAGGTCAACAGCACCATTTGTAGCTCTGGCAGGGGCATTCAAGAGACTCTTACAAATTGGTAACATTTTGGAAAAACAGAATCAAGAAAATTATAGCTGCTATGCCATTTATTTCTGTCTGCCTATTAAACAACTATTTCCACATAATTTATATGTGTAACTATTTAATATAATTATTGAGTGGCAATGACATTTCATAGCAATGGAAACAAAGAGCTAATATGTTAACCCCCAGGACCCAATCTTTCCAAGGTGAGTGTTTGCACATTGTATTCAAATTAGCAGAGATACAAAAGCATAGGCAGTTATGTAGATTATCTTTTCTGTGAATATATGTAGAACACTGCAAAATGATTTGATTTTTTTTTTTCCCCTGGCTATAAATAACTGAAAAGATACACTTGTGGTTCATGCTAAAACTGAATCTTAAACTATGAATATCACAGAAGAAACCAACTGTTCTTTTAGATCTGAATGACAATGTTTACTTCCATAGCATAACTGTCTCTTTGTTCATAGGAATGAAAAATAAAGCTTAATATATTCAGAGCTTTATTGCTACTAGCAACAGACAAGCCTGCTTTGCCTCAGATCACAATCGATTAAAAATAATTGTAATTATCAAGATTGTACCCAATCACAAGTGCTACTGTATTGCAAGTATATTCAAAACTTCATGGACAGAGGGCAGGGAAGGAGGTTAGAAAATCTTAATGTGAAAGAAAATTTTATTATTTGCATAGTGCATTTAATCTACAGCAAAACCAAAGTCATTTCTTCTTCATTCCTAGTTTGTATTTTTATGTTTAACTATGTTTTGAGTGGTGCCAATTACCAATGTGATAGTTCCAGACTTGATTATCTCCCTGATTTTAGAGAGTCCTGTTCCATTGATAAGAATCTCTGGTATACAGTCTGTATACTGCTGCTCCATGCTTGATTTTGAGTTAAAAGGACCATAAATCCTGCTTGGCAACCTGGTCTGCTGGAATAATGGAGAGTGCTTGGCAGCAGTGGCTGAGCTGTAATTCAAGCTCATCTTCTCAGACAACTGGAGAGGGACACACATGGCCACAGAACTCATTTCAGAGTCTGAAAGCCATTAAACATCTTTTGCTGGCTTCTACATGAAGGAGTGCGATGCCAGAACCTCAGTGCCAAGGGATACCCAAAGGGAAGGCATATGGTCTGCTTTCACTTGTGCTGAAGAGTTCATTCTTGTTATTTAAAGAAATAATGGAATGTATGCTTCTTTCCTCATCAACAGCTTGGCTGTTTTAAAGGACGAATATTGATATACGATTAAATCAAATGCGATATCAGAGTGTCCTTCACACTGTGCACTGGCTGTGTCTGCAAAATGGTGGGATGAGCAGAGGAGGAAGGAAAAGTCCCAGGAGAGAATCCAGCTCTGTTGCTTCTGTTGCTCTAAGGAGTGTCTTGAAAAGTGCAAGAATCATTACCCCACTGCACTCTGCCAGTCACACAGTAAAGCCGTGCTGTGAGCATTACCCAGGACAGTTATTGCTACTCCTGATGTATAGCAAGTACAGAAGATACACTCTCTGGCAGAAAAGAAAGCTTGTAAAAGCTATCAATTACACAACTTTTCCCTGGTGTAATCAGCCCCTACACGATCTACTTTCACATCAAAACCCTCCTTTTAGCACAAAACTGAAATCTACCATAATTAATGTCAATATTGTTAAAGTTGCCAGTACAGCATGTTAGAACCATGTGCAGAAAACCTACAGTTGGTTTAGAGCAACTGGTACAGTAATTGCTCATTGTAAGTCCTTACTTCATCCCATGTAGGAAAGGAAATTTTGGTTATTTTATGATTCACAGACTGGCTTTGACATAAATACTAAATATAACCAACCATCAGAAATAAGGAACAGAGAGCAGGTATAAAGAATTAGAGGAAATCAGTGAGAATAACCTGGAATGGTGTTGGAATTCCCCACATCTTTTTACCAAGTGTATTTGCAGAGGATAAGGAATGGAGATGGTGCTGTATAAGCAGAGCAACACTCAAGCCTTTTAGATCTGCTACTCTTTACAGCTCATTTGAAGCCTTGGCTATATTTGTTGAATCAATACTCAGGCAGCTGTTTTGATAATTTCACTCTGATGGCATTTATCCTGGAAGGACAGACAAAGGGGAAAAGCAATCATCCCAACAAGGCCAAAAGTCCTCAAAGGTTTCCAAGGCAAAAACAGACTGAAACATCAGATACCAATTTGCTGAGATCAACACCATGAAAACCTGCAGCTTGTGTTCTTGAGCAACATTGGCTGAGTAGGAGTTAGGGAAAGAATAAATGTGGCAAAACAAACAAAGGTAGCATTTGTGACAAAAATGTGAACCAATTTACGTATATCAATTCCTTTTAATAAAATAAAAGTTAATTGCTAAATACCCAGATTGGTGACTCTACAAAAATCTGACATCTGACTTGATACTTTGACACCTGTTCCTTCCTGCCCTCATCTTTTTTTTTTTTCCATTTAGGAATGAATTTTGCAATCAAATGATTGCATAAGACCAAGTTTCATAAAATAGTTAAAAAACAAGTCAGATAAATGCAAGCAGGTACTACTCAACCTCCCAGAGTAAACACACTAATGGAAGGCTAATTAATCCATTAAGACACACGCTACAACAAGACAATGAAACTGAACATGGAAACATCAATTTTATAACTCACTGTGCTATAATTATTCTCTGGCTCAGTGAATGCATACACCCTTTCAGGAACCTACAGTGCCTTTCATATTACATAAAGGATTAAATCTTTAACCCACACACAGGAAATACAGACTTCTGTAATGTTCCCACACACTGTTAGATATTGTTTGTTTCTAGTAAAATCTGTCTATGTGCAACATCTGAAAAATGTTGTCTGAATGGTATTTTTCAGACATGTAAGTATCTGTGCCGATTACATCTTCCACAACTGTGTGTCCAACAGTATAATACATTTCTAAGCAGCAATCTAGACTATTAATGAGAAAAAAATAGGAAGAATTCAAAGATCTTTACTGTGTATGTTAGTCATTATGCTTAAATGGAGCACAAAGACATTTCTTTTAAAAATATGAATAAATAAATAAATAGGAATGACCCCTTGCAAATAATACATCAGATTTTCTAGTATGTCATCTAAGTGGATTTTCCAAGCAATGTTCACCCAGTCAAAAAAAATACAAAAAGACAACATAAATCAAAATAAAGTGATCCAAGAATTTCAATTCATTTATTCTATAAATCCTGAACATAAAACAGCGTGTCATGTACATGGAAGATCCTAAGATCCTCTTAGTAATATTTTGTTCTCTCGTCATGCATAGGGCACCTAGTGATATGAAGAGGAGTTTGAGTATATAGGAAAACTGAATCCAAATTAATCATGTAGAACTGTGAATAAGATTTTCCCTGTAAATTATTTGTAATGTTTATTCAGAAAATTATTAAATATTTTTATTCTACAGTCTTTCAAAAGTAACCACTAGTTTGTATAGATTATATTGCTAATTTTATTTTATTTCTATATGTAAGTACTAATTTACATCACTTTGCTTTGCCCAGTGCTGCCACATGCACACACATATATCTGGTGAGTTTGCTGGTAACACACACAGAGAAGCCCACAAGGTCATTCAGCATTACAATATCTCTCTAGAGCTGAATAAGAAGAAAACCATTCAAAGGTTTTCCTGAAAAATGTGATGTTAGTAGCCAACAGTCAACTTCACCAGTTTCTTTTATCCCTATCAAAAGTAAACAATTGCCTGATATTTGTTTGCCTTGAAGCTACAAAAACTAGGCACCAACTCTCTCCACTCTGTCATTCGTGCTCCTATCCTTCCAGTCGGTAGAAGTGCCAGTTTAGTGCTATCAAATGCAAAGAATCAATATGCTGGCAGACACAAATAGCACGTTGAGCCATCAGACCATAACAGCCTGAGATCGGTTTTATTTTTTTCCCTCTTGTTTTTGTGTTGCTTTTTCCCTACTGTCTTATCTGGAGTCATTGGATAGAAGCCATCTATCAATCAAGTGAAGTCTCAACAAGGTTTATTACTCAGCTGCTCAAAACAGGGAAGAAAGATCAGGGCTCATTATTATCATGGAATATGCTAGAATATGCTTTATTTTGCAGTGATACTTTTTCTTTGCCACATTAACTTAACAACATGATTTTAATTGACCCACAGGGCTACAGACTTACTGAAAAATGTAGCTTAGAATTTTTGTATATGAAAGGTCCCTGCATGATTTGGAAGAATATTTGCAAGGTCACTAATATTGTTGGTTGGCATCTTATTTACCCTACTTGATTCTATTTGCACATGTGCCTGAAGGAACCAACGGCCACAGATCATTTTCTATGAATTCGTGGAAATAACTCCCTGTACAGCAATCAAAATGCATGTTTCCTTCTATCCTAATGCAAAGAAGTTCCCCTTCCAAAACTCTTCTTCAATGTCTGCTTTTTGCAATAGAGAAAAGAGTATTTTGTGTTTCCTGACTTAATAAAGCTAATCCCAAAATATGAGTTAGCCATGTATTTATGTATCGGTGGATGTAGGCCACAGAGAAAAGACTTGTAGAGGTGTGGGAATCTTATATGAGCCAAACACCGCCTCCACACTGGATTCATCTATCCTCATCTGTAATGAAGATGATCATCTGAAGGATGAGTCAGGCTGGTATAATGCTGGCATACAGTAATAGCTTTTTTTTATGGCTGTATAAGGGACAGGAGCTGGCTCTATTTTCTTCCCCCTTAAAAACTGAAGTTTTAAAATTAGGCAATTCCATTGTAATTTTATCATAATTAAAGACTGAGGCATATAGCAATAGCAATGCTCTCTGAATTCACAGAGATTCATTCCGGGATTTCTTAGTATCCTGTAATTAACACAGTGAAGAACCTTAAAATTCACTTAGCAATTAGCAGTGATGAACAAAAATGAGTTGCCTTTAAGGCACTTAGGCCATATTCACACATGCTATTTTAAGAACCAAGCTGCTTAATTTCTACACCTGCACACTAGGCTCCTGGATCTGGAAGGATGATTCAGACAGTTTAAGTTAGGACTGGAAGTTTTTTATATCCAGAGTCACAGTGACATAATTTGGATCCCAATGCACATGTTACTTCTCAGCAAACAGCTTTCTTCCCCACTGCTTGTTTCACTGAGCACTGTCCTGGTCTCTTATTTTAAATCTGGGATATGCCACATATAAAGGCTTTAAATCCCCGGTCAAATAGCAAGATAAACCAGCTAAAGGCCAGCATTGCATACTGTGGCTGATGCTGTCTGGAAGGAATTCCAGGATATGTCAGCATTATATGTGTCAAAGGACACCGTAAAAATGCCCTGTACTTCAGGCATCTGGGCAATGACTCTAAACCTGAGGCAGCAGGAGAAGCAGGTAGGTGTAAAAGGATGTTTTGCATATTCAAGTCTTTGTTAAGCTCTGCTAGAGCAATATAATGGTGCTATACAAATGGCAGGACTGTTGCTTTTTTAAAAATGAAGATTAAATATCACTATTTATTGTATTATCCATTCTCTGTGACATCATTGAAGGTGCCAAACAAAATTTCTCACAGGAAAAAAAAATAAATCTTTCTTCACCTCACATTCTGCATTTAACCTCTGCTTATGACAGCGAGTACCACTCTGATGTGGTATTTGCAGTGATGTATTGTTTACTAAATAATTAAACTAATCTTATTTTGTACTTTGAATCTATGCTTAACTAGATTAAATTGATAACAAACATATCTTAACCCTACTGTGTTTTGAATTTATCACATGCACACTGGTAAGTTGTTTTCTTCCAAATGCTTCTAGAAGCAAAGAATGGAGATGTCAAGGGTTGGTTCTTTCCTGGGACTCACACTTAAGACTCCTGCTGATTGCAGCAGAAACCACTCCAGTGCAAGTGATGCAAGACCACTGGAATGTCTTCAACTCTGTAAAATGTGAAGGGTTCTAGATTCTAGGATCCTAGTGATTGATACATACATTTATAATATACTATCTCAATATTAGTAGATACAAGCACATAAGCAACAGTGTTCTAACAAAACTTTTTTTTTTTTTTTCTTGAGATTTTATATAATATGGAAACATAACTGAAAAAGTATTTTGAAATAAATCAGTACTCCATAGTAAAATTAACTGCATTCTCCCTCACTCCTTCAAATGGGAAGACATTTTTGTTAACTCCAGTTTATGAGAAAGCAGTCCTAATTCTGCAATTAGATTTCTCAAAAGAAAACTTACCTTTTTATTATCATTTTACAAAGTCATTTAAGAAAATAAGCTCTAATATTAACTAAAAATAATTTCAAAGGACAAATAGTTTTGGTTCATAATGTTAATTGTGAGAAACAGTGGGCAAAGGCTGATTGGAGAGTTTCACAGCAGCCAGTGAAAGGAGGCCATCTGTAGTCTTTACTAATGCATAATATTTAAAATATATCCTGCTCAATAATACACACTTTATCAGCCTGTCATACCTTGCATTGAAAAGTTTTAAAAGACTGCAACTGACATGCGTCATTTATTTCCACTTGAGCCAATTAAAGTGCAATGATTGGAAAAGCACTCTCATTAAATGATTTACATTTGGACTACAAAGCTGGGCAAATCTGGAGTTGTGTGATAACTTCATCTCAGTATTTTTAAGGGACTGAGAGAGAGACATGAAACAATACCAAACAGATTAGGGCATTATCTATCTAATTAAGAAAAAGGAACACTCAACTCATTTGTCCAGTAATGCATTTTTGTGTACTATTTTTTTCTTTACTATTACAAAGAAATGACTTGTACCCATAAAACTTTATTTTTTGTAAATATTAAAGCACTTTACTCAGTGGTAGTTCAATCTCATCTCAATAAACTAGTCACTATTCACCTCCTTGAAGGTGGGAGGCAACAGGTTGGAGGTACTTTACTTTGAAGGTAAGCACATTTACATCCTTTGTGGATCTGGCTAGTGGTCCAGTCTCACTGCCTACAATACACAAGAATTTTGTCAATGACTTTAAGGGGAAGAGGATGGGACTACTGGGCTGCAAACCACCTCTAAGAACTCTAACAAAACAGGGAACGATTGTATTCTAGAATGAATCAGGCCATCACTGGAAAGGAAAAAAAAAAAAAAAAATGTACATTTTATTTAGAGCTAGGAAAAGCTCTAAATAGCTTGGAGCAAAAATAACCCCCTGAATTTTATACTTGTGTCAGACCCAAGGAATTATTACTGTCTTCTGTGGCAACCTTACTCTAGTTGTTCTACCTGGCTATATTTCCCACCAACTGTCTTTAAGTAGATGCCTGAAAGTCCTTTTTTTTTTCCCTAAAAAATGACTGAATAAACCCCATATATTTATATTTATTTATTTATTTATTTATTTATTTATTTATTTATTTATTTATTAAGAATACAGTCCACTTTGCTAAAATCTGTACAAAAACAAACAAAAAACACTAGAAACACCAATCTCTCTTCCTTTGCCATAAAGAGTAGAGTGCACAGGCCTTCCCTCACTCTTCTTCAGACACCAGATACTGATCAGAGTACATTACTGTATTGATAGATAGAAGAACTCTCAGCTGACATTCAAAAAGAAATTTCCAAGCAGAAATATAAGAGACAATATAAATTAGAAGATAGTTCTCAAAAGTTTAGGTTTGGAGCAAACTGATTTGGATACATGGAATTACAGAATGAGAGACAATTACCTGTTACATCTAGAAATGCCAAAGTACCTTAAACCATATTTCAGCATTAACCAAGAAATTCATAAAGACTTTGTGGATGAAGAATGAGTCTGAGAAACAACCTTACACTATCTTTCTTTTTGACCATGGGAAAGTACTCATCTTATTTACTCCATCTTTAAAATCAGGAAAAATATATATTATTCATCTTCAAGCAGGGCTCAGTTATTGATAAAAATGGCTACGTAACTGTTCACTATTATTTGTTATTATCAGAATTTAAAGCTTTGCAATGGATGAGATAACAAAACAAAATCTAATAATTTCTGTTTTTCAGTGAGCCAAACTAAGCTGGACTTGATTTTGTTGTAACAGAACTAACATAACTGTGCTTCCCCTCTCTCTCAGTAATCTGCACTCACCTAGATTTAGAAAAGCTATTGAGAAAAAGAATGTGCAGAAAGTTTACCATCAAAGTCTACTGGCCTGTAAGCCTGGAGTTCCAGTGTCTCATGAGCTTAGATTTCTTTTATATACTGCAAACCAGATTTTGAAAGCTGAAAGTAATAACTAATCAGCCTGGTATCTTTTAAACATCATTCTTATTCCAAGAACAGTGACTTTACGGTGTTAAAAACTCCCACAGCCTATTTAAAAGCTATTCACAGTGAACCAGAGAGAAATAGCATTAAAATCAACAAAACCATACTTTGCAATTTATAGGGGCAACTGATGTAAGTCCCAGAAAGAACTGAGGAATTGATTCTTGGAAAGTAATACAGAAGACTCATGTCCAGCTGCCAGTCATAAGACCAATCATCTCAAGGCTAAAAAAGTTTACTCACTAGGAAGTTGTGATAAAAGAGATGAAATTTTTATTTTATAAAAATTGTTTTTAAAAATAAAATATTTTTCATTTTCTGAGGTAGGAATCTCACTTAAGAGGTTGCACTACTGCAGAGCTTATGAGTACAAACTTATCTACGCTAACCTGTTCTTATTTAATGGACAATAAATTGACGTTATCAAAACATAATACCATTCTTTATTGTGGATCTCCCACTGAAGTCAGTGCAGGTCCCCCTCCTTTTTCTTCAACACAGGGGCTAATCTGTTGCTACTAACTTGTATCTACATAAATTACACACAGAAAGCAGAAAGTTGAAGTGACAATGAAAGATCTCTTGACTGCGCTTGTTACAATTTCATATATATATATATATATATATATATATATATATATATATATATACTGATAGGTGTGTGAAGCATTTACATTCACATAAAATTAATGTTTAGTGCTTTTAAATAGTTACTACTTGCCAACAAAGGTTATATTTTTTCACTTGCCTGAATTATATCTAGAGTAGCCCATCAATCTTCAATGATAGATAAGATACACAGTGAAGGTGAGCGAAGAAATACTGTAATTTGGCGTATTAGATTATTTATGCAAGTTGAGAAAAAAATAATTCTGCTTTTGCTGGATGAGTGTCACTAATGGAAGTGTAACTCACAACATTTTGGTTACCTACATGGATAATTAATTAAAAGAAAAAAATAATTAATCAAGATAAACTTCTGCACCTAGCTAACAGAGGACTGAAAGTTCATCATGTCTAAATATGTTTCTCATACCTTTACTGCAAATTAGTTTTTGGAAGTGAATTTCAAGGTCTACTGACTCCGAGGTTCACTAACTCAGTTTTCATTAAGTTTTCACAAATGATCTACTGTAGCATTATTCTTTTATAGTGGTGCAGATTTAAGGCCCACTATGAAAAGAAATTATGCTGTCAGAAAAGTGTATTTTGACTTATTAAAAAATTGAAAGGTTTCATAAAACTATTTATTTTGGTGTTCATTCAGAGTGCATGTTGACAGTCTTACAGAAGAAAGCATTTTTCTGGGGATGTATCCCTCGGTCTCTTCTCATCATACCTTCTTGTTGAAAACTTGAGATAACCTTACTTAGCAGATATGTTAAAAACCTGTGCAGACAACAAATACAAGCTACTTCATGATTTTGCCCTGCAACTGGCAATTTATTTTACTAGATTTGTATTACAGCAATGATGCACATGTTTTAGTTAAAAGTTCAATAATTTTGTTTTAGTAAATACTTAAGATGTTTAAAAGGAAACCTAGATATTAAGAAGTCTGATGAGTTACACAACCCATGTCAAGAAGCAATTTTGTCCAAATTTTGTGGATCGCTTCTTTCAACTGCATTGCATTAACTTTTTCCGATTACCTCATTATCTCCCAGGATATTATTTTTATGTCCTATTTGAACACTATTCATCTAAAATAACTGTGACTCAGAGAATAACCATAATAACCAAATGTCTTGTAGTAAAGGACTGAAGAAACCTTAAAATATGAGCAAAGAATTTACCTTTAAACTCTTATATGGCATCCAAGAATAAATTCAGCTATTTACCTCTTGACTTCCTTTTCAGAGCAAGTGACTAAGACGCATTTAAGGAATGGACAAAAAGGGGGTGATAATTGGTTCAACTTGCCCCTTGATTTTGTTACACAAAAGCCATTGAAAGAAATAGAGAGGAACAAGGGATAAAATTGTTTCTCATAAAAGAGCTACCTCAACTACTTCAAGAAGACAGTGCTTAGACTAGTGTCAGCAACTAAGTTTTCTTACCCCTGGGGGAAAAAAAAAAAAAAATCAGACAAAAAGAAATAAAACACAGCATGTAATTTCTTTGTTTATCAATTTCAATTAGGTGATTTCAATTATTGTGCATATTCAGCAAGAAAAATGAGAACTCCCAAATCAAACCTTTTTCTCAGTCTCTGCATAATCATGTAAAATGACATAAAACTCTAGGAACAACCAGAAAGTAGTCAGGCACTCATATGATTTTCTTTCAGGGATGACAGAATGCACAAAAATGAAGACGGCATGTCAGTCTAAGGCACATCTTAGAAATCTGTGTTCTAATGCAAGACTGACAGGAAATAAGCTGGAGAAGTGAGGGAAAACATAAAGAATGAGAGAGTTCATTGGGAAGTCTCCTTCCTTGCTAAGCACCTTTCTGTTAAGCAGCAAGACTGGGAGAAAACAAGCATAGGAAGGCTGGCTGGGGTCTGATAATGACCAACAGGAAAGAAGAGAGCAGCGAAAAGGACACCGATCAGTTAAGAGGTTCTGAGAAGAGAAAGGCAGAGAAGAGAAAAATTAAGACAAAGGAGTTCCTTCAAGATCAATAAACACAGTGAACTACAAGGTTAGACACAATAGAAAGCAAGTGTAAAGCAATAGTGTTGAAAAACTATTTAGGACACAAGTACAGTTTATGCCACCATGCAAGAAGAATGCTCATTTCCATAAGAGATAAATTTTGTGAAATCACTAACAATTTGGTGATCTAAAACACAGTTAAGAAATGGTATAGAACCTGGAAAGGTTTGGGGGGGAGAGGGAAAGGGGGGAGGAGAGAACAGTTTACAAACATAATAAGTATACTATGGAGAGTGGAAAAGAAAAACAAGCAAATAAAGAGGTTAAGACACACAATGAGAAGCAGCAAGGCAGGTCCACAAAGCACTATACAAAAGAATTCTCTAACTTCATTAAAAGTAGAATGAGATTACAAAAGCACTGTACACTACTGCATATGGGGAAAAAAAAATATTTTTAAAAGAGATAATTTGTGATAAGAAAGTTGTAGTCAAGAAAGAAAGAAAGGTTCTTTGACTTCCCTTATTCAGTACAGCCCTTATGCTCTTGTACACAGTTTAATACACTAAATGCAGCAGAAGACACACAGGGTAGTACCGAAAGTCACATTCTTAACAAATAAATAAATTTACAATACCATAGAATGGTTTTCATTTTACACTATAATCAACTGGCAAAAATAAATAAATAAATAAATAAAATACAGCAGCCATATCATAAGCATTGAAAAATATTCTATTTGATCTTGAAAATAGAGACTGGCCCGATCACGTACTATTTAAATGCTAGCATATCGGAATCTTACTATTGTTATTGATTTTTCCTAATTATGTTAATCCCATAAATTATGCACTGTTATTGTGTAAACTCATTAAAGAAATTAAAAATACTCATCACATCCATTAGCATCTTTATTTAATATTAGTTTAGAGAAGCCAGAGAAGAAGTTTTCTAGTAACTACTCAAAAGAAGTTTTTCTTACGGTACTGGAAACAAACTGAGAATGGGATCCAGTTCTTAGTTGCTAGTAATAGTTTTTTCATTGCTTTGGTTAACTACTAATTAAGCCTCCAGCCTTGTGAGTCTGTAAGCATGCTTTATGTAAGTGCATTGATACTAGAGCAGGCAAGTAGGCAAGTTATTTTCCTTATTCTAAGAAAATAAGTCTTAGAAAAGAGTTATTTTCTTAGTCTAAGAAAATAAGTCCCTTAGGTTTTTTTTTTGACTAAGGGACCACTCACCTGTTTACAGGTTTACACAAGCCTTAATATTTTTAATAGTTCCACTAGTAACTTGCACTGTAACTTGTAACTTGCACTGCAAACAACCTAATTAGGGCTAAAGGAACAGACTTAGATTTAAATAACTTAATGTGAATTCTTTATAATTAACTTTCCCTAAATTGTTCATGAGTTTTCACAGCACGGAGACTCAGCTTTCTATCAGCTCTTCCTTTCTACACTGTCTGCCTTCCAATGGCTATAGATCATTTCCCATTCTGCATCTGAAATAGCACGGCTTCAAAGGCTGTTACCAAAATTTTTAAAGTATTATCATTTTTTACCAAACTATTATTAAAGAAATTGATCTCACCCCAGCCTCTGTGATAAAGAAAATCATTCACTCATTTTGTGTGTTCTTGGCAATGTATGTTTCCTGTTTAAATCACATAATGGCAAAAATTGGGAAAAATGATCATTTATCTGGTGTCAGTAAGTTGGGCAAATCTATCACATTTGTCATCATGTAGGAAACTGCCATTACATTAGGGCAATTTTTGCCACTAATATTTTTTGACTCATTCACTATTCAAAAAATCATAATCATCCTTGAACCTTTTTAATTGTTCCACTGAAAAGTAGAACAAGTGGGAAAAAAAAAAAAAAAAAAAAGTAAGATTTGGTGATGTGGCTTTTTAAAATTCTGAAAGAGCATGCAGTATGGGAAAATCTTGGTTTAAAATATAACTTATTTCTGTTCCTCCTAGCAAAAATCTTTTTTCCAGACATTTTTTCTCACACTTCTTATGTGCTTTTAAGTCTGGAAAAGTTAGCAAGATCTTTAAAATATTTTTATCTCTTTGTCCACCTTAGAATTTAAAGCATTTAATGTCCTGTTACCTAGCACTTAGCAAGGAAGCAACTAGGTCAAGTTCATTGTAGAAAACTAAAAAAAATATGCATCTATCTACAGAAAGCAATTTTTATAATACCAAATATTTATGTTATAGAAACTACATGATATACTAGGTCACAGCTCTGTGGTCCCACAGTCCTTTAGATCTCCTTTTATAATGTTTTGCCTAACCAGTAGTACTTCAGTGAAAAGGATGGTGGCGTGTGTACCAACTATAGAGCCTGCATATGCCCACAAAAGTCTTTTGTTATAGGATATAGAAAACAATGCATCGACATCTGTGATGAATCAGAGTGGTCATGTGAGAAACACCAAGCTCAGCACACATTCTGGTAAGAAACAGCTGAAATCTGTTCCCATTTAATAGAACTACTTCTCTTGTTAGCAGAATAAACAAAGTTTGTATTTATTCTGAGGTTAGTTATATAAAATCATATAATGCGAGTGCGTGATAGCAGAGTCTGAAGCTAGAGAAAGCAAACCAAACGTGTTCATTTTAATGACAGATGGTATAAAGCAGTGTTTAAGGCACTGGTGGGAAAATCAAGACAGAGATTTTACTCCTGGATTCCCCATGGTGCTGCAGTACAGCCTGTCGGGCCAGCTCACAGTCCTGTGATTCTGTTTACCTTTTCCACTTTCTGTATTTCAGAGGAGAGTTTTGCCTTCCTGCATGTGTTCACACAACACCTGCACAAAAAGTCCCCAGTGCTAGTGGGAGCATTAAACAGTGTCCTAGTATCACCAGTGATATTATTTTTATATAAACTTCTTATTTACTCTATAAAAGCACTGCAGTGTACAAACAGTATTTAATCAGAGAGGCAGTCTGGTAGGGTTTTCTCTCTGGAGAACAGTTTTGGTCTATAATATGTAAGACCTTAAAGTTCACTGAAGGGGTCACCTGCATTCCACGGCTAGTAAACGAGTGATTTTTCTATTATTATTTTTTTTCCCATTAAATTCATGCAAAGCCAGGGCTGCTGAACTTCAACAGCTGACACTGGCTTCTGCAGGTGTGAAATCACAGATGGTTACATGTCATTACTGCCACAGAAGTGCTACTGAATTCACTAGCATTTGCCAGGCTGTGCAGAATACTGTACACACAATATGCTATAGAATTCAGGCAGCCCTGGACACCGTATATTCAGGATACTCAACTGTGTTCAATGTAATTAGCTGAATGTGTAGGTCCTACATTAACATCCGTATCTTTGTTCGTCAGATGTCACCTTGTCCTTTTAAAGACGGTTACAATTCACACTCGAGGAGACCTCATTCTGTACAAAACAGGTGGTAAAGTCAAAACAGACATATATAAAAGCTTTAGTCTCAACCATGGTCTTCCTGACATTCTGTAGTTAGGGATGAGAACTTGGCCAATCACCAATGCTTATTTTTTGTCCTTTTTCTCACTCCTCATGTGGCAGGAAACAAGCCTCAGGCTACTGCAGATAGTTCGCACATTAGGACAGAGCAGTTTCTTTAATTTGGAACTGATTATTTTGCAAGGGAATGGTCTGTGATCTTTCCTACCCTCCACAGAATACATCACAGAAACCGCCGAATCCTTGTGTTTGTACAGTAAGCACGCACCTTCTCATTGATTTAAGTTCTCATTTTTCTGTCTCACTTTAGGAGGAATTTTTTATATTGAAAATGCACTCAGGGTAATAACCAATTTACAACTTTTTTCACATTCCTACTGCAGCCAAATAGATTGTGATCAGAAGTGTTTTAAAACTACAATTCTACTAATGTTATCTACTTGACAAATTGCCCATAATACATGAGAAAACCAAACAAAGTTATAATAATCCAGACTTCAGAGAACAAAAGTATCAGCAATGGCTCATTTTGTAGTTCATTTCGTTTCTACTCAGATACTTAAATTCCTTTAAATGGAACAGAGATGAAGGACAAAGAAATACTTAGAAGTCACTGTGTTACTTAACAGAAGCTTTATGGATTGACCACTAAGTTACAGGCCTCCAGAGGGCAAAATCTGGTCTTTATGTGTTTTCTGAGATAGAGAACATTTTCAGTAATGGGAAATTATACAAAGTGTTGAGAGGTATTATTATATATTTTTTTTTTATTATTATTATTTTCTTACTTTTCAAAAAGATAGTGGAGAATAAGTAACTACAGGCTAAGATTTCTGCTTTGCTAACCTGTCTAAAATACAATAATTACAATACTGAGTAAAAGTGATACTGTGCCAACAGAAATCCATGGCAGCTAATCACACTGCTGTATGGTTGACCACATATTTAGCGATATAAAAAAATTAATTCCCAAAAGATAGTTAATCCAGCTTTTTGAGCCCCCTAGTAACATTGCGGAGGCTGTGCACTAATACCTAACAGCATGTACTTTATATCATTTGGTTGCAACTTTTCCATTAACTGGCAACAAAGGACTTTTTTATTTGGATTTAGAAATTCCCAAAGCAAATTTCTGAAGGGCAAATTTATATAACGCCATTTAATTTGCAATGATTCCAGATCCCAACAGTATGTGAACTCCTACTGAAGCCTGTTTTGCTTCCCTCAAACAGAAATGTACTGGTTATATCAACAGACCAAACTGGGAATGTGCCTGAACTAACAACAATTTTTCAACAACTCAGATAAAAGACAAATGGAAAAAAATACAATTCAAAACAGCTTTTATTATATAGTTTGGTTGGACTAGCATTGGATTAAATGAAATTACATACACTGAGCCCTTGAAGTTACTCTAATTAAAAAATAAATAAATAAATAAATCTCACTGCTTCAATGGAGGATCTTTCTCCACACACGTTTCACCATGTAGTTTAGAGAAGCACAAAAAAATTACTCACATCACATTTGTATAATGATAAGAAATTATTTGCTATTATAGACTCAAATCATTAAAATAAAACAATGTCATAAGACCCACTCTTTCCCTCCAAAATAAATACATCAAATTTATCACAGAAGCTACTTTCCCTAAGTGTCCTATTTTCCTTCCACATTATGTGTTAGCATTAGAATACCATTATGCTATAGCAATGGATGTGCAAGAACTCTTTGGTAGTGTTTAAATATTTTTTTCCTTTTACTACTGATTTATTGTATGTTCCAAACATACCCTGGAGCAAAACATTTGTTTTGGTTTGGGAAAGGAACAGTGGAAAATATATTTGCTATATTTATCTCACTGTCAAACCCAAATTTGAACTCAGTCTTTCAAAGTACAAAAACAAAGCAAAATGAAACAAAATGGTATACTCCCCTTACTCCTGTCCTTCTCTTTCATTCTCTATATTCCTATAGCATTTGTGTCTCTAGCAGCATAACATATTATTCTTTGAGTTAATTTTTTTCCTGCAAGTGTCTAGATTTATGAAAATTTTATACCATGTTCTGATGTCTTTGTCTTTCCCTTGTTTATCTTCATCCTTTGCAATTTCTTTTGTGGGACTATATCTAACCTGTACATCCTTTTACCATAAGAACATATGAAATAATACGTATATATACATTTAATGGTAAGTATTAAAAATCAGGGCAGCACACCTGGATAAATAATACTAATTCTGAAGCCTAGTAACCCACCATCTATAAATCACCCTGCACCTTGGCAAAGATAAAGGGGTTTCCACAGAGACTGAAATTAGGCAAAACTGATCTGGGAATCCAAGTTAGAACACTAAATCTTTCATTGGTTGTTATTAATGATTGTTAAAAGGTTCTTTTTACTTCATTAACTGTTTCTTAAAGGTTGTTGCCTGTGTCACCAGTTTATAGAGAGCTGACAATACTGGTTAGGAAGAACAGTGAATTCTTCAGATCCAGTGATAAGTAAACTGAGTAAACAAAGCGAGTAAAATGAGTAAAACCAGTGAAAAATTTCCCAAATTAATGCTTTTTATGATATTTCTGATACAAGTTCATATATTTCAAAATGATTATATCAAATATTTTTCTATTTTGGTTTGAAAGACCATCAGATATCAAAGCCTTTAAATAGCCATTCAGCTCACTAAACTTTTAAGATTAGGAGAAATACAGAGGATAAATTCATGGACAGCAAGGATTAATTTAAAGGCCTGAACATAGAAACTTTGTATGACTGCAAGTGCCTCCCATTGCCAGTTTGGAAAGGTGCTATTCTCCTATAGATCTGTGTCATATTTGCAAGACCAATGCAAATGACTCAGATAGTAAAGGGTATCTAAAAGATTTCTAGAAAACACTTCTGGACAATTGAATCTGTTCTCAAAAAATGCCAACAAACTGGAGTTAAACAAATATAAGAAAGATCAAATAGAAGGGCTTGATCTCACAGATGTTATACACTTTTCACTCTGCAAAGCCAATAACTATGTTGGGAAAGTTATCTCATTCAATTTATGATGGCTGCAATTCTAGATGCAATAAGCAAATATTTTTCTCAAACTTCTAACTCCATTTTTTATCTTCCATTATCTTTTATATTTTTCCTAACAGCATAGCTGCATGAGTAGTTCACTGCAAATACTCTCTAAGGAGAAGAGACAAGTAATTCTGAAGAAGAGTTGTTCTCTTTGGGCTAACTTTAACTGATGCAAACTAACTGACAATATCTTTCATTTATCACCAGGTCAGAGCATGCACATAAGCAGTTACTATGGAGCAGCTCATGCATTGCAAATTAACACCTCTGTTTAAATATTAGTAATTTATTCACATGCTCATTCCCTTGATCTCAGCCAGCGAATTGTAACAGCCAAAGCAAGACAAAAATTAGTCACAACCTAGCTATATTCGTATATATGATTTACAATATTTTAAAGCAATCCTTTGACACCCACTCCCTCAATATTTACAAAACATGTATATTTCTAAAGAGTATGTATGAATGTAAGCATAACATTCACTAGTGTTTGAAGCATTCTACCACTGTTCAGCTCTCTATGCATAGAGGTGGGGGACTGTGGTAACTACACAAGCTTTTAGACTAGACCACTGGCAATGGAGTGTAGCTAAAATAGAATAAAGATGCCCTTTCAATAAGAATTCTGTCTTAAGTACCTGCATCTGAAAATCAGCAGCAACATTTTATTGTATGCAGTTTTTTCTCTCTGAATTCAGTAAATGGTTCTTCAGCTGTGAGACACCAGTGTGAAGTCATGGCTCTATTCCCAGGAAGTTCATCTGGTTCAGAGACCAAAGGAGAAAGTAACATTGGGATTATGCATGAGAAACAAGTATAGTAACCCAGCCACAGTGACCAAGAAGGAAAAAATAGCCTGGACGTATGGGACAGCATAGGAAGAAATCATGCAGACTCTCCTGTAAAAGCAGAGGGCTGAAAGAACAGCTAGGCATAAGCAGTTAGATGACGGCACCGTATAAGTCTGAAAATAATGGGCAAAAAGAGATGGGTGAGAAGAACAAACATGCTAACACTGAGATGAAAATTAAGGTTTTTTTTTCTGTTTTAAAAGGAAAATAGAATCTAGTTCTTAGACCCAAGGAAGAGGATGACAGAGAGTACCAGGCTAGAAAGACTGTTTTTTTGATTTCAAGGTTGTGATCTGTCCTTCAAAGAATCCAGAGAAGAAAATTTTATAGTGCAAGCTGCTAAAAATATTTCTAGATACTAACCCAGCAATGCAGATCACATTAATGTACAGCTTTGTAAGGAATGGTATATAAATTAAAACTATTTGCAAAGAACTGGAAATAATAAGCTCATATAGAATGATAAATGTGTGTTATTAATGTTCTGTTGTCTTAATTGCAAGGCTTTTGTTCTCTATTACAGAATGAGAATATTGCCTGCAAAACAATTATTCTCCTGATTGTTGGTTAGATTAGCATTTGCCACAGGGCTTCATGCTTCACAAAATATTTTTGCTTGCATAAAGAAACCATGAAAGACAGGCAGATAGCAGGCAGAGAAGTCAAAGAAAACAGATCTTGTTTGCTTTCTCTGCTTTTATTATATAGTGGGTCACACATGGAATGGAGTTCTTCCCATGTAAGAAAGAATCAAAACAGAGCTCACGAGCTCTTGTACAGTTCAGAGTTTGAAGCTTGGTTATTCTGTGTGCCATTCCAACAAAACAGACATTTTAAGTAAACCAAAGATGGAGGCATTTTATTGAGACTTTCCCTTAGTTTCTAACATGACCAAACCAAAAGTCTTCATATCTGTTCCCACACTGCCTTCTGATGTTGCAATATAAGCATCATGGAATTTAAAATACAAATAAATAAATATTTCTTTAAGATGCTTATGACTCAGCAGGTCACAGTTTTCCAACCACTATTATGAGTCAGAACTAAGTCTCTGAAATGGTGTTAGAAGGTACAAAATATCATCTTTCATCTACAGTGCAAGAACTGTAGTCCTGACCATTCTTATAATTAAAGGTGCTCTGCCTCTTCCTGTAATAGGAGCATGTCCCAGCCAAACTCCAAGTCTGGTACTTTCTGCCTACCTCAACTCCCTCCTGCACTTTCATTTGGATAGGGAATAGTGTATGTTCTGTCCTGAGCAGAGCAGCATGGCTGTGCACAGCTAAATGACTGTTGTCTTTATTAGCATTCGTAAGCTGTTTTAAGATACTTTTGTAGAACAGAGAACAGGACAAAGAACAGACACCTAACTTCTACATGAGAACAGATCAGAGCAAGCACAACACTCAAGAGAATGTAAAAGCAGTTTGAGAAAACAACGCTATGATGTTTATACCAAGGGTAGGGGTGCAGAGGTGTTGGATGCAAATGAAATCTTCCAGCATTATTGACAGTAACATCGAGGTTACGGTGTGTGTGCGTATCATGTCTTTCTGCTGATTGAGATTATCGTTAGTGTTTATTCAATCAATATCAGCATGTCTGAAGGGACTGAAAAGGCACTAATAAGGACACGCACTGTTTAGGGTAAACACAGAGCTGATTACAGTGACACCCACTTGATTTGGCAACTAAGCTTTAAACGGACTATTTTCAAGATGCTGGTGGTGGTATATTCACCTGACAATGAGAAAAACAGACAGTACCTTCTCCTGTGCTTTCCTTTAGTCTTATAGCAACAATCCTTGGATGCACCATGGGTCTGGATCAGATTCTGCCATAAAAGCAGACTCCCATGACACTCTATGCATTGGAAGTATTTGCTGTATAAGTGTTTCCATCATACTCCCTTTTTCTTAACTACACACAGCAGTAAGCAATGAGGAGGCACACACCAGATAAGTCTCTGATGTATGCCTCTCCTGCTAGGTATTCCCAGTTTGACAAATTGCGCAGCTTCAGAGACTGCAGCCCACCAAAGGGTCTGACACAGAGGGTACGTGCCACCAGGCAGCAAAGCACAGAGAGCTCACAGGAGCTCAAGTGGCTACTGAACATAAACAACAGTATAGCAATCACATTGCATGTAGCACACAGTCTGCTTCAAAATTTGCTCAGAAATCAGAACTGTTTGCATGTTGCGCAGTGCAGACATACTTGGAGAGTAAATATTCACTGTTGTTATTCAAAAGATCACAGAGACCATACAGAGTCCTGAGAATGTCCTCACAGAAATGATCTATTCTGACTATGTAGTCATATATATACATGCCATTTTAAGTGAGGAAAGAAACAATCTTCCCTAAAGTGAGCTTATATTCTGACAGCAATGTCAACCACATTGCTTGGGACTTTGTCTAAAAAAGGACTTGAAGGCATAAAATTGAAATCAGGATGAATTCTGGTACAAAAACCCAGAGCTGCGATCCTGAGTTGTGAACCTCAGCTGCCACTTGTATCCCGTTCATTCGGCATTTTGTGGCTGTAAAGCTAACTAGAAACTAGCAAGTTCTGCATTGGCACTCATACAGAAATGCCTCCGTTTTGACAGAGCTGAGCAGCTTGGCTCTTAACCCAGCCAGGCAAAAGGAGACTTGGCATTGCTGATGACAAAGAAAATAGGTTTTAGAGAACACTTTTTTTTTTTTTCTGAAAGAGACTAATACTAATAATTAACAGAGGTACAAAATGGCTTGACCATTGCATTAAGGACCTTGGTTTTTTTATGCACACAATTGCACCAGACTTTGGCAGCTATGCTAAAGTAGCCCAGGATGAAATTATGTCTGTATGATGATATATCACTATCTACCTCCTGGAGCACATCAGTACACAAAATCTAAGTGTTTGTGTATATGCGTATTTTTGCAGACATAGGAAGTTAGAACATGCATTAGAAAGCAAACCCAAAACTGTCAGTCTCAAAGTACTCAAACTTTGTCACTATTTTCTCACCTTCGAGGTGTTTTGGAGACAACCCTCTCCAGGTCTGATGGTGCTAAATATTTGAAGTTTCTGAGAAAGTCCAGTATAGCTGAGAATGCCTGAAAATTTAACAAAGTATATCACAAGAGATTCAGACTGGATGTCAGAAGAATGATATTCAGAAAATTGTCATTTGCTTTTCCTTTGTCACAGAGCAATATCCCTTGTTTGACTCTGAATTCTGTATACAAATTTAAAAGCAAACTACAAAAAAATCACATCCACTGGAAAGTAGATACCTGTTCCTTCTTTTGAAAGCAATGACAGCATTTATTCATTTTAATAGTACAAGGCAGAAAAAGAAAATAAATAAATAAATGAATAAATAAATATGAGGGAAAAGGTTTCTGAACTTTACTGTTCTTCTCTGAGATGTAGCAATCAGATGGATATGATTCTATAAGTGTGCATACAAACACTGGAAAGTAGCTACTGATGTATTTGACCTCAGTAACAGCTGCAGGGCACATGAGTACCTTGAAGTAAACCAGTCATATTACCATAAAGAAAAATTGCACATCCTACAGTATCATTTCCTCTCAACCTCCCTGGAAATCCATCAGGCAAGATGAGGGACAGGCACTAGGTAAAAGTGTGATAAGGTAGTTATGAACCACACATTTTGAACAAGAACTGTTACATTTCTTTCTCCTTCAAGCACTTTCAAGTATGAATCCTCACACTGTGGGGGAATGTTAAGTAGTGCTATAGACTAAATGTCATTCCTTGGCTAACCACACTAGGATGCTTGGCTGAATGAAGCTGGGAAAGATTACTCTCCCAAGAGCAGGAAAGGAGAGAAAGTAATTAAAAACACTTCCAACCCCAGGTAAGAAACTGAGAGGGCAGCTGGCTTAGGTCCATTTGTATCTGGGGACTTCTGCAGGTCCAAAGGAGGGAAAGGATTCTCCCATCCTCAGTGCTAGGTTGCATACTCATAAATACGCACAGAGTGCACATAAAATGTACCATATTCAAACAGCTGCTTGATGAACAACTAACATTAAAAAAAAAAAAAAAAAGTATTTAAAGAGGGGCTTTAGCTAATAAACAGGATGTATACTCGTGTATGTACAATTTATTTTTCTCATGCTCATGTAATGTCAGTGCTAGAAAAGTTAAATTCTTGTTGCAATTCATGTTGACTCTCTGGCTAACCAGTAATAGTGCAGAACATTTGAAAACAGGAGGTACAAGAACTGCCTTTTTTTGAAAAAAAAAATATATATATATATACAGATAGATAGATGGATAGATAGATTATTTAACTGATAGCAAGAAAAACTATATAGAAGAGAAAAACTGTGGCAAAAGCCATTTGTGTATACTGTAGTCATACAGCACAAGGGTAGATCTATGGTCTTTGTCATCTTCTTTCAAACTCATGGGAGACAGAAAACACACAGAAGTACATTTGTTTAAAAACAAAAGTGTCTTATTTGAAAAGTATTCCCAGTATCACATACTGAAAACCAAACCAAACCAAACCACCACCACCATCAACAACAACAAAAGTTGTAAAGTAGAATCCAAATCTACATACTTTTTTCTCTTCATCCATGGTAAAATACTTTTATAGTCACGAGGTACAGATGTAGGTGTCTAATATATCACATAAGTAATGTAGTTTTATATTATAATAGATGAAACTTTCATCTTATGAATGTAAAAACGAACGTGCTCTTTAACTGGAAAAAGAAATCATAAGGCATGTATCACTAAGGCTATTTACTATTTGTTATTGGCAGTCAATCATTTCCAAGTATGCTTGGAAGGAATATTTGGACAGTGTACTCAGCAATTTTAAAGGCTGTCCTAGAATTATTTACAGGCTGCAGCCAGAAGTGTTATTTCTAATGATTTAGGGCACTGTTTCTAAAGATTCTCTTTTCTAACAGTTGTGTCTAATGCCTCTCTCACAATGTACACATATATCCCACTTCCCAATCTGTCCTAAAACCATCTAAAACTGTCTCTTCCAATGGTTATGCCACCATCCACTCTATTTTTGCCAGTCTCAATAAATAAATAAATAAATAAATAAATAAATAAATAAATAAAATAAATAATCAAAACCTCTTCTGCACCCCAACCACCAGCAATGCCACTCTGCCACTACTCACCCTTTCTCTTCTTTTCCCAATTGCCTACAGGTAAATGGTACATTATTCACAGTGCTGCAGGCAATTAAATAACTTCCTGAGGAAAAGAGAGGGAAGGGAAGGAGAAGGGGGGAGGGGGAAGGCATACAGAACTGGTTGACATTTTCCTTTGTGCCTCCTTTCTCTCTGTTACACGTTACAAAGGTACCTGTGCTCTTGAGTATGACAGATTTGTGGCAAAGCTATATAAATTGTAGCAAAGGTAGATCTTTCCTTATTCTGTGTGTGGCACTCCTATATTATCACTGTTTACCCCAAACACTATCAGACTTGCTGGAACTCCTGGTTCCACTGCTTACCCACAGGGGCACTGCAGGCACAGTGGAGGCCAGGTGTAAGGCAATGGTCAGCAAAGTCAGTTATCACTTTGGACTGATTTTTAGAATAAAAGTAAGCTAGGAAAAAGCAGCAGCAGAGACCAGCAATATGGAGTGAGAATCTCTGAGGCAGAGAGAGGGAAAGGAAGACTGAGTTTGATGGTAAGAATAAGAAGCCAGGAAAAAGACTGAATACGGCAACAGTGCTGTTGGAGTAACAGAGAAAACAACAATAGGTGCTGCATTTTGGTTAGAGTCTTTTCATTTCGACTTCTATAAATACTTTGGGTAGCACCTAGCAACACAGAAAACCAGGTGATTAAGAAAAATAACTGAGAAAGAACTATCAGAAATCTAAACTTGCTTGCAAACAAGGTAGTTTCCAATGGGCCACACTACAATGTGTTCCTACATAAATAAAATAAAATAAAATAAAATAAAATAAAATAAAATAAAATAAAATAAAATAAAATAAAATAAAATAAAATAAAATAAAATAAAATAAAATAAAATAAAATGAAATAAAATGAAATAAAATAAAATAATAAAATAAAATAAAATAAAATAAAATAAAATAAAATAAAATAAAATAAAATAAAATAAAATAAAATAAAATAAAATAAAAATAAAAGTGTTTCAAGGATCTAGAAAATGGTAGAACTATCTCCAAGGCACAAAATTGACACAATCCTCAATCTTCTCATCCAAGAAATGAAGCCAAAGCTTTACTTGTGAATTGCATTATTTTCTTAAATCTCTGCAAATTCAGACTAGCAGACATTCTTACGAGGGTGACTTCATCCAAAATACTGCTCCCTTTTTCATGTGTTGAGCTCAAACCAAGATATCAAATCCAAAATGCAACATGAAATATTATTGAAATATAATATTGAAATATAATGAAATATAATATTATATAATTTAACTGCCAACTTCAAGATCATTTTTACAAGTTACATAAAACTTTTGATTAATATTCTTAAATCCATCTTAAGCATTTAGAGAGCTTTATTTTCTTCATAACTTAAACTCTTAGTATCCTCACATTCCCAGTCTTTGTATCATGCAAACAGTTCAACAGAAGCAAAGTGCTACTCATATTTCTGAATTAAAACTATAGCACAAAGGAAAAAAATCCTGGGCTTCTCTACTTTACAACAAGTTACAGAGAAGAAATTCTGCTTCACTTGTAACATCAGTTCAGGCCCAACTTGAGTTATGGTGATGCATTTTTTTTACTTTTTTTTAGAAAATACATCATTACCTGTTGAATTAATGTTTGTGTACATAGACATATGAGTACATATATGTGTATGCTTGTATATTTAATCACATACATATTTCACCCTCCCCATCCTTTTCTTGTCCCACATTTCCACACACATAACCCTGGAAGGAAGAAAAACCTAATGTGTATTTTTATTGGCCTGTCAATCTGCTACATTTCTTTTTTTTCCATAACTGGAATGTCATGTAGCACGTCAGTCTTTCTTTTTTCTGTTTTACCAGAATTAAGCACCTGGCATCACTACAGCTCCTGGGGAAACAACAACAACCACCAAACAAAAAACAAAGCAATTTCTTTCCAACATTTGTATTTGATACGAGAGGTACCGTTCACTTAGAGTATTAACAAATTTTTAGAAGCCCTTTTTCCATCCAAACCTCTGCTGTGGCTTATATGACAACACAACAGGAACCATACCAAGGACTGGTAAGGCTATCAGAGGTCGGTCTCAAAAGATTTGTCCATTTTGAGAAACCAGACAATGTGTCTAGTAGCCAGTCTACTAACGGCTTTTTCTGATCCATTGCAGTATCAGGCTCCATCAGCATCAGGAAAATTCATCACTTCAGCTCTTCCTGAACATCCAAAAGAACAGTCCCTTCACAGCACTATTTCCTTTGCTGTATCTCCAACCAAAATGCAGACACACCCCACTATGCTATCAAGAGTCAGTGAAAGCTGGGATTTATCACCACCATGAGCAAATCTTACAAAGACAGATAGACAGCAACACACTAGTCAGTTCACATCAGTTAAACTGTGAAGACACAAGAAAAAAATGGAAATACTTAGGAAACCTGTAAGCATTAACAACTTCAGTACTCCTTTGGACAGAAAGAGCCATGCTACAACAGAGGCTGTGGGAGCTGTAGGACATAACAGTCAAATATTGGTGTATCAAAGTATCTGAGGATGAAAGCAGACTCATTCTTCCCTCCCCTCACCATTACTTTCAGTGGAACAATTCCAGCATTTACATTTGTTTTTTTTTGTTTTTGTTGTTGGCTCCATTTTCTTCTCATGAGTATGAGAGAGAGAGAGACCGCTACCAAATCCCCAAAGAATTCAAATCTAACATCTCCCCTTTTCTGTCCATTATTAAATTGCATTTAGGGAAAAAGTTATGCAGGCATATTTAGTTGGATCAATACATGTATACAATGGACGCTACTGCAGTGCTACAGTAACTAATTTTTGTCTGTTTCTGATTCTATGTGTTGACTAAATTCTGTACTGATCCATCTCTTGGTGAGTCACAGGGTGCCCAGTGTGCAACCCCTTCCAGAATGCACTTTCATCAAAGCTGTATGGTTCATATTTTCAATGCCATTAGTCACAACATTTGGAGTAAAACCAAGAAGGATGCGTATCAATATGAGAATCAACAACCAAAGCATCCATGAACATGGCTAAAAATATCTCCATAAAAGCTCTCTTTAAAACTGTCCCTTGAGATTCTGGTGGCCACCAAAATGTTGAAATTTAAGAGGCAAAGTTTGTCAGTACCTCTTTAAAAAATCAAAAGACAATGCTTAGAGAGACCTGATAAAATTATATTCATTCGCCGTTTAAAATTTTCTTCTTTCTTCCACAGTCTTATTGTCTTCCCCCCCCCAAAAAAAAATAATAAAATAAAATAAAAATAAAAAGCATTACAGTCAAAATGGGTGAAAAAAATACAGTAACTAAAAAAGTTCCTTTAAACTAGGAACTGACATGTCTATCTGTCTTTAAGTGTGAGCATTCATAGCTCTGTTTCAAAACCTATTCAAACCTGGATCACCTCTTGTGGGGACAAATGAGGCTGCCGCCAGTTTTTACCAAGTTATAAAATTTTCAGCATCACAATAAATTGTGAGACAAGGAGGAGAGAAATTCAATTTAACAAGGAACTCGTAACTTTTCATTGAAGGAGCGCTCAATTGTGGGACAAGGAAGAAAGAGTGAGAGGTATGCTGTGCATCAATATCTTATCCCTTTCTTTCTGGGTTGTCCTTGGAGGCTTGTCCATAATTTACTTTCCCAGGGGAAATTTAGCACAAGTGTAGCAATTTTTCCTTTCATCCTGCTGACAGACTAAGCTAGCCTCAGAAGAAAGGGGGATAAAAAAAAAAGAAAGAAAAAGCAAAGATCCATAGATATTATTTACACTGCAGATCATGTATTATTTTTACCTTCAGATGTTCATATTTTGATAGTAATACTAACTGCACACACACACACACTCACACATACTGGGGCAGCATGATCAATGGTAGGGGTCAATAATCCCATTTCAGAAGCAGTCCTACTGCAGAGTGAAATGAAACAGAGTAAAGTCTAAAGTAATGAAATGTGACAGAGCCACATTCACTGCTATCCTCCAAATATGGAGAGAAATGCATTTCTACATGAGGAAATCCTAACTGGCAAGTCAGATCTAGTCATATAATAAACAAGGCTACAAGTAAGTAATGGATGACTCATACTTAGAATTTGCCTTCTTCAATTAACTATAATATGATCTCAGAAAGTCTGATTTTTTTTTTTGTTAGAGTATGAATGATTAACCTTCAAGTTTCCTTGTAAGCAAATGGCCTATCTCATTAGTTCACAATATTAATCAAATTGTTTATTCTCTCCTTATATTTGTTGTATCACCAGTGATATTATAGCTACTTCAATTGGTTAAATCAAGAAATGATCTATAAACAATCACAATGCACTTAGCATCATAATTGTCAATGCATATCATTATACTGGACAGGGCTGGTGACAGCTAGCAAATCTGTCTTTGATCTATGAGCAATCATAGACCTTTGTGAATCTGCTCTTCATTCAGTATAAATGTCAAAAGCAATAGTACTGCATTATAAAGTGTGATCACCAAAACAATGGAAGCCACCATCCAAAACATTTGGCAGATTCAAAGGCTAGGAATAAACTGAGCTCCATGGGCTTAGGTATTTTTCTGGAACAAGCTGTAGGTGTAAGTGTTAGGACATTCATTTGGTGGAGCTTTGTGTGTCTGTATCAGAGACATAGAAAGAGGAGAAACCAGAAAAGGACATATTAAGGATATATGTTTTAAAAGGAAGCTGCACATGCAGAGGTCTCTTTCTTGTCCTCTCTGTTTTTGTTTTGTTTTGCTTTGTTTTCCCCCAGATTCACAAATGAATTTCTATATATATTTCTATATTCTCTTACAGATAAGAGGGAAGGTTTGGTATATTGCTATATTCTTAATCATTTACTCATCCTAATCCAGCCTTCTGGTCCTACCTTCTTCCCATTTGTACTTCTGGATTTCCACTTCTTCAAGATTAAAAATCTCAGTTCAAACAAGAAAAGTAATTCCATAAATTCAATAAAGCATATGTTCAATGCTTAAGAACCAATTAAAGGTGATTTCCAAGAACCAGGAAGTAAAGAATTATCATAAAATGCAGGTATTTTTGATGGAAATCCACAAAAATAGGTATTACCTTCACACTGTCCAATCCTTTACTTTAGGATCTAGAAGAAAAGGTGATAGCTGTCATCTGTGGACAAGACAGACTGAATGCACTGAAGGATTCTGAGGATTATGAGGGGCAGGTTAGTTACACAAACTGGGTCACTATTTGGACCGGTTCAAATTCTATATGATTAGGTGCAAGGAAAAATCCAAATGAGTAGGTATAAGATGACATGCAAACACCAAGGGACAAGAAGCACAGAAAAATCACTTTATAGATACTTCAGTAAGAGGGAGATCAAGGAGCAGATTGGTCCACTCCTTAAGAAAGGAATTGAACATGATGGATGATGCTAAAAAGACTAATGAATATCTTTTTTTCACCTCAGTCTTTATTATAAGGTCAATTGCAGTCACATAGCTATCACAATTAATATTGCTGACAAAGAGCCAGACTTGAGACTTGAGCCTCAAATGGGTAAGGTATAATTTTCAGAGTACTTAGGTAAGGTAGATGTTTTTAAACAAGCTGAGTGTAATGAACTTTATCCAACAGTACTTAAAAAGCTAACTAAGAATCTCAAAGTCATTAAGATTTACCTTTGAGAACTTATAAAGGACAATGGAAAAACTGGAAGACAAATAGAGGGCAATAGTAATGTCTATCTTTACAAAGGAGGATTAAAAAGAAAGGAAAAGAAAAAAGAAAAGCTAAACTGAGAATTGTAGGACAAACAGCTTATTTCAATTCATGGAAAAATACTCAGATAGCCAAAGTGCCTGGAAGACAATGAAGATATGTCTAACATCCAACATGGATTTGTCAAGAGAAATCATGTCAAAGCAATCTAATTTTCTTCCCTGATAGGTTAACAGACTTTGTGAACATAGGAAAAGAATCAGATGTCATGTGTACATAGGAATATTTCTGACCCTCTTCCACATGGTATTCTTCTAAGTAAACCACTGAAGCATGATACAGTTGAAAACAGTACCAAGGGGGTGTGACACTGTCTTAGATTATGCTTGAGGAGCAGTTACCAACATACCACTACAATCAACATGAAAATTACCTCAAAGTGAGAATCTGTCAGAGTCTCTCTTGGTGTCCTCCTTGGAACACTTTGAACGCTTTGTACAACAGATCAGAATTTGGAATAACCTTGGTTGAATTGAAAGAGCTGATTTGGAAGCCATAGTGCTTGTTCAATAGGCATAAATGCACAGTACGTATTTAGCCAAGAATAATTAACTGCTTGTGATGAAGAACTGACTTGGTAGCTATTCTGTAGAAAATGAGAAGTTGTTTTGGATCACATGCTGGCTAATCAATCAACAATATAATATTTGTTCCAGAAAAGACAAATGTCCTACTGCAATGTATTAATTAGGTATAGATTGCAAGTCAAAAAGGAATCTTTCCACTCAGCACTCGTAAAGCTGCAACTGCATTATTTAATCCAGTCTCAGGTTCTGCACCATCAAAAAATGAGAATCAACTTGTGACAATCCACAAGAAATTGATTAAAACAATGAAAGTCTTGAAAATATACCTATCAGTAAAAAATTAATGAATTACTGTTGTTAAATAATAAAAAGAAATTATATAAATAAAAGGTTTCTGCAAAGCAAAAAGCAAAATAAATAAATAATAATAAAAAATGCTCTCTGTGTTGATTTTTGATAGGGCAAGACATAAGGAACCTAAAGAGCAACCAGGGAGACTGAAGGTAGATTTTAGAAAAGCTGATCCTTCCATGCAGAAAAGGTGATCAAGATCACCCAATAGTCTTCTGCAGTTCCCTGATTCCATGAGCTGAAATGTTTCGGCAATGAGATCTTTGCATGTACTCTTGAGGGATCAGTGAGTAGGATGTAATACATATTTTTTTTTCCAAAGATAGGGTTTGTATAGCTGAATAAAATGATGGAAGTCTAAAACCCCTATTTAAAAAAAAAAAAAAAAAAAAAAAAAAGAGTACTACAAAACTGAAGTTCATGCATCACAAACCAAAAAGGAACTACTTAATGGCTGAGGAGAGAAGTGAGTGAATCTTGAAGTGAGAATCAAGTACTATAATCTGTTGCATTACCATCAACTTTCCTTCCCTTCATCTTCCAAAAAGCAATGATTTCTTAATCTTGTAGTATAAAATTAGCTTCCAGAGGAAACCAAATAAATATATAACCCAATATAAATTCAACTCAAAAATTAGATTTACATTTTTAACAGTGAGAGTAATCAGACATTGGTACAAATTACCAAAGGAGCAGATAGTCTGTTTCCTGCTGTCTTGAAATCAAGACACTCCGTGCCTTCCCAAAAGACAAGCTTCAGTCATGCATAGGTTAAAAGTTCAACACAAGGCAATACAAGTTTAATTTAACTGTCTGTGATGTCCTAGAAGGCTGCTACAACTGTTCAAATTCCAAAAATTAATTTAAAGTGAGCCTGAACTTTTTTTTCCCTCTGAACAAGAGGGCCCCTAAATTCATAGGTTGATATAATCATTGTGACCTGAAAGCACTGGCATCATCCCCATTGCACATGGTCTTTTCATACTCTGGGGACTTTTTTTCCAAAGTTCTATGAATTCAGGAACATCCTCTTCAACCAGAACAATGAAAAAGAAAAGAAAGAGCGGAAGAAGAGAAGAGAAGAGAAGAGAAGAGAAGAGAAGAGAAGAGAAGAGAAGAGAAGAGAAGAGAAGAGAAGAGAAGAGAAGAGAAGAGAAGAGAAGAGAAGAGAAGAGAAGAGAAGAGAAGAGAAGAGAAGAGAAGAGAAGAGAAGAGAAGAGAAGAGAAGAGAAGAGAAGAGAAGAGAAGAGAAGAGAAGAGAAGAGAAGAGAAGAGAAGAGAAGAGAAGAGAAGAGAAGAGAAGAGAAGAATAAAATAACCTTATGTTGCTTAAAACAACAGAAAATTAAAAGTTCTAGAAATCTAAATTGGTAATTTAAAGGTACATTTTTTCTCTTCAGAACTTTAAGTCTGCTATTTAATGTGTTATTTAGTCTGTTAAAGTTGTGCCTTCTTTAAGAGCAAAAGGATTAATGGTTTCAAATTTCAGTGCGTTGACCTTTATTCAACATTAAAATGCTTATTTGAGCATTCTGCCATGGTACCAGTAAGTCTCTGTCTAATGAAAACTGTAAGGGAAAGAAAGTTTAACTCTCATACGTCCGTGGATAAAATCATTTTGAAGTACGAGGTTTAGATGATCTTTACCACACACACACAAAGTTAACACTGATGCAAAGAACATTAAAAACCACAGAGTGTATGCACTATTATTCTGGCTACAGGTTGGATGTTAGAGCAATATTAATGAAGATGGTGGAGAATAAGAACAGTTGAGAGCTCCTGTTCCCAAGTTGCTGCTCTGAGTAACATAGTCATGACAACAATTTTAAGCAAAACAAAACAAAAGCTAATCTTACCAGTTCCTTCTGCAATAAACTGCAGAAATCTGCTTCCAAATACCAAAAGCTTGAAGAAAACCAAAGAAGCAATTTGCATATTAGGATACATGGTCTGCTAACACAGCAAATCAAAGTAGGGAATAAGTGGGCAAGATTGATTTTGGGTGATGCTGAATAGGGTAAATTGTAAACACATTGGCTGACATGGCAGAAAGAGCTGGGGGATAAGCTAAAGGCAATAAAAAGTCTGGATGCTGTTGGAGACCTTCAGGGCACTTACTGAATGCAGATAAGAAAGTGCCTTTACAGGCAGGAGGAGTCTGAGAAAAACAGGACTTTGATCACACTGGGTCTTTACTACTGATATTGATTAAAGTAACAACTACGCAAAAAGCTATGGAGGGGGACATTTTTCTCAAGACATATTTCCATTCTTCCCTAGCTATCCGAATATGTTGCACAATCAAGTGCATTCTAGGACGTAAGACATACAGAGATACCACAAGCAATACATTAAGACTGAAGCTAATTCTCAGAGTGTTTTGCACTATCACATTTTAAAACATAACAATAATTTAGCTAATAATTAAAAAGTGTCATATCTAAAGTGACTTGTAACAAATAAATTAGATACATGACAATTTAAAAAGAGCAACATCAGCCCTGCAGGTATATGAATGCTTAAGAGTATAGGAACAGTAAACAAGAAATTCAACCTATTGCATAATAAATAGTTATATGCAAAAGAGTATGAGCAAAAAACATTTTTTGTGTCTTTTAAAGGGGTTAGGTCCATTAGGCGTCAGTGAATATTTCATAAGTCTAATTCAAACTTCCTTTACAAATATTAATAGAACTCCCCCAAAAAATAACAAAGTATGATAATGTAAAAAAACACCACAGAACTGCAAATACAATTCAAAATTCCTTCCTCTTGGAAGTCTAACTTCACTAACTGCTAGCCCTGAACACAGAATAAGTTCAGGCATCCAGTAAACCAGACTGGAGAAGGAAGAGCTGGATTAATTTAAAGAAAAACTTTACATAAACTTAAGTTACAGAAAGAGGCTTGCAAGCAATTTATACTAATAATAAAAAAAAAAAAAGATGGAAATAATTCATTTAATGTAAATCTGTCAGTGTATGGTTTTCACACAGAACATGTGGTACAGCATTTTATTGAGCATAAAGACAAGACAAGACATGCTCATAAAAGAATAAAAGGAATAAGCTCTGGGAGGGGGAAGAAAAAATGTTCCAGAAGAACTTATAATACATCCTGTTCTTTTATGAGATCCTCAAATTTAAACTGATTGTTTTAAATACATTTTTAAAATCACACTAAAAAGCACAAAAGCTTTATTTAAATATACATATATGCATATATATAAAATCAATCAGTAAGCAAGTGTAAAAATAAGGGTGCCTTCCAAGAGCGCTGGTGACTGTGAAGAAATACACAGCTAGTTTCACTTACTCAGCAGTGCTCTGAAATACTCTAGGAATGGAATCATTCTGGATAGAATATACATTTTTAATAAATAAATAAGAAAATCCCAAATCAATTCAAAACAGAAACCAGGCCTAAAGTCTTTACCAACTCAGATCTACTAGTACATATTTTTAAAATATCCTTTCTAAATAATTTATAATAATAATAATAATAATAATAAAGTTCTAACTGAGCTCTCTGAATTTATATAGGTAAAAATGACAGTACTATATACATGATATCTATTGCAAGGAATTAGCTGCCAGAACAGCTGGTGGATGCATCCACTGTGCCACGTATACTGCACAAGGGATCTACAGATTGTTGTTATGCTATTCACTAATTTACTCCTACTTTTGCCATGAATGTAGTCTCTCATATACAAACACTATTGCTTTCTGAATCAAAATATCATTTGCCATATCTCGTTATCCATCCTATTTCAAATTTTATGCCATGCAATTTAAAAAACTACTCTGAATTTATCTCCAGGGCCTATGTATAGTATGTTGGATTTGTGACATGAAATAAGCAAAGTGGTAAAGTACATTCCTGCTTTTGCTGATTCTCAGCATAAATGTTTCCTCCTCTCTTATCAACTGTCTGAGCACCAGCATGCTACAATCAACTTCCAGCTAGTTAGTTAAGATTCTTGTTTGCTTGCTTTTCTTCTCTAAATATAGCACCCTCATGGGCATATTGATCAGTGACTAAAAGGAAAAGCAAACCCCCACCAAAATAAAATCAAACCAAACCAACAACAACAACAAAAACACACCCTGGATGAAAACCCTTTTTCTTTTCTCTCTTTTGTTATTGATATATCTTTAAAGGTCCTTTCATCTCTACCAGAAAAACATATTTCCTCTACCAGAAAAACATACTACTTGATGGAAATATAAAATTAATGAATCTAAAAGCATTCAACAACAACCTACCTAGAAGTGGAAAATATCCCCCTATAATTCAGCCCCCAGCATTTCAGTGAGGTAGCACACACATGGAAACAACATGGAAACTCAACATGGAAAACAACACGGAAACTCAAGGAAATTTTACCAGTCAACAGTGCTAACATATTTCATACCACCGTGAGTAAAAGCAGAATTTGACCCACTTCTTTCTGGTCATGGATAATAGGTAGCATGTCAAAATATTAAGCAGATTTTTATAGTTTAAGATCTATAGTTACACAGGACTTCTGGGTCTTTACTGTCAAGTTACTTGAGCAGGAAGGAAGGAAGGAAGCTGAAATTTTGAAAACCACTTCCCACCTCACTGACCATCCCTCCAAACACAGAGTAACAATGGTAGCTGAAAACAGAGCACTGTATATTTAGCCTGCAGTGTTATATAACCTGTCTGTTAACAAATGCAAGACACAAAGTAAAGTCATGTAACCCAATTGAAATAGTTCGTACTGGAGGTTGATTTCCCTTGGGAACTGAAACATCAAGTAAGAAACTGAACCAGTTAAATATAACCTTTTTAAAGGGCAAAAGAATTCAAAGGTAATCAAGGATTTTTTTTTTCCTCAGAAGGGCATTTATAATTATATTCCACTTTTATTTATAACAACCCTTTTAATGTTAGTACTACAAAAGAACTCCACAGAAAGCCAGCCTTGTTTTATATAACAGGATTCAATCTACACATGGTTTTTATATGCAAAACATGCTTGACACAAGCTATATAATGACAAAAATACATTTCCCTTAAGAAAAAAGGAATATATTTTCAAAGTGGTTCTTGACGATTTAGCTATGTGCCTTTCACTAGTATTGGGGGGAGGCTAAAGAAGAAATTCTTACCTTTTGCTTAGAGAAAGTAATAGCATATGACTGCACAGGATGCTAGTGAGCTCAAAATCTAGTGCTTAACTTCCTTTAGTATTCCAGAATGTGCTTAACATTTGTCTTTAATCTACAAGTTCCTAAGGAGTGAGAATCAGACCAGTTCCTAAACTGATATTTTCAGCTTTCTTTCCACTGCTTAGTATGAAATTAAGAGGTAGAAATGAGCTAAAAATTCATGAACTGCATTTCAAAATTTAAAGCAGAGTGTCCAGGTTGTTTGTGATGAAACCATTCAAGGAACTTGTGTGAACACATAGGTTGTGTGCTCACATTGTGTTAGAATGAAAAAGACAGTGGGAATTACAGAATGGGATCTACAGATGCACAAACCCAATGGGAAAGAACAAGGGGGAAAGACAGATTTGGGTGGCTCAAGTTCTCTTATGAAACAGGTCTGCTGGATGCAATGGAAATTCATCAGATAGAAACCTGTATCTGTGTATGTTCCTGTCATCTACATGTCTAGCAAACAGTCATGCAATATCATACTGTAGTCTGTTGCCTTTAAATGAGAACTAAATAATACTAATAATAATAGAAAAAAAAATCTAAATAACAAAATAACAGTCATGGCACAGCCAGGATTTCTCTCAAATTACTCTGTACAGATGAAAAAAGAAGCAGAATTTTTTCAGAATGTTATCAGTTATTTACCTATCTCATTGTTATTGCCCAAACACTTGCAAGTTTTACCATACACTTTCTACACTTGTAGAAAACTGCCCTACAGACATAACTCCATGAAGAAAAATAAACAAATACATAAGGTAATTTAATGTCAGAATTAAATACATTCTGTTTGAACAGTGCCAATATGAAGAATTCCACTGTGAATTCTTATGTCCATAACTGCTGAAACTAAGCAGAGAAACTCTGAATACATGCAAGTGTCAAACACAGGTGACAAGGCTGGATAGTTTGTTGTTTGTTTTTTGTTGTGTTTTTTTTTCCCCACAATAGGCAATCTGTTGATACACTAAGAAACTAGTATTAGGAGATGCTTTAGTCAAAATGCTGTAGGTTATTAATCACAGCTTTGAGGTTTCTGACAGGATGTTTTGATAAAATAAATCTATTTTAAGTGACTGTAATGAAATACTAACCCGTTTTTGAAGGGCTTTTAAGATGTTTTTAAGAATTTTCAGATCAAAGACTCAGTTAATGTAACCTCCATGCATTAAATATTTAGTACTTATTCAGTCACTTGAGCACTCAGGCATCTTGACATTGTAAGAGGGGGAGATGAAAATTGAGTTTAAGTCAGTTTTGCACAGTGGGATTTTTCAGTTTTTATGTTAAAACCCAAGACATATAATTTTAATACAAAAAGGTCTATTCTTTACCAGAGTATATGCACCACCCATTAAGAGAATTCTTTATGCACCTGCATAGATGGGAGAATAAATCCTCTATAGAGTCATTTCAGTGGAAACTGTTGTGCTGTGATTAACATCACTATTGAACATTATTCTGTCTCTTAGCTCTCTGATGAGTGAAACCAAATGCACACACTTCTCTTCCCAGAACAGATTAGGGACTTTCAAGAGGACAGAAACTTAACAATGGCAGATATGTTTAAGCAAGTTTTTTTCAGACATTTGGATTTTTCGTATGAGACACTACTCCTTTCTGATATTCCTGAATTCCAACAGTAGCTCTTCACTATTTCTTGTCTTCCAAGGGACGTGCTCAGAAAGTTTCAATAAAGATCAGGATGACTGAAATAATCCTGTTTTGGGATTTATTAAAATAGATGTCTCAGATTCATAAACTGCAAATCATAAGGGGATGGAAATTCATTCTGGAAATGCAACACTATATATAAATTCTGCAAGCTTTCAATCATCTTGTTTCTTGTGAAAGTTCACTGAATGTAGTAGGGACTTGCAGGTGACTTAAAACTGAATGAAGGCACTTCTGAGAGTATTCCTTGGCATACCTGCTGAGAATAATGTACAGGAATGAAAAAAAAATAAATAAAAAATGGCCTCTGAAACTATTGTTGTGAAATACCATTGGCTTGTCTTAACATAGCAAAATATTTCAGAATAAAGATATCTATTGCTTATTTCAATTCTATTCTACAGATACGTGGTCACATTCAAGTTGTTTGATATACACAGTTCTGATAAGGCTCTTCTATTTCACAGTTATTTATGATCTATAAAGAAAATGAATAACCTTAGCTCCTTACAACCTTAACCTTACAAACAGACAACAAAAACAAAACAGTTTTGCATATCTTTCATTCATCAGAGACATTATTCCAAAACACACAGTGGGATTGAAGATGATTGGACCCTAATTTGAAGTTCAAAAAGCTAAAAGTGACCTCTGAAGTAATGGTAGCAATACATATTCCTAAATCTGGTAAGCACCATCATTATGTGACCCTATTTGTCACAAGTGTCTTCAGAATGTTAGGAAAGCACAAAGACTGTATGTCATCATTGGCTCATAGGTGACACTGAAAGACAAACAGCAATTGAAAACATCTATGCGTATCTTACAGCAACTTGATGATCTCATCTATTTTTCTCAAAGACTTATGTCCAATTTTCCCTGGATTTTACTCCTGGCCATGGATCTGGTGCTCCTGCTTTATCTGGACATATTAAATTATATGAACCTGAGCTACAAATAAGTGCATGGTGATTGTACATGAAATAGGCATTTCTTTGTACATAACTTTAAAATTTGTTAGGCAATGTTGCTTTTGTACACACAATACTGTGATAGACTTCCAAATAGCAAACCATATAAATGAAGGCTTACTCTGCTGAAGAAAAAACTATGGCAGAACTGTCCTATAACAAGAAATACAGAATGGAAACCAAAACTAAACACATAATGCAAGTAAAATACTCCAATAGGTCCCCTACTGATTTGTCCAACAGATAGTAAGGATTTATCTGCAATGTAATACTGGAACAGTTGCTGTCTGTATTTTCTGTGTTCTTTCTTTTTTGTTGTTTTTTGGTTTTTGATATTGTTAAGAGTAGAGACCTCTACGGAAATCACATAATGAGATAATAAAACCAAGCTGATTACTGAAGAATTTAGTTGTGTGAAAGAAGAAGTTTAAAGCTGTTCTAGAATTTTATCAGTGAATGACACTCTCGAAACTAGCCCAAAGCTTAAGGAAAGACACAGACAATTTAATAATTTTGTTAATTCTGGAAAAAAAAAAAAAAAAAAAAAAGAGAGAAAACTTTTTGAATGTAATCTAGGACCATTGCTACAATGAGACATTGCACAGGAGAGGTCAGATAGCTCTCCCTGCACCACTGCTTCTGTAACAGACATTACACTCAAAAGGAAGGCAACTTTGATGGAGAGAGAGTAATGAGACTGTGACCAATGCTTCAATGTAGGTGTCATGAGAAATGAAAGAAACAACGGAGGTATATTTGATAATAGTGAAAAAAAACTGTAAAGGCCTTTGACAGATTTTATAGAAACTGAATGCAATATCATGAAACTGTACTTGACTGTGGCGTTTTCAGATGCTATATGAAATTGTAAACAAAAACAAAACAAAACAAAACAAAAAAAAAAAGGAGGTTTTCCAAATTAGCAACAGTAGTATTGACTAGTAGATAGAAAAATTGAAAATGATCACACAATATTTTTTTCCTAATAGAAATTCATGCCATTCTAGTAGATTCCAGTTTATTGTTAGGTAGCATGTTTAAACTTGCAATGAACTTGCTTATGAAATCAGGATACATCCATGTAATGTTTTAAGGTGCAGGAGATTTATTTTTTTTCATGCCAATCCTATGTTAGAACAAGAGAGAATGGACATCTGAAATCAAGTCTTGGCTATGCGTAATCTGTTTATGCAAGAACTGTTTTACTCCTTTGGCATTCAACATCATCGGTAGTAAACAACAATCAGTTTACCCAACTGTGACATGGTGATGGTGGCTCCTAAAGAGATTTGACTCCGACTGTCCGTGGAACAAAATCTGCAAAATTTTGTATTCTTGTTGGCTGCAAACAGGGATGCAGATGGGTAGGCCCGGCAAACAGAACATAGTATGTAAGGAATCCTATCCATAATCATTGTTGAAATACATCTGCCATCAGTGGTACACTGGTAAGTTAAGTGTGGTTAGGGAGATATGATGATGTGTGATCAGTTCCAGAGGTTTACTACAGATTTACTGTCATAACACATAAATTTTGCAGTAGGCAATGATCATCATCTTACAATCATTACAGGGTCCTTTTGAGTCAAAGAAAGGAAACATTCAAAGTCCAAATACCTTTGTTATTTCTAGCAAATTTGTCTTCAATAACAATTCTTGAAGAAGCTAAAGGCTCTGTATTGTCTGTTTTGCACATGGGCTCCCTATTCTATCAAAGATACATCCATTGTTTTCCAATAGCTTATATAGTCTGGGCTGCTATCAGAGCACAGGCTATATCTTAGCACTTGGACTGGATTTCAAATTAAATTCAGCAACTTCTGAAACTAAGAAGGTACCTTTTGTGAGCTAGCAGTTTATCAGTGTTAATCACCACCAGTCCATGATCTTCATAAATGTCTTGATGTGATTTGGCATTATCACAGGCACTGTAAACCAGTGCCAGTATGAAAGAAAAGAGCTTATCTGCATTTTTTTTTAAATATATATATAGAGAGAGAGAGACATAAAAAACAGGCATTCTCTAGGGAGAGAGTGGAAGAGGGATTATGGAGCAATTACTCAGTGGTCAGCAGCTACAGGAAAGAACTTCCTTTCAGAGTAAATTTTGGTTGGAGTATCAAAAGAGTCAAGAAACTTCTTAGGTACAATTTTGGTACAATTAATAATTTCCAAAATCTAATTCGTTTACCAGATATTGAAAAAAAATAAAAATAAATAAATGAATATAAAGTGCACATCTTATCAGGTAAATGGAAGAAAAAGATACATGAGATCAGGGAAGGATTTTGAAATGTGCTTCTTGTTCAGTTCTACCAAAATTGTGCTTGATACTGGAGATTTTGGAAAGTCTTCAGTTTATTTGCTTGGCATTTACCTGGTGCTTAATATTAATGTTGGGAGTAGAGGTCGTTGCTGTCCAGGACCTTTGCAAACTATTTTTTTTCCTTTTTTTCAAATGAACAGAGAGTATATTTTGTATTGTGTAACAGACACATATTTAATTCATTGTAGTTCTGAAGGAATGAAGTTCAGCTCTCTAAGAGAGTTTGTATTTACCTCTAACTCTCTGGGAACATGGAAAATCTGAGATTCCAGAGACCCCAGCTACTCTTCTTCACTACTGTCATAGCAACAAATGATCTTGAAGCACTGTATGCAACATCTATAGCCATTTGTATTATAGCTCTAGATACTAACTTTTTTTTGTTAATGGCTGGCATGAACTAGTCTCTGTACTCTTTGGAATTTAATTGATGAACTGCAAAACAAATGGTTATAGTTAATAAAATTATATTTTGCCATCTGTGTCCAGTAATGAGAAAATCTGAATTATAGGAATGAAAAAGAATGAAGTTTTCTGCCAAACAGATCAATACATCCCACATCTTTGTCAGCATTAAATTAGATGTTATATGTTGCTGCATATTTCTCTCATTGGTTGCTATGGCTAATGGGAATTTCAGCCAAGATGGACATATAAGAATTCTGTTTGACCATGTGGAATATGTTATCTTTTTCTTTATCCTTCCATGAGTCTGCATAATATGAGTCTAAAATGTTATTTGGTCTGAGTGCACCTAAGTCTCATTTATGGGAGGACAGCCATGGAAGCTCTGCAGTTTTATTTGTTGTTATAAATCTTATCTATTTCTATAAATGAAATCTAGTAGATAAGTGCAGTTTTATTTCTAAAACTCTGAAGGATTTCAAAATCATCAGGATATGAAAGCAAATCTGGTGCTGCCACAGTATTGTGTAAGGATGATGACAACTGCATAAAAGTATACCACTGAAACACATGTTCTTTCCTGAGTTCACACGCTGAGCAGTTTGTTCTATTAGAGTGAGAATATATACTGTCTGGATACTTTATAAAGAGACCACTGCAATTTAAAAATAATAATAAAAAATAGTAATAATAATAATAACAATAAAGCTTTTTCAAATTCTCTGGAACCCCAAAATACCATTAATTCCTATAAGAGGTCCTCAAGCAGAAGATACTTTACGTTGGTAACTAGATTGACTAGAGCATGGTAAAGGTACAGACCATTTCCCTTAACCTTTATAGAGGAAGCTAGACTACAGGGCAATATGGAAATTATGCATTTCCATTCACTGTAGACAAAGAAGATTTAATGCCTTTGAACACTCTGTTGGGAGTAGTAACACTATTCCTGCCCTATCCGTCGCCTTTCAGATTTTGAAATATTCACAGTTTGGATTAATATCAATCTCCAAGTTTAAAATAAATCTTGAGGCATCTCACTGTAGTGCAAAAAAGCCTCCTATTTTTCTCAGCATAGTACCATCAACCTCTGTTTTAGTCTTCATCTGTTAATCTACAAAGTGCCCTTAATCAGTCATCTCCAACATTCCTATAAGTTTTCCATCAGACATAACACCTTACTGGTCGTGTTTCTCTCTCAGAAGGCCAATAAGAAAAACAGACCTTAGGTCTTGAATTGCATGAACTGTGCAAACTTACAGTCTTCATTTTTAATTATTTTTTGAACACTGTGGACCACACTTTGAAGACCTCAGCAGTTGTGAATGCGGCCTAGTTTCCAAAACATCAAACTACTTTTTGGTGTGTAACTATCAAAAGTTTGCCTTTAGTTTTGTCTGTCAAAACTTCTGAAAGAACAGGTTTGTATTATCATTTTTTAAAAATTTGTACGTGAAAAAGTGTGAGTTCCTTGAAGAGACAAATCAGATGCACTGTCCATGGTCCTGACCACGATGTTCTAATCAAATGACTGGATTCTGAAGGGGAACTCCTTATAAACAAACTCTGTTTAATATGGATAAGCTCAGAAAATGAATATCAGTCTTCATCACATACAGATTCTATCTTATTTCAGTTTCTGCAGTAATCTCATTACCTATTAAGTGGCTTAATGACACTATCATCAGAAGAATGTTATGAACCTTAACTCAGTGACATTTATGCACAATTTTTGAGGCTATCATAGCAAAAGCTCTAAAAACAAGCCTGGATTTTCTCTAATAGACCTATGAATTTCTCCCATTCCATATTTCAAAACTGCAGATTTCATAAATATGGAGACTAGTTAACATTTTAATTCTGAAAATAATTAAAAATAATAAAAACAATATGCAGCTGTTACTAATGAACTAGGAAGCTGATGAAATATATCATGATGGATATTAATGCATTAGTATAATCTACCTTAACGCATCAAGTCTAAGTGAAAAATAACTAACTAACTAACTAAATATATATATATAACATTCTTTAGGTCTGATTTTGAGAAAGTAACATTCCTCTTAAAATTTAACTAATTAAGAATAACTGCAAAACTGGATGCAACTAATGGGAAACTTAAAACAAGTGGGAGAAATCTCATTTCTGGAACTGTTTTCTCTTAGGTGTACCTATGAAAATTCCTGAAATTGATTATATACATCCATTGTCTTCTTCCATGTAACATATTTATTATAACACCAGATAAGTTACTTCATAAAAAATGAACTTTCCCTAAAAAGGCATGTCCACAATTCTAAGGAATTCTGAGTGAAAACTTTTCAATGTGGGCCTAGTGGTGACTTTTTTTTTTTTTTCTTTTTAATTGAAAGTGTCATGTAACCAAAACCTTTTCAATCTGTGTTCATTTCTTCATTTCTCAGATTGTTCTCTGCTGCCACAGTATGGTGCTCAGCTGCTGTTTGAAAACATGAAATAGAAACTCTTATCAGGAATGCAGTTCTTTTCATGTAACAATATCATTAGTTGCTATGTAAGATCTCTTTTGAGGAGTAATAAAAATGTTTTAAATTGCATCTTATATTTCTTAAGTTAAAAACAATGCAAACAAACAAAAAGCTTTTAATTAAGTACCTACTGCTTTGCACTGAAAATCTAGTCTCCTCGTGTTATTTGCAAGTTGCTTTGTATGTGTTTTGTAAATACATTTTTCTAAATTAAAATAAATTTGAATATACTTGAAGTCTTTAAACAAAGATAACAATAGCTTCCCTTACATGATAGCTTGATGTTCGTATTCTTTGCACTATTCTTTGATTCAGAAACAGTTTCCTAATAATGCAGAAAAGTAAGGGCCACTAAACCCACACTGCAATCAAGGCTATAAACAGTATCAGCCAACTGTGCTTTCTATAAATATATTAGTTTGTGGAGAGCCTTATTTCTTCTTTCCAAGTACACATATTCAAATGCTTAGTGTCAAGAGTAAGGAAACGCTTAGCCAGTCTGAGCCATGTGAACTATACTTTCTTTGGTCTATGTTATCTGTATCAAAATCTTCTCTTATTTCTTTATTTTCTCATTCCTATGTGATATAAAGTTATAACCCAGATTCCCTTCTGACATAGAAAGTGAAGTGGTTTTTTTAGAGACAGCTTTCAGCCTTCAAGGCTTAAGGACAACCAAGATAAAGTCTTACTGAGCATCTGCAAGGCAGGGATAAAGAACACCAGGATTAGCATTGATCCTTGATGCAGAAGGCCTGAAGTGCACACCTGACAGGTGTTCTACAAAAAAAGACTAGGGAGCAGTAGTGGAATTCACTTCACACATGGGCATTCAACATATTTATAGAGAGCTGCAAAAAGGGTTGCAGAATACATTACCTGAACCATCTTCTCTCCAACAAAATGTGGTCAAGTAATGAAACATCCAAAAATGTAGTAGTAGACAAATGCTTTCTTAAACCAAGTTTGTTTGTTGTTGTTTTGTTTTGTATTGTTTTGTTTTAATATATATATATATAATTTTCTATTATATACCCTTACAAGAGGAAAGATGAATTTCAAGAGAGTGTGGAAAAAGTTCTGCAAAACACTAAAATCCTGACTGTGACAAATATTTTTTTTAGTTGATTATTAAATGTTTTATTTTTTACATTATTTTTAAAGGGGGAGTAACTACCTGTAAACCTGTAAGTACCTCACCATCTTGGATAAAAGTCTTACAAATCTTGTTCAGTGGGAATTTTATAATATTGTCATATAATAACATGTCATATTATTTCAAATGACATGTACCTCACTGTAAATCTACTTTATGGCTACACTGCAGGGAGTGAATGAAGCCACTGGCCAAGTCCATTGTCTACCAATGACAGGTAAAAATAATTTTTTCCATATCCTACCACCAGATCTCTTACTTAGCTCTCAGCCTCAGTGCATTGTACATAAAGGTGACATGTTAGATAAGCAAGACCCTGTGAGGTTACTGAAACACACACCTAAAAATAACTGAAATATAAATCAACCAATAAGCAGACCCATTTTCATTCATAAGAGACTGAAAACATCATTATTCTTTTTTATTTCATAAGAAGTATGTTTGGCCAGAAACCTGGATTTAAAGTGTAAGATTTGTATTTTTGTTTTTCTTTGCTTTATTCAAGTTGTTATAGTGTTAGTGCAAGAAAATGGCAAAACATTAGGGCACTTGATCTTGCAAAGTGTTGATTGTTCTGACCTTGGATCCAAAGGTACTTTTACACACATTTAAATTGATCCCATGAACTGTGCTAATTACTTCACCAGGACTATTTAACAGGCTTAGATTTATTTCTCTGTTTAAATATTTTTCTGCATCAGAACAATGTACAGTTTACACAAATTATGTGAATAAGATTTTGCCTAAGGTATTTAGAGATTTTAATACATTATATTTACATTATATAGGAAGTATAAAACTAAATCAATAAATAATTCTTTCTTTCTTTGTTTAAATTAAAAGGCATAAATACAAATCCTCTTGCCTGAGCATACTTTAACATTGTTAGATAAGCCTTCAATCCCGAGATCTCACCCCTACAGGTAAAGAAGGCCAGGCTAAAAATCTTCTGGGTCTACAGTTAAAGAACACATTAAAATAGAACTCTGGTCTCACAGATGAATTACACTGTCACTACTCTGGAGATCTAAATAGAAGCCAACTCAAACACAGTCAAAATCCCAGCAGAGTCAATGCAGTAAAGTGCTACTGGGCAAATGTATCTAATAGCTCCATGTAGCACGATTTCCCCTACATGTAAGTACATTCAGCATCAAAGTCTACATGGTAATTATTGCCTAATGCTGTGCCACAAAGAAGGAAAACAAATTTCTCTTAATGGGAGTGAAAGAATGAATATAATCCAGGGAGATTGATGGTTTCTAGGGCCACATATCTTCAAAATATCTGTATGTTCTTCATACACTTCATACTCTGCTCTCAGATGGATGGCTTCGTTTTGGGATGGTCTTGTGTGGAGCCAGGAGTTGGACTCTGTGACTGGCATGGGTCCCTTTCAACTGAGGATATTCTATGATTTTAAGATTTATTACTTAGCATTAGATAAACAGCAATATATGTGGATCCTTCTGGAAATGATTTTTCTATAGGAAGCAGTGCTTTTTCTGGAATTTAAGAGAGAACCAGCTTATACATGCATTAACCTTGCACAATATTAACTGTACAGGTTGATTTTATTGCATTTGTTTTTTTCTAAAACTATATTTTGCTGCCAACTTAAACCAAAGCATTTCTTGTTTTTACCATGAGCAGTTGTATATATTCTAAAGACAGATGGCAACTTGCAATAGCAACATTTTTGCCTGTCTTTCCTTCTCTGTGATTTCCACAAGCCAGTTTATCTTTCAGAACTTCCTTTAAATTCTAACAAAGAAATTTGCCTTAGAACTGATGATACAGAATAGTTCCCTGCTATTTTTCATGTTATTTATATAATTTTGCTGTTAGCATGTGCTATGGTATTATATACTATAAATCATGTTTTATTTCAGACAGAGATTTTGGTGGTATTATTTTTAGGTCCAACTCTGCTTCTACTGATATCCAAACCCGCTAAGAAAATGTTCGCAGAAATACTTAAAATCTCGTTTTTAGTTTTGGGATAACATCCATATTATGAATCATATGGAAACAGCAGCACTATATAAGTAAATAGATATACCACTGAATAGAAAGAACGTGCCCTGAATGTATGTGTAGATGCACTTTTGCATTTTAGAGAAATGAGAAGTTCAGTTTACTTCTTTTTATCATTATCTCTGTGGCCTTTTTCAGGCTGAGTAAATTGCCACAAATTACATTTAGATGACATTTCAACCTATTTGCAATCAGATCCATTGGAAAGTACAGAATCTGATACCAACATGATTTCCAAGGCTTGATACAACACACTGAAGCCTGTACCTTCCTTTTTTTTTTTTTTTTTTTTTTTTCTTTTTTGAGATGAAGAGTCTACTTTTCTTTTATAGAACAGTTATTACATAACCTAACACTGAACACAAAAATGGGAAATTTAACCTTAGAAAAATTGTCTATTTTCTTTGCTTCATGCTTTAAAATAGTCATAACTGAGCAGTTAAAAATGGACCAGTAGATATCAGTAGAACTGATTAGCTGTTTTAACTGGGGTACCAAGTCATTTAGACAGCAAATAAGGGATATTTGATCAATGAACCAGCAATATGACATCTGGTGTGCAGTTTCACAGTCTTAGGGCCTGATTCTGATCTCTCTGATACCAGCATAAATTAGGAGCAACTTATGTAAATTAAAAGCATTCACTGAGGTGGTGGGGAGTCAGAATGAAGCACCTTGTGTTCCAATCTGTTTCACTCAGTATCTCATGTCTGACTTTAGAGATTGGCTCACTTACAGAGCTCTACATTAGACATATTGCCTACTTGTTTTAAAATATGTATGTTTAATATTTAATTTAACAGGATTCCTTATTCTAGTCTCTGTGCACTGTGGAAGTCCCTTTGAGGCTTGTGGTTTATATGTACAGTTGCAATACTCCTCAAGCATAATTTGGTGGCACCATTGCCTAATGGGGTGAAAGGAAGTATCTGTCTCCAATTTTGTCTGTTTTTAGAGAGAGCAATAAAAATATTGCCAAGCAAGTGGCAATTTGTAGGAGCTAAGTAAGGCTCTCCAAATCTCATTTAATTCAGTATGTGTAATAGTGAAATGCTGGTAGAGGTACAGGTCTCATCTATTGTCTACATACTTCAAATATACACAACTAATTTAAACCACCATCTTCAAATGATGACACAAAAATTTTGCCAACTCTGCAGTATAGTTTATAATGATGCACATACTATTACTGCAAATAAGATCGTATAATTATCATAAAAGGAGCCTCTGCTTATATATTCACAGACATATAAGAAGTATTTTTCAATATATTATGCTGTATAGCATCACCTAATATCTGCCAAGATGACAGACACATCTGTAATATGCAAAAAACTAATTGCACAATTTTAAAAAATGCTCACAGATTTAAAACTTATGATCTCTTTAGACAATCCTCACCAAGTCTGAAGTTACCTAAGGCCAACAATGGCAGAATGAATACAGCAGTTTAAATGACACCTGGATGGCCATCATAGCTGGCTTGCAGGAGAGACTATTTTCAAGATCATTTGGCACATCTAGAATGTGGGATAGCTCTCTGAAGTAAAGAGTTTAAGCGTTAAAAGGTCAGAAATAGAACAGCTAAGTTATCCATTCACACCGGCAATGGGAATCTTTGCCATTTGGCTCTGAACCACTTTGCCATTCTGCATCCTAATGACAATTACATGTCCCATACTGATATTTCACTTTCAATTTTCATAGAATTAGTGAAAGCATTTAAGGAGTTAATGGAGGCATAGTACTTTCTTTAGAGAAAATATGAAATTAGATTAGAAATTAGATTGCCTTGAAAACATTACATGCAGGAAAATGTGCACTCAGAAAGCCTTCAGGAGCAATCATCTAAGCATGGTTTCTTGTGACTCACATTTTACTGTTCCACTGCAAAGAAAAAAATAACCACAAAGATCAGTGGCAAGATTCTGTTGTCTCTAAGAGGCACAGTTCAAAATTTCATAATCCAGAACTGAAATTGTTTCAAATCATTCTCCATCCTCACAATCTTAAACTGCTGCAGGGAGCTATAAAATCCCCCTGGAATGAAACAAAGGATATTGGTGGCTACATGGCAGCTTGGCAGATATGCCACAGCCTTTTCCCAGCATGCTAACCCTGATTGAGCCCTACACCTGGCATGAGGACTTCAGAGTCTGTCCTCAGAAGGCATCTTTAAGTTTGTTTTCTCCATGTACTACCAGGGGTATCGTCCCTTCACCGGGAATAGAGCTTTTAAGGGCCTCTTTATGCCAATCTCATTCCTCTTATCTTACATAAGGGGCCAGAGTAGGGATGGAGCTCCCTTTCTTAGCTCTAAATCTATGCTATATGGCACGCAATTCTCTAAAGTACAGCCAGCTTCTGCTTTGATGAAGCACTGTGCAGTGAAGACTGAAGGATCCTGTTTTTCACCATTTAAAGATGTATGATAGCAACAAAGCTCTATGTTAAAATATTTAACTCGCAGAGAACTTATGGAAATTGTCTATTCAAGCTCAGCAAAGACATTAAATTACCAAGCTGTTCAAGGACAGTTGTGTGTGGAGAAAAGCCAGAAATGCTCTGAGATTGTAATGTTACTTACAAAGATTACAGTGCAAGCCTGATTCAGAAGCTTTTTATACATATCAGCATGGTGAGCTGCAAAATGTTACTATATCAATTTCTGCAAAACATACTGTGTGTGTACATATAGATATAAAATCAGGACTTATACACAGCACATTTCCTGCCACATTTTGAACGGCATCTGTTTGTTTAGTTTGCTGAAATATGAAAAATAATATTTAGCAACTACTGGTAACACAATGTTAACAAGATTTAAGACTATAGCACTGTCTGTCAAAATGCAGATAAAAGACATATCCTTCCATCTCAGTGTTTTAATCAATCAGATCTGGTTTTGATGAATATGCAAATGTGACTGTTTATACACTGTTTTCAGAGTGAAAGGAAACAAATTCAGTTTTGTCATAGAATTAATGATAGCTCTGTCCTCTAAGATTAATAATTAAAACCCTACACACATTAAAATGCTCCTTCCTCATACCCTCTGAAGATTTTACTTTTCTTTCTTTTTTTTTTTTTTTGTTCCCCTAATTGGAATGATTAATAATTAATGTCGGTTCAGGGATATTTAATAGTCATTTTTAGAAAAAGAATTGTACTTAACTGACAAAAGGGTTAAGAACATGCTTTCTTTTGTTAATTCGGTTTTACTCTTCACTATAAATTGATTTTTTCCTAAAAGTTTTATGCCACCAAAGGAAACACAATGACCTGTTCTAATGGTAGAAGCCTATTATTTATTCCAGTATTCATATGATTTTATTCTGATTTTCACAATATATACTGAGATTCTATTCAAAGCCCTGGCTGCTCAGACTAGCAACCTTCATAAGAATTGCATCTTTTCTTTTTCTGACAGACACACACACACACACACGGTACAAGTTTAGACCAAATCAAATCTCAGAGAAGAGATTAAAACTGTGGAACAAGTGCATTACAAAGTCTGAGAAAGCAAAAGAGGAATAAGAAAAATATTGCTGAAATTTTGTTTTCTCTGATGATTTCTGAGTTGGTATGGGAGTGGCTGAGTCATGATTTCCAAATCCTCAGGACAGGAAACATTTCAGAGAAAGGTTACAGCAAAGCGAGCACAAGTTCAACCTGACCATTAACCCTCCTTCCTGTACCAAAATTATCACGTCATTTTCACGTGCCCATTAGGTTCTATATTGAGATCACTAAACTTCTCTTAATTAAAACCAGTAAAGCAGACATTCTTAAGAGAGTAAATAAGTAGTTTTTAAAATGTTTTTGCATTATTTTACTAGAAAAAGCTATACTGTGGTTCCAAAGATACTTATTTCTTTCCGAAGAGAAAAGCTCTTTGATAAAGACAAATGGAAATATAAAAATCACATTTCTTCAATAAAGCTGTTTCAGTTTCTTCCTTTAATGTTTTCAGAGGTGTATTGATCCTACATGGGAATTGTAGCACTGTCTTACATATCGCAAAGGAAATATTTTATGTGAAATTAAATTAGCATTTGTCTTTATTTCACCATGTAAGCTACTTCATGTGTCATTGATAGCAGTAAAAACAAATGTTTGTGAGCATTTACCTTAGCAGGGATGATGAATTATACTCTGTAAGCATTTAAGGGTAGACATTCCTAATGAAGCCTTCTAGTTGGCAAACGTGCCTATTACTTACCACACTGAGTCCTAGCAGTTCTCTGCAAAAGTAGTCCATGTTCCTCCTTTGTAGGTTGTCAAGATAGTGCTGAAGGCGAGTATAGGTGTAGGGGTAGCAGTAAGCAAACTGATAAGTGTCATCCTCACGGTCAAAGCAAAATGCAAATGACATGACATAGTTCTTCCTGTGGTCCGGGCAGTGATAGTAATACACATTTTTAGAGGGTATTCTTTGCCTAAAAAACAAAAGCAACATATATACATTGACATACATACACACATTCATAAGAAATCTGAATTAAAAAGCTATGTGGGGTTTTTATTTCCTCTCAAGTAAACAAAATGAATTAACTTGAGCAGTGCAGGAGCTTGTGAGCAGATTCCAGAGACTGGGTTTCAGAGCACTTATGGAGAGGACTTCCATACTGCGGCCCATGCTGAGCTCTGCTACTGTGCTGGAGTTCTCTCTCCAAGTGCCTGAGCTTGCAGGGTCACCATAGCAGGGGAGAGCTTCACACAGCCACAGAAACCCACTCCCAAGCTGCAAGCTGGATGCACAGGCAGTTAAAATACCATCTCTTTTGCTATCAAGCTGCTGCAGCCTCATAGCTTACAGGCTTCAGCCAAACCTCTGGTTGGAGTGTGGCTACATCCTTTGATACGGGACTGACTCATCAGTCAGTGCACAGACAAGGCATAATTTGTGAAGGAATGTCAGTACAAGGCAACATTGACACAACTGTTAAAAAACTTCAGGATATCTTTGTTACCCTTATTAGTCAGGATGTATCAACACATGGATCAATATCAATAACATGGATAAATATCAATACAGGATGTATCCAATGAATAGAGGAATAGATAAATTGTTAAGGGAAAACAATGAAAAATCTTTGGGTACAGAAAATAACCTGGTCCTGAATTAGAAAGTGAAGGAGAAAAGGTTATCTGGTCCCGTTCCAAATTGAATTGCTGCCCTCCTCAAGAGTTCTGGCATATAGTGCTGACATGATAAAAATGAATATACATGATGGTAAATAATTACAGCAGAGACATTTATGTTATTGTTATTAAGATGGTATTTATTTAAGAAATAAAAAATCTCAGCCTGATATCTTCCACCCAACTTCAGCCATTCTTTTATTTCTAAACAGAAATGAGTAATATTTCAGAGACACAAACATTCTATGGACCAGAGGTGTTCAATGTTTCTGTCTGTGCCCCTTTGCCATTTCATAGACGGATTTTCTAGCTTTATTTAGACAGGAGATTCTCTAGTCATGCCATGTACTTGTAATTTGATGTAACTAACTTACCAGTCCTGTTTGGCAACAAAACACTATGGTCCTGCAGACTCTAACTGATTCAATTACACAACATTATAAACAGGTCTCATCTAATGATTGGAGCAGATCTCAGCTGAACTAGCATCTTGGTGAGGGAAAACATAATAAGATTTACAGACATAGCAGTAGTAATGTGCCTCTTTGTAATAGTTCCGAGAAACTGGTCTACTGCAGAGCATCAGTTTTAGCCTTTCATTGCTAATATGAAATAGAGGACAAAACCCTCTCATTATGCAGAAGTACATGTTTGCCAATTAGCAGCAGTTAAGGAGTCTGATCAGCAAGACTCAGAAGCTACAAAGAGAAACAGAAAGGAATTGAGATGTTCTTGAAAAAGTACAATAAAGAGCCAGTGATGCAGTTAATTAGACTTGAAATAAGAATTTATTTGCCCCTTTTATTGCCCTGGTTCTTGAACTTTCAGAGTTTCAATAATTTGCTTCAGCATTTTTCGGTTAAATAAGACACTTGCTTATCATTAATATCTGAAAATGAATTTTAAGCCACAAATATCAAGGATAAAATAAAATAGTTCTTTACATTTATTTTTTTTAAAGTAGCTGTAGTATGGAAAAAATGCCACCAACCGTCTGCATGCAGTACCCTAACCTAATAGGTTTCTCCAGTATCTTAACATATTTCTATCGTTCACCCTTACTCTGGAGTGCTATAGGACATCCCTCATTTAATCTCAAATCAAGCAGATGATATGGCAGTGGGTAAATGTATTCCAGCTCCCAATCCTCAAACTATAATGCAAGTTTAAACAGTATGTTGCTGAGTTGTTGAACTTTATTTGTTTCCAAATTAGCATGGGAGAAGTAATAAAGGACAAGCCTCACTTTATGAAATAAAAATTTCATGTAAAATTAGACCAATAGGAGGAAAGTCAAGATTTTAGAAAGCCTAATGTTAATTGAAATTCATTTGCTGATAGTTAATGTTTAAATGACACATAGTTCTCCTTGGTTCAATAACTTTCTACTTTTAAGCAAGTTGAAGACAACTTTGTTAATGTATTAAAGGCACTTTTGATATTTTGTTCCCTCTCCCCTTCATTATAAAAGCTAAGCATCTGTTTTATTATCCACTTTGACACATCACTTTATGGCTGCATTTGGCTATTATGGCTAATCTTGATGTCTAGGACATCTGGTATTGACATTTCACTATCTGGTGTCTGACACAACAGCAGAAACCATCCTCAGTTCCTAGGCTTAAATTCACCCTCTCAGGGCAGAAAGTGCCCTAACTCTTAATTCAAACCATATCTTCCAAAAATAATTATAATAGTACTCCTGTCACTGTGAATCTATTTTTATCTCTCCTAGCACTTTGTCACTGCTAATCTATTTGTGAGTCATATAGAGAAAGAGAGTTAGTGTTTAGATACCAACAACACATCTTTACACAGAGAAGCCTAATCAGATTGAGATCTTATCTGGGAATTAAAGAAGAAAAAAAAAAAAAAAAAAAAAAAGAGGAAGAAAAAGAAAAAAATGAGACATAGTGCTAGATATCACCAACTGAGTTTTTGATAACGAAAAGACATTGCTCAGTTCTTGAATTAACCTTTGTGTCCTAGACGCACTATTGTTTACTCTTTCCCTTTTTTGTTCTATGCCTTCTGGAAAAGGACACCCACACACTGTGGCAGCAGCTGCTCCTATTAATTTAAAGCTATTACAAAAATTAAAATTAAACCCAATTACTTTGGCTGGTTTATAGCCGGGGAACGGCTTAGTCTGATTGTTCCCTCTGGTTATGGACAAAAACAATATTCCTACCTACAGGCAGCTGCCAGTAGAATACTAATGCATCTGGGCCTGGCAGGGACAGATTCAGACTGTGGAGTTTAACTGCATTTCTTACCAGAGAAAAATATCTTATCATGGATCTGCAGAAATGCACCAACTTCTTACAGTGTAAGTCACAATGAAGCTGATTTGTAGTTAGAGGTAAGAAAGAAAAACTGTGGCAGAAAGCTTAATACTCAGATTTGTCATTTTGCATTTCCAGGCAGCTCACACTAAGAATTGCACCCTGTTAATTGATACACAACTGCCTGAATTTCCTTGCTTCTGAGCAGTTATTTAAAGGAGAACCAGCCTGATTCTTAAGTAAAGCCACAGAGCACAACATGCAGGCCACTAATTTCCACTCTGTTTTTAGAAATATATTTGCAAAAATGAAGCTTAGTATTTTACTTCCTTTTGAAACAAATTCAGGCTGTTTGGTCTTAAATACAAAATTATTTCTGTCAAAAATAAATAAATAAATAAATACAAGAGAAAGAAGAAGGAAGCACAGAATGGAAATTTTCCCTCTATTTTTGACTCTCATAGTCCAGTGCCAGTCAAAACTTGACCCAGTGGGTTTGAGTGTCTTCTCTTCTCTTGAGTATCTGACAAGCATACACTCTCAACCTAGCATATTTGGTAATTTTAGTGTGCACACACTTCTTTCTTTCTATATGCTTGCTTCATTGCTGTCTGCAGTCAGGACATTTACTCTCTTTTGGTAGAGTGTAATAAGATCATTTTTTAGTTTATTGGAAAATTTGGAGCCCTCAGTCAGAGTCAAAAGCCTGATAACTTCAGAGGTCCCAGGATTTTACCCTTTGCTACTACAATAGGCAGTAAGGTGCATTACACATAAGTGACTTTTGAAAAGTTTATCCTAACTATACTTCAATTTTGAAAATAATTTTCATTTTATCTCTAGATTAGCACATCTTTGAGCTTAAACCTAAAATTTATGTCCTTTGTTGTTGTTTCTTTCTACTGCTTGAACTCCCAGTTTTCAAAAGGAAGAAACTGGGGAGTGATGTGAGTGGGTGTCAGTACTTTTCGAGGTTTTAAACACATAGGGGTGTTAATCAAAGACTAGAGCCTTTGTGTGATATCACAACACAACTAATTAGAAAATAACAATTTTTAGAGGGCCTTTTTTCCCCTATTGCATGACTAAAGCAGAGAGCTCTTGCCCAGCCAAATTCTCAATGACTTTAATGAGCAGCCTAAACAGTCTTTGGACCGCTCTTGGTATGGCACTCATGAAGTAATTATTCAGTTCCTTGCCTCTGCAGGATTGGGTTAGACATATCACAGTCAGTAGACTTCAAAGTAAAATGATGATCTTTGGAGGAAAAACAAAAAGCTGCAGGTGCTGTAAAAGATCAATGGCCAAAAGAAAAATTAAGTGATCGGACTTGCAGAGAAATGCTCAAGTGGATCTGACTGAAACGTAGTGCTAGCTGTGGTGACACACTGTGGTGATCATTTTCAATTGTCATCAGTTTGCAGGTGTAGGGATATAACTTCACAGTTTTTACTAATTCCCAGGCTTTCTTATATTATTCGTAAGGGTGGGACTAAGTCACTACCTCAAAGGAAATTATATCTAAATTTTAAAGAGATCTGAAGCGCAAAATGTAATTCTGATTTTGAAAATAACCTTAAGGTATTTATTGACTCTACCCAAAATACTAGATATAGCTGTTCCTTCCAAGTGTTCAAATTTTATTCTTAAAGCTAGATGTCCCTATTTATAACTGCAAAAAATCCAACAAACTCTGGAGAAAATATAAGGAAGTTAATCATGCACTGCAAACTCCTCTTCTGGGAGGCAGCCCTTTCAAATTGAAGGCCTTACTGACTCATTTCTCTGTTAGTCTAAGATGTTATCTTTCTTCTTGCTTATTCTTGTTGACAAGTGGAGATGACCATCTTCAAAATTCCTAGCTTACTTGTGACAAAATAAGTTTATACTCTTTTTTCTTGCACAGAATTTTATGTTTGATTCACAGAGCATGGAGTGACAGTGAATATGTCATGTGGTGTTAAATATTTTTTGCGGAGAGCTGAATGGGTTTTGGCACAACTAACTCAGTTTTAGACACTGCAGAGTAAGTCCTGCTTTTATTCTTGCTAATATTTATTAGAATGTTCTCTGAATATTTTTATCATCTTGCACAGCCTACTGTGAAACTCAAGGTTTTTCACCTATACAGATAGCTGGTTTCTTCTTATTAAACATTAAAAAAAAAAAAAAAAGATTTCTTTTTTTTTTTTTTTTTGCATATCGATGATTTTCACAACACTGAGAGAATCTGGACATTAAGAACACAGCTTTCAAGGGTTAATGTTAATTGAAATAATTAAGTGACCCCTATAAAGACTGCTTGGTAATTCAAATAATAATGAATTACACAAATATTGCTTGTAAGCTTTCTGTATTCTTTACAACTTCAAAGGGAAAACACTGAGTTTTAACTGTCCTTTTTTCTTAAATAAGTGAGCACAATAATAAGGCACATTTAATTTGAAGGGTAGGGGAAAGAATATCAGCATTTTAAATGTTTGTAGAAAATATATGTTTTAGAGCTTGAAAGCTCGAGCTGAGAAACAGATTTATGTGAGCAAATGTTGTGAGAATAATTCCCCGTATTTCTTACACACTTGGATACATTTGGGAGAACTTGCTAAGAATGTTTTTTTTTTTGTTTGTATTTATGTTTTGTTTGTTTTTAAACAAAACTGTATCTTCAACACAGTGCAGTTTTAAGTAAAATTCAGTGGTGAGGAGAAACAATAAATGGAATATAGCAATGGGAAATGTCCTTTGTTTTGTGTTTGCAGAATATCTCCCAGAAACATAGTGCTTGTCCATGGGCCAGTCTTGCAGATCCTATGATAATACTAGTAAGAAAACCATAATGAAACTACTCTACATAAAACCACGGAATATCAGTAGAAGTCATTATTCAAAAGAGTGGCAAGAAAAGGCTGAGGAAAGGGTGTACTTTGTGGGAAGAATAATGAAGCAGTGTAGAATGGTCAGGAAGTGAGTCCCTACTAGCAGATCACCATCATGAGATATAAAGCAACGCTTAAATCCTGTTCCTGGATTCTGCCAAAAATGAAATCATCACCCTTTGACTCACAAAAATAAGCATAACATTATAAATGTGACAGCTGTTAAATTATGACCTAACTAAATTATGATCTGAAATAATTCCTTTAAAAAATGACTGAATGACTCTTTTAAACATCTTCATGTAAGACAGGGCAACACTGATGAAGAGAAGTGTTGTTTCAAGTTCTCCAAACCTTAACATAGTTTTGTGTGAGGTAATAGTCTATATACTCTAAATACAAAGCATGCTTACTGAGGTTCAGACTTGGCACAGTGTCCTCTTTTGCCATAAACACTATAATATGTCTTAGGGAAGCTATCAGTTGTCAGTGAATTCCAAAACCTTTTGCCAGAAGCTGGTACAAATGAGGTTTCCAGTGGACAAGCAGCAGATTTACCTTCTTTTCTCCCTCCTGCCTACATTATAGCCAAAACTATACTCCCTCTTCCATCTTTTGTGTATTCTGTCCAGTGGCTAAAGCTCATACTGCAGTGACTTTCCTCCAAACCAGTAGTTCTAATACTATAATTATAGTACAGAAACTCTGTTTTAAACCACAGGGATAATGAATAGTGTTGATTTTTTCTGCTGTTGAAATATGATTTGCCTACTGACCACAGGCGTATTGCTTCAATAGCAGTATCTCTATGCAGTACTTATAAAGGAAAGAAGAAAGAGAGGGAGAAAAGCCGACTTTTCACACAAATACTCAAATAAGAAAGGAACATGGTGGAATCAGCCATACATGCACTGCAATCTTTTGAAGAGGTCATAAAAGCAAGACAAGGAGACAGGAGCCAGCAGGGGCCAGCATTTCTGTCCCCAAATTCAGCTGCTGGGAAAGAAACACAGGGTTAAGCTAAATAAATTAAAGGATTTAAATTGGAAAAAATTGAGAATTTTTGATCGGTAGTACTGGATAAGGTAATGAAAGAAGCTGGGGGGAGAACCATTTCAGAATGTTGCATCACTGCCATTAAAGAGTTTGGAACATGTGGAAAAGAAAAATCAGTCTTTCAGAAGCAACTCAAAACAGAATATCCACAAATACTGTCCGAGTGGAGAGATTTAAAAGAATTAAGTCAGCATAAATAATGTTGTACTAGAAAAGGTGAGGACAAGAAATGCTCCACCTCAGCATATAAATCTGAAAACCACATGGCAATGCTTGTCCTAGCTATGACCTACACCAGACTCTGGCCATAAAATAAGAAGTCTACTGACAACTTCAGAAGACAGTTTGAATATACCAACATCAGGGACAAATAACCATACAAAAAAAAAAAAAAGCATGTCAATGAAGATAGGTTAGGAGACTGAAAGAAGACAAGAATAGCATTTTTACTAAATGATCATCACCCATCAGCATACTATTTTTGTCTTTTCATGTCCAAACTCAGCATTTTATTCCATCATTCTTTCTTCCCTCCACTATAATCTGACATATAATCCCTCCAGATTATGTTTACAGGAAAACATATATTTATAGGATCATACAGGTTATAAAATTGAGTTCTTGCAATGTTTGGAGCCTGTGTTGTCCTGGGAACAAGGGATCAACCTCAATCCCAAATTCAAGTCCCTGGACTGCACAACTAGTAGACCACTGGGTCAGCTCTAATAGCCTCTTAGCCTCAATTACCTAATTAGCTTTTTCTTCACTTTCCTCTTCTCTCTTTCCCATCTGCTCATCTATTCCCACCACTCCCTGTTCTTCTGCAAGAATAATTTTTAAAATCTATGTTAACTTCATTTAGGTTATTCTCAGGTGACTTCTCTTCTATGCAAGAATAATTTATAGGTCTCTTAAGAGCCCCAATTTGAGGAAGTATTTCAGTAATGTCTGAATTTTAAAATCCATGTTAAAAATGTTGATGATTTCACAGTCTAAATACAAAGCTGAGATTGTTAATTTATGTCATTTTGATGTGAAATTTGACTACACTACCAAAGGAAGGATAATGGACATGAAATAAGTTTTTACCAGTTGTAGCTTGTTTACTGAGCTGTTTTTAAGAAGACCTGAAGCCTCCTGGAAGCCTGAGCCTTCTCAATGCATATTATTCCTGTTAAGGATCACAGTATCTCTGAGAGTAGATGATGTATGAACAGGATAAAGACAAAAGAAAACAGGAAATTGTCACCAGACATCAGACTTCGTTAGCTGGGCAAACTTACCCATAATATTGTGCTTTATCCTATCCTCTGTCTCCACGCAATGAAGCCTGAGTTCAGTAATCCATTTTTAATGTCCCATTTCTTACGCCTTCTAGCACCTTGTTCACTTTTTCCACCATAACCACATCTCAAGTAGTTTCTGTTATGGAACTGCCAACAGCAATATTCTGTTTTTGCCCTTCACTTAAAGGATAAGGATTTTGTTTAGCTTTCTCCACATATTAACTTTTCATTTATCGAGCCTGAACTTCTTTATTCAAGTAACTTCTTTAGATCACTCAGAAGTTTCTAACACTGTGTTACAGGCTTAAATTACTTAAGTAATTACATCATTTGTAAGTGTTACACCCAATCTTTCACCTCTCTCCTTAGATCATTAATAAATATATTTAGCATATGACCTGATAGGTAACTTTAAGGAACGCAGCTGCTAGCCTTTTACTGTGATGAAAACTGCCCACTTAGCCCTCTGCCTTTTTGTCTCCTTGTCGTTTTTTGATCTATGATGATACTTGCCCTGTCTCCATATGTGACTACTTAGCCTTTGTAGCAGTGTCTGTGATAGAGTTTGTCACAAGCTTTTAAAAAGTCAAAATACATTATATAAGGCAGCTCTCCCCCTAAGCCTTGTAACTGAAATTTAAAGGTGAGGCATACCTTCCCAAGAATGGGAAGGAAAAGGATATCTTTGCATCTAATGGAAACAAAGAAAGATAAACAGAAAAGACTGATAAACAAGCCAGAAACACTTTCCTTTTCCATGCATTGTAATTATGTTTTTGAAAGGCATTTATGTTAGAAAGGGAGTTACTTGCTTATGCAGAGAAAGTGTAGGGAAGTTTAGGTCAACTAATTCTATCCAAGTAAATCAATTCAGGCAAAAGCACTAAAATACCAAGGTTACTCCTGGGGGGTGAGGGAAGAGGGGGAGAGAGAGAGGGAAGATGCTTTAGTTAAAGTCATTTGCAAGATGTATGGGTACCAGAGGCTGCTTAAGCCTCTCCCATGGACTAAGAGCTTTCCCTGGTTCTCGGCACTGTCCTTACCCTTCCAAAGGCTCAAAGAAGAAAACCTGGCATCAAGAAGGGTGGGAGCTAACTGGAACATTGGGTGAGAGCCACAGATTGCAGAGCACCAGGAGCTGGGGCCAGCAGAAGCACTACGTATGGCTAGCAGGGAAATGTATGGCTGGAGGAGTGAAGAGCAGCTAAAATACATGCAAGTTAGCACATCCCATTTGGTTTGGCTAACTGGCAATACCAGGTAATCTTAAATTGTGAATCATGGTTGTTGAAAATGAGCTGGTAGACCAGCAATTGCCTTGTTAGATGAAAAAACTATAGTTATAGTTATACTTCATTAAGTGGTATTGTTATTCTGTGCATCTACCTTGTCAGACTCAACTCCTCTTTTAAGAATATAATGTTTATTACGCCATCTAATTCCTGTTTTGATGGGGGAAAACTCCTCTAAACAACAGGAAGGGCAGTACTGGTTTCCCTGGGAAAGAGATGATGTCAGCATGTCTGCAGTGACCCCCTTAAATTCAAAGCTGGCTCTTGCTGCTGTCAATCAAGTCCAGGGGAAAAGGGTTATCTGAGCCTTTTTATTCTTCTCTTTCCCACGTGGCTATGACAGGACACTGTCAAAAGCAGGGCACTGGACAAGAGGTACTTGTGGTCTGATCTGGATGGCCTCGCCTATTTCTTTTTACGGGCACATTCACTGAGTTCTAAGCTGAGACATGATTTCTCTTTGCTGAAGCTGTTCTCATTAAAGTCTCTAACAATGTGATCTTCCAGGTGTTTTATTATTCCCTTTTAAATTCCTGTTTTGACCATTTGCAATGTGCAGATGTAATGCTTACCGGTCTAAATATAGGATAAACCCCAGATACTTGCCAACCCTCTGGAACAGAGCTTGGTTTTAATGAGAGTGCAAATCTTAGCAGTTCAGCTAATTCATTCCTAAGCTTCTTCAGAATTCTTTTACACATAAATCATGTGGGGATGGTGATTTACTACTTTTTAATTAATCAATTTGCCCCATCTTCTCAGTCTCTGATAGTTCTTCATTTTTATTCCCAGAAAATAACAGGTCTAAGATAGGTACCTCCAAAAACTTGTTTGCTATAAAGGATGATTTATGATGTAGAACCACCTGATTTCTTTGCACGAAAGCACATCATTTTAAAACATGTACAAGATGTGACAATGCGAGGGCAAATAATTTAAATTCAGCATTGCAAACTTTTTATTTTTTCCCCTGGGCTACCCATCTTGCACAGACACATTCTCTTCTCCATTCTCCTCCACAAGCTCCTTCATATTCTCTCCTTCCACTTTCCTCTATTTAATAAAAATAAAATAAAATAAAATAAAATAAAATAAAATAAAATAAAATAAAATAAAATAAAATAAAATAAAATAAAAACAACCTACTCTTGAGGGTGTTACAGAGTAACCATCTCCAAGCATGCTCACTTTTCTCCTTCTACAAGGAGAGCCTGTAGGTCTCACATTTCCCCACCACCAGCAGCACATGGGCTGCTGTTAACAATGGCAATACTTCGAGGGCTAAACCCACACTATGCTCTGCAGACCCACCCTTTGAGTCCTTCATTTATCCCTTGCAGAGACAGCACTCAGAGCTATCATATTAAACACAGAGGGGAAAATAGAGGAGCCTGGAATGAAAAGGTTCAGTTTTCTTGGCTAAAAAAGGAACAACAAATACAGAAAGCCTCTCTCTTCAAAGATGAAAGTGGACACGTGCAACAGCACAGCAGTGCTCTGGCTCACAAACCAAAAGACTCCAACACATGACAGTTACAACTTCTCTCCCTACTAAGTTCAACTCCAGGATGAAAGCGTATGGATGGCCACCTAGACATTAAAAGGTTCATTTAAATAAGAACAACAACAAAAAGATTCTCTTTATACTTAATTCGTTGCAAGATTATTCACAGTGGTCCTTTTTACCAGAAGACACTGGTTCAGAAATAATCTTATCAGGCTTTCTTCCCTAGGTAATAGAAACGAACCCACACCAGAGTTGTTGGCCTCAGTCTACAGGGGAAATAAAACACAGTTCCCTCCCTCTTTTGTTTTTCAAACATTCCTCGTTACTGACCCATGGAGTACTATTGATCTCTGAAGAGACTAAGTATCTTGCCCTCTCAGTCACTTCTTATTTATGGTACAGAAGGAAACACATAAGCAGATGGAAAGCCAGGAGTGGAGGACCAGGCAGCCAGAAGCAACTGTACACACATGGGATTTCTCATCCTAAACACCAAGTTAAAAAATGAGATGCTGCAGTGGTTGGTGTTGTTGAAGACGAGATAAAATGAAAAATGGTATGTGTTGCACTAATCTTGTTTTCCCAAACTGGATGCGTGATATCAACCAGGCCACTTCAATTTTTCACAATAATAGTTCCAGCATCATTTTTCTTGATAGCATTAAAAAATATATTCATTTGAGGAAAAATCTTTCCTTTCCTTTCCTTTCCTTTCCTTTCCTTTCCTTTCCTTTCCTTTCCTTTCCTTTCCTTTCCTTTCCTTTCCTTTCCTTTCCTTTCCTTTCCTTTCCTTTCCTTTCCTTTCCTTTCCTTTCCTTTCCTTTCCTTTCCTTTCCTTTCCTTTCTCCTTTCCTTTCCTTTCCTTCTACCTGAACAGTGTCACAAAATGCAGTAATGGCAGGCCTTATGCATATTTTAAAGCACTGTCCCACTCACCATGTTGTTTGTTTAGAATACAAGAGCATTACCTCCCTTACCCTCTTCTGAAATATAACTAGACTTGATGAGGACTGGAAAGGGAATGTAGGATTCGCTTTGATAAATCACACAAAATTTTATTTAGTTTTATCTTGAAAGACTCTTTACATTTTCTTGCTGGTAAAGGTATTGACAGATCTATACACTTTCCTTCCTTTTTACACCACTATAAAACATAGCAGAAGAATGTACATACTGCTTAGAGGTCAGTGAAGAGGCTGATATATCAGGAGGGTATGGTTATGAACTGCAAATGCAACATGACTCATACATGTCAATGATCACCAGTGCAATGCAGAACTTCATATTTTGTCAACAAAAGTGTTTTTTTTTCTGTACTTTCAGGAAACATAAGCATTTTAAACAATAGAAGACCCTTTCCCTTCTTCACCACTCAAATATTCTTTGAGACAAATCTTCAGCATACTCTGGGAAGAGGCATGGTGATTTATAGCAGGGAGTCTGAGATCCAAGTGACAAATGCACCTGCAAAAACTGTGCCTTCAATGATTTCTAGGTACACACTGTAAGGCTCCAAAGTGGTTACTCTTGAAATCACTATTCAAATGTTTGCATTTCCAGGGCCTAATCAATGAGATTATCTAAGCAGATGCTTCAACTGTGGCTAGTCCAGGCCCATAATCACACATTCCTAATACTGTGTGTGATGCAGATGAGGAGAAACTGGGCAGACAAAACCCTGGAGAATTTTAGGTTACAATCTCTAATGTTAAAATTAAGAAAATGAAATACAGAAAAGATCCTGAGATATTTGGACAGTCTTTTGTGTTTCCTGTACTGATAAGCACTAACAAATCTAAGATGTAATTCAAGCCATACATACCAGTCTTCAGTAAAAACTGTGTAAAACAAGATACCATTGATTCTGTCAGCTTGGTCTTTCTGTTTTGCAAAGTAGGCAGAAATAATGTTCTTATTTTTTTATTTTTTTTTTAAGGTTTTACGCTATTACTACTACTATCAACATGTTAGATAACTCTACATCTCTGCTTACAGAATATTAACCTACAGAAAAACCAGTGGGACTGTCACAGCATTTTACTATTATTTGAAGTAAAGTTTTCTGGGGTTTTATTTTATGACACCTCAGGAACTCATCTGTTCCACATTTCTGAAGGTTTGACCCAAACATTAATTTCCAGTTATACTGCCCAAACCCTGGAAGTGTTTAAGGCCAGGCTGGATGGGGCTTTGAGCAACCTGGTCTGGTTGGAGTTGTCCCTGCCCATGACAGGGGTCTGGAATTAGATCATCTTTAAGGTCCTTTCCAACCCAAAACATTCTGCGATTCTTTGAATAAGGCTGAAGTATCTCAAAAACATTTAGAAAACCTTCCAGATAGCATCAAGAAGCAGTAATATTTATGTTTAGACAAATAGAATGGGGGGTGTGAGTAACAGGAAACAACATGGGATACAAAAAGTTTTATAAGCAAGTTGTCTACAAAATGTTCCATATACTGTGTATTTCCAGGTGAATGACAGAACATTTGTCAATATTCTTATAAAAAATATTTGTAAGAGTGCTTGACATATAATTTATACAGCTATCAAGCGAAACACACAAATGGTGAAAATGTAGGTTGTAGTAACCTTATATATTTAAAAGCTTTCAGTAAGAGTCACAATTTCATATCTATTGCCTTCTCAGGCTGTACCATGTATCAAACATTGTCCCTCTGGTCTTTAATGTGACAAGAACATATTGAGGTGTTATACACACCTATACATGTGTGTGTTAGCTATAACAGTTAGTATTTTAGCAAATTTAGCTATGTAATACTGAATTAAGATTAAAAAAATTTAACTGTGATAACAGGGAAAAATAGACACACATGAACTTAATTAAAATTGCATCAAGTTATTGCATAACATACTACTAAAGAATGGTTAGAAAATTCTGTAGAAGACTGCATCAATCTCATTTTGCCTACAGTTGTATATTAGCTTAGCTTTAAGCAGATGCAGTCCTATTTAATGTGAGCCATAGATTTAAATAAGATTCATAAATTAGGGTTAATCAACAGACAGGAAGGTAGATGTCATTTCCTATTCCATCAATGACTATAAAAATTCAGGGTCAGTTGAAAATATAGTGAAAGGTCTTAGAAGTTAACAGCTAACTTTTAGAAAGCAAACACACACACTACATTAATACACATGGCAGGAGAAGGACAAGAATTATTTCTGATCGTTTTCATACAATTTATATATATCTCTACATAAACATATATAAGTCCCATACATCTAAAAATGAAAATACCCCAAAAAATAAATAATAAAAAAATAGCTCTTAACATATCTTTACCTGGATTAGAACTGGGAAAAAAAAAAAAAAAAAAAATTGAATGTAATATCTTACAACATTTTCAACTGGATATGATCATGGTCATTTTTCTCTCTGCGTCTTTGTCTCAGAAACATGAAGCTTGATATTCACTGAACATGAGGACCTGACTAGTTAAACCATTTATGGTGGATATAATACATGTTCCACACGCAGTACCGCTAATACAGCTAATGTGAACCTGCAATATTCCTGCTGTCCAGATCGTTGGAGTTTCCCATCAGGAGATGAGAGTGCCTGTTTTGTGTTCAGCCTGTGTTGATTGTAGGATGTGGACACGTATTCTCAAGGGAATAGGGTAAAAGGCCAAGTCATTTTCATAACTCAAACCAAATCTGAACACAACTTTAAGCGACAGATCCATTTGCACAGTTGCTGTTCTCAACCAGTTGCTAGCACTCATTTATTAGAATACAGTATGGCTTTTAAACGACAAGACACAGCTATCTTGCAGCCAGTACAAAACTGCCTATCTCTGTAATTATTTTAAAATTGCTAGAACTAAATTCAAAACAGACAATATAAATGGATGCAGAAAAAAAAAAAAAAAATGAAATTACAAACAATGGAAATTAAATGATCTCAGAAATACATAGGAATACATGCACCAACAATAACTCAGTGCTTTTTTTTTTTTTTTTTTTTTTTTCCCAGTTATCTGTGCAGCACGTGACTGGCTGAAGGCTCTGATTTGTCAGATGTATGCACTGTCACTCAGAATTTACCCCATAAAACCTATTGATCAGCTGAGAGTTAGTAGCCACGTAGCATCCCAGGGGTTGCACAGTAAGGGAAAGCTCTTCAAAATTGCAAAGGAAAACTGCTGCAAACCCAAAAACAAAGACCCAAGGAAAGACTTGTAAATGCAAAATTTCCTACTTTCTGAATGATGACACAACAAGACATCTTCTCTGTCAGTTGCTTCAGAGAGAGTCAATGGATTTGGCAAATTCAAGAAACATAAGAAAGGCAGTGTATCATTGTCTATTACAACATCAGATGGATCTTGAAAAAGGAAACAAGGCCAGTCAGAAGTGGTCATGTACCATAAAGCTTTCTGCTTTTACCAACTCAATCAGTTTGTCTTATAAAATATATTACCTTTAAGCTACATCTACTTTCTTATATCTTTTCATAACCATAGTTGCAACAACACCGCTACAGTGACTTCATGAATTAGAATACTTTTACCAGGTTAGCTATGCTTTTGATTCTTTTCCAGACTGTCCCAAGAAACCACTCCTAAACAACCCATCTTATATCTCCAGTTTTCCCAGAACCAAGTCCTTTGATCTCTTTTCCTTCCACCACCTCCTTTGCTAACACATTTATTCAGCAAAGAAAGCAAAAAGCTACAATAGGCTTCACTTTGGAACCCATGGCCCTTAGTGAAGTACACTCATTGAGAACAGCACCTTAAAAATACTCTAGTTAGTAGAGTATCACATTCAGAGAAAAGACCTGATGTGTACCTCAAAATTTGGCATCTCCCCTAAATTTTTAGGCCGTGGTCCTGCAGCTGTTGCTCACTTTGGGACTACTGCTCTTTTTGATCTACAAATTTTGACTCACTTCCCTCTCTCAAGCTGCAAGACAAATACTTGAAACACCTCACAAATCATTGGTGTATTTTTTTTTTTTTTCCCTCGGCAGCAGAGCATTACTGGTCAGCCAGCTGACCAAGGAGAATTTAACAAAAATGTTGTAACTGACACTTGTACTGACAGAGACCCATACCTGACTTCAGCTCTTTCAGGTATTACTAAGTCGTGCACTAAGCCAACCTAAACAAATAAAACTTTGGATAATAGTGGTAAAATTAAAGACCTCTTTTATATTTTCCACTGTGCCTGTCAGCCTTGTAAGCTGCAAATATTCATACATTAGCATTTAAATATTTTTATTTCATCTCAGAGAATGATCCTGTTTCTATCAATACCTTGCTGTGTCTCACAAGCCTTTTAAGACTAGTTTCAGGCATGTAAAGAATAATGAAAAGTTCAGAAATTTATTTTGATTTCCTGCAATATGCTACCCAACAGTTTTCTGTTGTGTTATATGACCTTTCTGCCTAGCTAGTGTTTTGCTATTGATTTTAATTACTCAGTTTAATTTACTGCATGCCAACACAAAGCTGTTTACTCCTACTTGCCAAAATGTTGTCGTAGTCTCCCAGAGGAGGGTAAAATGAGAAAACTGTATATGTTTTACAGTTACATGCTATTCATTATAAAGAATTTAATAGATTCACTTCATATAAATGTCACCGCTCTCACATGTAGACACTAAACACACCAAAACAACATACAGGAAGGAAAATGCTAAGCCAGTCAGAGGAGAAGAGGAATAAAAAAGACTTAATTTATGAAAGGCTTTGACTTGAAGCAGTTTAGATTTTCTGCTTTGCCATTCTTCTCCAAACAAGTGAGGGAGTTAGGGCCATATGTTCCCCTTCTGCATAAAAAATAAAATAAAAATCATGGACAGAAACAAATGAGTTCTGGAACTACACAGAGATTACTGATGCAGGTAGACTTCACCTTGCCCCCATAACAAAATTGCATGATGATGAAGAGGTAACCTTAGCATGCCCACTTTTCTCTCTGGTCCTTTTCTTGCCTCACATCACAGAAATCAAGAGACAGTATTATGCACCAGAACAAACCACTTTGTTAAAGGATCCTACAGATTTTAGCAGAATGTTTCTTCAGGGGAAATTATATAGGTCATCACTGAAAGGTGAAGGAAACTTACTGCTGGAGAAAATCCCAACTTTCTAATCAGGACCCCTAGCCTCTCTAAGAGATGGTCCTTACTATGATTTGGAAAACCTGTATATAGGTGCAGGAAAACATTTTTTTTTCCCCCCTCAGGATAGCAAACATTATAGCAAATATTCGAAAGAAAAGGCAATTTAAAAATCCTCATACTAGCTCTTGACAGTTCTAGTAGACATCCAAATTTACAAAGAAAGAGATTATTTAGTTGCCATATGTTTATTATGAAGCTTTCATTCTCTTCCTTTCTCTGATTCAGAGCCAATGGAATCCTATTGTACTGGGAACCAAATAAACCTAGTGACCAAAGCAATTGCCCTACCTTGCTCCACTGAAGGAGTGAGAGTGGCTTTTAGTTCATTCTTGTCATCGCCTATTTCAAGTGTGCATTATACTAAGTTTCACAGTTTTAAAACACCGAGTTATCTGCCATCTCTTTGATTTCAACTATAGTTAAAAAATATGGCCATCTGATGATAACACTCTACTGCGAAAGCTTCACCAACTTTGCTCAGTTGTAAAGTGCTCTTGAAGAATGATAAGATCTTTGGACAAAATTGAATATCAAGATTTTAACTGCTAAGAACATTAAAAATCCTCTATTTGAGTATCTTGTTTGCAGTGTGAGATAATCTCCTGCAGAACCTTTGAAAACTGTCCTTTGAATTAGAAAAAAAACAAAACACACACACACACAAAAAAAAGAGAAACCCAGAAAATAGATTGAAAAACACTAGAAATATTAATATTTCATGTTGCTTTGCATTTGTCTATTGTGATTTTGTTTACCGTGACATTATTCCAAAATTAGAGATTTTGACCTGTGAATCTCGGTACTGCAAAACACCTGTATAAGTATAAATAAAGACAAATTCTCAAAACAACACTTGTTCAAAACTATAATGATTTATGCAGAAAATATGCATAGTTCAAATATCTCTTATGACCTTGATGTAAGCCATAAACTGAGTAAGTCTTCCCAAAAACCTAGCCCTAGGTTTGTTCAGTACAGGAACAAGTTTTCTTGAAAGCCTCCATAAGTCTGCCCAGAATTGTAATGAAGCAGGAATGCTTGCAGTTACTTTGAATTTCTTCCAGCGTTCTTTGTATAGCTGTAAGATCAAAGTGGTTTTGTATGAGAGACTCCTAGTACATTGGCTGGTTGTTTAAAGCTAAGTCTAAAAACAAAATTCACAAACCTAAATAAAGTGTATTTGCTGCTTATCCAGTACATAGAGTTAGACATGTCTGAATGTGATCCACTACAGTCAGCACACATGGTAAGAAGCAGCAGAAAATATCAAGGACAAGTGCATTTCACACACTTCTCTCTTCTATGAACAGATGACAGGATAATTCAGGTTGGAACGTGACTTCAGCAGATCATCAAAGCTAGCCTCTTGCTCAAAATCAGGGTAACTATGAGATCAGAGCAGGTTGCTCAGAGCTTTACTTCATCAAGTCTTGAAAACCTCCAGCGATGGAGACTGTACAATGTCTCTGAACAGCCTTTTCCTATGCTTGGCAGTGTTTTCACCATGAAGACAGTCAACCTTAATATCACATGCTACTTTCTTCTGCCTAATATGAATCACATCTCTCTACAGCTGAATGGGATTAGACACTTCCAACTTAAAGAAGAAACTTGGAAACTATTCCTTTCTTCCAACATGCAGACCTTGGAGACAATGGCTATATCACTTGTTATGCATCATGTCAGTAGTTATGTCAATAATTGGGATGCTCATCCACCGTGAAGGAGACCTGTACTAATTCTCTCTTGTGACCAAGTGGTTTCCCTTCAGGGGATGGACTAGCCAGTCTGCTGTCAGCTGGACTATGATGGGAATGGCCTCTCTCCTTACATGCATGGTTCTGTTCTACATGAAGCGATTAAGTGATTTGTTGAGGAAAAAAGGTCTCAGCAGCCCAGTGGTGATTTCCTGCACATGGAGACCTTGGTAAGTTTCTCTCCCCAATCACCATATTAAAATTTGTTTTCTAAAAAGTTTAGGAAGTTAGTTGTACTCCAATCACACTCATCAGATCAGGCACAACAGTTAGCTGAGGACTGCTCAGTTTATAGATCTTGTCAGGACACATTGCTTAGGACTCTGCTACTGACTACAACTGAAGTACCTATGGACAAGTACTGACATGGATCTTTAAGTAAACAGGAAATTCAGATGTCAAAACATAGGATCTTAAAGACCACAAATGCTTGTAAAGCTCAGTAAGGACTTTGACAACTTCTATAATTAGGTTTCAAGAACTACAGTCAGGATGCTCACAAAAGCCCTTGCAAATATCCATCTTCTAGATCAGACATACAGACATAAATTTAATATATCAAATGGTAACAGTACACAGTAGACTTAGAGAAAGTTCATTAATAGTCCTAAAAAGATTAAATTAATATGAGAAAAAATTGGAGCAAAAATAATCCCATATTCAAAACCTTATTCCCAAATTCTCCAGGTGGCACTGTGTACAAAATTATACATCTAAACTTAGTATCTAGTATTCCATTATTATCCAGCATTATTAAAAAAAAAAAAAAAAAATCTGAAACATTTCCCCCCACATGTAATGCTTGCTGTCATTAGTAGCACTGATCTAAAAGAACTGCTTGCCACAGTAAACCAGGAACTGCTGATGGCAATCAGCACTATGCCTAGAAGTGTTTATGGCTGCCAGTATAATAAATAAATAAATAAACATATTATGCTTTTTTTCCCCTAAACGTATCAATAATAAAGTACCAAACTGTACATATACAGTGAATATTTATGTGGGTTCTGTGAAAGTACTTTGCCTTTCTCTTTTTTGCATGTGTGCTATATTCAGATCCAATGAGGAAACATAAGTCTGTTCCCCACAACTCTGTGAGTAATAAAGCAGATTTACTGATGTTGTAAATAGCATATTTTTTCATTCTATAGATTTTGTTGACCACTGGTAAGTGATTTTTAGGTAACATGCAGTCATGAAGTCTACCCTCCCACATACTTTATGCCCTATACTATCTCTTGCTAGATCAGCACTTCTACTCACATACATGATTGTAGTTATTCTTTTGGCTTAGCAATAAAGAACCAATTAAGAACATCAAAATAATATTTTATTATTAGAAAAAATAGTTTTTAAAAAAGGACAATATTTTTATGTATGCTTTTTTGTTCTTTTTTTTTTTTCTGAGAATTTGTAGGTCTGGTTAAATAGAAAAATTACACTTCTCCATTGCTCAAAAATCGAGAAGTGTCCTTGCTTTTCTTGGCAACTGAAATAGCTAATCATGTGTCATGGATCTTCCTTCAATTAAAATAGCTAATTAGCCTACATACCACCCCATGCAGATGGCACCCACAACAAAAAGAAAACATCTTCACACAAGGCTCTATGCCCTACATAGCAAGTGAAGTACAGGTTATTTCTTAATAGCTCTCAAGTATTTTCAGGTTGACTACTACAAATTGGTGACTGCATTTCTGAGCATGCCTTTCACAAAGCCGATACTGCTGAAAAAGCAAAGTGTTCCAGTGGCTGCAATGGGAGAATGGACTGCCTCCAGTCTTAGCTCTTGATTAACTTGTCTTAGCTGCAAGTGCACACTGCTGACTCATGTCAAGCTTTTCATCCATCAGAACCCTAAGTCCTTCTCCGCAGGGCTGATCTCAATGAATTCTTCTCCTAGTCTGTATTCATGTCCAGGATTGCCCTGGTCCAGGCGCAGCACCCTGCATTTAGACTTGAACCTCATTAGGTTCACCTCTCAAGCCTGTCCAGGTCCCTTTGGGTGGCATCATTTCCTTCTATCCTATCAACTGACACTCAGCTTGGTGTCATCTGCAAATTTGATGAGGATGCACTCAATCCCACAGTTTATGTCATTGATTAAGATATTAAATAGTTCTGGTCCAGTACTCATATGTTGTTTTATGATATTTTGAAAGTAATTTCATCTTTCCATTTGTTAAATTCCTCCTTTTAAATTATAACACTGCCACCTTTTCAGTTACCTATAACCAGATGTATTATCACATCTATTATATTTAAAACCGAGTTTGTCAAGGAACTATTCCTGGAAAAATAAAAAATAAAAAGTATTGTTTTAAAAGGTGCTTTCTGTGCTTTTCTATGTCAGTCCTTGATCCAGGGAGACCAGTGGAAGTTGTCTTCTATCTGACAATGACCACAGCTATGAAGTTCTTAATGGGGCTTAACCAGATAATGAAATTCTAATATGTCATGTTTTTTTCTCTTTTTTTTTTTTCTTTTAAATTAATATTAGTATTTTTCCCTTGAAAAAACAGTAAAACTTTTCCCCATTATTTGTTATGATAAATCAACCTTTACCTATAACCAGCTTGGTGACCTTTACAAATTCTGAGCTCAGAATTTCCATATGAATGGGCCATGTTTTTTCTGACAATAACCCCAATTCTCTCTCCTTGTTAATATGGTTGCCCCTAGTGCTGCATTAGCTAATCTTTTCAAGAAGCCAGCTAGCTTGACCAGGAATTGGAAGTTCAAAGGTCAGCCCCAAACTGATATCTCCCCAGTGGCTACATGAGATGAGCAATGACAAAGAGATTTTCTTTTTTTGTGTATAGATTTTATATTCTCTGCTGCTGACAAAATTATTCTTTATGACCTTGTAGCATGTAAACACTTCCTATTTTATACAGCATCCTAGCAGTTATTTTGCTAAAAAAAAAAAAAAAAAAAAAAAGGCTTTTAAAATTTATACTCCTGGCTGTACTGCATTTGAAAATATATTGGACTGCTCTATTCATTCTTCTCTTCCTTCCTCATAATAATACCCTAGATACTTAAAACTGATATCACTTTTCTTATATGAAAGCAGGCTTTCTGCCCAGTTCTGAAATTTAGCTCTCTAGCTTGGCCTTCAGGTCTTCTATAATATTTAGTATTTAGAAAGTATGGGTCTCTTCTTTTAACTGGAATACATTTTAACTACGTACAGATTCTTAGAGCATCTATATTAGAAGCACAGTTACATATGCCATATTGTTTAACTTGATTTAAACAGTTATGCACTACTCAGACAATACAGATTTTTTATTTTTTATTTTTTTTTTTTTTACAAATCTACAAAATAAAAACAATCCAAAGGTATATAAAAACTACTATGCCCATTAAGGATTGTCAGGCTTCCTCCCAAGAAATCAAAGACTTTTTAAAATAAACCAGGTATCTTTTTTAAAATGTTCAGTCCCTAAGACACAGAAAACTAAGGAGCAAAGTTCTTCGTGGACACACACACACACACACAAAAAAGCTTATTTTCAGAGGTTCTTGTTATGATTTATCTCTCTGGAGAATATAAAAGACAATGTCTTTTCCCACTGCAAAAACTTTTTATATGTCCTGTTCAGTCTGGTTTTGTAAAGAAAAAAAAGAAAACATTTTCTCTATAACATTCTGATTCAGAATAAGGTATCTAAAAGTAAGATGCAAAATGGGCATATACACATGTATAGTCCTCGATGTTGCCACATCACCTAAAAAATACAGCACCACCACCACAGATAACTACCTCATTTTCTACTATTGCTGTATTTTCCAAAATAAACCTCATTTTCTTACCAGAACACATATACATATTTCTGTTAAAAGTTGGTTGGCAAAGACAGTCTCATGAGATTATTATACTTTGACATTTGGCCTAAAAATTCCAGTAAGCTTTACAAAAAAAAAATGAATAAATAAAAGGGGTTTATCTTTAAGAAGACATACCTATGTAAGAATATTTTTTCAGATTTTCTTTATACAGTTATGTTTTCATTGAAATTCATAGTCAGGCTTCTTAGAATGCTACAGCTACCTTATTGGTACAAAATAACCTTGTATTATACATTTCTGTAAAAAAAAAAAAAAAAAAAGGAATAGGTATGAAATAATAAATTGCAAAGGTGAAGGAACACATGTTCCTGTTTCCATTGCAATATCATAGGTTTGCTAATGGTAGCCTGCTGTGTAGTTAAAAAAAAAAAAAAAAAAAAAAAAAAAAAGGAGAAGAAGAAGAAATAAAAAAAAAAAAAAAAAAGAGGAAAGCAAAGAAACCTGGTGGTTAATTAGAGTACAGTTGCTGCTTTATTGCAGCATTACTGCTAAGTGCACTGAGATGCCTTCCCATCTTCCCATAGGCAGGTGCCAGTGGTTGTACAGCTCATTTAGCCCGGGTGAGTAATGTCAGTTCAGGAGGAGAGAAAGGCTTGTGTCTTCAAACTTTCAATCTGCCTCCATTATCTGTGATCAAGGTGGAACCACAGGGGAGTGGAATTACTGGCAGGTCTAGGACAAGTGAAGAGGCAGTGAATCTATAAGACATATTAATCATCTTTCCCTTCTCTTCACTGGCGCCAGCCTGTGCCTCCGACTCCCCGGCGCCAGGCAAATGGATTCTCTGTCCCCACAGGTACAAGCGAATGCCTTTCAGGGGCAAGTCATCAGAATAATAATTACTGACACTGCTGAGATCAGCCCTAACCAGTCCAAAAGGGAAGAGAAAGTATTATGGGAGGAATGTATTTCCTGGACTTTCATATCAGTATTTATAGCATTAAGATATTTTCAATTACATTAAGCATTTTCAAATTACATAATTTTAAATCTACGATTCTCAATATTGTAGTAGCATCGTTAACATTTTATGAATATTTAACATCTTTACAGTTTCTCTTTAAAACACCATTTGGATCTGTTGCAGAGGTGTGAGTACAGGAAAGTGAGTATTGCATCATTTATATTACAACAAGTGTTAAAATTCAGTTGATATTAAAAAGAACATGATCCTTGCCTGTGTAGCTTTGTTTAATTCTGAAACAGAACACGGTGCTCTGTTTTGGTATAGCTATTCCTAATGATAAATATGAATTAAGAATTAGTTTATAAATTATTATATACACCATGCAGTAATAGCCACATGTGAGCATACGTATATACATACAAAGAGACATATTTTAAAGGCATAGACATAATTTAAAATCAACTGATTTAACACAAGACATGGCAAGCTTTATTATAACATTTAACATTTCTAGTCCTTTCCTCTCCAAAGCATTATGTACACACACAGACACATGAAATACAGCGCAGCATCTAAGCTAAATAGAACAGAAAAAGCAAGGGTATTTCAATTCAGTAATTGTACCAATATCTAAAGAGATCAGAATAATAAAAAAGGCAATTTGTTATATTTTACACTATAAAGCATATCTTACGTTAGAACATATTGTTTGTTACAGCATAGAATAGGAAATATTTTCTTGGTTCTGATTACAATCAGTTCGATATCAGACTGTCTACAGAACTGAGTTCAACAAAGGAGTAAAACTACAAAATTTCAAATTACTTGCCAGAATTAGATGACAAAACTGGCTCATTAACATATGATGATTGATGAACCCTCCATGTAAACACAAATCTCGACTTCAAGAGTTTACATCATAAAGTATCTGACCTTGAGTTCAGCTAGGAGTTTGCCACACCCCTGCAGCCATCTAAGCAATAATAAAGCTAATATTTGTGTAGGCCATTTTGTGTTAAGTACCAGAAGCAGTAAAAGAAACAGATTCAAACAGTAACATGTGTTCATTTATTTTCAAATCAGCAATTTCAAAGTTTACTGACAGAGAGTACAGAGAAAGAGAATGACTTGAAAATGCAAAATCAAATCAAATCACTGCTTTCTTGGTGATCAGCTGCAGCAGCAGCCTCCACGCCAGCCAATCAGCACTCCCTATTGATTTTTCCACTGGTCTTAAGTGACTTTGGACACTGATCAATGTTCTAGAAGAGAAATATTAAATCTCATAAAGAAAAATGCACATCTGACTGAAGAGCAGCAATGTAAAAGTTTGCCAAAAGATATAAGGATGTACATATTTAATGATGTTCAGGCTCTCAGAACGTGTTCAGCCAGTGTAAGAGCAAAATTAAGCCTGCATTTCTTTTTTTCTTTTTTTTTTTTTTTCTTGTGAGAAATGCAGAATGAAAAAGAAAAATCTTTCACATGCTTTCAAATCTATTTAGAATTTTATCTGCCTGGGCAAATAAGCACTGTGCTCACAGTGATTACTGCTGTTATAGATATATAGACCCCAAACAGTTATAAAATGCCACTGGAAGTCTGTGGTTAGACTTTTGAAATAAAGATACTTTTAAAAAGACAGTTCATAACCATTAAATTATTTTCAAACCCCATTGTTTATTGTTATTTGGCTTATCCTTTTTTTTTCTTTTTTTTTTTTTTATGAGGACCATATATTTTTCATGACATCTATCATTAATTTATTCAACTGTATATATTTTTTCAACTCAGATATCTACAAAGGGACACCCCAACATAAGAGCAAGCCCAGCTAAGACCCTGTGGATAGATACAGTGTATTCAGATATCAGCTGGCATGACAGTGCCTAATCCTGAGTAACGTGCCCAAGAGCCAAGGGAATGCTATTTCTCTCCGTTGTTCCAAACAACAGATGCTGTCAATTAACTTTAAGCAGCGTCCAAGAAAACCCTTTTGTTATATTTTGCAGTATTATGCAGAAAGTGTCACCTCTGGAAATGAGGGAACAAGCTGTTTTTCATTATCATTCAATTGTCCCAATCAATCTGACAATTACAAAGAGAAAAAGTCTTAATCACTAGACACATGCTAGTTGCTGCTAGTTTTACCAGCTGCAAAGGAAAAAGAAAAGAAAAAGACCCCCCCCCCCCCCCAAAAAAAAAAAAAAAAGCCAGAAACAACAACAAAAAAAATTCAAAAACAGTTTAAACAGTTTTCCTACTTGGAGATATAACCCAAAAAGCATACCTGCATTAGGGTAAATGATAATTAAATACACAGCGTTATGATAGGTATGGGAATAGTCATTGCAACAAATTAGTGATTAAATCAGTTTATGCTGTTGATTTACTATGGCTTTCATATGAGTACCATTTGCTGTGTACAAAGAAACAGCCATCAGCATCTTATTCATTTGAATACAAGAAAAGTTGTTCATTAAAGTTGTGACTGGTGAATTTCCATATAATTAAAGTATTGCATATATAAGCAATATAAGAGCTTTCTGGGAACTGGTGAGAGAACTGGTGTAAATACAGATGGTGAGATTCATTTATTCTACTTGAAAGACTGAGGCTACAGAAAGGCAGTATTGCCAGCCAGGAGGAGGGCAGGACTGGACCTACTGATTTGGTGACTCTCTTCAAGAGCCTCAGAGAATAAACACAGGACCCCCACTAGATTGAGAAATGACTTTTATACTCTAATCTGCACTTTCCTGCACCTATGTGTAGCATACTCTCAATGCTACAGAGAATGCAAGCAATATTGTATTATGTCTCTAAGGAAGGCCACCCATGTGCAAATTCTGATCTATGAATCTGAGTTGTGTGCTGAACTGACCCAATGGGATACATTCACTCATCCTGCTCTTCCCACTAATGTTCCTGAGAAGACAGAAGACATCTTGGTACTACATTCCTCAGGGGGCATAAAGTCCTTGTATGATCTATATGTGGACAGTAAAAAAGCAATGGTTTCAGCATGCCATCAGCAGTCTGAAGGATTTAACCTGCCTGGAATTTCTGCAGAAGGAAATACCATCCCACAGCAAAAACTAATTACACATCCCTTTTCAGAAACATTAAAATGTTCTCTTTCCTATCAATGCCCAGAATAGAGCAGCAGTCAACGTTTTTTGGAACAGAACTGGCATAGAGTCATGCAATGACACGTGCTAGATGGTGAGTGACACTCATTAGAACAGGTATTCCAGTAAATGCCAGATATGTGACATTGAAAGTATCTGTCTGATGCAAGTCTTTTAGTATACGCCAGTTATGTTTTGTCATCTCTTCTCAAACAGCTCCACTGTCACTAAAAACACAGAGGATATTCAGTATTCATAGTATTCACAACCACGCGGCTCTGGTTATCAGCATCTGGCCACTAAAGAAGGGCCACAGATGGAAATTATTCCAGAACTATTGACAATTTTGTTGAATAGTTCTGCCTCATGCCATTCTTGAAGGAAATGAGAATAACAAAAAGTGTTGGTCTGCTGACATTCTCTCTTAAGAGAATGTCAGTTCTCTTAATCTGTTGGTACTCTGTGCACTTATCAAAAAAGGGCCTGCTTTCCCTCATCTGACTGCCATGGATCTTTAAAAAAGTTAACTTACTCTTACAGTGAGATCTCTGGGCCCTATTGCAGTTCAGATAAAAGATTTGTGTCTGCTTACACTCTGGAGGCCAGGACTATGATTCCGGTACATAAACCTGGATTTCAGTTTTTGTCCTCAGGAAATCTGCTAGTCACAATAATTCCAAACTATACACAGAAAGATATAAAGATCAATGCACAAAAGAGAGTCACAATAAGTATTAAAACAAAACACGTATTTTACAGAAATCCATAAGACTTAGATGAGAAGGAAGTGTTATACCTGAGGCATGAAGAAGACAGAACAGGTTAGCCTTTGTTATAAAAAAAAAAAAAAGAAAAGAAAAAAAAAAAAAAAAGAGAACTCTGAGGTACTGGATTTAGCAATCACACACAGACTCAGAACTTTACACAATAAATCTATACACAATAAATCTATGAAATTACAGCACTGGTCTATAAGGCAATAAACATGGAGATGGGAACAACTGAGAGAAAAACAAATAATTTGATTTTCAAACTCTCTGAAGAAGAGGAGACTTGAGGACAGCATGGACCCTCCAAAGACCACCTGCCTAGGGTACAAGAAAGGTCTTTTGTCTAGAGCTTGCTAAAAATCACAAGGAGATACTGAGTCATGGGGCAGTTGGGTCCAGGGAGTTTTCTCATGAGGGCTCAACTTTGTGGCCACCTGCGACACTGCTGGTTCTTCTCAGCAGACTCTTCCAATTTTTATTCTGAACTCTTCAGGCTAAAGTTTCACTAGAGATACACCAGATAAAGGAAAAATTGTTTTGCCTCCTCTCGGCTCTTTCAACTGGATTTGTTTTCTATCTCACTCCTGATTAACCCACAAAATTGACAGACATCACACCTGAGGGGTAATCAGAATTACTATAGGTTTCCTGACCTATTGTTTTTCTATAGAAAGTATTTCTTTTACAAAATAAAGTTTCCGTTCCAAGCTACAATGGTAGACAGTATAAATCCTACACAGAACTGTATTACTCACATACTGAAATTCTAGTACCTTCTACAAAGTATAGAAAATGGCATTTTAATTTTATTTTTAAAAGACTAACACCCATATTTTATGATTTTAGATAGAGATAATGAGCTTTTGTTGCATGTGTGTGTCTATTCTGAGAAAGTGCAGGAGCATCAAGCTAATTCATCTTTTAATAGATTTTTTGATTTGATTTCTTGTTTGTCAAAAGCTGAGAAATGTGAAGGTTTGTAATCCATTTCTCTTTGCAGAGGTAAACTGCCTGCACTATAGAATGAAACCCTTCTGTAATATAAAATGGGAAGACGAAGAATCAACATCAGAATAGAGCTAGCATATCTCCTCTTACATTTTATCTTGATAGTAAGAGAAATAAGGACCTTTCCTTGTTATTATATCTGATCTGCATATGTTTCTGTTCAGTCTTTCATGATAATTCTTTTTTTAAAAAGTTTTCGTTTATGTTGCTTCCTTCTTGGAAGTTATCCTTCATTCTTTACTGTCTAAAATTTACAGAATAAGAATAACACAAAGCAAATACTTGTTAATAACTGTTACTAAAAGGCACACTATTAGAACTGAGCAACTTTTATTTACAGTTGGAAAATAACGGTGCTTATGTAAAATTGTAACTTTGGAATGCCTGAAACTATTCCAAACACATTTTATCCCAGAGAAGAAAAAAAATAAGGAAGAGTTAGAAGTAAGAAAAACTTTGTTTGGATTTATTCAGAATAAAACACTCAGACCGTCTTAAAACAACTACTTTCGAATGTATTGGGATTTAATTTCCAAAAGAAATAAGTACTGAAAAAGAAAATATGAGTATCTAAAAAGTAAACACTCTGAATAAAATTATGCAGAAAGCACTGGGCAGTCTTACTGGGACATCGAGACTAGTGGCCATTTGAGAAGACCTAACAGTTGGCACTCTCAGAAGAGGAGATGCACATATTGCATATTGTAAGTGAGCCTAGAACAGTTTCAAAAGGAGGAATGGAGCCATTTCAAGATTATAAGACATGCAAAGGGAAAAAGAGAACTGATAAGGAAGGGAGAGTATTATTTGGAGGGAGGTGTTCTTTTCATAGAATAAAAAACATTACTGTAAGAGATAGGGGAGCCCAGTAATCACGGGAGAGCTTCTGGCATCCCACGGGAACTAGCTGCAATTCCAGGAAGTCACTGTCAGCAGCTGAATTGCACCCCATGGGCTCAGCATAGATTTGTGCTTGTGCCAGCCCTCATAGACAAAGGACAGCAGGGTTAAATCACAAGGAAGTTTTCCTCTGTTGCTTTGGGCTACACATCCTGAGATAGTCACGTGCAAAGAACTAGAGGAGCAGGAAGCAATTCCTCGTCTTGCACTGTTTCTTCTTGGCTTTCACCAAAATTTCATGCTGTCACTAAAGGAGATACGCCTCCACAGTACCTCAAATATATATATATGTATGTATATATATATATATATGAAAAAAAAAAAAATGAAAAAGAAGAAACAAAAAAAAAAAAAGAAAAAGAAAAACCTTCCAGAAGCCAATTAAAATGTAGGCCAAATGCTTTGCGAAATTTTCTGTAAACACAGGAGGAGAGTGCCAACATTTTGGAAAGAGGCTGTTTTTAATAAACGTGATAGGGAAGGACTGCGTAAGAGACTGCTGATGGGAGCAAAAACCTGCGGTGGCTTTCTCAAGAGGAGGGAGTAAGATCTAGTCAGTGTATGATCTGAATCAATGAGGTAGATCTGGGTTCAGTTATCTGGCCAGAAGCTAGAGAAAATAAGATATATAATTTTAGAATGAGTAAAGAATCTGGCTATCAGAATGCAGAAATAATCTTTTAATTAATATTTTTGAAATTAAGAAGAAAAATGGCCCTTTGGCTAGAATACTGGTGTGTAACCTGGGATTTATTCTTTAACCTGTCAGAGATGAAAGGACAGACTGAACCATATTAAAAAACAAACAAACAAAAGAATATTATAATAATATAGTGCATTTAATTAGGGATGAATTTGGGAGGAGCTTTAGAACAACTCTTAACCATTATTTGGGGGTCTAGGAAAACTGCCCAAATCACATCAGATCAGATGGCCATTCATCAGTTTTTTCAGTGGCATATTTTTGATGTTTGCCACATCCTGGCCCATTCCAAGAGAATTCTTACACTCTAAATCCATTTATCATGATGGATGTACCAGTAGTTGAGACAAAATAATGATGAAAAAGAAACAGAGCCCACCCTTTTTGTAGCTAAAGGCACTAATCAGCTGAGAGTCTTCAATGATAGTAACAAAGGAAACATTAATTAAGAATGCTGATGGTTGATCTATTAGCAAGATACTCATATGGCAGTGAAAAATGGTTGTTGGAGAAAATGTCTATTCCACAGGAGCACTACAACATATGACAGGAGCGTAACACACAGGTATAAGACACTCTATTGTGTCCATCTCTAGTAAATTATATGAGCTATTGTGAAGATGACCTTACTGGAAAGCATGCAAAGCACAGAATGCATCTCTGCTTCAGCAAGCTAATTAAAAAGGAAAAGCTACAGAATAAAATACCTGAAAATACCTTTAACTAATTCAGATGTCTGACTGATAACAAAGCAAGACAAATTGCAAAGATCTGATGCAAGTTTGTATAGAGAATTTTAACTTCAGTTTTTTTGAACTATATCAAGTATTTTCTTTGCAAAATTAGATGGAGCATTTTTATGTTTAATAATTGAAAGTGTAATGTATTCTATTTTATGCTATTATAGAATTGTGTAAAGGTTATTTTGCTGCTAGTTCACTGCATATTTTCATATGCAAATGACACAAATTAAATTATCTCAAATAGTAACAGAAATTCCAGCGAAATAGTATTTTTAATATAAGTCATCATCCCCTCAAGTCATATAATAGATAGAGAATTGCTTCTGTATTTATATTTTTTCATTAAAAATAAAATGATTAATTTCACAAGTTAATTTACTTTCCCCATCACAACACTAAAATTGAAATTAAATATTCTAATGCTTAGAGATATTAAAGACTCATTTATTGAAAGCAGTTTATTGTTTTAGGTACATTTTCTTGATAAGTGCATGTTGCCAATATACTACTACAACATTTTTAATGATTTTATTTAACAAATTGTGCATTATTGCTTGGGTTTTGTCAAGCTTACAGAACTCATATTTGTCTGCTCAGGAGTGCACACAAGACCTTATGCTCATTCCTCTACTCTGAGTATTTTGCCAGTTTAAAATCTTTGAATAGGTTATGGGAGTGTTCCAATAACCTTGGCCATGGATTTTACCAAAAGGTCCATCTGCAGTACAGTGGCTGTCCCTTCAACAGGCCTCAGTATGCTTAGTGGAAGTGACTTGAGCCCTTCCCACACCGCTGCAAACTTGTTTTTATTTCTACATGACTTTCTTTCTATTATAACATAACCATAGCCTTTAAAGATTAATGTTAGTGAACCATAGCAATAGAATAAGACACAAAAAAACCTTCATCATTTTCATAGTCTCAGCAATTCCCTCAAAGGCAAGGAAGTCTTCCTTTAGCTTAGTAGTATGGCTTACTGTTTCTTTTGTGGTAGTTTTGCTCTACGTTAGATTTTTACACTGTGCAAAACTAAGGTCAATGAAGGCACTGGGCATTTCTTTGGAATAATTCTGTGTTAGAAGAAGAAGAAATATATACAGCAGGGATATTACCCCATCAGCTAGACAAGAATCTGTTTAGTGACTGAGCTACTTAAAGGTTAATCAGATCTTCAACCAATCACTTCAACGTGGATGTGATGAATATTTGGTTCAGACTAATTAGTATGCAAATCCAGGCACTCTGTAGGTATTTGGAATGTCTTAGACAGTGACCCGGAAAAAGAATACAGGTAGTATAATATGCTCCAAAAATTACCACAGTCCCACCTAGGTCACCTTCACAATCCTAGAAGACTTGCAGCTGCCAATAACAACAACCAATAATGCTGGTAGATGCTGTCATTCAACTTTTTTTTTTTTTTTAATCTGTTTTTTTTTTTTACTAGAAACAGACATTGTGGACCTCATGGTTGTGTGAATTCTGGAGAAGAAAGTAGTTCTCCAGAGTAGGATATGCATATATGGAAGATGTAACATTTTTATTCTCACATTTCTGAAGGCCTGAAATAATGTAACCAGCTCAGTGTAGGGTAATGCTTTCAGAAATATCATCTTCACATCAAGACCACAGAAAGCAACTCATTCCTTTAACAAAACACAATAAAACACAATCCAAGGCAGCAAACAAGCCCTCCTGCTATGTACACAACTCCTGTTCCAAGGATCATTTTCATAGCACAGTATAACGTAATACAAACACATAGTACCACAGTGCTCCACACCAAGGCAAGCAAACATTGCATCAAAAGTAAGAATTGTTGAAAGCTCTGATTCCTATAAGATTATGACTTGTAAACACAGTTGTAACCAATCTTGTCAAACATATTTTCTGATTTATAAAAACTAAAAATAAAAACCTTGATTTTGACTGAAGCAAAAAGAAATTTGTTGCAGAATGAGATTCAACTAGTTTTACTACCAACCGGCAGACAGAAACAAGAAGGTAAAATGGTAAACAGATCCTTTCACTGAAAAAAAAAAAAAAAAAAAAAAAAAAAAAAAAAAAAAAAGGTGCCATTACCCTAGGTGTTAAAACTCACTTTGATGGAGCTTGACCACTGCTAGCTCTTTGCATGGTCACTTCTATTCAGTATAGCTAACAAACTGCAAATTTGAGCTTGGCTGATTGATTTCCACACATAAATAAAAATAAACATAAATAAGAATAATATAAGAATATAATATATAATATAATATAATATAAGAATATAATATAAAAATAAAAATAAATAAGTGGAAACATTTTTTGTACTGATCAGATTACCAAGAGATCTTTACGCATTCTCTTACACACAGAGTTGTATAGCTTACTGGGGAAAAAAAAAAAAAAAAAAAAAAGTTAATATAAAAGTGGTGTAACCCTTGACTCAAGCTATCAAGTAGTGAAGTTAAAATAAGGTGTCCCAACTATATCCTTCTGTCTGTTGTCAGGACTGGATTCTAACCAGTAAAGTGATCCAGGAGTAAAATAAATAAATAAATAAATAAATAAAAATTTAAAAAACCTTCAAATTTCCTCTTAAATCACCTCTGTTGTCATCTTATAACCTGATCTCAACACCAGGTGCAGAAACAAAGAGAGGAAACAAACCCCTAGGAAGGGGAAAGGCTGAAAGACTCTTCCAGACAGGTCCTGCCTGCAGAGACACCTGATGTGAAACCACACCTGTGTCCTTCCCGTAACTGACCACAGAAGTTACACTGCCCATCAAAAGTTTACAGCCTTGAAAATTAACTGCAGTAACTTTCACCTGTAAGCACTATAAACTTCACACCAAAAACATGCCTAGGAAAATGGTTTTTTTGTTTGTTTGTTTGTTTTGTTGTTTGTTGTTGTTGTTGTTGTTGTTGTTTTTTATTATTTATTTTTAGTATTTCCAGCATTAGTGCATTTGAATCAAAAGATCCTGGTAAGCCCAGCATTCATGCAAAAGTATAAAATAAAATCAAAAATTGAACATGGAGATCAATTATGAAGAAACACTTTATATCTGTCTGGCAGTTTTACTAAAAAAAAAATAACTTATTGATAAATATTTCTTTATAAGAGAATTTCTTTCATAGTGCAAAGAATTTTATATAAGAGATATTTAGAAACTACATAGGCAAATCTTCTTTTATGTTTTCATTACACATCCTGGAAATATAACAAAAAGACACATTTTTTAAACAATAAAAAAATTGTCTCTGAATGAGCCAATATTTCAAAATGATAATACATGACAAAATATATCAAAATAATTATAAAAGTGATTCAGAGAAAAATGACTGTACATATTTTAAGTTAAACAGCAAGCTGTTAGTCTAACCAAGAAAATCTTCCACTTCTCATTCATTTTTCTTTCTGGAGTTTAAAGAGACACAGAATGACTGAGGTTGGACAGGACCTCTGGGGATCATGTGGTCCAACCGCCTGCTCAGAGCAGGTTCACCTGCTACAGGCTGTGTCTCCCAGGATGTAGACCCCACAACCCCTCTGGGCAAACTGGTCCACCACCCTCACCATCCAAAAAAGCTTTTTGCTACATTTAAATAGAATGTCCTGAATTTCAGTTTGTTCCCATTACCTCTTCCTTTCACTGTGCACCAAGAAGAATCTGCCTGCCTTCTTTAGTCTCCCATGTCAGGTGTCTGTAGAACTTGACAAGATCCCCCCTAGCCTTTTCTTCTCCATTCTTACAAGTCCAACTCTATCAGCCTCTCCTTGTGTTACAGATACTTTGTGACTTTAATCCTCTTAGTGGCCAAGCACTGCAAATGTATTTTTTGTACTCAAGAGTCCAGAACAGGACACAGCAGCCCAGGTGTGTCTCACCAGCACTGAGTACATGAGGATCACCTCCCTCATCCTTCGGATAATTCTGGTCCTAATTCAACCTACGGTGCTGTTGGTCTTCTTTGCCACAAAGACATGTTGCTGGCTCACGTCCAATATTTAGTCCTCCAGGACGCCCAGATCCCTCTCCACAGAGCTGCTTTCCAAGCCATTCCCCAGCCCATACTGCATGGCATCACCCAGGAGCCTGACTTTGTACGTCCCTTAGCTGAACTTCAGGAGATTCCTGTCAGCCCACTGTCTGTCGAGGTCCCTCTGAATGGCAGCACTTGGACCTCTGCATGTCCATCTTGTTTAGATGTTCCTTAACCTGGTCCTTCACCACAAAGGTAAGTATTCCTTGTTCCTTGTTCCAGACTGTCCCTCTGATACTAGGGACCTGTGATTTCTGAAAGCTGGTCTTACCATAACGGCTATGAAGAAGGTGGCATTGAGTCCCTCAGCCTATGTCTTTTTCACCAGATCCCCCACCTCACTGGCAGTGAGTCCGTATTCTCCCTAGTCTTTTTTCTACAGCTGAAATACCAAAGTTTTCTTTTTGCTTTTTATTTTCCTCCCCAGATTCAACTTCAGATGGGCCATAGCTTTCCTAACCCCATCCCTGCATGCTTGAATAGTATCTCTATGTTCCTCCCAAGAGACATGTCGCTGCTACCACTTCTGGTATCTGATGAGTTTCTTGGATGAATGAAAATACAAGGATATTATTGTAAGCTCTTAACAAAGAATTCAAGATCAGAGAAGACAAGTGGAAAACATGAGATGAGAGTTCAGTATGGAAATATGGCCCACTGTTCTCAGATTAAAGATAACAGATTCTGCAAAGCTGTTCTGAGGACATTGTTACAGGAAACCACAGCATTATCAGTCATGGGCTTCAGTTATTGCTTTGCTTTTAAGAGAAATGAAGTTTTGACATTAGTTTTGGATAGGACAAGATTTTACTTTCAAATTTTATTCATAAAGAATAAATTGTGATCACAGATAGGAAAAAGGAGGTATGTTAACAAGCAATAGGGAGTTGATTAATACACAGCTGAAGACCAAAAAAAAAAAAAAAAAAAACACTATGAATTTGCTGGCACAGTATGTCAATGAGCAACAAGGAGCTGGTACAGCTGAGGACAAAAATTCCACAAATTTGTTGGCAAACCCATAAAAACTGCACATGCTTCTGCAGGTCACTAAATGCATAAGTCCTTTGAGATGCTGAGTCTCACCCCAGCAAATAAATTCTTTGCAAACTTAAGTCCTGTTCTGGGTTCAAGATTGATCAGTTTAAAGACCCTATTTTTATTATCTTTAGCACATTGTTTACACTTCCCAGAATGAGTCTATTTCCTTTTAATTATAGTTTGGCAAATCATTGCTCCCAACTGTTTGTTCAAAGACGCTCTGAAAAATAAGCCTTCAAGTTGCAGAAGAAAATTATTTCAACAACTACACACAGCTACAGTCTAAATCCAAACAAAAGCATGGATTTCTCACAGACTGACTCATCCATCACACTCCTCTCTAGAACCTGGATGAAACTTCAAGGTATGACAGATTTGCAAATATTTACTTTTCCAGCTGGGTCAAATACCCAACGACAGGAAATACAGAAAATAAGACATTGAGTAGGTATGTGTTTGTGTAAGAGCTGATGCATTAAGACAGCCCGGTTTCATCCAACTTTGTATCCAGTCACTAATACTGAACAGGAACAAGTCCTGTGGGTACACATAATGATATCAATAAATATATTATGAAGAGCTGAAGTACAGAAAGACTCAAACAACTGATCTCCTTATGTGCAATCCACAGATAAACATATAGGTGACAGGCAAAAAGCAGGAAGGTAGAAAACAGTATGATAATCACTAGCAAGCAACATGATTTGCAGAGGACATGTCATTTCAAACAAATGACTCTACAGTTTCATAAAGATTACAGGACACCTACACAAAACAAAGTAACACCAGCTAAGAGATCCCTGAAGTAACAGTGAGGCTACAGAAATCCTAACGTGTCCTGGAAAGTGCCTTAGCAAAGGACCTCGAACAGAACAAACCCCACTTCTCAGGAAAGCAGGCAAGGGACAGCACAACATCAAAGCAGAAGTACTGCTTTCAGTCCTACAGCTAGCTCGGCATGTCTATGGGACAGACGGGCACTCTGTCAACACACTGTTCTTCAGCTTTTTCAAAATGTTTAGCTTTCTCTTGAATAAAATGAAGAATGAAAACAGCACTAGACAAAAGTCATGAATGTCCATTTACTTTAATTAAACTGACTACATTGATGGAGCCAGAGAAGTTACTTTACATACAGAATCATTCCACAAAATATTGCTAGTCTGAGCTTCATGGAATTTTGCTCTTAGTTGATAGCTTTACCAATAAACTAGGAAACATGGCAATTTGCCTGGTAACATCTTCATAAGACACCAAAGTTTGAAAATAATGATATGGAGAAAACACCACTACATATTTTAATATAAGGTTTGCCCAGTTCTGTCCAGTTAGCTCAACTATGTGTCTCTGCATTTCGTAAATACCTGTTCTGCAGAACACAGCAGTGCTTTTTGATATGAAATGCAAAATCTTGGAACTAAGAAATAACAGCAAACCACAAAGCAATTTTATTCTAGAATAAGGAGACACTGAACAGGGTGAAAGAACTAGGGTAATAGGGTCTTTCAACGGACAAACAAGGAACGGCAAGAAAGAATGTAGGTTACATATACACAATGAGTTCAAGTCTTTACCACCGGGCAGAATAGTTTCGTTAGCCACCTTTCGAAAGAAAATTTGGAAAAAAAAAAAAAGCTCAGAAAAGAGGTAAAAACTGCATCTTGTCTGCCCCTCACTGACAGGTCATGTCTACATAACATCACAGCTGATCCTGGAGATTGTGGAGATAACCACAAATTGGCTGTAACTGAATGATGTCAGACAGCATGGTCATGCTCATCCTCTCCAGCTTTATGGGTATGCCTAGGAGCTCCCACTGACTGCCTCTGTGATCATATTACCAGCAGTACCCAAGCTAACTTCCTGTGACACTGCAGTAGCTGTAGGTGACCTGCAGCTGCTGCTGTTAGACACACCTGCAAAAACATGACCTTATCAGTTTAACAAAAAGGATGCTACATTTACAAGAAGGTAATAGTCCCAACTATAGCACTTCAACAGGAAGAGGAAGAGGGGAAAAAAAGGCTAGCAAAGGCCCAGATTGAAAGCTGAAGCAAAAGCCATTCAAACTAAGAACAGGGTGGATATTTTCAAACATGAAGATTATTGACCACTGAGAAAGATCTGAAGAGAGAGTAACTGTCTATTACCCAGCATCTGTAAATCAAGACTGGAAGCCTTTCTTAGAGATACGTCCAGACTGACATTTTGGGGTCACTGAAGCATTTATGAGTATTATTCTGAAATCTGTGTTCTGCGAGAAGCAATACCAGATGACCACATGATATTCTTAGCATCTAGAAGAGCAGCACTTTCTGTATTCTTATCACCACAGATATCATTTTATTCCCCTGGTATTGTTCATTCTTCCTAGAAGCCATTATTCCAGGGAAGGAGGAGATAAAACAGCATCTTGGACACCTTTTTGCGTACAGCAAATGCAATTAGTAAGGTGATCAGTATAGCATACTATACGGTTTGCAAAAGATAAAGTATTTGTTCAACTCAGAAAACTGTGGTAGGGAAGATTTGGGTAAATAGAGAAAGGTCAAGCAGGGCTGACAAACACAAAGCAGTAGCAAAATGTTTACATTTGATTTCTGTTTAGTGGCTGTATTTTTCAAGATGGACCAAGTGAAAAAAAAGCTGCTTATCTTCTATTTAAGATATATCTTCTTTAAAAATTATAAATTGTTTTAGCTGGAACTGTCAGCACTGTGCTGACATTGCTTAGTTCTATTGATTTTATGATGGAATATTATCTATTTTGCTGAAGGTTTTGCAGAGCTGGTTCTAATCCAGTGATAGATGTTGGCAAACTATCCTTAGGAATTTTAACATTCTGACAGTTCTTGCAGTCTGAATGTAATTAATAAAAAACGCTGTAGCAAACTCCTTGGTGAAATAAGATTATGGTTTGAGTCATTTCATTACAGTCTTTGACTAGCAAATTGGAATCAATTTGTAAGGATAGAAGAAGAGATTATTTTGGCATTTAAAATGTATTTGGAATGAGCAAAATATATAAGATGTCTCTTTGTGTTCCAACATTTAACCCATTGTCTGTAAGAACCCCAGTTTATTACTTTGGGTATTACTTGTTGTGGTTACCCCTTTCTTGCCTTTCCTGTCTGTTTACCTACCCTCTTCCAACTGTCTTGAGACTCTATGAATCTTAGCACTAACTTGGAATATAACGACTAAAAGTAAGAACTACAAAAACAACATCTTGCTTTGTAGCAATAGATAGATAGATAGATAGATAGATAGGTAGGTAGAGAGGAAGAAAGAAAAAGAAATGTTTCAGTATAGAACTGAGCTAGTTTGATATGGTTTCTCATATTGTTTCCCAAGAAATGCAACAAAAAATACTCCATTTGAGCAAATTAAAAGTGGGCTGTGCAGAGCATTAGATAGCATGCCACATGGAACAAGGGCAAAGCTCTGAACAATGGAGGAGTGAGAGGCTGGATTTTGTCACACTAAGTCTTGCTTTTCAAACCATCTGCTCCTCAGAGGGGAAGGAGTTTAAAAAGTAACCCTGTACGTGACTAGACAATATAAAATACAATGGTAGGCACATGATTCTTAATTAAAATCAGTGACAAAACAGCAAAACATCTGCTGAAGAAAATGCTGTATAATGCTTTACACTTTTATAGTATATTTTCAGTTGAAGGAATTTCTGTCTTAATAATCCTACATGAAATTCTGCAATTATTTTCTACGTTAAAACAGGGACAACTGTGGTGTATTTTGTAAGCTGGAAAGGCCCTTACAAAGTTGAGTTATTTAATAAGTCATATATATTTTTTTTTTATTTTTTTTTTATCATCACATGAGACACAACACTATAAAAACAAAATAGCAGTGTTGCTTCAGATTTTATTTTAACTGTGATTTAAATAAGGTTCTGTTAAGCCAGAGCTGCCAATGGCTCTGGGACTTGCAATTATACTTGGCAGCAAAGAGGAGCTACAGGAGTGAACACCCAGATGAACTGATGCATCTAAAGAAAATGGAGAAAGATACCTGAGAAATATTTTATTAATGAAAAGAAGAAAGAACATTTATAACTTGTGCTGAGTCCGCCCTTTATGGCTTAAATATAAACATGCTATTTTGAACCTGTGCAGATGGACTGAAAATGACTCCAGGAACATTAGATTCTTAAAATTTTCAGCTAAAAAAATAATTCTATTGTATCTTATTTGTATTATTTTAATTACATACTATGTATTTTTTCTCAATGAGAATTTTTCAACTGATTAAAATAATATTTAAACTGATTAAAATCATATTTGTTAGCAGTAAAGAACTGAACAATGTATTAGCATTTTTAAACAGTTTGGAAATTCTGTAGATATATAAAGTTATCCTGGTTCAGCTTCATTTCCATATGAGTGCACTAAGCTAGCTGCCAATAAAAATAAATTATCTGGGAAGCAATCAGAAAACATCACAAACATTAAATAAAATGCCATAAGGTACTGTACCAGGAGTACCTACCATAAGGTACTATAAACACGGAAATACATTCTATGTCTGTTAGCAAATGTGTTTCACTAACACTCATCAAGGAACAGAAAAAAAAATAAAAATCCCAGCTTAATTTCCCCCAATCTTCAGAGTAGAAAGCATGCTATAAATAGATGTTTTTAAAAAATCATAGTATATCACTGTTATTCCAATATTTTGCCATTGCTCATTTACAGTATCTGACTTGCCTCCTAAACACAAATGAGAAGTTAATATTTAGAGCTGTGTAAACTCTGACTTGGATGGGAGAAATATTCAATGCTAGGTTGAAATTAATTGAACACTTCCTGGATCCAGTCATTGCATTCTTAAATACTGCCTACGTCTTCAAGAAGCCAATATTCCAAACCCCTTTACTGAACATCAGCAATTAACAGAGTCTCATTGATAACATATTGAGTCTGAGTTTCATTTGCTGAGATGAGATACCCAGAATAGATGATGGAGTTACACAAATGCAGGCTTAATGTGAGCTGGGCATGTAAGAGTGGGAAAAATGTGAGAAAATGTTAGTATCAGTCCTAATGCCCTACACGCCACTACCATGACATCAACCCCTGTGGTATGTTTGTGTATTGTGTGATGTGGTCTTGGTCACAGTGCTCCACTTTTGCTTCTTTCATGTAGATGGTTCCAACACAAACAGCCTACGTAAATACCCCAAAGTATACAAAGGACTTAAAAGTAATGTTAGGCACTGATTTAAACAGAACAACATTGAAAGCAATGAACTTGTGTGTGAAAGGTCTGAATCTTCAGACATACAATTCCTTGCATTTGCACATAGGTTGAATAATACAACTGAATAACTGCAAAGAAGGAAATGAAATTGAAGTTTTCTTTTTTTTTTTTTTTTTATTCACATTTTTTGTGCATTTCTATTTTAAATCTTCAATTTATAACAATTTAACAATGTTAGTTGTTTCAATCACATCTCATTACTAAATGAAAAGTCTTTTATATTTCCTTAAGTGGAAGTTAGGCAAACAGCAAAATCAGCATCAGAATTAAGTAGTGCTGAAATTTGCCAAACTCCTGTTTAGTCCCCACAGCCAGGGAAAGGATGACTTTGTTATCATTTCAGCATGATCATTTGCCCGTAAAATTTTCAACTTACCCCTAGAACCATTTTCAACAAAAAAGTAGAAGGGGAAAAAAACAGGCAAAAATGTGGCTTCAGCAATAAACTTCCCTAAACAAAACATTATTTGTTTTTCAGATTTTATGTCCTTGATTAAATCCCAATGAAACACTGCGGAGCATCAGCATATTTCTTTGTTAAGCCAAAGGGACATCCTGAAGATATATCCTCATGCTTTATTTCTGGCTGGCCAGACCCTGGGATCAGCAAAATATGTGACTAGCATAACCTTGACCACTGCCTTGTGCATTCAACAGGGAGATGTGTTTTACATAGCACATTCCCTGAAGTTATCTATGCCAGTTTTTCTATTTTTGTGTGTTTAGAATGTTAACTACACAAATAATTTAGCAAGTGAATCACTACGAGTTTGCTTTAGAATACAACATTTTATTCCTCAATTTCTATCAAAAGACAGAAATCTTTTCAAAAACTTGGTACAGGCTTGAGAATTGAGGGATGTGGGACTAAAACCAAAGAGCAAGGGAATAAGACTTAACACCTGATGCCAGAGAGTTTATGTTCAAGTACAGTCTAGGATTGGAGCTACAAAATAGAGATTACATCCCAGTCAGTTCCTGGATGAGAGCAGCAGTTATGAAGTATTCCTGTCCACCATAAAGGATCACTACTGCAATACAACAATAGGTAGCAGGAAAAAAAAAAAAAAAGGAAAAAAAAAAAAGCACTACTGAAGAAAACAGGTACGAATCACTAAAGGACAAAATGCATATAGTTTGGCATATAAAAATATCACAAGAGGTCTTTCCTATTAAAAGTCATGGAAATGCTCCTTTGACTTGTGAAGTGCTACACTTGTCATTACACCTACAGATAAACAGGTTTTTGTTGTTGTTGTTGTTGTTGTGTTTTGTTTGTTTGTTTTTTCCCCCCACAGGAAATAGAGAATAAAAAAATCTACAAACATAAAATAGGAGCTCCTTGCTCAGCAATTGGAAAGCAGAGAGACTTAAGTCATACTCCCATCTAATAAATACTTATTTAAACATAACCTTCTTCGGGAAACCACCACAAGAGACAATATATTCCCAAGCAGCTTGGCAATGGCTGTTCCTGCACACAGTACAACAGAACCTAGTTTGAAGTTCTGGCTGTGATAAAGCCAACAAAATATTTGGACCACTGTCTTCCATATCTTCATCAAGAACCAGTCTCGGGGATATGGATTTTCTCTCTGGAAAGTCCATCCTGAACACAGGAAATTTTAAGACAGTGAAAGCTTGGAGAAATATTGAAAAAAAAAAAAAAAAAAGTAGAAATATTGAAAAAAAAATGTAGAAGTAAAACAAACAAACAAACAAAACCTCCTGAGTTAAAAAACTCTGTCTCTTAAAACTCTTAATGAAGAGGTTTCCAGATAATTGTGCTCTAAGACGTCCTCTGTTTGTTCTCAAACACAAAAGAGTATATGAAAATCCAAGAATAAGATATCATAAAGAAAAGTCTCCCCTGATTTGGTGGGCTAAGTGATTATAACTTTCTTTTACCTTTTTGCTAACTTGCACATTTCTTTTTATTACCCTCAGGGGAAAAAAAAAATAAAAAAATCCACTGAGGAAATTTTGATTCCAGCAAAGTCAGTTTGTAAAACAACCTTTCAGAACTGAAGCCCTTTCTGTACAACAGCTACTAACAGCAATGGTGCATATAGCGCTAACAGCATAACAAGCTCAAAATAAGCTCCCACAGATATTAAAGAAGATGCCAAAAAGGAGATCTGGACACTTGTCTGCATTCAGATTCTCATTTGGCAATGTTCTGAAGGCAAACCTAATTAAAGGTTATAGTTGGCTACGGTGCATTATTCAGATATTACAGACTATAATTGTTCTAGGCCAAGACGGGTGTTTTATTTCTACAAAAAAAAAAAAATATCCCACAGCTAAATTAAATGTTTTTCTACGTAAAATGGCAGGCTTAACACCCATTCAAACAAAAGTAAAAACAGAAATGTAACTATGAATGGCAATATAGGTTTGAAAACTTTTGCTAGTTCAGGTCCCTTCATGATACACAGCGTAAGGCTGACAGTAGTACCAAACACAAAGGTGCACTACACAGAGAAAACTGGTTTCCCACCTAGGAAAGACATGTTCTGTATCTTCTTTTGTTTCTTAACAATTGATGCAGTAGTGGTTAGGCATGTGCTGGAACTGGGCACATAAAACCATCTCTAAGAGCCAAAGTTGAAATGAGACTATGCTCAGCAATGAAGTTTTCCCCCTCTACACAATGAAGCATGGGACAGAACACTACTGGAGAGTGCAAAACACATTGTTTGTTTCTTTGCCTGAGTGTATCTCAGTTCAAATCTTCACTGCTCAAGATGTAAGATATCTTTTCGGGTTAGTTGCTCTCACTCCCCACCCTCTGCTGCAATGAGCATTAAGAACTCTGTACAAGAGGAACAAGAAGGAATTGAGCCATGAAGCCTGAATCCAGTCTGTTTAGGCATCTGAAGCCCACCTGAGTGCTGAGCAACTCTCCAGTCCACTGACTTTTCTGGGCTACCTAACCTTGAAGTCACTAAAAACTATCAGACAGCTCAAAGGCTAAAGGACTTAGGCATTAATGTCATGTGCTGACTCTCCACGATCTGATTTTTGCAGTCAGCTACCTGAATCTCTTTGAAGTCTCCTGGAGACACTTGGAAATTTAGATGTGGTCAGGCCTATATTCATTGGTGCCATGGCCCCACTTTTCTGTAGCAGTGCATTGATTGGATTACTCACACTGTGAACAAGAGGCACTGGATTCAGAGCTCTGATCAGTCTACCATAGCACAGCTAATGTCTCCAATCTTGGTAATGTTCAAATATTTGATGCAAAGTGGAACCAACTGGAATCCACAGGATGAGATTGTCATCAAAATTTGGTTGGTTAGGGAACTTTCTTAGGACTGAGGCAGAAGAAAAATATTGAATATCACCTTACATTCTAAGTAAAAGCTTTAATTTCTGAGATATTAGAGAATAAGAGGGAGAAAACTATGGTTTTACTATATGTTTGGAAGCAGATGGAGGACATCTGCCAAATTAACTCCTGACAAGATTTTTTTTTGCTCGTTGTGCCATGCACGCACATCAAAAACTACGTGTTAGGGTATTTTTGCCAGTTGAAGTTTACGTATTGAGCTGCATTAGTGACTGCAGTTATCCAGAAGTTCCAGGCATCTCAGGTGCAACCAGTGCCCTCAGACCTAAATCTTGGTAGGCCTGAATCTCCTGAGGTGCTCAGCCCCCCATTGTAGTTTCTCCCCTAGGCCAACCTCACATTTCACCTTGATCAGTTCCATCCAGGTAGAAAAACATGTCAAATGCCTGGTTTCAACTAACAGTTCATGCTGAGACAGCTAGTTGACTTTGCTGTTTTAGAGTAAAACTTTCAGAGTTGTTCTGTTTGCTCAAAAACAATAGGCTTATTTATACGCAGATTTTCAATCTCCACCAGACTTGTATTTACAGAGGACGGCTATGTTTAGAAATTCAACTATGTAAATAAAGTGCCTTAAACAACTCTGTCTGGGTCCCTGAATAACGTATGTTTACAGATAAATCAATGTTTTTGTAATGTTCCAGCTGGATATCTTTCACCTGAATTTGTGCAAAGTAGATCCTATTTTGCTTTACACATCATCAGCAAAATTCTCAGCTGAATTTTGACTGCAAAATACATGCTATTAGTGACAAAGGAAGAAGAAGAGGCAAAAAATTAGTTGCTCTTTTTTCAAGTGCAGGTGGAATCTGCAGAATCTGCCTGCAACAATCGACACTTTCCAAGTGTCTGCTTGCCACATGTTGTATTTTACACTGGCAATAGAGAAGTACAAGTGTGAAATGGAGGATAGCCGCAAACACATGATACCCCATTATCAAAAGTCAGTGTTTTGTGACACTAATATTTTAAGTCACTTTAGATTAAAATAGACGATTCATAAATAACATGAAATTTTCAGGGTGACTACTTCAAAAAGAAATCTGTACTGAAAGCAAAATATCCAACACAACTGAAACATATACCATTGCACAGAAACTACAAACAAACAAGGTTATGACCAAAAATAATACAAACTTCAAAATTCATGGTTAGTCCTGATACACCATATGTCCTTCACCACCTAGCCACAACAGGGTGCCCTTTAATTACTCTGTTAATGTGATCTTTGTGTCTAAGTGCTGGAGGACATATGGCACACCTCACTTGTAACCATGAATTTCATGTCTTTAATGTTTTCTGTCAAAATTCAAATGTCCTTTTAAATGTATACATGTGTATATGTTCCTATTGATATGCTGCTTTTATCACCAATTTGAATCCCTGTACCATGCTCTAGCTCATGGTTCAATGTATTTATACTCCTTTTCAGGGGCAAACTGACAAAGAAATGAAATTATTACCTTCTTATTGCACAAACATATTAAAAAAACAGATGAACTAAACCACATCACCACCTACTTAATGACCTGCAATTGTAGGGACCAGGAAGCTAACTCACTAGCTGTACAAAAATGACTTTCAGTTTGAAACTTTATAGCTGAGCTTACACAAAGAATTTCTAAGTGAAATAAGTGTATTTCTACTTTATTCTTTAAGATTGTATCAGAGAGCAGCTTTGCAATTTATTGCCATATGCTGCTGTCCATTAATGGACAATATTTTTAATATATTTTTTCATTTCAGGTTAAAAAAGAAGAAGGTTTTGTCAGTCTCTTCAATTTGTCTGCAAGTGACAGTTCAGATAGGCACCGATGAATGAAAATGCCACTCTGATGTACCTAATGTATTGTAGGCAGCAATCAGATCTTTGGTATAAACAAGGTGCAACGCACACTTCAGTCTTCCTGCTGAACATGGTATTCCTCATCTTAAAAGGTGTCAGTGTCTAGACAAAGAGGATGACATCCTTTAAAGTGCCTTTGGAAATTAGACAGCGATTCAATGCACCCTGGACTCAGATGGTGGTGATGTGCCTGATGTATGTACAGTCAAGACAATTAAGTTACATTAATCACATTCTGAGTCAATTACAGTTCCAGAGAGATTTGGGATTTGCCTTATGTAGGAAGAAGGCTCATTTTATGTTCCAGTTACAATAAAGAATTTCTCAAGCATCTCCTGTGCTGTTCAGGGGTTTTAATCAGAGACAGCTACCACACCAACCACTGAATTCTACAATGTTTCCTCCAGTCCTCCATACATTTTAATATCAACAGCAGCCGGCAAAGGCTTAAAATATTGCTGCTCAGAATGAGCAGATCAAGATCAAATATTGTGCTAGAAACACAGGCTCAAACTACACCATGCCATTTTAAGATTAGAAATTTACAGACTGCTCAGTTTTACAATAAATAGCAGTCAGCTAGAAAGCTGCAAATGTAGCTCTCTGATGGGTCAAGTTTACTTTTTCAAATTCAGTGCTGCCTACAGCTACTTTTAAACAAAGCTGCATTCTGATGCTTTCTTTGATCTGCAAACAAGTATGAAGTGCAGTTCCTCACCTGAAGGAATATTATGTACAAACCTGTATCCCAGCATCCAGCTGTTCTTAACCTGCATGCCATAAGTAAGCCCCTGATCTAAGCTAGTTTCTGAAAAGGACCAAAACAAGATAATCTCAGAATTAATCACAGGAAGAGCACTGTCAAACTCAAGGACACAACCAGCTTCCCCTCCATCAATGGCTAATATATTGGTATTTTCATACTGCCATGAACAATTAAGGGGAAGACTCTCTCTGGCATTCCTGCTTCTCAGCATATGACATCCATCCAAAACGAAGGAGCAGAAAGCATGATCATGATGGTGGCAGGGGGAGACAAGGTTATTGGGGATTACGCGGGCAAAAGCCACACATTCTGACATAAAATGAAAACCCTCTGTAGCCACTTATGATGCAGTTTGCTTGAAACTATGCCAACTGAATTATAGTTGTTTGGTACCAATCTGCTGAAATTCACAGGATAAAGCTAAATGTTTACAAGATAATGCAGCTCACTGCACAAGATGGCTAACAGCACATACAGCTAAAGATTCACAGCTATTCAAGAAAAAAAAATACAAAGTGGCGTAAACAATTTTCTATGAAACAACTTTTAGAATGCTGCTCAAGACAGATAAAACCACTAGAGATTATAAAAAATTGTCAGAAATTGCAGGTTCATAGTTTCAGTAACCCTCCAACTAGCCAATATCTTCCTACAATTGCATTCAAAAAAATATTCCATTTATGTGGACAAGGAGCTCAGTTTTCATACTTGTGACTTTAGAAGACTGAGCACATCACAAGGCCATCCTGCAAGGTGAAATTAATTACAACTGTGCCTTATTACAGTTTGTATACTGGAAAACTGTAACTACTTGGAATTCAGATACAGCACAAGAAAGCATCATTTGAAGTGGAAAAATGAAATGGAATAGAAAGTGGACAATTAGTTACTCTCAAATAAAGTACAATACATGACTTTGAATCCAGGTCTCCTTACAGGAAATGAAGGATTGTGCTCATTTTAGCACTGGGAAAGTGGGTCTGAATTCTTCAGTTAAATGTAAGCTGCAAAAACAAAACTAAGGAAAAGTCAGACATACTCATCCTATCATTTGCCTATGATTATACCTAGTGCTAACAAAACAAAACAACACAAAAAAAAAAAACACTTTAAAATCTTTTAGCTTAAAAGTGCGATGTTGACCTTTTTATTTTTTTTATTGTTTGATTATTTTCTTGTTTGTTATAGCACAAAACTATATACTATTGACAATCTGTCTAAAAATTACAAAAAGTAAAAAAAGTTTCACAGGTTTTCTTGGCATATTCCCATCAACAACAGAGTGCTCAAACAAAGTGAAGTGACTGTACATATTAAAGCTTGCCCAAACAGTTTCACATACAGATCAACCAAATGAATCAACCATGTTTGTTATCAGGGGACCTAGAAAAGAAAAATATGCAGAGTATTTCAGTGTTGGGTCCCTTGCTTATGTTGTTTCATTAACCAAAATGTGTGTCTGTCTTGGCTGCCTCTGTTCATCAAATATCCTATTAAAATCACCAACATTAGCTGCAGGCGATGTTGATAGCTTTCTGCAGAGTCACGCAGTAAGTGGACTTGGCATGTGAACTCTAACTTCTGGCACCATTTCTCAAGCTACCAGTTCCACATTGTTCGTAATCTCTAACTTCATATTACATCTAAAAGAAGAATCAAGCCAGTGGCATTTGCAAAGAGAACAAAGAAATAAGCAAAAATAATATTTAGATAGAAAGATACCTTCAACTACCATAATTACAGTTACAGAAAATTGGATAGACTATTACCATAAATAAATATATATATATATATTATAATCCTAGCTGTTGGCATTAAGGAGTTAAGTTAGTAACTGCAGCTACTTTTTTTTCTTTTTACTTTTTTTTTTTTTTTCAGTTTTTATTAACTGCTAAACATGAGAAGATTTTTTTCTCTCTTTTGTCCAGAAAAGAAGAAGTTCCCTTGTGGTTGATTTTCATCCAGTTTCTTCATGAAAGAACTATCAAAGAAAGTTACAGTTTATATTACTTTTCATTTCAGAAGGATTTCAGCAATCCCTAAACCTCCAATGATATCTTCTTGACAACCTAATCTCTTTGTAGTGGTAGCTAAATTAAACCAAACTGTCATCAATGAAAGCTCTCAAGAGTAACTCAAGGATATTCAGCACACGTGATCTATAAAAGTACAGTAGCCAATCTTTAAAAAGCACCAATTAAGGTAGAATGCTTGATTAAAGATCCCAGTCTTCACAGGACATATTTATTCAACATTTACTTTTGTCTGTTCTTTTCTCCAAAATACCTTCAGAACTTCTTGTTTGAAGTTTAACTTCAAAAATTACTGCTTCACTGGCAAAGAAAATAAAAAAAAATAAATAAAATAAATAAATTAAAATATTGTGTATTTTAGAAGAACAAGCTGTTGCTGGGCTGAGCATAAAGCTAACTGTTCAACAAAAACACATCATATCTTCACATTACTTGTTCCATAAGCTATCTATGCAGTATCAAAGAGTCTTTTATTCTCCTAGCCCTTGGTGGACTGCCCCAAGGAACCACCACCCCTTTGTGCTCCCTCTTCCTCCAACAGCTGCATTCCTAAAGAGCCACGAAACACATTTAATGAACTCTGTATGCACAGGTACCACCTCCTCATTGCTGGAACAGATCTGCACAACTCATTGCCATCCAGCTAAGAATGAATAGAAAGTTAAGTCTCGTTCCTGTGCGAGTGAGTAATGAACTTACTGAATCCTGTTTAGCATACCACCACCTTTGTGAAAGAAGTTGAAAAAAATAAAGAAATAGGCATAAATGTTACTTTGACCATATAGCTCATTCAACAAGCTGTTATATATGGCAGAAATCTCAACTGTTTGATAATTGGACAGTACAGACATTGGACATTATACAGTCTGTATAATTGGATAATACAGACCTGGGCAGGACAGAATATCCAACTACAAAAGTTAATAAAACTATATGAAACACACTGCTGTACCAGGAAACAAAACTCCAAATTCCATAGTGAATTGCTTGCCAGCTCTGTACATTTTTCTCTGAATTAAAAAAAAAAAATAAAAAAAATCTATGGCTATACTAAAATATCAGCAATATTGTCTTTACAAAACCGATCATACTCCCCATACCCCAATAGAGAATGGGACATATACAGTGATTTACTACTAAATATGACGAACTTTGACTTCCATATCGAGACTTCCTAAAACAACAAATGTCAATGCCAGAGTCTGAATGTCAAAGCTCCAACACTACCATCATGATTTTCACTCCTAGCTAAGGCCAGAAAGATAAATCCATTACGGATCACCTAAAGATGTTGCATACCTATTTCAGTACAAGAATTGAGGCTTTCTGACTGAAAATCAAATGCCATGCTATTGCCATACATACAGCTTTGAAGTAACAGATTAGAAATGCAAGTGTGAAAACAATTAACCTATATTCTGAGTTATATAACATATAACTCAGGCTAATAACATGACACAGTTCCAGGACCACCTTGGACATGATACTGTATAAAAGAAAGTGAAGTAACAGAAGATATCACTTGTCTATGCTTATATGTTATTTTCACAACCTTTTTTTTTTTTTTTAATGAACATAAGAGAAAAACACAAATAAAACCTCTCAGGCATTATGTTATAGGCCAACAAAACTATTTGTATACTGTCTTGCTTTATGATTGCAGCAACTGATACCATTTTCAGAGACATGGATGCACTTGTCACCAAAACTGAAATCTGATCATCTCTGTAACACATCATCTGTAACATAACAGAATATGTTTGTTAAGATGACAGAACAAAATGAGGAGAGAAAAAAAATCCCATTTCTAGGAAAACAATTTAAAAAATAGGAATCTGAAATGCACAGAATCCACCCACAGCTGGCTGTTCAGCAACACCTGCCACAACCCAGGCAGTCACAGTTAGGTGGAAGCAGCACCCTGAACTCCCAACTTCACCCAGCTGTGCAGATGACAGCTACTTAATGAAACAGCATTTTAAGAGCATGAAGTGAGAAGTCCATATTGGGTGTTATTAGTTCATTGTTTCTTCCATGCAACTGATAGAAAGCAATAACTGTTAAATGGTATCAATCAAATATAATGATTTGTTACTGATGCTGTCACCTATATTTAAGTGTTAGTTGCTCTCCCCATGCTCTGCTATTCACAGTTAGGGCACAGTTAGATGTATAGCCAACATCTGTCAATCTGAGGTTCTCTCTGAACTGTTGTCAGCAAAAGTCATATTTAGACACTGTAGCATGTTTTTCTCACTCATCAACACTTTGTAGTGCAGTGTCAGGGCTGGATCCTAATGGCCCAAATTGGCTGGGGAGATGTCCAAGTCATTTTGTGGCAATCGAATGAACATATTTATTTACAGAAGATAAAATAACCAAGCATATATTTATTATCATTTTGAATAAGTCTTTGTCCTTTCTTCAGGAACATAAAAAAGCTTCTGTCTTGGACAGCAAAGTAGATACTAAAAGTTAGCAAAAGCACAATAGAGTAAAAGGACCAGACAAATTTCCATCCAGACTTCAAATGATAAATTACTTGAAAGGGCAAAAAGAATACTGTCATATTCATCTCTGTTTTAGAGGGAGCCCCACAGCACAACTTTTATTTTAAATAAAAAGAAATACTGCAAAAGTTAAATAATTAAGAAAAATCTTCAAGCCTTAGTAATTGGAAGGGTCCCAAAATCCCTTTGTATTTCATGCTGAGATGCACAGAGAGTTGTTCATATTTAATTGAAAATGTATTAACATTACAATTTCAAAGGATCAAAAATAAAGGGAGTTTCCTGAAATTTTAAACCAGGCTTTCAGTGTTTCCTGTTGTGCAGAAGAAAGACCTATTTTTAATGGAATAAACTAGAAAAGGACCTAAAGAGGGCAATTTCTTCATTCTTCAGTGAAGCTGGTGGGAAGTAAAATGGTGTATAATTAGGTTTTGGTGGGTTTTCTTTTCAAATATATTTAAAACTTTGTGAAGGTTAATGCTCCCACACAGCTGCATTTAAACACAAACTTTATCTGAATAGTGTTTTCACTAATTTTAGATCCTACTAATTTGAATTTACAAATACTAAATGCTACTCCTTTGAAATCTTTAAAAAGGTTTACACTTTCTTTTTCATGTTTTATAACTCTTTCTTATTGTGAGACTGCATATTCTTTTAATGTTAATTATTTTGCCTTCTTGATAGATCATGGATATTCACATACCCTCACAGAAACCCTATATTATAAATATAAAAATGTAAACTAAAATGGAAATAAATAAAAGCACGCAAGATCCTATTTCTGAAAACGATTCTAGTAAGATGGATATTTGCCCCTAAAGAGCATCCAGACACTTCCCATTGAAAAAAAAAAAAAAAAAAAAATCGCAAAGAATTGTACTCAAACGCTTCAATTATTTTTTTTCTGTTGTTGTTATAAAGTTAGTTTATTATACCAAGTGCTGTCTCAAAAACTAACTTAATAATGACTACTTAACATGTTGGTCATATTAAAAAGTGCAACCAATTAGACAACGGGATTTGGGAAATATCATGCTGACCAAACTATACTTTTACTTGGGTCTCCAATTATCTGAAAATTTAAGAGGTCTGATGTGTGAGCCAGTTGGAATGCCTTAGGATCAATACTGGTAGAATGAGCAATTGGCACTTCTTAGTGCCATAAATTAAATGATTACATCTATCACTTTTCCTTTATGATGTAAACAAAGTTATGGCAACAAAACACTGCCACAGGATCAATGTCTCCAGCTTAGAAAATAAATTCTTCAACACTTATGAAGCAGCAGGAGATTATTATTGTACAACAGACTATGCCATTTTCTTAATTACAGCAACACCCGTCAGTGCTGCTGTTATGGGGAAGAATTACTGAGTTTCTTTTACAACACATTTCCTTCCAGAGCATACTTTTTTTTGTTGTTGTTGTTGTTTTGTTTGTTTGTTTTTGTTTAAGGAGGGACAGGTGCTGTTTCTTTCTGAGATCATAAGATGAACAGAGAAATAGGCAAGGAAATCTACTCCAGATGCACAGAGCACACAGAAGTTGATCCCTGGTGCTTCAAACGCCACATTGAAGCTGGTCATCAACAGCAAGGGTGAGGTCAAACCAGTTTGTTGCACGGAGGCATCCACAAATTCTTAATTGGGAAGTCCTCATTTCAGTGACTCTTCACACATCTGATATGCACACTAGCAGCAGGATGCAACAAGAGCTGCAGTCTGTGATCCCCTCTACGACTTACACATGAACCCCTACCTATGTATTCATGTTCTTTTTAAAGCTGTGCCAGCATACTTGGCTAAGGACCTAGGGAAAGCATATGGTGCACCTTAAATTTATGGTATCAACAGAAGTACATGTTTGCACACCTGTACTACCCATACATAGGTATTTCTCCAATGCCTTCCCCCAGTTCTTTCACCCATGTGTCTGGCCCTACTAACTACTGATTTTCCCAAGCCTTCCTTATTCAGGAGTCACCCCTGCAAATGGAGGTGCAGCTGGTCAGCATTTCACCTTCTGCTAATATATGGCCAGCCCTCATTTTCTCCACTGCTCACCATGAGCAAACTATGAACACAATAGTGCCACTGGTGCCCAACGTAATTTCAGCATTCCACTGTTTCAGTGCCAATTTTTATTTCAAGCATATATTTATGCACTCAAACTGTAGATTATCAGTTATGTTGACTGCTCATAGACTTCCATCAACACAGCAATGATAATTTACTTGTGAATATCATAATAAAAATATCATGTGTAACGGATCTGGGAGATGCCAGGTTCCAGTTACCTTCTTCAAGTGATTGATATGGTCTCTGTCATCTAATACCAGTGCTAAATTTAATTCTTCATATTCAGCAGAATATAGTTCCCCTTTCCAGGCAGATACTGTGGAACCCCTATAGATCACCCTGACCTTCCTTCTCTGTTGCTCCTTGTACAGACAGTTTTAAAAGTGATGGCTTTGGGCATTCTCAGGAAAACACATCTTACTGTATTGACTCAGACTTCATGAGGTTCAGCGTCCCAGGCCATTCCTTGCAGTCGAATACAGCTTCTACTGCTGCTGCTATCTCTGAACAACAGGACACTATTGCTGCTCACTGAGCCTGAGAGAAGTGGATAAATCCAGCCATTAGCTTCAGTGAGCTACCTATACAGCAAGCAGCTATTGACATTGCAATCTCTCTGGTACAAAGACATAAAATCATATCAGACTTCATATCTCAAGTCAGTGTTTTGCAAGCAGAAGTACTAAAAGGCTTTTTATTTAGATGCATTTCATGTCTGCCACTTGCACATTACTTTCCTAACACATCGCTTTTCCTCAAAGCATCATCAACTTGGAAAAGTTGAATATGAAAGTGAAGAAATCAGTTTAGCTCCTTTATATCCATCCGTTATGCTCCAGCCTTCATTTACATGATTACACATGTAAAGACACCATTAGGGTGTCACAGCATGACAGTCACAGCAACATCTGCTAGCGAAGCAGTCTCTCTGAAGTTCTTTCTCCTTCTCTGGCCACACTAATAACTAGTTCCTGAATTAGCCACGACGCAAGACCACAGAAACCATTGATAGTTTAATGCAGAGCTGTCTAGAAAGCATATTCTCCTTGCTAAATCATACATGGTAAAATATTATCCTGGTACCGTTAAAATAAGGATTTTAACCTTGACATAACCTTGAGTGTGCCTAACTGAAAGACTGACATAGAGAATATCTCTCAAATACTTCTGCAGTGTTGATCCATTCAAAGAAGAGCATGGAAGACACTGTTGGGAAGAACAGCTGAAAATAGAGTCTCCCAAGTCAGAAGAAAGATGCTTGTAACAATCTGATGCAACGAAGAAAAGCATATAACCCCCTTTTTAGGAGCCCCCCTTCTTAGCATCTATATTAGCCTGTAGATGAAAAACCCCAACAGGCTATGCATTATACATGGAATTTGCCATGTCTAGCTAAATACAGAGTACGCAACTATTGCCACTGTAGTCATTTTAAAACTATTAAAATCATCCATCCTTTCCTTTCATGTTTCTATATTTAAATGTATTCTTCATGCAATCTAAAACAGAACATTAAAGAATCCAGGAGATTGCCATTTATCTTCTTTTTCATTAACAACCACCAGACAAATCATATACATTCGAATTCGGAAATCTCTGGCATTTTTTACATGTGAAAATTCACAGGGACATTTGTGAAAAATGTCCAAATACCCACCTCCACATTCTTATATGGGTTAATGAGTAATTTTAACTGGTATCAATAGAGTGCAGGTTAGTCAAGCATAAAATTTAAACAAATAAAACTTCCAAAACCATATTAAACAAGGTATTTATCTCCCTAAGCAATAAAATTAGACTCATAAGTTTTGTTCTTTTCATGAAATAACCAGGAGTTCCTAATTAGACAAATTATGCCATTTTGGATGTTATGCTCCAGAAAAAGGGACGTGTTACATTTTGACAATTAGATTACTGTAGCAAGAGAAACAAAATATTTTGATCATGTCCTGTCCAGTAAGTGTATCAGATCTCATCCTGAAAAATTAACAAGCCAAAGCTTTGACAGAATTATATTACACTGACTGGTTAGGCATTGGAACGGGCTGCCTGGGAAGGTGGTGGAGTCACCATCCCTGGGGGTGTTCAAGGAAACGCTGGATGTGGTGCTTATGCACGTGGTTTAGTGGGTAATATTGGTGTTAGGGGGATGGTTGGACCAGACAATCTTGGAGGTCTTTTCCAACCTTAATGATTCTATGATAAGCTATATGGGCACGTCAGAGAAGCAGCTTCCTTCACAAATTTCTGCCATCAGTTACAGAGGCTTTTGGGCTTTGGTTGCATCTCTCAGAATCACCATTTTCATCTTTGGCACTTCAAAATGAGGCCAGGTAACAGAGATCAGGCCTCAGAGGCAGAAGGTTATTGGGGCCCTGGAGTGTTTTTAACTATTGTACAGTATGATCAAAATTGCTCATTGACTAAATGAGCTGCCTATTGGGGTGGCAATATACCCACTCACCCCTTATTCTTACCATCTACATCATGCTTGGGTCTCACATTTTCCAGTACTGTCCAGTATTTTGTTGAACACCTGCACTGGGATCTGACAACATCCATCTTGCCATTTTATTCTTAAAAACTTGATCTCCTGTGCAGGTCCCTTGAACTTTGTTCTGTGGCAAAGCCAGCTTTCAGAAGGATTTGGACTATTTCTTCCCTTTATTAAAAACAACTTTTGCTATGTTGTCCCACACAATGATGTCATCAATGTATTTTAGGTGTTCAGGAGCTTCACCCTGTTCCAGTGCAGTCTGGATCAGTCCATGGCAAATGGTAGGGTCATGTTTCCATCCCCGGGGATGTCAATTCCGGGTGTGCTGAGGACCTTTCCAAGTGAAAGCAAACTGTGGCCTGCACTCTGCTGCCAAAGGGATCAAGAAAAATGCATTAGGGGCACAGACCATGGTGTACCACCTGGTTGCCTTTGACTCCAGTTTGTATTGAAGTTCTAACATGCAATACTTGTTCATATAGTTAGGGAAGAAGAGATACTCTCTTTAAACTGTTGGACCTCTTGGGAAAAACTTTCTCTGAAGCTTTCTCTTTGAGTTGGGGGACCTCTTGAGAAAGTTTCTTTACAGCCAAGAAGCAAGCCTGTAGAGAAGAAGAGAGACTTTCTTCATACAGATGTAGCCGGTTAGCCAATTCACACACTGTGGGTTCCTCTCAGTCCTTCCAGGTCATTACTGCTAATCACAGAATCACAGAATTGTAGGGGTTAGAAGGGACCTCCAGAGATCATCAGGTCCAACACACCTTCCAAAGCAGGTTCCCTAGAGCAGGTTGCTCAGGTAGGCATCCAGACAGGTCTTGAATATCTTCAGAGAAGGAGATATTCAAAGGCAACCTGTTCTAGTGCTCTGACACCCTCGCTGTGAAGAAGTTATTTTGCATGTTGGTGTGGAACTTCCTGTGCTACATTTTGTGGCCACTGCCCCTTGCCCTGTTCCCACAAACCACTGAAAAGAGGTTGGCCATATCTGTTTGTCTCCCACACTTAAGGTATTTATAAGCATTGATAAGATCCCCTCTCAATCTTATTTTCTCAAGGCTGAACAGACACAGGTCTCTCAGCCTTTCCTCATAGGGGAGATTCTCCAGGCCCTGTATCATCTTTGTGGCCCTTCACTGGACTCTTTACAGGAGATTGCTGACTTTTTCGTACCCCTTTTCTATTCACCTTGTCAATACCCCCTTCCCTGGAGAGGGGTCCAAGCTGTTTGGCTGCCCTGCACTCCAATTCTAGGCTACTGGCCCCATTAACCCAGCATTGGAGCAATCAGGTGACAATGTGCTTGCCTGGACAATGGCTTAAATATTTTTAAATATCTCACAGCTCATCTCCTTGTACAGTATCTTCTTTTTTATTCTCCTGTTCCCATGATGGTGCTACTTCAGAGTAGCCTGCCTCACCTTCTTCCTCCTTCCTTGTCTGAGTAGGAGCTTCCTTCCTTACTAAATAAACTTTCACATTCATTGTTTCATCTTGCATGTAGGGGTAATGATACTGGCCAAGGCTGATTCTCTGGCTCAGCCATGGGGCCCATCACGAGGTTTGGAGTGGCTGTAATATCTCTCCCAGGGGTTGGAGTGGCCACAGGGCCTAGCACAGGCATTCAAATGGCTGCAGGGCCGAGCACTTGTGTTTGAGTCGCCACAGAATCCAGCACAAAGGTTGGAGTGGCTACAGGGTCTGTCACAAGGGGTGGTGTGGCTGCAGTGTCTGTCACAGTGGTGGGAGGGGCTACAGGGCCTGTCACAGGGTTTGGAGCAGCTACAGGGCCTGTCACAGGATTTGGAGTGGCCGCAGGGCCCAGCGTAGGAGTTGTAGTGGCTGCAGGGCCCAGCACAGGAGTTGGAGTAAAAGCTATTCGGTAAAGACAGTTTAATAGGACAGAAGAGGAAGGGACTAATAATAATAATGATAATAATAAAAGAATGTACAAAGCAAAGTGATGAACGAACATTGGAGTTGTTCACCAGCCAGTAACCAATGCGGAGCTTGTGCCCAAGCAGCAGTCCCCCCTCACACACACACCCTGGCCAGCAACACCGTATTAATTGTTCAGCATGATGCCATATGGGATGGAATATTCCTTTGGCCAGTTTGGGCCAGCTGTCCTGGCCCTATCTCCTCCCAGCTCCTTGTGCATCCCCAGCCCCTCACTGGCAGGGCAGTGTGAGAAGCTGAAAAACACCTTGGCTCCATGTAAGCACCGCTCTACAACATTGAAATATCAGTGTGTTATCAGCATTATTCTCATCCTAAATCCAAAACACAGCACCATACCAGCCACTGAGAGGAAAAATAACTCTATCGCAGCTGAAACCAGAACTAGCACACAATTTCTAGAACTCGGTAGAACCTTTCTGCCTTCTTGGTAATGGAGCAGACAGACTGAGCAGGGATGAACCTGGGAAGATTTTTTTAAGGGTGAGAGAGTGAAGAGAGGTGCACCCTTAACTCTTCCCCATGTGGAGCAAGGAAGATCCCTCTGTTACTAAGAACTTACCTTAGCTATTGTTTACAAGCAGGAACATGTAGAGGTGACTGATGATGAGTAAAACATACATGATTGGGAACATCTAATGTGACTGAGGCAGTGTTGCCCTACCCTCAACTACAATACACTCAGAATAGATTTCTACTGTGAGCCCGTTCTAATACTTCATAATAAAAAGAAATCCCATGCTGAAGAAAGGAATCAAGAGCTCAAGCTTTAACCTTGATGTAGTTACGTCATCTGAAGCAGCTGATAGATGGGCTCGCTGGCTTCCAAGCATACACGCATATCGCCCCCCTCCAAAAAGCTGGCAACAGTTACAGATGTCCTTAAGCATGCCTTTTGGTTTGTAATGATTCACCTCTTAGCTGCATTGTCAGAAATTATATGCAATGCAAGTGATACGGCTATTTTGCCAAACTGGAGCATAAGCTAAAATGAAACATCCAAGGGAACGATCCTGGTATGTCCCGGAAGCTGGGCAATTGCAAGGAAAGAAACAAGTGGTTTATACATCTGAGTCATCATCTACTGAACTAAATTATTTGAATGTGAAGGTTGTGAGAACTTTCATTAATGCACACATAGGAAAAAAAGATTCCTAATGTTAATCCATAAAGACTGGTAAAGCAAAAACTGAAGGTAGAAAACCCAAGCTATATTTAATAACATTCAATAAGCAGAAATAAAATTCTGGTATTAAACACTGAGCTGGAACAAACAAAAACTGCTCTGAAGACAGTTAGAAAATTAACTCAGGCATAGCATTTACCCCTGCTCAGATCATTTTTATGAGGATATTAAAAGAATTAAGAGTTGCAACAAACAAATGCCATGACTAAGGTACTTCAGTAGATATTTTTACCCCTGATAGACCAAAAAAATAAAAATAAAAATATAATAAAAAAATCTGCCACAGGTAAAAGAGATTATTCCATTTTAATTCAGGACAATTTTAATTCAGGAAGTTTTGTAGTCAATCTCACTGATACCTGAAGTTTGTACTAAATTACAGAGATTTAGAATGCCTAAAATCATTCTTTTTGGGCAGCTATTAAACAAGTGCAATCACAGGCCAGATGTTTGCTGTTTGGCATATTTAAAAGCTTTGCTAAATTGAGCCTGCATAGCAAAAAACTGGTCACTTCTTAGTTCAACTCTGCACGGTAGAACACAGATATATTTAAAACTTATTGGAATTTAAATGCACACATAAAGTTAACCCTGTTCTTACAAGTTTTACTGAACAAAGACTTCAAGGAAAGATTTTGAAAATTCCAATTTATTCATAGTTGCAGCTGTAAAATTAGGGGATGTCAACAGCTATTTTACCCTCTCACACTTTCTGTGGCAAGTTATCGACTTTCATCTATTCTAGTGATAACAAAGTGGTTGGTATAGATACCAAGGTTGGACCAGCAGTGATGATAATCAGTTAAAAAGCACGTTATTGATATATTTGGCACCAGACATCAATAGAATTTACCACTACCACACTTTTGATTAAAACTATGTATTTCTTCTACACATACAGTTGTCATTTTGAAGCAGATGAGACAGGAAAACAGTAAAACGTCAGTAAAACATACAAGTATTTCTAGAGAAGAAAAAAAAAAAAAAAAAAAAAAAAAAAAAAAAAAAAAAAAGATTAGGTCATGGCCTTCTGGAAATGACATATCATTCAATTCAGGTCCTGGAGTCAGACTTCTGGAGAGACCATTATTCTGCTTGTAGGCCTCACAATTATCAACTACCGTAGGGTTTAGGCCTGGTAGGTCTCACAATTATCAACTACCATAGGGTCTAGGCCTGGTAGGCCTCACAATTATGAATTACCATAGGATCTACACATGGTGTAAACTCCCCCAATGGCTGCACACTGAAAACAAGTTCAAGTCCATTCAGGCAGGCCAGAAGGCAACAAATTAATGTGTTAGAATTGGGGTCAACAACAACAGCAAATAAGGCATAAGCTAAAAAAAAAATAAAATAAAAATAAAAACAAAAAACTGACTGGTGATAAGGGTTTCACCCAGCTGACCTACTTCACCTTTAAGCAGTCAACATTAACATTTCTGGGCTGTATAATTCACTTCTCACTTTCTCACTTAAAGATACACTATTCCCCTATAAAAGTAAAAAAATCCAGGCTCTTATTGTTTTCTAAGGAGTTTAGTCTGTTATGGGGGACAACTACCAATGGGTGAAGACAGCATATTAGAATTGGGTGTGCGTATATCATTTAGGTCGATACTTTACCATTATGAGCTCAATATTACTTCATCTCTGGAAATTTCTGTGCAGGTATCAGGCTAGATGACATCACACTTAGTTTTTCATCTTATTTTCAACAATTGCACTTATCTAGCCTTTTTATAATCAGTCTATTCCATTAAATACACATTTCAGTCTTAAAAGCCAGGATGCAGTAATCATATTATGCTTGAGTATGTTTTGAGACAAGTGACACTGGGCCAGCAGTTTTAATTGCCTTGAGTTGGTGAGAATCTGATATAGCCAAACACTGTCACAGTGTAAATGAAAGTGTAATGGGTATCTGACATAAACAGAAGCACAAACAACTCAACTGCAAATGAGCAAAATCTGTTCATGAGACAGTCTTATGAAATAGTTGAACACTTCTGTGCATTATATTTTTGCTTGAAGTATTAGCAATCAGGCGCATCACCCATTATCAGGAATTAGAAACCTGATTTCTCGTGTATCAGTCTGAGAATGTGCCTGAAAACAAAGGACCATCTAAACTTGACTTCTGCCTCCTTTCTCCAATTGCTCCAGCTTGTTCCAGAGTTCCCACCCAGTGTTTCACACCCACTGGCAGCCTTTGGCTTTGAAACAAGTTTTACAGCTCTTAATAACACCACCGCTTACCTGCAATGCTAACCCCAGTGATGAGTTCTGGGCTCTGTGTGACCATCCCTGTATTGCTGCTGCAGTTGCGCTGCTACATAATTGACCTATCTGCAGGGGGGACCATGGCTTCCCTCTCAAATGGTTTTCCTATAAGTCTCATCTCTTGCTAATCACTCCTGACAAATAACTTCCAGCACTCCAAGGTCCTTATTTCCCACTCTTAGTGAGAATTGGAAAGTATACATTTCTACCTGTTAGCATGCTAAAAAACATTTCAAGTATGGGTCACTGATTCAAACACAGCTTGCTTTTTCTAGCAGCTCCTGTTCCTGCCACACTTCCCTTGCTGGCAGCCCCTTCACATATATTGCCTGCTACCACATTATTGAGTCAGCTGTGGCTCTCAGCTGCCCACTACTCTAAACACAAATCTAGGCCCAAGGATATCATTAATCTGAAAGTCAACCTTCGTATGATGCAATCCTACATAAATTTCAACTTGAAAAAGATATACTAGCTCCCTAATGAGTTCAAACATCTGTATTGCCAGGATAATACTGTCTTCTATGGCAGCAGTGAGTTTGGCCTATGATTGAGTGAAGCATATATCCGTGTTCTCACATTACAGAATTTCATTGTGAAGAAAATGTTCATTTATTACAAAATGATCTCTATAGCATAGTAATTTAATATCTCCCTACTGGCAACAGTTCTGAATATTCAAATTATTCTCAGAATGCACTTTTTTTTTTTTAACTTTTTTTTTTTTTAATATGGCTAGTTATTTATATGGCCTCCATCACCTTATTATTAGACTGTTTAATCCCCGAAGAACTAATTGTAAAACATTTTTCTGGCACAGTGCACTATGCTTTATGGTGTGACAATCTAGGAAAACACTCAAGATTAATGAAGAAATAAGCATCAGACCTGACAGTCATATACCAACCTTCCATGCTGAAATTCAGAATCTAGTATTCATAAGCTTTTTTTTTTAAAAAAAAAAAAAAAAAAAAGTACTTCAGTGGGCATAACATCTGACTTCACAGCATGGACTTATGAACCAGGTAGGCTATCTACTACTTTATCATGGCACATGGGGACTACACACCACCATATGCTTGTCTACAGACCAGCTAGCTACCTAGCTAGAAAGGAGACATTCCCCCTATGTTGGCATTTGTGTCCAGGAAGGAGCCTGATCACACAGTCTGACATACGTATGAAACCTTGTCATGTAGAATGTTCACACATAGTGTGAGAGGAGATGCTCACATTTCAGTCCCACAAGGTGACTTGCAGACACTTGAGGAACCTCTGAGCAACCTCTAGGAAATAGGGTAGCAGAGAGCAAAAGAGCTAGATCTGGTTAACAACAGAGTAGGTGGGCAACCCTGATTTAAAGTAAATTTAATAAAAATGTATTACAGTAAAGACTTGATACGTTCAGAAAATGAATAGACCATAGCTGCAATTCATTACTTATTTATCATTTTTGTCAGTCCTCTCATTTTAAATGTATAAGTTATTACACAGTTTGAACAAAATTGCTTAATAAAGCTGTACATCAAATATAGTACCTGATATGGTCACCTGCTCAGCTAAATGTCTAGCATCAATACATTTCTATTTCTATATAATAACTATTCCTCTATAGAGGTATATATGTACTTTTTTCAGCCTTGCTACTTTGGATTAAATGTCTTGCAACTACCGCTTGTAACTACTGAATACAGTCAAAAGGTGGCAGCATAATTGTCAATTATTCTTCCCTGTGCATATTTGCTTCATTTTAAAAGCAGACACCATTTTCTTGACATCCCCTGTAAAGAAACAACTCACAAGCCTATAGACCTGGGTATTTAGTCATTTTTTGTTAATGTGCATGTATGTACACATGTTCAGATATAAGCTGCATCTATATTACTGAGTATGCAGTGTAAGAAAGGTTATTTAACTCGATTGTGTACTTACTTTCAATTTTTCTGGGTTCAGCTCACTACCACTACCTAATTTAAACAACTTAAACTGACAGAATATCTTAGAGCAATTTTGTGTTGTACCATGACAAGCACTAGCATCACAGCCACTGTTACAGCTGAAACATAAAAATGAGCACAGGAATAAGTCATAAAATACTAATTTTCGGGATGATCTTGTTTTTGACTACAGATACATAATTCTAGAAGCATGTTTGTGTTCCAGTCAACAAAAAAATTAACATCTAAAGGGAAACATTTAATACAGAAAAGTGCGAATCAATGAAAGATTGTGGTAGGTGCTTTGTCTGCTACTGTCATTCTCTGCATGTAACCAGTAATAGAAGCTGGCAAAAGTCCAGCAGCTGTGTTTAAAACTGCAATTTTGCACAGATGCCCACTAACATGCTGGACAGCTCATGTGCCATACATAACACATGGGAAACCATAGCCACGCACAGTGGGTAGAAAAATAAAGGGTATGTCAAAATAGCAGCAAGTTTGCAAAGTGAACTATTTGAATGTATAAATCATAATTCACCCCCTTTCTGCATAGGCAAAACAATGAAGTCTTTATTTCTGAAGGGTGGTGGAGGACGCTCCCTGATCTGAATGCAGTGGTGGCTGCTTCTTCCAGAGATAGGAAAGGAATGATATGAGACAATGCACCACCTGGGACATGTAGAGAATGTGAAAACTCCCGTTTTTCAAAATATGTAAGTAGATTGAACCTTTCTGTCAAGATGACAAAACACCAATCTTTATGTATTTTGTGGAGAATTCTAAGGCCTTACACCAAAAATCTAAAGTGCTAGACCACTCACAGATTACTTAACATTTGTCAACATGGCTCAAGTAAAAGTCCTTCTCTTAAGGGAAAAATGATAGCATTTTGGTTGACATTTTCCATGGCTAAAAATAATAAGATTACTGTAAAATATGTAAAATGTAATATATTGCATAACTCTGTTTTCAGTGAATTATGTTATAATTTGATGTGTCATTCTGCTTATTTTTTTGTTCTTGCTCTTACTGAGCCTTCAGCCAACACTGAAAAAGCTTTTGCAGTATAAAGTGAAACCAACATTGGAGCTGGATCACTCTTAGAAATTAACTCCTGTCTGATGAAATGATACACCACATGAAAAGCCCTGATGTCACACTGATGCTGCTGGAAATGAACTCCATAATTTGCTGAATAATGACACATCCATTCCTTCAATTTAGGGACAAAAATTTCTTAACTCATTCACAACCCTGTGTGTCTCACATTGGAAAAGAAAAAGATTATTCCAAATTGCACTGTAAAAAATGATTAAACTAAGGAAAAAGAAAAAAAAAATACACTAATATGTCATATTTTAAAACTGAAACACAAAAGTACTTGAGTTATTACGCACCTTTGCTATTGCACTTTTTTTTCCAATAATTTTTGGGTTATAACCAGTCACACTGGTAAGCACTGGCATAAATGTTAGCATCTAGAAACAAAACGCTTGCATACTGCACAAATCCCCATCACCTGGGGCTTCTACTACAGGCAGCCATTCACGTTCATCATTATCCCACTGCTACTGTGATCCTCTGCACAGTTATCTCCATAGGACCTACTGTAATTGAGATGAAGAACATGAAATAGCATCGGAACAGGCAAAGACCATTTGGCCCACAGTACTCATTTTCCATATACTTATCTCCACATAGAATAAAAAAACAAATTCTTTTTTGAAGGGATGCTCAAGTTGCTGTAGGAACAAAAGACATTTAAAACAAAACAACAAAACCCATGTCACATTATCAGATGACACCATACATTGGGATTGTTGTCTTCGCGTGCCGATTTGACATATAAGAGAATGTCTTTAAAACAGTTCTATAAAAATAACTCAGGAGGCCAACTTCATCCCTCCTTACTGTCATTCCACTCAAATTAAGAGAATTATTTTGCCTTTTTTTTTTTTTTTTTTTTTTGTCCGAGAGTGCCATAGAATTTAGCCTGTTACATCATCTACGGTGTCTAAATTACCATACCATCAAAACTTCTCCCTAAAGATTATCCATTCAATAGTTAAGTTCCCTATGCTAATGTGTATTTTTGCCTTTACCCATATGCAACCTATACTGGTGTGTGGAATAAGGAAAAACTAGGAATGCATTGTGGAGGGTCTGGTGGGGATTTAAAGAAAATACAGTATTCAGATGAAATCCTCCTACTTTAATAAGCAGAATTAGAATGTATAGAACAGGGAAAAGAAGACCATTTGGATAGGAAATGAATAAAAAACAAAACTAAAGTGACAATCATAAACATCAGTTATTTCAGAAAAGGATGATGGAAAAGACACATTGATTCACAGCAAGGAGCAGGATCTAGTTGTACAGTAGCAGATAAGAGTGGAGATGAGGGATGGCAAGCTTTCATAGAGTTGTGGAGACAAAAAATGTATAATGGAGACTGGACAGATAATACATAGATGGTGATATGAACCAGAACAGTATGTCAGTATTGCTACTGGTAAACTCAAATATTATACAGCCTGTACATCTGCATTACAGTCTGGAAGGGATTTATTGGTATTTATGTTAATTGAATATTTTAACCTAATATATTTTTAAATTATTATATATTTAAAATAACAAGCCACTGTTCTCTCATTCTTTGTTTATGCTGTAACACAACAGCTGTGATAACATATTTTCAGTTATTTGATGCATCCACAAACCATAGTCTCTAGGAACACAACAAATTAAAAGTGAAAATAAATAAATTACTGGATTAAATGAACAAATTACACCAGCCATGCTCAATGAAGAAAAACGTTCAAAGTAATGAATCACTGGAAGAGTGTTCAATCAAAATGATGTATTTTGCACCATGTACAGATTTTGGTAGGTCACCAAAAGGTGAGAGTTGTACATGCTTTACCAAAAATCCTCAGCATTCTTGTGCACCTACATCTGGTGCCATTTGTGAGTTGCTCAGACTCCACCTCAGGCACTGCACCTGGAATATCATCTTCACTGGCTCCAGGCTTTCAGGGTGACTAAGTCAAATGGAAGCACAAGAACCAGAGACTTGTGGAATTTACACCATCTGAATACAGCAGTAAGGAAGTAGCTCAACTTAATTCCATCACTGCAATGAAACAGGAAGGCTTGGCTTTTAGCACACCAATACCCCAAAGCAGCAATGCTGCTCTCATCCCACTGTTCCATCAAGTTACATCGCCTTAAGAGAGTCTGGAGTTCTGTAACACTAAAAGCCAGTGCAGCTTCTCATCTATGTAATAGCAACTTGGACAAATCTTACACAGCCAACAAGGAAAAGAATATACAAATAACATCTCTAAAATTTCAGAGGTTAGGTTACTCGAGATTGAAACAGGTTCAGTCTAACCAACAGCACCAAGAGGGGCCTGGGTCTGCTGGACTCTGCACCAGATGCAGACTCCAAGTTACTCTCAAAAGATTATCTTAACCATATCCCATTACAGTAAACCCTAGAAAGGGGTGAAAATCCGTCATTAATGATTAGTGCCAGTTTAGCATTTCCCACAAGTGATTCCGGACAGCTGAAGTCATGACATTTTGAGAGCTATCAGAATCAATTTAATTAGTTGAAAAATGGTTATTCTCAGTATAATGACCATTCTAACTGTTCCTGAAGTACCTAAGGAAACCAGAATTGTAAAGCATTTGAAAGGACTTACCTGTTCAGAGACTGATATGCTCTATGAAGTGGAGGATATGACATAGATATGGTGCAAGCTAAAAGGCTATCAAGAAGGATTACAAAAGGACATACAGTCCTAATGTTTCATAACAATTAAGAACCCAGAAACAGCTATCACAGCAATTACTGTACATGCATGATTGATGCAGACTTTTCTGGGTTTTTAAATTATACTCTAAATGATCGTGTCATAGCAATTCCAGAAAATGACTGGTCTTTTTCCCATTAAATTAAGGTCCAAAAAGAATGGACTGGGACAAAAAAATAAATAAAATAAAAATATCCCACAGCCTAATCAGGTCTTTAAATAGATAATGCAGGACACAGGAATTATTCAGGATTTTAATAAGACTTAGTGCAGAAAGCAACAACAACAGTCCCGAGGCAAAACCTCACCAATTAGGAGACTTTTTATCTTGTGTTATGTTTAACTTAGAAACCTTTGCATCCCTGCAGTCTACAAGCAAAAAAATTCTTTACATAGCAGGTTTCAAAGATTGCCTAACAATCAATATTTGGGAAGAGCTACATGAGAAATTTCCCCTGTGATTTCGCAATGACTCCGATTCCCCAAGGTCTATGTTACTGACATTGCTGCAAATGTAGTGCAAGCGATGAAAAATGGAAGCTGCATGTTCTGTTCCTTCCCCACTGCCTTTACTCAAGCCATAACTCACTCTTGCATATACTGTAATTTAACCTGTGGAGATCCCAGAGGGTGCTGTATAAACACTGTGTGAAAACTTAACCCGATCATTAAAACAGTATAGCATGTTTTACAGATTATTGAAAATTTTCTAGTAGATCACTTAGCTGAAGTTTCTTGCGTTAATCAAGGCTTCATCTGATTTATAAATTAATCTTTCATATTAGGCAAACCACCGGAGTGCTTTGGCACCTAAAATGGGCCAGAAGCTGCGAAATGAAAGCCATATATGTCAAATTTCTGTATGTCAGAATGACAGCCCTTAATCTTTTCCTTAGCCTGTCCCTTAAGGTGCCGTAAGTCACTTGACACGACATGCCACTGCTGCTTATGAGGATGGAGCTGGGCAGCTGCCACGGTTACCCTTCGAAGAAACCTCTGAGTAAAGACCTCGCACACTTTCACACACGTTTGGCTGAAGCCTGGCACACGCTCAGGTCTGAACACCCCCCACTCAAATTGTTAGCAGGTATTAGCTGTCACATCGCATTAGCCCCTCATCATGCTATCTTGCATCATGCCAGCACCTAATGTGATTTAATGGGACATGACGTGACATATGTGATGTGACGTGATGTAATGTGACAGCCACCGTTTAAAGGGGAACACACCTATTTTCAAATCAGATGTCCATTATCAATTAAGCTGCTCTGGTGATGGTCAGACATTTATATGTCAGGCCCAAGCAAAACTAACCAGCATGTGCTGCCTGTGCTACTGAACTGATGAGCTGGGAATCTGCCAGCTACCCAAATTATCCTTGGGTAATTTGACAGATCTGTAATATAAGCTCTGTGTATCGGTTCCATGTCATATTTGCTCAGTACTACCAAAAGCATGTTTTTGCCATTTTTCTTCTTCATCCATCATAATTAAAATCACCTAAAAAGCTGATTACCAAGCTGTAACTTCAGTTCTGTTATTATCAGCTGCTGTGCTTGATACGTGAAAGAAAAAGAGGGCAAAAAGCCTTTCTGTAGTTGCAGTGAACAAAGTGCTGAGAAAATCACAAACACGGTCATTTGACTGACCAGACACAATGTGGAACTAATATGAAAGTTAGTAAGAGTATATAGCGTGAGTAATAAAACCTTTTTGTATCCACTTCTGCACAATGATTTTTCTCCTTCAGTAGAGAAAAGACATTAAATGCTTGATTCTTAAAACTAAAAAAGATTTGCATAGGTGCAATGAGATTGTCATAAATCTGTTGTAGGCAACAGGCTGTGTAATATATGCATAATTCAAAAGGAGAGAGCTCACAGATGAGTTTAGCGTATAAGTGGAATTCAGACACACTGTAGTGCAGCAGTCTTGTAATGCATAAGGAATGCACATTATCTGCATGCAGATTAAAGTATTGATTCTTCATCATTCTATAGTTTATCCATTAATATTCATGGCAAAGATTCTGGGCTGGTCACCTTGCAAGAATGCAGGGAGCAGTGGAGAATCATCCCTGTTTTACGTCAGCACTTCAGTGCTAGAGAGCTCTCTGTGCACCACAGTAACATGGCTCCCCGTGAGTGATACGCCTGCAGTTGCTGCTCAGTTGACTGTTTCTGATGATCTTGCTGCTGCTGCAAAAAAAGGGTAAAGCTGCTGCCTCTAGATTTCCCGATGCAAAAATTGCACTTCAAGGCCGGATGGCAGCTTGAAGGTCACACACACTGACGCCTCGCATGCCAGAGACAGGAAGCCTAATTTTAGCCCACAAGAAACTAGAGTGCTGATTAGAAAAAATGAGATTCTGTAATGCTTCAAAAGCTTTACAGGGAAAAATGATTCTTAGTGCAAGATATCACAGCATACTTATGCTTCAAGGATGCCAAAAGAAAAGGCTTCCATAATAAGTGGTAGAAATGAATGAAAAGAAATTACACTATTTTCTAAAATAGTAATAACTGTATATGTAATATGGTAACATTGGGTTCTATTTACCTCATGCTCGTCCACCCTCATAAAATAATAGGAAAATCAGTAGCAAGCTATGAGCTAAAGACAGGGAAAATACTTCTAGTTTTGTTTCCTGCCACAGATGTTTCTAAACAAATCTGCAGCATAAACAGTAGACAATGCCACCTTTTCCTTTACGAAGTGCTCCCAGATCTAGCATGATGGCTCCCACATGCATCTGTCTTAACAGGGGCTGGTCTCACCTCATTTGTCAGGCACGAGCAGACAGGCTGTGTGATGACTGCCCAGGATGTACTGCAAAGTGGCAATGGCTGTTTTATGAATTGGAGCCTGATGCCTTATTAAACGAACCTTACGTTGTTAACAGCAGTGGTTTCATAGCCCATTCCGTCAATCATCATGGACATTTTCCCTTTCTCCTCTTCGTAATCCCTATCTTCTATGTGGAATATGCAGCATTTGCTTTTCAAGGAAAAAATAGCACTTCCTGTGAACTCATTTTCAAAACTGTGCTTAAGACAACTTACTAGCCAGAAGATGGAGATGGATGGGAAGGGGTCATGACCAGCTCCATGCAGATCATACGCAACCACTGCTGAAAATCACACAGGGAATCTCCAGCCAGGAAAACTCACAGAAGAGCTTGGCAAGGGTTTCATCACTGCATGGCTAGCCCTGAGTTCACACACTGGCTACACCCAGTATACCACTAACAAATTGCATAAAATGAGAAACTGACAGAGATCAACATTTCACTTTCCAGATCCTTCATTTTAGTAAAGCAGTCTTGAAAAAGCTTTTTTAGTCACTCAAATTCATCTGGAATTTTTGTTTGCCTATTTACAATTACATATATTACTTAGCATTCAAATATTTTTTCTATGTGAATAATTTCATGTTCTCAAATACTTCCAAGAATAATTTCTAAAATCTATATAATTACAATTTCAAAAACAAGCATTAGTAATTCTTAAAACATTCCACAGATTATTACAAATATTTCCCCTTTTCCAGACTCCACTTTTTTCCTGTGTCAAATCATAAGAATAATGTCAAGATCCAGGTTTACTTTTGCAAGCTTTTTGAGATATATTTTACCTCAAGTTTTTAATATAAAAATATAAATAAACATGCCTTGTAAGGATGTAAGGATTTTTTTTTTCATAGAAGTAATGAAAGCAATACCCCACATAAAAGTTTCAATAAAAATTATCTTATAGACACCTGGCCCACCAGATACAGTGCAGTCTCTGTCTGTCTGTATGTGCCTCTTGATGTACTTCTCATTTGAAATATCACTAGCATAAATTGCCAGATTTATTTTTAATAATGCAGAGTGCATTTCAATGACTTTACATGACAATTTAGTCAGTAATGAAAGCACATTGTCTAAAATGGCCCTATACTTTGTTCAATATAAAGTTAACAGTTTCTGCAAATCACTAATCTATACATTAAAAACTTAGAAATGCAAACAAGTATAGGGGAACCAGCAAAGGGAAGTCAGTGTTAAATTTTGGGGTTATATTTTGCACCTTCAGGTAGAGTTTTGGTTTGATTACGATATCTTTACTACCAGGGAATTTCTGTTCCCATCCACATTTTAAAAGGTTCACATCAAGGTCAGAAATTGCATTTTGGATTTAGACTTACTGTTCCAAGTATGAAGTGTTTAATAGCATTTTTGAGGATACAGAATACATAATTCCTCAAATTCAGGTAAATTTGGGAAGTAGTTAAGAACACAAAAACAGCTATACAGAGTGAGACCAAAGACTCTTCTAGTGAAGTATTCTGTCTCCACCAGCGGCCACAACTAAGGAAGTGTATAGAAACAGGACAGGTATAAATGATATTTCCCCTAATATTCACCCAGGCTCCACTTATTTTCAACTTAGGGACTTCCTGAACTAGATATGATACCTACGTGTTTAGTTAACCTTCTGTGAATTTCTCCTCCATGAACTTGCCTTGTCTCCCCTTAGACCAATACAAACTTCTAGCATCCATCATTCTTTTGGCAAGATCAACTACCCACTACATGAAATCCATGTCTTTTTATTTGTTTTGAATCTGGCTCTTGCTACCTTCATCTGATTTCCCCTGGCTCTTAGACAAGATACTGTGAAAAGAATATGAACAACCAAGTCTTATCTGTTCTCTCTATGATTTTATAGACTACTATCATAACCATCAGTCCTCTCTTTTCAAGACTGAAAGATGTTCAATTATTTAATCATTTCTAATTCAGAAACTCATCCAAAGCTTTGCTTATCTTTTAGGAACTTCCATGGAGCCCTTTTTAGTTCAGTTATGGCCTTCTGAAGACTTGGGCCAGGCGGAGTGCGGAGGGGACCGATAAAGACACGACACAAGAGATTCTCTTAGTTAAGGTGCCAGCAGATCATGGATTTTCACATAATAGTGTAATTCTCCATTTTGTTATGCTCCTTATATATCTACCTATCTAATATCTAACATTTGATTTGCCTTTTGACCATTAATGAATAGATACCCTCGAAACTTACCTACTGTAATTAGAATACGTTGTTCCAAAACATTCAGTATAAGATCAAAACATATTATCATAAGTACATGAAGTTAGGATTTTATTTTTTCTCATGTGCATCACCTGATATTTGCCTATTTTGAATATCATGTGCTAGTTTATAGCACACTTACTGTATCTATTTCTGATTTGTGAAGCAAAACAAGGCAGATTATCTGTGCATAGTATCAGTAGCCTCTAGACACGTTTTTCAGAAAGGGGTCCATTTGTCCCAGCAACTTTGGATGATAGAAATGAAACCCTGAATGTGTCAGAGTTAAGGTATTTGCCCCATCTGTCCACAGAGGTCCCATCAAGCTTATTTCATAGAAGTAACACTGCTAGTAGAGACTACACTGTGTTACATCCTCACTTCTTATGCTTCTGAATATACCTAGGTAAAGCTGTTCAGAAATCTCATGTATGATTTTCACTGAATATCAAAATATAGGCACTTTGTAGAAATAGTTCCATTTCTAATCTTTCAGCAAATGTCAGGCAGAATTTTAGTGGACTCCTGCCTGTCTACCAGCTCCAGAGACCAGCCTTATTTTTTGCTGCTTAGCTTATGGTGCCTCCCGGGTCAGCAGGATGCCAACATTCCTAAAAGCTTGCAGGTTTCAGCCTCTCTCCAACCAGCCAGAAGCCCAACGTCTTCTGGAAGCCTGCTTGGCTGGAAGAAAGCAAACTCTGGCCACTGAAGAACAAAGCTGACAATTCCTTTCAGTTTCTTATTTTAGGACATGGTTTAAACAAGCTGGTCAGTTGTGCTGACGTTATTTAATAGTGTTCAACCATGGCTAACAAGAATCATGTTATTTTCTGCCTGTGGTTACAGGAGTTCCCAAGGTCATAGGCTTTGCTGCAGAGTATCTATTTCCTTTCTGAAGGAAGCATGGTTGTCTTTGAAAAGGAACACAATGAAGGATTTTTTTTTTCCAAAAATAAATATTGATTTTTGGTTTTAATTTTGCTCCTAACTTGAGGGGAAAAATAGGCAAGAAATATACCCAAAGCACTTTTGCAGAACAAAATTTTTGCACGAAGTCATACAAAGGTTGTGCACCAAAAGCAACAAAAGAATGTTTGTTTAGATTCTCCCAAGACTGAAAAAGCTGCCAAGACCCGCAACTGCAGGGATCTCCAGAATCTGGAAGTTCCCCTAGGGCTGGGAGGCAGAGGTAAGTGTCATGAGTGCAAGTGCACCCAGCTCAACAAACTTTTCAAGCAAGTTGCCATGATGCAAGGGGAGATCACCAAGCAATATAGTATCCAGCAATCCAAACATGAGGTTGATTCGTGATACTGTGCGCTGACACAGACCGATAGCCCTGCCTTCAGTCCTTCCAGAAGGCAAGCTAGCTTCCATCTCTGAGCTGACAGACTTGAATGACTCATAAGAGAAGGGAAACTGGACTTGTCTTTGCTCAGAGCAGAAAGAGTCCCCCCCCCCCTCCTTGTTCCCGAAGTGCCCCTACACAACAGACACAATTCTCTGGGACTGGAAAAAGGAGAGTGCATGAATCAAGACCCAGGAAAGGACAACTATACAATGTTGGACCAACCGGCCACCTGTATTAGAACCAGTGCCACCAAAAAAGCACGAAGGGTGTTAGTAATTGGAGAAGCCTTGCTGACAAGCACTGAAGCACCCATTTGCTGTCTGGACAGATGGAACTGAATTCAGCAATGGATGCAAAGAATAACAAGAAGGGATTCTTGATTTTCTGACATTAGACAGAAAATAAAGGCCAAGGAGAGCGTACCACCTCCAGTAAAAGAGAGGGGAGAACTGGTAACACCAGACATGAGAAGCTGAGGTCCTCAATAACCTCTTTGCCTGCCTTCACCACCAGTCAGTCTTCCCACATCTCTCAAGACCCTGAACCTCTATGCAGGGGCTGGGGGAACAAAGTCTCCATTTGCATTTGAAATTTCACATACCCCTAAAAAATGCTAAAAAAAATTGGCAGCTTTGTTAAAGTATCTGTTCTTTGTAACAGAGAAGAAGGAATGTGCTTCAGCTACTCTTTGACCACACAAAATCAGTAATTGCAAAATCATATGATTGTTCTTTTAGTATAGGAAAGACTCTCAATAGTTTTATAATAGAACAATTCCCATGTGATTTTTTTAGAAGACACAAACTATAATCATTGTAACCCCCAGATTAAAGTGCCTTTCTCCTTCCATTATATAAACTCTACACCAGATTAGAAGACAGAATCACATCTCTGTCTCCATTATGACCTGAAATGAAACAGTTTTTATACTATATTGACAGCAATCTTCATCTCCAGGGGCCTGCATTTGCTCTTACTGAAGTTAATGCAAAAAATCTAATTGGTTTCAATGACAGCAGGATATAGTCTGAGGCCCCATTCACAGGCCTTTCTGCAGGAAACACAAGGAAAACATTTGTGATCATTATCCCCTCTCTATGAACATTTACCCTTTCTTTTTGTTTTGTCCCATATTTCAGATTTTTAAAATACTTAGTCATCATTGCTGGGGCTAGAAAGAAACCACCATGTGAGAAATGTATTCCATTAATGCCTAAATGCCTATGAATGATTTTAAATTGCCAGCTCTCAGAGATTACTGGCTAGCTATACTCTTGCTCCGTTCCACAGTGTCAATTTCTATGCTGGATATTGTTCATTTTTGGAAAGTTGTACAGAATTATATTTGGCTTCTGAATTAAAAATAGAGCTGCCTTTTTATTTATTTATTTATTTTTGATTTTAATATGAATTTGAAGATGCAAAATGTTAGATTACCTGGGTTAGATTTTGATGGAAGGAAGTGCTGGAATACAAATTCAAAAGCTGGCATACTGACCTCAACCCTGTCATAGCATTCTGCATTACTCTGTCATAAGTAGGCCTGGATGTCTGCAGCCTGTGGAAGACTACATGGCCGTACACACTTCCTCTGAGATTAAGCTAGAGAAAGAGGATTTCCATCTGCATGAAACTTAGGGTTTTACAAAATGAGGGCCAGACTGTAGATACTTGGATTTGTATGAAGCTAGTAATTCTCACATTCTCAGAAAGTGTATTCTAAATTGTCTCACATTCTGAGGGAATTTCCAAGATGTACACAGTACAAGTTTGATTTCTGATTGCATCTAATAATGTTCAGACATATAACAGTTTAAAGAAACACAGGAAAACACAACCTTCAGTCTCAACATCCTGAAACTAAATATTTTCCTACATAGGAGTGTCCAGGACTCCCTTCATTTTGAGCTCTTTACAGTCTGAAAAAGAGTACAAGCTCAAGACAAAACTGGGGCAAGGAGGGGACTATGCCAATTACATGGAAACAAGAGAAGGAGAAATACATAGCAGGTAAAATGTTTTCAAGTATAAGTAATTCCATATAGAAATATCCTGTTTCTGTTTTGTTGTTGTTGTTTTTTGTTTTGTTTTGTTGTTGTCATCCGTCCTCCCCCCCCCCTCCCCCTTAAGGAATGCTTTTCATTGTTGCTGGTTTTCTTTGATATACTTGAAATAAAGACAGAATCACTGAAAAATTAAGAAATTTTGTGAAAAAAATTAGAAGGAAAGAAGGGTGGCACTTGGCTAGACAGGAACAGGAATACTTGCCCACTATTCCCAAACAAAACAACAGAACATCTCAGAATTCACACTGCTCACATTAATATTGCAAATCCACAAATAAAGAAATGGGAAAAAAATCATTGTTTTCTAGTTTTCATGTTCTCATATCTTCTCTGCAATCAAATCTAAAACTAGTACAAGGTGACTATCTCAAGTATCTTTCTAAAATAAACTAACTACAGAAAGACTTTGGATTACTTTGTTCACTCAAACCAAGTATTTCCACACTGCTAGAAAAAAAATATTATCACAAGGAGAGCCCAGCTGCAACCTAGTCAAAGACTAATAATACACAATTCTTTCTGAGGCATGTTATTTACATTAAGGATTTATTATTGTCTTCTGTTATGTTGACATGAAATAATCTTTCATCTCCTTCTATGTTAAAGGACTGCAAGCGTCCTTTGCTCAGTAAATAATTCAAAAACATAAATATTTTAAGAACAATAAGCACTATATTTTGGAGCATTGGAGGAGAAGTGAAATTAGTTATTTGTAGCTAAGATCTTGATTGCAGTAACAATTGTTTTTCAGTTTTCATTATCCCACAGTGAACCAAATCTCTCCCTTTACTTTCAAATACTGAATATTCAGTTTCATCTACCATAGTAGTTTTTATGAAAAAAAAAAAAAAAATAGAAGCATTCAAGCATGAACTTCCAATGCTTTAAAAATTTCTATGCTAAACAAAAGGAAAATTTACTTACAACAATTTGTTTACCCTGCATACATCTTTTTAAAGTATGGTATAATCATCTTTTTCATAAATATTGTGTTTATGGGTTAGTGAATACAACCTTTCAGAGTACTTGAATGTAATTAACTAGTGAGAAAGTTTCAGTCAAAAAGAGTTTTTTTCTCTAACAGGCTCAAATAAGATAGAAGAAAAATTTGTATTCTTTTTATGTTCATATAGAAACTATAGTTGAAATGATAAATCAAAACTGACCTGCAGTCAAAAGCAATAGAAGTTCAGAAAGCTAAGGAATATGCAGACACAGCGAAAATTCATTTGGGAATCCCTCATTGCTAGTTATTTTTCTGTGATCTGAGGCTGTCCTTAAGATCTGCAATGCAGATTTCTGAAATCTGGAGTATGACAGGCTATAAGGCCTGGCAGGAGCTCTAGATTAATATCATCAATCCATTTGCATGACTTCTTTTCCCCCAAAAAAAGTTTAGTAGAAAATCTGTGCATCTCTTTCTGTTTTCAGTGCTTGATAGGTCCACTCTAAAACATGAGAAAGAAGCAAATCTTGAGCAGTAGTGAATTTAAGTCTCAGGTGATTTGTTATTAGCTTTACAATACCCAGCACAAGAAGCTTCAGAAATGGATATAAAGCTATACATTGCTTTGGTCCATTGCTTACAGAACAAACAATAACCCATCTCTGAGCAGTCAACCCCTCTCACTCCCTCTGTCTCTCTATAAGGATATTTTGTAACGGAGTATTTGGCTGCAGTTCTTTAATACAGCTTTGACAGTTGCAAACCTCACTGCTATGGACAAATGGTTAACCGCGTCCCCCTCCCGAATTTTCAATTTTGATTTAAGTGATGCTTCTAAAACTCCCACAGACACTGCAAAATCCAGATAAAATTCTATTTGATGAAGAAATTTCTATAAAGATGTTTGCAAATATACTTCTATTAAAGGTGGGCATTTTTAGACACTTATGGGTGTGTAAAAATACTTCAGTGAATTATAACGGGATCCCCATCCAACCCCCCTTATCACACTGCACAGTATGACAAATACAGGACTTGTCATTCAGAGAAATTTCATCAGATAAGAAAAAAAAAAAATCTTTTCAGAAGGTGAGATGACCAGGAGTACAAAAGGTGGGGAATGGTTTTAATTGATTTATTCTATGAAGTGAGATATCCTTTGGAAATCTTTGCCTGTGTAAAATGAGGAGATTTTATAAGTAATCGTTTTGGTTTAAATCCCTTTCTGATAGTTGTAGTGCTTAGCCTTTCTCTAGAATATGGCTTGATATCCTTTGTGTTGTTTTTTTTTTTCCACCTCTTCCTGTTCATTTTAGAAGTGGAGGGTGATATAAAAAAAAAAAACCTCTCTAAAGTCCAGTAGAAGTTTAGTAGCTGCCCCCGTGATCTTGATAAAAGATTGAATTGACATAAGATTGCTGAAAGGCAGCAGCGACAGAAATTGGAAGTATCCCATTAAAAGGGAAAGGAAAAATAACACCTTCAATCCTCAGAAATATCAGAGAGAATACTTGCCAAACATTTGCCAAAAATAAGAGTATTACTGCAATTACCTCTTAAAACTCATTTCTAACCCCACACTCATATTTCTAACCCTAAGAGAAAGCAGATCATTAGTTGGTAAAATAGACTCATCAGCTGATGAAAAGAAACTGAACTATGCAATACACATTTTCTCATAGGCATTTTAACACCCTTTATTTTCAAATCCAGACCAAAGTATTGGAAAATACCTAATCAATATTCTTCCAGCTCCAGGCATCTAAGGGAGGACATTCTTTCTCCTCATACAGCACCTTCACATGCATTTGCTTTGATAAGTCTACGGTGATCTTTGGAGGACTGAACCTTGGAACCTCTAGGACCAGATGGCTTTTAGATCTTGACTGAAATTCCAACTTTCCTCCCTCTTCTTGTTAGTCTGCCATCTCTACCTAGTCACATGGGGACAGACGCAACATTTCCAACGTGCTTTATCACAACCAGAGTGGGCAATGAGGGTCATTACATGTATCACAGTAAAATATTTGAAAAAAGGTTACTGCAGCAACTATAAGAAATTATCAGCATAACCATGGATTTTGTTTAGATTACTTTATGAGGAAAAAACATGATAACAAGACATCCTAATTGACTGTATCCCATGGACTTTAAAAGTGTCAGAGCAATTTAGCCTTTAAAGAACTACATAAAATATTTTATCACATCTCTGCCTCAGTAGCTTTAATAAACTACACAGCCTTCAGGGACCAGGCTCCTTATAAATTAACTGCCTTCAACTTGCTGCACAAGGGTCTTTATCTCTTGTCAGCTTAATTATGTGTTTAATTTTATTTTTAACATTTTTTAAAATGACCCATACCGAGAAAAGCCTAGATTGTTTAATTAAACAAATGAATATGGTTATATCTAGCACGATCAAAGCACTAATTTGTCATACTAATGTTTTATACAGAGCTGATAGTTCTATTGTAGTGCTAATACACTAGTTTAGTCTAAAGTTTATCAGCTCACCTTTCCAACAATAATTTAAAGTTTAACTTTGTTCCACCGCCCTCTTACAACTAATTGGCTGTAGCTTTTCCCTAGCGTCTCAATAGAAGCTAGACTCTAATAAGTTATTAAGCAATTACTAATGCATTATTGCTTATGCATGTGTGTTCCAAATTTACACTCTAATACAGAAAGGCTCAAATGAATGTCTGGGTAACAGAACACAGCTGCACAACACTTTCTCTTCAGCAGCAAAATTTGTATTATAAATATGAGACTAGTACAAAAAAAAAAAAAAAAAAAAAAAAAAAGCCGTAAGTGTTACAGATCTACGGAAAACCTACTGGGAAAACATAGCCTTGTCCAATGCATGAGGCAGCATCACTATCAGCCAGCACGCAAGATGAAACACGTTGACTGCCACCACTAAATGAAGAATGGGAGAGGAGGAGCCAAGACCAGAAGCCAGTCCTCAACCTCTAAATTACATCACATAAGCCCCATTTTGCTGGGATTCTCTTCTGTGAGCCCCAGACAAGCTCTTCCTCACAAAATTCATCATGAAGAAAGGCACTACAGCTGAAGTATTCACACTAAAGATGTGCAAGGCTTGCCTCCAAAGCCTACTTCTCTGAGGAGACCTCAGCCCACCCCTCACAGAGCACATTACCCCTTAATGCTAGAGAGTAACATAGGAGGCTCTTTTGGTTCTTTCTGCTGAAACGGATTTGGCTCCAAGAAGCAGGACAGAAGAAAAGGGAAAGGCAGTATCTCAGTGCTAGTCCTTGGGTTGACACTCACCTATTATGGTGGTCTGTGCTCCCAAAGACTGTTTTGCATTTTACATTGAATAGCCATTTAATAAGGTTAAAATTATTGGAAACTAGACCATTCTGCTGCACAGTGGCAAGACAGAGTCACAAGGTTACAATCAAGCCTACATTTGCTCTCACTTCCTGGCAAAATTAAGAAGCTCTGATAGGCAAGATTATTCTCCTGTCCCTTCCAAATTGCCTCTAGATTAGAGACCTCATCCAGGAATGAGATCCTGAATCCCGTCAGACAGAAACTGAAGTCAAGTTTCCCATATTTAAGTGAAAGGCTCTAAATAGTAAGCTACTACACAGCAGCAGTAAGGAAGGAAGGACAACAGCAGCACAGATTTGGGGATGGAAATAGGCATTTAGTACAGTATGGTTTCTCATATGCAAGGTTACAAGGAAGGGATACACACTTGCTTGGCACTGAGTTAGGTGCTAAGCTCTTAGCATTAGCTGAATTTGTTACCAACTGTCCTCACTTTTAGAGACTAAGGAAAAAGGAGCTACGAGTATTTTGAGGAGAGATCCAAGATCACGGAAAACCTTTGGTGTTTGAAAGCTGGTGGAAATCTAAAGGGGTGAAGACACCCCATCAATGGTCCTACCTTCCTGGAAGTTGTATCTCCCTTTGAGGGCTCTCTTTATTCCCACTTTACCCTTTGCATTGGCCCTTTTTCATCATAGAACTATTGTTATTTCAGTCTCACAATTTTTCAGCCAATATCGTGATTTTTTTTTTTTTTGGTAAGTATGATCTATGCACACCAGGACTGATAATATTGGTGGGGTACATTTTCCTGCTTTAATGTCAATATATCCTATTTCCCTCTTGTGAAAAGCTCCCAAAAGCTGGTAGTCATGTAACAGGGTACAGGAGATCAGTTGTTTTGAGTATTCTGAGGGTCTGCAATAACCTTCCTACACTAGCCAAGTAACCAAAGTCCATCCAAGCCATAACAGCTCTGGTAATGTAATGAAGGGGTACGCACAAGCTGTTTCCCTAATAAGCCATGCAGTCCTGTCAACAGGCTTATCAAACCTAAAGAGCTGACCAGCAAGAGTGGCTAGCGGTGATAAAATCATTCATGTCATGGAAATACCAGCTAACTTGTGCTGGGGCTCTTTCTAAATATGGATTTAAAATGCAGATCAATGGAAGTCAAGTGTATAGTTTTTGAAACTTTCAGAGCCAAGATGACACTGGGCAATAGATAGGGACAGTGTTTAGTGACATGTGCTTGATTGATGATGGCTGCACTGTGCAAATGATATGCACAGTAACTTCAGAAAGTGATAGAAAGCAACTGGAAAAAGTCCACTTTGAAGGTCAAAGCTGGCAGAACTTTTATATACATGGGAAGATGCCAGTGGAAGAGCAATAGCTTTTAAGAAAGCTACAAGTAAAAACCTGAAAAGTACAATTGAAAGATCTTGTGGAATTTATGGCTTGCTTGGTTAATATGTCTGTCTGGCTGACTGATAGTTCCATTGTGGTAATAATACAATAGTTTAAAGTGAGGTTCAATTCCCCATCTTTCTAGAAATAACATAGAATTTTCATTTTGTTTTACAGTACCCCTCAGACCAACGATGAATGGCTTCCATTTTTTTTCCAAATGCATTGCAGATGCTAATAGGTTATTAGCCTATTATTTTTTACCACATGCATCTAGGCACATCAGCACACTGAACTTATAGACCCACTCACACTTAATGGGAAAGTTTGAGAAACATTTTGGTTAGACTGCTTGTTTATACAAAACCCAGATTTTGGTATTTTCTTGCATATATTTTTTGGAAGCTCTTCATTTTTCGGAATTTCATTTGTTCTTTGCCTTCATTTGAAACCATTGTTTTACTCATTATTTTCCACAGAAATCAATTACATTATCAATGAAGCAGGACAACTTTAAGATAGAAACAGAGAAAAAACATTTCAGCTTTTAAAGAAAAATACAAAATTTTGTTTTAGTATAAGCTAACTGTGATAACTACATATTGCAGGTGTAAAACCACTGAACAGGTAATGGACAGAGCCATCAAATGAAAACAAAATTTGATTTTAAATACAGTATGCTCGTTCTCTCTAGCTGCAAAACTAGCTGACTTAAAGATATCATTGAAAGCACCTGCTTTTCAAGGTTCTTGAATCTTTACCCACTAAGAGAGGTTTTCAGTTGTTAAAATTAATGATTTAATGTTTTACATTTAACAATCTAAGACAAAACTTCCCGCAATGGATGTTCAGATTCTGCGATTCTCCCATGGCTCCTGTATGAGTTCTAGACAGGTTACAAACTCATTAAATCACAATTTTCTCATGTCTGTGCAAGTTTGTTAAAATTTACCAACTAAAATCCACCAAAAAAAAATTGTGTTGATTTGTGGAAGCTGTCATTTTTTCTGCTTAGGTTCAGTTGCTGATCTGGAAAATAAGCGAGAAGCTTTTCCTCCCATGCTTCTGATTTCTCTCTTCCTGATGATGAAGCACTGTGGAGGAGAAAGCCTTCTGAAGACAGAAGACAAGAGCTAGACCTAAGAAATTAAAGGGAAAAAAAAAGGAAGAAGGGAAAAAGACAAGCTGGCCCAGAAGTAGATTAAAGAAAGCAGATTGACCTCAAGGGCCTCCACTGTGTAACAGAGCTGAACTGGATTTGCAGCTGATGGCTTAGCAATGTCAGCCTTTGCAAACCTTTGCCTCATAGGTGGGAATTTAGATACCCAACAGTCCCTGCCTCAGAAACACCATGCTGCTAGCCAAACAGAAATGCATCTGAATTGCCCATGAAGCATATACAAATCAGAAGTCTGGTGTTATGCTTATAGGGAAAAAGGCATCCAAAACAAGATTGTCCAATATCCTTAAACCTGGTTTCACAGAGATGATTTTGCTACCTTAATACTGTTTTATTTTTATAAATTGATGTATGGTTATATGCATATATTTCATATATATATATAAACACAGTCCACTAGATTACATCACTACATAGTGATCTTGTAGGGGTGAAGCAATCCTCACCTACTGCAGCTACTAAAAAATGCCACATTAAAAATAACATTTGATTTTATAAACCAGAAGTAGCAGATTTGAACTTCTCCTGCTAAGAACATCATTACTTCAGATAATGTGGACCACTACTTTTACTTATAGTTAAGGAATGGATGCAGCAGTCAGAAGCTTTCAGAGGTTAAGTGTGTCATGTAAAGTCATCTGATATTTTACTTAAGAACTCCATTCTAGGGCAGTACCAGTTAAATGGCCATTTTATTTCTGCTATGCCTTTCTCATTTGCTAGAAGCGTGGACAACAGCACACCATAGGTTAATCCTAACATTTTAATTAGTCCAGACAGCTGTTTGTACTTTCAGAAATATATTTTAGAGTCACTGGAAAGCAGATTAGTTTGTAATTTAGGAAAGCTTGCTCATGTGTTTTCATTGTCTGTGAAAGACAGACATACTCATCAGATTAAGCTCCAGCCTGAAAGAAAACATGCTTTTCCTAGCACATATTTGCTTATGATATCACACAACATGTTTAAATCCAAACTTAACCTGACCTTCTGGTGGCAAGTAGCTACCTTAAGAGAAACTCATTTGCAGGCAGAGTACCCAGAGATGTGGCCCCATACTTGAAGATATTGGCTGCTTTATGAATTGATTTGGCCTTCCATAGTTCTACTTTGTTACTTGTGTCCAATACAACAACAGTGTATGGAGGTCACTGTGTCTGCAAACAAGTTAAATTGTTTTCCCCCTTTCACACCTCTGGCTAGTCTACCTCTCCATACACATTTCTAAAAATATATTTATTTATTTATTTATATATGTATATATGTATATATATAAAGTAGTGGCTATAGTGTGCCACTTATGACAGAAATAAAACTAGTATGCCCAAATAATACTAGTATGACAGGTAAAGGTCTTATTGGAAGGGGTTTTTTGTTTGTGAGGAAGCTGGATCTTCAAGTAGAGAAAGTGACTCTGGCAGTTTGACAGGGTCAGGTCGGATTTAGCCAGTGACAAAATTATGCACCAGTAATCATTCTTCAATATATACTCCAGGGAATGAAAGAGAAATGAAAACCTGTTCCAGAGTATACAATTCTTTCTTTGTGATTCTAGACACTATAAAAACACACCTTTTTTTTTCCTCTTCAATATTATGAGATGCAATGCAAACTGGAAAAAGAAAATATTGTAACTCTACAAATTCATTCTGTACCATGAGATTTGAACCTTGCATGTGCTTCCACAAATAAAATAGGAATGCTCTTGCTGTTACAGATGCTGGAAATGACTAGATAATGCATTTCACAACCATGCCAATGGTTATTTTCTTTCACTCATCATCTTTTGTTCACTGCCAGTTATTTCAGTTGGCAGATGTGGTTTCACAATCCTCTATAATTGTATCTGCTAGCGTTGCATAGCTGAAAGTTCTTCCCAAGAGCATCTTTAGATATTTCTTATGTCCACTGCAGGTCTGTTTCCCATTAGTTATTTCCTTACAGAATAATTTCTTCAGTAAATGCCTCTTATCCAACTGTGGAAGGCAATCTCCTTATCTGAGTGTGATAAGAAATGGTACCACACATTCCCTTTTCAGCTTCTGGCTAGCCTGGCACAAAAGTGAAGTGATTGTGCTCCTCAATAAGAGCGCAACTAACCTCACTGCCGATGTTTCTATAATTTCTCTTTCTATAATATTCTTTTACACTCCTACAGGGGTTTATCGGAGAGGAACTTATCAGAAGGATTTTCTACCAAAGGGGCAAGAGGAGCAGAATAATGTAGAATATGCTAGATCAGATCAGTTTACTGACACTAAATTCAGTTCATGTTATGCAATGACTTAAAATATTTTAGAAATTCTCCATATGCTTTGACTGTAGGTATAAACTTGTGATAGACTCTAGAGGTTAGAATAGATCTAGTTATTCATTCAAAATAGTTTGGCCACAAGATTTAGGAATTTTTATGCATTTTTTTAATTTTAATTTTACCCTGACCCTATATAAGACCAAAAAACATCTGTTTAACATGCAACATTTACACCACCACTTAAGTAAAGGTATTGGTAATTCACTTCAAGCATTAGTCATAAAAAGTTCAGTTTCTGTCACTAGAAATATTGTGAAGCCCCATGCATATACACACACAGCAAGTGAGAGGAAATAATGGCTGTAAATGCAGTGAAAGTCTGCTTTAGACTTTGCTAAAAACTAATTTGATTTCTCAGTTATATTAGAATCATCATAAACACTAATTTACAGCTGGTAGTTTCAACTGCTTCTTCAGTTGCATGTTATTAAAGATGAGTATAAAATCTTAAAACTGAAGTTTCAAAACACATTGCTGAAAATTTTATTTTTCCAACATAGAATTAGTACCACAAGAAAGATCTTTATTTTATTTATATATATTTGAATTGGAACCTGTTTCTTAAATAAATGGTTTCTTGCTAATCTGGATCACATTCTGATATTTTGTACTGCTAACATATACCACAGTAAGTTTTGCAAGGGGATAAAGACCCACCTAACCTCACCAACTTTTTATAATCATGCTGTATTATTTTCTACTTCACTTTCTATAGCTACATTATGGGTTTAAGAACCCCAAACAACTTCTGCTCGCCCCAAGCAAGAGATGAGACAGAAGAAGAATATTTAGAGTACTTAAAGGGAAATTTTGTATTTTCTCATCCCATTTCACTCTGTTTCTTGTAATACATGCTTAAAAATCTAGTCTTAATTACAATATTTTGTTCAGCTGAGTTTTCAGTGAGGTTCCACTTTTCATTCCCTATAGCCAGTGGACAGAGCAAAGAGTCTCCCCAACACTTATTAGATTCTCTGGTTACTGTATGACTCCCTTTCTCATTTCCAGAATAGGAACTAAACCTACAGAAACACTGGACTTCTAATTAGAATAATTTGTAATTTATACCTAGATTCTTTTTCTAAATCAGAGAGCAAGTCAAAAAATTGCAAAGAATCTGGCCAAGATGAATTACCGTAACACAGGAAATTATTATTTTTTCCCTAACATTAAAACAATTTAGTTTTTTTCCTTAAGCAGTTTAAAACATACACAGATAGTGAGCAACTAAATATATAAGGCTAAAACAATATTGATTGAAATTAAATAACTTTCCTTGAAAAAGGTCCTTTTATGTACATGAAAATGTTCATTAAAAAAAAAATAATCCTGCTCTTTTGCAGGAAAAATCACTTCATCAAGAAACATCAACCTGGTCTAACGTACTACTTTTATGATATATTTTCCATCAGAGAAGCAAATTCAGAACATTATAAGGGAAATAGTTGCCCACTCATGGGCTGCAGCTTTATGGAGCACTACAAAACAGAGAATACAGTATTGGGATCTCTCCTCTCAAACAAATGAGAAGAATTGTTGGGGTACAATCTAACAGTATCCAGGCTGGGGAATACAGATATGCATCAACATTTTGAAAAGCTACCCAGCAATGCCATTACAACAGAGACAAGTAGTACAACCTACTTCTAAATCCTCTAGTCAATTGGAGCTGTCAAGTGGCACCTTGTACTTTGCTGATGTGAAACTCTCAAGAATGTCCAACAGTTGGGTGCTGTCAAGTATTTTGCTGAAATCTAAAGTCCTTAAGCAAGAAAGCCTAATAGGATATGTATAAAAATCATGCAAAGTATTACTAAGGATGTGACAAGTCATGTGATAGGAATAGCTTCAAAGCCCAGCAGCATGTGCCATTTCTGTGCCCTGATTACTGATTAACATTCGGAAACATTTCAGAGAGAAGCCTGACTCTACACAGAATTGGAAGTGATATATGTTATGTGAGATGTACATTCATTTTCATAAGTGACTCTTCAGAGACTTTTGATAATTCCCAGAGGGACCTCCCTCTAATGATTTAACAAAGTGATCAAGGATCAAGACACCTAGAATTCATGAACAGCATGACACTGCCTCCCTTTCATGTTTGACATCCTAAGGACAAAGAAACTATGAAAGGTTCACAGCCGTAACAAAACTGGGAGTTGTTAAAATACAGCACTGTAGTGGTAATGACAGCAGTTAAAAAGGAATTAGCATGATCTCAGCAAAAACTTTCCATAAAACAAATTATTCTAGAAAATTTACTCGCTAAAATCTTTCAGTTTTAACCAGTAATACCTTTCATGTTTTCCATATTCTTGTGTTATTACCCCACTAACATAGCAGTATGTTTGTTGGACTATTATTATTTGATACTCCAATCAGTGGGGCAGCTTTTTTGTCTATTCCTTTTGCTATACATTACTTATAAGACTGCCTAGCTACTCTCAGATGCTACCAACATCTACTTTCTGGAGGTTACATTCACATTTAGATAATGCACAGCAAAAACTGATGCAGTATCATGACAAAGAGATCTATATTATGCCATATTCAATTTCCCAGAATGCTGCAAGAGAGAAGTGACGTGCTGCCATAGCTGTAGTTTACTATGAAGATCCAGAAATTTTGCTAGAAGAACATTTCCAACTACTAAAGAACTCTCCACACATTCATAAATACAAATATAAAGAAAGCATGGATAGCTATATATAAAGAACCTAACAAAAAAAAAAAAAAACAAAACAAAACAAAACAAAACAAAACAAAACAAAACAAAAGAAAACAAAACAAAAAAAAACTAAGAGTGTATCAGCATCTTGCAAACAAGTTGAAAAAGCCAAAAAGGAGGAAACAAAGCAGACAGGGATGCTAAAGTCCATATGTTACGGTAAGAAAAATTCTTCCCAGAGATCAACATCTGGAGCCTGCAGATGCCAGGTTTGTTTAATGAGAGGCCACAGCAGTTGATGATGACACGATGACAGGATGACAGGATGAAGGGCAATGGAAATGGACTGATTCCTGACTATGCTCCACAGCAGCAAAATGCATAAATACATGAGAATACTATTTCCAGAACAGATAAGAACAATATGATTGTATTAACTTTAAAAGAATGAAAGGAAAGTACATTAAAAATCTTGTCTAACAGTAAATGTTAGTAACTCCCATATACTGCGATCTAGGTTTGTTAGAAATGCACTATTTTTGTATGATAATTAAGCACACATTTGTGTCACAAATGGAACTGAATCCTAAGTTCCTTTCCCATATCCCCATTGCTTAGCTGTTACTGTGTCATGTTCTCTGACTTCAGAAGGAAGTTTCCCCAGATTCCATCTCAGGTATGTTTTTTTGACTCTTGAAGGCACTTATGCTCATTTGTTTAATTAAAGTGCTTTGATTGTTGAGCAGGTGAGAATATGCAACAGGTCAGAATACATTTCTTTAAGGAACAGGACTTCAGGGAGTTCTTATTTATTAATTGATCCATTCAGGTAAGTACAAGAAATATCACTGAGAAGTCTACAACTGTTTGCAAAATAGGTAAATGCAGTTCAACTTATCTCCAGCTGAAGTCTATGGAAAGCCCTTACAATGATCTCTGTAAGAGAGACCTAGACCAGATTTTTCACTGACTGAGGCTATAAGATCCAAGTGACTAAAGAAGGAAACCAAAAAATTATGTGAACTTAAATACATGCAGTCTGCCTGCTGGTGTGAATGTTTTTCAAAAGAGTATTTGAAATGTTGCCTTAAGGGAACCCTAATCAGTTCAATATATTTCATAGAACCTTAAAAAGCAAGTTCCATTGCCAAGCATTGAATATTATTGCAAGTTAAAATAAAAATAACAATAATAATAGATAAATCTATTTAACATTACTAAACATTGACCATGAACATGTGGTTCAGATAAAAATTACTAAATTAGACCCTGACTCATTATAAAATATATATTTAAATATCATTCAAATTATTTTTAACAAAGATGAGACACCTGTCAATAGAAGAAAAGAGCCTAGCCTCTGATATTTTATTCATATTCTAGTAATGCTATTTTTTATATTCTCTCCCATCAAAGAGAAGCTTATACCTGGAATTGCCATCAAGCCAGGCAAGAAGCTCTTCAAACTGTTTACATCCAGATTTGTACTTTCTCAAAAATCCTTGGCTTTTTGCTTATGCTCTTTTTTGCTGTGGGCAATATCCAAATCTCTATGAAAACATTGAAAGAACTCTGCTTGTCCCTAGTGACCTGTAGATAAGAACCTATATACCATAGTGACTGGAGCTATACTTAAGAGGCTTTGTTCTCTTTCCAATTTTTATCCATCACTATCTTCTCTTAAACTAATGGGAATGGCTTGCCAGATTTACAGATCTGGCAAATTTATTATAATTGAAAAGTAATATAAAAATATGCATATTTTTTGTGTTTTGTCAGCTACTTGGTAAGTTATAAACAAGCCCATAATGTCAAACATTTCAATTTTCAGTGAAAACTCTTTTGGTAACCCCTGTCTTAAATTTGATTACTGTATTTGGAACATCGATTTAGCAATGAAAGTAATGACAATACCATCATTTTAAAATTCCATACAGGAGTGTTGTAGATATACACTTAAGTTCATGTTTGTCTAGTTTTCCCTGTCTGCTTTAAATTATGAAATGCATTATTTAAGGAGAGTGACAACAGCTCTAATTGCAAATAAAAACAGGGTGTATCTTTGCAAAGTGCCCCTGTGAGACATTATAACTAAACCAAGTACTATAGGAAAAGCACATAAAACCTGATAGATTATAGAAAAAAGCCAAGTGACAGATTTCATGGTCTGTTCACTCAATATTGCATTTCTGAAGAAAGCATTCTTAGTTAAATTTGCTCAGCTAGGAATAAAAATGCTTACCAATATTTGTATGTACTTAGACACTCCTATTATCAACTAAGACCTCATTGTCATCCCTGGAAGTCTTCAAAAGACGTTTAGATGTAGAGCTTAGGGATATGGTTTAGTGGAGGGCTGTTAGCGTTAGGTTGGAGGTTGGACTCGATGACCTTGAGGTCTCTTCCAACCTAGAAAATTCTGTGATTCTGTGATTCTGTGCTGTACAAACGCAGCAAAAGACTTGTCCAGCAACAAAGCATAGACGATCTGAATGTTATAGATATACTCTGTTTACATTTGTGTTACAATCTTTACTTTAACGTTTCTCATTTCAGACAATTTCCATCGAGTTCCAGCTATTTGTAATGTCCTATTGAATTCACCAGTGGTACCATAATAGCTCATGCTGACCCATGTGTTTGACCTCACTAAAGATGCACTTGTTTTGGAGGAAGAGTACTTTGTCTAAAGCTTAGCTCTGGTACTAATATGTAAATTTTGCCATCACACTATTTTCTTCCCTACTGTTCAGAAACTGATTCTAGATCACACAGCCACTCCTCAGACCTACTAAAAATTTAAGAAAAAGTGCCATATTTTGCACTGAATTTAAGGTCTAGTTGCTAATGCTGCACCGGCTAGTTGATATATTTTCTAATACCATAAAAAAGACAACCAACAATACCAACAGTGGGACTTTGCTTGATGTACTACACAGGTACTGCAACCTGACATAGAACCAACTTTATTATCCATTCATTTAGTTTGTCTGAAGCGTATGCAAACATTAAAGAAAGTTTTTGCTGAGTAACCGTATCTCTTGTTGTTCCTTAAAGCTTTAATGTTCAAACTGCCAGAACATACGATGGAGTTCTCAAGGCATCTCTGAACAAGTGTGACTGGTGATTTTGCCTTCTTTCTTAGTTGTCTCTCAGTCATCAGGCATAAAAATATAATTAGTATATTACTCCACTCAATGGTACATTACTTATGTTGTAATTTACCTTCAATTTGTCAAAGCTTCTGTCAAATTGCCTATTGCTACATAGCGCCTTATTCTAGGCCTGTCCATTGATATGAAAGTCTTGAAACCACACAGATGGTTTTGTAAGGCAGACTGTTTTGCCTCAAGCAAGAAGCATGTAGATTAAAGGAAAGGTTAAAACAAAAATAATTCAAGGTAAAGATATAAATTTTGACAGATGTGTGCTGTTCTTTCACCAATTCCTCTTCCACCATACCACTATAGTATTTGAATATTCTAGATCATACCTATGTGAATCTGTATCATGGACCTGAAGATCTGAAATTAATTTCTAATCAGCAAAGAATATCCTGGCAACATTACTCATCTAAATACCCTTAGCTCAGGAATAACCACAGCAATTGCTTTGGAAGTCTTTTGGTGCAGATACTGTGATGACTGTGATGATATAGATTATCTGGTTTGACAATATCACATTCCACTTATGTAGAATGTCAGTGTAGGCTTCTGAAATTATCTTTTAAAAGGAAATTCATTTTTAGAAAAATGCTATCATCTAAAGGAATGTAATCAAGATGTTGCGTAAAAATTGCAATGACTACTGGTTTCACAAGTGCAGTGAACAGAACAATCTCCTTTAAGTTAGAGTTTCTGCTATTAAGTTGAAAAGTTCTACATACATAATTAAAATTCTTGCAAGATGTCTTAGGCCTATTTTTACTTGGGGGAAGGCTAAGGGGGTGGGAGGGAAGAGGAACACGAAGGGTAAGTAAAGAAGCAAGCAACATTCTACTGGAGTAACAACTCAAAATATTATACCAAATTTGCCCTCTCAGCTCTGTCCCATTTGCCCAAAGGGCTAGTATAAACATTTATGATTTAAAAGTGTTTCTTAAACTTCTTGTTTTACTAAAATATGCATTAAATGAATGGTTATAATGAGTAGTAATGGATGATCAGAGTTCTGAGATTTGTTATAAATAAGCACCTACATCTGGCAGTTTACTCAACTATAGGACCATCATACAAGAAACTTCATTTTGATGCAGGATAACTGTTTTTGAGATGACTGGATCTTGGATGCTCAAAACAGAAAGAAATCCTCAACTTCCTACTGCTAGATGGCTTGGAAATGTCTTCAACACAGCCTTTTCCATGGTGTTTTGGCATTATTTTAGAAGTGTTTTATGTGTCTATACTTCTGTTTTAGAATTGTCTCAGACAAACCAAACAACACTTCAAAACAAGATAATTTGTGACATATGTTCTTTGTGATTATGCCTGAGATTTAACTAAAACAATCTTAACACAGCAAAAACAAAGTTTTTGATAATGCTTTCTTCAGTTGCTTCTCAGGCTTTATACTGTTTTGTCTCAGGAAAAAGAGATGACTTGTACCACATCTTGTACACTACTAACAGCTCAGCCCTAAATTTTTAGGACCACTGTGCTGGTTCTAAATGCCTATTGAGCTTTTTCAGTGGTTATAGGACCACAGCAGCTTGAGGCAAAACTTTGTTTTCCCCACAAGGTTTATGTGTTGGTATCCAGACCCTGACAGGGAACACCGACCAAGGTTAAGGACAGGAAGGAAGTTCACTTTGGATTTGGCTAAAGCCACACAGGTCATAAGATCTGACACCTTGAACGCAGTCACGGACACTAAGATCCAACCACAGCATTTATATTCAGAAGCGATGCCATTTCCTGAAGTCTCATGGCTTTAGCTATGGAAACCACACTTTGTAATGCTGAACAAGGCAATGACTAAATTCCCTTGCAAATCAGAGCCTCAGAAATGAAACAAGCATAAGCCTGTTGCCTGACTAAACCTGTGAAAGACTTGTAAGCCTCTGCTCCCTTCCCATACCCTTCCTTTCCAACTACAAAAACTACCCTTATTCAATTCGCACTACTTTGAAATTCCTCTGCTAGTTTCAGTTTCACATCACTGTCATACCATTGCTAGGTGACTTCCTTAGCATGGATTCTGAGACTAGGTCCTACCTTCCTTTGCCAGAAGGAAGATTTTGAAGTCCAGTGTTTTCAGAAGTTATTGCAGTCAGGCATATATGACTAGCTACTCTGAACCAGTCAACATCTGCTTCACTATTTTCTCATTTTTAACAGCCACTCGTAATGTCCACCACTTGTCTTTTCTCACTATATAGAATATTTTCTGAATTTCACATTTACTAATATTGATCCTCTACTGAACACATGCATATGACAATGTCAATAACCTGCAATGTTTCATCCAGTTTACTAAGCATAGTACTCAAGTTTTAATGCAACAGAGCCACAACTTCTGTAGCTTTAAGAAAGCTGTCCATGCTAACCTTAGTTTTCCCTTTCAGCATGACTTCTAATTTGATCAAACCCTATAAGTATCTAGTGTGAAACAGATGGTGTGTGTTTGGGAAAGTTTAAAAAGGGAGCATAATATACTCCCTTTGGCGGGCGACTCTGAAATGCATCTGTTCTCTCTGCAGCAAGGCTCTTCTCCCTACTGCAGGCAGGCACTGTGAAAGCCTCCACGCACAGCACTCGCAGTGTGCAGTCTGAATCACACTGTTCATCTTACCTTCAAGTCCTGGGTCCCTTTTGAGCCGAATGTTAATCAAGGTGGTATTTTTTGATAAAGGACAAACCTTTCGAAAAATTAGGACTAGGCTTTCAGAAGACCATTTAATTCATGAATTTACGACTGAGGGCTAGAATATCTTCAAGGTATTCTGTCTGAAAAGCACTAATGAAAACTACATCAGGTTTTAAATCAGGGATATGCAGCCTGTAGTCTGCACAGCAATGCCAGCACAGGGGCAGGCCCTGAATTGCAGCAGGGCAGGGAGCAGGTAGATGTAGCATCTCTGAGCTAGCAACTCCCACCTTGCAACTTCCATCAAAATCAGAATTCAACAAGAGCAGAAAGCTAAACAGACACACCAAACATCAGGTTGAGGGCAAGACCCTGTGTTGAGTGCCCTCCCGGCACGTGGGGAATGGGGGGGGAAATACAGTTGGGCATTCCATTTTTAAAAAGATGAAGCCCCTACTACAATGGTAAAAAAATCATTTGTTATCTTTTAGCCTAAAAGGTAATGATTATGAACTTGCCCAGGAGTCCAAGCAGAGGGAACAGGTGATTCAGTGGGCTAAATCAACACTCACACTAATGTTAACATGATTTCTTTTGTATCTCCAATGATATAGTTTTAAAATTTAACACACACACCACCACCACCTCCACAGCATCAGAACAGTAAAAGATTAGTGTTTGGCGAAAGATGCCAATAGAAACAAACATTTTTGGGCTCAGTCAGGAAGATGGATATGTGTATAATGAGTAAGGTTTAAAGAAATGACTAGCCAAGAATGTTAGGAACATCTCATCAATAATCACCTTTGTGTTAAAATACTGATGAGTCACAAGTGATTCTTTTTGATCTTCCAAAGCTGGCGTTTGCTGCTTTATGCAGAAACTGCACCTGGGATTCTAAGCTCACTACTTGAGAAGTGATATACGGATCAGGAAATGCATTTCAGAGTCCATGCCAGAATAAGAGACTAGCGAAAAAGTGAAAAAGGTAAGTTAATAGAGCACTCCTAATCCAGACTGCTGTTCTTCCTTTGCAACTTCTCTCCCCAAAGGAGAGAGGGAGAGACAGTCAGTCTATATGCTAATTGTGTGAGGAATTCACTTGGATCTAGGATTCACCTATTTTATTCCCAGTATTTTGGGGCATACTTTAACAGCAACTGCCCACTGGGAAAACAAGACAGATTTACATATCTGTTTCTCAGCAAAGCAACTTCTTGCATTGATACCAAAAAGCCCTAATTCAGCTAAGTGCTTTGTGCCTTTCAATATAATATTCCTTTTAAAAGTGACTCACTATAATATTTTATGAGACTGCAAATATATAATTTTTGAACTTTCTAGTTCCTGTAACTTATTTTGATTTCTGACATTTCAAATCAGTTCATTTCAAATCTTACATTTCAACCAAAGGCAGAGGAAATGAAAGCCAAATCTCGGCAGCACTTCAGAGTAGTAATAATATTGTGAAATGACCTCTTGGTTAGAGTATTCCCCAAACGCCATTTTCAAAAGTCACTTTTTAAGGTAATATAAAAATTTAATTAAAATTAATCAAGTGCTTTGAGACTTCCAGATTAAGATTGAAAAAAAAAAAAAAAAAAAGTCAATGAAAACTGTGTTTAATGCTGGAAGAGTTCAAAAAAATAAGACAATGAGAAAAAAAAAAAAAAAAAAAAAAAAACATTGTGAAAATTCACAAGAATGCATATTTAGTTACTCCAGTTTCTGTTTTCTTCTTCAATTTGCAGAATAAATGGTTAGCCATGAGATGCACAGCTGTTAGTCAGACACATAACACATAAACCAACATTCATAAAAAGCAGTTGCCTGTTCTACAAATATTATTTCATTAATCTGAATGATTAAGCACTCTGTATTATCACTTTCTAAAAGCATATAGTAATTAAAAAGTAATAGGACATTCTGGAAAATGGAATTCTGTACTTCATACTGTAAATCCCAGTCTCACTTGTTATAAATACTTAAAGAGAAAAAATAAACTTTATTATTTAAAGGCAAATAAAACTATGCTTCTCTCAAACTGGAAAGTCCCAAAGGCTTCATATCCTAAAGTCTTTCCTCTAAAAGATTTTTCCAATTTATTTTCAAAATAGAAATCAGCAGGACAAAGGACTAAAGGGTCCCCATGGAATGAAAGTGTGGGAACAGTCTTCCCTTATTCTGTACTCGGATTTGTTTAACTACAGAATTTAAAGCATGATTGTGAGGAAACAACTTAGCTAACATCATGCTGTCCATGACCTTGTGGTCAGTATAAAACAAGACAAAGTGAATTCAACACTTTTAGCTAACTATATTCAAATACAATAATGACAAGATTTTATCAAAACAGAATATATAATCAAATACATGAATCATGGCCAACTAAGCTTCACATTCATCTGCCCTAGCATCAAAAAAATACTATTTTCCTTTGTCAGTAAAGACAAAGTTGCACAGTGAGAGGGCTCTAAGGCTCCGTTTGCAGCTGGGGATGACCACCTCAACAAGGGGGCAACAGACAGTGTTAAGTTGCCCATACCTCTCCTGGAAGCTAACACTGCTGTCCCTCTCTTGTCCCTAGGCTAAGGGTATGGGCACACTTCACCATACACAACCAGCAGAGTATCATCTTTCAGTGACAAGAAATATGAGAAATTTCCATACTATCAGCACTAGAAGAAGGGCTTGTGTTGACATATAAGCAAGAGCCCCAATCCTAAGTCTTACCTCAAGAAAAAAATAAATTTAAATATATAAAAGGTTTCAAGCTTTGCTCAAGAAATTTTTAAACTAGTTCCTACATAAATCACAGAGTGGAAAACCTCATTGCAATAGCCAATAACCAGTATTCAGTACACCATACATTAAGTCATTTGAATGGTGTTCTTGCTCATTGGTATCATAAGGATTATTCATAAAAGAACTGCAAAGTGTGATCCCTCTTTTCTAAGTACAAAATGGTGACTTTTCTTACACTTTAAGACAAAGTTAAGAACAAACAAGAACTACATTTTCTGATTAAGCATGTGCTACCCTGATAATAACGATCTAGGTAATAAAAATAAATTAAATATATATATATAAAAGAAACATTATAACATACTGTTGAGAATCCATCATTAAAATGACTTTTGCATAAAGCGAGACACAAACATTCATTTTCTGATGAACACCAAGATGAAATTGATACAGGTTAGTTGTTGTACCACAGCTACTTTCAAACATTTATTGTTTGCTTCCCCCAAAGGAATACTAGCGAGCTTGTAAGTAACTGAATCACCTGATCCAATAGTGTAAAATCAAGTACACAGTCTTTTTGGGAAATGTGTCTCCAATCAAAGACAGGAGAGTAGAACAGTAGGCACTTTTTATTTACAGATTTGGATGTTTATCAATAACTCGCAGTTATGTGACTGATGATCAGTGTTGCTCATGAATGATACTAACCAGACTCGTAGTACACAACTTTCAGACTAATGCTCAAGGAAGGTATTTGTTGCTGCAGCTATAGTAGTAACAGGATAAATTGCATCATTTGTAAAATATTGGGCAATAACATTTCTTTTAGCCAACAGTAATATAGAGACAATCTGAATACATTTTTCTGTAATATACAGCTGCAATAGTAAGCCATATATGATATTTATTAATTTTTGCAATATTGCTACAAGTTCCAAAGGTAGGCTTTACTTTTACAAACATATGGTATAACTGTAGAATACAAGCAAATGTAAGATGTAAAATCTCAGTTTTGTATATACTGACAGTATTCAAGAAGCATAAATAAATAAATAAAACAGAAAAACGAAAATCAAGAAAACAGTTATTTCACATAACAACAACAAAAAAAAAATCACATTTAAAAATAAAAACATTTACAGCACATGCTAAACCCTTAAACATTATAGATAATTACATAGCATTTGAGTGCTGATTATTACCTGATTATTAATTTGAATTCCTTGCTATGCGTGTAGCTAAAAATGACTCTGGCATTAAAGCCAGAGCTAAAACCAAGCAAATAGATGCTCTGTAAAAATACCCAATATATCTTTGATTACAACAGACTACAACTAGCCCTCAGCAGTGACTAAATGGCCAACAGCTTCTCTCAAGCTTGCAGATGGACTGGTCTTAGGACCTCTGATGCCCCTAATGGAAACCATACTCAGAGCTGCTCCCAAGCAGCTGTGAGCTCTGCAGCTGGGGAGCCCAAGCACACCCACACTCAGAACAAGACAGCAAATGCTGCTACTCATAGAACTGATGCTGTCAAAAACCTCTTCATTTTGTGTCATGACAAGGATGTGATCTAAAAGATTTTTTCCAAAGATATTTCATATTCTAGTGTGAAAGACCCATAAAAGAAAAACTGATAGCCTCTTGTTCAAGCTGTTCAGCTACAATAGGAGTCAGAAGCCAGTTACTACCCTCCCATTCTGGGTTTATGGGCCTTCTGACTAGAAAAACCTTCCTGCATCATGTTAAATCACAGTTCCAAAGAAAAAGCATACCATTTAATCGATTTCAAAATTGTCTCAAACTAAAAATGAATTGGAATTCACCTACTATTGAAAGTCTGCTTCAAATCTTTCTCTTCTAGTATTCAAAAATACTTCTAATTTACAGTCTACATTTGTTCATTGACAGTGTTACCCATTTGTTTTTAGTTCGATGCCAAATTTCCTTCTTGAACATCAATCCTATGATATATTTATAAGGCAAATCTTAACCTTTTTCAGGCTTCACTTTACTAGAATAAACAAACAAAGCTTTTCTGGTATGTTTGTTCTTTTCTTCCCTGACCTTCTGTGCACCTGTGCCAAGGCTAGTCACCTTTTATGAAAATATATGGTGAAAGATGTACACAGCACTCCACTGAGTATCCTTTGTTTTTAATGAATACATACTATATCCAAATTCAGCCTTGAGAAGGACTTTTTCAGTATGTGAACTGAAGAAAAAAAAAAAAAAAAAAAAAACAAAAAAACACACCTAAGAACTAAAAACTACATCTTAGCCAAAATAAAATTTGACCTGAATTTGACTTCCAACAGACAATAGTGAATCTAGTTAATGCCGGACTAAGGGTGAAATATATTCTTAAAAATACAATAGAAATTGCCTCAGTAGATAATAACCTTTTCGATCTCATTATCTTAATTCCTATACAAGCATATAAAAGTATCCTATACAGTGTTTCTCCAGTTTTCTCCAGTTTTTGCATTAAATCTTTCCTTATAATACAGCTTGTCTATTTTTTATATGTTGGAGATGAGTCATGTCACACTCCAGTCACCACTGAAATCCTACTTCTTGTACCTACGTGTGTTTTGACATATGCTCAGGTTATTAGATATTTCAAGTACAAATAAAGGAAAAATACCATAAGGCATTCTAGCTTTGTCCATTAACAACTGGTCAGATAATCAATGTCTGAAATATACTGGAAGCGTTAATTATTTAAAGGAGTAACAAATACAGTTCTGTTTATGCATGTCCTTGTAACAGAAAAAAAATGTGGTCTGAAGATCTCCTGGTTCATCACAGGGCTCCTATATTTTCTGTTCCCGGAGGTTTTTTGGTGTCTGAAATTAATTCTAATTTTAGGGAGACATTGAAACTCGAGATAAAATGTTAAGAACCATGCATACCTTCTTTTTCAGTCCTTTTAAGTGCATATGTTATTGCCCACACACATCTAGCATATAATTGTTGGCAGTGATGTTTTTTGGCTGGCACATCCTTTACTGGTTGAAGGTTTCTGTATTGCTGAAATGAAATGGTATGACTATCTCAAAAAGAGACAGAATAGGGTGTGGGAAAAGTACATACTGACATACTGCACTTTCCCAATTAAGTTAAATATCACCAAGCCCAGAAAATGCTTTTTGCTGAGAGATTTGGTCTGTACCTTTGCTACAGGATTCTGGTAGTTTGTTGGCTTTTGGCAGTTCTTTTTGCCAAACTGTAGTCAAGGCTAAGGGACAAAAATGACTCCACTATATTTCTGCCTGGAAGACTTACATGTGCCCAAGGACAAATCTCTGAAACAAACATTTTTAAAAGGAGAGTGGCCTCACCCACATTATCCAGTTAAAGCCGCTGTGGATGTTTGGTATTCTCTAGCAATCACAGGACAGCAATTGCACATTGGGCACCTGAAAAAGTAAAAGTTAGAGGCCATGTAGAAGACACTTCTGTTTCTTTTCATTTATAGGCTTAAGGTCCTTTGACTAGACAAAAGACAGAGAGTGTCTGCGAATTTCAACATCCTTCTGCCAATTTGCCTCAAGCGTAATCTGCAAAGACTGCTTTAAGATGTCAGAGGGAAGTTCATTCTCATGCTCACTGAGGCTGCCAAAAAGAACGTAATTGTGACAGGTTTTGTTTTTTGTTGTTGTTTTTTTTTTTTTTTTGCATGTGAATACCATCAGTTCCTTTCACACAGACTCACAAACAACCATCAGATGATAATGAATTTCTGTCAATACAGACCCGGGCCAAATTTGAACTGGCAAGCTACAAATGAAAGACTGTGTCTGTTACCTATCACCTGGGCTATCCATTTCTTCTTACTCACACTTATTCTTAATTTACAAATAAACTGTCATTCAAAGTCAAAGATTAAAATTAGTTGGTGGAAAAAAAAAAATGAAAAGAAAAAAAAAAGGCAACACTTTAAATATGTACTTCTTGCCTGACTTTATGGTAGCAATAAATCATGAAGCGGGGAGGAAATACATTGGGTGCAGTATTACTTCAACTGCAAGTGCTACCTGTGAAGTGTCAGGCCCAATTCAATATTCAGACATATCTTTTCCTTCTTGGCCCAGCCCCATCCACTCTCAATGAAGTGGGACACTGGAGAAGGGCCTATAGTTGTGAGTTAATGCTGTTTCCCAAATGAGAATTCTCAAAGCTGAGCCCCCTTATTTCAAGCATGTCACAGTTATCACAACTGTAAGCTCCCGAAAACAGTTGTAATAACTAAAATCATTCCAGAATTAGTTATCATGGCAAACAATTTGACACAGGCTGTGTTTCCAAACTTCCCATGTAAGATGGTTCATTAGATTATCACCAGGAGATAACAGAGGTAATGTCAGTTCCATGATATTTTACTCAAACACTCTCCAGGAAACGAAACTAGGACTAATGGGTTAACTTGTTTCCTCTTGATTGATTTGGACTGGATTTTTCTACAGGACAATTTTTATTTTTAAATGTATCCTAAAATTCAAAGGACTTCTATATAGTCTCCACTAAGAAAAAACTGGCATTAAAATGCTAATTTTGCAAGACACTTTCAACTTTGCAGATAGGTTTTATATGCTGTATTTTAAAACTCTATCATCTATTGACAGCTAAATCAGTTCTCAACGTACACTAAATGTATGGTGTTTTGTTTTGTGCATCAGTGAAGAAACTGCTTAGACAGGCTAAGAAAAGCATGGGTAAGGGAATGGCTCTAGGGCTGACAGTTGCATCTCAGCAACAAATGAAATGGGGGAGCTTGGAAACATACCTTTTCAAAAACAGACACAAAGTAATGTTCTCAGGTGAAATTAACTGAAAACATAAGCATGAAAAAGAAAATAATCTCAGAGTCTCCCAGACATGTCTTTCAGAACAGCAAAGCCACCTTTTAGCAGACTCGCGTTCAAAATCTGCGTGTTCTGGCAAATGAAATTCATGTCTTCCACAGTGCCATCAGACCCAGTATCATCACAATCCAGTTAAAATCCATGTGCCAGCAGACAGAATGAAATGAAGGAATAGATGCGACTTAATGAATTTAACAGATATACCAATGGGATTTTTAGATGTAAAGTGCCTTGCCTACATGGAGAAGCTGCAGGTGTTAGGCCTACAGACCAAGGGGAAAAACAGTACTAGCATTTGTTTACCTTGTGTACCTGTGTTTTCTGGCTCCAGCTCTAAGTGGGGAGCTTCTATCCCACTCCTAGCAGGACAGAGCTCATACTGCTTGATTTAAATTGAAAGATTTCTTAACATGAACTCTCTTGGCTTTATCATTAGGATTTCTTCCTGCTGGGTCACTCGATCTCTGCCTCCAGTGGAGCTGGTGTGTAGTTTTAATTGAACCTTTTTTTGACATCCTGCCACCTGTAGCACTGAACCTGCTGAAACTACCTACGTGGTGTTCTGGGAAACTGAACCCAGTGACTGCAACCCACTGCGATACATACAGCTCACTGGACGAGGTTTTACAGAAAAATGGGTTTAAAAAAATAGCTCAGGTACTGGGAAAAAAAAAAATAATAATAATAAATAAATAAACAACCTACATTGTAATAAAACAGAAGAAATGGAACAATAATTCATTTTAATCATTGAACTAAATATCAGAAATATCTGGAGTTCAGTATCAATGCCACATACTCAGTGACTATGTACCACAGAATTCAAAAATTCTGTCAGTGTTTTTAACAGTAAAAATTTTATCTATACGTCAAGGCCTTTGTTTTTCTGTCACTTATAGCCCTATAGCCACTGAGACTAAGGGCTATTAAATATGTGGTTTACAAAACATTAGTATTTCGTATTCCTCTATATTAATTACTAACGGAATGCAATTAACTGATTCTCTTGTGAACTGTGATACCAGATAGCTTGATTCCTTTCTTACTGTGGCATAAATTAGCAGTAACTTCATTAATTTCAATAATATTATATTGTATAAAAAGGATGAATGGATGTAAATAGAAAAGAATTAGGACAATCTAATATTAGGGCAATGCATTAGAAAAATATATCAAGACAATAATAGAAAAATGGATTTTACTAGACTAATACATTTTAAAAACACTGTTATGAAAATGTGTTCAAAACTGTATTCATTATGTTTTCTAAAAGCCTTACAAAAGAGAAGACCAGACAGAAATGTACAGTTTACTCAATGCTGACTAGTATCTTGCCAATCCACTGCTGAAAGGCAGCAGTAACCACAGAATTTGGTGCTTCTAATTTCACTTTAACAGATTAATTATTCTCCCTCCATTTTAATATAAAATTTCACCTTAAGAGCCTCTCAAAGTTGGGAGTGCATTTGAGTTTTGTAATTTATTGGAAATACTTATATATATTCATAATATACATATACATCTATTTTTTTAAAGCCTGTAAGAGGGTAGCATCTAGTCTTTAATACGTTATATATGGGGGTAAAATTACTTAAAGTAAAAAGATTTGCATGACTTTGAAGGTCACAGATGAAACATTTAATTCCTATGACCATTGTCCAGTATCTTCCTTAATCAAAGCCCAGAACTACAGCTGACTAAGGGCTTTTAGGCACAATCTCCAAAAATCACATTTTTCAATGTGATAAGAATAAAAAAAAAAAAAAAATGCAAATACCTATTAGAGGCTGCAGTTCGGCACATAGATAGTTAAAGGCTCCATGTGTTAATAACTTGTCCATGATTCAGAAGATCTCTATTTATCAAAATCCAAACTGTACAGTCTGGTTGGAGGAGAATAAAAGTGGATAAGAACAAGAAATACCATCCCCCCTCTGGCTACACACCACTGATTCTTTTGCACCTACCAAGTAGAAGGACTTGACAAGATATATTTGTTTTTCAGTTAATATTCATAAAAGGTGTGAATAAGATTCAGAACTTTTTAGTACAAAGCAAATCCAAACAAAAGGAATACTCAAATTAAAACTCTTTCATTTTTTCAAGACACAGCAGCCTTTTCTAAGCTTTATTAGAAAATTATCATGCCAGCTGTCTCTTTTCCCTGACTGTTATTCACACAATATGCCTCTCTCTTGTTTCTTTTCAGCTTTGTACATGTATAATAATGAGTTTTCTAGAATGGAAAACCCAGTGGAATATTAAAATTGCAAAGAGCAGCTCTTCGAGTTAATTTCACCAAAGTGCATCACAACACAATACAATGTTGTAAGAATGAATTTCTAATAGGAATTCATTCATGGAAAAATTAATTAAAGAAAATGTTATTGCTAATATAGCTTTTCATATATGTGCTCTTATGTATTGGCAATAATAAAGCTAAACATTTAAAACCTAAAGTGCTCGTGATGTACTTCCTGGCTCGTACCATGAACTTTTTCCTTTTCATGATACTTTAGCAAATATTAACTTTAAAACTGTACATTTATTATGATACTGTTGAAATACAAAGTATGGTGGATCCCACTCCCCACAGTTTTATCAAATGATAAAAATAAATAATTTGCTTTACCATCACCGAAATGAAAGTCACTAGAATCAAGCTTTTCATAATCAAGCTTTTCATATTCACTACAAAAAGGTAGGAATACAATGGAATTTACTAATGAACAAAAAGGAGACACTTTCTAATCTTATGTCAACACATACGATTAGGATATCACATTTAAAGAAACTGAGAATCTTGATGAGTAAATCAATAGAGGTAGGATGAAATTCAAAACTGCAATTGCTATGCATCTAGAGATTAAAATGAAATTATACTATAAATCACAAATGCTGCAAACAGGAAAGTGGGGGAAGAAAAAAAAAAATGATATGGATAAACAAACAGAAAAAGGTAAATATGATCACAGATAGGATGCAATCAGTATTTTTCCAGGGGAGATTAAGAAAATTTTCAAAGGATTGCATAAAACACCGACAAGGCCCTAGCTGGATTCCTGTGTAGAAAAATAAATAGGAAGAGATATCAAAATAATTGGGAAGGAAAATCGTATAAATAAACAGAACCTGTAAGAATCAGCTTGCTTAGAAAAGTAATAGTAATAATAATAATAATAATAATAAAACTGCTAAAAAAATGCAAAACACTCACTCTTTATTGGTAAATACAAAACAAAGGAGGAAGAGAAGCTAAAGGTCAGTGCTAGAATAGAAAAAAAGAAGTGGCCGTGAACAAAATAAAAAAAATAAATGATTATGAATAAATTTAAACTAGAAATTAGAAGGCTTCTAACCATAAAGAGTCAATGCATTGAAATATCATCCCAAGGTAGCTATTTCTAATACAAAATAGGTTGAGAAAAGTTTGTGTGACATAGTTGCCTGAGACAGAAGAGGACAAGACAATGTGCTGTAGAAGATTTCTTCCAATCTCAAAATCTAAAAATTAATATTAAACTATGCAAATTATGTTCACAGTATGTCAAATAGCATACACATACCTTTCACTCTCATAAAGACAAAATGTTTTCCTGATTTTCCGTAGTTTGTTTTTATGCATGTTTCAATTATACGGTTTTTTGTTTGTTTTTCCTAATAGGCCCAAGCTTTCCTGAAATCTTTGCCCATGAAACCACATTTAAGACATCTGACTTCTCATAAAATGTACTCATTGCTCTGATTACACTCCATTGCTGTAACAAAACAGCTAGAAGCAATCCCAAAACACAGTAGCCTTTATCTTGGTAGCAAGATATTCCTCACAAGAAACATAAGTTTTAATCAACTTAAGGCAAGGGGAAATGAAGATTGAGACTTTACATACCACATCAAAACTCTTGATACACCCCATGTGAATATATCTAATTTAACACATAAAAAAAGAAAACTTTTTAAAGGAGTGACCTAAGAGGAGATAGGAGGCATATGTTAGTATCTGGAGGTGGGTCTGGACTGTGGAAGCTGAGCAGGTGGGAATAGCTCCCCAGTGTCCTGGGCAAGGTATCAAAAGGGATGGGTAGCAAGAAAGAAAGATTTAAATCCACAGATTTTCAGGATTTCTAAAAACAGCCACCTGAGAATCTCTGTCTACAGGTCCCCTGAATAGTTCGCATGCCCTTACTGAAGTTCTACAGTCTCTTCATGTATTATGTCACATAAGCACATGACCAGACATTCTAGATTCTACCTTGGAGGCTTTGCTATACATACTAGTTTTAACTATGATATATGTATCATATATATGTATGTATGATATACATACTACTTTTAACTTTCTGAAGATTTTAAACAGAAGTTTCCTATGTTTAGGCATATACAGGAAAGCAAGGAATGGACAGCAATCAGAAGAGGATGGACTGCTATTATTGCAGAGAGCAAGACTGATAAGCCAATTCCTGGCAAGCTGCTTCTCCCTTCTCCCTTGCCTGTTTTTTCAGTACGTAAAGTGCTGTTCAGAATATCTGATAAATAGAGAAGAAAGTCAAATAATGGATAATTTCACTTGAATATATTGCAAACAGTTACTCATTCATATGTCAGCTTTTTAAAAATCTGTTAGAAGTGAACGTGATCTGAAAATAATCTCTGTGCACAAAGTTAAATATATAACAGCAAGTTTCGCATATCTGTATTTTAGCCCTCTGAGGCTTTTTGCAGCTTTTACTTTTATTTCAAGGCCTAAAGACATGTTCTTTTTTGTATTGTCTAAACATTAAAATTGTAGCTCCCTTAGGATGAATGACTTGTGCTCTGAGCTGACTTTTTATCAATCATTTTAATTTGGAAATAAGCTATTGGTTTGACTTTTTATTCATCATAGTCAAAAGTGGATTGTGTTAGTCCTGTCCCATTTGCCCTTAATTAACAACCATTGAATCCCCATATTAATTAGCAGAGCAGAGCTGTTAGATATTTTACATCACTCTTCACTACAGTGGATAATTAAAAGTCCCATTAATAAAACTCTGGTATTCATAATTTTATAAACCTATTATGAAACAATAAACCTGATTACTCTATAGCTTTTTACATGTTTGTTTATTGATATGATACTGCCTTCATTTAAAAATAATTCACAGCTTTATAAAGGTTTTTAAGTGGTGGAATTAGTTTAATTTATCTAATAAATGAAACTTCTGAGATGACTGACTTACATATTTCCTGAAACAGCCCAAGAAATCATTGCCACTATTGGAAATGAGCAAGATTTTGTCTGTTTGTTGCTTTGGGTTTGGATTATTATTTTTTTTTCTGTACATATACAAAACCACAAATCTTCATTTTTATTTATAACACTGAACAAGTGACTGATTGATTCCTGCTTGTGCACAGGAGGCACAGTCCAGAAGACAGCAACTTTAAATGACAGCTACAGCTTAATTGGCATCATCCAAGGGAAGCTGTCCTGCAGAAGCAGTGAACCATCATTTCCCTAAGGCACCTTGGCCTTGCCACGTCCCCAGTCAGCATCACTTTTGCATTTTCAGATGAAGTGCCTCAGGGCCCTTTGCTGGAGGATCTATGCCAAGGACCTCTGAAACCACGAAGCACAATGTCTTAAAACTTTTTGTCACAGTCTTTGATGCTAACTAAGTAGAGATTTACATTCATAAAAATTTGGACAGCTGACAATTGCCAAAAATGTTCAGGTGATGGTGACAAGATATTAAAAGCTCACTTAATCCTGCTTACCTCCAACTCACAGCAAATCTTCTAAAGACTGAAAATAAAATCATCAGGCTATTCATGAAACTTCAGTTAATGCACTTTGATCCATTTCAAAACCCCACCACACAAACTAAAAAGTTTTTAGAATTACAATAAGGGAGATCCTGAGTTGCAAAGGAGAGAATAAGGTGTAAATGCAACCCCTTGGAATGGGGACATCACATTTATTTTCATATATTTACTCCAAAGTTTTCTTCAAAAGAAGCATTTATCTCTATCTGCCTCCCTAATAACAGTTCTTTTGATTTTAACTGATTTTTATAATACCTTAGTCTTTGATTTCAAGGGCCTCCAAGATCTTCTGTGAAATTTGCTGTCACTTCATCTTTTGAAAATCAATTATGTTAAATATTGCCAACTCAATTCAGTGCAACAACTGAGTACTCACAACCCACAAAGATGTAAATTCTTTTCCTGTTATGTGCTTTCATTCTGAATTGCAGTCTAGAGTATAAAATCACTAATTAGTATTTTCTTTTGAGAAAGTTTCAAAATAAGGGAGTAAAAGCCTATCCCCCCAGATTTTGAAAACTTCTGTGTGAAATAGGCAACTATTACTTTGACTTGAAACAGAACACTATGACATTTCATGCCAGCACTGAAAAAGAAATAAACCTAGGATGACATTCAAGAAGCCAGAGTTTCCTCACCAAAGAAATTCATTTAAATTTCAAGTTTAAAGTTAGATCTAATTCTGCAACCCTGTTTAATTAAGAAATCATCAACTCTTTTCACTAAGGATTTGCTATTCCCTGCTGCATTCTCACTAAGACTGGTTAGATTTGCTGAGTTTAATTTTCATCACAGTTCCCTGGGTTTCTACCTCTGTCATGTACTTCCAGGCAAAAAACACCTGTTAAAAAGCCCTACAAGCTTTCATTTGTAATAAGAGGTTAAAAATTAGAGAAAAGCAGCAGAAATCTATGCCAACTCTGACATTCCCTCAGGAAACATTGCAAGTTCGGGAAATTTTTCAATATTATGAACTAACGGCTTGGGCTGTCATTTCTGTGGGAACTGCTGATATTCTGCTGCTATGACTTTTGTCTCACCCACTCTGTGTGGGTGAGAACTGTATTTAAGTAGAGTGGCTGTGAATTTATAAAATGCAGTCAAGATGTTCTGCTGCAATTTAACAATTTAGTAAGAATTGGCAATTGCAAACAAACAGGAAAGATACCTCAAAGCCAGCTTATCAATATGCAGGTGAAAGACAGTGAAAAGTATCTCCCAACAACAACCTCTCTTCTCTACTCATTCTTTCAACTAAACGTAGACTCATGTCACAAATTATTGCTCAGGATTGTACTAATGTAAAACTCAGATACAATAAGAAATGATACCTACTTAATGCATCAGCATCTCAGAAAGAGGTGCACCTTGAGCTACGGTTTGTAGAAAAATCTATCTATACTATATTCTACTTTTATAATTTATTGTTCTCGTACTTGAAATTGAAGCTAGTGACTCAATTTCCACTACATTTTCAACACAATATGATATTGATTCAGTGAAATAATTTTATAACACTACATAGTATCTATGTGTTTTGATGTTCCCCATCACTCTTTCTGTAATCCTTTAAAGACAGCTATGGGCATAAACCAAATGCCCAAAAGTCATTTTTAATATGCAAACCCTATTAATGTTAACTTTAAAACTTCCTAATGTTTCCTATAAAGCCCTACTTTGAAGGATTTGAAATATACCAAACTCCTGAAGATTTGTTTGTTTTGGAATCAGAAGTGTTTTAACCATTTTCCTGAAGGAAGAATAAAACCACACTTTTTATCAACTTTTTAAACATTTGTAACCCCTGTATTTCAAGCGTAACTGAGAAGAACAGAAATCCTGGTAACCTGAGAGTAGCTGATATACAGGTATGCATTTGAATGATCTATGAAAAATCCATTTTTAACCTTTTAAGCAATACATGTGTTGGTATCAATTACCTTTCCATAGAAGGATTTTTTTCTTTTTCTTTTTCTTTTTTTTTTTTTTTTTAAGATATTATTCACAATGAGTAAGGTGAATACAGTTTGAGCGCAGATTAACATGTATGATAATCTGATGAAAAAAAAAAGAACTCACACCTCATTTTATAATCTAAGCATGAATATTGGGACCCAGCTTCATCATCACTATATTTAAAATACCTTGCCTATAATCAATGCATCATACTGAAACTTTCTGGTCATGGATACAACCCTCTATCTACAGCAACACTTCATAAGTGAAATACAGCCACTTTACATGCAAGACACTATCAGGCATTTCATAGAAACAACATGACACAACAGTACTTCAGAAGAGGAAGTGAAGAAGATAATTAATTGGAACTTTGAGGGAAAACTTTGGAAGAATATAATTAGCTGGTTTGGAATGTGGCCAGAACACTAAATTAATCCCACTTGCAAGAGGTGAACCTTGATATATTTAGGTGAAAATACTTCGACACATTGCTGACTTTCCAAGAAACATTCCAAGACACCATTGACCTAAGCGTTAAGTATAGCTGAAAGTAAATTATGATAGTTACGTTTGTCTTTGTATGAAACAACTAAATTCTTACTCAGTTAAAATACATGTAAGCTCAGCTTTCTTTTCATTAGATCTGATTCACTCACCGGTGATTTGTCATATACTAAAATAAGAATGACTATTTCATCTGAGGAAAACAGTTACAGATTGGTGGGTCTAATACCACCTGAACCGACCTCTCTGCTTATTCTTTTTGAATCTGGACGACTAGGAGACCATCAAAGTCCATGACAGATGGACTTTTTCTCCTCTAGTTAGTTTAACTCTTCTACAGAACAAAAATTTAAGGTGTCTTTCAGTATCATTAAAAATGTAACAATAAAGATAATCCAAGTAACAGCCCCTGTTGTGATAAGCAATAAACACGGCAAAGAAATTAAAACAGTAATTGAAAAGCCTGGAGAGCTATAATGACTTTTTATTAGAGATGCTATGGACTGTATGCCAACAAGGTTACAAAGTGAAATCTCTCACCCTGTACATGTATACTGTCATTCATCCTGTCAATTCATTCTCCATAAGAACCCATAGGTAATTAAATGGTGGGGTCTTAAGTGGGAAGGAGATGGTGAAGGGAGGACAAAATAATATATAAACCAGTTCAGTAAGCACGCTGAAAATTTTAAACTGTGCTAATCTGCCATCTGGGATGTTGGAATGCAAAGAAAAGGAGCATTTGGAGTTGTGAATATGGATCTGGTGTGGTGCATATTGTTTCTACTTCTACAGATTCGTTACTCTTCTACAAGCCAGAATAGTATATTTCCTGTATATTCATAAGGCAAGGATCAGGAATCGTCAGTTAATCCTCTTCCAGAATATTTTCTGTAATTTGCTATCAAGCTATATAGTTACTACTAATTACCATCCTCTACCTCAAAAGGCAGGCTTTGCTGGCTCCTCAATAGAGTCCATTGCCTCAAACAGTTAAGGATGAACAAATCTTTATTCTGCCTCCATGCTTTTGCAGCAAAGTTACTTTTTGCCAAGCAGGACAGATTAATTTTGGTTCACTCTCTAACCTTCTGCCTGCCTGCACATATAGCCTGACCAGAAGTACAGACAGAACTACATGGCTATAAAAACCCTCAACAGCCTCACAATAACATGGCATTTTTTTGAGTATCGGTGGATCGTTGCAGGTTATACAAATGATATTTTATTATGATTGCAGAGGTGTGCATATGTAGATGAAATTAGAGAAGACCAGCCAAGTTTCACTCATCTGGTGGCAATTTCTTCATTCTGTGCTTATTTTAAGGCACTTTTTAAAAGCATCTGCACCTACAAAGAAGTACTCAGTGTGTATTTCAAGGAGATGTTTAGAACTGCACAGTCTGACAGCAGAAAAGTGGGTAGAAATCTCTCCACCTGAAGAGTGGATGTCCTTTTAATAAAATTCTAAAACAAACACATACACACACACTTTGACTTTAAACTACAGAAGACTTCTGCTCCACGTGGAAATATCCATTAAACACTTACTACATTATGCCTAAAGTAGACCACTGAAAACAAAATAAATGAACAAAAACAAAAACAAAAATAGCAAGTGAAAAGGCAAATAAAAATGAAAATTGCTATTTCTGTATTTTGACTGAATAAGTAGAGGACTATTTCCCTGAAAAATTATTCAGTCTGTCCTCCCTACTCCATCCCACCCTCCCATTCCCCCCAAAATATGTTATTTTCCTATGTCTCCTGTCTAAAAACATCCATCCTTGTTATGACTGGCCCAGAATAATTTCAGATTTCACTGTCACATCCCAACATCTGTCTCCACAGGTACATCCACGTACACACCATACTGCCAGCTGTACATCATAGTTGTAACAACCTGGGTAGCCAGTACAGCAGGGTAAGCACTGCTGAGTACCATCACAAAGTGCTGCTTCATGGTGATACTGAGATCTGAAATAAAGAGCCTCACCAACAGCATCATACCACTTTGCCAATCCCTTCATGTTCTCTCCTAATGTAACCAGCAGTTAAATTTAAAAGCCAAAAATCCCTGTCCTTTTTTTTAATTATCTGCTCTACAGTCAAGACAGGATTAACAATAAACAAATTATACTAGATTTTGACCTGAATTATGTCCTTTGAGAAACAAAGCACTACTGCATTATATCACAGTGGTTTATTTTCTGTGGCATTCAGTTCAGAATGTTCCTTCAGAAAATTTATAGCCACATTAAAGTAAGCCCTTATGAGAAGAAGGAGACTGGGTATAAGAAGAACAGAGGTGAATATAGTTTCAGGCTATGTCAAGACTACAGATTTCTGCCAGCATAGCTGCAATGATCATGGAAAAGAACAGGTAAAATCTTGAAAAATTACCTACTACATGAAGAGTTCCCTAGCATTTTTATAATCTAGATCTTACAGATAAGCAGGAAGCATAACAACTTCAGTGTAATGTTATCTTGAGAAAGTTTCTACTATAGATGTAGATCTAGTACTCTGAACTAGATTCACCATACCAAATTCTAAAGGAATAGTTATTCATCATATTCATCTTTTTGTATTCTAATTTTAAAATTTCAGCTTCTCTCACTCGGTAAAATACACTCTTCAAAGTAGATCAGTCAAATAATATCTGCAAGTCATCGTAAACATGATATGGAAGGGTGTGCAACAAATTTTGGATTAAGGAACAATTAACTTGCTACCTTACTGCCTGTTGTCACCCTTCACTTGGAAATTACTCTGCAAAAAATATGGCAGGAATAAAATGGTGAAAAGAGAGGTCAGTAGCAATGCTGAATCAGACCTCCTGAGCCTCCAAGCTGGTATCATCACTTCACACAGCAGTGCCAAAATGACTCATTCAGAGCAGGAGTGAGTGTCCTGGTACCTGCAGCCTATTTCCCATCCATCAGCTGGATAACCTATGCCGGGATAATTGAAACACTATTATACTATTTTTCAATCTAAGAGTGAGTTTGGCTTTGAATGCACCAATAGTGATGCTGCAAAGGCTGATTTACCAATGACCTAAAGAAGTAAGTGTACCACTTTAATTGCCACTATAAACACAGTAAAAGATTTATTACAGGCATTTACACTGACATTTCTACCATTATGAGGATGAAAACTTCGAAAAGAAATTTCATTTATTTTCAGGTAATTCTGAGTTGTACAAATTACCATTCTGCATAAAATTTGACTAAACAGCCACTTTCCGCATCCTGATAGTTACAAAAAATCACATAAGTTCTTAATTATGAATTTTGAGGCCACAATTTAAAAGGAAAGTTTTTGGTTTCATTGATTGTTTTTTCTTGTTGTTGTTTGTGTTGTTTTTTTTTTTTGTTTGTTTGTTTGTTTTTGACAAAGGTTCTTGAGAGAGATTCTTGTTGCAGAAATTTAAGACATTTTAAGTTTCTTTGAAGGATTTTCTGAACTTTGCCTATAAATATTTAATTTATTTCATCCTTAGTAAACAGCAACTCCAATCTCTATAATGAAAGGATGGGCCTCTCAGATTAAGGGGTTCATATGGTTATAGTCTCTACAGACTGGCTGCAGTAGATGGTAAAACATCTGGTAATCTTAACATACAGTGGAAGAACGCCATTAAAGTGGAAATGTGTTTTTAATAAACTGACTCTAAATTTCCTTATATGCATCATACACTCTTGTATCCCCATGAGGGCTTATTAGATTCAGATAAAATGTTTTAGAAAATTCCTATCACCTAACTACTTTAAGCTGCATTAATCATTTTAAATTCCACCCAAATCATGAGCAAAAAGTCTGCTCTCATCTAATGAATATAAATGCTTTCCCTTCCATAGCTAAATTTCTCAGGCTGAAGTTTTACAAACATTAATGGGAGATGTTCACAGAAAATCCATTAAACAAATAAAAGATTGTGTGTCCAAATTTCCTATGCAATATGTGGTGTGGAAACTCAACCCCTTTATTGCTTAGCATTTTCTTCTCAAATATCAGGGTTGTATTATAAGTATTTCAAATTCTTTTGATACTTTTATTTTTTTCCATTTCATTACTTATAATATCACTTTAGAAACGATTTCCTTGCAAATCATTCTGAGCTTTTACCAGCCAAGAAAGAAAAAAAAAGAAAAAAAGAAAAAAAAAAAGAAAAAAAAAAAAAAGTCATCTGAATTAATTCACCTGGACCTCTCCATAGCATGTATAATACAGAAATGCAGATGCTTTGTGTATGTCCCCTGTAAGTAACCTTCCTGTTATCTACATAAACAGTGCTCGATTCTGGCAGTTTTGATTTTATCTTTCAGACTCCAACATCTCTGATCCAAAACCTTCTCTTTTCTTCTTGAAGTTCACAAACTCTGTTCTTCCCATTTTGTAATCTGTATTTATGCTGAGCTGCTAGCAGGTATCACACGATGCCATGGGTATAAATGAGAGAAGCATGCAGGTGACACTTATGCATTAAACTCTGGCCAGCCGCCCCAGTGTCAGATGACACTAATGACTTGATGAAAGCAGCTGGCTGAAGTGAAACCTAGATCATAGGATACCAGATTAGTCAAGGATTAATGGTAAAGGCTCTGTACTGGGATTTGAGAATTCTCTGCTCAGTTCCTGTTTGTTCTCCATTTGTGACTGTAAGCAAATCATTCAGGCCCAGATCCCCATGAGGCAGACACCAAATTTCCAAGGATTTCAACAGCATTTAGATTTCCAAATAATTAAACTTTCCAGATCTGACCTTAGCCAAACCTGACAAATACCAAGACTATCTTATTCATCCCAGTACTTGGCATTACAAGAGGGTTTTTATGTTTGTTTCTGTTTTTTTTTTTTGTTGTTGTTGTTGGTTTGGTTTGTGTTTTTTTTTGTTTCGTTTTGTTTTGTTTTTAATTATGTCAAGATTACCTTAGAGATGCATCTGCTCAGTACCCTTGATGAACTCCTCTCAGTTAGGCCAGAGGTCTTGGAAGCCAGTGCACCACTCAGGCTTGCAGCCCAATGGAACAGCTCAAGTAGCTACTCGCACTGCACACCTGGTTTCTGCAGAGCTCTGATTGTGAGGGACTCACAATATAATTTCTAGAATCTCATAAACAGACTCAGTTGGAAAACTGAGGGAGAGGCAAACCAATTAACCTGAAAAGGGCTCTGCCATCTCAGTGTGAGTAAGGTACAAAGTCTCCAATGCCATTTAAATAGAAGATGCAGAAGCAGCTACACAAAGCAGCTTTTTCCATCCTTTTCTGACCGAGAAAGTATGTTATAAACACAGACCATCTGCATTCAGAAACAAACACTAATGCAAGAACATCCTCAGCACATCACCTAGTACTCTGGGAACTCTGTCTTCTCAAAAGCAGAGCAACCAGCTGACTTGACTAAGTAGGATATTTTTTTAGAAGTTCAACAAGTCTCAGTGCTCGAACGTAAGGGACCCAGTAGAAGTTTGTTCAACTGTTTTAAGCATTTTGTGAATATCCCAAATAGTATACAGAGGTGGAATACAACTTTGACTTCAGAACTCCTAACTTTAGGCATACTTTCTGTATTAATGATAAAAACTCCAATAAAACCCATCCAAGCAATAAGCTCGTTGAAGCCAAAGAAATTACTGTTATGACTACTTTGGTCTACCATTTCTTAATTAGCTTCTTTCACATTCGATTGACTCTGTTTCAGCTAGCTCTACAAAACCAAAGGTTATTGTTCATAGAGTAACTTGTTTGCCACAGACGTAGTAGTTTTAAATCATACTGATCTCCACAAAACAAGAGGTCTCTGCACCCAAATCTCTCTCTCTCTACACAGCAATGGAAGGTAGGTGCCCCATGGCTCAGGCAGCTGGACTGCACAGGAGGTTCTCTACAGGTCTGAAGATCTGCAACTGGGAGGAGTTTGGCCATGGGCACAGGGCAGGTATGCTGCCAAACTTTCCCTCCTGAAGCCAGAGAAGAATTAATGTAAGTAGCGTTTGTTTTTAAATCTGCGCTGGCAAATTCTCTTTGAAGAACACCCTGGAAACAAATGCTAGCTAGGAAGCACCTGATGCTGCAAATTTCCCCTGGGGTAGGGAGAGGCAGAACTTCCTCAGTTATAGTGGGTGTACAGGGACACTTACTGACCTTGTTGGATATTAGGGCTCTACATAAATCAGGGAAACAGAAAGGTTTAAAGGCTATATCTCTAGAGCCTTACACTGCAGAGGAGAAAATATATAGTCTCCCAAGCTGCAGAAATTCAGTGCATACGCTAATGAGAAGAACCATGTGAAATTTCTTGACCTCACCACATATATTCCCCAAAAGTGTTCAAAATGGGTCACATGAATTTAGACAAGGATTGATTTCTTCCATCAAAGATTAACAAGTCTGAGCAACATTTTGAACACAAAGCTCATTTCATTAGACATTCAAACGGTTTGGGGTTCAGAGTTAGCACCCAACAGCAGCTCAAATGCTCACACAAATCTTCTCATAACTCTGCTCCACAACAAAACACATTCAAGCTTCTCATTCAACATAATTCTTCAATCCATCCTTCCACACGTGAGAGTAGGACCTGACATCTCTTCCTTCCTTCTTCAGATCTTTCGTTTTCTGTAGATGTAAAATAAGCGGATTTGCTCTCCCTTCTCTGGAGACCACCCAGTCAGTCTTGAGCCAGTCACCCACCAGTTTTGAGCTCTCTGGATATTCCCATAGTAAAGCTCATTCAGTCCAGTCCTTAAGCCCATCTTAATAATGTATACAAATACATAGAATTTGCTCACCTAATTTCTATTTCCCATCATTAGTATTTTTTGTTCTTTAACCTTCCTATACATTGAGGCTTCAGATACAATGTGAAATGCATTGTTTTATAAATCTAAATAGTCAGAAAGGCATAGAAACAGACCACTGTCTAGGTAGGTGTGCGTTTTCTCTCAGTGGAGTTGCTTCAAGCTTTGGATTCAGGGTGGGTTTTTAGAACTATTCAGGAAAATTTGTATGTTAGCATTTCTAAGCAAGACCACTCAATATTTCTCTGTACTTGTTTAAAATTTGGATGTGCAAATTTGGATCTTGTTTTTAATGGGCACACATACCAACAAAGACATAATATGCCATATAAAAGGTTTGCAAGAGAACACCGAAACCAAATATGGTAGAGGTTCACTACTAAAGCCACATTAAGGAAATATGATTCCAGTGGAGCCAAAAGAAATCTAGCAGTGTAATTCTATATGGCAAATCAGGTACTGAAACTCATTTTCTATCTCCTTAAAGTTCTTAACTACAGCAAAAGAAGACAAATCTTTTTATGGCCTGTGTTTTTGCTCCCATAAACATGTTATATTCCCATTCAGCAGAAGTTTTACAATCCCTGTAGCTCTACATATTGTAGAAGGAATAGAACTTTTTTTTTTTTTTTCCCTTTTACAGGATACTAGCAGTATTTCAGAGACTTACATGGCTGAAGCCCAGCAAGCTTTTGAGCATTACAGTTTCTAACTCAAATCTTCAAATACTTCCTTTATGTTTTAAACACATATATAAATAAAAAAGGAGTATAAAGATAAAAATCCATTTAAGAAATCTTCCTCTGCGGAATATAATCCAGAGTGATAAAGCACAAGACATTTATCTTCATTTGCAAGGATGACATAACACAACTTATTCAGTCTGCTTTCCCACTTGCGAATTGTGTCAGCACCCCAAATGTATGAAAATCAACATTGCTATTGTACTCATCAGCACCTTTCTTTCTTTCTTCCTCTCCTTATATATATATTTATCTTTTTTCATCTTCCAAAAGGCACAAACAACCTGTCAGATATATTCAAGCATATGCAAAATTCTAACTAGACAGACAAAAATAATCTTTGTTCTTTTCCCCATGTGCTCTGTGGGAGTTTTGTCTTGTTTGTATGATTGATCAGTTTGCATTTTACTTCAGCAAAATCATTTTTCAAACACATACATGCAGTTTAAAAGCAGAAGAAAAATATTTGACCCAGACATTTTATTGGCCAACGCAGATGTAATACAGAACAAAAGAACTGTAATGTTTAATAAGATTGTAAAATGTCCCACCAAATAACATTAGAGTGCTTCTGAGAAATAACATTGGGTTTTGTTTTTGTTTTTTTTTTTTTCCCAGAGTTGTATGCTACCAAATTTCCCAGAAAAAAAAAAAAAAAAAAAAAAAAAGAGTGGGTGGGGGGAATTTCTAATTGTTATTTATTTTTCCTCTGACAAATTGAGTGTTTGTGGGATAGAATAGCAAATAAAACATCATAAAATTGGCAGAATAAGTTAAAAGTACATCACTTTTGGGAAAAGGTCACATTTCTTTTAATCACTCTTTGGTATCCTATCATATGCAAAGGATATCATATTTCCCATATATTCTTCACATTTTCTTTTTCCATATGAACTTACAAAGATAGCCTTACAATATATATATTTTATGGTATTGGAGGGGGGGGAGGTTGCTAGCAATGAAGGTGAACAATACTAATGTGATTGTACTCCTTCAAAAACAGTTTTTTGTTATTACTCTTGGTACTCTTGGCAACCTTTAAAATCGTTTAATTTGTTAAGATTGCCTCTTAAAACTTACTATGAACTGCATTCATTTTCTGACACTAAATTTTATAATTTGTATTCCTTGTACATTACACACTTCCACGTTCACAGAAGTCAACAGGAATTGGGTATATACTGAATGGAGAATAAAATTAATTGTACTAATTATTTTTAATCCAATTCTTCAGAGTTTTTAACACAAACATACTGTATTGACTCCATACTTTCTCAGCAGAACTTGCTTTTGCAAAACACTCATTTAAATCAGTTGCATTTTCTTAATTTTATTTATGGTAGTATTTGTTGAATTGAACAAAACTGCAAGACTTTACAGTTGGAAGATTAAAATGCATGTGAAAACACAAGTGAAAGATATCACTACAATATTGAAAACATTTTTGTACAGATTTTCAAAGCTAAAATTGTACTTTATCCTCAGTGCAATGTTTTCTTCCTTGTAAGAATGCATGTATTCTGCTAATCAGTCATCACAACATACTCCTTCACTGCTGAATGACGGGGTAGAGGATCTTTCATTCCCAAAATAGCTATGATTTTATAAGTGTGCTCATCAGCTAGTTTAGACAGTGTAATTTAACTGAAGTCAATCTCTGAAAAAGTATTAAGAAACAAATTAGAAAAGGTGATGTGTAGCCACAAAGCAGTGAACTATCTCAGTCCTCTGCCTTAACAGTATTTGTTGCTTTTGCAATATATTAACTGTTTTATTTTTCCAGACAGGAATTTAGAAACCTCTACAAATAATTCACAGTATCAATAGTAATAATAGTAGTCAGCACAACAGGAGTCACCATCTTTAACATTCCTTTCTTCTTCTTTTTTTTTTTTTTTTTTTTCAGAACCATATTGTTGTTTACCTAGAAGTTTAAAAGAGAATCCTGTAATTCCTGGGGGGGGGGGGGGGGGGAAGGGGGAATAGTTTTGTTTTCCAGTATGTTTTCAGATACTCACCCCTTACTCTGACACTCTGAGTGACCTTAGGCATTTCAGTTGACCTCTGTAAACCTCGGTCAGCTCAGCTAGAAGACAGAATCCCTTTGAAAAACAGATGTTACATCAGTGCTGATTTTTCTTGGATAAATGCATTTAAAATTAAAAGAAAGCTATGACTGTTCAATGACCTTTCAGTATACTTAATGTCAAGGGCCTTTCTTTCAGAGACTAAATGTCTATCTGGAATTGTTAATGCAATTTAAAAAAAAAAGGAAAAAAAATGTAATGGCTCACATACAAATGCAGAGGTAAGGACTGCATTTGTTTTCATCCCATATGCTTTGGCTGTATCACACCTTTTCTTTTGGTCTATTTCAAGATAATTCATTTATAATACTGTAACATCTTACAGCTTTTCATTTTAAGTTCTATATTTATGGGAGAACTTTCATGCTGAAACAGCTCAAAATACATCCAAACAAACTCATATGCAGACAATAAACAGTACATCAAAGTCTGTAAAAATATGATGAATATAGTCAAAAACAAATTGACAGAAAGCTAAGGAACAATGTTGGGCATGTGCAAAAAGCAACAGTTACAGGTAATGATAATCTCCCACAAAACTCCCAAGGCCCTGCCATTGAAGTGCGGCTGTTTTCACTTGCCAGGTACCAAGTCCTGTGGCAGCACAGAGCAGCCATGAACCACAGGACGAAGAAGAGGAACAGAGCTCAAGTGACTGACAAGCCCAGGGCTGGGGAGACTCTGGAAGTGGCTGAAGTAGTCCGTGAAGTAGGCGGGAATAGGTGTTAACCAGCTCCTTCAATTACTCAGCAGGTATGCATTTCACTCTTCTGGACTTTAAATCCTTTAGATCAGTGTCTGCTCTTCTCACAGTCTTAATCCCCACTTTTGGCTTTTAAGAAAGGGGAGTAAAATGTTCACCTTTTATTTCCCCCATCAAGTCCAGAAAATCAGGATTATTTTTTAATTCATCCACTATGTGAAATTGATTATCAAACAGTTGTTTTTCTAACCAGATCCACATGCCTTTGTCTATATGAAACTGCTTTTAGTGCAACTCCCCAGGAAGTTGCATCTTACACCAGCTCAAATTCCACTTACTATTATATCTTCTGTCATAGAAGTGCAGTTACTTGCAAGGCAAAAAAGTAGCATTAAGACAGAAAGGACATTCCAAAATTTTCTCTTCAACAGTATTCTGTTAAGTATGAGGGAGAAAAAATTAAAATTAAACACAAGTTTACAAATTCCCCACATCCCACCCTCTTAAGATTGCACTACTTTTAAGCCCTAATAAACCATGTATGCTCTATAGAGTGTTACTTTAAGTCTGACGATACGTCAGCTTTAGAGGCAAGAGCTGCTAACAGCATAGGTGCCACTTAAGAGTGCATTGTGCCCATAAATTCCAGGAAAAGATGACAAAAGTTGTTTTGGTCTATGACTGAACTTCGTCCGCATCCTCATGCAATGTAGTTTCTCATAAGCAACTAGTCATTGCAAGATGATGTGGCTGAAAGCCTGTGCTGAAAGTATATTCCCACGTATTCAGTGAGCTATTGTACAAGAAAGGAGAAAATCAGAACAAAGCAGAAGTGTCTGGCACCTTCCCAGCTGGCCACTGCCTGCTTAAGGAAGGCATAGCACATGCTCCAGATTTGAGAGGAGTTTCCTTCTCCCAAGAGACCTCCCAGCTCATAGACTAGTCACCTATCAATAAAGTCAATTAAAAGCAAAGCAATAACAAGAAGTGTTATTGCCTTTTTTTTTTTTCTAATTCACTCACAGCTGCAAACAGAACACATTTTCTGACTTTCATGACTGTGTTTAACCACACAGTTCCCCATTCAGACTGAGAAAGAAACCTTGAGAAGACTTAATAGGCTATATAACTAGGACAAAAGGTCACCACACAATCACATGTTAAGAATCTAAAGTTTGGTTCAATCTTTAATATACTGCATATTTTTAAAACATTTATCTTTATAATATAAAAATGGTTTAATGAAAAATATGCTGTTGTCAATTACAAAGGAGAATAGTAGAGTTTCAACCATAGCTCTGAATTTCCTATTTAACAAAGAGACTGTCATTGCCAGTGTTTGATGACATCCTAATATAGAGTGGGTATAACCTTAAATAAACAACAAAAATAGTAATGTTAATATTAAACACAATTACTGTAGTTTTAATGCATGTTCTTCATTATCTTCTGGTGGCTTGAACACTAAAAAGTGAAATTGCATGTCCTCTAAGAAATAAAATTAAATACTGTTTATGCTTTGGATTCTTGCAAAGAGTAGCCGACTTCATCCCTCGAAAATATACAGAATGTTTTTGAATAATTCTCTGGACTAACTGAATTCCCTTACATATTTCAAAGTCTTTATTTGACATTCCGATAACTGAGTTAATGTCTGAGGATTCTCTAATTGTCCACCCACTCATACCAAATCAACTTACAGTAATATTTTCAAAGACAATGTCAAAAGCATTGTTAAATTTGAGATAAATTATCACTTTCGCCAACATTTGGAACTCCTGATATTTTATCAGAGAAGGCAATCAGGTTGGTTATGCATCATTTACCTTTGGTAAATTCACACACCATCCCCTTCACATGCCCAAAAATGCCTTCCATGATTTTCCCGGTGACCAGAGTGAGGTTGTCTGGCATACGTTTCCCTGTGTAGACCTCTTGGCTGTCTGTGAAGATGGGTGAAATGTTTGTCTTTCTCTAGTCACCAATAATTTCCCTTAATTTTCATAAACTTTCAAAGGTGGAGAGACAGTGGTCTCTCTAGGACATCTGCCAACTCTCATCACTTTGGATGCTACACATTGGCTCCCTGAGTGGGTCAAGCTCCCTCAAGCAATCCCTAGCTCAATCCTCATCTGGTACTGATAGCTCTCCTTGAACCCTGACTCTAAACAGAACATAGAAACCTGGCAAATCTTGTCCGTTAAGACTGAGGAAAAGGACGTAATGACTGATAATGAGATTATAGACCATAGTCAAATTCAGGCTTATACTGAGGCTGCTGTCATACCAGCAATACAATCATCATAACGTAAAGGTGGGCAGTAAGCATAACGTGTTTGTCATACACAAAATATTTTTATGCTGTCTGCTTCTCACAAGGTTATTTCCTCACACCAGAGGGATCAACCAATTGTATAAGCAATGTCTTCCAACCTTTCTTTCTGAAATTAAATGGTAGGATAGCATTCCCAACTCCGTAATCCCGAGATGGTCATCCACAACAATTTTGACAGGTCATAAGGTGTTTTCAGCAGGTCTCAACTGTTGAGAATACCCAACAGTTCATAAAGTTAAGCTGAGAGCATCCAAACCTGCTACCTGTGATCAGCTGACATAAGGACCTCCAGCTGTACAAGTGGTACATAGATACCCATGCAACACAGAAGAGCCAAGGAACAAAACCAACAAGATTGTTGTAGTACATTTGTAATGTGTACATGAACCCTTTGAAACAGAGCACAAACACTTCCTGTGAGAAGCAAAAACACGTTTGCTATGGTCTACATCTATATGTCTCATATGTAATGATGCCTATGATCTTGCATTAATCTCATTTTTTGTATTTTTATAATCTGTGTCTGCTGAATTCTCAGACACGAATACTGAGACAGCATGACCATCAAATATTTTCAATTTGGAAACATATATTCATTGCACTTCTGTAGTGTTATTCTTCATAATTGCAGTCTATCAAAACTACAGTAGCTATGCTTTTCTGCACTGCAAACAATATTAGTGAATAACTGTGTCTTCTGTTAGGATTACATAGTAAATCAGAGAACAGATTACCCAAAACAGCTCTTACAATTCAGAAGACTATACTCTGCTTTCAGACACTCAAAAAAATAACAAAAAGGACCTAATTAGGACACTGATGGTTGAACTTATGTGCACAGCAGTAGTGAACTGTTCATTCCCTCTACCTAAAATAAATTGAAGCTTTCATGGATTCCCAAAGCTATCTGGTCTCTAACACTTCCCATCCCAGAAGTCACTTACCCCTCCATAGTAGCAGTTTAATGTTCCCACTTCTCTTACCAACCTAGATAAGACTTTTTTTTTTCACTAGTTTCAGCATTTCCTACTAACAAATACCTTACTGAAGCCATTCCCCAAAAGGGTTCTACAGTTCTCCCAATTCCCCCCCAGAACCCTAGCATATTTTCTTGTTAATAAGTCCTTCTGTAGATGCCCTGTAACACTCTGTACTCTTCGTTACTTTCTACCAGACTGCTTGCCCCATTTTCTGCATCTAATTCTGATGTTGCCATGGTATCATAGTAAGTATCAAAAGTAATGACTCTACAACAGTAGATCACCTTTTACTTAACCACCCTTCTACTAAAAAGGTAACAGTCCACCTCAAAGAGTATTGCTTCTAATAAGCTTATTTAGAGTGCTTATTTTATGCTTACAGACCAGACTCTTTTAAGGCAACATGAACTTTGCATACTAAGAACCCCAAATATCTTCTTTTGCATCTGCATTGCTGAAGTACACCTATGGCCCAAAAGAATTAGCTAAAATATTTGCCCATTTATGCTTTCTGCTTCTTTATCTGCCTTTCAATAACTGAAAAAAAATCCCAATAAATTAATAATGATTTCACAAATAGCCCTTTACAATAATAACCTTTGTTAAATATCATTCATTTTCCTAGATGGAAAAAGAAATTGAAATTCTATTGGGTGGTTATCAGAAATAATCACCTAATCTCCTCACTCTTTTTTGCTAGACTATCATCAAGACTAGAAGAAGCCTATCTAGTTTGAGCTTAGTTGAGACCACATTATTAAAATCACAAGGATTTTTCAAGACACTGGCAAATATCTCAGGAGATCAACTGGTATTTCAAAACTTCCAACAGGCAAGGTTAAAAGCCTGGGCTGAATCATGCTTCATTACAGAATAAACCATCCATACAAATGAACTTTGAGTAAAGCAGAAAGTCCAATTTCATGTATGCGCTTAGTACTAAAAAAGCTATGTAAAACAAATAATTAAGCATTTAAGACTAAAATAATTCTTCACAATAAATTAGCAGATGTTTTTAAAACAGCACATGCAAGCACATCCAAACCAACGCTGTAAGATGCAGCAAGCATGCAAGTCAGCAAGGCTCCAAGAAAAGGTGGATTGCCTGAATGAGATCAAAATCTGGGTACCATGCTGCATTCATCCACACACAGAAGAAAAAAAAAAAAAAAAAAAAAAAAACAAACACATTTTTTCCACTACTGTCTGTTGAAATATGAGTCTCACTACTACTGGTAATGAGTGTTAAATGTTCCAGCAGAGAAAAAGGGAGGCATCTCAATCTTTCACAGCTGTGGTGAAACTGCTTCCAACTCACTTTTCAACTAGCCAAGCATCTATAAGACCACTAGTTTCATTACTAAAAGCAGCATGCTGGAAGCAAGAGAACAGATAAGCTTGGGATAGTTTTTGAAATTATTCATAGACTTTCTACTGACAGTTTGAGTAGAACTTTTAACATTAAACAGCTTGCAGACTGAGATCATCAACAACACATCAGCTTGTATCAACTATAATCTTTCTACAGGTTTCAAGTTGTATGCAGTCGACATTATTGTAGCTCAGACTGTTTAAGGAAAAGACTGGAAATATGGAAAATACAGAAGTTGAGCACAACTCATGATTTAATTTGCTTATGGTAATCTTGCAGTGCAATACACATTAATTCTTTGAGAAAATTATTTGCATTATTTTCTGATTATAAAACTCAATTTTTTATCCATTTAAAAAAAATGAATGGTTATATTTTTACCCACCATTTCTTTAGCAATGGGACACTACATGATTGACAATGCAATTACCGGTGCAAAGTTTCTGATACGCCAAGCAATACATAAAATAGAGCTCCAATATTTTTCACATACAGCACCATGGGTTTTGTAACTATTTTTCTTCATCTCCAAAGATCTTTACAGGTTCAAGACAAATTACTGTTAAGTTGGTGTTTGCAAAGAAGGGCATGAATGTCTTATAAAACATTCTACCAATCCATTGCAAAACTGTTGAATTAATGTTTCCGTTACAGAAAGAGTACAGTCATAATTTAGTAAATCTTCAAGAACTTTAAGGACTTCATTATTTGAAAAACAACTTATTTTTGAGGTCTAAACATACATATCTAATTTAAATCAAGGTACCTTATGTACATATGACATTGATGTCAACTTCTTCCCCTTTACTAACATTTTTCTTGCAAATTTGCCAGGTACTTCCTGACATTTAGGAAGCTACTGAGATTTATCAGACTCAGCCTCTTGTCCTGAGGTTCATCCAGGTATACAAAAACAAACAAACAAACAAAAAAAAAAAAAAAAAAAAACACAATCAAACAAACAAAAAAAAAACCACTATAATTATTGTTAGGCCATAACAAATCTTAATTTCACTTTTAGACTCAAACCTTCACTTTTATTGTTCTTTGAATAGGTTGTATTTATGTTCATCTGTAATTACTGTGGGATACATAGAACATGGCCCTCCTTTCTTTCATGTTTAAAAGGATTATAGAACACTATAATAAATGAAAAAGCACTTAAATTTGTATTGATGCCCTTACTTGGGGAAATAGATAAATAGGAAATAATTTGAAATGTTGGCCAAAGCATCTGTAGATTTCAGTAAGATGCTGATCAGAAATAGCAAACCTCATTTACAGTTTTAACTTGAAGTCAACCCCTATTAATTTGAATAAAAAGCTGGTTTATAATGACTAACCTTACACTTACAGACAAAACATTCATAGCTTTGTCACTGATATAGCAGAACACTTTGGCAATGTGTACTGTATAATCTTAACAAATAATTTTCCTCAAGTCCTTAGTAGAATCTGTCAAGACATGTATGCTCTGCTTCACAGAGGTCTAAACTAGGATCAAACACTCCCATATTCACATCATTGTAAAGCTAAATATTTGGAGAGAAACTACACATGGACAAAGATTGAAGTTGTGGGAGTCTAGCTCCTTGTCCTGATAGGATTCTTCATTCCATCCCACTGAGCAGTATTTCAAGTCTTCTATATAGTAAGGCTTCTACTGCTTCCTTTGCACAAATGTTCAGGCTAACACATTTTTTTTTTTTCCTGAGAATTTTTATTTCAAGCACATGAAAGCACAAGAAAGAAATCCAGCATGAGATTTCTGGGATTCTCATTAAATTTGATAATGTATAATAATGTATAATTTTAAAGGCACAAGTATGATCAGGGATGTCTTAATATCTTTGCCTCTAGTTAATTACCATATTAATCTCATCTACAAGAACTGCAAGTTGCTCTTTGCATTTTCTACTTAGATGGACATAGTAGGGTTTTTTGTTTGTTTGTTGTCCAGAATTAGGAAAAACATTTTGCGCTTGATTTCAGAGAGAGTTTAGCTATCCATCATGTGACACTGCCACGGAACCTATAAAGTAAATATTCAGTTTCACAAAGGCAGGTATTCTGTTTTGCATTATGGTTCTGTTAGGACAGATGATTTGTTAGCATAATTTCTTCCCTCTTCTAAAGCTTCTCCTACTATTACAAATCTCTTTTTTTCTTCTTGATCTTTCTTCTCTCAGTTTTTACTGGTTTTCATCACAGTCACTGACAAAAGTTCTCCATTTCTTTATAGAGGACAGTAAGATTCCTTGCTCTAATATGTTCCAGTAGAAGAAATCAAAGTCACAAATACCATGGAAAAATTGTATTTTATCAACTTGAACTCTGCTACTCAAGTGCTCTGACCAGAGCACTTGAGAACAGAAGTGCCACTTTGACAATTGCGAAATACAGGCAACACTTATCATCTTAGACCAAGATAGACAACTTTTAAGACTAATAGCATCACTATTTCACCTGTAAAATTAAGCACAAAATTTCCCTGTATTTTCTGAGGACACGAAGAAAAAAGCATAGTGTCTTGAGCAGTTGGTACAGGGGGGCCTCAGGTTCCAAGTGGGACCTGACAAGGGCAGAGTAGAGAGGAAGAATAACCTCCCTTTTAGTTTGGCCTCAGCCTGAACATTGCTGGCATTTGAGAGGAGAAGACTATAACCAGCAAGGCACTTAAATTTGTGTTTAACTTTGATTCCAGTAAACTACTCACATTTTCAAGATTAAGCAAGTGCTTTGCTGGACCGAGATCACAATATCCCATAATATAACAGCAGAGGTAAGTAGCCTGCATTATAGTTGTATAAATCTAAAATAACTTCAGCTAAATCCAAAGGTTTCTCCAGATTTATACTGACATGAAAACAATCACTGACCTATTGTATTCAAAATCTCTACTGCCACTATACTCAGTTCTTTATATTGAAAGTTCATTCTTTGCTTTCTCAACAGAAATATTTATGTATTTATTCTGCATGAGGTATATTGGCTCAGAAAATCAAGTAACATCAGATTCAGCAGGCCTAAGAATTACCAAAAGAAAAACTGTTTAAATCAGCTTAATATTTAAATGAATTTGTAATTTTTGAAAATTACTTCTGCCATGCAAAAAAAAAAGTTTGTACAAGCTAATATTTTTTTTTCTGTACATCTAAGGCCTGTGGACATTGTAAATTAAAAAGTCATTCTATGAAGAAAGACAAGCTGCGTAATTAGAAAAATGTGGTCTTAAAGCAAGCATGTGAATTTCCACATCTTTTTACATGTGAAAGAAAGAAAGAAAGAAAGAAAGAAAGAAAGAAAGAAAGAAAGAAAGAAAGAAAGAAAGAAAGAAAGAAAGAAAGAAAGAAAGAAAGAAAGAAAGAAAGAAAGAAAGAAAGAAAGAAAGAAAGAAAGAAAGAAAGAAAAGTAAACAGAGTATCTGAAGCACGCTGGAGACATCAGACCCAGTACAAAACATGGTCTAGACCTTCCTTGGCTGTCAATTATGACTTTACTGCACTTAGTGGAGACATCTATATATGTGGACTGAGTATAATATTGCCTACATATACTAAAATTCAAAACTATATTGTCTTAAGGTTACCTTTTGCAAATTTTCATGTGCACACTATACCTTGCCACTGTTTTTGGATGTAAACAGATGGGTTATGGGAAATGCTATTGTATCAAGTGTTCACTGCCTCTAGCCATCCTATTAACTGTTTGGAGGAACAAGTCTAATTAGCATCATAAATAATTGCCATCTGCACTTTTGTTCTAGGGTTCACAGAAAAGTTGGTTTGAAACTAATTCTAATCTAGGAGAATCGTTTGTCCTTAATTTTTCTGCAGTTCAGAGATACAGAGGAAAGAATGCTCCTCACTCTGAAATGAATAGCAACCTCTTTATAAATTATTTTCCAGGTCATTTCACTGAGTGTTTTGCAGGTATTTGATTTTACTCCTTGACAACTCAAAGACTTTGAGCTGGGTTACTTGGAAGATAAGCATTGTCTTTTTTTTTTTTTTTTTTTTTTTTTTTTACAATGGCATTTTGGCCTTATTACTTATTAGAATCAGAAGCAAAACATCCATATCCTATAAATTAGAAAATGTTTAATAAGAATGAGCTTGAACAAATTTTTATTATAATGAAAGGATTAAGGTGCATGATAGCATTAATATTTAGGAAAAATTAAACAAAATTGCTTTTTATCTACTGCAAACTACGTTAAATATTTAATATGCCACATTATAGTGACATCACTTCAACGAAGGGTATGGCAACCTTTCTATTATGAACCTTCATTTGAGTTGCTCAAACTTAGTTGGGAAACTTCTGAAAACAAAAACTTACTCAATGTCCAGGTTTTCTGGGTAGTTAGAACTGAGACATGGTTCACAGCTTTGCAGAAGTCCTATGGCAGAAAGCCCTGCAAAAAGTGGGTCTAAAGTGGATCTAGATGACCATCTTTAGCGGGCTCTACTGACCCAGTGAATGGTTTATTTGGAAGAGAGCTCTGAGTTTAATTGTTCTGGAGTTTATGGCAAGTTTCTTGCTGCCCCCTTTTCCCCCCCCCCCCCCCTTTCTTTCGTGCCTGGATATATTTTCAGACAAGTTTAAAACACAAAAGTCATGCATGCATTATGAGGTGGTAAAAGAGTGATTTTTCAGAAATATATAGAAGTTTGCTGCTACAAATATGCGATGCAAATTCTAAGTCTCAAATTAAAATAAATGAATATAAACATCCCTTTACAAATAAAAATCTGCTAAATCCTGATAGGAGCATTAATTGTTTTTGGAAAAAAATCTGCACTGTGAAGGCCTTGAAACTTTATAGCTTTATTTTTTAAAACTCCTAGAGATAACTCTGAAGAAAATAAAAATAAGCAAATACCCCAAACCAAGTTGGACCTGCTTATAGCCAGGCTCCATATTGGATGAAATTTTAATTTAATAACGTAACAGTGTAATGCAGTAAATTTTGTAGTAGCCTTTTCTTCCTTTCAGATCACTGAACTGAGAAGCAAACAGAATGAAAAAAAAAAAATCTGAGTTTGCTCCAAAGCTGATCCTTACAATGACCTTGAAAAAAATCTATTATCCTTTGCCTTTATCTCTCCTCCTGTAAAATGTGATAATAAGCATTATATTTTTATCTTGGGATGGAACAGAGTGGAAGACAAAGAAATGTTACAACCACCTTGGTAAGGGCTAGCCAATTTCCTAAAATTAGCTTTCTCCACAAGCCCCACAAACACCCAAGCAAAGATATCCTAGTCTTCAAAACCTGTCAAGATCTCACTATTTTTAAATCCCCTGTTCTACCTCAGTTGACTTCCATTTTATCCCAAGGCAATTGTTTCCATCCATATACATGGATGATAAGGCTATTGATATACATATACATCCATATACATGATATGATAAGGCTAAGCTATTAGACTGGATAGTACTTTGAGATATCACCTTCAGTTGTACAATCCAAGTGTGGTATCATCATTTAAAGTAGCAGTAATTTTTCTTCGTTTACTTGTTATAGAAGTCTTATTTACTGAATAAAAATAGTTTCCTCCTCTGCAATTATAAACTTCACAATTAGCTTATTATTATTGTGCAAGTGAAATGTGGCTTCAGTTTCTGAGTACAGCTGATTTCCCATGTCTGCATACTGTACTCGTTCTCAAGGCGCTGTTCTCTCAGAAGCTTGTATCTTGCATTCAAGAAAATAAAATTCCAAACAAGAAGAACAGAAGTCAAATTGTCAAAAACAGCAGTCATTATTAGCTTCCTAATTTTCTTACTCTGGCCTACATAGCCACACTTACATCTGACACACACACAAAAAGAAAAAAAAGTCAATATATTTCCAGTTTTATATTCTGCAAAAGAAAGTCTCATTAATCATCATTTCAAGAACACAGCTGTTTAATTCAAAATTAAGACTGAAGATTTCCAACACTGCCTTGCAGAAAGTGAAGGTAAATGAGTATTGTTTAGTATGTCCTGAGCTTTAAGTCTCCTCTACCATAAGTAACATGGTAAAAAGATATTTTAATACAACTGACTTAAAGGATTTTTTTTTTAAATTGTTTAAGCTCAACTTCAATAAGTATTGTGCTAAGTGTCAGAGGATTGTGACATTTTAAATAGTTTATAAAATGACATTTACATAAAAATACAAAACAAAAATGTTTGGATACCAGCTTAAGAAGTGAGTAGGGAGTTCGTTTGGAAAGTAGAATTCAAAATATCTGTACTTAAAAGTTAATCTTAAACATTTCAATACATAGCTTTTATTGAGGTGACCATTAACTTCTCATGCATGTGTCTCACACTGTCAGACAGAATATATTAGTGATACTTGTAAATGTCTGTGAATATATACACTACTTGTGCATTATCTGTAAAGTATCCCAGCTTCACTTACCAGAAGGCTTTCTAAGCCTTAATCCACGTTAGGTGGCTTGAAGAGAAATATCTTTTAAATTACAGTGATGAAAGCCTTTATTTATGTTAGTGCAGGATTGTCAGTTGATGTATTTTCTCATTGCACTGTACTTTTAAAGAATTAAAACCTTAAAAGAAAATTGATGACAACTTTTAGGTTTGAACCTAAACATGCTTACCAGCTTTTAAAACAATAAATAAAACCCTTTGGATTCGACAGTAAATATTAAGGTACTGAAACAACAAAATTTCTACTGTCCAAATATACAAACATGAAATTCCCCTTTCAGGAAAAACAAAACAAAACAAACAGCAGAAGAGTAAGTCCTCTGAAATGCAACCATGCAATTTCACTAAATCACTCTTTCCCACATGCACACATGCTTTGAATATCCTGACGCTTTGGTAGAGAACAGCTTTCCTCAACCGCAGAATTTCAGGGAAAGCCACACAGTGGCAGTACTGTGAATGTAAATGTATGCTCTATTGTGAAGCAAGATAAGAGTCTCTTAAGAACTAAAATACAGTTTCCTATGCATGGTTACAGTTAAGTTCACTGTTACTTTATATAGAAGACATCCTGGTTTCTATGGTTCTAAGACAGGAAGAAAACCATGCAGTCAACATGTAATTTATTTCCTTCTGTAATTTTAGTATCAAGAGTCCTCAGACAGAGTTAGTCACACATTTCACTCTGGGCTACTATTTTCTCTGCATTTTTATCCAGTCTTTCATTTCCTCTCTTCAGATATGTTTTTGAAGCCCAGTCTTAGTGTAAACTTGGAATTTTTGCCAAAATAAAAGGAAAAGTAAACAAACTAAAGAAGCATCCCCCACACACGAATACACACACCCCAGACATTTATGAATCATCTAGCTTATTGGTTTCTATACTTTCATAGTACACAGATACACATTGAAGAGTATTAGAAATGACAAATCCAGAACACTCTGTTCATGTTCATGGTACTGGGAGACTCTTGTCAAAGAACACCAGCCACACAGATCACAGATACTAACTTCTAAAGTATGGGTATCTCACATCAGGGTGGGTGAGGGAATACTTATAATAGATCTGTAAGAACTCTCAGTAGATCACACTTACAGAAATAGAAAAACACAATGACTGACTCCTACACACTGCTTTGAGACATTTTTCAAATATTGATATGCACAATACACTGTACAACTAGGTTCTTTACTGGCAGACCTGCAGCTTAGCATTCTCTTTCAGGCTGATGTACAAACTTCAAGACCCATGTTTACTAAGAGATAATGGCAGAAAAGCAGGGTTATATCTCTCAAATACTCTTAAAATAAAAGCTACTTGTGCTTTCTTCTGACGCCTGGTGGTTTTTTATTCACATACCTCTGTGCTCTGAGTAAAAAGTTTAAGTTTGCAATTGCACAACAGTGCAAGTTACAAACAGCTTTCCTCCAGATGATCATTTGGTGACCATTCACATTACAGTATCATGAAAGGACAAGACTGCATGTATTTAACAGTCTTAAAGCCAATGCGCTCTGCAGACAAAGGTAATGGTTGCCATAACCACATATGCACAAGGAGTTTAACATACAGTACTGCAACACAAGACTAATTTATTTTTACAAAAGACTGAACTATTAATAATTATCTGCCCATTTATATCCATGACTCCCATCTAAATCAATTCCTTCATTTCACTTGGTGCACAAACAATATATACTCTAATTGATTTATCCTTTTAGAAAAAAATATCAGATTTCTGACCACAGGGGTTAATATGCAGTGAAACAGTACACTTCCATCCCTGCTTATCTTGTCTTACTTTGTATTTAGTTATAGAAGCTTCTCCTGAAGGTGAACAGCACCTGCAGCTGTACTATTACCCTTGCTGAGTCACTTTCCAAGTTCACAAATCTCATGAACCATTTTACAAGCATGATGTACCCCAATCCCTTCCACCAACACTTCCAGGACAATGGCTATCCCTCACGAAAGCCTAGAGAATTGTGTTCCTGGACTAACAAAAATCTACACACAAACTTACGTATCCTGCTTCATCACAATGAATGATATTTGAAAAACAATGATTAGAGCATAAAACTATCCAGCAGAGTAGCAAACGGGTACAATTTCTTTTCCTTATCAAAGTTAAATTATTGTCTCAGTGCTCGTCTTAAAGTTATGAAGTACTGGTGCTTTTTAACTATGTTAAGAAAAATACTAGGAGAGGATTTTGTCTAATATTAAAAGACAGGGCAAACTACTTTAGCTTGGATATTCCTCAATTTCTTACTACGGTGAATTCACCCTCTCAAGTTGAATCTCTTTTTATCTGGAGCTGTAATGGCCTTTCCCATAAATTTGCTGAAGGGTACCCCATTTCCAAAAAACTGTTTTGCAAAATTCTTTGTAGAATAAGAACAATTTTTTTTTATCTGCACCTGAAAAAGGCTGAACAATAGTGAAATTTTAAATAAAAGGCTAATACAATTTTATTCTTGAATCTCAATAGCAATTCCCAATTAATTTGTCAAGTTCCTAATTCCACCATTTGAACTCACTGAGTCCAGTTACCCAGTGTAATTCCCCAACAAATTTACATTTAATCACAGTTTAATTCTTGAACTGCTTATTGACACTTGTTTTGCCATAGTTTGTGTTGTTTTAAGACAATTTTTTTGTTACTGTCCTTCTTGTGATGTGATTCCCTCAGCCACAGTGCCTGTGTGCAGATGGTGGCAGAGCAGACACCCCACAACACACTTACACACCTGCAGGTGCCTCAGAAAGAACACGCATGACAGCAAATCCTGACCTGCCTTGCCACCCACATCTACCATTTCATCTCCAGACTTGGCAGCATTAAGGACTGGCTTAATAGGTGGTAGCATGTGGGAACCAAGTGGAAAAAAAAGGAGGGGAGAAGCACTCTGAAATTGCCAGTGACAGCCTGAACAGTGCAAGAGGGGAGCATGGGCAGCTCCTGAGGGAAGATGGGTGGAGCTGTTCCTGCCACATCCAGGCCTAACCCACGCCCCCTCAGCCTAGCTCTTCAACAGGGCAGTCCAGCTGAAATACACGCTACGCAGCTTCATTTAAATAGTTTGGTTTACTTGGATTTGGGAGCTGGAGAAACACCATTATGGTCATTGTAAACAGAGCACACTGACATATCTGTCTCCCATTTGTAGCACACACGATAGATGCAGGCATCTTTTTTTGTGTCTTTGTTGTATTACTTCTAAGATTCATGGACATTCATTGGTGTCACCTAAATGTGTGCTTTAAATGTTTCTATTTTTAAAAGGAAACAGAGGAGCCCTGTCCTCTCCTAGCACAGCGTTTCTTCCCCAAAGATGCAAAGCAGTTCTCCTGCCACAGCTCACAACCATAGCAGAGGACCGCAACATCTTAATCTGTTGATTATGTTATCTGGGATGCGTTTTCTCAACTGGGTCATCACCTTTGTTTCAGCTCCCATTTGACAAAAATATATGAACAGGAAGGTTTTTTCCTAGCAGCATTATATCACCATAAGAATTGGTTCTGAGAACACAACAGCAAGGGTACCTGAGATGCAAGGGAACACTCACACACACTAGGGGAACACTTGCTAGGTTAATAGAGTGAAGCAGGAAGACAAAGTTTCACTTTCAAGCTAGAATTCAATAATCCTTCTTGAAGCAGTTCAAAAAAAAGTTTTAACTGCTGCTTCAGTCATCTAGAGATGCAGGAAAGATCTTTATCATTAAATTTGTAATTCTTTCTAGCTAATGGCATGTCATACAAAAGTTAATTCATAAATTAACCTAGTTAACCAAAGCGTAAAAAATAGAGTTTTATATTTTGGTTCTATATACCACTGTCAAAACATGAGACAAAATTCAGGACATAGCACCTAATATTTTAACATTTTTCTTGCATTATCAACTGACTTACTCATTTACCCCTTTTTCTACCATTCTCAATTTCTACAGTACATTAAAAACGTTTGTCTTATTTTCCATCACATTAAGAGAAATGGAATCCATTGTTTTGGCTTTTATCATGGCACAGCAAATATCAGGTGAGATCTCACCCATCAGAAATTCCGAATTAACAGTTCCCATTACCCTTTCCTCTGTATTAAATATTTTTTTTCATAGAAAGTGAATGAAAAGCAAGGTAAGGATTCAATCGTTTAAAAATACTAAGTTGGATTTTTCAGCCCTAACATTTCCTAATATTTTATTTCTGATATATTATCCTATATACAAGAATATCCTATGCTTTTTTGTTATATGTAAATTTAGGAGTGCTATGTATTTCTTAAAATATGTTGAAAGATCTTTGAAGTTGCAAGGCCAAGTGAAGGAAAGCCAAAATATAACCTGACTGCTGTGTCCTGGTGCATTCTAAATTATTGTCATGATTGCTAAATTCAACTTGTCTAGCACTCTTCAGACCATTAAAACATTCTTAAAGAGATGTTACATTTTCTGATTACAGTTTTTGGCTCTTATTTGTATAGCCTTGTGTTAACAGTCTGATTTTCAAGTACATTTCTTGGTGACACTCAGCTTTGTATGTGTAGGGCTCTTACTACTAAGTACTTATAGCTGATAAATGCCATTCTTAACTGAGGTGATTTTCATTCTGTGTCACTCCATTAGTTCAAAGTACAAAATTGCAATGAAAAGCTGCAGTGTCCTCTTGGTAGTTTGACTCTTCTTTGGGTTCACTGCTGCCCATATTTATCTAACTTACAAACTTATTTGGGGGGAAAGCACCTTAATTTTACACCTTTATTTTATTTTTTTGAAAACATTCCAGGGTCACAATTTTGTGAACAATTTTAATGAAATCAGTTCTGCTAAATGCCAATCACCTAAGAAAAAACAATGACTGGATGGGATCCAGTGCAAAGCTTTTGGTCATATTTTGCAGCCATTAAACTAAATTCCATGGACTGTAATGGGAAGAACCTACAGTTGTTTTAAACTGCCACAAATCCTCCCAGCTGCAAAGTTCATTGTGGTTTGCACTGGGGATGGGGAAAACTATTTTCAGGCAACAGCATCTTTTTGAAATTTTTAATTTTCCTTCAATACACCAGTAATTAAGTATTTATAGATGACAAAATGCACCTAGCAAGAGTAGACCCATTTGTTTCCTATGTGCTTCAAACCTTCCATGAATAAAGTAGTACCAAGGGTAACCTTTCATGAATACAACCTTAGGGATCACAGAGTGCCCTCAATCAATGCAGGGAACTCATGTTGACAGAGTATATGGGAAACAGATTGAGGTATTAAAGCACATAGCCTCTGGTGTTTTAGATGTAAATACTATAAACATCAAATATTTAGACTCTTATGTAAGCTGTATGTCATTTTTTAAACAGTTACTGCTTCGAATAAATCTTTAAGGATGGAATTTTCAGAAGTGCTCAGTATTGGCCTAACTTTGCTCTTACTGAAATCAATCATAAAATTTTCATAACTTCGGAAGAAAGCTTTGTCTATTTATATGTTTCCATGGCACTAAGCACAATGAGTCTTGATCCTGACTGGGGCCTTTGGACTCTGCTGTAATCTAAATAAATTGATTTATAGGAGATCAGTCAGATAAATGATGAGGAAACACATAAATTATCGAGGGTTTTTAAACAATGGGTTAGCAGTAATTTGGAGCTTCTTTCTTATTTTCTTTGAATCTTAATATTCATTTGCTTCTTTTATATTGATCTAATTTATTTGTTATTAATTTTCCCCAATATAATTCCATGCATCTTAAATTTCCAGTAAAATATCCAGTTGATAACATGTAACTTTCTTTCTTGCTGTAGACTACTCCAATTTAGTTTACACAATAAACACATTAGTGTAGGGATCCAGTTCATACCTTGTGTCAGCAGTACATAACCTTTCATCTATATCCACAAAAGCTGTTGCTGATAAGAGAGAGATGTAACTTGCTTTATATACCCGGGAATAAGTACTTTTGCTGGATTGGAAAATAGAAAGAAGTATTTGCTATTTATGTGTTTATAGATTGGTTGGGTCTGTTTTGTTATTTTACAATATACACACAAATGTTAATTTACCCAGGGATTGACTTCAGAGGCAGTTATTTTACTTTCATATACATGCCAACCTCAAAACTACCTGAAAACACCTTACTGTCTTTCAAGGAGCTGCAGTAAGACCAAGACAAAATGCCTCCAGCTTATCAAAGTGGGATTTTAAGTGGTCAGTACTGCAATCTCTTTTTCCCTATTTTCTCTAAGTAAAATGTTACAGACTATTGAAATTGAGCCTGTGGTTCCACAAACAATTGCCTAGGCATCTTTCTAGTTTCTGGTAACCTCATTCCCCTGACACTGCTACAATCACTTATTCGCACCTACCTCTGTTCCTCCAGTTGCACCCATACAGCTCAATCTATGATGAACTAGACTAAGACTAAACCCTCTTTCTCTTCTTTGAAATAAGACTTTTAACCAGAACCAGCTCCCAACATAATGACCCTTCACAGAACTACACCAGAACAGTGGAGGAAGTTTCTTAGTGACCAGGTCGGCACCTGCCAAAACCTGTGTTGACACAAGCCTATGTATTTTCAGAGAAATATTTCTGAAACTCCAAAAGCATTCCTACCAGCTCTCTCAGAGAAGAAAAAAAAAAAAAATAAAAAGCACACATTGCATTAAAAAACTGGCAAAGGCACACACTTCCAGAGAGCAGCCAAGGTTGTAAAATAGGCAAAGGAAGAAATTGGGTAGTGGCAACAGCACGTTCATTTTCTTTACCTAAATTCAGGTTGATGTTATCACTAACCTTGGCTCACTTCACATCTTATAGTAAGCACTACTAGTCTTTCGGATTAGCAAGCCATATATATATTTAGTGCTTTATTCTCAAACTGTTTCACCACAAATGACAGCTCATTTCACAAACAGCTTATCTTATGGCTAAAGATATATAAATACATACTAAAAATGCTGCTGAAAGTCTCTGAATGTATTATGCAGCCTGGTAGACATGGTAGTGATTGTAACACTGCATTGTAGACAAATGTTAAAGAAACTTGGCAAGAATCAACACGATCTAGCTACTCAAAATTCAGATTTTCTCAGTCTTGTCCCCTTCTGATGAATGGAACATATGGGAGTATTGTTCATAAAACTTGCATTGCTTTTCTCAATGTCTACCAAAGTTCCTCATCATGACAATATTTACCAAGATACATATAGATTCAAATTTGAATTAATTACCTAAAAGTTTTTCTGTACTCCCAGGTTTACTGGAAAAGAAAAACGCTACAGAAGCAATGTGTTGTGAGTATTTAACAGTAGATGTTATAGCAACAGAGGTAGTGGAGTGCTTGCTGGCAAAGGCAGCTATCCAGTTAAAAACCATCGATGCTGAGTGAGATAAAAGACAGAAAAGAAAGTGACTACTTTGCCAAGAAGCAGTTTGAAATATGACATTATAAACAACACACATGTAAATCTACACATAAATCCTCTCTTGTATGCTGAAGGCTCTGTAATATTTTAGCTATTGTTACTTCCATACAAACATTTCCTGAAGTACAGCATCACTAGTGCAGAACAGCCTTTAACCTTGTGTTCATCCATTCAGGAATCATGTTATTTATTATCCTTTATCCCTTAATTATGGGGACCTCACCTACTGCTCTCTGCTCATTTGAAATGCAGAATAAAATACAATGGATGTCTGAAGACTTAACAGGTGTCAACCAGATATTTGCCAGCTACTGCTACTATTCTACTGGGAGGAGTTGCTGTTCTATAAATACTAATTAGAGTTTTGCACATGATCTTGCTGAAATACCTAAGGTGATGAGTGGCCAGTTGTTACTTTTAAAAGATTAGCACAATTTGAAAAACTAATGTCCCCAATGAGGCAATGCTCACACTGAATAATCAAGAGTTATAGCTGTTCTCTGCCCAAAGGGAATATTTGCTCACTTCATCATTTGGAAAATCTGCTGCCTCTCGAACGAGTCACTCTTCTATTTCACTTTGAGAAAGTTGTAAAACTTCACAGAATCAATATAATAGTACAGTACATGTACTTAAATGGTCTTCCACTGCCATACCCACATGGTAGGCTTTACTAATAGCTTCCACGAATGATGTTTCTGGTGTGAAATGATTAAGAAACTGCAACCAAAGTCATGTTTGAATGAAGCATAAAAAAAAGGATTAAAGTAGAAACTGTATTAGCATAGTAAAAAATTAATGTCATCTAATTCATCTCCCCTCAAATACTTCATCTCCACTAAACAATCCAAAAAGACCCAAGCAAAACAGGTTTACATTCAGTTTATATATTTGTATTAGTCATTACCAAGAAAAAAAAATAAATAAACTAAATACCTAAAATCTTGGTGTAATATTTCCACATGACCAGATACTTTTAAGAAAAAATGCTAAGTGACTACTTGCAGCACATTCCATTGGCTTGAAATAAAACTTAAACTTTTGTCTTAAAAAAAAAAGAAAAGAAAAAAAAAAAAAACAACTGATGTAACATCATATGACAACACTGCATTTCTATGTATGAACTGCAGTTCAATGCAGTGAGATTTGAGTGATATAACTGACACAGCCCCATACTATTTAATGTCAAAAAAGTATGTCCACAAAAAAAAAAAAAAAAAAAAAAAAAACCACAGAAGAATAGGAAGAGGGACTCAGAAATCAACTTCTTATTTTTTGCCTCTATCCCTCTGGGAATGAATATTCAGTAAAACCATCACTGTGTGTGTGGAACATAGATATCTTTTCAATCAAATTTTCTGGTTTTCTTTTTAAATATAATCTGTTTCTTTACCATGAAATCTGTTTTTTCCTTATCCTTCAGCATACTGCTTCCTCTTTTTAAGTAGCTCATTACTGGAAATGTTTGGCCTTACTTCAAAAGAGAAGAATATGTCAACACCAGAACATCTGTGTCCACATAGAGTGCTTTGATGACAGTGATATACTCCATTTACATCAGTAACACTGAGTTGAACCTTGATGCTGACTGCATTTAAAGATCTTACCCCACAGGGCAAGAGAATACAGGTCAAAAATGTTGATCTGTGTTTGACACACTCTCTATTTCAAGAGCACTTTGCAGTGATTTGTTCCAGAGTCAAGAATCAAACTCACAAAACGTTGCAAAGCTTGGAGCCATGAACACATTCAAAACAAACATTAAAATTCACAGTCCCTGGAGGCCAATCTACTTCTGATACACAGGGCTTTTCAAGATATATGGCCAAATTCTATCCTGAATATAGTGGGGACTTTTATTTAAATAAGAGGTGCATAACACTGCTCAAATGCAAAAAGAAAAATTGACACATCATAAAACTTAAACCTGATTGTATTTAAAAATGGAGTGGAATAGCTGTGTGTGACACAGCACTGCTTCTGTCAGCATGGCTAGGGGAAGGTGGGAGAATTTCACTACAGATCACATGCCTCCACAGGCAGGTACAATAATGATGCGTTCTTCAAATATTTAGTACAGGAGAGTTCATAGATGAAGGACTGAGCTCTGTTACAGAATATTTGTAGAGCCTAGCTTCTCGTAGTTTTATTTCTTTAAACTTGATTTTAAAATTTGTTGTGTTTCCTCATCTTCCCATAATTAATATATCATTTTCTAATTTAATTACATTAAATAAAAAAATATTTTTTCTAATTTAATTACATTATACCCATATAAATACTATGTGGATTTAAAACTTAACATAAGGTGAAGAGTTTCAAGTGTAAGGTGAAGAGTTAGTCTTTTTCCACAGTTCTGAATCCTGAGTATCCTCAATCCTGAATCTTGAGTATCCTCATGTAAAACTCAGGACTTTTACAGCAGTGAACAATTCAGTATTGCTTACTAGACTAATTTATACAAAGTGCCATACAGGACCAAATCAATGCAAGCCATATGTTGCCTTACTCACATTTAAAGACTACAAGTACCTGTATGCTGTATTAAGAACTTGGAAGTACAAGAAGTACTTGGAAATCCCATTTCATTTCAGCAAACAGAGAAGCAGAAAATTTTATTTACAGATTTCCCTGGAACACCATGGAAACAGATACAGAAGTAACTGCAAAAAGCATAATCCAAGTGGAAGACATCTTTAATAGAAAACACATATCCAAAAATAATGCATGTGTTTTCCCACTTGGAAAATATACATATAACTCCTATTAACATCAAGACAAAATTATACTGAGGACACCAACATGACTGAGGCCCCTGATAATAACATGAATTAAAACACACCTTCCAAGTTCAGAACAACGCTTTCATACATGGACTAATAAAAAATGTATTTTAATATTACGATTTTTTAAAGAAATAAATTAGAGCTAGGATTTCTGAAACAGAACTAAAACTAAAGTATGGTTGTAGCCATGTAAAAGGAAGCTTCTCGGCACCTGCTGCCTACACTGTGCCTGGCCCCAGGCAATGCTATTCATTCCTCACTTTTACAGAAGCAAAATACACCCCCTAAAAATATAAAGTACAAAAATAAATAGGCTTCCTGGGAAGTGGAAGGGAAATCAGTTTTAAGAGTGAACAAGCCTATATGTTCGGGGGGGGGGGGGGAAGGAAAAAAGCCCACTTTGCATTGTTTTCTAAGATTTACACTTTAATTTGAAACCAAATTAAGGCATAAAATTTGTATGAAAGCAATATCTGATTTATAGATAAACTTAACACAATATATACTTAGCTGCAAATAACAGACCCCAGTGAGAGAAGGAAGAGGTCTGAAAGATGATTAAAGTATGCCTGATAAACATTGCCCTGAAATGCCCCCAAAAGATTTTTCTGAAGTTAAACAGTAAACAGAATTAACATGACTTTTGCTACAAAAACACTAAACACAATGGATTTTTTTTAATTAATTTTCAATGTTATTACATGCTCCTATTGAGCTATAATTGACTCCATCTACTAATTGTATTCTCTCCAAATGACCTTACCATCTAGTTGAAAAGACAGGCAGCCATATCTGTTGTCCAGACAAATAGGAGGTGATACAATAAAAGTGATTTTATGACCACCAATACTAAGACTGTGTGGATGGAGATTTTGTGATAGTTCAAGTATTTTAAGAAGATAAGTTTATAAGACTCAAATTATGTGGAGATTGATTAAATGTTTTATTAATTAACCAATAGAGAGTACCAGCTGCAAAGGCTTACAAGGATACATTGCTGTACACAGCCTAACCTCCATATTCAAACAAACCTAGCTAAAGGCAAATAATATAATTCTTGGGAGTCCTGCATGCATTAGGACTCATTAGATTTACATATTATTGCTCACAGCAGACATTTCATCACATTTTGAGAAAATGTACCATCTATATAGGTGTCATATGTGCATGAATTTCTGTGTTGTATATACTGTGTAACTTATGACCAAGTTGTTTGGCCTTCAGGTATCTTAGAATATAAAATAGACCAGAGACTGCACATTCACATGAGGTCAACTCAGATGGCAAAGCTCACATTCTCCCTTTTAACTCTGACAAAACTCTCCCCAAAACAGCAGGACCAAATCCAAATAGCCAATAGTCCATCTCCCAGAGTGCTTGCGGGCATTACCTTTGTGAATGCAAGTTGAAACAAGCCAAAACTGGGCCAATGGACTGTGCTAACAGGTGATGAGGATGTCACTGAACAGCAATTTGGCTCAAGCCCCAAATGTTCAGTTCACTCCAATGTCATGCTTCAGTCACACTACTTGAAACAAGCTGCTAACACACACCATAACAGCAAGGCTGAAAGAAACCTCCAGAGTTCACCCAGTCCATACACTCCACAGAGACCAGTCCTTTGATGCCACTGGTGCATCAAAATATGTTCCCATTCTTATCAAAAGCTGCACCTGAGCCAGAAGGTCTTTGCTACAGAATAGTTCCAAGTAAAATGTGCTTTTCTCCCAACAAGCAAGCCTTTGAAAGAATAACTTACCATTTTGGTCTGCTTGTGGATTTCACCATTGGAGCCATCCCATCTCTGTAAAGGCTTTTTGTTTTGCTGAAGTTAACAACATTGAAAATTACCCTCTGGAAAAAAAAAAAAAAAAAAAAAAAAAAAAAAAGTTCAGGTATAAGTTATGAAATACTAATGCATACTGCATATGCCAGCTGCATAAAAACATACAGAAAATACATGGCATAGACATGTATCTTATGCTTCAAGGTACTTTTAGTTTCAGTAGATCTCATAACAGATACCATGTCTGTTCCCAGTATTTTGATAGTCCATGTTGTTTTACAGGAGTAATGTACATGGAACATATATTTTGAATTTAGTATGCTTGATTTCCAATAGGTATTCTAGCCAAACAAAGAGATAGTTTACTCAGATTTGAAAACAGAAATTAAGTCCAGTTTGCTGCAGTTAATGTAAGAGAGGTTGGTGGAAATCTGAGGGACAGGAAAATGGTCCTCATGAAAAGCTTCCAACTCCTTCATCTCTTAAAGCTTCTTAGTTACCTCTTTCTACCTGCCAAAGCAGCAGGAAAAGTTAGATCTGATTTTCCTTCACCAGAGAAAATAATATTTCTCTTCATGCCCCCTGATAAAAGGAAAAATTTTCTTCAGCAAAAACTGCACAGTATACCAGAAATTACACATAGCCATCATATGTTTGAATATCATAGATAAGGAAAAAGGCACAATTCTGATCTTAGCAAACATTGATAACTTTAGTTAGTCGAGTCTGTAGCTGGTACTTAACGTTTCAAAGGAAGAGAAAAATCTAGATCCTTACTGGTAATGGATTTACACCAAAAGTAGATTCATGCTGAGAGAAGAAACAGACAAAGCCTTCTTCCTTACCATCTATCTACTGTAAATTGTTTTATGGATAATTATTTTTGCTTTTTCTGTTAAGAAAGTCTGGCTGGGACCTAATTCATTTCATCTATTAACTTTAGAGATATTAAATCCATTATACCTGGTTTCTCATATAGTTCTGATATCCAACATTAATGTACACAGAAAAACTAAAACGAACACTGAATTCATTTTCATAGATCATAGAATCATTGAGGTTTATTTGATAAAATGTTCTAGGATGTACTAATACATTCCATTTGTATTTCTCTCACTAAATCTATTTTCCACTGGTATCAGTAAAGACTGCCAAAAATTATATTTGTTTTCACACATTTATTTTTAAAATGAACTATTATAATATTTACAGTTAAATAATGGTTCATAAGAAGACTGAGAAATAAATGGCCACATCTTAGAATCAAGAAATTTTGACTGAAGTAACAAAATTGAATTAAGCTTTTATATGTAAAGTTTCACAAAAACAAATCTGGGACTTTCCAGCCAATGTGTTCAGACAATAGCGTGTTAAAACTTAATGTTCCTCTACTGGTTGCTTCCACTTAACAGGTGCCAGGTACAGTTACATTTGTATGTGGGGCAGATAAGAATCGAGGCAAACTATATAGCTTTAATTAAGCATCTCTGTATTTGAGAAAAATTAAGAAGAGATGAAGTGTTTGTAAATGGAAGAAAAAGCTGCTACATATGCAAACTCTGCAAATTAGTCAAACAACATCTAATAATCTGTAGATTTCACTGGAAGTGACTCAAAATTACGAAGTTGAGAAAAACACTCTCTTGAAGCTGTTGATTCAATTTTGAATCAATTTTAATGAGTAAGCTACATATCTGTGCACATGAGTTTTCATGTGCTTAGCAGTATTTTGAGTTTTTCTAAGGGTTATGAGTTTGGTTTATTTTTATAACTCTTGATATACACATGCATTTGACTTACAGAACTCTGTATTTGTTATTGTATGTATTTAAGATGTTGCTTATTTGATGAAATATACATCTTGAGAGGTCTCTGGTTATTTTCCATCTTATGTTTACAATATATAGCTTTAAGTTGGATAATTATATTTAGATCTATATATAAATGCATAAATTTCATAATACATATGGAATCATTTTTCTGTATTAGAATACTGAATTTTTCCTGTTACTTAACTCTGTTCATATTTGTGAAAACAAATTAAGTTGCAACACATTGGTTTGTTAATCTTGATGTTTGCACAGAGTGAATGAAACAAACAAGATCTCCAAACCAATTGCCTTAAACTTTGGATGCAATCATGCCACTGTTGGAAAGAGAAAGTTGCTAATTTTGTTACATACTGACTCAGAGCAGACAGCTGGTAGAGAATGTTCTTATTCCAATCAAGCTTATTTTGTATAATGAGTTCGGCAAATGTACACAACTGGGTAAGCAACATATATAAAAACAAAAATATGCAGCTCATTTAACAAAGCATTGCAGATTATAACATTTCCACCACTCATGTTCACTGCAGAGTAAGCAGTTAGCAATGTGTGCGTTTCTCTCAGCACGGTATATAGTTAGATTGGCAGAACCAAAAATTTAGCAGCACAGAACAGAACTTTATCAACACACACCACTGAAGTAATAAAGCAGACAAACTGAAGCGCTCAAATAAGCAGCTGAACTCAGTCAAGTATTCCAGGTGATAGTTAAAGTAGTCCATGCAGCTCAGTCAGTGAAGTGTGCAAAAATGTAATGGCTACAGTATACACACCTCAGCCAGAAAAAATATGCAGCTTGCTCAATAAGGTATGCAAACATCTTTGACCCGAATGCTATAATAAAAGTTTGTGATACAGCAAGCAAACATTTGCTGAACAAATCTATATTTTAGTCTAATTTTTGTCTATACAGACATTCTTAACATGCCAGTTATAAACTGTTAAAAGCAACAACGCCAGATATACACTATCTACATTGAAACACTCTCCTAAGAAAATATTCACCCTGTACTTTTTCATGAATTATAAAGACTGACAATATGTGACATTTAATGAACAATATAATCTAGGTGTTAAAAAATAAATTAAAAAAAAAAAAAAAAAGATTTTTTTTTTAAAAAAAAGAAGCGTGAAGTTAAGAAACTAAAACTAGATAAAATGTGCTTATAAATTCCCTAGAAATTGCTCTGGTCTCCAGAGTACCAATCCAGAGAAAAACAACAAAGAAATTTACAATAAAAATACTTCCTTGTATTCACTTTAGAGCATAAGAATACCACTAAAAGAAGCAATATACTAACTTACACTGTACCAAAAACAGTAATTATGTGATTTCACTTCAGTTATGCAGTATTTTCAATCTACAGCATCATTCTGACAAACGGTTGCAACAGTAGGTGGAACAAGCACAATGCAGAAAAGCCTCCCAGGAGACTGCCAAGTACAACCAAACCATTTTGGGGCATACAGCAGGTTGTACTGAAGGTATAGCAACATGAAGGTGTCTGCTGCAGTATCAGGCTGTGTGCACGGGTTGTCAGGTCTGATACAGCTGTTGAAGAACATGAGACTGCACAGATACATTATGCCTACTGAAAGAAGGATGACGTCTTCTTTCCATAACGCCCGCACTAAGTGTCTTGGAGGTATCTTTCGGTTAAAATCACTAAGACAGAAAAGAGAAGACTTGGTCTTGCCTTTGCCTTAATATTTACTGATGAAGTGTTCTTTTTCCAGTAGACCTTTGAAAAGTTATTTCAGGAATTAAAAATAATCAGGTGTTAAGGGATGCTCTGTGTTTTTTATTTTAGCATAAGGGAGATAAAGACAAACCTTGAACACAAACAAAAAAAGATGACTATAGATTATCACACATTTTCTCATTGCCACAACTTTGCAAAATTTCCTGACTGCAGTTGGAAGAAACTGCTGATTTTTGGAGGGGAATAGCACACGTCAGGATGGTTTGGGATCAGAGCTGGAAGTGTTAAGCATGGATGGTCATATTGGACATTGTATTCCAACAGGTCCATGTAAACATTAAAGATAAAACTTATAAACTCACTGTAAATCACTCATTCTGGCAGGTTTTTCATCTGAACCTACCAACTGAAACAGATCTCCAACAGACAAGTCATCACTCCACCGAAGGCTAAATGCCTTCCCCCAGGAGAAGGTCACACGTGGTCCTTTTAAAAATACTGCCAAGTTGATTTTTGTATGATTTTCCCTAGCAAACTGATTAGGAATAACAGAGTTTCTGTGGTTGACAGTATAAGAAGAAAACAAACAAACCAAAAAACACCACAAAATTCAGCCTGAGGAAGACACCTGGCACAGAAAATTTCTTGCCAAATTCTTACAAATATGAGAAATTATAACTAATTGGGAACAGGGTTGATAATAGGAAGCATTAAGCATTATTTGTATTTAAGTAACACGCTTTAAGGACTATATATACATGTATTTGATTTTAATAACATAACAACAATGCACAGGACAACGCTGCATGCTACAAGTGTGATACAACTTTCCTTATAAGCTGATAAAGTGCATAAGGACTAAGAATTCAAAGTCAGGCAGGAACAATTTCATCATTCAACCAACTAAAGTGAGCTGGACATGAAGTAGCAATGCTAAGACCTTTCAGCTGAAACCAAGTCTGACCTCTTGCACTCTGAATAAGCATTAAAGATCCAGAGATTCCAGATACTATGGGGCTTTACTTCACTTTCACCCATTGACTTCCTCTTCTGTCATTTTTATTTATTTTTTTTAACATACTATGGTGTTTGGGGAATTCCTGAAACCTGCAGTGTTTTGTGAGCTAGGATATACTTTAAAAAAAAAAAAAAAAAAGAGAGAGAGAAAAAAAAGTAATCTCCTTCCTCTTTTTTTTTATAACTGCAAGTTTTCCTCCCTTGTAAGAGCATATCTACTTCAGAATTATATTCTATCAAAATAATAATAATAAAACCAGAAGTCAAACAAATGAACTTCTTAAATTGTGAGAGTTGTGAGATTACGATGAGTTGTGAGATTACGACTCATTATTTCTGAACGTGAGAAACTAATGACATCAGATTAGTGTCTTCTCTCAAAAAAGGGTGGTATTTCCATATTTGTGTCAGGAGGTTTTGGGGATTTTTCATGACAAAGCACCTTATATAAAGTTATATAATAATAAACTATACTAGAGGGACTCCAAAACAGAGAATGGAAAACAAACAACAACAACAAAAAAGCATTACCTACACTTACTATAGATGCTGAAGAACACAAATGATACAACTATCAAGTCTTGTGCAAAATCCACAATGAAGATTTACAAAGGTCACTTTCATAGCCTTTTTAAATTTAAATCGTTCATTACCACTAACATCTTAAAATAACCCATAAAATAAAATAACTTCCTTCTTCCCTTTGCAGAAATATATATCATTTCAAATGGAAAAGCTTTTAACATTGATAGCATTCAGCTTTTTTTTTTTTTTTCAGCTAAGGAGTCTTCAAAACCTGCTGGTGCTCAGAAGGAGAAAATAAATACTCACCTACTGAGGGAGGATGTTAGGGACCATCTAGAGCTCCACCAGACTCACTAATCAGTTGCACCTGTGTCTTGTTAACTGGAAATTGTCAAGTCCTTGTAAAATAACAAAGTCTTATGAAAGTGATGCAGAAAATGGCTTACAGATTGTGAATTATAGGATTTTTTCCCTTGGTAGAGGTCCTCATTTAGTTACTTAGAGAAATGCTATGTTACAAAGAGCAGCATTAAAATAAGACTCAAAGGATTTTACTGCAGTAAAACCTTTGATATGTTGTTCTGCCAAGTATAAAATTTGCTTATCATTGTATTTGTCTGTGTATTTCAGATATTCCTTATAACACTTAAGCCCACACACACAAATGTAACACTTGCATATGGAAGTAATTCACGTGCATAATGTTACTGTTCATATTAGTCTTACCTCACCTAGGTATGGGGAAGAGGATACTATGCAGATGGTCATCTTCTATCAGAAAGCTTTCAAAGGCATCTCAGGAGAAATTACTCTTCCTTGTTTAGTGTTATTCTGTGTGTTTATTTAATGTTATATACCACTAATCTGGCTTCTCTGCATGGTATGTCAAAACTAAATATTGGGCAAGAGGGCAAGAGTCACTCAAAGTGCTGAAATGAGTCACCATTCAACATATTTTGGGAAAATGGCAAACTTTTTATTCAGCACCCTTCCCTAGCAACAGAAGTCATCTTTCTAGTAATGTTTTTACTTTCATCTGAACATCGATAATCTGAAGCTTTCAGCTGAAAACTCAGAAATGTCTATTTAGAAAGCCAGCAGTGGTGTGATTAGACCAACTTGGGTTGTTTGCTCCCTTGGGCCAAAATCTCTAAAAGAACTGCAATTCTGTCACAAGACATATATTGCATCATGTTGATTCATCAAAAAGAAAGTAGTAAGGGCCTTGACAGGGAGTATATCCAGGCTGCAGAGGTACTGAAAGCAGATTTGAAGTTGAAAGCTTCTTTCCAAACATTTTCCACTCTTTTTTTTTTTTTTAATAAAAAAAATATATTTTTTTTTAATTTTTAAATAAAAAAAAATAGAAATAGAAATAAACATAAGGTATCTTTATTTAATCAGCTCTGAAAGAAAAAAAAAAAACTTTTCAGTTTCTTCTCTTTTCATATATGCACAATCTTTAGACAAAGAACCATTTCTAGCAAATTGTAGTGCTGCAGGAATATGTAATCAACATTTTATCTTGTATTTGACTGGACACCTGAGCCCTGTTGGTCTTGTCATTGACTTTCTCAGTACATATGGGTATTTTCAGGAATCAGTTGAAATAGAAAATAAGGAAACAGTGGGTGGTCTTTCACTGAGACTTTCTAAACAGGCTATCTTATTTCCTAATGTATTCCATGCCATGTAGCAACCATTGCCAGATGACATTTGAAGTATAGTCATGTATTAAACTCTTTCTACATAATTACAAAAGCTATCCGTGTTTAGGTTCCATACTCTTTTCAATCAATATTATGGCTGCAGGTGGATAGTAACAGCTGGCTGTTCTGGAACATGTTTGCAAAATTTGCTGATATCTTACATCCCTCAAGAGGAAGCAGCTGAAAAGACTTAAGTTTTCCTTTTCCTGGTAGAATATTTTTTATCCAGCGAGAAGAAATTCTGCAATGTTTGGTTGGATTTTAAAATAATAATTAAATATTTCTAGTGATTAAAAAAAAAAAAAAAAAAAAAAAAAACACAGGACAATGCTATGAATAAAATATTTTCACAATTTTCACAAGAGGCTTCAAAACAACAAGACCGGTCTGAAAAAAGGGAACAGGAGCAGGAATACCGACTGCGTCATTGTTTGAGGGAACCGCTGTTTTTAAAATAAATAAATAAATACAAGCCTACGAGCACAGGTATAAGGTGTGCTACTGTAGACTGGACAATGAAATGGAAAGCACTTACTCATAGGAGTGTTATGATCACTTGCTCTTTTCAATATTTCTAGGCCATTCTTGAAGCACAACAGTCAGCCTATGATCCAGAATTAAAGCCTCTCTTATGGACAAGAGATACGCTTATCAACAAATTAGCCATTTATGATGGATAACCAAACAGCCATAAGTACTCAAAGCATGCAGGTGGAGTGCTGACAACTGACACTCCCACGGAAATACTTTAAGACTTTAAAATACTTTAAGGTGAGAGTGGCACTAATGATGACAGACAGGTAGCAATATTTGTATGGATCATGATTTTGCTCAACCCCTGAAAACACAGAAGGTAATAATCACAATTTAAATAGCATGTAAACACAAAGGCAGAAATCTGTCTGATACCCAGGCTGAAAGATGAGAATGAAAATTCTTTTTATGTATGAGTCCTTACAAGAAGCAAAAGGAAGATAAAGAAAGCCCTGTTAAGAAAGAAATTTGGATGAAGCTTTTCCAGCAATTGTTTATTTTGGATTTTTGCAGCTGGCATTTTTCACAGTTAAAAGCTACTGTTTGTTTGGAGCTTGTGGGAAAAACCTGTGGGGGAAAAGAAGGACATAACAAGACATAGAAAGCAGAAAGACAGAATATATGGGAGAGCTCAAAACCAGCAACATATATTTGCCTCAGTGTTCTCTGAAGGGCTGCAAAAACAAAGACATTTTGATATCTAGAACTACTTGTTACTACTGACAGTGGTCTTGGTTAGGTTACTGGGATCCTAGCCTTGCAAATGTATAAAACCTCTCTATTTACTTCTCCAGAAACTAAGCACAGATGGGCTTTGTGTCCAGGTTATTCACAGAGGTCCTTGGTTTTCTCTTCTTTTTAATTCAAGTGTTTTTATTGCTGTTACAATGAAACCTTTGAACCTTCTATGTTCAGCCATGCATGGTTGTGAATAGTAATGGACTAAAGGTTTCCTCATATTCTGTGATTTTCTTATATTGAGACAAAACTGGAATGGGATCTTTACTGGAGAAGCTGCAGTGCCACTGAAATAAATAAATAAATAAATAAGTGTTTTGTGGAAAATACAACCTATCATGTAATCAATTTCATAAAAATAAGGGATATTGTTATGACATTTAACCTCTTGTTTTCTTTCATAAAATTAATAATCTTTGCTATTCTCACAGCAAAGATAAAATACTTGTTGTTGTTCTCTTTCTTGCTGAATCCTTTCGTAACGTTGCAACATTTACACATACACCTATTTCTATAAGAAAACGTAATTGATATGTTAGTATATGTTGCGATTTTAACATCAACATCTAGTAACTTGCAGTATTGAGTTGAAAAATTGCTTGATTTCTAAAGTATTTCAGTACATAATTTCTTGTATTTTCAATTTTCACTGCTTAAACTACCCTAAGTGTCCAGCTTCTGTAGTAACAGGCTAGTAGACAGGGTTAGTAACAGGGCTAAGTAGAAGGAAATCTGATCTAATTCCTGCTATTTTCATGTACCTGTCTATTTGATATTTAGAATAAGACCTCACAGCTCGCTTAACTAACCATAACAGTAAGGAGATACTTAAAATGTCCTCCTGGCTTTGAAATTCCCATTCTGATGCTGAAATGCCAACTGTTGGATTCAAATGATGGTCTCTGTCCATTTGCAAAGGTGATTTGCAGTCTGTTAAAAAATTTGTTTTGGCAATGTCACAAACAGGAGAACAGCTAAACAAAAGTGGGAGGATTTGAACATGACAGTTCAGAGTCCAAAGCCATGTGCCCTGTGCTGCAGTTGCATAACAAAAATGTCTTTCCTTTCTGGCACTAACCCCACCTTCAAGGGGAAAACAAGCAAACAACCAAACATACAACAACTGCAACAAAACAAAGATAACTATTATTCCTGGGGCATGCAGTATAGCTGCAGTCCGGCCACTTGGTCTTTTTTTTCTTTTTCTTTTTTTGTTTAATGCCATAGATAAAACTTACATTTTGTCCTGACTGAGCTTTGAACATGGATTAAAGTACATTCACATTCAGAAAAACTCTCAAACATGTATAATTAGCTGCATTTTTAAGCATTCCTGGAGACTTCAAGTTAAGTAAACACCCATACTTCCTTCCTGAATAAGGGTGGATTTCTGATTCAGGTGTTAAAACAGTCTAACAATATGGGAAAAAGATGCTGGATTTACCAAAATCCCATAGGTACAATTTATACTTCACAACTAATCACCGTAGATTGGAAGTGACATTTCTGCAGCTTTGGGATGCAGGGACATTTTTATTACTGGTAAAGATCAACTTTAAATGTAATATTTTTCGGGTAGTTTATGTAAATCAATCTGAAATTTGTATGAATAAAAGGAATTTGAGAGTGGATCACTCATACTTATTGGCTTTGAAGTACTTTGCTCAAACCATTATATTAAGTTATCGAAAACATTTCTTCGATACTGAGCAAGTCTCAGCACAAATTCTGGTAAATTTCCACCAAAAATGAGTCTCCAAAAAGAGATAAACATGGTACAGTGCTGAACATCTTCTCAGAAGAAATCACATCATATTTGACCAAGGCCCCTTTCAATATCTTACAGATTTGATTTTACCTCCGCTCACTTCCAAAAGCTATTGTAAAAATCTGTTTCAAAGTGTCCTCTTGGTAGAGAAAATATCATCTCTATTCTTATTCTTCTGCAAAACAACAGTTGCAGCAGATTATAGTTATGAGGCTACTGTAAATGCTCAGTGCATGTTAACATCTTAAATCTACACTTGTTAATATGCCCCTTTGATGTAATATGGAAAGTTGCTGAAATTCTGAGGAACTTAGAAAATTGATAATATTTCTTCATAACATAGTATCTTTATATCATATCTCAATATTAGCCATAGTAATGCAAAAGACCTTTCACACTTTATGTTTTTCAATCTTGGACTGTTGGAAAAGAGTTAGAGGAGGTTTTTAGGAAACAATATTTAAAGACATTTCCTTTAATATTTCCTAGAGGTTAAAAGTCATAACAGCGGAAGATACAGATTATCAACATTACATTAGGAAAAGTATTTTTGACTAGAGATCTGAGACATTCTCAATGCCTCTGGGAACTATAACTGACCACCTTTACTTTTCCAGAATTGACTGAAAATCTAACCATGGTATCCCCAAATGCTAATGCAGTTTACATAGACTTTTTTTTTTAAACTCTAGCGTATATGACTAGACTTCCTTTGATTTTACTTTTATCTATAGTTATCATATCACTTATGCTGCACCAAGAGCCAGCCTATAACTATGTATCAGAAAGTCAAAAATCTGCAAAACTACTTTGGTGGCCAAGCATAGGGAGGAGGAAGAATCCACTTATCACAAAAGAGGCAGAAAAATATGAATAAAAGTAAGTGTATGCAGTGGTATGATTAGAAGAATTCAACAAATAGTAAATAGTAATATGAATTTCAAAAATAATGAAGTTTCCTACAAGATTTTGCAAGTGCTCTGTCAACAAAACACAAATACCTATCAGGTGAGAGAACACTTTTCTGTGCTCCTTACACACTTGACACTGATGTCAACTGGAATTTTAGCTACTCCAGCAATGAAGATTCAAGATGTTAATGTGACTGTAAGAAATAAAGTGGTGATTCAGATTTGGGATGTCAGCTGCAAGAAGAGCACACAATGTGTCTCAAGAGGGTAAAATGCACAGTTTAGTTCTGCCCTAGTTCCAGATCATTAGGGATTTCCTTGGCATAAATCAAAGTAATCTTAACAGTCTGTGTTCACCCCAGCTGCTGTGATCCCCAGCGTGGGAAAGCTGAGTCATTCACTCTCTGTGATAGCACTGAGTACCAACTTTGCCACCAAAAAACTCCCTGAAACATGGATCTTCTTTCTTCAGGTGACAATTCAGCACAGCTTGCAGAATCTGTAAACACAACAAACTCAGAGTAGTATCCATGTATAAATAATCCATTCATAACAGGTAGCTTGGGCTGTCTTTATGTATAAAGGCAGTTTAATAGTAATTGTGTGTTTGTTGTCTGTACCATGGCAACTTTTATGAAACACTGATAAAAATGTGACCATGAGGTTTGTTCCTACTAAACACTGCCCACCTTGTAAAATTATATGGCAGTCAGATACCCTCTTTCAGAGAGAACAATTACTTTTCTCACATTGTGTATCACAGCTCATGTTTATAGAAGTTTTTTCCAAATTTGTAACTTTTTTATTAAAAATATGAAAAAAAAAAACCACTGTACAAGTAAAGCAGAATTATACATGTAAGGAACATCTTTATTGAACAATTCTTATAGATCATTTTGAAATAACATAGGTATAGACATTTGCTTGTATGATCTTATTGCTAAGTTTTAAGGTGGTAACTATAGTAGTTTTTCATTATGTCCTCACCAACTGCAAACAAGCATAGGAATTCAAAGACATTCATATATAAATATTCATATACGAAGACTTCTGTAAATTGTTTCAGGGTTTTGATCATATGTATTACAAATATAATCAATGGTAAATATTTTAAATTACTGTAGTTATTCCCTTTTGTTAAGACTTGTATTAATTATTAGATTTCTTTTTTTTTAAATAATGATCATTTATATCTTCATTTAATTTAATTCTGAGAAACAGTTAGATTGTTGGATATCAGATTGTTGGAAACAGTCAAATTGTTGGATAAATTTTAAAATTTTAGTGTTTATAAAAAAATAAATTAAAAAAAAATCTTTGCATTTCATAAACTTACATATATAAATACAAGATTAGCAGAATAAATTATAGTTCAAAAGCAGGGCAGCTGTTGTCCAAAGAATTTCATATTGCTGACTACAACTGGATTTTAAGATTTATTTTTATCTTGATAGCCTATAAGTAAGCTAAAATGGTTATTTTAGCACCAGAATGTAATACATGTGTTCCATGTGTTCCATATAAAGGAGTTTCTCAAATAAATATATCATTGCATATACAGATTTTACTTATATAAAAAAAAAAAAAAAAAAAAAAAAAAAAAAAAAAAAAAAAAAACAGGGCAATTCATTTCTTTCACCCAGGGGACGACCTCTCACAGTAAGAATTTTCAGTGCCTTATTTATAATGGCAGATCTCAGGTTTGATTCTGGCAGCTTTTGTTCTCTTGATGGCCCAAAATCTTTCAAATACAGAAGAATCTGATGCTTTTTTTGGCATCCTGCGGTGTGCCTAAACCTCAAAAGCAACTTTTAGTCCCAGAAGTGAAAGACCAGAGCAGTGTAAACAAAACACAAGCGTCACAAAATGATGAATATCTCAAACAAAATATCTTTGTCGGACAGATGACAACTTCAGATAACTTGAAAATCAATTGTAGAATCTGCAGTCTGCAAACAAACTTTTGATTTACAACCTGAAACTAAAAAATAAATTAAAGAATGAATTATTAAAATTTCAAATATTCTTTTTCAAAATCTATATAATAGCCCAAATATGTCCATTCATTGAAACATTTAGTCCCAGAGAAAAAGATTTCTATTCCTATACCACAGTAATATTCAGCATAACTGTCAGTAAATAATATATAGAAAACTGTCTTCAGTGAAGCTCTCATATCTGAATTATTGTAAAACAAAAGCTTAACTAAGAAAGACAGACAAAATATTTGATATCATTTGAAGTATATTCTGATTAGAATATGACAATGACATTTATCCCTAGAAACCTCTTCTTGGATGTACTGTATTGATTAGGTAAGAGTTCTAGACAAATACAGAATAAAATTGTCCTAAACTTCAAATGGCAGAAAGTCTTTAACTTTTTTGAAAGTTCAGGCTTTTTTCTTTTTTGTGATGAGGGGAAGGGAAGGGAGAAGAAATGGGATAACAATGTGGTACACAACATTTTGGTGTTTTAATTCTAGCACCAAGATACAATAAAACTAGCTCACCAATTTCTTCTTTATATTTCTCATTGCTGCTTATATCTTGTAAGAGAAGCCATAGAGCTATGCCTCAGTCTATTAGGCATCATATATTATATTTTTAAGGAAATAGAAAGAAGGGCAAAATGTAGTAGACTAGTAGGTTTCATATTCTAACTTTTTTATATTGGCTATAACTATGTGATCATAAATATAGTAGCTATAACACCATTACTAGGAATCAAAGCATTTTGAAAATATCTGTTCCTTATGCTAATTTATAGTAAAGTTAAATAAATAATGAAGCACTGTACTAGTAATTCATCTAATCATCACACTAGTAATAATAATAATAATTTTATTTTTTTTTAAAGGCATACACAACAGAAATGTAAGAATATATTGGCAAACAATTCAAAGAGATTGGGGAGTGGCAGCAGAGTGTTTTCCATACTAATGAAATTCCTTGTTCCTAACATTTAAAAGCCTGGATGCACAGTGCAGGGCCCCATTCTGACTAAATCTGTGCTGTTAAGTTTACAAATAAACCTGCTAAACCTTTTACATTATTGATCAGTAATGGCATGTTTAGCCCACACATCCTATTTACACTATGTTTCTTTTATACTTGTAAAATATAAAGTGTCTTTTACAAAATAAGAGTTTTTCCACTTAAGCTTTGCAGTCTGTGTTCTTCATACATTTTAATGGCTGTAAGCAATTTAGAAGGTTAGTCTTTCAATACTAGATAAAACCGGCAATATTTATTGGTAAATAAATGTTTAATTATCATAATTTAGGAACATTTACAACCTCATTTTTTTTTCCTAAATAAATAGCTGGAAAAATATGTCCTTTACATACTTAAATGGAAACTGTGTCACAACTTACCTCATTCTGATGTTTTAATGCAAAGAATTTCTACCTATTCTAAACACAATGCAAGAGTGTTTTAACTAATATAAAAAAGGGGGGGGGGGGGGGGGGGGAGGGGGAACAATGGGCATTCAAAGACACTTAATTCATTCCCACATTCTGCAAAGAGACAGAGTTTGACCAGTAATAAATTGCTATCAAAGACTTTTCCAAGGATAGTGGAAGAGTAGCTAGTACAGCCCCAAAGAGAGATGGAAGTGACATGAGCCACATCCTTCAAAAATGTCTTATTTTGAGACACATTAGGAACAATTCGGATCCCTTATGCCCACTTCTTGACTGTCTAGAGCAAGAAGATGCAAAGTTCAAATCCTCTTTACTATTGTGATCAAACTCACATACTTTCTGACCAGAATCATATTAGCTAATAAAGTCCTTACAAATACTTAGAGAGAAAGTTTCAAAACTGTTCCCCAGTTTCCAAATCTGCTTTGAGCATTCATACCACAAAGCAGTTTAAACATCAGTGTTTCTGAAATCAGAAAAGGAAAATCATCAGCCACTTCAAACAGGTCCTTCTTTGACATCAGAAAGTCAATTCACTCAGCTTAGCAGCATTCAATTCTCAACAACATTTTGTTCTGGGTCTCTGTCAAGTTATTCTAGGCTGTGAAATTGTCAGGAATGATGGATGACTATCAGCCTTCTGCTATCTTCTTTCCTTCTCCTTAGAGATTAGTGACTGCTGACTGCAAAGCAAATTCCTCTTTTCTCTTTTTTTGCACAACATACCAAATGAACAACAGTAATTATGAGGAAGCCTACACTACAATTATTTTAGCACTTAACTTTGTATTGACATCTGTAAGAGACAGAGCTCTCTAGATTGATTAGCAATGATATAGCTTCCTGCCTTTTACTAATATTGCTGCAGTCATCCTTTACATGCAATTCCTCCCAAAAAAAAAAAAAAAAAAAAAAAGCTGTTTTTCTCTCTTAATATTTTTAAATTACAAATTGAACTAATTATAGAGAAATTCTAATACTTTATGAATGTGGAATATTACTATTATGCCAATGCTTCAAACTGTATAGTACTTGTAACATAATCAAAACTGACATAAGAGAATAAATTAAGGATATTAACTGGGATTTTCTTAGGAAAGATGCTAAAGCTGCATTATTGTTCCAGGTTGAAATCCTGTCTTGAACAAATCCTGTTTGGCCAGCCAATTGCAGCCCTGATATGCATAGGGAAAAATTTTACTGAAAACAGCATTAAAACAGCATAAAACACAATGACAGAATTTGATGTCAAGTGTTTAAACCATTTACTAAAACTAAGTACAGGAAGAAACATCTGGTCGGGAAAAAAACAATTTAGGGAGGAAAAATGCAATAGTGAGAGACCATAAACTGGGACATCCTTCAACCCCATGACAATTATAATCCAGTCTCTCATATTTCCATTGTATACAAAATAACTGCAAAATTTATCACAAACAATTCTCTAGCAATAACACTACATTAATTAATCTCCATTACTCTCAGCCACATAGCTGTTCTTTTCAATTATATGTCATTTCTGCTCAGCTTAGTACATAAGCCTACATATACACAGTTAAATGAAAGCCTATTTCTCCTCAGACAGTATGGTCAATCCTGAAAAATCTAGATGGAGTATCCCCAAATAAATCATTATCAGATATCATCATCATTTTCATTAATATTCAAATTAATTAAATTCAAAGAAATTCAAATTAAATTCAAAGAAAACCAAAAAACTCTTCTTTCTAAAAATCATAATTGGAGCATATGTGTTTTTCCTCTTGTCCCTTGATATATATCATGACAAAAGTCATACATTCACCAGTATTTTTTCTTAATCACATTAGATGGGAGAAATAAATGTTTCTCCCTCCCGAGCTCCTACTGTGAAGTGGGAAATACTTGCAACTTACTGTGATTTAGAACTTACAAAAGGTGAAAGTGGATGCATTTAAATATGGTCATATTAACATAGAGATTTCCTCCTCAAGTTGTTTTTGTTTGTTTGTTTTTTTAATTTCCCTTAAGTCAAGTACAGCTAGGTTCTGTTTCTTTTAAACTGAACGTGTTAAAGTAACTAGACACTTAATACGGATTTTGCTGATGATATTAACTAATTTGCTCTTGTCTCAGCATTCTCATGTTTCCCTCAGCTGTACTAATGGATAATTATTTGATTATGGAATGATTATGTAGGAGTAAATACAAAGGGAAGGAAATAAACTACAGAAAAAAAAAAAAATAGAAGCTGTGACATTCTAGAAATAAAATAAAAAATTAAATCTGGTCTGTAGTGTCAAAATTCAGCTCTGAGCCTTTGCATGACATTCTGTTACAAACACTGAATTTGTCAGAATATTTTGAAAGTCCTATCCTTGATATGTATTTTTATTTATATGAAAAGTAAGCTATCTGCTGTACTGAAGTACTCATTGGGAAACCAGGAATGGTTTCAGCTGGTATAAACATTAATTTACTTTCATGCTTCAAACTGTTGTGACAGAATTCTGTCATATCACTTACAAAGGGTTTAATAAGTGTTTAAGCTGCACAGTTTACTGCCACAAAAAAGACAAAAAGGTCAGTTTAACTTTTATGAACTGTGTATAAAAGATTAGCTCTCTTAGATTAAAAAAAAAAAAAAAAAAGAAAAACAGCTTTCATCTGTGAGCAAAATGTGCTCTATAACACAACATTTGCTTGCAGAGATATGACCATTTAATGGTGACCCTATACATAAACAAAATAAATAAATAAATAAATAATGCCACCATCTTCATCAAAAATACACTTTCAAAATGTCAGGTCAATACCAGATCAAAAGCTATCAAGCTGTTTAGTCTAGAGTTCTGTAATATATGAAATATATTTTCGATTTTTACATTGAAGATAGATAATCATTGGTAACATATTATCATAATTAATCCTTAATCAGATAAATTAACTCACAGGTCTGTTCAAAAAGAAATTAAATCATTTTGTGCAGTAGAAAAATAAATACAAACTCTTCTACGAAATGTCCTAAATGTGTTCTACAAAAAGTCATTGGTGGAATCTGTGGTATATAGTAACTTAATGTCAGAGAGGTAACAGACATAATGGTCACATAATTAGGTGAAATGCAATTTAAACAGTAATCTCATTGCCTAAAAATAAATAAACCTCTTCAGCTTTACCTTTTAGATTTAGCTTAGTCCTATTTGTTTTATCTCCATTTAGGCTTCAACTTTAATCATATCTCAGAAGATTTTACACAGTACTGCAGCAGCAAGTGAGCTTGTCTACAATATTTGCCTGCTTGTAGCTGTTTTTGCTGAAATTTCCTATTTGCTGCCAACTAGAAAGTAATGTCCAAAGTCATAAAGCTGAGATAAGGGTTTAAATTCCACTATCAAGACAATCATCTTCTCACCAAAGTAGTTTGAGCAGTATTTAATTAAATACTTGCAGAGCTTTCATTTATTTTTCTTATACAAATAGTAAGATCCAGATATGTGTATCATTATGGTATCATTATATAGTGTCATTATATAACAAGATTCTAATACTATTATCTCACAACTTGTAGTGTAGAATTTGTACTGGTGCTTTTTTCTTAAAAATCTAAGTATCTGAAAATAGAAACAGATTTATGTCTGTCTATATCGTACAAAAAGTGAGAGGAGAGAGAAAAAGAAAAGAATGCACATTCTTTTTCATACATATGATCAATTAAATACTAAAAATTAAAAACAGCAACAAGATTGAATTTATAAGGCATTCCCAAAAAGAAAAGCACAGCCCCTACCACTCTACAGGACAAACATGTACAAAATACAGCATGAACAGTCTTCCAAGGAAAACATATACATTTTGAACAGAAACAAGTTAAATCCAGTTTCCCTGAAATCTCAAGTACACCATTTTTCTCTTATAGCCTATTAATATGCTCCAGCCAGACAAAAGTCTTGCATTTTCAAAGCGTATTTTATATTTATTATATTGTATCTAATATACGTAGCCCATATATTAGGTAGAAATTAATGCTTCTACTTCAAATGTTCCCTTTATGAAGCACAAAACATTTTCAACTTACTGGAGATTCAAATTTACAAAAGGTGAGAGTGGGGGGTCTTTTGAAAAGGTTTATTTTTTGACACTTCCCAAAATTATATTTTTTTTTATCAGAGAGAAAACATTTTCTCTTTAAGTAACTATTAGCATGCTAGCTATTACATCTTAGAAGTTATGTTGTTCTACTACAACATTCTGCCATGTTTTAGGTCTCACTGGCATTATTCTGCTCAAGTAGATTGACTGGGACTCATTGACACATTCATAGAAGCAAACAAGTAAGGAATGACAGCTAAAATAACAAGGACAGCTAGAATATCAGTATTTGAAGAACATTGCTGTATTAGTAGAAGGGGAGGTCACTGGTTTGGGTACAAAAAACTTGTAAAATATCTACACATGGTTAGATAAGAGGCTGTTGGGTAGCTAACACAGGAAGAAAATTCTATAACACCATTCAGATAAACAGCATTTTACATAGTGTGTCATGTTTTTCTCTCAGATGCACATTACTACTGGTATTGAGTATTCAGTTTAGTTACCCTAAGCTGGAACATGTTATTTAAATCAGATTTACAATCATTTTTGGAACTTACTAATGTGTCTTGATTTAATAAATCTATAAAGTCCTTTACATGCATTACTGAAAGAGCTACTCTTTGTCTTGATGTATTTCAAGATAAAACCAGACATCAATTCCACAAATTTTAAGATATTGAGAAAAAAGTATTTCAAGATCAAACATTTCCTAGTTAAAGACTCCAGAAGCATGCATGGAAAACTACAGGCCATGGTAATTTCCTTTTCTGAAATCAAACACATGTTACTGAATACAACTTTATTCCTTTCTTTCCACTCTATCAGGATTTGTTTTCAGATGAGTTACATTTCTGACAGAAGAACTTGTCATAAATATTTTGTTGTAACCCATTCTTTAATTACGGCATTATGTCAAGTTTGAGCAAAGATCCAATTTTAGACAGCATCAGAAACAGAAAATGTTTTAAAACATTCTGTCAGAAGCCTCAGTCACATTTAACCAACTCTGAATCATGATCTTCTTTTTCATTCTTAAAGAATTCTAAGATCGAAATTGGGCATTTCTCACTGAAAAAGCAACACCAAAAAAAAAAAAAAAAAAAAAAAAAAAAAAAAGACCCATTCTACTGCAGGATATAATGATAATTATTCAGTGGACAAGCCTCATCATTTCCATATTTTAATGGCTGACCAACAGAGATGCTGGTAATATTGCAAGAAAAATATTATCAAGACTTCTGTTTCATGTCTATAAATAATTACTATTTTGTTATACCATGCAGAATATTATGAAAAGGGCAACAACTGAAAGCAAATATTTATTCTTATTTTCTGTTAGTCTGCAAGCAGACTGGTGCCTCTAAGTTAATGTTAGCATTATCAGCTGCAAAGGGTAACACACTTTCAAAGTTCAAACCATTTGGTCACACTCTGCCTTTTATATTTCCAGATATTTCTAAGACACTTTCATTTTCTTCTTGAAAGTAATCAAATAACCATGCAGGAATGAAAAAGTGTTAAAAACATTTGATATTGTTTTCAAATATCTGTATCCATGGAGAAGAATACAGCTTTTCAACCAAGCCTTTAGTAAATTTTTTTCCCTCAACTGAAGAAAAGAACTAGCACATTTTTTGGCAATAAAATCCTATTCAGATGTAAGGTATATTATTTTAGCTAGGTTGAATCCTGAAGGACAATGCTATTTTCCTTCACAATCAGGTGACCTATCTGAATGACTATGTATAACACAGTTTGCTGCAGTTACCTTATCATTTTTCATACTTTGATATTTCTTAGCAACTAAAAAAGTTGGAGTAGTTCTGGTTTTGGAAGCTATGCTAGAATTATATTTACATGTATGATCCATACTGTTTCTATTTTGGCATTCCTCTGACAATTCCTGCTTGACATTGTACTTTTGGGGAGCATGACTAGGTCTTAAGAAACTAGGACAAGATGCCATGCTTGTTGGGCCCTCCTACGCAAAACAACTCACTCTCTCACATTGGAAAGTCTCCATCTCCTCTACCTTTGTTTCACTCCGTGATTCACTGACCCACATAACACAGCCCTTGTTTCTACACTTGATGCTGTGATGCATCCCATGTTGGAGACAGCTGAGCTTGGGTAACATCCATACCATAACTTCTGCCAGAAACCATCCCAGCCCCAGTGCAGTCTGAGTTAGCATTATTCTGGTCCTGGGTGAGCTGAGAGTCCCGTGCTGCTCAGTTGTTGGTACTGGGTGTATCCATGCTCATGTCAGGGTAGGTGGAAGATGGCAACTCAGAAACACCAGGGAGGAGCTCCAACAAGACACAGAGGGCAACCCTTCCCTTCCTGACTCCATCAGAGATGTTGCTGACCAGAAAAGACCCTTCTAGGCAGCAAAGACCCTTCCAGGCAGTAAGTTTATAAACTCATTAAATCCTAGCTATTTTGTGTGTGTGATGGACAATAAATACTTACTTGATCATTTTAGGCCGTGTATTTGTTGCTTGCAGAGTTGGTTTTTGCAAAGCCAAAGATGCCCAAACAAATGGGACATTAACTATACTATGATGACCTTCATGTAGATTTTGAGTGTTTGTAATAATCCAGCCTTATTCTGCAGCATTCCTGAACTTCTCACAATTTCAAATGTATCAACACTCCCAACATTGAAAGCTTTCCATGTCCCCTACACCATATCCCCTTGAAAACCTGCCTGACCCTGTCAGCTCTCCCGGGAACAACAAAATTCAATTTTGCCTACGCTGCTGAGAAGAATTAAGCTGTCTCTGATAGGAATAATAAGCTATGATCCCATTGGGCTAAGTACTGTACAGAGATGTAGCAATGCGTTGGTCCCTGCCACAAAAAGCTTACAAGCTAATTAATTAAAAAATAGGTTTAGTCCTATCTGTAAAACAATGTAAAGATGTAAATGGGAGTCCCATGTGAGTGGTCCAGGACTGTATAAAGTTTTACAAAACTTTTAGTCAAAATAGCAAGACTTGGACACATTCATAAATTATCTTCTTATACTTTGTCTTCTAAAACTACCCAGAAGCAGTGAGAAGGGAAACATGAAAGGCACATGTTGTAATGACAGATTTATCTGTGTTACAGTCTGATTTTAATTAGAGTTAACTCAGTGTGTTGTTCTTGCTCTAATATTGGTATTTAAGTACTCTGTTTTTCTTCCCCTTTGCTACAGAACCAGCATGATCACGATGAAGTATTCCTCCTTTATGACTTTTAACAATTTAAAAATATGTACAGAATACAATCCAATACACTGTTATTTCCTCCCTTGTCTACAAACATGTAAAGGTGACAAGTGAGCTGAGTGACCTGCACTTGTTATTTCACTGATATTACTATTATTAACCATTTCACTGTGGATAATGTCAGCACAAACACCCAGCAAATTTATCTAACAGTCAAAAAGCAATCTTTCAAGCCATGAAGAATCCAGCTTCCTCAACCCATTTGCAAAAACCTGGCAACATTTTTTTAATACTTATTTAATGGAGTGTTGTGCAAATCTGCAGCAGCATGAAAACAGACTATTAAATTCAATGACATATAAACAGCTCGAGGTGCTACTAAGAAAAAAGGATGTAAAATTACACTTTAAATGGTGGCTTCCAGTCTGGGTGAAAATACCAGTTCCAGAGGTATTCCCAGTGGTAAAATGTTTTAAGTGCAGTGCCACAAAGCCTGTAGGATTCATTTGCAGAAGCCTCCACAAGTGTTTTCTCAAAGGGTTACACCTATCTGCCTGTATTGTTTCACAGTGCAGGAAATTCCCAGGGCCATACCTAGTATCTCATTCTTTTTATTACAGATTCTGTATGGCTGCAGGCTCAAGAGTATCATCGCTATAAGTATCAAGAGGCCTGAGGAAAAGATCCTTGAATAAAGCCAGGTAAAACTTTGTCTAGACAAGAGAAGTGAGGCAGTTTGGTTCACACTGTTCTGGGCTCCAAGAGGAGAAGTGACACCCATTGAGATTTCTGACCACAGATTTCTGCTAGTGTTCAGCATCCAAAAGTGAGCATTTATGGCCTGCCAGGTGATCCTTTGTTAATTCTTTTTAATCCTTAGTTTAGCCATTCAGTTGCCATTGACATTGTCTTTCCTTTTTTCATACAGAGTTTAAAATAGTATTAAAATTTCAGACAGTGCAAATTGGCTTTCTAAAGAGTACATAAAAAATACCAGTTAATGAAAATACATGCAGTTGTGATGGGATTATATTAGATCAATTTTAAACTCTAGTCTTCACAATAAAAATCATATATAGTGACCACAATACTCCTCTCAGAGAAAACTGTATGAAAATAATTTTTCTAAATGTGTTACAGTGCAAAAAAAATAAGTATGCCAGCCTATTATTTCTATCCAAAAGGGAAATGTTGTTTTTAATTTTTTATCTATACTAATTAGAAAGACAAGTATCATAGAAAAAATAACTTCATGATGAAGATGTTACTAGGAAAAAAAATAAAAATAATTATTCATGAACTAGTCAGCAAAATAAGGTGTTCTTTGCACATTCTCCTTTTTTTTTTTTTTCTCTCCTCCTAAAAGATTGATAAATCAAGAGTGGAAAAAACACAGACACAAGTCATTCTAAATAATTTTATTTTATTTTTTTGTAAATGTAACAAAATTACGAAAAAATATGCATTAAATGACATTTCAGATGCAATGGGTAAACTCAGAGCACAATTCTCAAAACTCTCTATTACTTATTTGCTGTTGCTGGTCTAGTAGATAGACATAACATGCAAAACAATGTTTCTAAGAGTTTCTGAAATCAGGCAGAATGGATCTCTGAATTTAGTACCTATTTCAGAGACACATGCCTTAAAAATTTGAAAGGACTGCACATTGTCTTCCTTTTTTGAGACTAGATTTTTAGATTAGTTGGAAACTTGGATTATATCATTCTCATTTGCCTCTTCCTCTTGCTCTGTATATAAACTGAGATAAATTTCAGCAAAATGCATAATTTACCATAAGTTTTCTAGAAACATATACAGAAATATTTGAGGAAGGTAGTTCCTTTAAACTCCAGCTACAAATTCCAGCTGCTTCTTTAGACCCAGTGTCTTCTGAATTTGCTTTCTATTTTCAGAATATTTTAAATTACCAGAACTGAATTGTTTAAGCTTACTTTTGTGGTAGATACCACTTTCTATGTTTCCAAATACTTCTGCTTCTTGTTTGTTTTCCAAAATTTTCAGGGTATGTTCTATTAATTTTTCATTGTGTGGATGCACAGCTAACTGCAGTATATAAAGACAATCTAAAGTCAGGATCTGTCACATCTGGAAGATTCTTTTCAGTACTGTTTACAAGGTATGACCTTTTCTTTTTCATCCAGCTGTATTTCACATTTGCCCATTTTATTTGGCACACTTTAGGTGCAAAATGCATTTTCTACTTAATCATTAAATAACTGTGACAGGATATGACGGCTGTGCAAAATGAAGAAGACCTTTAAAAGGTTCACAAAACAGGATACTGGGAATCTGAGACACTGCTGCCACATGTACTGCCAAGCAGAAGTCGATTAATCAAGATATTGTGGCAGGAAAAATGTTTTCTCAAATTTGTGACAGAGATCTGAGGCTGATTTGTCTCTGAGCACTATTAGGAAGCAGTGTTCAGTCGCAAGTTTTAGCCCTGATTCTGACACTGATAAGTTTCATAACCTTGTGGAAAATCACATGACCTCTTTGAACCCCATTTTTCACCTGCAAAACAGAAATAGTAGCACTTACCTGTCTCCTCACATTATTACTAGTCTTAACTAATTAATATCTATAAAACACCAGGATCACCAAATGAAACGTTTATAAATGCACTTACTGTTATACATGCGATAATGGATAAACAGGAAAGAATATCTAGAGAGGGAAGAGCAGCTTCATTGCCAATGCAGCAGCTTTCTCTTATTGCTGTCTTTAGTTCTTCCTGATTTAAACACTGTGTTTTTCAGTTTTTCCACCAGTGGAAAAAAGGTATCTACTTTATAAACAGAACATTATAACTTTATTACCTTTTTACTATTATAAAGTATCCATTTTATATTTGCAAATGAAATGGCATGCGATTTTGTGCAATAAAGTGGAAAGCGCCAAAGAACTATTAAGTTCTAAGGTGAAAGAGCATCCAACCACAGGCCATGCAATAGGATTTTATTCCTAATAATATTACAGTCAGGTGAAAAATACACTGCTTAGATTCAAAGTCCTGCAAAGCTTTCTCAGTGCAGGACTTCAGGACTAGTAGCATAACAGCAAAAGCAGCTCTGTTTTGTATCCTACTGTCTCATTTCAAAGAGCCCCCTCATGCACAGAAAGAAAGAAAGAAAGAAAGAAAGAAAGAAAGAAAGAAAGAAAGAAAGAAAGAAAGAAAGTTGAAATGTGAGTTAAATATCAGAAAGTATAAAAACTGACATTTATCTGAAAGTATTTTTAATAATGGTTCCACTTCTTCACAAAGATTATTCTCAGTAACACCTGCCTCCTTCTGTTATCTGGAGGAGGTATTTCTATGACTCTAGTGTGAAAAAGGAAAAAAAAAAAAAAAAAAAAAAAAAAAACACCTACATGTGCAGCTAAAGAAAATGGTTTCTGCATTAAAACAAATATGACATTCATTTTTAAAGCTTGCTCTGCCTAGATAGATTTAAAATATAAGCAGCTTTGCCAGTAAATATGCAAGTAAACAACAGAGGAGGGCATGATAAGGAAAGGACCGAGTCAACACACGCCTTGTAAAATGAGAGCCTACAATTAAGAAATAAGATAACACCAGGAGGCTTATCCCCATTTCAGTCGCAGATGTGTCTATATGATTTATATGTGAAAAGCAATATCAAAACAAAACAAATCAAAACAGTCTTCACATTTAGGGGGCTGTGAGTTTGTACTTTTTCTTCGGTTACACAGTGATAATTAAGAGAAGACATTTGAAACACCCACTTCAAAAACTGAACATACTTAATAGAGGGTAAGATAACACAGAACTTAGTAAAGATGTCAGCTCGGTCTAAAATCATAATTACTGTGTACAACTTGTTCCTGAGGGGTTTTCCCAGTAGAAATAATTGCATTACTTCAAGTTCCTTTTATTAAAAAAAAAAAAAAAAAAAAAAATTACACATAGGCATAACATGTAATTTTGCAAACAAAAAATAGTGTTTTCCTTTTATTTCCGGATTTTATATTTCCCTGACAAAATGCTGCAGACTGCAGGGAAAACAGTAACATGCAGCTTGGAATAAACTTTAACACTATGAATCAGATTATATTTAAATTAAACAGCTGCACAATTAATGATAGAATAAGCAAACTTCCTAATTACCTGAAGTATAACATTAATTTTTATGATTTTTTTTTATCTGCAACCTACCAGCTGGACTACTACATTCATTTCTGGCCTTACCCAAAAGAAAATATTGGTTAATTTGAAAAAAAAGAAGAGCTACAGAAGGATGACTAAGTGGAATTTGCAAACGCTATGGAATCTGTGTTTTGTTTCTCATAAAAAATGATTACCTAGCCTTCCACAGAGCACATATCATCACCCCATTACTCTCATCAAACCTGAGACTTCTGTTAGACAGTGTATGTTTACAAAAGATATCATATTGATTAAAGGCTTAAAATGATGAAGTCCATGATGCTACTAAGTTGATCCAAATGCTGAATATCTCCCACTGCTGCAAATACTTTCTGAATTTGTTCCCAGTCACTAGATGCCCCTATGCCTTTGGTCACTGAAGACTAAGGATGTTGGCTGTCCCCAGACTATGCAAATACTCTCTATGAGTCTTAGCAGTGTTCTTCAGCTCATTCAATGCTGCAGCAGTAAAAGTAATAAACCATGTTAAGTGAGTAACCATGACATTTTTGGTATTTGTAGTTTTTTTTATATGTGCTGAATACACTGGTTCCTTCAGTCAGTCTCTTCAACTCTCTGTATCCCTCACTTTCATTATCCTTGGCTTCTATTATAAAAATAACCCATAGTCAGTCTTATATTTTATTAGTCTTTTATTAGAAAGGAATTTCCTTTTATTAAAAAAAAAATCTATTCTCATTGTTAAAAATGTATACTGACTTACAGAGAGGCATAGCATCTACCAAATTATGCACAACATATTCATATTGTATAATGGTAGAATGTTTCTGGTTTTGTTTGTTTGTTTTCATTTATCTGTTCACCAGAGAGGTTCTTATCAAAAGCTGCAAAAGCAATCTCATTTTTTATATTTCCTTCCCAAAATTTACAGTTACAAATCAGCCTTAATCAACTGAGTGACAATACAACAACCCACCTGGACTCTAAAGACCATATGTCCAGTTTATCCCTTATATTTGGAGTAAAGGAGAAGGGATGATTTCTTTCCAATTTTAAATGAAACAGCTTTTAACCACAGCCTGGTAACTGATCACAGTCACGTTTTCCTTAGTAAATTTTAAGCACTTGAATCTGCAAAAGAGATATTTTATACCTTCTTTTAAAGTAACAAGGCTAAAGGTAGAGTAGAAATGCAGTAAAAGTGATAACTTCTGCATGTAGTAATCTCCATACAACAAACAAACAAACAAATAAATCTCTATGTGCTATTAACGATCTAAAATAAAATTAAGCCAAAATTAATGATTCTCAGTACATCCATAAGAAGTTTACTGTGTAGCAAAATGAAGTTACCCTGCCTTTGTTTTCTTTTATGCAACAGATATGATATTGTTAATCACCATGAAGCAACTTGTAAAACAAAATTTCAAAGGGAACCTCACAACAGCATCTCAGTCTCAAACACCCTTAAGTTAAGAAGAAAAAAATAGTTTTAAAGGTTTAACCCAATTTCTACAAGTAGACTGAGCATGAAGAATGATCCAAATAAACCTTCCATGTAGGAGTTCACTTTTGGTTTTGAACTCTGGGCCTGTCTTCACAAATTTCACAAATCGGCTCTGAAAACAATTCCATTCACAGTGTGAAGAAGATTTCTAAGCTATTCTATAACTCATTAAGTGTCTGTTAAAAGTCAAATCAATTATTTCCTCACAGACACCAAACAAGCTCTAACTGCATAATAAATAGAAGAAACACTATTTATTAAGTAACAAGTCTAATTATTTCTTGAGCAATCACATTCTCTCCCCCTTAACTATCATTCCTTTGTTCTCCCAGCCTTCAGCTTCTTCCCCAGTCATTTTTATCTCCTTTACGGATTTCTTTGTGCATTGCTCTCTCCTTTGGCTGTGAAAAGCGAAAGAAGGAGTTTCTCTCAAGCATCTTCTTCAAGAAAGAAAGAGTATTTACACCCACACTTCCGAACTGGGTAAAACTAAGTAGGTCATTATGTTTTGTTTCATATTTTCAATGGAGAAATTTGCCTTCCTCCAAGCAGTAAGCTCCATGGCTTTTAAAGCTCATGTCAGCTCTGTAAAAACTTGAAAACAACCTGATAATTGAAATGGTGATGGGAAAAGATGTGTTATCTCTGGATGACCTCTGTGCACAAGGCCACAGAGCCAATGTGGAGCCTTACCATTGTTCAGTAGATATTATTTGATAAAATGAAGACAATGACAACTTTACTTTCTTTATCACAATCTTCTTCTCCTATTTCATCTTCATTTTAATTTTGAGTATTCAGCATTATATTTTATTAAGCATAATCTGATTACATGAAGACACAGTGATGATATTGCTATTGACTAGGATATAAGAATAACCTTGAAAAGTATAATTATTTTATAATATTAAATAATCCTATTAATATTTTTGACCTCTGTTCCCTGCTGTCACTACCCTGCATAGACTCCATAATAGAGAAGTAGACACTAAATGAGAGGAATAAAGTGCAGTGTCTAAATATACTTATAAAAAATATATAAATACTCAATACACCCGTATTTCTATATATGAATATATGCATGTTCATATACAGGTATATGCACAAACTGCCTATGGTTTTCAGTCCTGAATGTCAACCTTTTTTGAACTTCATTTGAAGGTCAACCATTCAGCAGATTCCTGAAGTTAAGCATCAAGATGTAAGCAGTGTTGTTCACATCCAAAGAAGAGTCTGAATAGAAGAACAGAGAGGTTTTCTCATAGGTGGCAAGCAAAATACCCAGTAGAGTATCTACAGAGATCCTGTGCTGTCCTGTCTAACCTATTCTGCCTCCAACAGACACCGCGTTAGCTAAGTTGCTCACCAGAGAGGCAGCATCACTTCTGGTGCTGCTGTTGCTGCCTTAACATTATGAAGTCCCACTTTTGCCTCTCAGCTCTGGATTCCCTCCAGGAGGTCCAGCTGAGTGGTTTATAAGCATGTCCAACTCCATGGAAGCGAAGCACTGCCCTAACCCTTTTCTGCATAGCCAATGCATACACTTAAAAACCATATGCACACTTGAAAAACTAGCAAAAATGGAAAATGCTTAGATTTAGCTGGTAGAGAGGAAATATAAGGCATGAATTATGTGCAACAGACATGTTCAAATAATTGACTTCCCAAACAAATAGTAGAACAAAAGGTTTCAAAGTTTATTGTTTTCAAAGTGTTTTTTCTTTACTTAAGAAATAAGATTATTAAATCTTGGTCTTAAATCTCAGGAAATATCAGTATCCATTTCCCTACTGTACCCATTGCCCTACTGCCCATATCAATAACCATTGTCCTACTGTCAACCAGAACAGATTCCAAATTTTCCTCCTACCTCATCTGGGTGTCCAGCAACTGAGCTAGAGGTCATTTGAAGCTGTGAATCCTCTCAGCCACTGTTTTATATATTATATATATTTATTTTATATATTTTATAATATATATTTATTTATATATAATGTTTTATATAATGTCACAACACCCATCATCAGGTCTTTTCTGATCATAGATCATGACTTTTCATAGCTCTTCAAGATGCTCCTGCAAAGTTCCTTCTTCCAGTCAGATACTTTGACCCTATTACTCTTTGAATCCATCTACTGTTTTTCTCTTCACAGACACATGCAAGTTGTTCACCTTCATCTGCAACACTTTTCACAGGCTCAGATAAAAATTTGCATTTCAGTAATTTTGTTTAAGAAACAATTCCATGCCTAAAACATTAGACATATCCTAGTGTATGCTTTGGCATCCTAGATCTGCTTTGGCAGGGGGATTGGACCTGATGATCGCTTGAGGTTCCTTGCGACACCTACAATTCTGTGATTCTGTGATACTGTGCATTGGGTATCCAAAACTGATGAGCTTTAATGAAAACAAAATAATAAATCATCACATTCTCAACCATGCTAATAAAATGATGCAGTGGTTAAGAAATCATTCAATGAATGGAACAGATCACTGCTCTGCTACATGAGTATAAATATACAGTAGCTTCAGTGAATTCACTGAGATTTACATGGTTATTCTGGAGACAAATATGACCCATAGTCCTTTGTGAAGTAGATTAGGTCTATGAGGTTTCATAGGTAGGACACAGACAAGGAATATAACACATTTTAATAAAAAGACAGTTCTTAGAAGTGAAGGATTTTGCACTTGTTGGAAGGTGCTTGTCAAATAAGAAATAGGAGTACAGGTGGAACTGAAGAATAGCAGCCTCATGTCATGGGTAGTCTTATGAAAGGCAGCCTTGAATAGAGTGCACTATAAAGAAAGAATATTGTTATGTTTTCTGACAAGGATCTGGTTTGCTAAGTGATTCTTGAACTCCACAGGGGAACTTGTCTCTTCACCTTGATTTAAAAGAACGTACACACAATACCACTTAAACTCAAAATATGCCCAGTCTGTCTTCTGATTTTGCTGAAAGAATCTCAGAACCAGGCAAAACAGATGGTACTGAAGCCCTTTTCTTTAGCTAATACTGACTGTACTTATAACACTGAAAAGAGTGAGAGAGGTTTTAAGAGGATAAACAGACCTTATGTTTGGGATTTTTTTCTTTTAATTGTCAGGGTTTATAAATAAAGAGATAGTTATTAATCTGATTATTTTCCATGGTGTGTTGATTCAGTGTAGTCATCCAAGCTAACTGATATTTTGAGAAACTACACCCTTCCTTTTAATCAATATCAACAGGAGGGAAAAACTTAGTACATTTTTGGAAGGCAAGATCAGTTCTCCATAAAAATAAAAACCACAATAGTTTATTTATAATTTTGATTAGAAGCAACCGCATAGATATGCAGTTTTTTATGTTAATCTATAGAAGCAGGAAGATTTTGTTGCAGTAATAAGTATCATTGGTAACTCTCGTTTAACTGGAGTTCTTCTTTTCCAAAAATAGAATGTTTATTTTACCATTTCTAGCTTGCATTTTTCAATTATATCTGCAAGTACAAAAACAAAAACCCTGCATCATTGCAAAAGGCCAATCTATTCTAATCAGTGGATAAAAGCTTATAGTGGTAAAATGCTCAGATTTCTACAGAAAATTTACAAAGAATTAGCAACAGAAATTAAAACTAACTGTTAAAAATACTTGTTATTATCTTTTCTTTCAGGGGATAAAAAGGCTGAAAAGAGCACCAAGAAGTCTGAGATTGAAGAGAGCCTTTGTTACCATAGATACTGGGCAGGTGTGTCATTTTCAACTGTAAGCACACATTTGATAAGAGGCTTCTGACTGCAAATGCACCTGAATAAAATAAGGAGGAGTTAAAAAAAAAAAAAAAAAAAAAGGAGCTAGATAGACTGTGCTGTTTCACACCTCCAACTTATCTCACAGTTGATGTGCTATCAAGTCTCTGAAATTTCCATCTAAACAAAGAAACAGCATATTTTTAAGACTTTTAGAATTTACTGGGTTGTGAGCTTTCAAATCTGCTCACCCTTCCTACCATCACTTTAATGTAGATTTTAATACCAAATACTCATGAGATGAGTTGTATTCCTAGACATCTAAGTCTGTCTTTCAGACCTTTCTGTCTTGGTACACATTAAGAGAAAATATTAATTTTTCCCTAGAGATCCGTGAGAAAAATACGGCAGAAAAATAGCTCATGACAACAGTTGTTATTTAGAAAAGAGACAAATTGTTTAAAATTTTTCTAAAAACTTCTAAATGTATATTAGTGATGCACTTGCTAACACTCAGCAGCAGTAACATCCTACACAGAAAAATGAAACAAAATTCACTCAAATTGCTAGTCCCAACACTACACTCATTAAATATAAAATAAAATGTTAATGTATAAATTAAAGGCAGAAATCAACCTTCCTTGGATGTATCACAGAATGACAGAATCACAGAATTCTGTGATTCTGTGAAATCAAACTTCCTTGGATGTACATTTTATCATCTTCAGAAAACTATTAAAGTTGTTTTTATCAAATGTCTTCTACTATTTTTCTACAAAAACAATTGATGACCTGTATCAACTACATGCACATCAAAAGAGAAAAGCTGAAAGGAAGCAAGAAACAACAGAAATTTATATGTTTTTGTTGCTGTTGTTTTTGTTTGTTTGTTTGTTTTTTGCTATTGCTTTAGACATTGTATATTAATTTCCTTGCAATTAAATTCAGTGTGCATAATGGCTTGGAATATAAGCTGTTAAACAAAAAGTCAATCTGCACACTAAATCTACATACTTCCTTATTTGTGAGATTATTCCACATTAATTTCACTTGCTATTGCCTGACACGCTGAAGACTGTCTCTTACAACAATTTGCTAAAGGTGAAAAAAAAAAAAAAAAAAGCAGAAAATAAAAAAGGTAGAAAATAAAACATTGACCTAAGCCTTTTTAGACCACAGATGAAATAAAACTTTTTGTTTGTGGAGAGTGATCCATCTTAACTATTTTATGTACCCACCCAGCTCATTTCCTTTATAACAACTTAGCATGCATTATGCCAACATTATCAAGATATTTTTTCCCCTGTGGAAGTACAGTTTCATTGAGATGGCAGAAAACTCTGAGTGAGCCAAAGCATGGAAAGTACTTCATCAAAGAAAGGGTAGGCCTCTGGAAATATAAAAACTTTAGTTATTGCAAGGAAATTAATGAACATCTTTACCTTTAATATCTTTTTTATGTCTGCAATTAATAACAACTTGATATATCTAAACTATGTTTTTGACTCAATCCACAAGTGCAGGCAGAAATGACATCCAGCAGTCAAATGATAAAATTATATTTCCAAGGACCTATAAGGAAACAGACTGCTACTTTTCCCAGCTGGCCATTCCCTGGTTTAAAAGAGTAGTTTTAGCTTTTCTCTGAACTCAGGAACCACCTTATGAGATAGATCCAAACTGATATTTTTTTTCAGCTTCTCTCTAATTTCTCACCATAATTTTTCTACTAGGTCCATGTCATTAGCACAGTCTTTAAGGTCTGTAGATGGCATGCTATAGCTATAGGTTATATACTCATATTTAACACGTACGGTTTTCAGAAAGCAGTATGCCTTCATTTTTAGGTGTTGAAAATACCTTCTTTCAGATAAAACAAAGTGTGTCCTGACCACATGATGTCACTGAAGCTCATACTTCACAAGAACATGGGATTTTGCATTGCTGTCCTAGGCAAAATGCAATACTCAAATCTACACATCAGTGTTAATTAGATACAGTCATGTTCTTCAACTTGATGATAGTAGAGACTTCTACGACTAATTATTCTCAGTATCAATAACGATAATATAAAATCTTTGTGTAGAGAAAATCATCCATTAATTGAATGTTAATCTCATGAGGCCATTTCCATGGTGGTGTTTTTATCTATAAATTTAAATAAACATCTATATAATTCAAACATTTATATGTTTTGCTAAAAGCAAACAGCATATATATGTTTTTCAAAGAAAAAGAAGCATAAAATATTTCTCTGAGGTTATCTTGAGGCTATATTCCAGATGAAGAAAACTTAATTCTTCATCTCCAGCCATCAAGTCTAACACCAAAAAGCTATTCAAGCTCTGAAGCATATCAACAATCTATCTGCAGACAACAGCCCTGCCCAGTGCTGAGTGTTATAAAATAAAACAAAATAAAACAAAACAAAACAAAATAAAATAAAATAAAATACTTCAGTGATCTCTTACATCACATGCTTAATGTGATGACAAAGTTTCATTAATGCCTACCGAGGTCTTCTGTCATGCTAGTTCCTACATCCATTCTTCATCTTGCCATCCTCTCCCACATCCTATGAGGTTCTTCCCAGCCACAGCCATCTCTGTACAAATTCAAACTCCCATTTGCAGAAGACAACAGCAGCAGACACCAAAAGGTACAGATATACTTCCTTTCTTTTGATGCCCTGTCTTTTCTATGACTCCTCCTGATAGAGAAACCATTCATAGGAAATTTCAAACAATGCAGTACGCAACAGTGCTTCAGCCACAATGATTTGCAAGAACACATCAAAACTCTGCTCTCTGCATTGGCTTCTCATAAAGTTTAAGTCTGTGTACTCCAAGTGCTCTCTGTGACCATCCCAGGCTGTCCAGAAGACAGCAAAATCCTCTGGAATGAGGATTTTACAGAGGATTCTGTCACAATTCTATCTTACTCCTTCAGGTAACAGGTGAAATTTTTTAACATGCTAATTTAAAGCCTATGATAATTTGTGCCATAGTCTATGGCATTCCAAGTATAAACAGTCATTTGACCTTCTGTCTGATAACAAAACCATAACATAATTTTTAAAACAGATTGTGTTATGTTTTTTGGTGGTGGTGGTTGTTTGGTTTTTTGTTTGTTTTAACTATATGATTGCCCTAAGCAGGGCAGGGCTGAATAATCATTTATGATGAATCGTGTCTATAACAAGATTCAATGAAAGCAAGTTATATATGTTGTTGTTTCTAATTCAGAATTGTGCTTTTGGGGAAGTTCTCAAATAAATGGAAGAAGAGCCTTGGTTATCTGTACTGCAGCGCATGCAAAGAAGACATTTGATTCTGGTCATATCCATTTCCAGCATTCTCATATTTTCCCATAACTTTATTTTTTATTACATAAAGTTATAGCTCTTTCATGAAAGCTGTTACAGAATAAATAAGAAGTCCTCTCGAATTGGTCAAATGGAAACTAAGTATTAACTAGAGCAGACGCAGGAAAGCACTGTACTGTACTCCTTTATTTTATTCTGGGAATTTAAATTCTGCATTTAACAGTGGTAATGGTTGAGAGATAATCCCTGGAACCACTTAAGACAGAGAACTTTGTTACTGCTTGTCCTTATCTGGATAATCAAATAAAAAAGTCCAACTGGCTACCAAAGCAAAGCTTTCAAGCTAACTCTAAAATACTTTAAATGTAATTTGTTCAGTAAACTGCAGTACATTAAATTTCTATATTAAGTAAATTATAAGGAAGAGTGCACTTTGCAAAATTAAAAAGTGCTCCGTTAACTTATCTATTATTCCTCTGGGAAAGTTTCCAAAGTGCGTCTAGTACAATTAGATACTTTCTTTATGGACAGTCTATAGCCAAAAATTATTGCAGCTCAGAAAATGTTTCCAGTATTGTTGTAGACTCCTTTTTATTTTCCAAGGTAAAATTTCCTGATCACAAACATCAATTTTTCTAGGTTGTATGGTTAGATCGAAAACTTTTAGATAAAAATAACTACCTAACTCACTATCTGGCAGTTAGAATCAAAGAGGCATTGATCACTTGCATGCTTTTAAGTGACTTTTTTTTTTTTTCCTAAGTACTCTTTGGAAAAGCATTTAGGGTGAAAGTAATTGGGATACATGATACAGTCGATTTATTTAAGTAGAGTCCCACTGCATGGCAACCAACCTTCATCACGTTCTATAGGATATAAATGAGATATTTTTTTCAACAAGTTATTTTTATAAGAACAGATACAAGTGTTTCACAAGGATGTGAAAAACACTTGACCTATTTCTTTTTTTTTTTCTGTAAAGCTTGTCTGTCTGAACTATTTTTTTCACTGTTTGGGTACTGAAGTCTGGGAATGTAGGAGTCTTAGCCTCATATCATTTGGATGTTCAACACTTTTTAAGTGCACTGTCTTTATTAAATACTGTAATGACCAAAATATTGTTTGTGTAAGAGATGCCTCCCTTTGGATCCAGCTAGATAAAGTCCAAGAGAAAAAAAGGGGACTTAGTGAACTAGACACAGATGGGGGAGGGGAAGAAAAGAAAGAAAAAAAAAAAAAGAAAAAAAGAAGAAGGAGAAGGAGAAGGAGAAGGAGAAGGAGAAGGAGAAGGAGAAGGAGAAGGAGAAGGAGAAGGAGAAGGAGAAGGAGAAGGAGAAGGAGAAGGAGAAGGAGAAGGAGAAGGAGAAGGAGAAGGAGAAGGAGAAGGAGAAGGAGAAGGAGAAGGAGAAGGAGAAGGAGAAGGAGAAGGAGAAGAAGAAAGTCAACATTGCTCAAAGGGTTGTTATATTGGTTGCTGTATGTCAGCCAGGAAAAAAAAAAAAAAAAAGTATGCTGAAACTGTGCAAAGTCATAGAAGTATCAAAGCAAAGGATAAGGTCATTATCTGCAAAAGAATGAAGACTATGGATGTTAGATACAACAGGTGCCATCAGACAGCTCCTCTCCCAAAGGAAAATTACACTGTCTGAGAAAGCATGAATACCTATAATAGTGTACCTGAACTTTGGGTCAGTGCTGTGCTTGTTAGAACTTCAGTATCATCCTTCCCACTGTAAATACTCCGCCAGCTTCAGGGCGACCTTGTCGCACTCTACAGGTACCTTAAAGGAGGCTGTAGCGAGGTGGGGTTGGTCTATTCTCCCACGTGCCTGGTGACAGGACAAGGGGGAATGGGCTAAAGTTGTACCAGGAGAGGTTTAGGCTGGATATTAGAAAGAACTTTACTGAAAGGGTTGTTAAACATTGGAATAGGCTGCCCAGGGAAGTGGTGGAGTCACCATCCCTGGAGGTCTTTAAAAGACATTTAGACTTAGAGCTTAGTGAGATGGTTTAGTGGAGAACTTGTTAGTGTTAGGTCAGAGGTTGGACTCGGTGATCTTAGAGGTCTCTTCCAGTCTAGATGATTCTGTGATTCTGTCCTCATTTTCCCTAGTACATTGACAAGGTTACCTATGAAGAGCAGTCATGTTAAAACCAGAAAATACCAGCATGTCTGTGGTGTCCAAATGTCACCACTCAGACTCTCTTTTCACTCAGTTATTAAATATTTTAAGTCCTGTGCTGTGCATGACCTCGCCTTCAGCAGCTGAGACATGGTTAGAGCATGCCTTTCTGGACATGCCCAAATAATAGAAATGAGAGAATTTTACACAGTGGTCAGAAAGGACCTTATACTATGCTGTTACTGTAGCTGGTTGATGACTACAAAGTGATTAGACAGATACTTTCTACATATCCCTTTGTGTTTACATGAATGACATATCATTCCTAATAAGATCATTCCAATGAGTCTTCTTACCGAAATCTCTCTCAAGGACTGAAGACAGGTTTATTACCACTTGAATACTTGGAAACTATAAATACACTAACAATTTTGTTTCCAAACTATGCTCTCCCAGGGCATAGTCACAACACAGAAGGCCACATATTACGTGTTGAAGAGCCTGGTGAAGAACAAACAATCATGAATAGTTTTCTGGCTGGAAACAGCTGGTGCTGACTCAGGTACAGTGGAGCCTGGCAGACACTGTCATTCACATCCTCAACCCCTTTAAAGAATTAGCTTGAAAAATAAGCTCTGGAGATGCTTCTATGTGTGTCATCATGCCAGCTGTCAGGGCTCTGACAGTCCCACTTCAGCATGCAAGTACTGGATCAAGGCAACAAGGCCAAGAAAAAGAAAGTGTTATCTTGTCTTTCTGAGTAGTTTAACAGTGTGGTGTCAGTAAAGACACCATGTAACATGAGATCTGATTCCTTAGCTCTGGCATTTCTCTGCCAGATTTCGATTTCGCCAAGACAATGCCAGAACTGTCACACACAGTCAAGCTGAGGAACATCAGGGGAAAATCCCAGTCATCCAAAAAGCAGCAATAAAGACCAAAGAGTATCATCCAGCCCACCTGGAAGCTGCAAATGTAATGAGCTATTTGGAAAAGATCATGACAACCTCAAGCTCAAGTGACTCCCGTTTCTGCCAAATATGAACTAGTTCTGTACCTCGCTGAGCTCACTACACACAGTAGGTCTTGCTGAGTGGTGGAAGTCTAATGCAAGCTCACTTTCACATCTTGCAAACCTGGCTTTGTCTTCGCTTGGAGCTCTTCCCAGCAACGTTCTTTCTGAGAGGCTCTTCAGCTACACTGAGGATGTTACATCTAAAAACAGATGCCAGCTCCTGCCAGCAAATGCAAAATGGCTTGTCGCTTTGAAATTTAATCTGCCTACGCTTGAATTTTGTATCAGTGGCTATTTGTAATTTTTGGCCAGTTTTGGGGGGATACTTGTGTACATTATGAATCTAATTTTACAGAAAATGTTGGTAATTGTTATCTAATAAAATACTTATTGGATATTCCCCTCTTTTAATTTTTAAATTGATCTATGTGTATTGAAAACCAATCAGCACTTTGTATCACTCCTCAGGATTCTTTTCCCTTCTATTCTTCAAGTCTATGAAATATTTTTCACAGCTAACATATATAGCATGCATTGACAGACATTTTCCTTCCTACTCTTCCATACAAAACAATCTTTAAACCTTTTGGGATGCATGCTGCAAGAAGGATTTTAATTTTCAGTATTTGTACATTTAATGCACAGCAAATGATTTAACCGCTACTTTTATTTGTTTGAAGTCTTATTTTAGTGGATGACTTAGGAGGATTGCAGTGGAAATTGGGGGGGGGGGGGAATTTTACCATTTCATACATTATACTATTTCATACACTCTCTCAAGGCTGACAACCAGGTCATCACCATCTGTAAGCATTTGACCTAGGTTCTCTGTAACACTTTCTGTCAATACTTACCTTTTCACAGTATTTACAGTACCAATACTCAGTGCCATAGAGTATGTGGGGAATCTGGTTGAAAAAAAAAAAAAAAAAAAAGCATAGTAAATAAGTAACCTAAAGTCACAAGTGTAGTTATTGCCTATTTAAGTGAACTTCACAAAACAAATAAGCTTGCTCGAAAGAGATGGGACAGATCTTCGTGTCCCCCTTCCCTTCTTCTTTTCATCTTCTTTTCACCTCCAGGAGATATATTCTGTCACACCTTCCCAGTGTGACACGAAAGTATGGACAAAGGGGCAAAAGAAGTTTTTTCCAAAAACTAGGAGCCCATCCCTAAGTTGTCAGCTTTAAACCAGTACCTTCATCACTTTTGATGTACAGAATGTGGGTGAACATACATTTTTGGACAGGAAGATAATTTTCCTGTGTGATCAAACTGGCAAAGAAATGCATGGGCCTTCATACATTCCATGTAGTGCCGAGAAGTAGGAAGATGACTTTGTGAAGGCTGCATTGCATTTCAACTATCACAGTTTTATTAGGTCTCTGTTGAGCTGGGAGATTAAGCACTTTCCAACAGTCAGCTGTATTCAATGGGTGGTCATAGATCCCAAAGCATTAACATGGTGTATCAAGGAGTGTAAATGTGTCCAGGGCAAGTTACAATACCTCTGATCTTTGTCCTACTGCACCAAAGTAGCACATCCTAGCTTCTAAGTGGACCTGAGAATATACAAAAAGAAAAGTCTTCTTCATCATCAGACTGTTAGTAAACAAGCAACTTTAAGCAGTGTTTCTGTTCAACAAAGACCCTGCTGGGTAATTTTGGATCATTTACCCCCAGTTAACCATTAATTGCTACATAAAATTTTAATCTCCATTTAAACAGACTATAGCTCTGTATCTGTTTCTGTATCAGCCTCAAGACAGTAGTAACTTTGCAGCTGTGGAATACTGACTGTTGGTGTTTCCTAAAGAGAAATGCAATATCATGCACAAACAAAATGTTAAATGAGGAATTAAAAAAAAAAAAAAAAAAAAAAATCCATTGTGAATGGAAGGGGAGGAGGGAGGAGAGGGGAGGGATGGAAAGCTTAAATATCACCCATGAATAAATTTTAAAAACATATTTGTAATGTAAAAAAAAAAAAAAAAAAAAAAAATCAAAACCAAGAGAGTTTTGTTCTCACGCCACTTTCTTTTTTTCTTTTTTCCTTCTTTGTTTTTTTTCTTTTTTTCTTTTTTCCTTCTTTTTTTTTTTTTTTTTTTTCTCCTGCGGCTTATGAGCATAAATACTGACCACCATGGATTCCCAGCAGTTGTGGTTTCTGCTGGGCTCTGTTTCTAGTCACTTGGCAGTACTATCTGTAGTACAGTGACTAATGTTAAAATAGACATTGATTCAGAACACCACATCCTTAGTAAAACCTCAAATAAAAATAACACGTTTATAAACACCTCCTCTTGATGTAATCACAAAGCATGGAAAGAAAAATTATGATTCCTTGGATGCAGCTCCACACACACACAGGAGAAACCTCCTTTCTTGATGCTAGGCAGTGGCAGGAAGGGACTGATGTACACCTACTGAAGTGGAAAGCAAATCTCCCATGGGCAAAGTCAAATGCAAAGCAAATAGCTCCTTGGAGTTATTTTATTATCCAGAGTTCTAAAGAAAGATGGAAATAAAGAAGATCTACTGCTTCCCTCAGCTAAAGTGTGAAATCTCAGTGCCACTGATATCGGTGGGAGTTTGTTCCTGACTTATTCAGGCTAGAATATTAACCAGCGTGTTTAAGCATAAAGACATCTTCCTTTAACAAATTTTACCACCTCCTCTTATCCTGAATGCTAGGGAAGTTAGTCCCAGCTTCAATTTTACACTTATACATAACCTTTTTTTCTGTTTCACCCTCCTCTTGGATTATGCAAGCTTTACATGTAGTTCTAGGCAGTATTTAATCCCCACTTGTATCGTGAAGTAAATAAGGCACTATAGAAATGTTGAACTTTTTCCTAGAAAGGAATTTCCTGCTGACTTTCAGATATTTTGACACGATCCTCTACCTCAGTCTTCTGTTTCACGTCTTTTCAGCAAAAGCAAATACTTGTTTTAGAATTAGTATGGTATATAAAGGATAGCTATGTACAGACCTATCACTAACAAGAAACAGCAAAAACAATAACAATGCATATTAGTAATGGACTTCTCTACAGTATTATGTAATTACTAAGAAGCATTCACAGACAAAAGTTTTAAAAAATTATGGTTTCTACATTCTTTGTTAATTTTGAAAAATAATTTCTTCTATTACAAAAATTGCCTTACAAATGTCTATTTTCATCATTTTTGTATGCTGTTGGTCTAAAAGCAAAAATTCATACTATGACATTTAAGGCATATTTAAACAGATCCTGAAAGGCATATATCCACATTTTAATTAACAGGTCTTCAAAAGTAGACAGTGGTAAACTATTTATCTGGATACGAATCTGTTCCCTGGTCTTCAGAAAAGAGAAAAGATCTCTCACCAATTAAATATAAATGCAAATAAGAGAGTTAATTTGTGTCCTTTTCTCAATAAAAGTCAGGGGAAAAAAAGTGAATGTTGTTATCTGACCTATATGTCAAGGTAGAAATAATAAAAAAATGTTCACAAGGAACTATGAGACTTTCTTATCCAGATACATAATGAATGCCTGAGGATGTTATGTGGGTTATTCTGCCAGGTGAGGCAACAGTGGAAATAAATGGATTTTTATGAACCACATGAAGATTTTCCAGACAAACTGATGCCAAAAGCAGTTTGCCAGAAAAATTTGGGCTTTCTTTGCTTAATCTCCAATATTATTAGAACAACACACAGCAAATGCAGGCTAGGAATCTCAGCTGTAATTTAGGTAGTAAATACACCTACCTATTGTGAAAAAGTTGAGTATCCCAGTGAAGGGCATCCTGAATATTTATGTAAATTACTGAGAAACTATTAGTGATGTATTTTTCCAGAAACATATTTAGTTGTCATTTTAAAACACCTTTGGCTGGAATAAATTCAGTGTCAGCAGGGCTAAATACACAGCACATCCCTGAAGATCCCATCAATATTCTGACTCTGCAGGAGAAACTTGCATAGAAGTATCTGTCTAAAGTCACAAAAACTGTTTTTCAACAGACTCTCCATAAAGAAAAAGGATATGAGTGTTGCTCATGCTGTTTGTAATGGTGAAAATCAATCAATAAGTCAATCAATACATAAAGAGGATCAGTCAGTTGATGCCAGATATGAAGAGTTCAAATAATACCAAAAGCCTGTTCATCATTTCACTATACATTTCAAGGGGCATGTAACAATGGTTCTGAGTAGTAAATTTGTAAGAAAGAACCCGTTCATTCAGCTAACATGACTGCTCAAGCAGCTTTGATACACCAGCTTCAGACATCAGTGTGGTCATTCATCATCCATGATTTAGATGTTAATGCTCTCATAATGCAAATAATAAAGGCTGTATTATTTGATGGTTTTCAGAAAATGCCTTAAGTACAGTGAACAAGCGAATATACTCCACCAGTAGAACAGTGTCAAAAAAAAAAAAAAAAAAAAAAAAAAGGAAGTTGATCATCAAGATTCTTAATCCTAGATTACATTCTGCACTTGTTCTTGCAAATTGCCCCAATAAAGGACTAGTAACACCAAAATGAAAAGGTTGTGAGCTAACACACAGCTCAAAGAGGAACTTTTAAAAAGCCATGAGTCAACAAGTTGCACAACCTCACTTAGAAGTTCAACTCAGAGGTATCATTTCATGCACTTTCATAATCCAGAGAATACACACACAGCACCGGGCTTCAGATTCTCATTGCACCTTGCTGGTGGGAAGTGTCATTTTCCTTGCTCTGTGTTAGGAACTCACTGTATAGGCTTCTTCTCTTTGCACAGTACAGCTACCTCCTGTGCTACTTGCAGTATTGTGAAAACCTGACTTGTAGGTAGGTTTAAACAGTAGTTGCTGGTGGCTAATTTTTCCTTAATTGCATGGGTTTTAGCACAGACATGCAATGTTGGTGACTAATTAAACTGAACTATGTAGTCCAAAGGACTTCTGAACACTTCTGCCATGCCTCCAAAGACCTTGTGTATTTAACAAGTCACCCTGTTCTGTATTTCTGCTTTATTACAAAGCACTCGTTCAGATTTGGGGCAATATCAACCAGTACTTAGCTCTAATTTGCAGGCATTGGAACTAAAATAACACTATTTTCTGTTCTTGCTGCCTTGGTACCTTCCCTATCAACAAGATTTTGTATGAGAAAGGAGCCACTTGTTACTTCATTCCTTTTCTGGCTCAGTATGAGTACAAATTCCTCTTCTTAGTCTCATGAAATGCTGAAGCACTTTCTCAGAAAAGCTTCTGTGCTACATTCATTACTCTATTTTCATGGAGAAATTGTGACAGGGCCAGAAGGAACAGCAAAACAAAACAAAACAAAAAAAGAGTGAAAAACAGAGTTTCGGACAGGAGAGAAACCAGATAAAATGTAAATGTTTGTTTTTCAGAGCAGAATTGAAGAAACATGAAATTGATAGTTGACAATCATTTATAAACCTTGAATGATTGACTGCAAATTAGACTTAAACTTGCCATTATTTCAGAGTAGCTTGGAATCTGAGATGAATATATTCCAAGGACTAATAGTAGGAATTTGATAACATTATGCAAAGTAGTATATCCAGCATAATACTAAACCACCACAGAATAAAATAGAAACAGCAATCACTGCTGTAATATGTAGGAGCTGAAGGCATGAAGTGAACACAAGCCATTGATAAAAGTCAACATTTGCCAGCCATTACCACACAGTTACTGCAGATACCTCTCATTTGAAGTGAAGCAAAAAACAATGAATTGTTATATACTACTATGAAATAACTGATGGCATGTTTATGACCTTCTCAGATCAAAAGCAAATTATAGCTTATAATGAGAATATTTACACAATAATGTGAATTCAGTATGCTGCATATCAAATTTAACCACAAATCAGGAATTGGAACAGTAAAATGCCACACAGTATTTCATTATGATTCAGGATAGCCAGGTGATAGTTCTAGTGCTTTGCTGATTATAATTTCTTTTGCACACAATATAATGAAAGAAAAAGTAGGAACAGTGGAAACATTTTGGCATGATTAAATGGCCACTGTGTTCAAACAAAAGTTCTGATCTAAATCTATTCTGAATTAAATACCTGCCAGAAAGAAGATTAATCTAATGCCTGGACAGTGGAATGAGACTTGCGATTTGGCTTCTCTTTCCAGCCCCATGGGACACTGAACCAAACCATTATTTTTCAGAGTTTTTATAACCATTTGTAAAATGGACATCATCATACATTTTACAGCCTCTGTACTGACTTAGTAACATACTCAGGAAACAGATACTAACCTATGATCCTTTTTTCAACAACATGTCTAGCACTGAGGGTCCTATTGTAATTGAATGTCAACAGCATGATGTCAGAATTAAGATTTAACCCAAATAAAATAGATATTTGACCCATACATTTATTTTATTTCAAATTTTGATATGATTTAGTTTAGTTTTATTAAGCTTTCTGTATCATATCTTCGCAACTACAATATAAATAGAAATTTATGTTAAAACACTGAGTCCAAATGCTATTTACTTCATTTGTACCATAATAAATATAGCAGATATGGCTACACTAGAAATGTATAGCAATATTTTACAGATTGATGGAGCCAGACTCAAGAGACCAATCAACATATTTAAGGGCAGGACTGCCATTCAGGCTGGTGTTCTGGGCAGACAGGAGCCTTATGAAACTCATCAAGTAGAAATGCAATGTTCTGCAGTCCCTGGCAATGGCACAAGCTGGGAACTGACTAGATGGGAGAGAGCAAGCTGCACGTGAGCCAGTCATGTGCTCTGACAGCAGAGAAGGACAACAGCATCTTTGGCTATATGAACAAGAGCATTACCAGGAGACCTAGGGAAGCAACTAGCCATCTCTACCCAGCCCACTAGATACTGAACTACTGAGGATGGTTCTGGGCCCCACAGTAAGAAAGCTCCCTGTACCTACAAAGAGGTTATGCAGAAGACAGAGCAGGCTCTTCAGAGTGGTGGATGCCGGGAGGACAACTGACAACTGGCATAAATTAGAAATTAGAGAAGACCTCACTGGATAGGAGGAGAAACATTTTCCCCATGAGGACACTGAAACAGTATAGCAGGCTACACAGAGAGGTTGTGCCATCTCCATCCCTGGAGGTTTTTAAGATCTGACTCACTAAAGCCCTGAGCAACTTGGTCTGATTTCACAGCTGGTTCTGTTTTGAGAAGGAGGTTGGACTACAGATCTCCTGAGGTCCCTTGCAACCTCAATTTTTCTGTGATTTTATGATTCTGTAATTAACTGAGCATGAATCCTGAGCTGTATAGAAATTAAATTGCTTTCTTCTTACCCTAGCCCCTGCCAAACTATTTTTCTAATTATTTTTGAGTTATGACATGGAGCACTGGTTTGTAGAACTCAACGGTAAATAAAGCTATGTAACTTAACATTAGTTGATTGACTGCACAAGATCTGACATATTATAACTGGTGCAGTGAAGGAAGCATGTGGGTTTATTGCCAGCTGTGTGTATTTTTGTATTGAAACTGCCTGTGACACAGAGCAATTTAAGAAAGGAAGAAACCAAGTCAGTAAACTACTGCACAGCTGGATACACAATCAAAGACCAGTCTCCTGGTTTTAAATTTTCTGCATATTTACTAAAGCATTGCCTCGTGCACTTTTTTCTTCCAGCTCCCAATCTTAAAGGCAATAGAAACTGCAGGAGAAGAAACTGTGAAGTTCAATACTTACAATTTTATTTGAAATTGCATTATACAGTTTTATATAGAGCTTTAATAATTTGCTCAGTTAGTTCTGTAGAATCTTGTGTACAGAAAACAGTAACTTATGTTATTGGGCAATAATTTAGATGTGGAGATAGATTCAAATTTCTCTGTATACATTCTCTGTATACAGAATTGGCACATGACCTGCACTATACCCATTAGAGGTATATCAAAAGGCTCTCTCAATTAAATGGTTGATCATAAACATGATCAACCAACCCAGATGAAAAAGAGTTAAAACAGTCATGGAAGTTGTAGCTGTTTTTCTCTCCTTAGCATACATCTTCCTAAAGGCTGCCAGGGCAACTTATTGGCTCTCCTTTCCTAGATATTGACAGAATGAGGTAGAGGCTAATGGCTGAATGCAGCAATGGGCCTCGTAAGGGAAAAAAAAAAAAAAAAAAAAAAAAAAAAAAAAAAAAGGCAAAATAAGCACATTGCACACAGCTCTATTTTTTATTAAATACAGTTTAGAGCCTGGCATTAAGGGTGTTGTTTTTTGTTTTTCTAAAAATCCCAGATCGTTTGAGGACAGGCTGCCAAGTTCATCCATCAACTCAGCCACTGAAATATTTGTGTTCTAAAAAATTTATACAGTATGAGCTCTCCACAACCTGCAACTGTGGGGACTTTTATTTTTAAATTATAGTCTTCCACTTCAATCTTTTTTTTTAAACAAGATAAGACTGCATTTGAGAAAAACAAGTATGCCTTCTGTGGACTACATGATCTGGAAAAAAAAAAACAGGTATTTTCTGTAGGATGGAGGTCCTAGAGGCTGGAGGATAGGAATTTTAAGCATGTGTTTAGTTATGTCCACAGTAGAGTTACAGCTTTCTCCTGGAAAACCTCATTTTTCCCATTTCTGCTGCTCTGTTACCTTAAATCAAAATGACCTCTGACTTTTCAGAAACAGAATTTTAGACAATGAAACACACGCCTTTTCTTTTCATAGAATCAGAATAATTCAGGTTAGAAGGAACCTTGGGAGGTTATCTCATCCAACTCTTGCTCAAAACAGGTTTTGTATTCAATAAGCAAATATAGCCTATGTATAATGATTATGCTGGAACTTAATTAGTCTGAAAAAGATAACATCCTAACCTCTGTCCAGTTCTTTTTAGCAGTAGAAGGATGACATACAGTTTGAATTGTACAAGAATATACCCTGCACTGAGAAACAAAAATAAATCTGACACAAATGTCATAAGGCATAAAACATTACAGGGAAGTTGAAAAGGTAAAGCTGAAGTTTGCACATGAAACAATATAGACAATTTGTGTTGAAAATCTCCTCATGAAAAGGTTCTCTTTTCAAAATAATTCAACTTTTTTTTTAAGAACAGTAAAAAAATGTAAAAAAAAAATACGTAAAAACACTGACATCAGATAAGAAAGCGATTATCATCAGCTTACTATGGAAATATCCATCAAACTTCATTTCAAATGTATTAAAGTCTTTGCAAGTATCTACATGATCTTTTGATTTTAGTTATAATTAAAAAGTGAATGAAGTCAGAAAAATTCCTTAATGTGGAGGTTCTTTGGGCAGCAACACTGTATGTTACTAGCATGACATGCACACAAATGCAGTTTCACTCAGCCATGACTGAAGCATCACAGCTGGCTTCTGGGCTCCCCCTCCTTTGCTTTCTCTGGCTTGCAATCACAGCATCTGCAAATTCCACACAGCTGCAATTTTGAAAAGCAAGGCATTTTATCCAAAAACTACCAAGGGCTGCCGGTTCACAGAACCTTGTGTTCAGCCTTATTACATGTCTTTTCTAGACAAGCCTTATTATACATCTTTTCTAGACAGTTCTTGGGTAACATTAGCTCCTGAGAAACTTGTATAGCATTTAGCCTTCACCTACGATGGCTGTGATGAGTGAAACTTCTGCTCCTTCATCAGCCACTTCTACAGAACCCTGCCATCATAACAGCACCCATGCAAGCAGAAATCACTGTGCTCAGCTGACTCCACTAGGTTGTATTTGGATACAAACAGTCCTGCCCTTAGTGCCATTTCAGCCGTACAAGCCTGGAGCTTGTAAAACAGTTTATGACCATGAAAACTCAGGTTGTTACCTAGACCTTTTGAGTGTTCAGGTTGAATAATATTTGACTGACATGAAACATGCAGAAGATAAGGGTGATGTATCGTTACTATCAGAATATATTGCTCGTAAAGTGACAAGTATTTAGTCATAGCACTAAGATGCCTATGCAATGTAGTGACTCCCCTCCAAATTCAGTTAATCTTCCACTTTAAACTGTAAGATGAAATTGCTCACTGAAACCAGAATTCTCAACAAATCTCAATACATGGTGTCTTTCTTCTCTTAGCCTATTAGAAGGAAATACAAGATAATTTGTAGCCTATACTGTATTTGATATTTAATAAGAATTTTATGTTATTCTTGCAACAGGCAAACCACCAGCTTCATTAAACTTCATTAACAGTATTATCCTTGGCATGTGGTAGCAAACCTGTTAGTTATGCATGGCAGGGTAACTTTACAAAGTAAGCCATATGTGGAAGTTTAATTGTTATTTTTTTTATTAACTCAGTTGTAAAATTGTTAATTATTGACTATTATAATGCTAAAAATTCCAATAATTAGTTAAATATGGTGGCTGTTTTTTCCTAATAAACCAACCCCACAAATTCTAAGCAAATATTCTCATATCTTGCATTAAGTTAAACCTTTAGCATTATTCTACTGTTTTGCTAATATGAGACTAAAGTCTAAGTAAATGGCAGCATAAATATGCATAATTGGAATATGTAGTTTAACCATCCTAAAAAAACTTTTCAAAGCAAAAGATTTCTACATGCTGAAAAACAAACTAGTGGAACAGAAGGCTAATGTAATTACTTTAGAGAATGTTGAAAGTGATCAAATTCTCAGCTTATATACCATGAGCAATTTGCCTTTTATTTAGATAGACAGTTTCACTGCAGTTGATACCTCTAAAAAAAAATGTGTCTAAAAAAATCTTGCAGTTACGACTTGCATGGATAAAAGCCGTAGCTGACCAAAACCTTGTAAATAAAAAATAAATAATAATAATAATAGACAGAAATACTTAAGTTGAAATTTTCTGTCAACAAAAAATAAAATGTAAATGGGTTTCTTTTTTCTCTATACAATTTTTAAAAGGAGCTCTTTTCAATGACTGAAGAGATCCTTTTTTTTTTTCCCTCTTTTTTTAAAATATCACACAAACACAACAAAAACACACAAATAAAACTTTGAACACACCAACACCCTGAACTGCACATACAACTGTTACTGGCTCAGGCAACACTTAGTGACAAAACTTATGGCTTTCCATCTGTCACTTAGAAAGCCAGCAGTAACACTGTACAGCCTCAGTGCTGAGCTCAGTGACCTGCTGAATGGGGCTAGGCAGCAGTTCTTATCTGGCTGCAAAGCTGAGGATGGAAAATGGCTGTCCAGAACAGCCTGGCAATGCAACAAGTGAACAAGTTGTTCTAATAAGGGGAACTTTTCACTTTACCCCAGAAGCTTTGTTAATATGACAGTCCACAGGATGGAAGGAGCACTGGAAGAAAGAGGAGATGATGGAAGTTTAGAAGGACTGTTTCACTCTGGTTGGTTCAGAGCCCCAGAAGTAAACTATGTTCAATGCAATTTCTTCAGCCTATGTGAAACAATACGTTCTCACATAGGCATCATTTTGTGCATGCAGAGATTTTCCTAGGCCAGACAGAAAACTGTATATCAATGTGAGCCCTAACTATTCCCTAAACACAAGCCTTTTGATGTGCAAAAACAAGATAAGGGCAAAAATAAAATAGCCTGATGTAGGGCTTCCACATTGCTATCAGTGATCTTCTAAGGAAAAAAATAAAATAATAAAATAAAATAAAATAAAATAAAATAAAATAAAATAAAATAAAATAAAATAAAATAAAATAAAATAAAATAAAATATATATCTATGTATATATATATATACATGCACAGTCTTTGTACAATGAGTACATTGAACTTATCGGCCAGCAGAGAATCTGCTGGTGTTCTTGCTGGGCTGGGGAATGTGCATATATTTCCAAAAAATGTCCAGAGTATTCAGATTGTGCCCTGATGAGATTTTTGTATTTTAGAAGATGACACAACTAGGGGAAGCCCAGATATATGTAGTTGCAGTGAATCGTTTTTATAAACAGATGAAAGTTGTAATTAGTTTAAACCTTCCTTGTCTGTTTGTATAATATTTTTGAGCAGATGGCTTTGGCTAAGAGCTAGGATTTGCACGCCCACTTGCATTTTGCAGTGATAAAATAAAGATGAAAGACATATCTTAGGTCATCCAGTCCATTGCCCTAACAGTGAAGGACTGATCCCTGCAACACGTAAACCAGCAGCCGACTACTTGCCATCTGATGCACACAGTCATCCAGACAGAAGGGATCTATAGAGAAGATCACTAGGCATATAGAGAGGGAGGTGAGGAGTATAAGAAATCAAAAACATTTACATTGGTAAAGGAAAAAATATTTATGGCAGAATTAGCCTCATGGAGAGTCAATAGTCACAAGAGAGCAAGGCTTCAGTTATAAATATTAAAAGCTTTGTAGGACAGGGATTTAAAATATCTTACAGTAAATTGTTGGTCTTACCATCAATGTGTCAGTGACATTGTTGCTGTTTCCAATATGTGTGCAGAAATGGCAAGAATATTAGATCCATCTTTGCAAAATCAGATTTTTTGCAGCCATAGTTAACTGTATATCTTCCATACACCCTTTCTGGTCCTAAAACACGGGCTCAAGTCAATGCTTTCACACATGGATTACAAGAAATATGCATAATGGTGGCTGGTCCAGATATTTCTAGGCAATGTTTATTTAGCATTTTATTTACTGTTATTCACCACTATAGTCTGTATTTGTATTACTAAATATCCTCTCTTTTAAGCTGTTTGTTTCTAGAAGTTCTCCCTGACGCTTGTCTGTGGTCAAAACCAGATTGAAATAATGCTTTAGACTGTCCCTACCCTAAGGATTTAGATTGTTCACTTCCTTTTTTTATTTAAATACGTAGCCATTCTGCAGGTCTTTTACCAATTCACCTCCTACATAATCCATATTTAGTAGTTTCATTTACTATAAAAAGCAATCTATACTTCCTGTAAAGAACAGTTCTGCAAAACAAAGGAAAAGCATACATAACTCCATACTGTGTGTGAAGCAACACAAGTGAAGATCCATATTATTATATTAATTATGTTATATTAACATATTTATTATATAACTTTCTCTTTTATTTTCTGTCTCAGGTCTGTACTTAGCTTCGAAATATTCTAATTATTATTTGATAGGAAGTAAAAAGCCCCAGTAGCCAATTGATGTGTGCTTATCACATCACTAGTTCTCATTTATGCACTTCTAAAGCCCCTTTTGAGCTTGTGTTTCAACATTTTCTTAAAAATAATGGGAGCTATACTTAGACCCTAGTACTAACAAGACTTAACAAATAGAGTCAAAAGAGAGCCACCAACAGCTAAAATACAGACGAGGGAGAACATCAAGGCCATATATCAGTGAGAACTCCCTATAAATCAGAGCAACACAAACAATGCTCAGACCTCTGGTAAATGTGTACATCAGAAATGCATAGGTTAGATTGATTGATTAAATAAATAAGTCTATTCCCTTCTGTCTGAAAGAGAAAAGATACAATGCTGGATACACACATTACAACAGGAGCTTTTGGCTTATTACTCAAGAAGGGAATAACTTGAGACCTTTTCTGTGATATCAACATGGAAAATAGTCTAAACAGTCCTTTACATGCCTTAAAAAATGCTTTAAAATTCAGGGGAATTGCTTACATGCTTTAAAAGTCAGGGGATTGTCTGTTTTTGTCCACTGAGTAGGCAGTTCTATTAAGGTTTATTGCTGCTGAAAAATCTTGACTTGTTTTATATTTTACTCAAGCAAGGCATATAGCCTGTAGTAGTAGTTACACTCATTATTAAACTATATAATCCTCCGCATCTATTTTGAACCTTTCATATGAGCATTTGAAAGGCTCTACAACTATTGTGGTTTTTTTTCAACAATGCTCTATAATGTAGGAATAAATTTATATTTCTACTTCATGGAAGGGGAAATTGCTCAGATTGTATACAGGGTGGTATTAGAAAATCTTATAAAGGTAAATATGACCAAGCAGCTTTGACTAAGTTTGTGCATTATGACTCATTGTTTGATATTACTGGCAAAAATAAAAATATTTAATCCTTCTGAAAAATTCACCTGCTTTGAAACCTTTAATCTAGTTGTGGAAGAGGTAGGAAACTAGCAAGTATGGAAAGTAGGAATTATAAGACAGAAAGTAACACTACAAGCATCAAATACTACATGTAACAGTAGCATGATGAGAGAAATAATAGAAGAATAATTAATAGAGAGGTGACCACTAGACCAAAATTACAAACTATTTTGTGGGAAATTTAAAATATTTCTGCTTCATATGAAAAGACAATAAGGATGAGGGTGGCTGCGAAAGAATATAACTTAGGAACGTTGTCCTGTCTAGTATGAAAAAGCATTAGTTTATAAAGTCTAGTGTTTCTTTCTGAATATCCCAGTCTCTTTTCTTGTAACATTTCATCAATTTATTATTTCAAAACTGGAATAGATCGAAAATTGTGTACATTGCAGTGGAGAAGTCTAGAAGCCACTCCTTCCCTTGCAAAAACTACACAAGAGAAACTATTTATTAAGGTCTATTCTGATGCTCCAGAGAATTCCAGGTGCTGTGGTGTTGTTTCCATCACAAGAGCAGCTTGTTTAATACCATGAAAACTGCTCCTTTTTTTGACATTTCTTAACAAAAGAAATACAATGTTCCGTAGTTTTGCAATAAATAAGAAGTTTGTTATGCAAAACCTTTATATTGCCTTAAGTTATGACAAGACTGTCTCTGTCAGAGCAATGCTATAATAGTTTTATTGCAGTTGGCTAAAAATTCAGAATTTTAATTTTTCATTAGAGATAAAACACAAACAAAAAGCTAACAAGTCGCACACAAAATCATCTAAATCAAATAGATTAATTTTGAATGAGATATGACAAATGCAATTGGAAACATATAACAGCGAGAATACTCTCCCCAAAATATTAGCTTTAAACAGGCAAAATTACTTCTGCCAGGCTACTGAAAGAGTCCATTAAATTATGATAGAGGTCATTGGCAGTGTAATGTTAGAAGCTTTTCCTGTGCTACACCTGAGCATGCAGATAAAACAAGGGTTTCCCACGGTGCTATTCTTAACATCTTCAGAAGTATAGACAAAATAAATGCACTTCTGAGTGTAAATATAAGGATGTGATACTAAGCAGACAATAATGAAAATTATGATTAAAGAACAAAGATTTGGTGAAAAATAGGCTTTGGGAATTTAAATGCAAGTTTCCCTTGGTGTGTTCAATGTCTTTTACACTAAAAAATCATCACTTCCCTTTCCTACAGAGACTAAAGCTTCTTTTAGACTTTGTGAACAGATATTTTGTAAGGGTTAGACAGTAGTCCTTAAGCACCTTTCAAAAGTTCATTTAAATATAATGTAATAACATAAATGCTGAGAAAAGAACCAGCTGATTAGCCAGTCTGATTTTGCATGAGTATTTAATAATAAAGATTAAAAACACCTTTTTGCCATTTTCCAATAAGTGTCTTATCGATTGCTTTACATTTTTCAAAAGCTTTATTCCTTGAAATACATATATATATATATATATATATTAAAATAAGGCACAATCAGCACAAATTTGTTGGAAAAAAATCCTTTTTATAGTTTCATTTATATTTGCATGGCATATGTAAACTTGAAGCAAAGTGACCTTGGTTATAAAAAATAAGAAAGCAATGTCAGAATTGATAGGACCTACCATTAGTATTTCATTCTGACAGGTAGGAAATAGGCATGTCAGCAGTGAATGTTACAGACTGAGCTGTGGCCCTGATCACAGTCAAAGTGGTAAATTTCTTCCTACAAAAGTAATTTCCATCAAAACAAAAAGTGCTTAAATAATACAAGTATCTAGAGATGAGAATAGCTTTCTGCGGCTGAGCTCAAAGACAAATAAATGAAAATGCTATACGTAGCTTTTGTATTGTGTAAAAGCTAAAAAAATAAAATTAGGTATAAGTAAATAACAGAAGGGTTAATTATTCAACTAGCTCTCTATTTCCTATAAACTCTTTAAAGAGGAAAAACTGTATTGAAAATGGTTATACAAAATGTTTCATATATGGACTTATTATTATAGACCGAACATCCAAATTAGATCACCAAAATTAAAAAAGCAACACCTGAAACTATGTTTTTTCTATCTGAACATCATACAATTTTTGGTCGAATAATCATTCATATGTACAAAAAATAATAAGTGTAAGGACCAAACAGGTTTGGTCCAAAGTTTCCTTCCTTAAATATAATCAGAAATAAGATTTTAAACCATTAGCAAAAAAAAATAAAATAGCAAGTCTAAATTAAGTACCAGTTAAACTGAATTTTTACAAGCAAGGCAAGCCCAAGAGTAACACAACAAAGCCCTGAAAGGATTATTCTTATTTTGATATATGAAGTTCAAAAGCATTCTTGACTTTATTTCCCAATTGTGTTCCCAATTATAACATTTAAACATATAGATTCACTACTTTACTGGACTTGAAAATGGGTAGCCACGTAAGTTTTATGCAGTTTCCACAGAGTCACTGTCATCTCAGTGTGAAATTAAATACAGAAGAAATGATGATATAGTAAATATTGCTCACATTTACATGTGATCCAGTTTGACACAGTAAATATTGCTCAAATGTATATGTGATCCAGTTCTTTACATTGTTTATCCAATGTGAAAAACCATCAAAAACACTTTTCAACATGAGCATTACCCAAGAGGTCTCTTCCAACTTTACCCGTAGTTACCTCATTGAAATCTAGTGCAGAATCACAAATTATACAACTACTGTACATGACAGTGATCATACTTGTTCTTTGTATCCTCCTGCATATGTTCATTTCTTCTCATATAAGCTTTACATTAATTTTTAGATTTAATGGTTCTTCCTAGGGTTTTTCTCTCCCAGGATAATCTAATGACAGTCTACCTTTTACTATTACCTATGTTAACAAGAAGGGAAAAAGAAATAATGTAAGGAATTTCTCACAACACAGTGGGAAGAGAAACTCAAGTCTTTCTGACCTCACTTACTTTCAGAGACACCCACTGATGTTAGCACCTTTTGAAACCTTCTTCCCTCCCCTTCTGTGGAGTCTAATACCTTGTATCTCATTTCCTTACAATTGCTGAGCACACATACAGTTTAATATATGAACTTGTACCCTTCATATTGTCAGAAGAACTATCTGAATACTTACACTAAATCCTTGTACATTTTACCTTATTTTACTAAAGGATTACATATCTGTCCCACTCACTTATAAAACATGCCTTTTAATGATGTACTTTTAGAAAAGTCTAATTAAAATTCAATGCATAAAAGTATGCAAGGGTTGATAACCCACAGAACTCAGCAGACCCTAGTTAACATTCTAATGCATCCTCCATTTGGAGAGAGACAGTAAGACTTTTCCACCTCGGTGGCAGACACTAATGATACTTGCAAATATGACTAATGTCTTCATTGGTGAAAAATTAATGCACCACAATAATTTTTCTACCTGGGGTTAATGAACATGTCAGATGCTGAAAATGAGTTGTTTGAAAGTAAATTACTATAATCTATATTTAGAAGACTCTGCTCTTGGAAAAAAAAAAAAAAAAAAAAAAAAGTATATATGGTGTGTTTGATGTCCTCTGCTTACCTTTGTCATGAATTTTGCTGTTTGCCTAGTGAGACTGCTCTATGCTGACTTTTCTGTTGGAATAAGGAAATGTTTTCTGTTTCCTTGAATGCCCATTTTTTCATGGGGAGAAGTCCAATTTTACTCTACTTTCAGCAAGCACTGAAACAAGTATTCTTGCAGTCACAAAAGCAGCACCAAGCTGAAGTTTGCTACAGGTAACCACAAACCAGTATCTCACTAGGCATTTTTGGAGATCACGATGCCCACTTTACGTTTCTTTCATCTGAAGGGAAGGTAATAGCTTCACAATTCAAATTGCTTTGTCTCTCTTTACTCCTTTTCTCCCTTAACAAAGCTATGTGAATCCTTTATTAAGTTGTGTGAATAGAAAATAGCTTCAATAATTAGCCATAGCAGAGAGAAAGGAGTTGTTTTGTAAGTGAAGATTCTTCTAGTCACTGTAGATAGATCACCACCAAAATTTTCACAACCATGTTCCTTCCAGAGCACTTGGGGTTTAAGTTGTCCAGAGGGATTTTGTAGTATCTGTTATCAGGGAATTAGTAACAAGTTTGAAATATGGGACTTATTCCTTATGTTGGAACCATCTTTCCTTTCAACTGTGATCATATATCTTCAGAAAATATGCAAATGCATTCATCCTCTAAATGTTTTTTTAACAGAGCACATAACTTCAACTCCATATTTAGCACAGGAAGTTTAACTCCATAACATTGCTTTTGAAATGTGCAAGCATAGAAAAAAAGGGAACAGAAGAGTATGTCTGGCCTTTATTTAGGTCTCAGCTGTAGCTCGTGCTGGGTTTAAGGAGCTGGAAGGACTCTTAATCAAAATTTAGAGACTTCAAATCATGGCAAATTCATTATGTTCTTTCACAATCCATCCCAAAGGTTAAGTATTCCCATTGTTAAAATATTTGCACTTTATTTACTGCTGGTACCTTGATGACTAATTCTAGCCATAAGATTTTTTCAATTAGTGCATTTACCTGTGCAAGCAGCTATACACTGTGACTTGGCTACTTCTTGATTGCGTTCAAAAAGTAGAGAAATAGTACTACTGTAAATGGAAATGATTTGTAAATCTAATGTATTCTCTTTAATCACACTTTGAAGCAAAGCAAGCCTCTGTCTTTAAAGAAATGTTGTGAAGTCCACTTAATGTTCACATTTCCAAGGTTCAGAGCAGTTTTCCACCTACATGTATATACAACTTACACCACAACTGCAATGAAATGCACCTGCCCCTATATTTAATGATTGAGGTTGCATAAATATTTCATAACTCCAAATGTTCAGGTCAAATATGGGTGTCTGGCAAACCTAAGGGGTACTCTGAGATAGCACTAAGAAATCAGTCTGTTATTGGGTTGTAAACACCTGGATCTGAGAGATTAACCCAGTCCACTTTCTGCAGAGTGAAATCTGAGCATTAACAAATGCATTATATTATAGGAAAACTGCTAGAATTTAGGTCTCATATGCTACTGAAATAATAACTTTTCAGATGAAAATATGTTTGTTATTTTCCAGATTCCTGTGGGAAAAATATTAAGATTTTTTCTATTAACCTCTTTTCTCCAATTTTGTATCAACTTTCTGAACAAAGATTGCTTTCCCTCATTTCTTGTTTCCTACAGTACTTTGAGTTAGGATAGCAAATACACAATAGAACTTTACTATTCTTAAATAAGCTGTCTACCCACAAAAATTTTGTCACTCCATTTTGACAGATCAAGTAATAATTTTATCTACCATGGGAGAGTATAAACTGTACCAGTACAGGAATCATAGTGGGCGTATAAGCTGTAACCATCATAAATGACACTTTTTATTCCCTTTGAAAATCCTCCTGATTTATTACATTTACTTAGAGACTGTCACAGCTTATTTTTACTAGACACATTTTTTTTTTTTTTTAACATTCCATCAAGTGAGCTCCTATGTGATGCAGAGCAAACTGATAGAAAATGGTGACACTCTCACCCAAGCTGTCATTATTCAAAATGATTTCTTCTGCTCAGGTTGTTTTCATTTAGTAAAATAATTTGATTTTTCTATGTCTGCCCACATTCTATTCACAGGAGGCAAAGGAAGCTCAAAACAATGTCTTCTGCGTTTAATATGCAAGGAGAATGCTTAATAGAATCATTTGCAGGATAATTAAAAGTCTGCTGATACATCTTAAGAAAGTGTGAAACAAAGTACAAAATGAATAGAGCCAAATGGCAATTGCTTATTTCTGTAGAATAAGCGCTAAGTCGAAGAGGTCATAATTGCTGTTTTGCATAAGGAAAACAGTTAACAGGGTTTTATAGATATATTTTCTGCAGTAAAACTACAGCTGACTGTTTTCATACAGAAGTTAGTTGACTATCACAGATGAAAAGGTTACAGGGTATCGCTGCTAGGTCTCCCTGTGATATCAAGGAAAATAAGTCCACAAATTCAAATGTGACTGAAGAATGGCTTGAGTTAAAGTCAATTCCTGCTTACATTTATGAAATGGCACATTCAGCCTTGATATTTTCTCTCTGAAACAAACTTGACTTTTTCTAGCAAAGTGAAATACATCTACCTGATTCATTTACATGACATCAATCAGAATGCTAATGCTGTATAATTAATAAACAGCTGCATTGTGCTTCCCAAGCCACATCCCCATCACTCTATAAGCTTTAACACTTCAAATCATTGATCTAAAGGAAATTTTCTAAAGTATTCACCTTCTGAGGCAGATACATAAGTCCTATTAGGAATTATGGGAATTGTATGTGCTCACTGAGGACAGAATATGGCCACCAGCTGTGCCAGTTATCTTGATTATATTCATCTTTTATGAAGTGGATAGCCCCTTATCTGGCTTTTTTATGACTACAAATTAGTTCTTAATTACAGTCAGTCATTGTAATTTCAGAGCAACTGCTAGCTCAGTCATTGACCCATTTTAGTGAATTATAAGCAAGGTAGGTTCTTTTATACCCGTAACAATAAACAAAGAAAAAAATATATAAAATTTGGCATTGCTGACCCACTCCTTCCCACTGTTTAGACATTAACATAACTGTTCTCTTGACTTGCTGTTGTTATCCTTCGAAAAAAGAATTGCCATGGTACTTTTCCATTTAAGTTAATATATATATAAATATATGTACGTATATATATGAACTAATATAAAGAAGTTGCCACCCAAATAAATGCAAGTATATACAAGTTAAGAATCTCACTGTATGCCTAACACCTTCTGTTAGTTTTATGTGACAGTAACCAATTGCCTTAGTGACTTTACTCATGACTGCTTTTGGGTCAAGGGAGGAGAGAATCATACCACAGTCTTTAATTATCTGCATTTAGAGAGTGTAAGTATTGTAGGGATCTCCATTTGGAGACAGAAAAACGTATGCCTGATTTGAATAATTAATGCTATTCACTGATTTCAGTAGCATTGAGCAAGCTACAAAACTAGGTAACATTTCGCTGTAGAAATCTTACAGAGTACATTGTTCTTACGTCATGCTTTATGTGTGTGACTGTCATCATGACAGACTCATTCATCCTGTTGTGGCACTGATTTGCAAGCCAGATAAATGCAGTGAAAGACACTGCAATAAGTCAAATTAGCTTTAATTTACTTGAATCCTACTGTTAATGGTGCAAAAACTTTAACAGCAAATTGTAGAGGGGCATTTCTCCTTGACTCCAGTAGTCTCAATACTCTAGACTAAGCAGAGTTAATGAAGTCATCTCTTTTTCATTCCCAACCTACGTGCATTTTGCGTCACATATCTTTCCACAAAGGTCTGTTTTCCCACACTTACAGTCCTAATACCTCAGCAGACACATGTGCCAGGTGGCAGGATTGCAGGGTGTATTAAGCACTCCTGGAAGAAATGTCAGAGCTGTGCTGAGCTCCCCTACATGTCTCCACGGAGTGTGCACTGGTTTGCATGCCAGGAAGGGTGCAATGCAACCAGCTCCCCTAATTCCACCAACTCAGGTGAGTTGTACCAAGGGCCCAGGGAGAGACGGAGAGAAACAAGGGCATGACTTGCCTCCCCTCTGTCTGCTTCACAGTCCACCTGCCCCAGGGAACAGGAGCAGAGCTTTCTCTGCAGTGCTTTTAAGTGCAAAGGCAGGGGAAGCTCCTTGCATCCTTACCAAAGAGCGCACTTGTCAGAGAAAGCCCCAAGCAAGTATTAGAATTCAGCTGCCAGAACTAGAAGGACCAAGACGCAGACGTAGTCCCAGTGTCTGTCATGTTGGGAAGTGAGAAAAATGTAACACATCCACTAGGAGCATTGACAGATACTGAACAGGAGCTGATGTTTTTCCTGCCTAAGAGGTAACACAGATATCCAAAAAAAAAAAAAAAATCATGCAACTGTATTATACATCTTGCACTAATTTGGGACTAATATATTTTTCCATATAGAGCAAGCAATGTATTGAATTTCCTTAGCAAATGTATAGGAATTTATTTGGTATATTTAAAAAATATATAAATAAAAAAAAATCCTTAAGGAGCTTCCACAATGAATAAAGACAGCATGAACCAGCCTAACTATCATATGCCAGAAACCTTTTCCCCACCAGTTTTCAAGTTGTTCTTCCTTACTCTTTTGCTTCCAGGCTAATTAATTATACACTAAACATACTGCTAGTGTGATACAAATAATTAATTAAACACAGTCACAGACTACAGCATTAATTGTAACAATATATTACGCTTTCTGCTGCCTGTCTCTTTCAGCTAATAAGAACTTTGCAACATGCAGAGACTCCAGTTTAGGAAGTATGTATGTATATTTACAATGATAACAAACTGCAGAGAACATTTCCTATTTCTATGGGGTAATGCCTGGGCAGTTGTAAGGAAAGCTGCCTTTCTTTACACTTTGATGGGAGCTTACTATTTCCTTGTGTTCACCCAGATCTCTCAGAATAAATAGGCTGCTTACTTGACTGTTTTTTTCCCTGTGGGTTCTCTGGGAAAGCATAATCTGAGTTGGTCAAAAGGGCAAGACAAAGAAAAGGTGGACAGAGAAAAAACAAACTTCAGCAGACACAATGTTAAGCAGATTTTAGGGGTTCCAAGGCTGGCAAGCACATGGATATTATTCTCAGCAAGACCAAGCAAGTTCCCTAAAGAGATTAATAACGTTTACCTTGAGCACAGGAAATGTTCTGAGAATTCATCACTAGATGCCTCCAGAGCTGAAAACACAGCATGTTATGGTAGCATTAGCTACTATTAGTGTGCTTACCTACAGCTCCTATATCCTACCAGATGGTACATAAGTTTTTACTTCCTTTTCATTTTCCTTTAAAATTACAAAAAATACCCTATTTGTTAGAATGTATTACAGCCTTTTTTTGCAATATAGAATATGAAAATCACCATTTGGAAAAAAACAGTGACACTTGAGGAAACATTTTTTGTCTTCCATTGGGTAGGTCGGAAATGGCATGCACGCCATAGGAAGGAAATAATTCACAGCATACACTTAAGTGAACAAGACCTTTGAGGCAGATTAAGCTACATAAACATAAGAGAGAGAGAGAATCAAGAGCTAAAATACCTTGCCAAAGGCTGTGGGATTTTTGTGCATTTTAGAAAGAGAATTGTGCCATAGATACACAGCTATTTAACAGATACAATATTTAAATAATTTGTGCAGATACCTTTATGTGTACAGTATTTGGAGGAAGTGCTTTTAAAATATGACATTCAATTTTCAGTTGTTTTATCTTTTCTCATTGGTTGCAAAAAGAAGAGTTTTATAACATCTTTTTTTGGCAGGTAGATTTAGCACTTCAGAATACTGAAGTTCATTCATTAACATAAGTTTTTATTATAAGCCATAATCTCTTCTTTATTTCCACTGCTGTGGACGAGGACATCTAGTTACCATCTTCTATCAGTGTTGGATGGAAATGTCTCCTATTGGACTTTACTATTATTTGGAACCTTAAATGTGAATGTCTTTACTTTTTAAAGACTTTGTCATTAACAAAGCACTATTTGAAATTCAAATAATGTCCAATATGTTAAAAATGAATAAATAAATAAATCATCCCTAAAGCCCTAAAACACAGTGCGGGGGGGGGGAAAGAATTTTTTTTTAATATATATGTTTTTTTAATCATGCAATTATGAAGTACCTATCCTAAGGTCAGTAAAACTGCATTGTTATAAAATTTACATTATGAAAATTACTTTAATTACTTTTTTAAAGTTACTTTAACTTTACAGTACTAATTTCTAGTCTCATGGCTTTCACATGATTAGAAACCCATAATTTACTTTTTTTGATATTTTATTTTTATCTTTTATTCCATCTGCTTTGTGAGGAGGGATTTCTTCATACAACAGTGCTTTCTACAATTCTATCGTCATTAGAAATATCTGTGCTGTAGTAATCAACAAAACCTGAACCATTGGTTGGGTTGCTAACATGGCAGGCCAACTTCCTGTAGAAGAATTATTACAGTATTAAAGAATTTAAGAACCCATATCCTCCTTATGGACATCAACTCACTTTCTTCATCCTTAAATTTCTTCAAGATTTTCTCTAAGGAGGATTCTGCTTGGATGGAATAATTTCCTCTTTTCCAGCTGAGCTACAAACTGATCTCTTTACTCTCCATGTCAAGCCTAAGTGACGTACAATTTATACAGATCTGTTTCAGGATGCAATATATATTTGTTCTATCTTGCTCCACACCACAAGAACACGTAATACAGTAAAGTTGTGAGAAAACCTGACAAAAGCCAAAAAATTCAAGGTGGAAGATGACACTATACTTCACTGACACTGTTGAAAGATGCATACAAGAGGAAGAGTTAAGAGGTCATCCTTCATCTTGAATTTCCTGGCTTTTAGTAGATTCCCCACCTTAAGGGTTTTATGTAAAACAAACTACTTTTTGATTTAAATTTAAAAACAAGACAGTTGTATTTCAGAAAGCTTGCATGTTGTTTTTGTGTTTTGTTTTGGTTTGGTTTTTAGCTATGTTGTTCTCACATATCAATTGTCCCTCTAAATCTTGTTCTTCAAATGATTCCAGTTTCAAACATTACCATCACCAACAGTAAAAAGAACTGAAAACTGAAATGTGCTTTGCAGCATCCCTTAGTCAACTACACAGACATTCCCTATGTCCTAATAGGTGTCAAAAGCATCAGGGAATGCCAAGAACAGGTATGGCCACTGCTTCTGAAAGCCGGACAATTCTTAAACATTTGTGTTTACTTTTGGTCTATGTAGCTATCCTTGCAGACAGGCTTCAAGCAGAGGCCATAGAAGACTTAGAAGACAGAAAACAGATGGTGCACTCTGCAATAATAGTATTCCCAACAAATCTATGTGGTCTATGTTTAATCTCCATAAATATATAAAAAGAAAGTTTTCAAAAGAACTACATTCCCACTTGTGTAAGAAATTGAAACTTTTTCAGTTTTAATGGTCACCAGAATTCTTTTTTCCTTAATAAACTAAACAAATAATTATGAAAAGGAAAGAAATACTTGTCTGATAGGCCATTATACAAAGAGAGGAAGCAATAATAAATACCCAATGGATTTTCCCCCAGAAGCCAGCTGCCTTAATAACAAGTACTACTACATCATCAACCATCTTCAATTCTACACTGTCAAATGTTCAGTTTTGTTAAAAGACAGAATGTTGACTGTGCCTCTGCCTCTACATACTCTGTCCTCTGAAAGAAGAAAAAGCATAATTTCAGAGTATTACACCAAACCGTTATAATCATTAAATTAAGTCTGTATGGATAAAATGTACTTATAAAAATTGTGTTACATAAAAAACAAACAAACAAACAAAAAACATACTTTTGTATCTAGATATTCCCTTTTTCTTTTGAGAAATAATAGCAGCAATGACACATTTTTCATTAAACTGATATAGTGTTTGGTAAACTTCATCCATGGTAATCTGATGTGATTTGGCTCTTATTAACAGTAAGCTTTAATAAATTCCATTTACTTTAATACCATCATTGGTATTCTGCAGGCTATTCTTTTCATGAAAATAAGATTCAAACAAGAGAGACTAGTACAAAGACTTCATAGAAGTGTACTACATTTCAAGAAAAAGCAACCAAACTATTTTTAGTTCATATTATTCTGCTTCCTGAAGAAAATTAAGTAATGTGAAAAGTATTTCTTCCTTTTATTTTAACATTTATGTCAAAGAGGGGACAAAAGACACATCAGAATAAATCTGTAAAGAATAAATCTTGCCTGGATAACAAATGTATAGTTTTTTGTTTAATATTCTTGTTTTGTTTTGTTTTGTCTTTTTGGGGGGTATTTGGAGGATGGAAAACAATGTTTTGCTTTTACTTTACAGACACATTTCACATTTTATTATACATAGTCAACCAACCTGTTTATAAGGATTTAAAGTAGAAGGCTGAAGAAGATGGTGATACAATATCAGCTCAGTTTGTCCCACTACTCTGTTAGAAGTGTCACTATGTGACACTGACTATGAGAGCACAGCACTCATATCTCATGAGATATTAGGCATTATTTTCAAGACTTCCTTCCCCCCTGAAAAAATAAAAAAAATAAAAAATCATATATTCTTCCTTCAGACATCTGTGAACCTCTCACCAAAGTTAATGGGACATTGGGACATGAACAAAGTAATTTTCAAAAAAGGGGGGGGGGGGGAAATGCTCTCTAATAAAAATAAAGATTACAGGGTAATGTCTTCCGTTTTCCAAAGAAGTAAGAATTTAGGAGGCTTTCAAGGATTTTCTCTAAAATACATTTATATGCTACTGTGCTGATAGCAAACACAAGGAAATGTGCTTTCCTATATTTCCACAGTTAAGCCCCACTCATAAAAGTAAGGTGCTTAGGAACCAATTAAATAACTTCTTAAATACTCCTAGCACTTGCCTTAGCTAGGAGTGTAACACAAGTGAGAGAGAACAGTCACCTGTGGTCCCAGTCTGGACTCATATTTCTCATTAAACGTTCTTTCTCATTAATAGTTGTTAGGAACAGAAAAAATATTTTGGAAATTTAATCACACCATCACTTTCAGGAAGGCTGTATTAACCCATTTTGAAGGTGAAGTCAAAGCACAGGGGAACTTCAAGACCAATGAATAGTTATATTTTACAGGGGCTGCCTTGCTTCTCAGAGCAAACTCATATATAAATACATATGAACAAATTACAAACCATTTTGTGTTGTATGCAGAGTCTGAGCATGGAAGAAATCACTGAGGACTAATAATTTGGAAGTAATATACATATTTTCTGATTTCCGGATATGTTGACTTCATGACATGTGAATAGGCTGTATTTGGAAACTCTTATGTTAAATTTTCATCAAGAAAAGGAGGAAAGTGTGCAAATAGATTTATTTCAGGAATTTATGTGGCATCCTCTTTGGGGTTAATTTTACCTATTTTTGATTTTTGAAGAGGTTAATTACCTACTGTATAATTTATCACAAACAAAATCCATCTAGAACTCTGGATTTTATCACCTGACATGTAAGCAAAGTACTGTAGGGCAAAATATAGAATGCGATGTGATCCTTTGAAAACAAATGGATATGTGCAATTAACAGCTGGAATATATACTTGAATATTTGAGGCACTGAAGTTCCTCAAATCCTTACTGTTTTTTAAATTAAAAAAAAAAAAAAAAGAAATAAAAATAAAAAGTTAGAAAAGATTAGAAGAAAGAGGAATTTGTACAGAAACCTCCAAAAGCATTTGTATAAATCTGTAATGTGTTCATCTCATTTACTTCAAGAAATATTTGACTGCAAAGTACACTTGGTTGCACCTCATCTAGATCAAAATCTAATTTGACTGGAAATTCAGCAAACTCAATAGTATGCCTGACATTTCTCAGAAAAGGATTTGTCCAACAGCTAAAGAAAAAAGATATTTTCATAATTAACACAGTACAGGTGGTCTTGTTTGTTTGTTTCCAGAGGCAAATGTTTTCTCTGTCTTTGAACTCCAAGAATTTTCTCCTTACCCCATAGGCTAGCAAACAAGTGTAACATTTTTATTTTTCTGCCTTCTTTTTGACAAAGCATTGACCTCTGCATTTGAATATCTGGGGAAGCATATCACTGAGACCTAATGCTTCACCTTGTGATGTCTACACAAGAGCTTTAAAAAAACAAAACTCTGTAGATCTTAGTGCTGCTCCTATGTGGGGGAGAGCAGAACTTCATTTAGAGCTTTAGGCAGACGGTTATATTAAACTGTTGAAATGTTTGTGCCAGTGACAGAGGATTTTCCTTTCATTCAATTTGACAGCATTTGACCATCTTCACTACAGAATGGCATAACACCACTGATTTTACAGCCAGAGACTGTTTTCAAGCTGTCTTAGAAGCTTTCAAATTTTTTTCCAAACAGAAGCATGTTGAAGTTTTTACATTTTTTTTGACCAGTTATCTGCTACAATATGAACATTTGCTTCTGCTTTATGTTTATCTCTGTGGTAAGCAGCTTTTAGGTTTGCCAATTATTTTCTTTTTTTTCAAACCTTGGGGAATATAGGTTATATATATTGAGGAACTTGATGGAATCATCACTTCATATCAAGGCAGATTTGATGTTTGCATTTGGCAAAAAGCTAGGAGCTTCACAAAGACCCTGTATACCAACCCTGAGATTTTTTCACCTGTTTGCCATCTTTAATTTAGTTTCATAAATGAAATATAAAAATGTCAAGTATATTATCCAATCTTGGTGTCTGCTACCATAAGTAATTTAGTATTTGGTCACTGAATGTTTTTGAATGTGTTTTATCCATAGATGTGAAAGCGATCAGAAATCTCCAGCCAGATTTGCTGAGCATATGAAAATAATGACATGTGGGCACCAATTCTCTGAAGTTTTCCATGTCCCAGGAGAAAGATTGTCTGGAAAGTCTGGTGGCACTGTCAAAAATTCACTGGCTACAAAGACCAAAGAAGACCCTGCCTTTTTAACAATGCCCTTCTGAAACAAAAGCCTCCTTGATCATAGTCAATGCTACCTGCTCTAATTTTACGATAATTGCTGTCAAAATAATAAATAAATACAACAAAAACAATAACAACCAGAAAACACCTGCAAGAATATGGAATAATAAAATAAAAGCAAGAGTCCATAATATTCTGGATCATTTTTAGTAAAGCACATATAATCCAGTTTTTCTTACCAACATAGCTATCAAGAATAGTTGCTTTGTGAAGGTGACATAAAACTGAGTGGAAGTATGTTGCTGACATTTTAGTCTACATAAACTAGTAAAGGATAGATCCAATATGGAGTTGACATATGATATTTACAGTATAGAAAGAACTTATTACAACCTTTTCCTGTCCCATGAGGGACCTCTCCCTGAGGCACAGCTATAGCTCTCTGCAGTCAAAAATGGCACACCTTGCTATGAATGGGCTCTTGCTTCAGGGCCATGGACTCTTCTGTGTATTCTTGCTGCCTCTGTCTTCTAGCAATTCTTTAAAGGTTATTCATTATTATTACATCCTAAATGCTTCTGTTTTCTTCTCCCTTGCTCTTCCAGTCCCCAGTGAAATTTGAAATGGTATTAGCACCTCCCAGCAGCACTACTGTATACATGTTCCTCACTGGCTATTGTACTTCAAGGTAATTTTTCCTCAAAATCTTTTCAGAATGTCTATGTCCTCCACTACTCCCATGGCTCACGAAGATGGACAAATCCAACACATAATACATGTATATACAAATGCAACATCATCCTTACAACAGCAAATGACCTTAGAGCTAATTTTCATCTGGATTGTTGCCATTACCAGGATATTTTCATTAACTTATTACTTTTATTTCTGCCTCTGGTTTTCCTTTATAAATATTTTCTTTCCTTGTTAAAACTGTATTTTAAATTTATGCTGAGCAGTATGACAATGAGCATATCATAAATAATTTAACAACATAAAATATTTGATAAAACTCTTGGGCAAACTAGTCATTTATGTAACTGAACTTTCTAACAGATATGGATTTGACAATAATACTTGCTGTATCATCATAAAACTTCATAGCTTTTGTCATTGGCCAGGACTCCATTGTGCCAAGTGCTATGCATTAGATGCTGTATAAGCATAGAACAAAAACATAGATCCTGCACTGCACTGCTTACCACATGCAAGACAACAGGAAAATATAGAGAGATGGAGATGTATAGATGGTGATGAGATGATTACACTTGGTGGTAAATTCCCATTGTCTCATTTAAACACAAACTTAAAGCTTTACAAATATGTTAGATACTGATACAATGTATACAGGAGTACACATTTTTACAAACCCAAGATTTATACATATATGAGTGTTGTTAACAGATGCATAGCTTGAAATTCAGACCTAAATCCCTCTGGAAGAAAAAAAATGTTGAAACGACTAAATAAAATTGATCATGTAAACATGAGGTTTACTCTGCTGTAGTATTTGTCAAATCACTTTTTTTTTTTTTTTTTTTTTTTTAAATTCACTGTATGGCTACATTCCACCCCAGCTTGCACAGACTACTCGGGACACTGAACATGCTAGTAACAGTGAAACTAATTATGGGCAAAATTGAGTTTATCATTTCGTATAGCATTATAAAACTAAATCAGCAGTTTGTATGGATTGTTATGGAAACTGGTAGTTTTGCCTTCCTTTTATAATTGCCTTAACACCAAAGCCATTGGTCCATGTAACTTTAGACAGCCCATCAGGCAGATGCAGAACCCATACTCTAGCAAATGCCTTGTAAGACAGGTGTCTCCTGAGACTCCCAGCACATCTCTTGCAACCTGTTTGCTGTGTCTACATGAGCTCTTGCCAAACTTGCCTCTCAGGCTGCCTAGGGTCAAGCCTGCTGATGAGCTGTATGAGCTATGAGATGCTTTATTTTTCTGGACAGCTTTGTTTTGACTTCTATGTGCCCAATGAGCACCTCACCTCTATCTTTTTTTTTTTTTTTTTTTTTTTTTTTATCTCCTCTGATAGATACTGATGAGTTTCATTCAAGATTTAAAACAAAGAAAGTGATTGTACATACATAAAATCAGTATGTATGGGAGAGCAAGAAACATAAAACCCCCACATCTCTTCAGATTTATATTCTTATATTTCAATAAGTTTTATAGCTTGCCTTTGTTAGTGAAAGCCAAAACATATATCCTTAAAGAATCTATGCTGCGTTGTACAGCAGATTCTCAACAGCTGTAGCCTAACTCATCTTTAAGTGGGTGTAATTTACAGTAACACCAACAGAAGAAAAAAAAAAAAAAAAGAAAGAAAGGAAGAAAAAAAAAGTGGTGTAAGTATTTCAATTAGCACTCACATTTTAACTCAGAAGCATCATGAACAAAATAATTACAGGTTCAAGCCAAGGGTGTACACTTTGCAGATGTAAATGCAACCTGTGGCTGTAGGGAGGAATCTAAGTGTAGGTATCTTCATTTTTATTCACAATGCATTTGTTGAATTCTACCATTAACATATTTACAAACAAACTAAAAAACACATACTCAATTCATATGCATTTATGTTTCTTTTGTCGGTCTAGGCCCTTATCTTGTCTTGGACTGAAGCAATATCAACACAAATCATGTTGCTGATATAAATATCAACACTGAAGCCATAGTGAAGGATAAAAACAAGCTATAAGTAAGTAGATAAATGCTTTGCTGTTTGGCACAGTTTTTCCTAACTTCCTGAGTATTATTCTTGTCTAAAACCTCATGTCACAGATGGTTTCGACAAGGCAGAGACAGAGCCAAGTCTTTCCATAGGTTGGTAAGTCTACACATTGCAAAGTAACGTGCCTTGCTGGCCATTGCCAATTGTGGCCTCAGGTATTACAACTATATACATTTTACCTAATTAACTTGCAACATACACTTTGTGTGTTATCTTTCTCCTTACAAAAATATGTGAGTGCTATAGTTTCTTCCTCTCTGTTCATTCTCATCCCCACCCTGTTTTATTTAAGTGAAAATATCTCAAAGTTATAAAAATACCTTGCTGTTACCATGAGCTTCAGTGGTGTATCTATTGCTTTCCAATGTCTCTGCTTAACATAAAAAGAGAATGCTTCTATCCATGTATCAGCAAACTGATAAATAGCAATGATGTGGAAGACAGTGAGGAGGCCCATGTATTTAATGGAATTTGCACAAACCTTCCCTGCCACCCCACTCCCCACAATACATCAAAGAGCCTTTGGTTCTCTGAACTGATCACAAAAGTCAAGTCTCATGGTGCTGCAAGCTGTGGCAAGCAGAGGTCTGCTGTCTGTGCATACAGTATGAAATAACACAGCAGTATGAAACACAATGTATCCTGGAAGAGAGGAGGGAGGAAGACAGAAACATTAAAAGAAAGAACAGAGCATGACAAGAAAAACTGAAAATAAAGAATTAATATTAATATTAATATTTGAGCAAATTAGAATGTATTTTAGAAGAAGACAATCAGCAACCAATGCCATATTGTAATAGCAGCCATAGGCAAGAAAAGAATCAGAAATAAGCATTCTTCTTGGAGAAAAGTCTTCAATGTTTTGTAGATACAGGGGAAAAAAGATGTATTACACCTGCAGCAAACTCCATAAAGAAATAAATAAATATTTGCTAAATAACACAAAACATGCATTTACATTTTGAATTTTATAAGGTTATTTTTAAATGTCTCTAGCGATTCAGTAGCTGTTTACTAATTAAAGAAAAAAAAAAAAAAGCCACAGCCTCTAAAAAGAAGCCTCGATGACAAAGGATGAATATTCTGAATAAAGATATTTTAGTCACCAATCTCAGGGATTAATTTACTCAGTTTGCCTCCAAGAAGCCAATAAATTTGTGTAAGCAATTTGAAAATTATTTAATTTGATCCCTATTCTATATTCTCAGTAATAAATGTAGTGATTCTAACGAAGCTGTTAACTGAACAAACAACAGAAAGAGAATCAGCTGTCTACCATATGTTTCTTGTTTACTTAAGCAAAAATACTCATTTTGAGCTCAATCCAAAGTCCATCCAAGTCAATAGAAAGACTCTTACCAAATTAAAGTAGCTTTAGAACAGAGCCTGTTACTCGTGGCTTTACGTGTAAAGCTGTATTGTACATTAGTCCTACAACTGTTCTTCATCTCCTAAGTTAAAACACTAAAGAGAATTCTTAAAATTGTATTTAGTTAGTATGCACTGACCTGCTAACCTCAATCCCCAGGAATTCAGCATAGCAGCTGATTAGGTACCAGGTAAGTGCTCATTTGTACACTCAGCTATCTGCTTTACTGATGTAAATATTCTATTTGAGCACAAAGTATTTAATGCTTTGAGTACATGAAGGTAAACTCTCCCTCATTTCAGGATGACTTTCTGTTTGCATTCATTTCTCAAATGTTTGAGAAACAGAAAATTTGTTTCGTGAGGACTAAATAGACTCCCTAAAATTTAAGATAAAAAGGTGGTTTTGAACCAATAAAGATCATATTTAAGTATGCTAAATATTTAATTTCAATTTTATTCAATCATGTTACTGAAATAAATTTATATATTGTTCTTGAATATTTACGCTTATAATTTAAAAATGTTTTAATTAAAAATAAGGGGAAGTATTCTGAACACAAAGTAGAACAACCCTTAATTCTACAATATCTTTGCCTCTGCTCCTCCTCACACAAAGATGCACTTCCAGGGCGTTCTCTAATAGATTCTTCAGATTCTCTTTCCTATTTTGTTCTCAAGCAGCTAAAGACATGTATATAGACTTCACAGAACAAATCTTCCTGTTGAGCAAATGTTAAGTAACTCCATGCAAAGCTTCCACTGTGACATATCCATATTTTCATATTTTTCCTTTTACAAAGTGTTGTTCCTTACCAACATTGAATAAGTGTTTTCTTTTTCATTAAATAATGACATCTTACACCTTTGGTTTTATACAAAGAAAATATAAATAAAAATAATAATAATTAATAATTTTTTTTTAAAAAAAAAGGAAAAAATAAAGAAAAGAAAAAAGAAAAAAAGAGAAAGATCTCTTTGATACCTTTATCTGACCTCCAAAGAGCCATTATACAGCTGCTCGGTTCAGAACATTTTAAGAAACCAGATGTTTCTCCCTACATGAAAGCCACAACTGGGATACAATAGCTTTGAAAGTCAGTACATGGCAATCTGCTGTAGTATTCAAAACCACAGCATCATCCTCTGTCAATACCTAGAGCAGGAATTCTGACTGCATCCGTAATAGATAGAGTGACAGACTAAAGTGTCTTATATAATTTACTAGCCTGCAGTTTAGACATTCCAGCAATACTTAATCAAATTCTTCCAAATAAGTGTACTGGAATCCAATATAGCTTGAATTGCAGTTTCCACAAATATTGCAAGCATACACATTGAAATGTTAAACACATTAAGTGTTTAGAAATTTTCAAATGAGCATTTGCAAGAATTATTCTACCACAAAATCCAGCTCTCAGATCATCATCCCTAAGGAGGCTGTGCTATAGAGTAAAAACAGAAGGTTTCTACCAACAGGTGGATGGAAACAGAGTTTCAAGTGCCTTCCAGCCTTGGTCTGTGTAACCCAATGCAATCTATCGTCTGATCACTTACTAAATTAATCTGTTTTGACATTAAAGCAACAGTGAATCTAACCATTTTCAACTGTTTTCAGAAGAAGACAATTATTTCATTTAAATTCATTCAATCTGAAATGGCTGTACAAAAAGTAGCTGACAGTGCAGTGTCAGTATCATAGCAGATATAATAGAAATGATATTGCTTCAGCCTACATGAGAAAATCCCCTCACAATGCCAGAGAAAACAGGTTTGGGGCATAGAAGTTACAAATCACTGTGTGATTTGTAAGATGCATCTTTTTCTTCCTCTGTTAAAGCAGAGTTCCTTGGCTACTCCACTCGTACCTGAGTTACACACACCCCTCCATACACCCACCCTCCTCCTCCTCTCCCAAATGGCTGAGAGTGTGATGTTTCATGTAAGGTATGATCCAGAAATGGGTGGCTCTAATCCTCTAGTTACCTCTTCCTTACAAATTTTACAGAGAGAGAGAGGATCACAAAAATCTTATATCAGTTGTTTCAGTGCAAAAATGGTTTTCCTTTAAGTCAATCATAAGATTTCCATGAACATCAGAGGAAGTAGCAGTAGATCTTCTTTGTGTCAATATATATTCCAATGCTTACTTAAATTTAACTTATTTTTTCACCGATTTATTTTCTAGTCCCAGAGCACAATATTGTCTTTTTACATAACTGATATTTTTCTATCAAGTTACTTATACATAACTAGAGAGTTACATTAAAAATATTACCCTTAATCAAAAAGAATTATATAATACTATGTGGATGATATTTCCTAGTATGAAGATGTTAGCCTAAATGCTTTGATTGCATTATGACAAACTCTCAAACTCATAAAATGAAATCTCTACACTATAAAATCATTTTTAGTAGATTGCAAAATGCTTAAGTGGTAGTTATGACTAATTCAATAAAATCAATAGGAAATTGATATGATTATATTTTTTCCATCTGTATTTCCATTTCATCTATCATTTTCTCTCAAAATATATGCCTGTATTTTCATTATTTTTTTTTTTATTTTTTTTATTTCTATAACCTACATTATTTGGCAGGAGGTTAGAAACAAATGATCTTTAAGGTCCCTTCCAACCCAAACCATTCTTTGATTCTATGATTTGTGTTTCATGAATTTTACTAAGTTTATAAACTGAAAATTGCTTGTAATCTACCTTGATTGGCTTCTTTAAAGTTCTGACCTACCCGGCCTTAGCAAATAGAACAAACTGTTATTCAAGACAGGTTTTACTCAAGATGGAATAAAGAAACTATTTTCTTTGTAATGCTTCAGCCACATGTTAAAGTAATTTATTTAAACAAGTAATTCTGTAAGCAAATATATCCATTAAGAGATAGACTGTGTACCAGAGCAGGAGGATAGCCCCTGCTCCAAGGACAGACACAACTATCCCTCCTACACATTTCTACTTGAAGGCAGATTAATTCACTACACATGTAACAGAAGTAAGAAGAGTTCATGAATACATAAAGGCACACATGATGAAAAATGAGCAATCTCCATAAACTGGATCCTGAACTTCCTTATTTAATTTGAAGTCAATCAAATTTCCCTTTCAATATTATTTAAATCTTTTTCACCATAGATCTCAAAGTACTTTACAAAGCAACATAAGCCTTATTATCTCATTGAAGTTAAAAGAAGATTGTCCTGAGGAAGGGACAAATGAGGATTTCAGGATTTGTCTCAGTAAAAAGTATAAAACCTCATATAATTGGACAGATCTATTATATAACAAATGAAAGAAAAACTAAAACTGCAATTCATTTCCTTTTTATTCCCACCAAATTACTAGTTTACTTTATCAAATTAGTAAAAACAACATCACTATATCTTGTAATACGGAAACATATAGTGGAATAAGTAATGAAGTATTTACTTACTTAGGTCATGGTTACATGCTTAGGGATTTTTTGAACTAGGATGATTTTCAGGTACAGGTTTGTTTATTATTTCCATGGGAGATTGAGAATATGAAAAGTAATTTACAAAAAAAAATAAATAAAAAAAAGGTGAGTCACCAAACAGTTTTAGCACCTGTCCACATGGAAAATAGATATCTGGAGACTACTGAATGGATATTTTGAGACTACTGGAAGTACTGAACTTACAAGTTTGTTTTTTCCTAATTCAGTTTAGCAGCTGCAAATGTAAAACATTGCTTGGTGCAATTATTGTCTAAGAGCCTCAGTTTCCCCAAAAATTTAAACAACAATTAAAGTTTGGGGCCACCAAGGAATTTTAATGCTATGCTGTACCTAAGGAGCAGGCACATGCACCTCAGGTGGAAAACAGCTCCCCAGAAATATCTTGGAAAAAGCTATGCACCCCAGCAATCCTCAGCAGGGAGTCACTGATTGGAGAGGCTAGAGAAACCAGGGATGCTGAAACTCAAGTAGTACTGAAAGGACATGTTTTCCTCTAGGATCATTTAGCTATGAGCTAAAGATATATGAGCGTAAGATATATGCCCCCATTTTAAAATGATTCAAAGAACCACTGAAAGAGTATTTATTTGCAGAATAAGGATCATAGTTACATCTTTGCATATGACTTAGGCAGCTATGGCTATGCACTGAATTGAAGAAACAGAAAAAACCTCTCTGGCAAAATCCCAGGTACCTGCCAGACTTCAGACACCTAATGGGTGGAGTGATTTCAAAGATTACACAAACTAGGTACATAAATTCAAATCCAAATTTAGGGATCATTTGTTCCCAAGTTCCCTGAAGTATTTTTTGAAAATCAAATCCTTTTTAGCTATAATAGGAGACAATTATATATTTGCACTTCAGATCATATTACATTTTGCAAATTTACAGTATCAATATTTCTCTCAAAGTTATAATTTTCTTCAGGTGATCATAAGAGCTACAGCACATTCATCTGACTAACAATGCAGGAAGATATATACATATTTCAGGTTTAATGATAGGGTGCTTAAAGTAGCTTACAGTAACACTCTAAGAAGAATAAGAGGTTGTCATTAAAAAAAAAAAGACAGAGAAATTTGGAGATTGCAAACTAAAATTATTCTGCATAGGTAATTCTGTTTGATACTTTTTTAATATGATTTAACTGTACTCATGTCAATGAATAGAAAGTTGTATTATCAGATACTATTTTGTTTATTATCACTTAAATGGTTCTCGAGTGCTGGAATTATCTTCATTAGACTGGACATGAAAAAATATACATTTAAATTAACACAATGACGGCTGCAATTTTTATTTTTTTTTGCCTGCCTTCCTTCACAATATATTCTTTACTAACGCTAGCAGAGAAAACTGTAAAATAAATTTTGTGATGCCTGCAATGACAAGGTCACTGGTTCCAATTCAACATTGTTTTTTTAAAAAATAGATGTCATTAGAGCTTGAGAAATTTATTTAACATTCCCTAGCCTCCAGTCTAAGCCCCTTGTTACAGGAAAAAATGCCAGTGGTAACATACTCTAAAAGCCTCATCTTCTACAATTTAAAGGAATACAACATTCTTGTATCACTCACAGTATGAGGTATTTATTTATAATGTTGCAAACTGTCAACTCCTGTTTTATTTCTATTATATATAGGATGTCAGGAACTGTCAAGAGTTTCAAGCTTTACCAAGGGACAGGGCATGTTAAAGGCAGCAGATTAGGAAGATGCTGCATTGAACTCACAGTGGTTGCTATTAACAGAGCTCTTAGAGAGCCACTATGAAACAGTAGGGTCATTTCAAGCACCATGGAAAGGGGCTAAGCGCAATGGACTTCACATGGGACTTTGTATAGTGAAATGAAGGTTCAGTAGAATTAAAACCTGTGTATATAAATATATTAGAAAAGTTGAGTGTAAAGAAAGGCAACAAAGTGTTCTGAAAAAAAAAAATATATATATAATAATATATATAATAATTTTATATATATATATATATATATTATTCCAAGTATAGAAAACAACCATTCTAGTAGAAAACAGCCATGAATAAATTTAGGCTGAGAGTTAGATGTTGATTTCTAACCATTTGACAAACAAAGTTGTGGAACCCTGTTTTACTATGAATGCTGGATTAATAACCTAACTCATAATAACCTATGAGGTTCAGCCTCTGGGGGAAAAAAAAATGTAATTCCCCATGGTACGATGTCAAAGATACAAGCTCGCTGATAACAAAAAAAAAAAAGGGCGTGAGAAGCAGATTAGGAGCATTAGCCAGCTCTCCACCCACTGTTAGCTTTTACGTTCATGCTGTGCTTCCTCTTTCCTCCAAAGCACTACAGTGAACTTCATCTAATTGATTTTTGTAGTCTGCTATTTCCTCATTCTTCCCACTTTTTTCTCTTTTTTTGCTTATATTACACACTTTAATTCCTGTCCTTGATTTTGTCCTGTCCACTCTCTCCCTCCAAAGACTATTCTCTCTGAATACTGCATTCCCTTTCATAATTTAACAGTCCTTTCCTCTCCCACACATCCTGGCACCCACAATTTTTACTCCCATCTGCTGCTTTATGCCTAGGATTGAAATATTTACCAGAAACATAGTAACTAGTGAACTAAATGAAGAAATTGAGCCCATTTTCCAGAGACAATATGTAGATAGCTAACCAAATCTTTTTCCCCATCTATATATACTGATATGTATACTGATACCTTTAATCCATATTGGTAATCCAAACAGGAATTATTTGTCAGGGATGGAGAAAAGTAACTAGGATAAAGCCAAGACACAGCAGCTTTAAGGAGAAGAGTATTTCTTTTTGAATTAGAGATACACATTTGTTGCAAGAAAGAAACTCCTGCAAATGTTATCACTGCATATGGAAATCCCTATCAGTGTGCTGTTCTGAAATTCAAACCCATGTTTTCTCTCATTCAACCAATGTTGTATAATAAACTTGAAGAGAACTTACTCATTAGGCTTTGTAGGAAAGGAGCACTTCATCTTTCCTTACTGTTTTCTCATATCACTTGGCTTCTGAGATGAGATAACAGCAGAAGATTAATAGTCTTTCTTTGGGGGGGCTATTCTACTGAATTGTTTCACCAGTATTTCCTAATTCTCATTGCTTTATAACATGGTGCCTGAGTGGCAGCTAACCTGGCCTAAGCAGTTTCCCTCCTGCTCAGTCCAAGTTTCTGAGGGTCTTCTGCACTACACTGTTCCCAGGCTTAAGCCTATAACAATGCAGACTTGATGAGGTGAGAAATCTCAGCAAGAAGTTTGAAACCTGATGAGGCTGTTACATCCTGCTCCAGTGTGTCTACCGTGACTATGAAATTGTGCTCCACAAAGCCTACAACCCAAAGAAAACTGGAAGTTGCACAACAAGACAGAAAAGAATGCTTGCCCAGAATTACTCAAGAGCACCTGAACTGTATACCAGAAAAAAAAACTGTAAACTTTAAAGCTGTCGACTCAGCCAGAAATAGATGCCTTGACCAGAGAGAACTCTTTGATAACAGTTGCATTGACCACAGACTTTTTACCTTTTCCTTTGCTTCATTGTTTCCCTTTTCCCCACACCTGTTTGTTTTGATGATTTTCTATCTTCTGGGAGAAAAAAAATACAAAATCAAAATCTATCTTTAAAAATAAATAAATAAATAAATAAAAATCAGGGGCAAAAAATCAGAGACAATTATAACCATAATGTGCCATCACCTCAAAATAGGAACCTTGAAGTTTTAGGTTGCAAGAAGTCTTGTATTACTGGTCTATTAAATGATGATGATAAACTTGTCTTTAGTTTAACACAGGAACTGCAGTAAGCATATTTATTACTGCACTTGTTTTTCTTCACTTTGTACAAAATAGAGTAGATAATCCACCTTGCTTCTTTACATGCTAATCACTTCCAAAACACCTGTATCCCCTTTGTCAACTGTATATCCTTTATTAGTATTGGTGAATACTACTTAAACAGTATTTTCACAAAACCCAGATATGAAAGAACAATCAACATGTCAACTCACACATTAGTGAGAATATCACATATCACATCTTTTCAATGTTTGCGATTCTATTGGGATAATATGGATCGAAATAGTATATCACAAACACAGAAAGGAAGGTCTCCAGTGACAACAGTACATCAGTGATGTCAAAACACTGTCAAATGAAGCTATTATTCTTCCAGCTGATACTTTCACTTGCATAGTTTTCCATCATTCTGTTGTAATTTTCCCAGTGTTTTCATTGTTAAAAATTCAAGTGATTATTAATTTTACACAAGCACATCAGTTCACACATTAAACAGAGGAGCATGTTCAGGAGATATGTTTTTTGTTATAGCAATATCATTCCTCTTATATAATCCTTTCATGCCACACAGAGTACCATAAATGTAATGTGTTTTTATACACTGCATAGATACATGAAAACTTCAGCAAAGCAACTAAAGAATGTAGTCTACAATTGAAGACAGTTGGTCTGAATATAGCTTTTTTTTTTTTTTAGTTTCCTAAATAAACAGAAAATATTTTTAACATATATTAACATTAATTATATATCAACATAATATTTTAACATATATTTTTAACATAAATATTTTTATTTTAACAGAAATATTTTTATCAGGGAAAACAAAAATAGTAATGTTATAACATAAAGTCCTCTCTTCTGTGCCAAGAGAAAAAAAAAAAAAAAAAAAAGCCTTTACAATGCTCTCATCATTTTGTAAGGGCTTTGAAGCTATAGTTTACCTTTCTCTTGTGAAAACAGTAGGTAAGTGGGAATCAAGAAATATGCTTCCTAAGTTACCATTCATTACCTGTGTAACCTTGAGTAACCAGAACCCTTTGCTTGAAATACACAATCTCTGAAAATGGAATAAGTTTCCACCTCCACAAAGTACTCTGAAATACTGGATGAAATGTAATTCCTTGGTATAAAATATTGCTAGACCTAATAAAAATAGGAAATTTACTTATTAATTTAATTCATATGAAGATTATTTAGTTTTTTAATTCATATGAATTAAATTAATAGAAAAGCCATTCTAATATGTATTTATTTGGTTCAGCCATTGCAAGCTGACTTTATTTCTGAAGTATTATATACATCTTATTGAGTCTCACAAGCTTATATTTAATGACAATGTTTTTCAATAACTGGAATATTTTTTCACATTTGATCACCCTTGAAAAAATTTCCTGTTGTTATTCCTCTCTCCTTAATGGTCTTGGTCTCTCCTCACTGTTACAATAGGTTTTTTTTCCATTAAAAAAGGCAGCTTCTTTTGTGAGAACAGGATATCCTCAAAAATGATGATGACTAAAACTGTGTACATCAGAAAACATACTTAAGAGTAAAGGTGAAGCTGAGAGGCAATTTTGTGCCTCTTGCCCACCTGAGCATGAAGAGGAACCAAAAACCACAATAGGAAGACCTCAGGAAAGACTTATGAAAAAGTATTGTAAACTCTACCTACTCACCTAAATTACCAATGTAAATCATTTATACTTCACTGAGAATATAACAATAGGGAAAGGAAGGGCAAGGCAAAAATTTGCTAACATTGTTTTTGGTGTTTACATTTTATCAGTTTAGGGAGCAATAAGATGTGGCTTAAACCCATGAAAATAGGCTACAGTGAATTAAACATATTGGAGTTATGCCTGAGGTTTTGGTATGTTCCACGCTCATTTTCACATGCTGCATTACTCTGCAGTCCAGAAGGCTGAGTTCTGGTCAATCAGAAACTAATTATTTCTTGGTAGAGAAGTATATTTCTGTAGGGTGAAGCTCCATTCAGTACTTGTCTCTAAAGCATTTAGAATCTTATTATAATCCATGTGACCTGTTTCTATTTTAAGTGAAGTAATTCACCAAACTGACAATGATAACTCAAAGTAAAGTTTCACAGTCAATCACATGAAGTACTATGTGCGTATCTCTCTCTCTCTCATCTCAGTATATTATAAAAGTAGAATTTAATCCTGAATCAATGCAATTTATGGAACACACTATATACACCCTTAAGACAAAAGCAAGGCTAGCAGCAACTGTTAAATTGTCACAATTTATTTCTTAGATGTTAGAATAAGGTGTTTTGAGAAGGATGGTTCTTGTATGTTAAAATTTTTAAAATGTTGAGTTTGTAAGTACAGTGACAAGATAAAGTAAATCTGATGTGATAGGAACTCATATAGTAACATACACCCGAAGCAAAAGGATCAGCTTGTGATTTCAGGCTATTCTGCAGTGACTGTCTGTGTCAGATAGCTTTAAAAATAAATTGTTTTACAAATAAGTCAGAAGCTTGGTTGATTTTTTTACATGGTTTAACACCTTTTCTATGTGCAACTTCAGTTAAAACCAATACCTGGATTCTTCCCAGACTCACCGTGTGAGATGACCTTTCAAAAATAATTTCACCACACTATGCTTCAGATTCCCATCTGCAAAGTGGTAATAATATTTATTATAACATAAGTAAACTCCTTCAAGATTTACTTTTGAGAAGCATCTACAATAGAGCTAGTCAGCATACACAGATTTAGCCAAAGAACGGGATTCTTATCAATTCTTAAATAAGAAACAAAAATCCCACTCCGCTTGGCATTTGTTTGACCACACTAAAAATAACATATCCAGATTTGGTCCCCCACAGTTCATAAGAGACACTGAAAATCTGCTGAAATTCCATTAGAAGTCCACCAGGATGATTAAGGGCCTGGAAAAATTAACAGATGAAGAAAGATTGAAGGCCTTGGGTTTTTTCAGCCTAGAGAAAGGTCTGAGAGCAGTGCACAATACCACCACTACACTAAAGCTGCAGCTGTCAGGCTGACAAGAAGAATGTTTTGATGGATCTTAATTCTACCGAATGTGGTGTTAGAAAGGTATTTCCCTAAAAACCTTCCTCTGGAACATTATAAGGTGTAAGAAATCCAAGAAAGGCCTTTAGTGCATTTAAATATCCAATGCCATTGTGTGTTGGGTCTGTCTGAGCTGGAGTCACCTTTTCCCTGCAGCAGCCTACACAGTGCTGTACTCTGCACTTGTAGCTGGAACAGCACTGATACCACTCCAGTGTTGTGCCTATTGCTGCATAGTGCTGGCACAGCATCAGGACTCCTTCCAAGCCCCCAAGAGCCAGCAGGCTGGGGGTGGGCAAGTGATGGGGAGGGGACATTGCCGGGGCAGCTGACCTAAACCAACCAAAGGGATATTCCATAACACCTGATGTCACACTCAGCAATAAAAGGGGGAGCTCTCGTGGGGGAGGGGGCTGTTCCTCCTGAACAACCACTACGCATTTGAGGCCCTGCTTCCCAAGATGTGGCCGAACACCACTCGTTGATGGGAAGTAGAGAATAATTTTTTTCCCTCTCTCTGTGCTTCCACGTGGACTGATTGTTTCTTTTGTCTCTCTTTTCCCTCCCCATTCCCTTTCCCTTTAATTAAACCTTTCTCATCTCAAACCTCGAGTTCTCTGTGTTGTATTTTCTCCCCCTTCCTCTTTGAGGAGAGGGGGAGTGAGAGAGCGGTTGTGGTGGAGCTCAGCTGCCCACCTGAGTAAAACCACCCCACATTGATCAAATGGAGACATAAAGATCAAATCCTTTACTGTCCATTTTTGACTTTGTGGGAAATGTTTGCTGATATGACTTGCCAATGTATTTCTAAAGAACAGGAGATAAGTCATGGATACTGTTATCCTGTAAGATGCACTATTTCACTGGACAAAACATCCCTTTGCATTAAGAAACAGATGTGACACTTCCTTGCTTTTTCATGCAAAACACTCCTATGCTGTTGTCTGTCATTAAATGGATGCTTTAACCAGAAACTGGCCAGGAGCTTTCCCTATTGCTCTGGGACACAGAGAAGATTGAATCTCTTATCACAATAAACTGTTCTGAGAAAATCCTTTGAGTTAGTATGTTGAAAATGTTTCACAGAAGGGATAGATATTCTGCTGCTGGCTAAGGTAATTTCATATTCTTTCTGGTATCCATTTCCCAGTGACAATGGAACTAGAAAAAAGTAGAATTGATCCTCAAAGCTGGTAGACAAAGTATAAAAATTCTGATATCTGGGCAGCTCTTTGAAAAGACAGCAAACTGTCTACTAAACAAGCAGAGCTAAATTGCGCTGGTTAAAACCACCTCTGATTTGGAACACCATCATTTTTTCTTCCATGAACCTGAAGACTTTTGATACACATGTAGAATAGGGAGAAACATCATTAATGATGAGGCTTTTTGTTCTTGATAGCTTGGATGGGAATATCCGAACACTTAAATTTAGCACATAGTTTTGTATAGAAAAAATATAATCTATTCTTGAATTTAAGTATCACACCCTTTAAAATAATGGAGCACTGATCATTACTTAACCAGTAGAAACAATAATACTCTCCACATTTGCATTAATCAGAAAAGAGAGTAACAAAAAGATAACTTAAAACTTACAAAATTCACAAAATTCATTATTGGCAGTGCTGTCAAAAAAAAAATCAATTTGGACAAATTTGAGCCTCATATAGAATTCATAATTTTTCAAAAATCTTTCAGATAATGCAAAACATTTACCCATGCCAGGACTTTCCTCACAGCTGTATAGGATGACGTGAGTAATCGTTTTCATAGGTGTATGAAGGGATGGATAGAAATATGTTTGAAAACATAATAGGCACAAGAAAAAAAAATTGATGTTAAGTTGCATCACATGTGATGATAATCACATAGATAAATTTCTACTAAATTATCCAAGGTATGTGCATAATGTAACCACCTGTGAAATTCTTTGAAATGTTATTGCATGTTTCAATATAATGCTACTTTGCTGCATTGAACATTAATTTAAAAACAGTATTTTAATCTAAGAAAGCATTACAGAGACCATCAAATTATTTATTTTTACTAAAAATAATAAATTTAAAATTATAATTTTATCTAATTGTATTTAGATAACAAAAGCTGTGAAACACATAATAAAACAATTACTCACATTTTTGGTGAGAGAGAAAAGAAGCAAAAAGTTAGTGAACTTAGCGTCATGCAAATGTAAATTAATAAGCACAGATCATAAGACACATTGTTTCCACCTGTCAAAGAATTAAGAACTGTGACTGGACTGCTAAAAAAGGTCTAAAAATCATATAGCTATAATAAAGTGTATTATAAAGCTATAATAAAGTGTATTTACTTACATATTGAAGTGATATAACCAAATTATAGGTATCAAGGTAATCTGGCTATAATTGGCCATCAAGAAAGTTGCATTAAATTCTCCTATTTTTCTTTTAATACATAATACAACAGTACTCATTTCCTATGTTTGCTGGATTTTTCTGAGAACTGGGGAGATATTTTTGGTATGTGCCTAGCTTTACTTCTATAGCAGCATTATGCATACTTCATTGCAAGAAACTTATAAATGTATTTAAGAGAATAACCTAGCAGTCTTCAAGGGAAAAATGCATTCGAAAATCAAACCAAGTAAGATTTTCTAATTATGCACTTCCCAGATTCCCCAGGGAAATTAAGAGGCAAATCCAGGTACAAATCTTGCTCTAAAGGGAAAATATAACTTAAGAGAGACATTCTGAAAAATTTTCAACATGCATCTGGAAAAGATATAGGACACCTCTGTGTTATGAAAGAGTAGCTGATGCACAGGGTTGAACAACTACAGATTCATGGGCATAGAACAACCAGATATGAGATAAACAGAGATAAGGAGTAAGTACATTTAATTAGCACTAGGAACCTCCAAATCCAGAGGACTGCAGAGGTCATACTCTGACTGATTTTGTGGGAAAATAATAATAATAATAATCCCTAGTGATTTTAAAGATGATCTGTACAGGTTATATTGCCATTTGGGAAAAGACTGAGCAGAAATGAAGGTTCAACAAAGTAAAAACAATCCACAATCCATTCTGATGTGAGTCAAAGGAGCATCTTTCAACATTAGCTCGGGTAATAACAGACTTGTCTGTGGACTGAAAGAAGTTCTTAATCTTTAATTTAAACTGTGCTACACAGCACTGGAGAAAATACTTCACTGTACTTAAGATAGGACTTTGAAAATGTTGCAGCAACACTCCACCCTCCTCAACTCAGTATTACTCAGCAAGAAAAAGATACAGCTGTCTAGTGGGATACTTCAGCACTTCATTAACATTTACAGCACAGGAAAAACTGCCTTGATCTCAGTAGTTTCCAGAGCCTAATAAATTATGAAGTTCATCTGCACAACATTTTATCATGTGTTCAAGTTGTTTTTGTGTCCTTGTTGATTCCATATGGCTCACAAAGCATTGTTATTATAATATTATATTAATATAAGCAAAAATTACCATCAAAATACTTGCTGGATATGCTAAATAAATATAAAATATCTTAACCTAAAGAGTTGTTTTCTAAGTAGAAATAAGGAGCAGAGACAATGCAACATAAAAAAGTAACTGAGTTTTCACTGTGGACAAATATATTAGCTCTTCAACCATGTTGTCATTTTGCTGTTCGTGTTCTGATTGCTATGAGTATTTTCTCCACTTCCTAGTCTCTCATTCTCCACTAGCAAATGCTCTTCAAAAATTAAGAAGGTATAAAAGGTCACTAAGTGTCTTCAAAGGACCCTAATTTTGGTTTGAGACCATTATTAGGAAACCATCTTAAACTACAGCAGGAGTTACAGCATCACTATTGTAATTTAGGAAGATGTTATTCTAATAATCATTAACAAGTATGGAGAAGGCATACCAGTCTCGAGAGCAATCAGGGCAATATCACAGTATCTTCTCAGAGAAAGATCTTTTACTCCACTGTTTAGCTCTTCCAGTAAATCAGTCATGGTCTTTATTGAATAACTTGCTATTGAACAAATTGTATAACCATTTCTGTCAGAGTGACACGTTTATTTTTTTGTTGTTTTTTTTTTCCTCTGGAACTTGTAAGTTGGTAAAGTGTCTGTTAGTGTTCAGTTACCAAGATTTTTTCCAACATGGTGCCATACTGGAATACTTTTCCTCTACTGAAATGGTAGTTTAAAAAAGTATGGGAAGTCTTTCTTAGGAAAGTAATCAGAGGAGGTTCAAAAATTTGCTCTTACTTTGCCAGCAAGTAAGCTTACATGCACAAACCATAATAGTATCTATAACTACAACATGAAGCTGATTAAAAACAAAATCAATCTCTTAAATATGACTGATGTGAAGAAACAAAGAAAACAGTTGATATTAATATCAACTCCCATAAGTGAAACAAGATAATCATAACTGTAAATATTTAACTGGCAAACGTTTAACATCCCTGAGGCCTTGAAGCATGTCTATCGTAGTGTGAAGGAAAAAAAAAAAAAAAAAAAAAAAAGCAAGAATTGATCACAGTATATAAATATATATTACAAAGATTAGATAGTTATCTCTCTGTTCTTTCAGTCTTCAGTGAAGATTTCAGTTAAAGAATAATGCATCAATTATACACATAGCAATTCTTTGCATGTAACCTTCAGTTTCTTTCCTTAAGGAAAGGTTCCGAATCCTTGTCTATGATTTGCATATTCTTACCCTATATACCTTTGCTTTGTGTCATGAAGCAATTATTTGAGTCGTTTTTTCTTACCTGATCCTGGTTTTTTTGCTTTAGAATATGGATAGCAAGGGAAACACACTGATCTTTTTCTTCAGACACATCTTAGATACCTCCAATATCTTTTCGTTTATTTTAAGGAAAGCTGAAATATAATGAATTTCAACGATTGCTATAAACAGATTCCACTTAATTAAATAATATTTTCCTGAGCTTTTGAAAGCATTTTGAAATTTGACTGTACGATTTACATATTTTCTAGCCTCTGCGGCTATATAGCACAGCAAAAATTATATGTGTATTGAAGATTGATAGTTTGGTCTATAAATTTGAGATTATAGAAGACTAGATGTTGTTTAAGCAAGTGAAAAAAGCCTGCCGTCACCAGATATTAATCAGTTCTGGATATTACCATTGGATTCAACATTACTGTCAAAAGATGAGAAGCACTGATAACCATCTGATAAGCACTGTGCTGTCCAAGTGCAGAGAGGGCTGGGGAGGAGGAACAGGGGACAACAACAGTCTAACGAGAACTTTGTGATTAATAGGGATTAATAATTAATCCCACCTTTTTAATCTTTGTGTTTAAATAGTTAAGCTGCCACTTAGAAGAGGCATATTGTCAGCAAAACCTAATTCTTTTTAATCCATGTGCTGCCTGTATGACATTCCAGTGCATTCTTCCCACACACACTGAAAACAGAGGGAATGCCAAAGAGACAATATCTTGCTTAACATAAAATCTGTGTTAAGCCTTGCACTCAAGTAAAATAGCTCCTTAAGTATCCATTAAGTTCTATGAAGTTCTATGGCAACCACTTTAAGACTTTGGATGATCTCTTCCATTTTGGCTTTAAAGCTGAAAAATTGGTAAACTCATGATCTTCCATATCAAAAATTGAAACAGAGCACTCCTTAGCATTGCTCCAGTGAGCTTCATCATTTGGCTGACTATAGAGCCTCTCACTGGTGTAACACTTTTCTAGTTAGCTTACTGCATTTGGAAAGGTAACATTCAGATCTAATGCCTCTTTTCCATTGTTTTAATGACCTTTGGGATCTCATACTTTATTGAAAAAATCTGTGATTTTAATCAATGTGTAGTTAATAGCAAAATATTTTAAAAACATCTTCTCTGTCCATGTCAAAACTCTCTAGTATGCCATATGCAGTATCTACAGACTGACAACAAAAAACATGTCAAGTGCAACATCACTAAGCACTAGCCAGCTCTTATTTTAATAGTATTCATAAATGGTGGCTAATTTAAGTGCATTGTATCGGACTGATAATGGAGTCGCAGTTATTGCTCATCTCTAGAAGCATCTATTGATATGTAAAGCAAAGACATTAGCCATGTAATTAGCCTGCAGCATAACTATCATCCTTCACTCAATCATTTCAGTTCCAACTGCCCAAACAATAGTAACATTTCACAATGTTTTACTTGAAATAGCTTGTGCCGTAATCATAGTGTGAATTTCTTATGAAAAGCTCCCATAGATAGTGTACATCATGCTGGGAAAATGAGTTTAAGTACAAGAAACCGATTAAAACTCTAACAATCTCCTAAGGATAATTTGTTAAAGGGGTTTTGTTACTTTGCGTTTGCTCTAAAAATAATCTAGTTCTTTATTAAAAGGTTCAGCACCTTAATAACTATTTAGGTTTGTATAAGAATAATCAATGTTGTTTTTTTCTTTGTTGGATATATTTTTTTATATTAAACATAAATGCAATTTTACTGTTATTTTTATAATATTTCCACATATTTTTATTTTATTATTCACATGATTCGGTTCTGAAAACAAAAAAAAATACACACCCTAAGCAAATATTTGAAAAATTCCAATTAATTTTAAGATGGCATTTCAAATGAAAGGACTTTTATGAGTTTTTTTGCAATAGCAGAACCCTAGATTCTGTGAGTTATATGATTCCTATCTTACTTTTGTGTTATGTTCTTGCACTTTTGAAAGTTATTTTCAAGACGTATTACACTTTCCATGCTCTGTAGTGTATTCCTTAAAGTTATTTTAATATATATCTACAGAGTCACTTAAGGCTAACTTTGAAGTCACCCTCACTCAGGCTTAAACATGAGTTGTCCCTCCTCATGTACGTCTTTATCAATATCTACAGAAAAAAATTGCTGCCTAGAAATGGTCTGCCTCAGGGAGTAAAATCAAACTTGTGTCTGCTCCCCAGTGTATTTCTAATTATGAACAATAAAACTCGAAATCAGGGTGCAAGGGGTATGCAAGGGGTAAAAAAACAGATTATATTATATATATATATATATAATATATATACATATATTAAGGAAACAGCGCTGGCAGACTTCCTAGGATCAAAACTAGGTGAGTTCTCTGTATGGCACAAAAGAATGGGCTAGGAGAAAGGTTTATCTCAGATCCTGAAATCAGAAAATCTTCCGAGCACAGAATACACTGTTACTAGGAGACAGTGAAGAGATTTTTCAAGATGAGTTGAGGACTGTCAGCTCAAGAAGATCATAAGTTCAGCCTTACATATTTTCTCAGTCCTGCCATCTGAACTATCTGAAATCCATAAATAAACAGTAGTGGGTACATGAGTCCAAATGGACTCCAAGAATGACCTCATGTGTAAGATAGAATAAACTAAGTACTGTTTAAGACTATGAAGAGCATCATAAAATGCAATCTGACACAGAAACATCAACAGCCAAAAAAAAAAAAAAAAAGAAAAAAAGGGGGGGGGGGGTGGAGGGAGGGGCAGGAAAGGAAGAAAAAGAGGAAAAGAAAAAAAAAAAAAAAAAAAAAGAAGAAGAGCAGGGATTCAATCTCAGAAGAGCCAAGACAGTCACTGGAATGGAGATGTTTACCTTCTTCTGGGTCTTTATCATAATTCTGGGAGTACAGTAGCAGGGAGCGACTGCCATTAACCTCAGTAAAAGGAAAAGGAACTTGTTTGTTTTCTCTTTAATATACATAAGAGAGCTAATCTGGTTTTGCTGCAGAGAAGATAGACTGCTTTGATGTGGATGGGGATCAGATTCCAGGAAGGATCAGTGCTACAAAATGAGCTGGACTTAGTTGTGTTTCCACAAAATATTACATTTGTTTTTCAGCCCTGTCAGATGACAGAAGCATTTCATACTTAAGTGGAGAAACCAGAAATTCTGATATTGCTTTTGCCAAACCTCAAGGCTATTACTGTGTCCTGTCTTAGGCTTCTTTGGAAAATATGAGTTAGATAAATCATTCTTTGGAAGTCATGGTTTACATACCTTAGTCTAACTCCACACTTTCAACAAGAGAGGGTAAAACAATCCAAAATGGGGAAGATGATAAATTGTCTGAAAAAATACGATTTCACAAACAATACCATACTCCAATGGCTGAACAAAATTTACCAGTCCACTCCTGCATTCACTAAACTACACTGTCTCCTAGTGCCCAGCTGTGGAAAAAAAAAAAAAAAAAAGTCTAATAAGTGATTTAAAAGCAAAACATACACCTGTGCTATTTTATTAGTGAAAAACACTGTAATCACTTTTGTTTCAAATGGTATTCTTATTCATAAAAAAGAAGATAAGTTCCAAGTTGTATGTCACCTGCAAAAGTAGCAGAATATCCACAGGGGAAAAAAAAAAAATTAAAAAAAAAAAAAAATTATTCTTTAAATCATCTAAGTCATCTTTAGCAACTACATGTTAAATGTATACTAAAAAATATTTACCAATCAGAATGAAGAATAGCTACCATTCTGTGCCTTCAAGTCCCTACTGAGCTTTCATTTTGGTAGTAGTCTAACCTATTCTTCTCTCCAGGGGAAAAAAAAAAAAAAAAAAAAAAAAAAAGAAGAAGCCTGATGTGCTAAGAACCAAAAAATAAAGCAAACAACTTGACTTCTCCCCCTCTCCCCAGCCCATCCCTGGAAGGTCATTCCTCTTCAGGAAGCTTTTTACTTTCCATGAATTTCAGTTAGACTGGAGAGCTCTAGGCACCTGGCATTTAAGTATTAAAGTTAATATTTTCAACATTTCTCCAGTCATATTGCAAACATTCTTCTTTGTATTACACTTTCTTACCTAAGAAAAGGTAAGGTAGAATAAGCGTTTTTTGTTGATGTTGTTTTGTTTGTTGTTGTTGTTGTCTGTTTGTTTTTTATTATTATTAAAATCAGGGTCATACTTAGCATTTCAGAAAAATTTTAAGATCTTATTCTTAAACATCAGTTTGGGAGAAAATAATAGGAAAACTACTGTAATTTGTAAGAAAAGCCTACAAAAATTTATTTCAGCATATTATGTAAAATAAAAGGACTGAATACCTCAAAGTTTCACTGTTGGTTCCTGGCAGCCTTCAAGTGCTATTCCAAAAATTCTTATTCCACTAACAGTAAAATATATAATTTTACTGAGAAAAGGTGGAACCAGAGATGTGAGCACTTTCACAAAAATATTATCTTAAAATCAAATATGAAATTTCAAGCTGAAAAATACAATGAGTTGCAAAATACAATGTGACTGTCTAATATTGTCCCTATTAGAGGTGTGAGTGAAATGGCATGTAAAATTGTTTCATCTTTTACTGCAGATTTCAGGGAAGCCCTGCTTTTATGGGCAAGATGACAAAACAGCACTGGAAAATGTGAATGAATTAATCCAAATGATACTGCAGTAGATACTTTCTGACCTAAGCTGCATGTAAGGAGAAAAAACAGGCAGTTACACTTCTTAACTTGCCAGAGTCCCAAGGTGAAGTAAGATTTCTTCTTAGTTGTTCAAAGAGAAACTTTTTGTATACCCAAACCAGAAAGGGCCACTAAGAACTGCATGTTGGACCAAATCCATTTGTTTAATTTCAGGGAGGCAGCTGTTATGATTTACATAAATTGTGGTTTTTGATCCACAGAGATTCCTATAGCATCCTTCCTTCATCCAGATGATAAGGAATGCCTTGTCATCCTTCCCCATGTCTTACAGGAAGTGCTGCACCAGAAGAAACATTGCACGGGGTTTTGCATTATCTCAAAGTTTGATCCTCTCCTTACAGACTAATCAGGGTTAGGGATACTTTGACTGCTGCAGTACTACAAGCAATACTTGGGATTAGGTCTAGGTTTCATGTGGAAAATACATCAGAAGCATAGACTAAAAATAAAGAGTACAGTAGAGCATCTAAATCAGGTGAATGAGAATGGGAAAATAAGAATGTTTGTGCACTATCTCAAATTTTTGTCTTTGTATTTTTTACAGAATGGAAGTACCACATTTGTGGGGGATTGTGGTAAATACAAGTCTCTGAGGGCAAGTGGCAAAGCATAAAAGAAAGCCCTCAGGTACTGAACTTTCACGTGAACTTCCACTTCAACTCTCTTAACATGTGTATTGTAGCAAGCAGACAGGGCAAATTAGACAATGTTTGTACAGTGCTGTGAAAATCGTAAATGCTGTAACAGCGTTAAGTATTATTATTAGGTACTGAAAATAAAGAGCTCTGTAAGACAAAAAAAAAAATAGATATTATAATTAAACATATGTATTTATTTCAGGTACTCAGACTTCCCTGCATACCTATCTGTCAGCCTCTGCATTAACCATGAGCAGACACTGGGAAACAGGAAGAGAAGAAAAAGAAGAAAATAGAATGTTTACTGATCCATGGGGTATAGGAAAGAGAAGAAGGGGCACTGAAGTACTACAGTATGATCCACAGGCAGAAGGATCTGCCCACCCACCAACCACACAGAGCTGTGGGCTAAAACCCAAGCTCAGCCTGAACACAGCCGACAGAAAATGACATTTACGATATTCTAAGATTAGCCTAACATTAATTAAACCATCACAGTGCTTAACTATTCTCTTTTATTATTACTTTTGTGAATGTTACTATTTTATAACAAATAGTCATTTCCAATTAGAATTTCATAATAAATCTGAATGTCAAAACTCCCCAAGTATGAATGTCATCTTTGTTTAGAGGCTACAGGGGAGAGCTGAAAGCCAAGATGTCCTTGAGCACTAAAACTAGCAGAGATACCAATCTAGTACAGGATCCTGATTGCAGCACTAGGATCTCAATCTGCCTAAATCAGAGTTGCTGCAAAACAGTGTTCCAAGACTGACTGCTTCACAGAAAGCCATGCACTGCAAATGGCAATGGTACATTGCTACAGTTTCCTGTAGAAATTAGTATGAAGCAACTGCAAATGCCACAAACTCAAACTTTCAAATGCTACATACAGTCCAAAGTTTTGCTCTTTCCCACCCATTATTTTGTCACTGAGGTCTTCCCTTCTTCTCGCTCTTCCTTTCTATGATAAAAATAATAATAATAATAATTAATTAATTTTAAAAAATCTGTTCCAATGCTTCAGGAGCCTGTGAAATTTTGGATTCAAGACAACTATTATATTATTGTGGCTCACTGTACTTTCTAATTTTTTTGTGCAAACTGTACATCTCTGAGGAAGGGACTATAAGCATACCTTCCCAATCAAATCAAACACCATTTACCTAGATATTAACTTGCTTACAACACCTCACTGAAATGAAAGATACTTTAGGTAGACAACCAAGTAACATTTCCCATGAAAACCTGCAGTAAGGATGAGGATAATATGAGGATCCTATTATCCAGATTCCCTCTGCGATATCACATCATCTGTATGATTATTCACCACATTATTCACCAATTATTGACAATAATGAATAATTATTCATTATTCTTTGACACTTTGCTTTCTTCCTATACTTGTCTAAGAAAATTATTCTATAGGCTGTTGAACAGATTTTTTTGTCAAAGGACACACGACAGTAAAATACTTTTTTTTTTTTATTCAAATAATTTATTTTCTGTTCAAAAGCAAGTGTTTATAAATATGTTGCCATGCAAAAGGAAAACAGCCCCTTTACTTTTATCTCAGCCTTCAGGAGGAGTGAGAACTGGATTTTACATTTTACAACCTTTTACATGTATTAAACTTATTGCAAGTATTTTGAATATTTTTATATCATTAAGTAAATTATTTAGTATTGTGTAAATGTTACAGAAGTAGTGTTTTATATGTTTCTTCTCAATGTATGCCAGAATTACACAACTGAAAAATGGTGGTAGAAGCATACTCCCAGAATTCATCAATATTGCTGTATACTGTATAGGGAAGCCTATATTCAGTACTCCTATACTTCATTCTGCCATTTTTCACTTGATGTCATGTAACCTACAAAATTAAAAACTCAGATCACTGAGATGTAATAAAGTACAATCCTGCAGTAGAATCTGTCACTGCTACACAATGTACAGACAAATTGTCAAAGCCAGAGGTGACAGAAAATTAAGAATTATACAAATGCAACTAAACACAGTAAGTATATAAGAAAAGGTACAAAATAAATTACTATTACCTGCTGAGGTTGACATTGAGCCCCATTTGTTTACATTGGAATTTTGTAGAGGAAGAATTAAGTTGGGATTTCTTCAACTTAATTCTGCTTTTATTTTCTTTATGGTGTTTATGTCTTTCAGGAGAGGTTGGACCTTGTGCATGGAAGCAGTCTGTATCCCATCTCACAGGGTTTTTATTCATGACTCATCTATAACACCTATCGTCTATTATATTCATAGTGAGTTTTAAGCAACTCTGTAAGTTTTGAAATAGATAAGAAGTGAGGAATTGTTTCCAGCAGTTTGGGTTCTGGAAATTATCAGGATAAAGAAGATGGACAAAATAGAAGTTAGCCCAAATAGGGGTTAAGCAGGAGGAGAAAAAAAAAAAAAAAAAAAAAAAGAAAATTTCATCTGCTGATTTTTTTTTTGATTAAATGTTGCTTACTGTAACTGTCAAAGCTTGTTGCTTTGGAGAAAAATTTCCTTAAAAAAAAAAAAAAGAGTTTTTGACATACAAATTTCTATTCCCTCTTCATAGAAATAAACACAGAATCATAAAATGTCCTGAGCTGGAGGGAACCCACAAGGATCATCAAGTGCAACTCCTGCCTGCATACAGAACCACCCAAAAATCAGACCCTATATCTGAGAGCATTGTCCAGATGCTTCTTGAACTCTGTCAGGCTTGGTGCCATGACCACTGTCTCAGGTAGCCTGACTACTTCCCTGGAAAGCCTAGACACTATAATCTTGGGATGTCTACAATGCAAATAGAGTAGGCATGAAGAAATTCTATATTTAAAATAATGGCAAACTAAAATACAATGAACTACACAAAAGCAAGAAAATTTGTTTCTTTGCCTCATAAAAGCAATAGGTAAAGGAAATTTGCTAGCCCTTCTAACATGTTTTCCTGTAAAAGAAAATTTCTAGTGATATGAATGTAAATATGATAGAATATTCAGCAATATCTCAAGTAGTAACATCAGTGTGTACAAAATTGCCCATTAAGATTCTGTGCAGAGTCTTTATCCTTTTAATTTGGAAAGTTCATCATAAAAGTTCTTTAATAATAGGAACTATATCAAATGCACAGTATTAAAATATTTATTAAATGACTGTCAGAGACAAAAAGCTTTGTAATTTTAACATTTTTATTTTTTGATTTAAAATCCCCCAATAGGTTTTCTTATAAAGTTATATATCTTTCTGTTAATCTTAAACTACATGATTTATGATGCTGAAGTTTCATTGTTTTTATTCTATTTCACTTCTAAGGTATTTGAATACTCAGTTGTATAAGAGTACTTTCAAATATTTAAATGCCCAAGGAGAACAGGATATGAGCCAAATTTTTTAAGTGAGATGAACCAAAGCCTGGAATACATCTGTGTTTACACATGGTCTGTTAGTCTGCAAATATATGTGGGCAACTGTGCACACCTAATTCCACAAATCTGAGTTTATAAATTCATTTACTTCACTCCCAGTTGACACTGTCAATGTATTCTTTAGTCTTTTTGCTGAAACAGGATCAAATGTGCCAACCACGACTGTGACTTTTGATGCTGCAAACACTTTTCATGAGAAATGGACTGAAAAAACTGCATGACTTTGCATATGGTAGAAAAACAGATTATAATAATGGTTATTTAGTATTCATATGTCCCACATTTAAAAGTACAGTCTAGAGCCCATTGTCTGTCCCTTGACTCATCTGGTCTCCCTGTTATTAATTGTTCTAACTGACCTTCACAAGCAAAGAGAAATATTGTTGTATCTTCTTTTATCTTGTCTTATGATAGGAATCATGTTTCATAGTGTTGAAATAAATTACTTGTACAGTGATCAAACATCTTAGCTTCGTTTCAGCATTTAATCAGCCATGAAAGCCATTTATTGCTTCGTGTACTCCAAAGCCATGAACATTATTTCGTGAGTATTCTATGGAAAGTGTTTTCATTTTTATTTTTCAATTATATCTCAAATTCTTTCATTCTTTTAGCAGACACTTTGGTGTAATCCTTCTGTATAAAAGTCTTTTGTTTCTCTAATATTTATTTCCCATTATAATGTTTTTACCTATTACATGGGAAAAGAAAACACAAACCTAAAATGGCCGAAGCAACACTAATTTCATCGAGACTACTTTATTTCCATTCAACATATAAATTACAAAGACTTAGAAAATAATAATAATAATAAATAAATAAATACATCACCAGACTAGGGTTATTCTTTTTTTCTAGGGTTATTCCATTAAGTCTTTGAGGATGCACATCAAAGCATCACTGCTCTTTTAAAGCAATAGTACTGCATCAGTTCTTCCTGAAATCCTTACGAAGTTTATGGATGTAACAGACAATTATTCAGTTCCAAACACCTCAGTTTGGTTTATATAATTTAAAAAAAATAAAAATAAAAATAAAAAAAGCACTTCATTTAACAGGAAAACACACACAACACATAAATTCCATTCTATTAAGGTGGATTAAAAAAAAAAAAAAAAAAGGATGAAATATAAATACGATACCTTAGTGAATATCAATGTATAGAATTCCTCTCTAGTTTTAAAATATCACCTCTAAATAAAAAGGGGGGAGTTGATTATAGAAACTTCCTCTCTATCTCTCTCTCACACACACACAAAGTTTAATGACAAAATCTGTTGTATATTTTACAGACTCAGAGAGTCATGTTCAGACCAAACTTACCCGAACCTACAGCCTTCTACTACACACACATGCACATACAGTTTAGTTTCAAGTGACGTGAGCAGCTCGTCTTATAGATATCACTACTAGATATGCTCTACAACATTAAAAGAAAAATATTAAATTATTCAATTTCCTAGAGGAAGAAAAAAGTCTTCTCCACCCCTGCCCAAGGCCCAGGAACCCCATTTCAGCCCTGAATGGGACTGTCAGTTCCTGACCCAGCAATGAGGGCTGCCTCCCTTTCTCCCTGCTTAGCTATGTCCAAGATTTGGGTTGGCATCCCAAACCGGTCCCCATCCCCACAGCCCTCTCTGCCCATCCTAGGGTCCCCACAGGGACCTGACCTGCCTCATCAACATCAGAGTCGGCTCTGTGGTCTAGACTCAGGGCTCACCCAGATGCCACCCCCATACCTGTACTAATCACCTCCGTGAAGTACTGTGAGTCATGTTGTCACCCTTGGAATTATTGTAACATCACTGACGTCCTTGACACTCACCCATACCTGATGGAGCAGCCAGTTCTTGCTGCCTCCTGACACACCATTCCCTGTTTTCTGATGTTTTTCCATCCTAAAACATTTGTAAAATTCAATGGGACAAGGCGCTGCGCAACTTCACCCATCTTAGAAGTTGGCTCTTTTTCGGGGCAAGACATTCAGAAGAAAAATTGAAAAACTGAACTTTTCTATGATTCTGCCCATGCATACACCACAGAAGTTATTGCCAAGAACTACTTTAGAATATATTAATTTACACCATTCATAACAAATTTTCCGAAGTCCTAACTTCAAATAAGTCAGCAAGTATTATCAGCACTATTATCAGGTAATCGGTATTTTCACAAAATAATTTTCTCAAAGATAGTTTTGTTTTGTTTTTTACAGTACATTTTAAAAATCACTTCTAGGTACAAGTTATTTTAGAATTCAATCTCAGTCACAAAATCTATAGAATTTCATATGAATTGTGCTGAAGTTTTCACTCCAAGTCAGAATAAAACACTGGCATCCAGCTTTAGATGAATTTTCAGCAGCAGCAGACATCTAAAATATTTTGACAAAAGAGTCAACACACATTGGCAGTTCTATCACTGTTCCAGTAACCCAGATACACCAGAGTCCCTTGCTGAAAAAAAGTATCTGGGTCTCATGACATGCAAGTCTGTAGGACCCTCTGTATTAAACTCACAAAAAAACAAGAAGTAGAGAGAAGTTTCATATACAAATTCCAAAAGGAAATATTTTATCCAGGTATTAAATAAAATCCTATTCAAATTGTTCCAGCTTAATTTGTAGGGACATTCAGTTTGGACAAAAAGGTATTTGGAACTAACCTATATCAGTGAAAAACTTGAGACACTTGACCTTTTTCTCCCAAAACTGGTTTCTATGTAAAAGTTTTATACAGCTACAGTTTGGACAGATTAACTTGGAAAGGAAAGGTCCTCTTCCTTTTCTCTCTTGTAGATACATCCACCAATAGCCAGACATCACCAGGAGAACCTTCCAACATTCATCTCCAGGAGCACAGGCTATTGCAAAACATCCTGAAGTGCCTGACTCCTCCCTGTTTAGCCCCTGCTTAAGTTAACTCCTTTTTAACTGGAGATCAGCTACAGCCATGTTCAGCCTTTTGTGTTCAGTATCATAGATGACATTTTTATTTCCAGATGATTTTGTTTTTATAGACCTTTTTATGGTTTTCTAGTGCCTCCTTCAGTATTTTCATAATTTGGCAAATTTTCTCCCTCTCCTCAAATATCAAAGATGATCTTAAACGTGAGGGACTGATCTTATTTGCTTCTACGGTTCCTCTTGTACTTTTTGTGTTATTGCAAGATGCACTCTCCTATTTACCTTAAACCTGGATTTGTAAAATGGGAAAGCTGCAAGTAAGAAAAATGAACATTGTTATTTTTTATCCCTATACATGAACATACATCCCTATACATTTTTCCCTATATACATCCCTATACATTTTTCATCCCCCCTCTGACTTTCCTTATAAGCTTCTGCTTCAATAACTGCACATAACAGTGTTTCCTTTTGTCTCCTATTTGACATTACGCTTTTGTACCCAAGCCCTTTTCCAGAAGTCACTCGCCCTGCCTCTGTGCAGCCTGTTCCCTCTGCCAAGCACAGCAACACCAAGGCTCTCAGTGTTAAGCCCCCTTTTGTCCAGCTGCCTTCACAGCACAAAGAGAACTCCACAGTCAGGTTTGATTGCACCAAATGCCCACTGGTGCAGGTTCCTCCACTAATCTCCACCCAGACAAAAAGAGGGGGTATAATCCTTGAAATCCTCTTAATGACCTTTCAAAGATATTGCCATCAGTAGTCCTCCTATAGTCCATCAGGCACAATCCTCTAGGTCTAAAATCTTTCTGGATAACTTTTTTAATGTTCACTGGCACCAAAACTACATAAAGCACACATTCTGTCAATCATAACATAGTAACTTGCTGTACTAAGGGGAGAAATAATAGCTTTTCAGACAAACATTAAAGTCAGGGCAAGTTAACTCATTTTGTGTAAATAAGCCGTAAGAAGCTCCAGTTTTTGTGAAATGAGTCCTACTGAGCACAATTCTCCCCATTAGTCACACAGTAATTATGCAACTTCACACAGCAAACAACCCTCAGACATTTCCCTTCTTCTTTCTCAGTTACTGAGGACTCATGATGATATGGACATTATGAAGTAAAAGCATTAATCCCTTAAAAAACATGTTTGTAATGCTCTTTTTAGTCCCCTGAAAGAAACACAAAGCCAGAAATTATCACGTCACTGTGGAAGCACAGGAAAGCATTGATGAGAAATGTCAAAAACAGTGCTCCAAATGATCATAGCATGCAAGTGACTGAGAATTTTAAATTAAGGGTATCTGTCTAACTGAACATGTAAAACATTTATTTATACAATAAAAATGCAATAAACATTAACTGGTCAAAACATCAGCAATATAGGACTTTGCTGTGTAAAATACACATCAGTGAGGTTTCCGCTCCTGTCAGCGCAGTGCACAGTTTTTTAAGCTTCCACTGTTTCAAAGTGAATTAAAGTTTATACGAACTTTTTCAACAGAGTTCCTTCATACCCACTCTCAACAAGAGCGACGTAGAAGTTTAAACCTTTCTGAAACTTTCTAAACTCCTTAAATGACATATTATTGCCATAGCAAATCAAGGCATAATATATTTTTAATTCTGAAAGAGAAATCTAAAAAAACTGACAGTAGATACCACTTCACGAGTTAAATAAAACAAGAAAGAATATTAGAAATACAAAGTAAAATAATTATCGTGATTAAATTTCAGTCCCTAGGCAATCCTGTTACATAAAATAAATTATTAATTAAAAATTAAAATAAAGTTCTTAACTTAATTTTAGTTAATACATTCTTATGATTTGAGATGGAATAATTTTAATTTCTTTAAAAGTGAAACAATCTTATTCCAAATATTTTACTGAGAAGAGTTTTGCTCTACCAAATAAATTAAGTACATCTGCCCTGTAATGTGGCAGACTTCTGCTTTGTGAACGTCTTACACTTGCTGGTTTCCTACCCTTAAATCTAGTTAATCTTATACTTAATTCCTAAAAATATAATGACTGCTAGAAAAAATAATGTTCATGGCAAGTTTGCTGCCATTGACTCATTTTTCATTCAGATGAAGAAACTGAGGCAGGTTTCTTTTATTTCATTTTGTTCTTTTTTAATCTTATTTAAGGAACTGCATTTGACCAAAATGCTAATTTCTATTCTTAGGGAAATGGTTTTTATTATGCACTAATTATAATGTTTTTTCTATGAGATACTATAAAATGTACTCTTTGTGATATATCATGTGAAAAAGTCACATAAATTTTCTTTGCACATTGCAACTTTTTATATAGCTATAAAATAACTAAATGCACTGTAGCAGATACTTCCATGTCTTCAATATTTCACTGGAGCAATGGTATAATGCAAAAAGAAATTAATATACAAATCTGGAAAATACAGAAACCACCAAAACTTTTCGATTGAAGTACAAAAATTGTGAGATATTTTTAAAAAGTTTTAAAGAAAGTTATATTTAAACTACCCAATATCTTTTTTGTGTTAGGGAACTTAGCACAGGTTTTAGGCCTCAAATAAAATTGATACTGACAAGTACATTTTGCTTTGCCACAAGTAAAATACATCAGATGAAATACAGCTGTGGCTTAGGTCAATGTGATTCCTACTGTAATCTAATAAAGGTGAGAGTTTTTGTTTCCACACATTAGTATAGTATATGTTCTTTAGTGACTGGTTACAATGAAGAAAACATCACAGCAAAAGCAAAGTATTTCCCACTATTAAAGTACTGATCTTGTTATTAAGATTAAGCTATGCTGTGGAGGGAGGAAAAGCAAACATCCAGTTCATAAAACTGATCCTATTTAGCAGCAACCAACAACCAAATCTTCAAGTAGATAGCAATTTTTCAACTATTTGACATTTCAGAATTTGTAATATGTAGTCAGACATATCTGAGCAAACAAGTGAAGATATTGCCAATGAAAATGAAAAAAAAAAAAAATACAGACTGCTCTTTCAAAAGTAGTTGTACTACTCACTTATATGTGTATAAATTGTTCTGTATGAAATACCTCAACTTTGGGATTACTCATACATTTATAAGTGGGTGAATTTAATAGTGTTGTCATAACAGAAACTGTACTTTATATATATATATATATATTGGAATGCTTGGAAAATCTGTATTGTGTTACCCTTGATAATATTTATTGATGAACAAACAGGTTTTCTCATTAGGGAAAAATATTTTCACACAAACTGACTTCAAATCATTCACAGTATGATCAGATTCTCAATCCTGCTACAGCTGCTGAGCTTACTGTACCTGTATACATCTCTTTGGTGTCTAAATGTATCAATAAAAGGGCGTTGGAAACCCAAGCTGTATTGCCATAATTCCCAGTCCATGAACAAATGGAGAAGAATTTAATTCAAAGTTCATCACCTCTTTCTCTCAATAAGGCTGTAAATCTCAATAAGGCTCTCCATTTCTATTTCTGCTCCACTTCTACATTCTACTTTCATGATCAAAAAGGAAGAAGTAGAATGTAGGCCCTCTCTCGGTCCCCTCTGTTCCCCAAACAATGGTCAGGAAGAGGGAGAAGGATGTAACTATTTTCCACAAGCTGACCAGTGGAATACATCTTTCCTCATATTATTTTTTGTTATATGTAGGCACTATAGCATGATTGCTATACACGATGTATTGCCAGCTACAGCTAAACCTCTTTTAAACTGGAAGTTATGGTAAGCTTTAGACAAACAACATTGCTAGTGCAGAGTTAAGAGTTTCTGGTCTTACTTTCTTCTCCCTTCAACCACAAAAACATCTACATAATTTACTGCTAACCAAGTCTGTTTCATTGCTTCCAAATAATCAAAAAGTCTTTTTGCTTTGTTTTAATATGGTAAAAGATGATTTATCAAAATGTTATTATTTTCATTCCTCTCTATAAGTCACTTATAACAGTAATATTGCAAACTATTTCATATATATGTGTGTGTGTATATATATATATATATATATATATATATCCTGCATTTCTCTGCATCTTGAATCATGGTTTTGAAATGTTTCTGAAAAAATAATTTAATACTTTGAAGAAAATATATATATATATTAAAAAAAAAAAAAAGTTGTTGCTTGTTTGTTTTTCCCAAACAAACCAGGTTTGTTGAATTCACCTTAGGGAGAATACCAAAAAAGTCTGAGCCTATAAGAATTCTAGAAGAGAATACTCAAATAGTTAGCACTATGTGCAGGAAAACAAAATTGCCTCCAATGTAATTATTCACAAGCTAATGGATAACCCACGTGTCACTGAGGAGGGGCAGGTAAAGATTAATTTGCAGATGACTGCATAGTTATCAACATAAATGAATGCAACATTTCAAGGAGACAGGAAAGCTCAGTGACAATTGTCACACAGCAGCGCCCAGCTGCTTTTCTAAAATTCAGATTAGACCAAATGGCCTCAAAATTGCTCATAAAGTCTGGACGTCAGACTAAACATTTATTTTAGGTGCACCAAAGTTAAGGGAATGAAAAACCTTTAAGTTCCTACAAAGCTAACTTTTTGTTGTTGTTGTTTTTACCATGGAGTAAAAAATCATTTTATAGAACAATGATGAAACGTGTAATATGATTATATATTTAAGGATGCAAGTTTGCCTCAGGAACAGTTACATATCTTCTAGCAATACTAATTTTTCAAGTTGTTGTGATTTCTATTGGATATGTCATATGCATGTGCCTCATGGCAGAAGACTGAACTATTTTTAACAGCACTCTGTGGTTCAGTTGTGGCCTCATAATCAGCATAGCCACAGGTGTCATGAATCCAAACAAGTTTACTTCCAACCCAATATGTATCTCAGGTGGTAAGGACAGTATCTGGGTCATAAAATTCATGTGAGCAACATATGTCAGAGAGCCAAAAAATTTAACTGTGAAAAGTAATTTATAAGCCATTAAACAACTTACTCAGTAGCAATTACTGTTATACATGTTACTTCAATATTATTTGGGTTGTGTCCAGATGACCAGCATGGGAGGCTTGACTGTAACACATTATGTATCAATAGCACACACTGTGTTAGGTCACTCCAAAGGAAAGGAGTAGGACAGGGAGATAGGGAATACAGCTTCCTGAACCTGTCCTGGGTAAGTCACACCTGTGATGGATTGCACCAGAATTTGCTTTACAAATGCTATAAATATATTATGATAATTATCTAATTATCATAAACTAGATGCATCTTGGCAGAATAATGCCTTTATTACACTTCAAATATGTTTTTCCTCTCAATCTGAATTTCTGTGGGATTTGGAGAATGATTATGAAATAAAATTATAGAAATACAGTGCTTGACCTGATAACACCTGAGGTAAAGCACTAAAAAAAAAAAAAAATGCTCCATCTGGGCTCTTGCTTTTCTTCTGTCCAAGGTAACAGAAATACTATCTCACTGTATGTTAAAAGTAGCTAGTTAACAGAGTTTACAAATACAAGACAGAGAGATTGCCTTATCCCAGTTGAAATAAAAACGAAGACAAAGAATGGGTAAACAAACTAATTAGCTAAGAGGAAAAAGGTAAGTATCTAGAATCTGAAGCCATTGGTAGGCAAATATCAGATAATTCTGCATGCCCAGACATACATTAGAAATCACTGTTGATGTGCTATAATATGACTGGCAGATAAAGCATGCTTGATGCTTGAGTCAAATGTGGAAAAAGATTTCTACTACTATCACCTAGTAAATAATCTATCTATTAAGTCTTGAGCAGGTTGCCAATGAAGGGCCTTTTGCAAGAAAGAATTACTCCCATCTGCCAGAACCAGACTAGTCAACTCTGCAGTCACTTGCCTCAGCTTGCCACAACAAGTTGAGAGAGACAGAGGCTGGATAGAAACCAGCTCAAAAGTAGATATAATGAAGTGTTTTCTCCCTAAACAGACTGCAAGAAATGACTGAAAAACTGCAAAGAATCATTAGCCCGAGGCAATACAATGTGTCAATAAGGCTGCCAAATATCATCAGTGCAGCTGCACTCCAAATCCTTAGTCTAATCATTCTGTAGTCTTATGTCAAACATGTCTTGCCACCTATTATTCAAAACACAAAAACAAAACAAAGACAACCCTCCAGAGTTTTTTATAGCTTTTCTTATTCTTAGATAAGACTCATTGTGTCAACCACATGGTAAGAAGCTGAAATGTCTTTGTGGCAGTTAGATACATTGTTTCTCTCAGAAAGAAAAGTTTGAAAGAAGTTTAAAGATTATGATGACAATTCTGGCCAATATATGCACAGTTTACTGTTGTAATACTATTATTGTAATTTCTCTTCTAGGAAAAAAAAGGGGGGGGGGGGAAGCAAGAATAAAGAAAAAAGTGTTAAATATGGAAATAAAAGAGAAAAAATGATTTGTTTACAATAACTATTGCTTAGATAGATCTATAATTTATAAACAGAGTCTTGTGCATACATGGTTTATACATCAGTTTGTTAGTTATTCTAGAAAGGTTTGCTGTCTTTAAAGGAAATATTTTCAGTCAAGGAAACAAAGTTCTGAAATCAGGTGGCAATTAAACTGCTAATTCTTTTTACTCAAAAAGGGAGCTCACTAGAAGAAATCATTGAAAATACAGACCAGAGTAAAATGAATAGAGAGACTTTGGGAGTACAGAAGAAATTATGTTAAGTTAGACAAAAGACTCCTTTAAAGTCTGTCTGAGGCTGAGTTCCTTCTACTAAATTTATATCAATTACAAACATAAGTAAAGCTTAAAAATCTAAGTCATTAACATGTTACATTGGCATAAGTCCTAGCATACATCCCATTGCCATGCAATGCATACACTGGTAAAACAAAACTCTAAGTTCACTGGGTGACATAAACTGTATCTCCATTTGTTACTTTCTTCAAGGTAACAACAAGCACTTTATACAGAAGAACAACTGGTGAAACACAGGACAAAAACAAGTCTAGTTCTGCTCTCAGTTGGTGACAGTAAAGATTGTCTCTGCTGTCTTCAATAAATTCACTCTGCTATGCCAGCAGTGCTACTAAGAACAGAACACAGCTTGTATAGGTTTTGATTTTGCATTTTTCAAGATATACATACATTTTATTGGTAGACAGGTCTTGCTGAATATTCATGAGGGAAGGAAAGATGTCCCTGACATCAGAAAAGGTAAAATGAAGGCAGAGGTAGATATAGCGTAGTCTGAAATCAATGTTAAAGCCAAAGGCATAGACAGCCTATCAGGGAAACTTCCAGGTGCCTGTAGTTTAGCTTGAGAAATGGGAAAAAAAAAAGAAACAAAATACTAAAAGGACCATGTGACTCATAGTTAGCCTACCTTTGATTTAAAAGTTTGAACTAAATTATATTAAATAATTAATACCTACTCAGAAATTGGGGCTAATTATTCTAACTAAAAACAATGTAACTCAGATGAAACAAAAAGCTGCAATACATCATCCTCACCCTTATTTTAGGTCTGGATGAATTAAAGTAATCGGTTTGCCTCTGTACTGCTCCAGTAAGATTTCTTTCAGCTAGCTTATAATCTTTATAGTTTAGATCTCAAAAAAAAAGTAAAAATAAAATTCAGAAGTTTGGGCACAATGACAATGCCCAGCAGATTTATTGGAAGGATTCTGAATCTTCTCCATTTATATCTCCAGGGTGCTTGTAGCATCCTTTCTTTTTGGGACACAATGAGCTTCATGAGAGCATTTGGGACACAATGAGCACTGCTAAATCACTCACTTGCTCTGAGGTTCCTGGAGATGCAAAACTAAAGCCTTAAGAATGATAAATTCTGTAAGAACTAGCAGAAAAAATGCTCTTAGGCCAACTCCCCATTAAAGTATACGTGAACATGCTACCCCTTAGTAGCATCCTACACCTCTCAGGACAAACACTGGCAGTGATTCTAACTATTCTAATAAATGTCAATTCAAGTGATGAAAACAGCTTGGGGAGAAGATTTTGATAAACTTGACTAATGAGAAAAAAGAATTAAATTTCTAAAGAACAAACAAATCTTAGGATAAGATTTTTTTTTCAGTTTTTTTTTCTTAATTTTTTTTTTTCTTAAAATAAGATTTATTTTTCAGGTTTTATAATTTACATATCCTAAAAGTCTCAAAGATGAAAAAATGATTCTTGCCCTGCCCCTTTGTGTTGAAGAAAGGTTCCTCTCATGTTGCTCAGATTTTTTTCCGTTACAAAGAAACACACTCCAAAACACATTCTGCTGCATGATCACCATAATTAATTAAACTAAAGTACCCTTTTCAATTACAGAATAAAGAACACAGCAAAATGCACTATCTCTGAGTTATTTATTACATTTATTCATTCAGTTCCTAGTTTACACAGTTTGGTCATCTCCAATACAAACAGAAGTCATTCGTGCAAATTACTAATGTTCTTATTAAAAGTTTAATAGAAGTTCTTTAAGGCAAATTGACTTTTAGTCACTCAACTCTATGTTCATCTAGCAACAGTTGGATGATATCACTTTAAAACAGAAATATCACACACAAAACGGAATGGGATGCTACAGACCTTATAGACCTTTTTAGGTACTAATACTGTCATTAATTAATTTGAATAAAGAACACTAGATCCTGTATAATGAAGAGCTTATCTAATAATAATTTCTTGACTTAATTATTTATGTTGTTGTATTTTAAAGAAAAAATAGAATTTGTCTTTATTACTAAAGTGAATATAAAAACCTATAAGTTTTCAAACAAAGAAAACAGCAATGCTGTCCAGATTACTAGTTTCAGGGCTAAGTGCAAATTTCACCAGCAGGTATTATGTCAATACCTGGGAGGAGATAGAACAACAATTACGAAGGGAATTAACAGAGAAGACGAGAATGAAACAAGTATGAGGAACAATAGGGATAACGTGTAGTTCTGTTAAAATGGATAAAGGAAGCCATTAAGACTGACAAGAATTTATAAATTGAGTAAGAATATGCAATAAAATGCATCTATCCCTGTGAAACAAAGAAAGATACACATTATTTATTTATTTGATATTATGCTTTGAACATTCTCTAATTATGATCTTCTTAGAAATTCGTCTCCTCTGGTACCAATCTGTAAAACATGACACTCTGAGGATCAAGATGTAGGTTATTGGAAGGAAAAATCAAAGCATGAAATGCCAACTTTTACATAATAGTCCTCAAAAAAGCAAATGACAGAGATTTTCTGTTATGTAATTTAATTTACCAAGTATTAAAGTGCCAATGTCTGTCCTCAAATTTAAAAAAGGGATAATTCAGAGGCACAGTAATATCAATTTAGATATCTTGATACTTATAAATTTGTTGTATGAAACTTCAAGGGTCTTCTTTCCCCACAACTCTCTTCTCTTTTGTATGATACTACCCACTGCCTTAATGCTCCCTCTTCCTACTTTTGAGCCACCTATATTTAGCAAAAAGCAATGTTTTCCTTGCTCAGAATTATCATCCTTCCCAGTGCACTACACTCCTCACAAACACACACATACCTCTTCCTATAACACAGGCCAGATCTTGCAACCAAAGGAGGTGTACCAGCACCCTACAAAACCCCTAGCCCATACCTTCAATACCAAAAGTCAAAAACAACATTCAGTTTTTAGTTGCTTATAGGAAACAACTTTAAGAAAAATCTGTCAACATACTACTGCCCAGCAGGCAGAAACAGCCATGTATTTTGGCACTTCTGCACTCTTCATTCTTCCCTTCCCTCTGCATATTAATAACTGCTAGTTCTACCTGCATATTCTTTTTTTTTTTTTTTTTTTTTTTTTTTTAGGGGGGGGGGAGGGTCCAAAATATATTTTTCTACCCTTAAAGCATCTGTATGGATTTCTTTCTGTGTCTTCAGTATGAAAAAGAGCCACAGTGGCTGTTTCTGCCTGCTGGGAAGTAGTATGTTGACAGATTTTTCTTAAAGTTGTTTCCTAGTTTTCTACCTATCTGATTTCTCATGTCACACGTAATAAGGATCTTTTTTTTTTTTTAATGTTATTTCCCCTCATGATTAAAATTGAATTAAAACAAAGGTAGAATCAAGTTCTAACAGTCTTGAGATAGTGATTGAAGAAATACATTTTTGTTTATATTCTCCCTCTTGAATTGTCACTCACCTATTAACATTGATATAACCATGTGCACCAGGATAAAATTAATATTGAAGATAAAGTGATAGAGATTCTAACCATGTTTCAAAAACTACAGTTGTGTGCTAGAACCACACTTACAGATATCACTCCAAGTATTTGAAAAATATACATGATAAAGTTAGTTGTGAAACACTTATTTAACTTTAATAATGTCTTACTTGCAATATAAATTACTATTTCAAAACTGCCATGTTAGCCTACTTAACTTTAGAGCATCAGCGTTTATAAAATATGGATGCTGAGCCTGTACATTCAAATACAACAGGAAATTATTCTGTATGCTCTAACCGCCTGCACTTAGAGACACATATCCTTGAGTACTAGGCATATTGTATTTCCAATTTAAAAGAAGAAAATTGATCAAATTTCACGTATCTTGAAGAAGCCTTTCATCGTTTCCTTTTTTTAGCATGAATCAATAACATAAACATTAAAGGCTCTGACTGAGGAAAATAAAGCCAACTCACACCATTTAGAGACATGAAATTTAATATTGAGGAGAGTGACAGGAAAAAATATACAGCTGCTTGAAGTGGGTATAACACAAACCACATCAAAATATTTTTTTCTAATCTCAGCCAGGCAACAGTTTATTATTAAATAAAATATTATTTAACAAAGCTAAAGGTTCTATAAATTGTGTAACTTGGACATTTCTCTCCAAATACTTGTCAATTCATATTCCAATTTTTATATCAGAGCATGGCCTCCAAGGGTCTGAGCTCTACTATTGTGAAACAGTTCTGTATAATCCATGAAAAACTTTTTTCACACATTCAAGCAAAAATTACTCCATAGTAGAGGACCAGTGAAAACCCCAGTAAAACAAAGCCATTAAATAGATGGGTCAAATTGTACCAGTAGTACACGGATCTTGTGTATTGTTCTGAGAGATGCAAACAGATGTTGAAATTCGTTATGATTCTGAATGTGTCCAGAGGAATGAATAATTTCTATTATTGGAGACAACCTCTGTAAAGCACAGTCCACACAAGCAACTCTTCCCACTGAAGTTAATATAATGAATACAGGCCATTTTGACTTGGCAAATTTTGAGGAAACACTGAAGAGCTGAAGAAATAATGTCACTTTTGTAGAACAAATTTCTAAAGCTTAATCCAGTGGGAGCTTTGACTGAAGTCCTAATAAACTTTCTCCTCTTTCCAGAGCATTACATGTGGTCTCGATAAATAAATAAATAAATAAATAAATAAATAAATAAAACCAGCTATTCTGTGACGTTGGCCAGACTTTCAAACACTTTCTCACTGTAACATGTCTCCTTTGTAAAAGTAATGTAGCAGGAGCAGGACTGAATCAGACAGAGGTCCTTCTAGCATGTCATTCTGTTTCTGGTGGTCATTATGGACATCGTATTTCAGGGCAGTTACAGAATGGTATTTGTCCCAGTATGTTCCAGTAGTATTTAAATAGTTCACAAGCATGTAACATAGCTCATGCATCTAGGTCACCTTTATTAGCCCTTGGAAGTGGAAACCACCGTTAATTTGTCTAATAACTTCAAGAGGTCATTTTCAAGTTGCAGCAATATATTCTACAGAGTCTTTATTTGCTGTGTGAAATTTTAACTTGCTAGCAAAATTTGGTACTTCAATCAAAAGCATATACAAATATATAAATTAGTCCTAGGGCCAAATACAATATTTCTGTTCTTTGAAGGTTTGTTTGTTGTTGTTGTTATTAATTCATTTGTGTTTTGGTTTTGTTTTTTATATCTGCATATTATAATGGTTATTCATAAAAGGCATACTTAGGACAGAATAAAAATGTCAGACTATTTCTGGAAGTTCTATGAGTTTTTCTGTAGAAAAACTCATAAAAAAACCTTCAGAATTACTTTATTTATAGACTGCATAAAAAGGCCATAATGAAGAGGAAAGTTCACTTTCTGTGTTCTACCTATGATTATCTTAGATTTTCTGGCAAATACTCAGGCACAAATCAGTGCTGGAATATGTCCCAATGATCCAAACATAGCAAAAATGGTCATACAGAACTTGAAGCCTATGCTGCACAGAGTTTTCAGTTTAGAAGAGTTTCTGTATGAACCAGATGGAATAAATAAAATAAAATTATCAAGCCCATTTTACTTTTCAAATGGAATGCCAAAGAAGAGTGGGTCAGTTGCTATGAATTTTCTTCTCCCCACCTTGTGGCTTCAAACATGCAAATCAATTCATATCTACACCATTTTTTTTTCTTTTTTCTGGTGATTAAACTAGATTAAAATAAACTCCATTGTAATCTCTATTATTCTATCTCTTTTGAAGGAGCAAGAACTCCTTTGATGTTGTATCAGAATAAAATGTGCTTGTTGGGAAAAGGAATTCTCAGTTTTAACTGACAGCTGTCATATTCTGTTATGGAAGTGAAATTCTATTTAATGAGCTTGATTGTGCAATTTGCTGCACCTACCTCACATTGTGTGGGCTCACATGAGCATGTCTGAGTAGTACTGCAGAATCAATGCCAAAATAAAACAGAAACACGCATAGTGGGAAAAGTAGATAAAAAAGAACTGTGTGAAAAAGCACACATACATCATGTATCTAGACAAAATCCAGACTTGGCTATAATGCAATTTGAATCACAGCTTCAGAATGTGACATTTCAGGTGGGCTCAAAGATAGCTGACCAAATATTAAAAAAAGAATAGGAGATCAAAGTTCTATTTCAGCATTGAAAAGCATCCATTTTCTCAGTGCTGTTCTGATTATCAGCATTCTGCTTTAACTCTTATTACGAATACAAAAAGTAACTTGGAGCGCTTATGCAGTACTTAATTCCAGTATTTAACTCATTAAGAGCCTCTAATGTTTTCAAAGTCATTTTACATAAGAAGGCACTATTTAAAATAAATTGCAGTTCAACACAAATCCCACTTGTACCATATCTGACAGAAATATGCCCACTACTAACACACTGGATCAATGTTCTCTTAAGACTTACATATAAACACAAAAGAAAAGAGGAGTCACAACATGAAAAGTTAGAAGTTAAGGCTGAAATCCCTATTTGGCTTCTTCTGTAGGTTGGGTCCCTGCAAGTGTTGCAGAAGCAATCCTTTTCCCAGTTTAATTGTGAATGGCTTAGAAAAATATATTCAAGACTATTCAGTGGCAATTACAGTTTGTAGTTGAAGAAGAAAAAAAAAGTCGATTCAATTTCATTAGGGGACCATTTTCTTTTCTTCCTTGATAATGGAAGGGTCTGACAATGAATTAAGATTTAGACAAAAATCCTTTCCCTACTTAAATGAAATGATGATTTTGCCATTAACACAGACAGAGTCAAGATGTTCATTTGGTGTAAGATAATATTATTGCAGGGATTGCATGTAAAAGCAATATTATAAGCTTTATTTCTATAGCAATTCCCTAATGGGCTGGGAAAAAAAAAAAAAAAAAAAAAAAAAAAAAAAAAAAGCTTAAAGATGCAATAAATTTAACCTTATCCAAAAAGAAGAATGATCACTGTCAGGACAGCAATGAGTGATGTTAAGGCCAAAGCACAGTGGACTCAATGACAAAAGATCATTGAAATTGTACTTTCTTGCACTTTCTTTACTTGGCAACAAACAGAGCATTTATTTCCATTATATGAAGTTCTCTTCAGAAAGTTGGTTGCAGCAAACAAAATTAATAATTGTTTATTATAAATCTTGTAAATGCAGATATAGAGATAACAGAACATATAACAGGCATTTGTCATCTAAGATGTAAGTTGCTGGAAATCATTTTATTTTATTCTAGTAGGGAGAACCATAAGGAACCATCAGGGCAAGAATGTCACAGTAGGTTTAAAAAAAATAAAATAAAATAAATTACAATGCATGAAGGCCAGACAATCTGAAGCCATTCTGGAGTTTTGCACAGTTTTGCCTATATCTAACTGAATGATTCACCTCTTGTGCTTCAGAGTGTTAAATAATAATTAATTTGGATAACTGTCTTTTCAGTCAATTACTCTTAAAAACTTATGACCAGAAACCTTAAAGAGATGTTGAAATTGTCTACCAATGGGTAATGCTTTTAATAAATCTGGCAGTACTGGAGAAAAAATACAAATTCTTACAGTCTTAGAAGATTATGCAAATATTCATAAAGGGCAAAGCAGATGACCCGGGTAACTATCAATCCTGAGTAGGTTAGAAGAAAAAGCTGATAAGGGATTCAATTGATAAAGAATTAAAGGAGGGGACATAAATAATGCCAGACAAAATGATTTTACAGAAAATGAAACTTGTCAAAAATAATTTTATTATTTTAAACTAAAAGTGGGCTTGAAAATGTTAATCTCACCGATGTAATATACTTGCACTTTTATAAAATATTTCAATCCATACTGCATGAGACTAACTTTAAAATTAACTTTTTAGAATATCGGCAAAGAATATAAGAACTTGCTGAATTGATAGTGATTCCCTATTGATAGTTATCAATAGGGAAAAACCTATCAGCAGTTTTAAGAAAGCGTCAGAAAGATTGATAGGCAGACTGACGGTGAACATATTGACCCATACATCAGAATGCAGGGATTCAGTCTACTAATAAAATTTGCAGGTAACACAAGTAAATAATGCAAAGGACAGGACAGCCATAGAAGTCAACTGAATCACCTATTTTGGCTCCTGTGCACATATTAGAAGATAAGCATGTACAATATATATATATACATAGAGGAGAAGAGGGGAAGGGAGGGGAGGGGAAAACACAAGCCTTACGCTACATATTTCATAGAAATGAAAGACCTAGGAAATACTGAGGGTTCATCCTGGACAAGCAATTTAACACTAGAAAACCATACAGTGCTGTGACAAAGGGGTATTGATTCTTGAATGTATAAACAAGGAAATAAATAAAAGAAATACAATAAAAATTATATAAGGCATTAGAAAGTCTGATACTAGGGCTGCATACACAATTCTAGTGTTTCTATTTCAGAATGGGTGTTGAAAACTGTATAAAGTTCAGGTATGTTTCCAGGAAAAATATATTGGTGCAACTCAGCTTAACATTAACAGATAAAATACAAGACTGATGTCACTTAAGAAGACAGACCAGATGAATTCAGTCCTGTTGACTTACAGTTTTGTTGTTGTTTTTAACCATGCTCCCATCTCACTCCCCAACCCCCCAACCCGCCCCCCCCCCAAAAAAAAAAAGAAGAATTTCCTCAAAACTTTTAGTCACAACTATACCAGATACCTGATTTGCTGACTGCATTTCATAAGTTTACGAGACTAAAAGCACAAAGGTAATTAGATCAGTACCTCAAGCTCTGTAAAATACAGCAAAACTCAGTTTGGAGATCTCAGGTCAGTTCACAGTCAAAACCTGGATAAACTGAGCATTATGTTAATGTAATGTATTTATTCTCATGATAAAACATTACACTTTATATTACAATTTCTTCAGATACCTTGAGAAGCATTACAGAAAACAGAAGTATTTAAGGGAAATAGCAAACCTATGAAAGCTGGAATAGAGGAATAGAGGAAGAAGGAAAGAAGGAAGGAAAGAACAAATTATAATCAAGTGCATTTTTATGTTATGCTTCATATGAATTAGTTACTAATTATGAAAATGTTCTTCAGTTTCAGAAGTGATATTGCCTGTACTATTTCATCCTTTGCTATGTAGTTTTGAGAAGCAATTTAAGTATTTTCTTTATATTAGGCTGTTAGCAGTAATCGATGTTAATATACTAAATTACATACAGCAATTTAAGAAATAATCAGTTTTAAATTGTACTGTGTTGTTATACTCATGATGTCCTATAGTACATCTTTAGCAGGTATACCTTTGCCTGCAGTGTATTCAATATAGAGCTTTAAATGGTATGACATATTCATTTACATGTTGCAAATTTGTTTTTGCAAGTCCAATAAGTATTCTTATCTGTCAGACAAGCTGATTTACCTCAGTACTTCAAGTAAGAATATAAGACTGAAAATTTCTGATGGTGGTAGCATCAGCAAAGTTAAGGATGTTGCCTCAAAAGGATGCAGTTTATCTAAAGATTCAATTTTGTTATATAACAGATAAAAAAGACTATTATTATATATTGTTCATGAGATATTTAGTCATTATTCTTCTTTAATAGCTTTCAACTAAATTTGTATTGTTAGAAATTACCTGTAGAAAGTTTTCAGATTAGAAATTTTGTCTTTCCACAATGATGTAGATATTATCATCTTTATTCCAGAAAAAAAAAAGGCAAAGTAATTTTCCAAAAGCACCTAAGCTCATGAGCAATTTATGTGTTTCTGAAAATGGGAGTTGGGCATCTATGTTGTTAAGCAATTTTGAGTTTTTTTTCCATGATTTTACCCACCTGCCTCAACTGAGTAAAGATCATAAATAATTCCAAACGTTTGCCTCCTCAGAGCATTGTAAATTGCTGCACCTAAGCCTCAACATAACAGCAGGAGTGCACAAGATCTACCTCATACAAAGTGGAGTTACATGTAACCCTTTTCTTCTCCAGAAATTTCAAACACAGTGCAAGAAACTTAAACAGCACATTCTCCCAGGTGCTCCCTATTTATATCATCTTTCCAGTTTGTGATTTGCAGAACGGCTGAGCAGTCTCAGCTGCAACTGAAGAAAAATGGGAGCTATACATCAAACAAACAAAGCATTGTATACCAGTGAGTCCTCAAAGAAATCAAGCTTCAGATGTTTCAAACTGGGCATATACAATATGCCTGACATTTATATATGCTTGAGAACAGAAATAGCCTCCCCTCAACAAACACACATTAAGGTGTCGATTTATTTCACATTGTAAGACACTCCAATCTTACAGCAATGAATGCTTCAGAAAAGCCCATGAGGAAGTTAATTATTCTGCCTTCAGCATAGCATTTAAATACTGTATAGTAGGCAGCATATACGGTAGCCTGGGACACAGTGAACATGATAAAACCAAATATTGGATCACTACTCATTAAATTATTATCTTGTACTTGAAAACAATGTGACATTATGTATTTAGAGATTGTACAACCATGCATGCTCACAAGGAAACCTGCATGGGAAATCAACAGCACAACAACTACTCCAGCAGAACAGTAGCCCATAATCAGTCCTCATGCATTTGAGAGGTGCAGCAATTGTTGTATCTCAAGCATTTGTTGTATCTCAGCTTTGCATATATTTTCCTTTTATCTGTTATGAGCTTTTACAATCCTGAAGTGACTCAGCATTAACAAGACAGAAAATTCTGATAACTACACAAATTCCTATCATTAAGCCCTCACAGTCTCAAAAACTCCACTAACTACCCAATGGACTATAAAAGCAGAACACCCTGTTTTGTAATCCTAAAACTAATCCTCATATCACCCAGTTGTCAATCCCTACTATATCAGTCTCATGAAGATGCTCAAATGCACATTTCTCAAAACCAACTGATTAGCTCTTTCGTCCCTGGTTGAACAAAACCATATCCCATTACACCTTTACATAAAAATTGCAGGCAGACTAACTTTCAAATGTGAGACACCATATATTTATAAATTTTCTTTTCTTAGAAAGTATGGTGGGTTTAAAGTACAAAAAGACAGTGATATTTTGAAATTCAGTGTATTTCATCACAAGTTGAAGTCAAAGAAGCAAAAAGTTTCCTCTTTTGCACTCAGTCTTTATGTCAAAGATAAAGCTTTAAAATTGTTCTCTGCTCTTTTACAATGAGAAGAGTAACTTTTGACCTCCATAAGCAGTTTTCTGGTGGCTTTCTGTGTATAGGCCCATAGTGAAAAAAATGGTAGTAAACACAACATTCTAGAGTTCCACGTTTATTGTCTTTCCATGATGTCCATATCTAATTGCTTAAATTACTACTGAAGAGATAATCATTCTAACTGCCAGCCAAGTAAACACAACCTGGTGTCTGAATGACAAGCTGGGCTCTTCCTGGCTCATGCATGCAAAATAAAACAAACAACAGGGAAAAAAAAAAAAAATGCAGTTGAACTTACTAATATGCACCATGCAGAAATACAGCCTAGCCCATACCTGTGGACACTGTACTGCTTCATCTGTCTGAATTTAAACCCAGGCTCAGCTGCTACTATGACCACACAGGTGCAAACCAAAAATCAACAGAAAACTTCTTGTTCTGTGCCTCTATACCTGATGAATTACACAACCACCTTTTGACAACAATGTTACCTTGTTCTCTGTTTCAGTGCCTAAACTAACTATAGAGGGAAATTATGGTACTTCACTGTGTAGTAACCAATAATAATTGTCTACTTCTTAACAGCAAGTAATACACCACTTTGCATGGCCTGCTAATATTCTGTACATCAAACAAATTGACATAAACACACAAGCAACGTATACATACTATTTATATATGGAAACATTAGAATATTACCGTATAAAATTTTTCAAGAGAATAGAATCAATAACTACATGGTTGGCTCAATTTGGTGATGAAGTTTATAGACACAGTTGAGACAGTCTTGTTCCTAGCCTTCAGACTGAGATGCCAAGTAATTGATTTAAATAATCTTAGTACCTTCATAAGTTAAATGAGGCAATATGACCTACTGGTTTGAGCACAAGACCCAGAACTCTTTATCATTTCTAATAAGACTACACAGTGGATTTTTCCACATGATCACCATCAGTTCATGTATATTTTATGAACTAAAAGTACTAAAAGGCTTGCCTATTATGCGCTTTTTTTACTTTTACAACACAGAAGGTAAATAAAAGCACCATTTTCACCAGACTGTTTTACTTTCTGAATTAATTGTTTTTATTCTATCATACAAGAATCTTTGAGGATTTAGGGTTGTCTTTGGAAAGACCTGCTGACCTCTTAATTCTCACTCATTTTAATGAGGTAATGATCAAAATCTCCATGAAATCTGTGCCAAAATATTGGTAAGAATATAAGAAACCAGTTAAATTTTAAGTAATAATTAAATTAAAAAATCATTAATGTCTACTAGACTTTCATTAATTATGTACATATTACTTAAACTAATGAATAACCAAGCCAGATGCCTGCAACCCATACAAGCAAAGCAAATATCCTTCCATTCTTTTCTATGTTGCAAAATAGACATCAGAACAAACATATGGATGCTATGAAAAAAAATAAAATAAAATAAAAGTTGTCCCTTTCAACTTCCGTTTAAGGAGATATGAATACATTGGGATTTATTATAAGCCTTGAAAATTATGCACAATGGACAAAACAATTTATTGTTTACTGTTGTGCCACAAGCATGCATATACAGAAAATCTACATACAGACACAGTACATTTAAAGTTCTTTGAATCACAACAAAGGCTATTAATCTCAGTAAACACAGAGAGAATAGACCAAGTATTTTAACATAGTCAAAATGCTGAAGGTCCCTGAATGCTTTCTAACAAAATCCAGTATGAATTTTTGAATTTTACATTTGTTGTCTCATCTCTGTGGGAACCTGATGATAAATTACTGTTTTGAAAGTTACTCAGTATGGACATTTCATATAAATAATTTCCATAACTGTTTATTATTGGAAATGCAACAGTACATGAGCCTTCATGTAATCTATATTATAGTGTGATCAAATAATTGATTGTCACTACTGATCTCATCAAATTTTTGTTCATGTTAATAACATTTTCATGAAGAAGTAACATGTTAGGAAGAGCATGTTGTCCTGGTTTCAGTTAGGACAGAGTTAATTTTCTTCCTAGTAGCTGGTAGAATGCACGACAGAACCCCTGCTTTGAAGAGCAGGGGAAGAATATATTTGTTTTTTACTAACCTTTACTTCAGAACATTCATGCAAATTCTGTATGTGAGTGAAATAAAATCTTTAAATAGTTTAAAATTTCAAACATAAAATTAGGCAAAGCATTTTTAAAATGCACTATCATTTTCAAGTTTATAAGCATTAACACTCTCCCACACTACCACAAATAACAGTAGAGAAAGGAGAGGTTTTCAATTAATATTCCTAATTAAGAATAGTTCTTCTTAATCTGGGGCAGCATTTGGAAAGGGACAGTAATCCATTTTATTTGACTAAAGTATTTGTTAGTTGGGCAATGTGATATTTAATACTTTCATTTTTGATGTAACAAATAAATTGTTTTTGTATTCATAGAATCACAGACTCACAGAACAGTTGAGGTTGGAGAGAACTCTGGAGGTTGTCTAGTCCAAGCCCCTTACTCAGACAGTGTGAGCTAAAGCAGGTTTTGCAGGACCATGATCAGTCAAGCTTTGTATATATGACCCTGTGAAGAGAATATCAGTCTTTTCTGTTTTACTACCTTAAATTCACTCCTCTTGATGCCTTATAGTCTCTGGAAGGTGCATGATACTACAGTAATTCAATATTTTAACAGCAGGTCATTTATCTAAACTTTAGAAACCTCCTTATAGCAGTTAATATTCTTTTACTGGTGTTCACTGAAACTTATTAGGGCAATAAACCCATTAACAAAACACTGTAGCTGAGAATTTTAATGAAGCAAAATCAAGAAATGAATTTCCAATTATTGCTCTGCATATGAACTGGTGCATATGAATAACCTAACTGGTATAAATATTGACACAGATGCTCAGCATTCTATCCAAGACAAAATTCACCACACCTATACATTAATCCCTAATAAATGCTGAAATACAGAAGTTCAGTCTTTGATTCTAGGTATGTGTCAAATGCTGGTGGAAAAATAAATAAATAAATAAAAATCATGTTTCTGGTTTGAAGCACATGAACCTGGCTTCACATAGTGTATTATCCTAAAAATTAGAGGGGAAGAAATGAAACACAAGCTGGCCCATGTCAGAAAAGTAGATTTATGACTACAGATTGTACTTAATTCTCCCCCATTTATTGTAAATAATTCTCCCCCATTTTTTTTTCCATCTCACTGACACTGGCTACAACTTAATTGGTAAAAAGAAATTTTCTATATGAATGCTAAAAAAGTCTCACTGTAGCATCATTGTAGACATGATGGTCTAATGAAGGCTACATTTGTAGACCATTTCTCACATAAATAATTGTAACTTCTTTTTATATGCTTTGTTATGGATATGTACCAAATAAATATTGTTCAGATCATGATACTAGTTTTTTTGCTACTCTTCCCTTAGATGAATATCATATTTGAATAGGTCTTCTGTAAGCATTCATAGTAATAAATATTACTTAGTGGAAAATTTTGAGGTGTACAAGAACAGAAGCAGTCTATAAAGAAATACTCTGGTTGTGTAGTATAAATGCACATGCATTCTTGGAGATAAAAACATATTTTTATGTACAAAAAGTTTGACTGAAAAACGGCTTCTCTGTCAGGAATCATCAAACCTTTTTCCTCAATAATTATCTTTAATAAAACATATTCCTTTATGAGTAAAAGTTTTTACTAAACCATATTGATTATTAATCAAAAAAAATTGAAAGAGGCATGTATTCTAAAAAAACTGTAGGAACACTCTTATCTAAACAAGCACAGCTGGTTTTCAGACGAACTTTAATCACACTTTGTTTTCCTACTATTTCTCAAATTTTATATTTCAAGAAGCTGACCTACATGAACATATTTTCAGACAATCATACCAGAAAACTATTAGTGATAGATTGGCCTAGAAAGTGGCTTAGGAAGCTAAGGAAGAGCAGAACTCAAACAGGAACTGTCAAAGCATAATGACGCTGTTGTGGCAGGAAAGAAATCTTCCATGGCCTTTCATAAGTCATAATTTCTATTTTGTCTGTGCTCATCAAGCTCATTGAGTTTGTGAGCTATACTGTGGAAGATGTTCTAAATAACCACCCTGACTGAATGGGCTAGGACATGCGAATGAGCGGTGTGGAACTGATTTTCTGTTCAGGGAATATCTATTTTTAGAAATAAATCTATGTAGAGTTGTTGGAAAAGAAAATGATATATTGCACCTGTAATGCTGGAGAAGATACTTGTAAAAGGATTCACATGCAATCCTACTCATCTCCTGCAATATAATGAAGAATCAGAGTACCAATAATAAATGATGAAAGAAGAAAAATAGGTATCTTCTGAAGTTGTTTTTACCTACATACAGACTATAAAACAGACATGCACATCTTAATTCTTCATCATACATAAATCAAATTAAAATATAGACAACACTTCACAACCTATGTAGAACTTAAACATGATTTATATAATGAACAGTTCTTTTGGGGGGCTGAAGAATAAATTGGAAGCAATTCAGGGCACTGCTACAGTGCTGCAGTCCTTTCTTTCATGTGTCCTGTCATGGATACCATAGTTATGTGGTTCCTGATACCACTGATTCCCCAGTTTAAGTGGTTTAAATTTCTATCAGTACTTTTTAATAGCTCTAACACACTCTCCAGAATACTTTCAAATCCTTACTCTGGATAATTTCTAAACACAAAACAACACTTTTATTTTTTATTTATGTATTCTGTAGTTTATAAACAATACATATCCAATCTATGGCATTATTCAGCATTAAATATTAAAACCACTTTACAAAGAAAGTCAATAGCATTTTTCTCATTCTATAGGTGTGGAAAATGAGGCAAACAGACTCTCCTAACCAGTCCATATGATCTCCCGAGTCTCAGTTCAGTGCTTTATCAAACATAATCATCGCTTTTAGCAATTAATACAGAGTTGATTATCATTTTATTATTATGCAGGTTTTATTTATCTACTTTCTCATAAATGTCTTTTTTATATTCATAGTATTATATATGTGGGCCTCCTTTAGATAAAAGTTGCCTGCTTCAGTGACGAATCAACATATGGAGAAAATGCAAATGCATGCCTAAATAAATACATTTCTGGAAAAGAGATACATTTCTGTGTAATTCTCACACTGTCTTTGTTATGTGATAAAGATAATAAAAACAAACAACATGTAGCCATAATATATTTGATGATACAGTAATAAATTTTACACATACAATGGGAGAAACAAATTTGTAATACTTTTTTAACAAAAGCACAAATATTTTATATAAAGGCAGAGTTAATACAGCCATTACAGGTGGAATACATTTCTCTATAACATATCATTCAGAAGCATCAGTTGCTTTTAAAACCATGCCCTGCTATGCTACTTTGCATCCTTACACAAAGCTCTTTCAGAACAAAAATAAGAACTGTTATTTAGAAAGAATGTGCAGAAAGCTAACTCCTGAACATGGATAAATAACCAAGTGTATCTGTATTTTTAGAAAGCCCGGATTTAAGATAAGACTCACGAGAACAGGTGTGTGCAGACCTCATCATTGCATGCCACTGGTGCAAAAGAGCTCTGCTTCCAAAATCCAACTTTGGAATAATGCAAAGAATTTAGAGTGGGTTCATTTTATTTTGTTGTTAACAACCAGAACCAAATTTCTTCAGTTTTACCTACCTACTGTTCACAAATAGAAAAAGAAATTTTTCCCTGTGGCTACTACGCGTCTCTCACAAGAAAGTTGTAGATACAAAGCAGCACCAATTATTTTACTTTTTGTAAATCTAACAACAACAACAAAATCAAGCTTCACACTGGCTTCACCAGTGGTGCAAATTTTTTTCTCACGGTCAGAGCCAGAACCTGCAGAGAAATTGCTCAAGTTCTAGATACCTTAAGTCCCCCTGAATCTAATATAGTTACAGCATAGAAAAGCCATTCTACTTAAGAATTGGCCAACCATTTTCTCAAGTCCAAAGCAACTTTGAACAACACTCAAAATCTGTTGTTATTGTTCAGAGAGTAAGACATTATGCTTCAACCTGTTTTTGAATCGCTAGTCCAGAAAAGTAGGAACTGTTAATGCTTACGACATCTCGTGCCTGTTTAAAATGAAAATTCTGCCCCCTTTCACAAACTCAAAGGTGTCCTGATGTAAGAGAAGGATCCAGGTTTGGAAGCCCTTTTGTGATGACCTTAGGCCACTGTGCTTCAGAGAAGCTTCCTTCTGACATTCCTCTCTTTTACTTGTGAGTGCTCAGTAAGAAAGATAAACACTGGGACAATACTGGAACTGAAACAGTGCTGTAGTGCACACACCAAATCTCTCACAAATGTGTAAACTAATATATGCATGCTGGTATAGCAATTAGTATGTAGTGACAACCACTAAGGGGCTCTGTGGTTTTTTCAATGGTGCAAATAAAAGAGTTATTTCCACCAATAACTCTTCAGTAAACCAAGTAGTGGTTTATTATTATTAGGCAAATAATTTAATAATAATTACTATTATTATTATAAATAAACAAGATCTCCCAAATTATTCAGAAGTTAAAAACACAGCAACTCTTTTGCACCCCTGAACAAACTACGTGATTCAATAATCTACCACTTACTAGACTTGTAAAACACATTATTTAGACAATCAGTACAAAATGAGGCAATAAAGGCCATTGTATCATCTCTTTGCAGACTGCTAAGAAAATGTTCTTATATGAAGTGGAAGATGCCATGAATATTGAAGGAAACCATTTCAGGTCAAGAGCACTCAGTGCTACATGTGCCAGATGCATCAAAATCCAATTCTGCACCTAAAAAGAAGACCACGTCAACATCAAATAGAAGTCAGTGTTTTCACATCATTATCAGCTTCACTACAGATGCAAACAAGGCACATGCTATAGCCTTTTTGTCAATGTTTTTTTGCATAAACTAACATTCCAAGTGTGTGTTTGTATAGTGTGCTTTAATGCAAGTGTTCATTTAAACCATTTTATACTTAAATACTGTGTCTAATAGATGCTGAGCATCTCCTAACTTCTCATCTCTCAGTCAAGGCAGCTTTCCCTCAGGTTCTGGCTTTTACCCTGGATTTAGCACAGTCCAGCTGAACATCTGCCTGAGGCATATGCCTGAGGCTTCTACTAACCTGGCAAACAGTCTCTTTTGTTCATTAAGAGTAACATCACTAGAATCTTTCAGTATCTTCAATTTTTTAAATTTAAACAATGTAATCTATTTTAGAATTTAGTTTGTCAAATGCAAATGTGGAAGGCAAGTGAACTGTGAATCCCATTTTAGTTTGGTTATTGTCATTTCTATTGCATCAATAAAATAAATTAAATATGATGGATTGCTGATTGACATGTCTTGAAAATAAATTAATGAATATAATATATATTTATTTATTGTTTATTTATATTTTTTTTATTGATAATTAAGAATATATTACTTCCACTGTGGTCAGATGGAGTTATAATAAGGTAAACAGAATTTTTTAAAAACTTTTCAATAATATTCAGATTAATTATTATAATCTTAGCAATTATTTTCTCTAATTTTTACTGTATTTCAAGTCCTTCCTTTTTTTTAAACTATTAAACTTAGGGAAAAAAATTCTTTTAGCAGTATTATTTCAATTAAATTAATATTTCCTGAGTTTATAATTAATATGATAGAAATGTCATTATAGTAAAAAGTCAATATTCCTTCTGTTCCTTGCTGGCAAACTTTCTCTACAATGTAGAAATTTATAACAGTGCCAAAATTCATCAATTTGCCTAAATATGGATATACACATGTCAAATATTTGTTTCTTTTAACTAATTTCTATAGCACCTATTACCATGGTATCTAGATGAATCTTCTATTATTTATGCTTAGAAACATAATATAAACAATAAGTAGATATTTAATAGGAATGTCCATCATCTCTGCCAATATTGGTACAGCTCCTTGTAATCTAAATATTCTTTGTGCAATTGCACTCTATCTAAGAATGAAAGGAAACTTATGATTTCATATTTTGAAATCTAGAAGGCCAGATTATCATACACATCAGTACAAAAGTATACATACAGAAAGCATATTTATCATATGAAAAACTTACAAGTGTTGTGATGATCAGTACCAATTTTCACATAAAGAACTGCATTTTAGTTTTTCCAAGTTTAAAGCCATCTTTGTCCTCTAGTCTGTGCATAACACCTGAGAGAATTCTGTAACTTTAATGCCAGAAATAATGTACCTGAAAAATGTCTTTAAATATGGAGCTTGACACTGGAAAGTTCTTAGGCATTTCAGACTTTTGCAAATAGTGATTTTAAATAGTAAACCCCATTATCATAATGAAATAACGTAATAACTGTTATGCATTTTGCTGAGTTATTCCCTTATGGGACCACTCTAAATTTCATCTCATACTAATAGTTACCGTTATTTATTCTTTAGAAATAAGTCTAAACTTAATTTCTACTTAGCAAGTATTTCTGTTTTTTCCAAAGAAGCTGGTGTCAACACGATGTCTTCCCAGCACATGTATTTAACGGCATATCTACATGTATAAAGATAAGCAAAAATTTGCATATATACCAGATAAATGAAGAATTATCTTTGTCCTCTAACATGTAGGTCATGTACCCCATTCCAACAATTAGCTACATAAAAATTGCATTGTTTTTACCATATTTTTTCTGTTTCTGATTTGTAAATGTTGAGTACTGCAGCTCCTATTTATTCTCATTGTCTTTTTATTTGCTAACACAAGCATCTGCTGATGGCCATAAAAGATTGTTATAGATGACCTTTTTCTGACCTCATACTACCTTTATGTTTTTATGTACCACTCCTCTTGGAAAACTATTCTAAATTATATTGATTTCATGATCCTATCTTCAATCTCAAATGTAATTGGATATTTTTAACTTCCAGATACTGCACAAAATTAGTATTTTCTTTTACTCCGTTAGCTTTTAATAGTTGCCTTCACTGTCACAAAATTCTCTTCCTTCAGGATTTTTAGCTTTTAGATTTTTACAGTACATTATCATGTACCTTTCCCAACCTTAGACACTATTTGATCATATCTTACCCAGGGGAGCATTTAACCAAGTGATGCACTAACCTTGATGTCAGTGTAACTATTTATAACTTTCAGTGGTTTCTTTTGCTGCATCATGGCCTTAGATCTTTAAGTACACTGTAGCAAATAATTATTTGCCATTTCCTTCTCACATTTGTAGTTTTTCTTTTGACATCTTAAACATAATGTGTTTTGTTTTGTTTTTCTGAATTGAATGTGAAGTCCAAAAAATTGTGGCCACACTTAAAGTTGCTCTAAAAGCAAATTCACATTTTATACCACTTTCACAACTCCCAATAGAGACGTCATTTTCAATACTAGAAATTTTCATATCTTACATTAGGCATGGTTTTGCTAACTTATATGATGCATGGTTTTGTTACTGTAGTTTTACATTTCTAAAAATAAAAAAATACAGAGGTAATTAGAGACCAATGACCAAGACCAAAAAAGGCAAGAACCACAAGTAATAAAATTTGCATGGGACAACAGGAGATAATTGTGAGACTGTAAGAGGTAATACTAAACAGTGACTGTATCGACTAGAAACTACTCTTCACAGATATTTATCCAGTACATTCAAATAAATGCAATTTCATCTTGACCACACATCTCTGGTTAGATTATAAGAATGTCTTTAAAGTCTCTAATAAAAGAGACTTCATGCCCTAGACGGTCTGTTCCAATGCCTGATTATCCCTGTAGTTAGAAAAACCCTTTACAATCTAATTTAAATCTTCTGTGAGTAAAATCCTATGACATGAAGATATGAAGAACGATTGATTGGTATCCCTTTAGACTGTTTCCTTCTGAAACTTCATCAAATGGCCTATATCTTTCTTGAAGTAAACACTAAAGTAAGAAATGTTATTCATCTTAACTTCACATGCCTGAGGTAAATCATAATAATTATCTTATGTCTTAAATACAACACTCCTAGTTACACATTTCAGAGTAATATGGTTTTTGTTTGTTTGGAGATTTTTTTTCCACTCAGTTACAATTCAAATTCAGATTTTATTTCTCTATCACCCTCCTCCTTTCAGATGGTGCAGCTCCCTAACCAGTGATTTTGCAGTTTGTTCTCAAGACTTGCTTGTCCTTCCTAGATGTTAGACCACACTTTAGTCTTATCTTTACTGAATCACTCCTGCAGTTTTGTCAATATCACTTAGAATTCTGAGACCTTTTTCCAACAGGCTTGCAAGCTGTTCCACTTCAACTGATTACAAAAAAATTAACTGATTACAATTTCATGAAGACCAAAGTGAGGAAAGCACTGAATATTTTACTTGCTTTGTAATTCATTTTTTGAACCTTTACTGTAATACTCAAAGTGACCTTTTGGCCTACAGTAGTATAAACTTGATATAAATTTATTATAGAAGAAAATGGTACGCGTATTATTCAGCTGTAAAAATACTGGTTGTGTAAATGCTTATGCAAAAATATTTTTATCAAGAATAATCAGCCTAGAGATGTTCCATTCTTACCAGAATTCAGATTCCACAGAGCTAGAAAATGGGCAATAAGAACCATTTGGCTGGACCTTCCAATCTCCTTCAAAGCATTCCCCACATTTTCACATCCTCTGAAGCATGCGCCTTGGGAAGCCTGCTCACTGTCTCTTTTTTAAGCATAAATCCTTGATAATACAGAGATGACTCCAGTGGGTTAATTGGAAACTGCCCAGAAGGAAGCTGAGTTGCTGGCAACATAGCACTAAAAGTCAAATCTTTCTGATCTACAATGTGCTAATTTTTATTAATTATTACAAGTATTAAATAATATTACTATTATAGCCAGGTACCCACTGCATTTCTTATACAAAGATTAAAGAGAATGACCCTTGGCTCAAAGCAGCAGCTTAATAAATCAGTTATACGCTAACTATGAAGCAAATCTATTTATTGCTACCTGCACTTTTTAAGACTCAAAGCACAGTTAGAAGATTCTTATACGTATTTTTACAATGAAACAAACTGTAGTCTTGAAGATGCAATGACAGTGAAAGGGCATATTGCTGAAGAAAACTAATATATAAAGCACTTTAACTATGACAAAGAGGTGAAATATTATTAAATATAATTCATTTATTCACTTATGAATACTGTATGTGCATCTACAAAGGTATGCTTCTTAATGCAATTTAATAGCTTTGAATGTAATTTTCACACTATTTACAGATCTGACCCTTCTCTGCAACATCAGTTTCTCCACAATCAGCACTTTTATGTTTGCTAACTCCCAATAATATTTGTAAAGTAAAGGACACACAGTAAACTTTACATCTGCTAACTTCAGTCTAACCCATACCTTGTTCTGTATGGTGCCATCCTGAGAACCATCTTTGCTAAGCATTCTAAACAAAGGAAGTCTCAGTTGTCTGTCTTTCTTTCTATAAATATTACCAACCTAGCAACAATGTGATTAACTATGATTGTTACTAATAAAAGCAGTAGGTGTTTCCTGCATATTTTCATTTTAGTTTCTAGACAGAAGAAGTGTCTTTTTAATATCAGCATAGAATGGATTTGCTTCATACTAGAAAGTATTATAGCACTGAATAAAGTCTTTCTGATCAAACCATACCATAATAGCTTTTGTCTTGTGTCACTTTATGTTAGCCAGCATCAGAAGAGAAAATAAGCAGAGGCTTGCTATTGTGCCTCTATTTTAAAAGGGCCTTCCATCTGGTAGGAAGCAGAAGCCATCAGCACTGTAATTAAAATGCAATTACTGTCCCCCGCTGCAATCCCAGGACGACCATTCCATCTGTGTGATATACAGTGGAAAAAACACAATTTTTTGCACTTTTCTAGCTCCATTAAGTTTATTCTCTTTCTATTAATTAATCTAACAGCACTAAGGGGTCGTTCTTGTTTTGCAAGCCATTGTGTCACAAACTGCACACTCACAAAGACTGAAACCGCATGAATTTTTAAAACTCTCCGCTATCCCTGTGACATAAAACCTTAATTACTTCTGACTAAATCTGTAATTAAAATATATCACCGCAGCAGATTTACCTGCGTGTGGGTGTTGGAGTGCATGCTTCTGTGACTGTCACAAATGAATCACTCTGAGACAGTGTTATAAAAAGGGAGATTAGGATGTACGACAGAAAGGATGCAGAATAGGGACTTGAAAATGAAAAACTGGTAGCAATCTAGGAAAAAGTTGCACACTGGTAAAATAAGAGTCATTCTCTTATTTTATTGATTTTTTTAAATAAAAATATTTACAGTATTTATAAAGACATACCGGATGCTTCCAGTTTATTCTGATGTAGTCCTACATTTTAATGTGCCGCCATAACCTTATAACAATAAAATATGACAATAAGTAAAATACCACATACTACAAAATAAGATCCCATAATATTCTTCATAGCAATCCATCTTGCATTCACAGAGGTAATTTCATAATCTACTCTCCTTTCACTCACAACCGTGCAGTCCAAGGTCTACATCTACCAAGGTATAGATCTACCAATGTATAAAATCTTAAAATCTTTCTGAGAAGATATGAATTGTGCATATCAAGACAAAAGCATTAGTTAAATTTTAGGTTGAAATCCTAGCCCTGTTACAGCTTGCTAGAACCTTGTCTTTGACTTCTGTGGAGTCAAAGAGTATTTTGCCTTTTTTATTTTTTAATACACATTTTTAGACAAAAACAGAGAAACAAGACCCTCTGTAAATGACCAGCTGCAAGAGGTGAGCAGACATCTAGTGAACCGCAGCATGAGGATATTTGCTGCAAAATGTCATGCAAAATGATATTAAAAAGTCCTGGCAAATAATAAATTCCCGTTTCTGGTTTTGAGTATCTTGGAACCCACAAAGGTTCACCATGTGCATAAGTGTTTTTACAAACTCAGCATGTGGGCTCAATATGTCTCCAACAGAAGAGAATTTTGGCACTTCATAGATTTTATAAAGGGTAAGGCCAGAAGTATCATAAGATGTTTAAGCTAGCTTCCTGCAGCTCATAGGTCACTAAACATGCCACTCACCCTCATATTTAGTACAATAACATGTTTTTTTCCTGTGCATATAGAGTCCCATTTCAAAGATAATCACAAGACAGAGAGCCTCAATTTAAGAGTTTGCTCCAGAAGTTAATGATACCTACCAGTAAGAATTTGTGCTTCAATCCAACTTGATTTATCTGGTGTAAGATTCCAGCATTAGTTTCCACCATGCTTCTATGCTTTAATAAAAAAAAAGCTTTTTAATATCCAGTATTTTCTTCCTGTGAATTTACTTGCACACTGTAATCATTTTACCTATCAATCTTCTTTTGATAAGATAAACAGATTGAGCTATTTAAATCTCCCACTATAAAGCTTTTTCTCCAGCTCTTAAAATGTTTGTGTCTTCTTCCTGTACCTCCCGCAGTTTTAAAAAAGTGGAGAACAACACTGTAAAAAGTATTCACCATCCTAAAGGCAAGACAAAGACAATGAGAGTTACTATATTAGGTGGATAGGTGGATATTAAAATAACTTGAGCTTGGAATGCTTACCTGATAAGGAAAAAATGAACCCAGACAGACACTTCCTAAGAGGAAGTGGCTCCAGGGGTCTGAGAGTTTCCACAGATACTATGCAGAGCTTTAGCTTCCACGCAGCAAGTTACCAATGAAAACCTAACTGGAAATATCTTGTGTTTCTGCAAGAAAAGGCTCCCAGGCCAGCCTGCTACACAGAACCTGCAAGAATTTGGTGGGTTCAGGAGTTGCTGCCTCCCTGGAACCAGATGGTTTGGATATAGCTTGTCTCTGTGTAGGAAAGCAGTTCTCACACACTTCCTATAAATATTGTCATTCAAACTGGTATTTTTTTTAATCCAAAAAAGTGATGATTTGGTGTTACTTAAAAAAAAAAAAAAAAAAAAAAAAAAAAAAGTGATATCATGTTGCCTGGTTTCAAATGCTGAGTATTTCATAAATGAAGGTATAGTACTGTATTGAAAGAAAGCAAAAATAAATCTTACAGTTAACTACAAGTGATTTAGTGGATAAAGAATCAAATTCAACATTGGGCAACTAGAAGGCATGATGGCACTTACACAAAAAAAGACAAACGTACTTTAAAAAATTACAAAATTATATAGGAATCACATTGATATAATTACTTGTAATTTGAACAAAGATAAACAGTATAGATGTGTTGTTTTTCTGACTCTGTGATTTTATGTTAAAAATTATTAAAATAATAGTTCTTTGTAATGATTCCCCGTGTTCATTTGAAAGAGTCAGAATACCTGAGTAGGATTCTTCACTCTGCTCTAATACTAGTCTTCCCATTATCTAGATCACTTCTCCTGTGTAAGCATAACAGACACAAGAACAAATACGTAGTTCTAATGAATAGTACTTAGTGGCTCATTCCTAGATCCTATTGGTATAATATATGATTCACTGTGCTAGTTATTTTGTGAATATATTTACAGAACATAATAATCGTATGTGCCCAGTTGCTGTCTTAATTGGTATTAATTTCACCTCCCAAGGTTATCCGATAACACTAGTTGCTGTTTTGCTATTAAAAATAAAAATAAAAAATAAAAAATAAAAAACTAAATCTGCACTAAATAGGAACAACTTATGGAATTAAATTGACTGACAGGAATCTGGATAATAACCATAGATTCATCTCTACATGCCCTCTCAAAAGCACCTCCTGCCTAACCATATTGTAAACTGGAATGTCAACCCACACTAACAATGAATGTTAAGAACTGCATAGAAAGACAACAGAAAATTGCATGTGTGCACACGTGTTTTTACAGCAAGCTATGAGAATACATGTTTCAAACATATTATCTGCTTCATCCATTCGTTGGTCTATGATCTCAATGCTTTAATGTCCAGAAGCTGCCTACTGCCTGTGTAAAGGTAAGAATACAGATATTGGCTGCTGTTGTGAGGTACGTACTAAGATCTGTTTTGCTAACCTAGCACATAAAGTAATACTAAATTACCTTTCATATCATACAGTCTATCACTGTTTGACCCTCCAGGCTGTTTTTATTTATAGAATGCAGTTTCTAGTTTACTTTAGTGTTTTCATATTAAATAAATATTCATGAAAGTGCACTCTTCTTGAAATTGGGTCATTTAAGCAGACTATCCTATTAAAAATAGATTTACTTTTTTTTACAGGTGTCATCCATTAAGGTAGGGGATAGACAAAATCAGCCAATTGTATCTGTCAAGAAGATGTTAGTCCTTCTGGAAAGTCAGTTTTCTGTCCTTTGCATATAGCTCTTAATAGCAAAATGACTAACTTCCTTTCTGTAGCATTTATTCTTCGGGGGATTTTTATTATTACAAGATTTGTATCTGAGGGTTTGAAGAGATATTTTTGTCCTTCCAAGGTGTTCTAACTCTGACACCATGCATATAAATAAAAGTAGGCTCTTACTGGCTAAAATGCGGCAAGACATTTGCAAGATCGTCTTAGGGAAGATTTTAACTCCTCATTATGTTCACACACAAGCACGTGACAGAAAACAAAATGGAACACTGATGTGGTCTCTCCTAGGGAATATGCCATGAGAAGCTCCACAGACCATTGGATCTACTAGGATTCTGTTTAGTGTGACTCTTGGGCAACAACTCAGCAGACACCAAGGTCAGTTAAGAAGGAGGGGAAAGAGATGCTGCAGGTGCTGGAGCAGAGATTCCCCTGCAGGCCATGGAGATGAATGTGGTAAAGCAGGGTCTACCCCACAGCCCATTGAGGACTATGTTGGAGCAGATATTTATGCTGCAGCCCATGAAGGACCCCATGCTGCAGCAGGTTGACATGCCGTGAAGAAAGCTGCAGCCCCAAGGCAGTGCAGCAGGTTTTCTGGCAGGAACTCTGGCCCTTGGAAGACCTACACTGGAGCAGTATGTTTCTGATAGACAGTACCCCATGGAAAGGACCCATGCTGGAGCAGTTTTTGAAGAACTGTATTCAGTGGGATTCAGGTTGGAGCAGTTTGTGAAGAACTGTATCCCATGGGAGAGACCTCATGATGGAGCAGGGGAAGAATGTGAGGAGGAAGGAGCAGCAGAGAACTGACCACAACCCCCATTCTCCATATCTCCTGCATTGCTAGCAGCAGAAAAGAAAGAAGAAGAATCAGGAGTGACATTAAGCCAGTGAAGAACAGGGTGAAGAGTTGTGTGAAGGTGTTTTCAGTTTTGATCTTATTTCTGAGTTTTCTACTCAGTTATTAATTGGCAATATCTACTCACGCAAACTCTGTAAAGACCACTTAAGCGCATGAGCCAAGATACCTCAAGCACACTGGCTACTATTGAGTGACTGCATTGCTAATCAAGTTTTTTTCCCAATATTATTGAGATAGCTCTAGCTTCAAAGAAAGAAGCAAATTCATTGCCAAAATCTTATGATGATTAATAGCTCTATGATTAATAATATTGTTATCTCCAAGACACACACCAGTGAGGTTGTTGCTGAAGTGTTAAAAGGGAGAAAATGATACTGGCCTATATGAAACTTTAATCCAGTTTCACAAAAAAATTAATTCCTTTTTAAATCTATCCAGTCCAACACCCCTAGTCAAGGGCTAATACAAGCTGATTCAAAGAAACATACATAAAATTCTGGAGACAGAACCTAACACAAGAAATGTTTTCTTAATTGCTACTGATTCTAGCATATTCTCAAATATGAGAGTTTGCAGTCATGCAAGCTTCATTTCCACTTCATTTACATGACAACAAATTTTGATTTTTTGCATTTCCCTAGGACAAGCTTTCTATTTATATATCCACTTTATCTCAGGAAAGTACCATATCTCAGGAAGGTTTTAGTGAACAACTTCTCAGAATCTTCAGGACTACAGAATCGTCAGCTACACATAAGTGAGCCAAACTTTAGTATGTTTAGTATGCATTTATGATGCAGTGGCCAACAGCAGGGGCCTAGTGCAACACAACCAAAGCATCTGGAGAATTTCATAAATCTATAGATTAAGGGCCTGAGGGGATCATTGTGACCATCTAATTTAACCTTTTGTATAATACAGGCATGTACTAATTCTTTTTTGAATTAAAGTATATATTTGAGGGTGAAAACACCCATCAATTGCCAGTGATGGAGAATGAACCAGACTATCGTAAATCATTCCAACACTAATTAACCTAATGGTTATAAAAAAATCCTGTCTGAATTCATCTCGGCTTCAATTTCCAGTGATCCTATTTATACTCTTATTTATTGAACTGAAAAGCTCATTATCAAAGCATTGTTTTACTCATTCTTTTGGGTCTTCTAGAGTATTTCCAATTAATACAGACCCTTCCTGACTCCACATTCAGTTCTTAATTCATCTTGATTTCACACTAGTTTCTTTCATGGTCTTTCTTCCTGTGATGAAGGCTCCCCTCCTAGATGGGCATGCACACTTGTCCTTTTCATTATTTATTACTTTCACAATTTTTTGTTATGGTGACCTTTATCAACACCTTATGTTTCCTTTAAAATCATAATAATGCTGAGCGCTATAGGTCTAAGAATTCAAAAATTACCCGGTACTGAAGGAAGCTGTTCTCTGCTGGTCATGAAAATGTGAAGAAATATATCTATACATAGATTCAAACAAACAAACAAACAAATAATAGAAAGCGTATTGAGTACCACTTCCTATGAGTATCTCACATCTCTATAAAATTTCCTCAGAGAAAAATATCATGAGATTCAGAGACCAATTCCAAAGAAGATAAGGATATTTTCTTCTTAAAAAATAAAAATCAACCAGAACAGTAATACTTTATTTCACATCTACCAAGCTTTATTTGATCATCACCTGTGTGACTACTACAGTACAATATGTAATAAAAACTTCAGCTTTACAGAGATTACATTAATATTATATTTTCAAACATCCCAAAAGATTTACCAGTCAGATAAAAAGTCTAAACACATTAAATTACTTTCATGATTTTTTTTTTCTTTTTGCATGAAATTTGGTGAGCTTAAGATATAATTCTGACCCTCTAGGCAGATTTTGATAAATACATATTGGACATTGACATTTATTTTTTATTCACTGAGAACTTGATGAACCAGATACTTTTTCTCACATAGTTTTCCATCCTTCTCTGGACTTAGATAACTCTAAACAGGAGACCAAACTTCTTGTAGAAACTGTGGCATTTTCATTTCTCTGTATCAAATCTAGTTATTTTGGCTGACGTAATACAGAGTTCTCATATCCTTTTCCCTTATTTTCTTCTGTCTCAATAAAAGGAGATACTATGTCGAGACAAGAAGGATATGGGAAATGCAATTTACATGGATCATAGGAAACCAGAGAATACTCTGGCTCACATTCTGGCCTTATGTTTTCAGAGTACATGAGGAATTGCTAAAATAAGTGCAGATAATTTTGACAACATTCTCCTCTGTCAAAGATAGGAGATCATGACTAAGGGTTTATTTGGACTAACAGGATTATTTGGACTAATTTGGATTAACAGAATTTTAAAATTAATTCCAAAAGAGTTAGAAATGGTAGTAATTACATTTTGTAGCAAACCATACTGAAACAATCTAAGTTGTCATAAAAAGTTATCATATAAAGGAAAATTTGGGTTTATGTGCACGAATCTTTTGAAAAACATAAAAATAAAAAGCAGACACCTCATAGTCTCTAGTGGTTTGGGTTTTAACTACTTTAATCATTTACTTAGAGAACATAACACAGAAAAACTTTTCAAAGTGATCATTTATCACTTTGAAGTGAAGAATATATGATCTTATTCTTTCAGAAAGATGGGTGGAGTTTTAATTTGAATACAGGATAGACTTGCACTCAGACAAAAATAATATGGATAGGTCCCTTCCTGATCAGGTTTCTAATGTTTATTTGGTTCTAATGTGACTAACCTACAATAACTGGTAAAGAGCTGATAGTTATTTTTCCCACAAAGCTGCAGAGTACTCAATGTTGACTACCAATTTTAAAACCTGCAGACAAATAATACAATGGATAAAGCACTGTAGAAAAATGTTATGGCTGATAGGTGTTAATTTTGATAAGAACTTTCTTTGCAAGAAGCCAGTCATTACTGTGGCATTGAAAAGAACTAGGTCATTTTCTAACATTCTCTGTAGATCCTTTCTGTCCTTAAATATCTTCATAAACAAAAGCTACCACTTTTGCTATGCATACTGAGATCTGCAAATGTACTCATTACAAGCATTATTTTTGACCAAGCAAAAGTGGAATGAAACTAACTTGCAATTCACCATCCATAAAAATTATCTCCCTAGTACAACTTAATCTAAATTATATATATATATATAAAACTTTAGTGCATATCTTAGTAATTAGCATGTATACTAGTATGTATCATGCTAGTTTAATGTATAACAGTGATACCATACATTTTAAAATTTCTCAGAATCTCTCAGTCCAGATACTGTGGTTATATGAAGCTTATCTTACTTCTAATTAACTCTCCTGGGATTTCGTCATTTGCACACAGTCCAACCACACAAAACCCATTCATAACAAGAGTAAATCTCCTTCAAAATAACCTCAATTTGAAATTAGGATTTAACCTTAAAATTTACTTTCAAGGCAAACCACATTAAAAACTAAATATTTTGTTCTGCATAACTTTAAAAGTTGCAAATATATGTTAAAACATAGTCATAAAAAGTCAAAAAATCTAGATATCTGCTGAAATATGCTATAATATATATCTTGATATTTTTATTTCTTCCCTATTGTTTTAAAAGATTCTTTTCAATGGAAAACATTATATAATTACACCTAAATTAGCAATTGCCATTAGATCAATACAAAATTCAGGCAGCTCAGCAGGAATGTACCCAATAGGACACTGCACAGGTAACCAAAGAGTAAGTATAGAAGTGTACTTCAAATTTAACACTGTTCAGAAACAGCATCCCAAAAACAGCAGTGAGAAAGGCAATTAGACTAGATTGTTCTACATATGGTCCACTGCACTGACCTCAAACATTACTAGTTGTTGCAAAAATTACACTTTTAACAGTTCCAGTGTTTGCTTGTTTCTTTTGGTTTTAGGTGTCATACTTACAAAGAAATGATACCCCAAGACTCAGAAGACATGGGTACTGTCTTCACAACATAACTCAGTGCTGTATCTTGAGCTAATATTTCTTCTAGTAACCAAGCTAATTAAGTTAGAGTTAGATCACTGGCTTTTGCAGATAGGCCTCAGAGCACAAAAGTTTTAATGAATGGAATAATCAAGCGATCAATTTACAACTCAGTATACTATACTTTTAAGCTACAGTTGACTTTACATAAAGATTTTCAGCTTCTCTTTATGGTTGGCATCTTCATAACTGAATGTTTTTGTTTATTTTATTTTACAGCTACTTAATTACTTTTGTAGTGAATCTAAAGGTCATATTTAGCCAAGAAGATTTGGTTTAAGTTGTTCTTTTAGTTCATTTTTTGATACACAAAGGACTTTCTTAGTTAAGACCTCAGACCAGTCAGTCCTACTTGGAATCACAAATATGTCAGATGTCAACCTACTCATTACAGTTTTCAGTGGTAGGAAATGGAAAGCTCAACAATATCTAAGTAATATTTATACTGCATACTGTACTAATATTTAAATACTTAAATATTATAATATACTTAAATATTTAAATACTAGCTTTCAATCACTACTTAAACTTCTATATGAGAGTTTTGTAATTAACAAAACTTCACTGTTCATTTTCACTTTTAACAAGCAACAGTTAAAATAAGTTGTTAGAATTTAAAAATCAAATTCTATCATTCTTCTAATGAATCACACCTCATGTTTAACACACTTTATTCTAGAGCTAATTATGTTGTGCACACAAACATTCCTAAGATAAATGTTTATTACTTAAATGATAACATGACTGCAATATAATGGCAATATCATGAGGCAATTACAATGAATCACAATAATCTTGAAGCATTTTGAGGTACTTAGATATGCAGTGCACTTCAGATACTCGATGTTATGTTGTTCCATTTATCTAGGCAAAAACGAAATCTGCATTATTCACATTATTTTGCTACTGTTGTGTATTGCTTATATTACCCTAATGTATAGGAAATTAAGATGTTGATCAGCATCTCTTTTCTTCTGCGTGCTGCCAGAAAACAGAAGAAAGAAATGGTCTGTGTCAAAGGAGCATTGTGTACAGGACACAAGACAACAGATAGATGCAGACATATGGGAAAGCACAAGGAAACAATGAGACAACTCTGGCCAGCCTGAATGATTGTATGGTCCCCATACACCAGCAGTCTAGCCCTTGTCACATTGTTTTATATTCTGTATAGAGAAGGGGGAAGAGTTTTGCAAGAGAGGAAAAGAAAAGAGAATAATGGATCAATTTTGTGACTGCTACCACTAAGCAGTCAATTAAATAACCTCTATTCATACATGGCAGTATTAAATATGAGGTAGCTATCTGTGGAAGCTTTCTTTTTAAAGATATGTGTCGTGTTTTAACATCTCAGGTTCTCTAAGAGAACTCAGATGTTCCCTGAAGTAGCAGAAACTTTATTTTCTTTTCTGAAGATGTTTTATTATTATTATTATTTTAAAATAAAATAAATGTCTTCAATATGAATTTTCCCCATGCATTTAAGTCAGCACTATGTCCCTCATGTTCTTCTCTCTGTATGTAATTAATACAGGCAGAATACTGAATTTACTTTTTTTCATTTACAAAAGAAATAGTAACTATAATAAACCACTTGTATCTTAATCCGTCTGTTTTTTGTACTCATATTGTACCTTAGCTCTCTTCTGTGGCACTTTTTCATCTTGCCTTTTACATCTGGAAAGCCTTCCTTGGCTATGTCCTCTTCTATCACTAATTGGCTGCTTTCTAGAGACCCGATAAAGAATAAAAAATATTCCCAAAATAGCTCTCAAAAGCTAAATAAGAATCAGGAAATTAATAGAAGTATGGGTAAAAGAAACACTGAGTTTTTTTTCCAGCATTTATTACCATCCAATCAGTATTCTGGATATTTTGAATTTAAGTTTTTAAGAAAGGAACCTTCATCTTCAGGTTATCTGCAAAGCACTTGGCACACCTGTGGTGTTAAATGGTTATAACAGATATATGGGTGAATAGCATTAAATGGCAGTGGGCACAAAGATATTCAGTGGATCACCTATTTTGACCAGCCTGATTAATGTGGTAATTGTGTATGCATTCTTTAATGCACAGACTTTCCTCAGTGACAAGACCTAATGTGAGTGGCCACTACTCCTGTCCTTGTAGTTTCACTGCCATTCACCAACTTCCAGTGTTAAACTCCTTGTCCCACATTAAAAAGAGAAGACAAACCATGCTTTACTGAATGAAGAAATCATTAGGGGAAAAGATATTTTTTTTGTTTTGTTTTGTGTTTTGTTGTTGTTGTTGTTGTTGTTGTTTGTTTTTTTTTACTAATTTTTAATTCTATATTCATATTTAAAGGGAACCAATTTTAGCATCCTCACTTCCCAAAACCTTTGGACTCCTAACTAGCTTAATTGCTCTGTGTTCATTTCTTACTCAGATCATTTATAAACTGTCTCTGTGGCCCCTGCTGCCTTTTCAAAGTAGCATATGGTCCCTCCATTCATGAGTCACAATTTCTATTAGTGAGTAAAGGAGAAAAAGTGTTAATGCCATAATCAGATTGCACTGGAAAACTCCTGAAACCAAACTTGGGATTCAAGAGTGAAGGTATCAATAGCAACACTAACTTAGAAATATAGCCCATCCTGTATGATTTATAGCATATATTTAGACCTTAAAGCAGTAAAATACATAGTAGAGATATGTAGGCTATATTTAACAACAACAGCAACAAAATTCAAGTTTAAATTCACTATAATATGCATTTGTTTGATATGCTATTGGAACCTCAAAGATTTCTTTACTTGTGCTTTTACATGTGATAAAAAATATAATGCCATGTAGTTTCTTAGGTTTAAATTAAGACAAGATCAATTAATAAAAAATAACATCTCCATACTGAACTGATTTAACTCACAAGATATAATAAAAAGAGAGAGAGAGAGAGAGAGAAAGATCAAATCCGATAAGATAGTGTCCCATTCACATCGCAAAGGATTAAAAAATCAGAACTAAAAATAATGAAAATATGAGTGACAATGGTTTTATTTACCCTTAGTTTTATAAACTATTCTAGCAGAAGGGTACATTTTATAAAATAAACAAATTCAATTTGAATTTGAATTTTAACTAAATAGAAAAATATTGCCACTATTATAGCAATGAAGGCTCAGATCATAGATTCTAATTTCTTGCAATGGACAGCAACCACAGACATTTAATGCAAAATAACCCGCAAAATATGGCAAGAACAGACTCAGTCAAAATTCCCATTTGTCTGCTGGAACAGGCTTTTATTCTCTTCAGATATAATGTATGGCCTACTGCTATTCCAAACATTTTTTAAATTCTTGTAATATTCATAAGACTAGTTTAAATATCTAAAAACAAACATATGTACTATCTGTATTATCAGACAGGAATATTCATAGTTTAATATTATTTTGTCTGTTCTAATAATATTTTTAAAATGATTATAAGATATAAAAATATTTTTAACTTCTCTTCTTGTTCTTAGGTTTTTATTTCCGTTTTTGATAGTTAATCTATTTAGCTTCACTCTTGTTGCCAACTTGGATGAAAGGTTAACACATTGTTAATTGAGATATACTGGATATTACTTTGAACAGCAGAGGCAGCTTTATGGATGGTGATATGAATTCAATAAAGCTGAATTAGCATGAAATAAGGCTAATGTAGTGCCTGAATATTTACCAATTGATTTCAGATTTTTTCTTTAATGATTATTTCTCTCATTGAGGAAAATACCTGTTTGTTACACAGTTCACTAAGTACCTTGTTTCAATCCAGTAAAAGCTAGAGGTGTGCCAACTTCTGAATTGTGTTTTGCATGGTCCCTCTGTTTTTACCATATCTTTATCTTCTGTACAGATTCAGAATTAAAACACCCCTACAGCTGAATTTTCTCTGAAATACCTTTAATGAATGTTTTACATTTATTTCTAATCTATTGACGTTGTTTAGAAAATAACTAGTTCAAGTATAAAAAGAAACCAACTCTCTAATCATGTATACACAATTTAGGGTATGTACATGAGTACTATATGATTAAGTTATTTGACCTGCTTTAAGAATGACAAAATCCAGCTATGAATTTTTTAAGAGATAAAAAATAGATGTTTAGATTCTTACCATGCACGTATCTTCTATTATTAAACAGTTCACAAGAAAAGATAAGCTTTCCTATATATGGTTACAGATATTCTCAGTAATTCTATACAGGACAAATTTTTTTCATACAATAAAAATTATAATAGAAACATAAATTTTAATATAATAGGCCATATTTCAACAAATTCAATTTGCATTACCTCAGTGCAGGTGGTTATTTATTACAGTGTATATACACATAATCTTGATGTTTTGAAGGTGACTCAGACTGGCTGAGTAAGTAAGCCAGGGACAGCCAGTGAAAGCATTTACTCAGCATCTCGAGTACATATTACAAGCTCAGCTCTGCATGAAGGGCAATTTGGACCATGAAGAAGCAGCAAACTGAATCAAGGACAAGTGTCATTTAACACTTCTCATCTCATGAACTTAGAACAAAATCCCATTTCTAAAAGAAAAAATCTAAAGATAAAAACCTGGTTCATAAAAATAGTTCAAGTACATCACTGAGTATTTAGCATCATCCATAAGGATGTCTATTATTGTATGGCTAAAAAATATAACAGCTTGTGTTTTTAAAAAATAAATATATTTCAAGGCTAGTGGACTTGGTTTAGATTTTGCTTTTTTCTATTTATTTTAAATAGAAAACAATTAGATTTTATGCCACTGTAACATAAAAGCGTGTATAACTGGGTAGTAGTGGAGAAAAAGAAAGAGAGATCTATAAAGATCTAAAAGCAAAGTGAAAGAGAAGAGGGGTGGGGTTGAAACTAGAAGGATTGATTGGAGAAAGATGAGTACTGAAAGCAGAGAGAAAGAAAAAGAAATGGGCAAAAGAAACAGGACAAAGATTTTACTTTACAAATATATTTTACTTTAAGTTAGACAAGCACATTTCTCAATTACTTTAATATAAGTAGAACTTATCCATTTGGCAAAGAGGCCCTCAAAAGACATTTAAAAAAAAAATGCAATAGCAACATACTTACCCAAGATAGAGCAAACCACAAATTTAATTCATTTTTAGTGGCAGTTAAAAAATAATATACCATATTTACCTCAAAATTATAGTTTGTATTTTTTTTTCTTATTTAACACTGAAGAAAAGTGAGTTACGTTAGCTCTTAAATAAGATTTGTCCACTATAATTTTGTCCAAGTCTCCTTGGTCTGCCTGATACTGCTGATGTACTCTGCTGCTACACTGACAGTCCCATTTGTAATGCCTTGGCAGTAAGACCCATTTAAATCAATATATATACATGTATGTACACAAACTTTATCTTTCTGCCAAAAGGCTTAATTTAGATGCTTACAGCCCTAAGGATTTTATAGACTACTTTGTTTACTTTATTCTATATGCAACAAATACAAATATTTCTTCATCTGACTTTCATTAAGTTATTATATTTCACACAAAAAATAGAACCTTAAATATATTACTTCACTACAGGTATCTCAAACCTAGAGGGAAACAGCACCAACAGTTCTACATCAGATGTGTTTATTTGTGGGGAAAATAATTAAGATATAGTAATAAAAGTTAAGAACTATTAATAATAATATCAATGATTCATGTTCTATTTTGCACATGTATATTCTATTTATGGAATACAATATGTACTATTGTCTTATTTTTATAACTTGTAAAGCTGAGGTAAAGATATACATAGCCTTGGATAGTGAGTAAAGAAATTATCTGAGCAAAGAACCTCCTTATTTCCAATCCTTTTCTCTACAGAATAACATTTTGGGCTCACACCACTTTTTGAAGATATTGATATGCTCTGATCATCTCAAATCATAACATACCTCATGATTTTCAAATTTAGAATGTAACAAAGGGATCTTTTGATCAAATAAGACTCAGTCAACCAGGATATTCTGGCCTTCATCCAGTAAAGCAACTCCTCATTCTCAACACAAGGCAACTTTCACTGATGTTGGATGCAATTAGCTTAAGTGTGGGCCCCAATTTGCAGTTTCTCAGGACAGATCCAAAATATAACTTAATTCTGAAACTTATTAGTTAGTGTTTGTAAAACCAAGTATTTTTCAGTTGCTTGTGCAAATCAAGCTTCCATATGTGCATTAAGGTTTACATACTAATTCCTATGATTATCATTTGTCAACAGGGGGGTGTGAAACTGCTAATTTGAATGCAAGTATAGTTGCACTATCTAGTTTGTACATATTTCATTGTGAATATTTTACATTGTTCTATATGCAAGCCAATTTTAATGCAAACTACTTAATTTCCCCTAGGTAATGAGAAGGTAAAGGAGGTAATCAAGATGTAAATCAAGATTCTGCTAGTATGAATGTAACATGAATTAAAGTCTGACTTACCAATAAAATAAGCATTGTTCTAAGCAAATGACCTCGGATGTCATTTACTGCATCACGCTACCACACAGAAGAATCAGGTCTACCTTTGCCACCCTAGACAGGTTCTTCTCTAATCTATATTACAGATATCTAATGATGGACACCCTGTAATTTTCCTAGGCAAGGCCATTCCAGTGGATCACTGCCTCCACAGTTAGACACCTATTAATTATTTTGAATTCTCCTTCAGCAATTCTAATGTACTGCAACAATTTAAGTCCATTACTTACTGTCCTAATCACAAATGACAACAGATATTGAAAATTGTTGTTTTGTTCAACAACAATTGTTATATTCTTTCCTTTAGGCTAACAAGCTTAGGTTCTTTCATTTTTCCTTACAGGTCACCTACTACATTTCAGATCATTCCCTTCACTTTCTTTTAGCTGTCTACAGTCAGTCCAGAGTTTCCTTGAAGGGAAATATGCAAAACTGGATACAGCTTGGCCTTACTCATGCTTTGCAGAGCTCAAAAATCACTCCACATGTGGTGTAGGCTATGATTCTGCTTCTGCATTCCAGGATGCTGTTTCTCCTCTCCAGTTGTCAGATCATTTTGAATTCTATTTTTGTCCCTCAGCATACCGTTAATCTCTCCCGGAATGGTGTCATCAATTAAAAATTTAATTCTAACAGGAGAAACAGAACACCACAGTTCCACACAATACTTTCTTATGTTTTGACTGTGAACTATGAAAAACCACCCTCTGGATTCAAAGCAATACCCTACCAGTATAGATTCTGTCGTAATATAATTTTATCTAGAACTTACTTCCACATTTTGTTAATGATAATATTATTAGGGACAAAAGTCCTCTAAGTCAGGATTATACAGTATCTACTGTTTCTTCTTTATCCATAAAACTTATAAAATACTCTTTTTTAAAACTGTACAGTATTTGCTGCTGAATTTTTACCTCTGCTTCTGTTAGATTTCACATAGCTGCTTCATTTCACAATTGTTTTATACAAAAAGTAAAGTTAAATCATCTACGTTTTAACTATAAGAAAAACTTTAAAAGCATTAACTCTCTTTTTTTAAAACAAAGAGAATCACATTGCTTTTACAGTTTACTGTGGGGAATCTTTCCTCTTAAGAGACAAACAGATGTCTGGTAAAAACGCAAATGGGGAAAAAATACTGTCCCCAGTGCTTCAGCATTTACTAAGATGTGTCAAGTTTAAATGAATCATAAAAAAAAAAAAAAAAAAAAAAAAAAAAAAAAAAAACTCCCCTTAAAGGGAAACAATTTTAAAAAGAAAAGTCAAATGAGCATTTTGCAGAATATAACACAGTGCCTGGAATTTACAGTATGACAGAGTAATCTCTTTGAACATCAATTACAACAATGCACTTGCTACTTTGTCCAGAAAAGAAATAGCATTTATTAGCCATGTTCTGTTTCCTTATACAGTTTCTTAGCGACCTATAATGATATTAATTTAGCAACATCATTGTTGGAATAAAGATGGGCCCAAATTGAATTCAAATACTCTTGAGCTTTATTTAGCTGGGAAATAGGCTAGGACACAGTTGTTAGACCAGGTCAAAGAGGAAAAAGGTAAAAGATCTCAGAAGTGCTTAAGAAAGGAAAAATGAAATGGATTAAACTGTAAATGGAAAAGAGAGAAAAAAAAAAAAAAAAAGAAAAGAAAAAAAAAAAAGATTACTTAAGGGGAAAATGCTGCAGAAGTGGAAAAATTTTAGGAAGTTGCATTACAAGTAAGCAACCAGATCTATACAACTATGTGTTGCATCCTAGCCTCCTCATTTTTTATCTTACATGTACTTAGTGCTTAAGTAATTCACTGTTTTATAAAGTTGATTAACTGATGATGTTGTCTTTATACCCTTCAGTGTGTAACTGTTTACATTCTTTAGTCTTCTCTTCTGTGTCCACAGTGTGAGAGGCAACTTCTCTGAGCCTTGATCTCTGAGCTTTCCATGATGTTGGAATACCCCTCTGGTGTATGCTGAAGCCATACTCCTCAAAGCCACTAACAGAATTCAGCTAAAAGCTATTTTCTTTCTGGATATGCTGTGGTTTTTAAAAGTTTCTAACACACTTTATTTTGATATATGCAGGATAGATTTTTTAGTAATTGTAAATTTTCTATTATCTAAGGATGATTAAGCCTGATTACCTAGATATTTTATTAATTCACGTAGCCATACTGGCAGGCAAGAAAAAAACATGCAATATAAATATTGTTAGCCCTCTTTGGTGTTTGTTTAAAGTTATCTTTGGAACCAAATGTCCACGGAAACTGGAAAACATAGATTAAAATCTAGCGAGAAAAAGAAAAAAAAAAAAAAAAAGGGGGGGGGGGAGAAGAGAGAGAGAGAGAGAAATCATGAAGTCCTGAACTATGGCATTTCCTGTGTTGTGAATGTTAGATAGCCTGGCATTGGCTTTACATCTATGACTGAATATTGTTTAGTTTCTTCTAACAGATACTGGCCTAAAGAGAAAATAACATGCAACCTGCTATTTCAGCTAACTAAAGAAAGTGTTTTCAGCTTCAGAGCTGTACACATTTGGTGGAGTTATGAAAAAAGGCTCTATTTCTACTTCCATACGTATGCCTGTTTATAATTGAGGTAGCAATTATGTCAACTTCCTGCAGTACGTCGTCTAGTTACATATTCTAACCTGCCTTTCTACAGTTGACATTTTTGTGACTGGTAAGTATAAACAAACAGAAATAGCTCTTGCTCTGCCAGTAATTTTTACATCAAGTATCTCAATCCAAAATTATTTAATGCATACTTCCTCATTATTTGAAGTATAACCTCCTATACCACTCTTGATGAATCTCTGGTGGTAGCAAAGACCTGGCATTTGGAAAGTATTGTGTTTACATGGGAGATTTTCCACAAATTTTGTCACTGAGTGGAAAGGTTCTGTGGTAATCACCAGAGACTACAGTAAGATTTTAAAAGTTAATAGTTGTTGCTAAGGAAGTTAAAGATGAAATAAACCTTTTTGAACTTTCTGCTTTCCATTATTTGTTCTACACACTGATTATTGATAAAAGTGTAGTTCTCTGCTCCTATATATTTACAAGCATGCACATACTTTGGGTTAAATGACAAAAAGAGAGCCTTCTTTTTGCTGGGAATTGCATTCATTAGATCTTTTTCTTTTTTCCAACTTTTTTAGAGCCAAAGTTTCTTTAACTTTGCATTTTATATATACAAGCTTTACATAATATACAGGGGCTGAAACAGAGGGACTCACAAATCAAAAGTGAAATTGATGTGAATGATAGTGTTGTAGATGGATACTCAGATAAGAAAGACAGGCAACCAGGAGAGTATTACAAATACATGGATGAATGTTTTATTCATCTTCCATTGTCCACTTAAAACTATCTTCTGGCTAAAATGCTACAGAATGTAACTCTAGACTGTGAAACACAGAAATCTAATTAAGCCTCAAAAATTAAGCTTCAATTGTTCTGTAATTCTGTTTGGCTGATAAATATTTTGAGCTTAACGTTAAAACTGTCATTGTCCACCATTACTAATGAATATGTTTGCAGATAAATAACTTACGTTATCTAACAACAAAAGTAGAAAATAAGATGGAAATAAGAAATAAGATGAGAAACAAAGGCCAAAATGCAATCTAGTCAATATATTTAGTCAATACTATTATCTTTGAAAAGCATGCCAGAAACTTTAATGCTCATCAGTGATCAGAACCTTGACTTCATATGCACCTTCAGAGAATAATGTCTCCATCTGCAGTTCTTCTGGCATTACTGATTAAAGAATCATCTACTGATTTACCAGCATGAGCTGGAATATAAAAGAATTTTTAAAAACTGCTTTGGAATGAATAGCCTTGTAATTCTAAAACCCCAATTCACTAAGCCACAGTAACTTTAGTGTCATTTGGTGGAAAACACAATATAGATATCTGTAAACACATTTAATATGTGAATGGTAATGTAATTATGTTTTAACAACTTCCCTTAAATTTTAGGTTATCTGATGTAAATATTGTCCAAAACTTTGAGGCCATGAGAACTTTTTTATAATGTTATAAAGGCTCTGTATGCTCTCTGTTATAAGATTAAAGAGTCGGTAAAGATACCCAACTACATAAAAGAAAATATGTCTGAAGACAGAAATGTACCTATACAGCCACAATTCTTATGCAGAGACTGGATTTTTTCTGGAAGTCTGAAAGCACAACATAAGCAGCAAAATTCTCCATTTTCCCTTACTAATCAAACAATTAAAAGGGTTGGTAAAAGAATTAAGAGGAGATTGAACCAATTTTCTTTTGACTAGAACAGACTGGTGTTGTGGCTGAAGATTTGTAGAAAATGCCAGAGAGCTATAAACAGTTGTTTTCTCTAACAGAAGAAAGACATAATGATACCTAACGGTTAGAAGCTGCAACTGGACAAATAAAAATAATTGATTAATTAAAAAAAAAAAAAAACATTATGTTAATGAACATAATTAAAAAATAAAACAACTTATTCATTAACTGGGAAAACTTCTTCACAATTTATAGATGTTAGGTAAAGAAAGCATTTGTTATTTCTTGTAAGATAGCTTCTGTACTTATCTGTAAATGTAACAGAATTTCTCTGCACTGGTTACTCTATGAACCCCTTCTCAACACTGGTAACCAGAACTAGAGACAACAGATCTTGCTGATGCCTGATTTTTATCCTCATTTGACATATTTAAATTCATGTTTATAAATACATCATACTGATGCCTCACAGTCACTGCTGATGAGGAATATACTTAATAACTCATGCTTTGTGTTTTGCAATTACTTCCATTTTATAACAAAATTGCATTTTATTAACTGCTAAATCTTGTAGTTCACACTGTCATACCTTACTTCAATTATGTTGCTTAAGTTCTACAGACTATCTTCATAAGTCTGACCATCATCTGTAACAACAATGCTTCCTATCTTCATATTACGGTTGAAATGTCATTGTTACAATACAATTATGACAAAGCTACTAATGAAAATGCCAAAGCAGACCAGAAGCAAATGAAAGCTGTGTTCCACTGAAGAAACTGCTGAATTGTTTGTATGAAATTTTTCCTAATGCCATTAAAAGGAAGCCTAAAATACCCTTGAATATGCCAGAGAAAACAGGATTTCCAACATATTTCTGTTCAAAGATAAAGACCTGGGATGTGAATTATAAATTTTGCCTATGGCTGAAATTTTTGTTTACTGAACAGCAAATAGATTTCTGTATTATTGCAGATTGACAAAGCACTTTTGTGCACTATCCATTCATAAAAATCAGCATCCACATCTCTGACTACATGGCAACAGGCAAAGAAGAAACACGCTCAAAGGCCTGCACACAAATGTGGTGGGAAAATAAAGCAAGTAGTGTACAAGATAGAGACAGTAAGAACTGGAATTACAAAACTGACTCTTTGGAGCTTGAGTGAGGCACCATATATAATATGAAATAAGAATCTGTCATCCATGAGCTTCATTATGCTTTGCAGGATCAGGATCACTTCCTAAAATTCTTGTATTTTTGGAAACTGAATTAAAACTGAATTAAAAAATGTAGCACTCTTTGGCAGTGACAGATATGATAAACTTAAAAGCAATGAAATACAAGAAAATTAGAAACAGAGATATAAGAAAATTATTCTTTGTTAAGATAATACACTTAGAGAAGTAAAAGTTCAGAACAATAAAAGGAAGTAAGCCAATAATATGTGTTCACTTAATGAAAGCAGAATGTGGTAATTTATTTTAATTGAGTAAATTGAGTAAATTAAAATGCAGTATGCATTTTGATATTATTTCATCATTCAGCTAAAGTTCTTTTAATTAATAAATATTCCTTAAGTGATTACTTACGTAGGACTGAACATAAGTCCTTACAGTCCTTACAGGACTGAAATTCAAGCTTCACAAATCAGTTCATTTCATGGCAAAAATGACTATTTCTCATCACAAGAAACTTACAGTATTCTAAATGTCATCCTGTAGTCTGCCTACTCTTTCTAAACCTTCTAAAAGAAAAATTGGACACGTTCATGCATGAAGACATTATTATTTAAAAGTCTGCAAAAACAAAGTTAGTGTACTACACAAAACTTCAATAGTACTTCAACATATTTTCAGATATAATTTTTGTGAATATTTTTAATACAGTAGTCTATAAAGACAGTCCTAGAAAGTCACACACTTCCTAACTTTTTAATATTTACCTACATTAGACATACTCATTTTAAAATTAATCAAGGTACAAATCTCTACAGAATCAAAGAGAGTAGTATCACTGACTGAGAACACATTTTTGCAGATACAAACAATCACACAGATTTGGAGAGAAATTCACTCTACAATATCTAATGTACTATGATAATTTGCATCGTAAAGCAGAGTAAGAGCTATTTAAGTAAACATTTCTTACTTTGCAGGAAATATTGTTTATTAGAATGAAAGAAGAGTTTTGAAATGAAATTATTCACGAAAATAATATACCCTTCTTTTTTAAGGCCTTTTAAAAGAACATATTTTCCGTATCTAAGTCATCAGTAATGTAGTTCAGCAAAAACATATAATTTGTTTTTTGTTTCTGAAGTCTCCATTTTTCAGTTTTCAAATATATGACAAATATTTTATTTATGGTTTAATTTGTTTTTAAGGGATTCTTTTTTTCATACTCTCATGTTCTATCCAAGCTGAAATAATATTATTACCTCACATTCATATTTCTAAAATCATTCAGTACGTTTGAAGTATTATTGTCCTCATTAATACACAGCACTTTCCTGTTTAGCACAATGTAAGAATGTAATTCAAGGTCTATTCCTCCTCCACAACATTTGTAAAATTGCCAAATAAAATTAGACTTATCACCAAATCTAGAAGTGCTTTAGTGAGCAGTTTCATCTTGGTTGTAATTATTTTTTCTTTGTGTATATTCAGTAATTTTCATTCTATGCCCGTCCTCAGAAATATTTTCACATTTGACTAAATAGAAATCATGTTTTTCTATTTTCACTTTGAAATTTCTATATTCTACAATACATATGTTGTTTTACACTCGTATAAAAAATTGTAGAAATAATTAATTTTATTAAATCACTTTTATTATTGTTATCGTTACTGCTTTTGTCTGCCAATTACTACAACGGGAACAAAATGCTTCCAGTTACACTTGTTGACTACAACTGGTTACTTTTTAGTTCATGTTTCCTTATTGTTACACACACTATTGCCTTAACGTTTGTTCCATTATTTTACAAGGCTTTCCAGGATAGTTAGTGTGGTGATTCTCTTGCCCTTACTCTATTATTCTCTTTACAGAGTTTGTTGTTTCACATTTCCTGGTACTTTCCTGGCAGTTGGGGCATTTTAAGATAAAATTATCAAATTTTCACAAGTATATTTTTTAATTGCCATTAAAGCCTTAGTAACATAAAATTCCGGATTGAAAGAGGTCTTTTCAAAGATTGTGCAGTTTTACCAAAATAACACTTCATTTTTCCACTTTCAGCTCATCTAAACCAGAAGAAAAAAGTCAGACATTTTAAAAGGACAGAATTTATTTCCTTAATTAATTTGTTGATTTTGTTGTGTTTTTTGTTTGTTTGTTTGTTTTCCTAATGTATAGTTATAAGACCCCTTAATACATGAGGGTAAAAATCCATCAGCGTTAGAGAAAAAAATATTTGTAATCTCTGATAATACAATGACTATTAACTTACAAACAATTATTAAAATCAGCTACTTAGTCCCTAATAATCTGAATATTCTTTTCAAAGTTGGGAAAAGGCCTAATAAATAAATAAAAAATTAATATTGCTGTTTATGCTCTAATTTTTCTGAGCTTCTTCCTTTATTAAGAGTAAAACTTTAATGTCAGGGTTTCAGCTCCCAAGCCCAGACAAGGCCAGACCTGATGTGTATTCTTTCAGGCTGTTCAGAGATGCAGGGATTTGCCCCCCTTCATTTGGGAGCTGCATTTAAGCTCAGGCTCCCAACCTTGACCATTTCATGAGCTATACACCGTCTATGCCTGTGCATGGCTAGATACTGGCCAAGACTCTCACCCAGTCTTAACACTGGCTTGTCTCCATGGACTTTTATGGCAATTCAGACACTTGGCTGAACTTGCCTACCATCCCCAGGCTTGCTTGCCCTGTTTCCCTTTTCAGCGAGACCTCCGCCTCTGTTGTCATGCTCAGCTCCCAGCTCCACTGCCCACAGGGAACATCCCACTCTTGTTACTTCCTAATAATTACTATTAAAATGCTACTGCTTGTGTTAGCACTTTCTTCAGCTTTTAGCTTTTATTATGAAAATCTGATTCTTATTTATAGATCCAGCTATAACATTTTATTTCATTGGTCCAAATTTTGATTTGTGCTGAAAATTCACCTATTCAGCAGTTATAAGAATTTGCTTCCTGAAGAAAGAATAGTCTGCAATAAAATCTATTTGCGTATCCCTGAAAAATTCCTTTCATCTAAATCAAAGTCTGAAACCCTGAGAGGGGGTCTTGCACTCTGTTCATTGTTCATAAGGCAAAAGAACTGCCATTCGCAATGGAGATGCTGTGGGCTAAAATTATGAAAATCTTGTGTATATGAGGCAACTCCTGACATTCCTGTCACAAAATAAACATATTTCACATTTAAATCATTAAATAAAATTAACATTAGAGAAATTATTTAAAATTAAGAGGAAATAAATTTCAAATCCTCTCAGTACAATTTATTATTACAGAAAATCTATTCTTCACAAAAAAAAAAAAAAAAAAAAAAAAAAAAAAAAAAGGCAATGAAAACAAATACCTAGCAAAATAACCATCAATATATCATTTAACACTACCATTACCAAGCTGAAACTGAGTCTCAGTCCTGGAGGAAAAAAGGACAGGTGAGACCAGAAATACATAATATTTCAGTGTAGTATAAGTTACTAAATGTTATTATCAAATTTAGACTTGCTGATACACAACCTCTGTCTGAGGGGACAGAGCCAATGGCATGCCTAATATGTCTTTCCTATCTTTTGTTATTACTATTCTGAGAAACCTTAAAGGTCAAGAAAATAATAGCCTCATATATCCCAAAATCATTGTGGTGTTTTGTTTTGTTTTTTTCTATTAGTAGAACACAGGTGAAACTTAGCCTACTATTTTGGGCAGTCACATTTTTTCCTTTAACACATTTATGATATACCATTTCCCAACCACACACACACATTAAACATTATGCTGTGTCATTGGGCAGCAGTAGATAAATTCACAAGTTTTCTATCTTAATATGACATTAAAAAGTAACTTTTCATGTCTGTATTAGGTTGCTTAACAAGTACTTCATTACCTGTTTCTATTTACTATTCATGCATCTGCTATGATATTCACCTTTGACTATTAATATTCTACTTATCAATCCCTAACAAGTAGATGGAAAATGCTGGCAGTCGTTATAACATTACCATGCTCAGCCTTTCATGAGTTACTCATATCACCATTCTGCATGAAAAAAATGCAGAATGGATTAGTGAATTGCAATGTAAAAAGAAAGAGACTTTAAGGATTTTTAGTAGAACAACTGTTACTGGCTGTAATGCATTTTGGTTGTCTCAGGATTCATACAGAAAAATGTCAGCTGAAACCTGGTGTTAGAAGAAAGAAACACATTCCACAGATTTCCAAGATTTGATAAAGTTCCTGCTGAGTACTAATCTGATATAATACTTCTGTGACAGCCACACTTACAGCCCTATTTCCACCAATACTTCATTGCTCACAGACTATCTGAGGAAAATATAGAGTCACAATTTAAATGCATTAATATTTTATGTATATCTCATGATATTGAAACCAAAGTTGATATTAATGGAAGTAAAGAATTAATGTATTGATCTAACTAAAGTACAGGTCTGGCATAAACAACTCTTTTTACAGTCCTGACAGTGCACTTACACCTTGAAGTACAATTCTAGTCCTGTAAAATAGCTTGAGATACTGAAAATCTGCACCTGCTATTTTATGTGAACCTGTAAATGCATGTACAGAAACCTGATTGGTGTGACTATATGGGTACTCACAAAGTAACATTTACTGCTTTCAGATATGGTCTTCGCCCTTTTCAGTTTAACATTTCTTGTTTTCTGTATTCTCATAACTCCTTTAATTTCATCAACATTTATAAGCACACGTCATTATAAATTTATTCACTACTTTCACTAAAAACTAAATGTTAAAATGATTTGATACTAAGGGTATGTATAGAAATATATACTGAAAAATACCAAGAAAGCAATGAGCATAAGTGCAGGAATAAAAAATAAAAACTAATTCAAACACCTTCAGTCAGAAATATCAGATCGTGTGATTGGCACTAAGCCTAGAATGCGAAAATACCGTGCAAACAAGGGTTCTCACTGGAAAGAACTGGCTGTGGAGAAAGAGTTTGTCCTCAAAGAGGCACAAGAGAAAAGTTGTCTGCATGCCAGGAACAAAGATGGCATGACACAATTGAGGGCAACAAGAACCCTGCTGGGTGTGGGGAAAATTCCACACATTATTCTTCATGTCAGGGCAAACAACATCGCCCCCTCCTTGTGAGAATGTGTTACAGAAAAATCCACCAGACAAGAAAAGGAAGTTGAAGACACAGATGCAAAAGTGATCCTCAGTGGAATTATTTAAGTCACCGTGAAAAGGGTGATGAAACATCAAAGATGATTCAAAGACTGGAATTTTGAGGAAATTTGGGGGATTTTCAGTTACTGTGAGATATTCATAGACAGGATAGTGGAAATGGCACCAGCTGAGCTCTAGAAGTACAAGCTTTCTGAAGGTGAATAGCTGATGAAAAGATCTATAATTCAAAACTAAGGCAGACATGGGTTTGATACATAGGAAAATCATGTAAACGTGAACATATTAAGGGCTAAACAAACAGCAGAATTATGAACAACAATATTGATGGAACCAAAAGTAGGTAATCTATACAGTTTAAGACAAGTGTTTTGCAAATTATGAGGACATGTAACAGAAGAGTGGTCATAAAAAATACCTTAAGGAAAGTAATCATGAGTTGAATCTATTCACAGAAACCAGAAGGACATGCGATAACAGATTAGCAGCCAGCATCCTATATTTCAAAAGGGCCTGGTGAGAAATTATGGAAAATAATTAATAATGTCAGCTTTCCTGAAAACACTCGCAGTTTAAATATGGAAAAGACCTTTAATTTAAAATTGAAACAATTTCAGAAACTTGCATCTAAAGCAAAGAGAAAAAAAATCGCAAGAGACATAGTCCAAATAAAAATAAAATTAAAACAAAAAAAAATCTCATCCCTTGTCATACATGCTCAAGAAAGAGGGATTCAAACAGAAACAATAAATGATAAATCCAAGCTCCATAAGCAGGTAAGAAGAAGGCATTTATCTTTAGAGTAGATTTAATAGCCTGACTGTATTGTAGGGCTAAAGGAGGTCCAGAAATGGATATGACTATTCTTCATAAATATATAGAAGCAAGAAACATTAGGAAGGCAGAACTGCCTTCTTAAGAATAATATAGACAAAAGAACAAATGGTTATTAAGTGGTTATAAAGAGATTTATTTAAGAAATTCAAGAGTCTCTACCTTTCAGAAGTCTACTATCTGGAACACGCTTCTTAAAGGAATACTTAATTTTACAACTTAGCTGGCTAAATTTAGTAATTTGTGATAACAAAGCATTCAGCTCTCTAGGTTAGAAGCCCCTTTCACATCCATTATTTTGATACTTCCATATGTTTGGTGCAGAGGGCTGGATGGTGGGGTAACATTCAACCCCTAAGTTCTCATTATGTCCTACTTTCCCTCCTTTCTCAAATTTTAGCCCTTTAAAATTAAAATCTTTAGTTGCACCTCTTCCTGTTCATCATTTAATTTAATTTGAATCAGTTCTGAATGAACTGATACAGCATTCACAGTTACAGCTCTTTTCTTTGATGTTTATCAAAAGTCTATAATCACGTAAGTTTTCTTTTGATTCAGTAGCAACACAATGTTTCTGTATAGAAGTGCAGAATTATTCTTCTATCTGATCATGCTGTTGGGTAGTAAAATCCCTCATGGAGACAAAGCAATTGCTTACTGTTCAATAAGCTCATCCAAATCATGAATATAATGTTGGGTTTCTCTGGGGACGAGAAAAACAATCCCACAGAAAGAACAATTATATCAAGCAATGTGCTGGTTGAACTGCTTTTAGTTTTCCATACTGTTTGCAGTCAAAATAATAAATAATAATAATAATTTTTAAAAAATGTATTTCTTATGTAAATTTTAGGGCAATAACCATGCTATTTTGACTCAACAATATGGACTGATTTAGAAGAAATCATATCATCACATCATCAAATCACATCATCACATCACAAATCACATCATCAGTGTCTGTTGATTTTAAAGAACAACACAGGTAGAAGATACCTTTGCATATCATGTTTCTTACAGCCGTTACTCTATACCATAAATATATATGTATGTAGGAATAACACTCTCACACCTATACTCAAAATTACTTCTGTTTTTCTGCATTGAGAATTTCAATCTGAATAAAGTATAGTTACCAAAAAAAAAAAAAAAACTGTCAGAAATGTATTTTCTGCCCTGATGTTCTGCAAATTGAAAATTAGAAGTGGTGCTCAGCCTTTCAGAAAGAGATCATTATCTAGTCATTAACTTTTCTTTAACCCTTCCTCTCTTCTTAAAAAGCAAAGTGCAAATGAAACTGTTTAAGATACTATATTGCATACAACTAACTGAATGCTTATGCACACAACAAATGAGTAAATAGGAAGGTGAAACATAATTATGTTCACTTTCAGTTTTATTTGTGACACCAAGCACTGAGTCTGATCATCCACTCTTTTATGGGCAAACACATTCTTAATTAATTCACTCAATTAAGGAGTACAGGATGAGGAACTCAAGTCTAACTATTAAACACATTCATATCAATTACATTTCAAAACAACGGTTTGTAAATATGTATCTTACTTGTGTAGAAGAGGACTGTCATTAACTTGGAAAAACATTCCTCATCTTTACAGAGAGGCCAAAACAGTAACTCAAAAAAGGAGAAAGTGAGCATTCTAAATAGCACCATACACATATTATAAATAGGGACAGTGACGATTAGGTGGGATTATTAATACAGAACCAACAATGTCTGTAAGTAAAGACATTGTTGAACATTGTTATTTGCTCATTTCAGTACAAAAGTGAGATTTGATTAGTTTTCAAATATGTATTTTTTGGTTCTCTAGTACTGTTCCTGTAAGTGCACGTGTGAGCATGTTCTTGAATATTATATTTTGAAGAATTTTCTCTTTCATTGTGGTAAGCACAACCCATACAGAATGTCACATTATTTTTCAGAAAAATGCACATAGGCTGAGCATGCAAAAATGGGCAAACACACTGCTCAAACTGCAGGACTTGCTATGTTTACAAAGAAAGCTTTTACACACACTCATCTAAATATGAGTGGGCAGCCCTGGGAACCTGACCAACATGTTTCTAAGCTTTTAAATTAAGTTGTAATATAGACAATAATGATACTTTTTTTTTTTTTTTACAGGTTCACATATTTAAATAATAGACAATTTCAGCAACAAACTTACTTATCTTTCACTTGCACTAAATACCACAAATATATTTAAACCATTTTTCCATGGACCCTACTGAGTGGTCAAATTCATGCAACCATTGTCTGATGGAAAAAACTTACCTTTTACCCAGCAGGTTACTATAAATATTTAATGCTGTTTAAACTCAGGGAAAATTAGCATTAAATTTAGCTTCAAATATAGTTGGAGACTCTTTTATCATTCAGCACACATCCATAACCCTCATAATCTCAATAAGGTGTTTGCGGAAAGTAAATATATATCTATAAATCTTGAGCATATATAATGCAAGTTTTAAGATAAAGGACATAGAAATGTTAGAGAATAGTTACTTAATACAAAAAGTATATCATCAAGGTAGAAGCCTTCCAGCATACACTCTGTGAGTACACTTCTTTTTCCACAGTAAAGCATAATCTAACTGGAATCTCCTTCTGCTTTGCTTCAAAATGTCTTAGAATACAATTAAAAAAAAGGGGAAATGCAGCTAATTTACATTTTAGTACTGAGGGATCTATCATCCATAAGTACTGATCAAGCTGTAAGCACTCACAATTTCTGAGTAAGGCCATGAGTGTATATGCTGAACACCAATTTTTTCTTTCTAATATTAGTGATACAAAATCCTGTTGTTGCATAGCTGAAAGTCCTATCACCAAAAAAAAAAGAAAAAAACTAGGTTTGACTGGATGCCTTACCAAAGTCTCTTTGCCAAAAATGGCTATAACAAAGTTAGCTTCACTTTGAAAAGTGAAGGCTAATTACAATTTTTTTTTGTCAGTGATACTAATTTACTTTGTTGTAAAAAAAAAAAAAAAAAAAAAAAAAAAAAAAGAGTAGTGAACTAATTCTTTTTACACCAGCAAAGAACCAGTGTAGCTAGCTACAACACAACAGAAGTTGGTTTGTGTACCAACAAAACATGAAAGTATAAAATTAAAAAAAAAAAAAAAAAAAAAAAGGAACTAATTTTCACCTTCCATAAACTTTGAAATTTTGAACAAGGTAAGTAGTTGGCTTCCAAGTTTTTCACAAGTAAGATACTGGCAGGGAGGAAAATATCCAGCAGTTATTTACAATAGTCCAAAATTCTCTTCAATTAAAAAAAGACATTGTGTTAAAACTTCTGATGTTTACATTTTCAAAAACAAAGATTAATTTCAAAATACATTTGTGGCACTACTTTAGAGGATTGTATAAATCTCCTTCAAAAGGAACACTATATTTCTTTAAGAATATGGGATTCCACTGCAACCATCTTCTAATGTAACGCAAATTTATCTTTCTAGAAGAGTTATTTTGCAAAACTTTCGATTGTTATTTTTTATCATGAAAATTTGTACACAAATGAGGGTGAACACAGCATGTGCTTTTTGATTATCCTCTTTACAGTAAATGCTACTCACACAAAATATTTTTTCCAGTGAATGTTTCAATCCTGGTAAAAAATACATATATATATTAATTAATTAATTAATTCAGAAATGGATTCTGAATACGTAAAGCTTTGATTCAATATGATTCAATAAACATGCAGTAAATTTCAAGTGTTTCTGATCAAATAAGCTTTTAACACATGAATATTTTATGTAAAACTCAGATTGTCTTGCTAGAGTTATATGGTATCAACAAAGATGGACCTTGTTTATAATGAAGAATACAGTGGCTTACATAAAAGCAAGACTTTAAAACCATTTTTTAAAAAATACAAAACTTATGTGGAAATTCTTAATTGAATTGAAGTCTAAATAAAAGTCTTTTTTTTTTAAAAAAAAAAAGTCTGATTGTGAACACACAGTAGCACAAGTTTAACTAAACTAGCTTTTTAAACCAGCTAAAGTTAAACAATTTCAAAGTTGTATTCAGTCTGTACCTTAGTATTCTTTCAGGTGAGCACACTGAAAGCAAAAGAATACAGGCTTGTCTTTCTATATTATCATTGCATTTCCATCTTGATCAATAAAATGCCCGCTCTAATTGTCTGAATATTCATTTTAAAATAGCAAGATGCGGTATGTTATGTGAGGTCTGACCAGATATCTCAATTCAGAGAAGACTCAGGGACTCAGAGAAGACCACCAGATACATTTTCATTATCAAACTACTAACATCAACTGTACATTTATACCAAAATAAAATGTTAAATAAATAAAATGTTAAATTAATGTAGCTTACGCTTGTTGATATGAATGCATACCAGTGCACACACTGTGGCTTTGGATATTCAAAATACACCTCTTAAGAGATTAATGAATAGAAGCTTTATTTAGGAGAACAGCATAATTTATCCCCTAATCAACTTCACATAGTAGCATGGAATAAAGTGGAAAACATAGAAATGATAAAATGCTTTTTGCTGTGATACTTCACTGGAAATGAAGATTATAAAGGCCAAGAAATTTCCCATCAGGACAAAAGGCTTTTTAAATCTAGATCTTTTGTTGTGCTTGTGATTACAGGTCGAAATGATTGATTTTCCTCTATGACAATATCTTAAATTGTGTGTCACACAAAATTTAAAGCTGGATAGGTCCATAGTACAATTTTAAAATCATTCAAAGAAGCTCAAAATTTAATTAAGAAAAACTTAGACCAATTAAGACTAAATGGTAATATAAAATATTAAGGTAAAACATGTATTAGTTTGACATTTGCATTTTTATGAAGTATGAATCACAAAGAAATAAAAACTGCTGCTAAATTTCAGTTAAGTCTCTTTTAAAAATCTGTTTCCATGGCAATGGTGAGAGTAAGTTTTCAGAGGATGTAAGATATGGATTTTTTTATTTAAAAAAAAAAAAAAAAAACACTTTAAATGAGAAATAGCAACATCACGGCCTCCTTTCAATTTTCTAATATGCCTGAGAGGCACAGAAAATAAGTCACCAAGACATCAATGCAAAGATGAATGCAGGAGGACCGACCCCTACTTATTGTACTCTTTTGCAATATGCTTCTAAATTAGCAAAATCACTAGTATAATTCTGCTGAAAACACACTAATTGTTAAACAGACAACAGTACCTTTGTAATCTGAAGGCCTAGTAGTGCCTATTCAATTAGGAAAGTTTAATAACTACAATACTAATTATTGATTGAGATAAGATGAGATGAAATGCTACTACAAAGGCTACCCATGACAAAAGTAACCAAGTGATTCTTCTTTTACATTCCAGATCTAAGAAAAGTTGTTGTAGTCTCTAATGAGTAATCAGGGATTGAGGTTTCTAGGCTAGAAAAATCCTGTTGTGGCAAAAAAGGCAGAAACCTAACACCCAAATCAATACTGTATTACTCTCTCCACAGGCAAGAGCTGCTGGGTCAGGAAAATCATGAAAAATTCATAGCGGAGGTGGTCAAGTCATCCATAAGATAGAGAAAATAATGCTATATCTAAAGATCCCTTGAGCAATCGAAGACATTTTATAGATTTCACCGTAGATAAATGCTGGTTTGTTTCATCTATGTACCTTAATACTGTTCCTCTCTGATTTCTAACAGTAAATGAGGATGTTTTGGTCTATATTTACTGTCTTTCTTATTTACTTTATTAATTTCTTAGTCTTCGTGCTCCACTGTTGCAACAGCCACCCACGGGAGAATTCTGAGTCATTCCTTCTAGTAGAAAAAGAGGGTAACATCATGGAGGAGTCCTTCATATAAATTCCTCAGCAGAGGTAAGCACTGTTGTAGCTACCAGAAAAAAAGTTAAAAAAAATGTCCTGATCATTTTTGTGACATCACTTCTCCAAAGGGACACATGGAACAGGCCTTCATCATTTATAAAGGCTAAACTCTAAAGCATAAAAAAGAAAGATACAATTTAATTTCATGTAAGGGTAATAGAAGGAAAATAAATACACGTAGAAAAGCCATAGAAATAAGGATTTGTAAACAATTAATAGCTCACACACCTTCATTCTTGCTGCAGCACCAATTCTTATCTAACAAAGCAACAGTAAAAAATAAATAAATAAATAAATAAAATAGAAGGTCCCCCTTCACAATATATAGTGAAAGAAATAATGAACATCAACTCTAACTAGCAGATAAATTGACACATAGCTTTCTAAAGCTTCAGAAATGCTTCAGAAATTTCTGTAAGGACACAGAATGATGCTCTGCAATCATGACGCTCTGAAGTCCAAAGCTTTACATTAGGATGAGCTGAGCATAGTAATTTCGCATATGCACAAAAGTTAAACATTCTACGACACAAGACACCACCTTTGTGGAAAATGGATATTAGTCATGATAAAATCTGTTTTTCCAAAATAACTTAAACAATGATAGAAAGACCCTGCATCTCTCTGTCACTGAAGCAAAAAGACACATTAAAGACAAAAAAGTCTATTTTGTCTATTCTCTATATAATGCACTATTTCCTGTTCGATATTCACTAGCCCTGTCTTGTGAGCTATTCAAGAATTTTATAAGTTTATTATTGTATTAAGAACATACCATTCCCCTGTGAATGTAATTGTCCAAGTATATTGCCTCTCCAGAGAAACATTACATTCAATCATCCCCACAGTCTTGGAAGAACCTAGAAAACCATGAATACAGGGAAAAACACATTCTCTCTCAGACTTGAATGTGTTGGACATTCAGCTAGAACTATAATTGATCTTATTACACAATGCCAGTCAAGGACTCCAAAAGCAATACATTTGATCTGTTATTTTGTTTTTTTGCATGTTTGTTTTAATTTATGATGATAAGGAAAGAATATCAGGAACTAAAAGGCAGAAAAAAAATAATTTGGACATTAGTAGGAAAGTTAGGAAACTAACATAACCTAGCTAAAGCTGTATAGAATGAAATATAGAATCAGAAATGCCTACTTCTAGTACCATCTCTTACTACGATAGTATCTAAGCATATTCATCAGGCATGACATGCCAAGGTGCTGAATGATTTCACACGCAGTATCACATAGAATTTCTAGGTTGGAAGAGACCTCCAGATCATCGAGGCCAACCTCTGACCTAACACTAACAATCCTCCACTAAACCATATCACTAAGCTCTACATCTAAACGTCTTTTGAAGACCTCCAGGGATGGTGACTCCACCACTTCCCTGGGCAGCCCATTCCAATGTCTAACAACCCTTTCAGTGAAGAAGTTCTTCCTAACATCCAACCTAAATCTCCCCTGGTGCAACTTAAGCCCATTCCCCCTCGTCCTGTCACCAGGCACGTGGGAGAACAGACCAACCCCGAACTCGCTACAGCCTCCCTTAAGGTACCTGTAGAGAGCAATAAGGTCACCCCTGAGCCTCCTTTTCTCCAGGCTGAACAAGCCCAGCTCCCTCAGCCACTCCTCGTAGGACTTGTTCTCCAGGCCCCTCACCAGCTTCATCACCCTTCTCTGAACTTGCTCGAGCACCTCCGTGTCCTTCTTGTAGTGAGGGGCCCAAAACTGAACACAGTACTCGAGGTGCGGCCTCACCAGAGCCACGTACAGGGGGACGATCACTTCCCTAGACCTGCTGGCCACACTGCTTCTTATGCAAGCCAGGATGCTGTTGACCTTCTTGGCCACCTGAGCACACTGCTGGATCATATTCAGCCAACTATCAACCATCACTCCCAGGTCCTTCTCTGCCAGGCAGCTTTCAAACCACTCATCTCCCAGCCTGTAGCTCTGCTTGGGGTTGTTGCGCCCCAGGTGCAGGACCCGGCACTTGGCCTTGTTGAACTTCATGCAGTTGGCCTCAGCCCATCAGTCCAGCCTATCCAGATCCTCCTGCAGAGCCTTCCTGCCCTCGAGCAGATCGACACACACACCTAACTTGGTGTCATCTGCAAGCTTACTGAGGGTGCACTCAATGCCCTCATCCAGAATTGAAATATCTACTTTCCATTTTCTAAAGTGGGATAGTCTCTCAGCACTAACTTCATATTCCAAGTGCTGCATAACTCCTAAAAATTAAAGCATTTTCTAGATTTCTATATACACACACATACACGTATATATATATTCTTGCTGTGGTAATGAAATTCACTATGCAAAGTTATCACCTTAATTTTAGAGCAGTGTCGTTTGTATAGTTAATGGCATATTCTTTTGTAAAAAAAAAAAAAAAAAAAAATCACTTTTCTCTGTAAAGTGAATGCTATATGTGTCTACCATTATGAATTGCCAGTAGAATTTCCCTCCAAGTTTCACATTCCCATAATTGAAACATAAGCTTCAGAAGCATGAGCAGGTAAGGTTTACTTCTCTGTCTCCAAGTTAGACCACACTGGCTGTTAAAATAAGCAAAACTGAACTATTAGAGATGGCACACTCAGTATATTGTACTTTACTATCTGATGGTCAGATGCATCTGAATGTCAGATGCTCCTGTCTCTGATTTGTTTCTTCCTTGCTTGTGTTTCAAGCGTGTGGGTTCTTGACGTTGTCACATACACTATTCTAGGAACTACTATGAATCTCCTTGGGTGGATACAGTTGTCCCCTCAGTCTATGAGTCCACTTAACTGTTTCTCATTCTAATCTAAAAAAACCTTCAGAAGTGAAGTCACAAGTCACGTCTAATACATCCAAGTTTAAAAAAGAAACAAAGAAAAACTGAAGTGGGAAAACCTTATGATTTTGCATATAAAGTGAATACTAAGTGTTGTCTTTTTTATTAATAAGAATTTGGCTCATGTCCAAAATACAGTTTTTAGAACTAAGTCATAAGCACCAGTTGTAAAGGGAGTCATCAGTATGTGCCTTTAGTCTCTTTTATTATATTATTTATTTATATATTATAATATTTTATATTTATATTTATATATTATAATATTTATTTATATATTATAATCTTTATTATATTATATTTGTCATTTCTTCAGCAACTCCCCTGTGCCTTCTCAAAATGGACATAGGAACATGATCCCAGCAAGATGAGCTCTGAACAGGATGAGAAAGAATCTCTCTCAACTTTTTTTACTGGAGACAATAAAAAAGAAAACCAGTGTCAGAGAGACTTACTTTGGAATGCCTCATGATAAGATATTTGCAGCATACACTAAAATTAAGCCACTGTCATACATTGATCCATTTTCACTGCAGGAAGCTCTGAAGTTTATGCAATCTTATTAGAAAATACATTTGCAAAGGTATAGAAGTTGGTGCAAGAGAATAAAAGGTCCCATTTTCCAACACGCTGATTGTATTGAAATGTCACTAAATTCATTGGAAACTGGGGTTATTTTGCAATTCTTAGAAAATGTTTGAAAACAGTGATTCCATAACAGGGACTTTGTGAAATCATTCACGATATCTGTACATGGTAGTACATATAAGTGCAGAAATCGGAGAAGGTTATCATAAAGTACAAGGGTGAGAGGAATACCTAAATTATTATTGGCAGCATGCCATGTGATCAGTGTACTTGGGATATGTGTAAAAATCATAGATAATGTATATGTATCACCAGTATATAGCCGGATAAAAAGTAGTGGTCAACCAGACTTACCAATAGTTGTATTTGAACACTGGATTAGAATACTTAAGTTTCGTTTTGGACAACATATCAAACATTCAGTGTATTGAGGTTTTCCCAGAAACATTTCCTAAACTTAACACATTATGATTTGTCAAGTTCAGAAAATGACATTGGTTTCTAAAAACTGACAAAAGGTGTCATGAATGAGAACATTTTAGGTTTTTTTTTCAGTATTTCACTACTTATGGATTAATCTTTTCACCTAAGTGAATATAGAAAAATGTTACCATGGACAAATGAGAGTACGAGAAAATCTGCATCTTTGTAAAGCTCTGATACTTCAGTGAGAGCAATGTACAGGGCTGGAGTGTTAATTTATCACTGCTCTCCACTGATCTCAGCTGAATTGTGACTAATATCAGTGTACGTCAGCTCATGGCAAAGAAACTTCATTGAGCCTGTTTGACTACATTATCTGAAAATTTTTATTTACATTGTTCAGGTCACAAGCTCTCTGACTTAACATATTTGCAAGAGTAGCATAAAAGATCTCCATTTGTCTTATTTTAACGTATGGAGATATATTATTTATTATCACTAACACAGTTATTTTTGTGGTAGACATTTTTTTCCTTTTAATCTTACCCTCATTTCTCCCCACAGAAGTTCTCTGAAGTACTTCATTCTGAGATGTTCTTATGCATGAGATGCATCCAAATACAAAAAAATAGCAATTTATTTAGAAAAGAATGAATGTTTGAAAAAAGGAAACAAAGTCAAATAAACAAAATCAGTATAACTCACACACAGACACACACACAAAAAAAAAAAAAAAAGAGAATTGCCCGAGGAAAATGTTGCAAACTTTGTGGTTGTTCTTGTTAATAATACACTTCACCTACAAAAAGAAGTAAAAATACATCTAGGTATAGGTAAAAATTTTGTTCATTTTCCACAAATAGTACGTCTTTTAATAAAATAATCTTTGGGATCAATAGAACAGCTTTACAGCTTGATTAGCATTGCATTATATCAGAAAGCAAAATGGCTGTATCGTTTACTGTGTTCCTATCATGTAATATAATATCTGTAACAGCATGCATGCTCTCACAATATTCTGACTTTACATTACTACAAAACACAATTTTTAAAAATTGTAAAGGTCTCTACAAACATGACCGTATTTTAATACAGAAAACTTGACACTATCACTGCAGTTTTCTTCAAAAATGTTCATTCCTTTCTTTGACATATTTTTGGCTTGCACAACAGGGTGCCAAACATTTGTGACAGCTTACAATAGAAAAACAATATTGCTTTTAGTTAACAATGTTAGCTATGAATATATATTGACAGCATTTTCACTGCAGATTTGCTGCCAACATAATACAAAGCAAATAGCATTCAATATGTTGGAACACTCAGGGGAACTAAAGAGTTTCAAAAACAAATTTATGGCATTAGGTGCTGAATGCTAAATCTAATGAAAATGCAAATTCAGAAGTATCTCCCGCACATACTTCATGCAAAGGAAGTTTGAGGCAAAGTGATAAAATAAAGATTGTTTAAGTCAGGGGAAAATTATGTTAAAATGCCTCTGCTTGTTTGACTTCTATAAAGCCAGTTTTACCACAAAGATTAATATTTTTCCTAAAGTCTTTCTGCTTTGTTTCCTTCAAGTATATCAGAGAAAGATTGTTAACAAACAAACAAACAAAAAAAAAAAAAAAAAAAAAAAAAGCCAAATTCCAAACACTCCAAAATGTTTTGAGGAAATACAAATACATAGGTGTGTAATTTCAATATTTGTAACCTTACTACTATCTATATACAACACAAGCATCACTGCTCCCTTGAAAGAACAGAAGCAAAGTTTTGCTTCCAAGTCTGTACATTTATTATCACCTATAGAATAAGCAATGCAGTGGATAGAAAATATGATTTAAATCTTGTTGCAATACAGTAATGTACAGGAATGTTGCAGTGTCATCTCCTATATATTAAAATATATTTGGTAAACCAAATTTATTGACAGTACTTTAAGTGACATGATATTAATAGTTTTTAACTATTTATAAAACAAATGAAGGCAAGTTAACAATATCACACTATCAAGAAAGCAAAAACTGTTCAAATTTTGTAGCTCTCAAATTTAATTTGCTCTGAATTTGCAGACGTTCTTGATTTTTATTATCACTCATCTACTATCAAGGAGTTCAACAATTAAAGCTAACAGTATTCGCAAGACATAAAAACATTATGTAAAAAAGTAGGAAAAAATAAATTTAAATTTAATAAAGTTATTTAAAAATAAGTTTAATTTCTACTCACACAATCAATATTAGTTAAAACTACAACTTAACTACGATGGCCAGTATTTGTTCCTATTATAGATGTTTTCTTTCTTATTTTTACACATAAGAATGACTGCATTTTATTTATTGCATTTCTTATATAAAGCTCTATGTGTTACTTGCAAACTAAACATCCTGATTACACAAATGACTATAACTAGAAGAAATAAGAGGTGAAAGATAACATTAACGAAACTGTTTGCAACTGCCTGGGTCCTCTTTGTTTTAGTTTAAATGGCTTTATTAAAACTTTTGATAAATTCTTGAAAAAAAAATTGCTCTATCAGATACAGTTTGCAAAGTTCTTTCCAATTAATCTAATATTCCCATAGTCTCTAATCTTCTAGTAAATGCTCAAAAAATACTAAGACTAAGACTGAGCAATCTTGGTATTTTCTTAGATAGCTATAAAATTATATAGTTTGTGGGAAAAAAAAAATTGTTACCCTTCAGTCCAACTAAACCATCGAAATATATTTTGTACATTCTAAATAGAAAGAAGAAAAAAAAGGTATCTTATTTGTAGAACAATATATGTATTTAACCATTGAAGTGTAAAATTAGTATAATCCAAAATTATAAAACACACAAAAACATTCAACAATTTAAAATGTCAGGTTTATTAGAAAGCTGAAGGTAACACAAAAATTATTTTAGGATCAAAATTGGCCATCACATACCATGAGACCCATACTACTTGCTTGTTAGAACAGTCTAAGCTACAAAATTTTACAGTGCTTCCCACTATGGTGACAGAGACACAATTCTACTTTTAGATACACAAAGAAAAATCAGGAACTGCAAAGCTTTGTTTTTTGCTAAGCTATAAATTTGAAAACATACTTTCTAGTACATCAAGCACAATATGGACCTGTATATTATAAGCATCAAATAAGTAACTTTTTTAAAAGCTGAAAGACTCTTACACTGGTGAAGATGGAGTAAACACAGTTAATTTGTTAACATTCACTCCATTTCTTTTCACTGACTGTCAGGGAAATCATATTTTACATTTTTTTCAGAATGTGTTTGGAAAGGACTTCCTGGTACTCCACAATAAATCTCACTGAAGGGTGACAACAGAAATCAATATGCGTCCCTGAGGAATAATCTAGCCAAACATTTACATTTAGAATATTCATTTGTATTTATGCATGTGAAATTCTTGGCAAAATGAAATTCTCTTCCTACATGTATATAATCTCTTTTTGTAGGCTGATTTTTATAATACAGGCTGTATTTATAATAAAATAAATATATATATTTATTTAAAACTCAAATTAGTTTTGTGATAAAAACAGGTAGACTTCATGTAAAATAACAAATTACTTCTGTAAGTAGCTGTATTAACCTTTACTTCACAGAAATTTGTTTGTCCTTTTGCGGCCATAGGGAAGAGATGGCCCACAGGGAATGGCTACTGTATCTGAATCCTAGCTATTCCAAACCCATGGAATTGCCATCCCACAGGCCTGCCAGGAAGGACATTCTGTTTAATCTGGATATTGAAGCAATTTAAATCTAACACAAGGCACTCAACATCAATGTAAAGTTGCAGGGGCAAGCATGTCCTACCATAAATCACAATATTCTGTAGTCCTCTGATGTTGGCATTAATTTTGTCCCCAGAGTTCACAGAACAGAATACAAACATCCAAGATGATGCAATATAAGCCACATTCTACTTCCTATATCACTCCTGACAATAGTCTTGCACTAAAGTGTGCAAAGGCATATGGAAACCTGCTAGGAGAATCCATACCCCAGTCTATAAAAAATACCCCAGTCTATAAAAAAATAGTAAATCTTTTGTGTGAAGCTTCATGTTAGTTTTCACCAGGTAGTATGAGGACAATGAACACAACTCTGTACCAAAAAAAAAAAAAAAAAGAAAAAAAAAGAAAAAGTTACACTTGTAGAAAATTAAATAAACGTTCTATAGAAAGTCATCATTTCAAGGCAAGAAAAATACAGTCGTATTTGTCATTCCAATAAAAGTTTGTTGTACCATTGTATTGTGTAAATTCAAGAATCTGGATTCACAGACCTCAGTGTTCAGTTGGAGGTTAAATGTATGAAACAGGAAAAAATGATGATAAAATACTCTTCTTACAGCTGAAAAATATAGTAAGGAAGTGGTTAATTAATTTGTTGTCACTTATCTTGGGAAACTAGTGGGGAAAAAGGAGACCACAAACAGAAGCAATAATCCTGCACAGTGACTGGCTTAGAGAAGACAAATGTTTGGGGGCAGATTATTTATATTGCTTACACCAAGCTACTAAAAGCTTTAGAAAGATTATCCTTTCAATGACTATGTAAACTATATTCAGCAACATACACTAGATTTAGCAGAAATACATGCAGTTGTTTTAAATCTATACTGAATAAGTTCCGCTGTATATACATCCTTTAGTAAAAATAGTAATAAAAAACTCATTTCTACTTGAAAAGCATTCTGAGTTTTAGCTCCTACATAACATAATGCATATTTAGACTAGCATGTTATTTAGTAAAAGATGTCCAAACAAGATGATTTGATGTTGGAATAGTCATCTCAGAACAACCAGAGCAATGTAAGGTAAAATAATTGTCAAGTCAATCTCTCGCTTACAGTTTATTGCAGAAATAAATTGAACTCTGCTCTAGCTTTCTGACACGTAATTCTGATACTAATGGGTTCAAATCCATTTCTCTTTGCTCCCCTTCCTAACAGGAAGTTTATGTAATACTGTGTCAGAAATCTACCAGTCACTGGCTAATGTTTCCCTTAAATAAAAAGTCTCTGCCTGTAATAGTATTAACAGCTGCCATCAGTTTACTGTAATGAGCTGCAGTTCATCATGGTAGTGCCACTATGAAAATTAGAAGCTTCCATGGAGCTTCTCAATTCACAAAAAAAATTATCAAAGCCATCATGAGCTGCCGTGTAACAGTAGATATTGCCTATCTAATGCTTACAGGCCAGATCTTAAACTGATGTAAATTGTACTGATCATTATAATTATAATCAGTTGATGATACAGTGTTATGTATGAAAAACACAGTAGTTATACATTGAGGGTCAATATTTAATTCCATGTTATTTTTCATAATTTCTTAAAGCAAAAAATTGCACATTCCCTTTGTCTTACAGAAAACTTCACAGTATCTTCAACAGGAAGATTAAAATATTTTTGGCTGCAGGAAACATAATGATTTAATTATACCTATTGTAATATCTTGGGTGACCTATACAGTGCAGAATCTTCAGTTTCAATTAACATTAGAAAAGAAAATAGATTAGCTTCAAACCATACCTTTTTAATTTCTTTCCTCCTTTAAAAAAATGAAACTTAAAGCTTGATACGTCCAGAATTTTATAAATAAAGCATATGTTTATAAGAGGTATAGCAATGGAACAAAATATGTAATTGTAACTAGGATGGGATTTTCTGAGACATTTAACCCTGTATTAACTTTGCTCCCACTAAAATCAATGGGAGATACTCTACCTCATTCTACCATAGAGACAAATGCTTTTTTCAGATTCCACTGGCAAAAATAAAAATATCTTTTATACAGGGTTGAATTTGATGGGTCGCTGTACATCTGTTTTCCTAGAAAAATCTCTTTTACCTGCCCTTCAAAATTACTGGTAAATATAGGGCATACCCAGGCTTTTTAAAGCTTCTGTAGGAAGAGATTTTAGGATTGCAGAAGAAGGGACGAATTAGACCACAAGTTACTAACTTGAATAAACTGTATAAGTGGAAATACATGTTTATAAAATCACAAATATATGCAGAAAGTGAGCAGATAATTTCTTATAACACAAAAATGACACAAAATCTTAACCATATATCTTAAAAAGAAAAGGAAGTACTCTTCATACAAACTGCATAATTAATCTGTAGAACTCCTTGCTTCAAGTTTACGAAAAGTACAATCAGATTAGATAAGAATGATACATTTCATATAGTCTATCTATCCCTGCTCTGAAAAAGTAATCTGGAGGCAATCACTACAACAAATTTGGTGACTTCTGACAGCCTGTACCTAATTTAGACTGGTGGGAACTCCATGGTATCGCAACATGCCATGTTCTGGAGCTATATTCCAGGCTATTTCCTGGAATAAACAGTAGTGACACTACATGCTTTGAAGAAGGTAAGTTTCCGTCATTTAGTGAGTTAGGCTAGTTAAGTTAAGAGTAGGACCAGTTGCTCATGATTCTCTTGTGCAATCCAAGAACAACATGATTTGGACTCAAAAGCCCTGAGTCATGTTTGGCTTTCCAAGACACTTGCAGAAAAATGTGCTACACACTGGGATTAAAAATGAGTTGCTGGTTGATGAATTAATCCATACTGGCTAAAAGGGTTTATCAAATGCATGGTCTTTTCAACAAAGTGCAATAATATTACTACATCCTTGTGGCACTTGTTCTGAAGGAGGTTATGGGTGCTTAGGATCAGTGAAAGATTTACCGCTCTTAACAATTCCTTTGATCTCTCTAACTGCTTTCACACAAGCAAAGTGAAAAGCACTTACTGAGTATAACACAGCACTACACTAACTTTCAAGAATTTACTTATCCTCTTTATATTACTTTTCCATTTTCACCATCAAAATTCAAGTTTTCTCTACTTTTTCCCTGTTTATTGTAATATGTCAGAAATGTAAAAGACGTTCTGTGCACAGTGACCCAACATTCGGTCATTGGGTTCATATTGGGTTCTCTTGTTAGAATTACAGGTAGCAAACAAGAGCAATGAAGGATTGCAGGATCTCTCTAATCCTAACTCCAAGAGGTAAAAGAATATGGAATTACTGGAGGCACATTCTTAATACACTCAATCACAATCAGGTGCCATAACACTGGCTACTTCAGTAGCCAAATTATTCAGCTCCAAATTATTTGTCAACTAATTACATTCTATGGAATATCACTACTACTTCCTTCTTAGATTTCTTTTTTGGTGGCATCCCTTCCTTCTATCATATCAGCTGCACCACTTGTCTTGGTGTCATCCAAAAACTTACTGAGGGTGCACTCAGTCCACTGTCTATGTCATTAATAAAGATATTAAACAGTCCTGGTCCCAGTACAGACTCCTGAGAGACAACACTTGTCACTGATCTCTACCTGGACAGTCACTGACTGCAACTCTCTAAATGTGGCCAGAGAGCTAATTCCTTACCCACTGAATAGTCCATCCATCATTCCATCTCTCTCCAATTTAGAGAAAAGAATGTTGTAGTGGACCAGATCAAAGGCCTTACAGAAATCCAGGTAGATGACATCGGTTGCTGTTCCCTTGTCCACTAATATAGTCACTTCATCACAGAAGGTCAGGCACAATTTGCCCTTGGTGAAGTCATGTTGGCTGTCTTGAATCACCTCCCTATCTTCTATATGCCTTAACATGGCTTCCAGGAGGATCTGTTCCATGATCTTCCCAGGAAGATCTGAGAAGATCTGCCCTGTCATTTACACAGGAAATGGTTTCCCTCTCCCCACAACGTGAATTAATCTGCATATATTTTGTCTTGATTTTATCTTCAGGTTTCAACAATCTTTGCATAGTATCTCAACGTGGCTCAAGTATAGAATATTCTGCATGGGAAAGGTCAAAAAAAAAAAAAGGAAAGAAAAAAAAACTAGAAGCAGGAAAGTTTAAAGATTTCACTTTTATTTCTTCAATTTGACTTTTTTTTCTTTTTACTTTAGTTCTATGTTTCCACATTCTGATGTTAACACTTTTCAATCATAAAAGCAGAATTAAATCAAATTTGTACAGAAGACAATTAACACTGGAACTAAAAACGTAGGTATTTAATCGTAAATAAATAAATAAATAAGTTTTTAAAATGAAAGAAAAGCAAGTGTGTCACATCACTGACATCAAAATCATCACAGTGCTGATTTTGTTTATGGCATTTATAATGTATTTTTGACATTTGGAGTGACAGATGCCACCATAATAGGAAATTAAACACACCTGGCCATTAGTTTCCTGCAAGCAAAAAACAAGTGTTAAATCTGAAACATACAGTATGCTTGCAATAATTATAAAACCCTGACATCTAAAATTTTCTTAGAGACAACTGGAATAAAATAAGTTTATGAATTTAACACTCTCATGCCAAAAGAGAATATTTCATCAGGACAGCATTTGTTTTACTAGTATTGAATATTGTCTGTGTCTACTAACCTATCTGTATTCATTACTTTTCAAAGGATAATACATGTCATGACAGCTTTGGATAATTTCATGGAGATGCACAGTATATTGTACTTACCAAAGCTTCACACACATCCTCAATCTATTCCAAGCACAACAAAATTATTGATCCAAAATAAAATTATATGTACTTGAAAGGATTCCAACTTGGAAGAATCATCGTTTATAAATCTAATTTTATACATGACCAATATAGGCACAAGCTTCCAAAATGGCAAAATTATTTTTCTTCAAAACTGCAGTATGTTCAATTGATTTTTCTTTTTTTAAATGTTGAGATGAACATACAATCTATTTTAAATGTCATCACTTTTGTTTTTATTTAATTAACATTTCATACAGCTTCTTCAGTAAATAAATAATTACTTCAATCACTATACATTTCGTCTAACCCTATGCACCTTCAAGTTAAAACAAACTTATATCACTTTCCAAAGTAGAGGTCAGTGAAACTACTTTTATATATTCCCAAGGCTCCTTTTAAATAATCCATTATGTTTTTTAATATACATTTCAGACAATGCAAGCACTTCCCCCCAAAACAAACAAACAAACAAACAAAAAAAAAGTAATGTATCCAATGTATCACATGCATATCAATGTATCATGGTGCCATGAGATCTACAAAATATGCATCATGAATCTGGCTGTGCCATTCTTACAATTTTTTGAAGTAGAATGGCATATATCATATGAAAAAATAGTTTACTTACCCTGTTGTAACTAAACTTACTTAAAAGTTGTTGTCCAACTATCTATGTATCTCATGTTATCAAGACAGACAGATATGTATTTCCAGCAATTCTCCACTAAGGATCTCTGTGGTTTTTTTTAGGACTGTAATAAGAGGCCTGAGCAAACTAAAAAATCCAGTAACAGTAATAAATAATTACTGAAAATCTAATGAAATAAAGACACTAGAGATTTTACAGCTTTTTTCTCTCATCATCTCCCCAGACCTCCACCACCCCCACAAAAAAAGTGTGGAAAACAAAAACAAACCAAAAAAAAAAAAAAAAAAAAAAAGGAAGAGAGAGAGAGAGAAACTAACTCTAAGTCCTCTAAGCATTTATAAGGTCCAGTTATGTTATTATCTGTCTTACATTTGCGCCTTGCATAACTTTCTAAAGGTTATTATTTTTCCTGATCTATATTCATACATAACAAAAACAAAAAAGCAAACAAAGTATCTTCAAACAATATTCTATTCTCAATCCAAGTGCAACTGAAGTTGAACAGAGAGAATTCCTTTAAGTAGATACCATTTTGTTCTTTGATTTTAACCTTGTTTTGGATTGATTTCATAACTGTAGGTAATGATCACATCCTAGTTGCCAAATATCTATTTTTCTCCTCTATCCTTCTCAGTATGTTTTGTCACCTTTGTGATTAAGAACTCATAATGTGTTTATTGACACTTTCAGAACAAAATTTGACACTGTTGGGAAACCCCTTATGTTGAAAATTATTTTTTTAATCTCAGTGAAAATTTCATTTCTGAATATGATTCATCAGACAGCAGAGTTTTTCAGAATACATACACATACAGAATATACTGTATGACCTAGATGGGCAATGCTATAATATGGTTGCTGTTCTTTAGAGTAATTAATATCCTCAAAGACATTTTTAATATTTTAATCACATTGCTTTATTCAACTCTTCTCAAATTTATCAAAGGTTTCCAGTACAGAGATCAACTTTTTCTAGAGTGACTACAGTATCTGGAACAATGAATGCCTACTACTTGGTAGAATTTTTGGATATGACCCCCAGGAGAAATAATTACTATTTTCATTTATAAAATCCTCCAATTCTGGTATCCTAGTATATTTATAATTTATCGTGGTACACACATTTCTTTTTTTCTCAGTTCTCAGACAAATCACTGTTGCTACTAAAACCTTTAATGATAATAGCTTAGAAGTAATTGTTCACCTGGAGCACTGTCTATTTTAAATACTTGAAATGCAAACTGAATGTGACATTTGTTCATCCAATTTCTGATTTCACAGAGAAGGAGTTTAGCAAAATTGTAGACAGTGTTGTAGGGGCCAAGGCTGATGTTAAGAGGAAATAAATTCTGCCCAATATAGAGCATTACCTAGAAATAGACAGTAGCTTGCAACACATGAATAATTAGAGAAATTGGAGGCTTTGCCCATCAGAATACATGCAAATCCTCTTTTCTTCATTTTTCCTTTCATGGTTGTTGTAAGAGTAATCAATGCATGATTACATATTACAGGCCTTATATATAACATATCAGTTCTTTTTTTTTTTGTTCTTTCCAGTATCAGTGTTAATTGAATTCACTGAACAAGTGACTAAAGAAATCTACATTTCAGATCTTATCAGACCAACTGACTTGCAAGTTAGAAAACATACTGGAAGACCAAAAGGCCAAATGTTACATCTCACAGGCATCTTATATGATAGTTCTTTCTTCCCATAAATACAAACCACTAGCTATTTTTTTTATAATTTTTCTTTGCTAAAAAAAAAAAAAAAAAAAAAGATAATGAAATGTATGATGTTGAAAGACCAAGTCATATGGAAGAAGCTTGTTTGCCAGTTTGCGATGAAACTAAAGTTCTACTGATTTTGCTGTAGTGTAGGGAAAAGTAGCAAATATGAAGTAAAATAAACTTGTCAAATGCTAAAAATAGTTCTGAAAAGACTGGGTCTCCCATTTCTATACTACATAACTTAGTTCTTTTACCTGCCCTTCTTGCCGAAGCACAATGGTAACCTAAGACACACATAACATGAGGAAGGAAGCAATCATTCTGAAAAAGACTTATGTACAATAGTGAACAACAAATTAGGCATGGGTTTCCATAGTGATAAAAGCAACAAAAGGCTGCTGCAGTTTTCAGCTGTCTATTGTAAGACAGTTACAGAGCAAAGGGACTACAGTCTCTTCTCCAAAAACCAGGATGTCACTGTACTCAAAAATGCCCATTCAATTTTAGTTCCACATTACGAAGAAAATATTGAAGGAATTGGAAGGGGAATAATAATAATAATTAATAATACAAAATAATGATAATAATAATACCAAGAAGTTCTGCAAGACGCTAAAACGTAAAGTGCTATGGATTTGGATTTCTTGGTTGGATTTCATGTTACCTTAAAAATGCAAATTCCAATGAGTACTTTTTTCTGCACATCTCCTCTGTGGATTATCTGATGTTGAATAAGAAATGATCTCATACTACAGCCTTTCTGCCATTGGGAACACTAATGGGGTCTCTTGCCCATCTGGCAGTCTGCTCTCCTGAAATTTACAGAAATTCCTGTCCAGTGGGGTTGAAACTGGCCAGGAGTTAAAAAGCTATTGAGGGAGAAAGAAGAGGAGAAAGACCATTAGCCACACAAAAATCTAGGCTAGCAAGTGTAACATAGACAGTATGATCATATAAGCCTTGTTTCCCTGGGAAACTAGGCTAATTATCAAAGGTCTGGAAAGATTCACTTATGATGAAAGTCCAAAGGCCCCAAAGCAGAAAAATACTTAAACACTTAAAGCTAAAGTACTCTATTGGATAGAGAACTGAAAGAACCATACATGATAGCTAGGTTAAAAGACAAATGATGAAGAATGTGATAATCTACAGAAATTGAAATGTTAGTCAAGGATGAAGAGGATTTATTTGTACCAAGAGGAGTTATTAACAAGCAGAATTACAAGAAGGAATAATGTGATTAACTAAAAGAAAGCTTTAGGCTAAATATCAAGCAACAGTCTCAGTGAGAAAAGTCTATGAAAAGGGGTTTCTAGACATTAGTGATGGAAGCTCAATAGCTTAAGACAATAAAAACTGCACTGTAAAAAAAATAGTACTCTACAGAACAATGCAGGGGTAGTTAGCTTGACAAGAATATCTATCTCGAAGTTTCTTCTTAACACTTCTCTCTAGATTCATCACACAATATAGGGCACTGAACATACTGTAAAAATCTCTACTAACTGGTAGTAGAACTGAAAACTAAATCAAAAATGTATCCAGTACAATTATGTGTTCCTAGTCAGATGATGACAGGAGGTTGCTTGTTTTCTCATGATACCTTTGAAATTAATTTCATTGTGACTAAAGTCTTTAGTATGGAATATCAAGCCAGACTGGAGAGATATGCATAAGAACATTTTCAATTTTTTTTTATTTTTTTTTTTTAAAGTCAAAGTATATTAGTTCAGAATTTGAGGTTGAAAAAAGAGGAACAGTAAGAAGGAAATGTAATGTATACAATGAATAAAACTAATAAATTTAGCTACTATCTTTGAGTCTTCATCTAAATGGCTGAAACCAGATGGGACATGTAAATGCATACATATATCTACCCCCCCACATGACACACATATGACACACTAAAAACAAGTATAATATTAGACAGATAATTATTTATATATAGTTAGTAAGATATCTACTTTTACAAATAAAGCGATTGAAGTTACTTCTGCATTTGTGCAACATTTTTAGGCAATACTGAATAGTATGGTTTTGGTTGTTATTATTTTCTAGCAAAACATAAAAGAAAATAATCAAAATGCACAAACCAAGTTATACAGTATGTTTGATATAGCAATTTCTAACGTTCATTTAATATAGCTGAGCTGCAGTGACTAATACTGTCCGTGTCCGCTAGTACAAAGACCTAAATAAGGTTCCAGACTAGATTACGTTCATGCAGGTCTTGTTTTAACGGAAATTGGAGAGATGAAAAAAAGATTACAGGAAGACACATTATAAAAACAGACCTCACAAGTCAAACTTAATAGTGAAACCGTTCTCTTTCATGTAGACAACCATGAAAACAAATATCCTGTAAGCACTAGATATATATTGTATCTTCCTACCAGATCTCTTTGCCTCCTTGAGACAGATTCCCATTCATCTCATGACTATATAATTTGATCATAGTTGACTAAGGCACAGCAGGGGAAAGGGTCTGTCTGATAAAGTATCAGGCTCCAGGAAGATAGATAAACAATTTCATGATTTCTAGTTGTAACAGGAATGGTACAGTGGTGGATATAAAGATATTAGTTTCATAGGAACACAAATATCAAGCTTCTACAGTTTTTTTCTTACCAAACATGTGTTGGGGTTTTTTTTGTTTGTTTGTTTTTCCCGTTAGGTGAAAATAACAGTCTGGTTATGACAAACTATGACAGGATGCCAGAATAAAATGTAAGGTACATGCAAAAAGTGGAATTAAATCTTTGTGGATTTGTCAATGTGAAAGCACAGATTTTTTTTTTTTCTTATTTTAAAACAATTAAAATAAATGAAGCAAGGAAGTTTCTTTCCCTTTTTATTTGTTTGTGTTTTGTGGGTTTTTTTGGTTTGTTTGTTTTGGATTTTTATGAAAAAAGTGTTATTTAGAAGTAGTTGAATCAGTTGCTTATCACGGTCTTTCACATTTAATGACAAACCTCTTTCACAGGCGTCACATTGACAGGCTGCTTCTTCTATAGTACACTAGAGTAATGTCTGTTTGTAGTGCTACCTCATGTTCTAGATATTTTAAATGAAGTTTTGAGTAATAGTATTTGAACAGCTACAGTGGACTTCGTTTTCATACATTAACAAATATATTTGGTTTGTGTATATTAACAGAAGTGTACAACACCTGTTACCCATTAATTCAACCGTTACATTATCTTTGTAATTATATTACATCTTAGTTGAAAAATATGGTGATATCTAGTCAGGATGATACCTGCTTTTACTTATAAAAATTTGAAGGAAGGAAACATATTTTACAGCAAAGCAACACTTACAATCCCTGAACTGCATCTCTTTTTTTTAAGAATGAAAGTATCTTATATTCTGGAATAAGCATTTCTTAAAGTTGTTGTACTATTTAATTTATTACGTACATACCTGTGATTCTTTTACATTTTCGACAGTGAAGTTGAACCAAACTCGAAAGCGTGGGTTACAGGTATCTGGTCTAATGAACAGGTCATACTCAAACTCTGTGATGTGGTCCACTCGTCCAAGATTACCTAATGAGAACATACAAAAAAGAACGTATTTCAATAAATGAAAAAAATCCAGAACAGGAGCTATACAGAGAAAAGTTTTTTTAAAATTACCTCCAATGTTTAAAATATATATGTGTATAAGAGACTTTACAAAAGTTCAGAATAATTTTTAAATGACAAAGTAAGTAACCACAAAGTAAGATATATATAATACATATCAGTATGCAAAATATATGTGAATACATATTAAAAAAAAAAGTCTGCAAGGGCTTTTATTATTCAATCAATTTGACTTTTTGTCTTCTCTAATCTTATTATTTCAGTTCAGCGTCCTCCTTGATTATTCCACTTTTTCCCCACTTTTCTGATAAAAGTTTTCATTTTCTGCTCATGTTCAAGTACCTCTAAAATTACTTCCCAGAGTTTCACATGGCACATCTGGCCAGTGCTGTGTCCACAGATGGCCAGGACTCCATCTCTTTTGTTATTCAAAAGCCATCTTAATATATCTCCTTTACCATTTGGGGCCACTATCACCTCCTTCCACAGAAACAAATGAGGCTATAAGGTTTCACTTTAGCTTTTTCCTGGTGAATTTCATGGAATAAATTTTTTAAATGTGGTCAGAGCTATTCCCCATGGCATTACTTAGCAAGTAACCAAACTGGCTATAGAAGCAAAGTTCAGCACCAGGAAACATGCTAAGTGCTTTTAAATTGCTAACTTGCCATTTCGCCTTTGAAATGTGCCCAGAAATCTAAAGACAAGGCTTAGACTGTCCATTTCATCTATATACTACAAAAATAAGATTTCACATTTTCCTGATCCAACCCAAAACCCATCCTATCTGATCTTGTAAGACAGGGTCATTCCCAAATGCTGCTTTACATGCAAGAAAAAGATTAGCAGTGTTAAGACAACCTGTTTTTATGATTCCTGATATATTTGGGTGTAGGATATATAGTGTTGGGTTCAAATAGTTATTAAATAGTTATTTGTAACATTACTGGAGCTAAACAACTCCCTCCTCAGCAAGTCACATTTCAGTTCGTATGATTGTTCATTGGTAACACACTACTAAATATAAGCAAAAGTAGCAAAATTTGGCTGATCAGCTATCTTGGAGTGGAGAAGCAGGGAAAAAAAGCACTTTCAAATGTGTTCATCAATATATTTTCAGGATGTCTTTCTTATCCTAAATTGTTTCTGGCTTTACCAATTGAACAGTGAACACTTCCAATCTTCCCTATTTTTAATGTTACACTCTTCTTTCCTGCCCACAGCCTTCTTTTCAGAACAAAATTCTCCTCACTGTTTCCCGCTGCAGAAAACCACTTCATGCTAACAATCTGCTCCTAAACACTTGCCTGAAGGATACATTTGGAATATGAAATATTTGAAAAAATGGCAATATTGTACAGTGAGTGCTTTTCCAAACATAAATAAAGTTATCTGCCATACAGGGTGCCCATGTCCAGGCAATGACAAGGCCTGTAGGAGAAGCTGTGAGCAGAGGCCGAGTGCTTCATGCTGGTCACTGCCTGCTCCAATGGCCCCACTGTAGGGCACGGCCAGGTCCCTCAGCGACGCTGGTGACACCTCTGTGAAGGTGTATTCGAGACAAAACATGGCACACAGGCGGGGAAGAAAGCTGAGGAGCAGCCCCGCAAGCACCAAGGTCAGAGGAGGTGGTGAGGAGGTGCTCCAGGCCAGAAACCCTTGCAGCCTGGGGAGGAAGCGTGCTGGAGCAGGCGGGTATCTCCTGAAGGACCTGGGGAGGACCCATGCTGGAGCAGGGGAAAAATGTGAGGAAGAAAAATCAGCAGAGAGGGGCTATCCGGGACTGACCACCTGCCCTCTCTCTAGGTCCCTGTGATCTTTGTTGCGGGGGCAGGAATGAAAGAGTGACGTTGATCTGGGAAGGAGGAAAGGGTGAGAAAGGTTGATTTTAATTTGTCTTTGTTTCTCACTACTCACCCCTATTTCAATCAGCAATAATTTAATTTAAAAAATAAAATAAAATAAAATAAAATAAAATAAAATAAAAAAATAAAATAAAATAAAATAAAATAAAATAAAATAAAATAAAATAAAAATAAAAATAAAAATAAAAATAAAATAAAATAAAAACTAAAATAAAATAGCCCCCCTTTCAGTTCATTTTTCCCAGGAACTAAATGGGTAATTGGTAAGTGATCTTCCCATCTTATCTTGACCCACAAGCTTTTTTATCTTATTTTCTTCCCCCCTTCCTGTTGAGAAGGAAGATTGAGAGACCAGCTGGGTGGTCCGAGCTGTTTAGCAGTATAGGTTGGATTCCAATTACCTCGCAAAACAATAATAATAAGGTTACATGGAAATAATAATAGGGACGGGCCACAGTTCAGGTCACGGGTCACCAGCTCTCTCTGGACATAGCTTAATGCATGGGCACCCAGAGTCACTGCAACCTGAGTTGCACATGTGAAACTGGTGGATCCTCTAATATTAAGGCAGCAAGCTGGATGAACACAGACTGTGAACTAGGTCCAGCATGTAAACTGTTAGGTATACGTGTGTCCAATGATCCCAACAGTTCCACATAAGGAGTAAGTTATCTGCTGCACAGACCAGAAGGTGCAAATTCTGATGGAAGTATTTCCAAATGAGGAAGCAAAAGCATTTAAATTTACAGTTTAAATTCACAGATCATTAAAAACAAACTGCAAGCAAAATGAAATCTTAATTTCTGACCTACTGAACATTTCAGTTTCTATTTCAATATCAATCTGAACTGTTCTGGAGGCAGACGGCTCACTCTGAACTAATTCTTTGCAGAGTCCGTAAGATCCCTGAACTAGCACTGGAGAATTCTACTGATGTCAGTGAAATCACTGATGGTGAAGTGCTGGTACACTGGAAGCCAGTCTGCTCTGGAAGAGCTACATAGCTATCTCAAACCCAGCAACAGCCTTAACAATTTAATCACTGTGTGCAGGATTCCCTAGGACTCCCAACACTGCTTTTAATCTTTATCTCGAATACTTGATTTGAATACTCACCTGCCCCTTTAATTATTTTTTTTTTTCCTTTTGTGAGTTGTACCTCACTTTATTGCTTTTTGCATACAGAACTGCCTCTTACTAGCCTTCTTCATAGTATATGTCAGCTGCCGTAGTCACCTGCAGCCATTTGCAGTTTAGTATCGTTTGTACATTTCATTAGCACGCTATTTCTTTTCTGTCTTCCAGATGCTAAATAGGCTGGACCTAACACTGATGCCTTTGGTAACCAATTCAACAAGTTCCTCGTGCTCAATAGACCATTGTTTGTAGTACCACAGCCTTTGCTCACAATCTGTCAGCCTAATTTCAACCCACACAGCAAGGTCATTAAACAAGACGGCAGTTTTGGTACAAAGAAGCCTAGAACTCTAAGAATAAAACACTTCCTCACTTTAAGGCATGCTTTGTAGAAAATGGACAGTACCACAGAAATTTGTTTTTTTGTGTGTCAAAGAAAGTATATAAACCTCCCAACAATAATCTCATAAATAAAAATAATTTTTCAGTGCTGCCTTCACATTGTTGTAATCACGGGAAATACATTTATGTTAATGTGTGACAATCATATTCCAGCACCACAGGTAACACAATGAAATGCATTAGAAACTATGAAACGGGAATTAAACATGGATTACACTATTCCATTTAACCATTAAACCGTTTTAATATTTTAACAATTACTATAAACATTTTTTTCTCAAGTAAAAACTTTTAAACTGTATTTGTTTACTCTCTATATAAGGTTCCTTAGGATTTGTCTTTTCATTTTTTAATGTAATGCATGATAAACTTATTAGCTAGATAATACCAATATTGTGTAAGCTACCTACCAGTAGTTCGCAGTAGTTGTATCATGACTGACAATGCCTTCCCTTGCATAGTTTTTGTTGTGTACATTCTTGCTCTAGTAATCCATGATATGAGTAAGAGAGTTTGTTCATAACTATATTGCTCAAGTACTTTCTTTTAAAAAAAAAAAAAATCACACTACTAGAACATCAGATTTCCTTTACTTCATGCTCACACCACACCATTCAACAAACAAAGAATATGGATCTATGAGATTTTAAGATTTTTTAAGCATCAATACTGCATAATTTGTGTTTTGCATGATATTCGTGGAATAACACCATAAAAGCATAAGATATTAATAATGTTATTTAAGGTATATGTAAAATTAATGAACTGATCAAGTAATGTGATCTGCAGGAGAAAAAAAAAAAAAAAAAAAAAAAGCAGTAAAGATTTGAACTCTTTAACATTGAAAGACATTTCTTGTTTTAATTTTCTTTTTACAGCTTGGATGCACGTCTAGATAACAAATAGTTATCTGGCTATATCTTAAAGTAAAATAAACAATTTGTTAGCATAGCCAACACTTTAGAAACCATTATGGACTTCTCCTATTCACTCTGAAAATAGATGATTTTTCTATTATTATTTTACTTTACAAATATACTGGTACAGATCTTTTTTAAACTCATGGGAAGATGTGAACAAATTAGATTCCAAAATGTCTATAAACTGACTTTCACTTAGCCTTGAGGTTTGTTTTTAAGACATGCTCAATTTTCAGTCACAGTTCTGTTCAATACTCTTAGCATACTGAGAAAAGAAGAGACGTCCCTTTCTTTAATCATTCAAGCTGAAATTTGTAATTATATTTGCTTAAACTGCTTTACAGAGTAATGTTTAGTGCAATAATCTCAAAATGTGAGTAGTAAAAGGGGTCAGTGGCATGTTTCAAGTTTCCTTAAAAGTCAGAAAAAAAACTTTACTATTTATTAATCATGCAACATACACTTAGTCCTCATAAAATATTAACATATATTGCTTCCTGCATCAATAAAAAGTATACTTTACACAAAGAAAGAAAACCTGCTTAAGAAAATGCTAGCTGAACTTACTAAGCATTCTAACAATTATCATAAAAATGCTAGAAAATATAGATATGTTAAGCAATCCTAAAATCTTCTTAAACCACACATTGTGCTTTCCTACAGAGAATTTTAAGATGAAAAATAGACCTTGAGGGTCTTAGACAAGCCTGAGGCAATATAAAGAAAAAGGTCAAACACTCTGCTAAAAAGGACCGTTATCTTCAGAACAACAACTTATCAGCCAGCTTGCAGCCCTGCTTATTTACAGTTATTGGTCCCAGAGGAAGTGCACTTCAGCGCAGGGCGCGATTACTTTGTAATGAGTTTGCCAGAAATGGTAAAGGAAACTAATTTGTAACAATGTGCTGTTCCCTGCACATGAACTTTCTCAGACACTTTTTTTGTCCAGCAATGAATAACTAACTTCAGCCTCCCTAATAAGCAGTGAAAACAGAAGTGCACTAAAAACGACTGAGTTGCAAGCATGAATGTGCTGAAATATCAGTGATTATCCCTCTCAGCTGTCCATTACAGTACTTATGATGACCACCAATTCCCCTGTGGTGGATATATAGAATGCAGGTTTCAGGGGGTGGATTTGCACATGAAAATTAACACCATTTGGAAGAAAATAGCCTGCACCTGTCACAGATTAGCAACAAAAGGTCAAATGCCTCCTTTTACACCTAGAGCACTTGCATATTATGTGCCTTGCTTATAGGAGCCTAATTCTAGTTTCTTAATTCAGAAAAGTGAGCACCATGGTGAACTGAGGGGGTGGGGGAAGAATTAAACCTTGGCTAAAAGCTATCAATAAATCTATTGATCAAGTTACATATGAATGGAAGTAGCTGAGGCAATCTCTGTCTCTAAAAGAGGTAGTTTTTCAAAAAGAGAATTACACAAAGTGCTCTTCTGTTTTTGTCAATATGCTGCCAGGTTTTGAAATACTATTTTTCATCCACACAATAAAAATCTTGACAAGTAAGCAATAGAAAAATCACTAATACACTTGCAGCTGCATTTCAATCTATACAAATTCTTTAAACAAAAACAACCAAGAAACAGATTGGAATATACATCATTTTCACCAGTTGATCCTGGGACCAAGTCCAAAGACAGCCAAACAGTATTAATCTATGTTTTCATACAACTCTGCATTTTATAAAATAAAGTGAAAGGTAGAGTGTGGAATACTCTGAGTGGAATTCATACTTAAAGATCACAAAAGACATTGAGATGATAATGCAAAGAAATTTTACTGATATGTCCTAAATGGAAGTAGAACTACAGGGACCAAGATCTGTAAAAACTTTCTTCTGTGAAAGATTAGATTTCTTGTGAAAGAAGTGCATCTAAAATACCAGCTGTAAATTCCCACTAGCTTTATGTTTTTTGTCTGTGAAAAGAATTCATAAAAGAAGGGAAAAAAAAAAAAAAAAAAAAAAAAAAGCTTGGTTTTAATAGCCCTAAACAACAACTAAACAGCATTTGATTTTTAAATAGGAAGAAATCTAATGAAATAGCAATGATCTTTGAAAACCTATGATTGTTTTTGTATCATCTCCTGGACTCCTGCCCAAAGTATATGTCAAATCAAGATTCCTGAAACTGCAAAGAACATGATTTGAATAAAAACAAATGCAATTAAAAAACACATATACATATATAAATTAAGTGTACGGTATTTAAGTACTTTTAAATTATTAAAATTGCACTTAAGATCTACCAAACAAAATAATATTTACACTGCTTTAGTTATATCAATGCTTTTAAAAAAAATTTCAACACTCTTCAAGAATATAGTGCTCTTTTAAATATCTGGTGTTATACATATAACAATAGTGATGCCCATAACATTCGATGAAAATCCAGACTGCTTTAGGGAAGTCAAACAGGCAAAGCATTTCAAAAGCACCTGGCTTGAGAAGCTGGATGCTTCAGACTTGTATTGGTAGTCTCTTTTCTGTCCTCTCACCTCAATTAAGCAAGTTTAAATTGCTGTGTTTTCATTATGTTTTAAGTTTCTATCAATAGTGACATCCAAAGGACAGTAAATCAGTAGCCTGTGAATCTCATTGTGAAAAAGACTTTTATGGGAAAAAGCACTAACATAGTTCTTAGCATCTGTTGGTAAAAGGCCAGCTCCCATCACTGGAAAGGGAGATGTACATATTAATGCATAACTTACAGAAGCTGAACCGTTCTGATTGGGCTTTGATTATAACTAGACAACATGATAAAATCTAATTGTGACTGACAGCACATGAAAATTCTAGCATTAACACTTTTCTTATTTATCTATAAATACAGCATAAAATAAATCTTATTGATCTTTTGAGTGTATGAGTTACGGGTCTCCATTTGTTTATTTGTTGCTGAATAATTTCATATCGATCTGATTTCCCATACATTTTCAGGATCCTACTCTGATATCTACTCTTTCCAATATTTTTCCCCACAAGTGATATAAGTAGAACTTATGGGTACAGTAGATCTATTTCCCAAGAGCATTTTGCCCACACTGTCTGGGATTATATTTACTATTTCTCAGTACCTAAAGAAGAGTAATAAATAAACCTATAATTCTTTTTATCAAGTTATATTGTGGAAATATTAGTGAATAGTATGGCTTCTCCATATCACACCAATCTCCATATCACTCCAATCACACCACCAGTTTTAAAAATTGAAACTTTTATCTGAATGAGAATTTAGGCAGAATTTAGGCAGCATCTAATCTGAATCACTAGATTAAAATAACCTTGTAGAATTAGCCTCTGAGTGAAGTGGAAAAGGTAGAAGGCCATTTTTAAACAGGCCAAAGAATGGTCTTAAATGCTGAAAATTAAGGGAATTAGAAGCCTTTAAGAGAGAAGAACTCGTCATCATTAAAATTTATTGGGCAGTATTTTTAAGGCTTCTCTTGCAATGAAGAGATACTATTAAAGATTCCACAGTATAAATATCTTTTTTAAGTTCTAGCATGTCCCAAAGGCAGCCTACTCCCACTACTTGAAGGTTTCCTTTAAAGAAAAGGAAAGTAAATGATACCGTTTAGAAAGACAACACAAGCACAAGTGTTTCAAATAAAATTAGTGAAAGTGGATTAGAAATATGTATAAGTAGGAAGAATATACAGAAAAGATACACAAGGGCCTACATCTCTTTTATAAAGGCGTGAGATACAAATGTCCTATTTTAACCACATGGTTTTCAGCTAAAACTAGAAGAACTGAAATATTTCCTGTCTTTTTATGTTCATTAAGAGAACCAGTCCTGATGCCAGTTCAGAGCACAATGAAAAACAGCAGCAAGCGGTTTTAAATATTTAGCAATCGTTGTTGTTCAAAAAAAACACTATGAGCAAAACAGCAATGGACATCCCAATATATAGCAAGTATTATTGTGTAAACAGCAGAAACAAATATATACAAAGAAATCATATTGTAAAATCTCATTAAAGGAATTTTATAGTTTTGATGAAATCTGATTGATATTTAATCACTTGCAGTAAAAGAACCTTATTTCAGAATTGGCATTATCAATAAATACTAATGCTTTCAGCTAAAGGAGCTAAAAATCTGGTGCTGTAAAGAATAAAATGTCAATGCTCATTGTGTAGAAAAAAATGTAAAGAATGAAAAAAATTGTGTCAGTCTTTTGACTCCCTCTCCAGCATCTGTGAGATTCTTAAGAATTAGAAAAAATATCAGCAGAGCCCAAGACTGCAGCATAAATACTCCAAAAAAAGAAATAATCTAAATGAAGAAACCGAAAGCAGTAATGGAGAAATGCATCAACTTAGTAGGAAGTGTCAAGAACAAAAATCAGAGACCCATACCCTAAGACAGCCATTGCACACCCACTAAACCAAAACCATCAAATCCACAGAAAAACAGTAGACTACTGATTTCTCCACTCCCTCTTTATCAAATCCCCAAAGGCCTCCAATGACAGATGGGCAGTTATTTATCCATGGCAGTGAACCTTTGTTAAAGGAAAATCAGAATACAAAGAGATTTTGTATTAGCGTCATGAAACGCAGCTTTCTTTAAAAAAATCTATGCCATCAGAACTGGTACCTCATTACTGTGTATGTATTACATTTTTCAAAGCAAAGCTCTTAAAGGAAAAGCATTTGGGGAAATTTCTGTTTGGAAGTCACTTAGCATATAATGGGTGCTAGCCTAAATAAATAATTAATAAGCTAATAAATAAATTATAACATCAACAGCCTTAACCACGCAAGCAACTACCAAGGCAGATCAGAGAATAATAACTACTGTACCACAATAGGGCGTACCATTGTGTGTAGCAGGGAAAAACTTGTACCTACTTGCTTTGTGAGGACCTGATGCTCAATATACATGTACATCATTCAAGTCCACTGCTACCTATTGTATCTAAAGTAAAACACTGTCCTATTTATCTGCTGCCTAGACATCACAGGTGTGCAAACAACACATTGGAAGTAGTTAAAAACATTAAAAGCAGCATATTCTTTACTCTTAAGTACATTACAGCAGCCCTAACTTCTCTAATGTTTTCTGTTCAATACAGTCATGATTTTGCAAAGACTCTGAACATTATAATAACATAAAGGGAAAACAGCTCTTTCATACTACAAGCAAGAATTTTTCAGTTCATTTATTACTGTATGTCAACACTGTAGTCCTGCATTTGGCCTAGTTCGGTGCCTGATACACAGAACCACCACTTTTTCCAGGTAATTACAAACTGACATTTGAGGAAAATTAATTGATAGAAACCCCAATCAGTCAAGATTCAAATCAAAACCTATAGTTAAATTATTTTCTGAAGGACCTCTCCAAAGTCACCAGTAAATATATTTACTTCATTATTATTACATGTATACACGTATATACATACATACATGCACATATATATATAAAGAAAGAGTATTAATGGAAATGCTCCAGGTATTGTCTTATCTTGCTTTTTGAGATGGATTCTGAATTGAATTCTCTTTAACTAAGAAATTGCTGATATTATTGCTAAAACTTTCCTTCTGTATCTTAAGCAAAAGTTTCTTTGAATGCTGCTCTAATGTAAAGATAGCCTTTCATTACAGATGTCAGTCCTATATACAGCTTCTACTGAAACTGAATTTGATTCTCTATGCCATTAGCAATCAAAACCAGTTTGGGGGCTAGAAATATTATTCTCATTTAATACACTAATCTCGGTACTTCATTGCCTAGAAGTGAAATATTTATATTACAATCTCCATGATAAAATTTACACATATACTTCCCTAAAATCTAGATACACTTTCAGCCATGTCATCAGATTAGATTGATGAACAATTTCACCATTCACCTACTCATCTGCCATACTTCCCAGTCTGACATGCTTTTTCCACACCAAGGAGATTTCTGTGTTTCCATTTACTATACAGCATTTTGATCCTTCAGGAACACAATTTGTTCATGTATAATTTTCAGACCCCTGTGCCTTGCTAGTTTCCTTTCCTTTCCTTCGGTCATCAGCTTGTTCTGGAAGCCCTCCCTGACTTCCAGTTTTACCACCAATTATAACATAGTGTTTATAACACAACTTTACTCCAATGCACTGTATGTAAGTAAGAAATGACACTATGCTGGTTTGTTTTTATACTCAAAAATTTGAGTTTCTATATCAAAATTATAGCAGGCCTTCTTACCTGTATCAACATGGATGTACACAGAAAACAACTGCTTGCCCTCACTCATCTTAGGTTTTTTAATATCTAATTTAAGCTTTAACTAAACAATCTAGTTGATTTAATTTTTTAACTTTAAGTGATAATTTAAATATTGACATTTAAATGGCAAGAACATGCTTTTGTCTTCTGCTGTTGTTAGAATATTTTATTATATTTGAATGTCTTTCTTAATTTTAGGCTCTTTTTTCATTTTGCCAAATCCAAAAGCGTTTTCCTTTTATTTCAAAGTATTTCTATGTTTGTAGTAAATTAAACATTAATCTTTCTCTGCAAATGTCAAGTGATATTTAAATGTTTTTCTGGCAGATAAATGATTATTAATATTAATGCAATAAAATCACAGCTCTTTGTCCTTTCTTTGATATTTAAGAAAAAATTAAGAATGTCAAAACAGCTCTGCAAAAAGAGAATTCATTGGTCTACAATCCACTCTTCATTAGCCCAAGAGGTAAAAAATTACTGATCTTGTGAGACAATGTGTTTATAGAATCAGAAAGGGTTGAAAATGAATTACTCTATCAGTGGTAGAGTGTGTATCACTTCAATGTGAAAATGCCTTGTTAAAGTTCATTTTAATTTAAAGCCCCCTTTTTGTCATTCAAAAAGCTTTAGCACAATGAAAGAGTCTTTGTCACTTTCATAATTAGCCCCTCTTGCACTAAATGAGAATAAAATCTGATCAGAAGTCCATACAGGCAAGGTCATAAATCAAACAGAAAAGCTCCACAAACAGTTCTGTAAGATGTCCAAAGGCACGGTTTGGAATTAAAGCACTGTAGTCAGGATCCACTCCTAGAAACACTGCACGAAAAAGCCCCAATAATATCTGTTTGACAGGCTAAATTTATCTCCATATTCTGTAGCCCTATAAACACATTTTGCTGTTTAGATACAAAAGCAATTTCAGCACCAAGGACAATTCAGGAAAGCAAACAGCTGTTAAAGTACTACTATTACCGTTTGCCAACCAAAGTCAAATTAATTTAACTTAATGCTCTCACTTCAAACTGTGGCAGTTAAAAAAAAAAAAAAAAAAAAAAAAGTCATATATGATAATTGTCATAAAGCAGGAACAAAATTGTATTAACAAATAAAATTAAACTTGGTTTCCTAAGGAGTCTTATATACATAAGTGAACACACAGCCCAGCTCAAACAAACTGGATTTTATTCAGCTCCTTTTCACTTTCACATGAAAGTATGTTAAAGATGTAATAAAATTCTCAACCTTGGACAGTTATGGTGAAAGTGACAGCACGTTACTCTGCTCAGGGATCATCAGAATGCCGACAGGAATCCAAACCATCAACATACTATTTTATTCCCTGAGTTAACACAAACTGAGGATTTCATCAGCAAATAATGCCTAAAGCATGGGGTGAGTGGAAGGCAAGGAAAAGAAAAGGTAAAGAAACAGGAGGAAACTGTTAGAAAGAGGAAGTTGGCAACAAAAACGTATTCTTGGACAGATGTACACAATTGGATGTATTATGTTAAAGGTAAATGCTAATTTTAAATATCAATCAGTTGGGATTTGTAAAATAGCTACATCTATACAAACAGGAATTTTCAGGAACACACATTTATATTCATACAGTGTGTTTATATGTAACCATTCGGGTATATTTGTAGCTTCAGTTATATCATTACGTATATTAAAAGTATGCTACTTTCCTTTATAGGCTTTTATCTTCTAACCTTATTTTCTCCACCAAAGCAAGCTGCTAAAGCCATGTCTGTAAACACCAAAATACTTCCAAATTAATGGCTTGATGGCTTGGTTGCAGGGTGTGGCAGGTTACATGTATATCAAATGCTCCCAAAATTTCTGGTTACACTAGTTGTACAATGAGCAAAAGTAATTGGATTCTACAGTGTTAAGAGACATACGAAAATTGGTCTGATATGCATCTAAACAAAGAGGCAACAGTGCGACAAAAATATAAAATAAAATATTTTTTCCATCCTCTCACACTCTAGGACACTGACAGGAAGCTTCCTGTGTTGGTTAAAAGGTAGTTCCCACATGTGTATGTCCTCTTGGATAGAGGCACCCGTGCCTGAGTCATGAAAGAAATGTAATTTGCCTTGTCTATCAGACATGCAGGTATCTAAAGAGTGCAAATTGCATACTACTGTATAGGCCAACAAGTTCTACCTTTGTTTTTATTTTTGCTGTTACTTTTCATGCTTATCTTCAATGCACAAAAAATGCATGAAATTATTACTTTAAAATTTCTATGAAATACAACTATTATTTTAAGTCTTTTTTCAACTTTGGCAAATTAGGAAAAAAAATGCTGCCACTGTAGTGAATAAAACCACAGCACCTCTGCCAACTGAGTGTCAACAAAGCAATGCCTTTTTGACTGTCCAGGCTGGGAATTACTATAACTGAAACATTCTGAGAAAACAGTTCTTTATATTACAGCTAGCAGGCAACTAACAGATGCTAGAGGATCCAGAGGGGACTGAAAGGATATACAATGCAGATACAGGAGAATGTATTTCACTACATCCATGTGATAGTGTACTGGGTTTGGCTGGGATGTTAACTTTCCCTGCAGCAGCCCATACAATGCTGTGCTCTGCACTTGTAGCTGGAACAGCAGTGTTATCACACCAGTGTTGTGTCTACTGCTGAGCAGTGCTGGCACAGCATCGGGCCTCTCTCTATCCCTCCTAGGGGGATGGGCAAAGTGAGAAGAGAAACATCACCAGGGCAGCTGACCTAAACCAACCAAAGGGATATTCCATACCATATGATGTCACACTCAGCAATAAAAGGTGGAAACAGGAAGAAGAGGGGAGAGGGTGGGCTCTCGTCATGAAAACGTTGGTCCTCCTCCCAAACACTGGCTACGTGCATTGAGGCCCTGCTTCAAAGACATGGTCAAGCATCACTCATTTGTGGGAAGTAGAGAGTAATTTCTTTCCTCTGCACTTCCACATAGCCTTCATTTGTTTTATTTGTTTGTTTTCCTCCCTTTTCTCCTTCCCCCCTCCCTTTTTTTTCCCTTTAGTTAAATTGTTTAGTTCATAATAATCTTTTATAATTATTATTATTTCCCTTTAATTAAATTATCCTTATCTCAACTTGTGAGTTGTTCTTGGCTTTACTTCTTCCCCTCCTCATCTAAGGAGGGGCAGTGAGAGAGCGGTTGTGGTGTTTAGCTGCCCAGCACGGTAAAAACACCACAGATAGGAGCAAGTCAGCTCCCTCCAACTAGGCTAATAGGAAGCCCAGAACTTATGTGGAAGAGAATGTGTGGCCTCACAACTCATAATTGTGTTCTCAGCTTCACTTTCTGAGTCTTTCCATCATACTGCAGGTCTGATTTCCATCCATCTGTTAAGAAAGACAGGTAGCACCTGGTCTAACAGATACCAGTTGGTTCCTAATGAGGAGGCACATAATGTTTACTTTACAGTAGGTCTTTAGCTGAAATGTTTTATCTGTGTAATTTTTATTCTGTATTAGGAAAGAAGTTGTAAGATGAGCATTCAGATTATTCTCTTATTACTTATGTCTATATATAGGCTGAAATGAAGGGTACAGTCAGAGGCATATTTGAGTCAAGAAGCTATTTGCAAAATTTGGGATGGACAACTCAGTAAGAGGATTAGGTTTTATATGGGCATGATCTGCAGAGATACTCCTACATTAATAGACAAAGCAAATCACATAAGATAGTGACTTTTCTGCTCTTTAGCAATTCTTTGTTATCCACAGGTTTCCAGCCTATAAGCATGTCCAGTTAAGCTCTATTTAGGATTCTAATTAAGTGGACTAATTAAAAAAATATATATCTTTTATTTGATTGTATCTCCAAATTTATTCTTTCTGGGTCTGTGTTTGGTAGGATCACCATAATCCATAAAGAAAAAAAAAAAGAAACGTGTTTTAAAAACAAACCAAGTTTTCATACAAGATATTTGACAAAAACAGAAAATAAATCAATAACATAAAGCAATAAAAATACAGTGATTGTTGAGCTGTATTATTGTTTCTTGTGGACACGAAGTGACCTTGATCAATTTTGCTTTTAAGTCTTCAAAAGCAATGACATACACACAGCAGTATTTCTATTCAAAATTAGTCTTCCTGGATTTCTAACAAGAGGTGCCAATTTACCTCTATTTATGTAAGAACCTGAAAGTGTATCAAACCTTTTCAATTAAAAACAACAACAAAAAACACTACTTTTTTTTATATACAGTATTGTAATAGTACAGTTAGTGAATCCATAGCAAGGTCATTTTATACTAAAATTTAATCTTAAAATAATTCTCTGTATATAAGAAGCTACTTGGGTATTAATATACGTCCTTTGACACATAAAGCATATTAAACAGAAGATAAAAGGGTTAATTAAAAAATTGTTGTTTAAATACATCCAAGGTTAATTTCAATTTTGAGTTTGGATCTATATGCATGCACATTACAACATGTTCATTGTGATACACAAAAATCTTTTTCTCTATTAAATGCATTAGAAACATTTATTACATTAGGAAACGCTGTGTAAGCAGTTGCATAACAAAACAATTATCACCTTAAGAAGTAATTAATTATTCCTGCTTGCTAATTTTAATAATAGTCTATCTAACTTTTATAAACTGTGCTTCTCTATTTACTTAGAAATAAAAATGTGCATATTTAATGTACTAATAGTACACTTTTTAAATGTTACTATTAATAGTGGAAAATCTTTAAATGAAAGATATATTAACATACACTAGTTTTAACCAAACAGACAAGGAAAAATATACTGGTTTCAAAAGCTAATCTTCAAATCCAGGAATTTAAGAAGTCTTCATCTTCATGTTCTTACCATACTGACATCAAAACATTGCCTCTCTGAAGTATAACTTTCTGTTATACTGGTGATACGCAAGGAAGTCAGCAACAGAAGGGCCTTCTGCTTTTGAACATCCCAGATTAACAAGAAAAACAGCAGTCCCACTGTTCACTGTAAGGCCGGAAATAGTTTACAATTTAAAAATTATAACTAAAATTAAAAACTTATAATTCTGAACAGGTGGACAGCTTGCTCTAGTTCACTAGGAGGGTAGGAGTGGTGTAAATATTAATTTATTAATAAAAATTTTTATTCTATAAATAAAAACATAATGAGTATCAGGAATTCGGAAGGATTATCAGGCATATTTTAATTAAAAACTAAAGCTAATAGTTTTTTTGGTCCATATGTAGGTTCACTTCCAAAATCCTGAAGAACCAGGGATTACACAGTCATATTGATATTAGTATCTTTCTTTTCTCCCTTTCTTTCTCTCTTATAATTTTTGCATTTACATGCTGTATGTTAACAGCAAGGAACCCAATCTGAAATAAAACCAACATTAATCACACCGGATTGCATTAATCAGCCTATACTTTAATTTTCTTTACATTTTCTAATTCATACACTTTTGAATTTGATTTTGCTAAAATACACTATCCTACGTTTGCTTGTTCACTACGAAGGCACATAGATAATAAAGACTAAATTACAATTATCAGATTATAGTAATACAACTTTGTCTTAGGCATTCTTTTTGTAAGTGAATCACCAATTTAATGTAAGTCTTCCAGCTATTATTATAAGTTAACAAAGCTTATTACAGTCCTCTCCAAACACACAGTATTGCTTATCTTCTCTTCTAGATCAAAATAGTCAAAATTGAATAGGTTGCAAAAGATAATGCTTGTTCTCCCTTACTTTCTTTACTCAGCTGGTTCATTCATCATTAGTCTGAGTCAATGTAGATAACCTAGCACAATTTTCCAACACTAAAGTTTTCCTGTAATACTGAAAAAAAAAAAAAAAACCTGTTATTGTTATATCTGAAATACTATCTAAAATTGAATCCCCACAAAGGGAAGTCCATCTTATCCACCGTGATTCAGAATGACACATACTTTGTTCAGTTGCAAAGAGTAATCAAAGGTGTGTGCTTAAATCCAATTAGTGTACTTCAAAGAAGATTATGTCAAAATGCTTCAAATAGCAATTCTACTGTGCAACTCCGAGTAACTCCCTTAACTTCTGTAAATCTGATTTCTGAACTATAAAATGAAAACAAGTGCCTTGTAAAGTGCACAGCAATCTCCTGCAGTAGAGATTATAAGCATAAGCACCCTAAAAAGTACATAGATGTCAAAATGATTGTTACACTACAGATATATCAAGCAGACACTTTTAATTGAACCTGATTGTAATCACTCAAAATGTTCTTATATTCATGTGATCCAATCAGTATCTTTCTTCTAGCATTCACTTATTGACCTCCAGCCCTCAGACTAAAAGAGCATCTTCCCAATTGCCACATGATTATTAATTCATAGAAAGTTTCACAAACTTACGAATTCATCCAAGGCAGCAGGAATCCCTGCAGTTTTGCTGAAATTTCCCAATGATTTCTGTCCAGAACTAGGCCCTGAAGATTTAGCATGAGCATCTGCCAGCATAGATCGCCTGGGCTTGAGAAAAGATTTATCATGCACAGTCAAAGCTTGTGGTAAGAAATACACTTACTATCCAAAAGAATGTAGACAGATTAAGACATGCAGACAGATTAAGGACAACACCAAACAGTTTCTGATCCTGGTTCGTTTAAAAAAAAAAAAAAAAAAAAAAAGTGAATTAAAAAAAAAATCATTTAAAAAAAATGAAAGGGAAAATTTTGGAAAGATGGATTTAGGAAAATATTTCCAGGTGCAATAGTAGAGATATTTAGAGGGGAAGTTATGTGAAAACGGGAAACCATAACTGAAATAAAAGGGACAAAGATGTTTCTAGATGAAAATGCAAATATGAGGAAAGGAAATAAATGGATCACTAAATCCAAAGGGATAAAGAAGAGCACACAGATGGGAATAATAAAAAACAAAATAGATGCTAATGGAAGGAAGATAACAGAGTCCTGGAGATGAGGATAACAAGCATTAATTTGATATAGCATTCAGTGTACACATTCAAAAAGTGAAGCTCAACATTCTCTCAACATAGAAAAGAAGATACTGCAACAGTATCATTTAGAAAAATTGAGAGAAGAAAGAAAAATAACAGGCAGGATAAGGTTGTGATAATCAAGCAAGAGGATAAGTGTTTGGGATAAATGAGAATGGATCAATTCTGAAGCTACTGATGTAGAAGAATAACAGGAAACACAGAGTAATAACCAAAAGACAAGTTTTCAACTTGCCATCATCTTTTATTTTTCAGATAAAAGCATAGGTTAATTACTACATTGCTATTCTATTCCTTGTCTTAACTATATCTACAATGCATTTCAGAGGAATAAGTGCATCATTATATGTCACGTTGACTAGCTCAGGTATTCTGACAACAATGTACCTATAGCAGCACAAAACTCAGTGTAGGCTAACTGTCTCAGTATTTATCCAGTATAAACACATTTTGGGCAACGCTACCATTACTACATACCTAATGTGAATGTCTACACAAGCGGCAGTCAGCTCAGTGCAGGTATATATGCATTTATATGATCAACATTAAAGAATGTCACCATACAACTTCACAACAACATGAAAGATACATGAAAGGCTTTGTATAAATGAACTTTAATATAATTAAATAAATAAATGGAACGAAAAAAAAAGACAGAAAAGGGATATAAATCTCCAAAACTTATTAGTCAATCATTTCAAAAGTCACTGTAAACATAATTTCTTAAGCTATCATAATAGCGAAACAAAAGAAAAAAATCTAGATGTATCACTCCTTAGCTCTATGTATTTTTATATTGTATTCACGAAAAAAAAGATTAAAATTTTTCACATCAGAAATTTGACTTTCATTTACCATCTTTGAAAAGGCTACTAATAATGAATTATTTATAATATAGTACAGTAGCACCAATAAACATTTTTTTTTTTTAGAAGAGATTAAATCATAGTTCTTATGAACAAAAAGTTATCTTACGGATTCAGATGAGAAAAACAGAGATGTGATTTTACCACAAATTGTTAGAATATAATAATAGCCCCTTAATGCATTATGGTAATTTACCTTCACATTATATTACGGCAGCAGATCTGGAATCCCAGTAGCTGTCTAAAGAACACACAGTGATAATATATGGTTTGTTCCCAGTTTGTTTTCAGAAATACAAACACTAAATCAAAATTAGCATGCTAAAGGCCAGACCTAGAAGGCAATTAGGTTACAAAACAGAATCAATAAAAAACAAAGCTCTACATGTATTCAAAATGTTTCCAAAGTACTGTTAAGCTGAGCAAAATATTTTCTCCTAAAAATCAAATAGTATCACTCAGAAAATAAAAAATTATAGTTGATGTAGAAGCACCTCTTCTGAAGTATGTTTTTCAGCCAGTATAACAGACCATGATGCATTTCAGAGAGTTTTGCCTCTTCATGCATTACAGTGGTAGCTCAAGCAAGCAAAGATCTTAATTTGGATTGTTAACTTTGGAACAGTAGGTAGCTGAGAATTTATAAACAATTAAAAAGGATGGGAAAAAAAAAAGAAAAAAAAAAAAAGGAACAAAAAGAACCTATCTGAAGTATATTCTAATTTCAGGGTGAATAAAATGGTTATCTTCTAAATGACTTCAAAGTGATCTCTGGAGATGACCTAGTCCAACCCCTCTGCTCAGAGCAGAGCAATGGCAGCACCACACTGCTGTGCCAATGCAGCCTTTGAGTGCAGGACCTGATGCAGATGTCTCAATTCATCCTTTATTTTCACTGCTTCAGCCTCTTTCCTTATTCTTTATAACATCACCAAATTTTAGTAGACATAATACAGGATGTGAAATTTCCTAAATTTCATTCATTATTTGGTTCATATGAAACTGAGGCAAAGTGCTCAACATTTCTCAACCATTTTGCTCTCATTTCACAAAGCTGAAATTCACTGCAGAAGGTGCAAGGCAGTCAAGAACCAAGTCTTTTGTGCTGCTGTCTTCTCCAAAAGAGAAATAATAATGCAGGTTATTGAACTGAACAAAATACAGCTATTTAGTCAAGCAGACTATTTCAGCCTTCTCCAAGGAGGAAATAAAGCCTTTCCACCACCTCTTAGGTCCAAAATATTTACTGTTCTGGTGCCACTTGACATTCTATTCTGAGTACAGACATTCTTTCTGATCTATCTACAGAGCACTGTCTGCATAAGCAGAGTAAAGAACACTTACAAATTTCTTCTAATTCTGGATAGCTCTAATTCAAAAAGACAGAGATAAGGATATAAACAGGACATGGAAGGCACAGAACTACTGTGGAGAAACAGGAAGGAGAAGCATCCCTAACAAAATAAATGATCCTAAAATTTTCCCACTGGCTCTGCTCTTCACTGGATTTTCCCTAGATGTGAGTACCCAGCAAGTACCATGAAATTCTGAAGAGTGGCTGGCAGCTCTTCTCAACGCTCAAAATCGGAGAAAAACCTAAGATAGTATCTTCAATGTTACCAATTACACCCATCAGAAGTGATTGACCTGGACCCAAAAATTGCTGAAAACTAACATGATTTTCTATTTTAAGAAGCAATTATTCAAAGCAATTAAGTAAGTAACTAAAGAATAGGTCACCTGTTTCTCTATAGATTAACTATAGGTTTATTCAGATTTTACAGGGGAATTTTGCTTCTCCTAATCACTGACTTCCAATGCTGTTATAAATATCCTTAGGTAAATCACAAACTCAGCTGGATTTTTTTTCTGCTACTTTCAACAGACACAGGCCTCTATTGTGCCACTATATATACCTACCTCTATACATTCACAAGTGATTAACCGATGTCACATTCATGTTCATATTAACATGTGCAGTTTGAAATAAACACAGCTGCATTTATGTCAATGATTTTATATTCAAATATATCTGATTATGCTGAAATAAACACAGCTGCATTTATTTCAGTGATTGTACATTCAGATAAGTATATTTGTTCAGTGTAATGTAATGTTCCTTCATACTGGCAGGGACATTGCTATTCTTTCTTATATTTCCCACTATCATTTTTCCAGATGGAAAAATTTGAACAGAGCCAGAAAAATGGAAACTGGAAAATTTATCTCAAAACCTAGTATATGTGAAAATCATTCTGCTTATTCTCAAAAATAACTTAATAATAAAAATATTTCATACAAAGGTGATTATTATGATTATTATTCATTCTCTGACAAAGAGCAAGTTTAGAAAAATCCCACCAAAAAAATGAAAGTGATGGAAATGTAAATACATACCAAGAATGTATAGAAATAGATCTTAAGAAAGGATCTGCATCAGGTGTGATTGTGGACATCTATTGTTAAAGTTAGAATAGCATCTTCAACTACTACCTTCAGAAGAAAATTATTTTGAATGGAAAAATTAACTGTAAGATTTTCCTTCCTATTATCTGACCAAATTACAGCTTTGCATGATGTTGTAAATATAACCTGTAATCTATTTTTAGAAAACACTAAAATGTAAAAGATTACTAAGTACGAACTAAAAAAATATTAAGCATTTAACCAGACGTACCAGGTCAGATCAAGGTCTAGCCCAGCAACCGTGCCAGAAATGGATCCCCAGAGAAGGCCATGGAACAAAGCAATCATTTAGATACCTCCCCAGAACAGTCCCTCAATTTACAACATGCAGTTTATGAAACTTCTAAGCCAGAAATGTTGTCAGTGTATAGTAGCTCTCAACTGATTTTTTCTTTCCTGGTCTTGTCAGCTGTTTTTGACACATATAAACTTTTAGCATCCACAACATACAACAGGAAGCTCTACAGCTTAATTAAACAAAATGTGAGGAACCATTTCCCTTTGTTTTCTTTCAGCTTGTCAACTGCTAGTTTCATCTGCTAGTCCTTAGTTTTTCTATAGAGAAAAGAGGGAAACACTGTTCCCTATTCATTGTAATTTTGACGGAGAATTATGATTTTACAGATCTCCGAGACATTCTTCATCAATTGTCTCTTTTCCAGACCAAGGAGTTCTATTTCACTTGGTTGTTCCTCATACATGGGCTAGTGCAAATCTGCTCTGAACTTAAAATTATCCCATTTAAGACTGCTTCTATTTCCAGTTGCTTATTCTGCTCCTTCTTTAGGTCAGCCAAACAGCAAATCAACCTCTTCCGTGCTTATGCTTGCTGAGGGGTACAAACATGGAAAGAGGGAGGATGGAAAGGCTAGGTCTTGAAAAAGAAGGTAACATGAACATCAGAAGATAAACTGACTGTGAAAATGACAATCAGTACACCAACTACAATTAATACACTAATTTTGTACTGATGCTATTATACTAATTCTTATCACATTGTCATTAGCTCCGTAAGTCATTAATATTCATTTCCCACAAGTTAAGATACTTGATTAATGTTGTATTTGTTAGCTGATATCACACCAACACTAAGCACTGCCCCATTTGTAAAATTGTCTTCCATGCTATATTCTGCTTAGATATTTAAAAGGTTAACATTTAGTTCTATTTGAAATGCTGACCTAGCAAGAAATAAATTAATTTGGCATTACAGTAGTAACATCAATTTCCCATGTAACTTTAGTAATGCATTTACTGGAAAGAGATTAATATCAATTCCATAAATCATTCACATGCTTTTTCCGGAGTTTGAGACATCTGAGTAATGTCATATATGTTAACTGATATCACTTTGTGCATGCTACATCCATTAATCTATGCCTAGGGTCATCATTAAAAAAAAAAAAAAAAAAATCAATCTTTTGTTCTTAATTTTTTTTGTGACTTCTAACCTGCAGTAGTCCACAAGTATTGATACTACAAGAGAATAATACTGCTCTGAACTGGGAACAGACATTTTCACAAAAGGAAAGCATTTGTAAAATTATCCCTAGTGGTAGCAATAACTACTTAATACCTTTACGTGAAATAGAGCATAAATAACTGCCAACATATAAGAAAATAATGAAAATGTTTCATTAATCAGACATACCTTGATGCCACAAAAATAGACTGAAAACAGACCTCATTATTGATTATATCAATACTCATTTCTTCTGTTTCTACATTGCATGTGAGTATTCACATAGAAGTGAAAGCCAAAACAGTCTACATGACTTAGTGATTCTGGCTAAACACCGCCTACCAGGAAATTTGTAACAAAAATTAGTTTTTTGCTCCAAAAAAAATAATTTATTCTACTGTGTTTAGATACAATAGAAGAAAGTAACTTTAAATATTTGTGGTTTTTTTTCCCCACTCTTTATTTCTATTACTTTACCATTATTACCCTTGCTTGTATTGCTTTATTCCTGTTCTATGATATTATAGTAGTGCCAGTGAAATAAGATGAAGAAGGTTATTTTTGTTCACCTAAACGTACACACACTCAGGATCAGCTTGCATTCACAATTTTGGAAGCATATTACAATACTACATTAAATGGCTAAAACTTAACTATTTTGTAGGGTCAATTTCACTTTTTTGTTGTTGTTGAACATTATGTTAACAGCATCACATCTGTATTCTTCATTTTTAAATTTTGTACAAACAAAAATACCCACTTCATAAATGCCTGAACTCAAATTTTACAATACTTTAGTAATCACAAGTAAGATTAATCTCATCTAATTTTAGCTGCCTAAAGTTACATGTTAGGTCTTAGCAACTGGGACACGGGCATCCCCAAAGGGCAGTTCATCCTATACTATCTTTGCTTTTGTTCAAAAGATATCTTTCATGGTAAAGCTCAATGGCCTATTTCATGCCTGTAAGCGCTTACAAAGAGATCAGCGGAATTACAATCACTTACTGCAAGTTTGAGTGTTGTGTAAAGTGTTTTATAAGTACATTACCCTATTTTTGAAATATAGGAAGATATTTAAAACCTTAACAAAAATGATACAAGAGTACTTCTCAGTCACATGAGATATCTTAATAGATTGTAGATCTTAACTTTTTCCAGCTGATTAAAATCATTTGCAATCCATCAGCACTGAATTCTTTTAATTGGGCTTCTGATATGAAATTTTTGATAAATATACTATAGGAAAAGCCAAACCAATGTTTGTCAAACATTTTCACTGCAAGGTGGTTGTGTATCAATCAACATAATAATATGAGGTTTACAGTAATTGAGGTCAAATCTAAAATTTTACAAAACTTTAATTACAACCTTTTGAACATAAACCACAATACACAAATTACCCAATCATAACATTTTTTTCATAAAAAAAAATAAGAATTCATCCAAAGGATGGAAGATTTAATGACTCTTGGCGGAGTTCCACTTTCTGGTTGAAATGAGAATAAAAGCAGACGGCAGCTTCATTTCTAATTTCAAGAAACACAGTATTTTTAACATTTAAACAGCATTATATTTGACTAACAAGCCAAAATATGTATTTTCAAAACCTTATAAAAAGCCCCTGTATTTAACAGTATGAACACTGAGATTTAAGAACCTCTCTGAGCCAACCTTATTCCTTCAATCCTCAAATGAAATTATAAAACAAGTAATTTGAGCCACAAGCTGCAGAAACTGTCAGACTTGGGTTTTTAGGGTTTTATTTTCTGTTCTTTCTTCTGTTACAAAAACCACCCTTGCAACTTAACATGTAACAGTCTACCACCTAACTCCAGCTTCCTCCCATGTTCCCTATGACATCCTGCCATGCAAAACAGAAGGTGGTGGGATTGATCCAGAAGTATGCACAGGCCGGAATTACTAACCAACACTCCCAAGGTGACTGACAATCTAGATGATACCAAACAAAATGAACAATATTTGAATTCTTGCTTTGTTCTTCAGTTAAGCCACAGCTGGAAGCATCAATGTTCTTCCACACGCCAGTTCTTTAAGTCAAGAGCCAGGGGAAGCAAAAGGTATATCCATCTTAAGCCCATCTTGAAAGCACTCAATGACTGAGATGAAAAGGCAACAACACCCTGTAAATACCGTCTTTGCACCGTGTGAAAGAAATGTCTGCAAGCCTCTGCAAGTATAAATGTATTTTCAACTCAGAGGAAATTTGGTCCTATCAAAGTACCAGTGCAGTGAACAAGATGGGTGCTGAGTGGTTGGCATCTCTTATGGACTTTTTGAAGGTATACTTCTGTAGCAGTAGTAACACAGCCTGAATGCATGACAGTGTGTGCCATGCTTTGTACCCTCCTAGAACAGGGGTTGACAGACTAGTCAGACCAAGGCACTTTAAAGAACATGTCATCCATGTAGTCTGGTGGCACCCTCTAGAGTACTCCAAGAATCCAGCATGCTTGAGGTTTCTTCTGATTTATGAGATGATTGTGCAAGGAACTCAAACTGTTTGAACACTCAGAGAATCTACAGTCTATAGATTTTAGTCTTCTGAACAAAAAAAAAAAAAAAAAAGATCCCCAATGACCATGAGCTTCTCAGGTTTTGTGGTCCATTTCAGAGCTCCAGGATAGCTGCAATTGTGTTTCTAGTACCTTACAACTCATTGTACTCTGGCCTATTTCATCATGTTTGGGGGCTTAGAAGAAAGTAGTTATGTCACTGTCAGCTATGAGTTCTTCCCTTTCTCTGTCTCCTGACATAAAAGACACTTCTGCAGCCTGCATAAGCTATGGTCAAACCCTTGAAGTTGCCATGCTTTGGGATCACTATGAAAATCCTCCCTTTTGTAGAGCCAGAAGATGAGACTGGTGCTCTTCATGAAAGGTTGAACTGGCATCAGCACCATAAAAATACCAGTTTCTCTTTAAAGATATTTGCTTCACGTTTTCTTTGCTCGCTCTGCAAAACACGTTTGAAAGGTTTCATGTCTATTACTTAAAATTAGTAAATGGTATGACCTCCTGCAAAGGAAAGCAAAGCAGTTATTTAAGTACACAGAAAAAAAAAAAAAAAAAAAAAAAGTTTTCCAGCTCTGGAGGTATTGTCTCCAAACATGATTAAGCAAATAAAAACAAATAGTCACCACAACACCAAAGATGCTGCTGACTAAATTGATACCATCAGAAATACACGCACCACAACAATACAAGATAGTACAGGCAACTAGCTAAACTAAAAGTCATTTAGATCCACAAAACTTCTAATGTCTGAAATACAAATTCACCTTGAATCACCATGAAAGTTTGGGCCTGACACACTGAGGAAGTATTTCTTCATATAGCATGAGTGAATACATCCATTTCCTAGAAGCACCATATTTTGCAAAATTCCCAGTTTTGCCAGAGGAGATAGGACGTCAGAAAAACATTTGTAGAGCGCTGCATTGCTGCTAAACCAATACTACATTGAAAATTTAATGTTTTAATGAATAATAAGAAAAAGAATTATAACTGACACAAATTTACACATTTCAAATGTGACATTTATTCCCTTCAAATTGATACTATGCAGAGATGACCATGCTTCCATTCTCCCCTGAAGGTAACTCATATTTCTTGTGAAAACTGGCATCCAAAAATTACATTGTGGTATACAAGAAATCTCAATTTTCAGCACTTACTTTTATGCCATTGATAAGTGTATAAGAAAAGTTTCTATTGGCCTCATATATTCTTAAATATTAATAAAGACAAGAAAGATTCCAGTTGTTAGAACATTAGCTTGAACTATACTTGCAAGTCAATTACTCTCTCTCTCCTTTACTCCTCCATCTGTTATTTATAAGATAAAGGATTCAACCACCATTCTTCATTTACAATGACAGTATTTATTTTTCCGCAAACATTCTTTCACTAGTTAAATTAATTAAGAGTAAGTTAGGTGCAAGCTACAAACTGGTTAGCTGGCTCTTCTGAAGAGAATCTGGAGAACATAAGGGATCACAAATTCAAAAGAAGTCAACAGTGTCCTGCTATTGTGAAAAAGATTGGACTGTGTCACATAGCAGAAGTAAATAGATTGCAAGGCATATCATGTAATATACGATACATAGTACTGGCACCAGCATATCTGAGTATCATGTTTGCCTAGGATCACTGCATGTCAAGAAAGGCATGGAACAGCTGGACACAGTCCAGAGGAAATAAAGAATGATAGGAAATTTGGGAAATACAACCACTGAGGAACAATTGAAAAAAATAGCAGTTATTTAACGTGAGGAGGGAAAGGTCAAGGCAAGATATTATAGCTTTCCACTAAGTCAAAGAAGAAAGGACCAATCTGCTGTCAATACCTACAGTACTGGAAAATAATGCATTTTTGGTAAGAACATTTCTACACTGAAAGAAAAAGTTTCATATAATGAGCAAACTACAGCATTAGAATGGATTACTGCTTTCTCATTGAAACTTTCCTCACTGAAAGTCTCTATGAGGAAGGAAAATAAGTATCTCTCAGGAATAGCAAAAGTAGTATGTTTTGCTTTTCAACAGGATGGTGGACTAAAAAGAAATCTCTATGTCTATTTTGTTCTTGTTTTTTTTTAATGATAAAATCAAAAAAAAAAAAAATAGGCCCCTCTAAACAGCAAAATGGACATTCATATCAGACGTATCGGACTACATAAAAACACACCTCCATCCCAAATTCATACTCCTCAACGCTACTTAATAGAACAATGATAGCCATTACAAAAATAAAGCATTCATAGCACTTCATCTATATGCTTTTTTTCCTGTTTTCTGCAAGTTTAATATTCTTTATCTGTTCCGAAAAGGTAGGCACTTCCCTTTCTGCAAGACAAAATAAAAGAGTTGCTGAAAAATTGGTCTGGAAGGGAGCCTTCAGTTCTATCAACTAGATATTTCAAGAAAACATGGAATGCAGCCAAAGACAGGAAAGTCACTTGTGGAATCACATTTAACAGAACTTCTATCCTGAAAACAGACCATCAACAAATACTCCCCGAGTACCACTGTCCAGGCAGTTTTGCTCCACTCTATCATAGTTTCATCAGGATCATGATCACTTCCAGTGAAAGCGTTATATAAAACAATGACAAGTTCTGTTAACATTACATTAGATAGAGAGCTACAATCATCATGTGTTATAACTATTGTTTTTAATTGTATTGCATTTATTTATACATATTAAATAAATCCTTACGAAAATTTAACTATAAAAAACCTGTAACACCTCTTAAGTATGAGGGATCTCGGATTTCAGACACGTTTAATAATATCATCATCATAATGAATGAAGCACAACTCTATCTTCAGGTATTTCCTTCAAGTATATTTAGGTCTATAAGATAACAGTAACTTGGAATTATTACAGAATTAATGTCAACTATTAAAAAAAACATGTTCTATGAAAAAGGCAAATCCAATAGGGTATATCATGTATAGCTATTTGCCAATTTTAAGGTGGTACTCAAAGCGTATCAATACATTTTTGTATAAGTGTCTTACTCTACGGTTTGGAAGATAGGAAGAGATAGATTACAGAGTTATTAACAATTTAATAAAATATCCAATAATCGGTTAATTTGCTTTGACCCATTAAGGTACTGTAAGCAATTACTTGGCTGACATAAACAATAGTTAAAGTGAATTTACAAATGAAGTATACACATTATTATTGTTCTTGCTAATACGTTGTCATTATGAGAAAATAAATGAAGTTATTAATTTTATTCATATTTGTATTTTGGAGGTGTCTGAATATGCAAAGCAACATCAGAGACTCATCACGCTACTGTGTAAATAAACTAAGTATTTCATATAGCACCTGTCTCTATCACATGCTGTACTTGTCAAAGTATGAGCATTACTTTTGAACTACAGAAGTATTTTAATTTAAAAATATAATTAATTCTGTTGCTTAAAAATTGGAATTAAACCATAATGGAATGATTCACATTGCTTCACAAATCATTTGATAGCTGCAATTGATCCTTTTCATTGCATGGCAGCTTAACAGAATAAAGTAAATTTCTCAGCTTGGCCCACTGATTAATTTCATAAATCGTTTTCTAATGCAAAAAATCATAAATTCATAATCATTATGAATATCATCCAAAGTATTTTTTTTTAATATGTAAGTATTGTCTGAACTTTCAGATATACACTCTAAAAATAAAATACTCTTTACTACACAACTGCATCATTTACACCTTTTACACAATGCTATCAGAAGATTTAAATAACTTAATCTAATATTTTTCCAGGAACTGTCAGCCACTATTCTACCCCTTAGGGATATAGCTCTTTATAAGAAAATCATTTTACACAACACTGTAGCAGTTTTGGCATTACCAGCACCTCTCATATAAACCACGCTGGAAACTAGTTTTTCCTGCCAAATGCCTTTTGTACATATGGTGTTTAACAGTGCTCTGCAGGTCTGTAAGCCAATAATAATAGATGCAAGCTAACAATCTGGAGACAAACATATATGTAACACAAAATGCAGCCACATACTTTTATATATATATATATATATATATATATATATATATATATATATATATATATATATTTAACTACATACCTCCAACATGCATATAAACATACATGATTTAAAATATTCTTCAAATTAATATACTAACTATAACACTTGCAAAAAAAATAGTTTCTCTTTCAATTTGATGTAGTTTCCCAAAAACTAATTCTGCTCCTATTGACATCAGAGGCAGAACTTCCAATAATCTCAGCAGCATAGAATTTGGCCACAAGAAACACAAATAAGAACCATATTTAAAGACACTAAGTACACATTTTTAAAGTCTTCCAGCTATGCAAGGATAGACAATGCTTTGAAACTTTGTTGAGGGAGTTAACCTGGAAAATTACAGTATAAAATAACATTTTTATATCCTACATCTTTGACTAGTTAACAATAAGCACTGTATATGATAATAATACATATAATAATAGAATAAAACCCATTAATTTATCTACATGGGGTAAGAGAGATGTACCTGATAAAAAGCACATTACAGGTAATGACAAACTTCACATACCCTTTTCTTTTTTTTCTTTTTTTTTTAAACATTTGAGCAGTCTGATTTTATGTCATACTCTGAAGTGAATCAGCACGTAAAACAGTATTTAATACAAACCTTTAGCATTAAGACATATTTTTTTATATATAAAAATTAGCAATACAGTAATAAGCATTAATATATTGGCAGCTGTTACATAAAGTAATGCTGAAAATGCTTACCACTTTCAAAACAGGCATCAAATATAAGATGTCCTTTTTTAGGCTGTCCACAATAACCAGCTGGGAGAACAGTGTACTTGCTCACGTTCCCTGCTATGATATCATCACCTCCTATGTCACTACCTGTTGCAGTAAAAGCAGAAATAAAGCATAAGAATGAAAAAGAAAAACAATAAAAAAAAATTGAAGGATATTCTCCCCATGCTTTTCCAAATAACACAGAATTTGCACAATTTAAAATATACACCGGTAAATGAAATTTCTTGTTAAGATTTGCTTAAGAATTTGCATAAAAGAATGGCCTCATATATTAAAGCTTCTCTAACAAATCACACAGCCTGGTTTCTTGCTCTTGCATGTCTGGCAGTTGAACACTCATGCAATGAAGCCTGATCTGCATTTGAATCTAATTCTTTTGACTGGAACTCTGACATGGAGAGCTCTCTGATATTTTGCATGGATTCTCTAGAATTGAACTCCTACAGCAGCATCTTCCTCGCTATGTTTTCTAAGAGAATCATTTTCCTCTATCATTTTGCCCATTTTCATGCATCTTATATGAACTAAGAACCTCTGAAACTGTTAAGTCCCACTCATAATTGAAAATTTAAAGTTATTAGAAGGGAGAGACATACATTTACAGAGATGTGATGATGCAAGCCTTGCTTGCTCAGCAAACAAAGCTCAGAAAATGAACTTAGAGAAAAAAATTAAATTGTTTTTTTATTTCATAATTAAATGAGGACAAATTTTCAATACTACTGCATGATTTTTGTCAAAATACATCATTAGTGTATATATTGAAAACCTTGTTCTCACAGTCAAATTATACTGTCTAGCAAATTGCAGTGTGAAAAAAAATTGTTTCCAAGTAGCGATGAAAGAAGACTGATTTTTTTTCATTTGAGAAATGCAGAAGAAAATAATATTTATATATTACATTATACATGAATATTACATTTTAATGGAAGAGATACATAATAATATAACTAGCTGTACGTTCTGACATTGTCTCTTCACTATTTACTGTTTGGACAAAAAATGTGTAACAATAGAAAAACTATCTTCTGTGTTAGAGAAAACTAGAAGTAATGTGTATGTCTTCAAGTGCATAAGGCATGTGATGGAATAATGGGATGATAATATCTTATTTCACTCTGATAAATAGGGCTACTGAGGCTTCTAGAAATAGACTTTTGGTCTGTACTGATTTTTTGACATTTAAATGGGTTATGGGGGATGATGAATGTGACATAAAGCTCAATTTGTTTTATTTTTATATTGAAAACTATTTCACACTAATGTTACAAGCAATTCATATCACCCCAAATGATGAAAACAGCTTATTAATTAAAACTGACCTTTCCATACATAAATGTACTCTACCTCTTGAGGCAAAACACCTTAGCTGAGGTAACAAATTATATCATTGTATGTGACACCACAGCTAAAGGGTCTGTCAGCCTTTCTATTATCCACCTATATTTTAAGAGGTATATAAATCCTGGATTAAAAAATATGTATATCCACCTCAACACTTAACATATAAATTCATAGTCTTCCCAGGGAAGAAATCTGAAACTTACTTTCTTTGAGAAGTCCTGTAACAGAACCAGGACAATTTAGACCTTTTCATATTTAAAAAATAATTAAAATAAAAAATAAAAAAAATAGAAATTAAACACCATGTATTTATTTTTTTAAGCAAAATTACTATTTGCCACCTCAAAGTTATTTGTTTTAGACTGAATAATTACCCACAGATAGCAATCTAGGGCATTTAAAGTGTTTTCTTTAAATGTAAAATTGCTACTTACTTCTGGTATTTTTAGCTATATGTATTTTACCCTGCAGAGTTTGGCAGCAGTGCTGCTACATTTTGCTTAAAGGCTGGTAACACCAGAGGCAAACAGACTTGAGCAAGGACTCTGTATAGCCATGATCATGTCACTCAATACAATTCATCCCACTGCATCATGCAGCCTGCAGTTTGGAACAACAGCCACAGAAAAAAAACATTTCCTAAGTTCCAGTCCAGTGCCACTTTGATTAAGAGCCTCCATATACCTGGTGCAACTAGTCAAGATAATGATTTGTAATCCAACACATGGAAACAAGGATACAAAAAAAATATAACTCAGGGAAAACCTGTAGATCTCCACCAAGAATACATGAGCTGTCAAGGATCAAAGTGAAAGAATAGAAGATGGAGAGCCAACAGACTAGAGACTGAGCTTCTGATGGTAAATGCTCACTGTCAAGTCTCTGCTAAAAATAATAGGTTTCTTTTAATTCTTAAAAGATAGCTGGTAAACACCACTTAGATAAAGATGAAATCAGAAGAGATGCCATTCATAATACTGCCACCGTAAGAGTGGTAGGACAAGCAGGTAGGATACAGCTACGTCTCCCTTTCCACCTAACTGACAAATTGGACAATCTTTACATCGTGCAGAAGGAAGCTGTCAAGAAACTGTGTCCTAGCAAAAAGTTTTCCTTTCTTCTTCCTGGCCTCATAGTCATTTAACAGTATTAGCCTGTCCTTTGAGGTTCTTTACTACACAGTACTTTGAATATGCAGAATGTATTGTTATATTTTGAGTTATCTCTGAGCTATTTTATTGTTATTTTGAGTTACCATCTAATCACTAAACCTGTGAAACAGCAGCCTCTGAACGTCATGCTATATAGCACATGAGCATATGTCCCTGCTGGCATGTCCTCCTCAGGTGATAAAGGAAAGGCCTAAACTGCACCCGCATTACTGTATTACGAGAGGCACAGCTTCACGCTCCTCTGTTCAGCGGATGCAGCAAGTGTTGCTGAGAATACATCACCGCCTTCAGATGGAGAGCTACGTTACACCGAGCTGCGAGCCCTCAGAGCAGCAAAGAGATCCTGTCCCCTCAGCTGGTGCAGGTGTTCCTGACCAAAGGCAGAGATGCAACAGATAGCTCAATCTCAAACAAAAGAAAGGGGGAGAAAAGAATTAACTGAAGAACATATTGTACATTGCTCCTAAGGAGAACCTGTTCTCCTTTGAAAAAGGTTAGATAACACAAGCAAAGGCAAGAGTAACTTGGCAAAGAATTTTTCTCATACTACAGGTCTTATTTTGTCAAATATTTTTTTATAGGTTGTAGGACACATGGCTACTTTACTCTAATTCTTCAGAGCTTAAACTCCCGGAGTCTACAGCAAATTCCTAGGATTTACTTTTACCACAGTATTAAACTTTAATGGCAATTTTCTATCAAGTATAAAATCTGTAGGTGTCTGAAATCTCTGTAACTAACTATAAAAGTTGGACAGTCTTCAGGTGTCTGCACTCTTCATGATTGCCACTTTGGAAATATTTCATATCAAAGTAGTAAAAATGAGCAGAATCAGTTAAAAGGGACTGGGATTCTTAGGAGGAAAAGTTTAGAAACTTTCAGAGCTTCTTACTACTCCTAAGTTCAAATGATAAAGCAAACACTTTTTTTTTTATTTAAGCAGAGATGAAAACAGTATTTGCTACAGTAAACATCATGCAAATTTAGGTACATTTTCTTAAAAAAAAGCTTCTGGAGGAAGTAAATAATAGTCATTCTCTGAACTGAGTAAACAACAAGCCCACTTCCAGCTGTGACGAACTTCAGGATCTATGGAGGTGGCAGCCAGCAGCTACCCTCATGCTACATTAAGTAGAAGGAGAGCACAGCTACATTAAAACAGACACAGAAAAAAATTCCTGGTAAACCTGCATAATTCTTATAATCAGATTTACTGCCTAATATGGATAGCCAATTAGAAAGGTAAGGTAACACGAAAAGATACAATAACTGCAACTAACATTGTAGAAGAGTTTATTTAAATATTACAAATGGCATTCATATGCCTCAATTTCTTTTCTGTTATAACAAAAATATTATACATCTTACTACTGATTCTTCTGTCAATAGCTAGAGAACTACTACTGCTGTTGATAAGGCACCACCCTTTACATCAGGGCAAACAAACATGAAATACAGTTTCTGAATTTGATAATTTTCATTTTAACTTCACCTCTTCTGTATGGTCAAATAACTGCTGCTGCACTGTTCTTTACAGGAAATGAATCAAGCTTTGATTGTGAATCTAGTGTAGGCTAGCTCTTCTAACTGGTTTTGATCAATCCAGATATTCTACTTCGGGTCAAACTGTTCAGAAGAAAAAATTATTTCTGAATAACATACCAAAATCAAGTCACTAGGTCTACAAAATGCATTGGGGAAATCGTATTATTTTCAGTGACATCATGAAACTTAATGATTAAGTTGGCATGTAAAGATCTAATAACAAAATTCTCATCACCCAGGAGGTGGAAAGTGTCCGAGTATCCCAGCAAAGACCCTCATCAGCCATGAGCAGTAGAGTTATTGCAAACCCATGCGAAGAAGTGAATCTGAACTCAGCAATAAGCAGAAATTTGTTCAGATGGCAACACATCTCCTATTAGCTCCTAAATGTGACTAGTCTCTGAATGAACACTGCTCAACTCATGTCTTGGAATAGCAACTCTTATGAGGGATTTGCCACTAACTGTCTTCTCTACCAACCAGAAAAACACAAAATTACTTTATATCTGCATTTGTAGGGAAAAGTCCAAGAACTGTTAGTAACTCATTATGTTCTGCTGTTCTTTGAATCTTTTTAATAACAGATTTATATTACAATGTTCATAAGCTTCAGCAACAACAATATAGAGAACTTATGCCTGCTATGAGCTCTGAAAGCTCTAGAGCTATCCTAAAAATCCTATAGGCAGCAGCAGTCAAGAACTTGGAATTTAAATTTCACTGGCTTCAAAAATGCTAAGAAGAACAAGTGTCATTTTGATCTTCACAACCACGTATCCTGCAGCAAGGATTAGGAATGACCCTAAGAATCTACACACACTGCAGAGTGTTGTCAGCCTGAAATCGACTTAATTCAGGGTCACCATCGTTTGAAAGGAAATGGAAAAAAATTATGTTAAGACTAGGGTCTTAACCCTTCCAGGGTCCAGAATACCCTACATGGTACCAACCACACCTGCTGCTTCACATTCAGATACTGTGCCCATACTGTCACTTTTAACCTGTTTCACAGGTCAAGCAGATAAAGGGGAATGTTAATTATCACGTGGCATTCTCATACAATCTAGTTCTAAAAAATAGTAACATGCTGTATTGTTATTTAGAAACAGAATCTGAGATTTAGCATCTTTACAGTAAGTGTCTCTTCAGCTACTTTCCTCCCACAGTTTGACCAACAGACTGGTTGTCAAGAGACTGTCTCGCAGCACTAAGATATTCATAACCAAGAAAACATGCAAACTAAAAGACAAGCACCATTTCAGCAGAGATTACGAGGTACTTTTTAAGCTTTGCAGAAGTTTTGAAACTACTCATGAAAAATAGGCTGCTAGCTCTCTCTTCTATGATCTGGAGAAAGCTTACAGTAGGTTGCATAAATAGGAAGGAAGCTTGCCATTTAACTCCTACTGCACAAGTTACCGTTTCTACAGAGGCTACCAGACAACTTATCCTTTTAACCTTCCTAATGCAATTCCTTGGGTAATGCGACATTAACTTTTTCTTTTGGGTCAGACGGCAAGGTACATATAAACAAATACCTCAGACTTCTTTAGATATACATGTCCAAACCGATATACTCATGCAGAAGGCATGGCACGGGTGTCTCAATCAAACCTGAGAGTGGAAAAAGCCTTGTTCTCCTATGCAGATACATCAAAGCACAATGATTAGTAAAAATGTTTGCAGGCGTCTCTACAAAAGGCTTGGCAGTACTATAAAGAATACTGTGCTTAAATGCTTATACTGAGCAGATAGTAGGCAGCCTGCAGGGAAATAGGAATAAAAAAAAGTACAGAAGGTGCTTAGCTCAAGACAAAGCCATCAATTTACTGGCTGATTAAGTATGAAAAGATGACAATAAACCTCTACCACCCAGTCCATTTAAAAAAAAAAAAAATGGATCCAGATAGAGATCCAATTACCAATCCGAGGTCAATTATAACTCCTTTCAAAAATCCAGTGAAGAACATTGAACTGAAGGCAACATCTGGCAGACAGATACAGCTCTGAACAATGATTCCTCACTCCCAGTGGCCGGCATTATCTTATAAGTTTACAAGAAAACAAAATAAGTCAACTTGTGTTGATGTTTTTTTTGTTTTATGTGTAATATTTGTTTCCTGTCTTGAACCTAAAAGCATAACTTCAAGCTTTACTTCATGAATATTTATTTATTACCTCAATGTGAGCTCTCTCCAAGGATATACGTTCTTCTCAGATTCAAATGGAATTTTTTGTATCCCTTTAGTGAAACCAAAATTGTCCAGCAAGGTATAAACAGATTTTTCCAAATTAAATTAGAAAAAAAAAAAAAAAGCGACTGGTGCTGCAAACTCAATAACAAGAAAAATATGAATTTCACTACTCTTTTTACTGTACTTATAATCTCTAACCTCTCCACTAAAACACTCATCACCAGAAAGTAGAAAAATATGAAAAAAGTTAGTAGTGCTGGATATGTTAACTGAAAAATAAGTTTACTTAAAAAAATATTGTAAGAATCAGTCAATTTCATCTGATATACATATTTATTCCTTAACAAGTATTTGGCATTTGATAATATCAAAGGTATCACATGATGCAACAGTTGCTATAGTAGCAATACTTCTTCAAACAAAAGCATAAAACATATAAACTCTAAACAAAAATATGATGCGTGACATACATCCCCAACTAGCAGAAAACAGTAAATAATAGTTCCAGAAGTCAGCTAGTCCTCCCAGCTGCATCTGAAAAAAAGGTAATTGTATCAGCAAGCCCATCCTTTCTTGAAGATAAGAGATGGCTCAGTTTTCGGTCTGCATATAAATAATGTGAGATGCCACAATGCCAGTTGAAGAGTGCATAGAAATTCAAGTTCTAGGTCACCAAAAGATTTGTGAGGGAAGTAGTGTTTCCCACCAAGCATGAGGAAATTTTGTGTCTAAGGATTCTAAGGCAGGAGAGGAATGTCAGAGTTAAAGCAGATGCTTTGTGTGGTACTACAGAAGCTCAACAGGTAAACGTTTTTTCCTCCAGATCCCATGCATTTTTGAAACCTGTAAGCAACTGATTTCCCAAAGACAAGGAATGCCCATGACCTGCAAAAAACACTGAGTCAAAATACACAGACAATTGCAGGGTTTGGAATTGCAGTCAGTAGAAAATGTCAAGTAAGGGCAAAAGCTCATGATACTATCCGCAAAACTGGAAAAAGAGGCAGGTGGTTGAGTCATGCACTACTGTTCACTGGAAGCATCCTAAAATGCTACAAACATTTCCCATGCTGCATAATGTTGAAAAGAAAAAAAAAAAAAAAAAAAAAAAACAGCTTACAAAAAAAAAATTCACCTGTTTTCATAGTAACACAGAAGAAGATGGAAGAAGTGAGAGGAAAGGAAGGAAATATCCATGCCACGGTTCCAGCAGCTGCCCAGGTACGGAGCACTGACTTAACAAAAGCAGGATATCGAACCTAGGCTGTTAGGTACACTAATCAGACCCACATCTATCCTGGGTATATTCAAAAACCTTTATTTGGCAAGGTTTTTAAATGCAAAATGATTGCCTACAATATGCTTACTAAAAGATATTTCTGAATAACCTCAGTAGCACCAGCCAAGAGATGATGGTTCAGTTAGTTCTAGTTGGTGCAGATTCAGTTTAGCACAGAAGGTCTGAAGCACACCATACCTAATCCATACTTACACTGACAAAGCAACAGCAGATCTGTCCTGTGGACTACACCTTGCCCACTTCCAGTCTATGCAGTAAAATCATATTCTATTCCAAAAACTGGAACATTACTTCCTCAGAGGTTTTTGTTTTTTTTTCCTTGTTTTGCGCTCTATATTATAGAATAAATGTTTTTTCTGGTTTAAGACCACAAGAAAGCCATGTGATTAAGCAACAAGCAGCTCATGATATCCTAACCAGGAGTGTGCACTATGCCAATCAGGTCATCTTTATCCTAAGAGAACAGCGTAATTAAATTGTTTTAATGACAGCATAACTAAAAAGAAGTCATGACAAAATGAATATTTATGTTAAAAATAACTCACATTGGGGCCAGCTAGATGCAACTAAAACATCTAATATGTACCAAACAATGCAATGATCCTGACCTGTGACTACATAGCCTTTAATACAGAGATTTCAGCTTTAATAGGTAAATCATTAAGTTGGTGTGCCTCTCTTCATTAGGATTGTGGGCTGGGAAACCAAAGACAACCCAACAGGTGATAATTGTTCTTGATACAACAGAGATACATGTTTATGTCAGCTTTATCAACAGGCTGAAGCATATTTTATTTTATTTGTCCTAGGTCTCATACCCTCCAGTCCTGACAATCACTTTTAAAATACTTGCCCACAAAAGCTGTCCCTTAGTAAGTACAAAGTACTATGCAAGTCTTTCAAGGATACTGCCTAGGTTAAATAAACTTAGAAACAGTGTTTTTGCTCTTTATGAAAATTACACCTTTCACACTGAGTTCCTAGTACCGTTGACATCCTTACGTCTGCTGATTTAGCAGGGGCTTTCCAGACCTGTCTTTGAAGAGATGCCCATACCATATTTTACTCAACACCAGCTGCTGTACTGTGATCCAAAAAAGGGTCAAATAAAGCCAGCTATAAATGTAATGCAGTGCCAGCAATAATAAACTATACTATGCAAATTAATTCAGGTTCAGCGCTGAGGTAATATAGCCGTGACTTCTAGCTTGGATCAGGCTTTTTTCTCATCCTCAGGCCTGGTGAGCCTGCCCTCGGGACAACTTTGGTACTCCACCAAACCCACCACTCAGTGGTATTTTGATTTTTTGTTTTTTAACAAGTAGCTACAGTAGGTTTGTTGGGGATGCACCTGTCCAAAGAAACATGTATTTGAATATCACTAAGTCTAGTGGTCACAATGCATGACTTCAGTTCCCGACTCAACCACTAACTGGCAATGAATCCTCATGCCAGGGGAGACCAGGCCCTCTGTGATGGCCCCAGAGAAGGCAAAATCCTGTGGGGAGGCACCTCAGCAGCTCCACACAGCAGTGTCTTTCTCTTCAACACCATTTTTCACAAATGACTAGAAGAGAAAGAGCTGCACAGCACTGCAACTGCTAGGGCTAGGTGTAACAAATAAAAATGATTGCCTGCAAGTTCACACGTAATAGTGGATTCACGTAAGGGTGATGCAAGTTAATTGACAATTTCTATCCCATGTATGATGCATCTTAATTCATGCATCCTTCTTAGGGTCACACTTCTATTTTTCCTTGACTCTTGAATGGGTGTAACTTAGAAATACGGTTTTATCCTCGCTTCCTGTTAATTTTTCATTTAGCGATAGGCATGTCTTCTGTCAGCCAAGTCAACAATAGTCTCAGACACATCAAGGAAGATGTTAATTTATTTACTTAAGAGTTAAAAATCTTACCTACTAGAATACATCTAAAATAACATAGGGATTTTAATACTACTTCTGGAATATTTTTACCCTGTTGCTGAAATTAATTACACTGTTACTTTCATAATCGTAATTAATCATTGAAACAACTCCTGTAAATTCTTAGTTGCAAATAGTGTCTTTGCCTCTGCTTTCTGAAACAGTCCATTCCAAACTACAAGTTTAAGCCACTGTGGATTTCTTCCACCCAAGCATTGCTTACTCACACAACTGAAGTTACTCTAGATAATAAACACTTCAGCATAATCTAGAATTTCATATCAAACATTAGATCATTGTGGTGCTTTATTTTATTCACAAAGTACAGTAGAGCAAAAGGTTTAAATATTGTTTCAGAATTCCTGTTTCCTGATATAAAAATGTCAGCAAAGCACATTTGATCCATTAACTACATTGCTGATGCAAGAGTAACAGGAATTTAACTACAGAGAACACTGCTAACTAATACACCATATTCAGCATTTTTTTTTAACTAAGCAAATGCTATGTTGATACAATATTTATAGGAATGTGAAATGCATACAAATTATTTCAAGTATTCAGAACACAAACCAAAACTCTACCTACTAGAAGACTTACACACAGAAAGCTGAGATCAAATTACTGATTATTTGTTCTGCTTAGAAATAAAATAACCAGCAGATATAACACTATTCTGCGTAGTTACAAAACATCTGTGATTCAGCAGTAGTAGAGACTGCAGATACAAGTAAGTAGTACAGAGGCAAGTTTACCTCACAGTCCTGCTTTACATGGAGAATTACCACCACCAAAACAGAACAAAAAAATTACTGCCTCGGGATTTGTATATGTTATTTGAGGAATATTTCATTAATCGAGTATACGCTACCCCATGTGCAGGTTACATGCATGAAAACATGACAGCCATTTGATAGGTGTTATCCAGCTCTAAAGTTTGCTGTGATCCTACAGTAACTTCACTGCTTATTGCAAACAAAAACACATCAGCAAACCTGTAATAATTCCTGTTGGGCTTTCCTTGGAATGGATTCCTGCTGTTCTGCTCTGGTGTTTCACAGGAACTGACTTTCCTCTTGTTTTTGTAGAGATTGAAATTCAACACATTTTCAAGGTGATTATGAAACAATATGTAAAAGCGAAATCTTGCCCGTTTTCACTTGCAACTGGGAGAGCAACTGCTAAGTAAATAGCTATGCGAATTAGCAAGTGAAATAAAGTCAGATAACAAATTTATGTAATAATAATAATACTTAAAATATATATATTTTTTATTTTCTCCTCCCACAACCTTTTCTATGGTTGATTTTTGCCACCACAATTCTATGAATCAGGCCAGTTAACCATACTGCAAAAACAGAGACAGATATGTATACTAGAAACCATATGTATCACACTGTATAAATTTTATCTTTAACCTTAATACATTACTTATCCTAAACCAGAATCAATCATGAAAACACTTTACTATACACATATATACATGAATAGATTTACTCATGAAAGCAGCGACATCAAGAAAAAAAATCCACAATCTCACATCTACAGGCACTTGCAGGATCAGGGCCCTAGAATTAATATGAAGTCCACATCTTTCAATTTGCACAATTCACAAAATGAAATCAGAATCATGATTATTACTTGGTAGAGTTTCACAAACCATCTGACTGACAAATAGTACAAATGCTTTAAAAAATATATTTAAAAATCTAAGGTTAAAAAAAAAAAAAAAAAAAAAAGCAGAGCACTCCACAATTCAAGAGCACTCCAAGCTCTTAAATGACAAACTTGGCCTCTGTGGTAATGTCAAGAAAACGAGGAGTTTCAGAGACACCGTAACAAGGAAACTGGAATATGAACACAAAAACGTGTACCTATAGCCAACTCTCACTTACTTGTAATTTGGTTTTACCTCTACTGTAGATTAATTGCAGACACAGCTTGAGCCTGGAAAGACTTATCTCAGGTACAATGCAATCTAAACATAGCAATGCTGTGTCATGGCTCTGCGTGCCAACTACTTTGGGGGATTACTCGAGAAATCTGAGCTGGTTTCTATAGAATCATGCAGTTCTGGAAAAGGGCAGCAGAGTTAATCCACCAGAAACAAGAGTGATGTAGCATGGTCCAAACACCCAGGGGGGTCTGCTGGAGCCAGCCCACACCCTGCAGCAACGCTGCTGGGCAGCAGCTGGATCTGAGTGACAGCAAGAAGTACCTGAGCCAAATTCCACTCCGCATCCTGTAGCGCCTCACTTACACAGAGTTTGGTGTTCTCTGTTACTGAGGTATCCTAGGGTTTTTTTGTTGTTTGTTTTTTAAGTGAAGATAACTACATCATCATTTCACCTTATAGCTATTGTTCCTAAGCAGATATTGGTGGAGGAAAGAAGAGCAGCAGGAAGGAAAACAGCCTGAGTGTAGACAGGTTGTCCAGTTCTTCTGAGAGAGGTAACAGCTATTGCTATTAGATATCCCATTTGATAATTGGGCTTGTGCTGCAGATCTATGTTTTCCAGTCCTGTCAGTGGTCCCATGTGGAGATCTAGCCAGCTACCTTTTAACACAAGAAGTTGAATTTAAAACCTATTTTAATGAGCTTTGTATCTATAAAGTTCAACTTCAAAAGACAGAAATGCAATGTAGGCCATATAAATGCATTGTGAGTCTGATCTGATTTTTTTTTTTGCATGAGACTTCTGCCTAGAAAATACAGTGACAGAAACACTAAAGAAACTTGCAGAAACTTGTTTTACAAATTTCAGTATAAAACCTATTAAAATTCTCAATATGTCTCATTTTACTTTTTATAAATTCAGAAACCTCCTCTCACAAGCGCTAATAATTAATAGGGTGCTTTGAACTTCACTGGAAAGAAAAAATGTTGGGAGGCTTGAGGTAAGTAACTTTCAAAAGCTTTGATTATTTGTCAGAGAAAAACTGTTTGAAACATGGCTAGGAAATGGTAAACCATTAAGAGGTGGCAACCGGAATACTCAACGCATTGCTGTTTCTCTTTCTTTTTCTTAAATTATATCTTCTGGCTGAATAAAGCCTTCATTAATATTTTTTAGGTCTCCTTATTTGGCAAATTATGCAATAGAAACATGATCAAAGCTATCAGCACCAAAAATACACTAGCAGCTCTTCAGCAAATTCTTCTAGTGGGGAGTTGGAATTGTTGCTACTAGATAATTGAAAAAGTTGGAAATAAGTTGAATATCAGTCTATCAGCAACATAGTACAATGATGACTATATTATTTTTCTGTAGTAACTATAATTAATTTTTGTGAGTTACTTCAATAAATACTCCAACTTAAGCACTAAAAGCTGAAGTAGTTAATGGTCTTAGAGTGCTTCAAATTTACTAATAAACCTCTCTAATATCCCCTTGACTTTGAACTGCTTAAGTTAAAACATGCCCATGCTGTCAGTAAGCTCTGGCAAATGAGTTTGTTGAATAAAACACATTCTCAATTTGTTTACAAATACATCCTGCAGCATTTCATAAACAACTGCAAATAGCTCTTTATGGTGTGGGAACATCTGCAAGTCTGGGCCCACTACCCTTACAATTTCCATGACTTGAAACCTTTTCCTGCTGATAGGAGGATACAGGAGACAGATCCCTTTCAGCACCAAGGTTCCACTTCTTTTCCCCAACACTGGAATTCAGCTATGCGTACAGGCTAGTAAAGTGCAAAGCTATGTAGTTGCGTAGATTAGGAAATAAGCTATGTTGTTTATATACACTTCAACATTCAGAAGGAATTTAAGAAAGAATTAAATTTAAGAAATTAAATTTGCCTAGGAGACCAGAAATGCCAGCGACATTTGGTGTTACTTTAAAGACTGAGATTACAAGTATTACTGTTAAAATAATTAAGAGATTTCTCCTATTTTAAATTTCCTCATGACAAAACTGGTGAATGAGAGAGTCTAGTTACCCATAAGGCCTATATTTAATAAAAATAAAAAAAAAAAAGACCATGGAACTGGTTGTCTAATTCAGTTCAGCTCTTTATTTAGCAGCTGCTGCCACCTAAAAGAAAGCAGTATGTTCTTGATACTAGAATGCGTTTGTACCATATGTGATTAAGTATTTTTAAGAGAATAATTATTCTTTTAGAATGAATAATCAAAAGCTCTCTTTCAAAGCAGTCTAGCTCAGCATTATCACATTAAAATCAGTTAGAAAGCACTGCTGAACTTACACAACATCACTCAGGCTCTCCACACACAGATCGGTGAAACAATGATCTCAACCCTAAGCATTTTAAAAATTTTAATTACTACCAAAACTTTGAGTAATGTTTCAGCATTCAACAGTAGTTTAAAGCTGTCCTCACTGCAGCCAGGCCAGCCCAACTGCAAACACTTTTGAAAACCCTTACCAGTTCTAATATGAAATGTGAGTTAACACGGCTCTGTTGGGTAACTATCACAACACGTACCTGAACATGAAACACCTACTCATCCAGCTGAGAAATCTGTCCCAGTAACAAGGACCTTTGGTTTCAAGACACATTCATACCCCATCCAGGACCATGAATAAGTATCTTCTTTTTATTTTCGCTATTAGTTCAGCAACAAGAACTTGATGAAACACCAGAAATACTAATACCCACAAAACGACTAGCAACTATGGGATAATACATTAAGCTTCCAATCCAGGCTAACGTACACCTATCCCAAGAGGGACAACTGTTACAAAGCCCAGGAATAACCCACACCCTCTGGCCAGCCAGACCCCAAGAGGCAAGTCTTCTGGTAACAACACAGACCAACAGAAGAACAGTAACTTGAGGAAAACACAGTAGTTAGGCAAGATCCATGTAGTTTAGCTAGATCTGTGTCTGAAAAGTTAAATACTTTCATCTGATCTTCATTTTCTATTTATCAGAAAGATAAAACAATTATGCAGTTATTGTCACATCTTGATAGAGGGTGGTTCATGAGTCAAAAAAAAAATATCAAATATAGGTATCCTGTGCTCACTTTGATCTATTCCTAAACCTTCCTTAGATAAATTAACAAGGTCATCTTTGCTACAGAATTGGAAAAATGATGTTAAATTTTTGGAGGAAACTTAACTAAGCAGGCCATCTCACTATATGCTGCATTTCTGAAGGTGTGAGACATCAAGTTCAGCTGAGCGTAATATGAGGAAGGGACACCAAGAAGCACCTGAACTTAATCCCTTTCATTCTCCTGCAGACTTCATTAGTGAAGGTTAAATGGCTTTTAATTTAGATTCCAAGCTTGCAATGTGAAGAACCTACCTAGGGAAGCAAGCAAACAAACTTATGGCCTATTGCAGAAATATGATTTGAGCAGTTCCAAGGAAGCAGGTAAGAATAAGAAGCCAAGTGCAATGGAGAAATGATTGATTAATCCAGAATAAAACACGATGTTTTGTAGTGCTCTAACCAAACATCAGAACACAGAGGAACTATTTTAATGGATTAGACCAGATGTCTGCCTAGTCCAGCATGCATCATACCACATAATGCGCTCTGCAGTAGACAGATGTGAAGTAATCTACCTTCCATATTAAATCTCAATCTCATTTGAAACACACAGATTGGCTTAAACCATAATCTAGAAAATAAAGCTAAGTATAACAGTACAGTAAGAGTTGAGAGCATTCTATCTTTGTAGAATTCTGTGTCCTAACACCCCTCCCTATTAATAAAAATAAAAATTTGTAGAAACTACTACAGAAGTAAAAATTTTCTACATGAAAAAGGAATAAAATCATTAAAAGATATTTTTATATGGAAACAGTACATATAATGACCAGTGTAAGAAAGGTAAACTGAAATGCAAAATTTTTACATGATAAAAAGATACATTTTCCATAAAGCATAATTAATATACAGAAGCACTTGACATAGCATGTTTTCAAAGCTAAGAGTTTAGAAAGATTGAAAATACCTTATAAGCAAACAAGGAGAAGAATTGCACTTCCATACCAGTAATCTGTGCTGCTATAAAGCATGGGTAAATTACCTTTAATATCTCTTTAATGCAGTCTTCTCATTTGAAAATTAGAAATAACAGTATTTCAAAATGGAAAGATAAGACTTAGCTATTGTTTGTGTATTCTGGAATTGTGTTTCTCTGACAAATCCAGGAATAAAAACATGGTGTTTTTGCAAAACTGAAACAGCAAGTATAATATCGTCATACCAGCTAAATCAGCTTATGTGGTTTGAACAATGTTCAGCCCTCCTGTAATGGCTTTGCTCTCCCTGCATGAATGCAGAAAAAATTAGATGTGTGGAAAATGCAGGTTCTGGAGCTAGACTCCTGGATCTCCTCAAGAGTAGTCCATATCTGACGTAGCATGAGGACATAGGAAGTACACAGGATGCACCATGAGCAAGAATATTCCCTAGCTACTACATTCTCTGCACTTCAAACAGCATCAGAAACCGAAGTTTAAGGGGGAAAACCAGAAACTTTTTCCAGACCCTACCTTCTATGCCCTTTCTTAAAAATGGGAACCATAAATTTGTTTCACTCGCTTTCCCCAAGCCCCATGAATCTCTGAAAATTTTTGGTGTTATCTTTTTGACTCTTTATGTTTTAATTCTTCATCTGGTTTCTCCAAACAGGAGGGACCCACAGATTACAGCTGCAAAATGGCTAGACAGGCACTGCAAAATTTAAATGGATATGTATCAGGACACGCAATGAAACATGATTTCAGCGCAATCTCATGGAATTGATGCGTTTATGAGAAAGTGACTGACTACCTAGCTGAAATGGACAGATGTGAATAAGCTCATGTCAAGGTTAAAAATAAAAAGCAAATACTGTAAGGCTGCAAATTTAAAGATTAAAGCAGTGAGCACAATATAAATGTAACTTTATGTACTAATACAGAAACAGTGGGTAAGTTCCATCACATTTTATATAAAGTTACTGACAAAGACATAGGCATAGGTGGATGAAGTCCGTAGGAAAGTTGACGAAGTCGAATGGTGGCCATTGGAGATGCATTCCCTGTTCCGTGGTGCAGTCAGAGCCGATCAGCTGTGCTTAGCACAGTGTTGCACAGCAGATGAAACAGATCACCTGCCTTGTAGACGAGTTTAATGTATAATAAACTTCTTGGTGTGGTTTTGGGTGTTCAGAGACAGCAAGCTTGAAACAGACAGGGAGTTGAAGAACCTTAAGCCAATCTACTCAGACATAGCCTTCATGGTATTTTTTTTTTCCAGAGTTCAAGAGCATTTCATGTAGTTATCACTTTTTTTCACCTTGAATGGTCCTAAAATCCAAAGTCAGTTCTACAGATAATGCATCTTCATTAAACATGGAGCCACTTCTGAGGTAGAAATGCACATGCACAGCAGCTAACAGCAGGCAAGGAAAATGAGCTTTTGGTTCAGGAAGCTAGATAATTTATGCATGGTGCTGTGGGATATTAAATATTCAGAAAAACTGTCATTATCTTTGTTTCATCCTCACAATGTTAATAACTTGAATTTTCATAAATTATTTGGGTGGTTTTGTTTTCTTGTGGGGTGGAAAAGACCTTCACAGTGTTTTGTTACAATAGGAAAGACCCCTGTACCTAGAGGATTCTTACCACTCAGGAAGAAACACAAAACTTGAGTTTCATGACAAACTTATCTCAACATACACACACAGTCAGAGCCATTGTTAATATGTCCTGAATAGGAAGAACAACACTTGGCACCTCCGCTAGAGAGACCCTGGCAGAATAGCACATGTGAGATGCAAGGCATGCAGCAGGCTGTCCCTCTGCAGCCTCCAGACTCCTTAGGGCTCCGGGGACAGGTCAAGCAGCACCTGTGGGTCACCCCCTAAGCCATCAGCCTCATGGTGCAGTTTTTATTCCAACCTCATATCTATTTTTTTTTCCACTCTGGACAAAGTAGATTGAGGTTTCTCACGTGAGGGGAACCCCTGTCCACCGCTCTGCTCTGCTCTTCACCACCACCACCTTTGCCCCGTGCAGGCAGGCGGGTGCGTGGTGCAGGCTGCCCCACCAGCCCCTTGCAGGGCTGCCCCCCACGTTTCGTGTGGGCTGGCTGGGGGGCTCTCCTTGGGACAGGGCTCCCCCCTTTGACAGGGCTTGAGAGCCTGGGGCTTCTCCCCCTTCCCCTGCCTGAAGGATCACCCCCCACTACCATTTACCCCCTGGAAGGTGCCCCTCACCTCAAGGCACGGGGCCTTGCCCCTCCTTCCCCGGCTCCCTGGGCAGGGGGCTCCCGCCCCGGACCCCTTCTTCCCCTCAGCCAGGAGGCGCTCCCCTCCCGCTCCCCGGAGAACAGGGCTCCGAGCCAGGCAGCCCCTCTCCTCCCCTCTGCTGCCAGCAGCAGCCCTCACCCCCTGCAGAAAGGGATGGAAGGGGGGGGTCTCTTCCTCTCTTCCCCTCTCCCCCCGCCCAGGCGCCTGCGGCCGGCACTGACCCGTCTCTGCCGTCCTGCTCCTCTCCGCCATATTTGTTGTCATCCCCCCCGCTCCCCCCCACCCGGCGCGAGACGCTGCCCGCGCGTCGCCATGGCAACACACGTCACCGCCAGGGGAGTCCCGCGCCCCCCCCCCTTCCCTCCTTCCCTCCCTCCCTCCCCATGCCTCCCGCAGGCCGCCATGTTGCGGCGCTGACAGGGCCCGGCCCCGCCCCGCCCCGGGGAAAGCCTGCCCGCTGCCCCGGGGGGGAGCTGGGCTCTGAGGGGGGCTCGTTACCGAGGTGCGCGGCTCCCCGCCGCCTCCACGGGGGAGCAATTACAGCCTGGGGGCCCCGGGGACAGCGGGGGGTTAGGGTTTGGATCGCCCCATAGGGGCAGAGCCCGCCCGCTCCTGGTTTCAGGGTGATGAGCTCAGGTGGAGCGCGGGCAGTACCTGAAGGCAGCCTTCATAGCTGTGTGGCCACCCCACCCCGCCCCAAAATTCAGCGCATGAGTCTGATCATGTGGAAGTTATGGCGATTTTTTTTTTTTATGTTTTTCTCATTTTTTTTTAAGGCAGCCCAGTGGGGAGCTTCATTATGTGTGTGTGTGTTACCCGTCTGTTTCCATCCCCCAGACCTAGCAGGTGAATCTGACCATATGGCAAATACAGTGAGGCTTCCAGGGGACGGGAGGGTTTCTGCCTGTGTGTGTGTGTGTTCGCAGGCCCACTGGGTGACACTCACCATGTGGTGAATACAGCGATGAAGTCTTTGGTGCAAAGGGGCTAATTATGTGTGTGTTTCCCAAAAGACCTAGCGTGCTGGGTTTGATGATGCATGTCTCACTAATGCAAGGCTGAGATGGAAGCTCCATCGTATGTCCTCAGCGCATACAAACTCCAAGCTCTCAGAAGCAAGGCTAGCCATCGGACGAGCATGGTGTTAAAAGCGCAATCATCAAGTCCTAGAATCATGTATATTTGCATACATGGACAGACGTGGGGGGAGATCATAGAATCATAGAATGGCTTGTGTTAGAAGGGACCTGAAAGACCATCTAATTCCAGTCCCGCTGCCATGGGCCAGGACACCTTCCACTCTAGACCAGGTTGCGCAAAGCCCTATCCAGCCTGGCCTTGAACACCTCCAGGGATGGGGCCTCCACAGCTTGCCTGGGCAACCTGTTCCAGTGCCTCACCACCCTCATAGTAAAGGATTTCTTCCGAATATCTAATCTAAATCTACCATTTTTTAGTTTGGAGCCATTCCTCTTTGCCTATCACTACACCCCCTGACAAATCCCTCCTCAGCTTTCCTGTAGGCCCCCTTTAGGTACTAGTAGGCTGCTATAAGGTCTCCCTTGAGCCTTCTCTTCTGAGCTGAACAGCCACAACACCCTCAGCCTGTCTTCTTAGGAGGGGTGCTCCAGCCCTTCGATCATCCTCATGTCCTCCTCTGGATTTGCTCTAATACGTCCATGTCCTTCTTGTGCCGGGGGCCCCAGAGCTGAATGCAAGGCTCCAGGTGGGGTCTCATGAGACCAGAGTAGAGGGGGAGAATCCCTTTCCTCAACCTGCTGGCCATGTTGCTTTTCATGCAGCCCAGGATATAGGTTGGCTTTCTGGGCTGCAAGCACGCAATGCTAGCTCATGTCAAGTTTCTCATCATCACCCCCAAGTCCTTCTCCTCAGGGCTGTTCTCAATCCATTCTCCCACTAGCCTGTATTTGTACTTGGGATTGCCCAGGCCCAGATCTTGCTCTTGGCCTGTTGAACTCCATGAGGTTCACACAGGCCCAGCCCTCAGGCCTGTCCAGGTCCATCTGGATGGCATCCCTTATCTCCAGCGTGTTGACTGCACCACACAGCTTGGTGTCATCAGCAAACTTGCTGAGGGTGTACCCGATCCCACTGGACTGGGACAGGGCTGTGCTTATGGCTATGGAAACATTTATGTGTCTGTTTATTTACATCTAGTAAATTAACATAACCACTTCACAGAGACCAATGACCAGTTAGTGAAACACTCCAAGCCTAAAAATCAGGGGAAGTGAAATTGTATATTTCTCCATCTAACATGTTGTTATTTAAACATCTCTTCACCTCCCTATCTTCCTGTTGGGCATGTGCTTTTTCTGCTCCAGTGTAACTCCTCTTAACAAGGTACTGACTTGGGTAATGCCTGCAGGTTCTACACACCTATATTTTTCTGTAGAGTCTGTTACCTCCTCATCATTTCTGTTTCTCCCTGCCCTTTGCAGCATCCCAGCCTTCTTTCAGTTCATACTTCTCTGGTTGTTTCTACAGCATTTGTTTTTTAGGTTCTCTTCTGCTGTTTCCTTTCTTTTTCAGTGGTGCTTAGGTCTCTTCATCTAGTTCTTTTCACTCGGTATATTTCTGTATGATGGCCACAGTCACAAGTTTTCAAATATAGCCATGTTCCTATGCCAATGACGTGAAACACCTATCTGAAGTATTGCACTAAGGACACTTTGTGATGGTGTCAGAAGATCTTTTGGAGCAAGCATATTGTTCTTTGCTTTGTGTCAGCATTTAAAAGTCATCAAGGGCCACCGAGATTCAAGCTCTGGAAAATAATTTTTATACTTTTATCTCTTCAGCCTTCATAAGCTGTGGGTGGACACTAGGATATTGCAAAGCCTGATTTGTCTCACTGCTGACAGAGAACTACAGTGAGCCCCCCCATCCTCTCCCTCATACCGTTTCCCCAGGCTAGCTAATCACCCAGGCCTTGTTTGTTGCTTGGCAAATGATCCTGGGAGACCTCTCTTCAGAATATGCTGCATGTACTCTCTTCTGTTCATTCACACCTCATGGCTGATTGTTCTGCATGTCCGTTGAGAAACATCAGCACCAATTCAAGCTTAACATAGACAAAAACATCTTTATGTTATCTTCTGGACCTCTCCGTGTATGCACATTATAGTACCTCCTGCACATCTGTCGCAGAAACTATAGACCTAACCTGATTGCTTCTCTTCCTCTTTATTTGCCTAGCTGCTATCAAGTCTGGCTTTCTCTTTGTCTGTGAGAAGATACAGACCATATCTATCTCAGTAGTTAGGATGCTTTTTTGTTTATGGTCATCCTTTACCCTGTCTGTTACAACCCCTTTTATTTAGGTTCCCTGGTAGCCATGTCCCAGACCTTAAAATATTTTTTCATAATACTCAGCTGTTCGTTGTTTTTATCTAAACTTTCCTTTTTTTTTTTTTTTTCCCAGGTCTTACACAGTTTTGTCTGCTACTCTAGTCTGGTTTCTTATCATGTCCCCAAGTCCCCTATCCCCTTTGTTCTACTTGCTATTCCAGCTTTAGTGTCCCCTCATCCATATTTCATTCCTATCTATTAATACACATAGAGCATTTTTCATCTGCAAATTTCTAAGAATTAAGTGCCTGTGGAGAAACCTTCCATATCAGTTCTTCACATGACCTCTTTATTCACATTTTTCTGAGAGACTTCCTTCTGTGGTGACCACAAATATTAATCCAAAGGTCTTTTGCATCCAACTGCCATTCTATCAGATACCTGCAAGAATGTGTATTGAATTCAAAGACATCTGGGGGAAAGCATTTTTTTCAGTCAAATTAGCTCTTCTGAGTTAACACACTTGAAAAACCCAGAAATGCCACAGTCAGGTTTTTTTTAGTCTGAGTTTAATGCTATGTTATAGTCACCTCACCAAGCTGAAATGGTGTTAAATATAGATGATATGCAGTCTTTCCAAAAACAGTAAGCTAATTTGACTAGAGAAAAGAACTGGAAAGTTCATATAGAAAGTTCATCTGAAAAGAGAAGTATACCTCAATGGTGTAACTTCAAGAATAAGGACTGAAGAATGAGGGAAAGAGTAATCAGGAGAAACACTTGCTCCTTTTCATTTGCACATTTTTAGAGCATCTGAAAAGACGTTAGGGTGCTCTTTATTACAAAGATGTCTTTGGTCACTGCCCTTCCAGAGCTAATAATCTAATTTTGAATATCACAAAACAACAGAACACCATTACAAAACACTGCTGCACTGGTTACCTTCACATTCATTGTTTCAGCCATATTCCTTATTTCAATGTATCCTTCCTCCTTCAACATCTCAGCAAGCAAAAGCTGCTTCACTTTTATGGCTCTTCACAGCTTATTCCCACCCTATCATCTTTTAATATCCTATAGAGAAATCAACGTCTTCCCCCCACACATTTCATTCAGTAATAACTCTCTACTTGTTACATTTTCAAACCAGCACCTTCATGCTTTCCCTCACTGCTGCTTCTCACTCCCACTCACCTAATTTTCCTCCTTCAAATCCCTCCCTAAAAATCTCCTATGCTGTGATGTCTACTGAAGGAATGATAATGAATAGTCAGCTGTGTGCCAAGATTACTGTCTGTCATGGTGACTAGTGTTGTCTTATTCTGATCTCTGTCTGTCTCTTGCATCCACGTCTTGTGCTGGACTGAAAGTGACTTGAGTCAGGCCCCCTGTTTTGCCATGTTAGGTATGGGTTCTGGAGTGGACTCTTAAAAACCATTATATAAACAAATAAAAATAAATTGAGATAATGGAAATACAAATGGAAATGCTGGCCAAACCCGGGAAGATTAAGCAATTATTCAGTTATGATTCATCAGCTTAGACAAATTTACATAAAAATTAATGTGACTGACAACTCCATTACAAATATTGAGAAAGAAATTATTTTTCTAAATATGGATTTGTGCTATCTTTATTTATTTATAATCTACAGGGACTTGTGAAGCATATTTTACTTTTTTATTCTTACTTGTATTTAAAATATTAGATATTCCATTGTTTTGTTTATCTTTTGTTGCAGCCCATAAGAATATAAGAAAACGTAATACCACGAGAGCAAAGACTGACAGGAAAAAAAAAAAAATCTGATCACTTTTTTCTTTTTTTTTAACATGAGGATAATTCAAATATGTTGACAATAGATTGATTTGCATTATGTATTCAATACTTTCGATTCAACTAGAGGTGGCTGCTGTCAATATATATCTGTTGAAACCTCAAAGATCTTCCAGGAAAATCAATAAAAATCCAATTTTACAATCCTGATAATTTCAGAGCGTTTAAAAAATTTGCAAATAAAAAAGAAGGAAAGTAAGAAAACTTTTTATACATAACAAAAAACCCACTAAGTTGCATTATGGATTTTTCATGAATTGTTTTTAAGTAACTGCTAAGGCTGGATTAGAATAGAAAATTAAAGTATTAATGCAGAAGTTTTGCATGCTTTTCACACGCCCCAGATATAGTACAGTGTATGATAAGGTAATGTTCTTCAAAGTAGGGATTTAAAAATCCAGGTGTAATTATGTCATATAATACTTCTTTTACACTATTTTCCTAGTGTAGAATAAAGCAGTGCATGCATTTGTGTACATATAGTACTTCAGCTTTGACTTCGGTCAGATAAAAGGCCTCAACAACGTTTCTGCTAGAAATAGGCCATCAACATTGGCTGTGGAGGCACAGTAGAGTAGGTGCAGTCCAAATCAAAGAAAAGGAAAAAAAAAAAAAAAAAAAGTCTGTTCAAGTTTTTAGCCAGGATGTTATGGTCTGCAGGATTCAGACAGAAATTATAATCTGATAATATGATTTTTAAAAATAAAATAAAAAAGAGGGAGAGACGAAATGAAAAATCAAAACCTAGATTCCTAGATTGAGGCAACAAAATTGAAGTGAATTTTAAAACATGTATGTGTACATGGTAGAGAAGTGCTGTAATCTTATTATTTGTAAACTCAATCCACTCTTTCTGTTCCCCTAGCATTTATTACTGCAATTTTTATGTAATGTATAAAAACAGATTGTAATTTCTTCTATCAGGACAGTATCTTTAATGTATTAATGTATTAAAATAATATCACCTCTTGCATTTTTCTGTAGTATTTCTAAGCATAGGAAAAATTAAAATGCAGCTCGTTTGGATAGGTCAAAGTGTGTCTCCCCTCATTCAATGCGTGACTTCAGAAATAATCAAAAAGTTACCCTGAGATAACTGATGTGAAACATGAGACATCGTGATCACAAAACTTGGATCAATTTGTGCCCATGCTGGCAAAGCACCATCTCATTTCATTCCTGAAAATATTTTTTAATTTTACATTTTATGGCTACTTTGAACTATTTGTTCCTAATGGTTGTCCTCAAGGATGTGCATCAGCATCGTGTAATTACATGGGGAAACAGTCCGCCTGAAGGAACCCACTCTGTAAATTACAACCCTACTGTGTACAGACAGTGAGCAACTCGTGACTCTGGGATTCTTTTACACTCTTCCACAAGCGCTTTTGAGCTTGTAAAAGCAGGGTACCACCAACACGTAGCACTTTCTCAAATATAGCTTTTTACTGTCCCTCTAAGTGGTGCGGAGCTATGTTGAGGGGTTGGCTTGAATGTATGCCCTGCGTTTGATGAGAAAAGGAAAGACGTCCAAGGGAAAGGTTGGTGTCAGACACTTGGGTACAGAACAGAAAAAGAAATGTTACCCGAGGACAGGAGCAAACCCTTATTATTGCAAGATCGATATTTTAGAATTATTTTCAGGAAATAAAGAACCTTCATTTTTAAGTTCCTGTTGGAAAGGTATATACATATACAGAAGAAAAGTGAACTTTATTTGGGAAAGATGAAAGGTTAAATCAGTTCTCTTGGCATTTGAACATCTGCATAATTTTCAAACCTTAAGTGTAATGTATACTCTGGTACTTTGTCAATGTTTCTGAAGGTTTGACATGATTCTGATACAGTCCTTGGAGGAATTTACTTAAGAACACAATAACCTTATGTTAGCTTAAGCATGGCAACAGACACAATAAAATCCCAGTACAAAAAGGCCTTTTTCAGTTTTCACATTTGTGATATACACCAGATCATGGTAAACATCTGGCACACCCCAATGTGCACTTGTCTTCCCTAGGATATTTTTGACATACTAAGTGACTAGGAACTATCATTTTCTCCTATCATATAGGCCTATGAGTACTCACATAGTAGTGAAGTAGATCTACGCTAATGCAAGCCACATGGACTAGCAATGGTCTTTTTTTATTATTATTTTATTTTAAATGAATCCAAGGAATGAATTCAAAGGCTGCAGGTAGATTGCCTGTGGTAGTTAAGTTCACGTGTGGGCTTGAGATCAGTGCACTAAGAGGTTCAAGGCGGTCAGCTATCAAGCTCCTAGTTCACCTTGTGCTTTGTTTTTGTGCTGTACTTGTGCAGGAACATTTTTGGTTTGCCAATTATTCCATAAATCATGTAGTGCCACCTAAAGAAGTCCTTTTAGTGCAAAATATTAGCAATGTTAGCCTTAATAACAGTGCAATAAAGAAAACTCAAGTCCATAGCTGCACTCTAAACAGCTTAGAAACAGGGTAACAGCAAGTCAGAGCCATTCCCACTGGAATCCAGGGTACAGAGTAAACCAAAATATGGGGCCTATCAAATCCAACCACCTTCCCTCAAGAGTATAGGTTCTTTGGTTAATATAGTCCTAAATACTAATACTAAATACTAAATCCTTCTGCTATGGCAGAAGAATGTGAACTCAAGAGAAAAAGGTCATTATGCCTCTAAGGACAATGTGGTAAGTGATGATGGTTAGCAAGATAATCAGGGATTAGTGCCCCCATGCAGACTCCAGCCTGACCATCTCGAGACAGGTAAAAGTCCAGCTTCAAGACCATGTCTGTAATAACATTTTAAAATCAGTATTTTATGTGTTTCAGGATATAAATCATACAGCATCTTTTCTTTAAGTTTTTGGTATTTTCTCCAGGTAATATCAAATTCTAGGTAGAGTTTGGTATAGTCTGGGAAAAAAAAAAAAAAAAAAAGGACTTTTTAAAGTTTGCATCTGTGATATCTTCACCAGTTCACCAAGAGGGTGGTCAGGCACTGAAACAGGCTCCCCAGGGCAGTGGTCATGGCACTGATCCTGCTGCAGTACAAGAAGTGTTTGGACAATGCTCTCAGACAGATGGTTTGGTTTTGGGGTGGTCCTGTGTGGATCCAGGAGCTGGGTCCCTTCCCACTTGGGATATTCTGTGATTCTATAGCCCTCCCTCCCTGCAAGATTTAGTGGCCCTATAGAAGAAAAAGATCCTCAAAATAAGATCTTAAGAAAATGACCAGGTATGTATGCATTTGATCAGAAGCTGCTATTATTTCATGTAATTACTACCTAATGCGTCTAAAAATAAAGGATAATTTCAAAATGAAGACATTAGTAATGACATTAGAGTGACTAAGTTTAGATGGAGGAAGCACATAGTAAAAAAAAATAAAAATAAATAAATTAGTTTATTTCCTAAATTAAGATATTTGGTGAAGTGCAGATGGGCTACTGTATTTCTTAATCTTCTGACCCATAAGGATTGGCATTGAGACAGTGTTCTCATTAATACATCTCTCTCTTCTACTTTTTTTTACACAGCATTGAAATAATATGTTTGAGAACTCACTGATTCACCTAGGACAGAGGCTTCTACACCTTTACATATTTTGAGGACACACAACAGTGGCAACTTAGCTCTTAAGAAACAGCACCTGGAATATAAAAGCTCTTAAAATCCTACCTGAAAATCTGACCTAAAAGTCAGAAAGTAAGATTCCATTATACAGGACAGATGAAGTCCAAGTATACTGAAAGTCTGACTAAAGAATGGAGACAGCACTGGTTGGGACAGCTGATGCTGATCGTTCCAGAAACTGTACCAAAATTAAAATAGGTGGCAGAGTTGCTCATAAACCAGATGCAGTATCTGCAATGTGACATTCTCTATAGTGGAGGGTTTTCAAGTCAATTCCATCTTTCTTTAAATTCTGTACTGAAAACTGCAGGACTGAACAGCAGGTAACCACACCAGCCACCCCGTTATGCCATCCTGACAGGGGTCATACCTGACTTTGTGTCATTTGAGAAGCCCACTTTGCAGAGCAAAGAACTGATTTGGTTTCCCAAGTCTCAAGCTCACCCCACAAACATCAAGACCTTCCTGATGTGCAGTCCTGATGTTTGTGGGGTAAACTCGAGATTTACAGTAAGCAAAAACTTTTAAAGGAGCAGCTGCAACCAGTCAGCAAACCAATAAGTGATAGAAATGTTGGTAAAATGTCCCAGTATAGCATTGTGCTCTTACAGAGATTTACACAATAGGCAGGATTTAAAGCAAACACAAGAATAGATGCTATTTAATTAGGACCTTCACAGAAAAACATCTGGTATAATTGGTTAAGGGGAAGTCTATACTCAGGCAACATTTATTAGGATATAAACAATGTCCAATTGTAAAAGCTAATTAAACAGCAAGCTAAGGTAACAGAGTTTTGCCTGCATGACTGGGATATAAGGTTTATAAACCATGCTGTTACGGGACAATAGCAAGAACAAATAATTGTCTATCCAAAAAGTCAATTATGCCCTTCTCTTAGTAATAACATGCTCCAGAGGTCAGAGAATACTTTTTTCTTTAAGTAATATTGCCAGTTTTCCATAGAGATTGAAGCTTGATTACTGTTCAGTGTTTGTGAGGAAGCTGAAAGCAGCAAAAACAGCCTGATGGATATTCCACCCTACTCTGAAGTACGCTATTAGTCTGTCACTGTGAAGCACTCGGCACCCTCATGCCCTTTGTTTTCACAGTGCAAATTGTTTGATTTTGTGCCATCTGGCCTATAGTAGTTTCTGAGGAACTCGTATCAGTGACCACATATTATCACAGAGTTTCCTTTTAATGAAAGTTCATTCAAAAGTAATACAGGTATTTATATATCTATACATAAATAGATAGATAGATATTTTGTTAAGCTAATGCAAGTTTATTGGCAGTCGCATACACATCCATGTAGCTGCAAGTTCATTGACAAATGCATCTCGCAGAGCTTCTTCAGAACTTTTGTAATTGTTGGCAGCCTGGGCTTACCTAAACCCCACAGATTGCCTCCAGGTTTTTTGTAGGAAAGCCTCAAACTTCTGCAACATCTCTGGCTCTGTTTCTACTTGGCAGCACCACACTTGCCACAATAACCCATTCTACTGCAACCTCCATAAAGAAGAAGCTTTCTTCTTTCTTATCTTCTTGGTACTGGTAGCATGATACATCACTGCAAACTGGAAGGAAAAGAAGAGGTTTAGAGGCGAGGCATATACTCTTCTGTAAAGAGAGGGGAGTGTTTTCCCTTGAATGTTACTCTGTGCACTGATATAATCCATAGGGATTGAGAAGTACCATTTGTACCATGAAGTACCATGAACAACTAATAACAAATTATCTCCCCAAAAGTCCCTTTCCCAACCAACAATGTCCATGAGAGCTTTACCATCTTTCATGTGAACAGTGTTAAGACATCATTTTTTCTTATTAGCTCTCTTGACTCAGAATAGGCTAAAGCACGTTCGCCGTACTTTCCAACTATTGCCATCAAACAACCTCAATCTGTGAGAAGGCTGCATACCGAGCAGTCATATGCAAAGGCACAGAAACCTTAAACAGGTTAATAGCCTTTAAAAGCACACATAATTTTCTCAGAAACCAAGGATCTACAGCAACCCAAGTGGAAAAACTAACTTTAATTTTTTTTAATGTTTCTTTTTAATCCATAGCCTCTACTAATATGAACGGTAGGTATAAAACTACACAAAATGGTAAATGTTTTCACAATGATTTTTACTTTTAATAATTTAATTTATTGCATTTTAAGTTTGAAAGTAGCAAAGACAATTTCAAAAGAAAACTTCAAAAACAAGATACAACCAAAGACTTTTTCAGGATGAAAGAACACATGTAAGGAGGATCAAGACCTTACAGTGAGATCAGCTATTAGCTAATTAAATATGTGACTAAAATTCATCATTTTAAATAACAGACATATTGATGGTGAGCAATCTGGTAGGCAAACAAATGATAGTGGATTTTTTTTCATATCTTCAGAGAGAAACATTTATCTTAATAAGATTCACTATGCCATAATACATGTGGAATAAGTCAATGTCTACTAATTAAAGGACACTGTCAACCTGATTTTATAAACAGCTAATTAAAATATGTAGCATCTAATAGAGCACTTCTTGCAAAGTATGCTCTGTTTAAAAAATACATTCCTGTAAAAGTTACTTGTTTTTCCATTCCCTTGTGTTTGCTTTTTAATTGGTTTTTCAACATAGAAGGATCTGCTGAACTAAGGCTCTATTTCTGTATCAAGTTCCATTAATGCACACCCCTGTACTTATGCAGAAGCTGAATGATTTGTTGGTCTAAATGGCTATATAAGAAAACAATGACACTAATCCCAAGGATTGCTGTTGTTGCTTTTTCAAGGATGACAACGTTTTCTCTTTCTGTTTTTGGGGGGATTTTAGATAATCTATGTGTTACCTGAAACTGTAAAATTATCAAGAAGGAATGTGATTTTCATACTGATGAGGAATCTTTAACCTTCCATTTTATAAATTAAATTAGCTTCTCAGAAAAAGCAGGCTTCTCAATTTCTTATTCTTATTCTGTATGTAGCTTTTTCAAGAGAAAGAAGTTGTTGCAGATCTGTCAGCAAGGCTCTGGGAGTAGGAGGATGTTTGGATTTCCGGCATATTGCAACACAGTTCTTGGCCACCAGCAAAGCTATGTGTGTGAATCTCATTTTATATCCGTTGTTTGCAATACCACATATTTTAAGAGACATTTGAAACAGTGTCTGTACTCCTAATTCTAGATAAGTAATCACAAATCATTCCCTAAAGGAAGCTGAGAGGGCAGAATAAAGATACCTTCACATATCCCATGTCATGAGAGACTGTGGATGACTGATGCTGTCATAGAAATTAAGTAAAACCTGTTGTATCTTGAACAATTTCAGCCTGTACTCAAAGTTCTTAGTTCAAAGCAGCCTATTGTTTGCAATGCTTGCTTCCTCTTTCCAGATTCAGATTTAACGGTATTTTCTATGACATACTTTTTGCCTTAAAACATTATTAGCCAGCTAATCTTATTAGTCCATTCTTAAACCTATTTTAAAATGTGTCTTTTTGTGGTGCAGGAATCTAATACAGTAAATTATGAAATTAGAAATCTGGATTTGCCAATTAGTTTTATACCTAGAAGTATATGCAGCTCATCTTCAATTCATATTTGCCTTATTTTTTCTCTAGAGATCATCCAAGGCACCACTCCCACCACTTCGCCTTCTCATCTGTCTCCAGCCAATAGACAGAAAACATCACCTTTCCAAGCAAGGCATATGTAACATCCTTCAGAATACATCACAGCAGGTCCTTAACCAGCTGGAGGAATCACTGTGGGAAGAGCATGAGGTCCTTCCCGCCCTGGGCAGCGTGAAACAAGCTTGGGATTTCCAACAGCAGAGGTGATTTTAGCAAGTGTTAACATGCTAACACATAACATGTTAACTAACACATTGTAAACACACCCTTTGCTGTCATGTAATATGTGCCCTTTGGTAGGTAAGTGCACAGCACATCCTGAATGATAATGAAAGTTCAGTGGCTGACCACCAAGGCTTTGACCATCTCTACAGAAGACAGTAACTTGAAATCAATCCTCATCATTGTAAGTAATTCTAGAATAAAAAAATAACTGAGAGTTGTATTGCCAAGGGAGTTGGGGACTGAAAAGGGGGGAGGGGGGTCTAAAATTCTTTTTACTCTTGTATAACTGTAGGCATTCTGCAGTGTTAACAGGAGTAAAAACTTGGTTTAGTCATTAACATAATCAGGTATGAATCAAAGAAACCTCAGGAGATGCTTGTGTTGAGAAAGCAGATATTATTTTCACACAAACAAGCATTTTTCTCATCCCAACTTCATCTTAATGCATGATGATCTTTAATAAACAAAACCATTATTTTGAATTGTATCAGGAAATTTCCATCTTTCATATTGCTCAAACAAAATATACTAAAATGCTAAAAGCATTTTGTTTTGTTATACACACATCTAACATGTTCATTGCCACAATGCAAGACTGTAAATGCCAAAAAAGTGAAGCAGTGATCTGATTCTAAAATGCCAGTGCTTTCCAAGCTGTCACCAATCTTGGAAAATTTCCCCAGTAGCACATGGAGATCAATAACTGTTTATAGACTTTTCAGTCCCAGTTTATAGGGAGCATGTAACTACGGACTATGTCAAATCTCTTAACTATGACGTGAAAGTCAGATTTCACACTCAAATCCACCCAAAAGCCCATAATGCTAAAGAAAGGCAAGAAGGATGATCCAGAGAACTGTTGGCTCGTCAGCATCTGCTACTGTGGGAAAATAACGGTGCACATCCTCAGAAGCAATTTCTGGAGAAGAAGGAAGAGAAGGCAACTAGAAACAGTAGTCAGCATGGATTTACCAAGGTTTGCCATGCTTGACCAAGTACAACTGCCTTCCACAATGAAATGGCAAGATGTACAAAGGGAGGGCAGTAAACAACATCTACCTTGACTTCAGCAAGGGTTTTAGCAAACTCTCACAATGCATACTTGTATCCAAGTTGGAACATTGTAGTGTAGATGGGTGAACATCCGCCTGGACGTTCCTTGGGAGCCTACCCTTAGGCCTAGGCCATTGAATGTCTTCATCAGTGACCTGGAGGAGAAGACAGACCAGAATTTTGTTGGGCTTGCAGAGGTCACCAAATTTAGACACAAAAGACAGTAAACTAACATTACTATCCTCATACCTCAGAAGCAACTTTAGGATCAATGCCCTGTACACTCTGATCCTAAATTCCACTGCAACTTAAATGTACCCCATTATATACCTCTTACTTGCTTTTTGCTTTCTCACACTTGTACTCTTGTACCCATGTGAAAGTGGGTAAAGAGTTCATTGCACCATGGAACCTTTCTCTTCTGGAAATCCAGATGGTTTTCTATTTGATATTTTACAGAAAAATAATTTTATCTTTCTTTATCTTTACAGCATATTCATCGATATTTTTATTTATGGTAAATGGATTCTCTTCTATGCCCATCCATTTCTCAGTCTTCTGTTTCACCTATTTTTTTATCAGCTGAGTATTTCCCCTGCAAAACTGAAATATGAGCTATGATCTCGTGTACATTGCTGCGTCCATAAATCTGCAGTTCCTGAATATTAATTGGATACGAAAACAATTGGATAAGAAAACAATTGGCAACAAAACATGCTATATCCCAGCACTGTAAAGAAATGTGAATTCTGAAATGTTCTCATAATAAACAAAACCAACTTACATTACTTCATTTCATGAAGTCAGACATAGAGGAGCTAGTGTCATTTTATAGCCTTAAGTTTCATCTCTTTACAGTTACGTTCATATTGTAAACTCCCTGGTTAGCAAGAGGAGTCCTCAAAATGAACAATAATACTACAGCAGAGTCATTTGTTACATAATTGAACATTCTAAATGTGACAGTATTTAGCAAATTGTAGAAACATATACTGGAAATGAATCATATATTTTCTTCCTAATTCCTTTAGTAAGAATGTGTAAACATGTTAAATTGTGCAGTTTCATATCCGAGGTCTGATTTCCAATATTACCAGAGACTGCTTCAAGGTATTTAAACACTCTTTGTGCTGTAAGATCATGAAGTAAAAACTCAAGCTATAACAGAAACGTGCATACAAAACTAAAGTGGCCACTGGAAATCTCTAAAGCTTGTCAGTGAACATGGCATAAAATATGATTTCTAAAATATGATAAATATACAAATAATTAAACATGAAAATAGCTAGAAGCTATTGCCCATTGTTGGGCAACTATTGAATATGTTGGTGGCTTTGCCACAAACTAAAGCTACAGACCAACTTCTTTTAATCACACAATATTACTGCACTCAACTTCTTCTGGTGCAGAACCATGTATATCAACAGAGGAAGCAGTTTGAACCTATTCAAATAAGAAAGAAAAAAAAAATCTTATAAGTCCAGAAAGGCAATAAATGAGGAATTTATCCTTGTTCTTTGTCCTTGTTGTTTTTCTGCTTCCATCTGTGCAAATCAGAAATTGCAGAAAGTTGGGGTAGGAGTGGAAGGCTCACCAAAATACAGTTCAAAAATGAAAGACATTTAAATTGGTATAAAAAATGAAAAAAAAAATGTTATACTGACTGTTGAAGGCAGAGTGAATATGAAGTCATGTGGGTCTGAGGCCTGATCTTTTAAGCTGCTCCTAATTAAATGCGGCTTTACTCCTACTGGATGCTAAGTTTTCCAGGTTACTGTATTAAATTAAAATGAGATACTTATTCAATGTGTCTGTATGAATGTTGCAAAGTTGATTGAAAAAAAAAAAAAAAAGATAATGTGCGAAGTCTGTGTTAAAAAAGAACATTGCTGATTCATTCTAATGTGCTTAGGAGTTCCTGAACTCCTATGTTTCATCAGCACCTTATAGCATAGGTCATAATCCTTAGCAGATAAATGCTTAATCCAAGATAAATCGTAATAAATCCAAATGAGATTAGACCTCTACCGAAATATTCAATGAATGGTGTAAAAACATGTCTGAGTGACTGTGATAAATCAGTGGGAGTCGCTGACTAAATTATGTACAGAACTTCAGAGAAGGTGCAATAATAGTTAACAGAAAAGCAGAAATTTACTGATAAATGCCACTTGGGGGGCGGTGTTGAGTGTTCTTAACCAGCCTCACTTCATAACAATATTCTTCTGATCAGCTAAAGGACTGATCAGAGATGAGTCTTCATGGTTTAAATCAGTATCCTGACAATGTCACCTACTTTCTGAAAAAAAAAAAAAAAAAAAAAAAGTTTTATTTATCTCTTCCTCTCCGCTCCTACCATTCTGAATCTGAGTAAAACCAGCAGGAACCTTAAGGCTAAATCATTCAGCAGGACCCACTGGCATTTTCATCCCCTCTGTATTCAGTAGCTTACGATAATCGTATGTCTTGTTAAGTATTTATAGTAAGCCACATCTTTGTAAAGTATTCTTAAAAATAAAAAATAAAAAAACATTAACTAAAACTGGTAGTGTTGTGATTGACTAAAAGCCTAATGGCTAGAGCTGGACAAAAAGATAACAACAAACATTTTCCTCTAATATCTGAAATTGGTATGAAAGTCTAGAATCTTTACTTTCTTTACCTGGAAGAAATTTCACCCATCTTTGCTTCTGACACGAGTATAACCTGTTATCCTGCCCACTGTAAACAAAAAGCTGCTGTCCTGAAGCAGAGGGATATATTTCAGTGACATTTCTTACAGGTTTTCTCTTCTGTACTAAGAAAACCTCTAAGAAATCCTATTCTAAAAATCTGTGTTGCCTTACATTCAACATTAAAAAAAAAAAAAAAAAAAAAAAAAAAGACTACTACTCAATAAATTTTAACATGATTTAAAAGAAAATTCTGAATGAAGGTAGCCATGCAGTTAATTAGCATTTAGATCATGCTCACTGTTGTGATCTTGGGACACTAGCTTCATGGGAGTTTTGATGGTGTAAAGAATTAAAGTTTGTATCTGATGTCCTCAATGCCTTTGATGTGTTTATAGCTTTTATAGGTCAGTTGCAAAGATAAGCTTTGTAATGGGTTTCTAGATTTACCTTGAAAAGGAATTGTACTCTCTTTCCATTGCTTAAAATACATAGTTACTTCTGACAACATTTGCTATTTATTCTAAAAATGGTGGTATCCATTAACAATATATTGATTTAGAATGCTATGTTTTAAATAGGTAACTTTATTATCTATAAATATAGATAAGCTTTAGACGCTGTTAGATTTTGTCACCATCTGACTTCAGTCTTTCTCTTTCGTTGCAAAGTATTACAAGCAAAATTCTGCTTTGGTGTAATGATTTCAGCAGTGAACTAGGTAAACCATTTGTCATTAGCAAATCACGCCCCCTCCATTCAGTGCAGGTTTCTAAACTTCTGTAGATCCTATTGTTGGTTGCTCAGATTAGACAAAGAAATGGGGCGGATTGTGGGAGGAGTAATATGAATTAGATGCTCAGGTAGATGCACATAGACAAAGCAACACAGGTGCTCATCTAATTCACATGTAGAATGAGCCCTCACATCCTTTGAGTTGAGACTACACATCATTTTCATTGCCTACAACATAGGACTCATTTTTCTGAAGGAGAAACGTAAGTTCTTATTTTAGAAGGTGTTTGTGTTGTTGGTTTTGAGATGTAACTAAGAGATGTAACATGAAAATGAACTAAATCTTTTACTTTGCATTGTACATACCTAGATCACGCATTAGCAGTATTCAGTTGTGAGAAACACAATTACAATTCACATTTCTTCATATTTGAACAGATCTACTTAGAATTCTCTTTTCAGTATAGCAGTATCAGTCTGTACTCTTCTCAAGAGTACAGAACACTTTCCTATGACTATTTTCTGGTATATTTTTAAAAGGCAGTGAGGAATATCATATGAATCTAAACTTGTATCATCAAGCAAATGCCATATAAGGATAATTATTTGTACAATGCAGACCTTTTGCTAGGCTTGTGGAGAAATATTTGCACTGTAACCAGATATGAACTATTAAGTGGTAGATATAAGGTTCTGGAGTATTAAGTAGATTTTTATTATTTTTCAGAGTCCTAATAAATAAAGGGAAATAATTAAAATACTGAATAGTGTAAACCCAATATACATCAAATAATAAATTTTCCAAGAGATATCATTTTCTACAAGTATAGAGGACTTCAGAATGAACTGCTTAGAGAAAAAGCTGTTGTCTAATGGGGTGATGCCTTATCATTTAATCGATTGATGATGATCTTTTCTTGGCTGTTTTTTGGAGCTCTAAGTTTGGCTATTGTTTTGGAATTGTAAGAATACCAATACCCCTTGAAAACAAAGCTGCATAGTCAGGAAGGACTTCCATAATTCTGTCAAAAAATACAGAAAGAAAAGGCACAGTGCGCCTACAAGTACAGCAACTCAACTCTGGTTCAGAGAGAAGTACTTTGTTATCAGTATAGTGATAAGGGGTAGAAGATTGTTCATATCCTAAGATTGTTAGAATGTACCGAAAAAGTCAAACTTGTTTCCAGAATAAAAAAAAATAAAAATAAATAAATCTTAATTTAGCTTTGTCTGGTTTTCTGATAATTGCATTTCGTATCTCCACTTTTTAGAGTATTTATGTATTTTAGGCCCGCACAAACAGTATCACAGGTCCTTTCTGTCTGTGCTAGTTTCTCTAAAATGAGAATTTTGACCAAACTAACAGACAGATGAAGCCAAACAAACAAATTGATGCTATGCTAATTTCTGAAACAGATGGATCTGATCCAGTATTTGCTAGCAAATGTAATTCATTGTCAATCTAGCACAGAACCGTGTATGTCTTTCTTTCTGTATGTATAGCATATAGGGAAAAATCTGGATCAGGATACCCCACCCACGGCTAAATTTATACACAAAGAACTGAAAATCAAAGTGCATAAACAAGTACAAATTCTGCCATCCTTCGTGGAAGCAGAGATTAGACCCCTGTTTTGAAGTTTCAGGTACAGATCTTCAAACGGCCTGAGATGTTAGGGCTAGAATTTCCTCACTGTGTGGTAGAAATACCCTTGAAATTAATGCAGGTTGGATATATGGTTTGCAGCACAAGAATACCACACTGTAAACTTTTAATTTTCTAGAGAAAAGATATTTTATTTAAATGGCTGCGATTTTATTACCTTTAATCAAGCTCCCTGAGGAAGTCAATAAAAATGTAAATAGTTTTGCATCCAGCCTCCTGACCAGGCCACGCAATGAGACCGTGGGCCTGTTTTCTGAGGCAGTCTGTCTCTGCCGTTGGTGCATCTTCAGCTAAATTTAGCCTAATGTTAGGAATGACCTACACTGCAAGGAAATAAACTGTTTGAAAAAATATAGGACAAAGCTTATGTTTAAGGGAAAGCTTCCCACAATGTTCTATTTGTGGCACACGATCATACATTTGTGTCACATCATCTTATCCTTTCCTCGAGCATTGATTGAAAAAAGAGGCTTTTTAACCTACTCAGAATTCTTCCCTGCACATCTTTATTGGAGGGGGTCACGGACCCGGTGAGAAACAAGGAAGGAAGCACCTCCAAGCAGGGGGTGCACACACACTGTCTCCTGCCGGCTGCGTTTTGTTTACTGACAGTTCCAAACTGCGAGGCACCTGCGTGTGTGACAGCCCTGGGAAGGAGCAGATCCCACAGACCTGCCGGGTACGTTACCCCCGCTGGCTTCTCTCCCCCTCCTCACCCGCCCTCCACGCTCCCCCTGCATGGATCTCACACCGCCGCTCCTCCCCACCCCAGCTGCCCCCTTCGAACTCCCCCGGCTGCCGCCGCCGCCGAGCGCGCAGCTGCTTCCCCACGGCGCCTGACGGGGATAAAAAACCCGTCCCCGCTCCCCCTCAGCCCCGTCTGCCCGGGCGCTGCCGCTGCCAAGATGGCGGCGCCGCCTCACGCCGCTGCGTAGTGCCGCGTCCCGCCCCGCCCGGCAGAGCGGGAGACCCCGTCGCCGCCACGTGCTGCCGTCGCGCGCGGTGCTGCAGCTGCTGCTCCTGGTGCTGCTGCTCGCGCTGCTGCTGCTCCTGCTGCTGCTGCCTCGGCCGCCGCCGCCCCCGCGCCTCCTGCACGCCGCGGCGGAAGATGCGCGTGCAGTGTGCGGTGAGCCCGGGGGGGGGGCTCTGTGTGTGTGTGTTGGGGGGTGTAATTAAATAGCGGCCAGCTCCTGCAGCGGTTTACTCCAAGCTCAGCACCGCTTTCTTTCCTTACAATGTGTAAATAAGGCGTAAATGGGGCAAAAAAGGCAAGGTTGAGGCTTCTGTTGCCTCTGTATATTAGTGGAAGGCCGCGTAGTTCTATTTAACAGTGAGTTTTAGTGTGCCAGCGCTTGGCCTTTTTTATAAAAATAACTGGGGAGAGCACCTGATACGTATATTAATAAAACTAAACCTATTCCCGCTTATTTATTTAAAACCTCCTGAATATTGGAAAGCTTAAATGGGAGCACCGTGCTAGTGGCTGAGCAGCGCAAGCTGGGATGTATTCAGAGCAGAAATGAAACTGATAGTCTAATTTTACTATCCACCCTGAGTGACATACAAAATAGTAAGGAAGCCTAAATGATAGAAAGTAAATTAGATTTTTAAATTAGGTAATGTTTGAAGGTGTTAGAGTATTATTACGTTTATTTCATTGTTAATATTCTGAGATGTTTTAGGAAAAAGTAAGGAAAGATAAATCATACCAAAATAATTTAAATGACATTAAAAAAAAAATCAATTACGATGTGAGGCTTATTGCTATGCAGAGGAAGAACCATTTGCATAGACATAAACCTTCTGCTTTATTCCACCTATTGAACAGAAAAACACGGACCAGGGAAAAATGTGTGCCTGGCTTCAGTGGCAGGGGTGCCTTGGGGTGGCCTGAGGAGGTGGCGGATCTTGAACCATGGCTCAGGGCCACGCTGATTGTGTGGCACCAGCATGCATGCTTCTGCCTCAAAGGGTTTTTCTAAATGTGGGTAACACCTCTTGTCCTCGTATGGAAGAGACTATATACAAAATTAAACATTTACATTTATATATGTGATTTTATGTACTTATATGTATTAGTCCTCTGCTGAGGAAGAAATCCCTTGAGTTCAGAAGCTTAGTGTGGCTGACGTTAAGACGTGCAGTAGCTCTGGTTGAGCCAAGACCGCTGCCAGGCTCTGGGCTGGCCAGGCCACGTGGCAGAGGGAAGGGGACAATCTGTGGCCTGAGAGCCCGGGGTGCCCCCACTGCCTTCCAGAGGGGCCCGGGGTGTGCTGCCTGTGGCTGATGGCTATCCCCAGGCAGCTCAAGGCTTACGTTGGGCTGATGCGCGGAGATAGGCCCCAACAGGGCATCCCTGGAAAGCCTGTCAATTCTTATTGAATATAAGAGCGTGTTTTAAGATGTAGAATTCTGGTTCTGCAGCGTAGCCACAGAAATAACTTTCCGAAGGATGGCTCCTGCTAAAGGCTTGCTACACAGAAACAGTCAGCATTTGTGTAGGCAGGGCATGGGGTTTTATCAGCAAGGTTTTAGGGAGACATGGGAGTTGTTAACTGCAAGACAGTTGGGTGTTTGGATTCAGGCATTGTGGGAACTTCTATTATACTTGTTTTTATTTTTCCTTTGCATACCTGGGGTTACTGTAGCTGGAAGTCAGTAAACTTTATTAATTTTCTAGAAAGAGATGCATGGCAAATAAGTTCTTAAATAACTCTGTGTCAGCATTCTTCTCAGCTTGTTTCTATCAGCATTAGCCAACTCCTAGTGTTCAAATCAGCCTGGTAACAGTTCTGAAGAATTGCAGAAGTAATCCAAGCGGATGTATTTCCATGGAAGGGTAGTACAGGAGGAAAGAAGTAAAACCTTAATACTGCGAGTTAGATTCCTATTATCTGTAACTGCTTTTTGGCCTTAGGGGAAGTTCATACCTAACAGTTAAATCTGTGTGAAATCACATCATATTTTTATATTGGTCTAGCTGCCTGGATAAAAGGAAAACAGGCGGAGTGTGGCGTTACTGATGTGGCAATGCATCGGGATCCATTTGCAGTTAGCTGTGGATTTGTTCAGGGTGAATAGGGGGAGTGTACAGTAATTATAATTCTGGCCTTGTGAGAATTATACTGTCCTAGGCAGGAAAGAAAGTTCCTCAAAACTAATTACCAAATATGCCTGTCATGCAGAGTTAAGTTTCTGTAGTGTTTTCTTCAGGTGTTTTTGAAAAATTTGGGTAGAAGAATCCTACATCAAAACAACAAAGGAGTACAAACAAGATCTAGGATTAAACAGCAAGCAGAAAAATCACGACTGAACTCTGTAATGGTGACAAAATAATTGTGATCACTTACAATTAGCCTGTTTACTTCACGGTACCAATTCAGACTTTTCTAAGAAAGCATATACGCTTGTGTTTTTTTAATTAGCTCTCCTTGATTTTTCTTGCATATCTTAATTAAAAGTTTGGTTGTTGTTGTTAATTATGATGTACTTGTTTAGCCTTTTGTTTAGTCTTTGTTCTGTTTATGAATGCTGCCTTCGAACAGCGTTGCTCTTACTCAAACATCTTGCATGATAGTTTTCCTCTGGGGTTACGGAAATGATAATCAGCCTTATGCTTGTGCTGTTTCCAGGTGCCAGTAAGACTCTCTGGAAACGATAGCTCAACAAACAGGCATTTTGTGTTCTGCCTTGACCTAGCATGGTTTGTCAGAGACTAAATTTTAAAGCATTAAGTGCTGGTCACTGGCCTGAACTGCTGGTGAGGCTTTTATGTGTCCCATTTGATTGCATTTACTGGTTTTGGTGGTTTTCTTTCTTTTGGTGTGGAAAGAGGCTTATAGTGGAGAATCTAAATGTGTGTTACAGTTTGAGCCTTCTATACTTTATCAATTTGATTTTCTTCACAAATTGTTCATAGCACGTATAGTACAGAAGCACAGAAAACACTTGACCTCTTGCAAAACAAAAATGTCAAATATTGTCAAATATTATAGTATATTACCAGATTCAAAAAACAATTGACTTGTGAACCAGGCTTGATGAACCATTTTATTCACAATGTCTTTTCATTATTTATTCAGATAATTGATGCAGTGTTTGAAGTCCCCAAAGTGCACAGAAGCATCTGCAATTTCAATGACATAGTAAACTATTTTTAAAGAAAAATGTACTTATGTCCTCATAACAGAGAAAATATGCAGCCTTTGTTCCCCTAATGATTTAAAGTTAATGCATGGGGGAGTGAGTTTGGGATTTCCATAAATTAAGGGTTTTTCCCACCTTTCAACAGTTGGTTTTAGTGCTGAAAAAAAAAAAATACAGATTCTACATGGGTTTGGTAAGAATTCGGTAAGAAATAATTATTCTGGTACCCCCAAACCCACTTCAGATTATCAAAAGTAATAACAAATGTATTATTTGTGAAACTGCACTTGTATGTTTCCAGTTTAAGAATACATTGAACAGATGCCTTCTATTCCTGTCCACTTCAGCATGTTTACTGTGCCTAGGTCATGTTCTTGTTTTTGTGTTTCTAAGTGCTCCTATAGCCTCTTCCTTCTAAATGCAGTCAGCTGCTCCCTGATTTGGTTTACATGCTCTTAGTGTCTCCCTTGGGTTCTCTCCATTCACCCATCTTTCACAACAGTCTCTGCAAGCTTTGTTAATCAGCTCATCCATTTGCATTAGAACAACTTTTTTTTCCAGTGCAAGAAAAATTGTTTGCACCCCTCGGTGCTTGCTGTCATTCCTTAGTTTAGAGCAAGTCTGTCCCTGCTTCCTGGTTTATTATCAAACATATCACTTGCTGTACTCCTAGCTAAACCTATGCTTCCCTATGTTTTTTTTGCATGTGTGTCCACCTATGTTATCTGGCCCCTTGCCTGCCTTTTAAAGAAGAAAAAAACATCTTTTCTTCATGATTGATTTCTTCCACTTGGTTCCTTTCATTTTCTTCACTGACTAGTAGTTTTGTCACTTCGGGGATTTCATGCACTATTTCCAACACAGTTGACTTTATGTGAACTGTTGTGCTCCATATTTCTATGCGATGTATAGCTAAAGAGTCTTTGCATCTTGTTGAAGTTTGTCTTTATTTTTATCTTCAGTTAGGCTTGCTATAAAACAAAAATACACCTGCTGCTTTCTTATGGGTAATACATAAGTGGTGGGTTTTCTAACCTTTCCAGTAAGCTTGTTCATGGTGTATCCTTTCTGTATGTACTTTTGATTAAGAAAGCATAACTGCAAATTTCCTGTAGTGAGTGTTTTTACACCTCAATTCATGCACTTTGCCATCCTTGATAGCCTCTAGTCGCAGTAACCACGTGAAGCTACATTTGGCTAAGCTGTTGCTCACTGCTTAAGCAGAATTCCAATCCTCCATGGTATATAAAAATGGTTATCACTTAGTAGAACTGCTTCCATTGGAGAGGCTTTCTAGGTCAAAAGAGATGGCCTGGCACCCTGGGGGCAAGGAAGACTTGCCCACCTCAGTGCATATTGCCCACTAAGACTTTCAAACCTTGCCCTCCTGGGAGGGTTCTCCTACCTAAAGCCCACCACTGCTGCAGGCCAAGCTGTAGGTTACAGAAGACTTACTTTACTCCTCGTGCTTGCTGTTTTGTGGAAGTATTAACACCTGCAGTTAATCTGCTTCAGCTTGTTAAGGGATATGATGAGTGGTTGGCTGTTGCAGTTGCAGAGGAATGATGTTTAATGAAAAAGGGATGACTCAAAATGAACTTGTAGAAAAAAAGTCTTGGGACATGTGTTTCATGTGCTGCTGGGATGTGTCCTTGCTGTTCTGAAGTCCCTGGGATCCATATACACTTGCTGGAAAGGTTACTCCTGCAGTAGTTGTGTGAGGGGTCCAAGTCCTGAATAGGACTTGGATGTGGGAAGGGGGAACCTACAGGAAAGCCCACTGCAGTTTGCAGTGGCTTGTTGAAGCTGACAGGTGTGTGGTACAGAGGAAGGAGCAAGAAGATCAAAAGCAGCAAGTGCTGTTTGTCATGCGATTCCATGTCATGCTGGGTGCTTTCCAGTCCATCAGCTAACTTACAGTGGCTGTGAATGTCAGGAGGCTTATTCCACATGATCTGTGAAGCCTCTCTTTTTTTCCCAGTAAGTCAGAGCCTTGTGATGCCTTCACACTCACAGGACATCCAAATTTCCCACCTCGCCAGTGGGACCTTAGAGAAAGAGAAGCTGCTGCTCCACATTCCCCACATCTGGCAGTGAGACTGGAGGGGTGCGAAACTTTCTTGCTAGCCCAGACGTATTCCTCTGGCGGAGGAAGGAAAGAAATGGGTGCCAGACTTCTCTCCTCTTGTCCTCTGCTGGTATGTGGGGGAAGATATTAAGGTCAGCCCCAGGCTCTGTGTGCTGTGACAGCGTAGGTTGTTCCCTTTACACAGATGGTCTAGCTAATGAGAGTACATTGCTGAGTAGAGTTCTGAATCAGGGTTATTAGCACCCAGAACTAGCTACCCTTTATGAAACCACACAGTTGAAAGAAATCCCTGTAATACCAGGATGCTGTGTGCAGCACAGGCACTTCTTGGATCTGTGTGCCTGTCTTCCTCTTGCTGATCTGACCCTACAGATGTTTACAGGGATGTCGAAGCCCACCCTGTCCTCCTGGAAAGTGCACTGTCAGTACAATGTAGGTGTGTGGGTTTGTGTCCTTCCCATCCATTCTCTCAAACAGAGTGGTCTCCTCACAGACTGAGAGGTGGGAGTTTGCCTTTCCTGCCCTGGCCTGGAGCTTAAATGCTCCTGGTGCAGGTGGAGGCTGCAGGTGAGGCCTGTTGGGGCAGGTGAGGCCAGGGAGCTCCCTCACAGCATGACCTGAGGCTTCCCTGCTTGCTTGTCTCTGAACCTAATGCTGTGCCCTGCAGACTGTTCTCTTGGAAACCTGTTTGAAACTTTGCCAGGCTGTGTTGTGTATTTAGCATCAAACGATGCTTTTGGGATCCTCCTGTGGTACGGGACTGTCATCAGCTGACGTGCTTTGTTCTCCTCTCCGTTAACCTGTCAGCCCTGCTGCTCAGTGGCCGCACTCTAGCAGAATGGTTAAGCTGAGCTTATGGACAGGAGAGGGAAGTGCTGATGGACAAATTAGGTACACCAGAGCATCTGGCCTGTCCATCTTAATATGAACCTTACAAGCAGTCTCTTGTGTAGAAACTGAAGTTTTCATGGGTTTTAAAATAGCTGCGTAAAGTGAAGCTTTTACTAAGTTTGGTGTTGGTTTTTAAAACTATTTCCCTCAGTTTTAAGGAAGCATTTGGAGCAAGATATTAATGCTCACTTCTGTGTTTTTTCCTCCAACATTGATTTTTAGTATCTATTCTTATTTTGGTTTGCATAGTTGGTGTGACTGTATGTCAGATGTCTTTCCTTCATTCATTACTTAAAAGCTTGGGAAACATGTAATACTGTCTTGTTCTGTCAGATTTTTTAAATAAATTGCTGTTATGATTTTATGATATAATGGAAAGGTTGGCCCTGCTTTCCACATGGAGCAGTGAGTGATGGGATTCAGGCCATTCCTTGCTTCAGGAAATTCTGCATCTGTCAGCAACATGTGCAGAAGTGCAGTCTTGTCATGGGTCTTCTTGTAGCTCCTAGTGTCATGGGCACAGGCTATGCATGTGAAGTATCTGAAGTCATGATCTCATCCCAGAAGAAGAGGAAAAGAGGTTTGGTGTGCTTAATGTAATCTGTGTGCCGAGGAAACACTGCCACATTCTGCACTGGTGGCATTGAAGACTGTGCCCTAGCATATGGTAGATGAAAAGTGACAAAGGCAGGAATAAATAAAGCCATGTCATCATCCACCAGCCTGGGATGCTCTCCTCACCAGCTGAAGTGGGTGGCTTCCTGCACAGATGACAGCACCTAAATAATTGGCCTCGTTTTCAGTGTTGAGCACCTTTGGTCATCAGCAATGTCAGTGGGGGTTACTGGTTAATGGTTTCATTTGTGCCTTAAATTCAAATAGTGCTGTTAACCTGAAAGGTCAGAAGCTGAGATCTCTGCTAACAAACCGTACTGTTTTATGGTGGGCATATGGATTTGCTACCTGATATTTTAACAGAAAGGAAAAGATCATCCAGACAATAGAAAAGGAAGGAGAGAATCAAGGGTAAGAGAAAATAGTTGCATGCTCTAAGGCTTTTTTTAAGGACTCAACAGTTGAAACTTTAAAATCTTATGCAGCATCACTGCATTTGTTAGTTTTGCCTCTATTTACGGAAACAGGACCTTTGCAACAGCAGAAAAAAAATCCAGTCTCTTCATTAACACAGTTTAACAACGTAAATACATTCTTTTGGTCACTCATGCTCTTTTTAATTAAGTGTTTTTTTTTACATGATACCTACTTCTGTTGGCACTAGGGCTATGGAAAATGGTAAAAAATAGAGGTCTGTTAGCTTATTGGGTGAGTTTAAAGTTCCTTCATTGTTCGATGTCAGAAGAACAATTAAGTTTTATCTGAGCAGAGCAGGGTGTCCCTAGATGCAGGTTACAACGCATCCAGTGATACTATTAAAAGAAAGATTGTTTGTTGTTGCATTGGGGAATCCTTATAAAACATCAGGAAAACTGCCTGGAAGAATATAAATGTGTTCAAGCAATGGAATGAAATACTCTTAAACTGCGGGGTGATGGCCTGTAGCTGGATAGATTTTGAGTAGCTGTTTTGATATGATTGTTGCTTTTCTCAACAGTTATAAATTGTATGTGCTGGAACTTTGTTGTTGGGCTTCTGCTGCTTGGAGTGCTGGAATTGGCTTTGAGTCATGGTCCAGAGTCGAAGCTTTTCTTATTAGGAAGCATCTAGTTTGGAGTTCATGAAACAAACCTCAATGAAGATTGCTAAGTGTTGGGCTCTTTTATTTTGTGTGCTTCCAGAGATGGGCTTGTACAAGTGTGGACCAACACAGCCTTGCACAATTGGCTTTGTTCAGCTGATACAGGTGCTGTTAATGCAGGTGCTTCCTAATCCCGTGTCTGGTTCCCTGGGCTGTCTGAAACTTGCTTCACATTCCTTGCGGCTTGTACTTAAAAACTGCTGTGCTGAATTGCACCAAATATTGTGGTGGCATTGGTGTGACCAGAGAGAGGCTCTGGCTGAGCAAGGCTCCCCTGATAGTCCCTGGAGACTGTCTTGATGCATTGCTGGTGAGGTCCAGAGCATGATAACCTAAGATGCCTAGAGCAGGGTGGGTGAAGAGTGCCTTGAAAGTGAGACCATTTGTCGTAATTGCCTGTATGAGGAGGTTTAGAGAGAAGAGCCCAGCTGTGGACCTGCATTGTTAGGTGAGGTCAGTCCTTCTGCAGTACCCCAGGGCTGCTGATCAGAACATAAACCAGCCCTTGTGCTAACCTGACAGCTTCTGCAGCTCAGCCCCATGGATCCCTGGAAATCCAAGCACACTATGGATTGCTTGGGAATTGTGATCCAAGCCTTCTTATTAGTAAACTAAGCCTTAAGACAAGTTCTTATAGCCGTAAATGAATTTCAAATAGGTTTCTGTTAAGTGTATGTTAAAATACCCATTGTTCATGTGCCTTGGTTTAAAGAAAGCTGAAAATGACCTGCTAAGATATGTCTGATGTTGTAAAAAGTAGTGTAATGAAGATCATAAATGCACTTGGAAACTTGTAGGAGTTGGATAGGAAAGACTGAAGGCTTTTTGACAGGTAAGAGTCATCCAGATCCCAAGACGTGAGCTCCATAAACTGTAGAGAGCAAGAAGAGCCCCGTGTGATTTTTTTTTCTTGTAGATGCTTTCCTCTGGCCCCTTCCTGTTTGTATGTCAGTGCGGAGAGTTCAGAGTCATCCTTGGTCCTTTCTGCAGTTCTGTGCCTGCTTTGTTTTTTCCACCTTTTCCCCCCTCTGTACTTCACTGTCTTAGTTCTTGTTACTGTTATAAAACTGTCACTTCTGGAATCCAGATTATACAATAAAAAGATGAGTCATGTTCATAAGGGAGCTATTTATTCCTGAGTTTTGGTTTTGGGGTGCACTTGAAGCAATTTATTTAACCCTTAACTTTTTATCATAAAATGAAAGGTGTAGAATAAAATGGGTTAGTTGAGAAGCTTCCTGCAGAGACGCTTGCAAGTACAAGAATAAGCTCCGGGACATGAGGAGGGCTTGATTTATGTAGCTGAGCCACTTAAAACTTTTTTTCTCCTTTTAAGCACCTTGTGTTTGGGTAGGATGGTGATTACTGCTAGGTACATGATGGGTCTGACCCAGGTGAGACTGAGATTTTTGAATGTGAAGTTGTAAGGCTTGTTTACATTCTGCCTACTGTTATTAAAATAGTCTATAAGTGCCAGCTGTTCTAACGAGAAGTAATTGGGACAATTAATAGCTCTTGACACTTTTTATTGTCTTTATTCTCTTTTGTATCTTCCCTGGCTCTGCATCCTTCCTGTGTAATTGCGAGTTGCAGGAGACGTAACCCTTCTGTATGCTGCTTGTCAGGCTCCTTTGATTCCCGCTGCACCTCTTCTCTGATCCGTTCTCCTACCAGCCACCTCGCGTTCTTCCCCAGATCTTCTTCTGATCGCTGTCTCAAAGCTTGGAAACATCACCTCATTAATCCCCCTTTCAGCTTCTTAGCTTTGTTCTTGCTATTGATATTATTTGGCCTGAGTGCGAGGCATATAGAGCACCATTACAGATGAGTTTAAGCTAGATCCATCAACTTTTCTAAAATTAGGCAATACTGGCTGAAGGACCTTATTCACATTTTTATGAGGGTTTTTGTGCTCACACAGACGCATTAAAAATGGCTGAACTCATGTAAATCTCCATGGTAAGTCTAGACTTCTACAGTGTCTAGGTCCTTTCATTATTTACAAGTAAATACATTTTAAAAATGCAGTCATAAATCTTTGAAAACTTCTTCATTTGTGCTCAGTAGAAACTTTGCTAACTGTATTACGCAAAATTGGCAGCACATAGAAATGTTTTAACTCTCTCCGTAGGTAGGGTTGGATCCTGCTTATAGCAATCGCAAAGCAAGCTGCAGAATTCATGATGTCTGCTATTGAATCCAAGTTCTAATATCTCTAAATTTAAAAGGAGGAAAGCAAAATCAGGGGACCAAAAGTATTGAAATGTGTATTCCTGAGACTAAAGTAACCAGGGATTGGGGGGATAAGAATTAGTTGCATCTCTCAGTGCTGCATGAACCTAGCATATCGGCTGCATCTCACTTCCCAGTTTTGCAGTGCTGACTGGTTCTCCAAAATGTATTGAATTTTGGCCAGAGAAGATGAGCAATGTGACCGAGGGATGCAGTGTGTTGGCTGGGAGCTGGAGCAGAGCGCAGGGCTGGGGCTGGCTGTGGGGCACTGGCCACCTTTTCAGGTGGCTCAGGTGCTCACCCTCATGGGAAGGCTTTGCTGGCATGGCAGGTGCTTTTATGTGAGGAGTAGACTCTTTTTCCTCTTGCCTTTCTCCTCTTCCTACTAGGTAGGCCAAGTATTTCTACAAATTCTCCGGTTTGTTTGTTGTCCCCTTTCTTGGCATTGCCTGCTCGGTTCCCCTTAGTGACCCCTCCTTGCTTTTCCCTGTAAGATTTTACATGTCAGGAGCATGTAGGACCAGGGGGGTTGTTAACAGCATCTCTTTCTTGCACAACTACTCGAGGAGCTTTTCTAGGTTATCACCAATTTCCTAGATCTGTGTGTGCTTATTCACTGCCATGCATGCACGTCCATATCAGTGTGGGTGCCCAGTTTCCAGCTTTGAATGTGAGATATCTCATATCAGTGAGACTTCTCTCCTGATCAGAGCTACTCATCTACATCTACTCATTTGGTTACCTCTGTGCTCTGCTGTGCCCTTGAGAGCTTTGTTCCAGTCTCCCAGCATTTGAACATAAGTATCCACAGTGGGATTTGCAAATACACACATCTTTGGAAAATTGGTGTGTGATACTTAGAGCAGCTATGCAGCATTCAAATTACACATCTCATAAGGCATGAAAAAGAAAGTGGGCAAGCAATGTTAAATAGCATATTTGTACAAAAGCAGCTGAATTGTGACTTCTGTGGGAACAGGGACTGCTTGCCTAAGTTTTGTGTATCAGAATTCCTCATTTAGTTGGTCTTACATGTATGTAGGAAAGTTTTTTTTGTTCTTTTTGTGTTTTTCTTTTTTTTTTGCTGCTTGTGTCTTTACTTCCAGCATCTTTGAGGAGCTAGATCTCGGCTACTCCTGGATTTTTTCTTTCTGGGCACAGATCAAAAAGGTGACAGGCTTGCCAGGTAGATTCATGATGTATTTAATCTCACCAGCATCAGGAGGAATCTCAGCACAGCTGGTACTACATTGCATCAGCCCAGGGCTTGTGCAGCTTGTCAGTGGGTCCATGACAGGCAGAACGGGAGGCAGGGATGGGTTTCTGCTTTCCCGAGAGGTTCTTCAAATGAAAGAAATAAATAAGCTCCAAACCACATTGGTCATCCTTTTTCATCTATCGCCTCAAAATGTGCACTATTTCAACTGTGGATCTCTAAACTTTTTGTGGGTAGTGTTTGATTGTGACTAGCATTTTATGTTTATCATAGAGAAACCTTAAATTTAACTCTTCTCTCTCAAATATGTGAATTTACTAACCTCAAAGAGCAGTTGCCCAGAGAAAATTGCACTGTCATGCAACATTAGTCTTGATCACACACTCCTGCTTCATTTCCATGGGGCAGCTGGTAAGGTGTCTTATTTCGGTGGTAGTTCTTTAAATTGTTCAGTAGCTAAATAAGCTGATTTTGTTTGTTTATACAGCAGATATTAAGCTGTTCAAATAAGGAGGAGGCTGTGTATGTGTGAGTACGCTGCTCAGTGATCACTGTTCCTCTGTCCCTGGTCCATCCCACCTCCTGCACACATGCCATAGAGAATGGCAATCTGATGTGTTGGACTGATTTTTTTTCCTGTTCTGAAGTCTGACTCCGGGCCAAATTGTCCATTGCATCTCAGCCAAGCTTTTTCCACCTGAGTTAGGGCTTTGAACATCCCAGAATTGCGTGCTTAGCTTCATATTTCCCTGTGATTTTTGTGGATGGCTTCAAAATAGTTTCCCTGTATGTTTGTAAGGGGCTTGCACCCTGATAAACTCCCTCTGTGTTCTGTTGTTCTTTTTTAGCTAGACCTCATGCAGTGAGGTTTCCAGTGGTGTATGCGGTGGATGAGATTTTAAATTACTATGAGATCTGCTGATGAAAATGCTACGTGTGAGCTCAGTGTTGTTAAAGATAGTGTTGATGTGATATCTTGAACTGGAGACTGTTTCTGCAGAGGTTCTTGAATTACTGCATAGGGCAAACCCTAGTGCTTGGATCGTGTAATGTCCTTTCCTAGCCTGTTGTTTTCTATTAAATCACTTGATCGCTTAAATCCACCTCCTATTCTCCCATGCGTCTCCTTTGTTCCTCATCTACCTGCACCTTCCCATCTGTCGAACAACAAAATATTCTTTGATCAGAATAAAATATGAACTTTATGATAGAAATGTCTGAGGACAGAATAAACGTAGTCCTAGGTATAAATGTTTAGCCTTCTTCCAGAGTGGGAAATGAGAAGATGGAAAATGCCAGCTTGTGGTTCACAGGCAGCAGCACTTAAATGGTTTGCTATAATCATATTAGGATAGAATTAAACTGAATTCTTTATTTTGTACTGCAGTGAAATAGGACTGTTACTGATCATTTTCTCCTCCCTCTTGCTTTGATGATTAGTGTGGAAACTTGAGCAGCAAAAATTACAGGAGTTCTGCAGCAGTGCACGGAGGAACTGGTGTGAAAGAGTCGGAGTTGGAGTTTTGTGCCCTTGCACATGAGAGCTCTGGTGCTTTCCTAATAGACTGAAAATGAGACTACTGCTGCTTTATAAGAGGTCTGTTCCAGCCACATTGCTCTACAGCTTGGCAGATGGTGGCATGTGAATGGTTTCATATTGATTGGATGGATTTGCCTCGGGGTAAGAGGAGTGTGGGGCTTTAAAGATGCACTTCTAGCTTTTTTTCTTTTTGTTTAGGGGGGGGGAAATGTATATTTATAAAACACTTCTCTCAAAATCAGAGGAGTATGTGGTAATCAAAGCACTGAAGTTACCTGGAAATAAAAAGTCCTTAAATAGATTATCACAAAGACCAGAAAGCCAAGAGTACTTATTTACTAAATGATTACGCTTTTACATTAGAAGAAAGTGACACTTTTAATTAGTGTTCAAGGCATATGGTGAATGAGAAAATAAGCTTATTTCATGCAAACAGAAATCGATGCAAATAACCTTTCTCCTTGTATAAAAAGGGATGACTTGAAACTCAATACATATTCAAGAAGGTTAAGTCATTACTGCATCACTTTAATATTAGTTAAAGGCCAACAAAGAAAATCACTACTCTGCATATACTTACTCAGCAAGGATTGCTATATATGAAAGAATTAACTTGATGGTACTTTGTAGGGGAAAAATCCAAAGAAGCCCTTGTCTGTATCATGCTTTCATTCTTTAACCTCAGTAAATAACCTCTTGGGTTCTGCCTTAGCACAGGTAGTTGCCAGAGATCTTGTAATTCTCATAGCGATCTATCCTGGCTCATGAAGACGCTTGATTATCTTGGCTCGTTGTTCCTTCTCACACCTCTGGTTTATGTTCTAATCTTGTAAGTGTTGTTTCTAAATCATTTGGTATGAAATGACTCTTTAAATGTTTGTATGGCACCTAGCACAAAGGATCCCAATCTCATTCAAGCCTCTGGGTGTTGCTGTAGAGCATTGGGTGAGTTTATATATAAATATTTTATAGTAATAGAAGTATTCCTTGAGGTATTTGGCCTTAAAGAGGGGAGGAGGACAAAAAAAGTGCTTGCAGATGTGGGAATGGGGGGAGTTTGATAAATCAGGAGGCTTATGCACTGTTGAAAAGTGTATCCTTCCCATGTATTTGTCTTGTGCTTTGATGCGTGCAACAGTGATTTCATAAGTGAATTTAAGCCAAAATACGTCATAGCAGTATCTTATCAAGTTGTCTTCAAATTTGCTTGAAGGTATAGCTCGTATTTTCTAACAGACTCTCCCCACATGTGAATTACTTGTATGCTGAATTTTGTGTTTTTGTGAAACAACAGTGTCATGCTGAACTTGATGCTAATTTTGTTTCTTCTGCAGTACAGACCATTCCAATGGGTGTGTTTCCCTTTTAATTTCATTTTGTTCTCGGAACTGATTGGATTTTACCATTTAGTTCATTTTTGCTGAATGAATTGCTCCTGCACAAATGTTAAGGTCCCTTTAAAAAAATCAATGGTAAAAGTTGAAGTGCTTTCATTTTTTTCTTTTTATTTGGGCTTCTTTCTGGGAAGGAAAGACCACAGAAGAGTGCAAAATATATACGTTTTTTTTTCCCTGCTTGATAAGCATGTGGTGGTGGGGGGGGGGTGTTACGCTGTATATCACAACCTAAAGCTATTCCAAGAAAAATCTTTAAGATGGTTACTTGAATCTGTGTACACTGCCCACCTGGTGGTTATGGAGTGAACTGTTACTTTAAAGAATAGTTTAAACAACAGCCATGTTTGGGGCAGGCTAATCTTGCAAAGAGAGCAGTACATATAACAGGAGTCTACTGTGTGATAAGGGGAAAATTCAGCTCACTGACTAGATGTTTTAATGTGCGAACTCTAGGGAAATAACATATTGACTATTCTGTTGTGCGCAAGAAAATTGAAGAACCCTTTGCAGACAGAGGGCTTGCAAAGGATTCTTTCTGTTTCTCTTAACCAAAATCTGTGGCAAGATGTTTGAAATCAGCAGGACGCTTAATGCTGCTTTGTTAAATAATGAGGTAATATTTTGTCACTTTTTCTGGGCAGCATCTGTTTTTTCTCCTTTTTCATATGTTTATGAAGGATTCAGTTTAATCTTCTGAAAGTAAGAGATTAAAAAAATCATTCTTCAATTTATCATTTTTCTTTTCCTTTTGATGCTTTTGGAGAATTGGGTTGTCTTTTATTTGCGGTTTCAATCGGCTGCTGTTGCCTAGGACATTATGCCACGTAAGGCTTCTAAACTGCACAGAGTAGGTAGTTATTAACGCTGAATTGGCTTCTGGTATAGTCCATCTGGGCTCTGTATGAGAGAGCTTGCTAGCGGCTACTGATGCTAAGATACCCGCAACCTTTGGGATGTATGCGTGGTGGAGAGGGGCTCAGTGATATGAGATCACTTCTTTTAAGGGAAACTGTCATTAATGAGTCAAGAAACTGCTCATTTATGGTAAGGAGAGGGAGGGGGGGCTGGGAAACAACCCTGGGATTTCATTTTGATATTGGATTAGCTGTTTAAGACAAGTTTCTTTTTTTTGTGGGGATGGAAGATAGCGTTTTAAAATACGCTTTGCTGAGGGGCTTGCTGGCTGATTCTGGAGAGGCTGTATTGAGAATTTGATGCTTTACAAATATGTCACAACTGTGATGCTGTGGTCAGGCACTTACCCTGAAAGATAAATGGTACTATTGGAAACACGAGAATAAGGTTGACTTTTTCAACAATAGGATTCTGCCTTTGTCTTTACAGAGGGAGGCCTCTGAGGATGTTTGAGCGTTTGTTTTAGTGTTCCTTGGAAAGCCTGCATGTGTGGGGTGCTTTTTGGGAAAGTGGTCAGTGTGCAGAGTACCTGGATTTATAGAGTGATGAAATAGCTGGTTTTTGAGGAGAGCAGTTTGCAATTATTGTTTCAGAAAAATGGCTGAATCTTTTGATATGCATAACAAATTTATAGCAACAAAGTAGGCTGAAGTTGGAAAGACTTGAAAAAAAAAAAAAAAATTCTGGGTTCCTTCTTCGATGTTTGTAATCCAGAAAGAGACCGGGTTTAAAAAAATTTGCATTACAAATTTAACTTTAATATTCGATGTATATTTGCACGTGAATGAATGGTAATATGCTAGCTCTGTAGCGTTTCAATGCTGGTGTGTTCAGCCTAATAGGTCACTTAAATATTTGAGTTAGGAAATCTGTCTTCCAAACTAGTTTAATCTTTGCTAGTTTTTGCTAAGCTACAAATGTGCTCAAAAAGACGTATGGTAAGAGAAATTCTCTGCAGCCCTTTTACATTGTTCATATTTTAATTGAATTCAATGCTCGTTCCACAAATAGGTTGTATGATGTCTTTTAAATGCGATTTTCTCCTGGCTTGGTCTGTTTGTAGCTGGATTTTATAACCTTACTATATTTCATACGTTTTATTGGTGTGTTTAGTCTGTGTGTTTGAGCGTGTCTGTGGCTGAAAGAAATTTAAAATGTACAGAATGTCAGTTCTGAGCTGAACGGTTCTGAGGGCATATTTGTATGTTTGAAAAAAAATAAAACTTCAAGAACTGCAATTATTTGATTACATATTTTCACAAGTGTTTAAGTGGGCTTGGTTTGTAAGTGGGTTTTCTTTCTCTAGCAAACAGAGCTCGGTGGGATTGTAACATGGCCCATCCTAGCTTCCTCAGCTTCTAGCTCCCAGGCTTAAAACCGCTTGCAGTAATACTGAATTTTTAAGAACCGTCTCAGGCTGTGTGGAGACGGACACCCGAGCGATGAAATTAAACGTTTCCTCCGTGCTGGCAGCGCGGTACGGGCGGCTGTAGTGGAGGTGAACGTGAAGGCACGGTCAGTTGTGACACGGGGGGTGCCGTGCCCGTGACTTTGGCCAGTGGGTGCCTGAGGAGAGCAACTCCGGCTCGGGGAGGGGAAGGAGCGGACGGGTGGCGGTGTGCGGGATCGGCGAGCAGCCCGGAGAGGGCTGCGGGACCGCAGCCGGGGGCCGAAGTTGTTGCACTTTGTCCGCGGCAGCCGGCCGAGGGCGAGCCCGCATTGTTCGGCCGGGCGCCTTCTTTCCCCTCAGCCCGGGGGCGCGGTGCCGGGCGGGGTTGTGAGGTGCGGGCGGGCGAGAAGGCGCCGTTGGGGCGCCCTGGGCTGAGGGGCCGAGGCTGCCGGGCCGCTCCATGCCGCGGGCAGCGCCCACCCGCTCCGGGCGGGGCTGGCGGGGCCGGGCCGAGGATCGGCTCTCGGCTCCCTTCACGCGGGCCGGGAGCGGCTGAGGCGCGGGGCGCGGGCGCTTGTGGCGCGGGGGGTCAGGGAAACCATGGGCGCTGTCAATCTGGCGGCGGCCGCTTTCAATAGCACCTGATGTTGCGGCGCCTCCCCGCGCGGCGGCGGCCAATGAGCGCGCGGGCGCCGCTGACAGATGGTGCCATAAAGGGGCGCGGCGCGGGGCCGCCGGCAGGCAGCGCCAGCAGCGGGAGCGCGGCCCTGGCCGTCCCTGCCCGCCCGCTCCGCTCCGCGCAGCTCCGCGCCCGCTCCGCGCCCCCGCGCTCCGGCTCCGCTCGCGTCCTCGCGCCGCACACGCGCTGTGCGTGGTGGATCTCTAACAAACACCAATAAAAATCAGTTCCCTGAAACCTTAGCCAGTCTGTAGAAGAGTTGAAGCCTTTCAAGACCCAATATTTGCCATTAAGAATGGTTATGGTAGGTATTGGTAGATTTAAGCTCGATCGTAGCGGTTTGCTCTAGAGGTAGCTGTAGAGGCTAACATACAGATTTCCCCAGATCTGCATCATTCTCAGTCTGTGTTTTCACATGGGTTTGGCTTGCTGCTGCTGTGTTTGTACATGATCTCTCCCTTTTTTCCCCCCTCTCTCTCTCTCTCTCTCTCTCTCCTCTCCTCTCTCCCCCTCCCTCCCTTTCATATTTAATGTGTGCGTGTCCTTTAATAAAGGATGTACTCGGTCGTTTTAAGGTAATTGTGGCTTCTCCCAGAATAAAGAGAAAAGCTCGTTTCTGATGCGAGGCTGGTATGTGGCTAACCGAAATGCAGAAGGAAGAAGAGGCTTTTTTTTTTTTTTTATAAGGGGCGGGGGGGGGAGTTAATTTCCACATTGACATTTTGGAGATACAAATGCGGAGCAAAATCCTTGGGAGGGGGGGAGGAGAAGAAAAGGGGGGGGGGAAGCCTCAAGATTGGTAATTTTCTTTTGGTGGACTGCGCAATAGGTATGGTAATTTTAAAAGCGAGTGATTTATATGAGCTTCAGTAAATGCTGCATATTGTATTTCAAAGAGTTTCCTGTCATGACCTCATAAAAAGAGGAGGAGGCTTGTGTGTGTTGCAGCGCCTAGTATATGTCGATTTTGTTGCATCGCTGGGCAGCCGCGCTGTAAGAAGGAATGTCAGCTTTTACATAACGCTCTCTTTGCTTCCGACTCGGTGAGGGGCTGTGAGGGTCCATCTTGGTGAGCACAGATGGAGTGGAATGGCTTGAAGATGGTAAGTGAGCGCGGCCGGCCGGCTCGGGGGCTCCTTTGTCCGGGGTGGCGGCGGTGGCGGCGGTGGGGCTCGAACCGCCTCGGCCCCGCCGCGCTGCGCTCGCCGCCCGCGGGGGATGCGCGGCCGCGGAGCGAGGAGGAGGCAGGGAGGGAGCGAGCGATGGCACCGGCCGGGCCCCTCCGCCACCGCCACCATCATCACCGCTGCCACCGCCACCACCGCTCCTGCGGGGCCCCGGCCGGCGGCGGGCGCGGACCCGGCGGTGAGGCGCAGGTAGCGCGGGGGGCTTTGTGGAAAGAATGGAGGGGTGTGTGTGTGGGGGGGGGGGAAGCAAGGAGGATGGGGGGGCTTTTTTTTGTTGTTGTGGATTTTTTTTTCGTGATTTTTTTTTTTCATCCTCAGTATGCCGGGAAGGAGCCCGGAGGCATTTCTGTGAAAATAGTATTTCTATTTTTAGAGCGCTCCGACCCGCTCGCTTCGCTCTTTTGTGCTCGTCTTTTCCCCCCCCCCCACCCACCCGCGGAGCGTGCGCGCAAAATGGGCACGGGCAGGGCAGGGGCAGCGGCGGGGGGCAGGGGCAGCACCGAGCGGGGATGGGGGGGGAGAGGCGGGGGGCACCGCCCGCACGATGCCCCCCACCCCTCCCCGGTCCCCCCCCCCCGCCCCGGGTACCCGGTGTGAGCGGGGAACAAAGCGGCGGCCTTCTCCCATTCTTACAGGATTGTCTTTGTCTCGCTGCTTGTTGTGATGGGTGTAAAACAAATAAGATTAGACTGAGCAGCCGAACTGAAAGCGATAGCTGGGAGGAAAAGCCAATGAAAGGTTGCCGGGGAAACGAGCATAGGGGAAGCTGAGTGGGGGAGCAGGTGGCAATCATGTGGGAATACTGCAAACAGTGTAAAAAAAAAAAAAATCTAAGAAAAAAAAAAGCAGGGGCTACCTCGATTATCTTTGCTGTTCTTTGTGGCAGTCACAACTTTAATTATTCTTTATAAATAGGTGTTAATTACATTTCTGGCTCAGGCTTACAGTGATTTCTAGAAATCTGTTTTTAAGCATCTGTTCTTTCTCTGCGAAAGAGGGGTATCTTTTTTTCCCTCTTCTTTTTTTTCCCCCTTCCCTGCTGTGAAATTGTACGTGCAAAAAATGGCAAGGAATCCTGTGAGGCAGTATAAAAAAAAAAAATGTAAATTATATTGAATGAAGTTGACAGAGGTATAATAGTGAACTCCCACAGCTGATAGCTTCTGCAAATCATTTCTTAGAATTTTCCAGCAAATGTCCCTATGAGAACAGTAGGTAGAATGAATTTACCCTAAGCAGTGATTTTGTGTTAAGTGATATTGGTATTTTTACAAAATCAGATGGTTATATGGCAGAATAATCAGTTCAGGGGAGTTCACCATATCCTACGGTTTATGTGCTGAGCGGAATTTACGAAAATAACGAGATTATTCTCCTCTTCGTCTCCAGCCCCACCTTTAGCCACCGTCTATTCTCCATCTGCTGTAGCAATACCCACTTTCAATGGCAGGCTCCTTGTGGCAACTTTACTTCTTAAACTGCAGCCGAATATTTCGCTAATTGTGCTGGTCTTTCATTGTGGTGGCGAACAATGTGAAATTGCAGAAGTGCATCTTTAAGGGAGGCTATTGGTGCTCAAGTGTTAAAAAGCGTAGTAGACTAGTAAGTGATAGACGGTAGCGTAAAAGATATAAAAATGTGGTTGCCCAGAAAATGCTCATCTATCACACATCAGGAGGCACGAGAGAAGCAAAGCAGGAATACAGAACACGCCTTTCTTTCTGTCTTCACGTTTCCAGATATTTTTTCACTTTTTTTTCCTTTCTCTCATGCATGATTACTCCGAATGCAAATCGGAGCAGGGATGTTAGTGCTGGGTTTAAATAGGAATGAAAAGAAAAAAACCCCTTCTAATTTGCTTTGTTTTATGTATAGTTTCTGCTGCAATCCTGCCTGTAAAGAAGTAGCTGAATGGCCCTCTGAAAACTGCTCTGCTTGACAATGTAAAGGGGAGAAAAATCTTCAGGGTGTGTGTGCAAGTGTGAAATTGTGTGCTTTATATCTGTGCACATGCACAGGCTATATTCTGATATGTGTAACAGTTGTACGTGAGAGTGCAAATGATTTTCTTCCATTTGAAACAGAGGTACTGTGTTCTAAATCTGCTAACTTAGTCATGACAATAAATAAGGGTGCCTTTTATTATACACAGCTGCATTGTTTGCCTTAAGAGTCATCAGCTAGTAGTTACATTTTCATTTTCTGTTCAATTTGGTATTTTTACAAAGATTTAAAAATAATGTAATCCTTGTTTTATGGCGCACGTGTTCCTGCCCCGATCTTCCTCTTTTCTTTGTTTTAAGAAGATATTAATGAATACAGCCTGCCTGTACATGGTGACATTCTCTTCTTGCATGTAAGAGATCGCATTGTAGAGCCTCCTATAGAAAAAAAATAGCCATTAAGTTGGTGAAATTAATAGCTAGATAGCTTGGAATACCAAACAAAGATTAAAACAAAACTGTTTTCTTTTTAGATAAAAAGGTAGAGGAAGTGTAGCTGTCCTTAGACAGGGTATATTTTAAATATTGTTGTCTTGGTGAACAACTAGTCAGGATGAAATTTACAATTAGACATCGATGCAATGTGAATCCCAGTTTAAAATCCTGTCTCCATGTACTTTGCTGATCAAGTTCCCATGTTAGATACAGAGATGCCTCTCCACTGTTGACTGGCTTGGTTGCCTCCTTTGCTTTCTTTTATTAATTTTGCCTTTTTTGAGCTCTCTGAAAGTGAGCCTGAGCTGTTGTGACAAAGGATGGTTACACTGAATTAGAAGGGGTATATTTAAAAATCCCATTTGAATGGGTTTGGAATAGTCTTCCTCATCTTTATTTGGTCCTGTTAAATATTTTGACTCTACTGAAAGAAAAATCCAAATGGATCAACCTTACATATATTTAATGCATTGTTTTTTATTATCTTCTAGGTTACAGTGATTTTTTTCTTTAATTATCTTTTCATCAACCTTTCTAGTTGGTATGCTGCAAATGTATTAATTAAATGCAGGTTATTTTGTGTGTAATTGTCATAGTGTTGGTACATAACCTAGAGCCACTCTACACCCAAAGGTTTTTCAAAAGAAATAGTCTGCTCGTGTCCCATGTTCTGGCAGGGGAATTTGTTGTTTTCTGTGGGAACTTGCACTTTCAAAATATTTCAGCAAGAACCCCAGGCAAGAAATGGGCAGTGGCAGAGAGGATATTAGAGCAGGGAGGGAGAGAGATGCTGATAACTTGACAAATCCACTTGTCTGTTTTGGCAATCTGCGTCCACTAGACAACTAATTTACATGCCTGGACACATTAAAATGTACATTTGTTTGTCTGTGGGACAGCTGACTGGATACACTTGGATGCACTGGCAAATACTGCATTGCAGTATTTTTTTTTCAATGTCATTGGGGTTTGGGGGGAGAAGTGGGCGCAAACAGCCTTTTTGCAAGTGAGACTATGATAAAAAGCATGGCACCTCTGTAACCGATGGGCCAGATTTTGCAAAATTTGCTAATCCGTGGTGGGAAGTCACCCCTCCCCCATTGCACTCCTCTCTCCCTCGTTCTTTCTGTTCTTCTTTCCGAGCAGGATGGAAGAAGAGATGAGTGTGCATGGATTTTGTGTGTGTGTTCATGCATGTGCATCTTTCTCTCGCATCTGAGCGGATGCTAAAGAAAACACTGGGATTGGGATGAGAATGGAAAGGGCACTCCCGTAAGGTAATACTCCTCAATTGTGCGTGTGAATGTCCGGTTACCGAAAGCGTAGGACTTCTGAGTAACTCAGACAGCAGGACACATTTTTCCTTTTCCAGAGAATTTTGTGAAGAGTAGGGTTACGTGTCAATTCAACAAGTAAAATAGATTTAACTGTAATAAAATCGGTATCTAATGCGGACTTAGCCTTTGCATTTAAGTACATTTAACCATTTGAGATAATGTAGAGTGAAGATGATGGAGAAATGGGCGTTCAGATCCTATTTGCTTGCTTGCTCTTTTTCTTTCCCTCAAATGATCCATCTTTACTTGTTAAAATACTGGAATATTTTGGGTACAGGGGGCTTTTGTAGGTCACTAGCTTTACAGCAAGAAGAAAGGAGGGAGAAAAGGTCTCAATGTGTCAGAGGCAGTAATTGTCTAAAATTAGCCATCTAGAAAAGGAAGGGAAGGCTTGGAGGAAAGAATGAGGCACAAATACGTGAAACTGCACTGTGCTAGTCAGGGAGATAATGAGTGATAAATTTGAACTGGTGCAGTGGTGTGATGCCCATTAATTTCTCAGAACCTTGACTTTGCAGGTTTGTTACTTACTTTGTTGTTCACACCTTTAATTATAACCAGTTTTGGATGATAGCTTGGGGCACTGAAGATGAGACCTTTCTGTTTGTTGTTTACTTATTTGAGTATTCAGACAATTTGCAATAGCGTTGGAACATCACTGTAAGAAATCAAATACTTTCAGATGAGATTATAATAAGAATGCAATTAATTTTTGCAACTACCTAACGCTGTCTTGTTGGTAGCAGTTACATTGCTTGCATGTATTCATTAAGAATTAGCTCAATAGCACTGGTGTTAGGTTTATCTTTATTTTCAGTAATGGTAATCCATGTTTTTCCTAACAGTTTTGGGTCTCCTAATGCATTATCGCTGCTTTAGGGCCCCATAAAGTAGAGAGAAGGAAGCTGAGCATCTTTATCTATTGTTCTACCCTTGATTGTGTCTTACGTGAGGACTTTCTCCTTCAGTGAAGAAAATCTGTAAAAGTCAGGAAATGCTGTGAACCAGCAACAAATCCTTAATTAAATGGGAAGTAAAAATAGAATATTAAGAGAAAACACTTAAGGGGAAAAAGATAGATGGCTAAACCTTTGTGTGTCCTTTCTGAAAATGGGTTAGTTGCACGATAAAATGCAAGCCTGGCTTTGACAATATTTAGAGTCGTGATGTATATAAGATGCTGTAGTACGCCTTTGTTGCTAAGGCACACGCAATTGCGTCAGCAATGCTGTTGTGATGGGAAATTATGCGTCCTTGAATTCTAAAAAATACTTTTCCTCAGGTTCATTTATTTTTCTTAATACTAAATTCATTTTTATTGCTATGAAATCTCTCATATGTTACAGTTGGTGTTTTTCCCAACGCGTGGATCGTGCGCCAGCATTTTTTAGGATGGGGGCTGTAGAGTGTTTGACTTCTGAGCATCCAGAAGTCTTGGAGGTAAAGGCAATGCGGTGTGTTTGTTTCAGAGCAGATGCGAATGAATACTGGAAGTTGCTCTGTAATTCAGTGCTTCAGGAAGGTTCTCTGCGTAACGGGTTTCTGCCCGCATCGGTGCCTTTTGGTGCTGGCAGAAGGCACTGGTGCCACTGGAGCCTTTCCAGTAGTGCCAGTCCTTTCTACCCCATTGCTCAGCCATGCACCTGGCTGAGCTGTTGAAGGGAAACCAATGGCTCCCTCTGGGTCTCGCGTCCTCAGGGACACTTGGTGAGGACATTGTCCTGTGTAGAGACCAAAAAAGATGGGAAGGTCACCGCACTGCGCCTGGGCCCCGTGCGCCAGCTTGTGATTGCGTGCATGCTCGGTTGGAGGAGCTGATGGCTCTTCTGTATTCACTCCCAGGTTGAGTGCTCCTTAAAAGCTTTTGTAGGTACATGAGGGATGAAGGAAGCTTGTCCTCTTTTATTTTTCCTTCCCTTATGAATCTTTCATAATTGCATACTTGAAAACTGGCAAAGACAACAATACTCAATTCATAATTTAAGCTGGATCTGACTCATCCTGTAGTGTTGTGTGCGGCTGCCCAATGAGGACGTGGAATTCCAGGAGCCGACTGTCACGTTATCTCTTGTGGTGCAGATGAGTACAGTTGCCAGAAGTCCATATTTTTCTACGGCTATTAAAAGCGAAACTGGTATTTGACTCAGAGTTATCATTAAGCTAAACTTTCTTGGAAATTTTCACATTGGGGATTTTCTGTTTAATAAACAGATTAATTTAAACTCTAAATGTGTGCTATGTGCTTATAGCGAGTAGGAAATGAACCTGTTCATAGCAGCTCAGGTTTGAGAGGTTCATGGTAAAAACCACACAGGCAAAATACTAATAGGTTTATTTGAGTTGAACACTGACTTGTGGGGAGGAGGCTGTGCCTGTTCTCCATCGTTTGGAGCTGGTGTGGTGTGGGCTCCATAGGCTTGAGCAGTTCTATGTTTGGTCATGCAAAATTCACCACTCCACAGAGTTAACCCATGTTTAAACTCCTACACCGTGGTGAAGTGTTAACGCGTTCTGTACTTGGGAGCAGATATTTGGGGATACCGAGTTCTTCACTCAATTGAAGAGTTTGTAAATGTGGTTGTTACCTGCTGTCCTTGTACTCACCTTCTGCTGGTATACCTGGAGCTTCAGATGGAGGTCGGTGCCTCTTTGCTTACAGTGTGCAGAAGAGCTGGTGGGCACAGACTCGCCCCTTTTATTTCTGCAGAGCAGAAGGCGCAGTCACGATGCCGTGGAAGTAATAATGCACATAAACAAATACTCCTTAAATAAAAATAGTTCCAATACCGCTCCCTGTATATCTTTGTTCCAAATGAAGTTACTGGCAGTAGATGAGTAGGGGGAAGTTGATTTTTAGCAGAAAGCGTGAACGCTGGAAATTCTTCCTAATGTGCGTGTGCCAGCTATTCTGTAGCAGTACTGCTGTTGATTTCCTTCCTGTAATAGCAGCTGTTCAGGGAATTAATCTCTTTACTCAATGCAGAGGGGTCCTGAAAAATGCAGTGCGCAACTGCTGTGGTGGTTGTGGCCATTTTTAGAGTGGCCACCGATGGAAGGTAGCGCCATGATCCAGCACAGTAGCATATTGTTCTTCAGCCTAACTGGGCCAGGACAAAATTACCATTTTCTCTATTTCGTGTGCTCTGTGAGAGATTCCGGAGTGCACTTCAGAATTTGACATTGTGTTTGATAATTTATAGAGCACAGTTTATATTTAACTGTAGACACACTAATCCAGGAAAAAGAGTAGTGTATTTTTAGAATCCTTTTTTATTGTCTCTGCTTGTCATTACCAAACTACTGAAAGAAGTGTTCATAAATGTAGATGCTCACTGGGATAGAAATTGAGTTTAATTTCCATGATTAGTCTTTGCTATATGCAAAAATCAAACATTATTTGTGTGATATGTGGTTATCGAGAAGCTTTACAGCCATTTTGGCAGGAGCCACTGTGTTCCCTTCCGAGGCTCCCACCCCAGAGCGGACTGTGGCACCTCAGCTGAATGCTCCAGCAACCAGAGATGCTTAGGTGATTCTTTTCTTTTTTTTTTTTTTTTTTGCTTTAATAATGACACAAGTAATGAAACAACCTTCTGTTGATTCTTTGAGCTCTTCTTTGAGGCAAAACACTGGACTGAATTCAGCTCTAAAGAAGCTTTAAGTCTGACTGGTGAATATTGGAAGGAAAAATTAGGCAACAGAAATAGCATTAGCATAGTTATTTTGATTTTTTTCTTTATTTTGAAGCACTTGAGTAACATGTACTGTGTTTGGGATATTAAGATGCTTCTGCCTAATAATCTTAACGCTGCTGCCATTTTTTAATGGTTACCTCTTGCCCTCTGAGCAAAATGTGTTGTATGGGGTTTGAGTTACTATTTCGTGGTGACTTGGGACCTGCCCTGCCCGTGAGCAGGGGCTAAGGCTGCTGGCAGGGAGTGTTAGCCTAACCACATCACAGTCAGGATTGCTAACCATGGGCCCATTCCTTTACTTTAGGAGGAGTTCTGAAATCTTTGAATGCGTTGGTGTCTAGGGTATACTTGTTTATTGGAGTAAGGATTTGGTGAACTTGAATATGAATTTATTTGGAAACTTCAGGAATTCAGGAAGAATTTTAGTACCAGGGATAAGGAAGATGTTTGGTTTGGCCTAGGGTATGTGTCTTTCTTATTTCAAACACTGTTTCTGTCTAGGATAAACCATCAGGATTGGTCTTTTAGCCTGACCTGTGACAGATGAGTATGTCCTTGATATTTTGTCCTTTATTGATGAATAATGCATAATTAAACTGTGGGTAATGGTCTTTGATCTCAGCATAGGTACTTTTCTGCATGAGATCTAATTCAAATAAATATTACTGATATTTGTCCCTTCCATACATTTAACATATTTTGTTTAAGCCATTGTGTAGATATTTGTGATACCATCAAAGTAAACACCTACCTCTGTATATTAGGTCATTCCTTATCACTCTTCCCCCAGAAATTTCTCAAATCCTCAACTTAATTTTTCTCTTCGTGACCCTTAAGATAGTGATGGACATACTACTTTGGAGTAATTCATTGTAACTTGCTCTACCAGAGCATGTTACAGAAGCAAGAATCCCTATTCTCATGAAGATGTTGTTCCCATCCTCAACATTAGTGTGGTACAGGGCTGTAGATTTGCAGGTGAATTGCAGAAAAGCTGTAAATTTCATCTTTATTGCTAGTCCAGTTCAGTTTAAGATCAGGAGAGGAAATAAGTTGTTACTTCGCAGTGAGCTAACACTACAGATGAAGGGGATGGAAATTCCTGTGTTCTGTTAAGTCCTATTTTAGGGTCTGTCTCAGACCTGCGAGCAGCAGTAACCATAGAGATGTTGTTGCCAGCAGTTGAGATGTACACATGTTGATTAGTGTTTCCTAATTGCATTTACCAGTGTGTCTTCATTAAGGTCCTGTTGAGGATGGAGCCTAAAATACCTTGGTTGTGGTGTGTGTCTTGTGAAGCTATGAATTGCTGCGTAATATAAGCACTTTTTTGTATGAAAAATGTATAGGCAACACTTAAAAAAAAAAAAAAAGTGTGTATATATGGCTTAGAAGCTGAAATCCTACTGCAGCAAACATTAAAGATTCTTAAATTACTTAAGGGCTTTTGAAAATTATAGCTTTTGTTTCTAGAACTTTGCTAGTAATAACAGCAGTGGGGGTTGGATGTTCCTGGGCTTCATGGAGAGCCTGCTTTGGCCTTGCTTTGCCTTGGCTTCTGGTAAGTAGACTTCTTTAGGTTTTTTAATCTTGATCCAGTAGCATGGTTGTACAGCATGGCTTGTAATACAGCTTTCACTGTCTAAACTTTCAGGTTGCGAATGATTCTAGATTATTTTCTTAAAGGGAAAAACAAAGTGGAATTGTGACAGGTCTACAGCAGCTGAAGACTTGCTGTCTGCTTATTACACTTACATATACGTACCCGTGGGAATCTGTGCATGAGTACACAGTATGACACACATATTCCCAGGTTGGTAATATAGTTCAGATATAGATTAGCAGTGTGCAACTCGGTAATATGGTCAGTAAACTAAAAAAAAAAAAGTAGGTGGTGATTAGGAAACAACTCCAAGCTGAAATAAAATCCAGAAAGTAAGAAAAAACATAGGAAGATTCTTAATTTACATTCCTTTTGCTTCAGTGTATTTTTAGGTTGTATCTCCTTCACACTGAAAAGCTGTTTCAGGTGTTTCTCTAGCATGCTATGTATTATTACTGTCTAGTATTGAGGTTTTTGAGAACCTCTCCAATCTTTCAGGGTTTGTCTCAAATACTTAATGTTTTGGGTTTTCTTATCACCCTGATAACACAGACATTTAAATACCATTTTTGTTTGTCCCTCTTGAAAAAGAGATGACTAGGCAGTCAGGGGGAGACCTCTTGCCTTTGTGGCATCTGTCTGATAAAATGCTGTCCATGGTGGAAAAAGATGCTTTCATCAAACTTTGGCTTGTAGCATCAATCAAAAAAACATGTCATCTTACTGTTGAGATTGGTTTTTGTTTTTCTTCAGACCCCTTTGGCCTTTGTATGCATCTTGAAAGAATTAAGTAGTAGCTTGTGACTGAAGTTTAAAAAACGTAGGAGGGAATAAGGAACAATACAGAACGATAAAATAGACTCGTGAAACTTTTGTTATGAGTGGTCTGACACAAATTTGGCAGAAATAAGATGATTGAAGAAGTAAATCTTCCTTCAGAAGGCAGAGCTGGACTGCATTGCCTTTGTTCTGGTTTCAGACACGTACAGGCCTTTGAGCAGAGGCCACCCTAGGGCCATGGTTGGGCAGGAGCCATTGGTGGCCCTGTCCTGGCACAGAAGTAGGACAGCTCCCTGCCACCACTCTTGTTCAGGTCCATGGTGTGGGGGGACAAGGAATCACAAGGGGTTTTGACCTGAGCTGATGGTGAGGTCTACCAAGTAGGCCAGGGATGCGTCCATTTTCTGCTGGGTGTTGTCTGTGACTCCTCTCTCCAAAGCTGCATGCCAGAGCTGCGGCTGAGTACTGCGAAATCAAGGCTGCATTCTCCTATATTTTCATATGTAAATCAAGTTTAATGACAGAAATGATTGCAAGCAAATTCCAGTGAAACCAGTCTAAATAAAGAAGCTTTGAGTGACAGGCTTACAAGAAGTTGGTTTGCCTTCGTGAAAGGACTTAACCTGGTGCAGGGGTAGTAGGCAACTTCTGTGACCATTGCCTGTTATCTTAGTTCTTTCATTTTACTTTCTCTTAGTGCTGATAGAATGGATTCCTTCAGTTGGAAGGGACCTATAAAGATGAAGTCCAACTGCCTGATCGCTTCAGGGCTGTTGAGCCCACTTAATGTAGACTTTCCTAGATGTTTGGACAACACTGAAGAATATAGCCAGACAGTACTGAGGTTTATGGGATGCGTGGCTTCTCCGTAGTCATCTCAATGAGTGAAGAAGCTGGAAACAGCAATGAAGCCTCATAGAAGTTCATAAAGAACAACAAATACTGTGAGTTGAGGTAATAAATATGATAAATCTGTAACAATACTGTGCTGCCCAAAAATCGCTGCACATGAAGTGCTCGCCCATACGTTGCTCTCCATTTCTATGTGTTTTCAGTAGGCTTGGGGAGGATCAAACAGCAGTACCCTAACTGGTGCTCCCCTCTCAATTTCTTAGCCTCAGAATACCTGCAGTGAGAGTAAGGGACCATACAAAGTATGTGACATGTTTACTGTCTCTTAGTGGTTATTGGACATGGAGTTCTGAGCATGGCTTCCTCTACTTGCATCTTAGCTATTGATGAAATGTTTAAGTTACTTTAGTGACATACCTCTTTTTCTTTAACCTAGTCCCTTCTGTCATTGAAAGCAAGTCTACAGTTGTTGATCCCATACTTCATTGGAACTTGAAACTTTTCAAGCTTCAAATAAATGTGATTTAGTGTATAATGCTGTTTTGCTTTTTCTGATATTGTGAGGGAAGGTGACTCTATGACTAGGTCAGGTTTGTGCATAGGCCGTTACACTCCTAGAGCTGTCACAGCTCATGATAGGACTTCAGTGGTCTGCTTTCCTCGGGTTTGTCTTCCTTTTGTTTTTTACCTTCTGCAAAAATTGAAATAAAAATAACAGGGTTTGCCTTTCTAGTTCTTATTGTGCTGCTGCAGTGGAAGTCCCTGGCCTGCCTACCCATTCCTATAGCATCCAGCATGACTTGATGCTGGCATCAGTTCTATCCTTCAGGCATTGCTGTGATAATAAGTAATATTGCCAGTGGAAGTGGACTTTACGTTCATTGTGCTGCAAATCGGAGACAAAATATTTTGCTTCAGCATATTTATGCAAAAGCATATAATGGATTAGATCAAGATAAAATTTAAAGAAAACAATTTTCTCATTTATTTGAACTGAAACTTTAAAATGAATGCATTTGTTCTCTATTTGGATCACTTGGATGCTCTGTACAATTATTGGAGCACCCAATGAATTTGAACTTGCTGAAAATGTTAAAACACTATTTCAACTTGAGTGTAGTGCACTCTGAAACAGATTTCTGTAAGGCTGTAGCCCTGCTGCCAGAGCTGGTGACTGCTCATTTTGAGCTGAGACTTTCAGCTATATCTATATTTAAGATATTTAATATGACTTCCCCTGGAAGGGAGGGAAAGATAGAGCATTTAAGAGTGTGTATGAGTGGGGAGTATGTCAAAATATGGAGGGTTTGATAACGATTCATTTCTGGGATATTGGATTTGCCTTCCGGCAGATTTGCTCAAAAGCTTCATTTTCCTTCTTTATTTCATGTTCATGATGTATTTATTAGGTAAATAATAGCAAAGCCTAGTTGTGTGGTACATAAGCTTTAATAAAAAACGTAATTGACAGTGAAATTTGACAGTTATGTTAGAAGAAAATCTGTGCTGGAGCTGCACACAGCATCATCTGCCTCTCTGAAGGTCAGTTTTGATGGAAGCGCACACAACATGCCTGCAAGGTTCAGGTGTACCACTTGCTTGCTCCTGCTGGAATTGAGGCTTTCAACGAATGAATAGTTAAAAATCACTGTTTTTAAACACTCCAGTGGGAAGACGATCTGTCCTGAAGATCTTACCATCCAGCAAAAATAGGCCAAAACACACGATGGGCTTAATCCCACTGAAGTGAGAAGTGGCATCATTAAACTGGGGCAAGGGCATACAGCTGCTGGTCCTGGGCCGAGGGGCCTGATCGTGCAGGTCTTTGTTCCACGCGATACGTATGGGTCAGCCTTACGGGGATAGCCATGTCAAAGACAAGTGTGCAAGCAGATGGGAGGCCTGTGGCTGGATTTCTCAGGCAGCTCCTACAATTCTGCCTTTCCCACCTGCAGGAAAGATGTGGGACACAGATTTCTGTGCCATCCTGACTTCCTTCTCTTCAGAAGAAGAGATGCTGAGAGATTTAAAAAAAAAAAAAAAAACACTTTATTTTGTTGGAGAGGTTTTGTTTGTTTTTCCTTTTGTCATCGTTATTCAGGAGATGGCTATGGGACCTCTGCCATGGCACCATTTGTTTTCCCATGTACAAGCAAACAACTTGCAATGCTAATTAAAGAGCTTTTTTAGATAAAGTAAGAGCTTTGCATTATTTATCTAAATTCTTTTTTATGGGAGAATGTTCTGAGTTTGTTCATTAATGAACACTTAGAAATAATATAAAATTAGACCTCATGAATTGTTCATGAGGTGTAATTTACCATGATCATATTTCTTGGCATTTAGGTGCTGTGAACAGTTTATTATTCATAGATAACATTTCTGACTTATGTGGACAGCTCCATTTTAAGGACTCCTGAATCCTTCGTAGACTGAAGAAATTTGTTCATTTTGTTGTGTTTTTTAGGAAGACTGTCTCAAACACATCTCTTTGGTGCCTATACATCTTTTTAAGATTTGTAATTGCTACTGGATTTTCTTCCCCATCTCAAATTCATTTCTCTTCATTGTGGAAAATGGGCAGCAGAGCATATGTAACTCGGATAACAAGAAAGGGTGTTAAATTATTTGCTGAATGCAAGCTTCTCACAGTGCATGTATGTGACAGTTTTTCAGTCCAATGTGCAGATCTTCTTTTAGACTACTGAGAACAAATCTTGTAAATATACAACATGTATATTTACATTTATGGAGCCATTGGCTATTGCTTATGCATGCAATAGGAAGATAAGACTGTCTTAATCAGTCTGTGGGTAGTTTTCTAAATGATTCATTAACTGTGCTTTGTAATGGTAGATGGATGTCACACATTTACTGTAATAGCAACTGAAGATTAATGTCAGTTATTGTGGCTTGTTTAAGCATTGTAATAGTTTTGTTTATACATACAGGTATTTGCATTATTGTTGCAGCTAATAGTTAAGCAGGAATAAATTGAAATTAATTGAATTAATTGGAAAAAATGTATATGAAGATATGGCAGGAGTATTTCTGAAACATTATTTGGAATGTAGGAGTTGCTAAAATGGGTATTTGTTGCTGATATTTTGTAGGAGGGGTTATACGAAGCCTTTTGGTAAGCAGTGTTTTGCAAAACACTGGCGAAGCTTATGCTGTCTTCCTGAGCAGCAAAGCTTTTCTTTGTGAAATCTGTCAAACCAAAATACCTTCTACTTGGCTGATGCATTACCATACTGAGAAAAGTAGTACACCAAGCAGCAATTTTTATAAGCAGCAGTGTGATGAAACATATCCACAATTTGAGGTACGGGTTGCTTTTGTTTAACTGACAAAATCACAGTCTTGAAATTCTGCCTAAGTCACAGATTAAAAGTAGTAATAGTAATAACATTGTGAAGATAGAATATTCAAATATTGGCGCTTAAATTATCAGTGTCCAAAAACAGCAACTAATGTATTTTTGCAACTACTTTATTTTTTCTTCAAAGATACTGTTAACCTGTATATAGAAAATAATGTTGCAGTATCGGAAGTCTGGCAAAAAAAAATGACGGAAAAGAAAACCTGTGATGCTATATCAGTAGCAAATGCATATCAGCATACATATCTTCTGCAATATTTCAAGACCAGTAGTAGCTACCTAATGAGGTTCAGGAAGGGCTACAAAACCATGAAAACGCTGAAAGCAATGCGAAAATCATGAAAACAATTTTATATAGCATGTATAGAGGTGTAATACTAATCTAAAAGGAATAATAGTATATTTTATATTTTAAAAACATTTCTGTGTTAGATTACTGTCCTGTTTCTGTATTTGTTTTATTAGTATCCAAATAAGCTCTTGGTGAGCTAAAGGTAGATTTATAGCCTCCTTTCATACTTTTTTTGTAATTTAATTGCAGCACAGTATTCTTTTTATAAAACAATAAAATAATGTTATTACCAGTAATTAAAGCATAATCAGAGGGAGCTCCTGGAAACTCAGTATCAATTTCAGAAATGTCCATATTGTGATAATAGTATTGAATTAACAATCTAAATCTTAGTGTTATAAATCAGAAAAAAAGTGAGTGGCATGTTAAAAATTTACCCTCTGAATAAATAATGTAGTTACTCTTATGTAATGTGCTGACTGATGTGGGATCAACAACATCTTAATATTACACACTCATCAACCATCAGTGTCCTTGTGAATGCATGTTGAACTCCGAACAGTTTGAGGTGGATGTGTAGGGGAGAAGACAATGCTCAAAGAAAGGGACTGGGACTTAACCTTTTTGTTACCATTAAGTCTTTACTAATAAAAATCAGTATGTACTGCTGAAACATTACTCCTTTGAGACCACAAGAATTCATGCTCTGGTACTTACCTGTTTTTACACAGAAATCACTATGCACAGACTTAAAAATTATTCAGTAAAAAAAATAATAAACCTTTCTAGTAAGTCTTAACAATTTTTCTCTATCAATATTTCTTACATAGAAAATCAATTTTTAGTAACCTACAATTTTGTAATAATTTGAAGGTCAAGTAAGTGATTTTTTTTTCCTTTCTACTATTGAATATCTAATAATTAGGAAAACCTAATTGGAGCTGAGTAACTAGGAAGAAAACCTGGTACATGGTACAACACAGATTTATGCCAGGGTACTCAGAAATACTATACTAGTATATATTTGTTCAAGAACAGGCTTTCTCTGAGCAGCTTACGTCTAATATTCAGTATTTGTTAAATATCTTAGTTAAATTGTATTTATTTGCATGGAGTGGAAGGTGAGCATGTTTAAAACGCAACCAAAAAGAGTTTGCAAAATGCTTAAGTAGGACACCAGCCAGCTTTGAATTTTGTTTGCTTAAACAGACTTCTTTTTAAAAGATCATGGGGTTTTGTTTATTGTGGGAAACTGTATGTAGCTTTTGTTCCCGTTGCTAATAATAGGTGATGTACCTTTCTCATTGAATTGTGCTGAAGTCCTGCTTCTGCTGTAACTGAAACCAGGTACAGTATTTAGTTTGCTTTAGAAGGGCAGGACCAGTCCCCAGAATTGCAGTTTGCTGTGTTGCTTTTATAATAGAAATGATCTGATCAGCTGACTTAAATACACAGCTGCAGTTAACCGTATCACCTGTCTTCCTGTCACCTTCTGACTGTACCTTGTTAATTGCGAGGCTTTCACTGGCAAAGAGAATGGCGTTTGAACACAGACATTAGAGGAAAATATGCACTGTCCTGCTGGAGCACCTGGTGTGGAAGCTACTATATGAAATGCAGAAGGGGTGAAAATTTGATACAGCGTATGAAATAATCACCTTCAGCCAAAAGGCAATGACAGCGTGGTGGTGGTGGTCAGCGGTGCAGGACAAGCCGTAGCGCTGGAGCAGGCCTGATCCCGTGTGGTGGCAGCCTCCATCTTCTGCTTGGCTCAAGGGAGGGATGCCAGGCTTCATACGCACAAGGGTGGTGCTCAGGGAAAACCTGAACTGGATTTCTTTTGTTTTAATTAAACTGATACGGTATATATGAGCATGCTAAGCAGTGCCTCACAGGATAAGTGTTACCCTTACAGTGAGGAGAGCATACCCGGGCAGCAGGTTATTAGCGAGCTTAGGATTGGAGTTAGTGTCCGCTGTAAGGCTGGGGGTGCGGAGATCAAAAGATTATCTTCCAGATGGACTCCTGAGCTAAACAGATTTAGTAGCATCCAAAGGACTTAGTATGTGTGAGTAAATACATGTATGAAATCGGATTGTAAGAGGGAATGTGGCTAATAGCGGGTGAGACAGAAGGCCCTGAACGCCGAGTGCGTGGGGTTGGTGCTGCCTCACGGAAGGTGTAGGTGATGGTGCTTGGCTGGCCAGATTGGCAGTGGGCTTGCTGACTGCTTCCAGGAGGTTACTGTTCCTGGGGAATTTGTGTTCAAAAGGATTCGGCTTTGTGGCTGAAGGCCTTTCTGTTGCTACACAATGTGGCAAGGTTTATTTTTTATTTGGAAATTGCTATGCCAAGTAGGTAATTCTGGGTCAAATAATCAAAAATAATAGTAATTCAAAACTTGTTTCAATTGATTAAAAAGGGGGGTTATTCTATAAATGAAGCTTTAAAGCAACACCAAAGCATTTCAATTTTAAAGAGAAAACACCATTGACCAGCATATAAGCTATTTAGAAACTTAACCTGTGATGCAGTTAATTTTAGAACAGGCTCCTCTGTTTCAGTGTCATCCCCCCCAAACTACAAGCCTAATTTGTTGCAATATGTACCTCCCTGGCTTTAAAAAAGAAAGCTAATTAAGTCATGAGTGATTATAATAATTACAGGATGAGACGAGCGCAAGGCTCAGTGTCGGTCGCTCTCTGCTGTGCCCATCCCTGCAGTGCACCTTCCTGTGGCTCCAGCCTGTACCATCATCTGTCAGTCCGTTGTTGTCTGTCTGTCCTGTCCTAGGGATGGGCTTTGACAGATGCTAGTGCAGCTGCACTAGTGCCAATCTTACAGCAGACAGCAAAAGCTGCCATTTGCATTGCTTTGGTTCATCCGTATCTGTTATTAGGTGCCCTCCCGTGGGCAGCCCCAGACAGCCTGGGCGCTGTAAGACAGGTACTTGGGCAGTGCCCAGGCTCTTGGTGTTCTTCATCGACATCTCTGCAGTGTTGTGTTGTAGACTTTGGTTCTCTGGTCCGTACCCTGCAGACATCTGCATCCATGCGGCAGGGAGCACTGGTGACAATAGGGCCACTGTCACACGTCTGCTTTGCTGGGATGGGTTCTTGCATGATGTTTTGGAAAAATCGGAGTACAAATCTGAGTATCTTTGGTGAAAATCAGAGTTCCGTGTTTCAAGATAGAACCACTTGTTAAAATTCTAGTCTGTGCCTGATAAGCTTTCTGATTAAACCTTTCTGGTTCCAGTAAATATCTAAAGACCTTTGTATCTTGGAAGATTGCAAATTCAGGGCTTTATTATTTAAAGAGGTGTCAGTTCGTTAGCGAAAAAAATAACTGGAGAATATAGGTCATCATTGGAACCAGGAAGTGTTATGTCTTGGGACACAAAGTTTATTAACCCAAGGCAGTCCAAATGACGACACTTTGCAGATTGACTGTGCCTGGTTAATGTTGTTGTCATTGCACTCTGTGATACCGTTATTAAATAGGTAAAATATTTTACCTTTTCATATAGAGCCATACACTTAGTTAATCTGATTTAATGGAACTATAATTTTAATTATGATTATTACCTTAAATTATAATTAAATTTATGTGGTTTAAATATACATTTGTGAAAATGGCTGTGTGATGAAAGCAGAAATCAGCTTCGCATTAACAAAAAAGAAGGGTTTTTTAAACTGCATCTTAGTATATGCTCACAGCCAAAGACTAGCATGACCTACTTTGCAACAATAACAGAGGAATCAAGCAGGGTTTTTTGTTGAAGTATCTAAATTGGCCATGAATGCTACCTACTCATTCGTTTGTAAGTATCTTTAAAAATAGCAATTGTATCTATGAAACTTAAGGCTTTTTTCTCTTTTCCTCTTATTTTGATTTAGATAATTAGCACCATGGAGCCTCAGGTGTCGAATGGCCCTACTTCCAATACAACCAATGGACCCTCCAGCAACAGTAGAAACTGCCCTTCCCCCATGCAGACGGGGGCTGCCACAGATGACAGCAAAACCAACCTCATAGTCAACTATTTACCCCAGAACATGACCCAGGAGGAGTTCAGGAGCCTCTTTGGGAGCATCGGTGAAATAGAATCCTGCAAGCTCGTGAGAGACAAAATCACAGGTAAGCTCTCGAGCATTGTTCACCTTCACATACATCAGGGTCAGTTTACATTTAGGGTCAGTGAAATCCCAGTGCTTATGTTACAAGTGCTTAGCATGGGACTTACTGCAAATATCACAGTAAATTTCTTCATGCGGTAGGCCTGCAGTTTTCAGTGATGCACATCAGATCTAGAACAACTCTAAGAGAAGCCTTGTGTTTCTAGCCTGTGCACAGAAATGAGAGGAGGAACAAACATTACCAGTGTGCATGTACATGCTTCCTATGCAACTTCTTGCAGCAGAGCTCAGACAGTGATACTGCATTCCTGATCATTCACAGAATGGCAGAGCATAGTCCAAATGGCAAACTGACAGTTCGTAACTTTGATTATTTCTTTTGAACCTTATCGTCCTTCATGAAACTTCTGCCTGTTAGCAACACTTCAAAGTCACGATGGCTGTGTCCCTCACAGCCCACTTATCATTTCTTTCTGGAGCAGTAGTGGTCTGTAGTTGGGGGCCACTGCTCTCAATTTCTTTTGGATGCTTGTGGATGTTGGTTAATGTTAGCCTTGTTCCCTGAAGACACCTTAATTTGTGAAGACCCCTTCCTGCATGACATGGCACCCGTTTGTAGGTGTCGTCAAAATGAGAGAAGTTTCCTATTACAGATCTTATCTCAATCTCAAAGAGGGGAGAGGTGTCTGCACCATCACTAAAGGTGTGGACAGGTGCCAGTGTGCCTAATGTGCTCTGTATCTTTGCTGCCACAACCAGGAAATCACTGATGCACGAGACAACAGCAGGATGAGCAATGACTTTTTATAGCTTGCTTTATAGGTTAGTTTTATAGGCTGTGTGTCTACTCGCACTGTAGGTGGGGAACAGCTGAAATTTCACTGCTGTTCAGTGCATCACCAGTGTTATGTTTAGCATAAAGAAAAGCAGCAGCCTCGGGAAGTGAAGGGTTCCAGAACAGGAGCCATCTCTTCTCAAGGATGCACTCCAGGCAGCTTGGGTGTGCATTCTGTGGGAAAGGGGCACTGTGCAAAGATAAGGAATTTGAAAGACAAGTCTTCATACCTACCTCTGTAATAGCCTGGCAGCTGTTTTATTGGCAGCATTAGGAAGATCTGCTTAGTGCTTTTAAACATGCAATGTTTCTTTTTTATTTACTTCCTGACATACAGCAATGTTCTTGTTTAACGCAAGGCACATAATAAATGGCAGTAGCCCCAGGGCAGCTCAAGTCCTCAGAAGTGTAGTCCAGCAGAGCTTTCTTCTTGCACGTTGACCATGATGTATCTATTTCAATATATTTTCTGATTGGGACGCAGCTTCGGGGGTATGGAAAAAAACAGATTGAAAAATGGACTTTTTATTTATTCTTCACTTTTTTTTTTTTACTTAAAAGAAAAATCGGTCATAGTCATCCCTCTCCAAAAATTTCCATGTGAAGAGCTGAATCTTACAAGCCTAGCTGACTCAATATCTCAATATGACATACTGTCCTTGATACCTGCTACCAGACTAGGTCCATATATTTTTTTTCTTTTCAGTTTGAATATGCTCTTAGAAATTGAACCGTAGGTTACTTCAGTTATTTCAGATGGAACTGAACAACTAACCCTTGTCTGCAAAAGTCTAGTGTGCCTAGCTTGAGTTTTGATCCTACGAGGTCCTATGTTTCAGTAGCTTTTTCTTCCCATATGCCTTAAATTCATGGGGATTTACTTGAAATAAAACATCGAGATTTTATATATTGTGTTCTCATGTAGAATTGGCAGCCTTTGTAAGTGGAACCATTACTTCATCTGCTAGGAACAGCGTTCTTCTTGTTCCATTTTATCTCTGGGCTTTTGTCTCTGTATTTGAAGATGTGAGAAATTGCCTATATGATCTTACAGACATATTCTTGGGTAGTTTTTGCCTATATTTCTTATTTCCATACCAAGTACATAAATGGTTATGATCAGTAAAATATTTCATAACTATTCTTCTAAAATAAAAAATGCTTTGAGGTCACCACCCCTAAATGATTTCGGAGCCTGCATGTTTTAAGAAATGATGCAAGCAGATAAGAACCAAACCAAGGAAAAAAAACAATTGTCCTCCAAAGTCTCTGTGCCATTTATTTTTGCAAACAACTTAATCTGTTAAAGCTTCAGGCCTATTATCAAGGTATTGTGCAACATTACTACATTTCAGGGTATGTGTTCCTCACTCTAAATTGGAGTTACTAAATTGAATGGAGTTGTCAGCCAGAAGCAGTTAATAATCTTTTGATGGTCTTAGAACATGAGGAGTAATAAAATGGAAATATACTGAGGTCATACCCAACTCATCTTCCAGGGTCATAATGTAAGTGAGGCTTATTGGATTTCATGTTTGTTTTGCATTTTGGGGGTTGGGGCTGGCAAAGCATGTTAGCAGGCTGTTACAGGAATGACCACCTTTTCAGGGTTCTTTGCTTCTTTTCCTTATTAAAAATCACTGTAGATTTATTTAACAGTAAAGTTGTGTTGCAGAAAAAATAGCGTTCTTAAGCTATTTGAGCTGAGATGGTGGAGGTCTGAAACAATTAGTTTTGTTTTGTCTGCTTTTGAATTTTTCATTGTTTGTTCAGAAATTCTTTTAATAAATCACAGCTAAGTGTATGCTGTTTTGTGCTGCTAAGCAAATGTTTCAGCATCTGTTTAGAGGCATAGAAAAGGTCACAGACCAAATCATCATGTTAAATAGCTAGCCTGGCAAAACCATATTAGACAAACCTTGAATGTATTTCAGAGGCTGGACTGAATCCTTTACATGAACCAGTTAAATTCTATATTCCCTGCCCTGCTATGCAAGTGTGCAGATCTTGTGAAATGTTTAGGCTCTCAAAAATACTTTCTCAAGGATTTCAAAGCTAAGCAGAGTCTGTTAAATATATAGGATCCCTCTGAGAGAATTTGATCTGAACTGTTTTATTTTTCAAATGGATTAAACATTATATGTCAGCAGTAATCACCTGCTCCAAGTCTTTTTGCAGGTCTTTTAGAACAGTAGCAGGGTTTTTTTAAGAAAATTGATTCGTGATGTTACCCCTCGCTTTGGAAAGACACATGTTTAAACAAGCATATTCCTTTACTAAAAAAAATATGCTAATTTGGTAGTACACCGTACTGAGTTGAATAGGAATGACAGCTTCTAAGACAGCCTTTAATTTGGTATTCAAAACCAAAATTGTAAACTTCGGTTTTGTTTGGTAGCTTCTCAGAACAGGCAGGATATACAGTAGCATTTTTAAAAGATGCTAATGACTTGAAAGAGGAGATAGAAGTCAGGCATACATTTTAATTATGGGGGAGGGGCTGCAATAGAAAAATGTTTTTTTTCGCTGCAGAGATTTTAAGGTAATGAGACAAGGAAAAACAGACTGAAGATAGTTGCCTTCATTTGGCAGGGGTGTTTAATAAAAGCAGAACTTGTGGTTGTAAAGTGTGCTTATTAAATTCTTCATTTACACTACCTAATTAATTCTAGCATTTTAAATTAACAGTGAAACTGGTCCCTGCTGTACCATTTCATAGCTACAGCATATTTCGTCCAACAACCCAGTTGTTCAGGTTTAATCAGCTGCTCTCAAAAAAAAATGAGGAGAAGGAATTTGAGTTTTAGAAAAAACTAAATGACACAAACATTTTAGAACAGTTTTAGATGAAAGGAGATGACTTTACGGAGGAGGACTATGTCTTCAGATGGATGCGAGGCTCAGTTCTTACAAGTGACGTTAAACTGTATAGCACTGCAGATGCACTCCATTTCTTCTTTTGCCCAAAGAAAGCTAGTAATAAATCTCACTGACTTAAGCTGAGGAAGGGAACAGCTTGAATTCATTAGAAAATTTTCAGAGGAGAAATGCTGAGCTTCTTTTGTCAAAAGATTGAACAAAAGATATAGTCAGCATAGTGGCCATCAGAAGCATTGTGATTGCTGCTGGCCAAGCGCATTGTCCTTGTTGACTAAATTTGCAGGTGGGGAAAAGAGGACGCCTGTTATAAACTTAATTGGTTTGGTAACCTGATCTGAGCTATTTAGAATTACACTTCTGTTTCTCTATAGCTTACACAAATTTGTAGCCCCTGATCTTCAAATAAGCACTATCTAAAATTTTTGGATCTCAAATATTTCATACCTTATAAAAATCTTTCATACCTTAAAATGATCCGGGCACGCTGTAAAGCAGAATATTTATTGATACAGGATTTCTGTGCATCACTTAACATATGACAGTTTGCATATTCCTGCTGTGTGGTGCAATTTGATGTTCTTTGCATGCATAATCAGGAACTTCATTGCTCTTCTCCCCAAAAAGCAACTGTTTTAAATTGTTCCTTTTGAATTCCTTTATGATTATACACAAAGATTTACATCTTTCATTTTCATTTCAAGTAATTATGACAGGACTGATATAGACTTGAATTAAGATTGTAGTTCAGAAATAATGGTGGCATCGTAAATGTAATATAAATATTGATGATCCCAGTGAAAAGGCAGAAAAGACAAACAATCTACTTAAAGCAGTAGCATCTGTGTGTTAGCGTGTTATGGAAGAGAAAAAGTACTGACTGCCTGTAGTCCTGTCTAGAAGTAATGGATTGTCTGTCCGTTCCTTACTCTCCGGGTGTTGAACCACATCATCCCAGAACCAGAAGCTAGCAAAATGTCGGAATGAGAAACAGTGCAGCATTATGAGAGTGCAGGAGGAGTCTTCCATGTGAGCAGTGTTCATTGTGTGCTTCTCCAGGCACCAGGCAATTCCTAGCCTGCAGTGGTGGATGCTCTGCCTCTGCTCCCAGCAAGCTGAAAATGTACCCGTTTTGCTCCAGAATTATATCTGTGAAGGGTGAAGCTGGCATCTTCTGTCCCTGTGTATTAAAAATTATTTCTTCCTAGCTCTGTGCATAAGAAGTGGCTTACCAATATGCACTAAGAGGTACTGCTGTAAAAAATCATGGCACAGATATTTATTTAACCAAGCGTAGGCGGTGAATGGTGCTGAACTGGTGGTTCTGTCTGGACTGTTCTGTTCAGAGGTTGCTTATCTGGTCCCTTCTGAAATCTGGGGCCTGTTTAAGCAGTCTTAATTTCAGCATCCAGAATCAGTGGCTGTTTCTGAGAGCCTTGCCTGGAGGAGGTCTGTATCCTCAGGAGAAGCCATTAATTGGCACTGCAAACTGTGGCAGTGACCCTAGGAGGCAGGAGGGAAGAAAGCCAGGTATAATCATGTTGCCTAACAGTAAGGCTCTCCAGGAGGGAAGCTTTTGAGTCTGACAAAGTGTGCAGTAGCAAGAAAATGCTACTTAATCTTACCTTAGTAAACCAACCTCTTCTAGTATTGGCCTGCTGCTTGCAGCAGGCAACAGCTAAGCTTTATTTCAATGTGAGATTTTGCTGTCTGATAGTGTAGATAGGAGAGAGGTCACAGTGCCCGTCTTGGGATCAAGAGGGGACTCTGAAAGCTCCAAAACCAAAATCATAATGAAAAGTTGCAAAGCAAAATCAAGATTAATGGTTAAATTTAAATCCATGAAAGAGGTCTTGAGGTGAAAAAAATCCATGAAAGAGGCCTTGAGGTAATACAGTTCATGACAATAGGTAACAGATGGTGAAGTCTATATTTGAAAGCCCCAAGTTGAAAATTGCTGAGTTATTAGTAAAATTGTGTTTCTTTATCATTGGAGGAATATCTATTTTTTCATTCAAAAGAAATAGTTATTTATGTTCAGAAACTGCAGACAGAACATTTATTCACTGAAAATTTCACGTACAAAGACTGTCAGTGTTTTCTATAAGTTTCTAAGAATTCAGTAAAAGAGTATACCAAAAAATCCTTCCTGTTGGGAAGGAAAACTAAGTGTACGACCCATCCGCAGATAAGTATAGCTCACTGTGAAACCCAGCTTTAAGTTACCCAATCCGAAGTGGTTAACTCTAATCTGGGTACAAACTACTTCTATGTTTGTCCTATTCACTGGTGGTGCTCTGAAAGTTCCTTCCATTTTCAGGTATTACTGGTTCCAGCGGTTTTGCCCACTCAAAATTAAACATTAAACAGATAGGATTGTAGAATGTAGGGATTATGTTAGATAAGATTTATAAAATGTTTAGAAAGTATGTAAACTCATGCCTCATGGCATAAGCCTGCCTAATAAGAGGGTTTATGAGAGAAATAACTTGTAGAGGTAGTTTATTCCCTTCTTGACTTGGAAGGGGTTTTTTTGTACTTCTCTGAGGCAGTGATAACTAGTCACTGATCTCTGTTCACTTATTTGGTACAGATCTTGTTAGACTAGTCTCAGCATCAAAAGCAATTGCTTTGCTCCAGTGGTAGATGAGAATTAACAGAATCCTTCAGAATAGAAAAGCACTTAGGTACTGTGGTATTCACCATTTACGAAGTGAATACAATTCTGGTGTTTAATTCCTTTTGCATTTAAAGGCAGTATTTAGTAGCACATGCACAGAAAGTATGGCTGGATATGAAATGCCTGCAAGTATTTAATTTTCCTGTATTTCACTTCCTTGAAAGCTCAGACTTATTTCCTGAAATACAGGTAGAAGAATAGATAGTGCTGGCTCTGCATATCTATATAGATGGGGTGGGTGTGTATACACACTAGAGTGCTTTTAGCTGGAAAATAATGCTAAATTCAGTGACCTACCTTTGGTTGTTCAGGAACTGACTTGCAGATTGGTCTCACTGTACTTAAGTAAATAAAGGAGACTTGTATGAGTGGTATTTTGAGTTGAGTCCATGGTCAAAATGCAGTGAGGAAGGAGTGGTCAGATACAGTAGTGTAACTGCAGCTGAAAGTCAAGTGCCCAGAAAACAAGAAGTCTTGCAATAACATGTTCTGGAGCTGAAAAAGGAAGAGTCTTTCCTTGATTCAGATGGAATACAGAGCATGCTTTAATTTGATTATAATCCTTTTGTTTGGTAATTCCAATTGTGTGTGAAAGATTAAAAAATAGATGGTAAAAACAGATGTGTCAGTCTTTTTTAAACCTAAAATCTAGAATTATTTTTTAAGTCTAAATATGTGGTTCTGAATGTCATTAAAGATTTTGAATAAGTTGATCTTAATTTGCTGGCCTAGTTATTTTATTTTTATAGCTTCTTATTTCCTAAACTACATTCACTTCTTGAGCAAAGAACCTAATTTCAATGTCACGTATCCTTTTGTAAGGGCTGCAGATTGAAGACGATCGCCAAATATTGATCATCTAAATCAGTGTTTGCATTAAGTACCTGAACTAAATTCATTAGCACTGTGGGGTAAGGAACATAGGAATAGTAATGAGTGCCTTAGTGGATTTCTAAAATGTTTGGTATGATTTGATGTCTCTTCTAAACGCAGAGAAAAAAGATTGAATTTGCATCCGTCACTTTCTTTATTGCCTCTCTGCAGATGTCTGGTGCATTTTCTGCACAGGCAAACAAAAGAATTTTGATTTCTTGATTATTTGGAGAAAAAAAGCAATTGGAGTTTTGGGGCAAATAGGCAGAAAGCAAGAAGGCACGACCCTTGGTGCTAAGAAAAATCTTTCTAATTAACTTTGTAGCAGTTTCAATTCTGAGACCTGTTCTGGAGTGCATTAAAAGCATTTAATGCATATTTAGTGTATCCTTCACAGTTTAACTTCACAGTTTTGAGTAAGTAACATTACCTTCCCATCATGTTTAATGAGGAAGGATTAGAGGTATGGCTTTCTCAACAGCACAAGCACACCTACAGGTCTGAATCTGACCTCCAGATAGATGGCTATTTATGAGGCTTTTCAGTGCATCTGCTGACAGTCTGAGATGTTTTCAGCCCTTTCTGTCTGTGTGAAGATCATCTACCATGAAAGAGCCAGCTGAAATAGATCTGTTGGTGGAGCCCTCTGTTTGATGACAGTCCATCCTTGCCTCCAGCATTTTGCCCCTTTTCTAACCCATTGTGCCCCTCTATCTGGAAACACAGAGCCCAGAGTCCCTTGTCCCTAACACTTCCTTTTCTTTCGTTTTAGCCCAAGGAGGACAAAGACAAAGGGGAGGAAAGGAAAGTTCCAGGAAAGCACTGGGAGATTGGCAGCAGTTTCTACTAGCTATGCTGAGGCAGGGCCTTTTGTGGCAGCAGTAGACAGCGTATGAGGAGATACCTCACCTTTCAGGGCACTAAGGTTGGCTTTACCAGCATTTCATCTGTTCACTTCTGCTCAAGACCTGCCCTTCAACAGAGCTGTGCTGCAGCTGTTACCCCTGCCCATCTCCCTAGTTCTCTTGCTAGACAACTTGTTCAAGAACAAAAACTACCTGTACAAAACCACTCTAAATGGCGTTGAAATTGGCTTAGCTCCTGCTCTCAGCTCCTGCTCTCTCTTTTCCAAGACTCTGCTTTTTACTAACACTGGTAGGAGTTTCTTCTTGGCTATAAGATGGTGTTTTATACATTTGTGACCAGGATTATTTGACCTACCTGCAATAGTTTTTTCTCAGACTTGGTGAGCCAGAAAGTACTTGCCGCTTTCTGTTGCAGAGCTGATTCATCATGATTTGATCATCATGATATGACTACTTAGAGTGCAGGTGCTTTTTCCCACAGCCAGAAGAGCCCTGCAAGATCTTCACCTCAGCTTCTGGAAATAGTCACCCTGAGACCTTCCAATCCAGATTGGGATCTTCTGCCTATGGGAGTCTGCATCTTCAGCTTTCTCATCCTCTTCTTTGTATCTTCTGCTAGCCCAGTTTACATGTACAAAGTGAATGAAGCAAACTGCCTCTTCAGATTCCATCCGCTCAGATGCCATCCATCAGATATTTGCTTTTGGAGTCTTCTCTGATTTTGGAATACCCTGTGTCTGACTTGAGTGAGGACCCATTTATGTGATCAAGCTAACCTGTTTACCCCATGCTTCTCAAGTGAGGGGCCCTCTGCAGAAGGTAGCATTCCTTTTGGGATATCTGCTCAATGGAGGCCTTGACATGCTTTACATCCTTTCCTTCTCTTTTGCTCGCAGAAAACTTCAGTGGTTCAAACTCAATGCTTTGAAACTTAGGATATCATCTTAATTTGACTTACGGCTAAGAGGGGTTAATTTCTAATCAAGTTATGTCATTATCTACAATAATACATTGGAAAGGAGGATTTACCGCTGTTCTCTACACCTGTGCATCCTTAATGGTACAAAACCATCTTTTCTCATTCTTAAAGGATAGTTTCTCTTGCTAGCTGAATCGGATGTCCAGCAACTTCTGTGTGCAGCTCAACAGCAGTCTTGTGATTGTAGTCAGTGCCAATAACGCTCAGTAATCCATTGTCTATTTGAAGTTGCTCTGATGCTTGTCAGCTGACAAAAGCCAAGCATGTCTTTGGGTTTCTCGAGACTCCTCATTCACAATCTTCTCTCCTAGAACAGTCCTTGATAAATAAGGGCATTGCAGCCTCTGACTTAAACTACAGATGGTAAAGCTCAAGTCTTGTTCAGGCCTTGGGGTATCTCTGCCTGCTATTTCAGGTTTCGCTGAGATACAAGGCTTCAGATCTCTGTGGTTCCATGGTCTCAGGGTTCTTCTTTTCACCGTGAGACTTTTGAATCTAAGAAGAAAAATGCAGAGAAAGTAGAAGAAAGACTTGGACTTCTGTGATGTGATGCTGTTTCTTTGCCTCTGCTCACCAGTTCTGTTTTGGCTGACTCACTACTTTGGTTTGTTGGATGTGTTCACCTTGAGCAGGATTTGTCACTGACTTTGCAGGTGTTTCTGCTTATGTTCCCCCCTAGGAGTTTCAGTACAAGTTACTGATCTGCAGGTGCTGCTGAAGGCAGGATATTGGAGTAGGCAGACCTCTGCTCTGACCCAGTACTGCAGTTCTTAGGGCTCTCACAGCATCTGTTTAATCAGTGGAATATATCAGCTTGAAGAAAAAAAACTGAACTCTCATTATTTTCATTCACAAGAGCCCAGAATATTTATTCAATTAGATGTTTTTTAAGGGGTGTTGCAAAAGCAGATGGATGAGAAGCTGTATCATGCTCACCTGCAAGCAAACAAATGGCAGCATCCCCAGTATGATTAATTGTTGCTGTTCTGGAGGGGCTGCTGTTTCTGCAGTAAAAGGTGTAGTGTCCCTGCTGTCCTGAACAGATAGTCCATGTTTGCACATGCGTTAAAGCACCTGAAATTAGCTATCAGCAGGCTTCTTGCTATGGCATCCTATAATGCCTTCCTCTTCCTTAGGATGCTGTTGGTTAGATGTACGGGGTGGTTTTACTTTCCCTGTTGGGAGGATGGTAGGTAGGGCAGGGTAAGATAGGACATATAGCAAGGAAGAAGTATACTCCAGCAGTTCCTTTTTTAGATTCCTCTGTTCTCCTATTCTCCTACATGCTGTATCTGTGTCATTTCTATTTACCCATGCATCTCTCTTCCCCATTTCTCTACTTCATTTTTTTCTGCTCTGGAAGTTTCAGTCTTAAACAACCACAGTCCCTAATGTGAACGGCTCTGGAGCCAGACTGATAGAGCATTTGCCCTGGAGCTTTCCACTGCATTGGAATAGCTGATTTGTTATCTGGATGTTATCTGTAGGATTATGGTACGTACTTGCTCCAGGTTAAGTACTTTGCTGAACTGAGAACAAAAGGAAGGAGAAAAATGTGTGTATCCCCCATCGTTACCCACCTACATGTTTAACATTGAAAGCTAATGTCTCCTTACTGAAGTCATGTATTGAAATCTATACCATATTCTGTGGTGGTCAGCCAGCAAGAACAGCTTGTAGTCGTGATATCCACACCTGGTATGTCTAGTGCCACATAAATAGACATATAGAAGAAGCTATTGGCTGATACAGACAGTGTGCCACCTCTAAAAAAGGAAAAGGTTTGCTTTTCAGTCTGGGGAAAATTAAGTGATGAATGTGTTCCTTCTAATATAATTCTAATATTCTTGAGAACAGTATGTTGAAACCTGCATTTTAGACCAAAAAAGGCAATTACTGAGAACTGGCTGCCTTTTCAATGAAATCATCGATAAATTTAACAGGTAGAACTAGTTGGTATATGCACACAACGAAGTCATAATGTTTCCTGCTTTAAGCAGTTTGCTTTTTCATTACTTCTATTACCTGCAAGTATCTATGTAGAATACTATAACCACTTGAAACACCTTGGAAAAAAATCCTTTCATTTTAAAGGTCTTGAAAGGTCTGCTTTAACACTGAAGCAAATTTAAGTAGACTTGCTACAGTCCAAGTACTTACAGATAGCAAAATTTTATAGGTGGTGCATTTTGGAACATGATGAAGTAGCTTTACTTTTCTCAGCATCTTTCCAGATGCTATGTGAAGTAATCTACGTAAATCTAACTATTATGGATTAACCTTTTTAGATGTCAGGTTGCAGCTTTTATTTATGTTTTCGCTGATCAGATTAAAAATGCTGCAGACACAGGTTGTGTTGTTAATATTAAATTTTGTATTCCGGTCTGTAATAAATGACTTTCCTCTGTGCATTGGAAAAACTGGTTAGTAGAGCTTAAAGAGTTTAATTAGTGGGCTGTTTGAGACAGAATAGGTATTCTGAGTCATTGTTCAGAATTACTGTGAGATTTCTTAGCGTTGTGGTGGCTTTTGTTTTTTGTTGTTTGACAGTCTATTTAGGTACAAAACCCTAAACATTGGTGAATTAAATCATTTAATGACAAAATTACCAAGGTGTTTTGAACTTTCAGTCACCCAGGTCTCATGTATTGCTGCTGCATTTTATGTCCTACATAATATTCCTGTTTTGCAAAACGTTATTTTCCCTTTGGTTTTATGTGCCTCTGCCACTTTCTTAAGACTTCAGCATTATGGCTGTTATTTCCACACAAAATGCTCCCAAGCCTGAAGATTCACTGCATGTTTCAGCTGTGCCTTTTCTTTCCTGATTCCTCCGGTTACGTAGTTCATCTATGGGAGAGCATGTTCTTGCCTTCTAACAAAAATCTCTCCTGTAAACTGAGTTCTGTGTCTTAAGGCAGGATGTCCTTAATGCTGTTCCAATTGTCATGAAAGTTGGAAACTTATTCCGTGACTGGTCCGTGTCATGGTTCTCTACTGTCTTTCCTCTCCGCACCATCCCACCACTCGCTGCCATTGCCTTTTACAGCAGCAGGTTTTCACCTAGACTTGGCCTCTGGATGCCAGACATCACCATTTTGTGCACATGCACAATGTGGTAGGATCATGGTACTCTGGAGACAGTGCACCTCTGCTTGAGACCTGACCAGTGAAAAGTCAGTTCTGCTACCAGTTCCTGCCCCCTTGCTCAGTATTAAGTTTCTGAGTTGCCATCCACTCTGTTCTCGAATTCAGAGAACAGCTTCTGGAATGGAATGCAGGAGGGAAGATGCATTTGCTGTTATGAAGCATGTACCTTTGACTGCCTGGTTCTTCCTCCTTTTATCTTAGGTTTTGGACCATAAAATTTGGATTTTCTTGGTGTTACGTGTAAGAGAAATTAACATGCTTCTAGTATTTCCTCTCCAGTCATAATTTTTACATACTTGAAACATCTGTAGGCTTTTGCATTTTTAGTCACTGTTGAACCAAGGGATAGTATTTACTTGTTTTTATGCTGGACACTTCTAATCTTGCATCTTAAGTTGTTCTTCAGCCTTAAGTCATTTTTTATTTAAATATGATTTAAATTTAAATTGAAAATTTAAAAACTGATTTAAAAATGCTGGTAACTGACTCTTGTCTTTAGTTTGTTGCTTTGTCTCTCATCTCCAATACACTTGTGATTGCAGTGGAGTGTAGCTAGATCTATTTCTTTTAGTGTGCCACTGGTCCAGCAGTGTCATAGCCTCTCTCCGTGATGTGACAACAGCCTATTTTGGATGTGGAAGGCTTCCTACCACAAATAACATATATCATCTAATTCAGTGACTCCTTTAATTGCTGTTGCAAATTTCTTTCCACACTGCTGCTTCCCATTTTTTGCGTTGATCTGTTTTTCACTTTTTCCCTAAGTATGTTTTCACTTCTTACTGAATATTGTTATAATTTAGCCTGCACACTTCTGTATTATTCTGTTCAATTCGTCCCTTCTTCAGCATTGAATGTACTGTTTGGGATAGATAAGTCATGGCTGCTGCTTGTCCATTCATGCCTGTCTCCAGAACAGTGGATTTTTATAGTACAGTCCCTGTTCTGTTCGGGGACAAAGCGGGGAGGAGTGCAGCCTTGCTCTTCTCAGAACAGCTGCTAATTCAGAGGCTGTGCGCTCCTTAAAGGAAGGCAGAGGAGAAGATGAAAAAAGGGAAGCAGGAGATGTCAACTCGGGGGAGAAAATCCAAATATTTGTTCAGAAATCGAAGTCCAGTTGTCCTGTGTGTCAGGAGCAGTGGCTTCTGAAAACACACTTAATCAGCTGCTTGCAGTACTATGAATGCACCCATGCTTAAAATCCATTTTTACATTTAAAGAAACTTGATAAAAACAGGAAAACAACAAAAGAGGCTAATATATTCTACAGCATGAAATGTGTGCGTTGTTTACAAGATATCTCGAGCCCAGCACAACGCACAAAAGCACTGACGTCCAATAATAAGGTTACTGTCTTGGAAGGGGGGAATACAGCTTTAGCTTCCTGTTCTGCTAAATGCTAGTCCATCCATGGTCCAAGTTCTCCGTGAAGATCTCCATGTCTTTCAGTTTCTATTCTCTGAAGTAGGAATAAAAGTACTTTGCTGAAAGTGATGTTTGTGTTGGAAAGGTGCGTTGTAGAGATAAAAATGCTTCCATGCTACTGTAATGGGAACCACAGAGGACTCCAGTCAAGTCAGCAGCATCTGTCTCAAACTGACACTTAAGCTTTGCATGCAGATTAGTCCAAGTCCTCAAGTACAGTAATTACACAGCTGACTTCGTTAGAAATCTGTATAGAAGCAGGTAAGAGCAAGGTTGTTTTTCAGATGAGATGCAGAATATCTGAAATGCTACAAATGCTAGGATCCTTTAGAAATACTTTTAAGGCACTATTTGCAAGAGTAGGCATGTTTTATATCGCTGTTGCAGTCAAGTTTAAAACAGTAATTGTGTTTTCGAAAGCGCTCTTGAAATTTCAGTGGGAGCAGGGTTTTTGGAAGGATCTAGTAGTGGTGCCTAGACAGTAGCAGGGCCTGTCAAAACATGCTCCATTTCGTGTTTTCTGGAAGGACATGTAGGGTTCAGAATGAAAATGAACCTCATATACCTCAATAAACACCATTTTGATGTCTAATTTTGAAGAATGCCAACTATTGTCAATTGGTATTTAACTTCCATAAGAGCTGCTGCTTCAGCAGCACCTCTGAAAATCAAGACATGAAATGACTTTGTCTAGCATTAAGGGATTTGTCAGAACTACGAGAGGACAGAACTGCTGTTTTAATCTTCGCTGGCACTGCCTGGTGAAATCAAGTTTTCTAACTTGGCAGGGTGTTAGCTGAGTGACCTTGTTTTCTGTTGTGGGGAGTTTGCAGTTGCTTTTTTTGGGTTGTGCAGGCTCAGTTTCATTTTTGAGGTCACTATATTCAGGGCCCAGTAGTTATCTTCCAAATGGAGCCAAGGTTCAGGTAGGTACAGTAGTAGTTAAAGCAGTTAAACAATTACCGCGTTCATAGGATTGTTTTCACATTTTGGGCACCACTTCTTTCCTTTCCCTTTTATTCTTCGAGTCCTGTTGTCATGGTATCTGGCACTTCCCATTCAGATATTAAAACTGAGTGAGTGGTGTCTGTACGTCTGGTTCATTTTCCCTCATATCTTCTCCCTGAGGGAGAGCTTTACGTGGGATGTAGCACACCATTTGCAAGGGCTTCCTTTGGGGGATTTCAGTCGTGTAGCAGTGTGCTGGTTGGTGAAGGCCTGGTGCAGAGGAAGCCCCTTCCTCTGGGGCTGGGCCTGTGAAGCCCTCAGTGCACAGAGCTCCCAGGAGTGTGTGTGACTCCTCACTGAACCTGTCACACACACACCCCAAAAAAAAACTTGTCTCCAGGACAAACAAGCTTTTATCTGGGTCTCTTTGGCTTTGCCAGGGTTAAGGCAGTGATGGAAACTTTCTCCCTACAGATCTATAGGGAGGGCCCAGCTTTGCTATTTGGGGATGAGGGCTTTGAGGCCTTAGGGGAATCGTTTCCTGAGGGATCTTCTCCTTTCTGAGCAGGGCAGCATGTGCGTGTTCACAGGTGTTCTAGCTAGATCTTAGGCTTCAGCCTATGTAGCAGACGGGTTTTCCATGAAGGTTTGGGTTAAATTTTGCTTATTTATTTATTCCAAAAACTCCAACTCCAAATGTCATTTTTGTCTGTTGCAAGGGTTTTTCCCATGCAAATATAGAACCTGCCTTTCCTCTCTGCCTTTAGAAAAAGCATCTACTGGTACTTGAATTTTGCTCATAACTGTTTTCAACCAAGCAGCCCTATTTATTCTTAGCTATAGGTGCACTGTAGCATCAAGGCACATCTGAGGTTCTAGGCTGGATTGTATTAAATGCAGCTAACCTAATCTAGAAGAGCATCTCTTTGAAAGAATTCTAACTTGTACTTTAAGAGACTGTATATTTTTCCCTTAATTCTTACAAAAGTGATAGCTGTATTGTGATGGGGGGAGATGCTTTCTCTTCATAGACAACATTTCTTGAACAAATCCTAGTCAGTGCAAACAAAGCATCTGTATTAGTTCTAAATAAACTGTAGACTAGATGGGTACTATGACAGTTCTGCACTAAGCACAGAACAAGTTGCTTTCATAACTGAATTACAACAAGCTAATGGTGATGGCCTTACTTTGACCATCTGGTCTGAGCAGGGCTGTGTGCTGAGGTTACTTCCCTCCTGTTTTGCTTCTGTGACTGCAGTGTGCATTTCTGGGGTGACAGCAGGTCTTTCTCCTTCATAAAGTGATGAGGAATGAGTAAGGCTGGTGGTACTGTTACAGAAAAGCATCAGCCCTATGATTAGATTGCATTTTCTGATACTCTGAATTTTCTCTACTTAGTTTACCTTCTTTTTTTAGGTAAACAGCTTTATTTGTTGGTAACTGTCATAGAAATTTAAAAAAAAAAAAAAAGCAATTCACTTGACCTTCTTTGTACGTCTTAAATACATCCTCTCAGTGGTATTTATGTAACCTTCTCTGAAAGCCCCTGCTTCATAGAGCTTTTCATATGAGTCGTAGTCATTCTTTGTCCTTCCAGGAACGTGTTTAAAACACTTCTGAAATGGTTTGGAGGCTTCCAAGGTTGTGCTTTGAAACAGGGCTACCAGCTGGAGTGGGACTTGCCTTGAACATCAGAGTCTCATCTTATGCTCTTCTTTAGAAGATGGAAAGTGGTAGACTTCGCTGTGGAATCTCACTTGATTGCTTCTCTTGCTATACTTCTGTAGATAGTATTTTTAGGAACATCCCTAATTAAGAGTCATGGGAGAAGGTTCAAGAGCATGTGAAGACATGCATGCATGAAGTTGCATGTAGGCTGTGCTCAAGTGTTTCAATTGACATGTTCACCCTCGCAGCAGTTTCTTCCCTAAATGTTGGTTGAGGTTTAAATGGGTGAAAATTGGAGCTGGAAGCCCTGGAGAATTCATGGTGAGTGTTTTATCCTTTGGTCCCAAACCCAGAGTGACTGAAGGCTGTTACAGTCTGACGGCTTCTGCCTGGCTAATACGAGATGAGCTGTCAGACTTGGCCTAGTTCTAGAGGAAGATACCGTGTCACAAAGAAAAGCATCAGCACTCAGTGGCGGTCGTGTTATGGCTGTCAGACAGGCAGCTTTAATTAGGTTTTATATTTGGGCAAAAGACAACAAGACTACAATTTGAGTTACTATTGTTACTGTCCCATTCTCATGAGTAACTCTTTGTAGTGGGGACCATAGTTTTAATGTGACTTTGCAGTCTGTGGTACAGACATTATTTAAAAAAAAAAAGATAATGTATGTCAGGTGAATACTGTTACAGTGCTATTAAGGTTCATCTTGACCTTTTCTGATCAGGCAGACTGATGCCCATCACCTTTCAGTTGATCAGTTGAGAGTTTCAGTTGTAGTCATTCCCATGGCTCTTCTCTTCACAATCTCCAAGGCATCAGTGTTCATGATACACGAAGCTCCATGCCCAGGCCTGGTGTACAGCAGCTAAGTATGCAGCTAGTTCAGATACAGTGATTTTTGTTTTTTCCTCCATTGAAATGCATGTTTTAAGCCATGAAGCATCACTTAATCCTTTTGGCAGCATTATAAGCTTGATGTGGTTGATTATCTATCACCATATATTTGAGTTCTTCACTAGTAATATAAGTCCATGTTTGGAAAATATGCTGCAGTTCTTGGTTTGTAGGGATGTAATCTTGGGTGTGTGCTACCTAAAGGGATGTAGTTACTTGGAGCAGTTTGCTGAGGAGCTTAAATTGCTTCGTCCTCTTGGATCATTTCCTGTCACCCCGTTCTTCTGCTGTCTGCAATATTCGCCTCTTCTGGCTATTTCCTATTCACAATTCCCAGTTTGAGGTATGTCAGCTGACTTTTAATCCATTTAATGTGTACCATGTTAATTTTTAGTCAATTAATAAGCAGTACCAAATCAAGTGCTTTATAGAAGACCAAGTCTATCAATGCTATTACATCGACATTCTTAAAATTTATAAGTCAAACTTGTAATCTCATCAAGAAGGATGTCAGTTTAGTTTGACAGAATCTATTTTCCATAGAGCTAATTTGATTGACATTGATTATATTACCCGTCTCTAATTCTTTATTATTAGAGTCCAGTATCGAATATTCTGTAATTTTGTCTTGCTCAGCATTAGGCTGACGGACCTGTAATTACTTGGGTTATCCAGTCCTCTCTTCTTGAATTTCAGTGCAAAAATTTTTCCTTCAAGCTCCTGGAATTTGCTCGGTGCTTTAAGAATTACTAAAAATCACAAGGGAGCTGTTTGCCCTTTACTTTTGAGGGCTATTCTGTGCAAGTAGTCCAGATCATCTCATTTAAATGTATACAATGCTAGGAGCTATTGTTTAATGTCCACCTGAGTTACTAGTTAGTACTTCATGCACTTTAGTTATACACCAAGCTCTCTGCTATATTACTCTTACTATCCATTGGTGAGTGAAAGTATCTTTTCCCCTGTAGCCTTTAAAAAAGATGAAAAGTTGTTGTTTTTTATTCTGAATATTCTAAACTTTGCTAGTCAGATACTTCTCTGGGTTCATTTCTCTCTTTTCTGAGGATTTTTGTTATAATTTATATTGCCATCTGTTTCCTCTTCATCTCTTTTAAGTATGGAATTGGCTCAAGCAGACTGGCTTATAGAGCGAGGCAGGTACAGGACTTGAACTGGCACAGCCTATTTTATAGTTGCATGTTTTGGGGTGTGTGATTAAATGTTGTAAACATGATATGTTTTCCTGCATTCCTTATCTTGGTTCTTTTTAATCTTACGGTTTTCAAGTCCGAAATGGAGCCTTTGAAAATATGAAATATGTACATTACAAGCTTGGACTTGTCTTTGTGTGTTTGGGTTTTTTGTCTGTTTGTACTAAGTCGGTCAAAACATGTTCATTTTTTATCCTGTTATCAGTAGCTTGTAGACCTGTTTCTTTACCAAATTGTAGGAGGTCTCCTGCACATTTTCTTCAAATTACACAAAACATTCTGAAAGAGCAATGGTATTAGTGCTACAAAAAGGTGGTGTTTTAAGATCATCTAGAAATATCTCTTGCCTACCGTACTGAATCACAGCATGCGATGACCTATTAGATTCCAAATAACAGAAAATATTTACTATTTACGGTGCTGTTCCTGGGAAGTGTAGCATGGGAATGAACTTCAGTGTCTGTGTGGCATCCCACTGAGAGGTCCAGCTGCTTGCTTCGTGTTGCCAGATTGCGTCCAAAGAAATGTTACCCTTTTCGAGTGCATGCAATAAGAGTACATGAGGGGGGAATGCACTGAAAGTTAGTATTTCTTCACTGTATTCTGGAACAAATGCTTTCCTTTCTCTCCCAGTAACAATTTTTAGCTCTTTCACATCTAGAGTCTGTTCTGTCTGACATAAGGTGTGTTGCTCTTGAGAGTAATTTGAAAATAATATTTTTAGCTGGATATATCTTTTTTTGTTGCTGCTTAGCAGTAAATGTTTAGCACTCTATAACTTTATGATGTCTGCCAGCAGTCGTAAAGCTTTTTCATAAAATATTTTTTTTGTTCTGGGTTTATTTTCTTTTCAATTTTCAAGGTTGGGGGTAGGGGAAAACAACACCTGTCTTCATTAAACATTGGCATTTAGGGGAGATGCACTGCATATTGAGTACCTAAGAACAAAAAGTAAACCAAGCAAGAGATCTTTCTGAACTGACACGCTCTTAACAGAAAGATTTTATTCCCTTCAGCTTCACCGGTACAAAGTGAAGCATATGGCAACACACAGCAACAGGAATTTGCTAATTGAAGCAACGGCACCAGGACTTCAGCAGGCTGCAAAGGGTGTAGGGTTTGGATTTTTTTTTTTTTATTGTAAGCTTTCTTTAATGAACAGAAATTTAGTCTTCAGAATGCTGAATAGACTCATCCTGGTTTTGTTTAAGAATGTAATACAGCCATTATTGCAATTAATGTATTTGATACGAAATCACAACTAATACCTTCTGGATCACAAACTTTCAGTTCTGTCAAGTGTTAGGTATTTCAGTGTTCATGAGTATATACTCTAAAGATTGTCATCTCCATGTACCTGTTACTATAAGCAGAACTCATGACAATGTCATTGTTTTCTTCATGCGTGCCTGCAGAACTTGGCTTGCAAACAGCTTTGTTAGTGTTGGTACTCCTTATCCTCCACCTTGGAGAGAGGATTTTGTAGTTGGTAGGGAGAATCGGAGATGGTGATACCTGAGTAACTTGAACAATGTGACTGGAGAAGTCCAAGGAAATAAGTCAAATTTTTTCCCCTGTTTTCCTGTAATTAAGAATCCTCTATTTTAGAGGTTGGTCTGTCCCTGCACCTTGGGAATAGCAGTGTCAGGACATCGAAGCTTGTGTTCAGACAGGTTGATGTAAGTCCCAGTGCCTCACTGCTACTCGTAGTAGCTGCGTACCTCTGAAGGTCAGTACACAGTGCAGGAGGTCAGGGTATCCAGGCCCTGATCCTTGCCTCTGCCTCCCTTTGTCTCCCACCAAACGGGGTTAGTCTCCTAGAGAATGGCTCCCTTCTCCCTAGGACTGTTCCGAACAAAATACACAAAGGATGTGGTTAAGTTCAGCTGTGCAGGAGTGGGGCTGTATAAAGTATCCTAGGTAGAGGAGGGGGAAGGCATAGCAGGAGAAGCATCTTTACCCTATTTCTGCTCAGTCAGACTCCAGTTCTTCCTTGGTTAATGTCGTGTAACTCGGGTAAGAATAGCTTTGCTGGGGTTAATTCAGCTCTCCAGGAGAACTGGGTATGTTTTTATACTTTGGTCTGAAGTTAAATTGATTGGATGGAATTGCTCCCTCGATATATTGTAGTTTGAAACAGCCATTTCGTACCCAAACGCCTGCATGTGGGCATTTTAGGAATGAACTGCAGTGTTTCCATGGATTTTTAAGGTATTCCATAGCATAGTTAGCAGCTTTTAGTGCTTTGATCTGATTTTGTAAGACAGAAGTGCTCCCTGTATTTGTGTTACTGCAAACACCATTTTTGGTGGTGTCTGAGAAAGACAGATGCTTTTTTGTAGTCCAGGAGACAAAGAAACAAAGCCTTATGCTGGGGAGGGAGGCAGGATCCGTGCCTCCGGGGTACATCAAGGCACTTCATGTGCAGCTGCTTTCACAACCTCGGCTTTCTCCTGGTGAGAAGGAGCTGGGTCACTGTTCATTGCTGCTGTGGATAGAAATCTCCTGGCAGGCCATGTTCACAAGTGCTGCCATCCTCCTCAGGAAAGATTTTTCAGATTTTCCTGCTCGCTGCCTGCTCACAGGATCACTTGCATCCCCTGCACATCCGTGCCTAGAGGGGCATGAGCAGCAGCGTGGTCGAGGTGCAGGAGACACTGCCTGCCTGCTTCTTTTTGGAGTAAGATGATCTCTGTTTATGTACTTCTATGTACGTGTACCCTAAGGGGAAAAAAAAAGTGACTCCTGTTTTTTCTGAACATGCACCTCCTCCTGAATTTATTTTGTAAGAGGAAGGATGGGGGAAGCTGTGGTCTCTCACATAGCATTAATAGAACCAATGCTGCAAAACTGGTACTTGGGATTTGGGAAAACCTGCCTTTTCAGTACAGGCTTTCTTAGAGCATTTGGAAATGCGCAGCTTTGTCCCTGCTCTGTGTGAATGAAGAGCGGTGGCGCTGCTTAGCGCCGTGTTATTACCAGTTATTAACCAGGTCTCTTCTTTTACTGCAAACACAGATTTTGCTAGCAAACCAGAAGCTGTTGAAATGATTTTGGCTGCTGAAGTGGGCTCCTGCCATCCCATGCGCAGCAGCAGTTGTTGTGCTGTTTTGCTTTTGCCGTCATCTCTAATACACTGAGGAAAGCTTTAATGCAATCTCCTATCCTAGTGCAATTTGAGCTGTCCTTTCTCCTCCCATTTCCTGACTGCTCACAGAGCAATAAAACCAGATAGAAAGGTGGCTGGCTGTCTTTCTCAGTCAGCTGCTTTAAGGTTCATGTTCAAACATTGTTCCGTAACTTTTGCATTTTAAACACCTATGGATTTGTTTATAAACAGTGGCAAGATTGTGTGTTTATTTCTAAGCAGTGACCTCGTTCCTGTTCTGGCAAGTCAAGCAGTTATATTTATTGGGAGCTCGGCACAAAACCATTATGTAATTCTGATGTCAAGCCTTGTACACTTTTCAGTAAACTCTCTTGGAGAAGCATGGAGGTTTGCTTCATTTTGTTTTTAAAGTAGGATCTTCAGAAAAACAGTTCTTAACGGTGGGAAGCCAATGTAAAAATTTAAGATAATGAAATGGGGAAGAATGGCATAAAGACCATAGGGGAAAGCAGTGATGAAAGGAACTTGAAAGTGTTTACAAAAAGTACTAAGTCCTTTTTTCTTTGTTTTTTGTTTTAACAGGGCAGAGTTTAGGATATGGATTTGTTAACTACATTGATCCAAAGGATGCAGAGAAAGCCATTAACACTTTAAATGGACTCAGACTCCAGACCAAAACCATAAAGGTAAGATAATGCAGAAAGCCTCTTGCTCAATTTGGAAGAGGAGAAAGTAGTTAAAACAGTTTCTGGCAGTTTCATTACTACTTTAATCACCTATTGCAAAGGGCATTCAGCCACAGTCTCCTTGAAACAGCAGAAGACAAATCTCTCCTTCTCTAAAATTAAAACCCTTCTCTAAAACTGAAACTATTGTTAAGGTGGGGGAAGTAACAGAAAGCTCCTTAAAATGTTGCAGTAGGACTTCTATTTAGAATAAAATAGCCACAGTGATACAGTTATTCATAAACAGGTATAAAATACAGGACCATATATTCATAAATTACATGTTTTCCTGTGTTTTAATGGGAAGTACCTTGACGAGGAATCATTCTTCAGTGATACTCATGTCACTATCAGGATGAGGTATTGAAAGTACACTTCTCAAGTTAGAATGTTATTTAAAAAAACCTCCATTTCCCCATGCTTAGTTTGATTTATTCTTTTAAAAACTGGAGGGATTAGAGATCCCACTGAAGTCTCTCATTTCATTGTTGTAATAGACCATTAGTTATTCAACGACCTTTTTTAGTGGTCTCACAAGAAAAGCAAATTTCTACAGTCACGTTTGTTGCTGCATGGCTGATGAAGCTTTTTTTAAAGAAGCTTATAGAAGGTTTCTACATTCTGAATTCTAAAAAATAGTACAGCTTAAGGAATGTAAATGAAAAAACTGAAGAGGAACAAACAGCAAATCTGACTCAAATTATGTGAAAAGGCTTCGATTATTTAAGATTGCTGGCCTTTGATGCTTCATTTTGTATTTCAAAGCAAAAAATGTTACAGAATATAAATATAGAATTTTTGCTTTTGAAAGCATCTGTATAAAACTTGACATTTGTGTCTTGTCGAAGATACTGTGTCATCAGTACTTAGTTGTACTTACCTTTTTATTACTAAAGATTGTTGTTTTTTTTTTCCTGAAGGCAAAATTATTTGAATTCTCTTGCATCTCTAAGGACCATTTCAAGCAATTTTTTCCTGGTCCGACTAGGCAGGAGCAGAGAGTCTGAGCTGAGGGTTAGGAGTGGAACAGTTACAAGGACCACGTAAAAAGGGCTACTTCCAAGCATTCCTTACACCAAACAGGTTCATCCCATAGATGTGTATGTGGGCCATGCATCTAAATGCTCACAGTATGATTTTGTACAGTTAAATAGAGAAATTCAGAGGAATATGTACAGCAAAAGAAGCAGAATCTAATGTCTTATCTGCTGCTGCAGGTGGAAATACAGCACTTGGACTCGGCAGTTTCTGCTTACGGTTAAAAGTTGAGCAGTAAGTTGCTCTCCAGAGTATTTTTGTTGTCAGGAAAAAATACAGTATTTGGAAACTACTTGCCTATCTCTTAAATGCATTTTAAAAAATTCTCTAGAACTTTAAAAACCTAAATGAAGCGTTGCATTAAAAACTGATCTGTACTGTGAATAATATTCAGCATTAGCAAAAGTATATATAGTACAGCTGTTGTCCTGAATAAGTACCTGTGGTGTTCCACACCTATTTTCTTGACTTTTTTGAGTCACAACAATGTTATTGTTGCTGTGACACTCCAGACTTACAGGACCTCTGGAAGCTTTAAAAAAAAATCAAATAATCCTCCAAACCCTCCCCCCATTATTATTTTACGTTTCTTTTTGCACTGAATTAAATAGCAAAATTAACTATTATGCCTTCCTTTTTTTACCTTTTGTAGTGAGTTTTTTGTTTTAGGCAGGAACTTACCATGCGAAGCATTTCATGCAGGACTTTTTTATTCACTTCAAATTTTATGAATACCAATAGTTTATTAGGTTAGGGTTTATTTCATGATTATTAATAGCTACTAGACTTTTATAGAACACATGACATTTTGTTGGGCTCTTGAAAGCTGTTAAAATTTAATAATAAGCAAAGAGATTAACCTAACCTACATGCACAGGAGCTGCATAATTTCCTCAGTGATTGGGAAGAACTGTGTAGACTTTAAGTATTTTCAAGTAAATATTAAGAGTCACCTAAAACCATGCCTAAAGGAGCCTTCTCTTCAAATAGCCAAGCTTTAAACACAGCGAGATCAAATCAGCAATTTCTAACTCAATTTTTAATTCCAGTATTGCATGTGACTCTCTCACCTTACCCAACTGGGTTTTTGGTTAAATTTTATTGCCTTTTTATTTAAAAAAAAAAAAAAAAAAAAAAACTTCCTAAATTGGGTCTGCTTGCCCTGGTACTGTGTGGTAGGGAAGGAGGCTTTCCCCATGGTTGCACAAACCAAGCAGTGAATCATGTTTTTGCCGTTCCCGGCAGTGTCAGTGTTGCTGGAGGAGATGTCCCCGGTTCCCAAACTGTTGCGGAGCCGTGCTCGGCGCCGCCGCCTTCCCCGAGCTTGTCTGGTGCCCCCACACAGCCCTTACCAGCAGCTCGCTGTGATTCATTGCCCTGTTCTGAAGCATCCTAATTCCTGGAATTACTATATTTAATTATTAGAGCTGATTACTTTATTCTAGCTAGATGCCCTTTACAGTTATTAAAAATGCACTTCCATTGCATTAAAAAAGCCTCACAAAGAATGTATAGAAAGGGATTTGGTAGCATATAGTTCGTAGCCTACAAAAATACTTAATTAAACGCTAAAGTAATGTTGAACTGCAAAGTACCGAGCATTACTTTATGCTGTTTTCTTCACGAGCATGGCTTGGTTTTGTGCGCAGAACGAATCTAATGCCATGTTGATGGATAGATTGAGCCTTTGGCCTCTGCCTGTCTGCGGGTGCTCGGTAGCCACAGCCCTGCGGTAGCATTTCCTTGGCTGTGTTTTGTTTGGGAGCTGTTGGGATAGATAGCTCACAAAAAGTTTTTTGAGGCCTTTTACAGACATAGATTGCTTCCACACCCCAAGGTCACCTTGGTGCTGCTGGCCAGCTCCCTCCCATCTCATTGCTCCAGCTGTCGTGGGCCCCTGCTCCTCGGCTGGACGTGAGCTGGCTCCAGGGTCTCATATCTGCACTTGGTTTTTTGACCCATAAAGCTTAATTCCTATCTATGGAAGAAAAAAAAAAAAGATTTTAAATAGCTCCAGGTTCTGCATGTGTCCCCAAATCCTGTCCTTTTTGCTTCTGTAATGTCTCGTGGCAGCCGAATGTTCCCTCCCGCTCCTGATGCCTTGCAAAGCAGCCATGCAGGCACCAGAGGAACTGCTTTATAGCAGGATCAGCAAAACAGCTAGGCACAGTCTGCTCTCAAATGTGCAGACTAAAATAACTGAAGAAATGTTCTTTTTGTTATTTCATTGTTACAATAAATAATCCCTTTCCACTGAAGCAGCTAAAATATTTATGTGCATTTTATTTAAGTCAATGATGCCCTTTCAAGTCAAAGTCGAGAGGTGACTATTTACAGAATATCCGTTTGGGGGAAAGCACTGAAGGAAGTGTTATGTGTTTGGTGGTAATAGGTTATACACGTTATGTTCCTCCTCAGCTGATCATAGTGCATATTTTATTTATGCCATTTCGTGGCATCCTCATCTTGTGAGGCAAAAAGGGCTTCACTGTATTTTTACAGCTAAAGCTTGACATAATTCTACAAAATAGTCTAGAATGAGAGATGATACAGCATGTGTTGAAATAAATATATATTCCAGAAATTGAATCTATTTTTAGAAATTAAATTTGCCCATCCATAAAAGCATATGAAAGGTCACTGCTGCTGTTGAAGATTGCCTAGCAATTCAGTTGCATCAAGTATCTGAAAGAAAACAAGGTGTGTGATGCATGGGGCAGAGACTGCTTAAACTCTGCTGCTCTGCCCTGAAAAAAAATGCCCGGCATCTGAAAGGAGTGAAAGGAAATGTTCTGCAATTTACAGGTTGATTCAGGTGACCTGGCTTCACATTAGGGGACACTGGAACAAGGACAGAACAGAATTTTAAAAGCAAGTTTGAAATGAAACAACAGCAAATGACCACCTGAAATGTGGTTTTGTGTTCCCCTCTCCTCCTCTGTTGCCTGAGAAGTAGGTTGGTTCTGTTCTTCTCTTGCAGGAGCAGGTAGCATGCTGTGACAGCCACTAGAGCAGGAAAAAGCCTCTGATGAGGGGAGAAGGAATCTGGGTTCTGTGAGCCCTTGATTCCCTCTTCTTATCTCACAGGTTTGATGGATTTAGTAACAAACAAATAGGATCATTCCTCTACTGTCAGAGGCTGCTTCTGCTTCTTGGGTTATTTCTAATTTTCGGTTAAATGAATAACTGCTGTGGAATATAACTACTCTTCAATTGTTAGTTCAAATGTTTACTTGTACTCCATTCTCATATTTTCTGATCAATAGGACTGGATGGCACTAGTTTAAAATACAGTGAATAGTTCTCTGGGAGAAAACACTCCTTTATTTTCTGGAGATGAAGTAGCAACGGTACTACTTTCTATTTTGGTTGCTCTGGTATTTTTCTAAAGACCAAGTATTTCTACAAAATTCAGGCTCTAAATCTGTCCATGCTAGCTTTTGTGCTTGTCTGCAAAGCTACAGCCTATCCTGTCGCTATAGGATAGCCAAATAACAGCTGCTGCAGATTTCCTCTGTCCTACAAAGCCATTTCTCAAAAGCTTGCCTCTCGGTCCCGATGAGATGAGGATGCTGAAGCAAAAGCAGGAGGAGGGAGAAGAGGAGGAAGGCTGCAGCAGCACACTGTGGGAAGAGGATCTGTACCCAGTCCCAAAGAGCTCAGGGCTTGCTGGGGAAAAACACCAGCCCAACAATCCAAGTTCTAGCCAGGAAAAGGTGGCTCGCTGGTAGTGAAAGCAGCAGAGTCTGAGTGTTGCACAGCCTCAGTGTGATGTTCTGCCTAAGATGTAATTCTGAGTTTTTTACCGATGTTCTCCCAAGCCTGCCTTCAGGAGCTTCTCCCATCAGGGTAATGGGGTGTACTGCCAGGCTGGGCGGAGAGGTCTGGGGATGCTCTGACACAGGGAGATGGGGTGAACAAAAGGAAGAGGAGGCACAGAGCAGGCATGCATACTTTGTGATGGAGCGGTGCGTGTGTGAAAGATGCAAGGAGGAGCTGAGTGTATGTGCTGGTGGAGTTACCCACATCTGCAGTTCCAGGGGGCAGCTCCTGCTGCACTCCTTCCTCCTGTGAAAACTCACATTGCAGGTGTGTTTGAGCTGCAGGTTTGGGATATGGTTTGGTAGCTCTTGTCGTCGAGGTAATGGCTTGTGTGGTAGCTCAGGATCTCTCATAAATCAGGATCTTTCATAAACAGGTGTCTGCTGTGACTGTGGCACCCTGGGATAAAGCCTTGGATAGGAGTCTTTAAGGATGCCACAGATCTGGAAACTCTTAAGTAAACTGACTTTTTGCTCTTCAGCGCTCTTTAAGAGCCTCTGTCTGTGTACTGTCTGCGTACCTGCTTGGACTTCAGTGCTGGTTAACAAATCCCTTTGCCTGTAGTGATGATGTGGCTCACAGGACCTTTCAGCAGAGCATTTGAAGGTTCAAATCTGGTTCTGCTGCTTTCAGCAGGCACCAGAGAGTCTTTACCTGTTAGTTTTGGGCATCTGCGCTTAATCGAAATGTCTTTTTTAACTGCTTCACATTTGCCAATGAGCTTCCTTTTCATTCTACAGAGCCAGAGCAATTATTTCTTAGCCCGGCTCTTGCTACAGCCAGAGGGCTTCTAGGTTGTTATCTATGGATGTCTCCCCTAAAACGATGGGACAGGCTGTTTTATCTTACCTGCAATCATAATTAGTCCCAGTACCATGGAGAGATTCAATGCTGCTTTAAAGTGCATTGTCACTCCCCTACTGTCCCCAGCCCTGGGCTGGGAGAAGAATGTAGTGCCCTTGGGGATGTGAAGGCGTTCTAGGCTTCCATCTTCAGCATGTGGAACAGAGGACTGTGCATGTTTTGTTTTGACCAAGTATGTGGCTTTCTAAGGAAGGGTTTCTGAATTTTTACACAGAATTAGAGCACGAATGAGGGCCTGGAAGAGGCTCTGAGGAAACTGCCTCTTCTAGCTGTAGTGCATTTTTACTGATCTGCTTGTATGTGGGGAAAAGTGGGATGGTGCTTACACATGTGAAGAAGCTCTTTGCCCAGCTGTGCTCAAGCACTTGCAGTGTATACCACTGAATAAGAGGCAGCTGGCACAGGTCAGTTTTGTTCCCATTTTGTGTGTTTGGACCTTGGACAGAAAAAACAGTGAAGTGACTCACCCAAAATCACGCAAGCAATCCTACATCTGAGCTTATCACGCAGACAAAGCAAAGTCTTCCAAAATTACTTTTAAGGTCACAGTGAAGCTTAGTATTTTTGAACATGTTACACAAGGATTTTCTGAAAGATGCCCAGGGCATTGCTTAACAGCGACTGCACCTCATGTGGTGGCGGCTGGTGACATGTCCTGGGGACTGCAGGAACTGTCGGCTGCTGGCCCAGTGGCTGGGGATGCCTGTGCTGCTGTGCTGCACTCAATTAAAGGCTCCTGTCTAGTCTCGCATTCCCCAGGTGAGCAATGCTAGGTGCCGAGTGAGAGGCGTATATCATCTTGGAAAAGTTTTCAGAAAGACACAAGCTGTTAGGTGGCTTGTCAGGAGACGTTATGGCCAGGGCAGGGTGGCTCTGCTCACAGAGGCATTGCTCCAGGCAAAGATTATGCCTGACCTCTCTGGAGCAGGCAGCAATTGAGACATTGTTTTGGCTTACTTTAAAAAAATAAATAAATAAACTTCTAGAAGACCCCTGAAAATGGGTTTAACATCTTAGAAGTCCAGGATTAATGTGTGAGATGAAGGCATCTTAGAGAAGCAGTGAAATGGTTAAGAGTGTCAGTGTTGAAGTTGTGGCCGATAACATCCAGAACCTTGTCTTGTAAGACAAATGGGATGCATTCATGCCTCTAGGTGCCTTTGTGGGCTCTCTGACTTGGAAAGACCAGACTGCATCAATTTATGTTCTGAAAAGTCTTGAGGTTAAAAATTTTTCAAGAAGTTTTCTGCATTGGAAAAATGAGTAGGAAATCAATAGGGAAGATAATTGCTTTAACTGGGTGATTTTTCTGTGTTCATGAACAAAAATAATTGTTCATTACCATGGAAAATCTGAAACTCTGGACCCTACATATTCTCTGGTAGTGTGTGGTGAGAGCAGTAGCAGCGCAGCCTCTTGAGGGAGGGCTGCTCATACTTTGGAGAAGCGCTTACACAGGCTGATGTTCAATGTCACATGAGAAATAGCCTTGCTAGCATGTTTTCCCGAATTACTGACCTCTAATGTTAGTTGCTATAAATATATATATATACAGTAAGCCATAATAAACTATTTAATAAAAAATAATTCATGAAATGAATTAGAAAATATTAAAATATCTTCCCTGCGAAGGACTAAACTTATTATGTGAAATGAAATATTGTTAGACCTCCAATGGGCATGCAAGTGGACAAACACTTCAGTGCTGAAAAATGCATAAGTCAAATGACAGCTTGGCGTACTCTAGCTCATCTATTTGAATTTCTTCTAGTGGCTGGGATTTCCGTATTCTTTTTGTTTTCAACAAGCAGTTTCATTATACAGCACTAACACTGCTGTGAGCAAAAAAAAAAAAAAAAAATTGTTCTTAACTGTGAATATAAAGAATTAATGCAGTATCCTTCCTGAGTGCTTCATAGTTCAGTGATAAAATGGGAGCTGGTGTTGGCTCCCATTTTAACTTTCACAGTGCAAGTTGCTTCTGGTCAGGTGGAGGGTCAGGATGGATGTTTTCTTCCTTTGATAGTTTATACATGGGAAGACATCCCGTCCTTAGTACTAACTGAATAATAGCTTGAAAGCAGGATGGCATGGTCTAACCAATCGATTTGTCATTGGCTGACCTGTGAAAGAAGATGAAAAAGATTCAAAAGGAGATAAATAATTGACACCACTAGCCTTGTGTCCATTCAGCTCACAACCTTTTCTCCTTGATATTAAAGACAGCTGAGTTGCTTTTGGCAGCTTCTTTCTTTGGCCCAGGCTCCTCTGCAACCTGAATATTTGATTTCAGGAGGAAATAAAAATTAGATCTGAGCGGTGATGCATGTTTACATGTGCTGTGAGTAGATGAATTTGAGACTGTGCAGACTCCTTCTGCTTCGTATCTGTATGGCCCACAAGAACAGAGCAGGGCTTTTTTACTTTCTTGTGTAAAAGTGTGTGTGTATATCTATATATAAAATGTCAGGCACTCAGTGCTCTGGGAAGTGGTGTTTTTTGCATATCCCAGTACTTTTCATCTTCCCTGTAATGTGGCATTTGGTTAATGAATGTGCCAGAGTGAGAAAACCCAAAGGAAACCCCTGGCTGTTTTCCCAGGAACTTTATTAATTTTGCAGCTCTCAGTTTTGAGGAATAGGTAAGGTCCCTACCTTCACTCCAGAGAGGCTCTTAAGTGTTTTTTAAACTCTTATTCCTGAAATAGGTTAAGCTGTAGGTGTCTGAGCCCTGGTAGCGCCCTCTCAGTGTAAGGCGCTTGCACAGCATGGGGACATTGTGGAAATGCACACACTCCAGGGTGGTTTTGGCTGCGTGAAATGGGTGGCACCTCCCTGGCCTCAGGAGATGGGATTCAGTCCTGACGTGCTCTTCATGTGGGGCTGATCGTGATCATACCAGGCCTGGCTGGTGCTGTGAGGTGATGCTTGAACTGCCCAGGCCGCATGCAGCCCTCACGCTTGGCGGCCATGTTGTTCCTCACCTCTGGGTGACTTCAGCTGGGCTTGCTGGTCTTCCAGAGCCTGCTCAAAATCATGTAACTTTTTAACCAAGCACAGCAATGCAGTGATGTTAGGTACGGTATCTGTAGATGAAACCCCTGGTTTTGTGTCCGCAAGCACCTGACTCAGTTCATTAGCTAGAAGCCAAGTGGTGCCACCTGAGCTCTGGCCCTGGTGCCTCAGAGAGATGCTTGGGGCCTGTGAGTGCTGTGGATGCTGCAGCTCATGGGGAGCTTGTGGGCTGTGTGGCCCCAAGTCACTGTGGTACAGGACAGTTCCACACCATCCGTTTCCCTTTCATTGCTTGTCTGCTGCTGGATGCTTCCCTGCTCGTTAGGCCTGCCTGTGCCTGTGTGCTTCGCCTGAGCCTGCCTCAGTTGATGCAAATGTTTTAGTTAACCTCCTTTTGCACATCTCTTCCCCTAAATCTTTCCACCTCCTCTCTTTAGCTTTCTCTTGAAATGTTAGTTTTAAAAGGTTATGTACAAGCACGTAAGTTAAAAAGAAGTTGCCAAAAACATTAAAATCTAAAATCTTTAGAGTTTGTCTGCTATTATGCGCAGAAGATTGTAGAAGCAAATATTAGTCATTCACATCATTTTCTGTGTTGAGTCAACATCTATTTTTAGGTGTGGAGCACATAAAGACAACTCTTTGACACATAAAACACAAAGACATCCATTTGACATCATTTGTGTTTGGGCTAAGGCTGGGGAAGAGGGGAATACAATTGCCGATAACGTTATTTTTATGACAAGACCCCCCTATTTCTTCCAAGAGGCATTTTAAGACATGATACAGTAACATACCAATCTGTTTATATTTAAATAAATCAGGATGAAGTGCAAAATATTCAGGTTTAGATCTGATGCTATTTCAGATGTGCTGAGAAGTAATTCTTCGTGATCTGTGCTGAATACTTGCAATTAGGCCTTATCTGGGAAGTATTTTTGTTAAATTTGTGTTATTCTAAGCGAATATATTAATAGTGCAGAAGGCTTTTTATGCACATATTGTAATTATAGATCTGATTTTTCTTTTAGGTCTGGGTTTATATTTTCATAGGTAGAAGAGCAGTTAAAGATTTGATTTAATAATTTCTTGACAGCATGCATGAAATGCCTCAGCTTGCTTTCCTTGTTTATTTGGTCATAATATTTTATGGTCTGGTTTTGGGCTTACAGTGCAAGGGAACTTCTTGTGATAAATTGCAGATGCGACAATGAGTGTCAGTATACAGTTCCCTGAGCAGATGTTCATTTAGTGTAATTTCACCAGTGCTTTGCTGTTCATCCAGAACAGATCTTGCCAGCTCAGGATGAAAACACAGAGATGGCACAAAAGATCACTCTGCAAATAATCTGATCTGTTTCAGACTTGTGAAGAAAAGCATCCTGGAACTTTAGAATGCGACGTATATTCTAAGGTTATTACATGTTAGATACAGTAAATCATCCATACACCCACAACCCATAGGGGTAAATTTACAAAGCCGTGCGTAGGAAGTCACACACTAATCTACCTCTGAACAATAGTTATTTTGTGCCTGCACTTAAAGAACCCTTGCATTTGTTTTCAAGGTCTCTCTTGCGTCTCTCTTGCTTTTCCTTTGTTCTTCTAACCTTTCCTGGTTCTCCTGGTTTTGTCGAACAGGTAGTATCTGAACTCCAGGGTTATTCAAGCAACTGAACTCTAATGTTTCTTGCTTGTGGAAAAAGAAAACAATCTGTCCATTTAAAATGTAAAGGGCAGCTCTGCTTACTAATATGCATTTCCTTTTCTTAAATCCATAGGTGTCATATGCCCGTCCAAGTTCAGCATCAATCAGAGATGCAAACTTGTATGTCAGCGGCCTTCCGAAAACAATGACCCAGAAAGAATTAGAGCAGTTATTCTCACAATATGGACGCATCATCACCTCACGGATTCTGGTTGATCAAGTCACAGGTTAAAATAAATCTTACCTAGATGCCTCTGTGTTTCTGGAAATAGCAGAATTATAAATGCTTGCTGGCAGTTGGGTTTTAAGATGGTGTGATTTTTTTTTAATGTAAAATGCATGCCCAGTTCTCTATAGGTATAACTGCTTGGGGTTGTACCTGCTTTTTTTTAATGAGGGATTGCAAAATGCAGAATGTCACTTTTCTTAAAACGATTGTGTATATGGTAGGGTCTGATTATGGAGAACACAGCTGGGGAATAGCATTTTTCTTTATTATAGGACTTCTCTGAATTTGCAAGCTGTGTGTTTTCTAAGTCAAACCAACATTGTTTCATCGTTACATAGATGAAGCTGTTCCTACATATATTCATTCATTTGTTCACATGTGCTTACTTCCCAGGTGTTTCTCGAGGTGTGGGATTTATCCGTTTTGATAAGAGAATAGAGGCAGAAGAAGCCATAAAGGGACTAAATGGCCAGAAGCCTAGTGGTGCTACAGAACCAATTACTGTGAAGTTTGCCAATAATCCCAGCCAGAAAACAAGCCAGGCACTCCTTTCACAGCTGTATCAGTCTCCCAACAGACGCTACCCTGGACCACTTCACCACCAGGCTCAGAGATTCAGGTAATTACCTGGAAAAGAACTGAAGTTCTACCAGTGATGACGATGTGGGGCAGGTGCTGCACAGGAAAATACTTTTTAGTTGTGTAGGCTGACCTGATTTTCTTTGTAAAATTAAATATTCTTTCCTGGAGAATGAGGAGGAAAATCTGCTGACAGCAGTAGTCATGTTGTATTTACTAAAACAGATGAAGTACTGTACAATCGGATCTCTTGAAGCCTCATAGAAAAAGGGAGGACAGAATAGAGTTACACTGATAATCAAATGAGCAGTGACTACTCTGTTCTTCCCAATTTTTTTGGTAATGCTTTTATTTTCTGCTATGTTATTACAGTTTTGATGCAGCCTAGACTTTGATGTTAATGACAGTGGATTCGTAGCAGGAAAAAAGCTGAGTGTGTTCCAGTCAGCAGCAGTATCATTAAATTTATTAGCCTGAGATCTGCTCTTACTATAAAGAGACCTTGTATTAGTGTTTGGTATGATCCCTCAGATGCTTTTGGGAGGTGTTTTGTTACACATTCTGAATATACCATTTCAATCTGATCCATAAACTAGTGTTTGCAATACATTGTGTCCTTGTTAGCTTTATAATAACTTCCAGGCAACCTAGCGTTCAATTAAAGGTCTCTTTAAAATGTGTATACTTGCATAACTGAGTTGTATACTGGCTTTACAGAATTATTAAACAGTGATTCTAGTTTTTTGGTGACAAAGTGCTAATGAATTAAATAAGATCATAGCAAAAAGTCAATCGTCTGACTGATATAAAAGCAAATACAAATTTAGTACATCTTTGGCATGCAGCTGTGTCCCTTGAGGTTATCTTTTTTTTATCAGTCCATCAGTAAGAGGACTTATTTAGTGTACTGCCATGGAAAGCAGTTGATTAGTCATTTTGCGAAACTTGGTGGTCATTTAGATCGATGTATTGCTAAGGATAATTACTGAATGCATCCTAGTGGTGAGCATGTATTATGTTAAAGTAGTTGAAAGTCGGGAAATTTTCTAGCTCCATCAGTTTTGGACTGTAGCGCTTTATTTCAAAGTTAACTGTAAGTATGAGGCAAACAACTGAATTATTTGCAAAAATTTCATAATGCTGTCTTAAAAGATAAACCAAACGTGAATCTTTTTAAAAGTAAAAACAAACCATGAAAATTAAGGCTTTATTTAAGACTTCATATAAATGAAAATTACTTGAAATGCTGTGGTGGAAATTTAAGCACAATCTCAAGCTTAACAAAGCAGGCCGCAAGTTGTTAGACTCCTTAGATGTGTGGGAAACTTGTTGAACATTTCTTCTTTGAAAATGGAACGCTATTAATAATAGTTCCATTGAGCGATCTTGCCATCTGTGAGACATTAACCCAAAGACCCTCCTTCTCTTTTCAGGCTGGACAATTTGCTTAATATGGCCTATGGCGTAAAGAGGTAATTAGAATTCCACAGATTGCCAGATGTCCGTGTTGGCACAGATTGGTGCTACAATTTTTTTTAATTCACTAACTTTATTTTTTTTAATTCCTTCTTTTCTTCCACCAGCATGTCAGATTCTTTTTAAGTTTGGACTTCAGTTGGTTTTGTTACTTTAAAGGCCACACACACATTCTGTGGGTTTTTCAACTTTTTTTTATTTACAGGTGGGGCTCTCAAATGGTTTAGGTGCAACAGCTACAAGCATTCAAACTCCAGTTGTCGTGCCACATGGCACTTTGTCCAGAAACAGAACTATTAACTTAAGTTGTATGTTATTAGATCAGATATTAGTTAAAAACTTAACTGGACAACAGCAGCCTAATTCTTCTTGCAGCTGTTAAGACCTTCATTCTGTTACATCTGGCTTCACAACTTTGACTTAAAAATATAGCTGTGTGCACCTTAATCAGCCCTAAGTTTCTTTTGTTACAGGTTTAATGCTTTGTTGACATTTTCTTGGTGCTTGGGATTTATTTTTTGTTTGAAATAGCAATGTGTGTTTGTGTATGTACTTGTATGTGTGAATGTTCAGCTGATTTATAAATGTTTATGCTGTTTCATCAGTACGTTCAATGTTTGATAGCTAAAATGACGTATTGTTAGTGCTTCTTCGGATGGCACACATCAACACAAGCCAACCTTACAGCACAATACAGGCAGGCTTACTCCTGATGTAAGATGTCCAGCCATCCCCACAGTTAAGATGAGAAAACACTTAATCTTCTGAAATGGTCTACTCACCACAGTTGAAAATTGTTTGAGCTTTTTTTAACAAAGCTCATCCTGTAAATGGTACGGTAAGTATATCTTTAGCCAGTAGTGGACTGTAATGTACATTTTAACTACTGCTGTGGTAGCTGCCGTACGAATAAATTGCAGATCTTAAGACTACTTACGAAACCGAAGGCAATGGTCAAGACAGAGGTGGCATACCTTCTCTAAAGCACTCGTTGTGTTTCATTTGCAATATACTTAGTGGTGATGGTAATTTCTGAGTCACTGTATCACCTGAATTCATCACATTCTGCTCCTCCTGTGTTCTGCCCTCCAACTTGTTTCTTGATATATGCCAAAAACATTGCAAAACTTAGCATCAAGTATCTGTCAGGTGCAAGAAGCTCTCAGAAAGGTGGTGGTGTTCAGGGAGTTGTCCTTGGCTTTTAATTTCTTCCCCAGAATTGTGCTGGCATGTTGTGTAGGACAAACAGTGCTTGGTCCTAACTGTCAGACTTTTGAGTTCAGATTTTTTATCACCTGCAGAGGAAAAGAAAGTGACTTACCTGCCTTTTTAGGCTGTCTGCCTTAGTGTTTTGATTCTGCAGTGTTAGTCTTGAATCACAACAGCTTTTTGTTTGTTTGTTTTTTGAACAGTTATTGTTTAGGCATCTTAAATTAGCTTTTCACTCCTCCCAGCAAATCTTAAACTTTGATAGCAAACTCACATTACAGGCGTAGGGTCACTAGAAAAATACTGTATTGATCAAAACTTTGGAAGCTGCTTCTAAAATACCTGTAGTGTATTGTTTTTGGGTTGGTGGTTAGTCTTCCTTCCTCATGTTATGTGGGGAAATACAGATAGAAAATGAGCTGTGCAGGTGTGGGACGAAGGTTTTATTGATCAGTAATTTCAGATCATGTGCATAAGTCAGTGCTACTGCTTAGCAGTAGCTTTTGTTGTATTTGTCAGTAACCTACTAGTTTCATGCATATGTTTTTGCATTTATAGTAGCTCCTGTGCTCATGGTATGTAGGTAGTTGAAAGCTGCATATCTCCAAAAGGTTTCCAGGGAAAAGCTGCTCTTCAATGAACTGTATGAAACTTTAACCCTTTGTATCAGTGCAGCATTTATTGAAAAACAAAGCTATAAAATACCACTTGATATGCACAGCTTTGAGCATTGTACAGATTTTCCTAATACCACTTATAGGAAATGTATGTATTAGTGCTGTACTTCATGTTAAGTTTCAACATTGGAGAAAACGAGTGTTTGCTGGCTTACACATGGTACTAGCACAGTTGGCACTTGGCAGCAATGGGATTGAAGTCCTATCTTCCAAATTTCAAAGGAATGTGAAGCTGTTGGCTTGTACAAGCTCTCAGTCTTAGCTGCCCTATTTACAGTTCCATGCTGGTGTGTTTTGGAAGGAGCAGAATAAATTAGCCCTGTCCAGCCACCTCTGTTTTCAGAGCTACAGAAATGCCGTAGGTTAGCAGAGCAATGCTGAACAATTATGTTTTTCCACCACATACTGGGAACTAAAGAATGTTGAGAGTAGGAATTGTGAAAGTGAACTTCAGTAGGAAGATTATCATATATTCTTAATCTTTTTGCAAACCTCTATGTATGTCTGAGGATCCAGTGCTGTTAGCATTCACAAACTGTTTATCGTGTAGCTACACTCCAGTGATATTTCTTAGCTTGAGATGGATGTTCCAAGTATCATCTGATAGCACTTTATATGTATATTTGAGGAAAGGAGTCCAAAGAAGCAGCCATCAAGTGTGTAGTTTCTTTTATGGTTATTTAATATACACTAATATTGTGCAGAATACTGTGTGGAAACACAAGAAGTATAAAAGGAGAAGCTTTGGAATGCATAAGAGCTGTCTTCTCTTAGCTACACTGTGGATTTCCCCCCTCTATTCCCTCAGTCATCACTCAGAAGATCCAGAGGAATTATTATTCAATTCTGGTATTAAAACTCATCAGACTGAAGGTACATGTGAAACTGGATTTTTATTAAGACTTTTCCTCTGCGCAGTTGTTATTTTAAAACATATCCCAAAGTGTAGCTTCAGAAATCATGTCATATTTTTTTCAAACTGATGAAAGGAAAATTATGTTGATCCTGAGGGCTGATACTGCTTAACATCTTCATTAATAACCTGAGTCACGGGCTGCAGTGCGCCCTCCTTGCGTTAATGGATGACACTGATGTGGGGGAGTAGGGGCACTCTGCATGCTGTTGGCCATGGCTGCCTTTGGGGTGACCTTGACAAGCCAGAAACAAACCTGGCAAAATTCAGGAAGGGTAAATGTAGAGTGTAGCCACTGACTGTCTTGAATTACCTACAAGGGCGTTAGAAGAAGAAGAAGCCAAGCTGTTCTCCGAGGTCAACTGCAAAAGGACAAGAGCCAACAGTAACAGGCTGCAGTGGGGGAAATTCAGCCAAATGTAAGAGAAAAGTCACTGACAGTGAGGATGGTCAAACCCTGGAGCAGGTGGCCCCAGGAGTGGAGTCCCATCCTTGGAGACTTCAAAAACTTCCCTGTGCAAAGCCCTGAGCAGCCAATTTGACTTCTGCTTGAAATGAGGCTATCTGGAGCTCGACTAAATGACCTCCACAGGTCCTGCCCAGCCAATGCTATTCCATGTTTATAAACACACTACCTGGCTTCAGCTTTCTAATTCAGGCATTCAAATAAACAAAACAGACCCCTCAAGACTTGGGGAGAAGTTAGGGTTCTGTCAGATTTCTAGGAGCTTATCTCTCTACGTTCACTACCTGAAGAGTCATGGACATGGAGTCTCGTGGTATGAAGGTATTAGTTGACATATGCTCACTAATTATATCTACACACTGTTTACTTACTCTACGACTGCTGCATAAATCTTTAATATATTTGGCTGGCTTTAGGACTTTTTTTATTAACTAGATTTTTTTCTCACTGAATGTCAATTAAGGACTATTAGGAGGAGAATTAAAACCTACCACTTAGATCTCTCTGGTAGTATCTTCAGCTAAAAGAGGCTACTGTTTCACCTGAATCCTGACAATGGCATTTCATGGTAATCTTTAAAATAAACTTTGAAGGTTTTTTTTTCCCACAGCACACTTTTGAAAAGTAAGGCATTAGTTTCCATTGCTCTGAAACAATATTTTGTAGTGGAAATACATGGCAAATTCCTATAGGCCTTTTTTCAATGAACTCGTATATGCTGCCATAAACACAGGCTCTTTTTTTTTAACTTAAATGCTGAAGGATACTCTATTAGATATTTGTATGCCTTTAAATAGGGCTTATTCTTGAAGGGAAATGCATTTATGCACAGATTTGGTCTTCTATATGTAGTGTAGCTCCCTTCCACTCCAGTAAGAGTTAGAGACCAAGGTGGCTAGGTAGGACTGAGAACCTAAATTAACACTGGCTTGATTATTTTGAAATCTTGGTTCCATGTAGCTTGTGCCAAGAGATATATTTAGAATAGACCCCTCTTTTTACTTGGTAGGTTTTCTCCGATCACAATTGATGGTATGACGAGCCTTGTTGGAATGAATATCCCCGGTCACACTGGGACTGGATGGTGCATCTTCGTCTACAACTTGTCTCCCGACTCAGATGAGAGCGTGCTGTGGCAGCTGTTCGGTCCCTTCGGAGCGGTCAATAATGTCAAGGTGATCCGCGACTTCAACACCAACAAGTGCAAGGGATTTGGCTTTGTCACCATGACCAACTACGACGAAGCTGCCATGGCGATTGCCAGCCTTAATGGATACCGTTTAGGAGACAGAGTATTGCAAGTTTCCTTTAAAACCAATAAAACCCACAAATCCTGAATTTCATATCCTTACTTACTAAAATATATATATATAAATATATATACGAACAAAACAAAACAAAAAAAAAACTCTTCAAGGCTTATATTCAACCATGGACTTTATAAGCCAGTGTTGCCTAAGTATTAAAACATTGGATATCCTGTGAGGAACAGGAAAGGATTTTATAATGCTTAGAAAAAAAAAAAAAACCTTTGATGCATTGAATGTTCTTTCATAGCTGTCGTTGTTGAATATAATATACATAGATAACAATGTGCAGGGATTTTTACCCGGCCAGCTAGTTTTACTACCTTCCTTGAAGGTGGGTCTTTTTAAGATGACCATTCACTCATTTGAAAAAATAAGAAAACAAAAAACAATTTTTACAAGCTAATGGGATTAAAAGCGAGAAAAACTTTTTCTTTTCTTTTCTTCTTTTCAAAACATTGATCCAATCAGATTGGTAAACCCCCCACATAAAAATTAAAGAGGAACAATAAAAATTGCAAAAAAGAACATAATTTTGCAACTTTTTTTATTTTTCCTTTTTTCTTTTATATCATGTGAACTAAACAGTCTTCTGTTAAGGGAATGGGGTAAAGGGGGATACCTGATGACATAACAATTTAAATAACATTAACAATGTTGCCAAAGAGGTGGTCTCTTTGCTGAAAATGGGTTTCAAGAAAAATCTATTTTTATAAAATATAAAGAATTTTTACAAGAGAATCTGGATTTGAGAAAAAATATTTTGACTGGCTAATTTAGGGGAAATTGACAACTTTGTCATGTTCATACTGCACTGGTAACTTTTTAGAGATCAAGATGTGTGTTTTAAACTGGATTAGTAGATTGTTTTTTGAAGGATGGGCTACAAACAGATGATCTTCGTATCTTTTCATAGCATGTAATAAAAAATATTAAATACAGTACGGGAGAGTGTTCTTCCCAGGCACGCAGTTACCCACAGTCAAAACCCAAAAGCAAGGAGATGAGTTGCAAGACGGTTTTTCTTTAAGTCATCAGTATGGGATATCAGCAGAACAAAAGTTTAAAAAAAAAAAAATTAATTTTGATCAAAAACTTCCTTGGTTTGAGCAGTAGGTGCTACGAAATTATTTACATATCTTAGTATCATAGTTAAATGTAATGTGTTTAGAAAGAATACATTTGCTTTAAATTTGTTAAGAATTTTCAAATTCACTTTATAGCCCATGCTAATATAATTGGGCTGTGTTGGCACATTTGGAACACTGTTTATGTTGCTTGAAACACTTATTTATTTAATTGCCGATGTGATGCATATGGCCAAAATCAAATATAGCTAGTTTGGCTAGTCTACTTATTTGTTTACTTAAACTATGGGAAGAAGCATATTATTGTGTCATTTTGTTGTGTGTGTATGTGTATATATAATATAAATATATATATATATAAAGTTATTTTTTCTTTTGGTTAATTTATTATAAGTTGTAACACTTTGCTAGTTTTGTTTGTATATGTCTTAAAATGTTTTCTTATGATACTTAAGTGACAGAGGTATCAAGGTAACTTGTGTAGAAATATTGTTTGATATATTGTCATGTTTGTTGTGAATATTTTTTCTTACTGCACAGTAGAAAAGAAAACAACTGGGTCTTTATTTTAATGTAATTCAGATTGGGGAAAACAGAGCTAAGGGAACAAAATGACTGAGGGGGGTGCTCTCCCATGTCCAGTGCACTGATCATTTTAGTATGTTTGTGCTTTGTACGGTTATATATTTAAAACAAAAAAGGGTCATGCTCTTCCCTGAGTACTAGAAACAGTTACTCGCTATGCATAATCTAGTTGATAGTTAAATTTGCTATTGCTTTTCTTGTCTTGTTATATAAAATCTTTTCAATACAAGTTTAGTCTTAATGGTAATAAAACGTTATGGTTATTTATAACTTGTGCTTATTTTGTGCATTTTTTCCATGCTATACCCACTAACTGCATGTAGACTAAGTATTGTTTTTTCACACTGAAGAGGCAAACTTTTGTAGTAGACAAATAACTAAAGCAAAGGCTGCATCATAATTTTATCAGTTTTTTACTTTAACAATGTTAGATTTTAGTTTAAAGGAACACTCATTCAATGTTCAGGGAAACCTTTATACATCATCTGCTATGAATGAGCGCAGTTTGCTGGGAAAGTTTTGATGCATTTGCTAAGCATTAGTGGGGAAGGCATGTCAGAATCTTTTCTCTACGATGTGTTTTACTATCTGAATAATAATAATAATTTAAAAAATCTTTCTTAGGACCAGGCAGTTGTATACTTTAGTTATAATGAATGACTTCATGTTATAACCTTGCTAGTTTAGATCATTTCTGAGGGAAAGTATTGTAAATGTTTTTTTCATAACCTTGTTGTGTTTGAATTATTTGTACTTTAATTGTCCAGACAATAAATGAAAGTGTGTAGAATGGCTATGGACTTTCCACCTTTTTAACCGTGTTCAGCTGTCTTAGTGATCCCAGCCACACCTCAAAGGAGGGAGATGTTAGTATGATTTCAGAAGCAAGGTCTTGGAGACAAATGTCTTAGTCAGACCAGACTAAGCATGTTCATTATTTGTGGTTTTTCCTTCTGAAGGATAGAAAGAATCTGCCATTTAAGGTACCATTTAAGACACCAAATACCAAATTGTAACTGTGAGTAAAATACCTTTATTTGAATGTGGGAGATACTGAAGGATTTCTACCATATACAGTGTTCTTACACAATGAGAATATTAACTCAGTCAATATCAACATTAAACAAAAGTAATAAGAAAATTTCAACATTAATACAGTTTAAGTCATTTAGTTTGACTTTTCTATGAACATGCTATGAATGTCACGCGATATAAAAGTGTACATATCTGCTGTACAACAGTATATTTGACCACATTCCCAGTTTGATTCTTTTCACCATGTGTTATAACTAGAGTTGATATTTCTTTCAGTTGACTTGTTTGAATCCCATGAATACAAATATTCACTTCATGTTTATGTTCTGTAACACTCACTGATTGAGAATGTGTACCTTGTAAAACTGCAGCATTGAATCTCAACAGATTAGGAAAAATATATCAGTGGGCTGGATGGGCTGTGCAGTTCTTCAGCTCCTTCACCTATTAATAAACTTGTGTTTTTGTGAGATTAAGTTACCATGGTGGTTATAATAATTTCTGGCCACAAAATGAGTTTGTTCTTAAATTTATGGCTTCCTTAATCCTTAAATCAATCTGACCCTTCCACAGTAAAATACACAAATCAATTGTTCGGTTTGAAGACTTGGCTCTGAAAAGTGTCTTCCATCCATCTATCTGTATATACACGTATAGGCACACTTTAGGAAATAGTATAACATGCACCAGTGAGTTTAATTAAAACTAAACTTTCTGTTCTTAGAAAGGAGGGGGGAGGGCTCAGGAAATAGTGCCTGTAATGGAATACCACTGGGTCTGCTACACCATCTGTTAGCTTCACCTATTGTGTCCACCCTTTCCTTTCTTCTGTGTCCTATACACAGTCAGGACAGGAGGTGGAAGTTGCTGGACACTGCAGCTGCTCTTCAGGCAGAGCCACGTCTGGACACTCGGACACTCGGTCCTCTTCTTTTTGACTGTGGAGGGGCCAGAACTTTGATCCAGACAATTTCTGTACTTCCACTTAATCCCAGCTCAGCTGTTCTTCAGCATCTCATTAACATAAGGTATCTATTTCTCTGTTCCATACAGCTCTCACAAGTGAGCTTATGTGAGCTGTAAGAAAGCTCACATGCACATAGAACAAAGGCAAAAAGCTTCTGCCACTGTTAGGATCCGGTACGTAAAGTTCTGACCTGCTTAGGAGAGCACCACAACTGCGTGCCAGATAAAAGTGGTCACAGACAGTTCCTTTGCTCCCTGTACCCATCCTGCCTGAGTGTTTCTAAAAATTCTTACTGAAACACCAATTCTGCCCAGCTGGGATCAGAGCCGTATTTCGCTTGCACTCACTCAAAGTAATCAAGTTTTATATTTCTTTCATGAAAGGGTAATCACTCTTTCTGCAATTAGTGAGCCTGCTGCACAAATGGAAAATCACCTGGGGGAGGGTGGTTGAAGAGTGCTGAAGTCTCCCACTTCAGCCTGGGCGCTGGGGTGGAAGCGTGGGGGGTCTGGGACAGGCGCTGGCTGGTGGGGGGCTTACAGGGCAGCGGGTGACTTTGGATGTTCACATGGGGAACTCAGCTCACACAGGGACGATGGTTTTTAGCAATCACACACAGCCAAATGCTCTGACACTTAGCAGTTTCCATTGGTACCACTGGAGCAGGGCTGGATGCTCCCCACCTAGCCTGGGTGTTACCTGAGTGTGGGATCAGCCTTAGGATGAGGATGGGCAAGAGGCACACGTAGACGATGCCCCCAGGAACCACCTTTGCCATCTCCTGTAGCAGGCAAGGCTGTTAAACCTCATACGTCCCACTTCGGTGGCTGCAGGTAGCTGAGGTAAAGCCAGGTCAGCCTGTGGGGACAGAGAAAGACTTGCTCCCTGCCCTAAAGATCTCTCAGCCTGAGCTCACTGCACAGCAGTAATTCATTGTACGTACGGAGCAAAATGAAAGGTCAAATCCAGCATAACTTTACAAAATCTCTGACATCTCAGACTAATCCAGTATCTCTTGTCTAAAAATAACTGACTTCTGAATCACAGAGGTGATGGAGCCAATGCGGGTGAGCTTCAGTAGATCACAAAGGGGCAGAACAACAACTTCTGCAGGAAGGAAACAAAAAGCAGAACCCAGAAGCACGCTCCCAGCCCCGTGCTAAAAAAAAATCACTGACGTCCCAGGTAGTTGTAGCAGTCAGGAGAACATGAAGGCTGTTGTGCAGACACGTCTGAGGCCTTCACCAGAAACCACATGCTGGGAGAATGGAAACCTAACTCTACTGAAAGAGTCACCAAGCTTATATCATTTCTATATTCACAAACCCAAAACCTGCCTTTAGAAAAGCCTGTTTGCTGTAAATCTACCCGGGACAACTGTTCAAAAGGGCTGTGGGAAGTAAAGCAACTACACGGACAGGTCACTCTAATTAATTTAATTCTTCCACATCTGAAGGCAAGAAGGCAGACCAGTTCGTTCTGACGATCAGATTAGCAAGTTTCTGAAATAACCTTTCAGTAGAAAAACTGAGAAGACGTTGACATGGACACATCTGTACACTACACACAAGTAAACAGCTGCTTTTCAGACAAAGTTTGAGATTTTGTTATCCTCAAGCCAGTAACATTTGTAAACACCGAGCCAGCACACTTTGAAGGGCCCACACTATTTCGTATCCAGTTTTGTTCAGTTTTAAATATTAAGGGGCTGCACATTTTTTCCTGGGCAGTAGCATACGAAATAATACCCTAAATCATTTACCCACTCCACTCCACAGGGTCTGTAGCTGCCAGCAGCCCTGCCCCAGCTACAGCCCCTCACTCGCCCACAGGCAAACACAACCCAAGGCCGGTTCTTTTCTTTCCCCCCAGGGCTAAGGCACACCATGCCAAGGGCAGGCCTGCTACGCCAGGAGCCACCAACATTGCACATTGCTTGGGGCAGGCATGAGGGACAGTCCTGGTGTCCTTTGTCACCAGAACACGTTTTGTCTCCACAGGCCTCAGCTGCCAGTCCTGGGGAGCCTCTTGTGACCATGTGCCCCACACAACCACCCCACTCAGCTGCCACAACAGCTGCACGGACAGGTCCTGCATGGCACAGTGCTGGGTGCCCCCCTGCCAGCCACGTCCCTGCTCAGCACCACAGCCTCCAAGGCGCTGGGCTTCCTCCTAGAGGCTGCCGACGGAGGCCCCATGGAGAAGGAAGCCCCATTTTCCACGGGGCTGCCGAGGCAGCCTCCCGCTGCCCTGTGTCTCCGTCCACCCTCTCGGTTTCTTTCTCCTCTGAGACCCCAAAGCACCAGACAGGCCGCTGAGCAGCTGCAGGCCTCAGGGAAAGCGTTCATAAAGACACGCGACATGGTCAGACAGGGAGGAAGCAAAACACCAAAAAGCCCCTCAACTTTGTGTGTGACTGTAGGCAGCGCCAGCAAAGGAGCAATCATTTTCAGATAAATCCCTGCCTAGGAAAGGAACACACCAAAGGAAAAGGGGCTGAAATCGGCAGCCGTGTCTGTGCAGGGTGTTCGTGAGCGCTGGGTGCCAGCCCCAGCAGCCTTTGTCATAGCAACATCTGGGAAACTGGCACCGAGGCCCCAAACCCTCATTTTTCTTTAAGTGACTTTTAAACACACAAATGCACGAGCTCGGCAGCCCGCGTCAGGGCTACCGGGTGCTGCCACCATCCCTTTGCTTTAAGGAAGCACTTAGACTTCTTGTCTGCTACGTTTTGCGTGGATTGCACAGGTCCCAGCAAAATGATATGCAAGAATTAGCTTTTTACGAACAATACAATTCTGATTTTAAATCAGCACATGAGACACTTAATTAATTTTGTAGGATAAGGAATCTGTTGCAAATATACAGCAGTACACCCACACATCACCATCTGCTGTGGAGAATTAAATGTACAACTCACAAATGAAATCCTGCAAAGTTGGTGCAAAAAGGTCCTTGCTTGAATTTAAACAAGGCTGTGGAAACCTGCAAACACATTGCTAAAGATCATGCAAACAATAACAAATTTGTCCATCTGCGAGTCAGTTCTAGCAGGGTTGGGTTTTTGTTTTGTTTTGATGGGGGTATTTTTGCAATAATTGTTGCAACTGACAATGCAAAGTCTATGAAGTTACTTGAATTCTTCTCCTGGCCAGAGCTGCTCATGGAGGCACTCACAGCGGGCATCACCACTTTACACCAGGTATTCTATGTTTAGGGGAAAAAAAAAAAGAAAGAAAAAGGAAGAATCCCTTTTTTATTAATTCCATTGAGCCACAATTTTGAAAAATTGGCAAATCTCGCCATTGTTGTGGATGTTTTATTATTAGAATTATTAACAAACACTGTTCTACTGAAGTGAGGGAAAATAAACATCAACAACTACTGCTGCCATGAAAAAAAATCTAACAAACAGAGCTATCTGTATCCCTTTGACTTCATTGAAGCCAAGCATTCATTTTCTAATTCTCCCTCCTCCTTTTTTTAACATACCAACTTAATTTGTGCTCTTAATTTTACACCTGGTAGAGCCACACGATCCCAAGTCCCGTAGCCTGAGCTGCTGGGCTGTGGCGAGCACCTTGATGCAGCATCTGGGCTGTAACACAGAGGTGAATCTCCACTCGTAGCCAAGAAAGGCGATGAATTCTTTGATGAAACCTAGTAGGCACTGGGGCACTGCGTGGTTAGGTACAAGAAGGCGAGAACAGCCCCAAAGCAGAGCTCAGCAAATCGGCCCCAGCAGCCGAGATGGCCAAGTGCTCGCGGGGAGCTGTGGGCTGTGAGCCCAGCACCCGCTCCCCACACCCTCACCAGCTGTAAACCTCAAAAAAGTCATCTTTTGCAGCATTGCAATGGCTGCTGCAATGAGCACTGATACCCAAAATACAGAATTCCTTCCTTTTTTTCTTTTTTTCCTTTTTTTCATTTTTCTCATTTTTTTTTCTTTTTTTTTTTCCTTTTTTTTTCCTTTTTTTTTTTTCCTTTTTTTTCCCCTTTTTTTTCCCCTTTTTTTTTTTCCCTTAAAGTAGAATGCGATGCTACCAGGTCCCTCATCAGCTGCAGTCTACATGCACACCCCCAGTGCCACAAGGTTAGGTAGGAAATACAAGACACAGCTTTCCTCCACCCCAGCCCAAAACTGCTCTGTGTTGCTGTTCTTATGAGGTTTAGCTGCGAGGTTGGTTTTGTTTTTTTTGGGGAAAGCAAGATTTCCTGAACCTTTTCCGAGACGCGTGTGCTTCGTAACACGTCTTTATCCCCTCACACACCTGGGGAGGACTCTCAGTGCACACACACCGAGTGTAATTTATGCTAAGGGGCCTGTTATGTGTTTTACTCAGATAAAGTGCATCGGTAATTAAGAAACGCAGCATCAGAGGTACAACGTGCATGTAAATGCGCAGAAAGGATTCTATCAACCAAACGCATGCCACTGAAGAGCATTCAAAATCACAACCTAATCAGAAACCTACGCAGATATATATATATTTATATCAGTATCACAAACCCTTTGACATCCTCAGCACTGCTAACACGCTGACGAGAAGCCGACGGAACACAGCTGCCTTGGGCAAACTTGCATGCATAAAAAATGAAGTGACTTGATTAATCAGTTAAAGTTGCTGAATCATGGGCTTGCAGCCATGCCTGCATAGCCTTGGCTATCGACAGGAAGCAGGGATTTAGATGAATTTCCATCAGCTGGTCCCCAGACCTATATGGCCCTTATCTTTGCCAGCATTTTGATGAGAAATAGAACCTCTGTCCTGAAAAATGAGCCTTGTCACGGGGGTGGAAGTGTGCGTACGGGAAGGGAATCCAAAGGTAAGCATCAAAAGGAAGCGGAGCTGAGAAGAAGAGGAGGGAAAGCTGTGAGCAAGAGAACCCTGACTCACTTGGAAGCCACCTGCAGCGAGGGCAGCCGGAGGCCCCGGGCTGAGCTGTGGCTGAAGGCAGATCCCACCCTGAGCAAACCACGTCTGGCGTTCAGCAGTAGCACCAAGGAGAGGGCAGCAAGAAAAGGGGAAGGTGGGATGGCTGGGAGGGGAAGCAAAAGCAACCAGGCAGCCTAGCTAACAACAAGTTGCTTTCTCAGAGTCACTTCAGCAGCAGTAGTGCAGCCACGACGGGGAAATGGGAGTACTTCTGGGCCTCCAGGGCCTGGACTGCCTTGCCACAAGTTTTCTAAAGCCAGAAAGGCTGAAACAAATACTTCTGAAACAAATACTTTTCATTAACACATACAGAACAAACTGTCCGTAATAAATAAATAAATAAATAAATAAATAAATTTGAAAGAAATTTCCAGGGAAAACGTTTATTTGACAGTGATTGTGGAGGCTCCCTGCACGGCACATCCTACTCACCCCAGTCCCCACCTCGCCTCAGCAGGATGGAGGCTCTGGGACAAGGGGCTGCCTTCCCATGCCAACCACGTGGTGCTTTTTGGTACTGAGTTCAACCCCCTCCACAAGCCAAAGATGTCATCCCTGGGTTAGATCCTTATGTGACATGAACTACCTCTGCTCCTCCGAAGGGCACTGACCCAGCCTTTTTGCACCAAGACAGCAACTTTTGATTAGAGAAACCACAGATCATCAGCTGGACCCCTGAGAGCCAGCTCTTTCTCCACCGCCCTTCTCCTGCCCACGGCACCTGGCAGGCTGAGGGGGAGGAGGGGAGGAGAGGCCCTGGGGACCGGGCCAGGCAGGAGAAGGCACCCGAAGGAGGCTGTGCCTCTGGTGCCTGCGTGCCCTGCAGGCCAGGGCAGAGAGACCCGTGACGACACAGCTGCCGAGTCCTCCCTGCCAGGCAGCTGGTCAAAGGCTTTGCTTTTTCAGAGCATGAGTGAAGTGTCCTTGAATCAGTGCGTGGAATAAAGGGAAGCGAAGGGCAAGCAGCCTATGTGCCGGGCCTCTTACGTTTCCTCCACACTGACTGTGCTGCACTTGTGAATGATCACATTAACATATATTAGAGGAGTTTGTGTGCCCGTAATGGAAGAGAATGTCAGACTACAATATCTTACCCATGAAAATGGCCAGAGTAATAGTATTTGTCAGCTAAATTAAACAGAAGATGCTGAACAGGTTGCTCTCTCCACCTAAGACCAGTATCTCTTTGGTAAATGCGTATGTACTTCACTCTGAACTGACTGTGTGTATTTTCCAATATTAAAAGATAAAATACAGTTCTACACCAAGTTATAAACTAAGTTTGTGCATTGGAACAGATTTTTACAGCTAACTTAAAACCTCTTGAGAAGAGGAGGTTTGTAATGGAAATGCTGACAAACCCTTAACTATAGCGCTGGGATGTTTTTGCTATTACGGCCAGGTAAACCAACAAGGTAATTCAATGTCATGCTCCAGCTCTGAGACACTAACCTGCTCCTCCTGGTCCCAGCTGCTGGGGGGAAGTTAAATATAAACTTAATGAAAGTGAAGCAACTGCCTGCAGCGCGGGGTGGCTGGAGAGGGAATCTGCCCCCAGGAGGTGGCTCAGTGGCGGGGAGGGACCGGCTGGGTCGGGGCGAGCAGTGCCTGGAGCCTTCAGAAATTTTCCTCTCAAGGCAAAGGGCCAGGTGATAAAGCTGGCAGAGAGCTGCAAGTGGCCAACCCACAGGTATCAGGGCCAGAAACGAGCAGAAACTCAGGGGACTTGCAGTGGGGGTGCTGAGAGCACCAGCGACGCTGATGGGGCTGTGGGACAGGGAACAGAGGACAAAGGTGGCGGCAGCAGGAGTGCAGCGCCTGCCGTGCTTTCACACCCAGGAAAGGCAGCTGCTCCTTTTTGTGATGTATGAAATTACCGAGACGATGAGGAGGAGCACACGCTGCCTCTCCCTGCACATGAAATCCTAAGCAAACTTCCTGAGCTTGGTGGGCTGGTAGCACTGCCTATTGTCAAGACCATCTGACATTTCCAATTACAAGCCCCTACTTTCAGCTGCTTATAACTGTCATATTTTGACCAGTAACTTGTCATTTTCCATCCCGGGCATCTGCCTCAGGCTGAATTTTTTTGGAAAGCTTCAGCCAAAACAATATAGCTATTCCCAAGGGCAAGGCCAGGGAACAATGCACTGTTTTGTAATGGTAAAAGAGAAAAAGAACTGACATCCGCTTCTTTAAGATGCACCACGTCTCCTCGTGCTTTGGATAGGGGAGCAGAAATTTAGTCAACTTGTGACCTTTGCATTAAGGATGGGCCTTTCGTTACTGCTGTGGAAGTCCAAGCAAGTGTGGCCAAGTGAACGCATTTGGAAAAATAAAAATAAAGATCCAACCTGACTTCTTCAGTAAAGACTTTCTGTCATGGGAACTCTAAAAACTCTGCAGATGCTGTCCTGCTGTCCTCATCTTGCCCTTTGGCTCATCCAGACTGGGGGAGCCCCTTCCAGCCCCAGCCTGAGCTGCTTGTCCCCTTGCAGCACTGCCTGCAGCAAAGGCTCACGCACCTGCCACAATGGGTTATTATCAAGGACATGTTAACTGATGGGCTGTGCAAAGACAGGGGGACCAAGCAACAGTGCAGGGTGGGAAGCCTGGTGCTGCATAGAGAAGGGGGCTGAGCCTTGGGAAACGAACCTGAATGGTGGGGATCGGGACCAGCCAGGCAAAGACAGAAACCTGGAACAAGGATGAGATGCAGAGGAGAAGGTGAAGTGATTTGCACCCACCATCCCTGCTGGCTTTCCAGGACCGGGAATGGGCTCCTGCATCCTGAGTGTCACCGTCAGGAGGCTGCCAGAAGATCTGTGCCATCCTGCCCTGCTCAGCAGGCAGCAGCAGCTCCTCCAGCCCCCAGCACCGTGTGGCTCTTCTGGGTTCACATCCCAGCAGCAGGAGCTGCAGCTGGGAGTGCTCTGCGTCCTGGAAATGAGATGCCAAAAAAGAACAGCACACATTGAGCACCGCCATGCAACACGTCTGGGTTAACCAACCTTCCCGGGCTTACAGCACAGGCTCTGGGCAGCAGCCAGCTCTGCAGGGCACCATCCAGCCGCCTGAACCAGGACCCCTCCCGTGCCCGCTTCAGCCTCACAGCCCCTTCAACCTCCCCGACACATGAAGCAGCAACCTGCAGTAAGAACCTGTGGTGCTAAAACTGCAACGGGATTTGCATGCAGTAGCGGTGCAGGCAGCTTCTGTTCAGGGAGTTCCTAAATTTTGCATATGAGAATTTCCAGTCTTTTAATATGTCCTTTGAATATGGAAATCTGGGTGAAGGAAAATGGAGGGTGTTCTTCTTCTCCAAAAGTGTTGTTAGATGATGCACCCTACCTTTACAAAAAAGCTGATGTTTACTACCACAATACATTTATTTTGAAACTCAGTTCATCTGCTGTAAGGAATTACTCAGACCATTAATTTTGGAAGCCAACGCCGAGAGATCACGAATGTTAAGAATTCTAATTATGTTGGGTCTGGGAAATTTAATGAATAAAAGAGACTTTTCATAAGCATCTCAAGCCATAATATTTTAATGCTATTGGCATTAATTAAAATATCTGGAATTTTTAAAGGAACCCCTTCCCTTTCCCTTTAAATTTTTTACTTCTACCACCAGACCAGAAGTATCATTTTGCTAAAGCCATGAAGAATAATGTTCTTTGTGGTTGATCATCTCATTTATAATCGTGTCATGGCAGGAACAACCTTTTGCTGAAATTTTGTTTATGCTTCAAAAATTTCCTCCTAATAACTTCTTCCCCATCCCCCATCCCAAGCACCAGCAGGCCTGGATTTGTCTCCCGCACAGGGACGGGGAGATAAAGGTCCAGATGATTTGGCACCGTACGAGGGACTGAGCTCTCTGTGTCTGATGAATGGCGCTATCCATCTCGGAAGGCAGTGATTCCCTCCTTTACAGCTGTGGGGAACAAGGGACTAACCTTTGAATTCATACTTCGTCATCGTCCTCTGACATTTGTGGCTTTCTGCACGCTGCCTTTCTTCCCAGCACTGGAAGTGAAGGAGCATGCAGTCTCCTGTGGGTTTCTCCACCAGGCAGGGGGTCCCGATGGGTTTTCTGCCCCCTCATAAAGGCGGTGGCTTTTCTAGGGGCCGTGGGTGCTGTGCAGGATGGGCAGCTTGTGGCAGCCTCACCCTCTGCTACGTGAGCAGTCGCAGCGATGCTGAATGCAAAGGCCGGCAGGAGCTCAGTCGTGGCTTTGCGAAGTGGACTTACTCCCCGACTTGAGAGCTCAGATGAGCTCAGAAACATAAAAGGCTCTTTTTGTCTCTGATCTGAAGCTGGCAGGTTTTTATTTGGATCTTTTTTTAAAGCATCTATATAAATTGCTAGTTATTAATAGCGGGACCTCACCTTATTTGATGCTATTCTCACTTCTTGGAGTGTCTAATTAAAGGAGGGACACAGGCACCGCCGTGTGCTGCTCGGCCTTTGCTTGATTGATAAAAATGGAGCTTTCCAGCATCTGGAAGCGCTGTGGGCTGCCTTTGGTGTAACCGGAGCTGCTGCCATCGCCTGGTCAGGGCAAGGTCAGATGCAATGAAACATCAGGCACAGTGAAGAAGCTGCTGTGCCTTCCAAGGCACTTAAACAGGTATTTTCTCTTGCAAAGGCCAACACTGTAGCTGCCTGGAAAACGAAAACAGTATTTTGCGGTGGATCAGGGGAAGCAGAGTTTCCACTAGAGCAGCAAATAACAAAAAGAGGAGGTTGCCTTTTATTTCCACTGAATTGGGCACAGCCTCCTCTGTCTCCGAGATGCTGGCACAAAACAAAGCTGCTCCTGTTGGGAGGCTACACGCCGGTGCATTGCAGAAAGGAGGCAGGTCACTGCTTCCTGGCAGTCTTTCCTCCTCCACGGCAAATATGCCGATTCAGCAGGCTTCCCAGCTTGCCTGTGCTTCTTTCTGTGCCGGGCACAGCCAGGTGTCACACAGGTGAGGCCGCACATGGACATACAGGAGGCCCAGAGGGCTTTTATCTATTTTCTCCATGCGGCTGAGAGAGCACTCAAAGGCGCCTGCTGATTTTGTGTGTTCGGTGCCGTGGAGAAGAAAATCGATGTGGGAACTACAGATGGCTTCGGTGTTGCAGGGTAATCCAGGCTGCCTTCCGGTGGAAACAGAGCTGATTTACCCTTAATGGCTTAACTCCACTGACCATTACATTTTGTGTCGTTATTCAAAGGCAAACACCGAACAAGCATTCCCACAACACGCCCAGTTCTTTCCAGCGAAGGAGGTGAGAACCATTTGTGCATCCTTTCAGATCTTGTTTTAGTGAGTTCGCATATTTTCAGGAAGCTTTTCTTCCAAAATATATCTGATATTGAGCTCTCTTTAGCAGGCCTCTTCTTCTCTTTTTTTTTTTTTTTTTTTTTTTTTTTTTTTTTTTTTTTTTTTTTTTTCCCCCATGCCTTGGGATCCAGTATCATTTCCTTGTTTATGCTGCACTCCAGTGCTATCAGCCATCCTCAAGTGTTTGTCTCATCGCCTTCAAGACTGCACCCCTACCCAGGAAAACAGCGAGGGACAAACTTTCTGCTCTCTGCAAGCTTTTCTCCCAATAAGCCAGAAAATAATGTTTATCTGGCTCCTATTCTTAGCCAGCGATGGACTCCCCACCGAGACCCCCTGCCCCGTCAACTGCTGACTAATCGTGCCTGCAGCAGAAGTAATCCAAGCTAGGGAGCTATTCGGCAGCAGCAGAAGGAGCCATTAAAACAGATTATGCTCTCTGCTGCCTTTCAGTACTCACATGAGAGCATCAGCGTGCCGAGGCGCTGCCCCAGGGCACACGCGCCCAGCAAAGCCACCCTGCAGTGTCCCCTCGGCAGCTCCACAAGGCTCGCGCCTGCAGCAAATGGCAAAGCCCAGGGCAGTGAGGTCCGTGTGCGCCCAGGGACCAGGGCTGTGAGGTGATGCTCACGGGCACAGTGCTGGATGCTGCTGGGATTTTTATTTTTTAGCTTTCTTATCCTTGGCACGCAGGCAGCAAAGCAGCTCGGTATTTGATTTGAATGAGTCCTCCTCTGAGACTTCAAGGGGAGCAAACCCTTGGATTCAGTAGAGAAAAAAAAAACACACACACACACACAGCACATTGATGTCCTGGAGGTAATTTGGCCATGAAACTCAGTGGCTGCCAGGTACTACGAAAGGCCCAGGCCTGGGGTGAGGGGTGGAAGGGGGATTTGGCCACAGGCTGCTGGTGTATGCAGCCTGTTCCCTTAGAGCAGCTCAGTTCCAGGCCTCCATATCTGTCCTGGGCACGAGGCCAGTCCTGTGGGTTTGGGTACCCCTTTGAAGACTCCATCTCAGGTTCAGCTTCATCCAGGTTTTGTTTTCTGGAGGTACCACACCTCTGTCTCTCCACCAGCTGCATTAGGTGTGGATGCTGTGGTGAGATCTGCTTCTCCGGCTTGTCTTGCTCAGATCCAGACTCCTTTTTCACCCCTGGGGGTGCCCCTTTCTCTCCAAGGGAAGCTACTTGGGCTCCTCCATTTGGTGCCTCAACATGCCCAAGTGTGACTCTAGGCATGATTTTTCTTGGGCACATGGTGCCAGTCTGACTGCGAGGTTCATACCCCTCCCTCCAGGCAGTGTTACAAAATGCAGTCCCCGTTACATCTATGAGCTCAAAGCAGCCACCTCCAGCTGAGCTATGGCCACTGCTAATAATGTAGTGTCTCAGAAAGGGACAGTGGCTGACACAAGCTGGAGGACAAAGGACACCAACAAAGCAGTTGCCTTGGCTGGACAGTGAATGAGCCACCCCTTCAGCTCTGGAAAGCCCCACGCACGGTTCAAGGCACGTGCCTGCACCTTGCTAGGCTTCCTCCCTCCACCCTGTTTAACGGTGTGACATGAAAGCTCCAGCCCAAGCCAGGAGGACAGGCACATGCAGAATGTAGCTATTTACCTTGCAGGTTTTTAAACCCACAGAATTCAAACAGGTTATGTAAAGCAGCAAAATCTACACAATTTAAATTGGCCTGACTTCTGAAAGCTGCAGGTTCCAGGACCTGAAAGAAAGCCTGCAGCTAGACTGAGTATCCGAGGGAGGTCCTTTCGGCACACAAAGATCAAGCAGGAACTGAAATTCAAACACACCTTTACACCTAGTTTTTATCTAATTTCAGTTTCACGCAAAATAATGTTGCCCTAGAAATAAAATCCCCCCCATACGTCTGCCACGGCTCTACAATGGCCATTTAGCGGCGCAGTAAAGCGAAGCACCAGGTACGTGCAGCTCTTTGTGTCACTCGCAACATGCCTTCCAATTCTAGAGAGCTGCTGGCATGTCCTCCAACAGGGTTTCTTGTTACATGGCTTAAGAGGTTGGTCATCTTTCTGCTAATAAGAACCGTGTAGAGGAATGGGACACAAGTAGAAAGCGCTGCACGCTAAAATCCAGCCAGCTCAGGACACCAGAAATAGGATCTACGCAGCTCTGCAAAATGAATTTTTATGATTTTCCCAGCTTAACATGGTAGCATTAATATTTCATTACTAGATTTCACTATGATTTTGGTCCTGTTACTGTCTCAACCAATTTATTGCTTGAGAAGTTATTTTTAATCTTCAGCAGTAACTGAGAATATACCCTCAGAAAACCTTTCCCCATGTGGAATTTCTTTGCTGTTTCGTTACAATTGAGGTGATGCTGTATCCCACAGCTCTTTACAAGAACAAAATATATACGGCATTTTTAAGTGGGTGGGGAGGGAGGCCTAGCGCTCAGTTTCTAGCTCAAAAGTTTGTGTTACCCACTTGTCTTAATTTTTAATTATAGAATTTCGGGCACTAAGGATGGGGAAGATGAGTTAAAAAGACATGATCTCATACAAAGAGGCTGACTTTAGCTCTGGGCTCTCCATCCGGCTGGCCCCTAGGGTACTGCAGAACTGGCGCACCAGCAACGTGCCTTTGAAAAGTGAAGGTGTGTGTTTGGGCTCTGCCTCCAAGAAAGCTGGGGGTACAAAGGCACAGGCAGCGTTAGGCCAGATTTGTTCTTCTCTAGGTTTGTGATTTAGGGCCCTGTGTCTCAGAGCCAGTCCTGGCAGCCGGAGAATGAGAAAAGGTCAGTGGCTGCACAGGTTATTGTCCTGAATGTTCTGGGGACAGATAAGATGGGAGGGGGGTGCAGGAAATTCTCCACCAACCACTGACATGAAGCAAACTGACCCCTCACCGTCCAGGAAACCCAGGTGGTTCCCAAATGGACAGTGAGAGGCACAGGGCAGTCAGCAGGTCCTGTGAAATCAGCTCCCATGAAATCAGAGACTTTGCCTGTTTGTCCCCATGGATATAAAGCCAAAATGTTCCCCTGCATGCTGGCAGGAATCCAGAGGGCCTCCTACTTCACAATCTGCCCAGGGTCTTCCACAAATTCACCCTGGAGCAATACAGTTGAGCACAGTCCTTTGTGCATGCCAGAATGACACGCCTAAGCCCATGCAGGTACCCATCTCTGAAACGTATCCTCACCAGCTCAACCACGGGAAAAAGGCAGTGTTGGTTCAGTGGCTGTAGGTGTGCAGCCTGACAGAACACCATCATCTGTAGACACTTTTTCGTGACCCAGACTCAGTGTGACTTGGTGCAACAACTTCACCCTTGTCTCTCTGAACACCACTTTGTCCTCCTCCTCTTCCCATCTCTGCATGAGCCTGAAGGATGACTCTGCTTCTCCTCCTTTATCAGCTTATCTAGAAAATATCTGTTCTTCCCCTCTGTCATGTCACCACAGCTACAGTCAAAACAGCACCCTAACCCAAAGACAGCCTGAAAGGATAACTGTGTTACACATCTACAAATAAGCCCAAGCTTCAGCGCCGTGTATTTAACGATAGTGACATATGTCAACAGCACTCTGTCAGATCTCAGTACACATAAGGTACCTGCTTTTTGAGGGTTTTTACTGTTCAAGCACTTCTAAAAACCTCTTCCTTGGCAATCACAGCTCTTCTAATTTGGGGATTTAAAGCTGATTCAAAGCAGAAACATAGAACACGAATGTTTCACTCTGATATTTCACACTTCTCAAAAATCTCCCAGCCTGCTGGTGAGTGGCCCCAAACAGAATAGATACAGATGAGTGCATCAGTGTTCATAAAAGGCTGTTTGGGGGAGAAACCAGGAGGTGGGCTCATACTTATGCCTTTAACGGACTCCAGAAATGACACTATTCCAAACCAAATGGTCTAACTTTGACACTTACAGCACCAAACAACTTGTAAAAGCCTTCTTAGATTCTAAATATTGGGTATATTCTTCACAGGGAAGATGAGCAGCAGAGTCAGACTTTCCAGTGAAAATGTTTTCTCCTGTAATCTTTCCTGAGCTGAGAATTGTAACGAGTGCAAGGAAATTACAAGCTGCTATAAAAATTACAGAGACTAAAACTACCATTTTATCCTGCATTAGAACAATTTTAACATTGTTAGAGGAATACATCTTAGCAATTTTAAAATTATTTGAGTCATGACAGAAAGACTCACAACTGCAATATTTATCTTTCAGATTCATCTTAGGGTGTTCCTGAAGACTTGCGAGATGTCACATTATATAGCATTTTGTGGGGACTGGAGAAAGTCACTTTGACAAGTAAAGCATGTAAATTGGAGCCATTGATTATGGAGGATTTAATTTTATCTATTCTGTATTCATAGTACGATAAATAAAAAAGACTTCAGTGGTCACTGTAGGACTGCAACAACTTCTACAGAAATGCAATTTATAGTTGCATATTTTTTAACTGTGAGCTTTGGCATACATTTGATTAAATTCTGCTTTCCAGAGCACTTAATGAGAATTCTAATTCTCTGGAGATTTCTACAGGCATGACAGGTAAAGAGGAGTCTATCAAGTCATAGCTGTGATTGTTAGTGCAAGGAGCTGGCTCCTTTGAAGAGAAATAAAATTCATAAGCATACATGCATATCTTTTAATATTGCCAAGACAGACATATTGGCAGAGCAATAAATACTACAAAGATTTATTACTCACTCTATTTACCAACATATACAAATCCAAGTGATTCTTGTGAGGTACAACATCTTTCAGGAATGTGCTTGAACCGAGTGGCTCGAGAAACCCATACTTATTTTGGGTTCTGCCAAAGAATTTGGGGTTGATTCAGTCTCTAACATTCAACAAGTCATCCCAGACTTCAAATTAAGTAAGGAGTTTAATATTTTACACCCACTTTTCAGATGGGGACCCAGAGGCATACGAGCGAGAGATCTGCCTTGGAAAATAACTGGGCTACCAGTAAAGCTGGGAGAAGAGTGCAGAGCTTTGAAGCTGCACCCCAAAGCTCAGCCATGAGGTCCCAGTATTACTCTTCAGGTGAGTATACTTTTCCTGCTGCCATTACCATTAGTCCTGGAACTAAACTGGATTCAGAACCCCCTCCTCCCCCCAAACATATAAACACACATAATGAACCTTAGTATTTATTATTTCAGTTCTAACTATTTGAAGTTGTTGTTTTTTAACAGTGGCCAATGCTCAGTATCTAATTCTTACACTGGAATTAAAAACAAAAACACAAACATGCACACAAAACAAAAATAAAAATAAAAGGAAGAAGAAAAAAAAAGCACATGAAAAGAACAGATTAAATATAGCTTGTGCTTATGCTGATTTCCAGAAATAGGTTAATAAACACTGCCTGGATGAAAGGAGCCTCAAGCGTTAAAGAAAGAAATCAGAAGGTCTCACTTAAGTGATTTTTTGGCAGGAATCAAATTAACGAATATAATATGGATTGCTGACAAGGTGCTTGATCATTCTCTGCAGTAAGGATTTTTTTATGTATATATTATATTTATTTATAGACATATATGCATGAGTTTGTGTATGAGTTGATTCCATTAACACTTCATTTGATAATGATAAATGGCATTTTTATTTAAAAGGAAAATATTAAGAAGTCCTGATTTGCAAGAGCAAGTTAGACTATGTGCCATTACTGTGACATGCTGCATTTTCGTCTCCTTTAAAAAACACAAGCCGTCAGTACAGGACTTTGCTAGTAGAAAAGTACACAAACAATTTATTTAGTCCATAGGCAATTTTCCTCTAATTCAATCTGCAAATGACATAAAGTTGTTGGGATTTTTTTTTTGTGTGTGTATGTGGGTTTTTTCTTTTTCTTTTTTAGGAGGAAAGTGGAGGATAAAATGAAAAGAGAGACACAAAAGAGACTTAATGAGATCATGGAACTCTTTCTTAAGCAGTACAGCATCTTAATTTCTGGTAAATTCAAGCAACCTCCATCTGGGGGTTGATTCTGTCAGTCTGTATCTATGTCTGTCTGCCTTTATCCATCTCTCTAGGCATTCCTCGCTGTGGCTTGGGAGCACCACTGAAGGAAACAGGAGCGCTGTATGCAGCGTAGCTGCAGAATCCAGCCCCTGTTTGACAATGATCGGGTCTGACATTGACAAGCACTTATACCCCATTCTCCGGCTCTTTTTGTTTGGCCTTGGATACACGTGTTGTCTGGCAAAAGTTAAAAATAAAACATTTAGGGCTACATTGTGGTCAGTTCTCATGTGCCTCCGCAGTGCGAGGGGGAGGGAAGGGAGGGTGGAAGCAGCCAGGGCTCAGCCTTCTGCACCACTCGCAGCAAGGTCAGCCAGAGCCGCTGCGAGAGCAGTTGGTGCCACCCACAGCACGGGGCTCCCCATGAAAGATGTTTCCCTCTCAGAAGTAAATCACCTGAAAGGTCTAAGGGACGTTAAGGCATTGCCCCCAGTGAGTCAGGCAGCAGATTTAGCTGGCCACACCCTGATGCAACCAGCCCCTGAGCCTCAGGGCTCTCTGAAAATTTTCCATTGAAACTTTCATGGGAAGTATCTGATTTCCTTGAAAATGTCAGCATGTTTTCATTTCATTCTGCTAGACAAATTGAATAAGGGAAATGGAAGAGATATGAGCAGAAACCCAGAAAACATAATGACTGGGGGAAGGGAAGGCATTCAATTTGTCAATGAGATGCCAATATTTTCAGCTAAACATTTTGGATTAAAGTAACGACTAGTCAACCGAACACCTGGGGAAACCCACCTCTTATTTATGAGCAGCTCCATTTCAGCTTGTTATGAAGTACAGCTGATTGCTTCCCTTTGCTTCTCAGTGCAAAGGGCATAGGTAAAACATTCTTCCCCAGATCCCAAATCTGCTAGGGCTGGAGAATCTCCTTGCCACCCCAGTCTGCTTGCTAAAGCTGCAGAATTGTCATAATCCTGCTCTGGATCAGAGGTTTATATGGGGTTAAAAGCTGAAATGGTTTTGTATTAATGTGGAATCAGAATGAATGGGAACAGCCCACTGGAGCAGCTACAGCATGCAGACATGCTGCTGAATCCCTCGGACAAACCCATTTCCATCACTGAATTAGTCAGAGGGGTTCTCGCCACTGCTCCTGTTGAAGGCTTTTCCAGAAACTCGTATCTTTCATTAATAACCCTTCTCTTAAATACAGGGTAAATTACTGATGAGCAGTTTGCACTTCTTTGTTTATGTAACAATATTGTCAAAGCTTAAAATGTTCCTCTTCACTCCTGTCATGTTTATGGCTGCTTCTTTGAAGCCTTCAGTACGCTAAGGCACAATCCGTGAACACATCAAACTACTCACCTTTCTAGGATGAGTTTCTTTCAAACACAGGTGGTCACAGGTAGTCACCATATTCCTGCAGAAGTCTTACCACAGCTTTCTTCGGGTCATTAATTCTTCCCTATCTCAACTAGAAATCCTTCTTTTGAAATAGTGCCAAAATATATGCCCAATTCTCCTGTACCAGTCCAACTGACAAGCCTTACCTTATATTAGAAATTGTCATTAGTCCCAAGCTACGTGACCTTGCTACTTGAACCGTTGAATGTAATCCCATTTATATTTCCCCAATCCTTTAGGATATTCTATTTTTCTGTATGCTCTGAGCCTCCTTGCTATTGACAATCCCTCCCAACTTCAGCCATCAGCACATTTCTCTAGCAGGTTCTTATTCTTTTTGTGCCTAGTTGATTAATGAAAATATTAACGGATATGCGTCCCCAGACTGTGCCTTCAGAAACTCCATTTTTATCTCCCTCTAACTTGGTATTTCTTCTTTCAGCATCATCTGTTATCTGCTTTAGCCAGTTCCTACCCATTTTACAATTCTAGGCCTAATCTTCATCTTTTCCAGTCAAATGATTCTCCGTGTAGCTCTGTGTCAGATGCTTCTCTCACAGTGTATATACATCACATCTATTGCCATTTTATTTGTCTAAAAAGATCAGGATAATCTAAAGAAAGATTATCAAGATAATCCAGTAAATCTGCTTTTGGTAAACTGATACTGTGTTATCCCACGTCTTCCATTTGCTGTGTTTTCTATTGCTCTTCTTTCCAAAATCACTGCAATGCCTTGCATGCTACTGATGTCACGCTAATATGCCTATGCTTAACTAGATGACAGTTTTCTCCTATCTTAAATATAGGAATCATGTCTGAAATTTCGCATACCACTCCCACTTTAACATATTCCTAAATATCCTTCAAGTAGAAATGCAGTTTCAAATGCCAATTTCTTCTGACTACAGTGACGCAGATCCCCTGAAACAGCACTCCTTGATTTTGATTTTTACTTCTACCTCAAAAGGCATCATTTCCATCCTTCCAAATTCACTCCCATAAAGCCAATTTTCTCCCATCCAAGTTCAGAGTCATTGTCCAAATTGAACACTGAGGCACAAAATCATCTAATTTTTTGAAAGCATTTATACTACCCTTAAACTCATCCTCCCTCTACCCAATGACACGGTGACTTTCCTCGCTCTTATCTAGTTTTCATGCCTAAAAAACCCTACTGTTTGTTTCAACTTCTTTTGCAACTTCTAAGCTGGCATCGATTCTCATTTTACCTCTGCAGTTTGGGATCTTACGCTTCCTCTCGACCAATGTATTTCCACTTCTGGAAGACTCTGCCATTTTGAAATTTCAGAATTTTCTTCCAGTAGAAATACCTGCAATGGAACAATATCAGAAGAACATTTATTCTAAAGCATTGCCAAAATTTGTTATTACCCATTATACGGTATAACGCAATTTCTTTATACTTACTGACTTCAATAGTGCCTTATATTTGAAAGTGTTGCTTCACAGATTCAGTACAGTAGATTTACTGAAGCCTAACATGCATGTCTGATTGGAAAGCAAACTTCTAACCCTGTAAGCAGTTGATATCGCGGATTCTGCATGGCCCACCCGCTATGCATATTGATTGGGCAAAAATGTAACCGTGCAAAGTGTAGCTGCAGCTGGAAATGTCCCTCAATCAAAACAAAGCTACTGGATCCAGATTTAATCTTTCTCTGACTCTGTATCAACTTTGCAAGTCAAAAGAGGGTTTCTCTAATTGTCACCTTTGAAAGCTCACTTTCAGATCTGCAGTCAAACTCAGCCTTTATTTTCTTCTCCCTAATCACCAGCACCACAGACTGTATAATTAGCAAGTGAATGACAATTCAGGACCTGCTGCAAAGCCCAAAGAGTGAGTTCATTTGATGATCAGGCCTTTTAATTGAAACTGCAGAAGGGATATGGCAATCCATCCCCTTCTCCATAGCAATTTTGATTTTGTAAGGCTTTGAGCATACAAGTATATTATGGGGTTGACTGAAGGAAAAACAACACTTTAAAATATACACTTGTCAAAGATTCAAGTTAAACCATGAGGCTGTGCATTTGTAAAGCCCTTCTTCCAGTCATCCTTAGAAAGGTGCAAAGTTCTGGAGCATTACCGGTTTTCAGATCCCATGAATTCCCAGTTTATTTGTATCACAACAAAAGCAAGACCTAAAAACTTTCAAGTGGTCTTAACTGCATTACAGATCTTGTTTCATGAGAAAACTAATGTATTTCTAATATCGCTGTTCGTAATACTAATTCATTCTATTCCTGATATTAAGTATATATTAGATATGCTCTGGGGTGACGTATCATTTGCCACTCATTCTTCTGGACTATATATGACAAAAGCATCCTATTACACCTGTACTAGAGGGAAAAGCACTTGTCTTAAGCTTCTACTTAAATGCAAATCCACCTCTGAACTCTATCACATGTTAAACCGAGGATTAAATGCTGTGATAAATCAGGGTCTAAATTCCAAATTCTATGTAAAAAGTAAGAGTGTGGCTATTGTGGTCTGTAGTGTCACAGACTATATGGCACAGCTCTTCACAGTTATCTCCCCCACTAGTTTCTATATGAGTATTGGTGTCACAATAAACTCACCTTTAGCTATAACTATATTATCTTGGTGTAGCATTTTCATATTTGTATAGTATACGGGAATACCTGTGTAATTCAAATTTGTACACACAGATGATGCCTGACTATAACTGTTAGTACCTATTGGAAGATAAGCATCATACCCAGGTTTCGTATACAGGAATTCAAACTTACGGGATAAATTATTTACTTTATGATGTAATCAAGATATAGCTGCCAAGTCAAAACCAAGTTCACCCTTCCAGCTTCATGCGTGTGGTCAACTCATGTCAATACGATGTATTTAACTCTTTTAGAAACTTTAACCAAAGTCCTACCCCCTTGGAAATTTAGATTGTAGATTATCTGCACAGTAGATATTAATTAACATATTAAATATAGCTCCAATCATAATTTCAAGTATCTTACAAGTAGTACACAGCAATATCCCTGCTTTGGTACCACTGAAAAGGCTATTCCTGTCTTAACATGTAGAAAAGATTATTAATGTCCTGTATCCCTGGTCCTGCGGTATTGATTTGCTGCTCCAGTTAACAGGAATGTGTTACTAAGGTAAGTGACTTATCCCTTTCCTTATTGAAGTATTCTCTAGGTGAAGAAATGTGGCTTTCCTATACTGATAAATATCTTGTTTCCATCAGCAAGATGGCAAAAAATAATACATTATCCCCTGCTTCAACATTTCAAATAAACCTGTTTGTTTTGTTCATTGGCTCAGAAAGTGGAACTTTTATTCAGAGAACCAGAAGGCCATATATATAATGAACAGAATATTTTCAAACTACAAAATACTGCTTGGATAATGCAAGTTTCAGCAATAACTTTTTTTTTCTGTCATGGATTTTGCTTTGATTCTCATCTTCTGTTTCATTTAGAATTCCCAGCCCTTCATTATTAAATTATAGCCTAAAAACTATTAAAATTTACCAGTTAGAACTGACAGATACTTTTTCAAAGTGAAAAGATAAGTGTTGATTTATTACAAAAAATATTCACATCCCTACCCTTCACACGTAACCAGCATCTGCCCAGCTTACTCAGAGTAGCTGCTGAATTTACCAGCCCATGCTCCCCCATGACTGTGAGGTGTCATTGCAATGCACTTGTCAACAAGACAAATGTAGCTTCAGGATGTATCCAGGAAGGTATTTCCAAATGCAAAGAACTAACACCATGGCAGAAGGAACAACTATCACCTCCTCTCAAATATTATGAGTAATTCTGCTCCTCTAATGCAAGAATGGAAAACTCAAACAGGTGCAAAGAACAGGGACAGGAGGGATGAGGGGGGAAATCGAGGAAGAGAGGGAAAATGACTGCAGTCAATGAACAGTTTAACATTAGAAGCACCTTAGAAAGAACAAAAATCTGTGCTACAGGTCAACATTGCCACTAAAGCAAAAAGTATAAATGGGATAAATTTAGGCTAGATATTAGAAGGTTTCTAATCAGAAGAGCAGAGACGTTCCAGAACAACCTTCCAGTAAGAGTAGTGGGGAAATAAAATCCAACTGCTTGTAAAATGGAGCTTAATATAAATGTACAGGATTATATGATTTGAGCACCAGTAACAACAGGGGATTGAACTTCCTGCCTGTTTCCATTGTGAATTAACAAAGCAACAATCAGACTTTCACTTGAACTCCGTTATCAATAACAATGTGTAATTTTATGTGGTTTATGTATTGCTAGAGCTGAAGGCCTCTTCCAAACTCGACAAAATACATGCAATGAACACAAAAGCCGCTAACAAGCTGGTGAGTTTTAAAATGTGGTAAAAGTGGAATATGTTAAGGGGAATGAGGTGGAAAGCAACTCAACAACAGCTCAGCCCAGGTGCAAGTTACAGCAGGTCCAAGCTTGGGGGGAAAGCAAGAAGCATCAACTACTGCAAAGCAAAATGCTTTCGTGGAGGGGAAGAGATGGCTCCCAATTCAAAGAGAGCAAAGAAGACTATCTTCACACATCTGTTGTCAACCACTATGTTTAGTGTAAATGGAAAAAAAAATCTAGAGGAAGGTCACTTCTTGAGCCATATCTGTGTGGGAAATAGAATCTTCCTCTCATTTCAGAGAGGCATTACAGTACTCGACAATGCCCAAAAAGTACAGTCAAAGCAGTCAGTGAGCCAAATCTTAGCAAAATTGTCATCTATAAGATTGTTATTAATGAATTATTTTGAGAGAATCCACTAGGACAAAAGAAAATCCATATATAAAAACTATTTCTTATGCCAGGCATGAATTTTCTAACTAAAGGTGACAATCCTCATACTCCACTAAAGGTGCACAGAAGTAATAAATCCAGTATTAAATAATAAGTTCACTATGCCTTTGGCTATACAACAGTTTCAGCTGGCTTTCTTTTCCACATTATAACCAGTCACTGATACGTAGTCTTTAGATCTGTAATGATAGCACAGAGTTAAATTTAGGAAATATAAGGAGTAGTTCTTTGTGATACTTTTTTTTGACTAGAAACAGACCATAAAGGAACTTATATTTCATTGTGACAATGTTTTCCTATCATTTCACTCAAATTATCATTCATGTACAGTATTTATTTTTAATTTAAAATTAAAACACTGAATAATTAAGTACCATAGAGAATACTAATGTGTGGAACAAAGTGGGACAAATAGACTCTGTCTACAAGATTTCTATGATCCTCTCCCCATTAACATAAGCATGAGTTCTACTGGGTATTTACATATTAGATTTGGCAAGCAATAATACAATGAGAAGTAATTTCTGCATTAATATTTTCTCTTTCAAATAAGACAAGTTCCTGAACTTGTCAAACATAAATGCAAAATTATGAAAAACAATCTTAAGCAAAAACTCTTGTTATTAAAATGCATGGCAACTAATTATTGATCTGATGTTATTCTGCATAAAGAAGACATGCTTGACTGAACAGAAATATTTTTAAATCATTAATATACATGTGTTTATTTTACTGAGTCTAAATTGGAAGTGGTAGATTATTCTTATTGTCTAACAAATTAGGAAGTGTGACAATATGCTGTACCGTACTGATGTATGATATCTTTCTCCTTATACTTATTAATTTCTGTCAAATTAAAACTAAAACACTACTGGAAATCTTGAACAGCCATAATATGAAAATCAAATGTGAATTGCTATTAGAAAAGCCATAGTACCTTAGATTGCTCCAGGCAAACACACAGAGATACAATACTAAACACTGTCTTTGTATAAGAAAGGAGAGGAAAAAATCTCTTATGGGACGTGCTGCCAGTTGAAGCTGAAGCCCTGTCAAAACTGCAGTTCTTCTGTGGGAACATGGTGAAATCGAAAATCTTTGTGCAGCTGGGGTTTCTCTTCCCTTCAGTTTTCCACTTAAAACAAAAACCTAAGTGAAAATCAGTTCACAGCAGATTTGCCAATGCATCATTTCACTCTAAGGACAGATTAATAATTTCTGAACTTATTTCAACTGAATTTCATGGCCAAGATATTCTGTAATTGTACACCTCCTCACAATGACCTTTGTACTATACTTATTTTACAAAATATCACTGGCAACATTTTTTCCATTCCAACAAGCTTCAGAATACATATATCTTGATATTACTCTGGAATTATTATGGTGTAGAGTGCTCTGTAAATAATCAATGACGTGGCTCATTCACCGTAAAATTCTGAAGAGCATAATACCGAAAACTGTTCATCTTTAATGCACTTTGTACAAGTCAAAGTTAACCTTTATGGAAGGTACAAGCTCATTTTGATGAATCCCTTAATCAGCCAAACCAATCTAACTCTGGATAATCTAATATTGTAGGAATATCTGTGTACCTGCTGCACAATGTGACTGCCCCCCAACGAGGTGCTGTAACAGAACAACTCACTTCTACAGCCTGAACAACCCAAAAGTTCTTTGGTAGCTTCTTTACAAAGGGACTTAGACACCACTGCTTGTAGCATCCTTAGCACGTTTCCCTTCAGTGAATCACGGAGGCAAAGTAGCAAAGTGCTTTCACAGCTGAAATGTTTTATAAGTTTATATCCCACTGCCAGAACGCACAAGACACCCAGATGATATGTGATGCACCCAGAGGCATCAAGTAGTTAAACATATTCCCCAGAGTGTTCTCTTCCAGAGAGTATTAACACATTGATACACTGCTTGCATATAGATATCCTATCTGAAAGTGAATTATTATGTCACTGGAAACATTTTCAACGTTGAGACTCCTGTGAACTGATGATGTCAAGGAGAACTAGATACCATCTAGAAGTTTTGGTTGTATAACACTGAAGACAATTAGGACAGTTACAACAATTTGTTCTTCTAGAAAGTAAAATACATTCTTAGTTATGCTGGTGATCCAGGGGTCAGCTAGGTGAAGTTATCATCTCTCTCCATGACATTTGCCTTCACTGCCTCCCTTTTGCCAGTGTGCAATGCTTCTCTGGAAAATGTAATGATTACCCTAAAGAAAATATACAATGTATGTGATTCATTTGATCTTAACACTTCATTTGGCAAGGTATTTATAGCTCTAGAACTGGCTCCTCTTTGCAAATCAGGCCTTTTATCATTCTCTGTACCCTGTTCTCTGGGGACAGACTGGGGGACTAGAGGCTGAAGAACATCCATGTGGAATGAGATTTGAAGGTTTTAGTAGACATCAAGTTGAATATGAGTCAACACTGTGCCCTGGCAGCCAAAAGGACCAAACATATCCTGGTGTGCATGAGGCACAGTGATTGTGCTCTGCACTGGTGCGGCCTCACTTCAAGTGGTCTGTGCAGTGTTGGGCGCCACAGTATAAAAAAGGGCATAAAACCATTAGACGGTGTCCTAAGGAGGGCTACAAAGATGGTGAAGGGCAAGATGTACCAGCAGTGGCTGAGGTCCCTTGGTTTGTTCAGCCCAGAGCAGAGCAGGCTGAGGGGAGGCCTCATGGCGGCCTGTAGCTCCCTCGCAAGGGAGCAGAGGGGCAGGCGCTGAGCTCTGCTCTCTGGGGACAGCGACAGGACCCGAGGGAACAGCATGGAGCTGGGACAAGGGAGGGTCAGGCTGGGTGTTAGGAAAAGGTTCTGCACCCAGAGGGTGGTCGGGCACTGCGACAGGCTGCCCAGGGCAGTGGTCACAGCACTGAGCCTGTCAGAGCTCAAGAAGCATTTGGACACTGCTCTCAGATGGTTTGGTTTTGGGGTGGTCCTGTGTGGAGCCATGATTTGGACTCAATCCTTGTGAGTCCCTTCCAATTCAGCAATTCTACAATTCTTTTCTACAATTCTGTGGTCCTTTGTGCTCTGTCAGTGTTGGGTGTGCGATATTGTGCCACTGTGATTCACTGTGCCTCAGCAAGATTTCTATTGCTCTAGGCTCTCCTGTCAGGGGCAAATCACTCTTGAATTGCACTTTTGCACTTGCTGCTCTTCTGTTGAGGTGTTTTATTGCTTTTGTAGATATTGATCTGCTTTTGGAGTTGCTGGACCCAAACATCACTTTCCATGAAAGTGTTCAGAAGAGGAATTTCTTTAGGAATGAAAAACTCCAAAACTCTTCTCTTACAAACTTCCCCTAAGCTGTGTTTTTCAGAAGCAAAGGAATGATTCATATGGAACATGGTACTAATAAAGACCGGAACAAGCAGTAGTTCCTCACTGAAAATAGTATGAAAAAGGATATACAAAGGTCTAAACCAATTTTTTTACAGCCCTAAGCCTCTAGGATATCTCCAGGACCACTGTTTCCATGTGCAAATAGTAAAGCTCTATTAGACTATGGGTGAGGCAGGCAGGACAATGATTTTATTTTGGTGAAATCACTTTGCCACATCAAATATAAAATCAGATTTCCCTGAAAACTGCTTACCAAATCTGAGCACAATTTTCTATCTTTTGGTAAAAATAAGACAGTCAGTGAATAAAGCTGTGGGTAACACCAACCACCTTGGAAGGAATCGCTTCATTTCACTTACCCAACAAAACTACATTAAAGTTTGCCCCTGTTTTCACAGTAGAATATACTTTTGTTTTTTCCAAATACAGTTTATTCAAAGTACATCCAAAACTCCATTACAAATGAAAGTAATACAAAGTAATCAACAAAAGATGGTTGATGCAAACATGTCACCTTAGCCTTCAGGGATTTGGGTGAACGATTGCCTGAACTCTTTCTCTTTTTTCTCCCCCAGACAATTTTCTTACATCTTTATTCCCTGTTGCTGCTAGATGGGAAAAGTGAGTATATTATTTGTGCTGTGGTAGTACATAAAGGCTCATCTCATAAATGGATCCCACTGTGTTATATTTTATACACCTTGCAGTTACATATTATTTCTACCAATAAAAACAGTTAAATTTTTAACAATTGTTCTCACATTGATCCACTCCTTCATCTCAGCCTTTCCCATCACTGAAGATTGACTAGGATATAAAAATGCAGAAGCAGAAATAAAGATTTTTAATAGGTCAGATCTCTATGACTTAGAGTAGCTTGGATGAGGTCAATGGAGCTATACTGATTTATGGCACTTGGAGATGCATCTCCCATGGCATATTAGTCCTATATCTATATTTGGGAAGAAAAATTACTACCAGAAAAAAAAAAAAAAAAAAAAAAAAAGCAATGCTTTTACAATGTTTTACATGAATACTCAATAGTAGCTCAACAACTATTTTGAACCTCCTCACTAAGAATATATTGAATTGTGAAAAATGTGCTGTTCTTTTGATGTAGTAAGTTGAGAGCTCTTAGTGAATCAACTTAATAATGAATTCTTTCAGATACTGATGAAAATGGTTCACTTACTAAGGAACTTAGCTTGATTTTGAAATTAATGTGGTAATTTAAAACTACTTCGGTAAAAAAGGTTTAATGACAGCTGAAACCGGAAAAGGATAAAAGATGGAGGTTCGATGAATAAAGCATTTGCTGTTTCTGCTCTCCAGGTTTAGTTGATGACTAACATCAGTGCTGTTTTCCAGGACCATTATTTGTTATCACATAACAAATAGTTCATGTCCAGCTCCTCTTAGGGTAGACAGACACAACATGAAATCTCCCAAGTAAATTCTGGCTGCATTGAAACTGGTGGCAGAACTCCATTATTTCTATGGTCTCAGCTTGCTTCTAACCTTCATAAACTAACCTTAATGAAACATATTGAGCAACAGAAATTGCAGTAAGCTGTGGATCACCAGTTCTTTGTCATCTTACATCCTGCAATCACACAAAACTGCGGTATTCACCCTTGATGCCTAAAATTATTATTTCTAAGGACACATTCCTGATACAATGTAAGAGATGAGGACAAGCAAAGGCTTATTTTTGGTGGCTTGGATTTGGTCATCAATGAAAAGCTGTTCACATGACCAGGAACAGACTAATCTTATTTTCTCAGTGCATTAGGAAATGATTCATTATCTAATCTTATTTACATCATAGTCATCCAAGTCATTCTCTTACTCTTTTTTTTAATCTTTAAATCTCATCTAAATAGATTATGCCAGTACAAGTTCTGTTTGAAAATCCTACTTCTGATTGCCTTCTGGTCAAAAAATATATACCATCATAGGTATTCAGTCTACACACTGGAGTCTAGTCATCATCTGCAGTAAATGGTCATTTCTTGTGCAGAGGTGTAATCAGTTCCATCCATTTTTGGAGTTCACATCTATTGAAATATTAGCTAATATTCTGAGCAGAAAGAATTTCAGGAATCATCACGTATCTTCTAAAGTGAATGTTGTTAAGCACCATATTGCATCAATTGGTCTATATCTTTAATACCATGCATTGAAAACAGTTCACAGTGACACTGTGTTGGCACATGTGTCAAAATAAAAGTTGTATGTGCAGTTCGAACAGCATAAAGGGGCAGAAGAAGGCCTGGGATGGACAGTACACAAATGTACATGTTCCAGGATATTTTTTCTCATTAATTTTCCCAACTTCTTTAACTAACCAAATTATCCAAACAACCTGCAACATTTAAAGATGAAAGCCATATTTTTTCCAAAAATCTTAGTAGTAATTTTGTTCGCAGTGCACAGGGGATATTTCTTCAGATATTCTTTGAATTATGGCCCACATTTTTAGCCCTTGTAAATCTGGGCTGTATATTCTGACCATATTTGTTTCCAAGGACTCCTGAGAAATCTGGATGTCACATTTTCCTTACCATTAACTGCAGAAGGCAAACTAATTGACCAATGTGTGGCTGTTACACACCTTTGTAATTCCCCCCAGCACATTCAAAGCCAACAAGAAACCCACCAGGGCTAATGACCAAATCCTCCACCTTTTCTCCAAGTCTAGTTGCTGCATAAAGGCATCGGCTTTGCTTCCAGTAAAATGCTTTGTTAAGTTAAGATGCTCTGCTGCTTCTCTTGAGACCTTTATATATGGTCTCTATAACCACAGTATCCAGTGCGTTCAGCATTTACAGAGAATTGCTCATCAATGAGAAACTGAGGCAAAGACAAATTACATGACTTGCCCTGAGACTGAACTCAATCGAACTGAAATTGAACTCAGATTTCCTAAGTCCCAAACTGATACTCTAACTGCTGGAACCGTCTGTCACTAAAATAATAAAAAATTTAAAAGAAAATGGTATGCTGTACCCATCCTCCTCTATATTATTATAGCATGATTCTCTTGCTTTATTCTGTTACTAAAAATGCACAAGACACTGATCCAAAGGAGGCTTTTTCTTGATTTATGATAAGGCTCATAATTCTAAATCTGTCTAAATATAAGGTTGCATGAAATCCTAGGAAGATTATAGGACAAAATATTGGAGAAAAAAAAAATCCTAGCTTTGCCCAGAAAATAGGATCATCCTTTTTTTTTTTTTTCCTGAAGAGAATTTTATTGTTTCATTTCAGATTTCTCCTTGATTTGGGGGGGAAGGAAGAGGGGAGAGGAGGGAAGGTGGTTGTTGGTTTTGCTTGTTTGTTTTGGGACTATTTTGCTTTGGTTTTTGGTTTGGTTTGTTGATTTTGGTTGTTTTTTTTTTTTAGAGAAAAGATGAGGCTGTGTCTCTGAGAAAATCAGAGCATCACAGCAATTTAGTCAGTTTTTGCAGCATTCACTATATTGTGCAATCCTCAGACTGTCCCTTTTAGGGTTTTTCTCTGTATTTACAAATAATACAAATGACACTAAAGTAGGGCTGATCACTGGAACTCTGAAGGATATAGCTGCTTATAGGATAGCTTTGCTGCCACTAATAGATAGATGAAGGGTATAAAGGAAATGTAATATAATAAGCAGAAGAGAAAATACAACTCCCAATGTAATCATCCAAATTTTCAAGAAAAAATTCACCGATTAGTGCTGGTATCCTCACTTCATTTTGTAATGTCTTCCTGTTCTCTCCTTTTCACACAATACTAGTATCCACATAGTAAATAATGCTGATATTAACAGAGATGCACTAAAACTAAAACAGGTAAGCTGGTAATGAGGTAGTTAACATGAGAGATGAAAATGCCCTGGGTGTATTTGACTGCTCCAACTCAACCACTCTCACTTCAACAGGCAGCAGTAGTGAAGGTTTGTAATATGCTAGTATACATTAAGAAAGAGGTATATCTGTAACAGAGCCAATAAAATTACATTTTTTCTTGATAAGACCCTGTGGTGATAGACCAAATTTGGAATATAATGTCCAATTTTGGTCATAAGAGTGGAAGACAGATGTAGATAAAATGGAGAAAGCACAGCAGAGGGCAACCAAAATGATTAATGTACTGGAGAAGCTAACATAGTAGCTGAGAGAATGATGAAATGGGAATTATTTAGCCTCAAGGAAAGGTGATTAGGAGGTGAACTGACTGAAATATTTAGACTACCTATGGGTTATTATAAAATTAAGCTTGAAGATCAATTTGAAGTTTCCTGACAGACCAGAAATAGGGGATGCAAGATTCCATACACTATTCTCACAGGTCACTGTGGTACACAAGGTAGCTGCAGGAGATGCCAGCATTTGGAAACTGCAGTACAGATGCATGAGCCAACATGTAGCTACAGACACTGAATAACCTGATGTAACTGGTGCGAGCTGAAGGCTTGGCCATCTACAGCATCAGCAGCAAACTCCCTCACTAGCAAAAATCTTCTGGATGAGTAGAAATTGCTCTGTCCAGATCATCTCCATTCAGAGATGGGGCTGCCTGCATCTTGTCATACCTACATAATGGCTAAATGTCTGGTTCCCAAATGGAGCAGGACCAATTTATGAAGTAACATGTTCAGCATCATCTTTGGATGCCTTGTTCTGAACCTGAGGGTGGGATTCATCTCACTTAGCTTTAGCTGGCTAAGGTAAGGCAGGGCACTGACTTTAAGATAGTCACTTCAGCTCCCACTGCAGTCACCAGAGAGAGGAAAAGACACTGCCAAAGCAGCGGTGCGTGCCTATGCTAAGTCATGTGCCTGAGATAGGTAAAATTAATTGCTCTCTGGAGGTGCCTTTCTCTTTCCATTGTCTCTACTGGCAGCCTCACATCTAACTAGGCTTGAATCCCAGTGCAAGGTACATTTTTGGCAACCATTACCATGATGCTGCTCAATTATAAAATGAATACTGGATTTCATGAGCGTAGAAAAGGATCACAAACTACAGAGGGCTGGGGGCCAGTCTTTAGACAAGGTAGATGACATTGAAGACAAGATTTAAGTCCCCAGGGTGAAGTGAGAGAGATGATGAGGAAAGGTAAAGAGTTCAAGCTCACTTATAGTCATTCAGGAATCTGGGAGTTAAGCAAAAATTTTTGATGAACAAACAGTTCAGGTTGTCACTGATGGATGAAGGCTGTGAATCTGCATTGAGACAGTCCTGACATGGTACTTAAACAATGCAGACTAAGAAAAATAAACTGTACCTGCACAAAGAAAGGAAGAGGATACAGTGGCTATTAACAGTGAAATATGATGTTTTTAATTAGCAAATGCTAATTGTAGGACTGGATATACAGTAGAATGGGAGCATCAAATCTCAGGTGAAAGTATGTGATAGCAAAATACTATTAATCTGAAAAGGTATAATGAGGAAAACAAAGTAAGAGAAAATGGAAAGGCTGATTGTTCCTTCCAGCAAGAAAACATTATTATCAATTAAAAAATAACATGGGGACTATTTTTCTCTGTACTGACATAAATTTTATACAGTGTAAGTCTGCTTGAATTATATTTTTTGCATTAAGAAACCTAAAACAGAATGATATTTATTTTCCAAAATAATATAGACTTGTGTAAACCATTGAAATTCAGCTATGTAGCAAAAAAGACTGGAAAAAAAAGTGATGGATTCCACAGCAATGATGTAAATAGGATGGAAAGGGGGAAGGAGAACAGTGGAGGAAAGAAAGAGAGACTTAGGTTTATAATTAGCTGTCCAGAGCAGAAGATAAACATGCAAATACATATCCAGATAATAGATGTATCAAATAGAATGACCAAGTTTTATACCTTTAATATTACTTTAGCATTAATTGGGGGAAAAATCAATAGTGAAAATTAGTTCATTAGTTCAGTCTCTTTCAGAATATAGTGGCTTTATATACTTACTACCTGTATGAGTGAATCAAGAGGGTCATAATTCTCATGGACTTTGTTTCAAAAAAATGAACCAGGATGATCAGTAAAGCACAATTTGCTGTACAATTTGAAGTCAGTGATCATATTATCAGATCTGAAATATTTGTAAGGAAAAGGCTATAGCGTCATGTATTGCTCTTACTAGAGTCAGACTTTTAAAAAAAGTAGAACAAATTGTAAAAATATAAAGAATACGTATTAGACAGAGAAAAGATTATGGTATACCAGTAGATATTTAAGAACAGATGAGGATAATAAAATCAAAATTAATTCTATCAGAGCCCTCCAGATTTCAGATAAAGGATCTAGAATTTGCATACAGTTTTGCTGAAGTATAAAACCACTGATATCCAGGAGTAGCCACAAATACTGGAAAAAACATTAACATTATTCTCTATGCTATACCCAATCTATAGTTTTGTTTTGTGGTGTTTGTTTGTTTGTTTTTTGATTTAACATAAATGGTTTGGTTTTCTTTGGTGGAAACATAAGATGAATGTGTAAAGAAATTGTAGATATGAGGTTTAAAAGCAGCTTAACAGTCCTACTCTTCATGAATATGTTGTGCTCCAATAAGGACAAGAGGCTGTGAAAATGCACTGCAGTAGACAGCATATGCAAGGTGACAGCACTAAATTTATATTTTTAAATTAAAAAAAAAAAAAAAAAAGTTTTGAAACACCTTTCTTCAGAGCCTGCCCCAAGCTTCTCCTACCAAGTCTATTAAGAAAGTGTGACTGGCACCACTATGCCACAGCTCTAGAACTGCACCTTTTGCCACAGGAACAGGCACTGATTGTTGTTAGAGGCAGGGCTGGACAGCATAAATCCATATATTAGTCAAACTGTTCATATTTTTCTGCTTTGTGGGTGGTTTTTAGAGAAGAATAAAGGACAGTTTATAAAGGAACAAAAGAATCCATCCATACTGTAAGTACTAAACTTGTACATATGTGAGGATTTGTAAAATGCATATACATTTGATAAGCAATTGTTTTTTATTGTGGAAACATAATTATTATCACCTTCAATACATCTATACAGAAAAACATGACTGCTGTCCTTACTTTAGCTTTCCTATCAGAGAAGGAAGATGATTTGTCTCCTATTAATAGCTCCAGAAAAATGGCAGCATGTTTCTGCTCACACTCTGACAGGGATGAACTTGACTGCTTGAAAAATAGGAGTTGCCAAACATGCTCTGAGTAAAGCTAGGGCTGGTCTTATAAAGCTGGCAGTCTAAGTGCAAGATAGAAAATGAGCCCTTGGCAATATCATGTAAGGAGAGGCTGAAAATTATTCTATGTGTTTTATCAGAAACGTTGCCTGAATATGTCAGATATCTGCAAACAGTGGAGACTAATGATGGGGCTCTTCAAACACAAAAAGATTCGTGGTTGGGTGGCCCCTGGGAGAGCCTCCCTCTTTCATCTTTCACAGGACCAAACCTGAATAAAGCATTGATTTAATAACAGTTTTCTATTCCCCAGCCCAATTGCTCCATGCCTTCTGGAGAAGCATGCAAGGGGAGGGTTCAGCACTGGAGATGTCACGTGAAATGTTGCTGTGGCTCACAGGGCTGAGCATGCTCACTGACAAAGGCTCTGATGCAGGCTCTGATGCACAAGCTACGGCATGGTACCAACTGATGGACTTTGAGGTCCTGCATTGGGCCCAAGAGAATGTGAGGTTGCTCATATAGTATAAAATGGGAAATGTAGAGCTTAGGGATATGGTTTAGTGGGGACTGTTAGCGTTAGGTCAGAGGTTGGACTCGATGATATTGAGGTCTCTTCCAACCTAGAAATTCTGTGATTCTGTGAGATTTGGGACTCTCTTCCTTCCTATGCCACAAACATATAGCATGATGGGAAACATCAGGTAAGCACTCTGTGCCTCAGTTTCCTGCTTACAAACAAGGTTAGTAAAGCATTCCCATTGTGTAGAGCAGGTACACCACCACCACTGCAGCCCAGATTGTGCTTCGACATCTCAGGTTGGTAAATACAGCTGAACTGGACAGAATTATGAACCTTATTCATGGCAAGGAAGAATTTTGGCTGTTATGACGCCCTAATTTTTTTCCTCCTGTCTTCCCTTCCCCTCAAAATGCCCCAAACACAAGCTGAGGAGATAACACTGTGATGGCAGCTGAGCGAGGGCCGGTGGGTAGTGAAGTGTGGCTTTGTCAGTTTAATAAGCTGTTGCTCTTGCAAAAATGGCTGCAGTCTCTAAACTTAACCCCTGAGAACTTCAATTATTTTATCTACCAATCTTTTGGATTACTGACACCCTCCAAGGGAAAAGCTGTTGTCTTAGATTAGCCAAAGCAGCTACAATGCTGTCTTCCTTAGAGACGGAGGATGACTTAGCTGTCTTATCCTTGGAAAATCTATATAATCCGAAGATTAATCCAGAAGACCCTGATCTTTTTGCAGCAAAAGGCCATTCCTAACAAACCGCCTTCTCTCGAGCAAAGCTAGCTTTTCACTTTCTCTTTCAGCCTAGAGTAAAAAAGAGCTGTAATTGTCCTAATAAAAGCATTTTAGCATCACGGATAGCAACTGTCATAACATAATTTCTTGCCTAGATAAAATTTATCCAGAGAGTGAAATGGTTCCTGTATTCCTCACTATGAAAAGAGAGCTAATTGCTATCAGCTAAATGAAAGCACTGAGGAGACTAGATGAACCGCCTTCTCTTGGATCTCCTACAGGTATCTTAGGCTTCAAAATACTCGGTACTGTATGTGTGTTGACTTTAAAATCATTGTGGGATACAAATAATGCACATTGCCTCTCTGAGCTGCTTCATTAGCCTGATTTACCTCCAAGGTTCCTGTTTCAGGCAAGTCTGCTGGTCTTGCATACAAAAGGATCAGCCACAGCGCTCTGCAGCGTGAGCTGAGTCTTTTGTCCTCCCTGTAAGAGGGAATACAGAAGAGTACAAAACAAAAACAAACCTTCCCTGCAAAAGTGGTCTGTCAAATTAGCAGGGCACTTCAAATACAAAGATCTTCAAATTCTCACTTTTGCTCTACTTTAGAGACAGAAGAAAAACCTCTTTTAGCAACAAAACACAGTCCTTGACATACCGCTTCTAAAATAACTAATCGATCAATCTCTCTCTCTCTCTCTGTCCATCTATTAAGAGAAAAGATTGCATGTAGTTTGAAAAGAAATGTCCAAGAAAGCTGGACTGTGAGACAAAGCAAAAGCCAGAAATAAAGCAGCTAGTAAAAGCTGGAAATGTCCGTGCTCATCTGAACAAGGCAGCAAGGGAGGCAGAGTCCCAGCACGGGTGGAGCAGGGTGTGGGAGCTTTACGGGTTGCTCTGAAGTCTGCTGTAAATGAAGCCACGTAAGTTATCTCACCTACTCTTACCAGTGGGACGTTTTAGAGGGTGACCTTTCGAAATGTACATAAAATATTGTAGATAGTCTCCACTCCTGAGGGCATCTGTAGCATGAAACTAAAGGCGGCCTCACAGTTGGCAGAAGCTGTGTGGGGCTTTCTGTTTACATTTATTTGTATACAGACGCTGGCTTGTTTGCTGCTTTTTCTAAATTACTGCCCTCTGCATTTCCTTGGTTTTACATGCACTGCAGTTAAACCACTTTTTCTGATAAATATGGAAACTTGATGACTTGAAAAAAATCCTTCCATGTCAATTCTGCAGTTCATATTCATGCTGAGATTGTATCTAATTTTGAAAATCTTCACACTTGTGCCCTGCCATCATGTGTAATCTTTTATGCATGGCTACCTCCACTGCTGCTGAAGCAGTTGCTATGCGACAGATGAACCTGCTCCGTGGGGCCCTGACATTAGTAAAAGCAAATTGACCACAGGAGCACTAATCTAGCATGAAAAGCAGTTGGTGCCGTGCATTTCCTAGAGAAGGATTACCTAATCAACAAGCAAAACCTCCTTTTAAACGTGAGCTGAATTACCTGGGTCTGGATTTCCCTGTTTCACACCTTTTTGCTACACCAAATCATCCTGAAGAGTGAAGTCTGTGAAGGTGCATTACTCGGGAGGAGCAAGGACTCACCTCAGATCAGATCCTCCCGCTTACACCCTGGCCTGCTTGCAAATTTGTCGCCTGGGCTGATGGTTGCTGTAACTTGTTTCTCCAAGGTTACCAAAACCTGGTAATGAAGACAAATAAAGACAAAAGATGGCCACACGTCAGTGAATGTCACTCTCTTATCACCTCACTGATATGAACTTTAAGCGTAAAAAAAGGGTTAGATGAGAAAGCGATCACCTAATCCACATGAAATCAGGGTATAATGCCTTCCTCACAAAAAGCACCACAGCACACAGCTGCCTTTCTTGGAGAAAGTGATCCCAGGGGAATTATACTTCACCAGCCGGATCACTACTAACATCATTATTAGTGATTTAACCCTGCAAGTACTGGGCAATTTTCTTTGAATCCATCACCAAACATATGATTATATTAGAGAAAATGAGTCCTGACTCACATAAAGGTTCAGCTGACCTGTGTCCTGGGTGTTTCTGAGAAGGATAAAGGCTGATAATCTACTGTTTTCTCCTAGTGGAAGAAACGCTTTTTAACCCTTATCTTGTCACTGATGGCCAGACTTGCTAGAAAAAGTGACTTCAAACGCCACTTTTGAAGTGGTGAGGGTTTTATGATGTGAAGCATTTCCTGGAGGTTATAGCTGCTCTGCTGGTGGAGGATTCACGTCTGCCCAGGCAAGGGTCTCTGCAACTTCACCACATCCCTGGGAGATACAATTTATTGCAAGAAAGGCGCGTGTCCCCTGCCATCCAGTTTTCTGCTGTGGTACACCAGAAAGAAACCTAACAGCCCAGTGTGCAACATTACTCGTTTCAGAATAGTTTGCACCCAGATATTACAGAGACATTTCATGGCCAGGACCTCAGAGCACTACCTCTGGGTTAAAGCCATAGCTTGGCTTCCTTTGCGCTACAGCCCAGTTTGTGCCAAGTGCTCAACATGCTTAGCTCTCAGTGTAGATAAGGTGGCTCAAATTTCTCAGGAGATATTTGGAACATAACACGATGAGAATTTGATGACATCTTCATGGGGATGATACTGAAAACTGATGCATCATAAGGCTCAAAAGGATCTCAGATAGGAAAACAGAGGTCACTTCTTGCAAAATCCTAATCTCTTCCTTAACTCTTTGTATGTCTCAGTTTCTGAACATAATAGCAACTGCAACAGAACTTGCTGTCCTTCGAATGGTCAATTCATTTGGCTCATCAGACAATTTTTAATTCTGGAGCTGCTCCTGTTTATGACAAAGTTCCTGTCAAGGCATACAGTACAAGGGTTACTGACTATTCGGAGTGACATGAAGGGACTTAGTGGTACAACTTCCATTAACCTTGAAAGGATCCACGCAGCTAAATCCCCACCCTGAATATTTAACCTCCACTGTCTCTGTCTCTTCTAGTCCGTATAAATTGCCTTGAAGAGTGAAACAAACAGATGCATAGAGGCTGCCTTTGGCATCGTGCTTAAGCATACAGTGCATAAATTCAGCGTACCTTCACACCGACCTCAGAAGGGTCCTGCCCCCCAAGGAGCGATCAGCGCCCTGTGCACATCAGCACAACATGGCTGGCTCACCTTGTGGGCCTTGCCCTACACATACATACAAAGATCTTTAAAGTTGAGCTTCAGTTCTCTGCCATGTTATACTAACAGCCCTTTGTGCAGGGGTAGCCACAGCTAAGGAGCTACCACATTCCATGCATGTAGCGCTCTCGTTCAGACCCATGACAAATGAATTAAGATCAGATGTAGAGCTAGTGAGAACTTGGGAGACAGCAGTTCAGTTCCTACTCAAAGAGGAGATACTTAGTTCATACTGAAGCAGTGCTCTAGCACAGATCTCAGCGCATCGGCAGACATCAGCCAAGGCAACATCAAGCAGTGGTACATTCAGTGAAGTTAAGGAATTTCACACAGTACTTTTTTCCAGAATCACCAAAGAAAATTTCCTATCAAAGAAACAAAATCTGGTGATTGGATCTTGGTCTACAAAGCGTCCTGTCATTCTAGCCAAATCTTTACTTCCAATGTCTAGGTTTTGCAGGAGGTTGTAAATTAGTTGTCACCTCTGAGTTCTCACCCAGAAGTGGCTGCACATCTGTACTGGGTAAAGACCTCTTTAAAAGGAACCCAAGGGGGGGCCCTTATTCACCCTCTGAAATGCCAGTCGGTGTAAATCTGTCACTGGTTTCAATTGGCCCCTTGTAACTGAAACATGAGAAATTTGGATTCTTTTTGTCCCCAGTCTACAGTGCAACCACAGCTCTGTCATTTCACTTCTCCATGCCTGCAGGTGAAAATATTTCCCTTATCTATGAGATTCCAATATTCTTTTTAGGTTTCATTGAGGTCTACTTATAAAACGTGTTTAAAAAAAAGGGTTAAATGATGTTTGTGTTTAGGTGACAGAATGAATGGATGTAAGTTAGACCCCGCTATCTAGCCCAGAAGACCATGTGAATTCTTGGCCTCAGGAGATTTACTGAGCACTCTGGCACTTACAGGGGACATGGACTTACCCAGGAAATGTGACAGGTAACAAACATCAGCTAAGAACCAGGTTCGATACTTTTAATATAAAGCCACTGCAGAACTGCTCCTTTGCCAGTTAGGGCTCCTTCTGTGTTCATGACCACTTATAGTACATTTATCCTTGCCCCAGATTTAACTAGCTCCTTCCCGTTCTCCCTCCTTCACCTACCCTTCCCATAACATACGTGCACACAGTTCAGTACGTGCTTCTCTCCTCAGAAAGAGAGAAATTATATCCATTCAGTCTTGACTCGAGTAGGTTCAGCAAGATCTTTTAGGATGTGCCACAACCCAAGGAAAAAAGCCGTGCAAGCTGGCCTCCACAGAAGCCAGCCTCAGTTGAAGGAAGCTGTAAAGGTGCTTCAGCACAGCATTTCACCTGAGCAAACAAGCACTGCTGCATTGCAGGGTACTTCAGCTGAGGTTCAGGGCCACACTGATGCTGCTATTTCCACATTTGAGTGCACCATCTGGATGTACTAGCTTGGGCAGGTGCTAGCTCAAGGCTTTCTTTGCCGTACTTCAATACACAGAATAGAGATGTCCCCACTTGTCAGGCAGGCTCTCCAGTCGTCCGCCCCCATCACCCTGCTGTCCTTTCCAGCACCTGCTTCAGCTTGACTTTGTTTTCCTTGAAGGTAAGTGATGAGAATTATACAGATGAGATTGTTCAAAACTCATCAGTGTTTTGTACAATGGTATTAATACTTCCCTCTTTCTCCTGGAAATACCTCTCTTAATGGATCCCAGGATCACATATGGGGCTTCTTCCCATTCATGTTAATTTAATCTCTCCTGCTGTTCATCAGAGCTTTTTTCCTGCCCTAACAGCCACTTCCTTTTTGGAGCAGTGACACAAATTATCATTAAGCAGGGCAATGCTCAAACCCTCAAGGGCTACAATTAGGTTTCGGGGTTCCATGTGGGAGGACTGCACCAGACTACTATAATCCTTTCTTTATTCTTTAATGATCACTGCATTCTCAACATATTAATAGAACTCATTTCCTATCCTTCTGGATGTGTAAGACAAAAGTAATTAAAACAAAAATTAAGAAGCTCTTGGATGTAATAACAACAAGGGCCCAAATTCAGCTCTCAGCAAAGTCCCAACAGCTTGATTCTGTGCCCAAAAAAAGTCACTGGAAAATATCTCAGTGAGTGTAGCAGGGCGAGGTCAGGCTTGCCATGAAGTACTTGAGAGCTTTATATTTATATCCGTAGGCAAAAACCTCCCCTCTAGCACTCACTGTGAAAAGAGCCACTTTGCCCTACTCCAGAGATTAGCACCATTTGTGCCTTATTTCACCTGGATGCTGAATGCTTTTGAGTTCCCGGGTTCCTGATCTCACTGTGAGATGGGAATGAAAATTTTCAGAAAGCAAAAAAAAAAAAAAAAAGAAAAAAAAAAAGAAAAAAAAAAGACAAGACATGCCACAGTTAATCTATTTTACAGTAAAATATTCCCCGTTTCAGCATTTGTGGCCTTCTCTCTCATATTTTGGTGTCTCTGAGGAGTAAGGCTGCATCCCTTACTATGTAGCCCACCAAGGACTGTGAGCACATTTGGGAATGGAAATGCATGAACTCCAAACTCGAAGCTGGGAAAAGAGGAGGGCAGAAAAAAAAAAAAAAAAAAAAAAAAAAAAAAAAAAAAAAGCTGATGCTCAAACTTATATATGTTTCATGCAATGAAAACTAATTATAAAATCAGAATGCATTACCATAATTGTTTATATCTGTGTTTTAAGGAATTTGCTGTCTTCTGAATCTAATAAACGAAGGAACTGAAGCTTGACTGCTACAACAGTTTTTAATCTGTTTGGAAATTAGTCCAAACAATGAAGAAATGCTTTCCAGTATCACAAGAAAATGTTACAGTAAGGAAAGAAAATGGAAGGGAAAGAGAAGCCTTTAAAAACAAAGAAACAAACAAACCCACTTAATTATTAATTGGGGATAATTAGGGACCGAATGTGCCTGGCTTGCCTGGAGCACAGGACAGGAACCAAGGGCGTACAGAGCATTGCCCTGGGCTCTCTGACCCCACAAAGCCCCAGCAGATGCTGCATGCTGCTCCCCAGGGAAGCCGGGAGCCAGGGCCCCGGTGCGTTGTCTGTGAGGGGCTGGCAGGTTGCAGACGGGGGCTGTGCTCCTACCCCAGACAAAATGAGTGGTCCTGGCTCACCGGTGAGCTCCATGTTCTCCCTGGGGGTTGGCAGCAAATGAAAATGGTACGCTCTTGCCCAGCGAACTGTGAAATATCTGTCAAATGTCACCATCTCTGTGCTTGGATCCCGCTCAGCAAGGTAGTCCTCCAGCATCTGCTCATACCTCTGCAGCTGTGGCAGGTTAATTTAACAGATAAAGCACCAGATAGAGAGGAAATGCTTAAGAGTAGCCAAAGCAGACAGAGGTTTAGTGTAACTGTCTACAATTAGCATGGATTCTTAATCCCATTCTTGGCCATAAAAAATAGATTAATCTTTTTTCCTTACATCTCGCTTCTACAGCTGTTCATCTCATCGTATTGTGCATGTAGTTGTCAGAGATGCCTAAGATTGAACGAGTTTTTGGCAAAGATTGCCAGGTAGGCAGTTTTCTGTCAGACGGGGAGCACTGTGTAGGAGGTAGATATTATCAGGCAGACCCATCAAGAGCAGTGATGGCACACCGGCTGATAATGCCCCTGGATTCAACAGCACTTTTGAAGTTCATCCCTACGCAGTTTTTCACAGACATGGGCAGGAGGCCTTCGTTTGCTTACTGGCAAGAACATGTTTGTTTCACCTGAGCTCAGCTAATTTTGCTAGCTTGGGTTCAGCAGAGTCTCCAAGATCTAAATGAGCAAAGACAGTAAATAAACAGGGCTTTTACGCTATTCATGATTTTTCAGGTGCACAGAAGGTTGCAGCAGTGCGGAGGAGCGGACCAGCTGTTAATGTTGTTACCTGTATTACACCTGTACCATGCATCAAAAGACAACTTTGGTTCCAGTCTGGCAAAGCACCAAAGCATGCATGGCTTTCAGCATGAGTAAGCCCACTAATTTCATGGTACATCTCATCCATCTAAAGCCGAGCATCAGTGACCCCATGCATGGCCACTATGGCTCTCAGTCCAATAGTTAGCACCCACTCGATTTTGCACAGAACAATAAACTCAGCACACTGCACTGGAGAATTGCAGCGACTCAGAAGTGCTCCAGAAATGCTCCCGAAACAGAAGTTAAATCTCTGACTCAGAAAGAAATCCTCTGACATTTTGTCTGTGGAAGCCAGTTAAAAATATCTTTTTAATCATGATTTGGCCAAAATAATCTTTTGCGAGGGTGAAACAGTGAGCATCCAAACCTTGCTCTAAACTGAATAAGGTCCAATCATTCTGCCCAGCTGAGGAAGCAGGGCTTGCTGAAAGCAGAGGTCAGCTTTTTATCCGCAAGGCAAGGCACAGTGGTGTGAATTTCTCACACTCCTCAGCCGATGTAAAGTTCTCTCCCCCTTTTGTTTTTGAGCATGAAAGTAGCATTTGTGGCTTGCTGGGAAAAAAAAAAAAGAAAAAGAAAACAACAACAAAAAAAAAAAATGAAGCTTGCTAGAGGACATTCTGTTTCTAATCCAGTTTGTGTGCATTTTCCACGTGTTCCTGAAATTTCTGTGGCAATAGGTGTCTGTTGTATTGCTGTATGGAGTCCCAAAGAATTTTATAATGGTCTCCTCTGATGTCTCATTACTGTTTAAAACAAAGTTGTGCTAGAGATGTTTGCTTCCTTTCCATTTTGTTGCAAGGCTTGAAAACGCACCTTCCTTGAGATTGATTTTGTTTTTTTCAAATAATCCACTCCTAAATAATACAGCGTCATGTGCCTCTCAGATGGAGATCACGCTTTAGCTGTATGCTTAACCGAGCTGCTTTCCTTGGGAAAATATCACAGCTGGGATGTGACCTGCTTCTAGACTCTGATTTCATTTCTGAAAGAGTGCAGCCCACCATAGCTTGTTAGCCCTGTAGGCAGGAATTATGTGCTACTGACTTGGGCCAAGCACACTGTTAGCCCTCAATAATAATAATGAGTTGTGAAAGGAGTTCATAACTGGATGTGTGAGGTAAAGAATATTTGAAGAGCAAAGGTTGACAATATACTTGGGGATAATGGCATTATTTCAGGGGATTCTCTCTAAGCAGCAAGTAGGAGAGAGGAATTTGTCCCCCGTGGACCACACCGCCGGCTTTCTTGCTGCCAGCACATACTTTAGTTTCCCAGCAGTTATCCAAACAAGCATTTCTTCTTCAAACCCTTTGGAACCATTGACTTTCTGAAAACACAGCCTCCCCCGAGGAGTTAGCACACCAAATAAAGTAATTAAATATAGTAAAATAAACTACAAGGGTAACAATGCTAGCAATTGATTTGTAATACTTAATGCAAACCTTGCTATTTAAAAAGTGTTCCAGATTTTTATGGTACATTCTTCCTGCTTGGACAGGTACATTACAGGTAATGACAATGTTGCTGCCTCAGAGAATGATTTCAGTTGCCTCCTGCGTGATATAGTGAGTATATGAATCACAGTGGAGAAAAAAAATCAATTAGAAATCCCTCAATTTTCCTAACGTTCTTCCAGGTGCCCTGCATGGCTGCTTGCACAGTTTATTCTGCTGCTGGAGCAAACTGTTTGTTGTTGCTACAACAGGATGCTCTTGTGTGAGGACGCAAAGACCCCAGCTGCGCCCCGTGCATGGGCTGAAGTGCTCTTTTCACCCATTCTTTCATCTTCTCAGTTCTTGTATTCTTCTCATTAAGAGATTTGTACACTGCAATCGTCACGCACAAACCCAACATTTTTGCATTTGAATCATATTTATACCTCGGCTTTCTTTCCTCCCCCCATTCTGTTTTGTACATCTTCCTGTGCCTGTAAATGCCCAGGAAATGCTGTAGAGTATATCCTTTTGGGTCCCAATTAAGATTCTGAACTGCTGTTCTCTGTATGATAACAACCTGAAGTGCTGACAACACGCTACCTGTCAACAGGCAAATGAAGGCCAACCATCTGTTCTACTATAAATTGTCTCTACTACTCTCAACTTGAAAATCCGCTTTAAAGACTCCCCAATTATCTGGTAACCTGAGCCAAATGATGCAATGTTATTTTAACTAGAATCATCATTGTGTACAAGAAAAATAAACATTAAAAGCCCAGAACAAAGAAAGATTTCTGAAAAGCTGTTTTATATCTGATTTTGTGTGTACGGCTCTGATGTGCACGCGGGAGCAGCTCAGAAACGCAGAAGCAAAGAGTATCAGATTACTGCTGCTTGAAAACCTGCATTTCAATTGATAGGGAGCCAGCTAAACGCTCCTGCTCAGAACCTTTTGTCTCAAAACACTGTAATTACAAACCTCCTGCAAACAACCAGAGCTCGCCGGGATGCGGGTACCCAGCACAGCCCTGGAACTGCAGGCTGGGTTGAGGAGCTCCACGCAGGAGGAGCTCCTTGCACAGCCCCACGAGTGGGTGCTTGGCGTGTCAGTGCAGGATCAGAGGTGAGACATCAGAGGAAAAGGCCTGAAACTGGTTCAATCTGGGCATGTTAATAGTTTGCATCTATTTCCAGTGTTTCTGTGTCCAGAGAAGAGCAAAAACAGCAAAACCAGGCGCTACAGCAAGGGTTCTCCTCTTGCTGGTGTCTCTGGTTTCCTGCCCCTCTAGCCCTTAGGCTGTCTTCAAGCCCTTTTATTGTTTGCTGAATTTTCTCTTTCTTGCATTCCCTGCTTTCCATCTTACTGCACTATAGTCCTGCAAAAACTTTCTAAACAATGAAATTGCAACCTTGTCCTTTCCTCCTACACACTGAGGAAAACTTGACCCAGCTTGCCATGCATGGCAGAGACAGTGAGCAGGCATAGCTTGCACCTTTGCATCATAACCTGCACAGAGCAGCAACTGCTGATGTCCAGGAACCAGTTCGCCTCTCGTGCCCTATCCCAGACCCTTTCAGAACACGAGTGCCAAAGCCCAATTTCATTAGTTTGTTAAAGTCTGCTGGGGAAGGAAAAGAGAGAGAGAGAGAGAGAGAGAGAGAGATTGAGAGATGGTGAGTTTAGGCCAGGTTTCCAACACCTTGTTACATCACTGACACCTGTGCAGAGTGTCAAATAGGACACAGAATCAGAATTTGTATAGGTATAAATAAAAACACACACTGCAGGGCTGGCAATCTAACCCTGACTTTATTCCTGTTCAGTAACCAAAGCTTGTGCCAGCAGCTCACTGGAGCCGGCAGACCAGTATTCAGAGCTGGGAGGAGAAGGATTCACCTGCTGAACAAATCCCCAGGTCCCTGCATGCAATAGGCCTAAGGATGTTGACCAGAGGATTCATTACATCTCTATTTTAGTCAGAGCCAGAAAGCTAAGCAATGGAAGTATCTATCTACATGAAGATATATTTAAAATCTATCCATACCTTTTAATACCTAAAGATTACAGATGGCAGTGATATCATCGACTGAAGGGAAAGGAGCAAAAACATGTATGGGCTTAGCTTTGAAGAGGCACGAATTAGGATATGGGATTCTATTGGAAAACCTGCAGGCAGCTTCAGAACAACCTTCAGATAAATTAAAGCTTCAAAGGCAGCAAAGAAGAAAATCCAAAATTGGGAGGCATGGGCATGTAAATGTTTTCATTACTCTGATTATTTTCACAAAGACGTCCACCTGTATAATGCCTTATTGACAAGACACTGGTTGCAATTTGCAATACTTAAATGACACAGAAACACTCTGAAAATCTCTATAAAACACTTAGCACCTAAACAACACTGCTTGATCCTATGCTACAGGCCCAGCAAAATTAAATAACTGTTTTGAATACAGCCTTGTGTTCGGGAATAACAGTTTGTGCTGTGTGGCACTTACTGGGGAAGTTAAACACAAGGGAGTTGGTGAGGAGGAATAAGTAATAAGATGGCACAGTTGTCTTCATTATAAAATGCATTTTTGGAGGCTCATATTTCCTCTTTCATACGAAAGAAAGACAAGAATTTATAGACTGTACCAGATATTTCCAAGAAATTCAAATGAGTCAAAGGTAAAAGTTGGTCTAATGAATCAAAATCATATCAGCGTGGCTGCTGTAATAAATGTAAATGAGGAAGATCGTTGCCCTTCAACATAAGGAAGATGCAGCCTTCAACAGTGCTAGGAGCATGCATTTGGCATGACCCTTGAAGCACTGTTTTCAGCTTATGGACCTTAATTTTTTCCTCCAGTAAAGTTCAGTGCAAAGGAAAGCCTGCCTCCTACCTTGGTTGCTGAATTATCATGGGTGTTGCTGGCTGGCTAACCTGATGGGAGTTTGTTCCTGGGTTAGGTTTGTTGTCCTCCCTCCTGAAACCTGTAGCCAAGATTTTTATCCAATACAGTTCTGTTTGCCTTTGCACTAGCAGCACCATGCAACCTGCTTTTGCTGCTGGCATTTACAACTTCCTACTGGTCTAAATATCCATAGGAACTGCCACACACGCCTCCTAAGACAGGTCTTTTATAAGTAATAAAACACAGAGCTGTCTACAACTCTGCCAGCTGCTTGTAGCATGCAATCTGAAACCATGCAGACGACTTACATGAAATTGCCAGCTCTGGAAGCAATATCCAGTGTGTATTCAGTGAGTTGAACATTATCCTACACAGAGAACTAACTGCACATACGTCTGCCTCTCACCCCCTCCCTGAGGTCAGGAAATCCCAAGAGATTGGTCAAGGTTGGTAAAAATTCAGCAAATTGATGACTCAGAGAAGAGCTGGTCTACCTCCAAGTAAACTCTATTTTTCACTTGAGCCAAACTGAGACACAATATCGTGCTTTCCTACATTATGATTAAGTCTGGAATAAATCTGGAGAGACTATACAAAATACATTTTATTAAATCAGTACTGGAGTACTAAGCCAAGGACTATTTACACCTTCTGCGAGACAACATGCGAACAGCACCCTTTTGCATTATCCCAAACCAACCCAAGACCAAATCAGGCACCAAATCTAACCTAAATAGGTCTCACATCCAGACACCCCAAACTCTGTGCTGCTCCAGCTCTGCATTCAATACTCACATCTCCTGTCACCAGCTACTTAGAGATTTGGTGGGGAAGAGGGGTGGGAGGATCTCCAAGGATGTGAGACTAAACAAATAAAGTCAAGAACTTGTTTGGCTGATGCGGCTGCTTACTCTGTGAAATCCAGCTGCCTCATTTCTTGCTGCTCCAGTCAGGAACCGTTCAGAAAGGACCTGGGTATCACCTCCTCAGCAAACATGACACCACGGCATTCCGTCAGAAAGTGAAATGCATCGTGTATAAATACCTATTAACTGATGTAAGGTACAATAAGGGGAGGAGGAAATGTATATTCAACTATGTGACAGGTATTTCAAAGCACCACATAATTAGCTTTGTTTGGTTATTTTAATTTTGTTTTTATTGGCAAGATGCAGTATGAAAAAATCTACTAATTAGATAGGAAGTTCCCCTGAAGACATCTATCAACCGTTTCTATTAATACAGGCAACTGTGAGTAGGTAGGTAGGAAGAAAAACATTCAGAAACAACTTTTAGTTAATTAAATTGAGGTCTGGATGCAAAATACTTTTCCCCCATCGACAAATGTTCAGTCATGTTTCTCAGTAAATTGGAAAAAAAAAAAAATCCTAAAACCAAGGATTGTATCAGACTTCTAATTTCCATCTACTTTTTTCCTCAAAACTTCAGCACAGCACCACTAAGTATATTATCTCTACAGATTGCTGTACTCCATGGAGAAAGCCACTGCTGCTCCTAGCGTGTTTATGCAGTTATTGGCATTACAAATGTGTAGGATGGTAGAGCTTTTTTAACACCTGCACTCTGGCTTTACTTAGATACGGAGTAATAGTACAGAGTAGGGAAACATCACCAGCTGACACATCCAAGTCTGCCTTCTCCTGGGCAGAAAACAAGAATATTTTTTTCTTGCCTCAACTCACAAATTTAAAAAGACCTTTTCTCAAACTCAGGCCAGCCAGCAATTTGTCATGTTGCCACCCACGTTTTTATTCTGAAGGCCAGGCTGTCGGTCAGTTGAGGTTAAATGGATTAGGAATGTGTTCAAAGCCCCAAAGATTTAGATCTGATGGGTTTCAGTAATATGCAGCCATAATTTGGAGGCAGTGTTCTGTGCTCCTAATGACGCTGCAGGGCAGCAGGGAAGGAAGCAGGGCAGTTGCATATGACTTAATGGACATTAACTCAGCATTTAGAGCCTTCGCTCTGTTGTGCTTAGGCAGTGCAGAAGGGGCAGAAAATAACCACATCCTCTTCATTGCGTAAGCTAGAGCTGGCCCAGTCCCCAGCGGCCCATCTACGTGGAGCCTATGCAGATGCTTGGCACGGTGTTTGCCTCACTTGTAGAGTGCAGCACCTACCTATGGGTAGCTTAGCTGGGATGTTCATTTCTATGTGCTTGGTCTGGACACCTTCCTTGGCTTCAGGAGGGCACAGAAGCACAGAATGGCTGAGGTTGGAAGGGACCAAATATCTGGTCCAACCCTATTGCTCAAGCAAGACCACCCAGAGCAGGTTGCCCAGACCCATGTCCAGACAGGGCTTCCTGATGGTCAGACATGAGGTGCAAGGCAGATAGTATGAGGAACCACCTGGCAAGACAGGAGGTAACATTGGTGAAAACCTAAAAAGCAGAGGTGGTCTTCCATTCCAGGGGTCCACAGAGCCTCTTGGCAGGCCTCTGGCTGAGCAGGCAGTCTAACGTGGAGTCTGGATAAATCACAGAATCACAGAATGGTTTGGGTTGGAAAGGACCTTAGAGATCATCCAGATCCACCCCCCTGCCATGGGCAGGGACACCTCCCACCAGACGAAGTTGCTCAAAGCCCCATCCAACCTGGCCTTCAAATGTGAATGTCTGAGGACATGTCTCTTTCCAGCATGGTGCCACTGCCATGGGAAGGGAAGGATGCAGAGCCACCCACGGGAGATTGGTAAGGCAAGGTCTGTTAAAGGAAAATCAAAAATACTCTGTGCTCCCTACCAACATGGTACTGAGCTGAATGTCTGTGATTGAATAAAAACACTTTTAATTCCTGATTTACACATACCTAGTGCAGGTAGAAGTAAAGGAAGAGTGAATTTGCTAAACAGATAGAGCAAACAGAGCTTTGTGCAGGATTGCTCTTCACATTTATAAAATAACTAGAGCTCATGCTTATTTTGCTTCCCGGCTCTATATCTAAATTCATATTCCCTACCACCTGCGTGTGCAGAATGGAATAAATAATGATTACCACTGTGATAGAGAACTACCGCTAAAATCCCAGTAAGTCATCAAATGGCTGTTACGTACAAAGATAATGCAGGCAATAGTGGGGCTTTTTCAGCAGGGTTAGGCAGCAACACTATATGTGCATGTTTTATTAGTTACAAAAATGGGTATTTCAGTATAGGCACCACATGTAGATCAAACTGACAGACTCCTTTGGGATTAAGCCCCATCACCTTCTGAATGCAAGACAAGCACAAAACCACTGCAGCAACGGAAAAAAAAAAATCAGCTTGAAAATAATTAAACAGCAAGGCAGCCACCCATAATGATATTCAGCAGAACACATTAGGGACAGTTTGCTGGGAATGCACAAGAGCACTCCAGTTGTTTAATTAACATTGAAACGGCGGTTCCACAAGAACTAAAAATCCTGTTAATTTATGTGTCTCTTAATGATGCTCATTTAAATACTGTCAACTTTTCTCTAGTTTAATATTCATGATTTCTAGTCATTAAAACACCAGGCTCAGCTCGTAGATTCACTGAGAAACACAAATTGTTTGATGATGATGTCAGTTCTTAAAAAGTTTTTTTCCCCTTAAAGTGTAAATCTCTCAGTGCTCATCACTAGGGTCATTTTAGTCTGGTCTATAAATATCATTTTTATCATTCACATAATACGGTAAACTACAGTGTTCTCTCTCACCTTCAAAGACAAGCTCTGCTTGCATTGTCAGGAGTTATTTATGTAAAGGTAGTTATCTTTTTATGACGGAGCATCTCAGCTGGTTAATGTAATGGCTTTATATATTGGGATACTGGGCTCAAGTCCCACTTTAGATTATAAAAACTATTTTCATCCAGCATAGGAAACATTACATTAAAAATAATTTTAGTGCTGAAAAGACACTCGCAGATGGCTATTAAAACAATCCTGCCAAGGTAGGCAGAAGTCAAATTTTGACCTCTCCAGAATTAGTATGCACATGGTCTGAATGAACACTTGTTTGCATGAAACTTTTGTTTACCTTGTGATGATCCTTTCCCTACATTGGCAAATTTATATGAAGTGTTCCTACATTGTCTCTTTGGCAGAAACCATAGTGTAGCCTCCCGTGATTGCGACTTCTATAGAAAAATATATATTGATCTTACACTGTCAGAGAAATCCCCTAAATTTTTAAAAATTAAAAAATACAGCTTAATTTTACAGGTAATCTTTCATCTTTAACATAAAAATTTAGATTTCAAGGAGGAGCTGAACACTTTTAGCAAGGCAGAGAGCCAGACATTTGGGACAGGACAAGTATGGACAGTTAAGGAAGGACATTTAAGTGATCTTCCTTTACAAGTGCATTTTTTTCTACTGTTTTTTCATCTCAGTATTAGACAATAGCACCTGCTTCATTTTTTGTTTTGTTGATGCCATTTTTCCTAGGCAAAGTATATTACTACCTTTACTCTTCTTCTTAATACCCTAACTACAGGAAGTCTCTCTTCTTAAATATTCTACTATTTATTCTATGTGGTTTGTAAAAAAAAAAAAAAAAAAAAAAAAAAATTAATAAAGGGCACAGGTTCAGGCTTAGAGGAGGTTATAGACAAAGGGCAACTGAAATCTTGTTAGCACACCAATTCCCACTGCATACCTTTAAGACCTAGCTGAGTTCCCTGTCTGAAGTTGTTTTTTTTATTCCTGTCAGATTTCCAGTACACATTGAAATGTAACAGTGCCATATAATTTTTCTGAAAGACAGTTTGTTTGGCATTTTAGACAGACATCCAACACAACAAAATGTACTTTATTATACAGAGAGAAAAATATTCTGTGAACCAGGCAGCACAGAACTAACACTACCTGATTAGTAGCAAAGCCAGTATTTATCACCTACTTCTGCTCATTTCATTCTTTATATTTTATTCTTTCCCTAATGTTTCATATTTACAAATTGTACTTCATAACTAAATAGCTTAATGTAGTTTACCTCTAAAAAAACAGTCATAACTAGATGGTCTAGACATAATCTTAATTACCAAAATGCTATCCTATGCCTGAAATGCTTTTATGCAGTTACGGTTGCTATTTTCTTCCAGAAGTGTTTCAATAAAACAAGTAATCCGTATTAACTTATTGTGTGTGTATTTTAATGTAATATACCTTTTTTTCAGCATCATGCATCCCAGAAGAGATCTTTGTATTTATTTTAGCAGTCTAAATGTTCTTTTTTCCATCCCAGGAATTTCTTTTCTTTATACCTCACTAAGGCCTAATTAATAAATGCACTTTCTTGGGACCATAATTTTGAAATATGGTCTGATACATCATTCAGTCATGACATACATACATGCCTGTCTCTGCTTTAGTCCATAATAGATTCTCTCCGGTAAGAATGTATTCTAGCTCCATCCTGATCCGTCACTTCACAAATGAATGATCTCTGCAATTCTGCTGTCCCTATTGTTTTTCATGCTGACCACAGAATAAAATACTTATTCATATCTTAATTTTCTTGGGAGAATAAAGCCGGAGGATTATAAAAGAAATCCCTGAAAAAGGATGCAGGTTTTCAGGCAGAATGCCTGTGATTCTGTCTATGGTGACATCCATCTGTTTATGTCACTACAGATAATTTTTATAACATAAACCTAATATGATAAAGTATGTAGCTCTTCTATTCTGGTATTTATACCTACATATCTAACCTTTTTGACATTGTTTTCAATAGGCAGTTATCCTCTTTTGAAACCTAGGCATTGTCTGCAAACTGGTTCCCAAATGAAAGCTTCCATTTCATTAAAATGAAATTTTGTATAGCTAGCATGAAGTAATCAGCATATTCCCAGTACATTTATTTACTAAACTTCTTGAATGTCCCTAATCTTTGGCACTTATAGTTCAATAATTAAACAAATTATAATGAACAGACTTGTCTTGTTCCTTGTTTTTGAAGCATTTGAACCCAATGCAAGAGGAAAGAAGTTTCCCATGCTGATTCAGTTCTGATAGCATTTTTCATATTTCTCCACAGAAAAACACAGAAATGTTACCAAGGAAAACACTTTCTCTGTGCCCCCACACTGAGAATAAGCCTCTTTTTAGACTCTGTGATGTACTAAATGTCACAGAGGAATATTCTTGTACTTAACCTAAGGGACTTATTTTTCTAAAACACAGTTTGGTTTGCATCAGTTTAAGCTTTCTTGTCTGTAGCTCTGCCAGAACTTAGCAGAAAATACGGCTTTCTATTAACTCAAGAGGGAGGTTGATTTGGTACATCCTTATTTGGATTGAGTTTTTAAAATATTTAACTACAGAAAGATGACTGTTAAGAAATTAAGCCCTCCTAAAGACACTTGGGTTCCACACCTTTCAGAGGAGCATCCGCTATCTCATGGCTATCCCAGATAATCTTTTTAAAATGTCTGACTGTTAATGTGCCTAATTGCTTCCCCATTTGAAAGAAATGATATCACAAAGGCCACTTGTCTGCAAATACAAATTTGGGTTTGCAAACCATGTTTTGGTTTTGGGCTCTTGTTTTTGTCAGTAGCAGTTCTATCTGAGAAGGGACTTTTCACATTTATCATCTCTCGATAATATCCTTATAGAATAAGGATCCTGTATATATCCTATACGGATATTACCTTATCCTTATAGGATAATATCCTTATGAGATAATATCCTTATCTGGATAGATGGAATTCCATCTCATTATATTTCTCCTAAACAGTGCAAGCTCATTGTTCCAAGTCTCATGCCTACATCTTTTTTTTTTTTTTTTTCCTAAAACCACCATATGAACTAATATATATCCCTTTATAATTTTTTTAAAGCCTCTCCTGGCATTCTCTAGATAAATTTAATAAGGCACTGCCCATCATGTAATTATTGTGATTTTCAGTTTTACTCACAAAATCTATTTTTTAGTGCTACTTAATTTCCATCTTTTCTTCTGACATGGACTTTATTTTTATGAAGACCAGTACATAGGCAGAGACACTGTTGCTCTAATTCTAACATTGAGGATTTCAATTAAATCTAAATTAAACCATCTGGGATACGTGTTTTGTGAGATTCAGAGAAATAAAGTATATTCCCTATAAAGGTAGGAATCTTCAAATGTTCATCACCTCTTTGTTTTATAAACTGATTCCAACCCTTAAGCTTTAACAGTGAAGCTTCTGCGCTACTTGTTTATTTACCCAAAATTGGGCTGATGAGGCCATTATTATCTGTGAATCCAGAGCTGTTGCAAACACTAACCAAACAGTAAAACCGGTGAGGTCCTCCTCATTTCAGTAATAATTTTAAATGAATAAACATCGCTGACAAAGTCATCTTCCTTCTGGATCTGTTCTGATCCTTTTACAGTCCTGCAGTACTTGTGCAGAGATTAATAAACACATAATTTTTAATAGGAGAAGAGCACTCCTTCTGTAGAGAGTTCCCAATGGCCTTTTGGTGTCATTAATTTTTTTTCCTTTAGACAAATTTCCTGATGAATTACTAGCCACACATCCTTTTTTTATTGTTTTGTTGGTGGTGTTTTTTTTCAATAAAGCATATCTTTTATTAGCTTGCTTTTGCTCTATAGTTAAAATCTGATAGCCTTTTTTATTATTGTTCTCCCTATACATAATATCAATATTAAGCATTATCTTCGTTTAGGAGTATCTCCCCTTTATCCTTATTGTTTGGTGTTTGTTTGTTTGTTTGTTTTTAATTATTATTATTTTTTAACATTTCCAAATTTCTTTATCAGCCTTCTTGTGATTATATTCAGCATCATACCCAATTATAGCATAACTTAAACCATACACTGGAACTATGCTACCTTTTTTGCTTTGTACTATATTTTCTGATATTCATATTAGTAACTACAAACTTTTTTAGCATTCACTCTTGTAGTTATTACTTGTTATTAGTTGGAAAATTGTTTCTTAAGCTGTATCTTTATAATTTTAGCAGAAAACTCATTATATACATTTTTTGCCATCAAGGCAGTATTTTTTTACAGTACAAGCACTGTGTTTTATTACATTCAAAAGGCATCCCAATTCCCTTTCTCTTATAGTTAATGAGCCCTCAGGTGAAATATACTTAACTTGAGTCTAATCAGTGCCTATTTGTTCTTGCTTCCAGCAATGAGGTCAGGAACTTTTGGACTTCCCCTGGCACACAGAAAGCGTAGGTTTGACTTACCTGATACATATTTAGGATTGTTGAGAACTCTAGAGCATAGTCCTCCTATGGAGATGTTTGCAGATTTGTGTTAATAAAGTCCCCTTGGTTGTGCTTCACTGTTGTCTCTTCTGATGTCCAGAAAACTAATCACTATAATAATATAACTCTACTATGCCTGGATGACTTCATTTATTGCATCCTCATACCTTGATACTTTTCAATTTTATTTGACTATATCAATGTAAAGCTTTAGGCATCTGCGTGATAAGTAGCAAATGAGGTGTGTGTCTGTGGCCCCCCTTTCAAACGCTAATGTTATCCTTACACCCCTGTTTTTCAGTTCTAACCATTAAATTATAGACTTCCTCTTGCTTGTTCTAACTCTGTCCCCATGACTCTTGCATAATTGGTTGTACATTGGCCCAGTTTCAACTGGAGATATAGAAGATATCCCTTGCTACCACTGTAAAATAGCCAATTTGCTGATAGGAAGAATATTTTTATTGAAGGTTGGAGGTGAGTGTTTGAATCTCCTCAGCTGGAGAAAAATTTAACCTAAATTCCTTCTTTCTGAGGAGAACATTCTCATCACAAGCATTTTGCTGCTTTGTCCTGTTCCCTCCCTTGCCCCTTGTACATTTTAAATGCAGGGGGGATTATGATCTTTGTATTCCTGTTCGTAGAGATCACTGACTGCAAGGCCTCAAAGAACCCCTTAAATACAAAAGACAGAGGTTTGGATGCTTCCACTGGCCCTGCGCATTGTCCACTTTAAGTTCCCTCCCATCACTATGATTGTTGTTTTAATTCTCTTTAGTTAAAATACAGAAAACTCAAGCACCCACCTTTGGCTTGTGAGCTCTGTTCCTAGAGCTAAGAGTGCAACACCAAGCATCAAGATCCTTAGTCCCTTTTTGGGATCTATTTCAGCAAGTTATTGTCCTCAACAACTAAATCTGTTTCTGGAAACCCTAAGAACAATCTCTTTCCTACGTACCCCAGACATACTGCTGTTTCCAAAGAAGCACGCTTCTGCCTTGTTCACCAGGGGACACCAAGGCCTGTAGAAGTAATGGTCAGAGTAGCCTTATAAATTCAAGTTTTTTCATTAAAAATCCAGAAAGAAGACTCCTCTATTCTTTAAAACAGCAATTAGATAACCATATCTCCTACCTCTTAATAACCTATGCACCAATTGAGGGGACATTTAAATAGAACAAGGCCAAATAACGATCTATTGTTTGGCCTGGGCAGAGAATGGTCCTACAATATAGGGATTAAAGTATCTGTTTATAAGAATGATTTAAAATATTGACCCATGTAGTAATTAAGTCAGAATTGAGCAAAGTTAAGCACGTGCCTAGCTTAAGCACATGCATAAATGGCGTGAACTTTACAACCCCAAAATTTAGCTGGCGTCTTCCTGTTTGCAGTTTAACATTTTGTATTTCTTGGCTAGTTAAGCATGTTTTGGTGGGTCGGAAACATTGTAGGAGAAGAAAAAGCTAACAAACAAACAAACAAAAAGATATGGTATATGGTATACAGTAGATTGGTTGTTATCTTTTTTAAGTAAAAATATAAATAAGATTCTAGAATCATAAGCAGGAAACTAAAGGGAGCACAGGCTCCTATATTCCGAGGGGAGAACCACTAAGATTCTTCTTCATTAAGGTAACTTCACTAAGATTTACTTGCAAGCATGAAGTATTTGACCAGCGAGGACTAAATGAATTTACAACTGCTCCATACTTTGTTGAATTGGAATTTTGTGTTCATCCCATTACAATGCTAAGCATGTTTTGGCTAAAAACAGGTTTAGAATGAATTCATAAGTATTTGTAGAAAATGTCATGCAAGAAGTCTCAGTGCAGCCTCCTCCACTCAGTGTGAGGAACTGGACTCTCACATTTTCAGGAGATATGCTGCTCCTGCTGACAGCCAGTCAATGCCAAGAAACTGCCTGCCAAGAAAAATTTCTGTGCGGATGCAGTGAAGATTCAGAGACCAGGTTTTATGAGGTTTTCACCATCTCCCTCCCTCCCTTCATGAAGCAGCAATGTTCTTTTAGAAGGAAAGGTTCGAGGGAGAGGCACTGCCTTGCAGCAGAGCACCTGGATAATCGTAATCTAAAATATTCCCCTGATATCAAGGCATGGCCAGACACAGGAGAAATGTCAGTGTCTAAATAACCATTCCAGACAAGAATCTGCAAATTACCTGAAAATGGTAAAACTTCCTAGAGGAGGATCAACAGCAGAGCAATTTACAAACACATTTCATTTCAGTTATTTATTTAGAAAAAATAAAGTAAAATCTTTGCCCTTCTAATTGACCATAGGGAACAAAATATGTTGTGAATATAAATTACAACTGTGATTAAAATATAAGCTACACTTTCTTAATATTCATAGTGATGTCTGCTACAAGCAGCATTAACATAAATTCATATATTTTTCTTATCTCTCCAAAAACACATTTTTATTAAAATGAGAAGTTTATTATTTATGATTATCTTGGTGGGAGTTGGGGCTCATGCCTATATATAAAGAATTTAAACTGTCATATTTTCTTTATCCTATATTTGCCAGGTTGCCTTGTGGTTCATTTGTTTGTTAAATGTATTAACCTACTCCAGCCATTATGCACTTTATAAACAACTGTGGACTAATTGGTATTCATGTGCGGGGAGTATTTTCTCATAGTAGGGAAGTGATACAGTGAAGTTTATAACCAAATGGTAATTCAGTGCACTAGGTTTTTAAGTTTAAATACGAAAAGAAGGCTAAGCTCAAAATGTTGTAAGAAATATTAAGCAAATGTTTATAAAGCATTTTGTTCTGTTCACTGAAAAGGCAAGCAAAAGAGCACAAGAGCAAAGCTTTGCTGATCAAACCAGTCATTCAAGGAGTACATTTTGCATACACATAGCTAGAGACAGGAAAGAGCTTAACCCTTCCTTGAACTCCCTGTAATGCCTCAAAACTGCTTTAAACAACTTCTCTTCACAAAGAACGCTATCTAGCTCGCTTAAAACTTAACTCCAGCCTGGATCCCTTGCCCCTGGGACACTGCTCAAGGCCACTCCTGACTTTGAATCGATCCACATCAGCCACAAAAGTAACCAAGACTCCAGCCCTCAGCGAGAGCAATCTCATTATGGTGTTTTTCCATGAAAGTGTTTTCAAGCAGTGGTCTCTAACAGTCCTGGCCAAAGCCTGGGACTAGGACCGATCCAGGCTGTGAGTTAAATACTTGCATATACTGAGAGATCCGATTTACATGCTTTTATGAATGTATTTCTTGCCTGGGGCCCAGCAACGTCAGCAAGCAGCAGGAGCAACCAGTGGCAGTCTCACTTCAGGAGAGCAATGTCTGCACTCAAGCCCCTGAAGACACTTTATTTTGGTCCTACCTTGTGCCCTGGCAAGCTGTTCATAAGGCTCTCCAGCCTCATCTCCTCTGCTGCCACGGGAATTTTATTCTTACTCACAGAAATAAACTTTCCCACTCCCTTCAAACAAGTGAGATAAGGCATTCTGTAGGGACTTAAAGTAATTGCCCCCCCCCCCCTTCCCAACAGCTTGAGCAAAAGTAAATGTGTTGGAAATGCCAAGGTGAAGTCCAGTGACTTCTTGAACCACTTCTCAGCAGCAAAGAGAGGATTTCCATTAAGGGGCAAGTCACCCTTCTTTCTGGTGTCAAGCGATGGGTTTCCTGAGGGTGCCCACGCTGACATTTACCGTTTCCCATAGAAAGCAGAAACACTGAATGGAGTCAGAAATTGCCTGTTGGCTGAGTTCAGTTTTGCTCCTTGTCAATTGTGTTGTTTTGGCTGGTAGAAATTACTACTGAAAGCCTTTGAACAAATATTAAACATCAACAAGTTTCCTGGTGCATAAATAAACCCTGTGGTTACCAGGAAAACCTTACATCTGTGTATACTTCTGCTCTAAAGACAGCTTCACTAAAATTTGAGAATGAAAAATCATTTTCTGACTTTTATTAACATGACAGGGTATGTAGGGGTACCCACTGCACTGTGTGTACTTTCCTCTAAGACGAATATATGAATGTTGTTATTTACACAATCATTATACATAACAGCTTTAATCACGGACTAACATTCCTCTGTATTTTTGCCATACAAGCACAGAACAAAAACCATTTCACAGTTTACAGTCTCTCTGTTCTACAACTGCTGAACCCGCCACAAAAAAAGCAAAGAGGATTTCCAGTTTAAAGTGATGTATTTATTTTTACATCAGATCAGTCACAAAGAGTATGCTGATGTTAAAAATAAAACATTAATGAAGTAGGTGTCTTCTTTTTTTTGTCCTCTGGCCTCAAAATGGAGCTGATTAGACAGGTTCACCTTTGTTAATATGTGGGTTCCAGTCTTTCAGGTTTTCTCAAACCAAAATGATGTGTGACATGTCCTTTACTAAGGGAATCTTTCAACGTTTGAGTGACTCCATAGAGATTTAAACAAAAGCCAGCAATCACAGTGATGTTACTTTCATTTTAGGTCTGTATGAACCTTATTAAAAGTGATATCACATCTAGAATTTAAGCAAAGGTAAGTGATTTTGAGTGTGGACCCAATTTCTAGATCCTGTTCTGAGCCTCAGACAGAGATAGTGTTTCACCGTTTTCCTAGACTGAGGAGAAAATCCCACAAAAATGGTGTCACCGTGCTACAGACTTAATTACTCCTCATCACCACTAATAGAGGCAGGGATGTTTCTCCATGTGACAAGCCCTGCCGTACAGGAGAGATAAAGAGACTGCAACGAGCTACAGGTAGACTTTAGAGACACTACACACAAAGAAAACCATTGATTTTGACCCAGATGAGGTGTTTCATTTAAAAGCAATACCAGCACAAGCACCTGATTCACAACTAGAAGTTCTGCAGCTGAAATCCATTAACTGAACCATGACTCAGAGCCTCAAAAGTGTTGAGCCACCTAACTCCCACAGAAATCAAGGCAACTAAACACCTACCAGGGCAGTGGCCTTGTCACCCCTTAATAAGACAAAGGCTCATAAGGCTGCTACAGGTTAAGAACAACCAGAAACTGCAAAAACCGCAGTCAGCTAATTAAGTGCTGTTTTCTGCAAATATATTAGTACTCCTCACACCTTCGCTCTCGGATCTGCTCAGGCTGGTAGTTTCAATCATCCATGCACTCATGCTACAGCTGCATTAGCAGAAGGCAGCTTGCAGCTGGGGCTTGGATTCTGGACGCATTTGAGAGCATCCACACCCGATGGATGTTTTATCTATAAGTATCAGAAATGCCTTACAATTTACTCTCACATTTTTTGAAAAACAGGAGTGGGGGACGATGTAAATTCCTCAAACGTGTTACAAGATCCCCACTTCTTCCCAGTATATCATTTTCACAGCCAGAACTGCAGGAAGGTCTGCAGTACAACTCCAAGATTGTCCAGATGAGCCCGTGCAGAGAGCACGGCCACATGCTTTTCACCAGAGGTGGTGCCAGTGTTTTGCATGTCCAAGATTTGACTTGTATGAGTTTAGAAAGTCATCCATTCCTTCATTTAGGGAGGGCCTAATTTATCTTTGTACTTCTCCTGTGCCTCGAGTTAAAAGACAGACACATTCATAATGCATGGCCTTGTGATGTGTGCTCCATGACAGCTGCAATCTGTGAACCAGGCACCAAAACTCCTTGAGAAAAGCACTTGCTGAGAGCTGAGTCCATAGCCAGTCAGAGGCACCATCCCTCTCCCCTCTGTGTGTTCCAGTGGTGAGGGTACTCTTTTCTACACTCCATCCCATAGGTTTCCCTGCTGACAAATTCTTCAGCATCTGCATATTGAGAAATGATACGCCAAGACACATCTGTCCGCAGCCCGTCACTCCATGCTCTCTGAAATGTTATTTTTGGTTTGAATGTACATTTAAACAAAGGAGGCTTGGAAAGCTTCCCATCATCTTCAAAGTCAGTGAAAAACTTAACTGGCAACTACATTACAAATGCATTTAGTATATTAGTCTATACCACATGTAACTGAGATTAATAAATGCAAGCCTTAGATTTGTTCCTTCAGCATCTAGCCGCTCATATTTTCTGACAAGTCGTCTTGCTTTTCTGATTGCTCTCATTACAGGCTCAGGAAAGAGCACAAGTCACTTTTTAAAATGTATCCACAGCACTCACACGCTTCCTGACACTCATTTCAGACCAGCCAGGACCACAATCCCCCTGCACAAACAAGCCACAGCTCCCTGAAACGCGGGTCACCAGCTGGCTCAGGAGCACACACCACAAGCCCCTCTTCTGCCTCGGGGGCGCTCCAGGACGGAGACCAAGCAACCCGCCTGGTCCGGTGCACTGGTGGCATCACTCTAGGTGAACGGTCTGTGATCTTCACTGGTTCTGTGTCCCTTTCTGGTCGGCTTGGAGGCTGCAGCTGCGATTAAGACCGTGAAGGGGGTATTTTTCCCAGCACATCACCATGGCTGAAATCAATAGGTTTTACAGTAATGCAGTAATGGTCCATATAATGAGGCTCGGGCTGGAAAATTCCCAGTGAAGACCTGTGCCTGAGGAATTCTGTGCTTCTGGTTTAAAAAAAGTGGGGGAATATGCTTCAGATTTAAGAGTTTCATGGTTCAATGAACGTTGTTTCTCTTAACTTACACATCTCCTTACTGGAAGTGGCTACGGCATTTATCAGTAATCGTAATAATGTTTACATCGTGTGCTTTCATGACTGATATTATTGTGATTACACATTATGTAAATGACCCACCTAAGAATGTGACTTTTAAAAAGAAACAATGTGAAGCCCTTTTGGGTAGAAGAGATGTCCTTCTGATTATGTACACGGCACTCCAGCATTAAGATTAGGGGCTCCATGCAAAATATATTTCTCTCCAATCTTCTCCCTCTCTGCTAGGGCTTTCAGAGAGGGTTTCATTTTTTGCTTTATGATACCCTGAGGAAATACCTCTCACACTGGGTCAGCATTTTGACCTGTCTGCAGCATTTTCAAGACTAGCTTCCAAGATTTTGCCCTCTGAGAAAATCAGTAGGAAGGGAGGCACGATGTGAATGTACATTAGCAGCCCACAGCCCACTGCCTCCCTGTGTGGCAGCCTGGAGTGCACAAGTGGTGCCAATGATCTGCCCTCCGTGAGCAATAAGATTCACTACAGAGTAAGTGTTGCACCACAGATTCACCATACCCTGGTGTGTACCAAGGGGTACGGAATTAATTGAAACTTGCTGCCAAAATGCAGTGCCTCGGAGTTCCCTGTTTTCAGCCAAGGTTGCCTCAAGTCCTCCAAGGTTTATGGCCTTCTGTGTTGGTCTGAATGTTCCTATAATGCCCAGGTCTCGGTGTACAGATATTTCATGTAGACGTGTAAGAGAGGTTCTAGCGATCCCTATTCCCTCAACTAACCTACAGGCTGAGCTACGAGGTACCCTGCGTAGTCTGAAGGGAACTAACGCAGGTGGGATCTTTCTCACCTCCTTCCACTAATTTTTTGTTAGTGAGATCTCCTGAGGATGGTTTGTAATAAGTCCCCTCAACAGATGAGTCCATGGCATGGTACTCATGCCTGGGTGATCTAGGAAAGAAAGGAAAAACAAAACAAAGCCCGTTCCCTGAGGTACCTCACCCATTAGGCAACCCTGCAGAGGGGTGGAAGATTCCCTTCCTGATCTCCACAAACGATCAGCTTGTGCCTTTCAGCGCTGGGTTGGATTCGATTACACTAATCATTATTTCAGTTCGTGTAACTCCAGACTACTAGTGATACCCAATGACTTTGGCACACTGGGAATTCAATCAAACGTTTATTCTAAGGGGGACTATTTACTTCAGCCCCTAGAGGTACCACTTTAAAAAATTTCTCTGAATATCACTGAAATTAATATTAAGACTTTATACCCTCATGTATTTTTGAGGATTTATATATGTTGAGATATCATTTTTCCTACCACTTATCCTGTTACATACTCCCACAATATCTCATCTGTGGCATTTTCCCAGATGGGGCCCACAGCAACGTTCTTGTAGCTTTTGGCTCACTTCACATTCTCGCTTAACAAAATCCTTGCTTTGACGAGGTCTTCTCTGCTACAACGCCCAGCTCTACAGAGTGCCAGACACTGCCTGGTGCTGACACACATCCCTCTTCGCTAACGCGACATCCTCTGTGCACAGCACACCCCTGAAGCGGCCATGGGCCTGATTCTCCCCGGCCCCACGGTGTCCTGAGCGCAGGGGAGCAGTGGGTGCACCCACACGAGCCACCACCACGGGAACAGCAGAGCTCCGATCTGGCACCCTGCATCTGTGTGGGCAACAAGACAAAGCGAGAGGCAGCAGATAACCGAGCTCTTTAGTGCTTCCCTACCGCCATTCCCCGCTTCCCAAACGTGTTCCAAATGGAGCGACGGGCTGCCAGCCTCTGACTGGCTTCCGAGGGCCCTGCCTTAGCTTTCTATTTCTGGGTGCGAAGGCCTAATTTTCAGAGGTAGATCACTTCTGAGTCTGAGCCGTTATCCCTCTCACCACTCTTCATTTACAGGGGATTTGTCAAACAATTACAGTGTGCGTATTGGCACCACGAAGCCAAAACATCCCTCACCTCTTCATATTCATTTCCCCACAGCACGAATTTTTGGGAAATGAGCTTGGCATCGACAAAGCCTCCTTGCCACTGCTGACTGCCGGGGCTTCCTTCAGTCACCCTGCAAATGTTCACATGTGGTGTCTCATCTGATTTTATCTTTGTATACTCAAGCACAGCCTGGCATTTTCTTCTTCAGTTTCTTCCTCCCATCGTGAACTACTTCTCTTCCTTAACTTGTGCAGGCTCTTCTAAGCCATTTTCTCTTTTCTCTTTGAACCGAGCACCAGACATGCACTCCGTGACACACATTTCCTACAGGTATCCCACAAGATCACAACATTTCTTCCACTGTTCAAGTCAGCAAACAGGGCAAAAAACACCTGCCAATTATTTCCCTGAGCCAAGCCAGCTTTCCTAAGCCAGTCGGTGCATTCCCATCCAGATATGTAATCATTCTCTCCTTATCTCAACCTGCCAATTCATGCTGCACTTCTGGCAAACCAAACTGATATTTAGACACTATTGAGTATCTCTTCACACAACTGTTTGCACACAGGTGTGCCAGGAGATTCCCTTCACTCGTTACGTGTGTCAGGAACCTCAGCCACTTGTCTGATCCCAAACCTTTGCACAGTGGAGAAAAACACATCACCTGTAACTGTCCTAGGAAGAACTATAAAAAATGAATCGAATGAAATACAGATTTGTATTGTATACTGCCACAGAGCCCATAAACACTGCACTGTAACAGTAGTTTGAATAGTGTTTCTTTAATTAAAAAAAAAAAAAAAAAAAGACAGAATGAAAATGAAAGATTGGCCAGTAGAAAAATGAGCTAAAATTTTAGAGAATCACAATTTCCTGTATATTAGATAATGTTCCTTTTACGCTATATCCAACTTATTTTTCTAGGAAATGTCAACATAAAAGTGATTGCCATGTGTTCCCTGAAAATTGATACTATACTTAGGAACACAAGAATTACAAAAAATAAAAAAATAATTAAAAAAAACTGCTAATTAATTAAGAGCTTCCACTGCCAATTACTACAGCTGAGTTCTTTACCTACAAAAGGATCTTCTAGGATTCTTTATTAAAAAAAAAAAAAAAAAAAAAAAAAAAAAAAAAAAAAAACACTAATAATAATGATAATAAATAACAGAATTTTGCAATGTCAAAGCTCTCAGAGGTGCAAAATAGCCATTCAGTCCCTGACTTTACCTTAAAGGAAGCAGCATTTCACGTAGTTTATTCAAGACAAAGCTGGCTTCTCCATCCTTTAAATTTTTCTACAAGTCTATCTTCCATCTGTGCCTTGGCTTTGTCCTACAAATCATATGCAGTATGAGGCACTGAACCTCCAAACCACAATGCTTTCCTGTTTAGATGCTATATGTCTAGTAAATATCCCTTTCCTGTCCCTCAGTGATGCTGTATGTGGCTCCAGAACAGAAATGGAGCAGAGGACAGTGTCTAGGTAGAGGCTATCAATGCACCCCCTTTACTGAGATGTGTTTGAAGCGTTTACAGACAACGTCACTAAACACCACCTCCTTTTGTATTAGGTGAAGATGCTGTCTGAGTCACGGATGAGACCCCCCAAAGCTGAGGTCATTGCTACATCCTGCAGGGATGGTGTTCCAGCAGACCTACAATACAGCTCCTACAGCTCACATACTGTCAAAATTCAGTCTCATCCCATCTTTTTATTTCATAAAAAATCACTAAAAAATTACTTGTCTAGACATTACTTTCCAAATGCATTTGGAAACTACTCTTTACTGGCAAAGGAGTATAACCTTTATCTGTCTCTGGCTAGGGAGGGATTTGCTTACCACTAAAAGAATCCTTCTGCATGTCCACTGTGAAGGGAGCTGTTCCAGGAGAGGCTGCCATACTCTCTGGACATGCCCACATTTACTAGCAATCAATGTAAAAAGCTCTAAATCTGAAGGGTGTGTAACCAGACCATATGTGTACAAGCTCCCGATGACCTCAACACATTTTGGATAAGAAAAAAATCTGTCATGGCCATGCCAAGTAACTTCATATATGCACCACAATACTTCACTTTTCACCTTCTACCTAACCACAGAGCACCATTATCATAACAGGAGCGTGGTTCTGCAAAAATCCGACATGCTGGCTCCAGGCCACACCACGCTGTTTCAAAGATCTCTGCTAAAAAGCAAGCTTATGCCTTTGGTTACCACACAGCCCCATCTGAGATAATGCAGCCGCCTCCCCAATACTTGCAGCAGGATATTCCCTACAGTAATTCTGGGGACAGATGTCAACCTTTTGGGATACCCAGCTAACACCCTACCATGTACCACACTGTACCACTACTAAGAAAGCACCAATAACCTCATGCACTGATTGCAGCCCAAGATGTCTTTGTCAAACACTTAATGAAGCACATATTGAGGCTGCTGCTCTGACTGTCAATTTATTCTAAATTAATCCACATGCCAAAGGATTTAGGTGCCAAAAGCTGGAAGCACTTTCGAACTGTTTTGTTTTGCTTTTTTTTAGCCCAGACCATGAGAGCTGCACAGCAATATGCCATCTGAAGTTAGTTGCCTGAAAACTCAGAATACCAGGTAATCAAGATCCTAAATTTCCATGGCTTCCCCTGAAATCATTCTTTGGCTCGACCACAACACGAAGAAATAATAAGCCTACCGGATCTCAATTTGTAATACAGAGCAGAGGTGTTAATTTTGTGTTGTAAGCATAACCTGTGACCAGTATGGAAAAATGCTAATTTTATTATTTGTTTGGGTTTCTTTTGCTTCTGTCCCTGTTCTGCACAACCCACACGCAGCTGAACTAGCAAGGCTTAAAGAATAAGAAAATTCAGAGTAAGGAAAAAAATGTTGTGTTTCATTGGCAGCAGGTCTATTTTAGGACCTTCTCGTTCCGCTCCCAATCTTACAGCCTGCTAGCTACTCAGTTATGTGGCACACCAAACCTGCCTCCTGACCTCGCTCTGACTGAAGGACGGTAATGGGGGAGAGGGCAGGGAAGGGCAGGAGCGAACAAAGGCAGCCAGGAAGGTGGGAGGCCGGCCTTTCTTAAAGCAGAAATGAAAAGATAAACTAATTATCCTGTGTGAAATCGATACATGATAAAGCAGACATCGTTTAACAGTCCCAGCACTGAGCACGGATGTTCTGTATGCATGTATGAAGCGCTTCTGCTGGGTTCTCTGCTGCTGCTCCTGGCTTTGCAGATTTCTGCTGTAAGCAAGGGCAGGACATTTATCCCGGCCACTGGCCTTTCCTTTCTCATCGATTAAGGGCAACAGGGTCAGCCACCCCCATCTGGCCTTTACAGCAGAACTGCCCATCACACAGAGCCTCCCGAATCATCAGACAAAGGTTCTTTAAAGTCTTCTCTGAAACAATCAGGAAGGCATTTGTACGTCCCCATGTTAAGATGCAGGGTGGAACAGAACCGGGACCTCCAAGTACATTAACTGATCCTGGCAACTACACTCTTAAAAAATGCTGCCAGGGAGCCTCGGCCCAACAAGACATGATGCAGTTGTGCATGAAAGAAGATCTCCCTCTGCACTACGTCACGCTTGGCTTTATTGCTGCTGAACGGAGTGGACTCCATGGAGACAAACGCCAGAGAAGCTAACGTTGCATGGATCGAGCCCAGGGCATTTAAAGAATCCTTCTAAAAATTATTAAATACCTGCTCAAACGACGATGAAGCCCCAGCTGCATGTTTAACATCAGCCCATAATTATTCCGTATCTTCATTAAAGCACTTCAGGGGAAGAACAGCTCCTCTGTAGCACTTCGGGCTGCTCGTCACAGTGACCCTGATAACTCAGGCTCATAAACACATGGATATAATAAACACTAAAAAAAAAGGAAAGTTTGTAAACTAATGCCAATTAAAAAAAAGAAAAAAAAAAAAAAAAAAAAAAAAAACAGGGAGACTCAGTTCAAGGACAAACATGCCAAAGTAACATTAAAAGACTCATTTAAATTGAGCAAAGTCAGGAAAACTCCAAAGTTGGGTCAAAACTTCATCGCTCACTCAGTCTCTTGTCCCTGCACCCCACAGATACTTGTGCCTTCTCTTAGCCAAAGCTCCGAGCAGCGTGACCTCCTGTACCCCATGTGCTGCAATAACCAAGTACAGCAGGGGTGAATTGAAGATGGCATTTCAGCCTCTAACTGAATTTCCCACATTTCTTCAATTTACGCCAGACCCTTATGTTATTCCAACTCGCCTTTCCTCTGACAGCACACAGAGCTCGGGTTCTGACACTGCTCTTCGGACACACAGCCAGACGTGCACATGCACACATCCATGAATTACTGCATTGCAAAATTATCTGCACAATCTCTCATTATCTGTTTTCAGGAAGATTACAGAACTGCTCCTTCCCACGCAGCACCCCTTTGCAGCCTGTGACCAAGGAAAGCTGGCAGCAAACACGCGGGCAAGGTACCTGGATGGGGCTGACACTGCACCCGTAGAAAGAGTCAATAATCTTGTAAATCCAGCAAGCAATTGCAAGTCACTTTGCTCACAAATGGCTTTTTGAAGGATTTTTTTTTTTTTTTACATTTTTAATGCACTGTTTTCCAAATAGCTCGGCTCAACAAATGTACAGAAAATATTGGCAGAACAGTATATGAACCCTGATGTACTTGCGAGACTGGCTTTCTCCAAACACAGAATAATAACAAAAGGAAAAACAGAGAGATTTATTTTTCAGATAACTGCTGCAGGAAAAAGCCTAATTTTTACAGAAATGGTTCAGCGCTGTTAACATATATGTACAATACACACCTTGGCTGCACATCAGCTGTTATTGGATAGCAGAAGCTGTATCCATCTGTAACTTTCATTAAAATAGAATGCCACTGCATAATTATATTTGGATTTTATATTTTTTTTATATTTTTTTTTTGCATGGGATACCAGTAAATCTTTCTTTTTCTGTCGGAATACACACAATATGTGAAATCTGCGCTTACAGCTGAAAAAATGGGTGCATAATATCAAAGCATTGCATGTAAATTAAGCATGGTAAAAACAGAACAGGAAGAAACTGAAACATCAAATGGCTCTTACTTGGTACGTCTGCCACTCACAGCATCTCTACATTTCAAAAAAAAAAAAAAAAAAAGCCTGAAAAAGCTGCGTCTGTTTCAGAGAAATACACATATCAGATATTTCCATATTAAAACTGTATTCATACCAAATCCCAAAGCAAAGGTGGATAATTCTGTGTTTCTCTCTCTTTTTTTTTTTTTTTTTTACAGGAAGAGACTGCTCTAAGAAGGCTTTAAGTGAACAATTCAGAATAAAGCTCTCTGCTTCAGGTAGTGCCTGGTTACTAGAAGAATTGCCTTGCTGCCTTAGCCTTGATGACCGAGGAGTAGCAGGCAGACGGTACTTCACATTTGGAGCTTCAGTCACTCCTGGAGCTGGCTCAGCCACAAGGAATCATTCTGATTCTCAGCAAATTTAACACATTGCCATGCAAGAAATAATTTACTCTGTTGCACCCTCTAGTGGGATTACTTTATAGTAATCAGATTCTCACGATTTTGTTCGTTTTCTATTCATAGTACACATGTTAACTAAGCAGAGTCACAAAAGGATGTGTCTGTGTACCCAAATTAATTTACTTCAAGGTTAACTGACATTTCTCTTTTTTTTTTTTTTTGTTGATGGTTTCTTATAAGGACTACTGGGGCACGTAGCACTCTGCGATACACACCCGTGTGAAATAATCAGGAATTTCAGCTTTTTTTTTTTTTTTTTTTTTTTTTTTTGAGCCAGGTTCTATTTTCGGTTTAAACCCAAAGCAGAAAGGTTTTCCATTCCAAGAAAGTATTACTCATTCTTTTTTTTTTAAGGTCAGGCCATATGTGTAATAAGGAGAGATCCAAAGACAGGAGGAGAAAATGTGGTTTTGTGCATTACCACTAGCTATCTTAGGAGTGTTCAGTAAGTTTTTGTAAATTAGCAAATGGCAAAAAGTCACAGGATTATTAACATCAAAAATGACTTATTGTCCATGTTGGTTCTACCTCAAAGAACTTACACTGGAAAAAAAAAATCAGGCCTATAAGTGAGGTAAAAGGTGGGAACAGAATTACCAGGACTCCGATCCTGGAAAGATTTAAACACATACTTTAAACACAGCTTTGGCTGCTGGGCTGATCATGTTCTCACTGCAAAGAGATTTGTCAGTCATGTTAACAGGAGCCGGCACAGCTCACAGATTCAGCGTGACCACTCCTAACGCTTCATGCATGTATATAAAGCATTTGGGAAACTGGCCCAAATGTTGCGTTCAGACGAGCTACGCCCGGGTGGGACACAGGGCTGGTAACAACAGCTGAGAACTTCATCCTTGTTCCAGCTTCCTCATGGCAGATAGAGAAGCCGAGAGGCATAAACGTGTCCCAAAAACTGGGAAGTCTGCCAGCACAGGAGCAGCGGAGCACAGATACGGTTTCCTTCACTGGAGACACTCGGCTGCCCTGGCCTAGACAAGGTGTTGCAGGCAGCTGAAGCGCAGGTGGAAATGAGTGATGGGGACAGTCCCCAATGGCTGCGGGCGGTAGGCACGGGACCACGGAGCCGCTCAGAAGGCATCTCCCCCTTCCCGTAGGCTGCAGGTTGTGTTCAGTCTTGCTACAGCTCTCACCCTCTAAGGTTTTTAAATACAGACATAAAGATGTATAGACAATCCCAGATTGCCTTCCTCACTGCATTATGATTTAAAATATCACGGCACTTCCAGCAAGTCCTGACATCAGATGGCACGAAGAAGCAAACAAAGAGGTCTAGCTTATCCTTTGTGCTTGGATGTATTTTATAACAGAGTATAAAGGAAATCAATATTCCCATCATAAATCTTGCTTACTCTCCTTATAGGGGTGATGGCTGACTTCCATGTGAAAATGTCAAAATAAAAGCGCTTTGCTCTCCAAGAGACTTTGGTTCAATCAGGCATAATACAGCACAAACAACCCTAATGTAAATAAATGCACTGAAAACGCAAACGTCCACAGGAGACAGGACTGTTAGAGCCCCTGTACTTCCATGGGGAATATCTCTCTGCTGCCTAAGCAGACGTAGGAACGTCTTCTGGCTGCTGCTCACCAGAATGAGTGCAGGCTTTGTAATCTGATGAGCGGTGATTTTCCCTTGTTCATTAATATTCAAAATGGTTTCTTTCTACTTCCTTGCATCCCCTTAGATAGTTGACCAAAACGTTAACAAGAAAGACCACCCGTATTAGTCAGAGCGAGCTGACTCTGGCTCGCTGCCTGTGTAACTATGATAATAAGCCATTCTTAAAGCCTTATCAATGTAAGTCGCCTTGGAGTCCACGCGCACGTCACAAGACACGAATCCGTGCTGGCGAACCCTCATCATGCAGCTCCTGCTCTTCTGTTTCACTGTGGCTGACACAGATCCCAGCCACACAGAAGACAAAAAAACTTCTGCAGTTCCGACAATAAAATGTGTTAATGAAACTACATTTATGTGCTTCAGATTTAAAAAAAAAAAAAAAAATCATCACTAACAAATAAGCTAAGAAGGTCATTACCACTTCACATTAATGAATTACCAATTTGGAGGAAATTGCTTCATTGTGAAACCAGGACACTGGAAAGAACAATATTATGTATATAAAATTAAAATCAAGCAAATCTATCTGACAGACAATCAACCCAGAGAGTATATATTTCCAATAATGGGCATTTGCAATTCACAATGATTTTGTCTGGGTATGTATCTGAAACAAGAAGAAAACAGGAGCGCAGCTTTTGTAGGGAAGTGTTGATAACAGAGGTAACAGAATGAATAAAAGAATAAAAATAAAATTGCTTCCAGTAACCTGGCGGCAAAAACTAAAACACTGTGTCATCAATATCCATGACATCTGCGAACAGAGTCATCACAATGCTAAAAAAAATCATATTGCATTTGCTCTGTTAAGGTAAGCCCTAAGATCTGGCACCTCTGTTTCTCGTTATAATGCTGTCAGAAGGTGAAATTCACAGGACAAGTGCTGCGTGTTACTTATGTCCTACTTAAACCTGCATTTACCCAGTGTGTGTACTATCATCTGTTACACATGCATGATCCTTCAGAATATAGGTTTCTTGTTAAACTTGGTTTCGATTCAAGTCTTAGAGGTGTCTGATGATTTCAGTGATGCTCATGCAAAAGTGAAACATTACAATATCATAAATTTGAGCTTAATTTTCCATACAGAGGGGTTTCTTTTAATTTTAGGAAGCATTCCCCATGTTCTTACACTCATGCTGATAATAACACCTGTGCAAACTCGCTGTAAAATGCGATCAAACCAGAATTCCCCAATCACATCAGCAGTGGCATTTTGCACCCACTTGGCACAGATGCAATTTATTATATGAGATTAAACACAGTGGTGGATCAGCGCTTCTGTATTTAAAATAATAGCACACTCCTTCCCTTACAGATATCATCACTGGGTTTAGGCACAAATGGAAAAAAAAAAAAGAAAAAAGAAAAAAAAAAAGAAAAAAAAAAGTGTCAAGTTCATCTTAAATTCACGGATTCCTATAACTATTAGCAAGTAATCATGTGGCTGGAAGGCACTGTTTGGGAGCAACCCAAGAATAACAAAGTTGATATAAATCAGGCTAGAAATGCACAGACATGGCTGTGTCAGGAAGATGTCACAGTGCACAGCTACTATAGAGCTCTTATTCTTTAAAATATTGAATGCATGCAAAACATAATGGAACAATATTCCGAAAGTCCTGAGTCATGATGGTGTATCTGTAACTCCGAAGGGAAATGCTGTAACCCCAAGTTTTAATGCCTCTTTAAGATTGCCAATTCAAAGGAAAGAAAACAGGCGGTTCCCAGCCCTGAAGAAGACACCGCATAAAAAGGCTCCCTGTGTTACATGAGCATGGTCTATAATGTGGAAACTGTATGGTGGGAGAATAAATTATCAGCAAATTAATTGGACGGAAATAGAAAGCTCTTATGTGTTTGGTTTTAGCTGTCAGCAGCTCAGCACTCCGAGCTGATCATGGGTGTTGTTTTAGTCAATCAAATAAGGCCCTTTATATTATATAGTGTTCTATATTCTGTAACTAGGACTATTATAATTTGAGCTGAGGCAGTTATCTTTACTACCTTGTGAATACAATCTGAAAGAGTTACAGAAAATGCTGATATACTTAGGATGACCTTCTTTGGTTCAGTGGTGTTACAGGCATACGTTTTTTTCTTTTTTTGTTACTAGGAAGGAGAAAATTACATTGGGCTAAAATGAATACTAATGAAACTCCTTAGTTAGCTTTCTTTGTGATAAGAATAAAAAATTGGAGCTATGTTCCTGTAGAATCTCAAGCAATTTTTGCCCTTTATTCTGATAGAAAGATTACTGACAGTAGAGAAGGAGAGCAAAGTAATTTCATAAAATATCTGCATTTTTAAGAATGCTTTTGTTGCAAAAATGTTGGTGTGCAATTTCTTCAATCTACTTTTAAGGCTGTAAAGAAAAAGTACCTATTTGTTCTGCACTGCAACAATGCCAGCTGCATTCAATCAACTAAAAAGCTGCAAGCCATAAACCTTCCTCCACAGCTATAGAAGAAAAAAAGGCAGGGCCATAAAAATTCATCAGGATAATGTAGAGATGAGGCGCGTTTGAATCACCATCCCTGCAATCAACCAATCACTCATCCTGTGGCATTTACAGCACATCTCATTCCCCTGTTCCTTAAGGACAATTGATTTTCCTGATTCCATTAGCATAACGGCAAGGAAAATGACTGCAGTGCAATATTTCTGGAAACTTCCAACAAGTATGCTGTGTGCTGGAGTGTGACCATAATAATAAGCTACCTAGCTAGCAACTGCGTGTGCTTCTGGTGCTGCTGCTATGGTATCGCATCCGAGGGAAAAGGACACAGACTAAGCAATTTTGGGTTCACACACAGAAAAAGAAAAAAAAAAAAAAAAGATTGTTTTCACAGAATATAAACCAAAAACTCACTTAAGCAAATAAACATAATTTCAAGGCGGGCTGATCAGTAGGCAACATCTAGCAGGCCCTGAGCATTATTGTGTTATGGTTAATAATTCCATTTTCTGAAACATTAGTAATACTTCTGCATTCCTCGATGGCTTTTATACTCCTGTTTTTGCTTAGGTTTAAAACAGAAGAAAATGAAACTTTAATACCACAGTTTTCTTATAAATATACAAGAAGAATGCATCAGTTGATTCCCCAAAGGATTTACAACCATTCACAGCATTACACAGTCATCAGCACTAAGCAGGGGTCTCCACATTTTTCAGTTTTCTCTTTAAGTTCAGTGATAATATCCACACTGGCTTAAATTATTCAAGATGATGAAACTTTATTGGTGAACATGCACTGCCTAAATTTAAAACTGTACATTATTATCTTCCCTTGTAAATGTATTTTAAGGATGTGTTAAGCTTTTTGAAGTGTAATTCAGAGACTACTGTATCTCAAACAACATAAAATACTTTTCATCTTGTGAAGGATCCTTTAGACTTCTAAGGTCCTATCTGTTGTACATTTTTAAGTCCCTTTACAGTTTCAAACCCAGTGGGTTATGCATGTTAAATTCAATCCCTAAATTGAATTCAAAGTTGATACGAGCCTGCCTGCAGAACTAAGAAAAGTCTTCCTATTATGAGTACCAAAAGTCAATATTTTTAACCCCTCATTGACATGTTTTTTTTTTCTTTATTCCTAGAAATACTACAGCATTACTCATGACAATGAAAAGAAGAGAGAGAGAGAGATGATTTCGATTGCATCCTTGGACATATAGCAGCATGGCCCAAATTCTTACAAGACTGATTTTTTTATTGCTAGTATTTTAAAACCTATAATCCTTATTCAAAAATGTGGATCACTTCTTCCTGAGCATGGTAGAAACACAGAATCATTACTGAGAACCTAACATTTACATACTATATATATATATATATATATGTATTTGTACAAGATATAAACGGAAGATAGAAATGTGTTGGCTCACAAGACCAAAAGCACAGCACCAGTCTCCCTGCTGGGAATGGTTTCTGGAACTTTATTGGGTGCATGGAAAGGGACTCTGTCCCTGTGACACTGGTGACACCTGCCACTGAATAGTGTGGGATCTCAGGCTCTGTTTCTGCTCCACCACAAAACTTCAGCAGAACCAACGTGGGTGCCTGCAGTACCTGCTGTTTCCTACCTGACTGGCTTCCACCCTCTGTCTAATAGCGCAGACAAAGCAAGCACAGTTTTGGCTATCTTTGAAACAACTATTCTTTCAGGAAAGACTTTTGTCATCAATTCTGTCTATCTTACAAAGTTAGAATTCCCTTGATACACTGCCTATGTCATTATGCTAAATAATAACAACTATTCTTAATTACAAATGGTCACTGGGCGTAACTTTCCACCATCACAGCACTCCACACAGAACCACAGCATGGGCACTTCCATCTCCCTGGGGATGTGAGAGGAATAAGCTCAGATCTCTGAGTGTCCGGCTTCCTGCAGTGCCTGGTGTTCTTCTCTTAGATACACAGCATGAAATCAGTGTCTCCAAAGACCAAGAGCTCATTTCCATTGCGTGCAGCGTGTGATTTGGGCCATCCATATCAGCCCATCTGGGGCCTGGGTTTAGGGGTTTCATTTCTCTTGTTTATGTTTCAGCCTGATGCTTTACATATTCCTTTAAATCTGTCAGGAACCAAAGCATTTTGCAAACTGAAAGCAGACTTCAAATAACCTTTTTAGCAGAAGCAAAATGGTCTAACAGACAGGTCATGGGTTCCTATTCCCAGCAGCTCTGAGCTCACCCCCCTGTCTGACACTTGCTTAATGTACAGACTTAGGCAAATGACCTAGCTTCTGCCTGTCTCAATTTTCTCATGTATATAATGAGAATAATGATATACCGTAGCTTTTCCAGGAGCCTCGTCAATGATTAGTTGATATTTGGGCAGCAATGTGGCATCGTGGTTAGTCTCTTTAAGAGATTGTCTGGGGCAGGAGGGGAGGGTGCAGCCGCTGGTTGTCTTTGACGTGCACATCTAAAAAACAAGGTACTAAATAACTGCTGAGCATGTATTTGTCGTCACTGAGAGAGCCATTTGGGAATGTGCTTAACATAGAACAGCAAAGCAGCTACTTGATACAAAAAGAGAAGGAAAAATATGGGGTCCAACTCTGTTGTCTGGTGTTGCTTTACCCCACCAAAGTATCCCCAGCTCCACGTTACACCCATGCGATGCTGCTGGTGACCAGCAGGACGGGACTTCCCTGGGAGTGCTCTGCTGTTACAGCAGTGGTCTGGACAGCCCCACAGCCAGCATAGAGAGGAGTCGTCTGCTACAGGAAGGTCATAGCATAGAACTGGGCACGGAATTAGCACAGCACCTTTACACGTCCTCCTCTTCTACTGTGCACTCAGCCTGCTGGAGAGGATGATGAGGTTCATCTTCTCCAGCTGCAAAGGGCTGTTGGCACTACGCATCACTTCGATCCATTGGGATGGCTGCTACATAGGAGTCAAGGCACTGCTATCCCTGGAGTGGGGCAGAGCACCACAGAAGGGGCTTAAGGCCATCCTTTAAACGTCCTCTTGATCTGTGGTGTGCACTGGTTGACCACCACCAAGATCAGGGCCACAAGCACAAAGCAGATTCTTTTGATTAAAATTTTAGACATTCCAAACACAATTTTTGTTCAAAATAGAAGCAGGCCAACATAAAGAGGAAAGAGTATTAAGTGGGGTTTTATCGTTGGTCAGGAACTCAGCTTTATAGCTCCTCTGAAAAAGAGCACCATCAGCAAAGGCACCCTACAGTGTGAGGGCATCAGCTCTAAACTAACCCAGAGGAAATGCAAATCTATTAAGTCAACACCAGTTGTCTCTGACCTATTTAGTCTTTATCTGCCCACAAGCTTACTCTGATTTACTTAAAGCAGTTTATCGAGGATGAGCTAAGCCCCTGTTACTAATTGTAAAGCACCTTGTTTCACGTTGGCCTAAATGTTTTAAACTCAGCTAAAAAAGTCTAGTTTAGAAAGATCAAAGTGTCTACACAGCTATCCTCATTGCTTTAACTAAGCTGTTTTTAAATTGAATCTTAAATTAATCTACATTAATTGAATCATTTTAATTAAGGTGCATGCTTGAGCCAAAGATATTGCCTATTTGCGTGCTGACCAAAGACCTGGTTAACCAGCATGATCCCAAGCAAATCCATGGGGCAAAAGACACCTTGCATCTCGACTGCTTCTCTGCTGTTTTGCTGCCAGGCATCAGAACCATAAAGCCTCCAGGTCCACTGAAGTGTGCTGAACCTTGATCCTGGAAGTGCTGTCACACAGAGTGAAAACGAGGTACATGAAAGCATGAATAATATATATCACGTTGCACTACATAGCTCCATGGCATGCAAATGTCAAGAACTGGATCGTCAGCACAATATTTAGTCCAGTTCACAGGCTGGATATAGTATTATGTACTGCTGGTTTTTGTGTTTTTTGCTTTTTTGTTTTTTTGTTTTCTTAATTTGATATCAAAAATGTCCCTCAAACAAGCTAACAGCTAAGGTCAAAATATGAAAAAATGCCCACTACCTTCAGGACCCAAACCTGAGTCTGTTCTGACAGGGCCATGGAGTCCTGGCTCCGGCACAAAGGCATCTGCCTCACCATGACTGATGGTGTGCAGACAAATAGATTCACATCTTTCTTTCTGACCCCTTTTCTTATGTTTCCCAAAGCTGCTGCTAACAGCTTCACAGATTTCTGCATGGGCTTTTCCACCACAAACCAGACCCTCCTAGAACCTTTCAAATCCCTCAGCAAATACACTCCAACCCACACAAGTTTTCAGGGCAAAAAAATAAAAAACAAAGCAGAAAATTTCAAGAAAAGAATGCGGCGAAGGGGTGAGGAGAGGCTCCACATTTTTGTGCTTGCTTGTTTCTCTGATATTATTTCTTCTGACTCCCAGCATGTCTTGTCCCTCATCCCAGCTCTCCCTTCAACCAACACTTATTCCTTGCTCACATGAGTACCCCCAGCTTGCAGGGAAAGCTGACTTTGATGCCAACAATATTAAGACCCACACCATGAAAGACCTCTCAACCACTCTGTTAAAAGCTGCTGAGATTTCTTCTCTTTCATTTGGAATGTTCCTAAAAACCGGGTTTATATGCATGATTACAGTCTGCAGCTCCAGCATCTACCCAATCTACTGCATCTACCGCAGAGCCCAATTCTGTATTCAAGGACAAATTCTACCTGCTCCTCTGTGGGCACCAAGGGAATCCAGGACAAACAGCCAGTGGGGTCCCCTGTACATGTGGGACATGCTTTGTAAAAGAGCAGGGCAAACTCAGCAGCCTCCAACCCTCCACCACGTGCTGTATGTGGCAGCAGGGTTTGTCAGATCACTGTGCAAGGAGGAGGCCAGGAGAGGCACGCTGCTGAGGTGCCCAGGTCCTTCACCTTCTGCTTCGTCTTAGGCAAAACTTCTCCATTTAGAAGGTGTCCATCCCTGGAGAACGGATACATTCTTCAAGAAAATGCCTCTTGCTTTTTCCATTTAAAATGTGCATTTTAACAGCTGCAAATTGCTCTGCACATTAGTCAGGTGCTTAATTAATAAATAATAATAATAACTTGATGCTGGTTCCGTCTGGCATCTGCTGGAGAGCTTGGCCCTCGGTGTGGTTTGGTAATGCTCTCAGCACTTCCCAGACAGACACCATCAGGCCACCCTAGGGCCCGTGGTAAGAGACAGTCTGGGCAGCACAGCAGGCAGGAGTAGGGGAGGGGTTTGTTGTTCAGAAGGCTGCTAGATTTATTTAGTATCATATAAAAGCCCTTAGAAAAAAAAAAAAAACCTTCTTCCTTTCTCTTAACTGCCTGCCAAGAAATTACTTGGGGGAATGGGGAAAATGCTCTTTAAAAGGCTATTAAATGTTATTGTTAAAAGAAAAAGGTGCCCATAATGTAATGCCTTCCCCAGAGCAGTTTTCCTCTCCCAAGAACAGTATCTCAGCTCTCTGTTTGTTTTGCACTACCTAACTGAAGTTGACACTGTGGCTTCTGATGAATTGGTGCTTGATGTCATTGCCAATGCTAATAGTTCTCTAAAAGAAGACAATTTGGTGTTATAATTGCAGCAGCAGCTACCCAAGACACTCACAAAACAACAACAACAAATTAACCCTTTTGGTATCTCAGAGGAAGACAACTCCCTTTTCCCTTCAAGTGTTTGGGTTGGTTAAGTAACACCTGACTGCCATTTATGGCTGCATCTAGAGGTAGAGTGATCACATCACCTGTAGGCTGACCCCATGGAGATGGAAGTTTGCAAGAGTGGCTCTGTGTACTGTTCAGGGCTGCCCAAGACCATAAGCATTACAGATAACGTCTAGTATCATCTTTAATCATTGCCTCCCCTCATCACCATTCCTGGGGAAATTTGAGTCTGGTCTGAGGACTGTATTCCTGGCCATAGCTCCAGAGCAAGCTGCACACCATGCTGATTATTCTAACTACTATGAACACTGTAAAGCTCACCAGTAAGAGAGCAAGCCTGAAATTTATAACATTTGGCAGTTTTTGGCACCTGATGTATGTGTGCATAAGCACGCAAATAGCACATATATAAGCTAGAAAAGTTTTTTTCTTCCTAGTTCCAGAGCTCAGTGCCCATCCTACAGCAATTGGCGAGCTGACACCAGCTCCAACACTTGACTCAGATTGGATCTGAATTTATCAAACTGGTTTCGAGCATATCAGAAACTATAGCAAAAGGAAAAAAGAAAAAGAAAACAAAGAAAGAAAGAAAAGAAAAAGAAGAAACCACCACCAACATCAACAAAACAACAGAAGGACATAATTTCATGTCCTTGGCACTGATTTGACAACAGGCAGATCTTTTTCAGCATTGATGTTGCTGTCTTACTGACAGAAAAGTAAGAAGGAACTGATTTTTCAATTATTTGGTTTCAAAAGCCTGGTAATGTTTAAGTCGGCACTTGCTATACATACAGCCCCCGGGTGACATCACAGCTTTGAGGTTCAGTGTTGAACGTGGAGTTATTGCAGTGGGTGGGGAGGAGGTAAGCAGTCATTGTAAAAATCAGACTGACAGCCAGCACTCTCAACAGCAGTTACCAGCAGCTGTCCTGCCTTTGAACTATAACAGTTTTATTTTTAAAAGTTAGATCAGGAGTATAAACTCCCCATCCCACTTTAAGGTTTTTTAATAAAAATTCAAAGTGAAGAGCTGTCATAGCCCTGAGTAAAAGCAATTGAAGGAGCTACAGTTGGCTACAAGTCTGGAGAAAGGAAATTTTCTTGTTAAATTTCCAACAGTGGTAGGTTGAAAATGAGAAAAAGGGAAGGGAAAAAAAAAAAAAAAAAAGAGAGAGAGAGAGAGAGAGAGAGAAAGAAAATCTGAAGTGGGCAAAGAGTAAAGAAGAAAAAGAGAGGGACTAGTTCCGTTTGTTGTTGATATAGGACACACATAGCTACCAGCGTGTTGAGTACCACTTCTTTATACAGCAATACTGCACACAGCAGTATACTGAAGTGAGCAAATTCTGGCAGCCCTTGTACCCTCCAAGGGCATAAACAGATTGTCCCAGTTCCAGTGCCATCAGAAAACCGCAGAGACCGTTTATGAACATTACCACCAGGATGCCAACTAAAGGAAGAAATTCCAGCCTGATCTCAGAAATCAGGCTTGCTTTTTCCTTTCCCACCCCTCACGGTGGTTCGTATGAGGCAGAGCAGTGCAAGTGGTCTGTGCTGTGCACTGCAGGTGCCCGTAGGAGTGGATGGAATTACCTGTTCTGGGGACGTGACATTTGAACAGGAGTAACATCTTCACTGTGAAATACTGTATGTTAAAAAAAGAGAAATAGTGAAACCCCAGGGTTATCCCTTTAACAAGTCTTATTTTTTTTATTTGAAAAACTTAATCGGGAATTTTTATTACTCCCAAATAATGTTTTAAAATAAAAACCAATCCCTTCCAAGTTGCCTTGGGCGTATACTGCTGAAACTTGCAGATGGAAGGCATTCTTGCAGACAGTGCTTCCTAATCCTTCCAGGAGTTGGAGAGGGGGCAAGAAAACCTCCAGGGTAAAACGACGGGAGCAGAGGTCCTGTAGGACATGAAGATGATGAATTCCAAGGGAGCAAGAAGAGCAAAACATCAGAGGAAGAGATTTTGGTTAAGGAAGCAGAACTGCAGTGGAGGGGAAAGTCTTATGGGAGAACAGAATAGCAAGAGAGGTGAGGCATAGCAGAGGAAATGCACAGAGTGGCAGAGCTGTAGGGCCAGAGCTGCAGATAGCCCTTGAAATCCTAAAAACAAAATTGCAATAAAAGGCCCAGGAAAAGAAAAATATAAAGGCAGTGAATCTGAGGGACAGTTTTATATACTAAATTATAACATGGAACCTACAATCAGGAAGACTCTCAGAGACAGGCTTGCCCATACCCCAGAGCTACAGTAATATCGCAAACTACTTGAGGGTAATTCACTCTTGGGTTTGACAGGCACAGTCTGTTGTGTCCATGTGGCTTCCAATGTCTATTTGCAATATTCACCAGGTTCTTGTACTGCACCCGTCACTGATATCTAGGCCATCACAAGTCAGAACTGAATTGAGCTGCTATTCTTGGATCAGAGCAGAAAAAGTTCTCATCTCACCCCCTATTTTCAGCCACCGTTTTCTCAAATTTTCTTCTTTGGGGCTGTTTTTTTCCAAGGTTTGTCTTTACTTAAAGGTTACTGTTTATGGAAATTTCAGCAGAAATGATTCAACTCCTAAGAAAAGGCAAAGCAAAATGCATATATGGATCTAGAAGAAAAAGAAATTAAACAGATTTGGAACCAAACTGATCAACAAAAAAAGATGAAATCTGAACTGAAAAATAGCTTTATCTAAATAAAAGTGTCATTAAGAATTGAAGCCAACACTGGCTTTGATTTGACCATGTTGTAGGCCTAACATAATATAAAACGTGCTTTGCCTGACTCCTTAGTAACTCTTTCAAACTAGCTGATAAGGAAGAATCCATTTTACCACAACTGGCAAACTTTGGACAGCAGCTGGAGAGTGACACGTGCTATAGTCCTGAAACAGCTCTATATTATATGACGTGAATCCTGCTGACAGTGAAACCTTGGCAGCGCGTGGTTCAATACAGCCCGACAACCTGCTTGGCTCCTGGGATGGGTTTCACAAGCCGTGCTAAGGTCTGTGCTGCCACTGTTAAACGTTGTTGTGGGCTTAAACTGACTAACTCCTGGCTGAAGGTCAGCAGACACGGAGCTTGCGATTCAGCAGAGCACGCCGGCCGTGCTGCAGGTTCACTGCAGGGCAGAGTTAAGGTTACCCGTGCGGCCCTGCTCTCGAGCTTTGAGACTCTTGGTTCTGGCTTGACTTTGAGTTCAAGTCAAAGATTGCATGTGCAGTAATCTTTTGACCTTGTCTTTTGGTAGTGTTAAACAGTGGGTTGGAAAGATAAATTCTCCATCTGTACCATCTGTATGAATATATAAAGGGTTATCTATCTAGATACAGACCTAGATATGAGGCTAAGGAAGACACCAGCACATGTACAGCAGATTATAGATAATTGCTGTTCATTTACTGATCCTTACCCCCCACAGAACTGTGTAAGTTAATGAGCTCTGAAATATGAGTTTCAAAAAAACTTTCATTTCAATAATATTATACACCCTCGGGCTCCTATTAAACTTTTTTGCAACAATAACACCATTCAAACCAACATTCATATGTGAATTACAGTGATACTGCACCACAGGAAAATGCAGAGAAAATTAAATAGAAAAGAAAGCACAGTTTTTAGTCTGCTAGTTATCTTAGCTACACTCAAATTAATAGGCAACAACTCCTAGGGATGGGTGAATGGCCTCCAATAAAATCAGAAGCTGCCTGGTCTTCTACTGCATACATGAAAGGAGCAGTTGGAAAGCAGAAATATCACAAGATTATTTCTCAGAATTTCTGCCCTGCTCAAAACCTAACAAGCACCTGCCTTCTTGAGTGACTTTCTGTCAGACTGTAATTCTGATCCCACTCCCAAAGAGGCACACAAACACATGCTGCTCTTGATCAGAATTTGTACCTGAATTCCCAACCCTGGCCTTGACCCAAGCCAGGACCACACATGAGACCCATGCAGCAGAGACCACTCGCTAACCTCTGTTTTCAGTTTCACCCTCACTTGCATTGTCACCAGCTCCAGAGTTGTTACAAATGCTCTACAAATATATCTGACTTACAGTCTGATCAGAAAGATCTGACTTACAAATTTAGGCCCAATGCAGATGGGTGATACTTCCAACTCAAGTAGGGTCTGGTTTTTAAAGTTTTTAGGAACTTGAACAAGTGAGCTAATGATTAATGAAATTCAAAAAGCTCACTGGAAATCAATCAGAAGAGGGTGACTAGGCAATTCTGAAATTCAACTGATATATTATCACCTTGCCTTTGGAGCACTTTCAATAACCTACCTTTCATGTTTTCTACAACATATGTATACATATTGATTTGGATGCTTATCCAGAGAAGTCACTTTCCAACAATATTAGTTTCATGAGCAAAGAATGCTAAAAACCCAGAGTGCTGGATCCTTAGCTTTAAGAAGTTCGAATTCTGATCCCAGTCCAAGTGCAATCTGAATTCACCTCCACGCATTAACATCTGTGCTGGAGCTTTTGCTGAACCTCCCATCACAATGCTGCAAGTAGAAGCCAAGATTTCCAAAGGCAACAAGCGTAAGCCAAGACTGCATAAGAAATTGAGATCTGACCTCTAATTAGTGCCTTGTATTTTAAACACTCAGATTACAGGTCTGTGTTTTGCTTCCGGGTCTTTAAGGAATTCTGTGCAGTGATGGGAATTTGAGCTGTCTCATGCTCATCACAGGACTAGGGGAATTCCTTCCCATTTTCATTATTCGGCCGTGGATCTCTCTGATTCACAGAATAAAGTAAATGAGACTGAAGTGAATTTTTAAAAGGCTCTGTTATTCCTGTCTAAGCTAGCTGTGTAATCCAGTTCTGCGTGACAACAATCACATACGTTTTCTGTACTAGGTTCAGCCTTATACACAAAACCTTTTCAAGACAGTTCTTTTAATATCCCTGTGCCTACACAATTCCAGTGCAATCCAACAGAGTGGGCTGGCCAACTCACAACTGGTGGCTGTTGATTTTTTTGTTTGTTTATTTGCAGATCATCAAGAGCATGTGAAGAGTGGGTATGTGTGAAAAGAACTGCAGACTGAGCAGCTTAAAATTGGATTGCTTGAGCAAAAAACGCTCTCTTCCTGTTTGAAATTATTCAGGACTGAATCCTGACCTCAAGGTAAAGCAGAGATGACTGGATTTGGAGAGGAGGGGATCTTCAGACAGTTGTAGGAGCAAGTTCTTCTTTCCCAAGTCAAAGGGCATCAGAAATATTGTTCAGCCCTAGAGCTGCTGGGGTATCCATTGTGTGTGCACTCTCCACACTCAGTCTGGTTACCAACTTACTGAATTTCTTGCCCACTCTGCATCACCAAATGTGATGAGGACTCTACTGGAGCACAGCTCTGCAGGAAACACCATGAGCTATCTATCAGGGAAACGTCTCCAAAGTAGACAGCCCCATGCTGCTGCTCCAGTCTAGTTCTGTTGGTTTCTGCAAGCCTGAGGATTTTAAAGCCTCTCATATAATGCTTACCTGGAAAAATGGGTGGTCAGAGATGCACTGTGGCTTGAAAGGAAAATCTGTAAAGATTTTAAATGCTCTTTCTTCTCAGCAAAGGCCTATATTAGCTTCACATGAAGAGATGGTATCTCAGAGAACACTTACAAGCAAACTGAAATGAGATGGTATTTTCGGTTTAGAAGTCCTGACTGGGCTTTATCTGTATTGACAGGTGAAGCACAGCTTGTAATGCCCACTGGCACAAGGTGAAAACTCTGAACTTCTCCTATCTACACTGTAGGCAAAAGAGCAAGTCAGGAACTGTTACGCTATGGAAGGAGCAGGTGAACCTGTGCCACAGGGCTGACGGTTTCAGTCCAGCCCTGAAGCTGAGTTGTCTCCAAGGTCAGCCTCTCTGGTGACATGGTGAAGAATTTAGTCCCATGTTGCCAGAGAAAACAAGGTCAGGCTCTTCCTCACCTCTCCTCCAGTGAGTTCTGGAGCTAAGGCAGCCTCTTTAGCACAAGCATGAAGATTTACAGTGTGGACACTGAGTGGGACTTGAAAGTGGGCATGGACTACAATTAACTGAGAGCCTGAGGGACTCTTCCTCAGTGAGAGCACGTTAATACACTTGTAAAGTGCTGGAGTGCCTTAATGGTGCTCTTTAATCAGGTTGAGATGACCTATCAGAGAATGTGAGATGGCTGTGGATAAATGGTCCATATGCTGAATATCAAGGCACTTAATGAAAAATTTCCCTTAATAGAAAAATTTTCCATGCCCTATACTTTACATTGACTACTTCTGTACAATTGTACCCATTTAATAGCAATTGTCATTTTCTACGTAACATCAACTGAAAATCACTTATTTCCTGCTCCAAACAACAATTAATGGCAATTATTTTACACAGTACCATGCACTGCTACAGATTTTTCAATTTTCCACTCAGCTTCTCTATGTGTTTTTTGTTTTTTTAGTTTAATTTCATCATTTTCAACTATTCAAAACAAGAGGCTGAAGTGGTGATTTCATCTTTTTTGGCAAAAGGAATTGAAAATATCCAACTATTAGAGCAGCAGGAACTATATAAACAAAAGAATAAGAAGGATGCACCACTGTCTCTCTAATTTTGATTTTAACTAAAGAAATTACAATATCCATAATAAAAAATCCAAGACAATGTTGTATTGTACGAAAGTGGACATGTGGCCTTTTCTTATGCTACAAATACAAGCCTATTGCATTGTACTCTTCCTGTGCTGACATGGTGATATGAGGCCCCAGGACTGCTTTCTCTTGATGGCACTGAATGCTGCACCTCGAAGATTGCTTGATTGTGGGATCAAGGTCAGAGCTCGGCAGTGTAGTGAAGATTGGATCCCAGGAGTGATTCCAGGAAGAGTTAATGCTTTGCTTTGACTTAGCTCTGGCCTATCTTGCTCAAGGCTGAAAAAGGATCAGCACTGTCCGAAAATTTTCTGAATGTCTACTTTCTTTTTCTCAATAAAATGGATTTCATTGTTGTAGTTAATAGAAGGGGATTCCTGGTATATTTGCATATGAGCATGTTAAGTTTACTTTCTACTGGTGAAAATTATGTTAATTTTTTATCAACTTTTAGAGGCAAAATGTATTTTCTTCCTTTGCTGCAGATGGATTTGGTAAATTTCTTTTTACAACAGTTAGTGGTTGCTTATACTTTACAACCATTACCTCCACCCTGATCTACTGTTGCCTACTCTACATGGACTTACACAAGGGCTGGAAGAAAATACTCCACACAATGTCATATACAGCAGGGCCTTTGAAATAAAGAGTATCTCCCAGTCCTCATAGTGCTTGCAGAAGTTCACCTTCAGTCACTAAAACAATAGAAAATGTTGCTTCAGAAAGTTTTTTTTTAATCAAACAAAATGATAGACCTATTTTTTATTCTTGTGGCTAAAGTCCAAAAACACACGCTCTGTCAATGGTGTTGAATTTAGCATTTTTGTGATAAAGCTCTTTGAGCTTCTTTTCAAATAAACATGTACAGCTTTAAATGAATAAATCATGCAAATACATGTTAATGTATACATAAATTAACACAACATAATAAGGAAAACGAAGAAACAAGATTACAAATTTTCTGCACCTCCAAAATATGAGAGTGATATTTGCTTTAGAAAGAACAAACTCATTTAGAGGAAAAGCTTATATAGATCCAAACAAACCCAAATCACCAATGAAAGCTAATTTTATGTTCAGCAAAGAAGGAAGATGTGCTTCCCACTACAACAGACAAAATCCAATTAAATTAGGCAAACGTAAAAACACAGAAACAAAATTTAATTTAGTAAATAGAATCTCAGAGTTGAATTCTGCTGTCCATCCCATGTTCATAGCCTTCACAAATGAGCAGGCAATTCCAGGGAACAGTATTTTGTCAGTATGAAGAAAGGGGGTAGTCAACAGGAGAATCTGCCTCAGAAATTCAAGTTTTTGGATAGACTTTTCATGCAACTTATGCATTTCTTTTCCCTGTTTGACTATTTCCATCCTTCTTTTTTAATCTTGGCAGTTTTTGATTTAAGACACAAAAAAATAGCATTTGGGGAATACTGCTGAAAGGACGTCATCTCAACATGTGTGCTTTGTACCTATGTCTTATGCATCAGGATGGATTTTTCAAGGAACCTCCTCCCCCCCCCCCCCCCTTTTGTCTATCTCTGTTCCCTCTAAAAAAGAAATTACATGTCAGTGGTTACAGAATTGTTCATTGCCCAGTGCTTTTGAAAATCCTGGCAAATCCTGCCCCATAATTTGTTACCACTCGTTCCAACAAGGTGCTGTTACTATTATGAGGGTCTTAGATCCTTGATTTGTGAGGTTACAAAAAAAATCCCTTGTTGTCTAACAACCACTGACAGTAATTTTCTAAGGTGAAGCCAAACTCCAGTACAATATTCCAAGTACTTAGGAAAAACATGTCCTGATAGATAGTCTATGATGTTGCTTACTACCACATATTCAGGGGTTAGTTCATTAGTATCAAGTATATTTTGACAAATGATACTCACTTAGCAAGGAACAGGTTTCCGCTGAATTCTGCTTTCTGTTCACAAGAATCAAACTATAATAAAGACAACTCACAGCTCAGAAATGTTCAACAGAAACATTTGCTAAAATCAGCTGTCTTTCGCCCTAAAGAACCTGCTTGAAAGGAGCAGAAAATTCAGCCTAAGACTCCCTGACAGTCATTTGAAGATGGAAGGTTTTATCGTAGGCAAATAGAGTGTAAAGTAAGGACACCTATCTGATGCATCTAATCTGTCTAGTGCATTTGCCAGACCGTTATCACTGCACCTAGATGCCACAAGTGACTCCATTTACTAGTCAGTTTTGATACATGTACTCATAACATTACCGCTTTAAATATCTGATTGCTTATCCGGGCTGACAGCCCTGTTAGAACCAATTCATTCTTCCCAGTTGCCTGAACCCTTGGCCCTTTGCTTAAGCTAGGGTGAAACAAAGCAGATTTTTGTTTGCAGCAGTCTCACACCCACTGGTACACTGCCCTCAGTGATGCGTCAGCCTTTACATCGATGCATATTGTTATTTTAGGATTCAATCCAGCATCCAAGCACAGTAAGTGGCAAAACTCTTGCTACATGAAATGCTCGTTGTTCAGATTTTGGGTCACTTCTTTTCACACAGTGGTTAAAAACAAGCACAGACAAGAATGTCCTACTGCTCTGTCCTCCGAATCATCCAGCTTCCAATCATTTCTTCTGTTGTTCAAGGTTAATATCGACATGTCAGAAATGTTAAAATATATTTCTCCTTCAGTACAAAGAATATGCAATTTTCTGACAGACTTCAGTACTAACTGTCAACAAAAATATCAGTACAATAAAGCTGCAAAGTTAACAACCCATTCCGTGATTTCTGGAGATGTCAGTAGTTATTATAAATGACTTTCCAGTTAATTACCTGTTTTGAAAATTAAGGAGATTGGGGGTTCACAGCTGCTCCAATAAGTAGCTTCAGTGCCCGCCTCATCCCATTGAGTATGATAAATAATATATTCTCTACCACCCAGACTGCCAGACAGTGGCTGTGTCAAACTCCTCAGAGAGCACACTTTGTCTGCCATGTGTTATGGGCAACATTTATGACAAAAGTAGAAATTAGATGGTGGTTAATCTTGCTTCTCTGTGTCCCATGTGGGGCACAAGCACAGTTGTAGTGTGGCTCACTGAATGACAGTCAGAAAAAATGATCTCAGCAAATTGAGTGTACATCAGGATACAGCACAGGGAATGGGCTTAGGAAATTATTTTTGGTGAATTGGACTATGAGGTAGTCTCTTAAAAGAGAAACAAGGTGACGGAAGAGCAAATTTTATTTTCCTTTAAAAAAAAAAAAAAGGCAAGTTTTACATTACAGTTAGAGCACAGTGAAGAAGAATGAAATCATACTGCTCTGGGGTTTTTAATTTGCTTCTTATTGCTGCTTAGACTATTTAGCTTCTAGATCATAATAAACTCTATGATAATGACAGCACCAAAAGATGGATCCAGCTTATAAAAATACCACTAAAGTAAGAGCAGTAAGTTCTGCATTGTAGTTCCTGTGAAATGCAAAATGATTCTCATTTCACTTACATAGGTATAAACAAGGTAAATTCGATAGTCACAGAAGACTGACAAATTAAGGCAAGTGAGATCAGAATTGAACTTAGACACAGACTGTCATCACACCGTAACAACACAGGACACAAATCAAAATTTTGCCTGAAGAGAAACACTGAGATAGTCCCCAATAAGTCTTATCTGCTTCTAAATGAGATTTGATTCAGCTCACAAAGTAACTTAAAGTCAATCCCCAGCTGTGATTTCCCTCTGAACATTTTTTGAATATATAATTATAGCATGAAGATCATAAGAGGTGGCATGAGTTAAGAGAATCATATTAGAATTTTCTAAAGAAACTTGCTGGCGAGAGCTACAGATTCCTTATGTCAAAAATACGAGGAGAGGCAGTCCTGGTATCACTTCATCCCTCAGCATCTCCTGTCTGACATAACTCATGCCAAAAAGCAGTACCATTCATGGCTCCTGATGCCATTTATCATTCAGACTCCTGTTTCCCATTAAAAGCAGTGCCGGTATCAAGGAACTGTGAGCTGTGGCTACTCTTAATATTGGAAATGTCCAAAATTCTCTGTTTCTGTCCATGGTCATTGCATTTTACTCAAGCAAATAAACACAGGGATTTGATGGGTCTGAAGACCACATGGAGCACTCCACACACAACTTGTGTTCTGTATAAGACTGAATTAAGTGTACCATACCTCCTGAGCTGAGAGGCATTAATTCCTCTTGGGAGTTTCTGAGGACTCCTGGGAATCTTTTCAGGAACAGGAGAATTTTCACTTTATTTCAATGAATCTTTTATTTTCTCCCTAGTTTTTAATGAAATGCAGGAACTTTAACTCCTAAAAGTTGATAACAGCTGGCATCCTTTTGCTTTCACGCTTCGCATCTTTTCATTCTTAAGAGCCTTGTCAGTCTTGTTTTGACCCCTCAACTCCATACTTCCTTCTGTCAGTTGATGCAGTGACTGGCTTACAACAACAGAAGAATAGTTGTATGAGACTGCTTGCCATCTAATGAACTTTAAAATTTAGCATATCTTTCCAGTTCTGTATAGAATACAGTTACTCCCAAAACATACAACGTTATATTGGGCAGGCTGGAATAAACAAACCAAGCACCTGCATTCTCCTCTGAAGATTTTCAGACTCCCCAGCACTCATGTCAGGAACAGCATTGATTTTCTGTATATCCTTTCCCCTAATTCCTCTAAAGCATTTCAGAAAACCTCTTGCCACAAGCCTCAGAGCATATATGTAGTGCACTCAGGGACATAAAGTTGGAGGTGATGTTAAATTTTTTTAATATTTGCTATACCCACAACATGTTGACATAAAAACCCAACATAAATTTCTCTTTGTGAAGACAAAGGGTTACAGGGCCATGGTTTCACTAAAATGGCCTGCCTGTTATCATAAAATCTCTTGATACATTTTCATTAGGTAGAGCTATCTTTGCCTTCACTGGAAAGATCCAGAAATCACCATTTTTTCCTTTAATTTCACAATACAAGGCCTTTAGCTAGGATGACAATTTTGGTCTGTAAGACCGTAAATATTTGTCTATTCAAAGGCAGCATTTATCTTACAAAGGCACACATACCAGTTTTGCCTCTGACAAGTTCCTTGTTTATTTATTACTCTAATAACAAATAGACTGTCATCCCTGCTGGGCCTCAAAGATGAACTAAATCTGCTGACACAACTGATTGGGAGCGGCTGCAAATTATTTTATTAAAAACAGTGCAATAGCAGATTCATGGTGGGGAGAATGCTTAAATCATAATTCTGTTGCTGGCCTATATTTTCCATAGGCACAACATTCAAAGACTTTTGTAACCCTCATGTTTATACTGCATCGTTTGATTTTCATTTTGTCCAAACAGGAGAGAAGCTGTGAAGAGGAGACAGATTTTTTTGTGTGTTGAGTGCTCTGTGTGCACACACCAAGAGCAAAACACAGCATCTTAATTAGATGGGTCCAGAGGCTCCAGGAGACAAGGGAGAGTGACAGTCACTGGACATGCTTGATAGCTCTCTCTAAAGCAGTGCAGAGACTTTTAGGGAAAAGCAAGACAGATCCATACATCTCCAATTTTGGAGAGACGAGCCAACCAGAACACGATAAGAAAGGACTAGAAGTAGGTGAGTAAAAGATCCTCCACAGACTCCTCTGTGGGTGGTAACAGTCCTGGCTTGGTAAGGCCTGCCAGGTCCCCAGCAGAGCCAGCCTTCAGGCCTGGCAGCCTCTTGGACTGAGCAGAGGCCGGGCATTTGGGGAGGAACCATGTACTTGAACCAGCTCCCATGCGCCAGGAGACACAGGGTTGTGGCAGGGCTGCCCAGCAAAGACCCACCCCAGTGCTTGCTGAGTGCGGAAGCCCTGGCCATTACGTACCAACAACTGTAAGAAGAAAATTGCCAAAGAAATACCACATAATAGTTCTACTTAGCAGCCTCATTCACAAACACTTCAAATGCTGGACGCAGATGTTTGCATATATGAACTGCCAGGTCTTAAGAAACAGTATGTGGCACTCATTGTCTCGGCTCCCTCCAAGGCTTAATGCCCTCTGGGTTGTTACAAAGGTCCCACCAGAATGAGCTTTTGGAACAACAGAGATTTAGGAGAGACATAAGAGAAAGAGAACGCATTAGGAACACAAAATTAACTCAGTGCTTTTGCAAATCACGCCCTTGTCCTGCAGCTGTCACTGCAGCTCACAAAGCTGTGCGCTAGAACAAAACTCCTCTCTTTCCCCAGCAGTGCCATAGGAGCTGCTAGCAAAGATGTACTATCTGCCCCTCTGAGGCTAGCAGGGCTGCATGGTAAAGAGAAAGTTGTGACACTAGCAAACCTTCAACCAGAAGGGAATGTGAAGACAGGGAGATTCTTGTACACCTGTCTGGGCAATCCAGAAGCTGGTCTGGAGGGGAAAAAAATGTCATAAAAAGGCTGCTCTGCTGTTTAGCTCCCACTTACAGGACAGGGCTCTGGGGAAGCACATGGAGCAGCGTGCTGAGCCGAGGGTAGCTGCTTAATACAAAACTGGCAACACCACCAGCACATATCTGTGCAGAACAAGAGGGATGCAAGGAGAGGACTGCATCAAAGGGGTATTTCTGACCAGGTAGGTTTCCTGGATAAACTATTCATGCTCAAGGCAGTGCTAAAAGGCATCATTAACTGCATGGAAAATGCTCTTACAGTCACGCCATTTATGTACTTGTAGAGAACACAGCTGGAAATCTCTGTGTCATTTAGCCTTTCTTAAATTTATAGTGATATCAGTGGTACTTGGACCTTGGTGTGGCCCGTGCACAGAAGGGAATTACACGATACCAAACTCATGACCACCTTCTCCCTCCCCGCATTTATTGGCTCCTATGCTGGACAGATTCTTACCCTGCACGCTCTCTGCAATAACTGTTATAGTTGCTTGGTCATGTGGTTTGAGGCATTTCCAAGGAAACCTCTCAGCAATTATTTCTGGAGATGGAAAGCAGTCTTTTAGCATGTCTTAGTATCTATTCCACATACTTTATATTACAACAATTTATTCTGCAATGTGATTACATGTTGGCATAGACTCTGATTAGGGCTTTAAACAGGAACTAACAGCAGTTATGTTGAATATGTTTTTCATCTGATGATGCACAATACCATTGATTGGATGTAGATTATATTCAGCATTAACTCCAGCTATATAAAAATATCACAAAGGAAAGTCTATCTCATGGCACAGAATACTCTTTAATTGCATGGATGATCAGTACATGTTGTGACTTCTGCTTTTTTTAAAAATCCTGTACACAAGAAAAGTCATGCCTGTAAGAGCAACGTTAATCCAAGTAATTACCAAGCATTGTTTACTTTTCCTCATAAACTCCGCAGTTTCTTGATTTTTCACCCAGGCTGTATTATAAAGCTAAAGTGTTAGAGGAAAAAAAAAAAAAAAAAAAAAAAATCTGGATATGTCACTGTCCAAAGATAACACTCTAAAGTTCATCATGTCAGGATTGAGGAAATGTATTAACTGTTTCTTGCTGACTGCAGATGCATTGCAAAGCTCTGATATTTTTTTCATAATACCCCTTGAACCTCCTATCTTCACTGCACCTTATATTTTCACCATCCTGCAGCCTCAGAGTCTGTTTAACACATCTGTACCCCTTGGAGATGAGAAATGCCACTAAGTGTCCAAGTTATTTGCCCATGATCATGGTGCTTGCAGCAGAACAGAGACTGAATGATGACGGGTTTCTAAGTTACTTTCTTAATCCCTGGAAATCTACCCACTGTTGGCTTTCTAAAGCTGGAAAGGAGGCTGGGAAGATAGATATTTCAGACTTTCAGCCCAGATTTGATAGGATATACATGACAAAGAAGTGAAGAAACAAACCACTGATATCACCATAAATTTAAGAAAAAATAAGTGATGCAGAGATTTCCAGCTGAGTTCTCTACATGACCGAGAAGGAGGGAAATGCTGATAAGGGAGGGATTAAGAAGTAGGGTCAGATTCTGTTCTTCCCCAGCATCAGCAAAGATTATTAGGATTTGCAGTAGTGGACTGAGAGGAGTGGAATCAAGATATGATTGGGGAATTTTTCAGACCAACTTCTGACACCTTTATTCCCCCTACTGGACACTTCACTTGACATACATTTGAGAGAAAATGAAGGAGGCAAAGAGTAAGAAGCAGAGGTAAGAAAGAGCAGACCTGGTATGGACAGCACAAGTGCCAGGAAAGACTGAGGTCAATCTTCTGAGAAAAACAAAGAGGAATTTCTATTTCCACTACAATTTACCTCCAGCCAGGGATGCAGCCTGAATCTTCCCTAAGACCAAGTCTAGGATAGATACTTGTAACCGTGCTGTATCACATAACATCAGTTATGTTCATGATTTTTATTTTTTACATTTTTGAGGAAGTTAAAACTCTGGTATAGCTCTGGCTTACACTGGTACAACTGAGACCTTTCTAACTATTTTATGGGCTATGTGTCCACCAGGAGGGCCTGCCTCTACAGCTATACCAGCAACCTTTTCACTTTAGTTTAGATCTTACAATATACAGGTTTCATAAAGACATCTTTGCTAGATGGAAACAATGATTATCAATTTTCTTAGAGAATTCTCCACCAGGTCAGATCCTCTGAGTCATGTTACTAACTGCAGGTAAGATCAATTTCACAGGGTTGTAGCAATCAAAACTAAAATCATTCTAAACGCATTTAAACAGACATTATTCCACCTAAAATAAACATGGCCATGGATAACTACAATGGTAAACAATATCATCATCATGCACATAGCAATCTTTTAAGTGTGGGATAATACCTGCCTATTTTATCAGCAAGGCTCACTGCCCTCTCTTGAGAAGATGCCTACTGGTTTGCTGGCTGTAGCTGCCTTTGCTAAAACACGTGACCCCATCTCAAGCTTGGTGCTTCAGTGTCTGCGTGAAAAAGCAGAAATTTCTGCTTTGCCTCCACTCACTCTGTTCCTAGTTGTCGTCCTGTTCACTTGATTTTAGTTATCAGTTACATAAGCGTTCCTCTGAGAACTCGAATGCACTAGCAAGGAAGAGAGACAAGAGGCAGCATGTCTCTCGTACTTCTCATTTCAGAGCCAAGGGGAGCCTTACAGCACACTAAGCTCACAATTGCTTCTTTGGTTTCAATTTTGCTTGGATACTAAGATCATTAACTTCTTTTCACATAAAACCAAACTGGCAGGTTATTTTGGCAATAATACAAATGTTACACTGATCAAGTACCATAACAGAAAACATACATTAAAAACATAGGTTAATTTAAAGCTGGTACTCCTGAACTAAAATATCTTCCTTTGCATTGGATATAAGTAGCTGCAAGCAAGGAAGGGTTTGGCATCATACCCTTGTGTTTTACCAAATGTTATTGCTTATAGATTTACTTCATCTCAGGCTGTGAAATTTCAGAACAAGCCAGGCAATAAAAAAAAAAAAAAAAAAAAAAAAGTCTTATGAGAAAGTTCCTTTTCATCCTCAGCTCCTGCAAAATACTGGAAGTGTTATTTTTGCACTTATAAATAAAAGTTCTCTCCTGAAAATTACACACAGTGGAAAGGCAGCAAAATCAAACAAATAAATGGGTGGAGGAAAGGAAGGAGGAGAAGATACATTTATGGTACTGGACAACGATTCTACTGATACATAGGTTCCCATTAAGCTAGGTTTTAAGTGAAGTCCCTTTGGGTCATGATTTCTGCAGAGAAAATTACCAAATGAATATGCAGCAACAGAACATGAAAGGGAAGTAATCCAGGCCTTCCCCAAACTATGCCTAATGTATTAGAAAAACTAATGGTTGGTGAACACTTAGCTGAAGACAGCACCTTTCCAGATAGAAAAAGTTTAATGCTGAAGCATTAGAGACAAAGCCTTCAGTTTTCATTGGTGGAATTGTGTCCACTCATACTAACACGGGCAATGGACCAGAAGGGAATATTTTCACTGAGTTTTAATACAAGGCAAAGAAATGCCTTTGAAATTTTATATGCATCTCATCTACGGTAATAAAAAAAAAATGCAGTAGGAGAACAGAAGACCTTGATGCCACCTATCAGGAACAGCTCAAGTGGGTTATTATGAATAAGCTTCTGTAAGGATTTTAACCATCATAAAGACAGTAACCATGGATAGGCAATTGCAGAAATGTACAGACACTACCAGGATGCTATTAGGAAGAGTAGGAGGAAAGAGAGTGATATAATACCCAACACAGAAGAAATAAAAATACCATCAGAATAACATGAGAATGTGCACTTGCTCTGTTGATACAAGCCCTTGCTTAGATGCTGAAAGCTGCTAGTTCCCTGACAGCAGAATGTGTTTGTAATCACAGAGCAGGCTGCACCGGAGGTTTTTCAAGTGACAATTGAGAGTATTCATCTAGAGAAGTAAAATGGTCAAAAGGCAGTGAATTCTTTGCATACTTTAGTTTGAGGTTAGGTTTTTTGTTGTTGCTGTTTTGGGGGTTTGTTTATTTGATTATGTTTTATTTTTGCTATTTAAACTGTTAATGAACAGTGAACTACACAGGCAACCAGCTTTAAGAAGGATCCTCAACACTATTTGGATCCACAAATCTCTATAAAATTATTTCCTTATGTTGACAATATTCAGAGCAGAACAGATCACTGAAGACCACATGATCTCTCTACTTCTTACAGTCACATTGCTTAAAGGAAGTCATTTTTTCTCCTAATAAAAACTTATCTAATAGCCCTGGCTACAATATATTACATTATTATTTATATATCATGCCTAATACCACAGTGCTTTGGGGCCCTGTTCATGATGGCCCTAATCATCCACTGTGACAAGCACACTTCTGTTTGGACTTGGATTTATTGCTGTAGTTTGTTGGTTACCTAAAGATTAAATTGCCCTTCTGTTTAAATAAGGGGCCTCAAATAGATGCTTTGTATTGTAGCAGAGAGCTAACTGTTGGATCCATTGTTCTTTGACTCCTTATCTTCATTTATCAGCCACGGACTTTTCGAATTTAATCATGTCAATTTTCTACTTGTTCTTTACTGATCCCTAGGACAGGGATTTTCAGCTGACTGCATAATCGAAACTTTAACAAAGACTCTGGATAATTTATATGCAAAGTTTTAATAGTTACCACATGTCCTGAGGTTCATTCATTACAACATGTATACCACAAAGAAGAATCAGTCCATAGACTATAAAGACTATAAATTTAGCTGTAGACCCATGGCCAAATTATGTACTGTAGAGTGCATACAATCTGGAAAATAATCTCTATTATAGGATTCAAGAATTCAGACATCATGAATACCATTTCACAAGTGTACAGATTACCTTGAATTAAAGAGAAATGTACCAAACTCAGGGAAATTTTAGAAAGCTGTGAGAGAAAGTAGACTGATGTGTGAATTAATTATTTGACCTTTGCTTTGAATATGACATATCCAAATCATTTCATTTTATTAAAAGACTGTATAATCATGAACATAATCACAAATGCAATGTTTAAGAGCAATCTGATTTGAACCTTTGCACTTGGGTCACATATAATACAATTCGGTGTTACTCTCTGCTTAATAAGATTCATACACAAAACCACGTTACCTGAAACTATAAAGCATGGAGGAAAAAACCCTGTTCCAAAGGGACAGTAATTTCTGAGCCAAACCATTTAAATCAACATGGGTAGTGCCACTAATCAGACCACAATGCCACATTACCTAATTGGACACAGAAAAGTTGAGATTTTATAGGACAAGATCATATCACTTTATCATGATCACATCACTCCGGGGGCAACTGCGGATGCAGTAAGCCTTCTTAAAACAGTTAATTTGAAACAGTTAATTGCTTGTACTGAAAGTACATATTTGGCCCATTTTTGTAGACACACAGGAAAACCCTAAGAAGTTACAGAAACCAAATTTTTTGCTGACTTTTGCTGTACTTTGGCCCATTAGCTAAATAACTTAGCCATGTGTGAACTCAGATGATCATTCACATTAGTTGATTACAAATGAGCAAAATGAAAGTATATTCACCATTTTAATGCAATAAATACCAACCTATGTTGTAGTAGACAGCAAGCACTGCTAGGAATATATTATGCTGGATGAACAGGACTATTTGACAATGGGCTTTAGCTCTAACCATTCTCTACATACTTGCATGGCCACTTCTCCAGATATTTTGCTTAGAAATATTGCTTATACTAAGTTTGTTTGCGCCTGTCTTTCAAAGGTTTGAAACAGTTATTATCTCCACTCAGCATTTTATATTTATAACCATACTCAAAGCTTTTCTTAAAGATCACCTGCACCTATTATAAGTCTGTAAGAACACGCTGTTTATGTACTTGAAATAGCAGAGACACACCGGAGTGGTTTCCATTGAGACAGCATATGGTAGCTACCTGCATATACTGCAGTGCTACGCATCATTTGTTACAATTAATAGAGCTGGCCAAAGTAAAGAAAGAACAACTGGCAAAAAATATGTCTTTTAAGGTTTTGTTCTAAATAGGGCTGAAATGAAGATTTGAGACATTCCCAGAAAAATGCATTTTGAAAGGACTGAAACACGACATTTCCCAGCTTAGCTGGGAATCATCCCCAGACAATCAGCACGAAAGGGACAAGAACACCTTTTCTTCCTGTTCAGGATTTGTCTTCTCAGTACTTTCATAGCCTTCTGCTTTGGGACAGGTTGCCTGGGCTTCTAGAGAGTCCTGAGCCATCTTCTTCTTTGCTTGGCCCCAAAGTCTAAAGTACAAGGTGAAATGAACTGTATGAAAATGCAGCACTGTAACTACAGACTGGAAGCACTTCAGAGGACTCCAGGCCCACAGTTGCAGCTCATATCTGCAGAAGGTTGCCTTCCTAAGCACATCATTCATACTCTCTGCTTTGGGGCCAGGCTGGGGGTTAAGCAGAGGTCCCACAGGACTTTCACATGCCTCACGTTGCAGGAGGAAGCCTGGCAGCCCTGCAGGCTGGCTGGGCTGGAGACACAAGCCCTGGCACTGCTAGCAGGTGTGACCTTGCAGGAGCTGTACTGTGTGGGGACATCAACCCCAACGGAGGTTGTCCAGGTCAATTTGAAAAGCTGTAGCATAATATTTCCAGAGTACCAGGCTCTAGGACAAGTCAGACTTGCCAGCTTTGAATGCCTGCTTCGCACAGGAGAGTCCATGAACCTCGAGAGACCTGGTCTGAGCTGCAGCTGCCATGGCTTTCACAGCTTCAGAGCAGCAAGTCCAGAGCTACAGATCCTGAAAGCACCTTTGGCCCTGGACAGCCCACTCTTTCTGTATCAAAAATAAAGTGCGTGCATTAGGCATGGCTGGTGGGACACCTCACTTGAGCATTGCACCAAGAATGGTGGGGAATTTTGCCTCCCTCACTTTTTGAACCTAATGAAAGAAGACTAGCTTGTTCAGGCAGCAAACATGAACCCCCAGTCCCCTGTGAGCAAACATTTTGAAAATAGGGAACTAAATGCCTACTTTAAGACTTTAATGTTTCAAACATCATGATGAAAAATAACAGCAACATTACCTCCTGTAGAGGCGAGACAGAAATAAATCAGGGGAGTAATTTACTTCAAAGGTCTCTATGTTTACCTCTCCCTGTCTCCTAACTGGGACACCAATCTTGCTGACTGAAACCAGGAATGTAGTCAAGGGAAAAATATCCACAAAGTGCTCGAAATAGTCCAAATGAATGTAGAGGTTGATGGGTTTAGAATTGGTTTTGACAGTCTTGTATTACATGACAGCTTTAGGTGTTAATTTCGTTTTTGTTTGCATTTCTTGTCACAGTTAGGACCAAATTCTCCCTAAGCCATAGCCTCATTGGCAGCTTGCCTCCGATCTGTTGGAAACCATCAGCAGTTGGTACTGGACAGGATGCTTCCTTCTACGATGAAAAGGCACAACTTAGAGCACAGCACTTGATACAGACCCCAATGGCACACTTCATGCCAAAAACTCTACAGAATCTGTATCAGGGAAGAGAGCAATCACAGATGTGTGGCTGTGAGGTACATCTGGGTAGTGGGGTGCACTTGTTCCACCACTTCCCTTTCATGTAACCTCTTGTCATTCATGTAGGCTGCTATATTTTGCCTCACCCGAATGTAACAGGCTATTTTAAGTCAAGTTATATTTATTTCAGTTTAAGAAAACAATAAAGAGAGGACCAAAGGTTTTATAAGTGACCACTCGAGTGCCACATGAGAGGGACAGCCAGACAACTCTGAAATGCAATATAATGGACTTAGAGAAGAGATTGCCTGATGCTTGTTAAGCACAGCAAATGGTAACAGGTTGCTTTTACCAAAAAACATTATTTTTGGACAATGGAGTCTGACAGAACCACCCTATAATATCCAAAAGTCTTCTGCTTGCATTCCCTGCTTACGTTCACTATACAGAATTATTGCCTGGCTCTACAAGACAGAACGTTTAAAGATTAAAAATACAGTGCACAGAAAATTGAGACTTAAGAATGACATCATCAAACCCACTACAAAACGAGGCACAATTACTAAAGGATTCCCTGGAGCAACCACAAGTCCTGCTGAGAACGTTCCTGCTGGGGCTCCCTAATTAATGTACCCATTTTCCACCTGTCACACAGCAGAATTAAACTCACTGCATCTCTGCTTTAATTCTCCACTCAATCAATAATTCGGATAACAGATCCAAAGTCCCGTAGATTCTGTGTATTGATCTTCTCCCACCCTCAATTTGCCAGTTGTCTCCACTAACTTTCAGTAGTACGTCACCGAAAGTCCATTTCATTTAAAATGTAATCACTTTGCCAATGCCTAAACACTTGCCAGTTTCATTAGTCCTCAGAAAACTTTCCCAAAATATGGAGCTACATGAAAACATATTGAGTATTGCTTAGAAACAAAAATCAATATTCTGTCTATGACTTCTGCTCTGGCAATAAAAACTGGTCTGTGCAGACACACACATAGAAATTCTGTATTTTAACTACTAGTCCTTTCCAAGCTCAACAGACTTAGGCTAAAACTTGTATCATGTTTCTCATTTTTTTTCAGTGCAAGTTAACACAATTTTTTGCTGAATGGAAAAAAAAGTTTTACTTATTTATAATTTTTAACAGAAAAGATTTTTAACCAAAAGACCAATAAAAAGAATCTACCCTTATTCTGCTGAGACAGCCTCTATCTTTTCCAACCCCATAAAGATAGATCTTCAAGTCTCATGAGGTTTCACAGTAATTAATGCAAACCATTTAAATCTGATTCTGAAAGCTGAATGGACTAAACAATGGAAGGTAAATTACTTTTTGCTGTTTTACATCTTTTCAATTCCTCGGCAAGGGTCAGAGCTGACACTGGGAAGATTAAATAGCATACAGCACAAAACGACCCTTATCACTGCCTTTCTGGAAAATTTGTTTTCTATATATGTAAAAGGTATATAATGCTCTTGACTAAGAAGATACATGGGCATCATTACTATGTTTATACCAAGTGAATAGAAATAGATCAGGAGATGCTCAGCTATTGGCAGAGAGATAGCAGAAGAAAGTTATTAAAATACAGAGAAGGTACTGTTAGTGGCATCCAGTGCCAGGCAGATCCCCGCATTGTTTTTCTGAAGATAAAATTCACTGAAAAAATCAGAAGAGAAAAGTAAGTTGTGAGGAAGGGAATGTCTGATAGCAGTAAAGTCAGGCCATGAGTTACAATAGCAAGCCAGCTGTGCTCAGTTCCTAAAACTCCAAGTCTGATTCTGGCAGAGCCATAGTAATGTATTTTCCAGAAAAATCGCTGTCCAGCACAATGCCTTTTCTGCCTGTCTGTGGTAAGGAAAAGGACCAATTTGGAAGGCTGAAAAATCTACTATTGGGTCAACTCCCATCATTTCCCTGACAGCAGCAAAGATATTTTTGATCTGTATACTGCCTCTAGAATATTACTAGACAGTAACTTCTTGGCTTAGTCTAACATATTAGTACATTAACATGTTAGTACATCAACAGTGGTTACTAGCCCAGCCTTAGAAGAAACATAAGAATAAAGTTGAGCACCTTTATAAATAGGAAGTGGAAAAGATTTAGAAAGACTTATTAGTCTGATCAAAGCTCATCCAGATGGACTGACTAACAGCTGGACCCAAGACTACAAACACTAATTTAAAAAAAAAAAAAAAAAGGAAAAAAAGGAAGAAGAGAAGAGAAGAGAAGAGAAGAGAAGAAGAGAAGAGAAGAGAAGAGAAGAGAAGAGAAGAGGAAGAGAAGAGAAGAGAAGAGAAGAGAAGAGAAGAGAAGAGAAGAGAAGAGAAGAGAAGAGAAGAGAAGAGAAGAGAAGAGAAGAGAAGAGAAGAGAAGAGAAGAGAAGAGAAGAGAAGAGAAGAGAGAAGAGAAGAGAGAGAAGAGAAGAGAAGAGAAGAGAGAGAAGAGAAGAGAAGAGAAGAGTGTATAGCCACATGAGAAACCAATCTACCACTGAATTTGTTTCTTCTCTGGAATACTTAGGCAAGTTAAGAGTATCCTAGGAGGCTTAAGCCTCTGTTAGAAGTGATCTCAGAGACACTATTGGTTAGCTTTGGATATTAATCGATAGACTTGCAGTAAGAATAAAGGACTAGATTTTTATTATGCTTTCAGTCTTTGTAAAGGATTTGGAAAATTACTCCAGTAGTCAGCTTTATTTCCTGGGAAAAAAAAAAAAAATCTGGAATTAAATATTCAAACATAGGTGCCTGCAAGATAATAAGAAAATGGGTTACACCCAAAATGATTCTGTCAGGAAGTAGTCTTGCCAAGAAAACAATTGTTTATTTGTTAATCAGGTAATGGGCTTTGTAGATAAGGGTGGGAGCAGTTAACATTATATCTTGAATGTAATAAGGTTTGCCATATGATCTTATATGATAATTTATTAGAGTGTGAGAAAAATATGGCATGAATGGAACTGCAACCAAATGGTACCTAACCACAGGTTAGGTACAAAACTTTTCAGATCATCATGCTGAAAGAGCAATTATTTCTGTAGTTTTCCATCCTTAGGCAAATCACTGTTTGGGTTCTGTGAAGGATTTGTCTTGAATGTTGCTAAGCTCAATATTTTCTTTAACAGCATGGTCACGGGGTATACTGCTTTCACCCCAGATGACAGGAAATTTGAAAGGACCACTAGTCTACTGGAAAACAGAAGCAGTTCAAAATGACCTACTACCAGTTAGTTAAGAGAAGCTAAGTCCTATTCCAAACCATAGTGGGAGGTTAAAATTACTTCTCAGTCTGCAGATGAATTCGCATTATCATACTGCTCCAGAAAAGGCAGTCATTAAACAGGAACTTAAAGAGTCAGGTCTGGAAAGATGATCCTAAAACCCTTCCATTCTCCCAGCAGGTATGCTGTTGCCATTTGCTCAGAAAGATGCAGGCAAACAGGAAGCCATAGCAGAGCTCACTTGGTCAAAGAGCAAACTCCAAAATGTGACCAGTTAAAAAAGAAATTCTGGTGTTTTGATACTAAAGAAGAGATACCTGAGAGGGGTTGAAAGTACTTAAAAGACATTCCTGTGTAAAACATGGTTCAGAAAGGAAAGGAATAATATATGTCCTCATGTCCTTGACAATAGAACAAAACATACTCAGCTAATGCAGTAAGAAATAGTCGAGTTAGACCTAGAAAAATCACACCAGCAGTACAGGCAGTGCAGCATTAAAATAGGGCAGCATTGCTCAGGGCAGGCTGTGAGTTTCCCTCAGCAGAGGTCTTTAACAGACCTCTCTGATAGAGATCAACAAAAACCTGCCAGGAAAGACAGAATGGGGCTGGGAGGTGGACTGAAACCACCACAGGCCCCTGCAGTTCATGCTGCTGGGGAAGCACAGTTGCTCCTAGTCAGCCAGGGCGGGTCTGCAGCCAAGAGAAATGGACAAACATACAAGATTCCACTGCACACACAATTTCTTTATGATAACACCTCCCAGCAACAAAAATTGACTATGCAGATTTGTTATGAAATACATTTATGGTCTTTCCTTGCCTTGAAGGGACTTTTGCAAACTTCTGCCTTCCTTAATTTGGAAAATGTGCTTTCACTTTGGAACTTCTGAGTTCAGGAATAATTCCAGCTCGACTATCCAAAAACTGGATTGCATTATCACTTGTAGATGTCTGGCTGTGATATCATTGCAGGACCTAAGAGTGCTTCACAGTTCCTCAGTCCAACTCAATGCTTCCTTCACCTCCTGACTCCAGAACAGGATACAAACCAGATGGGAAACGCTGTTCCCTCACCTTATGCACATCATAGTCTCCATGGGGAAGGAATATGGGTGTACAAGCCAGGGAGAAATGGTATTTTTGCAGAAGACTCTGGAACTGGTTTTGTGTGTACCTTTTCAGAACTGTTTTCTTGTGTACCCTTATGTTGTAGAAAGCTTCTTAGCACATCGCTTAGGTAGTCTCTGCACCTAAGGTCTCAGCAATTAGCTGCAATAATCTAAATCAATTAGTAGCTTGATTCCATTTAGTTACCACTACAGGGAAAAAAAAAAAAAAAAAAAAAAAAAAAAAAAGTAAGAAAGTAAGACAAAAAAGAAGTAAAGAGTAACAGACAGCTGGCTCAATGGATAACTGTGCTGCTCTAATCATTTTCTGTGGGTCTAGTGCAAAGTGAATTGCTCCTGAGAACTCATCTTACTGAGCTCAAATATGCACACTCCTCTTTTGTGGTTTAGGAGACAGGAAAAAAATAAAATACCTGACATTATTTATTAGCAGTGAGACCAATGGCATTATTGGGGGAGAAGTCCTGCAGAAGTCCTGTCTACTCTGCAACTGGGCTGAAGAAAAGAGCATTTCACTTGCAAAGAATTGTCAGTCATTTACTGTTCAAATGGAAAATCTCATAATATATTAAGTATATTTGCAAAGTCTGCTAAGTCTCAGTTGCATTGATTCATACCAACAAATCCACTGTTTAAGTCATGTATTCAAATGCTGCAAGAATACTTCATTCTTAGAAGAAATGCACAGGATGTGACAAATACTTAGAATTCCGCGGTTCCTGCCGAACACCTGACTTATCTTTTGAATCCCCTGAAAATGCGTACAGTAGGATTCATGAAACCTACTTCATGATAGCTATTTAATAAGGCATTTTGGATAGGTGAACAGAGGAATCCATGGAAGGTGTTGAATCAACGGTCTTTGACAATGCAACGATGTTACCTCGGATGTGGCGCACTACGGATTGCAGTCACATAGACTTCACTCGGGATCCTGCCTGTATATACTAACTACCCCTTTGTGCAAGGGCATTCTTAGCAGCATCTATATTACAACTACAAAGTTTGTGTTGTCCTGATTATATTTTTGACATGTAACCATTTTTATTGAATATAAGAATGAAAAAAATCACACTACATGGGTTTAGACTGTAGTCTCTCCTACAATAATGCAAGACTACTGATAAGACATTCTAGTTGCAGACTATATCAAAACAAACCTGGGAAACAATATCTTCGAGCAGTGGTAGCAATAAGTTCTTTCTATTTCAATAAAAGCTTTCCATCCCAGGATCTCAAAGAGCTTTTTAAATATTAATCAAGCCTCTAAGCAACCCTGGAGATGCTAAAATACTGCAGTCAATGATCAATTAAACCATACAGAGCTTATCCAGTTTATAGATCCAGCATGGCACAAGTGCAGAAATACCCAGATTTGGTCTGCACAGAACAAGGCTCTCCTAAGTGAATGTGAACCACTTCGGCATCTGAAACATCCTCTTCGGTGTGTCCCGTGGTAACTCTACTACCCAGGTTTGTCCATTTATCGTATGCATCCAAACCCCTACCGGAGAAGTAACTACTGCTTCTATTTTATCATAGATGAGTGACTGAGGTAGAGGGAGATAAATGATTTGCCCAAGGTCACACCCACGGCCTGTAGCAGAGAATAGGGTATTGCTCAGTATTCCTGGTTCATCTCTGTAGCCAAAATACTCCTTTTTTTAACATTTCTTTTTCAGCATAGTCCAGAGGGTATTGAATCAATCTGGATGATGTTTTATCCTAGCAGCATGGGGAGTTTTTTTTTACAGTTTTGACATATGCAATGAGTAAAACATTCTGTACTTGTAGCATTATTTATCCTCTAGCCTTAACTGCAGTGTTCAAAAACTAACACTGACTGCACCTTTCAGAGCACATGCAAGGATAGCATGTTATTTGTCAAAGCTCACAAAGGCATTGCTGATAGTGCAAGCTTTGTTTATGAGACAGAACACTCTTCCCCCTTTTATGCTGCAAATTTCTGGGCAATGTCAATACCAGTTTAAGAGGTCTCCCACTCTCCAGACTCTTTCTGTCATGTGTTGACATCTTCTAGGAATCAGCAGATTTTACGCCTCTATTCAATCCACTTGACCTGCCTCCAAATATGTTTCCAGCATCTGAAAAGCCATTCCCCACACATATGATGAAGTCCAGATCAATAACACAGGATAAAAACAAACAAGCTAACTAAGGCAAGTCTCAAGTCTTAAGAGCTATCCACAGATGCTCCTATCTGGACTGTTCAATATGATGTTCTGAATTGCACACAGCAGGATTTCATTTGCTACAAATAGCTTTGCACCAGCAGCATCTTCAATAATTTTATCATGCAGCGTTCCCCAGATAGAGCAATATTTCATTTAATAAACAGCAAATTAAAATAGCAAATATAGCGAAAGACAAAGCATGAATAGATTTACCTTGGAGTTTTAAAGAGAACATCGAAACATTTTATTATTTTATTTTTTAGTATTTCTGTAGCTGCTCATAAGGTCACCTTCATGACAATTCCAACAGGGGTTTATCTTGTAGCGCTCACTCTGACATACAGCCTGATGATTTATTATTGCTTAGTTCTTGATACTGTTCACTGCACAATCCAATCTAAGAGACACACATATTTCTCAATTCAGGGACTTCTTTTATTTTATGAAAAATCAGCTTGGTGCTTTGTGGTAAAAACTAGGCTTGGCATTTGATCTTAATTTTTTTTAAAGTATTTCTTTCTATTCTGTGTTTCTCTGCTGTATCTTTGATGTATTCCAAGATCATTTTTGTTTTCTTTTCCTTTGCTTTTCTTCTCTCACCCTATTTTAGTGTGGTTGCACCCAAAAGACAAATCTGCCACAGCTGCATTTCCTTCCAGCCACTCTTATCTAGATTTCTGTTTCATACTAGTAGGTGACATCGTGATAGATTTCATAGGTTTTCTCTCCTCATTTGGGAGGGGGGAATATAATTATGCAAAGGAGGGCTAGATGGACAGTAGAAATATATCACTATTAACCCACCAGAACACATGCAGATTCACTGCAGTTATCTGCTTAAAGAAAAAAAAAAACTTCACATGCTAGACGATGTTTTTTTTCTCCCCTTGTATTAATATCAATTCCAAGGTAAGTCAACAATTCTCATCATGTCATTCCCACATCTATGGTTCTATGACATGGCGCTACTGAAGCTCTGCGTGACTGCAAAGCTGTCTCCAGTTTTCGTACCAACTAAGCCATTTGGTGTCATTAACCCTCCTGGACCAGGCTGCCCGCTATTCAGCTACACTCGTTTAAGCCTGCCAGTCATTAGTTGGTACGTTAAGTAGCTAATGGTGCTCTCACAATATCTGCTGCATCATGCAGGTGCAACAGAACAAACATTTTTTTTTTCCCAATGGTACTTCATCCTAAATCACTAAGGAACCCAGTCCTGCAAAGATTTATGTGTCTGAATAAGTTTACTCACATGAGCAATCCTGCTTCAAGCCTCTTAAACACACGCTTGTGTGGTGAGAGTCTTGATGATCAAACTCGGTATCGAGTATCTGGCTTAAGGTGTTTTTAGGAAATGCTAAACAGTATCGGAAAACACAAAAAATAAGTAAATAAATAAATAAATCTGTTGTTTCTTTTTACCGAGAAATACAAAAGTATTTTTCTCAAGAGCAAAGATTAATAGTCACACCTGCTAGTCTATGACCTCATTACTTTCCCACTAATTGATCAGTATATAAAAAATATATATCAAGGCAGTATGAATATTCCCCAACTAATTGCTTGCTTGTAAGGGAGATTAACGGAGGATATGTAAATTATTAAAGCCATAAACTGCTTCTGGAGCCTCCTCGCTCTCCTGAGCGAGGCTGGGGGGATCAGCTGGCTGTCCCCAGTGGGGCTGAGCTGGGGCAAGGTTAAGTAAGCAGCCCTCATCTCTGTGTCTGCATCTATTAGACACCTTTGCTGACTCTCTGGCGCCAAGAAGTCAGGCGCCACCCTCTACGCTCAGAGAAGCACAGGAGGTTGCAAATGGTGAATTTAATACCGCAGCAGGAGGTGCCATTTACAGTCCCAACGGATAAGTCTCCCCCTCTTCCCTTTCATGCTCATATAAACAAATTGAGGCTGATGCAATTTTGAATTCTGTTGTCCTATTTTATTTTTAAATATGTAATTTCCTTTTTATTTCAGTGTCTATGCAGGGTAAAATTAAAGGATTTTTGTACACATGACTGATGGTTAAAATGCAGTGAGGATTTGTACTTTATGAAACCATTAGAACATTGATGAATACAAGCAAAAAGCAAGCAAAAATTTGGGAGACATTAGTAACACACAATTTAAAAGAAAAGAAGATTAACGTTCCTGCACAACCATGCTTTAACACAGTGTGGTCCTTGTCTTATTTTAAAAGAAAAGTAGAATTTAACACAGAAAAGACTATCAAATATTGTGCAATGCTTGCCTATCCCTATTGTGACATAGCCACATTTCTTTCATTCTTAGAACAATGTGTTAAAAAGGTGAAATTCATGTCATATTTTCTTTTTTTAAAAAAAGAATGTGCCAAATTATTGGCTACTCTTTCAAATAATAAAATGGAAATCAAGTGAAAACTGCTGCTTTACCAATCCAAGCCACTCCTCCTATACATTGCTGGAACCACACAAGAGGGCATCAGAAATAAGAGAGGGAAAAAAAAAATTTACAGTCTATATGGAAAAGAAATTGCAAATCAATATTTTTACAGAGGCTTCTTAGGATTAATGCAAATTGAAGAAATGCAAGTTCTAATGCCAGCTTCGGAGAGCAAAAGTGACTACATCTGAAGAAAAGATTGACATGTTTTCATAGATTTTGGGGGCTCCAGGGACTGTCTGTTCTCCAGTCCAGTTTCCAACATTATGTTGGCCAGAGAATTTCACTCTGATTTCTAAATTGTGCCCAGTCATGTGAAGTTGGAACATATCATTACTTTTAGAAGGATACCAGTGTTGGCTTTAACTGATGAGAGAATCTATTTTATTTCCAGGCAAACCATTGCAGTCATCCAGTTGCTCTCTCTGTTAAAATAAATGGGGCAGCAGAAGCAAAAGAGCCCTGGCAGCTCTGAGTGACAGAGTAGATGGCAGGAATGGTAAAGGAGAAAGAATAAAATAGGCCAAAAAATCATCTAGAATCAGAAGAGTGGGCTAGCACATTAGCAGGAAATATCAAGTATTTCTCTTGTCAGCATAAATATCTGAGATGTTTCAGTCATAAATTACATGGTCCGTGACAGGCCACGGGGTCCTAGCTTCTGTTCCATATTGTATTACAGCACATCCATTAGCATCGAGTTAGATTTATCAGCAAAACTGTTAAGCCTACAAGATGCGACAGACCATCTGACCACTGGTACTGCGGAAGAGAGAAAATGGGATCCGGTGTGGTTTCAGCAGTCTCTTACAAAAAGCAGACTCAGGGCTGTGCACTTCAAACACAGGCATTCAAACGGTAAATAATTAAGTATAACACATTGATTCAAACACGGACGAAGGGAGAACTTAAGGACACGAAAGACGTTTAACTCACATATCTCACGCACAGGCTTTTTGGTGGAGGCAAGGGGAATAATGAAGAGAAAGGCAGGCAGCCTTCCTGTTCTCTTGGTGCTGGGCATCATACACGCCTTGGGCACCAGCAACAAGGAGAGGCTCCCAGCTAGCTGTACAGCCTAGCCATCCTCACCTCCCTCCATCCATACTGTAGCCATGTCAAGGCTGTCTCTACGCACACAAGGCAAATTTACAGTACCACTTAACCCTTGTTCTTCTCCTTTTTGACCACGTTTAAAATGCAAAACCCGTCTCTGCTTCCCTATTAGTGTAAGCAAAGGCTTGCATTTGCCTATCTTTGACACATCACAAAAACATGGAACGTTCATTAAAGATTTATAGCAACATCAAACATTCTGTTTTACTTTCAATTTTGTCACATAATCCCAATAAAACAGTGATTTTTCCATATCTATTAAAGTTATTTGTCACTGCTGAGCCCTTCCCGTATCATTACTGACACACAGATACGTAAGCCAAAGAATGAAGTCAGTCTCCACAGGGTCTGTCTCTTTTGGGAGAATTTTAAACATGCTTCTTCTGCAGAAATCCATAGCTGCTACTCATTCTGGGCTCTATATTATTTAGGCTTTCCAGTAAAGAACTCTTAAGTAATGCATTAGTGTTATTCTTATCTAGAGAAGGCTTGTGGGACTGAGTGAAAAGATAAAGGAAATAACAGAGACATGTGGCAGTGCTAATGTTAATATTTGATTAGAAATATTCCAAACAAGATGTCAAGACAAATTCAGTTCTTATTATCAAAACACACCCCAGCCTGGCGAGGCTGAAGTTGTACATTTAAGAGTACGGTTTAGAAGGCAAATACTCTGAAAATAGTTTGTGTTCATAAAATGAAGAAACATGTCTAAAACAAAACAAACAAAACCAAGCAATCCCCTAACCCTTCTAATGCAATGCTCAGAATTAATTAGCAAGGACAAGAACTACTGGAATCAAATTTGTACCTTCTCTTCCTTTATTACATGTTGCTTAATTTAGAATAACACTGTGCACAACATCAAACCACTTGACTTAGCCTTCCCAAAGTCTTAAATTAAATAATGAAAGCATCTGAAGTCCTCGTACTTAACACATTTACAGTTCTCTCTTTGACTGTGGTTGCCACAGGCATAATCTGCTGAAATTTAAGCGGTACGACAGCACTGTTCTCTTCTACATCATGTCAGCGTGCTCCCAGTTTTATATAGTTTTCTGTGTTTGTTTGTTAGTTGTAATTGTTTCTATACAGGACGTGTCTGTTGCAACAGAAGAACACAGAATCTCAGAAAACAAAAACAAACCTGCCTCAGGTTGCAAGTCACAATGATGGTGTCAATATTGTCATTGTCGACAATGACATGCAAGGAGAAGATGGAGAAAGAAAGGCATACAATTAAGTTTAAGCTGATGGCATAATACCCAGGAGCAATTGTCAGAGAGAGAGAAACAAGCAGATGGGATTGGATGGAGACCAGTGAGAAGCAGAGGAATAGAGCTGCGTCCCAGCTATGTAACAAGAGCGGGTGATATTATATGACTGGACAAGATCATCCAGAGAGAAAGCAGACAAAATAAAGAAGTGGCAAAATAATTAAGAAGGAAATATAGGAAAAGAGAAATAAAGAATAAGATAATTGCTAAGTGGGGTCAGTAAAAATGAACATCAAGTGCCAAGGGAAGCTGGGATGTTGAGAAGACTTAAGAACTACACAGAAAAATCAGGAAGGCTGGATATGGAAGGCTGGCCAAGAACTGGTTGCTTGAGATCTTGGAAAAAGTCCACCAGAACTGGGTCCTGAGCCAGAATATAATTGCAGAAGAGAAATTCGGAACAAGAGTTCCTGCCCCTCCCATGGCCTGCTCAAAAGATACCTTAGTGGGAGTTAGGTTACTGGTACATCTGCGGAGTCGTCTGCTCTCTGCCTGAAACTCCCCAGTTATGTGACTGAAATAACTCTGGTTATTCTGATAATTACCATTAGCATGGCAATTCTGTACAAATTAGGATGGAAGGCAGTCAGTAACGAAGGCATACAATGACATACAACCTATGAAAGTGGTTCAAGAAAGAGAACGGTCAAGGATGCATTTATTGACAATGAGGAAAGAAGTCAGCAGCAGCCAGAAACTGGGAAAAGGGAAGGCAAGCCCAAGGCAGAGGGCAAGTAGGGCTAGAGAAAGTTGTCAGGAGCCTTTAGCAAAGACAAGGGGTGGTGCTTAAACAAGCCATGTTAATGTGCATCTGTTTGGATTATCTATGTATCACCCTTTTATCATCCCCCCCCACCCTTTTTTATATACATTTCCTGTTCTCTTTAAGATATCTTCTATAAAAAATATTATTGCTGTCATTTCGGTGTCTGCCGTTATTTTAAGATGTCTGCATGCCATCTTTAACTCATTTATCAAAGGTGTTTCACAGCAGTCTTAAGGCAAAGGAGAGGGATCAGAAGTGGGAATCAAAAGCCACTGTAACCAATAACGCTTACTTAATTAGACAGCATCCAATTATTTTATGATCCATGAGGTTGCCTGCAATCATTTGGTCAGTGAAACAAAGTGCATGTTAGATGATTTCTTTCCATGAGAAAGCAATTCTTTCATAATGTTTAAATAGCATTATGGCACAACAGTAATAAATGAATACAAGACTTTCCAAGACAGCTCTGCAAGAATCCAAAATGTAAACCATACAACAGTTTGTGATGTATTTGCCTCTGCTTGCCTCAGAGCAGGACCAGCCTTTCTTTAAAAAATAAATAACTAAGTAAATAAATAAAACACAACAAAAAACTGACCTTGGTTTTGCTGAGGGAAATCATTGACAAGATTTGGTGGGGAAAACATAGGCTGGTGAAATACAAATTCTTTTTATATTAAGACATGTCAAGTTATATCAGGCATACTTTTGGACTATGCAACTGTATTCTGTCTCAGGCATTTGCTGAGCTTAACAAGCTGAAATAGACAACAGTAGAGTTGTTAAGATTTATTTATGATTTTGTTCAAAATGTGGGGATTTTTTTGCGAGCAACAGGATGATTTTCCCATCCTGAGGAACAGTGAAAAAGCCAGTATTTTTCAATTCAAGCTGCAAGATAGAAATTAATGAAAGATACTTGTAAATCATTCATCAGCTTTGGCAGTGCCAGGCATTATGCATTTCAGTACCTCCATGGTTATAAGACCAGCATAAGTTAAGTTTGTAGAAACTAGACTAATTTCTCATCAAATGTATCACAGATTTATTGAGAGGAGGATATTCATCCCTTCTATCTCCTGATTAGCGAAGAACAGACCATTGTAGCAGTTCTCCTCTGAAATATTTCTGGCACGCTGACAGATTTTTTTTCCAGCACTATTGCATCCTAATGAGCAAGACTCCAGCCTCCTGTAAGAGCTGTTTCTCTCTCTTACCAGGCAGGGTTTTGTACACATACATGTGGCTCTTCTGAGAATAAATTGTGAACACTGCATTTTCCGTGTTTAAGTACTGGGTTTTGAGGCACTGCATCTCCTCGATGGAAGCATTCAGCTTCCTCCTAAGGCAGCAGGCTACTGGTTGTCACATTATGTTTCAATCTCAGATGACAGCATATTTTCAAGTGTCCCTGCATTTACCTTAAAGTTTCCTCTCTCTTGACAAAGTTGTTCCTAAACAAGCATGAAAATGTCAGCTAAGGAATGGCAGCTTCTTTCAAAAGCCCTTAACAGATCTTTGTTTTCTCCTCCTCTCTCGCTCTCCTTTTTGTTGGTTTTGTTTTGTTTGTGGGAGGGATGAGGGGAGAAGTTGAGGAGGGCTGAGCTGGCCCCCCAGCCACTGACATGTGCTCTCCTTCATATCTTTATTAAGGGGACTCCTTCTCCCTGCTTGTTTTTCTTCATGCTTCTCTGTTTATTTAATAGAGGAACAATGCTCTAACACTACCAATCTTTATGTTTAAACAGAAAATCCGAAAGAAAGGGGATAGAGGACAAACTGAATAGAAGGCACTTCTTATTGTGCCCTTAAATAAAATGGATTTAAGACTCTGGCAAAGAGACCAAGAACATGACTTCACAGCAGAAACCCTCAAATAACAAAATCCTCCCTGATTCGTGACGGCTTCACCTCACTGACCGGCTGGTTGATCTTTGCAGTTACAGAAGGAAGAAGATGAGAGGCAACAATGAGATCCTTAACCAATGGCCGAGCCAATAGTTACAGCTGCATCCAGATGTAAACCAGAAGTTATTGCACTTTCAGATGTATAACAGCATGAAACATACTTCTAAAACAAAACACCTCTTATGCCACCCAGCTGATGTGGTGGTTGGCATCCCTGCCCATGGCAGTGGGTTGGAATAGGAGATCTTTAAGGTCCCTCCCAACCCAAGCTGGTTATCAGCAAGAAACTCAGTAACTGTATCTCCAACCCACACCTGCTGACACACTGGAAAAGGGAAGGACCTCCTCGATATCATTTCCCAAAGTGTCCCATCTGGGGGACAGACTCACGAGAAATGGTTATAAACATTCTCAGTGCTGGCAGTTCATGTCTTTCTTCAAATCTGGGTAAACCTGCTAACTACCCAAAATTAGGGCACTGACCTTGGCCAACCAAAATATTTTGGAGAGTAGTTTTCATAGTTTTGCCACATTATGTTTTCTTTATTTTTCCTCCAGACACATTAAACACTTTGAGTATTTCTTTCCTATTGATTACCATCCCCGTTACTGACAGTTCCTGTTACAGAAGTCATGCAGTGATGTGTAGGCATTGTTTCTATATGGTAGCCTTAAAAAAGGTCTTTTAAGAGTTCTAGGAATACTCCCTGTGGGTACCAGTACCTGCAAAAATATTGAAATGTGAAATGGAAAAGAAATGTGAAAGACTATTTTGTAAAACCTCATGCTGCTTGCCAATATCAACATTTAGAAAGTGTAAGATAATTTTTTTTAAATGCATCTCTTCTGGTAGAATTACAGCTACAATGTGAAAAAGCAAAAATATCTCTCATTCAGCTATAAGCGCTGCAGTACAAGTCTGAGGACTGACTTATCTTAGTTACAGCATATTCCATAAACATGATTGTGTCCTAATGATACCACCGTCCTTTAGCAAAGCCCTGGGGCCACACAAAGTATTCAATGCCGTGGACAGCAGCTAATGTTTTGCACACTGCCTAAGGCCTAAATAGGCCTTTCATATACAGGCCAGATGTTCACTCTTTCTTAGGCCAGCTTAAGGCTAGAACAAACCTTTTCAACCAGGGTTTATCAGAGTTTCTAAATTACATACTGGGAAGGAATTTAATTGGTTTAATTAAGAAAGTTTATTTCATGGTAATTCAGTTTTGTTATGCTGCAAGACTTAATGTGTCCTCTGGTAGGAGTGATTTGTTATAAATATTCATAGCAATCCTCTTCCCACCCAAGCCAGAAAAAAAAAATATTTAAGTGTAAAGCTGCAAATATAAAAACATTCAAAATATTGGAGCGTGACTGGCCAAATCTTCTCACAGTAGCATCCATGCTTATTTAAGTCAGGATAATCATTGCCTCTGCATAGCTCACACAGTGTGCCCTGATTCTCTATTTGACATGAGAATGCCAAAGGCAACAAGGTGAGGGCTTGACTTTTCTCCCTGTGCAGTTTTAGTCGCTACTTTTCTCGACCAATTCTTGTGGGTTGCTGAGTTTTTGTCTTTTTTTTTTTTCTCCAAAAGTACTATAAGAAACCAACCCTTTTATTTATTGCTATTCACAGCAAATGTTTTAAAGCTGATTTAATGTGTTTTGAAGTGGGCCATGCTTGATTGAGATGCCTAACATCAGACATTTCTGCACCACACCCCCAGGGTTAGAAAAGCACTGTAAAGTAGAGGCCATTCTACCTGGGAAGGTCATGATTTAATCCTTCACACTTAACAGATGCTATGACTTAGCTAAAAATCCAAGTTCACAGGCATCAGTCACTACCATAATAGGCCTGCAGGTCAGGCAAGACAACAGGAGGAAAACTAATGTTGATTCAGTTAGATTCTTCTGAGACACGGGCATCCTTCATGCTGTTCTTTTTTTGCCCCTCATCACTAATCATTACCAAAGTGAGGAAACTGAAAGGAAAGTTCATATGTTGAACGTATAGCTCTCCAGTTGCAGCACAGATCCATACGGATCAATAGTGGGTTCATTCTTTCAGCAGCAAATTTAGCGCAGGCAAATGGTGCCCACTGACAGCACTGACGGCCTCAGCTCTTACCAGGTACTGCACTGGGAAACCAGCACCATCACTGCCTATCTGGTCTCACTGCTGTATCCTCAAACCCACCCAAAATGTAGGCATGAGGTGATAGCTTGGCCCTATAAATCAAAGTTACAGGGAAAACTGTGAGAATGTAGACCAGCTATCACAGGACAAATCTCTCAAACTATGTTATCCTCTTTGTCAGCTTTTGTGCTAGCCTAATCCACAAACACCACGTTCAGGATTCTGACTCCATTTTTGCTAGCTGCCATTCAAGCACGGGTAGAAAAAGCAATTCCCAGAAGAACAGGTAATCTAAAAAAAGACAAGAAAAAACAGAGGGAATGAGGCATGCCAGGCTGTCGCACACGGAAGTGAATACAGAGAAACTGGGCAAATATTGTTAATCGTAACCCAGAGTGCTCAGTTCTTCCTACTATGTTTAACTCCATCTAGTAGTGCTTTTTCATAAAAAACAACTGAGTAGTACTCAGAAATTTCCAAAACCCCCATGTGCCAGTCACAGCACAACTCTGAAAGTCATTTATTCTGTGGGTCTCCGTTTGGCCCTGAGATATAGGGACTTTTTACACTTACTAGAAAAATTTGCATGATTTCCTTAAGGCTTGTAAAAACTGAAGCTCTCAGATATGGCCAAACACAGAGGTATCTTTTAAAATATTTGTCATATACTTTTAAATTTCTGGAAAGTTATGCAATGCAAAAACATCAGGATTATCTACTAGGATTCACAGCAATAACTGAGGTCAGGAGTTACACTCAACAAGATCAGAGAACACTTTGCAATCCAAGTCTGTTTTGACTTGTACAATTTGTAGCAGCCAAAGCACAACTCTGTATCTGAAGTGGGTGTTGATGTAGCATCAGACAACACAAAAAGACCCTTTCACTGTGTTTTCATTGATTTAAAGTGTTTCCTCATGGTAAAAAATAATAATAATAATAAAAATAAAAGTAATTAGGAATTACAGCACAAGTATCTACAAAAGCATTATTTTTACATCAATCAGTTAAACCAGCTTTACAGGAAAGGACCTGGGCCAGCCTCACTTGTACATATGACCAAGAGAGGCTCAGAATGAAAGCTAAGAACAATTGTATTTTAAAGAATGCGTGCATTTCTTTTCTCCTCTGCTATTACTATACTGTGCAGAACACTTTATCACCCAGTCCCTCGAAAAGCTGCAGCGCTTTCTGGAATTCGTGCCAAAAAAAAAAAAAAACACTCTTTAGCAGACAGGTCAACTTTTTCTCAGCTGGTTAAATTAGGAAAGAGATGAGTTGTCTCTAGGTTACTAAAATCCATAAATCAGATAACTTGACAACACCCCCGCCAAATCATAGCAAGAAAAACAAATCCATTTACAAAACACTGGATTGATACAAATGGTATTTTCTTTTCACTTCCCATGGCTATGTGGATATTTTAGGCAACAAGAAGATAGAATTAATATCCTTTAATACTGCAAGGAACACATTTCAGAATAAGTGGTAGTATCCATCTATTCCTCTTATACAAAAGAGGATAAAAACTAACAAAGCTGAGTTTTATCATCAGCAACTAGGAGAATCAGGAATGTGTGCTGACATTATGGGTAGAAAAGAAACAACCTACCTCCTCAGCTGGCCTACCAGGATTTTGAGGTTAGATAGGTGCAGTGAGGGTTAGAAAAGCGTAGTTTCCTTCCACAAACAAAATGTGCCAGCCTGTCAGAGTGTTGCAGACAATAGATGGTTATGCGACTATTTACTCTACCTGATCTTCTCCAGTTCACGATGACAGCGCTCTCTCTTAAGTTTACCATATCCACATTCCCATAATGGCTTATGACAATGCAGTAATCCATGACTACCTGCACAGATGCACATTTATTCTTTCTGTTGACAGAAATTGAATTCATTTTTCAGAACTACCAATATAGCTCCCTACAACCTGAGCTAGTGGAGAACTGTCACACTGCAGTGAATTGAGTAGTTTTGAGGACAAACCATTGGAAGGAGACATTATGTAACAAAAGCATCCAATTTCAAACACCCTCTTTCCAAGGAGAAAAAGAGTCTTGACACAGAGCATTGTCTGACACAAAGGCATCAAAAAATAAGCTGTGCTCCAGAGTTCCCATAGTTACTTTGTGTATTTGAGTGTAATTTTAATCATTTGTTTACATTTGTAAGGCTCTAAGAAATGGAACTATAAGGAGAACTTGACTGCTAGAAATCTCATATTCCCGGCTGAGATAAATTCATTGAAAGAAATGTGATAAAGGAAGTGTAGGCTTGGAAAAAAAGGAGGAAAATGGAACAAAACTATAGGGCTTTCATGTGAATTTTTAAACTGTCATAATGGAGAGAAGCAGAGCTAACAGGGGTAACAGAAGAAGTACAGGGTCAGCTTTCGTATCAAGTACAAAGAAAAAATAATCCATGATGAACAAAGTATTCTAGATGATGGAGGATATCATTTCTGCCTGAATTTTGGAATACATCAGAGAAATGAATGAGATACATGACTCCACAGCCAGAAAGAAGCTCACAGAAGTCTAACAAGTGACACCTGCACATGTCACCAGGAGGAACAGCTAGACAGCAAAAATCTTGTCTTTCTGGGTTTTCTTTTATTTTTATCTTAGACAAACTTAGCTGTTCTTAAATAATACCCACTTGGCACCTGTAGCTTAATTTGCTTAATTCACCTCTCCTTGCATGAGTTAAGTTACTGTATTAAAAATTTACTGTTAATATTTCCTATTCTTCCTAGTGCCTAACTTTCTTATGAATCACTGCAAGTGTGTTACACATTACCTCTACTTCACCTTCAGATTTATCTGGGAACAAAAAGATTATTTAAAAGAAGCCATTTTAACATTTTCCTACACTTCTACTATTGCTTTCAATGGAACTTGTTATAATATATAGTTTTGGCTATGCATTCTGTCACTGAGTACAGACACACCATTCAACCACAAATTACCTCCGCTTCTCATTACTAATATTCTTTCACTGCATGCATTCCACACAGGAACTACACCTTAAAGCAACATCAGTTCTCTGTGAAATTAGAAACTGAACACTGTTTCATTAGCTACTTTTTATTTGATGCAGACGGTGCATGGGTTTTAGACTTAAGTTCATAACCTGTTCATAAGCAGTATTTTTTCAGTTCACTTGTTACTGTGGAAAAGAACCAAACCAATTAAGAATGCTAAAATTGCCATTTCATTTACACTGAGGAAAGAGAGAGATTCTGCTAAACTGACAATAAAGAAAAAATATCTCACTATGAGAATTATCCAATTTGACTAGATAGGTCATTTCATTAACTAAAAAGTAACAACATCTCTAATCAGACTTTCTCACCTATAAATTACCATTTTTATCTCTTCAAATCTTCTTTAATTCACTGCTGCTTTTCTTCCCAGTTGCTACCAGCTACTGCCTTTGAAACATTACAATCAACCACATCAAAAGCAATTTTAGATGGGGGGAGAGGGGGTCATTTGGGGATGAAAATTTTGGGCCATTTTACCTGTTTTTCCCTAACTGCTATATTTTATCACAGATTTGCTTAAGCCAGAGCAACAATATATCATTCAGAGCATACACCAGGCATCATAGGAGACTGTCTCTCGGTCCAGTAAAGATTGTCCACTGGACTTCCCCCCCATGCACAAGGAACAGCACCATGAGAAGTTTTTCACCATGCAGAGAGCAAGGTCAACACAGCCCCAGAGGCACCTGCTGCAGGAAACGGTGCAAAGAGGTAAGGAAAACACAGACACATCAACAAGGAAAGCACAATGTCCAGAAAGAAATGTTAAGAATGAATATGTATGTATGCATATTTTAGTGATTTTTTTAATATATATATGAATATAGGCGTGTGTGTATATATATATATATATATATATGAATATACTTGTATATGTGTATATATATATATACACACACGAATACAGGTGTGTGTGTATATATATATATATATATATGAATATGAATATGTGTGTGTGTGTATATATATAAGACAAACACACAAGTTAAAGCTGCCTCCAGAAAGTTTGAAGTTATGGGATGGATAACTAACTCATGCAGACATTGACCTTGATAGTGCTGGGGCCCTGGCACCAAACACCAGACACAGGTCACTGCTGTCATCTCTTCAGATACATTTCTATCTTGTTAGCTGTCTCAAAGGAAATTAAGACTGGGTAAGTTAAAGCTGAAAGCAGGGTCTTATCACTTCAAGTCCCTGTCTGAAAATCCATGTGTTCAGCAGAGCCTCTTCTTTGATTGTCTTCAAAGCTCAGACCGAGACCTTTCTACTGAAAGGTCTCCTATTTGACTATTTTGCCTGCTCTCCCTTTTCTTCTTCTCTTTTTGACTATCTTTCCTTCATTTTCCTTGCTAAGAAATGCTACTTCTCACTGAAGCACTGAGTTCTTCTCTTTTCTGAGACTTAACACATATCTGCTGTATCCCAGATGAAGACAGTCAGCACTCTGGACAATGACAGAGTAGGTAAGAAACGTCAGACTTTCACCAAGAAAGTATCTCACAGAAGCTTCCAGCAGAACACAGGCACAGCAAGATGCCCCAGTTATCCTTTAACAACATTTGGAAAATAATCCAGAAACAAGTCAGAGTCACACAATTACAGCATTGGTACGTTCATCGGAGACATTAACCATCACTCTCAAATTAATGTCAAGGGTTTGCTTCTGTTTATGCTCACTGAAGAAAGCAAATAATTCCACTGGCAGTCTGCTCTCTGATTCTGAACAATTTGCTCTAGTAAAACTTCCACCAAAGGCCTCAGCATCCTCTCCTTTGGCACAAGCAGCACAACCAAGCAATGAAGAAAAAGGCAGATTTCTCTAGAAAGCTGGGAAAAATATTTTTCCACCCCAGAAACTACTCAGACTGAATATCACTACAATTTACCTCTTTGTTGGAACAAATTGGTTCCTGAGCATGAGTGAATATAAATTCAGCTTTTCAAAGTACTATAGAAAGAGTGTGTCATTTGCTTGATTTATGCAGCACCTTTAGAAGACCAAGAGTAGATCTCTGTGCCAATGATCTACATTCACATCAAAGGAGATTTTAGGATGCAAATTTCCCTGAGTTAACTAACCTGTGCACATGCTTTTTCCTTCAATGAAAGCAATGAAATCACTACCTGTCCCAGAAAAGGTAGGTACGTATAAATAGCACTTTGTTTCTCTCTGTGTCGCTCCCAGCACGCTACTGAGCTGACCTGAATATCCCAGTTTTATTCCCAGGTCCAAACCTCCTACTTCTTCCAGATGTGTTAGTATGCTGATCAGTTTAATCACTACTACAACAGATCATAAACAGGGCACAGTCAATCATGTGGTTTTAAAAAATAATAATAAATTATTTCACCTATTAGGGGTCCTTTCCTAATGCTAGAAAGCTGCTCAAGCACTCTCCTGGCACATCAAAAGAGTATTTACCCTTCAGCAACGAATCATTTCTCTCTGCTCTCTAATCTCTTCAATATTATATGGTATAACTGATACTATACAACAGGTTTTGTAGCTCTTGCCATTGGCTCAGTTTTTCTCATAGATATAATGAAACCCAGGAAATCTGTACTTTTTCCTGCCTTAGTCTCATTTTCATTTGAATGGAAGATCATACGTAGGGTATGTGAAATTGAAGGTTTCTGGAACGTTGTCATTTATATGCTTAGACATTAACATTCTTTCTCTGTGGTAGTAGTATGCTACCTTCAAGTAGGCTAACCACACAGTTTTAGTGATGCACCTTTTAATCTGTCAAATTGTAATGAACCATTTGCTTTTTCTGTTAACAGAGGTGGTTTTTTTCACTTAGCTTGAAGTACTTTCTACTAATATCCAAGCAATATTTAAAATAAAAGCCTAACAATTAGTAATACCACCTGGCATTTGTTTCTGATTTTTTCCACATAATTTGAACATGTCATGACTCTGGGTAACCATTATTAACTGCAGTTTATAACAGAAAAAAAAAAAAAAAAAAGACTTCTCCAGAACTGAAGTGCTCTGCCACATGACACAGAGCCTGCCAAAGGTGCAGCGAGGAGTAAAAAAATGAATTCTGTTCTCTAAGATCAATGCTTATACCAAGGCTAGATCAGATATGGTCATGAGCCTATTCAAACCATTACAAAGAGCTACAGGTATCAGTGGGTTGGAGGAAACATTAGGAGATGCAGCTTCTTCTCTTGTCTTTGGGCCTAATTTATTGTGATCTTCAGCAAATAATCACAATACGCCAAGGTTTCCCAGTCTGTAAAATGTGTAAAATATCTATACCATGCATATGCATTGGCATTTTCACCACAGGACAGAGAACTGATGTTTTTTTTCTCTTGGGTTTTTGTATAGTACATCACGGTAGTTTTACATTTCTTTTGACTGCTGCGTGAAACTGTTTAATTCACGTGGGATCTAACAGGATGTGAGATGCTGAGCTGAGTTATCTTTCAAATATCATTCAGTATTACAAACAGCAGCACCAGGCTGATGAAAATTATTACGTTTAAACAATGTCAATGAAAAATAGGGAGCCAGAATTTGCCTTCTTGCTTGGATGCAGTGCATGACTCAGTGCAATGATACCTGACGTTACAGGTCAAATGGAAAACAAATACTCTGATGGAGCCATAATTTGCAGAAGATTTAAAACAAGTTTTAGAACTTCAATTGCATAAACACTTTAAATCATGCAGAGGGAGACGTGGATTTTTTAAGTCATTAATAAATATCAGCTGACATCCCTGATATTTGGTAGAAATGTATCTTCTCTATTTCTGCACTTTAACAGAGCTTTCAAAAGGTACTTGCTCTGATAAACAAATGAATTGCATGTAATGGCCGTGGCAGCTACTGGACATATTTCCACCTTTACTTCCCTTCTTAGCAGTGAAATGGATGAAATCAGAGAGCTTTACCTAAATAAAACCTCTTCGGTCATGGAATAGGTAAGATGCCAACTTTTTTTGGTGTTATCAGAGTTGCACTAAGTGCCTGTAATACTTCTAGTAAGCCACTTCAGTGGCAGACTCCTCCCCTGCCTTTAAGTGGAACAGTTTGTTCCAAGTGTGAAGGGACTGAGCACGCAGCTCCACTCGTTCTGTTCCCAGTTCTGTCACTGCCTGCACGAGTTATGTGACTTTGTCCTTTATGTTCAGTCTTCTTTGCCCTCATTTACAGATCCATGTTAGTTATGTACAGAAAACCTATACAGATTATACCCAATTTCCAGACATAAAGTGAATTATCATGTCTTGATAATTTGTGTACAATTTTATATAAGTACAAAAGAAATTCAGTGCATTATTTAAAAACAGAAAACAAGGGATTTTAGCATTCCATACGAAGACAAAGTGGTTAAGAATATGGCAGTGGTAAAGGGTAAGTTTTAGACTTTCTTCATGCTCTGGAGGCAATTAAAGAATTTTCAGTCTACAGTGTGGTCCATCATAGACCTGTGTTAGGTTTTGTTTTTAAATGATGTCTTGTGTGATATCAGAAGGCTCAATGTCACTCTGTAATTAGGTTTCTGTTTTCTTCCTTTATTTTAGAGTATTTTGCACACAATTCAGAGATAACTTGTTTAATTTCCTGCTTGTTGTCAAATTTCAGTTGGAACGTTCACGAACAGTATCACTTTTTTGGGGGAGGGAAATAAAACCACAGACTTCTTACCCTGTGGTTACCAAGATCTTGGTTTCTGTGTTCAGGACTCTGGACTCTCCCACTCAGTTTTCTACAATGGGATTTGAAACGTTATGCATTTGTTTTATAGATATCTACTTCTTTGATTTAATAGTTCTACGGTCAAGAAGGAGTTTTTATGTAGAACATTTTAATCTATATTACTATACCCTTTTCACTCATCATACTGCATATGAAAATTCAGTCTGCTCTGTGATTTAACATCCAGACCAACACCTTCTATACTCCTAATTTGATGAAAAATACTAGGACTTAGCATTTTACAGTAGAATCACTCTCTTTTGATCTCTTCTACTTTCCAGAATTTCTTAAGCATCACAGGAAGAATGAAAATGAAGCTCTGACATCCATCCTACTGAAAAAACTAGCCTAAGTTGCTTTTCAGTAGAACCATAGAGAGATTGCCTGCCAATCAAGCAGCAAAAGTATATTATTCAGAGTGTATTTGTGTCCATTTCCAAAAAGCGGCTTGCAAATATGTCCAAGTGCAATAAATTTCTTGTGCTCCAATGTATTTATGGAAGTGAGTAATCAGCAGTCAATTTTAAACAAGCTCTTTTTAATTTCATGTCTTCCCCAATATCATCCCAGCCTGTGCCAGAGAGCTACCCTGAACAGTATCATTTTCTCACACCACAGCTGCCAGCAGCTCAGTGGCTTAAGAACTGGCTGATGGGGATTAGGATTGAGGGGGGGGGGGGGGTTGTAAATGGTACGTTATCCACCATCACAACCTACCAACTTTTTTTTTTGTCTGTATTTTAAATGTTAAGGCAATGCTGTACACATTGAAAAAAGACTAGAAGATATGTCCAGGTTAGCTACAGTTGCCCCTTCACCTGACATACTCCTTCCCTCTGATTGCTTTACAGTCATAAAATAAAACTTCTCCACCATCAGGGAGAGAACCAAGCTCACCAAAACCAGCTGGAGATCAACAGGAACTAGAGACAGTTACCAACGCATAACACTCTCCTACATTTCTATCTTGAGGACCTTTGTAGCTGAAAAACCCTGCCCTCAGCAGGCCAAGAGCTCTAGAGGCACAGCAAAAGTGCAATAGCTCTGCTACACAGAGCAGAGCCCTGTGTTTACACCAGTGGTTCTTCCTGTGGCTTCAGGAAAGGGGTGTGTGGAAAACTACTGCAAAAGCCTCTGGTGAGAGAAAAAATCATTGCAGCTTCTTCAGCAGATAATGAGCAGTGATACAGAAACACACCAAGGTGACAGGACCAAGTGTTCTTTCCTTCTCCACGAAGGAACCCGAGGTCTGCACGAAAGCTGTTCACTAACCTGCACAGCTGACAAGGGCTTTCATCCTTAGCTTCAGGTTCTAAATTCACAGCAAACAATGGGCACGTTGCCATGCAGTATGTTGGCTCAGGCCAGCCATGCACAGGGAATGACTTTCTGAGGGAGATGACTGGGCCTGTAAGGAGAAATATATATCAAATGTAGATGACTATGAAGTAATAGAACTAGGAGCAATTGACCAAAACAAGAAATCCATATTAAATGAAAAAATTATGCAGCATTTGGCCGAAGGAAAGGACTTAAGGACTAGTCCTAAAAGCTATAATCCTAGCTTAGAGAACGCAATTAAAGAAAAAATATTGAAATAGTAACAAATTAAAATAGCTGGTGGGAGACAAAGGATATAGAAATGCTTTCAGAGTTGAGAAGAATATACAACACATGAGGATGTTGTTGCTTTACAAGGTACCAGCAGGACCCTCAGAGGGAGTCACCATTTGTCACTGCTTCAGAGAGGAACATCTCACTGCAACTGCCCTCAAAGTGGAGCAGCAGCAGTCAGCCAGGATAATGCAAAGGTAGGGCAGCCGAACGCGTGTGCAGCATTCTCAGATAGCACTGGCATGAGCACAGCCAACTACGTGGCTGCTTATACCACAGATTAGGTTTACTTTTTCCTCCCAATTCTACCAGCACCTAAAGTAATCAGGATTCCATCCAGGATAGAGAAAATAGGGCTAGGACCTCTCCGGCTCTTTCTATGCCTGACTGAGATAAAAATAAAAGGAACAAGCGTGTTGAGCTAAGTGGCTTTTCCATTCTAACAATCTTCATGCCCTTGAAATTTAGTTTGAAATGGAGCAGCCTGCTATTTCCACATCAAGAATCAATACAATCAACAGGTTAAAACATTCTCAGTTACAATGAAAAAGTATCTGGGGAAATAATACATGATACGTTAACAAACATCTGAAAACTTAAAGGCCATCAGGAAATAGAAAATCTCTCTGCTTGCCCAAGGCAAAGACATGGCAGTATAGATGAGCACCACGCAGGAAGCAGAGGAGGTAGGGTGGCTGCTCCCAGCGCTGCCAGCTAGCTGCTCTGTGACCTTGGGCAAGTCACTTAGCTGCCCCCTGCCATCAGGAATTAAAAATTTTTCTTTAGCTTATTGTCTCACAATCTGTGTGTAGGAATTGTATTTCTCCTATATACAGTAATTCTAGCCTAGTTAAGAATCCTCTAAACATTAGGAATATATGCATAATGTAATAAAATGACACCATTTAGCATGAGCCTGTAGTAGAAAAGATCTCCCAGAGATTTCTCCAGCTTGCACCAACTCATCCAATTGATATTCTGGAAAATGCTGTGGACCTATAGTGAAAGTCTAATTTTTATTCACATAAAACAGAAAAGAAGCAGCTTAGCATAAATGCAGTCAGATGAATCAGAATAAATAAAGTAAATGGGGGGGAGGGGGGAAGTTGATTTTATTATTCTCATGTTAAAATATTGTCAACAGCCTAGTTTTAACTTCCTTCTCAATGCCTGCTGCCAAAGCCTCCAGCTGCCTTAGAGATCCAGGCTCATGGCATTTCTTTACCCGAGCATCAGCTCCTGACCACGGGATGGGGTAAAACCTTCTTGCCCTCCCTCTGCCTTGAGATAATAAGTAAGAGAGAATCATTTCACAGGACTGTTTTAAACACGCTTTCATTTGACCCCTCTTTTTGAGATGCAACGTCTGTGATGAAGCTCTGAGAACGAGACTTTTTAAACAGTCTGCTGAGGTACAGCGTACAAGCTCTGCGAGTGCCATATATACACACATACGAGTGGGTGTGTGGGTGGGTGTGCGTGTGTAAATAAAATGGCCTAGTTTAAAATGTCTTTAATAACCAATATTTGACAAATTGAACCAAATGGGTGCGAGCTCCCCCTGCTGACTCAGAAGCCAAAATAAAGAATCCTCTTCAGAAGGCTTTGCAAAGCCTTTTGATATTGGCTCAAGGTCAAAGGAGTGGACCGGTGTAAGGATGTTAATTTAAGCACAGTTAACAACACAGGCCGAAAGCTAGCAACAAGGACGGTCTGTGCTTTATTTTTATTCCACTAGGGTGCTTTTACAGCAGCTACCAATTCTGATTTCAGTGAAAAACCTACTGATTTACAGAGTAACAGAATAAAATCATTTCATACAAACTTCATGCTCCCAAAAAATAGAAATATCAAATATTAAAACTGTTATCACTACAAGAATATGGAATGTTGTCTTTCAATTTTGGTATGAACATAATATATACCCGACTGCAGGCAGACACCTACCATCTCTTTCATCAGCTGTAACACACACCTGGATTACTGTACCACCTACACTAAAAAATAAATGTAAAAATCACAGCCATCACAATTTGAAGACTATGCCAGAGTTTTCACATTCACAAAAGTATATCATGCAATGGCCCAATCAAAGATTATCTTCAAAAAAATAATAATACCCTTTGAAATAGACCCTGTTTAATATTTTATTGCTATCAAGTCCAGATTTCTCCACAATTCTTCAAGCCACCTTCACAAATAACTAGGAGGACACTTCATCCTCATCCGTTGGCTATATTTTATACAGTTCCTTATTTTGGTTGCAAATATTTTATATCACAGAGAAGTTTGGATACGAACAAGTCAGGTTTTTTTTACTGCTGCATTTCCAGAGGCATTTGAAAAGGAACTGCTGACATCTACTGGCCCAAATTTTAAAGGACTCAATTTACAGTTATTCTCAGATAAAATCTAGTGGCTATGATTTCTTTCTCAGATGATGGCAGAAGAGGGAATTCTGTTGAAATTAACAGAAATAAACCCATTCTCTGCCACTTAGCAGTTCATTTATGTCTGCAAGAAAATGTAAAGTGGAGAAGTCAGGAAGTGCATCTGCTAGGCACCAACAAATTGTCGAATGTGGAAAACACATCAGCGCCTGACTGCCACACGAGGCTGCTCCACCCAGCACAGCACAGCACAACTGCACGTTTTATGCTGCAGATACTGAAAGGATTTTGCAAATCTGATGAGGAGCACAATCAGCATCCTCATCCTCACCATTTTCTCAGAAGAGATCCAGCTCCCACTCAGCACTGTACTTGTGAGCCTTGAGGCTGCTGCCCAGAAGACTCAGTGCCAGCTTGGGCACTCAGGCTCTGCAAAATGCACATCGTGCTGGGGAGTCGGAGAGGGTGGGGAGGAGAAGAGTGCGGCTGAAGTGCTTCAGTAGGTGATTCAATATTTCAGACCGAGGGGCCATAAATAGATCCGCTCCCCTTGCCCTTGGCCTGGAATCATTCACCAAGCATCCATTATTTCACAATTCAATGCTCAGGCCAAGTCAGCTGCTTCAGATGACCATGTCCTGGCATACACAATACCCCTCTTCTCCTCACTGTATTTATATGTCCCTTCTCAAAGCAGCCACACTGCTGTCCTTTCACTCAGCACTCTGTCTTTATATTTTTGGACGCAGGGAATGGAAATTGCACCTATTCCCAAGACAGGCATTTTCCTGTTGTATTTCAGAAACCTGGGCTAGGACGCTGGGGCTAGGGCTTGACCAGGAGCAGCAGGTAGCTTGTGGAATGGCATTACCACACAAGCAGCTTTGGGAATGCCAGCCTGAAGAAAAGTAGGCACCTGTAAGGCTAGGAAACAACTCTGCTTTAAAAATGTTCCTTAAATGGAGGACTGACTGTAGCACTTACAGAGGCAGACAGTTACGTGAAGGTGTTTGGGGACGCAGGTCAAGAGCAGACTATTTAGCATGCAGTGAAGCCAGGTATGAGACATCTTCCTACGGTTTTATCTCAAAACAAACCTTTTTTTTTTTTCCCCTCTTCCACTCTCCTAAGGGCAGGAAACCCAATTTTTACTTCTTCAGACAAGCAGAATTGTTCTCTTGTCAGCTGCATCACTACTGGCAAATCAGTACCTTTGACTTTCGTTGCCAATACCTGGCCAAAGCATCAGACAAGCAGGAGGGCAATTAAAATATCACTCTGGTCCAAGAAACATTATCGAAAGCACACAGGCTTCAGTGATAACATTTAACTAGGCTTACATCAAAATACTGCAGCAGACCTAGTTAACAAAAAGCATCATGCAGCTAAATTGGCCTTCTCTTTCTGTGGTCCTTTCCTCTTCGCAAATCAAAACACACATCTACTCTGCATAATAATTGCTTCAGTTTTACAGGATTCTTACTTCTGTGGAGGCTTTCAAAAATGAATAAAAGACAGAAAAATATTTTTCACTGCTGTAGTTTTCAACACTTTGGACAAACTCTTGAGATAGTATGTTACTGTAGGAAAGCTGGAAAGTGCCTGACAACTGTAGGAATGCAGCTGTGCCTGGGATGACTGGAGAACACGAGCTGAATAACCAAAACCACACCCAGAGAAAGATGTGGAAATAAATGCCAGCGAGGAGGAAGAAAGCATCAGCAGACCAGATGCTTCTCACAGCCAGCAGAGGTGCAAGAAGGTGTCATCCCAAGCCTGCTTCTGCAGAATCTCTACCAACAACAGGAATGTAAGAGGGTATGTCCAGCAGTCCCAAGAAAACATTTTTTCCAGAAGATATCCTTCAAGAAAGGATCTGCAGGATAGAAGCATTCACTACAGAAAATTACTACAAATAAGAAAATCTAGCACAAAAATCCCTCTTTTTCTCCCCTACATCTGCAAGCAGACAGTGGCAGGGCCAGCAGGCCTTCAGAGAACTAGACTCAATTCAAGACAGGAGGGTAAATGTTTCTCTCTTCCACTGAATATTTTGTTGCAGAATTAAATTAGGAAGTTGGCCAGGCGAAGAGAAGTGAAAATTGATGGAAAATGAGAGTGTAATTTTGGGTCAAGGAGAACTGAAGGAAAAAACAGTAAGAAAAGAGATAGGCAGATAGACAGACAATGCACTTTAATGACTACACAGAGACCCATTTGAAACAGTGCTTTATAACCTTCCTAGTGCTCATCAGGTCTCAGCCAGCCAGTAGAAGATGTGCTCGACGTGCCGCAGTGAATAGAAAGGTTCAAACATTAATTAATGCACACTAAGACGTGCCCTGCCCTAAGGGTATGCAGTTTAAATTGGACAAATCTAGAACATGAGAGTAGATAAAGAAAAACAGAGAAGAGACAAAAGCTGGGTAGTATAAAGCAAGTCATACACCTTTTGTCAGTTTTTGTTTTTTTAATATTAGTATCTGTGGTAGAACAAGGATAAAGAGCTAGACAACACTGAGCTAACAGAAGCAAAAAGGGACACCTCAGATGCCTGACTTCACATTACAACTCAACATGCTTTTTATCAGCAAAGTGAATAAGCCACAAAAGGGTGAAAGGTACACATGCAGTCATTTTAGATGGTAAAATGACTTTTTATTTCCTGACACTGATTCAATAGCATTGGGTTTGTTTACCTATGGAGTCAGCTAATGTAGAGATGTACAGCCATGCTAAAAGAGATGTTCAGTCATTTGTGCTTAGCTCGAATAAAATAGAGTCCAGGATGAAGTAGACATGAGCTTCTCCGAAGTCAAGAATAATTTAAAAGTTATCTGTAAGAATGGTATACAGATTAAAAACCAGCTGTAAAAGGTAAGATCCAGACCTGCATTGTCCAAGACTCTGATTTAGTCCCATTCAACATTCCAGGGTATTTGCTGTATTTTTCTGTGATGGTGATAAGAGAATATGGCTTAAGATCAGCCCTCAATTATATAGATTGTCCTCCATTCAGAGACCCATTAAACACAGACAGATTTGCCAAAGACTTGATATCCAAACAGCAAAACCACTAGAAATTCTGGAAACGGGTGAAGTTGGAGGGCTTAAAGAATAAATCATATTTTGGAGAACTGTACTTGGATTTAGTTAAAACAGAAGTATATCTCCTTAGATTCAGTGTACAAAATCTTGAGAGATTGTGGTGAATGCATGGCCAGTCTCTACAAACAATACAAGGCAGATGCTGTTATTAATTGGCCATTTCAGTCTTTTATTCAGTTACTTTTGTAGACAAATGTTCTTATGCCATTTGGCTGCATCCACAGCAAGGATAGAAGATTGTCATCATTTCATCATGCTAACAAGGCAGTAATAAAAAAGAACTGGCAGTCTGGAAAGAAACTGCAGAAAATGTTAATGGTGGAGCCACAGCACTGATGCCAAATGTTTCCAGTAAGGGGGTATAATTATTTTCAGGTACTTACTCTATGACAGGAAAGAAATGGCTGAGAGCTTTCCTTTTTGGATCTTTGCTCCTAAAGCAGCAGTGGTGAGATGTACTGAATGCTCACAGCAATGAGCCAGTCTTGGAGCTTCTGCTTCTGGCGTCAGTAGTTGGAGTGACTTTAGAGACCAAGAGATTATAAAGCTGCTGAGCTTTTCAATTTGAATCACCTGGTACTTAACACATCCTTTAAGGCCAAGCATATGGTTAGAAAATTCTGAGCAACTCAAAGTTTTCTCTCTTAATCCGTTGGCTGACTTGTGACAAGTGTCTCAGGCTGAATATAACAGGACACCAAGGGAGAATTCACTGAATACAAATTACCTAAAGAGAGGCTACCTAGCATTTCTCCCTGTTTTCAAACACAGAGCTCAGCACAAGCACCTTCAAATTTGCCTGATTTACTGAGACATTTAACTGATACAAGTATTTAAAAAATTGGGTGTCTGTTGGTGACACCTCTAAAGTAGTGCCTAGTAGACACTCACTGCCCACGCCAAGATATAGAATATTCTCCAAGGAAGAACAGCAACTTCTTGGGAATTCTGTATCCATGTAGAAAACGTGTGTACAAGGAAAAACCCTGAACAGCAAAAAATGTCAAAAAGAAGAAAAAATCAACTAATATAAAGAAAATAATCCTTAATCAGATACTAAATGTTCTTTCTGGAGCATGTACTATACAGACAAGGAGGTACCCTTCCAATATTAAGAGCTTCCCCTACAAGATTTCAACAAGGTCTGTATTGTTTTACCTCAGTGAGAAGGTACCATGTTTTTGGAAGACCAGAGCAGACAGCCCAGTGAGAGCACAAATCACTGCAGCAGATCTAACAAACCTTACTCAGATGGCCTCAGGATTAATGCAAATCTCACCCCAAAAACACTCCCCACAATTGTTTACTAATGGCAAGACTGAATTTATCCCATTTTTGGCTTTGTCACAGGCTTTCTGAAATGCTGGGCAAACCACCCAAATGCAACCCCTCTGCTGCCCACCTGTGAAATGGGCACACTTCCACTGTGCACGCAGTATTTCATGGCCTGAGTGACACACACAGATAAAGGTACTGGTACTCTGTCTTAAAACTTTCAAGTTTCCCCTTCTTTCCAGGCCATCTGCAAAGCATGGATAGATGTAAAATCTACTCCGAAATAGTGTGAGAATGGTTGTGTTCAGAAATTCATCTGGAGTCCTTTACTTGCTCTCCTTCCCCTACAACTTCCTGCAATAAGTATAGACTATGCCTCAGGAAAACAAAGCTATTTGAAAAGAGAACAGCTGCCATGGTGCTGAGTCAATACAGACAGACAAAATAAAATAAAATAAACTACACTGCATCTGTGGCAATGTGTTTTTTCCCTCCATAACAATATCCCCAATGCATAACGCCTTGGCAACAGTTTAGTAAACAACAGTTCAAGCGTGCGCTTCAAAGAAATGCATCCAAACCCTGGAATCATTAAAACAATACACTAATTCCTGCAATGGGGCATCCAAGCAGCTGCTCTTGCAGTACTTTGCTTTGGAACTATTTCCTCTGCCTTGCTCGTGTTCCTCTTAGTCATTTGCCTCTAAGCACTTACGGGGATGAACTGTGACAGGGTGCAATAGTTATTTATTGCTGTTAGAAGCAACAACAGTAAGGGCAAAACACTCCACTGTCTTTTGCTAGGCATTAGTCGAGAGGTACTGCTCATCTTCTCCTGTGACAGGTATAGATTTATGGAAAATACTCATCTATGTTTTCACAGGAGAAGTTTCTCTCCACTGCAGCTATTTTCACAGCAAGCTACAAGGTTATCTACGCTCGGCATTCATGGTGGTAAGTCATAATCAACTAAAAGAAAGCCAAACAGGACTTAACTCTTCTTGATCTGCACAAAGCCATCACACTGATTATTTTATCCAATGGCCAATGTAACGTAAGGAAGACATTAGAAATGTTTGCTTAGTGCTAGGGTATTAACTGTGTCATCCCTCATTCGCCCTGTTAACTGCATTAAAACATGCACTAACCCAGAGGATATAAAGTCACAGTAAACATGCTCTCGGGGGCATCCAGAAATACTGAAAATAAAAATAGAAAAGTGTGGCATTCTGGCCAGGGAGTTCAGGCATTTGGATCATCCCTTCAAACTTTTGCTTCATTTGAGGCTAAAGAGCATTCTGTTTATGTAAAAAAGACACCTGCAAAAAAAAAAAAAAAAAAAAGGCTTTAAAAAGTGGGAAAACCATGCCATGTGTTCAGAAGCAAAGTTTAAAAATGGCAGCTTTGTGAATGTTCTGAACCGTAAACTGGTTTTGTGAATATTATGAAAAGCAAAATGTACATTAGCAAATTGCAGCATTCATACTCTGTGAAAGAGAATTTGTACAGCTGTAGACCGGTACATTTGATCTGTGAAACTTCAGTAGAGCAGTTTTTCATAGGAACAAGCCAAATTCTTTAAAAATCTTTCTTTGCGTGGGAATAAGGCCTTTTAGAAACTAATAGGCTCATTTTTATTGTTCTCCCCTTGTTCCGCAAAGCATTCTCAGGGATGTAAAGGACTTTTCACTGGGGCATAAAGCAGAACACCAGCCACGGTTGAAGTAGCACCTAATAACACTAACTCTCATACAAAATTTCTTATGACTTTGTACACTACCTCTTATCCCTCACACCACTGAAAAGAGGACAGGGCACTGCTTCGGTCTGCTCCCCTTAACTCTTTTGGAGGCTGAATCGTTCTGTAAGGTTTCCACCGTATTCCTCTGCTCTGTACCTCATGCACAAGGAAGGCTGGATGTGGCCCTCCTGTCTGCAATTTGATGTCTGACTGCATGAATGAGTTTTACACAGAAATGAAAATGAGGAAAAAACAGGAAAATGTATTTTATGGACACAGATTAGGAATCTTGACACTACCAATCACATCTTTATGGGGCAGGATATAATTAAGATGTCAAAAAGTAATAAATTAGTACCAAAATAGAGCGATCTTTAATAATAAAGCTTTCATGTCCATAAGGAACTTTTTCTATTGCACAGAAAGCTTCCTAGATATAACAGAGCCAAATACATTAGACTTGTATTATCAGTTATATCAATTCCTTTGCACATTCGTAGCAGCATAAAGGAATCTACAGCACATACAAGTAACCTACATTGAGCCTTGCCTGGTGGTATTGCATAAAGAGGTCTTGTGGACTTTATGTTTGCCATAGTTTTATCCAGGGATGCACCTTATTAATGGCTAGAACCTGCACATGATCTGTATTAGAGAGTCACAGCAAAAATATTTTAATATTCCTTTATAGGTAGCTCAAGCACCTCTGAATTTTTTTCATGGTATACATGTCAACTACTACCTCCTATGTATTCAATGGTGAATAATATGGGATCCATATTCCCAGCCCTAACCATAAAAATACAGACATCTTGAGAACAGTGGAGTAAAAGCTCAGTTTTCTGGAACCTCTCTAACAGAAAACTCTAAGGAATTCAGGTAACTGTATCTTCTAAGTCCTTTTTGCAAAGGCTTGGTTTAACTAAGCAAAACTTCGAGGCTACGGTTCATATTTATATTTTTTTCCCCCTTTAAAGACCACCAGCTATTAGCATGGCTATTTCTAGTGACAGGACTGTATTATATATAATATTTGCTTAAAGTTTTGTCATTGATCATCTAAAACTGGAAAGTATCCTTGTTTCTTACTGCTCTATTTATTAGAGAAATATTGTCTTTACATGTTAACCAAGTATCTCTACAATGACATAGTTATAAATATGTAACACTTCTATCCTGTGTTTTTCTTACCCTGCCAGCAGGCATGCACAGGTAATTTTACTCATACAAGTAGTGCCAAAAGTCAAACAAGGCCACTCATCAAATATATATAGATTGTGCACCTAATGCTTGAAGGACTGAAGCTCTCTTCTAAAATATTAACTGAAAATAACCTGTATTTGTGCCATCTTCAAAGACAACACATATAGCCAATGACAAATCATTCAGCTATTATATACACCACCACCCCACCACCCACCCCCCTCCCCCAAAAAAAGGTATATTCATTAGACACTTCTATAACTGTGTGCAAATTATGGCCAGCAACATATTTCCAAAAAGTGAAGCAACAATAAAACAAAATCTCTCACTAAGAGTACCTGAAGCACATGGCACTCTTAATTAGCTTTGCCCTTGAAAGCTGTAAGAAAAATACATCACCAAGAGTTTTCGAAACCACTTCATCATCACAGGAGAAGTAGATTTGGTATTTTATGCACCTACTCAGATGACCAGATCAAAGTGTTCTTTATGCATTCTTCATAATAATTGAAAAATATTCCTATCACTATCAAAAGCTCACATAAGCCAAAAGCCTGATGCATCTTTATTTTAAAAGATATGGGGAGAGGGAGATGTTTTAGCCATTTTCTTTTCACTAGCTGAATGCCATCTTGTAGATTAAAGAAAGTTTAAAAGAAAAGGGTGTGATCTGAGAAGATATGCTAACAATAGTGTGTGTTACTGTGCTGCACTGTCACCAAGGTCATTCTAACAAACTTGATAACCACCCAGTTTTTTTGTATTTTTTTTAATAGCCGAAGACATTTAATTTCATGAGTACAGACATAATGGAGCTCAATCTAAGAACTCTGGGCCTGCTCAAAGGTTAGGCTCAGTTTAGTGTCAGTTCAAACTAATTTAAACTCCCATCAGTGAACTGTTTGCTGCTGTGGGGGTAGCTAAGCAAGGAGGAAGACAAGCTCAGAGCAGTCCTTAAGCTATCTTAACTCACTTTGGAAGGAATGTCTATATTCCTATGTATATAAACTGTATCAACTCCTACAAATTTTGCTATAGTGACAAGGTGCACGCAACTGGGATAGGTTCCTATTTTCAGCCAAGCTCCTGTCCCACTTATAGTGAAGTTAAATACTAGACTCTTCAATGTCAGAAGTGCTGGGTCACTCTGTAAATCTCTCTCTGGTATTACACATCCTCACATGTTAAGAAAAAAAAAATCTGTGTTTATTTGTTTTGTTTTGCATTCACAAGAGCACAAATTCTTGCTAGCAGATGTCTAGGTTAATGCAGAGGCAAAGCTGTAAGTCATTCTCTCCCTTTAAAATTAAAGTCGTGGAGCAAGAGACATCATTTGCATAAGTGGAAGAGTCAACAACTTAAAGTGGTTTGAAAAACTTATAAGTTTACCAAAAAATATTTCACAGGGAAATTAAAAAGGCACATAAAATACAGAAAGCCATAACAATGTCTGCCAAAATCTAGATGCAAATATATTTAGGATTGGTTCCACTTTATGTTTGTTTTAGTTCCGCCGTAATGCTTAGATTTGCCTGGAGCTGACTCACACAGCTTCTGAAAGGAAACAAAGTTTAACGTCTCAATTGAAGAGTGCAATCTGCCCAGGCACTGGATCTCCACGGCTTTTACTGACCAAGAAAATTATCTGATTTATAAAATGCTTGACATCTCTAAGAGCTTCTCCACAGGCCCAAATGCCTTGCCTAGGCCGAATTAGCTATAGCAGATAATTCTGCAGAAATGTTTAGCAAGCTTATTAGGCCCTGCGTACTAACAGAGAAAGGAAAAAAAAACTATTGCCATGGCTATTGGATCCTTCATGTAAAGTATTTTTCAGGACAAAGATGACAGCAGAATGCTTTATTGCTATTTGCTTCTGTCACCAGCCTGAGTTTAATTCAAAGTTTATTAAAGTAAGCTGGAGTCAGAAATTTAATAAACTCGTAATATGCAACTATTTTATACATTCCCTTGATGGGATGCTTCAGGACAAGGTACATCTCAAGAAGAGACACAGGCAGTCTGCATTGTTTCACTGTAAAACCTGGCTCACTCTAAAGATTTCCAACTGGAAAAAAAAAAAAAAAAAAAAAGTAAGAAAATAAGAAAGAAAACCATGTGAAATAATAAGTAGAAATAAACATATTCTGGTTTTTGATACATTTACGTAAGCCATACACACACATATAAATAAACTGTATAGATATACAGCTCATACATATATGGTTTATGGCCAAAAAAGTCTCACCAGATCAATATTCTCCTGCAGTTCAGTTACAGAAATTGCAACAAGTATTCACTTGGAGCCAGGCTGAGCTGGGCTCAGCTGCGTGTGTCACGTCCCATCAGAAACGCTCCTGGTCTCTGTCACTTCTTTTCAAGCTCACAGAAGCCAGCACCCTCCCCAGAGTTCAAGCCTTAGCAGTGGGAACCCAAAGCTCCCAAACTGGCTCCCACACTGCAGTTTACAGAGGTCATGGCTTGAACTGCTGCAGTGCTGGGCCAGGTGGGCCAGCCTGTCCTAGGGAAAGGTTTGGAAAGTAACATGAGGCTCTTTTGTGGGCCATCTGTCCAACCACAAATCTTTTTTGACTCACTTTTATTTTTATCTCAGAAATGTATGGGACTATTTGAACTTATGGGATAACATCTGAAGGTCCAGATGGGTGCATCTATTTTTCTGCCATCACCACTCTAAGGTGCTGAGGATCCCCCTGCTGAGGATCCCATTAACATGTAAATCTTCCCATCTTTGCCTGACACCTGAATTTTTCAAAATAATTTAGAACCCTGTTTTCTCACCTGCAGGGTACCTCTTCCTTTTAAATGGAAATCAGGTGCTCAGTGTCTTAGCCTAAAGTGTTAAATTCAGAACAATTTATCAGCTTCTCTCAACCCCCATTCATCTCTCAATCATCATTTTAGAGAAGATCAAACTGTCCTTGGTTCTCCTCCACCAAGAGCTCTAATCAATAACCAAGGATATTAAGCAATATAAAATACTCTGTGCCTGGGCGACAGAAAGGTTTTGTTGGTGCTTTTGAGGATGGACTGCACAATTTCGCTTCTGGGTCTACCATTCACAGCCGTCATGAGAAAACCAGGAATCAACTCTCCTCTTGTATAACAGCTCAGTCATGAGGCTCCACATCCCAGCAAGCACCACCTCCGGCACACCAGGTTATCAGATATTCTTTGCATGTTCCTAGTGAAATCTTGGTTCCACTGCTTGGCAAACACCCATCAGCTTTGACAGGGTCAGGATTTTATCCTGTATGCTTTGCACATTGCCTAGAATATGACAGTGACCCACACTGCTCCAGAGTTTGAATAGTTCCTATTAATATATGAATGTATATTTGCCATGTTTACACTCTAAAAGATGTGCTAGGAGATCTTACAACACCGTAAAGCTGATAAATATAAATATCAGCTTTACTTATTTATATAAATAAGAGCAGACAGCTTGAATTTAATGAGAAGCTTACAGATAACTCAGCTCAAAAGCCTTTAGTAAGGCTTCCTTTGGCTTCAGAAGTTTTACTGCTCCAAAAGAAGGTTCAGACAGCACAACAGCAGCAAACCAAAGCCAGTGCCATCCCGCTGCTGCTGCCTGGCAGAGGGCTCAACCATCGAAAACGGTGTAAATTGAACAGGAAAACTAATGTTTGCTCTGTCAGCTGCACCTGCCTGTCAAGTCATGCTGCCCATTAGAGGTTATTTTCCAAAATCTCTTAACCTAATAAACTTAATAGACACGATGATATTTATGCTCCTGTGAAATACTGCAGCCTGTCAGTGCTGGAATACTTGACTACCAAATCTACCAGTTAGCTCTCATCTCCAGAGGATTTTAGCTCATGACAGAAGTGAATTGGAAAAGCAGATGGTTTTACAATGGTTTTTGGAGAGAAATAGATCCCGTACCAGAGCACAGGGTTTGAAAATAGCATTTCCCCCCGCTTCTCCCCATTACATAAGAATTAAGTGTCTCCATTAAGTGTTTACAAACCACATTATCCAACAGGCACAGAGCAATAGGTTTAAATAAACAAAACCAAGGGTTTGTGCAATTTGGTATCAGTGTACACACACATATAAAACAGGTTTGTTTTAGTCTATTACACGAAATAACTGCCTCAGATGCTGTTATGGGCACTCATCTCTGACATGGGACATTTAATTCCCCATCAGAATCAATTAACTCATGGTTGAGACTACAACTGCAGGGAATACTAATTAATAACTATTAATTAGTCAATTAAAGGTTGGGACAGCCTGTCAGCCTCTGTCTCAGGTGAGTGTTATACAATACAAGGCTCACTGGAACAACCAGTTTGAAACTAAGCACATTTTCCTTTTGAGGAAAGTAATTAATCTGCTGCTTGTAATTCCACTCAGTTTCTTCATTAAAAGCAGCATTCCTTCCCCCTCGCTGCAGACTGCCTAGCAGACAACCCTCCTCGCTGTGCTCACCTGCATCACAACACCGAGATGCACCACTCTGGTCACAGTCCTTCACGTTGCCACTGGGTCCTGCAACGAGGGGAACAACCGCAGCTTAGCCAGGCAGTGCAGCTCGGCACGGGGCCGTAACGCTGCTGCGTGCTGGAAGCCTGGTGCCGTGCTGCCACGAGGGTATTGCTGTGTGGGGAGATGCTGGTTTGTGCTTTTGTCAGCTCAGAAGGGGAATCTGCTTCCCCTCCACAAACCATCTGACAGCTCGAGCATCCCAGCTGCAAAAGAGGAGGTCAGAAAGATCCAAACATGAGGTGAGGCCACCAGCCTTTGACATAACCTCCTAAAATACAGAAAGCTGGAGGGAGGATTTCTGCACGGCCTGGCTCGCTGAGCTGCTGCACACCTGTGGAGTGACGAGAAGGGTTCTACGAAAGGATATTAAAAGAGCTTGTCAGCATCTCAGCATAAAGGAAAGGAGCACAAAGAAAACTACGGTTTACAAATAAATTCAGGGAGAGAAAAAAGAAAATAACCGCAACCCAAGTACATTCTCCACATTTTTCCTGTATGAGATTTTATTAAAGGCAGCTCTGAAAATGATCACTATGAAATGTAGTTGGAAAATGAGTGCAATCTTCACATTCTGCTCCTGCAGAAAAAGTGTGTGCATTTTGTAAAGAAGTTAAAGAATAGAAACTAATGAGTTCTACTGATTCTTTAACAGGACATTTTCCAAATAAATTCACTGGAGAAAGCCACGCCGAGAGCAGGCAAAGGGGCTGAAACCCCTGACCCTGTATCAATCCATGTAAATACACATTGCACCACTGCACAGTTATGCAATTACAGTATAGAAAGAAAAGCACATACCAAATACACTCCAACTACTGCAGCACTTATGAAATCTTCCTCCTTTATAAAAGAATTTGTGTTGCTCCTGCCAAGGAAAATGAGTAAGTAAAAGGCAACCTCTATTCTATTTCCTGCTGTGTAAAGGAGACACCTAAAGATAGTTTTTGCTGTGTATTATTTGCCTGCCCTATGTTATTAACAATACAAAAAGAGGATGGCCAAACCACATGTGCTACATCATTCCCTAGAGCTTTCCCATGAACTTCCTCCGTGATCCTGATCAGCTCTGGTATTTAAGTGAAGAGCAAACATTCCTGGTCTGTCCTTACTCTGTTTTGGGACCTTCCATCAAAACCATGTCAGAGGTTTCTTCCCAGAAGCACACAGTCTCCAGCTGCACACCCTGATAGCTTCAAAATGCTCTCTCTCCATTTAGTCTAACCAAAAATCAAACCTCAAACTTCCCCCAAGCTGCTAACAGATTTGAGAAGTTGAAACATGTATAAGAATGGCACTCACCAAACTGGGAGATCTGCAGTTACTGATCGGGGAGAAATGTGTCATGGTTATTTAGATACAAAATAGCTACGACTGCTCAAGATTTCCAGAAGTAATAACAGTCTTTATTTAAAGCACAGAGGCAAAAGAACAAAGGGAAGAGGAAATTAAAGTAAATCTTGCACCACTGAGCTGGCACAGACCACTAGATCAATGCCAGCACACAGCTCCGCCGTACGGGAGCTCTGCATTCTGATCACTAGCAGTCTGCATGGAAATGCAGCGCTAAAGGAAGAACAAAGAACAAAGAGAAAGCAAATACAAATGCATATGCACAAACATTCAATTGGGGTTTATTCATAAAAAGAATTTCATTCCTTGCTTCCTCCTCTGAAGCAACACGATGGCTCTTTCTGCACTTGCAATATAGCATATTTCAATGATCCACAATTACATATTTGCATACGTGCAGTGTGGATGCTGTATCCACCTTTACTTTCAACCAGTAGAAATTAATTTTATTAGTTCAAAGGCATCGTACTTTGCTCTAAACACACATCCCAGGGAAATGACTTCTAATAGTAAGCTTTTCTCTTGTCAGCATCACGGCATGCACAAGTGCCTGTGCTGGGGTAAAGGGGTAGTACTGTTTTTTGTGCAATTTCAGCAGTACTGAAGGATTCCTACCTCCATTATCATTAACGGCTGGGCTTTCTGATACTCCCTAGTGCCAGCAAGTCTTTCTTGATCACTCCACCAAAGGCCACAGAGCTTGATTGCTGGACAAGTTGTTAGCTTTCAATAGTCTCTCTCTAACAGCAATATTTTTTAAATGATTAAGATTAGGGAGCAGGTTTTTAAAGGTTTTCCAGCACCAAGAAGAGCAGATAAGCATCTGGAGGCACTTTTCGATGCATCAGGGAATCCAGTTTCCTTTGTTCCTAGACATTGTTTTATATTTCATAGATACAAAAATGTTATTTACAGGCAGGAATGAACTGGACTAGTGCAAAACCAGCAGCAGTACGGTTCATCCACCCCAAAACACTGACCCTCAGGCCAAATCATACCCTTCCACATAGCCAAAAGCCCTGCAGACTACTGGTAAAGCACATTCCAGGCCCACACAGTGCCTGTGCTCTGCTCCAGCTCAGCCACCCCAGGCAACGCAGCTCTGGGAAAACAGTGTTGGGACTCTGTGCACAGGCTCCCAACCATGCAGGGGTTTTTATTCCATGTCTACTCACAGAAATACTTTTGCAACACAATTCTTCCTTGCTACATGGGCATGGTGCGTGCCATGCACAGCTTCAGCCCCTAACATGGAGGCAATCTGTTCTGATCCCTTTGGCACAGCAATGATGCAAGGACCTGCTGCGGGCACAGCTGGATACCTCTGGACAGCACAGGGAAGTCTCCTTCCACGGGGCTGGAAACAAACATTTACTGAGGAGTCAAAGCTGTCCGTTCACTGATTAAAGCTAACCCAAATAATCAGACACATTTTGTTCTCTAATCATCAAGCTACTGTCCAGATTATCTTTGACAAGTGAAAAGAAAAGATTGAATTTACTTCTAATTTACTTCTTTAATAACTGACTGTGTGATGCCCCATTTGTTATATATTTCTGCCTCACACTGTTCAAAGAGCAAATACAAGTTTTAATATTGTTTATGTTACTATCATTTGAAAATTAATAGCTTTTCATATATCTTTTGACTTCCTAGTGGCTAAAAGGAAAAAAAAATCTTAAATATATTCAAGGCTAAGTGTCATTTAAACTGCCTCTGATATACATGTATTACAGTAAATTACCATAAACATGCTACCCAGTGATGGAGACAAATGCCCAAAGAGAAAACCCGTGTAAACAAGACAACTAAAACTGTCTTATACATATTTAAGGGATCCATAAATGAGAGCTAGTCATAAACTTGACAAAGGTAATAGAAGATATATGTTAAACTTCATTGCTATAAAATTCAGGTTAAAAAGGTGATATAAATATTTTAGTCTTTTATCTAAGACTATCTTTAAAGATTTAGTTTCTCTTCATCTGCTTTGGGGGTGGTTGGAAGAGGAGTGGGGGGTTGTAGGCTTTTCTTTTTCTTTTTTTTTTTTCTCTTTTTCCCTTTTTTAAACCTTTCCACCTTCTGTTAGTTATTTTGAGTTCTGTTTCTTTCCTACCATGTTTCTTAGAGAGCTTGTTAAATGTTGCTGCACTACACACAAGTCTACACACATACACCCACAGAGTTACTGAATGATAGCTGCTAGTCCTCCGAAGAAAGGGCTTTCAAAATCATGCATCATTTTCCCATTACTTAGAAATCCACATTTGTGGCAATTGACACGCACAGACCAGTTCTGTGATGGTGGGGCGATTTTCTTCTCAGCCCAGCAGGCTCAGGGCTGTCTTCCCTTCTGTTCAAAGTCCCAAGCAATCGGCTGTAACCAGCCCTGATTTCACGGCAGCCCTGGTCGGGGCAATCTGCAGAAGCAGCAGCACCCACAGCTCCCCTGCAGTCCCTGATCCCTGCTGTTCTTCCAGCCTCAGCAACTCAAATCAAGAACGAGTCTACAAAGGAGAACAGGATCTCTCCTTACATCACAGACACTGCAGCTTGAGACATGAGTACAGCGTGCCCTCCTCCCCACTGCCTTCAGCCATGCTGCTGCTCAAGGAGCAGCTCCTACTTCCTGAGCACAAATACTAGATGATCAACAACATTTCTGTTGCCAAAAGTCTGATTTTATCATGATCTTGAAGTACTTGGTACTTCTCCTAAATTCCTAGGTTTTGCATGGGAATCTCACCACATTCAATTTCTAGTTCCCAGGGCTGCAAAGGAAAGGGTCTTGAAAAATGTCCAGAATTATTATTTTTTTTTTTAATGAAAAGAAAGAGGAAAAGAAATAGAAGTGATTTCTGTGGGATTTAATTTCAACCACAAAAGCCATGGCATGGCTCCTAATGTCGGCATACCGGCCAACACTGGACACAAACACAACCTCCGTTGCAGGCTCAAATATCCAACACCCTGATTCAGAAACACAGCTGCCACTGTTTTACACCAGCACCTGCCCCAGCACAACTTAATGAGAAATATTTCTCCCTATATAAACAAACGTATCCCACTGAGGTGCGGAACTTCCATGCGCAACATGGAGATAAGTGTTAATGCCCATTGCGTGTACACTTATTTGAACATCATGTAGCTGTTAGTTTTTGTTTTAGTCTCCTGTCATAACCTCTAAATTTCAAAGACTATATATAAAGATATAGTACACATATATAAAATGGAAAAAAGTAAAAAGTTTTATGATTTCCATAAAATATATCTTTATCCTCCATGGTCCTTACTTCCCATGTGAACAGCCAAATATTCAGGTTCTGTGGAACACCACTATATACATTTTCCTACTGAGGAACAGTCCCATACATATCAGTTAGTAAAAGGAATTTGAGGTTGATTTATTGCATCTAAAAGTTTGGGATGTGTCTTTATATTCTACTCATTCCTACAAGCAAAATTCCCTGGAACAGCCACGAGAGCACGTTGATATTTAGGGCCCTGCTCTTTTGCTCCATCTCTCAGCAATCTCCTCATCAAGTCAGTTCAATTTTCACGTGTTTCCCCTCTCAGCCCCAACAGGCACTCCTGGTAATTGCCCAGCTCTGAAAGCCAAGCAAGGTCTTTTCTGGCTTGTGTTATTAGTAGCGGTAGATTTTGTGAAATCAGAGGTTAGTTAATAAGCCATCAGGACAGTCTGAACTGTCACAGCAGTCCTGGCAGAAGTAACAACACAGATTTAGCTGACATCTATAGGGTAAAAAGATAAAATAAAGAAACTGTCATTCATAAGCAATTGCTTTTGAATCAGGAACAACAGGAAAAGACACCAACGTTCAAAAATATCCTGACATTTTGCCAATAGAGTTTAAATTTCTAGTGTTGTTTATTTCAGATCCTATACTTCAGGGGAGGAGGGGATTTTTTTTTTTTCACTTTTTTTCCTGTTCTGAACTTTTCTTATTTAATTTGAGCAAAGATGGGCCGGAACCAAAGCCTGTGATCCAAGTATTCCCACACTTTCTGCTCTTCAAAATCAAAATCTATACATTGTGCCTGTGATCCATCTCTCACCTTAATGACTGTCTTGTTTCTCTTATTCCCTCTCTGAGCCTGCTTGCCAGTCTGTTTATTTTCTCTTCATCAACTTTTTTGGGAAGAGGCCATTTCATTTTCCATCAAGTCTCTTTTCTCTTCCATCGATTCTTATTCTGTATTTCTCCCTTTTGCCCTCACACAGCACTACACACATTTTCCTCTCCATTAAGTTAACTCACAATTCATCAAGATTGTGCACTCCGGAGCCAAACAGATATGGAGCTGTTTTAGAAGAAAAGGCAGAGATTGCTCCAGCTCACTAATAAAGGGTATCAATCTTGCTCCCTTTTAAATGAAACATGTTGTAAGCTTCTCTTAGTCACACTAATGAAAGTATTTTGCCAAGTTTATCCCTAGCATGAGTCCCAGACCAAAAAGTGAGGAAGGACGGGGTACAGCATTGAGAATAATGGAGCTATATTTTTAGTTAATGGCTACTACATATTAGAAGTAGTAAGAACCTTTTCAGGGCTAGGAATAGGATAATAATGAGCACTTTGTACTTGGAACAGAAGGCCAGGACCCTCCCTCTAAGTGGCATACATAATGGCTCTGCAATGTTTTCATGAGGTCAGTGTAGAAGTCAACTCTTACCTGACTATTCTATGAGAGTCTTGGAGGGGTGGGGCAGGAATTCTGATCCATAATTAAAAGGGTTTTATACATTCAAAGCCAGGAGAACAGCACATAGCTAGCTCAGACATTCTTCTTCAGAATTTCTCTCGCATTCCACCGAAGTAACCACTATTGATATTTATCACAAAATAAATGCCTAATGGGACAGTTCTCTGTTTGCACAGCAACTCCAGAACTGCACCTCCCTCTAATAACCACACATGCTCCTGGCATACAAGGAGGAATAGAGCCTCTATGAACTGCTTCAGGAGGCGAGGGGTTTACTTCCAAGGATGGGCAGGCCGCTCACTACAAAACGTCTACATGCAGAGAAGCAAGAAGCTCTGCTTTCTTTGCAGTTATATTCTAGTTCGAGGATTTCAAGGAGTGATTTACTGAGTAAATAGCAAGGTTACCAAACACTCACACTGCAGATTTTAAGCTTCACAAAAAAAAAAAAAAAAAAAAAAAAAAAAAAAAAAGTAAAATACAATGAAAACAAAGACTGTTTGACTGTTTCTCATTACAGAAACCAGTGAAATCTACAACACGTAGCAGAGCTGGAGTGCCAAAGATGTGCGTGTACACCTGATATTAGGAGTTGGGAGGCATAAATATTAATGAACAAACTATGGGGTGGAATGACAAGATGATGGGCAAGATGGAAAAGACAACAGAGCAAGTAAACAGCATTGGCAGGTCCATGGTGTTATCACAGATCCATGGACCTTGTCCTATCTGCATCAGGGTTTCCACCTGCAACTGACCCTGTCTCCTTCCTTGTGCCTCAGCAGGTGCTCACATACCTGAGAGCTCTGGAATGGGTCTCCTCTCCCCTGCTGCACAGAACTTACTAGATGCAATGCACAATAGTACAAGCAGGTACTTTAAAGCAGTACTTTACTGATAGGTTTCATTAAATTCTGCTGTTTTTACAAAATTGGAGGACAAAAAAAAATCAGTTCAATTTTTAAATTATCCTTCCAAAATAAGGTTACAGAATTATTTTAGAAATTGTTAAAATGCCACAATATTTTGGCATTTCTGAAGAAGTCTCATCTATTATTTATCAGAATATTTTGTTTTGACGTTATTGAAATTTCTCCTCTCATGTCACTTTTTCTTTTATAGAAGGTATTTTCCAATTTTCAGATATTTTCTTATCTTCCCAAAGATCCATTTTTAACTTAATTTATTAGTTAATTAGGCAAATGGGAAAAGTCAGCCTAGTTTTGTTCAGCTCAGGACATTTCCAAGAGCATGGTCTAACGTTCTCATTTTAATACACTGCACATCTTATGGCCAGATGCTACATTAAAAAAAAAAAAAAAGTTAAATAATAAAGTGATAAAGTCTAATTCCATCCTGTAATCCTAATTTAATATGAGCCGTGTGCGCACAGCTGAGGATGACATTTTTAAAGTCACTTCACTTTTCTGCTAACATCACTTTAGGGATTTAAAATCCATTCCCCCCAAGTCAAATTCTACTTTTCTAGTTTCTACTTTATCTCCTCCCTGCACCAGCACTGAGCGAACAGAGTCTAACGCCAAGAGCACAGCCCACGACTCGCTCTGCAGTCTCTGTATATTCCTTTCCTTACAGTTCTTAAAGCAGGGACCACAGGAGAGCTTTTTCTCCTTTCCAGCTCTAGAAGTTACTCAGCAGGGACCTGCTGAAGGCAGCGTGCATCCTTTGCTTCTTCCTGCAGGACAGCACACCTCCCTGGTCTTCCGTATCCACCCAGCACTCGGTGCCAGAGTGGCAGATGTGTTATTGGAATTAAGCAAGGTGCGACCACCTCAGCCTTACCTGGTGTCTCTCCCCATCTCCAGCTTACCTTCCACATCATTACAGTAGTCCCATTTGCTGCTCTTAATTCCTTATTCTCCCTTATTCCCCTGAGAAACCTCATCAGCTTTCATCCTGAAATAATATGACATATCATCACCAGCTATCACAGATGACAATTTCTCTGTCTCTCCTGGGGAGCATATTTTATACCTGCTTCCTCTTCTGCAGCTCATCAACACAACAGACCTTTAACAACTGAAAACAAAGATCGTTTGCTTGAGTCTTTACACTATACCTTGCCCAAAAATAAATAAATAAATAAATAAATAGCAGGAAGGCAGAAGAAGCCAAGTAATCATCAGAAGACAGGATCTCAACACCCACAGACTCACAACTATCAAAAAGATCAACGCAGATTGATGGGACAATGTAAATAGTGATTCTTACTTTGATAAGCACAAAACATGATCTGTGATGATGATATAAGTTGCTGCTTCGGTTGTTTTTTAATGATAAGTGAACTCCTTGGTTGTCTTCTCTCTTCTGATAGTTTTGAAAGGAGAGACTGTACAATGGCAGGGAGCAATTGAATTGTAAAGACAGAGGCACAGATGGATAACAACTCTCTGTCATTTGTTCCTGAAACTTCCTAAATGAAATTCACATCAAAATGTGAAAATCTGCAAAGCATCATTAATTTCAAGGGATTAGAGCAAGATTTTAAGCAGGAACTATGAAATAGTTTCTGTGTGTACTCTTCTGATGTCTTTCCTATTTCATCTAATTAACAATAAAACAGATGTCCCGTGACAAAATCAGCTTTTTCATCCAATAACACTCTGACAATCTAAAAATGCCAATCCCTTCACATATGTAAGTTAAATGTCACTGGAGACAGTTGATGCAATTTAGAGATAAGAGCAAAGTGAATATTAGCATTGGGTAACTAGCTACAGGAGTGCACAATCCTACTGCCTGTCCTCCAAATTTAGAGATCTCCAGTGCGGTGACTTTTGGATTAACCTTGTTTGCACTTCTTAACATCACAGATTTCCTTTACCTGACTGCATAAGCACAGTAAAACTCATAGCACTGATGTGTACTTCCAGGGCATGGCCCAAAAACGCCAGCTCCATGAATATTCACTCTCAGTTACTCACTGACAGTTTGTACCTCCTGCTAATTTACCACCTGCCCACCTCTGGATGCTGTGAAGGTAGCTCACATGCAGGCTGGCATTGCAGGCAGGCTGTTCCTGGGGAGGGAACCCTCTGTTGGCTTACATCGCTGTTATGTGGTGGCAGGAAGCACCCATGGAGGAAGGTGGTCAAGGCTATTTCGGATGGAGCTTCTCCTTTAGGTGCTTCTCTGCAGAACTGCCCTGCATTAGGCAGATTTGCTCACAGAAGTTAAGTTCTTAGAACACTTTTCTCCCTTACACTTAAAAGGCCAGTTTTTAAATGGTGACAAAGACCAACATGTGGCACCTCTTTGCCTCTTACTAACTTCACTGTCTCTACTGATGTTCCAATCAGTTAAGACACAAATGCAGAACTTCTGTTGATGAATCCATGTAATGCAACAGGGGGAAAAAAAGCCACTCACCTTGACTTTTCCAAACTTAAATCAAGTAATCTTCAGAGCATTACGAATGCCCATAAAACTCGCTATGCTCTCCTCACTCTCATTTGACGCAGGTGTCACAGTCAATCCCTGCAACAATCCATTCTGCCCTCAAGCAAAACACTCATCTCTCTGAAAATTTGCACCACATGGCCCTAAGTTCCTTCTTGCTTTCACACACACCCTTCTTTAATTCTTCCTTAATTGTTTACATGTGTCAAGTCACCCCCTATTTCAGCTGACCCTATTTTAGAAATCTTCACAACCTTCAGTTTAAGAACGTCTCTTCCTCTTATCCCCGTTATGTCCCCTCAAAGAAAATGGAGTTATTTTTGACATTCAAAAGATACCCTTCAGAACAATGCAATTATTCTGGAGATACTACATCTCTTTATGAAATGTGATATACAGTACTCAGAGCGACTCCAGAGAAGTTAATCATAGTTGCAATCATGTGTCTTTTCCAATTCACACAGCTGTGTGATTGACAGAAACTCCCAAAGCAGAATTCAATTAAGCATAATTTTGATTCTCATAAGACAAGCCTGCCTTTGTTGTAACACTAAAATCAGTTCTGAAACACAGATAAAACAGATATTAAATAATGTAATCTGCAGCTGCTCATACAGAATAAATGCCACCAATAATAATGCTGCTACGGTTACCTTCTGCAGACTTTGGAGCTGGTTTTCTTCAAAACTGAAACAAATATCTCAAGTTATAGTATGCTACAGGGTGGACTTTGAAAGGTTTTGAAGTACCTAAATGTTCAGAAAACTTGCAGGGACTTTCAAAACCATCCAGACTCCTACTCCCACCTAATCAACAGGAGTTGTAAATCAATTCTTAGTTTGTCAGACCTACGCACATATATTGTGGTGGCATCACCCCCAGCAGGTTACAAGGTCTGTGACATCTCCTGTATTAAAAGTGCTTCAGTAATCCTTTTGCACAGGGATGGTGGTACAGCAATGCACTGTCTGGGGGAGTAAGCACCGTGATTTGTCATCCAAAATGCTCAATAACTTCTCTCTAATTATAATAGTACTTACTTTAATCAGTTAAATACTGGACAAGATTTGATCAGTTCACCCACTCTAATCTCTCTTGCCACATCAAAACCCATTTAAGAAGTATCTGGTTCTTCCACACAATCCATAATGAGCCATTTAAGAAATTAACCGGTGTCTGCATCAAGAAAGGGGCCCAGTGTAGCTGGTTAGCATGGTGTTACTGTTGATTCCATTTTGTTCACTCATTTCCATCATTCAATGGGACAGAATCTCTGCATGCCAAACCCAAATGTGCCCTGCTGACCCTTTTTCACCCACTCTGCACACTGAGGAATAAGATAAAAGAGCACCTCAGATTGCCCCTTGTGATGAAGTTTGAACTGACCTCTGCAAGACTGGGACCAGGAATTAATGCTACTTGCCCATCCAGAGCCCACACCATGCCAGACACAGGACTGTTTCCCGTTCCCTGCTTGTTGCACTCACCTGCTGTCTCTTTGGTTGCTGCCAAAGACCCTGACAGCCCCTGCAATTGCAGCAATGGTGTTTTAGAAGTACAGACACTCTTGCTCCTTTCAGGCTCTTTCTTTGTCTTTTTGCTGAGAACACTCAACAGAAGGGATAAAAATCCCTGAGGTGTCACTGCAGGCTGACTCACTGTGAGAATACACTAGCCACCACACAAGACATTTCTAGTAAAGGGAAAAAATTAAGAAATACAGTTTGGGTTCTGCATCATGAATGCCCCAAAGCAGATTTAGATGAGTGCTTTCCCTAACTTGTTATTTACATTTAAAACCCAGCCAAGAAAGGTAGACGCTCTGATGGACTGCACAGGGCTGAAGTGTACATCAGAGGGAGAACACTGCCAGAGAAACCTGGCCGCACGTAAAGCTGAGCCTTAAGCAAAAGAACGGGAAAAATGGGTCTCTTAGAAAAGAGCCAGCTTAGTGGGGACTGTAGCGTTAGGTCAGAGGTTGGACTTGATGATCTTGAGGTCTCTTCCAACCTAGAAATTCTGTGATTCTGTGATTCTGTAACCTTCAACTGTCAGATGCTGTCCTAGTTTCAAAGTCATTTAAGGCAGGAGAGGACCGGCGGTGGCTTTAGCACAGTCTCTGCTGCCCTCTCGTGGCGTCTCCAGCAGGCACAGAGCTCAGCAGCCCGGGCTGGTGCAGAGGAGAAATGGTCATTGCAGCAGCATTTCAGCCTCAGTTAGGAACTTTTGTTATTAAATATTGTTAACTTAGAAGTGTGTGGATTTTCAGACCTAGTGGGTGGTTTTCAGCGTCCCAAAGCACAGGTTCATTCTTTCCCACCCTTTGGCTTCCATTCCTAGACTAGGATATGAGGGGAAAAGGCAAAGAGACTCCATGCAAGAATTTGTGCAAGGTCACTGCAATATTTATTTGTTGTTGTGCATACAGACACACCCTGACTGCAGCATGCCTTAAGCCTGCACCTCCTTCAGTGGATAACACAACACTTTATAACCCATTTGCGCTTTAATACAACATTTCAATCCATGAAATGAGAAATATTACACAAGATGAGACCAAAGCTTACCTAAAACAACAAAAAATAGTGATTTTTTTTTTTAAGAGATAGAAAGTGGTTCATGTGACAAACTCACCTTTCCATTCACTCGCCCACCAATATTCCTCATCATGGTAAATTAAAAGTATATCAAAAAATCCCATGAAAGTATAGCCAAGGTGCCAAGTAAACACATTAGCCCAGAAGAGGCATGAGGAGCTCAGCACACTCCTGAATGGACAAAAAGCCTTTACTAGTTACCACAGACAGGTCTGGCACCGGAAAGTGTTTCTATTTTTAGCTCAATTTCCAAAGGAAATGTGGCTTATGCAATCATCCTATGTGCAAATGTTGTGTGCCTGTCACCCTCAGTACTATCACTGCTCTGCCTAAGCAGCCAGCTGCAGACCAAGTCTCATAAATTATGGAAATTCCTGGGAACTTGGTTAATACAGGCAGTCTGACAGAAGAGAGAGTCCCTGCAAGTGACTCTTATGTGCAAGCCTACACCTAAGGCTGCAGCTTTGGTGCTAACTCCTCCTTTTCTCTTTCTGTTACGATATCAAAGGGCAGTCAACACAATTTCCAGCCAGGATCTGCAGTTCATTGCATGCTTAAGTCTACAGCCCATATAGATGCCAAATAAATAAAAATACTCAATCAGTAAGAATCAAACTTACCGATTTGTGCCAGAATGCCATTATGCTGCAAACACACAGAGCAATAAACATGCTTTTTCTCAAAGCCAGTGGGGAGAGAGAGCAAATGGGTCAGCACAAGAAAGAAATGAGGTATGGCAGAAGGCAGCAGAGGGCCAGGTGTTGCTGGTAGTGTCCCAGCAGTGGGGAAATCCCACCCTAGCCCAGGTCTGTGTTAGCCTAGACATCACACAGCCCCCCAGAAGTGGTGCCTTCCTAAAAGCAGCGTGGATTCAATAGCACAGAACATAGGAGGTGGGAGAGAGAGTACATACATGCTTTGCTGTTAAGTGTGAAGCCAAGACCGGACCTGAGGTCATCGCATGACTGTGGGTCAGTTTAACATATGTTTGTTTCACCTAAATTAAAGAAGGACTTTCCAAAACTGCAGAAAGAGGACTTTTTACTTATTTAAATTGCCTTTTGTACTGTGTTAATAAAAGTACCGCATGGCATTCTCAGACGCTGTTCCCTTAATAGCTGGAATCCTCTCCCTCTGTCAGTTCTCCTGCTGACATTTTACTCTTTTTCATCTTTGGGCTCAGGGCAAATTTTTTCAACCTGATTTCCTTACAAATATTTGGGCTTTGCTCCTTCATTCCCTGAAGCCAGCAAAAAACCTGAATGAACAAGGAATGCAGAACCAAACCACAGAATAATTTACGTTTTGTACTTTACTTGCTTTGAAAGTCCCTGAAGACATATCACTGTTTATTACTACAATAAAAAATTTCTAATTCACTCAAGTGAACTAATGACTGAGAAACCTCCTGGATATTACTGAACTGGCAAAACGTAAATGATTACTGTATTATTTTCTGAAGGAAAGCTAATATAATGTTTTTTTTTTCTTTTTCTTTTTTTTTAAAGTAACCTGTGTTTGATTATTTGTTACAGAGCTTTGCTGCTCAGTGGGAAGGGTTCTGTAGCATGCTTTGCTGAAGCCTCAACAATGTGCAAGGCTGTGAGAGATCTACAACTTTTCAACCCTAAAAACACAAGCAGAAGCCATCATCTTGGGGTGGGGGAGAGTTGTGGGATTACTGAAATCCTACTAACAGTCCTTCCTTTCTGCTTATATTTCAAACAGCTCGGTCAAAAGCAGCTATTCATCAAGGCCCTGAGTTCAGGCACATGTCTATGAGCAGGTTTATCCTTGCCACGTCAGTTTTATTCACTTGTTACATATGGTCATAGTATCAAATTATGAGCTGAGTAAGGGACTGTTTGTTGTTTTTCCCTGCCCTAATACCTCCGCAGCTCAATGGCCCCTTATTGCTGCAGGTGCATCTGGCTGCTCCAGTAAGACAAATAAAGAGGGCATTAATTCCTGGGCTTACTCTCATCTTCAGCGGTGTGGAGGAGAACCACAAGCTGGGTGCAGGACTCCGCTGGCTCCACGCAAATCTTGGTAAGAAACAGGAGTACCTGAAGCACCAGACCGGGTTTGACCACACAGTGGCAGCAGAATCAAGACACTGCTCAAAGAAGTCCTTATCCAAATGTGATCCACTGTTAGTGCCACAGTAGCAAACATTCACTAGATCTTATTTGGGAAAAATGGAAAAAGCCCTGCAAAACCACGTTAGAGGCGATGCATCATGTACAGTTGCAGAGAATTTCCCAGTGTTTAAGCTCTAAATTCTTCAGTTCCGACTTGCGATGCATGACCAGGGGATAACTCATTTGCTGTAATGACCCCGTGTCTGTTTTGGGCCTGACTGAAAGCTGTGCCAAAGAACAAGCTCAGTCACTGCTTGCCTCCCAGGTGCTCCAGAGAAAGGGTGAAGAAAATAAAACGTGGGTCCTCACTCTCTTCACAAACTACTGCATACATAAGCAGAGGGAAATCCTGTCAGCATCGTGCTGGAAGCCTTCAAGAAATGTTCTGGAGCAAAAAGCTTCAGGCCAGTTAATTGCACAGGGCTCTTGTGGCTTAAAGGGTGTTCTGCTGAGTGTATGAAAGTAGAATCCGACCTTCCTGAAGAGCAGAACTAATAAATAAGCAATGACAAGAAGAATAAGCAGAGGGGCTGAGCCCACTTGCATGAGTAATTCAGAAGCAACCATCTCGGTGTCTGTTTGTGTCACCCACAGCTGATGGGGCAACAGCAAACCTGGAGTCGCAAAGGCACGAGGCCAGCCCTGGCCCACTCCTGGCAGTCATCAAAAAATGACAGCACAGGGCCCCCTCCTGGCCACCAGGCAGCCACTCTTCTACAACAGAGCAATGTCCCTGGTCAGCCCAGAGTCCCTTTGTGCAAAGATCTTAACCCATGACAGCAGCGCATCCCCGCTGTCGTACACCAGCAGAAATGAATGTAGCTGGAGCCTGCAGGTCCCCTCCCCGGGCTGCACGGCCCACACTCCACAGCATCCACTTGTCAAAACATCCAGCGAGAGACTCCTACAGTATTCAGATGGAGCCAACAAGAGGCGGCACAGCAAAACAAACACCAGATGGAATGGCGGAGCAGGGTGGGGAGGAAGAAAAAAGCTCTGCGGTCTGCGGACTCCACAAAGCCTCTTTGAGGAAGTGGGCTGAATGGCCGGGGTGGGAGGGGAGGGTGAGACAAGAGAGGGGGAATTTTCCCTCTTGTTCCAGAGCCCTGCAGGGACCCTGCTCCAAAGCCAGCGCTACCCATCTCTGCGCACCCCTGCTGAGCTGCTCCAGCTCCCACCAGGACAGACTTTGGGGCTAACAGATTGCAGGGACAAGGAGAGAGTGTCTAGGACGCTGTGCTTCTCCTAGAAAACTGCCACTGGGCAGGCAACATCGCCCGAGAGAGCAGGGAACAGCACACCAGCTTCCACAGCTCTTAGATAGGAAAAATGTGGCTTTCAGAGCTTCCCTGCACAAAAGGGCAAAACACTGTACGTTAATTAGCTGTTCTCCTCTACACCAAGCACGCTGCTGCAGCCAGGTGTGAGGCTGGAAGTGGTGAAGCACTGTCTAAGGGCAAAGCGTTTTGCCACAGCATTAAACGAGGCTGTTGGGGAATAACCGCATGCAAACTTCAGAGGAGCAGAGCAGCATGTATGCACCACACACCTTTTCAGTTGGCTGTGACCATTTAACTGAACAGGGAGTCATCTGCCTTAATCATTACTATTAAATTTATTATTCATTAACCACATCAATTATTTAAATTTAAGACTATGGATCCTGGAAGTCAGTGTGAGACACTGACTGCTTTCAGTTCCTGATGGCTGGCCAAAGCCTGTCTTCTGGTGCTCATTCTGGAGGCCTAACCAACACACCAGATCTGGTCTTGGGCTGCTTTACACATAGCATTTGACCAGCAGTGTAATTCCTTTCATTTTGTCAAGCCCCTATGGTTGGTGACTTCATTTATCTTCCTCCCCCAGTTGGCTAAAAGCTTACTTAAAAGCAAAACTCGGAGGCTCTCAAGGAACACCAGGACTCCAAGAGTCAGATCTTACAAAAATCCTTTCAGTGCTACAAAATACTCAGTAAGTCACTAACCTTGGCCAGTACTCACAGTTCTTGTTTGCCAGATGCAGTGTTTGTTCTTGTTTCTCTCTTTCAAACTCCAACTAGCTACTGCACATGACAGAAGTTTGGGCTGAGAACATGGTATTTCACCTGAGCCCCAAGCGACCCCCCTTGGGCACGTGGTAACTCTTTGATCAAAGAGGAAGTTTAACCAAAGCCTTCTGAGTTGCAGCCAGATGCCCAGACCACAGCAGCATCTTCTGAATTTACTTGCAAGAGAGGCACCTCTTAACCTCTGCACTTCCACTACCGACACTTGAACAAGAGCTCAGCATGCGTGGCCGGCACCTTTAAGGTTTTAGACATGATTGTTAAAACAAAGAGGCTTAGGATAAACTACCACTATTACAAACCCAATCTCCTGCATTCTCCTAATCACCCTTTTAGCCTTTCCCAGGATAGAGGCTGCTTCCTGAGCCCTTTCAAACATCCTGCAGCACTACTTGGTGACTAAATCTCAGGAAAAACATGCTGAAGAAGCACAGTGCCTAGTGAGATTTTCAAAAGGATTTTAATGGTAATTAGGTGGAAGACACTTTGAAAACTACATGTATATCACATGCAATCACAGGAATCTGCTACCTAACCTAGAGAGAAGGGCTGAAGTTTTAAGGGGCAGAGCAAGGGATGCTGTTTTGGAAGAGATTGTGTTAAAGACAGATGTGCCAATTAAAGTACAAACCATGTGGAAGAGAAAATAGAACTGCTGCAGAAGGACAAAGAAATCCCTTCTTTTGGTCCGATTATGAGCTGTTTGTTAAAAATTTTCTGTCTAAAACATGACATGGAGTTTTCTGGCTTTCATGGCAATATTATTCAAAATAATGATGATTATGATGATAATAATTTAAAATTAAGAAAGGTCTAAACTACAATGTTTATATCCAAACTTCTCAAAAGGCCTGGGGTTCCAGATCTCTTGAACCCCCTTCCTCTTGAACTGTGATGTATCTGAAGGAAATTTTTCCTTAGATTTATCCCCCTTTTTTTAGATGATATTTTTCTAGAAATGCAGTTTCCTGTTTTTGAAAAAAAGGGCGAGGAGAGAGAAAAATATCTGTAAAAACAATGAAGAAATTTACTTTTTAAACAACAGATGTGTAATGGAAAGACAAACATAAGATTTAAGATGACTTAACTTCAGCTTAATCCAGGGTAGATCATTTATAGGGACCATATCCAGAAGTTATGCCCATAACTTCATTTTATACTGTTTATAGCCATATGACTTTTTCTAGTTGTTAGTAGATAATCCTGAGATGTGTATTACGAGGCCTGCCAAAATTGTTCTTTTTTCCTTAGTGAGGAATTATTTCTCCTAAATAAGTCAGATTTCATTTTTACAGAGCTCCAGTTAATAAGATAAAATTCAATATATATATTGTGCATCCCTTTTGCATCCCTTGGTTATCCACAGGGGTACATTTTGGGAAGGATAAGGAACCCATTGGGTTATTCTCACATAAACCTGACTGGTCATTGAGAAAGAACTGGATGAAGGATGCAAGAAAAATGAGACCAGTGACTATGGTTCTCAGTTCCTTGCTGGCAGAAAAATAACATGATCTGTCCCAAGGGAGCTTTAAAAATAATAATAATAATCTCTTTCTTATAAATTATTTCTTTCTTCACTAGCAATTCTACTGCCATGGTAACTATAACATTAGTCTTTCCATGTTCAAGTAGCATATTTACAAGGCTAGTATCCAACCTGCTTTTCCACATCAGTATTTCAAACAAAGCGATTTCTAACTTGTTACTGCATTTTGGTGAACACTTGGAGCTGTCCAAGACACACAGAAAAAGCAGTCCTGATCGTCTGGACTGTGAATTCTTTAAAGATACAGGACATACATCAGTATGAAAGTCACTCAGACCATTCACATGAAAAAAAAAAAAAAAAAAATACAGATAGGAGTTCACAAGCTCATGTCTGACACGCTGCCTTTGGTATTTCAAGTTTAAAACTGGCTATCAGCTACAGAGGCATATGGTCTACTAATTTTGTGTCTTGCCTTTGCAGTGTGCATCTCATTGATCCAGTTCAGGTATAGATTTTGGTCCTATTGTCACATTCTAATTTCTCGTATGTTACATTCCTAATCTACACAAAACAAACTTTTACAAAATGTCTATTTCTCACTGATCTCCTGAGAATACATTTGTTATAACCTAGACCCTTGCTATACTTGAATTTATATCAGCAGTACATGGGCACACATATACTACATTTCATGTTACTGGCAGCAATATATTTAAAAAAAAAATAAAATAAAATACAATATCCTCAAGGGGTGCTAGCTCCTGTCACTGAATCCAGTCAGGACCATCCACATGAGGTTGCAAGGATCCATAGAACTTACCGTTTGGTTACAAAGTCTCTCAGAAATGTACTACATAAAGACATGGGCAATAACCCACACTGACTTCAGTGGTTTTCACAAGAGAAAATTAAAATGAAAACAGAAATTAACAATGTAATTTCAATGTCTCTCAAGAGTCAATGTCTCTTACCAGGCTTGTCTTATTTCAGATACAATAAGTGTGCTTGCTGATGCTCTAAGATATTTTTAAGTCAACAGTGTGCCAATGGTATCCCAAAATATCAAATAAAAAGATCCACACATCTTGCTTTCACCAGTTTCTCTATGTCCAACCCAGGCAATGCCCACTGCAGTCGAATGTCCCCAGTACATTTCTACAATGCTGTGAAGAAACCACACCCATGTTTAAGCAAAATTGCTTAACAGAATCTAGAAATGAAGCAATACACATGAAAATTAATCAAATACTCACAAGAAGGAGGGAGTGGGTCCTTTGGGCTGCAAAGGTGGTGTAATCCAGGTGGAAGTTTCCCTCTGGGGCAAGAGGTATTGAGGGAGCCAAGGCCCAGAGCCTCCACGCCGCCATTTTGTCTCACTCAAGACATCGGGTTCCAAACGAACCCAATGCTTTGGCCATGGCCGCCACTCCTCCGAGAACCTGATCGGGGAGTGTGAAGGTAGCCTTGGACCAGGGGCTGAGTCGCTGGATCAAACAGGAGGCACTGGGATGCTGCTGGGAGACCCACAGCCACCCTCATCCACAGGGGATTCTGGTCAGGTGCAGTCCGGTGGGGTGTCGCTGAGGGGCCTTCCCCTCCTGAGGCAGGAGCCTGGGGGTGGGCACGTTGCTGCTGTACCTCAGCTTCATGTGGCGGCCTCCACACGTTTGTGCTTCACAAAAGCAAAGTGGTTGCTTTGGCTCCATCAAGATGGTAAAATGACCCACAAAAATCACCACCACCACCCCCAAAAGAAAAAAAAAGAATAATAATAATAATGGAAAGAAAAAAAATACTGGTCATAATGAAGTATCTAGACCTGAAGTTATTAATACTATTAGAAGTGTAGAAGCAATTGAACTCTCAGTTCTACTGCTATGGCATTTGAGCATTTAGTACTGTTTTCCTCTTTCAAACCACTCTTGCTGTCCCTGATCTGTAGGTATTCCTTTTGATGACTTATTTCACCTCATGATAATATGACCATAGAATAACTGCAGAAACTGAGGCTGGTGGGCCAAAAGGAAACAAAACATAAATTTCTCTAGAGATGAAGAAAATGTCTCTCATGATAAAGTAACAGTCACCTGGGCTACTCAAAAATGAATGCTGTAGGGTTTTTTCTCATCCTCTAAACTACTCTGTATTTCACAGTTAACAGTGCATTTAAGTGTAGGTACGAAAAGTTGTGTTGAATTTTTCCCATTAGTTATATTAGTCTATATCAGTCTAATTTCCCATTAGTTGCATCAGCCTATTACCTATATCAGCGAAAGATAATTTCATCATTTTCCTTCCTTTCTCCCCAGTGCCCAGGAATACATCATAAAACTCTACAAAATAGCCATAAAGGTAGAAACACTGGTGGTCTTCCAAGAGTAACATTTCAGAGTGCTTCCAGACTGGCCCATTTCGCTGGGCCATTAAATCTTCAGTAATTTCAACTGTTACATTAGGTGGCATAGAGAAATTAAACAGTGTTTTCAATGCTTAGTTCAGTTACAGTCTAATAGCAAGCGTCCATTTTGTCACCAGCCATCACACACAGGATTATTGGGAGGAGATAATGATTTCTCTACATTCTGTTTAAGCAGACCAAACTCCACCTTCAATTTTTAAGTCTTATTCTGTAAGAAAAATCCTACTTAGTTGTCAGTGGCATACAATGGCCCCATATCCTTATTTTCTTACTTGTCTTTCGCAATAGTTCTGAGGTGTTGCCAGCACTGGAGTGATGTTTTAACAGTGTCTCTCCTGTTCCTACTTTCTCTGAACACTCTCTTATTTCCTTCAGACTACAAAACCAAGACAGATAGAGCACCAACAGGATTTTCCCCCTTTCAACAACATGAATATCTTTATTGTTCATTAAATGCCTTTCTGCAGAAACTGAGTGAAAGTATTTATGTCGCATTAATGTTAGAAACCTGTGGGAATGTAAAAAAATATTTTTTTATTATTATTATTATTTTTGTACTCCATGTTCCATCCTGTTAAGTCTATTGACTTAATAAAACAAGCCACCTACAATTATTCATCATTTTTAATCACAGTGAGGTACACCAGTAGGAATAGCCATTTTCAATGCAAGTTCTCTAGGTAGAGAAGAACTCATAATTCATTGTCTGCCTAAGGAGCTCTCTAAGGAAAAGGTTTGTACTCCTTCATCTTGTTTGCTCTGTTGGTTGATTGGCATGTATCTCTGTATATAACTATATCTATGGCACAATGTTATAATAGCAAGGAAAACAAAATTATTACCTCTGCCTGACATTTCATCAGCAATACTTGGGAAATATTGTCCCTGAAAAACACAGAACAGGGGGTTACAATTAACACTAGGAAGTGTTAATTAGACAGAGCTGGAATGACTTATTATAAAGCAGAGCATATTTTACTTTTCCATGTCTCACAACAGTATAGCTTCCTGAGCAAACTCAGGGGCTCTGCTCGTGTAGTGGGAAGTGAGGAAATATATAACCCCTTGTTGCTATACTTTATCACTGAACAAGTACTTATTAACAAGCTTATTCTTTGGCACATGTTAGTATATAGTCAGGACATAGGGTCTCTTTTGCCATTGTTAGAGCTCTGCTCTAAACTCTGAGGAATTTGACACATTTTAATGAATGAAGACAGAGTCCAGGAGAGCTTTCCTGCAACAGAGATTGCACACTTAATTAGGACCCTTATTAAAAATAAATACTCAAGTAGTACAAAAGTCTGCAATTCAAGCCCTGTGCATCTCTTACTAAAACAGGAGACTGTCAGTTTTAGTACTGACTTTTAAAAAATAAAAATTGTTTTGAGTAGCTCAAGGTCACATAGTGTTGATAAATCAGCAGCAGAATTTAGTACACAAACCAAGTCTTCTGAGACCCATGTGCAGTTTTCACTACAAAACCTCACAGCTTCCTTCATTTACAAGGTCCCAGTGCTCCTCTGCAACAGCAATGTCTCATTCTTATTCCATGAGAATAATCCATTGAAAGTTAAACAAACCAACCTCTAACTATAAGGGATAATTGTACCTTTCAAAAGACTTGATATACGAAATAAATATGCTTTGCTATAAATGTACCACACTCAGTTGAAGTGTCAATTTTACCTATTTCATAAATCACTTCATTTTCAGATTAATCTCTGAGCAGATCGGGGGCCCACACCCACTGAGCACCAGCAGCATGTTGCTACCACAGCACTTCTGTGCTGTGCATCCTGCTTCAAGACAACACTCAGTGCTTGGTTTTGTGAAGAAACAAAGACTTGCCCAGGTGAGACCAGAATCTATAAATGTAACTTTTGAGACCCCCAATTGCATCAAAATTTAAACTGAGGGGAAAAGAGACTAAGTGATTGTCATTTGTGGCAAAATAAAACCCGATTACAGCCAGACAGGGTGAAGTACACTAATATTTTCATTGTTGTTGCTCATAAAGCCTTCAGAAGCTTTAAGAAAAATAACTACAGTCTATTATTTAAGAAAAAAAAATCTCAAAAAAAAAAAAAAACAGCGAACAAACCATGAAAAGGTTATCATATGTATACATAATTTTTGATTTTTTTTTCAAAAAAGCCCAACATTAGTTAGGGGATTAAAAATGTAAATGTTTAAAATCAAACATGATCTGAGAAGCCATCTAAAAATGTACAAATGTACACTTTGGGATAAAAAAGAAAATCATGCAAAATTTATTTTTGTTATGATGAAGTTAATCCTTGGACTGGTGAAGCATGAGTTTCAATTAGGGTTAAAAAAAAAAAAAAAGATTCATGATACCATAAACATCTGCAAAACAATAGACACAGTCAACAAAGATGGCTCTGTGCAAAACATTTACTGAAAATCACCAACAGGATCCCTTTCGCTGTTGCATTTTGGATGCCAGATGGCTGGAGGGAGTTCCAGCAGGCAATTTCTTAATGAGAGAGCTGCTGCCCAATATCATTGACATCCATCAGCTGCAGCATCTACCCTGCTGAGGCATCCAAGAAAAACAGAGATTTTACCAATGACTTCACCAGATCAGCCTCAGCTTTTTACAGTTTATGAAACATCATTTGCTCCTGTTCAGTTCAGCACATCTAATCAGGACTAACTTTGCTTTGACATTTCAGTGATGACTAATAAAATAACACAGGAGGTAAGGCTCCTAGGTCATCCCTGATTTTAAAAACACACTATTGCTCATTGTCCCCATCACCACAGACTTCCAGCTTAACAGAGCCATCTCCCACCTGATAGCTGAGTACACAGTTTTGCCAGCTCTGCTCTACAGTTTGAAACAACTCTGCTAGCTAAGCATGCTGATGAACACATCTTGCACAGGTTTTGAACTCTTTGCAAATCAGAGAGGTACGTATCTTTCCATGCTGAGATAAGGCAAGTTATTTGGTGACCAAGGTACAAGAAAAAAAAAAAAAAAAAAAAAAGGAGTGCTCTCCCAGGAGAGAATTAGGAAGCCAAAATGAAAGATTCACAGATTCCCACTGGGGTAGTTAACATACATTTCTGCCTGACATCAGAATCCTTAGCCATTTTAATGTAACTATTAAAGAATAACACAATAATAGTGAAACACATCATAATGCCTTTTCCAGTTTCTCCAGTATCTGCCAGAGCTGTAGGGTAGATCCTGGATATTTTGATACCATTACACTCTAGTTTAGAGCTGGGTTAACTCATTAGTCTGCTGTGCAGGAGATGAAGATTGTAAGCTACCTGATGTATGAATCCCCAAATCTACAAGCCTTATACTATTTTCTGCATGTTCAAAATTATGTTCTGATGGATGTGAAAAAAAGAAAGAAGGGTATGGATTTTAGTGAGGGGCCAGCCCTGTTTGCCTGCCAGATCTGTGAGAACATCTTCTGACTCCTGGCCCCACTGCATTAGGATTATCTTCTCTGTGTCAAAGCAAAGCTTCATCATGTGGACAAAAAGAATTATTAGAGAAATTAACTATAATTCATCCCTCCAAGCATGAAAAAGACAGGCATCTTGTAACTTCATTCTAGTGCACTAGACTGAGCACCGCAGTTTTATTTCATCTTCTGTGTGCATGAACATGTGCCATTTACTCCTATTGAACAGGTCTTTAATTAAATTCTCATAACCAGCGTGAGATATCCGAGTCTTCCCTTGCAAAGCAAAAGCTCTTTAAATTATAATCTCCACTATTAGCTCCATTCATTTGGCTGTAAATATCTACGGCTAACCTTTCAAGCAGGAGATTTAGGAAACTGGGGAAATCCATAGGTTCTACCCAAGTGGATCACGGGCTTCCCCTGTCCATGAGAAGAAATCAATATCCCGTATCCCACTTACAAGAAAGTGAGGTAATATTTTGATACCTTTGTTCCCTATAAATCTGTTTCATCAGCAAGTCAGTCCCTGCTGCACAAATCCAAGCTTGTTCTGGCAGTGTCTTCTCCTGGTGCCGTGGCTGCCCTCAGTCAGAAGTTCCTGGTCTCTGGATCCAGCTCCATTTAGCAAGGGCCATGCCCTCCTCCCTTCCCCGACTCCACGTCCTGCTGACCTCTAAGCCCTTTTCCAAATCTGCTGAACGGTTTATGGGTGTATTGCCCCTGCTCCTGTCTTGTTGAATCTCTGTGAACCTCTTCTATATTCTGGGTCAGGGCTAGTAACCCATTCCACTTCCAAACATCTGATTTTAGCAAAGACCTCAGCATTTTAAGGCCAACCAGTCTTGTTAAGTCTCCTTGTAAACATAAACCCCAAACAGATCTTTTTAAAAGCCTTTGTAATTCATGCTTTCCATCTGCCTGTCAGACCACACGAAAAGATTCACTCTGTTTCTGGTTTCCTTTCCATTTCCCTCTTTCCCCCAAGAGTCTGCCCTGCTGTCACAAACCTACACAGATTTGCACAGATCCTTCTCATCTGTTATATATACCAACTTAAATGGTCAACTACTTTCTGAAAATATGCATAGCAGATCTGTAATTATTGATGGGTGGTGGGACTTTGGGCAAATGTTTTCAATTAATTTCTACATTGTTTTCTGAAAATCTTAAATTCATCTAGGTTTTCTCTCCAGACATTTTTCATTCTTTCCTGTAATTGGAAAAAAAAAAAAATCATCATCATCACCACAAAGAAACAACCTTTATCATTACTCTTACAAATTTTACAGTATGCTACTAAGATCCAAAAAAGAAAGGAGGAAATGTAAGGCAGGAAAAAAATAAAATCCAAATCCTGACTCACTGAAAGTATACAGACATTGAGGTCATGTGAAAGGATTCATCCTTACCCACACACACAGATCTGCATTGCAAAGTTCATTTAGAAAATGTTCTGTGTGAAGTCAGGGACCAGAGTGCATCCCACACATCACCACTTCTTACAGAAAAGGTACCCACAGATTGTAGGTGACAAGATTTTGCTGTTCCATCAACACAGGCCTGTCAGGAAGCACTGTTTTTCCCTCTAGTTTAAAGTTTGCAAGGAGTTAAGATAAAATCTAAGACTTTAGATCCCACATACAGGTAAATCCAACACTGCACAAAACAACATTCCAGGCAGAATTATCCCCCAGGCGTGTGTCTCATCATGCCCTTGTCCACGTGTCTGCCGAATTCACACCTGGGGTAGAGCCGAACAGGAGCTCACTATCCCATTTGGATAGAGCCAGCCTCAGCCTCTGTTAGTGTTAGACGTGGTTAGCAATCAGCCTGTTGCAGTTTGGACTGTTAGTAATGTCTTCCTGTCTTTAAGCATTTCCATCTCCCTTGACTTACTCGCTTCCACATGAACAATCAATGAGTCACTGTAAAAACACCCATCCCCATTCTACACTGATGGCAAGTTGCTCAGCCAGCATTGTGAGCATGCATGTAATTGAATCTCCTGATCTCCTTTTATCACTATATCAGAAATTAAGAGCTTCTCGTAGTTTCCCTGAAAATGTGAATCCTGCCATGCAGTACCTTCTTACTCTTGTTTAGCCTGTGCAGTGCAAAGGCTCCCTCAGGAAAGGCGCTTTGTAACAGGCTTTGAAGGCAGCCTGAGGAGCTGCCTGGCATGTCCCATGGCAATGGCTGCCCTTCAGCCCAGAGACTGACACAGCACTTTCATTGCGCTCTCATAATACGAGCACCAAAACGTTATTCCAGGGATTCCCAAGCACTTCCACAGCCCTCACTCCTGCACCGAGCTCCCTGTGAGCTTTCATGAGCCCAAGGCCCTGCCAGCCCCCCCTGGTGTGCTGGAATTCACCCCCTGGTTCCTGCGAGCTGTGTGAAGGCCCTGCCTGCCCTCTGCACCCTGCTCCTTTAACCCCCAGCATCACCCCACTCCGGGTAGGGCCTCACACCTGCCTGGGGTCAGCCAGCATCTTCCCCTGCCCTCCAGGCCCTTCCTGGCCATCCCCCCAAGCAATACCTCGCTCTCCCTGCACCCTGCTTCCCCTCAATGGGTCTCCCAAATCCTGAAGGCAAGGCCAGGGCAGGATGCTCAGCTGGCGCTGATGCTCGGATGGTGCCGTGCACAGGGGCTGGTGATGCACGGGGTGCCACAGCTCCAGAGTGTTTCTTCCATTTACTGTTGGATTATGCAGAAACAAGGGGATCTGGCTGAAAAGGGATCGGTTTTAGATGAAAACGCACTTAAAAATCTTTCTTTTTTTCTCCTGAAAACGAAAAGCTTGTTTTAAAAATAAAAAAGGAAAAACGTTGTGCAACTTTAGTTTATTTCGTGTTTCGTGTCTCTTTTTTCTACCTCAAACCCAATATCGCGTTTCCTTCATTTTTCCAATAAAAAGATGAGGGGAGATGAAAGGGGAGGTCTGCAAAGGAACAGCAACGGAGCAGGAATCATTTCTGCAGCAGAGCATTTCTGCCGAAACCCGACTGAATCGGGGAGACCGAGATGGGAACGAACCCGCGGCTCCCCCGGTGCCCCCGGAGCGGCTCCGGCCCCGCCGGGTCCCCGCGCCCCGGCTCCGGGCGCCGCCGCCGCTCCCCGGTGCGAGGCTCCCGGAGGCAGTGGCTGCAGCCTCCTCGCCCTGCGGAGCCGCTCCTCCTCGTTTTTTCCACCTGCTGGCTCACGTCTCGATATAGTGAATACTTCCCCGGTGTCGTCCCGGCACGGGAGGGCTTGCCGCAGTTGCCATGGGGATGCAATGACAGCGCGGGGGGGATGCCCGCTCGGGGAGGGGAGGCAGGGGAAAAGTTTGGGGGACGCCTCGCCCTGCGCCCCGCTGGACCCATGTCGGAACAGGGCGATACCGGAGCTGGCCGTCGGGAGGAAGGGATGCCCCGGAGGGAGAGCGGGGCGAGGGGAGGCCGGTGGGACGGGGAGGGGGCCGCTATCACCCCAGCGGTGCCGAGGCGGGCACGGCAAGCGGCTCTGCTCGCCCAGCGCCCGCACTCCCTTCCCTCTTTGCCTCCTTGCTTCTTTGCATCCTTGCCTCCTTCCCTCCTTGCCTCCTTCCCTCCCCGCGGAGGCAGCGCGGTGCCGCGGGCGCTCCCCAGGCCGGCAGCGGGGCACCGGCAGGCGGGGGAGAGCCGGGAGCAAAAGGCAGGGCCGGAGCCGGAGGGAAGCGACCTCGCCCGGGGGCTCCTTTATCCCCCAGGGCCCCCGCGACAAGCCGGCGAGGCCCACGGGGTGAGGGGAGGCGGCTGGGGGGGTGCCGGAGCCTTCCCGAGCCGGCCTCGGCCTCGGAGGCCGCCTGGCAGCGAGCGGGGCGCGGAGAGGTTCACGTTGGGTGAAGGAATGTGGTTTCGCTACTAAACTGTTAGTCTAATTTGATCTTTATCGTGGCGCGGATTAGTGCTGATTCCCGTCAAGCAGCGGTGCCGTTAATATCGCTGCGGAACGCGGCCGGCTGTGTGCGGCAGCCCCCGGTACAGCCCCGCCGCTGCCCGCGACCAATGGATTAAGATTTAATTAGCAGGGAAGTTTGGGAGCGCTCGCCTGCAGCCTCGCCGCTTTACAAATAATTTATACTCGGTCCCGCGGATTTTTATTCAAGTGACAGCATTTTATTTTACTCTAAAAGGGACCTGAATATTTTATGGCCTGCCAGAGGCTTCTGTGCACGAACCTCTCCGAGGCAGCTTCGAGCCCAGGGGATTTATTTTTTTTTTTTAATCTAGGGGAATTACATCAATAGGGACAATGTATCAGGTTCTCTTCCCCCCTCCTGCTGCTCCCCCCGGTTTAACATCCTAAACTATCCATATGAAAGTTAATCGTCGTGATCCCCACGGTCGGCTGTATAAATCCAAGCTCAAGCCAATCTCCAGGACGCGGCAACAATTCGGATAAATCGTCCTGCCCGGCCAACTACACAAGAATGGCTTTTATAATTAAAAGGGGAGCCGAGTTAAATCAACACCTCCTAAGCCCTTCTCAACAGGGCTAGAATGGGAGAAATGTGGCGACCTGGTTTCTTTAAGTAGCAGCTCTTTGTAGCCCATTCATAATGCTAGATATGGAAACCCATCCTGCACAAAGTCAGCTGCCAAACGAAAAAAGAAAAAAAAAAAAAAAAGAAAAGAAAAAAAAAAAAGGAAAAAAAAAGTTTATTCAGATGCTCAAAGTCCATCTTTTTTTTTTCTTTCTTTCCAGTCTAACATAACCCTGGCACTTTATAACCAAACAGACAACTCCTTTTCCAATTAAAGTGGAATTAGGAAACTCAATCAAATTAGCTCACTATTAAAGCCCTTCTTTATTAAACCGTTTTATTGTAGTAATATTAAGTTTCACCCGCTCTTGGAACACGAGACTCTAAAAAGTTTCCCTTGTGATATTGATTTGGCTGCTCCCGGGGTGGATCGGGGTCAAAAGTATTTACCTAGGTGTAATCTGCAATATTTACTCCCCGAAGAAAATCTGAAAATTGTATCCAGCTTGATCAATCGCGCCGGGGAGCGCAGAAGGGCGTTTCGCTGCCTCCAGCTTTTGGGGCCGGGGCTGGTCGCCAGCCCCCGGCGACACGGAGCTGTCCCCGGCTGCGGGGCGCCCCCGGCAGCTGGCAGCCCGTGTTTACCCGCGTCTGTTTGCAGTGCGAGAGCAAACAGTCCAGCTGTGCCACGGAGCGCTTCGGGGGGATTAGGTTTCCATACCAACCAACTTTAGGAGCCTCCACGGGTTTCGTGCAGCCCCGCACCGCACCCGCTCTGGGTGCGTGAGCATCCTCCGGCCGACCCGAGCGCAGGCACGAAGTGGGATGGGGCCGGGGCAGCGCCAGCCCCACGGCACCCAAGAGCCCCCCCGGATACCGAAAGCAAAGCGGAGAGGTGCTCCCGAAGCAGCGGCCGGGCGCGCCCCCGCCTCCGGCGCGCCCCCGCGCCCTGGGCGGCCGTCAGCTGCGGCCCCGGGGAGCCCCCGCGCCGTTCAGTGCCAGCACACCAGGGGCAGATCTTCTGAAAATGACAGAAAAAAGAAAAAAAGGAAAAAAAAAATCGGCAAGATTTGTAAGGAAAATTTCCCGCTTCAACTTGCATCTCCGGGTTTTATTTTATTATTTTTTTTTTTCTGGCGTGAATAAGATAAAGACCAGAACTGGAAATAAAGTTCTTTAACAATTTCAGTTGATACGGAAATTGGTCCCATTTGTAGGCTTCGCTTTTATTTGCAAATTTTCCGGAGTCTACCTGGTTTCACGATGATAAAAATGTAATAAACATATTTGTACTAGTTTTGTAAACTCCTTCAGATATAGACCGTGCTTGCCAAACCAATCTCCCAAAACACTCTCACCGCCTGATCAAATACCACTTGCCACTTATACCACTGTTGGTTTTTTTTTAATAGAAAATAACATTTATTTCTATGAAATGGAAACACAGAATTACCTGTTAGAAACAGCAAGAAGTTTGCTACATTGGAACGAGAAAGCAATTTTCTTGCAGATCACAAATGAAGGAGGCTTATTAAACCGTCATACACCATTGGCGCCTGGGTCCTACGGACAGTTACAAATATATCTACTTTCCAATGTTATATACAGGTCGTAACATTTCCGGGGGCAGGAGGAGAAGGGCTTTCAATTTGACAATATATTTCATCTATATGCCTGGTAAGTATTACAATGAGCTGTCTAACCTTTAGCTTAACGTTAATACCAAGTTCACCTACGAGTTACATTAATAACTTAGATTTCCATTTTATAACATTATACACTTGCTAGTATACATATATATAAATGTATGGGGGGAGTGTGTGTGTGTGTGTGTGTGCGGTACGTGTGCATGTACCCACCCCGCAGCACACCCAGGGTATATCCATGCTTATGGCCATAAGCAACAAAGAGCGACTCGTGCCTCCCCAACCCAAGCGCACCTTCTGGCCCTCTGAAGGCACCCAGCTCTGCCCAGCTCCCTGCCCACCCCCAAGTGCCACCGAGGGCGGTGGCAGCAACCGCACCCGAGCCCCCTGGCCATGCTGGCACCCCCCACCCCGCCGCCGAGGCCGCGCTATTGCTTCTCGGGGGTGTTGTTGACCATGGGCCCGTAGAGGCCGCCGGAGTAGACCTGCTCCTTGTGCACGGCGGAGCGGTCTCGCATGAGGTCGCTGAAGGCGTAGTCCACGGGCGGCCGAAAGCCGAGCGTGGGCATGAGCCCGGCCGTCGAGTAAGGGGTCATGAAGGCCAGTCCCCGGCTGTGCGCCGAGTAGGCGAGGCGCAGCGGGTTGAGTCCCAGGTGGGTGCCCAGCGGGTAGGCGCTGGCCTCGGCCCCGAAGTGCGTGGCGTTGGGCTGCAGCGGGGAGAAGGCCGAGCGGCTGCCCAGCGTGCCGATGGCGGGGGCCATGGCTCCGGCTATCAAAGGCCGGTGGTGGTGGGCGGCGGCGGCCGGGGCGGGCGGGAGGCCCTGCAGGGCACCATCCCGAGCCCAGCCCTCCTCGGGGCCCTTGTCCGGGCCGCGGTTGTTGAGGATCTGCTCGATGGCCTGCACCACGTCGCCGCCGCAGCCCTGCAGCACCAGCTCCAGCACGCTGCGCTTGTGCGCCGGGAAGACGCGCGTCAGGATGTCGATGGGAGTCCGCTGCCGGCCGCCGGCCGAGGGCGACGGGTCCTGCTCGTCCTTGTCCGCCTCCGAGCCCGAGTCCGAGCCCAGCGGGCTGATGGAGCCCGGGCTCTCCTCGCCCTCCTTCGGGCCCTTGGAGACGGGCGAGCTGAGGAAGGACTCGCCGTCCCCGTTCTCCGAGCCCGAGCCGTGGCGAGCCTCCGGGGAGGAGGTGCCGGGCGCGGCCTCGCCGTCGGGGGACAGGGGCTTCCCGGCCGCCTGCTGCGGGGTCACGGCGCGGCTCGGCAGCAGCGTCTTGGGGAACAGCTCGAACTTCTGCACCTTGGCGTCTGCGGGGCGCGGGGGGGAGAAGGGAGAGAGCCGTCAGCGCGGCCGCCAGCCCCACACGGACACACAGACACAGACGGACACACACAGCCACGCACCCCCCCGTCCGTCGGTCGGTCCGTCCATCCGCCCCACACCCCCACCCTCAGCCCCATCCCCTCGCAGCCTCACCTGAGGCGCCGGCGCCTCCCTCGCCGCCGGCCCCGGCGCAGACGGAGCCGAAGACCTCGTACGCGGGCCGGGGCGGGATGATGCCGTTGGCGGCCGCCAGGGCCAGCCCCTCGGCGGTGCCGTAGAGCAGCTGCAGCTCGCGGGCCTCGTTCTCCTCCTGCGCCTGCTGGCGGCGCAGCGCCACCTGCGCGGCCATGACGCGCTGCCGCTCGGCGATCAGGGTGCACTTGGCGCACATGCAGTCCTTCCAGCGGCAGTACCGCTTGTGGCCCTTCAGCGCCGACACCACGCCGTGGTTGCGGCACCGGGCGCACTTGGGCGTCCGCGGGTACTTCTCGGCCGCCCGCAGCAGCAGCGGCGGAGCCCGCAGCAGGCTCCCGGCCACGCTCACCGGCAGCGTCGCCGCCGCGGCCGCCGCCGCCGCCGCCACTGAGCTGGGGGGCACCGGGGGGGGCCGCGGCGGGCACGCTGGGCAGCTCCGAGCGCAGCTCCATGCCGCCGGCCGCAGGGAAGGGGCGAGCCCGACGGCGGCCCCCGAGGGGCCGGGGGCACCCGCGGAGCGCCCCCGGGGCTCTAGGCGCGGGGGACGGGGGCGCGGGCGGGGGCCCGGGGGGCGGCATGCGAGCCCCCCCCGCCTCTCGCCGCGGCTCCCGGAGCCCCTCCGCGCCCTCCCGCCCCCCCTCCTTTCCTTTCTTTTCCTTCCTTCTTCCTTCCTTCCTCGCTCCCCGCTGCGTCCCCGGGCTCTGGGCGCGCAGCTCAGGCCGCCCCCGCCGCCCCCGCTGCCCGGGCGCACCTGGCGGGGCAGCGCCGAGTCCATGGCGCCGGGCTCGCCGCCGAGCTGTGCCGCCCGCCGGGGGCCGGCGAGCCCCGGTGCCGCCGGGCTCGGCTCCCCGCTCCCCCCCCTTGCGCTGTTATCACCGGTCAGCAGCGTCCCTCCACGGAATCCGGCTCCTCCGGCGGCACGGCCCCTCGCCACGAGGGCAACGATCCAGGAGGGGAAAAAAACAAAAAACAAAAAAAAAAAAGGAAAAGAAAAAAGGAAAAAAAAAAAAAAAAGAAAGAAACCGCCCCGAGCGGCCGCACCGGGACCGCGCTCCCGCAGCGGGCAGAGCCGACGGCGGCACCGGGCAGCGGGACCCGCGGCCGGAGCCGTTCGGGCCGGTTC